>NC_142613.1:27635785-32635785 GCF_059453375.1 Lepisosteus platostomus
CTGAATACCCATGTAGCAGCAAGTCTCAGAAGAGCCCACACACTCAGCTCTTAACCCCAGTGTGCAGAAAGGGTCAAAACGTGTTTTTCAGCAGACATAAACATGTTTCTGCAAGTTTGGTCAACCCCATGTAAGTTATGGGGCAGTAACAGTACACTCTGCAAAACGTGTTTTTCAGCCCGAAATAAACGCGTTTTTTCAGACAACTGAATCCCCATGTAGCAGCAAGGCTCAGAAGAGCCCACACACTCAGATCTTAACCCCAGTGTGCTGAAAGTGTCAAAACATGTTTTTCAGCAGAAATAAACATGTTTCTGCAAGTTTGGTCAACCCCATGTAAGTTATGGGGCAGTAACAGTACACTTTTCAAAACGTGTTTTTCAGCCCGAAATAAACGCGTTTTTTCAGACAACTGAATCCCCATGTAGCAGCAAGGCTCAGAAGAGCCCACACACTCAGATCTTAACCCCAGTGTGCTGAAAGTGTCAAAACATGTTTTTCAGCAGAAATAAACATGTTTCTGCAAGTTTGGTCAACCCCATGTAAGTTATGGGGCAGTAACAGTACACTTTTCAAAACGTGTTTTTCAGCCCGAAATAAACGCGTTTTTTCAGACAACTGAATCCCCATGTAGCAACAAGGCTCAGAAGAGCCCACACACTCAGATCTTAACCCCAGTGTGCTGAAAGTGTCAAAACATGTTTTTCAGCAGAAATAAACATGTTTCTGCAAGTTTGGTCAACCCCATGTAAGTTATGGGGCAGTAACAGTACACTTTTCAAAACGTGTTTTTCAGCCCGAAATAAACGCGTTTTTTCAGACAACTGAATACCCATGTAGCAGCAAGTCTCAGAAGAGCCCACACACTCAGCTCTTAACCCCAGTGTGCAGAAAGGGTCAAAACGTGTTTTTCAGCAGAAATAAACATGTTTCTGCAAGTTTGGTCAACCCCATGTAAGTTATGGGGCAGTAACAGTACACTCTGCAAAACGTGTTTTTCAGCCCGAAATAAACGCGTTTTTTCAGACAACTGAATCCCCATGTAGCAGCAAGGCTCAGAAGAGCCCACACACTCAGATCTTAACCCCAGTGTGCTGAAAGTGTCAAAACATGTTTTTCAGCAGAAATAAACATGTTTCTGCAAGTTTGGTCAACCCCATGTAAGTTATGGGGCAGTAACAGTACACTTTTCAAAACGTGTTTTTCAGCCCGAAATAAACGCGTTTTTTCAGACAACTGAATCCCCATGTAGCAACAAGGCTCAGAAGAGCCCACACACTCAGATCTTAACCCCAGTGTGCTGAAAGTGTCAAAACATGTTTTTCAGCAGAAATAAACATGTTTCTGCAAGTTTGGTCAACCCCATGTAAGTTATGGGGCAGTAACAGTACACTTTTCAAAACGTGTTTTTCAGCCCGAAATAAACGCGTTTTTTCAGACAACTGAATCCCCATGTAGCAGCAAGGCTCAGACGAGCCCACACACTCAGATCTTAACCCCAGTGTGCAGAAAGGGTCAAAACGTGTTTTTCAGCAGAAATAAACATGTTTCTGCAAGTTTGGTCAACCCCATGTAAGTTATGGGGCAGTAACAGTACACTTTTCAAAACGTGTTTTTCAGCCCGAAATAAACGCGTTTTTTCAGACAACTGAATCCCCATGTAGCAACAAGGCTCAGAAGAGCCCACACACTCAGATCTTAACCCCAGTGTTCTGAAAGTGTCAAAACATGTTTTTCAGCAGAAATAAACATGTTTCTGCAAGTTTGGTCAACCCCATGTAAGTTATGGGGCAGTAACAGTACACTCTGCAAAACGTGTTTTTCAGCCCGAAATAAACGCGTTTTTTCAGACAACTGAATACCCATGTAGCAGCAAGGCTCAGAAGAGCCCACACACTCAGATCTTAACCCCAGTGTGCTGAAAGTGTCAAAACATGTTTTTCAGCAGAAATAAACATGTTTCTGCAAGTTTGGTCAACCCCATGTAAGTTATGGGGCAGTAACAGTACACTTTTCAAAACGTGTTTTTCAGCCCGAAATAAACGCGTTTTTTCAGACAACTGAATCCCCATGTAGCAGCAAGGCTCAGAAGAGCCCACACACTCAGATCTTAACCCCAGTGTGCTGAAAGTGTCAAAACATGTTTTTCAGCAGAAATAAACATGTTTCTTCAAGTTTGGTCAACCCCATGTAAGTTATGGGGCAGTAACAGTACACTTTTCAAAACGTGTTTTTCAGCCCGAAATAAACGCGTTTTTTCAGACAACTGAATCCCCATGTAGCAACAAGGCTCAGAAGAGCCCACACACTCAGATCTTAACCCCAGTGTGCTGACAGTGTCAAAACATGTTTTTCAGCAGAAATAAACATGTTTCTGCAAGTTTGGTCAACCCCATGTAAGTTATGGGGCAGTAACAGTACACTTTTCAAAACGTGTTTTTCAGCCCGAAATAAACGCGTTTTTTCAGACAACTGAATCCCCATGCAGCAACAAGGCTCAGAAGAGCCCACACACTCAGATCTTAACCCCAGTGTGCTGAAAGTGTCAAAACTTGTTTTTCAGCAGAAATAAACATGTTTCTGCAAGTTTGGTCAACCCCATGTAAGTTATGGGGCAGTAACAGTACACTTTTCAAAACGTGTTTTTCAGCCCGAAATAAACGCGTTTTTCAGACAACTGAATACCCATGTAGCAGCAAGGCTCAGAAGAGCCCACACACTCAGATCTTAACCCCAGTGTGCTGAAAGTGTCAAAACATGTTTTTCAGCAGAAATAAACATGTTTCTGCAAGTTTGGTCAACCCCATGTAAGTTATGGGGCAGTAACAGTACACTTTTCAAAACGTGTTTTTCAGCCCGAAATAAACGCGTTTTTTCAGACAACTGAATACCCATGTAGCAGCAAGTCTCAGAAGAGCCCACACACTCAGCTCTTAACCCCAGTGTGCAGAAAGGGTCAAAACGTGTTTTTCAGCAGAAATAAACATGTTTCTGCAAGTTTGGTCAACCCCATGTAAGTTATGGGGCAGTAACAGTACACTCTGCAAAACGTGTTTTTCAGCCCGAAATAAACGCGTTTTTTCAGACAACTGAATCCCCATGTAGCAGCAAGGCTCAGAAGAGCCCACACACTCAGATCTTAACCCCAGTGTGCAGAAAGGTTCAAAACATGTTTTTCAGCAGAAATAAACATGTCTCTGCAAGTTTGGTCAACCCCATGTAAGTTATGGGGCAGTAACAGTACACTTTTCAAAACGTGTTTTTCAGCCCGAAATAAACGCGTTTTTTCAGACAACTGAATCCCCATGTAGCAACAAGGCTCAGAAGAGCCCACACACTCAGATCTTAACCCCAGTGTGCTGAAAGTGTCAAAACATGTTTTTCAGCAGAAATAAACATGTTTCTGCAAGTTTGGTCAACCCCATGTAAGTTATGGGGCAGTAACAGTACACTTTTCAAAACGTGTTTTTCAGCCCGAAATAAACGCGTTTTTTCAGACAACTGAATCCCCATGTAGCAACAAGGCTCAGAAGAGCCCACACACTCAGATCTTAACCCCAGTGTGCTGAAAGTGTCAAAACATGTTTTTCAGCAGAAATAAACATGTTTCTGCAAGTTTGGTCAACCCCATGTAAGTTATGGGGCAGTAACAGTACACTTTTCAAAACGTGTTTTTCAGCCCGAAATAAACGCGTTTTTTCAGACAACTGAATCCCCATGTAGCAACAAGGCTCAGAAGAGCCCACACACTCAGATCTTAACCCCAGTGTGCTGAAAGTGTCAAAACATGTTTTTCAGCAGAAATAAACATGTTTCTGCAAGTTTGGTCAACCCCATGTAAGTTATGGGGCAGTAACAGTACACTTTTCAAAACGTGTTTTTCAGCCCGAAATAAACGCGTTTTTTCAGACAACTGAATCCCCATGTAGCAGCAAGGCTCAGAAGAGCCCACACACTCAGATCTTAACCCCAGTGTGCTGAAAGTGTCAAAACATGTTTTTCAGCAGAAATAAACATGTTTCTGCAAGTTTGGTCAACCCCATGTAAGTTATGGGGCAGTAACAGTACACTTTTCAAAACGTGTTTTTCAGCCCGAAATAAACGCGTTTTTTCAGACAACTGAATCCCCATGTAGCAACAAGGCTCAGAAGAGCCCACACACTCAGATCTTAACCCCAGTGTGCTGAAGGTGTCAAAACATGTTTTTCAGCAGAAATAAACATGTTTCTGCAAGTTTGGTCAACCCCATGTAAGTTATGGGGCAGTAACAGTACACTTTTCAAAACGTGTTTTTCAGCCCGAAATAAACGCGTTTTTTCAGACAACTGAATCCCCATGTAGCAACAAGGCTCAGAAGAGCCCACACACTCAGATCTTAACCCCAGTGTGCTGAAAGTGTCAAAACATGTTTTTCAGCAGAAATAAACATGTTTCTGCAAGTTTGGTCAACCCCATGTAAGTTATGGGGCAGTAACAGTACACTTTTCAAAACGTGTTTTTCAGCCCGAAATAAACGCGTTTTTTCAGACAACTGAATCCCCATGTAGCAACAAGGCTCAGAAGAGCCCACACACTCAGATCTTAACCCCAGTGTGCTGAAAGTGTCAAAACATGTTTTTCAGCAGAAATAAACATGTTTCTGCAAGTTTGGTCAACCCCATGTAAGTTATGGGGCAGTAACAGTACACTTTTCAAAACGTGTTTTTCAGCCCGAAATAAACGCGTTTTTTCAGACAACTGAATACCCATGTAGCAGCAAGTCTCAGAAGAGCCCACACACTCAGCTCTTAACCCCAGTGTGCAGAAAGGGTCAAAACGTGTTTTTCAGCAGACATAAACATGTTTCTGCAAGTTTGGTCAACCCCATGTAAGTTATGGGGCAGTAACAGTACACTCTGCAAAACGTGTTTTTCAGCCCGAAATAAACGCGTTTTTTCAGACAACTGAATCCCCATGTAGCAGCAAGGCTCAGAAGAGCCCACACACTCAGATCTTAACCCCAGTGTGCTGAAAGTGTCAAAACATGTTTTTCAGCAGAAATAAACATGTTTCTGCAAGTTTGGTCAACCCCATGTAAGTTATGGGGCAGTAACAGTACACTTTTCAAAACGTGTTTTTCAGCCCGAAATAAACGCGTTTTTTCAGACAACTGAATCCCCATGTAGCAGCAAGGCTCAGAAGAGCCCACACACTCAGATCTTAACCCCAGTGTGCTGAAAGTGTCAAAACATGTTTTTCAGCAGAAATAAACATGTTTCTGCAAGTTTGGTCAACCCCATGTAAGTTATGGGGCAGTAACAGTACACTTTTCAAAACGTGTTTTTCAGCCCGAAATAAACGCGTTTTTTCAGACAACTGAATCCCCATGTAGCAACAAGGCTCAGAAGAGCCCACACACTCAGATCTTAACCCCAGTGTGCTGAAAGTGTCAAAACATGTTTTTCAGCAGAAATAAACATGTTTCTGCAAGTTTGGTCAACCCCATGTAAGTTATGGGGCAGTAACAGTACACTTTTCAAAACGTGTTTTTCAGCCCGAAATAAACGCGTTTTTTCAGACAACTGAATACCCATGTAGCAGCAAGTCTCAGAAGAGCCCACACACTCAGCTCTTAACCCCAGTGTGCAGAAAGGGTCAAAACGTGTTTTTCAGCAGAAATAAACATGTTTCTGCAAGTTTGGTCAACCCCATGTAAGTTATGGGGCAGTAACAGTACACTCTGCAAAACGTGTTTTTCAGCCCGAAATAAACGCGTTTTTTCAGACAACTGAATCCCCATGTAGCAGCAAGGCTCAGAAGAGCCCACACACTCAGATCTTAACCCCAGTGTGCTGAAAGTGTCAAAACATGTTTTTCAGCAGAAATAAACATGTTTCTGCAAGTTTGGTCAACCCCATGTAAGTTATGGGGCAGTAACAGTACACTTTTCAAAACGTGTTTTTCAGCCCGAAATAAACGCGTTTTTTCAGACAACTGAATCCCCATGTAGCAACAAGGCTCAGAAGAGCCCACACACTCAGATCTTAACCCCAGTGTGCTGAAAGTGTCAAAACATGTTTTTCAGCAGAAATAAACATGTTTCTGCAAGTTTGGTCAACCCCATGTAAGTTATGGGGCAGTAACAGTACACTTTTCAAAACGTGTTTTTCAGCCCGAAATAAACGCGTTTTTTCAGACAACTGAATCCCCATGCAGCAACAAGGCTCAGAAGAGCCCACACACTCAGATCTTAACCCCAGTGTGCTGAAAGTGTCAAAACTTGTTTTTCAGCAGAAATAAACATGTTTCTGCAAGTTTGGTCAACCCCATGTAAGTTATGGGGCAGTAACAGTACACTTTTCAAAACGTGTTTTTCAGCCCGAAATAAACGCGTTTTTTCAGACAACTGAATCCCCATGTAGCAGCAAGGCTCAGACGAGCCCACACACTCAGATCTTAACCCCAGTGTGCAGAAAGGGTCAAAACGTGTTTTTCAGCAGAAATAAACATGTTTCTGCAAGTTTGGTCAACCCCATGTAAGTTATGGGGCAGTAACAGTACACTTTTCAAAACGTGTTTTTCAGCCCGAAATAAACGCGTTTTTTCAGACAACTGAATCCCCATGTAGCAACAAGGCTCAGAAGAGCCCACACACTCAGATCTTAACCCCAGTGTTCTGAAAGTGTCAAAACATGTTTTTCAGCAGAAATAAACATGTTTCTGCAAGTTTGGTCAACCCCATGTAAGTTATGGGGCAGTAACAGTACACTCTGCAAAACGTGTTTTTCAGCCCGAAATAAACGCGTTTTTTCAGACAACTGAATACCCATGTAGCAGCAAGGCTCAGAAGAGCCCACACACTCAGATCTTAACCCCAGTGTGCTGAAAGTGTCAAAACATGTTTTTCAGCAGAAATAAACATGTTTCTGCAAGTTTGGTCAACCCCATGTAAGTTATGGGGCAGTAACAGTACACTTTTCAAAACGTGTTTTTCAGCCCGAAATAAACGCGTTTTTTCAGACAACTGAATCCCCATGTAGCAGCAAGGCTCAGAAGAGCCCACACACTCAGATCTTAACCCCAGTGTGCTGAAAGTGTCAAAACATGTTTTTCAGCAGAAATAAACATGTTTCTTCAAGTTTGGTCAACCCCATGTAAGTTATGGGGCAGTAACAGTACACTTTTCAAAACGTGTTTTTCAGCCCGAAATAAACGCGTTTTTTCAGACAACTGAATCCCCATGTAGCAACAAGGCTCAGAAGAGCCCACACACTCAGATCTTAACCCCAGTGTGCTGACAGTGTCAAAACATGTTTTTCAGCAGAAATAAACATGTTTCTGCAAGTTTGGTCAACCCCATGTAAGTTATGGGGCAGTAACAGTACACTTTTCAAAACGTGTTTTTCAGCCCGAAATAAACGCGTTTTTTCAGACAACTGAATCCCCATGCAGCAACAAGGCTCAGAAGAGCCCACACACTCAGATCTTAACCCCAGTGTGCTGAAAGTGTCAAAACTTGTTTTTCAGCAGAAATAAACATGTTTCTGCAAGTTTGGTCAACCCCATGTAAGTTATGGGGCAGTAACAGTACACTTTTCAAAACGTGTTTTTCAGCCCGAAATAAACGCGTTTTTCAGACAACTGAATACCCATGTAGCAGCAAGGCTCAGAAGAGCCCACACACTCAGATCTTAACCCCAGTGTGCTGAAAGTGTCAAAACATGTTTTTCAGCAGAAATAAACATGTTTCTGCAAGTTTGGTCAACCCCATGTAAGTTATGGGGCAGTAACAGTACACTTTTCAAAACGTGTTTTTCAGCCCGAAATAAACGCGTTTTTTCAGACAACTGAATACCCATGTAGCAGCAAGTCTCAGAAGAGCCCACACACTCAGCTCTTAACCCCAGTGTGCAGAAAGGGTCAAAACGTGTTTTTCAGCAGAAATAAACATGTTTCTGCAAGTTTGGTCAACCCCATGTAAGTTATGGGGCAGTAACAGTACACTCTGCAAAACGTGTTTTTCAGCCCGAAATAAACGCGTTTTTTCAGACAACTGAATCCCCATGTAGCAGCAAGGCTCAGAAGAGCCCACACACTCAGATCTTAACCCCAGTGTGCAGAAAGGTTCAAAACATGTTTTTCAGCAGAAATAAACATGTCTCTGCAAGTTTGGTCAACCCCATGTAAGTTATGGGGCAGTAACAGTACACTTTTCAAAACGTGTTTTTCAGCCCGAAATAAACGCGTTTTTTCAGACAACTGAATCCCCATGTAGCAACAAGGCTCAGAAGAGCCCACACACTCAGATCTTAACCCCAGTGTGCTGAAAGTGTCAAAACATGTTTTTCAGCAGAAATAAACATGTTTCTGCAAGTTTGGTCAACCCCATGTAAGTTATGGGGCAGTAACAGTACACTTTTCAAAACGTGTTTTTCAGCCCGAAATAAACGCGTTTTTCAGACAACTGAATACCCATGTAGCAGCAAGGCTCAGAAGAGCCCACACACTCAGATCTTAACCCCAGTGTGCTGAAAGTGTCAAAACATGTTTTTCAGCAGAAATAAACATGTTTCTGCAAGTTTGGTCAACCCCATGTAAGTTATGGGGCAGTAACAGTACACTTTTCAAAACGTGTTTTTCAGCCCGAAATAAACGCGTTTTTTCAGACAACTGAATACCCATGTAGCAGCAAGTCTCAGAAGAGCCCACACACTCAGCTCTTAACCCCAGTGTGCAGAAAGGGTCAAAACGTGTTTTTCAGCAGAAATAAACATGTTTCTGCAAGTTTGGTCAACCCCATGTAAGTTATGGGGCAGTAACAGTACACTCTGCAAAACGTGTTTTTCAGCCCGAAATAAACGCGTTTTTTCAGACAACTGAATCCCCATGTAGCAGCAAGGCTCAGAAGAGCCCACACACTCAGATCTTAACCCCAGTGTGCAGAAAGGTTCAAAACATGTTTTTCAGCAGAAATAAACATGTCTCTGCAAGTTTGGTCAACCCCATGTAAGTTATGGGGCAGTAACAGTACACTTTTCAAAACGTGTTTTTCAGCCCGAAATAAACGCGTTTTTTCAGACAACTGAATCCCCATGTAGCAACAAGGCTCAGAAGAGCCCACACACTCAGATCTTAACCCCAGTGTGCTGAAAGTGTCAAAACATGTTTTTCAGCAGAAATAAACATGTTTCTGCAAGTTTGGTCAACCCCATGTAAGTTATGGGGCAGTAACAGTACACTTTTCAAAACGTGTTTTTCAGCCCGAAATAAACGCGTTTTTTCAGACAACTGAATCCCCATGTAGCAACAAGGCTCAGAAGAGCCCACACACTCAGATCTTAACCCCAGTGTGCTGAAAGTGTCAAAACATGTTTTTCAGCAGAAATAAACATGTTTCTGCAAGTTTGGTCAACCCCATGTAAGTTATGGGGCAGTAACAGTACACTTTTCAAAACGTGTTTTTCAGCCCGAAATAAACGCGTTTTTTCAGACAACTGAATCCCCATGTAGCAACAAGGCTCAGAAGAGCCCACACACTCAGATCTTAACCCCAGTGTGCTGAAAGTGTCAAAACATGTTTTTCAGCAGAAATAAACATGTTTCTGCAAGTTTGGTCAACCCCATGTAAGTTATGGGGCAGTAACAGTACACTTTTCAAAACGTGTTTTTCAGCCCGAAATAAACGCGTTTTTTCAGACAACTGAATCCCCATGTAGCAGCAAGGCTCAGAAGAGCCCACACACTCAGATCTTAACCCCAGTGTGCTGAAAGTGTCAAAACATGTTTTTCAGCAGAAATAAACATGTTTCTGCAAGTTTGGTCAACCCCATGTAAGTTATGGGGCAGTAACAGTACACTTTTCAAAACGTGTTTTTCAGCCCGAAATAAACGCGTTTTTTCAGACAACTGAATCCCCATGTAGCAACAAGGCTCAGAAGAGCCCACACACTCAGATCTTAACCCCAGTGTGCTGAAGGTGTCAAAACATGTTTTTCAGCAGAAATAAACATGTTTCTGCAAGTTTGGTCAACCCCATGTAAGTTATGGGGCAGTAACAGTACACTTTTCAAAACGTGTTTTTCAGCCCGAAATAAACGCGTTTTTTCAGACAACTGAATCCCCATGTAGCAACAAGGCTCAGAAGAGCCCACACACTCAGATCTTAACCCCAGTGTGCTGAAAGTGTCAAAACATGTTTTTCAGCAGAAATAAACATGTTTCTGCAAGTTTGGTCAACCCCATGTAAGTTATGGGGCAGTAACAGTACACTTTTCAAAACGTGTTTTTCAGCCCGAAATAAACGCGTTTTTTCAGACAACTGAATCCCCATGTAGCAACAAGGCTCAGAAGAGCCCACACACTCAGATCTTAACCCCAGTGTGCTGAAAGTGTCAAAACATGTTTTTCAGCAGAAATAAACATGTTTCTGCAAGTTTGGTCAACCCCATGTAAGTTATGGGGCAGTAACAGTACACTTTTCAAAACGTGTTTTTCAGCCCGAAATAAACGCGTTTTTTCAGACAACTGAATACCCATGTAGCAGCAAGTCTCAGAAGAGCCCACACACTCAGCTCTTAACCCCAGTGTGCAGAAAGGGTCAAAACGTGTTTTTCAGCAGACATAAACATGTTTCTGCAAGTTTGGTCAACCCCATGTAAGTTATGGGGCAGTAACAGTACACTCTGCAAAACGTGTTTTTCAGCCCGAAATAAACGCGTTTTTTCAGACAACTGAATCCCCATGTAGCAGCAAGGCTCAGAAGAGCCCACACACTCAGATCTTAACCCCAGTGTGCTGAAAGTGTCAAAACATGTTTTTCAGCAGAAATAAACATGTTTCTGCAAGTTTGGTCAACCCCATGTAAGTTATGGGGCAGTAACAGTACACTTTTCAAAACGTGTTTTTCAGCCCGAAATAAACGCGTTTTTTCAGACAACTGAATCCCCATGTAGCAGCAAGGCTCAGAAGAGCCCACACACTCAGATCTTAACCCCAGTGTGCTGAAAGTGTCAAAACATGTTTTTCAGCAGAAATAAACATGTTTCTGCAAGTTTGGTCAACCCCATGTAAGTTATGGGGCAGTAACAGTACACTTTTCAAAACGTGTTTTTCAGCCCGAAATAAACGCGTTTTTTCAGACAACTGAATCCCCATGTAGCAACAAGGCTCAGAAGAGCCCACACACTCAGATCTTAACCCCAGTGTGCTGAAAGTGTCAAAACATGTTTTTCAGCAGAAATAAACATGTTTCTGCAAGTTTGGTCAACCCCATGTAAGTTATGGGGCAGTAACAGTACACTTTTCAAAACGTGTTTTTCAGCCCGAAATAAACGCGTTTTTTCAGACAACTGAATACCCATGTAGCAGCAAGTCTCAGAAGAGCCCACACACTCAGCTCTTAACCCCAGTGTGCAGAAAGGGTCAAAACGTGTTTTTCAGCAGAAATAAACATGTTTCTGCAAGTTTGGTCAACCCCATGTAAGTTATGGGGCAGTAACAGTACACTCTGCAAAACGTGTTTTTCAGCCCGAAATAAACGCGTTTTTTCAGACAACTGAATCCCCATGTAGCAGCAAGGCTCAGAAGAGCCCACACACTCAGATCTTAACCCCAGTGTGCTGAAAGTGTCAAAACATGTTTTTCAGCAGAAATAAACATGTTTCTGCAAGTTTGGTCAACCCCATGTAAGTTATGGGGCAGTAACAGTACACTTTTCAAAACGTGTTTTTCAGCCCGAAATAAACGCGTTTTTTCAGACAACTGAATCCCCATGTAGCAACAAGGCTCAGAAGAGCCCACACACTCAGATCTTAACCCCAGTGTGCTGAAAGTGTCAAAACATGTTTTTCAGCAGAAATAAACATGTTTCTGCAAGTTTGGTCAACCCCATGTAAGTTATGGGGCAGTAACAGTACACTTTTCAAAACGTGTTTTTCAGCCCGAAATAAACGCGTTTTTTCAGACAACTGAATCCCCATGCAGCAACAAGGCTCAGAAGAGCCCACACACTCAGATCTTAACCCCAGTGTGCTGAAAGTGTCAAAACTTGTTTTTCAGCAGAAATAAACATGTTTCTGCAAGTTTGGTCAACCCCATGTAAGTTATGGGGCAGTAACAGTACACTTTTCAAAACGTGTTTTTCAGCCCGAAATAAACGCGTTTTTTCAGACAACTGAATACCCATGTAGCAGCAAGGCTCAGAAGAGCCCACACACTCAGATCTTAACCCCAGTGTGCTGAAAGTGTCAAAACATGTTTTTCAGCAGAAATAAACATGTTTCTGCAAGTTTGGTCAACCCCATGTAAGTTATGGGGCAGTAACAGTACACTTTTCAAAACGTGTTTTTCAGCCCGAAATAAACGCGTTTTTTCAGACAACTGAATCCCCATGTAGCAACAAGGCTCAGAAGAGCCCACACACTCAGATCTTAACCCCAGTGTGCTGAAAGTGTCAAAACATGTTTTTCAGCAGAAATAAACATGTTTCTGCAAGTTTGGTCAACCCCATGTAAGTTATGGGGCAGTAACAGTACACTTTTCAAAACGTGTTTTTCAGCCCGAAATAAACGCGTTTTTTCATACAACTGAATACCCATGTAGCAGCAAGTCTCAGAAGAAACCACACACTCAGCTCTTAACCCCAGTGTGCAGAAAGGGTCAAAACGTGTTTTTCAGCAGAAATAAACATGTTTCTGCAAGTTTGGTCAACCCCATGTAAGTTATGGGGCAGTAACAGTACACTCTGCAAAACGTGTTTTTCAGCCCGAAATAAACGCGTTTTTTCAGACAACTGAATCCCCATGTAGCAGCAAGGCTCAGAAGAGCCCACACACTCAGATCTTAACCCCAGTGTGCAGAAAGGTTCAAAACATGTTTTTCAGCAGAAATAAACATGTTTCTGCAAGTTTGGTCAACCCCATGTAAGTTATGGGGCAGTAACAGTACACTTTTCAAAACGTGTTTTTCAGCCCGAAATAAACGCGTTTTTTCAGACAACTGAATCCCCATGTAGCAACAAGGCTCAGAAGAGCCCACACACTCAGATCTTAACCCCAGTGTGCTGAAAGTGTCAAAACATGTTTTTCAGCAGAAATAAACATGTTTCTGCAAGTTTGGTCAACCCCATGTAAGTTATGGGGCAGTAACAGTACACTTTTCAAAACGTGTTTTTCAGCCCGAAATAAACGCGTTTTTTCAGACAACTGAATCCCCATGTAGCAGCAAGGCTCAGACGAGCCCACACACTCAGATCTTAACCCCAGTGTGCAGAAAGGGTCAAAACGTGTTTTTCAGCAGAAATAAACATGTTTCTGCAAGTTTGGTCAACCCCATGTAAGTTATGGGGCAGTAACAGTACACTTTTCAAAACGTGTTTTTCAGCCCGAAATAAACGCGTTTTTTCAGACAACTGAATCCCCATGTAGCAACAAGGCTCAGAAGAGCCCACACACTCAGATCTTAACCCCAGTGTTCTGAAAGTGTCAAAACATGTTTTTCAGCAGAAATAAACATGTTTCTGCAAGTTTGGTCAACCCCATGTAAGTTATGGGGCAGTAACAGTACACTCTGCAAAACGTGTTTTTCAGCCCGAAATAAACGCGTTTTTTCAGACAACTGAATCCCCATGTAGCAACAAGGCTCAGAAGAGCCCACACACTCAGATCTTAACCCCAGTGTGCTGAAAGTGTCAAAACATGTTTTTCAGCAGAAATAAACATGTTTCTGCAAGTTTGGTCAACCCCATGTAAGTTATGGGGCAGTAACAGTACACTTTTCAAAACGTGTTTTTCAGCCCGAAATAAACGCGTTTTTTCAGACAACTGAATACCCATGTAGCAGCAAGTCTCAGAAGAGCCCACACACTCAGCTCTTAACCCCAGTGTGCAGAAAGGGTCAAAACGTGTTTTTCAGCAGAAATAAACATGTTTCTGCAAGTTTGGTCAACCCCATGTAAGTTATGGGGCAGTAACAGTACACTCTGCAAAACGTGTTTTTCAGCCCGAAATAAACGCGTTTTTTCAGACAACTGAATCCCCATGTAGCAGCAAGGCTCAGAAGAGCCCACACACTCAGATCTTAACCCCAGTGTGCTGAAAGTGTCAAAACATGTTTTTCAGCAGAAATAAACATGTTTCTGCAAGTTTGGTCAACCCCATGTAAGTTATGGGGCAGTAACAGTACACTTTTCAAAACGTGTTTTTCAGCCCGAAATAAACGCGTTTTTTCAGACAACTGAATCCCCATGTAGCAACAAGGCTCAGAAGAGCCCACACACTCAGATCTTAACCCCAGTGTGCTGAAAGTGTCAAAACATGTTTTTCAGCAGAAATAAACATGTTTCTGCAAGTTTGGTCAACCCCATGTAAGTTATGGGGCAGTAACAGTACACTTTTCAAAACGTGTTTTTCAGCCCGAAATAAACGCGTTTTTTCAGACAACTGAATCCCCATGCAGCAACAAGGCTCAGAAGAGCCCACACACTCAGATCTTAACCCCAGTGTGCTGAAAGTGTCAAAACTTGTTTTTCAGCAGAAATAAACATGTTTCTGCAAGTTTGGTCAACCCCATGTAAGTTATGGGGCAGTAACAGTACACTTTTCAAAACGTGTTTTTCAGCCCGAAATAAACGCGTTTTTTCAGACAACTGAATCCCCATGTAGCAGCAAGGCTCAGACGAGCCCACACACTCAGATCTTAACCCCAGTGTGCAGAAAGGGTCAAAACGTGTTTTTCAGCAGAAATAAACATGTTTCTGCAAGTTTGGTCAACCCCATGTAAGTTATGGGGCAGTAACAGTACACTTTTCAAAACGTGTTTTTCAGCCCGAAATAAACGCGTTTTTTCAGACAACTGAATCCCCATGTAGCAACAAGGCTCAGAAGAGCCCACACACTCAGATCTTAACCCCAGTGTTCTGAAAGTGTCAAAACATGTTTTTCAGCAGAAATAAACATGTTTCTGCAAGTTTGGTCAACCCCATGTAAGTTATGGGGCAGTAACAGTACACTCTGCAAAACGTGTTTTTCAGCCCGAAATAAACGCGTTTTTTCAGACAACTGAATACCCATGTAGCAGCAAGGCTCAGAAGAGCCCACACACTCAGATCTTAACCCCAGTGTGCTGAAAGTGTCAAAACATGTTTTTCAGCAGAAATAAACATGTTTCTGCAAGTTTGGTCAACCCCATGTAAGTTATGGGGCAGTAACAGTACACTTTTCAAAACGTGTTTTTCAGCCCGAAATAAACGCGTTTTTTCAGACAACTGAATCCCCATGTAGCAGCAAGGCTCAGAAGAGCCCACACACTCAGATCTTAACCCCAGTGTGCTGAAAGTGTCAAAACATGTTTTTCAGCAGAAATAAACATGTTTCTTCAAGTTTGGTCAACCCCATGTAAGTTATGGGGCAGTAACAGTACACTTTTCAAAACGTGTTTTTCAGCCCGAAATAAACGCGTTTTTTCAGACAACTGAATCCCCATGTAGCAACAAGGCTCAGAAGAGCCCACACACTCAGATCTTAACCCCAGTGTGCTGACAGTGTCAAAACATGTTTTTCAGCAGAAATAAACATGTTTCTGCAAGTTTGGTCAACCCCATGTAAGTTATGGGGCAGTAACAGTACACTTTTCAAAACGTGTTTTTCAGCCCGAAATAAACGCGTTTTTTCAGACAACTGAATCCCCATGCAGCAACAAGGCTCAGAAGAGCCCACACACTCAGATCTTAACCCCAGTGTGCTGAAAGTGTCAAAACTTGTTTTTCAGCAGAAATAAACATGTTTCTGCAAGTTTGGTCAACCCCATGTAAGTTATGGGGCAGTAACAGTACACTTTTCAAAACGTGTTTTTCAGCCCGAAATAAACGCGTTTTTCAGACAACTGAATACCCATGTAGCAGCAAGGCTCAGAAGAGCCCACACACTCAGATCTTAACCCCAGTGTGCTGAAAGTGTCAAAACATGTTTTTCAGCAGAAATAAACATGTTTCTGCAAGTTTGGTCAACCCCATGTAAGTTATGGGGCAGTAACAGTACACTTTTCAAAACGTGTTTTTCAGCCCGAAATAAACGCGTTTTTTCAGACAACTGAATACCCATGTAGCAGCAAGTCTCAGAAGAGCCCACACACTCAGCTCTTAACCCCAGTGTGCAGAAAGGGTCAAAACGTGTTTTTCAGCAGAAATAAACATGTTTCTGCAAGTTTGGTCAACCCCATGTAAGTTATGGGGCAGTAACAGTACACTCTGCAAAACGTGTTTTTCAGCCCGAAATAAACGCGTTTTTTCAGACAACTGAATCCCCATGTAGCAGCAAGGCTCAGAAGAGCCCACACACTCAGATCTTAACCCCAGTGTGCAGAAAGGTTCAAAACATGTTTTTCAGCAGAAATAAACATGTCTCTGCAAGTTTGGTCAACCCCATGTAAGTTATGGGGCAGTAACAGTACACTTTTCAAAACGTGTTTTTCAGCCCGAAATAAACGCGTTTTTTCAGACAACTGAATCCCCATGTAGCAACAAGGCTCAGAAGAGCCCACACACTCAGATCTTAACCCCAGTGTGCTGAAAGTGTCAAAACATGTTTTTCAGCAGAAATAAACATGTTTCTGCAAGTTTGGTCAACCCCATGTAAGTTATGGGGCAGTAACAGTACACTTTTCAAAACGTGTTTTTCAGCCCGAAATAAACGCGTTTTTTCAGACAACTGAATCCCCATGTAGCAACAAGGCTCAGAAGAGCCCACACACTCAGATCTTAACCCCAGTGTGCTGAAAGTGTCAAAACATGTTTTTCAGCAGAAATAAACATGTTTCTGCAAGTTTGGTCAACCCCATGTAAGTTATGGGGCAGTAACAGTACACTTTTCAAAACGTGTTTTTCAGCCCGAAATAAACGCGTTTTTTCAGACAACTGAATCCCCATGTAGCAACAAGGCTCAGAAGAGCCCACACACTCAGATCTTAACCCCAGTGTGCTGAAAGTGTCAAAACATGTTTTTCAGCAGAAATAAACATGTTTCTGCAAGTTTGGTCAACCCCATGTAAGTTATGGGGCAGTAACAGTACACTTTTCAAAACGTGTTTTTCAGCCCGAAATAAACGCGTTTTTTCAGACAACTGAATCCCCATGTAGCAGCAAGGCTCAGAAGAGCCCACACACTCAGATCTTAACCCCAGTGTGCTGAAAGTGTCAAAACATGTTTTTCAGCAGAAATAAACATGTTTCTGCAAGTTTGGTCAACCCCATGTAAGTTATGGGGCAGTAACAGTACACTTTTCAAAACGTGTTTTTCAGCCCGAAATAAACGCGTTTTTTCAGACAACTGAATCCCCATGTAGCAACAAGGCTCAGAAGAGCCCACACACTCAGATCTTAACCCCAGTGTGCTGAAGGTGTCAAAACATGTTTTTCAGCAGAAATAAACATGTTTCTGCAAGTTTGGTCAACCCCATGTAAGTTATGGGGCAGTAACAGTACACTTTTCAAAACGTGTTTTTCAGCCCGAAATAAACGCGTTTTTTCAGACAACTGAATCCCCATGTAGCAACAAGGCTCAGAAGAGCCCACACACTCAGATCTTAACCCCAGTGTGCTGAAAGTGTCAAAACATGTTTTTCAGCAGAAATAAACATGTTTCTGCAAGTTTGGTCAACCCCATGTAAGTTATGGGGCAGTAACAGTACACTTTTCAAAACGTGTTTTTCAGCCCGAAATAAACGCGTTTTTTCAGACAACTGAATCCCCATGTAGCAACAAGGCTCAGAAGAGCCCACACACTCAGATCTTAACCCCAGTGTGCTGAAAGTGTCAAAACATGTTTTTCAGCAGAAATAAACATGTTTCTGCAAGTTTGGTCAACCCCATGTAAGTTATGGGGCAGTAACAGTACACTTTTCAAAACGTGTTTTTCAGCCCGAAATAAACGCGTTTTTTCAGACAACTGAATACCCATGTAGCAGCAAGTCTCAGAAGAGCCCACACACTCAGCTCTTAACCCCAGTGTGCAGAAAGGGTCAAAACGTGTTTTTCAGCAGACATAAACATGTTTCTGCAAGTTTGGTCAACCCCATGTAAGTTATGGGGCAGTAACAGTACACTCTGCAAAACGTGTTTTTCAGCCCGAAATAAACGCGTTTTTTCAGACAACTGAATCCCCATGTAGCAGCAAGGCTCAGAAGAGCCCACACACTCAGATCTTAACCCCAGTGTGCTGAAAGTGTCAAAACATGTTTTTCAGCAGAAATAAACATGTTTCTGCAAGTTTGGTCAACCCCATGTAAGTTATGGGGCAGTAACAGTACACTTTTCAAAACGTGTTTTTCAGCCCGAAATAAACGCGTTTTTTCAGACAACTGAATCCCCATGTAGCAGCAAGGCTCAGAAGAGCCCACACACTCAGATCTTAACCCCAGTGTGCTGAAAGTGTCAAAACATGTTTTTCAGCAGAAATAAACATGTTTCTGCAAGTTTGGTCAACCCCATGTAAGTTATGGGGCAGTAACAGTACACTTTTCAAAACGTGTTTTTCAGCCCGAAATAAACGCGTTTTTTCAGACAACTGAATCCCCATGTAGCAACAAGGCTCAGAAGAGCCCACACACTCAGATCTTAACCCCAGTGTGCTGAAAGTGTCAAAACATGTTTTTCAGCAGAAATAAACATGTTTCTGCAAGTTTGGTCAACCCCATGTAAGTTATGGGGCAGTAACAGTACACTTTTCAAAACGTGTTTTTCAGCCCGAAATAAACGCGTTTTTTCAGACAACTGAATACCCATGTAGCAGCAAGTCTCAGAAGAGCCCACACACTCAGCTCTTAACCCCAGTGTGCAGAAAGGGTCAAAACGTGTTTTTCAGCAGAAATAAACATGTTTCTGCAAGTTTGGTCAACCCCATGTAAGTTATGGGGCAGTAACAGTACACTCTGCAAAACGTGTTTTTCAGCCCGAAATAAACGCGTTTTTTCAGACAACTGAATCCCCATGTAGCAGCAAGGCTCAGAAGAGCCCACACACTCAGATCTTAACCCCAGTGTGCTGAAAGTGTCAAAACATGTTTTTCAGCAGAAATAAACATGTTTCTGCAAGTTTGGTCAACCCCATGTAAGTTATGGGGCAGTAACAGTACACTTTTCAAAACGTGTTTTTCAGCCCGAAATAAACGCGTTTTTTCAGACAACTGAATCCCCATGTAGCAACAAGGCTCAGAAGAGCCCACACACTCAGATCTTAACCCCAGTGTGCTGAAAGTGTCAAAACATGTTTTTCAGCAGAAATAAACATGTTTCTGCAAGTTTGGTCAACCCCATGTAAGTTATGGGGCAGTAACAGTACACTTTTCAAAACGTGTTTTTCAGCCCGAAATAAACGCGTTTTTTCAGACAACTGAATCCCCATGCAGCAACAAGGCTCAGAAGAGCCCACACACTCAGATCTTAACCCCAGTGTGCTGAAAGTGTCAAAACTTGTTTTTCAGCAGAAATAAACATGTTTCTGCAAGTTTGGTCAACCCCATGTAAGTTATGGGGCAGTAACAGTACACTTTTCAAAACGTGTTTTTCAGCCCGAAATAAACGCGTTTTTTCAGACAACTGAATACCCATGTAGCAGCAAGGCTCAGAAGAGCCCACACACTCAGATCTTAACCCCAGTGTGCTGAAAGTGTCAAAACATGTTTTTCAGCAGAAATAAACATGTTTCTGCAAGTTTGGTCAACCCCATGTAAGTTATGGGGCAGTAACAGTACACTTTTCAAAACGTGTTTTTCAGCCCGAAATAAACGCGTTTTTTCAGACAACTGAATCCCCATGTAGCAACAAGGCTCAGAAGAGCCCACACACTCAGATCTTAACCCCAGTGTGCTGAAAGTGTCAAAACATGTTTTTCAGCAGAAATAAACATGTTTCTGCAAGTTTGGTCAACCCCATGTAAGTTATGGGGCAGTAACAGTACACTTTTCAAAACGTGTTTTTCAGCCCGAAATAAACGCGTTTTTTCATACAACTGAATACCCATGTAGCAGCAAGTCTCAGAAGAAACCACACACTCAGCTCTTAACCCCAGTGTGCAGAAAGGGTCAAAACGTGTTTTTCAGCAGAAATAAACATGTTTCTGCAAGTTTGGTCAACCCCATGTAAGTTATGGGGCAGTAACAGTACACTCTGCAAAACGTGTTTTTCAGCCCGAAATAAACGCGTTTTTTCAGACAACTGAATCCCCATGTAGCAGCAAGGCTCAGAAGAGCCCACACACTCAGATCTTAACCCCAGTGTGCAGAAAGGTTCAAAACATGTTTTTCAGCAGAAATAAACATGTTTCTGCAAGTTTGGTCAACCCCATGTAAGTTATGGGGCAGTAACAGTACACTTTTCAAAACGTGTTTTTCAGCCCGAAATAAACGCGTTTTTTCAGACAACTGAATCCCCATGTAGCAACAAGGCTCAGAAGAGCCCACACACTCAGATCTTAACCCCAGTGTGCTGAAAGTGTCAAAACATGTTTTTCAGCAGAAATAAACATGTTTCTGCAAGTTTGGTCAACCCCATGTAAGTTATGGGGCAGTAACAGTACACTTTTCAAAACGTGTTTTTCAGCCCGAAATAAACGCGTTTTTTCAGACAACTGAATCCCCATGTAGCAGCAAGGCTCAGACGAGCCCACACACTCAGATCTTAACCCCAGTGTGCAGAAAGGGTCAAAACGTGTTTTTCAGCAGAAATAAACATGTTTCTGCAAGTTTGGTCAACCCCATGTAAGTTATGGGGCAGTAACAGTACACTTTTCAAAACGTGTTTTTCAGCCCGAAATAAACGCGTTTTTTCAGACAACTGAATCCCCATGTAGCAACAAGGCTCAGAAGAGCCCACACACTCAGATCTTAACCCCAGTGTTCTGAAAGTGTCAAAACATGTTTTTCAGCAGAAATAAACATGTTTCTGCAAGTTTGGTCAACCCCATGTAAGTTATGGGGCAGTAACAGTACACTCTGCAAAACGTGTTTTTCAGCCCGAAATAAACGCGTTTTTTCAGACAACTGAATACCCATGTAGCAGCAAGGCTCAGAAGAGCCCACACACTCAGATCTTAACCCCAGTGTGCTGAAAGTGTCAAAACATGTTTTTCAGCAGAAATAAACATGTTTCTGCAAGTTTGGTCAACCCCATGTAAGTTATGGGGCAGTAACAGTACACTTTTCAAAACGTGTTTTTCAGCCCGAAATAAACGCGTTTTTTCAGACAACTGAATCCCCATGTAGCAGCAAGGCTCAGAAGAGCCCACACACTCAGATCTTAACCCCAGTGTGCTGAAAGTGTCAAAACATGTTTTTCAGCAGAAATAAACATGTTTCTTCAAGTTTGGTCAACCCCATGTAAGTTATGGGGCAGTAACAGTACACTTTTCAAAACGTGTTTTTCAGCCCGAAATAAACGCGTTTTTTCAGACAACTGAATCCCCATGTAGCAACAAGGCTCAGAAGAGCCCACACACTCAGATCTTAACCCCAGTGTGCTGACAGTGTCAAAACATGTTTTTCAGCAGAAATAAACATGTTTCTGCAAGTTTGGTCAACCCCATGTAAGTTATGGGGCAGTAACAGTACACTTTTCAAAACGTGTTTTTCAGCCCGAAATAAACGCGTTTTTTCAGACAACTGAATCCCCATGCAGCAACAAGGCTCAGAAGAGCCCACACACTCAGATCTTAACCCCAGTGTGCTGAAAGTGTCAAAACTTGTTTTTCAGCAGAAATAAACATGTTTCTGCAAGTTTGGTCAACCCCATGTAAGTTATGGGGCAGTAACAGTACACTTTTCAAAACGTGTTTTTCAGCCCGAAATAAACGCGTTTTTCAGACAACTGAATACCCATGTTACAGCAAGGCTCAGAAGAGCCCACACACTCAGATCTTAACCCCAGTGTGCTGAAAGTGTCAAAACATGTTTTTCAGCAGAAATAAACATGTTTCTGCAAGTTTGGTCAACCCCATGTAAGTTATGGGGCAGTAACAGTACACTTTTCAAAACGTGTTTTTCAGCCCGAAATAAACGCGTTTTTTCAGACAACTGAATACCCATGTAGCAGCAAGTCTCAGAAGAGCCCACACACTCAGCTCTTAACCCCAGTGTGCAGAAAGGGTCAAAACGTGTTTTTCAGCAGAAATAAACATGTTTCTGCAAGTTTGGTCAACCCCATGTAAGTTATGGGGCAGTAACAGTACACTCTGCAAAACGTGTTTTTCAGCCCGAAATAAACGCGTTTTTTCAGACAACTGAATCCCCATGTAGCAGCAAGGCTCAGAAGAGCCCACACACTCAGATCTTAACCCCAGTGTGCTGAAAGTCTCAAAACATGTTTTTCAGCAGAAATAAACATGTTTCTGCAAGTTTGGTCAACCCCATGTAAGTTATGGGGCAGTAACAGTACACTTTTCAAAACGTGTTTTTCAGCCCGAAATAAACGCGTTTTTTCAGACAACTGAATCCCCATGTAGCAGCAAGGCTCAGAAGAGCCCACACACTCAGATCTTAACCCCAGTGTGCTGAAAGTGTCAAAACATGTTTTTCAGCAGAAATAAACATGTTTCTGCAAGTTTGGTCAACCCCATGTAAGTTATGGGGCAGTAACAGTACACTTTTCAAAACGTGTTTTTCAGCCCGAAATAAACGCGTTTTTTCAAACAACTGAATCCCCATGTAGCAACAAGGCTCAGAAGAGCCCACACACTCAGATCTTAACCCCAGTGTGCTGAAAGTGTCAAAACATGTTTTTCAGCAGAAATAAACATGTTTCTGCAAGTTTGGTCAACCCCATGTAAGTTATGGGGCAGTAACAGTACACTCTGCAAAACGTGTTTTTCAGCCCGAAATAAACGCGTTTTTTCAGACAACTGAATCCCCATGTAGCAGCAAGGCTCAGAAGAGCCCACACACTCAGCTCTTAACCCCAGTGTGCAGAAAGGGTCAAAACGTGTTTTTCAGCAGAAATAAACATGTTTCTGCAAGTTTGGTCAACCCCATGTAAGTTATGGGGCAGTAACAGTACACTCTGCAAAACGTGTTTTTCAGCCCGAAATAAACGTGTTTTTTCAGACAACTGAATCCCCATGTAGCAACAAGGCTCAGAAGAGCCCACACACTCAGATCTTAACCCCAGTGTGCTGAAAGTGTCAAAACATGTTTTTCAGCAGAAATAAACATGTTTCTGCAAGTTTGGTCAACCCCATGTAAGTTATGGGGCAGTAACAGTACACTTTTCAAAACGTGTTTTTCAGCCCGAAATAAACGCGTTTTTTCAGACAACTGAATCCCCATGTAGCAACAAGGCTCAGAAGAGCCCACACACTCAGATCTTAACCCCAGTGTGCTGAAGGTGTCAAAACATGTTTTTCAGCAGAAATAAACATGTTTCTGCAAGTTTGGTCAACCCCATGTAAGTTATGGGGCAGTAACAGTACACTTTTCAAAACGTGTTTTTCAGCCCGAAATAAACGCGTTTTTTCAGACAACTGAATCCCCATGTAGCAACAAGGCTCAGAAGAGCCCACACACTCAGATCTTAACCCCAGTGTGCTGAAGGTGTCAAAACATGTTTTTCAGCAGAAATAAACATGTTTCTGCAAGTTTGGTCAACCCCATGTAAGTTATGGGGCAGTAACAGTACACTTTTCAAAACGTGTTTTTCAGCCCGAAATAAACGCGTTTTTTCAGACAACTGAATCCCCATGTAGCAACAAGGCTCAGAAGAGCCCACACACTCAGATCTTAACCCCAGTGTGCTGAAAGTGTCAAAACATGTTTTTCAGCAGAAATAAACATGTTTCTGCAAGTTTGGTCAACCCCATGTAAGTTATGGGGCAGTAACAGTACACTTTTCAAAACGTGTTTTTCAGCCCGAAATAAACGCGTTTTTTCAGACAACTGAATCCCCATGTAGCAACAAGGCTCAGAAGAGCCCACACACTCAGATCTTAACCCCAGTGTGCTGAAAGTGTCAAAACATGTTTTTCAGCAGAAATAAACATGTTTCTGCAAGTTTGGTCAACCCCATGTAAGTTATGGGGCAGTAACAGTACACTTTTCAAAACGTGTTTTTCAGCCCGAAATAAACGCGTTTTTTCAGACAACTGAATACCCATGTAGCAGCAAGTCTCAGAAGAGCCCACACACTCAGCTCTTAACCCCAGTGTGCAGAAAGGGTCAAAACGTGTTTTTCAGCAGACATAAACATGTTTCTGCAAGTTTGGTCAACCCCATGTAAGTTATGGGGCAGTAACAGTACACTCTGCAAAACGTGTTTTTCAGCCCGAAATAAACGCGTTTTTTCAGACAACTGAATCCCCATGTAGCAGCAAGGCTCAGAAGAGCCCACACACTCAGATCTTAACCCCAGTGTGCTGAAAGTGTCAAAACATGTTTTTCAGCAGAAATAAACATGTTTCTGCAAGTTTGGTCAACCCCATGTAAGTTATGGGGCAGTAACAGTACACTTTTCAAAACGTGTTTTTCAGCCCGAAATAAACGCGTTTTTTCAGACAACTGAATCCCCATGTAGCAACAAGGCTCAGAAGAGCCCACACACTCAGATCTTAACCCCAGTGTGCTGAAAGTGTCAAAACATGTTTTTCAGCAGAAATAAACATGTTTCTGCAAGTTTGGTCAACCCCATGTAAGTTATGGGGCAGTAACAGTACACTTTTCAAAACGTGTTTTTCAGCCCGAAATAAACGCGTTTTTTCAGACAACTGAATACCCATGTAGCAGCAAGTCTCAGAAGAGCCCACACACTCAGCTCTTAACCCCAGTGTGCAGAAAGGGTCAAAACGTGTTTTTCAGCAGAAATAAACATGTTTCTGCAAGTTTGGTCAACCCCATGTAAGTTATGGGGCAGTAACAGTACACTCTGCAAAACGTGTTTTTCAGCCCGAAATAAACGCGTTTTTTCAGACAACTGAATCCCCATGTAGCAGCAAGGCTCAGAAGAGCCCACACACTCAGATCTTAACCCCAGTGTGCTGAAAGTGTCAAAACATGTTTTTCAGCAGAAATAAACATGTTTCTGCAAGTTTGGTCAACCCCATGTAAGTTATGGGGCAGTAACAGTACACTTTTCAAAACGTGTTTTTCAGCCCGAAATAAACGCGTTTTTTCAGACAACTGAATACCCATGTAGCAGCAAGTCTCAGAAGAGCCCACACACTCAGCTCTTAACCCCAGTGTGCAGAAAGGGTCAAAACGTGTTTTTCAGCAGAAATAAACATGTTTCTGCAAGTTTGGTCAACCCCATGTAAGTTATGGGGCAGTAACAGTACACTCTGCAAAACGTGTTTTTCAGCCCGAAATAAACGCGTTTTTTCAGACAACTGAATCCCCATGTAGCAGCAAGGCTCAGAAGAGCCCACACACTCAGATCTTAACCCCAGTGTGCAGAAAGGTTCAAAACATGTTTTTCAGCAGAAATAAACATGTCTCTGCAAGTTTGGTCAACCCCATGTAAGTTATGGGGCAGTAACAGTACACTTTTCAAAACGTGTTTTTCAGCCCGAAATAAACGCGTTTTTTCAGACAACTGAATCCCCATGTAGCAACAAGGCTCAGAAGAGCCCACACACTCAGATCTTAACCCCAGTGTGCTGAAAGTGTCAAAACATGTTTTTCAGCAGAAATAAACATGTTTCTGCAAGTTTGGTCAACCCCATGTAAGTTATGGGGCAGTAACAGTACACTTTTCAAAACGTGTTTTTCAGCCCGAAATAAACGCGTTTTTTCAGACAACTGAATCCCCATGTAGCAACAAGGCTCAGAAGAGCCCACACACTCAGATCTTAACCCCAGTGTGCTGAAAGTGTCAAAACATGTTTTTCAGCAGAAATAAACATGTTTCTGCAAGTTTGGTCAACCCCATGTAAGTTATGGGGCAGTAACAGTACACTTTTCAAAACGTGTTTTTCAGCCCGAAATAAACGCGTTTTTTCAGACAACTGAATCCCCATGTAGCAACAAGGCTCAGAAGAGCCCACACACTCAGATCTTAACCCCAGTGTGCTGAAAGTGTCAAAACATGTTTTTCAGCAGAAATAAACATGTTTCTGCAAGTTTGGTCAACCCCATGTAAGTTATGGGGCAGTAACAGTACACTTTTCAAAACGTGTTTTTCAGCCCGAAATAAACGCGTTTTTTCAGACAACTGAATCCCCATGTAGCAGCAAGGCTCAGAAGAGCCCACACACTCAGATCTTAACCCCAGTGTGCTGAAAGTGTCAAAACATGTTTTTCAGCAGAAATAAACATGTTTCTGCAAGTTTGGTCAACCCCATGTAAGTTATGGGGCAGTAACAGTACACTTTTCAAAACGTGTTTTTCAGCCCGAAATAAACGCGTTTTTTCAGACAACTGAATCCCCATGTAGCAACAAGGCTCAGAAGAGCCCACACACTCAGATCTTAACCCCAGTGTGCTGAAGGTGTCAAAACATGTTTTTCAGCAGAAATAAACATGTTTCTGCAAGTTTGGTCAACCCCATGTAAGTTATGGGGCAGTAACAGTACACTTTTCAAAACGTGTTTTTCAGCCCGAAATAAACGCGTTTTTTCAGACAACTGAATCCCCATGTAGCAACAAGGCTCAGAAGAGCCCACACACTCAGATCTTAACCCCAGTGTGCTGAAAGTGTCAAAACATGTTTTTCAGCAGAAATAAACATGTTTCTGCAAGTTTGGTCAACCCCATGTAAGTTATGGGGCAGTAACAGTACACTTTTCAAAACGTGTTTTTCAGCCCGAAATAAACGCGTTTTTTCAGACAACTGAATCCCCATGTAGCAACAAGGCTCAGAAGAGCCCACACACTCAGATCTTAACCCCAGTGTGCTGAAAGTGTCAAAACATGTTTTTCAGCAGAAATAAACATGTTTCTGCAAGTTTGGTCAACCCCATGTAAGTTATGGGGCAGTAACAGTACACTTTTCAAAACGTGTTTTTCAGCCCGAAATAAACGCGTTTTTTCAGACAACTGAATACCCATGTAGCAGCAAGTCTCAGAAGAGCCCACACACTCAGCTCTTAACCCCAGTGTGCAGAAAGGGTCAAAACGTGTTTTTCAGCAGACATAAACATGTTTCTGCAAGTTTGGTCAACCCCATGTAAGTTATGGGGCAGTAACAGTACACTTTTCAAAACGTGTTTTTCAGCCCGAAATAAACGCGTTTTTTCAGACAACTGAATCCCCATGTAGCAACAAGGCTCAGAAGAGCCCACACACTCAGATCTTAACCCCAGTGTGCTGAAAGTGTCAAAACATGTTTTTCAGCAGAAATAAACATGTTTCTGCAAGTTTGGTCAACCCCATGTAAGTTATGGGGCAGTAACAGTACACTTTTCAAAACGTGTTTTTCAGCCCGAAATAAACGCGTTTTTTCAGACAACTGAATACCCATGTAGCAGCAAGTCTCAGAAGAGCCCACACACTCAGCTCTTAACCCCAGTGTGCAGAAAGGGTCAAAACGTGTTTTTCAGCAGAAATAAACATGTTTCTGCAAGTTTGGTCAACCCCATGTAAGTTATGGGGCAGTAACAGTACACTCTGCAAAACGTGTTTTTCAGCCCGAAATAAACGCGTTTTTTCAGACAACTGAATCCCCATGTAGCAGCAAGGCTCAGAAGAGCCCACACACTCAGATCTTAACCCCAGTGTGCTGAAAGTGTCAAAACATGTTTTTCAGCAGAAATAAACATGTTTCTGCAAGTTTGGTCAACCCCATGTAAGTTATGGGGCAGTAACAGTACACTTTTCAAAACGTGTTTTTCAGCCCGAAATAAACGCGTTTTTTCAGACAACTGAATCCCCATGTAGCAACAAGGCTCAGAAGAGCCCACACACTCAGATCTTAACCCCAGTGTGCTGAAAGTGTCAAAACATGTTTTTCAGCAGAAATAAACATGTTTCTGCAAGTTTGGTCAACCCCATGTAAGTTATGGGGCAGTAACAGTACACTTTTCAAAACGTGTTTTTCAGCCCGAAATAAACGCGTTTTTTCAGACAACTGAATCCCCATGCAGCAACAAGGCTCAGAAGAGCCCACACACTCAGATCTTAACCCCAGTGTGCTGAAAGTGTCAAAACTTGTTTTTCAGCAGAAATAAACATGTTTCTGCAAGTTTGGTCAACCCCATGTAAGTTATGGGGCAGTAACAGTACACTTTTCAAAACGTGTTTTTCAGCCCGAAATAAACGCGTTTTTTCAGACAACTGAATACCCATGTAGCAGCAAGGCTCAGAAGAGCCCACACACTCAGATCTTAACCCCAGTGTGCTGAAAGTGTCAAAACATGTTTTTCAGCAGAAATAAACATGTTTCTGCAAGTTTGGTCAACCCCATGTAAGTTATGGGGCAGTAACAGTACACTTTTCAAAACGTGTTTTTCAGCCCGAAATAAACGCGTTTTTTCAGACAACTGAATCCCCATGTAGCAACAAGGCTCAGAAGAGCCCACACACTCAGATCTTAACCCCAGTGTGCTGAAAGTGTCAAAACATGTTTTTCAGCAGAAATAAACATGTTTCTGCAAGTTTGGTCAACCCCATGTAAGTTATGGGGCAGTAACAGTACACTTTTCAAAACGTGTTTTTCAGCCCGAAATAAACGCGTTTTTTCATACAACTGAATACCCATGTAGCAGCAAGTCTCAGAAGAAACCACACACTCAGCTCTTAACCCCAGTGTGCAGAAAGGGTCAAAACGTGTTTTTCAGCAGAAATAAACATGTTTCTGCAAGTTTGGTCAACCCCATGTAAGTTATGGGGCAGTAACAGTACACTCTGCAAAACGTGTTTTTCAGCCCGAAATAAACGCGTTTTTTCAGACAACTGAATCCCCATGTAGCAGCAAGGCTCAGAAGAGCCCACACACTCAGATCTTAACCCCAGTGTGCAGAAAGGTTCAAAACATGTTTTTCAGCAGAAATAAACATGTTTCTGCAAGTTTGGTCAACCCCATGTAAGTTATGGGGCAGTAACAGTACACTTTTCAAAACGTGTTTTTCAGCCCGAAATAAACGCGTTTTTTCAGACAACTGAATCCCCATGTAGCAACAAGGCTCAGAAGAGCCCACACACTCAGATCTTAACCCCAGTGTGCTGAAAGTGTCAAAACATGTTTTTCAGCAGAAATAAACATGTTTCTGCAAGTTTGGTCAACCCCATGTAAGTTATGGGGCAGTAACAGTACACTTTTCAAAACGTGTTTTTCAGCCCGAAATAAACGCGTTTTTTCGGACAACTGAATCCCCATGTAGCAGCAAGGCTCAGACGAGCCCACACACTCAGATCTTAACCCCAGTGTGCAGAAAGGGTCAAAACGTGTTTTTCAGCAGAAATAAACATGTTTCTGCAAGTTTGGTCAACCCCATGTAAGTTATGGGGCAGTAACAGTACACTTTTCAAAACGTGTTTTTCAGCCCGAAATAAACGCGTTTTTTCAGACAACTGAATCCCCATGTAGCAACAAGGCTCAGAAGAGCCCACACACTCAGATCTTAACCCCAGTGTTCTGAAAGTGTCAAAACATGTTTTTCAGCAGAAATAAACATGTTTCTGCAAGTTTGGTCAACCCCATGTAAGTTATGGGGCAGTAACAGTACACTCTGCAAAACGTGTTTTTCAGCCCGAAATAAACGCGTTTTTTCAGACAACTGAATACCCATGTAGCAGCAAGGCTCAGAAGAGCCCACACACTCAGATCTTAACCCCAGTGTGCTGAAAGTGTCAAAACATGTTTTTCAGCAGAAATAAACATGTTTCTGCAAGTTTGGTCAACCCCATGTAAGTTATGGGGCAGTAACAGTACACTTTTCAAAACGTGTTTTTCAGCCCGAAATAAACGCGTTTTTTCAGACAACTGAATCCCCATGTAGCAGCAAGGCTCAGAAGAGCCCACACACTCAGATCTTAACCCCAGTGTGCTGAAAGTGTCAAAACATGTTTTTCAGCAGAAATAAACATGTTTCTTCAAGTTTGGTCAACCCCATGTAAGTTATGGGGCAGTAACAGTACACTTTTCAAAACGTGTTTTTCAGCCCGAAATAAACGCGTTTTTTCAGACAACTGAATCCCCATGTAGCAACAAGGCTCAGAAGAGCCCACACACTCAGATCTTAACCCCAGTGTGCTGACAGTGTCAAAACATGTTTTTCAGCAGAAATAAACATGTTTCTGCAAGTTTGGTCAACCCCATGTAAGTTATGGGGCAGTAACAGTACACTTTTCAAAACGTGTTTTTCAGCCCGAAATAAACGCGTTTTTTCAGACAACTGAATCCCCATGCAGCAACAAGGCTCAGAAGAGCCCACACACTCAGATCTTAACCCCAGTGTGCTGAAAGTGTCAAAACTTGTTTTTCAGCAGAAATAAACATGTTTCTGCAAGTTTGGTCAACCCCATGTAAGTTATGGGGCAGTAACAGTACACTTTTCAAAACGTGTTTTTCAGCCCGAAATAAACGCGTTTTTCAGACAACTGAATACCCATGTTACAGCAAGGCTCAGAAGAGCCCACACACTCAGATCTTAACCCCAGTGTGCTGAAAGTGTCAAAACATGTTTTTCAGCAGAAATAAACATGTTTCTGCAAGTTTGGTCAACCCCATGTAAGTTATGGGGCAGTAACAGTACACTTTTCAAAACGTGTTTTTCAGCCCGAAATAAACGCGTTTTTTCAGACAACTGAATACCCATGTAGCAGCAAGTCTCAGAAGAGCCCACACACTCAGCTCTTAACCCCAGTGTGCAGAAAGGGTCAAAACGTGTTTTTCAGCAGAAATAAACATGTTTCTGCAAGTTTGGTCAACCCCATGTAAGTTATGGGGCAGTAACAGTACACTCTGCAAAACGTGTTTTTCAGCCCGAAATAAACGCGTTTTTTCAGACAACTGAATCCCCATGTAGCAGCAAGGCTCAGAAGAGCCCACACACTCAGATCTTAACCCCAGTGTGCTGAAAGTCTCAAAACATGTTTTTCAGCAGAAATAAACATGTTTCTGCAAGTTTGGTCAACCCCATGTAAGTTATGGGGCAGTAACAGTACACTTTTCAAAACGTGTTTTTCAGCCCGAAATAAACGCGTTTTTTCAGACAACTGAATCCCCATGTAGCAGCAAGGCTCAGAAGAGCCCACACACTCAGATCTTAACCCCAGTGTGCTGAAAGTGTCAAAACATGTTTTTCAGCAGAAATAAACATGTTTCTGCAAGTTTGGTCAACCCCATGTAAGTTATGGGGCAGTAACAGTACACTTTTCAAAACGTGTTTTTCAGCCCGAAATAAACGCGTTTTTTCATACAACTGAATCCCCATGTAGCAACAAGGCTCAGAAGAGCCCACACACTCAGATCTTAACCCCAGTGTGCTGAAAGTGTCAAAACATGTTTTTCAGCAGAAATAAACATGTTTCTGCAAGTTTGGTCAACCCCATGTAAGTTATGGGGCAGTAACAGTACACTCTGCAAAACGTGTTTTTCAGCCCGAAATAAACGCGTTTTTTCAGACAACTGAATCCCCATGTAGCAGCAAGGCTCAGAAGAGCCCACACACTCAGCTCTTAACCCCAGTGTGCAGAAAGGGTCAAAACGTGTTTTTCAGCAGAAATAAACATGTTTCTGCAAGTTTGGTCAACCCCATGTAAGTTATGGGGCAGTAACAGTACACTCTGCAAAACGTGTTTTTCAGCCCGAAATAAACGTGTTTTTTCAGACAACTGAATCCCCATGTAGCAACAAGGCTCAGAAGAGCCCACACACTCAGATCTTAACCCCAGTGTGCTGAAAGTGTCAAAACATGTTTTTCAGCAGAAATAAACATGTTTCTGCAAGTTTGGTCAACCCCATGTAAGTTATGGGGCAGTAACAGTACACTTTTCAAAACGTGTTTTTCAGCCCGAAATAAACGCGTTTTTTCAGACAACTGAATCCCCATGTAGCAACAAGGCTCAGAAGAGCCCACACACTCAGATCTTAACCCCAGTGTGCTGAAGGTGTCAAAACATGTTTTTCAGCAGAAATAAACATGTTTCTGCAAGTTTGGTCAACCCCATGTAAGTTATGGGGCAGTAACAGTACACTTTTCAAAACGTGTTTTTCAGCCCGAAATAAACGCGTTTTTTTTACAACTGAATCCCCATGTAGCAACAAGGCTCAGAAGAGCCCACACACTCAGATCTTAACCCCAGTGTGCTGAAGGTGTCAAAACATGTTTTTCAGCAGAAATAAACATGTTTCTGCAAGTTTGGTCAACCCCATGTAAGTTATGGGGCAGTAACAGTACACTTTTCAAAACGTGTTTTTCAGCCCGAAATAAACGCGTTTTTTCAGACAACTGAATCCCCATGTAGCAACAAGGCTCAGAAGAGCCCACACACTCAGATCTTAACCCCAGTGTGCTGAAAGTGTCAAAACATGTTTTTCAGCAGAAATAAACATGTTTCTGCAAGTTTGGTCAACCCCATGTAAGTTATGGGGCAGTAACAGTACACTTTTCAAAACGTGTTTTTCAGCCCGAAATAAACGCGTTTTTTCAGACAACTGAATCCCCATGTAGCAACAAGGCTCAGAAGAGCCCACACACTCAGATCTTAACCCCAGTGTGCTGAAAGTGTCAAAACATGTTTTTCAGCAGAAATAAACATGTTTCTGCAAGTTTGGTCAACCCCATGTAAGTTATGGGGCAGTAACAGTACACTTTTCAAAACGTGTTTTTCAGCCCGAAATAAACGCGTTTTTTCAGACAACTGAATACCCATGTAGCAGCAAGTCTCAGAAGAGCCCACACACTCAGCTCTTAACCCCAGTGTGCAGAAAGGGTCAAAACGTGTTTTTCAGCAGACATAAACATGTTTCTGCAAGTTTGGTCAACCCCATGTAAGTTATGGGGCAGTAACAGTACACTCTGCAAAACGTGTTTTTCAGCCCGAAATAAACGCGTTTTTTCAGACAACTGAATCCCCATGTAGCAGCAAGGCTCAGAAGAGCCCACACACTCAGATCTTAACCCCAGTGTGCTGAAAGTGTCAAAACATGTTTTTCAGCAGAAATAAACATGTTTCTGCAAGTTTGGTCAACCCCATGTAAGTTATGGGGCAGTAACAGTACACTTTTCAAAACGTGTTTTTCAGCCCGAAATAAACGCGTTTTTTCAGACAACTGAATCCCCATGTAGCAACAAGGCTCAGAAGAGCCCACACACTCAGATCTTAACCCCAGTGTGCTGAAAGTGTCAAAACATGTTTTTCAGCAGAAATAAACATGTTTCTGCAAGTTTGGTCAACCCCATGTAAGTTATGGGGCAGTAACAGTACACTTTTCAAAACGTGTTTTTCAGCCCGAAATAAACGCGTTTTTTCAGACAACTGAATACCCATGTAGCAGCAAGTCTCAGAAGAGCCCACACACTCAGCTCTTAACCCCAGTGTGCAGAAAGGGTCAAAACGTGTTTTTCAGCAGAAATAAACATGTTTCTGCAAGTTTGGTCAACCCCATGTAAGTTATGGGGCAGTAACAGTACACTCTGCAAAACGTGTTTTTCAGCCCGAAATAAACGCGTTTTTTCAGACAACTGAATCCCCATGTAGCAGCAAGGCTCAGAAGAGCCCACACACTCAGATCTTAACCCCAGTGTGCTGAAAGTGTCAAAACATGTTTTTCAGCAGAAATAAACATGTTTCTGCAAGTTTGGTCAACCCCATGTAAGTTATGGGGCAGTAACAGTACACTTTTCAAAACGTGTTTTTCAGCCCGAAATAAACGCGTTTTTTCAGACAACTGAATCCCCATGTAGCAACAAGGCTCAGAAGAGCCCACACACTCAGATCTTAACCCCAGTGTGCTGAAAGTGTCAAAACATGTTTTTCAGCAGAAATAAACATGTTTCTGCAAGTTTGGTCAACCCCATGTAAGTTATGGGGCAGTAACAGTACACTTTTCAAAACGTGTTTTTCAGCCCGAAATAAACGCGTTTTTTCAGACAACTGAATCCCCATGTAGCAGCAAGGCTCAGACGAGCCCACACACTCAGATCTTAACCCCAGTGTGCAGAAAGGGTCAAAACGTGTTTTTCAGCAGAAATAAACATGTTTCTGCAAGTTTGGTCAACCCCATGTAAGTTATGGGGCAGTAACAGTACACTTTTCAAAACGTGTTTTTCAGCCCGAAATAAACGCGTTTTTTCAGACAACTGAATCCCCATGTAGCAACAAGGCTCAGAAGAGCCCACACACTCAGATCTTAACCCCAGTGTTCTGAAAGTGTCAAAACATGTTTTTCAGCAGAAATAAACATGTTTCTGCAAGTTTGGTCAACCCCATTTAAGTTATGGGGCAGTAACAGTACACTCTGCAAAACGTGTTTTTCAGCCCGAAATAAACGCGTTTTTTCAGACAACTGAATACCCATGTAGCAGCAAGGCTCAGAAGAGCCCACACACTCAGATCTTAACCCCAGTGTGCTGAAAGTGTCAAAACATGTTTTTCAGCAGAAATAAACATGTTTCTGCAAGTTTGGTCAACCCCATGTAAGTTATGGGGCAGTAACAGTACACTTTTCAAAACGTGTTTTTCAGCCCGAAATAAACGCGTTTTTTCAGACAACTGAATCCCCATGTAGCAGCAAGGCTCAGAAGAGCCCACACACTCAGATCTTAACCCCAGTGTGCTGAAAGTGTCAAAACATGTTTTTCAGCAGAAATAAACATGTTTCTTCAAGTTTGGTCAACCCCATGTAAGTTATGGGGCAGTAACAGTACACTTTTCAAAACGTGTTTTTCAGCCCGAAATAAACGCGTTTTTTCAGACAACTGAATCCCCATGTAGCAACAAGGCTCAGAAGAGCCCACACACTCAGATCTTAACCCCAGTGTGCTGACAGTGTCAAAACATGTTTTTCAGCAGAAATAAACATGTTTCTGCAAGTTTGGTCAACCCCATGTAAGTTATGGGGCAGTAACAGTACACTTTTCAAAACGTGTTTTTCAGCCCGAAATAAACGCGTTTTTTCAGACAACTGAATCCCCATGCAGCAACAAGGCTCAGAAGAGCCCACACACTCAGATCTTAACCCCAGTGTGCTGAAAGTGTCAAAACTTGTTTTTCAGCAGAAATAAACATGTTTCTGCAAGTTTGGTCAACCCCATGTAAGTTATGGGGCAGTAACAGTACACTTTTCAAAACGTGTTTTTCAGCCCGAAATAAACGCGTTTTTCAGACAACTGAATACCCATGTAGCAGCAAGGCTCAGAAGAGCCCACACACTCAGATCTTAACCCCAGTGTGCTGAAAGTGTCAACACATGTTTTTCAGCAGAAATAAACATGTTTCTGCAAGTTTGGTCAACCCCATGTAAGTTATGGGGCAGTAACAGTACACTTTTCAAAACGTGTTTTTCAGCCCGAAATAAACGCGTTTTTTCAGACAACTGAATACCCATGTAGCAGCAAGTCTCAGAAGAGCCCACACACTCAGCTCTTAACCCCAGTGTGCAGAAAGGGTCAAAACGTGTTTTTCAGCAGAAATAAACATGTTTCTGCAAGTTTAGTCAACCCCATGTAAGTTATGGGGCAGTAACAGTACACTCTGCAAAACGTGTTTTTCAGCCCGAAATAAACGCGTTTTTTCAGACAACTGAATCCCCATGTAGCAGCAAGGCTCAGAAGAGCCCACACACTCAGATCTTAACCCCAGTGTGCAGAAAGGTTCAAAACATGTTTTTCAGCAGAAATAAACATGTCTCTGCAAGTTTGGTCAACCCCATGTAAGTTATGGGGCAGTAACAGTACACTTTTCAAAACGTGTTTTTCAGCCCGAAATAAACGCGTTTTTTCAGACAACTGAATCCCCATGTAGCAACAAGGCTCAGAAGAGCCCACACACTCAGATCTTAACCCCAGTGTGCTGAAAGTGTCAAAACATGTTTTTCAGCAGAAATAAACATGTTTCTGCAAGTTTGGTCAACCCCATGTAAGTTATGGGGCAGTAACAGTACACTTTTCAAAACGTGTTTTTCAGCCCGAAATAAACGCGTTTTTTCAGACAACTGAATCCCCATGTAGCAACAAGGCTCAGAAGAGCCCACACACTCAGATCTTAACCCCAGTGTGCTGAAAGTGTCAAAACATGTTTTTCAGCAGAAATAAACATGTTTCTGCAAGTTTGGTCAACCCCATGTAAGTTATGGGGCAGTAACAGTACACTTTTCAAAACGTGTTTTTCAGCCCGAAATAAACGCGTTTTTTCAGACAACTGAATCCCCATGTAGCAACAAGGCTCAGAAGAGCCCACACACTCAGATCTTAACCCCAGTGTGCTGAAAGTGTCAAAACATGTTTTTCAGCAGAAATAAACATGTTTCTGCAAGTTTGGTCAACCCCATGTAAGTTATGGGGCAGTAACAGTACACTTTTCAAAACGTGTTTTTCAGCCCGAAATAAACGCGTTTTTTCAGACAACTGAATCCCCATGTAGCAGCAAGGCTCAGAAGAGCCCACACACTCAGATCTTAACCCCAGTGTGCTGAAAGTGTCAAAACATGTTTTTCAGCAGAAATAAACATGTTTCTGCAAGTTTGGTCAACCCCATGTAAGTTATGGGGCAGTAACAGTACACTTTTCAAAACGTGTTTTTCAGCCCGAAATAAAAGCGTTTTTTCAGACAACTGAATCCCCATGTAGCAACAAGGCTCAGAAGAGCCCACACACTCAGATCTTAACCCCAGTGTGCTGAAAGTGTCAAAACATGTTTTTCAGCAGAAATAAACATGTTTCTGCAAGTTTGGTCAACCCCATGTAAGTTATGGGGCAGTAACAGTACACTTTTCAAAACGTGTTTTTCAGCCCGAAATAAACGCGTTTTTTCAGACAACTGAATCCCCATGCAGCAACAAGGCTCAGAAGAGCCCACACACTCAGATCTTAACCCCAGTGTGCTGAAAGTGTCAAAACTTGTTTTTCAGCAGAAATAAACATGTTTCTGCAAGTTTGGTCAACCCCATGTAAGTTATGGGTCAGTAACAGTACACTTTTCAAAACGTGTTTTTCAGCCCGAAATAAACGCGTTTTTTCAGACAACTGAATACCCATGTAGCAGCAAGGCTCAGAAGAGCCCACACACTCAGATCTTAACCCCAGTGTGCTGAAAGTGTCAAAACATGTTTTTCAGCAGAAATAAACATGTTTCTGCAAGTTTGGTCAACCCCATGTAAGTTATGGGGCAGTAACAGTACACTTTTCAAAACGTGTTTTTCAGCCCGAAATAAACGCGTTTTTTTCAGACAACTGAATCCCCATGTAGCAACAAGGCTCAGAAGAGCCCACACACTCAGATCTTAACCCCAGTGTGCTGAAAGTGTCAAAACATGTTTTTCAGCAGAAATAAACATGTTTCTGCAAGTTTGGTCAACCCCATGTAAGTTATGGGGCAGTAACAGTACACTTTTCAAAACGTGTTTTTCAGCCCGAAATAAACGCGTTTTTTCAGACAACTGAATACCCATGTAGCAGCAAGTCTCAGAAGAGCCCACACACTCAGCTCTTAACCCCAGTGTGCAGAAAGGGTCAAAACGTGTTTTTCAGCAGAAATAAACATGTTTCTGCAAGTTTGGTCAACCCCATGTAAGTTATGGGGCAGTAACAGTACACTCTGCAAAACGTGTTTTTCAGCCCGAAATAAACGCGTTTTTTCAGACAACTGAATCCCCATGTAGCAGCAAGGCTCAGAAGAGCCCACACACTCAGATCTTAACTCCAGTGTGCTGAAAGTGTCAAAACATGTTTTTCAGCAGAAATAAACATGTTTCTGCAAGTTTGGTCAACCCCATGTAAGTTATGGGGCAGTAACAGTACACTTTTCAAAACGTGTTTTTCAGCCCGAAATAAACGCGTTTTTTCAGACAACTGAATCCCCATGTAGCAGCAAGGCTCAGAAGAGCCCACACACTCAGATCTTAACCCCAGTGTGCTGAAAGTGTCAAAACATGTTTTTCAGCAGAAATAAACATGTTTCTGCAAGTTTGGTCAACCCCATGTAAGTTATGGGGCAGTAACAGTACACTTTTCAAAACGTGTTTTTCAGCCCGAAATAAACGCGTTTTTTCAGACAACTGAATCCCCATGTAGCAACAAGGCTCAGAAGAGCCCACACACTCAGATCTTAACCCCAGTGTGCTGAAAGTGTCAAAACATGTTTTTCAGCAGAAATAAACATGTTTCTGCAAGTTTGGTCAACCCCATGTAAGTTATGGGGCAGTAACAGTACACTTTTCAAAACGTGTTTTTCAGCCCGAAATAAACGCGTTTTTTCAGACAACTGAATACCCATGTAGCAGCAAGTCTCAGAAGAGCCCACACACTCAGCTCTTAACCCCAGTGTGCAGAAAGGGTCAAAACGTGTTTTTCAGCAGAAATAAACATGTTTCTGCAAGTTTGGTCAACCCCATGTAAGTTATGGGGCAGTAACAGTACACTCTGCAAAACGTGTTTTTCAGCCCGAAATAAACGCGTTTTTTCAGACAACTGAATCCCCATGTAGCAGCAAGGCTCAGAAGAGCCCACACACTCAGATCTTAACCCCAGTGTGCTGAAAGTGTCAAAACATGTTTTTCAGCAGAAATAAACATGTTTCTGCAAGTTTGGTCAACCCCATGTAAGTTATGGGGCAGTAACAGTACACTTTTCAAAACGTGTTTTTCAGCCCGAAATAAACGCGTTTTTTCAGACAACTGAATCCCCATGTAGCAACAAGGCTCAGAAGAGCCCACACACTCAGATCTTAACCCCAGTGTGCTGAAAGTGTCAAAACATGTTTTTCAGCAGAAATAAACATGTTTCTGCAAGTTTGGTCAACCCCATGTAAGTTATGGGGCAGTAACAGTACACTTTTCAAAACGTGTTTTTCAGCCCGAAATAAACGCGTTTTTTCAGACAACTGAATCCCCATGTAGCAGCAAGGCTCAGACGAGCCCACACACTCAGATCTTAACCCCAGTGTGCAGAAAGGGTCAAAACGTGTTTTTCAGCAGAAATAAACATGTTTCTGCAAGTTTGGTCAACCCCATGTAAGTTATGGGGCAGTAACAGTACACTTTTCAAAACGTGTTTTTCAGCCCGAAATAAACGCGTTTTTTCAGACAACTGAATCCCCATGTAGCAACAAGGCTCAGAAGAGCCCACACACTCAGATCTTAACCCCAGTGTTCTGAAAGTGTCAAAACATGTTTTTCAGCAGAAATAAACATGTTTCTGCAAGTTTGGTCAACCCCATGTAAGTTATGGGGCAGTAACAGTACACTCTGCAAAACGTGTTTTTCAGCCCGAAATAAACGCGTTTTTTCAGACAACTGAATACCCATGTAGCAGCAAGGCTCAGAAGAGCCCACACACTCAGATCTTAACCCCAGTGTGCTGAAAGTGTCAAAACATGTTTTTCAGCAGAAATAAACATGTTTCTGCAAGTTTGGTCAACCCCATGTAAGTTATGGGGCAGTAACAGTACACTTTTCAAAACGTGTTTTTCAGCCCGAAATAAACGCGTTTTTTCAGACAACTGAATCCCCATGTAGCAGCAAGGCTCAGAAGAGCCCACACACTCAGATCTTAACCCCAGTGTGCTGAAAGTGTCAAAACATGTTTTTCAGCAGAAATAAACATGTTTCTTCAAGTTTGGTCAACCCCATGTAAGTTATGGGGCAGTAACAGTACACTTTTCAAAACGTGTTTTTCAGCCCGAAATAAACGCGTTTTTTCAGACAACTGAATCCCCATGTAGCAACAAGGCTCAGAAGAGCCCACACACTCAGATCTTAACCCCAGTGTGCTGACAGTGTCAAAACATGTTTTTCAGCAGAAATAAACATGTTTCTGCAAGTTTGGTCAACCCCATGTAAGTTATGGGGCAGTAACAGTACACTTTTCAAAACGTGTTTTTCAGCCCGAAATAAACGCGTTTTTTCAGACAACTGAATCCCCATGCAGCAACAAGGCTCAGAAGAGCCCACACACTCAGATCTTAACCCCAGTGTGCTGAAAGTGTCAAAACTTGTTTTTCAGCAGAAATAAACATGTTTCTGCAAGTTTGGTCAACCCCATGTAAGTTATGGGGCAGTAACAGTACACTTTTCAAAACGTGTTTTTCAGCCCGAAATAAACGCGTTTTTCAGACAACTGAATACCCATGTAGCAGCAAGGCTCAGAAGAGCCCACACACTCAGATCTTAACCCCAGTGTGCTGAAAGTGTCAAAACATGTTTTTCAGCAGAAATAAACATGTTTCTGCAAGTTTGGTCAACCCCATGTAAGTTATGGGGCAGTAACAGTACACTTTTCAAAACGTGTTTTTCAGCCCGAAATAAACGCGTTTTTTCAGACAACTGAATACCCATGTAGCAGCAAGTCTCAGAAGAGCCCACACACTCAGCTCTTAACCCCAGTGTGCAGAAAGGGTCAAAACGTGTTTTTCAGCAGAAATAAACATGTTTCTGCAAGTTTGGTCAACCCCATGTAAGTTATGGGGCAGTAACAGTACACTCTGCAAAACGTGTTTTTCAGCCCGAAATAAACGCGTTTTTTCAGACAACTGAATCCCCATGTAGCAGCAAGGCTCAGAAGAGCCCACACACTCAGATCTTAACCCCAGTGTGCAGAAAGGTTCAAAACATGTTTTTCAGCAGAAATAAACATGTCTCTGCAAGTTTGGTCAACCCCATGTAAGTTATGGGGCAGTAACAGTACACTTTTCAAAACGTGTTTTTCAGCCCGAAATAAACGCGTTTTTTCAGACAACTGAATCCCCATGTAGCAACAAGGCTCAGAAGAGCCCACACACTCAGATCTTAACCCCAGTGTGCTGAAAGTGTCAAAACATGTTTTTCAGCAGAAATAAACATGTTTCTGCAAGTTTGGTCAACCCCATGTAAGTTATGGGGCAGTAACAGTACACTTTTCAAAACGTGTTTTTCAGCCCGAAATAAACGCGTTTTTTCAGACAACTGAATCCCCATGTAGCAACAAGGCTCAGAAGAGCCCACACACTCAGATCTTAACCCCAGTGTGCTGAAAGTGTCAAAACATGTTTTTCAGCAGAAATAAACATGTTTCTGCAAGTTTGGTCAACCCCATGTAAGTTATGGGGCAGTAACAGTACACTTTTCAAAACGTGTTTTTCAGCCCGAAATAAACGCGTTTTTTCAGACAACTGAATCCCCATGTAGCAACAAGGCTCAGAAGAGCCCACACACTCAGATCTTAACCCCAGTGTGCTGAAAGTGTCAAAACATGTTTTTCAGCAGAAATAAACATGTTTCTGCAAGTTTGGTCAACCCCATGTAAGTTATGGGGCAGTAACAGTACACTTTTCAAAACGTGTTTTTCAGCCCGAAATAAACGCGTTTTTTCAGACAACTGAATCCCCATGTAGCAGCAAGGCTCAGAAGAGCCCACACACTCAGATCTTAACCCCAGTGTGCTGAAAGTGTCAAAACATGTTTTTCAGCAGAAATAAACATGTTTCTGCAAGTTTGGTCAACCCCATGTAAGTTATGGGGCAGTAACAGTACACTTTTCAAAACGTGTTTTTCAGCCCGAAATAAAAGCGTTTTTTCAGACAACTGAATCCCCATGTAGCAACAAGGCTCAGAAGAGCCCACACACTCAGATCTTAACCCCAGTGTGCTGAAAGTGTCAAAACATGTTTTTCAGCAGAAATAAACATGTTTCTGCAAGTTTGGTCAACCCCATGTAAGTTATGGGGCAGTAACAGTACACTTTTCAAAACGTGTTTTTCAGCCCGAAATAAACGCGTTTTTTCAGACAACTGAATCCCCATGCAGCAACAAGGCTCAGAAGAGCCCACACACTCAGATCTTAACCCCAGTGTGCTGAAAGTGTCAAAACTTGTTTTTCAGCAGAAATAAACATGTTTCTGCAAGTTTGGTCAACCCCATGTAAGTTATGGGTCAGTAACAGTACACTTTTCAAAACGTGTTTTTCAGCCCGAAATAAACGCGTTTTTTCAGACAACTGAATACCCATGTAGCAGCAAGGCTCAGAAGAGCCCACACACTCAGATCTTAACCCCAGTGTGCTGAAAGTGTCAAAACATGTTTTTCAGCAGAAATAAACATGTTTCTGCAAGTTTGGTCAACCCCATGTAAGTTATGGGGCAGTAACAGTACACTTTTCAAAACGTGTTTTTCAGCCCGAAATAAACGCGTTTTTTTCAGACAACTGAATCCCCATGTAGCAACAAGGCTCAGAAGAGCCCACACACTCAGATCTTAACCCCAGTGTGCTGAAAGTGTCAAAACATGTTTTTCAGCAGAAATAAACATGTTTCTGCAAGTTTGGTCAACCCCATGTAAGTTATGGGGCAGTAACAGTACACTTTTCAAAACGTGTTTTTCAGCCCGAAATAAACGCGTTTTTTCAGACAACTGAATACCCATGTAGCAGCAAGTCTCAGAAGAGCCCACACACTCAGCTCTTAACCCCAGTGTGCAGAAAGGGTCAAAACGTGTTTTTCAGCAGAAATAAACATGTTTCTGCAAGTTTGGTCAACCCCATGTAAGTTATGGGGCAGTAACAGTACACTCTGCAAAACGTGTTTTTCAGCCCGAAATAAACGCGTTTTTTCAGACAACTGAATCCCCATGTAGCAGCAAGGCTCAGAAGAGCCCACACACTCAGATCTTAACCCCAGTGTGCAGAAAGGTTCAAAACATGTTTTTCAGCAGAAATAAACATGTTTCTGCAAGTTTGGTCAACCCCATGTAAGTTATGGGGCAGTAACTACACTTTTCAAAACGTGTTTTTCAGCCCGAAATAAACGCGTTTTTTCAGACAACTGAATCCCCATGTAGCAACAAGGCTCAGAAGAGCCCACACACTCAGATCTTAACCCCAGTGTGCAGAAAGGGTCAAAACTTGTTTTTCAGCAGAAATAAACATGTTTCTGCAAGTTTGGTCAACCCCATGTAAGTTATGGGGCAGTAACAGTACACTTTTCAAAACGTGTTTTTCAGCCCGAAATAAACGCGTTTTTTCAGACAACTGAATCCCCATGTAGCAGCAAGGCTCAGAAGAGCCCACACACTCAGATCTTAACCCCAGTGTGCAGAAAGGTTCAAAACATGTTTTTCAGCAGAAATAAACATGTTTCTGCAAGTTTGGTCAACCCCATGTAAGTTATGGGGCAGTAACAGTACACTTTTCAAAACGTGTTTTTCAGCCCGAAATAAACGCGTTTTTTCAGACAACTGAATCCCCATGTAGCAACAAGGCTCAGAAGAGCCCACACACTCAGATCTTAACCCCAGTGTGCTGAAAGTGTCAAAACATGTTTTTCAGCAGAAATAAACATGTTTCTGCAAGTTTGGTCAACCCCATGTAAGTTATGGGGCAGTAACAGTACACTTTTCAAAACGTGTTTTTCAGCCCGAAATAAACGCGTTTTTTCAGACAACTGAATCCCCATGTAGCAACAAGGCTCAGAAGAGCCCACACACTCAGATCTTAACCCCAGTGTGCTGAAAGTGTCAAAACATGTTTTTCAGCAGAAATAAACATGTTTCTGCAAGTTTGGTCAACCCCATGTAAGTTATGGGGCAGTAACAGTACACTTTTCAAAACGTGTTTTTCAGCCCGAAATAAACGCGTTTTTTCAGACAACTGAATCCCCATGTAGCAACAAGGCTCAGAAGAGCCCACACACTCAGATCTTAACCCCAGTGTGCTGAAAGTGTCAAAACATGTTTTTCAGCAGAAATAAACATGTTTCTGCAAGTTTGGTCAACCCCATGTAAGTTATGGGGCAGTAACAGTACACTTTTCAAAACGTGTTTTTCAGCCCGAAATAAACGCGTTTTTTCAGACAACTGAATACCCATGTAGCAGCAAGTCTCAGAAGAGCCCACACACTCAGCTCTTAACCCCAGTGTGCAGAAAGGGTCAAAACGTGTTTTTCAGCAGAAATAAACATGTTTCTGCAAGTTTGGTCAACCCCATGTAAGTTATGGGGCAGTAACAGTACACTCTGCAAAACGTGTTTTTCAGCCCGAAATAAACGCGTTTTTTCAGACAACTGAATCCCCATGTAGCAGCAAGGCTCAGAAGAGCCCACACACTCAGCTCTTAACCCCAGTGTGCAGAAAGGGTCAAAACGTGTTTTTCAGCAGAAATAAACATGTTTCTGCAAGTTTGGTCAACCCCATGTAAGTTATGGGGCAGTAACAGTACACTCTGCAAAACGTGTTTTTCAGCCCGAAATAAACGCGTTTTTTCATACAACTGAATCCCCATGTAGCAGCAAGGCTCAGAAGAGCCCACACACTCAGATCTTAACCCCAGTGTGCAGAAAGGTTCAAAACATGTTTTTCAGCAGAAATAAACATGTTTCTGCAAGTTTGGTCAACCCCATGTAAGTTATGGGGCAGTAACAGTACACTTTTCAAAACGTGTTTTTCAGCCCGAAATAAACGTGTTTTTTCAGACAACTGAATCCCCATGTAGCAGCAAGGCTCAGAAGAGCCCACACACTCAGATCTTAACCCCAGTGTGCAGAAAGGTTCAAAACATGTTTTTCAGCAGAAATAAACATGTCTCTGCAAGTTTGGTCAACCCCATGTAAGTTATGGGGCAGTAACAGTACACTTTTCAAAACGTGTTTTTCAGCCCGAAATAAACGCGTTTTTTTCAGACAACTGAATCCCCATGTAGCAACAAGGCTCAGAAGAGCCCACACACTCAGATCTTAACCCCAGTGTGCTGAAAGTGTCAAAACATGTTTTTCAGCAGAAATAAACATGTTTCTGCAAGTTTGGTCAACCCCATGTAAGTTATGGGGCAGTAACAGTACACTTTTCAAAACGTGTTTTTCAGCCCGAAATAAACGCGTTTTTTCAGACAACTGAATCCCCATGTAGCAACAAGGCTCAGAAGAGCCCACACACTCAGATCTTAACCCCAGTGTGCTGAAAGTGTCAAAACATGTTTTTCAGCAGAAATAAACATGTTTCTGCAAGTTTGGTCAACCCCATGTAAGTTATGGGGCAGTAACAGTACACTTTTCAAAACGTGTTTTTCAGCCCGAAATAAACGCGTTTTTTCAGACAACTGAATCCCCATGTAGCAACAAGGCTCAGAAGAGCCCACACACTCAGATCTTAACCCCAGTGTGCTGAAAGTGTCAAAACATGTTTTTCAGCAGAAATAAACATGTTTCTGCAAGTTTGGTCAACCCCATGTAAGTTATGGGGCAGTAACAGTACACTTTTCAAAACGTGTTTTTCAGCCCGAAATAAACGCGTTTTTTCAGACAACTGAATCCCCATGTAGCAGCAAGGCTCAGAAGAGCCCACACACTCAGATCTTAACCCCAGTGTGCTGAAAGTGTCAAAACATGTTTTTCAGCAGAAATAAACATGTTTCTGCAAGTTTGGTCAACCCCATGTAAGTTATGGGGCAGTAACAGTACACTTTTCAAAACGTGTTTTTCAGCCCGAAATAAAAGCGTTTTTTCAGACAACTGAATCCCCATGTAGCAACAAGGCTCAGAAGAGCCCACACACTCAGATCTTAACCCCAGTGTGCTGAAAGTGTCAAAACATGTTTTTCAGCAGAAATAAACATGTTTCTGCAAGTTTGGTCAACCCCATGTAAGTTATGGGGCAGTAACAGTACACTTTTCAAAACGTGTTTTTCAGCCCGAAATAAACGCGTTTTTTCAGACAACTGAATCTCCATGCAGCAACAAGGCTCAGAAGAGCCCACACACTCAGATCTTAACCCCAGTGTGCTGAAAGTGTCAAAACTTGTTTTTCAGCAGAAATAAACATGTTTCTGCAAGTTTGGTCAACCCCATGTAAGTTATGGGTCAGTAACAGTACACTTTTCAAAACGTGTTTTTCAGCCCGAAATAAACGCGTTTTTTCAGACAACTGAATACCCATGTAGCAGCAAGGCTCAGAAGAGCCCACACACTCAGATCTTAACCCCAGTGTGCTGAAAGTGTCAAAACATGTTTTTCAGCAGAAATAAACATGTTTCTGCAAGTTTGGTCAACCCCATGTAAGTTATGGGGCAGTAACAGTACACTTTTCAAAACGTGTTTTTCAGCCCGAAATAAACGCGTTTTTTTCAGACAACTGAATCCCCATGTAGCAACAAGGCTCAGAAGAGCCCACACACTCAGATCTTAACCCCAGTGTGCTGAAAGTGTCAAAACATGTTTTTCAGCAGAAATAAACATGTTTCTGCAAGTTTGGTCAACCCCATGTAAGTTATGGGGCAGTAACAGTACACTTTTCAAAACGTGTTTTTCAGCCCGAAATAAACGCGTTTTTTCAGACAACTGAATACCCATGTAGCAGCAAGTCTCAGAAGAGCCCACACACTCAGCTCTTAACCCCAGTGTGCAGAAAGGGTCAAAACGTGTTTTTCAGCAGAAATAAACATGTTTCTGCAAGTTTGGTCAACCCCATGTAAGTTATGGGGCAGTAACAGTACACTCTGCAAAACGTGTTTTTCAGCCCGAAATAAACGCGTTTTTTCAGACAACTGAATCCCCATGTAGCAGCAAGGCTCAGAAGAGCCCACACACTCAGATCTTAACCCCAGTGTGCAGAAAGGTTCAAAACATGTTTTTCAGCAGAAATAAACATGTTTCTGCAAGTTTGGTCAACCCCATGTAAGTTATGGGGCAGTAACTACACTTTTCAAAACGTGTTTTTCAGCCCGAAATAAACGCGTTTTTTCAGACAACTGAATCCCCATGTAGCAACAAGGCTCAGAAGAGCCCACACACTCAGATCTTAACCCCAGTGTGCAGAAAGGGTCAAAACTTGTTTTTCAGCAGAAATAAACATGTTTCTGCAAGTTTGGTCAACCCCATGTAAGTTATGGGGCAGTAACAGTACACTTTTCAAAACGTGTTTTTCAGCCCGAAATAAACGCGTTTTTTCAGACAACTGAATCCCCATGTAGCAGCAAGGCTCAGAAGAGCCCACACACTCAGATCTTAACCCCAGTGTGCAGAAAGGTTCAAAACATGTTTTTCAGCAGAAATAAACATGTTTCTGCAAGTTTGGTCAACCCCATGTAAGTTATGGGGCAGTAACAGTACACTTTTCAAAACGTGTTTTTCAGCCCGAAATAAACGCGTTTTTTCAGACAACTGAATCCCCATGTAGCAGCAAGGCTCAGAAGAGCCCACACACTCAGCTCTTAACCCCAGTGTGCAGAAAGGGTCAAAACGTGTTTTTCAGCAGAAATAAACATGTTTCTGCAAGTTTGGTCAACCCCATGTAAGTTATGGGGCAGTAACAGTACACTCTGCAAAACGTGTTTTTCAGCCCGAAATAAACGCGTTTTTTCATACAACTGAATCCCCATGTAGCAGCAAGGCTCAGAAGAGCCCACACACTCAGATCTTAACCCCAGTGTGCAGAAAGGTTCAAAACATGTTTTTCAGCAGAAATAAACATGTTTCTGCAAGTTTGGTCAACCCCATGTAAGTTATGGGGCAGTAACAGTACACTTTTCAAAACGTGTTTTTCAGCCCGAAATAAACGTGTTTTTTCAGACAACTGAATCCCCATGTAGCAACAAGGCTCAGAAGAGCCCACACACTCAGATCTTAACCCCAGTGTGCTGAAAGTGTCAAAACATGTTTTTCAGCAGAAATAAACATGTTTCTGCAAGTTTGGTCAACCCCATGTAAGTTATGGGGCAGTAACAGTACACTTTTCAAAACGTGTTTTTCAGCCCGAAATAAACGCGTTTTTTCAGACAACTGAATCCCCATGTAGCAACAAGGCTCAGAAGAGCCCACACACTCAGATCTTAACCCCAGTGTGCTGAAGGTGTCAAAACATGTTTTTCAGCAGAAATAAACATGTTTCTGCAAGTTTGGTCAACCCCATGTAAGTTATGGGGCAGTAACAGTACACTTTTCAAAACGTGTTTTTCAGCCCGAAATAAACGCGTTTTTTCAGACAACTGAATACCCATGTAGCAGCAAGTCTCAGAAGAGCCCACACACTCAGCTCTTAACCCCAGTGTGCAGAAAGGGTCAAAACGTGTTTTTCAGCAGAAATAAACATGTTTCTGCAAGTTTGGTCAACCCCATGTAAGTTATGGGGCAGTAACAGTACACTCTGCAAAACGTGTTTTTCAGCCCGAAATAAACGCGTTTTTTCAGACAACTGAATCCCCATGTAGCAACAAGGCTCAGAAGAGCCCACACACTCAGATCTTAACCCCAGTGTGCTGACAGTGTCAAAACATGTTTTTCAGCAGAAATAAACATGTTTCTGCAAGTTTGGTCAACCCCATGTAAGTTATGGGGCAGTAACAGTACACTTTTCAAAACGTGTTTTTCAGCCCGAAATAAACGCGTTTTTTCAGACAACTGAATCCCCATGCAGCAACAAGGCTCAGAAGAGCCCACACACTCAGATCTTAACCCCAGTGTGCTGAAAGTGTCAAAACTTGTTTTTCAGCAGAAATAAACATGTTTCTGCAAGTTTGGTCAACCCCATGTAAGTTATGGGGCAGTAACAGTACACTTTTCAAAACGTGTTTTTCAGCCCGAAATAAACGCGTTTTTCAGACAACTGAATACCCATGTAGCAGCAAGGCTCAGAAGAGCCCACACACTCAGATCTTAACCCCAGTGTGCTGAAAGTGTCAAAACATGTTTTTCAGCAGAAATAAACATGTTTCTGCAAGTTTGGTCAACCCCATGTAAGTTATGGGGCAGTAACAGTACACTTTTCAAAACGTGTTTTTCAGCCCGAAATAAACGCGTTTTTTCAGACAACTGAATACCCATGTAGCAGCAAGTCTCAGAAGAGCCCACACACTCAGCTCTTAACCCCAGTGTGCAGAAAGGGTCAAAACGTGTTTTTCAGCAGAAATAAACATGTTTCTGCAAGTTTGGTCAACCCCATGTAAGTTATGGGGCAGTAACAGTACACTCTGCAAAACGTGTTTTTCAGCCCGAAATAAACGCGTTTTTTCAGACAACTGAATCCCCATGTAGCAGCAAGGCTCAGAAGAGCCCACACACTCAGATCTTAACCCCAGTGTGCAGAAAGGTTCAAAACATGTTTTTCAGCAGAAATAAACATGTCTCTGCAAGTTTGGTCAACCCCATGTAAGTTATGGGGCAGTAACAGTACACTTTTCAAAACGTGTTTTTCAGCCCGAAATAAACGCGTTTTTTCAGACAACTGAATCCCCATGTAGCAACAAGGCTCAGAAGAGCCCACACACTCAGATCTTAACCCCAGTGTGCTGAAAGTGTCAAAACATGTTTTTCAGCAGAAATAAACATGTTTCTGCAAGTTTGGTCAACCCCATGTAAGTTATGGGGCAGTAACAGTACACTTTTCAAAACGTGTTTTTCAGCCCGAAATAAACGCGTTTTTTCAGACAACTGAATCCCCATGTAGCAGCAAGGCTCAGACGAGCCCACACACTCAGATCTTAACCCCAGTGTGCAGAAAGGGTCAAAACGTGTTTTTCAGCAGAAATAAACATGTTTCTGCAAGTTTGGTCAACCCCATGTAAGTTATGGGGCAGTAACAGTACACTCTGCAAAACGTGTTTTTCAGCCCGAAATAAACGCGTTTTTTCAGACAACTGAATCCCCATGTAGCAGCAAGGCTCAGAAGAGCCCACACACTCAGATCTTAACCCCAGTGTGCTGAAAGTGTCAAAACATGTTTTTCAGCAGAAATAAACATGTTTCTGCAAGTTTGGTCAACCCCATGTAAGTTATGGGGCAGTAACAGTACACTTTTCAAAACGTGTTTTTCAGCCCGAAATAAACGCGTTTTTTCAGACAACTGAATCCCCATGTAGCAACAAGGCTCAGAAGAGCCCACACACTCAGATCTTAACCCCAGTGTGCTGAAAGTGTCAAAACATGTTTTTCAGCAGAAATAAACATGTTTCTGCAAGTTTGGTCAACCCCATGTAAGTTATGGGGCAGTAACAGTACACTTTTCAAAACGTGTTTTTCAGCCCGAAATAAACGCGTTTTTTCAGACAACTGAATCCCCATGTAGCAACAAGGCTCAGAAGAGCCCACACACTCAGATCTTAACCCCAGTGTGCTGAAAGTGTCAAAACATGTTTTTCAGCAGAAATAAACATGTTTCTGCAAGTTTGGTCAACCCCATGTAAGTTATGGGGCAGTAACAGTACACTTTTCAAAACGTGTTTTTCAGCCCGAAATAAACGCGTTTTTTCAGACAACTGAATCCCCATGTAGCAACAAGGCTCAGAAGAGCCCACACACTCAGATCTTAACCCCAGTGTGCTGAAAGTGTCAAAACATGTTTTTCAGCAGAAATAAACATGTTTCTGCAAGTTTGGTCAACCCCATGTAAGTTATGGGGCAGTAACAGTACACTTTTCAAAACGTGTTTTTCAGCCCGAAATAAACGCGTTTTTTCAGACAACTGAATCCCCATGTAGCAGCAAGGCTCAGAAGAGCCCACACACTCAGATCTTAACCCCAGTGTGCTGAAAGTGTCAAAACATGTTTTTCAGCAGAAATAAACATGTTTCTGCAAGTTTGGTCAACCCCATGTAAGTTATGGGGCAGTAACAGTACACTTTTCAAAACGTGTTTTTCAGCCCGAAATAAAAGCGTTTTTTCAGACAACTGAATCCCCATGTAGCAACAAGGCTCAGAAGAGCCCACACACTCAGATCTTAACCCCAGTGTGCTGAAAGTGTCAAAACATGTTTTTCAGCAGAAATAAACATGTTTCTGCAAGTTTGGTCAACCCCATGTAAGTTATGGGGCAGTAACAGTACACTTTTCAAAACGTGTTTTTCAGCCCGAAATAAACGCGTTTTTTCAGACAACTGAATCCCCATGCAGCAACAAGGCTCAGAAGAGCCCACACACTCAGATCTTAACCCCAGTGTGCTGAAAGTGTCAAAACTTGTTTTTCAGCAGAAATAAACATGTTTCTGCAAGTTTGGTCAACCCCATGTAAGTTATGGGTCAGTAACAGTACACTTTTCAAAACGTGTTTTTCAGCCCGAAATAAACGCGTTTTTTCAGACAACTGAATACCCATGTAGCAGCAAGGCTCAGAAGAGCCCACACACTCAGATCTTAACCCCAGTGTGCTGAAAGTGTCAAAACATGTTTTTCAGCAGAAATAAACATGTTTCTGCAAGTTTGGTCAACCCCATGTAAGTTATGGGGCAGTAACAGTACACTTTTCAAAACGTGTTTTTCAGCCCGAAATAAACGCGTTTTTTCAGACAACTGAATCCCCATGTAGCAACAAGGCTCAGAAGAGCCCACACACTCAGATCTTAACCCCAGTGTGCTGAAAGTGTCAAAACATGTTTTTCAGCAGAAATAAACATGTTTCTGCAAGTTTGGTCAACCCCATGTAAGTTATGGGGCAGTAACAGTACACTTTTCAAAACGTGTTTTTCAGCCCGAAATAAACGCGTTTTTTCAGACAACTGAATACCCATGTAGCAGCAAGTCTCAGAAGAGCCCACACACTCAGCTCTTAACCCCAGTGTGCAGAAAGGGTCAAAACGTGTTTTTCAGCAGAAATAAACATGTTTCTGCAAGTTTGGTCAACCCCATGTAAGTTATGGGGCAGTAACAGTACACTCTGCAAAACGTGTTTTTCAGCCCGAAATAAACGCGTTTTTTCAGACAACTGAATCCCCATGTAGCAGCAAGGCTCAGAAGAGCCCACACACTCAGATCTTAACCCCAGTGTGCAGAAAGGTTCAAAACATGTTTTTCAGCAGAAATAAACATGTTTCTGCAAGTTTGGTCAACCCCATGTAAGTTATGGGGCAGTAACTACACTTTTCAAAACGTGTTTTTCAGCCCGAAATAAACGCGTTTTTTCAGACAACTGAATCCCCATGTAGCAACAAGGCTCAGAAGAGCCCACACACTCAGATCTTAACCCCAGTGTGCAGAAAGGGTCAAAACTTGTTTTTCAGCAGAAATAAACATGTTTCTGCAAGTTTGGTCAACCCCATGTAAGTTATGGGGCAGTAACAGTACACTTTTCAAAACGTGTTTTTCAGCCCGAAATAAACGCGTTTTTTCAGACAACTGAATCCCCATGTAGCAGCAAGGCTCAGAAGAGCCCACACACTCAGATCTTAACCCCAGTGTGCAGAAAGGTTCAAAACATGTTTTTCAGCAGAAATAAACATGTTTCTGCAAGTTTGGTCAACCCCATGTAAGTTATGGGGCAGTAACAGTACACTTTTCAAAACGTGTTTTTCAGCCCGAAATAAACGCGTTTTTTCAGACAACTGAATCCCCATGTAGCAACAAGGCTCAGAAGAGCCCACACACTCAGATCTTAACCCCAGTGTGCTGAAAGTGTCAAAACATGTTTTTCAGCAGAAATAAACATGTTTCTGCAAGTTTGGTCAACCCCATGTAAGTTATGGGGCAGTAACAGTACACTTTTCAAAACGTGTTTTTCAGCCCGAAATAAACGCGTTTTTTCAGACAACTGAATCCCCATGTAGCAACAAGGCTCAGAAGAGCCCACACACTCAGATCTTAACCCCAGTGTGCTGAAAGTGTCAAAACATGTTTTTCAGCAGAAATAAACATGTTTCTGCAAGTTTGGTCAACCCCATGTAAGTTATGGGGCAGTAACAGTACACTTTTCAAAACGTGTTTTTCAGCCCGAAATAAACGCGTTTTTTCAGACAACTGAATCCCCATGTAGCAACAAGGCTCAGAAGAGCCCACACACTCAGATCTTAACCCCAGTGTGCTGAAAGTGTCAAAACATGTTTTTCAGCAGAAATAAACATGTTTCTGCAAGTTTGGTCAACCCCATGTAAGTTATGGGGCAGTAACAGTACACTTTTCAAAACGTGTTTTTCAGCCCGAAATAAACGCGTTTTTTCAGACAACTGAATCCCCATGTAGCAGCAAGGCTCAGAAGAGCCCACACACTCAGATCTTAACCCCAGTGTGCTGAAAGTGTCAAAACATGTTTTTCAGCAGAAATAAACATGTTTCTGCAAGTTTGGTCAACCCCATGTAAGTTATGGGGCAGTAACAGTACACTTTTCAAAACGTGTTTTTCAGCCCGAAATAAAAGCGTTTTTTCAGACAACTGAATCCCCATGTAGCAACAAGGCTCAGAAGAGCCCACACACTCAGATCTTAACCCCAGTGTGCTGAAAGTGTCAAAACATGTTTTTCAGCAGAAATAAACATGTTTCTGCAAGTTTGGTCAACCCCATGTAAGTTATGGGGCAGTAACAGTACACTTTTCAAAACGTGTTTTTCAGCCCGAAATAAACGCGTTTTTTCAGACAACTGAATCCCCATGCAGCAACAAGGCTCAGAAGAGCCCACACACTCAGATCTTAACCCCAGTGTGCTGAAAGTGTCAAAACTTGTTTTTCAGCAGAAATAAACATGTTTCTGCAAGTTTGGTCAACCCCATGTAAGTTATGGGTCAGTAACAGTACACTTTTCAAAACGTGTTTTTCAGCCCGAAATAAACGCGTTTTTTTCAGACAACTGAATACCCATGTAGCAGCAAGGCTCAGAAGAGCCCACACACTCAGATCTTAACCCCAGTGTGCTGAAAGTGTCAAAACATGTTTTTCAGCAGAAATAAACATGTTTCTGCAAGTTTGGTCAACCCCATGTAAGTTATGGGGCAGTAACAGTACACTTTTCAAAACGTGTTTTTCAGCCCGAAATAAACGCGTTTTTTCAGACAACTGAATCCCCATGTAGCAACAAGGCTCAGAAGAGCCCACACACTCAGATCTTAACCCCAGTGTGCTGAAAGTGTCAAAACATGTTTTTCAGCAGAAATAAACATGTTTCTGCAAGTTTGGTCAACCCCATGTAAGTTATGGGGCAGTAACAGTACACTTTTCAAAACGTGTTTTTCAGCCCGAAATAAACGCGTTTTTTCAGACAACTGAATACCCATGTAGCAGCAAGTCTCAGAAGAGCCCACACACTCAGCTCTTAACCCCAGTGTGCAGAAAGGGTCAAAACGTGTTTTTCAGCAGAAATAAACATGTTTCTGCAAGTTTGGTCAACCCCATGTAAGTTATGGGGCAGTAACAGTACACTCTGCAAAACGTGTTTTTCAGCCCGAAATAAACGCGTTTTTTCAGACAACTGAATCCCCATGTAGCAGCAAGGCTCAGAAGAGCCCACACACTCAGATCTTAACCCCAGTGTGCAGAAAGGTTCAAAACATGTTTTTCAGCAGAAATAAACATGTTTCTGCAAGTTTGGTCAACCCCATGTAAGTTATGGGGCAGTAACTACACTTTTCAAAACGTGTTTTTCAGCCCGAAATAAACGCGTTTTTTCAGACAACTGAATCCCCATGTAGCAACAAGGCTCAGAAGAGCCCACACACTCAGATCTTAACCCCAGTGTGCAGAAAGGGTCAAAACTTGTTTTTCAGCAGAAATAAACATGTTTCTGCAAGTTTGGTCAACCCCATGTAAGTTATGGGGCAGTAACAGTACACTTTTCAAAACGTGTTTTTCAGCCCGAAATAAACGCGTTTTTTCAGACAACTGAATCCCCATGTAGCAGCAAGGCTCAGAAGAGCCCACACACTCAGATCTTAACCCCAGTGTGCAGAAAGGTTCAAAACATGTTTTTCAGCAGAAATAAACATGTTTCTGCAAGTTTGGTCAACCCCATGTAAGTTATGGGGCAGTAACAGTACACTTTTCAAAACGTGTTTTTCAGCCCGAAATAAACGCGTTTTTTCAGACAACTGAATCCCCATGTAGCAACAAGGCTCAGAAGAGCCCACACACTCAGATCTTAACCCCAGTGTGCTGAAAGTGTCAAAACATGTTTTTCAGCAGAAATAAACATGTTTCTGCAAGTTTGGTCAACCCCATGTAAGTTATGGGGCAGTAACAGTACACTTTTCAAAACGTGTTTTTCAGCCCGAAATAAACGCGTTTTTTCAGACAACTGAATCCCCATGTAGCAACAAGGCTCAGAAGAGCCCACACACTCAGATCTTAACCCCAGTGTGCTGAAAGTGTCAAAACATGTTTTTCAGCAGAAATAAACATGTTTCTGCAAGTTTGGTCAACCCCATGTAAGTTATGGGGCAGTAACAGTACACTTTTCAAAACGTGTTTTTCAGCCCGAAATAAACGCGTTTTTTCAGACAACTGAATCCCCATGTAGCAACAAGGCTCAGAAGAGCCCACACACTCAGATCTTAACCCCAGTGTGCTGAAAGTGTCAAAACATGTTTTTCAGCAGAAATAAACATGTTTCTGCAAGTTTGGTCAACCCCATGTAAGTTATGGGGCAGTAACAGTACACTCTGCAAAACGTGTTTTTCAGCCCGAAATAAACGCGTTTTTTCAGACAACTGAATCCCCATGTAGCAGCAAGGCTCAGAAGAGCCCACACACTCAGATCTTAACCCCAGTGTGCAGAAAGGTTCAAAACATGTTTTTCAGCAGAAATAAACATGTTTCTGCAAGTTTGGTCAACCCCATGTAAGTTATGGGGCAGTAACTACACTTTTCAAAACGTGTTTTTCAGCCCGAAATAAACGCGTTTTTTCAGACAACTGAATCCCCATGTAGCAACAAGGCTCAGAAGAGCCCACACACTCAGATCTTAACCCCAGTGTGCAGAAAGGGTCAAAACTTGTTTTTCAGCAGAAATAAACATGTTTCTGCAAGTTTGGTCAACCCCATGTAAGTTATGGGGCAGTAACAGTACACTTTTCAAAACGTGTTTTTCAGCCCGAAATAAACGCGTTTTTTCAGACAACTGAATCCCCATGTAGCAGCAAGGCTCAGAAGAGCCCACACACTCAGATCTTAACCCCAGTGTGCAGAAAGGTTCAAAACATGTTTTTCAGCAGAAATAAACATGTTTCTGCAAGTTTGGTCAACCCCATGTAAGTTATGGGGCAGTAACAGTACACTTTTCAAAACGTGTTTTTCAGCCCGAAATAAACGCGTTTTTTCAGACAACTGAATCCCCATGTAGCAACAAGGCTCAGAAGAGCCCACACACTCAGATCTTAACCCCAGTGTGCTGAAAGTGTCAAAACATGTTTTTCAGCAGAAATAAACATGTTTCTGCAAGTTTGGTCAACCCCATGTAAGTTATGGGGCAGTAACAGTACACTTTTCAAAACGTGTTTTTCAGCCCGAAATAAACGCGTTTTTTCAGACAACTGAATCCCCATGTAGCAACAAGGCTCAGAAGAGCCCACACACTCAGATCTTAACCCCAGTGTGCTGAAAGTGTCAAAACATGTTTTTCAGCAGAAATAAACATGTTTCTGCAAGTTTGGTCAACCCCATGTAAGTTATGGGGCAGTAACAGTACACTTTTCAAAACGTGTTTTTCAGCCCGAAATAAACGCGTTTTTTCAGACAACTGAATCCCCATGTAGCAGCAAGGCTCAGAAGAGCCCACACACTCAGCTCTTAACCCCAGTGTGCAGAAAGGGTCAAAACGTGTTTTTCAGCAGAAATAAACATGTTTCTGCAAGTTTGGTCAACCCCATGTAAGTTATGGGGCAGTAACAGTACACTCTGCAAAACGTGTTTTTCAGCCCGAAATAAACGCGTTTTTTCATACAACTGAATCCCCATGTAGCAGCAAGGCTCAGAAGAGCCCACACACTCAGATCTTAACCCCAGTGTGCAGAAAGGTTCAAAACATGTTTTTCAGCAGAAATAAACATGTTTCTGCAAGTTTGGTCAACCCCATGTAAGTTATGGGGCAGTAACAGTACACTTTTCAAAACGTGTTTTTCAGCCCGAAATAAACGTGTTTTTTCAGACAACTGAATCCCCATGTAGCAACAAGGCTCAGAAGAGCCCACACACTCAGATCTTAACCCCAGTGTGCTGAAAGTGTCAAAACATGTTTTTCAGCAGAAATAAACATGTTTCTGCAAGTTTGGTCAACCCCATGTAAGTTATGGGGCAGTAACAGTACACTTTTCAAAACGTGTTTTTCAGCCCGAAATAAACGCGTTTTTTCAGACAACTGAATACCCATGTAGCAGCAAGTCTCAGAAGAGCCCACACACTCAGCTCTTAACCCCAGTGTGCAGAAAGGGTCAAAACGTGTTTTTCAGCAGAAATAAACATGTTTCTGCAAGTTTGGTCAACCCCATGTAAGTTATGGGGCAGTAACAGTACACTCTGCAAAACGTGTTTTTCAGCCCGAAATAAACGCGTTTTTTCAGACAACTGAATCCCCATGTAGCAACAAGGCTCAGAAGAGCCCACACACTCAGATCTTAACCCCAGTGTGCTGACAGTGTCAAAACATGTTTTTCAGCAGAAATAAACATGTTTCTGCAAGTTTGGTCAACCCCATGTAAGTTATGGGGCAGTAACAGTACACTTTTCAAAACGTGTTTTTCAGCCCGAAATAAACGCGTTTTTTCAGACAACTGAATCCCCATGCAGCAACAAGGCTCAGAAGAGCCCACACACTCAGATCTTAACCCCAGTGTGCTGAAAGTGTCAAAACTTGTTTTTCAGCAGAAATAAACATGTTTCTGCAAGTTTGGTCAACCCCATGTAAGTTATGGGGCAGTAACAGTACACTTTTCAAAGCGTGTTTTTCAGCCCGAAATAAACGCGTTTTTTCAGACAACTGAATCCCCATGTAGCAGCAAGGCTCAGACGAGCCCACACACTCAGATCTTAACCCCAGTGTGCAGAAAGGGTCAAAACGTGTTTTTCAGCAGAAATAAACATGTTTCTGCAAGTTTGGTCAACCCCATGTAAGTTATGGGGCAGTAACAGTACACTCTGCAAAACGTGTTTTTCAGCCCGAAATAAACGCGTTTTTTCAGACAACTGAATCCCCATGTAGCAGCAAGGCTCAGAAGAGCCCACACACTCAGATCTTAACCCCAGTGTGCTGAAAGTGTCAAAACATGTTTTTCAGCAGAAATAAACATGTTTCTGCAAGTTTGGTCAACCCCATGTAAGTTATGGGGCAGTAACAGTACACTTTTCAAAACGTGTTTTTCAGCCCGAAATAAACGCGTTTTTTCAGACAACTGAATACCCATGTAGCAGCAAGTCTCAGAAGAGCCCACACACTCAGCTCTTAACCCCAGTGTGCAGAAAGGGTCAAAACGTGTTTTTCAGCAGAAATAAACATGTTTCTGCAAGTTTGGTCAACCCCATGTAAGTTATGGGGCAGTAACAGTACACTCTGCAAAACGTGTTTTTCAGCCCGAAATAAACGCGTTTTTTCAGACAACTGAATCCCCATGTAGCAGCAAGGCTCAGAAGAGCCCACACACTCAGATCTTAACCCCAGTGTGCAGAAAGGTTCAAAACATGTTTTTCAGCAGAAATAAACATGTTTCTGCAAGTTTGGTCAACCCCATGTAAGTTATGGGGCAGTAACTACACTTTTCAAAACGTGTTTTTCAGCCCGAAATAAACGCGTTTTTTCAGACAACTGAATCCCCATGTAGCAACAAGGCTCAGAAGAGCCCACACACTCAGATCTTAACCCCAGTGTGCAGAAAGGGTCAAAACTTGTTTTTCAGCAGAAATAAACATGTTTCTGCAAGTTTGGTCAACCCCATGTAAGTTATGGGGCAGTAACAGTACACTTTTCAAAACGTGTTTTTCAGCCCGAAATAAACGCGTTTTTTCAGACAACTGAATCCCCATGTAGCAGCAAGGCTCAGAAGAGCCCACACACTCAGATCTTAACCCCAGTGTGCAGAAAGGTTCAAAACATGTTTTTCAGCAGAAATAAACATGTTTCTGCAAGTTTGGTCAACCCCATGTAAGTTATGGGGCAGTAACAGTACACTTTTCAAAACGTGTTTTTCAGCCCGAAATAAACGCGTTTTTTCAGACAACTGAATCCCCATGTAGCAACAAGGCTCAGAAGAGCCCACACACTCAGATCTTAACCCCAGTGTGCTGAAAGTGTCAAAACATGTTTTTCAGCAGAAATAAACATGTTTCTGCAAGTTTGGTCAACCCCATGTAAGTTATGGGGCAGTAACAGTACACTTTTCAAAACGTGTTTTTCAGCCCGAAATAAACGCGTTTTTTCAGACAACTGAATCCCCATGTAGCAACAAGGCTCAGAAGAGCCCACACACTCAGATCTTAACCCCAGTGTGCTGAAAGTGTCAAAACATGTTTTTCAGCAGAAATAAACATGTTTCTGCAAGTTTGGTCAACCCCATGTAAGTTATGGGGCAGTAACAGTACACTTTTCAAAACGTGTTTTTCAGCCCGAAATAAACGCGTTTTTTCAGACAACTGAATACCCATGTAGCAGCAAGGCTCAGAAGAGCCCACACACTCAGCTCTTAACCCCAGTGTGCAGAAAGGGTCAAAACGTGTTTTTCAGCAGAAATAAACATGTTTCTGCAAGTTTGGTCAACCCCATGTAAGTTATGGGGCAGTAACAGTACACTCTGCAAAACGTGTTTTTCAGCCCGAAATAAACGCGTTTTTTCAGACAACTGAATCCCCATGTAGCAGCAAGGCTCAGAAGAGCCCACACACTCAGCTCTTAACCCCAGTGTGCAGAAAGGGTCAAAACGTGTTTTTCAGCAGAAATAAACATGTTTCTGCAAGTTTGGTCAACCCCATGTAAGTTATGGGGCAGTAACAGTACACTCTGCAAAACGTGTTTTTCAGCCCGAAATAAACGCGTTTTTTCATACAACTGAATCCCCATGTAGCAGCAAGGCTCAGAAGAGCCCACACACTCAGATCTTAACCCCAGTGTGCAGAAAGGTTCAAAACATGTTTTTCAGCAGAAATAAACATGTTTCTGCAAGTTTGGTCAACCCCATGTAAGTTATGGGGCAGTAACAGTACACTTTTCAAAACGTGTTTTTCAGCCCGAAATAAACGTGTTTTTTCAGACAACTGAATCCCCATGTAGCAACAAGGCTCAGAAGAGCCCACACACTCAGATCTTAACCCCAGTGTGCTGAAAGTGTCAAAACATGTTTTTCAGCAGAAATAAACATGTTTCTGCAAGTTTGGTCAACCCCATGTAAGTTATGGGGCAGTAACAGTACACTTTTCAAAACGTGTTTTTCAGCCCGAAATAAACGCGTTTTTTCAGACAACTGAATCCCCATGTAGCAACAAGGCTCAGAAGAGCCCACACACTCAGATCTTAACCCCAGTGTGCTGAAGGTGTCAAAACATGTTTTTCAGCAGAAATAAACATGTTTCTGCAAGTTTGGTCAACCCCATGTAAGTTATGGGGCAGTAACAGTACACTTTTCAAAACGTGTTTTTCAGCCCGAAATAAACGCGTTTTTTCAGACAACTGAATACCCATGTAGCAGCAAGGCTCAGAAGAGCCCACACACTCAGCTCTTAACCCCAGTGTGCAGAAAGGGTCAAAACGTGTTTTTCAGCAGAAATAAACATGTTTCTGCAAGTTTGGTCAACCCCATGTAAGTTATGGGGCAGTAACAGTACACTCTGCAAAACGTGTTTTTCAGCCCGAAATAAACGCGTTTTTTCAGACAACTGAATCCCCATGTAGCAGCAAGGCTCAGAAGAGCCCACACACTCAGCTCTTAACCCCAGTGTGCAGAAAGGGTCAAAACGTGTTTTTCAGCAGAAATAAACATGTTTCTGCAAGTTTGGTCAACCCCATGTAAGTTATGGGGCAGTAACAGTACACTCTGCAAAACGTGTTTTTCAGCCCGAAATAAACGCGTTTTTTCATACAACTGAATCCCCATGTAGCAGCAAGGCTCAGAAGAGCCCACACACTCAGATCTTAACCCCAGTGTGCAGAAAGGTTCAAAACATGTTTTTCAGCAGAAATAAACATGTTTCTGCAAGTTTGGTCAACCCCATGTAAGTTATGGGGCAGTAACAGTACACTTTTCAAAACGTGTTTTTCAGCCCGAAATAAACGTGTTTTTTCAGACAACTGAATCCCCATGTAGCAACAAGGCTCAGAAGAGCCCACACACTCAGATCTTAACCCCAGTGTGCTGAAAGTGTCAAAACATGTTTTTCAGCAGAAATAAACATGTTTCTGCAAGTTTGGTCAACCCCATGTAAGTTATGGGGCAGTAACAGTACACTTTTCAAAACGTGTTTTTCAGCCCGAAATAAACGCGTTTTTTCAGACAACTGAATCCCCATGTAGCAACAAGGCTCAGAAGAGCCCACACACTCAGATCTTAACCCCAGTGTGCTGAAGGTGTCAAAACATGTTTTTCAGCAGAAATAAACATGTTTCTGCAAGTTTGGTCAACCCCATGTAAGTTATGGGGCAGTAACAGTACACTTTTCAAAACGTGTTTTTCAGCCCGAAATAAACGCGTTTTTTCAGACAACTGAATACCCATGTAGCAGCAAGTCTCAGAAGAGCCCACACACTCAGCTCTTAACCCCAGTGTGCAGAAAGGGTCAAAACGTGTTTTTCAGCAGAAATAAACATGTTTCTGCAAGTTTGGTCAACCCCATGTAAGTTATGGGGCAGTAACAGTACACTCTGCAAAACGTGTTTTTCAGCCCGAAATAAACGCGTTTTTTCAGACAACTGAATCCCCATGTAGCAACAAGGCTCAGAAGAGCCCACACACTCAGATCTTAACCCCAGTGTGCTGACAGTGTCAAAACATGTTTTTCAGCAGAAATAAACATGTTTCTGCAAGTTTGGTCAACCCCATGTAAGTTATGGGGCAGTAACAGTACACTTTTCAAAACGTGTTTTTCAGCCCGAAATAAACGCGTTTTTTCAGACAACTGAATCCCCATGCAGCAACAAGGCTCAGAAGAGCCCACACACTCAGATCTTAACCCCAGTGTGCTGAAAGTGTCAAAACTTGTTTTTCAGCAGAAATAAACATGTTTCTGCAAGTTTGGTCAACCCCATGTAAGTTATGGGGCAGTAACAGTACACTTTTCAAAACGTGTTTTTCAGCCCGAAATAAACGCGTTTTTCAGACAACTGAATACCCATGTAGCAGAAAGGCTCAGAAGAGCCCACACACTCAGATCTTAACCCCAGTGTGCTGAAAGTGTCAAAACATGTTTTTCAGCAGAAATAAACATGTTTCTGCAAGTTTGGTCAACCCCATGTAAGTTATGGGGCAGTAACAGTACACTTTTCAAAACGTGTTTTTCAGCCCGAAATAAACGCGTTTTTTCAGACAACTGAATACCCATGTAGCAGCAAGTCTCAGAAGAGCCCACACACTCAGCTCTTAACCCCAGTGTGCAGAAAGGGTCAAAACGTGTTTTTCAGCAGAAATAAACATGTTTCTGCAAGTTTGGTCAACCCCATGTAAGTTATGGGGCAGTAACAGTACACTCTGCAAAACGTGTTTTTCAGCCCGAAATAAACGCGTTTTTTCAGACAACTGAATCCCCATGTAGCAGCAAGGCTCAGAAGAGCCCACACACTCAGATCTTAACCCCAGTGTGCAGAAAGGTTCAAAACATGTTTTTCAGCAGAAATAAACATGTCTCTGCAAGTTTGGTCAACCCCATGTAAGTTATGGGGCAGTAACAGTACACTTTTAAAAACGTGTTTTTCAGCCCGAAATAAACGCGTTTTTTCAGACAACTGAATCCCCATGTAGCAACAAGGCTCAGAAGAGCCCACACACTCAGATCTTAACCCCAGTGTGCTGAAAGTGTCAAAACATGTTTTTCAGCAGAAATAAACATGTTTCTGCAAGTTTGGTCAACCCCATGTAAGTTATGGGGCAGTAACAGTACACTTTTCAAAACGTGTTTTTCAGCCCGAAATAAACGCGTTTTTTCAGACAACTGAATCCCCATGTAGCAGCAAGGCTCAGACGAGCCCACACACTCAGATCTTAACCCCAGTGTGCAGAAAGGGTCAAAACGTGTTTTTCAGCAGAAATAAACATGTTTCTGCAAGTTTGGTCAACCCCATGTAAGTTATGGGGCAGTAACAGTACACTCTGCAAAACGTGTTTTTCAGCCCGAAATAAACGCGTTTTTTCAGACAACTGAATCCCCATGTAGCAGCAAGGCTCAGAAGAGCCCACACACTCAGATCTTAACCCCAGTGTGCTGAAAGTGTCAAAACATGTTTTTCAGCAGAAATAAACATGTTTCTGCAAGTTTGGTCAACCCCATGTAAGTTATGGGGCAGTAACAGTACACTTTTCAAAACGTGTTTTTCAGCCCGAAATAAACGCGTTTTTTCAGACAACTGAATCCCCATGTAGCAACAAGGCTCAGAAGAGCCCACACACTCAGATCTTAACCCCAGTGTGCTGAAAGTGTCAAAACATGTTTTTCAGCAGAAATAAACAAGTTTCTGCAAGTTTGGTCAACCCCATGTAAGTTATGGGGCAGTAACAGTACACTCTGCAAAACGTGTTTTTCAGCCCGAAATAAACGCGTTTTTTCAGACAACTGAATACCCATGTAGCAGCAAGGCTCAGAAGAGCCCACACACTCAGATCTTAACCCCAGTGTGCTGAAAGTGTCAAAACATGTTTTTCAGCAGAAATAAACATGTTTCTGCAAGTTTGGTCAACCCCATGTAAGTTATGGGGCAGTAACAGTACACTTTTCAAAACGTGTTTTTCAGCCCGAAATAAACGCGTTTTTTCAGACAACTGAATCCCCATGTAGCAGCAAGGCTCAGAAGAGCCCACACACTCAGATCTTAACCCCAGTGTGCTGAAAGTGTCAAAACATGTTTTTCAGCAGAAATAAACATGTTTCTGCAAGTTTGGTCAACCCCATGTAAGTTATGGGGCAGTAACAGTACACTTTTCAAAACGTGTTTTTCAGCCCGAAATAAACGCGTTTTTTCAGACAACTGAATCCCCATGTAGCAACAAGGCTCAGAAGAGCCCACACACTCAGATCTTAACCCCAGTGTGCTGAAAGTGTCAAAACATGTTTTTCAGCAGAAATAAACATGTTTCTGCAAGTTTGGTCAACCCCATGTAAGTTATGGGGCAGTAACAGTACACTTTTCAAAACGTGTTTTTCAGCCCGAAATAAACGCGTTTTTTCAGACAACTGAATCCCCATGCAGCAACAAGGCTCAGAAGAGCCCACACACTCAGATCTTAACCCCAGTGTGCTGAAAGTGTCAAAACTTGTTTTTCAGCAGAAATAAACATGTTTCTGCAAGTTTGGTCAACCCCATGTAAGTTATGGGTCAGTAACAGTACACTTTTCAAAACGTGTTTTTCAGCCCGAAATAAACGCGTTTTTTCAGACAACTGAATACCCATGTAGCAGCAAGGCTCAGAAGAGCCCACACACTCAGATCTTAACCCCAGTGTGCTGAAAGTGTCAAAACATGTTTTTCAGCAGAAATAAACATGTTTCTGCAAGTTTGGTCAACCCCATGTAAGTTATGGGGCAGTAACAGTACACTTTTCAAAACGTGTTTTTCAGCCCGAAATAAACGCGTTTTTTCAGACAACTGAATCCCCATGTAGCAACAAGGCTCAGAAGAGCCCACACACTCAGATCTTAACCCCAGTGTGCTGAAAGTGTCAAAACATGTTTTTCAGCAGAAATAAACATGTTTCTGCAAGTTTGGTCAACCCCATGTAAGTTATGGGGCAGTAACAGTACACTTTTCAAAACGTGTTTTTCAGCCCGAAATAAACGCGTTTTTTCAGACAACTGAATACCCATGTAGCAGCAAGTCTCAGAAGAGCCCACACACTCAGCTCTTAACCCCAGTGTGCAGAAAGGGTCAAAACGTGTTTTTCAGCAGAAATAAACATGTTTCTGCAAGTTTGGTCAACCCCATGTAAGTTATGGGGCAGTAACAGTACACTCTGCAAAACGTGTTTTTCAGCCCGAAATAAACGCGTTTTTTCAGACAACTGAATCCCCATGTAGCAGCAAGGCTCAGAAGAGCCCACACACTCAGATCTTAACCCCAGTGTGCAGAAAGGTTCAAAACATGTTTTTCAGCAGAAATAAACATGTTTTTGCAAGTTTGGTCAACCCCATGTAAGTTATGGGGCAGTAACAGTACACTTTTCAAAACGTGTTTTTCAGCCCGAAATAAACGCGTTTTTTCAGACAACTGAATCCCCATGTAGCAACAAGGCTCAGAAGAGCCCACACACTCAGATCTTAACCCCAGTGTGCAGAAAGGGTCAAAACTTGTTTTTCAGCAGAAATAAACATGTTTCTGCAAGTTTGGTCAACCCCATGTAAGTTATGGGGCAGTAACAGTACACTTTTCAAAACGTGTTTTTCAGCCCGAAATAAACGCGTTTTTTCAGACAACTGAATCCCCATGTAGCAGCAAGGCTCAGAAGAGCCCACACACTCAGATCTTAACCCCAGTGTGCAGAAAGGTTCAAAACATGTTTTTCAGCAGAAATAAACATGTTTCTGCAAGTTTGGTCAACCCCATGTAAGTTATGGGGCAGTAACAGTACACTTTTCAAAACGTGTTTTTCAGCCCGAAATAAACGCGTTTTTTCAGACAACTGAATCCCCATGTAGCAACAAGGCTCAGAAGAGCCCACACACTCAGATCTTAACCCCAGTGTGCTGAAAGTGTCAAAACATGTTTTTCAGCAGAAATAAACATGTTTCTGCAAGTTTGGTCAACCCCATGTAAGTTATGGGGCAGTAACAGTACACTTTTCAAAACGTGTTTTTCAGCCCGAAATAAACGCGTTTTTTCAGACAACTGAATCCCCATGTAGCAACAAGGCTCAGAAGAGCCCACACACTCAGATCTTAACCCCAGTGTGCTGAAAGTGTCAAAACATGTTTTTCAGCAGAAATAAACATGTTTCTGCAAGTTTGGTCAACCCCATGTAAGTTATGGGGCAGTAACAGTACACTTTTCAAAACGTGTTTTTCAGCCCGAAATAAACGCGTTTTTTCAGACAACTGAATACCCATGTAGCAGCAAGTCTCAGAAGAGCCCACACACTCAGCTCTTAACCCCAGTGTGCAGAAAGGGTCAAAACGTGTTTTTCAGCAGAAATAAACATGTTTCTGCAAGTTTGGTCAACCCCATGTAAGTTATGGGGCAGTAACAGTACACTCTGCAAAACGTGTTTTTCAGCCCGAAATAATTGCGTTTTTTCAGACAACTGAATCCCCATGTAGCAGCAAGGCTCAGAAGAGCCCACACACTCAGCTCTTAACCCCAGTGTGCAGAAAGGGTCAAAACGTGTTTTTCAGCAGAAATAAACATGTTTCTGCAAGTTTGGTCAACCCCATGTAAGTTATGGGGCAGTAACAGTACACTCTGCAAAACGTGTTTTTCAGCCCGAAATAAACGCGTTTTTTCAGACAACTGAATCCCCATGTAGCAGCAAGGCTCAGAAGAGCCCACACACTCAGATCTTAACCCCAGTGTGCAGAAAGGTTCAAAACATGTTTTTCAGCAGAAATAAACATGTTTCTGCAAGTTTGGTCAACCCCATGTAAGTTATGGGGCAGTAACAGTACACTTTTCAAAACTTTTTTTTCAGCCCGAAATAAACGCGTTTTTTCAGACAACTGAATACCCATGTAGCAGCAAGGCTCAGAAGAGCCCACACACTCAGATCTTAACCCCAGTGTGCTGAAAGTGTCAAAACATGTTTTTCAGCAGAAATAAACATGTTTCTGCAAGTTTGGTCAACCCCATGTAAGTTATGGGGCAGTAACAGTACACTTTTCAAAACGTGTTTTTCAGCCCGAAATAAACGCGTTTTTTCAGACAACTGAATCCCCATGTAGCAACAAGGCTCAGAAGAGCCCACACACTCAGATCTTAACCCCAGTGTGCTGAAAGTGTCAAAACATGTTTTTCAGCAGAAATAAACAAGTTTCTGCAAGTTTGGTCAACCCCATGTAAGTTATGGGGCAGTAACAGTACACTCTGCAAAACGTGTTTTTCAGCCCGAAATAAACGCGTTTTTTCAGACAACTGAATACCCATGTAGCAGCAAGGCTCAGAAGAGCCCACACACTCAGATCTTAACCCCAGTGTGCTGAAAGTGTCAAAACATGTTTTTCAGCAGAAATAAACATGTTTCTGCAAGTTTGGTCAACCCCATGTAAGTTATGGGGCAGTAACAGTACACTTTTCAAAACGTGTTTTTCAGCCCGAAATAAACGCGTTTTTTCAGACAACTGAATCCCCATGTAGCAACAAGGCTCAGAAGAGCCCACACACTCAGATCTTAACCCCAGTGTGCTGAAAGTGTCAAAACATGTTTTTCAGCAGAAATAAACATGTTTCTGCAAGTTTGGTCAACCCCATGTAAGTTATGGGGCAGTAACAGTACACTTTTCAAAACGTGTTTTTCAGCCCGAAATAAACGCGTTTTTTCAGACAACTGAATCCCCATGTAGCAACAAGGCTCAGAAGAGCCCACACACTCAGATCTTAACCCCAGTGTGCTGAAAGTGTCAAAACATGTTTTTCAGCAGAAATAAACATGTTTCTGCAAGTTTGGTCAACCCCATGTAAGTTATGGGGCAGTAACAGTACACTTTTCAAAACGTGTTTTTCAGCCCGAAATAAACGCGTTTTTTCAGACAACTGAATCCCCATGTAGCAACAAGGCTCAGAAGAGCCCACACACTCAGATCTTAACCCCAGTGTGCTGAAAGTGTCAAAACATGTTTTTCAGCAGAAATAAACATGTTTCTGCAAGTTTGGTCAACCCCATGTAAGTTATGGGGCAGTAACAGTACACTTTTCAAAACGTGTTTTTCAGCCCGAAATAAACGCGTTTTTTCAGACAACTGAATCCCCATGTAGCAGCAAGGCTCAGAAGAGCCCACACACTCAGATCTTAACCCCAGTGTGCTGAAAGTGTCAAAACATGTTTTTCAGCAGAAATAAACATGTTTCTGCAAGTTTGGTCAACCCCATGTAAGTTATGGGGCAGTAACAGTACACTTTTCAAAACGTGTTTTTCAGCCCGAAATAAAAGCGTTTTTTCAGACAACTGAATCCCCATGTAGCAACAAGGCTCAGAAGAGCCCACACACTCAGATCTTAACCCCAGTGTGCTGAAAGTGTCAAAACATGTTTTTCAGCAGAAATAAACATGTTTCTGCAAGTTTGGTCAACCCCATGTAAGTTATGGGGCAGTAACAGTACACTTTTCAAAACGTGTTTTTCAGCCCGAAATAAACGCGTTTTTTCAGACAACTGAATCCCCATGCAGCAACAAGGCTCAGAAGAGCCCACACACTCAGATCTTAACCCCAGTGTGCTGAAAGTGTCAAAACTTGTTTTTCAGCAGAAATAAACATGTTTCTGCAAGTTTGGTCAACCCCATGTAAGTTATGGGTCAGTAACAGTACACTTTTCAAAACGTGTTTTTCAGCCCGAAATAAACGCGTTTTTTCAGACAACTGAATACCCATGTAGCAGCAAGGCTCAGAAGAGCCCACACACTCAGATCTTAACCCCAGTGTGCTGAAAGTGTCAAAACATGTTTTTCAGCAGAAATAAACATGTTTCTGCAAGTTTGGTCAACCCCATGTAAGTTATGGGGCAGTAACAGTACACTTTTCAAAACGTGTTTTTCAGCCCGAAATAAACGCGTTTTTTCAGACAACTGAATCCCCATGTAGCAACAAGGCTCAGAAGAGCCCACACACTCAGATCTTAACCCCAGTGTGCTGAAAGTGTCAAAACATGTTTTTCAGCAGAAATAAACATGTTTCTGCAAGTTTGGTCAACCCCATGTAAGTTATGGGGCAGTAACAGTACACTTTTCAAAACGTGTTTTTCAGCCCGAAATAAACGCGTTTTTTCAGACAACTGAATACCCATGTAGCAGCAAGTCTCAGAAGAGCCCACACACTCAGCTCTTAACCCCAGTGTGCAGAAAGGGTCAAAACGTGTTTTTCAGCAGAAATAAACATGTTTCTGCAAGTTTGGTCAACCCCATGTAAGTTATGGGGCAGTAACAGTACACTCTGCAAAACGTGTTTTTCAGCCCGAAATAAACGCGTTTTTTCAGACAACTGAATCCCCATGTAGCAGCAAGGCTCAGAAGAGCCCACACACTCAGATCTTAACCCCAGTGTGCAGAAAGGTTCAAAACATGTTTTTCAGCAGAAATAAACATGTTTCTGCAAGTTTGGTCAACCCCATGTAAGTTATGGGGCAGTAACTACACTTTTCAAAACGTGTTTTTCAGCCCGAAATAAACGCGTTTTTTCAGACAACTGAATCCCCATGTAGCAACAAGGCTCAGAAGAGCCCACACACTCAGATCTTAACCCCAGTGTGCAGAAAGGGTCAAAACTTGTTTTTCAGCAGAAATAAACATGTTTCTGCAAGTTTGGTCAACCCCATGTAAGTTATGGGGCAGTAACAGTACACTTTTCAAAACGTGTTTTTCAGCCCGAAATAAACGCGTTTTTTCAGACAACTGAATCCCCATGTAGCAGCAAGGCTCAGAAGAGCCCACACACTCAGATCTTAACCCCAGTGTGCAGAAAGGTTCAAAACATGTTTTTCAGCAGAAATAAACATGTTTCTGCAAGTTTGGTCAACCCCATGTAAGTTATGGGGCAGTAACAGTACACTTTTCAAAACGTGTTTTTCAGCCCGAAATAAACGCGTTTTTTCAGACAACTGAATCCCCATGTAGCAACAAGGCTCAGAAGAGCCCACACACTCAGATCTTAACCCCAGTGTGCTGAAAGTGTCAAAACATGTTTTTCAGCAGAAATAAACATGTTTCTGCAAGTTTGGTCAACCCCATGTAGGTTATGGGGCAGTAACAGTACACTTTTCAAAACGTGTTTTTCAGCCCGAAATAAACGCGTTTTTTCAGACAACTGAATCCCCATGTAGCAACAAGGCTCAGAAGAGCCCACACACTCAGATCTTAACCCCAGTGTGCTGAAAGTGTCAAAACATGTTTTTCAGCAGAAATAAACATGTTTCTGCAAGTTTGGTCAACCCCATGTAAGTTATGGGGCAGTAACAGTACACTTTTCAAAACGTGTTTTTCAGCCCGAAATAAACGCGTTTTTTCAGACAACTGAATACCCATGTAGCAGCAAGTCTCAGAAGAGCCCACACACTCAGCTCTTAACCCCAGTGTGCAGAAAGGGTCAAAACGTGTTTTTCAGCAGAAATAAACATGTTTCTGCAAGTTTGGTCAACCCCATGTAAGTTATGGGGCAGTAACAGTACACTCTGCAAAACGTGTTTTTCAGCCCGAAATAATTGCGTTTTTTCAGACAACTGAATCCCCATGTAGCAGCAAGGCTCAGAAGAGCCCACACACTCAGCTCTTAACCCCAGTGTGCAGAAAGGGTCAAAACGTGTTTTTCAGCAGAAATAAACATGTTTCTGCAAGTTTGGTCAACCCCATGTAAGTTATGGGGCAGTAACAGTACACTCTGCAAAACGTGTTTTTCAGCCCGAAATAAACGCGTTTTTTCAGACAACTGAATCCCCATGTAGCAGCAAGGCTCAGAAGAGCCCACACACTCAGATCTTAACCCCAGTGTGCAGAAAGGTTCAAAACATGTTTTTCAGCAGAAATAAACATGTTTCTGCAAGTTTGGTCAACCCCATGTAAGTTATGGGGCAGTAACAGTACACTTTTCAAAACTTTTTTTTCAGCCCGAAATAAACGCGTTTTTTCAGACAACTGAATACCCATGTAGCAGCAAGGCTCAGAAGAGCCCACACACTCAGATCTTAACCCCAGTGTGCTGAAAGTGTCAAAACATGTTTTTCAGCAGAAATAAACATGTTTCTGCAAGTTTGGTCAACCCCATGTAAGTTATGGGGCAGTAACAGTACACTTTTCAAAACGTGTTTTTCAGCCCGAAATAAACGCGTTTTTTCAGACAACTGAATCCCCATGTAGCAACAAGGCTCAGAAGAGCCCACACACTCAGATCTTAACCCCAGTGTGCTGAAAGTGTCAAAACATGTTTTTCAGCAGAAATAAACAAGTTTCTGCAAGTTTGGTCAACCCCATGTAAGTTATGGGGCAGTAACAGTACACTCTGCAAAACGTGTTTTTCAGCCCGAAATAAACGCGTTTTTTCAGACAACTGAATCCCCATGTAGCAGCAAGGCTCAGAAGAGCCCACACACTCAGATCTTAACCCCAGTGTGCTGAAAGTGTCAAAACATGTTTTTCAGCAGAAATAAACATGTTTCTGCAAGTTTGGTCAACCCCATGTAAGTTATGGGGCAGTAACAGTACACTTTTCAAAACGTGTTTTTCAGCCCGAAATAAACGCGTTTTTTCAGACAACTGAATCCCCATGTAGCAACAAGGCTCAGAAGAGCCCACACACTCAGATCTTAACCCCAGTGTGCTGAAAGTGTCAAAACATGTTTTTCAGCAGAAATAAACATGTTTCTGCAAGTTTGGTCAACCCCATGTAAGTTATGGGGCAGTAACAGTACACTTTTCAAAACGTGTTTTTCAGCCCGAAATAAACGCGTTTTTTCAGACAACTGAATCCCCATGTAGCAACAAGGCTCAGAAGAGCCCACACACTCAGATCTTAACCCCAGTGTGCTGAAAGTGTCAAAACATGTTTTTCAGCAGAAATAAACATGTTTCTGCAAGTTTGGTCAACCCCATGTAAGTTATGGGGCAGTAACAGTACACTTTTCAAAACGTGTTTTTCAGCCCGAAATAAACGCGTTTTTTCAGACAACTGAATCCCCATGTAGCAACAAGGCTCAGAAGAGCCCACACTCTCAGATCTTAACCCCAGTGTGCTGAAAGTGTCAAAACATGTTTTTCAGCAGAAATAAACATGTTTCTGCAAGTTTGGTCAACCCCATGTAAGTTATGGGGCAGTAACAGTACACTTTTCAAAACGTGTTTTTCAGCCCGAAATAAACGCGTTTTTTCAGACAACTGAATCCCCATGTAGCAGCAAGGCTCAGAAGAGCCCACACACTCAGATCTTAACCCCAGTGTGCAGAAAGGTTCAAAACATGTTTTTCAGCAGAAATAAACATGTCTCTGCAAGTTTGGTCAACCCCATGTAAGTTATGGGGCAGTAACAGTACACTTTTCAAAACGTGTTTTTCAGCCCGAAATAAACGCGTTTTTTCAGACAACTGAATCCCCATGTAGCAACAAGGCTCAGAAGAGCCCACACACTCAGATCTTAACCCCAGTGTGCTGAAAGTGTCAAAACATGTTTTTCAGCAGAAATAAACATGTTTCTGCAAGTTTGGTCAACCCCATGTAAGTTATGGAGCAGTAACAGTACACTTTTCAAAACGTGTTTTTCAGCCCGAAATAAACGCGTTTTTTCAGACAACTGAATCCCCATGTAGCAGCAAGGCTCAGACGAGCCCACACACTCAGATCTTAACCCCAGTGTGCAGAAAGGGTCAAAACGTGTTTTTCAGCAGAAATAAACATGTTTCTGCAAGTTTGGTCAACCCCATGTAAGTTATGGGGCAGTAACAGTACACTCTGCAAAACGTGTTTTTCAGCCCGAAATAAACGCGTTTTTTCAGACAACTGAATCCCCATGTAGCAGCAAGGCTCAGAAGAGCCCACACACTCAGATCTTAACCCCAGTGTGCTGAAAGTGTCAAAACATGTTTTTCAGCAGAAATAAACATGTTTCTGCAAGTTTGGTCAACCCCATGTAAGTTATGGGGCAGTAACAGTACACTTTTCAAAACGTGTTTTTCAGCCCGAAATAAACGCGTTTTTTCAGACAACTGAATCCCCATGTAGCAACAAGGCTCAGAAGAGCCCACACACTCAGATCTTAACCCCAGTGTGCTGAAAGTGTCAAAACATGTTTTTCAGCAGAAATAAACATGTTTCTGCAAGTTTGGTCAACCCCATGTAAGTTATGGGGCAGTAACAGTACACTCTGCAAAACGTGTTTTTCAGCCCGAAATAAACGCGTTTTTTCAGACAACTGAATCCCCATGTAGCAGCAAGGCTCAGAAGAGCCCACACACTCAGCTCTTAACCCCAGTGTGCAGAAAGGGTCAAAACGTGTTTTTCAGCAGAAATAAACATGTTTCTGCAAGTTTGGTCAACCCCATGTAAGTTATGGGGCAGTAACAGTACACTCTGCAAAACGTGTTTTTCAGCCCGAAATAAACGCGTTTTTTCAGACAACTGAATCCCCATGTAGCAACAAGGCTCAGAAGAGCCCACACACTCAGATCTTAACCCCAGTGTGCTGAAAGTGTCAAAACATGTTTTTCAGCAGAAATAAACATGTTTCTGCAAGTTTGGTCAACCCCATGTAAGTTATGGGGCAGTAACAGTACACTCTGCAAAACGTGTTTTTCAGCCCGAAATAAACGCGTTTTTTCAGACAACTGAATACCCATGTAGCAGCAAGGCTCAGAAGAGCCCACACACTCAGATCTTAACCCCAGTGTGCTGAAAGTGTCAAAACATGTTTTTCAGCAGAAATAAACATGTTTCTGCAAGTTTGGTCAACCCCATGTAAGTTATGGGGCAGTAACAGTACACTTTTCAAAACGTGTTTTTCAGCCCGAAATAAACGCGTTTTTTCAGACAACTGAATCCCCATGTAGCAGCAAGGCTCAGAAGAGCCCACACACTCAGATCTTAACCCCAGTGTGCTGAAAGTGTCAAAACATGTTTTTCAGCAGAAATAAACATGTTTCTGCAAGTTTGGTCAACCCCATGTAAGTTATGGGGCAGTAACAGTACACTTTTCAAAACGTGTTTTTCAGCCCGAAATAAACGCGTTTTTTCAGACAACTGAATCCCCATGTAGCAACAAGGCTCAGAAGAGCCCACACACTCAGATCTTAACCCCAGTGTGCTGAAAGTGTCAAAACATGTTTTTCAGCAGAAATAAACATGTTTCTGCAAGTTTGGTCAACCCCATGTAAGTTATGGGGCAGTAACAGTACACTTTTCAAAACGTGTTTTTCAGCCCGAAATAAACGCGTTTTTTCAGACAACTGAATCCCCATGCAGCAACAAGGCTCAGAAGAGCCCACACACTCAGATCTTAACCCCAGTGTGCTGAAAGTGTCAAAACTTGTTTTTCAGCAGAAATAAACATGTTTCTGCAAGTTTGGTCAACCCCATGTAAGTTATGGGTCAGTAACAGTACACTTTTCAAAACGTGTTTTTCAGCCCGAAATAAACGCGTTTTTTCAGACAACTGAATACCCATGTAGCAGCAAGGCTCAGAAGAGCCCACACACTCAGATCTTAACCCCAGTGTGCTGAAAGTGTCAAAACATGTTTTTCAGCAGAAATAAACATGTTTCTGCAAGTTTGGTCAACCCCATGTAAGTTATGGGGCAGTAACAGTACACTTTTCAAAACGTGTTTTTCAGCCCGAAATAAACGCGTTTTTTCAGACAACTGAATCCCCATGTAGCAACAAGGCTCAGAAGTGCCCACACACTCAGATCTTAACCCCAGGGTGCTGAAAGTGTCAAAACATGTTTTTCAGCAGAAATAAACATGTTTCTGCAAGTTTGGTCAACCCCATGTAAGTTATGGGGCAGTAACAGTACACTTTTCAAAACGTGTTTTTCAGCCCGAAATAAACGCGTTTTTTCAGACAACTGAATACCCATGTAGCAGCAAGTCTCAGAAGAGCCCACACACTCAGCTCTTAACCCCAGTGTGCAGAAAGGGTCAAAACGTGTTTTTCAGCAGAAATAAACATGTTTCTGCAAGTTTGGTCAACCCCATGTAAGTTATGGGGCAGTAACAGTACACTCTGCAAAACGTGTTTTTCAGCCCGAAATAAACGCGTTTTTTCAGACAACTGAATCCCCATGTAGCAGCAAGGCTCAGAAGAGCCCACACACTCAGATCTTAACCCCAGTGTGCAGAAAGGTTCAAAACATGTTTTTCAGCAGAAATAAACATGTTTCTGCAAGTTTGGTCAACCCCATGTAAGTTATGGGGCAGTAACAGTACACTTTTCAAAACGTGTTTTTCAGCCCGAAATAAACGCGTTTTTTCAGACAACTGAATCCCCATGTAGCAGCAAGGCTCAGAAGAGCCCACACACTCAGATCTTAACCCCAGTGTGCAGAAAGGTTCAAAACATGTTTTTCAGCAGAAATAAACATGTTTCTGCAAGTTTGGTCAACCCCATGTAAGTTATGGGGCAGTAACAGTACACTTTTCAAAACGTGTTTTTCAGCCCGAAATAAACGCGTTTTTTCAGACAACTGAATCCCCATGTAGCAACAAGGCTCAGAAGAGCCCACACACTCAGATCTTAACCCCAGTGTGCTGAAAGTGTCAAAACATGTTTTTCAGCAGAAATAAACATGTTTCTGCAAGTTTGGTCAACCCCATGTAAGTTATGGGGCAGTAACAGTACACTTTTCAAAACGTGTTTTTCAGCCCGAAATAAACGCGTTTTTTCAGACAACTGAATCCCCATGTAGCAACAAGGCTCAGAAGAGCCCACACACTCAGATCTTAACCCCAGTGTGCTGAAAGTGTCAAAACATGTTTTTCAGCAGAAATAAACATGTTTCTGCAAGTTTGGTCAACCCCATGTAAGTTATGGGGCAGTAACAGTACACTTTTCAAAACGTGTTTTTCAGCCCGAAATAAACGCGTTTTTTCAGACAACTGAATCCCCATGTAGCAACAAGGCTCAGAAGAGCCCACACACTCAGATCTTAACCCCAGTGTGCTGAAGTGTCAAAACATGTTTTTCAGCAGAAATAAACATGTTTCTGCAAGTTTGGTCAACCCCATGTAAGTTATGGGGCAGTAACAGTACACTTTTCAAAACGTGTTTTTCAGCCCGAAATAAACGCGTTTTTTCAGACAACTGAATACCCATGTAGCAGCAAGGCTCAGAAGAGCCCACACACTCAGCTCTTAACCCCAGTGTGCAGAAAGGGTCAAAACGTGTTTTTCAGCAGAAATAAACATGTTTCTGCAAGTTTGGTCAACCCCATGTAAGTTATGGGGCAGTAACAGTACACTCTGCAAAACGTGTTTTTCAGCCCGAAATAAACGCGTTTTTTCAGACAACTGAATCCCCATGTAGCAGCAAGGCTCAGAAGAGCCCACACACTCAGATCTTAACCCCAGTGTGCTGAAAGTGTCAAAACATGTTTTTCAGCAGAAATAAACATGTTTCTGCAAGTTTGGTCAACCCCATGTAAGTTATGGGGCAGTAACAGTACACTTTTCAAAACGTGTTTTTCAGCCCGAAATAAACGCGTTTTTTCAGACAACTGAATCCCCATGTAGCAACAAGGCTCAGAAGAGCCCACACACTCAGATCTTAACCCCAGTGTGCTGAAAGTGTCAAAACATGTTTTTCAGCAGAAATAAACATGTTTCTGCAAGTTTGGTCAACCCCATGTAAGTTATGGGGCAGTAACAGTACACTCTGCAAAACGTGTTTTTCAGCCCGAAATAAACGCGTTTTTTCAGACAACTGAATCCCCATGTAGCAGCAAGGCTCAGAAGAGCCCACACACTCAGATCTTAACCCCAGTGTGCTGAAAGTGTCAAAACATGTTTTTCAGCAGAAATAAACATGTTTCTGCAAGTTTGGTCAACCCCATGTAAGTTATGGGGCAGTAACAGTACACTTTTCAAAACGTGTTTTTCAGCCCGAAATAAACGCGTTTTTTCAGACAACTGAATCCCCATGTAGCAGCAAGGCTCAGAAGAGCCCACACACTCAGATCTTAACCCCAGTGTGCTGAAAGTGTCAAAACATGTTTTTCAGCAGAAATAAACATGTTTCTGCAAGTTTGGTCAACCCCATGTAAGTTATGGGGCAGTAACAGTACACTTTTCAAAACGTGTTTTTCAGCCCGAAATAAACGCGTTTTTTCAGACAACTGAATCCCCATGTAGCAACAAGGCTCAGAAGAGCCCACACACTCAGATCTTAACCCCAGTGTGCTGAAAGTGTCAAAACATGTTTTTCAGCAGAAATAAACATGTTTCTGCAAGTTTGGTCAACCCCATGTAAGTTATGGGGCAGTAACAGTACACGTTTCAAAACGTGTTTTTCAGCCCGAAATAAACGCGTTTTTTTCAGACAACTGAATCCCCATGCAGCAACAAGGCTCAGAAGAGCCCACACACTCAGATCTTAACCCCAGTGTGCTGAAAGTGTCAAAACTTGTTTTTCAGCAGAAATAAACATGTTTCTGCAAGTTTGGTCAACCCCATGTAAGTTATGGGGCAGTAACAGTACACTTTTCAAAACGTGTTTTTCAGCCCGAAATAAACGCGTTTTTTCAGACAACTGAATACCCATGTAGCAGCAAGGCTCAGAAGAGCCCACACACTCAGATCTTAACCCCAGTGTGCTGAAAGTGTCAAAACATGTTTTTCAGCAGAAATAAACATGTTTCTGCAAGTTTGGTCAACCCCATGAAAGTTATGGGGCAGTAACAGTACACTTTTCAAAACGTGTTTTTCAGCCCGAAATAAACGCGTTTTTTCAGACAACTGAATCCCCATGTAGCAACAAGGCTCAGAAGAGCCCACACACTCAGATCTTAACCCCAGTGTGCAGAAAGGGTCAAAACTTGTTTTTCAGCAGAAATAAACATGTTTCTGCAAGTTTGGTCAACCCCATGTAAGTTATGGGGCAGTAACAGTACACTTTTCAAAACGTGTTTTTCAGCCCGAAATAAACGCGTTTTTTCATACAACTGAATACCCATGTAGCAGCAAGTCTCAGAAGAAACCACACACTCAGCTCTTAACCCCAGTGTGCAGAAAGGGTCAAAACGTGTTTTTCAGCAGAAATAAACATGTTTCTGCAAGTTTGGTCAACCCCATGTAAGTTATGGGGCAGTAACAGTACACTCTGCAAAACGTGTTTTTCAGCCCGAAATAAACGCGTTTTTTCAGACAACTGAATCCCCATGTAGCAGCAAGGCTCAGAAGAGCCCACACACTCAGATCTTAACCCCAGTGTGCAGAAAGGTTCAAAACATGTTTTTCAGCAGAAATAAACATGTTTCTGCAAGTTTGGTCAACCCCATGTAAGTTATGGGGCAGTAACAGTACACTTTTCAAAACGTGTTTTTCAGCCCGAAATAAACGCGTTTTTTCAGACAACTGAATCCCCATGTAGCAACAAGGCTCAGAAGAGCCCACACACTCAGATCTTAACCCCAGTGTGCTGAAAGTGTCAAAACATGTTTTTCAGCAGAAATAAACATGTTTCTGCAAGTTTGGTCAACCCCATGTAAGTTATGGGGCAGTAACAGTACACTTTTCAAAACGTGTTTTTCAGCCCGAAATAAACGCGTTTTTTCAGACAACTGAATCCCCATGTAGCAGCAAGGCTCAGACGAGCCCACACACTCAGATCTTAACCCCAGTGTGCAGAAAGGGTCAAAACGTGTTTTTCAGCAGAAATAAACATGTTTCTGCAAGTTTGGTCAACCCCATGTAAGTTATGGGGCAGTAACAGTACACTTTTCAAAACGTGTTTTTCAGCCCGAAATAAACGCGTTTTTTCAGACAACTGAATCCCCATGTAGCAACAAGGCTCAGAAGAGCCCACACACTCAGATCTTAACCCCAGTGTTCTGAAAGTGTCAAAACATGTTTTTCAGCAGAAATAAACATGTTTCTGCAAGTTTGGTCAACCCCATGTAAGTTATGGGGCAGTAACAGTACACTCTGCAAAACGTGTTTTTCAGCCCGAAATAAACGCGTTTTTTCAGACAACTGAATCCCCATGTAGCAACAAGGCTCAGAAGAGCCCACACACTCAGATCTTAACCCCAGTGTGCTGAAAGTGTCAAAACATGTTTTTCAGCAGAAATAAACATGTTTCTGCAAGTTTGGTCAACCCCATGTAAGTTATGGGGCAGTAACAGTACACTTTTCAAAACGTGTTTTTCAGCCCGAAATAAACGCGTTTTTTCAGACAACTGAATACCCATGTAGCAGCAAGTCTCAGAAGAGCCCACACACTCAGCTCTTAACCCCAGTGTGCAGAAAGGGTCAAAACGTGTTTTTCAGCAGAAATAAACATGTTTCTGCAAGTTTGGTCAACCCCATGTAAGTTATGGGGCAGTAACAGTACACTCTGCAAAACGTGTTTTTCAGCCCGAAATAAACGCGTTTTTTCAGACAACTGAATCCCCATGTAGCAGCAAGGCTCAGAAGAGCCCACACACTCAGATCTTAACCCCAGTGTGCTGAAAGTGTCAAAACATGTTTTTCAGCAGAAATAAACATGTTTCTGCAAGTTTGGTCAACCCCATGTAAGTTATGGGGCAGTAACAGTACACTTTTCAAAACGTGTTTTTCAGCCCGAAATAAACGCGTTTTTTCAGACAACTGAATCCCCATGTAGCAACAAGGCTCAGAAGAGCCCACACACTCAGATCTTAACCCCAGTGTGCTGAAAGTGTCAAAACATGTTTTTCAGCAGAAATAAACATGTTTCTGCAAGTTTGGTCAACCCCATGTAAGTTATGGGGCAGTAACAGTACACTTTTCAAAACGTGTTTTTCAGCCCGAAATAAACGCGTTTTTTCAGACAACTGAATCCCCATGCAGCAACAAGGCTCAGAAGAGCCCACACACTCAGATCTTAACCCCAGTGTGCTGAAAGTGTCAAAACTTGTTTTTCAGCAGAAATAAACATGTTTCTGCAAGTTTGGTCAACCCCATGTAAGTTATGGGGCAGTAACAGTACACTTTTCAAAACGTGTTTTTCAGCCCGAAATAAACGCGTTTTTTCAGACAACTGAATCCCCATGTAGCAGCAAGGCTCAGACGAGCCCACACACTCAGATCTTAACCCCAGTGTGCAGAAAGGGTCAAAACGTGTTTTTCAGCAGAAATAAACATGTTTCTGCAAGTTTGGTCAACCCCATGTAAGTTATGGGGCAGTAACAGTACACTTTTCAAAACGTGTTTTTCAGCCCGAAATAAACGCGTTTTTTCAGACAACTGAATCCCCATGTAGCAACAAGGCTCAGAAGAGCCCACACACTCAGATCTTAACCCCAGTGTTCTGAAAGTGTCAAAACATGTTTTTCAGCAGAAATAAACATGTTTCTGCAAGTTTGGTCAACCCCATGTAAGTTATGGGGCAGTAACAGTACACTCTGCAAAACGTGTTTTTCAGCCCGAAATAAACGCGTTTTTTCAGACAACTGAATACCCATGTAGCAGCAAGGCTCAGAAGAGCCCACACACTCAGATCTTAACCCCAGTGTGCTGAAAGTGTCAAAACATGTTTTTCAGCAGAAATAAACATGTTTCTGCAAGTTTGGTCAACCCCATGTAAGTTATGGGGCAGTAACAGTACACTTTTCAAAACGTGTTTTTCAGCCCGAAATAAACGCGTTTTTTCAGACAACTGAATCCCCATGTAGCAGCAAGGCTCAGAAGAGCCCACACACTCAGATCTTAACCCCAGTGTGCTGAAAGTGTCAAAACATGTTTTTCAGCAGAAATAAACATGTTTCTTCAAGTTTGGTCAACCCCATGTAAGTTATGGGGCAGTAACAGTACACTTTTCAAAACGTGTTTTTCAGCCCGAAATAAACGCGTTTTTTCAGACAACTGAATCCCCATGTAGCAACAAGGCTCAGAAGAGCCCACACACTCAGATCTTAACCCCAGTGTGCTGACAGTGTCAAAACATGTTTTTCAGCAGAAATAAACATGTTTCTGCAAGTTTGGTCAACCCCATGTAAGTTATGGGGCAGTAACAGTACACTTTTCAAAACGTGTTTTTCAGCCCGAAATAAACGCGTTTTTTCAGACAACTGAATCCCCATGCAGCAACAAGGCTCAGAAGAGCCCACACACTCAGATCTTAACCCCAGTGTGCTGAAAGTGTCAAAACTTGTTTTTCAGCAGAAATAAACATGTTTCTGCAAGTTTGGTCAACCCCATGTAAGTTATGGGGCAGTAACAGTACACTTTTCAAAACGTGTTTTTCAGCCCGAAATAAACGCGTTTTTCAGACAACTGAATACCCATGTAGCAGCAAGGCTCAGAAGAGCCCACACACTCAGATCTTAACCCCAGTGTGCTGAAAGTGTCAAAACATGTTTTTCAGCAGAAATAAACATGTTTCTGCAAGTTTGGTCAACCCCATGTAAGTTATGGGGCAGTAACAGTACACTTTTCAAAACGTGTTTTTCAGCCCGAAATAAACGCGTTTTTTCAGACAACTGAATACCCATGTAGCAGCAAGTCTCAGAAGAGCCCACACACTCAGCTCTTAACCCCAGTGTGCAGAAAGGGTCAAAACGTGTTTTTCAGCAGAAATAAACATGTTTCTGCAAGTTTGGTCAACCCCATGTAAGTTATGGGGCAGTAACAGTACACTCTGCAAAACGTGTTTTTCAGCCCGAAATAAACGCGTTTTTTCAGACAACTGAATCCCCATGTAGCAGCAAGGCTCAGAAGAGCCCACACACTCAGATCTTAACCCCAGTGTGCAGAAAGGTTCAAAACATGTTTTTCAGCAGAAATAAACATGTCTCTGCAAGTTTGGTCAACCCCATGTAAGTTATGGGGCAGTAACAGTACACTTTTCAAAACGTGTTTTTCAGCCCGAAATAAACGCGTTTTTTCAGACAACTGAATCCCCATGTAGCAACAAGGCTCAGAAGAGCCCACACACTCAGATCTTAACCCCAGTGTGCTGAAAGTGTCAAAACATGTTTTTCAGCAGAAATAAACATGTTTCTGCAAGTTTGGTCAACCCCATGTAAGTTATGGGGCAGTAACAGTACACTTTTCAAAACGTGTTTTTCAGCCCGAAATAAACGCGTTTTTTCAGACAACTGAATCCCCATGTAGCAACAAGGCTCAGAAGAGCCCACACACTCAGATCTTAACCCCAGTGTGCTGAAAGTGTCAAAACATGTTTTTCAGCAGAAATAAACATGTTTCTGCAAGTTTGGTCAACCCCATGTAAGTTATGGGGCAGTAACAGTACACTTTTCAAAACGTGTTTTTCAGCCCGAAATAAACGCGTTTTTTCAGACAACTGAATCCCCATGTAGCAACAAGGCTCAGAAGAGCCCACACACTCAGATCTTAACCCCAGTGTGCTGAAAGTGTCAAAACATGTTTTTCAGCAGAAATAAACATGTTTCTGCAAGTTTGGTCAACCCCATGTAAGTTATGGGGCAGTAACAGTACACTTTTCAAAACGTGTTTTTCAGCCCGAAATAAACGCGTTTTTTCAGACAACTGAATCCCCATGTAGCAGCAAGGCTCAGAAGAGCCCACACACTCAGATCTTAACCCCAGTGTGCTGAAAGTGTCAAAACATGTTTTTCAGCAGAAATAAACATGTTTCTGCAAGTTTGGTCAACCCCATGTAAGTTATGGGGCAGTAACAGTACACTTTTCAAAACGTGTTTTTCAGCCCGAAATAAACGCGTTTTTTCAGACAACTGAATCCCCATGTAGCAACAAGGCTCAGAAGAGCCCACACACTCAGATCTTAACCCCAGTGTGCTGAAGGTGTCAAAACATGTTTTTCAGCAGAAATAAACATGTTTCTGCAAGTTTGGTCAACCCCATGTAAGTTATGGGGCAGTAACAGTACACTTTTCAAAACGTGTTTTTCAGCCCGAAATAAACGCGTTTTTTCAGACAACTGAATCCCCATGTAGCAACAAGGCTCAGAAGAGCCCACACACTCAGATCTTAACCCCAGTGTGCTGAAAGTGTCAAAACATGTTTTTCAGCAGAAATAAACATGTTTCTGCAAGTTTGGTCAACCCCATGTAAGTTATGGGGCAGTAACAGTACACTTTTCAAAACGTGTTTTTCAGCCCGAAATAAACGCGTTTTTTCAGACAACTGAATCCCCATGTAGCAACAAGGCTCAGAAGAGCCCACACACTCAGATCTTAACCCCAGTGTGCTGAAAGTGTCAAAACATGTTTTTCAGCAGAAATAAACATGTTTCTGCAAGTTTGGTCAACCCCATGTAAGTTATGGGGCAGTAACAGTACACTTTTCAAAACGTGTTTTTCAGCCCGAAATAAACGCGTTTTTTCAGACAACTGAATACCCATGTAGCAGCAAGTCTCAGAAGAGCCCACACACTCAGCTCTTAACCCCAGTGTGCAGAAAGGGTCAAAACGTGTTTTTCAGCAGACATAAACATGTTTCTGCAAGTTTGGTCAACCCCATGTAAGTTATGGGGCAGTAACAGTACACTCTGCAAAACGTGTTTTTCAGCCCGAAATAAACGCGTTTTTTCAGACAACTGAATCCCCATGTAGCAGCAAGGCTCAGAAGAGCCCACACACTCAGATCTTAACCCCAGTGTGCTGAAAGTGTCAAAACATGTTTTTCAGCAGAAATAAACATGTTTCTGCAAGTTTGGTCAACCCCATGTAAGTTATGGGGCAGTAACAGTACACTTTTCAAAACGTGTTTTTCAGCCCGAAATAAACGCGTTTTTTCAGACAACTGAATCCCCATGTAGCAGCAAGGCTCAGAAGAGCCCACACACTCAGATCTTAACCCCAGTGTGCTGAAAGTGTCAAAACATGTTTTTCAGCAGAAATAAACATGTTTCTGCAAGTTTGGTCAACCCCATGTAAGTTATGGGGCAGTAACAGTACACTTTTCAAAACGTGTTTTTCAGCCCGAAATAAACGCGTTTTTTCAGACAACTGAATCCCCATGTAGCAACAAGGCTCAGAAGAGCCCACACACTCAGATCTTAACCCCAGTGTGCTGAAAGTGTCAAAACATGTTTTTCAGCAGAAATAAACATGTTTCTGCAAGTTTGGTCAACCCCATGTAAGTTATGGGGCAGTAACAGTACACTTTTCAAAACGTGTTTTTCAGCCCGAAATAAACGCGTTTTTTCAGACAACTGAATACCCATGTAGCAGCAAGTCTCAGAAGAGCCCACACACTCAGCTCTTAACCCCAGTGTGCAGAAAGGGTCAAAACGTGTTTTTCAGCAGAAATAAACATGTTTCTGCAAGTTTGGTCAACCCCATGTAAGTTATGGGGCAGTAACAGTACACTCTGCAAAACGTGTTTTTCAGCCCGAAATAAACGCGTTTTTTCAGACAACTGAATCCCCATGTAGCAGCAAGGCTCAGAAGAGCCCACACACTCAGATCTTAACCCCAGTGTGCTGAAAGTGTCAAAACATGTTTTTCAGCAGAAATAAACATGTTTCTGCAAGTTTGGTCAACCCCATGTAAGTTATGGGGCAGTAACAGTACACTTTTCAAAACGTGTTTTTCAGCCCGAAATAAACGCGTTTTTTCAGACAACTGAATCCCCATGTAGCAACAAGGCTCAGAAGAGCCCACACACTCAGATCTTAACCCCAGTGTGCTGAAAGTGTCAAAACATGTTTTTCAGCAGAAATAAACATGTTTCTGCAAGTTTGGTCAACCCCATGTAAGTTATGGGGCAGTAACAGTACACTTTTCAAAACGTGTTTTTCAGCCCGAAATAAACGCGTTTTTTCAGACAACTGAATCCCCATGCAGCAACAAGGCTCAGAAGAGCCCACACACTCAGATCTTAACCCCAGTGTGCTGAAAGTGTCAAAACTTGTTTTTCAGCAGAAATAAACATGTTTCTGCAAGTTTGGTCAACCCCATGTAAGTTATGGGGCAGTAACAGTACACTTTTCAAAACGTGTTTTTCAGCCCGAAATAAACGCGTTTTTTCAGACAACTGAATACCCATGTAGCAGCAAGGCTCAGAAGAGCCCACACACTCAGATCTTAACCCCAGTGTGCTGAAAGTGTCAAAACATGTTTTTCAGCAGAAATAAACATGTTTCTGCAAGTTTGGTCAACCCCATGTAAGTTATGGGGCAGTAACAGTACACTTTTCAAAACGTGTTTTTCAGCCCGAAATAAACGCGTTTTTTCAGACAACTGAATCCCCATGTAGCAACAAGGCTCAGAAGAGCCCACACACTCAGATCTTAACCCCAGTGTGCTGAAAGTGTCAAAACATGTTTTTCAGCAGAAATAAACATGTTTCTGCAAGTTTGGTCAACCCCATGTAAGTTATGGGGCAGTAACAGTACACTTTTCAAAACGTGTTTTTCAGCCCGAAATAAACGCGTTTTTTCATACAACTGAATACCCATGTAGCAGCAAGTCTCAGAAGAAACCACACACTCAGCTCTTAACCCCAGTGTGCAGAAAGGGTCAAAACGTGTTTTTCAGCAGAAATAAACATGTTTCTGCAAGTTTGGTCAACCCCATGTAAGTTATGGGGCAGTAACAGTACACTCTGCAAAACGTGTTTTTCAGCCCGAAATAAACGCGTTTTTTCAGACAACTGAATCCCCATGTAGCAGCAAGGCTCAGAAGAGCCCACACACTCAGATCTTAACCCCAGTGTGCAGAAAGGTTCAAAACATGTTTTTCAGCAGAAATAAACATGTTTCTGCAAGTTTGGTCAACCCCATGTAAGTTATGGGGCAGTAACAGTACACTTTTCAAAACGTGTTTTTCAGCCCGAAATAAACGCGTTTTTTCAGACAACTGAATCCCCATGTAGCAACAAGGCTCAGAAGAGCCCACACACTCAGATCTTAACCCCAGTGTGCTGAAAGTGTCAAAACATGTTTTTCAGCAGAAATAAACATGTTTCTGCAAGTTTGGTCAACCCCATGTAAGTTATGGGGCAGTAACAGTACACTTTTCAAAACGTGTTTTTCAGCCCGAAATAAACGCGTTTTTTCAGACAACTGAATCCCCATGTAGCAGCAAGGCTCAGACGAGCCCACACACTCAGATCTTAACCCCAGTGTGCAGAAAGGGTCAAAACGTGTTTTTCAGCAGAAATAAACATGTTTCTGCAAGTTTGGTCAACCCCATGTAAGTTATGGGGCAGTAACAGTACACTTTTCAAAACGTGTTTTTCAGCCCGAAATAAACGCGTTTTTTCAGACAACTGAATCCCCATGTAGCAACAAGGCTCAGAAGAGCCCACACACTCAGATCTTAACCCCAGTGTTCTGAAAGTGTCAAAACATGTTTTTCAGCAGAAATAAACATGTTTCTGCAAGTTTGGTCAACCCCATGTAAGTTATGGGGCAGTAACAGTACACTCTGCAAAACGTGTTTTTCAGCCCGAAATAAACGCGTTTTTTCAGACAACTGAATACCCATGTAGCAGCAAGGCTCAGAAGAGCCCACACACTCAGATCTTAACCCCAGTGTGCTGAAAGTGTCAAAACATGTTTTTCAGCAGAAATAAACATGTTTCTGCAAGTTTGGTCAACCCCATGTAAGTTATGGGGCAGTAACAGTACACTTTTCAAAACGTGTTTTTCAGCCCGAAATAAACGCGTTTTTTCAGACAACTGAATCCCCATGTAGCAGCAAGGCTCAGAAGAGCCCACACACTCAGATCTTAACCCCAGTGTGCTGAAAGTGTCAAAACATGTTTTTCAGCAGAAATAAACATGTTTCTTCAAGTTTGGTCAACCCCATGTAAGTTATGGGGCAGTAACAGTACACTTTTCAAAACGTGTTTTTCAGCCCGAAATAAACGCGTTTTTTCAGACAACTGAATCCCCATGTAGCAACAAGGCTCAGAAGAGCCCACACACTCAGATCTTAACCCCAGTGTGCTGACAGTGTCAAAACATGTTTTTCAGCAGAAATAAACATGTTTCTGCAAGTTTGGTCAACCCCATGTAAGTTATGGGGCAGTAACAGTACACTTTTCAAAACGTGTTTTTCAGCCCGAAATAAACGCGTTTTTTCAGACAACTGAATCCCCATGCAGCAACAAGGCTCAGAAGAGCCCACACACTCAGATCTTAACCCCAGTGTGCTGAAAGTGTCAAAACTTGTTTTTCAGCAGAAATAAACATGTTTCTGCAAGTTTGGTCAACCCCATGTAAGTTATGGGGCAGTAACAGTACACTTTTCAAAACGTGTTTTTCAGCCCGAAATAAACGCGTTTTTCAGACAACTGAATACCCATGTTACAGCAAGGCTCAGAAGAGCCCACACACTCAGATCTTAACCCCAGTGTGCTGAAAGTGTCAAAACATGTTTTTCAGCAGAAATAAACATGTTTCTGCAAGTTTGGTCAACCCCATGTAAGTTATGGGGCAGTAACAGTACACTTTTCAAAACGTGTTTTTCAGCCCGAAATAAACGCGTTTTTTCAGACAACTGAATACCCATGTAGCAGCAAGTCTCAGAAGAGCCCACACACTCAGCTCTTAACCCCAGTGTGCAGAAAGGGTCAAAACGTGTTTTTCAGCAGAAATAAACATGTTTCTGCAAGTTTGGTCAACCCCATGTAAGTTATGGGGCAGTAACAGTACACTCTGCAAAACGTGTTTTTCAGCCCGAAATAAACGCGTTTTTTCAGACAACTGAATCCCCATGTAGCAGCAAGGCTCAGAAGAGCCCACACACTCAGATCTTAACCCCAGTGTGCTGAAAGTCTCAAAACATGTTTTTCAGCAGAAATAAACATGTTTCTGCAAGTTTGGTCAACCCCATGTAAGTTATGGGGCAGTAACAGTACACTTTTCAAAACGTGTTTTTCAGCCCGAAATAAACGCGTTTTTTCAGACAACTGAATCCCCATGTAGCAGCAAGGCTCAGAAGAGCCCACACACTCAGATCTTAACCCCAGTGTGCTGAAAGTGTCAAAACATGTTTTTCAGCAGAAATAAACATGTTTCTGCAAGTTTGGTCAACCCCATGTAAGTTATGGGGCAGTAACAGTACACTTTTCAAAACGTGTTTTTCAGCCCGAAATAAACGCGTTTTTTCAAACAACTGAATCCCCATGTAGCAACAAGGCTCAGAAGAGCCCACACACTCAGATCTTAACCCCAGTGTGCTGAAAGTGTCAAAACATGTTTTTCAGCAGAAATAAACATGTTTCTGCAAGTTTGGTCAACCCCATGTAAGTTATGGGGCAGTAACAGTACACTCTGCAAAACGTGTTTTTCAGCCCGAAATAAACGCGTTTTTTCAGACAACTGAATCCCCATGTAGCAGCAAGGCTCAGAAGAGCCCACACACTCAGCTCTTAACCCCAGTGTGCAGAAAGGGTCAAAACGTGTTTTTCAGCAGAAATAAACATGTTTCTGCAAGTTTGGTCAACCCCATGTAAGTTATGGGGCAGTAACAGTACACTCTGCAAAACGTGTTTTTCAGCCCGAAATAAACGTGTTTTTTCAGACAACTGAATCCCCATGTAGCAACAAGGCTCAGAAGAGCCCACACACTCAGATCTTAACCCCAGTGTGCTGAAAGTGTCAAAACATGTTTTTCAGCAGAAATAAACATGTTTCTGCAAGTTTGGTCAACCCCATGTAAGTTATGGGGCAGTAACAGTACACTTTTCAAAACGTGTTTTTCAGCCCGAAATAAACGCGTTTTTTCAGACAACTGAATCCCCATGTAGCAACAAGGCTCAGAAGAGCCCACACACTCAGATCTTAACCCCAGTGTGCTGAAGGTGTCAAAACATGTTTTTCAGCAGAAATAAACATGTTTCTGCAAGTTTGGTCAACCCCATGTAAGTTATGGGGCAGTAACAGTACACTTTTCAAAACGTGTTTTTCAGCCCGAAATAAACGCGTTTTTTCAGACAACTGAATCCCCATGTAGCAACAAGGCTCAGAAGAGCCCACACACTCAGATCTTAACCCCAGTGTGCTGAAGGTGTCAAAACATGTTTTTCAGCAGAAATAAACATGTTTCTGCAAGGTTGGTCAACCCCATGTAAGTTATGGGGCAGTAACAGTACACTTTTCAAAACGTGTTTTTCAGCCCGAAATAAACGCGTTTTTTCAGACAACTGAATCCCCATGTAGCAACAAGGCTCAGAAGAGCCCACACACTCAGATCTTAACCCCAGTGTGCTGAAAGTGTCAAAACATGTTTTTCAGCAGAAATAAACATGTTTCTGCAAGTTTGGTCAACCCCATGTAAGTTATGGGGCAGTAACAGTACACTTTTCAAAACGTGTTTTTCAGCCCGAAATAAACGCGTTTTTTCAGACAACTGAATCCCCATGTAGCAACAAGGCTCAGAAGAGCCCACACACTCAGATCTTAACCCCAGTGTGCTGAAAGTGTCAAAACATGTTTTTCAGCAGAAATAAACATGTTTCTGCAAGTTTGGTCAACCCCATGTAAGTTATGGGGCAGTAACAGTACACTTTTCAAAACGTGTTTTTCAGCCCGAAATAAACGCGTTTTTTCAGACAACTGAATACCCATGTAGCAGCAAGTCTCAGAAGAGCCCACACACTCAGCTCTTAACCCCAGTGTGCAGAAAGGGTCAAAACGTGTTTTTCAGCAGACATAAACATGTTTCTGCAAGTTTGGTCAACCCCATGTAAGTTATGGGGCAGTAACAGTACACTCTGCAAAACGTGTTTTTCAGCCCGAAATAAACGCGTTTTTTCAGACAACTGAATCCCCATGTAGCAGCAAGGCTCAGAAGAGCCCACACACTCAGATCTTAACCCCAGTGTGCTGAAAGTGTCAAAACATGTTTTTCAGCAGAAATAAACATGTTTCTGCAAGTTTGGTCAACCCCATGTAAGTTATGGGGCAGTAACAGTACACTTTTCAAAACGTGTTTTTCAGCCCGAAATAAACGCGTTTTTTCAGACAACTGAATCCCCATGTAGCAACAAGGCTCAGAAGAGCCCACACACTCAGATCTTAACCCCAGTGTGCTGAAAGTGTCAAAACATGTTTTTCAGCAGAAATAAACATGTTTCTGCAAGTTTGGTCAACCCCATGTAAGTTATGGGGCAGTAACAGTACACTTTTCAAAACGTGTTTTTCAGCCCGAAATAAACGCGTTTTTTCAGACAACTGAATACCCATGTAGCAGCAAGTCTCAGAAGAGCCCACACACTCAGCTCTTAACCCCAGTGTGCAGAAAGGGTCAAAACGTGTTTTTCAGCAGAAATAAACATGTTTCTGCAAGTTTGGTCAACCCCATGTAAGTTATGGGGCAGTAACAGTACACTCTGCAAAACGTGTTTTTCAGCCCGAAATAAACGCGTTTTTTCAGACAACTGAATCCCCATGTAGCAGCAAGGCTCAGAAGAGCCCACACACTCAGATCTTAACCCCAGTGTGCTGAAAGTGTCAAAACATGTTTTTCAGCAGAAATAAACATGTTTCTGCAAGTTTGGTCAACCCCATGTAAGTTATGGGGCAGTAACAGTACACTTTTCAAAACGTGTTTTTCAGCCCGAAATAAACGCGTTTTTTCAGACAACTGAATACCCATGTAGCAGCAAGTCTCAGAAGAGCCCACACACTCAGCTCTTAACCCCAGTGTGCAGAAAGGGTCAAAACGTGTTTTTCAGCAGAAATAAACATGTTTCTGCAAGTTTGGTCAACCCCATGTAAGTTATGGGGCAGTAACAGTACACTCTGCAAAACGTGTTTTTCAGCCCGAAATAAACGCGTTTTTTCAGACAACTGAATCCCCATGTAGCAGCAAGGCTCAGAAGAGCCCACACACTCAGATCTTAACCCCAGTGTGCAGAAAGGTTCAAAACATGTTTTTCAGCAGAAATAAACATGTCTCTGCAAGTTTGGTCAACCCCATGTAAGTTATGGGGCAGTAACAGTACACTTTTCAAAACGTGTTTTTCAGCCCGAAATAAACGCGTTTTTTCAGACAACTGAATCCCCATGTAGCAACAAGGCTCAGAAGAGCCCACACACTCAGATCTTAACCCCAGTGTGCTGAAAGTGTCAAAACATGTTTTTCAGCAGAAATAAACATGTTTCTGCAAGTTTGGTCAACCCCATGTAAGTTATGGGGCAGTAACAGTACACTTTTCAAAACGTGTTTTTCAGCCCGAAATAAACGCGTTTTTTCAGACAACTGAATCCCCATGTAGCAACAAGGCTCAGAAGAGCCCACACACTCAGATCTTAACCCCAGTGTGCTGAAAGTGTCAAAACATGTTTTTCAGCAGAAATAAACATGTTTCTGCAAGTTTGGTCAACCCCATGTAAGTTATGGGGCAGTAACAGTACACTTTTCAAAACGTGTTTTTCAGCCCGAAATAAACGCGTTTTTTCAGACAACTGAATCCCCATGTAGCAACAAGGCTCAGAAGAGCCCACACACTCAGATCTTAACCCCAGTGTGCTGAAAGTGTCAAAACATGTTTTTCAGCAGAAATAAACATGTTTCTGCAAGTTTGGTCAACCCCATGTAAGTTATGGGGCAGTAACAGTACACTTTTCAAAACGTGTTTTTCAGCCCGAAATAAACGCGTTTTTTCAGACAACTGAATCCCCATGTAGCAGCAAGGCTCAGAAGAGCCCACACACTCAGATCTTAACCCCAGTGTGCTGAAAGTGTCAAAACATGTTTTTCAGCAGAAATAAACATGTTTCTGCAAGTTTGGTCAACCCCATGTAAGTTATGGGGCAGTAACAGTACACTTTTCAAAACGTGTTTTTCAGCCCGAAATAAACGCGTTTTTTCAGACAACTGAATCCCCATGTAGCAACAAGGCTCAGAAGAGCCCACACACTCAGATCTTAACCCCAGTGTGCTGAAGGTGTCAAAACATGTTTTTCAGCAGAAATAAACATGTTTCTGCAAGTTTGGTCAACCCCATGTAAGTTATGGGGCAGTAACAGTACACTTTTCAAAACGTGTTTTTCAGCCCGAAATAAACGCGTTTTTTCAGACAACTGAATCCCCATGTAGCAACAAGGCTCAGAAGAGCCCACACACTCAGATCTTAACCCCAGTGTGCTGAAAGTGTCAAAACATGTTTTTCAGCAGAAATAAACATGTTTCTGCAAGTTTGGTCAACCCCATGTAAGTTATGGGGCAGTAACAGTACACTTTTCAAAACGTGTTTTTCAGCCCGAAATAAACGCGTTTTTTCAGACAACTGAATCCCCATGTAGCAACAAGGCTCAGAAGAGCCCACACACTCAGATCTTAACCCCAGTGTGCTGAAAGTGTCAAAACATGTTTTTCAGCAGAAATAAACATGTTTCTGCAAGTTTGGTCAACCCCATGTAAGTTATGGGGCAGTAACAGTACACTTTTCAAAACGTGTTTTTCAGCCCGAAATAAACGCGTTTTTTCAGACAACTGAATACCCATGTAGCAGCAAGTCTCAGAAGAGCCCACACACTCAGCTCTTAACCCCAGTGTGCAGAAAGGGTCAAAACGTGTTTTTCAGCAGACATAAACATGTTTCTGCAAGTTTGGTCAACCCCATGTAAGTTATGGGGCAGTAACAGTACACTCTGCAAAACGTGTTTTTCAGCCCGAAATAAACGCGTTTTTTCAGACAACTGAATCCCCATGTAGCAGCAAGGCTCAGAAGAGCCCACACACTCAGATCTTAACCCCAGTGTGCTGAAAGTGTCAAAACATGTTTTTCAGCAGAAATAAACATGTTTCTGCAAGTTTGGTCAACCCCATGTAAGTTATGGGGCAGTAACAGTACACTTTTCAAAACGTGTTTTTCAGCCCGAAATAAACGCGTTTTTTCAGACAACTGAATCCCCATGTAGCAGCAAGGCTCAGAAGAGCCCACACACTCAGATCTTAACCCCAGTGTGCTGAAAGTGTCAAAACATGTTTTTCAGCAGAAATAAACATGTTTCTGCAAGTTTGGTCAACCCCATGTAAGTTATGGGGCAGTAACAGTACACTTTTCAAAACGTGTTTTTCAGCCCGAAATAAACGCGTTTTTTCAGACAACTGAATCCCCATGTAGCAACAAGGCTCAGAAGAGCCCACACACTCAGATCTTAACCCCAGTGTGCTGAAAGTGTCAAAACATGTTTTTCAGCAGAAATAAACATGTTTCTGCAAGTTTGGTCAACCCCATGTAAGTTATGGGGCAGTAACAGTACACTTTTCAAAACGTGTTTTTCAGCCCGAAATAAACGCGTTTTTTCAGACAACTGAATACCCATGTAGCAGCAAGTCTCAGAAGAGCCCACACACTCAGCTCTTAACCCCAGTGTGCAGAAAGGGTCAAAACGTGTTTTTCAGCAGAAATAAACATGTTTCTGCAAGTTTGGTCAACCCCATGTAAGTTATGGGGCAGTAACAGTACACTCTGCAAAACGTGTTTTTCAGCCCGAAATAAACGCGTTTTTTCAGACAACTGAATCCCCATGTAGCAGCAAGGCTCAGAAGAGCCCACACACTCAGATCTTAACCCCAGTGTGCTGAAAGTGTCAAAACATGTTTTTCAGCAGAAATAAACATGTTTCTGCAAGTTTGGTCAACCCCATGTAAGTTATGGGGCAGTAACAGTACACTTTTCAAAACGTGTTTTTCAGCCCGAAATAAACGCGTTTTTTCAGACAACTGAATCCCCATGTAGCAACAAGGCTCAGAAGAGCCCACACACTCAGATCTTAACCCCAGTGTGCTGAAAGTGTCAAAACATGTTTTTCAGCAGAAATAAACATGTTTCTGCAAGTTTGGTCAACCCCATGTAAGTTATGGGGCAGTAACAGTACACTTTTCAAAACGTGTTTTTCAGCCCGAAATAAACGCGTTTTTTCAGACAACTGAATCCCCATGCAGCAACAAGGCTCAGAAGAGCCCACACACTCAGATCTTAACCCCAGTGTGCTGAAAGTGTCAAAACTTGTTTTTCAGCAGAAATAAACATGTTTCTGCAAGTTTGGTCAACCCCATGTAAGTTATGGGGCAGTAACAGTACACTTTTCAAAACGTGTTTTTCAGCCCGAAATAAACGCGTTTTTTCAGACAACTGAATACCCATGTAGCAGCAAGGCTCAGAAGAGCCCACACACTCAGATCTTAACCCCAGTGTGCTGAAAGTGTCAAAACATGTTTTTCAGCAGAAATAAACATGTTTCTGCAAGTTTGGTCAACCCCATGTAAGTTATGGGGCAGTAACAGTACACTTTTCAAAACGTGTTTTTCAGCCCGAAATAAACGCGTTTTTTCAGACAACTGAATCCCCATGTAGCAACAAGGCTCAGAAGAGCCCACACACTCAGATCTTAACCCCAGTGTGCTGAAAGTGTCAAAACATGTTTTTCAGCAGAAATAAACATGTTTCTGCAAGTTTGGTCAACCCCATGTAAGTTATGGGGCAGTAACAGTACACTTTTCAAAACGTGTTTTTCAGCCCGAAATAAACGCGTTTTTTCATACAACTGAATACCCATGTAGCAGCAAGTCTCAGAAGAAACCACACACTCAGCTCTTAACCCCAGTGTGCAGAAAGGGTCAAAACGTGTTTTTCAGCAGAAATAAACATGTTTCTGCAAGTTTGGTCAACCCCATGTAAGTTATGGGGCAGTAACAGTACACTCTGCAAAACGTGTTTTTCAGCCCGAAATAAACGCGTTTTTTCAGACAACTGAATCCCCATGTAGCAGCAAGGCTCAGAAGAGCCCACACACTCAGATCTTAACCCCAGTGTGCAGAAAGGTTCAAAACATGTTTTTCAGCAGAAATAAACATGTTTCTGCAAGTTTGGTCAACCCCATGTAAGTTATGGGGCAGTAACAGTACACTTTTCAAAACGTGTTTTTCAGCCCGAAATAAACGCGTTTTTTCAGACAACTGAATCCCCATGTAGCAACAAGGCTCAGAAGAGCCCACACACTCAGATCTTAACCCCAGTGTGCTGAAAGTGTCAAAACATGTTTTTCAGCAGAAATAAACATGTTTCTGCAAGTTTGGTCAACCCCATGTAAGTTATGGGGCAGTAACAGTACACTTTTCAAAACGTGTTTTTCAGCCCGAAATAAACGCGTTTTTTCGGACAACTGAATCCCCATGTAGCAGCAAGGCTCAGACGAGCCCACACACTCAGATCTTAACCCCAGTGTGCAGAAAGGGTCAAAACGTGTTTTTCAGCAGAAATAAACATGTTTCTGCAAGTTTGGTCAACCCCATGTAAGTTATGGGGCAGTAACAGTACACTTTTCAAAACGTGTTTTTCAGCCCGAAATAAACGCGTTTTTTCAGACAACTGAATCCCCATGTAGCAACAAGGCTCAGAAGAGCCCACACACTCAGATCTTAACCCCAGTGTTCTGAAAGTGTCAAAACATGTTTTTCAGCAGAAATAAACATGTTTCTGCAAGTTTGGTCAACCCCATGTAAGTTATGGGGCAGTAACAGTACACTCTGCAAAACGTGTTTTTCAGCCCGAAATAAACGCGTTTTTTCAGACAACTGAATACCCATGTAGCAGCAAGGCTCAGAAGAGCCCACACACTCAGATCTTAACCCCAGTGTGCTGAAAGTGTCAAAACATGTTTTTCAGCAGAAATAAACATGTTTCTGCAAGTTTGGTCAACCCCATGTAAGTTATGGGGCAGTAACAGTACACTTTTCAAAACGTGTTTTTCAGCCCGAAATAAACGCGTTTTTTCAGACAACTGAATCCCCATGTAGCAGCAAGGCTCAGAAGAGCCCACACACTCAGATCTTAACCCCAGTGTGCTGAAAGTGTCAAAACATGTTTTTCAGCAGAAATAAACATGTTTCTTCAAGTTTGGTCAACCCCATGTAAGTTATGGGGCAGTAACAGTACACTTTTCAAAACGTGTTTTTCAGCCCGAAATAAACGCGTTTTTTCAGACAACTGAATCCCCATGTAGCAACAAGGCTCAGAAGAGCCCACACACTCAGATCTTAACCCCAGTGTGCTGACAGTGTCAAAACATGTTTTTCAGCAGAAATAAACATGTTTCTGCAAGTTTGGTCAACCCCATGTAAGTTATGGGGCAGTAACAGTACACTTTTCAAAACGTGTTTTTCAGCCCGAAATAAACGCGTTTTTTCAGACAACTGAATCCCCATGCAGCAACAAGGCTCAGAAGAGCCCACACACTCAGATCTTAACCCCAGTGTGCTGAAAGTGTCAAAACTTGTTTTTCAGCAGAAATAAACATGTTTCTGCAAGTTTGGTCAACCCCATGTAAGTTATGGGGCAGTAACAGTACACTTTTCAAAACGTGTTTTTCAGCCCGAAATAAACGCGTTTTTCAGACAACTGAATACCCATGTTACAGCAAGGCTCAGAAGAGCCCACACACTCAGATCTTAACCCCAGTGTGCTGAAAGTGTCAAAACATGTTTTTCAGCAGAAATAAACATGTTTCTGCAAGTTTGGTCAACCCCATGTAAGTTATGGGGCAGTAACAGTACACTTTTCAAAACGTGTTTTTCAGCCCGAAATAAACGCGTTTTTTCAGACAACTGAATACCCATGTAGCAGCAAGTCTCAGAAGAGCCCACACACTCAGCTCTTAACCCCAGTGTGCAGAAAGGGTCAAAACGTGTTTTTCAGCAGAAATAAACATGTTTCTGCAAGTTTGGTCAACCCCATGTAAGTTATGGGGCAGTAACAGTACACTCTGCAAAACGTGTTTTTCAGCCCGAAATAAACGCGTTTTTTCAGACAACTGAATCCCCATGTAGCAGCAAGGCTCAGAAGAGCCCACACACTCAGATCTTAACCCCAGTGTGCTGAAAGTCTCAAAACATGTTTTTCAGCAGAAATAAACATGTTTCTGCAAGTTTGGTCAACCCCATGTAAGTTATGGGGCAGTAACAGTACACTTTTCAAAACGTGTTTTTCAGCCCGAAATAAACGCGTTTTTTCAGACAACTGAATCCCCATGTAGCAGCAAGGCTCAGAAGAGCCCACACACTCAGATCTTAACCCCAGTGTGCTGAAAGTGTCAAAACATGTTTTTCAGCAGAAATAAACATGTTTCTGCAAGTTTGGTCAACCCCATGTAAGTTATGGGGCAGTAACAGTACACTTTTCAAAACGTGTTTTTCAGCCCGAAATAAACGCGTTTTTTCAGACAACTGAATCCCCATGTAGCAACAAGGCTCAGAAGAGCCCACACACTCAGATCTTAACCCCAGTGTGCTGAAAGTGTCAAAACATGTTTTTCAGCAGAAATAAACATGTTTCTGCAAGTTTGGTCAACCCCATGTAAGTTATGGGGCAGTAACAGTACACTCTGCAAAACGTGTTTTTCAGCCCGAAATAAACGCGTTTTTTCAGACAACTGAATCCCCATGTAGCAGCAAGGCTCAGAAGAGCCCACACACTCAGCTCTTAACCCCAGTGTGCAGAAAGGGTCAAAACGTGTTTTTCAGCAGAAATAAACATGTTTCTGCAAGTTTGGTCAACCCCATGTAAGTTATGGGGCAGTAACAGTACACTCTGCAAAACGTGTTTTTCAGCCCGAAATAAACGTGTTTTTTCAGACAACTGAATCCCCATGTAGCAACAAGGCTCAGAAGAGCCCACACACTCAGATCTTAACCCCAGTGTGCTGAAAGTGTCAAAACATGTTTTTCAGCAGAAATAAACATGTTTCTGCAAGTTTGGTCAACCCCATGTAAGTTATGGGGCAGTAACAGTACACTTTTCAAAACGTGTTTTTCAGCCCGAAATAAACGCGTTTTTTCAGACAACTGAATCCCCATGTAGCAACAAGGCTCAGAAGAGCCCACACACTCAGATCTTAACCCCAGTGTGCTGAAGGTGTCAAAACATGTTTTTCAGCAGAAATAAACATGTTTCTGCAAGTTTGGTCAACCCCATGTAAGTTATGGGGCAGTAACAGTACACTTTTCAAAACGTGTTTTTCAGCCCGAAATAAACGCGTTTTTTCAGACAACTGAATCCCCATGTAGCAACAAGGCTCAGAAGAGCCCACACACTCAGATCTTAACCCCAGTGTGCTGAAGGTGTCAAAACATGTTTTTCAGCAGAAATAAACATGTTTCTGCAAGTTTGGTCAACCCCATGTAAGTTATGGGGCAGTAACAGTACACTTTTCAAAACGTGTTTTTCAGCCCGAAATAAACGCGTTTTTTCAGACAACTGAATCCCCATGTAGCAACAAGGCTCAGAAGAGCCCACACACTCAGATCTTAACCCCAGTGTGCTGAAAGTGTCAAAACATGTTTTTCAGCAGAAATAAACATGTTTCTGCAAGTTTGGTCAACCCCATGTAAGTTATGGGGCAGTAACAGTACACTTTTCAAAACGTGTTTTTCAGCCCGAAATAAACGCGTTTTTTCAGACAACTGAATCCCCATGTAGCAACAAGGCTCAGAAGAGCCCACACACTCAGATCTTAACCCCAGTGTGCTGAAAGTGTCAAAACATGTTTTTCAGCAGAAATAAACATGTTTCTGCAAGTTTGGTCAACCCCATGTAAGTTATGGGGCAGTAACAGTACACTTTTCAAAACGTGTTTTTCAGCCCGAAATAAACGCGTTTTTTCAGACAACTGAATACCCATGTAGCAGCAAGTCTCAGAAGAGCCCACACACTCAGCTCTTAACCCCAGTGTGCAGAAAGGGTCAAAACGTGTTTTTCAGCAGACATAAACATGTTTCTGCAAGTTTGGTCAACCCCATGTAAGTTATGGGGCAGTAACAGTACACTCTGCAAAACGTGTTTTTCAGCCCGAAATAAACGCGTTTTTTCAGACAACTGAATCCCCATGTAGCAGCAAGGCTCAGAAGAGCCCACACACTCAGATCTTAACCCCAGTGTGCTGAAAGTGTCAAAACATGTTTTTCAGCAGAAATAAACATGTTTCTGCAAGTTTGGTCAACCCCATGTAAGTTATGGGGCAGTAACAGTACACTTTTCAAAACGTGTTTTTCAGCCCGAAATAAACGCGTTTTTTCAGACAACTGAATCCCCATGTAGCAACAAGGCTCAGAAGAGCCCACACACTCAGATCTTAACCCCAGTGTGCTGAAAGTGTCAAAACATGTTTTTCAGCAGAAATAAACATGTTTCTGCAAGTTTGGTCAACCCCATGTAAGTTATGGGGCAGTAACAGTACACTTTTCAAAACGTGTTTTTCAGCCCGAAATAAACGCGTTTTTTCAGACAACTGAATACCCATGTAGCAGCAAGTCTCAGAAGAGCCCACACACTCAGCTCTTAACCCCAGTGTGCAGAAAGGGTCAAAACGTGTTTTTCAGCAGAAATAAACATGTTTCTGCAAGTTTGGTCAACCCCATGTAAGTTATGGGGCAGTAACAGTACACTCTGCAAAACGTGTTTTTCAGCCCGAAATAAACGCGTTTTTTCAGACAACTGAATCCCCATGTAGCAGCAAGGCTCAGAAGAGCCCACACACTCAGATCTTAACCCCAGTGTGCTGAAAGTGTCAAAACATGTTTTTCAGCAGAAATAAACATGTTTCTGCAAGTTTGGTCAACCCCATGTAAGTTATGGGGCAGTAACAGTACACTTTTCAAAACGTGTTTTTCAGCCCGAAATAAACGCGTTTTTTCAGACAACTGAATCCCCATGTAGCAACAAGGCTCAGAAGAGCCCACACACTCAGATCTTAACCCCAGTGTGCTGAAAGTGTCAAAACATGTTTTTCAGCAGAAATAAACATGTTTCTGCAAGTTTGGTCAACCCCATGTAAGTTATGGGGCAGTAACAGTACACTTTTCAAAACGTGTTTTTCAGCCCGAAATAAACGCGTTTTTTCAGACAACTGAATCCCCATGTAGCAGCAAGGCTCAGACGAGCCCACACACTCAGATCTTAACCCCAGTGTGCAGAAAGGGTCAAAACGTGTTTTTCAGCAGAAATAAACATGTTTCTGCAAGTTTGGTCAACCCCATGTAAGTTATGGGGCAGTAACAGTACACTTTTCAAAACGTGTTTTTCAGCCCGAAATAAACGCGTTTTTTCAGACAACTGAATCCCCATGTAGCAACAAGGCTCAGAAGAGCCCACACACTCAGATCTTAACCCCAGTGTTCTGAAAGTGTCAAAACATGTTTTTCAGCAGAAATAAACATGTTTCTGCAAGTTTGGTCAACCCCATTTAAGTTATGGGGCAGTAACAGTACACTCTGCAAAACGTGTTTTTCAGCCCGAAATAAACGCGTTTTTTCAGACAACTGAATACCCATGTAGCAGCAAGGCTCAGAAGAGCCCACACACTCAGATCTTAACCCCAGTGTGCTGAAAGTGTCAAAACATGTTTTTCAGCAGAAATAAACATGTTTCTGCAAGTTTGGTCAACCCCATGTAAGTTATGGGGCAGTAACAGTACACTTTTCAAAACGTGTTTTTCAGCCCGAAATAAACGCGTTTTTTCAGACAACTGAATCCCCATGTAGCAGCAAGGCTCAGAAGAGCCCACACACTCAGATCTTAACCCCAGTGTGCTGAAAGTGTCAAAACATGTTTTTCAGCAGAAATAAACATGTTTCTTCAAGTTTGGTCAACCCCATGTAAGTTATGGGGCAGTAACAGTACACTTTTCAAAACGTGTTTTTCAGCCCGAAATAAACGCGTTTTTTCAGACAACTGAATCCCCATGTAGCAACAAGGCTCAGAAGAGCCCACACACTCAGATCTTAACCCCAGTGTGCTGACAGTGTCAAAACATGTTTTTCAGCAGAAATAAACATGTTTCTGCAAGTTTGGTCAACCCCATGTAAGTTATGGGGCAGTAACAGTACACTTTTCAAAACGTGTTTTTCAGCCCGAAATAAACGCGTTTTTTCAGACAACTGAATCCCCATGCAGCAACAAGGCTCAGAAGAGCCCACACACTCAGATCTTAACCCCAGTGTGCTGAAAGTGTCAAAACTTGTTTTTCAGCAGAAATAAACATGTTTCTGCAAGTTTGGTCAACCCCATGTAAGTTATGGGGCAGTAACAGTACACTTTTCAAAACGTGTTTTTCAGCCCGAAATAAACGCGTTTTTCAGACAACTGAATACCCATGTAGCAGCAAGGCTCAGAAGAGCCCACACACTCAGATCTTAACCCCAGTGTGCTGAAAGTGTCAACACATGTTTTTCAGCAGAAATAAACATGTTTCTGCAAGTTTGGTCAACCCCATGTAAGTTATGGGGCAGTAACAGTACACTTTTCAAAACGTGTTTTTCAGCCCGAAATAAACGCGTTTTTTCAGACAACTGAATACCCATGTAGCAGCAAGTCTCAGAAGAGCCCACACACTCAGCTCTTAACCCCAGTGTGCAGAAAGGGTCAAAACGTGTTTTTCAGCAGAAATAAACATGTTTCTGCAAGTTTAGTCAACCCCATGTAAGTTATGGGGCAGTAACAGTACACTCTGCAAAACGTGTTTTTCAGCCCGAAATAAACGCGTTTTTTCAGACAACTGAATCCCCATGTAGCAGCAAGGCTCAGAAGAGCCCACACACTCAGATCTTAACCCCAGTGTGCAGAAAGGTTCAAAACATGTTTTTCAGCAGAAATAAACATGTCTCTGCAAGTTTGGTCAACCCCATGTAAGTTATGGGGCAGTAACAGTACACTTTTCAAAACGTGTTTTTCAGCCCGAAATAAACGCGTTTTTTCAGACAACTGAATCCCCATGTAGCAACAAGGCTCAGAAGAGCCCACACACTCAGATCTTAACCCCAGTGTGCTGAAAGTGTCAAAACATGTTTTTCAGCAGAAATAAACATGTTTCTGCAAGTTTGGTCAACCCCATGTAAGTTATGGGGCAGTAACAGTACACTTTTCAAAACGTGTTTTTCAGCCCGAAATAAACGCGTTTTTTCAGACAACTGAATCCCCATGTAGCAACAAGGCTCAGAAGAGCCCACACACTCAGATCTTAACCCCAGTGTGCTGAAAGTGTCAAAACATGTTTTTCAGCAGAAATAAACATGTTTCTGCAAGTTTGGTCAACCCCATGTAAGTTATGGGGCAGTAACAGTACACTTTTCAAAACGTGTTTTTCAGCCCGAAATAAACGCGTTTTTTCAGACAACTGAATCCCCATGTAGCAACAAGGCTCAGAAGAGCCCACACACTCAGATCTTAACCCCAGTGTGCTGAAAGTGTCAAAACATGTTTTTCAGCAGAAATAAACATGTTTCTGCAAGTTTGGTCAACCCCATGTAAGTTATGGGGCAGTAACAGTACACTTTTCAAAACGTGTTTTTCAGCCCGAAATAAACGCGTTTTTTCAGACAACTGAATCCCCATGTAGCAGCAAGGCTCAGAAGAGCCCACACACTCAGATCTTAACCCCAGTGTGCTGAAAGTGTCAAAACATGTTTTTCAGCAGAAATAAACATGTTTCTGCAAGTTTGGTCAACCCCATGTAAGTTATGGGGCAGTAACAGTACACTTTTCAAAACGTGTTTTTCAGCCCGAAATAAAAGCGTTTTTTCAGACAACTGAATCCCCATGTAGCAACAAGGCTCAGAAGAGCCCACACACTCAGATCTTAACCCCAGTGTGCTGAAAGTGTCAAAACATGTTTTTCAGCAGAAATAAACATGTTTCTGCAAGTTTGGTCAACCCCATGTAAGTTATGGGGCAGTAACAGTACACTTTTCAAAACGTGTTTTTCAGCCCGAAATAAACGCGTTTTTTCAGACAACTGAATCCCCATGCAGCAACAAGGCTCAGAAGAGCCCACACACTCAGATCTTAACCCCAGTGTGCTGAAAGTGTCAAAACTTGTTTTTCAGCAGAAATAAACATGTTTCTGCAAGTTTGGTCAACCCCATGTAAGTTATGGGTCAGTAACAGTACACTTTTCAAAACGTGTTTTTCAGCCCGAAATAAACGCGTTTTTTCAGACAACTGAATACCCATGTAGCAGCAAGGCTCAGAAGAGCCCACACACTCAGATCTTAACCCCAGTGTGCTGAAAGTGTCAAAACATGTTTTTCAGCAGAAATAAACATGTTTCTGCAAGTTTGGTCAACCCCATGTAAGTTATGGGGCAGTAACAGTACACTTTTCAAAACGTGTTTTTCAGCCCGAAATAAACGCGTTTTTTTCAGACAACTGAATCCCCATGTAGCAACAAGGCTCAGAAGAGCCCACACACTCAGATCTTAACCCCAGTGTGCTGAAAGTGTCAAAACATGTTTTTCAGCAGAAATAAACATGTTTCTGCAAGTTTGGTCAACCCCATGTAAGTTATGGGGCAGTAACAGTACACTTTTCAAAACGTGTTTTTCAGCCCGAAATAAACGCGTTTTTTCAGACAACTGAATACCCATGTAGCAGCAAGTCTCAGAAGAGCCCACACACTCAGCTCTTAACCCCAGTGTGCAGAAAGGGTCAAAACGTGTTTTTCAGCAGAAATAAACATGTTTCTGCAAGTTTGGTCAACCCCATGTAAGTTATGGGGCAGTAACAGTACACTCTGCAAAACGTGTTTTTCAGCCCGAAATAAACGCGTTTTTTCAGACAACTGAATCCCCATGTAGCAGCAAGGCTCAGAAGAGCCCACACACTCAGATCTTAACTCCAGTGTGCTGAAAGTGTCAAAACATGTTTTTCAGCAGAAATAAACATGTTTCTGCAAGTTTGGTCAACCCCATGTAAGTTATGGGGCAGTAACAGTACACTTTTCAAAACGTGTTTTTCAGCCCGAAATAAACGCGTTTTTTCAGACAACTGAATCCCCATGTAGCAGCAAGGCTCAGAAGAGCCCACACACTCAGATCTTAACCCCAGTGTGCTGAAAGTGTCAAAACATGTTTTTCAGCAGAAATAAACATGTTTCTGCAAGTTTGGTCAACCCCATGTAAGTTATGGGGCAGTAACAGTACACTTTTCAAAACGTGTTTTTCAGCCCGAAATAAACGCGTTTTTTCAGACAACTGAATCCCCATGTAGCAACAAGGCTCAGAAGAGCCCACACACTCAGATCTTAACCCCAGTGTGCTGAAAGTGTCAAAACATGTTTTTCAGCAGAAATAAACATGTTTCTGCAAGTTTGGTCAACCCCATGTAAGTTATGGGGCAGTAACAGTACACTTTTCAAAACGTGTTTTTCAGCCCGAAATAAACGCGTTTTTTCAGACAACTGAATACCCATGTAGCAGCAAGTCTCAGAAGAGCCCACACACTCAGCTCTTAACCCCAGTGTGCAGAAAGGGTCAAAACGTGTTTTTCAGCAGAAATAAACATGTTTCTGCAAGTTTGGTCAACCCCATGTAAGTTATGGGGCAGTAACAGTACACTCTGCAAAACGTGTTTTTCAGCCCGAAATAAACGCGTTTTTTCAGACAACTGAATCCCCATGTAGCAGCAAGGCTCAGAAGAGCCCACACACTCAGATCTTAACCCCAGTGTGCTGAAAGTGTCAAAACATGTTTTTCAGCAGAAATAAACATGTTTCTGCAAGTTTGGTCAACCCCATGTAAGTTATGGGGCAGTAACAGTACACTTTTCAAAACGTGTTTTTCAGCCCGAAATAAACGCGTTTTTTCAGACAACTGAATCCCCATGTAGCAACAAGGCTCAGAAGAGCCCACACACTCAGATCTTAACCCCAGTGTGCTGAAAGTGTCAAAACATGTTTTTCAGCAGAAATAAACATGTTTCTGCAAGTTTGGTCAACCCCATGTAAGTTATGGGGCAGTAACAGTACACTTTTCAAAACGTGTTTTTCAGCCCGAAATAAACGCGTTTTTTCAGACAACTGAATCCCCATGTAGCAGCAAGGCTCAGACGAGCCCACACACTCAGATCTTAACCCCAGTGTGCAGAAAGGGTCAAAACGTGTTTTTCAGCAGAAATAAACATGTTTCTGCAAGTTTGGTCAACCCCATGTAAGTTATGGGGCAGTAACAGTACACTTTTCAAAACGTGTTTTTCAGCCCGAAATAAACGCGTTTTTTCAGACAACTGAATCCCCATGTAGCAACAAGGCTCAGAAGAGCCCACACACTCAGATCTTAACCCCAGTGTTCTGAAAGTGTCAAAACATGTTTTTCAGCAGAAATAAACATGTTTCTGCAAGTTTGGTCAACCCCATGTAAGTTATGGGGCAGTAACAGTACACTCTGCAAAACGTGTTTTTCAGCCCGAAATAAACGCGTTTTTTCAGACAACTGAATACCCATGTAGCAGCAAGGCTCAGAAGAGCCCACACACTCAGATCTTAACCCCAGTGTGCTGAAAGTGTCAAAACATGTTTTTCAGCAGAAATAAACATGTTTCTGCAAGTTTGGTCAACCCCATGTAAGTTATGGGGCAGTAACAGTACACTTTTCAAAACGTGTTTTTCAGCCCGAAATAAACGCGTTTTTTCAGACAACTGAATCCCCATGTAGCAGCAAGGCTCAGAAGAGCCCACACACTCAGATCTTAACCCCAGTGTGCTGAAAGTGTCAAAACATGTTTTTCAGCAGAAATAAACATGTTTCTTCAAGTTTGGTCAACCCCATGTAAGTTATGGGGCAGTAACAGTACACTTTTCAAAACGTGTTTTTCAGCCCGAAATAAACGCGTTTTTTCAGACAACTGAATCCCCATGTAGCAACAAGGCTCAGAAGAGCCCACACACTCAGATCTTAACCCCAGTGTGCTGACAGTGTCAAAACATGTTTTTCAGCAGAAATAAACATGTTTCTGCAAGTTTGGTCAACCCCATGTAAGTTATGGGGCAGTAACAGTACACTTTTCAAAACGTGTTTTTCAGCCCGAAATAAACGCGTTTTTTCAGACAACTGAATCCCCATGCAGCAACAAGGCTCAGAAGAGCCCACACACTCAGATCTTAACCCCAGTGTGCTGAAAGTGTCAAAACTTGTTTTTCAGCAGAAATAAACATGTTTCTGCAAGTTTGGTCAACCCCATGTAAGTTATGGGGCAGTAACAGTACACTTTTCAAAACGTGTTTTTCAGCCCGAAATAAACGCGTTTTTCAGACAACTGAATACCCATGTAGCAGCAAGGCTCAGAAGAGCCCACACACTCAGATCTTAACCCCAGTGTGCTGAAAGTGTCAAAACATGTTTTTCAGCAGAAATAAACATGTTTCTGCAAGTTTGGTCAACCCCATGTAAGTTATGGGGCAGTAACAGTACACTTTTCAAAACGTGTTTTTCAGCCCGAAATAAACGCGTTTTTTCAGACAACTGAATACCCATGTAGCAGCAAGTCTCAGAAGAGCCCACACACTCAGCTCTTAACCCCAGTGTGCAGAAAGGGTCAAAACGTGTTTTTCAGCAGAAATAAACATGTTTCTGCAAGTTTGGTCAACCCCATGTAAGTTATGGGGCAGTAACAGTACACTCTGCAAAACGTGTTTTTCAGCCCGAAATAAACGCGTTTTTTCAGACAACTGAATCCCCATGTAGCAGCAAGGCTCAGAAGAGCCCACACACTCAGATCTTAACCCCAGTGTGCAGAAAGGTTCAAAACATGTTTTTCAGCAGAAATAAACATGTCTCTGCAAGTTTGGTCAACCCCATGTAAGTTATGGGGCAGTAACAGTACACTTTTCAAAACGTGTTTTTCAGCCCGAAATAAACGCGTTTTTTCAGACAACTGAATCCCCATGTAGCAACAAGGCTCAGAAGAGCCCACACACTCAGATCTTAACCCCAGTGTGCTGAAAGTGTCAAAACATGTTTTTCAGCAGAAATAAACATGTTTCTGCAAGTTTGGTCAACCCCATGTAAGTTATGGGGCAGTAACAGTACACTTTTCAAAACGTGTTTTTCAGCCCGAAATAAACGCGTTTTTTCAGACAACTGAATCCCCATGTAGCAACAAGGCTCAGAAGAGCCCACACACTCAGATCTTAACCCCAGTGTGCTGAAAGTGTCAAAACATGTTTTTCAGCAGAAATAAACATGTTTCTGCAAGTTTGGTCAACCCCATGTAAGTTATGGGGCAGTAACAGTACACTTTTCAAAACGTGTTTTTCAGCCCGAAATAAACGCGTTTTTTCAGACAACTGAATCCCCATGTAGCAACAAGGCTCAGAAGAGCCCACACACTCAGATCTTAACCCCAGTGTGCTGAAAGTGTCAAAACATGTTTTTCAGCAGAAATAAACATGTTTCTGCAAGTTTGGTCAACCCCATGTAAGTTATGGGGCAGTAACAGTACACTTTTCAAAACGTGTTTTTCAGCCCGAAATAAACGCGTTTTTTCAGACAACTGAATCCCCATGTAGCAGCAAGGCTCAGAAGAGCCCACACACTCAGATCTTAACCCCAGTGTGCTGAAAGTGTCAAAACATGTTTTTCAGCAGAAATAAACATGTTTCTGCAAGTTTGGTCAACCCCATGTAAGTTATGGGGCAGTAACAGTACACTTTTCAAAACGTGTTTTTCAGCCCGAAATAAAAGCGTTTTTTCAGACAACTGAATCCCCATGTAGCAACAAGGCTCAGAAGAGCCCACACACTCAGATCTTAACCCCAGTGTGCTGAAAGTGTCAAAACATGTTTTTCAGCAGAAATAAACATGTTTCTGCAAGTTTGGTCAACCCCATGTAAGTTATGGGGCAGTAACAGTACACTTTTCAAAACGTGTTTTTCAGCCCGAAATAAACGCGTTTTTTCAGACAACTGAATCCCCATGCAGCAACAAGGCTCAGAAGAGCCCACACACTCAGATCTTAACCCCAGTGTGCTGAAAGTGTCAAAACTTGTTTTTCAGCAGAAATAAACATGTTTCTGCAAGTTTGGTCAACCCCATGTAAGTTATGGGTCAGTAACAGTACACTTTTCAAAACGTGTTTTTCAGCCCGAAATAAACGCGTTTTTTCAGACAACTGAATACCCATGTAGCAGCAAGGCTCAGAAGAGCCCACACACTCAGATCTTAACCCCAGTGTGCTGAAAGTGTCAAAACATGTTTTTCAGCAGAAATAAACATGTTTCTGCAAGTTTGGTCAACCCCATGTAAGTTATGGGGCAGTAACAGTACACTTTTCAAAACGTGTTTTTCAGCCCGAAATAAACGCGTTTTTTTCAGACAACTGAATCCCCATGTAGCAACAAGGCTCAGAAGAGCCCACACACTCAGATCTTAACCCCAGTGTGCTGAAAGTGTCAAAACATGTTTTTCAGCAGAAATAAACATGTTTCTGCAAGTTTGGTCAACCCCATGTAAGTTATGGGGCAGTAACAGTACACTTTTCAAAACGTGTTTTTCAGCCCGAAATAAACGCGTTTTTTCAGACAACTGAATACCCATGTAGCAGCAAGTCTCAGAAGAGCCCACACACTCAGCTCTTAACCCCAGTGTGCAGAAAGGGTCAAAACGTGTTTTTCAGCAGAAATAAACATGTTTCTGCAAGTTTGGTCAACCCCATGTAAGTTATGGGGCAGTAACAGTACACTCTGCAAAACGTGTTTTTCAGCCCGAAATAAACGCGTTTTTTCAGACAACTGAATCCCCATGTAGCAGCAAGGCTCAGAAGAGCCCACACACTCAGATCTTAACCCCAGTGTGCAGAAAGGTTCAAAACATGTTTTTCAGCAGAAATAAACATGTTTCTGCAAGTTTGGTCAACCCCATGTAAGTTATGGGGCAGTAACTACACTTTTCAAAACGTGTTTTTCAGCCCGAAATAAACGCGTTTTTTCAGACAACTGAATCCCCATGTAGCAACAAGGCTCAGAAGAGCCCACACACTCAGATCTTAACCCCAGTGTGCAGAAAGGGTCAAAACTTGTTTTTCAGCAGAAATAAACATGTTTCTGCAAGTTTGGTCAACCCCATGTAAGTTATGGGGCAGTAACAGTACACTTTTCAAAACGTGTTTTTCAGCCCGAAATAAACGCGTTTTTTCAGACAACTGAATCCCCATGTAGCAGCAAGGCTCAGAAGAGCCCACACACTCAGATCTTAACCCCAGTGTGCAGAAAGGTTCAAAACATGTTTTTCAGCAGAAATAAACATGTTTCTGCAAGTTTGGTCAACCCCATGTAAGTTATGGGGCAGTAACAGTACACTTTTCAAAACGTGTTTTTCAGCCCGAAATAAACGCGTTTTTTCAGACAACTGAATCCCCATGTAGCAACAAGGCTCAGAAGAGCCCACACACTCAGATCTTAACCCCAGTGTGCTGAAAGTGTCAAAACATGTTTTTCAGCAGAAATAAACATGTTTCTGCAAGTTTGGTCAACCCCATGTAAGTTATGGGGCAGTAACAGTACACTTTTCAAAACGTGTTTTTCAGCCCGAAATAAACGCGTTTTTTCAGACAACTGAATCCCCATGTAGCAACAAGGCTCAGAAGAGCCCACACACTCAGATCTTAACCCCAGTGTGCTGAAAGTGTCAAAACATGTTTTTCAGCAGAAATAAACATGTTTCTGCAAGTTTGGTCAACCCCATGTAAGTTATGGGGCAGTAACAGTACACTTTTCAAAACGTGTTTTTCAGCCCGAAATAAACGCGTTTTTTCAGACAACTGAATCCCCATGTAGCAACAAGGCTCAGAAGAGCCCACACACTCAGATCTTAACCCCAGTGTGCTGAAAGTGTCAAAACATGTTTTTCAGCAGAAATAAACATGTTTCTGCAAGTTTGGTCAACCCCATGTAAGTTATGGGGCAGTAACAGTACACTTTTCAAAACGTGTTTTTCAGCCCGAAATAAACGCGTTTTTTCAGACAACTGAATACCCATGTAGCAGCAAGTCTCAGAAGAGCCCACACACTCAGCTCTTAACCCCAGTGTGCAGAAAGGGTCAAAACGTGTTTTTCAGCAGAAATAAACATGTTTCTGCAAGTTTGGTCAACCCCATGTAAGTTATGGGGCAGTAACAGTACACTCTGCAAAACGTGTTTTTCAGCCCGAAATAAACGCGTTTTTTCAGACAACTGAATCCCCATGTAGCAGCAAGGCTCAGAAGAGCCCACACACTCAGCTCTTAACCCCAGTGTGCAGAAAGGGTCAAAACGTGTTTTTCAGCAGAAATAAACATGTTTCTGCAAGTTTGGTCAACCCCATGTAAGTTATGGGGCAGTAACAGTACACTCTGCAAAACGTGTTTTTCAGCCCGAAATAAACGCGTTTTTTCATACAACTGAATCCCCATGTAGCAGCAAGGCTCAGAAGAGCCCACACACTCAGATCTTAACCCCAGTGTGCAGAAAGGTTCAAAACATGTTTTTCAGCAGAAATAAACATGTTTCTGCAAGTTTGGTCAACCCCATGTAAGTTATGGGGCAGTAACAGTACACTTTTCAAAACGTGTTTTTCAGCCCGAAATAAACGTGTTTTTTCAGACAACTGAATCCCCATGTAGCAGCAAGGCTCAGAAGAGCCCACACACTCAGATCTTAACCCCAGTGTGCAGAAAGGTTCAAAACATGTTTTTCAGCAGAAATAAACATGTCTCTGCAAGTTTGGTCAACCCCATGTAAGTTATGGGGCAGTAACAGTACACTTTTCAAAACGTGTTTTTCAGCCCGAAATAAACGCGTTTTTTTCAGACAACTGAATCCCCATGTAGCAACAAGGCTCAGAAGAGCCCACACACTCAGATCTTAACCCCAGTGTGCTGAAAGTGTCAAAACATGTTTTTCAGCAGAAATAAACATGTTTCTGCAAGTTTGGTCAACCCCATGTAAGTTATGGGGCAGTAACAGTACACTTTTCAAAACGTGTTTTTCAGCCCGAAATAAACGCGTTTTTTCAGACAACTGAATCCCCATGTAGCAACAAGGCTCAGAAGAGCCCACACACTCAGATCTTAACCCCAGTGTGCTGAAAGTGTCAAAACATGTTTTTCAGCAGAAATAAACATGTTTCTGCAAGTTTGGTCAACCCCATGTAAGTTATGGGGCAGTAACAGTACACTTTTCAAAACGTGTTTTTCAGCCCGAAATAAACGCGTTTTTTCAGACAACTGAATCCCCATGTAGCAACAAGGCTCAGAAGAGCCCACACACTCAGATCTTAACCCCAGTGTGCTGAAAGTGTCAAAACATGTTTTTCAGCAGAAATAAACATGTTTCTGCAAGTTTGGTCAACCCCATGTAAGTTATGGGGCAGTAACAGTACACTTTTCAAAACGTGTTTTTCAGCCCGAAATAAACGCGTTTTTTCAGACAACTGAATCCCCATGTAGCAGCAAGGCTCAGAAGAGCCCACACACTCAGATCTTAACCCCAGTGTGCTGAAAGTGTCAAAACATGTTTTTCAGCAGAAATAAACATGTTTCTGCAAGTTTGGTCAACCCCATGTAAGTTATGGGGCAGTAACAGTACACTTTTCAAAACGTGTTTTTCAGCCCGAAATAAAAGCGTTTTTTCAGACAACTGAATCCCCATGTAGCAACAAGGCTCAGAAGAGCCCACACACTCAGATCTTAACCCCAGTGTGCTGAAAGTGTCAAAACATGTTTTTCAGCAGAAATAAACATGTTTCTGCAAGTTTGGTCAACCCCATGTAAGTTATGGGGCAGTAACAGTACACTTTTCAAAACGTGTTTTTCAGCCCGAAATAAACGCGTTTTTTCAGACAACTGAATCTCCATGCAGCAACAAGGCTCAGAAGAGCCCACACACTCAGATCTTAACCCCAGTGTGCTGAAAGTGTCAAAACTTGTTTTTCAGCAGAAATAAACATGTTTCTGCAAGTTTGGTCAACCCCATGTAAGTTATGGGTCAGTAACAGTACACTTTTCAAAACGTGTTTTTCAGCCCGAAATAAACGCGTTTTTTCAGACAACTGAATACCCATGTAGCAGCAAGGCTCAGAAGAGCCCACACACTCAGATCTTAACCCCAGTGTGCTGAAAGTGTCAAAACATGTTTTTCAGCAGAAATAAACATGTTTCTGCAAGTTTGGTCAACCCCATGTAAGTTATGGGGCAGTAACAGTACACTTTTCAAAACGTGTTTTTCAGCCCGAAATAAACGCGTTTTTTTCAGACAACTGAATCCCCATGTAGCAACAAGGCTCAGAAGAGCCCACACACTCAGATCTTAACCCCAGTGTGCTGAAAGTGTCAAAACATGTTTTTCAGCAGAAATAAACATGTTTCTGCAAGTTTGGTCAACCCCATGTAAGTTATGGGGCAGTAACAGTACACTTTTCAAAACGTGTTTTTCAGCCCGAAATAAACGCGTTTTTTCAGACAACTGAATACCCATGTAGCAGCAAGTCTCAGAAGAGCCCACACACTCAGCTCTTAACCCCAGTGTGCAGAAAGGGTCAAAACGTGTTTTTCAGCAGAAATAAACATGTTTCTGCAAGTTTGGTCAACCCCATGTAAGTTATGGGGCAGTAACAGTACACTCTGCAAAACGTGTTTTTCAGCCCGAAATAAACGCGTTTTTTCAGACAACTGAATCCCCATGTAGCAGCAAGGCTCAGAAGAGCCCACACACTCAGATCTTAACCCCAGTGTGCAGAAAGGTTCAAAACATGTTTTTCAGCAGAAATAAACATGTTTCTGCAAGTTTGGTCAACCCCATGTAAGTTATGGGGCAGTAACTACACTTTTCAAAACGTGTTTTTCAGCCCGAAATAAACGCGTTTTTTCAGACAACTGAATCCCCATGTAGCAACAAGGCTCAGAAGAGCCCACACACTCAGATCTTAACCCCAGTGTGCAGAAAGGGTCAAAACTTGTTTTTCAGCAGAAATAAACATGTTTCTGCAAGTTTGGTCAACCCCATGTAAGTTATGGGGCAGTAACAGTACACTTTTCAAAACGTGTTTTTCAGCCCGAAATAAACGCGTTTTTTCAGACAACTGAATCCCCATGTAGCAGCAAGGCTCAGAAGAGCCCACACACTCAGATCTTAACCCCAGTGTGCAGAAAGGTTCAAAACATGTTTTTCAGCAGAAATAAACATGTTTCTGCAAGTTTGGTCAACCCCATGTAAGTTATGGGGCAGTAACAGTACACTTTTCAAAACGTGTTTTTCAGCCCGAAATAAACGCGTTTTTTCAGACAACTGAATCCCCATGTAGCAGCAAGGCTCAGAAGAGCCCACACACTCAGCTCTTAACCCCAGTGTGCAGAAAGGGTCAAAACGTGTTTTTCAGCAGAAATAAACATGTTTCTGCAAGTTTGGTCAACCCCATGTAAGTTATGGGGCAGTAACAGTACACTCTGCAAAACGTGTTTTTCAGCCCGAAATAAACGCGTTTTTTCATACAACTGAATCCCCATGTAGCAGCAAGGCTCAGAAGAGCCCACACACTCAGATCTTAACCCCAGTGTGCAGAAAGGTTCAAAACATGTTTTTCAGCAGAAATAAACATGTTTCTGCAAGTTTGGTCAACCCCATGTAAGTTATGGGGCAGTAACAGTACACTTTTCAAAACGTGTTTTTCAGCCCGAAATAAACGTGTTTTTTCAGACAACTGAATCCCCATGTAGCAACAAGGCTCAGAAGAGCCCACACACTCAGATCTTAACCCCAGTGTGCTGAAAGTGTCAAAACATGTTTTTCAGCAGAAATAAACATGTTTCTGCAAGTTTGGTCAACCCCATGTAAGTTATGGGGCAGTAACAGTACACTTTTCAAAACGTGTTTTTCAGCCCGAAATAAACGCGTTTTTTCAGACAACTGAATCCCCATGTAGCAACAAGGCTCAGAAGAGCCCACACACTCAGATCTTAACCCCAGTGTGCTGAAGGTGTCAAAACATGTTTTTCAGCAGAAATAAACATGTTTCTGCAAGTTTGGTCAACCCCATGTAAGTTATGGGGCAGTAACAGTACACTTTTCAAAACGTGTTTTTCAGCCCGAAATAAACGCGTTTTTTCAGACAACTGAATACCCATGTAGCAGCAAGTCTCAGAAGAGCCCACACACTCAGCTCTTAACCCCAGTGTGCAGAAAGGGTCAAAACGTGTTTTTCAGCAGAAATAAACATGTTTCTGCAAGTTTGGTCAACCCCATGTAAGTTATGGGGCAGTAACAGTACACTCTGCAAAACGTGTTTTTCAGCCCGAAATAAACGCGTTTTTTCAGACAACTGAATCCCCATGTAGCAACAAGGCTCAGAAGAGCCCACACACTCAGATCTTAACCCCAGTGTGCTGACAGTGTCAAAACATGTTTTTCAGCAGAAATAAACATGTTTCTGCAAGTTTGGTCAACCCCATGTAAGTTATGGGGCAGTAACAGTACACTTTTCAAAACGTGTTTTTCAGCCCGAAATAAACGCGTTTTTTCAGACAACTGAATCCCCATGCAGCAACAAGGCTCAGAAGAGCCCACACACTCAGATCTTAACCCCAGTGTGCTGAAAGTGTCAAAACTTGTTTTTCAGCAGAAATAAACATGTTTCTGCAAGTTTGGTCAACCCCATGTAAGTTATGGGGCAGTAACAGTACACTTTTCAAAACGTGTTTTTCAGCCCGAAATAAACGCGTTTTTCAGACAACTGAATACCCATGTAGCAGCAAGGCTCAGAAGAGCCCACACACTCAGATCTTAACCCCAGTGTGCTGAAAGTGTCAAAACATGTTTTTCAGCAGAAATAAACATGTTTCTGCAAGTTTGGTCAACCCCATGTAAGTTATGGGGCAGTAACAGTACACTTTTCAAAACGTGTTTTTCAGCCCGAAATAAACGCGTTTTTTCAGACAACTGAATACCCATGTAGCAGCAAGTCTCAGAAGAGCCCACACACTCAGCTCTTAACCCCAGTGTGCAGAAAGGGTCAAAACGTGTTTTTCAGCAGAAATAAACATGTTTCTGCAAGTTTGGTCAACCCCATGTAAGTTATGGGGCAGTAACAGTACACTCTGCAAAACGTGTTTTTCAGCCCGAAATAAACGCGTTTTTTCAGACAACTGAATCCCCATGTAGCAGCAAGGCTCAGAAGAGCCCACACACTCAGATCTTAACCCCAGTGTGCAGAAAGGTTCAAAACATGTTTTTCAGCAGAAATAAACATGTCTCTGCAAGTTTGGTCAACCCCATGTAAGTTATGGGGCAGTAACAGTACACTTTTCAAAACGTGTTTTTCAGCCCGAAATAAACGCGTTTTTTCAGACAACTGAATCCCCATGTAGCAACAAGGCTCAGAAGAGCCCACACACTCAGATCTTAACCCCAGTGTGCTGAAAGTGTCAAAACATGTTTTTCAGCAGAAATAAACATGTTTCTGCAAGTTTGGTCAACCCCATGTAAGTTATGGGGCAGTAACAGTACACTTTTCAAAACGTGTTTTTCAGCCCGAAATAAACGCGTTTTTTCAGACAACTGAATCCCCATGTAGCAGCAAGGCTCAGACGAGCCCACACACTCAGATCTTAACCCCAGTGTGCAGAAAGGGTCAAAACGTGTTTTTCAGCAGAAATAAACATGTTTCTGCAAGTTTGGTCAACCCCATGTAAGTTATGGGGCAGTAACAGTACACTCTGCAAAACGTGTTTTTCAGCCCGAAATAAACGCGTTTTTTCAGACAACTGAATCCCCATGTAGCAGCAAGGCTCAGAAGAGCCCACACACTCAGATCTTAACCCCAGTGTGCTGAAAGTGTCAAAACATGTTTTTCAGCAGAAATAAACATGTTTCTGCAAGTTTGGTCAACCCCATGTAAGTTATGGGGCAGTAACAGTACACTTTTCAAAACGTGTTTTTCAGCCCGAAATAAACGCGTTTTTTCAGACAACTGAATCCCCATGTAGCAACAAGGCTCAGAAGAGCCCACACACTCAGATCTTAACCCCAGTGTGCTGAAAGTGTCAAAACATGTTTTTCAGCAGAAATAAACATGTTTCTGCAAGTTTGGTCAACCCCATGTAAGTTATGGGGCAGTAACAGTACACTTTTCAAAACGTGTTTTTCAGCCCGAAATAAACGCGTTTTTTCAGACAACTGAATCCCCATGTAGCAACAAGGCTCAGAAGAGCCCACACACTCAGATCTTAACCCCAGTGTGCTGAAAGTGTCAAAACATGTTTTTCAGCAGAAATAAACATGTTTCTGCAAGTTTGGTCAACCCCATGTAAGTTATGGGGCAGTAACAGTACACTTTTCAAAACGTGTTTTTCAGCCCGAAATAAACGCGTTTTTTCAGACAACTGAATCCCCATGTAGCAACAAGGCTCAGAAGAGCCCACACACTCAGATCTTAACCCCAGTGTGCTGAAAGTGTCAAAACATGTTTTTCAGCAGAAATAAACATGTTTCTGCAAGTTTGGTCAACCCCATGTAAGTTATGGGGCAGTAACAGTACACTTTTCAAAACGTGTTTTTCAGCCCGAAATAAACGCGTTTTTTCAGACAACTGAATCCCCATGTAGCAGCAAGGCTCAGAAGAGCCCACACACTCAGATCTTAACCCCAGTGTGCTGAAAGTGTCAAAACATGTTTTTCAGCAGAAATAAACATGTTTCTGCAAGTTTGGTCAACCCCATGTAAGTTATGGGGCAGTAACAGTACACTTTTCAAAACGTGTTTTTCAGCCCGAAATAAAAGCGTTTTTTCAGACAACTGAATCCCCATGTAGCAACAAGGCTCAGAAGAGCCCACACACTCAGATCTTAACCCCAGTGTGCTGAAAGTGTCAAAACATGTTTTTCAGCAGAAATAAACATGTTTCTGCAAGTTTGGTCAACCCCATGTAAGTTATGGGGCAGTAACAGTACACTTTTCAAAACGTGTTTTTCAGCCCGAAATAAACGCGTTTTTTCAGACAACTGAATCCCCATGCAGCAACAAGGCTCAGAAGAGCCCACACACTCAGATCTTAACCCCAGTGTGCTGAAAGTGTCAAAACTTGTTTTTCAGCAGAAATAAACATGTTTCTGCAAGTTTGGTCAACCCCATGTAAGTTATGGGTCAGTAACAGTACACTTTTCAAAACGTGTTTTTCAGCCCGAAATAAACGCGTTTTTTCAGACAACTGAATACCCATGTAGCAGCAAGGCTCAGAAGAGCCCACACACTCAGATCTTAACCCCAGTGTGCTGAAAGTGTCAAAACATGTTTTTCAGCAGAAATAAACATGTTTCTGCAAGTTTGGTCAACCCCATGTAAGTTATGGGGCAGTAACAGTACACTTTTCAAAACGTGTTTTTCAGCCCGAAATAAACGCGTTTTTTCAGACAACTGAATCCCCATGTAGCAACAAGGCTCAGAAGAGCCCACACACTCAGATCTTAACCCCAGTGTGCTGAAAGTGTCAAAACATGTTTTTCAGCAGAAATAAACATGTTTCTGCAAGTTTGGTCAACCCCATGTAAGTTATGGGGCAGTAACAGTACACTTTTCAAAACGTGTTTTTCAGCCCGAAATAAACGCGTTTTTTCAGACAACTGAATACCCATGTAGCAGCAAGTCTCAGAAGAGCCCACACACTCAGCTCTTAACCCCAGTGTGCAGAAAGGGTCAAAACGTGTTTTTCAGCAGAAATAAACATGTTTCTGCAAGTTTGGTCAACCCCATGTAAGTTATGGGGCAGTAACAGTACACTCTGCAAAACGTGTTTTTCAGCCCGAAATAAACGCGTTTTTTCAGACAACTGAATCCCCATGTAGCAGCAAGGCTCAGAAGAGCCCACACACTCAGATCTTAACCCCAGTGTGCAGAAAGGTTCAAAACATGTTTTTCAGCAGAAATAAACATGTTTCTGCAAGTTTGGTCAACCCCATGTAAGTTATGGGGCAGTAACTACACTTTTCAAAACGTGTTTTTCAGCCCGAAATAAACGCGTTTTTTCAGACAACTGAATCCCCATGTAGCAACAAGGCTCAGAAGAGCCCACACACTCAGATCTTAACCCCAGTGTGCAGAAAGGGTCAAAACTTGTTTTTCAGCAGAAATAAACATGTTTCTGCAAGTTTGGTCAACCCCATGTAAGTTATGGGGCAGTAACAGTACACTTTTCAAAACGTGTTTTTCAGCCCGAAATAAACGCGTTTTTTCAGACAACTGAATCCCCATGTAGCAGCAAGGCTCAGAAGAGCCCACACACTCAGATCTTAACCCCAGTGTGCAGAAAGGTTCAAAACATGTTTTTCAGCAGAAATAAACATGTTTCTGCAAGTTTGGTCAACCCCATGTAAGTTATGGGGCAGTAACAGTACACTTTTCAAAACGTGTTTTTCAGCCCGAAATAAACGCGTTTTTTCAGACAACTGAATCCCCATGTAGCAACAAGGCTCAGAAGAGCCCACACACTCAGATCTTAACCCCAGTGTGCTGAAAGTGTCAAAACATGTTTTTCAGCAGAAATAAACATGTTTCTGCAAGTTTGGTCAACCCCATGTAAGTTATGGGGCAGTAACAGTACACTTTTCAAAACGTGTTTTTCAGCCCGAAATAAACGCGTTTTTTCAGACAACTGAATCCCCATGTAGCAACAAGGCTCAGAAGAGCCCACACACTCAGATCTTAACCCCAGTGTGCTGAAAGTGTCAAAACATGTTTTTCAGCAGAAATAAACATGTTTCTGCAAGTTTGGTCAACCCCATGTAAGTTATGGGGCAGTAACAGTACACTTTTCAAAACGTGTTTTTCAGCCCGAAATAAACGCGTTTTTTCAGACAACTGAATCCCCATGTAGCAACAAGGCTCAGAAGAGCCCACACACTCAGATCTTAACCCCAGTGTGCTGAAAGTGTCAAAACATGTTTTTCAGCAGAAATAAACATGTTTCTGCAAGTTTGGTCAACCCCATGTAAGTTATGGGGCAGTAACAGTACACTTTTCAAAACGTGTTTTTCAGCCCGAAATAAACGCGTTTTTTCAGACAACTGAATCCCCATGTAGCAGCAAGGCTCAGAAGAGCCCACACACTCAGATCTTAACCCCAGTGTGCTGAAAGTGTCAAAACATGTTTTTCAGCAGAAATAAACATGTTTCTGCAAGTTTGGTCAACCCCATGTAAGTTATGGGGCAGTAACAGTACACTTTTCAAAACGTGTTTTTCAGCCCGAAATAAAAGCGTTTTTTCAGACAACTGAATCCCCATGTAGCAACAAGGCTCAGAAGAGCCCACACACTCAGATCTTAACCCCAGTGTGCTGAAAGTGTCAAAACATGTTTTTCAGCAGAAATAAACATGTTTCTGCAAGTTTGGTCAACCCCATGTAAGTTATGGGGCAGTAACAGTACACTTTTCAAAACGTGTTTTTCAGCCCGAAATAAACGCGTTTTTTCAGACAACTGAATCCCCATGCAGCAACAAGGCTCAGAAGAGCCCACACACTCAGATCTTAACCCCAGTGTGCTGAAAGTGTCAAAACTTGTTTTTCAGCAGAAATAAACATGTTTCTGCAAGTTTGGTCAACCCCATGTAAGTTATGGGTCAGTAACAGTACACTTTTCAAAACGTGTTTTTCAGCCCGAAATAAACGCGTTTTTTCAGACAACTGAATACCCATGTAGCAGCAAGGCTCAGAAGAGCCCACACACTCAGATCTTAACCCCAGTGTGCTGAAAGTGTCAAAACATGTTTTTCAGCAGAAATAAACATGTTTCTGCAAGTTTGGTCAACCCCATGTAAGTTATGGGGCAGTAACAGTACACTTTTCAAAACGTGTTTTTCAGCCCGAAATAAACGCGTTTTTTCAGACAACTGAATCCCCATGTAGCAACAAGGCTCAGAAGAGCCCACACACTCAGATCTTAACCCCAGTGTGCTGAAAGTGTCAAAACATGTTTTTCAGCAGAAATAAACATGTTTCTGCAAGTTTGGTCAACCCCATGTAAGTTATGGGGCAGTAACAGTACACTTTTCAAAACGTGTTTTTCAGCCCGAAATAAACGCGTTTTTTCAGACAACTGAATACCCATGTAGCAGCAAGTCTCAGAAGAGCCCACACACTCAGCTCTTAACCCCAGTGTGCAGAAAGGGTCAAAACGTGTTTTTCAGCAGAAATAAACATGTTTCTGCAAGTTTGGTCAACCCCATGTAAGTTATGGGGCAGTAACAGTACACTCTGCAAAACGTGTTTTTCAGCCCGAAATAAACGCGTTTTTTCAGACAACTGAATCCCCATGTAGCAGCAAGGCTCAGAAGAGCCCACACACTCAGATCTTAACCCCAGTGTGCAGAAAGGTTCAAAACATGTTTTTCAGCAGAAATAAACATGTTTCTGCAAGTTTGGTCAACCCCATGTAAGTTATGGGGCAGTAACTACACTTTTCAAAACGTGTTTTTCAGCCCGAAATAAACGCGTTTTTTCAGACAACTGAATCCCCATGTAGCAACAAGGCTCAGAAGAGCCCACACACTCAGATCTTAACCCCAGTGTGCAGAAAGGGTCAAAACTTGTTTTTCAGCAGAAATAAACATGTTTCTGCAAGTTTGGTCAACCCCATGTAAGTTATGGGGCAGTAACAGTACACTTTTCAAAACGTGTTTTTCAGCCCGAAATAAACGCGTTTTTTCAGACAACTGAATCCCCATGTAGCAGCAAGGCTCAGAAGAGCCCACACACTCAGATCTTAACCCCAGTGTGCAGAAAGGTTCAAAACATGTTTTTCAGCAGAAATAAACATGTTTCTGCAAGTTTGGTCAACCCCATGTAAGTTATGGGGCAGTAACAGTACACTTTTCAAAACGTGTTTTTCAGCCCGAAATAAACGCGTTTTTTCAGACAACTGAATCCCCATGTAGCAACAAGGCTCAGAAGAGCCCACACACTCAGATCTTAACCCCAGTGTGCTGAAAGTGTCAAAACATGTTTTTCAGCAGAAATAAACATGTTTCTGCAAGTTTGGTCAACCCCATGTAAGTTATGGGGCAGTAACAGTACACTTTTCAAAACGTGTTTTTCAGCCCGAAATAAACGCGTTTTTTCAGACAACTGAATCCCCATGTAGCAACAAGGCTCAGAAGAGCCCACACACTCAGATCTTAACCCCAGTGTGCTGAAAGTGTCAAAACATGTTTTTCAGCAGAAATAAACATGTTTCTGCAAGTTTGGTCAACCCCATGTAAGTTATGGGGCAGTAACAGTACACTTTTCAAAACGTGTTTTTCAGCCCGAAATAAACGCGTTTTTTCAGACAACTGAATCCCCATGTAGCAACAAGGCTCAGAAGAGCCCACACACTCAGATCTTAACCCCAGTGTGCTGAAAGTGTCAAAACATGTTTTTCAGCAGAAATAAACATGTTTCTGCAAGTTTGGTCAACCCCATGTAAGTTATGGGGCAGTAACAGTACACTCTGCAAAACGTGTTTTTCAGCCCGAAATAAACGCGTTTTTTCAGACAACTGAATCCCCATGTAGCAGCAAGGCTCAGAAGAGCCCACACACTCAGATCTTAACCCCAGTGTGCAGAAAGGTTCAAAACATGTTTTTCAGCAGAAATAAACATGTTTCTGCAAGTTTGGTCAACCCCATGTAAGTTATGGGGCAGTAACTACACTTTTCAAAACGTGTTTTTCAGCCCGAAATAAACGCGTTTTTTCAGACAACTGAATCCCCATGTAGCAACAAGGCTCAGAAGAGCCCACACACTCAGATCTTAACCCCAGTGTGCAGAAAGGGTCAAAACTTGTTTTTCAGCAGAAATAAACATGTTTCTGCAAGTTTGGTCAACCCCATGTAAGTTATGGGGCAGTAACAGTACACTTTTCAAAACGTGTTTTTCAGCCCGAAATAAACGCGTTTTTTCAGACAACTGAATCCCCATGTAGCAGCAAGGCTCAGAAGAGCCCACACACTCAGATCTTAACCCCAGTGTGCAGAAAGGTTCAAAACATGTTTTTCAGCAGAAATAAACATGTTTCTGCAAGTTTGGTCAACCCCATGTAAGTTATGGGGCAGTAACAGTACACTTTTCAAAACGTGTTTTTCAGCCCGAAATAAACGCGTTTTTTCAGACAACTGAATCCCCATGTAGCAACAAGGCTCAGAAGAGCCCACACACTCAGATCTTAACCCCAGTGTGCTGAAAGTGTCAAAACATGTTTTTCAGCAGAAATAAACATGTTTCTGCAAGTTTGGTCAACCCCATGTAAGTTATGGGGCAGTAACAGTACACTTTTCAAAACGTGTTTTTCAGCCCGAAATAAACGCGTTTTTTCAGACAACTGAATCCCCATGTAGCAACAAGGCTCAGAAGAGCCCACACACTCAGATCTTAACCCCAGTGTGCTGAAAGTGTCAAAACATGTTTTTCAGCAGAAATAAACATGTTTCTGCAAGTTTGGTCAACCCCATGTAAGTTATGGGGCAGTAACAGTACACTTTTCAAAACGTGTTTTTCAGCCCGAAATAAACGCGTTTTTTCAGACAACTGAATCCCCATGTAGCAGCAAGGCTCAGAAGAGCCCACACACTCAGCTCTTAACCCCAGTGTGCAGAAAGGGTCAAAACGTGTTTTTCAGCAGAAATAAACATGTTTCTGCAAGTTTGGTCAACCCCATGTAAGTTATGGGGCAGTAACAGTACACTCTGCAAAACGTGTTTTTCAGCCCGAAATAAACGCGTTTTTTCATACAACTGAATCCCCATGTAGCAGCAAGGCTCAGAAGAGCCCACACACTCAGATCTTAACCCCAGTGTGCAGAAAGGTTCAAAACATGTTTTTCAGCAGAAATAAACATGTTTCTGCAAGTTTGGTCAACCCCATGTAAGTTATGGGGCAGTAACAGTACACTTTTCAAAACGTGTTTTTCAGCCCGAAATAAACGTGTTTTTTCAGACAACTGAATCCCCATGTAGCAACAAGGCTCAGAAGAGCCCACACACTCAGATCTTAACCCCAGTGTGCTGAAAGTGTCAAAACATGTTTTTCAGCAGAAATAAACATGTTTCTGCAAGTTTGGTCAACCCCATGTAAGTTATGGGGCAGTAACAGTACACTTTTCAAAACGTGTTTTTCAGCCCGAAATAAACGCGTTTTTTCAGACAACTGAATCCCCATGTAGCAACAAGGCTCAGAAGAGCCCACACACTCAGATCTTAACCCCAGTGTGCTGAAGGTGTCAAAACATGTTTTTCAGCAGAAATAAACATGTTTCTGCAAGTTTGGTCAACCCCATGTAAGTTATGGGGCAGTAACAGTACACTTTTCAAAACGTGTTTTTCAGCCCGAAATAAACGCGTTTTTTCAGACAACTGAATACCCATGTAGCAGCAAGTCTCAGAAGAGCCCACACACTCAGCTCTTAACCCCAGTGTGCAGAAAGGGTCAAAACGTGTTTTTCAGCAGAAATAAACATGTTTCTGCAAGTTTGGTCAACCCCATGTAAGTTATGGGGCAGTAACAGTACACTCTGCAAAACGTGTTTTTCAGCCCGAAATAAACGCGTTTTTTCAGACAACTGAATCCCCATGTAGCAACAAGGCTCAGAAGAGCCCACACACTCAGATCTTAACCCCAGTGTGCTGACAGTGTCAAAACATGTTTTTCAGCAGAAATAAACATGTTTCTGCAAGTTTGGTCAACCCCATGTAAGTTATGGGGCAGTAACAGTACACTTTTCAAAACGTGTTTTTCAGCCCGAAATAAACGCGTTTTTTCAGACAACTGAATCCCCATGCAGCAACAAGGCTCAGAAGAGCCCACACACTCAGATCTTAACCCCAGTGTGCTGAAAGTGTCAAAACTTGTTTTTCAGCAGAAATAAACATGTTTCTGCAAGTTTGGTCAACCCCATGTAAGTTATGGGGCAGTAACAGTACACTTTTCAAAACGTGTTTTTCAGCCCGAAATAAACGCGTTTTTCAGACAACTGAATACCCATGTAGCAGAAAGGCTCAGAAGAGCCCACACACTCAGATCTTAACCCCAGTGTGCTGAAAGTGTCAAAACATGTTTTTCAGCAGAAATAAACATGTTTCTGCAAGTTTGGTCAACCCCATGTAAGTTATGGGGCAGTAACAGTACACTTTTCAAAGCGTGTTTTTCAGCCCGAAATAAACGCGTTTTTTCAGACAACTGAATCCCCATGTAGCAGCAAGGCTCAGACGAGCCCACACACTCAGATCTTAACCCCAGTGTGCAGAAAGGGTCAAAACGTGTTTTTCAGCAGAAATAAACATGTTTCTGCAAGTTTGGTCAACCCCATGTAAGTTATGGGGCAGTAACAGTACACTCTGCAAAACGTGTTTTTCAGCCCGAAATAAACGCGTTTTTTCAGACAACTGAATCCCCATGTAGCAGCAAGGCTCAGAAGAGCCCACACACTCAGATCTTAACCCCAGTGTGCTGAAAGTGTCAAAACATGTTTTTCAGCAGAAATAAACATGTTTCTGCAAGTTTGGTCAACCCCATGTAAGTTATGGGGCAGTAACAGTACACTTTTCAAAACGTGTTTTTCAGCCCGAAATAAACGCGTTTTTTCAGACAACTGAATACCCATGTAGCAGCAAGTCTCAGAAGAGCCCACACACTCAGCTCTTAACCCCAGTGTGCAGAAAGGGTCAAAACGTGTTTTTCAGCAGAAATAAACATGTTTCTGCAAGTTTGGTCAACCCCATGTAAGTTATGGGGCAGTAACAGTACACTCTGCAAAACGTGTTTTTCAGCCCGAAATAAACGCGTTTTTTCAGACAACTGAATCCCCATGTAGCAGCAAGGCTCAGAAGAGCCCACACACTCAGATCTTAACCCCAGTGTGCAGAAAGGTTCAAAACATGTTTTTCAGCAGAAATAAACATGTTTCTGCAAGTTTGGTCAACCCCATGTAAGTTATGGGGCAGTAACTACACTTTTCAAAACGTGTTTTTCAGCCCGAAATAAACGCGTTTTTTCAGACAACTGAATCCCCATGTAGCAACAAGGCTCAGAAGAGCCCACACACTCAGATCTTAACCCCAGTGTGCAGAAAGGGTCAAAACTTGTTTTTCAGCAGAAATAAACATGTTTCTGCAAGTTTGGTCAACCCCATGTAAGTTATGGGGCAGTAACAGTACACTTTTCAAAACGTGTTTTTCAGCCCGAAATAAACGCGTTTTTTCAGACAACTGAATCCCCATGTAGCAGCAAGGCTCAGAAGAGCCCACACACTCAGATCTTAACCCCAGTGTGCAGAAAGGTTCAAAACATGTTTTTCAGCAGAAATAAACATGTTTCTGCAAGTTTGGTCAACCCCATGTAAGTTATGGGGCAGTAACAGTACACTTTTCAAAACGTGTTTTTCAGCCCGAAATAAACGCGTTTTTTCAGACAACTGAATCCCCATGTAGCAACAAGGCTCAGAAGAGCCCACACACTCAGATCTTAACCCCAGTGTGCTGAAAGTGTCAAAACATGTTTTTCAGCAGAAATAAACATGTTTCTGCAAGTTTGGTCAACCCCATGTAAGTTATGGGGCAGTAACAGTACACTTTTCAAAACGTGTTTTTCAGCCCGAAATAAACGCGTTTTTTCAGACAACTGAATCCCCATGTAGCAACAAGGCTCAGAAGAGCCCACACACTCAGATCTTAACCCCAGTGTGCTGAAAGTGTCAAAACATGTTTTTCAGCAGAAATAAACATGTTTCTGCAAGTTTGGTCAACCCCATGTAAGTTATGGGGCAGTAACAGTACACTTTTCAAAACGTGTTTTTCAGCCCGAAATAAACGCGTTTTTTCAGACAACTGAATCCCCATGTAGCAACAAGGCTCAGAAGAGCCCACACACTCAGATCTTAACCCCAGTGTGCTGAAAGTGTCAAAACATGTTTTTCAGCAGAAATAAACATGTTTCTGCAAGTTTGGTCAACCCCATGTAAGTTATGGGGCAGTAACAGTACACTTTTCAAAACGTGTTTTTCAGCCCGAAATAAACGCGTTTTTTCAGACAACTGAATACCCATGTAGCAGCAAGGCTCAGAAGAGCCCACACACTCAGCTCTTAACCCCAGTGTGCAGAAAGGGTCAAAACGTGTTTTTCAGCAGAAATAAACATGTTTCTGCAAGTTTGGTCAACCCCATGTAAGTTATGGGGCAGTAACAGTACACTCTGCAAAACGTGTTTTTCAGCCCGAAATAAACGCGTTTTTTCAGACAACTGAATCCCCATGTAGCAGCAAGGCTCAGAAGAGCCCACACACTCAGCTCTTAACCCCAGTGTGCAGAAAGGGTCAAAACGTGTTTTTCAGCAGAAATAAACATGTTTCTGCAAGTTTGGTCAACCCCATGTAAGTTATGGGGCAGTAACAGTACACTCTGCAAAACGTGTTTTTCAGCCCGAAATAAACGCGTTTTTTCATACAACTGAATCCCCATGTAGCAGCAAGGCTCAGAAGAGCCCACACACTCAGATCTTAACCCCAGTGTGCAGAAAGGTTCAAAACATGTTTTTCAGCAGAAATAAACATGTTTCTGCAAGTTTGGTCAACCCCATGTAAGTTATGGGGCAGTAACAGTACACTTTTCAAAACGTGTTTTTCAGCCCGAAATAAACGTGTTTTTTCAGACAACTGAATCCCCATGTAGCAACAAGGCTCAGAAGAGCCCACACACTCAGATCTTAACCCCAGTGTGCTGAAAGTGTCAAAACATGTTTTTCAGCAGAAATAAACATGTTTCTGCAAGTTTGGTCAACCCCATGTAAGTTATGGGGCAGTAACAGTACACTTTTCAAAACGTGTTTTTCAGCCCGAAATAAACGCGTTTTTTCAGACAACTGAATCCCCATGTAGCAACAAGGCTCAGAAGAGCCCACACACTCAGATCTTAACCCCAGTGTGCTGAAGGTGTCAAAACATGTTTTTCAGCAGAAATAAACATGTTTCTGCAAGTTTGGTCAACCCCATGTAAGTTATGGGGCAGTAACAGTACACTTTTCAAAACGTGTTTTTCAGCCCGAAATAAACGCGTTTTTTCAGACAACTGAATACCCATGTAGCAGCAAGTCTCAGAAGAGCCCACACACTCAGCTCTTAACCCCAGTGTGCAGAAAGGGTCAAAACGTGTTTTTCAGCAGAAATAAACATGTTTCTGCAAGTTTGGTCAACCCCATGTAAGTTATGGGGCAGTAACAGTACACTCTGCAAAACGTGTTTTTCAGCCCGAAATAAACGCGTTTTTTCAGACAACTGAATCCCCATGTAGCAACAAGGCTCAGAAGAGCCCACACACTCAGATCTTAACCCCAGTGTGCTGACAGTGTCAAAACATGTTTTTCAGCAGAAATAAACATGTTTCTGCAAGTTTGGTCAACCCCATGTAAGTTATGGGGCAGTAACAGTACACTTTTCAAAACGTGTTTTTCAGCCCGAAATAAACGCGTTTTTTCAGACAACTGAATCCCCATGCAGCAACAAGGCTCAGAAGAGCCCACACACTCAGATCTTAACCCCAGTGTGCTGAAAGTGTCAAAACTTGTTTTTCAGCAGAAATAAACATGTTTCTGCAAGTTTGGTCAACCCCATGTAAGTTATGGGGCAGTAACAGTACACTTTTCAAAACGTGTTTTTCAGCCCGAAATAAACGCGTTTTTCAGACAACTGAATACCCATGTAGCAGAAAGGCTCAGAAGAGCCCACACACTCAGATCTTAACCCCAGTGTGCTGAAAGTGTCAAAACATGTTTTTCAGCAGAAATAAACATGTTTCTGCAAGTTTGGTCAACCCCATGTAAGTTATGGGGCAGTAACAGTACACTTTTCAAAACGTGTTTTTCAGCCCGAAATAAACGCGTTTTTTCAGACAACTGAATACCCATGTAGCAGCAAGTCTCAGAAGAGCCCACACACTCAGCTCTTAACCCCAGTGTGCAGAAAGGGTCAAAACGTGTTTTTCAGCAGAAATAAACATGTTTCTGCAAGTTTGGTCAACCCCATGTAAGTTATGGGGCAGTAACAGTACACTCTGCAAAACGTGTTTTTCAGCCCGAAATAAACGCGTTTTTTCAGACAACTGAATCCCCATGTAGCAGCAAGGCTCAGAAGAGCCCACACACTCAGATCTTAACCCCAGTGTGCAGAAAGGTTCAAAACATGTTTTTCAGCAGAAATAAACATGTCTCTGCAAGTTTGGTCAACCCCATGTAAGTTATGGGGCAGTAACAGTACACTTTTCAAAACGTGTTTTTCAGCCCGAAATAAACGCGTTTTTTCAGACAACTGAATCCCCATGTAGCAACAAGGCTCAGAAGAGCCCACACACTCAGATCTTAACCCCAGTGTGCTGAAAGTGTCAAAACATGTTTTTCAGCAGAAATAAACATGTTTCTGCAAGTTTGGTCAACCCCATGTAAGTTATGGGGCAGTAACAGTACACTTTTCAAAACGTGTTTTTCAGCCCGAAATAAACGCGTTTTTTCAGACAACTGAATCCCCATGTAGCAGCAAGGCTCAGACGAGCCCACACACTCAGATCTTAACCCCAGTGTGCAGAAAGGGTCAAAACGTGTTTTTCAGCAGAAATAAACATGTTTCTGCAAGTTTGGTCAACCCCATGTAAGTTATGGGGCAGTAACAGTACACTCTGCAAAACGTGTTTTTCAGCCCGAAATAAACGCGTTTTTTCAGACAACTGAATCCCCATGTAGCAGCAAGGCTCAGAAGAGCCCACACACTCAGATCTTAACCCCAGTGTGCTGAAAGTGTCAAAACATGTTTTTCAGCAGAAATAAACATGTTTCTGCAAGTTTGGTCAACCCCATGTAAGTTATGGGGCAGTAACAGTACACTTTTCAAAACGTGTTTTTCAGCCCGAAATAAACGCGTTTTTTCAGACAACTGAATCCCCATGTAGCAACAAGGCTCAGAAGAGCCCACACACTCAGATCTTAACCCCAGTGTGCTGAAAGTGTCAAAACATGTTTTTCAGCAGAAATAAACAAGTTTCTGCAAGTTTGGTCAACCCCATGTAAGTTATGGGGCAGTAACAGTACACTCTGCAAAACGTGTTTTTCAGCCCGAAATAAACGCGTTTTTTCAGACAACTGAATACCCATGTAGCAGCAAGGCTCAGAAGAGCCCACACACTCAGATCTTAACCCCAGTGTGCTGAAAGTGTCAAAACATGTTTTTCAGCAGAAATAAACATGTTTCTGCAAGTTTGGTCAACCCCATGTAAGTTATGGGGCAGTAACAGTACACTTTTCAAAACGTGTTTTTCAGCCCGAAATAAACGCGTTTTTTCAGACAACTGAATCCCCATGTAGCAGCAAGGCTCAGAAGAGCCCACACACTCAGATCTTAACCCCAGTGTGCTGAAAGTGTCAAAACATGTTTTTCAGCAGAAATAAACATGTTTCTGCAAGTTTGGTCAACCCCATGTAAGTTATGGGGCAGTAACAGTACACTTTTCAAAACGTGTTTTTCAGCCCGAAATAAACGCGTTTTTTCAGACAACTGAATCCCCATGTAGCAACAAGGCTCAGAAGAGCCCACACACTCAGATCTTAACCCCAGTGTGCTGAAAGTGTCAAAACATGTTTTTCAGCAGAAATAAACATGTTTCTGCAAGTTTGGTCAACCCCATGTAAGTTATGGGGCAGTAACAGTACACTTTTCAAAACGTGTTTTTCAGCCCGAAATAAACGCGTTTTTTCAGACAACTGAATCCCCATGCAGCAACAAGGCTCAGAAGAGCCCACACACTCAGATCTTAACCCCAGTGTGCTGAAAGTGTCAAAACTTGTTTTTCAGCAGAAATAAACATGTTTCTGCAAGTTTGGTCAACCCCATGTAAGTTATGGGTCAGTAACAGTACACTTTTCAAAACGTGTTTTTCAGCCCGAAATAAACGCGTTTTTTCAGACAACTGAATACCCATGTAGCAGCAAGGCTCAGAAGAGCCCACACACTCAGATCTTAACCCCAGTGTGCTGAAAGTGTCAAAACATGTTTTTCAGCAGAAATAAACATGTTTCTGCAAGTTTGGTCAACCCCATGTAAGTTATGGGGCAGTAACAGTACACTTTTCAAAACGTGTTTTTCAGCCCGAAATAAACGCGTTTTTTCAGACAACTGAATCCCCATGTAGCAACAAGGCTCAGAAGAGCCCACACACTCAGATCTTAACCCCAGTGTGCTGAAAGTGTCAAAACATGTTTTTCAGCAGAAATAAACATGTTTCTGCAAGTTTGGTCAACCCCATGTAAGTTATGGGGCAGTAACAGTACACTTTTCAAAACGTGTTTTTCAGCCCGAAATAAACGCGTTTTTTCAGACAACTGAATACCCATGTAGCAGCAAGTCTCAGAAGAGCCCACACACTCAGCTCTTAACCCCAGTGTGCAGAAAGGGTCAAAACGTGTTTTTCAGCAGAAATAAACATGTTTCTGCAAGTTTGGTCAACCCCATGTAAGTTATGGGGCAGTAACAGTACACTCTGCAAAACGTGTTTTTCAGCCCGAAATAAACGCGTTTTTTCAGACAACTGAATCCCCATGTAGCAGCAAGGCTCAGAAGAGCCCACACACTCAGATCTTAACCCCAGTGTGCAGAAAGGTTCAAAACATGTTTTTCAGCAGAAATAAACATGTTTTTGCAAGTTTGGTCAACCCCATGTAAGTTATGGGGCAGTAACAGTACACTTTTCAAAACGTGTTTTTCAGCCCGAAATAAACGCGTTTTTTCAGACAACTGAATCCCCATGTAGCAACAAGGCTCAGAAGAGCCCACACACTCAGATCTTAACCCCAGTGTGCAGAAAGGGTCAAAACTTGTTTTTCAGCAGAAATAAACATGTTTCTGCAAGTTTGGTCAACCCCATGTAAGTTATGGGGCAGTAACAGTACACTTTTCAAAACGTGTTTTTCAGCCCGAAATAAACGCGTTTTTTCAGACAACTGAATCCCCATGTAGCAGCAAGGCTCAGAAGAGCCCACACACTCAGATCTTAACCCCAGTGTGCAGAAAGGTTCAAAACATGTTTTTCAGCAGAAATAAACATGTTTCTGCAAGTTTGGTCAACCCCATGTAAGTTATGGGGCAGTAACAGTACACTTTTCAAAACGTGTTTTTCAGCCCGAAATAAACGCGTTTTTTCAGACAACTGAATCCCCATGTAGCAACAAGGCTCAGAAGAGCCCACACACTCAGATCTTAACCCCAGTGTGCTGAAAGTGTCAAAACATGTTTTTCAGCAGAAATAAACATGTTTCTGCAAGTTTGGTCAACCCCATGTAAGTTATGGGGCAGTAACAGTACACTTTTCAAAACGTGTTTTTCAGCCCGAAATAAACGCGTTTTTTCAGACAACTGAATCCCCATGTAGCAACAAGGCTCAGAAGAGCCCACACACTCAGATCTTAACCCCAGTGTGCTGAAAGTGTCAAAACATGTTTTTCAGCAGAAATAAACATGTTTCTGCAAGTTTGGTCAACCCCATGTAAGTTATGGGGCAGTAACAGTACACTTTTCAAAACGTGTTTTTCAGCCCGAAATAAACGCGTTTTTTCAGACAACTGAATACCCATGTAGCAGCAAGTCTCAGAAGAGCCCACACACTCAGCTCTTAACCCCAGTGTGCAGAAAGGGTCAAAACGTGTTTTTCAGCAGAAATAAACATGTTTCTGCAAGTTTGGTCAACCCCATGTAAGTTATGGGGCAGTAACAGTACACTCTGCAAAACGTGTTTTTCAGCCCGAAATAATTGCGTTTTTTCAGACAACTGAATCCCCATGTAGCAGCAAGGCTCAGAAGAGCCCACACACTCAGCTCTTAACCCCAGTGTGCAGAAAGGGTCAAAACGTGTTTTTCAGCAGAAATAAACATGTTTCTGCAAGTTTGGTCAACCCCATGTAAGTTATGGGGCAGTAACAGTACACTCTGCAAAACGTGTTTTTCAGCCCGAAATAAACGCGTTTTTTCAGACAACTGAATCCCCATGTAGCAGCAAGGCTCAGAAGAGCCCACACACTCAGATCTTAACCCCAGTGTGCAGAAAGGTTCAAAACATGTTTTTCAGCAGAAATAAACATGTTTCTGCAAGTTTGGTCAACCCCATGTAAGTTATGGGGCAGTAACAGTACACTTTTCAAAACTTTTTTTTCAGCCCGAAATAAACGCGTTTTTTCAGACAACTGAATACCCATGTAGCAGCAAGGCTCAGAAGAGCCCACACACTCAGATCTTAACCCCAGTGTGCTGAAAGTGTCAAAACATGTTTTTCAGCAGAAATAAACATGTTTCTGCAAGTTTGGTCAACCCCATGTAAGTTATGGGGCAGTAACAGTACACTTTTCAAAACGTGTTTTTCAGCCCGAAATAAACGCGTTTTTTCAGACAACTGAATCCCCATGTAGCAACAAGGCTCAGAAGAGCCCACACACTCAGATCTTAACCCCAGTGTGCTGAAAGTGTCAAAACATGTTTTTCAGCAGAAATAAACAAGTTTCTGCAAGTTTGGTCAACCCCATGTAAGTTATGGGGCAGTAACAGTACACTCTGCAAAACGTGTTTTTCAGCCCGAAATAAACGCGTTTTTTCAGACAACTGAATACCCATGTAGCAGCAAGGCTCAGAAGAGCCCACACACTCAGATCTTAACCCCAGTGTGCTGAAAGTGTCAAAACATGTTTTTCAGCAGAAATAAACATGTTTCTGCAAGTTTGGTCAACCCCATGTAAGTTATGGGGCAGTAACAGTACACTTTTCAAAACGTGTTTTTCAGCCCGAAATAAACGCGTTTTTTCAGACAACTGAATCCCCATGTAGCAACAAGGCTCAGAAGAGCCCACACACTCAGATCTTAACCCCAGTGTGCTGAAAGTGTCAAAACATGTTTTTCAGCAGAAATAAACATGTTTCTGCAAGTTTGGTCAACCCCATGTAAGTTATGGGGCAGTAACAGTACACTTTTCAAAACGTGTTTTTCAGCCCGAAATAAACGCGTTTTTTCAGACAACTGAATCCCCATGTAGCAACAAGGCTCAGAAGAGCCCACACACTCAGATCTTAACCCCAGTGTGCTGAAAGTGTCAAAACATGTTTTTCAGCAGAAATAAACATGTTTCTGCAAGTTTGGTCAACCCCATGTAAGTTATGGGGCAGTAACAGTACACTTTTCAAAACGTGTTATTCAGCCCGAAATAAACGCGTTTTTTCAGACAACTGAATCCCCATGTAGCAACAAGGCTCAGAAGAGCCCACACACTCAGATCTTAACCCCAGTGTGCTGAAAGTGTCAAAACATGTTTTTCAGCAGAAATAAACATGTTTCTGCAAGTTTGGTCAACCCCATGTAAGTTATGGGGCAGTAACAGTACACTTTTCAAAACGTGTTTTTCAGCCCGAAATAAACGCGTTTTTTCAGACAACTGAATCCCCATGTAGCAGCAAGGCTCAGAAGAGCCCACACACTCAGATCTTAACCCCAGTGTGCTGAAAGTGTCAAAACATGTTTTTCAGCAGAAATAAACATGTTTCTGCAAGTTTGGTCAACCCCATGTAAGTTATGGGGCAGTAACAGTACACTTTTCAAAACGTGTTTTTCAGCCCGAAATAAAAGCGTTTTTTCAGACAACTGAATCCCCATGTAGCAACAAGGCTCAGAAGAGCCCACACACTCAGATCTTAACCCCAGTGTGCTGAAAGTGTCAAAACATGTTTTTCAGCAGAAATAAACATGTTTCTGCAAGTTTGGTCAACCCCATGTAAGTTATGGGGCAGTAACAGTACACTTTTCAAAACGTGTTTTTCAGCCCGAAATAAACGCGTTTTTTCAGACAACTGAATCCCCATGCAGCAACAAGGCTCAGAAGAGCCCACACACTCAGATCTTAACCCCAGTGTGCTGAAAGTGTCAAAACTTGTTTTTCAGCAGAAATAAACATGTTTCTGCAAGTTTGGTCAACCCCATGTAAGTTATGGGTCAGTAACAGTACACTTTTCAAAACGTGTTTTTCAGCCCGAAATAAACGCGTTTTTTCAGACAACTGAATACCCATGTAGCAGCAAGGCTCAGAAGAGCCCACACACTCAGATCTTAACCCCAGTGTGCTGAAAGTGTCAAAACATGTTTTTCAGCAGAAATAAACATGTTTCTGCAAGTTTGGTCAACCCCATGTAAGTTATGGGGCAGTAACAGTACACTTTTCAAAACGTGTTTTTCAGCCCGAAATAAACGCGTTTTTTCAGACAACTGAATCCCCATGTAGCAACAAGGCTCAGAAGAGCCCACACACTCAGATCTTAACCCCAGTGTGCTGAAAGTGTCAAAACATGTTTTTCAGCAGAAATAAACATGTTTCTGCAAGTTTGGTCAACCCCATGTAAGTTATGGGGCAGTAACAGTACACTTTTCAAAACGTGTTTTTCAGCCCGAAATAAACGCGTTTTTTCAGACAACTGAATACCCATGTAGCAGCAAGTCTCAGAAGAGCCCACACACTCAGCTCTTAACCCCAGTGTGCAGAAAGGGTCAAAACGTGTTTTTCAGCAGAAATAAACATGTTTCTGCAAGTTTGGTCAACCCCATGTAAGTTATGGGGCAGTAACAGTACACTCTGCAAAACGTGTTTTTCAGCCCGAAATAAACGCGTTTTTTCAGACAACTGAATCCCCATGTAGCAGCAAGGCTCAGAAGAGCCCACACACTCAGATCTTAACCCCAGTGTGCAGAAAGGTTCAAAACATGTTTTTCAGCAGAAATAAACATGTTTCTGCAAGTTTGGTCAACCCCATGTAAGTTATGGGGCAGTAACTACACTTTTCAAAACGTGTTTTTCAGCCCGAAATAAACGCGTTTTTTCAGACAACTGAATCCCCATGTAGCAACAAGGCTCAGAAGAGCCCACACACTCAGATCTTAACCCCAGTGTGCAGAAAGGGTCAAAACTTGTTTTTCAGCAGAAATAAACATGTTTCTGCAAGTTTGGTCAACCCCATGTAAGTTATGGGGCAGTAACAGTACACTTTTCAAAACGTGTTTTTCAGCCCGAAATAAACGCGTTTTTTCAGACAACTGAATCCCCATGTAGCAGCAAGGCTCAGAAGAGCCCACACACTCAGATCTTAACCCCAGTGTGCAGAAAGGTTCAAAACATGTTTTTCAGCAGAAATAAACATGTTTCTGCAAGTTTGGTCAACCCCATGTAAGTTATGGGGCAGTAACAGTACACTTTTCAAAACGTGTTTTTCAGCCCGAAATAAACGCGTTTTTTCAGACAACTGAATCCCCATGTAGCAACAAGGCTCAGAAGAGCCCACACACTCAGATCTTAACCCCAGTGTGCTGAAAGTGTCAAAACATGTTTTTCAGCAGAAATAAACATGTTTCTGCAAGTTTGGTCAACCCCATGTAAGTTATGGGGCAGTAACAGTACACTTTTCAAAACGTGTTTTTCAGCCCGAAATAAACGCGTTTTTTCAGACAACTGAATCCCCATGTAGCAACAAGGCTCAGAAGAGCCCACACACTCAGATCTTAACCCCAGTGTGCTGAAAGTGTCAAAACATGTTTTTCAGCAGAAATAAACATGTTTCTGCAAGTTTGGTCAACCCCATGTAAGTTATGGGGCAGTAACAGTACACTTTTCAAAACGTGTTTTTCAGCCCGAAATAAACGCGTTTTTTCAGACAACTGAATACCCATGTAGCAGCAAGTCTCAGAAGAGCCCACACACTCAGCTCTTAACCCCAGTGTGCAGAAAGGGTCAAAACGTGTTTTTCAGCAGAAATAAACATGTTTCTGCAAGTTTGGTCAACCCCATGTAAGTTATGGGGCAGTAACAGTACACTCTGCAAAACGTGTTTTTCAGCCCGAAATAATTGCGTTTTTTCAGACAACTGAATCCCCATGTAGCAGCAAGGCTCAGAAGAGCCCACACACTCAGCTCTTAACCCCAGTGTGCAGAAAGGGTCAAAACGTGTTTTTCAGCAGAAATAAACATGTTTCTGCAAGTTTGGTCAACCCCATGTAAGTTATGGGGCAGTAACAGTACACTCTGCAAAACGTGTTTTTCAGCCCGAAATAAACGCGTTTTTTCAGACAACTGAATCCCCATGTAGCAGCAAGGCTCAGAAGAGCCCACACACTCAGATCTTAACCCCAGTGTGCAGAAAGGTTCAAAACATGTTTTTCAGCAGAAATAAACATGTTTCTGCAAGTTTGGTCAACCCCATGTAAGTTATGGGGCAGTAACAGTACACTTTTCAAAACTTTTTTTTCAGCCCGAAATAAACGCGTTTTTTCAGACAACTGAATACCCATGTAGCAGCAAGGCTCAGAAGAGCCCACACACTCAGATCTTAACCCCAGTGTGCTGAAAGTGTCAAAACATGTTTTTCAGCAGAAATAAACATGTTTCTGCAAGTTTGGTCAACCCCATGTAAGTTATGGGGCAGTAACAGTACACTTTTCAAAACGTGTTTTTCAGCCCAAAATAAACGCGTTTTTTCAGACAACTGAATCCCCATGTAGCAACAAGGCTCAGAAGAGCCCACACACTCAGATCTTAACCCCAGTGTGCTGAAAGTGTCAAAACATGTTTTTCAGCAGAAATAAACAAGTTTCTGCAAGTTTGGTCAACCCCATGTAAGTTATGGGGCAGTAACAGTACACTCTGCAAAACGTGTTTTTCAGCCCGAAATAAACGCGTTTTTTCAGACAACTGAATCCCCATGTAGCAGCAAGGCTCAGAAGAGCCCACACACTCAGATCTTAACCCCAGTGTGCTGAAAGTGTCAAAACATGTTTTTCAGCAGAAATAAACATGTTTCTGCAAGTTTGGTCAACCCCATGTAAGTTATGGGGCAGTAACAGTACACTTTTCAAAACGTGTTTTTCAGCCCGAAATAAACGCGTTTTTTCAGACAACTGAATCCCCATGTAGCAACAAGGCTCAGAAGAGCCCACACACTCAGATCTTAACCCCAGTGTGCTGAAAGTGTCAAAACATGTTTTTCAGCAGAAATAAACATGTTTCTGCAAGTTTGGTCAACCCCATGTAAGTTATGGGGCAGTAACAGTACACTTTTCAAAACGTGTTTTTCAGCCCGAAATAAACGCGTTTTTTCAGACAACTGAATCCCCATGTAGCAACAAGGCTCAGAAGAGCCCACACACTCAGATCTTAACCCCAGTGTGCTGAAAGTGTCAAAACATGTTTTTCAGCAGAAATAAACATGTTTCTGCAAGTTTGGTCAACCCCATGTAAGTTATGGGGCAGTAACAGTACACTTTTCAAAACGTGTTTTTCAGCCCGAAATAAACGCGTTTTTTCAGACAACTGAATCCCCATGTAGCAACAAGGCTCAGAAGAGCCCACACTCTCAGATCTTAACCCCAGTGTGCTGAAAGTGTCAAAACATGTTTTTCAGCAGAAATAAACATGTTTCTGCAAGTTTGGTCAACCCCATGTAAGTTATGGGGCAGTAACAGTACACTTTTCAAAACGTGTTTTTCAGCCCGAAATAAACGCGTTTTTTCAGACAACTGAATCCCCATGTAGCAGCAAGGCTCAGAAGAGCCCACACACTCAGATCTTAACCCCAGTGTGCAGAAAGGTTCAAAACATGTTTTTCAGCAGAAATAAACATGTCTCTGCAAGTTTGGTCAACCCCATGTAAGTTATGGGGCAGTAACAGTACACTTTTCAAAACGTGTTTTTCAGCCCGAAATAAACGCGTTTTTTCAGACAACTGAATCCCCATGTAGCAACAAGGCTCAGAAGAGCCCACACACTCAGATCTTAACCCCAGTGTGCTGAAAGTGTCAAAACATGTTTTTCAGCAGAAATAAACATGTTTCTGCAAGTTTGGTCAACCCCATGTAAGTTATGGAGCAGTAACAGTACACTTTTCAAAACGTGTTTTTCAGCCCGAAATAAACGCGTTTTTTCAGACAACTGAATCCCCATGTAGCAGCAAGGCTCAGACGAGCCCACACACTCAGATCTTAACCCCAGTGTGCAGAAAGGGTCAAAACGTGTTTTTCAGCAGAAATAAACATGTTTCTGCAAGTTTGGTCAACCCCATGTAAGTTATGGGGCAGTAACAGTACACTCTGCAAAACGTGTTTTTCAGCCCGAAATAAACGCGTTTTTTCAGACAACTGAATCCCCATGTAGCAGCAAGGCTCAGAAGAGCCCACACACTCAGATCTTAACCCCAGTGTGCTGAAAGTGTCAAAACATGTTTTTCAGCAGAAATAAACATGTTTCTGCAAGTTTGGTCAACCCCATGTAAGTTATGGGGCAGTAACAGTACACTTTTCAAAACGTGTTTTTCAGCCCGAAATAAACGCGTTTTTTCAGACAACTGAATCCCCATGTAGCAACAAGGCTCAGAAGAGCCCACACACTCAGATCTTAACCCCAGTGTGCTGAAAGTGTCAAAACATGTTTTTCAGCAGAAATAAACATGTTTCTGCAAGTTTGGTCAACCCCATGTAAGTTATGGGGCAGTAACAGTACACTCTGCAAAACGTGTTTTTCAGCCCGAAATAAACGCGTTTTTTCAGACAACTGAATCCCCATGTAGCAGCAAGGCTCAGAAGAGCCCACACACTCAGCTCTTAACCCCAGTGTGCAGAAAGGGTCAAAACGTGTTTTTCAGCAGAAATAAACATGTTTCTGCAAGTTTGGTCAACCCCATGTAAGTTATGGGGCAGTAACAGTACACTCTGCAAAACGTGTTTTTCAGCCCGAAATAAACGCGTTTTTTCAGACAACTGAATCCCCATGTAGCAACAAGGCTCAGAAGAGCCCACACACTCAGATCTTAACCCCAGTGTGCTGAAAGTGTCAAAACATGTTTTTCAGCAGAAATAAACATGTTTCTGCAAGTTTGGTCAACCCCATGTAAGTTATGGGGCAGTAACAGTACACTCTGCAAAACGTGTTTTTCAGCCCGAAATAAACGCGTTTTTTCAGACAACTGAATACCCATGTAGCAGCAAGGCTCAGAAGAGCCCACACACTCAGATCTTAACCCCAGTGTGCTGAAAGTGTCAAAACATGTTTTTCAGCAGAAATAAACATGTTTCTGCAAGTTTGGTCAACCCCATGTAAGTTATGGGGCAGTAACAGTACACTTTTCAAAACGTGTTTTTCAGCCCGAAATAAACGCGTTTTTTCAGACAACTGAATCCCCATGTAGCAGCAAGGCTCAGAAGAGCCCACACACTCAGATCTTAACCCCAGTGTGCTGAAAGTGTCAAAACATGTTTTTCAGCAGAAATAAACATGTTTCTGCAAGTTTGGTCAACCCCATGTAAGTTATGGGGCAGTAACAGTACACTTTTCAAAACGTGTTTTTCAGCCCGAAATAAACGCGTTTTTTCAGACAACTGAATCCCCATGTAGCAACAAGGCTCAGAAGAGCCCACACACTCAGATCTTAACCCCAGTGTGCTGAAAGTGTCAAAACATGTTTTTCAGCAGAAATAAACATGTTTCTGCAAGTTTGGTCAACCCCATGTAAGTTATGGGGCAGTAACAGTACACTTTTCAAAACGTGTTTTTCAGCCCGAAATAAACGCGTTTTTTCAGACAACTGAATCCCCATGCAGCAACAAGGCTCAGAAGAGCCCACACACTCAGATCTTAACCCCAGTGTGCTGAAAGTGTCAAAACTTGTTTTTCAGCAGAAATAAACATGTTTCTGCAAGTTTGGTCAACCCCATGTAAGTTATGGGTCAGTAACAGTACACTTTTCAAAACGTGTTTTTCAGCCCGAAATAAACGCGTTTTTTCAGACAACTGAATACCCATGTAGCAGCAAGGCTCAGAAGAGCCCACACACTCAGATCTTAACCCCAGTGTGCTGAAAGTGTCAAAACATGTTTTTCAGCAGAAATAAACATGTTTCTGCAAGTTTGGTCAACCCCATGTAAGTTATGGGGCAGTAACAGTACACTTTTCAAAACGTGTTTTTCAGCCCGAAATAAACGCGTTTTTTCAGACAACTGAATCCCCATGTAGCAACAAGGCTCAGAAGTGCCCACACACTCAGATCTTAACCCCAGGGTGCTGAAAGTGTCAAAACATGTTTTTCAGCAGAAATAAACATGTTTCTGCAAGTTTGGTCAACCCCATGTAAGTTATGGGGCAGTAACAGTACACTTTTCAAAACGTGTTTTTCAGCCCGAAATAAACGCGTTTTTTCAGACAACTGAATACCCATGTAGCAGCAAGTCTCAGAAGAGCCCACACACTCAGCTCTTAACCCCAGTGTGCAGAAAGGGTCAAAACGTGTTTTTCAGCAGAAATAAACATGTTTCTGCAAGTTTGGTCAACCCCATGTAAGTTATGGGGCAGTAACAGTACACTCTGCAAAACGTGTTTTTCAGCCCGAAATAAACGCGTTTTTTCAGACAACTGAATCCCCATGTAGCAGCAAGGCTCAGAAGAGCCCACACACTCAGATCTTAACCCCAGTGTGCAGAAAGGTTCAAAACATGTTTTTCAGCAGAAATAAACATGTTTCTGCAAGTTTGGTCAACCCCATGTAAGTTATGGGGCAGTAACAGTACACTTTTCAAAACGTGTTTTTCAGCCCGAAATAAACGCGTTTTTTCAGACAACTGAATCCCCATGTAGCAGCAAGGCTCAGAAGAGCCCACACACTCAGATCTTAACCCCAGTGTGCAGAAAGGTTCAAAACATGTTTTTCAGCAGAAATAAACATGTTTCTGCAAGTTTGGTCAACCCCATGTAAGTTATGGGGCAGTAACAGTACACTTTTCAAAACGTGTTTTTCAGCCCGAAATAAACGCGTTTTTTCAGACAACTGAATCCCCATGTAGCAACAAGGCTCAGAAGAGCCCACACACTCAGATCTTAACCCCAGTGTGCTGAAAGTGTCAAAACATGTTTTTCAGCAGAAATAAACATGTTTCTGCAAGTTTGGTCAACCCCATGTAAGTTATGGGGCAGTAACAGTACACTTTTCAAAACGTGTTTTTCAGCCCGAAATAAACGCGTTTTTTCAGACAACTGAATCCCCATGTAGCAACAAGGCTCAGAAGAGCCCACACACTCAGATCTTAACCCCAGTGTGCTGAAAGTGTCAAAACATGTTTTTCAGCAGAAATAAACATGTTTCTGCAAGTTTGGTCAACCCCATGTAAGTTATGGGGCAGTAACAGTACACTTTTCAAAACGTGTTTTTCAGCCCGAAATAAACGCGTTTTTTCAGACAACTGAATCCCCATGTAGCAACAAGGCTCAGAAGAGCCCACACACTCAGATCTTAACCCCAGTGTGCTGAAGTGTCAAAACATGTTTTTCAGCAGAAATAAACATGTTTCTGCAAGTTTGGTCAACCCCATGTAAGTTATGGGGCAGTAACAGTACACTTTTCAAAACGTGTTTTTCAGCCCGAAATAAACGCGTTTTTTCAGACAACTGAATACCCATGTAGCAGCAAGGCTCAGAAGAGCCCACACACTCAGCTCTTAACCCCAGTGTGCAGAAAGGGTCAAAACGTGTTTTTCAGCAGAAATAAACATGTTTCTGCAAGTTTGGTCAACCCCATGTAAGTTATGGGGCAGTAACAGTACACTCTGCAAAACGTGTTTTTCAGCCCGAAATAAACGCGTTTTTTCAGACAACTGAATCCCCATGTAGCAGCAAGGCTCAGAAGAGCCCACACACTCAGATCTTAACCCCAGTGTGCTGAAAGTGTCAAAACATGTTTTTCAGCAGAAATAAACATGTTTCTGCAAGTTTGGTCAACCCCATGTAAGTTATGGGGCAGTAACAGTACACTTTTCAAAACGTGTTTTTCAGCCCGAAATAAACGCGTTTTTTCAGACAACTGAATCCCCATGTAGCAACAAGGCTCAGAAGAGCCCACACACTCAGATCTTAACCCCAGTGTGCTGAAAGTGTCAAAACATGTTTTTCAGCAGAAATAAACATGTTTCTGCAAGTTTGGTCAACCCCATGTAAGTTATGGGGCAGTAACAGTACACTCTGCAAAACGTGTTTTTCAGCCCGAAATAAACGCGTTTTTTCAGACAACTGAATCCCCATGTAGCAGCAAGGCTCAGAAGAGCCCACACACTCAGATCTTAACCCCAGTGTGCTGAAAGTGTCAAAACATGTTTTTCAGCAGAAATAAACATGTTTCTGCAAGTTTGGTCAACCCCATGTAAGTTATGGGGCAGTAACAGTACACTTTTCAAAACGTGTTTTTCAGCCCGAAATAAACGCGTTTTTTCAGACAACTGAATCCCCATGTAGCAGCAAGGCTCAGAAGAGCCCACACACTCAGATCTTAACCCCAGTGTGCTGAAAGTGTCAAAACATGTTTTTCAGCAGAAATAAACATGTTTCTGCAAGTTTGGTCAACCCCATGTAAGTTATGGGGCAGTAACAGTACACTTTTCAAAACGTGTTTTTCAGCCCGAAATAAACGCGTTTTTTCAGACAACTGAATCCCCATGTAGCAACAAGGCTCAGAAGAGCCCACACACTCAGATCTTAACCCCAGTGTGCTGAAAGTGTCAAAACATGTTTTTCAGCAGAAATAAACATGTTTCTGCAAGTTTGGTCAACCCCATGTAAGTTATGGGGCAGTAACAGTACACTTTTCAAAACGTGTTTTTCAGCCCGAAATAAACGCGTTTTTTTCAGACAACTGAATCCCCATGCAGCAACAAGGCTCAGAAGAGCCCACACACTCAGATCTTAACCCCAGTGTGCTGAAAGTGTCAAAACTTGTTTTTCAGCAGAAATAAACATGTTTCTGCAAGTTTGGTCAACCCCATGTAAGTTATGGGGCAGTAACAGTACACTTTTCAAAACGTGTTTTTCAGCCCGAAATAAACGCGTTTTTTCAGACAACTGAATACCCATGTAGCAGCAAGGCTCAGAAGAGCCCACACACTCAGATCTTAACCCCAGTGTGCTGAAAGTGTCAAAACATGTTTTTCAGCAGAAATAAACATGTTTCTGCAAGTTTGGTCAACCCCATGAAAGTTATGGGGCAGTAACAGTACACTTTTCAAAACGTGTTTTTCAGCCCGAAATAAACGCGTTTTTTCAGACAACTGAATCCCCATGTAGCAACAAGGCTCAGAAGAGCCCACACACTCAGATCTTAACCCCAGTGTGCAGAAAGGGTCAAAACTTGTTTTTCAGCAGAAATAAACATGTTTCTGCAAGTTTGGTCAACCCCATGTAAGTTATGGGGCAGTAACAGTACACTTTTCAAAACGTGTTTTTCAGCCCGAAATAAACGCGTTTTTTCAGACAACTGAATCCCCATGTAGCAGCAAGGCTCAGAAGAGCCCACACACTCAGATCTTAACCCCAGTGTGCAGAAAGGTTCAAAACATGTTTTTCAGCAGAAATAAACATGTTTCTGCAAGTTTGGTCAACCCCATGTAAGTTATGGGGCAGTAACAGTACACTTTTCAAAACATGTTTTTCAGCCCGAAATAAACGCGTTTTTTCAGACAACTGAATCCCCATGTAGCAACAAGGCTCAGAAGAGCCCACACACTCAGATCTTAACCCCAGTGTGCTGAAAGTGTCAAAACATGTTTTTCAGCAGAAATAAACATGTTTCTGCAAGTTTGGTCAACCCCATGTAAGTTATGGGGCAGTAACAGTACACTTTTCAAAACGTGTTTTTCAGCCCGAAATAAACGCGTTTTTTCAGACAACTGAATCCCCATGTAGCAACAAGGCTCAGAAGAGCCCACACACTCAGATCTTAACCCCAGTGTGCTGAAAGTGTCAAAACATGTTTTTCAGCAGAAATAAACATGTTTCTGCAAGTTTGGTCAACCCCATGTAAGTTATGGGGCAGTAACAGTACACTTTTCAAAACGTGTTTTTCAGCCCGAAATAAACGCGTTTTTTCAGACAACTGAATCCCCATGTAGCAACAAGGCTCAGAAGAGCCCACACACTCAGATCTTAACCCCAGTGTGCTGAAAGTGTCAAAACATGTTTTTCAGCAGAAATAAACATGTTTCTGCAAGTTTGGTCAACCCCATGTAAGTTATGGGGCAGTAACAGTACACTTTTCAAAACGTGTTTTTCAGCCCGAAATAAACGCGTTTTTTCAGACAACTGAATACCCATGTAGCAGCAAGTCTCAGAAGAGCCCACACACTCAGCTCTTAACCCCAGTGTGCAGAAAGGGTCAAAACGTGTTTTTCAGCAGAAATAAACATGTTTCTGCAAGTTTGGTCAACCCCATGTAAGTTATGGGGCAGTAACAGTACACTCTGCAAAACGTGTTTTTCAGCCCGAAATAAACGCGTTTTTTCAGACAACTGAATCCCCATGTAGCAGCAAGGCTCAGAAGAGCCCACACACTCAGCTCTTAACCCCAGTGTGCAGAAAGGGTCAAAACGTGTTTTTCAGCAGAAATAAACATGTTTCTGCAAGTTTGGTCAACCCCATGTAAGTTATGGGGCAGTAACAGTACACTCTGCAAAACGTGTTTTTCAGCCCGAAATAAACGCGTTTTTTCAGACAACTGAATCCCCATGTAGCAGCAAGGCTCAGAAGAGCCCACACACTCAGATCTTAACCCCAGTGTGCAGAAAGGTTCAAAACATGTTTTTCAGCAGAAATAAACATGTTTCTGCAAGTTTGGTCAACCCCATGTAAGTTATGGGGCAGTAACAGTACACTTTTCAAAACGTGTTTTTCAGCCCGAAATAAACGTGTTTTTTCAGACAACTGAATCCCCATGTAGCAACAAGGCTCAGAAGAGCCCACACACTCAGATCTTAACCCCAGTGTGCTGAAAGTGTCAAAACATGTTTTTCAGCAGAAATAAACATGTTTCTGCAAGTTTGGTCAACCCCATGTAAGTTATGGGGCAGTAACAGTACACTTTTCAAAACGTGTTTTTCAGCCCGAAATAAACGCGTTTTTTCAGACAACTGAATCCCCATGTAGCAACAAGGCTCAGAAGAGCCCACACACTCAGATCTTAACCCCAGTGTGCTGAAGGTGTCAAAACATGTTTTTCAGCAGAAATAAACATGTTTCTGCAAGTTTGGTCAACCCCATGTAAGTTATGGGGCAGTAACAGTACACTTTTCAAAACGTGTTTTTCAGCCCGAAATAAACGCGTTTTTTCAGACAACTGAATCCCCATGTAGCAACAAGGCTCAGAAGAGCCCACACACTCAGATCTTAACCCCAGTGTGCTGAAAGTGTCAAAACATGTTTTTCAGCAGAAATAAACATGTTTCTGCAAGTTTGGTCAACCCCATGTAAGTTATGGGGCAGTAACAGTACACTTTTCAAAACGTGTTTTTCAGCCCGAAATAAACGCGTTTTTTCAGACAACTGAATCCCCATGTAGCAGCAAGGCTCAGAAGAGCCCACACACTCAGATCTTAACCCCAGTGTGCTGAAAGTGTCAAAACATGTTTTTCAGCAGAAATAAACATGTTTCTGCAAGTTTGGTCAACCCCATGTAAGTTATGGGGCAGTAACAGTACACTTTTCAAAACGTGTTTTTCAGCCCGAAATAAACGCGTTTTTTCAGACAACTGAATCCCCATGTAGCAACAAGGCTCAGAAGAGCCCACACACTCAGATCTTAACCCCAGTGTGCAGAAAGGTTCAAAACATGTTTTTCAGCAGAAATAAACATGTTTCTGCAAGTTTGGTCAACCCCATGTAAGTTATGGGGCAGTAACAGTACACTTTTCAAAACGTGTTTTTCAGCCCGAAATAAACGCGTTTTTTCAGACAACTGAATCCCCATGTAGCAGCAAGGCTCAGAAGAGCCCACACACTCAGATCTTAACCCCAGTGTGCAGAAAGGTTCAAAACATGTTTTTCAGCAGAAATAAACATGTTTCTGCAAGTTTGGTCAACCCCATGTAAGTTATGGGGCAGTAACAGTACACTTTTCAAAACGTGTTTTTCAGCCCGAAATAAACGCGTTTTTTCAGACAACTGAATCCCCATGTAGCAACAAGGCTCAGAAGAGCCCACACACTCAGATCTTAACCCCAGTGTGCTGAAAGTGTCAAAACATGTTTTTCAGCAGAAATAAACATGTTTCTGCAAGTTTGGTCAACCCCATGTAAGTTATGGGGCAGTAACAGTACACTTTTCAAAACGTGTTTTTCAGCCCGAAATAAACGCGTTTTTTCAGACAACTGAATACCCATGTAGCAGCAAGTCTCAGAAGAGCCCACACACTCAGCTCTTAACCCCAGTGTGCAGAAAGGGTCAAAACGTGTTTTTCAGCAGAAATAAACATGTTTCTGCAAGTTTGGTCAACCCCATGTAAGTTATGGGGCAGTAACAGTACACTTTTCAAAACGTGTTTTTCAGCCCGAAATAAACGCGTTTTTTCAGACAACTGAATCCCCATGTAGCAACAAGGCTCAGAAGAGCCCACACACTCAGATCTTAACCCCAGTGTGCTGAAAGTGTCAAAACATGTTTTTCAGCAGAAATAAACATGTTTCTGCAAGTTTGGTCAACCCCATGTAAGTTATGGGGCAGTAACAGTACACTTTTCAAAACGTGTTTTTCAGCCCGAAATAAACGCGTTTTTTCAGACAACTGAATCCCCATGTAGCAACAAGGCTCAGAAGAGCCCACACACTCAGATCTTAACCCCAGTGTGCTGAAAGTGTCAAAACATGTTTTTCAGCAGAAATAAACATGTTTCTGCAAGTTTGGTCAACCCCATGTAAGTTATGGGGCAGTAACAGTACACTTTTCAAAACGTGTTTTTCAGCCCGAAATAAACGCGTTTTTTCAGACAACTGAATACCCATGTAGCAGCAAGTCTCAGAAGAGCCCACACACTCAGCTCTTAACCCCAGTGTGCAGAAAGGGTCAAAACGTGTTTTTCAGCAGACATAAACATGTTTCTGCAAGTTTGGTCAACCCCATGTAAGTTATGGGGCAGTAACAGTACACTCTGCAAAACGTGTTTTTCAGCCCGAAATAAACGCGTTTTTTCAGACAACTGAATCCCCATGTAGCAGCAAGGCTCAGAAGAGCCCACACACTCAGATCTTAACCCCAGTGTGCTGAAAGTGTCAAAACATGTTTTTCAGCAGAAATAAACATGTTTCTGCAAGTTTGGTCAACCCCATGTAAGTTATGGGGCAGTAACAGTACACTTTTCAAAACGTGTTTTTCAGCCCGAAATAAACGCGTTTTTTCAGACAACTGAATCCCCATGTAGCAGCAAGGCTCAGAAGAGCCCACACACTCAGATCTTAACCCCAGTGTGCTGAAAGTGTCAAAACATGTTTTTCAGCAGAAATAAACATGTTTCTGCAAGTTTGGTCAACCCCATGTAAGTTATGGGGCAGTAACAGTACACTTTTCAAAACGTGTTTTTCAGCCCGAAATAAACGCGTTTTTTCAGACAACTGAATCCCCATGTAGCAACAAGGCTCAGAAGAGCCCACACACTCAGATCTTAACCCCAGTGTGCTGAAAGTGTCAAAACATGTTTTTCAGCAGAAATAAACATGTTTCTGCAAGTTTGGTCAACCCCATGTAAGTTATGGGGCAGTAACAGTACACTTTTCAAAACGTGTTTTTCAGCCCGAAATAAACGCGTTTTTTCAGACAACTGAATCCCCATGTAGCAGCAAGGCTCAGAAGAGCCCACACACTCAGATCTTAACCCCAGTGTGCAGAAAGGTTCAAAACATGTTTTTCAGCAGAAATAAACATGTTTCTGCAAGTTTGGTCAACCCCATGTAAGTTATGGGGCAGTAACAGTACACTTTTCAAAACGTGTTTTTCAGCCCGAAATAAACGCGTTTTTTCAGACAACTGAATCCCCATGTAGCAACAAGGCTCAGAAGAGCCCACACACTCAGATCTTAACCCCAGTGTGCTGAAAGTGTCAAAACATGTTTTTCAGCAGAAATAAACATGTTTCTGCAAGTTTGGTCAACCCCATGTAAGTTATGGGGCAGTAACAGTACACTTTTCAAAACGTGTTTTTCAGCCCGAAATAAACGCGTTTTTTCAGACAACTGAATACCCATGTAGCAGCAAGTCTCAGAAGAGCCCACACACTCAGCTCTTAACCCCAGTGTGCAGAAAGGGTCAAAACGTGTTTTTCAGCAGAAATAAACATGTTTCTGCAAGTTTGGTCAACCCCATGTAAGTTATGGGGCAGTAACAGTACACTCTGCAAAACGTGTTTTTCAGCCCGAAATAAACGCGTTTTTTCAGACAACTGAATCCCCATGTAGCAGCAAGGCTCAGAAGAGCCCACACACTCAGATCTTAACCCCAGTGTGCTGAAAGTGTCAAAACATGTTTTTCAGCAGAAATAAACATGTTTCTGCAAGTTTGGTCAACCCCATGTAAGTTATGGGGCAGTAACAGTACACTTTTCAAAACGTGTTTTTCAGCCCGAAATAAACGCGTTTTTTCAGACAACTGAATCCCCATGCAGCAACAAGGCTCAGAAGAGCCCACACACTCAGATCTTAACCCCAGTGTGCTGAAAGTGTCAAAACTTGTTTTTCAGCAGAAATAAACATGTTTCTGCAAGTTTGGTCAACCCCATGTAAGTTATGGGGCAGTAACAGTACACTTTTCAAAACGTGTTTTTCAGCCCGAAATAAACGCGTTTTTTCAGACAACTGAATACCCATGTAGCAGCAAGGCTCAGAAGAGCCCACACTCAGATCTTAACCCCAGTGTGCTGAAAGTGTCAAAACATGTTTTTCAGCAGAAATAAACATGTTTCTGCAAGTTTGGTCAACCCCATGTAAGTTATGGGGCAGTAACAGTACACTTTTCAAAACGTGTTTTTCAGCCCGAAATAAGCGCGTTTTTTCAGACAACTGAATCCCCATGTAGCAACAAGGCTCAGAAGAGCCCACACACTCAGATCTTAACCCCAGTGTGCTGAAAGTGTCAAAACATGTTTTTCAGCAGAAATAAACATGTTTCTGCAAGTTTGGTCAACCCCATGTAAGTTATGGGGCAGTAACAGTACACTTTTCAAAACGTGTTTTTCAGCCCGAAATAAACGCGTTTTTTCAGACAACTGAATACCCATGTAGCAGCAAGTCTCAGAAGAGCCCACACACTCAGCTCTTAACCCCAGTGTGCAGAAAGGGTCAAAACGTGTTTTTCAGCAGAAATAAACATGTTTCTGCAAGTTTGGTCAACCCCATGTAAGTTATGGGGCAGTAACAGTACACTCTGCAAAACGTGTTTTTCAGCCCGAAATAAACGCGTTTTTTCAGACAACTGAATCCCCATGTAGCAGCAAGGCTCAGAAGAGCCCACACACTCAGATCTTAACCCCAGTGTGCAGAAAGGTTCAAAACATGTTTTTCAGCAGAAATAAACATGTTTCTGCAAGTTTGGTCAACCCCATGTAAGTTATGGGGCAGTAACAGTACACTTTTCAAAACGTGTTTTTCAGCCCGAAATAAACGCGTTTTTTCAGACAACTGAATCCCCATATAGCAACAAGGCTCAGAAGAGCCCACACACTCAGATCTTAACCCCAGTGTGCTGAAAGTGTCAAAACATGTTTTTCAGCAGAAATAAACATGTTTCTGCAAGTTTGGTCAACCCCATGTAAGTTATGGGGCAGTAACAGTACACTTTTCAAAACGTGTTTTTCAGCCCGAAATAAACGCGTTTTTTCAGACAACTGAATCCCCATGTAGCAGCAAGGCTCAGAAGAGCCCACACACTCAGATCTTAACCCCAGTGTGCTGAAAGTGTCAAAACATGTTTTTCAGCAGAAATAAACATGTTTCTGCAAGTTTGGTCAACCCCATGTAAGTTATGGGGCAGTAACAGTACACTTTTCAAAACGTGTTTTTCAGCCCGAAATAAACGCGTTTTTTCAGACAACTGAATCCCCATGTAGCAACAAGGCTCAGAAGAGCCCACACACTCAGATCTTAACCCCAGTGTGCTGAAAGTGTCAAAACATGTTTTTCAGCAGAAATAAACATGTTTCTGCAAGTTTGGTCAACCCCATGTAAGTTATGGGGCAGTAACAGTACACTTTTCAAAACGTGTTTTTCAGCCCGAAATAAACGCGTTTTTTCAGACAACTGAATCCCCATGTAGCAGCAAGGCTCAGAAGAGCCCACACACTCAGATCTTAACCCCAGTGTGCAGAAAGGTTCAAAACATGTTTTTCAGCAGAAATAAACATGTTTCTGCAAGTTTGGTCAACCCCATGTAAGTTATGGGGCAGTAACAGTACACTTTTCAAAACGTGTTTTTCAGCCCGAAATAAACGCGTTTTTTCAGACAACTGAATCCCCATGTAGCAACAAGGCTCAGAAGAGCCCACACACTCAGATCTTAACCCCAGTGTGCTGAAAGTGTCAAAACATGTTTTTCAGCAGAAATAAACATGTTTCTTCAAGTTTGGTCAACCCCATGTAAGTTATGGGGCAGTAACAGTACACTTTTCAAAACGTGTTTTTCAGCCCGAAATAAACGCGTTTTTTCAGACAACTGAATACCCATGTAGCAGCAAGTCTCAGAAGAGCCCACACACTCAGCTCTTAACCCCAGTGTGCAGAAAGGGTCAAAACGTGTTTTTCAGCAGAAATAAACATGTTTCTGCAAGTTTGGTCAACCCCATGTAAGTTATGGGGCAGTAACAGTACACTCTGCAAAACGTGTTTTTCAGCCCGAAATAAACGCGTTTTTTCAGACAACTGAATCCCCATGTAGCAGCAAGGCTCAGAAGAGCCCACACACTCAGATCTTAACCCCAGTGTGCTGAAAGTGTCAAAACATGTTTTTCAGCAGAAATAAACATGTTTCTGCAAGTTTGGTCAACCCCATGTAAGTTATGGGGCAGTAACAGTACACTTTTCAAAACGTGTTTTTCAGCCCGAAATAAACGCGTTTTTTCAGACAACTGAATCCCCATGCAGCAACAAGGCTCAGAAGAGCCCACACACTCAGATCTTAACCCCAGTGTGCTGAAAGTGTCAAAACTTGTTTTTCAGCAGAAATAAACATGTTTCTGCAAGTTTGGTCAACCCCATGTAAGTTATGGGGCAGTAACAGTACACTTTTCAAAACGTGTTTTTCAGCCCGAAATAAACGCGTTTTTTCAGACAACTGAATACCCATGTAGCAGCAAGGCTCAGAAGAGCCCACACTCAGATCTTAACCCCAGTGTGCTGAAAGTGTCAAAACATGTTTTTCAGCAGAAATAAACATGTTTCTGCAAGTTTGGTCAACCCCATGTAAGTTATGGGGCAGTAACAGTACACTTTTCAAAACGTGTTTTTCAGCCCGAAATAAGCGCGTTTTTTCAGACAACTGAATCCCCATGTAGCAACAAGGCTCAGAAGAGCCCACACACTCAGATCTTAACCCCAGTGTGCTGAAAGTGTCAAAACATGTTTTTCAGCAGAAATAAACATGTTTCTGCAAGTTTGGTCAACCCCATGTAAGTTATGGGGCAGTAACAGTACACTTTTCAAAACGTGTTTTTCAGCCCGAAATAAACGCGTTTTTTCAGACAACTGAATACCCATGTAGCAGCAAGTCTCAGAAGAGCCCACACACTCAGCTCTTAACCCCAGTGTGCAGAAAGGGTCAAAACGTGTTTTTCAGCAGAAATAAACATGTTTCTGCAAGTTTGGTCAACCCCATGTAAGTTATGGGGCAGTAACAGTACACTCTGCAAAACGTGTTTTTCAGCCCGAAATAAACGCGTTTTTTCAGACAACTGAATCCCCATGTAGCAGCAAGGCTCAGAAGAGCCCACACACTCAGATCTTAACCCCAGTGTGCAGAAAGGTTCAAAACATGTTTTTCAGCAGAAATAAACATGTTTCTGCAAGTTTGGTCAACCCCATGTAAGTTATGGGGCAGTAACAGTACACTTTTCAAAACGTGTTTTTCAGCCCGAAATAAACGCGTTTTTTCAGACAACTGAATCCCCATATAGCAACAAGGCTCAGAAGAGCCCACACACTCAGATCTTAACCCCAGTGTGCAGAAAGGGTCAAAACTTGTTTTTCAGCAGAAATAAACATGTTTCTGCAAGTTTGGTCAACCCCATGTAAGTTATGGGGCAGTAACAGTACACTTTTCAAAACGTGTTTTTCAGCCCGAAATAAACGCGTTTTTTCAGACAACTGAATCCCCATGTATCAGCAAGGCTCAGAAGAGCCCACACACTCAGATCTTAACCCCAGTGTGCTGAAAGTGTCAAAACATGTTTTTCAGCAGAAATAAACATGTTTCTGCAAGTTTGGTCAACCCCATGTAAGTTATGGGGCAGTAACAGTACACTTTTCAAAACGTGTTTTTCAGCCCTTAATAAACGCGTTTTTTCAGACAACTGAATCCCCATGTAGCAACAAGGCTCAGAAGAGCCCACACACTCAGATCTTAACCCCAGTGTGCTGAAAGTGTCAAAACTTGTTTTTCAGCAGAAATAAACATGTTTCTGCAAGTTTGGTCAACCCCATGTAAGTTATGGGGCAGTAACAGTACACTTTTCAAAACGTGTTTTTCAGCCCGAAATAAACGCGTTTTTTCAGACAACTGAATACCCATGTAGCAGCAAGGCTCAGAAGAGCCCACACACTCAGATCTTAACCCCAGTGTGCTGAAAGTGTCAAAACATGTTTTTCAGCAGAAATAAACATGTTTCTGCAAGTTTGGTCAACCCCATGTAAGTTATGGGGCAGTAACAGTACACTTTTCAAAACGTGTTTTTCAGCCCGAAATAAGCGCGTTTTTTCAGACAACTGAATCCCCATGTAGCAACAAGGCTCAGAAGAGCCCACACACTCAGATCTTAACCCCAGTGTGCTGAAAGTGTCAAAACATGTTTTTCAGCAGAAATAAACATGTTTCTGCAAGTTTGGTCAACCCCATGTAAGTTATGGGGCAGTAACAGTACACTTTTCAAAACGTGTTTTTCAGCCCGAAATAAACGCGTTTTTTCAGACAACTGAATACCCATGTAGCAGCAAGTCTCAGAAGAGCCCACACACTCAGCTCTTAACCCCAGTGTGCAGAAAGGGTCAAAACGTGTTTTTCAGCAGAAATAAACATGTTTCTGCAAGTTTGGTCAACCCCATGTAAGTTATGGGGCAGTAACAGTACACTCTGCAAAACGTGTTTTTCAGCCCGAAATAAACGCGTTTTTTCAGACAACTGAATCCCCATGTAGCAGCAAGGCTCAGAAGAGCCCACACACTCAGATCTTAACCCCAGTGTGCAGAAAGGTTCAAAACATGTTTTTCAGCAGAAATAAACATGTTTCTGCAAGTTTGGTCAACCCCATGTAAGTTATGGGGCAGTAACAGTACACTTTTCAAAACGTGTTTTTCAGCCCGAAATAAACGCGTTTTTTCAGACAACTGAATCCCCATATAGCAACAAGGCTCAGAAGAGCCCACACACTCAGATCTTAACCCCAGTGTGCAGAAAGGGTCAAAACTTGTTTTTCAGCAGAAATAAACATGTTTCTGCAAGTTTGGTCAACCCCATGTAAGTTATGGGGCAGTAACAGTACACTTTTCAAAACGTGTTTTTCAGCCCGAAATAAACGCGTTTTTTCAGACAACTGAATCCCCATGTATCAGCAAGGCTCAGAAGAGCCCACACACTCAGATCTTAACCCCAGTGTGCTGAAAGTGTCAAAACATGTTTTTCAGCAGAAATAAACATGTTTCTGCAAGTTTGGTCAACCCCATGTAAGTTATGGGGCAGTAACAGTACACTTTTCAAAACGTGTTTTTCAGCCCTTAATAAACGCGTTTTTTCAGACAACTGAATCCCCATGTAGCAACAAGGCTCAGAAGAGCCCACACACTCAGATCTTAACCCCAGTGTGCTGAAAGTGTCAAAACATGTTTTTCAGCAGAAATAAACATGTTTCTGCAAGTTTGGTCAACCCCATGTAAGTTATGGGGCAGTAACAGTACACTTTTCAAAACGTGTTTTTCAGCCCGAAATAAACGCGTTTTTTCAGACAACTGAATCCCCATGTAGCAACAAGGCTCAGAAGAGCCCACACACTCAGATCTTAACCCCAGTGTGCTGAAAGTGTCAAAACATGTTTTTCAGCAGAAATAAACATGTTTCTGCAAGTTTGGTCAACCCCATGTAAGTTATGGGGCAGTAACAGTACACTTTTCAAAACGTGTTTTTCAGCCCGAAATAAACGCGTTTTTTCAGACAACTGAATACCCATGTAGCAGCAAGTCTCAGAAGAGCCCACACACTCAGCTCTTAACCCCAGTGTGCAGAAAGGGTCAAAACGTGTTTTTCAGCAGAAATAAACATGTTTCTGCAAGTTTGGTCAACCCCATGTAAGTTATGGGGCAGTAACAGTACACTCTGCAAAACGTGTTTTTCAGCCCGAAATAAACGCGTTTTTTCAGACAACTGAATCCCCATGTAGCAGCAAGGCTCAGAAGAGCCCACACACTCAGATCTTAACCCCAGTGTGCTGAAAGTGTCAAAACATGTTTTTCAGCAGCAATAAACATGTTTCTGCAAGTTTGGTCAACCCCATGTAAGTTATGGGGCAGTAACAGTACACTTTTCAAAACGTGTTTTTCAGCCCGAAATAAACGCGTTTTTTCAGACAACTGAATCCCCATGTAGCAGCAAGGCTCAGAAGAGCCCACACACTCAGATCTTAACCCCAGTGTGCTGAAAGTGTCAAAACATGTTTTTCAGCAGAAATAAACATGTTTCTGCAAGTTTGGTCAACCCCATGTAAGTTATGGGGCAGTAACAGTACACTTTTCAAAACGTGTTTTTCAGCCCGAAATAAACGCGTTTTTTCAGACAACTGAATCCCCATGTAGCAACAAGGCTCAGAAGAGCCCACACACTCAGATCTTAACCCCAGTGTGCTGAAAGTGTCAAAACATGTTTTTCAGCAGAAATAAACATGTTTCTGCAAGTTTGGTCAACCCCATGTAAGTTATGGGGCAGTAACAGTACACTTTTCAAAACGTGTTTTTCAGCCCGAAATAAACGCGTTTTTTCAGACAACTGAATCCCCATGCAGCAACAAGGCTCAGAAGAGCCCACACACTCAGATCTTAACCCCAGTGTGCTGAAAGTGTCAAAACTTGTTTTTCAGCAGAAATAAACATGTTTCTGCAAGTTTGGTCAACCCCATGTAAGTTATGGGGCAGTAACAGTACACTTTTCAAAACGTGTTTTTCAGCCCGAAATAAACGCGTTTTTTCAGACAACTGAATCCCCATGTAGCAACAAGGCTCAGAAGAGCCCACACACTCAGATCTTAACCCCAGTGTGCTGAAAGTGTCAAAACATGTTTTTCAGCAGAAATAAACATGTTTCTGCAAGTTTGGTCAACCCCATGTAAGTTATGGGGCAGTAACAGTACACTTTTCAAAACGTGTTTTTCAGCCCGAAATAAACGCGTTTTTTCAGACAACTGAATACCCATGTAGCAGCAAGTCTCAGAAGAGCCCACACACTCAGCTCTTAACCCCAGTGTGCAGAAAGGGTCAAAACGTGTTTTTCAGCAGAAATAAACATGTTTCTGCAAGTTTGGTCAACCCCATGTAAGTTATGGGGCAGTAACAGTACACTCTGCAAAACGTGTTTTTCAGCCCGAAATAAACGCGTTTTTTCAGACAACTGAATCCCCATGTAGCAGCGAGGCTCAGAAGAGCCCACACACTCAGCTCTTAACCCCAGTGTGCAGAAAGGGTCAAAACGTGTTTTTCAGCAGAAATAAACATGTTTCTGCAAGTTTGGTCAACCCCATGTAAGTTATGGGGCAGTAACAGTACACTCTGCAAAACGTGTTTTTCAGCCCGAAATAAACGCGTTTTTTCAGACAACTGAATCCCCATGTAGCAGCAAGGCTCAGAAGAGCCCACACACTCAGATCTTAACCCCAGTGTGCAGAAAGGTTCAAAACATGTTTTTCAGCAGAAATAAACATGTTTCTGCAAGTTTGGTCAACCCCATGTAAGTTATGGGGCAGTAACAGTACACTTTTCAAAACGTGTTTTTCAGCCCGAAATAAACGTGTTTTTTCAGACAACTGAATCCCCATGTAGCAACAAGGCTCAGAAGAGCCCACACACTCAGATCTTAACCCCAGTGTGCTGAAAGTGTCAAAACATGTTTTTCAGCAGAAATAAACATGTTTCTGCAAGTTTGGTCAACCCCATGTAAGTTATGGGGCAGTAACAGTACACTTTTCAAAACGTGTTTTTCAGCCCGAAATAAACGCGTTTTTTCAGACAACTGAATCCCCATGTAGCAACAAGGCTCAGAAGAGCCCACACACTCAGATCTTAACCCCAGTGTGCTGAAGGTGTCAAAACATGTTTTTCAGCAGAAATAAACATGTTTCTGCAAGTTTGGTCAACCCCATGTAAGTTATGGGGCAGTAACAGTACACTTTTCAAAACGTGTTTTTCAGCCCGAAATAAACGCGTTTTTTCAGACAACTGAATCCCCATGTAGCAACAAGGCTCAGAAGAGCCCACACACTCAGATCTTAACCCCAGTGTGCTGAAAGTGTCAAAACATGTTTTTCAGCAGAAATAAACATGTTTCTGCAAGTTTGGTCAACCCCATGTAAGTTATGGGGCAGTAACAGTACACTTTTCAAAACGTGTTTTTCAGCCCGAAATAAACGCGTTTTTTCAGACAACTGAATCCCCATGTAGCAGCAAGGCTCAGAAGAGCCCACACACTCAGATCTTAACCCCAGTGTGCTGAAAGTGTCAAAACATGTTTTTCAGCAGAAATAAACATGTTTCTGCAAGTTTGGTCAACCCCATGTAAGTTATGGGGCAGTAACAGTACACTTTTCAAAACGTGTTTTTCAGCCCGAAATAAACGCGTTTTTTCAGACAACTGAATACCCATGTAGCAGCAAGTCTCAGAAGAGCCCACACACTCAGCTCTTAACCCCAGTGTGCAGAAAGGGTCAAAACGTGTTTTTCAGCAGAAATAAACATGTTTCTGCAAGTTTGGTCAACCCCATGTAAGTTATGGGGCAGTAACAGTACACTTTTCAAAACGTGTTTTTCAGCCCGAAATAAACGCGTTTTTTCAGACAACTGAATCCCCATGTAGCAACAAGGCTCAGAAGAGCCCACACACTCAGATCTTAACCCCAGTGTGCTGAAAGTGTCAAAACATGTTTTTCAGCAGAAATAAACATGTTTCTGCAAGTTTGGTCAACCCCATGTAAGTTATGGGGCAGTAACAGTACACTTTTCAAAACGTGTTTTTCAGCCCGAAATAAACGCGTTTTTTCAGACAACTGAATCCCCATGTAGCAACAAGGCTCAGAAGAGCCCACACACTCAGATCTTAACCCCAGTGTGCTGAAAGTGTCAAAACATGTTTTTCAGCAGAAATAAACATGTTTCTGCAAGTTTGGTCAACCCCATGTAAGTTATGGGGCAGTAACAGTACACTTTTCAAAACGTGTTTTTCAGCCCGAAATAAACGCGTTTTTTCAGACAACTGAATACCCATGTAGCAGCAAGTCTCAGAAGAGCCCACACACTCAGCTCTTAACCCCAGTGTGCAGAAAGGGTCAAAACGTGTTTTTCAGCAGACATAAACATGTTTCTGCAAGTTTGGTCAACCCCATGTAAGTTATGGGGCAGTAACAGTACACTCTGCAAAACGTGTTTTTCAGCCCGAAATAAACGCGTTTTTTCAGACAACTGAATCCCCATGTAGCAGCAAGGCTCAGAAGAGCCCACACACTCAGATCTTAACCCCAGTGTGCTGAAAGTGTCAAAACATGTTTTTCAGCAGAAATAAACATGTTTCTGCAAGTTTGGTCAACCCCATGTAAGTTATGGGGCAGTAACAGTACACTTTTCAAAACGTGTTTTTCAGCCCGAAATAAACGCGTTTTTTCAGACAACTGAATCCCCATGTAGCAGCAAGGCTCAGAAGAGCCCACACACTCAGATCTTAACCCCAGTGTGCTGAAAGTGTCAAAACATGTTTTTCAGCAGAAATAAACATGTTTCTGCAAGTTTGGTCAACCCCATGTAAGTTATGGGGCAGTAACAGTACACTTTTCAAAACTTGTTTTTCAGCCCGAAATAAACGCGTTTTTTCAGACAACTGAATCCCCATGTAGCAACAAGGCTCAGAAGAGCCCACACACTCAGATCTTAACCCCAGTGTGCTGAAAGTGTCAAAACATGTTTTTCAGCAGAAATAAACATGTTTCTGCAAGTTTGGTCAACCCCATGTAAGTTATGGGGCAGTAACAGTACACTTTTCAAAACGTGTTTTTCAGCCCGAAATAAACGCGTTTTTTCAGCAACTGAATCCCCATGTAGCAGCAAGGCTCAGAAGAGCCCACACACTCAGATCTTAACCCCAGTGTGCAGAAAGGTTCAAAACATGTTTTTCAGCAGAAATAAACATGTTTCTGCAAGTTTGGTCAACCCCATGTAAGTTATGGGGCAGTAACAGTACACTTTTCAAAACGTGTTTTTCAGCCCGAAATAAACGCGTTTTTTCAGACAACTGAATCCCCATGTAGCAACAAGGCTCAGAAGAGCCCACACACTCAGATCTTAACCCCAGTGTGCTGAAAGTGTCAAAACATGTTTTTCAGCAGAAATAAACATGTTTCTGCAAGTTTGGTCAACCCCATGTAAGTTATGGGGCAGTAACAGTACACTTTTCAAAACGTGTTTTTCAGCCCGAAATAAACGCGTTTTTTCAGACAACTGAATACCCATGTAGCAGCAAGTCTCAGAAGAGCCCACACACTCAGATCTTAACCCTAGTGTGCTGAAAGTGTCAAAACATGTTTTTCAGCAGAAATAAACATGTTTTTGCAAGTTTGGTCAACCGCATGTAAGTTATGGGGCAGTAACAGTACACTTTTCAAAACGTGTTTTTCAGCCCGAAATAAACGCGTTTTTTCAGACAACTGAATCCCCATGCAGCAACAAGGCTCAGAAGAGCCCACACACTCAGATCTTAACCCCAGTGTGCTGAAAGTGTCAAAACTTGTTTTTCAGCAGAAATAAACATGTTTCTGCAAGTTTGGTCAACCCCATGTAAGTTATGGGGCAGTAACAGTACACTTTTCAAAACGTGTTTTTCAGCCCGAAATAAACGCGTTTTTTCAGACAACTGAATACCCATGTAGCAGCAAGGCTCAGAAGAGCCCACACTCAGATCTTAACCCCAGTGTGCTGAAAGTGTCAAAACATGTTTTTCAGCAGAAATAAACATGTTTCTGCAAGTTTGGTCAACCCCATGTAAGTTATGGGGCAGTAACAGTACACTTTTCAAAACGTGTTTTTCAGCCCGAAATAAGCGCGTTTTTTCAGACAACTGAATCCCCATGTAGCAACAAGGCTCAGAAGAGCCCACACACTCAGATCTTAACCCCAGTGTGCTGAAAGTGTCAAAACATGTTTTTCAGCAGAAATAAACATGTTTCTGCAAGTTTGGTCAACCCCATGTAAGTTATGGGGCAGTAACAGTACACTTTTCAAAACGTGTTTTTCAGCCCGAAATAAACGCGTTTTTTCAGACAACTGAATACCCATGTAGCAGCAAGTCTCAGAAGAGCCCACACACTCAGCTCTTAACCCCAGTGTGCAGAAAGGGTCAAAACGTGTTTTTCAGCAGAAATAAACATGTTTCTGCAAGTTTGGTCAACCCCATGTAAGTTATGGGGCAGTAACAGTACACTCTGCAAAACGTGTTTTTCAGCCCGAAATAAACGCGTTTTTTCAGACAACTGAATCCCCATGTAGCAGCAAGGCTCAGAAGAGCCCACACACTCAGATCTTAACCCCAGTGTGCAGAAAGGTTCAAAACATGTTTTTCAGCAGAAATAAACATGTTTCTGCAAGTTTGGTCAACCCCATGTAAGTTATGGGGCAGTAACAGTACACTTTTCAAAACGTGTTTTTCAGCCCGAAATAAACGCGTTTTTTCAGACAACTGAATCCCCATATAGCAACAAGGCTCAGAAGAGCCCACACACTCAGATCTTAACCCCAGTGTGCAGAAAGGGTCAAAACTTGTTTTTCAGCAGAAATAAACATGTTTCTGCAAGTTTGGTCAACCCCATGTAAGTTATGGGGCAGTAACAGTACACTTTTCAAAACGTGTTTTTCAGCCCGAAATAAACGCGTTTTTTCAGACAACTGAATCCCCATGTATCAGCAAGGCTCAGAAGAGCCCACACACTCAGATCTTAACCCCAGTGTGCTGAAAGTGTCAAAACATGTTTTTCAGCAGAAATAAACATGTTTCTGCAAGTTTGGTCAACCCCATGTAAGTTATGGGGCAGTAACAGTACACTTTTCAAAACGTGTTTTTCAGCCCTTAATAAACGCGTTTTTTCAGACAACTGAATCCCCATGTAGCAACAAGGCTCAGAAGAGCCCACACACTCAGATCTTAACCCCAGTGTGCTGAAAGTGTCAAAACTTGTTTTTCAGCAGAAATAAACATGTTTCTGCAAGTTTGGTCAACCCCATGTAAGTTATGGGGCAGTAACAGTACACTTTTCAAAACGTGTTTTTCAGCCCGAAATAAACGCGTTTTTTCAGACAACTGAATACCCATGTAGCAGCAAGGCTCAGAAGAGCCCACACACTCAGATCTTAACCCCAGTGTGCTGAAAGTGTCAAAACATGTTTTTCAGCAGAAATAAACATGTTTCTGCAAGTTTGGTCAACCCCATGTAAGTTATGGGGCAGTAACAGTACACTTTTCAAAACGTGTTTTTCAGCCCGAAATAAGCGCGTTTTTTCAGACAACTGAATCCCCATGTAGCAACAAGGCTCAGAAGAGCCCACACACTCAGATCTTAACCCCAGTGTGCTGAAAGTGTCAAAACATGTTTTTCAGCAGAAATAAACATGTTTCTGCAAGTTTGGTCAACCCCATGTAAGTTATGGGGCAGTAACAGTACACTTTTCAAAACGTGTTTTTCAGCCCGAAATAAACGCGTTTTTTCAGACAACTGAATACCCATGTAGCAGCAAGTCTCAGAAGAGCCCACACACTCAGCTCTTAACCCCAGTGTGCAGAAAGGGTCAAAACGTGTTTTTCAGCAGAAATAAACATGTTTCTGCAAGTTTGGTCAACCCCATGTAAGTTATGGGGCAGTAACAGTACACTCTGCAAAACGTGTTTTTCAGCCCGAAATAAACGCGTTTTTTCAGACAACTGAATCCCCATGTAGCAGCAAGGCTCAGAAGAGCCCACACACTCAGATCTTAACCCCAGTGTGCAGAAAGGTTCAAAACATGTTTTTCAGCAGAAATAAACATGTTTCTGCAAGTTTGGTCAACCCCATGTAAGTTATGGGGCAGTAACAGTACACTTTTCAAAACGTGTTTTTCAGCCCGAAATAAACGCGTTTTTTCAGACAACTGAATCCCCATATAGCAACAAGGCTCAGAAGAGCCCACACACTCAGATCTTAACCCCAGTGTGCAGAAAGGGTCAAAACTTGTTTTTCAGCAGAAATAAACATGTTTCTGCAAGTTTGGTCAACCCCATGTAAGTTATGGGGCAGTAACAGTACACTTTTCAAAACGTGTTTTTCAGCCCGAAATAAACGCGTTTTTTCAGACAACTGAATCCCCATGTATCAGCAAGGCTCAGAAGAGCCCACACACTCAGATCTTAACCCCAGTGTGCTGAAAGTGTCAAAACATGTTTTTCAGCAGAAATAAACATGTTTCTGCAAGTTTGGTCAACCCCATGTAAGTTATGGGGCAGTAACAGTACACTTTTCAAAACGTGTTTTTCAGCCCTTAATAAACGCGTTTTTTCAGACAACTGAATCCCCATGTAGCAACAAGGCTCAGAAGAGCCCACACACTCAGATCTTAACCCCAGTGTGCTGAAAGTGTCAAAACATGTTTTTCAGCAGAAATAAACATGTTTCTGCAAGTTTGGTCAACCCCATGTAAGTTATGGGGCAGTAACAGTACACTTTTCAAAACGTGTTTTTCAGCCCGAAATAAACGCGTTTTTTCAGACAACTGAATCCCCATGTAGCAACAAGGCTCAGAAGAGCCCACACACTCAGATCTTAACCCCAGTGTGCTGAAAGTGTCAAAACATGTTTTTCAGCAGAAATAAACATGTTTCTGCAAGTTTGGTCAACCCCATGTAAGTTATGGGGCAGTAACAGTACACTTTTCAAAACGTGTTTTTCAGCCCGAAATAAACGCGTTTTTTCAGACAACTGAATACCCATGTAGCAGCAAGTCTCAGAAGAGCCCACACACTCAGCTCTTAACCCCAGTGTGCAGAAAGGGTCAAAACGTGTTTTTCAGCAGAAATAAACATGTTTCTGCAAGTTTGGTCAACCCCATGTAAGTTATGGGGCAGTAACAGTACACTCTGCAAAACGTGTTTTTCAGCCCGAAATAAACGCGTTTTTTCAGACAACTGAATCCCCATGTAGCAGCAAGGCTCAGAAGAGCCCACACACTCAGATCTTAACCCCAGTGTGCTGAAAGTGTCAAAACATGTTTTTCAGCAGCAATAAACATGTTTCTGCAAGTTTGGTCAACCCCATGTAAGTTATGGGGCAGTAACAGTACACTTTTCAAAACGTGTTTTTCAGCCCGAAATAAACGCGTTTTTTCAGACAACTGAATCCCCATGTAGCAGCAAGGCTCAGAAGAGCCCACACACTCAGATCTTAACCCCAGTGTGCTGAAAGTGTCAAAACATGTTTTTCAGCAGAAATAAACATGTTTCTGCAAGTTTGGTCAACCCCATGTAAGTTATGGGGCAGTAACAGTACACTTTTCAAAACGTGTTTTTCAGCCCGAAATAAACGCGTTTTTTCAGACAACTGAATCCCCATGTAGCAACAAGGCTCAGAAGAGCCCACACACTCAGATCTTAACCCCAGTGTGCTGAAAGTGTCAAAACATGTTTTTCAGCAGAAATAAACATGTTTCTGCAAGTTTGGTCAACCCCATGTAAGTTATGGGGCAGTAACAGTACACTTTTCAAAACGTGTTTTTCAGCCCGAAATAAACGCGTTTTTTCAGACAACTGAATCCCCATGCAGCAACAAGGCTCAGAAGAGCCCACACACTCAGATCTTAACCCCAGTGTGCTGAAAGTGTCAAAACTTGTTTTTCAGCAGAAATAAACATGTTTCTGCAAGTTTGGTCAACCCCATGTAAGTTATGGGGCAGTAACAGTACACTTTTCAAAACGTGTTTTTCAGCCCGAAATAAACGCGTTTTTTCAGACAACTGAATCCCCATGTAGCAACAAGGCTCAGAAGAGCCCACACACTCAGATCTTAACCCCAGTGTGCTGAAAGTGTCAAAACATGTTTTTCAGCAGAAATAAACATGTTTCTGCAAGTTTGGTCAACCCCATGTAAGTTATGGGGCAGTAACAGTACACTTTTCAAAACGTGTTTTTCAGCCCGAAATAAACGCGTTTTTTCAGACAACTGAATACCCATGTAGCAGCAAGTCTCAGAAGAGCCCACACACTCAGCTCTTAACCCCAGTGTGCAGAAAGGGTCAAAACGTGTTTTTCAGCAGAAATAAACATGTTTCTGCAAGTTTGGTCAACCCCATGTAAGTTATGGGGCAGTAACAGTACACTCTGCAAAACGTGTTTTTCAGCCCGAAATAAACGCGTTTTTTCAGACAACTGAATCCCCATGTAGCAGCGAGGCTCAGAAGAGCCCACACACTCAGCTCTTAACCCCAGTGTGCAGAAAGGGTCAAAACGTGTTTTTCAGCAGAAATAAACATGTTTCTGCAAGTTTGGTCAACCCCATGTAAGTTATGGGGCAGTAACAGTACACTCTGCAAAACGTGTTTTTCAGCCCGAAATAAACGCGTTTTTTCAGACAACTGAATCCCCATGTAGCAGCAAGGCTCAGAAGAGCCCACACACTCAGATCTTAACCCCAGTGTGCAGAAAGGTTCAAAACATGTTTTTCAGCAGAAATAAACATGTTTCTGCAAGTTTGGTCAACCCCATGTAAGTTATGGGGCAGTAACAGTACACTTTTCAAAACGTGTTTTTCAGCCCGAAATAAACGTGTTTTTTCAGACAACTGAATCCCCATGTAGCAACAAGGCTCAGAAGAGCCCACACACTCAGATCTTAACCCCAGTGTGCTGAAAGTGTCAAAACATGTTTTTCAGCAGAAATAAACATGTTTCTGCAAGTTTGGTCAACCCCATGTAAGTTATGGGGCAGTAACAGTACACTTTTCAAAACGTGTTTTTCAGCCCGAAATAAACGCGTTTTTTCAGACAACTGAATCCCCATGTAGCAGCAAGGCTCAGAAGAGCCCACACACTCAGATCTTAACCCCAGTGTGCTGAAAGTGTCAAAACATGTTTTTCAGCAGAAATAAACATGTTTCTGCAAGTTTGGTCAACCCCATGTAAGTTATGGGGCAGTAACAGTACACTTTTCAAAACGTGTTTTTCAGCCCGAAATAAACGCGTTTTTTCAGACAACTGAATACCCATGTAGCAGCAAGTCTCAGAAGAGCCCACACACTCAGCTCTTAACCCCAGTGTGCAGAAAGGGTCAAAACGTGTTTTTCAGCAGAAATAAACATGTTTCTGCAAGTTTGGTCAACCCCATGTAAGTTATGGGGCAGTAACAGTACACTTTTCAAAACGTGTTTTTCAGCCCGAAATAAACGCGTTTTTTCAGACAACTGAATCCCCATGTAGCAACAAGGCTCAGAAGAGCCCACACACTCAGATCTTAACCCCAGTGTGCTGAAAGTGTCAAAACATGTTTTTCAGCAGAAATAAACATGTTTCTGCAAGTTTGGTCAACCCCATGTAAGTTATGGGGCAGTAACAGTACACTTTTCAAAACGTGTTTTTCAGCCCGAAATAAACGCGTTTTTTCAGACAACTGAATCCCCATGTAGCAACAAGGCTCAGAAGAGCCCACACACTCAGATCTTAACCCCAGTGTGCTGAAAGTGTCAAAACATGTTTTTCAGCAGAAATAAACATGTTTCTGCAAGTTTGGTCAACCCCATGTAAGTTATGGGGCAGTAACAGTACACTTTTCAAAACGTGTTTTTCAGCCCGAAATAAACGCGTTTTTTCAGACAACTGAATACCCATGTAGCAGCAAGTCTCAGAAGAGCCCACACACTCAGCTCTTAACCCCAGTGTGCAGAAAGGGTCAAAACGTGTTTTTCAGCAGACATAAACATGTTTCTGCAAGTTTGGTCAACCCCATGTAAGTTATGGGGCAGTAACAGTACACTCTGCAAAACGTGTTTTTCAGCCCGAAATAAACGCGTTTTTTCAGACAACTGAATCCCCATGTAGCAGCAAGGCTCAGAAGAGCCCACACACTCAGATCTTAACCCCAGTGTGCTGAAAGTGTCAAAACATGTTTTTCAGCAGAAATAAACATGTTTCTGCAAGTTTGGTCAACCCCATGTAAGTTATGGGGCAGTAACAGTACACTTTTCAAAACGTGTTTTTCAGCCCGAAATAAACGCGTTTTTTCAGACAACTGAATCCCCATGTAGCAGCAAGGCTCAGAAGAGCCCACACACTCAGATCTTAACCCCAGTGTGCTGAAAGTGTCAAAACATGTTTTTCAGCAGAAATAAACATGTTTCTGCAAGTTTGGTCAACCCCATGTAAGTTATGGGGCAGTAACAGTACACTTTTCAAAACGTGTTTTTCAGCCCGAAATAAACGCGTTTTTTCAGACAACTGAATCCCCATGTAGCAACAAGGCTCAGAAGAGCCCACACACTCAGATCTTAACCCCAGTGTGCTGAAAGTGTCAAAACATGTTTTTCAGCAGAAATAAACATGTTTCTGCAAGTTTGGTCAACCCCATGTAAGTTATGGGGCAGTAACAGTACACTTTTCAAAACGTGTTTTTCAGCCCGAAATAAACGCGTTTTTTCAGCAACTGAATCCCCATGTAGCAGCAAGGCTCAGAAGAGCCCACACACTCAGATCTTAACCCCAGTGTGCAGAAAGGTTCAAAACATGTTTTTCAGCAGAAATAAACATGTTTCTGCAAGTTTGGTCAACCCCATGTAAGTTATGGGGCAGTAACAGTACACTTTTCAAAACGTGTTTTTCAGCCCGAAATAAACGCGTTTTTTCAGACAACTGAATCCCCATGTAGCAACAAGGCTCAGAAGAGCCCACACACTCAGATCTTAACCCCAGTGTGCTGAAAGTGTCAAAACATGTTTTTCAGCAGAAATAAACATGTTTCTGCAAGTTTGGTCAACCCCATGTAAGTTATGGGGCAGTAACAGTACACTTTTCAAAACGTGTTTTTCAGCCCGAAATAAACGCGTTTTTTCAGACAACTGAATACCCATGTAGCAGCAAGTCTCAGAAGAGCCCACACACTCAGATCTTAACCCTAGTGTGCTGAAAGTGTCAAAACATGTTTTTCAGCAGAAATAAACATGTTTTTGCAAGTTTGGTCAACCGCATGTAAGTTATGGGGCAGTAACAGTACACTTTTCAAAACGTGTTTTTCAGCCCGAAATAAACGCGTTTTTTCAGACAACTGAATCCCCATGCAGCAACAAGGCTCAGAAGAGCCCACACACTCAGATCTTAACCCCAGTGTGCTGAAAGTGTCAAAACTTGTTTTTCAGCAGAAATAAACATGTTTCTGCAAGTTTGGTCAACCCCATGTAAGTTATGGGGCAGTAACAGTACACTTTTCAAAACGTGTTTTTCAGCCCGAAATAAACGCGTTTTTTCAGACAACTGAATACCCATGTAGCAGCAAGGCTCAGAAGAGCCCACACTCAGATCTTAACCCCAGTGTGCTGAAAGTGTCAAAACATGTTTTTCAGCAGAAATAAACATGTTTCTGCAAGTTTGGTCAACCCCATGTAAGTTATGGGGCAGTAACAGTACACTTTTCAAAACGTGTTTTTCAGCCCGAAATAAACGCGTTTTTTCAGACAACTGAATCCCCATGTAGCAACAAGGCTCAGAAGAGCCCACACACTCAGATCTTAACCCCAGTGTGCTGAAAGTGTCAAAACATGTTTTTCAGCAGAAATAAACATGTTTCTGCAAGTTTGGTCAACCCCATGTAAGTTATGGGGCAGTAACAGTACACTTTTCAAAACGTGTTTTTCAGCCCGAAATAAACGCGTTTTTTCAGACAACTGAATACCCATGTAGCAGCAAGTCTCAGAAGAGCCCACACACTCAGCTCTTAACCCCAGTGTGCAGAAAGGGTCAAAACGTGTTTTTCAGCAGAAATAAACATGTTTCTGCAAGTTTGGTCAACCCCATGTAAGTTATGGGGCAGTAACAGTACACTCTGCAAAACGTGTTTTTCAGCCCGAAATAAACGCGTTTTTTCAGACAACTGAATCCCCATGTAGCAGCAAGGCTCAGAAGAGCCCACACACTCAGATCTTAACCCCAGTGTGCAGAAAGGTTCAAAACATGTTTTTCAGCAGAAATAAACATGTTTCTGCAAGTTTGGTCAACCCCATGTAAGTTATGGGGCAGTAACAGTACACTTTTCAAAACGTGTTTTTCAGCCCGAAATAAACGCGTTTTTTCAGACAACTGAATCCCCATATAGCAACAAGGCTCAGAAGAGCCCACACACTCAGATCTTAACCCCAGTGTGCAGAAAGGGTCAAAACTTGTTTTTCAGCAGAAATAAACATGTTTCTGCAAGTTTGGTCAACCCCATGTAAGTTATGGGGCAGTAACAGTACACTTTTCAAAACGTGTTTTTCAGCCCGAAATAAACGCGTTTTTTCAGACAACTGAATCCCCATGTATCAGCAAGGCTCAGAAGAGCCCACACACTCAGATCTTAACCCCAGTGTGCTGAAAGTGTCAAAACATGTTTTTCAGCAGAAATAAACATGTTTCTGCAAGTTTGGTCAACCCCATGTAAGTTATGGGGCAGTAACAGTACACTTTTCAAAACGTGTTTTTCAGCCCTTAATAAACGCGTTTTTTCAGACAACTGAATCCCCATGTAGCAACAAGGCTCAGAAGAGCCCACACACTCAGATCTTAACCCCAGTGTGCTGAAAGTGTCAAAACATGTTTTTCAGCAGAAATAAACATGTTTCTGCAAGTTTGGTCAACCCCATGTAAGTTATGGGGCAGTAACAGTACACTTTTCAAAACGTGTTTTTCAGCCCGAAATAAACGCGTTTTTTCAGACAACTGAATCCCCATGTAGCAACAAGGCTCAGAAGAGCCCACACACTCAGATCTTAACCCCAGTGTGCTGAAAGTGTCAAAACATGTTTTTCAGCAGAAATAAACATGTTTCTGCAAGTTTGGTCAACCCCATGTAAGTTATGGGGCAGTAACAGTACACTTTTCAAAACGTGTTTTTCAGCCCGAAATAAACGCGTTTTTTCAGACAACTGAATCCCCATGTAGCAGCAAGGCTCAGAAGAGCCCACACACTCAGATCTTAACCCCAGTGTGCTGAAAGTGTCAAAACATGTTTTTCAGCAGCAATAAACATGTTTCTGCAAGTTTGGTCAACCCCATGTAAGTTATGGGGCAGTAACAGTACACTTTTCAAAACGTGTTTTTCAGCCCGAAATAAACGCGTTTTTTCAGACAACTGAATCCCCATGTAGCAGCAAGGCTCAGAAGAGCCCACACACTCAGATCTTAACCCCAGTGTGCTGAAAGTGTCAAAACATGTTTTTCAGCAGAAATAAACATGTTTCTGCAAGTTTGGTCAATCCCATGTAAGTTATGGGGCAGTAACAGTACACTTTTCAAAACGTGTTTTTCAGCCCGAAATAAACGCGTTTTTTCAGACAACTGAATCCCCATGCAGCAACAAGGCTCAGAAGAGCCCACACACTCAGATCTTAACCCCAGTGTGCTGAAAGTGTCAAAACTTGTTTTTCAGCAGAAATAAACATGTTTCTGCAAGTTTGGTCAACCCCATGTAAGTTATGGGGCAGTAACAGTACACTTTTCAAAACGTGTTTTTCAGCCCGAAATAAACGCGTTTTTTCAGACAACTGAATACCCATGTAGCAGCAAGGCTCAGAAGAGCCCACACACTCAGATCTTAACCCCAGTGTGCTGAAAGTGTCAAAACATGTTTTTCAGCAGAAATAAACATGTTTCTGCAAGTTTGGTCAACCCCATGTAAGTTATGGGGCAGTAACAGTACACTTTTCAAAACGTGTTTTTCAGCCCGAAATAAACGCGTTTTTTCAGACAACTGAATCCCCATGTAGCAACAAGGCTCAGAAGAGCCCACACACTCAGCTCTTAACCCCAGTGTGCAGAAAGGGTCAAAACGTGTTTTTCAGCAGAAATAAACATGTTTCTGCAAGTTTGGTCAACCCCATGTAAGTTATGGGGCAGTAACAGTACACTCTGCAAAACGTGTTTTTCAGCCCGAAATAAACGCGTTTTTTCAGACAACTGAATCCCCATGTAGCAGCAAGGCTCAGAAGAGCCCACACACTCAGCTCTTAACCCCAGTGTGCAGAAAGGGTCAAAACGTGTTTTTCAGCAGAAATAAACATGTTTCTGCAAGTTTGGTCAACCACATGTAAGTTATGGGGCAGTAACAGTACACTCTGCAAAACGTGTTTTTCAGCCCGAAATAAACGCGTTTTTTCAGACAACTGAATCCCCATGTAGCAGCAAGGCTCAGAAGAGCCCACACACTCAGATCTTAACCCCAGTGTGCAGAAAGGTTCAAAACATGTTTTTCAGCAGAAATAAACATGTTTCTGCAAGTTTGGTCAACCCCATGTAAGTTATGGGGCAGTAACAGTACACTTTTCAAAACGTGTTTTTCAGCCCGAAATAAACGCGTTTTTTCAGACAACTGAATCCCCATGTAGCAACAAGGCTCAGAAGAGCCCACACACTCAGATCTTAACCCCAGTGTGCTGAAAGTGTCAAAACATGTTTTTCAGCAGAAATAAACATGTTTCTGCAAGTTTGGTCAACCCCATGTAAGTTATGGGGCAGTAACAGTACACTTTTCAAAACGTGTTTTTCAGCCCGAAATAAACGCGTTTTTTCAGACAACTGAATACCCATGTAGCAGCAAGTCTCAGAAGAGCCCACACACTCAGCTCTTAACCCCAGTGTGCAGAAAGGGTCAAAACGTGTTTTTCAGCAGAAATAAACATGTTTCTGCAAGTTTGGTCAACCCCATGTAAGTTATGGGGCAGTAACAGTACACTCTGCAAAACGTGTTTTTCAGCCCGAAATAAACGCGTTTTTTCAGACAACTGAATCCCCATGTAGCAGCAAGGCTCAGAAGAGCCCACACACTCAGATCTTAACCCCAGTGTGCTGAAAGTGTCAAAACATGTTTTTCAGCAGCAATAAACATGTTTCTGCAAGTTTGGTCAACCCCATGTAAGTTATGGGGCAGTAACAGTACACTTTTCAAAACGTGTTTTTCAGCCCGAAATAAACGCGTTTTTTCAGACAACTGAATCCCCATGTAGCAGCAAGGCTCAGAAGAGCCCACACACTCAGATCTTAACCCCAGTGTGCTGAAAGTGTCAAAACATGTTTTTCAGCAGAAATAAACATGTTTCTGCAAGTTTGGTCAACCCCATGTAAGTTATGGGGCAGTAACAGTACACTTTTCAAAACGTGTTTTTCAGCCCGAAATAAACGCGTTTTTTCAGACAACTGAATCCCCATGTAGCAACAAGGCTCAGAAGAGCCCACACACTCAGATCTTAACCCCAGTGTGCTGAAAGTGTCAAAACATGTTTTTCAGCAGAAATAAACATGTTTCTGCAAGTTTGGTCAACCCCATGTAAGTTATGGGGCAGTAACAGTACACTTTTCAAAACGTGTTTTTCAGCCCGAAATAAACGCGTTTTTTCAGACAACTGAATCCCCATGTAGCAACAAGGCTCAGAAGAGCCCACACACTCAGATCTTAACCCCAGTGTGCTGAAAGTGTCAAAACATGTTTTTCAGCAGAAATAAACATGTTTCTGCAAGTTTGGTCAACCCCATGTAAGTTATGGGGCAGTAACAGTACACTTTTCAAAACGTGTTTTTCAGCCCGAAATAAACGCGTTTTTTCAGACAACTGAATACCCATGTAGCAGCAAGTCTCAGAAGAGCCCACACACTCAGCTCTTAACCCCAGTGTGCAGAAAGGGTCAAAACGTGTTTTTCAGCAGAAATAAACATGTTTCTGCAAGTTTGGTCAACCCCATGTAAGTTATGGGGCAGTAACAGTACACTCTGCAAAACGTGTTTTTCAGCCCGAAATAAACGCGTTTTTTCAGACAACTGAATCCCCATGTAGCAGCAAGGCTCAGAAGAGCCCACACACTCAGATCTTAACCCCAGTGTGCAGAAAGGTTCAAAACATGTTTTTCAGCAGAAATAAACATGTTTCTGCAAGTTTGGTCAACCCCATGTAAGTTATGGGGCAGTAACAGTACACTTTTCAAAACGTGTTTTTCAGCCCGAAATAAACGCGTTTTTTCAGACAACTGAATCCCCATGTATCAGCAAGGCTCAGAAGAGCCCACACACTCAGATCTTAACCCCAGTGTGCTGAAAGTGTCAAAACATGTTTTTCAGCAGAAATAAACATGTTTCTGCAAGTTTGGTCAACCCCATGTAAGTTATGGGGCAGTAACAGTACACTTTTCAAAACGTGTTTTTCAGCCCTTAATAAACGCGTTTTTTCAGACAACTGAATCCCCATGTAGCAACAAGGCTCAGAAGAGCCCACACACTCAGATCTTAACCCCAGTGTGCTGAAAGTGTCAAAACATGTTTTTCAGCAGAAATAAACATGTTTCTGCAAGTTTGGTCAACCCCATGTAAGTTATGGGGCAGTAACAGTACACTTTTCAAAACGTGTTTTTCAGCCCGAAATAAACGCGTTTTTTCAGACAACTGAATCCCCATGTAGCAACAAGGCTCAGAAGAGCCCACACACTCAGATCTTAACCCCAGTGTGCTGAAAGTGTCAAAACATGTTTTTCAGCAGAAATAAACATGTTTCTGCAAGTTTGGTCAACCCCATGTAAGTTATGGGGCAGTAACAGTACACTTTTCAAAACGTGTTTTTCAGCCCGAAATAAACGCGTTTTTTCAGACAACTGAATCCCCATGTAGCAGCAAGGCTCAGAAGAGCCCACACACTCAGATCTTAACCCCAGTGTGCTGAAAGTGTCAAAACATGTTTTTCAGCAGCAATAAACATGTTTCTGCAAGTTTGGTCAACCCCATGTAAGTTATGGGGCAGTAACAGTACACTTTTCAAAACGTGTTTTTCAGCCCGAAATAAACGCGTTTTTTCAGACAACTGAATCCCCATGTAGCAGCAAGGCTCAGAAGAGCCCACACACTCAGATCTTAACCCCAGTGTGCTGAAAGTGTCAAAACATGTTTTTCAGCAGAAATAAACATGTTTCTGCAAGTTTGGTCAACCCCATGTAAGTTATGGGGCAGTAACAGTACACTTTTCAAAACGTGTTTTTCAGCCCGAAATAAACGCGTTTTTTCAGACAACTGAATCCCCATGCAGCAACAAGGCTCAGAAGAGCCCACACACTCAGATCTTAACCCCAGTGTGCTGAAAGTGTCAAAACTTGTTTTTCAGCAGAAATAAACATGTTTCTGCAAGTTTGGTCAACCCCATGTAAGTTATGGGGCAGTAACAGTACACTTTTCAAAACGTGTTTTTCAGCCCGAAATAAACGCGTTTTTTCAGACAACTGAATACCCATGTAGCAGCAAGGCTCAGAAGAGCCCACACACTCAGATCTTAACCCCAGTGTGCTGAAAGTGTCAAAACATGTTTTTCAGCAGAAATAAACATGTTTCTGCAAGTTTGGTCAACCCCATGTAAGTTATGGGGCAGTAACAGTACACTTTTCAAAACGTGTTTTTCAGCCCGAAATAAACGCGTTTTTTCAGACAACTGAATCCCCATGTAGCAACAAGGCTCAGAAGAGCCCACACACTCAGCTCTTAACCCCAGTGTGCAGAAAGGGTCAAAACGTGTTTTTCAGCAGAAATAAACATGTTTCTGCAAGTTTGGTCAACCCCATGTAAGTTATGGGGCAGTAACAGTACACTCTGCAAAACGTGTTTTTCAGCCCGAAATAAACGCGTTTTTTCAGACAACTGAATCCCCATGTAGCAGCAAGGCTCAGAAGAGCCCACACACTCAGCTCTTAACCCCAGTGTGCAGAAAGGGTCAAAACGTGTTTTTCAGCAGAAATAAACATGTTTCTGCAAGTTTGGTCAACCACATGTAAGTTATGGGGCAGTAACAGTACACTCTGCAAAACGTGTTTTTCAGCCCGAAATAAACGCGTTTTTTCAGACAACTGAATCCCCATGTAGCAGCAAGGCTCAGAAGAGCCCACACACTCAGATCTTAACCCCAGTGTGCAGAAAGGTTCAAAACATGTTTTTCAGCAGAAATAAACATGTTTCTGCAAGTTTGGTCAACCCCATGTAAGTTATGGGGCAGTAACAGTACACTTTTCAAAACGTGTTTTTCAGCCCGAAATAAACGCGTTTTTTCAGACAACTGAATCCCCATGTAGCAACAAGGCTCAGAAGAGCCCACACACTCAGATCTTAACCCCAGTGTGCTGAAAGTGTCAAAACATGTTTTTCAGCAGAAATAAACATGTTTCTGCAAGTTTGGTCAACCCCATGTAAGTTATGGGGCAGTAACAGTACACTTTTCAAAACGTGTTTTTCAGCCCGAAATAAACGCGTTTTTTCAGACAACTGAATACCCATGTAGCAGCAAGTCTCAGAAGAGCCCACACACTCAGCTCTTAACCCCAGTGTGCAGAAAGGGTCAAAACGTGTTTTTCAGCAGAAATAAACATGTTTCTGCAAGTTTGGTCAACCCCATGTAAGTTATGGGGCAGTAACAGTACACTCTGCAAAACGTGTTTTTCAGCCCGAAATAAACGCGTTTTTTCAGACAACTGAATCCCCATGTAGCAGCAAGGCTCAGAAGAGCCCACACACTCAGATCTTAACCCCAGTGTGCTGAAAGTGTCAAAACATGTTTTTCAGCAGCAATAAACATGTTTCTGCAAGTTTGGTCAACCCCATGTAAGTTATGGGGCAGTAACAGTACACTTTTCAAAACGTGTTTTTCAGCCCGAAATAAACGCGTTTTTTCAGACAACTGAATCCCCATGTAGCAGCAAGGCTCAGAAGAGCCCACACACTCAGATCTTAACCCCAGTGTGCTGAAAGTGTCAAAACATGTTTTTCAGCAGAAATAAACATGTTTCTGCAAGTTTGGTCAACCCCATGTAAGTTATGGGGCAGTAACAGTACACTCTGCAAAACGTGTTTTTCAGCCCGAAATAAACGCGTTTTTTCAGACAACTGAATCCCCATGTAGCAGCAAGGCTCAGAAGAGCCCACACACTCAGATCTTAACCCCAGTGTGCTGAAAGTGTCAAAACATGTTTTTCAGCAGCAATAAACATGTTTCTGCAAGTTTGGTCAACCCCATGTAAGTTATGGGGCAGTAACAGTACACTTTTCAAAACGTGTTTTTCAGCCCGAAATAAACGCGTTTTTTCAGACAACTGAATCCCCATGTAGCAGCAAGGCTCAGAAGAGCCCACACACTCAGATCTTAACCCCAGTGTGCAGAAAGGTTCAAAACATGTTTTTCAGCAGAAATAAACATGTTTCTGCAAGTTTGGTCAACCCCATGTAAGTTATGGGGCAGTAACAGTACACTTTTCAAAACGTGTTTTTCAGCCCGAAATAAACGCGTTTTTTCAGACAACTGAATCCCCATGTAGCAACAAGGCTCAGAAGAGCCCACACACTCAGATCTTAACCCCAGTGTGCTGAAAGTGTCAAAACATGTTTTTCAGCAGAAATAAACATGTTTCTGCAAGTTTGGTCAACCCCATGTAAGTTATGGGGCAGTAACAGTACACTTTTCAAAACGTGTTTTTCAGCCCGAAATAAACGCGTTTTTTCAGACAACTGAATACCCATGTAGCAGCAAGTCTCAGAAGAGCCCACACACTCAGCTCTTAACCCCAGTGTGCAGAAAGGGTCAAAACGTGTTTTTCAGCAGAAATAAACATGTTTCTGCAAGTTTGGTCAACCCCATGTAAGTTATGGGGCAGTAACAGTACACTCTGCAAAACGTGTTTTTCAGCCCGAAATAAACGCGTTTTTTCAGACAACTGAATCCCCATGTAGCAGCAAGGCTCAGAAGAGCCCACACACTCAGATCTTAACCCCAGTGTGCTGAAAGTGTCAAAACATGTTTTTCAGCAGAAATAAACATGTTTCTGCAAGTTTGGTCAACCCCATGTAAGTTATGGGGCAGTAACAGTACACTTTTCAAAACGTGTTTTTCAGCCCGAAATAAACGCGTTTTTTCAGACAACTGAATCCCCATGCAGCAACAAGGCTCAGAAGAGCCCACACACTCAGATCTTAACCCCAGTGTGCTGAAAGTGTCAAAACTTGTTTTTCAGCAGAAATAAACATGTTTCTGCAAGTTTGGTCAACCCCATGTAAGTTATGGGGCAGTAACAGTACACTTTTCAAAACGTGTTTTTCAGCCCGAAATAAACGCGTTTTTTCAGACAACTGAATACCCATGTAGCAGCAAGGCTCAGAAGAGCCCACACTCAGATCTTAACCCCAGTGTGCTGAAAGTGTCAAAACATGTTTTTCAGCAGAAATAAACATGTTTCTGCAAGTTTGGTCAACCCCATGTAAGTTATGGGGCAGTAACAGTACACTTTTCAAAACGTGTTTTTCAGCCCGAAATAAGCGCGTTTTTTCAGACAACTGAATCCCCATGTAGCAACAAGGCTCAGAAGAGCCCACACACTCAGATCTTAACCCCAGTGTGCTGAAAGTGTCAAAACATGTTTTTCAGCAGAAATAAACATGTTTCTGCAAGTTTGGTCAACCCCATGTAAGTTATGGGGCAGTAACAGTACACTTTTCAAAACGTGTTTTTCAGCCCGAAATAAACGCGTTTTTTCAGACAACTGAATACCCATGTAGCAGCAAGTCTCAGAAGAGCCCACACACTCAGCTCTTAACCCCAGTGTGCAGAAAGGGTCAAAACGTGTTTTTCAGCAGAAATAAACATGTTTCTGCAAGTTTGGTCAACCCCATGTAAGTTATGGGGCAGTAACAGTACACTTTTCAAAACGTGTTTTTCAGCCCGAAATAAACGCGTTTTTTCAGACAACTGAATCCCCATGTAGCAACAAGGCTCAGAAGAGCCCACACACTCAGATCTTAACCCCAGTGTGCTGAAAGTGTCAAAACATGTTTTTCAGCAGAAATAAACATGTTTCTGCAAGTTTGGTCAACCCCATGTAAGTTATGGGGCAGTAACAGTACACTTTTCAAAACGTGTTTTTCAGCCCGAAATAAACGCGTTTTTTCAGACAACTGAATCCCCATGTAGCAACAAGGCTCAGAAGAGCCCACACACTCAGATCTTAACCCCAGTGTGCTGAAAGTGTCAAAACATGTTTTTCAGCAGAAATAAACATGTTTCTGCAAGTTTGGTCAACCCCATGTAAGTTATGGGGCAGTAACAGTACACTTTTCAAAACGTGTTTTTCAGCCCGAAATAAACGCGTTTTTTCAGACAACTGAATCCCCATGTAGCAACAAGGCTCAGAAGAGCCCACACACTCAGATCTTAACCCCAGTGTGCTGAAAGTGTCAAAACATGTTTTTCAGCAGAAATAAACATGTTTCTGCAAGTTTGGTCAACCCCATGTAAGTTATGGGGCAGTAACAGTACACTTTTCAAAACGTGTTTTTCAGCCCGAAATAAACGCGTTTTTTCAGACAACTGAATCCCCATGTAGCAGCAAGGCTCAGAAGAGCCCACACACTCAGATCTTAACCCCAGTGTGCTGAAAGTGTCAAAACATGTTTTTCAGCAGAAATAAACATGTTTCTGCAAGTTTGGTCAACCCCATGTAAGTTATGGGGCAGTAACAGTACACTTTTCAAAACGTGTTTTTCAGCCCGAAATAAAAGCGTTTTTTCAGACAACTGAATCCCCATGTAGCAACAAGGCTCAGAAGAGCCCACACACTCAGATCTTAACCCCAGTGTGCTGAAAGTGTCAAAACATGTTTTTCAGCAGAAATAAACATGTTTCTGCAAGTTTGGTCAACCCCATGTAAGTTATGGGGCAGTAACAGTACACTTTTCAAAACGTGTTTTTCAGCCCGAAATAAACGCGTTTTTTCAGACAACTGAATCCCCATGCAGCAACAAGGCTCAGAAGAGCCCACACACTCAGATCTTAACCCCAGTGTGCTGAAAGTGTCAAAACTTGTTTTTCAGCAGAAATAAACATGTTTCTGCAAGTTTGGTCAACCCCATGTAAGTTATGGGTCAGTAACAGTACACTTTTCAAAACGTGTTTTTCAGCCCGAAATAAACGCGTTTTTTCAGACAACTGAATACCCATGTAGCAGCAAGGCTCAGAAGAGCCCACACACTCAGATCTTAACCCCAGTGTGCTGAAAGTGTCAAAACATGTTTTTCAGCAGAAATAAACATGTTTCTGCAAGTTTGGTCAACCCCATGTAAGTTATGGGGCAGTAACAGTACACTTTTCAAAACGTGTTTTTCAGCCCGAAATAAACGCGTTTTTTCAGACAACTGAATCCCCATGTAGCAACAAGGCTCAGAAGAGCCCACACACTCAGATCTTAACCCCAGTGTGCTGAAAGTGTCAAAACATGTTTTTCAGCAGAAATAAACATGTTTCTGCAAGTTTGGTCAACCCCATGTAAGTTATGGGGCAGTAACAGTACACTTTTCAAAACGTGTTTTTCAGCCCGAAATAAACGCGTTTTTTCAGACAACTGAATACCCATGTAGCAGCAAGTCTCAGAAGAGCCCACACACTCAGCTCTTAACCCCAGTGTGCAGAAAGGGTCAAAACGTGTTTTTCAGCAGAAATAAACATGTTTCTGCAAGTTTGGTCAACCCCATGTAAGTTATGGGGCAGTAACAGTACACTCTGCAAAACGTGTTTTTCAGCCCGAAATAAACGCGTTTTTTCAGACAACTGAATCCCCATGTAGCAGCAAGGCTCAGAAGAGCCCACACACTCAGATCTTAACCCCAGTGTGCAGAAAGGTTCAAAACATGTTTTTCAGCAGAAATAAACATGTTTCTGCAAGTTTGGTCAACCCCATGTAAGTTATGGGGCAGTAACTACACTTTTCAAAACGTGTTTTTCAGCCCGAAATAAACGCGTTTTTTCAGACAACTGAATCCCCATGTAGCAACAAGGCTCAGAAGAGCCCACACACTCAGATCTTAACCCCAGTGTGCAGAAAGGGTCAAAACTTGTTTTTCAGCAGAAATAAACATGTTTCTGCAAGTTTGGTCAACCCCATGTAAGTTATGGGGCAGTAACAGTACACTTTTCAAAACGTGTTTTTCAGCCCGAAATAAACGCGTTTTTTCAGACAACTGAATCCCCATGTAGCAGCAAGGCTCAGAAGAGCCCACACACTCAGATCTTAACCCCAGTGTGCAGAAAGGTTCAAAACATGTTTTTCAGCAGAAATAAACATGTTTCTGCAAGTTTGGTCAACCCCATGTAAGTTATGGGGCAGTAACAGTACACTTTTCAAAACGTGTTTTTCAGCCCGAAATAAACGCGTTTTTTCAGACAACTGAATCCCCATGTAGCAACAAGGCTCAGAAGAGCCCACACACTCAGATCTTAACCCCAGTGTGCTGAAAGTGTCAAAACATGTTTTTCAGCAGAAATAAACATGTTTCTGCAAGTTTGGTCAACCCCATGTAAGTTATGGGGCAGTAACAGTACACTTTTCAAAACGTGTTTTTCAGCCCGAAATAAACGCGTTTTTTCAGACAACTGAATCCCCATGTAGCAACAAGGCTCAGAAGAGCCCACACACTCAGATCTTAACCCCAGTGTGCTGAAAGTGTCAAAACATGTTTTTCAGCAGAAATAAACATGTTTCTGCAAGTTTGGTCAACCCCATGTAAGTTATGGGGCAGTAACAGTACACTTTTCAAAACGTGTTTTTCAGCCCGAAATAAACGCGTTTTTTCAGACAACTGAATCCCCATGTAGCAACAAGGCTCAGAAGAGCCCACACACTCAGATCTTAACCCCAGTGTGCTGAAAGTGTCAAAACATGTTTTTCAGCAGAAATAAACATGTTTCTGCAAGTTTGGTCAACCCCATGTAAGTTATGGGGCAGTAACAGTACACTTTTCAAAACGTGTTTTTCAGCCCGAAATAAACGCGTTTTTTCAGACAACTGAATACCCATGTAGCAGCAAGGCTCAGAAGAGCCCACACACTCAGCTCTTAACCCCAGTGTGCAGAAAGGGTCAAAACGTGTTTTTCAGCAGAAATAAACATGTTTCTGCAAGTTTGGTCAACCCCATGTAAGTTATGGGGCAGTAACAGTACACTCTGCAAAACGTGTTTTTCAGCCCGAAATAAACGCGTTTTTTCAGACAACTGAATCCCCATGTAGCAGCAAGGCTCAGAAGAGCCCACACACTCAGCTCTTAACCCCAGTGTGCAGAAAGGGTCAAAACGTGTTTTTCAGCAGAAATAAACATGTTTCTGCAAGTTTGGTCAACCCCATGTAAGTTATGGGGCAGTAACAGTACACTCTGCAAAACGTGTTTTTCAGCCCGAAATAAACGCGTTTTTTCATACAACTGAATCCCCATGTAGCAGCAAGGCTCAGAAGAGCCCACACACTCAGATCTTAACCCCAGTGTGCAGAAAGGTTCAAAACATGTTTTTCAGCAGAAATAAACATGTTTCTGCAAGTTTGGTCAACCCCATGTAAGTTATGGGGCAGTAACAGTACACTTTTCAAAACGTGTTTTTCAGCCCGAAATAAACGTGTTTTTTCAGACAACTGAATCCCCATGTAGCAACAAGGCTCAGAAGAGCCCACACACTCAGATCTTAACCCCAGTGTGCTGAAAGTGTCAAAACATGTTTTTCAGCAGAAATAAACATGTTTCTGCAAGTTTGGTCAACCCCATGTAAGTTATGGGGCAGTAACAGTACACTTTTCAAAACGTGTTTTTCAGCCCGAAATAAACGCGTTTTTTCAGACAACTGAATCCCCATGTAGCAACAAGGCTCAGAAGAGCCCACACACTCAGATCTTAACCCCAGTGTGCTGAAGGTGTCAAAACATGTTTTTCAGCAGAAATAAACATGTTTCTGCAAGTTTGGTCAACCCCATGTAAGTTATGGGGCAGTAACAGTACACTTTTCAAAACGTGTTTTTCAGCCCGAAATAAACGCGTTTTTTCAGACAACTGAATACCCATGTAGCAGCAAGTCTCAGAAGAGCCCACACACTCAGCTCTTAACCCCAGTGTGCAGAAAGGGTCAAAACGTGTTTTTCAGCAGAAATAAACATGTTTCTGCAAGTTTGGTCAACCCCATGTAAGTTATGGGGCAGTAACAGTACACTCTGCAAAACGTGTTTTTCAGCCCGAAATAAACGCGTTTTTTCAGACAACTGAATCCCCATGTAGCAACAAGGCTCAGAAGAGCCCACACACTCAGATCTTAACCCCAGTGTGCTGACAGTGTCAAAACATGTTTTTCAGCAGAAATAAACATGTTTCTGCAAGTTTGGTCAACCCCATGTAAGTTATGGGGCAGTAACAGTACACTTTTCAAAACGTGTTTTTCAGCCCGAAATAAACGCGTTTTTTCAGACAACTGAATCCCCATGCAGCAACAAGGCTCAGAAGAGCCCACACACTCAGATCTTAACCCCAGTGTGCTGAAAGTGTCAAAACTTGTTTTTCAGCAGAAATAAACATGTTTCTGCAAGTTTGGTCAACCCCATGTAAGTTATGGGGCAGTAACAGTACACTTTTCAAAACGTGTTTTTCAGCCCGAAATAAACGCGTTTTTCAGACAACTGAATACCCATGTAGCAGAAAGGCTCAGAAGAGCCCACACACTCAGATCTTAACCCCAGTGTGCTGAAAGTGTCAAAACATGTTTTTCAGCAGAAATAAACATGTTTCTGCAAGTTTGGTCAACCCCATGTAAGTTATGGGGCAGTAACAGTACACTTTTCAAAACGTGTTTTTCAGCCCGAAATAAACGCGTTTTTTCAGACAACTGAATACCCATGTAGCAGCAAGTCTCAGAAGAGCCCACACACTCAGCTCTTAACCCCAGTGTGCAGAAAGGGTCAAAACGTGTTTTTCAGCAGAAATAAACATGTTTCTGCAAGTTTGGTCAACCCCATGTAAGTTATGGGGCAGTAACAGTACACTCTGCAAAACGTGTTTTTCAGCCCGAAATAAACGCGTTTTTTCATACAACTGAATCCCCATGTAGCAGCAAGGCTCAGAAGAGCCCACACACTCAGATCTTAACCCCAGTGTGCAGAAAGGTTCAAAACATGTTTTTCAGCAGAAATAAACATGTTTCTGCAAGTTTGGTCAACCCCATGTAAGTTATGGGGCAGTAACAGTACACTTTTCAAAACGTGTTTTTCAGCCCGAAATAAACGTGTTTTTTCAGACAACTGAATCCCCATGTAGCAACAAGGCTCAGAAGAGCCCACACACTCAGATCTTAACCCCAGTGTGCTGAAAGTGTCAAAACATGTTTTTCAGCAGAAATAAACATGTTTCTGCAAGTTTGGTCAACCCCATGTAAGTTATGGGGCAGTAACAGTACACTTTTCAAAACGTGTTTTTCAGCCCGAAATAAACGCGTTTTTTCAGACAACTGAATCCCCATGTAGCAACAAGGCTCAGAAGAGCCCACACACTCAGATCTTAACCCCAGTGTGCAGAAAGGTTCAAAACATGTTTTTCAGCAGAAATAAACATGTTTCTGCAAGTTTGGTCAACCCCATGTAAGTTATGGGGCAGTAACAGTACACTTTTCAAAACGTGTTTTTCAGCCCGAAATAAACGCGTTTTTTCAGACAACTGAATCCCCATGTAGCAGCAAGGCTCAGAAGAGCCCACACACTCAGATCTTAACCCCAGTGTGCAGAAAGGTTCAAAACATGTTTTTCAGCAGAAATAAACATGTTTCTGCAAGTTTGGTCAACCCCATGTAAGTTATGGGGCAGTAACAGTACACTTTTCAAAACGTGTTTTTCAGCCCGAAATAAACGCGTTTTTTCAGACAACTGAATCCCCATGTAGCAACAAGGCTCAGAAGAGCCCACACACTCAGATCTTAACCCCAGTGTGCTGAAAGTGTCAAAACATGTTTTTCAGCAGAAATAAACATGTTTCTGCAAGTTTGGTCAACCCCATGTAAGTTATGGGGCAGTAACAGTACACTTTTCAAAACGTGTTTTTCAGCCCGAAATAAACGCGTTTTTTCAGACAACTGAATACCCATGTAGCAGCAAGTCTCAGAAGAGCCCACACACTCAGCTCTTAACCCCAGTGTGCAGAAAGGGTCAAAACGTGTTTTTCAGCAGAAATAAACATGTTTCTGCAAGTTTGGTCAACCCCATGTAAGTTATGGGGCAGTAACAGTACACTTTTCAAAACGTGTTTTTCAGCCCGAAATAAACGCGTTTTTTCAGACAACTGAATCCCCATGTAGCAACAAGGCTCAGAAGAGCCCACACACTCAGATCTTAACCCCAGTGTGCTGAAAGTGTCAAAACATGTTTTTCAGCAGAAATAAACATGTTTCTGCAAGTTTGGTCAACCCCATGTAAGTTATGGGGCAGTAACAGTACACTTTTCAAAACGTGTTTTTCAGCCCGAAATAAACGCGTTTTTTCAGACAACTGAATCCCCATGTAGCAACAAGGCTCAGAAGAGCCCACACACTCAGATCTTAACCCCAGTGTGCTGAAAGTGTCAAAACATGTTTTTCAGCAGAAATAAACATGTTTCTGCAAGTTTGGTCAACCCCATGTAAGTTATGGGGCAGTAACAGTACACTTTTCAAAACGTGTTTTTCAGCCCGAAATAAACGCGTTTTTTCAGACAACTGAATACCCATGTAGCAGCAAGGCTCAGAAGAGCCCACACACTCAGCTCTTAACCCCAGTGTGCAGAAAGGGTCAAAACGTGTTTTTCAGCAGAAATAAACATGTTTCTGCAAGTTTGGTCAACCCCATGTAAGTTATGGGGCAGTAACAGTACACTCTGCAAAACGTGTTTTTCAGCCCGAAATAAACGCGTTTTTTCAGACAACTGAATCCCCATGTAGCAGCAAGGCTCAGAAGAGCCCACACACTCAGCTCTTAACCCCAGTGTGCAGAAAGGGTCAAAACGTGTTTTTCAGCAGAAATAAACATGTTTCTGCAAGTTTGGTCAACCCCATGTAAGTTATGGGGCAGTAACAGTACACTCTGCAAAACGTGTTTTTCAGCCCGAAATAAACGCGTTTTTTCATACAACTGAATCCCCATGTAGCAGCAAGGCTCAGAAGAGCCCACACACTCAGATCTTAACCCCAGTGTGCAGAAAGGTTCAAAACATGTTTTTCAGCAGAAATAAACATGTTTCTGCAAGTTTGGTCAACCCCATGTAAGTTATGGGGCAGTAACAGTACACTTTTCAAAACGTGTTTTTCAGCCCGAAATAAACGTGTTTTTTCAGACAACTGAATCCCCATGTAGCAACAAGGCTCAGAAGAGCCCACACACTCAGATCTTAACCCCAGTGTGCTGAAAGTGTCAAAACATGTTTTTCAGCAGAAATAAACATGTTTCTGCAAGTTTGGTCAACCCCATGTAAGTTATGGGGCAGTAACAGTACACTTTTCAAAACGTGTTTTTCAGCCCGAAATAAACGCGTTTTTTCAGACAACTGAATCCCCATGTAGCAACAAGGCTCAGAAGAGCCCACACACTCAGATCTTAACCCCAGTGTGCTGAAGGTGTCAAAACATGTTTTTCAGCAGAAATAAACATGTTTCTGCAAGTTTGGTCAACCCCATGTAAGTTATGGGGCAGTAACAGTACACTTTTCAAAACGTGTTTTTCAGCCCGAAATAAACGCGTTTTTTCAGACAACTGAATACCCATGTAGCAGCAAGTCTCAGAAGAGCCCACACACTCAGCTCTTAACCCCAGTGTGCAGAAAGGGTCAAAACGTGTTTTTCAGCAGAAATAAACATGTTTCTGCAAGTTTGGTCAACCCCATGTAAGTTATGGGGCAGTAACAGTACACTCTGCAAAACGTGTTTTTCAGCCCGAAATAAACGCGTTTTTTCAGACAACTGAATCCCCATGTAGCAACAAGGCTCAGAAGAGCCCACACACTCAGATCTTAACCCCAGTGTGCTGACAGTGTCAAAACATGTTTTTCAGCAGAAATAAACATGTTTCTGCAAGTTTGGTCAACCCCATGTAAGTTATGGGGCAGTAACAGTACACTTTTCAAAACGTGTTTTTCAGCCCTTAATAAACGCGTTTTTTCAGACAACTGAATCCCCATGCAGCAACAAGGCTCAGAAGAGCCCACACACTCAGATCTTAACCCCAGTGTGCTGAAAGTGTCAAAACTTGTTTTTCAGCAGAAATAAACATGTTTCTGCAAGTTTGGTCAACCCCATGTAAGTTATGGGGCAGTAACAGTACACTTTTCAAAACGTGTTTTTCAGCCCGAAATAAACGCGTTTTTCAGACAACTGAATACCCATGTAGCAGAAAGGCTCAGAAGAGCCCACACACTCAGATCTTAACCCCAGTGTGCTGAAAGTGTCAAAACATGTTTTTCAGCAGAAATAAACATGTTTCTGCAAGTTTGGTCAACCCCATGTAAGTTATGGGGCAGTAACAGTACACTTTTCAAAACGTGTTTTTCAGCCCGAAATAAACGCGTTTTTTCAGACAACTGAATACCCATGTAGCAGCAAGTCTCAGAAGAGCCCACACACTCAGCTCTTAACCCCAGTGTGCAGAAAGGGTCAAAACGTGTTTTTCAGCAGAAATAAACATGTTTCTGCAAGTTTGGTCAACCCCATGTAAGTTATGGGGCAGTAACAGTACACTCTGCAAAACGTGTTTTTCAGCCCGAAATAAACGCGTTTTTTCAGACAACTGAATCCCCATGTAGCAGCAAGGCTCAGAAGAGCCCACACACTCAGATCTTAACCCCAGTGTGCAGAAAGGTTCAAAACATGTTTTTCAGCAGAAATAAACATGTCTCTGCAAGTTTGGTCAACCCCATGTAAGTTATGGGGCAGTAACAGTACACTTTTCAAAACGTGTTTTTCAGCCCGAAATAAACGCGTTTTTTCAGACAACTGAATCCCCATGTAGCAACAAGGCTCAGAAGAGCCCACACACTCAGATCTTAACCCCAGTGTGCTGAAAGTGTCAAAACATGTTTTTCAGCAGAAATAAACATGTTTCTGCAAGTTTGGTCAACCCCATGTAAGTTATGGGGCAGTAACAGTACACTTTTCAAAACGTGTTTTTCAGCCCGAAATAAACGCGTTTTTTCAGACAACTGAATCCCCATGTAGCAGCAAGGCTCAGACGAGCCCACACACTCAGATCTTAACCCCAGTGTGCAGAAAGGGTCAAAACGTGTTTTTCAGCAGAAATAAACATGTTTCTGCAAGTTTGGTCAACCCCATGTAAGTTATGGGGCAGTAACAGTACACTCTGCAAAACGTGTTTTTCAGCCCGAAATAAACGCGTTTTTTCAGACAACTGAATCCCCATGTAGCAGCAAGGCTCAGAAGAGCCCACACACTCAGATCTTAACCCCAGTGTGCTGAAAGTGTCAAAACATGTTTTTCAGCAGAAATAAACATGTTTCTGCAAGTTTGGTCAACCCCATGTAAGTTATGGGGCAGTAACAGTACACTTTTCAAAACGTGTTTTTCAGCCCGAAATAAACGCGTTTTTTCAGACAACTGAATCCCCATGTAGCAACAAGGCTCAGAAGAGCCCACACACTCAGATCTTAACCCCAGTGTGCTGAAAGTGTCAAAACATGTTTTTCAGCAGAAATAAACAAGTTTCTGCAAGTTTGGTCAACCCCATGTAAGTTATGGGGCAGTAACAGTACACTCTGCAAAACGTGTTTTTCAGCCCGAAATAAACGCGTTTTTTCAGACAACTGAATACCCATGTAGCAGCAAGGCTCAGAAGAGCCCACACACTCAGATCTTAACCCCAGTGTGCTGAAAGTGTCAAAACATGTTTTTCAGCAGAAATAAACATGTTTCTGCAAGTTTGGTCAACCCCATGTAAGTTATGGGGCAGTAACAGTACACTTTTCAAAACGTGTTTTTCAGCCCGAAATAAACGCGTTTTTTCAGACAACTGAATCCCCATGTAGCAGCAAGGCTCAGAAGAGCCCACACACTCAGATCTTAACCCCAGTGTGCTGAAAGTGTCAAAACATGTTTTTCAGCAGAAATAAACATGTTTCTGCAAGTTTGGTCAACCCCATGTAAGTTATGGGGCAGTAACAGTACACTTTTCAAAACGTGTTTTTCAGCCCGAAATAAACGCGTTTTTTCAGACAACTGAATCCCCATGTAGCAACAAGGCTCAGAAGAGCCCACACACTCAGATCTTAACCCCAGTGTGCTGAAAGTGTCAAAACATGTTTTTCAGCAGAAATAAACATGTTTCTGCAAGTTTGGTCAACCCCATGTAAGTTATGGGGCAGTAACAGTACACTTTTCAAAACGTGTTTTTCAGCCCGAAATAAACGCGTTTTTTCAGACAACTGAATACCCATGTAGCAGCAAGGCTCAGAAGAGCCCACACACTCAGATCTTAACCCCAGTGTGCTGAAAGTGTCAAAACATGTTTTTCAGCAGAAATAAACATGTTTCTGCAAGTTTGGTCAACCCCATGTAAGTTATGGGGCAGTAACAGTACACTTTTCAAAACGTGTTTTTCAGCCCGAAATAAACGCGTTTTTTCAGACAACTGAATCCCCATGTAGCAACAAGGCTCAGAAGAGCCCACACACTCAGATCTTAACCCCAGTGTGCTGAAAGTGTCAAAACATGTTTTTCAGCAGAAATAAACATGTTTCTGCAAGTTTGGTCAACCCCATGTAAGTTATGGGGCAGTAACAGTACACTTTTCAAAACGTGTTTTTCAGCCCGAAATAAACGCGTTTTTTCAGACAACTGAATACCCATGTAGCAGCAAGTCTCAGAAGAGCCCACACACTCAGCTCTTAACCCCAGTGTGCAGAAAGGGTCAAAACGTGTTTTTCAGCAGAAATAAACATGTTTCTGCAAGTTTGGTCAACCCCATGTAAGTTATGGGGCAGTAACAGTACACTCTGCAAAACGTGTTTTTCAGCCCGAAATAAACGCGTTTTTTCAGACAACTGAATCCCCATGTAGCAGCAAGGCTCAGAAGAGCCCACACACTCAGATCTTAACCCCAGTGTGCAGAAAGGTTCAAAACATGTTTTTCAGCAGAAATAAACATGTTTCTGCAAGTTTGGTCAACCCCATGTAAGTTATGGGGCAGTAACAGTACACTTTTCAAAACGTGTTTTTCAGCCCGAAATAAACGCGTTTTTTCAGACAACTGAATCCCCATGTAGCAACAAGGCTCAGAAGAGCCCACACACTCAGATCTTAACCCCAGTGTGCAGAAAGGGTCAAAACTTGTTTTTCAGCAGAAATAAACATGTTTCTGCAAGTTTGGTCAACCCCATGTAAGTTATGGGGCAGTAACAGTACACTTTTCAAAACGTGTTTTTCAGCCCGAAATAAACGCGTTTTTTCAGACAACTGAATCCCCATGTAGCAGCAAGGCTCAGAAGAGCCCACACACTCAGATCTTAACCCCAGTGTGCAGAAAGGTTCAAAACATGTTTTTCAGCAGAAATAAACATGTTTCTGCAAGTTTGGTCAACCCCATGTAAGTTATGGGGCAGTAACAGTACACTTTTCAAAACGTGTTTTTCAGCCCGAAATAAACGCGTTTTTTCAGACAACTGAATCCCCATGTAGCAACAAGGCTCAGAAGAGCCCACACACTCAGATCTTAACCCCAGTGTGCTGAAAGTGTCAAAACATGTTTTTCAGCAGAAATAAACATGTTTCTGCAAGTTTGGTCAACCCCATGTAAGTTATGGGGCAGTAACAGTACACTTTTCAAAACGTGTTTTTCAGCCCGAAATAAACGCGTTTTTTCAGACAACTGAATCCCCATGTAGCAACAAGGCTCAGAAGAGCCCACACACTCAGATCTTAACCCCAGTGTGCTGAAAGTGTCAAAACATGTTTTTCAGCAGAAATAAACATGTTTCTGCAAGTTTGGTCAACCCCATGTAAGTTATGGGGCAGTAACAGTACACTTTTCAAAACGTGTTTTTCAGCCCGAAATAAACGCGTTTTTTCAGACAACTGAATACCCATGTAGCAGCAAGTCTCAGAAGAGCCCACACACTCAGCTCTTAACCCCAGTGTGCAGAAAGGGTCAAAACGTGTTTTTCAGCAGAAATAAACATGTTTCTGCAAGTTTGGTCAACCCCATGTAAGTTATGGGGCAGTAACAGTACACTCTGCAAAACGTGTTTTTCAGCCCGAAATAATTGCGTTTTTTCAGACAACTGAATCCCCATGTAGCAGCAAGGCTCAGAAGAGCCCACACACTCAGCTCTTAACCCCAGTGTGCAGAAAGGGTCAAAACGTGTTTTTCAGCAGAAATAAACATGTTTCTGCAAGTTTGGTCAACCCCATGTAAGTTATGGGGCAGTAACAGTACACTCTGCAAAACGTGTTTTTCAGCCCGAAATAAACGCGTTTTTTCAGACAACTGAATCCCCATGTAGCAGCAAGGCTCAGAAGAGCCCACACACTCAGATCTTAACCCCAGTGTGCAGAAAGGTTCAAAACATGTTTTTCAGCAGAAATAAACATGTTTCTGCAAGTTTGGTCAACCCCATGTAAGTTATGGGGCAGTAACAGTACACTTTTCAAAACGTGTTTTTCAGCCCGAAATAAACGTGTTTTTTCAGACAACTGAATCCCCATGTAGCAACAAGGCTCAGAAGAGCCCACACACTCAGATCTTAACCCCAGTGTGCTGAAAGTGTCAAAACATGTTTTTCAGCAGAAATAAACATGTTTCTGCAAGTTTGGTCAACCCCATGTAAGTTATGGGGCAGTAACAGTACACTTTTCAAAACGTGTTTTTCAGCCCGAAATAAACGCGTTTTTTCAGACATCTGAATCCCCATGTAGCAACAAGGCTCAGAAGAGCCCACACACTCAGATCTTAACCCCAGTGTGCTGAAGGTGTCAAAACATGTTTTTCAGCAGAAATAAACATGTTTCTGCAAGTTTGGTCAACCCCATGTAAGTTATGGGGCAGTAACAGTACACTTTTCAAAACGTGTTTTTCAGCCCGAAATAAACGCGTTTTTTCAGACAACTGAATACCCATGTAGCAGCAAGTCTCAGAAGAGCCCACACACTCAGCTCTTAACCCCAGTGTGCAGAAAGGGTCAAAACGTGTTTTTCAGCAGAAATAAACATGTTTCTGCAAGTTTGGTCAACCCCATGTAAGTTATGGGGCAGTAACAGTACACTCTGCAAAACGTGTTTTTCAGCCCGAAATAAACGCGTTTTTTCAGACAACTGAATCCCCATGTAGCAGCAAGGCTCAGAAGAGCCCACACACTCAGATCTTAACCCCAGTGTGCAGAAAGGTTCAAAACATGTTTTTCAGCAGAAATAAACATGTCTCTGCAAGTTTGGTCAACCCCATGTAAGTTATGGGGCAGTAACAGTACACTTTTCAAAACGTGTTTTTCAGCCCGAAATAAACGCGTTTTTTCAGACAACTGAATCCCCATGTAGCAACAAGGCTCAGAAGAGCCCACACACTCAGATCTTAACCCCAGTGTGCTGAAAGTGTCAAAACATGTTTTTCAGCAGAAATAAACATGTTTCTGCAAGTTTGGTCAACCCCATGTAAGTTATGGAGCAGTAACAGTACACTTTTCAAAACGTGTTTTTCAGCCCGAAATAAACGCGTTTTTTCAGACAACTGAATCCCCATGTAGCAGCAAGGCTCAGACGAGCCCACACACTCAGATCTTAACCCCAGTGTGCAGAAAGGGTCAAAACGTGTTTTTCAGCAGAAATAAACATGTTTCTGCAAGTTTGGTCAACCCCATGTAAGTTATGGGGCAGTAACAGTACACTCTGCAAAACGTGTTTTTCAGCCCGAAATAAACGCGTTTTTTCAGACAACTGAATCCCCATGTAGCAGCAAGGCTCAGAAGAGCCCACACACTCAGATCTTAACCCCAGTGTGCTGAAAGTGTCAAAACATGTTTTTCAGCAGAAATAAACATGTTTCTGCAAGTTTGGTCAACCCCATGTAAGTTATGGGGCAGTAACAGTACACTTTTCAAAACGTGTTTTTCAGCCCGAAATAAACGCGTTTTTTCAGACAACTGAATCCCCATGTAGCAACAAGGCTCAGAAGAGCCCACACACTCAGATCTTAACCCCAGTGTGCTGAAAGTGTCAAAACATGTTTTTCAGCAGAAATAAACATGTTTCTGCAAGTTTGGTCAACCCCATGTAAGTTATGGGGCAGTAACAGTACACTCTGCAAAACGTGTTTTTCAGCCCGAAATAAACGCGTTTTTTCAGACAACTGAATCCCCATGTAGCAGCAAGGCTCAGAAGAGCCCACACACTCAGCTCTTAACCCCAGTGTGCAGAAAGGGTCAAAACGTGTTTTTCAGCAGAAATAAACATGTTTCTGCAAGTTTGGTCAACCCCATGTAAGTTATGGGGCAGTAACAGTACACTCTGCAAAACGTGTTTTTCAGCCCGAAATAAACGCGTTTTTTCAGACAACTGAATCCCCATGTAGCAACAAGGCTCAGAAGAGCCCACACACTCAGATCTTAACCCCAGTGTGCTGAAAGTGTCAAAACATGTTTTTCAGCAGAAATAAACATGTTTCTGCAAGTTTGGTCAACCCCATGTAAGTTATGGGGCAGTAACAGTACACTCTGCAAAACGTGTTTTTCAGCCCGAAATAAACGCGTTTTTTCAGACAACTGAATACCCATGTAGCAGCAAGGCTCAGAAGAGCCCACACACTCAGATCTTAACCCCAGTGTGCTGAAAGTGTCAAAACATGTTTTTCAGCAGAAATAAACATGTTTCTGCAAGTTTGGTCAACCCCATGTAAGTTATGGGGCAGTAACAGTACACTTTTCAAAACGTGTTTTTCAGCCCGAAATAAACGCGTTTTTTCAGACAACTGAATCCCCATGTAGCAGCAAGGCTCAGAAGAGCCCACACACTCAGATCTTAACCCCAGTGTGCTGAAAGTGTCAAAACATGTTTTTCAGCAGAAATAAACATGTTTCTGCAAGTTTGGTCAACCCCATGTAAGTTATGGGGCAGTAACAGTACACTTTTCAAAACGTGTTTTTCAGCCCGAAATAAACGCGTTTTTTCAGACAACTGAATCCCCATGTAGCAACAAGGCTCAGAAGAGCCCACACACTCAGATCTTAACCCCAGTGTGCTGAAAGTGTCAAAACATGTTTTTCAGCAGAAATAAACATGTTTCTGCAAGTTTGGTCAACCCCATGTAAGTTATGGGGCAGTAACAGTACACTTTTCAAAACGTGTTTTTCAGCCCGAAATAAACGCGTTTTTTCAGACAACTGAATCCCCATGTAGCAGCAAGGCTCAGAAGAGCCCACACACTCAGATCTTAACCCCAGTGTGCAGAAAGGTTCAAAACATGTTTTTCAGCAGAAATAAACATGTTTCTGCAAGTTTGGTCAACCCCATGTAAGTTATGGGTCAGTAACAGTACACTTTTCAAAACGTGTTTTTCAGCCCGAAATAAACGCGTTTTTTCAGACAACTGAATACCCATGTAGCAGCAAGGCTCAGAAGAGCCCACACACTCAGATCTTAACCCCAGTGTGCTGAAAGTGTCAAAACATGTTTTTCAGCAGAAATAAACATGTTTCTGCAAGTTTGGTCAACCCCATGTAAGTTATGGGGCAGTAACAGTACACTTTTCAAAACGTGTTTTTCAGCCCGAAATAAATGCGTTTTTTCAGACAACTGAATCCCCATGTAGCAACAAGGCTCAGAAGAGCCCACACACTCAGATCTTAACCCCAGTGTGCTGAAAGTGTCAAAACATGTTTTTCAGCAGAAATAAACATGTTTCTGCAAGTTTGGTCAACCCCATGTAAGTTATGGGGCAGTAACAGTACACTTTTCAAAACGTGTTTTTCAGCCCGAAATAAACGCGTTTTTTCAGACAACTGAATACCCATGTAGCAGCAAGTCTCAGAAGAGCCCACACACTCAGCTCTTAACCCCAGTGTGCAGAAAGGGTCAAAACGTGTTTTTCAGCAGAAATAAACATGTTTCTGCAAGTTTGGTCAACCCCATGTAAGTTATGGGGCAGTAACAGTACACTCTGCAAAACGTGTTTTTCAGCCCGAAATAAACGCGTTTTTTCAGACAACTGAATCCCCATGTAGCAGCAAGGCTCAGAAGAGCCCACACACTCAGATCTTAACCCCAGTGTGCAGAAAGGTTCAAAACATGTTTTTCAGCAGAAATAAACATGTTTCTGCAAGTTTGGTCAACCCCATGTAAGTTATGGGGCAGTAACAGTACACTTTTCAAAACGTGTTTTTCAGCCCGAAATAAACGCGTTTTTTCAGACAACTGAATCCCCATGTAGCAGCAAGGCTCAGAAGAGCCCACACACTCAGATCTTAACCCCAGTGTGCAGAAAGGTTCAAAACATGTTTTTCAGCAGAAATAAACATGTTTCTGCAAGTTTGGTCAACCCCATGTAAGTTATGGGGCAGTAACAGTACACTTTTCAAAACGTGTTTTTCAGCCCGAAATAAACGCGTTTTTTCAGACAACTGAATCCCCATGTAGCAACAAGGCTCAGAAGAGCCCACACACTCAGATCTTAACCCCAGTGTGCTGAAAGTGTCAAAACATGTTTTTCAGCAGAAATAAACATGTTTCTGCAAGTTTGGTCAACCCCATGTAAGTTATGGGGCAGTAACAGTACACTTTTCAAAACGTGTTTTTCAGCCCGAAATAAACGCGTTTTTTCAGACAACTGAATCCCCATGTAGCAACAAGGCTCAGAAGAGCCCACACACTCAGATCTTAACCCCAGTGTGCTGAAAGTGTCAAAACATGTTTTTCAGCAGAAATAAACATGTTTCTGCAAGTTTGGTCAACCCCATGTAAGTTATGGGGCAGTAACAGTACACTTTTCAAAACGTGTTTTTCAGCCCGAAATAAACGCGTTTTTTCAGACAACTGAATCCCCATGTAGCAACAAGGCTCAGAAGAGCCCACACACTCAGATCTTAACCCCAGTGTGCTGAAGTGTCAAAACATGTTTTTCAGCAGAAATAAACATGTTTCTGCAAGTTTGGTCAACCCCATGTAAGTTATGGGGCAGTAACAGTACACTTTTCAAAACGTGTTTTTCAGCCCGAAATAAACGCGTTTTTTCAGACAACTGAATACCCATGTAGCAGCAAGTCTCAGAAGAGCCCACACACTCAGCTCTTAACCCCAGTGTGCAGAAAGGGTCAAAACGTGTTTTTCAGCAGAAATAAACATGTTTCTGCAAGTTTGGTCAACCCCATGTAAGTTATGGGGCAGTAACAGTACACTCTGCAAAACGTGTTTTTCAGCCCGAAATAAACGCGTTTTTTCAGACAACTGAATCCCCATGTAGCAGCAAGGCTCAGAAGAGCCCACACACTCAGCTCTTAACCCCAGTGTGCAGAAAGGGTCAAAACGTGTTTTTCAGCAGAAATAAACATGTTTCTGCAAGTTTGGTCAACCCCATGTAAGTTATGGGGCAGTAACAGTACACTCTGCAAAACGTGTTTTTCAGCCCGAAATAAACGCGTTTTTTCAGACAACTGAATCCCCATGTAGCAACAAGGCTCAGAAGAGCCCACACACTCAGATCTTAACCCCAGTGTGCTGAAAGTGTCAAAACATGTTTTTCAGCAGAAATAAACATGTTTCTGCAAGTTTGGTCAACCCCATGTAAGTTATGGGGCAGTAACAGTACACTCTGCAAAACGTGTTTTTCAGCCCGAAATAAACGCGTTTTTTCAGACAACTGAATACCCATGTAGCAGCAAGGCTCAGAAGAGCCCACACACTCAGATCTTAACCCCAGTGTGCTGAAAGTGTCAAAACATGTTTTTCAGCAGAAATAAACATGTTTCTGCAAGTTTGGTCAACCCCATGTAAGTTATGGGGCAGTAACAGTACACTTTTCAAAACGTGTTTTTCAGCCCGAAATAAACGCGTTTTTTCAGACAACTGAATCCCCATGTAGCAGCAAGGCTCAGAAGAGCCCACACACTCAGATCTTAACCCCAGTGTGCTGAAAGTGTCAAAACATGTTTTTCAGCAGAAATAAACATGTTTCTGCAAGTTTGGTCAACCCCATGTAAGTTATGGGGCAGTAACAGTACACTTTTCAAAACGTGTTTTTCAGCCCGAAATAAACGCGTTTTTTCAGACAACTGAATCCCCATGTAGCAACAAGGCTCAGAAGAGCCCACACACTCAGATCTTAACCCCAGTGTGCTGAAAGTGTCAAAACATGTTTTTCAGCAGAAATAAACATGTTTCTGCAAGTTTGGTCAACCCCATGTAAGTTATGGGGCAGTAACAGTACACTTTTCAAAACGTGTTTTTCAGCCCGAAATAAACGCGTTTTTTTCAGACAACTGAATCCCCATGCAGCAACAAGGCTCAGAAGAGCCCACACACTCAGATCTTAACCCCAGTGTGCTGAAAGTGTCAAAACTTGTTTTTCAGCAGAAATAAACATGTTTCTGCAAGTTTGGTCAACCCCATGTAAGTTATGGGGCAGTAACAGTACACTTTTCAAAACGTGTTTTTCAGCCCGAAATAAACGCGTTTTTTCAGACAACTGAATACCCATGTAGCAGCAAGGCTCAGAAGAGCCCACACACTCAGATCTTAACCCCAGTGTGCTGAAAGTGTCAAAACATGTTTTTCAGCAGAAATAAACATGTTTCTGCAAGTTTGGTCAACCCCATGTAAGTTATGGGGCAGTAACAGTACACTTTTCAAAACGTGTTTTTCAGCCCGAAATAAACGCGTTTTTTCAGACAACTGAATCCCCATGTAGCAACAAGGCTCAGAAGAGCCCACACACTCAGATCTTAACCCCAGTGTGCAGAAAGGGTCAAAACTTGTTTTTCAGCAGAAATAAACATGTTTCTGCAAGTTTGGTCAACCCCATGTAAGTTATGGGGCAGTAACAGTACACTTTTCAAAACGTGTTTTTCAGCCCGAAATAAACGCGTTTTTTCAGACAACTGAATCCCCATGTAGCAGCAAGGCTCAGAAGAGCCCACACACTCAGATCTTAACCCCAGTGTGCTGAAAGGTTCAAAACATGTTTTTCAGCAGAAATAAACATGTTTCTGCAAGTTTGGTCAACCCCATGTAAGTTATGGGGCAGTAACAGTACACTTTTCAAAACGTGTTTTTCAGCCCGAAATAAACGCGTTTTTTCAGACAACTGAATACCCATGTAGCAGCAAGGCTCAGAAGAGCCCACACACTCAGATCTTAACCCCAGTGTGCTGAAAGTGTCAAAACATGTTTTTCAGCAGAAATAAACATGTTTCTGCAAGTTTGGTCAACCCCATGTAAGTTATGGGGCAGTAACAGTACACTTTTCAAAACGTGTTTTTCAGCCCGAAATAAACGCGTTTTTTCAGACAACTGAATCCCCATGTAGCAACAAGGCTCAGAAGAGCCCACACACTCAGATCTTAACCCCAGTGTGCAGAAAGGGTCAAAACTTGTTTTTCAGCAGAAATAAACATGTTTCTGCAAGTTTGGTCAACCCCATGTAAGTTATGGGGCAGTAACAGTACACTTTTCAAAACGTGTTTTTCAGCCCGAAATAAACGCGTTTTTTCAGACAACTGAATCCCCATGTAGCAGCAAGGCTCAGAAGAGCCCACACACTCAGATCTTAACCCCAGTGTGCAGAAAGGTTCAAAACATGTTTTTCAGCAGAAATAAACATGTTTCTGCAAGTTTGGTCAACCCCATGTAAGTTATGGGGCAGTAACAGTACACTTTTCAAAACGTGTTTTTCAGCCCGAAATAAACGCGTTTTTTCAGACAACTGAATCCCCATGTAGCAACAAGGCTCAGAAGAGCCCACACACTCAGATCTTAACCCCAGTGTGCTGAAAGTGTCAAAACATGTTTTTCAGCAGAAATAAACATGTTTCTGCAAGTTTGGTCAACCCCATGTAAGTTATGGGGCAGTAACAGTACACTTTTCAAAACGTGTTTTTCAGCCCGAAATAAACGCGTTTTTTCAGACAACTGAATCCCCATGTAGCAACAAGGCTCAGAAGAGCCCACACACTCAGATCTTAACCCCAGTGTGCTGAAAGTGTCAAAACATGTTTTTCAGCAGAAATAAACATGTTTCTGCAAGTTTGGTCAACCCCATGTAAGTTATGGGGCAGTAACAGTACACATTTCAAAACGTGTTTTTCAGCCCGAAATAAACGCGTTTTTTCAGACAACTGAATCCCCATGTAGCAACAAGGCTCTGAAGAGCCCACACACTCAGATCTTAACCCCAGTGTGCTGAAAGTGTCAAAACATGTTTTTCAGCAGAAATAAACATGTTTCTGCAAGTTTGGTCAACCCCATGTAAGTTATGGGGCAGTAACAGTACACTTTTCAAAACGTGTTTTTCAGCCCGAAATAAACGCGTTTTTTCAGACAACTGAATACCCATGTAGCAGCAAGTCTCAGAAGAGCCCACACACTCAGCTCTTAACCCCAGTGTGCAGAAAGGGTCAAAACGTGTTTTTCAGCAGAAATAAACATGTTTCTGCAAGTTTGGTCAACCCCATGTAAGTTATGGGGCAGTAACAGTACACTCTGCAAAACGTGTTTTTCAGCCCGAAATAAACGCGTTTTTTCAGACAACTGAATCCCCATGTAGCAGCAAGGCTCAGAAGAGCCCACACACTCAGCTCTTAACCCCAGTGTGCAGAAAGGGTCAAAACGTGTTTTTCAGCAGAAATAAACATGTTTCTGCAAGTTTGGTCAACCCCATGTAAGTTATGGGGCAGTAACAGTACACTCTGCAAAACGTGTTTTTCAGCCCGAAATAAACGCGTTTTTTCAGACAACTGAATCCCCATGTAGCAGCAAGGCTCAGAAGAGCCCACACACTCAGATCTTAACCCCAGTGTGCAGAAAGGTTCAAAACATGTTTTTCAGCAGAAATAAACATGTTTATGCAAGTTTGGTCAACCCCATGTAAGTTATGGGGCAGTAACAGTACACTTTTCAAAACGTGTTTTTCAGCCCGAAATAAACGTGTTTTTTCAGACAACTGAATCCCCATGTAGCAACAAGGCTCAGAAGAGCCCACACACTCAGATCTTAACCCCAGTGTGCTGAAAGTGTCAAAACATGTTTTTCAGCAGAAATAAACATGTTTCTGCAAGTTTGGTCAACCCCATATAAGTTATGGGGCAGTAACAGTACACTTTTCAAAACGTGTTTTTCAGCCCGAAATAAACGCGTTTTTTCAGACAACTGAATCCCCATGTAGCAACAAGGCTCAGAAGAGCCCACACACTCAGATCTTAACCCCAGTGTGCTGAAGGTGTCAAAACATGTTTTTCAGCAGAAATAAACATGTTTCTGCAAGTTTGGTCAACCCCATGTAAGTTATGGGGCAGTAACAGTACACTTTTCAAAACGTGTTTTTCAGCCCGAAATAAACGCGTTTTTTCAGACAACTGAATCCCCATGTAGCAACAAGGCTCAGAAGAGCCCACACACTCAGATCTTAACCCCAGTGTGCTGAAAGTGTCAAAACATGTTTTTCAGCAGAAATAAACATGTTTCTGCAAGTTTGGTCAACCCCATGTAAGTTATGGGGCAGTAACAGTACACTTTTCAAAACGTGTTTTTCAGCCCGAAATAAACGCGTTTTTTCAGACAACTGAATCCCCATGTAGCAGCAAGGCTCAGAAGAGCCCACACACTCAGATCTTAACCCCAGTGTGCTGAAAGTGTCAAAACATGTTTTTCAGCAGAAATAAACATGTTTCTGCAAGTTTGGTCAACCCCATGTAAGTTATGGGGCAGTAACAGTACACTTTTCAAAACGTGTTTTTCAGCCCGAAATAAACGCGTTTTTTCAGACAACTGAATCCCCATGTAGCAACAAGGCTCAGAAGAGCCCACACACTCAGATCTTAACCCCAGTGTGCAGAAAGGTTCAAAACATGTTTTTCAGCAGAAATAAACATGTTTCTGCAAGTTTGGTCAACCCCATGTAAGTTATGGGGCAGTAACAGTACACTTTTCAAAACGTGTTTTTCAGCCCGAAATAAACGCGTTTTTTCAGACAACTGAATCCCCATGTAGCAGCAAGGCTCAGAAGAGCCCACACACTCAGATCTTAACCCCAGTGTGCAGAAAGGTTCAAAACATGTTTTTCAGCAGAAATAAACATGTTTCTGCAAGTTTGGTCAACCCCATGTAAGTTATGGGGCAGTAACAGTACACTTTTCAAAACGTGTTTTTCAGCCCGAAATAAACGCGTTTTTTCAGACAACTGAATCCCCATGTAGCAACAAGGCTCAGAAGAGCCCACACACTCAGATCTTAACCCCAGTGTGCTGAAAGTGTCAAAACATGTTTTTCAGCAGAAATAAACATGTTTCTGCAAGTTTGGTCAACCCCATGTAAGTTATGGGGCAGTAACAGTACACTTTTCAAAACGTGTTTTTCAGCCCGAAATAAACGCGTTTTTTCAGACAACTGAATACCCATGTAGCAGCAAGTCTCAGAAGAGCCCACACACTCAGCTCTTAACCCCAGTGTGCAGAAAGGGTCAAAACGTGTTTTTCAGCAGAAATAAACATGTTTCTGCAAGTTTGGTCAACCCCATGTAAGTTATGGGGCAGTAACAGTACACTTTTCAAAACGTGTTTTTCAGCCCGAAATAAACGCGTTTTTTCAGACAACTGAATCCCCATGTAGCAACAAGGCTCAGAAGAGCCCACACACTCAGATCTTAACCCCAGTGTGCTGAAAGTGTCAAAACATGTTTTTCAGCAGAAATAAACATGTTTCTGCAAGTTTGGTCAACCCCATGTAAGTTATGGGGCAGTAACAGTACACTTTTCAAAACGTGTTTTTCAGCCCGAAATAAACGCGTTTTTTCAGACAACTGAATCCCCATGTAGCAACAAGGCTCAGAAGAGCCCACACACTCAGATCTTAACCCCAGTGTGCTGAAAGTGTCAAAACATGTTTTTCAGCAGAAATAAACATGTTTCTGCAAGTTTGGTCAACCCCATGTAAGTTATGGGGCAGTAACAGTACACTTTTCAAAACGTGTTTTTCAGCCCGAAATAAACGCGTTTTTTCAGACAACTGAATACCCATGTAGCAGCAAGTCTCAGAAGAGCCCACACACTCAGCTCTTAACCCCAGTGTGCAGAAAGGGTCAAAACGTGTTTTTCAGCAGACATAAACATGTTTCTGCAAGTTTGGTCAACCCCATGTAAGTTATGGGGCAGTAACAGTACACTCTGCAAAACGTGTTTTTCAGCCCGAAATAAACGCGTTTTTTCAGACAACTGAATCCCCATGTAGCAGCAAGGCTCAGAAGAGCCCACACACTCAGATCTTAACCCCAGTGTGCTGAAAGTGTCAAAACATGTTTTTCAGCAGAAATAAACATGTTTCTGCAAGTTTGGTCAACCCCATGTAAGTTATGGGGCAGTAACAGTACACTTTTCAAAACGTGTTTTTCAGCCCGAAATAAACGCGTTTTTTCAGACAACTGAATCCCCATGTAGCAGCAAGGCTCAGAAGAGCCCACACACTCAGATCTTAACCCCAGTGTGCTGAAAGTGTCAAAACATGTTTTTCAGCAGAAATAAACATGTTTCTGCAAGTTTGGTCAACCCCATGTAAGTTATGGGGCAGTAACAGTACACTTTTCAAAACGTGTTTTTCAGCCCGAAATAAACGCGTTTTTTCAGACAACTGAATCCCCATGTAGCAACAAGGCTCAGAAGAGCCCACACACTCAGATCTTAACCCCAGTGTGCTGAAAGTGTCAAAACATGTTTTTCAGCAGAAATAAACATGTTTCTGCAAGTTTGGTCAACCCCATGTAAGTTATGGGGCAGTAACAGTACACTTTTCAAAACGTGTTTTTCAGCCCGAAATAAACGCGTTTTTTCAGACAACTGAATCCCCATGTAGCAGCAAGGCTCAGAAGAGCCCACACACTCAGATCTTAACCCCAGTGTGCAGAAAGGTTCAAAACATGTTTTTCAGCAGAAATAAACATGTTTCTGCAAGTTTGGTCAACCCCATGTAAGTTATGGGGCAGTAACAGTACACTTTTCAAAACGTGTTTTTCAGCCCGAAATAAACGCGTTTTTTCAGACAACTGAATCCCCATGTAGCAACAAGGCTCAGAAGAGCCCACACACTCAGATCTTAACCCCAGTGTGCTGAAAGTGTCAAAACATGTTTTTCAGCAGAAATAAACATGTTTCTGCAAGTTTGGTCAACCCCATGTAAGTTATGGGGCAGTAACAGTACACTTTTCAAAACGTGTTTTTCAGCCCGAAATAAACGCGTTTTTTCAGACAACTGAATACCCATGTAGCAGCAAGTCTCAGAAGAGCCCACACACTCAGCTCTTAACCCCAGTGTGCAGAAAGGGTCAAAACGTGTTTTTCAGCAGAAATAAACATGTTTCTGCAAGTTTGGTCAACCCCATGTAAGTTATGGGGCAGTAACAGTACACTCTGCAAAACGTGTTTTTCAGCCCGAAATAAACGCGTTTTTTCAGACAACTGAATCCCCATGTAGCAGCAAGGCTCAGAAGAGCCCACACACTCAGATCTTAACCCCAGTGTGCTGAAAGTGTCAAAACATGTTTTTCAGCAGAAATAAACATGTTTCTGCAAGTTTGGTCAACCCCATGTAAGTTATGGGGCAGTAACAGTACACTTTTCAAAACGTGTTTTTCAGCCCGAAATAAACGCGTTTTTTCAGACAACTGAATCCCCATGCAGCAACAAGGCTCAGAAGAGCCCACACACTCAGATCTTAACCCCAGTGTGCTGAAAGTGTCAAAACTTGTTTTTCAGCAGAAATAAACATGTTTCTGCAAGTTTGGTCAACCCCATGTAAGTTATGGGGCAGTAACAGTACACTTTTCAAAACGTGTTTTTCAGCCCGAAATAAACGCGTTTTTTCAGACAACTGAATACCCATGTAGCAGCAAGGCTCAGAAGAGCCCACACTCAGATCTTAACCCCAGTGTGCTGAAAGTGTCAAAACATGTTTTTCAGCAGAAATAAACATGTTTCTGCAAGTTTGGTCAACCCCATGTAAGTTATGGGGCAGTAACAGTACACTTTTCAAAACGTGTTTTTCAGCCCGAAATAAGCGCGTTTTTTCAGACAACTGAATCCCCATGTAGCAACAAGGCTCAGAAGAGCCCACACACTCAGATCTTAACCCCAGTGTGCTGAAAGTGTCAAAACATGTTTTTCAGCAGAAATAAACATGTTTCTGCAAGTTTGGTCAACCCCATGTAAGTTATGGGGCAGTAACAGTACACTTTTCAAAACGTGTTTTTCAGCCCGAAATAAACGCGTTTTTTCAGACAACTGAATACCCATGTAGCAGCAAGTCTCAGAAGAGCCCACACACTCAGCTCTTAACCCCAGTGTGCAGAAAGGGTCAAAACGTGTTTTTCAGCAGAAATAAACATGTTTCTGCAAGTTTGGTCAACCCCATGTAAGTTATGGGGCAGTAACAGTACACTCTGCAAAACGTGTTTTTCAGCCCGAAATAAACGCGTTTTTTCAGACAACTGAATCCCCATGTAGCAGCAAGGCTCAGAAGAGCCCACACACTCAGATCTTAACCCCAGTGTGCAGAAAGGTTCAAAACATGTTTTTCAGCAGAAATAAACATGTTTCTGCAAGTTTGGTCAACCCCATGTAAGTTATGGGGCAGTAACAGTACACTTTTCAAAACGTGTTTTTCAGCCCGAAATAAACGCGTTTTTTCAGACAACTGAATCCCCATATAGCAACAAGGCTCAGAAGAGCCCACACACTCAGATCTTAACCCCAGTGTGCAGAAAGGGTCAAAACTTGTTTTTCAGCAGAAATAAACATGTTTCTGCAAGTTTGGTCAACCCCATGTAAGTTATGGGGCAGTAACAGTACACTCTGCAAAACGTGTTTTTCAGCCCGAAATAAACGCGTTTTTTCAGACAACTGAATCCCCATGTAGCAACAAGGCTCAGAAGAGCCCACACACTCAGATCTTAACCCCAGTGTGCTGACAGTGTCAAAACATGTTTTTCAGCAGAAATAAACATGTTTCTGCAAGTTTGGTCAACCCCATGTAAGTTATGGGGCAGTAACAGTACACTTTTCAAAACGTGTTTTTCAGCCCGAAATAAACGCGTTTTTTCAGACAACTGAATCCCCATGCAGCAACAAGGCTCAGAAGAGCCCACACACTCAGATCTTAACCCCAGTGTGCTGAAAGTGTCAAAACTTCTTTTTCAGCAGAAATAAACATGTTTCTGCAAGTTTGGTCAACCCCATGTAAGTTATGGGGCAGTAACAGTACACTTTTCAAAACGTGTTTTTCAGCCCGAAATAAACGCGTTTTTCAGACAACTGAATACCCATGTAGCAGAAAGGCTCAGAAGAGCCCACACACTCAGATCTTAACCCCAGTGTGCTGAAAGTGTCAAAACATGTTTTTCAGCAGAAATAAACATGTTTCTGCAAGTTTGGTCAACCCCATGTAAGTTATGGGGCAGTAACAGTACACTTTTCAAAACGTGTTTTTCAGCCCGAAATAAACGCGTTTTTTCAGACAACTGAATACCCATGTAGCAGCAAGTCTCAGAAGAGCCCACACACTCAGCTCTTAACCCCAGTGTGCAGAAAGGGTCAAAACGTGTTTTTCAGCAGAAATAAACATGTTTCTGCAAGTTTGGTCAACCCCATGTAAGTTATGGGGCAGTAACAGTACACTCTGCAAAACGTGTTTTTCAGCCCGAAATAAACGCGTTTTTTCAGACAACTGAATCCCCATGTAGCAGCAAGGCTCAGAAGAGCCCACACACTCAGATCTTAACCCCAGTGTGCAGAAAGGTTCAAAACATGTTTTTCAGCAGAAATAAACATGTTTCTGCAAGTTTGGTCAACCCCATGTAAGTTATGGGGCAGTAACAGTACACTCTGCAAAACGTGTTTTTCAGCCCGAAATAAACGCGTTTTTTCAGACAACTGAATCCCCATGTAGCAGCAAGGCTCAGAAGAGCCCACACACTCAGATCTTAACCCCAGTGTGCTGAAAGTGTCAAAACATGTTTTTCAGCAGAAATAAACATGTTTCTGCAAGTTTGGTCAACCCCATGTAAGTTATGGGGCAGTAACAGTACACTCTGCAAAACGTGTTTTTCAGCCCGAAATAAACGCGTTTTTTCAGACAACTGAATACCCATGTAGCAGCAAGGCTCAGAAGAGCCCACACACTCAGATCTTAACCCCAGTGTGCTGAAAGTGTCAAAACATGTTTTTCAGCAGAAATAAACATGTTTCTGCAAGTTTGGTCAACCCCATGTAAGTTATGGGGCAGTAACAGTACACTTTTCAAAACGTGTTTTTCAGCCCGAAATAAACGCGTTTTTTCAGACAACTGAATCCCCATGTAGCAGCAAGGCTCAGAAGAGCCCACACACTCAGATCTTAACCCCAGTGTGCTGAAAGTGTCAAAACATGTTTTTCAGCAGAAATAAACATGTTTCTGCAAGTTTGGTCAACCCCATGTAAGTTATGGGGCAGTAACAGTACACTTTTCAAAACGTGTTTTTCAGCCCGAAATAAACGCGTTTTTTCAGACAACTGAATCCCCATGTAGCAACAAGGCTCAGAAGAGCCCACACACTCAGATCTTAACCCCAGTGTGCTGAAAGTGTCAAAACATGTTTTTCAGCAGAAATAAACATGTTTCTGCAAGTTTGGTCAACCCCATGTAAGTTATGGGGCAGTAACAGTACACTTTTCAAAACGTGTTTTTCAGCCCGAAATAAACGCGTTTTTTCAGACAACTGAATCCCCATGCAGCAACAAGGCTCAGAAGAGCCCACACACTCAGATCTTAACCCCAGTGTGCTGAAAGTGTCAAAACTTGTTTTTCAGCAGAAATAAACATGTTTCTGCAAGTTTGGTCAACCCCATGTAAGTTATGGGTCAGTAACAGTACACTTTTCAAAACGTGTTTTTCAGCCCGAAATAAACGCGTTTTTTCAGACAACTGAATACCCATGTAGCAGCAAGGCTCAGAAGAGCCCACACACTCAGATCTTAACCCCAGTGTGCTGAAAGTGTCAAAACATGTTTTTCAGCAGAAATAAACATGTTTCTGCAAGTTTGGTCAACCCCATGTAAGTTATGGGGCAGTAACAGTACACTTTTCAAAACGTGTTTTTCAGCCCGAAATAAACGCGTTTTTTCAGACAACTGAATCCCCATGTAGCAACAAGGCTCAGAAGAGCCCACACACTCAGATCTTAACCCCAGTGTGCTGAAAGTGTCAAAACATGTTTTTCAGCAGAAATAAACATGTTTCTGCAAGTTTGGTCAACCCCATGTAAGTTATGGGGCAGTAACAGTACACTTTTCAAAACGTGTTTTTCAGCCCGAAATAAACGCGTTTTTTCAGACAACTGAATACCCATGTAGCAGCAAGTCTCAGAAGAGCCCACACACTCAGCTCTTAACCCCAGTGTGCAGAAAGGGTCAAAACGTGTTTTTCAGCAGAAATAAACATGTTTCTGCAAGTTTGGTCAACCCCATGTAAGTTATGGGGCAGTAACAGTACACTCTGCAAAACGTGTTTTTCAGCCCGAAATAAACGCGTTTTTTCAGACAACTGAATCCCCATGTAGCAGCAAGGCTCAGAAGAGCCCACACACTCAGATCTTAACCCCAGTGTGCAGAAAGGTTCAAAACATGTTTTTCAGCAGAAATAAACATGTTTCTGCAAGTTTGGTCAACCCCATGTAAGTTATGGGGCAGTAACAGTACACTTTTCAAAACGTGTTTTTCAGCCCGAAATAAACGCGTTTTTTCAGACAACTGAATCCCCATGTAGCAACAAGGCTCAGAAGAGCCCACACACTCAGATCTTAACCCCAGTGTGCAGAAAGGGTCAAAACTTGTTTTTCAGCAGAAATAAACATGTTTCTGCAAGTTTGGTCAACCCCATGTAAGTTATGGGGCAGTAACAGTACACTTTTCAAAACGTGTTTTTCAGCCCGAAATAAACGCGTTTTTTCAGACAACTGAATCCCCATGTAGCAGCAAGGCTCAGAAGAGCCCACACACTCAGATCTTAACCCCAGTGTGCAGAAAGGTTCAAAACATGTTTTTCAGCAGAAATAAACATGTTTCTGCAAGTTTGGTCAACCCCATGTAAGTTATGGGGCAGTAACAGTACACTTTTCAAAACGTGTTTTTCAGCCCGAAATAAACGCGTTTTTTCAGACAACTGAATCCCCATGTAGCAACAAGGCTCAGAAGAGCCCACACACTCAGATCTTAACCCCAGTGTGCTGAAAGTGTCAAAACATGTTTTTCAGCAGAAATAAACATGTTTCTGCAAGTTTGGTCAACCCCATGTAAGTTATGGGGCAGTAACAGTACACTTTTCAAAACGTGTTTTTCAGCCCGAAATAAACGCGTTTTTTCAGACAACTGAATCCCCATGTAGCAACAAGGCTCAGAAGAGCCCACACACTCAGATCTTAACCCCAGTGTGCTGAAAGTGTCAAAACATGTTTTTCAGCAGAAATAAACATGTTTCTGCAAGTTTGGTCAACCCCATGTAAGTTATGGGGCAGTAACAGTACACTTTTCAAAACGTGTTTTTCAGCCCGAAATAAACGCGTTTTTTCAGACAACTGAATACCCATGTAGCAGCAAGTCTCAGAAGAGCCCACACACTCAGCTCTTAACCCCAGTGTGCAGAAAGGGTCAAAACGTGTTTTTCAGCAGAAATAAACATGTTTCTGCAAGTTTGGTCAACCCCATGTAAGTTATGGGGCAGTAACAGTACACTCTGCAAAACGTGTTTTTCAGCCCGAAATAATTGCGTTTTTTCAGACAACTGAATCCCCATGTAGCAGCAAGGCTCAGAAGAGCCCACACACTCAGCTCTTAACCCCAGTGTGCAGAAAGGGTCAAAACGTGTTTTTCAGCAGAAATAAACATGTTTCTGCAAGTTTGGTCAACCCCATGTAAGTTATGGGGCAGTAACAGTACACTCTGCAAAACGTGTTTTTCAGCCCGAAATAAACGCGTTTTTTCAGACAACTGAATCCCCATGTAGCAGCAAGGCTCAGAAGAGCCCACACACTCAGATCTTAACCCCAGTGTGCAGAAAGGTTCAAAACATGTTTTTCAGCAGAAATAAACATGTTTCTGCAAGTTTGGTCAACCCCATGTAAGTTATGGGGCAGTAACAGTACACTTTTCAAAACGTGTTTTTCAGCCCGAAATAAACGTGTTTTTTCAGACAACTGAATCCCCATGTAGCAACAAGGCTCAGAAGAGCCCACACACTCAGATCTTAACCCCAGTGTGCTGAAAGTGTCAAAACATGTTTTTCAGCAGAAATAAACATGTTTCTGCAAGTTTGGTCAACCCCATGTAAGTTATGGGGCAGTAACAGTACACTTTTCAAAACGTGTTTTTCAGCCCGAAATAAACGCGTTTTTTCAGACATCTGAATCCCCATGTAGCAACAAGGCTCAGAAGAGCCCACACACTCAGATCTTAACCCCAGTGTGCTGAAGGTGTCAAAACATGTTTTTCAGCAGAAATAAACATGTTTCTGCAAGTTTGGTCAACCCCATGTAAGTTATGGGGCAGTAACAGTACACTTTTCAAAACGTGTTTTTCAGCCCGAAATAAACGCGTTTTTTCAGACAACTGAATACCCATGTAGCAGCAAGTCTCAGAAGAGCCCACACACTCAGCTCTTAACCCCAGTGTGCAGAAAGGGTCAAAACGTGTTTTTCAGCAGAAATAAACATGTTTCTGCAAGTTTGGTCAACCCCATGTAAGTTATGGGGCAGTAACAGTACACTCTGCAAAACGTGTTTTTCAGCCCGAAATAAACGCGTTTTTTCAGACAACTGAATCCCCATGTAGCAGCAAGGCTCAGAAGAGCCCACACACTCAGATCTTAACCCCAATGTGCAGAAAGGTTCAAAACATGTTTTTCAGCAGAAATAAACATGTCTCTGCAAGTTTGGTCAACCCCATGTAAGTTATGGGGCAGTAACAGTACACTTTTCAAAACGTGTTTTTCAGCCCGAAATAAACGCGTTTTTTCAGACAACTGAATCCCCATGTAGCAACAAGGCTCAGAAGAGCCCACACACTCAGATCTTAACCCCAGTGTGCTGAAAGTGTCAAAACATGTTTTTCAGCAGAAATAAACATGTTTCTGCAAGTTTGGTCAACCCCATGTAAGTTATGGAGCAGTAACAGTACACTTTTCAAAACGTGTTTTTCAGCCCGAAATAAACGCGTTTTTTCAGACAACTGAATCCCCATGTAGCAGCAAGGCTCAGACGAGCCCACACACTCAGATCTTAACCCCAGTGTGCAGAAAGGGTCAAAACGTGTTTTTCAGCAGAAATAAACATGTTTCTGCAAGTTTGGTCAACCCCATGTAAGTTATGGGGCAGTAACAGTACACTCTGCAAAACGTGTTTTTCAGCCCGAAATAAACGCGTTTTTTCAGACAACTGAATCCCCATGTAGCAGCAAGGCTCAGAAGAGCCCACACACTCAGATCTTAACCCCAGTGTGCTGAAAGTGTCAAAACATGTTTTTCAGCAGAAATAAACATGTTTCTGCAAGTTTGGTCAACCCCATGTAAGTTATGGGGCAGTAACAGTACACTTTTCAAAACGTGTTTTTCAGCCCGAAATAAACGCGTTTTTTCAGACAACTGAATCCCCATGTAGCAACAAGGCTCAGAAGAGCCCACACACTCAGATCTTAACCCCAGTGTGCTGAAAGTGTCAAAACATGTTTTTCAGCAGAAATAAACATGTTTCTGCAAGTTTGGTCAACCCCATGTAAGTTATGGGGCAGTAACAGTACACTCTGCAAAACGTGTTTTTCAGCCCGAAATAAACGCGTTTTTTCAGACAACTGAATCCCCATGTAGCAGCAAGGCTCAGAAGAGCCCACACACTCAGCTCTTAACCCCAGTGTGCAGAAAGGGTCAAAACGTGTTTTTCAGCAGAAATAAACATGTTTCTGCAAGTTTGGTCAACCCCATGTAAGTTATGGGGCAGTAACAGTACACTCTGCAAAACGTGTTTTTCAGCCCGAAATAAACGCGTTTTTTCAGACAACTGAATCCCCATGTAGCAACAAGGCTCAGAAGAGCCCACACACTCAGATCTTAACCCCAGTGTGCTGAAAGTGTCAAAACATGTTTTTCAGCAGAAATAAACATGTTTCTGCAAGTTTGGTCAACCCCATGTAAGTTATGGGGCAGTAACAGTACACTCTGCAAAACGTGTTTTTCAGCCCGAAATAAACGCGTTTTTTCAGACAACTGAATACCCATGTAGCAGCAAGGCTCAGAAGAGCCCACACACTCAGATCTTAACCCCAGTGTGCTGAAAGTGTCAAAACATGTTTTTCAGCAGAAATAAACATGTTTCTGCAAGTTTGGTCAACCCCATGTAAGTTATGGGGCAGTAACAGTACACTTTTCAAAACGTGTTTTTCAGCCCGAAATAAACGCGTTTTTTCAGACAACTGAATCCCCATGTAGCAGCAAGGCTCAGAAGAGCCCACACACTCAGATCTTAACCCCAGTGTGCTGAAAGTGTCAAAACATGTTTTTCAGCAGAAATAAACATGTTTCTGCAAGTTTGGTCAACCCCATGTAAGTTATGGGGCAGTAACAGTACACTTTTCAAAACGTGTTTTTCAGCCCGAAATAAACGCGTTTTTTCAGACAACTGAATCCCCATGTAGCAACAAGGCTCAGAAGAGCCCACACACTCAGATCTTAACCCCAGTGTGCTGAAAGTGTCAAAACATGTTTTTCAGCAGAAATAAACATGTTTCTGCAAGTTTGGTCAACCCCATGTAAGTTATGGGGCAGTAACAGTACACTTTTCAAAACGTGTTTTTCAGCCCGAAATAAACGCGTTTTTTCAGACAACTGAATCCCCATGCAGCAACAAGGCTCAGAAGAGCCCACACACTCAGATCTTAACCCCAGTGTGCTGAAAGTGTCAAAACTTGTTTTTCAGCAGAAATAAACATGTTTCTGCAAGTTTGGTCAACCCCATGTAAGTTATGGGTCAGTAACAGTACACTTTTCAAAACGTGTTTTTCAGCCCGAAATAAACGCGTTTTTTCAGACAACTGAATACCCATGTAGCAGCAAGGCTCAGAAGAGCCCACACACTCAGATCTTAACCCCAGTGTGCTGAAAGTGTCAAAACATGTTTTTCAGCAGAAATAAACATGTTTCTGCAAGTTTGGTCAACCCCATGTAAGTTATGGGGCAGTAACAGTACACTTTTCAAAACGTGTTTTTCAGCCCGAAATAAACGCGTTTTTTCAGACAACTGAATCCCCATGTAGCAACAAGGCTCAGAAGAGCCCACACACTCAGATCTTAACCCCAGTGTGCTGAAAGTGTCAAAACATGTTTTTCAGCAGAAATAAACATGTTTCTGCAAGTTTGGTCAACCCCATGTAAGTTATGGGGCAGTAACAGTACACTTTTCAAAACGTGTTTTTCAGCCCGAAATAAACGCGTTTTTTCAGACAACTGAATACCCATGTAGCAGCAAGTCTCAGAAGAGCCCACACACTCAGCTCTTAACCCCAGTGTGCTGAAAGTGTCAAAACATGTTTTTCAGCAGAAATAAACATGTTTCTGCAAGTTTGGTCAACCCCATGTAAGTTATGGGGCAGTAACAGTACACTTTTCAAAACGTGTTTTTCAGCCCGAAATAAACGCGTTTTTTCAGACAACTGAATCCCCATGTAGCAGCAAGGCTCAGAAGAGCCCACACACTCAGATCTTAACCCCAGTGTGCAGAAAGGTTCAAAACATGTTTTTCAGCAGAAATAAACATGTTTCTGCAAGTTTGGTCAACCCCATGTAAGTTATGGGGCAGTAACAGTACACTTTTCAAAACGTGTTTTTCAGCCCGAAATAAACGCGTTTTTTCAGACAACTGAATCCCCATGTAGCAGCAAGGCTCAGAAGAGCCCACACACTCAGATCTTAACCCCAGTGTGCAGAAAGGTTCAAAACATGTTTTTCAGCAGAAATAAACATGTTTCTGCAAGTTTGGTCAACCCCATGTAAGTTATGGGGCAGTAACAGTACACTTTTCAAAACGTGTTTTTCAGCCCGAAATAAACGCGTTTTTTCAGACAACTGAATCCCCATGTAGCAACAAGGCTCAGAAGAGCCCACACACTCAGATCTTAACCCCAGTGTGCTGAAAGTGTCAAAACATGTTTTTCAGCAGAAATAAACATGTTTCTGCAAGTTTGGTCAACCCCATGTAAGTTATGGGGCAGTAACAGTACACTTTTCAAAACGTGTTTTTCAGCCCGAAATAAACGCGTTTTTTCAGACAACTGAATCCCCATGTAGCAACAAGGCTCAGAAGAGCCCACACACTCAGATCTTAACCCCAGTGTGCTGAAAGTGTCAAAACATGTTTTTCAGCAGAAATAAACATGTTTCTGCAAGTTTGGTCAACCCCATGTAAGTTATGGGGCAGTAACAGTACACTTTTCAAAACGTGTTTTTCAGCCCGAAATAAACGCGTTTTTTCAGACAACTGAATCCCCATGTAGCAACAAGGCTCAGAAGAGCCCACACACTCAGATCTTAACCCCAGTGTGCTGAAGTGTCAAAACATGTTTTTCAGCAGAAATAAACATGTTTCTGCAAGTTTTGTCAACCCCATGTAAGTTATGGGGCAGTAACAGTACACTTTTCAAAACGTGTTTTTCAGCCCGAAATAAACGCGTTTTTTCAGACAACTGAATACCCATGTAGCAGCAAGTCTCAGAAGAGCCCACACACTCAGCTCTTAACCCCAGTGTGCAGAAAGGGTCAAAACGTGTTTTTCAGCAGAAATAAACATGTTTCTGCAAGTTTGGTCAACCCCATGTAAGTTATGGGGCAGTAACAGTACACTCTGCAAAACGTGTTTTTCAGCCCGAAATAAACGCGTTTTTTCAGACAACTGAATCCCCATGTAGCAGCAAGGCTCAGAAGAGCCCACACACTCAGCTCTTAACCCCAGTGTGCAGAAAGGGTCAAAACGTGTTTTTCAGCAGAAATAAACATGTTTCTGCAAGTTTGGTCAACCCCATGTAAGTTATGGGGCAGTAACAGTACACTCTGCAAAACGTGTTTTTCAGCCCGAAATAAACGCGTTTTTTCAGACAACTGAATCCCCATGTAGCAGCAAGGCTCAGAAGAGCCCACACACTCAGATCTTAACCCCAGTGTGCTGAAAGTGTCAAAACATGTTTTTCAGCAGAAATAAACATGTTTCTGCAAGTTTGGTCAACCCCATGTAAGTTATGGGGCAGTAACAGTACACTTTTCAAAACGTGTTTTTCAGCCCGAAATAAACGCGTTTTTTCAGACAACTGAATCCCCATGTAGCAACAAGGCTCAGAAGAGCCCACACACTCAGATCTTAACCCCAGTGTGCTGAAAGTGTCAAAACATGTTTTTCAGCAGAAATAAACATGTTTCTGCAAGTTTGGTCAACCCCATGTAAGTTATGGGGCAGTAACAGTACACTCTGCAAAACGTGTTTTTCAGCCCGAAATAAACGCGTTTTTTCAGACAACTGAATACCCATGTAGCAGCAAGGCTCAGAAGAGCCCACACACTCAGATCTTAACCCCAGTGTGCTGAAAGTGTCAAAACATGTTTTTCAGCAGAAATAAACATGTTTCTGCAAGTTTGGTCAACCCCATGTAAGTTATGGGGCAGTAACAGTACACTTTTCAAAACGTGTTTTTCAGCCCGAAATAAACGCGTTTTTTCAGACAACTGAATACCCATGTAGCAGCAAGGCTCAGAAGAGCCCACACACTCAGATCTTAACCCCAGTGTGCTGAAAGTGTCAAAACATGTTTTTCAGCAGAAATAAACATGTTTCTGCAAGTTTGGTCAACCCCATGTAAGTTATGGGGCAGTAACAGTACACTTTTCAAAACGTGTTTTTCAGCCCGAAATAAACGCGTTTTTTCAGACAACTGAATCCCCATGTAGCAGCAAGGCTCAGAAGAGCCCACACACTCAGATCTTAACCCCAGTGTGCTGAAAGTGTCAAAACATGTTTTTCAGCAGAAATAAACATGTTTCTGCAAGTTTGGTCAACCCCATGTAAGTTATGGGGCAGTAACAGTACACTTTTCAAAACGTGTTTTTCAGCCCGAAATAAACGCGTTTTTTCAGACAACTGAATCCCCATGTAGCAACAAGGCTCAGAAGAGCCCACACACTCAGATCTTAACCCCAGTGTGCTGAAAGTGTCAAAACATGTTTTTCAGCAGAAATAAACATGTTTCTGCAAGTTTGGTCAACCCCATGTAAGTTATGGGGCAGTAACAGTACACTTTTCAAAACGTGTTTTTCAGCCCGAAATAAACGCGTTTTTTTCAGACAACTGAATCCCCATGCAGCAACAAGGCTCAGAAGAGCCCACACACTCAGATCTTAACCCCAGTGTGCTGAAAGTGTCAAAACTTGTTTTTCAGCAGAAATAAACATGTTTCTGCAAGTTTGGTCAACCCCATGTAAGTTATGGGGCAGTAACAGTACACTTTTCAAAACGTGTTTTTCAGCCCGAAATAAACGCGTTTTTTCAGACAACTGAATACCCATGTAGCAGCAAGGCTCAGAAGAGCCCACACACTCAGATCTTAACCCCAGTGTGCTGAAAGTGTCAAAACATGTTTTTCAGCAGAAATAAACATGTTTCTGCAAGTTTGGTCAACCCCATGTAAGTTATGGGGCAGTAACAGTACACTTTTCAAAACGTGTTTTTCAGCCCGAAATAAACGCGTTTTTTCAGACAACTGAATCCCCATGTAGCAACAAGGCTCAGAAGAGCCCACACACTCAGATCTTAACCCCAGTGTGCAGAAAGGGTCAAAACTTGTTTTTCAGCAGAAATAAACATGTTTCTGCAAGTTTGGTCAACCCCATGTAAGTTATGGGGCAGTAACAGTACACTTTTCAAAACGTGTTTTTCAGCCCGAAATAAACGCGTTTTTTCAGACAACTGAATCCCCATGTAGCAACAAGGCTCAGAAGAGCCCACACACTCAGATCTTAACCCCAGTGTGCAGAAAGGGTCAAAACTTGTTTTTCAGCAGAAATAAACATGTTTCTGCAAGTTTGGTCAACCCCATGTAAGTTATGGGGCAGTAACAGTACACTTTTCAAAACGTGTTTTTCAGCCCGAAATAAACGCGTTTTTTCAGACAACTGAATCCCCATGTAGCAGCAAGGCTCAGAAGAGCCCACACACTCAGATCTTAACCCCAGTGTGCAGAAAGGTTCAAAACATGTTTTTCAGCAGAAATAAACATGTTTCTGCAAGTTTGGTCAACCCCATGTAAGTTATGGGGCAGTAACAGTACACTTTTCAAAACGTGTTTTTCAGCCCGAAATAAACGCGTTTTTTCAGACAACTGAATCCCCATGTAGCAACAAGGCTCAGAAGAGCCCACACACTCAGATCTTAACCCCAGTGTGCTGAAAGTGTCAAAACATGTTTTTCAGCAGAAATAAACATGTTTCTGCAAGTTTGGTCAACCCCATGTAAGTTATGGGGCAGTAACAGTACACTTTTCAAAACGTGTTTTTCAGCCCGAAATAAACGCGTTTTTTCAGACAACTGAATCCCCATGTAGCAACAAGGCTCAGAAGAGCCCACACACTCAGATCTTAACCCCAGTGTGCTGAAAGTGTCAAAACATGTTTTTCAGCAGAAATAAACATGTTTCTGCAAGTTTGGTCAACCCCATGTAAGTTATGGGGCAGTAACAGTACACATTTCAAAACGTGTTTTTCAGCCCGAAATAAACGCGTTTTTTCAGACAACTGAATCCCCATGTAGCAACAAGGCTCAGAAGAGCCCACACACTCAGATCTTAACCCCAGTGTGCTGAAAGTGTCAAAACATGTTTTTCAGCAGAAATAAACATGTTTCTGCAAGTTTGGTCAACCCCATGTAAGTTATGGGGCAGTAACAGTACACTTTTCAAAACGTGTTTTTCAGCCCGAAATAAACGCGTTTTTTCAGACAACTGAATACCCATGTAGCAGCAAGTCTCAGAAGAGCCCACACACTCAGCTCTTAACCCCAGTGTGCAGAAAGGGTCAAAACGTGTTTTTCAGCAGAAATAAACATGTTTCTGCAAGTTTGGTCAACCCCATGTAAGTTATGGGGCAGTAACAGTACACTCTGCAAAACGTGTTTTTCAGCCCGAAATAAACGCGTTTTTTCAGACAACTGAATCCCCATGTAGCAGCAAGGCTCAGAAGAGCCCACACACTCAGCTCTTAACCCCAGTGTGCAGAAAGGGTCAAAACGTGTTTTTCAGCAGAAATAAACATGTTTCTGCAAGTTTGGTCAACCCCATGTAAGTTATGGGGCAGTAACAGTACACTCTGCAAAACGTGTTTTTCAGCCCGAAATAAACGCGTTTTTTCAGACAACTGAATCCCCATGTAGCAGCAAGGCTCAGAAGAGCCCACACACTCAGATCTTAACCCCAGTGTGCAGAAAGGTTCAAAACATGTTTTTCAGCAGAAATAAACATGTTTCTGCAAGTTTGGTCAACCCCATGTAAGTTATGGGGCAGTAACAGTACACTTTTCAAAACGTGTTTTTCAGCCCGAAATAAACGTGTTTTTTCAGACAACTGAATCCCCATGTAGCAACAAGGCTCAGAAGAGCCCACACACTCAGATCTTAACCCCAGTGTGCTGAAAGTGTCAAAACATGTTTTTCAGCAGAAATAAACATGTTTCTGCAAGTTTGGTCAACCCCATGTAAGTTATGGGGCAGTAACAGTACACTTTTCAAAACGTGTTTTTCAGCCCGAAATAAACGCGTTTTTTAGACAACTGAATCCCCATGTAGCAACAAGGCTCAGAAGAGCCCACACACTCAGATCTTAACCCCAGTGTGCTGAAAGTGTCAAAACATGTTTTTCAGCAGAAATAAACATGTTTCTGCAAGTTTGGTCAACCCCATGTAAGTTATGGGGCAGTAACAGTACACTTTTCAAAACGTGTTTTTCAGCCCGAAATAAACGCGTTTTTTCAGACAACTGAATCCCCATGTAGCAACAAGGCTCAGAAGAGCCCACACACTCAGATCTTAACCCCAGTGTGCTGAAGTGTCAAAACATGTTTTTCAGCAGAAATAAACATGTTTCTGCAAGTTTGGTCAACCCCATGTAAGTTATGGGGCAGTAACAGTACACTTTTCAAAACGTGTTTTTCAGCCCGAAATAAACGCGTTTTTTCAGACAACTGAATACCCATGTAGCAGCAAGTCTCAGAAGAGCCCACACACTCAGCTCTTAACCCCAGTGTGCAGAAAGGGTCAAAACGTGTTTTTCAGCAGAAATAAACATGTTTCTGCAAGTTTGGTCAACCCCATGTAAGTTATGGGGCAGTAACAGTACACTCTGCAAAACGTGTTTTTCAGCCCGAAATAAACGCGTTTTTTCAGACAACTGAATCCCCATGTAGCAGCAAGGCTCAGAAGAGCCCACACACTCAGCTCTTAACCCCAGTGTGCAGAAAGGGTCAAAACGTGTTTTTCAGCAGAAATAAACATGTTTCTGCAAGTTTGGTCAACCCCATGTAAGTTATGGGGCAGTAACAGTACACTCTGCAAAACGTGTTTTTCAGCCCGAAATAAACGCGTTTTTTCAGACAACTGAATCCCCATGTAGCAGCAAGGCTCAGAAGAGCCCACACACTCAGATCTTAACCCCAGTGTGCTGAAAGTGTCAAAACATGTTTTTCAGCAGAAATAAACATGTTTCTGCAAGTTTGGTCAACCCCATGTAAGTTATGGGGCAGTAACAGTACACTTTTCAAAACGTGTTTTTCAGCCCGAAATAAACGCGTTTTTTCAGACAACTGAATCCCCATGTAGCAACAAGGCTCAGAAGAGCCCACACACTCAGATCTTAACCCCAGTGTGCTGAAAGTGTCAAAACATGTTTTTCAGCAGAAATAAACATGTTTCTGCAAGTTTGGTCAACCCCATGTAAGTTATGGGGCAGTAACAGTACACTCTGCAAAACGTGTTTTTCAGCCCGAAATAAACGCGTTTTTTCAGACAACTGAATACCCATGTAGCAGCAAGGCTCAGAAGAGCCCACACACTCAGATCTTAACCCCAGTGTGCTGAAAGTGTCAAAACATGTTTTTCAGCAGAAATAAACATGTTTCTGCAAGTTTGGTCAACCCCATGTAAGTTATGGGGCAGTAACAGTACACTTTTCAAAACGTGTTTTTCAGCCCGAAATAAACGCGTTTTTTCAGACAACTGAATCCCCATGTAGCAGCAAGGCTCAGAAGAGCCCACACACTCAGATCTTAACCCCAGTGTGCTGAAAGTGTCAAAACATGTTTTTCAGCAGAAATAAACATGTTTCTGCAAGTTTGGTCAACCCCATGTAAGTTATGGGGCAGTAACAGTACACTTTTCAAAACGTGTTTTTCAGCCCGAAATAAACGCGTTTTTTCAGACAACTGAATCCCCATGTAGCAACAAGGCTCAGAAGAGCCCACACACTCAGATCTTAACCCCAGTGTGCTGAAAGTGTCAAAACATGTTTTTCAGCAGAAATAAACATGTTTCTGCAAGTTTGGTCAACCCCATGTAAGTTATGGGGCAGTAACAGTACACTTTTCAAAACGTGTTTTTCAGCCCGAAATAAACGCGTTTTTTTCAGACAACTGAATCCCCATGCAGCAACAAGGCTCAGAAGAGCCCACACACTCAGATCTTAACCCCAGTGTGCTGAAAGTGTCAAAACTTGTTTTTCAGCAGAAATAAACATGTTTCTGCAAGTTTGGTCAACCCCATGTAAGTTATGGGGCAGTAACAGTACACTTTTCAAAACGTGTTTTTCAGCCCGAAATAAACGCGTTTTTTCAGACAACTGAATACCCATGTAGCAGCAAGGCTCAGAAGAGCCCACACACTCAGATCTTAACCCCAGTGTGCTGAAAGTGTCAAAACATGTTTTTCAGCAGAAATAAACATGTTTCTGCAAGTTTGGTCAACCCCATGTAAGTTATGGGGCAGTAACAGTACACTTTTCAAAACGTGTTTTTCAGCCCGAAATAAACGCGTTTTTTCAGACAACTGAATCCCCATGTAGCAACAAGGCTCAGAAGAGCCCACACACTCAGATCTTAACCCCAGTGTGCAGAAAGGGTCAAAACTTGTTTTTCAGCAGAAATAAACATGTTTCTGCAAGTTTGGTCAACCCCATGTAAGTTATGGGGCAGTAACAGTACACTTTTCAAAACGTGTTTTTCAGCCCGAAATAAACGCGTTTTTTCAGACAACTGAATCCCCATGTAGCAGCAAGGCTCAGAAGAGCCCACACACTCAGATCTTAACCCCAGTGTGCAGAAAGGTTCAAAACATGTTTTTCAGCAGAAATAAACATGTTTCTGCAAGTTTGGTCAACCCCATGTAAGTTATGGGGCAGTAACAGTACACTTTTCAAAACGTGTTTTTCAGCCCGAAATAAACGCGTTTTTTCAGACAACTGAATCCCCATGTAGCAACAAGGCTCAGAAGAGCCCACACACTCAGATCTTAACCCCAGTGTGCTGAAAGTGTCAAAACATGTTTTTCAGCAGAAATAAACATGTTTCTGCAAGTTTGGTCAACCCCATGTAAGTTATGGGGCAGTAACAGTACACTTTTCAAAACGTGTTTTTCAGCCCGAAATAAACGCGTTTTTTCAGACAACTGAATCCCCATGTAGCAACAAGGCTCAGAAGAGCCCACACACTCAGATCTTAACCCCAGTGTGCTGAAAGTGTCAAAACATGTTTTTCAGCAGAAATAAACATGTTTCTGCAAGTTTGGTCAACCCCATGTAAGTTATGGGGCAGTAACAGTACACATTTCAAAACGTGTTTTTCAGCCCGAAATAAACGCGTTTTTTCAGACAACTGAATCCCCATGTAGCAACAAGGCTCAGAAGAGCCCACACACTCAGATCTTAACCCCAGTGTGCTGAAAGTGTCAAAACATGTTTTTCAGCAGAAATAAACATGTTTCTGCAAGTTTGGTCAACCCCATGTAAGTTATGGGGCAGTAACAGTACACTTTTCAAAACGTGTTTTTCAGCCCGAAATAAACGCGTTTTTTCAGACAACTGAATACCCATGTAGCAGCAAGTCTCAGAAGAGCCCACACACTCAGCTCTTAACCCCAGTGTGCAGAAAGGGTCAAAACGTGTTTTTCAGCAGAAATAAACATGTTTCTGCAAGTTTGGTCAACCCCATGTAAGTTATGGGGCAGTAACAGTACACTCTGCAAAACGTGTTTTTCAGCCCGAAATAAACGCGTTTTTTCAGACAACTGAATCCCCATGTAGCAGCAAGGCTCAGAAGAGCCCACACACTCAGCTCTTAACCCCAGTGTGCAGAAAGGGTCAAAACGTGTTTTTCAGCAGAAATAAACATGTTTCTGCAAGTTTGGTCAACCCCATGTAAGTTATGGGGCAGTAACAGTACACTCTGCAAAACGTGTTTTTCAGCCCGAAATAAACGCGTTTTTTCAGACAACTGAATCCCCATGTAGCAGCAAGGCTCAGAAGAGCCCACACACTCAGATCTTAACCCCAGTGTGCAGAAAGGTTCAAAACATGTTTTTCAGCAGAAATAAACATGTTTCTGCAAGTTTGGTCAACCCCATGTAAGTTATGGGGCAGTAACAGTACACTTTTCAAAACGTGTTTTTCAGCCCGAAATAAACGTGTTTTTTCAGACAACTGAATCCCCATGTAGCAACAAGGCTCAGAAGAGCCCACACACTCAGATCTTAACCCCAGTGTGCTGAAAGTGTCAAAACATGTTTTTCAGCAGAAATAAACATGTTTCTGCAAGTTTGGTCAACCCCATGTAAGTTATGGGGCAGTAACAGTACACTTTTCAAAACGTGTTTTTCAGCCCGAAATAAACGCGTTTTTTCAGACAACTGAATCCCCATGTAGCAACAAGGCTCAGAAGAGCCCACACACTCAGATCTTAACCCCAGTGTGCTGAAGGTGTCAAAACATGTTTTTCAGCAGAAATAAACATGTTTCTGCAAGTTTGGTCAACCCCATGTAAGTTATGGGGCAGTAACAGTACACTTTTCAAAACGTGTTTTTCAGCCCGAAATAAACGCGTTTTTTCAGACAACTGAATCCCCATGTAGCAACAAGGCTCAGAAGAGCCCACACACTCAGATCTTAACCCCAGTGTGCTGAAAGTGTCAAAACATGTTTTGCAGCAGAAATAAACATGTTTCTGCAAGTTTGGTCAACCCCATGTAAGTTATGGGGCAGTAACAGTACACTTTTCAAAACGTGTTTTTCAGCCCGAAATAAACGCGTTTTTTCAGACAACTGAATCCCCATGTAGCAGCAAGGCTCAGAAGAGCCCACACACTCAGATCTTAACCCCAGTGTGCTGAAAGTGTCAAAACATGTTTTTCAGCAGAAATAAACATGTTTCTGCAAGTTTGGTCAACCCCATGTAAGTTATGGGGCAGTAACAGTACACTTTTCAAAACGTGTTTTTCAGCCCGAAATAAACGCGTTTTTTCAGACAACTGAATCCCCATGTAGCAACAAGGCTCAGAAGAGCCCACACACTCAGATCTTAACCCCAGTGTGCAGAAAGGTTCAAAACATGTTTTTCAGCAGAAATAAACATGTTTCTGCAAGTTTGGTCAACCCCATGTAAGTTATGGGGCAGTAACAGTACACTTTTCAAAACGTGTTTTTCAGCCCGAAATAAACGCGTTTTTTCAGACAACTGAATCCCCATGTAGCAGCAAGGCTCAGAAGAGCCCACACACTCAGATCTTAACCCCAGTGTGCAGAAAGGTTCAAAACATGTTTTTCAGCAGAAATAAACATGTTTCTGCAAGTTTGGTCAACCCCATGTAAGTTATGGGGCAGTAACAGTACACTTTTCAAAACGTGTTTTTCAGCCCGAAATAAACGCGTTTTTTCAGACAACTGAATCCCCATGTAGCAACAAGGCTCAGAAGAGCCCACACACTCAGATCTTAACCCCAGTGTGCTGAAAGTGTCAAAACATGTTTTTCAGCAGAAATAAACATGTTTCTGCAAGTTTGGTCAACCCCATGTAAGTTATGGGGCAGTAACAGTACACTTTTCAAAACGTGTTTTTCAGCCCGAAATAAACGCGTTTTTTCAGACAACTGAATACCCATGTAGCAGCAAGTCTCAGAAGAGCCCACACACTCAGCTCTTAACCCCAGTGTGCAGAAAGGGTCAAAACGTGTTTTTCAGCAGAAATAAACATGTTTCTGCAAGTTTGGTCAACCCCATGTAAGTTATGGGGCAGTAACAGTACACTTTTCAAAACGTGTTTTTCAGCCCGAAATAAACGCGTTTTTTCAGACAACTGAATCCCCATGTAGCAACAAGGCTCAGAAGAGCCCACACACTCAGATCTTAACCCCAGTGTGCTGAAAGTGTCAAAACATGTTTTTCAGCAGAAATAAACATGTTTCTGCAAGTTTGGTCAACCCCATGTAAGTTATGGGGCAGTAACAGTACACTTTTCAAAACGTGTTTTTCAGCCCGAAATAAACGCGTTTTTTCAGACAACTGAATACCCATGTAGCAGCAAGTCTCAGAAGAGCCCACACACTCAGCTCTTAACCCCAGTGTGCAGAAAGGGTCAAAACGTGTTTTTCAGCAGACATAAACATGTTTCTGCAAGTTTGGTCAACCCCATGTAAGTTATGGGGCAGTAACAGTACACTCTGCAAAACGTGTTTTTCAGCCCGAAATAAACGCGTTTTTTCAGACAACTGAATCCCCATGTAGCAGCAAGGCTCAGAAGAGCCCACACACTCAGATCTTAACCCCAGTGTGCTGAAAGTGTCAAAACATGTTTTTCAGCAGAAATAAACATGTTTCTGCAAGTTTGGTCAACCCCATGTAAGTTATGGGGCAGTAACAGTACACTTTTCAAAACGTGTTTTTCAGCCCGAAATAAACGCGTTTTTTCAGACAACTGAATCCCCATGTAGCAGCAAGGCTCAGAAGAGCCCACACACTCAGATCTTAACCCCAGTGTGCTGAAAGTGTCAAAACATGTTTTTCAGCAGAAATAAACATGTTTCTGCAAGTTTGGTCAACCCCATGTAAGTTATGGGGCAGTAACAGTACACTTTTCAAAACGTGTTTTTCAGCCCGAAATAAACGCGTTTTTTCAGACAACTGAATACCCATGTAGCAGCAAGTCTCAGAAGAGCCCACACACTCAGCTCTTAACCCCAGTGTGCAGAAAGGGTCAAAACGTGTTTTTCAGCAGAAATAAACATGTTTCTGCAAGTTTGGTCAACCCCATGTAAGTTATGGGGCAGTAACAGTACACTCTGCAAAACGTGTTTTTCAGCCCGAAATAAACGCGTTTTTTCAGACAACTGAATCCCCATGTAGCAGCAAGGCTCAGAAGAGCCCACACACTCAGATCTTAACCCCAGTGTGCAGAAAGGTTCAAAACATGTTTTTCAGCAGAAATAAACATGTCTCTGCAAGTTTGGTCAACCCCATGTAAGTTATGGGGCAGTAACAGTACACTCTGCAAAACGTGTTTTTCAGCCCGAAATAAACGCGTTTTTTCAGACAACTGAATCCCCATGTAGCAACAAGGCTCAGAAGAGCCCACACACTCAGATCTTAACCCCAGTGTGCTGAAAGTGTCAAAACATGTTTTTCAGCAGAAATAAACATGTTTCTGCAAGTTTGGTCAACCCCATGTAAGTTATGGGGCAGTAACAGTACACTTTTCAAAACGTGTTTTTCAGCCCGAAATAAACGCGTTTTTTCAGACAACTGAATCCCCATGTAGCAGCAAGGCTCAGACGAGCCCACACACTCAGATCTTAACCCCAGTGTGCAGAAAGGGTCAAAACGTGTTTTTCAGCAGAAATAAACATGTTTCTGCAAGTTTGGTCAACCCCATGTAAGTTATGGGGCAGTAACAGTACACTCTGCAAAACGTGTTTTTCAGCCCGAAATAAACGCGTTTTTTCAGACAACTGAATCCCCATGTAGCAGCAAGGCTCAGAAGAGCCCACACACTCAGATCTTAACCCCAGTGTGCTGAAAGTGTCAAAACATGTTTTTCAGCAGAAATAAACATGTTTCTGCAAGTTTGGTCAACCCCATGTAAGTTATGGGGCAGTAACAGTACACTTTTCAAAACGTGTTTTTCAGCCCGAAATAAACGCGTTTTTTCAGACAACTGAATCCCCATGTAGCAACAAGGCTCAGAAGAGCCCACACACTCAGATCTTAACCCCAGTGTGCTGAAAGTGTCAAAACATGTTTTTCAGCAGAAATAAACATGTTTCTGCAAGTTTGGTCAACCCCATGTAAGTTATGGGGCAGTAACAGTACACTTTTCAAAACGTGTTTTTCAGCCCGAAATAAACGCGTTTTTTCAGACAACTGAATCCCCATGCAGCAACAAGGCTCAGAAGAGCCCACACACTCAGATCTTAACCCCAGTGTGCTGAAAGTGTCAAAACTTGTTTTTCAGCAGAAATAAACATGTTTCTGCAAGTTTGGTCAACCCCATGTAAGTTATGGGTCAGTAACAGTACACTTTTCAAAACGTGTTTTTCAGCCCGAAATAAACGCGTTTTTTCAGACAACTGAATACCCATGTAGCAGCAAGGCTCAGAAGAGCCCACACACTCAGATCTTAACCCCAGTGTGCTGAAAGTGTCAAAACATGTTTTTCAGCAGAAATAAACATGTTTCTGCAAGTTTGGTCAACCCCATGTAAGTTATGGGGCAGTAACAGTACACTTTTCAAAACGTGTTTTTCAGCCCGAAATAAACGCGTTTTTTCAGACAACTGAATCCCCATGTAGCAACAAGGCTCAGAAGAGCCCACACACTCAGATCTTAACCCCAGTGTGCTGAAAGTGTCAAAACATGTTTTTCAGCAGAAATAAACATGTTTCTGCAAGTTTGGTCAACCCCATGTAAGTTATGGGGCAGTAACAGTACACTTTTCAAAACGTGTTTTTCAGCCCGAAATAAACGCGTTTTTTCAGACAACTGAATACCCATGTAGCAGCAAGTCTCAGAAGAGCCCACACACTCAGCTCTTAACCCCAGTGTGCAGAAAGGGTCAAAACGTGTTTTTCAGCAGAAATAAACATGTTTCTGCAAGTTTGGTCAACCCCATGTAAGTTATGGGGCAGTAACAGTACACTCTGCAAAACGTGTTTTTCAGCCCGAAATAAACGCGTTTTTTCAGACAACTGAATCCCCATGTAGCAGCAAGGCTCAGAAGAGCCCACACACTCAGATCTTAACCCCAGTGTGCAGAAAGGTTCAAAACATGTTTTTCAGCAGAAATAAACATGTTTCTGCAAGTTTGGTCAACCCCATGTAAGTTATGGGGCAGTAACAGTACACTTTTCAAAACGTGTTTTTCAGCCCGAAATAAACGCGTTTTTTCAGACAACTGAATCCCCATGTAGCAACAAGGCTCAGAAGAGCCCACACACTCAGATCTTAACCCCAGTGTGCAGAAAGGGTCAAAACTTGTTTTTCAGCAGAAATAAACATGTTTCTGCAAGTTTGGTCAACCCCATGTAAGTTATGGGGCAGTAACAGTACACTTTTCAAAACGTGTTTTTCAGCCCGAAATAAACGCGTTTTTTCAGACAACTGAATCCCCATGTAGCAGCAAGGCTCAGAAGAGCCCACACACTCAGATCTTAACCCCAGTGTGCAGAAAGGTTCAAAACATGTTTTTCAGCAGAAATAAACATGTTTCTGCAAGTTTGGTCAACCCCATGTAAGTTATGGGGCAGTAACAGTACACTTTTCAAAACGTGTTTTTCAGCCCGAAATAAACGCGTTTTTTCAGACAACTGAATCCCCATGTAGCAACAAGGCTCAGAAGAGCCCACACACTCAGATCTTAACCCCAGTGTGCTGAAAGTGTCAAAACATGTTTTTCAGCAGAAATAAACATGTTTCTGCAAGTTTGGTCAACCCCATGTAAGTTATGGGGCAGTAACAGTACACTTTTCAAAACGTGTTTTTCAGCCCGAAATAAACGCGTTTTTTCAGACAACTGAATCCCCATGTAGCAACAAGGCTCAGAAGAGCCCACACACTCAGATCTTAACCCCAGTGTGCTGAAAGTGTCAAAACATGTTTTTCAGCAGAAATAAACATGTTTCTGCAAGTTTGGTCAACCCCATGTAAGTTATGGGGCAGTAACAGTACACTTTTCAAAACGTGTTTTTCAGCCCGAAATAAACGCGTTTTTTCAGACAACTGAATACCCATGTAGCAGCAAGTCTCAGAAGAGCCCACACACTCAGCTCTTAACCCCAGTGTGCAGAAAGGGTCAAAACGTGTTTTTCAGCAGAAATAAACATGTTTCTGCAAGTTTGGTCAACCCCATGTAAGTTATGGGGCAGTAACAGTACACTCTGCAAAACGTGTTTTTCAGCCCGAAATAATTGCGTTTTTTCAGACAACTGAATCCCCATGTAGCAGCAAGGCTCAGAAGAGCCCACACACTCAGCTCTTAACCCCAGTGTGCAGAAAGGGTCAAAACGTGTTTTTCAGCAGAAATAAACATGTTTCTGCAAGTTTGGTCAACCCCATGTAAGTTATGGGGCAGTAACAGTACACTCTGCAAAACGTGTTTTTCAGCCCGAAATAAACGCGTTTTTTCAGACAACTGAATCCCCATGTAGCAGCAAGGCTCAGAAGAGCCCACACACTCAGATCTTAACCCCAGTGTGCAGAAAGGTTCAAAACATGTTTTTCAGCAGAAATAAACATGTTTCTGCAAGTTTGGTCAACCCCATGTAAGTTATGGGGCAGTAACAGTACACTTTTCAAAACGTGTTTTTCAGCCCGAAATAAACGTGTTTTTTCAGACAACTGAATCCCCATGTAGCAACAAGGCTCAGAAGAGCCCACACACTCAGATCTTAACCCCAGTGTGCTGAAAGTGTCAAAACATGTTTTTCAGCAGAAATAAACATGTTTCTGCAAGTTTGGTCAACCCCATGTAAGTTATGGGGCAGTAACAGTACACTTTTCAAAACGTGTTTTTCAGCCCGAAATAAACGCGTTTTTTCAGACATCTGAATCCCCATGTAGCAACAAGGCTCAGAAGAGCCCACACACTCAGATCTTAACCCCAGTGTGCTGAAGGTGTCAAAACATGTTTTTCAGCAGAAATAAACATGTTTCTGCAAGTTTGGTCAACCCCATGTAAGTTATGGGGCAGTAACAGTACACTTTTCAAAACGTGTTTTTCAGCCCGAAATAAACGCGTTTTTTCAGACAACTGAATACCCATGTAGCAGCAAGTCTCAGAAGAGCCCACACACTCAGCTCTTAACCCCAGTGTGCAGAAAGGGTCAAAACGTGTTTTTCAGCAGAAATAAACATGTTTCTGCAAGTTTGGTCAACCCCATGTAAGTTATGGGGCAGTAACAGTACACTCTGCAAAACGTGTTTTTCAGCCCGAAATAAACGCGTTTTTTCAGACAACTGAATCCCCATGTAGCAGCAAGGCTCAGAAGAGCCCACACACTCAGATCTTAACCCCAGTGTGCTGAAAGTGTCAAAACATGTTTTTCAGCAGAAATAAACATGTTTCTGCAAGTTTGGTCAACCCCATGTAAGTTATGGGGCAGTAACAGTACACTTTTCAAAACGTGTTTTTCAGCCCGAAATAAACGCGTTTTTTCAGACAACTGAATCCCCATGTAGCAACAAGGCTCAGAAGAGCCCACACACTCAGATCTTAACCCCAGTGTGCTGAAAGTGTCAAAACATGTTTTTCAGCAGAAATAAACATGTTTCTGCAAGTTTGGTCAACCCCATGTAAGTTATGGGGCAGTAACAGTACACTTTTCAAAACGTGTTTTTCAGCCCGAAATAAACGCGTTTTTTCAGACAACTGAATCCCCATGCAGCAACAAGGCTCAGAAGAGCCCACACACTCAGATCTTAACCCCAGTGTGCTGAAAGTGTCAAAACTTGTTTTTCAGCAGAAATAAACATGTTTCTGCAAGTTTGGTCAACCCCATGTAAGTTATGGGTCAGTAACAGTACACTTTTCAAAACGTGTTTTTCAGCCCGAAATAAACGCGTTTTTTCAGACAACTGAATACCCATGTAGCAGCAAGGCTCAGAAGAGCCCACACACTCAGATCTTAACCCCAGTGTGCTGAAAGTGTCAAAACATGTTTTTCAGCAGAAATAAACATGTTTCTGCAAGTTTGGTCAACCCCATGTAAGTTATGGGGCAGTAACAGTACACTTTTCAAAACGTGTTTTTCAGCCCGAAATAAACGCGTTTTTTCAGACAACTGAATCCCCATGTAGCAACAAGGCTCAGAAGAGCCCACACACTCAGATCTTAACCCCAGTGTGCTGAAAGTGTCAAAACATGTTTTTCAGCAGAAATAAACATGTTTCTGCAAGTTTGGTCAACCCCATGTAAGTTATGGGGCAGTAACAGTACACTTTTCAAAACGTGTTTTTCAGCCCGAAATAAACGCGTTTTTTCAGACAACTGAATACCCATGTAGCAGCAAGTCTCAGAAGAGCCCACACACTCAGCTCTTAACCCCAGTGTGCAGAAAGGGTCAAAACGTGTTTTTCAGCAGAAATAAACATGTTTCTGCAAGTTTGGTCAACCCCATGTAAGTTATGGGGCAGTAACAGTACACTCTGCAAAACGTGTTTTTCAGCCCGAAATAAACGCGTTTTTTCAGACAACTGAATCCCCATGTAGCAGCAAGGCTCAGAAGAGCCCACACACTCAGATCTTAACCCCAGTGTGCAGAAAGGTTCAAAACATGTTTTTCAGCAGAAATAAACATGTTTCTGCAAGTTTGGTCAACCCCATGTAAGTTATGGGGCAGTAACAGTACACTTTTCAAAACGTGTTTTTCAGCCCGAAATAAACGCGTTTTTTCAGACAACTGAATCCCCATGTAGCAACAAGGCTCAGAAGAGCCCACACACTCAGATCTTAACCCCAGTGTGCAGAAAGGGTCAAAACTTGTTTTTCAGCAGAAATAAACATGTTTCTGCAAGTTTGGTCAACCCCATGTAAGTTATGGGGCAGTAACAGTACACTTTTCAAAACGTGTTTTTCAGCCCGAAATAAACGCGTTTTTTCAGACAACTGAATCCCCATGTAGCAGCAAGGCTCAGAAGAGCCCACACACTCAGATCTTAACCCCAGTGTGCTGAAAGTGTCAAAACATGTTTTTCAGCAGAAATAAACATGTTTCTGCAAGTTTGGTCAACCCCATGTAAGTTATGGGGCAGTAACAGTACACTTTTCAAAACGTGTTTTTCAGCCCGAAATAAACGCGTTTTTTCAGACAACTGAATCCCCATGTAGCAACAAGGCTCAGAAGAGCCCACACACTCAGATCTTAACCCCAGTGTGCTGAAAGTGTCAAAACATGTTTTTCAGCAGAAATAAACATGTTTCTGCAAGTTTGGTCAACCCCATGTAAGTTATGGGGCAGTAACAGTACACTTTTCAAAACGTGTTTTTCAGCCCGAAATAAACGCGTTTTTTCAGACAACTGAATACCCATGTAGCAGCAAGTCTCAGAAGAGCCCACACACTCAGCTCTTAACCCCAGTGTGCAGAAAGGGTCAAAACGTGTTTTTCAGCAGAAATAAACATGTTTCTGCAAGTTTGGTCAACCCCATGTAAGTTATGGGGCAGTAACAGTACACTCTGCAAAACGTGTTTTTCAGCCCGAAATAATTGCGTTTTTTCAGACAACTGAATCCCCATGTAGCAGCAAGGCTCAGAAGAGCCCACACACTCAGCTCTTAACCCCAGTGTGCAGAAAGGGTCAAAACGTGTTTTTCAGCAGAAATAAACATGTTTCTGCAAGTTTGGTCAACCCCATGTAAGTTATGGGGCAGTAACAGTACACTCTGCAAAACGTGTTTTTCAGCCCGAAATAAACGCGTTTTTTCAGACAACTGAATCCCCATGTAGCAGCAAGGCTCAGAAGAGCCCACACACTCAGATCTTAACCCCAGTGTGCAGAAAGGTTCAAAACATGTTTTTCAGCAGAAATAAACATGTTTCTGCAAGTTTGGTCAACCCCATGTAAGTTATGGGGCAGTAACAGTACACTTTTCAAAACGTGTTTTTCAGCCCGAAATAAACGTGTTTTTTCAGACAACTGAATCCCCATGTAGCAACAAGGCTCAGAAGAGCCCACACACTCAGATCTTAACCCCAGTGTGCTGAAAGTGTCAAAACATGTTTTTCAGCAGAAATAAACATGTTTCTGCAAGTTTGGTCAACCCCATGTAAGTTATGGGGCAGTAACAGTACACTTTTCAAAACGTGTTTTTCAGCCCGAAATAAACGCGTTTTTTCAGACATCTGAATCCCCATGTAGCAACAAGGCTCAGAAGAGCCCACACACTCAGATCTTAACCCCAGTGTGCTGAAGGTGTCAAAACATGTTTTTCAGCAGAAATAAACATGTTTCTGCAAGTTTGGTCAACCCCATGTAAGTTATGGGGCAGTAACAGTACACTTTTCAAAACGTGTTTTTCAGCCCGAAATAAACGCGTTTTTTCAGACAACTGAATACCCATGTAGCAGCAAGTCTCAGAAGAGCCCACACACTCAGCTCTTAACCCCAGTGTGCAGAAAGGGTCAAAACGTGTTTTTCAGCAGAAATAAACATGTTTCTGCAAGTTTGGTCAACCCCATGTAAGTTATGGGGCAGTAACAGTACACTCTGCAAAACGTGTTTTTCAGCCCGAAATAAACGCGTTTTTTCAGACAACTGAATCCCCATGTAGCAGCAAGGCTCAGAAGAGCCCACACACTCAGATCTTAACCCCAATGTGCAGAAAGGTTCAAAACATGTTTTTCAGCAGAAATAAACATGTCTCTGCAAGTTTGGTCAACCCCATGTAAGTTATGGGGCAGTAACAGTACACTTTTCAAAACGTGTTTTTCAGCCCGAAATAAACGCGTTTTTTCAGACAACTGAATCCCCATGTAGCAACAAGGCTCAGAAGAGCCCACACACTCAGATCTTAACCCCAGTGTGCTGAAAGTGTCAAAACATGTTTTTCAGCAGAAATAAACATGTTTCTGCAAGTTTGGTCAACCCCATGTAAGTTATGGAGCAGTAACAGTACACTTTTCAAAACGTGTTTTTCAGCCCGAAATAAACGCGTTTTTTCAGACAACTGAATCCCCATGTAGCAGCAAGGCTCAGACGAGCCCACACACTCAGATCTTAACCCCAGTGTGCAGAAAGGGTCAAAACGTGTTTTTCAGCAGAAATAAACATGTTTCTGCAAGTTTGGTCAACCCCATGTAAGTTATGGGGCAGTAACAGTACACTCTGCAAAACGTGTTTTTCAGCCCGAAATAAACGCGTTTTTTCAGACAACTGAATCCCCATGTAGCAGCAAGGCTCAGAAGAGCCCACACACTCAGATCTTAACCCCAGTGTGCTGAAAGTGTCAAAACATGTTTTTCAGCAGAAATAAACATGTTTCTGCAAGTTTGGTCAACCCCATGTAAGTTATGGGGCAGTAACAGTACACTTTTCAAAACGTGTTTTTCAGCCCGAAATAAACGCGTTTTTTCAGACAACTGAATCCCCATGTAGCAACAAGGCTCAGAAGAGCCCACACACTCAGATCTTAACCCCAGTGTGCTGAAAGTGTCAAAACATGTTTTTCAGCAGAAATAAACATGTTTCTGCAAGTTTGGTCAACCCCATGTAAGTTATGGGGCAGTAACAGTACACTCTGCAAAACGTGTTTTTCAGCCCGAAATAAACGCGTTTTTTCAGACAACTGAATCCCCATGTAGCAGCAAGGCTCAGAAGAGCCCACACACTCAGCTCTTAACCCCAGTGTGCAGAAAGGGTCAAAACGTGTTTTTCAGCAGAAATAAACATGTTTCTGCAAGTTTGGTCAACCCCATGTAAGTTATGGGGCAGTAACAGTACACTCTGCAAAACGTGTTTTTCAGCCCGAAATAAACGCGTTTTTTCAGACAACTGAATCCCCATGTAGCAACAAGGCTCAGAAGAGCCCACACACTCAGATCTTAACCCCAGTGTGCTGAAAGTGTCAAAACATGTTTTTCAGCAGAAATAAACATGTTTCTGCAAGTTTGGTCAACCCCATGTAAGTTATGGGGCAGTAACAGTACACTCTGCAAAACGTGTTTTTCAGCCCGAAATAAACGCGTTTTTTCAGACAACTGAATACCCATGTAGCAGCAAGGCTCAGAAGAGCCCACACACTCAGATCTTAACCCCAGTGTGCTGAAAGTGTCAAAACATGTTTTTCAGCAGAAATAAACATGTTTCTGCAAGTTTGGTCAACCCCATGTAAGTTATGGGGCAGTAACAGTACACTTTTCAAAACGTGTTTTTCAGCCCGAAATAAACGCGTTTTTTCAGACAACTGAATCCCCATGTAGCAGCAAGGCTCAGAAGAGCCCACACACTCAGATCTTAACCCCAGTGTGCTGAAAGTGTCAAAACATGTTTTTCAGCAGAAATAAACATGTTTCTGCAAGTTTGGTCAACCCCATGTAAGTTATGGGGCAGTAACAGTACACTTTTCAAAACGTGTTTTTCAGCCCGAAATAAACGCGTTTTTTCAGACAACTGAATCCCCATGTAGCAACAAGGCTCAGAAGAGCCCACACACTCAGATCTTAACCCCAGTGTGCTGAAAGTGTCAAAACATGTTTTTCAGCAGAAATAAACATGTTTCTGCAAGTTTGGTCAACCCCATGTAAGTTATGGGGCAGTAACAGTACACTTTTCAAAACGTGTTTTTCAGCCCGAAATAAACGCGTTTTTTCAGACAACTGAATCCCCATGTAGCAACAAGGCTCAGAAGAGCCCACACACTCAGATCTTAACCCCAGTGTGCTGAAAGTGTCAAAACATGTTTTTCAGCAGAAATAAACATGTTTCTGCAAGTTTGGTCAACCCCATGTAAGTTATGGGGCAGTAACAGTACACATTTCAAAACGTGTTTTTCAGCCCGAAATAAACGCGTTTTTTCAGACAACTGAATCCCCATGTAGCAACAAGGCTCAGAAGAGCCCACACACTCAGATCTTAACCCCAGTGTGCTGAAAGTGTCAAAACATGTTTTTCAGCAGAAATAAACATGTTTCTGCAAGTTTGGTCAACCCCATGTAAGTTATGGGGCAGTAACAGTACACTTTTCAAAACGTGTTTTTCAGCCCGAAATAAACGCGTTTTTTCAGACAACTGAATACCCATGTAGCAGCAAGTCTCAGAAGAGCCCACACACTCAGCTCTTAACCCCAGTGTGCAGAAAGGGTCAAAACGTGTTTTTCAGCAGAAATAAACATGTTTCTGCAAGTTTGGTCAACCCCATGTAAGTTATGGGGCAGTAACAGTACACTCTGCAAAACGTGTTTTTCAGCCCGAAATAAACGCGTTTTTTCAGACAACTGAATCCCCATGTAGCAGCAAGGCTCAGAAGAGCCCACACACTCAGCTCTTAACCCCAGTGTGCAGAAAGGGTCAAAACGTGTTTTTCAGCAGAAATAAACATGTTTCTGCAAGTTTGGTCAACCCCATGTAAGTTATGGGGCAGTAACAGTACACTCTGCAAAACGTGTTTTTCAGCCCGAAATAAACGCGTTTTTTCAGACAACTGAATCCCCATGTAGCAGCAAGGCTCAGAAGAGCCCACACACTCAGATCTTAACCCCAGTGTGCAGAAAGGTTCAAAACATGTTTTTCAGCAGAAATAAACATGTTTCTGCAAGTTTGGTCAACCCCATGTAAGTTATGGGGCAGTAACAGTACACTTTTCAAAACGTGTTTTTCAGCCCGAAATAAACGCGTTTTTTCAGACAACTGAATCCCCATGTAGCAACAAGGCTCAGAAGAGCCCACACACTCAGATCTTAACCCCAGTGTGCTGAAAGTGTCAAAACATGTTTTTCAGCAGAAATAAACATGTTTCTGCAAGTTTGGTCAACCCCATGTAAGTTATGGGGCAGTAACAGTACACTTTTCAAAACGTGTTTTTCAGCCCGAAATAAACGCGTTTTTTCAGACAACTGAATCCCCATGTAGCAACAAGGCTCAGAAGAGCCCACACACTCAGATCTTAACCCCAGTGTGCTGAAGGTGTCAAAACATGTTTTTCAGCAGAAATAAACATGTTTCTGCAAGTTTGGTCAACCCCATGTAAGTTATGGGGCAGTAACAGTACACTTTTCAAAACGTGTTTTTCAGCCCGAAATAAACGCGTTTTTTCAGACAACTGAATCCCCATGTAGCAACAAGGCTCAGAAGAGCCCACACACTCAGATCTTAACCCCAGTGTGCTGAAAGTGTCAAAACATGTTTTTCAGCAGAAATAAACATGTTTCTGCAAGTTTGGTCAACCCCATGTAAGTTATGGGGCAGTAACAGTACACTTTTCAAAACGTGTTTTTCAGCCCGAAATAAACGCGTTTTTTCAGACAACTGAATCCCCATGTAGCAACAAGGCTCAGAAGAGCCCACACACTCAGATCTTAACCCCAGTGTGCTGAAGTGTCAAAACATGTTTTTCAGCAGAAATAAACATGTTTCTGCAAGTTTGGTCAACCCCATGTAAGTTATGGGGCAGTAACAGTACACTTTTCAAAACGTGTTTTTCAGCCCGAAATAAACGCGTTTTTTCAGACAACTGAATCCCCATGTAGCAACAAGGCTCAGAAGAGCCCACACACTCAGCTCTTAACCCCAGTGTGCAGAAAGGGTCAAAACGTGTTTTTCAGCAGAAATAAACATGTTTCTGCAAGTTTGGTCAACCCCATGTAAGTTATGGGGCAGTAACAGTACACTCTGCAAAACGTGTTTTTCAGCCCGAAATAAACGCGTTTTTTCAGACAACTGAATCCCCATGTAGCAGCAAGGCTCAGAAGAGCCCACACACTCAGCTCTTAACCCCAGTGTGCAGAAAGGGTCAAAACGTGTTTTTCAGCAGAAATAAACATGTTTCTGCAAGTTTGGTCAACCCCATGTAAGTTATGGGGCAGTAACAGTACACTCTGCAAAACGTGTTTTTCAGCCCGAAATAAACGCGTTTTTTCAGACAACTGAATCCCCATGTAGCAGCAAGGCTCAGAAGAGCCCACACACTCAGATCTTAACCCCAGTGTGCTGAAAGTGTCAAAACATGTTTTTCAGCAGAAATAAACATGTTTCTGCAAGTTTGGTCAACCCCATGTAAGTTATGGGGCAGTAACAGTACACTTTTCAAAACGTGTTTTTCAGCCCGAAATAAACGCGTTTTTTCAGACAACTGAATACCCATGTAGCAGCAAGTCTCAGAAGAGCCCACACACTCAGCTCTTAACCCCAGTGTGCAGAAAGGGTCAAAACGTGTTTTTCAGCAGAAATAAACATGTTTCTGCAAGTTTGGTCAACCCCATGTAAGTTATGGGGCAGTAACAGTACACTCTGCAAAACGTGTTTTTCAGCCCGAAATAAACGCGTTTTTTCAGACAACTGAATACCCATGTAGCAGCAAGGCTCAGAAGAGCCCACACACTCAGATCTTAACCCCAGTGTGCTGAAAGTGTCAAAACATGTTTTTCAGCAGAAATAAACATGTTTCTGCAAGTTTGGTCAACCCCATGTAAGTTATGGGGCAGTAACAGTACACTTTTCAAAACGTGTTTTTCAGCCCGAAATAAACGCGTTTTTTCAGACAACTGAATACCCATGTAGCAGCAAGGCTCAGAAGAGCCCACACACTCAGATCTTAACCCCAGTGTGCTGAAAGTGTCAAAACATGTTTTTCAGCAGAAATAAACATGTTTCTGCAAGTTTGGTCAACCCCATGTACGTTATGGGGCAGTAACAGTACACTTTTCAAAACGTGTTTTTCAGCCCGAAATAAACGCGTTTTTTCAGACAACTGAATCCCCATGTAGCAGCAAGGCTCAGAAGAGCCCACACACTCAGATCTTAACCCCAGTGTGCTGAAAGTGTCAAAACATGTTTTTCAGCAGAAATAAACATGTTTCTGCAAGTTTGGTCAACCCCATGTAAGTTATGGGGCAGTAACAGTACACTTTTCAAAACGTGTTTTTCAGCCCGAAATAAACGCGTTTTTTCAGACAACTGAATCCCCATGTAGCAACAAGGCTCAGAAGAGCCCACACACTCAGATCTTAACCCCAGTGTGCTGAAAGTGTCAAAACATGTTTTTCAGCAGAAATAAACATGTTTCTGCAAGTTTGGTCAACCCCATGTAAGTTATGGGGCAGTAACAGTACACTTTTCAAAACGTGTTTTTCAGCCCGAAATAAACGCGTTTTTTTCAGACAACTGAATCCCCATGCAGCAACAAGGCTCAGAAGAGCCCACACACTCAGATCTTAACCCCAGTGTGCTGAAAGTGTCAAAACTTGTTTTTCAGCAGAAATAAACATGTTTCTGCAAGTTTGGTCAACCCCATGTAAGTTATGGGGCAGTAACAGTACACTTTTCAAAACGTGTTTTTCAGCCCGAAATAAACGCGTTTTTTCAGACAACTGAATACCCATGTAGCAGCAAGGCTCAGAAGAGCCCACACACTCAGATCTTAACCCCAGTGTGCTGAAAGTGTCAAAACATGTTTTTCAGCAGAAATAAACATGTTTCTGCAAGTTTGGTCAACCCCATGTAAGTTATGGGGCAGTAACAGTACACTTTTCAAAACGTGTTTTTCAGCCCGAAATAAACGCGTTTTTTCAGACAACTGAATCCCCATGTAGCAACAAGGCTCAGAAGAGCCCACACACTCAGATCTTAACCCCAGTGTGCAGAAAGGGTCAAAACTTGTTTTTCAGCAGAAATAAACATGTTTCTGCAAGTTTGGTCAACCCCATGTAAGTTATGGGGCAGTAACAGTACACTTTTCAAAACGTGTTTTTCAGCCCGAAATAAACGCGTTTTTTCAGACAACTGAATCCCCATGTAGCAACAAGGCTCAGAAGAGCCCACACACTCAGATCTTAACCCCAGTGTGCAGAAAGGGTCAAAACTTGTTTTTCAGCAGAAATAAACATGTTTCTGCAAGTTTGGTCAACCCCATGTAAGTTATGGGGCAGTAACAGTACACTTTTCAAAACGTGTTTTTCAGCCCGAAATAAACGCGTTTTTTCAGACAACTGAATCCCCATGTAGCAGCAAGGCTCAGAAGAGCCCACACACTCAGATCTTAACCCCAGTGTGCAGAAAGGTTCAAAACATGTTTTTCAGCAGAAATAAACATGTTTCTGCAAGTTTGGTCAACCCCATGTAAGTTATGGGGCAGTAACAGTACACTTTTCAAAACGTGTTTTTCAGCCCGAAATAAACGCGTTTTTTCAGACAACTGAATCCCCATGTAGCAACAAGGCTCAGAAGAGCCCACACACTCAGATCTTAACCCCAGTGTGCTGAAAGTGTCAAAACATGTTTTTCAGCAGAAATAAACATGTTTCTGCAAGTTTGGTCAACCCCATGTAAGTTATGGGGCAGTAACAGTACACTTTTCAAAACGTGTTTTTCAGCCCGAAATAAACGCGTTTTTTCAGACAACTGAATCCCCATGTAGCAACAAGGCTCAGAAGAGCCCACACACTCAGATCTTAACCCCAGTGTGCTGAAAGTGTCAAAACATGTTTTTCAGCAGAAATAAACATGTTTCTGCAAGTTTGGTCAACCCCATGTAAGTTATGGGGCAGTAACAGTACACATTTCAAAACGTGTTTTTCAGCCCGAAATAAACGCGTTTTTTCAGACAACTGAATCCCCATGTAGCAACAAGGCTCAGAAGAGCCCACACACTCAGATCTTAACCCCAGTGTGCTGAAAGTGTCAAAACATGTTTTTCAGCAGAAATAAACATGTTTCTGCAAGTTTGGTCAACCCCATGTAAGTTATGGGGCAGTAACAGTACACTTTTCAAAACGTGTTTTTCAGCCCGAAATAAACGCGTTTTTTCAGACAACTGAATACCCATGTAGCAGCAAGTCTCAGAAGAGCCCACACACTCAGCTCTTAACCCCAGTGTGCAGAAAGGGTCAAAACGTGTTTTTCAGCAGAAATAAACATGTTTCTGCAAGTTTGGTCAACCCCATGTAAGTTATGGGGCAGTAACAGTACACTCTGCAAAACGTGTTTTTCAGCCCGAAATAAACGCGTTTTTTCAGACAACTGAATCCCCATGTAGCAGCAAGGCTCAGAAGAGCCCACACACTCAGCTCTTAACCCCAGTGTGCAGAAAGGGTCAAAACGTGTTTTTCAGCAGAAATAAACATGTTTCTGCAAGTTTGGTCAACCCCATGTAAGTTATGGGGCAGTAACAGTACACTCTGCAAAACGTGTTTTTCAGCCCGAAATAAACGCGTTTTTTCAGACAACTGAATCCCCATGTAGCAGCAAGGCTCAGAAGAGCCCACACACTCAGATCTTAACCCCAGTGTGCAGAAAGGTTCAAAACATGTTTTTCAGCAGAAATAAACATGTTTCTGCAAGTTTGGTCAACCCCATGTAAGTTATGGGGCAGTAACAGTACACTTTTCAAAACGTGTTTTTCAGCCCGAAATAAACGTGTTTTTTCAGACAACTGAATCCCCATGTAGCAACAAGGCTCAGAAGAGCCCACACACTCAGATCTTAACCCCAGTGTGCTGAAAGTGTCAAAACATGTTTTTCAGCAGAAATAAACATGTTTCTGCAAGTTTGGTCAACCCCATGTAAGTTATGGGGCAGTAACAGTACACTTTTCAAAACGTGTTTTTCAGCCCGAAATAAACGCGTTTTTTAGACAACTGAATCCCCATGTAGCAACAAGGCTCAGAAGAGCCCACACACTCAGATCTTAACCCCAGTGTGCTGAAAGTGTCAAAACATGTTTTTCAGCAGAAATAAACATGTTTCTGCAAGTTTGGTCAACCCCATGTAAGTTATGGGGCAGTAACAGTACACTTTTCAAAACGTGTTTTTCAGCCCGAAATAAACGCGTTTTTTCAGACAACTGAATCCCCATGTAGCAACAAGGCTCAGAAGAGCCCACACACTCAGATCTTAACCCCAGTGTGCTGAAGTGTCAAAACATGTTTTTCAGCAGAAATAAACATGTTTCTGCAAGTTTGGTCAACCCCATGTAAGTTATGGGGCAGTAACAGTACACTTTTCAAAACGTGTTTTTCAGCCCGAAATAAACGCGTTTTTTCAGACAACTGAATACCCATGTAGCAGCAAGTCTCAGAAGAGCCCACACACTCAGCTCTTAACCCCAGTGTGCAGAAAGGGTCAAAACGTGTTTTTCAGCAGAAATAAACATGTTTCTGCAAGTTTGGTCAACCCCATGTAAGTTATGGGGCAGTAACAGTACACTCTGCAAAACGTGTTTTTCAGCCCGAAATAAACGCGTTTTTTCAGACAACTGAATCCCCATGTAGCAGCAAGGCTCAGAAGAGCCCACACACTCAGCTCTTAACCCCAGTGTGCAGAAAGGGTCAAAACGTGTTTTTCAGCAGAAATAAACATGTTTCTGCAAGTTTGGTCAACCCCATGTAAGTTATGGGGCAGTAACAGTACACTCTGCAAAACGTGTTTTTCAGCCCGAAATAAACGCGTTTTTTCAGACAACTGAATCCCCATGTAGCAGCAAGGCTCAGAAGAGCCCACACACTCAGATCTTAACCCCAGTGTGCTGAAAGTGTCAAAACATGTTTTTCAGCAGAAATAAACATGTTTCTGCAAGTTTGGTCAACCCCATGTAAGTTATGGGGCAGTAACAGTACACTTTTCAAAACGTGTTTTTCAGCCCGAAATAAACGCGTTTTTTCAGACAACTGAATCCCCATGTAGCAACAAGGCTCAGAAGAGCCCACACACTCAGATCTTAACCCCAGTGTGCTGAAAGTGTCAAAACATGTTTTTCAGCAGAAATAAACATGTTTCTGCAAGTTTGGTCAACCCCATGTAAGTTATGGGGCAGTAACAGTACACTCTGCAAAACGTGTTTTTCAGCCCGAAATAAACGCGTTTTTTCAGACAACTGAATACCCATGTAGCAGCAAGGCTCAGAAGAGCCCACACACTCAGATCTTAACCCCAGTGTGCTGAAAGTGTCAAAACATGTTTTTCAGCAGAAATAAACATGTTTCTGCAAGTTTGGTCAACCCCATGTAAGTTATGGGGCAGTAACAGTACACTTTTCAAAACGTGTTTTTCAGCCCGAAATAAACGCGTTTTTTCAGACAACTGAATCCCCATGTAGCAGCAAGGCTCAGAAGAGCCCACACACTCAGATCTTAACCCCAGTGTGCTGAAAGTGTCAAAACATGTTTTTCAGCAGAAATAAACATGTTTCTGCAAGTTTGGTCAACCCCATGTAAGTTATGGGGCAGTAACAGTACACTTTTCAAAACGTGTTTTTCAGCCCGAAATAAACGCGTTTTTTCAGACAACTGAATCCCCATGTAGCAACAAGGCTCAGAAGAGCCCACACACTCAGATCTTAACCCCAGTGTGCTGAAAGTGTCAAAACATGTTTTTCAGCAGAAATAAACATGTTTCTGCAAGTTTGGTCAACCCCATGTAAGTTATGGGGCAGTAACAGTACACTTTTCAAAACGTGTTTTTCAGCCCGAAATAAACGCGTTTTTTTCAGACAACTGAATCCCCATGCAGCAACAAGGCTCAGAAGAGCCCACACACTCAGATCTTAACCCCAGTGTGCTGAAAGTGTCAAAACTTGTTTTTCAGCAGAAATAAACATGTTTCTGCAAGTTTGGTCAACCCCATGTAAGTTATGGGGCAGTAACAGTACACTTTTCAAAACGTGTTTTTCAGCCCGAAATAAACGCGTTTTTTCAGACAACTGAATACCCATGTAGCAGCAAGGCTCAGAAGAGCCCACACACTCAGATCTTAACCCCAGTGTGCTGAAAGTGTCAAAACATGTTTTTCAGCAGAAATAAACATGTTTCTGCAAGTTTGGTCAACCCCATGTAAGTTATGGGGCAGTAACAGTACACTTTTCAAAACGTGTTTTTCAGCCCGAAATAAACGCGTTTTTTCAGACAACTGAATCCCCATGTAGCAACAAGGCTCAGAAGAGCCCACACACTCAGATCTTAACCCCAGTGTGCAGAAAGGGTCAAAACTTGTTTTTCAGCAGAAATAAACATGTTTCTGCAAGTTTGGTCAACCCCATGTAAGTTATGGGGCAGTAACAGTACACTTTTCAAAACGTGTTTTTCAGCCCGAAATAAACGCGTTTTTTCAGACAACTGAATCCCCATGTAGCAGCAAGGCTCAGAAGAGCCCACACACTCAGATCTTAACCCCAGTGTGCAGAAAGGTTCAAAACATGTTTTTCAGCAGAAATAAACATGTTTCTGCAAGTTTGGTCAACCCCATGTAAGTTATGGGGCAGTAACAGTACACTTTTCAAAACGTGTTTTTCAGCCCGAAATAAACGCGTTTTTTCAGACAACTGAATCCCCATGTAGCAACAAGGCTCAGAAGAGCCCACACACTCAGATCTTAACCCCAGTGTGCTGAAAGTGTCAAAACATGTTTTTCAGCAGAAATAAACATGTTTCTGCAAGTTTGGTCAACCCCATGTAAGTTATGGGGCAGTAACAGTACACTTTTCAAAACGTGTTTTTCAGCCCGAAATAAACGCGTTTTTTCAGACAACTGAATCCCCATGTAGCAACAAGGCTCAGAAGAGCCCACACACTCAGATCTTAACCCCAGTGTGCTGAAAGTGTCAAAACATGTTTTTCAGCAGAAATAAACATGTTTCTGCAAGTTTGGTCAACCCCATGTAAGTTATGGGGCAGTAACAGTACACATTTCAAAACGTGTTTTTCAGCCCGAAATAAACGCGTTTTTTCAGACAACTGAATCCCCATGTAGCAACAAGGCTCAGAAGAGCCCACACACTCAGATCTTAACCCCAGTGTGCTGAAAGTGTCAAAACATGTTTTTCAGCAGAAATAAACATGTTTCTGCAAGTTTGGTCAACCCCATGTAAGTTATGGGGCAGTAACAGTACACTTTTCAAAACGTGTTTTTCAGCCCGAAATAAACGCGTTTTTTCAGACAACTGAATACCCATGTAGCAGCAAGTCTCAGAAGAGCCCACACACTCAGCTCTTAACCCCAGTGTGCAGAAAGGGTCAAAACGTGTTTTTCAGCAGAAATAAACATGTTTCTGCAAGTTTGGTCAACCCCATGTAAGTTATGGGGCAGTAACAGTACACTCTGCAAAACGTGTTTTTCAGCCCGAAATAAACGCGTTTTTTCAGACAACTGAATCCCCATGTAGCAGCAAGGCTCAGAAGAGCCCACACACTCAGCTCTTTACCCCAGTGTGCAGAAAGGGTCAAAACGTGTTTTTCAGCAGAAATAAACATGTTTCTGCAAGTTTGGTCAACCCCATGTAAGTTATGGGGCAGTAACAGTACACTCTGCAAAACGTGTTTTTCAGCCCGAAATAAACGCGTTTTTTCAGACAACTGAATCCCCATGTAGCAGCAAGGCTCAGAAGAGCCCACACACTCAGATCTTAACCCCAGTGTGCAGAAAGGTTCAAAACATGTTTTTCAGCAGAAATAAACATGTTTCTGCAAGTTTGGTCAACCCCATGTAAGTTATGGGGCAGTAACAGTACACTTTTCAAAACGTGTTTTTCAGCCCGAAATAAACGTGTTTTTTCAGACAACTGAATCCCCATGTAGCAACAAGGCTCAGAAGAGCCCACACACTCAGATCTTAACCCCAGTGTGCTGAAAGTGTCAAAACATGTTTTTCAGCAGAAATAAACATGTTTCTGCAAGTTTGGTCAACCCCATGTAAGTTATGGGGCAGTAACAGTACACTTTTCAAAACGTGTTTTTCAGCCCGAAATAAACGCGTTTTTTCAGACAACTGAATCCCCATGTAGCAACAAGGCTCAGAAGAGCCCACACACTCAGATCTTAACCCCAGTGTGCTGAAGGTGTCAAAACATGTTTTTCAGCAGAAATAAACATGTTTCTGCAAGTTTGGTCAACCCCATGTAAGTTATGGGGCAGTAACAGTACACTTTTCAAAACGTGTTTTTCAGCCCGAAATAAACGCGTTTTTTCAGACAACTGAATCCCCATGTAGCAACAAGGCTCAGAAGAGCCCACACACTCAGATCTTAACCCCAGTGTGCTGAAAGTGTCAAAACATGTTTTGCAGCAGAAATAAACATGTTTCTGCAAGTTTGGTCAACCCCATGTAAGTTATGGGGCAGTAACAGTACACTTTTCAAAACGTGTTTTTCAGCCCGAAATAAACGCGTTTTTTCAGACAACTGAATCCCCATGTAGCAGCAAGGCTCAGAAGAGCCCACACACTCAGATCTTAACCCCAGTGTGCTGAAAGTGTCAAAACATGTTTTTCAGCAGAAATAAACATGTTTCTGCAAGTTTGGTCAACCCCATGTAAGTTATGGGGCAGTAACAGTACACTTTTCAAAACGTGTTTTTCAGCCCGAAATAAACGCGTTTTTTCAGACAACTGAATCCCCATGTAGCAACAAGGCTCAGAAGAGCCCACACACTCAGATCTTAACCCCAGTGTGCAGAAAGGTTCAAAACATGTTTTTCAGCAGAAATAAACATGTTTCTGCAAGTTTGGTCAACCCCATGTAAGTTATGGGGCAGTAACAGTACACTTTTCAAAACGTGTTTTTCAGCCCGAAATAAACGCGTTTTTTCAGACAACTGAATCCCCATGTAGCAGCAAGGCTCAGAAGAGCCCACACACTCAGATCTTAACCCCAGTGTGCAGAAAGGTTCAAAACATGTTTTTCAGCAGAAATAAACATGTTTCTGCAAGTTTGGTCAACCCCATGTAAGTTATGGGGCAGTAACAGTACACTTTTCAAAACGTGTTTTTCAGCCCGAAATAAACGCGTTTTTTCAGACAACTGAATCCCCATGTAGCAACAAGGCTCAGAAGAGCCCACACACTCAGATCTTAACCCCAGTGTGCTGAAAGTGTCAAAACATGTTTTTCAGCAGAAATAAACATGTTTCTGCAAGTTTGGTCAACCCCATGTAAGTTATGGGGCAGTAACAGTACACTTTTCAAAACGTGTTTTTCAGCCCGAAATAAACGCGTTTTTTCAGACAACTGAATACCCATGTAGCAGCAAGTCTCAGAAGAGCCCACACACTCAGCTCTTAACCCCAGTGTGCAGAAAGGGTCAAAACGTGTTTTTCAGCAGAAATAAACATGTTTCTGCAAGTTTGGTCAACCCCATGTAAGTTATGGGGCAGTAACAGTACACTTTTCAAAACGTGTTTTTCAGCCCGAAATAAACGCGTTTTTTCAGACAACTGAATCCCCATGTAGCAACAAGGCTCAGAAGAGCCCACACACTCAGATCTTAACCCCAGTGTGCTGAAAGTGTCAAAACATGTTTTTCAGCAGAAATAAACATGTTTCTGCAAGTTTGGTCAACCCCATGTAAGTTATGGGGCAGTAACAGTACACTTTTCAAAACGTGTTTTTCAGCCCGAAATAAACGCGTTTTTTCAGACAACTGAATCCCCATGTAGCAACAAGGCTCAGAAGAGCCCACACACTCAGATCTTAACCCCAGTGTGCTGAAAGTGTCAAAACATGTTTTTCAGCAGAAATAAACATGTTTCTGCAAGTTTGGTCAACCCCATGTAAGTTATGGGGCAGTAACAGTACACTTTTCAAAACGTGTTTTTCAGCCCGAAATAAACGCGTTTTTTCAGACAACTGAATACCCATGTAGCAGCAAGTCTCAGAAGAGCCCACACACTCAGCTCTTAACCCCAGTGTGCAGAAAGGGTCAAAACGTGTTTTTCAGCAGACATAAACATGTTTCTGCAAGTTTGGTCAACCCCATGTAAGTTATGGGGCAGTAACAGTACACTCTGCAAAACGTGTTTTTCAGCCCGAAATAAACGCGTTTTTTCAGACAACTGAATCCCCATGTAGCAGCAAGGCTCAGAAGAGCCCACACACTCAGATCTTAACCCCAGTGTGCTGAAAGTGTCAAAACATGTTTTTCAGCAGAAATAAACATGTTTCTGCAAGTTTGGTCAACCCCATGTAAGTTATGGGGCAGTAACAGTACACTTTTCAAAACGTGTTTTTCAGCCCGAAATAAACGCGTTTTTTCAGACAACTGAATCCCCATGTAGCAGCAAGGCTCAGAAGAGCCCACACACTCAGATCTTAACCCCAGTGTGCTGAAAGTGTCAAAACATGTTTTTCAGCAGAAATAAACATGTTTCTGCAAGTTTGGTCAACCCCATGTAAGTTATGGGGCAGTAACAGTACACTTTTCAAAACGTGTTTTTCAGCCCGAAATAAACGCGTTTTTTCAGACAACTGAATCCCCATGTAGCAACAAGGCTCAGAAGAGCCCACACACTCAGATCTTAACCCCAGTGTGCTGAAAGTGTCAAAACATGTTTTTCAGCAGAAATAAACATGTTTCTGCAAGTTTGGTCAACCCCATGTAAGTTATGGGGCAGTAACAGTACACTCTGCAAAACGTGTTTTTCAGCCCGAAATAAACGCGTTTTTTCAGACAACTGAATACCCATGTAGCAGCAAGGCTCAGAAGAGCCCACACACTCAGATCTTAACCCCAGTGTGCTGAAAGTGTCAAAACATGTTTTTCAGCAGAAATAAACATGTTTCTGCAAGTTTGGTCAACCCCATGTAAGTTATGGGGCAGTAACAGTACACTTTTCAAAACGTGTTTTTCAGCCCGAAATAAACGCGTTTTTTCAGACAACTGAATACCCATGTAGCAGCAAGGCTCAGAAGAGCCCACACACTCAGATCTTAACCCCAGTGTGCTGAAAGTGTCAAAACATGTTTTTCAGCAGAAATAAACATGTTTCTGCAAGTTTGGTCAACCCCATGTAAGTTATGGGGCAGTAACAGTACACTTTTCAAAACGTGTTTTTCAGCCCGAAATAAACGCGTTTTTTCAGACAACTGAATCCCCATGTAGCAGCAAGGCTCAGAAGAGCCCACACACTCAGATCTTAACCCCAGTGTGCTGAAAGTGTCAAAACATGTTTTTCAGCAGAAATAAACATGTTTCTGCAAGTTTGGTCAACCCCATGTAAGTTATGGGGCAGTAACAGTACACTTTTCAAAACGTGTTTTTCAGCCCGAAATAAACGCGTTTTTTCAGACAACTGAATCCCCATGTAGCAACAAGGCTCAGAAGAGCCCACACACTCAGATCTTAACCCCAGTGTGCTGAAAGTGTCAAAACATGTTTTTCAGCAGAAATAAACATGTTTCTGCAAGTTTGGTCAACCCCATGTAAGTTATGGGGCAGTAACAGTACACTTTTCAAAACGTGTTTTTCAGCCCGAAATAAACGCGTTTTTTTCAGACAACTGAATCCCCATGCAGCAACAAGGCTCAGAAGAGCCCACACACTCAGATCTTAACCCCAGTGTGCTGAAAGTGTCAAAACTTGTTTTTCAGCAGAAATAAACATGTTTCTGCAAGTTTGGTCAACCCCATGTAAGTTATGGGGCAGTAACAGTACACTTTTCAAAACGTGTTTTTCAGCCCGAAATAAACGCGTTTTTTCAGACAACTGAATACCCATGTAGCAGCAAGGCTCAGAAGAGCCCACACACTCAGATCTTAACCCCAGTGTGCTGAAAGTGTCAAAACATGTTTTTCAGCAGAAATAAACATGTTTCTGCAAGTTTGGTCAACCCCATGTAAGTTATGGGGCAGTAACAGTACACTTTTCAAAACGTGTTTTTCAGCCCGAAATAAACGCGTTTTTTCAGACAACTGAATCCCCATGTAGCAACAAGGCTCAGAAGAGCCCACACACTCAGATCTTAACCCCAGTGTGCAGAAAGGGTCAAAACTTGTTTTTCAGCAGAAATAAACATGTTTCTGCAAGTTTGGTCAACCCCATGTAAGTTATGGGGCAGTAACAGTACACTTTTCAAAACGTGTTTTTCAGCCCGAAATAAACGCGTTTTTTCAGACAACTGAATCCCCATGTAGCAACAAGGCTCAGAAGAGCCCACACACTCAGATCTTAACCCCAGTGTGCAGAAAGGGTCAAAACTTGTTTTTCAGCAGAAATAAACATGTTTCTGCAAGTTTGGTCAACCCCATGTAAGTTATGGGGCAGTAACAGTACACTTTTCAAAACGTGTTTTTCAGCCCGAAATAAACGCGTTTTTTCAGACAACTGAATCCCCATGTAGCAGCAAGGCTCAGAAGAGCCCACACACTCAGATCTTAACCCCAGTGTGCAGAAAGGTTCAAAACATGTTTTTCAGCAGAAATAAACATGTTTCTGCAAGTTTGGTCAACCCCATGTAAGTTATGGGGCAGTAACAGTACACTTTTCAAAACGTGTTTTTCAGCCCGAAATAAACGCGTTTTTTCAGACAACTGAATCCCCATGTAGCAACAAGGCTCAGAAGAGCCCACACACTCAGATCTTAACCCCAGTGTGCTGAAAGTGTCAAAACATGTTTTTCAGCAGAAATAAACATGTTTCTGCAAGTTTGGTCAACCCCATGTAAGTTATGGGGCAGTAACAGTACACTTTTCAAAACGTGTTTTTCAGCCCGAAATAAACGCGTTTTTTCAGACAACTGAATCCCCATGTAGCAACAAGGCTCAGAAGAGCCCACACACTCAGATCTTAACCCCAGTGTGCTGAAAGTGTCAAAACATGTTTTTCAGCAGAAATAAACATGTTTCTGCAAGTTTGGTCAACCCCATGTAAGTTATGGGGCAGTAACAGTACACATTTCAAAACGTGTTTTTCAGCCCGAAATAAACGCGTTTTTTCAGACAACTGAATCCCCATGTAGCAACAAGGCTCAGAAGAGCCCACACACTCAGATCTTAACCCCAGTGTGCTGAAAGTGTCAAAACATGTTTTTCAGCAGAAATAAACATGTTTCTGCAAGTTTGGTCAACCCCATGTAAGTTATGGGGCAGTAACAGTACACTTTTCAAAACGTGTTTTTCAGCCCGAAATAAACGCGTTTTTTCAGACAACTGAATACCCATGTAGCAGCAAGTCTCAGAAGAGCCCACACACTCAGCTCTTAACCCCAGTGTGCAGAAAGGGTCAAAACGTGTTTTTCAGCAGAAATAAACATGTTTCTGCAAGTTTGGTCAACCCCATGTAAGTTATGGGGCAGTAACAGTACACTCTGCAAAACGTGTTTTTCAGCCCGAAATAAACGCGTTTTTTCAGACAACTGAATCCCCATGTAGCAGCAAGGCTCAGAAGAGCCCACACACTCAGCTCTTAACCCCAGTGTGCAGAAAGGGTCAAAACGTGTTTTTCAGCAGAAATAAACATGTTTCTGCAAGTTTGGTCAACCCCATGTAAGTTATGGGGCAGTAACAGTACACTCTGCAAAACGTGTTTTTCAGCCCGAAATAAACGCGTTTTTTCAGACAACTGAATCCCCATGTAGCAGCAAGGCTCAGAAGAGCCCACACACTCAGATCTTAACCCCAGTGTGCAGAAAGGTTCAAAACATGTTTTTCAGCAGAAATAAACATGTTTCTGCAAGTTTGGTCAACCCCATGTAAGTTATGGGGCAGTAACAGTACACTTTTCAAAACGTGTTTTTCAGCCCGAAATAAACGTGTTTTTTCAGACAACTGAATCCCCATGTAGCAACAAGGCTCAGAAGAGCCCACACACTCAGATCTTAACCCCAGTGTGCTGAAAGTGTCAAAACATGTTTTTCAGCAGAAATAAACATGTTTCTGCAAGTTTGGTCAACCCCATGTAAGTTATGGGGCAGTAACAGTACACTTTTCAAAACGTGTTTTTCAGCCCGAAATAAACGCGTTTTTTAGACAACTGAATCCCCATGTAGCAACAAGGCTCAGAAGAGCCCACACACTCAGATCTTAACCCCAGTGTGCTGAAAGTGTCAAAACATGTTTTTCAGCAGAAATAAACATGTTTCTGCAAGTTTGGTCAACCCCATGTAAGTTATGGGGCAGTAACAGTACACTTTTCAAAACGTGTTTTTCAGCCCGAAATAAACGCGTTTTTTCAGACAACTGAATCCCCATGTAGCAACAAGGCTCAGAAGAGCCCACACACTCAGATCTTAACCCCAGTGTGCTGAAGTGTCAAAACATGTTTTTCAGCAGAAATAAACATGTTTCTGCAAGTTTGGTCAACCCCATGTAAGTTATGGGGCAGTAACAGTACACTTTTCAAAACGTGTTTTTCAGCCCGAAATAAACGCGTTTTTTCAGACAACTGAATACCCATGTAGCAGCAAGTCTCAGAAGAGCCCACACACTCAGCTCTTAACCCCAGTGTGCAGAAAGGGTCAAAACGTGTTTTTCAGCAGAAATAAACATGTTTCTGCAAGTTTGGTCAACCCCATGTAAGTTATGGGGCAGTAACAGTACACTCTGCAAAACGTGTTTTTCAGCCCGAAATAAACGCGTTTTTTCAGACAACTGAATCCCCATGTAGCAGCAAGGCTCAGAAGAGCCCACACACTCAGCTCTTAACCCCAGTGTGCAGAAAGGGTCAAAACGTGTTTTTCAGCAGAAATAAACATGTTTCTGCAAGTTTGGTCAACCCCATGTAAGTTATGGGGCAGTAACAGTACACTCTGCAAAACGTGTTTTTCAGCCCGAAATAAACGCGTTTTTTCAGACAACTGAATCCCCATGTAGCAGCAAGGCTCAGAAGAGCCCACACACTCAGATCTTAACCCCAGTGTGCTGAAAGTGTCAAAACATGTTTTTCAGCAGAAATAAACATGTTTCTGCAAGTTTGGTCAACCCCATGTAAGTTATGGGGCAGTAACAGTACACTTTTCAAAACGTGTTTTTCAGCCCGAAATAAACGCGTTTTTTCAGACAACTGAATCCCCATGTAGCAACAAGGCTCAGAAGAGCCCACACACTCAGATCTTAACCCCAGTGTGCTGAAAGTGTCAAAACATGTTTTTCAGCAGAAATAAACATGTTTCTGCAAGTTTGGTCAACCCCATGTAAGTTATGGGGCAGTAACAGTACACTCTGCAAAACGTGTTTTTCAGCCCGAAATAAACGCGTTTTTTCAGACAACTGAATACCCATGTAGCAGCAAGGCTCAGAAGAGCCCACACACTCAGATCTTAACCCCAGTGTGCTGAAAGTGTCAAAACATGTTTTTCAGCAGAAATAAACATGTTTCTGCAAGTTTGGTCAACCCCATGTAAGTTATGGGGCAGTAACAGTACACTTTTCAAAACGTGTTTTTCAGCCCGAAATAAACGCGTTTTTTCAGACAACTGAATCCCCATGTAGCAGCAAGGCTCAGAAGAGCCCACACACTCAGATCTTAACCCCAGTGTGCTGAAAGTGTCAAAACATGTTTTTCAGCAGAAATAAACATGTTTCTGCAAGTTTGGTCAACCCCATGTAAGTTATGGGGCAGTAACAGTACACTTTTCAAAACGTGTTTTTCAGCCCGAAATAAACGCGTTTTTTCAGACAACTGAATCCCCATGTAGCAACAAGGCTCAGAAGAGCCCACACACTCAGATCTTAACCCCAGTGTGCTGAAAGTGTCAAAACATGTTTTTCAGCAGAAATAAACATGTTTCTGCAAGTTTGGTCAACCCCATGTAAGTTATGGGGCAGTAACAGTACACTTTTCAAAACGTGTTTTTCAGCCCGAAATAAACGCGTTTTTTTCAGACAACTGAATCCCCATGCAGCAACAAGGCTCAGAAGAGCCCACACACTCAGATCTTAACCCCAGTGTGCTGAAAGTGTCAAAACTTGTTTTTCAGCAGAAATAAACATGTTTCTGCAAGTTTGGTCAACCCCATGTAAGTTATGGGGCAGTAACAGTACACTTTTCAAAACGTGTTTTTCAGCCCGAAATAAACGCGTTTTTTCAGACAACTGAATACCCATGTAGCAGCAAGGCTCAGAAGAGCCCACACACTCAGATCTTAACCCCAGTGTGCTGAAAGTGTCAAAACATGTTTTTCAGCAGAAATAAACATGTTTCTGCAAGTTTGGTCAACCCCATGTAAGTTATGGGGCAGTAACAGTACACTTTTCAAAACGTGTTTTTCAGCCCGAAATAAACGCGTTTTTTCAGACAACTGAATCCCCATGTAGCAACAAGGCTCAGAAGAGCCCACACACTCAGATCTTAACCCCAGTGTGCAGAAAGGGTCAAAACTTGTTTTTCAGCAGAAATAAACATGTTTCTGCAAGTTTGGTCAACCCCATGTAAGTTATGGGGCAGTAACAGTACACTTTTCAAAACGTGTTTTTCAGCCCGAAATAAACGCGTTTTTTCAGACAACTGAATCCCCATGTAGCAGCAAGGCTCAGAAGAGCCCACACACTCAGATCTTAACCCCAGTGTGCAGAAAGGTTCAAAACATGTTTTTCAGCAGAAATAAACATGTTTCTGCAAGTTTGGTCAACCCCATGTAAGTTATGGGGCAGTAACAGTACACTTTTCAAAACGTGTTTTTCAGCCCGAAATAAACGCGTTTTTTCAGACAACTGAATCCCCATGTAGCAACAAGGCTCAGAAGAGCCCACACACTCAGATCTTAACCCCAGTGTGCTGAAAGTGTCAAAACATGTTTTTCAGCAGAAATAAACATGTTTCTGCAAGTTTGGTCAACCCCATGTAAGTTATGGGGCAGTAACAGTACACTTTTCAAAACGTGTTTTTCAGCCCGAAATAAACGCGTTTTTTCAGACAACTGAATCCCCATGTAGCAACAAGGCTCAGAAGAGCCCACACACTCAGATCTTAACCCCAGTGTGCTGAAAGTGTCAAAACATGTTTTTCAGCAGAAATAAACATGTTTCTGCAAGTTTGGTCAACCCCATGTAAGTTATGGGGCAGTAACAGTACACATTTCAAAACGTGTTTTTCAGCCCGAAATAAACGCGTTTTTTCAGACAACTGAATCCCCATGTAGCAACAAGGCTCAGAAGAGCCCACACACTCAGATCTTAACCCCAGTGTGCTGAAAGTGTCAAAACATGTTTTTCAGCAGAAATAAACATGTTTCTGCAAGTTTGGTCAACCCCATGTAAGTTATGGGGCAGTAACAGTACACTTTTCAAAACGTGTTTTTCAGCCCGAAATAAACGCGTTTTTTCAGACAACTGAATACCCATGTAGCAGCAAGTCTCAGAAGAGCCCACACACTCAGCTCTTAACCCCAGTGTGCAGAAAGGGTCAAAACGTGTTTTTCAGCAGAAATAAACATGTTTCTGCAAGTTTGGTCAACCCCATGTAAGTTATGGGGCAGTAACAGTACACTCTGCAAAACGTGTTTTTCAGCCCGAAATAAACGCGTTTTTTCAGACAACTGAATCCCCATGTAGCAGCAAGGCTCAGAAGAGCCCACACACTCAGCTCTTAACCCCAGTGTGCAGAAAGGGTCAAAACGTGTTTTTCAGCAGAAATAAACATGTTTCTGCAAGTTTGGTCAACCCCATGTAAGTTATGGGGCAGTAACAGTACACTCTGCAAAACGTGTTTTTCAGCCCGAAATAAACGCGTTTTTTCAGACAACTGAATCCCCATGTAGCAGCAAGGCTCAGAAGAGCCCACACACTCAGATCTTAACCCCAGTGTGCAGAAAGGTTCAAAACATGTTTTTCAGCAGAAATAAACATGTTTCTGCAAGTTTGGTCAACCCCATGTAAGTTATGGGGCAGTAACAGTACACTTTTCAAAACGTGTTTTTCAGCCCGAAATAAACGTGTTTTTTCAGACAACTGAATCCCCATGTAGCAACAAGGCTCAGAAGAGCCCACACACTCAGATCTTAACCCCAGTGTGCTGAAAGTGTCAAAACATGTTTTTCAGCAGAAATAAACATGTTTCTGCAAGTTTGGTCAACCCCATGTAAGTTATGGGGCAGTAACAGTACACTTTTCAAAACGTGTTTTTCAGCCCGAAATAAACGCGTTTTTTCAGACAACTGAATCCCCATGTAGCAACAAGGCTCAGAAGAGCCCACACACTCAGATCTTAACCCCAGTGTGCTGAAGGTGTCAAAACATGTTTTTCAGCAGAAATAAACATGTTTCTGCAAGTTTGGTCAACCCCATGTAAGTTATGGGGCAGTAACAGTACACTTTTCAAAACGTGTTTTTCAGCCCGAAATAAACGCGTTTTTTCAGACAACTGAATCCCCATGTAGCAACAAGGCTCAGAAGAGCCCACACACTCAGATCTTAACCCCAGTGTGCTGAAAGTGTCAAAACATGTTTTGCAGCAGAAATAAACATGTTTCTGCAAGTTTGGTCAACCCCATGTAAGTTATGGGGCAGTAACAGTACACTTTTCAAAACGTGTTTTTCAGCCCGAAATAAACGCGTTTTTTCAGACAACTGAATCCCCATGTAGCAGCAAGGCTCAGAAGAGCCCACACACTCAGATCTTAACCCCAGTGTGCTGAAAGTGTCAAAACATGTTTTTCAGCAGAAATAAACATGTTTCTGCAAGTTTGGTCAACCCCATGTAAGTTATGGGGCAGTAACAGTACACTTTTCAAAACGTGTTTTTCAGCCCGAAATAAACGCGTTTTTTCAGACAACTGAATCCCCATGTAGCAACAAGGCTCAGAAGAGCCCACACACTCAGATCTTAACCCCAGTGTGCAGAAAGGTTCAAAACATGTTTTTCAGCAGAAATAAACATGTTTCTGCAAGTTTGGTCAACCCCATGTAAGTTATGGGGCAGTAACAGTACACTTTTCAAAACGTGTTTTTCAGCCCGAAATAAACGCGTTTTTTCAGACAACTGAATCCCCATGTAGCAGCAAGGCTCAGAAGAGCCCACACACTCAGATCTTAACCCCAGTGTGCAGAAAGGTTCAAAACATGTTTTTCAGCAGAAATAAACATGTTTCTGCAAGTTTGGTCAACCCCATGTAAGTTATGGGGCAGTAACAGTACACTTTTCAAAACGTGTTTTTCAGCCCGAAATAAACGCGTTTTTTCAGACAACTGAATCCCCATGTAGCAACAAGGCTCAGAAGAGCCCACACACTCAGATCTTAACCCCAGTGTGCTGAAAGTGTCAAAACATGTTTTTCAGCAGAAATAAACATGTTTCTGCAAGTTTGGTCAACCCCATGTAAGTTATGGGGCAGTAACAGTACACTTTTCAAAACGTGTTTTTCAGCCCGAAATAAACGCGTTTTTTCAGACAACTGAATACCCATGTAGCAGCAAGTCTCAGAAGAGCCCACACACTCAGCTCTTAACCCCAGTGTGCAGAAAGGGTCAAAACGTGTTTTTCAGCAGAAATAAACATGTTTCTGCAAGTTTGGTCAACCCCATGTAAGTTATGGGGCAGTAACAGTACACTTTTCAAAACGTGTTTTTCAGCCCGAAATAAACGCGTTTTTTCAGACAACTGAATCCCCATGTAGCAACAAGGCTCAGAAGAGCCCACACACTCAGATCTTAACCCCAGTGTGCTGAAAGTGTCAAAACATGTTTTTCAGCAGAAATAAACATGTTTCTGCAAGTTTGGTCAACCCCATGTAAGTTATGGGGCAGTAACAGTACACTTTTCAAAACGTGTTTTTCAGCCCGAAATAAACGCGTTTTTTCAGACAACTGAATCCCCATGTAGCAACAAGGCTCAGAAGAGCCCACACACTCAGATCTTAACCCCAGTGTGCTGAAAGTGTCAAAACATGTTTTTCAGCAGAAATAAACATGTTTCTGCAAGTTTGGTCAACCCCATGTAAGTTATGGGGCAGTAACAGTACACTTTTCAAAACGTGTTTTTCAGCCCGAAATAAACGCGTTTTTTCAGACAACTGAATACCCATGTAGCAGCAAGTCTCAGAAGAGCCCACACACTCAGCTCTTAACCCCAGTGTGCAGAAAGGGTCAAAACGTGTTTTTCAGCAGACATAAACATGTTTCTGCAAGTTTGGTCAACCCCATGTAAGTTATGGGGCAGTAACAGTACACTCTGCAAAACGTGTTTTTCAGCCCGAAATAAACGCGTTTTTTCAGACAACTGAATCCCCATGTAGCAGCAAGGCTCAGAAGAGCCCACACACTCAGATCTTAACCCCAGTGTGCTGAAAGTGTCAAAACATGTTTTTCAGCAGAAATAAACATGTTTCTGCAAGTTTGGTCAACCCCATGTAAGTTATGGGGCAGTAACAGTACACTTTTCAAAACGTGTTTTTCAGCCCGAAATAAACGCGTTTTTTCAGACAACTGAATCCCCATGTAGCAGCAAGGCTCAGAAGAGCCCACACACTCAGATCTTAACCCCAGTGTGCTGAAAGTGTCAAAACATGTTTTTCAGCAGAAATAAACATGTTTCTGCAAGTTTGGTCAACCCCATGTAAGTTATGGGGCAGTAACAGTACACTTTTCAAAACGTGTTTTTCAGCCCGAAATAAACGCGTTTTTTCAGACAACTGAATCCCCATGTAGCAACAAGGCTCAGAAGAGCCCACACACTCAGATCTTAACCCCAGTGTGCTGAAAGTGTCAAAACATGTTTTTCAGCAGAAATAAACATGTTTCTGCAAGTTTGGTCAACCCCATGTAAGTTATGGGGCAGTAACAGTACACTTTTCAAAACGTGTTTTTCAGCCCGAAATAAACGCGTTTTTTCAGACAACTGAATCCCCATGTAGCAGCAAGGCTCAGAAGAGCCCACACACTCAGATCTTAACCCCAGTGTGCAGAAAGGTTCAAAACATGTTTTTCAGCAGAAATAAACATGTTTCTGCAAGTTTGGTCAACCCCATGTAAGTTATGGGGCAGTAACAGTACACTTTTCAAAACGTGTTTTTCAGCCCGAAATAAACGCGTTTTTTCAGACAACTGAATCCCCATGTAGCAACAAGGCTCAGAAGAGCCCACACACTCAGATCTTAACCCCAGTGTGCTGAAAGTGTCAAAACATGTTTTTCAGCAGAAATAAATATGTTTCTGCAAGTTTGGTCAACCCCATGTAAGTTATGGGGCAGTAACAGTACACTTTTCAAAACGTGTTTTTCAGCCCGAAATAAACGCGTTTTTTCAGACAACTGAATACCCATGTAGCAGCAAGGCTCAGAAGAGCCCACACACTCAGATCTTAACCCCAGTGTGCTGAAAGTGTCAAAACATGTTTTTCAGCAGAAATAAACATGTTTCTGCAAGTTTGGTCAACCCCATGTAAGTTATGGGGCAGTAACAGTACACTTTTCAAAACGTGTTTTTCAGCCCGAAATAAACGCGTTTTTTCAGACAACTGAATCCCCATGTAGCAGCAAGGCTCAGAAGAGCCCACACACTCAGATCTTAACCCCAGTGTGCTGAAAGTGTCAAAACATGTTTTTCAGCAGAAATAAACATGTTTCTGCAAGTTTGGTCAACCCCATGTAAGTTATGGGGCAGTAACAGTACACTTTTCAAAACGTGTTTTTCAGCCCGAAATAAACGCGTTTTTTCAGACAACTGAATCCCCATGTAGCAACAAGGCTCAGAAGAGCCCACACACTCAGATCTTAACCCCAGTGTGCTGAAAGTGTCAAAACATGTTTTTCAGCAGAAATAAACATGTTTCTGCAAGTTTGGTCAACCCCATGTAAGTTATGGGGCAGTAACAGTACACTTTTCAAAACGTGTTTTTCAGCCCGAAATAAACGCGTTTTTTTCAGACAACTGAATCCCCATGCAGCAACAAGGCTCAGAAGAGCCCACACACTCAGATCTTAACCCCAGTGTGCTGAAAGTGTCAAAACTTGTTTTTCAGCAGAAATAAACATGTTTCTGCAAGTTTGGTCAACCCCATGTAAGTTATGGGGCAGTAACAGTACACTTTTCAAAACGTGTTTTTCAGCCCGAAATAAACGCGTTTTTTCAGACAACTGAATACCCATGTAGCAGCAAGGCTCAGAAGAGCCCACACACTCAGATCTTAACCCCAGTGTGCTGAAAGTGTCAAAACATGTTTTTCAGCAGAAATAAACATGTTTCTGCAAGTTTGGTCAACCCCATGTAAGTTATGGGGCAGTAACAGTACACTTTTCAAAACGTGTTTTTCAGCCCGAAATAAACGCGTTTTTTCAGACAACTGAATCCCCATGTAGCAACAAGGCTCAGAAGAGCCCACACACTCAGATCTTAACCCCAGTGTGCAGAAAGGGTCAAAACTTGTTTTTCAGCAGAAATAAACATGTTTCTGCAAGTTTGGTCAACCCCATGTAAGTTATGGGGCAGTAACAGTACACTTTTCAAAACGTGTTTTTCAGCCCGAAATAAACGCGTTTTTTCAGACAACTGAATCCCCATGTAGCAACAAGGCTCAGAAGAGCCCACACACTCAGATCTTAACCCCAGTGTGCAGAAAGGGTCAAAACTTGTTTTTCAGCAGAAATAAACATGTTTCTGCAAGTTTGGTCAACCCCATGTAAGTTATGGGGCAGTAACAGTACACTTTTCAAAACGTGTTTTTCAGCCCGAAATAAACGCGTTTTTTCAGACAACTGAATCCCCATGTAGCAGCAAGGCTCAGAAGAGCCCACACACTCAGATCTTAACCCCAGTGTGCAGAAAGGTTCAAAACATGTTTTTCAGCAGAAATAAACATGTTTCTGCAAGTTTGGTCAACCCCATGTAAGTTATGGGGCAGTAACAGTACACTTTTCAAAACGTGTTTTTCAGCCCGAAATAAACGCGTTTTTTCAGACAACTGAATCCCCATGTAGCAACAAGGCTCAGAAGAGCCCACACACTCAGATCTTAACCCCAGTGTGCTGAAAGTGTCAAAACATGTTTTTCAGCAGAAATAAACATGTTTCTGCAAGTTTGGTCAACCCCATGTAAGTTATGGGGCAGTAACAGTACACTTTTCAAAACGTGTTTTTCAGCCCGAAATAAACGCGTTTTTTCAGACAACTGAATCCCCATGTAGCAACAAGGCTCAGAAGAGCCCACACACTCAGATCTTAACCCCAGTGTGCTGAAAGTGTCAAAACATGTTTTTCAGCAGAAATAAACATGTTTCTGCAAGTTTGGTCAACCCCATGTAAGTTATGGGGCAGTAACAGTACACATTTCAAAACGTGTTTTTCAGCCCGAAATAAACGCGTTTTTTCAGACAACTGAATCCCCATGTAGCAACAAGGCTCAGAAGAGCCCACACACTCAGATCTTAACCCCAGTGTGCTGAAAGTGTCAAAACATGTTTTTCAGCAGAAATAAACATGTTTCTGCAAGTTTGGTCAACCCCATGTAAGTTATGGGGCAGTAACAGTACACTTTTCAAAACGTGTTTTTCAGCCCGAAATAAACGCGTTTTTTCAGACAACTGAATACCCATGTAGCAGCAAGTCTCAGAAGAGCCCACACACTCAGCTCTTAACCCCAGTGTGCAGAAAGGGTCAAAACGTGTTTTTCAGCAGAAATAAACATGTTTCTGCAAGTTTGGTCAACCCCATGTAAGTTATGGGGCAGTAACAGTACACTCTGCAAAACGTGTTTTTCAGCCCGAAATAAACGCGTTTTTTCAGACAACTGAATCCCCATGTAGCAGCAAGGCTCAGAAGAGCCCACACACTCAGCTCTTAACCCCAGTGTGCAGAAAGGGTCAAAACGTGTTTTTCAGCAGAAATAAACATGTTTCTGCAAGTTTGGTCAACCCCATGTAAGTTATGGGGCAGTAACAGTACACTCTGCAAAACGTGTTTTTCAGCCCGAAATAAACGCGTTTTTTCAGACAACTGAATCCCCATGTAGCAGCAAGGCTCAGAAGAGCCCACACACTCAGATCTTAACCCCAGTGTGCAGAAAGGTTCAAAACATGTTTTTCAGCAGAAATAAACATGTTTCTGCAAGTTTGGTCAACCCCATGTAAGTTATGGGGCAGTAACAGTACACTTTTCAAAACGTGTTTTTCAGCCCGAAATAAACGTGTTTTTTCAGACAACTGAATCCCCATGTAGCAACAAGGCTCAGAAGAGCCCACACACTCAGATCTTAACCCCAGTGTGCTGAAAGTGTCAAAACATGTTTTTCAGCAGAAATAAACATGTTTCTGCAAGTTTGGTCAACCCCATGTAAGTTATGGGGCAGTAACAGTACACTTTTCAAAACGTGTTTTTCAGCCCGAAATAAACGCGTTTTTTAGACAACTGAATCCCCATGTAGCAACAAGGCTCAGAAGAGCCCACACACTCAGATCTTAACCCCAGTGTGCTGAAAGTGTCAAAACATGTTTTTCAGCAGAAATAAACATGTTTCTGCAAGTTTGGTCAACCCCATGTAAGTTATGGGGCAGTAACAGTACACTTTTCAAAACGTGTTTTTCAGCCCGAAATAAACGCGTTTTTTCAGACAACTGAATCCCCATGTAGCAACAAGGCTCAGAAGAGCCCACACACTCAGATCTTAACCCCAGTGTGCTGAAGTGTCAAAACATGTTTTTCAGCAGAAATAAACATGTTTCTGCAAGTTTGGTCAACCCCATGTAAGTTATGGGGCAGTAACAGTACACTTTTCAAAACGTGTTTTTCAGCCCGAAATAAACGCGTTTTTTCAGACAACTGAATACCCATGTAGCAGCAAGTCTCAGAAGAGCCCACACACTCAGCTCTTAACCCCAGTGTGCAGAAAGGGTCAAAACGTGTTTTTCAGCAGAAATAAACATGTTTCTGCAAGTTTGGTCAACCCCATGTAAGTTATGGGGCAGTAACAGTACACTCTGCAAAACGTGTTTTTCAGCCCGAAATAAACGCGTTTTTTCAGACAACTGAATCCCCATGTAGCAGCAAGGCTCAGAAGAGCCCACACACTCAGCTCTTAACCCCAGTGTGCAGAAAGGGTCAAAACGTGTTTTTCAGCAGAAATAAACATGTTTCTGCAAGTTTGGTCAACCCCATGTAAGTTATGGGGCAGTAACAGTACACTCTGCAAAACGTGTTTTTCAGCCCGAAATAAACGCGTTTTTTCAGACAACTGAATCCCCATGTAGCAGCAAGGCTCAGAAGAGCCCACACACTCAGATCTTAACCCCAGTGTGCTGAAAGTGTCAAAACATGTTTTTCAGCAGAAATAAACATGTTTCTGCAAGTTTGGTCAACCCCATGTAAGTTATGGGGCAGTAACAGTACACTTTTCAAAACGTGTTTTTCAGCCCGAAATAAACGCGTTTTTTCAGACAACTGAATCCCCATGTAGCAACAAGGCTCAGAAGAGCCCACACACTCAGATCTTAACCCCAGTGTGCTGAAAGTGTCAAAACATGTTTTTCAGCAGAAATAAACATGTTTCTGCAAGTTTGGTCAACCCCATGTAAGTTATGGGGCAGTAACAGTACACTCTGCAAAACGTGTTTTTCAGCCCGAAATAAACGCGTTTTTTCAGACAACTGAATACCCATGTAGCAGCAAGGCTCAGAAGAGCCCACACACTCAGATCTTAACCCCAGTGTGCTGAAAGTGTCAAAACATGTTTTTCAGCAGAAATAAACATGTTTCTGCAAGTTTGGTCAACCCCATGTAAGTTATGGGGCAGTAACAGTACACTTTTCAAAACGTGTTTTTCAGCCCGAAATAAACGCGTTTTTTCAGACAACTGAATCCCCATGTAGCAGCAAGGCTCAGAAGAGCCCACACACTCAGATCTTAACCCCAGTGTGCTGAAAGTGTCAAAACATGTTTTTCAGCAGAAATAAACATGTTTCTGCAAGTTTGGTCAACCCCATGTAAGTTATGGGGCAGTAACAGTACACTTTTCAAAACGTGTTTTTCAGCCCGAAATAAACGCGTTTTTTCAGACAACTGAATCCCCATGTAGCAACAAGGCTCAGAAGAGCCCACACACTCAGATCTTAACCCCAGTGTGCTGAAAGTGTCAAAACATGTTTTTCAGCAGAAATAAACATGTTTCTGCAAGTTTGGTCAACCCCATGTAAGTTATGGGGCAGTAACAGTACACTTTTCAAAACGTGTTTTTCAGCCCGAAATAAACGCGTTTTTTTCAGACAACTGAATCCCCATGCAGCAACAAGGCTCAGAAGAGCCCACACACTCAGATCTTAACCCCAGTGTGCTGAAAGTGTCAAAACTTGTTTTTCAGCAGAAATAAACATGTTTCTGCAAGTTTGGTCAACCCCATGTAAGTTATGGGGCAGTAACAGTACACTTTTCAAAACGTGTTTTTCAGCCCGAAATAAACGCGTTTTTTCAGACAACTGAATACCCATGTAGCAGCAAGGCTCAGAAGAGCCCACACACTCAGATCTTAACCCCAGTGTGCTGAAAGTGTCAAAACATGTTTTTCAGCAGAAATAAACATGTTTCTGCAAGTTTGGTCAACCCCATGTAAGTTATGGGGCAGTAACAGTACACTTTTCAAAACGTGTTTTTCAGCCCGAAATAAACGCGTTTTTTCAGACAACTGAATCCCCATGTAGCAACAAGGCTCAGAAGAGCCCACACACTCAGATCTTAACCCCAGTGTGCAGAAAGGGTCAAAACTTGTTTTTCAGCAGAAATAAACATGTTTCTGCAAGTTTGGTCAACCCCATGTAAGTTATGGGGCAGTAACAGTACACTTTTCAAAACGTGTTTTTCAGCCCGAAATAAACGCGTTTTTTCAGACAACTGAATCCCCATGTAGCAGCAAGGCTCAGAAGAGCCCACACACTCAGATCTTAACCCCAGTGTGCAGAAAGGTTCAAAACATGTTTTTCAGCAGAAATAAACATGTTTCTGCAAGTTTGGTCAACCCCATGTAAGTTATGGGGCAGTAACAGTACACTTTTCAAAACGTGTTTTTCAGCCCGAAATAAACGCGTTTTTTCAGACAACTGAATCCCCATGTAGCAACAAGGCTCAGAAGAGCCCACACACTCAGATCTTAACCCCAGTGTGCTGAAAGTGTCAAAACATGTTTTTCAGCAGAAATAAACATGTTTCTGCAAGTTTGGTCAACCCCATGTAAGTTATGGGGCAGTAACAGTACACTTTTCAAAACGTGTTTTTCAGCCCGAAATAAACGCGTTTTTTCAGACAACTGAATCCCCATGTAGCAACAAGGCTCAGAAGAGCCCACACACTCAGATCTTAACCCCAGTGTGCTGAAAGTGTCAAAACATGTTTTTCAGCAGAAATAAACATGTTTCTGCAAGTTTGGTCAACCCCATGTAAGTTATGGGGCAGTAACAGTACACATTTCAAAACGTGTTTTTCAGCCCGAAATAAACGCGTTTTTTCAGACAACTGAATCCCCATGTAGCAACAAGGCTCAGAAGAGCCCACACACTCAGATCTTAACCCCAGTGTGCTGAAAGTGTCAAAACATGTTTTTCAGCAGAAATAAACATGTTTCTGCAAGTTTGGTCAACCCCATGTAAGTTATGGGGCAGTAACAGTACACTTTTCAAAACGTGTTTTTCAGCCCGAAATAAACGCGTTTTTTCAGACAACTGAATACCCATGTAGCAGCAAGTCTCAGAAGAGCCCACACACTCAGCTCTTAACCCCAGTGTGCAGAAAGGGTCAAAACGTGTTTTTCAGCAGAAATAAACATGTTTCTGCAAGTTTGGTCAACCCCATGTAAGTTATGGGGCAGTAACAGTACACTCTGCAAAACGTGTTTTTCAGCCCGAAATAAACGCGTTTTTTCAGACAACTGAATCCCCATGTAGCAGCAAGGCTCAGAAGAGCCCACACACTCAGCTCTTAACCCCAGTGTGCAGAAAGGGTCAAAACGTGTTTTTCAGCAGAAATAAACATGTTTCTGCAAGTTTGGTCAACCCCATGTAAGTTATGGGGCAGTAACAGTACACTCTGCAAAACGTGTTTTTCAGCCCGAAATAAACGCGTTTTTTCAGACAACTGAATCCCCATGTAGCAGCAAGGCTCAGAAGAGCCCACACACTCAGATCTTAACCCCAGTGTGCAGAAAGGTTCAAAACATGTTTTTCAGCAGAAATAAACATGTTTCTGCAAGTTTGGTCAACCCCATGTAAGTTATGGGGCAGTAACAGTACACTTTTCAAAACGTGTTTTTCAGCCCGAAATAAACGTGTTTTTTCAGACAACTGAATCCCCATGTAGCAACAAGGCTCAGAAGAGCCCACACACTCAGATCTTAACCCCAGTGTGCTGAAAGTGTCAAAACATGTTTTTCAGCAGAAATAAACATGTTTCTGCAAGTTTGGTCAACCCCATGTAAGTTATGGGGCAGTAACAGTACACTTTTCAAAACGTGTTTTTCAGCCCGAAATAAACGCGTTTTTTCAGACAACTGAATCCCCATGTAGCAACAAGGCTCAGAAGAGCCCACACACTCAGATCTTAACCCCAGTGTGCTGAAGGTGTCAAAACATGTTTTTCAGCAGAAATAAACATGTTTCTGCAAGTTTGGTCAACCCCATGTAAGTTATGGGGCAGTAACAGTACACTTTTCAAAACGTGTTTTTCAGCCCGAAATAAACGCGTTTTTTCAGACAACTGAATCCCCATGTAGCAACAAGGCTCAGAAGAGCCCACACACTCAGATCTTAACCCCAGTGTGCTGAAAGTGTCAAAACATGTTTTGCAGCAGAAATAAACATGTTTCTGCAAGTTTGGTCAACCCCATGTAAGTTATGGGGCAGTAACAGTACACTTTTCAAAACGTGTTTTTCAGCCCGAAATAAACGCGTTTTTTCAGACAACTGAATCCCCATGTAGCAGCAAGGCTCAGAAGAGCCCACACACTCAGATCTTAACCCCAGTGTGCTGAAAGTGTCAAAACATGTTTTTCAGCAGAAATAAACATGTTTCTGCAAGTTTGGTCAACCCCATGTAAGTTATGGGGCAGTAACAGTACACTTTTCAAAACGTGTTTTTCAGCCCGAAATAAACGCGTTTTTTCAGACAACTGAATCCCCATGTAGCAGCAAGGCTCAGAAGAGCCCACACACTCAGATCTTAACCCCAGTGTGCAGAAAGGTTCAAAACATGTTTTTCAGCAGAAATAAACATGTTTCTGCAAGTTTGGTCAACCCCATGTAAGTTATGGGGCAGTAACAGTACACTTTTCAAAACGTGTTTTTCAGCCCGAAATAAACGCGTTTTTTCAGACAACTGAATCCCCATGTAGCAACAAGGCTCAGAAGAGCCCACACACTCAGATCTTAACCCCAGTGTGCTGAAAGTGTCAAAACATGTTTTTCAGCAGAAATAAACATGTTTCTGCAAGTTTGGTCAACCCCATGTAAGTTATGGGGCAGTAACAGTACACTTTTCAAAACGTGTTTTTCAGCCCGAAATAAACGCGTTTTTTCAGACAACTGAATACCCATGTAGCAGCAAGTCTCAGAAGAGCCCACACACTCAGCTCTTAACCCCAGTGTGCAGAAAGGGTCAAAACGTGTTTTTCAGCAGAAATAAACATGTTTCTGCAAGTTTGGTCAACCCCATGTAAGTTATGGGGCAGTAACAGTACACTTTTCAAAACGTGTTTTTCAGCCCGAAATAAACGCGTTTTTTCAGACAACTGAATCCCCATGTAGCAACAAGGCTCAGAAGAGCCCACACACTCAGATCTTAACCCCAGTGTGCTGAAAGTGTCAAAACATGTTTTTCAGCAGAAATAAACATGTTTCTGCAAGTTTGGTCAACCCCATGTAAGTTATGGGGCAGTAACAGTACACTTTTCAAAACGTGTTTTTCAGCCCGAAATAAACGCGTTTTTTCAGACAACTGAATCCCCATGTAGCAACAAGGCTCAGAAGAGCCCACACACTCAGATCTTAACCCCAGTGTGCTGAAAGTGTCAAAACATGTTTTTCAGCAGAAATAAACATGTTTCTGCAAGTTTGGTCAACCCCATGTAAGTTATGGGGCAGTAACAGTACACTTTTCAAAACGTGTTTTTCAGCCCGAAATAAACGCGTTTTTTCAGACAACTGAATACCCATGTAGCAGCAAGTCTCAGAAGAGCCCACACACTCAGCTCTTAACCCCAGTGTGCAGAAAGGGTCAAAACGTGTTTTTCAGCAGACATAAACATGTTTCTGCAAGTTTGGTCAACCCCATGTAAGTTATGGGGCAGTAACAGTACACTCTGCAAAACGTGTTTTTCAGCCCGAAATAAACGCGTTTTTTCAGACAACTGAATCCCCATGTAGCAGCAAGGCTCAGAAGAGCCCACACACTCAGATCTTAACCCCAGTGTGCTGAAAGTGTCAAAACATGTTTTTCAGCAGAAATAAACATGTTTCTGCAAGTTTGGTCAACCCCATGTAAGTTATGGGGCAGTAACAGTACACTTTTCAAAACGTGTTTTTCAGCCCGAAATAAACGCGTTTTTTCAGACAACTGAATCCCCATGTAGCAGCAAGGCTCAGAAGAGCCCACACACTCAGATCTTAACCCCAGTGTGCTGAAAGTGTCAAAACATGTTTTTCAGCAGAAATAAACATGTTTCTGCAAGTTTGGTCAACCCCATGTAAGTTATGGGGCAGTAACAGTACACTTTTCAAAACGTGTTTTTCAGCCCGAAATAAACGCGTTTTTTCAGACAACTGAATCCCCATGTAGCAACAAGGCTCAGAAGAGCCCACACACTCAGATCTTAACCCCAGTGTGCTGAAAGTGTCAAAACATGTTTTTCAGCAGAAATAAACATGTTTCTGCAAGTTTGGTCAACCCCATGTAAGTTATGGGGCAGTAACAGTACACTTTTCAAAACGTGTTTTTCAGCCCGAAATAAACGCGTTTTTTCAGACAACTGAATCCCCATGTAGCAGCAAGGCTCAGAAGAGCCCACACACTCAGATCTTAACCCCAGTGTGCAGAAAGGTTCAAAACATGTTTTTCAGCAGAAATAAACATGTTTCTGCAAGTTTGGTCAACCCCATGTAAGTTATGGGGCAGTAACAGTACACTTTTCAAAACGTGTTTTTCAGCCCGAAATAAACGCGTTTTTTCAGACAACTGAATCCCCATGTAGCAACAAGGCTCAGAAGAGCCCACACACTCAGATCTTAACCCCAGTGTGCTGAAAGTGTCAAAACATGTTTTTCAGCAGAAATAAATATGTTTCTGCAAGTTTGGTCAACCCCATGTAAGTTATGGGGCAGTAACAGTACACTTTTCAAAACGTGTTTTTCAGCCCGAAATAAACGCGTTTTTTCAGACAACTGAATACCCATGTAGCAGCAAGTCTCAGAAGAGCCCACACACTCAGCTCTTAACCCCAGTGTGCAGAAAGGGTCAAAACGTGTTTTTCAGCAGAAATAAACATGTTTCTGCAAGTTTGGTCAACCCCATGTAAGTTATGGGGCAGTAACAGTACACTCTGCAAAACGTGTTTTTCAGCCCGAAATAAACGCGTTTTTTCAGACAACTGAATCCCCATGTAGCAGCAAGGCTCAGAAGAGCCCACACACTCAGATCTTAACCCCAGTGTGCTGAAAGTGTCAAAACATGTTTTTCAGCAGAAATAAACATGTTTCTGCAAGTTTGGTCAACCCCATGTAAGTTATGGGGCAGTAACAGTACACTTTTCAAAACGTGTTTTTCAGCCCGAAATAAACGCGTTTTTTCAGACAACTGAATCCCCATGCAGCAACAAGGCTCAGAAGAGCCCACACACTCAGATCTTAACCCCAGTGTGCTGAAAGTGTCAAAACTTGTTTTTCAGCAGAAATAAACATGTTTCTGCAAGTTTGGTCAACCCCATGTAAGTTATGGGGCAGTAACAGTACACTTTTCAAAACGTGTTTTTCAGCCCGAAATAAACGCGTTTTTTCAGACAACTGAATACCCATGTAGCAGCAAGGCTCAGAAGAGCCCACACTCAGATCTTAACCCCAGTGTGCTGAAAGTGTCAAAACATGTTTTTCAGCAGAAATAAACATGTTTCTGCAAGTTTGGTCAACCCCATGTAAGTTATGGGGCAGTAACAGTACACTTTTCAAAACGTGTTTTTCAGCCCGAAATAAGCGCGTTTTTTCAGACAACTGAATCCCCATGTAGCAACAAGGCTCAGAAGAGCCCACACACTCAGATCTTAACCCCAGTGTGCTGAAAGTGTCAAAACATGTTTTTCAGCAGAAATAAACATGTTTCTGCAAGTTTGGTCAACCCCATGTAAGTTATGGGGCAGTAACAGTACACTTTTCAAAACGTGTTTTTCAGCCCGAAATAAACGCGTTTTTTCAGACAACTGAATACCCATGTAGCAGCAAGTCTCAGAAGAGCCCACACACTCAGCTCTTAACCCCAGTGTGCAGAAAGGGTCAAAACGTGTTTTTCAGCAGAAATAAACATGTTTCTGCAAGTTTGGTCAACCCCATGTAAGTTATGGGGCAGTAACAGTACACTCTGCAAAACGTGTTTTTCAGCCCGAAATAAACGCGTTTTTTCAGACAACTGAATCCCCATGTAGCAGCAAGGCTCAGAAGAGCCCACACACTCAGATCTTAACCCCAGTGTGCAGAAAGGTTCAAAACATGTTTTTCAGCAGAAATAAACATGTTTCTGCAAGTTTGGTCAACCCCATGTAAGTTATGGGGCAGTAACAGTACACTTTTCAAAACGTGTTTTTCAGCCCGAAATAAACGCGTTTTTTCAGACAACTGAATCCCCATATAGCAACAAGGCTCAGAAGAGCCCACACACTCAGATCTTAACCCCAGTGTGCAGAAAGGGTCAAAACTTGTTTTTCAGCAGAAATAAACATGTTTCTGCAAGTTTGGTCAACCCCATGTAAGTTATGGGGCAGTAACAGTACACTTTTCAAAACGTGTTTTTCAGCCCGAAATAAACGCGTTTTTTCAGACAACTGAATCCCCATGTATCAGCAAGGCTCAGAAGAGCCCACACACTCAGATCTTAACCCCAGTGTGCTGAAAGTGTCAAAACATGTTTTTTCAGCAGAAATAAACATGTTTCTGCAAGTTTGGTCAACCCCATGTAAGTTATGGGGCAGTAACAGTACACTTTTCAAAACGTGTTTTTCAGCCCTTAATAAACGCGTTTTTTCAGACAACTGAATCCCCATGTAGCAACAAGGCTCAGAAGAGCCCACACACTCAGATCTTAACCCCAGTGTGCTGAAAGTGTCAAAACTTGTTTTTCAGCAGAAATAAACATGTTTCTGCAAGTTTGGTCAACCCCATGTAAGTTATGGGGCAGTAACAGTACACTTTTCAAAACGTGTTTTTCAGCCCGAAATAAACGCGTTTTTTCAGACAACTGAATACCCATGTAGCAGCAAGGCTCAGAAGAGCCCACACACTCAGATCTTAACCCCAGTGTGCTGAAAGTGTCAAAACATGTTTTTCAGCAGAAATAAACATGTTTCTGCAAGTTTGGTCAACCCCATGTAAGTTATGGGGCAGTAACAGTACACTTTTCAAAACGTGTTTTTCAGCCCGAAATAAGCGCGTTTTTTCAGACAACTGAATCCCCATGTAGCAACAAGGCTCAGAAGAGCCCACACACTCAGATCTTAACCCCAGTGTGCTGAAAGTGTCAAAACATGTTTTTCAGCAGAAATAAACATGTTTCTGCAAGTTTGGTCAACCCCATGTAAGTTATGGGGCAGTAACAGTACACTTTTCAAAACGTGTTTTTCAGCCCGAAATAAACGCGTTTTTTCAGACAACTGAATACCCATGTAGCAGCAAGTCTCAGAAGAGCCCACACACTCAGCTCTTAACCCCAGTGTGCAGAAAGGGTCAAAACGTGTTTTTCAGCAGAAATAAACATGTTTCTGCAAGTTTGGTCAACCCCATGTAAGTTATGGGGCAGTAACAGTACACTCTGCAAAACGTGTTTTTCAGCCCGAAATAAACGCGTTTTTTCAGACAACTGAATCCCCATGTAGCAGCAAGGCTCAGAAGAGTCCACACACTCAGATCTTAACCCCAGTGTGCAGAAAGGTTCAAAACATGTTTTTCAGCAGAAATAAACATGTTTCTGCAAGTTTGGTCAACCCCATGTAAGTTATGGGGCAGTAACAGTACACTTTTCAAAACGTGTTTTTCAGCCCGAAATAAACGCGTTTTTTCAGACAACTGAATCCCCATATAGCAACAAGGCTCAGAAGAGCCCACACACTCAGATCTTAACCCCAGTGTGCAGAAAGGGTCAAAACTTGTTTTTCAGCAGAAATAAACATGTTTCTGCAAGTTTGGTCAACCCCATGTAAGTTATGGGGCAGTAACAGTACACTTTTCAAAACGTGTTTTTCAGCCCGAAATAAACGCGTTTTTTCAAACAACTGAATCCCCATGTATCAGCAAGGCTCAGAAGAGCCCACACACTCAGATCTTAACCCCAGTGTGCTGAAAGTGTCAAAACATGTTTTTCAGCAGAAATAAACATGTTTCTGCAAGTTTGGTCAACCCCATGTAAGTTATGGGGCAGTAACAGTACACTTTTCAAAACGTGTTTTTCAGCCCTTAATAAACGCGTTTTTTCAGACAACTGAATCCCCATGTAGCAACAAGGCTCAGAAGAGCCCACACACTCAGATCTTAACCCCAGTGTGCTGAAAGTGTCAAAACATGTTTTTCAGCAGAAATAAACATGTTTCTGCAAGTTTGGTCAACCCCATGTAAGTTATGGGGCAGTAACAGTACACTTTTCAAAACGTGTTTTTCAGCCCGAAATAAACGCGTTTTTTCAGACAACTGAATCCCCATGTAGCAACAAGGCTCAGAAGAGCCCACACACTCAGATCTTAACCCCAGTGTGCTGAAAGTGTCAAAACATGTTTTTCAGCAGAAATAAACATGTTTCTGCAAGTTTGGTCAACCCCATGTAAGTTATGGGGCAGTAACAGTACACTTTTCAAAACGTGTTTTTCAGCCCGAAATAAACGCGTTTTTTCAGACAACTGAATACCCATGTAGCAGCAAGTCTCAGAAGAGCCCACACACTCAGCTCTTAACCCCAGTGTGCAGAAAGGGTCAAAACGTGTTTTTCAGCAGAAATAAACATGTTTCTGCAAGTTTGGTCAACCCCATGTAAGTTATGGGGCAGTAACAGTACACTCTGCAAAACGTGTTTTTCAGCCCGAAATAAACGCGTTTTTTCAGACAACTGAATCCCCATGTAGCAGCAAGGCTCAGAAGAGCCCACACACTCAGATCTTAACCCCAGTGTGCTGAAAGTGTCAAAACATGTTTTTCAGCAGCAATAAACATGTTTCTGCAAGTTTGGTCAACCCCATGTAAGTTATGGGGCAGTAACAGTACACTTTTCAAAACGTGTTTTTCAGCCCGAAATAAACGCGTTTTTTCAGACAACTGAATCCCCATGTAGCAGCAAGGCTCAGAAGAGCCCACACACTCAGATCTTAACCCCAGTGTGCTGAAAGTGTCAAAACATGTTTTTCAGCAGAAATAAACATGTTTCTGCAAGTTTGGTCAACCCCATGTAAGTTATGGGGCAGTAACAGTACACTTTTCAAAACGTGTTTTTCAGCCCGAAATAAACGCGTTTTTTCAGACAACTGAATCCCCATGTAGCAACAAGGCTCAGAAGAGCCCACACACTCAGATCTTAACCCCAGTGTGCTGAAAGTGTCAAAACTTGTTTTTCAGCAGAAATAAACATGTTTCTGCAAGTTTGGTCAACCCCATGTAAGTTATGGGGCAGTAACAGTACACTTTTCAAAACGTGTTTTTCAGCCCGAAATAAACGCGTTTTTTCAGACAACTGAATCCCCATGTAGCAACAAGGCTCAGAAGAGCCCACACACTCAGATCTTAACCCCAGTGTGCTGAAAGTGTCAAAACATGTTTTTCAGCAGAAATAAACATGTTTCTGCAAGTTTGGTCAACCCCATGTAAGTTATGGGGCAGTAACAGTACACTTTTCAAAACGTGTTTTTCAGCCCGAAATAAACGCGTTTTTTCAGACAACTGAATACCCATGTAGCAGCAAGTCTCAGAAGAGCCCACACACTCAGCTCTTAACCCCAGTGTGCAGAAAGGGTCAAAACGTGTTTTTCAGCAGAAATAAACATGTTTCTGCAAGTTTGGTCAACCCCATGTAAGTTATGGGGCAGTAACAGTACACTCTGCAAAACGTGTTTTTCAGCCCGAAATAAACGCGTTTTTTCAGACAACTGAATCCCCATGTAGCAGCAAGGCTCAGAAGAGCCCACACACTCAGCTCTTAACCCCAGTGTGCAGAAAGGGTCAAAACGTGTTTTTCAGCAGAAATAAACATGTTTCTGCAAGTTTGGTCAACCCCATGTAAGTTATGGGGCAGTAACAGTACACTCTGCAAAACGTGTTTTTCAGCCCGAAATAAACGCGTTTTTTCAGACAACTGAATCCCCATGTAGCAGCAAGGCTCAGAAGAGCCCATACACTCAGATCTTAACCCCAGTGTGCAGAAAGGTTCAAAACATGTTTTTCAGCAGAAATAAACATGTTTCTGCAAGTTTGGTCAACCCCATGTAAGTTATGGGGCAGTAACAGTACACTTTTCAAAACGTGTTTTTCAGCCCGAAATAAACGTGTTTTTTCAGACAACTGAATCCCCATGTAGCAACAAGGCTCAGAAGAGCCCACACACTCAGATCTTAACCCCAGTGTGCTGAAAGTGTCAAAACATGTTTTTCAGCAGAAATAAACATGTTTCTGCAAGTTTGGTCAACCCCATGTAAGTTATGGGGCAGTAACAGTACACTTTTCAAAACGTGTTTTTCAGCCCGAAATAAACGCGTTTTTTCAGACAACTGAATCCCCATGTAGCAACAAGGCTCAGAAGAGCCCACACACTCAGATCTTAACCCCAGTGTGCTGAAGGTGTCAAAACATGTTTTTCAGCAGAAATAAACATGTTTCTGCAAGTTTGGTCAACCCCATGTAAGTTATGGGGCAGTAACAGTACACTTTTCAAAACGTGTTTTTCAGCCCGAAATAAACGCGTTTTTTCAGACAACTGAATCCCCATGTAGCAACAAGGCTCAGAAGAGCCCACACACTCAGATCTTAACCCCAGTGTGCTGAAAGTGTCAAAACATGTTTTTCAGCAGAAATAAACATGTTTCTGCAAGTTTGGTCAACCCCATGTAAGTTATGGGGCAGTAACAGTACACTTTTCAAAACGTGTTTTTCAGCCCGAAATAAACGCGTTTTTTCAGACAACTGAATCCCCATGTAGCAGCAAGGCTCAGAAGAGCCCACACACTCAGATCTTAACCCCAGTGTGCTGAAAGTGTCAAAACATGTTTTTCAGCAGAAATAAACATGTTTCTGCAAGTTTGGTCAACCCCATGTAAGTTATGGGGCAGTAACAGTACACTTTTCAAAACGTGTTTTTCAGCCCGAAATAAACGCGTTTTTTCAGACAACTGAATCCCCATGTAGCAACAAGGCTCAGAAGAGCCCACACACTCAGATCTTAACCCCAGTGTGCAGAAAGGTTCAAAACATGTTTTTCAGCAGAAATAAACATGTTTCTGCAAGTTTGGTCAACCCCATGTAAGTTATGGGGCAGTAACAGTACACTTTTCAAAACGTGTTTTTCAGCCCGAAATAAACGCGTTTTTTCAGACAACTGAATCCCCATGTAGCAGCAAGGCTCAGAAGAGCCCACACACTCAGATCTTAACCCCAGTGTGCAGAAAGGTTCAAAACATGTTTTTCAGCAGAAATAAACATGTTTCTGCAAGTTTGGTCAACCCCATGTAAGTTATGGGGCAGTAACAGTACACTTTTCAAAACGTGTTTTTCAGCCCGAAATAAACGCGTTTTTTCAGACAACTGAATCCCCATGTAGCAACAAGGCTCAGAAGAGCCCACACACTCAGATCTTAACCCCAGTGTGCTGAAAGTGTCAAAACATGTTTTTCAGCAGAAATAAACATGTTTCTGCAAGTTTGGACAACCCCATGTAAGTTATGGGGCAGTAACAGTACACTTTTCAAAACGTGTTTTTCAGCCCGAAATAAACGCGTTTTTTCAGACAACTGAATACCCATGTAGCAGCAAGTCTCAGAAGAGCCCACACACTCAGCTCTTAACCCCAGTGTGCAGAAAGGGTCAAAACGTGTTTTTCAGCAGAAATAAACATGTTTCTGCAAGTTTGGTCAACCCCATGTAAGTTATGGGGCAGTAACAGTACACTTTTCAAAACGTGTTTTTCAGCCCGAAATAAACGCGTTTTTTCAGACAACTGAATCCCCATGTAGCAACAAGGCTCAGAAGAGCCCACACACTCAGATCTTAACCCCAGTGTGCTGAAAGTGTCAAAACATGTTTTTCAGCAGAAATAAACATGTTTCTGCAAGTTTGGTCAACCCCATGTAAGTTATGGGGCAGTAACAGTACACTTTTCAAAACGTGTTTTTCAGCCCGAAATAAACGCGTTTTTTCAGACAACTGAATCCCCATGTAGCAACAAGGCTCAGAAGAGCCCACACACTCAGATCTTAACCCCAGTGTGCTGAAAGTGTCAAAACATGTTTTTCAGCAGAAATAAACATGTTTCTGCAAGTTTGGTCAACCCCATGTAAGTTATGGGGCAGTAACAGTACACTTTTCAAAACGTGTTTTTCAGCCCGAAATAAACGCGTTTTTTCAGACAACTGAATACCCATGTAGCAGCAAGTCTCAGAAGAGCCCACACACTCAGCTCTTAACCCCAGTGTGCAGAAAGGGTCAAAACGTGTTTTTCAGCAGACATAAACATGTTTCTGCAAGTTTGGTCAACCCCATGTAAGTTATGGGGCAGTAACAGTACACTCTGCAAAACGTGTTTTTCAGCCCGAAATAAACGCGTTTTTTCAGACAACTGAATCCCCATGTAGCAGCAAGGCTCAGAAGAGCCCACACACTCAGATCTTAACCCCAGTGTGCTGAAAGTGTCAAAACATGTTTTTCAGCAGAAATAAACATGTTTCTGCAAGTTTGGTCAACCCCATGTAAGTTATGGGGCAGTAACAGTACACTTTTCAAAACGTGTTTTTCAGCCCGAAATAAACGCGTTTTTTCAGACAACTGAATCCCCATGTAGCAGCAAGGCTCAGAAGAGCCCACACACTCAGATCTTAACCCCAGTGTGCTGAAAGTGTCAAAACATGTTTTTCAGCAGAAATAAACATGTTTCTGCAAGTTTGGTCAACCCCATGTAAGTTATGGGGCAGTAACAGTACACTTTTCAAAACGTGTTTTTCAGCCCGAAATAAACGCGTTTTTTCAGACAACTGAATCCCCATGTAGCAACAAGGCTCAGAAGAGCCCACACACTCAGATCTTAACCCCAGTGTGCTGAAAGTGTCAAAACATGTTTTTCAGCAGAAATAAACATGTTTCTGCAAGTTTGGTCAACCCCATGTAAGTTATGGGGCAGTAACAGTACACTTTTCAAAACGTGTTTTTCAGCCCGAAATAAACGCGTTTTTTCAGCAACTGAATCCCCATGTAGCAGCAAGGCTCAGAAGAGCCCACACACTCAGATCTTAACCCCAGTGTGCAGAAAGGTTCAAAACATGTTTTTCAGCAGAAATAAACATGTTTCTGCAAGTTTGGTCAACCCCATGTAAGTTATGGGGCAGTAACAGTACACTTTTCAAAACGTGTTTTTCAGCCCGAAATAAACGCGTTTTTTCAGACAACTGAATCCCCATGTAGCAACAAGGCTCAGAAGAGCCCACACACTCAGATCTTAACCCCAGTGTGCTGAAAGTGTCAAAACATGTTTTTCAGCAGAAATAAACATGTTTCTGCAAGTTTGGTCAACCCCATGTAAGTTATGGGGCAGTAACAGTACACTTTTCAAAACGTGTTTTTCAGCCCGAAATAAACGCGTTTTTTCAGACAACTGAATACCCATGTAGCAGCAAGTCTCAGAAGAGCCCACACACTCAGCTCTTAACCCCAGTGTGCAGAAAGGGTCAAAACGTGTTTTTCAGCAGAAATAAACATGTTTCTGCAAGTTTGGTCAACCCCATGTAAGTTATGGGGCAGTAACAGTACACTCTGCAAAACGTGTTTTTCAGCCCGAAATAAACGCGTTTTTTCAGACAACTGAATCCCCATGTAGCAGCAAGGCTCAGAAGAGCCCACACACTCAGATCTTAACCCCAGTGTGCTGAAAGTGTCAAAACATGTTTTTCAGCAGAAATAAACATGTTTCTGCAAGTTTGGTCAACCCCATGTAAGTTATGGGGCAGTAACAGTACACTTTTCAAAACGTGTTTTTCAGCCCGAAATAAACGCGTTTTTTCAGACAACTGAATCCCCATGCAGCAACAAGGCTCAGAAGAGCCCACACACTCAGATCTTAACCCCAGTGTGCTGAAAGTGTCAAAACTTGTTTTTCAGCAGAAATAAACATGTTTCTGCAAGTTTGGTCAACCCCATGTAAGTTATGGGGCAGTAACAGTACACTTTTCAAAACGTGTTTTTCAGCCCGAAATAAACGCGTTTTTTCAGACAACTGAATACCCATGTAGCAGCAAGGCTCAGAAGAGCCCACACTCAGATCTTAACCCCAGTGTGCTGAAAGTGTCAAAACATGTTTTTCAGCAGAAATAAACATGTTTCTGCAAGTTTGGTCAACCCCATGTAAGTTATGGGGCAGTAACAGTACACTTTTCAAAACGTGTTTTTCAGCCCGAAATAAGCGCGTTTTTTCAGACAACTGAATCCCCATGTAGCAACAAGGCTCAGAAGAGCCCACACACTCAGATCTTAACCCCAGTGTGCTGAAAGTGTCAAAACATGTTTTTCAGCAGAAATAAACATGTTTCTGCAAGTTTGGTCAACCCCATGTAAGTTATGGGGCAGTAACAGTACACTTTTCAAAACGTGTTTTTCAGCCCGAAATAAACGCGTTTTTTCAGACAACTGAATACCCATGTAGCAGCAAGTCTCAGAAGAGCCCACACACTCAGCTCTTAACCCCAGTGTGCAGAAAGGGTCAAAACGTGTTTTTCAGCAGAAATAAACATGTTTCTGCAAGTTTGGTCAACCCCATGTAAGTTATGGGGCAGTAACAGTACACTCTGCAAAACGTGTTTTTCAGCCCGAAATAAACGCGTTTTTTCAGACAACTGAATCCCCATGTAGCAGCAAGGCTCAGAAGAGCCCACACACTCAGATCTTAACCCCAGTGTGCAGAAAGGTTCAAAACATGTTTTTCAGCAGAAATAAACATGTTTCTGCAAGTTTGGTCAACCCCATGTAAGTTATGGGGCAGTAACAGTACACTTTTCAAAACGTGTTTTTCAGCCCGAAATAAACGCGTTTTTTCAGACAACTGAATCCCCATATAGCAACAAGGCTCAGAAGAGCCCACACACTCAGATCTTAACCCCAGTGTGCAGAAAGGGTCAAAACTTGTTTTTCAGCAGAAATAAACATGTTTCTGCAAGTTTGGTCAACCCCATGTAAGTTATGGGGCAGTAACAGTACACTTTTCAAAACGTGTTTTTCAGCCCGAAATAAACGCGTTTTTTCAGACAACTGAATCCCCATGTATCAGCAAGGCTCAGAAGAGCCCACATACTCAGATCTTAACCCCAGTGTGCTGAAAGTGTCAAAACATGTTTTTCAGCAGAAATAAACATGTTTCTGCAAGTTTGGTCAACCCCATGTAAGTTATGGGGCAGTAACAGTACACTTTTCAAAACGTGTTTTTCAGCCCTTAATAAACGCGTTTTTTCAGACAACTGAATCCCCATGTAGCAACAAGGCTCAGAAGAGCCCACACACTCAGATCTTAACCCCAGTGTGCTGAAAGTGTCAAAACATGTTTTTCAGCAGAAATAAACATGTTTCTGCAAGTTTGGTCAACCCCATGTAAGTTATGGGGCAGTAACAGTACACTTTTCAAAACGTGTTTTTCAGCCCGAAATAAACGCGTTTTTTCAGACAACTGAATCCCCATGTAGCAACAAGGCTCAGAAGAGCCCACACACTCAGATCTTAACCCCAGTGTGCTGAAAGTGTCAAAACATGTTTTTCAGCAGAAATAAACATGTTTCTGCAAGTTTGGTCAACCCCATGTAAGTTATGGGGCAGTAACAGTACACTTTTCAAAACGTGTTTTTCAGCCCGAAATAAACGCGTTTTTTCAGACAACTGAATACCCATGTAGCAGCAAGTCTCAGAAGAGCCCACACACTCAGCTCTTAACCCCAGTGTGCAGAAAGGGTCAAAACGTGTTTTTCAGCAGAAATAAACATGTTTCTGCAAGTTTGGTCAACCCCATGTAAGTTATGGGGCAGTAACAGTACACTCTGCAAAACGTGTTTTTCAGCCCGAAATAAACGCGTTTTTTCAGACAACTGAATCCCCATGTAGCAGCAAGGCTCAGAAGAGCCCACACACTCAGATCTTAACCCCAGTGTGCTGAAAGTGTCAAAACATGTTTTTCAGCAGCAATAAACATGTTTCTGCAAGTTTGGTCAACCCCATGTAAGTTATGGGGCAGTAACAGTACACTTTTCAAAACGTGTTTTTCAGCCCGAAATAAACGCGTTTTTTCAGACAACTGAATCCCCATGTAGCAGCAAGGCTCAGAAGAGCCCACACACTCAGATCTTAACCCCAGTGTGCTGAAAGTGTCAAAACATGTTTTTCAGCAGAAATAAACATGTTTCTGCAAGTTTGGTCAACCCCATGTAAGTTATGGGGCAGTAACAGTACACTTTTCAAAACGTGTTTTTCAGCCCGAAATAAACGCGTTTTTTCAGACAACTGAATCCCCATGCAGCAACAAGGCTCAGAAGAGCCCACACACTCAGATCTTAACCCCAGTGTGCTGAAAGTGTCAAAACTTGTTTTTCAGCAGAAATAAACATGTTTCTGCAAGTTTGGTCAACCCCATGTAAGTTATGGGGCAGTAACAGTACACTTTTCAAAACGTGTTTTTCAGCCCGAAATAAACGCGTTTTTTCAGACAACTGAATACCCATGTAGCAGCAAGGCTCAGAAGAGCCCACACACTCAGATCTTAACCCCAGTGTGCTGAAAGTGTCAAAACATGTTTTTCAGCAGAAATAAACATGTTTCTGCAAGTTTGGTCAACCCCATGTAAGTTATGGGGCAGTAACAGTACACTTTTCAAAACGTGTTTTTCAGCCCGAAATAAACGCGTTTTTTCAGACAACTGAATCCCCATGTAGCAACAAGGCTCAGAAGAGCCCACACACTCAGCTCTTAACCCCAGTGTGCAGAAAGGGTCAAAACGTGTTTTTCAGCAGAAATAAACATGTTTCTGCAAGTTTGGTCAACCCCATGTAAGTTATGGGGCAGTAACAGTACACTCTGCAAAACGTGTTTTTCAGCCCGAAATAAACGCGTTTTTTCAGACAACTGAATCCCCATGTAGCAGCAAGGCTCAGAAGAGCCCACACACTCAGCTCTTAACCCCAGTGTGCAGAAAGGGTCAAAACGTGTTTTTCAGCAGAAATAAACATGTTTCTGCAAGTTTGGTCAACCACATGTAAGTTATGGGGCAGTAACAGTACACTCTGCAAAACGTGTTTTTCAGCCCGAAATAAACGCGTTTTTTCAGACAACTGAATCCCCATGTAGCAGCAAGGCTCAGAAGAGCCCACACACTCAGATCTTAACCCCAGTGTGCAGAAAGGTTCAAAACATGTTTTTCAGCAGAAATAAACATGTTTCTGCAAGTTTGGTCAACCCCATGTAAGTTATGGGGCAGTAACAGTACACTTTTCAAAACGTGTTTTTCAGCCCGAAATAAACGCGTTTTTTCAGACAACTGAATCCCCATGTAGCAACAAGGCTCAGAAGAGCCCACACACTCAGATCTTAACCCCAGTGTGCTGAAAGTGTCAAAACATGTTTTTCAGCAGAAATAAACATGTTTCTGCAAGTTTGGTCAACCCCATGTAAGTTATGGGGCAGTAACAGTACACTTTTCAAAACGTGTTTTTCAGCCCGAAATAAACGCGTTTTTTCAGACAACTGAATACCCATGTAGCAGCAAGTCTCAGAAGAGCCCACACACTCAGCTCTTAACCCCAGTGTGCAGAAAGGGTCAAAACGTGTTTTTCAGCAGAAATAAACATGTTTCTGCAAGTTTGGTCAACCCCATGTAAGTTATGGGGCAGTAACAGTACACTCTGCAAAACGTGTTTTTCAGCCCGAAATAAACGCGTTTTTTCAGACAACTGAATCCCCATGTAGCAGCAAGGCTCAGAAGAGCCCACACACTCAGATCTTAACCCCAGTGTGCTGAAAGTGTCAAAACATGTTTTTCAGCAGCAATAAACATGTTTCTGCAAGTTTGGTCAACCCCATGTAAGTTATGGGGCAGTAACAGTACACTTTTCAAAACGTGTTTTTCAGCCCGAAATAAACGCGTTTTTTCAGACAACTGAATCCCCATGTAGCAGCAAGGCTCAGAAGAGCCCACACACTCAGATCTTAACCCCAGTGTGCTGAAAGTGTCAAAACATGTTTTTCAGCAGAAATAAACATGTTTCTGCAAGTTTGGTCAACCCCATGTAAGTTATGGGGCAGTAACAGTACACTCTGCAAAACGTGTTTTTCAGCCCGAAATAAACGCGTTTTTTCAGACAACTGAATCCCCATGTAGCAGCAAGGCTCAGAAGAGCCCACACACTCAGATCTTAACCCCAGTGTGCTGAAAGTGTCAAAACATGTTTTTCAGCAGCAATAAACATGTTTCTGCAAGTTTGGTCAACCCCATGTAAGTTATGGGGCAGTAACAGTACACTTTTCAAAACGTGTTTTTCAGCCCGAAATAAACGCGTTTTTTCAGACAACTGAATCCCCATGTAGCAGCAAGGCTCAGAAGAGCCCACACACTCAGATCTTAACCCCAGTGTGCAGAAAGGTTCAAAACATGTTTTTCAGCAGAAATAAACATGTTTCTGCAAGTTTGGTCAACCCCATGTAAGTTATGGGGCAGTAACAGTACACTTTTCAAAACGTGTTTTTCAGCCCGAAATAAACGCGTTTTTTCAGACAACTGAATCCCCATGTAGCAACAAGGCTCAGAAGAGCCCACACACTCAGATCTTAACCCCAGTGTGCTGAAAGTGTCAAAACATGTTTTTCAGCAGAAATAAACATGTTTCTGCAAGTTTGGTCAACCCCATGTAAGTTATGGGGCAGTAACAGTACACTTTTCAAAACGTGTTTTTCAGGCCGAAATAAACGCGTTTTTTCAGACAACTGAATCCCCATGCAGCAACAAGGCTCAGAAGAGCCCACACACTCAGATCTTAACCCCAGTGTGCTGAAAGTGTCAAAACTTGTTTTTCAGCAGAAATAAACATGTTTCTGCAAGTTTGGTCAACCCCATGTAAGTTATGGGGCAGTAACAGTACACTTTTCAAAACGTGTTTTTCAGCCCGAAATAAACGCGTTTTTTCAGACAACTGAATACCCATGTAGCAGCAAGGCTCAGAAGAGCCCACACTCAGATCTTAACCCCAGTGTGCTGAAAGTGTCAAAACATGTTTTTCAGCAGAAATAAACATGTTTCTGCAAGTTTGGTCAACCCCATGTAAGTTATGGGGCAGTAACAGTACACTTTTCAAAACGTGTTTTTCAGCCCGAAATAAGCGCGTTTTTTCAGACAACTGAATCCCCATGTAGCAACAAGGCTCAGAAGAGCCCACACACTCAGATCTTAACCCCAGTGTGCTGAAAGTGTCAAAACATGTTTTTCAGCAGAAATAAACATGTTTCTGCAAGTTTGGTCAACCCCATGTAAGTTATGGGGCAGTAACAGTACACTTTTCAAAACGTGTTTTTCAGCCCGAAATAAACGCGTTTTTTCAGACAACTGAATCCCCATGTAGCAACAAGGCTCAGAAGAGCCCACACACTCAGATCTTAACCCCAGTGTGCTGAAAGTGTCAAAACATGTTTTTCAGCAGAAATAAACATGTTTCTGCAAGTTTGGTCAACCCCATGTAAGTTATGGGGCAGTAACAGTACACTTTTCAAAACGTGTTTTTCAGCCCGAAATAAACGCGTTTTTTCAGACAACTGAATCCCCATGTAGCAACAAGGCTCAGAAGAGCCCACACACTCAGATCTTAACCCCAGTGTGCTGAAAGTGTCAAAACATGTTTTTCAGCAGAAATAAACATGTTTCTGCAAGTTTGGTCAACCCCATGTAAGTTATGGGGCAGTAACAGTACACTTTTCAAAACGTGTTTTTCAGCCCGAAATAAACGCGTTTTTTCAGACAACTGAATCCCCATGTAGCAACAAGGCTCAGAAGAGCCCACACACTCAGATCTTAACCCCAGTGTGCTGAAAGTGTCAAAACATGTTTTTCAGCAGAAATAAACATGTTTCTGCAAGTTTGGTCAACCCCATGTAAGTTATGGGGCAGTAACAGTACACTTTTCAAAACGTGTTTTTCAGCCCGAAATAAACGCGTTTTTTCAGACAACTGAATACCCATGTAGCAGCAAGTCTCAGAAGAGCCCACACACTCAGCTCTTAACCCCAGTGTGCAGAAAGGGTCAAAACGTGTTTTTCAGCAGAAATAAACATGTTTCTGCAAGTTTGGTCAACCCCATGTAAGTTATGGGGCAGTAACAGTACACTCTGCAAAACGTGTTTTTCAGCCCGAAATAAACGCGTTTTTTCAGACAACTGAATCCCCATGTAGCAACAAGGCTCAGAAGAGCTCACACACTCAGATCTTAACCCCAGTGTGCTGAAAGTGTCAAAACATGTTTTTCAGCAGAAATAAACATGTTTCTGCAAGTTTGGTCAACCCCATGTAAGTTATGGGGCAGTAACAGTACACTTTTCAAAACGTGTTTTTCAGCCCGAAATAAACGCGTTTTTTCAGACAACTGAATCCCCATGTAGCAACAAGGCTCAGAAGAGCCCACACACTCAGATCTTGACCCCAGTGTGCTGAAAGTGTCAAAACATGTTTTTCAGCAGAAATAAACATGTTTCTGCAAGTTTGGTCAACCCCATGTAAGTTATGGGGCAGTAACAGTACACTCTGCAAAACGTGTTTTTCAGCCCGAAATAAACGCGTTTTTTCAGACAACTGAATACCCATGTAGCAGCAAGTCTCAGAAGAGCCCACACACTCAGCTCTTAACCCCAGTGTGCAGAAAGGGTCAAAACGTGTTTTTCAGCAGAAATAAACATGTTTCTGCAAGTTTGGTCAACCCCATGTAAGTTATGGGGCAGTAACAGTACACTTTTCAAAACGTGTTTTTCAGCCCGAAATAAACGCGTTTTTTCAGACAACTGAATCCCCATGTAGCAACAAGGCTCAGAAGAGCCCACACACTCAGATCTTAACCCCAGTGTGCTGAAAGTGTCAAAACATGTTTTTCAGCAGAAATAAACATGTTTCTGCAAGTTTGGTCAACCCCATGTAAGTTATGGGGCAGTAACAGTACACTTTTCAAAACGTGTTTTTCAGCCCGAAATAAACGCGTTTTTTCAGACAACTGAATCCCCATGTAGCAACAAGGCTCAGAAGAGCCCACACACTCAGATCTTAACCCCAGTGTGCTGAAAGTGTCAAAACATGTTTTTTCAGCAGAAATAAACATGTTTCTGCAAGTTTGGTCAACCCCATGTAAGTTATGGGGCAGTAACAGTACACTCTGCAAAACGTGTTTTTCAGCCCGAAATAAACGCGTTTTTTCAGACAACTGAATCCCCATGTAGCAGCAAGGCTCAGAAGAGCCCACACACTCAGATCTTAACCCCAGTGTGCTGAAAGTGTCAAAACATGTTTTTCAGCAGAAATAAACATGTTTCTGCAAGTTTGGTCAACCCCATGTAAGTTATGGGGCAGTAACAGTACACTTTTCAAAACGTGTTTTTCAGCCCGAAATAAACGCGTTTTTTCAGACAACTGAATCCCCATGTAGCAACAAGGCTCAGAAGAGCCCACACACTCAGATCTTAACCCCAGTGTGCTGAAAGTGTCAAAACATGTTTTTTCAGCAGAAATAAACATGTTTCTGCAAGTTTGGTCAACCCCATGTAAGTTATGGGGCAGTAACAGTACACTTTTCAAAACGTGTTTTTCAGCCCGAAATAAACGCGTTTTTTCAGACAACTGAATCCCCATGTAGCAACAAGGCTCAGAAGAGCCCACACACTCAGATCTTAACCCCAGTGTGCTGAAAGTGTCAAAACATGTTTTTCAGCAGAAATAAACATGTTTCTGCAAGTTTGGTCAACCCCATGTAAGTTATGGGGCAGTAACAGTACACTTTTCAAAACGTGTTTTTCAGCCCGAAATAAACGCGTTTTTTCAGACAACTGAATACCCATGTAGCAGCAAGTCTCAGAAGAGCCCACACACTCAGCTCTTAACCCCAGTGTGCAGAAAGGGTCAAAACGTGTTTTTCAGCAGAAATAAACATGTTTCTGCAAGTTTGGTCAACCCCATGTAAGTTATGGGGCAGTAACAGTACACTCTGCAAAACGTGTTTTTCAGCCCGAAATAAACGCGTTTTTTCAGACAACTGAATCCCCATGTAGCAGCAAGGCTCAGAAGAGCCCACACACTCAGATCTTAACCCCAGTGTGCTGAAAGTGTCAAAACATGTTTTTCAGCAGAAATAAACATGTTTCTGCAAGTTTGGTCAACCCCATGTAAGTTATGGGGCAGTAACAGTACACTTTTCAAAACGTGTTTTTCAGCCCGAAATAAACGCGTTTTTTCAGACAACTGAATCCCCATGTAGCAACAAGGCTCAGAAGAGCCCACACACTCAGATCTTAACCCCAGTGTGCTGAAAGTGTCAAAACATGTTTTTCAGCAGAAATAAACATGTTTCTGCAAGTTTGGTCAACCCCATGTAAGTTATGGGGCAGTAACAGTACACTTTTCAAAACGTGTTTTTCAGCCCGAAATAAACGCGTTTTTTCAGACAACTGAATCCCCATGTAGCAACAAGGCTCAGAAGAGCCCACACACTCAGATCTTAACCCCAGTGTGCTGAAAGTGTCAAAACATGTTTTTCAGCAGAAATAAACATGTTTCTGCAAGTTTGGTCAACCCCATGTAAGTTATGGGGCAGTAACAGTACACTTTTCAAAACGTGTTTTTCAGCCCGAAATAAACGCGTTTTTTCAGACAACTGAATACCCATGTAGCAGCAAGTCTCAGAAGAGCCCACACACTCAGCTCTTAACCCCAGTGTGCAGAAAGGGTCAAAACGTGTTTTTCAGCAGAAATAAACATGTTTCTGCAAGTTTGGTCAACCCCATGTAAGTTATGGGGCAGTAACAGTACACTCTGCAAAACGTGTTTTTCAGCCCGAAATAAACGCGTTTTTTCAGACAACTGAATCCCCATGTAGCAGCAAGGCTCAGAAGAGCCCACACACTCAGATCTTAACCCCAGTGTGCTGAAAGTGTCAAAACATGTTTTTCAGCAGAAATAAACATGTTTCTGCAAGTTTGGTCAACCCCATGTAAGTTATGGGGCAGTAACAGTACACTTTTCAAAACGTGTTTTTCAGCCCGAAATAAACGCGTTTTTTCAGACAACTGAATCCCCATGTAGCAACAAGGCTCAGAAGAGCCCACACACTCAGATCTTGACCCCAGTGTGCTGAAAGTGTCAATACATGTTTTTCAGCAGAAATAAACATGTTTCTGCAAGTTTGGTCAACCCCATGTAAGTTATGGGGCAGTAACAGTACACTCTGCAAAACGTGTTTTTCAGCCCGAAATAAACGCGTTTTTTCAGACAACTGAATACCCATGTAGCAGCAAGTCTCAGAAGAGCCCACACACTCAGCTCTTAACCCCAGTGTGCAGAAAGGGTCAAAACGTGTTTTTCAGCAGAAATAAACATGTTTCTGCAAGTTTGGTCAACCCCATGTAAGTTATGGGGCAGTAACAGTACACTCTGCAAAACGTGTTTTTCAGCCCGAAATAAACGCGTTTTTTCAGACAACTTAATCCCCATGTAGCAGCAAGGCTCAGAAGAGCCCACACACTCAGATCTTAACCCCAGTGTGCAGAAAGGGTCAAAACGTGTTTTTCAGCAGAAATAAACATGTTTCTGCAAGTTTGGTCAACCCCATGTAAGTTATGGGGCAGTAACAGTACACTTTTCAAAACGTGTTTTTCAGCCCGAAATCAACGCGTTTTTTCAGACAACTGAATCACCATGTAGCAGCAAGGCTCAGAAGAGCCCACACACTCAGATCTTAACCCCAGTGTGCAGAAAGGGTCAAAACTTGTTTTTCAGCAGAAATAAACATGTTTCTGCAAGTTTGGTCAACCCCATGTAAGTTATGGGGCAGTAACAGTACACTTTTCAAAACGTGTTTTTCAGCCCGAAATAAACGCGTTTTTTCAGACAACTGAATCCCCATGTAGCAACAAGGCTCAGAAGAGCCCACACACTCAGATCTTAACCCCAGTGTGCTGAAAGTGTCAAAACATGTTTTTCAGCAGAAATAAACATGTTTCTGCAAGTTTGGTCAACCCCATGTAAGTTATGGGGCAGTAACAGTACACTTTTCAAAACGTGTTTTTCAGCCCGAAATAAACGCGTTTTTTCAGACAACTGAATCCCCATGTAGCAACAAGGCTCAGAAGAGCCCACACACTCAGATCTTAACCCCAGTGTGCTGAAAGTGTCAAAACATGTTTTTCAGCAGAAATAAACATGTTTCTGCAAGTTTGGTCAACCCCATGTAAGTTATGGGGCAGTAACAGTACACTTTTCAAAACGTGTTTTTCAGCCCGAAATAAACGCGTTTTTTCAGACAACTGAATCCCCATGTAGCAACAAGGCTCAGAAGAGCCCACACACTCAGATCTTAACCCCAGTGTGCTGAAAGTGTCAAAACATGTTTTTCAGCAGAAATAAACATGTTTCTGCAAGTTTGGTCAACCCCATGTAAGTTATGGGGCAGTAACAGTACACTTTTCAAAACGTGTTTTTCAGCCCGAAATAAACGCGTTTTTTCAGACAACTGAATCCCCATGTAGCAACAAGGCTCAGAAGAGCCCACACACTCAGATCTTAACCCCAGTGTGCTGAAAGTGTCAAAACATGTTTTTCAGCAGAAATAAACATGTTTCTGCAAGTTTGGTCAACCCCATGTAAGTTATGGGGCAGTAACAGTACACTTTTCAAAACGTGTTTTTCAGCCCGAAATAAACGCGTTTTTTCAGACAACTGAATCCCCATGTAGCAACAAGGCTCAGAAGAGCCCACACACTCAGATCTTAACCCCAGTGTGCTGAAAGTGTCAAAACATGTTTTTCAGCAGAAATAAACATGTTTCTGCAAGTTTGGTCAACCCCATGTAAGTTATGGGGCAGTAACAGTACACTTTTCAAAACGTGTTTTTCAGCCCGAAATAAACGCGTTTTTTCAGACAACTGAATCCCCATGTAGCAACAAGGCTCAGAAGAGCCCACACACTCAGATCTTAACCCCAGTGTGCTGAAAGTGTCAAAACATGTTTTTCAGCAGAAATAAACATGTTTCTGCAAGTTTGGTCAACCCCATGTAAGTTATGGGGCAGTAACAGTACACTTTTCAAAACGTGTTTTTCAGCCCGAAATAAACGCGTTTTTTCAGACAACTGAATACCCATGTAGCAGCAAGTCTCAGAAGAGCCCACACACTCAGCTCTTAACCCCAGTGTGCAGAAAGGGTCAAAACGTGTTTTTCAGCAGAAATAAACATGTTTCTGCAAGTTTGGTCAACCCCATGTAAGTTATGGGGCAGTAACAGTACACTCTGCAAAACGTGTTTTTCAGCCCGAAATAAACGCTTTTTTTCATACAACTGAATCCCCATGTAGCAACAAGGCTCAGAAGAGCTCACACACTCAGATCTTAACCCCAGTGTGCTGAAAGTGTCAAAACATGTTTTTCAGCAGAAATAAACATGTTTCTGCAAGTTTGGTCAACCCCATGTAAGTTATGGGGCAGTAACAGTACACTTTTCAAAACGTGTTTTTCAGCCCGAAATAAACGCGTTTTTTCAGACAACTGAATCCCCATGTAGCAACAAGGCTCAGAAGAGCCCACACACTCAGATCTTGACCCCAGTGTGCTGAAAGTGTCAAAACATGTTTTTCAGCAGAAATAAACATGTTTCTGCAAGTTTGGTCAACCCCATGTAAGTTATGGGGCAGTAACAGTACACTCTGCAAAACGTGTTTTTCAGCCCGAAATAAACGCGTTTTTTCAGACAACTGAATACCCATGTAGCAGCAAGTCTCAGAAGAGCCCACACACTCAGCTCTTAACCCCAGTGTGCAGAAAGGGTCAAAACGTGTTTTTCAGCAGAAATAAACATGTTTCTGCAAGTTTGGTCAACCCCATGTAAGTTATGGGGCAGTAACAGTACACTTTTCAAAACGTGTTTTTCAGCCCGAAATAAACGCGTTTTTTCAGACAACTGAATCCCCATGTAGCAACAAGGCTCAGAAGAGCCCACACACTCAGATCTTAACCCCAGTGTGCTGAAAGTGTCAAAACATGTTTTTCAGCAGAAATAAACATGTTTCTGCAAGTTTGGTCAACCCCATGTAAGTTATGGGGCAGTAACAGTACACTTTTCAAAACGTGTTTTTCAGCCCGAAATAAACGCGTTTTTTCAGACAACTGAATCCCCATGTAGCAACAAGGCTCAGAAGAGCCCACACACTCAGATCTTAACCCCAGTGTGCTGAAAGTGTCAAAACATGTTTTTTCAGCAGAAATAAACATGTTTCTGCAAGTTTGGTCAACCCCATGTAAGTTATGGGGCAGTAACAGTACACTCTGCAAAACGTGTTTTTCAGCCCGAAATAAACGCGTTTTTTCAGACAACTGAATCCCCATGTAGCAGCAAGGCTCAGAAGAGCCCACACACTCAGATCTTAACCCCAGTGTGCTGAAAGTGTCAAAACATGTTTTTCAGCAGAAATAAACATGTTTCTGCAAGTTTGGTCAACCCCATGTAAGTTATGGGGCAGTAACAGTACACTTTTCAAAACGTGTTTTTCAGCCCGAAATAAACGCGTTTTTTCAGACAACTGAATCCCCATGTAGCAACAAGGCTCAGAAGAGCCCACACACTCAGATCTTAACCCCAGTGTGCTGAAAGTGTCAAAACATGTTTTTTCAGCAGAAATAAACATGTTTCTGCAAGTTTGGTCAACCCCATGTAAGTTATGGGGCAGTAACAGTACACTTTTCAAAACGTGTTTTTCAGCCCGAAATAAACGCGTTTTTTCAGACAACTGAATCCCCATGTAGCAACAAGGCTCAGAAGAGCCCACACACTCAGATCTTAACCCCAGTGTGCTGAAAGTGTCAAAACATGTTTTTCAGCAGAAATAAACATGTTTCTGCAAGTTTGGTCAACCCCATGTAAGTTATGGGGCAGTAACAGTACACTTTTCAAAACGTGTTTTTCAGCCCGAAATAAACGCGTTTTTTCAGACAACTGAATACCCATGTAGCAGCAAGTCTCAGAAGAGCCCACACACTCAGCTCTTAACCCCAGTGTGCAGAAAGGGTCAAAACGTGTTTTTCAGCAGAAATAAACATGTTTCTGCAAGTTTGGTCAACCCCATGTAAGTTATGGGGCAGTAACAGTACACTCTGCAAAACGTGTTTTTCAGCCCGAAATAAACGCGTTTTTTCAGACAACTGAATCCCCATGTAGCAGCAAGGCTCAGAAGAGCCCACACACTCAGATCTTAACCCCAGTGTGCTGAAAGTGTCAAAACATGTTTTTCAGCAGAAATAAACATGTTTCTGCAAGTTTGGTCAACCCCATGTAAGTTATGGGGCAGTAACAGTACACTTTTCAAAACGTGTTTTTCAGCCCGAAATAAACGCGTTTTTTCAGACAACTGAATCCCCATGTAGCAACAAGGCTCAGAAGAGCCCACACACTCAGATCTTAACCCCAGTGTGCTGAAAGTGTCAAAACATGTTTTTCAGCAGAAATAAACATGTTTCTGCAAGTTTGGTCAACCCCATGTAAGTTATGGGGCAGTAACAGTACACTTTTCAAAACGTGTTTTTCAGCCCGAAATAAACGCGTTTTTTCAGACAACTGAATCCCCATGTAGCAACAAGGCTCAGAAGAGCCCACACACTCAGATCTTAACCCCAGTGTGCTGAAAGTGTCAAAACATGTTTTTCAGCAGAAATAAACATGTTTCTGCAAGTTTGGTCAACCCCATGTAAGTTATGGGGCAGTAACAGTACACTTTTCAAAACGTGTTTTTCAGCCCGAAATAAACGCGTTTTTTCAGACAACTGAATACCCATGTAGCAGCAAGTCTCAGAAGAGCCCACACACTCAGCTCTTAACCCCAGTGTGCAGAAAGGGTCAAAACGTGTTTTTCAGCAGAAATAAACATGTTTCTGCAAGTTTGGTCAACCCCATGTAAGTTATGGGGCAGTAACAGTACACTTTTCAAAACGTGTTTTTCAGCCCGAAATAAACGCGTTTTTTCAGACAACTGAATCCCCATGTAGCAACAAGGCTCAGAAGAGCCCACACACTCAGATCTTAACCCCAGTGTGCTGAAAGTGTCAAAACATGTTTTTCAGCAGAAATAAACATGTTTCTGCAAGTTTGGTCAACCCCATGTAAGTTATGGGGCAGTAACAGTACACTTTTCAAAACGTGTTTTTCAGCCCGAAATAAACGCGTTTTTTCAGACAACTGAATCCCCATGTAGCAACAAGGCTCAGAAGAGCCCACACACTCAGATCTTAACCCCAGTGTGCTGAAAGTGTCAAAACATGTTTTTCAGCAGAAATAAACATGTTTCTGCAAGTTTGGTCAACCCCATGTAAGTTATGGGGCAGTAACAGTACACTTTTCAAAACGTGTTTTTCAGCCCGAAATAAACGCGTTTTTTCAGACAACTGAATACCCATGTAGCAGCAAGTCTCAGAAGAGCCCACACACTCAGCTCTTAACCCCAGTGTGCAGAAAGGGTCAAAACGTGTTTTTCAGCAGAAATAAACATGTTTCTGCAAGTTTGGTCAACCCCATGTAAGTTATGGGGCAGTAACAGTACACTCTGCAAAACGTGTTTTTCAGCCCGAAATAAACGCGTTTTTTCAGACAACTTAATCCCCATGTAGCAGCAAGGCTCAGAAGAGCCCACACACTCAGATCTTAACCCCAGTGTGCAGAAAGGGTCAAAACGTGTTTTTCAGCAGAAATAAACATGTTTCTGCAAGTTTGGTCAACCCCATGTAAGTTATGGGGCAGTAACAGTACACTTTTCAAAACGTGTTTTTCAGCCCGAAATCAACGCGTTTTTTCAGACAACTGAATCACCATGTAGCAGCAAGGCTCAGAAGAGCCCACACACTCAGATCTTAACCCCAGTGTGCAGAAAGGGTCAAAACTTGTTTTTCAGCAGAAATAAACATGTTTCTGCAAGTTTGGTCAACCCCATGTAAGTTATGGGGCAGTAACAGTACACTTTTCAAAACGTGTTTTTCAGCCCGAAATAAACGCGTTTTTTCAGACAACTGAATCCCCATGTAGCAACAAGGCTCAGAAGAGCCCACACACTCAGATCTTAACCCCAGTGTGCTGAAAGTGTCAAAACATGTTTTTCAGCAGAAATAAACATGTTTCTGCAAGTTTGGTCAACCCCATGTAAGTTATGGAGCAGTAACAGTACACTTTTCAAAACGTGTTTTTCAGCCCGAAATAAACGCGTTTTTTCAGACAACTGAATCCCCATGTAGCAACAAGGCTCAGAAGAGCCCACACACTCAGATCTTAACCCCAGTGTGCTGAAAGTGTCAAAACATGTTTTTCAGCAGAAATAAACATGTTTCTGCAAGTTTGGTCAACCCCATGTAAGTTATGGGGCAGTAACAGTACACTTTTCAAAACGTGTTTTTCAGCCCGAAATAAACGCGTTTTTTCAGACAACTGAATCCCCATGTAGCAACAAGGCTCAGAAGAGCCCACACACTCAGATCTTAACCCCAGTGTGCTGAAAGTGTCAAAACATGTTTTTCAGCAGAAATAAACATGTTTCTGCAAGTTTGGTCAACCCCATGTAAGTTATGGGGCAGTAACAGTACACTTTTCAAAACGTGTTTTTCAGCCCGAAATAAACGCGTTTTTTCAGACAACTGAATCCCCATGTAGCAACAAGGCTCAGAAGAGCCCACACACTCAGATCTTAACCCCAGTGTGCTGAAAGTGTCAAAACATGTTTTTCAGCAGAAATAAACATGTTTCTGCAAGTTTGGTCAACCCCATGTAAGTTATGGGGCAGTAACAGTACACTTTTCAAAACGTGTTTTTCAGCCCGAAATAAACGCGTTTTTTCAGACAACTGAATACCCATGTAGCAGCAAGTCTCAGAAGAGCCCACACACTCAGCTCTTAACCCCAGTGTGCAGAAAGGGTCAAAACGTGTTTTTCAGCAGAAATAAACATGTTTCTGCAAGTTTGGTCAACCCCATGTAAGTTATGGGGCAGTAACAGTACACTCTGCAAAACGTGTTTTTCAGCCCGAAATAAACGCGTTTTTTCAGACAACTGAATCCCCATGTAGCAACAAGGCTCAGAAGAGCTCACACACTCAGATCTTAACCCCAGTGTGCTGAAAGTGTCAAAACATGTTTTTCAGCAGAAATAAACATGTTTCTGCAAGTTTGGTCAACCCCATGTAAGTTATGGGGCAGTAACAGTACACTTTTCAAAACGTGTTTTTCAGCCCGAAATAAACGCGTTTTTTCAGACAACTGAATCCCCATGTAGCAACAAGGCTCAGAAGAGCCCACACACTCAGATCTTGACCCCAGTGTGCTGAAAGTGTCAAAACATGTTTTTCAGCAGAAATAAACATGTTTCTGCAAGTTTGGTCAACCCCATGTAAGTTATGGGGCAGTAACAGTACACTCTGCAAAACGTGTTTTTCAGCCCGAAATAAACGCGTTTTTTCAGACAACTGAATACCCATGTAGCAGCAAGTCTCAGAAGAGCCCACACACTCAGCTCTTAACCCCAGTGTGCAGAAAGGGTCAAAACGTGTTTTTCAGCAGAAATAAACATGTTTCTGCAAGTTTGGTCAACCCCATGTAAGTTATGGGGCAGTAACAGTACACTTTTCAAAACGTGTTTTTCAGCCCGAAATAAACGCGTTTTTTCAGACAACTGAATCCCCATGTAGCAACAAGGCTCAGAAGAGCCCACACACTCAGATCTTAACCCCAGTGTGCTGAAAGTGTCAAAACATGTTTTTCAGCAGAAATAAACATGTTTCTGCAAGTTTGGTCAACCCCATGTAAGTTATGGGGCAGTAACAGTACACTTTTCAAAACGTGTTTTTCAGCCCGAAATAAACGCGTTTTTTCAGACAACTGAATCCCCATGTAGCAACAAGGCTCAGAAGAGCCCACACACTCAGATCTTAACCCCAGTGTGCTGAAAGTGTCAAAACATGTTTTTTCAGCAGAAATAAACATGTTTCTGCAAGTTTGGTCAACCCCATGTAAGTTATGGGGCAGTAACAGTACACTCTGCAAAACGTGTTTTTCAGCCCGAAATAAACGCGTTTTTTCAGACAACTGAATCCCCATGTAGCAGCAAGGCTCAGAAGAGCCCACACACTCAGATCTTAACCCCAGTGTGCTGAAAGTGTCAAAACATGTTTTTCAGCAGAAATAAACATGTTTCTGCAAGTTTGGTCAACCCCATGTAAGTTATGGGGCAGTAACAGTACACTTTTCAAAACGTGTTTTTCAGCCCGAAATAAACGCGTTTTTTCAGACAACTGAATCCCCATGTAGCAACAAGGCTCAGAAGAGCCCACACACTCAGATCTTAACCCCAGTGTGCTGAAAGTGTCAAAACATGTTTTTTCAGCAGAAATAAACATGTTTCTGCAAGTTTGGTCAACCCCATGTAAGTTATGGGGCAGTAACAGTACACTTTTCAAAACGTGTTTTTCAGCCCGAAATAAACGCGTTTTTTCAGACAACTGAATCCCCATGTAGCAACAAGGCTCAGAAGAGCCCACACACTCAGATCTTAACCCCAGTGTGCTGAAAGTGTCAAAACATGTTTTTCAGCAGAAATAAACATGTTTCTGCAAGTTTGGTCAACCCCATGTAAGTTATGGGGCAGTAACAGTACACTTTTCAAAACGTGTTTTTCAGCCCGAAATAAACGCGTTTTTTCAGACAACTGAATACCCATGTAGCAGCAAGTCTCAGAAGAGCCCACACACTCAGCTCTTAACCCCAGTGTGCAGAAAGGGTCAAAACGTGTTTTTCAGCAGAAATAAACATGTTTCTGCAAGTTTGGTCAACCCCATGTAAGTTATGGGGCAGTAACAGTACACTCTGCAAAACGTGTTTTTCAGCCCGAAATAAACGCGTTTTTTCAGACAACTGAATCCCCATGTAGCAGCAAGGCTCAGAAGAGCCCACACACTCAGATCTTAACCCCAGTGTGCTGAAAGTGTCAAAACATGTTTTTCAGCAGAAATAAACATGTTTCTGCAAGTTTGGTCAACCCCATGTAAGTTATGGGGCAGTAACAGTACACTTTTCAAAACGTGTTTTTCAGCCCGAAATAAACGCGTTTTTTCAGACAACTGAATCCCCATGTAGCAACAAGGCTCAGAAGAGCCCACACACTCAGATCTTAACCCCAGTGTGCTGAAAGTGTCAAAACATGTTTTTCAGCAGAAATAAACATGTTTCTGCAAGTTTGGTCAACCCCATGTAAGTTATGGGGCAGTAACAGTACACTTTTCAAAACGTGTTTTTCAGCCCGAAATAAACGCGTTTTTTCAGACAACTGAATCCCCATGTAGCAACAAGGCTCAGAAGAGCCCACACACTCAGATCTTAACCCCAGTGTGCTGAAAGTGTCAAAACATGTTTTTCAGCAGAAATAAACATGTTTCTGCAAGTTTGGTCAACCCCATGTAAGTTATGGGGCAGTAACAGTACACTTTTCAAAACGTGTTTTTCAGCCCGAAATAAACGCGTTTTTTCAGACAACTGAATCCCCATGTAGCAACAAGGCTCAGAAGAGCCCACACACTCAGATCTTAACCCCAGTGTGCTGAAAGTGTCAAAACATGTTTTTCAGCAGAAATAAACATGTTTCTGCAAGTTTGGTCAACCCCATGTAAGTTATGGGGCAGTAACAGTACACTTTTCAAAACGTGTTTTTCAGCCCGAAATAAACGCGTTTTTTCAGACAACTGAATACCCATGTAGCAGCAAGTCTCAGAAGAGCCCACACACTCAGCTCTTAACCCCAGTGTGCAGAAAGGGTCAAAACGTGTTTTTCAGCAGAAATAAACATGTTTCTGCAAGTTTGGTCAACCCCATGTAAGTTATGGGGCAGTAACAGTACACTCTGCAAAACGTGTTTTTCAGCCCGAAATAAACGCGTTTTTTCAGACAACTGAATCCCCATGTAGCAGCAAGGCTCAGAAGAGCCCACACACTCAGATCTTAACCCCAGTGTGCTGAAAGTGTCAAAACATGTTTTTCAGCAGAAATAAACATGTTTCTGCAAGTTTGGTCAACCCCATGTAAGTTATGGGGCAGTAACAGTACACTTTTCAAAACGTGTTTTTCAGCCCGAAATAAACGCGTTTTTTCAGACAACTGAATCCCCATGTAGCAACAAGGCTCAGAAGAGCCCACACACTCAGATCTTGACCCCAGTGTGCTGAAAGTGTCAATACATGTTTTTCAGCAGAAATAAACATGTTTCTGCAAGTTTGGTCAACCCCATGTAAGTTATGGGGCAGTAACAGTACACTCTGCAAAACGTGTTTTTCAGCCCGAAATAAACGCGTTTTTTCAGACAACTGAATACCCATGTAGCAGCAAGTCTCAGAAGAGCCCACACACTCAGCTCTTAACCCCAGTGTGCAGAAAGGGTCAAAACGTGTTTTTCAGCAGAAATAAACATGTTTCTGCAAGTTTGGTCAACCCCATGTAAGTTATGGGGCAGTAACAGTACACTCTGCAAAACGTGTTTTTCAGCCCGAAATAAACGCGTTTTTTCAGACAACTGAATCCCCATGTAGCAGCAAGGCTCAGAAGAGCCCACACACTCAGATCTTAACCCCAGTGTGCAGAAAGGGTCAAAACGTGTTTTTCAGCAGAAATAAACATGTTTCTGCAAGTTTGGTCAACCCCATGTAAGTTATGGGGCAGTAACAGTACACTTTTCAAAACGTGTTTTTCAGCCCGAAATCAACGCGTTTTTTCAGACAACTGAATCACCATGTAGCAGCAAGGCTCAGAAGAGCCCACACACTCAGATCTTAACCCCAGTGTGCAGAAAGGGTCAAAACTTGTTTTTCAGCAGAAATAAACATGTTTCTGCAAGTTTGGTCAACCCCATGTAAGTTATGGGGCAGTAACAGTACACTTTTCAAAACGTGTTTTTCAGCCCGAAATAAACGCGTTTTTTCAGACAACTGAATACCCATGTAGCAGCAAGGCTCAGAAGAGCCCACACACTCAGATCTTAACCCCAGTGTGCTGAAAGTGTCAAAACATGTTTTTCAGCAGAAATAAACATGTTTCTGCAAGTTTGGTCAACCCCATGTAAGTTATGGGGCAGTAACAGTACACTTTTCTAAACGTGTTTTTCAGCCCGAAATAATCGCGTTTTTTCAGACAACTGAATCCCCATGTAGCAACAAGGCTCAGAAGAGCCCACACACTCAGATCTTAACCCCAGTGTGCTGAAAGTGTCAAAACATGTTTTTCAGCAGAAATAAACATGTTTCTGCAAGTTTGGTCAACCCCATGTAAGTTATGGGGCAGTAACAGTACACTTTTCAAAACGTGTTTTTCAGCCCGAAATAAACGCGTTTTTTCAGACAACTGAATACTCATGTAGCAGCAAGTCTCAGAAGAGCCCACACACTCAGCTCTTAACCCCAGTGTGCAGTAAGGGTCAAAACGTGTTTTTCAGCAGAAATAAACATGTTTCTGCAAGTTTGGTCAACCCCATGTAAGTTATGGGGCAGTAACAGTACACTCTGCAAAACGTGTTTTTCAGCCCGAAATAAACGCGTTTTTTCAGACAACTGAATCCCCATGTAGCAACAAGGCTCAGAAGAGCTCACACACTCAGATCTTAACCCCAGTGTGCTGAAAGTGTCAAAACATGTTTTTCAGCAGAAATAAACATGTTTCTGCAAGTTTGGTCAACCCCATGTAAGTTATGGGGCAGTAACAGTACACTTTTCAAAACGTGTTTTTCAGCCCGAAATAAACGCGTTTTTTCAGACAACTGAATCCCCATGTAGCAACAAGGCTCAGAAGAGCCCACACACTCAGATCTTAACCCCAGTGTGCTGAAAGTGTCAAAACATGTTTTTCAGCAGAAATAAACATGTTTCTGCAAGTTTGGTCAACCCCATGTAAGTTATGGGGCAGTAACAGTACACTTTTCAAAACGTGTTTTTCAGCCCGAAATAAACGCGTTTTTTCAGACAACTGAATACCCATGTAGCAGCAAGTCTCAGAAGAGCCCACACACTCAGCTCTTAACCCCAGTGTGCAGAAAGGGTCAAAACGTGTTTTTCAGCAGAAATAAACATGTTTCTGCAAGTTTGGTCAACCCCATGTAAGTTATGGGGCAGTAACAGTACACTCTGCAAAACGTGTTTTTCAGCCCGAAATAAACGCGTTTTTTCAGACAACTGAATCCCCATGTAGCAGCAAGGCTCAGAAGAGCCCACACACTCAGATCTTAACCCCAGTGTGCTGAAAGTGTCAAAACATGTTTTTCAGCAGAAATAAACATGTTTCTGCAAGTTTGGTCAACCCCATGTAAGTTATGGGGCAGTAACAGTACACTTTTCAAAACGTGTTTTTCAGCCCGAAATAAACGCGTTTTTTCAGACAACTGAATCCCCATGTAGCAACAAGGCTCAGAAGAGCCCACACACTCAGATCTTAACCCCAGTGTGCTGAAAGTGTCAAAACATGTTTTTCAGCAGAAATAAACATGTTTCTGCAAGTTTGGTCAACCCCATGTAAGTTATGGGGCAGTAACAGTACACTTTTCAAAACGTGTTTTTCAGCCCGAAATAAACGCGTTTTTTCAGACAACTGAATCCCCATGTAGCAACAAGGCTCAGAAGAGCCCACACACTCAGATCTTAACCCCAGTGTGCTGAAAGTGTCAAAACATGTTTTTCAGCAGAAATAAACATGTTTCTGCAAGTTTGGTCAACCCCATGTAAGTTATGGGGCAGTAACAGTACACTCTGCAAAACGTGTTTTTCAGCCCGAAATAAACGCGTTTTTTCAGACAACTGAATACCCATGTAGCAGCAAGTCTCAGAAGAGCCCACACACTCAGCTCTTAACCCCAGTGTGCAGAAAGGGTCAAAACGTGTTTTTCAGCAGAAATAAACATGTTTCTGCAAGTTTGGTCAACCCCATGTAAGTTATGGGGCAGTAACAGTACACTCTGCAAAACGTGTTTTTCAGCCCGAAATAAACGCGTTTTTTCAGTCAACTGAATCCCCATGTAGCAACAAGGCTCAGAAGAGCCCACACACTCAGATCTTAACCCCAGTGTGCTGAAAGTGTCAAAACATGTTTTTCAGCAGAAATAAACATGTTTCTGCAAGTTTGGTCAACCCCATGTAAGTTATGGGGCAGTAACAGTACACTTTTCAAAACGTGTTTTTCAGCCCGAAATAAACGCGTTTTTTCAGACAACTGAATCCCCATGTAGCAGCAAGGCTCAGAAGAGCCCACACACTCAGATCTTAACCCCAGTGTGCTGAAAGTGTCAAAACATGTTTTTCAGCAGAAATAAACATGTTTCTGCAAGTTTGGTCAACCCCATGTAAGTTATGGGGCAGTAACAGTACACTTTTCTAAACGTGTTTTTCAGCCCGAAATAAACGCGTTTTTTCAGACAACTGAATCCCCATGTAGCAACAAGGCTCAGAAGAGCCCACACACTCAGATCTTAACCCCAGTGTGCTGAAAGTGTCAAAACATGTTTTTCAGCAGAAATAAACATGTTTCTGCAAGTTTGGTCAACCCCATGTAAGTTATGGGGCAGTAACAGTACACTTTTCAAAACGTGTTTTTCAGCCCGAAATAAACGCGTTTTTTCAGACAACTGAATCCCCATGTAGCAACAAGGCTCAGAAGAGCCCACACACTCAGATCTTAACCCCAGTGTGCTGAAAGTGTCAAAACATGTTTTTCAGCAGAAATAAACATGTTTCTGCAAGTTTGGTCAACCCCATGTAAGTTATGGGGCAGTAACAGTACACTTTTCAAAACGTGTTTTTCAGCCCGAAATAAACGCGTTTTTTCAGACAACTGAATACCCATGTAGCAGCAAGTCTCAGAAGAGCCCACACACTCAGCTCTTAACCCCAGTGTGCAGAAAGGGTCAAAACGTGTTTTTCAGCAGAAATAAACATGTTTCTGCAAGTTTGGTCAACCCCATGTAAGTTATGGGGCAGTAACAGTACACTCTGCAAAACGTGTTTTTCAGCCCGAAATAAACGCGTTTTTTCAGACAACTGAATCCCCATGTAGCAGCAAGGCTTAGAAGAGCCCACACACTCAGATCTTAACCCCAGTGTGCTGAAAGTGTCAAAACATGTTTTTCAGCAGAAATAAACATGTTTCTGCAAGTTTGGTCAACCCCATGTAAGTTATGGGGCAGTAACAGTACACTTTTCAAAACGTGTTTTTCAGCCCGAAATAAACGCGTTTTTTCAGACAACTGAATCCCCATGTAGCAACAAGGCTCAGAAGAGACCACACACTCAGATCTTAACCCCAGTGTGCTGAAAGTGTCAAAACATGTTTTTCAGCAGAAATAAACATGTTTCTGCAAGTTTGGTCAACCCCATGTAAGTTATGGGGCAGTAACAGTACACTTTTCAAAACGTGTTTTTCAGCCCGAAATAAACGCGTTTTTTCAGACAACTGAATCCCCATGTAGCAACAAGGCTCAGAAGAGCCCACACACTCAGATCTTAACCCCAGTGTGCTGAAAGTGTCAAAACATGTTTTTCAGCAGAAATAAACATGTTTCTGCAAGTTTGGTCAACCCCATGTAAGTTATGGGGCAGTAACAGTACACTTTTCTAAACGTGTTTTTCAGCCCGAAATAAACGCGTTTTTTCAGACAACTGAATCCCCATGTAGCAACAAGGCTCAGAAGAGCCCACACACTCAGATCTTAACCCCAGTGTGCTGAAAGTGTCAAAACATGTTTTTCAGCAGAAATAAACATGTTTCTGCAAGTTTGGTCAACCCCATGTAAGTTATGTGGCAGTAACAGTACACTTTTCAAAACGTGTTTTTCAGCCCGAAATAAACGCGTTTTTTCAGACAACTGAATCCCCATGTAGCAACAAGGCTCAGAAGAGCCCACACACTCAGATCTTAACCCCAGTGTGCTGAAAGTGTCAAAACATGTTTTTCAGCAGAAATAAACATGTTTCTGCAAGTTTGGTCAACCCCATGTAAGTTATGGGGCAGTAACAGTACACTTTTCAAAACGTGTTTTTCAGCCCGAAATAAACGCGTTTTTTCAGACAACTGAATACTCATGTAGCAGCAAGTCTCAGAAGAGCCCACACACTCAGCTCTTAACCCCAGTGTGCAGTAAGGGTCAAAACGTGTTTTTCAGCAGAAATAAACATGTTTCTGCAAGTTTGGTCAACCCCATGTAAGTTATGGGGCAGTAACAGTACACTCTGCAAAACGTGTTTTTCAGCCCGAAATAAACGCGTTTTTTCAGACAACTGAATCCCCATGTAGCAACAAGGCTCAGAAGAGCTCACACACTCAGATCTTAACCCCAGTGTGCTGAAAGTGTCAAAACATGTTTTTCAGCAGAAATAAACATGTTTCTGCAAGTTTGGTCAACCCCATGTAAGTTATGGGGCAGTAACAGTACACTTTTCAAAACGTGTTTTTCAGCCCGAAATAAACGCGTTTTTTCAGACAACTGAATCCCCATGTAGCAACAAGGCTCAGAAGAGCCCACACACTCAGATCTTGACCCCAGTGTGCTGAAAGTGTCAAAACATGTTTTTCAGCAGAAATAAACATGTTTCTGCAAGTTTGGTCAACCCCATGTAAGTTATGGGGCAGTAACAGTACACTCTGCAAAACGTGTTTTTCAGCCCGAAATAAACGCGTTTTTTCAGACAACTGAATACCCATGTAGCAGCAAGTCTCAGAAGAGCCCACACACTCAGCTCTTAACCCCAGTGTGCAGAAAGGGTCAAAACGTGTTTTTCAGCAGAAATAAACATGTTTCTGCAAGTTTGGTCAACCCCATGTAAGTTATGGGGCAGTAACAGTACACTTTTCAAAACGTGTTTTTCAGCCCGAAATAAACGCGTTTTTTCAGACAACTGAATCCCCATGTAGCAACAAGGCTCAGAAGAGCCCACACACTCAGATCTTAACCCCAGTGTGCTGAAAGTGTCAAAACATGTTTTTCAGCAGAAATAAACATGTTTCTGCAAGTTTGGTCAACCCCATGTAAGTTATGGGGCAGTAACAGTACACTTTTCAAAACGTGTTTTTCAGCCCGAAATAAACGCGTTTTTTCAGACAACTGAATCCCCATGTAGCAACAAGGCTCAGAAGAGCCCACACACTCAGATCTTAACCCCAGTGTGCTGAAAGTGTCAAAACATGTTTTTTCAGCAGAAATAAACATGTTTCTGCAAGTTTGGTCAACCCCATGTAAGTTATGGGGCAGTAACAGTACACTTTTCAAAACGTGTTTTTCAGCCCGAAATAAACGCGTTTTTTCAGACAACTGAATCCCCATGTAGCAACAAGGCTCAGAAGAGCCCACACACTCAGATCTTAACCCCAGTGTGCTGAAAGTGTCAAAACATGTTTTTCAGCAGAAATAAACATGTTTCTGCAAGTTTGGTCAACCCCATGTAAGTTATGGGGCAGTAACAGTACACTTTTCAAAACGTGTTTTTCAGCCCGAAATAAACGCGTTTTTTCAGACAACTGAATCCCCATGTAGCAACAAGGCTCAGAAGAGCCCACACACTCAGATCTTAACCCCAGTGTGCTGAAAGTGTCAAAACATGTTTTTCAGCAGAAATAAACATGTTTCTGCAAGTTTGGTCAACCCCATGTAAGTTATGGGGCAGTAACAGTACACTTTTCAAAACGTGTTTTTCAGCCCGAAATAAACGCGTTTTTTCAGACAACTGAATACCCATGTAGCAGCAAGTCTCAGAAGAGCCCACACACTCAGCTCTTAACCCCAGTGTGCAGAAAGGGTCAAAACGTGTTTTTCAGCAGAAATAAACATGTTTCTGCAAGTTTGGTCAACCCCATGTAAGTTATGGGGCAGTAACAGTACACTCTGCAAAACGTGTTTTTCAGCCCGAAATAAACGCGTTTTTTCAGACAACTGAATCCCCATGTAGCAGCAAGGCTCAGAAGAGCCCACACACTCAGATCTTAACCCCAGTGTGCAGAAAGGGTCAAAACGTGTTTTTCAGCAGAAATAAACATGTTTCTGCAAGTTTGGTCAACCCCATGTAAGTTATGGGGCAGTAACAGTACACTTTTCAAAACGTGTTTTTCAGCCCGAAATCAACGCGTTTTTTCAGACAACTGAATCACCATGTAGCAGCAAGGCTCAGAAGAGCCCACACACTCAGATCTTAACCCCAGTGTGCAGAAAGGGTCAAAACTTGTTTTTCAGCAGAAATAAACATGTTTCTGCAAGTTTGGTCAACCCCATGTAAGTTATGGGGCAGTAACAGTACACTTTTCTAAACGTGTTTTTCAGCCCGAAATAAACGCGTTTTTTCAGACAACTGAATCCCCATGTAGCAACAAGGCTCAGAAGAGCCCACACACTCAGATCTTAACCCCAGTGTGCTGAAAGTGTCAAAACATGTTTTTCAGCAGAAATAAACATGTTTCTGCAAGTTTGGTCAACCCCATGTAAGTTATGGGGCAGTAACAGTACACTTTTCAAAACGTGTTTTTCAGCCCGAAATAAACGCGTTTTTTCAGACAACTGAATCCCCATGTAGCAACAAGGCTCAGAAGAGCCCACACACTCAGATCTTAACCCCAGTGTGCTGAAAGTGTCAAAACATGTTTTTCAGCAGAAATAAACATGTTTCTGCAAGTTTGGTCAACCCCATGTAAGTTATGGGGCAGTAACAGTACACTTTTCAAAACGTGTTTTTCAGCCCGAAATAAACGCGTTTTTTCAGACAACTGAATACCCATGTAGCAGCAAGTCTCAGAAGAGCCCACACACTCAGCTCTTAACCCCAGTGTGCAGAAAGGGTCAAAACGTGTTTTTCAGCAGAAATAAACATGTTTCTGCAAGTTTGGTCAACCCCATGTAAGTTATGGGGCAGTAACAGTACACTCTGCAAAACGTGTTTTTCAGCCCGAAATAAACGCGTTTTTTCAGACAACTGAATCCCCATGTAGCAGCAAGGCTTAGAAGAGCCCACACACTCAGATCTTAACCCCAGTGTGCTGAAAGTGTCAAAACATGTTTTTCAGCAGAAATAAACATGTTTCTGCAAGTTTGGTCAACCCCATGTAAGTTATGGGGCAGTAACAGTACACTTTTCAAAACGTGTTTTTCAGCCCGAAATAAACGCGTTTTTTCAGACAACTGAATCCCCATGTAGCAACAAGGCTCAGAAGAGACCACACACTCAGATCTTAACCCCAGTGTGCTGAAAGTGTCAAAACATGTTTTTCAGCAGAAATAAACATGTTTCTGCAAGTTTGGTCAACCCCATGTAAGTTATGGGGCAGTAACAGTACACTTTTCAAAACGTGTTTTTCAGCCCGAAATAAACGCGTTTTTTCAGACAACTGAATCCCCATGTAGCAACAAGGCTCAGAAGAGCCCACACACTCAGATCTTAACCCCAGTGTGCTGAAAGTGTCAAAACATGTTTTTCAGCAGAAATAAACATGTTTCTGCAAGTTTGGTCAACCCCATGTAAGTTATGGGGCAGTAACAGTACACTTTTCTAAACGTGTTTTTCAGCCCGAAATAAACGCGTTTTTTCAGACAACTGAATCCCCATGTAGCAACAAGGCTCAGAAGAGCCCACACACTCAGATCTTAACCCCAGTGTGCTGAAAGTGTCAAAACATGTTTTTCAGCAGAAATAAACATGTTTCTGCAAGTTTGGTCAACCCCATGTAAGTTATGTGGCAGTAACAGTACACTTTTCAAAACGTGTTTTTCAGCCCGAAATAAACGCGTTTTTTCAGACAACTGAATCCCCATGTAGCAACAAGGCTCAGAAGAGCCCACACACTCAGATCTTAACCCCAGTGTGCTGAAAGTGTCAAAACATGTTTTTCAGCAGAAATAAACATGTTTCTGCAAGTTTGGTCAACCCCATGTAAGTTATGGGGCAGTAACAGTACACTTTTCAAAACGTGTTTTTCAGCCCGAAATAAACGCGTTTTTTCAGACAACTGAATACTCATGTAGCAGCAAGTCTCAGAAGAGCCCACACACTCAGCTCTTAACCCCAGTGTGCAGTAAGGGTCAAAACGTGTTTTTCAGCAGAAATAAACATGTTTCTGCAAGTTTGGTCAACCCCATGTAAGTTATGGGGCAGTAACAGTACACTCTGCAAAACGTGTTTTTCAGCCCGAAATAAACGCGTTTTTTCAGACAACTGAATCCCCATGTAGCAACAAGGCTCAGAAGAGCTCACACACTCAGATCTTAACCCCAGTGTGCTGAAAGTGTCAAAACATGTTTTTCAGCAGAAATAAACATGTTTCTGCAAGTTTGGTCAACCCCATGTAAGTTATGGGGCAGTAACAGTACACTTTTCAAAACGTGTTTTTCAGCCCGAAATAAACGCGTTTTTTCAGACAACTGAATCCCCATGTAGCAACAAGGCTCAGAAGAGCCCACACACTCAGATCTTGACCCCAGTGTGCTGAAAGTGTCAAAACATGTTTTTCAGCAGAAATAAACATGTTTCTGCAAGTTTGGTCAACCCCATGTAAGTTATGGGGCAGTAACAGTACACTCTGCAAAACGTGTTTTTCAGCCCGAAATAAACGCGTTTTTTCAGACAACTGAATACCCATGTAGCAGCAAGTCTCAGAAGAGCCCACACACTCAGCTCTTAACCCCAGTGTGCAGAAAGGGTCAAAACGTGTTTTTCAGCAGAAATAAACATGTTTCTGCAAGTTTGGTCAACCCCATGTAAGTTATGGGGCAGTAACAGTACACTTTTCAAAACGTGTTTTTCAGCCCGAAATAAACGCGTTTTTTCAGACAACTGAATCCCCATGTAGCAACAAGGCTCAGAAGAGCCCACACACTCAGATCTTAACCCCAGTGTGCTGAAAGTGTCAAAACATGTTTTTCAGCAGAAATAAACATGTTTCTGCAAGTTTGGTCAACCCCATGTAAGTTATGGGGCAGTAACAGTACACTTTTCAAAACGTGTTTTTCAGCCCGAAATAAACGCGTTTTTTCAGACAACTGAATCCCCATGTAGCAACAAGGCTCAGAAGAGCCCACACACTCAGATCTTAACCCCAGTGTGCTGAAAGTGTCAAAACATGTTTTTTCAGCAGAAATAAACATGTTTCTGCAAGTTTGGTCAACCCCATGTAAGTTATGGGGCAGTAACAGTACACTTTTCAAAACGTGTTTTTCAGCCCGAAATAAACGCGTTTTTTCAGACAACTGAATCCCCATGTAGCAACAAGGCTCAGAAGAGCCCACACACTCAGATCTTAACCCCAGTGTGCTGAAAGTGTCAAAACATGTTTTTCAGCAGAAATAAACATGTTTCTGCAAGTTTGGTCAACCCCATGTAAGTTATGGGGCAGTAACAGTACACTTTTCAAAACGTGTTTTTCAGCCCGAAATAAACGCGTTTTTTCAGACAACTGAATACCCATGTAGCAGCAAGTCTCAGAAGAGCCCACACACTCAGCTCTTAACCCCAGTGTGCAGAAAGGGTCAAAACGTGTTTTTCAGCAGAAATAAACATGTTTCTGCAAGTTTGGTCAACCCCATGTAAGTTATGGGGCAGTAACAGTACACTCTGCAAAACGTGTTTTTCAGCCCGAAATAAACGCGTTTTTTCAGACAACTGAATCCCCATGTAGCAGCAAGGCTCAGAAGAGCCCACACACTCAGATCTTAACCCCAGTGTGCTGAAAGTGTCAAAACATGTTTTTCAGCAGAAATAAACATGTTTCTGCAAGTTTGGTCAACCCCATGTAAGTTATGGGGCAGTAACAGTACACTTTTCAAAACGTGTTTTTCAGCCCGAAATAAACGCGTTTTTTCAGACAACTGAATCCCCATGTAGCAACAAGGCTCAGAAGAGCCCACACACTCAGATCTTGACCCCAGTGTGCTGAAAGTGTCAATACATGTTTTTCAGCAGAAATAAACATGTTTCTGCAAGTTTGGTCAACCCCATGTAAGTTATGGGGCAGTAACAGTACACTCTGCAAAACGTGTTTTTCAGCCCGAAATAAACGCGTTTTTTCAGACAACTGAATACCCATGTAGCAGCAAGTCTCAGAAGAGCCCACACACTCAGCTCTTAACCCCAGTGTGCAGAAAGGGTCAAAACGTGTTTTTCAGCAGAAATAAACATGTTTCTGCAAGTTTGGTCAACCCCATGTAAGTTATGGGGCAGTAACAGTACACTCTGCAAAACGTGTTTTTCAGCCCGAAATAAACGCGTTTTTTCAGACAACTGAATCCCCATGTAGCAGCAAGGCTCAGAAGAGCCCACACACTCAGATCTTAACCCCAGTGTGCAGAAAGGGTCAAAACGTGTTTTTCAGCAGAAATAAACATGTTTCTGCAAGTTTGGTCAACCCCATGTAAGTTATGGGGCAGTAACAGTACACTTTTCAAAACGTGTTTTTCAGCCCGAAATCAACGCGTTTTTTCAGACAACTGAATCACCATGTAGCAGCAAGGCTCAGAAGAGCCCACACACTCAGATCTTAACCCCAGTGTGCAGAAAGGGTCAAAACTTGTTTTTCAGCAGAAATAAACATGTTTCTGCAAGTTTGGTCAACCCCATGTAAGTTATGGGGCAGTAACAGTACACTTTTCAAAACGTGTTTTTCAGCCCGAAATAAACGCGTTTTTTCAGACAACTGAATACCCATGTAGCAGCAAGGCTCAGAAGAGCCCACACACTCAGATCTTAACCCCAGTGTGCTGAAAGTGTCAAAACATGTTTTTCAGCAGAAATAAACATGTTTCTGCAAGTTTGGTCAACCCCATGTAAGTTATGGGGCAGTAACAGCACACTTTTCAAAACGTGTTTTTCAGCCCGAAATAAACGCGTTTTTTCAGACAACTGAATCCCCATGTAACAGCAAGGCTCAGAAGAGCCCACACACTCAGATCTTAACCCCAGTGTGCAGAAAGGGTCAAAACGTGTTTTTCAGCAGAAATAAACATGTTTCTGCAAGTTTGGTCAACCCCATGTAAGTTATGGGGCAGTAACAGCACCCTTTTCAAAACGTGTTTTTCAGCCCGAAATAAACGCGTTTTTTCAGACAACTGAATCCCCATGTAACAGCAAAACTCAGAAGAGCCCACACACTCAGATGTTAACCCCAGTGTGCAGAAAGGGTCAAAACGTGTTTTTCAGCAGAAATAAACATGTTTCTGCAAGTTTGGTCAACCCCATGTAAGTTATGGGGCAGTAACAGCACCCTTTTCAAAACGTGTTTTTCAGCCCGAAATAAACGCGTTTTTTCAGACAACTGAATCCCCATGTAACAGCAAAACTCAGAAGAGCCCACACACTCAGATCTTAACCCCAGTGTGCAGAAAGGGTCAAAACGTGTTTTTCAGCAGAAATAAACATGTTTCTGCAAGTTTGGTCAACCCCATGTAAGTTATGGGGCAGTAACAGCACACTTTTCAAAACGTGTTTTTCAGTCCGAAATAAACGCGTTTTTTCAGACAACTGAATCCCCATGTAACAGCAAAACTCAGAAGAGCCCACACACTCAGATCTTAACCCCAGTGTGCAGAAAGGGTCAAAACATGTTTTTCAGCAGAAATTAACATGTTTCTGCAAGTTTGGTCAACCCCATGTAAGTTATGGGGCAGTAACAGCACCCTTTTCAAAACGTGTTTTTCAGCCCGAAATAAACGCGTTTTTTCACACAACTGAATCCCCATGTAACAGCAAAACTCAGAAGAGCCCACACACTCAGATCTTAACCCCAGTGTGCAGAAAGGGTCAAAACGTGTTTTTCAGCAGAAATAAACTTGTTTCTGCAAGTTTGGTCAACCCCATATAAGTTATGGGGCAGTAACAGCACCCTTTTCAAAACGTGTTTTTCAGCCCGAAATAAACGCGTTTTTTCACACAACTGAATCCCCATGTAACAGCAAAACTCAGAAGAGCCCACACACTCAGATCTTAACCCCACTGTGCAGAAAGGGTCAAAACGTGTTTTTCAGAAGAAATAAACATGTTTCTGCAAGTTTGGTCAACCCCATGTAAGTTATGGGGCAGTAACAGCACCCTTTTCAAAACGTGTTTTTCAGCCCGAAATAAACGCGTTTTTCCAGACAACTGAATCCCCATGTAACAGCAAGGCTCAGAAGAGCCCACACACTCAGATCTTAACCCCAGTGTGCAGAAAGTGTCAAAACGTGTTTTTCAGCAGAAATAAACATGTTTCTGCAAGTTTGGTCAACCCCATGTAAGTTATGGGGCAGTAACAGCACCCTTTTCAAAACTTTTTTTTCAGCCCGAAATAAACGCGTTTTTTCAGACAACTGAATCCCCATGTAACAGCAAGGCTCAGAAGAGCCCACACACTCAGATCTTAACCCCAGTGTGCAGAAAGTGTCAAAACGTGTTTTTCAGCAGAAATAAACATGTTTCTGCAAGTTTGGTCAACCCCATGTAAGTTATGGGGCAGTAACAGCACTCTTTTCAAAACGTGTTTTTCAGCCCGAAATAAACGCGTTTTTTCACACAACTGAATCCCCATGTAACAGCAAAACTCAGAAGAGCCCACACACTCACATCTTAACCCCACTGTGCAGAAAGGGTCAAAACGTGTTTTTCAGCAGAAATAAACATGTTTCTGCAAGTTTGGTCAACCCCATGTAAGTTATGGGGCAGTAACAGCACCCTTTTCAAAACGTGTTTTTCAGCCCGAAATAAACGCGTTTTTTCAGACAACTGAATCCCCATGTAACAGCAAAACTCAGAAGAGCCCACACACTCAGATCTTAACCCCAGTGTGCAGAAAGGGTCAAAACGTGTTTTTCAGCAGAAATAAACATGTTTCTGCAAGTTTGGTCAACCCCATATAAGTTATGGGGCAGTAACAGCACCCTTTTCAAAACGTGTTTTTCAGCCCGAAATAAACGCGTTTTTTCACACAACTGAATCCCCATGTAACAGCAAAACTCAGAAGAGCCCACACACTCAGATCTTAACCCCACTGTGCAGAAAGGGTCAAAACGTGTTTTTCAGCAGAAATAAACATGTTTCTGCAAGTTTGGTCAACCCCATGTAAGTTATGGGGCAGTAACAGCACCCTTTTCAAAACGTGTTTTTCAGCCCGAAATAAACGCGTTTTTTCAGACAACTGAATCCCCATGTAGCAACAAGGCTCAGAAGAGCCCACACACTCAGATCTTAACCCCAGTGTGCTGAAAGTGTCAAAACATGTTTTTCAGCAGAAATAAACATGTTTCTGCAAGTTTGGTCAACCCCATGTAAGTTATGGGGCAGTAACAGTACACTTTTCAAAACGTGTTTTTCAGCCCGAAATAAACGCGTTTTTTCAGACAACTGAATACCCATGTAGCAGCAAGTCTCAGAAGAGCCCACACACTCAGCTCTTAACCCCAGTGTGCAGAAAGGGTCAAAACGTGTTTTTCAGCAGAAATAAACATGTTTCTGCAAGTTTGGTCAACCCCATGTAAGTTATGGGGCAGTAACAGTACACTCTGCAAAACGTGTTTTTCAGCCCGAAATAAACGCGTTTTTTCAGACAACTGAATCCCCATGTAGCAGCAAGGCTTAGAAGAGCCCACACACTCAGATCTTAACCCCAGTGTGCTGAAAGTGTCAAAACATGTTTTTCAGCAGAAATAAACATGTTTCTGCAAGTTTGGTCAACCCCATGTAAGTTATGGGGCAGTAACAGTACACTTTTCAAAACGTGTTTTTCAGCCCGAAATAAACGCGTTTTTTCAGACAACTGAATCCCCATGTAGCAACAAGGCTCAGAAGAGACCACACACTCAGATCTTAACCCCAGTGTGCTGAAAGTGTCAAAACATGTTTTTCAGCAGAAATAAACATGTTTCTGCAAGTTTGGTCAACCCCATGTAAGTTATGGGGCAGTAACAGTACACTTTTCAAAACGTGTTTTTCAGCCCGAAATAAACGCGTTTTTTCAGACAACTGAATCCCCATGTAGCAACAAGGCTCAGAAGAGCCCACACACTCAGATCTTAACCCCAGTGTGCTGAAAGTGTCAAAACATGTTTTTCAGCAGAAATAAACATGTTTCTGCAAGTTTGGTCAACCCCATGTAAGTTATGGGGCAGTAACAGTACACTTTTCTAAACGTGTTTTTCAGCCCGAAATAAACGCGTTTTTTCAGACAACTGAATCCCCATGTAGCAACAAGGCTCAGAAGAGCCCACACACTCAGATCTTAACCCCAGTGTGCTGAAAGTGTCAAAACATGTTTTTCAGCAGAAATAAACATGTTTCTGCAAGTTTGGTCAACCCCATGTAAGTTATGTGGCAGTAACAGTACACTTTTCAAAACGTGTTTTTCAGCCCGAAATAAACGCGTTTTTTCAGACAACTGAATCCCCATGTAGCAACAAGGCTCAGAAGAGCCCACACACTCAGATCTTAACCCCAGTGTGCTGAAAGTGTCAAAACATGTTTTTCAGCAGAAATAAACATGTTTCTGCAAGTTTGGTCAACCCCATGTAAGTTATGGGGCAGTAACAGTACACTTTTCAAAACGTGTTTTTCAGCCCGAAATAAACGCGTTTTTTCAGACAACTGAATACTCATGTAGCAGCAAGTCTCAGAAGAGCCCACACACTCAGCTCTTAACCCCAGTGTGCAGTAAGGGTCAAAACGTGTTTTTCAGCAGAAATAAACATGTTTCTGCAAGTTTGGTCAACCCCATGTAAGTTATGGGGCAGTAACAGTACACTCTGCAAAACGTGTTTTTCAGCCCGAAATAAACGCGTTTTTTCAGACAACTGAATCCCCATGTAGCAACAAGGCTCAGAAGAGCTCACACACTCAGATCTTAACCCCAGTGTGCTGAAAGTGTCAAAACATGTTTTTCAGCAGAAATAAACATGTTTCTGCAAGTTTGGTCAACCCCATGTAAGTTATGGGGCAGTAACAGTACACTTTTCAAAACGTGTTTTTCAGCCCGAAATAAACGCGTTTTTTCAGACAACTGAATCCCCATGTAGCAACAAGGCTCAGAAGAGCCCACACACTCAGATCTTGACCCCAGTGTGCTGAAAGTGTCAAAACATGTTTTTCAGCAGAAATAAACATGTTTCTGCAAGTTTGGTCAACCCCATGTAAGTTATGGGGCAGTAACAGTACACTCTGCAAAACGTGTTTTTCAGCCCGAAATAAACGCGTTTTTTCAGACAACTGAATACCCATGTAGCAGCAAGTCTCAGAAGAGCCCACACACTCAGCTCTTAACCCCAGTGTGCAGAAAGGGTCAAAACGTGTTTTTCAGCAGAAATAAACATGTTTCTGCAAGTTTGGTCAACCCCATGTAAGTTATGGGGCAGTAACAGTACACTTTTCAAAACGTGTTTTTCAGCCCGAAATAAACGCGTTTTTTCAGACAACTGAATCCCCATGTAGCAACAAGGCTCAGAAGAGCCCACACACTCAGATCTTAACCCCAGTGTGCTGAAAGTGTCAAAACATGTTTTTCAGCAGAAATAAACATGTTTCTGCAAGTTTGGTCAACCCCATGTAAGTTATGGGGCAGTAACAGTACACTTTTCAAAACGTGTTTTTCAGCCCGAAATAAACGCGTTTTTTCAGACAACTGAATCCCCATGTAGCAACAAGGCTCAGAAGAGCCCACACACTCAGATCTTAACCCCAGTGTGCTGAAAGTGTCAAAACATGTTTTTTCAGCAGAAATAAACATGTTTCTGCAAGTTTGGTCAACCCCATGTAAGTTATGGGGCAGTAACAGTACACTTTTCAAAACGTGTTTTTCAGCCCGAAATAAACGCGTTTTTTCAGACAACTGAATCCCCATGTAGCAACAAGGCTCAGAAGAGCCCACACACTCAGATCTTAACCCCAGTGTGCTGAAAGTGTCAAAACATGTTTTTCAGCAGAAATAAACATGTTTCTGCAAGTTTGGTCAACCCCATGTAAGTTATGGGGCAGTAACAGTACACTTTTCAAAACGTGTTTTTCAGCCCGAAATAAACGCGTTTTTTCAGACAACTGAATCCCCATGTAGCAACAAGGCTCAGAAGAGCCCACACACTCAGATCTTAACCCCAGTGTGCTGAAAGTGTCAAAACATGTTTTTCAGCAGAAATAAACATGTTTCTGCAAGTTTGGTCAACCCCATGTAAGTTATGGGGCAGTAACAGTACACTTTTCAAAACGTGTTTTTCAGCCCGAAATAAACGCGTTTTTTCAGACAACTGAATACCCATGTAGCAGCAAGTCTCAGAAGAGCCCACACACTCAGCTCTTAACCCCAGTGTGCAGAAAGGGTCAAAACGTGTTTTTCAGCAGAAATAAACATGTTTCTGCAAGTTTGGTCAACCCCATGTAAGTTATGGGGCAGTAACAGTACACTCTGCAAAACGTGTTTTTCAGCCCGAAATAAACGCGTTTTTTCAGACAACTGAATCCCCATGTAGCAGCAAGGCTCAGAAGAGCCCACACACTCAGATCTTAACCCCAGTGTGCTGAAAGTGTCAAAACATGTTTTTCAGCAGAAATAAACATGTTTCTGCAAGTTTGGTCAACCCCATGTAAGTTATGGGGCAGTAACAGTACACTTTTCAAAACGTGTTTTTCAGCCCGAAATAAACGCGTTTTTTCAGACAACTGAATCCCCATGTAGCAACAAGGCTCAGAAGAGCCCACACACTCAGATCTTGACCCCAGTGTGCTGAAAGTGTCAATACATGTTTTTCAGCAGAAATAAACATGTTTCTGCAAGTTTGGTCAACCCCATGTAAGTTATGGGGCAGTAACAGTACACTCTGCAAAACGTGTTTTTCAGCCCGAAATAAACGCGTTTTTTCAGACAACTGAATACCCATGTAGCAGCAAGTCTCAGAAGAGCCCACACACTCAGCTCTTAACCCCAGTGTGCAGAAAGGGTCAAAACGTGTTTTTCAGCAGAAATAAACATGTTTCTGCAAGTTTGGTCAACCCCATGTAAGTTATGGGGCAGTAACAGTACACTCTGCAAAACGTGTTTTTCAGCCCGAAATAAACGCGTTTTTTCAGACAACTGAATCCCCATGTAGCAGCAAGGCTCAGAAGAGCCCACACACTCAGATCTTAACCCCAGTGTGCAGAAAGGGTCAAAACGTGTTTTTCAGCAGAAATAAACATGTTTCTGCAAGTTTGGTCAACCCCATGTAAGTTATGGGGCAGTAACAGTACACTTTTCAAAACGTGTTTTTCAGCCCGAAATCAACGCGTTTTTTCAGACAACTGAATCACCATGTAGCAGCAAGGCTCAGAAGAGCCCACACACTCAGATCTTAACCCCAGTGTGCAGAAAGGGTCAAAACTTGTTTTTCAGCAGAAATAAACATGTTTCTGCAAGTTTGGTCAACCCCATGTAAGTTATGGGGCAGTAACAGTACACTTTTCAAAACGTGTTTTTCAGCCCGAAATAAACGCGTTTTTTCAGACAACTGAATACCCATGTAGCAGCAAGGCTCAGAAGAGCCCACACACTCAGATCTTAACCCCAGTGTGCTGAAAGTGTCAAAACATGTTTTTCAGCAGAAATAAACATGTTTCTGCAAGTTTGGTCAACCCCATGTAAGTTATGGGGCAGTAACAGCACACTTTTCAAAACGTGTTTTTCAGCCCGAAATAAACGCGTTTTTTCAGACAACTGAATCCCCATGTAACAGCAAGGCTCAGAAGAGCCCACACACTCAGATCTTAACCCCAGTGTGCAGAAAGGGTCAAAACGTGTTTTTCAGCAGAAATAAACATGTTTCTGCAAGTTTGGTCAACCCCATGTAAGTTATGGGGCAGTAACAGCACCCTTTTCAAAACGTGTTTTTCAGCCCGAAATAAACGCGTTTTTTCAGACAACTGAATCCCCATGTAACAGCAAAACTCAGAAGAGCCCACACACTCAGATGTTAACCCCAGTGTGCAGAAAGGGTCAAAACGTGTTTTTCAGCAGAAATAAACATGTTTCTGCAAGTTTGGTCAACCCCATGTAAGTTATGGGGCAGTAACAGCACCCTTTTCAAAACGTGTTTTTCAGCCCGAAATAAACGCGTTTTTTCAGACAACTGAATCCCCATGTAACAGCAAAACTCAGAAGAGCCCACACACTCAGATCTTAACCCCAGTGTGCAGAAAGGGTCAAAACGTGTTTTTCAGCAGAAATAAACATGTTTCTGCAAGTTTGGTCAACCCCATGTAAGTTATGGGGCAGTAACAGCACACTTTTCAAAACGTGTTTTTCAGTCCGAAATAAACGCGTTTTTTCAGACAACTGAATCCCCATGTAACAGCAAAACTCAGAAGAGCCCACACACTCAGATCTTAACCCCAGTGTGCAGAAAGGGTCAAAACATGTTTTTCAGCAGAAATTAACATGTTTCTGCAAGTTTGGTCAACCCCATGTAAGTTATGGGGCAGTAACAGCACCCTTTTCAAAACGTGTTTTTCAGCCCGAAATAAACGCGTTTTTTCACACAACTGAATCCCCATGTAACAGCAAAACTCAGAAGAGCCCACACACTCAGATCTTAACCCCAGTGTGCAGAAAGGGTCAAAACGTGTTTTTCAGCAGAAATAAACTTGTTTCTGCAAGTTTGGTCAACCCCATATAAGTTATGGGGCAGTAACAGCACCCTTTTCAAAACGTGTTTTTCAGCCCGAAATAAACGCGTTTTTTCACACAACTGAATCCCCATGTAACAGCAAAACTCAGAAGAGCCCACACACTCAGATCTTAACCCCACTGTGCAGAAAGGGTCAAAACGTGTTTTTCAGAAGAAATAAACATGTTTCTGCAAGTTTGGTCAACCCCATGTAAGTTATGGGGCAGTAACAGCACCCTTTTCAAAACGTGTTTTTCAGCCCGAAATAAACGCGTTTTTCCAGACAACTGAATCCCCATGTAACAGCAAGGCTCAGAAGAGCCCACACACTCAGATCTTAACCCCAGTGTGCAGAAAGTGTCAAAACGTGTTTTTCAGCAGAAATAAACATGTTTCTGCAAGTTTGGTCAACCCCATGTAAGTTATGGGGCAGTAACAGCACCCTTTTCAAAACTTTTTTTTCAGCCCGAAATAAACGCGTTTTTTCAGACAACTGAATCCCCATGTAACAGCAAGGCTCAGAAGAGCCCACACACTCAGATCTTAACCCCAGTGTGCAGAAAGTGTCAAAACGTGTTTTTCAGCAGAAATAAACATGTTTCTGCAAGTTTGGTCAACCCCATGTAAGTTATGGGGCAGTAACAGCACTCTTTTCAAAACGTGTTTTTCAGCCCGAAATAAACGCGTTTTTTCACACAACTGAATCCCCATGTAACAGCAAAACTCAGAAGAGCCCACACACTCACATCTTAACCCCACTGTGCAGAAAGGGTCAAAACGTGTTTTTCAGCAGAAATAAACATGTTTCTGCAAGTTTGGTCAACCCCATGTAAGTTATGGGGCAGTAACAGCACCCTTTTCAAAACGTGTTTTTCAGCCCGAAATAAACGCGTTTTTTCAGACAACTGAATCCCCATGTAACAGCAAAACTCAGAAGAGCCCACACACTCAGATCTTAACCCCAGTGTGCAGAAAGGGTCAAAACGTGTTTTTCAGCAGAAATAAACATGTTTCTGCAAGTTTGGTCAACCCCATATAAGTTATGGGGCAGTAACAGCACCCTTTTCAAAACGTGTTTTTCAGCCCGAAATAAACGCGTTTTTTCACACAACTGAATCCCCATGTAACAGCAAAACTCAGAAGAGCCCACACACTCAGATCTTAACCCCACTGTGCAGAAAGGGTCAAAACGTGTTTTTCAGCAGAAATAAACATGTTTCTGCAAGTTTGGTCAACCCCATGTAAGTTATGGGGCAGTAACAGCACCCTTTTCAAAACGTGTTTTTCAGCCCGAAATAAACGCGTTTTTTCAGACAACTGAATCCCCATGTAACAGCAAGGCTCAGAAGAGCCCACACACTCAGATCTTAACCCCAGTGTGCAGAAAGTGTCAAAACGTGTTTTTCAGCAGAAATAAACATGTTTCTGCAAGTTTGGTCAACCCCATGTAAGTTATGGGGCAGTAACAGCACCCTTTTCAAAACGTGTTTTTCAGCCCGAAATAAACGCGTTTTTTCAGACAACTGAATCCCCATGTAACAGCAAAGCTCAGAAGAGCCCACACACTCAGATCTTAACCCCAGTGAGCAGAAAGGGTCAAAACGTGTTTTTCAGCAGAAATAAACATGTTTCTGCAAGTTTGGTCAACCCCATGTAAGTTATGGGGCAGTAACAGCACCCTTTTCAAAACTTTTTTTTCAGCACGAAATAAACGCGTTTTTTCAGACAACTGAATCCCCATGTAACAGCAAGGCTCAGAAGAGCCCACACACTCAGATCTTAACCCCAGTGTGCAGAAAGTGTCAAAACGTGTTTTTCAGCAGAAATAAACATGTTTCTGCAAGTTTGGTCAACCCCATGTAAGTTATGGGGCAGTAACAGCACCCTTTTCAAAACGTGTTTTTCAGCCCGAAATAAACGCGTTTTTTCAGACAACTGAATCCCCATGTAACAGCAAAACTCAGAAGAGCCCACACACTCAGATCTTAACCCCAGTGTGCAGAAAGGGTCAAAACGTGTTTTTCAGCAGAAATAAACTTGTTTCTGCAAGTTTGGTCAACCCCATATAAGTTATGGGGCAGTAACAGCACCCTTTTCAAAACGTGTTTTTCAGCCCGAAATAAACGCGTTTTTTCACACAACTGAATCCCCATGTAACAGCAAAACTCAGAAGAGCCCACACACTCAGATCTTAACCCCAGTGTGCAGAAAGGGTCAAAACGTGTTTTTCAGCAGAAATAAACATGTTTCTGCAAGTTTGGTCAACCCCATGTAAGTTATGGGGCAGTAACAGCACCCTTTTCAAAACTTTTTTTTTCAGCCCGAAATAAACGCGTTTTTTCAGACAACTGAATCCCCATGTAACAGCAAGGCTCAGAAGAGCCCACACACTCAGATCTTAACCCCAGTGTGCAGAAAGTGTCAAAACGTGTTTTTCAGCAGAAATAAACATGTTTCTGCAAGTTTGGTCAACCCCATGTAAGTTATGGGGCAGTAACAGCACCCTTTTCAAAACGTGTTTTTCAGCCCGAAATAAACGCGTTTTTTCAGACAACTGAATCCCCATGTAACAGCAAAACTCAGAAGAGCCCACACACTCAGATCTTAACCCCAGTGTGCAGAAAGGGTCAAAACGTGTTTTTCAGCAGAAATAAACTTGTTTCTACAAGTTTGGTCAACCCCATATAAGTTATGGGGCAGTAACAGCACCCTTTTCAAAACGTGTTTTTCAGCCCGAAATAAACGCGTTTTTTCACACAACTGAATCCCCATGTAACAGCAAAACTCAGAAGAGCCCACACACTCAGATGTTAACCCCAGTGTGCAGAAAGGGTCAAAACGTGTTTTTCAGCAGAAATAAACTTGTTTCTACAAGTTTGGTCAACCCCATATAAGTTATGGGGCAGTAACAGCACCCTTTTCAAAACGTGTTTTTCAGCCCGAAATAAACGCGTTTTTTCAGACAACTGAATCCCCATGTAACAGCAAAACTCAGAAGAGCCCACACACTCAGATCTTAACCCCAGTGTGCAGAAAGGGTCAAAACGTGTTTTTCAGCAGAAATAAACTTGTTTCTACAAGTTTGGTCAACCCCATATAAGTTATGGGGCAGTAACAGCACCCTTTTCAAAACGTGTTTTTCAGCCCGAAATAAACGCGTTTTTTCACACAACTGAATCCCCATGTAACAGCAAAACTCAGAAGAGCCCACACACTCAGATCTTAACCCCACTGTGCAGAAAGGGACAAAACGTGTTTTTCAGCAGAAATTAACATGTTTCTGCAAGTTTGGTCAACCCCATGTAAGTTATGGGGCAGTAACAGCACCCTTTTCAAAACGTGTTTTTCAGCCCGAAATAAACGCGTTTTTTAAGACAACTGAATCCCCATGTAACAGCAAAACTCAGAAGAGCCCACACACTCAGATCTTAACCCCACTGTGCAGAAAGGGTCAAAACGTGTTTTTCAGCAGAAATAAACATGTTTCTGCAAGTTTGGTCAACCCCATGTAAGTTATGGGGCAGTAACAGCACCCTTTTCAAAACGTGTTTTTCAGCCCGAAATAAACGCGTTTTTTCAGACAACTGAATCCCCATGTAACAGCAAAACTCAGAAGAGCCCACACACTCAGATGTTAACCCCAGTGTGCAGAAAGGGACAAAACGTGTTTTTCAGCAGAAATTAACATGTTTCTGCAAGTTTGGTCAACCCCATGTAAGTTATGGGGCAGTAACAGCACCCTTTTCAAAACGTGTTTTTCAGCCCGAAATAAACGCGTTTTTTCAGACAACTGAATCCCCATGTAACAGCAAAACTCAGAAGAGCCCACACACTCAGATCTTAACCCCAGTGTGCAGAAAGGGTCAAAACGTGTTTTTCAGCAGAAATAAACATGTTTCTGCAAGTTTGTTCAACCCCATATAAGTTATGGGGCAGTAACAGCACCCTTTTCAAAACGTGTTTTTCAGCCCGAAATAAACGCGTTTTTTCACACAACTGAATCCCCATGTAACAGCAAAACTCAGAAGAGCCCACACACTCAGATCTTAACCCCAGTGTGCAGAAAGGGTCAAAACGTGTTTTTCAGCAGAAATAAACTTGTTTCTGCAAGTTTGGTCAACCCCATATAAGTTATGGGGCAGTAACAGCACCCTTTTCAAAACGTGTTTTTCAGCCCGAAATAAACGCGTTTTTTCACACAACTGAATCCCCATGTAACAGCAAAACTCAGAAGAGCCCACACACTCAGATCTTAACCCCAGTGTGCAGAAAGTGTCAAAACGTGTTTTTCAGCAGAAATAAACATGTTTCTGCAAGTTTGGTCAACCCCATGTAAGTTATGGGGCAGTAACAGCACCCTTTTCAAAACTTTTTTTTCAGCCCGAAATAAACGCGTTTTTTCAGACAACTGAATCCCCATGTAACAGCAAGGCTCAGAAGAGCCCACACACTCAGATCTTAACCCCAGTGTGCAGAAAGTGTCAAAACGTGTTTTTCAGCAGAAATAAACATGTTTCTGCAAGTTTGGTCAACCCCATGTAAGTTATGGGGCAGTAACAGCACCCTTTTCAAAACGTGTTTTTCAGCCCGAAATAAACGCGTTTTTTCAGACAACTGAATCCCCATGTAACAGCAAAACTCAGAAGAGCCCACACACTCAGATCTTAACCCCAGTGTGCAGAAAGGGTCAAAACGTGTTTTTCAGCAGAAATAAACTTGTTTCTACAAGTTTGGTCAACCCCATATAAGTTATGGGGCAGTAACAGCACCCTTTTCAAAACGTGTTTTTCAGCCCGAAATAAACGCGTTTTTTCACACAACTGAATCCCCATGTAACAGCAAAACTCAGAAGAGCCCACACACTCAGATCTTAACCCCACTGTGCAGAAAGGGACAAAACGTGTTTTTCAGCAGAAATTAACATGTTTCTGCAAGTTTGGTCAACCCCATGTAAGTTATGGGGCAGTAACAGCACCCTTTTCAAAACGTGTTTTTCAGCCCGAAATAAACGCGTTTTTTCAGACAACTGAATCCCCATGTAACAGCAAAACTCAGAAGAGCCCACACACTCAGATCTTAACCCCACTGTGCAGAAAGGGTCAAAACGTGTTTTTCAGCAGAAATAAACATGTTTCTGCAAGTTTGGTCAACCCCATGTAAGTTATGGGGCAGTAACAGCACCCTTTTCAAAACGTGTTTTTCAGCCCGAAATAAACGCGTTTTTTCAGACAACTGAATCCCCATGTAACAGCAAGGCTCAGAAGAGCCCACACACTCAGATCTTAACCCCAGTGTGCAGAAAGTGTCAAAACGTGTTTTTCAGCAGAAATAAACATGTTTCTGCAAGTTTGGTCAGCCCCATGTAAGTTATGGGGCAGTAACAGCACCCTTTTCAAAACGTGTTTTTCAGCTCGAAATACACGCGTTTTTTCAGACAACTGAATCCCCATGTAACAGCAAAGCTCAGAAGAGCCCACACACTCAGATCTTAACCCCAGTGAGCAGAAAGGGTCAAAACGTGTTTTTCAGCAGAAATAAACATGTTTCTGCAAGTTTGGTCAACCCCATGTAAGTTATGGGGCAGTAACAGCACCCTTTTCAAAACTTTTTTTTCAGCACGAAATAAACGCGTTTTTTCAGACAACTGAATCCCCATGTAACAGCAAGGCTCAGAAGAGCCCACACACTCAGATCTTAACCCCAGTGTGCAGAAAGTGTCAAAACGTGTTTTTCAGCAGAAATAAACATGTTTCTGCAAGTTTGGTCAACCCCATGTAAGTTATGGGGCAGTAACAGCACCCTTTTCAAAACGTGTTTTTCAGCCCGAAATAAACGCGTTTTTTCAGACAACTGAATCCCCATGTAACAGCAAAACTCAGAAGAGCCCACACACTCAGATCTTAACCCCAGTGTGCAGAAAGGGTCAAAACGTGTTTTTCAGCAGAAATAAACTTGTTTCTACAAGTTTGGTCAACCCCATATAAGTTATGGGGCAGTAACAGCACCCTTTTCAAAACGTGTTTTTCAGCCCGAAATAAACGCGTTTTTTCAGACAACTGAATCCCCATGTAACAGCAAAACTCAGAAGAGCCCACACACTCAGATCTTAACCCCACTGTGCAGAAAGGGTCAAAACGTGTTTTTCAGCAGAAATAAACATGTTTCTGCAAGTTTGGTCAACCCCATGTAAGTTATGGGGCAGTAACAGCACCCTTTTCAAAACGTGTTTTTCAGCCCGAAATAAACGCGTTTTTTCAGACAACTGAATCCCCATGTAACAGCAAGGCTCAGAAGAGCCCACACACTCAGATCTTAACCCCAGTGTGCAGAAAGTGTCAAAACGTGTTTTTCAGCAGAAATAAACATGTTTCTGCAAGTTTGGTCAACCCCATGTAAGTTATGGGGCAGTAACAGCACCCTTTTCAAAACGTGTTTTTCAGCTCGAAATACACGCGTTTTTTCAGACAACTGAATCCCCATGTAACAGCAAAGCTCAGAAGAGCCCACACACTCAGATCTTAACCCCAGTGAGCAGAAAGGGTCAAAACGTGTTTTTCAGCAGAAATAAACATGTTTCTGCAAGTTTGGTCAACCCCATGTAAGTTATGGGGCAGTAACAGCACCCTTTTCAAAACTTTTTTTTCAGCACGAAATAAACGCGTTTTTTCAGACAACTGAATCCCCATGTAACAGCAAGGCTCAGAAGAGCCCACACACTCAGATCTTAACCCCAGTGTGCAGAAAGGGTCAAAACGTGTTTTTCAGCAGAAATAAACGTTTCTGCAAGTTTGGTCAACCCCATGTAAGTTATGGGGCAGTAACAGCACCCTTTTCAAAACGTGTTTTTCAGCCCGAAATAAACGCGTTTTTTCAGACAACTGAATCCCCATGTAACAGCAAGGCTCAGAAGAGCCCACACACTCAGATCTTAACCCCAGTGTGCAGAAAGTGTCAAAACGTGTTTTTCAGCAGAAATAAACATGTTTCTGCAAGTTTGGTCAACCCCATGTAAGTTATGGGGCAGTAACAGCACCCTTTTCAAAACTTTTTTTTCAGCCCGAAATAAACGCGTTTTTTCAGACAACTGAATCCCCATGTAACAGCAAGGCTCAGAAGAGCCCACACACTCAGATCTTAACCCCAGTGTGCAGAAAGTGTCAAAACGTGTTTTTCAGCAGAAATAAACATGTTTCTGCAAGTTTGGTCAACCCCATGTAAGTTATGGGGCAGTAACAGCACCCTTTTCAAAACGTGTTTTTCAGCCCGAAATAAACGCGTTTTTTCAGACAACTGAATCCCCATGTAACAGCAAAACTCAGAAGAGCCCACACACTCAGATCTTAACCCCAGTGTGCAGAAAGGGTCAAAACGTGTTTTTCAGCAGAAATAAACATGTTTCTGCAAGTTTGGTCAACCCCATGTAAGTTATGGGGCAGTAACAGCACACTTTTCAAAACGTGTTTTTCAGCCCGAAATAAACGCGTTTTTTCAGACAACTGAATCCCCATGTAACAGCAAAACTCAGAAGAGCCCACACACTCAGATCTTAACCCCAGTGTGCAGAAAGGGACAAAACGTGTTTTTCAGCAGAAATTAACATGTTTCTGCAAGTTTGGTCAACCCCATGTAAGTTATGGGGCAGTAACAGTACACTCTGCAAAACGTGTTTTTCAGCCCGAAATAAACGCGTTTTTTCAGTCAACTGAATCCCCATGTAGCAACAAGGCTCAGAAGAGCCCACACACTCAGATCTTAACCCCAGTGTGCTGAAAGTGTCAAAACATGTTTTTCAGCAGAAATAAACATGTTTCTGCAAGTTTGGTCAACCCCATGTAAGTTATGGGGCAGTAACAGTACACTTTTCAAAACGTGTTTTTCAGCCCGAAATAAACGCGTTTTTTCAGACAACTGAATCCCCATGTAGCAGCAAGGCTCAGAAGAGCCCACACACTCAGATCTTAACCCCAGTGTGCTGAAAGTGTCAAAACATGTTTTTCAGCAGAAATAAACATGTTTCTGCAAGTTTGGTCAACCCCATGTAAGTTATGGGGCAGTAACAGTACACTTTTCTAAACGTGTTTTTCAGCCCGAAATAAACGCGTTTTTTCAGACAACTGAATCCCCATGTAGCAACAAGGCTCAGAAGAGCCCACACACTCAGATCTTAACCCCAGTGTGCTGAAAGTGTCAAAACATGTTTTTCAGCAGAAATAAACATGTTTCTGCAAGTTTGGTCAACCCCATGTAAGTTATGGGGCAGTAACAGTACACTTTTCAAAACGTGTTTTTCAGCCCGAAATAAACGCGTTTTTTCAGACAACTGAATCCCCATGTAGCAACAAGGCTCAGAAGAGCCCACACACTCAGATCTTAACCCCAGTGTGCTGAAAGTGTCAAAACATGTTTTTCAGCAGAAATAAACATGTTTCTGCAAGTTTGGTCAACCCCATGTAAGTTATGGGGCAGTAACAGTACACTTTTCAAAACGTGTTTTTCAGCCCGAAATAAACGCGTTTTTTCAGACAACTGAATACCCATGTAGCAGCAAGTCTCAGAAGAGCCCACACACTCAGCTCTTAACCCCAGTGTGCAGAAAGGGTCAAAACGTGTTTTTCAGCAGAAATAAACATGTTTCTGCAAGTTTGGTCAACCCCATGTAAGTTATGGGGCAGTAACAGTACACTCTGCAAAACGTGTTTTTCAGCCCGAAATAAACGCGTTTTTTCAGACAACTGAATCCCCATGTAGCAGCAAGGCTTAGAAGAGCCCACACACTCAGATCTTAACCCCAGTGTGCTGAAAGTGTCAAAACATGTTTTTCAGCAGAAATAAACATGTTTCTGCAAGTTTGGTCAACCCCATGTAAGTTATGGGGCAGTAACAGTACACTTTTCAAAACGTGTTTTTCAGCCCGAAATAAACGCGTTTTTTCAGACAACTGAATCCCCATGTAGCAACAAGGCTCAGAAGAGACCACACACTCAGATCTTAACCCCAGTGTGCTGAAAGTGTCAAAACATGTTTTTCAGCAGAAATAAACATGTTTCTGCAAGTTTGGTCAACCCCATGTAAGTTATGGGGCAGTAACAGTACACTTTTCAAAACGTGTTTTTCAGCCCGAAATAAACGCGTTTTTTCAGACAACTGAATCCCCATGTAGCAACAAGGCTCAGAAGAGCCCACACACTCAGATCTTAACCCCAGTGTGCTGAAAGTGTCAAAACATGTTTTTCAGCAGAAATAAACATGTTTCTGCAAGTTTGGTCAACCCCATGTAAGTTATGGGGCAGTAACAGTACACTTTTCTAAACGTGTTTTTCAGCCCGAAATAAACGCGTTTTTTCAGACAACTGAATCCCCATGTAGCAACAAGGCTCAGAAGAGCCCACACACTCAGATCTTAACCCCAGTGTGCTGAAAGTGTCAAAACATGTTTTTCAGCAGAAATAAACATGTTTCTGCAAGTTTGGTCAACCCCATGTAAGTTATGTGGCAGTAACAGTACACTTTTCAAAACGTGTTTTTCAGCCCGAAATAAACGCGTTTTTTCAGACAACTGAATCCCCATGTAGCAACAAGGCTCAGAAGAGCCCACACACTCAGATCTTAACCCCAGTGTGCTGAAAGTGTCAAAACATGTTTTTCAGCAGAAATAAACATGTTTCTGCAAGTTTGGTCAACCCCATGTAAGTTATGGGGCAGTAACAGTACACTTTTCAAAACGTGTTTTTCAGCCCGAAATAAACGCGTTTTTTCAGACAACTGAATACTCATGTAGCAGCAAGTCTCAGAAGAGCCCACACACTCAGCTCTTAACCCCAGTGTGCAGTAAGGGTCAAAACGTGTTTTTCAGCAGAAATAAACATGTTTCTGCAAGTTTGGTCAACCCCATGTAAGTTATGGGGCAGTAACAGCACCCTTTTCAAAACGTGTTTTTCAGCCCGAAATAAACGCGTTTTTTCAGACAACTGAATCCCCATGTAACAGCAAAACTCAGAAGAGCCCACACACTCAGATCTTAACCCCAGTGTGCAGAAAGGGTCAAAACGTGTTTTTCAGCAGAAATAAACATGTTTCTGCAAGTTTGGTCAACCCCATGTAAGTTATGGGGCAGTAACAGCACACTTTTCAAAACGTGTTTTTCAGCCCGAAATAAACGCGTTTTTTCAGACAACTGAATCCCCATGTAACAGCAAAACTCAGAAGAGCCCACACACTCAGATCTTAACCCCAGTGTGCAGAAAGGGACAAAACGTGTTTTTCAGCAGAAATTAACATGTTTCTGCAAGTTTGGTCAACCCCATGTAAGTTATGGGGCAGTAACAGTACACTCTGCAAAACGTGTTTTTCAGCCCGAAATAAACGCGTTTTTTCAGTCAACTGAATCCCCATGTAGCAACAAGGCTCAGAAGAGCCCACACACTCAGATCTTAACCCCAGTGTGCTGAAAGTGTCAAAACATGTTTTTCAGCAGAAATAAACATGTTTCTGCAAGTTTGGTCAACCCCATGTAAGTTATGGGGCAGTAACAGTACACTTTTCAAAACGTGTTTTTCAGCCCGAAATAAACGCGTTTTTTCAGACAACTGAATCCCCATGTAGCAGCAAGGCTCAGAAGAGCCCACACACTCAGATCTTAACCCCAGTGTGCTGAAAGTGTCAAAACATGTTTTTCAGCAGAAATAAACATGTTTCTGCAAGTTTGGTCAACCCCATGTAAGTTATGGGGCAGTAACAGTACACTTTTCTAAACGTGTTTTTCAGCCCGAAATAAACGCGTTTTTTCAGACAACTGAATCCCCATGTAGCAACAAGGCTCAGAAGAGCCCACACACTCAGATCTTAACCCCAGTGTGCTGAAAGTGTCAAAACATGTTTTTCAGCAGAAATAAACATGTTTCTGCAAGTTTGGTCAACCCCATGTAAGTTATGGGGCAGTAACAGTACACTTTTCAAAACGTGTTTTTCAGCCCGAAATAAACGCGTTTTTTCAGACAACTGAATCCCCATGTAGCAACAAGGCTCAGAAGAGCCCACACACTCAGATCTTAACCCCAGTGTGCTGAAAGTGTCAAAACATGTTTTTCAGCAGAAATAAACATGTTTCTGCAAGTTTGGTCAACCCCATGTAAGTTATGGGGCAGTAACAGTACACTTTTCAAAACGTGTTTTTCAGCCCGAAATAAACGCGTTTTTTCAGACAACTGAATACCCATGTAGCAGCAAGTCTCAGAAGAGCCCACACACTCAGCTCTTAACCCCAGTGTGCAGAAAGGGTCAAAACGTGTTTTTCAGCAGAAATAAACATGTTTCTGCAAGTTTGGTCAACCCCATGTAAGTTATGGGGCAGTAACAGTACACTCTGCAAAACGTGTTTTTCAGCCCGAAATAAACGCGTTTTTTCAGACAACTGAATCCCCATGTAGCAGCAAGGCTTAGAAGAGCCCACACACTCAGATCTTAACCCCAGTGTGCTGAAAGTGTCAAAACATGTTTTTCAGCAGAAATAAACATGTTTCTGCAAGTTTGGTCAACCCCATGTAAGTTATGGGGCAGTAACAGTACACTTTTCAAAACGTGTTTTTCAGCCCGAAATAAACGCGTTTTTTCAGACAACTGAATCCCCATGTAGCAACAAGGCTCAGAAGAGACCACACACTCAGATCTTAACCCCAGTGTGCTGAAAGTGTCAAAACATGTTTTTCAGCAGAAATAAACATGTTTCTGCAAGTTTGGTCAACCCCATGTAAGTTATGGGGCAGTAACAGTACACTTTTCAAAACGTGTTTTTCAGCCCGAAATAAACGCGTTTTTTCAGACAACTGAATCCCCATGTAGCAACAAGGCTCAGAAGAGCCCACACACTCAGATCTTAACCCCAGTGTGCTGAAAGTGTCAAAACATGTTTTTCAGCAGAAATAAACATGTTTCTGCAAGTTTGGTCAACCCCATGTAAGTTATGGGGCAGTAACAGTACACTTTTCTAAACGTGTTTTTCAGCCCGAAATAAACGCGTTTTTTCAGACAACTGAATCCCCATGTAGCAACAAGGCTCAGAAGAGCCCACACACTCAGATCTTAACCCCAGTGTGCTGAAAGTGTCAAAACATGTTTTTCAGCAGAAATAAACATGTTTCTGCAAGTTTGGTCAACCCCATGTAAGTTATGTGGCAGTAACAGTACACTTTTCAAAACGTGTTTTTCAGCCCGAAATAAACGCGTTTTTTCAGACAACTGAATCCCCATGTAGCAACAAGGCTCAGAAGAGCCCACACACTCAGATCTTAACCCCAGTGTGCTGAAAGTGTCAAAACATGTTTTTCAGCAGAAATAAACATGTTTCTGCAAGTTTGGTCAACCCCATGTAAGTTATGGGGCAGTAACAGTACACTTTTCAAAACGTGTTTTTCAGCCCGAAATAAACGCGTTTTTTCAGACAACTGAATACTCATGTAGCAGCAAGTCTCAGAAGAGCCCACACACTCAGCTCTTAACCCCAGTGTGCAGTAAGGGTCAAAACGTGTTTTTCAGCAGAAATAAACATGTTTCTGCAAGTTTGGTCAACCCCATGTAAGTTATGGGGCAGTAACAGTACACTCTGCAAAACGTGTTTTTCAGCCCGAAATAAACGCGTTTTTTCAGACAACTGAATCCCCATGTAGCAACAAGGCTCAGAAGAGCTCACACACTCAGATCTTAACCCCAGTGTGCTGAAAGTGTCAAAACATGTTTTTCAGCAGAAATAAACATGTTTCTGCAAGTTTGGTCAACCCCATGTAAGTTATGGGGCAGTAACAGTACACTTTTCAAAACGTGTTTTTCAGCCCGAAATAAACGCGTTTTTTCAGACAACTGAATCCCCATGTAGCAACAAGGCTCAGAAGAGCCCACACACTCAGATCTTGACCCCAGTGTGCTGAAAGTGTCAAAACATGTTTTTCAGCAGAAATAAACATGTTTCTGCAAGTTTGGTCAACCCCATGTAAGTTATGGGGCAGTAACAGTACACTCTGCAAAACGTGTTTTTCAGCCCGAAATAAACGCGTTTTTTCAGACAACTGAATACCCATGTAGCAGCAAGTCTCAGAAGAGCCCACACACTCAGCTCTTAACCCCAGTGTGCAGAAAGGGTCAAAACGTGTTTTTCAGCAGAAATAAACATGTTTCTGCAAGTTTGGTCAACCCCATGTAAGTTATGGGGCAGTAACAGTACACTTTTCAAAACGTGTTTTTCAGCCCGAAATAAACGCGTTTTTTCAGACAACTGAATCCCCATGTAGCAACAAGGCTCAGAAGAGCCCACACACTCAGATCTTAACCCCAGTGTGCTGAAAGTGTCAAAACATGTTTTTCAGCAGAAATAAACATGTTTCTGCAAGTTTGGTCAACCCCATGTAAGTTATGGGGCAGTAACAGCACCCTTTTCAAAACGTGTTTTTCAGCCCGAAATAAACGCGTTTTTTCAGACAACTGAATCCCCATGTAACAGCAAAACTCAGAAGAGCCCACACACTCAGATCTTAACCCCAGTGTGCAGAAAGGGTCAAAACGTGTTTTTCAGCAGAAATAAACGTTTCTGCAAGTTTGGTCAACCCCATGTAAGTTATGGGGCAGTAACAGCACCCTTTTCAAAACGTGTTTTTCAGCCCGAAATAAACGCGTTTTTTCAGACAACTGAATCCCCATGTAACAGCAAGGCTCAGAAGAGCCCACACACTCAGATCTTAACCCCAGTGTGCAGAAAGTGTCAAAACGTGTTTTTCAGCAGAAATAAACATGTTTCTGCAAGTTTGGTCAACCCCATGTAAGTTATGGGGCAGTAACAGCACCCTTTTCAAAACTTTTTTTTCAGCCCGAAATAAACGCGTTTTTTCAGACAACTGAATCCCCATGTAACAGCAAGGCTCAGAAGAGCCCACACACTCAGATCTTAACCCCAGTGTGCAGAAAGTGTCAAAACGTGTTTTTCAGCAGAAATAAACATGTTTCTGCAAGTTTGGTCAACCCCATGTAAGTTATGGGGCAGTAACAGCACCCTTTTCAAAACGTGTTTTTCAGCCCGAAATAAACGCGTTTTTTCAGACAACTGAATCCCCATGTAACAGCAAAACTCAGAAGAGCCCACACACTCAGATCTTAACCCCAGTGTGCAGAAAGGGTCAAAACGTGTTTTTCAGCAGAAATAAACATGTTTCTGCAAGTTTGGTCAACCCCATGTAAGTTATGGGGCAGTAACAGCACACTTTTCAAAACGTGTTTTTCAGCCCGAAATAAACGCGTTTTTTCAGACAACTGAATCCCCATGTAACAGCAAAACTCAGAAGAGCCCACACACTCAGATCTTAACCCCAGTGTGCAGAAAGGGACAAAACGTGTTTTTCAGCAGAAATTAACATGTTTCTGCAAGTTTGGTCAACCCCATGTAAGTTATGGGGCAGTAACAGTACACTCTGCAAAACGTGTTTTTCAGCCCGAAATAAACGCGTTTTTTCAGTCAACTGAATCCCCATGTAGCAACAAGGCTCAGAAGAGCCCACACACTCAGATCTTAACCCCAGTGTGCTGAAAGTGTCAAAACATGTTTTTCAGCAGAAATAAACATGTTTCTGCAAGTTTGGTCAACCCCATGTAAGTTATGGGGCAGTAACAGTACACTTTTCAAAACGTGTTTTTCAGCCCGAAATAAACGCGTTTTTTCAGACAACTGAATCCCCATGTAGCAGCAAGGCTCAGAAGAGCCCACACACTCAGATCTTAACCCCAGTGTGCTGAAAGTGTCAAAACATGTTTTTCAGCAGAAATAAACATGTTTCTGCAAGTTTGGTCAACCCCATGTAAGTTATGGGGCAGTAACAGTACACTTTTCTAAACGTGTTTTTCAGCCCGAAATAAACGCGTTTTTTCAGACAACTGAATCCCCATGTAGCAACAAGGCTCAGAAGAGCCCACACACTCAGATCTTAACCCCAGTGTGCTGAAAGTGTCAAAACATGTTTTTCAGCAGAAATAAACATGTTTCTGCAAGTTTGGTCAACCCCATGTAAGTTATGGGGCAGTAACAGTACACTTTTCAAAACGTGTTTTTCAGCCCGAAATAAACGCGTTTTTTCAGACAACTGAATCCCCATGTAGCAACAAGGCTCAGAAGAGCCCACACACTCAGATCTTAACCCCAGTGTGCTGAAAGTGTCAAAACATGTTTTTCAGCAGAAATAAACATGTTTCTGCAAGTTTGGTCAACCCCATGTAAGTTATGGGGCAGTAACAGTACACTTTTCAAAACGTGTTTTTCAGCCCGAAATAAACGCGTTTTTTCAGACAACTGAATACCCATGTAGCAGCAAGTCTCAGAAGAGCCCACACACTCAGCTCTTAACCCCAGTGTGCAGAAAGGGTCAAAACGTGTTTTTCAGCAGAAATAAACATGTTTCTGCAAGTTTGGTCAACCCCATGTAAGTTATGGGGCAGTAACAGTACACTCTGCAAAACGTGTTTTTCAGCCCGAAATAAACGCGTTTTTTCAGACAACTGAATCCCCATGTAGCAGCAAGGCTTAGAAGAGCCCACACACTCAGATCTTAACCCCAGTGTGCTGAAAGTGTCAAAACATGTTTTTCAGCAGAAATAAACATGTTTCTGCAAGTTTGGTCAACCCCATGTAAGTTATGGGGCAGTAACAGTACACTTTTCAAAACGTGTTTTTCAGCCCGAAATAAACGCGTTTTTTCAGACAACTGAATCCCCATGTAGCAACAAGGCTCAGAAGAGACCACACACTCAGATCTTAACCCCAGTGTGCTGAAAGTGTCAAAACATGTTTTTCAGCAGAAATAAACATGTTTCTGCAAGTTTGGTCAACCCCATGTAAGTTATGGGGCAGTAACAGTACACTTTTCAAAACGTGTTTTTCAGCCCGAAATAAACGCGTTTTTTCAGACAACTGAATCCCCATGTAGCAACAAGGCTCAGAAGAGCCCACACACTCAGATCTTAACCCCAGTGTGCTGAAAGTGTCAAAACATGTTTTTCAGCAGAAATAAACATGTTTCTGCAAGTTTGGTCAACCCCATGTAAGTTATGGGGCAGTAACAGTACACTTTTCTAAACGTGTTTTTCAGCCCGAAATAAACGCGTTTTTTCAGACAACTGAATCCCCATGTAGCAACAAGGCTCAGAAGAGCCCACACACTCAGATCTTAACCCCAGTGTGCTGAAAGTGTCAAAACATGTTTTTCAGCAGAAATAAACATGTTTCTGCAAGTTTGGTCAACCCCATGTAAGTTATGTGGCAGTAACAGTACACTTTTCAAAACGTGTTTTTCAGCCCGAAATAAACGCGTTTTTTCAGACAACTGAATCCCCATGTAGCAACAAGGCTCAGAAGAGCCCACACACTCAGATCTTAACCCCAGTGTGCTGAAAGTGTCAAAACATGTTTTTCAGCAGAAATAAACATGTTTCTGCAAGTTTGGTCAACCCCATGTAAGTTATGGGGCAGTAACAGTACACTTTTCAAAACGTGTTTTTCAGCCCGAAATAAACGCGTTTTTTCAGACAACTGAATACTCATGTAGCAGCAAGTCTCAGAAGAGCCCACACACTCAGCTCTTAACCCCAGTGTGCAGTAAGGGTCAAAACGTGTTTTTCAGCAGAAATAAACATGTTTCTGCAAGTTTGGTCAACCCCATGTAAGTTATGGGGCAGTAACAGCACCCTTTTCAAAACGTGTTTTTCAGCCCGAAATAAACGCGTTTTTTCAGACAACTGAATCCCCATGTAACAGCAAAACTCAGAAGAGCCCACACACTCAGATCTTAACCCCAGTGTGCAGAAAGGGTCAAAACGTGTTTTTCAGCAGAAATAAACATGTTTCTGCAAGTTTGGTCAACCCCATGTAAGTTATGGGGCAGTAACAGCACACTTTTCAAAACGTGTTTTTCAGCCCGAAATAAACGCGTTTTTTCAGACAACTGAATCCCCATGTAACAGCAAAACTCAGAAGAGCCCACACACTCAGATCTTAACCCCAGTGTGCAGAAAGGGACAAAACGTGTTTTTCAGCAGAAATTAACATGTTTCTGCAAGTTTGGTCAACCCCATGTAAGTTATGGGGCAGTAACAGTACACTCTGCAAAACGTGTTTTTCAGCCCGAAATAAACGCGTTTTTTCAGTCAACTGAATCCCCATGTAGCAACAAGGCTCAGAAGAGCCCACACACTCAGATCTTAACCCCAGTGTGCTGAAAGTGTCAAAACATGTTTTTCAGCAGAAATAAACATGTTTCTGCAAGTTTGGTCAACCCCATGTAAGTTATGGGGCAGTAACAGTACACTTTTCAAAACGTGTTTTTCAGCCCGAAATAAACGCGTTTTTTCAGACAACTGAATCCCCATGTAGCAGCAAGGCTCAGAAGAGCCCACACACTCAGATCTTAACCCCAGTGTGCTGAAAGTGTCAAAACATGTTTTTCAGCAGAAATAAACATGTTTCTGCAAGTTTGGTCAACCCCATGTAAGTTATGGGGCAGTAACAGTACACTTTTCTAAACGTGTTTTTCAGCCCGAAATAAACGCGTTTTTTCAGACAACTGAATCCCCATGTAGCAACAAGGCTCAGAAGAGCCCACACACTCAGATCTTAACCCCAGTGTGCTGAAAGTGTCAAAACATGTTTTTCAGCAGAAATAAACATGTTTCTGCAAGTTTGGTCAACCCCATGTAAGTTATGGGGCAGTAACAGTACACTTTTCAAAACGTGTTTTTCAGCCCGAAATAAACGCGTTTTTTCAGACAACTGAATCCCCATGTAGCAACAAGGCTCAGAAGAGCCCACACACTCAGATCTTAACCCCAGTGTGCTGAAAGTGTCAAAACATGTTTTTCAGCAGAAATAAACATGTTTCTGCAAGTTTGGTCAACCCCATGTAAGTTATGGGGCAGTAACAGTACACTTTTCAAAACGTGTTTTTCAGCCCGAAATAAACGCGTTTTTTCAGACAACTGAATACCCATGTAGCAGCAAGTCTCAGAAGAGCCCACACACTCAGCTCTTAACCCCAGTGTGCAGAAAGGGTCAAAACGTGTTTTTCAGCAGAAATAAACATGTTTCTGCAAGTTTGGTCAACCCCATGTAAGTTATGGGGCAGTAACAGTACACTCTGCAAAACGTGTTTTTCAGCCCGAAATAAACGCGTTTTTTCAGACAACTGAATCCCCATGTAGCAGCAAGGCTTAGAAGAGCCCACACACTCAGATCTTAACCCCAGTGTGCTGAAAGTGTCAAAACATGTTTTTCAGCAGAAATAAACATGTTTCTGCAAGTTTGGTCAACCCCATGTAAGTTATGGGGCAGTAACAGTACACTTTTCAAAACGTGTTTTTCAGCCCGAAATAAACGCGTTTTTTCAGACAACTGAATCCCCATGTAGCAACAAGGCTCAGAAGAGACCACACACTCAGATCTTAACCCCAGTGTGCTGAAAGTGTCAAAACATGTTTTTCAGCAGAAATAAACATGTTTCTGCAAGTTTGGTCAACCCCATGTAAGTTATGGGGCAGTAACAGTACACTTTTCAAAACGTGTTTTTCAGCCCGAAATAAACGCGTTTTTTCAGACAACTGAATCCCCATGTAGCAACAAGGCTCAGAAGAGCCCACACACTCAGATCTTAACCCCAGTGTGCTGAAAGTGTCAAAACATGTTTTTCAGCAGAAATAAACATGTTTCTGCAAGTTTGGTCAACCCCATGTAAGTTATGGGGCAGTAACAGTACACTTTTCTAAACGTGTTTTTCAGCCCGAAATAAACGCGTTTTTTCAGACAACTGAATCCCCATGTAGCAACAAGGCTCAGAAGAGCCCACACACTCAGATCTTAACCCCAGTGTGCTGAAAGTGTCAAAACATGTTTTTCAGCAGAAATAAACATGTTTCTGCAAGTTTGGTCAACCCCATGTAAGTTATGTGGCAGTAACAGTACACTTTTCAAAACGTGTTTTTCAGCCCGAAATAAACGCGTTTTTTCAGACAACTGAATCCCCATGTAGCAACAAGGCTCAGAAGAGCCCACACACTCAGATCTTAACCCCAGTGTGCTGAAAGTGTCAAAACATGTTTTTCAGCAGAAATAAACATGTTTCTGCAAGTTTGGTCAACCCCATGTAAGTTATGGGGCAGTAACAGTACACTTTTCAAAACGTGTTTTTCAGCCCGAAATAAACGCGTTTTTTCAGACAACTGAATACTCATGTAGCAGCAAGTCTCAGAAGAGCCCACACACTCAGCTCTTAACCCCAGTGTGCAGTAAGGGTCAAAACGTGTTTTTCAGCAGAAATAAACATGTTTCTGCAAGTTTGGTCAACCCCATGTAAGTTATGGGGCAGTAACAGTACACTCTGCAAAACGTGTTTTTCAGCCCGAAATAAACGCGTTTTTTCAGACAACTGAATCCCCATGTAGCAACAAGGCTCAGAAGAGCTCACACACTCAGATCTTAACCCCAGTGTGCTGAAAGTGTCAAAACATGTTTTTCAGCAGAAATAAACATGTTTCTGCAAGTTTGGTCAACCCCATGTAAGTTATGGGGCAGTAACAGTACACTTTTCAAAACGTGTTTTTCAGCCCGAAATAAACGCGTTTTTTCAGACAACTGAATCCCCATGTAGCAACAAGGCTCAGAAGAGCCCACACACTCAGATCTTGACCCCAGTGTGCTGAAAGTGTCAAAACATGTTTTTCAGCAGAAATAAACATGTTTCTGCAAGTTTGGTCAACCCCATGTAAGTTATGGGGCAGTAACAGTACACTCTGCAAAACGTGTTTTTCAGCCCGAAATAAACGCGTTTTTTCAGACAACTGAATACCCATGTAGCAGCAAGTCTCAGAAGAGCCCACACACTCAGCTCTTAACCCCAGTGTGCAGAAAGGGTCAAAACGTGTTTTTCAGCAGAAATAAACATGTTTCTGCAAGTTTGGTCAACCCCATGTAAGTTATGGGGCAGTAACAGTACACTTTTCAAAACGTGTTTTTCAGCCCGAAATAAACGCGTTTTTTCAGACAACTGAATCCCCATGTAGCAACAAGGCTCAGAAGAGCCCACACACTCAGATCTTAACCCCAGTGTGCTGAAAGTGTCAAAACATGTTTTTCAGCAGAAATAAACATGTTTCTGCAAGTTTGGTCAACCCCATGTAAGTTATGGGGCAGTAACAGTACACTTTTCAAAACGTGTTTTTCAGCCCGAAATAAACGCGTTTTTTCAGACAACTGAATCCCCATGTAGCAACAAGGCTCAGAAGAGCCCACACACTCAGATCTTAACCCCAGTGTGCTGAAAGTGTCAAAACATGTTTTTTCAGCAGAAATAAACATGTTTCTGCAAGTTTGGTCAACCCCATGTAAGTTATGGGGCAGTAACAGTACACTTTTCAAAACGTGTTTTTCAGCCCGAAATAAACGCGTTTTTTCAGACAACTGAATCCCCATGTAGCAACAAGGCTCAGAAGAGCCCACACACTCAGATCTTAACCCCAGTGTGCTGAAAGTGTCAAAACATGTTTTTCAGCAGAAATAAACATGTTTCTGCAAGTTTGGTCAACCCCATGTAAGTTATGGGGCAGTAACAGTACACTTTTCAAAACGTGTTTTTCAGCCCGAAATAAACGCGTTTTTTCAGACAACTGAATCCCCATGTAGCAACAAGGCTCAGAAGAGCCCACACACTCAGATCTTAACCCCAGTGTGCTGAAAGTGTCAAAACATGTTTTTCAGCAGAAATAAACATGTTTCTGCAAGTTTGGTCAACCCCATGTAAGTTATGGGGCAGTAACAGTACACTTTTCAAAACGTGTTTTTCAGCCCGAAATAAACGCGTTTTTTCAGACAACTGAATACCCATGTAGCAGCAAGTCTCAGAAGAGCCCACACACTCAGCTCTTAACCCCAGTGTGCAGAAAGGGTCAAAACGTGTTTTTCAGCAGAAATAAACATGTTTCTGCAAGTTTGGTCAACCCCATGTAAGTTATGGGGCAGTAACAGTACACTCTGCAAAACGTGTTTTTCAGCCCGAAATAAACGCGTTTTTTCAGACAACTGAATCCCCATGTAGCAGCAAGGCTCAGAAGAGCCCACACACTCAGATCTTAACCCCAGTGTGCAGAAAGGGTCAAAACGTGTTTTTCAGCAGAAATAAACATGTTTCTGCAAGTTTGGTCAACCCCATGTAAGTTATGGGGCAGTAACAGTACACTTTTCAAAACGTGTTTTTCAGCCCGAAATCAACGCGTTTTTTCAGACAACTGAATCACCATGTAGCAGCAAGGCTCAGAAGAGCCCACACACTCAGATCTTAACCCCAGTGTGCAGAAAGGGTCAAAACTTGTTTTTCAGCAGAAATAAACATGTTTCTGCAAGTTTGGTCAACCCCATGTAAGTTATGGGGCAGTAACAGTACACTTTTCTAAACGTGTTTTTCAGCCCGAAATAAACGCGTTTTTTCAGACAACTGAATCCCCATGTAGCAACAAGGCTCAGAAGAGCCCACACACTCAGATCTTAACCCCAGTGTGCTGAAAGTGTCAAAACATGTTTTTCAGCAGAAATAAACATGTTTCTGCAAGTTTGGTCAACCCCATGTAAGTTATGGGGCAGTAACAATACACCCTTCAAAACGTGTTTTTCAGCCCGAAATAAACGCGTTTTTTCAGACAACTGAATCCCCATGTAGCAACAAGGCTCAGAAGAGCCCACACACTCAGATCTTAACCCCAGTGTGCTGAAAGTGTCAAAACATGTTTTTCAGCAGAAATAAACATGTTTCTGCAAGTTTGGTCAACCCCATGTAAGTTATGGGGCAGTAACAGTACACTTTTCAAAACGTGTTTTTCAGCCCGAAATAAACGCGTTTTTTCAGACAACTGAATACCCATGTAGCAGCAAGTCTCAGAAGAGCCCACACACTCAGCTCTTAACCCCAGTGTGCAGAAAGGGTCAAAACGTGTTTTTCAGCAGAAATAAACATGTTTCTGCAAGTTTGGTCAACCCCATGTAAGTTATGGGGCAGTAACAGTACACTCTGCAAAACGTGTTTTTCAGCCCGAAATAAACGCGTTTTTTCAGACAACTGAATCCCCATGTAGCAGCAAGGCTTAGAAGAGCCCACACACTCAGATCTTAACCCCAGTGTGCTGAAAGTGTCAAAACATGTTTTTCAGCAGAAATAAACATGTTTCTGCAAGTTTGGTCAACCCCATGTAAGTTATGGGGCAGTAACAGTACACTTTTCAAAACGTGTTTTTCAGCCCGAAATAAACGCGTTTTTTCAGACAACTGAATCCCCATGTAGCAACAAGGCTCAGAAGAGACCACACACTCAGATCTTAACCCCAGTGTGCTGAAAGTGTCAAAACATGTTTTTCAGCAGAAATAAACATGTTTCTGCAAGTTTGGTCAACCCCATGTAAGTTATGGGGCAGTAACAGTACACTTTTCAAAACGTGTTTTTCAGCCCGAAATAAACGCGTTTTTTCAGACAACTGAATCCCCATGTAGCAACAAGGCTCAGAAGAGCCCACACACTCAGATCTTAACCCCAGTGTGCTGAAAGTGTCAAAACATGTTTTTCAGCAGAAATAAACATGTTTCTGCAAGTTTGGTCAACCCCATGTAAGTTATGGGGCAGTAACAGTACACTTTTCTAAACGTGTTTTTCAGCCCGAAATAAACGCGTTTTTTCAGACAACTGAATCCCCATGTAGCAACAAGGCTCAGAAGAGCCCACACACTCAGATCTTAACCCCAGTGTGCTGAAAGTGTCAAAACATGTTTTTCAGCAGAAATAAACATGTTTCTGCAAGTTTGGTCAACCCCATGTAAGTTATGTGGCAGTAACAGTACACTTTTCAAAACGTGTTTTTCAGCCCGAAATAAACGCGTTTTTTCAGACAACTGAATCCCCATGTAGCAACAAGGCTCAGAAGAGCCCACACACTCAGATCTTAACCCCAGTGTGCTGAAAGTGTCAAAACATGTTTTTCAGCAGAAATAAACATGTTTCTGCAAGTTTGGTCAACCCCATGTAAGTTATGGGGCAGTAACAGTACACTTTTCAAAACGTGTTTTTCAGCCCGAAATAAACGCGTTTTTTCAGACAACTGAATACTCATGTAGCAGCAAGTCTCAGAAGAGCCCACACACTCAGCTCTTAACCCCAGTGTGCAGTAAGGGTCAAAACGTGTTTTTCAGCAGAAATAAACATGTTTCTGCAAGTTTGGTCAACCCCATGTAAGTTATGGGGCAGTAACAGTACACTCTGCAAAACGTGTTTTTCAGCCCGAAATAAACGCGTTTTTTCAGACAACTGAATCCCCATGTAGCAACAAGGCTCAGAAGAGCTCACACACTCAGATCTTAACCCCAGTGTGCTGAAAGTGTCAAAACATGTTTTTCAGCAGAAATAAACATGTTTCTGCAAGTTTGGTCAACCCCATGTAAGTTATGGGGCAGTAACAGTACACTTTTCAAAACGTGTTTTTCAGCCCGAAATAAACGCGTTTTTTCAGACAACTGAATCCCCATGTAGCAACAAGGCTCAGAAGAGCCCACACACTCAGATCTTGACCCCAGTGTGCTGAAAGTGTCAAAACATGTTTTTCAGCAGAAATAAACATGTTTCTGCAAGTTTGGTCAACCCCATGTAAGTTATGGGGCAGTAACAGTACACTCTGCAAAACGTGTTTTTCAGCCCGAAATAAACGCGTTTTTTCAGACAACTGAATACCCATGTAGCAGCAAGTCTCAGAAGAGCCCACACACTCAGCTCTTAACCCCAGTGTGCAGAAAGGGTCAAAACGTGTTTTTCAGCAGAAATAAACATGTTTCTGCAAGTTTGGTCAACCCCATGTAAGTTATGGGGCAGTAACAGTACACTTTTCAAAACGTGTTTTTCAGCCCGAAATAAACGCGTTTTTTCAGACAACTGAATCCCCATGTAGCAACAAGGCTCAGAAGAGCCCACACACTCAGATCTTAACCCCAGTGTGCTGAAAGTGTCAAAACATGTTTTTCAGCAGAAATAAACATGTTTCTGCAAGTTTGGTCAACCCCATGTAAGTTATGGGGCAGTAACAGTACACTTTTCAAAACGTGTTTTTCAGCCCGAAATAAACGCGTTTTTTCAGACAACTGAATCCCCATGTAGCAACAAGGCTCAGAAGAGCCCACACACTCAGATCTTAACCCCAGTGTGCTGAAAGTGTCAAAACATGTTTTTTCAGCAGAAATAAACATGTTTCTGCAAGTTTGGTCAACCCCATGTAAGTTATGGGGCAGTAACAGTACACTTTTCAAAACGTGTTTTTCAGCCCAAAATAAACGCGTTTTTTCAGACAACTGAATCCCCATGTAGCAACAAGGCTCAGAAGAGCCCACACACTCAGATCTTAACCCCAGTGTGCTGAAAGTGTCAAAACATGTTTTTCAGCAGAAATAAACATGTTTCTGCAAGTTTGGTCAACCCCATGTAAGTTATGGGGCAGTAACAGTACACTTTTCAAAACGTGTTTTTCAGCCCGAAATAAACGCGTTTTTTCAGACAACTGAATCCCCATGTAGCAACAAGGCTCAGAAGAGCCCACACACTCAGATCTTAACCCCAGTGTGCTGAAAGTGTCAAAACATGTTTTTCAGCAGAAATAAACATGTTTCTGCAAGTTTGGTCAACCCCATGTAAGTTATGGGGCAGTAACAGTACACTTTTCAAAACGTGTTTTTCAGCCCGAAATAAACGCGTTTTTTCAGACAACTGAATACCCATGTAGCAGCAAGTCTCAGAAGAGCCCACACACTCAGCTCTTAACCCCAGTGTGCAGAAAGGGTCAAAACGTGTTTTTCAGCAGAAATAAACATGTTTCTGCAAGTTTGGTCAACCCCATGTAAGTTATGGGGCAGTAACAGTACACTCTGCAAAACGTGTTTTTCAGCCCGAAATAAACGCGTTTTTTCAGACAACTGAATCCCCATGTAGCAGCAAGGCTCAGAAGAGCCCACACACTCAGATCTTAACCCCAGTGTGCTGAAAGTGTCAAAACATGTTTTTCAGCAGAAATAAACATGTTTCTGCAAGTTTGGTCAACCCCATGTAAGTTATGGGGCAGTAACAGTACACTTTTCAAAACGTGTTTTTCAGCCCGAAATAAACGCGTTTTTTCAGACAACTGAATCCCCATGTAGCAACAAGGCTCAGAAGAGCCCACACACTCAGATCTTGACCCCAGTGTGCTGAAAGTGTCAATACATGTTTTTCAGCAGAAATAAACATGTTTCTGCAAGTTTGGTCAACCCCATGTAAGTTATGGGGCAGTAACAGTACACTCTGCAAAACGTGTTTTTCAGCCCGAAATAAACGCGTTTTTTCAGACAACTGAATACCCATGTAGCAGCAAGTCTCAGAAGAGCCCACACACTCAGCTCTTAACCCCAGTGTGCAGAAAGGGTCAAAACGTGTTTTTCAGCAGAAATAAACATGTTTCTGCAAGTTTGGTCAACCCCATGTAAGTTATGGGGCAGTAACAGTACACTCTGCAAAACGTGTTTTTCAGCCCGAAATAAACGCGTTTTTTCAGACAACTGAATCCCCATGTAGCAGCAAGGCTCAGAAGAGCCCACACACTCAGATCTTAACCCCAGTGTGCAGAAAGGGTCAAAACGTGTTTTTCAGCAGAAATAAACATGTTTCTGCAAGTTTGGTCAACCCCATGTAAGTTATGGGGCAGTAACAGTACACTTTTCAAAACGTGTTTTTCAGCCCGAAATCAACGCGTTTTTTCAGACAACTGAATCACCATGTAGCAGCAAGGCTCAGAAGAGCCCACACACTCAGATCTTAACCCCAGTGTGCAGAAAGGGTCAAAACTTGTTTTTCAGCAGAAATAAACATGTTTCTGCAAGTTTGGTCAACCCCATGTAAGTTATGGGGCAGTAACAGTACACTTTTCAAAACGTGTTTTTCAGCCCGAAATAAACGCGTTTTTTCAGACAACTGAATACCCATGTAGCAGCAAGGCTCAGAAGAGCCCACACACTCAGATCTTAACCCCAGTGTGCTGAAAGTGTCAAAACATGTTTTTCAGCAGAAATAAACATGTTTCTGCAAGTTTGGTCAACCCCATGTAAGTTATGGGGCAGTAACAGCACACTTTTCAAAACGTGTTTTTCAGCCCGAAATAAACGCGTTTTTTCAGACAACTGAATCCCCATGTAACAGCAAGGCTCAGAAGAGCCCACACACTCAGATCTTAACCCCAGTGTGCAGAAAGGGTCAAAACGTGTTTTTCAGCAGAAATAAACATGTTTCTGCAAGTTTGGTCAACCCCATGTAAGTTATGGGGCAGTAACAGCACCCTTTTCAAAACGTGTTTTTCAGCCCGAAATAAACGCGTTTTTTCAGACAACTGAATCCCCATGTAACAGCAAAACTCAGAAGAGCCCACACACTCAGATGTTAACCCCAGTGTGCAGAAAGGGTCAAAACGTGTTTTTCAGCAGAAATAAACATGTTTCTGCAAGTTTGGTCAACCCCATGTAAGTTATGGGGCAGTAACAGCACCCTTTTCAAAACGTGTTTTTCAGCCCGAAATAAACGCGTTTTTTCAGACAACTGAATCCCCATGTAACAGCAAAACTCAGAAGAGCCCACACACTCAGATCTTAACCCCAGTGTGCAGAAAGGGTCAAAACGTGTTTTTCAGCAGAAATAAACATGTTTCTGCAAGTTTGGTCAACCCCATGTAAGTTATGGGGCAGTAACAGCACACTTTTCAAAACGTGTTTTTCAGTCCGAAATAAACGCGTTTTTTCAGACAACTGAATCCCCATGTAACAGCAAAACTCAGAAGAGCCCACACACTCAGATCTTAACCCCAGTGTGCAGAAAGGGTCAAAACATGTTTTTCAGCAGAAATTAACATGTTTCTGCAAGTTTGGTCAACCCCATGTAAGTTATGGGGCAGTAACAGCACCCTTTTCAAAACGTGTTTTTCAGCCCGAAATAAACGCGTTTTTTCAGACAACTGAATCCCCATGTAACAGCAAAACTCAGAAGAGCCCACACACTCAGATCTTAACCCCAGTGTGCAGAAAGGGTCAAAACGTGTTTTTCAGCAGAAATAAACTTGTTTCTGCAAGTTTGGTCAACCCCATATAAGTTATGGGGCAGTAACAGCACCCTTTTCAAAACGTGTTTTTCAGCCCGAAATAAACGCGTTTTTTCACACAACTGAATCCCCATGTAACAGCAAAACTCAGAAGAGCCCACACACTCAGATCTTAACCCCACTGTGCAGAAAGGGTCAAAACGTGTTTTTCAGAAGAAATAAACATGTTTCTGCAAGTTTGGTCAACCCCATGTAAGTTATGGGGCAGTAACAGCACCCTTTTCAAAACGTGTTTTTCAGCCCGAAATAAACGCGTTTTTCCAGACAACTGAATCCCCATGTAACAGCAAGGCTCAGAAGAGCCCACACACTCAGATCTTAACCCCAGTGTGCAGAAAGTGTCAAAACGTGTTTTTCAGCAGAAATAAACATGTTTCTGCAAGTTTGGTCAACCCCATGTAAGTTATGGGGCAGTAACAGCACCCTTTTCAAAACTTTTTTTTCAGCCCGAAATAAACGCGTTTTTTCAGACAACTGAATCCCCATGTAACAGCAAGGCTCAGAAGAGCCCACACACTCAGATCTTAACCCCAGTGTGCAGAAAGTGTCAAAACGTGTTTTTCAGCAGAAATAAACATGTTTCTGCAAGTTTGGTCAACCCCATGTAAGTTATGGGGCAGTAACAGCACTCTTTTCAAAACGTGTTTTTCAGCCCGAAATAAACGCGTTTTTTCACACAACTGAATCCCCATGTAACAGCAAAACTCAGAAGAGCCCACACACTCACATCTTAACCCCACTGTGCAGAAAGGGTCAAAACGTGTTTTTCAGCAGAAATAAACATGTTTCTGCAAGTTTGGTCAACCCCATGTAAGTTATGGGGCAGTAACAGCACCCTTTTCAAAACGTGTTTTTCAGCCCGAAATAAACGCGTTTTTTCAGACAACTGAATCCCCATGTAACAGCAAAACTCAGAAGAGCCCACACACTCAGATCTTAACCCCAGTGTGCAGAAAGGGTCAAAACGTGTTTTTCAGCAGAAATAAACATGTTTCTGCAAGTTTGGTCAACCCCATGTAAGTTATATGGCAGTAACAGCACCCTTTTCAAAACGTGTTTTTCAGCCCGAAATAAACGCGTTTTTTCAGACAACTGAATCCCCATGTAACAGCAAAACTCAGAAGAGCCCACACACTCAGATGTTAACCCCAGTGTGCAGAAAGGGTCAAAACGTGTTTTTCAGCAGAAATAAACATGTTTCTGCAAGTTTGGTCAACCCCATGTAAGTTATGGGGCAGTAACAGTACACTCTGCAAAACGTGTTTTTCAGCCCGAAATAAACGCGTTTTTTCAGACAACTGAATCCCCATGTAGCAGCAAGGCTTAGAAGAGCCCACACACTCAGATCTTAACCCCAGTGTGCTGAAAGTGTCAAAACATGTTTTTCAGCAGAAATAAACATGTTTCTGCAAGTTTGGTCAACCCCATGTAAGTTATGGGGCAGTAACAGTACACTTTTCAAAACGTGTTTTTCAGCCCGAAATAAACGCGTTTTTTCAGACAACTGAATCCCCATGTAGCAACAAGGCTCAGAAGAGACCACACACTCAGATCTTAACCCCAGTGTGCTGAAAGTGTCAAAACATGTTTTTCAGCAGAAATAAACATGTTTCTGCAAGTTTGGTCAACCCCATGTAAGTTATGGGGCAGTAACAGTACACTTTTCAAAACGTGTTTTTCAGCCCGAAATAAACGCGTTTTTTCAGACAACTGAATCCCCATGTAGCAACAAGGCTCAGAAGAGCCCACACACTCAGATCTTAACCCCAGTGTGCTGAAAGTGTCAAAACATGTTTTTCAGCAGAAATAAACATGTTTCTGCAAGTTTGGTCAACCCCATGTAAGTTATGGGGCAGTAACAGTACACTTTTCTAAACGTGTTTTTCAGCCCGAAATAAACGCGTTTTTTCAGACAACTGAATCCCCATGTAGCAACAAGGCTCAGAAGAGCCCACACACTCAGATCTTAACCCCAGTGTGCTGAAAGTGTCAAAACATGTTTTTCAGCAGAAATAAACATGTTTCTGCAAGTTTGGTCAACCCCATGTAAGTTATGTGGCAGTAACAGTACACTTTTCAAAACGTGTTTTTCAGCCCGAAATAAACGCGTTTTTTCAGACAACTGAATCCCCATGTAGCAACAAGGCTCAGAAGAGCCCACACACTCAGATCTTAACCCCAGTGTGCTGAAAGTGTCAAAACATGTTTTTCAGCAGAAATAAACATGTTTCTGCAAGTTTGGTCAACCCCATGTAAGTTATGGGGCAGTAACAGTACACTTTTCAAAACGTGTTTTTCAGCCCGAAATAAACGCGTTTTTTCAGACAACTGAATACTCATGTAGCAGCAAGTCTCAGAAGAGCCCACACACTCAGCTCTTAACCCCAGTGTGCAGTAAGGGTCAAAACGTGTTTTTCAGCAGAAATAAACATGTTTCTGCAAGTTTGGTCAACCCCATGTAAGTTATGGGGCAGTAACAGTACACTCTGCAAAACGTGTTTTTCAGCCCGAAATAAACGCGTTTTTTCAGACAACTGAATCCCCATGTAGCAACAAGGCTCAGAAGAGCTCACACACTCAGATCTTAACCCCAGTGTGCTGAAAGTGTCAAAACATGTTTTTCAGCAGAAATAAACATGTTTCTGCAAGTTTGGTCAACCCCATGTAAGTTATGGGGCAGTAACAGTACACTTTTCAAAACGTGTTTTTCAGCCCGAAATAAACGCGTTTTTTCAGACAACTGAATCCCCATGTAGCAACAAGGCTCAGAAGAGCCCACACACTCAGATCTTGACCCCAGTGTGCTGAAAGTGTCAAAACATGTTTTTCAGCAGAAATAAACATGTTTCTGCAAGTTTGGTCAACCCCATGTAAGTTATGGGGCAGTAACAGTACACTCTGCAAAACGTGTTTTTCAGCCCGAAATAAACGCGTTTTTTCAGACAACTGAATACCCATGTAGCAGCAAGTCTCAGAAGAGCCCACACACTCAGCTCTTAACCCCAGTGTGCAGAAAGGGTCAAAACGTGTTTTTCAGCAGAAATAAACATGTTTCTGCAAGTTTGGTCAACCCCATGTAAGTTATGGGGCAGTAACAGTACACTTTTCAAAACGTGTTTTTCAGCCCGAAATAAACGCGTTTTTTCAGACAACTGAATCCCCATGTAGCAACAAGGCTCAGAAGAGCCCACACACTCAGATCTTAACCCCAGTGTGCTGAAAGTGTCAAAACATGTTTTTCAGCAGAAATAAACATGTTTCTGCAAGTTTGGTCAACCCCATGTAAGTTATGGGGCAGTAACAGTACACTTTTCAAAACGTGTTTTTCAGCCCGAAATAAACGCGTTTTTTCAGACAACTGAATCCCCATGTAGCAACAAGGCTCAGAAGAGCCCACACACTCAGATCTTAACCCCAGTGTGCTGAAAGTGTCAAAACATGTTTTTTCAGCAGAAATAAACATGTTTCTGCAAGTTTGGTCAACCCCATGTAAGTTATGGGGCAGTAACAGTACACTTTTCAAAACGTGTTTTTCAGCCCGAAATAAACGCGTTTTTTCAGACAACTGAATCCCCATGTAGCAACAAGGCTCAGAAGAGCCCACACACTCAGATCTTAACCCCAGTGTGCTGAAAGTGTCAAAACATGTTTTTCAGCAGAAATAAACATGTTTCTGCAAGTTTGGTCAACCCCATGTAAGTTATGGGGCAGTAACAGTACACTTTTCAAAACGTGTTTTTCAGCCCGAAATAAACGCGTTTTTTCAGACAACTGAATCCCCATGTAGCAACAAGGCTCAGAAGAGCCCACACACTCAGATCTTAACCCCAGTGTGCTGAAAGTGTCAAAACATGTTTTTCAGCAGAAATAAACATGTTTCTGCAAGTTTGGTCAACCCCATGTAAGTTATGGGGCAGTAACAGTACACTTTTCAAAACGTGTTTTTCAGCCCGAAATAAACGCGTTTTTTCAGACAACTGAATACCCATGTAGCAGCAAGTCTCAGAAGAGCCCACACACTCAGCTCTTAACCCCAGTGTGCAGAAAGGGTCAAAACGTGTTTTTCAGCAGAAATAAACATGTTTCTGCAAGTTTGGTCAACCCCATGTAAGTTATGGGGCAGTAACAGTACACTCTGCAAAACGTGTTTTTCAGCCCGAAATAAACGCGTTTTTTCAGACAACTGAATCCCCATGTAGCAGCAAGGCTCAGAAGAGCCCACACACTCAGATCTTAACCCCAGTGTGCTGAAAGTGTCAAAACATGTTTTTCAGCAGAAATAAACATGTTTCTGCAAGTTTGGTCAACCCCATGTAAGTTATGGGGCAGTAACAGTACACTTTTCAAAACGTGTTTTTCAGCCCGAAATAAACGCGTTTTTTCAGACAACTGAATCCCCATGTAGCAACAAGGCTCAGAAGAGCCCACACACTCAGATCTTGACCCCAGTGTGCTGAAAGTGTCAATACATGTTTTTCAGCAGAAATAAACATGTTTCTGCAAGTTTGGTCAACCCCATGTAAGTTATGGGGCAGTAACAGTACACTCTGCAAAACGTGTTTTTCAGCCCGAAATAAACGCGTTTTTTCAGACAACTGAATACCCATGTAGCAGCAAGTCTCAGAAGAGCCCACACACTCAGCTCTTAACCCCAGTGTGCAGAAAGGGTCAAAACGTGTTTTTCAGCAGAAATAAACATGTTTCTGCAAGTTTGGTCAACCCCATGTAAGTTATGGGGCAGTAACAGTACACTCTGCAAAACGTGTTTTTCAGCCCGAAATAAACGCGTTTTTTCAGACAACTGAATCCCCATGTAGCAGCAAGGCTCAGAAGAGCCCACACACTCAGATCTTAACCCCAGTGTGCAGAAAGGGTCAAAACGTGTTTTTCAGCAGAAATAAACATGTTTCTGCAAGTTTGGTCAACCCCATGTAAGTTATGGGGCAGTAACAGTACACTTTTCAAAACGTGTTTTTCAGCCCGAAATCAACGCGTTTTTTCAGACAACTGAATCACCATGTAGCAGCAAGGCTCAGAAGAGCCCACACACTCAGATCTTAACCCCAGTGTGCAGAAAGGGTCAAAACTTGTTTTTCAGCAGAAATAAACATGTTTCTGCAAGTTTGGTCAACCCCATGTAAGTTATGGGGCAGTAACAGTACACTTTTCAAAACGTGTTTTTCAGCCCGAAATAAACGCGTTTTTTCAGACAACTGAATACCCATGTAGCAGCAAGGCTCAGAAGAGCCCACACACTCAGATCTTAACCCCAGTGTGCTGAAAGTGTCAAAACATGTTTTTCAGCAGAAATAAACATGTTTCTGCAAGTTTGGTCAACCCCATGTAAGTTATGGGGCAGTAACAGCACACTTTTCAAAACGTGTTTTTCAGCCCGAAATAAACGCGTTTTTTCAGACAACTGAATCCCCATGTAACAGCAAGGCTCAGAAGAGCCCACACACTCAGATCTTAACCCCAGTGTGCAGAAAGGGTCAAAACGTGTTTTTCAGCAGAAATAAACATGTTTCTGCAAGTTTGGTCAACCCCATGTAAGTTATGGGGCAGTAACAGCACCCTTTTCAAAACGTGTTTTTCAGCCCGAAATAAACGCGTTTTTTCAGACAACTGAATCCCCATGTAACAGCAAAACTCAGAAGAGCCCACACACTCAGATGTTAACCCCAGTGTGCAGAAAGGGTCAAAACGTGTTTTTCAGCAGAAATAAACATGTTTCTGCAAGTTTGGTCAACCCCATGTAAGTTATGGGGCAGTAACAGCACCCTTTTCAAAACGTGTTTTTCAGCCCGAAATAAACGCGTTTTTTCAGACAACTGAATCCCCATGTAACAGCAAAACTCAGAAGAGCCCACACACTCAGATCTTAACCCCAGTGTGCAGAAAGGGTCAAAACGTGTTTTTCAGCAGAAATAAACATGTTTCTGCAAGTTTGGTCAACCCCATGTAAGTTATGGGGCAGTAACAGCACACTTTTCAAAACGTGTTTTTCAGTCCGAAATAAACGCGTTTTTTCAGACAACTGAATCCCCATGTAACAGCAAAACTCAGAAGAGCCCACACACTCAGATCTTAACCCCAGTGTGCAGAAAGGGTCAAAACATGTTTTTCAGCAGAAATTAACATGTTTCTGCAAGTTTGGTCAACCCCATGTAAGTTATGGGGCAGTAACAGCACCCTTTTCAAAACGTGTTTTTCAGCCCGAAATAAACGCGTTTTTTCAGACAACTGAATCCCCATGTAACAGCAAAACTCAGAAGAGCCCACACACTCAGATCTTAACCCCAGTGTGCAGAAAGGGTCAAAACGTGTTTTTCAGCAGAAATAAACTTGTTTCTGCAAGTTTGGTCAACCCCATATAAGTTATGGGGCAGTAACAGCACCCTTTTCAAAACGTGTTTTTCAGCCCGAAATAAACGCGTTTTTTCACACAACTGAATCCCCATGTAACAGCAAAACTCAGAAGAGCCCACACACTCAGATCTTAACCCCACTGTGCAGAAAGGGTCAAAACGTGTTTTTCAGAAGAAATAAACATGTTTCTGCAAGTTTGGTCAACCCCATGTAAGTTATGGGGCAGTAACAGCACCCTTTTCAAAACGTGTTTTTCAGCCCGAAATAAACGCGTTTTTCCAGACAACTGAATCCCCATGTAACAGCAAGGCTCAGAAGAGCCCACACACTCAGATCTTAACCCCAGTGTGCAGAAAGTGTCAAAACGTGTTTTTCAGCAGAAATAAACATGTTTCTGCAAGTTTGGTCAACCCCATGTAAGTTATGGGGCAGTAACAGCACCCTTTTCAAAACTTTTTTTTCAGCCCGAAATAAACGCGTTTTTTCAGACAACTGAATCCCCATGTAACAGCAAGGCTCAGAAGAGCCCACACACTCAGATCTTAACCCCAGTGTGCAGAAAGTGTCAAAACGTGTTTTTCAGCAGAAATAAACATGTTTCTGCAAGTTTGGTCAACCCCATGTAAGTTATGGGGCAGTAACAGCACTCTTTTCAAAACGTGTTTTTCAGCCCGAAATAAACGCGTTTTTTCACACAACTGAATCCCCATGTAACAGCAAAACTCAGAAGAGCCCACACACTCACATCTTAACCCCACTGTGCAGAAAGGGTCAAAACGTGTTTTTCAGCAGAAATAAACATGTTTCTGCAAGTTTGGTCAACCCCATGTAAGTTATGGGGCAGTAACAGCACCCTTTTCAAAACGTGTTTTTCAGCCCGAAATAAACGCGTTTTTTCAGACAACTGAATCCCCATGTAACAGCAAAACTCAGAAGAGCCCACACACTCAGATCTTAACCCCAGTGTGCAGAAAGGGTCAAAACGTGTTTTTCAGCAGAAATAAACATGTTTCTGCAAGTTTGGTCAACCCCATGTAAGTTATATGGCAGTAACAGCACCCTTTTCAAAACGTGTTTTTCAGCCCGAAATAAACGCGTTTTTTCAGACAACTGAATCCCCATGTAACAGCAAAACTCAGAAGAGCCCACACACTCAGATGTTAACCGCAGTGTGCAGAAAGGGTCAAAACGTGTTTTTCAGCAGAAATAAACATGTTTCTGCAAGTTTGGTCAACCCCATGTAAGTTATGGGGCAGTAACAGCACCCTTTTCAAAACGTGTTTTTCAGCCCGAAATAAACGCGTTTTTTCAGACAACTGAATCCCCATGTAACAGCAAAACTCAGAAGAGCCCACACACTCAGATCTTAACCCCAGTGTGCAGAAAGGGTCAAAACGTGTTTTTCAGCAGAAATAAACATGTTTCTGCAAGTTTGGTCAACCCCATGTAAGTTATGGGGCAGTAACAGCACACTTTTCAAAACGTGTTTTTCAGCCCGAAATTAACGCGTTTTTTCAGACAACTGAATCCCCATGTAACAGCAAAACTCAGAAGAGCCCACACACTCAGATCTTAACCCCAGTGTGCAGAAAGGGACAAAACGTGTTTTTCAGCAGAAATTAACATGTTTCTGCAAGTTTGGTCAACCCCATGTAAGTTATGGGGCAGTAACAGCACCCTTTTCAAAACGTGTTTTTCAGCCCGAAATAAACGCGTTTTTTCAGACAACTGAATCCCCATGTAACAGCAAAACTCAGAAGAGCCCACACACTCAGATCTTAACCCCAGTGTGCAGAAAGGGTCAAAACGTGTTTTTCAGCAGAAATAAACATGTTTCTGCAAGTTTGGTCAACCCCATATAAGTTATGGGGCAGTAACAGCACCCTTTTCAAAACGTGTTTTTCAGCCCGAAATAAACGCGTTTTTTCACACAACTGAATCCCCATGTAACAGCAAAACTCAGAAGAGCCCACACACTCAGATCTTAACCCCACTGTGCAGAAAGGGTCAAAACGTGTTTTTCAGCAGAAATAAACATGTTTCTGCAAGTTTGGTCAACCCCATGTAAGTTATGGGGCAGTAACAGCACCCTTTTCAAAACGTGTTTTTCAGCCCGAAATAAACGCGTTTTTTCAGACAACTGAATCCCCATGTAACAGCAAGGCTCAGAAGAGCCCACACACTCAGATCTTAACCCCAGTGTGCAGAAAGTGTCAAAACGTGTTTTTCAGCAGAAATAAACATGTTTCTGCAAGTTTGGTCAACCCCATGTAAGTTATGGGGCAGTAACAGCACCCTTTTCAAAACGTGTTTTTCAGCCCGAAATAAACGCGTTTTTTCAGACAACTGAATCCCCATGTAACAGCAAAGCTCAGAAGAGCCCACACACTCAGATCTTAACCCCAGTGAGCAGAAAGGGTCAAAACGTGTTTTTCAGCAGAAATAAACATGTTTCTGCAAGTTTGGTCAACCCCATGTAAGTTATGGGGCAGTAACAGCACCCTTTTCAAAACTTTTTTTTCAGCACGAAATAAACGCGTTTTTTCAGACAACTGAATCCCCATGTAACAGCAAGGCTCAGAAGAGCCCACACACTCAGATCTTAACCCCAGTGTGCAGAAAGTGTCAAAACGTGTTTTTCAGCAGAAATAAACATGTTTCTGCAAGTTTGGTCAACCCCATGTAAGTTATGGGGCAGTAACAGCACCCTTTTCAAAACGTGTTTTTCAGCCCGAAATAAACGCGTTTTTTCAGACAACTGAATCCCCATGTAACAGCAAAACTCAGAAGAGCCCACACACTCAGATCTTAACCCCAGTGTGCAGAAAGGGTCAAAACGTGTTTTTCAGCAGAAATAAACTTGTTTCTGCAAGTTTGGTCAACCCCATATAAGTTATGGGGCAGTAACAGCACCCTTTTCAAAACGTGTTTTTCAGCCCGAAATAAACGCGTTTTTTCACACAACTGAATCCCCATGTAACAGCAAAACTCAGAAGAGCCCACACACTCAGATCTTAACCCCAGTGTGCAGAAAGGGTCAAAACGTGTTTTTCAGCAGAAATAAACATGTTTCTGCAAGTTTGGTCAACCCCATGTAAGTTATGGGGCAGTAACAGCACCCTTTTCAAAACTTTTTTTTTCAGCCCGAAATAAACGCGTTTTTTCAGACAACTGAATCCCCATGTAACAGCAAGGCTCAGAAGAGCCCACACACTCAGATCTTAACCCCAGTGTGCAGAAAGTGTCAAAACGTGTTTTTCAGCAGAAATAAACATGTTTCTGCAAGTTTGGTCAACCCCATGTAAGTTATGGGGCAGTAACAGCACCCTTTTCAAAACGTGTTTTTCAGCCCGAAATAAACGCGTTTTTTCAGACAACTGAATCCCCATGTAACAGCAAAACTCAGAAGAGCCCACACACTCAGATCTTAACCCCAGTGTGCAGAAAGGGTCAAAACGTGTTTTTCAGCAGAAATAAACTTGTTTCTACAAGTTTGGTCAACCCCATATAAGTTATGGGGCAGTAACAGCACCCTTTTCAAAACGTGTTTTTCAGCCCGAAATAAACGCGTTTTTTCACACAACTGAATCCCCATGTAACAGCAAAACTCAGAAGAGCCCACACACTCAGATGTTAACCCCAGTGTGCAGAAAGGGTCAAAACGTGTTTTTCAGCAGAAATAAACTTGTTTCTACAAGTTTGGTCAACCCCATATAAGTTATGGGGCAGTAACAGCACCCTTTTCAAAACGTGTTTTTCAGCCCGAAATAAACGCGTTTTTTCAGACAACTGAATCCCCATGTAACAGCAAAACTCAGAAGAGCCCACACACTCAGATCTTAACCCCAGTGTGCAGAAAGGGTCAAAACGTGTTTTTCAGCAGAAATAAACTTGTTTCTACAAGTTTGGTCAACCCCATATAAGTTATGGGGCAGTAACAGCACCCTTTTCAAAACGTGTTTTTCAGCCCGAAATAAACGCGTTTTTTCACACAACTGAATCCCCATGTAACAGCAAAACTCAGAAGAGCCCACACACTCAGATGTTAACCCCAGTGTGCAGAAAGGGACAAAACGTGTTTTTCAGCAGAAATTAACATGTTTCTGCAAGTTTGGTCAACCCCATGTAAGTTATGGGGCAGTAACAGCACCCTTTTCAAAACGTGTTTTTCAGCCCGAAATAAACGCGTTTTTTCAGACAACTGAATCCCCATGTAACAGCAAAACTCAGAAGAGCCCACACACTCAGATCTTAACCCCAGTGTGCAGAAAGGGTCAAAACGTGTTTTTCAGCAGAAATAAACATGTTTCTGCAAGTTTGTTCAACCCCATATAAGTTATGGGGCAGTAACAGCACCCTTTTCAAAACGTGTTTTTCAGCCCGAAATAAACGCGTTTTTTCACACAACTGAATCCCCATGTAACAGCAAAACTCAGAAGAGCCCACACACTCAGATCTTAACCCCAGTGTGCAGAAAGGGTCAAAACGTGTTTTTCAGCAGAAATAAACTTGTTTCTGCAAGTTTGGTCAACCCCATATAAGTTATGGGGCAGTAACAGCACCCTTTTCAAAACGTGTTTTTCAGCCCGAAATAAACGCGTTTTTTCACACAACTGAATCCCCATGTAACAGCAAAACTCAGAAGAGCCCACACACTCAGATCTTAACCCCAGTGTGCAGAAAGTGTCAAAACGTGTTTTTCAGCAGAAATAAACATGTTTCTGCAAGTTTGGTCAACCCCATGTAAGTTATGGGGCAGTAACAGCACCCTTTTCAAAACTTTTTTTTCAGCCCGAAATAAACGCGTTTTTTCAGACAACTGAATCCCCATGTAACAGCAAGGCTCAGAAGAGCCCACACACTCAGATCTTAACCCCAGTGTGCAGAAAGTGTCAAAACGTGTTTTTCAGCAGAAATAAACATGTTTCTGCAAGTTTGGTCAACCCCATGTAAGTTATGGGGCAGTAACAGCACCCTTTTCAAAACGTGTTTTTCAGCCCGAAATAAACGCGTTTTTTCAGACAACTGAATCCCCATGTAACAGCAAAACTCAGAAGAGCCCACACACTCAGATCTTAACCCCAGTGTGCAGAAAGGGTCAAAACGTGTTTTTCAGCAGAAATAAACTTGTTTCTACAAGTTTGGTCAACCCCATATAAGTTATGGGGCAGTAACAGCACCCTTTTCAAAACGTGTTTTTCAGCCCGAAATAAACGCGTTTTTTCACACAACTGAATCCCCATGTAACAGCAAAACTCAGAAGAGCCCACACACTCAGATCTTAACCCCACTGTGCAGAAAGGGACAAAACGTGTTTTTCAGCAGAAATTAACATGTTTCTGCAAGTTTGGTCAACCCCATGTAAGTTATGGGGCAGTAACAGCACCCTTTTCAAAACGTGTTTTTCAGCCCGAAATAAACGCGTTTTTTCAGACAACTGAATCCCCATGTAACAGCAAAACTCAGAAGAGCCCACACACTCAGATCTTAACCCCACTGTGCAGAAAGGGTCAAAACGTGTTTTTCAGCAGAAATAAACATGTTTCTGCAAGTTTGGTCAACCCCATGTAAGTTATGGGGCAGTAACAGCACCCTTTTCAAAACGTGTTTTTCAGCCCGAAATAAACGCGTTTTTTCAGACAACTGAATCCCCATGTAAAAGCAAGGCTCAGAAGAGCCCACACACTCAGATCTTAACCCCAGTGTGCAGAAAGTGTCAAAACGTGTTTTTCAGCAGAAATAAACATGTTTCTGCAAGTTTGGTCAACCCCATGTAAGTTATGGGGCAGTAACAGCACCCTTTTCAAAACGTGTTTTTCAGCTCGAAATACACGCGTTTTTTCAGACAACTGAATCCCCATGTAACAGCAAAGCTCAGAAGAGCCCACACACTCAGATCTTAACCCCAGTGAGCAGAAAGGGTCAAAACGTGTTTTTCAGCAGAAATAAACATGTTTCTGCAAGTTTGGTCAACCCCATGTAAGTTATGGGGCAGTAACAGCACCCTTTTCAAAACTTTTTTTTCAGCACGAAATAAACGCGTTTTTTCAGACAACTGAATCCCCATGTAACAGCAAGGCTCAGAAGAGCCCACACACTCAGATCTTAACCCCAGTGTGCAGAAAGTGTCAAAACGTGTTTTTCAGCAGAAATAAACATGTTTCTGCAAGTTTGGTCAACCCCATGTAAGTTATGGGGCAGTAACAGCACCCTTTTCAAAACGTGTTTTTCAGCCCGAAATAAACGCGTTTTTTCAGACAACTGAATCCCCATGTAACAGCAAAACTCAGAAGAGCCCACACACTCAGATCTTAACCCCAGTGTGCAGAAAGGGTCAAAACGTGTTTTTCAGCAGAAATAAACTTGTTTCTACAAGTTTGGTCAACCCCATATAAGTTATGGGGCAGTAACAGCACCCTTTTCAAAACGTGTTTTTCAGCCCGAAATAAACGCGTTTTTTCAGACAACTGAATCCCCATGTAACAGCAAAACTCAGAAGAGCCCACACACTCAGATCTTAACCCCACTGTGCAGAAAGGGTCAAAACGTGTTTTTCAGCAGAAATAAACATGTTTCTGCAAGTTTGGTCAACCCCATGTAAGTTATGGGGCAGTAACAGCACCCTTTTCAAAACGTGTTTTTCAGCCCGAAATAAACGCGTTTTTTCAGACAACTGAATCCCCATGTAACAGCAAGGCTCAGAAGAGCCCACACACTCAGATCTTAACCCCAGTGTGCAGAAAGTGTCAAAACGTGTTTTTCAGCAGAAATAAACATGTTTCTGCAAGTTTGGTCAACCCCATGTAAGTTATGGGGCAGTAACAGCACCCTTTTCAAAACGTGTTTTTCAGCTCGAAATACACGCGTTTTTTCAGACAACTGAATCCCCATGTAACAGCAAAGCTCAGAAGAGCCCACACACTCAGATCTTAACCCCAGTGAGCAGAAAGGGTCAAAACGTGTTTTTCAGCAGAAATAAACATGTTTCTGCAAGTTTGGTCAACCCCATGTAAGTTATGGGGCAGTAACAGCACCCTTTTCAAAACTTTTTTTTCAGCACGAAATAAACGCGTTTTTTCAGACAACTGAATCCCCATGTAACAGCAAGGCTCAGAAGAGCCCACACACTCAGATCTTAACCCCAGTGTGCAGAAAGTGTCAAAACGTGTTTTTCAGCAGAAATAAACATGTTTCTGCAAGTTTGGTCAACCCCATGTAAGTTATGGGGCAGTAACAGCACCCTTTTCAAAACGTGTTTTTCAGCCCGAAATAAACGCGTTTTTTCAGACAACTGAATCCCCATGTAACAGCAAAACTCAGAAGAGCCCACACACTCAGATCTTAACCCCAGTGTGCAGAAAGGGTCAAAACGTGTTTTTCAGCAGAAATAAACGTTTCTGCAAGTTTGGTCAACCCCATGTAAGTTATGGGGCAGTAACAGCACCCTTTTCAAAACGTGTTTTTCAGCCCGAAATAAACGCGTTTTTTCAGACAACTGAATCCCCATGTAACAGCAAGGCTCAGAAGAGCCCACACACTCAGATCTTAACCCCAGTGTGCAGAAAGTGTCAAAACGTGTTTTTCAGCAGAAATAAACATGTTTCTGCAAGTTTGGTCAACCCCATGTAAGTTATGGGGCAGTAACAGCACCCTTTTCAAAACGTGTTTTTCAGCCCGAAATAAACGCGTTTTTTCAGACTACTGAATCCCCATGTAACAGCAAGGCTCAGAAGAGCCCACACACTCAGATCTTAACCCCATTGTGCAGAAAGGTTCAAAACGTGTTTTTCAGCAGAAATAAACTTGTTTCTGCAAGTTTGGTCAACCCCATATAAGTTATGGGGCAGTAACAGCACCCTTTTCAAAACGTGTTTTTCAGCCCGAAATAAACGCGTTTTTTCACACAACTGAATCCCCATGTAACAGCAAAACTCAGAAGAGCCCACACACTCAGATCTTAACCCCACTGTGCAGAAAGGGTCAAAACGTGTTTTTCAGCAGAAATAAACATGTTTCTGCAAGTTTGGTCAACCCCATGTAAGATATGGGGCAGTAACAGCACCCTTTTCAAAACGTGTTTTTCAGCCCGAAATAAACGCGTTTTTTCAGACAACTGAATCCCCATGTAACAGCAAGGCTCAGAAGAGCCCACACACTCAGATCTTAACCCCAGTGTGCAGAAAGTGTCAAAACGTGTTTTTCAGCAGAAATAAACATGTTTCTGCAAGTTTGGTCAACCCCATGTAAGTTATGGGGCAGTAACAGCACCCTTTTCAAAACTTTTTTTTCAGCCCGAAATAAACGCGTTTTTTCAGACAACTGAATCCCCATGTAACAGCAAGGCTCAGAAGAGCCCACACACTCAGATCTTAACCCCAGTGTGCAGAAAGTGTCAAAACGTGTTTTTCAGCAGAAATAAACATGTTTCTGCAAGTTTGGTCAACCCCATGTAAGTTATGGGGCAGTAACAGCACCCTTTTCAAAACGTGTTTTTCAGCCCGAAATAAACGCGTTTTTTCAGACAACTGAATCCCCATGTAACAGCAAAACTCAGAAGAGCCCACACACTCAGATCTTAACCCCAGTGTGCAGAAAGGGTCAAAACGTGTTTTTCAGCAGAAATAAACATGTTTCTGCAAGTTTGGTCAACCCCATGTAAGTTATGGGGCAGTAACAGCACACTTTTCAAAACGTGTTTTTCAGCCCGAAATAAACGCGTTTTTTCAGACAACTGAATCCCCATGTAACAGCAAAACTCAGAAATCCCCACACACTCAGATCTTAACCCCAGTGTGCAGAAAGGGTCAAAACATGTTTTTCAGCAGAAATTAACATGTTTCTGCAAGTTTGGTCAACCCCATGTAAGTTATGGGGCAGTAACAGCACCCTTTTCAAAACGTGTTTTTCAGCCCGAAATAAACGCGTTTTTTCAGACAACTGAATCCCCATGTAACAGCAAAACTCAGAAGAGCCCACACACTCAGATCTTAACCCCAGTGTGCAGAAAGGGTCAAAACGTGTTTTTCAGCAGAAATAAACTTGTTTCTACAAGTTTGGTCAACCCCATATAAGTTATGGGGCAGTAACAGCACCCTTTTCAAAACGTGTTTTTCAGCCCGAAATAAACGCGTTTTTTCACACAACTGAATCCCCATGTAACAGCAAAACTCAGAAGAGCCCACACACTCAGATCTTAACCCCACTGTGCAGAAAGGGACAAAACGTGTTTTTCAGCAGAAATTAACATGTTTCTGCAAGTTTGGTCAACCCCATGTAAGTTATGGGGCAGTAACAGCACCCTTTTCAAAACGTGTTTTTCAGCCCGAAATAAACGCGTTTTTTCAGACAACTGAATCCCCATGTAACAGGAAAACTCAGAAGAGCCCACACACTCAGATCTTAACCCCAGTGTGCAGAAAGGGTCAAAAAGTGTTTTTCAGCAGAAATAAACATGTTTCTGCAAGTTTGGTCAACCCCATATAAGTTATGGGGCAGTAACAGCACCCTTTTCAAAACGTGTTTTTCAGCCCGAAATAAACGCGTTTTTTCACACAACTGAATCCCCATGTAACAGCAAAACTCAGAAGAGCCCACACACTCAGATCTTAACCCCAGTGTGCAGAAAGGGTCAAAACGTGTTTTTCAGCAGAAATAAACTTGTTTCTGCAAGTTTGGTCAACCCCATATAAGTTATGGGGCAGTAACAGCACCCTTTTCAAAACGTGTTTTTCAGCCCGAAATAAACGCGTTTTTTCACACAACTGAATCCCCATGTAACAGCAAAACTCAGAAGAGCCCACACACTCAGATCTTAACCCCACTGTGCAGAAAGGGTCAAAACGTGTTTTTCAGCAGAAATAAACATGTTTCTGCAAGTTTGGTCAACCCCATGTAAGTTATGGGGCAGTAACAGCACCCTTTTCAAAACGTGTTTTTCAGCCCGAAATAAACGCGTTTTTTCAGACAACTGAATCCCCATGTAACAGCAAGGCTCAGAAGAGCCCACACACTCAGATCTTAACCCCAGTGTGCAGAAAGTGTCAAAACGTGTTTTTCAGCAGAAATAAACATGTTTCTGCAAGTTTGGTCAACCCCATGTAAGTTATGGGGCAGTAACAGCACCCTTTTCAAAACTTTTTTTTCAGCCCGAAATAAACGCGTTTTTTCAGACAACTGAATCCCCATGTAACAGCAAGGCTCAGAAGAGCCCACACACTCAGATCTTAACCCCAGTGTGCAGAAAGTGTCAAAACGTGTTTTTCAGCAGAAATAAACATGTTTCTGCAAGTTTGGTCAACCCCATGTAAGTTATGGGGCAGTAACAGCACCCTTTTCAAAACGTGTTTTTCAGCCCGAAATAAACGCGTTTTTTCAGACAACTGAATCCCCATGTAACAGCAAAACTCAGAAGAGCCCACACACTCAGATCTTAACCCCAGTGTGCAGAAAGGGTCAAAACGTGTTTTTCAGCAGAAATAAACTTGTTTCTACAAGTTTGGTCAACCCCATATAAGTTATGGGGCAGTAACAGCACCCTTTTCAAAACGTGTTTTTCAGCCCGAAATAAACGCGTTTTTTCACACAACTGAATCCCCATGTAACAGCAAAACTCAGAAGAGCCCACACACTCAGATCTTAACCCCACTGTGCAGAAAGGGACAAAACGTGTTTTTCAGCAGAAATTAACATGTTTCTGCAAGTTTGGTCAACCCCATGTAAGTTATGGGGCAGTAACAGCACCCTTTTCAAAACGTGTTTTTCAGCCCGAAATAAACGCGTTTTTTAAGACAACTGAATCCCCATGTAACAGCAAAACTCAGAAGAGCCCACACACTCAGATCTTAACCCCACTGTGCAGAAAGGGTCAAAACGTGTTTTTCAGCAGAAATAAACATGTTTCTGCAAGTTTGGTCAACCCCATGTAAGTTATGGGGCAGTAACAGCACCCTTTTCAAAACGTGTTTTTCAGCCCGAAATAAACGCGTTTTTTCAGACAACTGAATCCCCATGTAACAGCAAGGCTCAGAAGAGCCCACACACTCAGATCTTAACCCCAGTGTGCAGAAAGTGTCAAAACGTGTTTTTCAGCAGAAATAAACATGTTTCTGCAAGTTTGGTCAACCCCATGTAAGTTATGGGGCAGTAACAGCACCCTTTTCAAAACGTGTTTTTCAGCTCGAAATAAACGCGTTTTTTCAGACAACTGAATCCCCATGTAACAGCAAGGCTCAGAAGAGCCCACACACTCAGATCTTAACCCCAGTGTGCAGAAAGTGTCAAAACGTGTTTTTCAGCAGAAATAAACATGTTTCTGCAAGTTTGGTCAACCCCATGTAAGTTATGGGGCAGTAACAGCACCCTTTTCAAAACGTGTTTTTCAGCCCGAAATAAACGCGTTTTTTCAGACAACTGAATCCCCATGTAACAGCAAGGCTCAGAAGAGCCCACACACTCAGATCTTAACCCCAGTGTGCAGAAAGGGTCAAAACGTGTTTTTCAGCAGAAATAAACATGTTTCTGCAAGTTTGGTCAACCCCATGTAAGTTATGGGGCAGTAACAGCACCCTTTTCAAAACGTGTTTTTCAGCCCGAAATAAACGCGTTTTTTCAGACAACTGAATCCCCATGTAACAGCAAAACTCAGAAGAGCCCACACACTCAGATGTTAACCCCAGTGTGCAGAAAGGGTCAAAACGTGTTTTTCAGCAGAAATAAACTTGTTTCTACAAGTTTGGTCAACCCCATATAAGTTATGGGGCAGTAACAGCACCCTTTTCAAAACGTGTTTTTCAGCCCGAAATAAACGCGTTTTTTCAGACAACTGAATCCCCATGTAACAGCAAAACTCAGAAGAGCCCACACACTCAGATCTTAACCCCAGTGTGCAGAAAGGGTCAAAACGTGTTTTTCAGCAGAAATAAACTTGTTTCTACAAGTTTGGTCAACCCCATATAAGTTATGGGGCAATAACAGCACCCTTTTCAAAACGTGTTTTTCAGCCCGAAATAAAAGCGTTTTTTCACACAACTGAATCCCCATGTAACAGCAAAACTCAGAAGAGCCCACACACTCAGATCTTAACCCCACTGTGCAGAAAGGGACAAAACGTGTTTTTCAGCAGAAATTAACATGTTTCTGCAAGTTTGGTCAACCCCATGTAAGTTATGGGGCAGTAACAGCACCCTTTTCAAAACGTGTTTTTCAGCCCGAAATAAACGCGTTTTTTAAGACAACTGAATCCCCATGTAACAGCAAAACTCAGAAGAGCCCACACACTCAGATCTTAACCCCACTGTGCAGAAAGGGTCAAAACGTGTTTTTCAGCAGAAATAAACATGTTTCTGCAAGTTTGGTCAACCCCATGTAAGTTATGGGGCAGTAACAGCACCCTTTTCAAAACGTGTTTTTCAGCCCGAAATAAACGCGTTTTTTCAGACAACTGAATCCCCATGTAACAGCAAAACTCAGAAGAGCCCACACACTCAGATCTTAACCCCAGTGTGCAGAAAGGGTCAAAACGTGTTTTTCAGCAGAAATAAACTTGTTTCTACAAGTTTGGTCAACCCCATATAAGTTATGGGGCAGTAACAGCACCCTTTTCAAAACGTGTTTTTCAGCCCGAAATAAACGCGTTTTTTCACACAACTGAATCCCCATGTAACAGCAAAACTCAGAAGAGCCCACACACTCAGATCTTAACCCCACTGTGCAGAAAGGGACAAAACGTGTTTTTCAGCAGAAATTAACATGTTTCTGCAAGTTTGGTCAACCCCATGTAAGTTATGGGGCAGTAACAGCACCCTTTTCAAAACGTGTTTTTCAGCCCGAAATAAACGCGTTTTTTAAGACAACTGAATCCCCATGTAACAGCAAAACTCAGAAGAGCCCACACACTCAGATCTTAACCCCACTGTGCAGAAAGGGTCAAAACGTGTTTTTCAGCAGAAATAAACATGTTTCTGCAAGTTTGGTCAACCCCATGTAAGTTATGGGGCAGTAACAGCACCCTTTTCAAAACGTGTTTTTCAGCCCGAAATAAACGCGTTTTTTCAGACAACTGAATCCCCATGTAACAGCAAGGCTCAGAAGAGCCCACACACTCAGATCTTAACCCCAGTGTGCAGAAAGTGTCAAAACGTGTTTTTCAGCAGAAATAAACATGTTTCTGCAAGTTTGGTCAACCCCATGTAAGTTATGGGGCAGTAACAGCACCCTTTTCAAAACGTGTTTTTCAGCTCGAAATAAACGCGTTTTTTCAGACAACTGAATCCCCATGTAACAGCAAAGCTCAGAAGAGCCCACACACTCAGATCTTAACCCCAGTGAGCAGAAAGGGTCAAAACGTGTTTTTCAGCAGAAATAAACATGTTTCTGCAAGTTTGGTCAACCCCATGTAAGTTATGGGGCAGTAACAGCACCCTTTTCAAAACTTTTTTTTCAGCACGAAATAAACGCGTTTTTTCAGACAACTGAATCCCCATGTAACAGCAAGGCTCAGAAGAGCCCACACACTCAGATCTTAACCCCAGTGTGCAGAAAGTGTCAAAACGTGTTTTTCAGCAGAAATAAACATGTTTCTGCAAGTGTGGTCAACCCCATGTAAGTTATGGGGCAGTAACAGCACCCTTTTCAAAACGTGTTTTTCAGCCCGAAATAAACGCGTTTTTTCAGACAACTGAATCCCCATGTAACAGCAAGGCTCAGAAGAGCCCACACACTCAGATCTTAACCCCAGTGTGCAGAAAGTGTCAAAACGTGTTTTTCAGCAGAAATAAACATGTTTCTGCAAGTTTGGTCAACCCCATGTAAGTTATGGGGCAGTAACAGCACCCTTTTCAAAACGTGTTTTTCAGCCCGAAATAAACGCGTTTTTTCACACAACTGAATCCCCATGTAACAGCAAAACTCAGAAGAGCCCACACACTCAGATCTTAACCCCACTGTGCAGAAAGGGTCAAAACGTGTTTTTCAGCAGAAATAAACATGTTTCTGCAAGTTTGGTCAACCCCATGTAAGTTATGGGGCAGTAACAGCACCCTTTTCAAAACGTGTTTTTCAGCCCGAAATAAACGCGTTTTTTCAGACAACTGAATCCCCATGTAACAGCAAGGCTCAGAAGAGCCCACACACTCAGATCTTAACCCCAGTGTGCAGAAAGGGTCAAAACGTGTTTTTCAGCAGAAATAAACATGTTTCTGCAAGTTTGGTCAACCCCATGTAAGTTATGGGGCAGTAACAGCACCCTTTTCAAAACGTGTTTTTCAGCCCGAAATAAACGCGTTTTTTCAGACAACTGAATCCCCATGTAACAGCAAAACTCAGAAGAGCCCACACACTCAGATGTTAACCCCAGTGTGCAGAAAGGGTCAAAACGTGTTTTTCAGCAGAAATAAACTTGTTTCTACAAGTTTGGTCAACCCCATATAAGTTATGGGGCAGTAACAGCACCCTTTTCAAAACGTGTTTTTCAGCCCGAAATAAACGCGTTTTTTCAGACAACTGAATCCCCATGTAACAGCAAAACTCAGAAGAGCCCACACACTCAGATCTTAACCCCAGTGTGCAGAAAGGGTCAAAACGTGTTTTTCAGCAGAAATAAACTTGTTTCTACAAGTTTGGTCAACCCCATATAAGTTATGGGGCAGTAACAGCACCCTTTTCAAAACGTGTTTTTCAGCCCGAAATAAACGCGTTTTTTCACACAACTGAATCCCCATGTAACAGCAAAACTCAGAAGAGCCCACACACTCAGATCTTAACCCCACTGTGCAGAAAGGGACAAAACGTGTTTTTCAGCAGAAATTAACATGTTTCTGCAAGTTTGGTCAACCCCATGTAAGTTATGGGGCAGTAACAGCACCCTTTTCAAAACGTGTTTTTCAGCCCGAAATAAACGCGTTTTTTAAGACAACTGAATCCCCATGTAACAGCAAAACTCAGAAGAGCCCACACACTCAGATCTTAACCCCACTGTGCAGAAAGGGTCAAAACGTGTTTTTCAGCAGAAATAAACATGTTTCTGCAAGTTTGGTCAACCCCATGTAAGTTATGGGGCAGTAACAGCACCCTTTTCAAAACGTGTTTTTCAGCCCGAAATAAACGCGTTTTTTCACACAACTGAATCCCCATGTAACAGCAAAACTCAGAAGAGCCCACACACTCAGATGTTAACCCCAGTGTGCAGAAAGGGACAAAACGTGTTTTTCAGCAGAAATTAACATGTTTCTGCAAGTTTGGTCAACCCCATGTAAGTTATGGGGCAGTAACAGCACCCTTTTCAAAACGTGTTTTTCAGCCCGAAATAAACGCGTTTTTTCAGACAACTGAATCCCCATGTAACAGCAAAACTCAGAAGAGCCCACACACTCAGATCTTAACCCCAGTGTGCAGAAAGGGTCAAAACGTGTTTTTCAGCAGAAATAAACATGTTTCTGCAAGTTTGTTCAACCCCATATAAGTTATGGGGCAGTAACAGCACCCTTTTCAAAACGTGTTTTTCAGCCCGAAATAAACGCGTTTTTTCAGACAACTGAATCCCCATGTAACAGCAAAACTCAGAAGAGCCCACACACTCAGATGTTAACCCCAGTGTGCAGAAAGGGACAAAACGTGTTTTTCAGCAGAAATTAACATGTTTCTGCAAGTTTGGTCAACCCCATGTAAGTTATGGGGCAGTAACAGCACCCTTTTCAAAACGTGTTTTTCAGCCCGAAATAAACGCGTTTTTTCAGACAACTGAATCCCCATGTAACAGCAAAACTCAGAAGAGCCCACACACTCAGATCTTAACCCCAGTGTGCAGAAAGGGTCAAAACGTGTTTTTCAGCAGAAATAAACGTTTCTGCAAGTTTGGTCAACCCCATGTAAGTTATGGGGCAGTAACAGCACCCTTTTCAAAACGTGTTTTTCAGCCCGAAATAAACGCGTTTTTTCAGACAACTGAATCCCCATGTAACAGCAAGGCTCAGAAGAGCCCACACACTCAGATCTTAACCCCAGTGTGCAGAAAGTGTCAAAACGTGTTTTTCAGCAGAAATAAACATGTTTCTGCAAGTTTGGTCAACCCCATGTAAGTTATGGGGCAGTAACAGCACCCTTTTCAAAACTTTTTTTTCAGCCCGAAATAAACGCGTTTTTTCAGACAACTGAATCCCCATGTAACAGCAAGGCTCAGAAGAGCCCACACACTCAGATCTTAACCCCAGTGTGCAGAAAGTGTCAAAACGTGTTTTTCAGCAGAAATAAACATGTTTCTGCAAGTTTGGTCAACCCCATGTAAGTTATGGGGCAGTAACAGCACCCTTTTCAAAACGTGTTTTTCAGCCCGAAATAAACGCGTTTTTTCAGACAACTGAATCCCCATGTAACAGCAAAACTCAGAAGAGCCCACACACTCAGATCTTAACCCCAGTGTGCAGAAAGGGTCAAAACGTGTTTTTCAGCAGAAATAAACTTGTTTCTACAAGTTTGGTCAACCCCATATAAGTTATGGGGCAGTAACAGCACCCTTTTCAAAACGTGTTTTTCAGCCCGAAATAAACGCGTTTTTTCACACAACTGAATCCCCATGTAACAGCAAAACTCAGAAGAGCCCACACACTCAGATCTTAACCCCACTGTGCAGAAAGGGTCAAAACGTGTTTTTCAGCAGAAATAAACATGTTTCTGCAAGTTTGGTCAACCCCATGTAAGTTATGGGGCAGTAACAGCACCCTTTTCAAAACGTGTTTTTCAGCCCGAAATAAACGCGTTTTTTCAGACAACTGAATCCCCATGTAACAGCAAGGCTCAGAAGAGCCCACACACTCAGATCTTAACCCCAGTGTGCAGAAAGGGTCAAAACGTGTTTTTCAGCAGAAATAAACATGTTTCTGCAAGTTTGGTCAACCCCATGTAAGTTATGGGGCAGTAACAGCACACTTTTCAAAACGTGTTTTTCAGCCCGAAATAAACGCGTTTTTTCAGACAACTGAATCCCCATGTAACAGCAAGGCTCAGAAGAGCCCACACACTCAGATCTTAACCCCAGTGTGCAGAAAGTGTCAAAACGTGTTTTTCAGCAGAAATAAACATGTTTCTGCAAGTTTGGTCAACCCCATGTAAGTTATGGGGCAGTAACAGCACCCTTTTCAAAACGTGTTTTTCAGCCCGAAATAAACGCGTTTTTTCAGACAACTGAATCCCCATGTAACAGCAAAACTCAGAAGAGCCCACACACTCAGATCTTAACCCCAGTGTGCAGAAAGGGTCAAAACGTGTTTTTCAGCAGAAATAAACATGTTTCTGCAAGTTTGGTCAACCCCATGTAAGTTATGGGGCAGTAACAGCACACTTTTCAAAACGTGTTTTTCAGCCCGAAATAAACGCGTTTTTTCAGACAACTGAATCCCCATGTAACAGCAAAACTCAGAAGAGCCCACACACTCAGATCTTAACCCCAGTGTGCAGAAAGGGTCAAAACATGTTTTTCAGCAGAAATTAACATGTTTCTGCAAGTTTGGTCAACCCCATGTAAGTTATGGGGCAGTAACAGCACCCTTTTCAAAACGTGTTTTTCAGCCCGAAATAAACGCGTTTTTTCAGACAACTGAATCCCCATGTAACAGCAAAACTCAGAAGAGCCCACACACTCAGATCTTAACCCCAGTGTGCAGAAAGGGTCAAAACGTGTTTTTCAGCAGAAATAAACTTGTTTCTACAAGTTTGGTCAACCCCATATAAGTTATGGGGCAGTAACAGCACCCTTTTCAAAACGTGTTTTTCAGCCCGAAATAAACGCGTTTTTTCACACAACTGAATCCCCATGTAACAGCAAAACTCAGAAGAGCCCACACACTCAGATCTTAACCCCACTGTGCAGAAAGGGACAAAACGTGTTTTTCAGCAGAAATTAACATGTTTCTGCAAGTTTGGTCAACCCCATGTAAGTTATGGGGCAGTAACAGCACCCTTTTCAAAACGTGTTTTTCAGCCCGAAATAAACGCGTTTTTTCAGACAACTGAATCCCCATGTAACAGCAAAACTCAGAAGAGCCCACACACTCAGATCTTAACCCCAGTGTGCAGAAAGGGTCAAAACGTGTTTTTCAGCAGAAATAAACGTTTCTGCAAGTTTGGTCAACCCCATGTAAGTTATGGGGCAGTAACAGCACCCTTTTCAAAACGTGTTTTTCAGCCCGAAATAAACGCGTTTTTTCAGACAACTGAATCCCCATGTAACAGCAAGGCTCAGAAGAGCCCACACACTCAGATCTTAACCCCAGTGTGCAGAAAGTGTCAAAACGTGTTTTTCAGCAGAAATAAACATGTTTCTGCAAGTTTGGTCAACCCCATGTAAGTTATGGGGCAGTAACAGCACCCTTTTCAAAACTTTTTTTTCAGCCCGAAATAAACGCGTTTTTTCAGACAACTGAATCCCCATGTAACAGCAAGGCTCAGAAGAGCCCACACACTCAGATCTTAACCCCAGTGTGCAGAAAGTGTCAAAACGTGTTTTTCAGCAGAAATAAACATGTTTCTGCAAGTTTGGTCAACCCCATGTAAGTTATGGGGCAGTAACAGCACCCTTTTCAAAACGTGTTTTTCAGCCCGAAATAAACGCGTTTTTTCAGACAACTGAATCCCCATGTAACAGCAAAACTCAGAAGAGCCCACACACTCAGATCTTAACCCCAGTGTGCAGAAAGGGTCAAAACGTGTTTTTCAGCAGAAATAAACTTGTTTCTACAAGTTTGGTCAACCCCATATAAGTTATGGGGCAGTAACAGCACCCTTTTCAAAACGTGTTTTTCAGCCCGAAATAAACGCGTTTTTTCACACAACTGAATCCCCATGTAACAGCAAAACTCAGAAGAGCCCACACACTCAGATCTTAACCCCACTGTGCAGAAAGGGTCAAAACGTGTTTTTCAGCAGAAATAAACATGTTTCTGCAAGTTTGGTCAACCCCATGTAAGTTATGGGGCAGTAACAGCACCCTTTTCAAAACGTGTTTTTCAGCCCGAAATAAACGCGTTTTTTCAGACAACTGAATCCCCATGTAACAGCAAGGCTCAGAAGAGCCCACACACTCAGATCTTAACCCCAGTGTGCAGAAAGGGTCAAAACGTGTTTTTCAGCAGAAATAAACATGTTTCTGCAAGTTTGGTCAACCCCATGTAAGTTATGGGGCAGTAACAGCACACTTTTCAAAACGTGTTTTTCAGCCCGAAATAAACGCGTTTTTTCAGACAACTGAATCCCCATGTAACAGCAAGGCTCAGAAGAGCCCACACACTCAGATCTTAACCCCAGTGTGCAGAAAGTGTCAAAACGTGTTTTTCAGCAGAAATAAACATGTTTCTGCAAGTTTGGTCAACCCCATGTAAGTTATGGGGCAGTAACAGCACCCTTTTCAAAACGTGTTTTTCAGCCCGAAATAAACGCGTTTTTTCAGACAACTGAATCCCCATGTAACAGCAAAACTCAGAAGAGCCCACACACTCAGATCTTAACCCCAGTGTGCAGAAAGGGTCAAAACGTGTTTTTCAGCAGAAATAAACATGTTTCTGCAAGTTTGGTCAACCCCATGTAAGTTATGGGGCAGTAACAGCACACTTTTCAAAACGTGTTTTTCAGCCCGAAATAAACGCGTTTTTTCAGACAACTGAATCCCCATGTAACAGCAAAACTCAGAAGAGCCCACACACTCAGATCTTAACCCCAGTGTGCAGAAAGGGTCAAAACATGTTTTTCAGCAGAAATTAACATGTTTCTGCAAGTTTGGTCAACCCCATGTAAGTTATGGGGCAGTAACAGCACCCTTTTCAAAACGTGTTTTTCAGCCCGAAATAAACGCGTTTTTTCAGACAACTGAATCCCCATGTAACAGCAAAACTCAGAAGAGCCCACACACTCAGATCTTAACCCCAGTGTGCAGAAAGGGTCAAAACGTGTTTTTCAGCAGAAATAAACTTGTTTCTACAAGTTTGGTCAACCCCATATAAGTTATGGGGCAGTAACAGCACCCTTTTCAAAACGTGTTTTTCAGCCCGAAATAAACGCGTTTTTTCACACAACTGAATCCCCATGTAACAGCAAAACTCAGAAGAGCCCACACACTCAGATCTTAACCCCACTGTGCAGAAAGGGACAAAACGTGTTTTTCAGCAGAAATTAACATGTTTCTGCAAGTTTGGTCAACCCCATGTAAGTTATGGGGCAGTAACAGCACCCTTTTCAAAACGTGTTTTTCAGCCCGAAATAAACGCGTTTTTTCAGACAACTGAATCCCCATGTAACAGGAAAACTCAGAAGAGCCCACACACTCAGATCTTAACCCCAGTGTGCAGAAAGGGTCAAAAAGTGTTTTTCAGCAGAAATAAACATGTTTCTGCAAGTTTGGTCAACCCCATATAAGTTATGGGGCAGTAACAGCACCCTTTTCAAAACGTGTTTTTCAGCCCGAAATAAACGCGTTTTTTCACACAACTGAATCCCCATGTAACAGCAAAACTCAGAAGAGCCCACACACTCAGATCTTAACCCCAGTGTGCAGAAAGGGTCAAAACGTGTTTTTCAGCAGAAATAAACTTGTTTCTGCAAGTTTGGTCAACCCCATATAAGTTATGGGGCAGTAACAGCACCCTTTTCAAAACGTGTTTTTCAGCCCGAAATAAACGCGTTTTTTCACACAACTGAATCCCCATGTAACAGCAAGGCTCAGAAGAGCCCACACACTCAGATCTTAACCCCAGTGTGCAGAAAGTGTCAAAACGTGTTTTTCAGCAGAAATAAACATGTTTCTGCAAGTTTGGTCAACCCCATGTAAGTTATGGGGCAGTAACAGCACCCTTTTCAAAACGTGTTTTTCAGCCCGAAATAAACGCGTTTTTTCAGACAACTGAATCCCCATGTAACAGCAAAACTCAGAAGAGCCCACACACTCAGATCTTAACCCCAGTGTGCAGAAAGGGTCAAAACGTGTTTTTCAGCAGAAATAAACTTGTTTCTACAAGTTTGGTCAACCCCATATAAGTTATGGGGCAGTAACAGCACCCTTTTCAAAACGTGTTTTTCAGCCCGAAATAAACGCGTTTTTTCACACAACTGAATCCCCATGTAACAGCAAAACTCAGAAGAGCCCACACACTCAGATCTTAACCCCACTGTGCAGAAAGGGACAAAACGTGTTTTTCAGCAGAAATTAACATGTTTCTGCAAGTTTGGTCAACCCCATGTAAGTTATGGGGCAGTAACAGCACCCTTTTCAAAACGTGTTTTTCAGCCCGAAATAAACGCGTTTTTTAAGACAACTGAATCCCCATGTAACAGCAAAACTCAGAAGAGCCCACACACTCAGATCTTAACCCCACTGTGCAGAAAGGGTCAAAACGTGTTTTTCAGCAGAAATAAACATGTTTCTGCAAGTTTGGTCAACCCCATGTAAGTTATGGGGCAGTAACAGCACCCTTTTCAAAACGTGTTTTTCAGCCCGAAATAAACGCGTTTTTTCAGACAACTGAATCCCCATGTAACAGCAAGGCTCAGAAGAGCCCACACACTCAGATCTTAACCCCAGTGTGCAGAAAGTGTCAAAACGTGTTTTTCAGCAGAAATAAACATGTTTCTGCAAGTTTGGTCAACCCCATGTAAGTTATGGGGCAGTAACAGCACCCTTTTCAAAACGTGTTTTTCAGCTCGAAATAAACGCGTTTTTTCAGACAACTGAATCCCCATGTAACAGCAAGGCTCAGAAGAGCCCACACACTCAGATCTTAACCCCAGTGTGCAGAAAGTGTCAAAACGTGTTTTTCAGCAGAAATAAACATGTTTCTGCAAGTTTGGTCAACCCCATGTAAGTTATGGGGCAGTAACAGCACCCTTTTCAAAACGTGTTTTTCAGCCCGAAATAAACGCGTTTTTTCAGACAACTGAATCCCCATGTAACAGCAAAACTCAGAAGAGCCCACACACTCAGATCTTAACCCCAGTGTGCAGAAAGGGTCAAAACGTGTTTTTCAGCAGAAATAAACTTGTTTCTACAAGTTTGGTCAACCCCATATAAGTTATGGGGCAGTAACAGCACCCTTTTCAAAACGTGTTTTTCAGCCCGAAATAAACGCGTTTTTTCACACAACTGAATCCCCATGTAACAGCAAAACTCAGAAGAGCCCACACACTCAGATCTTAACCCCACTGTGCAGAAAGGGTCAAAACGTGTTTTTCAGCAGAAATAAACATGTTTCTGCAAGTTTGGTCAACCCCATGTAAGTTATGGGGCAGTAACAGCACCCTTTTCAAAACGTGTTTTTCAGCCCGAAATAAACGCGTTTTTTCAGACAACTGAATCCCCATGTAACAGCAAGGCTCAGAAGAGCCCACACACTCAGATCTTAACCCCAGTGTGCAGAAAGGGTCAAAACGTGTTTTTCAGCAGAAATAAACATGTTTCTGCAAGTTTGGTCAACCCCATGTAAGTTATGGGGCAGTAACAGCACCCTTTTCAAAACGTGTTTTTCAGCCCGAAATAAACGCGTTTTTTCAGACAACTGAATCCCCATGTAACAGCAAAACTCAGAAGAGCCCACACACTCAGATGTTAACCCCAGTGTGCAGAAAGGGTCAAAACGTGTTTTTCAGCAGAAATAAACTTGTTTCTACAAGTTTGGTCAACCCCATATAAGTTATGGGGCAGTAACAGCACCCTTTTCAAAACGTGTTTTTCAGCCCGAAATAAACGCGTTTTTTCAGACAACTGAATCCCCATGTAACAGCAAAACTCAGAAGAGCCCACACACTCAGATCTTAACGCCAGTGTGCAGAAAGGGTCAAAACGTGTTTTTCAGCAGAAATAAACTTGTTTCTACAAGTTTGGTCAACCCCATATAAGTTATGGGGCAGTAACAGCACCCTTTTCAAAACGTGTTTTTCAGCCCGAAATAAACGCGTTTTTTCACACAACTGAATCCCCATGTAACAGCAAAACTCAGAAGAGCCCACACACTCAGATCTTAACCCCACTGTGCAGAAAGGGACAAAACGTGTTTTTCAGCAGAAATTAACATGTTTCTGCAAGTTTGGTCAACCCCATGTAAGTTATGGGGCAGTAACAGCACCCTTTTCAAAACGTGTTTTTCAGCCCGAAATAAACGCGTTTTTTAAGACAACTGAATCCCCATGTAACAGCAAAACTCAGAAGAGCCCACACACTCAGATCTTAACCCCACTGTGCAGAAAGGGTCAAAACGTGTTTTTCAGCAGAAATAAACATGTTTCTGCAAGTTTGGTCAACCCCATGTAAGTTATGGGGCAGTAACAGCACCCTTTTCAAAACGTGTTTTTCAGCCCGAAATAAACGCGTTTTTTCAGACAACTGAATCCCCATGTAACAGCAAAACTCAGAAGAGCCCACACACTCAGATCTTAACCCCAGTGTGCAGAAAGGGTCAAAACGTGTTTTTCAGCAGAAATAAACTTGTTTCTACAAGTTTGGTCAACCCCATATAAGTTATGGGGCAGTAACAGCACCCTTTTCAAAACGTGTTTTTCAGCCCGAAATAAACGCGTTTTTTCACACAACTGAATCCCCATGTAACAGCAAAACTCAGAAGAGCCCACACACTCAGATCTTAACCCCACTGTGCAGAAAGGGACAAAACGTGTTTTTCAGCAGAAATTAACATGTTTCTGCAAGTTTGGTCAACCCCATGTAAGTTATGGGGCAGTAACAGCACCCTTTTCAAAACGTGTTTTTCAGCCCGAAATAAACGCGTTTTTTCAGACAACTGAATCCCCATGTAACAGCAAGGCTCAGAAGAGCCCACACACTCAGATCTTAACCCCAGTGTGCAGAAAGTGTCAAAACGTGTTTTTCAGCAGAAATAAACATGTTTCTGCAAGTTTGGTCAACCCCATGTAAGTTATGGGGCAGTAACAGCACCCTTTTCAAAACGTGTTTTTCAGCTCGAAATAAACGCGTTTTTTCAGACAACTGAATCCCCATGTAACAGCAAAGCTCAGAAGAGCCCACACACTCAGATCTTAACCCCAGTGAGCAGAAAGGGTCAAAACGTGTTTTTCAGCAGAAATAAACATGTTTCTGCAAGTTTGGTCAACCCCATGTAAGTTATGGGGCAGTAACAGCACCCTTTTCAAAACTTTTTTTTCAGCACGAAATAAACGCGTTTTTTCAGACAACTGAATCCCCATGTAACAGCAAGGCTCAGAAGAGCCCACACACTCAGATCTTAACCCCAGTGTGCAGAAAGTGTCAAAACGTGTTTTTCAGCAGAAATAAACATGTTTCTGCAAGTGTGGTCAACCCCATGTAAGTTATGGGGCAGTAACAGCACCCTTTTCAAAACGTGTTTTTCAGCCCGAAATAAACGCGTTTTTTCAGACAACTGAATCCCCATGTAACAGCAAGGCTCAGAAGAGCCCACACACTCAGATCTTAACCCCAGTGTGCAGAAAGTGTCAAAACGTGTTTTTCAGCAGAAATAAACATGTTTCTGCAAGTTTGGTCAACCCCATGTAAGTTATGGGGCAGTAACAGCACCCTTTTCAAAACGTGTTTTTCAGCCCGAAATAAACGCGTTTTTTCAGACAACTGAATCCCCATGTAACAGCAAAACTCAGAAGAGCCCACACACTCAGATGTTAACCCCAGTGTGCAGAAAGGGTCAAAACGTGTTTTTCAGCAGAAATAAACATGTTTCTGCAAGTTTGGTCAACCCCATGTAAGTTATGGGGCAGTAACAGCACCCTTTTCAAAACGTGTTTTTCAGCCCGAAATAAACGCGTTTTTTCAGACAACTGAATCCCCATGTAACAGCAAGGCTCAGAAGAGCCCACACACTCAGATCTTAACCCCAGTGTGCAGAAAGGGTCAAAACGTGTTTTTCAGCAGAAATAAACATGTTTCTGCAAGTTTGGTCAACCCCATATAAGTTATGGGGCAGTAACAGCACCCTTTTCAAAACGTGTTTTTCAGCCCGAAATAAACGCGTTTTTTCACACAACTGAATCCCCATGTAACAGCAAAACTCAGAAGAGCCCACACACTCAGATCTTAACCCCACTGTGCAGAAAGGGACAAAACGTGTTTTTCAGCAGAAATTAACATGTTTCTGCAAGTTTGGTCAACCCCATGTAAGTTATGGGGCAGTAACAGCACCCTTTTCAAAACGTGTTTTTCAGCCCGAAATAAACGCGTTTTTTAAGACAACTGAATCCCCATGTAACAGCAAAACTCAGAAGAGCCCACACACTCAGATCTTAACCCCACTGTGCAGAAAGGGTCAAAACGTGTTTTTCAGCAGAAATAAACATGTTTCTGCAAGTTTGGTCAACCCCATGTAAGTTATGGGGCAGTAACAGCACCCTTTTCAAAACGTGTTTTTCAGCCCGAAATAAACGCGTTTTTTCAGACAACTGAATCCCCATGTAACAGCAAAACTCAGAAGAGCCCACACACTCAGATGTTAACCCCAGTGTGCAGAAAGGGACAAAACGTGTTTTTCAGCAGAAATTAACATGTTTCTGCAAGTTTGGTCAACCCCATGTAAGTTATGGGGCAGTAACAGCACCCTTTTCAAAACGTGTTTTTCAGCCCGAAATAAACGCGTTTTTTCAGACAACTGAATCCCCATGTAACAGCAAAACTCAGAAGAGCCCACACACTCAGATCTTAACCCCAGTGTGCAGAAAGGGTCAAAACGTGTTTTTCAGCAGAAATAAACATGTTTCTGCAAGTTTGTTCAACCCCATATAAGTTATGGGGCAGTAACAGCACCCTTTTCAAAACGTGTTTTTCAGCCCGAAATAAACGCGTTTTTTCAGACAACTGAATCCCCATGTAACAGCAAAACTCAGAAGAGCCCACACACTCAGATGTTAACCCCAGTGTGCAGAAAGGGACAAAACGTGTTTTTCAGCAGAAATTAACATGTTTCTGCAAGTTTGGTCAACCCCATGTAAGTTATGGGGCAGTAACAGCACCCTTTTCAAAACGTGTTTTTCAGCCCGAAATAAACGCGTTTTTTCAGACAACTGAATCCCCATGTAACAGCAAAACTCAGAAGAGCCCACACACTCAGATGTTAACCCCAGTGTGCAGAAAGGGACAAAACGTGTTTTTCAGCAGAAATTAACATGTTTCTGCAAGTTTGGTCAACCCCATGTAAGTTATGGGGCAGTAACAGCACCCTTTTCAAAACGTGTTTTTCAGCCCGAAATAAACGCGTTTTTTCAGACAACTGAATCCCCATGTAACAGCAAGGCTCAGAAGAGCCCACACACTCAGATCTTAACCCCAGTGTGCAGAAAGTGTCAAAACGTGTTTTTCAGCAGAAATAAACATGTTTCTGCAAGTTTGGTCAACCCCATGTAAGTTATGGGGCAGTAACAGCACCCTTTTCAAAACTTTTTTTTCAGCCCGAAATAAACGCGTTTTTTCAGACAACTGAATCCCCATGTAACAGCAAGGCTCAGAAGAGCCCACACACTCAGATCTTAACCCCAGTGTGCAGAAAGTGTCAAAACGTGTTTTTCAGCAGAAATAAACATGTTTCTGCAAGTTTGGTCAACCCCATGTAAGTTATGGGGCAGTAACAGCACCCTTTTCAAAACGTGTTTTTCAGCCCGAAATAAACGCGTTTTTTCAGACAACTGAATCCCCATGTAACAGCAAAACTCAGAAGAGCCCACACACTCAGATCTTAACCCCAGTGTGCAGAAAGGGTCAAAACGTGTTTTTCAGCAGAAATAAACTTGTTTCTACAAGTTTGGTCAACCCCATATAAGTTATGGGGCAGTAACAGCACCCTTTTCAAAACGTGTTTTTCAGCCCGAAATAAACGCGTTTTTTCACACAACTGAATCCCCATGTAACAGCAAAACTCAGAAGAGCCCACACACTCAGATCTTAACCCCACTGTGCAGAAAGGGTCAAAACGTGTTTTTCAGCAGAAATAAACATGTTTCTGCAAGTTTGGTCAACCCCATGTAAGTTATGGGGCAGTAACAGCACCCTTTTCAAAACGTGTTTTTCAGCCCGAAATAAACGCGTTTTTTCAGACAACTGAATCCCCATGTAACAGCAAGGCTCAGAAGAGCCCACACACTCAGATCTTAACCCCAGTGTGCAGAAAGGGTCAAAACGTGTTTTTCAGCAGAAATAAACATGTTTCTGCAAGTTTGGTCAACCCCATGTAAGTTATGGGGCAGTAACAGCACACTTTTCAAAACGTGTTTTTCAGCCCGAAATAAACGCGTTTTTTCAGACTACTGAATCCCCATGTAACAGCAAGGCTCAGAAGAGCCCACACACTCAGATCTTAACCCCATTGTGCAGAAAGGTTCAAAACGTGTTTTTCAGCAGAAATAAACTTGTTTCTGCAAGTTTGGTCAACCCCATATAAGTTATGGGGCAGTAACAGCACCCTTTTCAAAACGTGTTTTTCAGCCCGAAATAAACGCGTTTTTTCACACAACTGAATCCCCATGTAACAGCAAAACTCAGAAGAGCCCACACACTCAGATCTTAACCCCACTGTGCAGAAAGGGTCAAAACGTGTTTTTCAGCAGAAATAAACATGTTTCTGCAAGTTTGGTCAACCCCATGTAAGTTATGGGGCAGTAACAGCACCCTTTTCAAAACGTGTTTTTCAGCCCGAAATAAACGCGTTTTTTCAGACAACTGAATCCCCATGTAACAGCAAGGCTCAGAAGAGCCCACACACTCAGATCTTAACCCCAGTGTGCAGAAAGTGTCAAAACGTGTTTTTCAGCAGAAATAAACATGTTTCTGCAAGTTTGGTCAACCCCATGTAAGTTATGGGGCAGTAACAGCACCCTTTTCAAAACTTTTTTTTCAGCCCGAAATAAACGCGTTTTTTCAGACAACTGAATCCCCATGTAACAGCAAGGCTCAGAAGAGCCCACACACTCAGATCTTAACCCCAGTGTGCAGAAAGTGTCAAAACGTGTTTTTCAGCAGAAATAAACATGTTTCTGCAAGTTTGGTCAACCCCATGTAAGTTATGGGGCAGTAACAGCACCCTTTTCAAAACGTGTTTTTCAGCCCGAAATAAACGCGTTTTTTCAGACAACTGAATCCCCATGTAACAGCAAAACTCAGAAGAGCCCACACACTCAGATCTTAACCCCAGTGTGCAGAAAGGGTCAAAACGTGTTTTTCAGCAGAAATAAACATGTTTCTGCAAGTTTGGTCAACCCCATGTAAGTTATGGGGCAGTAACAGCACACTTTTCAAAACGTGTTTTTCAGCCCGAAATAAACGCGTTTTTTCAGACAACTGAATCCCCATGTAACAGCAAAACTCAGAAGAGCCCACACACTCAGATCTTAACCCCAGTGTGCAGAAAGGGTCAAAACATGTTTTTCAGCAGAAATTAACATGTTTCTGCAAGTTTGGTCAACCCCATGTAAGTTATGGGGCAGTAACAGCACCCTTTTCAAAACGTGTTTTTCAGCCCGAAATAAACGCGTTTTTTCAGACAACTGAATCCCCATGTAACAGCAAAACTCAGAAGAGCCCACACACTCAGATCTTAACCCCAGTGTGCAGAAAGGGTCAAAACGTGTTTTTCAGCAGAAATAAACTTGTTTCTACAAGTTTGGTCAACCCCATATAAGTTATGGGGCAGTAACAGCACCCTTTTCAAAACGTGTTTTTCAGCCCGAAATAAACGCGTTTTTTCACACAACTGAATCCCCATGTAACAGCAAAACTCAGAAGAGCCCACACACTCAGATCTTAACCCCACTGTGCAGAAAGGGACAAAACGTGTTTTTCAGCAGAAATTAACATGTTTCTGCAAGTTTGGTCAACCCCATGTAAGTTATGGGGCAGTAACAGCACCCTTTTCAAAACGTGTTTTTCAGCCCGAAATAAACGCGTTTTTTCAGACAACTGAATCCCCATGTAACAGGAAAACTCAGAAGAGCCCACACACTCAGATCTTAACCCCAGTGTGCAGAAAGGGTCAAAAAGTGTTTTTCAGCAGAAATAAACATGTTTCTGCAAGTTTGGTCAACCCCATATAAGTTATGGGGCAGTAACAGCACCCTTTTCAAAACGTGTTTTTCAGCCCGAAATAAACGCGTTTTTTCACACAACTGAATCCCCATGTAACAGCAAAACTCAGAAGAGCCCACACACTCAGATCTTAACCCCAGTGTGCAGAAAGGGTCAAAACGTGTTTTTCAGCAGAAATAAACTTGTTTCTGCAAGTTTGGTCAACCCCATATAAGTTATGGGGCAGTAACAGCACCCTTTTCAAAACGTGTTTTTCAGCCCGAAATAAACGCGTTTTTTCACACAACTGAATCCCCATGTAACAGCAAGGCTCAGAAGAGCCCACACACTCAGATCTTAACCCCAGTGTGCAGAAAGTGTCAAAACGTGTTTTTCAGCAGAAATAAACATGTTTCTGCAAGTTTGGTCAACCCCATGTAAGTTATGGGGCAGTAACAGCACCCTTTTCAAAACGTGTTTTTCAGCCCGAAATAAACGCGTTTTTTCAGACAACTGAATCCCCATGTAACAGCAAAACTCAGAAGAGCCCACACACTCAGATCTTAACCCCAGTGTGCAGAAAGGGTCAAAACGTGTTTTTCAGCAGAAATAAACTTGTTTCTACAAGTTTGGTCAACCCCATATAAGTTATGGGGCAGTAACAGCACCCTTTTCAAAACGTGTTTTTCAGCCCGAAATAAACGCGTTTTTTCACACAACTGAATCCCCATGTAACAGCAAAACTCAGAAGAGCCCACACACTCAGATCTTAACCCCACTGTGCAGAAAGGGACAAAACGTGTTTTTCAGCAGAAATTAACATGTTTCTGCAAGTTTGGTCAACCCCATGTAAGTTATGGGGCAGTAACAGCACCCTTTTCAAAACGTGTTTTTCAGCCCGAAATAAACGCGTTTTTTAAGACAACTGAATCCCCATGTAACAGCAAAACTCAGAAGAGCCCACACACTCAGATCTTAACCCCACTGTGCAGAAAGGGTCAAAACGTGTTTTTCAGCAGAAATAAACATGTTTCTGCAAGTTTGGTCAACCCCATGTAAGTTATGGGGCAGTAACAGCACCCTTTTCAAAACGTGTTTTTCAGCCCGAAATAAACGCGTTTTTTCAGACAACTGAATCCCCATGTAACAGCAAGGCTCAGAAGAGCCCACACACTCAGATCTTAACCCCAGTGTGCAGAAAGTGTCAAAACGTGTTTTTCAGCAGAAATAAACATGTTTCTGCAAGTTTGGTCAACCCCATGTAAGTTATGGGGCAGTAACAGCACCCTTTTCAAAACGTGTTTTTCAGCTCGAAATAAACGCGTTTTTTCAGACAACTGAATCCCCATGTAACAGCAAGGCTCAGAAGAGCCCACACACTCAGATCTTAACCCCAGTGTGCAGAAAGTGTCAAAACGTGTTTTTCAGCAGAAATAAACATGTTTCTGCAAGTTTGGTCAACCCCATGTAAGTTATGGGGCAGTAACAGCACCCTTTTCAAAACGTGTTTTTCAGCCCGAAATAAACGCGTTTTTTCAGACAACTGAATCCCCATGTAACAGCAAAACTCAGAAGAGCCCACACACTCAGATCTTAACCCCAGTGTGCAGAAAGGGTCAAAACGTGTTTTTCAGCAGAAATAAACTTGTTTCTACAAGTTTGGTCAACCCCATATAAGTTATGGGGCAGTAACAGCACCCTTTTCAAAACGTGTTTTTCAGCCCGAAATAAACGCGTTTTTTCACACAACTGAATCCCCATGTAACAGCAAAACTCAGAAGAGCCCACACACTCAGATCTTAACCCCACTGTGCAGAAAGGGTCAAAACGTGTTTTTCAGCAGAAATAAACATGTTTCTGCAAGTTTGGTCAACCCCATGTAAGTTATGGGGCAGTAACAGCACCCTTTTCAAAACGTGTTTTTCAGCCCGAAATAAACGCGTTTTTTCAGACAACTGAATCCCCATGTAACAGCAAGGCTCAGAAGAGCCCACACACTCAGATCTTAACCCCAGTGTGCAGAAAGGGTCAAAACGTGTTTTTCAGCAGAAATAAACATGTTTCTGCAAGTTTGGTCAACCCCATGTAAGTTATGGGGCAGTAACAGCACCCTTTTCAAAACGTGTTTTTCAGCCCGAAATAAACGCGTTTTTTCAGACAACTGAATCCCCATGTAACAGCAAAACTCAGAAGAGCCCACACACTCAGATGTTAACCCCAGTGTGCAGAAAGGGTCAAAACGTGTTTTTCAGCAGAAATAAACTTGTTTCTACAAGTTTGGTCAACCCCATATAAGTTATGGGGCAGTAACAGCACCCTTTTCAAAACGTGTTTTTCAGCCCGAAATAAACGCGTTTTTTCAGACAACTGAATCCCCATGTAACAGCAAAACTCAGAAGAGCCCACACACTCAGATCTTAACGCCAGTGTGCAGAAAGGGTCAAAACGTGTTTTTCAGCAGAAATAAACTTGTTTCTACAAGTTTGGTCAACCCCATATAAGTTATGGGGCAGTAACAGCACCCTTTTCAAAACGTGTTTTTCAGCCCGAAATAAACGCGTTTTTTCACACAACTGAATCCCCATGTAACAGCAAAACTCAGAAGAGCCCACACACTCAGATCTTAACCCCACTGTGCAGAAAGGGACAAAACGTGTTTTTCAGCAGAAATTAACATGTTTCTGCAAGTTTGGTCAACCCCATGTAAGTTATGGGGCAGTAACAGCACCCTTTTCAAAACGTGTTTTTCAGCCCGAAATAAACGCGTTTTTTAAGACAACTGAATCCCCATGTAACAGCAAAACTCAGAAGAGCCCACACACTCAGATCTTAACCCCACTGTGCAGAAAGGGTCAAAACGTGTTTTTCAGCAGAAATAAACATGTTTCTGCAAGTTTGGTCAACCCCATGTAAGTTATGGGGCAGTAACAGCACCCTTTTCAAAACGTGTTTTTCAGCCCGAAATAAACGCGTTTTTTCAGACAACTGAATCCCCATGTAACAGCAAAACTCAGAAGAGCCCACACACTCAGATCTTAACCCCAGTGTGCAGAAAGGGTCAAAACGTGTTTTTCAGCAGAAATAAACTTGTTTCTACAAGTTTGGTCAACCCCATATAAGTTATGGGGCAGTAACAGCACCCTTTTCAAAACGTGTTTTTCAGCCCGAAATAAACGCGTTTTTTCACACAACTGAATCCCCATGTAACAGCAAAACTCAGAAGAGCCCACACACTCAGATCTTAACCCCACTGTGCAGAAAGGGACAAAACGTGTTTTTCAGCAGAAATTAACATGTTTCTGCAAGTTTGGTCAACCCCATGTAAGTTATGGGGCAGTAACAGCACCCTTTTCAAAACGTGTTTTTCAGCCCGAAATAAACGCGTTTTTTAAGACAACTGAATCCCCATGTAACAGCAAAACTCAGAAGAGCCCACACACTCAGATCTTAACCCCACTGTGCAGAAAGGGTCAAAACGTGTTTTTCAGCAGAAATAAACATGTTTCTGCAAGTTTGGTCAACCCCATGTAAGTTATGGGGCAGTAACAGCACCCTTTTCAAAACGTGTTTTTCAGCCCGAAATAAACGCGTTTTTTCAGACAACTGAATCCCCATGTAACAGCAAGGCTCAGAAGAGCCCACACACTCAGATCTTAACCCCAGTGTGCAGAAAGTGTCAAAACGTGTTTTTCAGCAGAAATAAACATGTTTCTGCAAGTTTGGTCAACCCCATGTAAGTTATGGGGCAGTAACAGCACCCTTTTCAAAACGTGTTTTTCAGCTCGAAATAAACGCGTTTTTTCAGACAACTGAATCCCCATGTAACAGCAAAGCTCAGAAGAGCCCACACACTCAGATCTTAACCCCAGTGAGCAGAAAGGGTCAAAACGTGTTTTTCAGCAGAAATAAACATGTTTCTGCAAGTTTGGTCAACCCCATGTAAGTTATGGGGCAGTAACAGCACCCTTTTCAAAACTTTTTTTTCAGCACGAAATAAACGCGTTTTTTCAGACAACTGAATCCCCATGTAACAGCAAGGCTCAGAAGAGCCCACACACTCAGATCTTAACCCCAGTGTGCAGAAAGTGTCAAAACGTGTTTTTCAGCAGAAATAAACATGTTTCTGCAAGTGTGGTCAACCCCATGTAAGTTATGGGGCAGTAACAGCACCCTTTTCAAAACGTGTTTTTCAGCCCGAAATAAACGCGTTTTTTCAGACAACTGAATCCCCATGTAACAGCAAGGCTCAGAAGAGCCCACACACTCAGATCTTAACCCCAGTGTGCAGAAAGTGTCAAAACGTGTTTTTCAGCAGAAATAAACATGTTTCTGCAAGTTTGGTCAACCCCATGTAAGTTATGGGGCAGTAACAGCACCCTTTTCAAAACGTGTTTTTCAGCCCGAAATAAACGCGTTTTTTCACACAACTGAATCCCCATGTAACAGCAAAACTCAGAAGAGCCCACACACTCAGATCTTAACCCCACTGTGCAGAAAGGGTCAAAACGTGTTTTTCAGCAGAAATAAACATGTTTCTGCAAGTTTGGTCAACCCCATGTAAGTTATGGGGCAGTAACAGCACCCTTTTCAAAACGTGTTTTTCAGCCCGAAATAAACGCGTTTTTTCAGACAACTGAATCCCCATGTAACAGCAAGGCTCAGAAGAGCCCACACACTCAGATCTTAACCCCAGTGTGCAGAAAGGGTCAAAACGTGTTTTTCAGCAGAAATAAACATGTTTCTGCAAGTTTGGTCAACCCCATGTAAGTTATGGGGCAGTAACAGCACCCTTTTCAAAACGTGTTTTTCAGCCCGAAATAAACGCGTTTTTTCAGACAACTGAATCCCCATGTAACAGCAAAACTCAGAAGAGCCCACACACTCAGATGTTAACCCCAGTGTGCAGAAAGGGTCAAAACGTGTTTTTCAGCAGAAATAAACTTGTTTCTACAAGTTTGGTCAACCCCATATAAGTTATGGGGCAGTAACAGCACCCTTTTCAAAACGTGTTTTTCAGCCCGAAATAAACGCGTTTTTTCAGACAACTGAATCCCCATGTAACAGCAAAACTCAGAAGAGCCCACACACTCAGATCTTAACCCCAGTGTGCAGAAAGGGTCAAAACGTGTTTTTCAGCAGAAATAAACTTGTTTCTACAAGTTTGGTCAACCCCATATAAGTTATGGGGCAGTAACAGCACCCTTTTCAAAACGTGTTTTTCAGCCCGAAATAAACGCGTTTTTTCACACAACTGAATCCCCATGTAACAGCAAAACTCAGAAGAGCCCACACACTCAGATCTTAACCCCACTGTGCAGAAAGGGACAAAACGTGTTTTTCAGCAGAAATTAACATGTTTCTGCAAGTTTGGTCAACCCCATGTAAGTTATGGGGCAGTAACAGCACCCTTTTCAAAACGTGTTTTTCAGCCCGAAATAAACGCGTTTTTTAAGACAACTGAATCCCCATGTAACAGCAAAACTCAGAAGAGCCCACACACTCAGATCTTAACCCCACTGTGCAGAAAGGGTCAAAACGTGTTTTTCAGCAGAAATAAACATGTTTCTGCAAGTTTGGTCAACCCCATGTAAGTTATGGGGCAGTAACAGCACCCTTTTCAAAACGTGTTTTTCAGCCCGAAATAAACGCGTTTTTTCAGACAACTGAATCCCCATGTAACAGCAAAACTCAGAAGAGCCCACACACTCAGATGTTAACCCCAGTGTGCAGAAAGGGACAAAACGTGTTTTTCAGCAGAAATTAACATGTTTCTGCAAGTTTGGTCAACCCCATGTAAGTTATGGGGCAGTAACAGCACCCTTTTCAAAACGTGTTTTTCAGCCCGAAATAAACGCGTTTTTTCAGACAACTGAATCCCCATGTAACAGCAAAACTCAGAAGAGCCCACACACTCAGATCTTAACCCCAGTGTGCAGAAAGGGTCAAAACGTGTTTTTCAGCAGAAATAAACATGTTTCTGCAAGTTTGTTCAACCCCATATAAGTTATGGGGCAGTAACAGCACCCTTTTCAAAACGTGTTTTTCAGCCCGAAATAAACGCGTTTTTTCAGACAACTGAATCCCCATGTAACAGCAAAACTCAGAAGAGCCCACACACTCAGATGTTAACCCCAGTGTGCAGAAAGGGACAAAACGTGTTTTTCAGCAGAAATTAACATGTTTCTGCAAGTTTGGTCAACCCCATGTAAGTTATGGGGCAGTAACAGCACCCTTTTCAAAACGTGTTTTTCAGCCCGAAATAAACGCGTTTTTTCAGACAACTGAATCCCCATGTAACAGCAAAACTCAGAAGAGCCCACACACTCAGATCTTAACCCCAGTGTGCAGAAAGGGTCAAAACGTGTTTTTCAGCAGAAATAAACGTTTCTGCAAGTTTGGTCAACCCCATGTAAGTTATGGGGCAGTAACAGCACCCTTTTCAAAACGTGTTTTTCAGCCCGAAATAAACGCGTTTTTTCAGACAACTGAATCCCCATGTAACAGCAAGGCTCAGAAGAGCCCACACACTCAGATCTTAACCCCAGTGTGCAGAAAGGGTCAAAACGTGTTTTTCAGCAGAAATAAACATGTTTCTGCAAGTTTGGTCAACCCCATGTAAGTTATGGGGCAGTAACAGCACCCTTTTCAAAACGTGTTTTTCAGCCCGAAATAAACGCGTTTTTTCAGACAACTGAATCCCCATGTAACAGCAAAACTCAGAAGAGCCCACACACTCAGATGTTAACCCCAGTGTGCAGAAAGGGTCAAAACGTGTTTTTCAGCAGAAATAAACTTGTTTCTACAAGTTTGGTCAACCCCATATAAGTTATGGGGCAGTAACAGCACCCTTTTCAAAACGTGTTTTTCAGCCCGAAATAAACGCGTTTTTTCAGACAACTGAATCCCCATGTAACAGCAAAACTCAGAAGAGCCCACACACTCAGATCTTAACGCCAGTGTGCAGAAAGGGTCAAAACGTGTTTTTCAGCAGAAATAAACTTGTTTCTACAAGTTTGGTCAACCCCATATAAGTTATGGGGCAGTAACAGCACCCTTTTCAAAACGTGTTTTTCAGCCCGAAATAAACGCGTTTTTTCACACAACTGAATCCCCATGTAACAGCAAAACTCAGAAGAGCCCACACACTCAGATCTTAACCCCACTGTGCAGAAAGGGACAAAACGTGTTTTTCAGCAGAAATTAACATGTTTCTGCAAGTTTGGTCAACCCCATGTAAGTTATGGGGCAGTAACAGCACCCTTTTCAAAACGTGTTTTTCAGCCCGAAATAAACGCGTTTTTTAAGACAACTGAATCCCCATGTAACAGCAAAACTCAGAAGAGCCCACACACTCAGATCTTAACCCCACTGTGCAGAAAGGGTCAAAACGTGTTTTTCAGCAGAAATAAACATGTTTCTGCAAGTTTGGTCAACCCCATGTAAGTTATGGGGCAGTAACAGCACCCTTTTCAAAACGTGTTTTTCAGCCCGAAATAAACGCGTTTTTTCAGACAACTGAATCCCCATGTAACAGCAAAACTCAGAAGAGCCCACACACTCAGATCTTAACCCCAGTGTGCAGAAAGGGTCAAAACGTGTTTTTCAGCAGAAATAAACTTGTTTCTACAAGTTTGGTCAACCCCATATAAGTTATGGGGCAGTAACAGCACCCTTTTCAAAACGTGTTTTTCAGCCCGAAATAAACGCGTTTTTTCACACAACTGAATCCCCATGTAACAGCAAAACTCAGAAGAGCCCACACACTCAGATCTTAACCCCACTGTGCAGAAAGGGACAAAACGTGTTTTTCAGCAGAAATTAACATGTTTCTGCAAGTTTGGTCAACCCCATGTAAGTTATGGGGCAGTAACAGCACCCTTTTCAAAACGTGTTTTTCAGCCCGAAATAAACGCGTTTTTTAAGACAACTGAATCCCCATGTAACAGCAAAACTCAGAAGAGCCCACACACTCAGATCTTAACCCCACTGTGCAGAAAGGGTCAAAACGTGTTTTTCAGCAGAAATAAACATGTTTCTGCAAGTTTGGTCAACCCCATGTAAGTTATGGGGCAGTAACAGCACCCTTTTGAAAACGTGTTTTTCAGCCCGAAATAAACGCGTTTTTTCAGACAACTGAATCCCCATGTAACAGCAAGGCTCAGAAGAGCCCACACACTCAGATCTTAACCCCAGTGTGCAGAAAGTGTCAAAACGTGTTTTTCAGCAGAAATAAACATGTTTCTGCAAGTTTGGTCAACCCCATGTAAGTTATGGGGCAGTAACAGCACCCTTTTCAAAACGTGTTTTTCAGCTCGAAATAAACGCGTTTTTTCAGACAACTGAATCCCCATGTAACAGCAAGGCTCAGAAGAGCCCACACACTCAGATCTTAACCCCAGTGTGCAGAAAGTGTCAAAACGTGTTTTTCAGCAGAAATAAACATGTTTCTGCAAGTGTGGTCAACCCCATGTAAGTTATGGGGCAGTAACAGCACCCTTTTCAAAACGTGTTTTTCAGCCCGAAATAAACGCGTTTTTTCAGACAACTGAATCCCCATGTAACAGCAAGGCTCAGAAGAGCCCACACACTCAGATCTTAACCCCAGTGTGCAGAAAGTGTCAAAACGTGTTTTTCAGCAGAAATAAACATGTTTCTGCAAGTTTGGTCAACCCCATGTAAGTTATGGGGCAGTAACAGCACCCTTTTCAAAACGTGTTTTTCAGCCCGAAATAAACGCGTTTTTTCACACAACTGAATCCCCATGTAACAGCAAAACTCAGAAGAGCCCACACACTCAGATCTTAACCCCACTGTGCAGAAAGGGTCAAAACGTGTTTTTCAGCAGAAATAAACATGTTTCTGCAAGTTTGGTCAACCCCATGTAAGTTATGGGGCAGTAACAGCACCCTTTTCAAAACGTGTTTTTCAGCCCGAAATAAACGCGTTTTTTCAGACAACTGAATCCCCATGTAACAGCAAGGCTCAGAAGAGCCCACACACTCAGATCTTAACCCCAGTGTGCAGAAAGGGTCAAAACGTGTTTTTCAGCAGAAATAAACATGTTTCTGCAAGTTTGGTCAACCCCATGTAAGTTATGGAGCAGTAACAGCACCCTTTTCAAAACGTGTTTTTCAGCCCGAAATAAACGCGTTTTTTCAGACAACTGAATCCCCATGTAACAGCAAAACTCAGAAGAGCCCACACACTCAGATGTTAACCCCAGTGTGCAGAAAGGGTCAAAACGTGTTTTTCAGCAGAAATAAACTTGTTTCTACAAGTTTGGTCAACCCCATATAAGTTATGGGGCAGTAACAGCACCCTTTTCAAAACGTGTTTTTCAGCCCGAAATAAACGCGTTTTTTCAGACAACTGAATCCCCATGTAACAGCAAAACTCAGAAGAGCCCACACACTCAGATCTTAACCCCAGTGTGCAGAAAGGGTCAAAACGTGTTTTTCAGCAGAAATAAACTTGTTTCTACAAGTTTGGTCAACCCCATATAAGTTATGGGGCAGTAACAGCACCCTTTTCAAAACGTGTTTTTCAGCCCGAAATAAACGCGTTTTTTCACACAACTGAATCCCCATGTAACAGCAAAACTCAGAAGAGCCCACACACTCAGATCTTAACCCCACTGTGCAGAAAGGGACAAAACGTGTTTTTCAGCAGAAATTAACATGTTTCTGCAAGTTTGGTCAACCCCATGTAAGTTATGGGGCAGTAACAGCACCCTTTTCAAAACGTGTTTTTCAGCCCGAAATAAACGCGTTTTTTAAGACAACTGAATCCCCATGTAACAGCAAAACTCAGAAGAGCCCACACACTCAGATCTTAACCCCACTGTGCAGAAAGGGTCAAAACGTGTTTTTCAGCAGAAATAAACATGTTTCTGCAAGTTTGGTCAACCCCATGTAAGTTATGGGGCAGTAACAGCACCCTTTTCAAAACGTGTTTTTCAGCCCGAAATAAACGCGTTTTTTCAGACAACTGAATCCCCATGTAACAGCAAAACTCAGAAGAGCCCACACACTCAGATGTTAACCCCAGTGTGCAGAAAGGGACAAAACGTGTTTTTCAGCAGAAATTAACATGTTTCTGCAAGTTTGGTCAACCCCATGTAAGTTATGGGGCAGTAACAGCACCCTTTTCAAAACGTGTTTTTCAGCCCGAAATAAACGCGTTTTTTCAGACAACTGAATCCCCATGTAACAGCAAAACTCAGAAGAGCCCACACACTCAGATCTTAACCCCAGTGTGCAGAAAGGGTCAAAACGTGTTTTTCAGCAGAAATAAACATGTTTCTGCAAGTTTGTTCAACCCCATATAAGTTATGGGGCAGTAACAGCACCCTTTTCAAAACGTGTTTTTCAGCCCGAAATAAACGCGTTTTTTCAGACAACTGAATCCCCATGTAACAGCAAAACTCAGAAGAGCCCACACACTCAGATGTTAACCCCAGTGTGCAGAAAGGGACAAAACGTGTTTTTCAGCAGAAATTAACATGTTTCTGCAAGTTTGGTCAACCCCATGTAAGTTATGGGGCAGTAACAGCACCCTTTTCAAAACGTGTTTTTCAGCCCGAAATAAACGCGTTTTTTCAGACAACTGAATCCCCATGTAACAGCAAAACTCAGAAGAGCCCACACACTCAGATCTTAACCCCAGTGTGCAGAAAGGGTCAAAACGTGTTTTTCAGCAGAAATAAACGTTTCTGCAAGTTTGGTCAACCCCATGTAAGTTATGGGGCAGTAACAGCACCCTTTTCAAAACGTGTTTTTCAGCCCGAAATAAACGCGTTTTTTCAGACAACTGAATCCCCATGTAACAGCAAGGCTCAGAAGAGCCCACACACTCAGATCTTAACCCCAGTGTGCAGAAAGTGTCAAAACGTGTTTTTCAGCAGAAATAAACATGTTTCTGCAAGTTTGGTCAACCCCATGTAAGTTATGGGGCAGTAACAGCACCCTTTTCAAAACTTTTTTTTCAGCCCGAAATAAACGCGTTTTTTCAGACAACTGAATCCCCATGTAACAGCAAGGCTCAGAAGAGCCCACACACTCAGATCTTAACCCCAGTGTGCAGAAAGTGTCAAAACGTGTTTTTCAGCAGAAATAAACATGTTTCTGCAAGTTTGGTCAACCCCATGTAAGTTATGGGGCAGTAACAGCACCCTTTTCAAAACGTGTTTTTCAGCCCGAAATAAACGCGTTTTTTCAGACAACTGAATCCCCATGTAACAGCAAAACTCAGAAGAGCCCACACACTCAGATCTTAACCCCAGTGTGCAGAAAGGGTCAAAACGTGTTTTTCAGCAGAAATAAACTTGTTTCTACAAGTTTGGTCAACCCCATATAAGTTATGGGGCAGTAACAGCACCCTTTTCAAAACGTGTTTTTCAGCCCGAAATAAACGCGTTTTTTCACACAACTGAATCCCCATGTAACAGCAAAACTCAGAAGAGCCCACACACTCAGATCTTAACCCCACTGTGCAGAAAGGGTCAAAACGTGTTTTTCAGCAGAAATAAACATGTTTCTGCAAGTTTGGTCAACCCCATGTAAGTTATGGGGCAGTAACAGCACCCTTTTCAAAACGTGTTTTTCAGCCCGAAATAAACGCGTTTTTTCAGACAACTGAATCCCCATGTAACAGCAAGGCTCAGAAGAGCCCACACACTCAGATCTTAACCCCAGTGTGCAGAAAGGGTCAAAACGTGTTTTTCAGCAGAAATAAACATGTTTCTGCAAGTTTGGTCAACCCCATGTAAGTTATGGGGCAGTAACAGCACACTTTTCAAAACGTGTTTTTCAGCCCGAAATAAACGCGTTTTTTCAGACTACTGAATCCCCATGTAACAGCAAGGCTCAGAAGAGCCCACACACTCAGATCTTAACCCCATTGTGCAGAAAGGTTCAAAACGTGTTTTTCAGCAGAAATAAACTTGTTTCTGCAAGTTTGGTCAACCCCATATAAGTTATGGGGCAGTAACAGCACCCTTTTCAAAACGTGTTTTTCAGCCCGAAATAAACGCGTTTTTTCACACAACTGAATCCCCATGTAACAGCAAAACTCAGAAGAGCCCACACACTCAGATCTTAACCCCACTGTGCAGAAAGGGTCAAAACGTGTTTTTCAGCAGAAATAAACATGTTTCTGCAAGTTTGGTCAACCCCATGTAAGATATGGGGCAGTAACAGCACCCTTTTCAAAACGTGTTTTTCAGCCCGAAATAAACGCGTTTTTTCAGACAACTGAATCCCCATGTAACAGCAAGGCTCAGAAGAGCCCACACACTCAGATCTTAACCCCAGTGTGCAGAAAGTGTCAAAACGTGTTTTTCAGCAGAAATAAACATGTTTCTGCAAGTTTGGTCAACCCCATGTAAGTTATGGGGCAGTAACAGCACCCTTTTCAAAACTTTTTTTTCAGCCCGAAATAAACGCGTTTTTTCAGACAACTGAATCCCCATGTAACAGCAAGGCTCAGAAGAGCCCACACACTCAGATCTTAACCCCAGTGTGCAGAAAGTGTCAAAACGTGTTTTTCAGCAGAAATAAACATGTTTCTGCAAGTTTGGTCAACCCCATGTAAGTTATGGGGCAGTAACAGCACCCTTTTCAAAACGTGTTTTTCAGCCCGAAATAAACGCGTTTTTTCAGACAACTGAATCCCCATGTAACAGCAAAACTCAGAAGAGCCCACACACTCAGATCTTAACCCCAGTGTGCAGAAAGGGTCAAAACGTGTTTTTCAGCAGAAATAAACATGTTTCTGCAAGTTTGGTCAACCCCATGTAAGTTATGGGGCAGTAACAGCACACTTTTCAAAACGTGTTTTTCAGCCCGAAATAAACGCGTTTTTTCAGACAACTGAATCCCCATGTAACAGCAAAACTCAGAAGAGCCCACACACTCAGATCTTAACCCCAGTGTGCAGAAAGGGTCAAAACATGTTTTTCAGCAGAAATTAACATGTTTCTGCAAGTTTGGTCAACCCCATGTAAGTTATGGGGCAGTAACAGCACCCTTTTCAAAACGTGTTTTTCAGCCCGAAATAAACGCGTTTTTTCAGACAACTGAATCCCCATGTAACAGCAAAACTCAGAAGAGCCCACACACTCAGATCTTAACCCCAGTGTGCAGAAAGGGTCAAAACGTGTTTTTCAGCAGAAATAAAGTTGTTTCTACAAGTTTGGTCAACCCCATATAAGTTATGGGGCAGTAACAGCACCCTTTTCAAAACGTGTTTTTCAGCCCGAAATAAACGCGTTTTTTCACACAACTGAATCCCCATGTAACAGCAAAACTCAGAAGAGCCCACACACTCAGATCTTAACCCCACTGTGCAGAAAGGGACAAAACGTGTTTTTCAGCAGAAATTAACATGTTTCTGCAAGTTTGGTCAACCCCATGTAAGTTATGGGGCAGTAACAGCACCCTTTTCAAAACGTGTTTTTCAGCCCGAAATAAACGCGTTTTTTCAGACAACTGAATCCCCATGTAACAGGAAAACTCAGAAGAGCCCACACACTCAGATCTTAACCCCAGTGTGCAGAAAGGGTCAAAAAGTGTTTTTCAGCAGAAATAAACATGTTTCTGCAAGTTTGGTCAACCCCATATAAGTTATGGGGCAGTAACAGCACCCTTTTCAAAACGTGTTTTTCAGCCCGAAATAAACGCGTTTTTTCACACAACTGAATCCCCATGTAACAGCAAAACTCAGAAGAGCCCACACACTCAGATCTTAACCCCAGTGTGCAGAAAGGGTCAAAACGTGTTTTTCAGCAGAAATAAACTTGTTTCTGCAAGTTTGGTCAACCCCATATAAGTTATGGGGCAGTAACAGCACCCTTTTCAAAACGTGTTTTTCAGCCCGAAATAAACGCGTTTTTTCACACAACTGAATCCCCATGTAACAGCAAAACTCAGAAGAGCCCACACACTCAGATCTTAACCCCACTGTGCAGAAAGGGTCAAAACGTGTTTTTCAGCAGAAATAAACATGTTTCTGCAAGTTTGGTCAACCCCATGTAAGTTATGGGGCAGTAACAGCACCCTTTTCAAAACGTGTTTTTCAGCCCGAAATAAACGCGTTTTTTCAGACAACTGAATCCCCATGTAACAGCAAGGCTCAGAAGAGCCCACACACTCAGATCTTAACCCCAGTGTGCAGAAAGTGTCAAAACGTGTTTTTCAGCAGAAATAAACATGTTTCTGCAAGTTTGGTCAACCCCATGTAAGTTATGGGGCAGTAACAGCACCCTTTTCAAAACTTTTTTTTCAGCCCGAAATAAACGCGTTTTTTCAGACAACTGAATCCCCATGTAACAGCAAGGCTCAGAAGAGCCCACACACTCAGATCTTAACCCCAGTGTGCAGAAAGTGTCAAAACGTGTTTTTCAGCAGAAATAAACATGTTTCTGCAAGTTTGGTCAACCCCATGTAAGTTATGGGGCAGTAACAGCACCCTTTTCAAAACGTGTTTTTCAGCCCGAAATAAACGCGTTTTTTCAGACAACTGAATCCCCATGTAACAGCAAAACTCAGAAGAGCCCACACACTCAGATCTTAACCCCAGTGTGCAGAAAGGGTCAAAACGTGTTTTTCAGCAGAAATAAACTTGTTTCTACAAGTTTGGTCAACCCCATATAAGTTATGGGGCAGTAACAGCACCCTTTTCAAAACGTGTTTTTCAGCCCGAAATAAACGCGTTTTTTCACACAACTGAATCCCCATGTAACAGCAAAACTCAGAAGAGCCCACACACTCAGATCTTAACCCCACTGTGCAGAAAGGGACAAAACGTGTTTTTCAGCAGAAATTAACATGTTTCTGCAAGTTTGGTCAACCCCATGTAAGTTATGGGGCAGTAACAGCACCCTTTTCAAAACGTGTTTTTCAGCCCGAAATAAACGCGTTTTTTAAGACAACTGAATCCCCATGTAACAGCAAAACTCAGAAGAGCCCACACACTCAGATCTTAACCCCACTGTGCAGAAAGGGTCAAAACGTGTTTTTCAGCAGAAATAAACATGTTTCTGCAAGTTTGGTCAACCCCATGTAAGTTATGGGGCAGTAACAGCACCCTTTTCAAAACGTGTTTTTCAGCCCGAAATAAACGCGTTTTTTCAGACAACTGAATCCCCATGTAACAGCAAGGCTCAGAAGAGCCCACACACTCAGATCTTAACCCCAGTGTGCAGAAAGTGTCAAAACGTGTTTTTCAGCAGAAATAAACATGTTTCTGCAAGTTTGGTCAACCCCATGTAAGTTATGGGGCAGTAACAGCACCCTTTTCAAAACGTGTTTTTCAGCTCGAAATAAACGCGTTTTTTCAGACAACTGAATCCCCATGTAACAGCAAGGCTCAGAAGAGCCCACACACTCAGATCTTAACCCCAGTGTGCAGAAAGTGTCAAAACGTGTTTTTCAGCAGAAATAAACATGTTTCTGCAAGTTTGGTCAACCCCATGTAAGTTATGGGGCAGTAACAGCACCCTTTTCAAAACGTGTTTTTCAGCCCGAAATAAACGCGTTTTTTCAGACAACTGAATCCCCATGTAACAGCAAAACTCAGAAGAGCCCACACACTCAGATCTTAACCCCAGTGTGCAGAAAGGGTCAAAACGTGTTTTTCAGCAGAAATAAACTTGTTTCTACAAGTTTGGTCAACCCCATATAAGTTATGGGGCAGTAACAGCACCCTTTTCAAAACGTGTTTTTCAGCCCGAAATAAACGCGTTTTTTCACACAACTGAATCCCCATGTAACAGCAAAACTCAGAAGAGCCCACACACTCAGATCTTAACCCCACTGTGCAGAAAGGGTCAAAACGTGTTTTTCAGCAGAAATAAACATGTTTCTGCAAGTTTGGTCAACCCCATGTAAGTTATGGGGCAGTAACAGCACCCTTTTCAAAACGTGTTTTTCAGCCCGAAATAAACGCGTTTTTTCAGACAACTGAATCCCCATGTAACAGCAAGGCTCAGAAGAGCCCACACACTCAGATCTTAACCCCAGTGTGCAGAAAGGGTCAAAACGTGTTTTTCAGCAGAAATAAACATGTTTCTGCAAGTTTGGTCAACCCCATGTAAGTTATGGGGCAGTAACAGCACCCTTTTCAAAACGTGTTTTTCAGCCCGAAATAAACGCGTTTTTTCAGACAACTGAATCCCCATGTAACAGCAAAACTCAGAAGAGCCCACACACTCAGATGTTAACCCCAGTGTGCAGAAAGGGTCAAAACGTGTTTTTCAGCAGAAATAAACTTGTTTCTACAAGTTTGGTCAACCCCATATAAGTTATGGGGCAGTAACAGCACCCTTTTCAAAACGTGTTTTTCAGCCCGAAATAAACGCGTTTTTTCAGACAACTGAATCCCCATGTAACAGCAAAACTCAGAAGAGCCCACACACTCAGATCTTAACCCCAGTGTGCAGAAAGGGTCAAAACGTGTTTTTCAGCAGAAATAAACTTGTTTCTACAAGTTTGGTCAACCCCATATAAGTTATGGGGCAGTAACAGCACCCTTTTCAAAACGTGTTTTTCAGCCCGAAATAAACGCGTTTTTTCACACAACTGAATCCCCATGTAACAGCAAAACTCAGAAGAGCCCACACACTCAGATCTTAACCCCACTGTGCAGAAAGGGACAAAACGTGTTTTTCAGCAGAAATTAACATGTTTCTGCAAGTTTGGTCAACCCCATGTAAGTTATGGGGCAGTAACAGCACCCTTTTCAAAACGTGTTTTTCAGCCCGAAATAAACGCGTTTTTTAAGACAACTGAATCCCCATGTAACAGCAAAACTCAGAAGAGCCCACACACTCAGATCTTAACCCCACTGTGCAGAAAGGGTCAAAACGTGTTTTTCAGCAGAAATAAACATGTTTCTGCAAGTTTGGTCAACCCCATGTAAGTTATGGGGCAGTAACAGCACCCTTTTCAAAACGTGTTTTTCAGCCCGAAATAAACGCGTTTTTTCAGACAACTGAATCCCCATGTAACAGCAAAACTCAGAAGAGCCCACACACTCAGATCTTAACCCCAGTGTGCAGAAAGGGTCAAAACGTGTTTTTCAGCAGAAATAAACTTGTTTCTACAAGTTTGGTCAACCCCATATAAGTTATGGGGCAGTAACAGCACCCTTTTCAAAACGTGTTTTTCAGCCCGAAATAAAAGCGTTTTTTCACACAACTGAATCCCCATGTAACAGCAAAACTCAGAAGAGCCCACACACTCAGATCTTAACCCCACTGTGCAGAAAGGGACAAAACGTGTTTTTCAGCAGAAATTAACATGTTTCTGCAAGTTTGGTCAACCCCATGTAAGTTATGGGGCAGTAACAGCACCCTTTTCAAAACGTGTTTTTCAGCCCGAAATAAACGCGTTTTTTAAGACAACTGAATCCCCATGTAACAGCAAAACTCAGAAGAGCCCACACACTCAGATCTTAACCCCACTGTGCAGAAAGGGTCAAAACGTGTTTTTCAGCAGAAATAAACATGTTTCTGCAAGTTTGGTCAACCCCATGTAAGTTATGGGGCAGTAACAGCACCCTTTTCAAAACGTGTTTTTCAGCCCGAAATAAACGCGTTTTTTCAGACAACTGAATCCCCATGTAACAGCAAGGCTCAGAAGAGCCCACACACTCAGATCTTAACCCCAGTGTGCAGAAAGTGTCAAAACGTGTTTTTCAGCAGAAATAAACATGTTTCTGCAAGTTTGGTCAACCCCATGTAAGTTATGGGGCAGTAACAGCACCCTTTTCAAAACGTGTTTTTCAGCTCGAAATAAACGCGTTTTTTCAGACAACTGAATCCCCATGTAACAGCAAAGCTCAGAAGAGCCCACACACTCAGATCTTAACCCCAGTGAGCAGAAAGGGTCAAAACGTGTTTTTCAGCAGAAATAAACATGTTTCTGCAAGTTTGGTCAACCCCATGTAAGTTATGGGGCAGTAACAGCACCCTTTTCAAAACTTTTTTTTCAGCACGAAATAAACGCGTTTTTTCAGACAACTGAATCCCCATGTAACAGCAAGGCTCAGAAGAGCCCACACACTCAGATCTTAACCCCAGTGTGCAGAAAGTGTCAAAACGTGTTTTTCAGCAGAAATAAACATGTTTCTGCAAGTTTGGTCAACCCCATGTAAGTTATGGGGCAGTAACAGCACCCTTTTCAAAACGTGTTTTTCAGCCCGAAATAAACGCGTTTTTTCAGACAACTGAATCCCCATGTAACAGCAAGGCTCAGAAGAGCCCACACACTCAGATCTTAACCCCAGTGTGCAGAAAGTGTCAAAACGTGTTTTTCAGCAGAAATAAACATGTTTCTGCAAGTTTGGTCAACCCCATGTAAGTTATGGGGCAGTAACAGCACCCTTTTCAAAACGTGTTTTTCAGCCCGAAATAAACGCGTTTTTTCACACAACTGAATCCCCATGTAACAGCAAAACTCAGAAGAGCCCACACACTCAGATCTTAACCCCACTGTGCAGAAAGGGTCAAAACGTGTTTTTCAGCAGAAATAAACATGTTTCTGCAAGTTTGGTCAACCCCATGTAAGTTATGGGGCAGTAACAGCACCCTTTTCAAAACGTGTTTTTCAGCCCGAAATAAACGCGTTTTTTCAGACAACTGAATCCCCATGTAACAGCAAGGCTCAGAAGAGCCCACACACTCAGATCTTAACCCCAGTGTGCAGAAAGGGTCAAAACGTGTTTTTCAGCAGAAATAAACATGTTTCTGCAAGTTTGGTCAACCCCATGTAAGTTATGGGGCAGTAACAGCACCCTTTTCAAAACGTGTTTTTCAGCCCGAAATAAACGCGTTTTTTCAGACAACTGAATCCCCATGTAACAGCAAAACTCAGAAGAGCCCACACACTCAGATGTTAACCCCAGTGTGCAGAAAGGGTCAAAACGTGTTTTTCAGCAGAAATAAACTTGTTTCTACAAGTTTGGTCAACCCCATATAAGTTATGGGGCAGTAACAGCACCCTTTTCAAAACGTGTTTTTCAGCCCGAAATAAACGCGTTTTTTCAGACAACTGAATCCCCATGTAACAGCAAAACTCAGAAGAGCCCACACACTCAGATCTTAACCCCAGTGTGCAGAAAGGGTCAAAACGTGTTTTTCAGCAGAAATAAACTTGTTTCTACAAGTTTGGTCAACCCCATATAAGTTATGGGGCAGTAACAGCACCCTTTTCAAAACGTGTTTTTCAGCCCGAAATAAACGCGTTTTTTCACACAACTGAATCCCCATGTAACAGCAAAACTCAGAAGAGCCCACACACTCAGATCTTAACCCCACTGTGCAGAAAGGGACAAAACGTGTTTTTCAGCAGAAATTAACATGTTTCTGCAAGTTTGGTCAACCCCATGTAAGTTATGGGGCAGTAACAGCACCCTTTTCAAAACGTGTTTTTCAGCCCGAAATAAACGCGTTTTTTAAGACAACTGAATCCCCATGTAACAGCAAAACTCAGAAGAGCCCACACACTCAGATCTTAACCCCACTGTGCAGAAAGGGTCAAAACGTGTTTTTCAGCAGAAATAAACATGTTTCTGCAAGTTTGGTCAACCCCATGTAAGTTATGGGCAGTAACAGCACCCTTTTCAAAACGTGTTTTTCAGCCCGAAATAAACGCGTTTTTTCAGACAACTGAATCCCCATGTAACAGCAAAACTCAGAAGAGCCCACACACTCAGATGTTAACCCCAGTGTGCAGAAAGGGACAAAACGTGTTTTTCAGCAGAAATTAACATGTTTCTGCAAGTTTGGTCAACCCCATGTAAGTTATGGGGCAGTAACAGCACCCTTTTCAAAACGTGTTTTTCAGCCCGAAATAAACGCGTTTTTTCAGACAACTGAATCCCCATGTAACAGCAAAACTCAGAAGAGCCCACACACTCAGATCTTAACCCCAGTGTGCAGAAAGGGTCAAAACGTGTTTTTCAGCAGAAATAAACATGTTTCTGCAAGTTTGTTCAACCCCATATAAGTTATGGGGCAGTAACAGCACCCTTTTCAAAACGTGTTTTTCAGCCCGAAATAAACGCGTTTTTTCACACAACTGAATCCCCATGTAACAGCAAAACTCAGAAGAGCCCACACACTCAGATGTTAACCCCAGTGTGCAGAAAGGGTCAAAACGTGTTTTTCAGCAGAAATAAACTTGTTTCTGCAAGTTTGGTCAACCCCATATAAGTTATGGGGTAGTAACAGCACCCTTTTCAAAACGTGTTTTTCAGCCCGAAATAAACGCGTTTTTTCACACAACTGAATCCCCATGTAACAGCAAAACTCAGAAGAGCCCACACACTCAGATCTTAACCCCAGTGTGCAGAAAGTGTCAAAACGTGTTTTTCAGCAGAAATAAACATGTTTCTGCAAGTTTGGTCAACCCCATGTAAGTTATGGGGCAGTAACAGCACCCTTTTCAAAACTTTTTTTTCAGCCCGAAATAAACGCGTTTTTTCAGACAACTGAATCCCCATGTAACAGCAAGGCTCAGAAGAGCCCACACACTCAGATCTTAACCCCAGTGTGCAGAAAGTGTCAAAACGTGTTTTTCAGCAGAAATAAACATGTTTCTGCAAGTTTGGTCAACCCCATGTAAGTTATGGGGCAGTAACAGCACACTTTTCAAAACGTGTTTTTCAGCCCGAAATAAACGCGTTTTTTCAGACAACTGAATCCCCATGTAACAGCAAAACTCAGAAGAGCCCACACACTCAGATCTTAACCCCAGTGTGCAGAAAGGGTCAAAACGTGTTTTTCAGCAGAAATAAACTTGTTTCTACAAGTTTGGTCAACCCCATATAAGTTATGGGGCAGTAACAGCACCCTTTTCAAAACGTGTTTTTCAGCCCGAAATAAACGCGTTTTTTCACACAACTGAATCCCCATGTAACAGCAAAACTCAGAAGAGCCCACACACTCAGATCTTAACCCCAGTGTGCAGAAAGGGTCAAAACGTGTTTTTCAGCAGAAATAAACTTGTTTCTACAAGTTTGGTCAACCCCATATAAGTTATGGGGCAGTAACAGCACCCTTTTCAAAACGTGTTTTTCAGCCCGAAATAAACGCGTTTTTTCACACAACTGAATCCCCATGTAACAGCAAAACTCAGAAGAGCCCACACACTCAGATCTTAACCCCACTGTGCAGAAAGGGACAAAACGTGTTTTTCAGCAGAAATTAACATGTTTCTGCAAGTTTGGTCAACCCCATGTAAGTTATGGGGCAGTAACAGCACCCTTTTCAAAACGTGTTTTTCAGCCCGAAATAAACGCGTTTTTTCAGACAACTGAATCCCCATGTAACAGCAAAACTCAGAAGAGCCCACACACTCAGATCTTAACCCCACTGTGCAGAAAGGGTCAAAACGTGTTTTTCAGCAGAAATAAACATGTTTCTGCAAGTTTGGTCAACCCCATGTAAGTTATGGGGCAGTAACAGCACCCTTTTCAAAACGTGTTTTTCAGCCCGAAATAAACGCGTTTTTTCAGACAACTGAATCCCCATGTAACAGCAAGGCTCAGAAGAGCCCACACACTCAGATCTTAACCCCAGTGTGCAGAAAGTGTCAAAACGTGTTTTTCAGCAGAAATAAACATGTTTCTGCAAGTTTGGTCAACCCCATGTAAGTTATGGGGCAGTAACAGCACCCTTTTCAAAACGTGTTTTTCAGCTCGAAATACACGCGTTTTTTCAGACAACTGAATCCCCATGTAACAGCAAAGCTCAGAAGAGCCCACACACTCAGATCTTAACCCCAGTGAGCAGAAAGGGTCAAAACGTGTTTTTCAGCAGAAATAAACATGTTTCTGCAAGTTTGGTCAACCCCATGTAAGTTATGGGGCAGTAACAGCACCCTTTTCAAAACTTTTTTTTCAGCACGAAATAAACGCGTTTTTTCAGACAACTGAATCCCCATGTAACAGCAAGGCTCAGAAGAGCCCACACACTCAGATCTTAACCCCAGTGTGCAGAAAGTGTCAAAACGTGTTTTTCAGCAGAAATAAACATGTTTCTGCAAGTTTGGTCAACCCCATGTAAGTTATGGGGCAGTAACAGCACCCTTTTCAAAACGTGTTTTTCAGCCCGAAATAAACGCGTTTTTTCAGACAACTGAATCCCCATGTAACAGCAAAACTCAGAAGAGCCCACACACTCAGATCTTAACCCCAGTGTGCAGAAAGGGTCAAAACGTGTTTTTCAGCAGAAATAAACTTGTTTCTGCAAGTTTGGTCAACCCCATATAAGTTATGGGGCAGTAACAGCACCCTTTTCAAAACGTGTTTTTCAGCCCGAAATAAACGCGTTTTTTCACACAACTGAATCCCCATGTAACAGCAAAACTCAGAAGAGCCCACACACTCAGATCTTAACCCCACTGTGCAGAAAGGGTCAAAACGTGTTTTTCAGCAGAAATAAACGTTTCTGCAAGTTTGGTCAACCCCATGTAAGTTATGGGGCAGTAACAGCACCCTTTTCAAAACGTGTTTTTCAGCCCGAAATAAACGCGTTTTTTCAGACAACTGAATCCCCATGTAACAGCAAGGCTCAGAAGAGCCCACACACTCAGATCTTAACCCCAGTGTGCAGAAAGTGTCAAAACGTGTTTTTCAGCAGAAATAAACATGTTTCTGCAAGTTTGGTCAACCCCATGTAAGTTATGGGGCAGTAACAGCACCCTTTTCAAAACTTTTTTTTCAGCCCGAAATAAACGCGTTTTTTCAGACAACTGAATCCCCATGTAACAGCAAGGCTCAGAAGAGCCCACACACTCAGATCTTAACCCCAGTGTGCAGAAAGTGTCAAAACGTGTTTTTCAGCAGAAATAAACATGTTTCTGCAAGTTTGGTCAACCCCATGTAAGTTATGGGGCAGTAACAGCACCCTTTTCAAAACGTGTTTTTCAGCCCGAAATAAACGCGTTTTTTCAGACAACTGAATCCCCATGTAACAGCAAAACTCAGAAGAGCCCACACACTCAGATCTTAACCCCAGTGTGCAGAAAGGGTCAAAACGTGTTTTTCAGCAGAAATAAACTTGTTTCTACAAGTTTGGTCAACCCCATATAAGTTATGGGGCAGTAACAGCACCCTTTTCAAAACGTGTTTTTCAGCCCGAAATAAACGCGTTTTTTCACACAACTGAATCCCCATGTAACAGCAAAACTCAGAAGAGCCCACACACTCAGATCTTAACCCCACTGTGCAGAAAGGGTCAAAACGTGTTTTTCAGCAGAAATAAACATGTTTCTGCAAGTTTGGTCAACCCCATGTAAGTTATGGGGCAGTAACAGCACCCTTTTCAAAACGTGTTTTTCAGCCCGAAATAAACGCGTTTTTTCAGACAACTGAATCCCCATGTAACAGCAAGGCTCAGAAGAGCCCACACACTCAGATCTTAACCCCAGTGTGCAGAAAGGGTCAAAACGTGTTTTTCAGCAGAAATAAACATGTTTCTGCAAGTTTGGTCAACCCCATGTAAGTTATGGGGCAGTAACAGCACACTTTTCAAAACGTGTTTTTCAGCCCGAAATAAACGCGTTTTTTCAGGCTACTGAATCCCCATGTAACAGCAAGGCTCAGAAGAGCCCACACACTCAGATCTTAACCCCATTGTGCAGAAAGGTTCAAAACGTGTTTTTCAGCAGAAATAAACTTGTTTCTGCAAGTTTGGTCAACCCCATATAAGTTATGGGGCAGTAACAGCACCCTTTTCAAAACGTGTTTTTCAGCCCGAAATAAACGCGTTTTTTCACACAACTGAATCCCCATGTAACAGCAAAACTCAGAAGAGCCCACACAGTCAGATCTTAACCCCACTGTGCAGAAAGGGTCAAAACGTGTTTTTCAGCAGAAATAAACATGTTTCTGCAAGTTTGGTCAACCCCATGTAAGATATGGGGCAGTAACAGCACCCTTTTCAAAACGTGTTTTTCAGCCCGAAATAAACGCGTTTTTTCAGACAACTGAATCCCCATGTAACAGCAAGGCTCAGAAGAGCCCACACACTCAGATCTTAACCCCAGTGTGCAGAAAGTGTCAAAACGTGTTTTTCAGCAGAAATAAACATGTTTCTGCAAGTTTGGTCAACCCCATGTAAGTTATGGGGCAGTAACAGCACCCTTTTCAAAACTTTTTTTTCAGCCCGAAATAAACGCGTTTTTTCAGACAACTGAATCCCCATGTAACAGCAAGGCTCAGAAGAGCCCACACACTCAGATCTTAACCCCAGTGTGCAGAAAGTGTCAAAACGTGTTTTTCAGCAGAAATAAACATGTTTCTGCAAGTTTGGTCAACCCCATGTAAGTTATGGGGCAGTAACAGCACCCTTTTCAAAACGTGTTTTTCAGCCCGAAATAAACGCGTTTTTTCAGACAACTGAATCCCCATGTAACAGCAAAACTCAGAAGAGCCCACACACTCAGATCTTAACCCCAGTGTGCAGAAAGGGTCAAAACGTGTTTTTCAGCAGAAATAAACATGTTTCTGCAAGTTTGGTCAACCCCATGTAAGTTATGGGGCAGTAACAGCACACTTTTCAAAACGTGTTTTTCAGCCCGAAATAAACGCGTTTTTTCAGACAACTGAATCCCCATGTAACAGCAAAACTCAGAAGAGCCCACACACTCAGATCTTAACCCCAGTGTGCAGAAAGGGTCAAAACATGTTTTTCAGCAGAAATTAACATGTTTCTGCAAGTTTGGTCAACCCCATGTAAGTTATGGGGCAGTAACAGCACCCTTTTCAAAACGTGTTTTTCAGCCCGAAATAAACGCGTTTTTTCAGACAACTGAATCCCCATGTAACAGCAAAACTCAGAAGAGCCCACACACTCAGATCTTAACCCCAGTGTGCAGAAAGGGTCAAAACGTGTTTTTCAGCAGAAATAAACTTGTTTCTACAAGTTTGGTCAACCCCATATAAGTTATGGGGCAGTAACAGCACCCTTTTCAAAACGTGTTTTTCAGCCCGAAATAAACGCGTTTTTTCACACAACTGAATCCCCATGTAACAGCAAAACTCAGAAGAGCCCACACACTCAGATCTTAACCCCAGTGTGCAGAAAGGGTCAAAACGTGTTTTTCAGCAGAAATAAACTTGTTTCTACAAGTTTGGTCAACCCCATATAAGTTATGGGGCAGTAACAGCACCCTTTTCAAAACGTGTTTTTCAGCCCGAAATAAACGCGTTTTTTCACACAACTGAATCCCCATGTAACAGCAAAACTCAGAAGAGCCCACACACTCAGATCTTAACCCCACTGTGCAGAAAGGGACAAAACGTGTTTTTCAGCAGAAATTAACATGTTTCTGCAAGTTTGGTCAACCCCATGTAAGTTATGGGGCAGTAACAGCACCCTTTTCAAAACGTGTTTTTCAGCCCGAAATAAACGCGTTTTTTCAGACAACTGAATCCCCATGTAACAGCAAAACTCAGAAGAGCCCACACACTCAGATCTTAACCCCACTGTGCAGAAAGGGTCAAAACGTGTTTTTCAGCAGAAATAAACATGTTTCTGCAAGTTTGGTCAACCCCATGTAAGTTATGGGGCAGTAACAGCACCCTTTTCAAAACGTGTTTTTCAGCCCGAAATAAACGCGTTTTTTCAGACAACTGAATCCCCATGTAACAGCAAGGCTCAGAAGAGCCCACACACTCAGATCTTAACCCCAGTGTGCAGAAAGTGTCAAAACGTGTTTTTCAGCAGAAATAAACATGTTTCTGCAAGTTTGGTCAACCCCATGTAAGTTATGGGGCAGTAACAGCACCCTTTTCAAAACGTGTTTTTCAGCTCGAAATACACGCGTTTTTTCAGACAACTGAATCCCCATGTAACAGCAAAGCTCAGAAGAGCCCACACACTCAGATCTTAACCCCAGTGAGCAGAAAGGGTCAAAACGTGTTTTTCAGCAGAAATAAACATGTTTCTGCAAGTTTGGTCAACCCCATGTAAGTTATGGGGCAGTAACAGCACCCTTTTCAAAACTTTTTTTTCAGCACGAAATAAACGCGTTTTTTCAGACAACTGAATCCCCATGTAACAGCAAGGCTCAGAAGAGCCCACACACTCAGATCTTAACCCCAGTGTGCAGAAAGTGTCAAAACGTGGTTTTCAGCAGAAATAAACATGTTTCTGCAAGTTTGGTCAACCCCATGTAAGTTATGGGGCAGTAACAGCACCCTTTTCAAAACGTGTTTTTCAGCCCGAAATAAACGCGTTTTTTCAGACAACTGAATCCCCATGTAACAGCAAAACTCAGAAGAGCCCACACACTCAGATCTTAACCCCAGTGTGCAGAAAGGGTCAAAACGTGTTTTTCAGCAGAAATAAACTTGTTTCTGCAAGTTTGGTCAACCCCATATAAGTTATGGGGCAGTAACAGCACCCTTTTCAAAACGTGTTTTTCAGCCCGAAATAAACGCGTTTTTTCACACAACTGAATCCCCATGTAACAGCAAAACTCAGAAGAGCCCACACACTCAGATCTTAACCCCACTGTGCAGAAAGGGTCAAAACGTGTTTTTCAGCAGAAATAAACGTTTCTGCAAGTTTGGTCAACCCCATGTAAGTTATGGGGCAGTAACAGCACCCTTTTCAAAACGTGTTTTTCAGCCCGAAATAAACGCGTTTTTTCAGACAACTGAATCCCCATGTAACAGCAAGGCTCAGAAGAGCCCACACACTCAGATCTTAACCCCAGTGTGCAGAAAGTGTCAAAACGTGTTTTTCAGCAGAAATAAACATGTTTCTGCAAGTTTGGTCAACCCCATGTAAGTTATGGGGCAGTAACAGCACCCTTTTCAAAACTTTTTTTTCAGCCCGAAATAAACGCGTTTTTTCAGACAACTGAATCCCCATGTAACAGCAAGGCTCAGAAGAGCCCACACACTCAGATCTTAACCCCAGTGTGCAGAAAGTGTCAAAACGTGTTTTTCAGCAGAAATAAACATGTTTCTGCAAGTTTGGTCAACCCCATGTAAGTTATGGGGCAGTAACAGCACCCTTTTCAAAACGTGTTTTTCAGCCCGAAATAAACGCGTTTTTTCAGACAACTGAATCCCCATGTAACAGCAAAACTCAGAAGAGCCCACACACTCAGATCTTAACCCCAGTGTGCAGAAAGGGTCAAAACGTGTTTTTCAGCAGAAATAAACTTGTTTCTACAAGTTTGGTCAACCCCATATAAGTTATGGGGCAGTAACAGCACCCTTTTCAAAACGTGTTTTTCAGCCCGAAATAAACGCGTTTTTTCACACAACTGAATCCCCATGTAACAGCAAAACTCAGAAGAGCCCACACACTCAGATCTTAACCCCACTGTGCAGAAAGGGTCAAAACGTGTTTTTCAGCAGAAATAAACATGTTTCTGCAAGTTTGGTCAACCCCATGTAAGTTATGGGGCAGTAACAGCACCCTTTTCAAAACGTGTTTTTCAGCCCGAAATAAACGCGTTTTTTCAGACAACTGAATCCCCATGTAACAGCAAGGCTCAGAAGAGCCCACACACTCAGATCTTAACCCCAGTGTGCAGAAAGGGTCAAAACGTGTTTTTCAGCAGAAATAAACATGTTTCTGCAAGTTTGGTCAACCCCATGTAAGTTATGGGGCAGTAACAGCACACTTTTCAAAACGTGTTTTTCAGCCCGAAATAAACGCGTTTTTTCAGACTACTGAATCCCCATGTAACAGCAAGGCTCAGAAGAGCCCACACACTCAGATCTTAACCCCATTGTGCAGAAAGGTTCAAAACGTGTTTTTCAGCAGAAATAAACTTGTTTCTGCAAGTTTGGTCAACCCCATATAAGTTATGGGGCAGTAACAGCACCCTTTTCAAAACGTGTTTTTCAGCCCGAAATAAACGCGTTTTTTCACACAACTGAATCCCCATGTAACAGCAAAACTCAGAAGAGCCCACACAGTCAGATCTTAACCCCACTGTGCAGAAAGGGTCAAAACGTGTTTTTCAGCAGAAATAAACATGTTTCTGCAAGTTTGGTCAACCCCATGTAAGATATGGGGCAGTAACAGCACCCTTTTCAAAACGTGTTTTTCAGCCCGAAATAAACGCGTTTTTTCAGACAACTGAATCCCCATGTAACAGCAAGGCTCAGAAGAGCCCACACACTCAGATCTTAACCCCAGTGTGCAGAAAGTGTCAAAACGTGTTTTTCAGCAGAAATAAACATGTTTCTGCAAGTTTGGTCAACCCCATGTAAGTTATGGGGCAGTAACAGCACCCTTTTCAAAACGTGTTTTTCAGCCCGAAATAAACGCGTTTTTTCAGACAACTGAATCCCCATGTAACAGCAAAACTCAGAAGAGCCCACACACTCAGATCTTAACCCCAGTGTGCAGAAAGGGTCAAAACGTGTTTTTCAGCAGAAATAAACATGTTTCTGCAAGTTTGGTCAACCCCATGTAAGTTATGGGGCAGTAACAGCACACTTTTCAAAACGTGTTTTTCAGCCCGAAATAAACGCGTTTTTTCAGACAACTGAATCCCCATGTAACAGCAAAACTCAGAAGAGCCCACACACTCAGATCTTAACCCCAGTGTGCAGAAAGGGTCAAAACATGTTTTTCAGCAGAAATTAACATGTTTCTGCAAGTTTGGTCAACCCCATGTAAGTTATGGGGCAGTAACAGCACCCTTTTCAAAACGTGTTTTTCAGCCCGAAATAAACGCGTTTTTTCAGACAACTGAATCCCCATGTAACAGCAAAACTCAGAAGAGCCCACACACTCAGATCTTAACCCCAGTGTGCAGAAAGGGTCAAAACGTGTTTTTCAGCAGAAATAAACTTGTTTCTGCAAGTTTGGTCAACCCCATATAAGTTATGGGGCAGTAACAGCACCCTTTTCAAAACGTGTTTTTCAGCCCGAAATAAACGCGTTTTTTCACACAACTGAATCCCCATGTAACAGCAAAACTCAGAAGAGCCCACACACTCAGATCTTAACCCCACTGTGCAGAAAGGGTCAAAACGTGTTTTTCAGCAGAAATAAACATGTTTCTGCAAGTTTGGTCAACCCCATGTAAGTTATGGGGCAGTAACAGCACCCTTTTCAAAACGTGTTTTTCAGCCCGAAATAAACGCGTTTTTTCAGACAACTGAATCCCCATGTAACAGCAAGGCTCAGAAGAGCCCACACACTCAGATCTTAACCCCAGTGTGCAGAAAGTGTCAAAACGTGTTTTTCAGCAGAAATAAACATGTTTCTGCAAGTTTGGTCAACCCCATGTAAGTTATGGGGCAGTAACAGCACCCTTTTCAAAACTTTTTTTTCAGCCCGAAATAAACGCGTTTTTTCAGACAACTGAATCCCCATGTAACAGCAAGGCTCAGAAGAGCCCACACACTCAGATCTTAACCCCAGTGTGCAGAAAGTGTCAAAACGTGTTTTTCAGCAGAAATAAACGTTTCTGCAAGTTTGGTCAACCCCATGTAAGTTATGGGGCAGTAACAGCACCCCTTTCAAAACGTGTTTTTCAGCCCGAAATAAACGCGTTTTTTCAGACAACTGAATCCCCATGTAACAGCAAAACTCAGAAGAGCCCACACACTCAGATCTTAACCCCAGTGTGCAGAAAGGGTCAAAACGTGTTTTTCAGCAGAAATAAACTTGTTTCTACAAGTTTGGTCAACCCCATATAAGTTATGGGGCAGTAACAGCACCCTTTTCAAAACGTGTTTTTCAGCCCGAAATAAACGCGTTTTTTCACACAACTGAATCCCCATGTAACAGCAAAACTCAGAAGAGCCCACACACTCAGATCTTAACCCCACTGTGCAGAAAGGGACAAAACGTGTTTTTCAGCAGAAATTAACATGTTTCTGCAAGTTTGGTCAACCCCATGTAAGTTATGGGGCAGTAAAAGCACCCTTTTCAAAACGTGTTTTTCAGCCCGAAATAAACGCGTTTTTTAAGACAACTGAATCCCCATGTAACAGCAAAACTCAGAAGAGCCCACACACTCAGATCTTAACCCCACTGTGCAGAAAGGGTCAAAACGTGTTTTTCAGCAGAAATAAACATGTTTCTGCAAGTTTGGTCAACCCCATGTAAGTTATGGGGCAGTAACAGCACCCTTTTCAAAACGTGTTTTTCAGCCCGAAATAAACGCGTTTTTTCAGACAACTGAATCCCCATGTAACAGCAAGGCTCAGAAGAGCCCACACACTCAGATCTTAACCCCAGTGTGCAGAAAGTGTCAAAACGTGTTTTTCAGCAGAAATAAACATGTTTCTGCAAGTTTGGTCAACCCCATGTAAGTTATGGGGCAGTAACAGCACCCTTTTCAAAACGTGTTTTTCAGCTCGAAATAAACGCGTTTTTTCAGACAACTGAATCCCCATGTAACAGCAAAGCTCAGAAGAGCCCACACACTCAGATCTTAACCCCAGTGAGCAGAAAGGGTCAAAACGTGTTTTTCAGCAGAAATAAACATGTTTCTGCAAGTTTGGTCAACCCCATGTAAGTTATGGGGCAGTAACAGCACCCTTTTCAAAACTTTTTTTTCAGCACGAAATAAACGCGTTTTTTCAGACAACTGAATCCCCATGTAACAGCAAGGCTCAGAAGAGCCCACACACTCAGATCTTAACCCCAGTGTGCAGAAAGTGTCAAAACGTGTTTTTCAGCAGAAATAAACATGTTTCTGCAAGTTTGGTCAACCCCATGTAAGTTATGGGGCAGTAACAGCACCCTTTTCAAAACGTGTTTTTCAGCCCGAAATAAACGCGTTTTTTCAGACAACTGAATCCCCATGTAACAGCAAAACTCAGAAGAGCCCACACACTCAGATCTTAACCCCAGTGTGCAGAAAGGGTCAAAACGTGTTTTTCAGCAGAAATAAACTTGTTTCTGCAAGTTTGGTCAACCCCATATAAGTTATGGGGCAGTAACAGCACCCTTTTCAAAACGTGTTTTTCAGCCCGAAATAAACGCGTTTTTTCACACAACTGAATCCCCATGTAACAGCAAAACTCAGAAGAGCCCACACACTCAGATCTTAACCCCACTGTGCAGAAAGGGTCAAAACGTGTTTTTCAGCAGAAATAAACATGTTTCTGCAAGTTTGGTCAACCCCATGTAAGTTATGGGGCAGTAACAGCACCCTTTTCAAAACGTGTTTTTCAGCCCGAAATAAACGCGTTTTTTCAGACAACTGAATCCCCATGTAACAGCAAGGCTCAGAAGAGCCCACACACTCAGATCTTAACCCCAGTGTGCAGAAAGTGTCAAAACGTGTTTTTCAGCAGAAATAAACATGTTTCTGCAAGTTTGGTCAACCCCATGTAAGTTATGGGGCAGTAACAGCACCCTTTTCAAAACTTTTTTTTCAGCCCGAAATAAACGCGTTTTTTCAGACAACTGAATCCCCATGTAACAGCAAGGCTCAGAAGAGCCCACACACTCAGATCTTAACCCCAGTGTGCAGAAAGTGTCAAAACGTGTTTTTCAGCAGAAATAAACATGTTTCTGCAAGTTTGGTCAACCCCATGTAAGTTATGGGGCAGTAACAGCACCCTTTTCAAAACGTGTTTTTCAGCCCGAAATAAACGCGTTTTTTCAGACAACTGAATCCCCATGTAATAGCAAAACTCAGAAGAGCCCACACACTCAGATCTTAACCCCAGTGTGCAGAAAGGGTCAAAACGTGTTTTTCAGCAGAAATAAACTTGTTTCTACAAGTTTGGTCAACCCCATATAAGTTATGGGGCAGTAACAGCACCCTTTTCAAAACGTGTTTTTCAGCCCGAAATAAACGCGTTTTTTCACACAACTGAATCCCCATGTAACAGCAAAACTCAGAAGAGCCCACACACTCAGATCTTAACCCCACTGTGCAGAAAGGGTCAAAACGTGTTTTTCAGCAGAAATAAACATGTTTCTGCAAGTTTGGTCAACCCCATGTAAGTTATGGGGCAGTAACAGCACCCTTTTCAAAACGTGTTTTTCAGCCCGAAATAAACGCGTTTTTTCAGACAACTGAATCCCCATGTAACAGCAAGGCTCAGAAGAGCCCACACACTCAGATCTTAACCCCAGTGTGCAGAAAGGGTCAAAACGTGTTTTTCAGCAGAAATATACATGTTTCTGCAAGTTTGGTCAACCCCATGTAAGTTATGGGGCAGTAACAGCACCCTTTTCAAAACGTGTTTTTCAGCCCGAAATAAACGCGTTTTTTCAGACAACTGAATCCCCATGTAACAGCAAAACTCAGAAGAGCCCACACACTCAGATCTTAACCCCACTGTGCAGAAAGGGACAAAACGTGTTTTTCAGCAGAAATTAACATGTTTCTGCAAGTTTGGTCAACCCCATGTAAGTTATGGGGCAGTAACAGCACCCTTTTCAAAACGTGTTTTTCAGCCCGAAATAAACGCGTTTTTTAAGACAACTGAATCCCCATGTAACAGCAAAACTCAGAAGAGCCCACACACTCAGATCTTAACCCCACTTTGCAGAAAGGGTCAAAACGTGTTTTTCAGCAGAAATAAACTTGTTTCTACAAGTTTGGTCAACCCCATATAAGTTATGGGGCAGTAACAGCACCCTTTTCAAAACGTGTTTTTCAGCCCGAAATAAACGCGTTTTTTCAGACAACTGAATCCCCATGTAACAGCAAAACTCAGAAGAGCCCACACAGTCAGATCTTAACCCCAGTGTGCAGAAAGGGTCAAAACGTGTTTTTCAGCAGAAATAAACTTGTTTCTACAAGTTTGGTCAACCCCATATAAGTTATGGGGCAGTAACAGCACCCTTTTCAAAACGTGTTTTTCAGCCCGAAATAAACGCGTTTTTTCACACAACTGAATCCCCATGTAACAGCAAAACTCAGAAGAGCCCACACACTCAGATCTTAACCCCACTGTGCAGAAAGGGACAAAACGTGTTTTTCAGCAGAAATTAACATGTTTCTGCAAGTTTGGTCAACCCCATGTAAGTTATGGGGCAGTAACAGCACCCTTTTCAAAACGTGTTTTTCAGCCCGAAATAAACGCGTTTTTTAAGACAACTGAATCCCCATGTAACAGCAAAACTCAGAAGAGCCCACACACTCAGATCTTAACCCCACTGTGCAGAAAGGGTCAAAACGTGTTTTTCAGCAGAAATAAACATGTTTCTGCAAGTTTGGTCAACCCCATGTAAGTTATGGGGCAGTAACAGCACCCTTTTCAAAACGTGTTTTTCAGCCCGAAATAAACGCGTTTTTTCAGACAACTGAATCCCCATGTAACAGCAAGGCTCAGAAGAGCCCACACACTCAGATCTTAACCCCAGTGTGCAGAAAGTGTCAAAACGTGTTTTTCAGCAGAAATAAACATGTTTCTGCAAGTTTGGTCAACCCCATGTAAGTTATGGGGCAGTAACAGCACCCTTTTCAAAACGTGTTTTTCAGCTCGAAATAAACGCGTTTTTTCAGACAACTGAATCCCCATGTAACAGCAAAGCTCAGAAGAGCCCACACACTCAGATCTTAACCCCAGTGAGCAGAAAGGGTCAAAACGTGTTTTTCAGCAGAAATAAACATGTTTCTGCAAGTTTGGTCAACCCCATGTAAGTTATGGGGCAGTAACAGCACCCTTTTCAAAACTTTTTTTTCAGCACGAAATAAACGCGTTTTTTCAGACAACTGAATCCCCATGTAACAGCAAGGCTCAGAAGAGCCCACACACTCAGATCTTAACCCCAGTGTGCAGAAAGTGTCAAAACGTGTTTTTCAGCAGAAATAAACATGTTTCTGCAAGTTTGGTCAACCCCATGTAAGTTATGGGGCAGTAACAGCACCCTTTTCAAAACGTGTTTTTCAGCCCGAAATAAACGCGTTTTTTCAGACAACTGAATCCCCATGTAACAGCAAAACTCAGAAGAGCCCACACACTCAGATCTTAACCCCAGTGTGCAGAAAGGGTCAAAACGTGTTTTTCAGCAGAAATAAACTTGTTTCTGCAAGTTTGGTCAACCCCATATAAGTTATGGGGCAGTAACAGCACCCTTTTCAAAACGTGTTTTTCAGCCCGAAATAAACGCGTTTTTTCACACAACTGAATCCCCATGTAACAGCAAAACTCAGAAGAGCCCACACACTCAGATCTTAACCCCACTGTGCAGAAAGGGTCAAAACGTGTTTTTCAGCAGAAATAAACATGTTTCTGCAAGTTTGGTCAACCCCATGTAAGTTATGGGGCAGTAACAGCACCCTTTTCAAAACGTGTTTTTCAGCCCGAAATAAACGCGTTTTTTCAGACAACTGAATCCCCATGTAACAGCAAGGCTCAGAAGAGCCCACACACTCAGATCTTAACCCCAGTGTGCAGAAAGTGTCAAAACGTGTTTTTCAGCAGAAATAAACATGTTTCTGCAAGTTTGGTCAACCCCATGTAAGTTATGGGGCAGTAACAGCACCCTTTTCAAAACTTTTTTTTCAGCCCGAAATAAACGCGTTTTTTCAGACAACTGAATCCCCATGTAACAGCAAGGCTCAGAAGAGCCCACACACTCAGATCTTAACCCCAGTGTGCAGAAAGTGTCAAAACGTGTTTTTCAGCAGAAATAAACATGTTTCTGCAAGTTTGGTCAACCCCATGTAAGTTATGGGGCAGTAACAGCACCCTTTTCAAAACGTGGTTTTCAGCCCGAAATAAACGCGTTTTTTCAGACAACTGAATCCCCATGTAACAGCAAAACTCAGAAGAGCCCACACACTCAGATCTTAACCCCAGTGTGCAGAAAGGGTCAAAACGTGTTTTTCAGCAGAAATAAACTTGTTTCTACAAGTTTGGTCAACCCCATATAAGTTATGGGGCAGTAACAGCACCCTTTTCAAAACGTGTTTTTCAGCCCGAAATAAACGCGTTTTTTCACACAACTGAATCCCCATGTAACAGCAAAACTCAGAAGAGCCCACACACTCAGATCTTAACCCCACTGTGCAGAAAGGGTCAAAACGTGTTTTTCAGCAGAAATAAACATGTTTCTGCAAGTTTGGTCAACCCCATGTAAGTTATGGGGCAGTAACAGCACCCTTTTCAAAACGTGTTTTTCAGCCCGAAATAAACGCGTTTTTTCAGACAACTGAATCCCCATGTAACAGCAAAACTCAGAAGAGCCCACACACTCAGATGTTAACCCCAGTGTGCAGAAAGGGTCAAAACGTGTTTTTTCAGCAGAAATAAACTTGTTTCTACAAGTTTGGTCAACCCCATATAAGTTATGGGGCAGTAACAGCACCCTTTTCAAAACGTGTTTTTCAGCCCGAAATAAACGCGTTTTTTCACACAACTGAATCCCCATGTAACAGCAAAACTCAGAAGAGCCCACACACTCAGATCTTAACCCCACTGTGCAGAAAGGGACAAAACGTGTTTTTCAGCAGAAATTAACATGTTTCTGCAAGTTTGGTCAACCCCATGTAAGTTATGGGGCAGTAACAGCACCCTTTTCAAAACTTTTTTTTCAGCCCGAAATAAACGCGTTTTTTCAGACAACTGAATCCCCATGTAACAGCAAAACTCAGAAGAGCCCACACACTCAGATCTTAACCCCAGTGTGCAGAAAGGGTCAAAACGTGTTTTTCAGCAGAAATAAACATGTTTCTGCAAGTTTGTTCAACCCCATATAAGTTATGGGGCAGTAACAGCACCCTTTTCAAAACGTGTTTTTCAGCCCGAAATAAACGCGTTTTTTCACACAACTGAATCCCCATGTAACAGCAAAACTCAGAAGAGCCCACACACTCAGATCTTAACCCCAGTGTGCAGAAAGGGTCAAAACGTGTTTTTCAGCAGAAATAAACTTGTTTCTGCAAGTTTGGTCAACCCCATATAAGTTATGGGGCAGTAACAGCACCCTTTTCAAAACGTGTTTTTCAGCCCGAAATAAACGCGTTTTTTCACACAACTGAATCCCCATGTAACAGCAAAACTCAGAAGAGCCCACACACTCAGATCTTAACCCCAGTGTGCAGAAAGTGTCAAAACGTGTTTTTCAGCAGAAATAAACATGTTTCTGCAAGTTTGGTCAACCCCATGTAAGTTATGGGGCAGTAACAGCACCCTTTTCAAAACTTTTTTTTCAGCCCGAAATAAACGCGTTTTTTCAGACAACTGAATCCCCATGTAACAGCAAGGCTCAGAAGAGCCCACACACTCAGATCTTAACCCCAGTGTGCAGAAAGTGTCAAAACGTGTTTTTCAGCAGAAATAAACATGTTTCTGCAAGTTTGGTCAACCCCATGTAAGTTATGGGGCAGTAACAGCACCCTTTTCAAAACGTGTTTTTCAGCCCGAAATAAACGCGTTTTTTCAGACAACTGAATCCCCATGTAACAGCAAAACTCAGAAGAGCCCACACACTCAGATCTTAACCCCAGTGTGCAGAAAGGGTCAAAACGTGTTTTTCAGCAGAAATAAACTTGTTTCTACAAGTTTGGTCAACCCCATATAAGTTATGGGGCAGTAACAGCACCCTTTTCAAAACGTGTTTTTCAGCCCGAAATAAACGCGTTTTTTCACACAACTGAATCCCCATGTAACAGCAAAACTCAGAAGAGCCCACACACTCAGATCTTAACCCCACTGTGCAGAAAGGGTCAAAACGTGTTTTTCAGCAGAAATAAACATGTTTCTGCAAGTTTGGTCAACCCCATGTAAGTTATGGGGCAGTAACAGCACCCTTTTCAAAACGTGTTTTTCAGCCCGAAATAAACGCGTTTTTTCAGACAACTGAATCCCCATGTAACAGCAAGGCTCAGAAGAGCCCACACACTCAGATCTTAACCCCAGTGTGCAGAAAGTGTCAAAACGTGTTTTTCAGCAGAAATAAACATGTTTCTGCAAGTTTGGTCAACCCCATGTAAGTTATGGGGCAGTAACAGCACCCTTTTCAAAACGTGTTTTTCAGCTCGAAATACACGCGTTTTTTCAGACAACTGAATCCCCATGTAACAGCAAAGCTCAGAAGAGCCCACACACTCAGATCTTAACCCCAGTGAGCAGAAAGGGTCAAAACGTGTTTTTCAGCAGAAATAAACATGTTTCTGCAAGTTTGGTCAACCCCATGTAAGTTATGGGGCAGTAACAGCACCCTTTTCAAAACTTTTTTTTCAGCACGAAATAAACGCGTTTTTTCAGACAACTGAATCCCCATGTAACAGCAAGGCTCAGAAGAGCCCACACACTCAGATCTTAACCCCAGTGTGCAGAAAGTGTCAAAACGTGTTTTTCAGCAGAAATAAACATGTTTCTGCAAGTTTGGTCAACCCCATGTAAGTTATGGGGCAGTAACAGCACCCTTTTCAAAACGTGTTTTTCAGCCCGAAATAAACGCGTTTTTTCAGACAACTGAATCCCCATGTAACAGCAAAACTCAGAAGAGCCCACACACTCAGATCTTAACCCCAGTGTGCAGAAAGGGTCAAAACGTGTTTTTCAGCAGAAATAAACTTGTTTCTGCAAGTTTGGTCAACCCCATATAAGTTATGGGGCAGTAACAGCACCCTTTTCAAAACGTGTTTTTCAGCCCGAAATAAACGCGTTTTTTCACACAACTGAATCCCCATGTAACAGCAAAACTCAGAAGAGCCCACACACTCAGATCTTAACCCCACTGTGCAGAAAGGGTCAAAACGTGTTTTTCAGCAGAAATAAACGTTTCTGCAAGTTTGGTCAACCCCATGTAAGTTATGGGGCAGTAACAGCACCCTTTTCAAAACTTTTTTTTCAGCCCGAAATAAACGCGTTTTTTCAGACAACTGAATCCCCATGTAACAGCAAGGCTCAGAAGAGCCCACACACTCAGATCTTAACCCCAGTGTGCAGAAAGTGTCAAAACGTGTTTTTCAGCAGAAATAAACATGTTTCTGCAAGTTTGGTCAACCCCATGTAAGTTATGGGGCAGTAACAGCACCCTTTTCAAAACGTGTTTTTCAGCCCGAAATAAACGCGTTTTTTCAGACAACTGAATCCCCATGTAACAGCAAAACTCAGAAGAGCCCACACACTCAGATCTTAACCCCAGTGTGCAGAAAGGGTCAAAACGTGTTTTTCAGCAGAAATAAACTTGTTTCTACAAGTTTGGTCAACCCCATATAAGTTATGGGGCAGTAACAGCACCCTTTTCAAAACGTGTTTTTCAGCCCGAAATAAACGCGTTTTTTCACACAACTGAATCCCCATGTAACAGCAAAACTCAGAAGAGCCCACACACTCAGATCTTAACCCCACTGTGCAGAAAGGGTCAAAACGTGTTTTTCAGCAGAAATAAACATGTTTCTGCAAGTTTGGTCAACCCCATGTAAGTTATGGGGCAGTAACAGCACCCTTTTCAAAACGTGTTTTTCAGCCCGAAATAAACGCGTTTTTTCAGACAACTGAATCCCCATGTAACAGCAAGGCTCAGAAGAGCCCACACACTCAGATCTTAACCCCAGTGTGCAGAAAGGGTCAAAACGTGTTTTTCAGCAGAAATAAACATGTTTCTGCAAGTTTGGTCAACCCCATGTAAGTTATGGGGCAGTAACAGCACACTTTTCAAAACGTGTTTTTCAGCCCGAAATAAACGCGTTTTTTCAGACAACTGAATCCCCATGTAACAGCAAGGCTCAGAAGAGCCCACACACTCAGATCTTAACCCCATTGTGCAGAAAGGTTCAAAACGTGTTTTTCAGCAGAAATAAACTTGTTTCTGCAAGTTTGGTCAACCCCATATAAGTTATGGGGCAGTAACAGCACCCTTTTCAAAACGTGTTTTTCAGCCCGAAATAAACGCGTTTTTTCACACAACTGAATCCCCATGTAACAGCAAAACTCAGAAGAGCCCACACACTCAGATCTTAACCCCACTGTGCAGAAAGGGTCAAAACGTGTTTTTCAGCAGAAATAAACATGTTTCTGCAAGTTTGGTCAACCCCATGTAAGATATGGGGCAGTAACAGCACCCTTTTCAAAACGTGTTTTTCAGCCCGAAATAAACGCGTTTTTTCACACAACTGAATCCCCATGTAACAGCAAGGCTCAGAAGAGCCCACACACTCAGATCTTAACCCCACTGTGCAGAAAGGGTCAAAACGTGTTTTTCAGCAGAAATAAACATGTTTCTGCAAGTTTGGTCAACCCCATGTAAGTTATGGGGCAGTAACAGCACCCTTTTCAAAACGTGTTTTTCAGCCCGAAATAAACGCGTTTTTTCAGACAACTGAATCCCCATGTAACAGCAAGGCTCAGAAGAGCCCACACACTCAGATCTTAACCCCAGTGTGCAGAAAGTGTCAAAACGTGTTTTTCAGCAGAAATAAACATGTTTCTGCAAGTTTGGTCAACCCCATGTAAGTTATGGGGCAGTAACAGCACCCTTTTCAAAACTTTTTTTTCAGCCCGAAATAAACGCGTTTTTTCAGACAACTGAATCCCCATGTAACAGCAAGGCTCAGAAGAGCCCACACACTCAGATCTTAACCCCAGTGTGCAGAAAGTGTCAAAACGTGTTTTTCAGCAGAAATAAACATGTTTCTGCAAGTTTGGTCAACCCCATGTAAGTTATGGGGCAGTAACAGCACCCTTTTCAAAACGTGTTTTTCAGCCCGAAATAAACGCGTTTTTTCAGACAACTGAATCCCCATGTAACAGCAAAACTCAGAAGAGCCCACACACTCAGATCTTAACCCCAGTGTGCAGAAAGGGTCAAAACGTGTTTTTCAGCAGAAATAAACTTGTTTCTACAAGTTTGGTCAACCCCATATAAGTTATGGGGCAGTAACAGCACCCTTTTCAAAACGTGTTTTTCAGCCCGAAATAAACGCGTTTTTTCACACAACTGAATCCCCATGTAACAGCAAAACTCAGAAGAGCCCACACACTCAGATCTTAACCCCACTGTGCAGAAAGGGTCAAAACGTGTTTTTCAGCAGAAATAAACATGTTTCTGCAAGTTTGGTCAACCCCATGTAAGTTATGGGGCAGTAACAGCACCCTTTTCAAAACGTGTTTTTCAGCCCGAAATAAACGCGTTTTTTCAGACAACTGAATCCCCATGTAACAGCAAAACTCAGAAGAGCCCACACACTCAGATGTTAACCCCAGTGTGCAGAAAGGGTCAAAACGTGTTTTTTCAGCAGAAATAAACTTGTTTCTACAAGTTTGGTCAACCCCATATAAGTTATGGGGCAGTAACAGCACCCTTTTCAAAACGTGTTTTTCAGCCCGAAATAAACGCGTTTTTTCACACAACTGAATCCCCATGTAACAGCAAAACTCAGAAGAGCCCACACACTCAGATCTTAACCCCACTGTGCAGAAAGGGACAAAACGTGTTTTTCAGCAGAAATTAACATGTTTCTGCAAGTTTGGTCAACCCCATGTAAGTTATGGGGCAGTAACAGCACCCTTTTCAAAACTTTTTTTTCAGCCCGAAATAAACGCGTTTTTTCAGACAACTGAATCCCCATGTAACAGCAAAACTCAGAAGAGCCCACACACTCAGATCTTAACCCCAGTGTGCAGAAAGGGTCAAAACGTGTTTTTCAGCAGAAATAAACATGTTTCTGCAAGTTTGTTCAACCCCATATAAGTTATGGGGCAGTAACAGCACCCTTTTCAAAACGTGTTTTTCAGCCCGAAATAAACGCGTTTTTTCACACAACTGAATCCCCATGTAACAGCAAAACTCAGAAGAGCCCACACACTCAGATCTTAACCCCAGTGTGCAGAAAGGGTCAAAACGTGTTTTTCAGCAGAAATAAACTTGTTTCTGCAAGTTTGGTCAACCCCATATAAGTTATGGGGCAGTAACAGCACCCTTTTCAAAACGTGTTTTTCAGCCCGAAATAAACGCGTTTTTTCACACAACTGAATCCCCATGTAACAGCAAAACTCAGAAGAGCCCACACACTCAGATCTTAACCCCAGTGTGCAGAAAGTGTCAAAACGTGTTTTTCAGCAGAAATAAACATGTTTCTGCAAGTTTGGTCAACCCCATGTAAGTTATGGGGCAGTAACAGCACCCTTTTCAAAACTTTTTTTTCAGCCCGAAATAAACGCGTTTTTTCAGACAACTGAATCCCCATGTAACAGCAAGGCTCAGAAGAGCCCACACACTCAGATCTTAACCCCAGTGTGCAGAAAGTGTCAAAACGTGTTTTTCAGCAGAAATAAACATGTTTCTGCAAGTTTGGTCAACCCCATGTAAGTTATGGGGCAGTAACAGCACCCTTTTCAAAACGTGTTTTTCAGCCCGAAATAAACGCGTTTTTTCAGACAACTGAATCCCCATGTAACAGCAAAACTCAGAAGAGCCCACACACTCAGATCTTAACCCCAGTGTGCAGAAAGGGTCAAAACGTGTTTTTCAGCAGAAATAAACTTGTTTCTACAAGTTTGGTCAACCCCATATAAGTTATGGGGCAGTAACAGCACCCTTTTCAAAACGTGTTTTTCAGCCCGAAATAAACGCGTTTTTTCACACAACTGAATCCCCATGTAACAGCAAAACTCAGAAGAGCCCACACACTCAGATCTTAACCCCACTGTGCAGAAAGGGTCAAAACGTGTTTTTCAGCAGAAATAAACATGTTTCTGCAAGTTTGGTCAACCCCATGTAAGTTATGGGGCAGTAACAGCACCCTTTTCAAAACGTGTTTTTCAGCCCGAAATAAACGCGTTTTTTCAGACAACTGAATCCCCATGTAACAGCAAGGCTCAGAAGAGCCCACACACTCAGATCTTAACCCCAGTGTGCAGAAAGTGTCAAAACGTGTTTTTCAGCAGAAATAAACATGTTTCTGCAAGTTTGGTCAACCCCATGTAAGTTATGGGGCAGTAACAGCACCCTTTTCAAAACGTGTTTTTCAGCTCGAAATACACGCGTTTTTTCAGACAACTGAATCCCCATGTAACAGCAAAGCTCAGAAGAGCCCACACACTCAGATCTTAACCCCAGTGAGCAGAAAGGGTCAAAACGTGTTTTTCAGCAGAAATAAACATGTTTCTGCAAGTTTGGTCAACCCCATGTAAGTTATGGGGCAGTAACAGCACCCTTTTCAAAACTTTTTTTTCAGCACGAAATAAACGCGTTTTTTCAGACAACTGAATCCCCATGTAACAGCAAGGCTCAGAAGAGCCCACACACTCAGATCTTAACCCCAGTGTGCAGAAAGTGTCAAAACGTGTTTTTCAGCAGAAATAAACATGTTTCTGCAAGTTTGGTCAACCCCATGTAAGTTATGGGGCAGTAACAGCACCCTTTTCAAAACGTGTTTTTCAGCCCGAAATAAACGCGTTTTTTCAGACAACTGAATCCCCATGTAACAGCAAAACTCAGAAGAGCCCACACACTCAGATCTTAACCCCAGTGTGCAGAAAGGGTCAAAACGTGTTTTTCAGCAGAAATAAACTTGTTTCTGCAAGTTTGGTCAACCCCATATAAGTTATGGGGCAGTAACAGCACCCTTTTCAAAACGTGTTTTTCAGCCCGAAATAAACGCGTTTTTTCACACAACTGAATCCCCATGTAACAGCAAAACTCAGAAGAGCCCACACACTCAGATCTTAACCCCACTGTGCAGAAAGGGTCAAAACGTGTTTTTCAGCAGAAATAAACATGTTTCTGCAAGTTTGGTCAACCCCATGTAAGTTATGGGGCAGTAACAGCACCCTTTTCAAAACGTGTTTTTCAGCCCGAAATAAACGCGTTTTTTCAGACAACTGAATCCCCATGTAACAGCAAGGCTCAGAAGAGCCCACACACTCAGATCTTAACCCCAGTGTGCAGAAAGTGTCAAAACGTGTTTTTCAGCAGAAATAAACATGTTTCTGCAAGTTTGGTCAACCCCATGTAAGTTATGGGGCAGTAACAGCACCCTTTTCAAAACTTTTTTTTCAGCCCGAAATAAACGCGTTTTTTCAGACAACTGAATCCCCATGTAACAGCAAGGCTCAGAAGAGCCCACACACTCAGATCTTAACCCCAGTGTGCAGAAAGTGTCAAAACGTGTTTTTCAGCAGAAATAAACATGTTTCTGCAAGTTTGGTCAACCCCATGTAAGTTATGGGGCAGTAACAGCACCCTTTTCAAAACGTGGTTTTCAGCCCGAAATAAACGCGTTTTTTCAGACAACTGAATCCCCATGTAACAGCAAAACTCAGAAGAGCCCACACACTCAGATCTTAACCCCAGTGTGCAGAAAGGGTCAAAACGTGTTTTTCAGCAGAAATAAACTTGTTTCTACAAGTTTGGTCAACCCCATATAAGTTATGGGGCAGTAACAGCACCCTTTTCAAAACGTGTTTTTCAGCCCGAAATAAACGCGTTTTTTCACACAACTGAATCCCCATGTAACAGCAAAACTCAGAAGAGCCCACACACTCAGATCTTAACCCCACTGTGCAGAAAGGGTCAAAACGTGTTTTTCAGCAGAAATAAACATGTTTCTGCAAGTTTGGTCAACCCCATGTAAGTTATGGGGCAGTAACAGCACCCTTTTCAAAACGTGTTTTTCAGCCCGAAATAAACGCGTTTTTTCAGACAACTGAATCCCCATGTAACAGCAAAACTCAGAAGAGCCCACACACTCAGATGTTAACCCCAGTGTGCAGAAAGGGTCAAAACGTGTTTTTTCAGCAGAAATAAACTTGTTTCTACAAGTTTGGTCAACCCCATATAAGTTATGGGGCAGTAACAGCACCCTTTTCAAAACGTGTTTTTCAGCCCGAAATAAACGCGTTTTTTCACACAACTGAATCCCCATGTAACAGCAAAACTCAGAAGAGCCCACACACTCAGATCTTAACCCCACTGTGCAGAAAGGGACAAAACGTGTTTTTCAGCAGAAATTAACATGTTTCTGCAAGTTTGGTCAACCCCATGTAAGTTATGGGGCAGTAACAGCACCCTTTTCAAAACTTTTTTTTCAGCCCGAAATAAACGCGTTTTTTCAGACAACTGAATCCCCATGTAACAGCAAAACTCAGAAGAGCCCACACACTCAGATCTTAACCCCAGTGTGCAGAAAGGGTCAAAACGTGTTTTTCAGCAGAAATAAACATGTTTCTGCAAGTTTGTTCAACCCCATATAAGTTATGGGGCAGTAACAGCACCCTTTTCAAAACGTGTTTTTCAGCCCGAAATAAACGCGTTTTTTCACACAACTGAATCCCCATGTAACAGCAAAACTCAGAAGAGCCCACACACTCAGATCTTAACCCCAGTGTGCAGAAAGGGTCAAAACGTGTTTTTCAGCAGAAATAAACTTGTTTCTGCAAGTTTGGTCAACCCCATATAAGTTATGGGGCAGTAACAGCACCCTTTTCAAAACGTGTTTTTCAGCCCGAAATAAACGCGTTTTTTCACACAACTGAATCCCCATGTAACAGCAAAACTCAGAAGAGCCCACACACTCAGATCTTAACCCCAGTGTGCAGAAAGTGTCAAAACGTGTTTTTCAGCAGAAATAAACATGTTTCTGCAAGTTTGGTCAACCCCATGTAAGTTATGGGGCAGTAACAGCACCCTTTTCAAAACTTTTTTTTCAGCCCGAAATAAACGCGTTTTTTCAGACAACTGAATCCCCATGTAACAGCAAGGCTCAGAAGAGCCCACACACTCAGATCTTAACCCCAGTGTGCAGAAAGTGTCAAAACGTGTTTTTCAGCAGAAATAAACATGTTTCTGCAAGTTTGGTCAACCCCATGTAAGTTATGGGGCAGTAACAGCACCCTTTTCAAAACGTGTTTTTCAGCCCGAAATAAACGCGTTTTTTCAGACAACTGAATCCCCATGTAACAGCAAAACTCAGAAGAGCCCACACACTCAGATCTTAACCCCAGTGTGCAGAAAGGGTCAAAACGTGTTTTTCAGCAGAAATAAACTTGTTTCTACAAGTTTGGTCAACCCCATATAAGTTATGGGGCAGTAACAGCACCCTTTTCAAAACGTGTTTTTCAGCCCGAAATAAACGCGTTTTTTCACACAACTGAATCCCCATGTAACAGCAAAACTCAGAAGAGCCCACACACTCAGATCTTAACCCCACTGTGCAGAAAGGGTCAAAACGTGTTTTTCAGCAGAAATAAACATGTTTCTGCAAGTTTGGTCAACCCCATGTAAGTTATGGGGCAGTAACAGCACCCTTTTCAAAACGTGTTTTTCAGCCCGAAATAAACGCGTTTTTTCAGACAACTGAATCCCCATGTAACAGCAAGGCTCAGAAGAGCCCACACACTCAGATCTTAACCCCAGTGTGCAGAAAGTGTCAAAACGTGTTTTTCAGCAGAAATAAACATGTTTCTGCAAGTTTGGTCAACCCCATGTAAGTTATGGGGCAGTAACAGCACCCTTTTCAAAACGTGTTTTTCAGCTCGAAATACACGCGTTTTTTCAGACAACTGAATCCCCATGTAACAGCAAAGCTCAGAAGAGCCCACACACTCAGATCTTAACCCCAGTGAGCAGAAAGGGTCAAAACGTGTTTTTCAGCAGAAATAAACATGTTTCTGCAAGTTTGGTCAACCCCATGTAAGTTATGGGGCAGTAACAGCACCCTTTTCAAAACTTTTTTTTCAGCACGAAATAAACGCGTTTTTTCAGACAACTGAATCCCCATGTAACAGCAAGGCTCAGAAGAGCCCACACACTCAGATCTTAACCCCAGTGTGCAGAAAGTGTCAAAACGTGTTTTTCAGCAGAAATAAACATGTTTCTGCAAGTTTGGTCAACCCCATGTAAGTTATGGGGCAGTAACAGCACCCTTTTCAAAACGTGTTTTTCAGCCCGAAATAAACGCGTTTTTTCAGACAACTGAATCCCCATGTAACAGCAAAACTCAGAAGAGCCCACACACTCAGATCTTAACCCCAGTGTGCAGAAAGGGTCAAAACGTGTTTTTCAGCAGAAATAAACTTGTTTCTGCAAGTTTGGTCAACCCCATATAAGTTATGGGGCAGTAACAGCACCCTTTTCAAAACGTGTTTTTCAGCCCGAAATAAACGCGTTTTTTCACACAACTGAATCCCCATGTAACAGCAAAACTCAGAAGAGCCCACACACTCAGATCTTAACCCCACTGTGCAGAAAGGGTCAAAACGTGTTTTTCAGCAGAAATAAACGTTTCTGCAAGTTTGGTCAACCCCATGTAAGTTATGGGGCAGTAACAGCACCCTTTTCAAAACTTTTTTTTCAGCCCGAAATAAACGCGTTTTTTCAGACAACTGAATCCCCATGTAACAGCAAGGCTCAGAAGAGCCCACACACTCAGATCTTAACCCCAGTGTGCAGAAAGTGTCAAAACGTGTTTTTCAGCAGAAATAAACATGTTTCTGCAAGTTTGGTCAACCCCATGTAAGTTATGGGGCAGTAACAGCACCCTTTTCAAAACGTGTTTTTCAGCCCGAAATAAACGCGTTTTTTCAGACAACTGAATCCCCATGTAACAGCAAAACTCAGAAGAGCCCACACACTCAGATCTTAACCCCAGTGTGCAGAAAGGGTCAAAACGTGTTTTTCAGCAGAAATAAACTTGTTTCTACAAGTTTGGTCAACCCCATATAAGTTATGGGGCAGTAACAGCACCCTTTTCAAAACGTGTTTTTCAGCCCGAAATAAACGCGTTTTTTCACACAACTGAATCCCCATGTAACAGCAAAACTCAGAAGAGCCCACACACTCAGATCTTAACCCCACTGTGCAGAAAGGGTCAAAACGTGTTTTTCAGCAGAAATAAACATGTTTCTGCAAGTTTGGTCAACCCCATGTAAGTTATGGGGCAGTAACAGCACCCTTTTCAAAACGTGTTTTTCAGCCCGAAATAAACGCGTTTTTTCAGACAACTGAATCCCCATGTAACAGCAAGGCTCAGAAGAGCCCACACACTCAGATCTTAACCCCAGTGTGCAGAAAGGGTCAAAACGTGTTTTTCAGCAGAAATAAACATGTTTCTGCAAGTTTGGTCAACCCCATGTAAGTTATGGGGCAGTAACAGCACACTTTTCAAAACGTGTTTTTCAGCCCGAAATAAACGCGTTTTTTCAGACAACTGAATCCCCATGTAACAGCAAGGCTCAGAAGAGCCCACACACTCAGATCTTAACCCCATTGTGCAGAAAGGTTCAAAACGTGTTTTTCAGCAGAAATAAACTTGTTTCTGCAAGTTTGGTCAACCCCATATAAGTTATGGGGCAGTAACAGCACCCTTTTCAAAACGTGTTTTTCAGCCCGAAATAAACGCGTTTTTTCACACAACTGAATCCCCATGTAACAGCAAAACTCAGAAGAGCCCACACACTCAGATCTTAACCCCACTGTGCAGAAAGGGTCAAAACGTGTTTTTCAGCAGAAATAAACATGTTTCTGCAAGTTTGGTCAACCCCATGTAAGATATGGGGCAGTAACAGCACCCTTTTCAAAACGTGTTTTTCAGCCCGAAATAAACGCGTTTTTTCACACAACTGAATCCCCATGTAACAGCAAGGCTCAGAAGAGCCCACACACTCAGATCTTAACCCCACTGTGCAGAAAGGGTCAAAACGTGTTTTTCAGCAGAAATAAACATGTTTCTGCAAGTTTGGTCAACCCCATGTAAGTTATGGGGCAGTAACAGCACCCTTTTCAAAACGTGTTTTTCAGCCCGAAATAAACGCGTTTTTTCAGACAACTGAATCCCCATGTAACAGCAAGGCTCAGAAGAGCCCACACACTCAGATCTTAACCCCAGTGTGCAGAAAGTGTCAAAACGTGTTTTTCAGCAGAAATAAACATGTTTCTGCAAGTTTGGTCAACCCCATGTAAGTTATGGGGCAGTAACAGCACCCTTTTCAAAACTTTTTTTTCAGCCCGAAATAAACGCGTTTTTTCAGACAACTGAATCCCCATGTAACAGCAAGGCTCAGAAGAGCCCACACACTCAGATCTTAACCCCAGTGTGCAGAAAGTGTCAAAACGTGTTTTTCAGCAGAAATAAACATGTTTCTGCAAGTTTGGTCAACCCCATGTAAGTTATGGGGCAGTAACAGCACCCTTTTCAAAACGTGTTTTTCAGCCCGAAATAAACGCGTTTTTTCAGACAACTGAATCCCCATGTAACAGCAAAACTCAGAAGAGCCCACACACTCAGATCTTAACCCCAGTGTGCAGAAAGGGTCAAAACGTGTTTTTCAGCAGAAATAAACTTGTTTCTACAAGTTTGGTCAACCCCATATAAGTTATGGGGCAGTAACAGCACCCTTTTCAAAACGTGTTTTTCAGCCCGAAATAAACGCGTTTTTTCACACAACTGAATCCCCATGTAACAGCAAAACTCAGAAGAGCCCACACACTCAGATCTTAACCCCACTGTGCAGAAAGGGTCAAAACGTGTTTTTCAGCAGAAATAAACATGTTTCTGCAAGTTTGGTCAACCCCATGTAAGTTATGGGGCAGTAACAGCACCCTTTTCAAAACGTGTTTTTCAGCCCGAAATAAACGCGTTTTTTCAGACAACTGAATCCCCATGTAACAGCAAAACTCAGAAGAGCCCACACACTCAGATGTTAACCCCAGTGTGCAGAAAGGGTCAAAACGTGTTTTTTCAGCAGAAATAAACTTGTTTCTACAAGTTTGGTCAACCCCATATAAGTTATGGGGCAGTAACAGCACCCTTTTCAAAACGTGTTTTTCAGCCCGAAATAAACGCGTTTTTTCACACAACTGAATCCCCATGTAACAGCAAAACTCAGAAGAGCCCACACACTCAGATCTTAACCCCACTGTGCAGAAAGGGACAAAACGTGTTTTTCAGCAGAAATTAACATGTTTCTGCAAGTTTGGTCAACCCCATGTAAGTTATGGGGCAGTAACAGCACCCTTTTCAAAACTTTTTTTTCAGCCCGAAATAAACGCGTTTTTTCAGACAACTGAATCCCCATGTAACAGCAAAACTCAGAAGAGCCCACACACTCAGATCTTAACCCCAGTGTGCAGAAAGGGTCAAAACGTGTTTTTCAGCAGAAATAAACATGTTTCTGCAAGTTTGTTCAACCCCATATAAGTTATGGGGCAGTAACAGCACCCTTTTCAAAACGTGTTTTTCAGCCCGAAATAAACGCGTTTTTTCACACAACTGAATCCCCATGTAACAGCAAAACTCAGAAGAGCCCACACACTCAGATCTTAACCCCAGTGTGCAGAAAGGGTCAAAACGTGTTTTTCAGCAGAAATAAACTTGTTTCTGCAAGTTTGGTCAACCCCATATAAGTTATGGGGCAGTAACAGCACCCTTTTCAAAACGTGTTTTTCAGCCCGAAATAAACGCGTTTTTTCACACAACTGAATCCCCATGTAACAGCAAAACTCAGAAGAGCCCACACACTCAGATCTTAACCCCAGTGTGCAGAAAGTGTCAAAACGTGTTTTTCAGCAGAAATAAACATGTTTCTGCAAGTTTGGTCAACCCCATGTAAGTTATGGGGCAGTAACAGCACCCTTTTCAAAACTTTTTTTTCAGCCCGAAATAAACGCGTTTTTTCAGACAACTGAATCCCCATGTAACAGCAAGGCTCAGAAGAGCCCACACACTCAGATCTTAACCCCAGTGTGCAGAAAGTGTCAAAACGTGTTTTTCAGCAGAAATAAACATGTTTCTGCAAGTTTGGTCAACCCCATGTAAGTTATGGGGCAGTAACAGCACCCTTTTCAAAACGTGTTTTTCAGCCCGAAATAAACGCGTTTTTTCAGACAACTGAATCCCCATGTAACAGCAAAACTCAGAAGAGCCCACACACTCAGATCTTAACCCCAGTGTGCAGAAAGGGTCAAAACGTGTTTTTCAGCAGAAATAAACTTGTTTCTACAAGTTTGGTCAACCCCATATAAGTTATGGGGCAGTAACAGCACCCTTTTCAAAACGTGTTTTTCAGCCCGAAATAAACGCGTTTTTTCACACAACTGAATCCCCATGTAACAGCAAAACTCAGAAGAGCCCACACACTCAGATCTTAACCCCACTGTGCAGAAAGGGTCAAAACGTGTTTTTCAGCAGAAATAAACATGTTTCTGCAAGTTTGGTCAACCCCATGTAAGTTATGGGGCAGTAACAGCACCCTTTTCAAAACGTGTTTTTCAGCCCGAAATAAACGCGTTTTTTCAGACAACTGAATCCCCATGTAACAGCAAGGCTCAGAAGAGCCCACACACTCAGATCTTAACCCCAGTGTGCAGAAAGTGTCAAAACGTGTTTTTCAGCAGAAATAAACATGTTTCTGCAAGTTTGGTCAACCCCATGTAAGTTATGGGGCAGTAACAGCACCCTTTTCAAAACGTGTTTTTCAGCTCGAAATACACGCGTTTTTTCAGACAACTGAATCCCCATGTAACAGCAAAGCTCAGAAGAGCCCACACACTCAGATCTTAACCCCAGTGAGCAGAAAGGGTCAAAACGTGTTTTTCAGCAGAAATAAACATGTTTCTGCAAGTTTGGTCAACCCCATGTAAGTTATGGGGCAGTAACAGCACCCTTTTCAAAACTTTTTTTTCAGCACGAAATAAACGCGTTTTTTCAGACAACTGAATCCCCATGTAACAGCAAGGCTCAGAAGAGCCCACACACTCAGATCTTAACCCCAGTGTGCAGAAAGTGTCAAAACGTGTTTTTCAGCAGAAATAAACATGTTTCTGCAAGTTTGGTCAACCCCATGTAAGTTATGGGGCAGTAACAGCACCCTTTTCAAAACGTGTTTTTCAGCCCGAAATAAACGCGTTTTTTCAGACAACTGAATCCCCATGTAACAGCAAAACTCAGAAGAGCCCACACACTCAGATCTTAACCCCAGTGTGCAGAAAGGGTCAAAACGTGTTTTTCAGCAGAAATAAACTTGTTTCTGCAAGTTTGGTCAACCCCATATAAGTTATGGGGCAGTAACAGCACCCTTTTCAAAACGTGTTTTTCAGCCCGAAATAAACGCGTTTTTTCACACAACTGAATCCCCATGTAACAGCAAAACTCAGAAGAGCCCACACACTCAGATCTTAACCCCACTGTGCAGAAAGGGTCAAAACGTGTTTTTCAGCAGAAATAAACGTTTCTGCAAGTTTGGTCAACCCCATGTAAGTTATGGGGCAGTAACAGCACCCTTTTCAAAACTTTTTTTTCAGCCCGAAATAAACGCGTTTTTTCAGACAACTGAATCCCCATGTAACAGCAAGGCTCAGAAGAGCCCACACACTCAGATCTTAACCCCAGTGTGCAGAAAGTGTCAAAACGTGTTTTTCAGCAGAAATAAACATGTTTCTGCAAGTTTGGTCAACCCCATGTAAGTTATGGGGCAGTAACAGCACCCTTTTCAAAACGTGTTTTTCAGCCCGAAATAAACGCGTTTTTTCAGACAACTGAATCCCCATGTAACAGCAAAACTCAGAAGAGCCCACACACTCAGATCTTAACCCCAGTGTGCAGAAAGGGTCAAAACGTGTTTTTCAGCAGAAATAAACTTGTTTCTACAAGTTTGGTCAACCCCATATAAGTTATGGGGCAGTAACAGCACCCTTTTCAAAACGTGTTTTTCAGCCCGAAATAAACGCGTTTTTTCACACAACTGAATCCCCATGTAACAGCAAAACTCAGAAGAGCCCACACACTCAGATCTTAACCCCACTGTGCAGAAAGGGTCAAAACGTGTTTTTCAGCAGAAATAAACATGTTTCTGCAAGTTTGGTCAACCCCATGTAAGTTATGGGGCAGTAACAGCACCCTTTTCAAAACGTGTTTTTCAGCCCGAAATAAACGCGTTTTTTCAGACAACTGAATCCCCATGTAACAGCAAGGCTCAGAAGAGCCCACACACTCAGATCTTAACCCCAGTGTGCAGAAAGGGTCAAAACGTGTTTTTCAGCAGAAATAAACATGTTTCTGCAAGTTTGGTCAACCCCATGTAAGTTATGGGGCAGTAACAGCACACTTTTCAAAACGTGTTTTTCAGCCCGAAATAAACGCGTTTTTTCAGACAACTGAATCCCCATGTAACAGCAAGGCTCAGAAGAGCCCACACACTCAGATCTTAACCCCAGTGTGCAGAAAGTGTCAAAACGTGTTTTTCAGCAGAAATAAACATGTTTCTGCAAGTTTGGTCAACCCCATGTAAGTTATGGGGCAGTAACAGCACCCTTTTCAAAACTTTTTTTTCAGCCCGAAATAAACGCGTTTTTTCAGACAACTGAATCCCCATGTAACAGCAAGGCTCAGAAGAGCCCACACACTCAGATCTTAACCCCAGTGTGCAGAAAGTGTCAAAACGTGTTTTTCAGCAGAAATAAACATGTTTCTGCAAGTTTGGTCAACCCCATGTAAGTTATGGGGCAGTAACAGCACCCTTTTCAAAACGTGTTTTTCAGCCCGAAATAAACGCGTTTTTTCAGACAACTGAATCCCCATGTAACAGCAAAACTCAGAAGAGCCCACACACTCAGATCTTAACCCCAGTGTGCAGAAAGGGTCAAAACGTGTTTTTCAGCAGAAATAAACATGTTTCTGCAAGTTTGGTCAACCCCATGTAAGTTATGGGGCAGTAACAGCACACTTTTCAAAACGTGTTTTTCAGCCCGAAATAAACGCGTTTTTTCAGACAACTGAATCCCCATGTAACAGCAAAACTCAGAAGAGCCCACACACTCAGATCTTAACCCCAGTGTGCAGAAAGGGTCAAAACATGTTTTTCAGCAGAAATTAACATGTTTCTGCAAGTTTGGTCAACCCCATGTAAGTTATGGGGCAGTAACAGCACCCTTTTCAAAACGTGTTTTTCAGCCCGAAATAAACGCGTTTTTTCAGACAACTGAATCCCCATGTAACAGCAAAACTCAGAAGAGCCCACACACTCAGATCTTAACCCCAGTGTGCAGAAAGGGTCAAAACGTGTTTTTCAGCAGAAATTAACATGTTTCTGCAAGTTTGGTCAACCCCATGTAAGTTATGGGGCAGTAACAGCACCCTTTTCAAAACGTGTTTTTCAGCCCGAAATAAACGCGTTTTTTCAGACAACTGAATCCCCATGTAACAGCAAAACTCAGAAGAGCCCACACACTCAGATCTTAACCCCAGTGTGCAGAAAGGGTCAAAACGTGTTTTTCAGCAGAAATAAACATGTTTCTGCAAGTTTGGTCAACCCCATATAAGTTATGGGGCAGTAACAGCACCCTTTTCAAAACGTGTTTTTCAGCCCGAAATAAACGCGTTTTTTCACACAACTGAATCCCCATGTAACAGCAAAACTCAGAAGAGCCCACACACTCAGATCTTAACCCCAGTGTGCAGAAAGGGTCAAAACGTGTTTTTCAGCAGAAATAAACTTGTTTCTGCAAGTTTGGTCAACCCCATATAAGTTATGGGGCAGTAACAGCACCCTTTTCAAAACGTGTTTTTCAGCCCGAAATAAACGCGTTTTTTCACACAACTGAATCCCCATGTAACAGCAAAACTCAGAAGAGCCCACACACTCAGATCTTAACCCCACTGTGCAGAAAGGGTCAAAACGTGTTTTTCAGCAGAAATAAACATGTTTCTGCAAGTTTGGTCAACCCCATGTAAGTTATGGGGCAGTAACAGCACCCTTTTCAAAACGTGTTTTTCAGCCCGAAATAAACGCGTTTTTTCAGACAACTGAATCCCCATGTAACAGCAAGGCTCAGAAGAGCCCACACACTCAGATCTTAACCCCAGTGTGCAGAAAGTGTCAAAACGTGTTTTTCAGCAGAAATAAACATGTTTCTGCAAGTTTGGTCAACCCCATGTAAGTTATGGGGCAGTAACAGCACCCTTTTCAAAACGTGTTTTTCAGCCCGAAATAAACGCGTTTTTTCAGACAACTGAATCCCCATGTAACAGCAAAACTCAGAAGAGCCCACACACTCAGATCTTAACCCCAGTGTGCAGAAAGGGTCAAAACGTGTTTTTCAGCAGAAATAAACTTGTTTCTACAAGTTTGGTCAACCCCATATAAGTTATGGGGCAGTAACAGCACCCTTTTCAAAACGTGTTTTTCAGCCCGAAATAAACGCGTTTTTTCACACAACTGAATCCCCATGTAACAGCAAAACTCAGAAGAGCCCACACACTCAGATCTTAACCCCACTGTGCAGAAAGGGACAAAACGTGTTTTTCAGCAGAAATTAACATGTTTCTGCAAGTTTGGTCAACCCCATGTAAGTTATGGGGCAGTAACAGCACCCTTTTCAAAACGTGTTTTTCAGCCCGAAATAAACGCGTTTTTTAAGACAACTGAATCCCCATGTAACAGCAAAACTCAGAAGAGCCCACACACTCAGATCTTAACCCCACTGTGCAGAAAGGGTCAAAACGTGTTTTTCAGCAGAAATAAACATGTTTCTGCAAGTTTGGTCAACCCCATGTAAGTTATGGGGCAGTAACAGCACCCTTTTCAAAACGTGTTTTTCAGCCCGAAATAAACGCGTTTTTTCAGACAACTGAATCCCCATGTAACAGCAAGGCTCAGAAGAGCCCACACACTCAGATCTTAACCCCAGTGTGCAGAAAGTGTCAAAACGTGTTTTTCAGCAGAAATAAACATGTTTCTGCAAGTTTGGTCAACCCCATGTAAGTTATGGGGCAGTAACAGCACCCTTTTCAAAACGTGTTTTTCAGCTCGAAATAAACGCGTTTTTTCAGACAACTGAATCCCCATGTAACAGCAAAGCTCAGAAGAGCCCACACACTCAGATCTTAACCCCAGTGAGCAGAAAGGGTCAAAACGTGTTTTTCAGCAGAAATAAACATGTTTCTGCAAGTTTGGTCAACCCCATGTAAGTTATGGGGCAGTAACAGCACCCTTTTCAAAACTTTTTTTTCAGCACGAAATAAACGCGTTTTTTCAGACAACTGAATCCCCATGTAACAGCAAGGCTCAGAAGAGCCCACACACTCAGATCTTAACCCCAGTGTGCAGAAAGTGTCAAAACGTGTTTTTCAGCAGAAATAAACATGTTTCTGCAAGTTTGGTCAACCCCATGTAAGTTATGGGGCAGTAACAGCACCCTTTTCAAAACGTGTTTTTCAGCCCGAAATAAACGCGTTTTTTCAGACAACTGAATCCCCATGTAACAGCAAAACTCAGAAGAGCCCACACACTCAGATCTTAACCCCAGTGTGCTGAAAGGGTCAAAACGTGTTTTTCAGCAGAAATAAACTTGTTTCTGCAAGTTTGGTCAACCCCATATAAGTTATGGGGCAGTAACAGCACCCTTTTCAAAACGTGTTTTTCAGCCCGAAATAAACGCGTTTTTTCACACAACTGAATCCCCATGTAACAGCAAAACTCAGAAGAGCCCACACACTCAGATCTTAACCCCACTGTGCAGAAAGGGTCAAAACGTGTTTTTCAGCAGAAATAAACATGTTTCTGCAAGTTTGGTCAACCCCATGTAAGTTATGGGGCAGTAACAGCACCCTTTTCAAAACGTGTTTTTCAGCCCGAAATAAACGCGTTTTTTCAGACAACTGAATCCCCATGTAACAGCAAGGCTCAGAAGAGCCCACACACTCAGATCTTAACCCCAGTGTGCAGAAAGTGTCAAAACGTGTTTTTCAGCAGAAATAAACATGTTTCTGCAAGTTTGGTCAACCCCATGTAAGTTATGGGGCAGTAACAGCACCCTTTTCAAAACGTGTTTTTCAGCCCGAAATAAACGCGTTTTTTCAGACAACTGAATCCCCATGTAACAGCAAAACTCAGAAGAGCCCACACACTCAGATCTTAACCCCAGTGTGCAGAAAGGGTCAAAACGTGTTTTTCAGCAGAAATAAACTTGTTTCTACAAGTTTGGTCAACCCCATATAAGTTATGGGGCAGTAACAGCACCCTTTTCAAAACGTGTTTTTCAGCCCGAAATAAACGCGTTTTTTCACACAACTGAATCCCCATGTAACAGCAAAACTCAGAAGAGCCCACACACTCAGATCTTAACCCCACTGTGCAGAAAGGGTCAAAACGTGTTTTTCAGCAGAAATAAACATGTTTCTGCAAGTTTGGTCAACCCCATGTAAGTTATGGGGCAGTAACAGCACCCTTTTCAAAACGTGTTTTTCAGCCCGAAATAAACGCGTTTTTTCAGACAACTGAATCCCCATGTAACAGCAAGGCTCAGAAGAGCCCACACACTCAGATCTTAACCCCAGTGTGCAGAAAGGGTCAAAACGTGTTTTTCAGCAGAAATAAACATGTTTCTGCAAGTTTGGTCAACCCCATGTAAGTTATGGGGCAGTAACAGCACCCTTTTCAAAACGTGTTTTTCAGCCCGAAATAAACGCGTTTTTTCAGACAACTGAATCCCCATGTAACAGCAAAACTCAGAAGAGCACACACACTCAGATGTTAACCCCAGTGTGCAGAAAGGGTCAAAACGTGTTTTTCAGCAGAAATAAACTTGTTTCTGCAAGTTTGGTCAACCCCATATAAGTTATGGGGCAGTAACAGCACCCTTTTCAAAACGTGTTTTTCAGCCCGAAATAAACGCGTTTTTTCACACAACTGAATCCCCATGTAACAGCAAAACTCAGAAGAGCCCACACACTCAGATCTTAACCCCAGTGTGCAGAAAGGGTCAAAACGTGTTTTTCAGCAGAAATAAACTTGTTTCTGCAAGTTTGGTCAACCCCATATAAGTTATGGGGCAGTAACAGCACCCTTTTCAAAACGTGTTTTTCAGCCCGAAATAAACGCGTTTTTTCACACAACTGAATCCCCATGTAACAGCAAAACTCAGAAGAGCCCACACACTCAGATCTTAACCCCACTGTGCAGAAAGGGTCAAAACGTGTTTTTCAGCAGAAATAAACATGTTTCTGCAAGTTTGGTCAACCCCATGTAAGTTATGGGGCAGTAACAGCACCCTTTTCAAAACGTGTTTTTCAGCCCGAAATAAACGCGTTTTTTCAGACAACTGAATCCCCATGTAACAGCAAGGCTCAGAAGAGCCCACACACTCAGATCTTAACCCCAGTGTGCAGAAAGTGTCAAAACGTGTTTTTCAGCAGAAATAAACATGTTTCTGCAAGTTTGGTCAACCCCATGTAAGTTATGGGGCAGTAACAGCACCCTTTTCAAAACGTGTTTTTCAGCCCGAAATAAACGCGTTTTTTCAGACAACTGAATCCCCATGTAACAGCAAAACTCAGAAGAGCCCACACACTCAGATCTTAACCCCAGTGTGCAGAAAGGGTCAAAACGTGTTTTTCAGCAGAAATAAACTTGTTTCTACAAGTTTGGTCAACCCCATATAAGTTATGGGGCAGTAACAGCACCCTTTTCAAAACGTGTTTTTCAGCCCGAAATAAACGCGTTTTTTCACACAACTGAATCCCCATGTAACAGCAAAACTCAGAAGAGCCCACACACTCAGATCTTAACCCCACTGTGCAGAAAGGGACAAAACGTGTTTTTCAGCAGAAATTAACATGTTTCTGCAAGTTTGGTCAACCCCATGTAAGTTATGGGGCAGTAACAGCACCCTTTTCAAAACGTGTTTTTCAGCCCGAAATAAACGCGTTTTTTAAGACAACTGAATCCCCATGTAACAGCAAAACTCAGAAGAGCCCACACACTCAGATCTTAACCCCACTGTGCAGAAAGGGTCAAAACGTGTTTTTCAGCAGAAATAAACATGTTTCTGCAAGTTTGGTCAACCCCATGTAAGTTATGGGGCAGTAACAGCACCCTTTTCAAAACGTGTTTTTCAGCCCGAAATAAACGCGTTTTTTCAGACAACTGAATCCCCATGTAACAGCAAGGCTCAGAAGAGCCCACACACTCAGATCTTAACCCCAGTGTGCAGAAAGTGTCAAAACGTGTTTTTCAGCAGAAATAAACATGTTTCTGCAAGTTTGGTCAACCCCATGTAAGTTATGGGGCAGTAACAGCACCCTTTTCAAAACGTGTTTTTCAGCTCGAAATAAACGCGTTTTTTCAGACAACTGAATCCCCATGTAACAGCAAAGCTCAGAAGAGCCCACACACTCAGATCTTAACCCCAGTGAGCAGAAAGGGTCAAAACGTGTTTTTCAGCAGAAATAAACATGTTTCTGCAAGTTTGGTCAACCCCATGTAAGTTATGGGGCAGTAACAGCACCCTTTTCAAAACTTTTTTTTCAGCACGAAATAAACGCGTTTTTTCAGACAACTGAATCCCCATGTAACAGCAAGGCTCAGAAGAGCCCACACACTCAGATCTTAACCCCAGTGTGCAGAAAGTGTCAAAACGTGTTTTTCAGCAGAAATAAACATGTTTCTGCAAGTTTGGTCAACCCCATGTAAGTTATGGGGCAGTAACAGCACCCTTTTCAAAACGTGTTTTTCAGCCCGAAATAAACGCGTTTTTTCAGACAACTGAATCCCCATGTAACAGCAAAACTCAGAAGAGCCCACACACTCAGATCTTAACCCCAGTGTGCTGAAAGGGTCAAAACGTGTTTTTCAGCAGAAATAAACTTGTTTCTGCAAGTTTGGTCAACCCCATATAAGTTATGGGGCAGTAACAGCACCCTTTTCAAAACGTGTTTTTCAGCCCGAAATAAACGCGTTTTTTCACACAACTGAATCCCCATGTAACAGCAAAACTCAGAAGAGCCCACACACTCAGATCTTAACCCCACTGTGCAGAAAGGGTCAAAACGTGTTTTTCAGCAGAAATAAACATGTTTCTGCAAGTTTGGTCAACCCCATGTAAGTTATGGGGCAGTAACAGCACCCTTTTCAAAACGTGTTTTTCAGCCCGAAATAAACGCGTTTTTTCAGACAACTGAATCCCCATGTAACAGCAAGGCTCAGAAGAGCCCACACACTCAGATCTTAACCCCAGTGTGCAGAAAGTGTCAAAACGTGTTTTTCAGCAGAAATAAACATGTTTCTGCAAGTTTGGTCAACCCCATGTAAGTTATGGGGCAGTAACAGCACCCTTTTCAAAACGTGTTTTTCAGCCCGAAATAAACGCGTTTTTTCAGACAACTGAATCCCCATGTAACAGCAAAACTCAGAAGAGCCCACACACTCAGATCTTAACCCCAGTGTGCAGAAAGGGTCAAAACGTGTTTTTCAGCAGAAATAAACTTGTTTCTACAAGTTTGGTCAACCCCATATAAGTTATGGGGCAGTAACAGCACCCTTTTCAAAACGTGTTTTTCAGCCCGAAATAAACGCGTTTTTTCACACAACTGAATCCCCATGTAACAGCAAAACTCAGAAGAGCCCACACACTCAGATCTTAACCCCACTGTGCAGAAAGGGTCAAAACGTGTTTTTCAGCAGAAATAAACATGTTTCTGCAAGTTTGGTCAACCCCATGTAAGTTATGGGGCAGTAACAGCACCCTTTTCAAAACGTGTTTTTCAGCCCGAAATAAACGCGTTTTTTCAGACAACTGAATCCCCATGTAACAGCAAGGCTCAGAAGAGCCCACACACTCAGATCTTAACCCCAGTGTGCAGAAAGGGTCAAAACGTGTTTTTCAGCAGAAATAAACATGTTTCTGCAAGTTTGGTCAACCCCATGTAAGTTATGGGGCAGTAACAGCACCCTTTTCAAAACGTGTTTTTCAGCCCGAAATAAACGCGTTTTTTCAGACAACTGAATCCCCATGTAACAGCAAAACTCAGAAGAGCACACACACTCAGATGTTAACCCCAGTGTGCAGAAAGGGTCAAAACGTGTTTTTCAGCAGAAATAAACTTGTTTCTACAAGTTTGGTCAACCCCATATAAGTTATGGGGCAGTAACAGCACCCTTTTCAAAACGTGTTTTTCAGCCCTAAATAAACGCGTTTTTTCAGACAACTGAATCCCCATGTAACAGCAAAACTCAGAAGAGCCCACACACTCAGATCTTAACCCCAGTGTGCAGAAAGGGTCAAAACGTGTTTTTCAGCAGAAATAAACTTGTTTCTACAAGTTTGGTCAACCCCATATAAGTTATGGGGCAGTAACAGCACCCTTTTCAAAACGTGTTTTTCAGCCCGAAATAAACGCGTTTTTTCACACAACTGAATCCCCATGTAACAGCAAAACTCAGAAGAGCCCACACACTCAGATCTTAACCCCACTGTGCAGAAAGGGACAAAACGTGTTTTTCAGCAGAAATTAACATGTTTCTGCAAGTTTGGTCAACCCCATGTAAGTTATGGGGCAGTAACAGCACCCTTTTCAAAACGTGTTTTTCAGCCCGAAATAAACGCGTTTTTTAAGACAACTGAATCCCCATGTAACAGCAAAACTCAGAAGAGCCCACACACTCAGATCTTAACCCCACTGTGCAGAAAGGGTCAAAACGTGTTTTTCAGCAGAAATAAACATGTTTCTGCAAGTTTGGTCAACCCCATGTAAGTTATGGGGCAGTAACAGCACCCTTTTCAAAACGTGTTTTTCAGCCCGAAATAAACGCGTTTTTTCAGACAACTGAATCCCCATGTAACAGCAAAACTCAGAAGAGCACACACACTCAGATGTTAACCCCAGTGTGCAGAAAGGGTCAAAACGTGTTTTTCAGCAGAAATAAACTTGTTTCTACAAGTTTGGTCAACCCCATATAAGTTATGGGGCAGTAACAGCACCCTTTTCAAAACGTGTTTTTCAGCCCGAAATAAACGCGTTTTTTCAGACAACTGAATCCCCATGTAACAGCAAAACTCAGAAGAGCCCACACACTCAGATCTTAACCCCAGTGTGCAGAAAGGGTCAAAACGTGTTTTTCAGCAGAAATAAACTTGTTTCTACAAGTTTGGTCAACCCCATATAAGTTATGGGGCAGTAACAGCACCCTTTTCAAAACGTGTTTTTCAGCCCGAAATAAACGCGTTTTTTCACACAACTGAATCCCCATGTAACAGCAAAACTCAGAAGAGCCCACACACTCAGATCTTAACCCCACTGTGCAGAAAGGGACAAAACGTGTTTTTCAGCAGAAATTAACATGTTTCTGCAAGTTTGGTCAACCCCATGTAAGTTATGGGGCAGTAACAGCACCCTTTTCAAAACGTGTTTTTCAGCCCGAAATAAACGCGTTTTTTAAGACAACTGAATCCCCATGTAACAGCAAAACTCAGAAGAGCCCACACACTCAGATCTTAACCCCACTGTGCAGAAAGGGTCAAAACGTGTTTTTCAGCAGAAATAAACATGTTTCTGCAAGTTTGGTCAACCCCATGTAAGTTATGGGGCAGTAACAGCACCCTTTTCAAAACGTGTTTTTCAGCCCGAAATAAACGCGTTTTTTCAGACAACTGAATCCCCATGTAACAGCAAAACTCAGAAGAGCCCACACACTCAGATCTTAACCCCAGTGTGCAGAAAGGGTCAAAACGTGTTTTTCAGCAGAAATAAACTTGTTTCTACAAGTTTGGTCAACCCCATATAAGTTATGGGGCAGTAACAGCACCCTTTTCAAAACGTGTTTTTCAGCCCGAAATAAACGCGTTTTTTCACACAACTGAATCCCCATGTAACAGCAAAACTCAGAAGAGCCCACACACTCAGATCTTAACCCCACTGTGCAGAAAGGGACAAAACGTGTTTTTCAGCAGAAATTAACATGTTTCTGCAAGTTTGGTCAACCCCATGTAAGTTATGGGGCAGTAACAGCACCCTTTTCAAAACGTGTTTTTCAGCCCGAAATAAACGCGTTTTTTAAGACAACTGAATCCCCATGTAACAGCAAAACTCAGAAGAGCCCACACACTCAGATCTTAACCCCACTGTGCAGAAAGGGTCAAAACGTGTTTTTCAGCAGAAATAAAAATGTTTCTGCAAGTTTGGTCAACCCCATGTAAGTTATGGGGCAGTAACAGCACCCTTTTCAAAACGTGTTTTTCAGCCCGAAATAAACGCGTTTTTTCAGACAACTGAATCCCCATGTAACAGCAAGGCTCAGAAGAGCCCACACACTCAGATCTTAACCCCAGTGTGCAGAAAGTGTCAAAACGTGTTTTTCAGCAGAAATAAACATGTTTCTGCAAGTTTGGTCAACCCCATGTAAGTTATGGGGCAGTAACAGCACCCTTTTCAAAACGTGTTTTTCAGCTCGAAATAAACGCGTTTTTTCAGACAACTGAATCCCCATGTAACAGCAAAGCTCAGAAGAGCCCACACACTCAGATCTTAACCCCAGTGAGCAGAAAGGGTCAAAACGTGTTTTTCAGCAGAAATAAACATGTTTCTGCAAGTTTGGTCAACCCCATGTAAGTTATGGGGCAGTAACAGCACCCTTTTCAAAACTTTTTTTTCAGCACGAAATAAACGCGTTTTTTCAGACAACTGAATCCCCATGTAACAGCAAGGCTCAGAAGAGCCCACACACTCAGATCTTAACCCCAGTGTGCAGAAAGTGTCAAAACGTGTTTTTCAGCAGAAATAAACATGTTTCTGCAAGTTTGGTCAACCCCATGTAAGTTATGGGGCAGTAACAGCACCCTTTTCAAAACGTGTTTTTCAGCCCGAAATAAACGCGTTTTTTCACACAACTGAATCCCCATGTAACAGCAAAACTCAGAAGAGCCCACACACTCAGATCTTAACCCCAGTGTGCAGAAAGGGTCAAAACGTGTTTTTCAGCAGAAATAAACTTGTTTCTGCAAGTTTGGTCAACCCCATATAAGTTATGGGGCAGTAACAGCACCCTTTTCAAAACGTGTTTTTCAGCCCGAAATAAACGCGTTTTTTCACACAACTGAATCCCCATGTAACAGCAAAACTCAGAAGAGCCCACACACTCAGATCTTAACCCCACTGTGCAGAAAGGGTCAAAACGTGTTTTTCAGCAGAAATAAACATGTTTCTGCAAGTTTCGTCAACCCCATGTAAGTTATGGGGCAGTAACAGCACCCTTTTCAAAACGTGTTTTTCAGCCCGAAATAAACGCGTTTTTTCAGACAACTGAATCCCCATGTAACAGCAAGGCTCAGAAGAGCCCACACACTCAGATCTTAACCCCAGTGTGCAGAAAGTGTCAAAACGTGTTTTTCAGCAGAAATAAACATGTTTCTGCAAGTTTGGTCAACCCCATGTAAGTTATGGGGCAGTAACAGCACCCTTTTCAAAACTTTTTTTTCAGCCCGAAATAAACGCGTTTTTTCAGACAACTGAATCCCCATGTAACAGCAAGGCTCAGAAGAGCCCACACACTCAGATCTTAACCCCAGTGTGCAGAAAGTGTCAAAACGTGTTTTTCAGCAGAAATAAACATGTTTCTGCAAGTTTGGTCAACCCCATGTAAGTTATGGGGCAGTAACAGCACCCTTTTCAAAACGTGTTTTTCAGCCCGAAATAAACGCGTTTTTTCAGACAACTGAATCCCCATGTAACAGCAAAACTCAGAAGAGCCCACACACTCAGATCTTAACCCCAGTGTGCAGAAAGGGTCAAAACGTGTTTTTCAGCAGAAATAAACTTGTTTCTACAAGTTTGGTCAACCCCATGTAAGTTATGGGGCAGTAACAGCACCCTTTTCAAAACGTGTTTTTCAGCCCGAAATAAACGCGTTTTTTCAGACAACTGAATCCCCATGTAACAGCAAGGCTCAGAAGAGCCCACACACTCAGATCTTAACCCCAGTGTGCAGAAAGGGTCAAAACGTGTTTTTCAGCAGAAATAAACATGTTTCTGCAAGTTTGGTCAACCCCATGTAAGTTATGGGGCAGTAACAGCACCCTTTTCAAAACGTGTTTTTCAGCCCGAAATAAACGCGTTTTTTCAGACAACTGAATCCCCATGTAACAGCAAAACTCAGAAGAGCCCACACACTCAGATGTTAACCCCAGTGTGCAGAAAGGGTCAAAACGTGTTTTTCAGCAGAAATAAACTTGTTTCTACAAGTTTGGTCAACCCCATATAAGTTATGGGGCAGTAACAGCACCCTTTTCAAAACGTGTTTTTCAGCCCGAAATAAACGCGTTTTTTCAGACAACTGAATCCCCATGTAACAGCAAAACTCAGAAGAGCCCACACACTCAGATCTTAACCCCAGTGTGCAGAAAGGGTCAAAACGTGTTTTTCAGCAGAAATAAACTTGTTTCTACAAGTTTGGTCAACCCCATATAAGTTATGGGGCAGTAACAGCACCCTTTTCAAAACGTGTTTTTCAGCCCGAAATAAACGCGTTTTTTCAGACAACTGAATCCCCATGTAACAGCAAGGCTCAGAAGAGCCCACACACTCAGATCTTAACCCCAGTGTGCAGAAAGTGTCAAAACGTGTTTTTCAGCAGAAATAAACATGTTTCTGCAAGTTTGGTCAACCCCATGTAAGTTATGGGGCAGTAACAGCACCCTTTTCAAAACGTGTTTTTCAGCCCGAAATAAACGCGTTTTTTCAGACAACTGAATCCCCATGTAACAGCAAAACTCAGAAGAGCCCACACACTCAGATCTTAACCCCAGTGTGCAGAAAGGGTCAAAACGTGTTTTTCAGCAGAAATAAACTTGTTTCTACAAGTTTGGTCAACCCCATGTAAGTTATGGGGCAGTAACAGCACCCTTTTCAAAACGTGTTTTTCAGCCCGAAATAAACGCGTTTTTTCAGACAACTGAATCCCCATGTAACAGCAAGGCTCAGAAGAGCCCACACACTCAGATCTTAACCCCAGTGTGCAGAAAGGGTCAAAACGTGTTTTTCAGCAGAAATAAACATGTTTCTGCAAGTTTGGTCAACCCCATGTAAGTTATGGGGCAGTAACAGCACCCTTTTCAAAACGTGTTTTTCAGCCCGAAATAAACGCGTTTTTTCAGACAACTGAATCCCCATGTAACAGCAAAACTCAGAAGAGCCCACACACTCAGATGTTAACCCCAGTGTGCAGAAAGGGTCAAAACGTGTTTTTCAGCAGAAATAAACTTGTTTCTACAAGTTTGGTCAACCCCATATAAGTTATGGGGCAGTAACAGCACCCTTTTCAAAACGTGTTTTTCAGCCCGAAATAAACGCGTTTTTTCAGACAACTGAATCCCCATGTAACAGCAAAACTCAGAAGAGCCCACACACTCAGATCTTAACCCCAGTGTGCAGAAAGGGTCAAAACGTGTTTTTCAGCAGAAATAAACTTGTTTCTACAAGTTTGGTCAACCCCATATAAGTTATGGGGCAGTAACAGCACCCTTTTCAAAACGTGTTTTTCAGCCCGAAATAAACGCGTTTTTTCACACAACTGAATCCCCATGTAACAGCAAAACTCAGAAGAGCCCACACACTCAGATCTTAACCCCACTGTGCAGAAAGGGACAAAACGTGTTTTTCAGCAGAAATTAACATGTTTCTGCAAGTTTGGTCAACCCCATGTAAGTTATGGGGCAGTAACAGCACCCTTTTCAAAACGTGTTTTTCAGCCCGAAATAAACGCGTTTTTTAAGACAACTGAATCCCCATGTAACAGCAAAACTCAGAAGAGCCCACACACTCAGATCTTAACCCCACTGTGCAGAAAGGGTCAAAACGTGTTTTTCAGCAGAAATAAACATGTTTCTGCAAGTTTGGTCAACCCCATGTAAGTTATGGGGCAGTAACAGCACCCTTTTCAAAACGTGTTTTTCAGCCCGAAATAAACGCGTTTTTTCAGACAACTGAATCCCCATGTAACAGCAAAACTCAGAAGAGCCCACACACTCAGATCTTAACCCCAGTGTGCAGAAAGTGTCAAAACGTGTTTTTCAGCAGAAATAAACATGTTTCTGCAAGTTTGGTCAACCCCATGTAAGTTATGGGGCAGTAACAGCACCCTTTTCAAAACGTGTTTTTCAGCCCGAAATAAACGCGTTTTTTCAGACAACTGAATCCCCATGTAACAGCAAAACTCAGAAGAGCCCACACACTCAGATCTTAACCCCAGTGTGCAGAAAGGGTCAAAACGTGTTTTTCAGCAGAAATAAACTTGTTTCTGCAAGTTTGGTCAACCCCATATAAGTTATGGGGCAGTAACAGCACCCTTTTCAAAACGTGTTTTTCAGCCCGAAATAAACGCGTTTTTTCACACAACTGAATCCCCATGTAACAGCAAAACTCAGAAGAGCCCACACACTCAGATCTTAACCCCACTGTGCAGAAAGGGTCAAAACGTGTTTTTCAGCAGAAATAAACATGTTTCTGCAAGTTTGGTCAACCCCATGTAAGTTATGGGGCAGTAACAGCACCCTTTTCAAAACGTGTTTTTCAGCCCGAAATAAACGCGTTTTTTCAGACAACTGAATCCCCATGTAACAGCAAGGCTCAGAAGAGCCCACACACTCAGATCTTAACCCCAGTGTGCAGAAAGTGTCAAAACGTGTTTTTCAGCAGAAATAAACATGTTTCTGCAAGTTTGGTCAACCCCATGTAAGTTATGGGGCAGTAACAGCACCCTTTTCAAAACTTTTTTTTCAGCCCGAAATAAACGCGTTTTTTCAGACAACTGAATCCCCATGTAACAGCAAGGCTCAGAAGAGCCCACACACTCAGATCTTAACCCCAGTGTGCAGAAAGTGTCAAAACGTGTTTTTCAGCAGAAATAAACATGTTTCTGCAAGTTTGGTCAACCCCATGTAAGTTATGGGGCAGTAACAGCACCCTTTTCAAAACGTGTTTTTCAGCCCGAAATAAACGCGTTTTTTCAGACAACTGAATCCCCATGTAACAGCAAAACTCAGAAGAGCCCACACACTCAGATCTTAACCCCAGTGTGCAGAAAGGGTCTAAACGTGTTTTTCAGCAGAAATAAACTTGTTTCTACAAGTTTGGTCAACCCCATATAAGTTATGGGGCAGTAACAGCACCCTTTTCAAAACGTGTTTTTCAGCCCGAAATAAACGCGTTTTTTCACACAACTGAATCCCCATGTAACAGCAAAACTCAGAAGAGCCCACACACTCAGATCTTAACCCCACTGTGCAGAAAGGGTCAAAACGTGTTTTTCAGCAGAAATAAACATGTTTCTGCAAGTTTGGTCAACCCCATGTAAGTTATGGGGCAGTAACAGCACCCTTTTCAAAACGTGTTTTTCAGCCCGAAATAAACGCGTTTTTTCAGACAACTGAATCCCCATGTAACAGCAAGGCTCAGAAGAGCCCACACACTCAGATCTTAACCCCAGTGTGCAGAAAGGGTCAAAACGTGTTTTTCAGCAGAAATAAACATGTTTCTGCAAGTTTGGTCAACCCCATGTAAGTTATGGGGCAGTAACAGCACCCTTTTCAAAACGTGTTTTTCAGCCCGAAATAAACGCGTTTTTTCAGACAACTGAATCCCCATGTAACAGCAAAACTCAGAAGAGCCCACACACTCAGATGTTAACCCCAGTGTGCAGAAAGGGTCAAAACGTGTTTTTCAGCAGAAATAAACTTGTTTCTACAAGTTTGGTCAACCCCATATAAGTTATGGGGCAGTAACAGCACCCTTTTCAAAACGTGTTTTTCAGCCCGAAATAAACGCGTTTTTTCACACAACTGAATCCCCATGTAACAGCAAAACTCAGAAGAGCCCACACACTCAGATCTTAACCCCACTGTGCAGAAAGGGACAAAACGTGTTTTTCAGCAGAAATTAACATGTTTCTGCAAGTTTGGTCAACCCCATGTAAGTTATGGGGCAGTAACAGCACCCTTTTCAAAACGTGTTTTTCAGCCCGAAATAAACGCGTTTTTTCAGACAACTGAATCCCCATGTAACAGCAAAACTCAGAAGAGCCCACACACTCAGATCTTAACCCCAGTGTGCAGAAAGGGTCAAAACGTGTTTTTCAGCAGAAATAAACATGTTTCTGCAAGTTTGGTCAACCCCATGTAAGTTATGGGGCAGTAACAGCACACTTTTCAAAACGTGTTTTTCAGCCCGAAATAAACGCGTTTTTTCAGACTACTGAATCCCCATGTAACAGCAAGGCTCAGAAGAGCCCACACACTCAGATCTTAACCCCATTGTGCAGAAAGGGTCAAAACGTGTTTTTCAGCAGAAATAAACTTGTTTCTGCAAGTTTGGTCAACCCCATATAAGTTATGGGGCAGTAACAGCACCCTTTTCAAAACGTGTTTTTCAGCCCGAAATAAACGCGTTTTTTCACACAACTGAATCCCCATGTAACAGCAAAACTCAGAAGAGCCCACACACTCAGATCTTAACCCCACTGTGCAGAAAGGGTCAAAACGTGTTTTTCAGCAGAAATAAACATGTTTCTGCAAGTTTGGTCAACCCCATGTAAGTTATGGGGCAGTAACAGCACCCTTTTCAAAACGTGTTTTTCAGCCCGAAATAAACGCGTTTTTTCAGACAACTGAATCCCCATGTAACAGCAAGGCTCAGAAGAGCCCACACACTCAGATCTTAACCCCAGTGTGCAGAAAGTGTCAAAACGTGTTTTTCAGCAGAAATAAACATGTTTCTGCAAGTTTGGTCAACCCCATGTAAGTTATGGGGCAGTAACAGCACCCTTTTCAAAACTTTTTTTTCAGCCCGAAATAAACGCGTTTTTTCAGACAACTGAATCCCCATGTAACAGCAAGGCTCAGAAGAGCCCACACACTCAGATCTTAACCCCAGTGTGCAGAAAGGGTCAAAACGTGTTTTTCAGCAGAAATAAACATGTTTCTGCAAGTTTGGTCAACCCCATGTAAGTTATGGGGCAGTAACAGCACACTTTTCAAAACGTGTTTTTCAGCCCGAAATAAACGCGTTTTTTCAGACAACTGAATCCCCATGTAACAGCAAAACTCAGAAGAGCCCACACACTCAGATCTTAACCCCAGTGTGCAGAAAGGGTCAAAACATGTTTTTCAGCAGAAATTAACATGTTTCTGCAAGTTTGGTCAACCCCATGTAAGTTATGGGGCAGTAACAGCACCCTTTTCAAAACGTGTTTTTCAGCCCGAAATAAACGCGTTTTTTCAGACAACTGAATCCCCATGTAACAGCAAAACTCAGAAGAGCCCACACACTCAGATCTTAACCCCAGTGTGCAGAAAGGGTCAAAACGTGTTTTTCAGCAGAAATAAACTTGTTTCTACAAGTTTGGTCAACCCCATATAAGTTATGGGGCAGTAACAGCACCCTTTTCAAAACGTGTTTTTCAGCCCGAAATAAACGCGTTTTTTCACACAACTGAATCCCCATGTAACAGCAAAACTCAGAAGAGCCCACACACTCAGATCTTAACCCCACTGTGCAGAAAGGGACAAAACGTGTTTTTCAGCAGAAATTAACATGTTTCTGCAAGTTTGGTCAACCCCATGTAAGTTATGGGGCAGTAACAGCACCCTTTTCAAAACGTGTTTTTCAGCCCGAAATAAACGCGTTTTTTAAGACAACTGAATCCCCATGTAACAGCAAAACTCAGAAGAGCCCACACACTCAGATCTTAACCCCACTGTGCAGAAAGGGTCAAAACGTGTTTTTCAGCAGAAATAAACATGTTTCTGCAAGTTTGGTCAACCCCATGTAAGTTATGGGGCAGTAACAGCACCCTTTTCAAAACGTGTTTTTCAGCCCGAAATAAACGCGTTTTTTCAGACAACTGAATCCCCATGTAACAGCAAGGCTCAGAAGAGCCCACACACTCAGATCTTAACCCCAGTGTGCAGAAAGTGTCAAAACGTGTTTTTCAGCAGAAATAAACATGTTTCTGCAAGTTTGGTCAACCCCATGTAAGTTATGGGGCAGTAACAGCACCCTTTTCAAAACGTGTTTTTCAGCTCGAAATAAACGCGTTTTTTCAGACAACTGAATCCCCATGTAACAGCAAAGCTCAGAAGAGCCCACACACTCAGATCTTAACCCCAGTGAGCAGAAAGGGTCAAAACGTGTTTTTCAGCAGAAATAAACATGTTTCTGCAAGTTTGGTCAACCCCATGTAAGTTATGGGGCAGTAACAGCACCCTTTTCAAAACTTTTTTTTCAGCACGAAATAAACGCGTTTTTTCAGACAACTGAATCCCCATGTAACAGCAAGGCTCAGAAGAGCCCACACACTCAGATCTTAACCCCAGTGTGCAGAAAGTGTCAAAACGTGTTTTTCAGCAGAAATAAACATGTTTCTGCAAGTTTGGTCAACCCCATGTAAGTTATGGGGCAGTAACAGCACCCTTTTCAAAACGTGTTTTTCAGCCCGAAATAAACGCGTTTTTTCAGACAACTGAATCCCCATGTAACAGCAAAACTCAGAAGAGCCCACACACTCAGATCTTAACCCCAGTGTGCAGAAAGGGTCAAAACGTGTTTTTCAGCAGAAATAAACTTGTTTCTGCAAGTTTGGTCAACCCCATATAAGTTATGGGGCAGTAACAGCACCCTTTTCAAAACGTGTTTTTCAGCCCGAAATAAACGCGTTTTTTCACACAACTGAATCCCCATGTAACAGCAAAACTCAGAAGAGCCCACACACTCAGATCTTAACCCCACTGTGCAGAAAGGGTCAAAACGTGTTTTTCAGCAGAAATAAACTTGTTTCTGCAAGTTTGGTCAACCCCATATAAGTTATGGGGCAGTAACAGCACCCTTTTCAAAACGTGTTTTTCAGCCCGAAATAAACGCGTTTTTTCACACAACTGAATCCCCATGTAACAGCAAAACTCAGAAGAGCCCACACACTCAGATCTTAACCCCACTGTGCAGAAAGGGTCAAAACGTGTTTTTCAGCAGAAATAAACATGTTTCTGCAAGTTTGGTCAACCCCATGTAAGTTATGGGGCAGTAACAGCACCCTTTTCAAAACGTGTTTTTCAGCCCGAAATAAACGCGTTTTTTCAGACAACTGAATCCCCATGTAACAGCAAGGCTCAGAAGAGCCCACACACTCAGATCTTAACCCCAGTGTGCAGAAAGTGTCAAAACGTGTTTTTCAGCAGAAATAAACATGTTTCTGCAAGTTTGGTCAACCCCATGTAAGTTATGGGGCAGTAACAGCACCCTTTTCAAAACTTTTTTTTCAGCCCGAAATAAACGCGTTTTTTCAGACAACTGAATCCCCATGTAACAGCAAGGCTCAGAAGAGCCCACACACTCAGATCTTAACCCCAGTGTGCAGAAAGTGTCAAAACGTGTTTTTCAGCAGAAATAAACATGTTTCTGCAAGTTTGGTCAACCCCATGTAAGTTATGGGGCAGTAACAGCACCCTTTTCAAAACGTGTTTTTCAGCCCGAAATAAACGCGTTTTTTCAGACAACTGAATCCCCATGTAACAGCAAAACTCAGAAGAGCCCACACACTCAGATCTTAACCCCAGTGTGCAGAAAGGGTCAAAACGTGTTTTTCAGCAGAAATAAACTTGTTTCTACAAGTTTGGTCAACCCCATATAAGTTATGGGGCAGTAACAGCACCCTTTTCAAAACGTGTTTTTCAGCCCGAAATAAACGCGTTTTTTCACACAACTGAATCCCCATGTAACAGCAAAACTCAGAAGAGCCCACACACTCAGATCTTAACCCCACTGTGCAGAAAGGGTCAAAACGTGTTTTTCAGCAGAAATAAACATGTTTCTGCAAGTTTGGTCAACCCCATGTAAGTTATGGGGCAGTAACAGCACCCTTTTCAAAACGTGTTTTTCAGCCCGAAATAAACGCGTTTTTTCAGACAACTGAATCCCCATGTAACAGCAAGGCTCAGAAGAGCCCACACACTCAGATCTTAACCCCAGTGTGCAGAAAGGGTCAAAACGTGTTTTTCAGCAGAAATAAACATGTTTCTGCAAGTTTGGTCAACCCCATATAAGTTATGGGGCAGTAACAGCACCCTTTTCAAAACGTGTTTTTCAGCCCGAAATAAACGCGTTTTTTCAGACAACTGAATCCCCATGTAACAGCAAAACTCAGAAGAGCCCACACACTCAGATGTTAACCCCAGTGTGCAGAAAGGGTCAAAACGTGTTTTTCAGCAGAAATAAACTTGTTTCTACAAGTTTGGTCAACCCCATATAAGTTATGGGGCAGTAACAGCACCCTTTTCAAAACGTGTTTTTCAGCCCGAAATAAACGCGTTTTTTCACACAACTGAATCCCCATGTAACAGCAAAACTCAGAAGAGCCCACACACTCAGATCTTAACCCCACTGTGCAGAAAGGGACAAAACGTGTTTTTCAGCAGAAATTAACATGTTTCTGCAAGTTTGGTCAACCCCATGTAAGTTATGGGGCAGTAACAGCACCCTTTTCAAAACGTGTTTTTCAGCCCGAAATAAACGCGTTTTTTCAGACAACTGAATCCCCATGTAACAGCAAAACTCAGAAGAGCCCACACACTCAGATCTTAACCCCAGTGTGCAGAAAGGGTCAAAACGTGTTTTTCAGCAGAAATAAACATGTTTCTGCAAGTTTGGTCAACCCCATGTAAGTTATGGGGCAGTAACAGCACACTTTTCAAAACGTGTTTTTCAGCCCGAAATAAACGCGTTTTTTCAGACTACTGAATCCCCATGTAACAGCAAGGCTCAGAAGAGCCCACACACTCAGATCTTAACCCCATTGTGCAGAAAGGGTCAAAACGTGTTTTTCAGCAGAAATAAACTTGTTTCTGCAAGTTTGGTCAACCCCATATAAGTTATGGGGCAGTAACAGCACCCTTTTCAAAACGTGTTTTTCAGCCCGAAATAAACGCGTTTTTTCACACAACTGAATCCCCATGTAACAGCAAAACTCAGAAGAGCCCACACACTCAGATCTTAACCCCACTGTGCAGAAAGGGTCAAAACGTGTTTTTCAGCAGAAATAAACATGTTTCTGCAAGTTTGGTCAACCCCATGTAAGTTATGGGGCAGTAACAGCACCCTTTTCAAAACGTGTTTTTCAGCCCGAAATAAACGCGTTTTTTCAGACAACTGAATCCCCATGTAACAGCAAGGCTCAGAAGAGCCCACACACTCAGATCTTAACCCCAGTGTGCAGAAAGTGTCAAAACGTGTTTTTCAGCAGAAATAAACATGTTTCTGCAAGTTTGGTCAACCCCATGTAAGTTATGGGGCAGTAACAGCACCCTTTTCAAAACTTTTTTTTCAGCCCGAAATAAACGCGTTTTTTCAGACAACTGAATCCCCATGTAACAGCAAGGCTCAGAAGAGCCCACACACTCAGATCTTAACCCCAGTGTGCAGAAAGTGTCAAAACGTGTTTTTCAGCAGAAATAAACATGTTTCTGCAAGTTTGGTCAACCCCATGTAAGTTATGGGGCAGTAACAGCACCCTTTTCAAAACGTGTTTTTCAGCCCGAAATAAACGCGTTTTTTCAGACAACTGAATCCCCATGTAACAGCAAAACTCAGAAGAGCCCACACACTCAGATCTTAACCCCAGTGTGCAGAAAGGGTCAAAACGTGTTTTTCAGCAGAAATAAACATGTTTCTGCAAGTTTGGTCAACCCCATGTAAGTTATGGGGCAGTAACAGCACACTTTTCAAAACGTGTTTTTCAGCCCGAAATAAACGCGTTTTTTCAGACAACTGAATCCCCATGTAACAGCAAAACTCAGAAGAGCCCACACACTCAGATCTTAACCCCAGTGTGCAGAAAGGGTCAAAACATGTTTTTCAGCAGAAATTAACATGTTTCTGCAAGTTTGGTCAACCCCATGTAAGTTATGGGGCAGTAACAGCACCCTTTTCAAAACGTGTTTTTCAGCCCGAAATAAACGCGTTTTTTCAGACAACTGAATCCCCATGTAACAGCAAAACTCAGAAGAGCCCACACACTCAGATCTTAACCCCACTGTGCAGAAAGGGTCAAAACGTGTTTTTCAGCAGAAATAAACATGTTTCTGCAAGTTTGGTCAACCCCATGTAAGTTATGGGGCAGTAACAGCACCCTTTTCAAAACGTGTTTTTCAGCCCGAAATAAACGCGTTTTTTCAGACAACTGAATCCCCATGTAACAGCAAGGCTCAGAAGAGCCCACACACTCAGATCTTAACCCCAGTGTGCAGAAAGGGTCAAAACGTGTTTTTCAGCAGAAATAAACATGTTTCTGCAAGTTTGGTCAACCCCATGTAAGTTATGGGGCAGTAACAGCACCCTTTTCAAAACGTGTTTTTCAGCCCGAAATAAACGCGTTTTTTCAGACAACTGAATCCCCATGTAACAGCAAAACTCAGAAGAGCCCACACACTCAGATGTTAACCCCAGTGTGCAGAAAGGGTCAAAACGTGTTTTTCAGCAGAAATAAACATGTTTCTGCAAGTTTGGTCAACCCCATGTAAGTTATGGGGCAGTAACAGCACCCTTTTCAAAACGTGTTTTTCAGCCCGAAATAAACGCGTTTTTTCAGACAACTGAATCCCCATGTAACAGCAAGGCTCAGAAGAGCCCACACACTCAGATCTTAACCCCAGTGTGCAGAAAGTGTCAAAACGTGTTTTTCAGCAGAAATAAACATGTTTCTTCAAGTTTGGTCAACCCCATGTAAGTTATGGGGCAGTAACAGCACCCTTTTCAAAACGTGTTTTTCAGCCCGAAATAAACGCGTTTTTTCAGACAACTGAATCCCCATGTAACAGCAAAGCTCAGAAGAGCCCACACACTCAGATCTTAACCCCAGTGTGCAGAAAGGGTCAAAACGTGTTTTTCAGCAGAAATAAACATGTTTCTGCAAGTTTGGTCAACCCCATGTAAGTTATGGGGCAGTAACAGCACCCTTTTCAAAACTTTTTTTTCAGCACGAAATAAACGCGTTTTTTCAGACAACTGAATCCCCATGTAACAGCAAGGCTCAGAAGAGCCCACACACTCAGATCTTAACCCCAGTGTGCAGAAAGTGTCAAAACGTGTTTTTCAGCAGAAATAAACATGTTTCTGCAAGTTTGGTCAACCCCATGTAAGTTATGGGGCAGTAACAGCACCCTTTTCAAAACGTGTTTTTCAGCCCGAAATAACGCGTTTTTTCAGACAACTGAATCCCCATGTAACAGCAAAACTCAGAAGAGCCCACACACTCAGATCTTAACCCCAGTGTGCAGAAAGGGTCAAAACGTGTTTTTCAGCAGAAATAAACATGTTTCTGCAAGTTTGGTCAACCCCATGTAAGTTATGGGGCAGTAACAGCACACTTTTCAAAACGTGTTTTTCAGCCCGAAATAAACGCGTTTTTTCAGACAACTGAATCCCCATGTAACAGCAAAACTCAGAAGAGCCCACACACTCAGATCTTAACCCCAGAGTGCAGAAAGGGTCAAAACATGTTTTTCAGCAGAAATTAACATGTTTCTGCAAGTTTGGTCAACCCCATGTAAGTTATGGGGCAGTAACAGCACCCTTTTCAAAACGTGTTTTTCAGCCCGAAATAAACGCGTTTTGTCAGACAACTGAATCCCCATGTAACAGCAAAGCTCAGAAGAGCCCACACACTCAGATCTTAACCCCAGTGAGCAGAAAGGGTCAAAACGTGTTTTTCAGCAGAAATAAACATGTTTCTGCAAGTTTGGTCAACCCCATGTAAGTTATGGGGCAGTAACAGCACCCTTTTCAAAACTTTTTTTTCAGCCCGAAATAAACGCGTTTTTTCAGACAACTGAATCCCCATGTAACAGCAAGGCTCAGAAGAGCCCACACACTCAGATCTTAACCCCAGTGTGCAGAAAGTGTCAAAACGTGTTTTTCAGCAGAAATAAACATGTTTCTGCAAGTTTGGTCAACCCCATGTAAGTTATGGGGCAGTAACAGCACCCTTTTCAAAACGTGTTTTTCAGCCCGAAATAAACGCGTTTTTTCAGACAACTGAATCCCCATGTAACAGCAAAACTCAGAAGAGCCCACACACTCAGATCTTAACCCCAGTGTGCAGAAAGTGTCAAAACGTGTTTTTCAGCAGAAATAAACATGTTTCTGCAAGTTTGGTCAACCCCATGTAAGTTATGGGGCAGTAACAGCACCCTTTTCAAAACGTGTTTTTCAGCCCGAAATAAACGCATTTTTTCAGACAACTGAATCCCCATGTAACAGCAAAACTCAGAAGAGCCCACACACTCAGATCTTAACCCCAGTGTGCAGAAAGGGTCAAAACGTGTTTTTCAGCAGAAATAAACATGTTTCTACAAGTTTGGTCAACCCCATGTAAATTATGGGGCAGTAACAGCACCCTTTTCAAAACGTGTTTTTCAGCCCGAAATAAACGCGTTTTTTCAGACAACTGAATCCCCATGTAACAGCAAAACTCAGAAGAGCCCACACACTCAGATCTTAACCCCAGTGTGCAGAAAGGGTCAAAACGTGTTTTTCAGCAGAAATAAACATGTTTCTGCAAGTTTGGTCAACCCCATGTAAGTTATGGGGCAGTAACAGCACCCTTTTCAAAACGTGTTTTTCAGCCCGAAATAAACGCGTTTTTTCAGACAACTGAATCCCCATGTAACAGCAAGGCTCAGAAGAGCCCACACACTCAGATCTTAACCCCAGTGTGCAGAAAGTGTCAAAACGTGTTTTTCAGCAGAAATAAACATGTTTCTGCAAGTTTGGTCAACCCCATGTAAGTTATGGGGCAGTAACAGCACCCTTTTCAAAACGTGTTTTTCAGCCCGAAATAAACGCGTTTTTTCAGACAACTGAATCCCCATGTAACAGCAAAACTCAGAAGAGCCCACACACTCAGATCTTAACCCCAGTGTGCAGAAAGGGTCAAAACGTGTTTTTCAGCAGAAATAAACATGTTTCTGCAAGTTTGGTCGACCCCATGTAAGTTATAGGGCAGTAACAGCACCCTTTTAAAAACGTGTTTTTCAGCCCGAAATAAACGCGTTTTTTCAGACAACTGAATCCCCATGTAACAGCAAAACTCAGAAGAGCCCACACACTCAGATCTTAACCCCAGTGTGCAGAAAGTGTCAAAACGTGTTTTTCAGCAGAAATAAACATGTTTCTGCAAGTTTGGTCAACCCCATGTAAGTTATGGGGCAGTAACAGCACCCTTTTCAAAACGTGTTTTTCAGCCCGAAATAAACGCGTTTTTTCAGACAACTGAATCCCCATGTAACAGCAAAACTCAGAAGAGCCCACACACTCAGATCTTAACCCCAGTGTGCAGAAAGGGTCAAAACGTGTTTTTCAGCAGAAATAAACATGTTTCTGCAAGTTTGGTCGACCCCATGTAAGTTATAGGGCAGTAACAGCACCCTTTTAAAAACGTGTTTTTCAGCCCGAAATAAACGCGTTTTTTCAGACAACTGAATCCCCATGTAACAGCAAGGCTCAGAAGAGCCCACACACTCAGATCTTAACCCCAGTGTGCAGAAAGTGTCAAAACGTGTTTTTCAGCAGAAATAAACATGTTTCTGCAAGTTTGGTCAACCCCATGTAAGTTATGGGGCAGTAACAGCACCCTTTTCAAAACGTGTTTTTCAGCCCGAAATAAACGCGTTTTTTCAGACAACTGAATCCCCATGTAACAGCAAAACTCAGAAGAGCCCACACACTCAGATCTTAACCCCAGTGTGCAGAAAGGGTCAAAACGTGTTTTTCAGCAGAAATAAACATGTTTCTGCAAGTTTGGTCGACCCCATGTAAGTTATGGGGCAGTAACAGCACCCTTTTCAAAACGTGTTTTTCAGCCCGAAATAAACGCGTTTTTTCAGACAACTGAATCCCCATGTAACAGCAAGGCTCAGAAGAGCCCACACACTCAGATCTTAACCCCAGTGTGCAGAAAGTGTCAAAACGTGTTTTTCAGCAGAAATAAACATGTTTCTGCAAGTTTGGTCAACCCCATGTATGTTATGGGGCAGTAACAGCACCCTTTTCAAAACTTTTTTTTCAGCCCGAAATAAACGCGTTTTTTCAGACAACTGAATCCCCATGTAACAGCAAGGCTCAGAAGAGCCCACACACTCAGATCTTAACCCCAGTGTGCAGAAAGTGTCAAAACGTGTTTTTCAGCAGAAATAAACATGTTTCTGCAAGTTTGGTCAACCCCATGTAAGTTATGGGGCAGTAACAGCACCCTTTTCAAAACGTGTTTTTCAGCCCGAAATAAACGCGTTTTTTCAGACAACTGAATCCCCATGTATCAGCAAAACTCAGAAGAGCCCACACACTCAGATCTTAACCCCAGTGTGCAGAAAGGGTCAAAACGTGTTTTTCAGCAGAAATAAACATGTTTCTGCAAGTTTGGTCAACCCCATGTAAGTTATGGGGCAGTAACAGCACACTTTTCAAAACGTGTTTTTCAGCCCGAAATAAACGCGTTTTTTCAGACAACTGAATCCCCATGTAACAGCAAAACTCAGAAGAGCCCACACACTCAGATCTTAACCCCAGTGTGCAGAAAGGGTCAAAACATGTTTTTCAGCAGAAATTAACATGTTTCTGCAAGTTTGGTCAACCCCATGTAAGTTATGGGGCAGTAACAGCACCCTTTTCAAAACGTGTTTTTCAGCCCGAAATAAACGCGTTTTTTCAGACAACTGAATCCCCATGTAACAGCAAAACTCAGAAGAGCCCACACACTCAGATCTTAACCCCAGTGTGCAGAAAGGGTCAAAACGTGTTTTTCAGCAGAAATAAACTTGTTTCTACAAGTTTGGTCAACCCCATATAAGTTATGGGGCAGTAACAGCACCCTTTTCAAAACGTGTTTTTCAGCCCGAAATAAACGCGTTTTTTCACACAACTGAATCCCCATGTAACAGCAAATCTCAGAAGAGCCCACACACTCAGATCTTAACCCCACTGTGCAGAAAGGGTCAAAACGTGTTTTTCAGCAGAAATAAACATGTTTCTGCAAGTTTGGTCAACCCCATGTAAGTTATGGGGCAGTAACAGCACCCTTTTCAAAACGTGTTTTTCAGCCCGAAATAAACGCGTTTTTTCAGACAACTGAATCCCCATGTAACAGCAAGGCTCAGAAGAGCCCACACACTCAGATCTTAACCCCAGTGTGCAGAAAGGGTCAAAACGTGTTTTTCAGCAGAAATAAACATGTTTCTGCAAGTTTGGTCAACCCCATGTAAGTTATGGGGCAGTAACAGCACCCTTTTCAAAACGTGTTTTTCAGCCCGAAATAAACGCGTTTTTTCAGACAACTGAATCCCCATGTAACAGCAAAGCTCAGAAGAGCCCACACACTCAGATCTTAACCCCAGTGTGCAGAAAGGGTCAAAACGTGTTTTTCAGCAGAAATAAACATGTTTCTGCAAGTTTGGTCAACCCCATGTAAGTTATGGGGCAGTAACAGCACCCTTTTCAAAACTTTTTTTTCAGCACGAAATAAACGCGTTTTTTCAGACAACTGAATCCCCATGTAACAGCAAGGCTCAGAAGAGCCCACACACTCAGATCTTAACCCCAGTGTGCAGAAAGTGTCAAAACGTGTTTTTCAGCAGAAATAAACATGTTTCTGCAAGTTTGGTCAACCCCATGTAAGTTATGGGGCAGTAACAGCACCCTTTTCAAAACGTGTTTTTCAGCCCGAAATAACGCGTTTTTTCAGACAACTGAATCCCCATGTAACAGCAAAACTCAGAAGAGCCCACACACTCAGATCTTAACCCCAGTGTGCAGAAAGGGTCAAAACGTGTTTTTCAGCAGAAATAAACATGTTTCTGCAAGTTTGGTCAACCCCATGTAAGTTATGGGGCAGTAACAGCACACTTTTCAAAACGTGTTTTTCAGCCCGAAATAAACGCGTTTTTTCAGACAACTGAATCCCCATGTAACAGCAAAACTCAGAAGAGCCCACACACTCAGATCTTAACCCCAGAGTGCAGATAGGGTCAAAACATGTTTTTCAGCAGAAATTAACATGTTTCTGCAAGTTTGGTCAACCCCATGTACGTTATGGGGCAGTAACAGCACCCTTTTCAAAACGTGTTTTTCAGCCCGAAATAAACGCGTTTTGTCAGACAACTGAATCCCCATGTAACAGCAAAGCTCAGAAGAGCCCACACACTCAGATCTTAACCCCAGTGAGCAGAAAGGGTGAAAACGTGTTTTTCAGCAGAAATAAACATGTTTCTGCAAGTTTGGTCAACCCCATGTAAGTTATGGGGCAGTAACAGCACCCTTTTCAAAACTTTTTTTTCAGCCCGAAATAAACGCGTTTTTTCAGACAACTGAATCCCCATGTAACAGCAAAACTCAGAAGAGCCCACACACTCAGATCTTAACCCCAGAGTGCAGATAGGGTCAAAACATGTTTTTCAGCAGAAATTAACATGTTTCTGCAAGTTTGGTCAACCCCATGTAAGTTATGGGGCAGTAACAGCACCCTTTTCAAAACGTGTTTTTCAGCCCGAAATAAACGCGTTTTGTCAGACAACTGAATCCCCATGTAACAGCAAGGCTCAGAAGAGCCCACACACTCAGATCTTAACCCCAGTGTGCAGAAAGTGTCAAAACGTGTTTTTCAGCAGAAATAAACATGTTTCTGCAAGTTTGGTCAACCCCATGTAAGTTATGGGGCAGTAACAGCACCCTTTTCAAAACGTGTTTTTCAGCCCGAAATAAACGCGTTTTTTCAGACAACTGAATCCCCATGTAACAGCAAAACTCAGAAGAGCCCACACACTCAGATCTTAACCCCAGTGTGCAGAAAGTGTCAAAACGTGTTTTTCAGCAGAAATAAACATGTTTCTGCAAGTTTGGTCAACCCCATGTAAGTTATGGGGCAGTAACAGCACCCTTTTCAAAACGTGTTTTTCAGCCCGAAATAAACGCATTTTTTCAGACAACTGAATCCCCATGTAACAGCAAAACTCAGAAGAGCCCACACACTCAGATCTTAACCCCAGTGTGCAGAAAGGGTCAAAACGTGTTTTTCAGCAGAAATAAACATGTTTCTGCAAGTTTGGTCAACCCCATGTAAATTATGGGGCAGTAACAGCACCCTTTTCAAAACGTGTTTTTCAGCCCGAAATAAACGCGTTTTTTCAGACAACTGAATCCCCATGTAACAGCAAAACTCAGAAGAGCCCACACACTCAGATCTTAACCCCAGTGTGCAGAAAGGGTCAAAACGTGTTTTTCAGCAGAAATAAACATGTTTCTGCAAGTTTGGTCAACCCCATGTAAGTTATGGGGCAGTAACAGCACCCTTTTCAAAACGTGTTTTTCAGCCCGAAATAAACGCGTTTTTTCAGACAACTGAATCCCCATGTAACAGCAAGGCTCAGAAGAGCCCACACACTCAGATCTTAACCCCAGTGTGCAGAAAGTGTCAAAACGTGTTTTTCAGCAGAAATAAACATGTTTCTGCAAGTTTGGTCAACCCCATGTAAGTTATGGGGCAGTAACAGCACCCTTTTCAAAACGTGTTTTTCAGCCCGAAATAAACGCGTTTTTTCAGACAACTGAATCCCCATGTAACAGCAAAACTCAGAAGAGCCCACACACTCAGATCTTAACCCCAGTGTGCAGAAAGGGTCAAAACGTGTTTTTCAGCAGAAATAAACATGTTTCTGCAAGTTTGGTCGACCCCATGTAAGTTATAGGGCAGTAACAGCACCCTTTTAAAAACGTGTTTTTCAGCCCGAAATAAACGCGTTTTTTCAGACAACTGAATCCCCATGTAACAGCAAAACTCAGAAGAGCCCACACACTCAGATCTTAACCCCAGTGTGCAGAAAGTGTCAAAACGTGTTTTTCAGCAGAAATAAACATGTTTCTGCAAGTTTGGTCAACCCCATGTAAGTTATGGGGCAGTAACAGCACCCTTTTCAAAACGTGTTTTTCAGCCCGAAATAAACGCGTTTTTTCAGACAACTGAATCCCCATGTAACAGCAAAACTCAGAAGAGCCAACACACTCAGATCTTAACCCCAGTGTGCAGAAAGGGTCAAAACGTGTTTTTCAGCAGAAATAAACATGTTTCTGCAAGTTTGGTCGACCCCATGTAAGTTATAGGGCAGTAACAGCACCCTTTTAAAAACGTGTTTTTCAGCCCGAAATAACGCGTTTTTTCAGACAACTGAATCCCCATGTAACAGCAAGGCTCAGAAGAGCCCACACACTCAGATCTTAACCCCAGTGTGCAGAAAGTGTCAAAACGTGTTTTTCAGCAGAAATAAACATGTTTCTGCAAGTTTGGTCAACCCCATGTAAGTTATGGGGCAGTAACAGCACCCTTTTCAAAACGTGTTTTTCAGCCCGAAATAAACGCGTTTTTTCAGACAACTGAATCCCCATGTAACAGCAAAACTCAGAAGAGCCCACACACTCAGATCTTAACCCCAGTGTGCAGAAAGGGTCAAAACGTGTTTTTCAGCAGAAATAAACATGTTTCTGCAAGTTTGGTCGACCCCATGTAAGTTATGGGGCAGTAACAGCACCCTTTTCAAAACGTGTTTTTCAGCCCGAAATAAACGCGTTTTTTCAGACAACTGAATCCCCATGTAACAGCAAGGCTCAGAAGAGCCCACACACTCAGATCTTAACCCCAGTGTGCAGAAAGTGTCAAAACGTGTTTTTCAGCAGAAATAAACATGTTTCTGCAAGTTTGGTCAACCCCATGTATGTTATGGGGCAGTAACAGCACCCTTTTCAAAACTTTTTTTTCAGCCCGAAATAAACGCGTTTTTTCAGACAACTGAATCCCCATGTAACAGCAAGGCTCAGAAGAGCCCACACACTCAGATCTTAACCCCAGTGTGCAGAAAGTGTCAAAACGTGTTTTTCAGCAGAAATAAACATGTTTCTGCAAGTTTGGTCAACCCCATGTAAGTTATGGGGCAGTAACAGCACCCTTTTCAAAACGTGTTTTTCAGCCCGAAATAAACGCGTTTTTTCAGACAACTGAATCCCCATGTATCAGCAAAACTCAGAAGAGCCCACACACTCAGATCTTAACCCCAGTGTGCAGAAAGGGTCAAAACGTGTTTTTCAGCAGAAATAAACATGTTTCTGCAAGTTTGGTCAACCCCATGTAAGTTATGGGGCAGTAACAGCACACTTTTCAAAACGTGTTTTTCAGCCCGAAATAAACGCGTTTTTTCAGACAACTGAATCCCCATGTAACAGCAAAACTCAGAAGAGCCCACACACTCAGATCTTAACCCCAGTGTGCAGAAAGGGTCAAAACATGTTTTTCAGCAGAAATTAACATGTTTCTGCAAGTTTGGTCAACCCCATGTAAGTTATGGGGCAGTAACAGCACCCTTTTCAAAACGTGTTTTTCAGCCCGAAATAAACGCGTTTTTTCAGACAACTGAATCCCCATGTAACAGCATAACTCAGAAGAGCCCACACACTCAGATCTTAACCCCAGTGTGCAGAAAGGGTCAAAACGTGTTTTTCAGCAGAAATAAACTTGTTTCTACAAGTTTGGTCAACCCCATATAAGTTATGGGGCAGTAACAGCACCCTTTTCAAAACGTGTTTTTCAGCCCGAAATAAACGCGTTTTTTCACACAACTGAATCCCCATGTAACAGCAAAACTCAGAAGAGCCCACACACTCAGATCTTAACCCCAGTGTGCAGAAAGGGTCAAAACGTGTTTTTCAGCAGAAATAAACATGTTTCTGCAAGTTTGGTCAACCCCATGTAAGTTATGGGGCAGTAACAGCACCCTTTTCAAAACGTGTTTTTCAGCCCGAAATAAACGCGTTTTTTCAGACAACTGAATCCCCATGTAACAGCAAAACTCAGAAGAGCCCACACACTCAGATCTTAACCCCAGTGTGCAGAAAGGGTCAAAACGTGTTTTTCAGCAGAAATAAACATGTTTCTGCAAGTTTGGTCAACCCCATGTAAGTTATGGGGCAGTAACAGCACACTTTTCAAAACGTGTTTTTCAGCCCGAAATAAACGCGTTTTTTCAGACAACTGAATCCCCATGTAACAGCAAAACTCAGAAGAGCCCACACACTCAGATCTTAACCCCAGTGTGCAGAAAGGGTCAAAACATGTTTTTCAGCAGAAATTAACATGTTTCTGCAAGTTTGGTCAACCCCATGTAAGTTATGGGGCAGTAACAGCACCCTTTTCAAAACGTGTTTTTCAGCCCGAAATAAACGCGTTTTTTCAGACAACTGAATCCCCATGTAACAGCAAAACTCAGAAGAGCCCACACACTCAGATCTTAACCCCAGTGTGCAGAAAGGGTCAAAACGTGTTTTTCAGCAGAAATAAACATGTTTCTGCAAGTTTGGTCAACCCCATATAAGTTATGGGGCAGTAACAGCACCCTTTTCAAAACGTGTTTTTCAGCCCGAAATAAACGCGTTTTTTCAGACAACTGAATCCCCATGTAACAGCAAGGCTCAGAAGAGCCCACACACTCAGATCTTAACCCCAGTGTGCAGAAAGTGTCAAAACGTGTTTTTCAGGAGAAATAAACATGTTTCTGCAAGTTTGGTCAACCCCATGTAAGTTATGGGGCAGTAACAGCACCCTTTTCAAAACGTGTTTTTCAGCCCGAAATAAACGCGTTTTTTCAGACAACTGAATCCCCATGTAACAGCAAAACTCAGAAGAGCCCACACACTCAGATCTTAACCCCATTGTGCAGAAAGGGTCAAAACGTGTTTTTCAGCAGAAATAAACATGTTTCTGCAAGTTTGGTCAACCCCATGTAAGTTATGGGGCAGTAACAGCACCCTTTTCAAAACGTGTTTTTCAGCCCGAAATAAACGCGTTTTTTTCAGACAACCGAATCCCCATGTAACAGCAAAACTCAGAAGAGCCCACACACTCAGATCTTAACCCCAGTGTGCAGAAAGGGTCAAAACGTGTTTTTCAGCAGAAATAAACATGTTTCTGCAAGTTTGGTCAACCCCATGTAAGTTATGGGGCAGTAACAGCACCCTTTTCAAAACGTGTTTTTCAGCCCGAAATAAACGCGTTTTTTCAGACAACTGAATCCCCATGTAACAGCAAGGCTCAGAAGAGCCCACACACTCAGATCTTAACCCCAGTGTGCAGAAAGTGTCAAAACGTGTTTTTCAGCAGAAATAAACATGTTTCTGCAAGTTTGGTCAACCCCATGTAAGTTATGGGGCAGTAACAGCACCCTTTTCAAAACGTGTTTTTCAGCCCGAAATAAACGCGTTTTTTCAGACAACTGAATCCCCATGTAACAGCAAAACTCAGAAGAGCCCACACACTCAGATCTTAACCCCAGTGTGCAGAAAGGGTCAAAACGTGTTTTTCAGCAGAAATAAACATGTTTCTGCAAGTTTGGTCGACCCCATGTAAGTTATGGGGCAGTAACAGCACCCTTTTCAAAACGTGTTTTTCAGCCCGAAATAAACGCGTTTTTTCAGACAACTGAATCCCCATGTAACAGCAAGGCTCAGAAGAGCCCACACACTCAGATCTTAACCCCAGTGTGCAGAAAGTGTCAAAACGTGTTTTTCAGCAGAAATAAACATGTTTCTGCAAGTTTGGTCAACCCCATGTATGTTATGGGGCAGTAACAGCACCCTTTTCAAAACTTTTTTTTCAGCCCGAAATAAACGCGTTTTTTCAGACAACTGAATCCCCATGTAACAGCAAGGCTCAGAAGAGCCCACACACTCAGATCTTAACCCCAGTGTGCAGAAAGTGTCAAAACGTGTTTTTCAGCAGAAATAAACATGTTTCTGCAAGTTTGGTCAACCCCATGTAAGTTATGGGGCAGTAACAGCACCCTTTTCAAAACGTGTTTTTCAGCCCGAAATAAACGCGTTTTTTCAGACAACTGAATCCCCATGTAACAGCAAAACTCAGAAGAGCCCACACACTCAGATCTTAACCCCAGTGTGCAGAAAGGGTCAAAACGTGTTTTTCAGCAGAAATAAACATGTTTCTGCAAGTTTGGTCAACCCCATGTAAGTTATGGGGCAGTAACAGCACACTTTTCAAAACGTGTTTTTCAGCCCGAAATAAACGCGTTTTTTCAGACAACTGAATCCCCATGTAACAGCAAAACTCAGAAGAGCCCACACACTCAGATCTTAACCCCAGTGTGCAGAAAGGGTCAAAACATGTTTTTCAGCAGAAATTAACATGTTTCTGCAAGTTTGGTCAACCCCATGTAAGTTATGGGGCAGTAACAGCACCCTTTTCAAAACGTGTTTTTCAGCCCGAAATAAACGCGTTTTTTCAGACAACTGAATCCCCATGTAACAGCATAACTCAGAAGAGCCCACACACTCAGATCTTAACCCCAGTGTACAGAAAGGGTCAAAACGTGTTTTTCAGCAGAAATAAACTTGTTTCTACAAGTTTGGTCAACCCCATATAAGTTATGGGGCAGTAACAGCACCCTTTTCAAAACGTGTTTTTCAGCCCGAAATAAACGCGTTTTTTCAGACAACTGAATCCCCATGTAACAGCAAAACTCAGAAGAGCCCACACACTCAGATCTTAACCCCAGTGTGCAGAAAGGGTCAAAACGTGTTTTTCAGCAGAAATAAACATGTTTCTGCAAGTTTGGTCGACCCCATGTAAGTTATAGGGCAGTAACAGCACCCTTTTAAAAACGTGTTTTTCAGCCCGAAATAAACGCGTTTTTTCAGACAACTGAATCCCCATGTAACAGCAAGGCTCAGAAGAGCCCACACACTCAGATCTTAACCCCAGAGTGCAGAAAGTGTCAAAACGTGTTTTTCAGCAGAAATAAACATGTTTCTGCAAGTTTGGTCAACCCCATGTAAGTTATGGGGCAGTAACAGCACCCTTTTCAAAACGTGTTTTTCAGCCCGAAATAAACGCGTTTTTTCAGACAACTGAATCCCCATGTAACAGCAAAACTCAGAAGAGCCCACACACTCAGATCTTAACCCCAGTGTGCAGAAAGGGTCAAAACGTGTTTTTCAGCAGAAATAAACATGTTTCTGCAAGTTTGGTCGACCCCATGTAAGTTATGGGGCAGTAACAGCACCCTTTTCAAAACGTGTTTTTCAGCCCGAAATAAACGCGTTTTTTCAGACAACTGAATCCCCATGTAACAGCAAGGCTCAGAAGAGCCCACACACTCAGATCTTAACCCCAGTGTGCAGAAAGTGTCAAAACGTGTTTTTCAGCAGAAATAAACATGTTTCTGCAAGTTTGGTCAACCCCATGTATGTTATGGGGCAGTAACAGCACCCTTTTCAAAACTTTTTTTTCAGCCCGAAATAAACGCGTTTTTTCAGACAACTGAATCCCCATGTAACAGCAAGGCTCAGAAGAGCCCACACACTCAGATCTTAACCCCAGTGTGCAGAAAGTGTCAAAACGTGTTTTTCAGCAGAAATAAACATGTTTCTGCAAGTTTGGTCAACCCCATGTAAGTTATGGGGCAGTAACAGCACCCTTTTCAAAACGTGTTTTTCAGCCCGAAATAAACGCGTTTTTTCAGACAACTGAATCCCCATGTAACAGCAAAACTCAGAAGAGCCCACACACTCAGATCTTAACCCCAGTGTGCAGAAAGGGTCAAAACGTGTTTTTCAGCAGAAATAAACATGTTTCTGCAAGTTTGGTCAACCCCATGTAAGTTATGGGGCAGTAACAGCACACTTTTCAAAACGTGTTTTTCAGCCCGAAATAAACGCGTTTTTTCAGACAACTGAATCCCCATGTAACAGCAAAACTCAGAAGAGCCCACACACTCAGATCTTAACCCCAGTGTGCAGAAAGGGTCAAAACATGTTTTTCAGCAGAAATTAACATGTTTCTGCAAGTTTGGTCAACCCCATGTAAGTTATGGGGCAGTAACAGCACCCTTTTCAAAACGTGTTTTTCAGCCCGAAATAAACGCGTTTTTTCAGACAACTGAATCCCCATGTAACAGCATAACTCAGAAGAGCCCACACACTCAGATCTTAACCCCAGTGTGCAGAAAGGGTCAAAACGTGTTTTTCAGCAGAAATAAACTTGTTTCTACAAGTTTGGTCAACCCCATATAAGTTATGGGGCAGTAACAGCACCCTTTTCAAAACGTGTTTTTCAGCCCGAAATAAACGCGTTTTTTCACACAACTGAATCCCCATGTAACAGCAAAACTCAGAAGAGCCCACACACTCAGATCTTAACCCCAGTGTGCAGAAAGGGTCAAAACGTGTTTTTCAGCAGAAATAAACATGTTTCTGCAAGTTTGGTCAACCCCATGTAAGTTATGGGGCAGTAACAGCACCCTTTTCAAAACGTGTTTTTCAGCCCGAAATAAACGCGTTTTTTCAGACAACTGAATCCCCATGTAACAGCAAAACTCAGAAGAGCCCACACACTCAGATCTTAACCCCAGTGTGCAGAAAGGGTCAAAACGTGTTTTTCAGCAGAAATAAACATGTTTCTGCAAGTTTGGTCAACCCCATGTAAGTTATGGGGCAGTAACAGCACACTTTTCAAAACGTGTTTTTCAGCCCGAAATAAACGCGTTTTTTCAGACAACTGAATCCCCATGTAACAGCAAAACTCAGAAGAGCCCACACACTCAGATCTTAACCCCAGTGTGCAGAAAGGGTCAAAACATGTTTTTCAGCAGAAATTAACATGTTTCTGCAAGTTTGGTCAACCCCATGTAAGTTATGGGGCAGTAACAGCACCCTTTTCAAAACGTGTTTTTCAGCCCGAAATAAACGCGTTTTTTCAGACAACTGAATCCCCATGTAACAGCAAAACTCAGAAGAGCCCACACACTCAGATCTTAACCCCAGTGTGCAGAAAGGGTCAAAACGTGTTTTTCAGCAGAAATAAACATGTTTCTGCAAGTTTGGTCAACCCCATATAAGTTATGGGGCAGTAACAGCACCCTTTTCAAAACGTGTTTTTCAGCCCGAAATAAACGCGTTTTTTCAGACAACTGAATCCCCATGTAACAGCAAGGCTCAGAAGAGCCCACACACTCAGATCTTAACCCCAGTGTGCAGAAAGTGTCAAAACGTGTTTTTCAGGAGAAATAAACATGTTTCTGCAAGTTTGGTCAACCCCATGTAAGTTATGGGGCAGTAACAGCACCCTTTTCAAAACGTGTTTTTCAGCCCGAAATAAACGCGTTTTTTCAGACAACTGAATCCCCATGTAACAGCAAAACTCAGAAGAGCCCACACACTCAGATCTTAACCCCATTGTGCAGAAAGGGTCAAAACGTGTTTTTCAGCAGAAATAAACATGTTTCTGCAAGTTTGGTCAACCCCATGTAAGTTATGGGGCAGTAACAGCACCCTTTTCAAAACGTGTTTTTCAGCCCGAAATAAACGCGTTTTTTTCAGACAACCGAATCCCCATGTAACAGCAAAACTCAGAAGAGCCCACACACTCAGATCTTAACCCCAGTGTGCAGAAAGGGTCAAAACGTGTTTTTCAGCAGAAATAAACATGTTTCTGCAAGTTTGGTCAACCCCATGTAAGTTATGGGGCAGTAACAGCACCCTTTTCAAAACGTGTTTTTCAGCCCGAAATAAACGCGTTTTTTCAGACAACTGAATCCCCATGTAACAGCAAGGCTCAGAAGAGCCCACACACTCAGATCTTAACCCCAGTGTGCAGAAAGTGTCAAAACGTGTTTTTCAGCAGAAATAAACATGTTTCTGCAAGTTTGGTCAACCCCATGTAAGTTATGGGGCAGTAACAGCACCCTTTTCAAAACGTGTTTTTCAGCCCGAAATAAACGCGTTTTTTCAGACAACTGAATCCCCATGTAACAGCAAAACTCAGAAGAGCCCACACACTCAGATCTTAACCCCAGTGTGCAGAAAGGGTCAAAACGTGTTTTTCAGCAGAAATAAACATGTTTCTGCAAGTTTGGTCGACCCCATGTAAGTTATGGGGCAGTAACAGCACCCTTTTCAAAACGTGTTTTTCAGCCCGAAATAAACGCGTTTTTTCAGACAACTGAATCCCCATGTAACAGCAAGGCTCAGAAGAGCCCACACACTCAGATCTTAACCCCAGTGTGCAGAAAGTGTCAAAACGTGTTTTTCAGCAGAAATAAACATGTTTCTGCAAGTTTGGTCAACCCCATGTATGTTATGGGGCAGTAACAGCACCCTTTTCAAAACTTTTTTTTCAGCCCGAAATAAACGCGTTTTTTCAGACAACTGAATCCCCATGTAACAGCAAGGCTCAGAAGAGCCCACACACTCAGATCTTAACCCCAGTGTGCAGAAAGTGTCAAAACGTGTTTTTCAGCAGAAATAAACATGTTTCTGCAAGTTTGGTCAACCCCATGTAAGTTATGGGGCAGTAACAGCACCCTTTTCAAAACGTGTTTTTCAGCCCGAAATAAACGCGTTTTTTCAGACAACTGAATCCCCATGTAACAGCAAAACTCAGAAGAGCCCACACACTCAGATCTTAACCCCAGTGTGCAGAAAGGGTCAAAACATGTTTTTCAGCAGAAATTAACATGTTTCTGCAAGTTTGGTCAACCCCATGTAAGTTATGGGGCAGTAACAGCACCCTTTTCAAAACGTGTTTTTCAGCCCGAAATAAACGCGTTTTTTCACACAACTGAATCCCCATGTAACAGCAAAACTCAGAAGAGCCCACACACTCAGATCTTAACCCCACTGTGCAGAAAGGGTCAAAACGTGTTTTTCAGCAGAAATTAACATGTTTCTGCAAGTTTGGTCAACCCCATGTAAGTTATGGGGCAGTAACAGCACCCTTTTCAAAACGTGTTTTTCAGCCCGAAATAAACGCGTTTTTTCAGACAACTGAATCCCCATGTAACAGCATAACTCAGAAGAGCCCACACACTCAGATCTTAACCCCAGTGTGCAGAAAGGGTCAAAACGTGTTTTTCAGCAGAAATAAACTTGTTTCTACAAGTTTGGTCAACCCCATATAAGTTATGGGGCAGTAACAGCACCCTTTTCAAAACGTGTTTTTCAGCCCGAAATAAACGCGTTTTTTCACACAACTGAATCCCCATGTAACAGCAAAACTCAGAAGAGCCCACACACTCAGATCTTAACCCCACTGTGCAGAAAGGGTCAAAACGTGTTTTTCAGCAGAAATAAACATGTTTCTGCAAGTTTGGTCAACCCCATGTAAGTTATGGGGCAGTAACAGCACCCTTTTCAAAACGTGTTTTTCAGCCCGAAATAAACGCGTTTTTTCAGACAACTGAATCCCCATGTAACAGCAAGGCTCAGAAGAGCCCACACACTCAGATCTTAACCCCAGTGTGCAGAAAGGGTCAAAACGTGTTTTTCAGCAGAAATAAACATGTTTCTGCAAGTTTGGTCAACCCCATGTAAGTTATGGGGCAGTAACAGCACCCTTTTCAAAACGTGTTTTTCAGCCCGAAATAAACGCGTTTTTTCAGACAACTGAATCCCCATGTAACAGCAAAACTCAGAAGAGCCCACACACTCAGATGTTAACCCCAGTGTGCAGAAAGGGTCAAAACGTGTTTTTCAGCAGAAATAAACATGTTTCTGCAAGTTTGGTCAACCCCATGTAAGTTATGGGGCAGTAACAGCACCCTTTTCAAAACGTGTTTTTCAGCCCGAAATAAACGCGTTTTTTCAGACAACTGAATCCCCATGTAACAGCAAAACTCAGAAGAGCCCACACACTCAGATCTTAACCCCAGTGTGCAGAAAGTGTCAAAACGTGTTTTTCAGCAGAAATAAACATGTTTCTGCAAGTTTGGTCAACCCCATGTAAGTTATGGGGCAGTAACAGCACCCTTTTCAAAACGTGTTTTTCAGCCCGAAATAAACGCGTTTTTTCAGACAACTGAATCCCCATGTAACAGCAAAACTCAGAAGAGCCCACACACTCAGATCTTAACCCCAGTGTGCAGAAAGGGTCAAAACGTGTTTTTCAGCAGAAATAAACTTGTTTCTACAAGTTTGGTCAACCCCATATAAGTTATGGGGCAGTAACAGCACCCTTTTCAAAACGTGTTTTTCAGCCCGAAATAAACGCGTTTTTTCACACAACTGAATCCCCATGTAACAGCAAAACTCAGAAGAGCCCACACACTCAGATCTTAACCCCACTGTGCAGAAAGGGTCAAAACGTGTTTTTCAGCAGAAATAAACATGTTTCTGCAAGTTTGGTCAACCCCATGTAAGTTATGGGGCAGTAACAGCACCCTTTTCAAAACGTGTTTTTCAGCCCGAAATAAACGCGTTTTTTCAGACAACTGAATCCCCATGTAACAGCAAAACTCAGAAGAGCCCACACACTCAGATGTTAACCCCAGTGTGCAGAAAGGGTCAAAACGTGTTTTTTCAGCAGAAATAAACTTGTTTCTACAAGTTTGGTCAACCCCATATAAGTTATGGGGCAGTAACAGCACCCTTTTCAAAACGTGTTTTTCAGCCCGAAATAAACGCGTTTTTTCACACAACTGAATCCCCATGTAACAGCAAAACTCAGAAGAGCCCACACACTCAGATCTTAACCCCACTGTGCAGAAAGGGACAAAACGTGTTTTTCAGCAGAAATTAACATGTTTCTGCAAGTTTGGTCAACCCCATGTAAGTTATGGGGCAGTAACAGCACCCTTTTCAAAACGTGTTTTTCAGCCCGAAATAAACGCGTTTTTTCAGACAACTGAATCCCCATGTAACAGCAAAACTCAGAAGAGCCCACACACTCAGATCTTAACCCCAGTGTGCAGAAAGGGTCAAAACGTGTTTTTCAGCAGAAATAAACATGTTTCTGCAAGTTTGTTCAACCCCATATAAGTTATGGGGCAGTAACAGCACCCTTTTCAAAACGTGTTTTTCAGCCCGAAATAAACGCGTTTTTTCACACAACTGAATCCCCATGTAACAGCAAAACTCAGAAGAGCCCACACACTCAGATCTTAACCCCAGTGTGCAGAAAGGGTCAAAACGTGTTTTTCAGCAGAAATAAACTTGTTTCTGCAAGTTTGGTCAACCCCATATAAGTTATGGGGCAGTAACAGCACCCTTTTCAAAACGTGTTTTTCAGCCCGAAATAAACGCGTTTTTTCACACAACTGAATCCCCATGTAACAGCAAAACTCAGAAGAGCCCACACACTCAGATCTTAACCCCAGTGTGCAGAAAGTGTCAAAACGTGTTTTTCAGCAGAAATAAACATGTTTCTGCAAGTTTGGTCAACCCCATGTAAGTTATGGGGCAGTAACAGCACCCTTTTCAAAACTTTTTTTTCAGCCCGAAATAAACGCGTTTTTTCAGACAACTGAATCCCCATGTAACAGCAAGGCTCAGAAGAGCCCACACACTCAGATCTTAACCCCAGTGTGCAGAAAGTGTCAAAACGTGTTTTTCAGCAGAAATAAACATGTTTCTGCAAGTTTGGTCAACCCCATGTAAGTTATGGGGCAGTAACAGCACCCTTTTCAAAACGTGTTTTTCAGCCCGAAATAAACGCGTTTTTTCAGACAACTGAATCCCCATGTAACAGCAAAACTCAGAAGAGCCCACACACTCAGATCTTAACCCCAGTGTGCAGAAAGGGTCAAAACGTGTTTTTCAGCAGAAATAAACTTGTTTCTACAAGTTTGGTCAACCCCATATAAGTTATGGGGCAGTAACAGCACCCTTTTCAAAACGTGTTTTTCAGCCCGAAATAAACGCGTTTTTTCACACAACTGAATCCCCATGTAACAGCAAAACTCAGAAGAGCCCACACACTCAGATCTTAACCCCACTGTGCAGAAAGGGACAAAACGTGTTTTTCAGCAGAAATTAACATGTTTCTGCAAGTTTGGTCAACCCCATGTAAGTTATGGGGCAGTAACAGCACCCTTTTCAAAACGTGTTTTTCAGCCCGAAATAAACGCGTTTTTTCAGACAACTGAATCCCCATGTAACAGCAAAACTCAGAAGAGCCCACACACTCAGATCTTAACCCCACTGTGCAGAAAGGGTCAAAACGTGTTTTTCAGCAGAAATAAACATGTTTCTGCAAGTTTGGTCAACCCCATGTAAGTTATGGGGCAGTAACAGCACCCTTTTCAAAACGTGTTTTTCAGCCCGAAATACACGCGTTTTTTCAGACAACTGAATCCCCATGTAACAGCAAAGCTCAGAAGAGCCCACACACTCAGATCTTAACCCCAGTGAGCAGAAAGGGTCAAAACGTGTTTTTCAGCAGAAATAAACATGTTTCTGCAAGTTTGGTCAACCCCATGTAAGTTATGGGGCAGTAACAGCACCCTTTTCAAAACTTTTTTTTCAGCACGAAATAAACGCGTTTTTTCAGACAACTGAATCCCCATGTAACAGCAAGGCTCAGAAGAGCCCACACACTCAGATCTTAACCCCAGTGTGCAGAAAGTGTCAAAACGTGTTTTTCAGCAGAAATAAACATGTTTCTGCAAGTTTGGTCAACCCCATGTAAGTTATGGGGCAGTAACAGCACCCTTTTCAAAACGTGTTTTTCAGCCCGAAATAAACGCGTTTTTTCAGACAACTGAATCCCCATGTAACAGCAAAACTCAGAAGAGCCCACACACTCAGATCTTAACCCCAGTGTGCAGAAAGGGTCAAAACGTGTTTTTCAGCAGAAATAAACTTGTTTCTGCAAGTTTGGTCAACCCCATATAAGTTATGGGGCAGTAACAGCACCCTTTTCAAAACGTGTTTTTCAGCCCGAAATAAACGCGTTTTTTCACACAACTGAATCCCCATGTAACAGCAAAACTCAGAAGAGCCCACACACTCAGATCTTAACCCCACTGTGCAGAAAGGGTCAAAACGTGTTTTTCAGCAGAAATAAACGTTTCTGCAAGTTTGGTCAACCCCATGTAAGTTATGGGGCAGTAACAGCACCCTTTTCAAAACGTGTTTTTCAGCCCGAAATAAACGCGTTTTTTCAGACAACTGAATCCCCATGTAACAGCAAGGCTCAGAAGAGCCCACACACTCAGATCTTAACCCCAGTGTGCAGAAAGTGTCAAAACGTGTTTTTCAGCAGAAATAAACATGTTTCTGCAAGTTTGGTCAACCCCATGTAAGTTATGGGGCAGTAACAGCACCCTTTTCAAAACTTTTTTTTCAGCCCGAAATAAACGCGTTTTTTCAGACAACTGAATCCCCATGTAACAGCAAGGCTCAGAAGAGCCCACACACTCAGATCTTAACCCCAGTGTGCAGAAAGTGTCAAAACGTGTTTTTCAGCAGAAATAAACATGTTTCTGCAAGTTTGGTCAACCCCATGTAAGTTATGGGGCAGTAACAGCACCCTTTTCAAAACGTGTTTTTCAGCCCGAAATAAACGCGTTTTTTCAGACAACTGAATCCCCATGTAACAGCAAAACTCAGAAGAGCCCACACACTCAGATCTTAACCCCAGTGTGCAGAAAGGGTCAAAACGTGTTTTTCAGCAGAAATAAACTTGTTTCTACAAGTTTGGTCAACCCCATATAAGTTATGGGGCAGTAACAGCACCCTTTTCAAAACGTGTTTTTCAGCCCGAAATAAACGCGTTTTTTCACACAACTGAATCCCCATGTAACAGCAAAACTCAGAAGAGCCCACACACTCAGATCTTAACCCCACTGTGCAGAAAGGGTCAAAACGTGTTTTTCAGCAGAAATAAACATGTTTCTGCAAGTTTGGTCAACCCCATGTAAGTTATGGGGCAGTAACAGCACCCTTTTCAAAACGTGTTTTTCAGCCCGAAATAAACGCGTTTTTTCAGACAACTGAATCCCCATGTAACAGCAAGGCTCAGAAGAGCCCACACACTCAGATCTTAACCCCAGTGTGCAGAAAGGGTCAAAACGTGTTTTTCAGCAGAAATAAACATGTTTCTGCAAGTTTGGTCAACCCCATGTAAGTTATGGGGCAGTAACAGCACACTTTTCAAAACGTGTTTTTCAGCCCGAAATAAACGCGTTTTTTCAGACTACTGAATCCCCATGTAACAGCAAGGCTCAGAAGAGCCCACACACTCAGATCTTAACCCCATTGTGCAGAAAGGTTCAAAACGTGTTTTTCAGCAGAAATAAACTTGTTTCTGCAAGTTTGGTCAACCCCATATAAGTTATGGGGCAGTAACAGCACCCTTTTCAAAACGTGTTTTTCAGCCCGAAATAAACGCGTTTTTTCACACAACTGAATCCCCATGTAACAGCAAAACTCAGAAGAGCCCACACACTCAGATCTTAACCCCACTGTGCAGAAAGGGTCAAAACGTGTTTTTCAGCAGAAATAAACATGTTTCTGCAAGTTTGGTCAACCCCATGTAAGATATGGGGCAGTAACAGCACCCTTTTCAAAACGTGTTTTTCAGCCCGAAATAAACGCGTTTTTTCAGACAACTGAATCCCCATGTAACAGCAAGGCTCAGAAGAGCCCACACACTCAGATCTTAACCCCAGTGTGCAGAAAGTGTCAAAACGTGTTTTTCAGCAGAAATAAACATGTTTCTGCAAGTTTGGTCAACCCCATGTAAGTTATGGGGCAGTAACAGCACCCTTTTCAAAACTTTTTTTTCAGCCCGAAATAAACGCGTTTTTTCAGACAACTGAATCCCCATGTAACAGCAAGGCTCAGAAGAGCCCACACACTCAGATCTTAACCCCAGTGTGCAGAAAGTGTCAAAACGTGTTTTTCAGCAGAAATAAACATGTTTCTGCAAGTTTGGTCAACCCCATGTAAGTTATGGGGCAGTAACAGCACCCTTTTCAAAACGTGTTTTTCAGCCCGAAATAAACGCGTTTTTTCAGACAACTGAATCCCCATGTAACAGCAAAACTCAGAAGAGCCCACACACTCAGATCTTAACCCCAGTGTGCAGAAAGGGTCAAAACATGTTTTTCAGCAGAAATTAACATGTTTCTGCAAGTTTGGTCAACCCCATGTAAGTTATGGGGCAGTAACAGCACCCTTTTCAAAACGTGTTTTTCAGCCCGAAATAAACGCGTTTTTTCAGACAACTGAATCCCCATGTAACAGCAAAACTCAGAAGAGCCCACACACTCAGATCTTAACCCCAGTGTGCAGAAAGGGTCAAAACGTGTTTTTCAGCAGAAATAAACTTGTTTCTACAAGTTTGGTCAACCCCATATAAGTTATGGGGCAGTAACAGCACCCTTTTCAAAACGTGTTTTTCAGCCCGAAATAAACGCGTTTTTTCACACAACTGAATCCCCATGTAACAGCAAAACTCAGAAGAGCCCACACACTCAGATCTTAACCCCACTGTGCAGAAAGGGACAAAACGTGTTTTTCAGCAGAAATTAACATGTTTCTGCAAGTTTGGTCAACCCCATGTAAGTTATGGGGCAGTAACAGCACCCTTTTCAAAACGTGTTTTTCAGCCCGAAATAAACGCGTTTTTTCAGACAACTGAATCCCCATGTAACAGCAAAACTCAGAAGAGCCCACACACTCAGATCTTAACCCCAGTGTGCAGAAAGGGTCAAAACGTGTTTTTCAGCAGAAATAAACATGTTTCTGCAAGTTTGGTCAACCCCATATAAGTTATGGGGCAGTAACAGCACCCTTTTCAAAACGTGTTTTTCAGCCCGAAATAAACGCGTTTTTTCACACAACTGAATCCCCATGTAACAGCAAAACTCAGAAGAGCCCACACACTCAGATCTTAACCCCAGTGTGCAGAAAGGGTCAAAACGTGTTTTTCAGCAGAAATAAACTTGTTTCTGCAAGTTTGGTCAACCCCATATAAGTTATGGGGCAGTAACAGCACCCTTTTCAAAACGTGTTTTTCAGCCCGAAATAAACGCGTTTTTTCACACAACTGAATCCCCATGTAACAGCAAAACTCAGAAGAGCCCACACACTCAGATCTTAACCCCACTGTGCAGAAAGGGTCAAAACGTGTTTTTCAGCAGAAATAAACATGTTTCTGCAAGTTTGGTCAACCCCATGTAAGTTATGGGGCAGTAACAGCACCCTTTTCAAAACGTGTTTTTCAGCCCGAAATAAACGCGTTTTTTCAGACAACTGAATCCCCATGTAACAGCAAGGCTCAGAAGAGCCCACACACTCAGATCTTAACCCCAGTGTGCAGAAAGTGTCAAAACGTGTTTTTCAGCAGAAATAAACATGTTTCTGCAAGTTTGGTCAACCCCATGTAAGTTATGGGGCAGTAACAGCACCCTTTTCAAAACTTTTTTTTCAGCCCGAAATAAACGCGTTTTTTCAGACAACTGAATCCCCATGTAACAGCAAGGCTCAGAAGAGCCCACACACTCAGATCTTAACCCCAGTGTGCAGAAAGTGTCAAAACGTGTTTTTCAGCAGAAATAAACATGTTTCTGCAAGTTTGGTCAACCCCATGTAAGTTATGGGGCAGTAACAGCACCCTTTTCAAAACGTGTTTTTCAGCCCGAAATAAACGCGTTTTTTCAGACAACTGAATCCCCATGTAACAGCAAAACTCAGAAGAGCCCACACACTCAGATCTTAACCCCAGTGTGCAGAAAGGGTCAAAACGTGTTTTTCAGCAGAAATAAACTTGTTTCTACAAGTTTGGTCAACCCCATATAAGTTATGGGGCAGTAACAGCACCCTTTTCAAAACGTGTTTTTCAGCCCGAAATAAACGCGTTTTTTCAGACAACTGAATCCCCATGTAACAGCAAAACTCAGAAGAGCCCACACACTCAGATCTTAACCCCACTGTGCAGAAAGGGACAAAACGTGTTTTTCAGCAGAAATTAACATGTTTCTGCAAGTTTGGTCAACCCCATGTAAGTTATGGGGCAGTAACAGCACCCTTTTCAAAACGTGTTTTTCAGCCCGAAATAAACGCGTTTTTTAAGACAACTGAATCCCCATGTAACAGCAAAACTCAGAAGAGCCCACACACTCAGATCTTAACCCCACTGTGCAGAAAGGGTCAAAACGTGTTTTTCAGCAGAAATAAACATGTTTCTGCAAGTTTGGTCAACCCCATGTAAGTTATGGGGCAGTAACAGCACCCTTTTCAAAACGTGTTTTTCAGCCCGAAATAAACGCGTTTTTTCAGACAACTGAATCCCCATGTAACAGCAAGGCTCAGAAGAGCCCACACACTCAGATCTTAACCCCAGTGTGCAGAAAGTGTCAAAACGTGTTTTTCAGCAGAAATAAACATGTTTCTGCAAGTTTGGTCAACCCCATGTAAGTTATGGGGCAGTAACAGCACCCTTTTCAAAACGTGTTTTTCAGCCCGAAATAAACGCGTTTTTTCAGACAACTGAATCCCCATGTAACAGCAAAACTCAGAAGAGCCCACACACTCAGATCTTAACCCCAGTGTGCAGAAAGGGTCAAAACGTGTTTTTCAGCAGAAATAAACTTGTTTCTGCAAGTTTGGTCAACCCCATATAAGTTATGGGGCAGTAACAGCACCCTTTTCAAAACGTGTTTTTCAGCCCGAAATAAACGCGTTTTTTCACACAACTGAATCCCCATGTAACAGCAAAACTCAGAAGAGCCCACACACTCAGATCTTAACCCCACTGTGCAGAAAGGGTCAAAACGTGTTTTTCAGCAGAAATAAACATGTTTCTGCAAGTTTGGTCAACCCCATGTAAGTTATGGGGCAGTAACAGCACCCTTTTCAAAACGTGTTTTTCAGCCCGAAATAAACGCGTTTTTTCAGACAACTGAATCCCCATGTAACAGCAAGGCTCAGAAGAGCCCACACACTCAGATCTTAACCCCAGTGTGCAGAAAGTGTCAAAACGTGTTTTTCAGCAGAAATAAACATGTTTCTGCAAGTTTGGTCAACCCCATGTAAGTTATGGGGCAGTAACAGCACCCTTTTCAAAACTTTTTTTTCAGCCCGAAATAAACGCGTTTTTTCAGACAACTGAATCCCCATGTAACAGCAAGGCTCAGAAGAGCCCACACACTCAGATCTTAACCCCAGTGTGCAGAAAGTGTCAAAACGTGTTTTTCAGCAGAAATAAACATGTTTCTGCAAGTTTGGTCAACCCCATGTAAGTTATGGGGCAGTAACAGCACCCTTTTCAAAACGTGTTTTTCAGCCCGAAATAAACGCGTTTTTTCAGACAACTGAATCCCCATGTAACAGCAAAACTCAGAAGAGCCCACACACTCAGATCTTAACCCCAGTGTGCAGAAAGGGTCAAAACGTGTTTTTCAGCAGAAATAAACTTGTTTCTACAAGTTTGGTCAACCCCATATAAGTTATGGGGCAGTAACAGCACCCTTTTCAAAACGTGTTTTTCAGCCTGAAATAAACGCGTTTTTTCACACAACTGAATCCCCATGTAACAGCAAAACTCAGAAGAGCCCACACACTCAGATCTTAACCCCACTGTGCAGAAAGGGTCAAAACGTGTTTTTCAGCAGAAATAAACATGTTTCTGCAAGTTTGGTCAACCCCATGTAAGTTATGGGGCAGTAACAGCACCCTTTTCAAAACGTGTTTTTCAGCCCGAAATAAACGCGTTTTTTCAGACAACTGAATCCCCATGTAACAGCAAGGCTCAGAAGAGCCCACACACTCAGATCTTAACCCCAGTGTGCAGAAAGGGTCAAAACGTGTTTTTCAGCAGAAATAAACGTGTTTCTGCAAGTTTGGTCAACCCCATGTAAGTTATGGGGCAGTAACAGCACCCTTTTCAAAACGTGTTTTTCAGCCCGAAATAAACGCGTTTTTTCAGACAACTGAATCCCCATGTAACAGCAAAACTCAGAAGAGCCCACACACTCAGATGTTAACCCCAGTGTGCAGAAAGGGTCAAAACGTGTTTTTCAGCAGAAATAAACTTGTTTCTACAAGTTTGGTCAACCCCATATAAGTTATGGGGCAGTAACAGCACCCTTTTCAAAACGTGTTTTTCAGCCCGAAATAAACGCGTTTTTTCAGACAACTGAATCCCCATGTAACAGCAAAACTCAGAAGAGCCCACACACTCAGATCTTAACCCCAGTGTGCAGAAAGGGTCAAAACGTGTTTTTCAGCAGAAATAAACTTGTTTCTACAAGTTTGGTCAACCCCATATAAGTTATGGGGCAGTAACAGCACCCTTTTCAAAACGTGTTTTTCAGCCCGAAATAAACGCGTTTTTTCACACAACTGAATCCCCATGTAACAGCAAAACTCAGAAGAGCCCACACACTCAGATCTTAACCCCACTGTGCAGAAAGGGACAAAACGTGTTTTTCAGCAGAAATTAACATGTTTCTGCAAGTTTGGTCAACCCCATGTAAGTTATGGGGCAGTAACAGCACCCTTTTCAAAACGTGTTTTTCAGCCCGAAATAAACGCGTTTTTTAAGACAACTGAATCCCCATGTAACAGCAAAACTCAGAAGAGCCCACACACTCAGATCTTAACCCCACTGTGCAGAAAGGGTCAAAACGTGTTTTTCAGCAGAAATAAACATGTTTCTGCAAGTTTGGTCAACCCCATGTAAGTTATGGGGCAGTAACAGCACCCTTTTCAAAACGTGTTTTTCAGCCCGAAATAAACGCGTTTTTTCAGACAACTGAATCCCCATGTAACAGCAAAACTCAGAAGAGCCCACACACTCAGATCTTAACCCCAGTGTGCAGAAAGGGTCAAAACGTGTTTTTCAGCAGAAATAAACTTGTTTCTACAAGTTTGGTCAACCCCATATAAGTTATGGGGCAGTAACAGCACCCTTTTCAAAACGTGTTTTTCAGCCCGAAATAAACGCGTTTTTTCACACAACTGAATCCCCATGTAACAGCAAAACTCAGAAGAGCCCACACACTCAGATCTTAACCCCACTGTGCAGAAAGGGACAAAACGTGTTTTTCAGCAGAAATTAACATGTTTCTGCAAGTTTGGTCAACCCCATGTAAGTTATGGGGCAGTAACAGCACCCTTTTCAAAACGTGTTTTTCAGCCCGAAATAAACGCGTTTTTTAAGACAACTGAATCCCCATGTAACAGCAAAACTCAGAAGAGCCCACACACTCAGATCTTAACCCCACTGTGCAGAAAGGGTCAAAACGTGTTTTTCAGCAGAAATAAACATGTTTCTGCAAGTTTGGTCAACCCCATGTAAGTTATGGGGCAGTAACAGCACCCTTTTCAAAACGTGTTTTTCAGCCCGAAATAAACGCGTTTTTTCAGACAACTGAATCCCCATGTAACAGCAAGGCTCAGAAGAGCCCACACACTCAGATCTTAACCCCAGTGTGCAGAAAGTGTCAAAACGTGTTTTTCAGCAGAAATAAACATGTTTCTGCAAGTTTGGTCAACCCCATGTAAGTTATGGGGCAGTAACAGCACCCTTTTCAAAACGTGTTTTTCAGCTCGAAATAAACGCGTTTTTTCAGACAACTGAATCCCCATGTAACAGCAAAGCTCAGAAGAGCCCACACACTCAGATCTTAACCCCAGTGAGCAGAAAGGGTCAAAACGTGTTTTTTCAGCAGAAATAAACATGTTTCTGCAAGTTTGGTCAACCCCATGTAAGTTATGGGGCAGTAACAGCACCCTTTTCAAAACTTTTTTTTCAGCACGAAATAAACGCGTTTTTTCAGTCAACTGAATCCCCATGTAACAGCAAGGCTCAGAAGAGCCCACACACTCAGATCTTAACCCCAGTGTGCAGAAAGTGTCAAAACGTGTTTTTCAGCAGAAATAAACATGTTTCTGCAAGTTTGGTCAACCCCATGTAAGTTATGGGGCAGTAACAGCACCCTTTTCAAAACGTGTTTTTCAGCCCGAAATAAACGCGTTTTTTCAGACAACTGAATCCCCATGTAACAGCAAAACTCAGAAGAGCCCACACACTCAGATCTTAACCCCAGTGTGCAGAAAGGGTCAAAACGTGTTTTTCAGCAGAAATAAACTTGTTTCTGCAAGTTTGGTCAACCCCATATAAGTTATGGGGCAGTAACAGCACCCTTTTCAAAACGTGTTTTTCAGCCCGAAATAAACGCGTTTTTTCACACAACTGAATCCCCATGTAACAGCAAAACTCAGAAGAGCCCACACACTCAGATCTTAACCCCACTGTGCAGAAAGGGTCAAAACGTGTTTTTCAGCAGAAATAAACATGTTTCTGCAAGTTTGGTCAACCCCATGTAAGTTATGGGGCAGTAACAGCACCCTTTTCAAAACGTGTTTTTCAGCCCGAAATAAACGCGTTTTTTCAGACAACTGAATCCCCATGTAACAGCAAGGCTCAGAAGAGCCCACACACTCAGATCTTAACCCCAGTGTGCAGAAAGTGTCAAAACGTGTTTTTCAGCAGAAATAAACATGTTTCTGCAAGTTTGGTCAACCCCATGTAAGTTATGGGGCAGTAACAGCACCCTTTTCAAAACTTTTTTTTCAGCCCGAAATAAACGCGTTTTTTCAGACAACTGAATCCCCATGTAACAGCAAGGCTCAGAAGAGCCCACACACTCAGATCTTAACCCCAGTGTGCAGAAAGTGTCAAAACGTGTTTTTCAGCAGAAATAAACATGTTTCTGCAAGTTTGGTCAACCCCATGTAAGTTATGGGGCAGTAACAGCACCCTTTTCAAAACGTGTTTTTCAGCCCGAAATAAACGCGTTTTTTCAGACAACTGAATCCCCATGTAACAGCAAAACTCAGAAGAGCCCACACACTCAGATCTTAACCCCAGTGTGCAGAAAGGGTCAAAACGTGTTTTTCAGCAGAAATAAACTTGTTTCTACAAGTTTGGTCAACCCCATATAAGTTATGGGGCAGTAACAGCACCCTTTTCAAAACGTGTTTTTCAGCCCGAAATAAACGCGTTTTTTCACACAACTGAATCCCCATGTAACAGCAAAACTCAGAAGAGCCCACACACTCAGATCTTAACCCCACTGTGCAGAAAGGGTCAAAACGTGTTTTTCAGCAGAAATAAACATGTTTCTGCAAGTTTGGTCAACCCCATGTAAGTTATGGGGCAGTAACAGCACCCTTTTCAAAACGTGTTTTTCAGCCCGAAATAAACGCGTTTTTTCAGACAACTGAATCCCCATGTAACAGCAAGGCTCAGAAGAGCCCACACACTCAGATCTTAACCCCAGTGTGCAGAAAGGGTCAAAACGTGTTTTTCAGCAGAAATAAACATGTTTCTGCAAGTTTGGTCAACCCCATGTAAGTTATGGGGCAGTAACAGCACCCTTTTCAAAACGTGTTTTTCAGCCCGAAATAAACGCGTTTTTTCAGACAACTGAATCCCCATGTAACAGCAAAACTCAGAAGAGCCCACACACTCAGATGTTAACCCCAGTGTGCAGAAAGGGTCAAAACGTGTTTTTCAGCAGAAATAAACTTGTTTCTACAAGTTTGGTCAACCCCATATAAGTTATGGGGCAGTAACAGCACCCTTTTCAAAACGTGTTTTTCAGCCCGAAATAAACGCGTTTTTTCAGACAACTGAATCCCCATGTAACAGCAAAACTCAGAAGAGCCCACACACTCAGATCTTAACCCCAGTGTGCAGAAAGGGTCAAAACGTGTTTTTCAGCAGAAATAAACTTGTTTCTACAAGTTTGGTCAACCCCATATAAGTTATGGGGCAGTAACAGCACCCTTTTCAAAACGTGTTTTTCAGCCCGAAATAAACGCGTTTTTTCACACAACTGAATCCCCATGTAACAGCAAAACTCAGAAGAGCCCACACACTCAGATCTTAACCCCACTGTGCAGAAAGGGACAAAACGTGTTTTTCAGCAGAAATTAACATGTTTCTGCAAGTTTGGTCAACCCCATGTAAGTTATGGGGCAGTAACAGCACCCTTTTCAAAACGTGTTTTTCAGCCCGAAATAAACGCGTTTTTTAAGACAACTGAATCCCCATGTAACAGCAAAACTCAGAAGAGCCCACACACTCAGATCTTAACCCCACTGTGCAGAAAGGGTCAAAACGTGTTTTTCAGCAGAAATAAACATGTTTCTGCAATTATGGTCAACCCCATGTAAGTTATGGGGCAGTAACAGCACCCTTTTCAAAACGTGTTTTTCAGCCCGAAATAAACGCGTTTTTTCAGACAACTGAATCCCCATGTAACAGCAAAACTCAGAAGAGCCCACACACTCAGATGTTAACCCCAGTGTGCAGAAAGGGTCAAAACGTGTTTTTCAGCAGAAATAAACTTGTTTCTACAAGTTTGGTCAACCCCATATAAGTTATGGGGCAGTAACAGCACCCTTTTCAAAACGTGTTTTTCAGCCCGAAATAAACGTGTTTTTTCAGACAACTGAATCCCCATGTAACAGCAAAACTCAGAAGAGCCCACACACTCAGATCTTAACCCCAGTGTGCAGAAAGGGTCAAAACGTGTTTTTCAGCAGAAATAAACTTGTTTCTACAAGTTTGGTCAACCCCATATAAGTTATGGGGCAGTAACAGCACCCTTTTCAAAACGTGTTTTTCAGCCCGAAATAAACGCGTTTTTTCACACAACTGAATCCCCATGTAACAGCAAAACTCAGAAGAGCCCACACACTCAGATCTTAACCCCACTGTGCAGAAAGGGACAAAACGTGTTTTTCAGCAGAAATTAACATGTTTCTGCAAGTTTGGTCAACCCCATGTAAGTTATGGGGCAGTAACAGCACCCTTTTCAAAACGTGTTTTTCAGCCCGAAATAAACGCGTTTTTTAAGACAACTGAATCCCCATGTAACAGCAAAACTCAGAAGAGCCCACACACTCAGATCTTAACCCCACTGTGCAGAAAGGGTCAAAACTTGTTTTTCAGCAGAAATAAACATGTTTCTGCAAGTTTGGTCAACCCCATGTAAGTTATGGGGCAGTAACAGCACCCTTTTCAAAACGTGTTTTTCAGCCCGAAATAAACGCGTTTTTTCAGACAACTGAATCCCCATGTAACAGCAAGGCTCAGAAGAGCCCACACACTCAGATCTTAACCCCAGTGTGCAGAAAGTGTCAAAACGTGTTTTTCAGCAGAAATAAACATGTTTCTGCAAGTTTGGTCAACCCCATGTAAGTTATGGGGCAGTAACAGCACCCTTTTCAAAACGTGTTTTTCAGCTCGAAATAAACGCGTTTTTTCAGACAACTGAATCCCCATGTAACAGCAAAGCTCAGAAGAGCCCACACACTCAGATCTTAACCCCAGTGAGCAGAAAGGGTCAAAACGTGTTTTTCAGCAGAAATAAACATGTTTCTGCAAGTTTGGTCAACCCCATGTAAGTTATGGGGCAGTAACAGCACCCTTTTCAAAACTTTTTTTTCAGCACGAAATAAACGCGTTTTTTCAGACAACTGAATCCCCATGTAACAGCAAGGCTCAGAAGAGCCCACACACTCAGATCTTAACCCCAGTGTGCAGAAAGGGTCAAAACGTGTTTTTCAGCAGAAATAAACATGTTTCTGCAAGTTTGGTCAACCCCATGTAAGTTATGGGGCAGTAACAGCACCCTTTTCAAAACGTGTTTTTCAGCCCGAAATAAACGCGTTTTTTCAGACAACTGAATCCCCATGTAACAGCAAAACTCAGAAGAGCCCACACACTCAGATCTTAACCCCAGTGTGCAGAAAGGGTCAAAACGTGTTTTTCAGCAGAAATAAACTTGTTTCTGCAAGTTTGGTCAACCCCATATAAGTTATGGGGCAGTAACAGCACCCTTTTCAAAACGTGTTTTTCAGCCCGAAATAAACGCGTTTTTTCACACAACTGAATCCCCATGTAACAGCAAAACTCAGAAGAGCCCACACACTCAGATCTTAACCCCACTGTGCAGAAAGGGTCAAAACGTGTTTTTCAGCAGAAATAAACATGTTTCTGCAAGTTTGGTCAACCCCATGTAAGTTATGGGGCAGTAACAGCACCCTTTTCAAAACGTGTTTTTCAGCCCGAAATAAACGCGTTTTTTCAGACAACTGAATCCCCATGTAACAGCAAGGCTCAGAAGAGCCCACACACTCAGATCTTAACCCCAGTGTGCAGAAAGTGTCAAAACGTGTTTTTCAGCAGAAATAAACATGTTTCTGCAAGTTTGGTCAACCCCATGTAAGTTATGGGGCAGTAACAGCACCCTTTTCAAAACTTTTTTTTCAGCCCGAAATAAACGCATTTTTTCAGACAACTGAATCCCCATGTAACAGCAAGGCTCAGAAGAGCCCACACACTCAGATCTTAACCCCAGTGTGCAGAAAGTGTCAAAACGTGTTTTTCAGCAGAAATAAACATGTTTCTGCAAGTTTGGTCAACCCCATGTAAGTTATGGGGCAGTAACAGCACCCTTTTCAAAACGTGTTTTTCAGCCCGAAATAAACGCGTTTTTTCAGACAACTGAATCCCCATGTAACAGCAAAACTCAGAAGAGCCCACACACTCAGATCTTAACCCCAGTGTGCAGAAAGGGTCAAAACGTGTTTTTCAGCAGAAATAAACTTGTTTCTACAAGTTTGGTCAACCCCATATAAGTTATGGGGCAGTAACAGCACCCTTTTCAAAACGTGTTTTTCAGCCCGAAATAAACGCGTTTTTTCACACAACTGAATCCCCATGTAACAGCAAAACTCAGAAGAGCCCACACACTCAGATCTTAACCCCACTGTGCAGAAAGGGTCAAAACGTGTTTTTCAGCAGAAATAAACATGTTTCTGCAAGTTTGGTCAACCCCATGTAAGTTATGGGGCAGTAACAGCACCCTTTTCAAAACGTGTTTTTCAGCCCGAAATAAACGCGTTTTTTCAGACAACTGAATCCCCATGTAACAGCAAGGCTCAGAAGAGCCCACACACTCAGATCTTAACCCCAGTGTGCAGAAAGGGTCAAAACGTGTTTTTCAGCAGAAATAAACATGTTTCTGCAAGTTTGGTCAACCCCATGTAAGTTATGGGGCAGTAACAGCACCCTTTTCAAAACGTGTTTTTCAGCCCGAAATAAACGCGTTTTTTCAGACAACTGAATCCCCATGTAACAGCAAAACTCAGAAGAGCCCACACACTCAGATGTTAACCCCAGTGTGCAGAAAGGGTCAAAACGTGTTTTTCAGCAGAAATAAACTTGTTTCTACAAGTTTGGTCAACCCCATATAAGTTATGGGGCAGTAACAGCACCCTTTTCAAAACGTGTTTTTCAGCCCGAAATAAACGCGTTTTTTCAGACAACTGAATCCCCATGTAACAGCAAAACTCAGAAGAGCCCACACACTCAGATCTTAACCCCAGTGTGCAGAAAGGGTCAAAACGTGTTTTTCAGCAGAAATAAACTTGTTTCTACAAGTTTGGTCAACCCCATATAAGTTATGGGGCAGTAACAGCACCCTTTTCAAAACGTGTTTTTCAGCCCGAAATAAACGCGTTTTTTCACACAACTGAATCCCCATGTAACAGCAAAACTCAGAAGAGCCCACACACTCAGATCTTAACCCCACTGTGCAGAAAGGGACAAAACGTGTTTTTCAGCAGAAATTAACATGTTTCTGCAAGTTTGGTCAACCCCATGTAAGTTATGGGGCAGTAACAGCACCCTTTTCAAAACGTGTTTTTCAGCCCGAAATAAACGCGTTTTTTAAGACAACTGAATCCCCAAGTAAAAGCAAAACTCAGAAGAGCCCACACACTCAGATCTTAACCCCACTGTGCAGAAAGGGTCAAAACGTGTTTTTCAGCAGAAATAAACATGTTTCTGCAAGTTTGGTCAACCCCATGTAAGTTATGGGGCAGTAACAGCACCCTTTTCAAAACGTGTTTTTCAGCCCGAAATAAACGCGTTTTTTCAGACAACTGAATCCCCATGTAACAGCAAAACTCAGAAGAGCCCACACACTCAGATGTTAACCCCAGTGTGCAGAAAGGGTCAAAACGTGTTTTTCAGCAGAAATAAACTTGTTTCTACAAGTTTGGTCAACCCCATATAAGTTATGGGGCAGTAACAGCACCCTTTTCAAAACGTGTTTTTCAGCCCGAAATAAACGCGTTTTTTCAGACAACTGAATCCCCATGTAACAGCAAAACTCAGAAGAGCCCACACACTCAGATCTTAACCCCAGTGTGCAGAAAGGGTCAAAACGTGTTTTTCAGCAGAAATAAACTTGTTTCTACAAGTTTGGTCAACCCCATATAAGTTATGGGGCAGTAACAGCACCCTTTTCAAAACGTGTTTTTCAGCCCGAAATAAACGCGTTTTTTCACACAACTGAATCCCCATGTAACAGCAAAACTCAGAAGAGCCCACACACTCAGATCTTAACCCCACTGTGCAGAAAGGGACAAAACGTGTTTTTCAGCAGAAATTAACATGTTTCTGCAAGTTTGGTCAACCCCATGTAAGTTATGGGGCAGTAACAGCACCCTTTTCAAAACGTGTTTTTCAGCCCGAAATAAACGCGTTTTTTAAGACAACTGAATCCCCATGTAACAGCAAAACTCAGAAGAGCCCACACACTCAGATCTTAACCCCACTGTGCAGAAAGGGTCAAAACGTGTTTTTCAGCAGAAATAAACATGTTTCTGCAAGTTTGGTCAACCCCATGTAAGTTATGGGGCAGTAACAGCACCCTTTTCAAAACGTGTTTTTCAGCCCGAAATAAACGCGTTTTTTCAGACAACTGAATCCCCATGTAACAGCAAGGCTCAGAAGAGCCCACACACTCAGATCTTAACCCCAGTGTGCAGAAAGGGTCAAAACGTGTTTTTCAGCAGAAATAAACATGTTTCTGCAAGTTTGGTCAACCCCATGTAAGTTATGGGGCAGTAACAGCACCCTTTTCAAAACGTGTTTTTCAGCCCGAAATAAACGCGTTTTTTCAGACAACTGAATCCCCATGTAACAGCAAAACTCAGAAGAGCCCACACACTCAGATGTTAACCCCAGTGTGCAGAAAGGGTCAAAACGTGTTTTTCAGCAGAAATAAACTTGTTTCTACAAGTTTGGTCAACCCCATATAAGTTATGGGGCAGTAACAGCACCCTTTTCAAAACGTGTTTTTCAGCCCGAAATAAACGCGTTTTTTCAGACAACTGAATCCCCATGTAACAGCAAAACTCAGAAGAGCCCACACACTCAGATCTTAACCCCAGTGTGCAGAAAGGGTCAAAACGTGTTTTTCAGCAGAAATAAACTTGTTTCTACAAGTTTGGTCAACCCCATATAAGTTATGGGGCAGTAACAGCACCCTTTTCAAAACGTGTTTTTCAGCCCGAAATAAACGCGTTTTTTCACACAACTGAATCCCCATGTAACAGCAAAACTCAGAAGAGCCCACACACTCAGATCTTAACCCCACTGTGCAGAAAGGGACAAAACGTGTTTTTCAGCAGAAATTAACATGTTTCTGCAAGTTTGGTCAACCCCATGTAAGTTATGGGGCAGTAACAGCACCCTTTTCAAAACGTGTTTTTCAGCCCGAAATAAACGCGTTTTTTAAGACAACTGAATCCCCAAGTAAAAGCAAAACTCAGAAGAGCCCACACACTCAGATCTTAACCCCACTGTGCAGAAAGGGTCAAAACGTGTTTTTCAGCAGAAATAAACATGTTTCTGCAAGTTTGGTCAACCCCATGTAAGTTATGGGGCAGTAACAGCACCCTTTTCAAAACGTGTTTTTCAGCCCGAAATAAACGCGTTTTTTCAGACAACTGAATCCCCATGTAACAGCAAAACTCAGAAGAGCCCACACACTCAGATGTTAACCCCAGTGTGCAGAAAGGGTCAAAACGTGTTTTTCAGCAGAAATAAACTTGTTTCTACAAGTTTGGTCAACCCCATATAAGTTATGGGGCAGTAACAGCACCCTTTTCAAAACGTGTTTTTCAGCCCGAAATAAACGCGTTTTTTCAGACAACTGAATCCCCATGTAACAGCAAAACTCAGAAGAGCCCACACACTCAGATCTTAACCCCAGTGTGCAGAAAGGGTCAAAACGTGTTTTTCAGCAGAAATAAACTTGTTTCTACAAGTTTGGTCAACCCCATATAAGTTATGGGGCAGTAACAGCACCCTTTTCAAAACGTGTTTTTCAGCCCGAAATAAACGCGTTTTTTCACACAACTGAATCCCCATGTAACAGCAAAACTCAGAAGAGCCCACACACTCAGATCTTAACCCCACTGTGCAGAAAGGGACAAAACGTGTTTTTCAGCAGAAATTAACATGTTTCTGCAAGTTTGGTCAACCCCATGTAAGTTATGGGGCAGTAACAGCACCCTTTTCAAAACGTGTTTTTCAGCCCGAAATAAACGCGTTTTTTAAGACAACTGAATCCCCATGTAACAGCAAAACTCAGAAGAGCCCACACACTCAGATCTTAACCCCACTGTGCAGAAAGGGTCAAAACGTGTTTTTCAGCAGAAATAAACATGTTTCTGCAAGTTTGGTCAACCCCATGTAAGTTATGGGGCAGTAACAGCACCCTTTTCAAAACGTGTTTTTCAGCCCGAAATAAACGCGTTTTTTCAGACAACTGAATCCCCATGTAACAGCAAGGCTCAGAAGAGCCCACACACTCAGATCTTAACCCCAGTGTGCAGAAAGTGTCAAAACGTGTTTTTCAGCAGAAATAAACATGTTTCTGCAAGTTTGGTCAACCCCATGTAAGTTATGGGGCAGTAACAGCACCCTTTTCAAAACGTGTTTTTCAGCTCGAAATAAACGCGTTTTTTCAGACAACTGAATCCCCATGTAACAGCAAAGCTCAGAAGAGCCCACACACTCAGATCTTAACCCCAGTGAGCAGAAAGGGTCAAAACGTGTTTTTCAGCAGAAATAAACATGTTTCTGCAAGTTTGGTCAACCCCATGTAAGTTATGGGGCAGTAACAGCACCCTTTTCAAAACTTTTTTTTCAGCACGAAATAAACGCGTTTTTTCAGACAACTGAATCCCCATGTAACAGCAAGGCTCAGAAGAGCCCACACACTCAGATCTTAACCCCAGTGTGCAGAAAGTGTCAAAACGTGTTTTTCAGCAGAAATAAACATGTTTCTGCAAGTTTGGTCAACCCCATGTAAGTTATGGGGCAGTAACAGCACCCTTTTCAAAACGTGTTTTTCAGCCCGAAATAAACGCGTTTTTTCAGACAACTGAATCCCCATGTAACAGCAAAACTCAGAAGAGCCCACACACTCAGATCTTAACCCCAGTGTGCAGAAAGGGTCAAAACGTGTTTTTCAGCAGAAATAAACTTGTTTCTGCAAGTTTGGTCAACCCCATATAAGTTATGGGGCAGTAACAGCACCCTTTTCAAAACGTGTTTTTCAGCCCGAAATAAACGCGTTTTTTCACACAACTGAATCCCCATGTAACAGCAAAACTCAGAAGAGCCCACACACTCAGATCTTAACCCCACTGTGCAGAAAGGGTCAAAACGTGTTTTTCAGCAGAAATAAACATGTTTCTGCAAGTTTGGTCAACCCCATGTAAGTTATGGGGCAGTAACAGCACCCTTTTCAAAACGTGTTTTTCAGCCCGAAATAAACGCGTTTTTTCAGACAACTGAATCCCCATGTAACAGCAAGGCTCAGAAGAGCCCACACACTCAGATCTTAACCCCAGTGTGCAGAAAGTGTCAAAACGTGTTTTTCAGCAGAAATAAACATGTTTCTGCAAGTTTGGTCAACCCCATGTAAGTTATGGGGCAGTAACAGCACCCTTTTCAAAACTTTTTTTTCAGCCCGAAATAAACGCGTTTTTTCAGACAACTGAATCCCCATGTAACAGCAAGGCTCAGAAGAGCCCACACACTCAGATCTTAACCCCAGTGTGCAGAAAGTGTCAAAACGTGTTTTTCAGCAGAAATAAACATGTTTCTGCACGTTTGGTCAACCCCATGTAAGTTATGGGGCAGTAACAGCACCCTTTTCAAAACGTGTTTTTCAGCCCGAAATAAACGCGTTTTTTCAGACAACTGAATCCCCATGTAACAGCAAAACTCAGAAGAGCCCACACACTCAGATCTTAACCCCAGTGTGCAGAAAGGGTCAAAACGTGTTTTTCAGCAGAAATAAACTTGTTTCTACAAGTTTGGTCAACCCCATATAAGTTATGGGGCAGTAACAGCACCCTTTTCAAAACGTGTTTTTCAGCCCGAAATAAACGCGTTTTTTCACACAACTGAATCCCCATGTAACAGCAAAACTCAGAAGAGCCCACACACTCAGATCTTAACCCCACTGTGCAGAAAGGGTCAAAACGTGTTTTTCAGCAGAAATAAACATGTTTCTGCAAGTTTGGTCAACCCCATGTAAGTTATGGGGCAGTAACAGCACCCTTTTCAAAACGTGTTTTTCAGCCCGAAATAAACGCGTTTTTTCAGACAACTGAATCCCCATGTAACAGCAAGGCTCAGAAGAGCCCACACACTCAGATCTTAACCCCAGTGTGCAGAAAGGGTCAAAACGTGTTTTTCAGCAGAAATAAACATGTTTCTGCAAGTTTGGTCAACCCCATGTAAGTTATGGGGCAGTAACAGCACCCTTTTCAAAACGTGTTTTTCAGCCCGAAATAAACGCGTTTTTTCAGACAACTGAATCCCCATGTAACAGCAAAACTCAGAAGAGCCCACACACTCAGATGTTAACCCCAGTGTGCAGAAAGGGTCAAAACGTGTTTTTCAGCAGAAATAAACTTGTTTCTACAAGTTTGGTCAACCCCATATAAGTTATGGGGCAGTAACAGCACCCTTTTCAAAACGTGTTTTTCAGCCCGAAATAAACGCGTTTTTTCACACAACTGAATCCCCATGTAACAGCAAAACTCAGAAGAGCCCACACACTCAGATCTTAACCCCACTGTGCAGAAAGGGACAAAACGTGTTTTTCAGCAGAAATTAACATGTTTCTGCAAGTTTGGTCAACCCCATGTAAGTTATGGGGCAGTAACAGCACCCTTTTCAAAACGTGTTTTTCAGCCCGAAATAAACGCGTTTTTTCAGACAACTGAATCCCCATGTAACAGCAAAACTCAGAAGAGCCCACACACTCAGATCTTAACCCCAGTGTGCAGAAAGGGTCAAAACGTGTTTTTCAGCAGAAATAAACATGTTTCTGCAAGTTTGGTCAACCCCATGTAAGTTATGGGGCAGTAACAGCACACTTTTCAAAACGTGTTTTTCAGCCCGAAATAAACGCGTTTTTTCAGACTACTGAATCCCCATGTAACAGCAAGGCTCAGAAGAGCCCACACACTCAGATCTTAACCCCATTGTGCAGAAAGGGTCAAAACGTGTTTTTCAGCAGAAATAAACTTGTTTCTGCAAGTTTGGTCAACCCCATATAAGTTATGGGGCAGTAACAGCACCCTTTTCAAAACGTGTTTTTCAGCCCGAAATAAACGCGTTTTTTCAGACAACTGAATCCCCATGTAACAGCAAGGCTCAGAAGAGCCCACACACTCAGATCTTAACCCCACTGTGCAGAAAGGGTCAAAACGTGTTTTTCAGCAGAAATAAACATGTTTCTGCAAGTTTGGTCAACCCCATGTAAGTTATGGGGCAGTAACAGCACCCTTTTCAAAACGTGTTTTTCAGCCCGAAATAAACGCGTTTTTTCAGACAACTGAATCCCCATGTAACAGCAAGGCTCAGAAGAGCCCACACACTCAGATCTTAACCCCAGTGTGCAGAAAGTGTCAAAACGTGTTTTTCAGCAGAAATAAACATGTTTCTGCAAGTTTGGTCAACCCCATGTAAGTTATGGGGCAGTAACAGCACCCTTTTCAAAACTTTTTTTTCAGCCCGAAATAAACGCGTTTTTTCAGACAACTGAATCCCCATGTAACAGCAAGGCTCAGAAGAGCCCAAACACTCAGATCTTAACCCCAGTGTGCAGAAAGTGTCAAAACGTGTTTTTCAGCAGAAATAAACATGTTTCTGCAAGTTTGGTCAACCCCATGTAAGTTATGGGGCAGTAACAGCACCCTTTTCAAAACGTGTTTTTCAGCCCGAAATAAACGCGTTTTTTCAGACAACTGAATCCCCATGTAACAGCAAAACTCAGAAGAGCCCACACACTCAGATCTTAACCCCAGTGTGCAGAAAGGGTCAAAACGTGTTTTTCAGCAGAAATAAACATGTTTCTGCAAGTTTGGTCAACCCCATGTAAGTTATGGGGCAGTAACAGCACACTTTTCAAAACGTGTTTTTCAGCCCGAAATAAACGCGTTTTTTCAGACAACTGAATCCCCATGTAACAGCAAAACTCAGAAGAGCCCACACACTCAGATCTTAACCCCAGTGTGCAGAAAGGGTCAAAACATGTTTTTCAGCAGAAATTAACATGTTTCTGCAAGTTTGGTCAACCCCATGTAAGTTATGGGGCAGTAACAGCACCCTTTTCAAAACGTGTTTTTCAGCCCGAAATAAACGCGTTTTTTCAGACAACTGAATCCCCATGTAACAGCAAAACTCAGAAGAGCCCACACACTCAGATCTTAACCCCAGTGTGCAGAAAGGGTCAAAACGTGTTTTTCAGCAGAAATAAACTTGTTTCTACAAGTTTGGTCAACCCCATATAAGTTATGGGGCAGTAACAGCACCCTTTTCAAAACGTGTTTTTCAGCCCGAAATAAACGCGTTTTTTCACACAACTGAATCCCCATGTAACAGCAAAACTCAGAAGAGCCCACACACTCAGATCTTAACCCCACTGTGCAGAAAGGGTCAAAACGTGTTTTTCAGCAGAAATAAACATGTTTCTGCAAGTTTGGTCAACCCCATGTAAGTTATGGGGCAGTAACAGCACCCTTTTCAAAACGTGTTTTTCAGCCCGAAATAAACGCGTTTTTTCAGACAACTGAATCCCCATGTAACAGCAAGGCTCAGAAGAGCCCACACACTCAGATCTTAACCCCAGTGTGCAGAAAGGGTCAAAACGTGTTTTTCAGCAGAAATAAACATGTTTCTGCAAGTTTGGTCAACCCCATGTAAGTTATGGGGCAGTAACAGCACCCTTTTCAAAACGTGTTTTTCAGCCCGAAATAAACGCGTTTTTTCAGACAACTGAATCCCCATGTAACAGCAAAACTCAGAAGAGCCCACACACTCAGATGTTAACCCCAGTCTGCAGAAAGGGTCAAAACGTGTTTTTCAGCAGAAATAAACATGTTTCTGCAAGTTTGGTCAACCCCATGTAAGTTATGGGGCAGTAACAGCACCCTTTTCAAAACGTGTTTTTCAGCCCGAAATAAACGCGTTTTTTCAGACAACTGAATCCCCATGTAACAGCAAGGCTCAGAAGAGCCCACACACTCAGATCTTAACCCCAGTGTGCAGAAAGTGTCAAAACGTGTTTTTCAGCAGAAATAAACATGTTTCTGCAAGTTTGGTCAACCCCATGTAAGTTATGGGGCAGTAACAGCACCCTTTTCAAAACGTGTTTTTCAGCCCGAAATAAACGCGTTTTTTCAGACAACTGAATCCCCATGTAACAGCAAAGCTCAGAAGAGCCCACACACTCAGATCTTAACCCCAGTGTGCAGAAAGGGTCAAAACGTGTTTTTCAGCAGAAATAAACATGTTTCTGCAAGTTTGGTCAACCCCATGTAAGTTATGGGGCAGTAACAGCACCCTTTTCAAAACTTTTTTTTCAGCACGAAATAAACGCGTTTTTTCAGACAACTGAATCCCCATGTAACAGCAAGGCTCAGAAGAGCCCACACACTCAGATCTTAACCCCAGTGTGCAGAAAGTGTCAAAACGTGTTTTTCAGCAGAAATAAACATGTTTCTGCAAGTTTGGTCAACCCCATGTAAGTTATGGGGCAGTAACAGCACCCTTTTCAAAACGTGTTTTTCAGCCCGAAATAACGCGTTTTTTCAGACAACTGAATCCCCATGTAACAGCAAAACTCAGAAGAGCCCACACACTCAGATCTTAACCCCAGTGTGCAGAAAGGGTCAAAACGTGTTTTTCAGCAGAAATAAACATGTTTCTGCAAGTTTGGTCAACCCCATGTAAGTTATGGGGCAGTAACAGCACCCTTTTCAAAACGTGTTTTTCAGCCCGAAATAAACGCGTTTTTTCAGACAACTGAATCCCCATGTAACAGCAAAACTCAGAAGAGCCCACACACTCAGATGTTAACCCCAGTGTGCAGAAAGGGTCAAAACGTGTTTTTCAGCAGAAATAAACTTGTTTCTACAAGTTTGGTCAACCCCATATAAGTTATGGGGCAGTAACAGCACCCTTTTCAAAACGTGTTTTTCAGCCCGAAATAAACGCGTTTTTTCAGACAACTGAATCCCCATGTAACAGCAAAACTCAGAAGAGCCCACACACTCAGATCTTAACCCCAGTGTGCAGAAAGGGTCAAAACGTGTTTTTCAGCAGAAATAAACTTGTTTCTACAAGTTTGGTCAACCCCATATAAGTTATGGGGCAGTAACAGCACCCTTTTCAAAACGTGTTTTTCAGCCCGAAATAAACGCGTTTTTTCACACAACTGAATCCCCATGTAACAGCAAAACTCAGAAGAGCCCACACACTCAGATCTTAACCCCACTGTGCAGAAAGGGACAAAACGTGTTTTTCAGCAGAAATTAACATGTTTCTGCAAGTTTGGTCAACCCCATGTAAGTTATGGGGCAGTAACAGCACCCTTTTCAAAACGTGTTTTTCAGCCCGAAATAAACGCGTTTTTTAAGACAACTGAATCCCCATGTAACAGCAAAACTCAGAAGAGCCCACACACTCAGATCTTAACCCCACTGTGCAGAAAGGGTCAAAACGTGTTTTTCAGCAGAAATAAACATGTTTCTGCAAGTTTGGTCAACCCCATGTAAGTTATGGGGCAGTAACAGCACCCTTTTCAAAACGTGTTTTTCAGCCCGAAATAAACGCGTTTTTTCAGACAACTGAATCCCCATGTAACAGCAAGGCTCAGAAGAGCCCACACACTCAGATCTTAACCCCAGTGTGCAGAAAGTGTCAAAACGTGTTTTTCAGCAGAAATAAACATGTTTCTGCAAGTTTGGTCAACCCCATGTAAGTTATGGGGCAGTAACAGCACCCTTTTCAAAACGTGTTTTTCAGCTCGAAATAAACGCGTTTTTTCAGACAACTGAATCCCCATGTAACAGCAAAGCTCAGAAGAGCCCACACACTCAGATCTTAACCCCAGTGAGCAGAAAGGGTCAAAACGTGTTTTTCAGCAGAAATAAACATGTTTCTGCAAGTTTGGTCAACCCCATGTAAGTTATGGGGCAGTAACAGCACCCTTTTCAAAACTTTTTTTTCAGCACGAAATAAACGCGTTTTTTCAGACAACTGAATCCCCATGTAACAGCAAGGCTCAGAAGAGCCCACACACTCAGATCTTAACCCCAGTGTGCAGAAAGTGTCAAAACGTGTTTTTCAGCAGAAATAAACATGTTTCTGCAAGTTTGGTCAACCCCATGTAAGTTATGGGGCAGTAACAGCACCCTTTTCAAAACGTGTTTTTCAGCCCGAAATAAACGCGTTTTTTCAGACAACTGAATCCCCATGTAACAGCAAAACTCAGAAGAGCCCACACACTCAGATCTTAACCCCAGTGTGCAGAAAGGGTCAAAACGTGTTTTTCAGCAGAAATAAACTTGTTTCTGCAAGTTTGGTCAACCCCATATAAGTTATGGGGCAGTAACAGCACCCTTTTCAAAACGTGTTTTTCAGCCCGAAATAAACGCGTTTTTTCACACAACTGAATCCCCATGTAACAGCAAAACTCAGAAGAGCCCACACACTCAGATCTTAACCCCACTGTGCAGAAAGGGTCAAAACGTGTTTTTCAGCAGAAATAAACATGTTTCTGCAAGTTTGGTCAACCCCATGTAAGTTATGGGGCAGTAACAGCACCCTTTTCAAAACGTGTTTTTCAGCCCGAAATAAACGCGTTTTTTCAGACAACTGAATCCCCATGTAACAGCAAGGCTCAGAAGAGCCCACACACTCAGATCTTAACCCCAGTGTGCAGAAAGTGTCAAAACGTGTTTTTCAGCAGAAATAAACATGTTTCTGCAAGTTTGGTCAACCCCATGTAAGTTATGGGGCAGTAACAGCACCCTTTTCAAAACTTTTTTTTCAGCCCGAAATAAACGCGTTTTTTCAGACAACTGAATCCCCATGTAACAGCAAGGCTCAGAAGAGCCCACACACTCAGATCTTAACCCCAGTGTGCAGAAAGTGTCAAAACGTGTTTTTCAGCAGAAATAAACATGTTTCTGCAAGTTTGGTCAACCCCATGTAAGTTATGGGGCAGTAACAGCACCCTTTTCAAAACGTGTTTTTCAGCCCGAAATAAACGCGTTTTTTCAGACAACTGAATCCCCATGTAACAGCAAAACTCAGAAGAGCCCACACACTCAGATCTTAACCCCAGTGTGCAGAAAGGGTCAAAACGTGTTTTTCAGCAGAAATAAACTTGTTTCTACAAGTTTGGTCAACCCCATATAAGTTATGGGGCAGTAACAGCACCCTTTTCAAAACGTGTTTTTCAGCCCGAAATAAACGCGTTTTTTCACACAACTGAATCCCCATGTAACAGCAAAACTCAGAAGAGCCCACACACTCAGATCTTAACCCCACTGTGCAGAAAGGGTCAAAACGTGTTTTTCAGCAGAAATAAACATGTTTCTGCAAGTTTGGTCAACCCCATGTAAGTTATGGGGCAGTAACAGCACCCTTTTCAAAACGTGTTTTTCAGCCCGAAATAAACGCGTTTTTTCAGACAACTGAATCCCCATGTAACAGCAAGGCTCAGAAGAGCCCACACACTCAGATCTTAACCCCAGTGTGCAGAAAGGGTCAAAACGTGTTTTTCAGCAGAAATAAACATGTTTCTGCAAGTTTGGTCAACCCCATGTAAGTTATGGGGCAGTAACAGCACCCTTTTCAAAACGTGTTTTTCAGCCCGAAATAAACGCGTTTTTTCAGACAACTGAATCCCCATGTAACAGCAAAACTCAGAAGAGCCCACACACTCAGATGTTAACCCCAGTGTGCAGAAAGGGTCAAAACGTGTTTTTCAGCAGAAATAAACTTGTTTCTACAAGTTTGGTCAACCCCATATAAGTTATGGGGCAGTAACAGCACCCTTTTCAAAACGTGTTTTTCAGCCCGAAATAAACGCGTTTTTTCACACAACTGAATCCCCATGTAACAGCAAAACTCAGAAGAGCCCACACACTCAGATCTTAACCCCACTGTGCAGAAAGGGACAAAACGTGTTTTTCAGCAGAAATTAACATGTTTCTGCAAGTTTGGTCAACCCCATGTAAGTTATGGGGCAGTAACAGCACCCTTTTCAAAACGTGTTTTTCAGCCCGAAATAAACGCGTTTTTTCAGACAACTGAATCCCCATGTAACAGCAAAACTCAGAAGAGCCCACACACTCAGATCTTAACCCCAGTGTGCAGAAAGGGTCAAAACGTGTTTTTCAGCAGAAATAAACATGTTTCTGCAAGTTTGGTCAACCCCATGTAAGTTATGGGGCAGTAACAGCACACTTTTCAAAACGTGTTTTTCAGCCCGAAATAAACGCGTTTTTTCAGACTACTGAATCCCCATGTAACAGCAAGGCTCAGAAGAGCCCACACACTCAGATCTTAACCCCATTGTGCAGAAAGGGTCAAAACGTGTTTTTCAGCAGAAATAAACTTGTTTCTGCAAGTTTGGTCAACCCCATATAAGTTATGGGGCAGTAACAGCACCCTTTTCAAAACGTGTTTTTCAGCCCGAAATAAACGCGTTTTTTCACACAACTGAATCCCCATGTAACAGCAAAACTCAGAAGAGCCCACACACTCAGATCTTAACCCCACTGTGCAGAAAGGGTCAAAACGTGTTTTTCAGCAGAAATAAACATGTTTCTGCAAGTTTGGTCAACCCCATGTAAGTTATGGGGCAGTAACAGCACCCTTTTCAAAACGTGTTTTTCAGCCCGAAATAAACGCGTTTTTTCAGACAACTGAATCCCCATGTAACAGCAAGGCTCAGAAGAGCCCACACACTCAGATCTTAACCCCAGTGTGCAGAAAGTGTCAAAACGTGTTTTTCAGCAGAAATAAACATGTTTCTGCAAGTTTGGTCAACCCCATGTAAGTTATGGGGCAGTAACAGCACCCTTTTCAAAACTTTTTTTTCAGCCCGAAATAAACGCGTTTTTTCAGACAACTGAATCCCCATGTAACAGCAAGGCTCAGAAGAGCCCACACACTCAGATCTTAACCCCAGTGTGCAGAAAGTGTCAAAACGTGTTTTTCAGCAGAAATAAACATGTTTCTGCAAGTTTGGTCAACCCCATGTAAGTTATGGGGCAGTAACAGCACCCTTTTCAAAACGTGTTTTTCAGCCCGAAATAAACGCGTTTTTTCAGACAACTGAATCCCCATGTAACAGCAAAACTCAGAAGAGCCCACACACTCAGATCTTAACCCCAGTGTGCAGAAAGGGTCAAAACGTGTTTTTCAGCAGAAATAAACATGTTTCTGCAAGTTTGGTCAACCCCATGTAAGTTATGGGGCAGTAACAGCACACTTTTCAAAACGTGTTTTTCAGCCCGAAATAAACGCGTTTTTTCAGACAACTGAATCCCCATGTAACAGCAAAACTCAGAAGAGCCCACACACTCAGATCTTAACCCCAGTGTGCAGAAAGGGTCAAAACATGTTTTTCAGCAGAAATTAACATGTTTCTGCAAGTTTGGTCAACCCCATGTAAGTTATGGGGCAGTAACAGCACCCTTTTCAAAACGTGTTTTTCAGCCCGAAATAAACGCGTTTTTTCAGACAACTGAATCCCCATGTAACAGCAAAACTCAGAAGAGCCCACACACTCAGATCTTAACCCCAGTGTGCAGAAAGGGTCAAAACGTGTTTTTCAGCAGAAATAAACTTGTTTCTACAAGTTTGGTCAACCCCATATAAGTTATGGGGCAGTAACAGCACCCTTTTCAAAACGTGTTTTTCAGCCCGAAATAAACGCGTTTTTTCACACAACTGAATCCCCATGTAACAGCAAAACTCAGAAGAGCCCACACACTCAGATCTTAACCCCACTGTGCAGAAAGGGTCAAAACGTGTTTTTCAGCAGAAATAAACATGTTTCTGCAAGTTTGGTCAACCCCATGTAAGTTATGGGGCAGTAACAGCACCCTTTTCAAAACGTGTTTTTCAGCCCGAAATAAACGCGTTTTTTCAGACAACTGAATCCCCATGTAACAGCAAAACTCAGAAGAGCCCACACACTCAGATGTTAACCCCAGTCTGCAGAAAGGGTCAAAACGTGTTTTTCAGCAGAAATAAACATGTTTCTGCAAGTTTGGTCAACCCCATGTAAGTTATGGGGCAGTAACAGCACCCTTTTCAAAACGTGTTTTTCAGCCCGAAATAAACGCGTTTTTTCAGACAACTGAATCCCCATGTAACAGCAAGGCTCAGAAGAGCCCACACACTCAGATCTTAACCCCAGTGTGCAGAAAGTGTCAAAACGTGTTTTTCAGCAGAAATAAACATGTTTCTGCAAGTTTGGTCAACCCCATGTAAGTTATGGGGCAGTAACAGCACCCTTTTCAAAACGTGTTTTTCAGCCCGAAATAAACGCGTTTTTTCAGACAACTGAATCCCCATGTAACAGCAAAGCTCAGAAGAGCCCACACACTCAGATCTTAACCCCAGTGTGCAGAAAGGGTCAAAACGTGTTTTTCAGCAGAAATAAACATGTTTCTGCAAGTTTGGTCAACCCCATGTAAGTTATGGGGCAGTAACAGCACCCTTTTCAAAACTTTTTTTTCAGCACGAAATAAACGCGTTTTTTCAGACAACTGAATCCCCATGTAACAGCAAGGCTCAGAAGAGCCCACACACTCAGATCTTAACCCCAGTGTGCAGAAAGTGTCAAAACGTGTTTTTCAGCAGAAATAAACATGTTTCTGCAAGTTTGGTCAACCCCATGTAAGTTATGGGGCAGTAACAGCACCCTTTTCAAAACGTGTTTTTCAGCCCGAAATAACGCGTTTTTTCAGACAACTGAATCCCCATGTAACAGCAAAACTCAGAAGAGCCCACACACTCAGATCTTAACCCCAGTGTGCAGAAAGGGTCAAAACGTGTTTTTCAGCAGAAATAAACATGTTTCTGCAAGTTTGGTCAACCCCATGTAAGTTATGGGGCAGTAACAGCACCCTTTTCAAAACGTGTTTTTCAGCCCGAAATAAACGCGTTTTTTCAGACAACTGAATCCCCATGTAACAGCAAAACTCAGAAGAGCCCACACACTCAGATGTTAACCCCAGTGTGCAGAAAGGGTCAAAACGTGTTTTTCAGCAGAAATAAACTTGTTTCTACAAGTTTGGTCAACCCCATATAAGTTATGGGGCAGTAACAGCACCCTTTTCAAAACGTGTTTTTCAGCCCGAAATAAACGCGTTTTTTCAGACAACTGAATCCCCATGTAACAGCAAAACTCAGAAGAGCCCACACACTCAGATCTTAACCCCAGTGTGCAGAAAGGGTCAAAACGTGTTTTTCAGCAGAAATAAACTTGTTTCTACAAGTTTGGTCAACCCCATATAAGTTATGGGGCAGTAACAGCACCCTTTTCAAAACGTGTTTTTCAGCCCGAAATAAACGCGTTTTTTCACACAACTGAATCCCCATGTAACAGCAAAACTCAGAAGAGCCCACACACTCAGATCTTAACCCCACTGTGCAGAAAGGGACAAAACGTGTTTTTCAGCAGAAATTAACATGTTTCTGCAAGTTTGGTCAACCCCATGTAAGTTATGGGGCAGTAACAGCACCCTTTTCAAAACGTGTTTTTCAGCCCGAAATAAACGCGTTTTTTAAGACAACTGAATCCCCATGTAACAGCAAAACTCAGAAGAGCCCACACACTCAGATCTTAACCCCACTGTGCAGAAAGGGTCAAAACGTGTTTTTCAGCAGAAATAAACATGTTTCTGCAAGTTTGGTCAACCCCATGTAAGTTATGGGGCAGTAACAGCACCCTTTTCAAAACGTGTTTTTCAGCCCGAAATAAACGCGTTTTTTCAGACAACTGAATCCCCATGTAACAGCAAGGCTCAGAAGAGCCCACACACTCAGATCTTAACCCCAGTGTGCAGAAAGTGTCAAAACGTGTTTTTCAGCAGAAATAAACATGTTTCTGCAAGTTTGGTCAACCCCATGTAAGTTATGGGGCAGTAACAGCACCCTTTTCAAAACGTGTTTTTCAGCTCGAAATAAACGCGTTTTTTCAGACAACTGAATCCCCATGTAACAGCAAAGCTCAGAAGAGCCCACACACTCAGATCTTAACCCCAGTGAGCAGAAAGGGTCAAAACGTGTTTTTCAGCAGAAATAAACATGTTTCTGCAAGTTTGGTCAACCCCATGTAAGTTATGGGGCAGTAACAGCACCCTTTTCAAAACTTTTTTTTCAGCACGAAATAAACGCGTTTTTTCAGACAACTGAATCCCCATGTAACAGCAAGGCTCAGAAGAGCCCACACACTCAGATCTTAACCCCAGTGTGCAGAAAGTGTCAAAACGTGTTTTTCAGCAGAAATAAACATGTTTCTGCAAGTTTGGTCAACCCCATGTAAGTTATGGGGCAGTAACAGCACCCTTTTCAAAACGTGTTTTTCAGCCCGAAATAAACGCGTTTTTTCAGACAACTGAATCCCCATGTAACAGCAAAACTCAGAAGAGCCCACACACTCAGATCTTAACCCCAGTGTGCAGAAAGGGTCAAAACGTGTTTTTCAGCAGAAATAAACTTGTTTCTGCAAGTTTGGTCAACCCCATATAAGTTATGGGGCAGTAACAGCACCCTTTTCAAAACGTGTTTTTCAGCCCGAAATAAACACGTTTTTTCACACAACTGAATCCCCATGTAACAGCAAAACTCAGAAGAGCCCACACACTCAGATCTTAACCCCACTGTGCAGAAAGGGTCAAAACGTGTTTTTCAGCAGAAATAAACATGTTTCTGCAAGTTTGGTCAACCCCATGTAAGTTATGGGGCAGTAACAGCACCCTTTTCAAAACGTGTTTTTCAGCCCGAAATAAACGCGTTTTTTCAGACAACTGAATCCCCATGTAACAGCAAGGCTCAGAAGAGCCCACACACTCAGATCTTAACCCCAGTGTGCAGAAAGTGTCAAAACGTGTTTTTCAGCAGAAATAAACATGTTTCTGCAAGTTTGGTCAACCCCATGTAAGTTATGGGGCAGTAACAGCACCCTTTTCAAAACTTTTTTTTCAGCCCGAAATAAACGCGTTTTTTCAGACAACTGAATCCCCATGTAACAGCAAGGCTCAGAAGAGCCCACACACTCAGATCTTAACCCCAGTGTGCAGAAAGTGTCAAAACGTGTTTTTCAGCAGAAATAAACATGTTTCTGCAAGTTTGGTCAACCCCATGTAAGTTATGGGGCAGTAACAGCACCCTTTTCAAAACGTGTTTTTCAGCCCGAAATAAACGCGTTTTTTCAGACAACTGAATCCCCATGTAACAGCAAAACTCAGAAGAGCCCACACACTCAGATCTTAACCCCAGTGTGCAGAAAGGGTCAAAACGTGTTTTTCAGCAGAAATAAACTTGTTTCTACAAGTTTGGTCAACCCCATATAAGTTATGGGGCAGTAACAGCACCCTTTTCAAAACGTGTTTTTCAGCCCGAAATAAACGCGTTTTTTCACACAACTGAATCCCCATGTAACAGCAAAACTCAGAAGAGCCCACACACTCAGATCTTAACCCCACTGTGCAGAAAGGGTCAAAACGTGTTTTTCAGCAGAAATAAACATGTTTCTGCAAGTTTGGTCAACCCCATGTAAGTTATGGGGCAGTAACAGCACCCTTTTCAAAACGTGTTTTTCAGCCCGAAATAAACGCGTTTTTTCAGACAACTGAATCCCCATGTAACAGCAAGGCTCAGAAGAGCCCACACACTCAGATCTTAACCCCAGTGTGCAGAAAGGGTCAAAACGTGTTTTTCAGCAGAAATAAACATGTTTCTGCAAGTTTGGTCAACCCCATGTAAGTTATGGGGCAGTAACAGCACCCTTTTCAAAACGTGTTTTTCAGCCCGAAATAAACGCGTTTTTTCAGACAACTGAATCCCCATGTAACAGCAAAACTCAGAAGAGCCCACACACTCAGATGTTAACCCCAGTGTGCAGAAAGGGTCAAAACGTGTTTTTCAGCAGAAATAAACTTGTTTCTACAAGTTTGGTCAACCCCATATAAGTTATGGGGCAGTAACAGCACCCTTTTCAAAACGTGTTTTTCAGCCCGAAATAAACGCGTTTTTTCACACAACTGAATCCCCATGTAACAGCAAAACTCAGAAGAGCCCACACACTCAGATCTTAACCCCACTGTGCAGAAAGGGACAAAACGTGTTTTTCAGCAGAAATTAACATGTTTCTGCAAGTTTGGTCAACCCCATGTAAGTTATGGGGCAGTAACAGCACCCTTTTCAAAACGTGTTTTTCAGCCCGAAATAAACGCGTTTTTTCAGACAACTGAATCCCCATGTAACAGCAAAACTCAGAAGAGCCCACACACTCAGATCTTAACCCCACTGTGCAGAAAGGGTCAAAACGTGTTTTTCAGCAGAAATAAACATGTTTCTGCAAGTTTGGTCAACCCCATGTAAGTTATGGGGCAGTAACAGCACCCTTTTCAAAACGTGTTTTTCAGCCCGAAATAAACGCGTTTTTTCAGACAACTGAATCCCCATGTAACAGCAAGGCTCAGAAGAGCCCACACACTCAGATCTTAACCCCAGTGTGCAGAAAGTGTCAAAACGTGTTTTTCAGCAGAAATAAACATGTTTCTGCAAGTTTGGTCAACCCCATGTAAGTTATGGGGCAGTAACAGCACCCTTTTCAAAACTTTTTTTTCAGCCCGAAATAAACGCGTTTTTTCAGACAACTGAATCCCCATGTAACAGCAAGGCTCAGAAGAGCCCACACACTCAGATCTTAACCCCAGTGTGCAGAAAGGGTCAAAACGTGTTTTTCAGCAGAAATAAACATGTTTCTGCAAGTTTGGTCAACCCCATGTAAGTTATGGGGCAGTAACAGCACCCTTTTCAAAACGTGTTTTTCAGCCCGAAATAAACGCGTTTTTTCAGACAACTGAATCCCCATGTAACAGCAAAACTCAGAAGAGCCCACACACTCAGATCTTAACCCCAGTGTGCAGAAAGGGTCAAAACGTGTTTTTCAGCAGAAATAAACATGTTTCTGCAAGTTTGGTCAACCCCATGTAAGTTATGGGGCAGTAACAGCACACTTTTCAAAACGTGTTTTTCAGCCCGAAATAAACGCGTTTTTTCAGACAACTGAATCCCCATGTAACAGCAAAACTCAGAAGAGCCCACACACTCAGATCTTAACCCCAGTGTGCAGAAAGGGTCAAAACGTGTTTTTCAGCAGAAATTAACATGTTTCTGCAAGTTTGGTCAACCCCATGTAAGTTATGGGGCAGTAACAGCACCCTTTTCAAAACGTGTTTTTCAGCCCGAAATAAACGCGTTTTTTCAGACAACTGAATCCCCATGTAACAGCAAAACTCAGAAGAGCCCACACACTCAGATCTTAACCCCAGTGTGCAGAAAGGGTCAAAACGTGTTTTTCAGCAGAAATAAACTTGTTTCTACAAGTTTGGTCAACCCCATATAAGTTATGGGGCAGTAACAGCACCCTTTTCAAAACGTGTTTTTCAGCCCGAAATAAACGCGTTTTGTCAGACAACTGAATCCCCATGTAACAGCAAAGCTCAGAAGAGCCCACACACTCAGATCTTAACCCCAGTGAGCAGAAAGGGTCAAAACGTGTTTTTCAGCAGAAATAAACATGTTTCTGCAAGTTTGGTCAACCCCATGTAAGTTATGGGGCAGTAACAGCACCCTTTTCAAAACTTTTTTTTCAGCCCGAAATAAACGCGTTTTTTCAGACAACTGAATCCCCATGTAACAGCAAGGCTCAGAAGAGCCCACACACTCAGATCTTAACCCCAGTGTGCAGAAAGTGTCAAAACGTGTTTTTCAGCAGAAATAAACATGTTTCTGCAAGTTTGGTCAACCCCATGTAAGTTATGGGGCAGTAACAGCACCCTTTTCAAAACGTGTTTTTCAGCCCGAAATAAACGCGTTTTTTCAGACAACTGAATCCCCATGTAACAGCAAAACTCAGAAGAGCCCACACACTCAGATCTTAACCCCAGTGTGCAGAAAGTGTCAAAACGTGTTTTTCAGCAGAAATAAACATGTTTCTGCAAGTTTGGTCAACCCCATGTAAGTTATGGGGCAGTAACAGCACCCTTTTCAAAACGTGTTTTTCAGCCCGAAATAAACGCATTTTTTCAGACAACTGAATCCCCATGTAACAGCAAAACTCAGAAGAGCCCACACACTCAGATCTTAACCCCAGTGTGCAGAAAGGGTCAAAACGTGTTTTTCAGCAGAAATAAACATGTTTCTGCAAGTTTGGTCAACCCCATGTAAATTATGGGGCAGTAACAGCACCCTTTTCAAAACGTGTTTTTCAGCCCGAAATAAACGCGTTTTTTCAGACAACTGAATCCCCATGTAACAGCAAAACTCAGAAGAGCCCACACACTCAGATCTTAACCCCAGTGTGCAGAAAGGGTCAAAACGTGTTTTTCAGCAGAAATAAACATGTTTCTGCAAGTTTGGTCAACCCCATGTAAGTTATGGGGCAGTAACAGCACACTTTTCAAAACGTGTTTTTCAGCCCGAAATAAACGCGTTTTTTCAGACAACTGAATCCCCATGTAACAGCAAAACTCAGAAGAGCCCACACACTCAGATCTTAACCCCAGTGTGCAGAAAGGGTCAAAACGTGTTTTTCAGCAGAAATTAACATGTTTCTGCAAGTTTGGTCAACCCCATGTAAGTTATGGGGCAGTAACAGCACCCTTTTCAAAACGTGTTTTTCAGCCCGAAATAAACGCGTTTTTTCAGACAACTGAATCCCCATGTAACAGCAAAACTCAGAAGAGCCCACACACTCAGATCTTAACCCCAGTGTGCAGAAAGGGTCAAAACGTGTTTTTCAGCAGAAATAAACTTGTTTCTACAAGTTTGGTCAACCCCATATAAGTTATGGGGCAGTAACAGCACCCTTTTCAAAACGTGTTTTTCAGCCCGAAATAAACGCGTTTTGTCAGACAACTGAATCCCCATGTAACAGCAAAGCTCAGAAGAGCCCACACACTCAGATCTTAACCCCAGTGAGCAGAAAGGGTCAAAACGTGTTTTTCAGCAGAAATAAACATGTTTCTGCAAGTTTGGTCAACCCCATGTAAGTTATGGGGCAGTAACAGCACCCTTTTCAAAACTTTTTTTTCAGCCCGAAATAAACGCGTTTTTTCAGACAACTGAATCCCCATGTAACAGCAAGGCTCAGAAGAGCCCACACACTCAGATCTTAACCCCAGTGTGCAGAAAGTGTCAAAACGTGTTTTTCAGCAGAAATAAACATGTTTCTGCAAGTTTGGTCAACCCCATGTAAGTTATGGGGCAGTAACAGCACCCTTTTCAAAACGTGTTTTTCAGCCCGAAATAAACGCGTTTTTTCAGACAACTGAATCCCCATGTAACAGCAAAACTCAGAAGAGCCCACACACTCAGATCTTAACCCCAGTGTGCAGAAAGTGTCAAAACGTGTTTTTCAGCAGAAATAAACATGTTTCTGCAAGTTTGGTCAACCCCATGTAAGTTATGGGGCAGTAACAGCACCCTTTTCAAAACGTGTTTTTCAGCCCGAAATAAACGCATTTTTTCAGACAACTGAATCCCCATGTAACAGCAAAACTCAGAAGAGCCCACACACTCAGATCTTAACCCCAGTGTGCAGAAAGGGTCAAAACGTGTTTTTCAGCAGAAATAAACATGTTTCTGCAAGTTTGGTCAACCCCATGTAAATTATGGGGCAGTAACAGCACCCTTTTCAAAACGTGTTTTTCAGCCCGAAATAAACGCGTTTTTTCAGACAACTGAATCCCCATGTAACAGCAAAACTCAGAAGAGCCCACACACTCAGATCTTAACCCCAGTGTGCAGAAAGGGTCAAAACGTGTTTTTCAGCAGAAATAAACATGTTTCTGCAAGTTTGGTCAACCCCATGTAAGTTATGGGGCAGTAACAGCACCCTTTTCAAAACGTGTTTTTCAGCCCGAAATAAACGCGTTTTTTCAGACAACTGAATCCCCATGTAACAGCAAGGCTCAGAAGAGCCCACACACTCAGATCTTAACCCCAGTGTGCAGAAAGTGTCAAAACGTGTTTTTCAGCAGAAATAAACATGTTTCTGCAAGTTTGGTCAACCCCATGTAAGTTATGGGGCAGTAACAGCACCCTTTTCAAAACGTGTTTTTCAGCCCGAAATAAACGCGTTTTTTCAGACAACTGAATCCCCATGTAACAGCAAAACTCAGAAGAGCCCACACACTCAGATCTTAACCCCAGTGTGCAGAAAGGGTCAAAACGTGTTTTTCAGCAGAAATAAACATGTTTCTGCAAGTTTGGTCGACCCCATGTAAGTTATAGGGCAGTAACAGCACCCTTTTAAAAACGTGTTTTTCAGCCCGAAATAAACGCGTTTTTTCAGACAACTGAATCCCCATGTAACAGCAAAACTCAGAAGAGCCCACACACTCAGATCTTAACCCCAGTGTGCAGAAAGTGTCAAAACGTGTTTTTCAGCAGAAATAAACATGTTTCTGCAAGTTTGGTCAACCCCATGTAAGTTATGGGGCAGTAACAGCACCCTTTTCAAAACGTGTTTTTCAGCCCGAAATAAACGCGTTTTTTCAGACAACTGAATCCCCATGTAACAGCAAAACTCAGAAGAGCCCACACACTCAGATCTTAACCCCAGTGTGCAGAAAGGGTCAAAACGTGTTTTTCAGCAGAAATAAACATGTTTCTGCAAGTTTGGTCGACCCCATGTAAGTTATAGGGCAGTAACAGCACCCTTTTAAAAACGTGTTTTTCAGCCCGAAATAAACGCGTTTTTTCAGACAACTGAATCCCCATGTAACAGCAAGGCTCAGAAGAGCCCACACACTCAGATCTTAACCCCAGTGTGCAGAAAGTGTCAAAACGTGTTTTTCAGCAGAAATAAACATGTTTCTGCAAGTTTGGTCAACCCCATGTAAGTTATGGGGCAGTAACAGCACCCTTTTCAAAACGTGTTTTTCAGCCCGAAATAAACGCGTTTTTTCAGACAACTGAATCCCCATGTAACAGCATAACTCAGAAGAGCCCACACACTCAGATCTTAACCCCAGTGTGCAGAAAGGGTCAAAACGTGTTTTTCAGCAGAAATAAACTTGTTTCTACAAGTTTGGTCAACCCCATATAAGTTATGGGGCAGTAACAGCACCCTTTTCAAAACGTGTTTTTCAGCCCGAAATAAACGCGTTTTTTCACACAACTGAATCCCCATGTAACAGCAAAACTCAGAAGAGCCCACACACTCAGATCTTAACCCCAGTGTGCAGAAAGGGTCAAAACGTGTTTTTCAGCAGAAATAAACATGTTTCTGCAAGTTTGGTCAACCCCATGTAAGTTATGGGGCAGTAACAGCACCCTTTTCAAAACGTGTTTTTCAGCCCGAAATAAACGCGTTTTTTCAGACAACTGAATCCCCATGTAACAGCAAGGCTCAGAAGAGCCCACACACTCAGATCTTAACCCCAGTGTGCAGAAAGTGTCAAAACGTGTTTTTCAGCAGAAATAAACATGTTTCTGCAAGTTTGGTCAACCCCATGTAAGTTATGGGGCAGTAACAGCACCCTTTTCAAAACGTGTTTTTCAGCCCGAAATAAACGCGTTTTTTCAGACAACTGAATCCCCATGTAACAGCAAAACTCAGAAGAGCCCACACACTCAGATCTTAACCCCAGTGTGCAGAAAGGGTCAAAACGTGTTTTTCAGCAGAAATAAACATGTTTCTGCAAGTTTGGTCAACCCCATGTAAGTTATGGGGCAGTAACAGCACACTTTTCAAAACGTGTTTTTCAGCCCGAAATAAACGCGTTTTTTCAGACAACTGAATCCCCATGTAACAGCAAAACTCAGAAGAGCCCACACACTCAGATCTTAACCCCAGTGTGCAGAAAGGGTCAAAACATGTTTTTCAGCAGAAATTAACATGTTTCTGCAAGTTTGGTCAACCCCATGTAAGTTATGGGGCAGTAACAGCACCCTTTTCAAAACGTGTTTTTCAGCCCGAAATAAACGCGTTTTTTCAGACAACTGAATCCCCATGTAACAGCAAAACTCAGAAGAGCCCACACACTCAGATCTTAACCCCAGTGTGCAGAAAGGGTCAAAACGTGTTTTTCAGCAGAAATAAACTTGTTTCTACAAGTTTGGTCAACCCCATATAAGTTATGGGGCAGTAACAGCACCCTTTTCAAAACGTGTTTTTCAGCCCGAAATAAACGCGTTTTTTCACACAACTGAATCCCCATGTAACAGCAAAACTCAGAAGAGCCCACACACTCAGATCTTAACCCCACTGTGCAGAAAGGGTCAAAACGTGTTTTTCAGCAGAAATAAACATGTTTCTGCAAGTTTGGTCAACCCCATGTAAGTTATGGGGCAGTAACAGCACCCTTTTCAAAACGTGTTTTTCAGCCCGAAATAAACGCGTTTTTTCAGACAACTGAATCCCCATGTAACAGCAAGGCTCAGAAGAGCCCACACACTCAGATCTTAACCCCAGTGTGCAGAAAGGGTCAAAACGTGTTTTTCAGCAGAAATAAACATGTTTCTGCAAGTTTGGTCAACCCCATGTAAGTTATGGGGCAGTAACAGCACCCTTTTCAAAACGTGTTTTTCAGCCCGAAATAAACGCGTTTTTTCAGACAACTGAATCCCCATGTAACAGCAAAACTCAGAAGAGCCCACACACTCAGATGTTAACCCCAGTGTGCAGAAAGGGTCAAAACGTGTTTTTCAGCAGAAATAAACATGTTTCTGCAAGTTTGGTCAACCCCATGTAAGTTATGGGGCAGTAACAGCACCCTTTTCAAAACGTGTTTTTCAGCCCGAAATAAACGCGTTTTTTCAGACAACTGAATCCCCATGTAACAGCAAGGCTCAGAAGAGCCCACACACTCAGATCTTAACCCCAGTGTGCAGAATGTGTCAAAACGTGTTTTTCAGCAGAAATAAACATGTTTCTGCAAGTTTGGTCAACCCCATGTAAGTTATGGGGCAGTAACAGCACCCTTTTCAAAACGTGTTTTTCAGCCCGAAATAAACGCGTTTTTTCAGACAACTGAATCCCCATGTAACAGCAAAGCTCAGAAGAGCCCACACACTCAGATCTTAACCCCAGTGTGCAGAAAGGGTCAAAACGTGTTTTTCAGCAGAAATAAACATGTTTCTGCAAGTTTGGTCAACCCCATGTAAGTTATGGGGCAGTAACAGCACCCTTTTCAAAACTTTTTTTTCAGCACGAAATAAACGCGTTTTTTCAGACAACTGAATCCCCATGTAACAGCAAGGCTCAGAAGAGCCCACACACTCAGATCTTAACCCCAGTGTGCAGAAAGGGTCAAAACGTGTTTTTCAGCAGAAATAAACATGTTTCTGCAAGTTTGGTCAACCCCATGTAAGTTATGGGGCAGTAACAGCACCCTTTTCAAAACGTGTTTTTCAGCCCGAAATAAACGCGTTTTTTCAGACAACTGAATCCCCATGTAACAGCAAAACTCAGAAGAGCCCACACACTCAGATGTTAACCCCAGTGTGCAGAAAGGGTCAAAACGTGTTTTTCAGCAGAAATAAACTTGTTTCTACAAGTTTGGTCAACCCCATATAAGTTATGGGGCAGTAACAGCACCCTTTTCAAAACGTGTTTTTCAGCCCGAAATAAACGCGTTTTTTCACACAACTGAATCCCCATGTAACAGCAAAACTCAGAAGAGCCCACACACTCAGATCTTAACCCCACTGTGCAGAAAGGGACAAAACGTGTTTTTCAGCAGAAATTAACATGTTTCTGCAAGTTTGGTCAACCCCATGTAAGTTATGGGGCAGTAACAGCACCCTTTTCAAAACGTGTTTTTCAGCCCGAAATAAACGCGTTTTTTCAGACAACTGAATCCCCATGTAACAGCAAAACTCAGAAGAGCCCACACACTCAGATCTTAACCCCACTGTGCAGAAAGGGTCAAAACGTGTTTTTCAGCAGAAATAAACATGTTTCTGCAAGTTTGGTCAACCCCATGTAAGTTATGGGGCAGTAACAGCACCCTTTTCAAAACGTGTTTTTCAGCCCGAAATAAACGCGTTTTTTCAGACAACTGAATCCCCATGTAACAGCAAGGCTCAGAAGAGCCCACACACTCAGATCTTAACCCCAGTGTGCAGAAAGTGTCAAAACGTGTTTTTCAGCAGAAATAAACATGTTTCTGCAAGTTTGGTCAACCCCATGTAAGTTATGGGGCAGTAACAGCACCCTTTTCAAAACTTTTTTTTCAGCCCGAAATAAACGCGTTTTTTCAGACAACTGAATCCCCATGTAACAGCAAGGCTCAGAAGAGCCCACACACTCAGATCTTAACCCCAGTGTGCAGAAAGGGTCAAAACGTGTTTTTCAGCAGAAATAAACATGTTTCTGCAAGTTTGGTCAACCCCATGTAAGTTATGGGGCAGTAACAGCACCCTTTTCAAAACGTGTTTTTCAGCCCGAAATAAACGCGTTTTTTCAGACAACTGAATCCCCATGTAACAGCAAAACTCAGAAGAGCCCACACACTCAGATCTTAACCCCAGTGTGCAGAAAGGGTCAAAACGTGTTTTTCAGCAGAAATAAACATGTTTCTGCAAGTTTGGTCAACCCCATGTAAGTTATGGGGCAGTAACAGCACACTTTTCAAAACGTGTTTTTCAGCCCGAAATAAACGCGTTTTTTCAGACAACTGAATCCCCATGTAACAGCAAAACTCAGAAGAGCCCACACACTCAGATCTTAACCCCAGTGTGCAGAAAGGGTCAAAACGTGTTTTTCAGCAGAAATTAACATGTTTCTGCAAGTTTGGTCAACCCCATGTAAGTTATGGGGCAGTAACAGCACCCTTTTCAAAACGTGTTTTTCAGCCCGAAATAAACGCGTTTTTTCAGACAACTGAATCCCCATGTAACAGCAAAACTCAGAAGAGCCCACACACTCAGATCTTAACCCCAGTGTGCAGAAAGGGTCAAAACGTGTTTTTCAGCAGAAATAAACTTGTTTCTACAAGTTTGGTCAACCCCATATAAGTTATGGGGCAGTAACAGCACCCTTTTCAAAACGTGTTTTTCAGCCCGAAATAAACGCGTTTTGTCAGACAACTGAATCCCCATGTAACAGCAAAGCTCAGAAGAGCCCACACACTCAGATCTTAACCCCAGTGAGCAGAAAGGGTCAAAACGTGTTTTTCAGCAGAAATAAACATGTTTCTGCAAGTTTGGTCAACCCCATGTAAGTTATGGGGCAGTAACAGCACCCTTTTCAAAACTTTTTTTTCAGCCCGAAATAAACGCGTTTTTTCAGACAACTGAATCCCCATGTAACAGCAAGGCTCAGAAGAGCCCACACACTCAGATCTTAACCCCAGTGTGCAGAAAGTGTCAAAACGTGTTTTTCAGCAGAAATAAACATGTTTCTGCAAGTTTGGTCAACCCCATGTAAGTTATGGGGCAGTAACAGCACCCTTTTCAAAACGTGTTTTTCAGCCCGAAATAAACGCGTTTTTTCAGACAACTGAATCCCCATGTAACAGCAAAACTCAGAAGAGCCCACACACTCAGATCTTAACCCCAGTGTGCAGAAAGTGTCAAAACGTGTTTTTCAGCAGAAATAAACATGTTTCTGCAAGTTTGGTCAACCCCATGTAAGTTATGGGGCAGTAACAGCACCCTTTTCAAAACGTGTTTTTCAGCCCGAAATAAACGCATTTTTTCAGACAACTGAATCCCCATGTAACAGCAAAACTCAGAAGAGCCCACACACTCAGATCTTAACCCCAGTGTGCAGAAAGGGTCAAAACGTGTTTTTCAGCAGAAATAAACATGTTTCTGCAAGTTTGGTCAACCCCATGTAAATTATGGGGCAGTAACAGCACCCTTTTCAAAACGTGTTTTTCAGCCCGAAATAAACGCGTTTTTTCAGACAACTGAATCCCCATGTAACAGCAAAACTCAGAAGAGCCCACACACTCAGATCTTAACCCCAGTGTGCAGAAAGGGTCAAAACGTGTTTTTCAGCAGAAATAAACATGTTTCTGCAAGTTTGGTCAACCCCATGTAAGTTATGGGGCAGTAACAGCACCCTTTTCAAAACGTGTTTTTCAGCCCGAAATAAACGCGTTTTTTCAGACAACTGAATCCCCATGTAACAGCAAGGCTCAGAAGAGCCCACACACTCAGATCTTAACCCCAGTGTGCAGAAAGTGTCAAAACGTGTTTTTCAGCAGAAATAAACATGTTTCTGCAAGTTTGGTCAACCCCATGTAAGTTATGGGGCAGTAACAGCACCCTTTTCAAAACGTGTTTTTCAGCCCGAAATAAACGCGTTTTTTCAGACAACTGAATCCCCATGTAACAGCAAAACTCAGAAGAGCCCACACACTCAGATCTTAACCCCAGTGTGCAGAAAGGGTCAAAACGTGTTTTTCAGCAGAAATAAACATGTTTCTGCAAGTTTGGTCGACCCCATGTAAGTTATAGGGCAGTAACAGCACCCTTTTAAAAACGTGTTTTTCAGCCCGAAATAAACGCGTTTTTTCAGACAACTGAATCCCCATGTAACAGCAAAACTCAGAAGAGCCCACACACTCAGATCTTAACCCCAGTGTGCAGAAAGTGTCAAAACGTGTTTTTCAGCAGAAATAAACATGTTTCTGCAAGTTTGGTCAACCCCATGTAAGTTATGGGGCAGTAACAGCACCCTTTTCAAAACGTGTTTTTCAGCCCGAAATAAACGCGTTTTTTCAGACAACTGAATCCCCATGTAACAGCAAAACTCAGAAGAGCCCACACACTCAGATCTTAACCCCAGTGTGCAGAAAGGGTCAAAACGTGTTTTTCAGCAGAAATAAACATGTTTCTGCAAGTTTGGTCGACCCCATGTAAGTTATAGGGCAGTAACAGCACCCTTTTAAAAACGTGTTTTTCAGCCCGAAATAAACGCGTTTTTTCAGACAACTGAATCCCCATGTAACAGCAAGGCTCAGAAGAGCCCACACACTCAGATCTTAACCCCAGTGTGCAGAAAGTGTCAAAACGTGTTTTTCAGCAGAAATAAACATGTTTCTGCAAGTTTGGTCAACCCCATGTAAGTTATGGGGCAGTAACAGCACCCTTTTCAAAACGTGTTTTTCAGCCCGAAATAAACGCGTTTTTTCAGACAACTGAATCCCCATGTAACAGCATAACTCAGAAGAGCCCACACACTCAGATCTTAACCCCAGTGTGCAGAAAGGGTCAAAACGTGTTTTTCAGCAGAAATAAACTTGTTTCTACAAGTTTGGTCAACCCCATATAAGTTATGGGGCAGTAACAGCACCCTTTTCAAAACGTGTTTTTCAGCCCGAAATAAACGCGTTTTGTCAGACAACTGAATCCCCATGTAACAGCAAAGCTCAGAAGAGCCCACACACTCAGATCTTAACCCCAGTGAGCAGAAAGGGTCAAAACGTGTTTTTCAGCAGAAATAAACATGTTTCTGCAAGTTTGGTCAACCCCATGTAAGTTATGGGGCAGTAACAGCACCCTTTTCAAAACTTTTTTTTCAGCCCGAAATAAACGCGTTTTTTCAGACAACTGAATCCCCATGTAACAGCAAGGCTCAGAAGAGCCCACACACTCAGATCTTAACCCCAGTGTGCAGAAAGTGTCAAAACGTGTTTTTCAGCAGAAATAAACATGTTTCTGCAAGTTTGGTCAACCCCATGTAAGTTATGGGGCAGTAACAGCACCCTTTTCAAAACGTGTTTTTCAGCCCGAAATAAACGCGTTTTTTCAGACAACTGAATCCCCATGTAACAGCAAAACTCAGAAGAGCCCACACACTCAGATCTTAACCCCAGTGTGCAGAAAGTGTCAAAACGTGTTTTTCAGCAGAAATAAACATGTTTCTGCAAGTTTGGTCAACCCCATGTAAGTTATGGGGCAGTAACAGCACCCTTTTCAAAACGTGTTTTTCAGCCCGAAATAAACGCATTTTTTCAGACAACTGAATCCCCATGTAACAGCAAAACTCAGAAGAGCCCACACACTCAGATCTTAACCCCAGTGTGCAGAAAGGGTCAAAACGTGTTTTTCAGCAGAAATAAACATGTTTCTGCAAGTTTGGTCAACCCCATGTAAATTATGGGGCAGTAACAGCACCCTTTTCAAAACGTGTTTTTCAGCCCGAAATAAACGCGTTTTTTCAGACAACTGAATCCCCATGTAACAGCAAAACTCAGAAGAGCCCACACACTCAGATCTTAACCCCAGTGTGCAGAAAGGGTCAAAACGTGTTTTTCAGCAGAAATAAACATGTTTCTGCAAGTTTGGTCAACCCCATGTAAGTTATGGGGCAGTAACAGCACCCTTTTCAAAACGTGTTTTTCAGCCCGAAATAAACGCGTTTTTTCAGACAACTGAATCCCCATGTAACAGCAAGGCTCAGAAGAGCCCACACACTCAGATCTTAACCCCAGTGTGCAGAAAGTGTCAAAACGTGTTTTTCAGCAGAAATAAACATGTTTCTGCAAGTTTGGTCAACCCCATGTAAGTTATGGGGCAGTAACAGCACCCTTTTCAAAACGTGTTTTTCAGCCCGAAATAAACGCGTTTTTTCAGACAACTGAATCCCCATGTAACAGCATAACTCAGAAGAGCCCACACACTCAGATCTTAACCCCAGTGTGCAGAAAGGGTCAAAACGTGTTTTTCAGCAGAAATAAACTTGTTTCTACAAGTTTGGTCAACCCCATATAAGTTATGGGGCAGTAACAGCACCCTTTTCAAAACGTGTTTTTCAGCCCGAAATAAACGCGTTTTTTCACACAACTGAATCCCCATGTAACAGCAAAACTCAGAAGAGCCCACACACTCAGATCTTAACCCCAGTGTGCAGAAAGGGTCAAAACGTGTTTTTCAGCAGAAATAAACATGTTTCTGCAAGTTTGGTCAACCCCATGTAAGTTATGGGGCAGTAACAGCACCCTTTTCAAAACGTGTTTTTCAGCCCGAAATAAACGCGTTTTTTCAGACAACTGAATCCCCATGTAACAGCAAGGCTCAGAAGAGCCCACACACTCAGATCTTAACCCCAGTGTGCAGAAAGTGTCAAAACGTGTTTTTCAGCAGAAATAAACATGTTTCTGCAAGTTTGGTCAACCCCATGTAAGTTATGGGGCAGTAACAGCACCCTTTTCAAAACGTGTTTTTCAGCCCGAAATAAACGCGTTTTTTCAGACAACTGAATCCCCATGTAACAGCAAAACTCAGAAGAGCCCACACACTCAGATCTTAACCCCAGTGTGCAGAAAGGGTCAAAACGTGTTTTTCAGCAGAAATAAACATGTTTCTGCAAGTTTGGTCAACCCCATGTAAGTTATGGGGCAGTAACAGCACACTTTTCAAAACGTGTTTTTCAGCCCGAAATAAACGCGTTTTTTCAGACAACTGAATCCCCATGTAACAGCAAAACTCAGAAGAGCCCACACACTCAGATCTTAACCCCAGTGTGCAGAAAGGGTCAAAACATGTTTTTCAGCAGAAATTAACATGTTTCTGCAAGTTTGGTCAACCCCATGTAAGTTATGGGGCAGTAACAGCACCCTTTTCAAAACGTGTTTTTCAGCCCGAAATAAACGCGTTTTTTCAGACAACTGAATCCCCATGTAACAGCAAAACTCAGAAGAGCCCACACACTCAGATCTTAACCCCAGTGTGCAGAAAGGGTCAAAACGTGTTTTTCAGCAGAAATAAACTTGTTTCTACAAGTTTGGTCAACCCCATATAAGTTATGGGGCAGTAACAGCACCCTTTTCAAAACGTGTTTTTCAGCCCGAAATAAACGCGTTTTTTCACACAACTGAATCCCCATGTAACAGCAAAACTCAGAAGAGCCCACACACTCAGATCTTAACCCCACTGTGCAGAAAGGGTCAAAACGTGTTTTTCAGCAGAAATAAACATGTTTCTGCAAGTTTGGTCAACCCCATGTAAGTTATGGGGCAGTAACAGCACCCTTTTCAAAACGTGTTTTTCAGCCCGAAATAAACGCGTTTTTTCAGACAACTGAATCCCCATGTAACAGCAAGGCTCAGAAGAGCCCACACACTCAGATCTTAACCCCAGTGTGCAGAAAGGGTCAAAACGTGTTTTTCAGCAGAAATAAACATGTTTCTGCAAGTTTGGTCAACCCCATGTAAGTTATGGGGCAGTAACAGCACCCTTTTCAAAACGTGTTTTTCAGCCCGAAATAAACGCGTTTTTTCAGACAACTGAATCCCCATGTAACAGCAAAACTCAGAAGAGCCCACACACTCAGATGTTAACCCCAGTGTGCAGAAAGGGTCAAAACGTGTTTTTCAGCAGAAATAAACATGTTTCTGCAAGTTTGGTCAACCCCATGTAAGTTATGGGGCAGTAACAGCACCCTTTTCAAAACGTGTTTTTCAGCCCGAAATAAACGCGTTTTTTCAGACAACTGAATCCCCATGTAACAGCAAAACTCAGAAGAGCCCACACACTCAGATCTTAACCCCAGTGTGCAGAAAGGGTCAAAACGTGTTTTTCAGCAGAAATAAACATGTTTCTGCAAGTTTGGTCAACCCCATGTAAGTTATGGGGCAGTAACAGCACACTTTTCAAAACGTGTTTTTCAGCCCGAAATAAACGCGTTTTTTCAGACAACTGAATCCCCATGTAACAGCAAAACTCAGAAGAGCCCACACACTCAGATCTTAACCCCAGTGTGCAGAAAGGGTCAAAACATGTTTTTCAGCAGAAATTAACATGTTTCTGCAAGTTTGGTCAACCCCATGTAAGTTATGGGGCAGTAACAGCACCCTTTTCAAAACGTGTTTTTCAGCCCGAAATAAACGCGTTTTGTCAGACAACTGAATCCCCATGTAACAGCAAAGCTCAGAAGAGCCCACACACTCAGATCTTAACCCCAGTGAGCAGAAAGGGTCAAAACGTGTTTTTCAGCAGAAATAAACATGTTTCTGCAAGTTTGGTCAACCCCATGTAAGTTATGGGGCAGTAACAGCACCCTTTTCAAAACTTTTTTTTCAGCCCGAAATAAACGCGTTTTTTCAGACAACTGAATCCCCATGTAACAGCAAGGCTCAGAAGAGCCCACACACTCAGATCTTAACCCCAGTGTGCAGAAAGTGTCAAAACGTGTTTTTCAGCAGAAATAAACATGTTTCTGCAAGTTTGGTCAACCCCATGTAAGTTATGGGGCAGTAACAGCACCCTTTTCAAAACGTGTTTTTCAGCCCGAAATAAACGCGTTTTTTCAGACAACTGAATCCCCATGTAACAGCAAAACTCAGAAGAGCCCACACACTCAGATCTTAACCCCAGTGTGCAGAAAGTGTCAAAACGTGTTTTTCAGCAGAAATAAACATGTTTCTGCAAGTTTGGTCAACCCCATGTAAGTTATGGGGCAGTAACAGCACCCTTTTCAAAACGTGTTTTTCAGCCCGAAATAAACGCATTTTTTCAGACAACTGAATCCCCATGTAACAGCAAAACTCAGAAGAGCCCACACACTCAGATCTTAACCCCAGTGTGCAGAAAGGGTCAAAACGTGTTTTTCAGCAGAAATAAACATGTTTCTGCAAGTTTGGTCAACCCCATGTAAATTATGGGGCAGTAACAGCACCCTTTTCAAAACGTGTTTTTCAGCCCGAAATAAACGCGTTTTTTCAGACAACTGAATCCCCATGTAACAGCAAAACTCAGAAGAGCCCACACACTCAGATCTTAACCCCAGTGTGCAGAAAGGGTCAAAACGTGTTTTTCAGCAGAAATAAACATGTTTCTGCAAGTTTGGTCAACCCCATGTAAGTTATGGGGCAGTAACAGCACCCTTTTCAAAACGTGTTTTTCAGCCCGAAATAAACGCGTTTTTTCAGACAACTGAATCCCCATGTAACAGCAAGGCTCAGAAGAGCCCACACACTCAGATCTTAACCCCAGTGTGCAGAAAGTGTCAAAACGTGTTTTTCAGCAGAAATAAACATGTTTCTGCAAGTTTGGTCAACCCCATGTAAGTTATGGGGCAGTAACAGCACCCTTTTCAAAACGTGTTTTTCAGCCCGAAATAAACGCGTTTTTTCAGACAACTGAATCCCCATGTAACAGCAAAACTCAGAAGAGCCCACACACTCAGATCTTAACCCCAGTGTGCAGAAAGGGTCAAAACGTGTTTTTCAGCAGAAATAAACATGTTTCTGCAAGTTTGGTCGACCCCATGTAAGTTATAGGGCAGTAACAGCACCCTTTTAAAAACGTGTTTTTCAGCCCGAAATAAACGCGTTTTTTCAGACAACTGAATCCCCATGTAACAGCAAAACTCAGAAGAGCCCACACACTCAGATCTTAACCCCAGTGTGCAGAAAGTGTCAAAACGTGTTTTTCAGCAGAAATAAACATGTTTCTGCAAGTTTGGTCAACCCCATGTAAGTTATGGGGCAGTAACAGCACCCTTTTCAAAACGTGTTTTTCAGCCCGAAATAAACGCGTTTTTTCAGACAACTGAATCCCCATGTAACAGCAAAACTCAGAAGAGCCCACACACTCAGATCTTAACCCCAGTGTGCAGAAAGGGTCAAAACGTGTTTTTCAGCAGAAATAAACATGTTTCTGCAAGTTTGGTCGACCCCATGTAAGTTATAGGGCAGTAACAGCACCCTTTTAAAAACGTGTTTTTCAGCCCGAAATAAACGCGTTTTTTCAGACAACTGAATCCCCATGTAACAGCAAGGCTCAGAAGAGCCCACACACTCAGATCTTAACCCCAGTGTGCAGAAAGTGTCAAAACGTGTTTTTCAGCAGAAATAAACATGTTTCTGCAAGTTTGGTCAACCCCATGTAAGTTATGGGGCAGTAACAGCACCCTTTTCAAAACGTGTTTTTCAGCCCGAAATAAACGCGTTTTTTCAGACAACTGAATCCCCATGTAACAGCAAAACTCAGAAGAGCCCACACACTCAGATCTTAACCCCAGTGTGCAGAAAGGGTCAAAACGTGTTTTTCAGCAGAAATAAACATGTTTCTGCAAGTTTGGTCGACCCCATGTAAGTTATGGGGCAGTAACAGCACCCTTTTCAAAACGTGTTTTTCAGCCCGAAATAAACGCGTTTTTTCAGACAACTGAATCCCCATGTAACAGCAAGGCTCAGAAGAGCCCACACACTCAGATCTTAACCCCAGTGTGCAGAAAGTGTCAAAACGTGTTTTTCAGCAGAAATAAACATGTTTCTGCAAGTTTGGTCAACCCCATGTATGTTATGGGGCAGTAACAGCACCCTTTTCAAAACTTTTATTTCAGCCCGAAATAAACGCGTTTTTTCAGACAACTGAATCCCCATGTAACAGCAAGGCTCAGAAGAGCCCACACACTCAGATCTTAACCCCAGTGTGCAGAAAGTGTCAAAACGTGTTTTTCAGCAGAAATAAACATGTTTCTGCAAGTTTGGTCAACCCCATGTAAGTTATGGGGCAGTAACAGCACCCTTTTCAAAACGTGTTTTTCAGCCCGAAATAAACGCGTTTTTTCAGACAACTGAATCCCCATGTAACAGCAAAACTCAGAAGAGCCCACACACTCAGATCTTAACCCCAGTGTGCAGAAAGGGTCAAAACGTGTTTTTCAGCAGAAATAAACTTGTTTCTGCAAGTTTGGTCAACCCCATATAAGTTATGGGGCAGTAACAGCACCCTTTTCAAAACGTGTTTTTCAGCCCGAAATAAACGCGTTTTTTCACACAACTGAATCCCCATGTAACAGCAAAACTCAGAAGAGCCCACACACTCAGATCTTAACCCCACTGTGCAGAAAGGGTCAAAACGTGTTTTTCAGCAGAAATAAACATGTTTCTGCAAGTTTGGTCAACCCCATGTAAGTTATGGGGCAGTAACAGCACCCTTTTCAAAACGTGTTTTTCAGCCCGAAATAAACGCGTTTTTTCAGACAACTGAATCCCCATGTAACAGCAAGGCTCAGAAGAGCCCACACACTCAGATCTTAACCCCAGTGTGCAGAAAGTGTCAAAACGTGTTTTTCAGCAGAAATAAACATGTTTCTGCAAGTTTGGTCAACCCCATGTAAGTTATGGGGCAGTAACAGCACCCTTTTCAAAACGTGTTTTTCAGCCCGAAATAAATGCGTTTTTTCAGACAACTGAATCCCCATGTAACAGCAAAACTCAGAAGAGCCCACACACTCAGATCTTAACCCCAGTGTGCAGAAAGGGTCAAAACGTGTTTTTCAGCAGAAATAAACATTTCTGCAAGTTTGGTCAACCCCATGTAAGTTATGGGGCAGTAACAGCACACTTTTCAAAACGTGTTTTTCAGCCCGAAATAAACGCGTTTTTTCAGACAACTGAATCCCCATGTAACAGCAAAACTCAGAAGAGCCCACACACTCAGATCTTAACCCCAGTGTGCAGAAAGGGTCAAAACATGTTTTTCAGCAGAAATTAACATGTTTCTGCAAGTTTGGTCAACCCCATGTAAGTTATGGGGCAGTAACAGCACCCTTTTCAAAACGTGTTTTTCAGCCCGAAATAAACGCGTTTTTTCAGACAACTGAATCCCCATGTAACAGCAAAACTCAGAAGAGCCCACACACTCAGATCTTAACCCCAGTGTGCAGAAAGGGTCAAAACGTGTTTTTCAGTAGAAATAAACTTGTTTCTACAAGTTTGGTCAACCCCATATAAGTTATGGGGCAGTAACAGCACCCTTTTCAAAACGTGTTTTTCAGCCCGAAATAAACGCGTTTTTTCACACAACTGAATCCCCATGTAACAGCAAAACTCAGAAGAGCCCACACACTCAGATCTTAACCCCACTGTGCAGAAAGGGTCAAAACGTGTTTTTCAGCAGAAATAAACATGTTTCTGCAAGTTTGGTCAACCCCATGTAAGTTATGGGGCAGTAACAGCACCCTTTTCAAAACTTTTTTTTCAGCCCGAAATAAACGCATTTTTTCAGACAACTGAATCCCCATGTAACAGCAAAACTCAGAAGAGCCCACACACTCAGATCTTAACCCCAGTGTGCAGAAAGGGTCAAAACGTGTTTTTCAGCAGAAATAAACATGTTTCTGCAAGTTTGGTCAACCCCATGTAAGTTATGGGGCAGTAACAGCACCCTTTTCAAAACGTGTTTTTCAGCCCGAAATAAACGCGTTTTTTCAGACAACTGAATCCCCATGTAACAGCAAAACTCAGAAGAGCCCACACACTCAGATCTTAACCCCAGTGTGCAGAAAGGGTCAAAACGTGTTTTTCAGCAGAAATAAACATGTTTCTGCAAGTTTGGTCAACCCCATGTAAGTTATGGGGCAGTAACAGCACCCTTTTCAAAACGTGTTTTTCAGCCCGAAATAAACACGTTTTTTCAGAAAACTGAATCCCCATGTAACAGCAAAACTCAGAAGAGCCCACACACTCAGATCTTAACCCCAGTGTGCAGAAAGGGTCAAAACGTGTTTTTCAGCAGAAATAAACATGTTTCTGCAAGTTTGGTCAACCCCATGTAAGTTATGGGGCAGTAACAGCACACTTTTCAAAACGTGTTTTTCAGCCCGAAATAAACGCGTTTTTTCAGACAACTGAATCCCCATGTAACAGCAAGGCTCAGAAGAGCCCACACACTCAGATCTTAACCCCAGTGTGCAGAAAGGGTCAAAACGTGTTTTTCAGCAGAAATAAACATGTTTCTGCAAGTTTGGTCAACCCCATGTAAGTTATGGGGCAGTAACAGCACCCTTTTCAAAACGTGTTTTTCAGCCCGAAATAAACGCGTTTTTTCAGACAACTGAATCCCCATGTAACAGCAAAACTCAGAAGAGCCCACACACTCAGATGTTAACCCCAGTGTGCAGAAAGGGTCAAAACGTGTTTTTCAGCAGAAATAAACATGTTTCTGCAAGTTTGGTCAACCCCATGTAAGTTATGGGGCAGTAACAGCACCCTTTTCAAAACGTGTTTTTCAGCCCGAAATAAACGCGTTTTTTCAGACAACTGAATCCCCATGTAACAGCAAGGCTCAGAAGAGCCCACACACTCAGATCTTAACCCCAGTGTGCAGAAAGTGTCAAAACGTGTTTTTCAGCAGAAATAAACATGTTTCTGCAAGTTTGGTCAACCCCATGTATGTTATGGGGCAGTAACAGCACCCTTTTCAAAACTTTTTTTTCAGCCCGAAATAAACGCGTTTTTTCAGACAACTGAATCCCCATGTAACAGCAAGGCTCAGAAGAGCCCACACACTCAGATCTTAACCCCAGTGTGCAGAAAGTGTCAAAACGTGTTTTTCAGCAGAAATAAACATGTTTCTGCAAGTTTGGTCAACCCCATGTAAGTTATGGGGCAGTAACAGCACCCTTTTCAAAACGTGTTTTTCAGCCCGAAATAAACGCGTTTTTTCAGACAACTGAATCCCCATGTAACAGCAAAACTCAGAAGAGCCCACACACTCAGATCTTAACCCCAGTGTGCAGAAAGGGTCAAAACGTGTTTTTCAGCAGAAATAAACATGTTTCTGCAAGTTTGGTCAACCCCATGTAAGTTATGGGGCAGTAACAGCACACTTTTCAAAACGTGTTTTTCAGCCCGAAATAAACGCGTTTTTTCAGACAACTGAATCCCCATGTAACAGCAAGGCTCAGAAGAGCCCACACACTCAGATCTTAACCCCAGTGTGCAGAAAGTGTCAAAACGTGTTTTTCAGCAGAAATAAACATGTTTCTGCAAGTTTGGTCAACCCCATGTAAGTTATGGGGCAGTAACAGCACCCTTTTCAAAACGTGTTTTTCAGCCCGAAATAAACGCGTTTTTTCAGACAACTGAATCCCCATGTAACAGCAAAACTCAGAAGAGCCCACACACTCAGATCTTAACCCCAGTGTGCAGAAAGGGTCAAAACGTGTTTTTCAGCAGAAATAAACATGTTTCTGCAAGTTTGGTCGACCCCATGTAAGTTATGGGGCAGTAACAGCACCCTTTTCAAAACGTGTTTTTCAGCCCGAAATAAACGCGTTTTTTCAGACAACTGAATCCCCATGTAACAGCAAGGCTCAGAAGAGCCCACACACTCAGATCTTAACCCCAGTGTGCAGAAAGTGTCAAAACGTGTTTTTCAGCAGAAATAAACATGTTTCTGCAAGTTTGGTCAACCCCATGTAAGTTATGGGGCAGTAACAGCACCCTTTTCAAAACGTGTTTTTCAGCCCGAAATAAACGCGTTTTTTCAGACAACTGAATCCCCATGTAACAGCAAAACTCAGAAGAGCCCACACACTCAGATCTTAACCCCAGTGTGCAGAAAGGGTCAAAACGTGTTTTTCAGCAGAAATAAACATTTCTGCAAGTTTGGTCAACCCCATGTAAGTTATGGGGCAGTAACAGCACACTTTTCAAAACGTGTTTTTCAGCCCGAAATAAACGCGTTTTTTCAGACAACTGAATCCCCATGTAACAGCAAAACTCAGAAGAGCCCACACACTCAGATCTTAACCCCAGTGTGCAGAAAGGGTCAAAACATGTTTTTCAGCAGAAATTAACATGTTTCTGCAAGTTTGGTCAACCCCATGTAAGTTATGGGGCAGTAACAGCACCCTTTTCAAAACGTGTTTTTCAGCCCGAAATAAACGCGTTTTTTCAGACAACTGAATCCCCATGTAACAGCAAAACTCAGAAGAGCCCACACACTCAGATCTTAACCCCAGTGTGCAGAAAGGGTCAAAACGTGTTTTTCAGTAGAAATAAACTTGTTTCTACAAGTTTGGTCAACCCCATATAAGTTATGGGGCAGTAACAGCACCCTTTTCAAAACGTGTTTTTCAGCCCGAAATAAACGCGTTTTTTCACACAACTGAATCCCCATGTAACAGCAAAACTCAGAAGAGCCCACACACTCAGATCTTAACCCCACTGTGCAGAAAGGGTCAAAACGTGTTTTTCAGCAGAAATAAACATGTTTCTGCAAGTTTGGTCAACCCCATGTAAGTTATGGGGCAGTAACAGCACCCTTTTCAAAACTTTTTTTTCAGCCCGAAATAAACGCATTTTTTCAGACAACTGAATCCCCATGTAACAGCAAAACTCAGAAGAGCCCACACACTCAGATCTTAACCCCAGTGTGCAGAAAGGGTCAAAACGTGTTTTTCAGCAGAAATAAACATGTTTCTGCAAGTTTGGTCAACCCCATGTAAGTTATGGGGCAGTAACAGCACCCTTTTCAAAACGTGTTTTTCAGCCCGAAATAAACGCGTTTTTTCAGACAACTGAATCCCCATGTAACAGCAAAACTCAGAAGAGCCCACACACTCAGATCTTAACCCCAGTGTGCAGAAAGGGTCAAAACGTGTTTTTCAGCAGAAATAAACATGTTTCTGCAAGTTTGGTCAACCCCATGTAAGTTATGGGGCAGTAACAGCACCCTTTTCAAAACGTGTTTTTCAGCCCGAAATAAACACGTTTTTTCAGAAAACTGAATCCCCATGTAACAGCAAAACTCAGAAGAGCCCACACACTCAGATCTTAACCCCAGTGTGCAGAAAGGGTCAAAACGTGTTTTTCAGCAGAAATAAACATGTTTCTGCAAGTTTGGTCAACCCCATGTAAGTTATGGGGCAGTAACAGCACACTTTTCAAAACGTGTTTTTCAGCCCGAAATAAACGCGTTTTTTCAGACAACTGAATCCCCATGTAACAGCAAGGCTCAGAAGAGCCCACACACTCAGATCTTAACCCCAGTGTGCAGAAAGGGTCAAAACGTGTTTTTCAGCAGAAATAAACATGTTTCTGCAAGTTTGGTCAACCCCATGTAAGTTATGGGGCAGTAACAGCACCCTTTTCAAAACGTGTTTTTCAGCCCGAAATAAACGCGTTTTTTCAGACAACTGAATCCCCATGTAACAGCAAGGCTCAGAAGAGCCCACACACTCAGATCTTAACCCCAGTGTGCAGAAAGTGTCAAAACGTGTTTTTCAGCAGAAATAAACATGTTTCTGCAAGTTTGGTCAACCCCATGTATGTTATGGGGCAGTAACAGCACCCTTTTCAAAACTTTTTTTTCAGCCCGAAATAAACGCGTTTTTTCAGACAACTGAATCCCCATGTAACAGCAAGGCTCAGAAGAGCCCACACACTCAGATCTTAACCCCAGTGTGCAGAAAGTGTCAAAACGTGTTTTTCAGCAGAAATAAACATGTTTCTGCAAGTTTGGTCAACCCCATGTAAGTTATGGGGCAGTAACAGCACCCTTTTCAAAACGTGTTTTTCAGCCCGAAATAAACGCGTTTTTTCAGACAACTGAATCCCCATGTAACAGCAAAACTCAGAAGAGCCCACACACTCAGATCTTAACCCCAGTGTGCAGAAAGGGTCAAAACGTGTTTTTCAGCAGAAATAAACATGTTTCTGCAAGTTTGGTCAACCCCATGTAAGTTATGGGGCAGTAACAGCACACTTTTCAAAACGTGTTTTTCAGCCCGAAATAAACGCGTTTTTTCAGACAACTGAATCCCCATGTAACAGCAAAACTCAGAAGAGCCCACACACTCAGATCTTAACCCCAGTGTGCAGAAAGGGTCAAAACATGTTTTTCAGCAGAAATTAACATGTTTCTGCAAGTTTGGTCAACCCCATGTAAGTTATGGGGCAGTAACAGCACCCTTTTCAAAACGTGTTTTTCAGCCCGAAATAAACGCGTTTTTTCAGACAACTGAATCCCCATGTAACAGCATAACTCAGAAGAGCCCACACACTCAGATCTTAACCCCAGTGTGCAGAAAGGGTCAAAACGTGTTTTTCAGCAGAAATAAACTTGTTTCTACAAGTTTGGTCAACCCCATATAAGTTATGGGGCAGTAACAGCACCCTTTTCAAAACGTGTTTTTCAGCCCGAAATAAACGCGTTTTTTCACACAACTGAATCCCCATGTAACAGCAAAACTCAGAAGAGCCCACACACTCAGATCTTAACCCCACTGTGCAGAAAGGGTCAAAACGTGTTTTTCAGCAGAAATAAACATGTTTCTGCAAGTTTGGTCAACCCCATGTAAGTTATGGGGCAGTAACAGCACCCTTTTCAAAACGTGTTTTTCAGCCCGAAATAAACGCGTTTTTTCAGACAACTGAATCCCCATGTAACAGCAAGGCTCAGAAGAGCCCACACACTCAGATCTTAACCCCAGTGTGCAGAAAGGGTCAAAACGTGTTTTTCAGCAGAAATAAACATGTTTCTGCAAGTTTGGTCAACCCCATGTAAGTTATGGGGCAGTAACAGCACCCTTTTCAAAACGTGTTTTTCAGCCCGAAATAAACGCGTTTTTTCAGACAACTGAATCCCCATGTAACAGCAAAACTCAGAAGAGCCCACACACTCAGATGTTAACCCCAGTGTGCAGAAAGGGTCAAAACGTGTTTTTCAGCAGAAATAAACATGTTTCTGCAAGTTTGGTCAACCCCATGTAAGTTATGGGGCAGTAACAGCACCCTTTTCAAAACGTGTTTTTCAGCCCGAAATAAACGCGTTTTTTCAGACAACTGAATCCCCATGTAACAGCAAAACTCAGAAGAGCCCACACACTCAGATCTTAACCCCAGTGTGCAGAAAGGGTCAAAACGTGTTTTTCAGCAGAAATAAACATGTTTCTGCAAGTTTGGTCAACCCCATGTAAGTTATGGGGCAGTAACAGCACACTTTTCAAAACGTGTTTTTCAGCCCGAAATAAACGCGTTTTTTCAGACAACTGAATCCCCATGTAACAGCAAAACTCAGAAGAGCCCACACACTCAGATCTTAACCCCAGTGTGCAGAAAGGGTCAAAACATGTTTTTCAGCAGAAATTAACATGTTTCTGCAAGTTTGGTCAACCCCATGTAAGTTATGGGGCAGTAACAGCACCCTTTTCAAAACGTGTTTTTCAGCCCGAAATAAACGCGTTTTTTCAGACAACTGAATCCCCATGTAACAGCAAAACTCAGAAGAGCCCACACACTCAGATCTTAACCCCAGTGTGCAGAAAGGGTCAAAACGTGTTTTTCAGCAGAAATAAACATGTTTCTGCAAGTTTGGTCAACCCCATATAAGTTATGGGGCAGTAACAGCACCCTTTTCAAAACGTGTTTTTCAGCCCGAAATAAACGCGTTTTTTCACACAACTGAATCCCCATGTAACAGCAAAACTCAGAAGAGCCCACACACTCAGATCTTAACCCCACTGTGCAGAAAGGGTCAAAACGTGTTTTTCAGCAGAAATAAACATGTTTCTGCAAGTTTGGTCAACCCCATGTAAGTTATGGGGCAGTAACAGCACCCTTTTCAAAACGTGTTTTTCAGCCCGAAATAAACGCGTTTTTTCAGACAACTGAATCCCCATGTAACAGCAAGGCTCAGAAGAGCCCACACACTCAGATCTTAACCCCAGTGTGCAGAAAGTGTCAAAACGTGTTTTTCAGCAGAAATAAACATGTTTCTGCAAGTTTGGTCAACCCCATGTAAGTTATGGGGCAGTAACAGCACCCTTTTCAAAACGTGTTTTTCAGCCCGAAATAAACGCGTTTTTTCAGACAACTGAATCCCCATGTAACAGCAAAGCTCAGAAGAGCCCACACACTCAGATCTTAACCCCAGTGAGCAGAAAGGGTCAAAACGTGTTTTTCAGCAGAAATAAACATGTTTCTGCAAGTTTGGTCAACCCCATGTAAGTTATGGGGCAGTAACAGCACCCTTTTCAAAACTTTTTTTTCAGCCCGAAATAAACGCATTTTTTCAGACAACTGAATCCCCATGTAACAGCAAAACTCAGAAGAGCCCACACACTCAGATCTTAACCCCAGTGTGCAGAAAGGGTCAAAACGTGTTTTTCAGCAGAAATAAACATGTTTCTGCAAGTTTGGTCAACCCCATGTAAGTTATGGGGCAGTAACAGCACCCTTTTCAAAACGTGTTTTTCAGCCCGAAATAAACGCGTTTTTTCAGACAACTGAATCCCCATGTAACAGCAAAACTCAGAAGAGCCCACACACTCAGATCTTAACCCCAGTGTGCAGAAAGGGACAAAACGTGTTTTTCAGCAGAAATAAACATGTTTCTGCAAGTTTGGTCAACCCCATGTAAGTTATGGGGCAGTAACAGCACCCTTTTCAAAACGTGTTTTTCAGCCCGAAATAAACACGTTTTTTCAGAAAACTGAATCCCCATGTAACAGCAAAACTCAGAAGAGCCCACACACTCAGATCTTAACCCCAGTGTGCAGAAAGGGTCAAAACGTGTTTTTCAGCAGAAATAAACATGTTTCTGCAAGTTTGGTCAACCCCATGTAAGTTATGGGGCAGTAACAGCACACTTTTCAAAACGTGTTTTTCAGCCCGAAATAAATGCGTTTTTTCAGACAACTGAATCCCCATGTAACAGCAAGGCTCAGAAGAGCCCACACACTCAGATCTTAACCCCAGTGTGCAGAAAGGGTCAAAACGTGTTTTTCAGCAGAAATAAACATGTTTCTGCAAGTTTGGTCAACCCCATGTAAGTTATGGGGCAGTAACAGCACCCTTTTCAAAACGTGTTTTTCAGCCCGAAATAAACGCGTTTTTTCAGACAACTGAATCCCCATGTAACAGCAAAACTCAGAAGAGCCCACACACTCAGATGTTAACCCCAGTGTGCAGAAAGGGTCAAAACGTGTTTTTCAGCAGAAATAAACATGTTTCTGCAAGTTTGGTCAACCCCATGTAAGTTATGGGGCAGTAACAGCACCCTTTTCAAAACGTGTTTTTCAGCCCGAAATAAACGCGTTTTTTCAGACAACTGAATCCCCATGTAACAGCAAAACTCAGAAGAGCCCACACACTCAGATCTTAACCCCAGTGTGCAGAAAGGGTCAAAACGTGTTTTTCAGCAGAAATAAACATGTTTCTGCAAGTTTGGTCAACCCCATGTAAGTTATGGGGCAGTAACAGCACACTTTTCAAAACGTGTTTTTCAGCCCGAAATAAACGCGTTTTTTCAGACAACTGAATCCCCATGTAACAGCAAAACTCAGAAGAGCCCACACACTCAGATCTTAACCCCAGTGTGCAGAAAGGGTCAAAACATGTTTTTCAGCAGAAATTAACATGTTTCTGCAAGTTTGGTCAACCCCATGTAAGTTATGGGGCAGTAACAGCACCCTTTTCAAAACGTGTTTTTCAGCCCGAAATAAACGCGTTTTTTCAGACAACTGAATCCCCATGTAACAGCAAAACTCAGAAGAGCCCACACACTCAGATCTTAACCCCAGTGTGCAGAAAGGGTCAAAACGTGTTTTTCAGCAGAAATAAACTTGTTTCTGCAAGTTTGGTCAACCCCATATAAGTTATGGGGCAGTAACAGCACCCTTTTCAAAACGTGTTTTTCAGCCCGAAATAAACGCGTTTTTTCACACAACTGAATCCCCATGTAACAGCAAAACTCAGAAGAGCCCACACACTCAGATCTTAACCCCACTGTGCAGAAAGGGTCAAAACGTGTTTTTCAGCAGAAATAAACATGTTTCTGCAAGTTTGGTCAACCCCATGTAAGTTATGGGGCAGTAACAGCACCCTTTTCAAAACGTGTTTTTCAGCCCGAAATAAACGCGTTTTTTCAGACAACTGAATCCCCATGTAACAGCAAGGCTCAGAAGAGCCCACACACTCAGATCTTAACCCCAGTGTGCAGAAAGTGTCAAAACGTGTTTTTCAGCAGAAATAAACATGTTTCTGCAAGTTTGGTCAACCCCATGTAAGTTATGGGGCAGTAACAGCACCCTTTTCAAAACGTGTTTTTCAGCCCGAAATAAACGCGTTTTTTCAGACAACTGAATCCCCATGTAACAGCAAAACTCAGAAGAGCCCACACACTCAGATCTTAACCCCAGTGTGCAGAAAGGGTCAAAACGTGTTTTTCAGCAGAAATAAACATTTCTGCAAGTTTGGTCAACCCCATGTAAGTTATGGGGCAGTAACAGCACACTTTTCAAAACGTGTTTTTCAGCCCGAAATAAACGCGTTTTTTCAGACAACTGAATCCCCATGTAACAGCAAAACTCAGAAGAGCCCACACACTCAGATCTTAACCCCAGTGTGCAGAAAGGGTCAAAACATGTTTTTCAGCAGAAATTAACATGTTTCTGCAAGTTTGGTCAACCCCATGTAAGTTATGGGGCAGTAACAGCACCCTTTTCAAAACGTGTTTTTCAGCCCGAAATAAACGCGTTTTTTCAGACAACTGAATCCCCATGTAACAGCAAAACTCAGAAGAGCCCACACACTCAGATCTTAACCCCAGTGTGCAGAAAGGGTCAAAACGTGTTTTTCAGTAGAAATAAACTTGTTTCTACAAGTTTGGTCAACCCCATATAAGTTATGGGGCAGTAACAGCACCCTTTTCAAAACGTGTTTTTCAGCCCGAAATAAACGCGTTTTTTCACACAACTGAATCCCCATGTAACAGCAAAACTCAGAAGAGCCCACACACTCAGATCTTAACCCCACTGTGCAGAAAGGGTCAAAACGTGTTTTTCAGCAGAAATAAACATGTTTCTGCAAGTTTGGTCAACCCCATGTAAGTTATGGGGCAGTAACAGCACCCTTTTCAAAACTTTTTTTTCAGCCCGAAATAAACGCATTTTTTCAGACAACTGAATCCCCATGTAACAGCAAAACTCAGAAGAGCCCACACACTCAGATCTTAACCCCAGTGTGCAGAAAGGGTCAAAACGTGTTTTTCAGCAGAAATAAACATGTTTCTGCAAGTTTGGTCAACCCCATGTAAGTTATGGGGCAGTAACAGCACCCTTTTCAAAACGTGTTTTTCAGCCCGAAATAAACGCGTTTTTTCAGACAACTGAATCCCCATGTAACAGCAAAACTCAGAAGAGCCCACACACTCAGATCTTAACCCCAGTGTGCAGAAAGGGTCAAAACGTGTTTTTCAGCAGAAATAAACATGTTTCTGCAAGTTTGGTCAACCCCATGTAAGTTATGGGGCAGTAACAGCACCCTTTTCAAAACGTGTTTTTCAGCCCGAAATAAACACGTTTTTTCAGAAAACTGAATCCCCATGTAACAGCAAAACTCAGAAGAGCCCACACACTCAGATCTTAACCCCAGTGTGCAGAAAGGGTCAAAACGTGTTTTTCAGCAGAAATAAACATGTTTCTGCAAGTTTGGTCAACCCCATGTAAGTTATGGGGCAGTAACAGCACACTTTTCAAAACGTGTTTTTCAGCCCGAAATAAACGCGTTTTTTCAGACAACTGAATCCCCATGTAACAGCAAGGCTCAGAAGAGCCCACACACTCAGATCTTAACCCCAGTGTGCAGAAAGGGTCAAAACGTGTTTTTCAGCAGAAATAAACATGTTTCTGCAAGTTTGGTCAACCCCATGTAAGTTATGGGGCAGTAACAGCACCCTTTTCAAAACGTGTTTTTCAGCCCGAAATAAACGCGTTTTTTCAGACAACTGAATCCCCATGTAACAGCAAAACTCAGAAGAGCCCACACACTCAGATGTTAACCCCAGTGTGCAGAAAGGGTCAAAACGTGTTTTTCAGCAGAAATAAACATGTTTCTGCAAGTTTGGTCAACCCCATGTAAGTTATGGGGCAGTAACAGCACCCTTTTCAAAACGTGTTTTTCAGCCCGAAATAAACGCGTTTTTTCAGACAACTGAATCCCCATGTAACAGCAAGGCTCAGAAGAGCCCACACACTCAGATCTTAACCCCAGTGTGCAGAAAGTGTCAAAACGTGTTTTTCAGCAGAAATAAACATGTTTCTGCAAGTTTGGTCAACCCCATGTATGTTATGGGGCAGTAACAGCACCCTTTTCAAAACTTTTTTTTCAGCCCGAAATAAACGCGTTTTTTCAGACAACTGAATCCCCATGTAACAGCAAGGCTCAGAAGAGCCCACACACTCAGATCTTAACCCCAGTGTGCAGAAAGTGTCAAAACGTGTTTTTCAGCAGAAATAAACATGTTTCTGCAAGTTTGGTCAACCCCATGTAAGTTATGGGGCAGTAACAGCACCCTTTTCAAAACGTGTTTTTCAGCCCGAAATAAACGCGTTTTTTCAGACAACTGAATCCCCATGTAACAGCAAAACTCAGAAGAGCCCACACACTCAGATCTTAACCCCAGTGTGCAGAAAGGGTCAAAACGTGTTTTTCAGCAGAAATAAACATGTTTCTGCAAGTTTGGTCAACCCCATGTAAGTTATGGGGCAGTAACAGCACACTTTTCAAAACGTGTTTTTCAGCCCGAAATAAACGCGTTTTTTCAGACAACTGAATCCCCATGTAACAGCAAAACTCAGAAGAGCCCACACACTCAGATCTTAACCCCAGTGTGCAGAAAGGGTCAAAACATGTTTTTCAGCAGAAATTAACATGTTTCTGCAAGTTTGGTCAACCCCATGTAAGTTATGGGGCAGTAACAGCACCCTTTTCAAAACGTGTTTTTCAGCCCGAAATAAACGCGTTTTTTCAGACAACTGAATCCCCATGTAACAGCATAACTCAGAAGAGCCCACACACTCAGATCTTAACCCCAGTGTGCAGAAAGGGTCAAAACGTGTTTTTCAGCAGAAATAAACTTGTTTCTACAAGTTTGGTCAACCCCATATAAGTTATGGGGCAGTAACAGCACCCTTTTCAAAACGTGTTTTTCAGCCCGAAATAAACGCGTTTTTTCACACAACTGAATCCCCATGTAACAGCAAAACTCAGAAGAGCCCACACACTCAGATCTTAACCCCACTGTGCAGAAAGGGTCAAAACGTGTTTTTCAGCAGAAATAAACATGTTTCTGCAAGTTTGGTCAACCCCATGTAAGTTATGGGGCAGTAACAGCACCCTTTTCAAAACTTTTTTTTCAGCCCGAAATAAACGCGTTTTTTCAGACAACTGAATCCCCATGTAACAGCAAGGCTCAGAAGAGCCCACACACTCAGATCTTAACCCCAGTGTGCAGAAAGTGTCAAAACGTGTTTTTCAGCAGAAATAAACATGTTTCTGCAAGTTTGGTCAACCCCATGTAAGTTATGGGGCAGTAACAGCACCCTTTTCAAAACGTGTTTTTCAGCCCGAAATAAACGCGTTTTTTCAGACAACTGAATCCCCATGTAACAGCAAAACTCAGAAGAGCCCACACACTCAGATCTTAACCCCAGTGTGCAGAAAGGGTCAAAACGTGTTTTTCAGCAGAAATAAACATGTTTCTGCAAGTTTGGTCAACCCCATGTAAGTTATGGGGCAGTAACAGCACACTTTTCAAAACGTGTTTTTCAGCCCGAAATAAACGCGTTTTTTCAGACAACTGAATCCCCATGTAACAGCAAGGCTCAGAAGAGCCCACACACTCAGATCTTAACCCCAGTGTGCAGAAAGTGTCAAAACGTGTTTTTCAGCAGAAATAAACATGTTTCTGCAAGTTTGGTCAACCCCATGTAAGTTATGGGGCAGTAACAGCACCCTTTTCAAAACGTGTTTTTCAGCCCGAAATAAACGCGTTTTTTCAGACAACTGAATCCCCATGTAACAGCAAAACTCAGAAGAGCCCACACACTCAGATCTTAACCCCAGTGTGCAGAAAGGGTCAAAACGTGTTTTTCAGCAGAAATAAACATGTTTCTGCAAGTTTGGTCGACCCCATGTAAGTTATGGGGCAGTAACAGCACCCTTTTCAAAACGTGTTTTTCAGCCCGAAATAAACGCGTTTTTTCAGACAACTGAATCCCCATGTAACAGCAAAACTCAGAAGAGCCCACACACTCAGATCTTAACCCCAGTGTGCAGAAAGGGTCAAAACGTGTTTTTCAGCAGAAATAAACATTTCTGCAAGTTTGGTCAACCCCATGTAAGTTATGGGGCAGTAACAGCACACTTTTCAAAACGTGTTTTTCAGCCCGAAATAAACGCGTTTTTTCAGACAACTGAATCCCCATGTAACAGCAAAACTCAGAAGAGCCCACACACTCAGATCTTAACCCCAGTGTGCAGAAAGGGTCAAAACATGTTTTTCAGCAGAAATTAACATGTTTCTGCAAGTTTGGTCAACCCCATGTAAGTTATGGGGCAGTAACAGCACCCTTTTCAAAACGTGTTTTTCAGCCCGAAATAAACGCGTTTTTTCAGACAACTGAATCCCCATGTAACAGCAAAACTCAGAAGAGCCCACACACTCAGATCTTAACCCCAGTGTGCAGAAAGGGTCAAAACGTGTTTTTCAGTAGAAATAAACTTGTTTCTACAAGTTTGGTCAACCCCATATAAGTTATGGGGCAGTAACAGCACCCTTTTCAAAACGTGTTTTTCAGCCCGAAATAAACGCGTTTTTTCACACAACTGAATCCCCATGTAACAGCAAAACTCAGAAGAGCCCACACACTCAGATCTTAACCCCACTGTGCAGAAAGGGTCAAAACGTGTTTTTCAGCAGAAATAAACATGTTTCTGCAAGTTTGGTCAACCCCATGTAAGTTATGGGGCAGTAACAGCACCCTTTTCAAAACTTTTTTTTCAGCCCGAAATAAACGCATTTTTTCAGACAACTGAATCCCCATGTAACAGCAAAACTCAGAAGAGCCCACACACTCAGATCTTAACCCCAGTGTGCAGAAAGGGTCAAAACGTGTTTTTCAGCAGAAATAAACATGTTTCTGCAAGTTTGGTCAACCCCATGTAAGTTATGGGGCAGTAACAGCACCCTTTTCAAAACGTGTTTTTCAGCCCGAAATAAACGCGTTTTTTCAGACAACTGAATCCCCATGTAACAGCAAAACTCAGAAGAGCCCACACACTCAGATCTTAACCCCAGTGTGCAGAAAGGGTCAAAACGTGTTTTTCAGCAGAAATAAACATGTTTCTGCAAGTTTGGTCAACCCCATGTAAGTTATGGGGCAGTAACAGCACCCTTTTCAAAACGTGTTTTTCAGCCCGAAATAAACACGTTTTTTCAGAAAACTGAATCCCCATGTAACAGCAAAACTCAGAAGAGCCCACACACTCAGATCTTAACCCCAGTGTGCAGAAAGGGTCAAAACGTGTTTTTCAGCAGAAATAAACATGTTTCTGCAAGTTTGGTCAACCCCATGTAAGTTATGGGGCAGTAACAGCACACTTTTCAAAACGTGTTTTTCAGCCCGAAATAAACGCGTTTTTTCAGACAACTGAATCCCCATGTAACAGCAAGGCTCAGAAGAGCCCACACACTCAGATCTTAACCCCAGTGTGCAGAAAGGGTCAAAACGTGTTTTTCAGCAGAAATAAACATGTTTCTGCAAGTTTGGTCAACCCCATGTAAGTTATGGGGCAGTAACAGCACCCTTTTCAAAACGTGTTTTTCAGCCCGAAATAAACGCGTTTTTTCAGACAACTGAATCCCCATGTAACAGCAAAACTCAGAAGAGCCCACACACTCAGATGTTAACCCCAGTGTGCAGAAAGGGTCAAAACGTGTTTTTCAGCAGAAATAAACATGTTTCTGCAAGTTTGGTCAACCCCATGTAAGTTATGGGGCAGTAACAGCACCCTTTTCAAAACGTGTTTTTCAGCCCGAAATAAACGCGTTTTTTCAGACAACTGAATCCCCATGTAACAGCAAGGCTCAGAAGAGCCCACACACTCAGATCTTAACCCCAGTGTGCAGAAAGTGTCAAAACGTGTTTTTCAGCAGAAATAAACATGTTTCTGCAAGTTTGGTCAACCCCATGTATGTTATGGGGCAGTAACAGCACCCTTTTCAAAACTTTTTTTTCAGCCCGAAATAAACGCGTTTTTTCAGACAACTGAATCCCCATGTAACAGCAAGGCTCAGAAGAGCCCACACACTCAGATCTTAACCCCAGTGTGCAGAAAGTGTCAAAACGTGTTTTTCAGCAGAAATAAACATGTTTCTGCAAGTTTGGTCAACCCCATGTAAGTTATGGGGCAGTAACAGCACCCTTTTCAAAACGTGTTTTTCAGCCCGAAATAAACGCGTTTTTTCAGACAACTGAATCCCCATGTAACAGCAAAACTCAGAAGAGCCCACACACTCAGATCTTAACCCCAGTGTGCAGAAAGGGTCAAAACGTGTTTTTCAGCAGAAATAAACATGTTTCTGCAAGTTTGGTCAACCCCATGTAAGTTATGGGGCAGTAACAGCACACTTTTCAAAACGTGTTTTTCAGCCCGAAATAAACGCGTTTTTTCAGACAACTGAATCCCCATGTAACAGCAAAACTCAGAAGAGCCCACACACTCAGATCTTAACCCCAGTGTGCAGAAAGGGTCAAAACATGTTTTTCAGCAGAAATTAACATGTTTCTGCAAGTTTGGTCAACCCCATGTAAGTTATGGGGCAGTAACAGCACCCTTTTCAAAACGTGTTTTTCAGCCCGAAATAAACGCGTTTTTTCAGACAACTGAATCCCCATGTAACAGCATAACTCAGAAGAGCCCACACACTCAGATCTTAACCCCAGTGTGCAGAAAGGGTCAAAACGTGTTTTTCAGCAGAAATAAACTTGTTTCTACAAGTTTGGTCAACCCCATATAAGTTATGGGGCAGTAACAGCACCCTTTTCAAAACGTGTTTTTCAGCCCGAAATAAACGCGTTTTTTCACACAACTGAATCCCCATGTAACAGCAAAACTCAGAAGAGCCCACACACTCAGATCTTAACCCCACTGTGCAGAAAGGGTCAAAACGTGTTTTTCAGCAGAAATAAACATGTTTCTGCAAGTTTGGTCAACCCCATGTAAGTTATGGGGCAGTAACAGCACCCTTTTCAAAACGTGTTTTTCAGCCCGAAATAAACGCGTTTTTTCAGACAACTGAATCCCCATGTAACAGCAAGGCTCAGAAGAGCCCACACACTCAGATCTTAACCCCAGTGTGCAGAAAGGGTCAAAACGTGTTTTTCAGCAGAAATAAACATGTTTCTGCAAGTTTGGTCAACCCCATGTAAGTTATGGGGCAGTAACAGCACCCTTTTCAAAACGTGTTTTTCAGCCCGAAATAAACGCGTTTTTTCAGACAACTGAATCCCCATGTAACAGCAAAACTCAGAAGAGCCCACACACTCAGATGTTAACCCCAGTGTGCAGAAAGGGTCAAAACGTGTTTTTCAGCAGAAATAAACATGTTTCTGCAAGTTTGGTCAACCCCATGTAAGTTATGGGGCAGTAACAGCACCCTTTTCAAAACGTGTTTTTCAGCCCGAAATAAACGCGTTTTTTCAGACAACTGAATCCCCATGTAACAGCAAAACTCAGAAGAGCCCACACACTCAGATCTTAACCCCAGTGTGCAGAAAGGGTCAAAACGTGTTTTTCAGCAGAAATAAACATGTTTCTGCAAGTTTGGTCAACCCCATGTAAGTTATGGGGCAGTAACAGCACACTTTTCAAAACGTGTTTTTCAGCCCGAAATAAACGCGTTTTTTCAGACAACTGAATCCCCATGTAACAGCAAAACTCAGAAGAGCCCACACACTCAGATCTTAACCCCAGTGTGCAGAAAGGGTCAAAACATGTTTTTCAGCAGAAATTAACATGTTTCTGCAAGTTTGGTCAACCCCATGTAAGTTATGGGGCAGTAACAGCACCCTTTTCAAAACGTGTTTTTCAGCCCGAAATAAACGCGTTTTTTCAGACAACTGAATCCCCATGTAACAGCAAAACTCAGAAGAGCCCACACACTCAGATCTTAACCCCAGTGTGCAGAAAGGGTCAAAACGTGTTTTTCAGCAGAAATAAACATGTTTCTGCAAGTTTGGTCAACCCCATATAAGTTATGGGGCAGTAACAGCACCCTTTTCAAAACGTGTTTTTCAGCCCGAAATAAACGCGTTTTTTCACACAACTGAATCCCCATGTAACAGCAAAACTCAGAAGAGCCCACACACTCAGATCTTAACCCCACTGTGCAGAAAGGGTCAAAACGTGTTTTTCAGCAGAAATAAACATGTTTCTGCAAGTTTGGTCAACCCCATGTAAGTTATGGGGCAGTAACAGCACCCTTTTCAAAACGTGTTTTTCAGCCCGAAATAAACGCGTTTTTTCAGACAACTGAATCCCCATGTAACAGCAAGGCTCAGAAGAGCCCACACACTCAGATCTTAACCCCAGTGTGCAGAAAGTGTCAAAACGTGTTTTTCAGCAGAAATAAACATGTTTCTGCAAGTTTGGTCAACCCCATGTAAGTTATGGGGCAGTAACAGCACCCTTTTCAAAACGTGTTTTTCAGCCCGAAATAAACGCGTTTTTTCAGACAACTGAATCCCCATGTAACAGCAAAGCTCAGAAGAGCCCACACACTCAGATCTTAACCCCAGTGAGCAGAAAGGGTCAAAACGTGTTTTTCAGCAGAAATAAACATGTTTCTGCAAGTTTGGTCAACCCCATGTAAGTTATGGGGCAGTAACAGCACCCTTTTCAAAACTTTTTTTTCAGCCCGAAATAAACGCATTTTTTCAGACAACTGAATCCCCATGTAACAGCAAAACTCAGAAGAGCCCACACACTCAGATCTTAACCCCAGTGTGCAGAAAGGGTCAAAACGTGTTTTTCAGCAGAAATAAACATGTTTCTGCAAGTTTGGTCAACCCCATGTAAGTTATGGGGCAGTAACAGCACCCTTTTCAAAACGTGTTTTTCAGCCCGAAATAAACGCGTTTTTTCAGACAACTGAATCCCCATGTAACAGCAAAACTCAGAAGAGCCCACACACTCAGATCTTAACCCCAGTGTGCAGAAAGGGACAAAACGTGTTTTTCAGCAGAAATAAACATGTTTCTGCAAGTTTGGTCAACCCCATGTAAGTTATGGGGCAGTAACAGCACCCTTTTCAAAACGTGTTTTTCAGCCCGAAATAAACACGTTTTTTCAGAAAACTGAATCCCCATGTAACAGCAAAACTCAGAAGAGCCCACACACTCAGATCTTAACCCCAGTGTGCAGAAAGGGTCAAAACGTGTTTTTCAGCAGAAATAAACATGTTTCTGCAAGTTTGGTCAACCCCATGTAAGTTATGGGGCAGTAACAGCACACTTTTCAAAACGTGTTTTTCAGCCCGAAATAAATGCGTTTTTTCAGACAACTGAATCCCCATGTAACAGCAAGGCTCAGAAGAGCCCACACACTCAGATCTTAACCCCAGTGTGCAGAAAGGGTCAAAACGTGTTTTTCAGCAGAAATAAACATGTTTCTGCAAGTTTGGTCAACCCCATGTAAGTTATGGGGCAGTAACAGCACCCTTTTCAAAACGTGTTTTTCAGCCCGAAATAAACGCGTTTTTTCAGACAACTGAATCCCCATGTAACAGCAAAACTCAGAAGAGCCCACACACTCAGATGTTAACCCCAGTGTGCAGAAAGGGTCAAAACGTGTTTTTCAGCAGAAATAAACATGTTTCTGCAAGTTTGGTCAACCCCATGTAAGTTATGGGGCAGTAACAGCACCCTTTTCAAAACGTGTTTTTCAGCCCGAAATAAACGCGTTTTTTCAGACAACTGAATCCCCATGTAACAGCAAAACTCAGAAGAGCCCACACACTCAGATCTTAACCCCAGTGTGCAGAAAGGGTCAAAACGTGTTTTTCAGCAGAAATAAACATGTTTCTGCAAGTTTGGTCAACCCCATGTAAGTTATGGGGCAGTAACAGCACACTTTTCAAAACGTGTTTTTCAGCCCGAAATAAACGCGTTTTTTCAGACAACTGAATCCCCATGTAACAGCAAAACTCAGAAGAGCCCACACACTCAGATCTTAACCCCAGTGTGCAGAAAGGGTCAAAACATGTTTTTCAGCAGAAATTAACATGTTTCTGCAAGTTTGGTCAACCCCATGTAAGTTATGGGGCAGTAACAGCACCCTTTTCAAAACGTGTTTTTCAGCCCGAAATAAACGCGTTTTTTCAGACAACTGAATCCCCATGTAACAGCAAAACTCAGAAGAGCCCACACACTCAGATCTTAACCCCAGTGTGCAGAAAGGGTCAAAACGTGTTTTTCAGCAGAAATAAACTTGTTTCTGCAAGTTTGGTCAACCCCATATAAGTTATGGGGCAGTAACAGCACCCTTTTCAAAACGTGTTTTTCAGCCCGAAATAAACGCGTTTTTTCACACAACTGAATCCCCATGTAACAGCAAAACTCAGAAGAGCCCACACACTCAGATCTTAACCCCACTGTGCAGAAAGGGTCAAAACGTGTTTTTCAGCAGAAATAAACATGTTTCTGCAAGTTTGGTCAACCCCATGTAAGTTATGGGGCAGTAACAGCACCCTTTTCAAAACGTGTTTTTCAGCCCGAAATAAACGCGTTTTTTCAGACAACTGAATCCCCATGTAACAGCAAGGCTCAGAAGAGCCCACACACTCAGATCTTAACCCCAGTGTGCAGAAAGTGTCAAAACGTGTTTTTCAGCAGAAATAAACATGTTTCTGCAAGTTTGGTCAACCCCATGTAAGTTATGGGGCAGTAACAGCACCCTTTTCAAAACGTGTTTTTCAGCCCGAAATAAACGCGTTTTTTCAGACAACTGAATCCCCATGTAACAGCAAAACTCAGAAGAGCCCACACACTCAGATCTTAACCCCAGTGTGCAGAAAGGGTCAAAACGTGTTTTTCAGCAGAAATAAACATTTCTGCAAGTTTGGTCAACCCCATGTAAGTTATGGGGCAGTAACAGCACACTTTTCAAAACGTGTTTTTCAGCCCGAAATAAACGCGTTTTTTCAGACAACTGAATCCCCATGTAACAGCAAAACTCAGAAGAGCCCACACACTCAGATCTTAACCCCAGTGTGCAGAAAGGGTCAAAACATGTTTTTCAGCAGAAATTAACATGTTTCTGCAAGTTTGGTCAACCCCATGTAAGTTATGGGGCAGTAACAGCACCCTTTTCAAAACGTGTTTTTCAGCCCGAAATAAACGCGTTTTTTCAGACAACTGAATCCCCATGTAACAGCAAAACTCAGAAGAGCCCACACACTCAGATCTTAACCCCAGTGTGCAGAAAGGGTCAAAACGTGTTTTTCAGTAGAAATAAACTTGTTTCTACAAGTTTGGTCAACCCCATATAAGTTATGGGGCAGTAACAGCACCCTTTTCAAAACGTGTTTTTCAGCCCGAAATAAACGCGTTTTTTCACACAACTGAATCCCCATGTAACAGCAAAACTCAGAAGAGCCCACACACTCAGATCTTAACCCCATTGTGCAGAAAGGGTCAATACGTGTTTTTCAGCAGAAATAAACATGTTTCTGCAAGTTTGGTCAACCCCATGTAAGTTATGGGGCAGTAACAGCACCCTTTTCAAAACTTTTTTTTCAGCCCGAAATAAACGCATTTTTTCAGACAACTGAATCCCCATGTAACAGCAAAACTCAGAAGAGCCCACACACTCAGATCTTAACCCCAGTGTGCAGAAAGGGTCAAAACGTGTTTTTCAGCAGAAATAAACATGTTTCTGCAAGTTTGGTCAACCCCATGTAAGTTATGGGGCAGTAACAGCACCCTTTTCAAAACGTGTTTTTCAGCCCGAAATAAACGCGTTTTTTCAGACAACTGAATCCCCATGTAACAGCAAAACTCAGAAGAGCCCACACACTCAGATCTTAACCCCAGTGTGCAGAAAGGGTCAAAACGTGTTTTTCAGCAGAAATAAACATGTTTCTGCAAGTTTGGTCAACCCCATGTAAGTTATGGGGCAGTAACAGCACCCTTTTCAAAACGTGTTTTTCAGCCCGAAATAAACACGTTTTTTCAGAAAACTGAATCCCCATGTAACAGCAAAACTCAGAAGAGCCCACACACTCAGATCTTAACCCCAGTGTGCAGAAAGGGTCAAAACGTGTTTTTCAGCAGAAATAAACATGTTTCTGCAAGTTTGGTCAACCCCATGTAAGTTATGGGGCAGTAACAGCACACTTTTCAAAACGTGTTTTTCAGCCCGAAATAAACGCGTTTTTTCAGACAACTGAATCCCCATGTAACAGCAAGGCTCAGAAGAGCCCACACACTCAGATCTTAACCCCAGTGTGCAGAAAGGGTCAAAACGTGTTTTTCAGCAGAAATAAACATGTTTCTGCAAGTTTGGTCAACCCCATGTAAGTTATGGGGCAGTAACAGCACCCTTTTCAAAACGTGTTTTTCAGCCCGAAATAAACGCGTTTTTTCAGACAACTGAATCCCCATGTAACAGCAAAACTCAGAAGAGCCCACACACTCAGATGTTAACCCCAGTGTGCAGAAAGGGTCAAAACGTGTTTTTCAGCAGAAATAAACATGTTTCTGCAAGTTTGGTCAACCCCATGTAAGTTATGGGGCAGTAACAGCACCCTTTTCAAAACGTGTTTTTCAGCCCGAAATAAACGCGTTTTTTCAGACAACTGAATCCCCATGTAACAGCAAGGCTCAGAAGAGCCCACACACTCAGATCTTAACCCCAGTGTGCAGAAAGTGTCAAAACGTGTTTTTCAGCAGAAATAAACATGTTTCTGCAAGTTTGGTCAACCCCATGTATGTTATGGGGCAGTAACAGCACCCTTTTCAAAACTTTTTTTTCAGCCCGAAATAAACGCGTTTTTTCAGACAACTGAATCCCCATGTAACAGCAAGGCTCAGAAGAGCCCACACACTCAGATCTTAACCCCAGTGTGCAGAAAGTGTCAAAACGTGTTTTTCAGCAGAAATAAACATGTTTCTGCAAGTTTGGTCAACCCCATGTAAGTTATGGGGCAGTAACAGCACCCTTTTCAAAACGTGTTTTTCAGCCCGAAATAAACGCGTTTTTTCAGACAACTGAATCCCCATGTAACAGCAAAACTCAGAAGAGCCCACACACTCAGATCTTAACCCCAGTGTGCAGAAAGGGTCAAAACGTGTTTTTCAGCAGAAATAAACATGTTTCTGCAAGTTTGGTCAACCCCATGTAAGTTATGGGGCAGTAACAGCACACTTTTCAAAACGTGTTTTTCAGCCCGAAATAAACGCGTTTTTTCAGACAACTGAATCCCCATGTAACAGCAAAACTCAGAAGAGCCCACACACTCAGATCTTAACCCCAGTGTGCAGAAAGGGTCAAAACATGTTTTTCAGCAGAAATTAACATGTTTCTGCAAGTTTGGTCAACCCCATGTAAGTTATGGGGCAGTAACAGAACCCTTTTCAAAACGTGTTTTTCAGCCCGAAATAAACGCGTTTTTTCAGACAACTGAATCCCCATGTAACAGCATAACTCAGAAGAGCCCACACACTCAGATCTTAACCCCAGTGTGCAGAAAGGGTCAAAACGTGTTTTTCAGCAGAAATAAACTTGTTTCTACAAGTTTGGTCAACCCCATATAAGTTATGGGGCAGTAACAGCACCCTTTTCAAAACGTGTTTTTCAGCCCGAAATAAACGCGTTTTTTCACACAACTGAATCCCCATGTAACAGCAAAACTCAGAAGAGCCCACACACTCAGATCTTAACCCCACTGTGCAGAAAGGGTCAAAACGTGTTTTTCAGCAGAAATAAACATGTTTCTGCAAGTTTGGTCAACCCCATGTAAGTTATGGGGCAGTAACAGCACCCTTTTCAAAACGTGTTTTTCAGCCCGAAATAAACGCGTTTTTTCAGACAACTGAATCCCCATGTAACAGCAAGGCTCAGAAGAGCCCACACACTCAGATCTTAACCCCAGTGTGCAGAAAGGGTCAAAACGTGTTTTTCAGCAGAAATAAACATGTTTCTGCAAGTTTGGTCAACCCCATGTAAGTTATGGGGCAGTAACAGCACCCTTTTCAAAACGTGTTTTTCAGCCCGAAATAAACGCGTTTTTTCAGACAACTGAATCCCCATGTAACAGCAAAACTCAGAAGAGCCCACACACTCAGATGTTAACCCCAGTGTGCAGAAAGGGTCAAAACGTGTTTTTCAGCAGAAATAAACATGTTTCTGCAAGTTTGGTCAACCCCATGTAAGTTATGGGGCAGTAACAGCACCCTTTTCAAAACGTGTTTTTCAGCCCGAAATAAACGCGTTTTTTCAGACAACTGAATCCCCATGTAACAGCAAAACTCAGAAGAGCCCACACACTCAGATCTTAACCCCAGTGTGCAGAAAGGGTCAAAACGTGTTTTTCAGCAGAAATAAACATGTTTCTGCAAGTTTGGTCAACCCCATGTAAGTTATGGGGCAGTAACAGCACACTTTTCAAAACGTGTTTTTCAGCCCGAAATAAACGCGTTTTTTCAGACAACTGAATCCCCATGTAACAGCAAAACTCAGAAGAGCCCACACACTCAGATCTTAACCCCAGTGTGCAGAAAGGGTCAAAACATGTTTTTCAGCAGAAATTAACATGTTTCTGCAAGTTTGGTCAACCCCATGTAAGTTATGGGGCAGTAACAGCACCCTTATCAAAACGTGTTTTTCAGCCCGAAATAAACGCGTTTTTTCAGACAACTGAATCCCCATGTAACAGCAAAACTCAGAAGAGCCCACACACTCAGATCTTAACCCCAGTGTGCAGAAAGGGTCAAAACGTGTTTTTCAGCAGAAATAAACATGTTTCTGCAAGTTTGGTCAACCCCATATAAGTTATGGGGCAGTAACAGCACCCTTTTCAAAACGTGTTTTTCAGCCCGAAATAAACGCGTTTTTTCACACAACTGAATCCCCATGTAACAGCAAAACTCAGAAGAGCCCACACACTCAGATCTTAACCCCACTGTGCAGAAAGGGTCAAAACGTGTTTTTCAGCAGAAATAAACATGTTTCTGCAAGTTTGGTCAACCCCATGTAAGTTATGGGGCAGTAACAGCACCCTTTTCAAAACGTGTTTTTCAGCCCGAAATAAACGCGTTTTTTCAGACAACTGAATCCCCATGTAACAGCAAGGCTCAGAAGAGCCCACACACTCAGATCTTAACCCCAGTGTGCAGAAAGTGTCAAAACGTGTTTTTCAGCAGAAATAAACATGTTTCTGCAAGTTTGGTCAACCCCATGTAAGTTATGGGGCAGTAACAGCACCCTTTTCAAAACTTTTTTTTCAGCCCGAAATAAACGCGTTTTTTCAGACAACTGAATCCCCATGTAACAGCAAAACTCAGAAGAGCCCACACACTCAGATCTTAACCCCAGTGTGCAGAAAGGGTCAAAACGTGTTTTTCAGCAGAAATAAACATGTTTCTGCAAGTTTGGTCAACCCCATGTAAGTTATGGGGCAGTAACAGCACCCTTTTCAAAACGTGTTTTTCAGCCCGAAATAAACGCGTTTTTTCAGACAACTGAATCCCCATGTAACAGCAAGGCTCAGAAGAGCCCACACACTCAGATCTTAACCCCAGTGTGCAGAAAGGGTCAAAACGTGTTTTTCAGCAGAAATAAACATGTTTCTGCAAGTTTGGTCAACCCCATGTAAGTTATGGGGCAGTAACAGCACCCTTTTCAAAACGTGTTTTTCAGCCCGAAATAAACGCGTTTTTTCAGACAACTGAATCCCCATGTAACAGCAAAACTCAGAAGAGCCCACACACTCAGATGTTAACCCCAGTGTGCAGAAAGGGTCAAAACGTGTTTTTCAGCAGAAATAAACATGTTTCTGCAAGTTTGGTCAACCCCATGTAAGTTATGGGGCAGTAACAGCACACTTTTCAAAACGTGTTTTTCAGCCCGAAATAAACGCGTTTTTTCAGACAACTGAATCCCCATGTAACAGCAAAACTCAGAAGAGCCCACACACTCAGATCTTAACCCCAGTGTGCAGAAAGGGTCAAAACATGTTTTTCAGCAGAAATTAACATGTTTCTGCAAGTTTGGTCAACCCCATGTAAGTTATGGGGCAGTAACAGCACCCTTTTCAAAACGTGTTTTTCAGCCCGAAATAAACGCGTTTTTTCAGACAACTGAATCCCCATGTAACAGCATAACTCAGAAGAGCCCACACACTCAGATCTTAACCCCAGTGTGCAGAAAGGGTCAAAACGTGTTTTTCAGCAGAAATAAACTTGTTTCTACAAGTTTGGTCAACCCCATATAAGTTATGGGGCAGTAACAGCACCCTTTTCAAAACGTGTTTTTCAGCCCGAAATAAACGCGTTTTTTCACACAACTGAATCCCCATGTAACAGCAAAACTCAGAAGAGCCCACACACTCAGATCTTAACCCCACTGTGCAGAAAGGGTCAAAACGTGTTTTTCAGCAGAAATAAACATGTTTCTGCAAGTTTGGTCAACCCCATGTAAGTTATGGGGCAGTAACAGCACCCTTTTCAAAACGTGTTTTTCAGCCCGAAATAAACGCGTTTTTTCAGACAACTGAATCCCCATGTAACAGCAAGGCTCAGAAGAGCCCACACACTCAGATCTTAACCCCAGTGTGCAGAAAGGGTCAAAACGTGTTTTTCAGCAGAAATAAACATGTTTCTGCAAGTTTGGTCAACCCCATGTAAGTTATGGGGCAGTAACAGCACCCTTTTCAAAACGTGTTTTTCAGCCCGAAATAAACGCGTTTTTTCAGACAACTGAATCCCCATGTAACAGCAAAACTCAGAAGAGCCCACACACTCAGATGTTAACCCCAGTGTGCAGAAAGGGTCAAAACGTGTTTTTCAGCAGAAATAAACATGTTTCTGCAAGTTTGGTCAACCCCATGTAAGTTATGGGGCAGTAACAGCACCCTTTTCAAAACGTGTTTTTCAGCCCGAAATAAACGCGTTTTTTCAGACAACTGAATCCCCATGTAACAGCAAAACTCAGAAGAGCCCACACACTCAGATCTTAACCCCAGTGTGCAGAAAGGGTCAAAACGTGTTTTTCAGCAGAAATAAACATGTTTCTGCAAGTTTGGTCAACCCCATGTAAGTTATGGGGCAGTAACAGCACACTTTTCAAAACGTGTTTTTCAGCCCGAAATAAACGCGTTTTTTCAGACAACTGAATCCCCATGTAACAGCAAAACTCAGAAGAGCCCACACACTCAGATCTTAACCCCAGTGTGCAGAAAGGGTCAAAACATGTTTTTCAGCAGAAATTAACATGTTTCTGCAAGTTTGGTCAACCCCATGTAAGTTATGGGGCAGTAACAGCACCCTTATCAAAACGTGTTTTTCAGCCCGAAATAAACGCGTTTTTTCAGACAACTGAATCCCCATGTAACAGCAAAACTCAGAAGAGCCCACACACTCAGATCTTAACCCCAGTGTGCAGAAAGGGTCAAAACGTGTTTTTCAGCAGAAATAAACATGTTTCTGCAAGTTTGGTCAACCCCATATAAGTTATGGGGCAGTAACAGCACCCTTTTCAAAACGTGTTTTTCAGCCCGAAATAAACGCGTTTTTTCACACAACTGAATCCCCATGTAACAGCAAAACTCAGAAGAGCCCACACACTCAGATCTTAACCCCACTGTGCAGAAAGGGTCAAAACGTGTTTTTCAGCAGAAATAAACATGTTTCTGCAAGTTTGGTCAACCCCATGTAAGTTATGGGGCAGTAACAGCACCCTTTTCAAAACGTGTTTTTCAGCCCGAAATAAACGCGTTTTTTCAGACAACTGAATCCCCATGTAACAGCAAGGCTCAGAAGAGCCCACACACTCAGATCTTAACCCCAGTGTGCAGAAAGTGTCAAAACGTGTTTTTCAGCAGAAATAAACATGTTTCTGCAAGTTTGGTCAACCCCATGTAAGTTATGGGGCAGTAACAGCACCCTTTTCAAAACGTGTTTTTCAGCCCGAAATAAACGCGTTTTTTCAGACAACTGAATCCCCATGTAACAGCAAAGCTCAGAAGAGCCCACACACTCAGATCTTAACCCCAGTGAGCAGAAAGGGTCAAAACGTGTTTTTCAGCAGAAATAAACATGTTTCTGCAAGTTTGGTCAACCCCATGTAAGTTATGGGGCAGTAACAGCACCCTTTTCAAAACTTTTTTTTCAGCCCGAAATAAACGCATTTTTTCAGACAACTGAATCCCCATGTAACAGCAAAACTCAGAAGAGCCCACACACTCAGATCTTAACCCCAGTGTGCAGAAAGGGTCAAAACGTGTTTTTCAGCAGAAATAAACATGTTTCTGCAAGTTTGGTCAACCCCATGTAAGTTATGGGGCAGTAACAGCACCCTTTTCAAAACGTGTTTTTCAGCCCGAAATAAACGCGTTTTTTCAGACAACTGAATCCCCATGTAACAGCAAGGCTCAGAAGAGCCCACACACTCAGATCTTAACCCCAGTGTGCAGAAAGGGTCAAAACGTGTTTTTCAGCAGAAATAAACATGTTTCTGCAAGTTTGGTCAACCCCATGTAAGTTATGGGGCAGTAACAGCACCCTTTTCAAAACGTGTTTTTCAGCCCGAAATAAACGCGTTTTTTCAGACAACTGAATCCCCATGTAACAGCAAAACTCAGAAGAGCCCACACACTCAGATGTTAACCCCAGTGTGCAGAAAGGGTCAAAACGTGTTTTTCAGCAGAAATAAACATGTTTCTGCAAGTTTGGTCAACCCCATGTAAGTTATGGGGCAGTAACAGCACACTTTTCAAAACGTGTTTTTCAGCCCGAAATAAACGCGTTTTTTCAGACAACTGAATCCCCATGTAACAGCAAAACTCAGAAGAGCCCACACACTCAGATCTTAACCCCAGTGTGCAGAAAGGGTCAAAACATGTTTTTCAGCAGAAATTAACATGTTTCTGCAAGTTTGGTCAACCCCATGTAAGTTATGGGGCAGTAACAGCACCCTTTTCAAAACGTGTTTTTCAGCCCGAAATAAACGCGTTTTTTCAGACAACTGAATCCCCATGTAACAGCATAACTCAGAAGAGCCCACACACTCAGATCTTAACCCCAGTGTGCAGAAAGGGTCAAAACGTGTTTTTCAGCAGAAATAAACTTGTTTCTACAAGTTTGGTCAACCCCATATAAGTTATGGGGCAGTAACAGCACCCTTTTCAAAACGTGTTTTTCAGCCCGAAATAAACGCGTTTTTTCACACAACTGAATCCCCATGTAACAGCAAAACTCAGAAGAGCCCACACACTCAGATCTTAACCCCACTGTGCAGAAAGGGTCAAAACGTGTTTTTCAGCAGAAATAAACATGTTTCTGCAAGTTTGGTCAACCCCATGTAAGTTATGGGGCAGTAACAGCACCCTTTTCAAAACGTGTTTTTCAGCCCGAAATAAACGCGTTTTTTCAGACAACTGAATCCCCATGTAACAGCAAGGCTCAGAAGAGCCCACACACTCAGATCTTAACCCCAGTGTGCAGAAAGGGTCAAAACGTGTTTTTCAGCAGAAATAAACATGTTTCTGCAAGTTTGGTCAACCCCATGTAAGTTATGGGGCAGTAACAGCACCCTTTTCAAAACGTGTTTTTCAGCCCGAAATAAACGCGTTTTTTCAGACAACTGAATCCCCATGTAACAGCAAAACTCAGAAGAGCCCACACACTCAGATGTTAACCCCAGTGTGCAGAAAGGGTCAAAACGTGTTTTTCAGCAGAAATAAACATGTTTCTGCAAGTTTGGTCAACCCCATGTAAGTTATGGGGCAGTAACAGCACCCTTTTCAAAACGTGTTTTTCAGCCCGAAATAAACGCGTTTTTTCAGACAACTGAATCCCCATGTAACAGCAAAACTCAGAAGAGCCCACACACTCAGATCTTAACCCCAGTGTGCAGAAAGGGTCAAAACGTGTTTTTCAGCAGAAATAAACATGTTTCTGCAAGTTTGGTCAACCCCATGTAAGTTATGGGGCAGTAACAGCACACTTTTCAAAACGTGTTTTTCAGCCCGAAATAAACGCGTTTTTTCAGACAACTGAATCCCCATGTAACAGCAAAACTCAGAAGAGCCCACACACTCAGATCTTAACCCCAGTGTGCAGAAAGGGTCAAAACATGTTTTTCAGCAGAAATTAACATGTTTCTGCAAGTTTGGTCAACCCCATGTAAGTTATGGGGCAGTAACAGCACCCTTATCAAAACGTGTTTTTCAGCCCGAAATAAACGCGTTTTTTCAGACAACTGAATCCCCATGTAACAGCAAAACTCAGAAGAGCCCACACACTCAGATCTTAACCCCAGTGTGCAGAAAGGGTCAAAACGTGTTTTTCAGCAGAAATAAACATGTTTCTGCAAGTTTGGTCAACCCCATATAAGTTATGGGGCAGTAACAGCACCCTTTTCAAAACGTGTTTTTCAGCCCGAAATAAACGCGTTTTTTCACACAACTGAATCCCCATGTAACAGCAAAACTCAGAAGAGCCCACACACTCAGATCTTAACCCCACTGTGCAGAAAGGGTCAAAACGTGTTTTTCAGCAGAAATAAACATGTTTCTGCAAGTTTGGTCAACCCCATGTAAGTTATGGGGCAGTAACAGCACCCTTTTCAAAACGTGTTTTTCAGCCCGAAATAAACGCGTTTTTTCAGACAACTGAATCCCCATGTAACAGCAAGGCTCAGAAGAGCCCACACACTCAGATCTTAACCCCAGTGTGCAGAAAGTGTCAAAACGTGTTTTTCAGCAGAAATAAACATGTTTCTGCAAGTTTGGTCAACCCCATGTAAGTTATGGGGCAGTAACAGCACCCTTTTCAAAACGTGTTTTTCAGCCCGAAATAAACGCGTTTTTTCAGACAACTGAATCCCCATGTAACAGCAAAGCTCAGAAGAGCCCACACACTCAGATCTTAACCCCAGTGAGCAGAAAGGGTCAAAACGTGTTTTTCAGCAGAAATAAACATGTTTCTGCAAGTTTGGTCAACCCCATGTAAGTTATGGGGCAGTAACAGCACCCTTTTCAAAACTTTTTTTTCAGCCCGAAATAAACGCATTTTTTCAGACAACTGAATCCCCATGTAACAGCAAAACTCAGAAGAGCCCACACACTCAGATCTTAACCCCAGTGTGCAGAAAGGGTCAAAACGTGTTTTTCAGCAGAAATAAACATGTTTCTGCAAGTTTGGTCAACCCCATGTAAGTTATGGGGCAGTAACAGCACCCTTTTCAAAACGTGTTTTTCAGCCCGAAATAAACGCGTTTTTTCAGACAACTGAATCCCCATGTAACAGCAAAACTCAGAAGAGCCCACACACTCAGATCTTAACCCCAGTGTGCAGAAAGGGACAAAACGTGTTTTTCAGCAGAAATAAACATGTTTCTGCAAGTTTGGTCAACCCCATGTAAGTTATGGGGCAGTAACAGCACCCTTTTCAAAACGTGTTTTTCAGCCCGAAATAAACACGTTTTTTCAGAAAACTGAATCCCCATGTAACAGCAAAACTCAGAAGAGCCCACACACTCAGATCTTAACCCCAGTGTGCAGAAAGGGTCAAAACGTGTTTTTCAGCAGAAATAAACTTGTTTCTACAAGTTTGGTCAACCCCATGTAAGTTATGGGGCAGTAACAGCACCCTTTTCAAAACGTGTTTTTCAGCCCGAAATAAACGCGTTTTTTCAGACAACTGAATCCCCATGTAACAGCAAAACTCAGAAGAGCCCACACACTCAGATGTTAACCCCAGTGTGCAGAAAGGGTCAAAACGTGTTTTTCAGCAGAAATAAACATGTTTCTGCAAGTTTGGTCAACCCCATGTAAGTTATGGGGCAGTAACAGCACCCTTTTCAAAACGTGTTTTTCAGCCCGAAATAAACGCGTTTTTTCAGACAACTGAATCCCCATGTAACAGCAAAACTCAGAAGAGCCCACACACTCAGATCTTAACCCCAGTGTGCAGAAAGGGTCAAAACGTGTTTTTCAGCAGAAATAAACATGTTTCTGAAAGTTTGGTCAACCCCATGTAAGTTATGGGGCAGTAACAGCACACTTTTCAAAACGTGTTTTTCAGCCCGAAATAAACGCGTTTTTTCAGACAACTGAATCCCCATGTAACAGCAAAACTCAGAAGAGCCCACACACTCAGATCTTAACCCCAGTGTGCAGAAAGGGTCAAAACATGTTTTTCAGCAGAAATTAACATGTTTCTGCAAGTTTGGTCAACCCCATGTAAGTTATGGGGCAGTAACAGCACCCTTTTCAAAACGTGTTTTTCAGCCCGAAATAAACGCGTTTTTTCAGACAACTGAATCCCCATGTAACAGCAAAACTCAGAAGAGCCCACACACTCAGATCTTAACCCCAGTGTGCAGAAAGGGTCAAAACGTGTTTTTCAGCAGAAATAAACTTGTTTCTGCAAGTTTGGTCAACCCCATATAAGTTATGGGGCAGTAACAGCACCCTTTTCAAAACGTGTTTTTCAGCCCGAAATAAACGCGTTTTTTCACACAACTGAATCCCCATGTAACAGCAAAACTCAGAAGAGCCCACACACTCAGATCTTAACCCCACTGTGCAGAAAGGGTCAAAACGTGTTTTTCAGCAGAAATAAACATGTTTCTGCAAGTTTGGTCAACCCCATGTAAGTTATGGGGCAGTAACAGCACCCTTTTCAAAACGTGTTTTTCAGCCCGAAATAAACGCGTTTTTTCAGACAACTGAATCCCCATGTAACAGCAAGGCTCAGAAGAGCCCACACACTCAGATCTTAACCCCAGTGTGCAGAAAGTGTCAAAACGTGTTTTTCAGCAGAAATAAACATGTTTCTGCAAGTTTGGTCAACCCCATGTAAGTTATGGGGCAGTAACAGCACCCTTTTCAAAACGTGTTTTTCAGCCCGAAATAAACGCGTTTTTTCAGACAACTGAATCCCCATGTAACAGCAAAACTCAGAAGAGCCCACACACTCAGATCTTAACCCCAGTGTGCAGAAAGGGTCAAAACGTGTTTTTCAGCAGAAATAAACATTTCTGCAAGTTTGGTCAACCCCATGTAAGTTATGGGGCAGTAACAGCACACTTTTCAAAACGTGTTTTTCAGCCCGAAATAAACGCGTTTTTTCAGACAACTGAATCCCCATGTAACAGCAAAACTCAGAAGAGCCCACACACTCAGATCTTAACCCCAGTGTGCAGAAAGGGTCAAAACATGTTTTTCAGCAGAAATTAACATGTTTCTGCAAGTTTGGTCAACCCCATGTAAGTTATGGGGCAGTAACAGCACCCTTTTCAAAACGTGTTTTTCAGCCCGAAATAAACGCGTTTTTTCAGACAACTGAATCCCCATGTAACAGCAAAACTCAGAAGAGCCCACACACTCAGATCTTAACCCCAGTGTGCAGAAAGGGTCAAAACGTGTTTTTCAGTAGAAATAAACTTGTTTCTACAAGTTTGGTCAACCCCATATAAGTTATGGGGCAGTAACAGCACCCTTTTCAAAACGTGTTTTTCAGCCCGAAATAAACGCGTTTTTTCACACAACTGAATCCCCATGTAACAGCAAAACTCAGAAGAGCCCACACACTCAGATCTTAACCCCACTGTGCAGAAAGGGTCAAAACGTGTTTTTCAGCAGAAATAAACATGTTTCTGCAAGTTTGGTCAACCCCATGTAAGTTATGGGGCAGTAACAGCACCCTTTTCAAAACTTTTTTTTCAGCCCGAAATAAACGCATTTTTTCAGACAACTGAATCCCCATGTAACAGCAAAACTCAGAAGAGCCCACACACTCAGATCTTAACCCCAGTGTGCAGAAAGGGTCAAAACGTGTTTTTCAGCAGAAATAAACATGTTTCTGCAAGTTTGGTCAACCCCATGTAAGTTATGGGGCAGTAACAGCACCCTTTTCAAAACGTGTTTTTCAGCCCGAAATAAACGCGTTTTTTCAGACAACTGAATCCCCATGTAACAGCAAAACTCAGAAGAGCCCACACACTCAGATCTTAACCCCAGTGTGCAGAAAGGGTCAAAACGTGTTTTTCAGCAGAAATAAACATGTTTCTGCAAGTTTGGTCAACCCCATGTAAGTTATGGGGCAGTAACAGCACCCTTTTCAAAACGTGTTTTTCAGCCCGAAATAAACACGTTTTTTCAGAAAACTGAATCCCCATGTAACAGCAAAACTCAGAAGAGCCCACACACTCAGATCTTAACCCCAGTGTGCAGAAAGGGTCAAAACGTGTTTTTCAGCAGAAATAAACATGTTTCTGCAAGTTTGGTCAACCCCATGTAAGTTATGGGGCAGTAACAGCACACTTTTCAAAACGTGTTTTTCAGCCCGAAATAAACGCGTTTTTTCAGACAACTGAATCCCCATGTAACAGCAAGGCTCAGAAGAGCCCACACACTCAGATCTTAACCCCAGTGTGCAGAAAGGGTCAAAACGTGTTTTTCAGCAGAAATAAACATGTTTCTGCAAGTTTGGTCAACCCCATGTAAGTTATGGGGCAGTAACAGCACCCTTTTCAAAACGTGTTTTTCAGTCCGAAATAAACGCGTTTTTTCAGACAACTGAATCCCCATGTAACAGCAAAACTCAGAAGAGCCCACACACTCAGATCTTAACCCCAGTGTGCAGAAAGGGTCAAAACATGTTTTTCAGCAGAAATTAACATGTTTCTGCAAGTTTGGTCAACCCCATGTAAGTTATGGGGCAGTAACAGCACCCTTTTCAAAACGTGTTTTTCAGCCCGAAATAAACGCGTTTTTTCAGACAACTGAATCCCCATGTAACAGCAAAACTCAGAAGAGCCCACACACTCAGATCTTAAACCCAGTGTGCAGAAAGGGTCAAAACGTGTTTTTCAGCAGAAATAAACTTGTTTCTGCAAGTTTGGTCAACCCCATATAAGTTATGGGGCAGTAACAGCACCCTTTTCAAAACGTGTTTTTCAGCCCGAAATAAACGCGTTTTTTCACACAACTGAATCCCCATGTAACAGCAAAACTCAGAAGAGCCCACACACTCAGATCTTAACCCCACTGTGCAGAAAGGGTCAAAACGTGTTTTTCAGAAGAAATAAACATGTTTCTGCAAGTTTGGTCAACCCCATGTAAGTTATGGGGCAGTAACAGCACCCTTTTCAAAACGTGTTTTTCAGCCCGAAATAAACGCGTTTTTTCAGACAACTGAATCCCCATGTAACAGCAAGGCTCAGAAGAGCCCACACACTCAGATCTTAACCCCAGTGTGCAGAAAGTGTCAAAACGTGTTTTTCAGCAGAAATAAACATGTTTCTGCAAGTTTGGTCAACCCCATGTAAGTTATGGGGCAGTAACAGCACCCTTTTCAAAACTTTTTTTTCAGCCCGAAATAAACGCGTTTTTTCAGACAACTGAATCCCCATGTAACAGCAAGGCTCAGAAGAGCCCACACACTCAGATCTTAACCCCAGTGTGCAGAAAGTGTCAAAACGTGTTTTTCAGCAGAAATAAACATGTTTCTGCAAGTTTGGTCAACCCCATGTAAGTTATGGGGCAGTAACAGCACTCTTTTCAAAACGTGTTTTTCAGCCCGAAATAAACGCGTTTTTTCACACAACTGAATCCCCATGTAACAGCAAAACTCAGAAGAGCCCACACACTCACATCTTAACCCCACTGTGCAGAAAGGGTCAAAACGTGTTTTTCAGCAGAAATAAACATGTTTCTGCAAGTTTGGTCAACCCCATGTAAGTTATGGGGCAGTAACAGCACCCTTTTCAAAACGTGTTTTTCAGCCCGAAATAAACGCGTTTTTTCAGACAACTGAATCCCCATGTAACAGCAAAACTCAGAAGAGCCCACACACTCAGATCTTAACCCCAGTGTGCAGAAAGGGTCAAAACGTGTTTTTCAGCAGAAATAAACATGTTTCTGCAAGTTTGGTCAACCCCATGTAAGTTATATGGCAGTAACAGCACCCTTTTCAAAACGTGTTTTTCAGCCCGAAATAAACGCGTTTTTTCAGACAACTGAATCCCCATGTAACAGCAAAACTCAGAAGAGCCCACACACTCAGATGTTAACCGCAGTGTGCAGAAAGGGTCAAAACGTGTTTTTCAGCAGAAATAAACATGTTTCTGCAAGTTTGGTCAACCCCATGTAAGTTATGGGGCAGTAACAGCACCCTTTTCAAAACGTGTTTTTCAGCCCGAAATAAACGCGTTTTTTCAGACAACTGAATCCCATTGTAACAGCAAAACTCAGAAGAGCCCACACACTCAGATCTTAACCCCAGTGTGCAGAAAGGGTCAAAACGTGTTTTTCAGCAGAAATAAACATGTTTCTGCAAGTTTGGTCAACCCCATGTAAGTTATGGGGCAGTAACAGCACACTTTTCAAAACGTGTTTTTCAGCCCGAAATAAACGCGTTTTTTCAGACAACTGAATCCCCATGTAACAGCAAAACTCAGAAGAGCCCACACACTCAGATCTTAACCCCAGTGTGCAGAAAGGGACAAAACGTGTTTTTCAGCAGAAATTAACATGTTTCTGCAAGTTTGGTCAACCCCATGTAAGTTATGGGGCAGTAACAGCACCCTTTTCAAAACGTGTTTTTCAGCCCGAAATAAACACGTTTTTTCAGACAACTGAATCCCCATGTAACAGCAAAACTCAGAAGAGCCCACACACTCAGATCTTAACCCCAGTGTGCAGAAAGGGTCAAAACGTGTTTTTCAGCAGAAATAAACATGTTTCTGCAAGTTTGGTCAACCCCATATAAGTTATGGGGCAGTAACAGCACCCTTTTCAAAACGTGTTTTTCAGCCCGAAATAAACGCGTTTTTTCACACAACTGAATCCCCATGTAACAGCAAAACTCAGAAGAGCCCACACACTCAGATCTTAACCCCACTGTGCAGAAAGGGTCAAAACGTGTTTTTCAGCAGAAATAAACATGTTTCTGCAAGTTTGGTCAACCCCATGTAAGTTATGGGGCAGTAACAGCACCCTTTTCAAAACGTGTTTTTCAGCCCGAAATAAACGCGTTTTTTCAGACAACTGAATCCCCATGTAACAGCAAGGCTCAGAAGAGCCCACACACTCAGATCTTAACCCCAGTGTGCAGAAAGTGTCAAAACGTGTTTTTCAGCAGAAATAAACATGTTTCTGCAAGTTTGGTCAACCCCATGTAAGTTATGGGGCAGTAACAGCACCCTTTTCAAAACGTGTTTTTCAGCCCGAAATAAACGCGTTTTTTCAGACAACTGAATCCCCATGTAACAGCAAAGCTCAGAAGAGCCCACACACTCAGATCTTAACCCCAGTGAGCATAAAGGGTCAAAACGTGTTTTTCAGCAGAAATAAACATGTTTCTGCAAGTTTGGTCAACCCCATGTAAGTTATGGGGCAGTAACAGCACCCTTTTCAAAACTTTTTTTTCAGCACGAAATAAACGCGTTTTTTCAGACAACTGAATCCACATGTAACAGCAAGGCTCAGAAGAGCCCACACACTCAGATCTTAACCCCAGTGTGCAGAAAGTGTCAAAACGTGTTTTTCAGCAGAAATAAACATGTTTCTGCAAGTTTGGTCAACCCCATGTAAGTTATGGGGCAGTAACAGCACCCTTTTCAAAACGTGTTTTTCAGCCCGAAATAAACGCGTTTTTTCAGACAACTGAATCCCCATGTAACAGCAAAACTCAGAAGAGCCCACACACTCAGATCTTAACCCCAGTGTGCAGAAAGGGTCAAAACGTGTTTTTCAGCAGAAATAAACTTGTTTCTGCAAGTTTGGTCAACCCCATATAAGTTATGGGGCAGTAACAGCACCCTTTTCAAAACGTGTTTTTCAGCCCGAAATAAACGCGTTTTTTCACACAACTGAATCCCCATGTAACAGCAAAACTCAGAAGAGCCCACACACTCAGATCTTAACCCCACTGTGCAGAAAGGGTCAAAACGTGTTTTTCAGCAGAAATAAACATGTTTCTGCAAGTTTGGTCAACCCCATGTAAGTTATGGGGCAGTAACAGCACCCTTTTCAAAACGTGTTTTTCAGCCCGAAATAAACGCGTTTTTTCAGACAACTGAATCCCCATGTAACAGCAAGGCTCAGAAGAGCCCACACACTCAGATCTTAACCCCAGTGTGCAGAAAGTGTCAAAACGTGTTTTTCAGCAGAAATAAACATGTTTCTGCAAGTTTGGTCAACCCCATGTAAGTTATGGGGCAGTAACAGCACCCTTTTCAAAACGTGTTTTTCAGCCCGAAATAAACGCGTTTTTTCAGACAACTGAATCCCCATGTAACAGCAAAACTCAGAAGAGCCCACACACTCAGATCTTAACCCCAGTGTGCAGAAAGGGTCAAAACGTGTTTTTCAGCAGAAATAAACTTGTTTCTACAAGTTTGGTCAACCCCATATAAGTTATGGGGCAGTAACAGCACCCTTTTCAAAACGTGTTTTTCAGCCCGAAATAAACGCGTTTTTTCACACAACTGAATCCCCATGTAACAGCAAAACTCAGAAGAGCCCACACACTCAGATCTTAACCCCACTGTGCAGAAAGGGTCAAAACGTGTTTTTCAGCAGAAATAAACATGTTTCTGCAAGTTTGGTCAACCCCATGTAAGTTATGGGGCAGTAACAGCACCCTTTTCAAAACGTGTTTTTCAGCCCGAAATAAACGCGTTTTTTCAGACAACTGAATCCCCATGTAACAGCAAAACTCAGAAGAGCCCACACACTCAGATCTTAACCCCAGTGTGCAGAAAGGGTCAAAACGTGTTTTTCAGCAGAAATAAACATGTTTCTGCAAGTTTGTTCAACCCCATATAAGTTATGGGGCAGTAACAGCACCCTTTTCAAAACGTGTTTTTCAGCCCGAAATAAACGCGTTTTTTCACACAACTGAATCCCCATGTAACAGCAAAACTCAGAAGAGCCCACACACTCAGATCTTAACCCCAGTGTGCAGAAAGGGTCAAAACGTGTTTTTCAGCAGAAATAAACTTGTTTCTGCAAGTTTGGTCAACCCCATATAAGTTATGGGGCAGTAACAGCACCCTTTTCAAAACGTGTTTTTCAGCCCGAAATAAACGCGTTTTTTCACACAACTGAATCCCCATGTAACAGCAAAACTCAGAAGAGCCCACACACTCAGATCTTAACCCCACTGTGCAGAAAGGGTCAAAACGTGTTTTTCAGCAGAAATAAACATGTTTCTGCAAGTTTGGTCAACCCCATGTAAGTTATGGGGCAGTAACAGCACCCTTTTCAAAACGTGTTTTTCAGCCCGAAATAAACGCGTTTTTTCAGACAACTGAATCCCCATGTAACAGCAAGGCTCAGAAGAGCCCACACACTCAGATCTTAACCCCAGTGTGCAGAAAGTGTCAAAACGTGTTTTTCAGCAGAAATAAACATGTTTCTGCAAGTTTGGTCAACCCCATGTAAGTTATGGGGCAGTAACAGCACCCTTTTCAAAACTTTTTTTTCAGCCCGAAATAAACGCGTTTTTTCAGACAACTGAATCCCCATGTAACAGCAAGGCTCAGAAGAGCCCACACACTCAGATCTTAACCCCAGTGTGCAGAAAGTGTCAAAACGTGTTTTTCAGCAGAAATAAACATGTTTCTGCAAGTTTGGTCAACCCCATGTAAGTTATGGGGCAGTAACAGCACCCTTTTCAAAACGTGTTTTTCAGCCCGAAATAAACGCGTTTTTTCAGACAACTGAATCCCCATGTAACAGCAAAACTCAGAAGAGCCCACACACTCAGATCTTAACCCCAGTGTGCAGAAAGGGTCAAAACGTGTTTTTCAGCAGAAATAAACTTGTTTCTACAAGTTTGGTCAACCCCATATAAGTTATGGGGCAGTAACAGCACCCTTTTCAAAACGTGTTTTTCAGCCCGAAATAAACGCGTTTTTTCACACAACTGAATCCCCATGTAACAGCAAAACTCAGAAGAGCCCACACACTCAGATCTTAACCCCACTGTGCAGAAAGGGACAAAACGTGTTTTTCAGCAGAAATTAACATGTTTCTGCAAGTTTGGTCAACCCCATGTAAGTTATGGGGCAGTAACAGCACCCTTTTCAAAACGTGTTTTTCAGCCCGAAATAAACGCGTTTTTTCAGACAACTGAATCCCCATGTAACAGCAAAACTCAGAAGAGCCCACACACTCAGATCTTAACCCCACTGTGCAGAAAGGGTCAAAACGTGTTTTTCAGCAGAAATAAACATGTTTCTGCAAGTTTGGTCAACCCCATGTAAGTTATGGGGCAGTAACAGCACCCTTTTCAAAACGTGTTTTTCAGCCCGAAATAAACGCGTTTTTTCAGACAACTGAATCCCCATGTAACAGCAAGGCTCAGAAGAGCCCACACACTCAGATCTTAACCCCAGTGTGCAGAAAGTGTCAAAACGTGTTTTTCAGCAGAAATAAACATGTTTCTGCAAGTTTGGTCAACCCCATGTAAGTTATGGGGCAGTAACAGCACCCTTTTCAAAACGTGTTTTTCAGCTCGAAATAAACGCGTTTTTTCAGACAACTGAATCCCCATGTAACAGCAAAGCTCAGAAGAGCCCACACACTCAGATCTTAACCCCAGTGAGCAGAAAGGGTCAAAACGTGTTTTTCAGCAGAAATAAACATGTTTCTGCAAGTTTGGTCAACCCCATGTAAGTTATGGGGCAGTAACAGCACCCTTTTCAAAACTTTTTTTTCAGCACGAAATAAACGCGTTTTTTCAGACAACTGAATCCCCATGTAACAGCAAGGCTCAGAAGAGCCCACACACTCAGATCTTAACCCCAGTGTGCAGAAAGTGTCAAAACGTGTTTTTCAGCAGAAATAAACATGTTTCTGCAAGTTTGGTCAACCCCATGTAAGTTATGGGGCAGTAACAGCACCCTTTTCAAAACGTGTTTTTCAGCCCGAAATAAACGCGTTTTTTCAGACAACTGAATCCCCATGTAACAGCAAAACTCAGAAGAGCCCACACACTCAGATCTTAACCCCAGTGTGCAGAAAGGGTCAAAACGTGTTTTTCAGCAGAAATAAACTTGTTTCTGCAAGTTTGGTCAACCCCATATAAGTTATGGGGCAGTAACAGCACCCTTTTCAAAACGTGTTTTTCAGCCCGAAATAAACGCGTTTTTTCACACAACTGAATCCCCATGTAACAGCAAAACTCAGAAGAGCCCACACACTCAGATCTTAACCCCACTGTGCAGAAAGGGTCAAAACGTGTTTTTCAGCAGAAATAAACGTTTCTGCAAGTTTGGTCAACCCCATGTAAGTTATGGGGCAGTAACAGCACCCTTTTCAAAACGTGTTTTTCAGCCCGAAATAAACGCGTTTTTTCAGACAACTGAATCCCCATGTAACAGCAAGGCTCAGAAGAGCCCACACACTCAGATCTTAACCCCAGTGTGCAGAAAGTGTCAAAACGTGTTTTTCAGCAGAAATAAACATGTTTCTGCAAGTTTGGTCAACCCCATGTAAGTTATGGGGCAGTAACAGCACCCTTTTCAAAACTTTTTTTTCAGCCCGAAATAAACGCGTTTTTTCAGACAACTGAATCCCCATGTAACAGCAAGGCTCAGAAGAGCCCACACACTCAGATCTTAACCCCAGTGTGCAGAAAGTGTCAAAACGTGTTTTTCAGCAGAAATAAACATGTTTCTGCAAGTTTGGTCAACCCCATGTAAGTTATGGGGCAGTAACAGCACCCTTTTCAAAACGTGTTTTTCAGCCCGAAATAAACGCGTTTTTTCAGACAACTGAATCCCCATGTAACAGCAAAACTCAGAAGAGCCCACACACTCAGATCTTAACCCCAGTGTGCAGAAAGGGTCAAAACGTGTTTTTCAGCAGAAATAAACTTGTTTCTACAAGTTTGGTCAACCCCATATAAGTTATGGGGCAGTAACAGCACCCTTTTCAAAACGTGTTTTTCAGCCCGAAATAAACGCGTTTTTTCACACAACTGAATCCCCATGTAACAGCAAAACTCAGAAGAGCCCACACACTCAGATCTTAACCCCACTGTGCAGAAAGGTCAAAACGTGTTTTTCAGCAGAAATAAACATGTTTCTGCAAGTTTGGTCAACCCCATGTAAGTTATGGGGCAGTAACAGCACCCTTTTCAAAACGTGTTTTTCAGCCCGAAATAAACGCGTTTTTTCAGACAACTGAATCCCCATGTAACAGCAAGGCTCAGAAGAGCCCACACACTCAGATCTTAACCCCAGTGTGCAGAAAGGGTCAAAACGTGTTTTTCAGCAGAAATAAACATGTTTCTGCAAGTTTGGTCAACCCCATGTAAGTTATGGGGCAGTAACAGCACCCTTTTCAAAACGTGTTTTTCAGCCCGAAAAAAACGCGTTTTTTCAGACAACTGAATCCCCATGTAACAGCAAAACTCAGAAGAGCCCACACACTCAGATGTTAACCCCAGTGTGCAGAAAGGGTCAAAACGTGTTTTTCAGCAGAAATAAACTTGTTTCTACAAGTTTGGTCAACCCCATATAAGTTATGGGGCAGTAACAGCACCCTTTTCAAAACGTGTTTTTCAGCCCGAAATAAACGCGTTTTTTCACACAACTGAATCCCCATGTAACAGCAAAACTCAGAAGAGCCCACACACTCAGATCTTAACCCCACTGTGCAGAAAGGGACAAAACGTGTTTTTCAGCAGAAATTAACATGTTTCTGCAAGTTTGGTCAACCCCATGTAAGTTATGGGGCAGTAACAGCACCCTTTTCAAAACGTGTTTTTCAGCCCGAAATAAACGCGTTTTTTCAGACAACTGAATCCCCATGTAACAGCAAAACTCAGAAGAGCCCACACACTCAGATCTTAACCCCAGTGTGCAGAAAGGGTCAAAACGTGTTTTTCAGCAGAAATAAACATGTTTCTGCAAGTTTGGTCAACCCCATGTAAGTTATGGGGCAGTAACAGCACACTTTTCAAAACGTGTTTTTCAGCCCGAAATAAACGCGTTTTTTCAGACTACTGAATCCCCATGTAACAGCAAGGCTCAGAAGAGCCCACACACTCAGATCTTAACCCCATTGTGCAGAAAGGTTCAAAACGTGTTTTTCAGCAGAAATAAACTTGTTTCTGCAAGTTTGGTCAACCCCATATAAGTTATGGGGCAGTAACAGCACCCTTTTCAAAACGTGTTTTTCAGCCCGAAATAAACGCGTTTTTTCACACAACTGAATCCCCATGTAACAGCAAAACTCAGAAGAGCCCACACACTCAGATCTTAACCCCACTGTGCAGAAAGGGTCAAAACGTGTTTTTCAGCAGAAATAAACATGTTTCTGCAAGTTTGGTCAACCCCATGTAAGTTATGGGGCAGTAACAGCACCCTTTTCAAAACGTGTTTTTCAGCCCGAAATAAACGCGTTTTTTCAGACAACTGAATCCCCATGTAACAGCAAGGCTCAGAAGAGCCCACACACTCAGATCTTAACCCCAGTGTGCAGAAAGTGTCAAAACGTGTTTTTCAGCAGAAATAAACGTGTTTCTGCAAGTTTGGTCAACCCCATGTAAGTTATGGGGCAGTAACAGCACCCTTTTCAAAACTTTTTTTTCAGCCCGAAATAAACGCGTTTTTTCAGACAACTGAATCCCCATGTAACAGCAAGGCTCAGAAGAGCCCACACACTCAGATCTTAACCCCAGTGTGCAGAAAGTGTCAAAACGTGTTTTTCAGCAGAAATAAACATGTTTCTGCAAGTTTGGTCAACCCCATGTAAGTTATGGGGCAGTAACAGCACCCTTTTCAAAACGTGTTTTTCAGCCCGAAATAAACGCGTTTTTTCAGACAACTGAATCCCCATGTAACAGCAAAACTCAGAAGAGCCCACACACTCAGATCTTAACCCCAGTGTGCAGAAAGGGTCAAAACGTGTTTTTCAGCAGAAATAAACATGTTTCTGCAAGTTTGGTCAACCCCATGTAAGTTATGGGGCAGTAACAGCACACTTTTCAAAACGTGTTTTTCAGCCCGAAATAAACGCGTTTTTTCAGACAACTGAATCCCCATGTAACAGCAAAACTCAGAAGAGCCCACACACTCAGATCTTAACCCCAGTGTGCAGAAAGGGTCAAAACATGTTTTTCAGCAGAAATTAACATGTTTCTGCAAGTTTGGTCAACCCCATGTAAGTTATGGGGCAGTAACAGCACCCTTTTCAAAACGTGTTTTTCAGCCCGAAATAAACGCGTTTTTTCAGACAACTGAATCCCCATGTAACAGCAAAACTCAGAAGAGCCCACACACTCAGATCTTAACCCCAGTGTGCAGAAAGGGTCAAAACGTGTTTTTCAGCAGAAATAAACTTGTTTCTACAAGTTTGGTCAACCCCATATAAGTTATGGGGCAGTAACAGCACCCTTTTCAAAACGTGTTTTTCAGCCCGAAATAAACGCGTTTTTTCACACAACTGAATCCCCATGTAACAGCAAAACTCAGAAGAGCCCACACACTCAGATCTTAACCCCACTGTGCAGAAAGGGACAAAACGTGTTTTTCAGCAGAAATTAACATGTTTCTGCAAGTTTGGTCAACCCCATGTAAGTTATGGGGCAGTAACAGCACCCTTTTCAAAACGTGTTTTTCAGCCCGAAATAAACGCGTTTTTTCAGACAACTGAATCCCCATGTAACAGCAAAACTCAGAAGAGCCCACACACTCAGATCTTAACCCCAGTGTGCAGAAAGGGTCAAAACGTGTTTTTCAGCAGAAATAAACATGTTTCTGCAAGTTTGGTCAACCCCATATAAGTTATGGGGCAGTAACAGCACCCTTTTCAAAACGTGTTTTTCAGCCCGAAATAAACGCGTTTTTTCACACAACTGAATACCCATGTAACAGCAAAACTCAGAAGAGCCCACACACTCAGATCTTAACCCCAGTGTGCAGAAAGGGTCAAAACGTGTTTTTCAGCAGAAATAAACTTGTTTCTGCAAGTTTGGTCAACCCCATATAAGTTATGGGGCAGTAACAGCACCCTTTTCAAAACGTGTTTTTCAGCCCGAAATAAACGCGTTTTTTCACACAACTGAATCCCCATGTAACAGCAAAACTCAGAAGAGCCCACACACTCAGATCTTAACCCCACTGTGCAGAAAGGGTCAAAACGTGTTTTTCAGCAGAAATAAACATGTTTCTGCAAGTTTGGTCAACCCCATGTAAGTTATGGGGCAGTAACAGCACACTTTTCAAAACGTGTTTTTCAGCCCGAAATAAACGCGTTTTTTCAGACTACTGAATCCCCATGTAACAGCAAGGCTCAGAAGAGCCCACACACTCAGATCTTAACCCCATTGTGCAGAAAGGTTCAAAACGTGTTTTTCAGCAGAAATAAACTTGTTTCTGCAAGTTTGGTCAACCCCATATAAGTTATGGGGCAGTAACAGCACCCTTTTCAAAACGTGTTTTTCAGCCCGAAATAAACGCGTTTTTCCACACAACTGAATCCCCATGTAACAGCAAAACTCAGAAGAGCCCACACACTCAGATCTTAACCCCACTGTGCAGAAAGGGTCAAAACGTGTTTTTCAGCAGAAATAAACATGTTTCTGCAAGTTTGGTCAACCCCATGTAAGTTATGGGGCAGTAACAGCACCCTTTTCAAAACGTGTTTTTCAGCCCGAAATAAACGCGTTTTTTCAGACAACTGAATCCCCATGTAACAGCAAGGCTCAGAAGAGCCCACACACTCAGATCTTAACCCCAGTGTGCAGAAAGTGTCAAAACGTGTTTTTCAGCAGAAATAAACGTGTTTCTGCAAGTTTGGTCAACCCCATGTAAGTTATGGGGCAGTAACAGCACCCTTTTCAAAACTTTTTTTTCAGCCCGAAATAAACGCGTTTTTTCAGACAACTGAATCCCCATGTAACAGCAAGGCTCAGAAGAGCCCACACACTCAGATCTTAACCCCAGTGTGCAGAAAGTGTCAAAACGTGTTTTTCAGCAGAAATAAACATGTTTCTGCAAGTTTGGTCAACCCCATGTAAGTTATGGGGCAGTAACAGCACCCTTTTCAAAACGTGTTTTTCAGCCCGAAATAAACGCGTTTTTTCAGACAACTGAATCCCCATGTAACAGCAAAACTCAGAAGAGCCCACACACTCAGATCTTAACCCCAGTGTGCAGAAAGGGTCAAAACGTGTTTTTCAGCAGAAATAAACATGTTTCTGCAAGTTTGGTCAACCCCATGTAAGTTATGGGGCAGTAACAGCACACTTTTCAAAACGTGTTTTTCAGCCCGAAATAAACGCGTTTTTTCAGACAACTGAATCCCCATGTAACAGCAAAACTCAGAAGAGCCCACACACTCAGATCTTAACCCCAGTGTGCAGAAAGGGTCAAAACGTGTTTTTCAGCAGAAATAAACTTGTTTCTACAAGTTTGGTCAACCCCATATAAGTTATGGGGCAGTAACAGCACCCTTTTCAAAACGTGTTTTTCAGCCCGAAATAAACGCGTTTTTTCACACAACTGAATCCCCATGTAACAGCAAAACTCAGAAGAGCCCACACACTCAGATCTTAACCCCACTGTGCAGAAAGGGACAAAACGTGTTTTTCAGCAGAAATTAACATGTTTCTGCAAGTTTGGTCAACCCCATGTAAGTTATGGGGCAGTAACAGCACCCTTTTCAAAACGTGTTTTTCAGCCCGAAATAAACGCGTTTTTTCAGACAACTGAATCCCCATGTAACAGCAAAACTCAGAAGAGCCCACACACTCAGATCTTAACCCCAGTGTGCAGAAAGGGTCAAAACGTGTTTTTCAGCAGAAATAAACATGTTTCTGCAAGTTTGGTCAACCCCATATAAGTTATGGGGCAGTAACAGCACCCTTTTCAAAACGTGTTTTTCAGCCCGAAATAAACGCGTTTTTTCACACAACTGAATCCCCATGTAACAGCAAAACTCAGAAGAGCCCACACACTCAGATCTTAACCCCAGTGTGCAGAAAGGGTCAAAACGTGTTTTTCAGCAGAAATAAACTTGTTTCTGCAAGTTTGGTCAACCCCATATAAGTTATGGGGCAGTAACAGCACCCTTTTCAAAACGTGTTTTTCAGCCCGAAATAAACGCGTTTTTTCACACAACTGAATCCCCATGTAACAGCAAAACTCAGAAGAGCCCACACACTCAGATCTTAACCCCACTGTGCAGAAAGGGTCAAAACGTGTTTTTCAGCAGAAATAAACATGTTTCTGCAAGTTTGGTCAACCCCATGTAAGTTATGGGGCAGTAACAGCACCCTTTTCAAAACGTGTTTTTCAGCCCGAAATAAACGCGTTTTTTCAGACAACTGAATCCCCATGTAACAGCAAGGCTCAGAAGAGCCCACACACTCAGATCTTAACCCCAGTGTGCAGAAAGTGTCAAAACGTGTTTTTCAGCAGAAATAAACATGTTTCTGCAAGTTTGGTCAACCCCATGTAAGTTATGGGGCAGTAACAGCACCCTTTTCAAAACTTTTTTTTCAGCCCGAAATAAACGCGTTTTTTCAGACAACTGAATCCCCATGTAACAGCAAGGCTCAGAAGAGCCCACACACTCAGATCTTAACCCCAGTGTGCAGAAAGTGTCAAAACGTGTTTTTCAGCAGAAATAAACATGTTTCTGCAAGTTTGGTCAACCCCATGTAAGTTATGGGGCAGTAACAGCACCCTTTTCAAAACGTGTTTTTCAGCCCGAAATAAACGCGTTTTTTCAGACAACTGAATCCCCATGTAACAGCAAAACTCAGAAGAGCCCACACACTCAGATCTTAACCCCAGTGTGCAGAAAGGGTCAAAACGTGTTTTTCAGCAGAAATAAACTTGTTTCTACAAGTTTGGTCAACCCCATATAAGTTATGGGGCAGTAACAGCACCCTTTTCAAAACGTGTTTTTCAGCCCGAAATAAACGCGTTTTTTCACACAACTGAATCCCCATGTAACAGCAAAACTCAGAAGAGCCCACACACTCAGATCTTAACCCCACTGTGCAGAAAGGGACAAAACGTGTTTTTCAGCAGAAATTAACATGTTTCTGCAAGTTTGGTCAACCCCATGTAAGTTATGGGGCAGTAACAGCACCCTTTTCAAAACGTGTTTTTCAGCCCGAAATAAACGCGTTTTTTAAGACAACTGAATCCCCATGTAACAGCAAAACTCAGAAGAGCCCACACACTCAGATCTTAACCCCACTGTGCAGAAAGGGTCAAAACGTGTTTTTCAGCAGAAATAAACATGTTTCTGCAAGTTTGGTCAACCCCATGTAAGTTATGGGGCAGTAACAGCACCCTTTTCAAAACGTGTTTTTCAGCCCGAAATAAACGCGTTTTTTCAGACAACTGAATCCCCATGTAACAGCAAGGCTCAGAAGAGCCCACACACTCAGATCTTAACCCCAGTGTGCAGAAAGTGTCAAAACGTGTTTTTCAGCAGAAATAAACATGTTTCTGCAAGTTTGGTCAACCCCATGTAAGTTATGGGGCAGTAACAGCACCCTTTTCAAAACGTGTTTTTCAGCCCGAAATAAACGCGTTTTTTCAGACAACTGAATCCCCATGTAACAGCAAAACTCAGAAGAGCCCACACACTCAGATCTTAACCCCAGTGTGCAGAAAGGGTCAAAACGTGTTTTTCAGCAGAAATAAACTTGTTTCTGCAAGTTTGGTCAACCCCATATAAGTTATGGGGCAGTAACAGCACCCTTTTCAAAACGTGTTTTTCAGCCCGAAATAAACGCGTTTTTTCACACAACTGAATCCCCATGTAACAGCAAAACTCAGAAGAGCCCACACACTCAGATCTTAACCCCACTGTGCAGAAAGGGTCAAAACGTGTTTTTCAGCAGAAATAAACATGTTTCTGCAAGTTTGGTCAACCCCATGTAAGTTATGGGGCAGTAACAGCACCCTTTTCAAAACGTGTTTTTCAGCCCGAAATAAACGCGTTTTTTCAGACAACTGAATCCCCATGTAACAGCAAGGCTCAGAAGAGCCCACACACTCAGATCTTAACCCCAGTGTGCAGAAAGTGTCAAAACGTGTTTTTCAGCAGAAATAAACATGTTTCTGCAAGTTTGGTCAACCCCATGTAAGTTATGGGGCAGTAACAGCACCCTTTTCAAAACTTTTTTTTCAGCCCGAAATAAACGCGTTTTTTCAGACAACTGAATCCCCATGTAACAGCAAGGCTCAGAAGAGCCCACACACTCAGATCTTAACCCCAGTGTGCAGAAAGTGTCAAAACGTGTTTTTCAGCAGAAATAAACATGTTTCTGCAAGTTTGGTCAACCCCATGTAAGTTATGGGGCAGTAACAGCACCCTTTTCAAAACGTGTTTTTCAGCCCGAAATAAACGCGTTTTTTCAGACAACTGAATCCCCATGTAACAGCAAAACTCAGAAGAGCCCACACACTCAGATCTTAACCCCAGTGTGCAGAAAGGGTCAAAACGTGTTTTTCAGCAGAAATAAACTTGTTTCTACAAGATTGGTCAACCCCATATAAGTTATGGGGCAGTAACAGCACCCTTTTCAAAACGTGTTTTTCAGCCCGAAATAAACGCGTTTTTTCACACAACTGAATCCCCATGTAACAGCAAAACTCAGAAGAGCCCACACACTCAGATCTTAACCCCACTGTGCAGAAAGGGTCAAAACGTGTTTTTCATCAGAAATAAACATGTTTCTGCAAGTTTGGTCAACCCCATGTAAGTTATGGGGCAGTAACAGCACCCTTTTCAAAACGTGTTTTTCAGCCCGAAATAAACGCGTTTTTTCAGACAACTGAATCCCCATGTAACAGCAAGGCTCAGAAGAGCCCACACACTCAGATCTTAACCCCAGTGTGCAGAAAGGGTCAAAACGTGTTTTTCAGCAGAAATAAACATGTTTCTGCAAGTTTGGTCAACCCCATGTAAGTTATGGGGCAGTAACAGCACCCTTTTCAAAACGTGTTTTTCAGCCCGAAATAAACGCGTTTTTTCAGACAACTGAATCCCCATGTAACAGCAAAACTCAGAAGAGCCCACACACTCAGATGTTAACCCCAGTGTGCAGAAAGGGTCAAAACGTGTTTTTCAGCAGAAATAAACTTGTTTCTACAAGTTTGGTCAACCCCATATAAGTTATGGGGCAGTAACAGCACCCTTTTCAAAACGTGTTTTTCAGCCCGAAATAAACGCGTTTTTTCAGACAACTGAATCCCCATGTAACAGCAAAACTCAGAAGAGCCCACACACTCAGATCTTAACCCCAGTGTGCAGAAAGGGTCAAAACGTGTTTTTCAGCAGAAATAAACTTGTTTCTACAAGTTTGGTCAACCCCATATAAGTTATGGGGCAGTAACAGCACCCTTTTCAAAACGTGTTTTTCAGCCCGAAATAAACGCGTTTTTTCACACAACTGAATCCCCATGTAACAGCAAAACTCAGAAGAGCCCACACACTCAGATCTTAACCCCACTGTGCAGAAAGGGACAAAACGTGTTTTTCAGCAGAAATTAACATGTTTCTGCAAGTTTGGTCAACCCCATGTAAGTTATGGGGCAGTAACAGCACCCTTTTCAAAACGTGTTTTTCAGCCCGAAATAAACGCGTTTTTTAAGACAACTGAATCCCCATGTAACAGCAAAACTCAGAAGAGCCCACACACTCAGATCTTAACCCCACTGTGCAGAAAGGGTCAAAACGTGTTTTTCAGCAGAAATAAACATGTTTCTGCAAGTTTGGTCAACCCCATGTAAGTTATGGGGCAGTAACAGCACCCTTTTCAAAACGTGTTTTTCAGCCCGAAATAAACGCGTTTTTTCAGACAACTGAATCCCCATGTAACAGCAAAACTCAGAAGAGCCCACACACTCAGATGTTAACCCCAGTGTGCAGAAAGGGTCAAAACGTGTTTTTCAGCAGAAATAAACTTGTTTCTACAAGTTTGGTCAACCCCATATAAGTTATGGGGCAGTAACAGCACCCTTTTCAAAACGTGTTTTTCAGCCCGAAATAAACGCGTTTTTTCAGACAACTGAATCCCCATGTAACAGCAAAACTCAGAAGAGCCCACACACTCAGATCTTAACCCCAGTGTGCAGAAAGGGTCAAAACGTGTTTTTCAGCAGAAATAAACTTGTTTCTACAAGTTTGGTCAACCCCATATAAGTTATGGGGCAGTAACAGCACCCTTTTCAAAACGTGTTTTTCAGCCCGAAATAAACGCGTTTTTTCACACAACTGAATCCCCATGTAACAGCAAAACTCAGAAGAGCCCACACACTCAGATCTTAACCCCACTGTGCAGAAAGGGACAAAACGTGTTTTTCAGCAGAAATTAACATGTTTCTGCAAGTTTGGTCAACCCCATGTAAGTTATGGGGCAGTAACAGCACCCTTTTCAAAACGTGTTTTTCAGCCCGAAATAAACGCGTTTTTTAAGACAACTGAATCCCCATGTAACAGCAAAACTCAGAAGAGCCCACACACTCAGATCTTAACCCCACTGTGCAGAAAGGGTCAAAACGTGTTTTTCAGCAGAAATAAACATGTTTCTGCAAGTTTGGTCAACCCCATGTAAGTTATGGGGCAGTAACAGCACCCTTTTCAAAACGTGTTTTTCAGCCCGAAATAAACGCGTTTTTTCAGACAACTGAATCCCCATGTAACAGCAAGGCTCAGAAGAGCCCACACACTCAGATCTTAACCCCAGTGTGCAGAAAGTGTCAAAACGTGTTTTTCAGCAGAAATAAACATGTTTCTGCAAGTTTGGTCAACCCCATGTAAGTTATGGGGCAGTAACAGCACCCTTTTCAAAACGTGTTTTTCAGCTCGAAATAAACGCGTTTTTTCAGACAACTGAATCCCCATGTAACAGCAAAGCTCAGAAGAGCCCACACACTCAGATCTTAACCCCAGTGAGCAGAAAGGGTCAAAACGTGTTTTTCAGCAGAAATAAACATGTTTCTGCAAGTTTGGTCAACCCCATGTAAGTTATGGGGCAGTAACAGCACCCTTTTCAAAACTTTTTTTTCAGCACGAAATAAACGCGTTTTTTCAGACAACTGAATCCCCATGTAACAGCAAGGCTCAGAAGAGCCCACACACTTAGATCTTAACCCCAGTGTGCAGAAAGTGTCAAAACGTGTTTTTCAGCAGAAATAAACATGTTTCTGCAAGTTTGGTCAACCCCATGTAAGTTATGAGGCAGTAACAGCACCCTTTTCAAAACGTGTTTTTCAGCCCGAAATAAACGCGTTTTTTCAGACAACTGAATCCCCATGTAACAGCAAAACTCAGAAGAGCCCACACACTCAGATCTTAACCCCAGTGTGCAGAAAGGGTCAAAACGTGTTTTTCAGCAGAAATAAACTTGTTTCTGCAAGTTTGGTCAACCCCATATAAGTTATGGGGCAGTAACAGCACCCTTTTCAAAACGTGTTTTTCAGCCCGAAATAAACGCGTTTTTTCACACAACTGAATCCCCATGTAACAGCAAAACTCAGAAGAGCCCACACACTCAGATCTTAACCCCACTGTGCAGAAAGGGTCAAAACGTGTTTTTCAGCAGAAATAAACATGTTTCTGCAAGTTTGGTCAACCCCATGTAAGTTATGGGGCAGTAACAGCACCCTTTTCAAAACGTGTTTTTCAGCCCGAAATAAACGCGTTTTTTCAGACAACTGAATCCCCATGTAACAGCAAGGCTCAGAAGAGCCCACACACTCAGATCTTAACCCCAGTGTGCAGAAAGTGTCAAAACGTGTTTTTCAGCAGAAATAAACATGTTTCTGCAAGTTTGGTCAACCCCATGTAAGTTATGGGGCAGTAACAGCACCCTTTTCAAAACTTTTTTTTCAGCCCGAAATAAACGCGTTTTTTCAGACAACTGAATCCCCATGTAACAGCAAGGCTCAGAAGAGCCCACACACTCAGATCTTAACCCCAGTGTGCAGAAAGTGTCAAAACGTGTTTTTCAGCAGAAATAAACATGTTTCTGCAAGTTTGGTCAACCCCATGTAAGTTATGGGGCAGTAACAGCACCCTTTTCAAAACGTGTTTTTCAGCCCGAAATAAACGCGTTTTTTCAGACAACTGAATCCCCATGTAACAGCAAAACTCAGAAGAGCCCACACACTCAGATCTTAACCCCAGTGTGCAGAAAGGGTCAAAACGTGTTTTTCAGCAGAAATAAACTTGTTTCTACAAGTTTGGTCAACCCCATATAAGTTATGGGGCAGTAACAGCACCCTTTTCAAAACGTGTTTTTCAGCCCGAAATAAACGCGTTTTTTCACACAACTGAATCCCCATGTAACAGCAAAACTCAGAAGAGCCCACACACTCAGATCTTAACCCCACTGTGCAGAAAGGGTCAAAACGTGTTTTTCAGCAGAAATAAACATGTTTCTGCAAGTTTGGTCAACCCCATGTAAGTTATGGGGCAGTAACAGCACCCTTTTCAAAACGTGTTTTTCAGCCCGAAATAAACGCGTTTTTTCAGACAACTGAACACCAAGGAAGCAGCAAGGCTCAGAAGAGCCCACACACTCAGATCTTAACCCCAGTGTGCAGAAAGGGTCAAAACGTGTTTTTCAGCAGAAATAAACATGTTTCTGCAAGTTTGGTCGACCCCATGTAAGTTATGGGGCAGTAACAGCACCCTTTTCAAAACGTGTTTTTCAGCCCGAAATAAACGCGTTTTTTCAGACAACTGAATCCCCATGTAACAGCAAAACTCAGAAGAGCCCACACACTCAGATGTTAACCCCAGTGTGCAGAAAGGGTCAAAACGTGTTTTTCAGCAGAAATAAACTTGTTTCTACAAGTTTGGTCAACCCCATATAAGTTATGGGGCAGTAACAGCACCCTTTTCAAAACGTGTTTTTCAGCCCGAAATAAACGCGTTTTTTCACACAACTGAATCCCCATGTAACAGCAAAACTCAGAAGAGCCCACACACTCAGATCTTAACCCCACTGTGCAGAAAGGGACAAAACGTGTTTTTCAGCAGAAATTAACATGTTTCTGCAAGTTTGGTCAACCCCATGTAAGTTATGGGGCAGTAACAGCACCCTTTTCAAAACGTGTTTTTCAGCCCGAAATAAACGCGTTTTTTCAGACAACTGAATCCCCATGTAACAGCAAAACTCAGAAGAGCCCACACACTCAGATCTTAACCCCAGTGTGCAGAAAGGGTCAAAACGTGTTTTTCAGCAGAAATAAACATGTTTCTGCAAGTTTGGTCAACCCCATGTAAGTTATGGGGCAGTAACAGCACACTTTTCAAAACGTGTTTTTCAGCCCGAAATAAACGCGTTTTTTCAGACTACTGAATCCCCATGTAACAGCAAGGCTCAGAAGAGCCCACACACTCAGATCTTAACCCCATTGTGCAGAAAGGGTCAAAACGTGTTTTTCAGCAGAAATAAACTTGTTTCTGCAAGTTTGGTCAACCCCATATAAGTTATGGGGCAGTAACAGCACCCTTTTCAAAACGTGTTTTTCAGCCCGAAATAAACGCGTTTTTTCACACAACTGAATCCCCATGTAACAGCAAAACTCAGAAGAGCCCACACACTCAGATCTTAACCCCACTGTGCAGAAAGGGTCAAAACGTGTTTTTCAGCAGAAATAAACATGTTTCTGCAAGTTTGGTCAACCCCATGTAAGTTATGGGGCAGTAACAGCACCCTTTTCAAAACGTGTTTTTCAGCCCGAAATAAACGCGTTTTTTCAGACAACTGAATCCCCATGTAACAGCAAGGCTCAGAAGAGCCCACACACTCAGATCTTAACCCCAGTGTGCAGAAAGTGTCAAAACGTGTTTTTCAGCAGAAATAAACATGTTTCTGCAAGTTTGGTCAACCCCATGTAAGTTATGGGGCAGTAACAGCACCCTTTTCAAAACGTGTTTTTCAGCCCGAAATAAACGCGTTTTTTCAGACAACTGAATCCCCATGTAACAGCAAAGCTCAGAAGAGCCCACACACTCAGATCTTAACCCCAGTGTGCAGAAAGGGTCAAAACGTGTTTTTCAGCAGAAATAAACATGTTTCTGCAAGTTTGGTCAACCCCATGTAAGTTATGGGGCAGTAACAGCACCCTTTTCAAAACTTTTTTTTCAGCACGAAATAAACGCGTTTTTTCAGACAACTGAATCCCCATGTAACAGCAAGGCTCAGAAGAGCCCACACACTCAGATCTTAACCCCAGTGTGCAGAAAGTGTCAAAACGTGTTTTTCAGCAGAAATAAACATGTTTCTGCAAGTTTGGTCAACCCCATGTAAGTTATGGGGCAGTAACAGCACCCTTTTCAAAACGTGTTTTTCAGCCCGAAATAACGCGTTTTTTCAGACAACTGAATCCCCATGTAACAGCAAAACTCAGAAGAGCCCACACACTCAGATCTTAACCCCAGTGTGCAGAAAGGGTCAAAACGTGTTTTTCAGCAGAAATAAACATGTTTCTGCAAGTTTGGTCAAACCCATGTAAGTTATGGGGCAGTAACAGCACACTTTTCAAAAGGTGTTTTTCAGCCCGAAATAAACGCGTTTTTTCAGACAACTGAATCCCCATGTAACAGCAAAACTCAGAAGAGCCCACACACTCAGATCTTAACCCCAGTGTGCAGAAAGGGTCAAAACATGTTTTTCAGCAGAAATTAACATGTTTCTGCAAGTTTGGTCAACCCCATGTAAGTTATGGGGCAGTAACAGCACCCTTTTCAAAACGTGTTTTTCAGCCCGAAATAAACGCGTTTTTTCAGACAACTGAATCCCCATGTAACAGCAAAGCTCAGAAGAGCCCACACACTCAGATCTTAACCCCAGTGAGCAGAAAGGGTCAAAACGTGTTTTTCAGCAGAAATAAACATGTTTCTGCAAGTTTGGTCAACCCCATGTAAGTTATGGGGCAGTAACAGCACCCTTTTCAAAACTTTTTTTTCAGCCCGAAATAAACGCGTTTTTTCAGACAACTGAATCCCCATGTAACAGCAAGGCTCAGAAGAGCCCACACACTCAGATCTTAACCCCAGTGTGCAGAAAGTGTCAAAACGTGTTTTTCAGCAGAAATAAACATGTTTCTGCAAGTTTGGTCAACCCCATGTAAGTTATGGGGCAGTAACAGCACCCTTTTCAAAACGTGTTTTTCAGCCCGAAATAAACGCGTTTTTTCAGACAACTGAATCCCCATGTAACAGCAAAACTCAGAAGAGCCCACACACTCAGATCTTAACCCCAGTGTGCAGAAAGTGTCAAAACGTGTTTTTCAGCAGAAATAAACATGTTTCTGCAAGTTTGGTCAACCCCATGTAAGTTATGGGGCAGTAACAGCACCCTTTTCAAAACGTGTTTTTCAGCCCGAAATAAACGCATTTTTTCAGACAACTGAATCCCCATGTAACAGCAAAACTCAGAAGAGCCCACACACTCAGATCTTAACCCCAGTGTGCAGAAAGGGTCAAAACGTGTTTTTCAGCAGAAATAAACATGTTTCTGCAAGTTTGGTCAACCCCATGTAAATTATGGGGCAGTAACAGCACCCTTTTCAAAACGTGTTTTTCAGCCCGAAATAAACGCGTTTTTTCAGACAACTGAATCCCCATGTAACAGCAAAACTCAGAAGAGCCCACACACTCAGATCTTAACCCCAGTGTGCAGAAAGGGTCAAAACGTGTTTTTCAGCAGAAATAAACATGTTTCTGCAAGTTTGGTCAACCCCATGTAAGTTATGGGGCAGTAACAGCACCCTTTTCAAAACGTGTTTTTCAGCCCGAAATAAACGCGTTTTTTCAGACAACTGAATCCCCATGTAACAGCAAGGCTCAGAAGAGCCCACACACTCAGATCTTAACCCCAGTGTGCAGAAAGGGTCAAAACGTGTTTTTCAGCAGAAATAAACATGTTTCTGCAAGTTTGGTCAACCCCATGTAAGTTATGGGGCAGTAACAGCACCCTTTTCAAAACGTGTTTTTCAGCCCGAAATAAACGCGTTTTTTCAGACAACTGAATCCCCATGTAACAGCAAAACTCAGAAGAGCCCACACACTCAGATCTTAACCCCAGTGTGCAGAAAGGGTCAAAACGTGTTTTTCAGCAGAAATAAACATGTTTCTGCAAGTTTGGTCGACCCCATGTAAGTTATAGGGCAGTAACAGCACCCTTTTAAAAACGTGTTTTTCAGCCCGAAATAAACGCGTTTTTTCAGACAACTGAATCCCCATGTAACAGCAAGGCTCAGAAGAGCCCACACACTCAGATCTTAACCCCAGTGTGCAGAAAGTGTCAAAACGTGTTTTTCAGCAGAAATAAACATGTTTCTGCAAGTTTGGTAAACCCCATGTAAGTTATGGGGCAGTAACAGCACCCTTTTCAAAACGTGTTTTTCAGCCCGAAATAAACGCGTTTTTTCAGACAACTGAATCCCCATGTAACAGCATAACTCAGAAGAGCCCACACACTCAGATCTTAACCCCAGTGTGCAGAAAGGGTCAAAACGTGTTTTTCAGCAGAAATAAACTTGTTTCTACAAGTTTGGTCAACCCCATATAAGTTATGGGGCAGTAACAGCACCCTTTTCAAAACGTGTTTTTCAGCCCGAAATAAACGCGTTTTTTCACACAACTGAATCCCCATGTAACAGCAAAACTCAGAAGAGCCCACACACTCAGATCTTAACCCCAGTGTGCAGAAAGGGTCAAAACGTGTTTTTCAGCAGAAATAAACATGTTTCTGCAAGTTTGGTCAACCCCATGTAAGTTATGGGGCAGTAACAGCACCCTTTTCAAAACGTGTTTTTCAGCCCGAAATAAACGCGTTTTTTCAGACAACTGAATCCCCATGTAACAGCAAAACTCAGAAGAGCCCACACACTCAGATCTTAACCCCAGTGTGCAGAAAGGGTCAAAACGTGTTTTTCAGCAGAAATAAACATGTTTCTGCAAGTTTGGTCAACCCCATGTAAGTTATGGGGCAGTAACAGCACACTTTTCAAAACGTGTTTTTCAGCCCGAAATAAACGCGTTTTTTCAGACAACTGAATCCCCATGTAACAGCAAAACTCAGAAGAGCCCACACACTCAGATCTTAACCCCATTGTGCAGAAAGGGTCAAAACGTGTTTTTCAGCAGAAATAAACATGTTTCTGCAAGTTTGGTCAACCCCATGTAAGTTATGGGGCAGTAACAGCACCCTTTTCAAAACGTGTTTTTCAGCCCGAAATAAACGCGTTTTTTCAGACAACTGAATCCCCATGTAACAGCAAGGCTCAGAAGAGCCCACACACTCAGATCTTAACCCCAGTGTGCAGAAAGTGTCAAAACGTGTTTTTCAGCAGAAATAAACATGTTTCTGCAAGTTTGGTCAACCCCATGTAAGTTATGGGGCAGTAACAGCACCCTTTTCAAAACGTGTTTTTCAGCCCGAAATAAACGCGTTTTTTCAGACAACTGAATCCCCATGTAACAGCAAAACTCAGAAGAGCCCACACACTCAGATCTTAACCCCAGTGTGCAGAAAGGGTCAAAACGTGTTTTTCAGCAGAAATAAACATGTTTCTGCAAGTTTGGTCGACCCCATGTAAGTTATGGGGCAGTAACAGCACCCTTTTCAAAACGTGTTTTTCAGCCCGAAATAAACGCGTTTTTTCAGACAACTGAATCCCCATGTAACAGCAAGGCTCAGAAGAGCCCACACACTCAGATCTTAACCCCAGTGTGCAGAAAGTGTCAAAACGTGTTTTTCAGCAGAAATAAACATGTTTCTGCAAGTTTGGTCAACCCCATGTATGTTATGGGGCAGTAACAGCACCCTTTTCAAAACTTTTTTTTCAGCCCGAAATAAACGCGTTTTTTCAGACAACTGAATCCCCATGTAACAGCAAGGCTCAGAAGAGCCCACACACTCAGATCTTAACCCCAGTGTGCAGAAAGTGTCAAAACGTGTTTTTCAGCAGAAATAAACATGTTTCTGCAAGTTTGGTCAACCCCATGTAAGTTATGGGGCAGTAACAGCACCCTTTTCAAAACGTGTTTTTCAGCCCGAAATAAACGCGTTTTTTCAGACAACTGAATCCCCATGTAACAGCAAAACTCAGAAGAGCCCACACACTCAGATCTTAACCCCAGTGTGCAGAAAGGGTCAAAACGTGTTTTTCAGCAGAAATAAACATGTTTCTGCAAGTTTGGTCAACCCCATGTAAGTTATGGGGCAGTAACAGCACACTTTTCAAAACGTGTTTTTCAGCCCGAAATAAACGCGTTTTTTCAGACAACTGAATCCCCATGTAACAGCAAAACTCAGAAGAGCCCACACACTCAGATCTTAACCCCAGTGTGCAGAAAGGGTCAAAACATGTTTTTCAGCAGAAATTAACATGTTTCTGCAAGTTTGGTCAACCCCATGTAAGTTATGGGGCAGTAACAGCACCCTTTTCAAAACGTGTTTTTCAGCCCGAAATAAACGCGTTTTTTCAGACAACAGAATCCCCATGTAACAGCATAACTCAGAAGAGCCCACACACTCAGATCTTAACCCCAGTGTGCAGAAAGGGTCAAAACGTGTTTTTCAGCAGAAATAAACTTGTTTCTACAAGTTTGGTCAACCCCATATAAGTTATGGGGCAGTAACAGCACCCTTTTCAAAACGTGTTTTTCAGCCCGAAATAAACGCGTTTTTTCACACAACTGAATCCCCATGTAACAGCAAAACTCAGAAGAGCCCACACACTCAGATCTTAACCCCACTGTGCAGAAAGGGTCAAAACGTGTTTTTCAGCAGAAATAAACATGTTTCTGCAAGTTTGGTCAACCCCATGTAAGTTATGGGGCAGTAACAGCACCCTTTTCAAAACGTGTTTTTCAGCCCGAAATAAACGCGTTTTTTCAGACAACTGAATCCCCATGTAACAGCAAGGCTCAGAAGAGCCCACACACTCAGATCTTAACCCCAGTGTGCAGAAAGGGTCAAAACGTGTTTTTCAGCAGAAATAAACATGTTTCTGCAAGTTTGGTCAACCCCATGTAAGTTATGGGGCAGTAACAGCACCCTTTTCAAAACGTGTTTTTCAGCCCGAAATAAACGCGTTTTTTCAGACAACTGAATCCCCATGTAACAGCAAAACTCAGAAGAGCCCACACACTCAGATGTTAACCCCAGTGTGCAGAAAGGGTCAAAACGTGTTTTTCAGCAGAAATAAACATGTTTCTGCAAGTTTGGTCAACCCCATGTAAGTTATGGGGCAGTAACAGCACCCTTTTCAAAACGTGTTTTTCAGCCCGAAATAAACGCGTTTTTTCAGACAACTGAATCCCCATGTAACAGCAAAACTCAGAAGAGCCCACACACTCAGATCTTAACCCCAGTGTGCAGAAAGGGTCAAAACGTGTTTTTCAGCAGAAATAAACATGTTTCTGCAAGTTTGGTCAACCCCATGTAAGTTATGGGGCAGTAACAGCACACTTTTCAAAACGTGTTTTTCAGCCCGAAATAAACGCGTTTTTTCAGACAACTGAATCCCCATGTAACAGCAAAACTCAGAAGAGCCCACACACTCAGATCTTAACCCCAGTGTGCAGAAAGGGTCAAAACATGTTTTTCAGCAGAAATTAACATGTTTCTGCAAGTTTGGTCAACCCCATGTAAGTTATGGGGCAGTAACAGCACCCTTTTCAAAACGTGTTTTTCAGCCCGAAATAAACGCGTTTTTTCAGACAACTGAATCCCCATGTAACAGCAAAACTCAGAAGAGCCCACACACTCAGATCTTAACCCCAGTGTGCAGAAAGGGTCAAAACGTGTTTTTCAGCAGAAATAAACATGTTTCTGCAAGTTTGGTCAACCCCATATAAGTTATGGGGCAGTAACAGCACCCTTTTCAAAACGTGTTTTTCAGCCCGAAATAAACGCGTTTTTTCACACAACTGAATCCCCATGTAACAGCAAAACTCAGAAGAGCCCACACACTCAGATCTTAACCCCACTGTGCAGAAAGGGTCAAAACGTGTTTTTCAGCAGAAATAAACATGTTTCTGCAAGTTTGGTCAACCCCATGTAAGTTATGGGGCAGTAACAGCACCCTTTTCAAAACGTGTTTTTCAGCCCGAAATAAACGCGTTTTTTCAGACAACTGAATCCCCATGTAACAGCAAGGCTCAGAAGAGCCCACACACTCAGATCTTAACCCCAGTGTGCAGAAAGTGTCAAAACGTGTTTTTCAGCAGAAATAAACATGTTTCTGCAAGTTTGGTCAACCCCATGTAAGTTATGGGGCAGTAACAGCACCCTTTTCAAAACGTGTTTTTCAGCCCGAAATAAACGCGTTTTTTCAGACAACTGAATCCCCATGTAACAGCAAAGCTCAGAAGAGCCCACACACTCAGATCTTAACCCCAGTGAGCAGAAAGGGTCAAAACGTGTTTTTCAGCAGAAATAAACATGTTTCTGCAAGTTTGGTCAACCCCATGTAAGTTATGGGGCAGTAACAGCACCCTTTTCAAAACTTTTTTTTCAGCACGAAATAAACGCGTTTTTTCAGACAACTGAATCCCCATGTAACAGCAAGGCTCAGAAGAGCCCACACACTCAGATCTTAACCCCAGTGTGCAGAAAGTGTCAAAACGTGTTTTTCAGCAGAAATAAACATGTTTCTGCAAGTTTGGTCAACCCCATGTAAGTTATGGGGCAGTAACAGCACCCTTTTCAAAACGTGTTTTTCAGCCCGAAATAACGCGTTTTTTCAGACAACTGAATCCCCATGTAACAGCAAAACTCAGAAGAGCCCACACACTCAGATCTTAACCCCAGTGTGCAGAAAGGGTCAAAACGTGTTTTTCAGCAGAAATAAACATGTTTCTGCAAGTTTGGTCAACCCCATGTAAGTTATGGTGCAGTAACAGCACACTTTTCAAAACGTGTTTTTCAGCCCGAAATAAACGCGTTTTTTCAGACAACTGAATCCCCATGTAACAGCAAAACTCAGAAGAGCCCACACACTCAGATCTTAACCCCAGTGTGCAGAAAGGGTCAAAACATGTTTTTCAGCAGAAATTAACATGTTTCTGCAAGTTTGGTCAACCCCATGTAAGTTATGGGGCAGTAACAGCACCCTTTTCAAAACGTGTTTTTCAGCCCGAAATAAACGCGTTTTTTCAGACAACTGAATCCCCATGTAACAGCAAAGCTCAGAAGAGCCCACACACTCAGATCTTAACCCCAGTGAGCAGAAAGGGTCAAAACGTGTTTTTCAGCAGAAATAAACATGTTTCTGCAAGTTTGGTCAACCCCATGTAAGTTATGGGGCAGTAACAGCACCCTTTTCAAAACGTGTTTTTCAGCCCGAAATAAACGCGTTTTTTCAGACAACTGAATCCCCATGTAACAGCAAAACTCAGAAGAGCCCACACACTCAGATCTTAACCCCAGTGTGCAGAAAGTGTCAAAACGTGTTTTTCAGCAGAAATAAACATGTTTCTGCAAGTTTGGTCAACCCCATGTAAGTTATGGGGCAGTAACAGCACCCTTTTCAAAACGTGTTTTTCAGCCCGAAATAAACGCATTTTTTCAGACAACTGAATCCCCATGTAACAGCAAAACTCAGAAGAGCCCACACACTCAGATCTTAACCCCAGTGTGCAGAAAGGGTCAAAACGTGTTTTTCAGCAGAAATAAACATGTTTCTGCAAGTTTGGTCAACCCCATGTAAGTTATGGGGCAGTAACAGCACCCTTTTCAAAACGTGTTTTTCAGCCCGAAATAAACGCGTTTTTTCAGACAACCGAATCCCCATGTAACAGCAAAACTCAGAAGAGCCCACACACTCAGATCTTAACCCCAGTGTGCAGAAAGGGTCAAAACGTGTTTTTCAGCAGAAATAAACATGTTTCTGCAAGTTTGGTCAACCCCATGTAAGTTATGGGGCAGTAACAGCACCCTTTTCAAAACGTGTTTTTCAGCCCGAAATAAACGCGTTTTTTCAGACAACTGAATCCCCATGTAACAGCAAGGCTCAGAAGAGCCCACACACTCAGATCTTAACCCCAGTGTGCAGAAAAGGTCAAAACGTGTTTTTCAGCAGAAATAAACATGTTTCTGCAAGTTTGGTCGACCCCATGTAAGTTATGGGGCAGTAACAGCACACTTTTCAAAACGTGTTTTTCAGCCCGAAATAAACGCGTTTTTTCAGACAACTGAATCCCCATGTAACAGCAAGGCTCAGAAGAGCCCACACACTCAGATCTTAACCCCAGTGTGCAGAAAGGGTCAAAACGTGTTTTTCAGCAGAAATAAACATGTTTCTGCAAGTTTGGTCGACCCCATGTAAGTTATGGGGCAGTAACAGCACACTTTTCAAAACGTGTTTTTCAGCCCGAAATAAACGCGTTTTTTCAGACAACTGAATCCCCATGTAACAGCAAAACTCAGAAGAGCCCACACACTCAGATCTTAACCCCAGTGTGCAGAAAAGGTCAAAACGTGTTTTTCAGCAGAAATAAACTTGTTTCTGCAAGTTTGGTCAACCCCATGTAAGTTATGGGGCAGTAACAGCACCCTTTTCAAAACGTGTTTTTCAGCCCGAAATAAACGCGTTTTTTCAGACAACTGAATCCCCATGTAACAGCAAGGCTCAGAAGAGCCCACACACTCAGATCTTAACCCCAGTGTGCAGAAAGGGTCAAAACGTGTTTTTCATCAGAAATAAACATGTTTCTGCAAGTTTGGTCAACCCCATGTAAGTTATGGGGCAGTAACAGCACCCTTTTCAAAACGTGTTTTTCAGCCCGAAATAAACGCGTTTTTTCAGACAACTGAATCCCCATGTAACAGCAAGGCTCAGAAGAGCCCACACACTCAGATCTTAACCCCAGTGTGCAGAAAGTGTCAAAACGTGTTTTTCAGCAGAAATAAACATGTTTCTGCAAGTTTGGTCGACCCCATGTAAGTTATGGGGCAGTAACAGCACCCTTTTCAAAACGTGTTTTTCAGCCCGAAATAAACGCGTTTTTTCAGACAACTGAATCCCCATGTAACAGCAAGGCTCAGAAGAGCCCACACACTCAGATCTTAACCCCAGTGTGCAGAAAGTGTCAAAACGTGTTTTTCAGCAGAAATAAACATGTTTCTGCAAGTTTGGTCAACCCCATGTATGTTATGGGGCAGTAACAGCACCCTTTTCAAAACTTTTTTTTCAGCCCGAAATAAACGCGTTTTTTCAGACAACTGAATCCCCATGTAACAGCAAGGCTCAGAAGAGCCCACACACTCAGATCTTAACCCCAGTGTGCAGAAAGTGTCAAAACGTGTTTTTCAGCAGAAATAAACATGTTTCTGCAAGTTTGGTCAACCCCATGTAAGTTATGGGGCAGTAACAGCACCCTTTTCAAAACGTGTTTTTCAGCCCGAAATAAACGCGTTTTTTCAGACAACTGAATCCCCATGTAACAGCAAAACTCAGAAGAGCCCACACACTCAGATCTTAACCCCAGTGTGCAGAAAGGGTCAAAACGTGTTTTTCAGCAGAAATAAACATGTTTCTGCAAGTTTGGTCAACCCCATGTAAGTTATGGGGCAGTAACAGCACACTTTTCAAAACGTGTTTTTCAGCCCGAAATAAACGCGTTTTTTCAGACAACTGAATCCCCATGTAACAGCAAAACTCAGAAGAGCCCACACACTCAGATCTTAACCCCAGTGTGCAGAAAGGGTCAAAACATGTTTTTCAGCAGAAATTAACATGTTTCTGCAAGTTTGGTCAACCCCATGTAAGTTATGGGGCAGTAACAGCACCCTTTTCAAAACGTGTTTTTCAGCCCGAAATAAACGCGTTTTTTCAGACAACAGAATCCCCATGTAACAGCATAACTCAGAAGAGCCCACACACTCAGATCTTAACCCCAGTGTGCAGAAAGGGTCAAAACGTGTTTTTCAGCAGAAATAAACTTGTTTCTACAAGTTTGGTCAACCCCATATAAGTTATGGGGCAGTAACAGCACCCTTTTCAAAACGTGTTTTTCAGCCCGAAATAAACGCGTTTTTTCACACAACTGAATCCCCATGTAACAGCAAAACTCAGAAGAGCCCACACACTCAGATCTTAACCCCACTGTGCAGAAAGGGTCAAAACGTGTTTTTCAGCAGAAATAAACATGTTTCTGCAAGTTTGGTCAACCCCATGTAAGTTATGGGGCAGTAACAGCACCCTTTTCAAAACGTGTTTTTCAGCCCGAAATAAACGCGTTTTTTCAGACAACTGAATCCCCATGTAACAGCAAGGCTCAGAAGAGCCCACACACTCAGATCTTAACCCCAGTGTGCAGAAAGGGTCAAAACGTGTTTTTCAGCAGAAATAAACATGTTTCTGCAAGTTTGGTCAACCCCATGTAAGTTATGGGGCAGTAACAGCACCCTTTTCAAAACGTGTTTTTCAGCCCGAAATAAACGCGTTTTTTCAGACAACTGAATCCCCATGTAACAGCAAAACTCAGAAGAGCCCACACACTCAGATGTTAACCCCAGTGTGCAGAAAGGGTCAAAACGTGTTTTTCAGCAGAAATAAACATGTTTCTGCAAGTTTGGTCAACCCCATGTAAGTTATGGGGCAGTAACAGCACCCTTTTCAAAACGTGTTTTTCAGCCCGAAATAAACGCGTTTTTTCAGACAACTGAATCCCCATGTAACAGCAAAACTCAGAAGAGCCCACACACTCAGATCTTAACCCCAGTGTGCAGAAAGGGTCAAAACGTGTTTTTCAGCAGAAATAAACATGTTTCTGCAAGTTTGGTCAACCCCATGTAAGTTATGGGGCAGTAACAGCACACTTTTCAAAACGTGTTTTTCAGCCCGAAATAAACGCGTTTTTTCAGACAACTGAATCCCCATGTAACAGCAAAACTCAGAAGAGCCCACACACTCAGATCTTAACCCCAGTGTGCAGAAAGGGTCAAAACATGTTTTTCAGCAGAAATTAACATGTTTCTGCAAGTTTGGTCAACCCCATGTAAGTTATGGGGCAGTAACAGCACCCTTTTCAAAACGTGTTTTTCAGCCCGAAATAAACGCGTTTTTTCAGACAACTGAATCCCCATGTAACAGCAAAACTCAGAAGAGCCCACACACTCAGATCTTAACCCCAGTGTGCAGAAAGGGTCAAAACGTGTTTTTCAGCAGAAATAAACATGTTTCTGCAAGTTTGGTCAACCCCATATAAGTTATGGGGCAGTAACAGCACCCTTTTCAAAACGTGTTTTTCAGCCCGAAATAAACGCGTTTTTTCACACAACTGAATCCCCATGTAACAGCAAAACTCAGAAGAGCCCACACACTCAGATCTTAACCCCACTGTGCAGAAAGGGTCAAAACGTGTTTTTCAGCAGAAATAAACATGTTTCTGCAAGTTTGGTCAACCCCATGTAAGTTATGGGGCAGTAACAGCACCCTTTTCAAAACGTGTTTTTCAGCCCGAAATAAACGCGTTTTTTCAGACAACTGAATCCCCATGTAACAGCAAGGCTCAGAAGAGCCCACACACTCAGATCTTAACCCCAGTGTGCAGAAAGTGTCAAAACGTGTTTTTCAGCAGAAATAAACATGTTTCTGCAAGTTTGGTCAACCCCATGTAAGTTATGGGGCAGTAACAGCACCCTTTTCAAAACGTGTTTTTCAGCCCGAAATAAACGCGTTTTTTCAGACAACTGAATCCCCATGTAACAGCAAAGCTCAGAAGAGCCCACACACTCAGATCTTAACCCCAGTGAGCAGAAAGGGTCAAAACGTGTTTTTCAGCAGAAATAAACATGTTTCTGCAAGTTTGGTCAACCCCATGTAAGTTATGGGGCAGTAACAGCACCCTTTTCAAAACTTTTTTTTCAGCACGAAATAAACGCGTTTTTTCAGACAACTGAATCCCCATGTAACAGCAAGGCTCAGAAGAGCCCACACACTCAGATATTAACCCCAGTGTGCAGAAAGTGTCAAAACGTGTTTTTCAGCAGAAATAAACATGTTTCTGCAAGTTTGGTCAACCCCATGTAAGTTATGGGGCAGTAACAGCACCCTTTTCAAAACGTGTTTTTCAGCCCGAAATAACGCGTTTTTTCAGACAACTGAATCCCCATGTAACAGCAAAACTCAGAAGAGCCCACACACTCAGATCTTAACCCCAGTGTGCAGAAAGGGTCAAAACGTGTTTTTCAGCAGAAATAAACATGTTTCTGCAAGTTTGGTCAACCCCATGTAAGTTATGGTGCAGTAACAGCACACTTTTCAAAACGTGTTTTTCAGCCCGAAATAAACGCGTTTTTTCAGACAACTGAATCCCCATGTAACAGCAAAACTCAGAAGAGCCCACACACTCAGATCTTAACCCCAGTGTGCAGAAAGGGTCAAAACATGTTTTTCAGCAGAAATTAACATGTTTCTGCAAGTTTGGTCAACCCCATGTAAGTTATGGGGCAGTAACAGCACCCTTTTCAAAACGTGTTTTTCAGCCCGAAATAAACGCGTTTTTTCAGACAACTGAATCCCCATGTAACAGCAAAGCTCAGAAGAGCCCACACACTCAGATCTTAACCCCAGTGAGCAGAAAGGGTCAAAACGTGTTTTTCAGCAGAAATAAACATGTTTCTGCAAGTTTGGTCAACCCCATGTAAGTTATGGGGCAGTAACAGCACCCTTTTCAAAACGTGTTTTTCAGCCCGAAATAAACGCGTTTTTTCAGACAACTGAATCCCCATGTAACAGCAAAACTCAGAAGAGCCCACACACTCAGATCTTAACCCCAGTGTGCAGAAAGTGTCAAAACGTGTTTTTCAGCAGAAATAAACATGTTTCTGCAAGTTTGGTCAACCCCATGTAAGTTATGGGGCAGTAACAGCACCCTTTTCAAAACGTGTTTTTCAGCCCGAAATAAACGCATTTTTTCAGACAACTGAATCCCCATGTAACAGCAAAACTCAGAAGAGCCCACACACTCAGATCTTAACCCCAGTGTGCAGAAAGGGTCAAAACGTGTTTTTCAGCAGAAATAAACATGTTTCTGCAAGTTTGGTCAACCCCATGTAAGTTATGGGGCAGTAACAGCACCCTTTTCAAAACGTGTTTTTCAGCCCGAAATAAACGCGTTTTTTCAGACAACCGAATCCCCATGTAACAGCAAAACTCAGAAGAGCCCACACACTCAGATCTTAACCCCAGTGTGCAGAAAGGGTCAAAACGTGTTTTTCAGCAGAAATAAACATGTTTCTGCAAGTTTGGTCAACCCCATGTAAGTTATGGGGCAGTAACAGCACCCTTTTCAAAACGTGTTTTTCAGCCCGAAATAAACGCGTTTTTTCAGACAACTGAATCCCCATGTAACAGCAAGGCTCAGAAGAGCCCACACACTCAGATCTTAACCCCAGTGTGCAGAAAGTGTCAAAACGTGTTTTTCAGCAGAAATAAACATGTTTCTGCAAGTTTGGTCAACCCCATGTAAGTTATGGGGCAGTAACAGCACCCTTTTCAAAACGTGTTTTTCAGCCCGAAATAAACGCGTTTTTTCAGACAACTGAATCCCCATGTAACAGCAAAACTCAGAAGAGCCCACACACTCAGATCTTAACCCCAGTGTGCAGAAAAGGTCAAAACGTGTTTTTCAGCAGAAATAAACATGTTTCTGCAAGTTTGGTCGACCCCATGTAAGTTATGGGGCAGTAACAGCACACTTTTCAAAACGTGTTTTTCAGCCCGAAATAAACGCGTTTTTTCAGACAACTGAATCCCCATGTAACAGCAAGGCTCAGAAGAGCCCACACACTCAGATCTTAACCCCAGTGTGCAGAAAGGGTCAAAACGTGTTTTTCAGCAGAAATAAACATGTTTCTGCAAGTTTGGTCGACCCCATGTAAGTTATGGGGCAGTAACAGCACACTTTTCAAAACGTGTTTTTCAGCCCGAAATAAACGCGTTTTTTCAGACAACTGAATCCCCATGTAACAGCAAAACTCAGAAGAGCCCACACACTCAGATCTTAACCCCAGTGTGCAGAAAAGGTCAAAACGTGTTTTTCAGCAGAAATAAACTTGTTTCTGCAAGTTTGGTCAACCCCATGTAAGTTATGGGGCAGTAACAGCACCCTTTTCAAAACGTGTTTTTCAGCCCGAAATAAACGCGTTTTTTCAGACAACTGAATCCCCATGTAACAGCAAGGCTCAGAAGAGCCCACACACTCAGATCTTAACCCCAGTGTGCAGAAAGGGTCAAAACGTGTTTTTCATCAGAAATAAACATGTTTCTGCAAGTTTGGTCAACCCCATGTAAGTTATGGGGCAGTAACAGCACCCTTTTCAAAACGTGTTTTTCAGCCCGAAATAAACGCGTTTTTTCAGACAACTGAATCCCCATGTAACAGCAAGGCTCAGAAGAGCCCACACACTCAGATCTTAACCCCAGTGTGCAGAAAGTGTCAAAACGTGTTTTTCAGCAGAAATAAACATGTTTCTGCAAGTTTGGTCAACCCCATGTAAGTTATGGGGCAGTAACAGCACCCTTTTCAAAACGTGTTTTTCAGCCCGAAATAAACGCGTTTTTTCAGACAACTGAATCCCCATGTAACAGCAAAGCTCAGAAGAGCCCACACACTCAGATCTTAACCCCAGTGAGCAGAAAGGGTCAAAACGTGTTTTTCAGCAGAAATAAACATGTTTCTGCAAGTTTGGTCAACCCCATGTAAGTTATGGGGCAGTAACAGCACCCTTTTCAAAACGTGTTTTTCAGCCCGAAATAAACGCGTTTTTTCAGACAACTGAATCCCCATGTAACAGCAAGGCTCAGAAGAGCCCACACACTCAGATCTTAACCCCAGTGTGCAGAAAGTGTCAAAACGTGTTTTTCAGCAGAAATAAACATGTTTCTGCAAGTTTGGTCAACCCCATGTAAGTTATGGGGCACTAACAGCACCCTTTTCAAAACGTGTTTTTCAGCCCGAAATAAACGCGTTTTTTCAGACAACTGAATCCCCATGTAACAGCAAAACTCAGAAGAGCCCACACACTCAGATCTTAACCCCAGTGTGCAGAAAGGGTCAAAACGTGTTTTTCAGCAGAAATAAACATGTTTCTGCAAGTTTGGTCAACCCCATGTAAGTTATGGGGCAGTAACAGCACCCTTTTCAAAACGTGTTTTTCAGCCCGAAATAAACGCGTTTTTTCAGACAACTGAATCCCCATGTAACAGCAAAGCTCAGAAGAGCCCACACACTCAGATCTTAACCCCAGTGAGCAGAAAGGGTCAAAACGTGTTTTTCAGCAGAAATAAACATGTTTCTGCAAGTTTGGTCAACCCCATGTAAGTTATGGGGCAGTAACAGCACCCTTTTCAAAACTTTTTTTTCAGCACGAAATAAACGCGTTTTTTCAGACAACTGAATCCCCATGTAACAGCAAGGCTCAGAAGAGCCCACACACTCAGATCTTAACCCCAGTGTGCAGAAAGTGTCAAAACCTGTTTTTCAGCAGAAATAAACATGTTTCTGCAAGTTTGGTCAACCCCATGTAAGTTATGGGGCAGTAACAGCACCCTTTTCAAAACGTGTTTTTCAGCCCGAAATAAACGCGTTTTTTCAGACAACTGAATCCCCATGTAACAGCAAAACTCAGAAGAGCCCACACACTCAGATCTTAACCCCAGTGTGCAGAAAGGGTCAAAACGTGTTTTTCAGCAGAAATAAACATGTTTCTGCAAGTTTGGTCAACCCCATGTAAGTTATGGGGCAGTAACAGCACACTTTTCAAAACGTGTTTTTCAGCCCGAAATAAACGCGTTTTTTCAGACAACTGAATCCCCATGTAACAGCAAAACTCAGAAGAGCCCACACACTCAGATCTTAACCCCAGTGTGCAGAAAGTGTCAAAGCGTGTTTTTCAGCAGAAATAAACATGTTTCTGCAAGTTTGGTCGACCCCATGTAAGTTATAGGGCAGTAACAGCACCCTTTTAAAAACGTGTTTTTCAGCCCGAAATAAACGCGTTTTTTCAGACAACTGAATCCCCATGTAACAGCAAAACTCAGAAGAGCCCACACATTCAGATCTTAACCCCAGTGTGCAGAAAGGGTCAAAACGTGTTTTTCAGCAGAAATAAACATGTTTCTGCAAGTTTGGTCAACCCCATGTAAGTTATGGGGCAGTAACAGCACCCTTTTCAAAACGTGTTTTTCAGCCCGAAATAAACGCGTTTTTTCAGACAACTGAACACCAAGGAAGCAGCAAGGCTCAGAAGAGCCCACACACTCAGATCTTAACCCCAGTGTGCAGAAAGGGTCAAAACGTGTTTTTCAGCAGAAATAAACATGTTTCTGCAAGTTTGGTCGACCCCATGTAAGTTATGGGGCAGTAACAGCACCCTTTTCAAAACGTGTTTTTCAGCCCGAAATAAACGCGTTTTTTCAGACAACTGAATCCCCATGTAACAGCAAGGCTCAGAAGAGCCCACACACTCAGATCTTAACCCCAGTGTGCAGAAAGTGTCAAAACGTGTTTTTCAGCAGAAATAAACATGTTTCTGCAAGTTTGGTCAACCCCATGTATGTTATGGGGCAGTAACAGCACCCTTTTCAAAACTTTTTTTTCAGCCCGAAATAAACGCGTTTTTTCAGACAACTGAATCCCCATGTAACAGCAAGGCTCAGAAGAGCCCACACACTCAGATCTTAACCCCAGTGTGCAGAAAGTGTCAAAACGTGTTTTTCAGCAGAAATAAACATGTTTCTGCAAGTTTGGTCAACCCCATGTAAGTTATGGGGCAGTAACAGCACCCTTTTCAAAACGTGTTTTTCAGCCCGAAATAAACGCGTTTTTTCAGACAACTGAATCCCCATGTAACAGCAAAACTCAGAAGAGCCCACACACTCAGATCTTAACCCCAGTGTGCAGAAAGGGTCAAAACGTGTTTTTCAGCAGAAATAAACATGTTTCTGCAAGTTTGGTCAACCCCATGTAAGTTATGGGGCAGTAACAGCACACTTTTCAAAACGTGTTTTTCAGCCCGAAATAAACGCGTTTTTTCAGACAACTGAATCCCCATGTAACAGCAAAACTCAGAAGAGCCCACACACTCAGATCTTAACCCCAGTGTGCAGAAAGGGTCAAAACATGTTTTTCAGCAGAAATTAACATGTTTCTGCAAGTTTGGTCAACCCCATGTAAGTTATGGGGCAGTAACAGCACCCTTTTCAAAACGTGTTTTTCAGCCCGAAATAAACGCGTTTTTTCAGACAACTGAATCCCCATGTAACAGCATAACTCAGAAGAGCCCACACACTCAGATCTTAACCCCAGTGTGCAGAAAGGGTCAAAACGTGTTTTTCAGCAGAAATAAACTTGTTTCTACAAGTTTGGTCAACCCCATATAAGTTATGGGGCAGTAACAGCACCCTTTTCAAAACGTGTTTTTCAGCCCGAAATAAACGCGTTTTTTCACACAACTGAATCCCCATGTAACAGCAAAACTCAGAAGAGCCCACACACTCAGATCTTAACCCCAGTGTGCAGAAAGGGTCAAAACGTGTTTTTCAGCAGAAATAAACATGTTTCTGCAAGTTTGGTCAACCCCATGTAAGTTATGGGGCAGTAACAGCACCCTTTTCAAAACGTGTTTTTCAGCCCGAAATAAACGCGTTTTTTCAGACAACTGAATTCCCATGTAACAGCAAAACTCAGAAGAGCCCACACACTCAGATCTTAACCCCAGTGTGCAGAAAGGGTCAAAACGTGTTTTTCAGCAGAAATAAACATGTTTCTGCAAGTTTGGTCAACCCCATGTAAGTTATGGGGCAGTAACAGCACACTTTTCAAAACGTGTTTTTCAGCCCGAAATAAACGCGTTTTTTCAGACAACTGAATCCCCATGTAACAGCAAAACTCAGAAGAGCCCACACACTCAGATCTTAACCCCAGTGTGCAGAAAGGGTCAAAACATGTTTTTCAGCAGAAATTAACATGTTTCTGCAAGTTTGGTCAACCCCATGTAAGTTATGGGGCAGTAACAGCACCCTTTTCAAAACGTGTTTTTCAGCCCGAAATAAACGCGTTTTTTCAGACAACTGAATCCCCATGTAACAGCAAGGCTCAGAAGAGCCCACACACTCAGATCTTAACCCCAGTGTGCAGAAAGTGTCAAAACGTGTTTTTCAGGAGAAATAAACATGTTTCTGCAAGTTTGGTCAACCCCATGTAAGTTATGGGGCAGTAACAGCACCCTTTTCAAAACGTGTTTTTCAGCCCGAAATAAACGCGTTTTTTCAGACAACTGAATCCCCATGTAACAGCAAAACTCAGAAGAGCCCACACACTCAGATCTTAACCCCATTGTGCAGAAAGGGTCAAAACGTGTTTTTCAGCAGAAATAAACATGTTTCTGCAAGTTTGGTCAACCCCATGTAAGTTATGGGGCAGTAACAGCACCCTTTTCAAAACGTGTTTTTCAGCCCGAAATAAACGCGTTTTTTTCAGACAACCGAATCCCCATGTAACAGCAAAACTCAGAAGAGCCCACACACTCAGATCTTAACCCCAGTGTGCAGAAAGGGTCAAAACGTGTTTTTCAGCAGAAATAAACATGTTTCTGCAAGTTTGGTCAACCCCATGTAAGTTATGGGGCAGTAACAGCACCCTTTTCAAAACGTGTTTTTCAGCCCGAAATAAACGCGTTTTTTCAGACAACTGAATCCCCATGTAACAGCAAGGCTCAGAAGAGCCCACACACTCAGATCTTAACCCCAGTGTGCAGAAAGTGTCAAAACGTGTTTTTCAGCAGAAATAAACATGTTTCTGCAAGTTTGGTCAACCCCATGTAAGTTATGGGGCAGTAACAGCACCCTTTTCAAAACGTGTTTTTCAGCCCGAAATAAACGCGTTTTTTCAGACAACTGAATCCCCATGTAACAGCAAAACTCAGAAGAGCCCACACACTCAGATCTTAACCCCAGTGTGCAGAAAGGGTCAAAACGTGTTTTTCAGCAGAAATAAACATGTTTCTGCAAGTTTGGTCGACCCCATGTAAGTTATGGGGCAGTAACAGCACCCTTTTCAAAACGTGTTTTTCAGCCCGAAATAAACGCGTTTTTTCAGACAACTGAATCCCCATGTAACAGCAAAACTCAGAAGAGCCCACACACTCAGATCTTAACCCCATTGTGCAGAAAGGGTCAAAACGTGTTTTTCAGCAGAAATAAACATGTTTCTGCAAGTTTGGTCAACCCCATGTAAGTTATGGGGCAGTAACAGCACCCTTTTCAAAACGTGTTTTTCAGCCCGAAATAAACGCGTTTTTTTCAGACAACCGAATCCCCATGTAACAGCAAAACTCAGAAGAGCCCACACACTCAGATCTTAACCCCAGTGTGCAGAAAGGGTCAAAACGTGTTTTTCAGCAGAAATAAACATGTTTCTGCAAGTTTGGTCAACCCCATGTAAGTTATGGGGCAGTAACAGCACCCTTTTCAAAACGTGTTTTTCAGCCCGAAATAAACGCGTTTTTTCAGACAACTGAATCCCCATGTAACAGCAAGGCTCAGAAGAGCCCACACACTCAGATCTTAACCCCAGTGTGCAGAAAGTGTCAAAACGTGTTTTTCAGCAGAAATAAACATGTTTCTGCAAGTTTGGTCAACCCCATGTAAGTTATGGGGCAGTAACAGCACCCTTTTCAAAACGTGTTTTTCAGCCCGAAATAAACGCGTTTTTTCAGACAACTGAATCCCCATGTAACAGCAAAACTCAGAAGAGCCCACACACTCAGATCTTAACCCCAGTGTGCAGAAAGGGTCAAAACGTGTTTTTCAGCAGAAATAAACATGTTTCTGCAAGTTTGGTCGACCCCATGTAAGTTATGGGGCAGTAACAGCACCCTTTTCAAAACGTGTTTTTCAGCCCGAAATAAACGCGTTTTTTCAGACAACTGAATCCCCATGTAACAGCAAGGCTCAGAAGAGCCCACACACTCAGATCTTAACCCCAGTGTGCAGAAAGTGTCAAAACGTGTTTTTCAGCAGAAATAAACATGTTTCTGCAAGTTTGGTCAACCCCATGTATGTTATGGGGCAGTAACAGCACCCTTTTCAAAACTTTTTTTTCAGCCCGAAATAAACGCGTTTTTTCAGACAACTGAATCCCCATGTAACAGCAAGGCTCAGAAGAGCCCACACACTCAGATCTTAACCCCAGTGTGCAGAAAGTGTCAAAACGTGTTTTTCAGCAGAAATAAACATGTTTCTGCAAGTTTGGTCAACCCCATGTAAGTTATGGGGCAGTAACAGCACCCTTTTCAAAACGTGTTTTTCAGCCCGAAATAAACGCGTTTTTTCAGACAACTGAATCCCCATGTAACAGCAAAACTCAGAAGAGCCCACACACTCAGATCTTAACCCCAGTGTGCAGAAAGGGTCAAAACGTGTTTTTCAGCAGAAATAAACATGTTTCTGCAAGTTTGGTCAACCCCATGTAAGTTATGGGGCAGTAACAGCACACTTTTCAAAACGTGTTTTTCAGCTCGAAATAAACGCGTTTTTTCAGACAACTGAATCCCCATGTAACAGCAAAACTCAGAAGAGCCCACACACTCAGATCTTAACCCCAGTGTGCAGAAAGGGTCAAAACGTGTTTTTCAGCAGAAATAAACTTGTTTCTACAAGTTTGGTCAACCCCATATAAGTTATGGGGCAGTAACAGCACCCTTTTCAAAACGTGTTTTTCAGCCCGAAATAAACGCGTTTTTTCACACAACTGAATCCCCATGTAACAGCAAAACTCAGAAGAGCCCACACACTCAGATCTTAACCCCACTGTGCAGAAAGGGTCAAAACGTGTTTTTCAGCAGAAATAAACATGTTTCTGCAAGTTTGGTCAACCCCATGTAAGTTATGGGGCAGTAACAGCACCCTTTTCAAAACGTGTTTTTCAGCCCGAAATAAACGCGTTTTTTCAGACAACTGAATCCCCATGTAACAGCAAGGCTCAGAAGAGCCCACACACTCAGATCTTAACCCCAGTGTGCAGAAAGGGTCAAAACGTGTTTTTCAGCAGAAATAAACATGTTTCTGCAAGTTTGGTCAACCCCATGTAAGTTATGGGGCAGTAACAGCACCCTTTTCAAAACGTGTTTTTCAGCCCGAAATAAACGCGTTTTTTCAGACAACTGAATCCCCATGTAACAGCAAAACTCAGAAGAGCCCACACACTCAGATGTTAACCCCAGTGTGCAGAAAGGGTCAAAACGTGTTTTTCAGCAGAAATAAACATGTTTCTGCAAGTTTGGTCAACCCCATGTAAGTTATGGGGCAGTAACAGCACCCTTTTCAAAACGTGTTTTTCAGCCCGAAATAAACGCGTTTTTTCAGACAACTGAATCCCCATGTAACAGCAAAACTCAGAAGAGCCCACACACTCAGATCTTAACCCCAGTGTGCAGAAAGGGTCAAAACGTGTTTTTCAGCAGAAATAAACATGTTTCTGCAAGTTTGGTCAACCCCATGTAAGTTATGGGGCAGTAACAGCACACTTTTCAAAACGTGTTTTTCAGCCCGAAATAAACGCGTTTTTTCAGACAACTGAATCCCCATGTAACAGCAAAACTCAGAAGAGCCCACACACTCAGATCTTAACCCCAGTGTGCAGAAAGGGTCAAAACATGTTTTTCAGCAGAAATTAACATGTTTCTGCAAGTTTGGTCAACCCCATGTAAGTTATGGGGCAGTAACAGCACCCTTTTCAAAACGTGTTTTTCAGCCCGAAATAAACGCGTTTTTTCAGACAACTGAATCCCCATGTAACAGCAAAACTCAGAAGAGCCCACACACTCAGATCTTAACCCCAGTGTGCAGAAAGGGTCAAAACGTGTTTTTCAGCAGAAATAAACATGTTTCTGCAAGTTTGGTCAACCCCATATAAGTTATGGGGCAGTAACAGCACCCTTTTCAAAACGTGTTTTTCAGCCCGAAATAAACGCGTTTTTTCACACAACTGAATCCCCATGTAACAGCAAAACTCAGAAGAGCCCACACACTCAGATCTTAACCCCACTGTGCAGAAAGGGTCAAAACGTGTTTTTCAGCAGAAATAAACATGTTTCTGCAAGTTTGGTCAACCCCATGTAAGTTATGGGGCAGTAACAGCACCCTTTTCAAAACGTGTTTTTCAGCCCGAAATAAACGCGTTTTTTCAGACAACTGAATCCCCATGTAACAGCAAGGCTCAGAAGAGCCCACACACTCAGATCTTAACCCCAGTGTGCAGAAAGGGTCAAAACGTGTTTTTCAGCAGAAATAAACATGTTTCTGCAAGTTTGGTCAACCCCATGTAAGTTATGGGGCAGTAACAGCACCCTTTTCAAAACGTGTTTTTCAGCCCGAAATAAACGCGTTTTTTCAGACAACTGAATCCCCATGTAACAGCAAAACTCAGAAGAGCCCACACACTCAGATGTTAACCCCAGTGTGCAGAAAGGGTCAAAACGTGTTTTTCAGCAGAAATAAACTTGTTTCTACAAGTTTGGTCAACCCCATATAAGTTATGGGGCAGTAACAGCACCCTTTTCAAAACGTGTTTTTCAGCCCGAAATAAACGCGTTTTTTCACACAACTGAATCCCCATGTAACAGCAAAACTCAGAAGAGCCCACACACTCAGATCTTAACCCCACTGTGCAGAAAGGGACAAAACGTGTTTTTCAGCAGAAATTAACATGTTTCTGCAAGTTTGGTCAACCCCATGTAAGTTATGGGGCAGTAACAGCACCCTTTTCAAAACGTGTTTTTCAGCCCGAAATAAACGCGTTTTTTCAGACAACTGAATCCCCATGTAACAGCAAAACTCAGAAGAGCCCACACACTCAGATCTTAACCCCAGTGTGCAGAAAGGGTCAAAACGTGTTTTTCAGCAGAAATAAACATGTTTCTGCAAGTTTGGTCAACCCCATGTAAGTTATGGGGCAGTAACAGCACACTTTTCAAAACGTGTTTTTCAGCCCGAAATAAACGCGTTTTTTCAGACTACTGAATCCCCATGTAACAGCAAGTCTCAGAAGAGCCCACACACTCAGATCTTAACCCCATTGTGCAGAAAGGGTCAAAACGTGTTTTTCAGCAGAAATAAACTTGTTTCTGCAAGTTTGGTCAACCCCATATAAGTTATGGGGCAGTAACAGCACCCTTTTCAAAACGTGTTTTTCAGCCCGAAATAAACGCGTTTTTTCACACAACTGAATCCCCATGTAACAGCAAAACTCAGAAGAGCCCACACACTCAGATCTTAACCCCACTGTGCAGAAAGGGTCAAAACGTGTTTTTCAGCAGAAATAAACATGTTTCTGCAAGTTTGGTCAACCCCATGTAAGTTATGGGGCAGTAACAGCACCCTTTTCAAAACGTGTTTTTCAGCCCGAAATAAACGCGTTTTTTCAGACAACTGAATCCCCATGTAACAGCAAGGCTCAGAAGAGCCCACACACTCAGATCTTAACCCCAGTGTGCAGAAAGTGTCAAAACGTGTTTTTCAGCAGAAATAAACATGTTTCTGCAAGTTTGGTCAACCCCATGTAAGTTATGGGGCAGTAACAGCACCCTTTTCAAAACTTTTTTTTCAGCCCGAAATAAACGCGTTTTTTCAGACAACTGAATCCCCATGTAACAGCAAGGCTCAGAAGAGCCCACACACTCAGATCTTAACCCCAGTGTGCAGAAAGTGTCAAAACGTGTTTTTCAGCAGAAATAAACATGTTTCTGCAAGTTTGGTCAACCCCATGTAAGTTATGGGGCAGTAAAAGCACCCTTTTCAAAACGTGTTTTTCAGCCCGAAATAAACGCGTTTTTTCAGACAACTGAATCCCCATGTAACAGCAAAACTCAGAAGAGCCCACACACTCAGATCTTAACCCCAGTGTGCAGAAAGGGTCAAAACGTGTTTTTCAGCAGAAATAAACATGTTTCTGCAAGTTTGGTCAACCCCATGTAAGTTATGGGGCAGTAACAGCACACTTTTCAAAACGTGTTTTTCAGCCCGAAATAAACGCGTATTTTCAGACAACTGAATCCCCATGTAACAGCAAAACTCAGAAGAGCCCACACACTCAGATCTTAACCCCAGTGTGCAGAAAGGGTCAAAACATGTTTTTCAGCAGAAATTAACATGTTTCTGCAAGTTTGGTCAACCCCATGTAAGTTATGGGGCAGTAACAGCACCCTTTTCAAAACGTGTTTTTCAGCCCGAAATAAACGCGTTTTTTCAGACAACTGAATCCCCATGTAACAGCAAAACTCAGAAGAGCCCACACACTCAGATCTTAACCCCAGTGTGCAGAAAGGGTCAAAACGTGTTTTTCAGCAGAAATAAACTTGTTTCTACAAGTTTGGTCAACCCCATATAAGTTATGGGGCAGTAACAGCACCCTTTTCAAAACGTGTTTTTCAGCCCGAAATAAACGCGTTTTTTCACACAACTGAATCCCCATGTAACAGCAAAACTCAGAAGAGCCCACACACTCAGATCTTAACCCCACTGTGCAGAAAGGGTCAAAACGTGTTTTTCAGCAGAAATAAACATGTTTCTGCAAGTTTGGTCAACCCCATGTAAGTTATGGGGCAGTAACAGCACCCTTTTCAAAACGTGTTTTTCAGCCCGAAATAAACGCGTTTTTTCAGACAACTGAATCCCCATGTAACAGCAAGGCTCAGAAGAGCCCACACACTCAGATCTTAACCCCAGTGTGCAGAAAGGGTCAAAACGTGTTTTTCAGCAGAAATAAACATGTTTCTGCAAGTTTGGTCAACCCCATGTAAGTTATGGGGCAGTAACAGCACCCTTTTCAAAACGTGTTTTTCAGCCCGAAATAAACGCGTTTTTTCAGACAACTGAATCCCCATGTAACAGCAAAACTCAGAAGAGCCCACACACTCAGATGTTAACCCCAGTGTGCAGAAAGGGTCAAAACGTGTTTTTCAGCAGAAATAAACATGTTTCTGCAAGTTTGGTCAACCCCATGTAAGTTATGGGGCAGTAACAGCACCCTTTTCAAAACGTGTTTTTCAGCCCGAAATAAACGCGTTTTTTCAGACAACTGAATCCCCATGTAACAGCAAGGCTCAGAAGAGCCCACACACTCAGATCTTAACCCCAGTGTGCAGAAAGTGTCAAAACGTGTTTTTCAGCAGAAATAAACATGTTTCTGCAAGTTTGGTCAACCCCATGTAAGTTATGGGGCAGTAACAGCACCCTTTTCAAAACGTGTTTTTCAGCCCGAAATAAACGCGTTTTTTCAGACAACTGAATCCCCATGTAACAGCAAAGCTCAGAAGAGCCCACACACTCAGATCTTAACCCCAGTGTGCAGAAAGGGTCAAAACGTGTTTTTCAGCAGAAATAAACATGTTTCTGCAAGTTTGGTCAACCCCATGTAAGTTATGGGGCAGTAACAGCACCCTTTTCAAAACTTTTTTTTCAGCACGAAATAAACGCGTTTTTTCAGACAACTGAATCCCCATGTAACAGCAAGGCTCAGAAGAGCCCACACACTCAGATCTTAACCCCAGTGTGCAGAAAGTGTCAAAACGTGTTTTTCAGCAGAAATAAACATGTTTCTGCAAGTTTGGTCAACCCCATGTAAGTTATGGGGCAGTAACAGCACCCTTTTCAAAACGTGTTTTTCAGCCCGAAATAACGCGTTTTTTCAGACAACTGAATCCCCATGTAACAGCAAAACTCAGAAGAGCCCACACACTCAGATCTTAACCCCAGTGTGCAGAAAGGGTCAAAACGTGTTTTTCAGCAGAAATAAACATGTTTCTGCAAGTTTGGTCAACCCCATGTAAGTTATGGGGCAGTAACAGCACACTTTTCAAAACGTGTTTTTCAGCCCGAAATAAACGCGTTTTTTCAGACAACTGAATCCCCATGTAACAGCAAAACTCAGAAGAGCCCACACACTCAGATCTTAACCCCAGTGTGCAGAAAGGGTCAAAACATGTTTTTCAGCAGAAATTAACATGTTTCTGCAAGTTTGGTCAACCCCATGTAAGTTATGGGGCAGTAACAGCACCCTTTTCAAAACGTGTTTTTCAGCCCGAAATAAACGCGTTTTTTCAGACAACTGAATCCCCATGTAACAGCAAAGCTCAGAAGAGCCCACACACTCAGATCTTAACCCCAGTGAGCAGAAAGGGTCAAAACGTGTTTTTCAGCAGAAATAAACATGTTTCTGCAAGTTTGGTCAACCCCATGTAAGTTATGGGGCAGTAACAGCACCCTTTTCAAAACTTTTTTTTCAGCCCGAAATAAACGCGTTTTTTCAGACAACTGAATCCCCATGTAACAGCAAGGCTCAGAAGAGCCCACACACTCAGATCTTAACCCCAGTGTGCAGAAAGTGTCAAAACGTGTTTTTCAGCAGAAATAAACATGTTTCTGCAAGTTTGGTCAACCCCATGTAAGTTATGGGGCAGTAACAGCACCCTTTTCAAAACGTGTTTTTCAGCCCGAAATAAACGCGTTTTTTCAGACAACTGAATCCCCATGTAACAGCAAAACTCAGAAGAGCCCACACACTCAGATCTTAACCCCAGTGTGCAGAAAGTGTCAAAACGTGTTTTTCAGCAGAAATAAACATGTTTCTGCAAGTTTGGTCAACCCCATGTAAGTTATGGGGCAGTAACAGCACCCTTTTCAAAACGTGTTTTTCAGCCCGAAATAAACGCATTTTTTCAGACAACTGAATCCCCATGTAACAGCAAAACTCAGAAGAGCCCACACACTCAGATCTTAACCCCAGTGTGCAGAAAGGGTCAAAACGTGTTTTTCAGCAGAAATAAACATGTTTCTGCAAGTTTGGTCAACCCCATGTAAATTATGGGGCAGTAACAGCACCCTTTTCAAAACGTGTTTTTCAGCCCGAAATAAACGCGTTTTTTCAGACAACTGAATCCCCATGTAACAGCAAAACTCAGAAGAGCCCACACACTCAGATCTTAACCCCAGTGTGCAGAAAGGGTCAAAACGTGTTTTTCAGCAGAAATAAACATGTTTCTGCAAGTTTGGTCAACCCCATGTAAGTTATGGGGCAGTAACAGCACCCTTTTCAAAACGTGTTTTTCAGCCCGAAATAAACGCGTTTTTTCAGACAACTGAATCCCCATGTAACAGCAAGGCTCAGAAGAGCCCACACACTCAGATCTTAACCCCAGTGTGCAGAAAGTGTCAAAACGTGTTTTTCAGCAGAAATAAACATGTTTCTGCAAGTTTGGTCAACCCCATGTAAGTTATGGGGCAGTAACAGCACCCTTTTCAAAACGTGTTTTTCAGCCCGAAATAAACGCGTTTTTTCAGACAACTGAATCCCCATGTAACAGCAAAACTCAGAAGAGCCCACACACTCAGATCTTAACCCCAGTGTGCAGAAAGGGTCAAAACGTGTTTTTCAGCAGAAATAAACATGTTTCTGCAAGTTTGGTCGACCCCATGTAAGTTATAGGGCAGTAACAGCACCCTTTTAAAAACGTGTTTTTCAGCCCGAAATAAACGCGTTTTTTCAGACAACTGAATCCCCATGTAACAGCAAAACTCAGAAGAGCCCACACACTCAGATCTTAACCCCAGTGTGCAGAAAGTGTCAAAACGTGTTTTTCAGCAGAAATAAACATGTTTCTGCAAGTTTGGTCAACCCCATGTAAGTTATGGGGCAGTAACAGCACCCTTTTCAAAACGTGTTTTTCAGCCCGAAATAAACGCGTTTTTTCAGACAACTGAATCCCCATGTAACAGCAAAACTCAGAAGAGCCCACACACTCAGATCTTAACCCCAGTGTGCAGAAAGGGTCAAAACGTGTTTTTCAGCAGAAATAAACATGTTTCTGCAAGTTTGGTCGACCCCATGTAAGTTATAGGGCAGTAACAGCACCCTTTTAAAAACGTGTTTTTCAGCCCGAAATAAACGCGTTTTTTCAGACAACTGAATCCCCATGTAACAGCAAGGCTCAGAAGAGCCCACACACTCAGATCTTAACCCCAGTGTGCAGAAAGGGTCAAAACGTGTTTTTCAGCAGAAATAAACATGTTTCTGCAAGTTTGGTCGACCCCATGTAAGTTATAGGGCAGTAACAGCACCCTTTTAAAAACGTGTTTTTCAGCCCGAAATAAACGCGTTTTTTCAGACAACTGAATCCCCATGTAACAGCAAGGCTCAGAAGAGCCCACACACTCAGATCTAAACCCCAGTGTGCAGAAAGTGTCAAAACGTGTTTTTCAGCAGAAATAAACATGTTTCTGCAAGTTTGGTAAACCCCATGTAAGTTATGGGGCAGTAACAGCACCCTTTTCAAAACGTGTTTTTCAGCCCGAAATAAACGCGTTTTTTCAGACAACTGAATCCCCATGTAACAGCAAAACTCAGAAGAGCCCACACACTCAGATCTTAACCCCAGTGTGCAGAAAGGGTCAAAACGTGTTTTTCAGCAGAAATAAACATGTTTCTGCAAGTTTGGTCGACCCCATGTAAGTTATGGGGCAGTAACAGCACCCTTTTCAAAACGTGTTTTTCAGCCCGAAATAAACGCGTTTTTTCAGACAACTGAATCCCCATGTAACAGCATAACTCAGAAGAGCCCACACACTCAGATCTTAACCCCAGTGTGCAGAAAGTGTCAAAACGTGTTTTTCAGCAGAAATAAACATGTTTCTGCAAGTTTGGTCAACCCCATGTATGTTATGGGGCAGTAACAGCACCCTTTTCAAAACTTTTTTTTCAGCCCGAAATAAACGCGTTTTTTCAGACAACTGAATCCCCATGTAACAGCAAGGCTCAGAAGAGCCCACACACTCAGATCTTAACCCCAGTGTGCAGAAAGTGTCAAAACGTGTTTTTCAGCAGAAATAAACATGTTTCTGCAAGTTTGGTCAACCCCATGTAAGTTATGGGGCAGTAACAGCACCCTTTTCAAAACGTGTTTTTCAGCCCGAAATAAACGCGTTTTTTCAGACAACTGAATCCCCATGTAACAGCAAAACTCAGAAGAGCCCACACACTCAGATCTTAACCCCAGTGTGCAGAAAGGGTCAAAACGTGTTTTTCAGCAGAAATAAACATGTTTCTGCAAGTTTGGTCAACCCCATGTAAGTTATGGGGCAGTAACAGCACACTTTTCAAAACGTGTTTTTCAGCCGAAATAAACGCGTTTTTTCAGACAACTGAATCCCCATGTAACAGCAAAACTCAGAAGAGCCCACACACTCAGATCTTAACCCCAGTGTGCAGAAAGGGTCAAAACATGTTTTTCAGCAGAAATTAACATGTTTCTGCAAGTTTGGTCAACCCCATGTAAGTTATGGGGCAGTAACAGCACCCTTTTCAAAACGTGTTTTTCAGCCCGAAATAAACGCGTTTTTTCAGACAACTGAATCCCCATGTAACAGCAAAACTCAGAAGAGCCCACACACTCAGATCTTAACCCCAGTGTGCAGAAAGGGTCAAAACGTGTTTTTCAGCAGAAATAAACATGTTTCTGCAAGTTTGGTCAACCCCATATAAGTTATGGGGCAGTAACAGCACCCTTTTCAAAACGTGTTTTTCAGCCCGAAATAAACGCGTTTTTTCAGACAACTGAATCCCCATGTAACAGCAAGGCTCAGAAGAGCCCACACACTCAGATCTTAACCCCAGTGTGCAGAAAGTGTCAAAACGTGTTTTTCAGGAGAAATAAACATGTTTCTGCAAGTTTGGTCAACCCCATGTAAGTTATGGGGCAGTAACAGCACCCTTTTCAAAACGTGTTTTTCAGCCCGAAATAAACGCGTTTTTTCAGACAACTGAATCCCCATGTAACAGCAAAACTCAGAAGAGCCCACACACTCAGATCTTAACCCCATTGTGCAGAAAGGGTCAAAACGTGTTTTTCAGCAGAAATAAACATGTTTCTGCAAGTTTGGTCAACCCCATGTAAGTTATGGGGCAGTAACAGCACCCTTTTCAAAACGTGTTTTTCAGCCCGAAATAAACGCGTTTTTTTCAGACAACCGAATCCCCATGTAACAGCAAAACTCAGAAGAGCCCACACACTCAGATCTTAACCCCAGTGTGCAGAAAGGGTCAAAACGTGTTTTTCAGCAGAAATAAACATGTTTCTGCAAGTTTGGTCAACCCCATGTAAGTTATGGGGCAGTAACAGCACCCTTTTCAAAACGTGTTTTTCAGCCCGAAATAAACGCGTTTTTTCAGACAACTGAATCCCCATGTAACAGCAAGGCTCAGAAGAGCCCACACACTCAGATCTTAACCCCAGTGTGCAGAAAGTGTCAAAACGTGTTTTTCAGCAGAAATAAACATGTTTCTGCAAGTTTGGTCAACCCCATGTAAGTTATGGGGCAGTAACAGCACCCTTTTCAAAACGTGTTTTTCAGCCCGAAATAAACGCGTTTTTTCAGACAACTGAATCCCCATGTAACAGCAAAACTCAGAAGAGCCCACACACTCAGATCTTAACCCCAGTGTGCAGAAAGGGTCAAAACGTGTTTTTCAGCAGAAATAAACATGTTTCTGCAAGTTTGGTCGACCCCATGTAAGTTATGGGGCAGTAACAGCACCCTTTTCAAAACGTGTTTTTCAGCCCGAAATAAACGCGTTTTTTCAGACAACTGAATCCCCATGTAACAGCAAGGCTCAGAAGAGCCCACACACTCAGATCTTAACCCCAGTGTGCAGAAAGTGTCAAAACGTGTTTTTCAGCAGAAATAAACATGTTTCTGCAAGTTTGGTCAACCCCATGTATGTTATGGGGCAGTAACAGCACCCTTTTCAAAACTTTTTTTTCAGCCCGAAATAAACGCGTTTTTTCAGACAACTGAATCCCCATGTAACAGCAAGGCTCAGAAGAGCCCACACACTCAGATCTTAACCCCAGTGTGCAGAAAGTGTCAAAACGTGTTTTTCAGCAGAAATAAACATGTTTCTGCAAGTTTGGTCAACCCCATGTAAGTTATGGGGCAGTAACAGCACCCTTTTCAAAACGTGTTTTTCAGCCCGAAATAAACGCGTTTTTTCAGACAACTGAATCCCCATGTAACAGCAAAACTCAGAAGAGCCCACACACTCAGATCTTAACCCCAGTGTGCAGAAAGGGTCAAAACGTGTTTTTCAGCAGAAATAAACATGTTTCTGCAAGTTTGGTCAACCCCATGTAAGTTATGGGGCAGTAACAGCACCCTTTTCAAAACGTGTTTTTCAGCCCGAAATAAACGCGTTTTTTCAGACAACTGAATCCCCATGTAACAGCAAGGCTCAGAAGAGCCCACACACTCAGATCTTAACCCCAGTGTGCAGAAAGTGTCAAAACGTGTTTTTCAGCAGAAATAAACATGTTTCTGCAAGTTTGGTCAACCCCATGTAAGTTATGGGGCAGTAACAGCACCCTTTTCAAAACGTGTTTTTCAGCCCGAAATAAACGCGTTTTTTCAGACAACTGAATCCCCATGTAACAGCAAAACTCAGAAGAGCCCACACACTCAGATCTTAACCCCAGTGTGCAGAAAGGGTCAAAACGTGTTTTTCAGCAGAAATAAACATGTTTCTGCAAGTTTGGTCGACCCCATGTAAGTTATGGGGCAGTAACAGCACCCTTTTCAAAACGTGTTTTTCAGCCCGAAATAAACGCGTTTTTTCAGACAACTGAATCCCCATGTAACAGCAAGGCTCAGAAGAGCCCACACACTCAGATCTTAACCCCAGTGTGCAGAAAGTGTCAAAACGTGTTTTTCAGCAGAAATAAACATGTTTCTGCAAGTTTGGTCAACCCCATGTATGTTATGGGGCAGTAACAGCACCCTTTTCAAAACTTTTTTTTCAGCCCGAAATAAACGCGTTTTTTCAGACAACTGAATCCCCATGTAACAGCAAGGCTCAGAAGAGCCCACACACTCAGATCTTAACCCCAGTGTGCAGAAAGTGTCAAAACGTGTTTTTCAGCAGAAATAAACATGTTTCTGCAAGTTTGGTCAACCCCATGTAAGTTATGGGGCAGTAACAGCACCCTTTTCAAAACGTGTTTTTCAGCCCGAAATAAACGCGTTTTTTCAGACAACTGAATCCCCATGTAACAGCAAAACTCAGAAGAGCCCACACACTCAGATCTTAACCCCAGTGTGCAGAAAGGGTCAAAACGTGTTTTTCAGCAGAAATAAACATGTTTCTGCAAGTTTGGTCAACCCCATGTAAGTTATGGGGCAGTAACAGCACACTTTTCAAAACGTGTTTTTCAGCCCGAAATAAACGCGTTTTTTCAGACAACTGAATCCCCATGTAACAGCAAAACTCAGAAGAGCCCACACACTCAGATCTTAACCCCAGTGTGCAGAAAGGGTCAAAACATGTTTTTCAGCAGAAATTAACATGTTTCTGCAAGTTTGGTCAACCCCATGTAAGTTATGGGGCAGTAACAGCACCCTTTTCAAAACGTGTTTTTCAGCCCGAAATAAACGCGTTTTTTCAGACAACTGAATCCCCATGTAACAGCATAACTCAGAAGAGCCCACACACTCAGATCTTAACCCCAGTGTGCAGAAAGGGTCAAAACGTGTTTTTCAGCAGAAATAAACTTGTTTCTACAAGTTTGGTCAACCCCATATAAGTTATGGGGCAGTAACAGCACCCTTTTCAAAACGTGTTTTTCAGCCCGAAATAAACGCGTTTTTTCACACAACTGAATCCCCATGTAACAGCAAAACTCAGAAGAGCCCACACACTCAGATCTTAACCCCACTGTGCAGAAAGGGTCAAAACGTGTTTTTCAGCAGAAATAAACATGTTTCTGCAAGTTTGGTCAACCCCATGTAAGTTATGGGGCAGTAACAGCACCCTTTTCAAAACGTGTTTTTCAGCCCGAAATAAACGCGTTTTTTCAGACAACTGAATCCCCATGTAACAGCAAGGCTCAGAAGAGCCCACACACTCAGATCTTAACCCCAGTGTGCAGAAAGGGTCAAAACGTGTTTTTCAGCAGAAATAAACATGTTTCTGCAAGTTTGGTCAACCCCATGTAAGTTATGGGGCAGTAACAGCACCCTTTTCAAAACGTGTTTTTCAGCCCGAAATAAACGCGTTTTTTCAGACAACTGAATCCCCATGTAACAGCAAAACTCAGAAGAGCCCACACACTCAGATGTTAACCCCAGTGTGCAGAAAGGGTCAAAACGTGTTTTTCAGCAGAAATAAACATGTTTCTGCAAGTTTGGTCAACCCCATGTAAGTTATGGGGCAGTAACAGCACCCTTTTCAAAACGTGTTTTTCAGCCCGAAATAAACGCGTTTTTTCAGACAACTGAATCCCCATGTAACAGCAAAACTCAGAAGAGCCCACACACTCAGATCTTAACCCCAGTGTGCAGAAAGGGTCAAAACGTGTTTTTCAGCAGAAATAAACATGTTTCTGCAAGTTTGGTCAACCCCATGTAAGTTATGGGGCAGTAACAGCACACTTTTCAAAACGTGTTTTTCAGCCCGAAATAAACGCGTTTTTTCAGACAACTGAATCCCCATGTAACAGCAAAACTCAGAAGAGCCCACACACTCAGATCTTAACCCCAGTGTGCAGAAAGGGTCAAAACATGTTTTTCAGCAGAAATTAACATGTTTCTGCAAGTTTGGTCAACCCCATGTAAGTTATGGGGCAGTAACAGCACCCTTTTCAAAACGTGTTTTTCAGCCCGAAATAAACGCGTTTTTTCAGACAACTGAATCCCCATGTAACAGCAAAACTCAGAAGAGCCCACACACTCAGATCTTAACCCCAGTGTGCAGAAAGGGTCAAAACGTGTTTTTCAGCAGAAATAAACATGTTTCTGCAAGTTTGGTCAACCCCATATAAGTTATGGGGCAGTAACAGCACCCTTTTCAAAACGTGTTTTTCAGCCCGAAATAAACGCGTTTTTTCACACAACTGAATCCCCATGTAACAGCAAAACTCAGAAGAGCCCACACACTCAGATCTTAACCCCACTGTGCAGAAAGGGTCAAAACGTGTTTTTCAGCAGAAATAAACATGTTTCTGCAAGTTTGGTCAACCCCATGTAAGTTATGGGGCAGTAACAGCACCCTTTTCAAAACGTGTTTTTCAGCCCGAAATAAACGCGTTTTTTCAGACAACTGAATCCCCATGTAACAGCAAGGCTCAGAAGAGCCCACACACTCAGATCTTAACCCCAGTGTGCAGAAAGTGTCAAAACGTGTTTTTCAGCAGAAATAAACATGTTTCTGCAAGTTTGGTCAACCCCATGTAAGTTATGGGGCAGTAACAGCACCCTTTTCAAAACGTGTTTTTCAGCCCGAAATAAACGCGTTTTTTCAGACAACTGAATCCCCATGTAACAGCAAAGCTCAGAAGAGCCCACACACTCAGATCTTAACCCCAGTGAGCAGAAAGGGTCAAAACGTGTTTTTCAGCAGAAATAAACATGTTTCTGCAAGTTTGGTCAACCCCATGTAAGTTATGGGGCAGTAACAGCACCCTTTTCAAAACTTTTTTTTCAGCACGAAATAAACGCGTTTTTTCAGACAACTGAATCCCCATGTAACAGCAAGGCTCAGAAGAGCCCACACACTCAGATCTTAACCCCAGTGTGCAGAAAGTGTCAAAACGTGTTTTTCAGCAGAAATAAACATGTTTCTGCAAGTTTGGTCAACCCCATGTAAGTTATGGGGCAGTAACAGCACCCTTTTCAAAACGTGTTTTTCAGCCCGAAATAACGCGTTTTTTCAGACAACTGAATCCCCATGTAACAGCAAAACTCAGAAGAGCCCACACACTCAGATCTTAACCCCAGTGTGCAGAAAGGGTCAAAACGTGTTTTTCAGCAGAAATAAACATGTTTCTGCAAGTTTGGTCAACCCCATGTAAGTTATGGTGCAGTAACAGCACACTTTTCAAAACGTGTTTTTCAGCCCGAAATAAACGCGTTTTTTCAGACAACTGAATCCCCATGTAACAGCAAAACTCAGAAGAGCCCACACACTCAGATCTTAACCCCAGTGTGCAGAAAGGGTCAAAACATGTTTTTCAGCAGAAATTAACATGTTTCTGCAAGTTTGGTCAACCCCATGTAAGTTATGGGGCAGTAACAGCACCCTTTTCAAAACGTGTTTTTCAGCCCGAAATAAACGCGTTTTTTCAGACAACTGAATCCCCATGTAACAGCAAAGCTCAGAAGAGCCCACACACTCAGATCTTAACCCCAGTGAGCAGAAAGGGTCAAAACGTGTTTTTCAGCAGAAATAAACATGTTTCTGCAAGTTTGGTCAACCCCATGTAAGTTATGGGGCAGTAACAGCACCCTTTTCAAAACGTGTTTTTCAGCCCGAAATAAACGCGTTTTTTCAGACAACTGAATCCCCATGTAACAGCAAAACTCAGAAGAGCCCACACACTCAGATCTTAACCCCAGTGTGCAGAAAGTGTCAAAACGTGTTTTTCAGCAGAAATAAACATGTTTCTGCAAGTTTGGTCAACCCCATGTAAGTTATGGGGCAGTAACAGCACCCTTTTCAAAACGTGTTTTTCAGCCCGAAATAAACGCATTTTTTCAGACAACTGAATCCCCATGTAACAGCAAAACTCAGAAGAGCCCACACACTCAGATCTTAACCCCAGTGTGCAGAAAGGGTCAAAACGTGTTTTTCAGCAGAAATAAACATGTTTCTGCAAGTTTGGTCAACCCCATGTAAGTTATGGGGCAGTAACAGCACCCTTTTCAAAACGTGTTTTTCAGCCCGAAATAAACGCGTTTTTTCAGACAACCGAATCCCCATGTAACAGCAAAACTCAGAAGAGCCCACACACTCAGATCTTAACCCCAGTGTGCAGAAAGGGTCAAAACGTGTTTTTCAGCAGAAATAAACATGTTTCTGCAAGTTTGGTCAACCCCATGTAAGTTATGGGGCAGTAACAGCACCCTTTTCAAAACGTGTTTTTCAGCCCGAAATAAACGCGTTTTTTCAGACAACTGAATCCCCATGTAACAGCAAGGCTCAGAAGAGCCCACACACTCAGATCTTAACCCCAGTGTGCAGAAAGGGTCAAAACGTGTTTTTCATCAGAAATAAACATGTTTCTGCAAGTTTGGTCAACCCCATGTAAGTTATGGGGCAGTAACAGCACCCTTTTCAAAACGTGTTTTTCAGCCCGAAATAAACGCGTTTTTTCAGACAACTGAATCCCCATGTAACAGCAAGGCTCAGAAGAGCCCACACACTCAGATCTTAACCCCAGTGTGCAGAAAGTGTCAAAACGTGTTTTTCAGCAGAAATAAACATGTTTCTGCAAGTTTGGTCAACCCCATGTAAGTTATGGGGCAGTAACAGCACCCTTTTCAAAACGTGTTTTTCAGCCCGAAATAAACGCGTTTTTTCAGACAACTGAATCCCCATGTAACAGCAAAGCTCAGAAGAGCCCACACACTCAGATCTTAACCCCAGTGAGCAGAAAGGGTCAAAACGTGTTTTTCAGCAGAAATAAACATGTTTCTGCAAGTTTGGTCAACCCCATGTAAGTTATGGGGCAGTAACAGCACCCTTTTCAAAACGTGTTTTTCAGCCCGAAATAAACGCGTTTTTTCAGACAACTGAATCCCCATGTAACAGCAAGGCTCAGAAGAGCCCACACACTCAGATCTTAACCCCAGTGTGCAGAAAGTGTCAAAACGTGTTTTTCAGCAGAAATAAACATGTTTCTGCAAGTTTGGTCAACCCCATGTAAGTTATGGGGCACTAACAGCACCCTTTTCAAAACGTGTTTTTCAGCCCGAAATAAACGCGTTTTTTCAGACAACTGAATCCCCATGTAACAGCAAAACTCAGAAGAGCCCACACACTCAGATCTTAACCCCAGTGTGCAGAAAGGGTCAAAACGTGTTTTTCAGCAGAAATAAACATGTTTCTGCAAGTTTGGTCAACCCCATGTAAGTTATGGGGCAGTAACAGCACCCTTTTCAAAACGTGTTTTTCAGCCCGAAATAAACGCGTTTTTTCAGACAACTGAATCCCCATGTAACAGCAAAGCTCAGAAGAGCCCACACACTCAGATCTTAACCCCAGTGAGCAGAAAGGGTCAAAACGTGTTTTTCAGCAGAAATAAACATGTTTCTGCAAGTTTGGTCAACCCCATGTAAGTTATGGGGCAGTAACAGCACCCTTTTCAAAACTTTTTTTTCAGCACGAAATAAACGCGTTTTTTCAGACAACTGAATCCCCATGTAACAGCAAGGCTCAGAAGAGCCCACACACTCAGATCTTAACCCCAGTGTGCAGAAAGTGTCAAAACGTGTTTTTCAGCAGAAATAAACATGTTTCTGCAAGTTTGGTCAACCCCATGTAAGTTATGGGGCAGTAACAGCACCCTTTTCAAAACGTGTTTTTCAGCCCGAAATAAACGCGTTTTTTCAGACAACTGAATCCCCATGTAACAGCAAAACTCAGAAGAGCCCACACACTCAGATCTTAACCCCAGTGTGCAGAAAGGGTCAAAACGTGTTTTTCAGCAGAAATAAACATGTTTCTGCAAGTTTGGTCAACCCCATGTAAGTTATGGGGCAGTAACAGCACACTTTTCAAAACGTGTTTTTCAGCCCGAAATAAACGCGTTTTTTCAGACAACTGAATCCCCATGTAACAGCAAAACTCAGAAGAGCCCACACACTCAGATCTTAACCCCAGTGTGCAGAAAGTGTCAAAGCGTGTTTTTCAGCAGAAATAAACATGTTTCTGCAAGTTTGGTCGACCCCATGTAAGTTATAGGGCAGTAACAGCACCCTTTTAAAAACGTGTTTTTCAGCCCGAAATAAACGCGTTTTTTCAGACAACTGAATCCCCATGTAACAGCAAAACTCAGAAGAGCCCACACATTCAGATCTTAACCCCAGTGTGCAGAAAGGGTCAAAACGTGTTTTTCAGCAGAAATAAACATGTTTCTGCAAGTTTGGTCAACCCCATGTAAGTTATGGGGCAGTAACAGCACCCTTTTCAAAACGTGTTTTTCAGCCCGAAATAAACGCGTTTTTTCAGACAACTGAACACCAAGGAAGCAGCAAGGCTCAGAAGAGCCCACACACTCAGATCTTAACCCCAGTGTGCAGAAAGGGTCAAAACGTGTTTTTCAGCAGAAATAAACATGTTTCTGCAAGTTTGGTCGACCCCATGTAAGTTATGGGGCAGTAACAGCACCCTTTTCAAAACGTGTTTTTCAGCCCGAAATAAACGCGTTTTTTCAGACAACTGAATCCCCATGTAACAGCAAGGCTCAGAAGAGCCCACACACTCAGATCTTAACCCCAGTGTGCAGAAAGTGTCAAAACGTGTTTTTCAGCAGAAATAAACATGTTTCTGCAAGTTTGGTCAACCCCATGTATGTTATGGGGCAGTAACAGCACCCTTTTCAAAACTTTTTTTTCAGCCCGAAATAAACGCGTTTTTTCAGACAACTGAATCCCCATGTAACAGCAAGGCTCAGAAGAGCCCACACACTCAGATCTTAACCCCAGTGTGCAGAAAGTGTCAAAACGTGTTTTTCAGCAGAAATAAACATGTTTCTGCAAGTTTGGTCAACCCCATGTAAGTTATGGGGCAGTAACAGCACCCTTTTCAAAACGTGTTTTTCAGCCCGAAATAAACGCGTTTTTTCAGACAACTGAATCCCCATGTAACAGCAAAACTCAGAAGAGCCCACACACTCAGATCTTAACCCCAGTGTGCAGAAAGGGTCAAAACGTGTTTTTCAGCAGAAATAAACATGTTTCTGCAAGTTTGGTCAACCCCATGTAAGTTATGGGGCAGTAACAGCACACTTTTCAAAACGTTTTTTTCAGCCCGAAATAAACGCGTTTTTTCAGACAACTGAATCCCCATGTAACAGCAAAACTCAGAAGAGCCCACACACTCAGATCTTAACCCCAGTGTGCAGAAAGGGTCAAAACATGTTTTTCAGCAGAAATTAACATGTTTCTGCAAGTTTGGTCAACCCCATGTAAGTTATGGGGCAGTAACAGCACCCTTTTCAAAACGTGTTTTTCAGCCCGAAATAAACGCGTTTTTTCAGACAACTGAATCCCCATGTAACAGCATAACTCAGAAGAGCCCACACACTCAGATCTTAACCCCTGTGTGCAGAAAGGGTCAAAACGTGTTTTTCAGCAGAAATAAACTTGTTTCTACAAGTTTGGTCAACCCCATATAAGTTATGGGGCAGTAACAGCACCCTTTTCAAAACGTGTTTTTCAGCCCGAAATAAACGCGTTTTTTCACACAACTGAATCCCCATGTAACAGCAAAACTCAGAAGAGCCCACACACTCAGATCTTAACCCCAGTGTGCAGAAAGGGTCAAAACGTGTTTTTCAGCAGAAATAAACATGTTTCTGCAAGTTTGGTCAACCCCATGTAAGTTATGGGGCAGTAACAGCACACTTTTCAAAACGTGTTTTTCAGCCCGAAATAAACGCGTTTTTTCAGACAACTGAATCCCCATGTAACAGCAAAACTCAGAAGAGCCCACACACTCAGATCTTAACCCCAGTGTGCAGAAAGGGTCAAAACATGTTTTTCAGCAGAAATTAACATGTTTCTGCAAGTTTGGTCAACCCCATGTAAGTTATGGGGCAGTAACAGCACCCTTTTCAAAACGTGTTTTTCAGCCCGAAATAAACGCGTTTTTTCAGACAACTGAATCCCCATGTAACAGCAAGGCTCAGAAGAGCCCACACACTCAGATCTTAACCCCAGTGTGCAGAAAGTGTCAAAACGTGTTTTTCAGGAGAAATAAACATGTTTCTGCAAGTTTGGTCAACCCCATGTAAGTTATGGGGCAGTAACAGCACCCTTTTCAAAACGTGTTTTTCAGCCCGAAATAAACGCGTTTTTTCAGACAACTGAATCCCCATGTAACAGCAAAACTCAGAAGAGCCCACACACTCAGATCTTAACCCCATTGTGCAGAAAGGGTCAAAACGTGTTTTTCAGCAGAAATAAACATGTTTCTGCAAGTTTGGTCAACCCCATGTAAGTTATGGGGCAGTAACAGCACCCTTTTCAAAACGTGTTTTTCAGCCCGAAATAAACGCGTTTTTTTCAGACAACCGAATCCCCATGTAACAGCAAAACTCAGAAGAGCCCACACACTCAGATCTTAACCCCAGTGTGCAGAAAGGGTCAAAACGTGTTTTTCAGCAGAAATAAACATGTTTCTGCAAGTTTGGTCAACCCCATGTAAGTTATGGGGCAGTAACAGCACCCTTTTCAAAACGTGTTTTTCAGCCCGAAATAAACGCGTTTTTTCAGACAACTGAATCCCCATGTAACAGCAAGGCTCAGAAGAGCCCACACACTCAGATCTTAACCCCAGTGTGCAGAAAGTGTCAAAACGTGTTTTTCAGCAGAAATAAACATGTTTCTGCAAGTTTGGTCAACCCCATGTAAGTTATGGGGCAGTAACAGCACCCTTTTCAAAACGTGTTTTTCAGCCCGAAATAAACGCGTTTTTTCAGACAACTGAATCCCCATGTAACAGCAAAACTCAGAAGAGCCCACACACTCAGATCTTAACCCCAGTGTGCAGAAAGGGTCAAAACGTGTTTTTCAGCAGAAATAAACATGTTTCTGCAAGTTTGGTCGACCCCATGTAAGTTATGGGGCAGTAACAGCACCCTTTTCAAAACGTGTTTTTCAGCCCGAAATAAACGCGTTTTTTCAGACAACTGAATCCCCATGTAACAGCAAAACTCAGAAGAGCCCACACACTCAGATCTTAACCCCATTGTGCAGAAAGGGTCAAAACGTGTTTTTCAGCAGAAATAAACATGTTTCTGCAAGTTTGGTCAACCCCATGTAAGTTATGGGGCAGTAACAGCACCCTTTTCAAAACGTGTTTTTCAGCCCGAAATAAACGCGTTTTTTTCAGACAACCGAATCCCCATGTAACAGCAAAACTCAGAAGAGCCCACACACTCAGATCTTAACCCCAGTGTGCAGAAAGGGTCAAAACGTGTTTTTCAGCAGAAATAAACATGTTTCTGCAAGTTTGGTCAACCCCATGTAAGTTATGGGGCAGTAACAGCACCCTTTTCAAAACGTGTTTTTCAGCCCGAAATAAACGCGTTTTTTCAGACAACTGAATCCCCATGTAACAGCAAGGCTCAGAAGAGCCCACACACTCAGATCTTAACCCCAGTGTGCAGAAAGTGTCAAAACGTGTTTTTCAGCAGAAATAAACATGTTTCTGCAAGTTTGGTCAACCCCATGTAAGTTATGGGGCAGTAACAGCACCCTTTTCAAAACGTGTTTTTCAGCCCGAAATAAACGCGTTTTTTCAGACAACTGAATCCCCATGTAACAGCAAAACTCAGAAGAGCCCACACACTCAGATCTTAACCCCAGTGTGCAGAAAGGGTCAAAACGTGTTTTTCAGCAGAAATAAACATGTTTCTGCAAGTTTGGTCGACCCCATGTAAGTTATGGGGCAGTAACAGCACCCTTTTCAAAACGTGTTTTTCAGCCCGAAATAAACGCGTTTTTTCAGACAACTGAATCCCCATGTAACAGCAAGGCTCAGAAGAGCCCACACACTCAGATCTTAACCCCAGTGTGCAGAAAGTGTCAAAACGTGTTTTTCAGCAGAAATAAACATGTTTCTGCAAGTTTGGTCAACCCCATGTATGTTATGGGGCAGTAACAGCACCCTTTTCAAAACTTTTTTTTCAGCCCGAAATAAACGCGTTTTTTCAGACAACTGAATCCCCATGTAACAGCAAGGCTCAGAAGAGCCCACACACTCAGATCTTAACCCCAGTGTGCAGAAAGTGTCAAAACGTGTTTTTCAGCAGAAATAAACATGTTTCTGCAAGTTTGGTCAACCCCATGTAAGTTATGGGGCAGTAACAGCACCCTTTTCAAAACGTGTTTTTCAGCCCGAAATAAACGCGTTTTTTCAGACAACTGAATCCCCATGTAACAGCAAAACTCAGAAGAGCCCACACACTCAGATCTTAACCCCAGTGTGCAGAAAGTGTCAAAACGTGTTTTTCAGCAGAAATAAACATGTTTCTGCAAGTTTGGTCAACCCCATGTAAGTTATGGGGCAGTAACAGCACACTTTTCAAAACGTGTTTTTCAGCTCGAAATAAACGCGTTTTTTCAGACAACTGAATCCCCATGTAACAGCAAAACTCAGAAGAGCCCACACACTCAGATCTTAACCCCAGTGTGCAGAAAGGGTCAAAACGTGTTTTTCAGCAGAAATAAACTTGTTTCTACAAGTTTGGTCAACCCCATATAAGTTATGGGGCAGTAACAGCACCCTTTTCAAAACGTGTTTTTCAGCCCGAAATAAACGCGTTTTTTCACACAACTGAATCCCCATGTAACAGCAAAACTCAGAAGAGCCCACACACTCAGATCTTAACCCCACTGTGCAGAAAGGGTCAAAACGTGTTTTTCAGCAGAAATAAACATGTTTCTGCAAGTTTGGTCAACCCCATGTAAGTTATGGGGCAGTAACAGCACCCTTTTCAAAACGTGTTTTTCAGCCCGAAATAAACGCGTTTTTTCAGACAACTGAATCCCCATGTAACAGCAAGGCTCAGAAGAGCCCACACACTCAGATCTTAACCCCAGTGTGCAGAAAGGGTCAAAACGTGTTTTTCAGCAGAAATAAACATGTTTCTGCAAGTTTGGTCAACCCCATGTAAGTTATGGGGCAGTAACAGCACCCTTTTCAAAACGTGTTTTTCAGCCCGAAATAAACGCGTTTTTTCAGACAACTGAATCCCCATGTAACAGCAAAACTCAGAAGAGCCCACACACTCAGATGTTAACCCCAGTGTGCAGAAAGGGTCAAAACGTGTTTTTCAGCAGAAATAAACATGTTTCTGCAAGTTTGGTCAACCCCATGTAAGTTATGGGGCAGTAACAGCACCCTTTTCAAAACGTGTTTTTCAGCCCGAAATAAACGCGTTTTTTCAGACAACTGAATCCCCATGTAACAGCAAAACTCAGAAGAGCCCACACACTCAGATCTTAACCCCAGTGTGCAGAAAGGGTCAAAACGTGTTTTTCAGCAGAAATAAACATGTTTCTGCAAGTTTGGTCAACCCCATGTAAGTTATGGGGCAGTAACAGCACACTTTTCAAAACGTGTTTTTCAGCCCGAAATAAACGCGTTTTTTCAGACAACTGAATCCCCATGTAACAGCAAAACTCAGAAGAGCCCACACACTCAGATCTTAACCCCAGTGTGCAGAAAGGGTCAAAACATGTTTTTCAGCAGAAATTAACATGTTTCTGCAAGTTTGGTCAACCCCATGTAAGTTATGGGGCAGTAACAGCACCCTTTTCAAAACTTTTTTTTCAGCCCGAAATAAACGCGTTTTTTCAGACAACTGAATCCCCATGTAACAGCAAGGCTCAGAAGAGCCCACACACTCAGATCTTAACCCCAGTGTGCAGAAAGTGTCAAAACGTGTTTTTCAGCAGAAATAAACATGTTTCTGCAAGTTTGGTCAACCCCATGTAAGTTATGGGGCAGTAACAGCACCCTTTTCAAAACGTGTTTTTCAGCCCGAAATAAACGCGTTTTTTCAGACAACTGAATCCCCATGTAACAGCAAAACTCAGAAGAGCCCACACACTCAGATCTTAACCCCAGTGTGCAGAAAGGGTCAAAACGTGTTTTTCAGCAGAAATAAACATGTTTCTGCAAGTTTGGTCAACCCCATGTAAGTTATGGGGCAGTAACAGCACACTTTTCAAAACGTGTTTTTCAGCTCGAAATAAACGCGTTTTTTCAGACAACTGAATCCCCATGTAACAGCAAAACTCAGAAGAGCCCACACACTCAGATCTTAACCCCAGTGTGCAGAAAGGGTCAAAACGTGTTTTTCAGCAGAAATAAACTTGTTTCTACAAGTTTGGTCAACCCCATATAAGTTATGGGGCAGTAACAGCACCCTTTTCAAAACATGTTTTTCAGCCCGAAATAAACGCGTTTTTTCACACAACTGAATCCCCATGTAACAGCAAAACTCAGAAGAGCCCACACACTCAGATCTTAACCCCACTGTGCAGAAAGGGTCAAAACGTGTTTTTCAGCAGAAATAAACATGTTTCTGCAAGTTTGGTCAACCCCATGTAAGTTATGGGGCAGTAACAGCACCCTTTTCAAAACGTGTTTTTCAGCCCGAAATAAACGCGTTTTTTCAGACAACTGAATCCCCATGTAACAGCAAGGCTCAGAAGAGCCCACACACTCAGATCTTAACCCCAGTGTGCAGAAAGGGTCAAAACGTGTTTTTCAGCAGAAATAAACATGTTTCTGCAAGTTTGGTCAACCCCATGTAAGTTATGGGGCAGTAACAGCACCCTTTTCAAAACGTGTTTTTCAGCCCGAAATAAACGCGTTTTTTCAGACAACTGAATCCCCATGTAACAGCAAAACTCAGAAGAGCCCACACACTCAGATGTTAACCCCAGTGTGCAGAAAGGGTCAAAACGTGTTTTTCAGCAGAAATAAACATGTTTCTGCAAGTTTGGTCAACCCCATGTAAGTTATGGGGCAGTAACAGCACCCTTTTCAAAACGTGTTTTTCAGCCCGAAATAAACGCGTTTTTTCAGACAACTGAATCCCCATGTAACAGCAAAACTCAGAAGAGCCCACACACTCAGATCTTAACCCCAGTGTGCAGAAAGGGTCAAAACGTGTTTTTCAGCAGAAATAAACATGTTTCTGCAAGTTTGGTCAACCCCATGTAAGTTATGGGGCAGTAACAGCACACTTTTCAAAACGTGTTTTTCAGCCCGAAATAAACGCGTTTTTTCAGACAACTGAATCCCCATGTAACAGCAAAACTCAGAAGAGCCCACACACTCAGATCTTAACCCCAGTGTGCAGAAAGGGTCAAAACATGTTTTTCAGCAGAAATTAACATGTTTCTGCAAGTTTGGTCAACCCCATGTAAGTTATGGGGCAGTAACAGCACCCTTTTCAAAACGTGTTTTTCAGCCCGAAATAAACGCGTTTTTTCAGACAACTGAATCCCCATGTAACAGCAAAACTCAGAAGAGCCCACACACTCAGATCTTAACCCCAGTGTGCAGAAAGGGTCAAAACGTGTTTTTCAGCAGAAATAAACATGTTTCTGCAAGTTTGGTCAACCCCATATAAGTTATGGGGCAGTAACAGCACCCTTTTCAAAACGTGTTTTTCAGCCCGAAATAAACGCGTTTTTTCACACAACTGAATCCCCATGTAACAGCAAAACTCAGAAGAGCCCACACACTCAGATCTTAACCCCACTGTGCAGAAAGGGTCAAAACGTGTTTTTCAGCAGAAATAAACATGTTTCTGCAAGTTTGGTCAACCCCATGTAAGTTATGGGGCAGTAACAGCACCCTTTTCAAAACGTGTTTTTCAGCCCGAAATAAACGCGTTTTTTCAGACAACTGAATCCCCATGTAACAGCAAGGCTCAGAAGAGCCCACACACTCAGATCTTAACCCCAGTGTGCAGAAAGTGTCAAAACGTGTTTTTCAGCAGAAATAAACATGTTTCTGCAAGTTTGGTCAACCCCATGTAAGTTATGGGGCAGTAACAGCACCCTTTTCAAAACGTGTTTTTCAGCCCGAAATAAACGCGTTTTTTCAGACAACTGAATCCCCATGTAACAGCAAAGCTCAGAAGAGCCCACACACTCAGATCTTAACCCCAGTGAGCAGAAAGGGTCAAAACGTGTTTTTCAGCAGAAATAAACATGTTTCTGCAAGTTTGGTCAACCCCATGTAAGTTATGGGGCAGTAACAGCACCCTTTTCAAAACTTTTTTTTCAGCACGAAATAAACGCGTTTTTTCAGACAACTGAATCCCCATGTAACAGCAAGGCTCAGAAGAGCCCACACACTCAGATCTTAACCCCAGTGTGCAGAAAGTGTCAAAACGTGTTTTTCAGCAGAAATAAACATGTTTCTGCAAGTTTGGTCAACCCCATGTAAGTTATGGGGCAGTAACAGCACCCTTTTCAAAACGTGTTTTTCAGCCCGAAATAACGCGTTTTTTCAGACAACTGAATCCCCATGTAACAGCAAAACTCAGAAGAGCCCACACACTCAGATCTTAACCCCAGTGTGCAGAAAGGGTCAAAACGTGTTTTTCAGCAGAAATAAACATGTTTCTGCAAGTTTGGTCAACCCCATGTAAGTTATGGGGCAGTAACAGCACACTTTTCAAAACGTGTTTTTCAGCCCGAAATAAACGCGTTTTTTCAGACAACTGAATCCCCATGTAACAGCAAAACTCAGAAGAGCCCACACACTCAGATCTTAACCCCAGTGTGCAGAAAGGGTCAAAACATGTTTTTCAGCAGAAATTAACATGTTTCTGCAAGTTTGGTCAACCCCATGTAAGTTATGGGGCAGTAACAGCACCCTTTTCAAAACGTGTTTTTCACCCCGAAATAAACGCGTTTTTTCAGACAACTGAATCCCCATGTAACAGCAAAGCTCAGAAGAGCCCACACACTCAGATCTTAACCCCAGTGAGCAGAAAGGGTCAAAACGTGTTTTTCAGCAGAAATAAACATGTTTCTGCAAGTTTGGTCAACCCCATGTAAGTTATGGGGCAGTAACAGCACCCTTTTCAAAACGTGTTTTTCAGCCCGAAATAAACGCGTTTTTTCAGACAACTGAATCCCCATGTAACAGCAAAACTCAGAAGAGCCCACACACTCAGATCTTAACCCCAGTGTGCAGAAAGGGTCAAAACGTGTTTTTCAGCAGAAATAAACATGTTTCTGCAAGTTTGGTCGACCCCATGTAAGTTATAGGGCAGTAACAGCACCCTTTTAAAAACGTGTTTTTCAGCCCGAAATAAACGCGTTTTTTCAGACAACTGAATCCCCATGTAACAGCAAAACTCAGAAGAGCCCACACACTCAGATCTTAACCCCAGTGTGCAGAAAGGGTCAAAACGTGTTTTTCAACAGAAATAAACATGTTTCTGCAAGTTTGGTCAACCCCATGTAAGTTATGGGGCAGTAACAGCACCCTTTTCAAAACGTGTTTTTCAGCCCGAAATAAACGCGTTTTTTCAGACAACCGAATCCCCATGTAACAGCAAAACTCAGAAGAGCCCACACACTCAGATCTTAACCCCAGTGTGCAGAAAGGGTCAAAACGTGTTTTTCAGCAGAAATAAACATGTTTCTGCAAGTTTGGTCAACCCCATGTAAGTTATGGGGCAGTAACAGCACCCTTTTCAAAACGTGTTTTTCAGCCCGAAATAAACGCGTTTTTTCAGACAACTGAATCCCCATGTAACAGCAAGGCTCAGAAGAGCCCACACACTCAGATCTTAACCCCAGTGTGCAGAAAGTGTCAAAACGTGTTTTTCAGCAGAAATAAACATGTTTCTGCAAGTTTGGTCAACCCCATGTAAGTTATGGGGCAGTAACAGCACCCTTTTCAAAACTTTTTTTTCAGCACGAAATAAACGCGTTTTTTCAGACAACTGAATCCCCATGTAACAGCAAGGCTCAGAAGAGCCCACACACTCAGATCTTAACCCCAGTGTGCAGAAAGTGTCAAAACGTGTTTTTCAGCAGAAATAAACATGTTTCTGCAAGTTTGGTCAACCCCATGTAAGTTATGGGGCAGTAACAGCACCCTTTTCAAAACGTGTTTTTCAGCCCGAAATAAACGCGTTTTTTCAGACAACTGAATCCCCATGTAACAGCAAGGCTCAGAAGAGCCCACACACTCAGATCTTAACCCCAGTGTGCAGAAAGGGTCAAAACGTGTTTTTCAGCAGAAATAAACATGTTTCTGCAAGTTTGGTCAACCCCATGTAAGTTATGGGGCAGTAACAGCACCCTTTTCAAAACGTGTTTTTCAGCCCGAAATAAACGCGTTTTTTCAGACAACTGAATCCCCATGTAACAGCAAAACTCAGAAGAGCCCACACACTCAGATGTTAACCCCAGTGTGCAGAAAGGGTCAAAACGTGTTTTTCAGCAGAAATAAACATGTTTCTGCAAGTTTGGTCAACCCCATGTAAGTTATGGGGCAGTAACAGCACCCTTTTCAAAACGTGTTTTTCAGCCCGAAATAAACGCGTTTTTTCAGACAACTGAATCCCCATGTAACAGCAAAACTCAGAAGAGCCCACACACTCAGATCTTAACCCCAGTGTGCAGAAAGGGTCAAAACGTGTTTTTCAGCAGAAATAAACATGTTTCTGCAAGTTTGGTCAACCCCATGTAAGTTATGGGGCAGTAACAGCACACTTTTCAAAACGTGTTTTTCAGCCCGAAATAAACGCGTTTTTTCAGACAACTGAATCCCCATGTAACAGCAAAACTCAGAAGAGCCCACACACTCAGATCTTAACCCCAGTGTGCAGAAAGGGTCAAAACATGTTTTTCAGCAGAAATTAACATGTTTCTGCAAGTTTGGTCAACCCCATGTAAGTTATGGGGCAGTAACAGCACCCTTTTCAAAACTTTTTTTTCAGCCCGAAATAAACGCGTTTTTTCAGACAACTGAATCCCCATGTAACAGCAAGGCTCAGAAGAGCCCACACACTCAGATCTTAACCCCAGTGTGCAGAAAGTGTCAAAACGTGTTTTTCAGCAGAAATAAACATGTTTCTGCAAGTTTGGTCAACCCCATGTAAGTTATGGGGCAGTAACAGCACCCTTTTCAAAACGTGTTTTTCAGCCCGAAATAAACGCGTTTTTTCAGACAACTGAATCCCCATGTAACAGCAAAACTCAGAAGAGCCCACACACTCAGATCTTAACCCCAGTGTGCAGAAAGGGTCAAAACGTGTTTTTCAGCAGAAATAAACATGTTTCTGCAAGTTTGGTCAACCCCATGTAAGTTATGGGGCAGTAACAGCACACTTTTCAAAACGTGTTTTTCAGCTCGAAATAAACGCGTTTTTTCAGACAACTGAATCCCCATGTAACAGCAAAACTCAGAAGAGCCCACACACTCAGATCTTAACCCCAGTGTGCAGAAAGGGTCAAAACGTGTTTTTCAGCAGAAATAAACTTGTTTCTACAAGTTTGGTCAACCCCATATAAGTTATGGGGCAGTAACAGCACCCTTTTCAAAACGTGTTTTTCAGCCCGAAATAAACGCGTTTTTTCACACAACTGAATCCCCATGTAACAGCAAAACTCAGAAGAGCCCACACACTCAGATCTTAACCCCACTGTGCAGAAAGGGTCAAAACGTGTTTTTCAGCAGAAATAAACATGTTTCTGCAAGTTTGGTCAACCCCATGTAAGTTATGGGGCAGTAACAGCACCCTTTTCAAAACGTGTTTTTCAGCCCGAAATAAACGCGTTTTTTCAGACAACTGAATCCCCATGTAACAGCAAGGCTCAGAAGAGCCCACACACTCAGATCTTAACCCCAGTGTGCAGAAAGGGTCAAAACGTGTTTTTCAGCAGAAATAAACATGTTTCTGCAAGTTTGGTCAACCCCATGTAAGTTATGGGGCAGTAACAGCACCCTTTTCAAAACGTGTTTTTCAGCCCGAAATAAACGCGTTTTTTCAGACAACTGAATCCCCATGTAACAGCAAAACTCAGAAGAGCCCACACACTCAGATGTTAACCCCAGTGTGCAGAAAGGGTCAAAACGTGTTTTTCAGCAGAAATAAACATGTTTCTGCAAGTTTGGTCAACCCCATGTAAGTTATGGGGCAGTAACAGCACCCTTTTCAAAACGTGTTTTTCAGCCCGAAATAAACGCGTTTTTTCAGACAACTGAATCCCCATGTAACAGCAAAACTCAGAAGAGCCCACACACTCAGATCTTAACCCCAGTGTGCAGAAAGGGTCAAAACGTGTTTTTCAGCAGAAATAAACATGTTTCTGCAAGTTTGGTCAACCCCATGTAAGTTATGGGGCAGTAACAGCACACTTTTCAAAACGTGTTTTTCAGCCCGAAATAAACGCGTTTTTTCAGACAACTGAATCCCCATGTAACAGCAAAACTCAGAAGAGCCCACACACTCAGATCTTAACCCCAGTGTGCAGAAAGGGTCAAAACATGTTTTTCAGCAGAAATTAACATGTTTCTGCAAGTTTGGTCAACCCCATGTAAGTTATGGGGCAGTAACAGCACCCTTTTCAAAACGTGTTTTTCAGCCCGAAATAAACGCGTTTTTTCAGACAACTGAATCCCCATGTAACAGCAAAACTCAGAAGAGCCCACACACTCAGATCTTAACCCCAGTGTGCAGAAAGGGTCAAAACGTGTTTTTCAGCAGAAATAAACATGTTTCTGCAAGTTTGGTCAACCCCATATAAGTTATGGGGCAGTAACAGCACCCTTTTCAAAACGTGTTTTTCAGCCCGAAATAAACGCGTTTTTTCACACAACTGAATCCCCATGTAACAGCAAAACTCAGAAGAGCCCACACACTCAGATCTTAACCCCACTGTGCAGAAAGGGTCAAAACGTGTTTTTCAGCAGAAATAAACATGTTTCTGCAAGTTTGGTCAACCCCATGTAAGTTATGGGGCAGTAACAGCACCCTTTTCAAAACGTGTTTTTCAGCCCGAAATAAACGCGTTTTTTCAGACAACTGAATCCCCATGTAACAGCAAGGCTCAGAAGAGCCCACACACTCAGATCTTAACCCCAGTGTGCAGAAAGTGTCAAAACGTGTTTTTCAGCAGAAATAAACATGTTTCTGCAAGTTTGGTCAACCCCATGTAAGTTATGGGGCAGTAACAGCACCCTTTTCAAAACGTGTTTTTCAGCCCGAAATAACGCGTTTTTTCAGACAACTGAATCCCCATGTAACAGCAAAACTCAGAAGAGCCCACACACTCAGATCTTAACCCCAGTGTGCAGAAAGGGTCAAAACGTGTTTTTCAGCAGAAATAAACATGTTTCTGCAAGTTTGGTCAACCCCATGTAAGTTATGGGGCAGTAACAGCACACTTTTCAAAACGTGTTTTTCAGCCCGAAATAAACGCGTTTTTTCAGACAACTGAATCCCCATGTAACAGCAAAACTCAGAAGAGCCCACACACTCAGATCTTAACCCCAGTGTGCAGAAAGGGTCAAAACATGTTTTTCAGCAGAAATTAACATGTTTCTGCAAGTTTGGTCAACCCCATGTAAGTTATGGGGCAGTAACAGCACCCTTTTCAAAACGTGTTTTTCACCCCGAAATAAACGCGTTTTTTCAGACAACTGAATCCCCATGTAACAGCAAAGCTCAGAAGAGCCCACACACTCAGATCTTAACCCCAGTGAGCAGAAAGGGTCAAAACGTGTTTTTCAGCAGAAATAAACATGTTTCTGCAAGTTTGGTCAACCCCATGTAAGTTATGGGGCAGTAACAGCACCCTTTTCAAAACGTGTTTTTCAGCCCGAAATAAACGCGTTTTTTCAGACAACTGAATCCCCATGTAACAGCAAAACTCAGAAGAGCCCACACACTCAGATCTTAACCCCAGTGTGCAGAAAGGGTCAAAACGTGTTTTTCAGCAGAAATAAACATGTTTCTGCAAGTTTGGTCGACCCCATGTAAGTTATAGGGCAGTAACAGCACCCTTTTAAAAACGTGTTTTTCAGCCCGAAATAAACGCGTTTTTTCAGACAACTGAATCCCCATGTAACAGCAAAACTCAGAAGAGCCCACACACTCAGATCTTAACCCCAGTGTGCAGAAAGGGTCAAAACGTGTTTTTCAACAGAAATAAACATGTTTCTGCAAGTTTGGTCAACCCCATGTAAGTTATGGGGCAGTAACAGCACCCTTTTCAAAACGTGTTTTTCAGCCCGAAATAAACGCGTTTTTTCAGACAACCGAATCCCCATGTAACAGCAAAACTCAGAAGAGCCCACACACTCAGATCTTAACCCCAGTGTGCAGAAAGGGTCAAAACGTGTTTTTCAGCAGAAATAAACATGTTTCTGCAAGTTTGGTCAACCCCATGTAAGTTATGGGGCAGTAACAGCACCCTTTTCAAAACGTGTTTTTCAGCCCGAAATAAACGCGTTTTTTCAGACAACTGAATCCCCATGTAACAGCAAGGCTCAGAAGAGCCCACACACTCAGATCTTAACCCCAGTGTGCAGAAAGTGTCAAAACGTGTTTTTCAGCAGAAATAAACATGTTTCTGCAAGTTTGGTCAACCCCATGTAAGTTATGGGGCAGTAACAGCACCCTTTTCAAAACTTTTTTTTCAGCACGAAATAAACGCGTTTTTTCAGACAACTGAATCCCCATGTAACAGCAAGGCTCAGAAGAGCCCACACACTCAGATCTTAACCCCAGTGTGCAGAAAGTGTCAAAACGTGTTTTTCAGCAGAAATAAACATGTTTCTGCAAGTTTGGTCAACCCCATGTAAGTTATGGGGCAGTAACAGCACCCTTTTCAAAACGTGTTTTTCAGCCCGAAATAACGCGTTTTTTCAGACAACTGAATCCCCATGTAACAGCAAAACTCAGAAGAGCCCACACACTCAGATCTTAACCCCAGTGTGCAGAAAGGGTCAAAACGTGTTTTTCAGCAGAAATAAACATGTTTCTGCAAGTTTGGTCAACCCCATGTAAGTTATGGGGCAGTAACAGCACACTTTTCAAAACGTGTTTTTCAGCCCGAAATAAACGCGTTTTTTCAGACAACTGAATCCCCATGTAACAGCAAAACTCAGAAGAGCCCACACACTCAGATCTTAACCCCAGGGTGCAGAAAGGGTCAAAACATGTTTTTCAGCAGAAATTAACATGTTTCTGCAAGTTTGGTCAACCCCATGTAAGTTATGGGGCAGTAACAGCACCCTTTTCAAAACGTGTTTTTCACCCCGAAATAAACGCGTTTTTTCAGACAACTGAATCCCCATGTAACAGCAAAGCTCAGAAGAGCCCACACACTCAGATCTTAACCCCAGTGAGCAGAAAGGGTCAAAACGTGTTTTTCAGCAGAAATAAACATGTTTCTGCAAGTTTGGTCAACCCCATGTAAGTTATGGGGCAGTAACAGCACCCTTTTCAAAACGTGTTTTTCAGCCCGAAATAAACGCGTTTTTTCAGACAACTGAATCCCCATGTAACAGCAAAACTCAGAAGAGCCCACACACTCAGATCTTAACCCCAGTGTGCAGAAAGTGTCAAAACGTGTTTTTCAGCAGAAATAAACATGTTTCTGCAAGTTTGGTCAACCCCATGTAAGTTATGGGGCAGTAACAGCACCCTTTTCAAAACGTGTTTTTCAGCCCGAAATAAACGCATTTTTTCAGACAACTGAATCCCCATGTAACAGCAAAACTCAGAAGAGCCCACACACTCAGATCTTAACCCCAGTGTGCAGAAAGGGTCAAAACGTGTTTTTCAGCAGAAATAAACATGTTTCTGCAAGTTTGGTCAACCCCATGTAAGTTATGGGGCAGTAACAGCACCCTTTTCAAAACGTGTTTTTCAGCCCGAAATAAACGCGTTTTTTCAGACAACTGAATCCCCATGTAACAGCAAAACTCAGAAGAGCCCACACACTCAGATCTTAACCCCAGTGTGCAGAAAGGGTCAAAACGTGTTTTTCAGCAGAAATAAACATGTTTCTGCAAGTTTGGTCGACCCCATGTAAGTTATAGGGCAGTAACAGCACCCTTTTAAAAACGTGTTTTTCAGCCCGAAATAAACGCGTTTTTTCAGACAACTGAATCCCCATGTAACAGCAAAACTCAGAAGAGCCCACACACTCAGATCTTAACCCCAGTGTGCAGAAAGGGTCAAAACGTGTTTTTCAACAGAAATAAACATGTTTCTGCAAGTTTGGTCAACCCCATGTAAGTTATGGGGCAGTAACAGCACCCTTTTCAAAACGTGTTTTTCAGCCCGAAATAAACGCGTTTTTTCAGACAACCGAATCCCCATGTAACAGCAAAACTCAGAAGAGCCCACACACTCAGATCTTAACCCCAGTGTGCAGAAAGGGTCAAAACGTGTTTTTCAGCAGAAATAAACATGTTTCTGCAAGTTTGGTCAACCCCATGTAAGTTATGGGGCAGTAACAGCACCCTTTTCAAAACGTGTTTTTCAGCCCGAAATAAACGCGTTTTTTCAGACAACTGAATCCCCATGTAACAGCAAGGCTCAGAAGAGCCCACACACTCAGATCTTAACCCAAGTGTGCAGAAAGTGTCAAAACGTGTTTTTCAGCAGAAATAAACATGTTTCTGCAAGTTTGGTCAACCCCATGTAAGTTATGGGGCAGTAACAGCACCCTTTTCAAAACGTGTTTTTCAGCCCGAAATAAACGCGTTTTTTCAGACAACTGAATCCCCATGTAACAGCAAAACTCAGAAGAGCCCACACACTCAGATCTTAACCCCAGTGTGCAGAAAAGGTCAAAACGTGTTTTTCAGCAGAAATAAACATGTTTCTGCAAGTTTGGTCGACCCCATGTAAGTTATGGGGCAGTAACAGCACACTTTTCAAAACGTGTTTTTCAGCCCGAAATAAACGCGTTTTTTCAGACAACTGAATCCCCATGTAACAGCAAGGCTCAGAAGAGCCCACACACTCAGATCTTAACCCCAGTGTGCAGAAAGGGTCAAAACGTGTTTTTCAGCAGAAATAAACATGTTTCTGCAAGTTTGGTCGACCCCATGTAAGTTATGGGGCAGTAACAGCACACTTTTCAAAACGTGTTTTTCAGCCCGAAATAAACGCGTTTTTTCAGACAACTGAATCCCCATGTAACAGCAAAACTCAGAAGAGCCCACACACTCAGATCTTAACCCCAGTGTGCAGAAAAGGTCAAAACGTGTTTTTCAGCAGAAATAAACTTGTTTCTGCAAGTTTGGTCAACCCCATGTAAGTTATGGGGCAGTAACAGCACCCTTTTCAAAACGTGTTTTTCAGCCCGAAATAAACGCGTTTTTTCAGACAACTGAATCCCCATGTAACAGCAAGGCTCAGAAGAGCCCACACACTCAGATCTTAACCCCAGTGTGCAGAAAGGGTCAAAACGTGTTTTTCATCAGAAATAAACATGTTTCTGCAAGTTTGGTCAACCCCATGTAAGTTATGGGGCAGTAACAGCACCCTTTTCAAAACGTGTTTTTCAGCCCGAAATAAACGCGTTTTTTCAGACAACTGAATCCCCATGTAACAGCAAGGCTCAGAAGAGCCCACACACTCAGATCTTAACCCCAGTGTGCAGAAAGTGTCAAAACGTGTTTTTCAGCAGAAATAAACATGTTTCTGCAAGTTTGGTCAACCCCATGTAAGTTATGGGGCAGTAACAGCACCCTTTTCAAAACGTGTTTTTCAGCCCGAAATAAACGCGTTTTTTCAGACAACTGAATCCCCATGTAACAGCAAAGCTCAGAAGAGCCCACACACTCAGATCTTAACCCCAGTGAGCAGAAAGGGTCAAAACGTGTTTTTCAGCAGAAATAAACATGTTTCTGCAAGTTTGGTCAACCCCATGTAAGTTATGGGGCAGTAACAGCACCCTTTTCAAAACGTGTTTTTCAGCCCGAAATAAACGCGTTTTTTCAGACAACTGAATCCCCATGTAACAGCAAGGCTCAGAAGAGCCCACACACTCAGATCTTAACCCCAGTGTGCAGAAAGTGTCAAAACGTGTTTTTCAGCAGAAATAAACATGTTTCTGCAAGTTTGGTCAACCCCATGTAAGTTATGGGGCACTAACAGCACCCTTTTCAAAACGTGTTTTTCAGCCCGAAATAAACGCGTTTTTTCAGACAACTGAATCCCCATGTAACAGCAAAACTCAGAAGAGCCCACACACTCAGATCTTAACCCCAGTGTGCAGAAAGGGTCAAAACGTGTTTTTCAGCAGAAATAAACATGTTTCTGCAAGTTTGGTCAACCCCATGTAAGTTATGGGGCAGTAACAGCACCCTTTTCAAAACGTGTTTTTCAGCCCGAAATAAACGCGTTTTTTCAGACAACTGAATCCCCATGTAACAGCAAAGCTCAGAAGAGCCCACACACTCAGATCTTAACCCCAGTGAGCAGAAAGGGTCAAAACGTGTTTTTCAGCAGAAATAAACATGTTTCTGCAAGTTTGGTCAACCCCATGTAAGTTATGGGGCAGTAACAGCACCCTTTTCAAAACTTTTTTTTCAGCACGAAATAAACGCGTTTTTTCAGACAACTGAATCCCCATGTAACAGCAAGGCTCAGAAGAGCCCACACACTCAGATCTTAACCCCAGTGTGCAGAAAGTGTCAAAACCTGTTTTTCAGCAGAAATAAACATGTTTCTGCAAGTTTGGTCAACCCCATGTAAGTTATGGGGCAGTAACAGCACCCTTTTCAAAACGTGTTTTTCAGCCCGAAATAAACGCGTTTTTTCAGACAACTGAATCCCCATGTAACAGCAAAACTCAGAAGAGCCCACACACTCAGATCTTAACCCCAGTGTGCAGAAAGGGTCAAAACGTGTTTTTCAGCAGAAATAAACATGTTTCTGCAAGTTTGGTCAACCCTATGTAAGTTATGGGGCAGTAACAGCACACTTTTCAAAACGTGTTTTTCAGCCCGAAATAAACGCGTTTTTTCAGACAACTGAATCCCCATGTAACAGCAAAACTCAGAAGAGCCCACACACTCAGATCTTAACCCCAGTGTGCAGAAAGTGTCAAAACGTGTTTTTCAGCAGAAATAAACATGTTTCTGCAAGTTTGGTCAACCCCATGTAAGTTATGGGGCAGTAACAGTACACTTTTCAAAACGTGTTTTTCAGCCCGAAATAAACGCGTTTTTTCAGACAACTGAATACCCATGTAGCAGCAAGGCTCAGAAGAGCCCACACACTCAGATCTTAACCCCAGTGTGCTGAAAGTGTCAAAACATGTTTTTCAGCAGAAATAAACATGTTTCTGCAAGTTTGGTCAACCCCATGTAAGTTAAGGGGCAGTAACAGTACACTTTTCAAAACGTGTTTTTCAGCCCGAAATAAACGCGTTTTTTCAGACAACTGAATACCCATGTAGCAGCAAGGCTCAGAAGAGCCCACACACTCAGATCTTAACCCCAGTGTGCAGAAAGGGTCAAAACGTGTTTTTCAGCAGAAATAAACATGTTTCTGCAAGTTTGGTCAACCCCATGTAAGTTATGGGGCAGTAACAGTACACTCTGCAAAACGTGTTTTTCAGCCCGAAATAAACACGTTTTTTCAGACAACTGAATCCCCATGTAGCAGCAAGGCTCAGAAGAGCCCACACACTCAGATCTTAACCCCAGTGTGCTGAAAGTGTCAAAACATGTTTTTCAGCAGAAATAAACATGTTTCTGCAAGTTTGGTCAACCCCATGTAAGTTATGGGGCAGTAACAGTACACTTTTCAAAACGTGTTTTTCAGCCCGAAATAAACGCGTTTTTTCAGACAACTGAATCCCCATGTAGCAACAAGGCTCAGAAGAGCCCACACACTCAGATCTTAACCCCAGTGTGCTGAAAGTGTCAAAACATGTTTTTCAGCAGAAATAAACATGTTTCTGCAAGTTTGGTCAACCCCATGTAAGTTATGGGGCAGTAACAGTACACTTTTCAAAACGTGTTTTTCAGCCCGAAATAAACGCGTTTTTTCAGACAACTGAATCCCAATGTAGCAACAAGGCTCAGAAGAGCCCACACACTCAGATCTTAACCCCAGTGTGCTGAAAGTGTCAAAACATGTTTTTTCAGCAGAAATAAACATGTTTCTGCAAGTTTGGTCAACCCCATGTAAGTTATGGGGCAGTAACAGTACACTTTTCAAAACGTGTTTTTCAGCCCGAAATAAACGCGTTTTTTCAGACAACTGAATCCCCATTTAGCAACAAGGCTCAGAAGAGCCCACACACTCAGATCTTAACCCCAGTGTGCTGAAAGTGTCAAAACATGTTTTTCAGCAGAAATAAACATGTTTCTGCAAGTTTGGTCAACCCCATGTAAGTTATGGGGCAGTAACAGTACACTTTTCAAAACGTGTTTTTCAGCCCGAAATAAACGCGTTTTTTCAGACAACTGAATACCCATGTAGCAGCAAGTCTCAGAAGAGCCCACACACTCAGCTCTTAACCCCAGTGTGCAGAAAGGGTCAAAACGTGTTTTTCAGCAGAAATAAACATGTTTCTGCAAGTTTGGTCAACCCCATGTAAGTTATGGGGCAGTAACAGTACACTCTGCAAAACGTGTTTTTCAGCCCGAAATAAACGCGTTTTTTCAGACAACTGAATCCCCATGTAGCAGCAAGGCTCAGAAGAGCCCACACACTCAGATCTTAACCCCAGTGTGCTGAAAGTGTCAAAACATGTTTTTTCAGCAGAAATAAACGTGTTTCTGCAAGTTTGGTCAACCCCATGTAAGTTATGGGGCAGTAACAGTACACTTTTCAAAACGTGTTTTTCAGCCCGAAATAAACGCGTTTTTTCAGACAACTGAATCCCCATGTAGCAACAAGGCTCAGAAGAGCCCACACACTCAGATCTTAACCCCAGTGTGCTGAAAGTGTCAAAACATGTTTTTCAGCAGAAATAAACATGTTTCTGCAAGTTTGGTCAACCCCATGTAAGTTATGGGGCAGTAACAGTACACTTTTCAAAACGTGTTTTTCAGCCCGAAATAAACGCGTTTTTTCAGACAACTGAATACCCATGTAGCAGCAAGTCTCAGAAGAGCCCACACACTCAGCTCTTAACCCCAGTGTGCAGAAAGGGTCAAAACGTGTTTTTCAGCAGAAATAAACATGTTTCTGCAAGTTTGGTCAACCCCATGTAAGTTATGGGGCAGTAACAGTACACTCTGCAAAACGTGTTTTTCAGCCCGAAATAAACGCGTTTTTTCAGACAACTGAATCCCCATGTAGCAGCAAGGCTCAGAAGAGCCCACACACTCAGATCTTAACCCCAGTGTGCTGAAAGTGTCAAAACATGTTTTTCAGCAGAAATAAACATGTTTCTGCAAGTTTGGTCAACCCCATGTAAGTAATGGGGCAGTAACAGTACACTTTTCAAAACGTGTTTTTCAGCCCGAAATAAACGCGTTTTTTCAGACAACTGAATCCCCATGTAGCAACAACGCTCAGAAGAGCCCACACACTCAGATCTTAACCCCAGTGTGCTGAAAGTGTCAAAACATGTTTTTCAGCAGAAATAAACATGTTTCTGCAAGTTTGGTCAACCCCATGTAAGTTATGGGGCAGTAACAGTACACTTTTCAAAACGTGTTTTTCAGCCCGAAATAAACGCGCTTTTTCAGACAACTGAATCCCCATGTAGCAACAAGGCTCAGAAGAGCCCACACACTCAGATCTTAACCCCAGTGTGCTGAAAGTGTCAAAACATGTTTTTCAGCAGAAATAAACATGTTTCTGCAAGTTTGGTCAACCCCATGTAAGTTATGGGGCAGTAACAGTACACTTTTCAAAACGTGTTTTTCAGCCCGAAATAAACGCGTTTTTTCAGACAACTGAATACCCATGTAGCAGCAAGTCTCAGAAGAGCCCACACACTCAGCTCTTAACCCCAGTGTGCAGAAAGGGTCAAAACGTGTTTTTCAGCAGAAATAAACATGTTTCTGCAAGTTTGGTCAACCCCATGTAAGTTATGGGGCAGTAACAGTACACTCTGCAAAACGTGTTTTTCAGCCCGAAATAAACGCGTTTTTTCAGACAACTGAATCCCCATGTAGCAGCAAGGCTCAGAAGAGCCCACACACTCAGATCTTAACCCCAGTGTGCAGAAAGGTTCAAAACATGTTTTTCAGCAGAAATAAACATGTTTCTGCAAGTTTGGTCAACCCCATGTAAGTTATGGGGCAGTAACAGTACACTTTTCAAAACGTGTTTTTCAGCCCGAAATAAACGCGTTTTTTCAGACAACTGAATACCCATGTAGCAGCAAGGCTCAGACGAGCCCACACACTCAGATCTTAACCCCAGTGTGCAGAAAGGGTCAAAACGTGTTTTTCAGCAGAAATAAACATGTTTCTGCAAGTTTGGTCAACCCCATGTAAGTTATGGGGCAGTAACAGTACACTTTTCAAAACGTGTTTTTCAGCCCGAAATAAACGCGTTTTTTCAGACAACTGAATCCCCATGTAGCAACAAGGCTCAGAAGAGCCCACACACTCAGATCTTAACCCCAGTGTGCTGAAAGTGTCAAAACATGTTTTTCAGCAGAAATAAACATGTTTCTGCAAGTTTGGTCAACCCCATGTAAGTTATGGGGCAGTAACAGTACACTTTTCAAAACGTGTTTTTCAGCCCGAAATAAACGCGTTTTTTCAGACAACTGAATCCCCATGTAGCAACAAGGCTCAGAAGAGCCCACACACTCAGATCTTAACCCCAGTGTGCTGAAAGTGTCAAAACATGTTTTTTCAGCAGAAATAAACATGTTTCTGCAAGTTTGGTCAACCCCATGTAAGTTATGGGGCAGTAACAGTACACTTTTCAAAACGTGTTTTTCAGCCCGAAATAAACGCGTTTTTTCAGACAACTGAATCCCCATGTAGCAACAAGGCTCAGAAGAGCCCACACACTCAGATCTTTACCCCAGTGTGCTGAAAGTGTCAAAACATGTTTTTCAGCAGAAATAAACATGTTTCTGCAAGTTTGGTCAACCCCATGTAAGTTATGGGGCAGTAACAGTACACTTTTCAAAACGTGTTTTTCAGCCCGAAATAAACGCGTTTTTTCAGACAACTGAATACCCATGTAGCAGCAAGTCTCAGAAGAGCCCACACACTCAGCTCTTAACCCCAGTGTGCAGAAAGGGTCAAAACGTGTTTTTCAGCAGAAATAAACATGTTTCTGCAAGTTTGGTCAACCCCATGTAAGTTATGGGGCAGTAACAGTACACTCTGCAAAACGTGTTTTTCAGCCCGAAATAAACGCGTTTTTTCAGACAACTGAATCCCCATGTAGCAGCAAGGCTCAGAAGAGCCCACACACTCAGATCTTAACCCCAGTGTGCTGAAAGTGTCAAAACATGTTTTTCAGCAGAAATAAACATGTTTCTGCAAGTTTGGTCAACCCCATGTAAGTTATGGGGCAGTAACAGTACACTTTTCAAAACGTGTTTTTCAGCCCGAAATAAACGCGTTTTTTCAGACAACTGAATCCCCATGTAGCAACAAGGCTCAGAAGAGCCCACACACTCAGATCTTAACCCCAGTGTGCTGAAAGTGTCAAAACATGTTTTTCAGCAGAAATAAACATGTTTCTGCAAGTTTGGTCAACCCCATGTAAGTTATGGGGCAGTAACAGTACACTTTTCAAAACGTGTTTTTCAGCCCGAAATAAACGCGTTTTTTCAGACAACTGAATCCCCATGTAGCAGCAAGTCTCAGAAGAGCCCACACACTCAGCTCTTAACCCCAGTGTGCAGAAAGGGTCAAAACGTGTTTTTCAGCAGAAATAAACATGTTTCTGCAAGTTTGGTCAACCCCATGTAAGTTATGGGGCAGTAACAGTACACTCTGCAAAACGTGTTTTTCAGCCCGAAATAAACACGTTTTTTCAGACAACTGAATCCCCATGTAGCAGCAAGGCTCAGAAGAGCCCACACACTCAGATCTTAACCCCAGTGTGCAGAAAGGTTCAAAACATGTTTTTCAGCAGAAATAAACATGTTTCTGCAAGTTTGGTCAACCCCATGTAAGTTATGGGGCAGTAACAGTACACTCTGCAAAACGTGTTTTTCAGCCCGAAATAAACGCGTTTTTTCAGACAACTGAATCCCCATGTAGCAACAAGGCTCAGAAGAGCCCACACACTCAGATCTTAACCCCAGTGTGCTGAAAGTGTCAAAACATGTTTTTCAGCAGAAATAAACATGTTTCTGCAAGTTTGGTCAACCCCATGTAAGTTATGGGGCAGTAACAGTACACTTTTCAAAACGTGTTTTTCAGCCCGAAATAAACGCGTTTTTTCAGACAACTGAATCCCCATGTAGCAACAAGGCTCAGAAGAGCCCACACACTCAGATCTTAACCCCAGTGTGCTGAAAGTGTCAAAACATTTTTTTCAGCAGAAATAAACATGTTTCTGCAAGTTTGGTCAACCCCATGTAAGTTATGGGGCAGTAACAGTACACTTTTCAAAACGTGTTTTTCAGCCCGAAATAAACGCGTTTTTTCAGACAACTGAATCCCCATGTAGCAACAAGGCTCAGAAGAGCCCACACACTCAGATCTTAACCCCAGTGTGCTGAAAGTGTCAAAACATGTTTTTCAGCAGAAATAAACGTTTCTACAAGTTTGGTCAACCCCATGTAAGTTATGGGGCAGTAACAGTACACTTTTCAAAACGTGTTTTTCAGCCCGAAATAAACGCGTTTTTTCAGACAACTGAATACCCATGTAGCAGCAAGTCTCAGAAGAGCCCACACACTCAGCTCTTAACCCCAGTGTGCAGAAAGGGTCAAAACGTGTTTTTCAGCAGAAATAAACATGTTTCTGCAAGTTTGGTCAACCCCATGTAAGTTATGGGGCAGTAACAGTACACTTTTCAAAACGTGTTTTTCAGCCCGAAATAAACGCGTTTTTTCAGACAACTGAATACCCATGTAGCAGCAAGGCTCAGAAGAGCCCACACACTCAGATCTTAACCCCAGTGTGCAGAAAGGGTCAAAACGTGTTTTTCAGCAGAAATAAACATGTTTCTGCAAGTTTGGTCAACCCCATGTAAGTTATGGGGCAGTAACAGTACACTCTGCAAAACGTGTTTTTCAGCCCGAAATAAACGCGTTTTTTCAGACAACTGAATACCCATGTAGCAGCAAGGCTCAGAAGAGCCCACACACTCAGATCTTAACCCCAGTGTGCTGAAAGTGTCAAAACATGTTTTTCAGCAGAAATAAACATGTTTCTGCAAGTTTGGTCAACCCCATGTAAGTTATGGGGCAGTAACAGTACACTTTTCAAAACGTGTTTTTCAGCCCGAAATAAACGCGTTTTTTCAGACAACTGAACACCAAGGAAGCAGCAAGGCTCAGAAGAGCCCACACACTCAGATCTTAACCCCAGTGTGAAGAAATGGTCAAAACGTGTTTTTCAGCAGAAATAAACATGATTCTGCAAGTTTGGTCAACCCCATGTAAGTTATGGGGCAGTAACAGTACACTTTTCAAAACGTGTTTTTCAGCCCGAAATAAACGCGTTTTTTCAGACAACTGAATCCCCATGTAGCAACAAGGCTCAGAAGAGCCCACACACTCAGATCTTAACCCCAGTGTGCTGAAAGTGTCAAAACATGTTTTTCAGCAGAAATAAACATGTTTCTGCAAGTTTGGTCAACCCCATGTAAGTTATGGGGCAGTAACAGTACACTTTTCAAAACGTGTTTTTCAGCCCGAAATAAACGCGTTTTTTCAGACAACTGAATACCCATGTAGCAGCAAGTCTCAGAAGAGCCCACACACTCAGCTCTTAACCCCAGTGTGCAGAAAGGGTCAAAACGTGTTTTTCAGCAGAAATAAACATGTTTCTGCAAGTTTGGTCAACCCCATGTAAGTTATGGGGCAGTAACAGTACACTCTGCAAAACGTGTTTTTCAGCCCGAAATAAACGCGTTTTTTCAGACAACTGAATCCCCATGTAGCAGCAAGGCTCAGAAGAGCCCACACACTCAGATCTTAACCCCAGTGTGCAGAAAGGTTCAAAACATGTTTTTCAGCAGAAATAAACATGTTTCTGCAAGTTTGGTCAACCCCATGTAAGTTATGGGGCAGTAACAGTACACTTTTCAAAACGTGTTTTTCAGCCCGAAATAAACGCGTTTTTTCAGACAACTGAATACCCATGTAGCAGCAAGGCTCAGACGAGCCCACACACTCAGATCTTAACCCCAGTGTGCAGAAAGGGTCAAAACGTGTTTTTCAGCAGAAATAAACATGTTTCTGCAAGTTTGGTCAACCCCATGTAAGTTATGGGGCAGTAACAGTACACTCTGCAAAACGTGTTTTTCAGCACGAAATAAACGCGTTTTTTCAGACAACTGAATCCCCATGTAGCAGCAAGGCTCAGAAGAGCCCACACACTCAGATCTTAACCCCAGTGTGCTGAAAGTGTCAAAACATGTTTTTCAGCAGAAATAAACATGTTTCTGCAAGTTTGGTCAACCCCATGTAAGTTATGGGGCAGTAACAGTACACTTTTCAAAACGTGTTTTTCAGCCCGAAATAAACGCGTTTTTTCAGACAACTGAATCCCCATGTAGCAACAAGGCTCAGAAGAGCCCACACACTCAGATCTTAACCCCAGTGTGCTGAAAGTGTCAAAACATGTTTTTCAGCAGAAATAAACATGTTTCTGCAAGTTTGGTCAACCCCATGTAAGTTATGGGGCAGTAACAGTACACTTTTCAAAACGTGTTTTTCAGCCCGAAATAAACGCGTTTTTTCAGACAACTGAATCCCCATGTAGCAGCAAGGCTCAGAAGAGCCCACACACTCAGATCTTAACCCCAGTGTGCTGAAAGTGTCAAAACATGTTTTTCAGCAGAAATAAACATGTTTCTGCAAGTTTGGTCAACCCCATGTAAGTTATGGGGCAGTAACAGTACACTTTTCAAAACGTGTTTTTCAGCCCGAAATAAACGCGTTTTTTCAGACAACTGAACACCAAGGAAGCAGCAAGGCTCAGAAGAGCCCACACACTCAGATCTTAACCCCAGTGTGCAGAAAGGGTCAAAACGTGTTTTTCAGCAGAAATAAACATGTTTCTGCAAGTTTGGTCAACCCCATGTAAGTTATGGGGCAGTAACAGTACACTTTTCAAAACGTGTTTTTCAGCCCGAAATAAACGCGTTTTTTCAGACAACTGAATACCCATGTAGCAGCAAGGCTCAGAAGAGCCCACACACTCAGATCTTAACCCCAGTGTGCTGAAAGTGTCAAAACATGTTTTTCAGCAGAAATGAACATGTTTCTGCAAGTTTGGTCAACCCCATGTAAGTTATGGGGCAGTAACAGTACACTTTTCAAAACGTGTTTTTCAGCCCGAAATAAACGCGTTTTTTCAGACAACTGAATCCCCATGTAGCAACAAGGCTCAGAAGAGCCCACACACTCAGATCTTAACCCCAGTGTGCTGAAAGTGTCAAAACATGTTTTTCAGCAGAAATAAACATGTTTCTGCAAGTTTGGTCAACCCCATGTAAGTTATGGGGCAGTAACAGTACACTTTTCAAAACGTGTTTTTCAGCCCGAAATAAACGCGTTTTTTCAGACAACTGAATCCCCATGTAGCAACAAGGCTCAGAAGAGCCCACACACTCAGATCTTAACCCCAGTGTGCTGAAAGTGTCAAAACATGTTTTTCAGCAGAAATAAACATGTTTCTGCAAGTTTGGTCAACCCCATGTAAGTTATGGGGCAGTAACAGTACACTTTTCAAAACGTGTTTTTCAGCCCGAAATAAACGCGTTTTTTCAGACAACTGAATACCCATGTAGCAGCAAGGCTCAGAAGAGCCCACACACTCAGATCTTAACCCCAGTGTGCTGAAAGTGTCAAAACATGTTTTTCAGCAGAAATAAACATGTTTCTGCAAGTTTGGTCAACCCCATGTAAGTTATGGGGCAGTAACAGTACACTTTTCAAAACGTGTTTTTCAGCCCGAAATAAACGCGTTTTTTCAGACAACTGAACACCAAGGAAGCAGCAAGGCTCAGAAGAGCCCACACACTCAGATCTTAACCCCAGTGTGCAGAAAGGGTCAAAACGTGTTTTTCAGCAGAAATAAACATGTTTCTGCAAGTTTGGTCAACCCCATGTAAGTTATGGGGCAGTAACAGTACACTTTTCAAAACGTGTTTTTCAGCCCGAAATAAACGCGTTTTTTCAGACAACTGAATACCCATGTAGCAGCAAGGCTCAGAAGAGCCCACACACTCAGATCTTAACCCCAGTGTGCTGAAAGTGTCAAAACATGTTTTTCAGCAGAAATAAACATGTTTCTGCAAGTTTGGTCAACCCCATGTAAGTTAAGGGGCAGTAACAGTACACTTTTCAAAACGTGTTTTTCAGCCCGAAATAAACGCGTTTTTTCAGACAACTGAATACCCATGTAGCAGCAAGGCTCAGAAGAGCCCACACACTCAGATCTTAACCCCAGTGTGCAGAAAGGGTCAAAACGTGTTTTTCAGCAGAAATAAACATGTTTCTGCAAGTTTGGTCAACCCCATGTAAGTTATGGGGCAGTAACAGTACACTTTTCAAAACGTGTTTTTCAGCCCGAAATAAACGCGTTTTTTCAGACAACTGAATCCCCATGTAGCAACAAGGCTCAGAAGAGCCCACACACTCAGATCTTAACCCCAGTGTGCTGAAAGTGTCAAAACATGTTTTTCAGCAGAAATAAACATGTTTCTGCAAGTTTGGTCAACCCCATATAAGTTATGGGGCAGTAACAGTACACTTTTCAAAACGTGTTTTTCAGCCCGAAATAAACGCGTTTTTTCAGACAACTGAATACCCATGTAGCAGCAAGTCTCAGAAGAGCCCACACACTCAGCTCTTAACCCCAGTGTGCAGAAAGGGTCAAAACGTGTTTTTCAGCAGAAATAAACATGTTTCTGCAAGTTTGGTCAACCCCATGTAAGTTATGGGGCAGTAACAGTACACTCTGCAAAACGTGTTTTTCAGCCCGAAATAAACGCGTTTTTTCAGACAACTGAATCCCCATGTAGCAGCAAGGCTCAGAAGAGCCCACACACTCAGATCTTAACCCCAGTGTGCTGAAAGTGTCAAAACATGTTTTTCAGCAGAAATAAACATGTTTCTGCAAGTTTGGTCAACCCCATGTAAGTTATGGGGCAGTAACAGTACACTTTTCAAAACGTGTTTTTCAGCCCGAAATAAACGCGTTTTTTCAGACAACTGAATCCCCATGTAGCAACAAGGCTCAGAAGAGCCCACACACTCAGATCTTAACCCCAGTGTGCTGAAAGTGTCAAAACATGTTTTTCAGCAGAAATAAACATGTTTCTGCAAGTTTGGTCAACCCCATGTAAGTTATGGGGCAGTAACAGTACACTTTTCAAAACGTGTTTTTCAGCCCGAAATAAACGCGTTTTTTCAGACAACTGAATCCCCATGTAGCAACAAGGCTCAGAAGAGCCCACACACTCAGATCTTAACCCCAGTGTGCTGAAAGTGTCAAAACATGTTTTTCAGCAGAAATAAACATGTTTCTGCAAGTTTGGTCAACCCCATGTAAGTTATGGGGCAGTAACAGTACACTTTTCAAAACGTGTTTTTCAGCCCGAAATAAACGCGTTTTTTCAGACAACTGAATCCCCATGTAGCAGCAAGTCTCAGAAGAGCCCACACACTCAGCTCTTAACCCCAGTGTGCAGAAAGGGTCAAAACGTGTTTTTCAGCAGAAATAAACATGTTTCTGCAAGTTTGGTCAACCCCATGTAAGTTATGGGGCAGTAACAGTACACTCTGCAAAACGTGTTTTTCAGCCCGAAATAAACGCGTTTTTTCAGACAACTGAATCCCCATGTAGCAGCAAGGCTCAGAAGAGCCCACACACTCAGATCTTAACCCCAGTGTGCAGAAAGGTTCAAAACATGTTTTTCAGCAGAAATAAACATGTTTCTGCAAGTTTGGTCAACCCCATGTAAGTTATGGGGCAGTAACAGTACACTCTGCAAAACGTGTTTTTCAGCCCGAAATAAACGCGTTTTTTCAGACAACTGAATCCCCATGTAGCAACAAGGCTCAGAAGAGCCCACACACTCAGATCTTAACCCCAGTGTGCTGAAAGTGTCAAAACATGTTTTTCAGCAGAAATAAACATGTTTCTGCAAGTTTGGTCAACCCCATGTAAGTTATGGGGCAGTAACAGTACACTTTTCAAAACGTGTTTTTCAGCCCGAAATAAACGCGTTTTTTCAGACAACTGAATACCCATGTAGCAGCAAGGCTCAGACGAGCCCACACACTCAGATCTTAACCCCAGTGTGCAGAAAGGGTCAAAACGTGTTTTTCAGCAGAAATAAACATGTTTCTGCAAGTTTGGTCAACCCCATGTAAGTTATGGGGCAGTAACAGTACACTCTGCAAAACGTGTTTTTCAGCACGAAATAAACGCGTTTTTTCAGACAACTGAATCCCCATGTAGCAGCAAGGCTCAGAAGAGCCCACACACTCAGATCTTAACCCCAGTGTGCTGAAAGTGTCAAAACATGTTTTTCAGCAGAAATAAACATGTTTCTGCAAGTTTGGTCAACCCCATGTAAGTTATGGGGCAGTAACAGTACACTTTTCAAAACGTGTTTTTCAGCCCGAAATAAACGCGTTTTTTCAGACAACTGAATCCCCATGTAGCAACAAGGCTCAGAAGAGCCCACACACTCAGATCTTAACCCCAGTGTGCTGAAAGTGTCAAAACATGTTTTTCAGCAGAAATAAACATGTTTCTGCAAGTTTGGTCAACCCCATGTAAGTTATGGGGCAGTAACAGTACACTTTTCAAAACGTGTTTTTCAGCCCGAAATAAACGCGTTTTTTCAGACAACTGAATCCCCATGTAGCAGCAAGGCTCAGAAGAGCCCACACACTCAGATCTTAACCCCAGTGTGCTGAAAGTGTCAAAACATGTTTTTCAGCAGAAATAAACATGTTTCTGCAAGTTTGGTCAACCCCATGTAAGTTATGGGGCAGTAACAGTACACTTTTCAAAACGTGTTTTTCAGCCCGAAATAAACGCGTTTTTTCAGACAACTGAACACCAAGGAAGCAGCAAGGCTCAGAAGAGCCCACACACTCAGATCTTAACCCCAGTGTGCAGAAAGGGTCAAAACGTGTTTTTCAGCAGAAATAAACATGTTTCTGCAAGTTTGGTCAACCCCATGTAAGTTATGGGGCAGTAACAGTACACTTTTCAAAACGTGTTTTTCAGCCCGAAATAAACGCGTTTTTTCAGACAACTGAATACCCATGTAGCAGCAAGGCTCAGAAGAGCCCACACACTCAGATCTTAACCCCAGTGTGCTGAAAGTGTCAAAACATGTTTTTCAGCAGAAATGAACATGTTTCTGCAAGTTTGGTCAACCCCATGTAAGTTATGGGGCAGTAACAGTACACTTTTCAAAACGTGTTTTTCAGCCCGAAATAAACGCGTTTTTTCAGACAACTGAATCCCCATGTAGCAACAAGGCTCAGAAGAGCCCACACACTCAGATCTTAACCCCAGTGTGCTGAAAGTGTCAAAACATGTTTTTCAGCAGAAATAAACATGTTTCTGCAAGTTTGGTCAACCCCATGTAAGTTATGGGGCAGTAACAGTACACTTTTCAAAACGTGTTTTTCAGCCCGAAATAAACGCGTTTTTTCAGACAACTGAATCCCCATGTAGCAACAAGGCTCAGAAGAGCCCACACACTCAGATCTTAACCCCAGTGTGCTGAAAGTGTCAAAACATGTTTTTCAGCAGAAATAAACATGTTTCTGCAAGTTTGGTCAACCCCATGTAAGTTATGGGGCAGTAACAGTACACTTTTCAAAACGTGTTTTTCAGCCCGAAATAAACGCGTTTTTTCAGACAACTGAATACCCATGTAGCAGCAAGGCTCAGAAGAGCCCACACACTCAGATCTTAACCCCAGTGTGCTGAAAGTGTCAAAACATGTTTTTCAGCAGAAATAAACATGTTTCTGCAAGTTTGGTCAACCCCATGTAAGTTATGGGGCAGTAACAGTACACTTTTCAAAACGTGTTTTTCAGCCCGAAATAAACGCGTTTTTTCAGACAACTGAACACCAAGGAAGCAGCAAGGCTCAGAAGAGCCCACACACTCAGATCTTAACCCCAGTGTGCAGAAAGGGTCAAAACGTGTTTTTCAGCAGAAATAAACATGTTTCTGCAAGTTTGGTCAACCCCATGTAAGTTATGGGGCAGTAACAGTACACTTTTCAAAACGTGTTTTTCAGCCCGAAATAAACGCGTTTTTTCAGACAACTGAATACCCATGTAGCAGCAAGGCTCAGAAGAGCCCACACACTCAGATCTTAACCCCAGTGTGCTGAAAGTGTCAAAACATGTTTTTCAGCAGAAATAAACATGTTTCTGCAAGTTTGGTCAACCCCATGTAAGTTATGGGGCAGTAACAGTACACTTTTCAAAACGTGTTTTTCAGCCCGAAATAAACGCGTTTTTTCAGACAACTGAACACCAAGGAAGCAGCAAGGCTCAGAAGAGCCCACACACTCAGATCTTAACCCCAGTGTGCAGAAAGGGTCAAAACGTGTTTTTCAGCAGAAATAAACATGTTTCTGCAAGTTTGGTCAACCCCATGTAAGTTATGGGGCAGTAACAGTACACTTTTCAAAACGTGTTTTTCAGCCCGAAATAAACGCGTTTTTTCAGACAACTGAATACCCATGTAGCAGCAAGGCTCAGAAGAGCCCACACACTCAGATCTTAACCCCAGTGTGCTGAAAGTGTCAAAACATGTTTTTCAGCAGAAATAAACATGTTTCTGCAAGTTTGGTCAACCCCATGTAAGTTAAGGGGCAGTAACAGTACACTTTTCAAAACGTGTTTTTCAGCCCGAAATAAACGCGTTTTTTCAGACAACTGAATACCCATGTAGCAGCAAGGCTCAGAAGAGCCCACACACTCAGATCTTAACCCCAGTGTGCAGAAAGGGTCAAAACGTGTTTTTCAGCAGAAATAAACATGTTTCTGCAAGTTTGGTCAACCCCATGTAAGTTATGGGGCAGTAACAGTACACTTTTCAAAACGTGTTTTTCAGCCCGAAATAAACGCGTTTTTTCAGACAACTGAATCCCCATGTAGCAACAAGGCTCAGAAGAGCCCACACACTCAGATCTTAACCCCAGTGTGCTGAAAGTGTCAAAACATGTTTTTCAGCAGAAATAAACATGTTTCTGCAAGTTTGGTCAACCCCATGTAAGTTATGGGGCAGTAACAGTACACTTTTCAAAACGTGTTTTTCAGCCCGAAATAAACGCGTTTTTTCAGACAACTGAATCCCCATGTAGCAGCAAGTCTCAGAAGAGCCCACACACTCAGCTCTTAACCCCAGTGTGCAGAAAGGGTCAAAACGTGTTTTTCAGCAGAAATAAACATGTTTCTGCAAGTTTGGTCAACCCCATGTAAGTTATGGGGCAGTAACAGTACACTCTGCAAAACGTGTTTTTCAGCCCGAAATAAACGCGTTTTTTCAGACAACTGAATCCCCATGTAGCAGCAAGGCTCAGAAGAGCCCACACACTCAGATCTTAACCCCAGTGTGCAGAAAGGTTCAAAACATGTTTTTCAGCAGAAATAAACATGTTTCTGCAAGTTTGGTCAACCCCATGTAAGTTATGGGGCAGTAACAGTACACTCTGCAAAACGTGTTTTTCAGCCCGAAATAAACGCGTTTTTTCAGACAACTGAATCCCCATGTAGCAACAAGGCTCAGAAGAGCCCACACACTCAGATCTTAACCCCAGTGTGCTGAAAGTGTCAAAACATGTTTTTCAGCAGAAATAAACATGTTTCTGCAAGTTTGGTCAACCCCATGTAAGTTATGGGGCAGTAACAGTACACTTTTCAAAACGTGTTTTTCAGCCCGAAATAAACGCGTTTTTTCAGACAACTGAATCCCCATGTAGCAACAAGGCTCAGAAGAGCCCACACACTCAGATCTTAACCCCAGTGTGCTGAAAGTGTCAAAACATGTTTTTCAGCAGAAATAAACATGTTTCTGCAAGTTTGGTCAACCCCATGTAAGTTATGGGGCAGTAACAGTACACTTTTCAAAACGTGTTTTTCAGCCCGAAATAAACGCGTTTTTTCAGACAACTGAATCCCCATGTAGCAACAAGGCTCAGAAGAGCCCACACACTCAGATCTTAACCCCAGTGTGCTGAAAGTGTCAAAACATGTTTTTCAGCAGAAATAAACGTTTCTACAAGTTTGGTCAACCCCATGTAAGTTATGGGGCAGTAACAGTACACTTTTCAAAACGTGTTTTTCAGCCCGAAATAAACGCGTTTTTTCAGACAACTGAATACCCATGTAGCAGCAAGTCTCAGAAGAGCCCACACACTCAGCTCTTAACCCCAGTGTGCAGAAAGGGTCAAAACGTGTTTTTCAGCAGAAATAAACATGTTTCTGCAAGTTTGGTCAACCCCATGTAAGTTATGGGGCAGTAACAGTACACTTTTCAAAACGTGTTTTTCAGCCCGAAATAAACGCGTTTTTTCAGACAACTGAATACCCATGTAGCAGCAAGGCTCAGAAGAGCCCACACACTCAGATCTTAACCCCAGTGTGCAGAAAGGGTCAAAACGTGTTTTTCAGCAGAAATAAACATGTTTCTGCAAGTTTGGTCAACCCCATGTAAGTTATGGGGCAGTAACAGTACACTCTGCAAAACGTGTTTTTCAGCCCGAAATAACGCGTTTTTTCAGACAACTGAATACCCATGTAGCAGCAAGGCTCAGAAGAGCCCACACACTCAGATCTTAACCCCAGTGTGCTGAAAGTGTCAAAACATGTTTTTCAGCAGAAATAAACATGTTTCTGCAAGTTTGGTCAACCCCATGTAAGTTATGGGGCAGTAACAGTACACTTTTCAAAACGTGTTTTTCAGCCCGAAATAAACGCGTTTTTTCAGACAACTGAACACCAAGGAAGCAGCAAGGCTCAGAAGAGCCCACACACTCAGATCTTAACCCCAGTGTGAAGAAATGGTCAAAACGTGTTTTTCAGCAGAAATAAACATGATTCTGCAAGTTTGGTCAACCCCATGTAAGTTATGGGGCAGTAACAGTACACTTTTCAAAACGTGTTTTTCAGCCCGAAATAAACGCGTTTTTTCAGACAACTGAATCCCCATGTAGCAACAAGGCTCAGAAGAGCCCACACACTCAGATCTTAACCCCAGTGTGCTGAAAGTGTCAAAACATGTTTTTCAGCAGAAATAAACATGTTTCTGCAAGTTTGGTCAACCCCATGTAAGTTATGGGGCAGTAACAGTACACTTTTCAAAACGTGTTTTTCAGCCCGAAATAAACGCGTTTTTTCAGACAACTGAATACCCATGTAGCAGCAAGGCTCAGACGAGCCCACACACTCAGATCTTAACCCCAGTGTGCAGAAAGGGTCAAAACGTGTTTTTCAGCAGAAATAAACATGTTTCTGCAAGTTTGGTCAACCCCATGTAAGTTATGGGGCAGTAACAGTACACTCTGCAAAACGTGTTTTTCAGCACGAAATAAACGCGTTTTTTCAGACAACTGAATCCCCATGTAGCAGCAAGGCTCAGAAGAGCCCACACACTCAGATCTTAACCCCAGTGTGCTGAAAGTGTCAAAACATGTTTTTCAGCAGAAATAAACATGTTTCTGCAAGTTTGGTCAACCCCATGTAAGTTATGGGGCAGTAACAGTACACTTTTCAAAACGTGTTTTTCAGCCCGAAATAAACGCGTTTTTTCAGACAACTGAATCCCCATGTAGCAACAAGGCTCAGAAGAGCCCACACACTCAGATCTTAACCCCAGTGTGCTGAAAGTGTCAAAACATGTTTTTCAGCAGAAATAAACATGTTTCTGCAAGTTTGGTCAACCCCATGTAAGTTATGGGGCAGTAACAGTACACTTTTCAAAACGTGTTTTTCAGCCCGAAATAAACGCGTTTTTTCAGACAACTGAATCCCCATGTAGCAGCAAGGCTCAGAAGAGCCCACACACTCAGATCTTAACCCCAGTGTGCTGAAAGTGTCAAAACATGTTTTTCAGCAGAAATAAACATGTTTCTGCAAGTTTGGTCAACCCCATGTAAGTTATGGGGCAGTAACAGTACACTTTTCAAAACGTGTTTTTCAGCCCGAAATAAACGCGTTTTTTCAGACAACTGAACACCAAGGAAGCAGCAAGGCTCAGAAGAGCCCACACACTCAGATCTTAACCCCAGTGTGCAGAAAGGGTCAAAACGTGTTTTTCAGCAGAAATAAACATGTTTCTGCAAGTTTGGTCAACCCCATGTAAGTTATGGGGCAGTAACAGTACACTTTTCAAAACGTGTTTTTCAGCCCGAAATAAACGCGTTTTTTCAGACAACTGAATACCCATGTAGCAGCAAGGCTCAGAAGAGCCCACACACTCAGATCTTAACCCCAGTGTGCTGAAAGTGTCAAAACATGTTTTTCAGCAGAAATAAACATGTTTCTGCAAGTTTGGTCAACCCCATGTAAGTTATGGGGCAGTAACAGTACACTTTTCAAAACGTGTTTTTCAGCCCGAAATAAACGCGTTTTTTCAGACAACTGAATCCCCATGTAGCAACAAGGCTCAGAAGAGCCCACACACTCAGATCTTAACCCCAGTGTGCTGAAAGTGTCAAAACATGTTTTTCAGCAGAAATAAACATGTTTCTGCAAGTTTGGTCAACCCCATGTAAGTTATGGGGCAGTAACAGTACACTTTTCAAAACGTGTTTTTCAGCCCGAAATAAACGCGTTTTTTCAGACAACTGAATCCCCATGTAGCAACAAGGCTCAGAAGAGCCCACACACTCAGATCTTAACCCCAGTGTGCTGAAAGTGTCAAAACATGTTTTTCAGCAGAAATAAACATGTTTCTGCAAGTTTGGTCAACCCCATGTAAGTTATGGGGCAGTAACAGTACACTTTTCAAAACGTGTTTTTCAGCCCGAAATAAACGCGTTTTTTCAGACAACTGAATACCCATGTAGCAGCAAGGCTCAGAAGAGCCCACACACTCAGATCTTAACCCCAGTGTGCTGAAAGTGTCAAAACATGTTTTTCAGCAGAAATAAACATGTTTCTGCAAGTTTGGTCAACCCCATGTAAGTTATGGGGCAGTAACAGTACACTTTTCAAAACGTGTTTTTCAGCCCGAAATAAACGCGTTTTTTCAGACAACTGAACACCAAGGAAGCAGCAAGGCTCAGAAGAGCCCACACACTCAGATCTTAACCCCAGTGTGCAGAAAGGGTCAAAACGTGTTTTTCAGCAGAAATAAACATGTTTCTGCAAGTTTGGTCAACCCCATGTAAGTTATGGGGCAGTAACAGTACACTTTTCAAAACGTGTTTTTCAGCCCGAAATAAACGCGTTTTTTCAGACAACTGAATACCCATGTAGCAGCAAGGCTCAGAAGAGCCCACACACTCAGATCTTAACCCCAGTGTGCTGAAAGTGTCAAAACATGTTTTTCAGCAGAAATAAACATGTTTCTGCAAGTTTGGTCAACCCCATGTAAGTTAAGGGGCAGTAACAGTACACTTTTCAAAACGTGTTTTTCAGCCCGAAATAAACGCGTTTTTTCAGACAACTGAATACCCATGTAGCAGCAAGGCTCAGAAGAGCCCACACACTCAGATCTTAACCCCAGTGTGCAGAAAGGGTCAAAACGTGTTTTTCAGCAGAAATAAACATGTTTCTGCAAGTTTGGTCAACCCCATGTAAGTTATGGGGCAGTAACAGTACACTCTGCAAAACGTGTTTTTCAGCCCGAAATAAACGCGTTTTTTCAGACAACTGAATCCCCATGTAGCAGCAAGGCTCAGAAGAGCCCACACACTCAGATCTTAACCCCAGTGTGCTGAAAGTGTCAAAACATGTTTTTCAGCAGAAATAAACATGTTTCTGCAAGTTTGGTCAACCCCATGTAAGTTATGGGGCAGTAACAGTACACTTTTCAAAACGTGTTTTTCAGCCCGAAATAAACGCGTTTTTTCAGACAACTGAATCCCCATGTAGCAACAAGGCTCAGAAGAGCCCACACACTCAGATCTTAACCCCAGTGTGCTGAAAGTGTCAAAACATGTTTTTCAGCAGAAATAAACATGTTTCTGCAAGTTTGGTCAACCCCATGTAAGTTATGGGGCAGTAACAGTACACTTTTCAAAACGTGTTTTTCAGCCCGAAATAAACGCGTTTTTTCAGACAACTGAATCCCCATGTAGCAACAAGGCTCAGAAGAGCCCACACACTCAGATCTTAACCCCAGTGTGCTGAAAGTGTCAAAACATGTTTTTTCAGCAGAAATAAACATGTTTCTGCAAGTTTGGTCAACCCCATGTAAGTTATGGGGCAGTAACAGTACACTTTTCAAAACGTGTTTTTCAGCAAGAAATAAACGCGTTTTTTCAGACAACTGAATCCCCATGTAGCAACAAGGCTCAGAAGAGCCCACACACTCAGATCTTAACCCCAGTGTGCTGAAAGTGTCAAAACATGTTTTTCAGCAGAAATAAACATGTTTCTGCAAGTTTGGTCAACCCCATGTAAGTTATGGGGCAGTAACAGTACACTTTTCAAAACGTGTTTTTCAGCCCGAAATAAACGCGTTTTTTCAGACAACTGAATACCCATGTAGCAACAAGTCTCAGAAGAGCCCACACACTCAGCTCTTAACCCCAGTGTGCAGAAAGGGTCAAAACGTGTTTTTCAGCAGAAATAAACATGTTTCTGCAAGTTTGGTCAACCCCATGTAAGTTATGGGGCAGTAACAGTACACTCTGCAAAACGTGTTTTTCAGCCCGAAATAAACGCGTTTTTTCAGACAACTGAATCCCCATGTAGCAGCAAGGCTCAGAAGAGCCCACACACTCAGATCTTAACCCCAGTGTGCTGAAAGTGTCAAAACATGTTTTTTCAGCAGAAATAAACATGTTTCTGCAAGTTTGGTCAACCCCATGTAAGTTATGGGGCAGTAACAGTACACTTTTCAAAACGTGTTTTTCAGCCCGAAATAAACGCGTTTTTTCAGACAACTGAATACCCATGTAGCAGCAAGGCTCAGACGAGCCCACACACTCAGATCTTAACCCCAGTGTGCTGAAAGTGTCAAAACATGTTTTTCAGCAGAAATAAACATGTTTCTGCAAGTTTGGTCAACCCCATGTAAGTAATGGGGCAGTAACAGTACACTTTTCAAAACGTGTTTTTCAGCCCGAAATAAACGCGTTTTTTCAGACAACTGAATCCCCATGTAGCAACAAGGCTCAGAAGAGCCCACACACTCAGATCTTAACCCCAGTGTGCTGAAAGTGTCAAAACATGTTTTTCAGCAGAAATAAACATGTTTCTGCAAGTTTGGTCAACCCCATGTAAGTTATGGGGCAGTAACAGTACACTTTTCAAAACGTGTTTTTCAGCCCGAAATAAACGCGTTTTTTCAGACAACTGAATCCCCATGTAGCAACAAGGCTCAGAAGAGCCCACACACTCAGATCTTAACCCCAGTGTGCTGAAAGTGTCAAAACATGTTTTTCAGCAGAAATAAACATGTTTCTGCAAGTTTGGTCAACCCCATGTAAGTTATGGGGCAGTAACAGTACACTTTTCAAAACGTGTTTTTCAGCCCGAAATAAACGCGTTTTTTCAGACAACTGAATACCCATGTAGCAGCAAGTCTCAGAAGAGCCCACACACTCAGCTCTTAACCCCAGTGTGCAGAAAGGGTCAAAACGTGTTTTTCAGCAGAAATAAACATGTTTCTGCAAGTTTGGTCAACCCCATGTAAGTTATGGGGCAGTAACAGTACACTTTTCAAAACGTGTTTTTCAGCCCGAAATAAACGCGTTTTTTCAGACAACTGAATACCCATGTAGCAGCAAGGCTCAGACGAGCCCACACACTCAGATCTTAACCCCAGTGTGCAGAAAGGGTCAAAACGTGTTTTTCAGCAGAAATAAACATGTTTCTGCAAGTTTGGTCAACCCCATGTAAGTTATGGGGCAGTAACAGTACACTTTTCAAAACGTGTTTTTCAGCCCGAAATAAACGCGTTTTTTCAGACAACTGAATACCCATGTAGCAGCAAGTCTCAGAAGAGCCCACACACTCAGCTCTTAACCCCAGTGTGCAGAAAGGGTCAAAACGTGTTTTTCAGCAGAAATAAACATGTTTCTGCAAGTTTGGTCAACCCCATGTAAGTTATGGGGCAGTAACAGTACACTCTGCAAAACGTGTTTTTCAGCCCGAAATAAACGCGTTTTTTCAGACAACTGAATCCCCATGTAGCAGCAAGGCTCAGAAGAGCCCACACACTCAGATCTTAACCCCAGTGTGCAGAAAGGTTCAAAACATGTTTTTCAGCAGAAATAAACATGTTTCTGCAAGTTTGGTCAACCCCATGTAAGTTATGGGGCAGTAACAGTACACTCTGCAAAACGTGTTTTTCAGCCCGAAATAAACGCGTTTTTTCAGACAACTGAATCCCCATGTAGCAACAAGGCTCAGAAGAGCCCACACACTCAGATCTTAACCCCAGTGTGCTGAAAGTGTCAAAACATGTTTTTCAGCAGAAATAAACATGTTTCTGCAAGTTTGGTCAACCCCATGTAAGTTATGGGGCAGTAACAGTACACTTTTCAAAACGTGTTTTTCAGCCCGAAATAAACGCGTTTTTTCAGACAACTGAACACCAAGGAAGCAGCAAGGCTCAGAAGAGCCCACACACTCAGATCTTAACCCCAGTGTGCAGAAAGGGTCAAAACGTGTTTTTCAGCAGAAATAAACATGTTTCTGCAAGTTTGGTCAACCCCATGTAAGTTATGGGGCAGTAACAGTACACTTTTCAAAACGTGTTTTTCAGCCCGAAATAAACGCGTTTTTTCAGACAACTGAATACCCATGTAGCAGCAAGGCTCAGAAGAGCCCACACACTCAGATCTTAACCCCAGTGTGCTGAAAGTGTCAAAACATGTTTTTCAGCAGAAATAAACATGTTTCTGCAAGTTTGGTCAACCCCATGTAAGTTAAGGGGCAGTAACAGTACACTTTTCAAAACGTGTTTTTCAGCCCGAAATAAACGCGTTTTTTCAGACAACTGAATACCCATGTAGCAGCAAGGCTCAGAAGAGCCCACACACTCAGATCTTAACCCCAGTGTGCAGAAAGGGTCAAAACGTGTTTTTCAGCAGAAATAAACATGTTTCTGCAAGTTTGGTCAACCCCATGTAAGTTATGGGGCAGTAACAGTACACTTTTCAAAACGTGTTTTTCAGCCCGAAATAAACGCGTTTTTTCAGACAACTGAATCCCCATGTAGCAACAAGGCTCAGAAGAGCCCACACACTCAGATCTTAACCCCAGTGTGCTGAAAGTGTCAAAACATGTTTTTCAGCAGAAATAAACATGTTTCTGCAAGTTTGGTCAACCCCATATAAGTTATGGGGCAGTAACAGTACACTTTTCAAAACGTGTTTTTCAGCCCGAAATAAACGCGTTTTTTCAGACAACTGAATACCCATGTAGCAGCAAGTCTCAGAAGAGCCCACACACTCAGCTCTTAACCCCAGTGTGCAGAAAGGGTCAAAACGTGTTTTTCAGCAGAAATAAACATGTTTCTGCAAGTTTGGTCAACCCCATGTAAGTTATGGGGCAGTAACAGTACACTCTGCAAAACGTGTTTTTCAGCCCGAAATAAACGCGTTTTTTCAGACAACTGAATCCCCATGTAGCAGCAAGGCTCAGAAGAGCCCACACACTCAGATCTTAACCCCAGTGTGCTGAAAGTGTCAAAACATGTTTTTCAGCAGAAATAAACATGTTTCTGCAAGTTTGGTCAACCCCATGTAAGTTATGGGGCAGTAACAGTACACTCTGCAAAACGTGTTTTTCAGCCCGAAATAAACGCGTTTTTTCAGACAACTGAATCCCCATGTAGCAGCAAGGCTCAGAAGAGCCCACACACTCAGATCTTAACCCCAGTGTGCAGAAAGGTTCAAAACATGTTTTTCAGCAGAAATAAACATGTTTCTGCAAGTTTGGTCAACCCCATGTAAGTTATGGGGCAGTAACAGTACACTCTGCAAAACGTGTTTTTCAGCCCGAAATAAACGCGTTTTTTCAGACAACTGAATCCCCATGTAGCAACAAGGCTCAGAAGAGCCCACACACTCAGATCTTAACCCCAGTGTGCTGAAAGTGTCAAAACATGTTTTTCAGCAGAAATAAACATGTTTCTGCAAGTTTGGTCAACCCCATGTAAGTTATGGGGCAGTAACAGTACACTTTTCAAAACGTGTTTTTCAGCCCGAAATAAACGCGTTTTTTCAGACAACTGAATCCCCATGTAGCAACAAGGCTCAGAAGAGCCCACACACTCAGATCTTAACCCCAGTGTGCTGAAAGTGTCAAAACATGTTTTTCAGCAGAAATAAACATGTTTCTGCAAGTTTGGTCAAACCCATGTAAGTTATGGGGCAGTAACAGTACACTTTTCAAAACGTGTTTTTCAGCCCGAAATAAACGCGTTTTTTCAGACAACTGAATCCCCATGTAGCAACAAGGCTCAGAAGAGCCCACACACTCAGATCTTAACCCCAGTGTGCTGAAAGTGTCAAAACATGTTTTTCAGCAGAAATAAACGTTTCTACAAGTTTGGTCAACCCCATGTAAGTTATGGGGCAGTAACAGTACACTTTTCAAAACGTGTTTTTCAGCCCGAAATAAACGCGTTTTTTCAGACAACTGAATACCCATGTAGCAGCAAGTCTCAGAAGAGCCCACACACTCAGCTCTTAACCCCAGTGTGCAGAAAGGGTCAAAACGTGTTTTTCAGCAGAAATAAACATGTTTCTGCAAGTTTGGTCAACCCCATGTAAGTTATGGGGCAGTAACAGTACACTTTTCAAAACGTGTTTTTCAGCCCGAAATAAACGCGTTTTTTCAGACAACTGAATACCCATGTAGCAGCAAGGCTCAGAAGAGCCCACACACTCAGATCTTAACCCCAGTGTGCAGAAAGGGTCAAAACGTGTTTTTCAGCAGAAATAAACATGTTTCTGCAAGTTTGGTCAACCCCATGTAAGTTATGGGGCAGTAACAGTACACTCTGCAAAACGTGTTTTTCAGCCCGAAATAAACGCGTTTTTTCAGACAACTGAATACCCATGTAGCAGCAAGGCTCAGAAGAGCCCACACACTCAGATCTTAACCCCAGTGTGCTGAAAGTGTCAAAACATGTTTTTCAGCAGAAATAAACATGTTTCTGCAAGTTTGGTCAACCCCATGTAAGTTATGGGGCAGTAACAGTACACTTTTCAAAACGTGTTTTTCAGCCCGAAATAAACGCGTTTTTTCAGACAACTGAACACCAAGGAAGCAGCAAGGCTCAGAAGAGCCCACACACTCAGATCTTAACCCCAGTGTGAAGAAATGGTCAAAACGTGTTTTTCAGCAGAAATAAACATGATTCTGCAAGTTTGGTCAACCCCATGTAAGTTATGGGGCAGTAACAGTACACTTTTCAAAACGTGTTTTTCAGCCCGAAATAAACGCGTTTTTTCAGACAATTGAATCCCCATGTAGCAACAAGGCTCAGAAGAGCCCACACACTCAGATCTTAACCCCAGTGTGCTGAAAGTGTCAAAACATGTTTTTCAGCAGAAATAAACATGTTTCTGCAAGTTTGGTCAACCCCATGTAAGTTATGGGGCAGTAACAGTACACTTTTCAAAACGTGTTTTTCAGCCCGAAATAAACGCGTTTTTTCAGACAACTGAATACCCATGTAGCAGCAAGTCTCAGAAGAGCCCACACACTCAGCTCTTAACCCCAGTGTGCAGAAAGGGTCAAAACGTGTTTTTCAGCAGAAATAAACATGTTTCTGCAAGTTTGGTCAACCCCATGTAAGTTATGGGGCAGTAACAGTACACTCTGCAAAACGTGTTTTTCAGCCCGAAATAAACGCGTTTTTTCAGACAACTGAATCCCCATGTAGCAGCAAGGCTCAGAAGAGCCCACACACTCAGATCTTAACCCCAGTGTGCAGAAAGGTTCAAAACATGTTTTTCAGCAGAAATAAACATGTTTCTGCAAGTTTGGTCAACCCCATGTAAGTTATGGGGCAGTAACAGTACACTTTTCAAAACGTGTTTTTCAGCCCGAAATAAACGCGTTTTTTCAGACAACTGAATACCCATGTAGCAGCAAGGCTCAGACGAGCCCACACACTCAGATCTTAACCCCAGTGTGCAGAAAGGGTCAAAACGTGTTTTTCAGCAGAAATAAACATGTTTCTGCAAGTTTGGTCAACCCCATGTAAGTTATGGGGCAGTAACAGTACACTCTGCAAAACGTGTTTTTCAGCACGAAATAAACGCGTTTTTTCAGACAACTGAATCCCCATGTAGCAGCAAGGCTCAGAAGAGCCCACACACTCAGATCTTAACCCCAGTGTGCTGAAAGTGTCAAAACATGTTTTTCAGCAGAAATAAACATGTTTCTGCAAGTTTGGTCAACCCCATGTAAGTTATGGGGCAGTAACAGTACACTTTTCAAAACGTGTTTTTCAGCCCGAAATAAACGCGTTTTTTCAGACAACTGAATCCCCATGTAGCAACAAGGCTCAGAAGAGCCCACACACTCAGATCTTAACCCCAGTGTGCTGAAAGTGTCAAAACATGTTTTTCAGCAGAAATAAACATGTTTCTGCAAGTTTGGTCAACCCCATGTAAGTTATGGGGCAGTAACAGTACACTTTTCAAAACGTGTTTTTCAGCCCGAAATAAACGCGTTTTTTCAGACAACTGAATCCCCATGTAGCAGCAAGGCTCAGAAGAGCCCACACACTCAGATCTTAACCCCAGTGTGCTGAAAGTGTCAAAACATGTTTTTCAGCAGAAATAAACATGTTTCTGCAAGTTTGGTCAACCCCATGTAAGTTATGGGGCAGTAACAGTACACTTTTCAAAACGTGTTTTTCAGCCCGAAATAAACGCGTTTTTTCAGACAACTGAACACCAAGGAAGCAGCAAGGCTCAGAAGAGCCCACACACTCAGATCTTAACCCCAGTGTGCAGAAAGGGTCAAAACGTGTTTTTCAGCAGAAATAAACATGTTTCTGCAAGTTTGGTCAACCCCATGTAAGTTATGGGGCAGTAACAGTACACTTTTCAAAACGTGTTTTTCAGCCCGAAATAAACGCGTTTTTTCAGACAACTGAATACCCATGTAGCAGCAAGGCTCAGAAGAGCCCACACACTCAGATCTTAACCCCAGTGTGCTGAAAGTGTCAAAACATGTTTTTCAGCAGAAATAAACATGTTTCTGCAAGTTTGGTCAACCCCATGTAAGTTATGGGGCAGTAACAGTACACTTTTCAAAACGTGTTTTTCAGCCCGAAATAAACGCGTTTTTTCAGACAACTGAATCCCCATGTAGCAACAAGGCTCAGAAGAGCCCACACACTCAGATCTTAACCCCAGTGTGCTGAAAGTGTCAAAACATGTTTTTCAGCAGAAATAAACATGTTTCTGCAAGTTTGGTCAACCCCATGTAAGTTATGGGGCAGTAACAGTACACTTTTCAAAACGTGTTTTTCAGCCCGAAATAAACGCGTTTTTTCAGACAACTGAATCCCCATGTAGCAACAAGGCTCAGAAGAGCCCACACACTCAGATCTTAACCCCAGTGTGCTGAAAGTGTCAAAACATGTTTTTCAGCAGAAATAAACATGTTTCTGCAAGTTTGGTCAACCCCATGTAAGTTATGGGGCAGTAACAGTACACTTTTCAAAACGTGTTTTTCAGCCCGAAATAAACGCGTTTTTTCAGACAACTGAATACCCATGTAGCAGCAAGGCTCAGAAGAGCCCACACACTCAGATCTTAACCCCAGTGTGCTGAAAGTGTCAAAACATGTTTTTCAGCAGAAATAAACATGTTTCTGCAAGTTTGGTCAACCCCATGTAAGTTATGGGGCAGTAACAGTACACTTTTCAAAACGTGTTTTTCAGCCCGAAATAAACGCGTTTTTTCAGACAACTGAACACCAAGGAAGCAGCAAGGCTCAGAAGAGCCCACACACTCAGATCTTAACCCCAGTGTGCAGAAAGGGTCAAAACGTGTTTTTCAGCAGAAATAAACATGTTTCTGCAAGTTTGGTCAACCCCATGTAAGTTATGGGGCAGTAACAGTACACTTTTCAAAACGTGTTTTTCAGCCCGAAATAAACGCGTTTTTTCAGACAACTGAATACCCATGTAGCAGCAAGGCTCAGAAGAGCCCACACACTCAGATCTTAACCCCAGTGTGCTGAAAGTGTCAAAACATGTTTTTCAGCAGAAATAAACATGTTTCTGCAAGTTTGGTCAACCCCATGTAAGTTAAGGGGCAGTAACAGTACACTTTTCAAAACGTGTTTTTCAGCCCGAAATAAACGCGTTTTTTCAGACAACTGAATACCCATGTAGCAGCAAGGCTCAGAAGAGCCCACACACTCAGATCTTAACCCCAGTGTGCAGAAAGGGTCAAAACGTGTTTTTCAGCAGAAATAAACATGTTTCTGCAAGTTTGGTCAACCCCATGTAAGTTATGGGGCAGTAACAGTACACTCTGCAAAACGTGTTTTTCAGCCCGAAATAAACGCGTTTTTTCAGACAACTGAATCCCCATGTAGCAGCAAGGCTCAGAAGAGCCCACACACTCAGATCTTAACCCCAGTGTGCTGAAAGTGTCAAAACATGTTTTTCAGCAGAAATAAACATGTTTCTGCAAGTTTGGTCAACCCCATGTAAGTTATGGGGCAGTAACAGTACACTTTTCAAAACGTGTTTTTCAGCCCGAAATAAACGCGTTTTTTCAGACAACTGAATCCCCATGTAGCAACAAGGCTCAGAAGAGCCCACACACTCAGATCTTAACCCCAGTGTGCTGAAAGTGTCAAAACATGTTTTTCAGCAGAAATAAACATGTTTCTGCAAGTTTGGTCAACCCCATGTAAGTTATGGGGCAGTAACAGTACACTTTTCAAAACGTGTTTTTCAGCCCGAAATAAACGCGTTTTTTCAGACAACTGAATCCCCATGTAGCAACAAGGCTCAGAAGAGCCCACACACTCAGATCTTAACCCCAGTGTGCTGAAAGTGTCAAAACATGTTTTTTCAGCAGAAATAAACATGTTTCTGCAAGTTTGGTCAACCCCATGTAAGTTATGGGGCAGTAACAGTACACTTTTCAAAACGTGTTTTTCAGCCCGAAATAAACGCGTTTTTTCAGACAACTGAATCCCCATGTAGCAACAAGGCTCAGAAGAGCCCACACACTCAGATCTTAACCCCAGTGTGCTGAAAGTGTCAAAACATGTTTTTCAGCAGAAATAAACATGTTTCTGCAAGTTTGGTCAACCCCATGTAAGTTATGGGGCAGTAACAGTACACTTTTCAAAACGTGTTTTTCAGCCCGAAATAAACGCGTTTTTTCAGACAACTGAATACCCATGTAGCAGCAAGTCTCAGAAGAGCCCACACACTCAGCTCTTAACCCCAGTGTGCAGAAAGGGTCAAAACGTGTTTTTCAGCAGAAATAAACATGTTTCTGCAAGTTTGGTCAACCCCATGTAAGTTATGGGGCAGTAACAGTACACTCTGCAAAACGTGTTTTTCAGCCCGAAATAAACGCGTTTTTTCAGACAACTGAATCCCCATGTAGCAGCAAGGCTCAGAAGAGCCCACACACTCAGATCTTAACCCCAGTGTGCTGAAAGTGTCAAAACATGTTTTTTCAGCAGAAATAAACATGTTTCTGCAAGTTTGGTCAACCCCATGTAAGTTATGGGGCAGTAACAGTACACTTTTCAAAACGTGTTTTTCAGCCCGAAATAAACGCGTTTTTTCAGACAACTGAATCCCCATGTAGCAACAAGGCTCAGAAGAGCCCACACACTCAGATCTTAACCCCAGTGTGCTGAAAGTGTCAAAACATGTTTTTCAGCAGAAATAAACATGTTTCTGCAAGTTTGGTCAACCCCATGTAAGTTATGGGGCAGTAACAGTACACTTTTCAAAACGTGTTTTTCAGCCCGAAATAAACGCGTTTTTTCAGACAACTGAATACCCATGTAGCAGCAAGTCTCAGAAGAGCCCACACACTCAGCTCTTAACCCCAGTGTGCAGAAAGGGTCAAAACGTGTTTTTCAGCAGAAATAAACATGTTTCTGCAAGTTTGGTCAACCCCATGTAAGTTATGGGGCAGTAACAGTACACTCTGCAAAACGTGTTTTTCAGCCCGAAATAAACGCGTTTTTTCAGACAACTGAATCCCCATGTAGCAGCAAGGCTCAGAAGAGCCCACACACTCAGATCTTAACCCCAGTGTGCTGAAAGTGTCAAAACATGTTTTTCAGCAGAAATAAACATGTTTCTGCAAGTTTGGTCAACCCCATGTAAGTAATGGGGCAGTAACAGTACACTTTTCAAAACGTGTTTTTCAGCCCGAAATAAACGCGTTTTTTCAGACAACTGAATCCCCATGTAGCAACAAGGCTCAGAAGAGCCCACACACTCAGATCTTAACCCCAGTGTGCTGAAAGTGTCAAAACATGTTTTTCAGCAGAAATAAACATGTTTCTGCAAGTTTGGTCAACCCCATGTAAGTTATGGGGCAGTAACAGTACACTTTTCAAAACGTGTTTTTCAGCCCGAAATAAACGCGTTTTTTCAGACAACTGAATCCCCATGTAGCAACAAGGCTCAGAAGAGCCCACACACTCAGATCTTAACCCCAGTGTGCTGAAAGTGTCAAAACATGTTTTTCAGCAGAAATAAACATGTTTCTGCAAGTTTGGTCAACCCCATGTAAGTTATGGGGCAGTAACAGTACACTTTTCAAAACGTGTTTTTCAGCCCGAAATAAACGCGTTTTTTCAGACAACTGAATACCCATGTAGCAGCAAGTCTCAGAAGAGCCCACACACTCAGCTCTTAACCCCAGTGTGCAGAAAGGGTCAAAACGTGTTTTTCAGCAGAAATAAACATGTTTCTGCAAGTTTGGTCAACCCCATGTAAGTTATGGGGCAGTAACAGTACACTTTTCAAAACGTGTTTTTCAGCCCGAAATAAACGCGTTTTTTCAGACAACTGAATACCCATGTAGCAGCAAGGCTCAGACGAGCCCACACACTCAGATCTTAACCCCAGTGTGCAGAAAGGGTCAAAACGTGTTTTTCAGCAGAAATAAACATGTTTCTGCAAGTTTGGTCAACCCCATGTAAGTTATGGGGCAGTAACAGTACACTTTTCAAAACGTGTTTTTCAGCCCGAAATAAACGCGTTTTTTCAGACAACTGAATACCCATGTAGCAGCAAGTCTCAGAAGAGCCCACACACTCAGCTCTTAACCCCAGTGTGCAGAAAGGGTCAAAACGTGTTTTTCAGCAGAAATAAACATGTTTCTGCAAGTTTGGTCAACCCCATGTAAGTTATGGGGCAGTAACAGTACACTCTGCAAAACGTGTTTTTCAGCCCGAAATAAACGCGTTTTTTCAGACAACTGAATACCCATGTAGCAGCAAGGCTCAGAAGAGCCCACACACTCAGATCTTAACCCCAGTGTGCAGAAAGGTTCAAAACATGTTTTTCAGCAGAAATAAACATGTTTCTGCAAGTTTGGTCAACCCCATGTAAGTTATGGGGCAGTAACAGTACACTTTTCAAAACGTGTTTTTCAGCCCGAAATAAACGCGTTTTTTCAGACAACTGAATACCCATGTAGCAGCAAGGCTCAGACGAGCCCACACACTCAGATCTTAACCCCAGTGTGCAGAAAGGGTCAAAACGTGTTTTTCAGCAGAAATAAACATGTTTCTGCAAGTTTGGTCAACCCCATGTAAGTTATGGGGCAGTAACAGTACACTCTGCAAAACGTGTTTTTCAGCCCGAAATAAACGCGTTTTTTCAGACAACTGAATCCCCATGTAGCAACAAGGCTCAGAAGAGCCCACACACTCAGATCTTAACCCCAGTGTGCTGAAAGTGTCAAAACATGTTTTTCAGCAGAAATAAACATGTTTCTGCAAGTTTGGTCAACCCCATGTAAGTTATGGGGCAGTAACAGTACACTTTTCAAAACGTGTTTTTCAGCCCGAAATAAACGCGTTTTTTCAGACAACTGAACACCAAGGAAGCAGCAAGGCTCAGAAGAGCCCACACACTCAGATCTTAACCCCAGTGTGCAGAAAGGGTCAAAACGTGTTTTTCAGCAGAAATAAACATGTTTCTGCAAGTTTGGTCAACCCCATGTAAGTTATGGGGCAGTAACAGTACACTTTTCAAAACGTGTTTTTCAGCCCGAAATAAACGCGTTTTTTCAGACAACTGAATACCCATGTAGCAGCAAGGCTCAGAAGAGCCCACACACTCAGATCTTAACCCCAGTGTGCTGAAAGTGTCAAAACATGTTTTTCAGCAGAAATAAACATGTTTCTGCAAGTTTGGTCAACCCCATGTAAGTTAAGGGGCAGTAACAGTACACTTTTCAAAACGTGTTTTTCAGCCCGAAATAAACGCGTTTTTTCAGACAACTGAATCCCCATGTAGCAGCAAGGCTCAGAAGAGCCCACACACTCAGATCTTAACCCCAGTGTGCAGAAAGGGTCAAAACGTGTTTTTCAGCAGAAATAAACATGTTTCTGCAAGTTTGGTCAACCCCATGTAAGTTATGGGGCAGTAACAGTACACTTTTCAAAACGTGTTTTTCAGCCCGAAATAAACGCGTTTTTTCAGACAACTGAATCCCCATGTAGCAACAAGGCTCAGAAGAGCCCACACACTCAGATCTTAACCCCAGTGTGCTGAAAGTGTCAAAACATGTTTTTCAGCAGAAATAAACATGTTTCTGCAAGTTTGGTCAACCCCATATAAGTTATGGGGCAGTAACAGTACACTTTTCAAAACGTGTTTTTCAGCCCAAAATAAACGCGTTTTTTCAGACAACTGAATACCCATGTAGCAGCAAGTCTCAGAAGAGCCCACACACTCAGCTCTTAACCCCAGTGTGCAGAAAGGGTCAAAACGTGTTTTTCAGCAGAAATAAACATGTTTCTGCAAGTTTGGTCAACCCCATGTAAGTTATGGGGCAGTAACAGTACACTCTGCAAAACGTGTTTTTCAGCCCGAAATAAACGCGTTTTTTCAGACAACTGAATCCCCATGTAGCAGCAAGTCTCAGAAGAGCCCACACACTCAGCTCTTAACCCCAGTGTGCAGAAAGGGTCAAAACGTGTTTTTCAGCAGAAATAAACATGTTTCTGCAAGTTTGGTCAACCCCATGTAAGTTATGGGGCAGTAACAGTACACTCTGCAAAACGTGTTTTTCAGCCCGAAATAAACGCGTTTTTTCAGACAACTGAATCCCCATGTAGCAGCAAGGCTCAGAAGAGCCCACACACTCAGATCTTAACCCCAGTGTGCTGAAAGTGTCAAAACATGTTTTTCAGCAGAAATAAACATGTTTCTGCAAGTTTGGTCAACCCCATGTAAGTAATGGGGCAGTAACAGTACACTTTTCAAAACGTGTTTTTCAGCCCGAATTAAACGCGTTTTTTCAGACAACTGAATCCCCATGTAGCAGCAAGGCTCAGAAGAGCCCACACACTCAGATCTTAACCCCAGTGTGCTGAAAGTGTCAAAACATGTTTTTCAGCAGAAATAAACATGTTTCTGCAAGTTTGGTCAACCCCATGTAAGTTATGGGGCAGTAACAGTACACTTTTCAAAACGTGTTTTTCAGCCCGAAATAAACGCGTTTTTTCAGACAACTGAACACCAAGGAAGCAGCAAGGCTCAGAAGAGCCCACACACTCAGATCTTAACCCCAGTGTGCAGAAAGGGTCAAAACGTGTTTTTCAGCAGAAATAAACATGTTTCTGCAAGTTTGGTCAACCCCATGTAAGTTATGGGGCAGTAACAGTACACTTTTCAAAACGTGTTTTTCAGCCCGAAATAAACGCGTTTTTTCAGACAACTGAATACCCATGTAGCAGCAAGGCTCAGAAGAGCCCACACACTCAGATCTTAACCCCAGTGTGCTGAAAGTGTCAAAACATGTTTTTCAGCAGAAATAAACATGTTTCTGCAAGTTTGGTCAACCCCATGTAAGTTATGGGGCAGTAACAGTACACTTTTCAAAACGTGTTTTTCAGCCCGAAATAAACGCGTTTTTTCAGACAACTGAATCCCCATGTAGCAACAAGGCTCAGAAGAGCCCACACACTCAGATCTTAACCCCAGTGTGCTGAAAGTGTCAAAACATGTTTTTCAGCAGAAATAAACATGTTTCTGCAAGTTTGGTCAACCCCATGTAAGTTATGGGGCAGTAACAGTACACTTTTCAAAACGTGTTTTTCAGCCCGAAATAAACGCGTTTTTTCAGACAACTGAATCTCCATGTAGCAACAAGGCTCAGAAGAGCCCACACACTCAGATCTTAACCCCAGTGTGCTGAAAGTGTCAAAACATGTTTTTCAGCAGAAATAAACATGTTTCTGCAAGTTTGGTCAACCCCATGTAAGTTATGGGGCAGTAACAGTACACTTTTCAAAACGTGTTTTTCAGCCCGAAATAAACGCGTTTTTTCAGACAACTGAATCCCCATGTAGCAGCAAGGCTCAGAAGAGCCCACACACTCAGATCTTAACCCCAGTGTGCTGAAAGTGTCAAAACATGTTTTTCAGCAGAAATAAACATGTTTCTGCAAGTTTGGTCAACCCCATGTAAGTTATGGGGCAGTAACAGTACACTTTTCAAAACGTGTTTTTCAGCCCGAAATAAACGCGTTTTTTCAGACAACTGAACACCAAGGAAGCAGCAAGGCTCAGAAGAGCCCACACACTCAGATCTTAACCCCAGTGTGCAGAAAGGGTCAAAACGTGTTTTTCAGCAGAAATAAACATGTTTCTGCAAGTTTGGTCAACCCCATGTAAGTTATGGGGCAGTAACAGTACACTTTTCAAAACGTGTTTTTCAGCCCGAAATAAACGCGTTTTTTCAGACAACTGAATACCCATGTAGCAGCAAGGCTCAGAAGAGCCCACACACTCAGATCTTAACCCCAGTGTGCTGAAAGTGTCAAAACATGTTTTTCAGCAGAAATAAACATGTTTCTGCAAGTTTGGTCAACCCCATGTAAGTTAAGGGGCAGTAACAGTACACTTTTCAAAACGTGTTTTTCAGCCCGAAATAAACGCGTTTTTTCAGACAACTGAATACCCATGTAGCAGCAAGGCTCAGAAGAGCCCACACACTCAGATCTTAACCCCAGTGTGCAGAAAGGGTCAAAACGTGTTTTTCAGCAGAAATAAACATGTTTCTGCAAGTTTGGTCAACCCCATGTAAGTTATGGGGCAGTAACAGTACACTCTGCAAAACGTGTTTTTCAGCCCGAAATAAACGCGTTTTTTCAGACAACTGAATCCCCATGTAGCAGCAAGGCTCAGAAGAGCCCACACACTCAGATCTTAACCCCAGTGTGCTGAAAGTGTCAAAACATGTTTTTCAGCAGAAATGAACATGTTTCTGCAAGTTTGGTCAACCCCATGTAAGTTATGGGGCAGTAACAGTACACTTTTCAAAACGTGTTTTTCAGCCCGAAATAAACGCGTTTTTTCAGACAACTGAATCCCCATGTAGCAACAAGGCTCAGAAGAGCCCACACACTCAGATCTTAACCCCAGTGTGCTGAAAGTGTCAAAACATGTTTTTCAGCAGAAATAAACATGTTTCTGCAAGTTTGGTCAACCCCATGTAAGTTATGGGGCAGTAACAGTACACTTTTCAAAACGTGTTTTTCAGCCCGAAATAAACGCGTTTTTTCAGACAACTGAATCCCCATGTAGCAACAAGGCTCAGAAGAGCCCACACACTCAGATCTTAACCCCAGTGTGCTGAAAGTGTCAAAACATGTTTTTTCAGCAGAAATAAACATGTTTCTGCAAGTTTGGTCAACCCCATGTAAGTTATGGGGCAGTAACAGTACACTTTTCAAAACGTGTTTTTCAGCCCGAAATAAACGCGTTTTTTCAGACAACTGAATCCCCATGTAGCAACAAGGCTCAGAAGAGCCCACACACTCAGATCTTAACCCCAGTGTGCTGAAAGTGTCAAAACATGTTTTTCAGCAGAAATAAACATGTTTCTGCAAGTTTGGTCAACCCCATGTAAGTTATGGGGCAGTAACAGTACACTTTTCAAAACGTGTTTTTCAGCCCGAAATAAACGCGTTTTTTCAGACAACTGAATACCCATGTAGCAGCAAGTCTCAGAAGAGCCCACACACTCAGCTCTTAACCCCAGTGTGCAGAAAGGGTCAAAACGTGTTTTTCAGCAGAAATAAACATGTTTCTGCAAGTTTGGTCAACCCCATGTAAGTTATGGGGCAGTAACAGTACACTCTGCAAAACGTGTTTTTCAGCCCGAAATAAACGCGTTTTTTCAGACAACTGAATCCCCATGTAGCAGCAAGGCTCAGAAGAGCCCACACACTCAGATCTTAACCCCAGTGTGCAGAAAGGTTCAAAACATGTTTTTCAGCAGAAATAAACATGTTTCTGCAAGTTTGGTCAACCCCATGTAAGTTATGGGGCAGTAACAGTACACTTTTCAAAACGTGTTTTTCAGCCCGAAATAAACGCGTTTTTTCAGACAACTGAATACCCATGTAGCAGCAAGGCTCAGACGAGCCCACACACTCAGATCTTAACCCCAGTGTGCAGAAAGGGTCAAAACGTGTTTTTCAGCAGAAATAAACATGTTTCTGCAAGTTTGGTCAACCCCATGTAAGTTATGGGGCAGTAACAGTACACTCTGCAAAACGTGTTTTTCAGCACGAAATAAACGCGTTTTTTCAGACAACTGAATCCCCATGTAGCAGCAAGGCTCAGAAGAGCCCACACACTCAGATCTTAACCCCAGTGTGCTGAAAGTGTCAAAACATGTTTTTCAGCAGAAATAAACATGTTTCTGCAAGTTTGGTCAACCCCATGTAAGTTATGGGGCAGTAACAGTACACTTTTCAAAACGTGTTTTTCAGCCCGAAATAAACGCGTTTTTTCAGACAACTGAATCCCCATGTAGCAACAAGGCTCAGAAGAGCCCACACACTCAGATCTTAACCCCAGTGTGCTGAAAGTGTCAAAACATGTTTTTCAGCAGAAATAAACATGTTTCTGCAAGTTTGGTCAACCCCATGTAAGTTATGGGGCAGTAACAGTACACTTTTCAAAACGTGTTTTTCAGCCCGAAATAAACGCGTTTTTTCAGACAACTGAATCCCCATGTAGCAGCAAGGCTCAGAAGAGCCCACACACTCAGATCTTAACCCCAGTGTGCTGAAAGTGTCAAAACATGTTTTTCAGCAGAAATAAACATGTTTCTGCAAGTTTGGTCAACCCCATGTAAGTTATGGGGCAGTAACAGTACACTTTTCAAAACGTGTTTTTCAGCCCGAAATAAACGCGTTTTTTCAGACAACTGAACACCAAGGAAGCAGCAAGGCTCAGAAGAGCCCACACACTCAGATCTTAACCCCAGTGTGCAGAAAGGGTCAAAACGTGTTTTTCAGCAGAAATAAACATGTTTCTGCAAGTTTGGTCAACCCCATGTAAGTTATGGGGCAGTAACAGTACACTTTTCAAAACGTGTTTTTCAGCCCGAAATAAACGCGTTTTTTCAGACAACTGAATACCCATGTAGCAGCAAGGCTCAGAAGAGCCCACACACTCAGATCTTAACCCCAGTGTGCTGAAAGTGTCAAAACATGTTTTTCAGCAGAAATAAACATGTTTCTGCAAGTTTGGTCAACCCCATGTAAGTTATGGGGCAGTAACAGTACACTTTTCAAAACGTGTTTTTCAGCCCGAAATAAACGCGTTTTTTCAGACAACTGAATCCCCATGTAGCAACAAGGCTCAGAAGAGCCCACACACTCAGATCTTAACCCCAGTGTGCTGAAAGTGTCAAAACATGTTTTTCAGCAGAAATAAACATGTTTCTGCAAGTTTGGTCAACCCCATGTAAGTTATGGGGCAGTAACAGTACACTTTTCAAAACGTGTTTTTCAGCCCGAAATAAACGCGTTTTTTCAGACAACTGAATCCCCATGTAGCAACAAGGCTCAGAAGAGCCCACACACTCAGATCTTAACCCCAGTGTGCTGAAAGTGTCAAAACATGTTTTTCAGCAGAAATAAACATGTTTCTGCAAGTTTGGTCAACCCCATGTAAGTTATGGGGCAGTAACAGTACACTTTTCAAAACGTGTTTTTCAGCCCGAAATAAACGCGTTTTTTCAGACAACTGAATACCCATGTAGCAGCAAGGCTCAGAAGAGCCCACACACTCAGATCTTAACCCCAGTGTGCTGAAAGTGTCAAAACATGTTTTTCAGCAGAAATAAACATGTTTCTGCAAGTTTGGTCAACCCCATGTAAGTTATGGGGCAGTAACAGTACACTTTTCAAAACGTGTTTTTCAGCCCGAAATAAACGCGTTTTTTCAGACAACTGAACACCAAGGAAGCAGCAAGGCTCAGAAGAGCCCACACACTCAGATCTTAACCCCAGTGTGCAGAAAGGGTCAAAACGTGTTTTTCAGCAGAAATAAACATGTTTCTGCAAGTTTGGTCAACCCCATGTAAGTTATGGGGCAGTAACAGTACACTTTTCAAAACGTGTTTTTCAGCCCGAAATAAACGCGTTTTTTCAGACAACTGAACACCAAGGAAGCAGCAAGGCTCAGAAGAGCCCACACACTCAGATCTTAACCCCAGTGTGCAGAAAGGGTCAAAACGTGTTTTTCAGCAGAAATAAACATGTTTCTGCAAGTTTGGTCAACCCCATGTAAGTTATGGGGCAGTAACAGTACACTTTTCAAAACGTGTTTTTCAGCCCGAAATAAACGCGTTTTTTCAGACAACTGAATACCCATGTAGCAGCAAGGCTCAGAAGAGCCCACACACTCAGATCTTAACCCCAGTGTGCTGAAAGTGTCAAAACATGTTTTTCAGCAGAAATAAACATGTTTCTGCAAGTTTGGTCAACCCCATGTAAGTTAAGGGGCAGTAACAGTACACTTTTCAAAACGTGTTTTTCAGCCCGAAATAAACGCGTTTTTTCAGACAACTGAATACCCATGTAGCAGCAAGGCTCAGAAGAGCCCACACACTCAGATCTTAACCCCAGTGTGCAGAAAGGGTCAAAACGTGTTTTTCAGCAGAAATAAACATGTTTCTGCAAGTTTGGTCAACCCCATGTAAGTTATGGGGCAGTAACAGTACACTCTGCAAAACGTGTTTTTCAGCCCGAAATAAACGCGTTTTTTCAGACAACTGAATCCCCATGTAGCAGCAAGGCTCAGAAGAGCCCACACACTCAGATCTTAACCCCAGTGTGCTGAAAGTGTCAAAACATGTTTTTCAGCAGAAATAAACATGTTTCTGCAAGTTTGGTCAACCCCATGTAAGTTATGGGGCAGTAACAGTACACTTTTCAAAACGTGTTTTTCAGCCCGAAATAAACGCGTTTTTTCAGACAACTGAATCCCCATGTAGCAACAAGGCTCAGAAGAGCCCACACACTCAGATCTTAACCCCAGTGTGCTGAAAGTGTCAAAACATGTTTTTCAGCAGAAATAAACATGTTTCTGTAAGTTTGGTCAACCCCATGTAAGTTATGGGGCAGTAACAGTACACTTTTCAAAACGTGTTTTTCAGCCCGAAATAAACGCGTTTTTTCAGACAACTGAATACCCATGTAGCAGCAAGTCTCAGAAGAGCCCACACACTCAGCTCTTAACCCCAGTGTGCAGAAAGGGTCAAAACGTGTTTTTCAGCAGAAATAAACATGTTTCTGCAAGTTTGGTCAACCCCATGTAAGTTATGGGGCAGTAACAGTACACTCTGCAAAACGTGTTTTTCAGCCCGAAATAAACGCGTTTTTTCAGACAACTGAATCCCCATGTAGCAGCAAGGCTCAGAAGAGCCCACACACTCAGATCTTAACCCCAGTGTGCTGAAAGTGTCAAAACATGTTTTTCAGCAGAAATAAACATGTTTCTGCAAGTTTGGTCAACCCCATGTAAGTTATGGGGCAGTAACAGTACACTTTTCAAAACGTGTTTTTCAGCACGAAATAAACGCGTTTTTTCAGACAACTGAATCCCCATGTAGCAACAAGGCTCAGAAGAGCCCACACACTCAGATCTTAACCCCAGTGTGCTGAAAGTGTCAAAACATGTTTTTCAGCAGAAATAAACATGTTTCTGCAAGTTTGGTCAACCCCATGTAAGTTATGGGGCAGTAACAGTACACTTTTCAAAACGTGTTTTTCAGCCCGAAATAAACGCGTTTTTTCAGACAACTGAATCCCCATGTAGCAACAAGGCTCAGAAGAGCCCACACACTCAGATCTTAACCCCAGTGTGCTGAAAGTGTCAAAACATGTTTTTCAGCAGAAATAAACATGTTTCTGCAAGTTTGGTCAACCCCATGTAAGTTATGGGGCAGTAACAGTACACTTTTCAAAACGTGTTTTTCAGCCCGAAATAAACGCGTTTTTTCAGACAACTGAATACCCATGTAGCAGCAAGTCTCAGAAGAGCCCACACACTCAGCTCTTCACCCCAGTGTGCAGAAAGGGTCAAAACGTGTTTTTCAGCAGAAATAAACATGTTTCTGCAAGTTTGGTCAACCCCATGTAAGTTATGGGGCAGTAACAGTACACTCTGCAAAACGTGTTTTTCAGCCCGAAATAAACGCGTTTTTTCAGACAACTGAATCCCCATGTAGCAGCAAGGCTCAGAAGAGCCCACACACTCAGATCTTAACCCCAGTGTGCAGAAAGGTTCAAAACATGTTTTTCAGCAGAAATAAACATGTTTCTGCAAGTTTGGTCAACCCCATGTAAGTTATGGGGCAGTAACAGTACACTTTTCAAAACGTGTTTTTCAGCCCGAAATAAACGCGTTTTTTCAGACAACTGAATACCCATGTAGCAGCAAGGCTCAGACGAGCCCACACACTCAGATCTTAACCCCAGTGTGCAGAAAGGGTCAAAACGTGTTTTTCAGCAGAAATAAACATGTTTCTGCAAGTTTGGTCAACCCCATGTAAGTTATGGGGCAGTAACAGTACACTCTGCAAAACGTGTTTTTCAGCCCGAAATAAACGCGTTTTTTCAGACAACTGAATCCCCATGTAGCAGCAAGGCTCAGAAGAGCCCACACACTCAGATCTTAACCCCAGTGTGCTGAAAGTGTCAAAACATGTTTTTCAGCAGAAATAAACATGTTTCTGCAAGTTTGGTCAACCCCATGTAAGTTATGGTGCAGTAACAGTACACTTTTCAAAACGTGTTTTTCAGCCCGAAATAAACGCGTTTTTTCAGACAACTGAATCCCCATGTAGCAACAAGGCTCAGAAGAGCCCACACACTCAGATCTTAACCCCAGTGTGCTGAAAGTGTCAAAACATGTTTTTCAGCAGAAATAAACATGTTTCTGCAAGTTTGGTCAACCCCATGTAAGTTATGGGGCAGTAACAGTACACTTTTCAAAACGTGTTTTTCAGCCCGAAATAAACGCGTTTTTTCAGACAACTGAATCCCCATGTAGCAACAAGGCTCAGAAGAGCCCACACACTCAGATCTTAACCCCAGTGTGCAGAAAGGGTCAAAACGTGTTTTTCAGCAGAAATAAACATGTTTCTGCAAGTTTGGTCAACCCCATGTAAGTTATGGGGCAGTAACAGTACACTCTGCAAAACGTGTTTTTCAGCAGAAATAAACATGTTTCTGCAAGTTTGGTCAACCCCATGTAAGTTATGGGGCAGTAACAGTACACTCTGCAAAACGTGTTTTTCAGCCCGAAATAAACGCGTTTTTTCAGACAACTGAATCCCCATGTAGCAGCAAGGCTCAGAAGAGCCCACACACTCAGATCTTAACCCCAGTGTGCTGAAAGTGTCAAAACATGTTTTTCAGCAGAAATAAACATGTTTCTGTAAGTTTGGTCAACCCCATGTAAGTTATGGGGCAGTAACAGTACACTTTTCAAAACGTGTTTTTCAGCCCGAAATAAACGCGTTTTTTCAGACAACTGAATACCCATGTAGCAGCAAGTCTCAGAAGAGCCCACACACTCAGCTCTTAACCCCAGTGTGCAGAAAGGGTCAAAACGTGTTTTTCAGCAGAAATAAACATGTTTCTGCAAGTTTGGTCAACCCCATGTAAGTTATGGGGCAGTAACAGTACACTCTGCAAAACGTGTTTTTCAGCCCGAAATAAACGCGTTTTTTCAGACAACTGAATCCCCATGTAGCAGCAAGGCTCAGAAGAGCCCACACACTCAGATCTTAACCCCAGTGTGCTGAAAGTGTCAAAACATGTTTTTCAGCAGAAATAAACATGTTTCTGCAAGTTTGGTCAACCCCATGTAAGTTATGGGGCAGTAACAGTACACTTTTCAAAACGTGTTTTTCAGCACGAAATAAACGCGTTTTTTCAGACAACTGAATCCCCATGTAGCAACAAGGCTCAGAAGAGCCCACACACTCAGATCTTAACCCCAGTGTGCTGAAAGTGTCAAAACATGTTTTTCAGCAGAAATAAACATGTTTCTGCAAGTTTGGTCAACCCCATGTAAGTTATGGGGCAGTAACAGTACACTTTTCAAAACGTGTTTTTCAGCCCGAAATAAACGCGTTTTTTCAGACAACTGAATCCCCATGTAGCAACAAGGCTCAGAAGAGCCCACACACTCAGATCTTAACCCCAGTGTGCTGAAAGTGTCAAAACATGTTTTTCAGCAGAAATAAACATGTTTCTGCAAGTTTGGTCAACCCCATGTAAGTTATGGGGCAGTAACAGTACACTTTTCAAAACGTGTTTTTCAGCCCGAAATAAACGCGTTTTTTCAGACAACTGAATACCCATGTAGCAGCAAGTCTCAGAAGAGCCCACACACTCAGCTCTTCACCCCAGTGTGCAGAAAGGGTCAAAACGTGTTTTTCAGCAGAAATAAACATGTTTCTGCAAGTTTGGTCAACCCCATGTAAGTTATGGGGCAGTAACAGTACACTCTGCAAAACGTGTTTTTCAGCCCGAAATAAACGCGTTTTTTCAGACAACTGAATCCCCATGTAGCAGCAAGGCTCAGAAGAGCCCACACACTCAGATCTTAACCCCAGTGTGCAGAAAGGTTCAAAACATGTTTTTCAGCAGAAATAAACATGTTTCTGCAAGTTTGGTCAACCCCATGTAAGTTATGGGGCAGTAACAGTACACTTTTCAAAACGTGTTTTTCAGCCCGAAATAAACGCGTTTTTTCAGACAACTGAATACCCATGTAGCAGCAAGGCTCAGACGAGCCCACACACTCAGATCTTAACCCCAGTGTGCAGAAAGGGTCAAAACGTGTTTTTCAGCAGAAATAAACATGTTTCTGCAAGTTTGGTCAACCCCATGTAAGTTATGGGGCAGTAACAGTACACTCTGCAAAACGTGTTTTTCAGCCCGAAATAAACGCGTTTTTTCAGACAACTGAATCCCCATGTAGCAGCAAGGCTCAGAAGAGCCCACACACTCAGATCTTAACCCCAGTGTGCTGAAAGTGTCAAAACATGTTTTTCAGCAGAAATAAACATGTTTCTGCAAGTTTGGTCAACCCCATGTAAGTTATGGTGCAGTAACAGTACACTTTTCAAAACGTGTTTTTCAGCCCGAAATAAACGCGTTTTTTCAGACAACTGAATCCCCATGTAGCAACAAGGCTCAGAAGAGCCCACACACTCAGATCTTAACCCCAGTGTGCTGAAAGTGTCAAAACATGTTTTTCAGCAGAAATAAACATGTTTCTGCAAGTTTGGTCAACCCCATGTAAGTTATGGGGCAGTAACAGTACACTTTTCAAAACGTGTTTTTCAGCCCGAAATAAACGCGTTTTTTCAGACAACTGAATCCCCATGTAGCAACAAGGCTCAGAAGAGCCCACACACTCAGATCTTAACCCCAGTGTGCTGAAAGTGTCAAAACATGTTTTTCAGCAGAAATAAACATGTTTCTGCAAGTTTGGTCAACCCCATGTAAGTTATGGGGCAGTAACAGTACACTTTTCAAAACGTGTTTTTCAGCCCGAAATAAACGCGTTTTTTCAGACAACTGAATACCCATGTAGCAGCAAGGCTCAGACGAGCCCACACACTCAGATCTTAACCCCAGTGTGCAGAAAGGGTCAAAACGTGTTTTTCAGCAGAAATAAACATGTTTCTGCAAGTTTGGTCAACCCCATGTAAGTTATGGGGCAGTAACAGTACACTCTGCAAAACGTGTTTTTCAGCAGAAATAAACATGTTTCTGCAAGTTTGGTCAACCCCATGTAAGTTATGGGGCAGTAACAGTACACTCTGCAAAACGTGTTTTTCAGCCCGAAATAAACGCGTTTTTTCAGACAACTGAATCCCCATGTAGCAGCAAGGCTCAGAAGAGCCCACACACTCAGATCTTAACCCCAGTGTGCTGAAAGTGTCAAAACATGTTTTTCAGCAGAAATAAACATGTTTCTGCAAGTTTGGTCAACCCCATGTAAGTTATGGTGCAGTAACAGTACACTTTTCAAAACGTGTTTTTCAGCCCGAAATAAACGCGTTTTTTCAGACAACTGAATCCCCATGTAGCAACAAGGCTCAGAAGAGCCCACACACTCAGATCTTAACCCCAGTGTGCTGAAAGTGTCAAAACATGTTTTTCAGCAGAAATAAACATGTTTCTGCAAGTTTGGTCAACCCCATGTAAGTTATGGGGCAGTAACAATACACTTTTCAAAACGTGTTTTTCAGCCCGAAATAAACGCGTTTTTTCAGACAACTGAATCCCCATGTAGCAACAAGGCTCAGAAGAGCCCACACACTCAGATCTTAACCCCAGTGTGCTGAAAGTGTCAAAACATGTTTTTCAGCAGAAATAAACATGTTTCTGCAAGTTTGGTCAACCCCATGTAAGTTATGGGGCAGTAACAGTACACTTTTCAAAACGTGTTTTTCAGCCCGAAATAAACGCGTTTTTTCAGACAACTGAATACCCATGTAGCAGCAAGTCTCAGAAGAGCCCACACACTCAGCTCTTAACCCCAGTGTGCAGAAAGGGTCAAAACGTGTTTTTCAGCAGAAATAAACGTTTCTGCAAGTTTGGTCAACCCCATGTAAGTTATGGGGCAGTAACAGTACACTCTGCAAAACGTGTTTTTCAGCCCGAAATAAACGCGTTTTTTCAGACAACTGAATCCCCATGTAGCAGCAAGGCTCAGAAGAGCCCACACACTCAGATCTTAACCCCAGTGTGCAGAAAGGTTCAAAACATGTTTTTCAGCAGAAATAAACATGTTTCTGCAAGTTTGGTCAACCCCATGTAAGTTATGGGGCAGTAACAGTACACTCTGCAAAACGTGTTTTTCAGCCCGAAATAAACGCGTTTTTTCAGACAACTGAATCCCCATGTAGCAGCAAGGCTCAGAAGAGCCCACACACTCAGATCTTAACCCCAGTGTGCTGAAAGTGTCAAAACATGTTTTTCAGCAGAAATAAACATGTTTCTGCAAGTTTGGACAACCCCATGTAAGTTATGGTGCAGTAACAGTACACTTTTCAAAACGTGTTTTTCAGCCCGAAATAAACGCGTTTTTTCAGACAACTGAATCCCCATGTAGCAACAAGGCTCAGAAGAGCCCACACACTCAGATCTTAACCCCAGTGTGCTGAAAGTGTCAAAACATGTTTTTCAGCAGAAATAAACATGTTTCTGCAAGTTTGGTCAACCCCATGTAAGTTATGGGGCAGTAACAGTACACTTTTCAAAACGTGTTTTTCAGCCCGAAATAAACGCGTTTTTTCAGACAACTGAATCCCCATGTAGCAGCAAGTCTCAGAAGAGCCCACACACTCAGCTCTTAACCCCAGTGTGCAGAAAGGGTCAAAACGTGTTTTTCAGCAGAAATAAACATGTTTCTGCAAGTTTGGTCAACCCCATGTAAGTTATGGGGCAGTAACAGTACACTCTGCAAAACGTGTTTTTCAGCCCGAAATAAACGCGTTTTTTCAGACAACTGAATCCCCATGTAGCAGCAAGGCTCAGAAGAGCCCACACACTCAGATCTTAACCCCAGTGTGCTGAAAGTGTCAAAACATGTTTTTCAGCAGAAATAAACATGTTTCTGCAAGTTTGGTCAACCCCATGTAAGTTATGGGGCAGTAACAGTACACTTTTCAAAACGTGTTTTTCAGCCCGAAATAAACGCGTTTTTTCAGACAACTGAATCCCCATGTAGCAACAAGGCTCAGAAGAGCCCACACACTCAGATCTTAACCCCAGTGTGCTGAAAGTGTCAAAACATGTTTTTCAGCAGAAATAAACGTTTCTGCAAGTTTGGTCAACCCCATGTAAGTTATGGGGCAGTAACAGTACACTTTTCAAAACGTGTTTTTCAGCCCGAAATAAACGCGTTTTTTCAGACAACTGAATACCCATGTAGCAGCAAGTCTCAGAAGAGCCCACACACTCAGCTCTTAACCCCAGTGTGCAGAAAGGGTCAAAACGTGTTTTTCAGCAGAAATAAACATGTTTCTGCAAGTTTGGTCAACCCCATGTAAGTTATGGGGCAGTAACAGTACACTTTTCAAAACGTGTTTTTCAGCCCGAAATAAACGCGTTTTTTCAGACAACTGAATACCCATGTAGCAGCAAGGCTCAGAAGAGCCCACACACTCAGATCTTAACCCCAGTGTGCTGAAAGTGTCAAAACATGTTTTTCAGCAGAAATAAACATGTTTCTGCAAGTTTGGTCAACCCCATGTAAGTTATGGGGCAGTAACAGTACACTTTTCAAAACGTGTTTTTCAGCCCGAAATAAACGCGTTTTTTCAGACAACTGAATCCCCATGTAGCAACAAGGCTCAGAAGAGCCCACACACTCAGATCTTAACCCCAGTGTGCTGAAAGTGTCAAAACATGTTTTTCAGCAGAAATAAACATGTTTCTGCAAGTTTGGTCAACCCCATGTAAGTTATGGGGCAGTAACAGTACACTTTTCAAAACGTGTTTTTCAGCCCGAAATAAACGCGTTTTTTCAGACAACTGAATCCCCATGTAGCAACAAGGCTCAGAAGAGCCCACACACTCAGATCTTAACCCCAGTGTGCTGAAAGTGTCAAAACATGTTTTTCAGCAGAAATAAACATGTTTCTGCAAGTTTGGTCAACCCCATGTAAGTTATGGGGCAGTAACAGTACACTTTTCAAAACGTGTTTTTCAGCCCGAAATAAACGCGTTTTTTCAGACAACTGAATACCCATGTAGCAGCAAGGCTCAGAAGAGCCCACACACTCAGATCTTAACCCCAGTGTGCTGAAAGTGTCAAAACATGTTTTTCAGCAGAAATAAACATGTTTCTGCAAGTTTGGTCAACCCCATGTAAGTTATGGGGCAGTAACAGTACACTTTTCAAAACGTGTTTTTCAGCCCGAAATAAACGCGTTTTTTCAGACAACTGAACACCAAGGAAGCAGCAAGGCTCAGAAGAGCCCACACACTCAGATCTTAACCCCAGTGTGCAGAAAGGGTCAAAACGTGTTTTTCAGCAGAAATAAACATGTTTCTGCAAGTTTGGTCAACCCCATGTAAGTTATGGGGCAGTAACAGTACACTTTTCAAAACGTGTTTTTCAGCCCGAAATAAACGCGTTTTTTCAGACAACTGAATACCCATGTAGCAGCAAGGCTCAGACGAGCCCACACACTCAGATCTTAACCCCAGTGTGCAGAAAGGGTCAAAACGTGTTTTTCAGCAGAAATAAACATGTTTCTGCAAGTTTGGTCAACCCCATGTAAGTTATGGGGCAGTAACAGTACACTTTTCAAAACGTGTTTTTCAGCCCGAAATAAACGCGTTTTTTCAGACAACTGAATACCCATGTAGCAGCAAGTCTCAGAAGAGCCCACACACTCAGCTCTTAACCCCAGTGTGCAGAAAGGGTCAAAACGTGTTTTTCAGCAGAAATAAACATGTTTCTGCAAGTTTGGTCAACCCCATGTAAGTTATGGGGCAGTAACAGTACACTCTGCAAAACGTGTTTTTCAGCCCGAAATAAACGCGTTTTTTCAGACAACTGAATCCCCATGTAGCAGCAAGGCTCAGAAGAGCCCACACACTCAGATCTTAACCCCAGTGTGCAGAAAGGTTCAAAACATGTTTTTCAGCAGAAATAAACATGTTTCTGCAAGTTTGGTCAACCCCATGTAAGTTATGGGGCAGTAACAGTACACTTTTCAAAACGTGTTTTTCAGCCCGAAATAAACGCGTTTTTTCAGACAACTGAATACCCATGTAGCAGCAAGGCTCAGACGAGCCCACACACTCAGATCTTAACCCCAGTGTGCAGAAAGGGTCAAAACGTGTTTTTCAGCAGAAATAAACATGTTTCTGCAAGTTTGGTCAACCCCATGTAAGTTATGGGGCAGTAACAGTACACTCTGCAAAACGTGTTTTTCAGCCCGAAATAAACGCGTTTTTTCAGACAACTGAATCCCCATGTAGCAACAAGGCTCAGAAGAGCCCACACACTCAGATCTTAACCCCAGTGTGCTGAAAGTGTCAAAACATGTTTTTCAGCAGAAATAAACATGTTTCTGCAAGTTTGGTCAACCCCATGTAAGTTATGGGGCAGTAACAGTACACTTTTCAAAACGTGTTTTTCAGCCCGAAATAAACGCGTTTTTTCAGACAACTGAACACCAAGGAAGCAGCAAGGCTCAGAAGAGCCCACACACTCAGATCTTAACCCCAGTGTGCAGAAAGGGTCAAAACGTGTTTTTCAGCAGAAATAAACATGTTTCTGCAAGTTTGGTCAACCCCATGTAAGTTATGGGGCAGTAACAGTACACTTTTCAAAACGTGTTTTTCAGCCCGAAATAAACGCGTTTTTTCAGACAACTGAATACCCATGTAGCAGCAAGGCTCAGAAGAGCCCACACACTCAGATCTTAACCCCAGTGTGCTGAAAGTGTCAAAACATGTTTTTCAGCAGAAATAAACATGTTTCTGCAAGTTTGGTCAACCCCATGTAAGTTAAGGGGCAGTAACAGTACACTTTTCAAAACGTGTTTTTCAGCCCGAAATAAACGCGTTTTTTCAGACAACTGAATACCCATGTAGCAGCAAGGCTCAGAAGAGCCCACACACTCAGATCTTAACCCCAGTGTGCAGAAAGGGTCAAAACGTGTTTTTCAGCAGAAATAAACATGTTTCTGCAAGTTTGGTCAACCCCATGTAAGTTATGGGGCAGTAACAGTACACTTTTCAAAACGTGTTTTTCAGCCCGAAATAAACGCGTTTTTTCAGACAACTGAATCCCCATGTAGCAACAAGGCTCAGAAGAGCCCACACACTCAGATCTTAACCCCAGTGTGCTGAAAGTGTCAAAACATGTTTTTCAGCAGAAATAAACATGTTTCTGCAAGTTTGGTCAACCCCATATAAGTTATGGGGCAGTAACAGTACACTTTTCAAAACGTGTTTTTCAGCCCAAAATAAACGCGTTTTTTCAGACAACTGAATACCCATGTAGCAGCAAGTCTCAGAAGAGCCCACACACTCAGCTCTTAACCCCAGTGTGCAGAAAGGGTCAAAACGTGTTTTTCAGCAGAAATAAACATGTTTCTGCAAGTTTGGTCAACCCCATGTAAGTTATGGGGCAGTAACAGTACACTCTGCAAAACGTGTTTTTCAGCCCGAAATAAACGCGTTTTTTCAGACAACTGAATCCCCATGTAGCAGCAAGTCTCAGAAGAGCCCACACACTCAGCTCTTAACCCCAGTGTGCAGAAAGGGTCAAAACGTGTTTTTCAGCAGAAATAAACATGTTTCTGCAAGTTTGGTCAACCCCATGTAAGTTATGGGGCAGTAACAGTACACTCTGCAAAACGTGTTTTTCAGCCCGAAATAAACGCGTTTTTTCAGACAACTGAATCCCCATGTAGCAGCAAGGCTCAGAAGAGCCCACACACTCAGATCTTAACCCCAGTGTGCTGAAAGTGTCAAAACATGTTTTTCAGCAGAAATAAACATGTTTCTGCAAGTTTGGTCAACCCCATGTAAGTAATGGGGCAGTAACAGTACACTTTTCAAAACGTGTTTTTCAGCCCGAAATAAACGCGTTTTTTCAGACAACTGAATCCCCATGTAGCAACAAGGCTCAGAAGAGCCCACACACTCAGATCTTAACCCCAGTGTGCTGAAAGTGTCAAAACATGTTTTTCAGCAGAAATAAACATGTTTCTGCAAGTTTGGTCAACCCCATGTAAGTTATGGGGCAGTAACAGTACACTTTTCAAAACGTGTTTTTCAGCCCGAAATAAACGCGTTTTTTCAGACAACTGAATCCCCATGTAGCAACAAGGCTCAGAAGAGCCCACACACTCAGATCTTAACCCCAGTGTGCTGAAAGTGTCAAAACATGTTTTTCAGCAGAAATAAACATGTTTCTGCAAGTTTGGTCAACCCCATGTAAGTTATGGGGCAGTAACAGTACACTTTTCAAAACGTGTTTTTCAGCCCGAAATAAACGCGTTTTTTCAGACAACTGAATACCCATGTAGCAGCAAGTCTCAGAAGAGCCCACACACTCAGCTCTTAACCCCAGTGTGCAGAAAGGGTCAAAACGTGTTTTTCAGCAGAAATAAACATGTTTCTGCAAGTTTGGTCAACCCCATGTAAGTTATGGGGCAGTAACAGTACACTTTTCAAAACGTGTTTTTCAGCCCGAAATAAACGCGTTTTTTCAGTCAACTGAATACCCATGTAGCAGCAAGGCTCAGACGAGCCCACACACTCAGATCTTAACCCCAGTGTGCAGAAAGGGTCAAAACGTGTTTTTCAGCAGAAATAAACATGTTTCTGCAAGTTTGGTCAACCCCATGTAAGTTATGGGGCAGTAACAGTACACTTTTCAAAACGTGTTTTTCAGCCCGAAATAAACGCGTTTTTTCAGACAACTGAATACCCATGTAGCAGCAAGTCTCAGAAGAGCCCACACACTCAGCTCTTAACCCCAGTGTGCAGAAAGGGTCAAAACGTGTTTTTCAGCAGAAATAAACATGTTTCTGCAAGTTTGGTCAACCCCATGTAAGTTATGGGGCAGTAACAGTACACTCTGCAAAACGTGTTTTTCAGCCCGAAATAAACGCGTTTTTTCAGACAACTGAATCCCCATGTAGCAGCAAGGCTCAGAAGAGCCCACACACTCAGATCTTAACCCCAGTGTGCAGAAAGGTTCAAAACATGTTTTTCAGCAGAAATAAACATGTTTCTGCAAGTTTGGTCAACCCCATGTAAGTTATGGGGCAGTAACAGTACACTTTTCAAAACGTGTTTTTCAGCCCGAAATAAACGCGTTTTTTCAGACAACTGAATACCCATGTAGCAGCAAGGCTCAGACGAGCCCACACACTCAGATCTTAACCCCAGTGTGCAGAAAGGGTCAAAACGTGTTTTTCAGCAGAAATAAACATGTTTCTGCAAGTTTGGTCAACCCCATGTAAGTTATGGGGCAGTAACAGTACACTCTGCAAAACGTGTTTTTCAGCCCGAAATAAACGCGTTTTTTCAGACAACTGAATACCCATGTAGCAGCAAGGCTCAGAAGAGCCCACACACTCAGATCTTAACCCCAGTGTGCTGAAAGTGTCAAAACATGTTTTTCAGCAGAAATAAACATGTTTCTGCAAGTTTGGTCAACCCCATGTAAGTTATGGGGCAGTAACAGTACACTTTTCAAAACGTGTTTTTCAGCCCGAAATAAACGCGTTTTTTCAGACAACTGAATCCCCATGTAGCAACAAGGCTCAGAAGAGCCCACACACTCAGATCTTAACCCCAGTGTGCTGAAAGTGTCAAAACATGTTTTTCAGCAGAAATAAACATGTTTCTGCAAGTTTGGTCAACCCCATGTAAGTTATGGGGCAGTAACAGTACACTTTTCAAAACGTGTTTTTCAGCCCGAAATAAACGCGTTTTTTCAGACAACTGAATCCCCATGTAGCAGCAAGTCTCAGAAGAGCCCACACACTCAGCTCTTAACCCCAGTGTGCAGAAAGGGTCAAAACGTGTTTTTCAGCAGAAATAAACATGTTTCTGCAAGTTTGGTCAACCCCATGTAAGTTATGGGGCAGTAACAGTACACTCTGCAAAACGTGTTTTTCAGCCCGAAATAAACGCGTTTTTTCAGACAACTGAATACCCATGTAGCAGCAAGGCTCAGAAGAGCCCACACACTCAGATCTTAACCCCAGTGTGCTGAAAGTGTCAAAACATGTTTTTCAGCAGAAATAAACATGTTTCTGCAAGTTTGGTCAACCCCATGTAAGTTATGGGGCAGTAACAGTACACTTTTCAAAACGTGTTTTTCAGCCCGAAATAAACGCGTTTTTTCAGACAACTGAACACCAAGGAAGCAGCAAGGCTCAGAAGAGCCCACACACTCAGATCTTAACCCCAGTGTGCAGAAAGGGTCAAAACGTGTTTTTCAGCAGAAATAAACATGTTTCTGCAAGTTTGGTCAACCCCATGTAAGTTATGGGGCAGTAACAGTACACTTTTCAAAACGTGTTTTTCAGCCCGAAATAAACGCGTTTTTTCAGACAACTGAATCCCCATGTAGCAACAAGGCTCAGAAGAGCCCACACACTCAGATCTTAACCCCAGTGTGCTGAAAGTGTCAAAACATGTTTTTCAGCAGAAATAAACATGTTTCTGCAAGTTTGGTCAACCCCATGTAAGTTATGGGGCAGTAACAGTACACTTTTCAAAACGTGTTTTTCAGCCCGAAATAAACGCGTTTTTTCAGACAACTGAATCCCCATGTAGCAGCAAGGCTCAGACGAGCCCACACACTCAGATCTTAACCCCAGTGTGCAGAAAGGGTCAAAACGTGTTTTTCAGCAGAAATAAACATGTTTCTGCAAGTTTGGTCAACCCCATGTAAGTTATGGGGCAGTAACAGTACACTCTGCAAAACGTGTTTTTCAGCACGAAATAAACGCGTTTTTTCAGACAACTGAATCCCCATGTAGCAGCAAGGCTCAGAAGAGCCCACACACTCAGATCTTAACCCCAGTGTGCTGAAAGTGTCAAAACATGTTTTTCAGCAGAAATAAACATGTTTCTGCAAGTTTGGTCAACCCCATGTAAGTTATGGGGCAGTAACAGTACACTTTTCAAAACGTGTTTTTCAGCCCGAAATAAACGCGTTTTTTCAGACAACTGAATCCCCATGTAGCAACAAGGCTCAGAAGAGCCCACACACTCAGATCTTAACCCCAGTGTGCTGAAAGTGTCAAAACATGTTTTTCAGCAGAAATAAACATGTTTCTGCAAGTTTGGTCAACCCCATGTAAGTTATGGGGCAGTAACAGTACACTTTTCAAAACGTGTTTTTCAGCCCGAAATACACGCGTTTTTTCAGACAACTGAATCCCCATGTAGCAGCAAGGCTCAGAAGAGCCCACACACTCAGATCTTAACCCCAGTGTGCTGAAAGTGTCAAAACATGTTTTTCAGCAGAAATAAACATGTTTCTGCAAGTTTGGTCAACCCCATGTAAGTTATGGGGCAGTAACAGTACACTTTTCAAAACGTGTTTTTCAGCCCGAAATAAACGCGTTTTTTCAGACAACTGAACACCAAGGAAGCAGCAAGGCTCAGAAGAGCCCACACACTCAGATCTTAACCCCAGTGTGCAGAAAGGGTCAAAACGTGTTTTTCAGCAGAAATAAACATGTTTCTGCAAGTTTGGTCAACCCCATGTAAGTTATGGGGCAGTAACAGTACACTTTTCAAAACGTGTTTTTCAGCCCGAAATAAACGCGTTTTTTCAGACAACTGAATACCCATGTAGCAGCAAGGCTCAGAAGAGCCCACACACTCAGATCTTAACCCCAGTGTGCTGAAAGTGTCAAAACATGTTTTTCAGCAGAAATAAACATGTTTCTGCAAGTTTGGTCAACCCCATGTAAGTTATGGGGCAGTAACAGTACACTTTTCAAAACGTGTTTTTCAGCCCGAAATAAACGCGTTTTTTCAGACAACTGAATCCCCATGTAGCAACAAGGCTCAGAAGAGCCCACACACTCAGATCTTAACCCCAGTGTGCTGAAAGTGTCAAAACATGTTTTTCAGCAGAAATAAACATGTTTCTGCAAGTTTGGTCAACCCCATGTAAGTTATGGGGCAGTAACAGTACACTTTTCAAAACGTGTTTTTCAGCCCGAAATAAACGCGTTTTTTCAGACAACTGAATCCCCATGTAGCAGCAAGGCTCAGAAGAGCCCACACACTCAGATCTTAACCCCAGTGTGCTGAAAGTGTCAAAACATGTTTTTCAGCAGAAATAAACATGTTTCTGCAAGTTTGGTCAACCCCATGTAAGTTATGGGGCAGTAACAGTACACTTTTCAAAACGTGTTTTTCAGCCCGAAATAAACGCGTTTTTTCAGACAACTGAACACCAAGGAAGCAGCAAGGCTCAGAAGAGCCCACACACTCAGATCTTAACCCCAGTGTGCAGAAAGGGTCAAAACGTGTTTTTCAGCAGAAATAAACATGTTTCTGCAAGTTTGGTCAACCCCATGTAAGTTATGGGGCAGTAACAGTACACTTTTCAAAACGTGTTTTTCAGCCCGAAATAAACGCGTTTTTTCAGACAACTGAATACCCATGTAGCAGCAAGGCTCAGAAGAGCCCACACACTCAGATCTTAACCCCAGTGTGCTGAAAGTGTCAAAACATGTTTTTCAGCAGAAATAAACATGTTTCTGCAAGTTTGGTCAACCCCATGTAAGTTAAGGGGCAGTAACAGTACACTTTTCAAAACGTGTTTTTCAGCCCGAAATAAACGCGTTTTTTCAGACAACTGAATACCCATGTAGCAGCAAGGCTCAGAAGAGCCCACACACTCAGATCTTAACCCCAGTGTGCAGAAAGGGTCAAAACGTGTTTTTCAGCAGAAATAAACATGTTTCTGCAAGTTTGGTCAACCCCATGTAAGTTATGGGGCAGTAACAGTACACTCTGCAAAACGTGTTTTTCAGCCCGAAATAAACGCGTTTTTTCAGACAACTGAATCCCCATGTAGCAGCAAGGCTCAGAAGAGCCCACACACTCAGATCTTAACCCCAGTGTGCAGAAAGGTTCAAAACATGTTTTTCAGCAGAAATAAACATGTTTCTGCAAGTTTGGTCAACCCCATGTAAGTTATGGGGCAGTAACAGTACACTTTTCAAAACGTGTTTTTCAGCCCGAAATAAACGCGTTTTTTCAGACAACTGAATACCCATGTAGCAGCAAGGCTCAGACGAGCCCACACACTCAGATCTTAACCCCAGTGTGCAGAAAGGGTCAAAACGTGTTTTTCAGCAGAAATAAACATGTTTCTGCAAGTTTGGTCAACCCCATGTAAGTTATGGGGCAGTAACAGTACACTCTGCAAAACGTGTTTTTCAGCCCGAAATAAACGCGTTTTTTCAGACAACTGAATACCCATGTAGCAGCAAGGCTCAGAAGAGCCCACACACTCAGATCTTAACCCCAGTGTGCTGAAAGTGTCAAAACATGTTTTTCAGCAGAAATAAACATGTTTCTGCAAGTTTGGTCAACCCCATGTAAGTTATGGGGCAGTAACAGTACACTTTTCAAAACGTGTTTTTCAGCCCGAAATAAACGCGTTTTTTCAGACAACTGAATCCCCATGTAGCAACAAGGCTCAGAAGAGCCCACACACTCAGATCTTAACCCCAGTGTGCTGAAAGTGTCAAAACATGTTTTTCAGCAGAAATAAACATGTTTCTGCAAGTTTGGTCAACCCCATGTAAGTTATGGGGCAGTAACAGTACACTTTTCAAAACGTGTTTTTCAGCCCGAAATAAACGCGTTTTTTCAGACAACTGAATCCCCATGTAGCAGCAAGTCTCAGAAGAGCCCACACACTCAGCTCTTAACCCCAGTGTGCAGAAAGGGTCAAAACGTGTTTTTCAGCAGAAATAAACATGTTTCTGCAAGTTTGGTCAACCCCATGTAAGTTATGGGGCAGTAACAGTACACTCTGCAAAACGTGTTTTTCAGCCCGAAATAAACGCGTTTTTTCAGACAACTGAATACCCATGTAGCAGCAAGGCTCAGAAGAGCCCACACACTCAGATCTTAACCCCAGTGTGCTGAAAGTGTCAAAACATGTTTTTCAGCAGAAATAAACATGTTTCTGCAAGTTTGGTCAACCCCATGTAAGTTATGGGGCAGTAACAGTACACTTTTCAAAACGTGTTTTTCAGCCCGAAATAAACGCGTTTTTTCAGACAACTGAACACCAAGGAAGCAGCAAGGCTCAGAAGAGCCCACACACTCAGATCTTAACCCCAGTGTGCAGAAAGGGTCAAAACGTGTTTTTCAGCAGAAATAAACATGTTTCTGCAAGTTTGGTCAACCCCATGTAAGTTATGGGGCAGTAACAGTACACTTTTCAAAACGTGTTTTTCAGCCCGAAATAAACGCGTTTTTTCAGACAACTGAATCCCCATGTAGCAACAAGGCTCAGAAGAGCCCACACACTCAGATCTTAACCCCAGTGTGCTGAAAGTGTCAAAACATGTTTTTCAGCAGAAATAAACATGTTTCTGCAAGTTTGGTCAACCCCATGTAAGTTATGGGGCAGTAACAGTACACTTTTCAAAACGTGTTTTTCAGCCCGAAATAAACGCGTTTTTTCAGACAACTGAATCCCCATGTAGCAGCAAGGCTCAGACGAGCCCACACACTCAGATCTTAACCCCAGTGTGCAGAAAGGGTCAAAACGTGTTTTTCAGCTGAAATAAACATGTTTCTGCAAGTTTGGTCAACCCCATGTAAGTTATGGGGCAGTAACAGTACACTCTGCAAAACGTGTTTTTCAGCACGAAATAAACGCGTTTTTTCAGACAACTGAATCCCCATGTAGCAGCAAGGCTCAGAAGAGCCCACACACTCAGATCTTAACCCCAGTGTGCTGAAAGTGTCAAAACATGTTTTTCAGCAGAAATAAACATGTTTCTGCAAGTTTGGTCAACCCCATGTAAGTTATGGGGCAGTAACAGTACACTTTTCAAAACGTGTTTTTCAGCCCGAAATAAACGCGTTTTTTCAGACAACTGAATCCCCATGTAGCAACAAGGCTCAGAAGAGCCCACACACTCAGATCTTAACCCCAGTGTGCTGAAAGTGTCAAAACATGTTTTTCAGCAGAAATAAACATGTTTCTGCAAGTTTGGTCAACCCCATGTAAGTTATGGGGCAGTAACAGTACACTTTTCAAAACGTGTTTTTCAGCCCGAAATAAACGCGTTTTTTCAGACAACTGAATCCCCATGTAGCAGCAAGGCTCAGAAGAGCCCACACACTCAGATCTTAACCCCAGTGTGCTGAAAGTGTCAAAACATGTTTTTCAGCAGAAATAAACATGTTTCTGCAAGTTTGGTCAACCCCATGTAAGTTATGGGGCAGTAACAGTACACTTTTCAAAACGTGTTTTTCAGCCCGAAATAAACGCGTTTTTTCAGACAACTGAACACCAAGGAAGCAGCAAGGCTCAGAAGAGCCCACACACTCAGATCTTAACCCCAGTGTGCAGAAAGGGTCAAAACGTGTTTTTCAGCAGAAATAAACATGTTTCTGCAAGTTTGGTCAACCCCATGTAAGTTATGGGGCAGTAACAGTACACTTTTCAAAACGTGTTTTTCAGCCCGAAATAAACGCGTTTTTTCAGACAACTGAATACCCATGTAGCAGCAAGGCTCAGAAGAGCCCACACACTCAGATCTTAACCCCAGTGTGCTGAAAGTGTCAAAACATGTTTTTCAGCAGAAATAAACATGTTTCTGCAAGTTTGGTCAACCCCATGTAAGTTATGGGGCAGTAACAGTACACTTTTCAAAACGTGTTTTTCAGCCCGAAATAAACGCGTTTTTTCAGACAACTGAATCCCCATGTAGCAACAAGGCTCAGAAGAGCCCACACACTCAGATCTTAACCCCAGTGTGCTGAAAGTGTCAAAACATGTTTTTCAGCAGAAATAAACATGTTTCTGCAAGTTTGGTCAACCCCATGTAAGTTATGGGGCAGTAACAGTACACTTTTCAAAACGTGTTTTTCAGCCCGAAATAAACGCGTTTTTTCAGACAACTGAATCCCCATGTAGCAGCAAGGCTCAGAAGAGCCCACACACTCAGATCTTAACCCCAGTGTGCTGAAAGTGTCAAAACATGTTTTTCAGCAGAAATAAACATGTTTCTGCAAGTTTGGTCAACCCCATGTAAGTTATGGGGCAGTAACAGTACACTTTTCAAAACGTGTTTTTCAGCCCGAAATAAACGCGTTTTTTCAGACAACTGAACACCAAGGAAGCAGCAAGGCTCAGAAGAGCCCACACACTCAGATCTTAACCCCAGTGTGCAGAAAGGGTCAAAACGTGTTTTTCAGCAGAAATAAACATGTTTCTGCAAGTTTGGTCAACCCCATGTAAGTTATGGGGCAGTAACAGTACACTTTTCAAAACGTGTTTTTCAGCCCGAAATAAACGCGTTTTTTCAGACAACTGAATACCCATGTAGCAGCAAGGCTCAGAAGAGCCCACACACTCAGATCTTAACCCCAGTGTGCTGAAAGTGTCAAAACATGTTTTTCAGCAGAAATAAACATGTTTCTGCAAGTTTGGTCAACCCCATGTAAGTTAAGGGGCAGTAACAGTACACTTTTCAAAACGTGTTTTTCAGCCCGAAATAAACGCGTTTTTTCAGACAACTGAATACCCATGTAGCAGCAAGGCTCAGAAGAGCCCACACACTCAGATCTTAACCCCAGTGTGCAGAAAGGGTCAAAACGTGTTTTTCAGCAGAAATAAACATGTTTCTGCAAGTTTGGTCAACCCCATGTAAGTTATGGGGCAGTAACAGTACACTCTGCAAAACGTGTTTTTCAGCCCGAAATAAACGCGTTTTTTCAGACAACTGAATCCCCATGTAGCAGCAAGGCTCAGAAGAGCCCACACACTCAGATCTTAACCCCAGTGTGCAGAAAGGTTCAAAACATGTTTTTCAGCAGAAATAAACATGTTTCTGCAAGTTTGGTCAACCCCATGTAAGTTATGGGGCAGTAACAGTACACTTTTCAAAACGTGTTTTTCAGCCCGAAATAAACGCGTTTTTTCAGACAACTGAATCCCCATGTAGCAACAAGGCTCAGAAGAGCCCACACACTCAGATCTTAACCCCAGTGTGCTGAAAGTGTCAAAACATGTTTTTCAGCAGAAATAAACATGTTTCTGCAAGTTTGGTCAACCCCATGTAAGTTATGGGGCAGTAACAGTACACTTTTCAAAACGTGTTTTTCAGCCCGAAATAAACGCGTTTTTTCAGACAACTGAATCCCCATGTAGCAACAAGGCTCAGAAGAGCCCACACACTCAGATCTTAACCCCAGTGTGCTGAAAGTGTCAAAACATGTTTTTTCAGCAGAAATAAACATGTTTCTGCAAGTTTGGTCAACCCCATGTAAGTTATGGGGCAGTAACAGTACACTTTTCAAAACGTGTTTTTCAGCCCGAAATAAACGCGTTTTTTCAGACAACTGAATCCCCATGTAGCAACAAGGCTCAGAAGAGCCCACACACTCAGATCTTAACCCCAGTGTGCTGAAAGTGTCAAAACATGTTTTTCAGCAGAAATAAACATGTTTCTGCAAGTTTGGTCAACCCCATGTAAGTTATGGGGCAGTAACAGTACACTTTTCAAAACGTGTTTTTCAGCCCGAAATAAACGCGTTTTTTCAGACAACTGAATACCCATGTAGCAGCAAGTCTCAGAAGAGCCCACACACTCAGCTCTTAACCCCAGTGTGCAGAAAGGGTCAAAACGTGTTTTTCAGCAGAAATAAACATGTTTCTGCAAGTTTGGTCAACCCCATGTAAGTTATGGGGCAGTAACAGTACACTCTGCAAAACGTGTTTTTCAGCCCGAAATAAACGCGTTTTTTCAGACAACTGAATCCCCATGTAGCAGCAAGGCTCAGAAGAGCCCACACACTCAGATCTTAACCCCAGTGTGCTGAAAGTGTCAAAACATGTTTTTCAGCAGAAATAAACATGTTTCTGCAAGTTTGGTCAACCCCATGTAAGTTATGGGGCAGTAACAGTACACTTTTCAAAACGTGTTTTTCAGCCCGAAATAAACGCGTTTTTTCAGACAACTGAATACCCATGTAGCAGCAAGGCTCAGACGAGCCCACACACTCAGATCTTAACCCCAGTGTGCAGAAAGGGTCAAAACGTGTTTTTCAGCAGAAATAAACATGTTTCTGCAAGTTTGGTCAACCCCATGTAAGTTATGGGGCAGTAACAGTACACTCTGCAAAACGTGTTTTTCAGCACGAAATAAACGCGTTTTTTCAGACAACTGAATCCCCATGTAGCAGCAAGGCTCAGAAGAGCCCACACACTCAGATCTTAACCCCAGTGTGCTGAAAGTGTCAAAACATGTTTTTCAGCAGAAATAAACATGTTTCTGCAAGTTTGGTCAACCCCATGTAAGTTATGGGGCAGTAACAGTACACTTTTCAAAACGTGTTTTTCAGCCCGAAATAAACGCGTTTTTTCAGACAACTGAATCCCCATGTAGCAACAAGGCTCAGAAGAGCCCACACACTCAGATCTTAACCCCAGTGTGCTGAAAGTGTCAAAACATGTTTTTCAGCAGAAATAAACATGTTTCTGCAAGTTTGGTCAACCCCATGTAAGTTATGGGGCAGTAACAGTACACTTTTCAAAACGTGTTTTTCAGCCCGAAATAAACGCGTTTTTTCAGACAACTGAATCCCCATGTAGCAGCAAGGCTCAGAAGAGCCCACACACTCAGATCTTAACCCCAGTGTGCTGAAAGTGTCAAAACATGTTTTTCAGCAGAAATAAACATGTTTCTGCAAGTTTGGTCAACCCCATGTAAGTTATGGGGCAGTAACAGTACACTTTTCAAAACGTGTTTTTCAGCCCGAAATAAACGCGTTTTTTCAGACAACTGAACACCAAGGAAGCAGCAAGGCTCAGAAGAGCCCACACACTCAGATCTTAACCCCAGTGTGCAGAAAGGGTCAAAACGTGTTTTTCAGCAGAAATAAACATGTTTCTGCAAGTTTGGTCAACCCCATGTAAGTTATGGGGCAGTAACAGTACACTTTTCAAAACGTGTTTTTCAGCCCGAAATAAACGCGTTTTTTCAGACAACTGAATACCCATGTAGCAGCAAGGCTCAGAAGAGCCCACACACTCAGATCTTAACCCCAGTGTGCTGAAAGTGTCAAAACATGTTTTTCAGCAGAAATAAACATGTTTCTGCAAGTTTGGTCAACCCCATGTAAGTTATGGGGCAGTAACAGTACACTTTTCAAAACGTGTTTTTCAGCCCGAAATAAACGCGTTTTTTCAGACAACTGAATCCCCATGTAGCAACAAGGCTCAGAAGAGCCCACACACTCAGATCTTAACCCCAGTGTGCTGAAAGTGTCAAAACATGTTTTTCAGCAGAAATAAACATGTTTCTGCAAGTTTGGTCAACCCCATGTAAGTTATGGGGCAGTAACAGTACACTTTTCAAAACGTGTTTTTCAGCCCGAAATAAACGCGTTTTTTCAGACAACTGAATACCCATGTAGCAGCAAGGCTCAGAAGAGCCCACACACTCAGATCTTAACCCCAGTGTGCTGAAAGTGTCAAAACATGTTTTTCAGCAGAAATAAACATGTTTCTGCAAGTTTGGTCAACCCCATGTAAGTTATGGGGCAGTAACAGTACACTTTTCAAAACGTGTTTTTCAGCCCGAAATAAACGCGTTTTTTCAGACAACTGAACACCAAGGAAGCAGCAAGGCTCAGAAGAGCCCACACACTCAGATCTTAACCCCAGTGTGCAGAAAGGGTCAAAACGTGTTTTTCAGCAGAAATAAACATGTTTCTGCAAGTTTGGTCAACCCCATGTAAGTTATGGGGCAGTAACAGTACACTTTTCAAAACGTGTTTTTCAGCCCGAAATAAACGCGTTTTTTCAGACAACTGAACACCAAGGAAGCAGCAAGGCTCAGAAGAGCCCACACACTCAGATCTTAACCCCAGTGTGCAGAAAGGGTCAAAACGTGTTTTTCAGCAGAAATAAACATGTTTCTGCAAGTTTGGTCAACCCCATGTAAGTTATGGGGCAGTAACAGTACACTTTTCAAAACGTGTTTTTCAGCCCGAAATAAACGCGTTTTTTCAGACAACTGAATACCCATGTAGCAGCAAGGCTCAGAAGAGCCCACACACTCAGATCTTAACCCCAGTGTGCTGAAAGTGTCAAAACATGTTTTTCAGCAGAAATAAACATGTTTCTGCAAGTTTGGTCAACCCCATGTAAGTTAAGGGGCAGTAACAGTACACTTTTCAAAACGTGTTTTTCAGCCCGAAATAAACGCGTTTTTTCAGACAACTGAATACCCATGTAGCAGCAAGGCTCAGAAGAGCCCACACACTCAGATCTTAACCACAGTGTGCAGAAAGGGTCAAAACGTGTTTTTCAGCAGAAATAAACATGTTTCTGCAAGTTTGGTCAACCCCATGTAAGTTATGGGGCAGTAACAGTACACTCTGCAAAACGTGTTTTTCAGCCCGAAATAAACGCGTTTTTTCAGACAACTGAATCCCCATGTAGCAGCAAGGCTCAGAAGAGCCCACACACTCAGATCTTAACCCCAGTGTGCTGAAAGTGTCAAAACATGTTTTTCAGCAGAAATAAACATGTTTCTGCAAGTTTGGTCAACCCCATGTAAGTTATGGGGCAGTAACAGTACACTTTTCAAAACGTGTTTTTCAGCCCGAAATAAACGCGTTTTTTCAGACAACTGAATCCCCATGTAGCAACAAGGCTCAGAAGAGCCCACACACTCAGATCTTAACCCCAGTGTGCTGAAAGTGTCAAAACATGTTTTTCAGCAGAAATAAACATGTTTCTGCAAGTTTGGTCAACCCCATGTAAGTTATGGGGCAGTAACAGTACACTTTTCAAAACGTGTTTTTCAGCCCGAAATAAACGCGTTTTTTCAGACAACTGAATCCCCATGTAGCAACAAGGCTCAGAAGAGCCCACACACTCAGATCTTAACCCCAGTGTGCTGAAAGTGTCAAAACATGTTTTTTCAGCAGAAATAAACATGTTTCTGCAAGTTTGGTCAACCCCATGTAAGTTATGGGGCAGTAACAGTACACTTTTCAAAACGTGTTTTTCAGCCCGAAATAAACGCGTTTTTTCAGACAACTGAATCCCCATGTAGCAACAAGGCTCAGAAGAGCCCACACACTCAGATCTTAACCCCAGTGTGCTGAAAGTGTCAAAACATGTTTTTCAGCAGAAATAAACATGTTTCTGCAAGTTTGGTCAACCCCATGTAAGTTATGGGGCAGTAACAGTACACTTTTCAAAACGTGTTTTTCAGCCCGAAATAAACGCGTTTTTTCAGACAACTGAATACCCATGTAGCAGCAAGTCTCAGAAGAGCCCACACACTCAGCTCTTAACCCCAGTGTGCAGAAAGGGTCAAAACGTGTTTTTCAGCAGAAATAAACATGTTTCTGCAAGTTTGGTCAACCCCATGTAAGTTATGGGGCAGTAACAGTACACTCTGCAAAACGTGTTTTTCAGCCCGAAATAAACGCGTTTTTTCAGACAACTGAATCCCCATGTAGCAGCAAGGCTCAGAAGAGCCCACACACTCAGATCTTAACCCCAGTGTGCTGAAAGTGTCAAAACATGTTTTTCAGCAGAAATAAACATGTTTCTGTAAGTTTGGTCAACCCCATGTAAGTTATGGGGCAGTAACAGTACACTTTTCAAAACGTGTTTTTCAGCCCGAAATAAACGCGTTTTTTCAGACAACTGAATACCCATGTAGCAGCAAGTCTCAGAAGAGCCCACACACTCAGCTCTTAACCCCAGTGTGCAGAAAGGGTCAAAACGTGTTTTTCAGCAGAAATAAACATGTTTCTGCAAGTTTGGTCAACCCCATGTAAGTTATGGGGCAGTAACAGTACACTCTGCAAAACGTGTTTTTCAGCCCGAAATAAACGCGTTTTTTCAGACAACTGAATCCCCATGTAGCAGCAAGGCTCAGAAGAGCCCACACACTCAGATCTTAACCCCAGTGTGCTGAAAGTGTCAAAACATGTTTTTCAGCAGAAATAAACATGTTTCTGCAAGTTTGGTCAACCCCATGTAAGTTATGGGGCAGTAACAGTACACTTTTCAAAACGTGTTTTTCAGCACGAAATAAACGCGTTTTTTCAGACAACTGAATCCCCATGTAGCAACAAGGCTCAGAAGAGCCCACACACTCAGATCTTAACCCCAGTGTGCTGAAAGTGTCAAAACATGTTTTTCAGCAGAAATAAACATGTTTCTGCAAGTTTGGTCAACCCCATGTAAGTTATGGGGCAGTAACAGTACACTTTTCAAAACGTGTTTTTCAGCCCGAAATAAACGCGTTTTTTCAGACAACTGAATCCCCATGTAGCAACAAGGCTCAGAAGAGCCCACACACTCAGATCTTAACCCCAGTGTGCTGAAAGTGTCAAAACATGTTTTTCAGCAGAAATAAACATGTTTCTGCAAGTTTGGTCAACCCCATGTAAGTTATGGGGCAGTAACAGTACACTTTTCAAAACGTGTTTTTCAGCCCGAAATAAACGCGTTTTTTCAGACAACTGAATACCCATGTAGCAGCAAGTCTCAGAAGAGCCCACACACTCAGCTCTTCACCCCAGTGTGCAGAAAGGGTCAAAACGTGTTTTTCAGCAGAAATAAACATGTTTCTGCAAGTTTGGTCAACCCCATGTAAGTTATGGGGCAGTAACAGTACACTCTGCAAAACGTGTTTTTCAGCCCGAAATAAACGCGTTTTTTCAGACAACTGAATCCCCATGTAGCAGCAAGGCTCAGAAGAGCCCACACACTCAGATCTTAACCCCAGTGTGCAGAAAGGTTCAAAACATGTTTTTCAGCAGAAATAAACATGTTTCTGCAAGTTTGGTCAACCCCATGTAAGTTATGGGGCAGTAACAGTACACTTTTCAAAACGTGTTTTTCAGCCCGAAATAAACGCGTTTTTTCAGACAACTGAATACCCATGTAGCAGCAAGGCTCAGACGAGCCCACACACTCAGATCTTAACCCCAGTGTGCAGAAAGGGTCAAAACGTGTTTTTCAGCAGAAATAAACATGTTTCTGCAAGTTTGGTCAACCCCATGTAAGTTATGGGGCAGTAACAGTACACTCTGCAAAACGTGTTTTTCAGCCCGAAATAAACGCGTTTTTTCAGACAACTGAATCCCCATGTAGCAGCAAGGCTCAGAAGAGCCCACACACTCAGATCTTAACCCCAGTGTGCTGAAAGTGTCAAAACATGTTTTTCAGCAGAAATAAACATGTTTCTGCAAGTTTGGTCAACCCCATGTAAGTTATGGTGCAGTAACAGTACACTTTTCAAAACGTGTTTTTCAGCCCGAAATAAACGCGTTTTTTCAGACAACTGAATCCCCATGTAGCAACAAGGCTCAGAAGAGCCCACACACTCAGATCTTAACCCCAGTGTGCTGAAAGTGTCAAAACATGTTTTTCAGCAGAAATAAACATGTTTCTGCAAGTTTGGTCAACCCCATGTAAGTTATGGGGCAGTAACAGTACACTTTTCAAAACGTGTTTTTCAGCCCGAAATAAACGCGTTTTTTCAGACAACTGAATCCCCATGTAGCAACAAGGCTCAGAAGAGCCCACACACTCAGATCTTAACCCCAGTGTGCTGAAAGTGTCAAAACATGTTTTTCAGCAGAAATAAACATGTTTCTGCAAGTTTGGTCAACCCCATGTAAGTTATGGGGCAGTAACAGTACACTTTTCAAAACGTGTTTTTCAGCCCGAAATAAACGCGTTTTTTCAGACAACTGAATACCCATGTAGCAGCAAGTCTCAGAAGAGCCCACACACTCAGCTCTTAACCCCAGTGTGCAGAAAGGGTCAAAACGTGTTTTTCAGCAGAAATAAACATGTTTCTGCAAGTTTGGTCAACCCCATGTAAGTTATGGGGCAGTAACAGTACACTCTGCAAAACGTGTTTTTCAGCCCGAAATAAACGCGTTTTTTCAGACAACTGAATCCCCATGTAGCAGCAAGGCTCAGAAGAGCCCACACACTCAGATCTTAACCCCAGTGTGCAGAAAGGTTCAAAACATGTTTTTCAGCAGAAATAAACATGTTTCTGCAAGTTTGGTCAACCCCATGTAAGTTATGGGGCAGTAACAGTACACTTTTCAAAACGTGTTTTTCAGCCCGAAATAAACGCGTTTTTTCAGACAACTGAATACCCATGTAGCAGCAAGGCTCAGACGAGCCCACACACTCAGATCTTAACCCCAGTGTGCAGAAAGGGTCAAAACGTGTTTTTCAGCAGAAATAAACATGTTTCTGCAAGTTTGGTCAACCCCATGTAAGTTATGGGGCAGTAACAGTACACTCTGCAAAACGTGTTTTTCAGCCCGAAATAAACGCGTTTTTTCAGACAACTGAATCCCCATGTAGCAGCAAGGCTCAGAAGAGCCCACACACTCAGATCTTAACCCCAGTGTGCTGAAAGTGTCAAAACATGTTTTTCAGCAGAAATAAACATGTTTCTGCAAGTTTGGTCAACCCCATGTAAGTTATGGTGCAGTAACAGTACACTTTTCAAAACGTGTTTTTCAGCCCGAAATAAACGCGTTTTTTCAGACAACTGAATCCCCATGTAGCAACAAGGCTCAGAAGAGCCCACACACTCAGATCTTAACCCCAGTGTGCTGAAAGTGTCAAAACATGTTTTTCAGCAGAAATAAACATGTTTCTGCAAGTTTGGTCAACCCCATGTAAGTTATGGGGCAGTAACAGTACACTTTTCAAAACGTGTTTTTCAGCCCGAAATAAACGCGTTTTTTCAGACAACTGAATCCCCATGTAGCAGCAAGTCTCAGAAGAGCCCACACACTCAGCTCTTAACCCCAGTGTGCAGAAAGGGTCAAAACGTGTTTTTCAGCAGAAATAAACATGTTTCTGCAAGTTTGGTCAACCCCATGTAAGTTATGGGGCAGTAACAGTACACTCTGCAAAACGTGTTTTTCAGCCCGAAATAAACGCGTTTTTTCAGACAACTGAATCCCCATGTAGCAGCAAGGCTCAGAAGAGCCCACACACTCAGATCTTAACCCCAGTGTGCTGAAAGTGTCAAAACATGTTTTTCAGCAGAAATAAACATGTTTCTGCAAGTTTGGTCAACCCCATGTAAGTTATGGGGCAGTAACAGTACACTTTTCAAAACGTGTTTTTCAGCCCGAAATAAACGCGTTTTTTCAGACAACTGAATCCCCATGTAGCAACAAGGCTCAGAAGAGCCCACACACTCAGATCTTAACCCCAGTGTGCTGAAAGTGTCAAAACATGTTTTTCAGCAGAAATAAACATGTTTCTGCAAGTTTGGTCAACCCCATGTAAGTTATGGGGCAGTAACAGTACACTTTTCAAAACGTGTTTTTCAGCCCGAAATAAACGCGTTTTTTCAGACAACTGAATCCCCATGTAGCAACAAGGCTCAGAAGAGCCCACACACTCAGATCTTAACCCCAGTGTGCTGAAAGTGTCAAAACATGTTTTTCAGCAGAAATAAACATGTTTCTGCAAGTTTGGTCAACCCCATGTAAGTTATGGGGCAGTAACAGTACACTTTTCAAAACGTGTTTTTCAGCCCGAAATAAACGCGTTTTTTCAGACAACTGAATACCCATGTAGCAGCAAGTCTCAGAAGAGCCCACACACTCAGCTCTTAACCCCAGTGTGCAGAAAGGGTCAAAACGTGTTTTTCAGCAGAAATAAACATGTTTCTGCAAGTTTGGTCAACCCCATGTAAGTTATGGGGCAGTAACAGTACACTTTTCAAAACGTGTTTTTCAGCCCGAAATAAACGCGTTTTTTCAGACAACTGAATCCCCATGTAGCAACAAGGCTCAGAAGAGCCCACACACTCAGATCTTAACCCCAGTGTGCTGAAAGTGTCAAAACATGTTTTTCAGCAGAAATAAACATGTTTCTGCAAGTTTGGTCAACCCCATGTAAGTTATGGGGCAGTAACAGTACACTTTTCAAAACGTGTTTTTCAGCCCGAAATAAACGCGTTTTTTCAGACAACTGAATACCCATGTAGCAGCAAGTCTCAGAAGAGCCCACACACTCAGCTCTTAACCCCAGTGTGCAGAAAGGGTCAAAACGTGTTTTTCAGCAGAAATAAACATGTTTCTGCAAGTTTGGTCAACCCCATGTAAGTTATGGGGCAGTAACAGTACACTCTGCAAAACGTGTTTTTCAGCCCGAAATAAACGCGTTTTTTCAGACAACTGAATCCCCATGTAGCAGCAAGGCTCAGAAGAGCCCACACACTCAGATCTTAACCCCAGTGTGCAGAAAGGTTCAAAACATGTTTTTCAGCAGAAATAAACATGTTTCTGCAAGTTTGGTCAACCCCATGTAAGTTATGGGGCAGTAACAGTACACTTTTCAAAACGTGTTTTTCAGCCCGAAATAAACGCGTTTTTTCAGACAACTGAATACCCATGTAGCAGCAAGGCTCAGACGAGCCCACACACTCAGATCTTAACCCCAGTGTGCAGAAAGGGTCAAAACGTGTTTTTCAGCAGAAATAAACATGTTTCTGCAAGTTTGGTCAACCCCATGTAAGTTATGGGGCAGTAACAGTACACTCTGCAAAACGTGTTTTTCAGCCCGAAATAAACGCGTTTTTTCAGACAACTGAATCCCCATGTAGCAGCAAGGCTCAGAAGAGCCCACACACTCAGATCTTAACCCCAGTGTGCTGAAAGTGTCAAAACATGTTTTTCAGCAGAAATAAACATGTTTCTGCAAGTTTGGTCAACCCCATGTAAGTTATGGTGCAGTAACAGTACACTTTTCAAAACGTGTTTTTCAGCCCGAAATAAACGCGTTTTTTCAGACAACTGAATCCCCATGTAGCAACAAGGCTCAGAAGAGCCCACACACTCAGATCTTAACCCCAGTGTGCTGAAAGTGTCAAAACATGTTTTTCAGCAGAAATAAACATGTTTCTGCAAGTTTGGTCAACCCCATGTAAGTTATGGGGCAGTAACAGTACACTTTTCAAAACGTGTTTTTCAGCCCGAAATAAACGCGTTTTTTCAGACAACTGAATCCCCATGTAGCAGCAAGTCTCAGAAGAGCCCACACACTCAGCTCTTAACCCCAGTGTGCAGAAAGGGTCAAAACGTGTTTTTCAGCAGAAATAAACATGTTTCTGCAAGTTTGGTCAACCCCATGTAAGTTATGGGGCAGTAACAGTACACTCTGCAAAACGTGTTTTTCAGCCCGAAATAAACGCGTTTTTTCAGACAACTGAATCCCCATGTAGCAGCAAGGCTCAGAAGAGCCCACACACTCAGATCTTAACCCCAGTGTGCTGAAAGTGTCAAAACATGTTTTTCAGCAGAAATAAACATGTTTCTGCAAGTTTGGTCAACCCCATGTAAGTTATGGGGCAGTAACAGTACACTTTTCAAAACGTGTTTTTCAGCCCGAAATAAACGCGTTTTTTCAGACAACTGAATCCCCATGTAGCAACAAGGCTCAGAAGAGCCCACACACTCAGATCTTAACCCCAGTGTGCTGAAAGTGTCAAAACATGTTTTTCAGCAGAAATAAACATGTTTCTGCAAGTTTGGTCAACCCCATGTAAGTTATGGGGCAGTAACAGTACACTTTTCAAAACGTGTTTTTCAGCCCGAAATAAACGCGTTTTTTCAGACAACTGAATCCCCATGTAGCAACAAGGCTCAGAAGAGCCCACACAGTCAGATCTTAACCCCAGTGTGCTGAAAGTGTCAAAACATGTTTTTCAGCAGAAATAAACATGTTTCTGCAAGTTTGGTCAACCCCATGTAAGTTATGGGGCAGTAACAGTACACTTTTCAAAACGTGTTTTTCAGCCCGAAATAAACGCGTTTTTTCAGACAACTGAATCCCCATGTAGCAACAAGGCTCAGAAGAGCCCACACACTCAGATCTTAACCCCAGTGTGCTGAAAGTGTCAAAACATGTTTTTCAGCAGAAATAAACGTTTCTGCAAGTTTGGTCAACCCCATGTAAGTTATGGGGCAGTAACAGTACACTTTTCAAAACGTGTTTTTCAGCCCGAAATAAACGCGTTTTTTCAGACAACTGAATACCCATGTAGCAGCAAGTCTCAGAAGAGCCCACACACTCAGCTCTTAACCCCAGTGTGCAGAAAGGGTCAAAACGTGTTTTTCAGCAGAAATAAACATGTTTCTGCAAGTTTGGTCAACCCCATGTAAGTTATGGGGCAGTAACAGTACACTCTGCAAAACATGTTTTTCAGCCCGAAATAAACGCGTTTTTTCAGACAACTGAATCCCCATGTAGCAGCAAGGCTCAGAAGAGCCCACACACTCAGATCTTAACCCCAGTGTGCTGAAAGTGTCAAAACATGTTTTTCAGCAGAAATAAACATGTTTCTGCAAGTTTGGTCAACCCCATGTAAGTTATGGGGCAGTAACAGTACACTTTTCAAAACGTGTTTTTCAGCCCGAAATAAACGCGTTTTTTCAGACAACTGAATCCCCATGTAGCAATAAGGCTCAGAAGAGCCCACACACTCAGATCTTAACCCCAGTGTGCTGAAAGTGTCAAAACATGTTTTTCAGCAGAAATAAACATGTTTCTGCAAGGTTGGTCAACCCCATGTAAGTTATGGGGCAGTAACAGTACACTTTTCTAAACGTGTTTTTCAGCCCGAAATAAACGCGTTTTTTCAGACAACTGAATCCCCATGTAGCAACAAGGCTCAGAAGAGCCCACACACTCAGATCTTAACCCCAGTGTGCTGAAAGTGTCAAAACATGTTTTTCAGCAGAAATAAACATGTTTCTGCAAGTTTGGTCAACCCCATGTAAGTTATGGGGCAGTAACAGTACACTTTTCAAAACGTGTTTTTCAGCCCGAAATAAACGCGTTTTTTCAGACAACTGAATCCCCATGTAGCAACAAGGCTCAGAAGAGCCCACACACTCAGATCTTAACCCCAGTGTGCTGAAAGTGTCAAAACATGTTTTTCAGCAGAAATAAACATGTTTCTGTAAGTTTGGTCAACCCCATGTAAGTTATGGGGCAGTAACAGTACACTTTTCAAAACGTGTTTTTCAGCCCGAAATAAACGCGTTTTTTCAGACAACTGAATACCCATGTAGCAGCAAGTCTCAGAAGAGCCCACACACTCAGCTCTTAACCCCAGTGTGCAGAAAGGGTCAAAACGTGTTTTTCAGCAGAAATAAACATGTTTCTGCAAGTTTGGTCAACCCCATGTAAGTTATGGGGCAGTAACAGTACACTCTGCAAAACGTGTTTTTCAGCCCGAAATAAACGCGTTTTTTCAGACAACTGAATCCCCATGTAGCAGCAAGGCTCAGAAGAGCCCACACACTCAGATCTTAACCCCAGTGTGCTGAAAGTGTCAAAACATGTTTTTCAGCAGAAATAAACATGTTTCTGCAAGTTTGGTCAACCCCATGTAAGTTATGGGGCAGTAACAGTACACTTTTCAAAACGTGTTTTTCAGCCCGAAATAAACGCGTTTTTTCAGACAACTGAATCCCCATGTAGCAACAAGGCTCAGAAGAGCCCACACACTCAGATCTTAACCCCAGTGTGCTGAAAGTGTCAAAACATGTTTTTCAGCAGAAATAAACATGTTTCTGCAAGTTTGGTCAACCCCATGTAAGTTATGGGGCAGTAACAGTACACTTTTCAAAACGTGTTTTTCAGCCCGAAATAAACGCGTTTTTTCAGACAACTGAATCCCCATGTAGCAGCAAGTCTCAGAAGAGCCCACACACTCAGCTCTTAACCCCAGTGTGCAGAAAGGGTCAAAACGTGTTTTTCAGCAGAAATAAACATGTTTCTGCAAGTTTGGTCAACCCCATGTAAGTTATGGGGCAGTAACAGTACACTCTGCAAAACGTGTTTTTCAGCCCGAAATAAACGCGTTTTTTCAGACAACTGAATCCCCATGTAGCAGCAAGGCTCAGAAGAGCCCACACACTCAGATCTTAACCCCAGTGTGCTGAAAGTGTCAAAACATGTTTTTCAGCAGAAATAAACATGTTTCTGCAAGTTTGGTCAACCCCATGTAAGTTATGGGGCAGTAACAGTACACTTTTCAAAACGTGTTTTTCAGCCCGAAATAAACGCGTTTTTTCAGACAACTGAATCCCCATGTAGCAACAAGGCTCAGAAGAGCCCACACACTCAGATCTTAACCCCAGTGTGCTGAAAGTGTCAAAACATGTTTTTCAGCAGAAATAAACATGTTTCTGCAAGTTTGGTCAACCCCATGTAAGTTATGGGGCAGTAACAGTACACTTTTCAAAACGTGTTTTTCAGCCCGAAATAAACGCGTTTTTTCAGACAACTGAATACCCATGTAGCAGCAAGTCTCAGAAGAGCCCACACACTCAGCTCTTAACCCCAGTGTGCAGAAAGGGTCAAAACGTGTTTTTCAGCAGAAATAAACATGTTTCTGCAAGTTTGGTCAACCCCATGTAAGTTATGGGGCAGTAACAGTACACTCTGCAAAACGTGTTTTTCAGCCCGAAATAAACGCGTTTTTTCAGACAACTGAATCCCCATGTAGCAGCAAGGCTCAGAAGAGCCCACACACTCAGATCTTAACCCCAGTGTGCAGAAAGGTTCAAAACATGTTTTTCAGCAGAAATAAACATGTTTCTGCAAGTTTGGTCAACCCCATGTAAGTTATGGGGCAGTAACAGTACACTTTTCAAAACGTGTTTTTCAGCCCGAAATAAACGCGTTTTTTCAGACAACTGAATCCCCATGTAGCAACAAGGCTCAGAAGAGCCCACACACTCAGATCTTAACCCCAGTGTGCTGAAAGTGTCAAAACATGTTTTTCAGCAGAAATAAACATGTTTCTGCAAGTTTGGTCAACCCCATGTAAGTTATGGGGCAGTAACAGTACACTTTTCAAAACGTGTTTTTCAGCCCGAAATAAACGCGTTTTTTCAGACAACTGAATCCCCATGTAGCAACAAGGCTCAGAAGAGCCCACACACTCAGATCTTAACCCCAGTGTGCTGAAAGTGTCAAAACATGTTTTTCAGCAGAAATAAACATGTTTCTGCAAGTTTGGTCAACCCCATGTAAGTTATGGGGCAGTAACAGTACACTTTTCAAAACGTGTTTTTCAGCCCGAAATAAACGCGTTTTTTCAGACAACTGAATCCCCATGTAGCAACAAGGCTCAGAAGAGCCCACACACTCAGATCTTAACCCCAGTGTGCTGAAAGTGTCAAAACATGTTTTTCAGCAGAAATAAACGTTTCTGCAAGTTTGGTCAACCCCATGTAAGTTATGGGGCAGTAACAGTACACTTTTCAAAACGTGTTTTTCAGCCCGAAATAAACGCGTTTTTTCAGACAACTGAATACCCATGTAGCAGCAAGTCTCAGAAGAGCCCACACACTCAGCTCTTAACCCCAGTGTGCAGAAAGGGTCAAAACGTGTTTTTCAGCAGAAATAAACATGTTTCTGCAAGTTTGGTCAACCCCATGTAAGTTATGGGGCAGTAACAGTACACTCTGCAAAACGTGTTTTTCAGCCCGAAATAAACGCGTTTTTTCAGACAACTGAATCCCCATGTAGCAGCAAGGCTCAGAAGAGCCCACACACTCAGATCTTAACCCCAGTGTGCAGAAAGGTTCAAAACATGTTTTTCAGCAGAAATAAACATGTTTCTGCAAGTTTGGTCAACCCCATGTAAGTTATGGGGCAGTAACAGTACACTTTTCAAAACGTGTTTTTCAGCCCGAAATAAACGCGTTTTTTCAGACAACTGAATACCCATGTAGCAGCAAGGCTCAGACGAGCCCACACACTCAGATCTTAACCCCAGTGTGCAGAAAGGGTCAAAACGTGTTTTTCAGCAGAAATAAACATGTTTCTGCAAGTTTGGTCAACCCCATGTAAGTAATGGGGCAGTAACAGTACACTCTGCAAAACGTGTTTTTCAGCCCGAAATAAACGCGTTTTTTCAGACAACTGAATCCCCATGTAGCAGCAAGGCTCAGAAGAGCCCACACACTCAGATCTTAACCCCAGTGTGCTGAAAGTGTCAAAACATGTTTTTCAGCAGAAATAAACATGTTTCTGCAAGTTTGGTCAACCCCATGTAAGTTATGGTGCAGTAACAGTACACTTTTCAAAACGTGTTTTTCAGCCCGAAATAAACGCGTTTTTTCAGACAACTGAATCCCCATGTAGCAACAAGGCTCAGAAGAGCCCACACACTCAGATCTTAACCCCAGTGTGCTGAAAGTGTCAAAACATGTTTTTCAGCAGAAATAAACATGTTTCTGCAAGTTTGGTCAACCCCACGTAAGTTATGGGGCAGTAACAGTACACTTTTCAAAACGTGTTTTTCAGCCCGAAATAAACGCGTTTTTTCAGACAACTGAATCCCCATGTAGCAACAAGGCTCAGAAGAGCCCACACACTCAGATCTTAACCCCAGTGTGCTGAAAGTGTCAAAACATGTTTTTCAGCAGAAATAAACATGTTTCTGCAAGTTTGGTCAACCCCATGTAAGTTATGGGGCAGTAACAGTACACTTTTCAAAACGTGTTTTTCAGCCCGAAATAAACGCGTTTTTTCAGACAACTGAATACCCATGTAGCAGCAAGTCTCAGAAGAGCCCACACACTCAGCTCTTAACCCCAGTGTGCAGAAAGGGTCAAAACGTGTTTTTCAGCAGAAATAAACATGTTTCTGCAAGTTTGGTCAACCCCATGTAAGTTATGGGGCAGTAACAGTACACTCTGCAAAACGTGTTTTTCAGCCCGAAATAAACGCGTTTTTTCAGACAACTGAATCCCCATGTAGCAGCAAGGCTCAGAAGAGCCCACACACTCAGATCTTAACCCCAGTGTGCAGAAAGGTTCAAAACATGTTTTTCAGCAGAAATAAACATGTTTCTGCAAGTTTGGTCAACCCCATGTAAGTTATGGGGCAGTAACAGTACACTTTTCAAAACGTGTTTTTCAGCCCGAAATAAACGCGTTTTTTCAGACAACTGAATACCCATGTAGCAGCAAGGCTCAGACGAGCCCACACACTCAGATCTTAACCCCAGTGTGCAGAAAGGGTCAAAACGTGTTTTTCAGCAGAAATAAACATGTTTCTGCAAGTTTGGTCAACCCCATGTAAGTTATGGGGCAGTAACAGTACACTCTGCAAAACGTGTTTTTCAGCCCGAAATAAACGCGTTTTTTCAGACAACTGAATCCCCATGTAGCAGCAAGGCTCAGAAGAGCCCACACACTCAGATCTTAACCCCAGTGTGCTGAAAGTGTCAAAACATGTTTTTCAGCAGAAATAAACATGTTTCTGCAAGTTTGGTCAACCCCATGTAAGTTATGGTGCAGTAACAGTACACTTTTCAAAACGTGTTTTTCAGCCCGAAATAAACGCGTTTTTTCAGACAACTGAATCCCCATGTAGCAACAAGGCTCAGAAGAGCCCACACACTCAGATCTTAACCCCAGTGTGCTGAAAGTGTCAAAACATGTTTTTCAGCAGAAATAAACATGTTTCTGCAAGTTTGGTCAACCCCATGTAAGTTATGGGGCAGTAACAGTACACTTTTCAAAACGTGTTTTTCAGCCCGAAATAAACGCGTTTTTTCAGACAACTGAATCCCCATGTAGCAGCAAGTCTCAGAAGAGCCCACACACTCAGCTCTTAACCCCAGTGTGCAGAAAGGGTCAAAACGTGTTTTTCAGCAGAAATAAACATGTTTCTGCAAGTTTGGTCAACCCCATGTAAGTTATGGGGCAGTAACAGTACACTCTGCAAAACGTGTTTTTCAGCCCGAAATAAACGCGTTTTTTCAGACAACTGAATCCCCATGTAGCAGCAAGGCTCAGAAGAGCCCACACACTCAGATCTTAACCCCAGTGTGCTGAAAGTGTCAAAACATGTTTTTCAGCAGAAATAAACATGTTTCTGCAAGTTTGGTCAACCCCATGTAAGTTATGGGGCAGTAACAGTACACTTTTCAAAACGTGTTTTTCAGCCCGAAATAAACGCGTTTTTTCAGACAACTGAATCCCCATGTAGCAACAAGGCTCAGAAGAGCCCACACACTCAGATCTTAACCCCAGTGTGCTGAAAGTGTCAAAACATGTTTTTCAGCAGAAATAAACATGTTTCTGCAAGTTTGGTCAACCCCATGTAAGTTATGGGGCAGTAACAGTACACTTTTCAAAACGTGTTTTTCAGCCCGAAATAAACGCGTTTTTTCAGACAACTGAATCCCCATGTAGCAACAAGGCTCAGAAGAGCCCACACACTCAGATCTTAACCCCAGTGTGCTGAAAGTGTCAAAACATGTTTTTCAGCAGAAATAAACGTTTCTGCAAGTTTGGTCAACCCCATGTAAGTTATGGGGCAGTAACAGTACACTTTTCAAAACGTGTTTTTCAGCCCGAAATAAACGCGTTTTTTCAGACAACTGAATACCCATGTAGCAGCAAGTCTCAGAAGAGCCCACACACTCAGCTCTTAACCCCAGTGTGCAGAAAGGGTCAAAACGTGTTTTTCAGCAGAAATAAACATGTTTCTGCAAGTTTGGTCAACCCCATGTAAGTTATGGGGCAGTAACAGTACACTCTGCAAAACATGTTTTTCAGCCCGAAATAAACGCGTTTTTTCAGACAACTGAATCCCCATGTAGCAGCAAGGCTCAGAAGAGCCCACACACTCAGATCTTAACCCCAGTGTGCTGAAAGTGTCAAAACATGTTTTTCAGCAGAAATAAACATGTTTCTGCAAGTTTGGTCAACCCCATGTAAGTTATGGGGCAGTAACAGTACACTTTTCAAAACGTGTTTTTCAGCCCGAAATAAACGCGTTTTTTCAGACAACTGAATCCCCATGTAGCAATAAGGCTCAGAAGAGCCCACACACTCAGATCTTAACCCCAGTGTGCTGAAAGTGTCAAAACATGTTTTTCAGCAGAAATAAACATGTTTCTGCAAGGTTGGTCAACCCCATGTAAGTTATGGGGCAGTAACAGTACACTTTTCTAAACGTGTTTTTCAGCCCGAAATAAACGCGTTTTTTCAGACAACTGAATCCCCATGTAGCAACAAGGCTCAGAAGAGCCCACACACTCAGATCTTAACCCCAGTGTGCTGAAAGTGTCAAAACATGTTTTTCAGCAGAAATAAACATGTTTCTGCAAGTTTGGTCAACCCCATGTAAGTTATGGGGCAGTAACAGTACACTTTTCAAAACGTGTTTTTCAGCCCGAAATAAACGCGTTTTTTCAGACAACTGAATCCCCATGTAGCAACAAGGCTCAGAAGAGCCCACACACTCAGATCTTAACCCCAGTGTGCTGAAAGTGTCAAAACATGTTTTTCAGCAGAAATAAACATGTTTCTGTAAGTTTGGTCAACCCCATGTAAGTTATGGGGCAGTAACAGTACACTTTTCAAAACGTGTTTTTCAGCCCGAAATAAACGCGTTTTTTCAGACAACTGAATACCCATGTAGCAGCAAGTCTCAGAAGAGCCCACACACTCAGCTCTTAACCCCAGTGTGCAGAAAGGGTCAAAACGTGTTTTTCAGCAGAAATAAACATGTTTCTGCAAGTTTGGTCAACCCCATGTAAGTTATGGGGCAGTAACAGTACACTCTGCAAAACGTGTTTTTTCAGCCCGAAATAAACGCGTTTTTTCAGACAACTGAATCCCCATGTAGCAGCAAGGCTCAGAAGAGCCCACACACTCAGATCTTAACCCCAGTGTGCTGAAAGTGTCAAAACATGTTTTTCAGCAGAAATAAACATGTTTCTGCAAGTTTGGTCAACCCCATGTAAGTTATGGGGCAGTAACAGTACACTTTTCAAAACGTGTTTTTCAGCCCGAAATAAACGCGTTTTTTCAGACAACTGAATCCCCATGTAGCAACAAGGCTCAGAAGAGCCCACACACTCAGATCTTAACCCCAGTGTGCTGAAAGTGTCAAAACATGTTTTTCAGCAGAAATAAACATGTTTCTGCAAGTTTGGTCAACCCCATGTAAGTTATGGGGCAGTAACAGTACACTTTTCAAAACGTGTTTTTCAGCCCGAAATAAACGCGTTTTTTCAGACAACTGAATCCCCATGTAGCAGCAAGTCTCAGAAGAGCCCACACACTCAGCTCTTAACCCCAGTGTGCAGAAAGGGTCAAAACGTGTTTTTCAGCAGAAATAAACATGTTTCTGCAAGTTTGGTCAACCCCATGTAAGTTATGGGGCAGTAACAGTACACTCTGCAAAACGTGTTTTTCAGCCCGAAATAAACGCGTTTTTTCAGACAACTGAATACCCATGTAGCAGCAAGTCTCAGAAGAGCCCACACACTCAGCTCTTAACCCCAGTGTGCAGAAAGGGTCAAAACATGTTTTTCAGCAGAAATAAACATGTTTCTGCAAGTTTGGTCAACCCCATGTAAGTTATGGGGCAGTAACAGTACACTTTTCAAAACGTGTTTTTCAGCCCGAAATAAACGCGTTTTTTCAGACAACTGAATACCCATGTAGCAGCAAGGCTCAGACGAGCCCACACACTCAGATCTTAACCCCAGTGTGCTGAAAGTGTCAAAACATGTTTTTCAGCAGAAATAAACATGTTTCTGCAAGTTTGGTCAACCCCATGTAAGTTATGGGGCAGTAACAGTACACTCTTCAAAACGTGTTTTTCAGCCCGAAATAAACGCGTTTTTTCAGACAACTGAATACCCATGTAGCAGCAAGGCTCAGAAGAGCCCACACACTCAGATCTTAACCCCAGTGTGCAGAAAGGGTCAAAACGTGTTTTTCAGCAGAAATAAACATGTTTCTGCAAGTTTGGTCAACCCCATGTAAGTTATGGGGCAGTAACAGTACACTCTGCAAAACGTGTTTTTCAGCCCGAAATAAACGCGTTTTTTCAGACAACTGAATCCCCATGTAGCAGCAAGGCTCAGAAGAGCCCACACACTCAGATCTTAACCCCAGTTTGCTGAAAGTGTCAAAACATGTTTTTCAGCAGAAATAAACATGTTTCTGCAAGTTTGGTCAACCCCATGTAAGTTATGGGGCAGTAACAGTACACTTTTCAAAACGTGTTTTTCAGCCCGAAATAAACGCGTTTTTTCAGACAACTGAATCCCCATGTAGCAACAAGGCTCAGAAGAGCCCACACACTCAGATCTTAACCCCAGTTTGCTGAAAGTGTCAAAACATGTTTTTCAGCAGAAATAAACATGTTTCTGCAAGTTTGGTCAACCCCATGTAAGTTATGGGGCAGTAACAGTACACTTTTCAAAACGTGTTTTTCAGCCCGAAATAAACGCGTTTTTTCAGACAACTGAATCCCCATGTAGCAACAAGGCTCAGAAGAGCCCACACACTCAGATCTTAACCCCAGTGTGCTGAAAGTGTCAAAACATGTTTTTCAGCAGAAATAAACATGTTTCTGCAAGTTTGGTCAACCCCATGTAAGTTATGGGGCAGTAACAGTACACTTTTCAAAACGTGTTTTTCAGCCCGAAATAAACGCGTTTTTTCAGACAACTGAATCCCCATGTAGAAACAAGGCTCAGAAGAGCCCACACACTCAGATCTTAACCCCAGTGTGCTGAAAGTGTCAAAACATGTTTTTCAGCAGAAATAAACATGTTTCTGCAAGTTTGGTCAACCCCATGTAAGTTATGGGGCAGTAACAGTACACTTTTCAAAACGTGTTTTTCAGCCCGAAATAAACGCGTTTTTTCAGACAACTGAATCCCCATGTAGCAACAAGGCTCAGAAGAGCCCACACACTCAGATCTTAACCCCAGTGTGCTGAAAGTGTCAAAACATGTTTTTCAGCAGAAATAAACGTTTCTGCAAGTTTGGTCAACCCCATGTAAGTTATGGGGCAGTAACAGTACACTTTTCAAAACGTGTTTTTCAGCCCGAAATAAACGCGTTTTTTCAGACAACTGAATACCCATGTAGCAGCAAGTCTCAGAAGAGCCCACACACTCAGCTCTTAACCCCAGTGTGCAGAAAGGGTCAAAACGTGTTTTTCAGCAGAAATAAACATGTTTCTGCAAGTTTGGTCAACCCCATGTAAGTTATGGGGCAGTAACAGTACACTTTTCAAAACGTGTTTTTCAGCCCGAAATAAACGCGTTTTTTCAGACAACTGAATACCCATGTAGCAGCAAGGCTCAGAAGAGCCCACACACTCAGATCTTAACCCCAGTGTGCAGAAAGGGTCAAAACGTGTTTTTCAGCAGAAATAAACATGTTTCTGCAAGTTTGGTCAACCCCATGTAAGTTATGGGGCAGTAACAGTACACTCTGCAAAACGTGTTTTTCAGCCCGAAATAAACGCGTTTTTTCAGACAACTGAATACCCATGTAGCAGCAAGGCTCAGAAGAGCCCACACACTCAGATCTTAACCCCAGTGTGCTGAAAGTGTCAAAACATGTTTTTCAGCAGAAATAAACATGTTTCTGCAAGTTTGGTCAACCCCATGTAAGTTATGGGGCAGTAACAGTACACTTTTCAAAACGTGTTTTTCAGCCCGAAATAAACGCGTTTTTTCAGACAACTGAACACCAAGGAAGCAGCAAGGCTCAGAAGAGCCCACACACTCAGATCTTAACCCCAGTGTGCAGAAAGGGTCAAAACGTGTTTTTCAGCAGAAATAAACATGTTTCTGCAAGTTTGGTCAACCCCATGTAAGTTATGGGGCAGTAACAGTACACTCTGCAAAACGTGTTTTTCAGCACGAAATAAACGCGTTTTTTCAGACAACTGAATCCCCATGTAGCAGCAAGGCTCAGAAGAGCCCACACACTCAGATCTTAACCCCAGTGTGCTGAAAGTGTCAAAACATGTTTTTCAGCAGAAATAAACATGTTTCTGCAAGTTTGGTCAACCCCATGTAAGTTATGGGGCAGTAACAGTACACTTTTCAAAACGTGTTTTTCAGCCCGAAATAAACGCGTTTTTTCAGACAACTGAATCCCCATGTAGCAACAAGGCTCAGAAGAGCCCACACACTCAGATCTTAACCCCAGTGTGCTGAAAGTGTCAAAACATGTTTTTCAGCAGAAATAAACATGTTTCTGCAAGTTTGGTCAACCCCATGTAAGTTATGGGGCAGTAACAGTACACTTTTCAAAACGTGTTTTTCAGCCCGAAATAAACGCGTTTTTTCAGACAACTGAATCCCCATGTAGCAGCAAGGCTCAGAAGAGCCCACACACTCAGATCTTAACCCCAGTGTGCTGAAAGTGTCAAAACATGTTTTTCAGCAGAAATAAACATGTTTCTGCAAGTTTGGTCAACCCCATGTAAGTTATGGGGCAGTAACAGTACACTTTTCAAAACGTGTTTTTCAGCCCGAAATAAACGCGTTTTTTCAGACAACTGAACACCAAGGAAGCAGCAAGGCTCAGAAGAGCCCACACACTCAGATCTTAACCCCAGTGTGCAGAAAGGGTCAAAACGTGTTTTTCAGCAGAAATAAACATGTTTCTGCAAGTTTGGTCAACCCCATGTAAGTTATGGGGCAGTAACAGTACACTTTTCAAAACGTGTTTTTCAGCCCGAAATAAACGCGTTTTTTCAGACAACTGAATACCCATGTAGCAGCAAGGCTCAGAAGAGCCCACACACTCAGATCTTAACCCCAGTGTGCTGAAAGTGTCAAAACATGTTTTTCAGCAGAAATAAACATGTTTCTGCAAGTTTGGTCAACCCCATGTAAGTTATGGGGCAGTAACAGTACACTTTTCAAAACGTGTTTTTCAGCCCGAAATAAACGCGTTTTTTCAGACAACTGAATCCCCATGTAGCAACAAGGCTCAGAAGAGCCCACACACTCAGATCTTAACCCCAGTGTGCTGAAAGTGTCAAAACATGTTTTTCAGCAGAAATAAACATGTTTCTGCAAGTTTGGTCAACCCCATGTAAGTTATGGGGCAGTAACAGTACACTTTTCAAAACGTGTTTTTCAGCCCGAAATAAACGCGTTTTTTCAGACAACTGAATCCCCATGTAGCAACAAGGCTCAGAAGAGCCCACACACTCAGATCTTAACCCCAGTGTGCTGAAAGTGTCAAAACATGTTTTTCAGCAGAAATAAACATGTTTCTGCAAGTTTGGTCAACCCCATGTAAGTTATGGGGCAGTAACAGTACACTTTTCAAAACGTGTTTTTCAGCCCGAAATAAACGCGTTTTTTCAGACAACTGAATCCCCATGTAGCAGCAAGGCTCAGAAGAGCCCACACACTCAGATCTTAACCCCAGTGTGCTGAAAGTGTCAAAACATGTTTTTCAGCAGAAATAAACATGTTTCTGCAAGTTTGGTCAACCCCATGTAAGTTATGGGGCAGTAACAGTACACTTTTCAAAACGTGTTTTTCAGCCCGAAATAAACGCGTTTTTTCAGACAACTGAACACCAAGGAAGCAGCAAGGCTCAGAAGAGCCCACACACTCAGATCTTAACCCCAGTGTGCAGAAAGGGTCAAAACGTGTTTTTCAGCAGAAATAAACATGTTTCTGCAAGTTTGGTCAACCCCATGTAAGTTATGGGGCAGTAACAGTACACTTTTCAAAACGTGTTTTTCAGCCCGAAATAAACGCGTTTTTTCAGACAACTGAATACCCATGTAGCAGCAAGGCTCAGAAGAGCCCACACACTCAGATCTTAACCCCAGTGTGCTGAAAGTGTCAAAACATGTTTTTCAGCAGAAATAAACATGTTTCTGCAAGTTTGGTCAACCCCATGTAAGTTATGGGGCAGTAACAGTACACTTTTCAAAACGTGTTTTTCAGCCCGAAATAAACGCGTTTTTTCAGACAACTGAATCCCCATGTAGCAACAAGGCTCAGAAGAGCCCACACACTCAGATCTTAACCCCAGTGTGCTGAAAGTGTCAAAACATGTTTTTCAGCAGAAATAAACATGTTTCTGCAAGTTTGGTCAACCCCATGTAAGTTATGGGGCAGTAACAGTACACTTTTCAAAACGTGTTTTTCAGCCCGAAATAAACGCGTTTTTTCAGACAACTGAATCCCCATGTAGCAACAAGGCTCAGAAGAGCCCACACACTCAGATCTTAACCCCAGTGTGCTGAAAGTGTCAAAACATGTTTTTCAGCAGAAATAAACATGTTTCTGCAAGTTTGGTCAACCCCATGTAAGTTATGGGGCAGTAACAGTACACTTTTCAAAACGTGTTTTTCAGCCCGAAATAAACGCGTTTTTTCAGACAACTGAATCCCCATGTAGCAGCAAGGCTCAGAAGAGCCCACACACTCAGATCTTAACCCCAGTGTGCTGAAAGTGTCAAAACATGTTTTTCAGCAGAAATAAACATGTTTCTGCAAGTTTGGTCAACCCCATGTAAGTTATGGGGCAGTAACAGTACACTTTTCAAAACGTGTTTTTCAGCCCGAAATAAACACGTTTTTTCAGACAACTGAACACCAAGGAAGCAGCAAGGCTCAGAAGAGCCCACACACTCAGATCTTAACCCCAGTGTGCAGAAAGGGTCAAAACGTGTTTTTCAGCAGAAATAAACATGTTTCTGCAAGTTTGGTCAACCCCATGTAAGTTATGGGGCAGTAACAGTACACTTTTCAAAACGTGTTTTTCAGCCCGAAATAAACGCGTTTTTTCAGACAACTGAATACCCATGTAGCAGCAAGGCTCAGAAGAGCCCACACACTCAGATCTTAACCCCAGTGTGCTGAAAGTGTCAAAACATGTTTTTCAGCAGAAATAAACATGTTTCTGCAAGTTTGGTCAACCCCATTTAAGTTAAGGGGCAGTAACAGTACACTTTTCAAAACGTGTTTTTCAGCCCGAAATAAACGCGTTTTTTCAGACAACTGAATACCCATGTAGCAGCAAGGCTCAGAAGAGCCCACACACTCAGATCTTAACCCCAGTGTGCAGAAAGTGTCAAAACGTGTTTTTCAGCAGAAATAAACATGTTTCTGCAAGTTTGGTCAACCCCATGTAAGTTATGGGGCAGTAACAGTACACTCTGCAAAACGTGTTTTTCAGCCCGAAATAAACGCGTTTTTTCAGACAACTGAATCCCCATGTAGCAGCAAGGCTCAGAAGAGCCCACACACTCAGATCTTAACCCCAGTGTGCTGAAAGTGTCAAAACATGTTTTTCAGCAGAAATAAACATGTTTCTGCAAGTTTGGTCAACCCCATGTAAGTTATGGGGCAGTAACAGTACACTTTTCAAAACGTGTTTTTCAGCCCGAAATAAACGCGTTTTTTCAGACAACTGAATCCCCATGTAGCAACAAGGCTCAGAAGAGCCCACACACTCAGATCTTAACCCCAGTGTGCTGAAAGTGTCAAAACATGTTTTTCAGCAGAAATAAACATGTTTCTGCAAGTTTGGTCAACCCCATGTAAGTTATGGGGCAGTAACAGTACACTTTTCAAAACGTGTTTTTCAGCCCGAAATAAACGCGTTTTTTCAGACAACTGAATCCCCATGTAGCAACAAGGCTCAGAAGAGCCCACACACTCAGATCTTAACCCCAGTGTGCTGAAAGTGTCAAAACATGTTTTTTTCAGCAGAAATAAACATGTTTCTGCAAGTTTGGTCAACCCCATGTAAGTTATGGGGCAGTAACAGTACACTTTTCAAAACGTGTTTTTCAGCCCGAAATAAACGCGTTTTTTCAGACAACTGAATCCCCATGTAGCAACAAGGCTCAGAAGAGCCCACACACTCAGATCTTAACCCCAGTGTGCTGAAAGTGTCAAAACATGTTTTTCAGCAGAAATAAACATGTTTCTGCAAGTTTGGTCAACCCCATGTAAGTTATGGGGCAGTAACAGTACACTTTTCAAAACGTGTTTTTCAGCCCGAAATAAACGCGTTTTTTCAGACAACTGAATACCCATGTAGCAGCAAGTCTCAGAAGAGCCCACACACTCAGCTCTTAACCCCAGTGTGCAGAAAGGGTCAAAACGTGTTTTTCAGCAGAAATAAACATGTTTCTGCAAGTTTGGTCAACCCCATGTAAGTTATGGGGCAGTAACAGTACACTCTGCAAAACGTGTTTTTCAGCCCGAAATAAACGCGTTTTTTCAGACAACTGAATCCCCATGTAGCAGCAAGGCTCAGAAGAGCCCACACACTCAGATCTTAACCCCAGTGTGCAGAAAGGTTCAAAACATGTTTTTCAGCAGAAATAAACATGTTTCTGCAAGTTTGGTCAACCCCATGTAAGTTATGGGGCAGTAACAGTACACTTTTCAAAACGTGTTTTTCAGCCCGAAATAAACGCGTTTTTTCAGACAACTGAATACCCATGTAGCAGCAAGGCTCAGACGAGCCCACACACTCAGATCTTAACCCCAGTGTGCAGAAAGGGTCAAAACGTGTTTTTCAGCAGAAATAAACATGTTTCTGCAAGTTTGGTCAACCCCATGTAAGTTATGGGGCAGTAACAGTACACTCTGCAAAACGTGTTTTTCAGCACGAAATAAACGCGTTTTTTCAGACAACTGAATCCCCATGTAGCAGCAAGGCTCAGAAGAGCCCACACACTCAGATCTTAACCCCAGTGTGCTGAAAGTGTCAAAACATGTTTTTCAGCAGAAATAAACATGTTTCTGCAAGTTTGGTCAACCCCATGTAAGTTATGGGGCAGTAACAGTACACTTTTCAAAACGTGTTTTTCAGCCCGAAATAAACGCGTTTTTTCAGACAACTGAATCCCCATGTAGCAACAAGGCTCAGAAGAGCCCACACACTCAGATCTTAACCCCAGTGTGCTGAAAGTGTCAAAACATGTTTTTCAGCAGAAATAAACATGTTTCTGCAAGTTTGGTCAACCCCATGTAAGTTATGGGGCAGTAACAGTACACTTTTCAAAATGTGTTTTTCAGCCCGAAATAAACGCGTTTTTTCAGACAACTGAATCCCCATGTAGCAGCAAGGCTCAGAAGAGCCCACACACTCAGATCTTAACCCCAGTGTGCTGAAAGTGTCAAAACATGTTTTTCAGCAGAAATAAACATGTTTCTGCAAGTTTGGTCAACCCCATGTAAGTTATGGGGCAGTAACAGTACACTTTTCAAAACGTGTTTTTCAGCCCGAAATAAACGCGTTTTTTCAGACAACTGAACACCAAGGAAGCAGCAAGGCTCAGAAGAGCCCACACACTCAGATCTTAACCCCAGTGTGCAGAAAGGGTCAAAACGTGTTTTTCAGCAGAAATAAACATGTTTCTGCAAGTTTGGTCAACCCCATGTAAGTTATGGGGCAGTAACAGTACACTTTTCAAAACGTGTTTTTCAGCCCGAAATAAACGCGTTTTTTCAGACAACTGAATACCCATGTAGCAGCAAGGCTCAGAAGAGCCCACACACTCAGATCTTAACCCCAGTGTGCTGAAAGTGTCAAAACATGTTTTTCAGCAGAAATAAACATGTTTCTGCAAGTTTGGTCAACCCCATGTAAGTTATGGGGCAGTAACAGTACACTTTTCAAAACGTGTTTTTCAGCCCGAAATAAACGCGTTTTTTCAGACAACTGAATCCCCATGTAGCAACAAGGCTCAGAAGAGCCCACACACTCAGATCTTAACCCCAGTGTGCTGAAAGTGTCAAAACATGTTTTTCAGCAGAAATAAACATGTTTCTGCAAGTTTGGTCAACCCCATGTAAGTTATGGGGCAGTAACAGTACACTTTTCAAAACGTGTTTTTCAGCCCGAAATAAACGCGTTTTTTCAGACAACTGAATCCCCATGTAGCAACAAGGCTCAGAAGAGCCCACACACTCAGATCTTAACCCCAGTGTGCTGAAAGTGTCAAAACATGTTTTTCAGCAGAAATAAACATGTTTCTGCAAGTTTGGTCAACCCCATGTAAGTTATGGGGCAGTAACAGTACACTTTTCAAAACGTGTTTTTCAGCCCGAAATAAACGCGTTTTTTCAGACAACTGAATACCCATGTAGCAGCAAGGCTCAGAAGAGCCCACACACTCAGATCTTAACCCCAGTGTGCTGAAAGTGTCAAAACATGTTTTTCAGCAGAAATAAACATGTTTCTGCAAGTTTGGTCAACCCCATGTAAGTTAAGGGGCAGTAACAGTACACTTTTCAAAACGTGTTTTTCAGCCCGAAATAAACGCGTTTTTTCAGACAACTGAATACCCATGTAGCAGCAAGGCTCAGAAGAGCCCACACACTCAGATCTTAACCCCAGTGTGCAGAAAGGGTCAAAACGTGTTTTTCAGCAGAAATAAACATGTTTCTGCAAGTTTGGTCAACCCCATGTAAGTTATGGGGCAGTAACAGTACACTCTGCAAAACGTGTTTTTCAGCCCGAAATAAACGCGTTTTTTCAGACAACTGAATCCCCATGTAGCAGCAAGGCTCAGAAGAGCCCACACACTCAGATCTTAACCCCAGTGTGCTGAAAGTGTCAAAACATGTTTTTCAGCAGAAATAAACATGTTTCTGCAAGTTTGGTCAACCCCATGTAAGTTATGGGGCAGTAACAGTACACTTTTCAAAACGTGTTTTTCAGCCCGAAATAAACGCGTTTTTTCAGACAACTGAATCCCCATGTAGCAACAAGGCTCAGAAGAGCCCACACACTCAGATCTTAACCCCAGTGTGCTGAAAGTGTCAAAACATGTTTTTCAGCAGAAATAAACATGTTTCTGCAAGTTTGGTCAACCCCATGTAAGTTATGGGGCAGTAACAGTACACTTTTCAAAACGTGTTTTTCAGCCCGAAATAAACGCGTTTTTTCAGACAACTGAATCCCCATGTAGCAACAAGGCTCAGAAGAGCCCACACACTCAGATCTTAACCCCAGTGTGCTGAAAGTGTCAAAACATGTTTTTCAGCAGAAATAAACATGTTTCTGCAAGTTTGGTCAACCCCATGTAAGTTATGGGGCAGTAACAGTACACTTTTCAAAACGTGTTTTTCAGCCCGAAATAAACGCGTTTTTTCAGACAACTGAATACCCATGTAGCAGCAAGTCTCAGAAGAGCCCACACACTCAGCTCTTAACCCCAGTGTGCAGAAAGGGTCAAAACGTGTTTTTCAGCAGAAATAAACATGTTTCTGCAAGTTTGGTCAACCCCATGTAAGTTATGGGGCAGTAACAGTACACTCTGCAAAACGTGTTTTTCAGCCCGAAATAAACGCGTTTTTTCAGACAACTGAATCCCCATGTAGCAGCAAGGCTCAGAAGAGCCCACACACTCAGATCTTAACCCCAGTGTGCAGAAAGGTTCAAAACATGTTTTTCAGCAGAAATAAACATGTTTCTGCAAGTTTGGTCAACCCCATGTAAGTTATGGGGCAGTAACAGTACACTTTTCAAAACGTGTTTTTCAGCCCGAAATAAACGCGTTTTTTCAGACAACTGAATACCCATGTAGCAGCAAGGCTCAGACGAGCCCACACACTCAGATCTTAACCCCAGTGTGCAGAAAGGGTCAAAACGTGTTTTTCAGCAGAAATAAACATGTTTCTGCAAGTTTGGTCAACCCCATGTAAGTTATGGGGCAGTAACAGTACACTCTGCAAAACGTGTTTTTCAGCACGAAATAAACGCGTTTTTTCAGACAACTGAATCCCCATGTAGCAGCAAGGCTCAGAAGAGCCCACACACTCAGATCTTAACCCCAGTGTGCTGAAAGTGTCAAAACATGTTTTTCAGCAGAAATAAACATGTTTCTGCAAGTTTGGTCAACCCCATGTAAGTTATGGGGCAGTAACAGTACACTTTTCAAAACGTGTTTTTCAGCCCGAAATAAACGCGTTTTTTCAGACAACTGAATCCCCATGTAGCAACAAGGCTCAGAAGAGCCCACACACTCAGATCTTAACCCCAGTGTGCTGAAAGTGTCAAAACATGTTTTTCAGCAGAAATAAACATGTTTCTGCAAGTTTGGTCAACCCCATGTAAGTTATGGGGCAGTAACAGTACACTTTTCAAAACGTGTTTTTCAGCCCGAAATAAACGCGTTTTTTCAGACAACTGAATCCCCATGTAGCAGCAAGGCTCAGAAGAGCCCACACACTCAGATCTTAACCCCAGTGTGCTGAAAGTGTCAAAACATGTTTTTCAGCAGAAATAAACATGTTTCTGCAAGTTTGGTCAACCCCATGTAAGTTATGGGGCAGTAACAGTACACTTTTCAAAACGTGTTTTTCAGCCCGAAATAAACGCGTTTTTTCAGACAACTGAACACCAAGGAAGCAGCAAGGCTCAGAAGAGCCCACACACTCAGATCTTAACCCCAGTGTGCAGAAAGGGTCAAAACGTGTTTTTCAGCAGAAATAAACATGTTTCTGCAAGTTTGGTCAACCCCATGTAAGTTATGGGGCAGTAACAGTACACTTTTCAAAACGTGTTTTTCAGCCCGAAATAAACGCGTTTTTTCAGACAACTGAATACCCATGTAGCAGCAAGGCTCAGAAGAGCCCACACACTCAGATCTTAACCCCAGTGTGCTGAAAGTGTCAAAACATGTTTTTCAGCAGAAATAAACATGTTTCTGCAAGTTTGGTCAACCCCATGTAAGTTATGGGGCAGTAACAGTACACTTTTCAAAACGTGTTTTTCAGCCCGAAATAAACGCGTTTTTTCAGACAACTGAATCCCCATGTAGCAACAAGGCTCAGAAGAGCCCACACACTCAGATCTTAACCCCAGTGTGCTGAAAGTGTCAAAACATGTTTTTCAGCAGAAATAAACATGTTTCTGCAAGTTTGGTCAACCCCATGTAAGTTATGGGGCAGTAACAGTACACTTTTCAAAACGTGTTTTTCAGCCCGAAATAAACGCGTTTTTTCAGACAACTGAATCCCCATGTAGCAACAAGGCTCAGAAGAGCCCACACACTCAGATCTTAACCCCAGTGTGCTGAAAGTGTCAAAACATGTTTTTCAGCAGAAATAAACATGTTTCTGCAAGTTTGGTCAACCCCATGTAAGTTATGGGGCAGTAACAGTACACTTTTCAAAACGTGTTTTTCAGCCCGAAATAAACGCGTTTTTTCAGACAACTGAATACCCATGTAGCAGCAAGGCTCAGAAGAGCCCACACACTCAGATCTTAACCCCAGTGTGCTGAAAGTGTCAAAACATGTTTTTCAGCAGAAATAAACATGTTTCTGCAAGTTTGGTCAACCCCATGTAAGTTATGGGGCAGTAACAGTACACTTTTCAAAACGTGTTTTTCAGCCCGAAATAAACGCGTTTTTTCAGACAACTGAACACCAAGGAAGCAGCAAGGCTCAGAAGAGCCCACACACTCAGATCTTAACCCCAGTGTGCAGAAAGGGTCAAAACGTGTTTTTCAGCAGAAATAAACATGTTTCTGCAAGTTTGGTCAACCCCATGTAAGTTATGGGGCAGTAACAGTACACTTTTCAAAACGTGTTTTTCAGCCCGAAATAAACGCGTTTTTTCAGACAACTGAATACCCATGTAGCAGCAAGGCTCAGAAGAGCCCACACACTCAGATCTTAACCCCAGTGTGCTGAAAGTGTCAAAACATGTTTTTCAGCAGAAATAAACATGTTTCTGCAAGTTTGGTCAACCCCATGTAAGTTAAGGGGCAGTAACAGTACACTTTTCAAAACGTGTTTTTCAGCCCGAAATAAACGCGTTTTTTCAGACAACTGAATCCCCATGTAGCAACAAGGCTCAGAAGAGCCCACACACTCAGATCTTAACCCCAGTGTGCTGAAAGTGTCAAAACATGTTTTTCAGCAGAAATAAACATGTTTCTGCAAGTTTGGTCAACCCCATGTAAATTATGGGGCAGTAACAGTACACTTTTCTAAACGTGTTTTTCAGCCCGAAATAAACGCGTTTTTTCAGACAACTGAATCCCCATGTAGCAACAAGGCTCAGAAGAGCCCACACACTCAGATCTTAACCCCAGTGTGCTGAAAGTGTCAAAACATGTTTTTCAGCAGAAATAAACATGTTTCTGCAAGTTTGGTCAACCCCATGTAAGTTATGGGGCAGTAACAGTACACTTTTCAAAACGTGTTTTTCAGCCCGAAATAAACGCGTTTTTTCAGACAACTGAATCCCCATGTAGCAACAAGGCTCAGAAGAGCCCACACACTCAGATCTTAACCCCAGTGTGCTGAAAGTGTCAAAACATGTTTTTCAGCAGAAATAAACATGTTTCTGTAAGTTTGTTCAACCCCATGTAAGTTATGGGGCAGTAACAGTACACTTTTCAAAACGTGTTTTTCAGCCCGAAATAAACGCGTTTTTTCAGACAACTGAATACCCATGTAGCAGCAAGTCTCAGAAGAGCCCACACACTCAGCTCTTAACCCCAGTGTGCAGAAAGGGTCAAAACGTGTTTTTCAGCAGAAATAAACATGTTTCTGCAAGTTTGGTCAACCCCATGTAAGTTATGGGGCAGTAACAGTACACTCTGCAAAACGTGTTTTTCAGCCCGAAATAAACGCGTTTTTTCAGACAACTGAATCCCCATGTAGCAGCAAGGCTCAGAAGAGCCCACACACTCAGATCTTAACCCCAGTGTGCTGAAAGTGTCAAAACATGTTTTTCAGCAGAAATAAACATGTTTCTGCAAGTTTGGTCAACCCCATGTAAGTTATGGGGCAGTAACAGTACACTTTTCAAAACGTGTTTTTCAGCCCGAAATAAACGCGTTTTTTCAGACAACTGAATACCCATGTAGCAGCAAGTCTCAGAAGAGCCCACACACTCAGCTCTTAACCCCAGTGTGCAGAAAGGGTCAAAACGTGTTTTTCAGCAGAAATAAACATGTTTCTGCAAGTTTGGTCAACCCCATGTAAGTTATGGGGCAGTAACAGTACACTCTGCAAAACGTGTTTTTCAGCCCGAAATAAACGCGTTTTTTCAGACAACTGAATCCCCATGTAGCAGCAAGGCTCAGAAGAGCCCACACACTCAGATCTTAACCCCAGTGTGCAGAAAGGTTCAAAACATGTTTTTCAGCAGAAATAAACATGTTTCTGCAAGTTTGGTCAACCCCATGTAAGTTATGGGGCAGTAACAGTACACTCTGCAAAACGTGTTTTTCAGCCCGAAATAAACGCGTTTTTTCAGACAACTGAATCCCCATGTAGCAGCAAGGCTCAGAAGAGCCCACACACTCAGATCTTAACCCCAGTGTGCTGAAAGTGTCAAAACATGTTTTTCAGCAGAAATAAACATGTTTCTGCAAGTTTGGTCAACCCCATGTAAGTTATGGGGCAGTAACAGTACACTTTTCAAAACGTGTTTTTCAGCCCGAAATAAACGCGTTTTTTCAGACAACTGAATCCCCATGTAGCAGCAAGTCTCAGAAGAGCCCACACACTCAGCTCTTAACCCCAGTGTGCAGAAAGGGTCAAAACGTGTTTTTCAGCAGAAATAAACATGTTTCTGCAAGTTTGGTCAACCCCATGTAAGTTATGGGGCAGTAACAGTACACTCTGCAAAACGTGTTTTTCAGACCGAAATAAACGCATTTTTTCAGACAACTGAATCCCCATGTAGCAGCAAGGCTCAGAAGAGCCCACACACTCAGATCTTAACCCCAGTGTGCTGAAAGTGTCAAAACATGTTTTTCAGCAGAAATAAACATGTTTCTGCAAGTTTGGTCAACCCCATGTAAGTTATGGGGCAGTAACAGTACACTTTTCAAAACGTGTTTTTCAGCCCGAAATAAACGCGTTTTTTCAGACAACTGAATCCCCATGTAGCAACAAGGCTCAGAAGAGCCCACACACTCAGATCTTAACCCCAGTGTGCTGAAAGTTTCAAAACATGTTTTTCAGCAGAAATAAACATGTTTCTGCAAGTTTGGTCAACCCCATGTAAGTTATGGGGCAGTAACAGTACACTTTTCAAAACGTGTTTTTCAGCCCGAAATAAACGCGTTTTTTCAGACAACTGAATCCCCATGTAGCAACAAGGCTCAGAAGAGCCCACACACTCAGATCTTAACCCCAGTGTGCTGAAAGTGTCAAAACATGTTTTTCAGCAGAAATAAACATGTTCCTGCAAGTTTGGTCAACCCCATGTAAGTTATGGGGCAGTAACAGTACACTTTTCAAAACGTGTTTTTCAGCCCGAAATAAACGCGTTTTTTCAGACAACTGAATCCCCATGTAGCAACAAGGCTCAGAAGAGCCCACACACTCAGATCTTAACCCCAGTGTGCTGAAAGTGTCAAAACATGTTTTTCAGCAGAAATAAACATGTTTCTGCAAGTTTGGTCAACCCCATGTAAGTTATGGGGCAGTAACAGTACACTTTTCAAAACGTGTTTTTCAGCCCGAAATAAACGCGTTTTTTCAGACAACTGAATACCCATGTAGCAGCAAGTCTCAGAAGAGCCCACACACTCAGCTCTTAACCCCAGTGTGCAGAAAGGGTCAAAACGTGTTTTTCAGCAGAAATAAACATGTTTCTGCAAGTTTGGTCAACCCCATGTAAGTTATGGGGCAGTAACAGTACACTTTTCAAAACGTGTTTTTCAGCCCGAAATAAACGCGTTTTTTCAGACAACTGAATCCCCATGTAGCAACAAGGCTCAGAAGAGCCCACACACTCAGATCTTAACCCCAGTGTGCTGAAAGTGTCAAAACATGTTTTTCAGCAGAAATAAACATGTTTCTGCAAGTTTGGTCAACCCCATGTAAGTTATGGGGCAGTAACAGTACACTTTTCAAAACGTGTTTTTCAGCCCGAAATAAACGCGTTTTTTCAGACAACTGAATACCCATGTAGCAGCAAGTCTCAGAAGAGCCCACACACTCAGCTCTTAACCCCAGTGTGCAGAAAGGGTCAAAACGTGTTTTTCAGCAGAAATAAACATGTTTCTGCAAGTTTGGTCAACCCCATGTAAGTTATGGGGCAGTAACAGTACACTCTGCAAAACGTGTTTTTCAGACCGAAATAAACGCGTTTTTTCAGACAACTGAATCCCCATGTAGCAACAAGGCTCAGAAGAGCCCACACACTCAGATCTTAACCCCAGTGTGCTGAAAGTGTCAAAACATGTTTTTCAGCAGAAATAAACATGTTTCTGCAAGTTTGGTCAACCCCATGTAAGTTATGGGGCAGTAACAGTACACTTTTCAAAACGTGTTTTTCAGCCCGAAATAAACGCGTTTTTTCAGACAACTGAATCCCCATGTAGCAACAAGGCTCAGAAGAGCCCACACACTCAGATCTTAACCCCAGTGTGCTGAAAGTGTCAAAACATGTTTTTCAGCAGAAATAAACATGTTTCTGTAAGTTTGGTCAACCCCATGTAAGTTATGGGGCAGTAACAGTACACTTTTCAAAACGTGTTTTTCAGCCCGAAATAAACGCGTTTTTTCAGACAACTGAATACCCATGTAGCAGCAAGTCTCAGAAGAGCCCACACACTCAGCTCTTAACCCCAGTGTGCAGAAAGGGTCAAAACGTGTTTTTCAGCAGAAATAAACATGTTTCTGCAAGTTTGGTCAACCCCATGTAAGTTATGGGGCAGTAACAGTACACTCTGCAAAACGTGTTTTTCAGCCCGAAATAAACGCGTTTTTTCAGACAACTGAATCCCCATGTAGCAGCAAGGCTCAGAAGAGCCCACACACTCAGATCTTAACCCCAGTGTGCTGAAAGTGTCAAAACATGTTTTTCAGCAGAAATAAACATGTTTCTGCAAGTTTGGTCAACCCCATGTAAGTTATGGGGCAGTAACAGTACACTTTTCAAAACGTGTTTTTCAGCCCGAAATAAACGCGTTTTTTCAGACAACTGAATACCCATGTAGCAGCAAGTCTCAGAAGAGCCCACACACTCAGCTCTTAACCCCAGTGTGCAGAAAGGGTCAAAACGTGTTTTTCAGCAGAAATAAACATGTTTCTGCAAGTTTGGTCAACCCCATGTAAGTTATGGGGCAGTAACAGTACACTCTGCAAAACGTGTTTTTCAGCCCGAAATAAACGCGTTTTTTCAGACAACTGAATCCCCATGTAGCAGCAAGGCTCAGAAGAGCCCACACACTCAGATCTTAACCCCAGTGTGCAGAAAGGTTCAAAACATGTTTTTCAGCAGAAATAAACATGTTTCTGCAAGTTTGGTCAACCCCATGTAAGTTATGGGGCAGTAACAGTACACTTTTCAAAACGTGTTTTTCAGCCCGAAATAAACGCGTTTTTTCAGACAACTGAATACCCATGTAGCAGCAAGGCTCAGACGAGCCCACACACTCAGATCTTAACCCCAGTGTGCAGAAAGGGTCAAAACGTGTTTTTCAGCAGAAATAAACATGTTTCTGCAAGTTTGGTCAACCCCATGTAAGTTATGGGGCAGTAACAGTACACTCTGCAAAACGTGTTTTTCAGCCCGAAATAAACGCGTTTTTTCAGACAACTGAATCCCCATGTAGCAGCAAGGCTCAGAAGAGCCCACACACTCAGATCTTAACCCCAGTGTGCTGAAAGTGTCAAAACATGTTTTTCAGCAGAAATAAACATGTTTCTGCAAGTTTGATCAACCCCATGTAAGTTATGGGGCAGTAACAGTACACTTTTCAAATCGTGTTTTTCAGCCCGAAATAAACGCGTTTTTTCAGACAACTGAATCCCCATGTAGCAACAAGGCTCAGAAGAGCCCACACACTCAGATCTTAACCCCAGTGTGCTGAAAGTGTCAAAACATGTTTTTCAGCAGAAATAAACATGTTTCTGCAAGTTTGGTCAACCCCATGTAAGTTATGGGGCAGTAACAGTACACTTTTCAAAACGTGTTTTTCAGCCCGAAATAAACGCGTTTTTTCAGACAACTGAATCCCCATGTAGCAGCAAGTCTCAGAAGAGCCCACACACTCAGCTCTTAACCCCAGTGTGCAGAAAGGGTCAAAACGTGTTTTTCAGCAGAAATAAACATGTTTCTGCAAGTTTGGTCAACCCCATGTAAGTTATGGGGCAGTAACAGTACACTCTGCAAAACGTGTTTTTCAGCCCGAAATAAACGCGTTTTTTCAGACAACTGAATCCCCATGTAGCAGCAAGGCTCAGAAGAGCCCACACACTCAGATCTTAACCCCAGTGTGCTGAAAGTGTCAAAACATGTTTTTCAGCAGAAATAAACATGTTTCTGCAAGTTTGGTCAACCCCATGTAAGTTATGGGGCAGTAACAGTACACTTTTCAAAACGTGTTTTTCAGCCCGAAATAAACGCGTTTTTTCAGACAACTGAATCCCCATGTAGCAACAAGGCTCAGAAGAGCCCACACACTCAGATCTTAACCCCAGTGTGCTGAAAGTGTCAAAACATGTTTTTCAGCAGAAATAAACATGTTTCTGCAAGTTTGGTCAACCCCATGTAAGTTATGGGGCAGTAACAGTACACTTTTCAAAACGTGTTTTTCAGCCCGAAATAAACGCGTTTTTTCAGACAACTGAATCCCCATGTAGCAACAAGGCTCAGAAGAGCCCACACACTCAGATCTTAACCCCAGTGTGCTGAAAGTGTCAAAACATGTTTTTCAGCAGAAATAAACATGTTTCTGCAAGTTTGGTCAACCCCATGTAAGTTATGGGGCAGTAACAGTACACTTTTCAAAACGTGTTTTTCAGCCCGAAATAAACGCGTTTTTTCAGACAACTGAATCCCCATGTAGCAACAAGGCTCAGAAGAGCAAACACACTCAGATCTTAACCCCAGTGTGCTGAAAGTGTCAAAACATGTTTTTCAGCAGAAATAAACGTTTCTGCAAGTTTGGTCAACCCCATGTAAGTTATGGGGCAGTAACAGTACACTTTTCAAAACGTGTTTTTCAGCCCGAAATAAACGCGTTTTTTCAGACAACTGAATACCCATGTAGCAGCAAGTCTCAGAAGAGCCCACACACTCAGCTCTTAACCCCAGTGTGCAGAAAGGGTCAAAACGTGTTTTTCAGCAGAAATAAACATGTTTCTGCAAGTTTGGTCAACCCCATGTAAGTTATGGGGCAGTAACAGTACACTCTGCAAAACGTGTTTTTCAGCCCGAAATAAACGCGTTTTTTCAGACAACTGAATCCCCATGTAGCAGCAAGGCTCAGAAGAGCCCACACACTCAGATCTTAACCCCAGTGTGCTGAAAGTGTCAAAACATGTTTTTCAGCAGAAATAAACATGTTTCTGCAAGTTTGGTCAACCCCATGTAAGTTATGGGGCAGTAACAGTACACTTTTCAAAACGTGTTTTTCAGCCCGAAATAAACGCGTTTTTTCAGACAACTGAATCCCCATGTAGCAACAAGGCTCAGAAGAGCCCACACACTCAGATCTTAACCCCAGTGTGCTGAAAGTGTCAAAACATGTTTTTCAGCAGAAATAAACATGTTTCTGCAAGTTTGGTCAACCCCATGTAAGTTATGGGGCAGTAACAGTACACTTTTCAAAACGTGTTTTTCAGCCCGAAATAAACGCGTTTTTTCAGACAACTGAATCCCCATGTAGCAACAAGGCTCAGAAGAGCCCACACACTCAGATCTTAACCCCAGTGTGCTGAAAGTGTCAAAACATGTTTTTCAGCAGAAATAAACATGTTTCTGCAAGTTTGGTCAACCCCATGTAAGTTATGGGGCAGTAACAGTACACTTTTCAAAACGTGTTTTTCAGCCCGAAATAAACGCGTTTTTTCAGACAACTGAATCCCCATGTAGCAACAAGGCTCAGAAGAGCCCACACACTCAGATCTTAACCCCAGTGTGCTGAAAGTGTCAAAACATGTTTTTCAGCAGAAATAAACGTTTCTGCAAGTTTGGTCAACCCCATGTAAGTTATGGGGCAGTAACAGTACACTTTTCAAAACGTGTTTTTCAGCCCGAAATAAACGCGTTTTTTCAGACAACTGAATACCCATGTAGCAGCAAGTCTCAGAAGAGCCCACACACTCAGCTCTTAACCCCAGTGTGCAGAAAGGGTCAAAACGTGTTTTTCAGCAGAAATAAACATGTTTCTGCAAGTTTGGTCAACCCCATGTAAGTTATGGGGCAGTAACAGTACACTCTGCAAAACGTGTTTTTCAGCCCGAAATAAACGCGTTTTTTCAGACAACTGAATCCCCATGTAGCAGCAAGGCTCAGAAGAGCCCACACACTCAGATCTTAACCCCAGTGTGCTGAAAGTGTCAAAACATGTTTTTCAGCAGAAATAAACATGTTTCTGCAAGTTTGGTCAACCCCATGTAAGTTATGGGGCAGTAACAGTACACTTTTCAAAACGTGTTTTTCAGCCCGAAATAAACGCGTTTTTTCAGACAACTGAATCCCCATGTAGCAACAAGGCTCAGAAGAGCCCACACACTCAGATCTTAACCCCAGTGTGCTGAAAGTGTCAAAACATGCTTTTCAGCAGAAATAAACATGTTTCTGCAAGTTTGGTCAACCCCATGTAAGTTATGGGGCAGTAACAGTACACTTTTCAAAACGTGTTTTTCAGCCCGAAATAAACGCGTTTTTTCAGACAACTGAATACCCATGTAGCAGCAAGTCTCAGAAGAGCCCACACACTCAGCTCTTAACCCCAGTGTGCAGAAAGGGTCAAAACGTGTTTTTCAGCAGAAATAAACATGTTTCTGCAAGTTTGGTCAACCCCATGTAAGTTATGGGGCAGTAACAGTACACTTTTCTAAACGTGTTTTTCAGCCCGAAATAAACGCGTTTTTTCAGACAACTGAATCCCCATGTAGCAACAAGGCTCAGAAGAGCCCACACACTCAGATCTTAACCCCAGTGTGCTGAAAGTGTCAAAACATGTTTTTCAGCAGAAATAAACATGTTTGGTCAACCCCATGTAAGTTATGGGGCAGTAACAGTACACTTTTCAAAACGTGTTTTTCAGCCCGAAATAAACGCGTTTTTTCAGACAACTGAATCCCCATGTAGCAACAAGGCTCAGAAGAGCCCACACACTCAGATCTTAACCCCAGTGTGCTGAAAGTGTCAAAACATGTTTTTCAGCAGAAATAAACATGTTTCTGTAAGTTTGGTCAACCCCATGTAAGTTATGGGGCAGTAACAGTACACTTTTCAAAACGTGTTTTTCAGCCCGAAATAAACGCGTTTTTTCAGACAACTGAATACCCATGTAGCAGCAAGTCTCAGAAGAGCCCACACACTCAGCTCTTAACCCCAGTGTGCAGAAAGGGTCAAAACGTGTTTTTCAGCAGAAATAAACATGTTTCTGCAAGTTTGGTCAACCCCATGTAAGTTATGGGGCAGTAACAGTACACTCTGCAAAACGTGTTTTTCAGCCCGAAATAAACGCGTTTTTTCAGACAACTGAATCCCCATGTAGCAGCAAGGCTCAGAAGAGCCCACACACTCAGATCTTAACCCCAGTGTGCTGAAAGTGTCAAAACATGTTTTTCAGCAGAAATAAACATGTTTCTGCAAGTTTGGTCAACCCCATGTAAGTTATGGGGCAGTAACAGTACACTTTTCAAAACGTGTTTTTCAGCCCGAAATAAACGCGTTTTTTCAGACAACTGAATCCCCATGTAGCAACAAGGCTCAGAAGAGCCCACACACTCAGATCTTAACCCCAGTGTGCTGAAAGTGTCAAAACATGTTTTTCAGCAGAAATAAACATGTTTCTGCAAGTTTGGTCAACCCCATGTAAGTTATGGGGCAGTAACAGTACACTTTTCAAAACGTGTTTTTCAGCCCGAAATAAACGCGTTTTTTCAGACAACTGAATCCCCATGTAGCAGCAAGTCTCAGAAGAGCCCACACACTCAGCTCTTAACCCCAGTGTGCAGAAAGGGTCAAAACGTGTTTTTCAGCAGAAATAAACATGTTTCTGCAAGTTTGGTCAACCCCATGTAAGTTATGGGGCAGTAACAGTACACTCTGCAAAACGTGTTTTTCAGCCCGAAATAAACGCGTTTTTTCAGACAACTGAATCCCCATGTAGCAGCAAGGCTCAGAAGAGCCCACACACTCAGATCTTAACCCCAGTGTGCTGAAAGTGTCAAAACATGTTTTTCAGCAGAAATAAACATGTTTCTGCAAGTTTGGTCAACCCCATGTAAGTTATGGGGCAGTAACAGTACACTTTTCAAAACGTGTTTTTCAGCCCGAAATAAACGCGTTTTTTCAGACAACTGAATCCCCATGTAGCAACAAGGCTCAGAAGAGCCCACACACTCAGATCTTAACCCCAGTGTGCTGAAAGTTTCAAAACATGTTTTTCAGCAGAAATAAACATGTTTCTGCAAGTTTGGTCAACCCCATGTAAGTTATGGGGCAGTAACAGTACACTTTTCAAAACGTGTTTTTCAGCCCGAAATAAACGCGTTTTTTCAGACAACTGAATCCCCATGTAGCAACAAGGCTCAGAAGAGCCCACACACTCAGATCTTAACCCCAGTGTGCTGAAAGTGTCAAAACATGTTTTTCAGCAGAAATAAACATGTTTCTGCAAGTTTGGTCAACCCCATGTAAGTTATGGGGCAGTAACAGTACACTTTTCAAAACGTGTTTTTCAGCCCGAAATAAACGCGTTTTTTCAGACAACTGAATCCCCATGTAGCAACAAGGCTCAGAAGAGCCCACACACTCAGATCTTAACCCCAGTGTGCTGAAAGTGTCAAAACATGCTTTTCAGCAGAAATAAACATGTTTCTGCAAGTTTGGTCAACCCCATGTAAGTTATGGGGCAGTAACAGTACACTTTTCAAAACGTGTTTTTCAGCCCGAAATAAACGCGTTTTTTCAGACAACTGAATACCCATGTAGCAGCAAGGCTCAGAAGAGCCCACACACTCAGATCTTAACCCCAGTGTGCAGAAAGGGTCAAAACGTGTTTTTCAGCAGAAATAAACATGTTTCTGCAAGTTTGGTCAACCCCATGTAAGTTATGGGGCAGTAACAGTACACTTTTCAAAACGTGTTTTTCAGCCCGAAATAAACGCGTTTTTTCAGACAACTGAATCCCCATGTAGCAACAAGGCTCAGAAGAGCCCACACACTCAGATCTTGACCCCAGTGTGCTGAAAGTGTCAAAACATGTTTTTCAGCAGAAATAAACATGTTTCTGCAAGTTTGGTCAACCCCATGTAAGTTATGGGGCAGTAACAGTACACTTTTCAAAACGTGTTTTTCAGCCCGAAATAAACGCGTTTTTTCAGACAACTGAATCCCCATGTAGCAACAAGGCTCAGAAGAGCCCACACACTCAGATCTTAACCCCAGTGTGCTGAAAGTGTCAAAACATGTTTTTCAGCAGAAATAAACATGTTTCTGCAAGTTTGGTCAACCCCATGTAAGTTATGGGGCAGTAACAGTACACTTTTCAAAACGTGTTTTTCAGCCCGAAATAAACGCGTTTTTTCAGACAACTGAATACCCATGTAGCAGCAAGTCTCAGAAGAGCCCACACACTCAGCTCTTAACCCCAGTGTGCAGAAAGGGTCAAAACGTGTTTTTCAGCAGAAATAAACATGTTTCTGCAAGTTTGGTCAACCCCATGTAAGTTATGGGGCAGTAACAGTACACTCTGCAAAACGTGTTTTTCAGCCCGAAATAAACGCGTTTTTTCAGACAACTGAATCCCCATGTAGCAGCAAGGCTCAGAAGAGCCCACACACTCAGATCTTAACCCCAGTGTGCTGAAAGTGTCAAAACATGTTTTTCAGCAGAAATAAACATGTTTCTGCAAGTTTGGTCAACCCCATGTAAGTTATGGGGCAGTAACAGTACACTTTTCAAAACGTGTTTTTCAGCCCGAAATAAACGCGTTTTTTCAGACAACTGAATCCCCATGTAGCAACAAGGCTCAGAAGAGCCCACACACTCAGATCTTAACCCCAGTGTGCTGAAAGTGTCAAAACATGTTTTTCAGCAGAAATAAACATGTTTCTGCAAGTTTGGTCAACCCCATGTAAGTTATGGGGCAGTAACAGTACACTTTTCTAAACGTGTTTTTCAGCCCGAAATAAACGCGTTTTTTCAGACAACTGAATCCCCATGTAGCAACAAGGCTCAGAAGAGCCCACACACTCAGATCTTAACCCCAGTGTGCTGAAAGTGTCAAAACATGTTTTTCAGCAGAAATAAACATGTTTCTGCAAGTTTGGTCAACCCCATGTAAGTTATGGGGCAGTAACAGTACACTTTTCAAAACGTGTTTTTCAGCCCGAAATAAACGCGTTTTTTCAGACAACTGAATCCCCATGTAGCAACAAGGCTCAGAAGAGCCCACACACTCAGATCTTAACCCCAGTGTGCTGAAAGTGTCAAAACATGTTTTTCAGCAGAAATAAACATGTTTCTGTAAGTTTGGTCAACCCCATGTAAGTTATGGGGCAGTAACAGTACACTTTTCAAAACGTGTTTTTCAGCCCGAAATAAACGCGTTTTTTCAGACAACTGAATACCCATGTAGCAGCAAGTCTCAGAAGAGCCCACACACTCAGCTCTTAACCCCAGTGTGCAGAAAGGGTCAAAACGTGTTTTTCAGCAGAAATAAACATGTTTCTGCAAGTTTGGTCAACCCCATGTAAGTTATGGGGCAGTAACAGTACACTCTGCAAAACGTGTTTTTCAGCCCGAAATAAACGCGTTTTTTCAGACAACTGAATCCCCATGTAGCAGCAAGGCTCAGAAGAGCCCACACACTCAGATCTTAACCCCAGTGTGCTGAAAGTGTCAAAACGTGTTTTTCAGCAGAAATAAACATGTTTCTGCAAGTTTGGTCAACCCCATGTAAGTTATGGGGCAGTAACAGTACACTCTGCAAAACGTGTTTTTCAGCCCGAAATAAACGCGTTTTTTCAGACAACTGAATCCCCATGTAGCAGCAAGGCTCAGAAGAGCCCACACACTCAGATCTTAACCCCAGTGTGCAGAAAGGTTCAAAACATGTTTTTCAGCAGAAATAAACATGTTTCTGCAAGTTTGGTCAACCCCATGTAAGTTATGGGGCAGTAACAGTACACTTTTCAAAACGTGTTTTTCAGCCCGAAATAAACGCGTTTTTTCAGACAACTGAATCCCCATGTAGCAACAAGGCTCAGAAGAGCCCACACACTCAGATCTTAACCCCAGTGTGCTGAAAGTGTCAAAACATGTTTTTCAGCAGAAATAAACATGTTTCTGCAAGTTTGGTCAACCCCATGTAAGTTATGGGGCAGTAACAGTACACTTTTCAAAACGTGTTTTTCAGCCCGAAATAAACGCGTTTTTTCAGACAACTGAATACCCATGTAGCAGCAAGTCTCAGAAGAGCCCACACACTCAGCTCTTAACCCCAGTGTGCAGAAAGGGTCAAAACGTGTTTTTCAGCAGAAATAAACATGTTTCTGCAAGTTTGGTCAACCCCATGTAAGTTATGGGGCAGTAACAGTACACTCTGCAAAACGTGTTTTTCAGCCCGAAATAAACGCGTTTTTTCAGACAACTGAATCCCCATGTAGCAGCAAGGCTCAGAAGAGCCCACACACTCAGATCTTAACCCCAGTGTGCTGAAAGTGTCAAAACGTGTTTTTCAGCAGAAATAAACATGTTTCTGCAAGTTTGGTCAACCCCATGTAAGTTATGGGGCAGTAACAGTACACTCTGCAAAACGTGTTTTTCAGCCCGAAATAAACGCGTTTTTTCAGACAACTGAATCCCCATGTAGCAGCAAGGCTCAGAAGAGCCCACACACTCAGATCTTAACCCCAGTGTGCAGAAAGGTTCAAAACATGTTTTTCAGCAGAAATAAACATGTTTCTGCAAGTTTGGTCAACCCCATGTAAGTTATGGGGCAGTAACAGTACACTTTTCAAAACGTGTTTTTCAGCCCGAAATAAACGCGTTTTTTCAGACAACTGAATCCCCATGTAGCAACAAGGCTCAGAAGAGCCCACACACTCAGATCTTAACCCCAGTGTGCAGAAAGGGTCAAAACTTGTTTTTCAGCAGAAATAAACATGTTTCTGCAAGTTTGGTCAACCCCATGTAAGTTATGGGGCAGTAACAGTACACTTTTCAAAACGTGTTTTTCAGCCCGAAATAAACGCGTTTTTTCAGACAACTGAATCCCCATGTAGCAACAAGGCTCAGAAGAGCCCACACACTCAGATCTTAACCCCAGTGTGCTGAAAGTGTCAAAACATGTTTTTCAGCAGAAATAAACATGTTTCTGCAAGTTTGGTCAACCCCATGTAAGTTATGGGGCAGTAACAGTACACTTTTCAAAACGTGTTTTTCAGCCCGAAATAAACGCGTTTTTTCAGACAACTGAATCCCCATGTAGCAACAAGGCTCAGAAGAGCCCACACACTCAGATCTTAACCCCAGTGTGCTGAAAGTGTCAAAACATGTTTTTCAGCAGAAATAAACATGTTTCTGCAAGTTTGGTCAACCCCATGTAAGTTATGGGGCAGTAACAGTACACTTTTCAAAACGTGTTTTTCAGCCCGAAATAAACGCGTTTTTTCAGACAACTGAATACCCATGTAGCAGCAAGTCTCAGAAGAGCCCACACACTCAGCTCTTAACCCCAGTGTGCAGAAAGGGTCAAAACGTGTTTTTCAGCAGAAATAAACATGTTTCTGCAAGTTTGGTCAACCCCATGTAAGTTATGGGGCAGTAACAGTACACTCTGCAAAACGTGTTTTTCAGCCCGAAATAAACGCGTTTTTTCAGACAACTGAATCCCCATGTAGCAGCAAGGCTCAGAAGAGCCCACACACTCAGATCTTAACCCCAGTGTGCTGAAAGTGTCAAAACATGTTTTTCAGCAGAAATAAACATGTTTCTGCAAGTTTGGTCAACCCCATGTAAGTTATGGGGCAGTAACAGTACACTTTTCAAAACGTGTTTTTCAGCCCGAAATAAACGCGTTTTTTCAGACAACTGAATCCCCATGTAGCAACAAGGCTCAGAAGAGCCCACACACTCAGATCTTAACCCCAGTGTGCTGAAAGTGTCAAAACATGTTTTTCAGCAGAAATAAACATGTTTCTGCAAGTTTGGTCAACCCCATGTAAGTTATGGGGCAGTAACAGTACACTTTTCAAAACGTGTTTTTCAGCCCGAAATAAACGCGTTTTTTCAGACAACTGAATCCCCATGTAGCAACAAGGCTCAGAAGAGCCCACACACTCAGATCTTAACCCCAGTGTGCTGAAAGTGTCAAAACATGTTTTTCAGCAGAAATAAACATGTTTCTGCAAGTTTGGTCAACCCCATGTAAGTTATGGGGCAGTAACAGTACACTTTTCAAAACGTGTTTTTCAGCCCGAAATAAACGCGTTTTTTCAGACAACTGAATACCCATGTAGCAGCAAGTCTCAGAAGAGCCCACACACTCAGCTCTTAACCCCAGTGTGCAGAAAGGATCAAAACGTGTTTTTCAGCAGAAATAAACATGTTTCTGCAAGTTTGGTCAACCCCATGTAAGTTATGGGGCAGTAACAGTACACTCTGCAAAACGTGTTTTTCAGCCCGAAATAAACGCGTTTTTTCAGACAACTGAATCCCCATGTAGCAGCAAGGCTCAGAAGAGCCCACACACTCAGATCTTAACCCCAGTGTGCAGAAAGGTTCAAAACATGTTTTTCAGCAGAAATAAACATGTTTCTGCAAGTTTGGTCAACCCCATGTAAGTTATGGGGCAGTAACAGTACACTTTTCAAAACGTGTTTTTCAGCCCGAAATAAACGCGTTTTTTCAGACAACTGAATACCCATGTAGCAGCAAGGCTCAGAAGAGCCCACACACTCAGATCTTAACCCCAGTGTGCAGAAAGGGTCAAAACGTGTTTTTCAGCAGAAATAAACATGTTTCTGCAAGTTTGGTCAACCCCATGTAAGTTATGGGGCAGTAACAGTACACTCTGCAAAACGTGTTTTTCAGCCCGAAATAAACGCGTTTTTTCAGACAACTGAATCCCCATGTAGCAGCAAGGCTCAGAAGAGCCCACACACTCAGATCTTAACCCCAGTGTGCTGAAAGTGTCAAAACATGTTTTTCAGCAGAAATAAACATGTTTCTGCAAGTTTGGTCAACCCCATGTAAGTTATGGGGCAATAACAGTACACTCTGCAAAACGTGTTTTTCAGTCCGAAATAAACGCGTTTTTTCAGACAACTGAATACCCATGTAGCAGCAAGGCTCAGAAGAGCCCACACACTCAGATCTTAACCCCAGTGTGCAGAAAGGGTAAAAACGTGTTTTTCAGCAGAAATAAACATGTTTCTGCAAGTTTGGTCAACCCCATGTAAGTTATGGGGCAGTAACAGTACACTCTGCAAAACGTGTTTTTCAGCCCGAAATAAACGCGTTTTTTCAGACAACTGAATCCCCATGTAGCAGCAAGGCTCAGAAGAGCCCACACACTCAGATCTTAACCCCAGTGTGCTGAAAGTGTCAAAACATGTTTTTCAGCAGAAATAAACATGTTTCTGCAAGTTTGGTCAACCCCATGTAAGTTATGGGGCAGTAACAGTACACTTTTCAAAACGTGTTTTTCAGCCCGAAATAAACGCGTTTTTTCAGACAACTGAATCCCCATGTAGCAACAAGGCTCAGAAGAGCCCACACACTCAGATCTTAACCCCAGTGTGCTGAAAGTGTCAAAACATGTTTTTCAGCAGAAATAAACATGTTTCTGCAAGTTTGGTCAACCCCATGTAAGTTATGGGGCAGTAACAGTACACTTTTCAAAACGTGTTTTTCAGCCCGAAATAAACGCGTTTTTTCAGACAACTGAATACCCATGTAGCAGCAAGTCTCAGAAGAGCCCACACACTCAGCTCTTAACCCCAGTGTGCAGAAAGGGTCAAAACGTGTTTTTCAGCAGAAATAAACATGTTTCTGCAAGTTTGGTCAACCCCATGTAAGTTATGGGGCAGTAACAGTACACTCTGCAAAACGTGTTTTTCAGCCCGAAATAAACGCGTTTTTTCAGACAACTGAATCCCCATGTAGCAGCAAGGCTCAGAAGAGCCCACACACTCAGATCTTAACCCCAGTGTGCAGAAAGGTTCAAAACATGTTTTTCAGCAGAAATAAACATGTTTCTGCAAGTTTGGTCAACCCCATGTAAGTTATGGGGCAGTAACAGTACACTTTTCATAACGTGTTTTTCAGCCCGAAATAAACGCGTTTTTTCAGACAACTGAATACCCATGTAGCAGCAAGGCTCAGACGAGCCCACACACTCAGATCTTAACCCCAGTGTGCAGAAAGGGTCAAAACGTGTTTTTCAGCAGAAATAAACATGTTTCTGCAAGTTTGGTCAACCCCATGTAAGTTATGGGGCAGTAACAGTACACTCTGCAAAACGTGTTTTTCAGCCCGAAATAAACGCGTTTTTTCAGACAACTGAATCCCCATGTAGCAGCAAGGCTCAGAAGAGCCCACACACTCAGATCTTAACCCCAGTGTGCTGAAAGTGTCAAAACATGTTTTTCAGCAGAAATAAACATGTTTCTGCAAGTTTGGTCAACCCCATGTAAGTTATGGGGCAGTAACAGTACACTTTTCAAAACGTGTTTTTCAGCCCGAAATAAACGCGTTTTTTCAGACAACTGAATCCCCATGTAGCAACAAGGCTCAGAAGAGCCCACACACTCAGATCTTAACCCCAGTGTGCTGAAAGTGTCAAAACATGTTTTTCAGCAGAAATAAACATGTTTCTGCAAGTTTGGTCAACCCCATGTAAGTTATGGGGCAGTAACAGTACACTTTTCAAAACGTGTTTTTCAGCCCGAAATAAACGCGTTTTTTCAGACAACTGAATACCCATGTAGCAGCAAGTCTCAGAAGAGCCCACACACTCAGCTCTTAACCCCAGTGTGCAGAAAGGGTCAAAACGTGTTTTTCAGCAGAAATAAACATGTTTCTGCAAGTTTGGTCAACCCCATGTAAGTTATGGGGCAGTAACAGTACACTTTTCAAAACGTGTTTTTCAGCCCGAAATAAACGCGTTTTTTCAGACAACTGAATCCCCATGTAGCAACAAGGCTCAGAAGAGCCCACACACTCAGATCTTAACCCCAGTGTGCTGAAAGTGTCAAAACATGTTTTTCAGCAGAAATAAACATGTTTCTGCAAGTTTGGTCAACCCCATGTAAGTTATGGGGCAGTAACAGTACACTTTTCAAAACGTGTTTTTCAGCCCGAAATAAACGCGTTTTTTCAGACAACTGAATACCCATGTAGCAGCAAGTCTCAGAGGAGCCCACACACTCAGCTCTTAACCCCAGTGTGCAGAAAGGGTCAAAACGTGTTTTTCAGCAGAAATAAACATGTTTCTGCAAGTTTGGTCAACCCCATGTAAGTTATGGGGCAGTAACAGTACACTCTGCAAAACGTGTTTTTCAGCCCGAAATAAACGCGTTTTTTCAGACAACTGAATCCCCATGTAGCAGCAAGGCTCAGAAGAGCCCACACACTCAGATCTTAACCCCAGTGTGCTGAAAGTGTCAAAACATGTTTTTCAGCAGAAATAAACATGTTTCTGCAAGTTTGGTCAACCCCATGTAAGTTATGGGGCAGTAACAGTACACTTTTCAAAACGTGTTTTTCAGCCCGAAATAAACGCGTTTTTTCAGACAACTGAATACCCATGTAGCAGCAAGTCTCAGAAGAGCCCACACACTCAGCTCTTAACCCCAGTGTGCAGAAAGGGTCAAAACGTGTTTTTCAGCAGAAATAAACATGTTTCTGCAAGTTTGGTCAACCCCATGTAAGTTATGGGGCAGTAACAGTACACTCTGCAAAACGTGTTTTTCAGCCCGAAATAAACACGTTTTTTCAGACAACTGAATCCCCATGTAGCAGCAAGGCTCAGAAGAGCCCACACACTCAGATCTTAACCCCAGTGTGCAGAAAGGTTCAAAACATGTTTTTCAGCAGAAATAAACATGTTTCTGCAAGTTTGGTCAACCCCATGTAAGTTATGGGGCAGTAACAGTACACTTTTCAAAACGTGTTTTTCAGCCCGAAATAAACGCGTTTTTTCAGACAACTGAATACCCATGTAGCAGCAAGGCTCAGACGAGCCCACACACTCAGATCTTAACCCCAGTGTGCAGAAAGGGTCAAAACGTGTTTTTCAGCAGAAATAAACATGTTTCTGCAAGTTTGGTCAACCCCATGTAAGTTATGGGGCAGTAACAGTACACTTTTCAAAACGTGTTTTTCAGCCCGAAATAAACGCTTTTTTTCAGACAACTGAATCCCCATGTAGCAGCAAGGCTCAGAAGAGCCCACACACTCAGATCTTAACCCCAGTGTGCTGAAAGTGTCAAAACATGTTTTTCAGCAGAAATAAACATGTTTCTGCAAGTTTGGTCAACCCCATGTAAGTTATGGGGCAGTAACAGTACACTTTTCAAAACGTGTTTTTCAGCCCGAAATAAACGCGTTTTTTCAGACAACTGAATCCCCATGTAGCAACAAGGCTCAGAAGAGCCCACACACTCAGATCTTAACCCCAGTGTGCTGAAAGTGTCAAAACATGTTTTTCAGCAGAAATAAACATGTTTCTGCAAGTTTGGTCAACCCCATGTAAGTTATGGGGCAGTAACAGTACACTTTTCAAAACGTGTTTTTCAGCCCGAAATAAACGCGTTTTTTCAGACAACTGTATCCCCATGTAGCAACAAGGCTCAGAAGAGCCCACACACTCAGATCTTAACCCCAGTGTGCTGAAAGTGTCAAAACATGTTTTTCAGCAGAAATAAACATGTTTCTGCAAGTTTGGTCAACCCCATGTAAGTTATGGGGCAGTAACAGTACACTCTGCAAAACGTGTTTTTCAGCCCGAAATAAACGCGTTTTTTCAGACAACTGAATCCCCATGTAGCAGCAAGGCTCAGAAGAGCCCACACACTCAGATCTTAACCCCAGTGTGCAGAAAGGTTCAAAACATGTTTTTCAGCAGAAATAAACATGTTTCTGCAAGTTTGGTCAACCCCATGTAAGTTATGGGGCAGTAACAGTACACTTTTCAAAACGTGTTTTTCAGCCCGAAATAAACGCGTTTTTTCAGACAACTGAATCCCCATGTAGCAGCAAGGCTCAGAAGAGCCCACACACTCAGATCTTAACCCCAGTGTGCAGAAAGGGTCAAAACGTGTTTTTCAGCAGAAATAAACATGTTTCTGCAAGTTTGGTCAACCCCATGTAAGTTATGGGGCAGTAACAGTACACTCTGCAAAACGTGTTTTTCAGCCCGAAATAAACGCTTTTTTTCAGACAACTGAATCCCCATGTAGCAGCAAGGCTCAGAAGAGCCCACACACTCAGATCTTAACCCCAGTGTGCTGAAAGTGTCAAAACATGTTTTTCAGCAGAAATAAACATGTTTCTGCAAGTTTGGTCAACCCCATGTAAGTTATGGGGCAGTAACAGTACACTTTTCAAAACGTGTTTTTCAGCCCGAAATAAACGCGTTTTTTCAGACAACTGAATCCCCATGTAGCAACAAGGCTCAGAAGAGCCCACACACTCAGATCTTAACCCCAGTGTGCTGAAAGTGTCAAAACATGTTTTTCAGCAGAAATAAACATGTTTCTGCAAGTTTGGTCAACCCCATGTAAGTTATGGGGCAGTAACAGTACACTTTTCAAAACGTGTTTTTCAGCCCGAAATAAACGCGTTTTTTCAGACAACTGTATCCCCATGTAGCAACAAGGCTCAGAAGAGCCCACACACTCAGATCTTAACCCCAGTGTGCTGAAAGTGTCAAAACATGTTTTTCAGCAGAAATAAACATGTTTCTGCAAGTTTGGTCAACCCCATGTAAGTTATGGGGCAGTAACAGTACACTTTTCAAAACGTGTTTTTCAGCCCGAAATAAACGCGTTTTTTCAGACAACTGAATACCCATGTAGCAGCAAGTCTCAGAAGAGCCCACACACTCAGCTCTTAACCCCAGTGTGCAGAAAGGATCAAAACGTGTTTTTCAGCAGAAATAAACATGTTTCTGCAAGTTTGGTCAACCCCATGTAAGTTATGGGGCAGTAACAGTACACTCTGCAAAACGTGTTTTTCAGCCCGAAATAAACGCGTTTTTTCAGACAACTGAATCCCCATGTAGCAGCAAGGCTCAGAAGAGCCCACACACTCAGATCTTAACCCCAGTGTGCAGAAAGGTTCAAAACATGTTTTTTAGCAGAAATAAACATGTTTCTGCAAGTTTGGTCAACCCCATGTAAGTTATGGGGCAGTAACAGTACACTTTTCAAAACGTGTTTTTCAGCCCGAAATAAACGCGTTTTTTCAGACAACTGAATACCCATGTAGCAGCAAGGCTCAGAAGAGCCCACACACTCAGATCTTAACCCCAGTGTGCAGAAAGGGTCAAAACGTGTTTTTCAGCAGAAATAAACATGTTTCTGCAAGTTTGGTCAACCCCATGTAAGTTATGGGGCAGTAACAGTACACTCTGCAAAACGTGTTTTTCAGCCCGAAATAAACGCGTTTTTTCAGACAACTGAATCCCCATGTAGCAGCAAGGCTCAGAAGAGCCCACACACTCAGATCTTAACCCCAGTGTGCTGAAAGTGTCAAAACATGTTTTTCAGCAGAAATAAACATGTTTCTGCAAGTTTGGTCAACCCCATGTAAGTTATGGGGCAATAACAGTACACTCTGCAAAACGTGTTTTTCAGTCCGAAATAAACGCGTTTTTTCAGACAACTGAATACCCATGTAGCAGCAAGGCTCAGAAGAGCCCACACACTCAGATCTTAACCCCAGTGTGCAGAAAGGGTCCAAACGTGTTTTTCAGCAGAAATAAACATGTTTCTGCAAGTTTGGTCAACCCCATGTAAGTTATGGGGCAGTAACAGTACACTCTGCAAAACGTGTTTTTCAGCCCGAAATAAACGCGTTTTTTCAGACAACTGAATCCCCATGTAGCAGCAAGGCTCAGAAGAGCCCACACACTCAGATCTTAACCCCAGTGTGCTGAAAGTGTCAAAACATGTTTTTCAGCAGAAATAAACATGTTTCTGCAAGTTTGGTCAACCCCATGTAAGTTATGGGGCAGTAACAGTACACTTTTCAAAACGTGTTTTTCAGCCCGAAATAAACGCGTTTTTTCAGACAACTGAATACCCATGTAGCAGCAAGTCTCAGAAGAGCCCACACACTCAGCTCTTAACCCCAGTGTGCAGAAAGGGTCAAAACGTGTTTTTCAGCAGAAATAAACATGTTTCTGCAAGTTTGGTCAACCCCATGTAAGTTATGGGGCAGTAACAGTACACTCTGCAAAACGTGTTTTTCAGCCCGAAATAAACGCGTTTTTTCAGACAACTGAATCCCCATGTAGCAGCAAGGCTCAGAAGAGCCCACACACTCAGATCTTAACCCCAGTGTGCAGAAAGGTTCAAAACATGTTTTTCAGCAGAAATAAACATGTTTCTGCAAGTTTGGTCAACCCCATGTAAGTTATGGGGCAGTAACAGTACACTTTTCAAAACGTGTTTTTCAGCCCGAAATAAACGCGTTTTTTCAGACAACTGAATACCCATGTAGCAGCAAGGCTCAGACGAGCCCACACACTCAGATCTTAACCCCAGTGTGCAGAAAGGGTCAAAACGTGTTTTTCAGCAGAAATAAACATGTTTCTGCAAGTTTGGTCAACCCCATGTAAGTTATGGGGCAGTAACAGTACACTCTGCAAAACGTGTTTTTCAGCCCGAAATAAACGCGTTTTTTCAGACAACTGAATCCCCATGTAGCAGCAAGGCTCAGAAGAGCCCACACACTCAGATCTTAACCCCAGTGTGCTGAAAGTGTCAAAACATGTTTTTCAGCAGAAATAAACATGTTTCTGCAAGTTTGGTCAACCCCATGTAAGTTATGGGGCAGTAACAGTACACTTTTCAAAACGTGTTTTTCAGCCCGAAATAAACGCGTTTTTTCAGACAACTGAATCCCCATGTAGCAACAAGGCTCAGAAGAGCCCACACACTCAGATCTTAACCCCAGTGTGCTGAAAGTGTCAAAACATGTTTTTCAGCAGAAATAAACATGTTTCTGCAAGTTTGGTCAACCCCATGTAAGTTATGGGGCAGTAACAGTACACTTTTCAAAACGTGTTTTTCAGACCGAAATAAACGCGTTTTTTCAGACTACTGAATACCCATGTAGCAGCAAGGCTCAGAAGAGCCCACACACTCAGATCTTAACCCCAGTGTGCTGAAAGTGTCAAAACATGTTTTTCAGCAGAAATAAACATGTTTCTGCAAGTTTGGTCAACCCCATGTAAGTTATGGGGCAGTAACAGTACACTTTTCAAAACCTGTTTTTCAGCCCGAAATAAACGCGTTTTTTCAGACAACTGAATCCCCATGTAGCAGCAAGGCTCAGAAGAGCCCACACACTCAGATCTTAACCCCAGTGTGCAGAAAGGGTCAAAACGTGTTTTTCAGCAGAAATAAACATGTTTCTGCAAGTTTGGTCAACCCCATGTAAGTTATGGGGCAGTAACAGTACACTCTGCAAAACGTGTTTTTCAGCCCGAAATAAACGCGTTTTTTCAGACAACTGAATACCCATGTAGCAGCAAGGCTCAGAAGAGCCCACACACTCAGATCTTAACCCCAGTGTGCTGAAAGTGTCAAAACATGTTTTTCAGCAGAAATAAACATGTTTCTGCAAGTTTGGTCAACCCCATGTAAGTTATGGGGCAGTAACAGTACACTTTTCAAAACGTGTTTTTCAGCCCGAAATAAACGCGTTTTTTCAGACAACTGAACACCAAGGAAGCAGCAAGGCTCAGAAGAGCCCACACACTCAGATCTTAACCCCAGTGTGCAGAAAGGGTCAAAACGTGTTTTTCAGCAGAAATAAACATGTTTCTGCAAGTTTGGTCAACCCCATGTAAGTTATGGGGCAGTAACAGTACACTTTTCAAAACGTGTTTTTCAGCCCGAAATAAACGCGTTTTTTCAGACAACTGAATACCCATGTAGCAGCAAGTCTCAGAAGAGCCCACACACTCAGCTCTTAACCCCAGTGTGCAGAAAGGGTCAAAACGTGTTTTTCAGCAGAAATAAACATGTTTCTGCAAGTTTGGTCAACCCCATGTAAGTTATGGGGCAGTAACAGTACACTTTTCAAAACGTGTTTTTCAGCCCGAAATAAACGCGTTTTTTCAGACAACTGAATCCCCATGTAGCAACAAGGCTCAGAAGAGCCCACACACTCAGATCTTAACCCCAGTGTGCAGAAAGTGTCAAAACATGTTTTTCAGCAGAAATAAACATGTTTCTGCAAGTTTGGTCAACCCCATGTAAGTTATGGGGCAGTAACAGTACACTTTTCAAAACCTGTTTTTCAGCCCGAAATAAACGCGTTTTTTCAGACAACTGAATACCCATGTAGCAGCAAGTCTCAGAGGAGCCCACACACTCAGCTCTTAACCCCAGTGTGCAGAAAGGGTCAAAACGTGTTTTTCAGCAGAAATAAACATGTTTCTGCAAGTTTGGTCAACCCCATGTAAGTTATGGGGCAGTAACAGTACACTCTGCAAAACGTGTTTTTCAGCCCGAAATAAACGCGTTTTTTCAGACAACTGAATCCCCATGTAGCAGCAAGGCTCAGAAGAGCCCACACACTCAGATCTTAACCCCAGTGTGCTGAAAGTGTCAAAACATGTTTTTCAGCAGAAATAAACATGTTTCTGCAAGTTTGGTCAACCCCATGTAAGTTATGGGGCAGTAACAGTACACTCTGCAAAACGTGTTTTTCAGCCCGAAATAAACGCGTTTTTTCAGACAACTGAATACCCATGTAGCAGCAAGGCTCAGAAGAGCCCACACACTCAGATCTTAACCCCAGTGTGCAGAAAGGGTCAAAACGTGTTTTTCAGCAGAAATAAACATGTTTCTGCAAGTTTGGTCAACCCCATGTAAGTTATGGGGCAGTAACAGTACACTCTGCAAAACGTGTTTTTCAGCCCGAAATAAACGCGTTTTTTCAGACAACTGAATCCCCATGTAGCAGCAAGGCTCAGAAGAGCCCACACACTCAGATCTTAACCCCAGTGTGCTGAAAGTGTCAAAACATGTTTTTCAGCAGAAATAAACATGTTTCTGCAAGTTTGGTCAACCCCATGTAAGTTATGGGGCAGTAACAGTACACTTTTCAAAACGTGTTTTTCAGCCCGAAATAAACGCGTTTTTTCAGACAACTGAATACCCATGTAGCAGCAAGTCTCAGAAGAGCCCACACACTCAGCTCTTAACCCCAGTGTGCAGAAAGGGTCAAAACGTGTTTTTCAGCAGAAATAAACATGTTTCTGCAAGTTTGGTCAACCCCATGTAAGTTATGGGGCAGTAACAGTACACTCTGCAAAACGTGTTTTTCAGCCCGAAATAAACGCGTTTTTTCAGACAACTGAATCCCCATGTAGCAGCAAGGCTCAGAAGAGCCCACACACTCAGATCTTAACCCCAGTGTGCAGAAAGGTTCAAAACATGTTTTTCAGCAGAAATAAACATGTTTCTGCAAGTTTGGTCAACCCCATGTAAGTTATGGGGCAGTAACAGTACACTTTTCAAAACGTGTTTTTCAGCCCGAAATAAACGCGTTTTTTCAGACAACTGAATACCCATGTAGCAGCAAGGCTCAGACGAGCCCACACACTCAGATCTTAACCCCAGTGTGCAGAAAGGGTCAAAACGTGTTTTTCAGCAGAAATAAACATGTTTCTGCAAGTTTGGTCAACCCCATGTAAGTTATGGGGCAGTAACAGTACACTCTGCAAAACGTGTTTTTCAGCCCGAAATAAACGCGTTTTTTCAGACAACTGAATCCCCATGTAGCAGCAAGGCTCAGAAGAGCCCACACACTCAGATCTTAACCCCAGTGTGCTGAAAGTGTCAAAACATGTTTTTCAGCAGAAATAAACATGTTTCTGCAAGTTTGGTCAACCCCATGTAAGTTATGGGGCAGTAACAGTACACTTTTCAAAACGTGTTTTTCAGCCCGAAATAAACGCGTTTTTTCAGACAACTGAATCCCCATGTAGCAACAAGGCTCAGAAGAGCCCACACACTCAGATCTTAACCCCAGTGTGCTGAAAGTGTCAAAACATGTTTTTCAGCAGAAATAAACATGTTTCTGCAAGTTTGGTCAACCCCATGTAAGTTATGGGGCAGTAACAGTACACTTTTCAAAACGTGTTTTTCAGACCGAAATAAACGCGTTTTTTCAGACTACTGAATACCCATGTAGCAGCAAGGCTCAGAAGAGCCCACACACTCAGATCTTAACCCCAGTGTGCTGAAAGTGTCAAAACATGTTTTTCAGCAGAAATAAACATGTTTCTGCAAGTTTGGTCAACCCCATGTAAGTTATGGGGCAGTAACAGTACACTTTTCAAAACCTGTTTTTCAGCCCGAAATAAACGCGTTTTTTCAGACAACTGAATCCCCATGTAGCAGCAAGGCTCAGAAGAGCCCACACACTCAGATCTTAACCCCAGTGTGCAGAAAGGGTCAAAACGTGTTTTTCAGCAGAAATAAACATGTTTCTGCAAGTTTGGTCAACCCCATGTAAGTTATGGGGCAGTAACAGTACACTCTGCAAAACGTGTTTTTCAGCCCGAAATAAACGCGTTTTTTCAGACAACTGAATACCCATGTAGCAGCAAGGCTCAGAAGAGCCCACACACTCAGATCTTAACCCCAGTGTGCTGAAAGTGTCAAAACATGTTTTTCAGCAGAAATAAACATGTTTCTGCAAGTTTGGTCAACCCCATGTAAGTTATGGGGCAGTAACAGTACACTTTTCAAAACGTGTTTTTCAGCCCGAAATAAACGCGTTTTTTCAGACAACTGAACACCAAGGAAGCAGCAAGGCTCAGAAGAGCCCACACACTCAGATCTTAACCCCAGTGTGCAGAAAGGGTCAAAACGTGTTTTTCAGCAGAAATAAACATGTTTCTGCAAGTTTGGTCAACCCCATGTAAGTTATGGGGCAGTAACAGTACACTTTTCAAAACGTGTTTTTCAGCCCGAAATAAACGCGTTTTTTCAGACAACTGAATACCCATGTAGCAGCAAGTCTCAGAAGAGCCCACACACTCAGCTCTTAACCCCAGTGTGCAGAAAGGGTCAAAACGTGTTTTTCAGCAGAAATAAACATGTTTCTGCAAGTTTGGTCAACCCCATGTAAGTTATGGGGCAGTAACAGTACACTTTTCAAAACGTGTTTTTCAGCCCGAAATAAACGCGTTTTTTCAGACAACTGAATCCCCATGTAGCAACAAGGCTCAGAAGAGCCCACACACTCAGATCTTAACCCCAGTGTGCAGAAAGTGTCAAAACATGTTTTTCAGCAGAAATAAACATGTTTCTGCAAGTTTGGTCAACCCCATGTAAGTTATGGGGCAGTAACAGTACACTTTTCAAAACCTGTTTTTCAGCCCGAAATAAACGCGTTTTTTCAGACAACTGAATACCCATGTAGCAGCAAGTCTCAGAGGAGCCCACACACTCAGCTCTTAACCCCAGTGTGCAGAAAGGGTCAAAACGTGTTTTTCAGCAGAAATAAACATGTTTCTGCAAGTTTGGTCAACCCCATGTAAGTTATGGGGCAGTAACAGTACACTCTGCAAAACGTGTTTTTCAGCCCGAAATAAACGCGTTTTTTCAGACAACTGAATCCCCATGTAGCAGCAAGGCTCAGAAGAGCCCACACACTCAGATCTTAACCCCAGTGTGCTGAAAGTGTCAAAACATGTTTTTCAGCAGAAATAAACATGTTTCTGCAAGTTTGGTCAACCCCATGTAAGTTATGGGGCAGTAACAGTACACTCTGCAAAACGTGTTTTTCAGCCCGAAATAAACGCGTTTTTTCAGACAACTGAATACCCATGTAGCAGCAAGGCTCAGAAGAGCCCACACACTCAGATCTTAACCCCAGTGTGCAGAAAGGGTCAAAACGTGTTTTTCAGCAGAAATAAACATGTTTCTGCAAGTTTGGTCAACCCCATGTAAGTTATGGGGCAGTAACAGTACACTCTGCAAAACGTGTTTTTCAGCCCGAAATAAACGCGTTTTTTCAGACAACTGAATCCCCATGTAGCAGCAAGGCTCAGAAGAGCCCACACACTCAGATCTTAACCCCAGTGTGCTGAAAGTGTCAAAACATGTTTTTCAGCAGAAATAAACATGTTTCTGCAAGTTTGGTCAACCCCATGTAAGTTATGGGGCAGTAACAGTACACTTTTCAAAACGTGTTTTTCAGCCCGAAATAAACGCGTTTTTTCAGACAACTGAATACCCATGTAGCAGCAAGTCTCAGAAGAGCCCACACACTCAGCTCTTAACCCCAGTGTGCAGAAAGGGTCAAAACGTGTTTTTCAGCAGAAATAAACATGTTTCTGCAAGTTTGGTCAACCCCATGTAAGTTATGGGGCAGTAACAGTACACTCTGCAAAACGTGTTTTTCAGCCCGAAATAAACGCGTTTTTTCAGACAACTGAATCCCCATGTAGCAGCAAGGCTCAGAAGAGCCCACACACTCAGATCTTAACCCCAGTGTGCAGAAAGGTTCAAAACATGTTTTTCAGCAGAAATAAACATGTTTCTGCAAGTTTGGTCAACCCCATGTAAGTTATGGGGCAGTAACAGTACACTTTTCAAAACGTGTTTTTCAGCCCGAAATAAACGCGTTTTTTCAGACAACTGAATACCCATGTAGCAGCAAGGCTCAGACGAGCCCACACACTCAGATCTTAACCCCAGTGTGCAGAAAGGGTCAAAACGTGTTTTTCAGCAGAAATAAACATGTTTCTGCAAGTTTGGTCAACCCCATGTAAGTTATGGGGCAGTAACAGTACACTCTGCAAAACGTGTTTTTCAGCCCGAAATAAACGCGTTTTTTCAGACAACTGAATCCCCATGTAGCAGCAAGGCTCAGAAGAGCCCACACACTCAGATCTTAACCCCAGTGTGCTGAAAGTGTCAAAACATGTTTTTCAGCAGAAATAAACATGTTTCTGCAAGTTTGGTCAACCCCATGTAAGTTATGGGGCAGTAACAGTACACTTTTCAAAACGTGTTTTTCAGCCCGAAATAAACGCGTTTTTTCAGACAACTGAATCCCCATGTAGCAACAAGGCTCAGAAGAGCCCACACACTCAGATCTTAACCCCAGTGTGCTGAAAGTGTCAAAACATGTTTTTCAGCAGAAATAAACATGTTTCTGCAAGTTTGGTCAACCCCATGTAAGTTATGGGGCAGTAACAGTACACTTTTCAAAACGTGTTTTTCAGCCCGAAATAAACGCGTTTTTTCAGACAACTGAATACCCATGTAGCAGCAAGGCTCAGAAGAGCCCACACACTCAGATCTTAACCCCAGTGTGCTGAAAGTGTCAAAACATGTTTTTCAGCAGAAATAAACATGTTTCTGCAAGTTTGGTCAACCCCATGTAAGTTATGGGGCAGTAACAGTACACTTTTCAAAACCTGTTTTTCAGCCCGAAATAAACGCGTTTTTTCAGACAACTGAATCCCCATGTAGCAGCAAGGCTCAGAAGAGCCCACACACTCAGATCTTAACCCCAGTGTGCAGAAAGGGTCAAAACGTGTTTTTCAGCAGAAATAAACATGTTTCTGCAAGTTTGGTCAACCCCATGTAAGTTATGGGGCAGTAACAGTACACTCTGCAAAACGTGTTTTTCAGCCCGAAATAAACGCGTTTTTTCAGACAACTGAATACCCATGTAGCAGCAAGGCTCAGAAGAGCCCACACACTCAGATCTTAACCCCAGTGTGCTGAAAGTGTCAAAACATGTTTTTCAGCAGAAATAAACATGTTTCTGCAAGTTTGGTCAACCCCATGTAAGTTATGGGGCAGTAACAGTACACTTTTCAAAACGTGTTTTTCAGCCCGAAATAAACGCGTTTTTTCAGACAACTGAACACCAAGGAAGCAGCAAGGCTCAGAAGAGCCCACACACTCAGATCTTAACCCCAGTGTGCAGAAAGGGTCAAAACGTGTTTTTCAGCAGAAATAAACATGTTTCTGCAAGTTTGGTCAACCCCATGTAAGTTATGGGGCAGTAACAGTACACTTTTCAAAACGTGTTTTTCAGCACGAAATAAACGCGTTTTTTCAGACAACTGAATACCCATGTAGCAGCAAGTCTCAGAGGAGCCCACACACTCAGCTCTTAACCCCAGTGTGCAGAAAGGGTCAAAACGTGTTTTTCAGCAGAAATAAACATGTTTCTGCAAGTTTGGTCAACCCCATGTAAGTTATGGGGCAGTAACAGTACACTCTGCAAAACGTGTTTTTCAGCCCGAAATAAACGCGTTTTTTCAGACAACTGAATCCCCATGTAGCAGCAAGGCTCAGAAGAGCCCACACACTCAGATCTTAACCCCAGTGTGCTGAAAGTGTCAAAACATGTTTTTCAGCAGAAATAAACATGTTTCTGCAAGTTTGGTCAACCCCATGTAAGTTATGGGGCAGTAACAGTACACTTTTCAAAACGTGTTTTTCAGCCCGAAATAAACGCGTTTTTTCAGACAACTGAATACCCATGTAGCAGCAAGTCTCAGAAGAGCCCACACACTCAGCTCTTAACCCCAGTGTGCAGAAAGGGTCAAAACGTGTTTTTCAGCAGAAATAAACATGTTTCTGCAAGTTTGGTCAACCCCATGTAAGTTATGGGGCAGTAACAGTACACTCTGCAAAACGTGTTTTTCAGCCCGAAATAAACGCGTTTTTTCAGACAACTGAATCCCCATGTAGCAGCAAGGCTCAGAAGAGCCCACACACTCAGATCTTAACCCCAGTGTGCAGAAAGGTTCAAAACATGTTTTTCAGCAGAAATAAACATGTTTCTGCAAGTTTGGTCAACCCCATGTAAGTTATGGGGCAGTAACAGTACACTTTTCAAAACGTGTTTTTCAGCCCGATATAAACGCGTTTTTTCAGACAACTGAATACCCATGTAGCAGCAAGGCTCAGACGAGCCCACACACTCAGATCTTAACCCCAGTGTGCAGAAAGGGTCAAAACGTGTTTTTCAGCAGAAATAAACATGTTTCTGCAAGTTTGGTCAACCCCATGTAAGTTATGGGGCAGTAACAGTACACTCTGCAAAACGTGTTTTTCAGCCCGAAATAAACGCTTTTTTTCAGACAACTGAATCCCCATGTAGCAGCAAGGCTCAGAAGAGCCCACACACTCAGATCTTAACCCCAGTGTGCTGAAAGTGTCAAAACATGTTTTTCAGCAGAAATAAACATGTTTCTGCAAGTTTGGTCAACCCCATGTAAGTTATGGGGCAGTAACAGTACACTTTTCAAAACGTGTTTTTCAGCCTAAAATAAACGCGTTTTTTCAGACAACTGAATCCCCATGTAGCAGCAAGTCTCAGAAGAGCCCACACACTCAGCTCTTAACCCCAGTGTGCAGAAAGGGTCAAAACGTGTTTTTCAGCAGAAATAAACATGTTTCTGCAAGTTTGGTCAACCCCATGTAAGTTATGGGGCAGTAACAGTACACTCTGCAAAACGTGTTTTTCAGCCCGAAATAAACGCGTTTTTTCAGACAACTGAATCCCCATGTAGCAACAAGGCTCAGAAGAGCCCACACACTCAGATCTTAACCCCAGTGTGCTGAAAGTGTCAAAACATGTTTTTCAGCAGAAATAAACATGTTTCTGCAAGTTTGGTCAACCCCATGTAAGTTATGGGGCAGTAACAGTACACTTTTCAAAACGTGTTTTTCAGCCCGAAATAAACGCGTTTTTTCAGACAACTGAATCCCCATGTAGCAACAAGGCTCAGAAGAGCCCACACACTCAGATCTTAACCCCAGTGTGCTGAAAGTGTCAAAACATGTTTTTCAGCAGAAATAAACATGTTTCTGCAAGTTTGGTCAACCCCATGTAAGTTATGGGGCAGTAACAGTACACTTTTCAAAACGTGTTTTTCAGCCCGAAATAAACGCGTTTTTTCAGACAACTGAATCCCCATGTAGCAACAAGGCTCAGAAGAGCCCACACACTCAGATCTTAACCCCAGTGTGCTGAAAGTGTCAAAACATGTTTTTCAGCAGAAATAAACGTTTCTGCAAGTTTGGTCAACCCCATGTAAGTTATGGGGCAGTAACAGTACACTTTTCAAAACGTGTTTTTCAGCCCGAAATAAACGCGTTTTTTCAGACAACTGAATACCCATGTAGCAGCAAGTCTCAGAAGAGCCCACACACTCAGCTCTTAACCCCAGTGTGCAGAAAGGGTCAAAACGTGTTTTTCAGCAGAAATAAACATGTTTCTGCAAGTTTGGTCAACCCCATGTAAGTTATGGGGCAGTAACAGTACACTCTGCAAAACGTGTTTTTCAGCCCGAAATAAACGCGTTTTTTCAGACAACTGAATCCCCATGTAGCAGCAAGGCTCAGAAGAGCCCACACACTCAGATCTTAACCCCAGTGTGCTGAAAGTGTCAAAACATGTTTTTCAGCAGAAATAAACATGTTTCTGCAAGTTTGGTCAACCCCATGTAAGTTATGGGGCAGTAACAGTACACTTTTCAAAACGTGTTTTTCAGCCCGAAATAAACGCGTTTTTTCAGACAACTGAATCCCCATGTAGCAACAAGGCTCAGAAGAGCCCACACACTCAGATCTTAACCCCAGTGTGCTGAAAGTGTCAAAACATGTTTTTCAGCAGAAATAAACATGTTTCTGTAAGTTTGGTCAACCCCATGTAAGTTATGGGGCAGTAACAGTACACTTTTCAAAACGTGTTTTTCAGCCCGAAATAAACACGTTTTTTCAGACAACTGAATACCCATGTAGCAGCAAGTCTCAGAAGAGCCCACACACTCAGCTCTTAACCCCAGTGTGCAGAAAGGGTCAAAACGTGTTTTTCAGCAGAAATAAACATGTTTCTGCAAGTTTGGTCAACCCCATGTAAGTTATGGGGCAGTAACAGTACACTCTGCAAAACGTGTTTTTCAGCCCGAAATAAACGCGTTTTTTCAGACAACTGAATCCCCATGTAGCAGCAAGGCTCAGAAGAGCCCACACACTCAGATCTTAACCCCAGTGTGCTGAAAGTGTCAAAACATGTTTTTCAGCAGAAATAAACATGTTTCTGCAAGTTTGGTCAACCCCATGTAAGTTATGGGGCAGTAACAGTACACTTTTCAAAACGTGTTTTTCAGCCCGAAATAAACGCGTTTTTTCAGACAACTGAATCCCCATGTAGCAACAAGGCTCAGAAGAGCCCACACACTCAGATCTTAACCCCAGTGTGCTGAAAGTGTCAAAACATGTTTTTCAGCAGAAATAAACATGTTTCTGCAAGTTTGGTCAACCCCATGTAAGTTATGGGGCAGTAACAGTACACTTTTCAAAACGTGTTTTTCAGCCCGAAATAAACGCGTTTTTTCAGACAACTGAATCCCCATGTAGCAGCAAGTCTCAGAAGAGCCCACACACTCAGCTCTTAACCCCAGTGTGCAGAAAGGGTCAAAACGTGTTTTTCAGCAGAAATAAACATGTTTCTGCAAGTTTGGTCAACCCCATGTAAGTTATGGGGCAGTAACAGTACACTCTGCAAAACGTGTTTTTCAGCCCGAAATAAACGCGTTTTTTCAGACAACTGACTCCCCATGTAGCAGCAAGGCTCAGAAGAGCCCACACACTCAGATCTTAACCCCAGTGTGCTGAAAGTGTCAAAACATGTTTTTCAGCAGAAATAAACATGTTTCTGCAAGTTTGGTCAACCCCATGTAAGTTATGGGGCAGTAACAGTACACTTTTCAAAACGTGTTTTTCAGCCTAAAATAAACGCGTTTTTTCAGACAACTGAATCCCCATGTAGCAGCAAGTCTCAGAAGAGCCCACACACTCAGCTCTTAACCCCAGTGTGCAGAAAGGGTCAAAACGTGTTTTTCAGCAGAAATAAACATGTTTCTGCAAGTTTGGTCAACCCCATGTAAGTTATGGGGCAGTAACAGTACACTCTGCAAAACGTGTTTTTCAGCCCGAAATAAACGCGTTTTTTCAGACAACTGAATCCCCATGTAGCAACAAGGCTCAGAAGAGCCCACACACTCAGATCTTAACCCCAGTGTGCTGAAAGTGTCAAAACATGTTTTTCAGCAGAAATAAACATGTTTCTGCAAGTTTGGTCAACCCCATGTAAGTTATGGGGCAGTAACAGTACACTTTTCAAAACGTGTTTTTCAGCCCGAAATAAACGCGTTTTTTCAGACAACTGAATCCCCATGTAGCAACAAGGCTCAGAAGAGCCCACACACTCAGATCTTAACCCCAGTGTGCTGAAAGTGTCAAAACATGTTTTTCAGCAGAAATAAACATGTTTCTGCAAGTTTGGTCAACCCCATGTAAGTTATGGGGCAGTAACAGTACACTTTTCAAAACGTGTTTTTCAGCCCGAAATAAACGCGTTTTTTCAGACAACTGAATCCCCATGTAGCAACAAGGCTCAGAAGAGCCCACACACTCAGATCTTAACCCCAGTGTGCTGAAAGTGTCAAAACATGTTTTTCAGCAGAAATAAACGTTTCTGCAAGTTTGGTCAACCCCATGTAAGTTATGGGGCAGTAACAGTACACTTTTCAAAACGTGTTTTTCAGCCCGAAATAAACGCGTTTTTTCAGACAACTGAATACCCATGTAGCAGCAAGTCTCAGAAGAGCCCACACACTCAGCTCTTAACCCCAGTGTGCAGAAAGGGTCAAAACGTGTTTTTCAGCAGAAATAAACATGTTTCTGCAAGTTTGGTCAACCCCATGTAAGTTATGGGGCAGTAACAGTACACTCTGCAAAACGTGTTTTTCAGCCCGAAATAAACGCGTTTTTTCAGACAACTGAATCCCCATGTAGCAGCAAGGCTCAGAAGAGCCCACACACTCAGATCTTAACCCCAGTGTGCTGAAAGTGTCAAAACATGTTTTTCAGCAGAAATAAACATGTTTCTGCAAGTTTGGTCAACCCCATGTAAGTTATGGGGCAGTAACAGTACACTTTTCAAAACGTGTTTTTCAGCCCGAAATAAACGCGTTTTTTCAGACAACTGAATCCCCATGTAGCAACAAGGCTCAGAAGAGCCCACACACTCAGATCTTAACCCCAGTGTGCTGAAAGTGTCAAAACATGTTTTTCAGCAGAAATAAACATGTTTCTGTAAGTTTGGTCAACCCCATGTAAGTTATGGGGCAGTAACAGTACACTTTTCAAAACGTGTTTTTCAGCCCGAAATAAACACGTTTTTTCAGACAACTGAATACCCATGTAGCAGCAAGTCTCAGAAGAGCCCACACACTCAGCTCTTAACCCCAGTGTGCAGAAAGGGTCAAAACGTGTTTTTCAGCAGAAATAAACATGTTTCTGCAAGTTTGGTCAACCCCATGTAAGTTATGGGGCAGTAACAGTACACTCTGCAAAACGTGTTTTTCAGCCCGAAATAAACGCGTTTTTTCAGACAACTGAATCCCCATGTAGCAGCAAGGCTCAGAAGAGCCCACACACTCAGATCTTAACCCCAGTGTGCTGAAAGTGTCAAAACATGTTTTTCAGCAGAAATAAACATGTTTCTGCAAGTTTGGTCAACCCCATGTAAGTTATGGGGCAGTAACAGTACACTTTTCAAAACGTGTTTTTCAGCCCGAAATAAACGCGTTTTTTCAGACAACTGAATCCCCATGTAGCAACAAGGCTCAGAAGAGCCCACACACTCAGATCTTAACCCCAGTGTGCTGAAAGTGTCAAAACATGTTTTTCAGCAGAAATAAACATGTTTCTGCAAGTTTGGTCAACCCCATGTAAGTTATGGGGCAGTAACAGTACACTTTTCAAAACGTGTTTTTCAGCCCGAAATAAACGCGTTTTTTCAGACAACTGAATCCCCATGTAGCAGCAAGTCTCAGAAGAGCCCACACACTCAGCTCTTAACCCCAGTGTGCAGAAAGGGTCAAAACGTGTTTTTCAGCAGAAATAAACATGTTTCTGCAAGTTTGGTCAACCCCATGTAAGTTATGGGGCAGTAACAGTACACTCTGCAAAACGTGTTTTTCAGCCCGAAATAAACGCGTTTTTTCAGACAACTGACTCCCCATGTAGCAGCAAGGCTCAGAAGAGCCCACACACTCAGATCTTAACCCCAGTGTGCTGAAAGTGTCAAAACATGTTTTTCAGCAGAAATAAACATGTTTCTGCAAGTTTGGTCAACCCCATGTAAGTTATGGGGCAGTAACAGTACACTTTTCAAAACGTGTTTTTCAGCCCGAAATAAACGCGTTTTTTCAGACAACTGAATCCCCATGTAGCAACAAGGCTCAGAAGAGCCCACACACTCAGATCTTAACCCCAGTGTGCTGAAAGTTTCAAAACATGTTTTTCAGCAGAAATAAACATGTTTCTGCAAGTTTGGTCAACCCCATGTAAGTTATGGGGCAGTAACAGTACACTTTTCAAAACGTGTTTTTCAGCCCGAAATAAACGCGTTTTTTCAGACAACTGAATCCCCATGTAGCAACAAGGCTCAGAAGAGCCCACACACTCAGATCTTAACCCCAGTGTGCTGAAAGTGTCAAAACATGTTTTTCAGCAGAAATAAACATGTTTCTGCAAGTTTGGTCAAACCCATGTAAGTTATGGGGCAGTAACAGTACACTTTTCAAAACGTGTTTTTCAGCCCGAAATAAACGCGTTTTTTCAGACAACTGAATCCCCATGTAGCAACAAGGCTCAGAAGAGCCCACACACTCAGATCTTAACCTCAGTGTGCTGAAAGTGTCAAAACATGTTTTTCAGCAGAAATAAACATGTTTCTGCAAGTTTGGTCAACCCCATGTAAGTTATGGGGCAGTAACAGTACACTTTTCAAAACGTGTTTTTCAGCCCGAAATAAACGCGTTTTTTCAGACAACTGAATACCCATGTAGCAGCAAGTCTCAGAAGAGCCCACACACTCAGCTCTTAACCCCAGTGTGCAGAAAGGGTCAAAACGTGTTTTTCAGCAGAAATAAACATGTTTCTGCAAGTTTGGTCAACCCCATGTAAGTTATGGGGCAGTAACAGTACACTCTGCAAAACGTGTTTTTCAGCCCGAAATAAACGCGTTTTTTCAGACAACTGAATCCCCATGTAGCAGCAAGGCTCAGAAGAGCCCACACACTCAGATCTTAACCCCAGTGTGCAGAAAGGTTCAAAACATGTTTTTCAGCAGAAATAAACATGTTTCTGCAAGTTTGGTCAACCCCATGTAAGTTATGGGGCAGTAACAGTACACTTTTCAAAACGTGTTTTTCAGCCCGAAATAAACGCGTTTTTTCAGACAACTGAATACCCATGTAGCAGCAAGGCTCAGAAGAGCCCACACACTCAGATCTTAACCCCAGTGTGCAGAAAGGGTCAAAACGTGTTTTTCAGCAGAAATAAACATGTTTCTGCAAGTTTGGTCAACCCCATGTAAGTTATGGGGCAGTAACAGTACACTTTTCAAAACGTGTTTTTCAGCCCGAAATAAACGCGTTTTTTCAGACAACTGAATACCCATGTAGCAGCAAGTCTCAGAAGAGCCCACACACTCAGCTCTTAACCCCAGTGTGCAGAAAGGGTCAAAACGTGTTTTTCAGCAGAAATAAACATGTTTCTGCAAGTTTGGTCAACCCCATGTAAGTTATGGGGCAGTAACAGTACACTTTTCAAAACGTGTTTTTCAGCCCGAAATAAACGCGTTTTTTCAGACAACTGAATCCCCATGTAGCAACAAGGCTCAGAAGAGCCCACACACTCAGATCTTAACCCCAGTGTGCTGAAAGTGTCAAAACATGTTTTTCAGCAGAAATAAACATGTTTCTGCAAGTTTGGTCAACCCCATGTAAGTTATGGGGCAGTAACAGTACACTTTTCAAAACGTGTTTTTCAGCCCGAAATAAACGCGTTTTTTCAGACAACTGAATACCCATGTAGCAGCAAGTCTCAGAAGAGCCCACACACTCAGCTCTTAACCCCAGTGTGCAGAAAGGGTCAAAACGTGTTTTTCAGCAGAAATAAACATGTTTCTGCAAGTTTGGTCAACCCCATGTAAGTTATGGGGCAGTAACAGTACACTCTGCAAAACGTGTTTTTCAGCCCGAAATAAACGCGTTTTTTCAGACAACTGAATCCCCATGTAGCAGCAAGGCTCAGAAGAGCCCACACACTCAGATCTTAACCCCAGTGTGCTGAAAGTGTCAAAACATGTTTTTCAGCAGAAATAAACATGTTTCTGCAAGTTTGGTCAACCCCATGTAAGTTATGGGGCAGTAACAGTACACTTTTCAAAACGTGTTTTTCAGCCCGAAATAAACGCGTTTTTTCAGACAACTGAATCCCCATGTAGCAACAAGGCTCAGAAGAGCCCACACACTCAGATCTTAACCCCAGTGTGCTGAAAGTGTCAAAACATGTTTTTCAGCAGAAATAAACATGTTTCTGCAAGTTTGGTCAACCCCATGTAAGTTATGGGGCAGTAACAGTACACTTTTCTAAACGTGTTTTTCAGCCCGAAATAAACGCGTTTTTTCAGACAACTGAATCCCCATGTAGCAACAAGGCTCAGAAGAGCCCACACACTCAGATCTTAACCCCAGTGTGCTGAAAGTGTCAAAACATGTTTTTCAGCAGAAATAAACATGTTTCTGCAAGTTTGGTCAACCCCATGTAAGTTATGGGGCAGTAACAGTACACTTTTCAAAACGTGTTTTTCAGCCCGAAATAAACGCGTTTTTTCAGACAACTGAATCCCCATGTAGCAACAAGGCTCAGAAGAGCCCACACACTCAGATCTTAACCCCAGTGTGCTGAAAGTGTCAAAACATGTTTTTCAGCAGAAATAAACATGTTTCTGTAAGTTTGGTCAACCCCATGTAAGTTATGGGGCAGTAACAGTACACTTTTCAAAACGTGTTTTTCAGCCTGAAATAAACGCGTTTTTTCAGACAACTGAATACCCATGTAGCAGCAAGTCTCAGAAGAGCCCACACACTCAGCTCTTAACCCCAGTGTGCAGAAAGGGTCAAAACGTGTTTTTCAGCAGAAATAAACATGTTTCTGCAAGTTTGGTCAACCCCATGTAAGTTATGGGGCAGTAACAGTACACTCTGCAAAACGTGTTTTTCAGCCCGAAATAAACGCGTTTTTTCAGACAACTGAATCCCCATGTAGCAGCAAGGCTCAGAAGAGCCCACACACTCAGATCTTAACCCCAGTGTGCTGAAAGTGTCAAAACATGTTTTTCAGCAGAAATAAACATGTTTCTGCAAGTTTGGTCAACCCCATGTAAGTTATGGGGCAGTAACAGTACACTTTTCAAAACGTGTTTTTCAGCCCGAAATAAACGCGTTTTTTCAGACAACTGAATCCCCATGTAGCAACAAGGCTCAGAAGAGCCCACACACTCAGATCTTAACCCCAGCGTGCTGAAAGTGTCAAAACATGTTTTTCAGCAGAAATAAACATGTTTCTGCAAGTTTGGTCAACCCCATGTAAGTTATGGGGCAGTAACAGTACACTTTTCAAAACGTGTTTTTCAGCCCGAAATAAACGCGTTTTTTCAGACAACTGAATCCCCATGTAGCAACAAGGCTCAGAAGAGCCCACACACTCAGATCTTAACCCCAGTGTGCAGAAAGGTTCAAAACATGTTTTTCAGCAGAAATAAACATGTTTCTGCAAGTTTGGTCAACCCCATGTAAGTTATGGGGCAGTAACAGTACACTTTTCAAAACGTGTTTTTCAGCCCGAAATAAACGCGTTTTTTCAGACAACTGAATACCCATGTAGCAGCAAGTCTCAGAAGAGCCCACACACTCAGCTCTTAACCCCAGTGTGCAGAAAGGGTCAAAACGTGTTTTTCAGCAGAAATAAACATGTTTCTGCAAGTTTGGTCAACCCCATGTAAGTTATGGGGCAGTAACAGTACACTCTGCAAAACGTGTTTTTCAGCCCGAAATAAACGCGTTTTTTCAGACAACTGAATCCCCATGTAGCAACAAGGCTCAGAAGAGCCCACACACTCAGATCTTAACCCCAGTGTGCTGAAAGTGTCAAAACATGTTTTTCAGCAGAAATAAACATGTTTCTGCAAGTTTGGTCAACCCCATGTAAGTTATGGGGCAGTAACAGTACACTTTTCAAAACGTGTTTTTCAGCCCGAAATAAACGCGTTTTTTCAGACAACTGAATACCCATGTAGCAGCAAGTCTCAGAAGAGCCCACACACTCAGCTCTTAACCCCAGTGTGCAGAAAGGGTCAAAACGTGTTTTTCAGCAGAAATAAACATGTTTCTGCAAGTTTGGTCAACCCCATGTAAGTTATGGGGCAGTAACAGTACACTCTGCAAAACGTGTTTTTCAGCCCGAAATAAACGCGTTTTTTCAGACAACTGAATCCCCATGTAGCAGCAAGGCTCAGAAGAGCCCACACACTCAGATCTTAACCCCAGTGTGCAGAAAGGTTCAAAACATGTTTTTCAGCAGAAATAAACATGTTTCTGCAAGTTTGGTCAACCCCATGTAAGTTATGGGGCAGTAACAGTACACTTTTCAAAACGTGTTTTTCAGCCCGAAATAAACGCGTTTTTTCAGACAACTGAATACCCATGTAGCAGCAAGGCTCAGAAGAGCCCACACACTCAGATCTTAACCCCAGTGTGCAGAAAGGGTCAAAACGTGTTTTTCAGCAGAAATAAACATGTTTCTGCAAGTTTGGTCAACCCCATGTAAGTTATGGGGCAGTAACAGTACACTTTTCAAAACGTGTTTTTCAGCCCGAAATAAACGCGTTTTTTCAGACAACTGAATACCCATGTAGCAGCAAGTCTCAGAAGAGCCCACACACTCAGATCTTAACCCCAGTGTGCAGAAAGGTTCAAAACATGTTTTTCAGCAGAAATAAACATGTTTCTGCAAGTTTGGTCAACCCCATGTAAGTTATGGGGCAGTAACAGTACACTTTTCAAAACGTGTTTTTCAGCCCGATATAAACGCGTTTTTTCAGACAACTGAATACCCATGTAGCAGCAAGGCTCAGACGAGCCCACACACTCAGATCTTAACCCCAGTGTGCAGAAAGGGTCAAAACGTGTTTTTCAGCAGAAATAAACATGTTTCTGCAAGTTTGGTCAACCCCATGTAAGTTATGGGGCAGTAACAGTACACTCTGCAAAACGTGTTTTTCAGCCCGAAATAAACGCTTTTTTTCAGACAACTGAATCCCCATGTAGCAGCAAGGCTCAGAAGAGCCCACACACTCAGATCTTAACCCCAGTGTGCTGAAAGTGTCAAAACATGTTTTTCAGCAGAAATAAACATGTTTCTGCAAGTTTGGTCAACCCCATGTAAGTTATGGGGCAGTAACAGTACACTTTTCAAAACGTGTTTTTCAGCCTAAAATAAACGCGTTTTTTCAGACAACTGAATCCCCATGTAGCAGCAAGTCTCAGAAGAGCCCACACACTCAGCTCTTAACCCCAGTGTGCAGAAAGGGTCAAAACGTGTTTTTCAGCAGAAATAAACATGTTTCTGCAAGTTTGGTCAACCCCATGTAAGTTATGGGGCAGTAACAGTACACTCTGCAAAACGTGTTTTTCAGCCCGAAATAAACGCGTTTTTTCAGACAACTGAATCCCCATGTAGCAACAAGGCTCAGAAGAGCCCACACACTCAGATCTTAACCCCAGTGTGCTGAAAGTGTCAAAACATGTTTTTCAGCAGAAATAAACATGTTTCTGCAAGTTTGGTCAACCCCATGTAAGTTATGGGGCAGTAACAGTACACTTTTCAAAACGTGTTTTTCAGCCCGAAATAAACGCGTTTTTTCAGACAACTGAATCCCCATGTAGCAACAAGGCTCAGAAGAGCCCACACACTCAGATCTTAACCCCAGTGTGCTGAAAGTGTCAAAACATGTTTTTCAGCAGAAATAAACATGTTTCTGCAAGTTTGGTCAACCCCATGTAAGTTATGGGGCAGTAACAGTACACTTTTCAAAACGTGTTTTTCAGCCCGAAATAAACGCGTTTTTTCAGACAACTGAATACCCATGTAGCAGCAAGTCTCAGAAGAGCCCACACACTCAGCTCTTAACCCCAGTGTGCAGAAAGGGTCAAAACGTGTTTTTCAGCAGAAATAAACATGTTTCTGCAAGTTTGGTCAACCCCATGTAAGTTATGGGGCAGTAACAGTACACTCTGCAAAACGTGTTTTTCAGCCCGAAATAAACGCGTTTTTTCAGACAACTGAATCCCCATGTAGCAGCAAGGCTCAGAAGAGCCCACACACTCAGATCTTAACCCCAGTGTGCAGAAAGGTTCAAAACATGTTTTTCAGCAGAAATAAACATGTTTCTGCAAGTTTGGTCAACCCCATGTAAGTTATGGGGCAGTAACAGTACACTTTTCAAAACGTGTTTTTCAGCCCGAAATAAACGCGTTTTTTCAGACAACTGAATACCCATGTAGCAGCAAGTCTCAGAAGAGCCCACACACTCAGCTCTTAACCCCAGTGTGCAGAAAGGGTCAAAACGTGTTTTTCAGCAGAAATAAACATGTTTCTGCAAGTTTGGTCAACCCCATGTAAGTTATGGGGCAGTAACAGTACACTCTGCAAAACGTGTTTTTCAGCCCGAAATAAACGCGTTTTTTCAGACAACTGAATCCCCATGTAGCAGCAAGGCTCAGAAGAGCCCACACACTCAGATCTTAACCCCAGTGTGCTGAAAGTGTCAAAACATGTTTTTCAGCAGAAATAAACATGTTTCTGCAAGTTTGGTCAACCCCATGTAAGTTATGGGGCAGTAACAGTACACTTTTCAAAACGTGTTTTTCAGCCCGAAATAAACGCGTTTTTTCAGACAACTGAATCCCCATGTAGCAACAAGGCTCAGAAGAGCCCACACACTCAGATCTTAACCCCAGTGTGCTGAAAGTGTCAAAACATGTTTTTCAGCAGAAATAAACATGTTTCTGTAAGTTTGGTCAACCCCATGTAAGTTATGGGGCAGTAACAGTACACTTTTCAAAACGTGTTTTTCAGCCCGAAATAAACACGTTTTTTCAGACAACTGAATACCCATGTAGCAGCAAGTCTCAGAAGAGCCCACACACTCAGCTCTTAACCCCAGTGTGCAGAAAGGGTCAAAACGTGTTTTTCAGCAGAAATAAACATGTTTCTGCAAGTTTGGTCAACCCCATGTAAGTTATGGGGCAGTAACAGTACACTCTGCAAAACGTGTTTTTCAGCCCGAAATAAACGCGTTTTTTCAGACAACTGAATCCCCATGTAGCAGCAAGGCTCAGAAGAGCCCACACACTCAGATCTTAACCCCAGTGTGCTGAAAGTGTCAAAACATGTTTTTCAGCAGAAATAAACATGTTTCTGCAAGTTTGGTCAACCCCATGTAAGTTATGGGGCAGTAACAGTACACTTTTCAAAACGTGTTTTTCAGCCCGAAATAAACGCGTTTTTTCAGACAACTGAATCCCCATGTAGCAACAAGGCTCAGAAGAGCCCACACACTCAGATCTTAACCCCAGTGTGCTGAAAGTGTCAAAACATGTTTTTCAGCAGAAATAAACATGTTTCTGCAAGTTTGGTCAACCCCATGTAAGTTATGGGGCAGTAACAGTACACTTTTCAAAACGTGTTTTTCAGCCCGAAATAAACGCGTTTTTTCAGACAACTGAATCCCCATGTAGCAGCAAGTCTCAGAAGAGCCCACACACTCAGCTCTTAACCCCAGTGTGCAGAAAGGGTCAAAACGTGTTTTTCAGCAGAAATAAACATGTTTCTGCAAGTTTGGTCAACCCCATGTAAGTTATGGGGCAGTAACAGTACACTCTGCAAAACGTGTTTTTCAGCCCGAAATAAACGCGTTTTTTCAGACAACTGAATCCCCATGTAGCAGCAAGGCTCAGAAGAGCCCACACACTCAGATCTTAACCCCAGTGTGCTGAAAGTGTCAAAACATGTTTTTCAGCAGAAATAAACATGTTTCTGCAAGTTTGGTCAACCCCATGTAAGTTATGGGGCAGTAACAGTACACTTTTCAAAACGTGTTTTTCAGCCCGAAATAAACGCGTTTTTTCAGACAACTGAATCCCCATGTAGCAACAAGGCTCAGAAGAGCCCACACACTCAGATCTTAACCCCAGTGTGCTGAAAGTTTCAAAACATGTTTTTCAGCAGAAATAAACATGTTTCTGCAAGTTTGGTCAACCCCATGTAAGTTATGGGGCAGTAACAGTACACTTTTCAAAACGTGTTTTTCAGCCCGAAATAAACGCGTTTTTTCAGACAACTGAATCCCCATGTAGCAACAAGGCTCAGAAGAGCCCACACACTCAGATCTTAACCCCAGTGTGCTGAAAGTGTCAAAACATGTTTTTCAGCAGAAATAAACATGTTTCTGCAAGTTTGGTCAAACCCATGTAAGTTATGGGGCAGTAACAGTACACTTTTCAAAACGTGTTTTTCAGCCCGAAATAAACGCGTTTTTTCAGACAACTGAATCCCCATGTAGCAACAAGGCTCAGAAGAGCCCACACACTCAGATCTTAACCTCAGTGTGCTGAAAGTGTCAAAACATGTTTTTCAGCAGAAATAAACATGTTTCTGCAAGTTTGGTCAACCCCATGTAAGTTATGGGGCAGTAACAGTACACTTTTCAAAACGTGTTTTTCAGCCCGAAATAAACGCGTTTTTTCAGACAACTGAATACCCATGTAGCAGCAAGTCTCAGAAGAGCCCACACACTCAGCTCTTAACCCCAGTGTGCAGAAAGGGTCAAAACGTGTTTTTCAGCAGAAATAAACATGTTTCTGCAAGTTTGGTCAACCCCATGTAAGTTATGGGGCAGTAACAGTACACTCTGCAAAACGTGTTTTTCAGCCCGAAATAAACGCGTTTTTTCAGACAACTGAATCCCCATGTAGCAGCAAGGCTCAGAAGAGCCCACACACTCAGATCTTAACCCCAGTGTGCAGAAAGGTTCAAAACATGTTTTTCAGCAGAAATAAACATGTTTCTGCAAGTTTGGTCAACCCCATGTAAGTTATGGGGCAGTAACAGTACACTTTTCAAAACGTGTTTTTCAGCCCGAAATAAACGCGTTTTTTCAGACAACTGAATACCCATGTAGCAGCAAGGCTCAGAAGAGCCCACACACTCAGATCTTAACCCCAGTGTGCAGAAAGGGTCAAAACGTGTTTTTCAGCAGAAATAAACATGTTTCTGCAAGTTTGGTCAACCCCATGTAAGTTATGGGGCAGTAACAGTACACTTTTCAAAACGTGTTTTTCAGCCCGAAATAAACGCGTTTTTTCAGACAACTGAATACCCATGTAGCAGCAAGTCTCAGAAGAGCCCACACACTCAGCTCTTAACCCCAGTGTGCAGAAAGGGTCAAAACGTGTTTTTCAGCAGAAATAAACATGTTTCTGCAAGTTTGGTCAACCCCATGTAAGTTATGGGGCAGTAACAGTACACTTTTCAAAACGTGTTTTTCAGCCCGAAATAAACGCGTTTTTTCAGACAACTGAATCCCCATGTAGCAACAAGGCTCAGAAGAGCCCACACACTCAGATCTTAACCCCAGTGTGCTGAAAGTGTCAAAACATGTTTTTCAGCAGAAATAAACATGTTTCTGCAAGTTTGGTCAACCCCATGTAAGTTATGGGGCAGTAACAGTACACTTTTCAAAACGTGTTTTTCAGCCCGAAATAAACGCGTTTTTTCAGACAACTGAATACCCATGTAGCAGCAAGTCTCAGAAGAGCCCACACACTCAGCTCTTAACCCCAGTGTGCAGAAAGGGTCAAAACGTGTTTTTCAGCAGAAATAAACATGTTTCTGCAAGTTTGGTCAACCCCATGTAAGTTATGGGGCAGTAACAGTACACTCTGCAAAACGTGTTTTTCAGCCCGAAATAAACGCGTTTTTTCAGACAACTGAATCCCCATGTAGCAGCAAGGCTCAGAAGAGCCCACACACTCAGATCTTAACCCCAGTGTGCTGAAAGTGTCAAAACATGTTTTTCAGCAGAAATAAACATGTTTCTGTAAGTTTGGTCAACCCCATGTAAGTTATGGGGCAGTAACAGTACACTTTTCAAAACGTGTTTTTCAGCCTGAAATAAACGCGTTTTTTCAGACAACTGAATACCCATGTAGCAGCAAGTCTCAGAAGAGCCCACACACTCAGCTCTTAACCCCAGTGTGCAGAAAGGGTCAAAACGTGTTTTTCAGCAGAAATAAACATGTTTCTGCAAGTTTGGTCAACCCCATGTAAGTTATGGGGCAGTAACAGTACACTCTGCAAAACGTGTTTTTCAGCCCGAAATAAACGCGTTTTTTCAGACAACTGAATCCCCATGTAGCAGCAAGGCTCAGAAGAGCCCACACACTCAGATCTTAACCCCAGTGTGCAGAAAGGTTCAAAACATGTTTTTCAGCAGAAATAAACATGTTTCTGCAAGTTTGGTCAACCCCATGTAAGTTATGGGGCAGTAACAGTACACTTTTCAAAACGTGTTTTTCAGCCCGAAATAAACGCGTTTTTTCAGACAACTGAATACCCATGTAGCAGCAAGGCTCAGAAGAGCCCACACACTCAGATCTTAACCCCAGTGTGCAGAAAGGGTCAAAACGTGTTTTTCAGCAGAAATAAACATGTTTCTGCAAGTTTGGTCAACCCCATGTAAGTTATGGGGCAGTAACAGTACACTTTTCAAAACGTGTTTTTCAGCCCGAAATAAACGCGTTTTTTCAGACAACTGAATACCCATGTAGCAGCAAGTCTCAGAAGAGCCCACACACTCAGCTCTTAACCCCAGTGTGCAGAAAGGGTCAAAACGTGTTTTTCAGCAGAAATAAACATGTTTCTGCAAGTTTGGTCAACCCCATGTAAGTTATGGGGCAGTAACAGTACACTTTTCAAAACGTGTTTTTCAGCCCGAAATAAACGCGTTTTTTCAGACAACTGAATCCCCATGTAGCAACAAGGCTCAGAAGAGCCCACACACTCAGATCTTAACCCCAGTGTGCTGAAAGTGTCAAAACATGTTTTTCAGCAGAAATAAACATGTTTCTGCAAGTTTGGTCAACCCCATGTAAGTTATGGGGCAGTAACAGTACACTTTTCAAAACGTGTTTTTCAGCCCGAAATAAACGCGTTTTTTCAGACAACTGAATACCCATGTAGCAGCAAGTCTCAGAAGAGCCCACACACTCAGCTCTTAACCCCAGTGTGCAGAAAGGGTCAAAACGTGTTTTTCAGCAGAAATAAACATGTTTCTGCAAGTTTGGTCAACCCCATGTAAGTTATGGGGCAGTAACAGTACACTCTGCAAAACGTGTTTTTCAGCCCGAAATAAACGCGTTTTTTCAGACAACTGAATCCCCATGTAGCAGCAAGGCTCAGAAGAGCCCACACACTCAGATCTTAACCCCAGTGTGCTGAAAGTGTCAAAACATGTTTTTCAGCAGAAATAAACATGTTTCTGCAAGTTTGGTCAACCCCATGTAAGTTATGGGGCAGTAACAGTACACTTTTCAAAACGTGTTTTTCAGCCCGAAATAAACGCGTTTTTTCAGACAACTGAATACCCATGTAGCAGCAAGTCTCAGAAGAGCCCACACACTCAGCTCTTAACCCCAGTGTGCAGAAAGGGTCAAAACGTGTTTTTCAGCAGAAATAAACATGTTTCTGCAAGTTTGGTCAACCCCATGTAAGTTATGGGGCAGTAACAGTACACTCTGCAAAACGTGTTTTTCAGCCCGAAATAAACGCGTTTTTTCAGACAACTGAATCCCCATGTAGCAACAAGGCTCAGAAGAGCCCACACACTCAGATCTTAACCCCAGTGTGCTGAAAGTGTCAAAACATGTTTTTCAGCAGAAATAAACATGTTTCTGCAAGTTTGGTCAACCCCATGTAAGTTATGGGGCAGTAACAGTACACTTTTCAAAACGTGTTTTTCAGCCCGAAATAAACGCGTTTTTTCAGACAACTGAATACCCATGTAGCAGCAAGTCTCAGAAGAGCCCACACACTCAGCTCTTAACCCCAGTGTGCAGAAAGGGTCAAAACGTGTTTTTCAGCAGAAATAAACATGTTTCTGCAAGTTTGGTCAACCCCATGTAAGTTATGGGGCAGTAACAGTACACTCTGCAAAACGTGTTTTTCAGCCCGAAATAAACGCGTTTTTTCAGACAACTGAATCCCCATGTAGCAGCAAGGCTCAGAAGAGCCCACACACTCAGATCTTAACCCCAGTGTGCAGAAAGGTTCAAAACATGTTTTTCAGCAGAAATAAACATGTTTCTGCAAGTTTGGTCAACCCCATGTAAGTTATGGGGCAGTAACAGTACACTTTTCAAAACGTGTTTTTCAGCCCGAAATAAACGCGTTTTTTCAGACAACTGAATACCCATGTAGCAGCAAGGCTCAGAAGAGCCCACACACTCAGATCTTAACCCCAGTGTGCAGAAAGGGTCAAAACGTGTTTTTCAGCAGAAATAAACATGTTTCTGCAAGTTTGGTCAACCCCATGTAAGTTATGGGGCAGTAACAGTACACTTTTCAAAACGTGTTTTTCAGCCCGAAATAAACGCGTTTTTTCAGACAACTGAATACCCATGTAGCAGCAAGTCTCAGAAGAGCCCACACACTCAGATCTTAACCCCAGTGTGCAGAAAGGTTCAAAACATGTTTTTCAGCAGAAATAAACATGTTTCTGCAAGTTTGGTCAACCCCATGTAAGTTATGGGGCAGTAACAGTACACTTTTCAAAACGTGTTTTTCAGCCCGATATAAACGCGTTTTTTCAGACAACTGAATACCCATGTAGCAGCAAGGCTCAGACGAGCCCACACACTCAGATCTTAACCCCAGTGTGCAGAAAGGGTCAAAACGTGTTTTTCAGCAGAAATAAACATGTTTCTGCAAGTTTGGTCAACCCCATGTAAGTTATGGGGCAGTAACAGTACACTCTGCAAAACGTGTTTTTCAGCCCGAAATAAACGCTTTTTTTCAGACAACTGAATCCCCATGTAGCAGCAAGGCTCAGAAGAGCCCACACACTCAGATCTTAACCCCAGTGTGCTGAAAGTGTCAAAACATGTTTTTCAGCAGAAATAAACATGTTTCTGCAAGTTTGGTCAACCCCATGTAAGTTATGGGGCAGTAACAGTACACTTTTCAAAACGTGTTTTTCAGCCTAAAATAAACGCGTTTTTTCAGACAACTGAATCCCCATGTAGCAGCAAGTCTCAGAAGAGCCCACACACTCAGCTCTTAACCCCAGTGTGCAGAAAGGGTCAAAACGTGTTTTTCAGCAGAAATAAACATGTTTCTGCAAGTTTGGTCAACCCCATGTAAGTTATGGGGCAGTAACAGTACACTCTGCAAAACGTGTTTTTCAGCCCGAAATAAACGCGTTTTTTCAGACAACTGAATCCCCATGTAGCAACAAGGCTCAGAAGAGCCCACACACTCAGATCTTAACCCCAGTGTGCTGAAAGTGTCAAAACATGTTTTTCAGCAGAAATAAACATGTTTCTGCAAGTTTGGTCAACCCCATGTAAGTTATGGGGCAGTAACAGTACACTTTTCAAAACGTGTTTTTCAGCCCGAAATAAACGCGTTTTTTCAGACAACTGAATCCCCATGTAGCAACAAGGCTCAGAAGAGCCCACACACTCAGATCTTAACCCCAGTGTGCTGAAAGTGTCAAAACATGTTTTTCAGCAGAAATAAACATGTTTCTGCAAGTTTGGTCAACCCCATGTAAGTTATGGGGCAGTAACAGTACACTTTTCAAAACGTGTTTTTCAGCCCGAAATAAACGCGTTTTTTCAGACAACTGAATACCCATGTAGCAGCAAGTCTCAGAAGAGCCCACACACTCAGCTCTTAACCCCAGTGTGCAGAAAGGGTCAAAACGTGTTTTTCAGCAGAAATAAACATGTTTCTGCAAGTTTGGTCAACCCCATGTAAGTTATGGGGCAGTAACAGTACACTCTGCAAAACGTGTTTTTCAGCCCGAAATAAACGCGTTTTTTCAGACAACTGAATCCCCATGTAGCAGCAAGGCTCAGAAGAGCCCACACACTCAGATCTTAACCCCAGTGTGCAGAAAGGTTCAAAACATGTTTTTCAGCAGAAATAAACATGTTTCTGCAAGTTTGGTCAACCCCATGTAAGTTATGGGGCAGTAACAGTACACTTTTCAAAACGTGTTTTTCAGCCCGAAATAAACGCGTTTTTTCAGACAACTGAATACCCATGTAGCAGCAAGTCTCAGAAGAGCCCACACACTCAGCTCTTAACCCCAGTGTGCAGAAAGGGTCAAAACGTGTTTTTCAGCAGAAATAAACATGTTTCTGCAAGTTTGGTCAACCCCATGTAAGTTATGGGGCAGTAACAGTACACTCTGCAAAACGTGTTTTTCAGCCCGAAATAAACGCGTTTTTTCAGACAACTGAATCCCCATGTAGCAGCAAGGCTCAGAAGAGCCCACACACTCAGATCTTAACCCCAGTGTGCTGAAAGTGTCAAAACATGTTTTTCAGCAGAAATAAACATGTTTCTGCAAGTTTGGTCAACCCCATGTAAGTTATGGGGCAGTAACAGTACACTTTTCAAAACGTGTTTTTCAGCCCGAAATAAACGCGTTTTTTCAGACAACTGAATCCCCATGTAGCAACAAGGCTCAGAAGAGCCCACACACTCAGATCTTAACCCCAGTGTGCTGAAAGTGTCAAAACATGTTTTTCAGCAGAAATAAACATGTTTCTGTAAGTTTGGTCAACCCCATGTAAGTTATGGGGCAGTAACAGTACACTTTTCAAAACGTGTTTTTCAGCCCGAAATAAACACGTTTTTTCAGACAACTGAATACCCATGTAGCAGCAAGTCTCAGAAGAGCCCACACACTCAGCTCTTAACCCCAGTGTGCAGAAAGGGTCAAAACGTGTTTTTCAGCAGAAATAAACATGTTTCTGCAAGTTTGGTCAACCCCATGTAAGTTATGGGGCAGTAACAGTACACTCTGCAAAACGTGTTTTTCAGCCCGAAATAAACGCGTTTTTTCAGACAACTGAATCCCCATGTAGCAGCAAGGCTCAGAAGAGCCCACACACTCAGATCTTAACCCCAGTGTGCTGAAAGTGTCAAAACATGTTTTTCAGCAGAAATAAACATGTTTCTGCAAGTTTGGTCAACCCCATGTAAGTTATGGGGCAGTAACAGTACACTTTTCAAAACGTGTTTTTCAGCCCGAAATAAACGCGTTTTTTCAGACAACTGAATCCCCATGTAGCAACAAGGCTCAGAAGAGCCCACACACTCAGATCTTAACCCCAGTGTGCTGAAAGTGTCAAAACATGTTTTTCAGCAGAAATAAACATGTTTCTGCAAGTTTGGTCAACCCCATGTAAGTTATGGGGCAGTAACAGTACACTTTTCAAAACGTGTTTTTCAGCCCGAAATAAACGCGTTTTTTCAGACAACTGAATCCCCATGTAGCAGCAAGTCTCAGAAGAGCCCACACACTCAGCTCTTAACCCCAGTGTGCAGAAAGGGTCAAAACGTGTTTTTCAGCAGAAATAAACATGTTTCTGCAAGTTTGGTCAACCCCATGTAAGTTATGGGGCAGTAACAGTACACTCTGCAAAACGTGTTTTTCAGCCCGAAATAAACGCGTTTTTTCAGACAACTGAATCCCCATGTAGCAGCAAGGCTCAGAAGAGCCCACACACTCAGATCTTAACCCCAGTGTGCTGAAAGTGTCAAAACATGTTTTTCAGCAGAAATAAACATGTTTCTGCAAGTTTGGTCAACCCCATGTAAGTTATGGGGCAGTAACAGTACACTTTTCAAAACGTGTTTTTCAGCCCGAAATAAACGCGTTTTTTCAGACAACTGAATCCCCATGTAGCAACAAGGCTCAGAAGAGCCCACACACTCAGATCTTAACCCCAGTGTGCTGAAAGTTTCAAAACATGTTTTTCAGCAGAAATAAACATGTTTCTGCAAGTTTGGTCAACCCCATGTAAGTTATGGGGCAGTAACAGTACACTTTTCAAAACGTGTTTTTCAGCCCGAAATAAACGCGTTTTTTCAGACAACTGAATCCCCATGTAGCAACAAGGCTCAGAAGAGCCCACACACTCAGATCTTAACCCCAGTGTGCTGAAAGTGTCAAAACATGTTTTTCAGCAGAAATAAACATGTTTCTGCAAGTTTGGTCAAACCCATGTAAGTTATGGGGCAGTAACAGTACACTTTTCAAAACGTGTTTTTCAGCCCGAAATAAACGCGTTTTTTCAGACAACTGAATCCCCATGTAGCAACAAGGCTCAGAAGAGCCCACACACTCAGATCTTAACCTCAGTGTGCTGAAAGTGTCAAAACATGTTTTTCAGCAGAAATAAACATGTTTCTGCAAGTTTGGTCAACCCCATGTAAGTTATGGGGCAGTAACAGTACACTTTTCAAAACGTGTTTTTCAGCCCGAAATAAACGCGTTTTTTCAGACAACTGAATACCCATGTAGCAGCAAGTCTCAGAAGAGCCCACACACTCAGCTCTTAACCCCAGTGTGCAGAAAGGGTCAAAACGTGTTTTTCAGCAGAAATAAACATGTTTCTGCAAGTTTGGTCAACCCCATGTAAGTTATGGGGCAGTAACAGTACACTCTGCAAAACGTGTTTTTCAGCCCGAAATAAACGCGTTTTTTCAGACAACTGAATCCCCATGTAGCAGCAAGGCTCAGAAGAGCCCACACACTCAGATCTTAACCCCAGTGTGCAGAAAGGTTCAAAACATGTTTTTCAGCAGAAATAAACATGTTTCTGCAAGTTTGGTCAACCCCATGTAAGTTATGGGGCAGTAACAGTACACTTTTCAAAACGTGTTTTTCAGCCCGAAATAAACGCGTTTTTTCAGACAACTGAATACCCATGTAGCAGCAAGGCTCAGAAGAGCCCACACACTCAGATCTTAACCCCAGTGTGCAGAAAGGGTCAAAACGTGTTTTTCAGCAGAAATAAACATGTTTCTGCAAGTTTGGTCAACCCCATGTAAGTTATGGGGCAGTAACAGTACACTTTTCAAAACGTGTTTTTCAGCCCGAAATAAACGCGTTTTTTCAGACAACTGAATACCCATGTAGCAGCAAGTCTCAGAAGAGCCCACACACTCAGCTCTTAACCCCAGTGTGCAGAAAGGGTCAAAACGTGTTTTTCAGCAGAAATAAACATGTTTCTGCAAGTTTGGTCAACCCCATGTAAGTTATGGGGCAGTAACAGTACACTTTTCAAAACGTGTTTTTCAGCCCGAAATAAACGCGTTTTTTCAGACAACTGAATCCCCATGTAGCAACAAGGCTCAGAAGAGCCCACACACTCAGATCTTAACCCCAGTGTGCTGAAAGTGTCAAAACATGTTTTTCAGCAGAAATAAACATGTTTCTGCAAGTTTGGTCAACCCCATGTAAGTTATGGGGCAGTAACAGTACACTTTTCAAAACGTGTTTTTCAGCCCGAAATAAACGCGTTTTTTCAGACAACTGAATACCCATGTAGCAGCAAGTCTCAGAAGAGCCCACACACTCAGCTCTTAACCCCAGTGTGCAGAAAGGGTCAAAACGTGTTTTTCAGCAGAAATAAACATGTTTCTGCAAGTTTGGTCAACCCCATGTAAGTTATGGGGCAGTAACAGTACACTCTGCAAAACGTGTTTTTCAGCCCGAAATAAACGCGTTTTTTCAGACAACTGAATCCCCATGTAGCAGCAAGGCTCAGAAGAGCCCACACACTCAGATCTTAACCCCAGTGTGCTGAAAGTGTCAAAACATGTTTTTCAGCAGAAATAAACATGTTTCTGTAAGTTTGGTCAACCCCATGTAAGTTATGGGGCAGTAACAGTACACTTTTCAAAACGTGTTTTTCAGCCTGAAATAAACGCGTTTTTTCAGACAACTGAATACCCATGTAGCAGCAAGTCTCAGAAGAGCCCACACACTCAGCTCTTAACCCCAGTGTGCAGAAAGGGTCAAAACGTGTTTTTCAGCAGAAATAAACATGTTTCTGCAAGTTTGGTCAACCCCATGTAAGTTATGGGGCAGTAACAGTACACTCTGCAAAACGTGTTTTTCAGCCCGAAATAAACGCGTTTTTTCAGACAACTGAATCCCCATGTAGCAGCAAGGCTCAGAAGAGCCCACACACTCAGATCTTAACCCCAGTGTGCAGAAAGGTTCAAAACATGTTTTTCAGCAGAAATAAACATGTTTCTGCAAGTTTGGTCAACCCCATGTAAGTTATGGGGCAGTAACAGTACACTTTTCAAAACGTGTTTTTCAGCCCGAAATAAACGCGTTTTTTCAGACAACTGAATACCCATGTAGCAGCAAGGCTCAGAAGAGCCCACACACTCAGATCTTAACCCCAGTGTGCAGAAAGGGTCAAAACGTGTTTTTCAGCAGAAATAAACATGTTTCTGCAAGTTTGGTCAACCCCATGTAAGTTATGGGGCAGTAACAGTACACTTTTCAAAACGTGTTTTTCAGCCCGAAATAAACGCGTTTTTTCAGACAACTGAATACCCATGTAGCAGCAAGTCTCAGAAGAGCCCACACACTCAGCTCTTAACCCCAGTGTGCAGAAAGGGTCAAAACGTGTTTTTCAGCAGAAATAAACATGTTTCTGCAAGTTTGGTCAACCCCATGTAAGTTATGGGGCAGTAACAGTACACTTTTCAAAACGTGTTTTTCAGCCCGAAATAAACGCGTTTTTTCAGACAACTGAATCCCCATGTAGCAACAAGGCTCAGAAGAGCCCACACACTCAGATCTTAACCCCAGTGTGCTGAAAGTGTCAAAACATGTTTTTCAGCAGAAATAAACATGTTTCTGCAAGTTTGGTCAACCCCATGTAAGTTATGGGGCAGTAACAGTACACTTTTCAAAACGTGTTTTTCAGCCCGAAATAAACGCGTTTTTTCAGACAACTGAATACCCATGTAGCAGCAAGTCTCAGAAGAGCCCACACACTCAGCTCTTAACCCCAGTGTGCAGAAAGGGTCAAAACGTGTTTTTCAGCAGAAATAAACATGTTTCTGCAAGTTTGGTCAACCCCATGTAAGTTATGGGGCAGTAACAGTACACTCTGCAAAACGTGTTTTTCAGCCCGAAATAAACGCGTTTTTTCAGACAACTGAATCCCCATGTAGCAGCAAGGCTCAGAAGAGCCCACACACTCAGATCTTAACCCCAGTGTGCTGAAAGTGTCAAAACATGTTTTTCAGCAGAAATAAACATGTTTCTGCAAGTTTGGTCACCCCCATGTAAGTTATGGGGCAGTAACAGTACACTTTTCAAAACGTGTTTTTCAGCCCGAAATAAACGCGTTTTTTCAGACAACTGAATCCCCATGTAGCAACAAGGCTCAGAAGAGCCCACACACTCAGATCTTAACCCCAGTGTGCTGAAAGTGTCAAAACATGTTTTTCAGCAGAAATAAACATGTTTCTGCAAGTTTGGTCAACCCCATGTAAGTTATGGGGCAGTAACAGTACACTTTTCTAAACGTGTTTTTCAGCCCGAAATAAACGCGTTTTTTCAGACAACTGAATCCCCATGTAGCAACAAGGCTCAGAAGAGCCCACACACTCAGATCTTAACCCCAGTGTGCTGAAAGTGTCAAAACATGTTTTTCAGCAGAAATAAACATGTTTCTGCAAGTTTGGTCAACCCCATGTAAGTTATGGGGCAGTAACAGTACACTTTTCAAAACGTGTTTTTCAGCCCGAAATAAACGCGTTTTTTCAGACAACTGAATCCCCATGTAGCAACAAGGCTCAGAAGAGCCCACACACTCAGATCTTAACCCCAGTGTGCTGAAAGTGTCAAAACATGTTTTTCAGCAGAAATAAACATGTTTCTGTAAGTTTGGTCAACCCCATGTAAGTTATGGGGCAGTAACAGTACACTTTTCAAAACGTGTTTTTCAGCCTGAAATAAACGCGTTTTTTCAGACAACTGAATACCCATGTAGCAGCAAGTCTCAGAAGAGCCCACACACTCAGCTCTTAACCCCAGTGTGCAGAAAGGGTCAAAACGTGTTTTTCAGCAGAAATAAACATGTTTCTGCAAGTTTGGTCAACCCCATGTAAGTTATGGGGCAGTAACAGTACACTCTGCAAAACGTGTTTTTCAGCCCGAAATAAACGCGTTTTTTCAGACAACTGAATCCCCATGTAGCAGCAAGGCTCAGAAGAGCCCACACACTCAGATCTTAACCCCAGTGTGCTGAAAGTGTCAAAACATGTTTTTCAGCAGAAATAAACATGTTTCTGCAAGTTTGGTCAACCCCATGTAAGTTATGGGGCAGTAACAGTACACTTTTCAAAACGTGTTTTTCAGCCCGAAATAAACGCGTTTTTTCAGACAACTGAATCCCCATGTAGCAACAAGGCTCAGAAGAGCCCACACACTCAGATCTTAACCCCAGTGTGCTGAAAGTGTCAAAACATGTTTTTCAGCAGAAATAAACATGTTTCTGCAAGTTTGGTCAACCCCATGTAAGTTATGGGGCAGTAACAGTACACTTTTCAAAACGTGTTTTTCAGCCCGAAATAAACGCGTTTTTTCAGACAACTGAATCCCCATGTAGCAACAAGGCTCAGAAGAGCCCACACACTCAGATCTTAACCCCAGTGTGCAGAAAGGTTCAAAACATGTTTTTCAGCAGAAATAAACATGTTTCTGCAAGTTTGGTCAACCCCATGTAAGTTATGGGGCAGTAACAGTACACTTTTCAAAACGTGTTTTTCAGCCCGAAATAAACGCGTTTTTTCAGACAACTGAATACCCATGTAGCAGCAAGTCTCAGAAGAGCCCACACACTCAGCTCTTAACCCCAGTGTGCAGAAAGGGTCAAAACGTGTTTTTCAGCAGAAATAAACATGTTTCTGCAAGTTTGGTCAACCCCATGTAAGTTATGGGGCAGTAACAGTACACTCTGCAAAACGTGTTTTTCAGCCCGAAATAAACGCGTTTTTTCAGACAACTGAATCCCCATGTAGCAACAAGGCTCAGAAGAGCCCACACACTCAGATCTTAACCCCAGTGTGCTGAAAGTGTCAAAACATGTTTTTCAGCAGAAATAAACATGTTTCTGCAAGTTTGGTCAACCCCATGTAAGTTATGGGGCAGTAACAGTACACTTTTCAAAACGTGTTTTTCAGCCCGAAATAAACGCGTTTTTTCAGACAACTGAATACCCATGTAGCAGCAAGTCTCAGAAGAGCCCACACACTCAGCTCTTAACCCCAGTGTGCAGAAAGGGTCAAAACGTGTTTTTCAGCAGAAATAAACATGTTTCTGCAAGTTTGGTCAACCCCATGTAAGTTATGGGGCAGTAACAGTACACTCTGCAAAACGTGTTTTTCAGCCCGAAATAAACGCGTTTTTTCAGACAACTGAATCCCCATGTAGCAGCAAGGCTCAGAAGAGCCCACACACTCAGATCTTAACCCCAGTGTGCAGAAAGGTTCAAAACATGTTTTTCAGCAGAAATAAACATGTTTCTGCAAGTTTGGTCAACCCCATGTAAGTTATGGGGCAGTAACAGTACACTTTTCAAAACGTGTTTTTCAGCCCGAAATAAACGCGTTTTTTCAGACAACTGAATACCCATGTAGCAGCAAGGCTCAGAAGAGCCCACACACTCAGATCTTAACCCCAGTGTGCAGAAAGGGTCAAAACGTGTTTTTCAGCAGAAATAAACATGTTTCTGCAAGTTTGGTCAACCCCATGTAAGTTATGGGGCAGTAACAGTACACTTTTCAAAACGTGTTTTTCAGCCCGAAATAAACGCGTTTTTTCAGACAACTGAATCCCCATGTAGCAACAAGGCTCAGAAGAGCCCACACACTCAGATCTTAACCTCAGTGTGCTGAAAGTGTCAAAACATGTTTTTCAGCAGAAATAAACATGTTTCTGCAAGTTTGGTCAACCCCATGTAAGTTATGGGGCAGTAACAGTACACTTTTCAAAACGTGTTTTTCAGCCCGAAATAAACGCGTTTTTTCAGACAACTGAATACCCATGTAGCAGCAAGTCTCAGAAGAGCCCACACACTCAGCTCTTAACCCCAGTGTGCAGAAAGGGTCAAAACGTGTTTTTCAGCAGAAATAAACATGTTTCTGCAAGTTTGGTCAACCCCATGTAAGTTATGGGGCAGTAACAGTACACTCTGCAAAACGTGTTTTTCAGCCCGAAATAAACGCGTTTTTTCAGACAACTGAATCCCCATGTAGCAGCAAGGCTCAGAAGAGCCCACACACTCAGATCTTAACCCCAGTGTGCAGAAAGGTTCAAAACATGTTTTTCAGCAGAAATAAACATGTTTCTGCAAGTTTGGTCAACCCCATGTAAGTTATGGGGCAGTAACAGTACACTTTTCAAAACGTGTTTTTCAGCCCGAAATAAACGCGTTTTTTCAGACAACTGAATACCCATGTAGCAGCAAGGCTCAGAAGAGCCCACACACTCAGATCTTAACCCCAGTGTGCAGAAAGGGTCAAAACGTGTTTTTCAGCAGAAATAAACATGTTTCTGCAAGTTTGGTCAACCCCATGTAAGTTATGGGGCAGTAACAGTACACTTTTCAAAACGTGTTTTTCAGCCCGAAATAAACGCGTTTTTTCAGACAACTGAATACCCATGTAGCAGCAAGTCTCAGAAGAGCCCACACACTCAGCTCTTAACCCCAGTGTGCAGAAAGGGTCAAAACGTGTTTTTCAGCAGAAATAAACATGTTTCTGCAAGTTTGGTCAACCCCATGTAAGTTATGGGGCAGTAACAGTACACTTTTCAAAACGTGTTTTTCAGCCCGAAATAAACGCGTTTTTTCAGACAACTGAATCCCCATGTAGCAACAAGGCTCAGAAGAGCCCACACACTCAGATCTTAACCCCAGTGTGCTGAAAGTGTCAAAACATGTTTTTCAGCAGAAATAAACATGTTTCTGCAAGTTTGGTCAACCCCATGTAAGTTATGGGGCAGTAACAGTACACTTTTCAAAACGTGTTTTTCAGCCCGAAATAAACGCGTTTTTTCAGACAACTGAATACCCATGTAGCAGCAAGTCTCAGAAGAGCCCACACACTCAGCTCTTAACCCCAGTGTGCAGAAAGGGTCAAAACGTGTTTTTCAGCAGAAATAAACATGTTTCTGCAAGTTTGGTCAACCCCATGTAAGTTATGGGGCAGTAACAGTACACTCTGCAAAACGTGTTTTTCAGCCCGAAATAAACGCGTTTTTTCAGACAACTGAATCCCCATGTAGCAGCAAGGCTCAGAAGAGCCCACACACTCAGATCTTAACCCCAGTGTGCTGAAAGTGTCAAAACATGTTTTTCAGCAGAAATAAACATGTTTCTGCAAGTTTGGTCAACCCCATGTAAGTTATGGGGCAGTAACAGTACACTTTTCAAAACGTGTTTTTCAGCCCGAAATAAACGCGTTTTTTCAGACAACTGAATCCCCATGTAGCAACAAGGCTCAGAAGAGCCCACACACTCAGATCTTAACCCCAGTGTGCTGAAAGTGTCAAAACATGTTTTTCAGCAGAAATAAACATGTTTCTGCAAGTTTGGTCAACCCCATGTAAGTTATGGGGCAGTAACAGTACACTTTTCTAAACGTGTTTTTCAGCCCGAAATAAACGCGTTTTTTCAGACAACTGAATCCCCATGTAGCAACAAGGCTCAGAAGAGCCCACACACTCAGATCTTAACCCCAGTGTGCTGAAAGTGTCAAAACATGTTTTTCAGCAGAAATAAACATGTTTCTGCAAGTTTGGTCAACCCCATGTAAGTTATGGGGCAGTAACAGTACACTCTGCAAAACGTGTTTTTCAGCCCGAAATAAACGCGTTTTTTCAGACAACTGAATCCCCATGTAGCAGCAAGGCTCAGAAGAGCCCACACACTCAGATCTTAACCCCAGTGTGCTGAAAGTGTCAAAACATGTTTTTCAGCAGAAATAAACATGTTTCTGCAAGTTTGGTCAACCCCATGTAAGTTATGGGGCAGTAACAGTACACTTTTCAAAACGTGTTTTTCAGCCCGAAATAAACGCGTTTTTTCAGACAACTGAATCCCCATGTAGCAACAAGGCTCAGAAGAGCCCACACACTCAGATCTTAACCCCAGTGTGCTGAAAGTGTCAAAACATGTTTTTCAGCAGAAATAAACATGTTTCTGCAAGTTTGGTCAACCCCATGTAAGTGATGGGGCAGTAACAGTACACTTTTCAAAACGTGTTTTTCAGCCCGAAATAAACGCGTTTTTTCAGACAACTGAATCCCCATGTAGCAACAAGGCTCAAAAGAGCCCACACACTCAGATCTTAACCCCAGTGTGCTGAAAGTGTCAAAACATGTTTTTCAGCAGAAATAAACATGTTTCTGCAAGTTTGGTCAACCCCATGTAAGTTATGGGGCAGTAACAGTACACTTTTCAAAACGTGTTTTTCAGCCCGAAATAAACGCGTTTTTTCAGACAACTGAATACCCATGTAGCAGCAAGTCTCAGAAGAGCCCACACACTCAGCTCTTAACCCCAGTGTGCAGAAAGGGTCAAAACGTGTTTTTCAGCAGAAATAAACATGTTTCTGCAAGTTTGGTCAACCCCATGTAAGTTATGGGGCAGTAACAGTACACTCTGCAAAACGTGTTTTTCAGCCCGAAATAAACGCGTTTTTTCAGACAACTGAATCCCCATGTAGCAACAAGGCTCAGAAGAGCCCACACACTCAGATCTTAACCCCAGTGTGCTGAAAGTGTCAAAACATGTTTTTCAGCAGAAATAAACATGTTTCTGCAAGTTTGGTCAACCCCATGTAAGTTATGGGGCAGTAACAGTACACTTTTCAAAACGTGTTTTTCAGCCCGAAATAAACGCGTTTTTTCAGACAACTGAATACCCATGTAGCAGCAAGTCTCAGAAGAGCCCACACACTCAGCTCTTAACCCCAGTGTGCAGAAAGGGTCAAAACGTGTTTTTCAGCAGAAATAAACATGTTTCTGCAAGTTTGGTCAACCCCATGTAAGTTATGGGGCAGTAACAGTACACTCTGCAAAACGTGTTTTTCAGCCCGAAATAAACGCGTTTTTTCAGACAACTGAATCCCCATGTAGCAGCAAGGCTCAGAAGAGCCCACACACTCAGATCTTAACCCCAGTGTGCAGAAAGGTTCAAAACATGTTTTTCAGCAGAAATAAACATGTTTCTGCAAGTTTGGTCAACCCCATGTAAGTTATGGGGCAGTAACAGTACACTTTTCAAAACGTGTTTTTCAGCCCGAAATAAACGCGTTTTTTCAGACAACTGAATACCCATGTAGCAGCAAGGCTCAGAAGAGCCCACACACTCAGATCTTAACCCCAGTGTGCAGAAAGGGTCAAAACGTGTTTTTCAGCAGAAATAAACATGTTTCTGCAAGTTTGGTCAACCCCATGTAAGTTATGGGGCAGTAACAGTACACTTTTCAAAACGTGTTTTTCAGCCCGAAATAAACGCGTTTTTTCAGACAACTGAATACCCATGTAGCAGCAAGTCTCAGAAGAGCCCACACACTCAGCTCTTAACCCCAGTGTGCAGAAAGGGTCAAAACGTGTTTTTCAGCAGAAATAAACATGTTTCTGCAAGTTTGGTCAACCCCATGTAAGTTATGGGGCAGTAACAGTACACTTTTCAAAACGTGTTTTTCAGCCCGAAATAAACGCGTTTTTTCAGACAACTGAATCCCCATGTAGCAGCAAGGCTCAGAAGAGCCCACACACTCAGATCTTAACCCCAGTGTGCTGAAAGTGTCAAAACATGTTTTTCAGCAGAAATAAACATGTTTCTGCAAGTTTGGTCAACCCCATGTAAGTTATGGGGCAGTAACAGTACACTTTTCAAAACGTGTTTTTCAGCCCGAAATAAACGCGTTTTTTCAGACAACTGAATCCCCATGTAGCAACAAGGCTCAGAAGAGCCCACACACTCAGATCTTAACCCCAGTGTGCTGAAAGTGTCAAAACATGTTTTTCAGCAGAAATAAACATGTTTCTGCAAGTTTGGTCAACCCCATGTAAGTTATGGGGCAGTAACAGTACACTTTTCAAAACGTGTTTTTCAGCCCGAAATAAACGCGTTTTTTCAGACAACTGAATCCCCATGTAGCAGCAAGTCTCAGAAGAGCCCACACACTCAGCTCTTAACCCCAGTGTGCAGAAAGGGTCAAAACGTGTTTTTCAGCAGAAATAAGCATGTTTCTGCAAGTTTGGTCAACCCCATGTAAGTTATGGGGCAGTAACAGTACACTCTGCAAAACGTGTTTTTCAGCCCGAAATAAACGCGTTTTTTCAGACAACTGAATCCCCATGTAGCAGCAAGGCTCAGAAGAGCCCACACACTCAGATCTTAACCCCAGTGTGCTGAAAGTGTCAAAACATGTTTTTCAGCAGAAATAAACATGTTTCTGCAAGTTTGGTCAACCCCATGTAAGTTATGGGGCAGTAACAGTACACTTTTCAAAACGTGTTTTTCAGCCCGAAATAAACGCGTTTTTTCAGACAACTGAATCCCCATGTAGCAACAAGGCTCAGAAGAGCCCACACACTCAGATCTTAACCCCAGTGTGCTGAAAGTTTCAAAACATGTTTTTCAGCAGAAATAAACATGTTTCTGCAAGTTTGGTCAACCCCATGTAAGTTATGGGGCAGTAACAGTACACTTTTCAAAACGTGTTTTTCAGCCCGAAATAAACGCGTTTTTTCAGACAACTGAATCCCCATGTAGCAACAAGGCTCAGAAGAGCCCACACACTCAGATCTTAACCCCAGTGTGCTGAAAGTGTCAAAACATGTTTTTCAGCAGAAATAAACATGTTTCTGCAAGTTTGGTCAAACCCATGTAAGTTATGGGGCAGTAACAGTACACTTTTCAAAACGTGTTTTTCAGCCCGAAATAAACGCGTTTTTTCAGACAACTGAATCCCCATGTAGCAACAAGGCTCAGAAGAGCCCACACACTCAGATCTTAACCTCAGTGTGCTGAAAGTGTCAAAACATGTTTTTCAGCAGAAATAAACATGTTTCTGCAAGTTTGGTCAACCCCATGTAAGTTATGGGGCAGTAACAGTACACTTTTCAAAACGTGTTTTTCAGCCCGAAATAAACGCGTTTTTTCAGACAACTGAATACCCATGTAGCAGCAAGTCTCAGAAGAGCCCACACACTCAGCTCTTAACCCCAGTGTGCAGAAAGGGTCAAAACGTGTTTTTCAGCAGAAATAAACATGTTTCTGCAAGTTTGGTCAACCCCATGTAAGTTATGGGGCAGTAACAGTACACTCTGCAAAACGTGTTTTTCAGCCCGAAATAAACGCGTTTTTTCAGACAACTGAATCCCCATGTAGCAGCAAGGCTCAGAAGAGCCCACACACTCAGATCTTAACCCCAGTGTGCAGAAAGGTTCAAAACATGTTTTTCAGCAGAAATAAACATGTTTCTGCAAGTTTGGTCAACCCCATGTAAGTTATGGGGCAGTAACAGTACACTTTTCAAAACGTGTTTTTCAGCCCGAAATAAACGCGTTTTTTCAGACAACTGAATACCCATGTAGCAGCAAGGCTCAGAAGAGCCCACACACTCAGATCTTAACCCCAGTGTGCAGAAAGGGTCAAAACGTGTTTTTCAGCAGAAATAAACATGTTTCTGCAAGTTTGGTCAACCCCATGTAAGTTATGGGGCAGTAACAGTACACTTTTCAAAACGTGTTTTTCAGCCCGAAATAAACGCGTTTTTTCAGACAACTGAATACCCATGTAGCAGCAAGTCTCAGAAGAGCCCACACACTCAGCTCTTAACCCCAGTGTGCAGAAAGGGTCAAAACGTGTTTTTCAGCAGAAATAAACATGTTTCTGCAAGTTTGGTCAACCCCATGTAAGTTATGGGGCAGTAACAGTACACTTTTCAAAACGTGTTTTTCAGCCCGAAATAAACGCGTTTTTTCAGACAACTGAATCCCCATGTAGCAACAAGGCTCAGAAGAGCCCACACACTCAGATCTTAACCCCAGTGTGCTGAAAGTGTCAAAACATGTTTTTCAGCAGAAATAAACATGTTTCTGCAAGTTTGGTCAACCCCATGTAAGTTATGGGGCAGTAACAGTACACTTTTCAAAACGTGTTTTTCAGCCCGAAATAAACGCGTTTTTTCAGACAACTGAATACCCATGTAGCAGCAAGTCTCAGAAGAGCCCACACACTCAGCTCTTAACCCCAGTGTGCAGAAAGGGTCAAAACGTGTTTTTCAGCAGAAATAAACATGTTTCTGCAAGTTTGGTCAACCCCATGTAAGTTATGGGGCAGTAACAGTACACTCTGCAAAACGTGTTTTTCAGCCCGAAATAAACGCGTTTTTTCAGACAACTGAATCCCCATGTAGCAGCAAGGCTCAGAAGAGCCCACACACTCAGATCTTAACCCCAGTGTGCTGAAAGTGTCAAAACATGTTTTTCAGCAGAAATAAACATGTTTCTGCAAGTTTGGTCAACCCCATGTAAGTTATGGGGCAGTAACAGTACACTTTTCAAAACGTGTTTTTCAGCCCGAAATAAACGCGTTTTTTCAGACAACTGAATCCCCATGTAGCAACAAGGCTCAGAAGAGCCCACACACTCAGATCTTAACCCCAGTGTGCTGAAAGTGTCAAAACATGTTTTTCAGCAGAAATAAACATGTTTCTGCAAGTTTGGTCAACCCCATGTAAGTTATGGGGCAGTAACAGTACACTTTTCTAAACGTGTTTTTCAGCCCGAAATAAACGCGTTTTTTCAGACAACTGAATCCCCATGTAGCAACAAGGCTCAGAAGAGCCCACACACTCAGATCTTAACCCCAGTGTGCTGAAAGTGTCAAAACATGTTTTTCAGCAGAAATAAACATGTTTCTGCAAGTTTGGTCAACCCCATGTAAGTTATGGGGCAGTAACAGTACACTTTTCAAAACGTGTTTTTCAGCCCGAAATAAACGCGTTTTTTCAGACAACTGAATCCCCATGTAGCAACAAGGCTCAGAAGAGCCCACACACTCAGATCTTAACCCCAGTATGCTGAAAGTGTCAAAACATGTTTTTCAGCAGAAATAAACATGTTTCTGTAAGTTTGGTCAACCCCATGTAAGTTATGGGGCAGTAACAGTACACTTTTCAAAACGTGTTTTTCAGCCTGAAATAAACGCGTTTTTTCAGACAACTGAATACCCATGTAGCAGCAAGTCTCAGAAGAGCCCACACACTCAGCTCTTAACCCCAGTGTGCAGAAAGGGTCAAAACGTGTTTTTCAGCAGAAATAAACATGTTTCTGCAAGTTTGGTCAACCCCATGTAAGTTATGGGGCAGTAACAGTACACTCTGCAAAACGTGTTTTTCAGCCCGAAATAAACGCGTTTTTTCAGACAACTGAATCCCCATGTAGCAGCAAGGCTCAGAAGAGCCCACACACTCAGATCTTAACCCCAGTGTGCTGAAAGTGTCAAAACATGTTTTTCAGCAGAAATAAACATGTTTCTGCAAGTTTGGTCAACCCCATGTAAGTTATGGGGCAGTAACAGTACACTTTTCAAAACGTGTTTTTCAGCCCGAAATAAACGCGTTTTTTCAGACAACTGAATCCCCATGTAGCAACAAGGCTCAGAAGAGCCCACACACTCAGATCTTAACCCCAGTGTGCTGAAAGTGTCAAAACATGTTTTTCAGCAGAAATAAACATGTTTCTGCAAGTTTGGTCAACCCCATGTAAGTTATGGGGCAGTAACACTACACTTTTCAAAACGTGTTTTTCAGCCCGAAATAAACGCGTTTTTTCAGACAACTGAATCCCCATGTAGCAACAAGGCTCAGAAGAGCCCACACACTCAGATCTTAACCCCAGTGTGCAGAAAGGTTCAAAACATGTTTTTCAGCAGAAATAAACATGTTTCTGCAAGTTTGGTCAACCCCATGTAAGTTATGGGGCAGTAACAGTACACTTTTCAAAACGTGTTTTTCAGCCCGAAATAAACGCGTTTTTTCAGACAACTGAATCCCCATGTAGCAACAAGGCTCAGAAGAGCCCACACACTCAGATCTTAACCCCAGTGTGCAGAAAGGGTCAAAACTTGTTTTTCAGCAGAAATAAACATGTTTCTGCAAGTTTGGTCAACCCCATGTAAGTTATGGGGCAGTAACAGTACACTTTTCAAAACGTGTTTTTCAGCCCGAAATAAACGCGTTTTTTCAGACAACTGAATCCCCATGTAGCAGCAAGGCTCAGAAGAGCCCACACACTCAGATCTTAACCCCAGTGTGCTGAAAGTGTCAAACATGTTTTTCAGCAGAAATAAACATGTTTCTGCAAGTTTGGTCAACCCCATGTAAGTTATGGGGCAGTAACAGTACACTTTTCAAAACGTGTTTTTCAGCCCGAAATAAACGCGTTTTTTCAGACAACTGAATCCCCATGTAGCAACAAGGCTCAGAAGAGCCCACACACTCAGATCTTAACCCCAGTGTGCTGAAAGTGTCAAAACATGTTTTTCAGCAGAAATAAACATGTTTCTGCAAGTTTGGTCAACCCCATGTAAGTTATGGGGCAGTAACAGTACACTTTTCAAAACGTGTTTTTCAGCCCTTAATAAACGCGTTTTTTCAGACAACTGAATCCCCATGTAGCAACAAGGCTCAGAAGAGCCCACACACTCAGATCTTAACCCCAGTGTGCTGAAAGTGTCAAAACATGTTTTTCAGCAGAAATAAACATGTTTCTGCAAGTTTGGTCAACCCCATGTAAGTTATGGGGCAGTAACAGTACACTTTTCAAAACGTGTTTTTCAGCCCGAAATAAACGCGTTTTTTCAGACAACTGAATACCCATGTAGCAGCAAGTCTCAGAAGAGCCCACACACTCAGCTCTTAACCCCAGTGTGCAGAAAGGGTCAAAACGTGTTTTTCAGCAGAAATAAACATGTTTCTGCAAGTTTGGTCAACCCCATGTAAGTTATGGGGCAGTAACAGTACACTCTGCAAAACGTGTTTTTCAGCCCGAAATAAACGCGTTTTTTCAGACAACTGAATCCCCATGTAGCAGCAAGGCTCAGAAGAGCCCACACACTCAGATCTTAACCCCAGTGTGCTGAAAGTGTCAAAACATGTTTTTCAGCAGAAATAAACATGTTTCTGCAAGTTTGGTCAACCCCATGTAAGTTATGGGGCAGTAACAGTACACTTTTCAAAACGTGTTTTTCAGCCCGAAATAAACGCGTTTTTTCAGACAACTGAATCCCCATGTAGCAACAAGGCTCAGAAGAGCCCACACACTCAGATCTTAACCCCAGTGTGCTGAAAGTTTCAAAACATGTTTTTCAGCAGAAATAAACATGTTTCTGCAAGTTTGGTCAACCCCATGTAAGTTATGGGGCAGTAACAGTACACTTTTCAAAACGTGTTTTTCAGCCCGAAATAAACGCGTTTTTTCAGACAACTGAATCCCCATGTAGCAACAAGGCTCAGAAGAGCCCACACACTCAGATCTTAACCCCAGTGTGCTGAAAGTGTCAAAACATGTTTTTCAGCAGAAATAAACATGTTTCTGCAAGTTTGGTCAAACCCATGTAAGTTATGGGGCAGTAACAGTACACTTTTCAAAACGTGTTTTTCAGCCCGAAATAAACGCGTTTTTTCAGACAACTGAATCCCCATGTAGCAACAAGGCTCAGAAGAGCCCACACACTCAGATCTTAACCCCAGTGTGCTGAAAGTGTCAAAACATGTTTTTCAGCAGAAATAAACATGTTTCTGCAAGTTTGGTCAACCCCATGTAAGTTATGGGGCAGTAACAGTACACTTTTCAAAACGTGTTTTTCAGCCCGAAATAAACGCGTTTTTTCAGACAACTGAATACCCATGTAGCAGCAAGTCTCAGAAGAGCCCACACACTCAGCTCTTAACCCCAGTGTGCAGAAAGGGTCAAAACGTGTTTTTCAGCAGAAATAAACATGTTTCTGCAAGTTTGGTCAACCCCATGTAAGTTATGGGGCAGTAACAGTACACTCTGCAAAACGTGTTTTTCAGCCCGAAATAAACGCGTTTTTTCAGACAACTGAATCCCCATGTAGCAGCAAGGCTCAGAAGAGCCCACACACTCAGATCTTAACCCCAGTGTGCAGAAAGGTTCAAAACATGTTTTTCAGCAGAAATAAACATGTTTCTGCAAGTTTGGTCAACCCCATGTAAGTTATGGGGCAGTAACAGTACACTTTTCAAAACGTGTTTTTCAGCCCGAAATAAACGCGTTTTTTCAGACAACTGAATACCCATGTAGCAGCAAGGCTCAGAAGAGCCCACACACTCAGATCTTAACCCCAGTGTGCAGAAAGGGTCAAAACGTGTTTTTCAGCAGAAATAAACATGTTTCTGCAAGTTTGGTCAACCCCATGTAAGTTATGGGGCAGTAACAGTACACTTTTCAAAACGTGTTTTTCAGCCCGAAATAAACGCGTTTTTTCAGACAACTGAATACCCATGTAGCAGCAAGTCTCAGAAGAGCCCACACACTCAGCTCTTAACCCCAGTGTGCAGAAAGGGTCAAAACGTGTTTTTCAGCAGAAATAAACATGTTTCTGCAAGTTTGGTCAACCCCATGTAAGTTATGGGGCAGTAACAGTACACTTTTCAAAACGTGTTTTTCAGCCCGAAATAAACGCGTTTTTTCAGACAACTGAATCCCCATGTAGCAACAAGGCTCAGAAGAGCCCACACACTCAGATCTTAACCCCAGTGTGCTGAAAGTGTCAAAACATGTTTTTCAGCAGAAATAAACATGTTTCTGCAAGTTTGGTCAACCCCATGTAAGTTATGGGGCAGTAACAGTACACTTTTCAAAACGTGTTTTTCAGCCCGAAATAAACGCGTTTTTTCAGACAACTGAATACCCATGTAGCAGCAAGTCTCAGAAGAGCCCACACACTCAGCTCTTAACCCCAGTGTGCAGAAAGGGTCAAAACGTGTTTTTCAGCAGAAATAAACATGTTTCTGCAAGTTTGGTCAACCCCATGTATGTTATGGGGCAGTAACAGTACACTCTGCAAAACGTGTTTTTCAGCCCGAAATAAACGCGTTTTTTCAGACAACTGAATCCCCATGTAGCAGCAAGGCTCAGAAGAGCCCACACACTCAGATCTTAACCCCAGTGTGCTGAAAGTGTCAAAACATGTTTTTCAGCAGAAATAAACATGTTTCTGCAAGTTTGGTCAACCCCATGTAAGTTATGGGGCAGTAACAGTACACTTTTCAAAACGTGTTTTTCAGCCCGAAATAAACGCGTTTTTTCAGACAACTGAATCCCCATGTAGCAACAAGGCTCAGAAGAGCCCACACACTCAGATCTTAACCCCAGTGTGCTGAAAGTGTCAAAACATGTTTTTCAGCAGAAATAAACATGTTTCTGCAAGTTTGGTCAACCCCATGTAAGTTATGGGGCAGTAACAGTACACTTTTCAAAACGTGTTTTTCAGCCCGAAATAAACGCGTTTTTTCAGACAACTGAATCCCCATGTAGCAACAAGGCTCAGAAGAGCCCACACACTCAGATCTTAACCCCAGTGTGCTGAAAGTGTCAAAACATGTTTTTCAGCAGAAATAAACATGTTTCTGCAAGTTTGGTCAACCCCATGTAAGTTATGGGGCAGTAACAGTACACTTTTCAAAACGTGTTTTTCAGCCCGAAATAAACGCGTTTTTTCAGACAACTGAATCCCCATGTAGCAACAAGGCTCAGAAGAGCCCACACACTCAGATCTTAACCCCAGTGTGCTGAAAGTGTCAAAACATGTTTTTCAGCAGAAATAAACATGTTTCTGCAAGTTTGGTCAACCCCATGTAAGTTATGGGGCAGTAACAGTACACTTTTCAAAACGTGTTTTTCAGCCCGAAATAAACGCGTTTTTTCAGACAACTGAATACCCATGTAGCAGCAAGTCTCAGAAGAGCCCACACACTCAGCTCTTAACCCCAGTGTGCAGAAAGGGTCAAAACGTGTTTTTCAGCAGAAATAAACATGTTTCTGCAAGTTTGGTCAACCCCATGTAAGTTATGGGGCAGTAACAGTACACTCTGCAAAACGTGTTTTTCAGCCCGAAATAAACGCGTTTTTTCAGACAACTGAATCCCCATGTAGCAGCAAGGCTCAGAAGAGCCCACACACTCAGATCTTAACCCCAGTGTGCTGAAAGTGTCAAAACATGTTTTTCAGCAGAAATAAACATGTTTCTGCAAGTTTGGTCAACCCCATGTAAGTTATGGGGCAGTAACAGTACACTTTTCAAAACGTGTTTTTCAGCCCGAAATAAACGCGTTTTTTCAGACAACTGAATCCCCATGTAGCAACAAGGCTCAGAAGAGCCCACACACTCAGATCTTAACCCCAGTGTGCTGAAAGTGTCAAAACATGTTTTTCAGCAGAAATAAACATGTTTCTGCAAGTTTGGTCAACCCCATGTAAGTTATGGGGCAGTAACAGTACACTTTTCTAAACGTGTTTTTCAGCCCGAAATAAACGCGTTTTTTCAGACAACTGAATCCCCATGTAGCAACAAGGCTCAGAAGAGCCCACACACTCAGATCTTAACCCCAGTGTGCTGAAAGTGTCAAAACATGTTTTTCAGCAGAAATAAACATGTTTCTGCAAGTTTGGTCAACCCCATGTAAGTTATGGGGCAGTAACAGTACACTTTTCAAAACGTGTTTTTCAGCCCGAAATAAACGCGTTTTTTCAGACAACTGAATCCCCATGTAGCAACAAGGCTCAGAAGAGCCCACACACTCAGATCTTAACCCCAGTGTGCTGAAAGTGTCAAAACATGTTTTTCAGCAGAAATAAACATGTTTCTGCAAGTTTGGTCAACCCCATGTAAGTTATGGGGCAGTAACAGTACACTTTTCAAAACGTGTTTTTCAGCCCGAAATAAACGCGTTTTTTCAGACAACTGAATACCCATGTAGCAGCAAGTCTCAGAAGAGCCCACACACTCAGCTCTTAACCCCAGTGTGCAGAAAGGGTCAAAACGTGTTTTTCAGCAGAAATAAACATGTTTCTGCAAGTTTGGTCAACCCCATGTAAGTTATGGGGCAGTAACAGTACACTCTGCAAAACGTGTTTTTCAGCCCGAAATAAACGCGTTTTTTCAGACAACTGAATCCCCATGTAGCAGCAAGGCTCAGAAGAGCCCACACACTCAGATCTTAACCCCAGTGTGCTGAAAGTGTCAAAACATGTTTTTCAGCAGAAATAAACATGTTTCTGCAAGTTTGGTCAACCCCATGTAAGTTATGGGGCAGTAACAGTACACTTTTCAAAACGTGTTTTTCAGCCCGAAATAAACGCGTTTTTTCAGACAACTGAATCCCCATGTAGCAACAAGGCTCAGAAGAGCCCACACACTCAGCTCTTAACCCCAGTGTGCTGAAAGTGTCAAAACATGTTTTTCAGCAGAAATAAACATGTTTCTGCAAGTTTGGTCAACCCCATGTAAGTTATGGGGCAGTAACAGTACACTTTTCAAAACGTGTTTTTCAGCCCGAAATAAACGCGTTTTTTCAGACAACTGAATCCCCATGTAGCAACAAGGCTCAGAAGAGCCCACACACTCAGATCTTAACCCCAGTGTGCTGAAAGTGTCAAAACATGTTTTTCAGCAGAAATAAACATGTTTCTGCAAGTTTGGTCAACCCCATGTAAGTTATGGGGCAGTAACAGTACACTTTTCAAAACGTGTTTTTCAGCCCGAAATAAACGCGTTTTTTCAGACAACTGAATCCCCATGTAGCAACAAGGCTCAGAAGAGCCCACACACTCAGATCTTAACCCCAGTGTGCTGAAAGTGTCAAAACATGTTTTTCAGCAGAAATAAACATGTTTCTGCAAGTTTGGTCAACCCCATGTAAGTTATGGGGCAGTAACAGTACACTTTTCAAAACGTGTTTTTCAGCCCAAAATAAACGCGTTTTTTCAGACAACTGAATCCCCATGTAGCAACAAGGCTCAGAAGAGCCCACACACTCAGATCTTAACCCCAGTGTGCTGAAAGTGTCAAAACATGTTTTTCAGCAGAAATAAACATGTTTCTGCAAGTTTGGTCAACCCCATGTAAGTTATGGGGCAGTAACAGTACACTTTTCAAAACGTGTTTTTCAGCCCGAAATAAACGCGTTTTTTCAGACAACTGAATACCCATGTAGCAGCAAGTCTCAGAAGAGCCCACACACTCAGCTCTTAACCCCAGTGTGCAGAAAGGGTCAAAACGTGTTTTTCAGCAGAAATAAACATGTTTCTGCAAGTTTGGTCAACCCCATGTAAGTTATGGGGCAGTAACAGTACACTCTGCAAAACGTGTTTTTCAGCCCGAAATAAACGCGTTTTTTCAGACAACTGAATCCCCATGTAGCAACAAGGCTCAGAAGAGCCCACACACTCAGATCTTAACCCCAGTGTGCTGAAAGTGTCAAAACATGTTTTTCAGCAGAAATAAACATGTTTCTGCAAGTTTGGTCAACCCCATGTAAGTTATGGGGCAGTAACAGTACACTTTTCAAAACGTGTTTTTCAGCCCGAAATAAACGCGTTTTTTCAGACAACTGAATCCCCATGTAGCAACAAGGCTCAGAAGAGCCCACACACTCAGATCTTGACCCCAGTGTGCTGAAAGTGTCAAAACATGTTTTTCAGCAGAAATAAACATGTTTCTGCAAGTTTGGTCAACCCCATGTAAGTTATGGGGCAGTAACAGTACACTCTGCAAAACGTGTTTTTCAGCCCGAAATAAACGCGTTTTTTCAGACAACTGAATACCCATGTAGCAGCAAGTCTCAGAAGAGCCCACACACTCAGCTCTTAACCCCAGTGTGCAGAAAGGGTCAAAACGTGTTTTTCAGCAGAAATAAACATGTTTCTGCAAGTTTGGTCAACCCCATGTAAGTTATGGGGCAGTAACAGTACACTTTTCAAAACGTGTTTTTCAGCCCGAAATAAACGCGTTTTTTCAGACAACTGAATCCCCATGTAGCAACAAGGCTCAGAAGAGCCCACACACTCAGATCTTAACCCCAGTGTGCTGAAAGTGTCAAAACATGTTTTTCAGCAGAAATAAACATGTTTCTGCAAGTTTGGTCAACCCCATGTAAGTTATGGGGCAGTAACAGTACACTTTTCAAAACGTGTTTTTCAGCCCGAAATAAACGCGTTTTTTCAGACAACTGAATCCCCATGTAGCAACAAGGCTCAGAAGAGCCCACACACTCAGATCTTAACCCCAGTGTGCTGAAAGTGTCAAAACATGTTTTTTCAGCAGAAATAAACATGTTTCTGCAAGTTTGGTCAACCCCATGTAAGTTATGGGGCAGTAACAGTACACTTTTCAAAACGTGTTTTTCAGCCCGAAATAAACGCGTTTTTTCAGACAACTGAATCCCCATGTAGCAACAAGGCTCAGAAGAGCCCACACACTCAGATCTTAACCCCAGTGTGCTGAAAGTGTCAAAACATGTTTTTCAGCAGAAATAAACATGTTTCTGCAAGTTTGGTCAACCCCATGTAAGTTATGGGGCAGTAACAGTACACTTTTCAAAACGTGTTTTTCAGCCCGAAATAAACGCGTTTTTTCAGACAACTGAATACCCATGTAGCAGCAAGTCTCAGAAGAGCCCACACACTCAGCTCTTAACCCCAGTGTGCAGAAAGGGTCAAAACGTGTTTTTCAGCAGAAATAAACATGTTTCTGCAAGTTTGGTCAACCCCATGTAAGTTATGGGGCAGTAACAGTACACTCTGCAAAACGTGTTTTTCAGCCCGAAATAAACGCGTTTTTTCAGACAACTGAATCCCCATGTAGCAGCAAGGCTCAGAAGAGCCCACACACTCAGATCTTAACCCCAGTGTGCTGAAAGTGTCAAAACATGTTTTTCAGCAGAAATAAACATGTTTCTGCAAGTTTGGTCAACCCCATGTAAGTTATGGCGCAGTAACAGTACACTTTTCAAAACGTGTTTTTCAGCCCGAAATAAACGCGTTTTTTCAGACAACTGAATCCCCATGTAGCAACAAGGCTCAGAAGAGCCCACACACTCAGATCTTAACCCCAGTGTGCTGAAAGTGTCAAAACATGTTTTTCAGCAGAAATAAACATGTTTCTGCAAGTTTGGTCAACCCCATGTAAGTTATGGGGCAGTAACAGTACACTTTTCAAAACGTGTTTTTCAGCCCGAAATAAACGCGTTTTTTCAGACAACTGAATCCCCATGTAGCAACAAGGCTCAGAAGAGCCCACACACTCAGATCTTAACCCCAGTGTGCTGAAAGTGTCAAAACATGTTTTTCAGCAGAAATAAACATGTTTCTGCAAGTTTGGTCAACCCCATGTAAGTTATGGGGCAGTAACAGTACACTTTTCAAAACGTGTTTTTCAGCCCGAAATAAACGCGTTTTTTCAGACAACTGAATACCCATGTAGCAGCAAGTCTCAGAAGAGCCCACACACTCAGCTCTTAACCCCAGTGTGCAGAAAGGGTCAAAACGTGTTTTTCAGCAGAAATAAACATGTTTCTGCAAGTTTGGTCAACCCCATGTAAGTTATGGGGCAGTAACAGTACACTCTGCAAAACGTGTTTTTCAGCCCGAAATAAACGCGTTTTTTCAGACAACTGAATCCCCATGTAGCAGCAAGGCTCAGAAGAGCCCACACACTCAGATCTTAACCCCAGTGTGCTGAAAGTGTCAAAACATGTTTTTCAGCAGAAATAAACATGTTTCTGCAAGTTTGGTCAACCCCATGTAAGTTATGGGGCAGTAACAGTACACTTTTCAAAACGTGTTTTTCAGCCCGAAATAAACGCGTTTTTTCAGACAACTGAATCCCCATGTAGCAACAAGGCTCAGAAGAGCCCACACACTCAGATCTTGACCCCAGTGTGCTGAAAGTGTCAATACATGTTTTTCAGCAGAAATAAACATGTTTCTGCAAGTTTGGTCAACCCCATGTAAGTTATGGGGCAGTAACAGTACACTCTGCAAAACGTGTTTTTCAGCCCGAAATAAACGCGTTTTTTCAGACAACTGAATACCCATGTAGCAGCAAGTCTCAGAAGAGCCCACACACTCAGCTCTTAACCCCAGTGTGCAGAAAGGGTCAAAACGTGTTTTTCAGCAGAAATAAACATGTTTCTGCAAGTTTGGTCAACCCCATGTAAGTTATGGGGCAGTAACAGTACACTCTGCAAAACGTGTTTTTCAGCCCGAAATAAACGCGTTTTTTCAGACAACTGAATCCCCATGTAGCAGCAAGGCTCAGAAGAGCCCACACACTCAGATCTTAACCCCAGTGTGCAGAAAGGGTCAAAACGTGTTTTTCAGCAGAAATAAACATGTTTCTGCAAGTTTGGTCAACCCCATGTAAGTTATGGGGCAGTAACAGTACACTTTTCAAAACGTGTTTTTCAGCCCGAAATAAACGCGTTTTTTCAGACAACTGAATCCCCATGTAGCAACAAGGCTCAGAAGAGCCCACACACTCAGATCTTAACCCCAGTGTGCTGAAAGTGTCAAAACATGTTTTTCAGCAGAAATAAACATGTTTCTGCAAGTTTGGTCAACCCCATGTAAGTTATGGGGCAGTAACAGTACACTTTTCAAAACGTGTTTTTCAGCCCGAAATAAACGCGTTTTTTCAGACAACTGAATCCCCATGTAGCAACAAGGCTCAGAAGAGCCCACACACTCAGATCTTAACCCCAGTGTGCTGAAAGTGTCAAAACATGTTTTTCAGCAGAAATAAACATGTTTCTGCAAGTTTGGTCAACCCCATGTAAGTTATGGGGCAGTAACAGTACACTTTTCAAAACGTGTTTTTCAGCCCGAAATAAACGCGTTTTTTCAGACAACTGAATACCCATGTAGCAGCAAGTCTCAGAAGAGCCCACACACTCAGCTCTTAACCCCAGTGTGCAGAAAGGGTCAAAACGTGTTTTTCAGCAGAAATAAACATGTTTCTGCAAGTTTGGTCAACCCCATGTAAGTTATGGGGCAGTAACAGTACACTCTGCAAAACGTGTTTTTCAGCCCGAAATAAACGCGTTTTTTCAGACAACTGAATCCCCATGTAGCAGCAAGGCTCAGAAGAGCCCACACACTCAGATCTTAACCCCAGTGTGCTGAAAGTGTCAAAACATGTTTTTCAGCAGAAATAAACATGTTTCTGCAAGTTTGGTCAACCCCATGTAAGTTATGGGGCAGTAACAGTACACTTTTCAAAACGTGTTTTTCAGCCCGAAATAAACGCGTTTTTTCAGACAACTGAATACCCATGTAGCAGCAAGTCTCAGAAGAGCCCACACACTCAGCTCTTAACCCCAGTGTGCAGAAAGGGTCAAAACGTGTTTTTCAGCAGAAATAAACATGTTTCTGCAAGTTTGGTCAACCCCATGTAAGTTATGGGGCAATAACAGTACACTCTGCAAAACGTGTTTTTCAGCCCGAAATAAACGCGTTTTTTCAGACAACTGAATCCCCATGTAGCAGCAAGGCTCAGAAGAGCCCACACACTCAGATCGTAACCCCAGTGTGCAGAAAGGGTCAAAACGTGTTTTTCAGCAGAAATAAACATGTTTCTGCAAGTTTGGTCAACCCCATGTAAGTTATGGGGCAGTAACAGTACACTTTTCAAAACGTGTTTTTCAGCCCGAAATCAACGCGTTTTTTCAGACAACTGAATCCCCATGTAGCAGCAAGGCTCAGAAGAGCCCACACACTCAGATCTTAACCCCAGTGTGCAGAAAGGGTCAAAACTTGTTTTTCAGCAGAAATAAACATGTTTCTGCAAGTTTGGTCAACCCCATGTAAGTTATGGGGCAGTAACAGTACACTTTTCAAAACGTGTTTTTCAGCCCGAAATAAACGCGTTTTTTCAGACAACTGAATACCCATGTAGCAGCAAGGCTCAGAAGAGCCCACACACTCAGATCTTAACCCCAGTGTGCTGAAAGTGTCAAAACATGTTTTTCAGCAGAAATAAACATGTTTCTGCAAGTTTGGTCAACCCCATGTAAGTTATGGGGCAGTAACAGTACACTTTTCAAAACGTGTTTTTCAGCCCGAAATAAACGCGTTTTTTCAGACAACTGAATCCCCATGTAGCAACAAGGCTCAGAAGAGCCCACACACTCAGATCTTAACCCCAGTGTGCTGAAAGTGTCAAAACATGTTTTTCAGCAGAAATAAACATGTTTCTGCAAGTTTGGTCAACCCCATGTAAGTTATGGGGCAGTAACAGTACACTCTGCAAAACGTGTTTTTCAGCCCGAAATAAACGCGTTTTTTCAGACAACTGAATCCCCATGTAGCAGCAAGGCTCAGAAGAGCCCACACACTCAGATCTTAACCCCAGTGTGCAGAAAGGTTCAAAACATGTTTTTCAGCAGAAATAAACATGTTTCTGCAAGTTTGGTCAACCCCATGTAAGTTATGGGGCAGTAACAGTACACTTTTCAAAACGTGTTTTTCAGCCCGAAATAAACGCGTTTTTTCAGACAACTGAATCCCCATGTAGCAACAAGGCACAGAAGAGCCCACACACTCAGATCTTAACCCCAGTGTGCTGAAAGTGTCAAAACATGTTTTTCAGCAGAAATAAACATGTTTCTGCAAGTTTGGTCAACCCCATGTAAGTTATGGGGCAGTAACAGTACACTTTTCAAAACGTGTTTTTCAGCCCGAAATAAACGCGTTTTTTCAGACAACTGAATCCCCATGTAGCAACAAGGCTCAGAAGAGCCCACACACTCAGATCTTAACCCCAGTGTGCTGAAAGTGTCAAAACATGTTTTTCAGCAGAAATAAACATGTTTCTGCAAGTTTGGTCAACCCCATGTAAGTTATGGGGCAGTAACAGTACACTCTGCAAAACGTGTTTTTCAGCCCGAAATAAACGCGTTTTTTCAGACAACTGAATACCCATGTAGCAGCAAGTCTCAGAAGAGCCCACACACTCAGCTCTTAACCCCAGTGTGCAGAAAGGGTCAAAACGTGTTTTTCAGCAGAAATAAACATGTTTCTGCAAGTTTGGTCAACCCCATGTAAGTTATGGGGCAGTAACAGTACACTCTGCAAAACGTGTTTTTCAGCCCGAAATAAACGCGTTTTTTCAGACAACTGAATCCCCATGTAGCAACAAGGCTCAGAAGAGCCCACACACTCAGATCTTGACCCCAGTGTGCTGAAAGTGTCAAAACATGTTTTTCAGCAGAAATAAACATGTTTCTGCAAGTTTGGTCAACCCCATGTAAGTTATGGGGCAGTAACAGTACACTCTGCAAAACGTGTTTTTCAGCCCGAAATAAACGCGTTTTTTCAGACAACTGAATACCCATGTAGCAGCAAGTCTCAGAAGAGCCCACACACTCAGCTCTTAACCCCAGTGTGCAGAAAGGGTCAAAACGTGTTTTTCAGCAGAAATAAACATGTTTCTGCAAGTTTGGTCAACCCCATGTAAGTTATGGGGCAATAACAGTACACTCTGCAAAACGTGTTTTTCAGCCCGAAATAAACGCGTTTTTTCAGACAACTGAATCCCCATGTAGCAGCAAGGCTCAGAAGAGCCCACACACTCAGATCTTAACCCCAGTGTGCAGAAAGGGTCAAAACTTGTTTTTCAGCAGAAATAAACATGTTTCTGCAAGTTTGGTCAACCCCATGTAAGTTATGGGGCAGTAACAGTACACTTTTCAAAACTTGTTTTTCAGCCCGAAATAAACGCGTTTTTTCAGACAACTGAATCCCCATGTAGCAGCAAGGCTCAGAAGAGCCCACACACTCAGATCTTAACCCCAGTGTGCTGAAAGTGTCAAAACATGTTTTTCAGCAGAAATAAACATGTTTCTGCAAGTTTGGTCAACCCCATGTAAGTTATGGGGCAGTAACAGTACACTTTTCAAAACGTGTTTTTCAGCCCGAAATAAACGCGTTTTTTCAGACAACTGAATCCCCATGTAGCAACAAGGCTCAGAAGAGCCCACACACTCAGATCTTAACCCCAGTGTGCTGAAAGTGTCAAAACATGTTTTTCAGCAGAAATAAACATGTTTCTGCAAGTTTGGTCAACCCCATGTAAGTTATGGGGCAGTAACAGTACACTCTGCAAAACGTGTTTTTCAGCCCGAAATAAACGCGTTTTTTCAGACAACTGAATCCCCATGTAGCAGCAAGGCTCAGAAGAGCCCACACACTCAGATCTTAACCCCAGTGTGCAGAAAGGTTCAAAACATGTTTTTCAGCAGAAATAAACATGTTTCTGCAAGTTTGGTCAACCCCATGTAAGTTATGGGGCAGTAACAGTACACTTTTCAAAACGTGTTTTTCAGCCCGAAATAAACGCGTTTTTTCAGACAACTGAATCCCCATGTAGCAACAAGGCACAGAAGAGCCCACACACTCAGATCTTAACCCCAGTGTGCTGAAAGTGTCAAAACATGTTTTTCAGCAGAAATAAACATGTTTCTGCAAGTTTGGTCAACCCCATGTAAGTTATGGGGCAGTAACAGTACACTTTTCAAAACGTGTTTTTCAGCCCGAAATAAACGCGTTTTTTCAGACAACTGAATACCCATGTAGCAGCAAGGCTCAGAAGAGCCCACACACTCAGATCTTAACCCCAGTGTGCTGAAAGTGTCAAAACATGTTTTTCAGCAGAAATAAACATGTTTCTGCAAGTTTGGTCAACCCCATGTAAGTTATGGGGCAGTAACAGTACACTTTTCAAAACGTGTTTTTCAGCCCGAAATAAACGCGTTTTTTCAGACAACTGAATCCCCATGTAGCAACAAGGCTCAGAAGAGCCCACACACTCAGATCTTAACCCCAGTGTGCTGAAAGTGTCAAAACATGTTTTTCAGCAGAAATAAACATGTTTCTGCAAGTTTGGTCAACCCCATGTAAGTTATGGGGCAGTAACAGTACACTCTGCAAAACGTGTTTTTCAGCCCGAAATAAACGCGTTTTTTCAGACAACTGAATCCCCATGTAGCAGCAAGGCTCAGAAGAGCCCACACACTCAGATCTTAACCCCAGTGTGCAGAAAGGTTCAAAACATGTTTTTCAGCAGAAATAAACATGTTTCTGCAAGTTTGGTCAACCCCATGTAAGTTATGGGGCAGTAACAGTACACTTTTCAAAACGTGTTTTTCAGCCCGAAATAAACGCGTTTTTTCAGACAACTGAATCCCCATGTAGCAACAAGGCACAGAAGAGCCCACACACTCAGATCTTAACCCCAGTGTGCTGAAAGTGTCAAAACATGTTTTTCAGCAGAAATAAACATGTTTCTGCAAGTTTGGTCAACCCCATGTAAGTTATGGCGCAGTAACAGTACACTTTTCAAAACGTGTTTTTCAGCCCGAAATAAACGCGTTTTTTCAGACAACTGAATCCCCATGTAGCAACAAGGCTCAGAAGAGCCCACACACTCAGATCTTAACCCCAGTGTGCTGAAAGTGTCAAAACATGTTTTTCAGCAGAAATAAACATGTTTCTGCAAGTTTGGTCAACCCCATGTAAGTTATGGGGCAGTAACAGTACACTTTTCAAAACGTGTTTTTCAGCCCGAAATAAACGCGTTTTTTCAGACAACTGAATCCCCATGTAGCAACAAGGCTCAGAAGAGCCCACACACTCAGATCTTAACCCCAGTGTGCTGAAAGTGTCAAAACATGTTTTTCAGCAGAAATAAACATGTTTCTGCAAGTTTGGTCAACCCCATGTAAGTTATGGGGCAGTAACAGTACACTTTTCAAAACGTGTTTTTCAGCCCGAAATAAACGCGTTTTTTCAGACAACTGAATACCCATGTAGCAGCAAGTCTCAGAAGAGCCCACACACTCAGCTCTTAACCCCAGTGTGCAGAAAGGGTCAAAACGTGTTTTTCAGCAGAAATAAACATGTTTCTGCAAGTTTGGTCAACCCCATGTAAGTTATGGGGCAGTAACAGTACACTCTGCAAAACGTGTTTTTCAGCCCGAAATAAACGCGTTTTTTCAGACAACTGAATCCCCATGTAGCAGCAAGGCTCAGAAGAGCCCACACACTCAGATCTTAACCCCAGTGTGCTGAAAGTGTCAAAACATGTTTTTCAGCAGAAATAAACATGTTTCTGCAAGTTTGGTCAACCCCATGTAAGTTATGGGGCAGTAACAGTACACTTTTCAAAACGTGTTTTTCAGCCCGAAATAAACGCGTTTTTTCAGACAACTGAATCCCCATGTAGCAACAAGGCTCAGAAGAGCCCACACACTCAGATCTTGACCCCAGTGTGCTGAAAGTGTCAATACATGTTTTTCAGCAGAAATAAACATGTTTCTGCAAGTTTGGTCAACCCCATGTAAGTTATGGGGCAGTAACAGTACACTCTGCAAAACGTGTTTTTCAGCCCGAAATAAACGCGTTTTTTCAGACAACTGAATACCCATGTAGCAGCAAGTCTCAGAAGAGCCCACACACTCAGCTCTTAACCCCAGTGTGCAGAAAGGGTCAAAACGTGTTTTTCAGCAGAAATAAACATGTTTCTGCAAGTTTGGTCAACCCCATGTAAGTTATGGGGCAGTAACAGTACACTCTGCAAAACGTGTTTTTCAGCCCGAAATAAACGCGTTTTTTCAGACAACTGAATCCCCATGTAGCAGCAAGGCTCAGAAGAGCCCACACACTCAGATCTTAACCCCAGTGTGCAGAAAGGGTCAAAACGTGTTTTTCAGCAGAAATAAACATGTTTCTGCAAGTTTGGTCAACCCCATGTAAGTTATGGGGCAGTAACAGTACACTTTTCAAAACGTGTTTTTCAGCCCGAAATAAACGCGTTTTTTCAGACAACTGAATCCCCATGTAGCAACAAGGCTCAGAAGAGCCCACACACTCAGATCTTAACCCCAGTGTGCTGAAAGTGTCAAAACATGTTTTTCAGCAGAAATAAACATGTTTCTGCAAGTTTGGTCAACCCCATGTAAGTTATGGGGCAGTAACAGTACACTTTTCAAAACGTGTTTTTCAGCCCGAAATAAACGCGTTTTTTCAGACAACTGAATCCCCATGTAGCAACAAGGCTCAGAAGAGCCCACACACTCAGATCTTAACCCCAGTGTGCTGAAAGTGTCAAAACATGTTTTTCAGCAGAAATAAACATGTTTCTGCAAGTTTGGTCAACCCCATGTAAGTTATGGGGCAGTAACAGTACACTTTTCAAAACGTGTTTTTCAGCCCGAAATAAACGCGTTTTTTCAGACAACTGAATACCCATGTAGCAGCAAGTCTCAGAAGAGCCCACACACTCAGCTCTTAACCCCAGTGTGCAGAAAGGGTCAAAACGTGTTTTTCAGCAGAAATAAACATGTTTCTGCAAGTTTGGTCAACCCCATGTAAGTTATGGGGCAGTAACAGTACACTCTGCAAAACGTGTTTTTCAGCCCGAAATAAACGCGTTTTTTCAGACAACTGAATCCCCATGTAGCAGCAAGGCTCAGAAGAGCCCACACACTCAGATCTTAACCCCAGTGTGCTGAAAGTGTCAAAACATGTTTTTCAGCAGAAATAAACATGTTTCTGCAAGTTTGGTCAACCCCATGTAAGTTATGGGGCAGTAACAGTACACTTTTCAAAACGTGTTTTTCAGCCCGAAATAAACGCGTTTTTTCAGACAACTGAATCCCCATGTAGCAACAAGGCTCAGAAGAGCCCACACACTCAGATCTTGACCCCAGTGTGCTGAAAGTGTCAAAACATGTTTTTCAGCAGAAATAAACATGTTTCTGCAAGTTTGGTCAACCCCATGTAAGTTATGGGGCAGTAACAGTACACTCTGCAAAACGTGTTTTTCAGCCCGAAATAAACGCGTTTTTTCAGACAACTGAATACCCATGTAGCAGCAAGTCTCAGAAGAGCCCACACACTCAGCTCTTAACCCCAGTGTGCAGAAAGGGTCAAAACGTGTTTTTCAGCAGAAATAAACATGTTTCTGCAAGTTTGGTCAACCCCATGTAAGTTATGGGGCAATAACAGTACACTCTGCAAAACGTGTTTTTCAGCCCGAAATAAACGCGTTTTTTCAGACAACTGAATCCCCATGTAGCAGCAAGGCTCAGAAGAGCCCACACACTCAGATCGTAACCCCAGTGTGCAGAAAGGGTCAAAACGTGTTTTTCAGCAGAAATAAACATGTTTCTGCAAGTTTGGTCAACCCCATGTAAGTTATGGGGCAGTAACAGTACACTTTTCAAAACGTGTTTTTCAGCCCGAAATCAACGCGTTTTTTCAGACAACTGAATCCCCATGTAGCAGCAAGGCTCAGAAGAGCCCACACACTCAGATCTTAACCCCAGTGTGCAGAAAGGGTCAAAACTTGTTTTTCAGCAGAAATAAACATGTTTCTGCAAGTTTGGTCAACCCCATGTAAGTTATGGGGCAGTAACAGTACACTTTTCAAAACGTGTTTTTCAGCCCGAAATAAACGCGTTTTTTCAGACAACTGAATACCCATGTAGCAGCAAGGCTCAGAAGAGCCCACACACTCAGATCTTAACCCCAGTGTGCTGAAAGTGTCAAAACATGTTTTTCAGCAGAAATAAACATGTTTCTGCAAGTTTGGTCAACCCCATGTAAGTTATGGGGCAGTAACAGTACACTTTTCAAAACGTGTTTTTCAGCCCGAAATAAACGCGTTTTTTCAGACAACTGAATCCCCATGTAGCAACAAGGCTCAGAAGAGCCCACACACTCAGATCTTAACCCCAGTGTGCTGAAAGTGTCAAAACATGTTTTTCAGCAGAAATAAACATGTTTCTGCAAGTTTGGTCAACCCCATGTAAGTTATGGGGCAGTAACAGTACACTCTGCAAAACGTGTTTTTCAGCCCGAAATAAACGCGTTTTTTCAGACAACTGAATCCCCATGTAGCAGCAAGGCTCAGAAGAGCCCACACACTCAGATCTTAACCCCAGTGTGCAGAAAGGTTCAAAACATGTTTTTCAGCAGAAATAAACATGTTTCTGCAAGTTTGGTCAACCCCATGTAAGTTATGGGGCAGTAACAGTACACTTTTCAAAACGTGTTTTTCAGCCCGAAATAAACGCGTTTTTTCAGACAACTGAATCCCCATGTAGCAACAAGGCACAGAAGAGCCCACACACTCAGATCTTAACCCCAGTGTGCTGAAAGTGTCAAAACATGTTTTTCAGCAGAAATAAACATGTTTCTGCAAGTTTGGTCAACCCCATGTAAGTTATGGGGCAGTAACAGTACACTTTTCAAAACGTGTTTTTCAGCCCGAAATAAACGCGTTTTTTCAGACAACTGAATCCCCATGTAGCAACAAGGCTCAGAAGAGCCCACACACTCAGATCTTAACCCCAGTGTGCTGAAAGTGTCAAAACATGTTTTTCAGCAGAAATAAACATGTTTCTGCAAGTTTGGTCAACCCCATGTAAGTTATGGGGCAGTAACAGTACACTTTTCAAAACGTGTTTTTCAGCCCGAAATAAACGCGTTTTTTCAGACAACTGAATACCCATGTAGCAGCAAGTCTCAGAAGAGCCCACACACTCAGCTCTTAACCCCAGTGTGCAGAAAGGGTCAAAACGTGTTTTTCAGCAGAAATAAACATGTTTCTGCAAGTTTGGTCAACCCCATGTAAGTTATGGGGCAGTAACAGTACACTCTGCAAAACGTGTTTTTCAGCCCGAAATAAACACGTTTTTTCAGACAACTGAATCCCCATGTAGCAGCAAGGCTCAGAAGAGCCCACACACTCAGATCTTAACCCCAGTGTGCTGAAAGTGTCAAAACATGTTTTTCAGCAGAAATAAACATGTTTCTGCAAGTTTGGTCAACCCCATGTAAGTTATGGGGCAGTAACAGTACACTTTTCAAAACGTGTTTTTCAGCCCGAAATAAACGCGTTTTTTCAGACAACTGAATCCCCATGTAGCAACAAGGCTCAGAAGAGCCCACACACTCAGATCTTGACCCCAGTGTGCTGAAAGTGTCAAAACATGTTTTTCAGCAGAAATAAACATGTTTCTGCAAGTTTGGTCAACCCCATGTAAGTTATGGGGCAGTAACAGTACACTCTGCAAAACGTGTTTTTCAGCCCGAAATAAACGCGTTTTTTCAGACAACTGAATACCCATGTAGCAGCAAGTCTCAGAAGAGCCCACACACTCAGCTCTTAACCCCAGTGTGCAGAAAGGGTCAAAACGTGTTTTTCAGCAGAAATAAACATGTTTCTGCAAGTTTGGTCAACCCCATGTAAGTTATGGGGCAATAACAGTACACTCTGCAAAACGTGTTTTTCAGCCCGAAATAAACACGTTTTTTCAGACAACTGAATCCCCATGTAGCAGCAAGGCTCAGAAGAGCCCACACACTCAGATCTTAACCCCAGTGTGCAGAAAGGGTCAAAACTTGTTTTTCAGCAGAAATAAACATGTTTCTGCAAGTTTGGTCAACCCCATGTAAGTTATGGGGCAGTAACAGTACACTTTTCAAAACTTGTTTTTCAGCCCGAAATAAACGCGTTTTTTCAGACAACTGAATCCCCATGTAGCAGCAAGGCTCAGAAGAGCCCACACACTCAGATCTTAACCCCAGTGTGCTGAAAGTGTCAAAACATGTTTTTCAGCAGAAATAAACATGTTTCTGCAAGTTTGGTCAACCCCATGTAAGTTATGGGGCAGTAACAGTACACTTTTCAAAACGTGTTTTTCAGCCCGAAATAAACGCGTTTTTTCAGACAACTGAATCCCCATGTAGCAACAAGGCTCAGAAGAGCCCACACACTCAGATCTTAACCCCAGTGTGCTGAAAGTGTCAAAACATGTTTTTCAGCAGAAATAAACATGTTTCTGCAAGTTTGGTCAACCCCATGTAAGTTATGGGGCAGTAACAGTACACTCTGCAAAACGTGTTTTTCAGCCCGAAATAAACGCGTTTTTTCAGACAACTGAATCCCCATGTAGCAGCAAGGCTCAGAAGAGCCCACACACTCAGATCTTAACCCCAGTGTGCAGAAAGGTTCAAAACATGTTTTTCAGCAGAAATAAACATGTTTCTGCAAGTTTGGTCAACCCCATGTAAGTTATGGGGCAGTAACAGTACACTTTTCAAAACGTGTTTTTCAGCCCGAAATAAACGCGTTTTTTCAGACAACTGAATCCCCATGTAGCAACAAGGCACAGAAGAGCCCACACACTCAGATCTTAACCCCAGTGTGCTGAAAGTGTCAAAACATGTTTTTCAGCAGAAATAAACATGTTTCTGCAAGTTTGGTCAACCCCATGTAAGTTATGGGGCAGTAACAGTACACTTTTCAAAACGTGTTTTTCAGCCCGAAATAAACGCGTTTTTTCAGACAACTGAATACCCATGTAGCAGCAAGGCTCAGAAGAGCCCACACACTCAGATCTTAACCCCAGTGTGCTGAAAGTGTCAAAACATGTTTTTCAGCAGAAATAAACATGTTTCTGCAAGTTTGGTCAACCCCATGTAAGTTATGGGGCAGTAACAGTACACTTTTCAAAACGTGTTTTTCAGCCCGAAATAAACGCGTTTTTTCAGACAACTGAATCCCCATGTAGCAACAAGGCTCAGAAGAGCCCACACACTCAGATCTTAACCCCAGTGTGCTGAAAGTGTCAAAACATGTTTTTCAGCAGAAATAAACATGTTTCTGCAAGTTTGGTCAACCCCATGTAAGTTATGGGGCAGTAACAGTACACTCTGCAAAACGTGTTTTTCAGCCCGAAATAAACGCGTTTTTTCAGACAACTGAATCCCCATGTAGCAGCAAGGCTCAGAAGAGCCCACACACTCAGATCTTAACCCCAGTGTGCAGAAAGGTTCAAAACATGTTTTTCAGCAGAAATAAACATGTTTCTGCAAGTTTGGTCAACCCCATGTAAGTTATGGGGCAGTAACAGTACACTTTTCAAAACGTGTTTTTCAGCCCGAAATAAACGCGTTTTTTCAGACAACTGAATCCCCATGTAGCAACAAGGCACAGAAGAGCCCACACACTCAGATCTTAACCCCAGTGTGCTGAAAGTGTCAAAACATGTTTTTCAGCAGAAATAAACATGTTTCTGCAAGTTTGGTCAACCCCATGTAAGTTATGGGGCAGTAACAGTACACTTTTCAAAACGTGTTTTTCAGCCCGAAATAAACGCGTTTTTTCAGACAACTGAATCCCCATGTAGCAACAAGGCTCAGAAGAGCCCACACACTCAGATCTTAACCCCAGTGTGCTGAAAGTGTCAAAACATGTTTTTCAGCAGAAATAAACATGTTTCTGCAAGTTTGGTCAACCCCATGTAAGTTATGGGGCAGTAACAGTACACTTTTCAAAACGTGTTTTTCAGCCCGAAATAAACGCGTTTTTTCAGACAACTGAATCCCCATGTAGCAACAAGGCTCAGAAGAGCCCACACACTCAGATCTTAACCCCAGTGTGCTGAAAGTGTCAAAACATGTTTTTCAGCAGAAATAAACATGTTTCTGCAAGTTTGGTCAACCCCATGTAAGTTATGGGGCAGTAACAGTACACTTTTCAAAACGTGTTTTTCAGCCCGAAATAAACGCGTTTTTTCAGACAACTGAATCCCCATGTAGCAGCAAGTCTCAGAAGAGCCCACACACTCAGCTCTTAACCCCAGTGTGCAGAAAGGGTCAAAACGTGTTTTTCAGCAGAAATAAACATGTTTCTGCAAGTTTGGTCAACCCCATGTAAGTTATGGGGCAGTAACAGTACACTCTGCAAAACGTGTTTTTCAGCCCGAAATAAACACGTTTTTTCAGACAACTGAATCCCCATGTAGCAGCAAGGCTCAGAAGAGCCCACACACTCAGATCTTAACCCCAGTGTGCTGAAAGTGTCAAAACATGTTTTTCAGCAGAAATAAACATGTTTCTGCAAGTTTGGTCAACCCCATGTAAGTTATGGGGCAGTAACAGTACACTTTTCAAAACGTGTTTTTCAGCCCGAAATAAACGCGTTTTTTCAGACAACTGAATCCCCATGTAGCAACAAGGCTCAGAAGAGCCCACACACTCAGATCTTGACCCCAGTGTGCTGAAAGTGTCAAAACATGTTTTTCAGCAGAAATAAACATGTTTCTGCAAGTTTGGTCAACCCCATGTAAGTTATGGGGCAGTAACAGTACACTCTGCAAAACGTGTTTTTCAGCCCGAAATAAACGCGTTTTTTCAGACAACTGAATACCCATGTAGCAGCAAGTCTCAGAAGAGCCCACACACTCAGCTCTTAACCCCAGTGTGCAGAAAGGGTCAAAACGTGTTTTTCAGCAGAAATAAACATGTTTCTGCAAGTTTGGTCAACCCCATGTAAGTTATGGGGCAATAACAGTACACTCTGCAAAACGTGTTTTTCAGCCCGAAATAAACGCGTTTTTTCAGACAACTGAATCCCCATGTAGCAGCAAGGCTCAGAAGAGCCCACACACTCAGATCTTAACCCCAGTGTGCAGAAAGGGTCAAAACTTGTTTTTCAGCAGAAATAAACATGTTTCTGCAAGTTTGGTCAACCCCATGTAAGTTATGGGGCAGTAACAGTACACTTTTCAAAACGTGTTTTTCAGCCCGAAATAAACGCGTTTTTTCAGACAACTGAATACCCATGTAGCAGCAAGGCTCAGAAGAGCCCACACACTCAGATCTTAACCCCAGTGTGCTGAAAGTGTCAAAACATGTTTTTCAGCAGAAATAAACATGTTTCTGCAAGTTTGGTCAACCCCATGTAAGTTATGGGGCAGTAACAGTACACTTTTCAAAACGTGTTTTTCAGCCCGAAATAAACGCGTTTTTTCAGACAACTGAATCCCCATGTAGCAACAAGGCTCAGAAGAGCCCACACACTCAGATCTTAACCCCAGTGTGCTGAAAGTGTCAAAACATGTTTTTCAGCAGAAATAAACATGTTTCTGCAAGTTTGGTCAACCCCATGTAAGTTATGGCGCAGTAACAGTACACTTTTCAAAACGTGTTTTTCAGCCCGAAATAAACGCGTTTTTTCAGACAACTGAATCCCCATGTAGCAACAAGGCTCAGAAGAGCCCACACACTCAGATCTTAACCCCAGTGTGCTGAAAGTGTCAAAACATGTTTTTCAGCAGAAATAAACATGTTTCTGCAAGTTTGGTCAACCCCATGTAAGTTATGGGGCAGTAACAGTACACTTTTCAAAACGTGTTTTTCAGCCCGAAATAAACGCGTTTTTTCAGACAACTGAATCCCCATGTAGCAACAAGGCTCAGAAGAGCCCACACACTCAGATCTTAACCCCAGTGTGCTGAAAGTGTCAAAACATGTTTTTCAGCAGAAATAAACATGTTTCTGCAAGTTTGGTCAACCCCATGTAAGTTATGGGGCAGTAACAGTACACTTTTCAAAACGTGTTTTTCAGCCCGAAATAAACGCGTTTTTTCAGACAACTGAATACCCATGTAGCAGCAAGTCTCAGAAGAGCCCACACACTCAGCTCTTAACCCCAGTGTGCAGAAAGGGTCAAAACGTGTTTTTCAGCAGAAATAAACATGTTTCTGCAAGTTTGGTCAACCCCATGTAAGTTATGGGGCAGTAACAGTACACTCTGCAAAACGTGTTTTTCAGCCCGAAATAAACGCGTTTTTTCAGACAACTGAATCCCCATGTAGCAGCAAGGCTCAGAGGAGCCCACACACTCAGATCTTAACCCCAGTGTGCTGAAAGTGTCAAAACATGTTTTTCAGCAGAAATAAACATGTTTCTGCAAGTTTGGTCAACCCCATGTAAGTTATGGGGCAGTAACAGTACACTTTTCAAAACGTGTTTTTCAGCCCGAAATAAACGCGTTTTTTCAGACAACTGAATCCCCATGTAGCAACAAGGCTCAGAAGAGCCCACACACTCAGATCTTGACCCCAGTGTGCTGAAAGTGTCAATACATGTTTTTCAGCAGAAATAAACATGTTTCTGCAAGTTTGGTCAACCCCATGTAAGTTATGGGGCAGTAACAGTACACTCTGCAAAACGTGTTTTTCAGCCCGAAATAAACGCGTTTTTTCAGACAACTGAATACCCATGTAGCAGCAAGTCTCAGAAGAGCCCACACACTCAGCTCTTAACCCCAGTGTGCAGAAAGGGTCAAAACGTGTTTTTCAGCAGAAATAAACATGTTTCTGCAAGTTTGGTCAACCCCATGTAAGTTATGGGGCAGTAACAGTACACTCTGCAAAACGTGTTTTTCAGCCCGAAATAAACGCGTTTTTTCAGACAACTGAATCCCCATGTAGCAGCAAGGCTCAGAAGAGCCCACACACTCAGATCTTAACCCCAGTGTGCAGAAAGGGTCAAAACGTGTTTTTCAGCAGAAATAAACATGTTTCTGCAAGTTTGGTCAACCCCATGTAAGTTATGGGGCAGTAACAGTACACTTTTCAAAACGTGTTTTTCAGCCCGAAATAAACGCGTTTTTTCAGACAACTGAATCCCCATGTAGCAACAAGGCTCAGAAGAGCCCACACACTCAGATCTTAACCCCAGTGTGCTGAAAGTGTCAAAACATGTTTTTCAGCAGAAATAAACATGTTTCTGCAAGTTTGGTCAACCCCATGTAAGTTATGGGGCAGTAACAGTACACTTTTCAAAACGTGTTTTTCAGCCCGAAATAAACGCGTTTTTTCAGACAACTGAATCCCCATGTAGCAACAAGGCTCAGAAGAGCCCACACACTCAGATCTTAACCCCAGTGTGCTGAAAGTGTCAAAACATGTTTTTCAGCAGAAATAAACATGTTTCTGCAAGTTTGGTCAACCCCATGTAAGTTATGGGGCAGTAACAGTACACTTTTCAAAACGTGTTTTTCAGCCCGAAATAAACGCGTTTTTTCAGACAACTGAATACCCATGTAGCAGCAAGTCTCAGAAGAGCCCACACACTCAGCTCTTAACCCCAGTGTGCAGAAAGGGTCAAAACGTGTTTTTCAGCAGAAATAAACATGTTTCTGCAAGTTTGGTCAACCCCATGTAAGTTATGGGGCAGTAACAGTACACTCTGCAAAACGTGTTTTTCAGCCCGAAATAAACGCGTTTTTTCAGACAACTGAATCCCCATGTAGCAGCAAGGCTCAGAAGAGCCCACACACTCAGATCTTAACCCCAGTGTGCTGAAAGTGTCAAAACATGTTTTTCAGCAGAAATAAACATGTTTCTGCAAGTTTGGTCAACCCCATGTAAGTTATGGGGCAGTAACAGTACACTTTTCAAAACGTGTTTTTCAGCCCGAAATAAACGCGTTTTTTCAGACAACTGAATCCCCATGTAGCAACAAGGCTCAGAAGAGCCCACACACTCAGATCTTGACCCCAGTGTGCTGAAAGTGTCAAAACATGTTTTTCAGCAGAAATAAACATGTTTCTGCAAGTTTGGTCAACCCCATGTAAGTTATGGGGCAGTAACAGTACACTCTGCAAAACGTGTTTTTCAGCCCGAAATAAACGCGTTTTTTCAGACAACTGAATACCCATGTAGCAGCAAGTCTCAGAAGAGCCCACACACTCAGCTCTTAACCCCAGTGTGCAGAAAGGGTCAAAACGTGTTTTTCAGCAGAAATAAACATGTTTCTGCAAGTTTGGTCAACCCCATGTAAGTTATGGGGCAATAACAGTACACTCTGCAAAACGTGTTTTTCAGCCCGAAATAAACGCGTTTTTTCAGACAACTGAATCCCCATGTAGCAGCAAGGCTCAGAAGAGCCCACACACTCAGATCGTAACCCCAGTGTGCAGAAAGGGTCAAAACGTGTTTTTCAGCAGAAATAAACATGTTTCTGCAAGTTTGGTCAACCCCATGTAAGTTATGGGGCAGTAACAGTACACTTTTCAAAACGTGTTTTTCAGCCCGAAATCAACGCGTTTTTTCAGACAACTGAATCCCCATGTAGCAGCAAGGCTCAGAAGAGCCCACACACTCAGATCTTAACCCCAGTGTGCAGAAAGGGTCAAAACTTGTTTTTCAGCAGAAATAAACATGTTTCTGCAAGTTTGGTCAACCCCATGTAAGTTATGGGGCAGTAACAGTACACTTTTCAAAACGTGTTTTTCAGCCCGAAATAAACGCGTTTTTTCAGACAACTGAATACCCATGTAGCAGCAAGGCTCAGAAGAGCCCACACACTCAGATCTTAACCCCAGTGTGCTGAAAGTGTCAAAACATGTTTTTCAGCAGAAATAAACATGTTTCTGCAAGTTTGGTCAACCCCATGTAAGTTATGGGGCAGTAACAGTACACTTTTCAAAACGTGTTTTTCAGCCCGAAATAAACGCGTTTTTTCAGACAACTGAATCCCCATGTAGCAACAAGGCTCAGAAGAGCCCACACACTCAGATCTTAACCCCAGTGTGCTGAAAGTGTCAAAACATGTTTTTCAGCAGAAATAAACATGTTTCTGCAAGTTTGGTCAACCCCATGTAAGTTATGGGGCAGTAACAGTACACTCTGCAAAACGTGTTTTTCAGCCCGAAATAAACGCGTTTTTTCAGACAACTGAATCCCCATGTAGCAGCAAGGCTCAGAAGAGCCCACACACTCAGATCTTAACCCCAGTGTGCAGAAAGGTTCAAAACATGTTTTTCAGCAGAAATAAACATGTTTCTGCAAGTTTGGTCAACCCCATGTAAGTTATGGGGCAGTAACAGTACACTTTTCAAAACGTGTTTTTCAGCCCGAAATAAACGCGTTTTTTCAGACAACTGAATCCCCATGTAGCAACAAGGCACAGAAGAGCCCACACACTCAGATCTTAACCCCAGTGTGCTGAAAGTGTCAAAACATGTTTTTCAGCAGAAATAAACATGTTTCTGCAAGTTTGGTCAACCCCATGTAAGTTATGGGGCAGTAACAGTACACTTTTCAAAACGTGTTTTTCAGCCCGAAATAAACGCGTTTTTTCAGACAACTGAATCCCCATGTAGCAACAAGGCTCAGAAGAGCCCACACACTCAGATCTTAACCCCAGTGTGCTGAAAGTGTCAAAACATGTTTTTCAGCAGAAATAAACATGTTTCTGCAAGTTTGGTCAACCCCATGTAAGTTATGGGGCAGTAACAGTACACTTTTCAAAACGTGTTTTTCAGCCCGAAATAAACGCGTTTTTTCAGACAACTGAATACCCATGTAGCAGCAAGTCTCAGAAGAGCCCACACACTCAGCTCTTAACCCCAGTGTGCAGAAAGGGTCAAAACGTGTTTTTCAGCAGAAATAAACATGTTTCTGCAAGTTTGGTCAACCCCATGTAAGTTATGGGGCAGTAACAGTACACTCTGCAAAACGTGTTTTTCAGCCCGAAATAAACACGTTTTTTCAGACAACTGAATCCCCATGTAGCAGCAAGGCTCAGAAGAGCCCACACACTCAGATCTTAACCCCAGTGTGCTGAAAGTGTCAAAACATGTTTTTCAGCAGAAATAAACATGTTTCTGCAAGTTTGGTCAACCCCATGTAAGTTATGGGGCAGTAACAGTACACTTTTCAAAACGTGTTTTTCAGCCCGAAATAAACGCGTTTTTTCAGACAACTGAATCCCCATGTAGCAACAAGGCTCAGAAGAGCCCACACACTCAGATCTTGACCCCAGTGTGCTGAAAGTGTCAAAACATGTTTTTCAGCAGAAATAAACATGTTTCTGCAAGTTTGGTCAACCCCATGTAAGTTATGGGGCAGTAACAGTACACTCTGCAAAACGTGTTTTTCAGCCCGAAATAAACGCGTTTTTTCAGACAACTGAATACCCATGTAGCAGCAAGTCTCAGAAGAGCCCACACACTCAGCTCTTAACCCCAGTGTGCAGAAAGGGTCAAAACGTGTTTTTCAGCAGAAATAAACATGTTTCTGCAAGTTTGGTCAACCCCATGTAAGTTATGGGGCAATAACAGTACACTCTGCAAAACGTGTTTTTCAGCCCGAAATAAACGCGTTTTTTCAGACAACTGAATCCCCATGTAGCAGCAAGGCTCAGAAGAGCCCACACACTCAGATCTTAACCCCAGTGTGCAGAAAGGGTCAAAACTTGTTTTTCAGCAGAAATAAACATGTTTCTGCAAGTTTGGTCAACCCCATGTAAGTTATGGGGCAGTAACAGTACACTTTTCAAAACTTGTTTTTCAGCCCGAAATAAACGCGTTTTTTCAGACAACTGAATCCCCATGTAGCAGCAAGGCTCAGAAGAGCCCACACACTCAGATCTTAACCCCAGTGTGCTGAAAGTGTCAAAACATGTTTTTCAGCAGAAATAAACATGTTTCTGCAAGTTTGGTCAACCCCATGTAAGTTATGGGGCAGTAACAGTACACTTTTCAAAACGTGTTTTTCAGCCCGAAATAAACGCGTTTTTTCAGACAACTGAATCCCCATGTAGCAACAAGGCTCAGAAGAGCCCACACACTCAGATCTTAACCCCAGTGTGCTGAAAGTGTCAAAACATGTTTTTCAGCAGAAATAAACATGTTTCTGCAAGTTTGGTCAACCCCATGTAAGTTATGGGGCAGTAACAGTACACTCTGCAAAACGTGTTTTTCAGCCCGAAATAAACGCGTTTTTTCAGACAACTGAATCCCCATGTAGCAGCAAGGCTCAGAAGAGCCCACACACTCAGATCTTAACCCCAGTGTGCAGAAAGGTTCAAAACATGTTTTTCAGCAGAAATAAACATGTTTCTGCAAGTTTGGTCAACCCCATGTAAGTTATGGGGCAGTAACAGTACACTTTTCAAAACGTGTTTTTCAGCCCGAAATAAACGCGTTTTTTCAGACAACTGAATCCCCATGTAGCAACAAGGCACAGAAGAGCCCACACACTCAGATCTTAACCCCAGTGTGCTGAAAGTGTCAAAACATGTTTTTCAGCAGAAATAAACATGTTTCTGCAAGTTTGGTCAACCCCATGTAAGTTATGGGGCAGTAACAGTACACTTTTCAAAACGTGTTTTTCAGCCCGAAATAAACGCGTTTTTTCAGACAACTGAATCCCCATGTAGCAACAAGGCTCAGAAGAGCCCACACACTCAGATCTTAACCCCAGTGTGCTGAAAGTGTCAAAACATGTTTTTCAGCAGAAATAAACATGTTTCTGCAAGTTTGGTCAACCCCATGTAAGTTATGGGGCAGTAACAGTACACTCTGCAAAACGTGTTTTTCAGCCCGAAATAAACGCGTTTTTTCAGACAACTGAATCCCCATGTAGCAGCAAGGCTCAGAAGAGCCCACACACTCAGATCTTAACCCCAGTGTGCAGAAAGGTTCAAAACATGTTTTTCAGCAGAAATAAACATGTTTCTGCAAGTTTGGTCAACCCCATGTAAGTTATGGGGCAGTAACAGTACACTTTTCAAAACGTGTTTTTCAGCCCGAAATAAACGCGTTTTTTCAGACAACTGAATCCCCATGTAGCAACAAGGCACAGAAGAGCCCACACACTCAGATCTTAACCCCAGTGTGCTGAAAGTGTCAAAACATGTTTTTCAGCAGAAATAAACATGTTTCTGCAAGTTTGGTCAACCCCATGTAAGTTATGGGGCAGTAACAGTACACTTTTCAAAACGTGTTTTTCAGCCCGAAATAAACGCGTTTTTTCAGACAACTGAATCCCCATGTAGCAACAAGGCTCAGAAGAGCCCACACACTCAGATCTTAACCCCAGTGTGCTGAAAGTGTCAAAACATGTTTTTCAGCAGAAATAAACATGTTTCTGCAAGTTTGGTCAACCCCATGTAAGTTATGGGGCAGTAACAGTACACTTTTCAAAACGTGTTTTTCAGCCCGAAATAAACGCGTTTTTTCAGACAACTGAATCCCCATGTAGCAACAAGGCTCAGAAGAGCCCACACACTCAGATCTTAACCCCAGTGTGCTGAAAGTGTCAAAACATGTTTTTCAGCAGAAATAAACATGTTTCTGCAAGTTTGGTCAACCCCATGTAAGTTATGGGGCAGTAACAGTACACTTTTCAAAACGTGTTTTTCAGCCCGAAATAAACGCGTTTTTTCAGACAACTGAATACCCATGTAGCAGCAAGTCTCAGAAGAGCCCACACACTCAGCTCTTAACCCCAGTGTGCAGAAAGGGTCAAAACGTGTTTTTCAGCAGAAATAAACATGTTTCTGCAAGTTTGGTCAACCCCATGTAAGTTATGGGGCAGTAACAGTACACTCTGCAAAACGTGTTTTTCAGCCCGAAATAAACACGTTTTTTCAGACAACTGAATCCCCATGTAGCAGCAAGGCTCAGAAGAGCCCACACACTCAGATCTTAACCCCAGTGTGCTGAAAGTGTCAAAACATGTTTTTCAGCAGAAATAAACATGTTTCTGCAAGTTTGGTCAACCCCATGTAAGTTATGGGGCAGTAACAGTACACTTTTCAAAACGTGTTTTTCAGCCCGAAATAAACGCGTTTTTTCAGACAACTGAATCCCCATGTAGCAACAAGGCTCAGAAGAGCCCACACACTCAGATCTTGACCCCAGTGTGCTGAAAGTGTCAAAACATGTTTTTCAGCAGAAATAAACATGTTTCTGCAAGTTTGGTCAACCCCATGTAAGTTATGGGGCAGTAACAGTACACTCTGCAAAACGTGTTTTTCAGCCCGAAATAAACGCGTTTTTTCAGACAACTGAATACCCATGTAGCAGCAAGTCTCAGAAGAGCCCACACACTCAGCTCTTAACCCCAGTGTGCAGAAAGGGTCAAAACGTGTTTTTCAGCAGAAATAAACATGTTTCTGCAAGTTTGGTCAACCCCATGTAAGTTATGGGGCAATAACAGTACACTCTGCAAAACGTGTTTTTCAGCCCGAAATAAACGCGTTTTTTCAGACAACTGAATCCCCATGTAGCAGCAAGGCTCAGAAGAGCCCACACACTCAGATCTTAACCCCAGTGTGCAGAAAGGGTCAAAACTTGTTTTTCAGCAGAAATAAACATGTTTCTGCAAGTTTGGTCAACCCCATGTAAGTTATGGGGCAGTAACAGTACACTTTTCAAAACGTGTTTTTCAGCCCGAAATAAACGCGTTTTTTCAGACAACTGAATACCCATGTAGCAGCAAGGCTCAGAAGAGCCCACACACTCAGATCTTAACCCCAGTGTGCTGAAAGTGTCAAAACATGTTTTTCAGCAGAAATAAACATGTTTCTGCAAGTTTGGTCAACCCCATGTAAGTTATGGGGCAGTAACAGTACACTTTTCAAAACGTGTTTTTCAGCCCGAAATAAACGCGTTTTTTCAGACAACTGAATCCCCATGTAGCAACAAGGCTCAGAAGAGCCCACACACTCAGATCTTAACCCCAGTGTGCTGAAAGTGTCAAAACATGTTTTTCAGCAGAAATAAACATGTTTCTGCAAGTTTGGTCAACCCCATGTAAGTTATGGGGCAGTAACAGTACACTCTGCAAAACGTGTTTTTCAGCCCGAAATAAACGCGTTTTTTCAGACAACTGAATCCCCATGTAGCAGCAAGGCTCAGAAGAGCCCACACACTCAGATCTTAACCCCAGTGTGCAGAAAGGTTCAAAACATGTTTTTCAGCAGAAATAAACATGTTTCTGCAAGTTTGGTCAACCCCATGTAAGTTATGGGGCAGTAACAGTACACTTTTCAAAACGTGTTTTTCAGCCCGAAATAAACGCGTTTTTTCAGACAACTGAATCCCCATGTAGCAACAAGGCACAGAAGAGCCCACACACTCAGATCTTAACCCCAGTGTGCTGAAAGTGTCAAAACATGTTTTTCAGCAGAAATAAACATGTTTCTGCAAGTTTGGTCAACCCCATGTAAGTTATGGGGCAGTAACAGTACACTTTTCAAAACGTGTTTTTCAGCCCGAAATAAACGCGTTTTTTCAGACAACTGAATCCCCAAGTAGCAACAAGGCTCAGAAGAGCCCACACACTCAGATCTTAACCCCAGTGTGCTGAAAGTGTCAAAACATGTTTTTCAGCAGAAATAAACATGTTTCTGCAAGTTTGGTCAACCCCATGTAAGTTATGGGGCAGTAACAGTACACTTTTCAAAACGTGTTTTTCAGCCCGAAATAAACGCGTTTTTTCAGACAACTGAATCCCCATGTAGCAACAAGGCTCAGAAGAGCCCACACACTCAGATCTTAACCCCAGTGTGCTGAAAGTGTCAAAACATGTTTTTCAGCAGAAATAAACATGTTTCTGCAAGTTTGGTCAACCCCATGTAAGTTATGGGGCAGTAACAGTACACTTTTCAAAACGTGTTTTTCAGCCCGAAATAAACGCGTTTTTTCAGACAACTGAATACCCATGTAGCAGCAAGTCTCAGAAGAGCCCACACACTCAGCTCTTAACCCCAGTGTGCAGAAAGGGTCAAAACGTGTTTTTCAGCAGAAATAAACATGTTTCTGCAAGTTTGGTCAACCCCATGTAAGTTATGGGGCAGTAACAGTACACTCTGCAAAACGTGTTTTTCAGCCCGAAATAAACGCGTTTTTTCAGACAACTGAATCCCCATGTAGCAGCAAGGCTCAGAAGAGCCCACACACTCAGATCTTAACCCCAGTGTGCTGAAAGTGTCAAAACATGTTTTTCAGCAGAAATAAACATGTTTCTGCAAGTTTGGTCAACCCCATGTAAGTTATGGGGCAGTAACAGTACACTTTTCAAAACGTGTTTTTCAGCCCGAAATAAACGCGTTTTTTCAGACAACTGAATCCCCATGTAGCAACAAGGCTCAGAAGAGCCCACACACTCAGATCTTGACCCCAGTGTGCTGAAAGTGTCAAAACATGTTTTTCAGCAGAAATAAACATGTTTCTGCAAGTTTTGTCAACCCCATGTAAGTTATGGGGCAGTAACAGTACACTCTGCAAAACGTGTTTTTCAGCCCGAAATAAACGCGTTTTTTCAGACAACTGAATACCCATGTAGCAGCAAGTCTCAGAAGAGCCCACACACTCAGCTCTTAACCCCAGTGTGCAGAAAGGGTCAAAACGTGTTTTTCAGCAGAAATAAACATGTTTCTGCAAGTTTGGTCAACCCCATGTAAGTTATGGGGCAATAACAGTACACTCTGCAAAACGTGTTTTTCAGCCCGAAATAAACGCGTTTTTTCAGACAACTGAATCCCCATGTAGCAGCAAGGCTCAGAAGAGCCCACACACTCAGATCTTAACCCCAGTGTGCAGAAAGGGTCAAAACGTGTTTTTCAGCAGAAATAAACATGTTTCTGCAAGTTTGGTCAACCCCATGTAAGTTATGGGGCAGTAACAGTACACTTTTCAAAACGTGTTTTTCAGCCCGAAATCAACGCGTTTTTTCAGACAACTGAATCCCCATGTAGCAGCAAGGCTCAGAAGAGCCCACACACTCAGATCTTAACCCCAGTGTGCAGAAAGGGTCAAAACTTGTTTTTCAGCAGAAATAAACATGTTTCTGCAAGTTTGGTCAACCCCATGTAAGTTATGGGGCAGTAACAGTACACTTTTCAAAACGTGTTTTTCAGCCCGAAATAAACGCGTTTTTTCAGACAACTGAATACCCATGTAGCAGCAAGGCTCAGAAGAGCCCACACACTCAGATCTTAACCCCAGTGTGCTGAAAGTGTCAAAACATGTTTTTCAGCAGAAATAAACATGTTTCTGCAAGTTTGGTCAACCCCATGTAAGTTATGGGGCAGTAACAGTACACTTTTCAAAACGTGTTTTTCAGCCCGAAATAAACGCGTTTTTTCAGACAACTGAATCCCCATGTAGCAACAAGGCTCAGAAGAGCCCACACACTCAGATCTTAACCCCAGTGTGCTGAAAGTGTCAAAACATGTTTTTCAGCAGAAATAAACATGTTTCTGCAAGTTTTGTCAACCCCATGTAAGTTATGGGGCAGTAACAGTACACTTTTCAAAACGTGTTTTTCAGCCCGAAATAAACGCGTTTTTTCAGACAACTGAATCCCCATGTAGCAACAAGGCTCAGAAGAGCCCACACACTCAGCTCTTAACCCCAGTGTGCAGAAAGGGTCAAAACGTGTTTTTCAGCAGAAATAAACATGTTTCTGCAAGTTTGGTCAACCCCATGTAAGTTATGGGGCAGTAACAGTACACTCTGCAAAACGTGTTTTTCAGCCCGAAATAAACGCGTTTTTTCAGACAACTGAATCCCCATGTAGCAGCAAGGCTCAGAAGAGCCCACACACTCAGATCTTAACCCCAGTGTGCAGAAAGGTTCAAAACATGTTTTTCAGCAGAAATAAACATGTTTCTGCAAGTTTGGTCAACCCCATGTAAGATATGCGGCAGTAACAGTACACTTTTCAAAACGTGTTTTTCAGCCCGAAATAAACGCGTTTTTTCAGACAACTGAATCCCCATGTAGCAACAAGGCTCAGAAGAGCCCACACACTCAGATCTTGACCCCAGTGTGCTGAAAGTGTCAAAACATGTTTTTCAGCAGAAATAAACATGTTTCTGCAAGTTTGGTCAACCCCATGTAAGTTATGGGGCAGTAACAGTACACTCTGCAAAACGTGTTTTTCAGCCCGAAATAAACGCGTTTTTTCAGACAACTGAATACCCATGTAGCAGCAAGTCTCAGAAGAGCCCACACACTCAGCTCTTAACCCCAGTGTGCAGAAAGGGTCAAAACGTGTTTTTCAGCAGAAATAAACATGTTTCTGCAAGTTTGGTCAACCCCATGTAAGTTATGGGGCAATAACAGTACACTCTGCAAAACGTGTTTTTCAGCCCGAAATAAACGCGTTTTTTCAGACAACTGAATCCCCATGTAGCAGCAAGGCTCAGAAGAGCCCACACACTCAGATCTTAACCCCAGTGTGCAGAAAGGGTCAAAACTTGTTTTTCAGCAGAAATAAACATGTTTCTGCAAGTTTGGTCAACCCCATGTAAGTTATGGGGCAGTAACAGTACACTTTTCAAAACGTGTTTTTCAGCCCGAAATAAACGCGTTTTTTCAGACAACTGAATACCCATGTAGCAGCAAGGCTCAGAAGAGCCCACACACTCAGATCTTAACCCCAGTGTGCTGAAAGTGTCAAAACATGTTTTTCAGCAGAAATAAACATGTTTCTGCAAGTTTGGTCAACCCCATGTAAGTTATGGGGCAGTAACAGTACACTTTTCAAAACGTGTTTTTCAGCCCGAAATAAACGCGTTTTTTCAGACAACTGAATCCCCATGTAGCAACAAGGCTCAGAAGAGCCCACACACTCAGATCTTAACCCCAGTGTGCTGAAAGTGTCAAAACATGTTTTTCAGCAGAAATAAACATGTTTCTGCAAGTTTGGTCAACCCCATGTAAGTTATGGGGCAGTAACAGTACACTCTGCAAAACGTGTTTTTCAGCCCGAAATAAACGCGTTTTTTCAGACAACTGAATCCCCATGTAGCAGCAAGGCTCAGAAGAGCCCACACACTCAGATCTTAACCCCAGTGTGCAGAAAGGTTCAAAACATGTTTTTCAGCAGAAATAAACATGTTTCTGCAAGTTTGGTCAACCCCATGTAAGTTATGGGGCAGTAACAGTACACTTTTCAAAACGTGTTTTTCAGCCCGAAATAAACGCGTTTTTTCAGACAACTGAATCCCCATGTAGCAACAAGGCACAGAAGAGCCCACACACTCAGATCTTAACCCCAGTGTGCTGAAAGTGTCAAAACATGTTTTTCAGCAGAAATAAACATGTTTCTGCAAGTTTGGTCAACCCCATGTAAGTTATGGGGCAGTAACAGTACACTTTTCAAAACGTGTTTTTCAGCCCGAAATAAACGCGTTTTTTCAGACAACTGAATCCCCAAGTAGCAACAAGGCTCAGAAGAGCCCACACACTCAGATCTTAACCCCAGTGTGCTGAAAGTGTCAAAACATGTTTTTCAGCAGAAATAAACATGTTTCTGCAAGTTTGGTCAACCCCATGTAAGTTATGGGGCAGTAACAGTACACTTTTCAAAACGTGTTTTTCAGCCCGAAATAAACGCGTTTTTTCAGACAACTGAATCCCCATGTAGCAACAAGGCTCAGAAGAGCCCACACACTCAGATCTTAACCCCAGTGTGCTGAAAGTGTCAAAACATGTTTTTCAGCAGAAATAAACATGTTTCTGCAAGTTTGGTCAACCCCATGTAAGTTATGGGGCAGTAACAGTACACTTTTCAAAACGTGTTTTTCAGCCCGAAATAAACGCGTTTTTTCAGACAACTGAATACCCATGTAGCAGCAAGTCTCAGAAGAGCCCACACACTCAGCTCTTAACCCCAGTGTGCAGAAAGGGTCAAAACGTGTTTTTCAGCAGAAATAAACATGTTTCTGCAAGTTTGGTCAACCCCATGTAAGTTATGGGGCAGTAACAGTACACTCTGCAAAACGTGTTTTTCAGCCCGAAATAAACGCGTTTTTTCAGACAACTGAATCCCCATGTAGCAGCAAGGCTCAGAAGAGCCCACACACTCAGATCTTAACCCCAGTGTGCTGAAAGTGTCAAAACATGTTTTTCAGCAGAAATAAACATGTTTCTGCAAGTTTGGTCAACCCCATGTAAGTTATGGGGCAGTAACAGTACACTTTTCAAAACGTGTTTTTCAGCCCGAAATAAACGCGTTTTTTCAGACAACTGAATCCCCATGTAGCAACAAGGCTCAGAAGAGCCCACACACTCAGATCTTGACCCCAGTGTGCTGAAAGTGTCAAAACATGTTTTTCAGCAGAAATAAACATGTTTCTGCAAGTTTTGTCAACCCCATGTAAGTTATGGGGCAGTAACAGTACACTCTGCAAAACGTGTTTTTCAGCCCGAAATAAACGCGTTTTTTCAGACAACTGAATACCCATGTAGCAGCAAGTCTCAGAAGAGCCCACACACTCAGCTCTTAACCCCAGTGTGCAGAAAGGGTCAAAACGTGTTTTTCAGCAGAAATAAACATGTTTCTGCAAGTTTGGTCAACCCCATGTAAGTTATGGGGCAATAACAGTACACTCTGCAAAACGTGTTTTTCAGCCCGAAATAAACGCGTTTTTTCAGACAACTGAATCCCCATGTAGCAGCAAGGCTCAGAAGAGCCCACACACTCAGATCTTAACCCCAGTGTGCAGAAAGGGTCAAAACGTGTTTTTCAGCAGAAATAAACATGTTTCTGCAAGTTTGGTCAACCCCATGTAAGTTATGGGGCAGTAACAGTACACTTTTCAAAACGTGTTTTTCAGCCCGAAATCAACGCGTTTTTTCAGACAACTGAATCCCCATGTAGCAGCAAGGCTCAGAAGAGCCCACACACTCAGATCTTAACCCCAGTGTGCAGAAAGGGTCAAAACTTGTTTTTCAGCAGAAATAAACATGTTTCTGCAAGTTTGGTCAACCCCATGTAAGTTATGGGGCAGTAACAGTACACTTTTCAAAACGTGTTTTTCAGCCCGAAATAAACGCGTTTTTTCAGACAACTGAATACCCATGTAGCAGCAAGGCTCAGAAGAGCCCACACACTCAGATCTTAACCCCAGTGTGCTGAAAGTGTCAAAACATGTTTTTCAGCAGAAATAAACATGTTTCTGCAAGTTTGGTCAACCCCATGTAAGTTATGGGGCAGTAACAGTACACTTTTCAAAACGTGTTTTTCAGCCCGAAATAAACGCGTTTTTTCAGACAACTGAATCCCCATGTAGCAACAAGGCTCAGAAGAGCCCACACACTCAGATCTTAACCCCAGTGTGCTGAAAGTGTCAAAACATGTTTTTCAGCAGAAATAAACATGTTTCTGCAAGTTTTGTCAACCCCATGTAAGTTATGGGGCAGTAACAGTACACTTTTCAAAACGTGTTTTTCAGCCCGAAATAAACGCGTTTTTTCAGACAACTGAATCCCCATGTAGCAACAAGGCTCAGAAGAGCCCACACACTCAGCTCTTAACCCCAGTGTGCAGAAAGGGTCAAAACGTGTTTTTCAGCAGAAATAAACATGTTTCTGCAAGTTTGGTCAACCCCATGTAAGTTATGGGGCAGTAACAGTACACTCTGCAAAACGTGTTTTTCAGCCCGAAATAAACGCGTTTTTTCAGACAACTGAATCCCCATGTAGCAGCAAGGCTCAGAAGAGCCCACACACTCAGATCTTAACCCCAGTGTGCAGAAAGGTTCAAAACATGTTTTTCAGCAGAAATAAACATGTTTCTGCAAGTTTGGTCAACCCCATGTAAGATATGCGGCAGTAACAGTACACTTTTCAAAACGTGTTTTTCAGCCCGAAATAAACGCGTTTTTTCAGACAACTGAATCCCCATGTAGCAACAAGGCTCAGAAGAGCCCACACACTCAGATCTTAACCCCAGTGTGCTGAAAGTGTCAAAACATGTTTTTCAGCAGAAATAAACATGTTTCTGCAAGTTTGGTCAACCCCATGTAAGTTATGGGGCAGTAACAGTACACTTTTCAAAACGTGTTTTTCAGCCCGAAATAAACGCGTTTTTTCAGACAACTGAATCCCCATGTAGCAACAAGGCTCAGAAGAGCCCACACACTCAGATCTTAACCCCAGTGTGCTGAAAGTGTCAAAACATGTTTTTCAGCAGAAATAAACATGTTTCTGCAAGTTTGGTCAACCCCATGTAAGTTATGGGGCAGTAACAGAACACTTTTCAAAACGTGTTTTTCAGCCCGAAATAAACGCGTTTTTTCAGACAACTGAATCCCCATGTAGCAACAAGGCTCAGAAGAGCCCACACACTCAGATCTTAACCCCAGTGTGCTGAAAGTGTCAAAACATGTTTTTCAGCAGAAATAAACATGTTTCTGCAAGTTTGGTCAACCCCATGTAAGTTATGGGGCAGTAACAGTACACTTTTCAAAACGTGTTTTTCAGCCCGAAATAAACGCGTTTTTTCAGACAACTGAATCCCCATGTAGCAACAAGGCTCAGAAGAGCCCACACACTCAGATCTTAACCCCAGTGTGCTGAAAGTGTCAAAACATGTTTTTCAGCAGAAATAAACATGTTTCTGCAAGTTTGGTCAACCCCATGTAAGTTATGGGGCAGTAACAGTACACTTTTCAAAACGTGTTTTTCAGCCCGAAATAAACGCGTTTTTTCAGACAACTGAATCCCCATGTAGCAACAAGGCTCAGAAGAGCCCACACACTCAGATCTTAACCCCAGTGTGCTGAAAGTGTGAAAACATGTTTTTCAGCAGAAATAAACATGTTTCTGCAAGTTTGGTCAACCCCATGTAAGTTATGGGGCAGTAACAGTACACTTTTCAAAACGTGTTTTTCAGCCCGAAATAAACGCGTTTTTTCAGACAACTGAATACCCATGTAGCAGCAAGTCTCAGAAGAGCCCACACACTCAGCTCTTAACCCCAGTGTGCAGAAAGGGTCAAAACGTGTTTTTCAGCAGAAATAAACATGTTTCTGCAAGTTTGGTCAACCCCATGTAAGTTATGGGGCAGTAACAGTACACTCTGCAAAACGTGTTTTTCAGCCCGAAATAAACGCGTTTTTTCAGACAACTGAATACCCATGTAGCAGCAAGGCTCAGACGAGCCCACACACTCAGATCTTAACCCCAGTGTGCAGAAAGGGTCAAAACGTGTTTTTCAGCAGAAATAAACATGTTTCTGCAAGTTTGGTCAACCCCATGTAAGTTATGGGGCAGTAACAGTACACTCTGCAAAACGTGTTTTTCAGCCCGAAATAAACGCGTTTTTTCAGACAACTGAATCCCCATGTAGCAGCAAGGCTCAGAAGAGCCCACACACTCAGATCTTAACCCCAGTGTGCTGAAAGTGTCAAAACATGTTTTTCAGCAGAAATAAACATGTTTCTGCAAGTTTGGTCAACCCCATGTAAGTTATGGGGCAGTAACAGTACACTTTTCAAAACGTGTTTTTCAGCCCGAAATAAACGCGTTTTTTCAGACAACTGAATCCCCATGTAGCAACAAGGCTCAGAAGAGCCCACACACTCAGATCTTAACCCCAGTGTGCTGAAAGTGTCAAAACATGTTTTTCAGCAGAAATAAACATGTTTCTGCAAGTTTGGTCAACCCCATGTAAGTTATGGGGCAGTAACAGTACACTTTTCAAAACGTGTTTTTCAGCCCGAAATAAACGCGTTTTTTCAGACAACTGAATACCCATGTAGCAGCAAGTCTCAGAAGAGCCCACACACTCAGCTCTTAACCCCAGTGTGCAGAAAGGGTCAAAACGTGTTTTTCAGCAGAAATAAACATGTTTCTGCAAGTTTGGTCAACCCCATGTAAGTTATGGGGCAGTAACAGTACACTCTGCAAAACGTGTTTTTCAGCCCGAAATAAACGCGTTTTTTCAGACAACTGAATCCCCATGTAGCAGCAAGGCTCAGAAGAGCCCACACACTCAGATCTTAACCCCAGTGTGCTGAAAGTGTCAAAACATGTTTTTCAGCAGAAATAAACATGTTTCTGCAAGTTTGGTCAACCCCATGTAAGTTATGGGGCAGTAACAGTACACTTTTCAAAACGTGTTTTTCAGCCCGAAATAAACGCGTTTTTTCAGACAACTGAATCCCCATGTAGCAACAAGGCTCAGAAGAGCCCACACACTCAGATCTTAACCCCAGTGTGCTGAAAGTGTCAAAACATGTTTTTCAGCAGAAATAAACATGTTTCTGCAAGTTTGGTCAACCCCATGTAAGTTATGGGGCAGTAACAGTACACTTTTCAAAACGTGTTTTTCAGCCCGAAATAAACGCGTTTTTTCAGACAACTGAATCCCCATGTAGCAACAAGGCTCAAAAGAGCCCACACACTCAGATCTTAACCCCAGTGTGCTGAAAGTGTCAAAACATGTTTTTCAGCAGAAATAAACATGTTTCTGCAAGTTTGGTCAACCCCATGTAAGTTATGGGGCAGTAACAGTACACTTTTCAAAACGTGTTTTTCAGCCCGAAATAAACGCGTTTTTTCAGACAACTGAATACCCATGTAGCAGCAAGTCTCAGAAGAGCCCACACACTCAGCTCTTAACCCCAGTGTGCAGAAAGGGTCAAAACGTGTTTTTCAGCAGAAATAAACATGTTTCTGCAAGTTTGGTCAACCCCATGTAAGTTATGGGGCAGTAACAGTACACTCTGCAAAACGTGTTTTTCAGCCCGAAATAAACGCGTTTTTTCAGACAACTGAATCCCCATGTAGCAGCAAGGCTCAGAAGAGCCCACACACTCAGATCTTAACCCCAGTGTGCTGAAAGTGTCAAAACATGTTTTTCAGCAGAAATAAACATGTTTCTGCAAGTTTGGTCAACCCCATGTAAGTTATGGGGCAGTAACAGTACACTTTTCAAAACGTGTTTTTCAGCCCGAAATAAACGCGTTTTTTCAGACAACTGAATCCCCATGTAGCAACAAGGCTCAGAAGAGCCCACACACTCAGATCTTAACCCCAGTGTGCTGAAAGTGTCAAAACATGTTTTTCAGCAGAAATAAACATGTTTCTGCAAGTTTGGTCAACCCCATGTAAGTTATGGGGCAGTAACAGTACACTTTTCAAAACGTGTTTTTCAGCCCGAAATAAACGCGTTTTTTCAGACAACTGAATCCCCATGTAGCAACAAGGCTCAGAAGAGCCCACACACTCAGATCTTAACCCCAGTGTGCTGAAAGTGTCAAAACATGTTTTTCAGCAGAAATAAACATGTTTCTGCAAGTTTGGTCAACCCCATGTAAGTTATGGGGCAGTAACAGTACACTTTTCAAAACGTGTTTTTCAGCCCTTAATAAACGCGTTTTTTCAGACAACTGAATCCCCATGTAGCAACAAGGCTCAGAAGAGCCCACACACTCAGATCTTAACCCCAGTGTGCTGAAAGTGTCAAAACATGTTTTTCAGCAGAAATAAACATGTTTCTGCAAGTTTGGTCAACCCCATGTAAGTTATGGGGCAGTAACAGTACACTTTTCAAAACGTGTTTTTCAGCCCGAAATAAACGCGTTTTTTCAGACAACTGAATACCCATGTAGCAGCAAGTCTCAGAAGAGCCCACACACTCAGCTCTTAACCCCAGTGTGCAGAAAGGGTCAAAACGTGTTTTTCAGCAGAAATAAACATGTTTCTGCAAGTTTGGTCAACCCCATGTAAGTTATGGGGCAGTAACAGTACACTCTGCAAAACGTGTTTTTCAGCCCGAAATAAACGCGTTTTTTCAGACAACTGAATCCCCATGTAGCAGCAAGGCTCAGAAGAGCCCACACACTCAGATCTTAACCCCAGTGTGCAGAAAGGTTCAAAACATGTTTTTCAGCAGAAATAAACATGTTTCTGCAAGTTTGGTCAACCCCATGTAAGTTATGGGGCAGTAACAGTACACTTTTCAAAACGTGTTTTTCAGCCCGAAATAAACGCGTTTTTTCAGACAACTGAATACCCATGTAGCAGCAAGGCTCAGACGAGCCCACACACTCAGATCTTAACCCCAGTGTGCAGAAAGGGTCAAAACGTGTTTTTCAGCAGAAATAAACATGTTTCTGCAAGTTTGGTCAACCCCATGTAAGTTATGGGGCAGTAACAGTACACTCTGCAAAACGTGTTTTTCAGCCCGAAATAAACGCGTTTTTTCAGACAACTGAATCCCCATGTAGCAGCAAGGCTCAGAAGAGCCCACACACTCAGATCTTAACCCCAGTGTGCTGAAAGTGTCAAAACATGTTTTTCAGCAGAAATAAACATGTTTCTGCAAGTTTGGTCAACCCCATGTAAGTTATGGGGCAGTAACAGTACACTTTTCAAAACGTGTTTTTCAGCCCGAAATAAACGCGTTTTTTCAGACAACTGAATACCCATGTAGCAGCAAGTCTCAGAAGAGCCCACACACTCAGCTCTTAACCCCAGTGTGCAGAAAGGGTCAAAACGTGTTTTTCAGCAGAAATAAACATGTTTCTGCAAGTTTGGTCAACCCCATGTAAGTTATGGGGCAGTAACAGTACACTCTGCAAAACGTGTTTTTCAGCCCGAAATAAACGCGTTTTTTCAGACAACTGAATCCCCATGTAGCAGCAAGGCTCAGAAGAGCCTACACACTCAGATCTTAACCCCAGTGTGCAGAAAGGGTCAAAACGTGTTTTTCAGCAGAAATAAACATGTTTCTGCAAGTTTGGTCAACCCCATGTAAGTTATGGGGCAGTAACAGTACACTTTTCAAAACGTGTTTTTCAGCCCGAAATCAACGCGTTTTTTCAGACAACTGAATCCCCATGTAGCAGCAAGGCTCAGAAGAGCCCACACACTCAGATCTTAACCCCAGTGTGCAGAAAGGGTCAAAACTTGTTTTTCAGCAGAAATAAACATGTTTCTGCAAGTTTGGTCAACCCCATGTAAGTTATGGGGCAGTAACAGTACACTTTTCAAAACGTGTTTTTCAGCCCGAAATAAACGCGTTTTTTCAGACAACTGAATACCCATGTAGCAGCAAGACTCAGAAGAGCCCACACACTCAGATCTTAACCCCAGTGTGCTGAAAGTGTCAAAACATGTTTTTCAGCAGAAATAAACATGTTTCTGCAAGTTTGGTCAACCCCATGTAAGTTATGGGGCAGTAACAGTACACTTTTCAAAACGTGTTTTTCAGCCCGAAATAAACGCGTTTTTTCAGACAACTGAATCCCCATGTAGCAACAAGGCTCAGAAGAGCCCACACACTCAGATCTTAACCCCAGTGTGCTGAAAGTGTCAAAACATGTTTTTCAGCAGAAATAAACATGTTTCTGCAAGTTTTGTCAACCCCATGTAAGTTATGGGGCAGTAACAGTACACTTTTCAAAACGTGTTTTTCAGCCCGAAATAAACGCGTTTTTTCAGACAACTGAATCCCCATGTAGCAACAAGGCTCAGAAGAGCCCACACACTCAGCTCTTAACCCCAGTGTGCAGAAAGGGTCAAAACGTGTTTTTCAGCAGAAATAAACATGTTTCTGCAAGTTTGGTCAACCCCATGTAAGTTATGGGGCAGTAACAGTACACTCTGCAAAACGTGTTTTTCAGCCCGAAATAAACGCGTTTTTTCAGACAACTGAATCCCCATGTAGCAGCAAGGCTCAGAAGAGCCCACACACTCAGATCTTAACCCCAGTGTGCAGAAAGGTTCAAAACATGTTTTTCAGCAGAAATAAACATGTTTCTGCAAGTTTGGTCAACCCCATGTAAGTTATGGGGCAGTAACAGTACACTTTTCAAAACGTGTTTTTCAGCCCGAAATAAACGCGTTTTTTCAGACAACTGAATCCCCATGTAGCAACAAGGCTCAGAAGAGCCCACACACTCAGATCTTAACCCCAGTGTGCTGAAAGTGTCAAAACATGTTTTTCAGCAGAAATAAACATGTTTCTGCAAGTTTGGTCAACCCCATGTAAGTTATGGGGCAGTAACAGTACACTTTTCAAAACGTGTTTTTCAGCCCGAAATAAACGCGTTTTTTCAGACAACTGAATCCCCATGTAGCAACAAGGCTCAGAAGAGCCCACACACTCAGATCTTAACCCCAGTGTGCTGAAAGTGTCAAAACATGTTTTTCAGCAGAAATAAACATGTTTCTGCAAGTTTGGTCAACCCCATGTAAGTTATGGGGCAGTAACAGAACACTTTTCAAAACGTGTTTTTCAGCCCGAAATAAACGCGTTTTTTCAGACAACTGAATCCCCATGTAGCAACAAGGCTCAGAAGAGCCCACACACTCAGATCTTAACCCCAGTGTGCTGAAAGTGTCAAAACATGTTTTTCAGCAGAAATAAACATGTTTCTGCAAGTTTGGTCAACCCCATGTAAGTTATGGGGCAGTAACAGTACACTTTTCAAAACGTGTTTTTCAGCCCGAAATAAACGCGTTTTTTCAGACAACTGAATCCCCATGTAGCAACAAGGCTCAGAAGAGCCCACACACTCAGATCTTAACCCCAGTGTGCTGAAAGTGTCAAAACATGTTTTTCAGCAGAAATAAACATGTTTCTGCAAGTTTGGTCAACCCCATGTAAGTTATGGGGCAGTAACAGTACACTTTTCAAAACGTGTTTTTCAGCCCGAAATAAACGCGTTTTTTCAGACAACTGAATCCCCATGTAGCAACAAGGCTCAGAAGAGCCCACACACTCAGATCTTAACCCCAGTGTGCTGAAAGTGTGAAAACATGTTTTTCAGCAGAAATAAACATGTTTCTGCAAGTTTGGTCAACCCCATGTAAGTTATGGGGCAGTAACAGTACACTCTGCAAAACGTGTTTTTCAGCCCGAAATAAACGCGTTTTTTCAGACAACTGAATCCCCATGTAGCAGCAAGGCTCAGAAGAGCCCACACACTCAGATCTTAACCCCAGTGTGCTGAAAGTGTCAAAACATGTTTTTCAGCAGAAATAAACATGTTTCTGCAAGTTTGGTCAACCCCATGTAAGTTATGGGGCAGTAACAGTACACTTTTCAAAACGTGTTTTTCAGCCCGAAATAAACGCGTTTTTTCAGACAACTGAATACCCATGTAGCAGCAAGTCTCAGAAGAGCCCACACACTCAGCTCTTAACCCCAGTGTGCAGAAAGGGTCAAAACGTGTTTTTCAGCAGAAATAAACATGTTTCTGCAAGTTTGGTCAACCCCATGTAAGTTATGGGGCAGTAACAGTACACTCTGCAAAACGTGTTTTTCAGCCCGAAATAAACGCGTTTTTTCAGACAACTGAATACCCATGTAGCAGCAAGGCTCAGAAGAGCCCACACACTCAGATCTTAACCCCAGTGTGCTGAAAGTGTCAAAACATGTTTTTCAGCAGAAATAAACATGTTTCTGCAAGTTTGGTCAACCCCATGTAAGTTATGGGGCAGTAACAGTACACTTTTCAAAACGTGTTTTTCAGCCCGAAATAAACGCGTTTTTTCAGACAACTGAATCCCCATGTAGCAACAAGGCTCAGAAGAGCCCACACACTCAGATCTTGACCCCAGTGTGCTGAAAGTGTCAAAACATGTTTTTCAGCAGAAATAAACATGTTTCTGCAAGTTTGGTCAACCCCATGTAAGTTATGGGGCAGTAACAGTACACTCTGCAAAACGTGTTTTTCAGCCCGAAATAAACGCGTTTTTTCAGACAACTGAATACCCATGTAGCAGCAAGTCTCAGAAGAGCCCACACACTCAGCTCTTAACCCCAGTGTGCAGAAAGGGTCAAAACGTGTTTTTCAGCAGAAATAAACATGTTTCTGCAAGTTTGGTCAACCCCATGTAAGTTATGGGGCAATAACAGTACACTCTGCAAAACGTGTTTTTCAGCCCGAAATAAACGCGTTTTTTCAGACAACTGAATCCCCATGTAGCAGCAAGGCTCAGAAGAGCCCACACACTCAGATCTTAACCCCAGTGTGCAGAAAGGGTCAAAACGTGTTTTTCAGCAGAAATAAACATGTTTCTGCAAGTTTGGTCAACCCCATGTAAGTTATGGGGCAGTAACAGTACACTTTTCAAAACGTGTTTTTCAGCCCGAAATCAACGCGTTTTTTCAGACAACTGAATCCCCATGTAGCAGCAAGGCTCAGAAGAGCCCACACACTCAGATCTTAACCCCAGTGTGCAGAAAGGGTCAAAACTTGTTTTTCAGCAGAAATAAACATGTTTCTGCAAGTTTGGTCAACCCCATGTAAGTTATGGGGCAGTAACAGTACACTTTTCAAAACGTGTTTTTCAGCCCGAAATAAACGCGTTTTTTCAGACAACTGAATACCCATGTAGCAGCAAGGCTCAGAAGAGCCCACACACTCAGATCTTAACCCCAGTGTGCTGAAAGTGTCAAAACATGTTTTTCAGCAGAAATAAACATGTTTCTGCAAGTTTGGTCAACCCCATGTAAGTTATGGGGCAGTAACAGTACACTTTTCAAAACGTGTTTTTCAGCCCGAAATAAACGCGTTTTTTCAGACAACTGAATCCCCATGTAGCAACAAGGCTCAGAAGAGCCCACACACTCAGATCTTAACCCCAGTGTGCTGAAAGTGTCAAAACATGTTTTTCAGCAGAAATAAACATGTTTCTGCAAGTTTTGTCAACCCCATGTAAGTTATGGGGCAGTAACAGTACACTTTTCAAAACGTGTTTTTCAGCCCGAAATAAACGCGTTTTTTCAGACAACTGAATCCCCATGTAGCAACAAGGCTCAGAAGAGCCCACACACTCAGCTCTTAACCCCAGTGTGCAGAAAGGGTCAAAACGTGTTTTTCAGCAGAAATAAACATGTTTCTGCAAGTTTGGTCAACCCCATGTAAGTTATGGGGCAGTAACAGTACACTCTGCAAAACGTGTTTTTCAGCCCGAAATAAACGCGTTTTTTCAGACAACTGAATCCCCATGTAGCAGCAAGGCTCAGAAGAGCCCACACACTCAGATCTTAACCCCAGTGTGCAGAAAGGTTCAAAACATGTTTTTCAGCAGAAATAAACATGTTTCTGCAAGTTTGGTCAACCCCATGTAAGTTATGGGGCAGTAACAGTACACTTTTCAAAACGTGTTTTTCAGCCCGAAATAAACGCGTTTTTTCAGACAACTGAATCCCCATGTAGCAACAAGGCTCAGAAGAGCCCACACACTCAGATCTTAACCCCAGTGTGCTGAAAGTGTCAAAACATGTTTTTCAGCAGAAATAAACATGTTTCTGCAAGTTTGGTCAACCCCATGTAAGTTATGGGGCAGTAACAGTACACTTTTCAAAACGTGTTTTTCAGCCCGAAATAAACGCGTTTTTTCAGACAACTGAATCCCCATGTAGCAACAAGGCTCAGAAGAGCCCACACACTCAGATCTTAACCCCAGTGTGCTGAAAGTGTCAAAACATGTTTTTCAGCAGAAATAAACATGTTTCTGCAAGTTTGGTCAACCCCATGTAAGTTATGGGGCAGTAACAGAACACTTTTCAAAACGTGTTTTTCAGCCCGAAATAAACGCGTTTTTTCAGACAACTGAATCCCCATGTAGCAACAAGGCTCAGAAGAGCCCACACACTCAGATCTTAACCCCAGTGTGCTGAAAGTGTCAAAACATGTTTTTCAGCAGAAATAAACATGTTTCTGCAAGTTTGGTCAACCCCATGTAAGTTATGGGGCAGTAACAGTACACTTTTCAAAACGTGTTTTTCAGCCCGAAATAAACGCGTTTTTTCAGACAACTGAATCCCCATGTAGCAACAAGGCTCAGAAGAGCCCACACACTCAGATCTTAACCCCAGTGTGCTGAAAGTGTCAAAACATGTTTTTCAGCAGAAATAAACATGTTTCTGCAAGTTTGGTCAACCCCATGTAAGTTATGGGGCAGTAACAGTACACTTTTCAAAACGTGTTTTTCAGCCCGAAATAAACGCGTTTTTTCAGACAACTGAATCCCCATGTAGCAACAAGGCTCAGAAGAGCCCACACACTCAGATCTTAACCCCAGTGTGCTGAAAGTGTGAAAACATGTTTTTCAGCAGAAATAAACATGTTTCTGCAAGTTTGGTCAACCCCATGTAAGTTATGGGGCAGTAACAGTACACTTTTCAAAACGTGTTTTTCAGCCCGAAATAAACGCGTTTTTTCAGACAACTGAATACCCATGTAGCAGCAAGTCTCAGAAGAGCCCACACACTCAGCTCTTAACCCCAGTGTGCAGAAAGGGTCAAAACGTGTTTTTCAGCAGAAATAAACATGTTTCTGCAAGTTTGGTCAACCCCATGTAAGTTATGGGGCAGTAACAGTACACTCTGCAAAACGTGTTTTTCAGCCCGAAATAAACGCGTTTTTTCAGACAACTGAATACCCATGTAGCAGCAAGGCTCAGACGAGCCCACACACTCAGATCTTAACCCCAGTGTGCAGAAAGGGTCAAAACGTGTTTTTCAGCAGAAATAAACATGTTTCTGCAAGTTTGGTCAACCCCATGTAAGTTATGGGGCAGTAACAGTACACTCTGCAAAACGTGTTTTTCAGCCCGAAATAAACGCGTTTTTTCAGACAACTGAATCCCCATGTAGCAGCAAGGCTCAGAAGAGCCCACACACTCAGATCTTAACCCCAGTGTGCTGAAAGTGTCAAAACATGTTTTTCAGCAGAAATAAACATGTTTCTGCAAGTTTGGTCAACCCCATGTAAGTTATGGGGCAGTAACAGTACACTTTTCAAAACGTGTTTTTCAGCCCGAAATAAACGCGTTTTTTCAGACAACTGAATCCCCATGTAGCAACAAGGCTCAGAAGAGCCCACACACTCAGATCTTAACCCCAGTGTGCTGAAAGTGTCAAAACATGTTTTTCAGCAGAAATAAACATGTTTCTGCAAGTTTGGTCAACCCCATGTAAGTTATGGGGCAGTAACAGTACACTTTTCAAAACGTGTTTTTCAGCCCGAAATAAACGCGTTTTTTCAGACAACTGAATACCCATGTAGCAGCAAGTCTCAGACGAGCCCACACACTCAGCTCTTAACCCCAGTGTGCAGAAAGGGTCAAAACGTGTTTTTCAGCAGAAATAAACATGTTTCTGCAAGTTTGGTCAACCCCATGTAAGTTATGGGGCAGTAACAGTACACTCTGCAAAACGTGTTTTTCAGCCCGAAATAAACGCGTTTTTTCAGACAACTGAATCCCCATGTAGCAGCAAGGCTCAGAAGAGCCCACACACTCAGATCTTAACCCCAGTGTGCTGAAAGTGTCAAAACATGTTTTTCAGCAGAAATAAACATGTTTCTGCAAGTTTGGTCAACCCCATGTAAGTTATGGGGCAGTAACAGTACACTTTTCAAAACGTGTTTTTCAGCCCGAAATAAACGCGTTTTTTCAGACAACTGAATCCCCATGTAGCAACAAGGCTCAGAAGAGCCCACACACTCAGATCTTAACCCCAGTGTGCTGAAAGTGTCAAAACATGTTTTTCAGCAGAAATAAACATGTTTCTGCAAGTTTGGTCAACCCCATGTAAGTTATGGGGCAGTAACAGTACACTTTTCAAAACGTGTTTTTCAGCCCGAAATAAACGCGTTTTTTCAGACAACTGAATCCCCATGTAGCAACAAGGCTCAAAAGAGCCCACACACTCAGATCTTAACCCCAGTGTGCTGAAAGTGTCAAAACATGTTTTTCAGCAGAAATAAACATGTTTCTGCAAGTTTGGTCAACCCCATGTAAGTTATGGGGCAGTAACAGTACACTTTTCAAAACGTGTTTTTCAGCCCTTAATAAACGCGTTTTTTCAGACAACTGAATCCCCATGTAGCAACAAGGCTCAGAAGAGCCCACACACTCAGATCTTAACCCCAGTGTGCTGAAAGTGTGAAAACATGTTTTTCAGCAGAAATAAACATGTTTCTGCAAGTTTGGTCAACCCCATGTAAGTTATGGGGCAGTAACAGTACACTTTTCAAAACGTGTTTTTCAGCCCGAAATAAACGCGTTTTTTCAGACAACTGAATACCCATGTAGCAGCAAGTCTCAGAAGAGCCCACACACTCAGCTCTTAACCCCAGTGTGCAGAAAGGGTCAAAACGTGTTTTTCAGCAGAAATAAACATGTTTCTGCAAGTTTGGTCAACCCCATGTAAGTTATGGGGCAGTAACAGTACACTCTGCAAAACGTGTTTTTCAGCCCGAAATAAACGCGTTTTTTCAGACAACTGAATCCCCATGTAGCAGCAAGGCTCAGAAGAGCCCACACACTCAGATCTTAACCCCAGTGTGCTGAAAGTGTCAAAACATGTTTTTCAGCAGAAATAAACATGTTTCTGCAAGTTTGGTCAACCCCATGTAAGTTATGGGGCAGTAACAGTACACTTTTCAAAACGTGTTTTTCAGCCCGAAATAAACGCGTTTTTTCAGACAACTGAATCCCCATGTAGCAACAAGGCTCAGAAGAGCCCACACACTCAGATCTTGACCCCAGTGTGCTGAAAGTGTCAAAACATGTTTTTCAGCAGAAATAAACATGTTTCTGCAAGTTTGGTCAACCCCATGTAAGTTATGGGGCAGTAACAGTACACTCTGCAAAACGTGTTTTTCAGCCCGAAATAAACGCGTTTTTTCAGACAACTGAATACCCATGTAGCAGCAAGTCTCAGAAGAGCCCACACACTCAGCTCTTAACCCCAGTGTGCAGAAAGGGTCAAAACGTGTTTTTCAGCAGAAATAAACATGTTTCTGCAAGTTTGGTCAACCCCATGTAAGTTATGGGGCAGTAACAGTACACTCTGCAGAACGTGTTTTTCAGCCCGAAATAAACGCGTTTTTTCAGACAACTGAATCCCCATGTAGCAGCAAGGCTCAGAAGAGCCCACACACTCAGATCTTAACCCCAGTGTGCAGAAAGGTTCAAAACATGTTTTTCAGCAGAAATAAACATGTTTCTGCAAGTTTGGTCAACCCCATGTAAGTTATGGGGCAGTAACAGTACACTTTTCAAAACGTGTTTTTCAGCCCGAAATAAACGCGTTTTTTCAGACAACTGAATCCCCATGTAGCAACAAGGCTCAGAAGAGCCCACACACTCAGATCTTAACCCCAGTGTGCTGAAAGTGTCAAAACATGTTTTTCAGCAGAAATAAACATGTTTCTGCAAGTTTGGTCAACCCCATGTAAGTTATGGGGCAGTAACAGTACACTTTTCAAAACGTGTTTTTCAGCCCGAAATAAACGCGTTTTTTCAGACAACTGAATCCCCATGTAGCAACAAGGCTCAGAAGAGCCCACACACTCAGATCTTAACCCCAGTGTGCTGAAAGTGTCAAAACATGTTTTTCAGCAGAAATAAACATGTTTCTGCAAGTTTGGTCAACCCCATGTAAGTTATGGGGCAGTAACAGTACACTTTTCAAAACGTGTTTTTCAGCCCGAAATAAACGTGTTTTTTCAGACAACTGAATCCCCATGTAGCAACAAGGCTCAGAAGAGCCCACACACTCAGATCTTGACCCCAGTGTGCTGAAAGTGTCAAAACATGTTTTTCAGCAGAAATAAACATGTTTCTGCAAGTTTGGTCAACCCCATGTAAGTTATGGGGCAGTAACAGTACACTCTGCAAAACGTGTTTTTCAGCCCGAAATAAACGCGTTTTTTCAGACAACTGAATACCCATGTAGCAGCAAGTCTCAGAAGAGCCCACACACTCAGCTCTTAACCCCAGTGTGCAGAAAGGGTCAAAACGTGTTTTTCAGCAGAAATAAACATGTTTCTGCAAGTTTGGTCAACCCCATGTAAGTTATGGGGCAATAACAGTACACTCTGCAAAACGTGTTTTTCAGCCCGAAATAAACGCGTTTTTTCAGACAACTGAATCCCCATGTAGCAGCAAGGCTCAGAAGAGCCCACACACTCAGATCTTAACCCCAGTGTGCAGAAAGGGTCAAAACGTGTTTTTCAGCAGAAATAAACATGTTTCTGCAAGTTTGGTCAACCCCATGTAAGTTATGGGGCAGTAACAGTACACTTTTCAAAACGTGTTTTTCAGCCCGAAATCAACGCGTTTTTTCAGACAACTGAATCCCCATGTAGCAGCAAGGCTCAGAAGAGCCCACACACTCAGATCTTAACCCCAGTGTGCAGAAAGGGTCAAAACTTGTTTTTCAGCAGAAATAAACATGTTTCTGCAAGTTTGGTCAACCCCATGTAAGTTATGGGGCAGTAACAGTACACTTTTCAAAACGTGTTTTTCAGCCCGAAATAAACGCGTTTTTTCAGACAACTGAATCCCCATGTAGCAACAAGGCTCAGAAGAGCCCACACACTCAGATCTTAACCCCAGTGTGCTGAAAGTGTCAAAACATGTTTTTCAGCAGAAATAAACATGTTTCTGCAAGTTTGGTCAACCCCATGTAAGTTATGGGGCAGTAACAGTACACTTTTCAAAACGTGTTTTTCAGCCCGAAATAAACGCGTTTTTTCAGACAACTGAATACCCATGTAGCAGCAAGTCTCAGAAGAGCCCACACACTCAGCTCTTAACCCCAGTGTGCAGAAAGGGTCAAAACGTGTTTTTCAGCAGAAATAAACATGTTTCTGCAAGTTTGGTCAACCCCATGTAAGTTATGGGGCAGTAACAGTACACTTTTCAAAACGTGTTTTTCAGCCCGAAATAAACGCGTTTTTTCAGACAACTGAATACCCATGTAGCAGCAAGGCTCAGAAGAGCCCACACACTCGGATCTTAACCCCAGTGTGCAGAAAGGGTCAAAACGTGTTTTTCAGCAGAAATAAACATGTTTCTGCAAGTTTGGTCAACCCCATGTAAGTTATGGGGCAGTAACAGTACACTCTGCAAAACGTGTTTTTCAGCCCGAAATAAACGCGTTTTTTCAGACAACTGAATACCCATGTAGCAGCAAGGCTCAGAAGAGCCCACACACTCAGATCTTAACCCCAGTGTGCTGAAAGTGTCAAAACATGTTTTTCAGCAGAAATAAACATGTTTCTGCAAGTTTGGTCAACCCCATGTAAGTTATGGGGCAGTAACAGTACACTTTTCAAAACGTGTTTTTCAGCCCGAAATAAACGCGTTTTTTCAGACAACTGAACACCAAGGAAGCAGCAAGGCTCAGAAGAGCCCACACACTCAGATCTTAACCCCAGTGTGCAGAAAGGGTCAAAACGTGTTTTTCAGCAGAAATGAACATGTTTCTGCAAGTTTGGTCAACCCCATGTAAGTTATGGGGCAGTAACAGTACACTCTGCAAAACGTGTTTTTCAGCCCGAAATAAACGCGTTTTTTCAGACAACTGAATCCCCATGTAGCAGCAAAGGCTCAGAAGAGCCCACACACTCAGATCTTAACCCCAGTGTGCAGAAAGGTTCAAAACTTGTTTTTCAGCAGAAATAAACATGTTTCTGCAAGTTTGGTCAACCCCATGTAAGTTATGGGGCAGTAACAGTACACTTTTCAAAACGTGTTTTTCAGCCCGAAATAAACGCGTTTTTTCAGACAACTGAATCCCCATGTAGCAGCAAGGCTCAGAAGAGCCCACACACTCAGATCTTAACCCCAGTGTGCTGAAAGTGTCAAAACATGTTTTTCATCAGAAATAAACATGTTTCTGCAAGTTTGGTCAACCCCATGTAAGTTATGGGGCAGTAACAGTACACTTTTCAAAACGTGTTTTTCAGCCCGAAATAAACGCGTTTTTTCAGACAACTGAACACCAAGGAAGCAGCAAGGCTCAGAAGAGCCCACACACTCAGATCTTAACCCCAGTGTGCAGAAAGGGTCAAAACGTGTTTTTCAGCAGAAATGAACATGTTTCTGCAAGTTTGGTCAACCCCATGTAAGTTATGGGGCAGTAACAGTACACTCTGCAAAACGTGTTTTTCAGCCCGAAATAAACGCGTTTTTTCAGACAACTGAATCCCCATGTAGCAGCAAAGGCTCAGAAGAGCCCACACACTCAGATCTTAACCCCAGTGTGCAGAAAGGTTCAAAACTTGTTTTTCAGCAGAAATAAACATGTTTCTGCAAGTTTGGTCAACCCCATGTAAGTTATGGGGCAGTAACAGTACACTTTTCAAAACGTGTTTTTCAGCCCGAAATAAACGCGTTTTTTCAGACAACTGAATCCCCATGTAGCAGCAAGGCTCAGAAGAGCCCACACACTCAGATCTTAACCCCAGTGTGCTGAAAGTGTCAAAACATGTTTTTCATCAGAAATAAACATGTTTCTGCAAGTTTGGTCAACCCCATGTAAGTTATGGGGCAGTAACAGTACACTTTTCAAAACGTGTTTTTCAGCCCGAAATAAACGCGTTTTTTCAGACAACTGAATCCCCATGTAGCAACAAGGCTCAGAAGAGCCCACACACTCAGATCTTAACCCCAGTGTGCTGAAAGTGTCAAAACATGTTTTTCAGCAGAAATAAACATGTTTCTGCAAGTTTGGTCAACCCCATGTAAGTTATGGGGCAGTAACAGTACACTTTTCAAAACGTGTTTTTCAGCCCTTAATAAACGCGTTTTTTCAGACAACTGAATCCCCATGTAGCAACAAGGCTCAGAAGAGCCCACACACTCAGATCTTAACCCCAGTGTGCTGAAAGTGTCAAAACATGTTTTTCAGCAGAAATAAACATGTTTCTGCAAGTTTGGTCAACCCCATGTAAGTTATGGGGCAGTAACAGTACACTTTTCAAAACGTGTTTTTCAGCCCGAAATAAACGCGTTTTTTCAGACAACTGAATACCCATGTAGCAGCAAGTCTCAGAAGAGCCCACACACTCAGCTCTTAACCCCAGTGTGCAGAAAGGGTCAAAACGTGTTTTTCAGCAGAAATAAACATGTTTCTGCAAGTTTGGTCAACCCCATGTAAGTTATGGGGCAGTAACAGTACACTCTGCAAAACGTGTTTTTCAGCCCGAAATAAACGCGTTTTTTCAGACAACTGAATCCCCATGTAGCAGCAAGGCTCAGAAGAGCCCACACACTCAGATCTTAACCCCAGTGTGCTGAAAGTGTCAAAACATGTTTTTCAGCAGAAATAAACATGTTTCTGCAAGTTTGGTCAACCCCATGTAAGTTATGGGGCAGTAACAGTACACTTTTCAAAACGTGTTTTTCAGCCCGAAATAAACGCGTTTTTTCAGACAACTGAATCCCCATGTAGCAACAAGGCTCAGAAGAGCCCACACACTCAGATCTTGACCCCAGTGTGCTGAAAGTGTCAAAACATGTTTTTCAGCAGAAATAAACATGTTTCTGCAAGTTTGGTCAACCCCATGTAAGTTATGGGGCAGTAACAGTACACTCTGCAAAACGTGTTTTTCAGCCCGAAATAAACGCGTTTTTTCAGACAACTGAATACCCATGTAGCAGCAAGTCTCAGAAGAGCCCACACACTCAGCTCTTAACCCCAGTGTGCAGAAAGGGTCAAAACGTGTTTTTCAGCAGAAATAAACATGTTTCTGCAAGTTTGGTCAACCCCATGTAAGTTATGGGGCAGTAACAGTACACTCTGCAGAACGTGTTTTTCAGCCCGAAATAAACGCGTTTTTTCAGACAACTGAATCCCCATGTAGCAGCAAGGCTCAGAAGAGCCCACACACTCAGATCTTAACCCCAGTGTGCAGAAAGGTTCAAAACATGTTTTTCAGCAGAAATAAACATGTTTCTGCAAGTTTGGTCAACCCCATGTAAGTTATGGGGCAGTAACAGTACACTTTTCAAAACGTGTTTTTCAGCCCGAAATAAACGCGTTTTTTCAGACAACTGAATCCCCATGTAGCAACAAGGCTCAGAAGAGCCCACACACTCAGATCTTAACCCCAGTGTGCTGAAAGTGTCAAAACATGTTTTTCAGCAGAAATAAACATGTTTCTGCAAGTTTGGTCAACCCCATGTAAGTTATGGGGCAGTAACAGTACACTTTTCAAAACGTGTTTTTCAGCCCGAAATAAACGCGTTTTTTCAGACAACTGAATCCCCATGTAGCAACAAGGCTCAGAAGAGCCCACACACTCAGATCTTAACCCCAGTGTGCTGAAAGTGTCAAAACATGTTTTTCAGCAGAAATAAACATGTTTCTGCAAGTTTGGTCAACCCCATGTAAGTTATGGGGCAGTAACAGTACACTTTTCAAAACGTGTTTTTCAGCCCGAAATAAACGTGTTTTTTCAGACAACTGAATCCCCATGTAGCAACAAGGCTCAGAAGAGCCCACACACTCAGATCTTGACCCCAGTGTGCTGAAAGTGTCAAAACATGTTTTTCAGCAGAAATAAACATGTTTCTGCAAGTTTGGTCAACCCCATGTAAGTTATGGGGCAGTAACAGTACACTCTGCAAAACGTGTTTTTCAGCCCGAAATAAACGCGTTTTTTCAGACAACTGAATACCCATGTAGCAGCAAGTCTCAGAAGAGCCCACACACTCAGCTCTTAACCCCAGTGTGCAGAAAGGGTCAAAACGTGTTTTTCAGCAGAAATAAACATGTTTCTGCAAGTTTGGTCAACCCCATGTAAGTTATGGGGCAATAACAGTACACTCTGCAAAACGTGTTTTTCAGCCCGAAATAAACGCGTTTTTTCAGACAACTGAATCCCCATGTAGCAGCAAGGCTCAGAAGAGCCCACACACTCAGATCTTAACCCCAGTGTGCAGAAAGGGTCAAAACGTGTTTTTCAGCAGAAATAAACATGTTTCTGCAAGTTTGGTCAACCCCATGTAAGTTATGGGGCAGTAACAGTACACTTTTCAAAACGTGTTTTTCAGCCCGAAATCAACGCGTTTTTTCAGACAACTGAATCCCCATGTAGCAGCAAGGCTCAGAAGAGCCCACACACTCAGATCTTAACCCCAGTGTGCAGAAAGGGTCAAAACTTGTTTTTCAGCAGAAATAAACATGTTTCTGCAAGTTTGGTCAACCCCATGTAAGTTATGGGGCAGTAACAGTACACTTTTCAAAACGTGTTTTTCAGCCCGAAATAAACGCGTTTTTTCAGACAACTGAATCCCCATGTAGCAACAAGGCTCAGAAGAGCCCACACACTCAGATCTTAACCCCAGTGTGCTGAAAGTGTCAAAACATGTTTTTCAGCAGAAATAAACATGTTTCTGCAAGTTTGGTCAACCCCATGTAAGTTATGGGGCAGTAACAGTACACTTTTCAAAACGTGTTTTTCAGCCCGAAATAAACGCGTTTTTTCAGACAACTGAATACCCATGTAGCAGCAAGTCTCAGAAGAGCCCACACACTCAGCTCTTAACCCCAGTGTGCAGAAAGGGTCAAAACGTGTTTTTCAGCAGAAATAAACATGTTTCTGCAAGTTTGGTCAACCCCATGTAAGTTATGGGGCAGTAACAGTACACTTTTCAAAACGTGTTTTTCAGCCCGAAATAAACGCGTTTTTTCAGACAACTGAATACCCATGTAGCAGCAAGGCTCAGAAGAGCCCACACACTCAGATCTTAACCCCAGTGTGCTGAAAGTGTCAAAACATGTTTTTCAGCAGAAATAAACATGTTTCTGCAAGTTTGGTCAACCCCATGTAAGTTATGGGGCAGTAACAGTACACTTTTCAAAACGTGTTTTTCAGCCCGAAATAAACGCGTTTTTTCAGACAACTGAACACCAAGGAAGCAGCAAGGCTCAGAAGAGCCCACACACTCAGATCTTAACCCCAGTGTGCAGAAAGGGTCAAAACGTGTTTTTCAGCAGAAATGAACATGTTTCTGCAAGTTTGGTCAACCCCATGTAAGTTATGGGGCAGTAACAGTACACTCTGCAAAACGTGTTTTTCAGCCCGAAATAAACGCGTTTTTTCAGACAACTGAATCCCCATGTAGCAGCAAAGGCTCAGAAGAGCCCACACACTCAGATCTTAACCCCAGTGTGCAGAAAGGTTCAAAACTTGTTTTTCAGCAGAAATAAACATGTTTCTGCAAGTTTGGTCAACCCCATGTAAGTTATGGGGCAGTAACAGTACACTTTTCAAAACGTGTTTTTCAGCCCGAAATAAACGCGTTTTTTCAGACAACTGAATCCCCATGTAGCAGCAAGGCTCAGAAGAGCCCACACACTCAGATCTTAACCCCAGTGTGCTGAAAGTGTCAAAACATGTTTTTCATCAGAAATAAACATGTTTCTGCAAGTTTGGTCAACCCCATGTAAGTTATGGGGCAGTAACAGTACACTTTTCAAAACGTGTTTTTCAGCCCGAAATAAACGCGTTTTTTCAGACAACTGAATCCCCATGTAGCAACAAGGCTCAGAAGAGCCCACACACTCAGATCTTAACCCCAGTGTGCTGAAAGTGTCAAAACATGTTTTTCAGCAGAAATAAACATGTTTCTGCAAGTTTGGTCAACCCCATGTAAGTTATGGGGCAGTAACAGTACACTTTTCAAAACGTGTTTTTCAGCCCTTAATAAACGCGTTTTTTCAGACAACTGAATCCCCATGTAGCAACAAGGCTCAGAAGAGCCCACACACTCAGATCTTAACCCCAGTGTGCTGAAAGTGTCAAAACATGTTTTTCAGCAGAAATAAACATGTTTCTGCAAGTTTGGTCAACCCCATGTAAGTTATGGGGCAGTAACAGTACACTTTTCAAAACGTGTTTTTCAGCCCGAAATAAACGCGTTTTTTCAGACAACTGAATACCCATGTAGCAGCAAGTCTCAGAAGAGCCCACACACTCAGCTCTTAACCCCAGTGTGCAGAAAGGGTCAAAACGTGTTTTTCAGCAGAAATAAACATGTTTCTGCAAGTTTGGTCAACCCCATGTAAGTTATGGGGCAGTAACAGTACACTCTGCAAAACGTGTTTTTCAGCCCGAAATAAACGCGTTTTTTCAGACAACTGAATCCCCATGTAGCAGCAAGGCTCAGAAGAGCCCACACACTCAGATCTTAACCCCAGTGTGCTGAAAGTGTCAAAACATGTTTTTCAGCAGAAATAAACATGTTTCTGCAAGTTTGGTCAACCCCATGTAAGTTATGGGGCAGTAACAGTACACTTTTCAAAACGTGTTTTTCAGCCCGAAATAAACGCGTTTTTTCAGACAACTGAATCCCCATGTAGCAACAAGGCTCAGAAGAGCCCACACACTCAGATCTTGACCCCAGTGTGCTGAAAGTGTCAAAACATGTTTTTCAGCAGAAATAAACATGTTTCTGCAAGTTTGGTCAACCCCATGTAAGTTATGGGGCAGTAACAGTACACTCTGCAAAACGTGTTTTTCAGCCCGAAATAAACGCGTTTTTTCAGACAACTGAATACCCATGTAGCAGCAAGTCTCAGAAGAGCCCACACACTCAGCTCTTAACCCCAGTGTGCAGAAAGGGTCAAAACGTGTTTTTCAGCAGAAATAAACATGTTTCTGCAAGTTTGGTCAACCCCATGTAAGTTATGGGGCAGTAACAGTACACTCTGCAGAACGTGTTTTTCAGCCCGAAATAAACGCGTTTTTTCAGACAACTGAATCCCCATGTAGCAGCAAGGCTCAGAAGAGCCCACACACTCAGATCTTAACCCCAGTGTGCAGAAAGGTTCAAAACATGTTTTTCAGCAGAAATAAACATGTTTCTGCAAGTTTGGTCAACCCCATGTAAGTTATGGGGCAGTAACAGTACACTTTTCAAAACGTGTTTTTCAGCCCGAAATAAACGCGTTTTTTCAGACAACTGAATACCCATGTAGCAGCAAGGCTCAGACGAGCCCACACACTCAGATCTTAACCCCAGTGTGCAGAAAGGGTCAAAACGTGTTTTTCAGCAGAAATAAACATGTTTCTGCAAGTTTGGTCAACCCCATGTAAGTTATGGGGCAGTAACAGTACACTCTGCAAAACGTGTTTTTCAGCCCGAAATAAACGCGTTTTTTCAGACAACTGAATCCCCATGTAGCAGCAAGGCTCAGAAGAGCCCACACACTCAGATCTTAACCCCAGTGTGCTGAAAGTGTCAAAACATGTTTTTCAGCAGAAATAAACATGTTTCTGCAAGTTTGGTCAACCCCATGTAAGTTATGGGGCAGTAACAGTACACTTTTCAAAACGTGTTTTTCAGCCCGAAATAAACGCGTTTTTTCAGACAACTGAATACCCATGTAGCAGCAAGGCTCAGAAGAGCCCACACACTCAGATCTTAACCCCAGTGTGCAGAAAGGGTCAAAACGTGTTTTTCAGCAGAAATAAACATGTTTCTGCAAGTTTGGTCAACCCCACGTAAGTTATGGGGCAGTAACAGTACACTCTGCAAAACGTGTTTTTCAGCCCGAAATAAACGCGTTTTTTCAGACAACTGAATCCCCATGTAGCAGCAAGGCTCAGAAGAGCCCACACACTCAGATCTTAACCCCAGTGTGCAGAAAGGTTCAAAACATGTTTTTCAGCAGAAATAAACATGTTTCTGCAAGTTTGGTCAACCCCATGTAAGTTATGGGGCAGTAACAGTACACTTTTCAAAACTTGTTTTTCAGCCCGAAATAAACGCGTTTTTTCAGACAACTGAATCCCCATGTAGCAACAAGGCTCAGAAGAGCCCACACACTCAGATCTTAACCCCAGTGTGCTGAAAGTGTCAAAACATGTTTTTCAGCAGAAATAAACATGTTTCTGCAAGTTTGGTCAACCCCATGTAAGTTATGGGGCAGTAACAGTACACTTTTCAAAACGTGTTTTTCAGCCCGAAATAAACGCGTTTTTTCAGACAACTGAATCCCCATGTAGCAACAAGGCTCAGAAGAGCCCACACACTCAGATCTTAACCAAAGTGTGCTGAAAGTGTCAAAACATGTTTTTCAGCAGAAATAAACATGTTTCTGCAAGTTTGGTCAACCCCATGTAAGTTATGGGGCAGTAACAGTACACTTTTCAAAACGTGTTTTTCAGCCCGAAATAAACGCGTTTTTTCAGACAACTGAATCCCCATGTAGCAGCAAGGCTCAGAAGAGCCCACACACTCAGATCTTAACCCCAGTGTGCTGAAAGTGTCAAAACGTGTTTTTCAGCAGAAATAAACATGTTTCTGCAAGTTTGGTCAACCCCATGTAAGTTATGGGGCAGTAACAGTACACTTTTCAAAACGTGTTTTTCAGCCCGAAATAAACGCGTTTTTTCAGACAACTGAATCCCCATGTAGCAACAAGGCTCAGAAGAGCCCACACACTCAGATCTTAACCAAAGTGTGCTGAAAGTGTCAAAACATGTTTTTCAGCAGAAATAAACATGTTTCTGCAAGTTTGGTCAACCCCATGTAAGTTATGGGGCAGTAACAGTACACTTTTCAAAACGTGTTTTTCAGCCCGAAATAAACGCGTTTTTTCAGACAACTGAATCCCCATGTAGCAGCAAGGCTCAGAAGAGCCCACACACTCAGATCTTAACCCCAGTGTGCTGAAAGTGTCAAAACGTGTTTTTCAGCAGAAATAAACATGTTTCTGCAAGTTTGGTCAACCCCATGTAAGTTATGGGGCAGTAACAGTACACTCTGCAAAACGTGTTTTTCAGCCCGAAATAAACGCGTTTTTTCAGACAACTGAATCCCCATGTAGCAGCAAGGCTCAGAAGAGCCCACACACTCAGATCTTAACCCCAGTGTGCTGAAAGTGTCAAAACATGTTTTTCAGCAGAAATAAACATGTTTCTGCAAGTTTGGTCAACCCCATGTAAGTTATGGGGCAGTAACAGTACACTTTTCAAAACGTGTTTTTCAGCCCGAAATAAACGCGTTTTTTCAGACAACTGAATCCCCATGTAGCAACAAGGCTCAGAAGAGCCCACACACTCAGATCTTGACCCCAGTGTGCTGAAAGTGTCAAAACATGTTTTTCAGCAGAAATAAACATGTTTCTGCAAGTTTGGTCAACCCCATGTAAGTTATGGGGCAGTAACAGTACACTCTGCAAAACGTGTTTTTCAGCCCGAAATAAACGCGTTTTTTCAGACAACTGAACACCCATGTAGCAGCAAGTCTCAGAAGAGCCCACACACTCAGCTCTTAACCCCAGTGTGCAGAAAGGGTCAAAACGTGTTTTTCAGCAGAAATAAACATGTTTCTGCAAGTTTGGTCAACCCCATGTAAGTTATGGGGCAGTAACAGTACACTCTGCAGAACGTGTTTTTCAGCCCGAAATAAACGCGTTTTTTCAGACAACTGAATCCCCATGTAGCAGCAAGGCTCAGAAGAGCCCACACACTCAGATCTTAACCCCAGTGTGCAGAAAGGTTCAAAACATGTTTTTCAGCAGAAATAAAGATGTTTCTGCAAGTTTGGTCAACCCCATGTAAGTTATGGGGCAGTAACAGTACACTTTTCAAAACGTGTTTTTCAGCCCGAAATAAACGCGTTTTTTCAGACAACTGAATCCCCATGTAGCAACAAGGCTCAGAAGAGCCCACACACTCAGATCTTAACCCCAGTGTGCTGAAAGTGTCAAAACATGTTTTTCAGCAGAAATAAACATGTTTCTGCAAGTTTGGTCAACCCCATGTAAGTTATGGGGCAGTAACAGTACACTTTTCAAAACGTGTTTTTCAGCCCGAAATAAACGCGTTTTTTCAGACAACTGAATCCCCATGTAGCAACAAGGCTCAGAAGAGCCCACACACTCAGATCTTAACCCCAGTGTGCTGAAAGTGTCAAAACATGTTTTTCAGCAGAAATAAACATGTTTCTGCAAGTTTGGTCAACCCCATGTAAGTTATGGGGCAGTAACAGTACACTTTTCAAAACGTGTTTTTCAGCCCGAAATAAACGCGTTTTTTCAGACAACCGAATCCCCATGTAGCAACAAGGCTCAGAAGAGCCCACACACTCAGATCTTGACCCCAGTGTGCTGAAAGTGTCAAAACATGTTTTTCAGCAGAAATAAACATGTTTCTGCAAGTTTGGTCAACCCCATGTAAGTTATGGGGCAGTAACAGTACACTCTGCAAAACGTGTTTTTCAGCCCGAAATAAACGCGTTTTTTCAGACAACTGAATACCCATGTAGCAGCAAGTCTCAGAAGAGCCCACACACTCAGCTCTTAACCCCAGTGTGCAGAAAGGGTCAAAACGTGTTTTTCAGCAGAAATAAACATGTTTCTGCAAGTTTGGTCAACCCCATGTAAGTTATGGGGCAATAACAGTACACTCTGCAAAACGTGTTTTTCAGCCCGAAATAAACGCGTTTTTTCAGACAACTGAATCCCCATGTAGCAGCAAGGCTCAGAAGAGCCCACACACTCAGATCTTAACCCCAGTGTGCAGAAAGGGTCAAAACGTGTTTTTCAGCAGAAATAAACATGTTTCTGCAAGTTTGGTCAACCCCATGTAAGTTATGGGGCAGTAACAGTACACTTTTCAAAACGTGTTTTTCAGCCCGAAATCAACGCGTTTTTTCAGACAACTGAATCCCCATGTAGCAGCAAGGCTCAGAAGAGCCCACACACTCAGATCTTAACCCCAGTGTGCAGAAAGGGTCAAAACTTGTTTTTCAGCAGAAATAAACATGTTTCTGCAAGTTTGGTCAACCCCATGTAAGTTATGGGGCAGTAACAGTACACTTTTCAAAACGTGTTTTTCAGCCCGAAATAAACGCGTTTTTTCAGACAACTGAATCCCCATGTAGCAACAAGGCTCAGAAGAGCCCACACACTCAGATCTTAACCCCAGTGTGCTGAAAGTGTCAAAACATGTTTTTCAGCAGAAATAAACATGTTTCTGCAAGTTTGGTCAACCCCATGTAAGTTATGGGGCAGTAACAGTACACTTTTCAAAACGTGTTTTTCAGCCCGAAATAAACGCGTTTTTTCAGACAACTGAATACCCATGTAGCAGCAAGTCTCAGAAGAGCCCACACACTCAGCTCTTAACCCCAGTGTGCAGAAAGGGTCAAAACGTGTTTTTCAGCAGAAATAAACATGTTTCTGCAAGTTTGGTCAACCCCATGTAAGTTATGGGGCAGTAACAGTACACTCTGCAAAACGTGTTTTTCAGCCCGAAATAAACGCGTTTTTTCAGACAACTGAATACCCATGTAGCAGCAAGGCTCAGAAGAGCCCACACACTCAGATCTTAACCCCAGTGTGCTGAAAGTGTCAAAACATGTTTTTCAGCAGAAATAAACATGTTTCTGCAAGTTTGGTCAACCCCATGTAAGTTATGGGGCAGTAACAGTACACTTTTCAAAACGTGTTTTTCAGCCCGAAATAAACGCGTTTTTTCAGACAACTGAACACCAAGGAAGCAGCAAGGCTCAGAAGAGCCCACACACTCAGATCTTAACCCCAGTGTGCAGAAAGGGTCAAAACGTGTTTTTCAGCAGAAATGAACATGTTTCTGCAAGTTTGGTCAACCCCATGTAAGTTATGGGGCAGTAACAGTACACTCTGCAAAACGTGTTTTTCAGCCCGAAATAAACGCGTTTTTTCAGACAACTGAATCCCCATGTAGCAGCAAAGGCTCAGAAGAGCCCACACACTCAGATCTTAACCCCAGTGTGCAGAAAGGTTCAAAACTTGTTTTTCAGCAGAAATAAACATGTTTCTGCAAGTTTGGTCAACCCCATGTAAGTTATGGGGCAGTAACAGTACACTTTTCAAAACGTGTTTTTCAGCCCGAAATAAACGCGTTTTTTCAGACAACTGAATCCCCATGTAGCAGCAAGGCTCAGAAGAGCCCACACACTCAGATCTTAACCCCAGTGTGCTGAAAGTGTCAAAACATGTTTTTCATCAGAAATAAACATGTTTCTGCAAGTTTGGTCAACCCCATGTAAGTTATGGGGCAGTAACAGTACACTTTTCAAAACGTGTTTTTCAGCCCGAAATAAACGCGTTTTTTCAGACAACTGAATCCCCATGTAGCAACAAGGCTCAGAAGAGCCCACACACTCAGATCTTAACCCCAGTGTGCTGAAAGTGTCAAAACATGTTTTTCAGCAGAAATAAACATGTTTCTGCAAGTTTGGTCAACCCCATGTAAGTTATGGGGCAGTAACAGTACACTTTTCAAAACGTGTTTTTCAGCCCTTAATAAACGCGTTTTTTCAGACAACTGAATCCCCATGTAGCAACAAGGCTCAGAAGAGCCCACACACTCAGATCTTAACCCCAGTGTGCTGAAAGTGTCAAAACATGTTTTTCAGCAGAAATAAACATGTTTCTGCAAGTTTGGTCAACCCCATGTAAGTTATGGGGCAGTAACAGTACACTTTTCAAAACGTGTTTTTCAGCCCGAAATAAACGCGTTTTTTCAGACAACTGAATACCCATGTAGCAGCAAGTCTCAGAAGAGCCCACACACTCAGCTCTTAACCCCAGTGTGCAGAAAGGGTCAAAACGTGTTTTTCAGCAGAAATAAACATGTTTCTGCAAGTTTGGTCAACCCCATGTAAGTTATGGGGCAGTAACAGTACACTCTGCAAAACGTGTTTTTCAGCCCGAAATAAACGCGTTTTTTCAGACAACTGAATCCCCATGTAGCAGCAAGGCTCAGAAGAGCCCACACACTCAGATCTTAACCCCAGTGTGCTGAAAGTGTCAAAACATGTTTTTCAGCAGAAATAAACATGTTTCTGCAAGTTTGGTCAACCCCATGTAAGTTATGGGGCAGTAACAGTACACTTTTCAAAACGTGTTTTTCAGCCCGAAATAAACGCGTTTTTTCAGACAACTGAATCCCCATGTAGCAACAAGGCTCAGAAGAGCCCACACACTCAGATCTTGACCCCAGTGTGCTGAAAGTGTCAAAACATGTTTTTCAGCAGAAATAAACATGTTTCTGCAAGTTTGGTCAACCCCATGTAAGTTATGGGGCAGTAACAGTACACTCTGCAAAACGTGTTTTTCAGCCCGAAATAAACGCGTTTTTTCAGACAACTGAATACCCATGTAGCAGCAAGTCTCAGAAGAGCCCACACACTCAGCTCTTAACCCCAGTGTGCAGAAAGGGTCAAAACGTGTTTTTCAGCAGAAATAAACATGTTTCTGCAAGTTTGGTCAACCCCATGTAAGTTATGGGGCAGTAACAGTACACTCTGCAGAACGTGTTTTTCAGCCCGAAATAAACGCGTTTTTTCAGACAACTGAATCCCCATGTAGCAGCAAGGCTCAGAAGAGCCCACACACTCAGATCTTAACCCCAGTGTGCAGAAAGGTTCAAAACATGTTTTTCAGCAGAAATAAACATGTTTCTGCAAGTTTGGTCAACCCCATGTAAGTTATGGGGCAGTAACAGTACACTTTTCAAAACGTGTTTTTCAGCCCGAAATAAACGCGTTTTTTCAGACAACTGAATACCCATGTAGCAGCAAGGCTCAGACGAGCCCACACACTCAGATCTTAACCCCAGTGTGCAGAAAGGGTCAAAACGTGTTTTTCAGCAGAAATAAACATGTTTCTGCAAGTTTGGTCAACCCCATGTAAGTTATGGGGCAGTAACAGTACACTCTGCAAAACGTGTTTTTCAGCCCGAAATAAACGCGTTTTTTCAGACAACTGAATCCCCATGTAGCAGCAAGGCTCAGAAGAGCCCACACACTCAGATCTTAACCCCAGTGTGCTGAAAGTGTCAAAACATGTTTTTCAGCAGAAATAAACATGTTTCTGCAAGTTTGGTCAACCCCATGTAAGTTATGGGGCAGTAACAGTACACTTTTCAAAACGTGTTTTTCAGCCCGAAATAAACGCGTTTTTTCAGACAACTGAATCCCCATGTAGCAACAAGGCTCAGAAGAGCCCACACACTCAGATCTTGACCCCAGTGTGCTGAAAGTGTCAAAACATGTTTTTCAGCAGAAATAAACATGTTTCTGCAAGTTTGGTCAACCCCATGTAAGTTATGGGGCAGTAACAGTACACTCTGCAAAACGTGTTTTTCAGCCCGAAATAAACGCGTTTTTTCAGACAACTGAATACCCATGTAGCAGCAAGTCTCAGAAGAGCCCACACACTCAGCTCTTAACCCCAGTGTGCAGAAAGGGTCAAAACGTGTTTTTCAGCAGAAATAAACATGTTTCTGCAAGTTTGGTCAACCCCATGTAAGTTATGGGGCAATAACAGTACACTCTGCAAAACGTGTTTTTCAGCCCGAAATCAACGCGTTTTTTCAGACAACTGAATCCCCATGTAGCAGCAAGGCTCAGAAGAGCCCACACACTCAGATCTTAACCCCAGTGTGCAGAAAGGGTCAAAACTTGTTTTTCAGCAGAAATAAACATGTTTCTGCAAGTTTGGTCAACCCCATGTAAGTTATGGGGCAGTAACAGTACACTTTTCAAAACGTGTTTTTCAGCCCGAAATAAACGCGTTTTTTCAGACAACTGAATCCCCATGTAGCAACAAGGCTCAGAAGAGCCCACACACTCAGATCTTAACCCCAGTGTGCTGAAAGTGTCAAAACATGTTTTTCAGCAGAAATAAACATGTTTCTGCAAGTTTGGTCAACCCCATGTAAGTTATGGGGCAGTAACAGTACACTTTTCAAAACGTGTTTTTCAGCCCGAAATAAACGTGTTTTTTCAGACAACTGAATACCCATGTAGCAGCAAGTCTCAGAAGAGCCCACACACTCAGCTCTTAACCCCAGTGTGCAGAAAGGGTCAAAACGTGTTTTTCAGCAGAAATAAACATGTTTCTGCAAGTTTGGTCAACCCCATGTAAGTTATGGGGCAGTAACAGTACACTTTTCAAAACGTGTTTTTCAGCCCGAAATAAACGCGTTTTTTCAGACAACTGAATCCCCATGTAGCAGCAAGGCTCAGAAGAGCCCACACACTCAGATCTTAACCCCAGTGTGCAGAAAGGGTCAAAACATGTTTTTCAGCAGAAATAAACATGTTTCTGCAAGTTTGGTCAACCCCATGTAAGTTATGGGGCAGTAACAGTACACTCTGCAAAACGTGTTTTTCAGCCCGAAATAAACGCGTTTTTTCAGACAACTGAATCCCCATGTAGCAGCAAGGCTCAGAAGAGCCCACACACTCAGATCTTAACCCCAGTGTGCTGAAAGTGTCAAAACATGTTTTTCAGCAGAATTAAACATGTTTCTGCAAGTTTGGTCAACCCCATGTAAGTTATGGGGCAGGGGCACCTCAAGGGACAGTTCTTTCTCCATTCCTCTTCACCCTCTATACTTCGGACTTTAAGTACAACTCAAAGTCATGCCACCTGCAAAAGTTCTCAGATGACTCTGCGATTGTGGGATGTATCAAGGGTGAGCAGGAGGAGGAGTACAGAGGACTGGTCAGCAGCTTTGTGGAGTGGTGTGGGGTGAACCACTTGGAACTGAATGTTACAAAGACAAAGGAACTGGTGATAGATTTCAGGAGGAAAAAGGTCAAACCTACTCCTGTCTACATCCATGGGAGTGGCGTGGAGATGGTGGACTCGTACAAGTACCTGGGAGTGCACATCGACGATAGACTGGAATGGTCTAAGAACATCGAGGCCATCTATAAGAACGGACAGAGCCGACTTTACTTCTTGAGGAGGCTCAGGTCCTTCAATGTGTGTAGTAAGATGCTACACATGTTTTATCAGTCGGTGGTAGCGAGTGCCATTTTCTACGCAGTGGTGTGCTGGGGCTCTGGGATTAGAGCAGTAGATTCCAAAAGGCTGAACAAGCTCATCAGGAGAGCGAGCTCTGTCATTGGGTCTGACCTGGACCCCTTGGAGGTAGTGGCTGAGAGGAGAATGATGTCCAAACTGGAGGCCATCATGGACAACTTCTCCCATCCCCTCTATGACAGGCTTGCAGGAATGAAGAGCACGTTCAGCAATAGACTGATTCACCCACGGTGCGACAGGGAGCGCTACAGGAGGTCATTCTTGCCGTCTGCCATAAGACTGTACAACGCATCCACCTTGCGTCTTGGCAGAGGCAACAGCGACAGTGACCTGTTTCTGGACTAAACGCATATACACATATACTGCTACATCTGTTCTCTTTCTTTTTCTTTTTCTTTTTCCCGTTTACAACCACTTTTGTGCAATATATGCCAGGGACCTGTGCAATACATTTATATTTATATGTATATCTATGGTTACATCTATATTTATATTCATACGTGTGATACGATTTTCTGTGTACTGTTCTGTTCTAGTTTCCTCTTGTGTGTCCGGACTGTGAGTAACTCTTGTATTGTATTGTATGTATTGTACTATTAGTATATACAGATGCAGCCATTCAAAATGGGTGAGGTATTTCACGGCATACCGCGACACGCCCACCGGGGTATCACGCGGTATCACGTGTGTCACGTGACTAGCTATCCGGCGTCGCCTTGTAAAACCGCCAGGGGGAGCTTAACCTCTCATGTACAGCATTCGAGCCTTTAATTTTGAACTGTGTATTACAGCATGTTAATCATCAGTCATTCAAATGTTGGTATATTTTATGAAAGCAAGATTGCTCAGTTGGACAAAAGTACACAACCTACCTTTATCAGAAATATTTATGCATCAAAGCCTTTACTGAAGATATTACTAATAGTATTAATAATGGATGACTTTGGACAAGCTGTATACTCAAAGTATAATTTCTTTAGCACATTTGTACAAGCACTTGGAATCTGTCCAAGCCATACTTTGTCAGTCATTTTGTTTTACTTCAACGGGCATAAAAACTTCCTTGCTTTTAACAGGGCGTTTCATAATTTCTAACTACGAAAATGATTTAAAATGCGACACCTATCATGAAAAGAAAAAAATACACACCAGTATTCCATTTCTCCCTAAACATTGTAAGCTTTGAAGTCTTTAACTAACGTGATACCGGAGTCAACAAGCATACTTTTAGAATTTGATTAAAAGGGAATATAATATGGAATCGCGTATCTCAAGAATTTAATAACGGTATGATTATATCCGTGTACTGCGGGAGGGCTGTTTCGCCTGCCTGCTTATGCGAGCTGTCTTGTAGCCTACTGGTCTAGGTGCGTGACTACCAACTGGCAGGTTGTGTGTTCGAATCCAGCTGGTGCTGGAACTTTCAGTTTTATTTATTTATTTTTTAATCGCGTAACATAAACATATTACCATATGCAAACTGTACTGTATACAATATGTATATGTATATTTAATGTCTTAACTGTGCCCGTTTAAGTATTGAATATTCATATCTAATTTTACCACTGAAGGGAAATCTTAACATAAACATACAGTATATGGCTGGTCTCGGTACTTTAAAGAAAAAAATACACACCAGTATTCCATTTCTCCCTAAACATTGTAAGCTTAGAATGAAACCACTAAATAAAGACATAAATATAGAAATCTTAAGATTTGTTTTATTTAATGTTGGTAGCAGGATGAACTATCAGAGTGTATATTTTGTCTCAAAGTTGCTACAAGATGTTAACAGTGAAAAAGGTATTTAGAAATGAGTTATTTCAAGATGAAAAAGAAAACATACACGAAACATGGTTTCATTACGACCAGAATCGGTCTTGAGATATTTTTAACTTGATTTACAGTATTTGAGAGGTATGTCTTAACACCGATACTACAGTGCTTAAGTACTGCTCACGTATATGTTTCTAGGTTTATATTATGCATTTCATACGGTCAAATTACTTTTGAGCAACTAATAAGAAGCGCTAAACGGTATGCGTTTTAGTTTCGTTTTGTGCTGGAACCCGTGGATTGATTAGAGATATCAAGTACATACAAGTCATTTTTTAAATGTTGTAGTTCGTCTTGAAAAAATGTTACGAGTACATCATCTATCAACAATTAGGTTCTGTTTCCATATTGCGGATTTTGGTTAGGTACAGTATTATCAAATCCAGTGGCGCTGTGTGTTACTTTACTGAGTCCCAATCTGTGATTGAAACCTGTAAAACTGGTTTAATTCGTCACAGCCAGCACTCTTCAGGTGTGAGGGTCTTCTGCTCAGAATGAAACGCTAAAATGTTTGTGTATATTCTAATGGTAGTGGGGGCAGGGTGTGTGGGAACAGGTTTGTTCTTCACACCTGAAACATTTTCTCTGAAAGGATTTTCTTCGCAGTTAACCGATCTTGTAACAGCATGTTACAGTTTACTATTATTAACCATATTAATTTTAAGTGCTTAATGTAAAATCTTGTAAAAATATATTTTCATTGTTCAAATATACATTAATATACATTAAGTCTGACTATCATATAATAAGTTAAATACAAAACTAAAGAAAAAATAGGGTTAAATATAATTCAAAATATTTTGCTAACAATGTTAACTGTTTATGAATAAAATGTATTAACTAAGGAGTAGGATGGTAGTATGTTTTTTGTTTTGTTTCTTTTTCATAAATACAACAGTAGTACCTGATGTCTCAGTGGCTTTCAAAATTAAATTATGCATGCAAACCTGTGAACTAGAAAGATAACTAAGATTGTAATACTAATTAAATGACCGCGGGCACTTCCCACCGCCTCTACATTCTCAGAGTAGAACAGACTAACCTTCTAATGAAAGACAGTCCACCCCCCACGGACAGGAAAAGTGCCCACAGGCACTTAAACTTAATATGGTCAGTAACGGTAAACAGTAACATGGTAAGAAGGAGCACGTACAAACGTTTTCGAAATAACCACATGTACGACTCTGATCCTAAAAATTGGATTTCTATATGTCTTTATTTAGTGTTTACATTAGCGACAAAGGCTAAACTTTTAGCTTCAGTAACGTGTACATATCTCCCCTTTTTATAAAACGACTTGGTTGAAAACTGTTCCAGAGCCACTGTTGTTTCATCAGTGAAAAGTACATCATGAAATGCCTCTCCCTGTTCAATCCACTGGAAAAAAGAAAAGGAGCATAAAGCTTCTGATGGTCATAAACGATATTCATTTAGGAGCAGCATCAGAGGTATGTTTTTAACTGCACTGCATTGGAGAGAATACCATAGTGTGTTTTTTTTTTACTCCCTGGCGGAAACTGGCTTCCAGAAGAATCAGTATGGCTCAGAGATTAAATAAAACTTCACAGACATTAACGAAGAGCATAACGCGTGTACTGTATGCACTGCAAGTACAACCCAACTCTCTGCAGGGGTGCTGGCTGTGACGAATTGAACCGGTTTCACGGGTATTTTCAAAGTAGGAGGCGAGATTTCCAGCGAAAGACACCCCCCCTCAAAAACCCAGTAAATACAGTACTTACTAGTTAAAGGCTAGGCTCCCGACTACGGCGAAAGGAACCCTTCTTTCATTAGAAGACAATGAACATATTTTAACCCTGAATGAATTAATAGCAAACATGGTTTACATAAAAGACATTTTTCCAAGAAAGTTTAGCCTTTGTCACTAATGAAACCACTAAATAAAGACATAAATAGAAAAATCTTAAGATTTTTAAAATAGATGACTTTGCTAAAATTTATTTGAAAATAAAAACAATTACAACCGCCAGGGGAGAGAGAGAACAGGGGAGGGATGTTGGTTTTGCATAAGGGGCGGGGCTATGGAAAGTAGGTATGTTTGGGAATGTGTAGTTACATGTTCTGGCTGTTTGTGAATTATCGTTGTTGAGTATGGAGTGTTGAGGTATTGATTTTGTGTAATGCTTTATGTTGAAAATTGAGGTGGATTTTGTTTATGATAAACAGGATAAACTGGGATGGGAGGAAGGTTTGGTTTTGCATAAGGGGCGGGATTATGATAATTGGAGGACTTTGCGAGTGTAAAATGGTTTGATTATTTGATTTTGTATTGTGGTTGTTATCTATGTTTTTGGTTGGTATTATGTTTATATGGTTGTTTTTGTTGGTTGGTTGTTATTATGGTTATTAATAATACGATCTATAGTTGAAATCTGAGCCTAAATAAAAAGAAAAAGCAAGTGATTAGGTTTATGAGCAATCTAATTACTTATTCGTTTAAAAAGCTATATAAAATAAAGTTTATTATTAATTTGCTGGACAGAGCGGTGAACATTATTATGCATAAGACAAAGATAACGATCCCGATCAGTTTAGAAATCTGTGTACGCTGTAAGGTTTTTACTTCTTAAACTTTTAAAATACACGTTTAGAATTGAAAGAAATCCTCTTCCTGGTATAGCAAACCAGCACGTCTTTTTTCTCCAATCAGAGGGGTGTCAGATGGTGTCAGCCAATCACCATTCTGCATTGGGTAGCAACGGGTGACTGTTCTCAGGCGGAAGATGTAAACAGCTTAATGTTCGTGTTAAATATTTTTTTTTAAATTAAAATTCATTCTATACAGCAATCGCATATTTGGGTACCGTTTCATAAAACTTTCATGCTTAAAATGTTTAGGGAGAAATGGAAGACTGGTGTGTATTTTTTCTTTAAACTACCAAGACCAGCCATACACAGTACAGTTTACATACATACAGTAATGTTTTAAATTAATATCGTTTATGACCTTCAGATGGGTTATGCTCCTCTTCTTTTTATGCTCAGCTACTAAAATTTCCCTTTAGTGGTAAAATCCATATAAATATTCAAAACGAAGCGGATTAAAATGTGCACAGTAAAGACATTAAATGATTAAATCTTTGCACTACCAACCAATGCACCACGAGTGCCCCTGTCGGTCATTTTGGCCAGCCAATAACTTGCCCTGCGGTACCCTCCGGTGCCCCGCGGTGGCTTGTGGGTAGGTTACCGTACCGCGGGTTTTTACCGCGCATTTTGAATGGCTGCATCTGTAATTCGTTACACTGTGGCTGTGTTGTGTGTGTTAAGCTGCTGTTGCACTGCAATTTCCCTCACGGGATCAATAAAGTATCTATCTATCTAACAGTACACTTTTCAAAACGTGTTTTTCAGCCCGAAATAAACGCGTTTTTTCAGACAACTGAATACCCATGTAGCAGCAAGTCTCAGAAGAGCCCACACACTCAGCTCTTAACCCCAGTGTGCAGAAAGGGTCAAAACGTGTTTTTCAGCAGAAATAAACATGTTTCTGCAAGTTTGGTCAACCCCATGTAAGTTATGGGGCAGTAACAGTACACTCTGCAAAACGTGTTTTTCAGCCCGAAATAAACGCGTTTTTTCAGACAACTGAATCCCCATGTAGCAGCAAGGCTCAGAAGAGCCCACACACTCAGATCTTAACCCCAGTGTGCTGAAAGTGTCAAAACATGTTTTTCAGCAGAAATAAACATGTTTCTGCAAGTTTGGTCAACCCCATGTAAGTTATGGGGCAGTAACAGTACACTTTTCAAAACGTGTTTTTCAGCCCGAAATAAACGCGTTTTTTCAGACAACTGAATCCCCATGTAGCAGCAAGGCTCAGAAGAGCCCACACACTCAGATCTTAACCCCAGTGTGCTGAAAGTGTCAAAACATGTTTTTCAGCAGAAATAAACATGTTTCTGCAAGTTTGGTCAACCCCATGTAAGTTATGGGGCAGTAACAGTACACTTTTCAAAACGTGTTTTTCAGCCCGAAATAAACGCGTTTTTTCAGACAACTGAATCCCCATGTAGCAGCAAGGCTCAGAAGAGCCCACACACTCAGATCTTAACCCCAGTGTGCTGAAAGTGTCAAAACATGTTTTTCAGCAGAAATAAACATGTTTCTGCAAGTTTGGTCAACCCCATGTAAGTTATGGGGCAGTAACATTACACTCTGCAAAACGTGTTTTTCAGCCCGAAATAAACGCGTTTTTTCAGACAACTGAATCCCTATGTAGCAGCAAGGCTCAGAAGAGCCCACACACTCAGATCTTAACCCCAGTGTGCAGAAAGGGTCAAAACGTGTTTTTCAGCAGAAATAAACATGTTTCTGCAAGTTTGGTCAACCCCATGTAAGTTATGGGGCAGTAACAGTACACTCTGCAAAACGTGTTTTTCAGCCCGAAATAAACGCGTTTTTTCAGACAACTGAATCCCCATGTAGCAGCAAGGCTCAGAAGAGCCCACACACTCAGATCTTAACCCCAGTGTGCTGAAAGTGTCAAAACATGTTTTTCAGCAGAAATAAACATGTTTCTGCAAGTTTGGTCAACCCCATGTAAGTTATGGGGCAGTAACAGTACACTTTTCAAAACGTGTTTTTCAGCCCCAAATAAACGCGTTTTTTCAGACAACTGAATCCCCATGTAGCAACAAGGCTCAGAAGAGCCCACACACTCAGATCTTAACCCCAGTGTGCTGAAAGTGTCAAAACATGTTTTTCAGCAGAAATAAACATGTTTCTGCAAGTTTGGTCAACCCCATGTAAGTTATTGGGCAGTAACAGTACACTTTTCAAAACGTGTTTTTCAGCCCGAAATAAACGCGTTTTTTCAGACAACTGAATACCCATGTAGCAGCAAGTCTCAGAAGAGCCCACACACTCAGCTCTTAACCCCAGTGTGCAGAAAGGGTCAAAACGTGTTTTTCAGCAGAAATAAACATGTTTCTGCAAGTTTGGTCAACCCCATGTAAGTTATGGGGCAGTAACAGTACACTCTGCAAAACGTGTTTTTCAGCCCGAAATAAACGCGTTTTTTCAGACAACTGAATCCCCATGTAGCAGCAAGGCTCAGAAGAGCCCACACACTCAGATCTTAACCCCAGTGTGCAGAAAGGTTCAAAACATGTTTTTCAGCAGAAATAAACATGTTTCTGCAAGTTTGGTCAACCCCATGTAAGTTATGGGGCAGTAACAGTACACTTTTCAAAACGTGTTTTTCAGCCCGAAATAAACGCGTTTTTTCAGACAACTGAATCCCCATGTAGCAACAAGGCTCAGAAGAGCCCACACACTCAGATCTTAACCCCAGTGTGCTGAAAGTGTCAAAACATGTTTTTCAGCAGAAATAAACATGTTTCTGCAAGTTTGGTCAACCCCATGTAAGTTATGGGGCAGTAACAGTACACTTTTCAAAACGTGTTTTTCAGCCCGAAATAAACGCGTTTTTTCAGACAACTGAATACCCATGTAGCAGCAAGGCTCAGAAGAGCCCACACACTCAGATCTTAACCCCAGTGTGCTGAAAGTGTCAAAACATGTTTTTCAGCAGAAATAAACATGTTTCTGCAAGTTTGGTCAACCCCATATAAGTTATGGGGCAGTAACAGCACCCTTTTCAAAACGTGTTTTTCAGCCCGAAATAAACGCGTTTTTTCAGACAAGTGAATCCCCATGTAACAGCAAAGCTCAGAAGAGCCCACACACTCAGATCTTAACCCCAGTGAGCAGAAAGGGTCAAAACGTGTTTTTCAGCAGAAATAAACATGTTTCTGCAAGTTTGGTCAACCCCATGTAAGTTATGGGGCAGTAACAGCACCCTTTTCAAAACGTGTTTTTCAGCCCGAAATAAACGCGTTTTTTCAGACAACTGAATCCCCATGTAACAGCAAAACTCAGAAGAGCCCACACACTCAGATCTTAACCCCAGTGTGCGGAAAGTGTCAAAACGTGTTTTTCAGCAGAAATAAACATGTTTCTGCAAGTTTGGTCAACCCCATGTAAGTTATGGGGCAGTAACAGCACCCTTTTCAAAACCTGTTTTTCAGCCCGAAATAAACGCGTTTTTTCAGACAACTGAATCCCCATGTAACAGCAAAACTCAGAAGAGCCCACACACTCAGATCTTAACCCCAGTGTGCAGAAAGGGTCAAAACGTGTTTTTCAGCAGAAATAAACATGTTTCTGCAAGTTTGGTCAACCCCATGTAAGTTATGGGGCAGTAACAGCACCCTTTTCAAAACGTGTTTTTCAGCCCGAAATAAACGCGTTTTTTCAGACAACTGAATCCCCATGTAACAGCAAAACTCAGAAGAGCCCACACACTCAGATCTTAACCCCAGTGTGCAGAAAGTGTCAAAACGTGTTTTTCAGCAGAAATAAACATGTTTCTGCAAGTTTGGTCAACCCCATGTAAGTTATGGGGCAGTAACAGCACCCTTTTCAAAACGTGTTTTTCAGCCAGAAATAAACGCGTTTTTTCAGACAACTGAATCCCCATGTAGCAGCAAGGCTCAGAAGAGCCCACACACTCAGATCTTAACCCCAGTGTGCAGAAAGGGTCAAAACGTGTTTTTCAGCAGAAATAAACATGTTTCTGCAAGTTTGGTCAACCCCATGTAAGTTATGGGGCAGTAACAGTACACTCTGCAAAACGTGTTTTTCAGCCCGAAATAAACGCGTTTTTTCATACAACTGAATCCCCATGTAGCAGCAAGGCTCAGAAGAGCCCACACACTCAGATCTTAACCCCAGTGTGCAGAAAGGTTCAAAACATGTTTTTCAGCAGAAATAAACATGTTTCTGCAAGTTTGGTCAACCCCATGTAAGTTATGGGGCAGTAACAGTACACTTTTCAAAACGTGTTTTTCAGCCCGAAATAAACGCGTTTTTTCAGACAACTGAATACCCATGTAGCAGCAAGGCTCAGAAGAGCCCACACACTCAGATCTTAACCCCAGTGTGCAGAAAGGGTCAAAACGTGTTTTTCAGCAGAAATAAACATGTTTCTGCAAGTTTGGTCAACCCCATGTAAGTTATGGGGCAGTAACAGTACACTCTGCAAAACGTGTTTTTCAGCCCGAAATAAACGCGTTTTTTCAGACAACTGAATCCCCATGTAGCAGCAAGGCTCAGAAGAGCCCACACACTCAGATCTTAACCCCAGTGTGCTGAAAGTGTCAAAACATGTTTTTCAGCAGAAATAAACATGTTTCTGCAAGTTTGGTCAACCCCATGTAAGTTATGGGGCAGTAACAGCACCCTTTTCAAAACGTGTTTTTCAGCCCGAAATAAACGCGTTTTTTCAGACAACTGAATCCCCATGTAGCAACAAGTCTCAGAAGAGCCCACACACTCAGATCTTAACCCCAGTGTGCTGAAAGTGTCAAAACATGTTTTTCAGCAGAAATAAACATGTTTCTGCAAGTTTGGTCAACCCCATGTAAGTTATTGGGCAGTAACAGTACACTTTTCAAAACGTGTTTTTCAGCCCGAAATAAACGCGTTTTTTCAGACAACTGAATACCCATGTAGCAGCAAGTCTCAGAAGAGCCCACACACTCAGCTCTTAACCCCAGTGTGCAGAAAGGGTCAAAACGTGTTTTTCAGCAGAAATAAACATGTTTCTGCAAGTTTGGTCAACCCCATGTAAGTTATGGGGCAGTAACAGTACACTCTGCAAAACGTGTTTTTCAGCCCGAAATAAACGCGTTTTTTCAGACAACTGAATCCCCATGTAGCAGCAAGGCTCAGAAGAGCCCACACACTCAGATCTTAACCCCAGTGTGCAGAAAGGTTCAAAACATGTTTTTCAGCAGAAATAAACATGTTTCTGCAAGTTTGGTCAACCCCATGTAAGTTATGGGGCAGTAACAGTACACTTTTCAAAACGTGTTTTTCAGCCCGAAATAAACGCGTTTTTTCAGACAACTGAATCCCCATGTAGCAGCAAGGCTCAGAAGAGCCCACACACTCAGATCTTAACCCCAGTGTGCTGAAAGTGTCAAAACATGTTTTTCAGCAGAAATAAACATGTTTCTGCAAGTTTGGTCAACCCCATGTAAGTTATGGGGCAGTAACAGTACACTTTTCAAAACGTGTTTTTCAGCCCGAAATAAACGCGTTTTTTCAGACAACTGAATCCCCATGTAGCAACAAGGCTCAGAAGAGCCCACACACTCAGATCTTAACCCCAGTGTGCTGAAAGTGTCAAAACATGTTTTTCAGCAGAAATAAACATGTTTCTGCAAGTTTGGTCAACCCCATGTAAGTTATGGGGCAGTAACAGTACACTTTTCAAAACGTGTTTTTCAGCCCGAAATAAACGCGTTTTTTCAGACAACTGAATACCCATGTAGCAGCAAGGCTCAGAAGAGCCCACACACTCAGATCTTAACCCCAGTGTGCTGAAAGTGTCAAAACATGTTTTTCAGCAGAAATAAACATGTTTCTGCAAGTTTGGTCAACCCCATATAAGTTATGGGGCAGTAACAGCACCCTTTTCAAAACGTGTTTTTCAGCCCGAAATAAACGCGTTTTTTCAGACAAGTGAATCCCCATGTAACAGCAAAGCTCAGAAGAGCCCACACACTCAGATCTTAACCCCAGTGAGCAGAAAGGGTCAAAACGTGTTTTTCAGCAGAAATAAACATGTTTCTGCAAGTTTGGTCAACCCCATGTAAGTTATGGGGCAGTAACAGCACCCTTTTCAAAACGTGTTTTTCAGCCCGAAATAAACGCGTTTTTTCAGACAACTGAATCCCCATGTAACAGCAAAACTCAGAAGAGCCCACACACTCAGATCTTAACCCCAGTGTGCGGAAAGTGTCAAAACGTGTTTTTCAGCAGAAATAAACATGTTTCTGCAAGTTTGGTCAACCCCATGTAAGTTATGGGGCAGTAACAGCACCCTTTTCAAAACGTGTTTTTCAGCCCGAAATAAACGCGTTTTTTCAGACAACTGAATCCCCATGTAACAGCAAAACTCAGAAGAGCCCACACACTCAGATCTTAACCCCAGTGTGCAGAAAGGGTCAAAACGTGTTTTTCAGCAGAAATAAACATGTTTCTGCAAGTTTGGTCGACCCCATGTAAGTTATAGGGCAGTAACAGCACCCTTTTAAAAACGTGTTTTTCAGCCCGAAATAAACGCGTTTTTTCAGACAACTGAATCCCCATGTAACAGCAAAACTCAGAAGAGCCCACACACTCAGATCTTAACCCCAGTGTGCAGAAAGGGTCAAAACGTGTTTTTCAGCAGAAATAAACATGTTTCTGCAAGTTTGGTCAACCCCATGTAAATTATGGGGCAGTAACAGCACCCTTTTCAAAACGTGTTTTTCAGCCCGAAATAAACGCGTTTTTTCAGACAACCGAATCCCCATGTAACAGCAAAACTCAGAAGAGCCCACACACTCAGATCTTAACCCCAGTGTGCAGAAAGGGTCAAAACGTGTTTTTCAGCAGAAATAAACATGTTTCTGCAAGTTTGGTCAACCCCATGTAAGTTATGGGGCAGTAACAGCACCCTTTTCAAAACGTGTTTTTCAGCCCGAAATAAACGCGTTTTTTCAGACAACTGAATCCCCATGTAACAGCAAGGCTCAGAAGAGCCCACACACTCAGATCTTAACCCCAGTGTGCAGAAAGTGTCAAAACGTGTTTTTCAGCAGAAATAAACATGTTTCTGCAAGTTTGGTCAACCCCATGTAAGTTATGGGGCAGTAACAGCACCCTTTTCAAAACGTGTTTTTCAGCCCGAAATAAACGCGTTTTTTCAGACAACTGAATCCCCATGTAACAGCAAAACTCAGAAGAGCAAACACACTCAGATCTTAACCCCAGTGTGCAGAAAGGGTCAAAACGTGTTTTTCAGCAGAAATAAACATGTTTCTGCAAGTTTGGTCGACCCCATGTAAGTTATAGGGCAGTAACAGCACCCTTTTAAAATCGTGTTTTTCAGCCCGAAATAAACGCGTTTTTTCAGACAACTGAATCCCCATGTAACAGCAAAACTCAGAAGAGCCCACACACTCAGATCTTAACCCCAGTGTGCAGAAAGGGTCAAAACGTGTTTTTCAGCAGAAATAAACATGTTTCTGCAAGTTTGGTCAACCCCATGTAAGTTATGGGGCAGTAACAGCACCCTTTTCAAAACGTGTTTTTCAGCCCGAAATAAACGCGTTTTTTCAGACAACTGAATCCCCATGTAACAGCAAAACTCAGAAGAGCCCACACACTCAGATCTTAACCCCAGTGTGCAGAAAGGGTCAAAACGTGTTTTTCAGCAGAAATAAACATGTTTCTGCAAGTTTGGTCAACCCCATGTAAGTTATGGGGCAGTAACAGCACCCTTTTCAAAACGTGTTTTTCAGCCCGAAATAAACGCGTTTTTTCAGAAAACTGAATCCCCATGTAACAGCAAAACTCAGAAGAGCCCACACACTCAGATCTTAACCCCAGTGTGCAGAAAGGGTCAAAACGTGTTTTTCAGCAGAAATAAACATGTTTCTGCAAGTTTGGTCAACCCCATGTAAGTTATGGGGCAGTAACAGCACACTTTTCAAAACGTGTTTTTCAGCCCGAAATAAACGCGTTTTTTCAGACAACTGAATCCCCATGTAACAGCAAAACTCAGAAGAGCCCACACACTCAGATCTTAACCCCAGTGTGCAGAAAGGGTCAAAACGTGTTTTTCAGCAGAAATAAACTTGTTTCTGCAAGTTTGGTCAACCCCATGTAAGTTATGGGGCAGTAACAGCACCCTTTTCAAAACGTGTTTTTCAGCCCGAAATAAACGCGTTTTTTCAGACAACTGAATCCCCATGTAACAGCAAGGCTCAGAAGAGCCCACACACTCAGATCTTAACCCCAGTGTGCAGAAAGGGTCAAAACGTGTTTTTCAGCAGAAATAAACATGTTTCTGCAAGTTTGGTCAACCCCATGTAAGTTATGGGGCAGTAACAGCACCCTTTTCAAAACGTGTTTTTCAGCCCGAAATAAACGCGTTTTTTCAGACAACTGAATCCCCATGTAACAGCAAGGCTCAGAAGAGCCCACACACTCAGATCCTAACCCCAGTGTGCAGAAAGGGTCAAAACGTGTTTTTCAGCAGAAATAAACATGTTTTTGCAAGTTTGGTCAACCCCATGTAAGTTATGGGGCAGTAACAGCACCCTTTTCAAAACGTGTTTTTCAGCCCGAAATAAACGCGTTTTTTCAGACAACTGAATCCCCATGTAACAGCAAGGCTCAGAAGAGCCCACACACTCAGATCTTAACCCCAGTGTGCAGAAAGTGTCAAAACGTGTTTTTCAGGAGAAATAAACATGTTTCTGCAAGTTTGGTCGACCCCATGTAAGTTATAGGGCAGTAACAGCACCCTTTTAAAAACGTGTTTTTCAGCCCGAAATAAACGCGTTTTTTCAGACAACTGAATCCCCATGTAACAGCAAAACTCAGAAGAGCCCACACACTCAGATCTTAACCCCAGTGTGCAGAAAGGGTCAAAACGTGTTTTTCAGCAGAAATAAACATGTTTCTGCAAGTTTGGTCAACCCCATGTAAATTATGGGGCAGTAACAGCACCCTTTTCAAAACGTGTTTTTCAGCCCGAAATAAACGCGTTTTTTCAGACAACCGAATCCCCATGTAACAGCAAAACTCAGAAGAGCCCACACACTCAGATCTTAACCCCAGTGTGCAGAAAGGGTCAAAACGTGTTTTTCAGCAGAAATAAACATGTTTCTGCAAGTTTGGTCAACCCCATGTAAGTTATGGGGCAGTAACAGCACCCTTTTCAAAACGTGTTTTTCAGCCCGAAATAAACGCGTTTTTTCAGACAACTGAATCCCCATGTAACAGCAAAACTCAGAAGAGCCCACACACTCAGATCTTAACCCCAGTGTGCAGAAAGGGTCAAAACGTGTTTTTCAGCAGAAATAAACTTGTTTCTGCAAGTTTGGTCAACCCCATGTAAATTATGGGGCAGTAACAGTACACTTTTCAAAACGTGTTTTTCAGCCCGAAATAAACGCGTTTTTTCAGACAACTGAATACCCATGTAGCAGCAAGGCTCAGAAGAGCCCACACACTCAGATCTTAACCCCAGTGTGCTGAAAGTGTCAAAACATGTTTTTCAGCAGAAATAAACATGTTTCTGCAAGTTTGGTCAACCCCATATAAGTTATGGGGCAGTAACAGCACCCTTTTCAAAACGTGTTTTTCAGCCCGAAATAAACGCGTTTTTTCAGACAACTGAATCCCCATGTAACAGCAAAGCTCAGAAGAGCCCACACACTCAGATCTTAACCCCAGTGAGCAGAAAGGGTCAAAACGTGTTTTTCAGCAGAAATAAACATGTTTCTGCAAGTTTGGTCAACCCCATGTAAGTTATGGGGCAGTAACAGCACCCTTTTCAAAACGTGTTTTTCAGCCCGAAATAAACGCGTTTTTTCAGACAACTGAATCCCCATGTAACAGCAAAACTCAGAAGAGCCCACACACTCAGATCTTAACCCCAGTGTGCGGAAAGTGTCAAAACGTGTTTTTCAGCAGAAATAAACATGTTTCTGCAAGTTTGGTCAACCCCATGTAAGTTATGGGGCAGTAACAGCACCCTTTTCAAAACGTGTTTTTCAGCCCGAAATAAACGCGTTTTTTCAGACAACTGAATCCCCATGTAACAGCAAAACTCAGAAGAGCCCACACACTCAGATCTTAACCCCAGTGTGCGGAAAGTGTCAAAACGTGTTTTTCAGCAGAAATAAACATGTTTCTGCAAGTTTGGTCAACCCCATGTAAGTTATGGGGCAGTAACAGCACCCTTTTCAAAACGTGTTTTTCAGCCCGAAATAAACGCGTTTTTTCAGACAACTGAATCCCCATGTAACAGCAAAACTCAGAAGAGCCCACACACTCAGATCTTAACCCCAGTGTGCAGAAAGGGTCAAAACGTGTTTTTCAGCAGAAATAAACATGTTTCTGCAAGTTTGGTCAACCCCATGTAAATTATGGGGCAGTAACAGCACCCTTTTCAAAACGTGTTTTTCAGCCCGAAATAAACGCGTTTTTTCAGACAACCGAATCCCCATGTAACAGCAAAACTCAGAAGAGCCCACACACTCAGATCTTAACCCCAGTGTGCAGAAAGGGTCAAAACGTGTTTTTCAGCAGAAATAAACATGTTTCTGCAAGTTTGGTCAACCCCATGTAAGTTATGGGGCAGTAACAGCACCCTTTTCAAAACGTGTTTTTCAGCCCGAAATAAACGCGTTTTTTCAGACAACTGAATCCCCATGTAACAGCAAGGCTCAGAAGAGCCCACACACTCAGATCTTAACCCCAGTGTGCAGAAAGTGTCAAAACGTGTTTTTCAGCAGAAATAAACATGTTTCTGCAAGTTTGGTCAACCCCATGTAAGTTATGGGGCAGTAACAGCACCCTTTTCAAAACGTGTTTTTCAGCCCGAAATAAACGCGTTTTTTCAGACAACTGAATCCCCATGTAACAGCAAAACTCAGAAGAGCAAACACACTCAGATCTTAACCCCAGTGTGCAGAAAGGGTCAAAACGTGTTTTTCAGCAGAAATAAACATGTTTCTGCAAGTTTGGTCGACCCCATGTAAGTTATAGGGCAGTAACAGCACCCTTTTAAAATCGTGTTTTTCAGCCCGAAATAAACGCGTTTTTTCAGACAACTGAATCCCCATGTAACAGCAAAACTCAGAAGAGCCCACACACTCAGATCTTAACCCCAGTGTGCAGAAAGGGTCAAAACGTGTTTTTCAGCAGAAATAAACATGTTTCTGCAAGTTTGGTCAACCCCATGTAAGTTATGGGGCAGTAACAGCACCCTTTTCAAAACGTGTTTTTCAGCCCGAAATAAACGCGTTTTTTCAGAAAACTGAATCCCCATGTAACAGCAAAACTCAGAAGAGCCCACACACTCAGATCTTAACCCCAGTGTGCAGAAAGGGTCAAAACGTGTTTTTCAGCAGAAATAAACATGTTTCTGCAAGTTTGGTCAACCCCATGTAAGTTATGGGGCAGTAACAGCACACTTTTCAAAACGTGTTTTTCAGCCCGAAATAAACGCGTTTTTTCAGACAACTGAATCCCCATGTAACAGCAAAACTCAGAAGAGCCCACACACTCAGATCTTAACCCCAGTGTGCAGAAAGGGTCAAAACGTGTTTTTCAGCAGAAATAAACTTGTTTCTGCAAGTTTGGTCAACCCCATGTAAGTTATGGGGCAGTAACAGCACCCTTTTCAAAACGTGTTTTTCAGCCCGAAATAAACGCGTTTTTTCAGACAACTGAATCCCCATGTAACAGCAAGGCTCAGAAGAGCCCACACACTCAGATCTTAACCCCAGTGTGCAGAAAGGGTCAAAACGTGTTTTTCAGCAGAAATAAACATGTTTCTGCAAGTTTGGTCAACCCCATGTAAGTTATGGGGCAGTAACAGCACCCTTTTCAAAACGTGTTTTTCAGCCCGAAATAAACGCGTTTTTTCAGACAACTGAATCCCCATGTAACAGCAAGGCTCAGAAGAGCCCACACACTCAGATCCTAACCCCAGTGTGCAGAAATGGTCAAAACGTGTTTTTCAGCAGAAATAAACATGTTTCTGCAAGTTTGGTCAACCCCATGTAAGTTATGTGGCAGTAACAGCACCCTTTTCAAAACGTGTTTTTCAGCCCGAAATAAACGCGTTTTTTCAGACAACTGAATCCCCATGTAACAGCAAAACTCAGAAGAGCCCACACACTCAGATCTTAACCCCAGAGTGCAGAAAGGGTCAAAACGTGTTTTTCAGCAGAAATAAACATGTTTCTGCAAGTTTGGTCAACCCCATGTAAGTTATGGGGCAGTAACAGCACCCTTTTCAAAACGTGTTTTTCAGCCCGAAATAAACGCGTTTTTTCAGACAACTGAATCCCCATGTAACAGCAAGGCTCAGAAGAGCCCACACACTCAGATCTTAACCCCAGTGTGCAGAAAGTGTCAAAACGTGTTTTTCAGGAGAAATAAACATGTTTCTGCAAGTTTGGTCAACCCCATGTAAGTTATGGGGCAGTAACAGCACCCTTTTCAAAACGTGTTTTTCAGCCCGAAATAAACGCGTTTTTTCAGACAACTGAATCCCCATGTAACAGCAAAACTCAGAAGAGCCCACACACTCAGATCTTAACCCCAGTGTGCAGAAAGGGTCAAAACGTGTTTTTCAGCAGAAATAAACATGTTTCTGCAAGTTTGGTCGACCCCATGTAAGTTATAGGGCAGTAACAGCACCCTTTTAAAAACGTGTTTTTCAGCCCGAAATAAACGCGTTTTTTCAGACAACTGAATCCCCATGTAACAGCAAAACTCAGAAGAGCCCACACACTCAGATCTTAACCCCAGTGTGCAGAAAGGGTCAAAACGTGTTTTTCAGCAGAAATAAACATGTTTCTGCAAGTTTGGTCAACCCCATGTAAATTATGGGGCAGTAACAGCACCCTTTTCAAAACGTGTTTTTCAGCCCGAAATAAACGCGTTTTTTCAGACAACCGAATCCCCATGTAACAGCAAAACTCAGAAGAGCCCACACACTCAGATCTTAACCCCAGTGTGCAGAAAGGGTCAAAACGTGTTTTTCAGCAGAAATAAACATGTTTCTGCAAGTTTGGTCAACCCCATGTAAGTTATGGGGCAGTAACAGCACCCTTTTCAAAACGTGTTTTTCAGCCCGAAATAAACGCGTTTTTTCAGACAACTGAATCCCCATGTAACAGCAAAACTCAGAAGAGCCCACACACTCAGATCTTAACCCCAGTGTGCAGAAAGGGTCAAAACGTGTTTTTCAGCAGAAATAAACTTGTTTCTGCAAGTTTGGTCAACCCCATGTAAATTATGGGGCAGTAACAGTACACTTTTCAAAACGTGTTTTTCAGCCCGAAATAAACGCGTTTTTTCAGACAACTGAATACCCATGTAGCAGCAAGGCTCAGAAGAGCCCACACACTCAGATCTTAACCCCAGTGTGCTGAAAGTGTCAAAACATGTTTTTCAGCAGAAATAAACATGTTTCTGCAAGTTTGGTCAACCCCATATAAGTTATGGGGCAGTAACAGCACCCTTTTCAAAACGTGTTTTTCAGCCCGAAATAAACGCGTTTTTTCAGACAACTGAATCCCCATGTAACAGCAAAGCTCAGAAGAGCCCACACACTCAGATCTTAACCCCAGTGAGCAGAAAGGGTCAAAACGTGTTTTTCAGCAGAAATAAACATGTTTCTGCAAGTTTGGTCAACCCCATGTAAGTTATGGGGCAGTAACAGCACCCTTTTCAAAACGTGTTTTTCAGCCCGAAATAAACGCGTTTTTTCAGACAACTGAATCCCCATGTAACAGCAAAACTCAGAAGAGCCCACACACTCAGATCTTAACCCCAGTGTGCGGAAAGTGTCAAAACGTGTTTTTCAGCAGAAATAAACATGTTTCTGCAAGTTTGGTCAACCCCATGTAAGTTATGGGGCAGTAACAGCACCCTTTTCAAAACGTGTTTTTCAGCCCGAAATAAACGCGTTTTTTCAGACAACTGAATCCCCATGTAACAGCAAAACTCAGAAGAGCCCACACACTCAGATCTTAACCCCAGTGTGCGGAAAGTGTCAAAACGTGTTTTTCAGCAGAAATAAACATGTTTCTGCAAGTTTGGTCAACCCCATGTAAGTTATGGGGCAGTAACAGCACCCTTTTCAAAACGTGTTTTTCAGCCCGAAATAAACGCGTTTTTTCAGACAACTGAATCCCCATGTAACAGCAAAACTCAGAAGAGCCCACACACTCAGATCTTAACCCCAGTGTGCAGAAAGGGTCAAAACGTGTTTTTCAGCAGAAATAAACATGTTTCTGCAAGTTTGGTCAACCCCATGTAAATTATGGGGCAGTAACAGCACCCTTTTCAAAACGTGTTTTTCAGCCCGAAATAAACGCGTTTTTTCAGACAACCGAATCCCCATGTAACAGCAAAACTCAGAAGAGCCCACACACTCAGATCTTAACCCCAGTGTGCAGAAAGGGTCAAAACGTGTTTTTCAGCAGAAATAAACATGTTTCTGCAAGTTTGGTCAACCCCATGTAAGTTATGGGGCAGTAACAGCACCCTTTTCAAAACGTGTTTTTCAGCCCGAAATAAACGCGTTTTTTCAGACAACTGAATCCCCATGTAACAGCAAGGCTCAGAAGAGCCCACACACTCAGATCTTAACCCCAGTGTGCAGAAAGTGTCAAAACGTGTTTTTCAGCAGAAATAAACATGTTTCTGCAAGTTTGGTCAACCCCATGTAAGTTATGGGGCAGTAACAGCACCCTTTTCAAAACGTGTTTTTCAGCCCGAAATAAACGCGTTTTTTCAGACAACTGAATCCCCATGTAACAGCAAAACTCAGAAGAGCAAACACACTCAGATCTTAACCCCAGTGTGCAGAAAGGGTCAAAACGTGTTTTTCAGCAGAAATAAACATGTTTCTGCAAGTTTGGTCGACCCCATGTAAGTTATAGGGCAGTAACAGCACCCTTTTAAAATCGTGTTTTTCAGCCCGAAATAAACGCGTTTTTTCAGACAACTGAATCCCCATGTAACAGCAAAACTCAGAAGAGCCCACACACTCAGATCTTAACCCCAGTGTGCAGAAAGGGTCAAAACGTGTTTTTCAGCAGAAATAAACATGTTTCTGCAAGTTTGGTCAACCCCATGTAAGTTATGGGGCAGTAACAGCACCCTTTTCAAAACGTGTTTTTCAGCCCGAAATAAACGCGTTTTTTCAGAAAACTGAATCCCCATGTAACAGCAAAACTCAGAAGAGCCCACACACTCAGATCTTAACCCCAGTGTGCAGAAAGGGTCAAAACGTGTTTTTCAGCAGAAATAAACATGTTTCTGCAAGTTTGGTCAACCCCATGTAAGTTATGGGGCAGTAACAGCACACTTTTCAAAACGTGTTTTTCAGCCCGAAATAAACGCGTTTTTTCAGACAACTGAATCCCCATGTAACAGCAAAACTCAGAAGAGCCCACACACTCAGATCTTAACCCCAGTGTGCAGAAAGGGTCAAAACGTGTTTTTCAGCAGAAATAAACTTGTTTCTGCAAGTTTGGTCAACCCCATGTAAGTTATGGGGCAGTAACAGCACCCTTTTCAAAACGTGTTTTTCAGCCCGAAATAAACGCGTTTTTTCAGACAACTGAATCCCCATGTAACAGCAAGGCTCAGAAGAGCCCACACACTCAGATCTTAACCCCAGTGTGCAGAAAGGGTCAAAACGTGTTTTTCAGCAGAAATAAACATGTTTCTGCAAGTTTGGTCAACCCCATGTAAGTTATGGGGCAGTAACAGCACCCTTTTCAAAACGTGTTTTTCAGCCCGAAATAAACGCGTTTTTTCAGACAACTGAATCCCCATGTAACAGCAAGGCTCAGAAGAGCCCACACACTCAGATCCTAACCCCAGTGTGCAGAAAGGGTCAAAACGTGTTTTTCAGCAGAAATAAACATGTTTCTGCAAGTTTGGTCAACCCCATGTAAGTTATGTGGCAGTAACAGCACCCTTTTCAAAACGTGTTTTTCAGCCCGAAATAAACGCGTTTTTTCAGACAACTGAATCCCCATGTAACAGCAAAACTCAGAAGAGCCCACACACTCAGATCTTAACCCCAGAGTGCAGAAAGGGTCAAAACGTGTTTTTCAGCAGAAATAAACATGTTTCTGCAAGTTTGGTCAACCCCATGTAAGTTATGGGGCAGTAACAGCACCCTTTTCAAAACGTGTTTTTCAGCCCGAAATAAACGCGTTTTTTCAGACAACTGAATCCCCATGTAACAGCAAGGCTCAGAAGAGCCCACACACTCAGATCTTAACCCCAGTGTGCAGAAAGTGTCAAAACGTGTTTTTCAGGAGAAATAAACATGTTTCTGCAAGTTTGGTCAACCCCATGTAAGTTATGGGGCAGTAACAGCACCCTTTTCAAAACGTGTTTTTCAGCCCGAAATAAACGCGTTTTTTCAGACAACTGAATCCCCATGTAACAGCAAAACTCAGAAGAGCCCACACACTCAGATCTTAACCCCAGTGTGCAGAAAGGGTCAAAACGTGTTTTTCAGCAGAAATAAACATGTTTCTGCAAGTTTGGTCGACCCCATGTAAGTTATAGGGCAGTAACAGCACCCTTTTAAAAACGTGTTTTTCAGCCCGAAATAAACGCGTTTTTTCAGACAACTGAATCCCCATGTAACAGCAAAACTCAGAAGAGCCCACACACTCAGATCTTAACCCCAGTGTGCAGAAAGGGTCAAAACGTGTTTTTCAGCAGAAATAAACATGTTTCTGTAAGTTTGGTCAACCCCATGTAAATTATGGGGCAGTAACAGCACCCTTTTCAAAACGTGTTTTTCAGCCCGAAATAAACGCGTTTTTTCAGACAACCGAATCCCCATGTAACAGCAAAACTCAGAAGAGCCCACACACTCAGATCTTAACCCCAGTGTGCAGAAAGGGTCAAAACGTGTTTTTCAGCAGAAATAAACATGTTTCTGCAAGTTTGGTCAACCCCATGTAAGTTATGGGGCAGTAACAGCACCCTTTTCAAAACGTGTTTTTCAGCCCGAAATAAACGCGTTTTTTCAGACAACTGAATCCCCATGTAACAGCAAAACTCAGAAGAGCCCACACACTCAGATCTTAACCCCAGTGTGCAGAAAGGGTCAAAACGTGTTTTTCAGCAGAAATAAACTTGTTTCTGCAAGTTTGGTCAACCCCATGTAAATTATGGGGCAGTAACAGTACACTTTTCAAAACGTGTTTTTCAGCCCGAAATAAACGCGTTTTTTCAGACAACTGAATACCCATGTAGCAGCAAGGCTCAGAAGAGCCCACACACTCAGATCTTAACCCCAGTGTGCTGAAAGTGTCAAAACATGTTTTTCAGCAGAAATAAACATGTTTCTGCAAGTTTGGTCAACCCCATATAAGTTATGGGGCAGTAACAGCACCCTTTTCAAAACGTGTTTTTCAGCCCGAAATAAACGCGTTTTTTCAGACAACTGAATCCCCATGTAACAGCAAAGCTCAGAAGAGCCCACACACTCAGATCTTAACCCCAGTGAGCAGAAAGGGTCAAAACGTGTTTTTCAGCAGAAATAAACATGTTTCTGCAAGTTTGGTCAACCCCATGTAAGTTATGGGGCAGTAACAGCACCCTTTTCAAAACGTGTTTTTCAGCCCGAAATAAACGCGTTTTTTCAGACAACTGAATCCCCATGTAACAGCAAAACTCAGAAGAGCCCACACACTCAGATCTTAACCCCAGTGTGCGGAAAGTGTCAAAACGTGTTTTTCAGCAGAAATAAACATGTTTCTGCAAGTTTGGTCAACCCCATGTAAGTTATGGGGCAGTAACAGCACCCTTTTCAAAACGTGTTTTTCAGCCCGAAATAAACGCGTTTTTTCAGACAACTGAATCCCCATGTAACAGCAAAACTCAGAAGAGCCCACACACTCAGATCTTAACCCCAGTGTGCAGAAAGGGTCAAAACGTGTTTTTCAGCAGAAATAAACATGTTTCTGCAAGTTTGGTCAACCCCATGTAAATTATGGGGCAGTAACAGCACCCTTTTCAAAACGTGTTTTTCAGCCCGAAATAAACGCGTTTTTTCAGACAACTGAATCCCCATGTAACAGCAAAACTCAGAAGAGCCCACACACTCAGATCTTAACCCCAGTGTGCAGAAAGGGTCAAAACGTGTTTTTCAGCAGAAATAAACATGTTTCTGCAAGTTTGGTCAACCCCATGTAAGTTATGGGGCAGTAACAGCACTCTTTTCAAAACGTGTTTTTCAGCCCGAAATAAACGCGTTTTTTCAGACAACTGAATCCCCATGTAACAGCAAGGCTCAGAAGAGCCCACACACTCAGATCTTAACCCCAGTGTGCAGAAAGTGTCAAAACGTGTTTTTCAGCAGAAATAAACATGTTTCTGCAAGTTTGGTCAACCCCATGTAAGTTATGGGGCAGTAACAGCACCCTTTTCAAAACGTGTTTTTCAGCCCGAAATAAACGCGTTTTTTCAGACAACTGAATCCCCATGTAGCAACAAGGCTCAGAAGAGCCCACACACTCAGATCTTAACCCCAGTGTGCTGAAAGTGTCAAAACATGTTTTTCAGCAGAAATAAACATGTTTCTGCAAGTTTGGTCAACCCCATGTAAGTTATTGGGCAGTAACAGTACACTTTTCAAAACGTGTTTTTCAGCCCGAAATAAACGCGTTTTTTCAGACAACTGAATACCCATGTAGCAGCAAGTCTCAGAAGAGCCCACACACTCAGCTCTTAACCCCAGTGTGCAGAAAGGGTCAAAACGTGTTTTTCAGCAGAAATAAACATGTTTCTGCAAGTTTGGTCAACCCCATGTAAGTTATGGGGCAGTAACAGTACACTCTGCAAAACGTGTTTTTCAGCCCGAAATAAACGCGTTTTTTCAGACAACTGAATCCCCATGTAGCAGCAAGGCTCAGAAGAGCCCACACACTCAGATCTTAACCCCAGTGTGCTGAAAGTGTCAAAACATGTTTTTCAGCAGAAATAAACATGTTTCTGCAAGTTTGGTCAACCCCATGTAAGTTATGGGGCAGTAACAGTACACTTTTCAAAACGTGTTTTTCAGCCCGAAATAAACGCGTTTTTTCAGACAACTGAATCCCCATGTAGCAACAAGGCTCAGAAGAGCCCACACACTCAGATCTTAACCCCAGTGTGCTGAAAGTGTCAAAACATGTTTTTCAGCAGAAATAAACATGTTTCTGCAAGTTTGGTCAACCCCATGTAAGTTATGGGGCAGTAACAGTACACTTTTCAAAACGTGTTTTTCAGCCCGAAATAAACGCGTTTTTTCAGACAACTGAATACCCATGTAGCAGCAAGGCTCAGAAGAGCCCACACACTCAGATCTTAACCCCAGTGTGCTGAAAGTGTCAAAACATGTTTTTCAGCAGAAATAAACATGTTTCTGCAAGTTTGGTCAACCCCATATAAGTTATGGGGCAGTAACAGCACCCTTTTCAAAACGTGTTTTTCAGCCCGAAATAAACGCGTTTTTTCAGACAAGTGAATCCCCATGTAACAGCAAAGCTCAGAAGAGCCCACACACTCAGATCTTAACCCCAGTGAGCAGAAAGGGTCAAAACGTGTTTTTCAGCAGAAATAAACATTTTTCTGCAAGTTTGGTCAACCCCATGTAAGTTATGGGGCAGTAACAGCACCCTTTTCAAAACGTGTTTTTCAGCCCGAAATAAACGCGTTTTTTCAGACAACTGAATCCCAATGTAACAGCAAAACTCAGAAGAGCCCACACACTCAGATCTTAACCCCAGTGTGCGGAAAGTGTCAAAACGTGTTTTTCAGCAGAAATAAACATGTTTCTGCAAGTTTGGTCAACCCCATGTAAGTTATGGGGCAGTAACAGCACCCTTTTCAAAACGTGTTTTTCAGCCCGAAATAAACGCGTTTTTTCAGACAACTGAATCCCCATGTAACAGCAAAACTCAGAAGAGCCCACACACTCAGATCTTAACCCCAGTGTGCAGAAAGGGTCAAAACGTGTTTTTCAGCAGAAATAAACATGTTTCTGCAAGTTTGGTCGACCCCATGTAAGTTATAGGGCAGTAACAGCACCCTTTTAAAATCGTGTTTTTCAGCCCGAAATAAACGCGTTTTTTCAGACAACTGAATCCCCATGTAACAGCAAAACTCAGAAGAGCCCACACACTCAGATCTTAACCCCAGTGTGCAGAAAGGGTCAAAACGTGTTTTTCAGCAGAAATAAACATGTTTCTGCAAGTTTGGTCAACCCCATGTAAGTTATGGGGCAGTAACAGCACCCTTTTCAAAACGTGTTTTTCAGCCCGAAATAAACGCGTTTTTTCAGAAAACTGAATCCCCATGTAACAGCAAAACTCAGAAGAGCCCACACACTCAGATCTTAACCCCAGTGTGCAGAAAGGGTCAAAACGTGTTTTTCAGCAGAAATAAACATGTTTCTGCAAGTTTGGTCAACCCCATGTAAGTTATGGGGCAGTAACAGCACACTTTTCAAAACGTGTTTTTCAGCCCGAAATAAACGCGTTTTTTCAGACAACTGAATCCCCATGTAACAGCAAAACTCAGAAGAGCCCACACACTCAGATCTTAACCCCAGTGTGCAGAAAGGGTCAAAACGTGTTTTTCAGCAGAAATAAACTTGTTTCTGCAAGTTTGGTCAACCCCATGTAAGTTATGGGGCAGTAACAGCACCCTTTTCAAAACGTGTTTTTCAGCCCGAAATAAACGCGTTTTTTCAGACAACTGAATCCCCATGTAACAGCAAGGCTCAGAAGAGCCCACACACTCAGATCTTAACCCCAGTGTGCAGAAAGGGTCAAAACGTGTTTTTCAGCAGAAATAAACATGTTTCTGCAAGTTTGGTCAACCCCATGTAAGTTATGGGGCAGTAACAGCACCCTTTTCAAAACGTGTTTTTCAGCCCGAAATAAACGCGTTTTTTCAGACAACTGAATCCCCATGTAACAGCAAGGCTCAGAAGAGCCCACACACTCAGATCCTAACCCCAGTGTGCAGAAAGGGTCAAAACGTGTTTTTCAGCAGAAATAAACATGTTTCTGCAAGTTTGGTCAACCCCATGTAAGTTATGTGGCAGTAACAGCACCCTTTTCAAAACGTGTTTTTCAGCCCGAAATAAACGCGTTTTTTCAGACAACTGAATCCCCATGTAGCAGCAAGGCTCAGAAGAGCCCACACACTCAGATCTTAACCCCAGTGTGCTGAAAGTGTCAAAACATGTTTTTCAGCAGAAATAAACATGTTTCTGCAAGTTTGGTCAACCCCATGTAAGTTATGGGGCAGTAACAGTACACTTTTCAAAACGTGTTTTTCAGCCCGAAATAAACGCGTTTTTTCAGACAACTGAATCCCCATGTAGCAACAAGGCTCAGAAGAGCCCACACACTCAGATCTTAACCCCAGTGTGCTGAAAGTGTCATAACATGTTTTTCAGCAGAAATAAACATGTTTCTGCAAGTTTGGTCAACCCCATGTAAGTTATGGGGCAGTAACAGTACACTTTTCAAAACGTGTTTTTCAGCCCGAAATAAACGCGTTTTTTCAGACAACTGAATACCCATGTAGCAGCAAGGCTCAGAAGAGCCCACACACTCAGATCTTAACCCCAGTGTGCTGAAAGTGTCAAAACATGTTTTTCAGCAGAAATAAACATGTTTCTGCAAGTTTGGTCAACCCCATATAAGTTATGGGGCAGTAACAGCACCCTTTTCAAAACGTGTTTTTCAGCCCGAAATAAACGCGTTTTTTCAGACAAGTGAATCCCCATGTAACAGCAAAGCTCAGAAGAGCCCACACACTCAGATCTTAACCCCAGTGAGCAGAAAGGGTCAAAACGTGTTTTTCAGCAGAAATAAACATGTTTCTGCAAGTTTGGTCAACCCCATGTAAGTTATGGGGCAGTAACAGCACCCTTTTCAAAACGTGTTTTTCAGCCCGAAATAAACGCGTTTTTTCAGACAACTGAATCCCCATGTAACAGCAAAACTCAGAAGAGCCCACACACTCAGATCTTAACCCCAGTGTGCGGAAAGTGTCAAAACGTGTTTTTCAGCAGAAATAAACATGTTTCTGCAAGTTTGGTCAACCCCATGTAAGTTATGGGGCAGTAACAGCACCCTTTTCAAAACGTGTTTTTCAGCCCGAAATAAACGCGTTTTTTCAGACAACTGAATCCCCATGTAACAGCAAAACTCAGAAGAGCCCACACACTCAGATCTTAACCCCAGTGTGCAGAAAGGGTCAAAACGTGTTTTTCAGCAGAAATAAACATGTTTCTGCAAGTTTGGTCGACCCCATGTAAGTTATAGGGCAGTAACAGCACCCTTTTAAAAACGTGTTTTTCAGCCCGAAATAAACGCGTTTTTTCAGACAACTGAATCCCCATGTAACAGCAAAACTCAGAAGAGCCCACACACTCAGATCTTAACCCCAGTGTGCAGAAAGGGTCAAAACGTGTTTTTCAGCAGAAATAAACATGTTTCTGCAAGTTTGGTCAACCCCATGTAAATTATGGGGCAGTAACAGCACCCTTTTCAAAACGTGTTTTTCAGCCCGAAATAAACGCGTTTTTTCAGACAACCGAATCCCCATGTAACAGCAAAACTCAGAAGAGCCCACACACTCAGATCTTAACCCCAGTGTGCAGAAAGGGTCAAAACGTGTTTTTCAGCAGAAATAAACATGTTTCTGCAAGTTTGGTCAACCCCATGTAAGTTATGGGGCAGTAACAGCACCCTTTTCAAAACGTGTTTTTCAGCCCGAAATAAACGCGTTTTTTCAGACAACTGAATCCCCATGTAACAGCAAGGCTCAGAAGAGCCCACACACTCAGATCTTAACCCCAGTGTGCAGAAAGTGTCAAAACGTGTTTTTCAGCAGAAATAAACATGTTTCTGCAAGTTTGGTCAACCCCATGTAAGTTATGGGGCAGTAACAGCACCCTTTTCAAAACGTGTTTTTCAGCCCGAAATAAACGCGTTTTTTCAGACAACTGAATCCCCATGTAACAGCAAAACTCAGAAGAGCAAACACACTCAGATCTTAACCCCAGTGTGCAGAAAGGGTCAAAACGTGTTTTTCAGCAGAAATAAACATGTTTCTGCAAGTTTGGTCGACCCCATGTAAGTTATAGGGCAGTAACAGCACCCTTTTAAAATCGTGTTTTTCAGCCCGAAATAAACGCGTTTTTTCAGACAACTGAATCCCCATGTAACAGCAAAACTCAGAAGAGCCCACACACTCAGATCTTAACCCCAGTGTGCAGAAAGGGTCAAAACGTGTTTTTCAGCAGAAATAAACATGTTTCTGCAAGTTTGGTCAACCCCATGTAAGTTATGGGGCAGTAACAGCACCCTTTTCAAAACGTGTTTTTCAGCCCGAAATAAACGCGTTTTTTCAGAAAACTGAATCCCCATGTAACAGCAAAACTCAGAAGAGCCCACACACTCAGATCTTAACCCCAGTGTGCAGAAAGGGTCAAAACGTGTTTTTCAGCAGAAATAAACATGTTTCTGCAAGTTTGGTCAACCCCATGTAAGTTATGGGGCAGTAACAGCACACTTTTCAAAACGTGTTTTTCAGCCCGAAATAAACGCGTTTTTTCAGACAACTGAATCCCCATGTAACAGCAAAACTCAGAAGAGCCCACACACTCAGATCTTAACCCCAGTGTGCAGAAAGGGTCAAAACGTGTTTTTCAGCAGAAATAAACTTGTTTCTGCAAGTTTGGTCAACCCCATGTAAGTTATGGGGCAGTAACAGCACCCTTTTCAAAACGTGTTTTTCAGCCCGAAATAAACGCGTTTTTTCAGACAACTGAATCCCCATGTAACAGCAAGGCTCAGAAGAGCCCACACACTCAGATCTTAACCCCAGTGTGCAGAAAGGGTCAAAACGTGTTTTTCAGCAGAAATAAACATGTTTCTGCAAGTTTGGTCAACCCCATGTAAGTTATGGGGCAGTAACAGCACCCTTTTCAAAACGTGTTTTTCAGCCCGAAATAAACGCGTTTTTTCAGACAACTGAATCCCCATGTAACAGCAAGGCTCAGAAGAGCCCACACACTCAGATCCTAACCCCAGTGTGCAGAAAGGGTCAAAACGTGTTTTTCAGCAGAAATAAACATGTTTCTGCAAGTTTGGTCAACCCCATGTAAGTTATGTGGCAGTAACAGCACCCTTTTCAAAACGTGTTTTTCAGCCCGAAATAAACGCGTTTTTTCAGACAACTGAATCCCCATGTAACAGCAAAACTCAGAAGAGCCCACACACTCAGATCTTAACCCCAGAGTGCAGAAAGGGTCAAAACGTGTTTTTCAGCAGAAATAAACATGTTTCTGCAAGTTTGGTCAACCCCATGTAAGTTATGGGGCAGTAACAGCACCCTTTTCAAAACGTGTTTTTCAGCCCGAAATAAACGCGTTTTTTCAGACAACTGAATCCCCATGTAACAGCAAGGCTCAGAAGAGCCCACACACTCAGATCTTAACCCCAGTGTGCAGAAAGTGTCAAAACGTGTTTTTCAGGAGAAATAAACATGTTTCTGCAAGTTTGGTCAACCCCATGTAAGTTATGGGGCAGTAACAGCACCCTTTTCAAAACGTGTTTTTCAGCCCGAAATAAACGCGTTTTTTCAGACAACTGAATCCCCATGTAACAGCAAAACTCAGAAGAGCCCACACACTCAGATCTTAACCCCAGTGTGCAGAAAGGGTCAAAACGTGTTTTTCAGCAGAAATAAACATGTTTCTGCAAGTTTGGTCGACCCCATGTAAGTTATAGGGCAGTAACAGCACCCTTTTAAAAACGTGTTTTTCAGCCCGAAATAAACGCGTTTTTTCAGACAACTGAATCCCCATGTAACAGCAAAACTCAGAAGAGCCCACACACTCAGATCTTAACCCCAGTGTGCAGAAAGGGTCAAAACGTGTTTTTCAGCAGAAATAAACATGTTTCTGCAAGTTTGGTCAACCCCATGTAAATTATGGGGCAGTAACAGCACCCTTTTCAAAACGTGTTTTTCAGCCCGAAATAAACGCGTTTTTTCAGACAACCGAATCCCCATGTAACAGCAAAACTCAGAAGAGCCCACACACTCAGATCTTAACCCCAGTGTGCGAAAGGGTCAAAACGTGTTTTTCAGCAGAAATAAACATGTTTCTGCAAGTTTGGTCAACCCCATGTAAGTTATGGGGCAGTAACAGCACCCTTTTCAAAACGTGTTTTTCAGCCCGAAATAAACGCGTTTTTTCAGACAACTGAATCCCCATGTAACAGCAAAACTCAGAAGAGCCCACACACTCAGATCTTAACCCCAGTGTGCAGAAAGGGTCAAAACGTGTTTTTCAGCAGAAATAAACTTGTTTCTGCAAGTTTGGTCAACCCCATGTAAATTATGGGGCAGTAACAGTACACTTTTCAAAACGTGTTTTTCAGCCCGAAATAAACGCGTTTTTTCAGACAACTGAATACCCATGTAGCAGCAAGGCTCAGAAGAGCCCACACACTCAGATCTTAACCCCAGTGTGCTGAAAGTGTCAAAACATGTTTTTCAGCAGAAATAAACATGTTTCTGCAAGTTTGGTCAACCCCATATAAGTTATGGGGCAGTAACAGCACCCTTTTCAAAACGTGTTTTTCAGCCCGAAATAAACGCGTTTTTTCAGACAACTGAATCCCCATGTAACAGCAAAGCTCAGAAGAGCCCACACACTCAGATCTTAACCCCAGTGAGCAGAAAGGGTCAAAACGTGTTTTTCAGCAGAAATAAACATGTTTCTGCAAGTTTGGTCAACCCCATGTAAGTTATGGGGCAGTAACAGCACCCTTTTCAAAACGTGTTTTTCAGCCCGAAATAAACGCGTTTTTTCAGACAACTGAATCCCCATGTAACAGCAAAACTCAGAGAGCCCACACACTCAGATCTTAACCCCAGTGTGCGGAAAGTGTCAAAACGTGTTTTTCAGCAGAAATAAACATGTTTCTGCAAGTTTGGTCAACCCCATGTAAGTTATGGGGCAGTAACAGCACCCTTTTCAAAACGTGTTTTTCAGCCCGAAATAAACGCGTTTTTTCAGACAACTGAATCCCCATGTAACAGCAAAACTCAGAAGAGCAAACACACTCAGATCTTAACCCCAGTGTGCAGAAAGGGTCAAAACGTGTTTTTCAGCAGAAATAAACATGTTTCTGCAAGTTTGGTCGACCCCATGTAAGTTATAGGGCAGTAACAGCACCCTTTTAAAATCGTGTTTTTCAGCCCGAAATAAACGCGTTTTTTCAGACAACTGAATCCCCATGTAACAGCAAAACTCAGAAGAGCCCACACACTCAGATCTTAACCCCAGTGTGCAGAAAGGGTCAAAACGTGTTTTTCAGCAGAAATAAACATGTTTCTGCAAGTTTGGTCAACCCCATGTAAGTTATGGGGCAGTAACAGCACCCTTTTCAAAACGTGTTTTTCAGCCCGAAATAAACGCGTTTTTTCAGAAAACTGAATCCCCATGTAACAGCAAAACTCAGAAGAGCCCACACACTCAGATCTTAACCCCAGTGTGCAGAAAGGGTCAAAACGTGTTTTTCAGCAGAAATAAACATGTTTCTGCAAGTTTGGTCAACCCCATGTAAGTTATGGGGCAGTAACAGCACACTTTTCAAAACGTGTTTTTCAGCCCGAAATAAACGCGTTTTTTCAGACAACTGAATCCCCATGTAACAGCAAAACTCAGAAGAGCCCACACACTCAGATCTTAACCCCAGTGTGCAGAAAGGGTCAAAACGTGTTTTTCAGCAGAAATAAACTTGTTTCTGCAAGTTTGGTCAACCCCATGTAAGTTATGGGGCAGTAACAGCACCCTTTTCAAAACGTGTTTTTCAGCCCGAAATAAACGCGTTTTTTCAGACAACTGAATCCCCATGTAACAGCAAGGCTCAGAAGAGCCCACACACTCAGATCTTAACCCCAGTGTGCAGAAAGGGTCAAAACGTGTTTTTCAGCAGAAATAAACATGTTTCTGCAAGTTTGGTCAACCCCATGTAAGTTATGGGGCAGTAACAGCACCCTTTTCAAAACGTGTTTTTCAGCCCGAAATAAACGCGTTTTTTCAGACAACTGAATCCCCATGTAACAGCAAGGCTCAGAAGAGCCCACACACTCAGATCCTAACCCCAGTGTGCAGAAAGGGTCAAAACGTGTTTTTCAGCAGAAATAAACATGTTTCTGCAAGTTTGGTCAACCCCATGTAAGTTATGTGGCAGTAACAGCACCCTTTTCAAAACGTGTTTTTCAGCCCGAAATAAACGCGTTTTTTCAGACAACTGAATCCCCATGTAACAGCAAAACTCAGAAGAGCCCACACACTCAGATCTTAACCCCAGAGTGCAGAAAGGGTCAAAACGTGTTTTTCAGCAGAAATAAACATGTTTCTGCAAGTTTGGTCAACCCCATGTAAGTTATGGGGCAGTAACAGCACCCTTTTCAAAACGTGTTTTTCAGCCCGAAATAAACGCGTTTTTTCAGACAACTGAATCCCCATGTAACAGCAAGGCTCAGAAGAGCCCACACACTCAGATCTTAACCCCAGTGTGCAGAAAGTGTCAAAACGTGTTTTTCAGGAGAAATAAACATGTTTCTGCAAGTTTGGTCAACCCCATGTAAGTTATGGGGCAGTAACAGCACCCTTTTCAAAACGTGTTTTTCAGCCCGAAATAAACGCGTTTTTTCAGACAACTGAATCCCCATGTAACAGCAAAACTCAGAAGAGCCCACACACTCAGATCTTAACCCCAGTGTGCAGAAAGGGTCAAAACGTGTTTTTCAGCAGAAATAAACATGTTTCTGCAAGTTTGGTCGACCCCATGTAAGTTATAGGGCAGTAACAGCACCCTTTTAAAAACGTGTTTTTCAGCCCGAAATAAACGCGTTTTTTCAGACAACTGAATCCCCATGTAACAGCAAAACTCAGAAGAGCCCACACACTCAGATCTTAACCCCAGTGTGCAGAAAGGGTCAAAACGTGTTTTTCAGCAGAAATAAACATGTTTCTGCAAGTTTGGTCAACCCCATGTAAATTATGGGGCAGTAACAGCACCCTTTTCAAAACGTGTTTTTCAGCCCGAAATAAACGCGTTTTTTCAGACAACCGAATCCCCATGTAACAGCAAAACTCAGAAGAGCCCACACACTCAGATCTTAACCCCAGTGTGCAGAAAGGGTCAAAACGTGTTTTTCAGCAGAAATAAACATGTTTCTGCAAGTTTGGTCAACCCCATATAAGTTATGGGGCAGTAACAGCACCCTTTTCAAAACGTGTTTTTCAGCCCGAAATAAACGCGTTTTTTCAGACAACTGAATCCCCATGTAACAGCAAAGCTCAGAAGAGCCCACACACTCAGATCTTAACCCCAGTGAGCAGAAAGGGTCAAAACGTGTTTTTCAGCAGAAATAAACATGTTTCTGCAAGTTTGGTCAACCCCATGTAAGTTATGGGGCAGTAACAGCACCCTTTTCAAAACGTGTTTTTCAGCCCGAAATAAACGCGTTTTTTCAGACAACTGAATCCCCATGTAACAGCAAAACTCAGAGAGCCCACACACTCAGATCTTAACCCCAGTGTGCGGAAAGTGTCAAAACGTGTTTTTCAGCAGAAATAAACATGTTTCTGCAAGTTTGGTCAACCCCATGTAAGTTATGGGGCAGTAACAGCACCCTTTTCAAAACGTGTTTTTCAGCCCGAAATAAACGCGTTTTTTCAGACAACTGAATCCCCATGTAACAGCAAAACTCAGAAGAGCCCACACACTCAGATCTTAACCCCAGTGTGCGGAAAGTGTCAAAACGTGTTTTTCAGCAGAAATAAACATGTTTCTGCAAGTTTGGTCAACCCCATGTAAGTTATGGGGCAGTAACAGCACCCTTTTCAAAACGTGTTTTTCAGCCCGAAATAAACGCGTTTTTTCAGACAACTGAATCCCCATGTAACAGCAAAACTCAGAAGAGCCCACACACTCAGATCTTAACCCCAGTGTGCAGAAAGGGTCAAAACGTGTTTTTCAGCAGAAATAAACATGTTTCTGCAAGTTTGGTCGACCCCATGTAAGTTATAGGGCAGTAACAGCACCCTTTTAAAAACGTGTTTTTCAGCCCGAAATAAACGCGTTTTTTCAGACAACTGAATCCCCATGTAACAGCAAAACTCAGAAGAGCCCACACACTCAGATCTTAACCCCAGTGTGCAGAAAGGGTCAAAAAGTGTTTTTCAGCAGAAATAAACATGTTTCTGCAAGTTTGGTCAACCCCATGTAAATTATGGGGCAGTAACAGCACCCTTTTCAAAACGTGTTTTTCAGCCCGAAATAAACGCGTTTTTTCAGACAACCGAATCCCCATGTAACAGCAAAACTCAGAAGAGCCCACACACTCAGATCTTAACCCCAGTGTGCAGAAAGGGTCAAAACGTGTTTTTCAGCAGAAATAAACATGTTTCTGCAAGTTTGGTCAACCCCATGTAAGTTATGGGGCAGTAACAGCACCCTTTTCAAAACGTGTTTTTCAGCCCGAAATAAACGCGTTTTTTCAGACAACTGAATCCCCATGTAACAGCAAGGCTCAGAAGAGCCCACACACTCAGATCTTAACCCCAGTGTGCAGAAAGTGTCAAAACGTGTTTTTCAGCAGAAATAAACATGTTTCTGCAAGTTTGGTCAACCCCATGTAAGTTATGGGGCAGTAACAGCACCCTTTTCAAAACGTGTTTTTCAGCCCGAAATAAACGCGTTTTTTCAGACAACTGAATCCCCATGTAACAGCAAAACTCAGAAGAGCAAACACACTCAGATCTTAACCCCAGTGTGCAGAAAGGGTCAAAACGTGTTTTTCAGCAGAAATAAACATGTTTCTGCAAGTTTGGTCGACCCCATGTAAGTTATAGGGCAGTAACAGCACCCTTTTAAAATCGTGTTTTTCAGCCCGAAATAAACGCGTTTTTTCAGACAACTGAATCCCCATGTAACAGCAAAACTCAGAAGAGCCCACACACTCAGATCTTAACCCCAGTGTGCAGAAAGGGTCAAAACGTGTTTTTCAGCAGAAATAAACATGTTTCTGCAAGTTTGGTCAACCCCATGTAAGTTATGGGGCAGTAACAGCACCCTTTTCAAAACGTGTTTTTCAGCCCGAAATAAACGCGTTTTTTCAGAAAACTGAATCCCCATGTAACAGCAAAACTCAGAAGAGCCCACACACTCAGATCTTAACCCCAGTGTGCAGAAAGGGTCAAAACGTGTTTTTCAGCAGAAATAAACATGTTTCTGCAAGTTTGGTCAACCCCATGTAAGTTATGGGGCAGTAACAGCACACTTTTCAAAACGTGTTTTTCAGCCCGAAATAAACGCGTTTTTTCAGACAACTGAATCCCCATGTAACAGCAAAACTCAGAAGAGCCCACACACTCAGATCTTAACCCCAGTGTGCAGAAAGGGTCAAAACGTGTTTTTCAGCAGAAATAAACTTGTTTCTGCAAGTTTGGTCAACCCCATGTAAGTTATGGGGCAGTAACAGCACCCTTTTCAAAACGTGTTTTTCAGCCCGAAATAAACGCGTTTTTTCAGACAACTGAATCCCCATGTAACAGCAAGGCTCAGAAGAGCCCACACACTCAGATCTTAACCCCAGTGTGCAGAAAGGGTCAAAACGTGTTTTTCAGCAGAAATAAACATGTTTCTGCAAGTTTGGTCAACCCCATGTAAGTTATGGGGCAGTAACAGCACCCTTTTCAAAACGTGTTTTTCAGCCCGAAATAAACGCGTTTTTTCAGACAACTGAATCCCCATGTAACAGCAAGGCTCAGAAGAGCCCACACACTCAGATCCTAACCCCAGTGTGCAGAAAGGGTCAAAACGTGTTTTTCAGCAGAAATAAACATGTTTCTGCAAGTTTGGTCAACCCCATGTAAGTTATGTGGCAGTAACAGCACCCTTTTCAAAACGTGTTTTTCAGCCCGAAATAAACGCGTTTTTTCAGACAACTGAATCCCCATGTAACAGCAAAACTCAGAAGAGCCCACACACTCAGATCTTAACCCCAGAGTGCAGAAAGGGTCAAAACGTGTTTTTCAGCAGAAATAAACATGTTTCTGCAAGTTTGGTCAACCCCATGTAAGTTATGGGGCAGTAACAGCACCCTTTTCAAAACGTGTTTTTCAGCCCGAAATAAACGCGTTTTTTCAGACAACTGAATCCCCATGTAACAGCAAGGCTCAGAAGAGCCCACACACTCAGATCTTAACCCCAGTGTGCAGAAAGTGTCAAAACGTGTTTTTCAGGAGAAATAAACATGTTTCTGCAAGTTTGGTCAACCCCATGTAAGTTATGGGGCAGTAACAGCACCCTTTTCAAAACGTGTTTTTCAGCCCGAAATAAACGCGTTTTTTCAGACAACTGAATCCCCATGTAACAGCAAAACTCAGAAGAGCCCACACACTCAGATCTTAACCCCAGTGTGCAGAAAGGGTCAAAACGTGTTTTTCAGCAGAAATAAACATGTTTCTGCAAGTTTGGTCGACCCCATGTAAGTTATAGGGCAGTAACAGCACCCTTTTAAAAACGTGTTTTTCAGCCCGAAATAAACGCGTTTTTTCAGACAACTGAATCCCCATGTAACAGCAAAACTCAGAAGAGCCCACACACTCAGATCTTAACCCCAGTGTGCAGAAAGGGTCAAAACGTGTTTTTCAGCAGAAATAAACATGTTTCTGCAAGTTTGGTCAACCCCATGTAAATTATGGGGCAGTAACAGCACCCTTTTCAAAACGTGTTTTTCAGCCCGAAATAAACGCGTTTTTTCAGACAACCGAATCCCCATGTAACAGCAAAACTCAGAAGAGCCCACACACTCAGATCTTAACCCCAGTGTGCAGAAAGGGTCAAAACGTGTTTTTCAGCAGAAATAAACATGTTTCTGCAAGTTTGGTCAACCCCATGTAAGTTATGGGGCAGTAACAGCACCCTTTTCAAAACGTGTTTTTCAGCCCGAAATAAACGCGTTTTTTCAGACAACTGAATCCCCATGTAACAGCAAAACTCAGAAGAGCCCACACACTCAGATCTTAACCCCAGTGTGCAGAAAGGGTCAAAACGTGTTTTTCAGCAGAAATAAACTTGTTTCTGCAAGTTTGGTCAACCCCATGTAAATTATGGGGCAGTAACAGTACACTTTTCAAAACGTGTTTTTCAGCCCGAAATAAACGCGTTTTTTCAGACAACTGAATACCCATGTAGCAGCAAGGCTCAGAAGAGCCCACACACTCAGATCTTAACCCCAGTGTGCTGAAAGTGTCAAAACATGTTTTTCAGCAGAAATAAACATGTTTCTGCAAGTTTGGTCAACCCCATATAAGTTATGGGGCAGTAACAGCACCCTTTTCAAAACGTGTTTTTCAGCCCGAAATAAACGCGTTTTTTCAGACAACTGAATCCCCATGTAACAGCAAAGCTCAGAAGAGCCCACACACTCAGATCTTAACCCCAGTGAGCAGAAAGGGTCAAAACGTGTTTTTCAGCAGAAATAAACATGTTTCTGCAAGTTTGGTCAACCCCATGTAAGTTATGGGGCAGTAACAGCACCCTTTTCAAAACGTGTTTTTCAGCCCGAAATAAACGCGTTTTTTCAGACAACTGAATCCCCATGTAACAGCAAAACTCAGAAGAGCCCACACACTCAGATCTTAACCCCAGTGTGCGGAAAGTGTCAAAACGTGTTTTTCAGCAGAAATAAACATGTTTCTGCAAGTTTGGTCAACCCCATGTAAGTTATGGGGCAGTAACAGCACCCTTTTCAAAACGTGTTTTTCAGCCCGAAATAAACGCGTTTTTTCAGACAACTGAATCCCCATGTAACAGCAAAACTCAGAAGAGCCCACACACTCAGATCTTAACCCCAGTGTGCAGAAAGGGTCAAAACGTGTTTTTCAGCAGAAATAAACATGTTTCTGCAAGTTTGGTCAACCCCATGTAAATTATGGGGCAGTAACAGCACCCTTTTCAAAACGTGTTTTTCAGCCCGAAATAAACGCGTTTTTTCAGACAACTGAATCCCCATGTAACATCAAAACTCAGAAGAGCCCACACACTCAGATCTTAACCCCAGTGTGCAGAAAGGGTCAAAACGTGTTTTTCAGCAGAAATAAACATGTTTCTGCAAGTTTGGTCAACCCCATGTAAGTTATGGGGCAGTAACAGCACTCTTTTCAAAACGTGTTTTTCAGCCCGAAATAAACGCGTTTTTTCAGACAACTGAATCCCCATGTAACAGCAAGGCTCAGAAGAGCCCACACACTCAGATCTTAACCCCAGTGTGCAGAAAGTGTCAAAACGTGTTTTTCAGCAGAAATAAACATGTTTCTGCAAGTTTGGTCAACCCCATGTAAGTTATGGGGCAGTAACAGCACCCTTTTCAAAACGTGTTTTTCAGCCCGAAATAAACGCGTTTTTTCAGACAACTGAATCCCCATGTAGCAACAAGGCTCAGAAGAGCCCACACACTCAGATCTTAACCCCAGTGTGCTGAAAGTGTCAAAACATGTTTTTCAGCAGAAATAAACATGTTTCTGCAAGTTTGGTCAACCCCATGTAAGTTATTGGGCAGTAACAGTACACTTTTCAAAACGTGTTTTTCAGCCCGAAATAAACGCGTTTTTTCAGACAACTGAATACCCATGTAGCAGCAAGTCTCAGAAGAGCCCACACACTCAGCTCTTAACCCCAGTGTGCAGAAAGGGTCAAAACGTGTTTTTCAGCAGAAATAAACATGTTTCTGCAAGTTTGGTCAACCCCATGTAAGTTATGGGGCAGTAACAGTACACTCTGCAAAACGTGTTTTTCAGCCCGAAATAAACGCGTTTTTTCAGACAACTGAATCCCCATGTAGCAGCAAGGCTCAGAAGAGCCCACACACTCAGATCTTAACCCCAGTGTGCAGAAAGGTTCAAAACATGTTTTTCAGCAGAAATAAACATGTTTCTGCAAGTTTGGTCAACCCCATGTAAGTTATGGGGCAGTAACAGTACACTTTTCAAAACGTGTTTTTCAGCCCGAAATAAACGCGTTTTTTCAGACAACTGAATCCCCATGTAGCAGCAAGGCTCAGAAGAGCCCACACACTCAGATCTTAACCCCAGTGTGCTGAAAGTGTCAAAACATGTTTTTCAGCAGAAATAAACATGTTTCTGCAAGTTTGGTCAACCCCATGTAAGTTATGGGGCAGTAACAGTACACTTTTCAAAACGTGTTTTTCAGCCCGAAATAAACGCGTTTTTTCAGACAACTGAATCCCCATGTAGCAACAAGGCTCAGAAGAGCCCACACACTCAGATCTTAACCCCAGTGTGCTGAAAGTGTCAAAACATGTTTTTCAGCAGAAATAAACATGTTTCTGCAAGTTTGGTCAACCCCATGTAAGTTATGGGGCAGTAACAGTACACTTTTCAAAACGTGTTTTTCAGCCCGAAATAAACGCGTTTTTTCAGACAACTGAATACCCATGTAGCAGCAAGGCTCAGAAGAGCCCACACACTCAGATCTTAACCCCAGTGTGCTGAAAGTGTCAAAACATGTTTTTCAGCAGAAATAAACATGTTTCTGCAAGTTTGGTCAACCCCATATAAGTTATGGGGCAGTAACAGCACCCTTTTCAAAACGTGTTTTTCAGCCCGAAATAAACGCGTTTTTTCAGACAAGTGAATCCCCATGTAACAGCAAAGCTCAGAAGAGCCCACACACTCAGATCTTAACCCCAGTGAGCAGAAAGGGTCAAAACGTGTTTTTCAGCAGAAATAAACATTTTTCTGCAAGTTTGGTCAACCCCATGTAAGTTATGGGGCAGTAACAGCACCCTTTTCAAAACGTGTTTTTCAGCCCGAAATAAACGCGTTTTTTCAGACAACTGAATCCCCATGTAACAGCAAAACTCAGAAGAGCCCACACACTCAGATCTTAACCCCAGTGTGCGGAAAGTGTCAAAACGTGTTTTTCAGCAGAAATAAACATGTTTCTGCAAGTTTGGTCAACCCCATGTAAGTTATGGGGCAGTAACAGCACCCTTTTCAAAACGTGTTTTTCAGCCCGAAATAAACGCGTTTTTTCAGACAACTGAATCCCCATGTAACAGCAAAACTCAGAAGAGCCCACACACTCAGATCTTAACCCCAGTGTGCAGAAAGGGTCAAAACGTGTTTTTCAGCAGAAATAAACATGTTTCTGCAAGTTTGGTCGACCCCATGTAAGTTATAGGGCAGTAACAGCACCCTTTTAAAAACGTGTTTTTCAGCCCGAAATAAACGCGTTTTTTCAGACAACTGAATACCCATGTAGCAGCAAGGCTCAGAAGAGCCCACACACTCAGATCTTAACCCCAGTGTGCTGAAAGTGTCAAAACATATTTTTCAGCAGAAATAAACATGTTTCTGCAAGTTTGGTCAACCCCATATAAGTTATGGGGCAGTAACAGCACCCTTTTCAAAACGTGTTTTTCAGCCCGAAATAAACGCGTTTTTTCAGACAACTGAATCCCCATGTAACAGCAAAGCTCAGAAGAGCCCACACACTCAGATCTTAACCCCAGTGAGCAGAAAGGGTCAAAACGTGTTTTTCAGCAGAAATAAACATGTTTCTGCAAGTTTGGTCAACCCCATGTAAGTTATGGGGCAGTAACAGCACCCTTTTCAAAACGTGTTTTTCAGCCCGAAATAAACGCGTTTTTTCAGACAACTGAATCCCCATGTAACAGCAAAACAGAAGAGCCCACACACTCAGATCTTAACCCCAGTGTGCAGAATGGGTCAAAACGTGTTTTTCAGCAGAAATAAACATGTTTCTGCAAGTTTGGTCAACCCCATGTAAATTATGGGGCAGTAACAGCACCCTTTTCAAAACGTGTTTTTCAGCCCGAAATAAACGCGTTTTTTCAGACAACTGAATCCCCATGTAACAGCAAAACTCAGAAGAGCCCACACACTCAGATCTTAACCCCAGTGTGCAGAAAGGGTCAAAACGTGTTTTTCAGCAGAAATAAACATGTTTCTGCAAGTTTGGTCAACCCCATGTAAGTTATGGGGCAGTAACAGCACCCTTTTCAAAACGTGTTTTTCAGCCCGAAATAAACGCGTTTTTTCAGACAACTGAATCCCCATGTAACAGCAAGGCTCAGAAGAGCCCACACACTCAGATCTTAACCCCACTGTGCAGAAAGTGTCAAAACGTGTTTTTCAGCAGAAATAAACATGTTTCTGCAAGTTTGGTCAACCCCATGTAAGTTATGGGGCAGTAACAGCACCCTTTTCAAAACGTGTTTTTCAGCCCGAAATAAACGCGTTTTTTCAGACAACTGAATCCCCATGTAACAGCAAAACTCAGAAGAGCAAACACACTCAGATCTTAACCCCAGTGTGCAGAAAGGGTCAAAACGTGTTTTTCAGCAGAAATAAACATGTTTCTGCAAGTTTGGTCGACCCCATGTAAGTTATAGGGCAGTAACAGCACCCTTTTAAAATCGTGTTTTTCAGCCCGAAATAAACGCGTTTTTTCAGACAACTGAATCCCCATGTAACAGCAAAACTCAGAAGAGCCCACACACTCAGATCTTAACCCCAGTGTGCAGAAAGGGTCAAAACGTGTTTTTCAGCAGAAATAAACATGTTTCTGCAAGTTTGGTCAACCCCATGTAAGTTATGGGGCAGTAACAGCACCCTTTTCAAAACGTGTTTTTCAGCCCGAAATAAACGCGTTTTTTCAGAAAACTGAATCCCCATGTAACAGCAAAACTCAGAAGAGCCCACACACTCAGATCTTAACCCCAGTGTGCAGAAAGGGTCAAAACGTGTTTTTCAGCAGAAATAAACATGTTTCTGCAAGTTTGGTCAACCCCATGTAAGTTATGGGGCAGTAACAGCACACTTTTCAAAACGTGTTTTTCAGCCCGAAATAAACGCGTTTTTTCAGACAACTGAATCCCCATGTAACAGCAAAACTCAGAAGAGCCCACACACTCAGATCTTAACCCCAGTGTGCAGAAAGGGTCAAAACGTGTTTTTCAGCAGAAATAAACTTGTTTCTGCAAGTTTGGTCAACCCCATGTAAGTTATGGGGCAGTAACAGCACCCTTTTCAAAACGTGTTTTTCAGCCCGAAATAAACGCGTTTTTTCAGACAACTGAATCCCCATGTAACAGCAAGGCTCAGAAGAGCCCACACACTCAGATCTTAACCCCAGTGTGCAGAAAGGGTCAAAACGTGTTTTTCAGCAGAAATAAACATGTTTCTGCAAGTTTGGTCAACCCCATGTAAGTTATGGGGCAGTAACAGCACCCTTTTCAAAACGTGTTTTTCAGCCCGAAATAAACGCGTTTTTTCAGACAACTGAATCCCCATGTAACAGCAAGGCTCAGAAGAGCCCACACACTCAGATCCTAACCCCAGTGTGCAGAAAGGGTCAAAACGTGTTTTTCAGCAGAAATAAACATGTTTCTGCAAGTTTGGTCAACCCCATGTAAGTTATGTGGCAGTAACAGCACCCTTTTCAAAACGTGTTTTTCAGCCCGAAATAAACGCGTTTTTTCAGACAACAGAATCCCCATGTAACAGCAAAACTCAGAAGAGCCCACACACTCAGATCTTAACCCCAGAGTGCAGAAAGGGTCAAAACGTGTTTTTCAGCAGAAATAAACATGTTTCTGCAAGTTTGGTCAACCCCATGTAAGTTATGGGGCAGTAACAGCACCCTTTTCAAAACGTGTTTTTCAGCCCGAAATAAACGCGTTTTTTCAGACAACTGAATCCCCATGTAACAGCAAGGCTCAGAAGAGCCCACACACTCAGATCTTAACCCCAGTGTGCAGAAAGTGTCAAAACGTGTTTTTCAGGAGAAATAAACATGTTTCTGCAAGTTTGGTCAACCCCATGTAAGTTATGGGGCAGTAACAGCACCCTTTTCAAAACGTGTTTTTCAGCCCGAAATAAACGCGTTTTTTCAGACAACTGAATCCCCATGTAACAGCAAAACTCAGAAGAGCCCACACACTCAGATCTTAACCCCAGTGTGCAGAAAGGGTCAAAACGTGTTTTTCAGCAGAAATAAACATGTTTCTGCAAGTTTGGTCGACCCCATGTAAGTTATAGGGCAGTAACAGCACCCTTTTAAAAACGTGTTTTTCAGCCCGAAATAAACGCGTTTTTTCAGACAACTGAATCCCCATGTAACAGCAAAACTCAGAAGAGCCCACACACTCAGATCTTAACCCCAGTGTGCAGAAAGGGTCAAAACGTGTTTTTCAGCAGAAATAAACATGTTTCTGCAAGTTTGGTCAACCCCATGTAAATTATGGGGCAGTAACAGCACCCTTTTCAAAACGTGTTTTTCAGCCCGAAATAAACGCGTTTTTTCAGACAACCGAATCCCCATGTAACAGCAAAACTCAGAAGAGCCCACACACTCAGATCTTAACCCCAGTGTGCAGAAAGGGTCAAAACGTGTTTTTCAGCAGAAATAAACATGTTTCTGCATGTTTGGTCAACCCCATGTAAGTTATGGGGCAGTAACAGCACCCTTTTCAAAACGTGTTTTTCAGCCCGAAATAAACGCGTTTTTTCAGACAACTGAATCCCCATGTAACAGCAAAACTCAGAAGAGCCCACACACTCAGATCTTAACCCCAGTGTGCAGAAAGGGTCAAAACGTGTTTTTCAGCAGAAATAAACTTGTTTCTGCAAGTTTGGTCAACCCCATGTAAATTATGGGGCAGTAACAGTACACTTTTCAAAACGTGTTTTTCAGCCCGAAATAAACGCGTTTTTTCAGACAACTGAATACCCATGTAGCAGCAAGGCTCAGAAGAGCCCACACACTCAGATCTTAACCCCAGTGTGCTGAAAGTGTCAAAACATGTTTTTCAGCAGAAATAAACATGTTTCTGCAAGTTTGGTCAACCCCATATAAGTTATGGGGCAGTAACAGCACCCTTTTCAAAACGTGTTTTTCAGCCCGAAATAAACGCGTTTTTTCAGACAACTGAATCCCCATGTAACAGCAAAGCTCAGAAGAGCCCACACACTCAGATCTTAACCCCAGTGAGCAGAAAGGGTCAAAACGTGTTTTTCAGCAGAAATAAACATGTTTCTGCAAGTTTGGTCAACCCCATGTAAGTTATGGGGCAGTAACAGCACCCTTTTCAAAACGTGTTTTTCAGCCCGAAATAAACGCGTTTTTTCAGACAACTGAATCCCCATGTAACAGCAAAACAGAAGAGCCCACACACTCAGATCTTAACCCCAGTGTGCAGAATGGGTCAAAACGTGTTTTTCAGCAGAAATAAACATGTTTCTGCAAGTTTGGTCAACCCCATGTAAATTATGGGGCAGTAACAGCACCCTTTTCAAAACGTGTTTTTCAGCCCGAAATAAACGCGTTTTTTCAGACAACTGAATCCCCATGTAACAGCAAAACTCAGAAGAGCCCACACACTCAGATCTTAACCCCAGTGTGCAGAAAGGGTCAAAACGTGTTTTTCAGCAGAAATAAACATGTTTCTGCAAGTTTGGTCAACCCCATGTAAGTTATGGGGCAGTAACAGCACCCTTTTCAAAACGTGTTTTTCAGCCCGAAATAAACGCGTTTTTTCAGACAACTGAATCCCCATGTAACAGCAAGGCTCAGAAGAGCCCACACACTCAGATCTTAACCCCAGTGTGCAGAAAGTGTCAAAACGTATTTTTCAGCAGAAATAAACATGTTTCTGCAAGTTTGGTCAACCCCATGTAAGTTATGGGGCAGTAACAGCACCCTTTTCAAAACGTGTTTTTCAGCCCGAAATAAACGCGTTTTTTCAGACAACTGAATCCCCATGTAACAGCAAAACTCAGAAGAGCCCACACACTCAGATCTTAACCCCAGTGTGCAGAAAGGGTCAAAACGTGTTTTTCAGCAGAAATAAACATGTTTCTGCAAGTTTGGTCGACCCCATGTAAGTTATAGGGCAGTAACAGCACCCTTTTAAAAACTTGTTTTTCAGCCCGAAATAAACGCGTTTTTTCAGACAACTGAATCCCCATGTAACAGCAAAACTCAGAAGAGCCCACACACTCAGATCTTAACCCCAATGTGCAGAAAGGGTCAAAACGTGTTTTTCAGCAGAAATAAACATGTTTCTGCAAGTTTGGTCAACCCCATGTAAATTATGGGGCAGTAACAGCACCCTTTTCAAAACGTGTTTTTCAGCCCGAAATAAACGCGTTTTTTCAGACAACCGAATCCCCATGTAACAGCAAAACTCAGAAGAGCCCACACACTCAGATCTTAACCCCAGTGTGCAGAAAGGGTCAAAACGTGTTTTTCAGCAGAAATAAACATGTTTCTGCAAGTTTGGTCAACCCCATGTAAGTTATGGGGCAGTAACAGCACCCTTTTCAAAACGTGTTTTTCAGCCCGAAATAAACGCGTTTTTTCAGACAACTGAATCCCCATGTAACAGCAAAACTCAGAAGAGCAAACACACTCAGATCTTAACCCCAGTGTGCAGAAAGGGTCAAAACGTGTTTTTCAGCAGAAATAAACGTTTCTGCAAGTTTGGTCGACCCCATGTAAGTTATAGGGCAGTAACAGCACCCTTTTAAAATCGTGTTTTTCAGCCCGAAATAAACGCGTTTTTTCAGACAACTGAATCCCCATGTAACAGCAAAACTCAGAAGAGCCCACACACTCAGATCTTAACCCCAGTGTGCAGAAAGGGTCAAAACGTGTTTTTCAGCAGAAATAAACATGTTTCTGCAAGTTTGGTCAACCCCATGTAAGTTATGGGGCAGTAACAGCACCCTTTTCAAAATGTGTTTTTCAGCCCGAAATAAACGCGTTTTTTCAGAAAACTGAATCCCCATGTAACAGCAAAACTCAGAAGAGCCCACACACTCAGATCTTAACCCCAGTGTGCAGAAAGGGTCAAAACGTGTTTTTCAGCAGAAATAAACATGTTTCTGCAAGTTTGGTCAACCCCATGTAAGTTATGGGGCAGTAACAGCACACTTTTCAAAACGTGTTTTTCAGCCCGAAATAAACGCGTTTTTTCAGACAACTGAATCCCCATGTAACAGCAAAACTCAGAAGAGCCCACACACTCAGATCTTAACCCCAGTGTGCAGAAAGGGTCAAAACGTGTTTTTCAGCAGAAATAAACTTGTTTCTGCAAGTTTGGTCAACCCCATGTAAGTTATGGGGCAGTAACAGCACCCTTTTCAAAACGTGTTTTTCAGCCCGAAATAAACGCGTTTTTTCAGACAACTGAATCCCCATGTAACAGCAAGGCTCAGAAGAGCCCACACACTCAGATCTTAACCCCAGTGTGCAGAAAGGGTCAAAACGTGTTTTTCAGCAGAAATAAACATGTTTCTGCAAGTTTGGTCAACCCCATGTAAGTTATGGGGCAGTAACAGCACCCTTTTCAAAACGTGTTTTTCAGCCCGAAATAAACGCGTTTTTTCAGACAACTGAATCCCCATGTAACAGCAAGGCTGAGAAGAGCCCACACACTCAGATCTTAACCCCAGTGTGCAGAAAGGGTCAAAACGTGTTTTTCAGCAGAAATAAACATGTTTCTGCAAGTTTGGTCAACCCCATGTAAATTATGGGGCATTAACAGCACCCTTTTCAAAACGTGTTTTTCAGCCCGAAATAAACGCGTTTTTTCAGACAACTGAATCCGCATGTAACAGCAAAACTCAGAAGAGCCCACACACTCAGATCTTAACCCCAGTGTGCAGAAAGGGTCAAAACGTGTTTTTCAGCAGAAATAAACATGTTTCTGCAAGTTTGGTCAACCCCATGTAAGTTATGGGGCAGTAACAGCACCCTTTTCAAAACGTGTTTTTCAGCCCGAAATAAACGCGTTTTTTCAGACAACTGAATCCCCATGTAACAGCAAAACTCAGAAGAGCCCACACACTCAGATGTTAACCCCAGTGTGCAGAAAGGGTCAAAACGTGTTTTTCAGCAGAAATAAACATGTTTCTGCAAGTTTGGTCAACCCCATGTAAGTTATGGGGCAGTAACAGCACCCTTTTCAAAACGTGTTTTTCAGCCCGAAATAAACGCGTTTTTTCAGACAACTGAATCCCCATGTAACAGCAAAACTCAGAAGAGCCCACACACTCAGATCTTAACCCCACTGTGCAGAAAGGGTCAAAACGTGTTTTTCAGCAGAAATAAACATGTTTCTGCAAGTTTGGTCAACCCCATGTAAGTTATGGGGCAGTAACAGCACCCTTTTCAAAACGTGTTTTTCAGCCCGAAATAAACGCGTTTTTTCAGACAACTGAATCCCCATGTAACAGCAAGGCTCAGAAGAGCCCACACACTCAGATCTTAACCCCAGTGAGCAGAAAGGGTCAAAACGTGTTTTTCAGCAGAAATAAACATGTTTCTGCAAGTTTGGTCAACCCCATGTAAGTTATGGGGCAGTAACAGCACCCTTTTCAAAACGTGTTTTTCAGCCCGAAATAAATGCGTTTTTTCAGACAACTGAATCCCCATGTAACAGCAAAGCTCAGAAGAGCCCACACACTCAGATCTTAACCCCAGTGAGCAGAAAGGGTCAAAACGTGTTTTTCAGCAGAAATAAACATGTTTCTGCAAGTTTGGTCAACCCCATGTAAGTTATGGGGCAGTAACAGCACCCTTTTCAAAACTTTTTTTTCAGCCCGAAATAAACGCGTTTTTTCAGACAACTGAATCCCCATGTAACAGCAAGGCTCAGAAGAGCCCACACACTCAGATCTTAACCCCAGTGTGCAGAAAGTGTCAAAACGTGTTTTTCAGCAGAAATAAACATGTTTCTGCAAGTTTGGTCAACCCCATGTAAGTTATGGGGCAGTAACAGCACCCTTTTCAAAACGTGTTTTTCAGCCCGAAATAAACGCGTTTTTTCAGACAACTGAATCCCCATGTAACAGCAAAACTCAGAAGAGCCCACACACTCAGATCTTAACCCCAGTGTGCAGAAAGTGTCAAAACGTGTTTTTCAGCAGAAATAAACATGTTTCTGCAAGTTTGGTCAACCCCATGTAAGTTATGGGGCAGTAACAGCACCCTTTTCAAAACGTGTTTTTCAGCCCGAAATAAACGCATTTTTTCAGTCAACTGAATCCCCATGTAACAGCAAAACTCAGAAGAGCCCACACACTCAGATCTTAACCCCAGTGTGCAGAAAGGGTCAAAACGTGTTTTTCAGCAGAAATAAACATGTTTCTGCAAGTTTGGTCAACCCCATGTAAATTATGGGGCAGTAACAGCACCCTTTTCAAAACGTGTTTTTCAGCCCGAAATAAACGCGTTTTTTCAGACAACTGAATCCCCATGTAACAGCAAGGCTCAGAAGAGCCCACACACTCAGATCCTAACCCCAGTGTGCAGAAAGGGTCAAAACGTGTTTTTCAGCAGAAATAAACATGTTTCTGCAAGTTTGGTCAACCCCATGTAAGTTATGTGGCAGTAACAGCACCCTTTTCAAAACGTGTTTTTCAGCCCGAAATAAACGCGTTTTTTCAGACAACAGAATCCCCATGTAACAGCAAAACTCAGAAGAGCCCACACACTCAGATCTTAACCCCAGAGTGCAGAAAGGGTCAAAACGTGTTTTTCAGCAGAAATAAACATGTTTCTGCAAGTTTGGTCAACCCCATGTAAGTTATGGGGCAGTAACAGCACCCTTTTCAAAACGTGTTTTTCAGCCCGAAATAAACGCGTTTTTTCAGACAACTGAATCCCCATGTAACAGCAAGGCTCAGAAGAGCCCACACACTCAGATCTTAACCCCAGTGTGCAGAAAGTGTCAAAACGTGTTTTTCAGGAGAAATAAACATGTTTCTGCAAGTTTGGTCAACCCCATGTAAGTTATGGGGCAGTAACAGCACCCTTTTCAAAACGTGTTTTTCAGCCCGAAATAAACGCGTTTTTTCAGACAACTGAATCCCCATGTAACAGCAAAACTCAGAAGAGCCCACACACTCAGATCTTAACCCCAGTGTGCAGAAAGGGTCAAAACGTGTTTTTCAGCAGAAATAAACATGTTTCTGCAAGTTTGGTCGACCCCATGTAAGTTATAGGGCAGTAACAGCACCCTTTTAAAAACGTGTTTTTCAGCCCGAAATAAACGCGTTTTTTCAGACAACTGAATCCCCATGTAACAGCAAAACTCAGAAGAGCCCACACACTCAGATCTTAACCCCAGTGTGCAGAAAGGGTCAAAACGTGTTTTTCAGCAGAAATAAACATGTTTCTGCAAGTTTGGTCAACCCCATGTAAATTATGGGGCAGTAACAGCACCCTTTTCAAAACGTGTTTTTCAGCCCGAAATAAACGCGTTTTTTCAGACAACCGAATCCCCATGTAACAGCAAAACTCAGAAGAGCCCACACACTCAGATCTTAACCCCAGTGTGCAGAAAGGGTCAAAACGTGTTTTTCAGCAGAAATAAACATGTTTCTGCATGTTTGGTCAACCCCATGTAAGTTATGGGGCAGTAACAGCACCCTTTTCAAAACGTGTTTTTCAGCCCGAAATAAACGCGTTTTTTCAGACAACTGAATCCCCATGTAACAGCAAAACTCAGAAGAGCCCACACACTCAGATCTTAACCCCAGTGTGCAGAAAGGGTCAAAACGTGTTTTTCAGCAGAAATAAACTTGTTTCTGCAAGTTTGGTCAACCCCATGTAAATTATGGGGCAGTAACAGTACACTTTTCAAAACGTGTTTTTCAGCCCGAAATAAACGCGTTTTTTCAGACAACTGAATCCCCATGTAACAGCAAGGCTCAGAAGAGCCCACACACTCAGATCTTAACCCCAGTGAGCAGAAAGGGTCAAAACGTGTTTTTCAGCAGAAATAAACATGTTTCTGCAAGTTTGGTCAACCCCATGTAAGTTATGGGGCAGTAACAGCACCCTTTTCAAAACGTGTTTTTCAGCCCGAAATAAATGCGTTTTTTCAGACAACTGAATCCCCATGTAACAGCAAAGCTCAGAAGAGCCCACACACTCAGATCTTAACCCCAGTGAGCAGAAAGGGTCAAAACGTGTTTTTCAGCAGAAATAAACATGTTTCTGCAAGTTTGGTCAACCCCATGTAAGTTATGGGGCAGTAACAGCACCCTTTTCAAAACTTTTTTTTCAGCCCGAAATAAACGCGTTTTTTCAGACAACTGAATCCCCATGTAACAGCAAGGCTCAGAAGAGCCCACACACTCAGATCTTAACCCCAGTGTGCAGAAAGTGTCAAAACGTGTTTTTCAGCAGAAATAAACATGTTTCTGCAAGTTTGGTCAACCCCATGTAAGTTATGGGGCAGTAACAGCACCCTTTTCAAAACGTGTTTTTCAGCCCGAAATAAACGCGTTTTTTCAGACAACTGAATCCCCATGTAACAGCAAAACTCAGAAGAGCCCACACACTCAGATCTTAACCCCAGTGTGCAGAAAGTGTCAAAACGTGTTTTTCAGCAGAAATAAACATGTTTCTGCAAGTTTGGTCAACCCCATGTAAGTTATGGGGCAGTAACAGCACCCTTTTCAAAACGTGTTTTTCAGCCCGAAATAAACGCATTTTTTCAGTCAACTGAATCCCCATGTAACAGCAAAACTCAGAAGAGCCCACACACTCAGATCTTAACCCCAGTGTGCAGAAAGGGTCAAAACGTGTTTTTCAGCAGAAATAAACATGTTTCTGCAAGTTTGGTCAACCCCATGTAAATTATGGGGCAGTAACAGCACCCTTTTCAAAACGTGTTTTTCAGCCCGAAATAAACGCGTTTTTTCAGACAACTGAATCCCCATGTAACAGCAAGGCTCAGAAGAGCCCACACACTCAGATCCTAACCCCAGTGTGCAGAAAGGGTCAAAACGTGTTTTTCAGCAGAAATAAACATGTTTCTGCAAGTTTGGTCAACCCCATGTAAGTTATGTGGCAGTAACAGCACCCTTTTCAAAACGTGTTTTTCAGCCCGAAATAAACGCGTTTTTTCAGACAACAGAATCCCCATGTAACAGCAAAACTCAGAAGAGCCCACACACTCAGATCTTAACCCCAGAGTGCAGAAAGGGTCAAAACGTGTTTTTCAGCAGAAATAAACATGTTTCTGCAAGTTTGGTCAACCCCATGTAAGTTATGGGGCAGTAACAGCACCCTTTTCAAAACGTGTTTTTCAGCCCGAAATAAACGCGTTTTTTCAGACAACTGAATCCCCATGTAACAGCAAGGCTCAGAAGAGCCCACACACTCAGATCTTAACCCCAGTGTGCAGAAAGTGTCAAAACGTGTTTTTCAGGAGAAATAAACATGTTTCTGCAAGTTTGGTCAACCCCATGTAAGTTATGGGGCAGTAACAGCACCCTTTTCAAAACGTGTTTTTCAGCCCGAAATAAACGCGTTTTTTCAGACAACTGAATCCCCATGTAACAGCAAAACTCAGAAGAGCCCACACACTCAGATCTTAACCCCAGTGTGCAGAAAGGGTCAAAACGTGTTTTTCAGCAGAAATAAACATGTTTCTGCAAGTTTGGTCGACCCCATGTAAGTTATAGGGCAGTAACAGCACCCTTTTAAAAACGTGTTTTTCAGCCCGAAATAAACGCGTTTTTTCAGACAACTGAATCCCCATGTAACAGCAAAACTCAGAAGAGCCCACACACTCAGATCTTAACCCCAGTGTGCAGAAAGGGTCAAAACGTGTTTTTCAGCAGAAATAAACATGTTTCTGCAAGTTTGGTCAACCCCATGTAAATTATGGGGCAGTAACAGCACCCTTTTCAAAACGTGTTTTTCAGCCCGAAATAAACGCGTTTTTTCAGACAACCGAATCCCCATGTAACAGCAAAACTCAGAAGAGCCCACACACTCAGATCTTAACCCCAGTGTGCAGAAAGGGTCAAAACGTGTTTTTCAGCAGAAATAAACATGTTTCTGCATGTTTGGTCAACCCCATGTAAGTTATGGGGCAGTAACAGCACCCTTTTCAAAACGTGTTTTTCAGCCCGAAATAAACGCGTTTTTTCAGACAACTGAATCCCCATGTAACAGCAAAACTCAGAAGAGCCCACACACTCAGATCTTAACCCCAGTGTGCAGAAAGGGTCAAAACGTGTTTTTCAGCAGAAATAAACTTGTTTCTGCAAGTTTGGTCAACCCCATGTAAATTATGGGGCAGTAACAGTACACTTTTCAAAACGTGTTTTTCAGCCCGAAATAAACGCGTTTTTTCAGACAACTGAATACCCATGTAGCAGCAAGGCTCAGAAGAGCCCACACACTCAGATCTTAACCCCAGTGTGCTGAAAGTGTCAAAACATGTTTTTCAGCAGAAATAAACATGTTTCTGCAAGTTTGGTCAACCCCATATAAGTTATGGGGCAGTAACAGCACCCTTTTCAAAACGTGTTTTTCAGCCCGAAATAAACGCGTTTTTTCAGACAACTGAATCCCCATGTAACAGCAAAGCTCAGAAGAGCCCACACACTCAGATCTTAACCCCAGTGAGCAGAAAGGGTCAAAACGTGTTTTTCAGCAGAAATAAACATGTTTCTGCAAGTTTGGTCAACCCCATGTAAGTTATGGGGCAGTAACAGCACCCTTTTCAAAACGTGTTTTTCAGCCCGAAATAAACGCGTTTTTTCAGACAACTGAATCCCCATGTAACAGCAAAACAGAAGAGCCCACACACTCAGATCTTAACCCCAGTGTGCAGAATGGGTCAAAACGTGTTTTTCAGCAGAAATAAACATGTTTCTGCAAGTTTGGTCAACCCCATGTAAATTATGGGGCAGTAACAGCACCCTTTTCAAAACGTGTTTTTCAGCCCGAAATAAACGCGTTTTTTCAGACAACTGAATCCCCATGTAACAGCAAAACTCAGAAGAGCCCACACACTCAGATCTTAACCCCAGTGTGCAGAAAGGGTCAAAACGTGTTTTTCAGCAGAAATAAACATGTTTCTGCAAGTTTGGTCAACCCCATGTAAGTTATGGGGCAGTAACAGCACCCTTTTCAAAACGTGTTTTTCAGCCCGAAATAAACGCGTTTTTTCAGACAACTGAATCCCCATGTAACAGCAAGGCTCAGAAGAGCCCACACACTCAGATCTTAACCCCAGTGTGCAGAAAGTGTCAAAACGTATTTTTCAGCAGAAATAAACATGTTTCTGCAAGTTTGGTCAACCCCATGTAAGTTATGGGGCAGTAACAGCACCCTTTTCAAAACGTGTTTTTCAGCCCGAAATAAACGCGTTTTTTCAGACAACTGAATCCCCATGTAACAGCAAAACTCAGAAGAGCCCACACACTCAGATCTTAACCCCAGTGTGCAGAAAGGGTCAAAACGTGTTTTTCAGCAGAAATAAACATGTTTCTGCAAGTTTGGTCGACCCCATGTAAGTTATAGGGCAGTAACAGCACCCTTTTAAAAACTTGTTTTTCAGCCCGAAATAAACGCGTTTTTTCAGACAACTGAATCCCCATGTAACAGCAAAACTCAGAAGAGCCCACACACTCAGATCTTAACCCCAATGTGCAGAAAGGGTCAAAACGTGTTTTTCAGCAGAAATAAACATGTTTCTGCAAGTTTGGTCAACCCCATGTAAATTATGGGGCAGTAACAGCACCCTTTTCAAAACGTGTTTTTCAGCCCGAAATAAACGCGTTTTTTCAGACAACCGAATCCCCATGTAACAGCAAAACTCAGAAGAGCCCACACACTCAGATCTTAACCCCAGTGTGCAGAAAGGGTCAAAACGTGTTTTTCAGCAGAAATAAACATGTTTCTGCAAGTTTGGTCAACCCCATGTAAGTTATGGGGCAGTAACAGCACCCTTTTCAAAACGTGTTTTTCAGCCCGAAATAAACGCGTTTTTTCAGACAACTGAATCCCCATGTAACAGCAAAACTCAGAAGAGCAAACACACTCAGATCTTAACCCCAGTGTGCAGAAAGGGTCAAAACGTGTTTTTCAGCAGAAATAAACGTTTCTGCAAGTTTGGTCGACCCCATGTAAGTTATAGGGCAGTAACAGCACCCTTTTAAAATCGTGTTTTTCAGCCCGAAATAAACGCGTTTTTTCAGACAACTGAATCCCCATGTAACAGCAAAACTCAGAAGAGCCCACACACTCAGATCTTAACCCCAGTGTGCAGAAAGGGTCAAAACGTGTTTTTCAGCAGAAATAAACATGTTTCTGCAAGTTTGGTCAACCCCATGTAAGTTATGGGGCAGTAACAGCACCCTTTTCAAAATGTGTTTTTCAGCCCGAAATAAACGCGTTTTTTCAGAAAACTGAATCCCCATGTAACAGCAAAACTCAGAAGAGCCCACACACTCAGATCTTAACCCCAGTGTGCAGAAAGGGTCAAAACGTGTTTTTCAGCAGAAATAAACATGTTTCTGCAAGTTTGGTCAACCCCATGTAAGTTATGGGGCAGTAACAGCACACTTTTCAAAACGTGTTTTTCAGCCCGAAATAAACGCGTTTTTTCAGACAACTGAATCCCCATGTAACAGCAAAACTCAGAAGAGCCCACACACTCAGATCTTAACCCCAGTGTGCAGAAAGGGTCAAAACGTGTTTTTCAGCAGAAATAAACTTGTTTCTGCAAGTTTGGTCAACCCCATGTAAGTTATGGGGCAGTAACAGCACCCTTTTCAAAACGTGTTTTTCAGCCCGAAATAAACGCGTTTTTTCAGACAACTGAATCCCCATGTAACAGCAAGGCTCAGAAGAGCCCACACACTCAGATCTTAACCCCAGTGTGCAGAAAGGGTCAAAACGTGTTTTTCAGCAGAAATAAACATGTTTCTGCAAGTTTGGTCAACCCCATGTAAGTTATGGGGCAGTAACAGCACCCTTTTCAAAACGTGTTTTTCAGCCCGAAATAAACGCGTTTTTTCAGACAACTGAATCCCCATGTAACAGCAAGGCTGAGAAGAGCCCACACACTCAGATCTTAACCCCAGTGTGCAGAAAGGGTCAAAACGTGTTTTTCAGCAGAAATAAACATGTTTCTGCAAGTTTGGTCAACCCCATGTAAATTATGGGGCATTAACAGCACCCTTTTCAAAACGTGTTTTTCAGCCCGAAATAAACGCGTTTTTTCAGACAACTGAATCCGCATGTAACAGCAAAACTCAGAAGAGCCCACACACTCAGATCTTAACCCCAGTGTGCAGAAAGGGTCAAAACGTGTTTTTCAGCAGAAATAAACATGTTTCTGCAAGTTTGGTCAACCCCATGTAAGTTATGGGGCAGTAACAGCACCCTTTTCAAAACGTGTTTTTCAGCCCGAAATAAACGCGTTTTTTCAGACAACTGAATCCCCATGTAACAGCAAAACTCAGAAGAGCCCACACACTCAGATGTTAACCCCAGTGTGCAGAAAGGGTCAAAACGTGTTTTTCAGCAGAAATAAACATGTTTCTGCAAGTTTGGTCAACCCCATGTAAGTTATGGGGCAGTAACAGCACCCTTTTCAAAACGTGTTTTTCAGCCCGAAATAAACGCGTTTTTTCAGACAACTGAATCCCCATGTAACAGCAAAACTCAGAAGAGCCCACACACTCAGATCTTAACCCCACTGTGCAGAAAGGGTCAAAACGTGTTTTTCAGCAGAAATAAACATGTTTCTGCAAGTTTGGTCAACCCCATGTAAGTTATGGGGCAGTAACAGCACCCTTTTCAAAACGTGTTTTTCAGCCCGAAATAAACGCGTTTTTTCAGACAACTGAATCCCCATGTAACAGCAAGGCTCAGAAGAGCCCACACACTCAGATCTTAACCCCAGTGAGCAGAAAGGGTCAAAACGTGTTTTTCAGCAGAAATAAACATGTTTCTGCAAGTTTGGTCAACCCCATGTAAGTTATGGGGCAGTAACAGCACCCTTTTCAAAACGTGTTTTTCAGCCCGAAATAAATGCGTTTTTTCAGACAACTGAATCCCCATGTAACAGCAAAGCTCAGAAGAGCCCACACACTCAGATCTTAACCCCAGTGAGCAGAAAGGGTCAAAACGTGTTTTTCAGCAGAAATAAACATGTTTCTGCAAGTTTGGTCAACCCCATGTAAGTTATGGGGCAGTAACAGCACCCTTTTCAAAACTTTTTTTTCAGCCCGAAATAAACGCGTTTTTTCAGACAACTGAATCCCCATGTAACAGCAAGGCTCAGAAGAGCCCACACACTCAGATCTTAACCCCAGTGTGCAGAAAGTGTCAAAACGTGTTTTTCAGCAGAAATAAACATGTTTCTGCAAGTTTGGTCAACCCCATGTAAGTTATGGGGCAGTAACAGCACCCTTTTCAAAACGTGTTTTTCAGCCCGAAATAAACGCGTTTTTTCAGACAACTGAATCCCCATGTAACAGCAAAACTCAGAAGAGCCCACACACTCAGATCTTAACCCCAGTGTGCAGAAAGTGTCAAAACGTGTTTTTCAGCAGAAATAAACATGTTTCTGCAAGTTTGGTCAACCCCATGTAAGTTATGGGGCAGTAACAGCACCCTTTTCAAAACGTGTTTTTCAGCCCGAAATAAACGCATTTTTTCAGTCAACTGAATCCCCATGTAACAGCAAAACTCAGAAGAGCCCACACACTCAGATCTTAACCCCAGTGTGCAGAAAGGGTCAAAACGTGTTTTTCAGCAGAAATAAACATGTTTCTGCAAGTTTGGTCAACCCCATGTAAATTATGGGGCAGTAACAGCACCCTTTTCAAAACGTGTTTTTCAGCCCGAAATAAACGCGTTTTTTCAGACAACTGAATCCCCATGTAACAGCAAAACTCAGAAGAGCCCACACACTCAGATCTTAACCCCAGTGTGCAGAAAGGGTCAAAACGTGTTTTTCAGCAGAAATAAACATGTTTCTGCAAGTTTGGTCAACCCCATGTAAGTTATGGGGCAGTAACAGCACCCTTTTCAAAACGTGTTTTTCAGTCCGAAATAAACGCGTTTTTTCAGACAACTGAATCCCCATGTAACAGCAAGGCTCAGAAGAGCCCACACACTCAGATCTTAACCCCAGTGTGCAGAAAGTGTCAAAACGTGTTTATAGCAGAAATAAACATGTTTCTGCAAGTTTGGTCAACCCCATGTAAGTTATGGGGCAGTAACAGCACCCTTTTCAAAACGTGTTTTTCAGCCCGAAATAAACGCGTTTTTTCAGACAACTGAATCCCCATGTAACAGCAAAACTCAGAAGAGCCCACACACTCAGATCTTAACCCCAGTGTGCAGAAAGGGTCAAAACGTGTTTTTCAGCAGAAATAAACATGTTTCTGCAAGTTTGGTCAACCCCATGTAAGTTATGGGGCAGTAACAGCACCCTTTTCAAAACGTGTTTTTCAGTCCGAAATAAACGCGTTTTTTCAGACAACTGAATCCCCATGTAACAGCAAGGCTCAGAAGAGCCCACACACTCAGATCTTAACCCCAGTGTGCAGAAAGTGTCAAAACGTGTTTTTCAGCAGAAATAAACATGTTTCTGCAAGTTTGGTCAACCCCATGTAAGTTATGGGGCAGTAACAGCACCCTTTTCAAAACGTGTTTTTCAGCCCGAAATAAACGCGTTTTTTCAGACAACTGAATCCCCATGTAACAGCAAAACTCAGAAGAGCCCACACACTCAGATCTTAACCCCAGTGTGCAGAAAGGGTCAAAACGTGTTTTTCAGCAGAAATAAACATGTTTCTGCAAGTTTGGTCGACCCCATGTAAGTTATAGGGCAGTAACAGCACCCTTTTAAAAACGTGTTTTTCAGCCCGAAATAAACGCGTTTTTTCAGACAACTGAATCCCCATGTAACAGCTAAACTCAGAAGAGCCCACACACTCAGATCTTAACCCCAGTGTGCAGAAAGGGTCAAAACGTGTTTTTCAGCAGAAATAAACATGTTTCTGCAAGTTTGGTCAACCCCATGTAAGTTATGGGGCAGTAACAGCACCCTTTTCAAAACGTGTTTTTCAGCCCGAAATAAACGCGTTTTTTCAGACGACCGAATCCCCATGTAACAGCAAAACTCAGAAGAGCCCACACACTCAGATCTTAACCCCAGTGTGCAGAAAGGGTCAAAACGTGTTTTTCAGCAGAAATAAACATGTTTCTGCAAGTTTGGTCAACCCCATGTAAGTTATGGGGCAGTAACAGCACCCTTTTCAAAACGTGTTTTTCAGCCCGAAATAAACGCGTTTTTTCAGACAACTGAATCCCCATGTAACAGCAAGGCTCAGAAGAGCCCACACACTCAGATCTTAACCCCAGTGTGCAGAAAGTGTCAAAACGTGTTTTTCAGCAGAAATAAACATGTTTCTGCAAGTTTGGTCAACCCCATGTAAGTTATGGGGCAGTAACAGCACCCTTTTCAAAACGTGTTTTTCAGCCCGAAATAAACGCGTTTTTTCAGACAACTGAATCCCTATGTAACAGCAAAACTCAGAAGAGCCCACACACTCAGATCTTAACCCCAGTGTGCAGAAAGGGTCAAAACGTGTTTTTCAGCAGAAATAAACATGTTTCTGCAAGTTTGGTCGACCCCATGTAAGTTATGGGGCAGTAACAGCACACTTTTCAAAACGTGTTTTTCAGCCCGAAATAAACGCGTTTTTTCAGACAACTGAATCCCCATGTAACAGCAAAACTCAGAAGAGCCCACACACTCAGATCTTAACCCCAGTGTGCAGAAAAGGTCAAAACGTGTTTTTCAGCAGAAATAAACTTGTTTCTGCAAGTTTGGTCAACCCCATGTAAGTTATGGGGCAGTAACAGCACCCTTTTCAAAACGTGTTTTTCAGCCCGAAATAAACGCGTTTTTTCAGACAACTGAATCCCCATGTAACAGCAAGGCTCAGAAGAGCCCACACACTCAGATCTTAACCCCAGTGTGCAGAAAGGGTCAAAACGTGTTTTTCAGCAGAAATAAACATGTTTCTGCAAGTTTGGTCAACCCCATGTAAGTTATGGGGCAGTAACAGCACCCTTTTCAAAACGTGTTTTTCAGCCCGAAATAAACGCGTTTTTTCAGACAACTGAATCCCCATGTAACAGCAAGGCTCAGAAGAGCCCACACACTCAGATCTTAACCCCAGTGTGCAGAAAGTGTCAAAACGTGTTTTTCAGCAGAAATAAACATGTTTCTGCAAGTTTGGTCAACCCCATGTAAGTTATGGGGCAGTAACAGCACCCTTTTGAAAACGTGTTTTTCAGCCCGAAATAAACGCGTTTTTTCAGACAACTGAATCCCCATGTAACAGCAAAGCTCAGAAGAGCCCACACACTCAGATCTTAACCCCAGTGAGCAGAAAGGGTCAAAACGTGTTTTTCAGCAGAAATAAACATGTTTCTGCAAGTTTGGTCAACCCCATGTAAGTTATGGGGCAGTAACAGCACCCTTTTCAAAACTTTTTTTTCAGCCCGAAATAAACGCGTTTTTTCAGACAACTGAATCCCCATGTAACAGCAAGGCTCAGAAGAGCCCACACACTCAGATCTTAACCCCAGTGTGCAGAAAGTGTCAAAACGTGTTTTTCAGCAGAAATAAACATGTTTCTGCAAGTTTGGTCAACCCCATGTAAGTTATGGGGCAGTAACAGCACCCTTTTCAAAACGTGTTTTTCAGCCCGAAATAAACGCGTTTTTTCAGACAACTGAATCCCCATGTAACAGCAAAACTCAGAAGAGTCCACACACTCAGATCTTAACCCCAGTGTGCAGAAAGTGTCAAAACGTGTTTTTCAGCAGAAATAAACATGTTTCTGCAAGTTTGGTCAACCCCATGTAAGTTATGGGGCAGTAACAGCACCCTTTTCAAAACGTGTTTTTCAGCCCGAAATAAACACATTTTTTCAGACAACTGAATCCCCATGTAACAGCAAAACTCAGAAGAGCCCACACACTCAGATCTTAACCCCAGTGTGCAGAAAGGGTCAAAACGTGTTTTTCAGCAGAAATAAACATGATTCTGCAAGTTTGGTCAACCCCATGTAAATTATGGGGCAGTAACAGCACCCTTTTCAAAACGTGTTTTTCAGCCCGAAATAAACGCGTTTTTTCAGACAACTGAATCCCCATGTAACAGCAAAACTCAGAAGAGCCCACACACTCAGATCTTAACCCCAGTGTGCAGAAAGGGTCAAAACGTGTTTTTCAGCAGAAATAAACATGTTTCTGCAAGTTTGGTCAACCCCATGTAAGTTATGGGGCAGTAACAGCACCCTTTTCAAAACGTGTTTTTCAGCCCGAAATTAACGCGTTTTTTCAGACAACTGAATCCCCATGTAACAGCAAGGCTCAGAAGAGCCCACACACTCAGATCTTAACCCCAGTGTGCAGAAAGTGTCAAAACGTGTTTTTCAGCAGAAATAAACATGTTTCTGCAAGTTTGGTCAACCCCATGTAAGTTATGGGGCAGTAACAGCACCCTTTTCAAAACGTGTTTTTCAGCCCGAAATAAACGCGTTTTTTCAGACAACTGAATCCCCATGTAACAGCAAAACTCAGAAGAGCCCACACACTCAGATCTTAACCCCAGTGTGCAGAAAGGGTCAAAACGTGTTTTTCAGCAGAAATAAACATGTTTCTGCAAGTTTGGTCGACCCCATGTAAGTTATAGGGCAGTAACAGCACCCTTTTAAAAACGTGTTTTTCAGCCCGAAATAAACGCGTTTTTTCAGACAACTGAATCCCCATGTAACAGCAAAACTCAGAAGAGCCCACACACTCAGATCTTAACCCCAGTGTGCAGAAAGGGTCAAAACGTGTTTTTCAGCAGAAATAAACATGTTTCTGCAAGTCTGGTCAACCCCATGTAAGTTATGGGGCAGTAACAGCACCCTTTTCAAAACGTGTTTTTCAGCCCGAAATAAACGCGTTTTTTCAGACAACTGAATCCCCATGTAACAGCAAGGCTCAGAAGAGCCCACACACTCAGATCTTAACCCCAGTGTGCAGAAAGTGTCAAAACGTGTTTTTCAGCAGAAATAAACATGTTTCTGCAAGTTTGGTCAACCCCATGTAAGTTATGGGGCAGTAACAGCACCCTTTTCAAAACGTGTTTTTCAGCCCGAAATAAACGCGTTTTTTCAGACAACTGAATCCCCATGTAACAGCAAAACTCAGAAGAGCCCACACACTCAGATCTTAACCCCAGTGTGCAGAAAGGGTCAAAACGTGTTTTTCAGCAGAAATAAACATGTTTCTGCAAGTTTGGTCGACCCCATGTAAGTTATGGGGCAGTAACAGCACACTTTTCAAAACGTGTTTTTCAGCCCGAAATAAACGCGTTTTTTCAGACAACTGAATCCCCATGTAACAGCAAAACTCAGAAGAGCCCACACACTCAGATCTTAACCCCAGTGTGCAGAAAGGGTCAAAACGTGTTTTTCAGCAGAAATAAACATGTTTCTGCAAGTTTGGTCAACCCCATGTAAGTTATGGGGCAGTAACAGCACCCTTTTCAAAACGTGTTTTTCAGCCCGAAATAAACGCGTTTTTTCAGACAACTGAATCCCCATGTAACAGCAAGGCTCAGAAGAGCCCACACACTCAGATCTTAACCCCAGTGTGCAGAAAGTGTCAAAACGTGTTTTTCAGCAGAAATAAACATGTTTCTGCAAGTTTGGTCAACCCCATGTAAGTTATGGGGCAGTAACAGCACCCTTTTCAAAACGTGTTTTTCAGCCCGAAATAAACGCGTTTTTTCAGACAACTGAATCCCCATGTAACAGCAAAGCTCAGAAGAGCCCACACACTCAGATCTTAACCCCAGTGTGCAGAAAGGGTCAAAACGTGTTTTTCAGCAGAAATAAACTTGTTTCTGCAAGTTTGGTCAACCCCATGTAAGTTATGGGGCAGTAACAGCACCCTTTTCAAAACTTTTTTTTCAGCCCGAAATAAACGCGTTTTTTCAGACAACTGAATCCCCATGTAACAGCAAGGCTCAGAAGAGCCCACACACTCAGATCTTAACCCCAGTGTGCAGAAAGTGTCAAAACGTGTTTTTCAGCAGAAATAAACATGTTTCTGCAAGTTTGGTCAACCCCATGTAAGTTATGGGGCAGTAACAGCACCCTTTTCAAAACGTGTTTTTCAGCCCGAAATAAACGCGTTTTTTCAGACAACTGAATCCCCATGTAACAGCAAAACTCAGAAGAGCCCACACACTCAGATCTTAACCCCAGTGTGCAGAAAGGGTCAAAACGTGTTTTTCAGCAGAAATAAACATGTTTCTGCAAGTTTGGTCAACCCCATGTAAGTTATGGGGCAGTAACAGCACCGTTTTCAAAACGTGTTTTTCAGCCCGAAATAAACGCGTTTTTTCAGACAACTGAATCCCCATGTAACAGCAAAACTCAGAAGAGCCCACACACTCAGATCTTAACCCCAGTGTGCAGAAAGGGTCAAAACGTGTTTTTCAGCAGAAATAAACATGTTTCTGCAAGTTTGGTCAACCCCATGTAAGTTATGGGGCAGTAACAGCACCCTTTTCAAAACGTGTTTTTCAGCCCGAAATAAACGCGTTTCTTCAGACAACTGAATCCCCATGTAACAGCAAGGCTCAGAAGAGCCCACACACTCAGATCTTAACCCCAGTGTGCAGAAAGGGTCAAAACGTGTTTTTCAGCAGAAATAAACATGTTTCTGCAAGTTTGGTCAACCCCATGTAAGTTATGGGGCAGTAACAGCACCCTTTTCAAAACGTGTTTTTCAGCCCGAAATAAACGCGTTTTTTCAGACAACTGAATCCCCATGTAACAGCAAAACTCAGAAGAGCCCACACACTCAGATGTTAACCCCAGTGTGCAGAAAGGGTCAAAACGTGTTTTTCAGCAGAAATAAACATGTTTCTGCAAGTTTGGTCAACCCCATGTAAGTTATAGGGCAGTAACAGCACCCTTTTAAAAACGTGTTTTTCAGCCCGAAATAAACGCGTTTTTTCAGACAACTGAATCCCCATGTAACAGCAAAACTCAGAAGAGCCCACACACTCAGATCTTAACCCCAGTGTGCAGAAAGGGTCAAAACGTGTTTTTCAGCAGAAATAAACATGTTTCTGCAAGTTTGGTCAACCCCATGTATATTATGGGGCAGTAACAGCACCCTTTTCAAAACGTGTTTTTCAGCCCGAAATAAACGCGTTTTTTCACACAACTGAATCCCCATGAAACAGCAAAGCTCAGAAGAGCCCACACACTCAGATCTTAACCCCAGTGAGCAGAAAGGGTCAAAACGTGTTTTTCAGCAGAAATAAACATGTTTCTGCAAGTTTGGTCAACCCCATGTAAGTTATGGGGCAGTAACAGCACCCTTTTCAAAACTTTTTTTTCAGCCCGAAATAAACGCGTTTTTTCAGACAACTGAATCCCCATGTAACAGCAAGGCTCAGAAGAGCCCACACACTCAGATCTTAACCCCAGTGTGCAGAAAGTGTCAAAACGTGTTTTTCAGCAGAAATAAACATGTTTCTGCAAGTTTGGTCAACCCCATGTAAGTTATGGGGCAGTAACAGCACCCTTTTCAAAACGTGTTTTTCAGCCCGAAATAAACGCGTTTTTTCAGACAACTGAATCCCCATGTAACAGCAAAACTCAGAAGAGCCCACACACTCAGATCTTAACCCCAGTGTGCAGAAAGGGTCAAAACGTGTTTTTCAGCAGAAATAAACATGTTTCTGCAAGTTTGGTCAACCCCATGTAAGTTATGGGGCAGTAACAGCACCCTTTTCAAAACGTGTTTTTCAGCCCGAAATAAACGCGTTTTTTCAGACAACTGAATCCCCATGTAACAGCAAAACTCAGAAGAGCCCACACACTCAGATGTTAACCCCAGTGTGCAGAAAGGGTCAAAACGTGTTTTTCAGCAGAAATAAACATGTTTCTGCAAGTTTGGTCAACCCCATGTAAGTTATGGGGCAGTAACAGCACCCTTTTCAAAACGTGTTTTTCAGCCCGAAATAAACGCGTTTTTTCAGACAACTGAATCCCCATGTAACAGCAAAGCTCAGAAGAGCCCACACACTCAGATCTTAACCCCAGTGTGCAGAAAGGGTCAAAACGTGTTTTTCAGCAGAAATAAACATGTTTCTGCAAGTTTGGTCAACCCCATGTAAGTTATGGGGCAGTAACAGCACCCTTTTCAAAACGTGTTTTTCAGCCCGAAATAAACGCGTTTCTTCAGACAACTGAATCCCCATGTAACAGCAAGGCTCAGAAGAGCCCACACACTCAGATCTTAACCCCAGTGTGCAGAAAGGGTCAAAACGTGTTTTTCAGCAGAAATAAACATGTTTCTGCAAGTTTGGTCAACCCCATGTAAGTTATGGGGCAGTAACAGCACCCTTTTCAAAACGTGTTTTTCAGCCCGAAATAAACGCGTTTTTTCAGACAACTGAATCCCCATGTAACAGCAAAACTCAGAAGAGCCCACACACTCAGATGTTAACCCCAGTGTGCAGAAAGGGTCAAAACGTGTTTTTCAGCAGAAATAAACATGTTTCTGCAAGTTTGGTCAACCCCATGTAAGTTATAGGGCAGTAACAGCACCCTTTTAAAAACGTGTTTTTCAGCCCGAAATAAACGCGTTTTTTCAGACAACTGAATCCCCATGTAACAGCAAAACTCAGAAGAGCCCACACACTCAGATCTTAACCCCAGTGTGCAGAAAGGGTCAAAACGTGTTTTTCAGCAGAAATAAACATGTTTCTGCAAGTTTGGTCAACCCCATGTATATTATGGGGCAGTAACAGCACCCTTTTCAAAACGTGTTTTTCAGCCCGAAATAAACGCGTTTTTTCACACAACTGAATCCCCATGAAACAGCAAAGCTCAGAAGAGCCCACACACTCAGATCTTAACCCCAGTGAGCAGAAAGGGTCAAAACGTGTTTTTCAGCAGAAATAAACATGTTTCTGCAAGTTTGGTCAACCCCATGTAAGTTATGGGGCAGTAACAGCACCCTTTTCAAAACTTTTTTTTCAGCCCGAAATAAACGCGTTTTTTCAGACAACTGAATCCCCATGTAACAGCAAGGCTCAGAAGAGCCCACACACTCAGATCTTAACCCCAGTGTGCAGAAAGTGTCAAAACGTGTTTTTCAGCAGAAATAAACATGTTTCTGCAAGTTTGGTCAACCCCATGTAAGTTATGGGGCAGTAACAGCACCCTTTTCAAAACGTGTTTTTCAGCCCGAAATAAACGCGTTTTTTCAGACAACTGAATCCCCATGTAACAGCAAAACTCAGAAGAGCCCACACACTCAGATCTTAACCCCAGTGTGCAGAAAGGGTCAAAACGTGTTTTTCAGCAGAAATAAACATGTTTCTGCAAGTTTGGTCAACCCCATGTAAGTTATGGGGCAGTAACAGCACCCTTTTCAAAACGTGTTTTTCAGCCCGAAATAAACGCGTTTTTTCAGACAACTGAATCCCCATGTAACAGCAAAACTCAGAAGAGCCCACACACTCAGATGTTAACCCCAGTGTGCAGAAAGGGTCAAAACGTGTTTTTCAGCAGAAATAAACATGTTTCTGCAAGTTTGGTCAACCCCATGTAAGTTATGGGGCAGTAACAGCACCCTTTTCAAAACGTGTTTTTCAGCCCGAAATAAACGCGTTTTTTCAGACAACTGAATCCCCATGTAACAGCAAAGCTCAGAAGAGCCCACACACTCAGATCTTAACCCCAGTGTGCAGAAAGGGTCAAAACGTGTTTTTCAGCAGAAATAAACTTGTTTCTGCAAGTTTGGTCAACCCCATATAAGTTATGGGGCAGTAACAGCACCCTTTTCAAAACGTGTTTTTCAGCCCGAAATAAACGCGTTTTTTCACACAACTGAATCCCCATGTAACAGCAAAGCTCAGAAGAGCCCACACACTCAGATCTTAACCCCAGTGAGCAGAAAGGGTCAAAACGTGTTTTTCAGCAGAAATAAACATGTTTCTGCAAGTTTGGTCAACCCCATGTAAGTTATGGGGCAGTAACAGCACCCTTTTCAAAACTTTTTTTTCAGCCCGAAATAAACGCGTTTTTTCAGACAACTGAATCCCCATGTAACAGCAAAACTCAGAAGAGCCCACACACTCAGATCTTAACCCCAGTGTGCAGAAAGGGTCAAAACGTGTTTTTCAGCAGAAATAAACATGTTTCTGCAAGTTTGGTCAACCCCATGTAAGTTATGGGGCAGTAACAGCACCCTTTTCAAAACGTGTTTTTCAGCCCGAAATAAACGCGTTTTTTCAGACAACTGAATCCCCATGTAACAGCAAAACTCAGAAGAGCCCACACACTCAGATGTTAACCCCAGTGTGCAGAAAGGGTCAAAACGTGTTTTTCAGCAGAAATAAACATGTTTCTGCAAGTTTGGTCAACCCCATGTAAGTTATGGGGCAGTAACAGCACCCTTTTCAAAACGTGTTTTTCAGCCCGAAATAAACGCGTTTTTTCAGACAACTGAATCCCCATGTAACAGCAAGGCTCAGAAGAGCCCACACACTCAGATCTTAACCCCAGTGTGCAGAAAGTGTCAAAACGTGTTTTTCAGCAGAAATAAACATGTTTCTGCAAGTTTGGTCAACCCCATGTAAGTTATGGGGCAGTAACAGCACCCTTTTCAAAACGTGTTTTTCAGCCCGAAATAAACGCGTTTTTTCAGACAACTGAATCCCCATGTAACAGCAAAGCTCAGAAGAGCCCACACACTCAGATCTTAACCCCAGTGTGCAGAAAGGGTCAAAACGTGTTTTTCAGCAGAAATAAACTTGTTTCTGCAAGTTTGGTCAACCCCATATAAGTTATGGGGCAGTAACAGCACCCTTTTCAAAACGTGTTTTTCAGCCCGAAATAAACGCGTTTTTTCACACAACTGAATCCCCATGTAACAGCAAAACTCAGAAGAGCCCACACACTCAGATGTTAACCCCAGTGTGCAGAAAGGGTCAAAACGTGTTTTTCAGCAGAAATAAACATGTTTCTGCAAGTTTGGTCAACCCCATGTAAGTTATGGGGCAGTAACAGCACCCTTTTCAAAACGTGTTTTTCAGCCCGAAATAAACGCGTTTTTTCAGACAACTGAATCCCCATGTAACAGCAAAGCTCAGAAGAGCCCACACACTCAGATCTTAACCCCAGTGTGCAGAAAGGGTCAAAACGTGTTTTTCAGCAGAAATAAACTTGTTTCTGCAAGTTTGGTCAACCCCATATAAGTTATGGGGCAGTAACAGCACCCTTTTCAAAACGTGTTTTTCAGCCCGAAATAAACGCGTTTTTTCACACAACTGAATCCCCATGTAACAGCAAAGCTCAGAAGAGCCCACACACTCAGATCTTAACCCCAGTGAGCAGTAAGGGTCAAAACGTGTTTTTCAGCAGAAATAAACATGTTTCTGCAAGTTTGGTCAACCCCATGTAAGTTATGGGGCAGTAACAGCACCCTTTTCAAAACTTTTTTTTCAGCCCGAAATAAACGCGTTTTTTCAGACAACTGAATCCCCATGTAACAGCAAGGCTCAGAAGAGCCCACACACTCAGATCTTAACCCCAGTGTGCAGAAAGTGTCAAAACGTGTTTTTCAGCAGAAATAAACATGTTTCTGCAAGTTTGGTCAACCCCATGTAAGTTATGGGGCAGTAACAGCACCCTTTTCAAAACGTGTTTTTCAGCCCGAAATAAACGCGTTTTTTCAGACAACTGAATCCCCATGTAACAGCAAAACTCAGAAGAGCCCACACACTCAGATCTTAACCCCAGTGTGCAGAAAGGGTCAAAACGTGTTTTTCAGCAGAAATAAACATGTTTCTGCAAGTTTGGTCAACCCCATGTAAGTTATGGGGCAGTAACAGCACCCTTTTCAAAACGTGTTTTTCAGCCCGAAATAAACGCGTTTTTTCAGACAACTGAATCCCCATGTAACAGCAAAACTCAGAAGAGCCCACACACTCAGATCTTAACCCCAGTGTGCAGAAAGGGTCAAAACGTGTTTTTCAGCAGAAATAAACATGTTTCTGCAAGTTTGGTCAACCCCATGTAAGTTATGGGGCAGTAACAGCACCCTTTTCAAAACGTGTTTTTCAGCCCGAAATAAACGCGTTTTTTCAGACAACTGAATCCCCATGTAACAGCAAAACTCAGAAGAGCCCACACACTCAGATCTTAACCCCAGTGTGCAGAAAGGGTCAAAACGTGTTTTTCAGCAGAAATAAACATGTTTCTGCAAGTTTGGTCAACCCCATGTAAGTTATGGGGCAGTAACAGCACCCTTTTCAAAACGTGTTTTTCAGCCCGAAATAAACGCGTTTTTTCAGACAACTGAATCCCCATGTAACAGCAAAACTCAGAAGAGCCCACACACTCAGATCTTAACCCCAGTGTGCAGAAAGGGTCAAAACGTGTTTTTCAGCAGAAATAAACTTGTTTCTGCAAGTTTGGTCAACCCCATGTAAGTTATGGGGCAGTAACAGCACCCTTTTCAAAACGTGTTTTTCAGCCCGAAATAAACGCGTTTTTTCAGACAACTGAATCCCCATGTAACAGCAAGGCTCAGAAGAGCCCACACACTCAGATCTTAACCCCAGTGTGCAGAAAGTGTCAAAACGTGTTTTTCAGCAGAAATAAACATGTTTCTGCAAGTTTGGTCAACCCCATGTAAGTTATGGGGCAGTAACAGCACCCTTTTCAAAACGTGTTTTTCAGCCCGAAATAAACGCGTTTTTTCAGACAACTGAATCCCCATGTAACAGCAAAGCTCAGAAGAGCCCACACACTCAGATCTTAACCCCAGTGTGCAGAAAGGGTCAAAACGTGTTTTTCAGCCCAAAATAAACGCGTTTTTTCAGACAACTGAATCCCCATGTAACAGCAAAACTCAGAAGAGCCCACACACTCAGATCTTAACCCCAGTGTGCAGAAAGGGTCAAAACGTGTTTTTCAGCAGAAATAAACATGTTTCTGCAAGTTTGGTCAACCCCATGTAAGTTATGGGGCAGTAACAGCACCGTTTTCAAAACGTGTTTTTCAGCCCGAAATAAACGCGTTTTTTCAGACAACTGAATCCCCATGTAACAGCAAAACTCAGAAGAGCCCACACACTCAGATCTTAACCCCAGTGTGCAGAAAGGGTCAAAACGTGTTTTTCAGCAGAAATAAACATGTTTCTGCAAGTTTGGTCAACCCCATGTAAGTTATGGGGCAGTAACAGCACCCTTTTCAAAACTTGTTTTTCAGCCCGAAATAAACGCGTTTTTTCAGACAACTGAATCCCCATGTAACAGCAAGGCTCAGAAGAGCCCACACACTCAGATCTTAACCCCAGTGTGCAGAAAGTGTCAAAACGTGTTTTTCAGCAGAAATAAACATGTTTCTGCAAGTTTGGTCAACCCCATGTAAGTTATGGGGCAGTAACAGCACCCTTTTCAAAACGTGTTTTTCAGCCCGAAATAAACGCGTTTTTTCAGACAACTGAATCCCCATGTAACAGCAAAACTCAGAAGAGCCCACATACTCAGATCTTAACCCCAGTGTGCAGAAAGGGTCAAAACGTGTTTTTCAGCAGAAATAAACATGTTTCTGCAAGTTTGGTCAACCCCATGTAAGTTATGGGGCAGTAACAGCACACTTTTCAAAACGTGTTTTTCAGCCCGAAATAAACGCGTTTTTTCAGACAACTGAATCCCCATGTAACAGCAAAACTCAGAAGAGCCCACACACTCAGATCTTAACCCCAGTGTGTAGAAAGGGTCAAAACGTGTTTTTCAGCAGAAATAAACATGTTTCTGCAAGTTTGGTCAACCCCATGTAAGTTATGGGGCAGTAACAGCACCCTTTTCAAAACTTGTTTTTCAGCCCGAAATAAACGCGTTTTTTCAGACAACTGAATCCCCATGTAACAGCAAGGCTCAGAAGAGCCCACACACTCAGATCTTAACCCCAGTGTGCAGAAAGTGTCAAAACGTGTTTTTCAGCAGAAATAAACATTTTTCTGCAAGTTTGGTCAACCCCATGTAAGTTATGGGGCAGTAACAGCACCCTTTTCAAAACGTGTTTTTCAGCCCGAAATAAACGCGTTTTTTCAGACAACTGAATCCCCATGTAACAGCAAAACTCAGAAGAGCCCACACACTCAGATCTTAACCCCAGTGTGCAGAAAGGGTCAAAACGTGTTTTTCAGCAGAAATAAACATGTTTCTGCAAGTTTGGTCAACCCCATGTAAGTTATGGGGCAGTAACAGCACACTTTTCAAAACGTGTTTTTCAGCCCGAAATAAACGCGTTTTTTCAGACAACTGAATCCCCATGTAACAGCAAAACTCAGAAGAGCCCACACACTCAGATCTTAACCCCAGTGTGCAGAAAGGGTCAAAACATGTTTTTCAGCAGAAATTAACATGTTTCTGCAAGTTTGGTCAACCCCATGTAAGTTATGGGGCAGTAACAGCACCCTTTTCAAAACGTGTTTTTCAGCCCGAAATAAACGCGTTTTTTCACACAACTGAATCCCCATGTAACAGCAAAACTCAGAAGAGCCCACACACTCAGATCTTAACCCCAGTGTGCAGAAAGGGTCAAAACGTGTTTTTCAGCAGAAATAAACATGTTTCTGCAAGTTTGGTCAACCCCATATAAGTTATGGGGCAGTAACAGCACCCTTTTCAAAACGTGTTTTTCAGCCCGAAATAAACGCGTTTTTTCACACAACTGAATCCCCATGTAACAGCAAAACTCAGAAGAGCCCACACACTCAAATCTTAACCCCACTGTGCAGAAAGGGTCAAAACGTGTTTTTCAGCAGAAATAAACATGTTTCTGCAAGTTTGGTCAACCCCATGTAAGTTATGGGGCAGTAACAGCACCCTTTTCAAAACGTGTTTTTCAGCCCGAAATAAACGCGTTTTTACAGACAACTGAATCCCCATGTAACAGCAAGGCTCAGAAGAGCCCACACACTCAGATCTTAACCCCAGTGTGCAGAAAGTGTCAAAACGTGTTTTTCAGCAGAAATAAACATGTTTCTGCAAGTTTGGTCAACCCCATGTAAGTTATGTGGCAGTAACAGCACCCTTTTCAAAACGTGTTTTTCAGCCCGAAATAAACGCGTTTTTTCAGACAACTGAATCCCCATGTAACAGCAAAGCTCAGAAGAGCCCACACACTCAGATCTTAACCCCAGTGAGCAGAAAGGGTCAAAACGTGTTTTTCAGCAGAAATAAACATGTTTCTGCAAGTTTAGTCAACCCCATGTAAGTTATGGGGCAGTAACAGCACCCTTTTCAAAACTTTTTTTTCAGCCCGAAATAAACGCGTTTTTTCAGACAACTGAATCCCCATGTAACAGCAAGGCTCAGAAGAGCCCACACACTCAGATCTTAACCCCAGTGTGCAGAAAGTGTCAAAACGTGTTTTTCAGCAGAAATAAACATGTTTCTGCAAGTTTGGTCAACCCCATGTAAGTTATGGGGCAGTAACAGCACCCTTTTCAAAACGTGTTTTTCAGCCCGAAATAAACGCGTTTTTTCAGACAACTGAATCCCCATGTAACAGCAAAACTCAGAAGAGCCCACACACTCAGATCTTAACCCCAGTGTGCAGAAAGGGTCAAAACGTGTTTTTCAGCAGAAATAAACATGTTTCTGCAAGTTTGGTCAACCCCATGTAAGTTATGGGGCAGTAACAGCACCCTTTTCAAAACGTGTTTTTCAGCCCGAAATAAACGCGTTTTTTCAGACAACTGAATCCCCATGTAACAGCAAAACTCAGAAGAGCCCACACACTCAGATCTTAACCCCAGTGTGCAGAAAGGGTCAAAACATGTTTTTCAGCAGAAATTAACATGTTTCTGCAAGTTTGGTCAACCCCATGTAAGTTATGGGGCAGTAACAGCACCCTTTTCAAAACGTGTTTTTCAGCCCGAAATAAACGCGTTTTTTCAGACAACTGAATCCCCATGTAACAGCAAAACTCAGAAGAGCCCACACACTCAGATCTTAACCCCAGTGTGCAGAAAGGGTCAAAACGTGTTTTTCAGCAGAAATAAACTTGTTTCTGCAAGTTTGGTCAACTCCATATAAGTTATGGGGCAGTAACAGCACCCTTTTCAAAACGTGTTTTTCAGCCCGAAATAAACGCGTTTTTTCACACAACTGAATCCCCATGTAACAGCAAAACTCAGAAGAGCCCACACACTCAGATCTTAACCCCAGTGTGCAGAAAGGGTCAAAACGTGTTTTTCAGCAGAAATAAACATGTTTCTGCAAGTTTGGTCAACCCCATGTAAGTTATGGGGCAGTAACAGCACCCTTTTCAAAACTTTTTTTTCAGCCCGAAATAAACGCGTTTTTTCAGACAACTGAATCCCCATGTAACAGCAAGGCTCAGAAGAGCCCACACACTCAGATCTTAACCCCAGTGTGCAGAAAGTGTCAAAACGTGTTTTTCAGCAGAAATAAACATGTTTCTGCAAGTTTGGTCAACCCCATGTAAGTTATGGGGCAGTAACAGCACCCTTTTCAAAACGTGTTTTTCAGCCCGAAATAAACGCGTTTTTTCAGACAACTGAATCCCCATGTAACAGCAAGGCTCAGAAGAGCCCACACACTCAGATCTTAACCCCAGTGTACAGAAAGGGTCAAAACGTGTTTTTCAGCAGAAATAAACATGTTTCTGCAAGTTTGGTCAACCCCATGTAAGTTATGGGGCAGTAACAGCACCCTTTTCAAAACGTGTTTTTCAGCCCGAAATAAACGCGTTTTTTCAGACAACTGAATCCCCATGTAACAGCAAGGCTCAGAAGAGCCCACACACTCAGATCTTAACACCAGTGTGCAGAAAGGGTCAAAACGTGTTTTTCAGCAGAAATAAACATGTTTCTGCAAGTTTGGTCAACCCCATGTAAGTTATGGGGCAGTAACAGCACCCTTTTCAAAACGTGTTTTTCAGCCCGAAATAAACGCGTTTTTTCAGACAACTGAATCCCCATGTAACAGCAAAACTCAGAAGAGCCCACACACTCAGATGTTAACCCCAGTGTGCAGAAAGGGTCAAAACGTGTTTTTCAGCAGAAATAAACATGTTTCTGCAAGTTTGGTCAACCCCATGTAAGTTATGGGGCAGTAACAGCACCCTTTTCAAAACGTGTTTTTCAGCCCGAAATAAACGCGTTTTTTCAGACAACTGAATCCCCATGTAACAGCAAAACTCAGAAGAGCCCACACACTCAGATCTTAACCCCAGTGTGCAGAAAGGGTCAAAACATGTTTTTCAGCAGAAATTAACATGTTTCTGCAAGTTTGGTCAACCCCATGTAAGTTATGGGGCAGTAACAGCACCCTTTTCAAAACGTGTTTTTCAGCCCGACATAAATGCGTTTTTTCACACAACTGAATCCCCATGTAACAGCAAAACTCAGAAGAGCCCACACACTCAAATCTTAACCCCACTGTGCAGAAAGGGTCAAAACGTGTTTTTCAGCAGAAATAAACATGTTTCTGCAAGTTTGGTCAACCCCATGTAAGTTATGGGGCAGTAACAGCACCCTTTTCAAAACGTGTTTTTCACCCGAAATAAACGCGTTTTTTCAGACAACTGAATCCCCATGTAACAGCAAGGCTCAGAAGAGCCCACACACTCAGATCTTAACCCCAGTGTGCAGAAAGTGTCAAAACGTGTTTTTCAGCAGAAATAAACGTTTCTGCAAGTTTGGTCAACCCCATGTATGTTATGGGGCAGTAACAGCACCCTTTTCAAAACGTGTTTTTCAGCCCGAAATAAACGCGTTTTTTCAGACAACTGAATCCCCATGTAACAGCAAAGCTCAGAAGAGCCCACACACTCAGATCTTAACCCCAGTGAGCAGAAAGGGTCAAAACGTGTTTTTCAGCAGAAATAAACATGTTTCTGCAAGTTTGGTCAACCCCATGTAAGTTATGGGGCAGTAACAGCACCCTTTTCAAAACTTTTTTTTCAGCCCGAAATAAACGCGTTTTTTCAGACAACTGAATCCCCATGTAACAGCAAGGCTCAGAAGAGCCCACACACTCAGATCTTAACCCCAGTGTGCAGAAAGGGTCAAAATGTGTTTTTCAGCAGAAATAAACTTGTTTCTGCAAGTTTGGTCAACCCCATATAAGTTATGGGGCAGTAACAGCACCCTTTTCAAAACGTGTTTTTCAGCCCGAAATAAACGCGTTTTTTCACACAACTGAATCCCCATGTAACAGCAAAACTCAGAAGAGCCCACACACTCAAATCTTAACCCCACTGTGCAGAAAGGGTCAAAACGTGTTTTTCAGCAGAAATAAACATGTTTCTGCAAGTTTGGTCAACCCCATGTAAGTTATGGGGCGGTAACAGCACCCTTTTCAAAACGTGTTTTTCAGCCCGAAATAAACGCGTTTTTTCAGACAACTGAATCCCCATGTAACAGCAAAACTCAGAAGAGCCCACACACTCAGATCTTAACCCCAGTGTGCAGAAAGGGTCAAAACGTGTTTTTCAGCAGAAATAAACTTGTTTCTGCAAGTTTGGTCAACCCCATGTAAGTTATGGGGCAGTAACAGCACCCTTTTCAAAACGTGTTTTTCAGCCCGAAATAAACGCGTTTTTTCAGACAACTGAATCCCCATGTAACAGCAAGGCTCAGAAGAGCCCACACACTCAGATCTTAACCCCAGTGTGCAGAAAGGGTCAAAACGTGTTTTTCAGCAGAAATAAACATGTTTCTGCAAGTTTGGTCAACCCCATGTAAGTTATGGGGCAGTAACAGCACCCTTTTCAAAACGTGTTTTTCAGCCCGAAATAAACGCGTTTTTTCAGACAACTGAATCCCCATGTAACAGCAAGGCTCAGAAGAGCCCACACACTCAGATCTTAACACCAGTGTGCAGAAAGGGTCAAAACGTGTTTTTCAGCAGAAATAAACATGTTTCTGCAAGTTTGGTCAACCCCATGTAAGTTATGGGGCAGTAACAGCACCCTTTTCAAAACGTGTTTTTCAGCCCGAAATAAACGCGTTTTTTCAGACAACTGAATCCCCATGTAACAGCAAAACTCAGAAGAGCCCACACACTCAGATGTTAACCCCAGTGTGCAGAAAGGGTCAAAACGTGTTTTTCAGCAGAAATAAACATGTTTCTGCAAGTTTGGTCAACCTCATGTAAGTTATGGGGCAGTAACAGCACCCTTTTCAAAACGTGTTTTTCAGCCCGAAATAAACGCGTTTTTTCAGACAACTGAATCCCCATGTAACAGCAAAACTCAGAAGAGCCCACACACTCAGATCTTAACCCCAGTGTGCAGAAAGGGTCAAAACGTGTTTTTCAGCAGAAATAAACATGTTTCTGCAAGTTTGGTCAACCCCATGTAAGTTATGGGGCAGTAACAGCACACTTTTCAAAACGTGTTTTTCAGCCCGAAATAAACGCGTTTTTTCAGACAACTGAATCCCCATGTAACAGCAAAACTCAGAAGAGCCCACACACTCAGATCTTAACCCCAGTGTGCAGAAAGGGTCAAAACGTGTTTTTCAGCAGAAATAAACTTGTTTCTGCAAGTTTGGTCAACCCCATATAAGTTATGGGGCAGTAACAGCACCCTTTTCAAAACGTGTTTTTCAGCCCGAAATAAACGCGTTTTTTCACACAACTGAATCCCCATGTAACAGCAAAACTCAGAAGAGCCCACACACTCAAATCTTAACCCCACTGTGCAGAAAGGGTCAAAACGTGTTTTTCAGCAGAAATAAACATGTTTCTGCAAGTTTGGTCAACCCCATGTAAGTTATGGGGCAGTAACAGCACCCTTTTCAAAACGTGTTTTTCAGCCCGAAATAAACGCGTTTTTACAGACAACTGAATCCCCATGTAACAGCAAGGCTCAGAAGAGCCCACACACTCAGATCTTAACCCCAGTGTGCAGAAAGTGTCAAAACGTGTTTTTCAGCAGAAATAAACATGTTTCTGCAAGTTTGGTCAACCCCATGTAAGTTATGTGGCAGTAACAGCACCCTTTTCAAAACGTGTTTTTCAGCCCGAAATAAACGCGTTTTTTCAGACAACTGAATCCCCATGTAACAGCAAAGCTCAGAAGAGCCCACACACTCAGATCTTAACCCCAGTGAGCAGAAAGGGTCAAAACGTGTTTTTCAGCAGAAATAAACATGTTTCTGCAAGTTTAGTCAACCCCATGTAAGTTATGGGGCAGTAACAGCACCCTTTTCAAAACTTTTTTTTCAGCCCGAAATAAACGCGTTTTTTCAGACAACTGAATCCCCATGTAACAGCAAGGCTCAGAAGAGCCCACACACTCAGATCTTAACCCCAGTGTGCAGAAAGTGTCAAAACGTGTTTTTCAGCAGAAATAAACATGTTTCTGCAAGTTTGGTCAACCCCATGTAAGTTATGGGGCAGTAACAGCACCCTTTTCAAAACGTGTTTTTCAGCCCGAAATAAACGCGTTTTTTCAGACAACTGAATCCCCATGTAACAGCAAAACTCAGAAGAGCCCACACACTCAGATCTTAACCCCAGTGTGCAGAAAGGGTCAAAACGTGTTTTTCAGCAGAAATAAACATGTTTCTGCAAGTTTGGTCAACCCCATGTAAGTTATGGGGCAGTAACAGCACACTTTTCAAAACGTGTTTTTCAGCCCGAAATAAACGCGTTTTTTCAGACAACTGAATCCCCATGTAACAGCAAAACTCAGAAGAGCCCACACACTCAGATCTTAACCCCAGTGTGCAGAAAGGGTCAAAACATGTTTTTCAGCAGAAATTAACATGTTTCTGCAAGTTTGGTCAACCCCATGTAAGTTATGGGGCAGTAACAGCACCCTTTTCAAAACGTGTTTTTCAGCCCGAAATAAACGCGTTTTTTCAGACAACTGAATCCCCATGTAACAGCAAAACTCAGAAGAGCCCACACACTCAGATCTTAACCCCAGTGTGCAGAAAGGGTCAAAACGTGTTTTTCAGCAGAAATAAACTTGTTTCTGCAAGTTTGGTCAACTCCATATAAGTTATGGGGCAGTAACAGCACCCTTTTCAAAACGTGTTTTTCAGCCCGAAATAAACGCGTTTTTTCACACAACTGAATCCCCATGTAACAGCAAAACTCAGAAGAGCCCACACACTCAGATCTTAACCCCAGTGTGCAGAAAGGGTCAAAACGTGTTTTTCAGCAGAAATAAACATGTTTCTGCAAGTTTGGTCAACCCCATGTAAGTTATGGGGCAGTAACAGCACCCTTTTCAAAACTTTTTTTTCAGCCCGAAATAAACGCGTTTTTTCAGACAACTGAATCCCCATGTAACAGCAAGGCTCAGAAGAGCCCACACACTCAGATCTTAACCCCAGTGTGCAGAAAGTGTCAAAACGTGTTTTTCAGCAGAAATAAACATGTTTCTGCAAGTTTGGTCAACCCCATGTAAGTTATGGGGCAGTAACAGCACCCTTTTCAAAACGTGTTTTTCAGCCCGAAATAAACGCGTTTTTTCAGACAACTGAATCCCCATGTAACAGCAAGGCTCAGAAGAGCCCACACACTCAGATCTTAACCCCAGTGTACAGAAAGGGTCAAAACGTGTTTTTCAGCAGAAATAAACATGTTTCTGCAAGTTTGGTCAACCCCATGTAAGTTATGGGGCAGTAACAGCACCCTTTTCAAAACGTGTTTTCCAGCCCGAAATAAACGCGTTTTTTCAGACAACTGAATCCCCATGTAACAGCAAGGCTCAGAAGAGCCCACACACTCAGATCTTAACACCAGTGTGCAGAAAGGGTCAAAACGTGTTTTTCAGCAGAAATAAACATGTTTCTGCAAGTTTGGTCAACCCCATGTAAGTTATGGGGCAGTAACAGCACCCTTTTCAAAACGTGTTTTTCAGCCCGAAATAAACGCGTTTTTTCAGACAACTGAATCCCCATGTAACAGCAAAACTCAGAAGAGCCCACACACTCAGATGTTAACCCCAGTGTGCAGAAAGGGTCAAAACGTGTTTTTCAGCAGAAATAAACATGTTTCTGCAAGTTTGGTCAACCCCATGTAAGTTATGGGGCAGTAACAGCACCCTTTTCAAAACGTGTTTTTCAGCCCGAAATAAACGCGTTTTTTCAGACAACTGAATCCCCATGTAACAGCAAAACTCAGAAGAGCCCACACACTCAGATCTTAACCCCAGTGTGCAGAAAGGGTCAAAACGTGTTTTTCAGCAGAAATAAACATGTTTCTGCAAGTTTGGTCAACCCCATGTAAGTTATGGGGCAGTAACAGCACACTTTTCAAAACGTGTTTTTCAGCCCGAAATAAACGCGTTTTTTCAGACAACTGAATCCCCATGTAACAGCAAAACTCATAAGAGCCCACACACTCAGATCTTAACCCCAGTGTGCAGAAAGGGTCAAAACATGTTTTTCAGCAGAAATTAACATGTTTCTGCAAGTTTGGTCAACCCCATGTAAGTTATGGGGCAGTAACAGCACCCTTTTCAAAACGTGTTTTTCAGCCCGAAATAAATGCGTTTTTTCACACAACTGAATCCCCATGTAACAGCAAAACTCAGAAGAGCCCACACACTCAAATCTTAACCCCACTGTGCAGAAAGGGTCAAAACGTGTTTTTCAGCAGAAATAAACATGTTTCTGCAAGTTTGGTCAACCCCATGTAAGTTATGGGGCAGTAACAGCACCCTTTTCAAAACGTGTTTTTCACCCGAAATAAACGCGTTTTTTCAGACAACTGAATCCCCATGTAACAGCAAGGCTCAGAAGAGCCCACACACTCAGATCTTAACCCCAGTGTGCAGAAAGTGTCAAAACGTGTTTTTCAGCAGAAATAAACGTTTCTGCAAGTTTGGTCAACCCCATGTATGTTATGGGGCAGTAACAGCACCCTTTTCAAAACGTGTTTTTCAGCCCGAAATAAACGCGTTTTTTCAGACAACTGAATCCCCATGTAACAGCAAAGCTCAGAAGAGCCCACACACTCAGATCTTAACCCCAGTGAGCAGAAAGGGTCAAAACGTGTTTTTCAGCAGAAATAAACATGTTTCTGCAAGTTTGGTCAACCCCATGTAAGTTATGGGGCAGTAACAGCACCCTTTTCAAAACTTTTTTTTCAGCCCGAAATAAACGCGTTTTTTCAGACAACTGAATCCCCATGTAACAGCAAGGCTCAGAAGAGCCCACACACTCAGATCTTAACCCCAGTGTGCAGAAAGTGTCAAAACGTGTTTTTCAGCAGAAATAAACATGTTTCTGCAAGTTTGGTCAACCCCATGTAAGTTATGGGGCAGTAACAGCACCCTTTTCAAAACGTGTTTTTTAGCCCGAAATAAACGCGTTTTTTCAGACAACTGAATCCCCATGTAACAGCAAAACTCAGAAGAGCCCACACACTCAGATCTTAACCCCAGTGTGCAGAAAGGGTCAAAACGTGTTTTTCAGCAGAAATAAACATGTTTCTGCAAGTTTGGTCAACCCCATGTAAGTTATGGGGCAGTAACAGCACACTTTTCAAAACGTGTTTTTCAGCCCGAAATAAACGCGTTTTTTCAGACAACTGAATCCCCATGTAACAGCAAAACTCAGAAGAGCCCACACACTCAGATCTTAACCCCAGTGTGCAGAAAGGGTCAAAACATGTTTTTCAGCAGAAATTAACATGTTTCTGCAAGTTTGGTCAACCCCATGTAAGTTATGGGGCAGTAACAGCACCCTTTTCAAAACGTGTTTTTCAGCCCGAAATAAACGCGTTTTTACAGACAACTGAATCCCCATGTAACAGCAAGGCTCAGAAGAGCCCACACACTCAGATCTTAACCCCAGTGTGCAGAAAGTGTCAAAACGTGTTTTTCAGCAGAAATAAACATGTTTCTGCAAGTTTGGTCAACCCCATGTAAGTTATGGGGCAGTAACAGCACCCTTTTCAAAACGTGTTTTTCAGCCCGAAATAAACGCGTTTTTTCAGACAACTGAATCCCCATGTAACAGCAAAGCTCAGAAGAGCCCACACACTCAGATCTTAACCCCAGTGTGCAGAAAGGGTCAAAACGTGTTTTTCAGCAGAAATAAACATGTTTCTGCAAGTTTGGTCAACCCCATGTAAGTTATGGGGCAGTAACAGCACACTTTTCAAAACGTGTTTTTCAGCCCGAAATAAACGCGTTTTTTCAGACAACTGAATCCCCATGTAACAGCAAAACTCAGAAGAGCCCACACACTCAGATCTTAACCCCAGTGTGCAGAAAGGGTCAAAACATGTTTTTCAGCAGAAATTAACATGTTTCTGCAAGTTTGGTCAACCCCATGTAAGTTATGGGGCAGTAACAGCACCCTTTTCAAAACGTGTTTTTCAGCCCGAAATAAACGCGTTTTTTCAGACAACTGAATCCCCATGTAACAGCAAAACTCAGAAGAGCCCACACACTCAGATCTTAACCCCAGTGTGCAGAAAGGGTCAAAACGTGTTTTTCAGCAGAAATAAACTTGTTTCTGCAAGTTTGGTCAACTCCATATAAGTTATGGGGCAGTAACAGCACCCTTTTCAAAACGTGTTTTTCAGCCCGAAATAAACGCGTTTTTTCACACAACTGAATCCCCATGTAACAGCAAAACTCAGAAGAGCCCACACACTCAGATCTTAACCCCAGTGTGCAGAAAGGGTCAAAACGTGTTTTTCAGCAGAAATAAACATGTTTCTGCAAGTTTGGTCAACCCCATGTAAGTTATGGGGCAGTAACAGCACCCTTTTCAAAACTTTTTTTTCAGCCCGAAATAAACGCGTTTTTTCAGACAACTGAATCCCCATGTAACAGCAAGGCTCAGAAGAGCCCACACACTCAGATCTTAACCCCAGTGTGCAGAAAGTGTCAAAACGTGTTTTTCAGCAGAAATAAACATGTTTCTGCAAGTTTGGTCAACCCCATGTAAGTTATGGGGCAGTAACAGCACCCTTTTCAAAACGTGTTTTTCAGCCCGAAATAAACGCGTTTTTTCAGACAACTGAATCCCCATGTAACAGCAAGGCTCAGAAGAGCCCACACACTCAGATCTTAACCCCAGTGTACAGAAAGGGTCAAAACGTGTTTTTCAGCAGAAATAAACATGTTTCTGCAAGTTTGGTCAACCCCATGTAAGTTATGGGGCAGTAACAGCACCCTTTTCAAAACGTGTTTTTCAGCCCGAAATAAACGCGTTTTTTCAGACAACTGAATCCCCATGTAACAGCAAGGCTCAGAAGAGCCCACACACTCAGATCTTAACACCAGTGTGCAGAAAGGGTCAAAACGTGTTTTTCAGCAGAAATAAACATGTTTCTGCAAGTTTGGTCAACCCCATGTAAGTTATGGGGCAGTAACAGCACCCTTTTCAAAACGTGTTTTTCAGCCCGAAATAAACGCGTTTTTTCAGACAACTGAATCCCCATGTAACAGCAAAACTCAGAAGAGCCCACACACTCAGATGTTAACCCCAGTGTGCAGAAAGGGTCAAAACGTGTTTTTCAGCAGAAATAAACATGTTTCTGCAAGTTTGGTCAACCCCATGTAAGTTATGGGGCAGTAACAGCACCCTTTTCAAAACGTGTTTTTCAGCCCGAAATAAACGCGTTTTTTCAGACAACTGAATCCCCATGTAACAGCAAAACTCAGAAGAGCCCACACACTCAGATCTTAACCCCAGTGTGCAGAAAGGGTCAAAACGTGTTTTTCAGCAGAAATAAACATGTTTCTGCAAGTTTGGTCAACCCCATGTAAGTTATGGGGCAGTAACAGCACACTTTTCAAAACGTGTTTTTCAGCCCGAAATAAACGCGTTTTTTCAGACAACTGAATCCCCATGTAACAGCAAAACTCAGAAGAGCCCACACACTCAGATCTTAACCCCAGTGTGCAGAAAGGGTCAAAACATGTTTTTCAGCAGAAATTAACATGTTTCTGCAAGTTTGGTCAACCCCATGTAAGTTATGGGGCAGTAACAGCACCCTTTTCAAAACGTGTTTTTCAGCCCGAAATAAATGCGTTTTTTCACACAACTGAATCCCCATGTAACAGCAAAACTCAGAAGAGCCCACACACTCAAATCTTAACCCCACTGTGCAGAAAGGGTCAAAACGTGTTTTTCAGCAGAAATAAACATGTTTCTGCAAGTTTGGTCAACCCCATGTAAGTTATGGGGCAGTAACAGCACCCTTTTCAAAACGTGTTTTTCACCCGAAATAAACGCGTTTTTTCAGACAACTGAATCCCCATGTAACAGCAAGGCTCAGAAGAGCCCACACACTCAGATCTTAACCCCAGTGTGCAGAAAGTGTCAAAACGTGTTTTTCAGCAGAAATAAACGTTTCTGCAAGTTTGGTCAACCCCATGTATGTTATGGGGCAGTAACAGCACCCTTTTCAAAACGTGTTTTTCAGCCCGAAATAAACGCGTTTTTTCAGACAACTGAATCCCCATGTAACAGCAAAGCTCAGAAGAGCCCACACACTCAGATCTTAACCCCAGTGAGCAGAAAGGGTCAAAACGTGTTTTTCAGCAGAAATAAACATGTTTCTGCAAGTTTGGTCAACCCCATGTAAGTTATGGGGCAGTAACAGCACCCTTTTCAAAACTTTTTTTTCAGCCCGAAATAAACGCGTTTTTTCAGACAACTGAATCCCCATGTAACAGCAAGGCTCAGAAGAGCCCACACACTCAGATCTTAACCCCAGTGTGCAGAAAGTGTCAAAACGTGTTTTTCAGCAGAAATAAACATGTTTCTGCAAGTTTGGTCAACCCCATGTAAGTTATGGGGCAGTAACAGCACCCTTTTCAAAACGTGTTTTTTAGCCCGAAATAAACGCGTTTTTTCAGACAACTGAATCCCCATGTAACAGCAAAACTCAGAAGAGCCCACACACTCAGATCTTAACCCCAGTGTGCAGAAAGGGTCAAAACGTGTTTTTCAGCAGAAATAAACATGTTTCTGCAAGTTTGGTCAACCCCATGTAAGTTATGGGGCAGTAACAGCACACTTTTCAAAACGTGTTTTTCAGCCCGAAATAAACGCGTTTTTTCAGACAACTGAATCCCCATGTAACAGCAAAACTCAGAAGAGCCCACACACTCAGATCTTAACCCCAGTGTGCAGAAAGGGTCAAAACATGTTTTTCAGCAGAAATTAACATGTTTCTGCAAGTTTGGTCAACCCCATGTAAGTTATGGGGCAGTAACAGCACCCTTTTCAAAACGTGTTTTTCAGCCCGAAATAAACGCGTTTTTACAGACAACTGAATCCCCATGTAACAGCAAGGCTCAGAAGAGCCCACACACTCAGATCTTAACCCCAGTGTGCAGAAAGTGTCAAAACGTGTTTTTCAGCAGAAATAAACATGTTTCTGCAAGTTTGGTCAACCCCATGTAAGTTATGTGGCAGTAACAGCACCCTTTTCAAAACGTGTTTTTCAGCCCGAAATAAACGCGTTTTTTCAGACAACTGAATCCCCATGTAACAGCAAAGCTCAGAAGAGCCCACACACTCAGATCTTAACCCCAGTGAGCAGAAAGGGTCAAAACGTGTTTTTCAGCAGAAATAAACATGTTTCTGCAAGTTTAGTCAACCCCATGTAAGTTATGGGGCAGTAACAGCACCCTTTTCAAAACTTTTTTTTCAGCCCGAAATAAACGCGTTTTTTCAGACAACTGAATCCCCATGTAACAGCAAGGCTCAGAAGAGCCCACACACTCAGATCTTAACCCCAGTGTGCAGAAAGTGTCAAAACGTGTTTTTCAGCAGAAATAAACATGTTTCTGCAAGTTTGGTCAACCCCATGTAAGTTATGGGGCAGTAACAGCACCCTTTTCAAAACGTGTTTTTCAGCCCGAAATAAACGCGTTTTTTCAGACAACTGAATCCCCATGTAACAGCAAAACTCAGAAGAGCCCACACACTCAGATCTTAACCCCAGTGTGCAGAAAGGGTCAAAACGTGTTTTTCAGCAGAAATAAACATGTTTCTGCAAGTTTGGTCAACCCCATGTAAGTTATGGGCCAGTAACAGCACACTTTTCAAAACGTGTTTTTCAGCCCGAAATAAACGCGTTTTTTCAGACAACTGAATCCCCATGTAACAGCAAAACTCAGAAGAGCCCACACACTCAGATCTTAACCCCAGTGTGCAGAAAGGGTCAAAACATGTTTTTCAGCAGAAATTAACATGTTTCTGCAAGTTTGGTCAACCCCATGTAAGTTATGGGGCAGTAACAGCACCCTTTTCAAAACGTGTTTTTCAGCCCGAAATAAACGCGTTTTTTCAGACAACTGAATCCCCATGTAACAGCAAAACTCAGAAGAGCCCACACACTCAGATCTTAACCCCAGTGTGCAGAAAGGGTCAAAACGTGTTTTTCAGCAGAAATAAACTTGTTTCTGCAAGTTTGGTCAACTCCATATAAGTTATGGGGCAGTAACAGCACCCTTTTCAAAACGTGTTTTTCAGCCCGAAATAAACGCGTTTTTTCACACAACTGAATCCCCATGTAACAGCAAAACTCAGAGGAGCCCACACACTCAGATCTTAACCCCAGTGTGCAGAAAGGGTCAAAACGTGTTTTTCAGCAGAAATAAACATGTTTCTGCAAGTTTGGTCAACCCCATGTAAGTTATGGGGCAGTAACAGCACCCTTTTCAAAACTTTTTTTTCAGCCCGAAATAAACGCGTTTTTTCAGACAACTGAATCCCCATGTAACAGCAAGGCTCAGAAGAGCCCACACACTCAGATCTTAACCCCAGTGTGCAGAAAGTGTCAAAACGTGTTTTTCAGCAGAAATAAACATGTTTCTGCAAGTTTGGTCAACCCCATGTAAGTTATGGGGCAGTAACAGCACCCTTTTCAAAACGTGTTTTTCAGCCCGAAATAAACGCGTTTTTTCAGACAACTGAATCCCCATGTAACAGCAAGGCTCAGAAGAGCCCACACACTCAGATCTTAACCCCAGTGTACAGAAAGGGTCAAAACGTGTTTTTCAGCAGAAATAAACATGTTTCTGCAAGTTTGGTCAACCCCATGTAAGTTATGGGGCAGTAACAGCACCCTTTTCAAAACGTGTTTTTCAGCCCGAAATAAACGCGTTTTTTCAGACAACTGAATCCCCATGTAACAGCAAGGCTCAGAAGAGCCCACACACTCAGATCTTAACACCAGTGTGCAGAAAGGGTCAAAACGTGTTTTTCAGCAGAAATAAACATGTTTCTGCAAGTTTGGTCAACCCCATGTAAGTTATGGGGCAGTAACAGCACCCTTTTCAAAACGTGTTTTTCAGCCCGAAATAAACGCGTTTTTTCAGACAACTGAATCCCCATGTAACAGCAAAACTCAGAAGAGCCCACACACTCAGATCTTAACCCCAGTGTGCAGAAAGGGTCAAAACGTGTTTTTCAGCAGAAATAAACATGTTTCTGCAAGTTTGGTCAACCCCATGTAAGTTATGGGGCAGTAACAGCACACTTTTCAAAACGTGTTTTTCAGCCCGAAATAAACGCGTTTTTTCAGACAACTGAATCCCCATGTAACAGCAAAACTCAGAAGAGCCCACACACTCAGATCTTAACCCCAGTGTGCAGAAAGGGTCAAAACATGTTTTTCAGCAGAAATTAACATGTTTCTGCAAGTTTGGTCAACCCCATGTAAGTTATGGGGCAATAACAGCACCCTTTTCAAAACGTGTTTTTCAGCCCGAAATAAATGCGTTTTTTCACACAACTGAATCCCCATGTAACAGCAAAACTCAGAAGAGCCCACACACTCAAATCTTAACCCCACTGTGCAGAAAGGGTCAAAACGTGTTTTTCAGCAGAAATAAACATGTTTCTGCAAGTTTGGTCAACCCCATGTAAGTTATGGGGCAGTAACAGCACCCTTTTCAAAACGTGTTTTTCACCCGAAATAAACGCGTTTTTTCAGACAACTGAATCCCCATGTAACAGCAAGGCTCAGAAGAGCCCACACACTCAGATCTTAACCCCAGTGTGCAGAAAGTGTCAAAACGTGTTTTTCAGCAGAAATAAACGTTTCTGCAAGTTTGGTCAACCCCATGTATGTTATGGGGCAGTAACAGCACCCTTTTCAAAACGTGTTTTTCAGCCCGAAATAAACGCGTTTTTTCAGACAACTGAATCCCCATGTAACAGCAAAGCTCAGAAGAGCCCACACACTCAGATCTTAACCCCAGTGAGCAGAAAGGGTCAAAACGTGTTTTTCAGCAGAAATAAACATGTTTCTGCAAGTTTGGTCAACCCCATGTAAGTTATGGGGCAGTAACAGCACCCTTTTCAAAACTTTTTTTTCAGCCCGAAATAAACGCGTTTTTTCAGACAACTGAATCCCCATGTAACAGCAAGGCTCAGAAGAGCCCACACACTCAGATCTTAACCCCAGTGTGCAGAAAGTGTCAAAACGTGTTTTTCAGCAGAAATAAACATGTTTCTGCAAGTTTGGTCAACCCCATGTAAGTTATGGGGCAGTAACAGCACCCTTTTCAAAACGTGTTTTTTAGCCCGAAATAAACGCGTTTTTTCAGACAACTGAATCCCCATGTAACAGCAAAACTCAGAAGAGCCCACACACTCAGATCTTAACCCCAGTGTGCAGAAAGGGTCAAAACGTGTTTTTCAGCAGAAATAAACATGTTTCTGCAAGTTTGGTCAACCCCATGTAAGTTATGGGGCAGTAACAGCACACTTTTCAAAACGTGTTTTTCAGCCCGAAATAAACGCGTTTTTTCAGACAACTGAATCCCCATGTAACAGCAAAACTCAGAAGAGCCCACACACTCATATCTTAACCCCAGTGTGCAGAAAGGGTCAAAACATGTTTTTCAGCAGAAATTAACATGTTTCTGCAAGTTTGGTCAACCCCATGTAAGTTATGGGGCAGTAACAGCACCCTTTTCAAAACGTGTTTTTCAGCCCGAAATAAACGCGTTTTTTCAGACAACTGAATCCCCATGTAACAGCAAAACTCAGAAGAGCCCACACACTCAGATCTTAACCCCAGTGTGCAGAAAGGGTCAAAACATGTTTTTCAGCAGAAATTAACATGTTTCTGCAAGTTTGGTCAACCCCATGTAAGTTATGGGGCAGTAACAGCACCCTTTTCAAAACGTGTTTTTCAGCCCGAAATAAACGCGTTTTTTCACACAACTGAATCCCCATGTAACAGCAAAACTCAGAAGAGCCCACACACTCAAATCTTAACCCCACTGTGCAGAAAGGGTCAAAACGTGTTTTTCAGCAGAAATAAACATGTTTCTGCAAGTTTGGTCAACCCCATGTAAGTTATGGGGCAGTAACAGCACCCTTTTCAAAACGTGTTTTTCAGCCCGAAATAAACGCGTTTTTACAGACAACTGAATCCGCATGTAACAGCAAGGCTCAGAAGAGCCCACACACTCAGATCTTAACCCCAGTGTGCAGAAAGTGTCAAAACGTGTTTTTCAGCAGAAATAAACATGTTTCTGCAAGTTTGGTCAACCCCATGTAAGTTATGGGGCAGTAACAGCACCCTTTTCAAAACGTGTTTTTCAGCCCGAAATAAACGCGTTTTTTCAGACAACTGAATCCCCATGTAACAGCAAAGCTCAGAAGAGCCCACACACTCAGATCTTAACCCCAGTGAGCAGAAAGGGTCAAAACGTGTTTTTCAGCAGAAATAAACATGTTTCTGCAAGTTTGGTCAACCCCATGTAAGTTATGGGGCAGTAACAGCACCCTTTTCAAAACTTTTTTTTCAGCCCGAAATAAACGCGTTTTTTCAGACAACTGAATCCCCATGTAACAGCAAGGCTCAGAAGAGCCCACACACTCAGATCTTAACCCCAGTGTGCAGAAAGTGTCAAAACGTGTTTTTCAGCAGAAATAAACATGTTTCTGCAAGTTTGGTCAACCCCATGTAAGTTATGGGGCAGTAACAGCACCCTTTTCAAAACGTGTTTTTCAGCCCGAAATAAACGCGTTTTTTCAGACAACTGAATCCCCATGTAACAGCAAAACTCAGAAGAGCCCACACACTCAGATCTTAACCCCAGTGTGCAGAAAGGGTCAAAACGTGTTTTTCAGCAGAAATAAACATGTTTCTGCAAGTTTGGTCAACCCCATGTAAGTTATGGGGCAGTAACAGCACACTTTTCAAAACGTGTTTTTCAGCCCGAAATAAACGCGTTTTTTCAGACAACTGAATCCCCATGTAACAGCAAAACTCAGAAGAGCCCACACACTCAGATCTTAACCCCAGTGTGCAGAAAGGGTCAAAACGTGTTTTTAAGCAGAAATAAACTTGTTTCTGCAAGTTTGGTCAACTCCATATAAGTTATGGGGCAGTAACAGCACCCTTTTCAAAACGTGTTTTTCAGCCCGAAATAAACGCGTTTTTTCACACAACTGAATCCCCATGTAACAGCAAAACTCAGAAGAGCCCACACACTCAGATCTTAACCCCACTGTGCAGAAAGGGTCAAAACGTGTTTTTCAGCAGAAATAAACATGTTTCTGCAAGTTTGGTCAACCCCATGTAAGTTATGGGGCAGTAACAGCACCCTTTTCAAAACGTGTTTTTCAGCCCGAAATAAACGCGTTTTTTCAGACAACTGAATCCCCATGTAACAGCAAAACTCAGAAGAGCCCACACACTCAGATCTTAACCCCAGTGTGCAGAAAGGGTCAAAACGTGTTTTTCAGCAGAAATAAACATGTTTCTGCAAGTTTGGTCAACCCCATGTAAATTATGGGGCAGTAACAGCACCCTTTTCAAAACGTGTTTTTCAGCCCGAAATAAACGCGTTTTTTCAGACAACCGAATCCCCATGTAACAGCAAAACTCAGAAGAGCCCACACACTCAGATCTTAACCCCAGTGTGCAGAAAGGGTCAAAACGTGTTTTTCAGCAGAAATAAACTTGTTTCTGCAAGTTTGGTCAACCCCATATAAGTTATGGGGCAGTAACAGCACCCTTTTCAAAACGTGTTTTTCAGCCCGAAATAAACGTGTTTTTTCACACAACTGAATCCCCATGTAACAGCAAAACTCAGAAGAGCCCACACACTCAGATCTTAATCCCACTGTGCAGAAAGGGTCATAACGTGTTTTTCAGCAGAAATAAACATGTTTCTGCAAGTTTGGTCAACCCCATGTAAGTTATGGGGCAGTAACAGCACCCTTTTCAAAACGTGTTTTTCAGCCCGAAATAAACACGTTTTTTCAGACAACTGAATCCCCATGTAACAGCAAGGCTCAGAAGAGCCCACACACTCAGATCTTAACCCCAGTGTGCAGAAAGTGTCAAAACGTGTTTTTCAGCAGAAATAAACATGTTTCTGCAAGTTTGGTCAACCCCATGTAAGTTATGGGGCAGTAACAGCACCCTTTTCAAAACGTGTTTTTCAGCCCGAAATAAACACGTTTTTTCAGACAACTGAATCCCCATGTAACAGCAAAACTCAGAAGAGCCCACACACTCAGAACTTAACCCCAGTGTGCAGAAAGGGTCAAAACGTGTTTTTCAGCAGAAATAAACATGTTTCTGCAAGTTTGGTCAACCCCATGTAAGTTATGGGGCAGTAACAGCACCCTTTTCAAAACGTGTTTTTCAGCCCGAAATAAACGCGTTTTTTCAGACAACTGAATCCCCATGTAACAGCAAAACTCAGAAGAGCCCACACACTCAGATCTTAACCCCAGTGTGCAGAAAGGGTCAAAACATGTTTTTCAGCAGAAATTAACATGTTTCTGCAAGTTTGGTCAACCCCATGTAAGTTATGGGGCAGTAACAGCACCCTTTTCAAAACGTGTTTTTCAGCCCGAAATAAACGCGTTTTTTCAGACAACTGAATCCCCATGTAACAGCAAAACTCAGAAGAGCCCACACACTGAGATCTTAACCCCAGTGTGCAGAAAGGGTCAAAACATGTTTTTCAGCAGAAATTAACATGTTTCTGCAAGTTTGGTCAACCCCATGTAAGTTATGGGGCAGTAACAGCACCCTTTTCAAAACGTGTTTTTCAGCCCGAAATAAACGCGTTTTTTCAGACAACTGAATCCCCATGTAACAGCAAAACTCAGAAGAGCCCACACACTCAGATCTTAACCCCAGTGTGCAGAAAGGGTCAAAACGTGTTTTTCAGCAGAAATAAACTTGTTTCTGCAAGTTTGGTCATCCCCATATAAGTTATGGGGCAGTAACAGCACCCTTTTCAAAACGTGTTTTTCAGCCCGAAATAAACGCGTTTTTACAGACAACTGAATCCCCATGTAACAGCAAGGCTCAGAAGAGCCCACACACTCAGATCTTAACCCCAGTGTGCAGAAAGTGTCAAAACGTGTTTTTCAGCAGGAATAAACATGTTTCTGCAAGTTTGGTCAACCCCATGTAAGTTATGGGGCAGTAACAGCACCCTTTTCAAAACGTGTTTTTCAGCCCGAAATAAACGCGTTTTTTCAGACAACTGAATCCCCATGTAACAGCAAAACTCAGAAGAGCCCACACACTCAGATCTTAACCCCAGTGTGCAGAAAGGGTCAAAACGTGTTTTTCAGCAGAAATAAACATGTTTCTGCAAGTTTGGTCAACCCCATGTAAGTTATGGGGCAGTAACAGCACACTTTTCAAAACGTGTTTTTCAGCCCGAAATAAACGTGTTTTTTCAGACAACTGAATCCCCATGTAACAGCAAAACTCAGAAGAGCCCACACACTCAGATCTTAACCCCAGTGTGCAGAAAGGGTCAAAACATGTTTTTCAGCAGAAATTAACATGTTTCTGCAAGTTTGGTCAACCCCATGTAAGTTATGGGGCAGTAACAGCACCCTTTTCAAAACGTGTTTTTCAGCCCGAAATAAACGCGTTTTTTCAGACAACTGAATCCCCATGTAACAGCAAGGCTCAGAAGAGCCCACACACTCAGATCTTAACCCCAGTGTGCAGAAAGGGTCAAAACGTGTTTTTCAGCAGAAATAAACTTGTTTCTGCAAGTTTGGTCAACCCCATATAAGTTATGGGGCAGTAACAGCACCCTTTTCAAAACGTGTTTTTCAGCCCGAAATAAACGCGTTTTTTCACACAACTGAATCCCCATGTAACAGCAAAACTCAGAAGAGCCCACACACTCAGATCTTAACCCCACTGTGCAGAAAGGGTCAAAACGTGTTTTTCAGCAGAAATAAACATGTTTCTGCAAGTTTGGTCAACCCCATGTAAGTTATGGGACAGTAACAGCACCCTTTTCAAAACGTGTTTTTCAGCCCAAAATAAACGCGTTTTTTCAGAAAACTGAATCCCCATGTAACAGCAAAACTCAGAAGAGCCCACACACTCAGATTTTAACCTCAGTGTGCAGAAAGGGTCAAAACGTGTTTTTCAGCAGAAATAAACATGTTTCTGCAAGTTTGGTCAACCCCATGTAAGTTATGGGGCAGTAACAGCACACTTTTCAAAACGTGTTTTTCAGCCCGAAATAAACGCGTTTTTTCAGACAACTGAATCCCCATGTAACAGCAAAACTCAGAAGAGCCCACACACTCAGATCTTAACCCCAGTGTGCAGAAAGGGTCAAAACATGTTTGTCAGCAGAAATTAACATGTTTCTGCAAGTTTGGTCAACCCCATGTAAGTTATGGGGCAGTAACAGCACCCTTTTCAAAACGTGTTTTTCAGCCCGAAATAAACGCGTTTTTTCAGACAACTGAATCCCCATGTAACAGCAAGGCTCAGAAGAGCCCACACACTCAGATCTTAACCCCAGTGTGCAGAAAGGGTCAAAACGTGTTTTTCAGCAGAAATAAACTTGTTTCTGCAAGTTTGGTCAACCCCATATAAGTTATGGGGCAGTAACAGCACCCTTTTCAAAACGTGTTTTTCAGCCCGAAATAAACGCGTTTTTTCACACAACTGAATCCCCATGTAACAGCAAAACTCAGAAGAGCCCACACACTCAGATCTTAACCCCACTGTGCAGAAAGGGTCAAAACGTGTTTTTCAGCAGAAATAAACATGTTTCTGCAAGTTTGGTCAACCCCATGTAAGTTATGGGGCAGTAACAGCACCCTTTTCAAAACGTGTTTTTCAGCCCGAAATAAACGCGTTTTTTCAGACAACTGAATCCCCATGTAACAGCAAGGCTCAGAAGAGCCCACACACTCAGATCTTAACCCCAGTGTGCAGAAAGGGTCAAAACGTGTTTTTCAGCAGAAATTAACATGTTTCTGCAAGTTTGGTCAACCCCATGTAAGTTATGGGGCAGTAACAGCACCCTTTTCAAAACTTTTTTTTCAGCCCGAAATAAACGCGTTTTTTCAGACAACTGAATCCCCATGTAACAGCAAGGCTCAGAAGAGCCCACACACTCAGATCTTAACCCCAGTGTGCAGAAAGTGTCAGAACGTGTTTTTCAGCAGAAATAAACATGTTTCTGCAAGTTTGGTCAACCCCATGTAAGTTATGGGGCAGTAACAGCACCGTTTTCAAAACGTGTTTTTCAGCCCGAAATAAACGCGTTTTTTCAGACAACTGAATCCCCATGTAACAGCAAAACTCAGAAGAGCCCACACACTCAGATCTTAACCCCAGTGTGCAGAAAGTGTCAAAACGTGTTTTTCAGCAGAAATAAACATGTTTCTGCAAGTTTGGTCAACCCCATGTAAGTTATGGGGCAGTAACAGCACCCTTTTCAAAACGTGTTTTTCAGCCCGAAATAAACGCGTTTTTTCAGACAACTGAATCCCCATGTAACAGCAAAACTCAGAAGAGCCCACACACTCAGATCTTAACCCCAGTGTGCAGAAAGGGTCAAAACGTGTTTTTCAGCAGAAATAAACATGTATCTGCAAGTTTGGTCAACCCCATGTAAATTATGGGGCAGTAACAGCACCCTTTTCAAAACGTGTTTTTCAGCCCGAAATAAACGCGTTTTTTCAGACAACCGAATCCCCATGTAACAGCAAAACTCAGAAGAGCCCACACACTCAGATCTTAACCCCAGTGTGCAGAAAGGGTCAAAACGTGTTTTTCAGCAGAAATAAACTTGTTTCTGCAAGTTTGGTCAACCCCATATAAGTTATGGGGCAGTAACAGCACCCTTTTCAAAACGTGTTTTTCAGCCCGAAATAAACGCGTTTTTTCACACAACTGAATCCCCATGTAACAGCAAAACTCAGAAGAGCCCACACACTCAGATCTTAACCCCACTGTGCAGAAAGGGTCAAAACGTGTTTTTCAGCAGAAATAAACATGTTTCTGCAAGTTTGGTCAACCCCATGTAAGTTATGGGGCAGTAACAGCACCCTTTTCAAAACGTGTTTTTCAGCCCGAAATAAACGCGTTTTTTCAGACAACTGAATCCCCATGTAACAGCAAAACTCAGAAGAGCCCACACACTCAGATCTTAACCCCAGTGTGCAGAAAGGGTCAAAACGTGTTTTTCAGCAGAAATAAACATGTTTCTGCAAGTTTGGTCGACCCCATGTAAGTTATAGGGCAGTAACAGCACCCTTTTAAAAACGTGTTTTTCAGCCCGAAATAAACGCGTTTTTTCAGACAACTGAATCCCCATGTAACAGCAAAACTCAGAAGAGCCCACACACTCAGATCTTAACCCCAGTGTGCAGAAAGGGTCAAAACGTGTTTTTCAGCAGAAATAAACATGTTTCTGCAAGTTTGGTCAACCCCATGTAAGTTATGGGTCAGTAACAGCACCCTTTTCAAAACGTGTTTTTCAGCCCGAAATAAATGCGTTTTTTCAGACAACCGAATCCCCATGTAACAGCAAAACTCAGAAGAGCCCACACACTCAGATCTTAACCCCAGTGTGCAGAAAGGGTCAAAACGTGTTTTTCAGCAGAAATAAACATGTTTCTGCAAGTTTGGTCAACCCCATGTAAGTTATGGGGCAGTAACAGCACCCTTTTCAAAACGTGTTTTTCAGCCCGAAATAAACGCGTTTTTTCAGACAACTGAATCCCCATGTAACAGCAAGGCTCAGAAGAGCCCACACACTCAGATCTTAACCCCAGTGTGCAGAAAGTGTCAAAACGTGTTTTTCAGCAGAAATAAACATGTTTCTGCAAGTTTGGTCAACCCCATGTAAGTTATGGGGCAGTAACAGCACCCTTTTCAAAACGTGTTTTTCAGCCCGAAATAAACGCGTTTTTTCAGACAACTGAATCCCCATGTAACAGCAAAACTCAGAAGAGCCCACACACTCAGATCTTAACCCCAGTGTGCAGAAAGGGTCAAAACGTGTTTTTCAGCAGAAATAAACATGTTTCTGCAAGTTTGGTCGACCCCATCTAAGTTATAGGGCAGTAACAGCACCCTTTTAAAAACGTGTTTTTCAGCCCGAAATAAACGCGTTTTTTCAGACAACTGAATCCCCATGTAACAGCAAAACTCAGAAGAGCCCACACACTCAGATCTTAACCCCATTGTGCAGAAAGGGTCAAAACGTGTTTTTCAGCAGAAATAAACATGTTTCTGCAAGTTTGGTCAACCCCATGTTAGTTATGGGGCAGTAACAGCACCCTTTTCAAAACGTGTTTTTCAGCCCGAAATAAACGCGTTTTTTCAGACAACTGAATCCCCATGTAACAGCAAAACTCAGAAGAGCCCACACACACAGATCTTAACCCCAGTGTGCAGAAAGGGTCAAAACGTGTTTTTCAGCAGAAATAAACATGTTTCTGCAAGTTTGGTCAACCCCATGTAAGTTATGGGGCAGTAACAGCACCCTTTTCAAAACGTGTTTTTCAGCCCGAAATAAACGCGTTTTTTCAGACAACTGAATCCCATGTAACAGCAAAGCTCAGAAGAGCCCACACACTCAGATGTTAACCCCAGTGTGCAGAAAGGGTCAAAACGTGTTTTTCAGCAGAAATAAACATGTTTCTGCAAGTTTGGTCAACCCCATGTAAGTTATGGGGCAGTAACAGCACCCTTTTCAAAACGTGTTTTTCAGCCCGAAATAAACGCGTTTTTTCAGACAACTGAATCCCCATGTAACAGCAAGGCTCAGAAGAGCCCACACACTCAGATCTTAACCCCAGTGTGCAAAAAGGGTCAAAACGTGTTTTTCAGCAGAAATAAACATGTTTCTGCAAGTTTGGTCAACCCCATGTTAGTTATGGGGCAGTAACAGCACCCTTTTCAAAACGTGTTTTTCAGCCCGAAATAAACGCGTTTTTTCAGACAACTGAATCCCCATGTAACAACAAAACTCAGAAGAGCCCACACACTCAGATCTTAACCCCAGTGTGCAGAAAGGGTCAAAACGTGTTTTTCAGCAGAAATAAACATGTTTCTGCAAGTTTGGTCAACCCCATGTAAGTTATGGGGCAGTAACAGCACACTTTTCAAAACGTGTTTTTCAGCCCGAAATAAACGCGTTTTTTCAGACAACTGAATCCCCATGTAACAGCAAAACTCAGAAGAGCCCACACACTCAGATCTTAACCCCAGTGAGCAGAAAGGGTCAAAACGTGTTTTTCAGCAGAAATAAACATGTTTCTGCAACTTTGGTCAACCCCATGTAAGTTATGGGGCAGTAACAGCACCCTTTTCAAAACGTGTTTTTCAGCCCGAAATAAACGCGTTTTTTCAGACAACTGAATCCCCATGTAACAGCAAGGCTCAGAAGAGCCCACACACTCAGATCTTAACCCCAGTGTGCAGAAAGTGTCAAAACGTGTTTTTCAGCAGAAATAAACATGTTTCTGCAAGTTTGGTCAACCCCATGTAAGTTATGGGGCAGTAACAGCACCCTTTTCAAAACGTGTTTTTCAGCCCGAAATAAACGCGTTTTTTCAGACAACTGAATCCCCATGTAACAGCAAAACTCAGAAGAGCCCACACACTCAGATCTTAACCCCAGTGTGCAGAAAGGGTCAAAACGTGTTTTTCAGCAGAAATAAACATGTTTCTGCAAGTTTGGTCAACCCCATGTAAGTTATGGGGCAGTAACAGCACCCTTTTCAAAACGTGTTTTTCAGCCCGAAATAAACGCGTTTTTTCAGACAACTGAATCCCCATGTAACAGCAAAACTCAGAAGAGCCCACACACTCAGATCTTAACCCCAGTGTGCAGAAAGGGTCAAAACATGTTTTTCAGCAGAAATTAACATGTTTCTGCAAGTTTGGTCAACCCCATGTAAGTTATGGGGCAGTAACAGCACCCTTTTCAAAACGTGTTTTTCAGCCCGAAATAAACGCGTTTTTTCAGACAACTGAATCCCCATGTAACAGCAAAACTCAGAAGAGCCCACACACTCAGATCTTAACCCCAGTGTGCAGAAAGGGTCAAAACGTGTTTTTCAGCAGAAATAAACTTGTTTCTGCAAGTTTGGTCATCCCCATATAAGTTATGGGGCAGTAACAGCACCCTTTTCAAAACGTGTTTTTCAGCCCGAAATAAACGCGTTTTTACAGACAACTGAATCCCCATGTAACAGCAAGGCTCAGAAGAGCCCACACACTCAGATCTTAACCCCAGTGTGCAGAAAGTGTCAAAACGTGTTTTTCAGCAGGAATAAACATGTTTCTGCAAGTTTGGTCAACCCCATGTAAGTTATGGGGCAGTAACAGCACCCTTTTCAAAACGTGTTTTTCAGCCCGAAATAAACGCGTTTTTTCAGACAACTGAATCCCCATGTAACAGCAAAACTCAGAAGAGCCCACACACTCAGATCTTAACCCCAGTGTGCAGAAAGGGTCAAAACGTGTTTTTCAGCAGAAATAAACATGTTTCTGCAAGTTTGGTCAACCCCATGTAAGTTATGGGGCAGTAACAGCACACTTTTCAAAACGTGTTTTTCAGCCCGAAATAAACGCGTTTTTTCAGACAACTGAATCCCCATGTAACAGCAAAACTCAGAAGAGCCCACACACTCAGATCTTAACCCCAGTGTGCAGAAAGGGTCAAAACATGTTTTTCAGCAGAAATTAACATGTTTCTGCAAGTTTGGTCAACCCCATGTAAGTTATGGGGCAGTAACAGCACCCTTTTCAAAACGTGTTTTTCAGCCCGAAATAAACGCGTTTTTTCAGACAACTGAATCCCCATGTAACAGCAAGGCTCAGAAGAGCCCACACACTCAGATCTTAACCCCAGTGTGCAGAAAGGGTCAAAACGTGTTTTTCAGCAGAAATAAACTTGTTTCTGCAAGTTTGGTCAACCCCATATAAGTTATGGGGCAGTAACAGCACCCTTTTCAAAACGTGTTTTTCAGCCCGAAATAAACGCGTTTTTTCACACAACTGAATCCCCATGTAACAGCAAAACTCAGAAGAGCCCACACACTCAGATCTTAACCCCACTGTGCAGAAAGGGTCAAAACGTGTTTTTCAGCAGAAATAAACATGTTTCTGCAAGTTTGGTCAACCCCATGTAAGTTATGGGGCAGTAACAGCACCCTTTTCAAAACGTGTTTTTCAGCCCGAAATAAACGCGTTTTTTCAGACAAATGAATCCCCATGTAACAGCAAGGCTCAGAAGAGCCCACACACTCAGATCTTAACCCCAGTGTGCAGAAAGTGTCAGAACGTGTTTTTCAGCAGAAATTAACATGTTTCTGCAAGTTTGGTCAACCCCATGTAAGTTATGGGGCAGTAACAGCACCCTTTTCAAAACGTGTTTTTCAGCCCGAAATAAACGCGTTTTTTCAGACAACTGAATCCCCATGTAACAGCAAAACTCAGAAGAGCCCACACACTCAGATCTTAACCCCAGTGTGCAGAAAGTGTCAAAACGTGTTTTTCAGCAGAAATAAACATGTTTCTGCAAGTTTGGTCAACCCCATGTAAGTTATGGGGCAGTAACAGCACCCTTTTCAAAACGTGTTTTTCAGCCCGAAATAAACGCGTTTTTTCAGACAACTGAATCCCCATGTAACAGCAAAACTCAGAAGAGCCCACACACTCAGATCTTAACCCCAGTGTGCAGAAAGGGTCAAAACGTGTTTTTCAGCAGAAATAAACATGTTTCTGCAAGTTTGGTCAACCCCATGTAAATTATGGGGCAGTAACAGCACCCTTTTCAAAACGTGTTTTTCAGCCCGAAATAAACGCGTTTTTTCAGACAACCGAATCCCCATGTAACAGCAAAACTCAGAAGAGCCCACACACTCAGATCTTAACCCCAGTGTGCAGAAAGGGTCAAAACGTGTTTTTCAGCAGAAATAAACTTGTTTCTGCAAGTTTGGTCAATCCCATATAAGTTATGGGGCAGTAACAGCACCCTTTTCAAAACGTGTTTTTCAGCCCGAAATAAACGCGTTTTTTCACACAACTGAATCCCCATGTAACAGCAAAACTCAGAAGAGCCCACACACTCAGATCTTAACCCCACTGTGCAGAAAGGGTCAAAACGTGTTTTTCAGCAGAAATAAACATGTTTCTGCAAGTTTGGTCAACCCCATGTAAGTTATGGGGCAGTAACAGCACCCTTTTCAAAACGTGTTTTTCAGCCCGAAATAAACGCGTTTTTTCAGACAACTGAATCCCCATGTAACAGCAAAACTCAGAAGAGCCCACACACTCAGATCTTAACCCCAGTGTGCAGAAAGGGTCAAAACGTGTTTTTCAGCAGAAATAAACATGTTTCTGCAAGTTTGGTCGACCCCATGTAAGTTATAGGGCAGTAACAGCACCCTTTTAAAAACGTGTTTTTCAGCCCGAAATAAACGCGTTTTTTCAGACAACTGAATCCCCATGTAACAGCAAAACTCAGAAGAGCCCACACACTCAGATCTTAACCCCAGTGTGCAGAAAGGGTCAAAACGTGTTTTTCAGCAGAAATAAACTTGTTTCTGCAAGTTTGGTCAACCCCATATAAGTTATGGGGCAGTAACAGCACCCTTTTCAAAACGTGTTTTTCAGCCCGAAATAAACGTGTTTTTTCACACAACTGAATCCCCATGTAACAGCAAAACTCAGAAGAGCCCACACACTCAGATCTTAATCCCACTGTGCAGAAAGGGTCATAACGTGTTTTTCAGCAGAAATAAACATGTTTCTGCAAGTTTGGTCAACCCCATGTAAGTTATGGGGCAGTAACAGCACCCTTTTCAAAACGTGTTTTTCAGCCCGAAATAAACACGTTTTTTCAGACAACTGAATCCCCATGTAACAGCAAAACTCAGAAGAGCCCACACACTCAGAACTTAACCCCAGTGTGCAGAAAGGGTCAAAACGTGTTTTTCAGCAGAAATAAACATGTTTCTGCAAGTTTGGTCAACCCCATGTAAGTTATGGGGCAGTAACAGCACCCTTTTCAAAACGTGTTTTTCAGCCCGAAATAAACGCGTTTTTTCACACAACTGAATCCCCATGTAACAGCAAAACTCAGAAGAGCCCACACACTCAGATCTTAACCCCAGTGTGCAGAAAGGGTCAAAACATGTTTTTCAGCAGAAATTAACATGTTTCTGCAAGTTTGGTCAACCCCATGTAAGTTATGGGGCAGTAACAGCACCCTTTTCAAAACGTGTTTTTCAGCCCGAAATAAACGCGTTTTTTCAGACAACTGAATCCCCATGTAACAGCAAAACTCAGAAGAGCCCACACACTGAGATCTTAACCCCAGTGTGCAGAAAGGGTCAAAACATGTTTTTCAGCAGAAATTAACATGTTTCTGCAAGTTTGGTCAACCCCATGTAAGTTATGGGGCAGTAACAGCACCCTTTTCAAAACGTGTTTTTCAGCCCGAAATAAACGCGTTTTTTCAGACAACTGAATCCCCATGTAACAGCAAAACTCAGAAGAGCCCACACACTCAGATCTTAACCCCAGTGTGCAGAAAGGGTCAAAACGTGTTTTTCAGCAGAAATAAACTTGTTTCTGCAAGTTTGGTCATCCCCATATAAGTTATGGGGCAGTAACAGCACCCTTTTCAAAACGTGTTTTTCAGCCCGAAATAAACGCGTTTTTACAGACAACTGAATCCCCATGTAACAGCAAGGCTCAGAAGAGCCCACACACTCAGATCTTAACCCCAGTGTGCAGAAAGTGTCAAAACGTGTTTTTCAGCAGGAATAAACATGTTTCTGCAAGTTTGGTCAACCCCATGTAAGTTATGGGGCAGTAACAGCACCCTTTTCAAAACGTGTTTTTCAGCCCGAAATAAACGCGTTTTTTCAGACAACTGAATCCCCATGTAACAGCAAAACTCAGAAGAGCCCACACACTCAGATCTTAACCCCAGTGTGCAGAAAGGGTCAAAACGTGTTTTTCAGCAGAAATAAACATGTTTCTGCAAGTTTGGTCAACCCCATGTAAGTTATGGGGCAGTAACAGCACACTTTTCAAAACGTGTTTTTCAGCCCGAAATAAACGTGTTTTTTCAGACAACTGAATCCCCATGTAACAGCAAAACTCAGAAGAGCCCACACACTCAGATCTTAACCCCAGTGTGCAGAAAGGGTCAAAACATGTTTTTCAGCAGAAATTAACATGTTTCTGCAAGTTTGGTCAACCCCATGTAAGTTATGGGGCAGTAACAGCACCCTTTTCAAAACGTGTTTTTCAGCCCGAAATAAACGCGTTTTTTCAGACAACTGAATCCCCATGTAACAGCAAGGCTCAGAAGAGCCCACACACTCAGATCTTAACCCCAGTGTGCAGAAAGGGTCAAAACGTGTTTTTCAGCAGAAATAAACTTGTTTCTGCAAGTTTGGTCAACCCCATATAAGTTATGGGGCAGTAACAGCACCCTTTTCAAAACGTGTTTTTCAGCCCGAAATAAACGCGTTTTTTCACACAACTGAATCCCCATGTAACAGCAAAACTCAGAAGAGCCCACACACTCAGATCTTAACCCCACTGTGCAGAAAGGGTCAAAACGTGTTTTTCAGCAGAAATAAACATGTTTCTGCAAGTTTGGTCAACCCCATGTAAGTTATGGGGCAGTAACAGCACCCTTTTCAAAACGTGTTTTTCAGCCCGAAATAAACGCGTTTTTTCAGACAACTGAATCCCCATGTAACAGCAAGGCTCAGAAGAGCCCACACACTCAGATCTTAACCCCAGTGTGCAGAAAGGGTCAAAACGTGTTTTTCAGCAGAAATTAACATGTTTCTGCAAGTTTGGTCAACCCCATGTAAGTTATGGGGCAGTAACAGCACCCTTTTCAAAACTTTTTTTTCAGCCCGAAATAAACGCGTTTTTTCAGACAACTGAATCCCCATGTAACAGCAAGGCTCAGAAGAGCCCACACACTCAGATCTTAACCCCAGTGTGCAGAAAGTGTCAGAACGTGTTTTTCAGCAGAAATAAACATGTTTCTGCAAGTTTGGTCAACCCCATGTAAGTTATGGGGCAGTAACAGCACCGTTTTCAAAACGTGTTTTTCAGCCCGAAATAAACGCGTTTTTTCAGACAACTGAATCCCCATGTAACAGCAAAACTCAGAAGAGCCCACACACTCAGATCTTAACCCCAGTGTGCAGAAAGTGTCAAAACGTGTTTTTCAGCAGAAATAAACATGTTTCTGCAAGTTTGGTCAACCCCATGTAAGTTATGGGGCAGTAACAGCACCCTTTTCAAAACGTGTTTTTCAGCCCGAAATAAACGCGTTTTTTCAGACAACTGAATCCCCATGTAACAGCAAAACTCAGAAGAGCCCACACACTCAGATCTTAACCCCAGTGTGCAGAAAGGGTCAAAACGTGTTTTTCAGCAGAAATAAACATGTATCTGCAAGTTTGGTCAACCCCATGTAAATTATGGGGCAGTAACAGCACCCTTTTCAAAACGTGTTTTTCAGCCCGAAATAAACGCGTTTTTTCAGACAACCGAATCCCCATGTAACAGCAAAACTCAGAAGAGCCCACACACTCAGATCTTAACCCCAGTGTGCAGAAAGGGTCAAAACGTGTTTTTCAGCAGAAATAAACTTGTTTCTGCAAGTTTGGTCAACCCCATATAAGTTATGGGGCAGTAACAGCACCCTTTTCAAAACGTGTTTTTCAGCCCGAAATAAACGCGTTTTTTCACACAACTGAATCCCCATGTAACAGCAAAACTCAGAAGAGCCCACACACTCAGATCTTAACCCCACTGTGCAGAAAGGGTCAAAACGTGTTTTTCAGCAGAAATAAACATGTTTCTGCAAGTTTGGTCAACCCCATGTAAGTTATGGGGCAGTAACAGCACCCTTTTCAAAACGTGTTTTTCAGCCCGAAATAAACGCGTTTTTTCAGACAACTGAATCCCCATGTAACAGCAAGGCTCAGAAGAGCCCACACACTCAGATCTTAACCCCAGTGTGCAGAAAGGGTCAAAACGTGTTTTTCAGCAGAAATTAACATGTTTCTGCAAGTTTGGTCAACCCCATGTAAGTTATGGGGCAGTAACAGCACCCTTTTCAAAACTTTTTTTTCAGCCCGAAATAAACGCGTTTTTTCAGACAACTGAATCCCCATGTAACAGCAAGGCTCAGAAGAGCCCACACACTCAGATCTTAACCCCAGTGTGCAGAAAGTGTCAGAACGTGTTTATCAGCAGAAATAAACATGTTTCTGCAAGTTTGGTCAACCCCATGTAAGTTATGGGGCAGTAACAGCACCGTTTTCAAAACGTGTTTTTCAGCCCGAAATAAACGCGTTTTTTCAGACAACTGAATCCCCATGTAACAGCAAAACTCAGAAGAGCCCACACACTCAGATCTTAACCCCAGTGTGCAGAAAGTGTCAAAACGTGTTTTTCAGCAGAAATAAACATGTTTCTGCAAGTTTGGTCAACCCCATGTAAGTTATGGGGCAGTAACAGCACCCTTTTCAAAACGTGTTTTTCAGCCCGAAATAAACGCGTTTTTTCAGACAACTGAATCCCCATGTAACAGCAAAACTCAGAAGAGCCCACACACTCAGATCTTAACCCCAGTGTGCAGAAAGGGTCAAAACGTGTTTTTCAGCAGAAATAAACATGTATCTGCAAGTTTGGTCAACCCCATGTAAATTATGGGGCAGTAACAGCACCCTTTTCAAAACGTGTTTTTCAGCCCGAAATAAACGCGTTTTTTCAGACAACCGAATCCCCATGTAACAGCAAAACTCAGAAGAGCCCACACACTCAGATCTTAACCCCAGTGTGCAGAAAGGGTCAAAACGTGTTTTTCAGCAGAAATAAACTTGTTTCTGCAAGTTTGGTCAACCCCATATAAGTTATGGGGCAGTAACAGCACCCTTTTCAAAACGTGTTTTTCAGCCCGAAATAAACGCGTTTTTTCACACAACTGAATCCCCATGTAACAGCAAAACTCAGAAGAGCCCACACACTCAGATCTTAACCCCACTGTGCAGAAAGGGTCAAAACGTGTTTTTCAGCAGAAATAAACATGTTTCTGCAAGTTTGGTCAACCCCATGTAAGTTATGGGGCAGTAACAGCACCCTTTTCAAAACGTGTTTTTCAGCCCGAAATAAACGCGTTTTTTCAGACAACTGAATCCCCATGTAACAGCAAAACTCAGAAGAGCCCACACACTCAGATCTTAACCCCAGTGTGCAGAAAGGGTCAAAACGTGTTTTTCAGCAGAAATAAACATGTTTCTGCAAGTTTGGTCGACCCCATGTAAGTTATAGGGCAGTAACAGCACCCTTTTAAAAACGTGTTTTTCAGCCCGAAATAAACGCGTTTTTTCAGACAACTGAATCCCCATGTAACAGCAAAACTCAGAAGAGCCCACACACTCAGATCTTAACCCCAGTGTGCAGAAAGGGTCAAAACGTGTTTTTCAGCAGAAATAAACATGTTTCTGCAAGTTTGGTCAACCCCATGTAAGTTATGGGTCAGTAACAGCACCCTTTTCAAAACGTGTTTTTCAGCCCGAAATAAATGCGTTTTTTCAGACAACCGAATCCCCATGTAACAGCAAAACTCAGAAGAGCCCACACACTCAGATCTTAACCCCAGTGTGCAGAAAGGGTCAAAACGTGTTTTTCAGCAGAAATAAACATGTTTCTGCAAGTTTGGTCAACCCCATGTAAGTTATGGGGCAGTAACAGCACCCTTTTCAAAACGTGTTTTTCAGCCCGAAATAAACGCGTTTTTTCAGACAACTGAATCCCCATGTAACAGCAAGGCTCAGAAGAGCCCACACACTCAGATCTTAACCCCAGTGTGCAGAAAGTGTCAAAACGTGTTTTTCAGCAGAAATAAACATGTTTCTGCAAGTTTGGTCAACCCCATGTAAGTTATGGGGCAGTAACAGCACCCTTTTCAAAACGTGTTTTTCAGCCCGAAATAAACGCGTTTTTTCAGACAACTGAATCCCCATGTAACAGCAAAACTCAGAAGAGCCCACACACTCAGATCTTAACCCCAGTGTGCAGAAAGGGTCAAAACGTGTTTTTCAGCAGAAATAAACATGTATCTGCAAGTTTGGTCAACCCCATGTAAATTATGGGGCAGTAACAGCACCCTTTTCAAAACGTGTTTTTCAGCCCGAAATAAACGCGTTTTTTCAGACAACCGAATCCCCATGTAACAGCAAAACTCAGAAGAGCCCACACACTCAGATCTTAACCCCAGTGTGCAGAAAGGGTCAAAACGTGTTTTTCAGCAGAAATAAACTTGTTTCTGCAAGTTTGGTCAACCCCATATAAGTTATGGGGCAGTAACAGCACCCTTTTCAAAACGTGTTTTTCAGCCCGAAATAAACGCGTTTTTTCACACAACTGAATCCCCATGTAACAGCAAAACTCAGAAGAGCCCACACACTCAGATCTTAACCCCACTGTGCAGAAAGGGTCAAAACGTGTTTTTCAGCAGAAATAAACATGTTTCTGCAAGTTTGGTCAACCCCATGTAAGTTATGGGGCAGTAACAGCACCCTTTTCAAAACGTGTTTTTCAGCCCGAAATAAACGCGTTTTTTCAGACAACTGAATCCCCATGTAACAGCAAAACTCAGAAGAGCCCACACACTCAGATCTTAACCCCAGTGTGCAGAAAGGGTCAAAACGTGTTTTTCAGCAGAAATAAACATGTTTCTGCAAGTTTGGTCGACCCCATGTAAGTTATAGGGCAGTAACAGCACCCTTTTAAAAACGTGTTTTTCAGCCCGAAATAAACGCGTTTTTTCAGACAACTGAATCCCCATGTAACAGCAAAACTCAGAAGAGCCCACACACTCAGATCTTAACCCCAGTGTGCAGAAAGGGTCAAAACGTGTTTTTCAGCAGAAATAAACATGTTTCTGCAAGTTTGGTCAACCCCATGTAAGTTATGGGTCAGTAACAGCACCCTTTTCAAAACGTGTTTTTCAGCCCGAAATAAATGCGTTTTTTCAGACAACCGAATCCCCATGTAACAGCAAAACTCAGAAGAGCCCACACACTCAGATCTTAACCCCAGTGTGCAGAAAGGGTCAAAACGTGTTTTTCAGCAGAAATAAACATGTTTCTGCAAGTTTGGTCAACCCCATGTAAGTTATGGGGCAGTAACAGCACCCTTTTCAAAACGTGTTTTTCAGCCCGAAATAAACGCGTTTTTTCAGACAACTGAATCCCCATGTAACAGCAAGGCTCAGAAGAGCCCACACACTCAGATCTTAACCCCAGTGTGCAGAAAGTGTCAAAACGTGTTTTTCAGCAGAAATAAACATGTTTCTGCAAGTTTGGTCAACCCCATGTAAGTTATGGGGCAGTAACAGCACCCTTTTCAAAACGTGTTTTTCAGCCCGAAATAAACGCGTTTTTTCAGACAACTGAATCCCCATGTAACAGCAAAACTCAGAAGAGCCCACACACTCAGATCTTAACCCCAGTGTGCAGAAAGGGTCAAAACGTGTTTTTCAGCAGAAATAAACATGTTTCTGCAAGTTTGGTCGACCCCATCTAAGTTATAGGGCAGTAACAGCACCCTTTTAAAAACGTGTTTTTCAGCCCGAAATAAACGCGTTTTTTCAGACAACTGAATCCCCATGTAACAGCAAAACTCAGAAGAGCCCACACACTCAGATCTTAACCCCATTGTGCAGAAAGGGTCAAAACGTGTTTTTCAGCAGAAATAAACATGTTTCTGCAAGTTTGGTCAACCCCATGTTAGTTATGGGGCAGTAACAGCACCCTTTTCAAAACGTGTTTTTCAGCCCGAAATAAACGCGTTTTTTCAGACAACTGAATCCCCATGTAACAGCAAAACTCAGAAGAGCCCACACACACAGATCTTAACCCCAGTGTGCAGAAAGGGTCAAAACGTGTTTTTCAGCAGAAATAAACATGTTTCTGCAAGTTTGGTCAACCCCATGTAAGTTATGGGGCAGTAACAGCACCCTTTTCAAAACGTGTTTTTCAGCCCGAAATAAACGCGTTTTTTCAGACAACTGAATCCCATGTAACAGCAAAGCTCAGAAGAGCCCACACACTCAGATGTTAACCCCAGTGTGCAGAAAGGGTCAAAACGTGTTTTTCAGCAGAAATAAACATGTTTCTGCAAGTTTGGTCAACCCCATGTAAGTTATGGGGCAGTAACAGCACCCTTTTCAAAACGTGTTTTTCAGCCCGAAATAAACGCGTTTTTTCAGACAACTGAATCCCCATGTAACAGCAAGGCTCAGAAGAGCCCACACACTCAGATCTTAACCCCAGTGTGCAAAAAGGGTCAAAACGTGTTTTTCAGCAGAAATAAACATGTTTCTGCAAGTTTGGTCAACCCCATGTTAGTTATGGGGCAGTAACAGCACCCTTTTCAAAACGTGTTTTTCAGCCCGAAATAAACGCGTTTTTTCAGACAACTGAATCCCCATGTAACAACAAAACTCAGAAGAGCCCACACACTCAGATCTTAACCCCAGTGTGCAGAAAGGGTCAAAACGTGTTTTTCAGCAGAAATAAACATGTTTCTGCAAGTTTGGTCAACCCCATGTAAGTTATGGGGCAGTAACAGCACACTTTTCAAAACGTGTTTTTCAGCCCGAAATAAACGCGTTTTTTCAGACAACTGAATCCCCATGTAACAGCAAAACTCAGAAGAGCCCACACACTCAGATCTTAACCCCAGTGAGCAGAAAGGGTCAAAACGTGTTTTTCAGCAGAAATAAACATGTTTCTGCAACTTTGGTCAACCCCATGTAAGTTATGGGGCAGTAACAGCACCCTTTTCAAAACATGTTTTTCAGCCCGAAATAAACGCGTTTTTTCAGACAACTGAATCCCCATGTAACAGCAAGGCTCAGAAGAGCCCACACACTCAGATCTTAACCCCAGTGTGCAGAAAGTGTCAAAACGTGTTTTTCAGCAGAAATAAACATGTTTCTGCAAGTTTGGTCAACCCCATGTAAGTTATGGGGCAGTAACAGCACCCTTTTCAAAACGTGTTTTTCAGCCCGAAATAAACGCGTTTTTTCAGACAACTGAATCCCCATGTAACAGCAAAACTCAGAAGAGCCCACACACTCAGATCTTAACCCCAGTGTGCAGAAAGGGTCAAAACGTGTTTTTCAGCAGAAATAAACATGTTTCTGCAAGTTTGGTCAACCCCATGTAAGTTATGGGGCAGTAACAGCACCCTTTTCAAAACGTGTTTTTCAGCCCGAAATAAACGCGTTTTTTCAGACAACTGAATCCCCATGTAACAGCAAAACTCAGAAGAGCCCACACACTCAGATCTTAACCCCAGTGTGCAGAAAGGGTCAAAACATGTTTTTCAGCAGAAATTAACATGTTTCTGCAAGTTTGGTCAACCCCATGTAAGTTATGGGGCAGTAACAGCACCCTTTTCAAAACGTGTTTTTCAGCCCGAAATAAACGCGTTTTTTCAGACAACTGAATCCCCATGTAACAGCAAAACTCAGAAGAGCCCACACACTCAGATCTTAACCCCAGTGTGCAGAAAGGGTCAAAACGTGTTTTTCAGCAGAAATAAACTTGTTTCTGCAAGTTTGGTCATCCCCATATAAGTTATGGGGCAGTAACAGCACCCTTTTCAAAACGTGTTTTTCAGCCCGAAATAAACGCGTTTTTACAGACAACTGAATCCCCATGTAACAGCAAGGCTCAGAAGAGCCCACACACTCAGATCTTAACCCCAGTGTGCAGAAAGTGTCAAAACGTGTTTTTCAGCAGGAATAAACATGTTTCTGCAAGTTTGGTCAACCCCATGTAAGTTATGGGGCAGTAACAGCACACTTTTCAAAACGTGTTTTTCAGCCCGAAATAAACGCGTTTTTTCAGACAACTGAATCCCCATGTAACAGCAAAACTCAGAAGAGCCCACACACTCAGATCTTAACCCCAGTGTGCAGAAAGGGTCAAAACGTGTTTTTCAGCAGAAATAAACATGTTTCTGCAAGTTTGGTCAACCCCATGTAAGTTATGGGGCAGTAACAGCACACTTTTCAAAACGTGTTTTTCAGCCCGAAATAAACGCGTTTTTTCAGACAACTGAATCCCCATGTAACAGCAAAACTCAGAAGAGCCCACACACTCAGATCTTAACCCCAGTGTGCAGAAAGGGTCAAAACATGTTTTTCAGCAGAAATTAACATGTTTCTGCAAGTTTGGTCAACCCCATGTAAGTTATGGGGCAGTAACAGCACCCTTTTCAAAACGTGTTTTTCAGCCCGAAATAAACGCGTTTTTTCAGACAACTGAATCCCCATGTAACAGCAAGGCTCAGAAGAGCCCACACACTCAGATCTTAACCCCAGTGTGCAGAAAGGGTCAAAACGTGTTTTTCAGCAGAAATAAACTTGTTTCTGCAAGTTTGGTCAACCCCATATAAGTTATGGGGCAGTAACAGCACCCTTTTCAAAACGTGTTTTTCAGCCCGAAATAAACGCGTTTTTTCACACAACTGAATCCCCATGTAACAGCAAAACTCAGAAGAGCCCACACACTCAGATCTTAACCCCACTGTGCAGAAAGGGTCAAAACGTGTTTTTCAGCAGAAATAAACATGTTTCTGCAAGTTTGGTCAACCCCATGTAAGTTATGGGGCAGTAACAGCACCCTTTTCAAAACGTGTTTTTCAGCCCGAAATAAACGCGTTTTTTCAGACAACTGAATCCCCATGTAACAGCAAGGCTCAGAAGAGCCCACACACTCAGATCTTAACCCCAGTGTGCAGAAAGTGTCAGAACGTGTTTTTCAGCAGAAATTAACATGTTTCTGCAAGTTTGGTCAACCCCATGTAAGTTATGGGGCAGTAACAGCACCCTTTTCAAAACGTGTTTTTCAGCCCGAAATAAACGCGTTTTTTCAGACAACTGAATCCCCATGTAACAGCAAAACTCAGAAGAGCCCACACACTCAGATCTTAACCCCAGTGTGCAGAAAGTGTCAAAACGTGTTTTTCAGCAGAAATAAACATGTTTCTGCAAGTTTGGTCAACCCCATGTAAGTTATGGGGCAGTAACAGCACCCTTTTCAAAACGTGTTTTTCAGCCCGAAATAAACGCGTTTTTTCAGACAACTGAATCCCCATGTAACAGCAAAACTCAGAAGAGCCCACACACTCAGATCTTAACCCCAGTGTGCAGAAAGGGTCAAAACGTGTTTTTCAGCAGAAATAAACATGTTTCTGCAAGTTTGGTCAACCCCATGTAAATTATGGGGCAGTAACAGCACCCTTTTCAAAACGTGTTTTTCAGCCCGAAATAAACGCGTTTTTTCAGACAACCGAATCCCCATGTAACAGCAAAACTCAGAAGAGCCCACACACTCAGATCTTAACCCCAGTGTGCAGAAAGGGTCAAAACGTGTTTTTCAGCAGAAATAAACTTGTTTCTGCAAGTTTGGTCAACCCCATATAAGTTATGGGGCAGTAACAGCACCCTTTTCAAAACGTGTTTTTCAGCCCGAAATAAACGCGTTTTTTCACACAACTGAATCCCCATGTAACAGCAAAACTCAGAAGAGCCCACACACTCAGATCTTAACCCCACTGTGCAGAAAGGGTCAAAACGTGTTTTTCAGCAGAAATAAACATGTTTCTGCAAGTTTGGTCAACCCCATGTAAGTTATGGGGCAGTAACAGCACCCTTTTCAAAACGTGTTTTTCAGCCCGAAATAAACGCGTTTTTTCAGACAACTGAATCCCCATGTAACAGCAAAACTCAGAAGAGCCCACACACTCAGATCTTAACCCCAGTGTGCAGAAAGGGTCAAAACGTGTTTTTCAGCAGAAATAAACATGTTTCTGCAAGTTTGGTCGACCCCATGTAAGTTATAGGGCAGTAACAGCACCCTTTTAAAAACGTGTTTTTCAGCCCGAAATAAACGCGTTTTTTCAGACAACTGAATCCCCATGTAACAGCAAAACTCAGAAGAGCCCACACACTCAGATCTTAACCCCAGTGTGCAGAAAGGGTCAAAACGTGTTTTTCAGCAGAAATAAACATGTTTCTGCAAGTTTGGTCAACCCCATGTAAGTTATGGGTCAGTAACAGCACCCTTTTCAAAACGTGTTTTTCAGCCCGAAATAAACGCGTTTTTTCAGACAACCGAATCCCCATGTAACAGCAAAACTCAGAAGAGCCCACACACTCAGATCTTAACCCCAGTGTGCAGAAAGGGTCAAAACGTGTTTTTCAGCAGAAATAAACATGTTTCTGCAAGTTTGGTCAACCCCATGTAAGTTATGGGGCAGTAACAGCACCCTTTTCAAAACGTGTTTTTCAGCCCGAAATAAACGCGTTTTTTCAGACAACTGAATCCCCATGTAACAGCAAGGCTCAGAAGAGCCCACACACTCAGATCTTAACCCCAGTGTGCAGAAAGTGTCAAAACGTGTTTTTCAGCAGAAATAAACATGTTTCTGCAAGTTTGGTCAACCCCATGTAAGTTATGGGGCAGTAACAGCACCCTTTTCAAAACGTGTTTTTCAGCCCGAAATAAACGCGTTTTTTCAGACAACTGAATCCCCATGTAACAGCAAAACTCAGAAGAGCCCACACACTCAGATCTTAACCCCAGTGTGCAGAAAGGGTCAAAACGTGTTTTTCAGCAGAAATAAACATGTTTCTGCAAGTTTGGTCGACCCCATGTAAGTTATAGGGCAGTAACAGCACCCTTTTAAAAACGTGTTTTTCAGCCCGAAATAAACGCGTTTTTTCAGACAACTGAATCCCCATGTAACAGCAAAACTCAGAAGAGCCCACACACTCAGATCTTAACCCCATTGTGCAGAAAGGGTCAAAACGTGTTTTTCAGCAGAAATAAACATGTTTCTGCAAGTTTGGTCAACCCCATGTTAGTTATGGGGCAGTAACAGCACCCTTTTCAAAACGTGTTTTTCAGCCCGAAATAAACGCGTTTTTTCAGACAACTGAATCCCCATGTAACAGCAAAACTCAGAAGAGCCCACACACTCAGATCTTAACCCCAGTGTGCAGAAAGGGTCAAAACGTGTTTTTCAGCAGAAATAAACATGTTTCTGCAAGTTTGGTCAACCCCATGTAAGTTATGGGGCAGTAACAGCACCCTTTTCAAAACGTGTTTTTCAGCCCGAAATAAACGCGTTTTTTCAGACAACTGAATCCCATGTATCAGCAAAACTCAGAAGAGCCCACACACTCAGATGTTAACCCCAGTGTGCAGAAAGGGTCAAAACGTGTTTTTCAGCAGAAATAAACATGTTTCTGCAAGTTTGGTCAACCCCATGTAAGTTATGGGGCAGTAACAGCACCCTTTTCAAAACGTGTTTTTCAGCCCGAAATAAACGCGTTTTTTCAGACAACTGAATCCCCATGTAACAGCAAGGCTCAGAAGAGCCCACACACTCAGATCTTAACCCCAGTGTGCAGAAAGTGTCAGAACGTGTTTTTCAGCAGAAATTAACATGTTTCTGCAAGTTTGGTCAACCCCATGTAAGTTATGGGGCAGTAACAGCACCCTTTTCAAAACGTGTTTTTCAGCCCGAAATAAACGCGTTTTTTCAGACAACTGAATCCCCATGTAACAGCAAAACTCAGAAGAGCCCACACACTCAGATCTTAACCCCAGTGTGCAGAAAGGGTCAAAACGTGTTTTTCAGCAGAAATAAACATGTTTCTGCAAGTTTGGTCGACCCCATGTAAGTTATGGGGCAGTAACAGCACCCTTTTAAAAACGTGTTTTTCAGCCCGAAATAAACGCGTTTCTTCAGACAACTGAATCCCCATGTAACAGCAAAACTCAGAAGAGCCCACACACTCAGATCTTAACCCCAGTGTGCAGAAAGGGTCAAAACGTGTTTTTCAGCAGAAATAAACATGTTTCTGCAAGTTTGGTCAACCCCATGTAAGTTATGGGTCAGTAACAGCACCCTTTTCAAAACGTGTTTTTCAGCCCGAAATAAACGCGTTTTTTCAGACAACCGAATCCCCATGTAACAGCAAAACTCAGAAGAGCCCACACACTCAGATCTTAACCCCAGTGTGCAGAAAGGGTCAAAACGTGTTTTTCAGCAGAAATAAACATGTTTCTGCAAGTTTGGTCAACCCCATGTAAGTTATGGGGCAGTAACAGCACCCTTTTCAAAACGTGTTTTTCAGCCCGAAATAAACGCGTTTTTTCAGACAACTGAATCCCCATGTAACAGCAAGGCTCAGAAGAGCCCACACACTCAGATCTTAACCCCAGTGTGCAGAAAGTGTCAAAACGTGTTTTTCAGCAGAAATAAACATGTTTCTGCAAGTTTGGTCAACCCCATGTAAGTTATGGGGCAGTAACAGCACCCTTTTCAAAACGTGTTTTTCAGCCCGAAATAAACGCGTTTTTTCAGACAACTGAATCCCCATGTAACAGCAAAACTCAGAAGAGCCCACACACTCAGATCTTAACCCCAGTGTGCAGAAAGGGTCAAAACGTGTTTTTCAGCAGAAATAAACATGTTTCTGCAAGTTTGGTCGACCCCATGTAAGTTATAGGGCAGTAACAGCACCCTTTTAAAAACGTGTTTTTCAGCCCGAAATAAACGCGTTTTTTCAGACAACTGAATCCCCATGTAACAGCAAAACTCAGAAGAGCCCACACACTCAGATCTTAACCCCATTGTGCAGAAAGGGTCAAAACGTGTTTTTCAGCAGAAATAAACATGTTTCTGCAAGTTTGGTCAACCCCATGTTAGTTATGGGGCAGTAACAGCACCCTTTTCAAAACGTGTTTTTCAGCCCGAAATAAACGCGTTTTTTCAGACAACTGAATCCCCATGTAACAGCAAAACTCAGAAGAGCCCACACACTCAGATCTTAACCCCAGTGTGCAGAAAGGGTCAAAACGTGTTTTTCAGCAGAAATAAACATGTTTCTGCAAGTTTGGTCAACCCCATGTAAGTTATGGGGCAGTAACAGCACCCTTTTCAAAACGTGTTTTTCAGCCCGAAATAAACGCGTTTTTTCAGACAACTGAATCCCATGTATCAGCAAAACTCAGAAGAGCCCACACACTCAGATGTTAACCCCAGTGTGCAGAAAGGGTCAAAACGTGTTTTTCAGCAGAAATAAACATGTTTCTGCAAGTTTGGTCAACCCCATGTAAGTTATGGGGCAGTAACAGCACCCTTTTCAAAACGTGTTTTTCAGCCCGAAATAAACGCGTTTTTTCAGACAACTGAATCCCCATGTAACAGCAAGGCTCAGAAGAGCCCACACACTCAGATCTTAACCCCAGTGTGCAAAAAGGGTCAAAACGTGTTTTTCAGCAGAAATAAACATGTTTCTGCAAGTTTGGTCAACCCCATGTTAGTTATGGGGCAGTAACAGCACCCTTTTCAAAACGTGTTTTTCAGACCGAAATAAACGCGTTATTTCAGACAACTGAATCCCCATGTAACAACAAAACTCAGAAGAGCCCACACACTCAGATCTTAACCCCAGTGTGCAGAAAGGGTCAAAACGTGTTTTTCAGCAGAAATAAACATGTTTCTGCAAGTTTGGTCAACCCCATGTAAGTTATGGGGCAGTAACAGCACACTTTTCAAAACGTGTTTTTCAGCCCGAAATAAACGCGTTTTTTCAGACAACTGAATCCCCATGTAACAGCAAAACTCAGAAGAGCCCACACACTGAGATCTTAACCCCAGTGTGCAGAAAGGGTCAAAACATGTTTTTCAGCAGAAATTAACATGTTTCTGCAAGTTTGGTCAACCCCATGTAAGTTATGGGGCAGTAACAGCACCCTTTTCAAAACGTGTTTTTCAGCCCGAAATAAACGCGTTTTTTCAGACAACTGAATCCCCATGTAACAGCAAAACTCAGAAGAGCCCACACACTCAGATCTTAACCCCAGTGTGCAGAAAGGGTCAAAACGTGTTTTTCAGCAGAAATAAACTTGTTTCTGCAAGTTTGGTCATCCCCATATAAGTTATGGGGCAGTAACAGCACCCTTTTCAAAACGTGTTTTTCAGCCCGAAATAAACGCGTTTTTACAGACAACTGAATCCCCATGTAACAGCAAGGCTCAGAAGAGCCCACACACTCAGATCTTAACCCCAGTGTGCAGAAAGTGTCAAAACGTGTTTTTCAGCAGGAATAAACATGTTTCTGCAAGTTTGGTCAACCCCATGTAAGTTATGGGGCAGTAACAGCACCCTTTTCAAAACGTGTTTTTCAGCCCGAAATAAACGCGTTTTTTCAGACAACTGAATCCCCATGTAACAGCAAAACTCAGAAGAGCCCACACACTCAGATCTTAACCCCAGTGTGCAGAAAGGGTCAAAACGTGTTTTTCAGCAGAAATAAACATGTTTCTGCAAGTTTGGTCAACCCCATGTAAGTTATGGGGCAGTAACAGCACACTTTTCAAAACGTGTTTTTCAGCCCGAAATAAACGTGTTTTTTCAGACAACTGAATCCCCATGTAACAGCAAAACTCAGAAGAGCCCACACACTCAGATCTTAACCCCAGTGTGCAGAAAGGGTCAAAACATGTTTTTCAGCAGAAATTAACATGTTTCTGCAAGTTTGGTCAACCCCATGTAAGTTATGGGGCAGTAACAGCACCCTTTTCAAAACGTGTTTTTCAGCCCGAAATAAACGCGTTTTTTCAGACAACTGAATCCCCATGTAACAGCAAGGCTCAGAAGAGCCCACACACTCAGATCTTAACCCCAGTGTGCAGAAAGGGTCAAAACGTGTTTTTCAGCAGAAATAAACTTGTTTCTGCAAGTTTGGTCAACCCCATATAAGTTATGGGGCAGTAACAGCACCCTTTTCAAAACGTGTTTTTCAGCCCGAAATAAACGCGTTTTTTCACACAACTGAATCCCCATGTAACAGCAAAACTCAGAAGAGCCCACACACTCAGATCTTAACCCCACTGTGCAGAAAGGGTCAAAACGTGTTTTTCAGCAGAAATAAACATGTTTCTGCAAGTTTGGTCAACCCCATGTAAGTTATGGGGCAGTAACAGCACCCTTTTCAAAACGTGTTTTTCAGCCCAAAATAAACGCGTTTTTTCAGAAAACTGAATCCCCATGTAACAGCAAAACTCAGAAGAGCCCACACACTCAGATTTTAACCTCAGTGTGCAGAAAGGGTCAAAACGTGTTTTTCAGCAGAAATAAACATGTTTCTGCAAGTTTGGTCAACCCCATGTAAGTTATGGGGCAGTAACAGCACACTTTTCAAAACGTGTTTTTCAGCCCGAAATAAACGCGTTTTTTCAGACAACTGAATCCCCATGTAACAGCAAAACTCAGAAGAGCCCACACACTCAGATCTTAACCCCAGTGTGCAGAAAGGGTCAAAACATGTTTTTCAGCAGAAATTAACATGTTTCTGCAAGTTTGGTCAACCCCATGTAAGTTATGGGGCAGTAACAGCACCCTTTTCAAAACGTGTTTTTCAGCCCGAAATAAACGCGTTTTTTCAGACAACTGAATCCCCATGTAACAGCAAGGCTCAGAAGAGCCCACACACTCAGATCTTAACCCCAGTGTGCAGAAAGGGTCAAAACGTGTTTTTCAGCAGAAATAAACTTGTTTCTGCAAGTTTGGTCAACCCCATATAAGTTATGGGGCAGTAACAGCACCCTTTTCAAAACGTGTTTTTCAGCCCGAAATAAACGCGTTTTTTCACACAACTGAATCCCCATGTAACAGCAAAACTCAGAAGAGCCCACACACTCAGATCTTAACCCCACTGTGCAGAAAGGGTCAAAACGTGTTTTTCAGCAGAAATAAACATGTTTCTGCAAGTTTGGTCAACCCCATGTTAGTTATGGGGCAGTAACAGCACCCTTTTCAAAACGTGTTTTTCAGCCCGAAATAAACGCGTTTTTTCAGACAACTGAATCCCCATGTAACAGCAAAACTCAGAAGAGCCCACACACTCAGATCTTAACCCCAGTGTGCAGAAAGGGTCAAAACGTGTTTTTCAGCAGAAATAAACATGTTTCTGCAAGTTTGGTCAACCCCATGTAAGTTATGGGGCAGTAACAGCACCCTTTTCAAAACGTGTTTTTCAGCCCGAAATAAACGCGTTTTTTCAGACAACTGAATCCCATGTATCAGCAAAACTCAGAAGAGCCCACACACTCAGATGTTAACCCCAGTGTGCAGAAAGGGTCAAAACGTGTTTTTCAGCAGAAATAAACATGTTTCTGCAAGTTTGGTCAACCCCATGTAAGTTATGGGGCAGTAACAGCACCCTTTTCAAAACGTGTTTTTCAGCCCGAAATAAACGCGTTTTTTCAGACAACTGAATCCCCATGTAACAGCAAGGCTCAGAAGAGCCCACACACTCAGATCTTAACCCCAGTGTGCAAAAAGGGTCAAAACGTGTTTTTCAGCAGAAATAAACATGTTTCTGCAAGTTTGGTCAACCCCATGTTAGTTATGGGGCAGTAACAGCACCCTTTTCAAAACGTGTTTTTCAGACCGAAATAAACGCGTTTTTTCAGACAACTGAATCCCCATGTAACAACAAAACTCAGAAGAGCCCACACACTCAGATCTTAACCCCAGTGTGCAGAAAGGGTCAAAACGTGTTTTTCAGCAGAAATAAACATGTTTCTGCAAGTTTGGTCAACCCCATGTAAGTTATGGGGCAGTAACAGCACCCTTTTCAAAACGTGTTTTTCAGCCCGAAATAAACGCGTTTTTTCAGACAACTGAATCCCCATGTAACAGCAAGGCTCAGAAGAGCCCACACACTCAGATCTTAACCCCAGTGTGCAAAAAGGGTCAAAACGTGTTTTTCAGCAGAAATAAACATGTTTCTGCAAGTTTGGTCAACCCCATGTTAGTTATGGGGCAGTAACAGCACCCTTTTCAAAACGTGTTTTTCAGCCCGAAATAAACGCGTTTTTTCAGACAACTGAATCCCCATGTAACAACAAAACTCAGAAGAGCCCACACACTCAGATCTTAACCCCAGTGTGCAGAAAGGGTCAAAACGTGTTTTTCAGCAGAAATAAACATGTTTCTGCAAGTTTGGTCAACCCCATGTAAGTTATGGGGCAGTAACAGCACACTTTTCAAAACGTGTTTTTCAGCCCGAAATAAACGCGTTTTTTCAGACAACTGAATCCCCATGTAACAGCAAAACTCAGAAGAGCCCACACACTCAGATCTTAACCCCAGTGAGCAGAAAGGGTCAAAACGTGTTTTTCAGCAGAAATAAACATGTTTCTGCAACTTTGGTCAACCCCATGTAAGTTATGGGGCAGTAACAGCACCCTTTTCAAAACGTGTTTTTCAGCCCGAAATAAACGCGTTTTTTCAGACAACTGAATCCCCATGTAACAGCAAGGCTCAGAAGAGCCCACACACTCAGATCTTAACCCCAGTGTGCAGAAAGTGTCAAAACGTGTTTTTCAGCAGAAATAAACATGTTTCTGCAAGTTTGGTCAACCCCATGTAAGTTATGGGGCAGTAACAGCACCCTTTTCAAAACGTGTTTTTCAGCCCGAAATAAACGCGTTTTTTCAGACAACTGAATCCCCATGTAACAGCAAAACTCAGAAGAGCCCACACACTCAGATCTTAACCCCAGTGTGCAGAAAGGGTCAAAACGTGTTTTTCAGCAGAAATAAACATGTTTCTGCAAGTTTGGTCAACCCCATGTAAGTTATGGGGCAGTAACAGCACCCTTTTCAAAACGTGTTTTTCAGCCCGAAATAAACGCGTTTTTTCAGACAACTGAATCCCCATGTAACAGCAAAACTCAGAAGAGCCCACACACTCAGATCTTAACCCCAGTGTGCAGAAAGGGTCAAAACATGTTTTTCAGCAGAAATTAACATGTTTCTGCAAGTTTGGTCAACCCCATGTAAGTTATGGGGCAGTAACAGCACCCTTTTCAAAACGTGTTTTTCAGCCCGAAATAAACGCGTTTTTTCAGACAACTGAATCCCCATGTAACAGCAAAACTCAGAAGAGCCCACACACTCAGATCTTAACCCCAGTGTGCAGAAAGGGTCAAAACGTGTTTTTCAGCAGAAATAAACTTGTTTCTGCAAGTTTGGTCATCCCCATATAAGTTATGGGGCAGTAACAGCACCCTTTTCAAAACGTGTTTTTCAGCCCGAAATAAACGCGTTTTTACAGACAACTGAATCCCCATGTAACAGCAAGGCTCAGAAGAGCCCACACACTCAGATCTTAACCCCAGTGTGCAGAAAGTGTCAAAACGTGTTTTTCAGCAGGAATAAACATGTTTCTGCAAGTTTGGTCAACCCCATGTAAGTTATGGGGCAGTAACAGCACCCTTTTCAAAACGTGTTTTTCAGCCCGAAATAAACGCGTTTTTTCAGACAACTGAATCCCCATGTAACAGCAAAACTCAGAAGAGCCCACACACTCAGATCTTAACCCCAGTGTGCAGAAAGGGTCAAAACGTGTTTTTCAGCAGAAATAAACATGTTTCTGCAAGTTTGGTCAACCCCATGTAAGTTATGGGGCAGTAACAGCACACTTTTCAAAACGTGTTTTTCAGCCCGAAATAAACGCGTTTTTTCAGACAACTGAATCCCCATGTAACAGCAAAACTCAGAAGAGCCCACACACTCAGATCTTAACCCCAGTGTGCAGAAAGGGTCAAAACATGTTTTTCAGCAGAAATTAACATGTTTCTGCAAGTTTGGTCAACCCCATGTAAGTTATGGGGCAGTAACAGCACCCTTTTCAAAACGTGTTTTTCAGCCCGAAATAAACGCGTTTTTTCAGACAACTGAATCCCCATGTAACAGCAAGGCTCAGAAGAGCCCACACACTCAGATCTTAACCCCAGTGTGCAGAAAGGGTCAAAACGTGTTTTTCAGCAGAAATAAACTTGTTTCTGCAAGTTTGGTCAACCCCATATAAGTTATGGGGCAGTAACAGCACCCTTTTCAAAACGTGTTTTTCAGCCCGAAATAAACGCGTTTTTTCACACAACTGAATCCCCATGTAACAGCAAAACTCAGAAGAGCCCACACACTCAGATCTTAACCCCACTGTGCAGAAAGGGTCAAAACGTGTTTTTCAGCAGAAATAAACATGTTTCTGCAAGTTTGGTCAACCCCATGTAAGTTATGGGGCAGTAACAGCACCCTTTTCAAAACGTGTTTTTCAGCCCGAAATAAACGCGTTTTTTCAGACAACTGAATCCCCATGTAACAGCAAGGCTCAGAAGAGCCCACACACTCAGATCTTAACCCCAGTGTGCAGAAAGTGTCAGAACGTGTTTTTCAGCAGAAATTAACATGTTTCTGCAAGTTTGGTCAACCCCATGTAAGTTATGGGGCAGTAACAGCACCCTTTTCAAAACGTGTTTTTCAGCCCGAAATAAACGCGTTTTTTCAGACAACTGAATCCCCATGTAACAGCAAAACTCAGAAGAGCCCACACACTCAGATCTTAACCCCAGTGTGCAGAAAGTGTCAAAACGTGTTTTTCAGCAGAAATAAACATGTTTCTGCAAGTTTGGTCAACCCCATGTAAGTTATGGGGCAGTAACAGCACCCTTTTCAAAACGTGTTTTTCAGCCCGAAATAAACGCGTTTTTTCAGACAACTGAATCCCCATGTAACAGCAAGGCTCAGAAGAGCCCACACACTCAGATCTTAACCCCAGTGTGCAGAAAGTGTCAAAACGTGTTTTTCAGCAGAAATAAACATGTTTCTGCAAGTTTGGTCAACCCCATGTAAGTTATGGGGCAGTAACAGCACCCTTTTCAAAACGTGTTTTTCAGCCCGAAATAAACGCGTTTTTTCAGACAACTGAATCCCCATGTAACAGCAAAACTCAGAAGAGCCCACACACTCAGATCTTAACCCCAGTGTGCAGAAAGGGTCAAAACGTGTTTTTCAGCAGAAATAAACATGTTTCTGCAAGTTTGGTCAACCCCATGTAAGTTATGGGGCAGTAACAGCACCCTTTTCAAAACGTGTTTTTCAGCCCGAAATAAACGCGTTTTTTCAGACAACTGAATCCCCATGTAACAGCAAAACTCAGAAGAGCCCACACACTCAGATCTTAACCCCAGTGTGCAGAAAGGGTCAAAACATGTTTTTCAGCAGAAATTAACATGTTTCTGCAAGTTTGGTCAACCCCATGTAAGTTATGGGGCAGTAACAGCACCCTTTTCAAAACGTGTTTTTCAGCCCGAAATAAACGCGTTTTTTCAGACAACTGAATCCCCATGTAACAGCAAAACTCAGAAGAGCCCACACACTCAGATCTTAACCCCAGTGTGCAGAAAGGGTCAAAACGTGTTTTTCAGCAGAAATAAACTTGTTTCTGCAAGTTTGGTCATCCCCATATAAGTTATGGGGCAGTAACAGCACCCTTTTCAAAACGTGTTTTTCAGCCCGAAATAAACGCGTTTTTACAGACAACTGAATCCCCATGTAACAGCAAGGCTCAGAAGAGCCCACACACTCAGATCTTAACCCCAGTGTGCAGAAAGTGTCAAAACGTGTTTTTCAGCAGGAATAAACATGTTTCTGCAAGTTTGGTCAACCCCATGTAAGTTATGGGGCAGTAACAGCACCCTTTTCAAAACGTGTTTTTCAGCCCGAAATAAACGCGTTTTTTCAGACAACTGAATCCCCATGTAACAGCAAAACTCAGAAGAGCCCACACACTCAGATCTTAACCCCAGTGTGCAGAAAGGGTCAAAACGTGTTTTTCAGCAGAAATAAACATGTTTCTGCAAGTTTGGTCAACCCCATGTAAGTTATGGGGCAGTAACAGCACACTTTTCAAAACGTGTTTTTCAGCCCGAAATAAACGCGTTTTTTCAGACAACTGAATCCCCATGTAACAGCAAAACTCAGAAGAGCCCACACACTCAGATCTTAACCCCAGTGTGCAGAAAGGGTCAAAACATGTTTTTCAGCAGAAATTAACATGTTTCTGCAAGTTTGGTCAACCCCATGTAAGTTATGGGGCAGTAACAGCACCCTTTTCAAAACGTGTTTTTCAGCCCGAAATAAACGCGTTTTTTCAGACAACTGAATCCCCATGTAACAGCAAGGCTCAGAAGAGCCCACACACTCAGATCTTAACCCCAGTGTGCAGAAAGGGTCAAAACGTGTTTTTCAGCAGAAATAAACTTGTTTCTGCAAGTTTGGTCAACCCCATATAAGTTATGGGGCAGTAACAGCACCCTTTTCAAAACGTGTTTTTCAGCCCGAAATAAACGCGTTTTTTCACACAACTGAATCCCCATGTAACAGCAAAACTCAGAAGAGCCCACACACTCAGATCTTAACCCCACTGTGCAGAAAGGGTCAAAACGTGTTTTTCAGCAGAAATAAACATGTTTCTGCAAGTTTGGTCAACCCCATGTAAGTTATGGGGCAGTAACAGCACCCTTTTCAAAACGTGTTTTTCAGCCCGAAATAAACGCGTTTTTTCAGACAACTGAATCCCCATGTAACAGCAAGGCTCAGAAGAGCCCACACACTCAGATCTTAACCCCAGTGTGCAGAAAGTGTCAGAACGTGTTTTTCAGCAGAAATTAACATGTTTCTGCAAGTTTGGTCAACCCCATGTAAGTTATGGGGCAGTAACAGCACCCTTTTCAAAACGTGTTTTTCAGCCCGAAATAAACGCGTTTTTTCAGACAACTGAATCCCCATGTAACAGCAAAACTCAGAAGAGCCCACACACTCAGATCTTAACCCCAGTGTGCAGAAAGTGTCAAAACGTGTTTTTCAGCAGAAATAAACATGTTTCTGCAAGTTTGGTCAACCCCATGTAAGTTATGGGGCAGTAACAGCACCCTTTTCAAAACGTGTTTTTCAGCCCGAAATAAACGCGTTTTTTCAGACAACTGAATCCCCATGTAACAGCAAAACTCAGAAGAGCCCACACACTCAGATCTTAACCCCAGTGTGCAGAAAGGGTCAAAACGTGTTTTTCAGCAGAAATAAACATGTTTCTGCAAGTTTGGTCAACCCCATGTAAATTATGGGGCAGTAACAGCACCCTTTTCAAAACGTGTTTTTCAGCCCGAAATAAACGCGTTTTTTCAGACAACCGAATCCCCATGTAACAGCAAAACTCAGAAGAGCCCACACACTCAGATCTTAACCCCAGTGTGCAGAAAGGGTCAAAACGTGTTTTTCAGCAGAAATAAACTTGTTTCTGCAAGTTTGGTCAACCCCATATAAGTTATGGGGCAGTAACAGCACCCTTTTCAAAACGTGTTTTTCAGCCCGAAATAAACGCGTTTTTTCACACAACTGAATCCCCATGTAACAGCAAAACTCAGAAGAGCCCACACACTCAGATCTTAACCCCACTGTGCAGAAAGGGTCAAAACGTGTTTTTCAGCAGAAATAAACATGTTTCTGCAAGTTTGGTCAACCCCATGTAAGTTATGGGGCAGTAACAGCACCCTTTTCAAAACGTGTTTTTCAGCCCGAAATAAACGCGTTTTTTCAGACAACTGAATCCCCATGTAACAGCAAAACTCAGAAGAGCCCACACACTCAGATCTTAACCCCAGTGTGCAGAAAGGGTCAAAACGTGTTTTTCAGCAGAAATAAACATGTTTCTGCAAGTTTGGTCGACCCCATGTAAGTTATAGGGCAGTAACAGCACCCTTTTAAAAACGTGTTTTTCAGCCCGAAATAAACGCGTTTTTTCAGACAACTGAATCCCCATGTAACAGCAAAACTCAGAAGAGCCCACACACTCAGATCTTAACCCCAGTGTGCAGAAAGGGTCAAAACGTGTTTTTCAGCAGAAATAAACATGTTTCTGCAAGTTTGGTCAACCCCATGTAAGTTATGGGTCAGTAACAGCACCCTTTTCAAAACGTGTTTTTCAGCCCGAAATAAACGCGTTTTTTCAGACAACCGAATCCCCATGTAACAGCAAAACTCAGAAGAGCCCACACACTCAGATCTTAACCCCAGTGTGCAGAAAGGGTCAAAACGTGTTTTTCAGCAGAAATAAACATGTTTCTGCAAGTTTGGTCAACCCCATGTAAGTTATGGGGCAGTAACAGCACCCTTTTCAAAACGTGTTTTTCAGCCCGAAATAAACGCGTTTTTTCAGACAACTGAATCCCCATGTAACAGCAAGGCTCAGAAGAGCCCACACACTCAGATCTTAACCCCAGTGTGCAGAAAGTGTCAAAACGTGTTTTTCAGCAGAAATAAACATGTTTCTGCAAGTTTGGTCAACCCCATGTAAGTTATGGGGCAGTAACAGCACCCTTTTCAAAACGTGTTTTTCAGCCCGAAATAAACGCGTTTTTTCAGACAACTGAATCCCCATGTAACAGCAAAACTCAGAAGAGCCCACACACTCAGATCTTAACCCCAGTGTGCAGAAAGGGTCAAAACGTGTTTTTCAGCAGAAATAAACATGTTTCTGCAAGTTTGGTCGACCCCATGTAAGTTATAGGGCAGTAACAGCACCCTTTTAAAAACGTGTTTTTCAGCCCGAAATAAACGCGTTTTTTCAGACAACTGAATCCCCATGTAACAGCAAAACTCAGAAGAGCCCACACACTCAGATCTTAACCCCATTGTGCAGAAAGGGTCAAAACGTGTTTTTCAGCAGAAATAAACATGTTTCTGCAAGTTTGGTCAACCCCATGTTAGTTATGGGGCAGTAACAGCACCCTTTTCAAAACGTGTTTTTCAGCCCGAAATAAACGCGTTTTTTCAGACAACTGAATCCCCATGTAACAGCAAAACTCAGAAGAGCCCACACACTCAGATCTTAACCCCAGTGTGCAGAAAGGGTCAAAACGTGTTTTTCAGCAGAAATAAACATGTTTCTGCAAGTTTGGTCAACCCCATGTAAGTTATGGGGCAGTAACAGCACCCTTTTCAAAACGTGTTTTTCAGCCCGAAATAAACGCGTTTTTTCAGACAACTGAATCCCATGTATCAGCAAAACTCAGAAGAGCCCACACACTCAGATGTTAACCCCAGTGTGCAGAAAGGGTCAAAACGTGTTTTTCAGCAGAAATAAACATGTTTCTGCAAGTTTGGTCAACCCCATGTAAGTTATGGGGCAGTAACAGCACCCTTTTCAAAACGTGTTTTTCAGCCCGAAATAAACGCGCTTTTTCAGACAACTGAATCCCCATGTAACAGCAAGGCTCAGAAGAGCCCACACACTCAGATCTTAACCCCAGTGTGCAGAAAGTGTCAGAACGTGTTTTTCAGCAGAAATTAACATGTTTCTGCAAGTTTGGTCAACCCCATGTAAGTTATGGGGCAGTAACAGCACCCTTTTCAAAACGTGTTTTTCAGCCCGAAATAAACGCGTTTTTTCAGACAACTGAATCCCCATGTAACAGCAAAACTCAGAAGAGCCCACACACTCAGATCTTAACCCCAGTGTGCAGAAAGTGTCAAAACGTGTTTTTCAGCAGAAATAAACATGTTTCTGCAAGTTTGGTCAACCCCATGTAAGTTATGGGGCAGTAACAGCACCCTTTTCAAAACGTGTTTTTCAGCCCGAAATAAACGCGTTTTTTCAGACAACTGAATCCCCATGTAACAGCAAAACTCAGAAGAGCCCACACACTCAGATCTTAACCCCAGTGTGCAGAAAGGGTCAAAACGTGTTTTTCAGCAGAAATAAACATGTTTCTGCAAGTTTGGTCAACCCCATGTAAATTATGGGGCAGTAACAGCACCCTTTTCAAAACGTGTTTTTCAGCCCGAAATAAACGCGTTTTTTCAGACAACCGAATCCCCATGTAACAGCAAAACTCAGAAGAGCCCACACACTCAGATCTTAACCCCAGTGTGCAGAAAGGGTCAAAACGTGTTTTTCAGCAGAAATAAACTTGTTTCTGCAAGTTTGGTCAACCCCATATAAGTTATGGGGCAGTAACAGCACCCTTTTCAAAACGTGTTTTTCAGCCCGAAATAAACGCGTTTTTTCACACAACTGAATCCCCATGTAACAGCAAAACTCAGAAGAGCCCACACACTCAGATCTTAACCCCACTGTGCAGAAAGGGTCAAAACGTGTTTTTCAGCAGAAATAAACATGTTTCTGCAAGTTTGGTCAACCCCATGTAAGTTATGGGGCAGTAACAGCACCCTTTTCAAAACGTGTTTTTCAGCCCGAAATAAACGCGTTTTTTCACACAACTGAATCCCCATGTAACAGCAAAACTCAGAAGAGCCCACACACTCAGATCTTAACCCCAGTGTGCAGAAAGGGTCAAAACGTGTTTTTCAGCAGAAATAAACATGTTTCTGCAAGTTTGGTCGACCCCATGTAAGTTATAGGGCAGTAACAGCACCCTTTTAAAAACGTGTTTTTCAGCCCGAAATAAACGCGTTTTTTCAGACAACTGAATCCCCATGTAACAGCAAAACTCAGAAGAGCCCACACACTCAGATCTTAACCCCAGTGTGCAGAAAGGGTCAAAACGTGTTTTTCAGCAGAAATAAACATGTTTCTGCAAGTTTGGTCAACCCCATGTAAGTTATGGGTCAGTAACAGCACCCTTTTCAAAACGTGTTTTTCAGCCCGAAATAAACGCGTTTTTTCAGACAACCGAATCCCCATGTAACAGCAAAACTCAGAAGAGCCCACACACTCAGATCTTAACCCCAGTGTGCAGAAAGGGTCAAAACGTGTTTTTCAGCAGAAATAAACATGTTTCTGCAAGTTTGGTCAACCCCATGTAAGTTATGGGGCAGTAACAGCACCCTTTTCAAAACGTGTTTTTCAGCCCGAAATAAACGCGTTTTTTCAGACAACTGAATCCCCATGTAACAGCAAGGCTCAGAAGAGCCCACACACTCAGATCTTAACCCCAGTGTGCAGAAAGTGTCAAAACGTGTTTTTCAGCAGAAATAAACATGTTTCTGCAAGTTTGGTCAACCCCATGTAAGTTATGGGGCAGTAACAGCACCCTTTTCAAAACGTGTTTTTCAGCCCGAAATAAACGCGTTTTTTCAGACAACTGAATCCCCATGTAACAGCAAAACTCAGAAGAGCCCACACACTCAGATCTTAACCCCAGTGTGCAGAAAGGGTCAAAACGTGTTTTTCAGCAGAAATAAACATGTTTCTGCAAGTTTGGTCGACCCCATGTAAGTTATAGGGCAGTAACAGCACCCTTTTAAAAACGTGTTTTTCAGCCCGAAATAAACGCGTTTTTTCAGACAACTGAATCCCCATGTAACAGCAAAACTCAGAAGAGCCCACACACTCAGATCTTAACCCCATTGTGCAGAAAGGGTCAAAACGTGTTTTTCAGCAGAAATAAACATGTTTCTGCAAGTTTGGTCAACCCCATGTTAGTTATGGGGCAGTAACAGCACCCTTTTCAAAACGTGTTTTTCAGCCCGAAATAAACGCGTTTTTTCAGACAACTGAATCCCCATGTAACAGCAAAACTCAGAAGAGCCCACACACTCAGATCTTAACCCCAGTGTGCAGAAAGGGTCAAAACGTGTTTTTCAGCAGAAATAAACATGTTTCTGCAAGTTTGGTCAACCCCATGTAAGTTATGGGGCAGTAACAGCACCCTTTTCAAAACGTGTTTTTCAGCCCGAAATAAACGCGTTTTTTCAGACAACTGAATCCCATGTATCAGCAAAACTCAGAAGAGCCCACACACTCAGATGTTAACCCCAGTGTGCAGAAAGGGTCAAAACGTGTTTTTCAGCAGAAATAAACATGTTTCTGCAAGTTTGGTCAACCCCATGTAAGTTATGGGGCAGTAACAGCACCCTTTTCAAAACGTGTTTTTCAGCCCGAAATAAACGCGTTTTTTCAGACAACTGAATCCCCATGTAACAGCAAGGCTCAGAAGAGCCCACACACTCAGATCTTAACCCCAGTGTGCAAAAAGGGTCAAAACGTGTTTTTCAGCAGAAATAAACATGTTTCTGCAAGTTTGGTCAACCCCATGTTAGTTATGGGGCAGTAACAGCACCCTTTTCAAAACGTGTTTTTCAGACCGAAATAAACGCGTTTTTTCAGACAACTGAATCCCCATGTAACAACAAAACTCAGAAGAGCCCACACACTCAGATCTTAACCCCAGTGTGCAGAAAGGGTCAAAACGTGTTTTTCAGCAGAAATAAACATGTTTCTGCAAGTTTGGTCAACCCCATGTAAGTTATGGGGCAGTAACAGCACACTTTTCAAAACGTGTTTTTCAGCCCGAAATAAACGCGTTTTTTCAGACAACTGAATCCCCATGTAACAGCAAAACTCAGAAGAGCCCACACACTGAGATCTTAACCCCAGTGTGCAGAAAGGGTCAAAACATGTTTTTCAGCAGAAATTAACATGTTTCTGCAAGTTTGGTCAACCCCATGTAAGTTATGGGGCAGTAACAGCACCCTTTTCAAAACGTGTTTTTCAGCCCGAAATAAACGCGTTTTTTCAGACAACTGAATCCCCATGTAACAGCAAAACTCAGAAGAGCCCACACACTCAGATCTTAACCCCAGTGTGCAGAAAGGGTCAAAACGTGTTTTTCAGCAGAAATAAACTTGTTTCTGCAAGTTTGGTCATCCCCATATAAGTTATGGGGCAGTAACAGCACCCTTTTCAAAACGTGTTTTTCAGCCCGAAATAAACGCGTTTTTACAGACAACTGAATCCCCATGTAACAGCAAGGCTCAGAAGAGCCCACACACTCAGATCTTAACCCCAGTGTGCAGAAAGTGTCAAAACGTGTTTTTCAGCAGGAATAAACATGTTTCTGCAAGTTTGGTCAACCCCATGTAAGTTATGGGGCAGTAACAGCACCCTTTTCAAAACGTGTTTTTCAGCCCGAAATAAACGCGTTTTTTCAGACAACTGAATCCCCATGTAACAGCAAAACTCAGAAGAGCCCACACACTCAGATCTTAACCCCAGTGTGCAGAAAGGGTCAAAACGTGTTTTTCAGCAGAAATAAACATGTTTCTGCAAGTTTGGTCAACCCCATGTAAGTTATGGGGCAGTAACAGCACACTTTTCAAAACGTGTTTTTCAGCCCGAAATAAACGTGTTTTTTCAGACAACTGAATCCCCATGTAACAGCAAAACTCAGAAGAGCCCACACACTCAGATCTTAACCCAAGTGTGCAGAAAGGGTCAAAACATGTTTTTCAGCAGAAATTAACATGTTTCTGCAAGTTTGGTCAACCCCATGTAAGTTATGGGGCAGTAACAGCACCCTTTTCAAAACGTGTTTTTCAGCCCGAAATAAACGCGTTTTTTCAGACAACTGAATCCCCATGTAACAGCAAGGCTCAGAAGAGCCCACACACTCAGATCTTAACCCCAGTGTGCAGAAAGGGTCAAAACGTGTTTTTCAGCAGAAATAAACTTGTTTCTGCAAGTTTGGTCAACCCCATATAAGTTATGGGGCAGTAACAGCACCCTTTTCAAAACGTGTTTTTCAGCCCGAAATAAACGCGTTTTTTCACACAACTGAATCCCCATGTAACAGCAAAACTCAGAAGAGCCCACACACTCAGATCTTAACCCCACTGTGCAGAAAGGGTCAAAACGTGTTTTTCAGCAGAAATAAACATGTTTCTGCAAGTTTGGTCAACCCCATGTAAGTTATGGGGCAGTAACAGCACCCTTTTCAAAACGTGTTTTTCAGCCCAAAATAAACGCGTTTTTTCAGAAAACTGAATCCCCATGTAACAGCAAAACTCAGAAGAGCCCACACACTCAGATTTTAACCTCAGTGTGCAGAAAGGGTCAAAACGTGTTTTTCAGCAGAAATAAACATGTTTCTGCAAGTTTGTTCAACCCCATGTAAGTTATGGGGCAGTAACAGCACACTTTTCAAAACGTGTTTTTCAGCCCGAAATAAACGCGTTTTTTCAGACAACTGAATCCCCATGTAACAGCAAAACTCAGAAGAGCCCACACACTCAGATCTTAACCCCAGTGTGCAGAAAGGGTCAAAACATGTTTTTCAGCAGAAATTAACATGTTTCTGCAAGTTTGGTCAACCCCATGTAAGTTATGGGGCAGTAACAGCACCCTTTTCAAAACGTGTTTTTCAGCCCGAAATAAACGCGTTTTTTCAGACAACTGAATCCCCATGTAACAGCAAGGCTCAGAAGAGCCCACACACTCAGATCTTAACCCCAGTGTGCAGAAAGGGTCAAAACGTGTTTTTCAGCAGAAATAAACTTGTTTCTGCAAGTTTGGTCAACCCCATATAAGTTATGGGGCAGTAACAGCACCCTTTTCAAAACGTGTTTTTCAGCCCGAAATAAACGCGTTTTTTCACACAACTGAATCCCCATGTAACAGCAAAACTCAGAAGAGCCCACACACTCAGATCTTAACCCCACTGTGCAGAAAGGGTCAAAACGTGTTTTTCAGCAGAAATAAACATGTTTCTGCAAGTTTGGTCAACCCCATGTTAGTTATGGGGCAGTAACAGCACCCTTTTCAAAACGTGTTTTTCAGCCCGAAATAAACGCGTTTTTTCAGACAACTGAATCCCCATGTAACAGCAAAACTCAGAAGAGCCCACACACTCAGATCTTAACCCCAGTGTGCAGAAAGGGTCAAAACGTGTTTTTCAGCAGAAATAAACATGTTTCTGCAAGTTTGGTCAACCCCATGTAAGTTATGGGGCAGTAACAGCACCCTTTTCAAAACGTGTTTTTCAGCCCGAAATAAACGCGTTTTTTCAGACAACTGAATCCCATGTATCAGCAAAACTCAGAAGAGCCCACACACTCAGATGTTAACCCCAGTGTGCAGAAAGGGTCAAAACGTGTTTTTCAGCAGAAATAAACATGTTTCTGCAAGTTTGGTCAACCCCATGTAAGTTATGGGGCAGTAACAGCACCCTTTTCAAAACGTGTTTTTCAGCCCGAAATAAACGCGTTTTTTCAGACAACTGAATCCCCATGTAACAGCAAGGCTCAGAAGAGCCCACACACTCAGATCTTAACCCCAGTGTGCAAAAAGGGTCAAAACGTGTTTTTCAGCAGAAATAAACATGTTTCTGCAAGTTTGGTCAACCCCATGTTAGTTATGGGGCAGTAACAGCACCCTTTTCAAAACGTGTTTTTCAGACCGAAATAAACGCGTTTTTTCAGACAACTGAATCCCCATGTAACAACAAAACTCAGAAGAGCCCACACACTCAGATCTTAACCCCAGTGTGCAGAAAGGGTCAAAACGTGTTTTTCAGCAGAAATAAACATGTTTCTGCAAGTTTGGTCAACCCCATGTAAGTTATGGGGCAGTAACAGCACACTTTTCAAAACGTGTTTTTCAGCCCGAAATAAACGCGTTTTTTCAGACAACTGAATCCCCATGTAACAGCAAAACTCAGAAGAGCCCACACACTGAGATCTTAACCCCAGTGTGCAGAAAGGGTCAAAACATGTTTTTCAGCAGAAATTAACATGTTTCTGCAAGTTTGGTCAACCCCATGTAAGTTATGGGGCAGTAACAGCACCCTTTTCAAAACGTGTTTTTCAGCCCGAAATAAACGCGTTTTTTCAGACAACTGAATCCCCATGTAACAGCAAAACTCAGAAGAGCCCACACACTCAGATCTTAACCCCAGTGTGCAGAAAGGGTCAAAACGTGTTTTTCAGCAGAAATAAACTTGTTTCTGCAAGTTTGGTCATCCCCATATAAGTTATGGGGCAGTAACAGCACCCTTTTCAAAACGTGTTTTTCAGCCCGAAATAAACGCGTTTTTACAGACAACTGAATCCCCATGTAACAGCAAGGCTCAGAAGAGCCCACACACTCAGATCTTAACCCCAGTGTGCAGAAAGTGTCAAAACGTGTTTTTCAGCAGGAATAAACATGTTTCTGCAAGTTTGGTCAACCCCATGTAAGTTATGGGGCAGTAACAGCACCCTTTTCAAAACGTGTTTTTCAGCCCGAAATAAACGCGTTTTTTCAGACAACTGAATCCCCATGTAACAGCAAAACTCAGAAGAGCCCACACACTCAGATCTTAACCCCAGTGTGCAGAAAGGGTCAAAACGTGTTTTTCAGCAGAAATAAACATGTTTCTGCAAGTTTGGTCAACCCCATGTAAGTTATGGGGCAGTAACAGCACACTTTTCAAAACGTGTTTTTCAGCCCGAAATAAACGTGTTTTTTCAGACAACTGAATCCCCATGTAACAGCAAAACTCAGAAGAGCCCACACACTCAGATCTTAACCCCAGTGTGCAGAAAGGGTCAAAACATGTTTTTCAGCAGAAATTAACATGTTTCTGCAAGTTTGGTCAACCCCATGTAAGTTATGGGGCAGTAACAGCACCCTTTTCAAAACGTGTTTTTCAGCCCGAAATAAACGCGTTTTTTCAGACAACTGAATCCCCATGTAACAGCAAGGCTCAGAAGAGCCCACACACTCAGATCTTAACCCCAGTGTGCAGAAAGGGTCAAAACGTGTTTTTCAGCAGAAATAAACTTGTTTCTGCAAGTTTGGTCAACCCCATATAAGTTATGGGGCAGTAACAGCACCCTTTTCAAAACGTGTTTTTCAGCCCGAAATAAACGCGTTTTTTCACACAACTGAATCCCCATGTAACAGCAAAACTCAGAAGAGCCCACACACTCAGATCTTAACCCCACTGTGCAGAAAGGGTCAAAACGTGTTTTTCAGCAGAAATAAACATGTTTCTGCAAGTTTGGTCAACCCCATGTAAGTTATGGGGCAGTAACAGCACCCTTTTCAAAACGTGTTTTTCAGCCCAAAATAAACGCGTTTTTTCAGAAAACTGAATCCCCATGTAACAGCAAAACTCAGAAGAGCCCACACACTCAGATTTTAACCTCAGTGTGCAGAAAGGGTCAAAACGTGTTTTTCAGCAGAAATAAACATGTTTCTGCAAGTTTGGTCAACCCCATGTAAGTTATGGGGCAGTAACAGCACACTTTTCAAAACGTGTTTTTCAGCCCGAAATAAACGCGTTTTTTCAGACAACTGAATCCCCATGTAACAGCAAAACTCAGAAGAGCCCACACACTCAGATCTTAACCCCAGTGTGCAGAAAGGGTCAAAACATGTTTTTCAGCAGAAATTAACATGTTTCTGCAAGTTTGGTCAACCCCATGTAAGTTATGGGGCAGTAACAGCACCCTTTTCAAAACGTGTTTTTCAGCCCGAAATAAACGCGTTTTTTCAGACAACTGAATCCCCATGTAACAGCAAGGCTCAGAAGAGCCCACACACTCAGATCTTAACCCCAGTGTGCAGAAAGGGTCAAAACGTGTTTTTCAGCAGAAATAAACTTGTTTCTGCAAGTTTGGTCAACCCCATATAAGTTATGGGGCAGTAACAGCACCCTTTTCAAAACGTGTTTTTCAGCCCGAAATAAACGCGTTTTTTCACACAACTGAATCCCCATGTAACAGCAAAACTCAGAAGAGCCCACACACTCAGATCTTAACCCCACTGTGCAGAAAGGGTCAAAACGTGTTTTTCAGCAGAAATAAACATGTTTCTGCAAGTTTGGTCAACCCCATGTAAGTTATGGGGCAGTAACAGCACCCTTTTCAAAACGTGTTTTTCAGCCCGAAATAAACGCGTTTTTTCAGACAACTGAATCCCCATGTAACAGCAAGGCTCAGAAGAGCCCACACACTCAGATCTTAACCCCAGTGTGCAGAAAGGGTCAAAACGTGTTTTTCAGCAGAAATTAACATGTTTCTGCAAGTTTGGTCAACCCCATGTAAGTTATGGGGCAGTAACAGCACCCTTTTCAAAACTTTTTTTTCAGCCCGAAATAAACGCGTTTTTTCAGACAACTGAATCCCCATGTAACAGCAAGGCTCAGAAGAGCCCACACACTCAGATCTTAACCCCAGTGTGCAGAAAGTGTCAGAACGTGTTTTTCAGCAGAAATAAACATGTTTCTGCAAGTTTGGTCAACCCCATGTAAGTTATGGGGCAGTAACAGCACCGTTTTCAAAACGTGTTTTTCAGCCCGAAATAAACGCGTTTTTTCAGACAACTGAATCCCCATGTAACAGCAAAACTCAGAAGAGCCCACACACTCAGATCTTAACCCCAGTGTGCAGAAAGTGTCAAAACGTGTTTTTCAGCAGAAATAAACATGTTTCTGCAAGTTTGGTCAACCCCATGTAAGTTATGGGGCAGTAACAGCACCCTTTTCAAAACGTGTTTTTCAGCCCGAAATAAACGCGTTTTTTCAGACAACTGAATCCCCATGTAACAGCAAGGCTCAGAAGAGCCCACACACTCAGATCTTAACCCCAGTGTGCAGAAAGGGTCAAAACGTGTTTTTCAGCAGAAATAAACTTGTTTCTGCAAGTTTGGTCAACCCCATATAAGTTATGGGGCAGTAACAGCACCCTTTTCAAAACGTGTTTTTCAGCCCGAAATAAACGCGTTTTTTCACACAACTGAATCCCCATGTAACAGCAAAACTCAGAAGAGCCCACACACTCAGATCTTAACCCCACTGTGCAGAAAGGGTCAAAACGTGTTTTTCAGCAGAAATAAACATGTTTCTGCAAGTTTGGTCAACCCCATGTAAGTTATGGGGCAGTAACAGCACCCTTTTCAAAACGTGTTTTTCAGCCCGAAATAAACGCGTTTTTTCAGACAACTGAATCCCCATGTAACAGCAAGGCTCAGAAGAGCCCACACACTCAGATCTTAACCCCAGTGTGCAGAAAGGGTCAAAACGTGTTTTTCAGCAGAAATTAACATGTTTCTGCAAGTTTGGTCAACCCCATGTAAGTTATGGGGCAGTAACAGCACCCTTTTCAAAACTTTTTTTTCAGCCCGAAATAAACGCGTTTTTTCAGACAACTGAATCCCCATGTAACAGCAAGGCTCAGAAGAGCCCACACACTCAGATCTTAACCCCAGTGTGCAGAAAGTGTCAGAACGTGTTTTTCAGCAGAAATAAACATGTTTCTGCAAGTTTGGTCAACCCCATGTAAGTTATGGGGCAGTAACAGCACCGTTTTCAAAACGTGTTTTTCAGCCCGAAATAAACGCGTTTTTTCAGACAACTGAATCCCCATGTAACAGCAAAACTCAGAAGAGCCCACACACTCAGATCTTAACCCCAGTGTGCAGAAAGTGTCAAAACGTGTTTTTCAGCAGAAATAAACATGTTTCTGCAAGTTTGGTCAACCCCATGTAAGTTATGGGGCAGTAACAGCACCCTTTTCAAAACGTGTTTTTCAGCCCGAAATAAACGCGTTTTTTCAGACAACTGAATCCCCATGTAACAGCAAAACTCAGAAGAGCCCACACACTCAGATCTTAACCCCAGTGTGCAGAAAGGGTCAAAACGTGTTTTTCAGCAGAAATAAACATGTATCTGCAAGTTTGGTCAACCCCATGTAAATTATGGGGCAGTAACAGCACCCTTTTCAAAACGTGTTTTTCAGCCCGAAATAAACGCGTTTTTTCAGACAACCGAATCCCCATGTAACAGCAAAACTCAGAAGAGCCCACACACTCAGATCTTAACCCCAGTGTGCAGAAAGGGTCAAAACGTGTTTTTCAGCAGAAATAAACTTGTTTCTGCAAGTTTGGTCAACCCCATATAAGTTATGGGGCAGTAACAGCACCCTTTTCAAAACGTGTTTTTCAGCCCGAAATAAACGCGTTTTTTCACACAACTGAATCCCCATGTAACAGCAAAACTCAGAAGAGCCCACACACTCAGATCTTAACCCCACTGTGCAGAAAGGGTCAAAACGTGTTTTTCAGCAGAAATAAACATGTTTCTGCAAGTTTGGTCAACCCCATGTAAGTTATGGGGCAGTAACAGCACCCTTTTCAAAACGTGTTTTTCAGCCCGAAATAAACGCGTTTTTTCAGACAACTGAATCCCCATGTAACAGCAAAACTCAGAAGAGCCCACACACTCAGATCTTAACCCCAGTGTGCAGAAAGGGTCAAAACGTGTTTTTCAGCAGAAATAAACTTGTTTCTGCAAGTTTGGTCAACCCCATATAAGTTATGGGGCAGTAACAGCACCCTTTTCAAAACGTGTTTTTCAGCCCGAAATAAACGCGTTTTTTCACACAACTGAATCCCCATGTAACAGCAAAACTCAGAAGAGCCCACACACTCAGATCTTAACCCCACTGTGCAGAAAGGGTCAAAACGTGTTTTTCAGCAGAAATAAACATGTTTCTGCAAGTTTGGTCAACCCCATGTAAGTTATGGGGCAGTAACAGCACCCTTTTCAAAACGTGTTTTTCAGCCCGAAATAAACGCGTTTTTTCAGACAACTGAATCCCCATGTAACAGCAAAACTCAGAAGAGCCCACACACTCAGATCTTAACCCCAGTGTGCAGAAAGGGTCAAAACGTGTTTTTCAGCAGAAATAAACATGTTTCTGCAAGTTTGGTCGACCCCATGTAAGTTATAGGGCAGTAACAGCACCCTTTTAAAAACGTGTTTTTCAGCCCGAAATAAACGCGTTTTTTCAGACAACTGAATCCCCATGTAACAGCAAAACTCAGAAGAGCCCACACACTCAGATCTTAACCCCAGTGTGCAGAAAGGGTCAAAACGTGTTTTTCAGCAGAAATAAACATGTTTCTGCAAGTTTGGTCAACCCCATGTAAGTTATGGGTCAGTAACAGCACCCTTTTCAAAACGTGTTTTTCAGCCCGAAATAAATGCGTTTTTTCAGACAACCGAATCCCCATGTAACAGCAAAACTCAGAAGAGCCCACACACTCAGATCTTAACCCCAGTGTGCAGAAAGGGTCAAAACGTGTTTTTCAGCAGAAATAAACATGTTTCTGCAAGTTTGGTCAACCCCATGTAAGTTATGGGGCAGTAACAGCACCCTTTTCAAAACGTGTTTTTCAGCCCGAAATAAACGCATTTTTTCAGACAACTGAATCCCCATGTAACAGCAAGGCTCAGAAGAGCCCACACACTCAGATCTTAACCCCAGTGTGCAGAAAGTGTCAAAACGTGTTTTTCAGCAGAAATAAACATGTTTCTGCAAGTTTGGTCAACCCCATGTAAGTTATGGGGCAGTAACAGCACCCTTTTCAAAACGTGTTTTTCAGCCCGAAATAAACGCGTTTTTTCAGACAACTGAATCCCCATGTAACAGCAAAACTCAGAAGAGCCCACACACTCAGATCTTAACCCCAGTGTGCAGAAAGGGTCAAAACGTGTTTTTCAGCAGAAATAAACATGTTTCTGCAAGTTTGGTCGACCCCATCTAAGTTATAGGGCAGTAACAGCACCCTTTTAAAAACGTGTTTTTCAGCCCGAAATAAACGCGTTTTTTCAGACAACTGAATCCCCATGTAACAGCAAAACTCAGAAGAGCCCACACACTCAGATCTTAACCCCATTGTGCAGAAAGGGTCAAAACGTGTTTTTCAGCAGAAATAAACATGTTTCTGCAAGTTTGGTCAACCCCATGTTAGTTATGGGGCAGTAACAGCACCCTTTTCAAAACGTGTTTTTCAGCCCGAAATAAACGCGTTTTTTCAGACAACTGAATCCCCATGTAACAGCAAAACTCAGAAGAGCCCACACACACAGATCTTAACCCCAGTGTGCAGAAAGGGTCAAAACGTGTTTTTCAGCAGAAATAAACATGTTTCTGCAAGTTTGGTCAACCCCATGTAAGTTATGGGGCAGTAACAGCACCCTTTTCAAAACGTGTTTTTCAGCCCGAAATAAACGCGTTTTTTCAGACAACTGAATCCCATGTAACAGCAAAGCTCAGAAGAGCCCACACACTCAGATGTTAACCCCAGTGTGCAGAAAGGGTCAAAACGTGTTTTTCAGCAGAAATAAACATGTTTCTGCAAGTTTGGTCAACCCCATGTAAGTTATGGGGCAGTAACAGCACCCTTTTCAAAACGTGTTTTTCAGCCCGAAATAAACGCGTTTTTTCAGACAACTGAATCCCCATGTAACAGCAAGGCTCAGAAGAGCCCACACACTCAGATCTTAACCCCAGTGTGCAAAAAGGGTCAAAACGTGTTTTTCAGCAGAAATAAACATGTTTCTGCAAGTTTGGTCAACCCCATGTTAGTTATGGGGCAGTAACAGCACCCTTTTCAAAACGTGTTTTTCAGCCCGAAATAAACGCGTTTTTTCAGACAACTGAATCCCCATGTAACAACAAAACTCAGAAGAGCCCACACACTCAGATCTTAACCCCAGTGTGCAGAAAGGGTCAAAACATGTTTTTCAGCAGAAATTAACATGTTTCTGCAAGTTTGGTCAACCCCATGTAAGTTATGGGGCAGTAACAGCACCCTTTTCAAAACGTGTTTTTCAGCCCGAAATAAACGCGTTTTTTCAGACAACTGAATCCCCATGTAACAGCAAGGCTCAGAAGAGCCCACACACTCAGATCTTAACCCCAGTGTGCAGAAAGGGTCAAAACGTGTTTTTCAGCAGAAATAAACTTGTTTCTGCAAGTTTGGTCAACCCCATATAAGTTATGGGGCAGTAACAGCACCCTTTTCAAAACGTGTTTTTCAGCCCGAAATAAACGCGTTTTTTCACACAACTGAATCCCCATGTAACAGCAAAACTCAGAAGAGCCCACACACTCAGATCTTAACCCCACTGTGCAGAAAGGGTCAAAACGTGTTTTTCAGCAGAAATAAACATGTTTCTGCAAGTTTGGTCAACCCCATGTAAGTTATGGGGCAGTAACAGCACCCTTTTCAAAACGTGTTTTTCAGCCCAAAATAAACGCGTTTTTTCAGAAAACTGAATCCCCATGTAACAGCAAAACTCAGAAGAGCCCACACACTCAGATTTTAACCTCAGTGTGCAGAAAGGGTCAAAACGTGTTTTTCAGCAGAAATAAACATGTTTCTGCAAGTTTGGTCAACCCCATGTAAGTTATGGGGCAGTAACAGCACACTTTTCAAAACGTGTTTTTCAGCCCGAAATAAACGCGTTTTTTCAGACAACTGAATCCCCATGTAACAGCAAAACTCAGAAGAGCCCACACACTCAGATCTTAACCCCAGTGTGCAGAAAGGGTCAAAACATGTTTTTCAGCAGAAATTAACATGTTTCTGCAAGTTTGGTCAACCCCATGTAAGTTATGGGGCAGTAACAGCACCCTTTTCAAAACGTGTTTTTCAGCCCGAAATAAACGCGTTTTTTCAGACAACTGAATCCCCATGTAACAGCAAGGCTCAGAAGAGCCCACACACTCAGATCTTAACCCCAGTGTGCAGAAAGGGTCAAAACGTGTTTTTCAGCAGAAATAAACTTGTTTCTGCAAGTTTGGTCAACCCCATATAAGTTATGGGGCAGTAACAGCACCCTTTTCAAAACGTGTTTTTCAGCCCGAAATAAACGCGTTTTTTCACACAACTGAATCCCCATGTAACAGCAAAACTCAGAAGAGCCCACACACTCAGATCTTAACCCCACTGTGCAGAAAGGGTCAAAACGTGTTTTTCAGCAGAAATAAACATGTTTCTGCAAGTTTGGTCAACCCCATGTAAGTTATGGGGCAGTAACAGCACCCTTTTCAAAACGTGTTTTTCAGCCCGAAATAAACGCGTTTTTTCAGACAACTGAATCCCCATGTAACAGCAAGGCTCAGAAGAGCCCACACACTCAGATCTTAACCCCAGTGTGCAGAAAGGGTCAAAACGTGTTTTTCAGCAGAAATTAACATGTTTCTGCAAGTTTGGTCAACCCCATGTAAGTTATGGGGCAGTAACAGCACCCTTTTCAAAACTTTTTTTTCAGCCCGAAATAAACGCGTTTTTTCAGACAACTGAATCCCCATGTAACAGCAAGGCTCAGAAGAGCCCACACACTCAGATCTTAACCCCAGTGTGCAGAAAGTGTCAGAACGTGTTTTTCAGCAGAAATAAACATGTTTCTGCAAGTTTGGTCAACCCCATGTAAGTTATGGGGCAGTAACAGCACCGTTTTCAAAACGTGTTTTTCAGCCCGAAATAAACGCGTTTTTTCAGACAACTGAATCCCCATGTAACAGCAAAACTCAGAAGAGCCCACACACTCAGATCTTAACCCCAGTGTGCAGAAAGTGTCAAAACGTGTTTTTCAGCAGAAATAAACATGTTTCTGCAAGTTTGGTCAACCCCATGTAAGTTATGGGGCAGTAACAGCACCCTTTTCAAAACGTGTTTTTCAGCCCGAAATAAACGCGTTTTTTCAGACAACTGAATCCCCATGTAACAGCAAAACTCAGAAGAGCCCACACACTCAGATCTTAACCCCAGTGTGCAGAAAGGGTCAAAACATGTTTTTCAGCAGAAATTAACATGTTTCTGCAAGTTTGGTCAACCCCATGTAAGTTATGGGGCAGTAACAGCACCCTTTTCAAAACGTGTTTTTCAGCCCGAAATAAACGCGTTTTTTCAGACAACTGAATCCCCATGTAACAGCAAGGCTCAGAAGAGCCCACACACTCAGATCTTAACCCCAGTGTGCAGAAAGGGTCAAAACGTGTTTTTCAGCAGAAATAAACTTGTTTCTGCAAGTTTGGTCAACCCCATATAAGTTATGGGGCAGTAACAGCACCCTTTTCAAAACGTGTTTTTCAGCCCGAAATAAACGCGTTTTTTCACACAACTGAATCCCCATGTAACAGCAAAACTCAGAAGAGCCCACACACTCAGATCTTAACCCCACTGTGCAGAAAGGGTCAAAACGTGTTTTTCAGCAGAAATAAACATGTTTCTGCAAGTTTGGTCAACCCCATGTAAGTTATGGGGCAGTAACAGCACCCTTTTCAAAACGTGTTTTTCAGCCCGAAATAAACGCGTTTTTTCAGACAACTGAATCCCCATGTAACAGCAAGGCTCAGAAGAGCCCACACACTCAGATCTTAACCCCAGTGTGCAGAAAGGGTCAAAACGTGTTTTTCAGCAGAAATTAACATGTTTCTGCAAGTTTGGTCAACCCCATGTAAGTTATGGGGCAGTAACAGCACCCTTTTCAAAACTTTTTTTTCAGCCCGAAATAAACGCGTTTTTTCAGACAACTGAATCCCCATGTAACAGCAAGGCTCAGAAGAGCCCACACACTCAGATCTTAACCCCAGTGTGCAGAAAGTGTCAGAACGTGTTTTTCAGCAGAAATAAACATGTTTCTGCAAGTTTGGTCAACCCCATGTAAGTTATGGGGCAGTAACAGCACCGTTTTCAAAACGTGTTTTTCAGCCCGAAATAAACGCGTTTTTTCAGACAACTGAATCCCCATGTAACAGCAAAACTCAGAAGAGCCCACACACTCAGATCTTAACCCCAGTGTGCAGAAAGTGTCAAAACGTGTTTTTCAGCAGAAATAAACATGTTTCTGCAAGTTTGGTCAACCCCATGTAAGTTATGGGGCAGTAACAGCACCCTTTTCAAAACGTGTTTTTCAGCCCGAAATAAACGCGTTTTTTCAGACAACTGAATCCCCATGTAACAGCAAGGCTCAGAAGAGCCCACACACTCAGATCTTAACCCCAGTGTGCAGAAAGGGTCAAAACGTGTTTTTCAGCAGAAATAAACTTGTTTCTGCAAGTTTGGTCAACCCCATATAAGTTATGGGGCAGTAACAGCACCCTTTTCAAAACGTGTTTTTCAGCCCGAAATAAACGCGTTTTTTCACACAACTGAATCCCCATGTAACAGCAAAACTCAGAAGAGCCCACACACTCAGATCTTAACCCCACTGTGCAGAAAGGGTCAAAACGTGTTTTTCAGCAGAAATAAACATGTTTCTGCAAGTTTGGTCAACCCCATGTAAGTTATGGGGCAGTAACAGCACCCTTTTCAAAACGTGTTTTTCAGCCCGAAATAAACGCGTTTTTTCAGACAACTGAATCCCCATGTAACAGCAAGGCTCAGAAGAGCCCACACACTCAGATCTTAACCCCAGTGTGCAGAAAGGGTCAAAACGTGTTTTTCAGCAGAAATTAACATGTTTCTGCAAGTTTGGTCAACCCCATGTAAGTTATGGGGCAGTAACAGCACCCTTTTCAAAACTTTTTTTTCAGCCCGAAATAAACGCGTTTTTTCAGACAACTGAATCCCCATGTAACAGCAAGGCTCAGAAGAGCCCACACACTCAGATCTTAACCCCAGTGTGCAGAAAGTGTCAGAACGTGTTTTTCAGCAGAAATAAACATGTTTCTGCAAGTTTGGTCAACCCCATGTAAGTTATGGGGCAGTAACAGCACCGTTTTCAAAACGTGTTTTTCAGCCCGAAATAAACGCGTTTTTTCAGACAACTGAATCCCCATGTAACAGCAAAACTCAGAAGAGCCCACACACTCAGATCTTAACCCCAGTGTGCAGAAAGTGTCAAAACGTGTTTTTCAGCAGAAATAAACATGTTTCTGCAAGTTTGGTCAACCCCATGTAAGTTATGGGGCAGTAACAGCACCCTTTTCAAAACGTGTTTTTCAGCCCGAAATAAACGCGTTTTTTCAGACAACTGAATCCCCATGTAACAGCAAAACTCAGAAGAGCCCACACACTCAGATCTTAACCCCAGTGTGCAGAAAGGGTCAAAACGTGTTTTTCAGCAGAAATAAACATGTATCTGCAAGTTTGGTCAACCCCATGTAAATTATGGGGCAGTAACAGCACCCTTTTCAAAACGTGTTTTTCAGCCCGAAATAAACGCGTTTTTTCAGACAACCGAATCCCCATGTAACAGCAAAACTCAGAAGAGCCCACACACTCAGATCTTAACCCCAGTGTGCAGAAAGGGTCAAAACGTGTTTTTCAGCAGAAATAAACTTGTTTCTGCAAGTTTGGTCAACCCCATATAAGTTATGGGGCAGTAACAGCACCCTTTTCAAAACGTGTTTTTCAGCCCGAAATAAACGCGTTTTTTCACACAACTGAATCCCCATGTAACAGCAAAACTCAGAAGAGCCCACACACTCAGATCTTAACCCCACTGTGCAGAAAGGGTCAAAACGTGTTTTTCAGCAGAAATAAACATGTTTCTGCAAGTTTGGTCAACCCCATGTAAGTTATGGGGCAGTAACAGCACCCTTTTCAAAACGTGTTTTTCAGCCCGAAATAAACGCGTTTTTTCAGACAACTGAATCCCCATGTAACAGCAAAACTCAGAAGAGCCCACACACTCAGATCTTAACCCCAGTGTGCAGAAAGGGTCAAAACGTGTTTTTCAGCAGAAATAAACTTGTTTCTGCAAGTTTGGTCAACCCCATATAAGTTATGGGGCAGTAACAGCACCCTTTTCAAAACGTGTTTTTCAGCCCGAAATAAACGCGTTTTTTCACACAACTGAATCCCCATGTAACAGCAAAACTCAGAAGAGCCCACACACTCAGATCTTAACCCCACTGTGCAGAAAGGGTCAAAACGTGTTTTTCAGCAGAAATAAACATGTTTCTGCAAGTTTGGTCAACCCCATGTAAGTTATGGGGCAGTAACAGCACCCTTTTCAAAACGTGTTTTTCAGCCCGAAATAAACGCGTTTTTTCAGACAACTGAATCCCCATGTAACAGCAAAACTCAGAAGAGCCCACACACTCAGATCTTAACCCCAGTGTGCAGAAAGGGTCAAAACGTGTTTTTCAGCAGAAATAAACATGTTTCTGCAAGTTTGGTCGACCCCATGTAAGTTATAGGGCAGTAACAGCACCCTTTTAAAAACGTGTTTTTCAGCCCGAAATAAACGCGTTTTTTCAGACAACTGAATCCCCATGTAACAGCAAAACTCAGAAGAGCCCACACACTCAGATCTTAACCCCAGTGTGCAGAAAGGGTCAAAACGTGTTTTTCAGCAGAAATAAACATGTTTCTGCAAGTTTGGTCAACCCCATGTAAGTTATGGGTCAGTAACAGCACCCTTTTCAAAACGTGTTTTTCAGCCCGAAATAAATGCGTTTTTTCAGACAACCGAATCCCCATGTAACAGCAAAACTCAGAAGAGCCCACACACTCAGATCTTAACCCCAGTGTGCAGAAAGGGTCAAAACGTGTTTTTCAGCAGAAATAAACATGTTTCTGCAAGTTTGGTCAACCCCATGTAAGTTATGGGGCAGTAACAGCACCCTTTTCAAAACGTGTTTTTCAGCCCGAAATAAACGCATTTTTTCAGACAACTGAATCCCCATGTAACAGCAAGGCTCAGAAGAGCCCACACACTCAGATCTTAACCCCAGTGTGCAGAAAGTGTCAAAACGTGTTTTTCAGCAGAAATAAACATGTTTCTGCAAGTTTGGTCAACCCCATGTAAGTTATGGGGCAGTAACAGCACCCTTTTCAAAACGTGTTTTTCAGCCCGAAATAAACGCGTTTTTTCAGACAACTGAATCCCCATGTAACAGCAAAACTCAGAAGAGCCCACACACTCAGATCTTAACCCCAGTGTGCAGAAAGGGTCAAAACGTGTTTTTCAGCAGAAATAAACATGTTTCTGCAAGTTTGGTCGACCCCATCTAAGTTATAGGGCAGTAACAGCACCCTTTTAAAAACGTGTTTTTCAGCCCGAAATAAACGCGTTTTTTCAGACAACTGAATCCCCATGTAACAGCAAAACTCAGAAGAGCCCACACACTCAGATCTTAACCCCATTGTGCAGAAAGGGTCAAAACGTGTTTTTCAGCAGAAATAAACATGTTTCTGCAAGTTTGGTCAACCCCATGTTAGTTATGGGGCAGTAACAGCACCCTTTTCAAAACGTGTTTTTCAGCCCGAAATAAACGCGTTTTTTCAGACAACTGAATCCCCATGTAACAGCAAAACTCAGAAGAGCCCACACACACAGATCTTAACCCCAGTGTGCAGAAAGGGTCAAAACGTGTTTTTCAGCAGAAATAAACATGTTTCTGCAAGTTTGGTCAACCCCATGTAAGTTATGGGGCAGTAACAGCACCCTTTTCAAAACGTGTTTTTCAGCCCGAAATAAACGCGTTTTTTCAGACAACTGAATCCCATGTAACAGCAAAGCTCAGAAGAGCCCACACACTCAGATGTTAACCCCAGTGTGCAGAAAGGGTCAAAACGTGTTTTTCAGCAGAAATAAACATGTTTCTGCAAGTTTGGTCAACCCCATGTAAGTTATGGGGCAGTAACAGCACCCTTTTCAAAACGTGTTTTTCAGCCCGAAATAAACGCGTTTTTTCAGACAACTGAATCCCCATGTAACAGCAAGGCTCAGAAGAGCCCACACACTCAGATCTTAACCCCAGTGTGCAAAAAGGGTCAAAACGTGTTTTTCAGCAGAAATAAACATGTTTCTGCAAGTTTGGTCAACCCCATGTTAGTTATGGGGCAGTAACAGCACCCTTTTCAAAACGTGTTTTTCAGCCCGAAATAAACGCGTTTTTTCAGACAACTGAATCCCCATGTAACAACAAAACTCAGAAGAGCCCACACACTCAGATCTTAACCCCAGTGTGCAGAAAGGGTCAAAACATGTTTTTCAGCAGAAATTAACATGTTTCTGCAAGTTTGGTCAACCCCATGTAAGTTATGGGGCAGTAACAGCACCCTTTTCAAAACGTGTTTTTCAGCCCGAAATAAACGCGTTTTTTCAGACAACTGAATCCCCATGTAACAGCAAGGCTCAGAAGAGCCCACACACTCAGATCTTAACCCCAGTGTGCAGAAAGGGTCAAAACGTGTTTTTCAGCAGAAATAAACTTGTTTCTGCAAGTTTGGTCAACCCCATATAAGTTATGGGGCAGTAACAGCACCCTTTTCAAAACGTGTTTTTCAGCCCGAAATAAACGCGTTTTTTCACACAACTGAATCCCCATGTAACAGCAAAACTCAGAAGAGCCCACACACTCAGATCTTAACCCCACTGTGCAGAAAGGGTCAAAACGTGTTTTTCAGCAGAAATAAACATGTTTCTGCAAGTTTGGTCAACCCCATGTAAGTTATGGGGCAGTAACAGCACCCTTTTCAAAACGTGTTTTTCAGCCCAAAATAAACGCGTTTTTTCAGAAAACTGAATCCCCATGTAACAGCAAAACTCAGAAGAGCCCACACACTCAGATTTTAACCTCAGTGTGCAGAAAGGGTCAAAACGTGTTTTTCAGCAGAAATAAACATGTTTCTGCAAGTTTGGTCAACCCCATGTAAGTTATGGGGCAGTAACAGCACACTTTTCAAAACGTGTTTTTCAGCCCGAAATAAACGCGTTTTTTCAGACAACTGAATCCCCATGTAACAGCAAAACTCAGAAGAGCCCACACACTCAGATCTTAACCCCAGTGTGCAGAAAGGGTCAAAACATGTTTTTCAGCAGAAATTAACATGTTTCTGCAAGTTTGGTCAACCCCATGTAAGTTATGGGGCAGTAACAGCACCCTTTTCAAAACGTGTTTTTCAGCCCGAAATAAACGCGTTTTTTCAGACAACTGAATCCCCATGTAACAGCAAGGCTCAGAAGAGCCCACACACTCAGATCTTAACCCCAGTGTGCAGAAAGGGTCAAAACGTGTTTTTCAGCAGAAATAAACTTGTTTCTGCAAGTTTGGTCAACCCCATATAAGTTATGGGGCAGTAACAGCACCCTTTTCAAAACGTGTTTTTCAGCCCGAAATAAACGCGTTTTTTCACACAACTGAATCCCCATGTAACAGCAAAACTCAGAAGAGCCCACACACTCAGATCTTAACCCCACTGTGCAGAAAGGGTCAAAACGTGTTTTTCAGCAGAAATAAACATGTTTCTGCAAGTTTGGTCAACCCCATGTAAGTTATGGGGCAGTAACAGCACCCTTTTCAAAACGTGTTTTTCAGCCCGAAATAAACGCGTTTTTTCAGACAACTGAATCCCCATGTAACAGCAAGGCTCAGAAGAGCCCACACACTCAGATCTTAACCCCAGTGTGCAGAAAGGGTCAAAACGTGTTTTTCAGCAGAAATTAACATGTTTCTGCAAGTTTGGTCAACCCCATGTAAGTTATGGGGCAGTAACAGCACCCTTTTCAAAACTTTTTTTTCAGCCCGAAATAAACGCGTTTTTTCAGACAACTGAATCCCCATGTAACAGCAAGGCTCAGAAGAGCCCACACACTCAGATCTTAACCCCAGTGTGCAGAAAGTGTCAGAACGTGTTTTTCAGCAGAAATAAACATGTTTCTGCAAGTTTGGTCAACCCCATGTAAGTTATGGGGCAGTAACAGCACCGTTTTCAAAACGTGTTTTTCAGCCCGAAATAAACGCGTTTTTTCAGACAACTGAATCCCCATGTAACAGCAAAACTCAGAAGAGCCCACACACTCAGATCTTAACCCCAGTGTGCAGAAAGTGTCAAAACGTGTTTTTCAGCAGAAATAAACATGTTTCTGCAAGTTTGGTCAACCCCATGTAAGTTATGGGGCAGTAACAGCACCCTTTTCAAAACGTGTTTTTCAGCCCGAAATAAACGCGTTTTTTCAGACAACTGAATCCCCATGTAACAGCAAAACTCAGAAGAGCCCACACACTCAGATCTTAACCCCAGTGTGCAGAAAGGGTCAAAACGTGTTTTTCAGCAGAAATAAACATGTATCTGCAAGTTTGGTCAACCCCATGTAAATTATGGGGCAGTAACAGCACCCTTTTCAAAACGTGTTTTTCAGCCCGAAATAAACGCGTTTTTTCAGACAACCGAATCCCCATGTAACAGCAAAACTCAGAAGAGCCCACACACTCAGATCTTAACCCCAGTGTGCAGAAAGGGTCAAAACGTGTTTTTCAGCAGAAATAAACTTGTTTCTGCAAGTTTGGTCAACCCCATATAAGTTATGGGGCAGTAACAGCACCCTTTTCAAAACGTGTTTTTCAGCCCGAAATAAACGCGTTTTTTCACACAACTGAATCCCCATGTAACAGCAAAACTCAGAAGAGCCCACACACTCAGATCTTAACCCCACTGTGCAGAAAGGGTCAAAACGTGTTTTTCAGCAGAAATAAACATGTTTCTGCAAGTTTGGTCAACCCCATGTAAGTTATGGGGCAGTAACAGCACCCTTTTCAAAACGTGTTTTTCAGCCCGAAATAAACGCGTTTTTTCAGACAACTGAATCCCCATGTAACAGCAAAACTCAGAAGAGCCCACACACTCAGATCTTAACCCCAGTGTGCAGAAAGGGTCAAAACGTGTTTTTCAGCAGAAATAAACATGTTTCTGCAAGTTTGGTCGACCCCATGTAAGTTATAGGGCAGTAACAGCACCCTTTTAAAAACGTGTTTTTCAGCCCGAAATAAACGCGTTTTTTCAGACAACTGAATCCCCATGTAACAGCAAAACTCAGAAGAGCCCACACACTCAGATCTTAACCCCAGTGTGCAGAAAGGGTCAAAACGTGTTTTTCAGCAGAAATAAACATGTTTCTGCAAGTTTGGTCAACCCCATGTAAGTTATGGGTCAGTAACAGCACCCTTTTCAAAACGTGTTTTTCAGCCCGAAATAAATGCGTTTTTTCAGACAACCGAATCCCCATGTAACAGCAAAACTCAGAAGAGCCCACACACTCAGATCTTAACCCCAGTGTGCAGAAAGGGTCAAAACGTGTTTTTCAGCAGAAATAAACATGTTTCTGCAAGTTTGGTCAACCCCATGTAAGTTATGGGGCAGTAACAGCACCCTTTTCAAAACGTGTTTTTCAGCCCGAAATAAACGCATTTTTTCAGACAACTGAATCCCCATGTAACAGCAAGGCTCAGAAGAGCCCACACACTCAGATCTTAACCCCAGTGTGCAGAAAGTGTCAAAACGTGTTTTTCAGCAGAAATAAACATGTTTCTGCAAGTTTGGTCAACCCCATGTAAGTTATGGGGCAGTAACAGCACCCTTTTCAAAACGTGTTTTTCAGCCCGAAATAAACGCGTTTTTTCAGACAACTGAATCCCCATGTAACAGCAAAACTCAGAAGAGCCCACACACTCAGATCTTAACCCCAGTGTGCAGAAAGGGTCAAAACGTGTTTTTCAGCAGAAATAAACATGTTTCTGCAAGTTTGGTCGACCCCATCTAAGTTATAGGGCAGTAACAGCACCCTTTTAAAAACGTGTTTTTCAGCCCGAAATAAACGCGTTTTTTCAGACAACTGAATCCCCATGTAACAGCAAAACTCAGAAGAGCCCACACACTCAGATCTTAACCCCATTGTGCAGAAAGGGTCAAAACGTGTTTTTCAGCAGAAATAAACATGTTTCTGCAAGTTTGGTCAACCCCATGTTAGTTATGGGGCAGTAACAGCACCCTTTTCAAAACGTGTTTTTCAGCCCGAAATAAACGCGTTTTTTCAGACAACTGAATCCCCATGTAACAGCAAAACTCAGAAGAGCCCACACACACAGATCTTAACCCCAGTGTGCAGAAAGGGTCAAAACGTGTTTTTCAGCAGAAATAAACATGTTTCTGCAAGTTTGGTCAACCCCATGTAAGTTATGGGGCAGTAACAGCACCCTTTTCAAAACGTGTTTTTCAGCCCGAAATAAACGCGTTTTTTCAGACAACTGAATCCCATGTAACAGCAAAGCTCAGAAGAGCCCACACACTCAGATGTTAACCCCAGTGTGCAGAAAGGGTCAAAACGTGTTTTTCAGCAGAAATAAACATGTTTCTGCAAGTTTGGTCAACCCCATGTAAGTTATGGGGCAGTAACAGCACCCTTTTCAAAACGTGTTTTTCAGCCCGAAATAAACGCGTTTTTTCAGACAACTGAATCCCCATGTAACAGCAAGGCTCAGAAGAGCCCACACACTCAGATCTTAACCCCAGTGTGCAAAAAGGGTCAAAACGTGTTTTTCAGCAGAAATAAACATGTTTCTGCAAGTTTGGTCAACCCCATGTTAGTTATGGGGCAGTAACAGCACCCTTTTCAAAACGTGTTTTTCAGCCCAAAATAAACGCGTTTTTTCAGACAACTGAATCCCCATGTAACAACAAAACTCAGAAGAGCCCACACACTCAGATCTTAACCCCAGTGTGCAGAAAGGGTCAAAACGTGTTTTTCAGCAGAAATAAACATGTTTCTGCAAGTTTGGTCAACCCCATGTAAGTTATGGGGCAGTAACAGCACACTTTTCAAAACGTGTTTTTCAGCCCGAAATAAACGCGTTTTTTCAGACAACTGAATCCCCATGTAACAGCAAAACTCAGAAGAGCCCACACACTCAGATCTTAACCCCAGTGAGCAGAAAGGGTCAAAACGTGTTTTTCAGCAGAAATAAACATGTTTCTGCAACTTTGGTCAACCCCATGTAAGTTATGGGGCAGTAACAGCACCCTTTTCAAAACGTGTTTTTCAGCCCGAAATAAACGCGTTTTTTCAGACAACTGAATCCCCATGTAACAGCAAGGCTCAGAAGAGCCCACACACTCAGATCTTAACCCCAGTGTGCAGAAAGTGTCAAAACGTGTTTTTCAGCAGAAATAAACATGTTTCTGCAAGTTTGGTCAACCCCATGTAAGTTATGGGGCAGTAACAGCACCCTTTTCAAAACGTGTTTTTCAGCCCGAAATAAACGCGTTTTTTCAGACAACTGAATCCCCATGTAACAGCAAAACTCAGAAGAGCCCACACACTCAGATCTTAACCCCAGTGTGCAGAAAGGGTCAAAACGTGTTTTTCAGCAGAAATAAACATGTTTCTGCAAGTTTGGTCAACCCCATGTAAGTTATGGGGCAGTAACAGCACCCTTTTCAAAACGTGTTTTTCAGCCCGAAATAAACGCGTTTTTTCAGACAACTGAATCCCCATGTAACAGCAAAACTCAGAAGAGCCCACACACTCAGATCTTAACCCCAGTGTGCAGAAAGGGTCAAAACGTGTTTTTCAGCAGAAATTAACATGTTTCTGCAAGTTTGGTCAACCCCATGTAAGTTATGGGGCAGTAACAGCACCCTTTTCAAAACGTGTTTTTCAGCCCGAAATAAACGCGTTTTTTCAGACAACTGAATCCCCATGTAACAGCAAAACTCAGAAGAGCCCACACACTCAGATCTTAACCCCAGTGTGCAGAAAGGGTCAAAACGTGTTTTTCAGCAGAAATAAACTTGTTTCTGCAAGTTTGGTCATCCCCATATAAGTTATGGGGCAGTAACAGCACCCTTTTCAAAACGTGTTTTTCAGCCCGAAATAAACGCGTTTTTACAGACAACTGAATCCCCATGTAACAGCAAGGCTCAGAAGAGCCCACACACTCAGATCTTAACCCCAGTGTGCAGAAAGTGTCAAAACGTGTTTTTCAGCAGGAATAAACATGTTTCTGCAAGTTTGGTCAACCCCATGTAAGTTATGGGGCAGTAACAGCACCCTTTTCAAAACGTGTTTTTCAGCCCGAAATAAACGCGTTTTTTCAGACAACTGAATCCCCATGTAACAGCAAAACTCAGAAGAGCCCACACACTCAGATCTTAACCCCAGTGTGCAGAAAGGGTCAAAACGTGTTTTTCAGCAGAAATAAACATGTTTCTGCAAGTTTGGTCAACCCCATGTAAGTTATGGGGCAGTAACAGCACACTTTTCAAAACGTGTTTTTCAGCCCGAAATAAACGCGTTTTTTCAGACAACTGAATCCCCATGTAACAGCAAAACTCAGAAGAGCCCACACACTCAGATCTTAACCCCAGTGTGCAGAAAGGGTCAAAACATGTTTTTCAGCAGAAATTAACATGTTTCTGCAAGTTTGGTCAACCCCATGTAAGTTATGGGGCAGTAACAGCACCCTTTTCAAAACGTGTTTTTCAGCCCGAAATAAACGCGTTTTTTCAGACAACTGAATCCCCATGTAACAGCAAGGCTCAGAAGAGCCCACACACTCAGATCTTAACCCCAGTGTGCAGAAAGGGTCAAAACGTGTTTTTCAGCAGAAATAAACTTGTTTCTGCAAGTTTGGTCAACCCCATATAAGTTATGGGGCAGTAACAGCACCCTTTTCAAAACGTGTTTTTCAGCCCGAAATAAACGCGTTTTTTCACACAACTGAATCCCCATGTAACAGCAAAACTCAGAAGAGCCCACACACTCAGATCTTAACCCCACTGTGCAGAAAGGGTCAAAACGTGTTTTTCAGCAGAAATAAACATGTTTCTGCAAGTTTGGTCAACCCCATGTAAGTTATGGGGCAGTAACAGCACCCTTTTCAAAACGTGTTTTTCAGCCCGAAATAAACGCGTTTTTTCAGACAACTGAATCCCCATGTAACAGCAAGGCTCAGAAGAGCCCACACACTCAGATCTTAACCCCAGTGTGCAGAAAGTGTCAGAACGTGTTTTTCAGCAGAAATTAACATGTTTCTGCAAGTTTGGTCAACCCCATGTAAGTTATGGGGCAGTAACAGCACCCTTTTCAAAACGTGTTTTTCAGCCCGAAATAAACGCGTTTTTTCAGACAACTGAATCCCCATGTAACAGCAAAACTCAGAAGAGCCCACACACTCAGATCTTAACCCCAGTGTGCAGAAAGGGTCAAAACGTGTTTTTCAGCAGAAATAAACATGTTTCTGCAAGTTTGGTCAACCCCATGTAAGTTATGGGGCAGTAACAGCACCCTTTTCAAAACGTGTTTTTCAGCCCGAAATAAACGCGTTTTTTCAGACAACTGAATCCCCATGTAACAGCAAAACTCAGAAGAGCCCACACACTCAGATCTTAACCCCAGTGTGCAGAAAGGGTCAAAACGTGTTTTTCAGCAGAAATAAACATGTTTCTGCAAGTTTGGTCAACCCCATGTAAATTATGGGGCAGTAACAGCACCCTTTTCAAAACGTGTTTTTCAGCCCGAAATAAACGCGTTTTTTCAGACAACCGAATCCCCATGTAACAGCAAAACTCAGAAGAGCCCACACACTCAGATCTTAACCCCAGTGTGCAGAAAGGGTCAAAACGTGTTTTTCAGCAGAAATAAACTTGTTTCTGCAAGTTTGGTCAACCCCATATAAGTTATGGGGCAGTAACAGCACCCTTTTCAAAACGTGTTTTTCAGCCCGAAATAAACGCGTTTTTTCACACAACTGAATCCCCATGTAACAGCAAAACTCAGAAGAGCCCACACACTCAGATCTTAACCCCACTGTGCAGAAAGGGTCAAAACGTGTTTTTCAGCAGAAATAAACATGTTTCTGCAAGTTTGGTCAACCCCATGTAAGTTATGGGGCAGTAACAGCACCCTTTTCAAAACGTGTTTTTCAGCCCGACATAAACGCGTTTTTTCAGACAACTGAATCCCCATGTAACAGCAAAACTCAGAAGAGCCCACACACTCAGATCTTAACCCCAGTGTGCAGAAAGGGTCAAAACGTGTTTTTCAGCAGAAATAAACATGTTTCTGCAAGTTTGGTCGACCCCATGTAAGTTATAGGGCAGTAACAGCACCCTTTTAAAAACGTGTTTTTCAGCCCGAAATAAACGCGTTTTTTCAGACAACTGAATCCCCATGTAACAGCAAAACTCAGAAGAGCCCACACACTCAGATCTTAACCCCAGTGTGCAGAAAGGGTCAAAACGTGTTTTTCAGCAGAAATAAACATGTTTCTGCAAGTTTGGTCAACCCCATGTAAGTTATGGGTCAGTAACAGCACCCTTTTCAAAACGTGTTTTTCAGCCCGAAATAAACGCGTTTTTTCAGACAACCGAATCCCCATGTAACAGCAAAACTCAGAAGAGCCCACACACTCAGATCTTAACCCCAGTGTGCAGAAAGGGTCAAAACGTGTTTTTCAGCAGAAATAAACATGTTTCTGCAAGTTTGGTCAACCCCATGTAAGTTATGGGGCAGTAACAGCACCCTTTTCAAAACGTGTTTTTCAGCCCGAAATAAACGCGTTTTTTCAGACAACTGAATCCCCATGTAACAGCAAGGCTCAGAAGAGCCCACACACTCAGATCTTAACCCCAGTGTGCAGAAAGTGTCAAAACGTGTTTTTCAGCAGAAATAAACATGTTTCTGCAAGTTTGGTCAACCCCATGTAAGTTATGGGGCAGTAACAGCACCCTTTTCAAAACGTGTTTTTCAGCCCGAAATAAACGCGTTTTTTCAGACAACTGAATCCCCATGTAACAGCAAAACTCAGAAGAGCCCACACACTCAGATCTTAACCCCAGTGTGCAGAAAGGGTCAAAACGTGTTTTTCAGCAGAAATAAACATGTTTCTGCAAGTTTGGTCGACCCCATGTAAGTTATAGGGCAGTAACAGCACCCTTTTAAAAACGTGTTTTTCAGCCCGAAATAAACGCGTTTTTTCAGACAACTGAATCCCCATGTAACAGCAAAACTCAGAAGAGCCCACACACTCAGATCTTAACCCCATTGTGCAGAAAGGGTCAAAACGTGTTTTTCAGCAGAAATAAACATGTTTCTGCAAGTTTGGTCAACCCCATGTTAGTTATGGGGCAGTAACAGCACCCTTTTCAAAACGTGTTTTTCAGCCCGAAATAAACGCGTTTTTTCAGACAACTGAATCCCCATGTAACAGCAAAACTCAGAAGAGCCCACACACTCAGATCTTAACCCCAGTGTGCAGAAAGGGTCAAAACGTGTTTTTCAGCAGAAATAAACATGTTTCTGCAAGTTTGGTCAACCCCATGTAAGTTATGGGGCAGTAACAGCACCCTTTTCAAAACGTGTTTTTCAGCCCGAAATAAACGCGTTTTTTCAGACAACTGAATCCCATGTATCAGCAAAACTCAGAAGAGCCCACACACTCAGATGTTAACCCCAGTGTGCAGAAAGGGTCAAAACGTGTTTTTCAGCAGAAATAAACATGTTTCTGCAAGTTTGGTCAACCCCATGTAAGTTATGGGGCAGTAACAGCACCCTTTTCAAAACGTGTTTTTCAGCCCGAAATAAACGCGTTTTTTCAGACAACTGAATCCCCATGTAACAGCAAGGCTCAGAAGAGCCCACACACTCAGATCTTAACCCCAGTGTGCAAAAAGGGTCAAAACGTGTTTTTCAGCAGAAATAAACATGTTTCTGCAAGTTTGGTCAACCCCATGTTAGTTATGGGGCAGTAACAGCACCCTTTTCAAAACGTGTTTTTCAGCCCGAAATAAACGCGTTTTTTCAGACAACTGAATCCCCATGTAACAACAAAACTCAGAAGAGCCCACACACTCAGATCTTAACCCCAGTGTGCAGAAAGGGTCAAAACGTGTTTTTCAGCAGAAATAAACATGTTTCTGCAAGTTTGGTCAACCCCATGTAAGTTATGGGGCAGTAACAGCACACTTTTCAAAACGTGTTTTTCAGCCCGAAATAAACGCGTTTTTTCAGACAACTGAATCCCCATGTAACAGCAAAACTCAGAAGAGCCCACACACTGAGATCTTAACCCCAGTGTGCAGAAAGGGTCAAAACATGTTTTTCAGCAGAAATTAACATGTTTCTGCAAGTTTGGTCAACCCCATGTAAGTTATGGGGCAGTAACAGCACCCTTTTCAAAACGTGTTTTTCAGCCCGAAATAAACGCGTTTTTTCAGACAACTGAATCCCCATGTAACAGCAAAACTCAGAAGAGCCCACACACTCAGATCTTAACCCCAGTGTGCAGAAAGGGTCAAAACGTGTTTTTCAGCAGAAATAAACTTGTTTCTGCAAGTTTGGTCATCCCCATATAAGTTATGGGGCAGTAACAGCACCCTTTTCAAAACGTGTTTTTCAGCCCGAAATAAACGCGTTTTTACAGACAACTGAATCCCCATGTAACAGCAAGGCTCAGAAGAGCCCACACACTCAGATCTTAACCCCAGTGTGCAGAAAGTGTCAAAACGTGTTTTTCAGCAGGAATAAACATGTTTCTGCAAGTTTGGTCAACCCCATGTAAGTTATGGGGCAGTAACAGCACCCTTTTCAAAACGTGTTTTTCAGCCCGAAATAAACGCGTTTTTTCAGACAACTGAATCCCCATGTAACAGCAAAACTCAGAAGAGCCCACACACTCAGATCTTAACCCCAGTGTGCAGAAAGGGTCAAAACATGTTTTTCAGCAGAAATTAACATGTTTCTGCAAGTTTGGTCAACCCCATGTAAGTTATGGGGCAGTAACAGCACCCTTTTCAAAACGTGTTTTTCAGCCCGAAATAAACGCGTTTTTTCAGACAACTGAATCCCCATGTAACAGCAAGGCTCAGAAGAGCCCACACACTCAGATCTTAACCCCAGTGTGCAGAAAGGGTCAAAACGTGTTTTTCAGCAGAAATAAACTTGTTTCTGCAAGTTTGGTCAACCCCATATAAGTTATGGGGCAGTAACAGCACCCTTTTCAAAACGTGTTTTTCAGCCCGAAATAAACGCGTTTTTTCACACAACTGAATCCCCATGTAACTGCAAAACTCAGAAGAGCCCACACACTCAGATCTTAACCCCACTGTGCAGAAAGGGTCAAAACGTGTTTTTCAGCAGAAATAAACATGTTTCTGCAAGTTTGGTCAACCCCATGTAAGTTATGGGGCAGTAAAAGCACCCTTTTCAAAACGTGTTTTTCAGCCCGAAATAAACGCGTTTTTTCAGACAACTGAATCCCCATGTAACAGCAAGGCTCAGAAGAGCCCACACACTCAGATCTTAACCCCAGTGTGCAGAAAGTGTCAGAACGTGTTTTTCAGCAGAAATTAACATGTTTCTGCAAGTTTGGTCAACCCCATGTAAGTTATGGGGCAGTAACAGCACCCTTTTCAAAACGTGTTTTTCAGCCCGAAATAAACGCGTTTTTTCAGACAACTGAATCCCCATGTAACAGCAAAACTCAGAAGAGCCCACACACTCAGATCTTAACCCCAGTGTGCAGAAAGTGTCAAAACGTGTTTTTCAGCAGAAATAAACATGTTTCTGCAAGTTTGGTCAACCCCATGTTAGTTATGGGGCAGTAACAGCACCCTTTTCAAAACGTGTTTTTCAGCCCGAAATAAACGCGTTTTTTCAGACAACTGAATCCCCATGTAACAGCAAAACTCAGAAGAGCCCACACACTCAGATCTTAACCCCAGTGTGCAGAAAGGGTCAAAACGTGTTTTTCAGCAGAAATAAACATGTTTCTGCAAGTTTGGTCAACCCCATGTAAGTTATGGGGCAGTAACAGCACCCTTTTCAAAACGTGTTTTTCAGCCCGAAATAAACGCGTTTTTTCAGACAACTGAATCCCATGTATCAGCAAAACTCAGAAGAGCCCACACACTCAGATGTTAACCCCAGTGTGCAGAAAGGGTCAAAACGTGTTTTTCAGCAGAAATAAACATGTTTCTGCAAGTTTGGTCAACTCCATGTAAGTTATGGGGCAGTAACAGCACCCTTTTCAAAACGTGTTTTTCAGCCCGAAATAAACGCGTTTTTTCAGACAACTGAATCCCCATGTAACAGCAAGGCTCAGAAGAGCCCACACACTCAGATCTTAACCCCAGTGTGCAAAAAGGGTCAAAACGTGTTTTTCAGCAGAAATAAACATGTTTCTGCAAGTTTGGTCAACCCCATGTTAGTTATGGGGCAGTAACAGCACCCTTTTCAAAACGTGTTTTTCAGCCCGAAATAAACGCGTTTTTTCAGACAACTGAATCCCCATGTAACAACAAAACTCAGAAGAGCCCACACACTCAGATCTTAACCCCAGTGTGCAGAAAGGGTCAAAACGTGTTTTTCAGCAGAAATAAACATGTTTCTGCAAGTTTGGTCAACCCCATGTAAGTTATGGGGCAGTAACAGCACACTTTTCAAAACGTGTTTTTCAGCCCGAAATAAACGCGTTTTTTCAGACAACTGAATCCCCATGTAACAGCAAAACTCAGAAGAGCCCACACACTGAGATCTTAACCCCAGTGTGCAGAAAGGGTCAAAACATGTTTTTCAGCAGAAATTAACATGTTTCTGCAAGTTTGGTCAACCCCATGTAAGTTATGGGGCAGTAACAGCACCCTTTTCAAAACGTGTTTTTCAGCCCGAAATAAACGCGTTTTTTCAGACAACTGAATCCCCATGTAACAGCAAAACTCAGAAGAGCCCACACACTCAGATCTTAACCCCAGTGTGCAGAAAGGGTCAAAACGTGTTTTTCAGCAGAAATAAACTTGTTTCTGCAAGTTTGGTCATCCCCATATAAGTTATGGGGCAGTAACAGCACCCTTTTCAAAACGTGTTTTTCAGCCCGAAATAAACGCGTTTTTACAGACAACTGAATCCCCATGTAACAGCAAGGCTCAGAAGAGCCCACACACTCAGATCTTAACCCCAGTGTGCAGAAAGTGTCAAAACGTGTTTTTCAGCAGGAATAAACATGTTTCTGCAAGTTTGGTCAACCCCATGTAAGTTATGGGGCAGTAACAGCACCCTTTTCAAAACGTGTTTTTCAGCCCGAAATAAACGCGTTTTTTCAGACAACTGAATCCCCATGTAACAGCAAAACTCAGAAGAGCCCACACACTCAGATCTTAACCCCAGTGTGCAGAAAGGGTCAAAACATGTTTTTCAGCAGAAATTAACATGTTTCTGCAAGTTTGGTCAACCCCATGTAAGTTATGGGGCAGTAACAGCACCCTTTTCAAAACGTGTTTTTCAGCCCGAAATAAACGCGTTTTTTCAGACAACTGAATCCCCATGTAACAGCAAGGCTCAGAAGAGCCCACACACTCAGATCTTAACCCCAGTGTGCAGAAAGGGTCAAAACGTGTTTTTCAGCAGAAATAAACTTGTTTCTGCAAGTTTGGTCAACCCCATATAAGTTATGGGGCAGTAACAGCACCCTTTTCAAAACGTGTTTTTCAGCCCGAAATAAACGCGTTTTTTCACACAACTGAATCCCCATGTAACTGCAAAACTCAGAAGAGCCCACACACTCAGATCTTAACCCCACTGTGCAGAAAGGGTCAAAACGTGTTTTTCAGCAGAAATAAACATGTTTCTGCAAGTTTGGTCAACCCCATGTAAGTTATGGGGCAGTAAAAGCACCCTTTTCAAAACGTGTTTTTCAGCCCGAAATAAACGCGTTTTTTCAGACAACTGAATCCCCATGTAACAGCAAGGCTCAGAAGAGCCCACACACTCAGATCTTAACCCCAGTGTGCAGAAAGTGTCAGAACGTGTTTTTCAGCAGAAATTAACATGTTTCTGCAAGTTTGGTCAACCCCATGTAAGTTATGGGGCAGTAACAGCACCCTTTTCAAAACGTGTTTTTCAGCCCGAAATAAACGCGTTTTTTCAGACAACTGAATCCCCATGTAACAGCAAAACTCAGAAGAGCCCACACACTCAGATCTTAACCCCAGTGTGCAGAAAGTGTCAAAACGTGTTTTTCAGCAGAAATAAACATGTTTCTGCAAGTTTGGTCAACCCCATGTAAGTTATGGGGCAGTAACAGCACCCTTTTCAAAACGTGTTTTTCAGCCCGAAATAAACGCGTTTTTTCAGACAACTGAATCCCCATGTAACAGCAAAACTCAGAAGAGCCCACACACTCAGATCTTAACCCCAGTGTGCAGAAAGGGTCAAAACGTGTTTTTCAGCAGAAATAAACATGTTTCTGCAAGTTTGGTCAACCCCATGTAAATTATGGGGCAGTAACAGCACCCTTTTCAAAACGTGTTTTTCAGCCCGAAATAAACGCGTTTTTTCAGACAACCGAATCCCCATGTAACAGCAAAACTCAGAAGAGCCCACACACTCAGATCTTAACCCCAGTGTGCAGAAAGGGTCAAAACGTGTTTTTCAGCAGAAATAAACTTGTTTCTGCAAGTTTGGTCAACCCCATATAAGTTATGGGGCAGTAACAGCACCCTTTTCAAAACGTGTTTTTCAGCCCGAAATAAACGCGTTTTTTCAGACAACTGAATCCCCATGTAACAGCAAAACTCAGAAGAGCCCACACACTCAGATCTTAACCCCAGTGTGCAGAAAGGGTCAAAACGTGTTTTTCAGCAGAAATAAACATGTTTCTGCAAGTTTGGTCGACCCCATGTAAGTTATAGGGCAGTAACAGCACCCTTTTAAAAACGTGTTTTTCAGCCCGAAATAAACGCGTTTTTTCAGACAACTGAATCCCCATGTAACAGCAAAACTCAGAAGAGCCCACACACTCAGATCTTAACCCCAGTGTGCAGAAAGGGTCAAAACGTGTTTTTCAGCAGAAATAAACATGTTTCTGCAAGTTTGGTCAACCCCATGTAAGTTATGGGTCAGTAACAGCACCCTTTTCAAAACGTGTTTTTCAGCCCGAAATAAACGCGTTTTTTCAGACAACCGAATCCCCATGTAACAGCAAAACTCAGAAGAGCCCACACACTCAGATCTTAACCCCAGTGTGCAGAAAGGGTCAAAACGTGTTTTTCAGCAGAAATAAACATGTTTCTGCAAGTTTGGTCAACCCCATGTAAGTTATGGGGCAGTAACAGCACCCTTTTCAAAACGTGTTTTTCAGCCCGAAATAAACGCGTTTTTTCAGACAACTGAATCCCCATGTAACAGCAAGGCTCAGAAGAGCCCACACACTCAGATCTTAACCCCAGTGTGCAGAAAGTGTCAAAACGTGTTTTTCAGCAGAAATAAACATGTTTCTGCAAGTTTGGTCAACCCCATGTAAGTTATGGGGCAGTAACAGCACCCTTTTCAAAACGTGTTTTTCAGCCCGAAATAAACGCGTTTTTTCAGACAACTGAATCCCCATGTAACAGCAAAACTCAGAAGAGCCCACACACTCAGATCTTAACCCCAGTGTGCAGAAAGGGTCAAAACGTGTTTTTCAGCAGAAATAAACATGTTTCTGCAAGTTTGGTCGACCCCATGTAAGTTATAGGGCAGTAACAGCACCCTTTTAAAAACGTGTTTTTCAGCCCGAAATAAACGCGTTTTTTCAGACAACTGAATCCCCATGTAACAGCAAAACTCAGAAGAGCCCACACACTCAGATCTTAACCCCATTGTGCAGAAAGGGTCAAAACGTGTTTTTCAGCAGAAATAAACATGTTTCTGCAAGTTTGGTCAACCCCATGTTAGTTATGGGGCAGTAACAGCACCCTTTTCAAAACGTGTTTTTCAGCCCGAAATAAACGCGTTTTTTCAGACAACTGAATCCCCATGTAACAGCAAAACTCAGAAGAGCCCACACACTCAGATCTTAACCCCAGTGTGCAGAAAGGGTCAAAACGTGTTTTTCAGCAGAAATAAACATGTTTCTGCAAGTTTGGTCAACCCCATGTAAGTTATGGGGCAGTAACAGCACCCTTTTCAAAACGTGTTTTTCAGCCCGAAATAAACGCGTTTTTTCAGACAACTGAATCCCATGTATCAGCAAAACTCAGAAGAGCCCACACACTCAGATGTTAACCCCAGTGTGCAGAAAGGGTCAAAACGTGTTTTTCAGCAGAAATAAACATGTTTCTGCAAGTTTGGTCAACCCCATGTAAGTTATGGGGCAGTAACAGCACCCTTTTCAAAACGTGTTTTTCAGCCCGAAATAAACGCGTTTTTTCAGACAACTGAATCCCCATGTAACAGCAAGGCTCAGAAGAGCCCACACACTCAGATCTTAACCCCAGTGTGCAAAAAGGGTCAAAACGTGTTTTTCAGCAGAAATAAACATGTTTCTGCAAGTTTGGTCAACCCCATGTTAGTTATGGGGCAGTAACAGCACCCTTTTCAAAACGTGTTTTTCAGCCCGAAATAAACGCGTTTTTTCAGACAACTGAATCCCCATGTAACAACAAAACTCAGAAGAGCCCACACACTCAGATCTTAACCCCAGTGTGCAGAAAGGGTCAAAACGTGTTTTTCAGCAGAAATAAACATGTTTCTGCAAGTTTGGTCAACCCCATGTAAGTTATGGGGCAGTAACAGCACACTTTTCAAAACGTGTTTTTCAGCCCGAAATAAACGCGTTTTTTCAGACAACTGAATCCCCATGTAACAGCAAAACTCAGAAGAGCCCACACACTCAGATCTTAACCCCAGTGAGCAGAAAGGGTCAAAACGTGTTTTTCAGCAGAAATAAACATGTTTCTGCAAGTTTGGTCAACCCCATGTAAGTTATGGGGCAGTAACAGCACCCTTTTCAAAACGTGTTTTTCAGCCCGAAATAAACGCGTTTTTTCAGACAACTGAATCCCCATGTAACAGCAAGGCTCAGAAGAGCCCACACACTCAGATCTTAACCCCAGTGTGCAGAAAGTGTCAAAACGTGTTTTTCAGCAGAAATAAACATGTTTCTGCAAGTTTGGTCAACCCCATGTAAGTTATGGGGCAGTAACAGCACCCTTTTCAAAACGTGTTTTTCAGCCCGAAATAAACGCGTTTTTTCAGACAACTGAATCCCCATGTAACAGCAAAACTCAGAAGAGCCCACACACTCAGATCTTAACCCCAGTGTGCAGAAAGGGTCAAAATGTGTTTTTCAGCAGAAATAAACATGTTTCTGCAAGTTTGGTCAACCCCATGTAAGTTATAGGGCAGTAACAGCACCCTTTTAAAAACGTGTTTTTCAGCCCGAAATAAACGCGTTTTTTCAGACAACTGAATCCCCATGTAACAGCAAAACTCAGAAGAGCCCACACACTCAGATCTTAACCCCAGTGTGCAGAAAGGGTCAAAACGTTTTTTTCAGCAGAAATAAACTTGTTTCTGCAAGTTTGGTCAACCCCATGTAAGTTATGGGGCAGTAACAGCACCCTTTTCAAAACGTGTTTTTCAGCCCGAAATAAACGCGTTTTTTCAGACAACTGAATCCCCATGTAACAGCAAAACTCAGAAGAGCCCACACACTCAGATCTTAATCCCAGTGTGCAGAAAGGGTCAAAACGTGTTTTTCAGCAGAAATAAACATGTTTCTGCAAGTTTGGTCGACCCCATGTAAGTTATAGGGCAGTAACAGCACCCTTTTCAAAACGTGTTTTTCAGCCCGAAATAAACGCGTTTTTTCAGACAACTGAATACCCATGTAGCAGCAAGGCTCAGAAGAGCCCACACTCAGATCTTAACCCCAGTGTGCTGAAAGTGTCAAAACATGTTTTTCAGCAGAAATAAACATGTTTCTGCAAGTTTGGTCAACCCCATGTAAGTTATGGGGCAGTAACAGTACACTTTTCAAAACGTGTTTTTCAGCCCGAAATAAGCGCGTTTTTTCAGACAACTGAATCCCCATGTAGCAACAAGGCTCAGAAGAGCCCACACACTCAGATCTTAACCCCAGTGTGCTGAAAGTGTCAAAACATGTTTTTCAGCAGAAATAAACATGTTTCTGCAAGTTTGGTCAACCCCATGTAAGTTATGGGGCAGTAACAGTACACTTTTCAAAACGTGTTTTTCAGCCCGAAATAAACGCGTTTTTTCAGACAACTGAATACCCATGTAGCAGCAAGTCTCAGAAGAGCCCACACACTCAGCTCTTAACCCCAGTGTGCAGAAAGGGTCAAAACGTGTTTTTCAGCAGAAATAAACATGTTTCTGCAAGTTTGGTCAACCCCATGTAAGTTATGGGGCAGTAACAGTACACTCTGCAAAACGTGTTTTTCAGCCCGAAATAAACGCGTTTTTTCAGACAACTGAATCCCCATGTAGCAGCAAGGCTCAGAAGAGCCCACACACTCAGATCTTAACCCCAGTGTGCAGAAAGGTTCAAAACATGTTTTTCAGCAGAAATAAACATGTTTCTGCAAGTTTGGTCAACCCCATGTAAGTTATGGGGCAGTAACAGTACACTTTTCAAAACGTGTTTTTCAGCCCGAAATAAACGCGTTTTTTCAGACAACTGAATCCCCATATAGCAACAAGGCTCAGAAGAGCCCACACACTCAGATCTTAACCCCAGTGTGCAGAAAGGGTCAAAACTTGTTTTTCAGCAGAAATAAACATGTTTCTGCAAGTTTGGTCAACCCCATGTAAGTTATGGGGCAGTAACAGTACACTTTTCAAAACGTGTTTTTCAGCCCGAAATAAACGCGTTTTTTCAGACAACTGAATCCCCATGTATCAGCAAGGCTCAGAAGAGCCCACACACTCAGATCTTAACCCCAGTGTGCTGAAAGTGTCAAAACATGTTTTTCAGCAGAAATAAACATGTTTCTGCAAGTTTGGTCAACCCCATGTAAGTTATGGGGCAGTAACAGTACACTTTTCAAAACGTGTTTTTCAGCCCTTAATAAACGCGTTTTTTCAGACAACTGAATCCCCATGTAGCAACAAGGCTCAGAAGAGCCCACACACTCAGATCTTAACCCCAGTGTGCTGAAAGTGTCAAAACTTGTTTTTCAGCAGAAATAAACATGTTTCTGCAAGTTTGGTCAACCCCATGTAAGTTATGGGGCAGTAACAGTACACTTTTCAAAACGTGTTTTTCAGCCCGAAATAAACGCGTTTTTTCAGACAACTGAATACCCATGTAGCAGCAAGGCTCAGAAGAGCCCACACACTCAGATCTTAACCCCAGTGTGCTGAAAGTGTCAAAACATGTTTTTCAGCAGAAATAAACATGTTTCTGCAAGTTTGGTCAACCCCATGTAAGTTATGGGGCAGTAACAGTACACTTTTCAAAACGTGTTTTTCAGCCCGAAATAAACGCGTTTTTTCAGACAACTGAATACCCATGTAGCAGCAAGTCTCAGAAGAGCCCACACACTCAGCTCTTAACCCCAGTGTGCAGAAAGGGTCAAAACGTGTTTTTCAGCAGAAATAAACATGTTTCTGCAAGTTTGGTCAACCCCATGTAAGTTATGGGGCAGTAACAGTACACTCTGCAAAACGTGTTTTTCAGCCCGAAATAAACGCGTTTTTTCAGACAACTGAATCCCCATGTAGCAGCAAGGCTCAGAAGAGCCCACACACTCAGATCTTAACCCCAGTGTGCAGAAAGGTTCAAAACATGTTTTTCAGCAGAAATAAACATGTTTCTGCAAGTTTGGTCAACCCCATGTAAGTTATGGGGCAGTAACAGTACACTTTTCAAAACGTGTTTTTCAGCCCGAAATAAACGCGTTTTTTCAGACAACTGAATCCCCATATAGCAACAAGGCTCAGAAGAGCCCACACACTCAGATCTTAACCCCAGTGTGCAGAAAGGGTCAAAACTTGTTTTTCAGCAGAAATAAACATGTTTCTGCAAGTTTGGTCAACCCCATGTAAGTTATGGGGCAGTAACAGTACACTTTTCAAAACGTGTTTTTCAGCCCGAAATAAACGCGTTTTTTCAGACAACTGAATCCCCATGTATCAGCAAGGCTCAGAAGAGCCCACACACTCAGATCTTAACCCCAGTGTGCTGAAAGTGTCAAAACATGTTTTTCAGCAGAAATAAACATGTTTCTGCAAGTTTGGTCAACCCCATGTAAGTTATGGGGCAGTAACAGTACACTTTTCAAAACGTGTTTTTCAGCCCTTAATAAACGCGTTTTTTCAGACAACTGAATCCCCATGTAGCAACAAGGCTCAGAAGAGCCCACACACTCAGATCTTAACCCCAGTGTGCTGAAAGTGTCAAAACTTGTTTTTCAGCAGAAATAAACATGTTTCTGCAAGTTTGGTCAACCCCATGTAAGTTATGGGGCAGTAACAGTACACTTTTCAAAACGTGTTTTTCAGCCCGAAATAAACGCGTTTTTTCAGACAACTGAATACCCATGTAGCAGCAAGGCTCAGAAGAGCCCACACACTCAGATCTTAACCCCAGTGTGCTGAAAGTGTCAAAACATGTTTTTCAGCAGAAATAAACATGTTTCTGCAAGTTTGGTCAACCCCATGTAAGTTATGGGGCAGTAACAGTACACTTTTCAAAACGTGTTTTTCAGCCCGAAATAAGCGCGTTTTTTCAGACAACTGAATCCCCATGTAGCAACAAGGCTCAGAAGAGCCCACACACTCAGATCTTAACCCCAGTGTGCTGAAAGTGTCAAAACATGTTTTTCAGCAGAAATAAACATGTTTCTGCAAGTTTGGTCAACCCCATGTAAGTTATGGGGCAGTAACAGTACACTTTTCAAAACGTGTTTTTCAGCCCGAAATAAACGCGTTTTTTCAGACAACTGAATACCCATGTAGCAGCAAGTCTCAGAAGAGCCCACACACTCAGCTCTTAACCCCAGTGTGCAGAAAGGGTCAAAACGTGTTTTTCAGCAGAAATAAACATGTTTCTGCAAGTTTGGTCAACCCCATGTAAGTTATGGGGCAGTAACAGTACACTCTGCAAAACGTGTTTTTCAGCCCGAAATAAACGCGTTTTTTCAGACAACTGAATCCCCATGTAGCAGCAAGGCTCAGAAGAGCCCACACACTCAGATCTTAACCCCAGTGTGCAGAAAGGTTCAAAACATGTTTTTCAGCAGAAATAAACATGTTTCTGCAAGTTTGGTCAACCCCATGTAAGTTATGGGGCAGTAACAGTACACTTTTCAAAACGTGTTTTTCAGCCCGAAATAAACGCGTTTTTTCAGACAACTGAATCCCCATATAGCAACAAGGCTCAGAAGAGCCCACACACTCAGATCTTAACCCCAGTGTGCAGAAAGGGTCAAAACTTGTTTTTCAGCAGAAATAAACATGTTTCTGCAAGTTTGGTCAACCCCATGTAAGTTATGGGGCAGTAACAGTACACTTTTCAAAACGTGTTTTTCAGCCCGAAATAAACGCGTTTTTTCAGACAACTGAATCCCCATGTATCAGCAAGGCTCAGAAGAGCCCACACACTCAGATCTTAACCCCAGTGTGCTGAAAGTGTCAAAACATGTTTTTCAGCAGAAATAAACATGTTTCTGCAAGTTTGGTCAACCCCATGTAAGTTATGGGGCAGTAACAGTACACTTTTCAAAACGTGTTTTTCAGCCCTTAATAAACGCGTTTTTTCAGACAACTGAATCCCCATGTAGCAACAAGGCTCAGAAGAGCCCACACACTCAGATCTTAACCCCAGTGTGCTGAAAGTGTCAAAACATGTTTTTCAGCAGAAATAAACATGTTTCTGCAAGTTTGGTCAACCCCATGTAAGTTATGGGGCAGTAACAGTACACTTTTCAAAACGTGTTTTTCAGCCCGAAATAAACGCGTTTTTTCAGACAACTGAATCCCCATGTAGCAACAAGGCTCAGAAGAGCCCACACACTCAGATCTTAACCCCAGTGTGCTGAAAGTGTCAAAACATGTTTTTCAGCAGAAATAAACATGTTTCTGCAAGTTTGGTCAACCCCATGTAAGTTATGGGGCAGTAACAGTACACTTTTCAAAACGTGTTTTTCAGCCCGAAATAAACGCGTTTTTTCAGACAACTGAATACCCATGTAGCAGCAAGTCTCAGAAGAGCCCACACACTCAGCTCTTAACCCCAGTGTGCAGAAAGGGTCAAAACGTGTTTTTCAGCAGAAATAAACATGTTTCTGCAAGTTTGGTCAACCCCATGTAAGTTATGGGGCAGTAACAGTACACTCTGCAAAACGTGTTTTTCAGCCCGAAATAAACGCGTTTTTTCAGACAACTGAATCCCCATGTAGCAGCAAGGCTCAGAAGAGCCCACACACTCAGATCTTAACCCCAGTGTGCTGAAAGTGTCAAAACATGTTTTTCAGCAGCAATAAACATGTTTCTGCAAGTTTGGTCAACCCCATGTAAGTTATGGGGCAGTAACAGTACACTTTTCAAAACGTGTTTTTCAGCCCGAAATAAACGCGTTTTTTCAGACAACTGAATCCCCATGTAGCAGCAAGGCTCAGAAGAGCCCACACACTCAGATCTTAACCCCAGTGTGCTGAAAGTGTCAAAACATGTTTTTCAGCAGAAATAAACATGTTTCTGCAAGTTTGGTCAACCCCATGTAAGTTATGGGGCAGTAACAGTACACTTTTCAAAACGTGTTTTTCAGCCCGAAATAAACGCGTTTTTTCAGACAACTGAATCCCCATGTAGCAACAAGGCTCAGAAGAGCCCACACACTCAGATCTTAACCCCAGTGTGCTGAAAGTGTCAAAACATGTTTTTCAGCAGAAATAAACATGTTTCTGCAAGTTTGGTCAACCCCATGTAAGTTATGGGGCAGTAACAGTACACTTTTCAAAACGTGTTTTTCAGCCCGAAATAAACGCGTTTTTTCAGACAACTGAATCCCCATGCAGCAACAAGGCTCAGAAGAGCCCACACACTCAGATCTTAACCCCAGTGTGCTGAAAGTGTCAAAACTTGTTTTTCAGCAGAAATAAACATGTTTCTGCAAGTTTGGTCAACCCCATGTAAGTTATGGGGCAGTAACAGTACACTTTTCAAAACGTGTTTTTCAGCCCGAAATAAACGCGTTTTTTCAGACAACTGAATCCCCATGTAGCAACAAGGCTCAGAAGAGCCCACACACTCAGATCTTAACCCCAGTGTGCTGAAAGTGTCAAAACATGTTTTTCAGCAGAAATAAACATGTTTCTGCAAGTTTGGTCAACCCCATGTAAGTTATGGGGCAGTAACAGTACACTTTTCAAAACGTGTTTTTCAGCCCGAAATAAACGCGTTTTTTCAGACAACTGAATACCCATGTAGCAGCAAGTCTCAGAAGAGCCCACACACTCAGCTCTTAACCCCAGTGTGCAGAAAGGGTCAAAACGTGTTTTTCAGCAGAAATAAACATGTTTCTGCAAGTTTGGTCAACCCCATGTAAGTTATGGGGCAGTAACAGTACACTCTGCAAAACGTGTTTTTCAGCCCGAAATAAACGCGTTTTTTCAGACAACTGAATCCCCATGTAGCAGCGAGGCTCAGAAGAGCCCACACACTCAGCTCTTAACCCCAGTGTGCAGAAAGGGTCAAAACGTGTTTTTCAGCAGAAATAAACATGTTTCTGCAAGTTTGGTCAACCCCATGTAAGTTATGGGGCAGTAACAGTACACTCTGCAAAACGTGTTTTTCAGCCCGAAATAAACGCGTTTTTTCAGACAACTGAATCCCCATGTAGCAGCAAGGCTCAGAAGAGCCCACACACTCAGATCTTAACCCCAGTGTGCAGAAAGGTTCAAAACATGTTTTTCAGCAGAAATAAACATGTTTCTGCAAGTTTGGTCAACCCCATGTAAGTTATGGGGCAGTAACAGTACACTTTTCAAAACGTGTTTTTCAGCCCGAAATAAACGTGTTTTTTCAGACAACTGAATCCCCATGTAGCAACAAGGCTCAGAAGAGCCCACACACTCAGATCTTAACCCCAGTGTGCTGAAAGTGTCAAAACATGTTTTTCAGCAGAAATAAACATGTTTCTGCAAGTTTGGTCAACCCCATGTAAGTTATGGGGCAGTAACAGTACACTTTTCAAAACGTGTTTTTCAGCCCGAAATAAACGCGTTTTTTCAGACAACTGAATCCCCATGTAGCAACAAGGCTCAGAAGAGCCCACACACTCAGATCTTAACCCCAGTGTGCTGAAGGTGTCAAAACATGTTTTTCAGCAGAAATAAACATGTTTCTGCAAGTTTGGTCAACCCCATGTAAGTTATGGGGCAGTAACAGTACACTTTTCAAAACGTGTTTTTCAGCCCGAAATAAACGCGTTTTTTCAGACAACTGAATCCCCATGTAGCAACAAGGCTCAGAAGAGCCCACACACTCAGATCTTAACCCCAGTGTGCTGAAAGTGTCAAAACATGTTTTTCAGCAGAAATAAACATGTTTCTGCAAGTTTGGTCAACCCCATGTAAGTTATGGGGCAGTAACAGTACACTTTTCAAAACGTGTTTTTCAGCCCGAAATAAACGCGTTTTTTCAGACAACTGAATCCCCATGTAGCAGCAAGGCTCAGAAGAGCCCACACACTCAGATCTTAACCCCAGTGTGCTGAAAGTGTCAAAACATGTTTTTCAGCAGAAATAAACATGTTTCTGCAAGTTTGGTCAACCCCATGTAAGTTATGGGGCAGTAACAGTACACTTTTCAAAACGTGTTTTTCAGCCCGAAATAAACGCGTTTTTTCAGACAACTGAATCCCCATGTAGCAACAAGGCTCAGAAGAGCCCACACACTCAGATCTTAACCCCAGTGTGCAGAAAGGTTCAAAACATGTTTTTCAGCAGAAATAAACATGTTTCTGCAAGTTTGGTCAACCCCATGTAAGTTATGGGGCAGTAACAGTACACTTTTCAAAACGTGTTTTTCAGCCCGAAATAAACGCGTTTTTTCAGACAACTGAATCCCCATGTAGCAGCAAGGCTCAGAAGAGCCCACACACTCAGATCTTAACCCCAGTGTGCAGAAAGGTTCAAAACATGTTTTTCAGCAGAAATAAACATGTTTCTGCAAGTTTGGTCAACCCCATGTAAGTTATGGGGCAGTAACAGTACACTTTTCAAAACGTGTTTTTCAGCCCGAAATAAACGCGTTTTTTCAGACAACTGAATCCCCATGTAGCAACAAGGCTCAGAAGAGCCCACACACTCAGATCTTAACCCCAGTGTGCTGAAAGTGTCAAAACATGTTTTTCAGCAGAAATAAACATGTTTCTGCAAGTTTGGTCAACCCCATGTAAGTTATGGGGCAGTAACAGTACACTTTTCAAAACGTGTTTTTCAGCCCGAAATAAACGCGTTTTTTCAGACAACTGAATACCCATGTAGCAGCAAGTCTCAGAAGAGCCCACACACTCAGCTCTTAACCCCAGTGTGCAGAAAGGGTCAAAACGTGTTTTTCAGCAGAAATAAACATGTTTCTGCAAGTTTGGTCAACCCCATGTAAGTTATGGGGCAGTAACAGTACACTTTTCAAAACGTGTTTTTCAGCCCGAAATAAACGCGTTTTTTCAGACAACTGAATCCCCATATAGCAACAAGGCTCAGAAGAGCCCACACACTCAGATCTTAACCCCAGTGTGCTGAAAGTGTCAAAACATGTTTTTCAGCAGAAATAAACATGTTTCTGCAAGTTTGGTCAACCCCATGTAAGTTATGGGGCAGTAACAGTACACTTTTCAAAACGTGTTTTTCAGCCCGAAATAAACGCGTTTTTTCAGACAACTGAATCCCCATGTAGCAGCAAGGCTCAGAAGAGCCCACACACTCAGATCTTAACCCCAGTGTGCTGAAAGTGTCAAAACATGTTTTTCAGCAGAAATAAACATGTTTCTGCAAGTTTGGTCAACCCCATGTAAGTTATGGGGCAGTAACAGTACACTTTTCAAAACGTGTTTTTCAGCCCGAAATAAACGCGTTTTTTCAGACAACTGAATCCCCATGTAGCAACAAGGCTCAGAAGAGCCCACACACTCAGATCTTAACCCCAGTGTGCTGAAAGTGTCAAAACATGTTTTTCAGCAGAAATAAACATGTTTCTGCAAGTTTGGTCAACCCCATGTAAGTTATGGGGCAGTAACAGTACACTTTTCAAAACGTGTTTTTCAGCCCGAAATAAACGCGTTTTTTCAGCAACTGAATCCCCATGTAGCAGCAAGGCTCAGAAGAGCCCACACACTCAGATCTTAACCCCAGTGTGCAGAAAGGTTCAAAACATGTTTTTCAGCAGAAATAAACATGTTTCTGCAAGTTTGGTCAACCCCATGTAAGTTATGGGGCAGTAACAGTACACTTTTCAAAACGTGTTTTTCAGCCCGAAATAAACGCGTTTTTTCAGACAACTGAATCCCCATGTAGCAACAAGGCTCAGAAGAGCCCACACACTCAGATCTTAACCCCAGTGTGCTGAAAGTGTCAAAACATGTTTTTCAGCAGAAATAAACATGTTTCTGCAAGTTTGGTCAACCCCATGTAAGTTATGGGGCAGTAACAGTACACTTTTCAAAACGTGTTTTTCAGCCCGAAATAAACGCGTTTTTTCAGACAACTGAATCCCCATATAGCAACAAGGCTCAGAAGAGCCCACACACTCAGATCTTAACCCCAGTGTGCTGAAAGTGTCAAAACATGTTTTTCAGCAGAAATAAACATGTTTCTGCAAGTTTGGTCAACCCCATGTAAGTTATGGGGCAGTAACAGTACACTTTTCAAAACGTGTTTTTCAGCCCGAAATAAACGCGTTTTTTCAGACAACTGAATCCCCATGTAGCAGCAAGGCTCAGAAGAGCCCACACACTCAGATCTTAACCCCAGTGTGCTGAAAGTGTCAAAACATGTTTTTCAGCAGAAATAAACATGTTTCTGCAAGTTTGGTCAACCCCATGTAAGTTATGGGGCAGTAACAGTACACTTTTCAAAACGTGTTTTTCAGCCCGAAATAAACGCGTTTTTTCAGACAACTGAATCCCCATGTAGCAACAAGGCTCAGAAGAGCCCACACACTCAGATCTTAACCCCAGTGTGCTGAAAGTGTCAAAACATGTTTTTCAGCAGAAATAAACATGTTTCTGCAAGTTTGGTCAACCCCATGTAAGTTATGGGGCAGTAACAGTACACTTTTCAAAACGTGTTTTTCAGCCCGAAATAAACGCGTTTTTTCAGCAACTGAATCCCCATGTAGCAGCAAGGCTCAGAAGAGCCCACACACTCAGATCTTAACCCCAGTGTGCAGAAAGGTTCAAAACATGTTTTTCAGCAGAAATAAACATGTTTCTGCAAGTTTGGTCAACCCCATGTAAGTTATGGGGCAGTAACAGTACACTTTTCAAAACGTGTTTTTCAGCCCGAAATAAACGCGTTTTTTCAGACAACTGAATCCCCATGTAGCAACAAGGCTCAGAAGAGCCCACACACTCAGATCTTAACCCCAGTGTGCTGAAAGTGTCAAAACATGTTTTTCAGCAGAAATAAACATGTTTCTGCAAGTTTGGTCAACCCCATGTAAGTTATGGGGCAGTAACAGTACACTTTTCAAAACGTGTTTTTCAGCCCGAAATAAACGCGTTTTTTCAGACAACTGAATACCCATGTAGCAGCAAGTCTCAGAAGAGCCCACACACTCAGATCTTAACCCCAGTGTGCTGAAAGTGTCAAAACATGTTTTTCAGCAGAAATAAACATGTTTTTGCAAGTTTGGTCAACCGCATGTAAGTTATGGGGCAGTAACAGTACACTTTTCAAAACGTGTTTTTCAGCCCGAAATAAACGCGTTTTTTCAGACAACTGAATCCCCATGCAGCAACAAGGCTCAGAAGAGCCCACACACTCAGATCTTAACCCCAGTGTGCTGAAAGTGTCAAAACTTGTTTTTCAGCAGAAATAAACATGTTTCTGCAAGTTTGGTCAACCCCATGTAAGTTATGGGGCAGTAACAGTACACTTTTCAAAACGTGTTTTTCAGCCCGAAATAAACGCGTTTTTTCAGACAACTGAATACCCATGTAGCAGCAAGGCTCAGAAGAGCCCACACTCAGATCTTAACCCCAGTGTGCTGAAAGTGTCAAAACATGTTTTTCAGCAGAAATAAACATGTTTCTGCAAGTTTGGTCAACCCCATGTAAGTTATGGGGCAGTAACAGTACACTTTTCAAAACGTGTTTTTCAGCCCGAAATAAACGCGTTTTTTCAGACAACTGAATACCCATGTAGCAGCAAGTCTCAGAAGAGCCCACACACTCAGCTCTTAACCCCAGTGTGCAGAAAGGGTCAAAACGTGTTTTTCAGCAGAAATAAACATGTTTCTGCAAGTTTGGTCAACCCCATGTAAGTTATGGGGCAGTAACAGTACACTCTGCAAAACGTGTTTTTCAGCCCGAAATAAACGCGTTTTTTCAGACAACTGAATCCCCATGTAGCAGCAAGGCTCAGAAGAGCCCACACACTCAGATCTTAACCCCAGTGTGCAGAAAGGTTCAAAACATGTTTTTCAGCAGAAATAAACATGTTTCTGCAAGTTTGGTCAACCCCATGTAAGTTATGGGGCAGTAACAGTACACTTTTCAAAACGTGTTTTTCAGCCCGAAATAAACGCGTTTTTTCAGACAACTGAATCCCCATATAGCAACAAGGCTCAGAAGAGCCCACACACTCAGATCTTAACCCCAGTGTGCAGAAAGGGTCAAAACTTGTTTTTCAGCAGAAATAAACATGTTTCTGCAAGTTTGGTCAACCCCATGTAAGTTATGGGGCAGTAACAGTACACTTTTCAAAACGTGTTTTTCAGCCCGAAATAAACGCGTTTTTTCAGACAACTGAATCCCCATGTATCAGCAAGGCTCAGAAGAGCCCACACACTCAGATCTTAACCCCAGTGTGCTGAAAGTGTCAAAACATGTTTTTCAGCAGAAATAAACATGTTTCTGCAAGTTTGGTCAACCCCATGTAAGTTATGGGGCAGTAACAGTACACTTTTCAAAACGTGTTTTTCAGCCCTTAATAAACGCGTTTTTTCAGACAACTGAATCCCCATGTAGCAACAAGGCTCAGAAGAGCCCACACACTCAGATCTTAACCCCAGTGTGCTGAAAGTGTCAAAACATGTTTTTCAGCAGAAATAAACATGTTTCTGCAAGTTTGGTCAACCCCATGTAAGTTATGGGGCAGTAACAGTACACTTTTCAAAACGTGTTTTTCAGCCCGAAATAAACGCGTTTTTTCAGACAACTGAATCCCCATGTAGCAACAAGGCTCAGAAGAGCCCACACACTCAGATCTTAACCCCAGTGTGCTGAAAGTGTCAAAACATGTTTTTCAGCAGAAATAAACATGTTTCTGCAAGTTTGGTCAACCCCATGTAAGTTATGGGGCAGTAACAGTACACTTTTCAAAACGTGTTTTTCAGCCCGAAATAAACGCGTTTTTTCAGACAACTGAATCCCCATGTAGCAGCAAGGCTCAGAAGAGCCCACACACTCAGATCTTAACCCCAGTGTGCTGAAAGTGTCAAAACATGTTTTTCAGCAGCAATAAACATGTTTCTGCAAGTTTGGTCAACCCCATGTAAGTTATGGGGCAGTAACAGTACACTTTTCAAAACGTGTTTTTCAGCCCGAAATAAACGCGTTTTTTCAGACAACTGAATCCCCATGTAGCAGCAAGGCTCAGAAGAGCCCACACACTCAGATCTTAACCCCAGTGTGCTGAAAGTGTCAAAACATGTTTTTCAGCAGAAATAAACATGTTTCTGCAAGTTTGGTCAACCCCATGTAAGTTATGGGGCAGTAACAGTACACTTTTCAAAACGTGTTTTTCAGCCCGAAATAAACGCGTTTTTTCAGACAACTGAATCCCCATGCAGCAACAAGGCTCAGAAGAGCCCACACACTCAGATCTTAACCCCAGTGTGCTGAAAGTGTCAAAACTTGTTTTTCAGCAGAAATAAACATGTTTCTGCAAGTTTGGTCAACCCCATGTAAGTTATGGGGCAGTAACAGTACACTTTTCAAAACGTGTTTTTCAGCCCGAAATAAACGCGTTTTTTCAGACAACTGAATACCCATGTAGCAGCAAGGCTCAGAAGAGCCCACACACTCAGATCTTAACCCCAGTGTGCTGAAAGTGTCAAAACATGTTTTTCAGCAGAAATAAACATGTTTCTGCAAGTTTGGTCAACCCCATGTAAGTTATGGGGCAGTAACAGTACACTTTTCAAAACGTGTTTTTCAGCCCGAAATAAACGCGTTTTTTCAGACAACTGAATCCCCATGTAGCAACAAGGCTCAGAAGAGCCCACACACTCAGCTCTTAACCCCAGTGTGCAGAAAGGGTCAAAACGTGTTTTTCAGCAGAAATAAACATGTTTCTGCAAGTTTGGTCAACCCCATGTAAGTTATGGGGCAGTAACAGTACACTCTGCAAAACGTGTTTTTCAGCCCGAAATAAACGCGTTTTTTCAGACAACTGAATCCCCATGTAGCAGCAAGGCTCAGAAGAGCCCACACACTCAGCTCTTAACCCCAGTGTGCAGAAAGGGTCAAAACGTGTTTTTCAGCAGAAATAAACATGTTTCTGCAAGTTTGGTCAACCACATGTAAGTTATGGGGCAGTAACAGTACACTCTGCAAAACGTGTTTTTCAGCCCGAAATAAACGCGTTTTTTCAGACAACTGAATCCCCATGTAGCAGCAAGGCTCAGAAGAGCCCACACACTCAGATCTTAACCCCAGTGTGCAGAAAGGTTCAAAACATGTTTTTCAGCAGAAATAAACATGTTTCTGCAAGTTTGGTCAACCCCATGTAAGTTATGGGGCAGTAACAGTACACTTTTCAAAACGTGTTTTTCAGCCCGAAATAAACGCGTTTTTTCAGACAACTGAATCCCCATGTAGCAACAAGGCTCAGAAGAGCCCACACACTCAGATCTTAACCCCAGTGTGCTGAAAGTGTCAAAACATGTTTTTCAGCAGAAATAAACATGTTTCTGCAAGTTTGGTCAACCCCATGTAAGTTATGGGGCAGTAACAGTACACTTTTCAAAACGTGTTTTTCAGCCCGAAATAAACGCGTTTTTTCAGACAACTGAATACCCATGTAGCAGCAAGTCTCAGAAGAGCCCACACACTCAGCTCTTAACCCCAGTGTGCAGAAAGGGTCAAAACGTGTTTTTCAGCAGAAATAAACATGTTTCTGCAAGTTTGGTCAACCCCATGTAAGTTATGGGGCAGTAACAGTACACTCTGCAAAACGTGTTTTTCAGCCCGAAATAAACGCGTTTTTTCAGACAACTGAATCCCCATGTAGCAACAAGGCTCAGAAGAGCCCACACACTCAGATCTTAACCCCAGTGTGCTGAAAGTGTCAAAACATGTTTTTCAGCAGAAATAAACATGTTTCTGCAAGTTTGGTCAACCCCATGTAAGTTATGGGGCAGTAACAGTACACTTTTCAAAACGTGTTTTTCAGCCCGAAATAAACGCGTTTTTTCAGACAACTGAATCCCCATGTAGCAGCAAGGCTCAGAAGAGCCCACACACTCAGATCTTAACCCCAGTGTGCTGAAAGTGTCAAAACATGTTTTTCAGCAGCAATAAACATGTTTCTGCAAGTTTGGTCAACCCCATGTAAGTTATGGGGCAGTAACAGTACACTTTTCAAAACGTGTTTTTCAGCCCGAAATAAACGCGTTTTTTCAGACAACTGAATCCCCATGTAGCAGCAAGGCTCAGAAGAGCCCACACACTCAGATCTTAACCCCAGTGTGCTGAAAGTGTCAAAACATGTTTTTCAGCAGAAATAAACATGTTTCTGCAAGTTTGGTCAACCCCATGTAAGTTATGGGGCAGTAACAGTACACTTTTCAAAACGTGTTTTTCAGCCCGAAATAAACGCGTTTTTTCAGACAACTGAATCCCCATGCAGCAACAAGGCTCAGAAGAGCCCACACACTCAGATCTTAACCCCAGTGTGCTGAAAGTGTCAAAACTTGTTTTTCAGCAGAAATAAACATGTTTCTGCAAGTTTGGTCAACCCCATGTAAGTTATGGGGCAGTAACAGTACACTTTTCAAAACGTGTTTTTCAGCCCGAAATAAACGCGTTTTTTCAGACAACTGAATACCCATGTAGCAGCAAGGCTCAGAAGAGCCCACACACTCAGATCTTAACCCCAGTGTGCTGAAAGTGTCAAAACATGTTTTTCAGCAGAAATAAACATGTTTCTGCAAGTTTGGTCAACCCCATGTAAGTTATGGGGCAGTAACAGTACACTTTTCAAAACGTGTTTTTCAGCCCGAAATAAACGCGTTTTTTCAGACAACTGAATCCCCATGTAGCAACAAGGCTCAGAAGAGCCCACACACTCAGCTCTTAACCCCAGTGTGCAGAAAGGGTCAAAACGTGTTTTTCAGCAGAAATAAACATGTTTCTGCAAGTTTGGTCAACCCCATGTAAGTTATGGGGCAGTAACAGTACACTCTGCAAAACGTGTTTTTCAGCCCGAAATAAACGCGTTTTTTCAGACAACTGAATCCCCATGTAGCAGCAAGGCTCAGAAGAGCCCACACACTCAGATCTTAACCCCAGTGTGCAGAAAGGGTCAAAACGTGTTTTTCAGCAGAAATAAACATGTTTCTGCAAGTTTGGTCAACCCCATGTAAGTTATGGGGCAGTAACAGTACACTCTGCAAAACGTGTTTTTCAGCCCGAAATAAACGCGTTTTTTCAGACAACTGAATCCCCATGTAGCAGCAAGGCTCAGAAGAGCCCACACACTCAGATCTTAACCCCAGTGTGCTGAAAGTGTCAAAACATGTTTTTCAGCAGCAATAAACATGTTTCTGCAAGTTTGGTCAACCCCATGTAAGTTATGGGGCAGTAACAGTACACTTTTCAAAACGTGTTTTTCAGCCCGAAATAAACGCGTTTTTTCAGACAACTGAATCCCCATGTAGCAGCAAGGCTCAGAAGAGCCCACACACTCAGATCTTAACCCCAGTGTGCTGAAAGTGTCAAAACATGTTTTTCAGCAGAAATAAACATGTTTCTGCAAGTTTGGTCAACCCCATGTAAGTTATGGGGCAGTAACAGTACACTTTTCAAAACGTGTTTTTCAGCCCGAAATAAACGCGTTTTTTCAGACAACTGAATCCCCATGTAGCAACAAGGCTCAGAAGAGCCCACACACTCAGATCTTAACCCCAGTGTGCTGAAAGTGTCAAAACATGTTTTTCAGCAGAAATAAACATGTTTCTGCAAGTTTGGTCAACCCCATGTAAGTTATGGGGCAGTAACAGTACACTTTTCAAAACGTGTTTTTCAGCCCGAAATAAACGCGTTTTTTCAGACAACTGAATACCCATGTAGCAGCAAGTCTCAGAAGAGCCCACACACTCAGCTCTTAACCCCAGTGTGCAGAAAGGGTCAAAACGTGTTTTTCAGCAGACATAAACATGTTTCTGCAAGTTTGGTCAACCCCATGTAAGTTATGGGGCAGTAACAGTACACTCTGCAAAACGTGTTTTTCAGCCCGAAATAAACGCGTTTTTTCAGACAACTGAATCCCCATGTAGCAGCAAGGCTCAGAAGAGCCCACACACTCAGATCTTAACCCCAGTGTGCTGAAAGTGTCAAAACATGTTTTTCAGCAGAAATAAACATGTTTCTGCAAGTTTGGTCAACCCCATGTAAGTTATGGGGCAGTAACAGTACACTTTTCAAAACGTGTTTTTCAGCCCGAAATAAACGCGTTTTTTCAGACAACTGAATCCCCATGTAGCAACAAGGCTCAGAAGAGCCCACACACTCAGATCTTAACCCCAGTGTGCTGAAAGTGTCAAAACATGTTTTTCAGCAGAAATAAACATGTTTCTGCAAGTTTGGTCAACCCCATGTAAGTTATGGGGCAGTAACAGTACACTTTTCAAAACGTGTTTTTCAGCCCGAAATAAACGCGTTTTTTCAGCAACTGAATCCCCATGTAGCAGCAAGGCTCAGAAGAGCCCACACACTCAGATCTTAACCCCAGTGTGCAGAAAGGTTCAAAACATGTTTTTCAGCAGAAATAAACATGTTTCTGCAAGTTTGGTCAACCCCATGTAAGTTATGGGGCAGTAACAGTACACTTTTCAAAACGTGTTTTTCAGCCCGAAATAAACGCGTTTTTTCAGACAACTGAATCCCCATGTAGCAACAAGGCTCAGAAGAGCCCACACACTCAGATCTTAACCCCAGTGTGCTGAAAGTGTCAAAACATGTTTTTCAGCAGAAATAAACATGTTTCTGCAAGTTTGGTCAACCCCATGTAAGTTATGGGGCAGTAACAGTACACTTTTCAAAACGTGTTTTTCAGCCCGAAATAAACGCGTTTTTTCAGACAACTGAATACCCATGTAGCAGCAAGTCTCAGAAGAGCCCACACACTCAGCTCTTAACCCCAGTGTGCAGAAAGGGTCAAAACGTGTTTTTCAGCAGAAATAAACATGTTTCTGCAAGTTTGGTCAACCCCATGTAAGTTATGGGGCAGTAACAGTACACTCTGCAAAACGTGTTTTTCAGCCCGAAATAAACGCGTTTTTTCAGACAACTGAATCCCCATGTAGCAGCAAGGCTCAGAAGAGCCCACACACTCAGATCTTAACCCCAGTGTGCTGAAAGTGTCAAAACATGTTTTTCAGCAGAAATAAACATGTTTCTGCAAGTTTGGTCAACCGCATGTAAGTTATGGGGCAGTAACAGTACACTTTTCAAAACGTGTTTTTCAGCCCGAAATAAACGCGTTTTTTCAGACAACTGAATCCCCATGCAGCAACAAGGCTCAGAAGAGCCCACACACTCAGATCTTAACCCCAGTGTGCTGAAAGTGTCAAAACTTGTTTTTCAGCAGAAATAAACATGTTTCTGCAAGTTTGGTCAACCCCATGTAAGTTATGGGGCAGTAACAGTACACTTTTCAAAACGTGTTTTTCAGCCCGAAATAAACGCGTTTTTTCAGACAACTGAATACCCATGTAGCAGCAAGGCTCAGAAGAGCCCACACTCAGATCTTAACCCCAGTGTGCTGAAAGTGTCAAAACATGTTTTTCAGCAGAAATAAACATGTTTCTGCAAGTTTGGTCAACCCCATGTAAGTTATGGGGCAGTAACAGTACACTTTTCAAAACGTGTTTTTCAGCCCGAAATAAGCGCGTTTTTTCAGACAACTGAATCCCCATGTAGCAACAAGGCTCAGAAGAGCCCACACACTCAGATCTTAACCCCAGTGTGCTGAAAGTGTCAAAACATGTTTTTCAGCAGAAATAAACATGTTTCTGCAAGTTTGGTCAACCCCATGTAAGTTATGGGGCAGTAACAGTACACTTTTCAAAACGTGTTTTTCAGCCCGAAATAAACGCGTTTTTTCAGACAACTGAATACCCATGTAGCAGCAAGTCTCAGAAGAGCCCACACACTCAGCTCTTAACCCCAGTGTGCAGAAAGGGTCAAAACGTGTTTTTCAGCAGAAATAAACATGTTTCTGCAAGTTTGGTCAACCCCATGTAAGTTATGGGGCAGTAACAGTACACTCTGCAAAACGTGTTTTTCAGCCCGAAATAAACGCGTTTTTTCAGACAACTGAATCCCCATGTAGCAGCAAGGCTCAGAAGAGCCCACACACTCAGATCTTAACCCCAGTGTGCAGAAAGGTTCAAAACATGTTTTTCAGCAGAAATAAACATGTTTCTGCAAGTTTGGTCAACCCCATGTAAGTTATGGGGCAGTAACAGTACACTTTTCAAAACGTGTTTTTCAGCCCGAAATAAACGCGTTTTTTCAGACAACTGAATCCCCATATAGCAACAAGGCTCAGAAGAGCCCACACACTCAGATCTTAACCCCAGTGTGCAGAAAGGGTCAAAACTTGTTTTTCAGCAGAAATAAACATGTTTCTGCAAGTTTGGTCAACCCCATGTAAGTTATGGGGCAGTAACAGTACACTTTTCAAAACGTGTTTTTCAGCCCGAAATAAACGCGTTTTTTCAGACAACTGAATCCCCATGTATCAGCAAGGCTCAGAAGAGCCCACACACTCAGATCTTAACCCCAGTGTGCTGAAAGTGTCAAAACATGTTTTTCAGCAGAAATAAACATGTTTCTGCAAGTTTGGTCAACCCCATGTAAGTTATGGGGCAGTAACAGTACACTTTTCAAAACGTGTTTTTCAGCCCTTAATAAACGCGTTTTTTCAGACAACTGAATCCCCATGTAGCAACAAGGCTCAGAAGAGCCCACACACTCAGATCTTAACCCCAGTGTGCTGAAAGTGTCAAAACATGTTTTTCAGCAGAAATAAACATGTTTCTGCAAGTTTGGTCAACCCCATGTAAGTTATGGGGCAGTAACAGTACACTTTTCAAAACGTGTTTTTCAGCCCGAAATAAACGCGTTTTTTCAGACAACTGAATCCCCATGTAGCAACAAGGCTCAGAAGAGCCCACACACTCAGATCTTAACCCCAGTGTGCTGAAAGTGTCAAAACATGTTTTTCAGCAGAAATAAACATGTTTCTGCAAGTTTGGTCAACCCCATGTAAGTTATGGGGCAGTAACAGTACACTTTTCAAAACGTGTTTTTCAGCCCGAAATAAACGCGTTTTTTCAGACAACTGAATCCCCATGTAGCAGCAAGGCTCAGAAGAGCCCACACACTCAGATCTTAACCCCAGTGTGCTGAAAGTGTCAAAACATGTTTTTCAGCAGCAATAAACATGTTTCTGCAAGTTTGGTCAACCCCATGTAAGTTATGGGGCAGTAACAGTACACTTTTCAAAACGTGTTTTTCAGCCCGAAATAAACGCGTTTTTTCAGACAACTGAATCCCCATGTAGCAGCAAGGCTCAGAAGAGCCCACACACTCAGATCTTAACCCCAGTGTGCTGAAAGTGTCAAAACATGTTTTTCAGCAGAAATAAACATGTTTCTGCAAGTTTGGTCAACCCCATGTAAGTTATGGGGCAGTAACAGTACACTTTTCAAAACGTGTTTTTCAGCCCGAAATAAACGCGTTTTTTCAGACAACTGAATCCCCATGCAGCAACAAGGCTCAGAAGAGCCCACACACTCAGATCTTAACCCCAGTGTGCTGAAAGTGTCAAAACTTGTTTTTCAGCAGAAATAAACATGTTTCTGCAAGTTTGGTCAACCCCATGTAAGTTATGGGGCAGTAACAGTACACTTTTCAAAACGTGTTTTTCAGCCCGAAATAAACGCGTTTTTTCAGACAACTGAATACCCATGTAGCAGCAAGGCTCAGAAGAGCCCACACACTCAGATCTTAACCCCAGTGTGCTGAAAGTGTCAAAACATGTTTTTCAGCAGAAATAAACATGTTTCTGCAAGTTTGGTCAACCCCATGTAAGTTATGGGGCAGTAACAGTACACTTTTCAAAACGTGTTTTTCAGCCCGAAATAAACGCGTTTTTTCAGACAACTGAATCCCCATGTAGCAACAAGGCTCAGAAGAGCCCACACACTCAGCTCTTAACCCCAGTGTGCAGAAAGGGTCAAAACGTGTTTTTCAGCAGAAATAAACATGTTTCTGCAAGTTTGGTCAACCCCATGTAAGTTATGGGGCAGTAACAGTACACTCTGCAAAACGTGTTTTTCAGCCCGAAATAAACGCGTTTTTTCAGACAACTGAATCCCCATGTAGCAGCAAGGCTCAGAAGAGCCCACACACTCAGCTCTTAACCCCAGTGTGCAGAAAGGGTCAAAACGTGTTTTTCAGCAGAAATAAACATGTTTCTGCAAGTTTGGTCAACCACATGTAAGTTATGGGGCAGTAACAGTACACTCTGCAAAACGTGTTTTTCAGCCCGAAATAAACGCGTTTTTTCAGACAACTGAATCCCCATGTAGCAGCAAGGCTCAGAAGAGCCCACACACTCAGATCTTAACCCCAGTGTGCAGAAAGGTTCAAAACATGTTTTTCAGCAGAAATAAACATGTTTCTGCAAGTTTGGTCAACCCCATGTAAGTTATGGGGCAGTAACAGTACACTTTTCAAAACGTGTTTTTCAGCCCGAAATAAACGCGTTTTTTCAGACAACTGAATCCCCATGTAGCAACAAGGCTCAGAAGAGCCCACACACTCAGATCTTAACCCCAGTGTGCTGAAAGTGTCAAAACATGTTTTTCAGCAGAAATAAACATGTTTCTGCAAGTTTGGTCAACCCCATGTAAGTTATGGGGCAGTAACAGTACACTTTTCAAAACGTGTTTTTCAGCCCGAAATAAACGCGTTTTTTCAGACAACTGAATACCCATGTAGCAGCAAGTCTCAGAAGAGCCCACACACTCAGCTCTTAACCCCAGTGTGCAGAAAGGGTCAAAACGTGTTTTTCAGCAGAAATAAACATGTTTCTGCAAGTTTGGTCAACCCCATGTAAGTTATGGGGCAGTAACAGTACACTCTGCAAAACGTGTTTTTCAGCCCGAAATAAACGCGTTTTTTCAGACAACTGAATCCCCATGTAGCAGCAAGGCTCAGAAGAGCCCACACACTCAGATCTTAACCCCAGTGTGCTGAAAGTGTCAAAACATGTTTTTCAGCAGCAATAAACATGTTTCTGCAAGTTTGGTCAACCCCATGTAAGTTATGGGGCAGTAACAGTACACTTTTCAAAACGTGTTTTTCAGCCCGAAATAAACGCGTTTTTTCAGACAACTGAATCCCCATGTAGCAGCAAGGCTCAGAAGAGCCCACACACTCAGATCTTAACCCCAGTGTGCTGAAAGTGTCAAAACATGTTTTTCAGCAGAAATAAACATGTTTCTGCAAGTTTGGTCAACCCCATGTAAGTTATGGGGCAGTAACAGTACACTCTGCAAAACGTGTTTTTCAGCCCGAAATAAACGCGTTTTTTCAGACAACTGAATCCCCATGTAGCAGCAAGGCTCAGAAGAGCCCACACACTCAGATCTTAACCCCAGTGTGCTGAAAGTGTCAAAACATGTTTTTCAGCAGCAATAAACATGTTTCTGCAAGTTTGGTCAACCCCATGTAAGTTATGGGGCAGTAACAGTACACTTTTCAAAACGTGTTTTTCAGCCCGAAATAAACGCGTTTTTTCAGACAACTGAATCCCCATGTAGCAGCAAGGCTCAGAAGAGCCCACACACTCAGATCTTAACCCCAGTGTGCAGAAAGGTTCAAAACATGTTTTTCAGCAGAAATAAACATGTTTCTGCAAGTTTGGTCAACCCCATGTAAGTTATGGGGCAGTAACAGTACACTTTTCAAAACGTGTTTTTCAGCCCGAAATAAACGCGTTTTTTCAGACAACTGAATCCCCATGTAGCAACAAGGCTCAGAAGAGCCCACACACTCAGATCTTAACCCCAGTGTGCTGAAAGTGTCAAAACATGTTTTTCAGCAGAAATAAACATGTTTCTGCAAGTTTGGTCAACCCCATGTAAGTTATGGGGCAGTAACAGTACACTTTTCAAAACGTGTTTTTCAGCCCGAAATAAACGCGTTTTTTCAGACAACTGAATACCCATGTAGCAGCAAGTCTCAGAAGAGCCCACACACTCAGCTCTTAACCCCAGTGTGCAGAAAGGGTCAAAACGTGTTTTTCAGCAGAAATAAACATGTTTCTGCAAGTTTGGTCAACCCCATGTAAGTTATGGGGCAGTAACAGTACACTCTGCAAAACGTGTTTTTCAGCCCGAAATAAACGCGTTTTTTCAGACAACTGAATCCCCATGTAGCAGCAAGGCTCAAAAGAGCCCACACACTCAGATCTTAACCCCAGTGTGCTGAAAGTGTCAAAACATGTTTTTCAGCAGAAATAAACATGTTTCTGCAAGTTTGGTCAACCCCATGTAAGTTATGGGGCAGTAACAGTACACTTTTCAAAACGTGTTTTTCAGCCCGAAATAAACGCGTTTTTTCAGACAACTGAATCCCCATGCAGCAACAAGGCTCAGAAGAGCCCACACACTCAGATCTTAACCCCAGTGTGCTGAAAGTGTCAAAACTTGTTTTTCAGCAGAAATAAACATGTTTCTGCAAGTTTGGTCAACCCCATGTAAGTTATGGGGCAGTAACAGTACACTTTTCAAAACGTGTTTTTCAGCCCGAAATAAACGCGTTTTTTCAGACAACTGAATACCCATGTAGCAGCAAGGCTCAGAAGAGCCCACACTCAGATCTTAACCCCAGTGTGCTGAAAGTGTCAAAACATGTTTTTCAGCAGAAATAAACATGTTTCTGCAAGTTTGGTCAACCCCATGTAAGTTATGGGGCAGTAACAGTACACTTTTCAAAACGTGTTTTTCAGCCCGAAATAAGCGCGTTTTTTCAGACAACTGAATCCCCATGTAGCAACAAGGCTCAGAAGAGCCCACACACTCAGATCTTAACCCCAGTGTGCTGAAAGTGTCAAAACATGTTTTTCAGCAGAAATAAACATGTTTCTGCAAGTTTGGTCAACCCCATGTAAGTTATGGGGCAGTAACAGTACACTTTTCAAAACGTGTTTTTCAGCCCGAAATAAACGCGTTTTTTCAGACAACTGAATCCCCATGTAGCAACAAGGCTCAGAAGAGCCCACACACTCAGCTCTTAACCCCAGTGTGCAGAAAGGGTCAAAACGTGTTTTTCAGCAGAAATAAACATGTTTCTGCAAGTTTGGTCAACCCCATGTAAGTTATGGGGCAGTAACAGTACACTCTGCAAAACGTGTTTTTCAGCCCGAAATAAACGCGTTTTTTCAGACAACTGAATCCCCATGTAGCAGCAAGGCTCAGAAGAGCCCACACACTCAGCTCTTAACCCCAGTGTGCAGAAAGGGTCAAAACGTGTTTTTCAGCAGAAATAAACATGTTTCTGCAAGTTTGGTCAACCACATGTAAGTTATGGGGCAGTAACAGTACACTCTGCAAAACGTGTTTTTCAGCCCGAAATAAACGCGTTTTTTCAGACAACTGAATCCCCATGTAGCAGCAAGGCTCAGAAGAGCCCACACACTCAGATCTTAACCCCAGTGTGCAGAAAGGTTCAAAACATGTTTTTCAGCAGAAATAAACATGTTTCTGCAAGTTTGGTCAACCCCATGTAAGTTATGGGGCAGTAACAGTACACTTTTCAAAACGTGTTTTTCAGCCCGAAATAAACGCGTTTTTTCAGACAACTGAATCCCCATGTAGCAACAAGGCTCAGAAGAGCCCACACACTCAGATCTTAACCCCAGTGTGCTGAAAGTGTCAAAACATGTTTTTCAGCAGAAATAAACATGTTTCTGCAAGTTTGGTCAACCCCATGTAAGTTATGGGGCAGTAACAGTACACTTTTCAAAACGTGTTTTTCAGCCCGAAATAAACGCGTTTTTTCAGACAACTGAATACCCATGTAGCAGCAAGTCTCAGAAGAGCCCACACACTCAGCTCTTAACCCCAGTGTGCAGAAAGGGTCAAAACGTGTTTTTCAGCAGAAATAAACATGTTTCTGCAAGTTTGGTCAACCCCATGTAAGTTATGGGGCAGTAACAGTACACTCTGCAAAACGTGTTTTTCAGCCCGAAATAAACGCGTTTTTTCAGACAACTGAATCCCCATGTAGCAGCAAGGCTCAGAAGAGCCCACACACTCAGATCTTAACCCCAGTGTGCTGAAAGTGTCAAAACATGTTTTTCAGCAGCAATAAACATGTTTCTGCAAGTTTGGTCAACCCCATGTAAGTTATGGGGCAGTAACAGTACACTTTTCAAAACGTGTTTTTCAGCCCGAAATAAACGCGTTTTTTCAGACAACTGAATCCCCATGTAGCAGCAAGGCTCAGAAGAGCCCACACACTCAGATCTTAACCCCAGTGTGCTGAAAGTGTCAAAACATGTTTTTCAGCAGAAATAAACATGTTTCTGCAAGTTTGGTCAACCCCATGTAAGTTATGGGGCAGTAACAGTACACTTTTCAAAACGTGTTTTTCAGCCCGAAATAAATGCGTTTTTTCAGACAACTGAATCCCCATGTAGCAACAAGGCTCAGAAGAGCCCACACACTCAGATCTTAACCCCAGTGTGCTGAAAGTGTCAAAACATGTTTTTCAGCAGAAATAAACATGTTTCTGCAAGTTTGGTCAACCCCATGTAAGTTATGGGGCAGTAACAGTACACTTTTCAAAACGTGTTTTTCAGCCCGAAATAAACGCGTTTTTTCAGACAACTGAATACCCATGTAGCAGCAAGTCTCAGAAGAGCCCACACACTCAGCTCTTAACCCCAGTGTGCAGAAAGGGTCAAAACGTGTTTTTCAGCAGACATAAACATGTTTCTGCAAGTTTGGTCAACCCCATGTAAGTTATGGGGCAGTAACAGTACACTCTGCAAAACGTGTTTTTCAGCCCGAAATAAACGCGTTTTTTCAGACAACTGAATCCCCATGTAGCAGCAAGGCTCAGAAGAGCCCACACACTCAGATCTTAACCCCAGTGTGCTGAAAGTGTCAAAACATGTTTTTCAGCAGAAATAAACATGTTTCTGCAAGTTTGGTCAACCCCATGTAAGTTATGGGGCAGTAACAGTACACTTTTCAAAACGTGTTTTTCAGCCCGAAATAAACGCGTTTTTTCAGACAACTGAATCCCCATGTAGCAGCAAGGCTCAGAAGAGCCCACACACTCAGATCTTAACCCCAGTGTGCTGAAAGTGTCAAAACATGTTTTTCAGCAGAAATAAACATGTTTCTGCAAGTTTGGTCAACCCCATGTAAGTTATGGGGCAGTAACAGTACACTTTTCAAAACGTGTTTTTCAGCCCGAAATAAACGCGTTTTTTCAGACAACTGAATCCCCATGTAGCAACAAGGCTCAGAAGAGCCCACACACTCAGATCTTAACCCCAGTGTGCTGAAAGTGTCAAAACATGTTTTTCAGCAGAAATAAACATGTTTCTGCAAGTTTGGTCAACCCCATGTAAGTTATGGGGCAGTAACAGTACACTTTTCAAAACGTGTTTTTCAGCCCGAAATAAACGCGTTTTTTCAGCAACTGAATCCCCATGTAGCAGCAAGGCTCAGAAGAGCCCACACACTCAGATCTTAACCCCAGTGTGCAGAAAGGTTCAAAACATGTTTTTCAGCAGAAATAAACATGTTTCTGCAAGTTTGGTCAACCCCATGTAAGTTATGGGGCAGTAACAGTACACTTTTCAAAACGTGTTTTTCAGCCCGAAATAAACGCGTTTTTTCAGACAACTGAATCCCCATGTAGCAACAAGGCTCAGAAGAGCCCACACACTCAGATCTTAACCCCAGTGTGCTGAAAGTGTCAAAACATGTTTTTCAGCAGAAATAAACATGTTTCTGCAAGTTTGGTCAACCCCATGTAAGTTATGGGGCAGTAACAGTACACTTTTCAAAACGTGTTTTTCAGCCCGAAATAAACGCGTTTTTTCAGACAACTGAATACCCATGTAGCAGCAAGTCTCAGAAGAGCCCACACACTCAGCTCTTAACCCCAGTGTGCAGAAAGGGTCAAAACGTGTTTTTCAGCAGAAATAAACATGTTTCTGCAAGTTTGGTCAACCCCATGTAAGTTATGGGGCAGTAACAGTACACTCTGCAAAACGTGTTTTTCAGCCCGAAATAAACGCGTTTTTTCAGACAACTGAATCCCCATGTAGCAGCAAGGCTCAGAAGAGCCCACACACTCAGATCTTAACCCCAGTGTGCTGAAAGTGTCAAAACATGTTTTTCAGCAGAAATAAACATGTTTCTGCAAGTTTGGTCAACCGCATGTAAGTTATGGGGCAGTAACAGTACACTTTTCAAAACGTGTTTTTCAGCCCGAAATAAACGCGTTTTTTCAGACAACTGAATCCCCATGCAGCAACAAGGCTCAGAAGAGCCCACACACTCAGATCTTAACCCCAGTGTGCTGAAAGTGTCAAAACTTGTTTTTCAGCAGAAATAAACATGTTTCTGCAAGTTTGGTCAACCCCATGTAAGTTATGGGGCAGTAACAGTACACTTTTCAAAACGTGTTTTTCAGCCCGAAATAAACGCGTTTTTTCAGACAACTGAATACCCATGTAGCAGCAAGGCTCAGAAGAGCCCACACTCAGATCTTAACCCCAGTGTGCTGAAAGTGTCAAAACATGTTTTTCAGCAGAAATAAACATGTTTCTGCAAGTTTGGTCAACCCCATGTAAGTTATGGGGCAGTAACAGTACACTTTTCAAAACGTGTTTTTCAGCCCGAAATAAGCGCGTTTTTTCAGACAACTGAATCCCCATGTAGCAACAAGGCTCAGAAGAGCCCACACACTCAGATCTTAACCCCAGTGTGCTGAAAGTGTCAAAACATGTTTTTCAGCAGAAATAAACATGTTTCTGCAAGTTTGGTCAACCCCATGTAAGTTATGGGGCAGTAACAGTACACTTTTCAAAACGTGTTTTTCAGCCCGAAATAAACGCGTTTTTTCAGACAACTGAATACCCATGTAGCAGCAAGTCTCAGAAGAGCCCACACACTCAGCTCTTAACCCCAGTGTGCAGAAAGGGTCAAAACGTGTTTTTCAGCAGAAATAAACATGTTTCTGCAAGTTTGGTCAACCCCATGTAAGTTATGGGGCAGTAACAGTACACTCTGCAAAACGTGTTTTTCAGCCCGAAATAAACGCGTTTTTTCAGACAACTGAATCCCCATGTAGCAGCAAGGCTCAGAAGAGCCCACACACTCAGATCTTAACCCCAGTGTGCAGAAAGGTTCAAAACATGTTTTTCAGCAGAAATAAACATGTTTCTGCAAGTTTGGTCAACCCCATGTAAGTTATGGGGCAGTAACAGTACACTTTTCAAAACGTGTTTTTCAGCCCGAAATAAACGCGTTTTTTCAGACAACTGAATCCCCATATAGCAACAAGGCTCAGAAGAGCCCACACACTCAGATCTTAACCCCAGTGTGCAGAAAGGGTCAAAACTTGTTTTTCAGCAGAAATAAACATGTTTCTGCAAGTTTGGTCAACCCCATGTAAGTTATGGGGCAGTAACAGTACACTTTTCAAAACGTGTTTTTCAGCCCGAAATAAACGCGTTTTTTCAGACAACTGAATCCCCATGTATCAGCAAGGCTCAGAAGAGCCCACACACTCAGATCTTAACCCCAGTGTGCTGAAAGTGTCAAAACATGTTTTTCAGCAGAAATAAACATGTTTCTGCAAGTTTGGTCAACCCCATGTAAGTTATGGGGCAGTAACAGTACACTTTTCAAAACGTGTTTTTCAGCCCTTAATAAACGCGTTTTTTCAGACAACTGAATCCCCATGTAGCAACAAGGCTCAGAAGAGCCCACACACTCAGATCTTAACCCCAGTGTGCTGAAAGTGTCAAAACATGTTTTTCAGCAGAAATAAACATGTTTCTGCAAGTTTGGTCAACCCCATGTAAGTTATGGGGCAGTAACAGTACACTTTTCAAAACGTGTTTTTCAGCCCGAAATAAACGCGTTTTTTCAGACAACTGAATCCCCATGTAGCAACAAGGCTCAGAAGAGCCCACACACTCAGATCTTAACCCCAGTGTGCTGAAAGTGTCAAAACATGTTTTTCAGCAGAAATAAACATGTTTCTGCAAGTTTGGTCAACCCCATGTAAGTTATGGGGCAGTAACAGTACACTTTTCAAAACGTGTTTTTCAGCCCGAAATAAACGCGTTTTTTCAGACAACTGAATCCCCATGTAGCAGCAAGGCTCAGAAGAGCCCACACACTCAGATCTTAACCCCAGTGTGCTGAAAGTGTCAAAACATGTTTTTCAGCAGCAATAAACATGTTTCTGCAAGTTTGGTCAACCCCATGTAAGTTATGGGGCAGTAACAGTACACTTTTCAAAACGTGTTTTTCAGCCCGAAATAAACGCGTTTTTTCAGACAACTGAATCCCCATGCAGCAACAAGGCTCAGAAGAGCCCACACACTCAGATCTTAACCCCAGTGTGCTGAAAGTGTCAAAACTTGTTTTTCAGCAGAAATAAACATGTTTCTGCAAGTTTGGTCAACCCCATGTAAGTTATGGGGCAGTAACAGTACACTTTTCAAAACGTGTTTTTCAGCCCGAAATAAACGCGTTTTTTCAGACAACTGAATACCCATGTAGCAGCAAGGCTCAGAAGAGCCCACACACTCAGATCTTAACCCCAGTGTGCTGAAAGTGTCAAAACATGTTTTTCAGCAGAAATAAACATGTTTCTGCAAGTTTGGTCAACCCCATGTAAGTTATGGGGCAGTAACAGTACACTTTTCAAAACGTGTTTTTCAGCCCGAAATAAACGCGTTTTTTCAGACAACTGAATCCCCATGTAGCAACAAGGCTCAGAAGAGCCCACACACTCAGCTCTTAACCCCAGTGTGCAGAAAGGGTCAAAACGTGTTTTTCAGCAGAAATAAACATGTTTCTGCAAGTTTGGTCAACCCCATGTAAGTTATGGGGCAGTAACAGTACACTCTGCAAAACGTGTTTTTCAGCCCGAAATAAACGCGTTTTTTCAGACAACTGAATCCCCATGTAGCAGCAAGGCTCAGAAGAGCCCACACACTCAGCTCTTAACCCCAGTGTGCAGAAAGGGTCAAAACGTGTTTTTCAGCAGAAATAAACATGTTTCTGCAAGTTTGGTCAACCACATGTAAGTTATGGGGCAGTAACAGTACACTCTGCAAAACGTGTTTTTCAGCCCGAAATAAACGCGTTTTTTCAGACAACTGAATCCCCATGTAGCAGCAAGGCTCAGAAGAGCCCACACACTCAGATCTTAACCCCAGTGTGCAGAAAGGTTCAAAACATGTTTTTCAGCAGAAATAAACATGTTTCTGCAAGTTTGGTCAACCCCATGTAAGTTATGGGGCAGTAACAGTACACTTTTCAAAACGTGTTTTTCAGCCCGAAATAAACGCGTTTTTTCAGACAACTGAATCCCCATGTAGCAACAAGGCTCAGAAGAGCCCACACACTCAGATCTTAACCCCAGTGTGCTGAAAGTGTCAAAACATGTTTTTCAGCAGAAATAAACATGTTTCTGCAAGTTTGGTCAACCCCATGTAAGTTATGGGGCAGTAACAGTACACTTTTCAAAACGTGTTTTTCAGCCCGAAATAAACGCGTTTTTTCAGACAACTGAATACCCATGTAGCAGCAAGTCTCAGAAGAGCCCACACACTCAGCTCTTAACCCCAGTGTGCAGAAAGGGTCAAAACGTGTTTTTCAGCAGAAATAAACATGTTTCTGCAAGTTTGGTCAACCCCATGTAAGTTATGGGGCAGTAACAGTACACTCTGCAAAACGTGTTTTTCAGCCCGAAATAAACGCGTTTTTTCAGACAACTGAATCCCCATGTAGCAGCAAGGCTCAGAAGAGCCCACACACTCAGATCTTAACCCCAGTGTGCTGAAAGTGTCAAAACATGTTTTTCAGCAGAAATAAACATGTTTCTGCAAGTTTGGTCAACCCCATGTAAGTTATGGGGCAGTAACAGTACACTCTGCAAAACGTGTTTTTCAGCCCGAAATAAACGCGTTTTTTCAGACAACTGAATCCCCATGTAGCAGCAAGGCTCAGAAGAGCCCACACACTCAGATCTTAACCCCAGTGTGCTGAAAGTGTCAAAACATGTTTTTCAGCAGCAATAAACATGTTTCTGCAAGTTTGGTCAACCCCATGTAAGTTATGGGGCAGTAACAGTACACTTTTCAAAACGTGTTTTTCAGCCCGAAATAAACGCGTTTTTTCAGACAACTGAATCCCCATGTAGCAGCAAGGCTCAGAAGAGCCCACACACTCAGATCTTAACCCCAGTGTGCAGAAAGGTTCAAAACATGTTTTTCAGCAGAAATAAACATGTTTCTGCAAGTTTGGTCAACCCCATGTAAGTTATGGGGCAGTAACAGTACACTTTTCAAAACGTGTTTTTCAGCCCGAAATAAACGCGTTTTTTCAGACAACTGAATCCCCATGTAGCAACAAGGCTCAGAAGAGCCCACACACTCAGATCTTAACCCCAGTGTGCTGAAAGTGTCAAAACATGTTTTTCAGCAGAAATAAACATGTTTCTGCAAGTTTGGTCAACCCCATGTAAGTTATGGGGCAGTAACAGTACACTTTTCAAAACGTGTTTTTCAGCCCGAAATAAACGCGTTTTTTCAGACAACTGAATACCCATGTAGCAGCAAGTCTCAGAAGAGCCCACACACTCAGCTCTTAACCCCAGTGTGCAGAAAGGGTCAAAACGTGTTTTTCAGCAGAAATAAACATGTTTCTGCAAGTTTGGTCAACCCCATGTAAGTTATGGGGCAGTAACAGTACACTCTGCAAAACGTGTTTTTCAGCCCGAAATAAACGCGTTTTTTCAGACAACTGAATCCCCATGTAGCAGCAAGGCTCAGAAGAGCCCACACACTCAGATCTTAACCCCAGTGTGCTGAAAGTGTCAAAACATGTTTTTCAGCAGAAATAAACATGTTTCTGCAAGTTTGGTCAACCCCATGTAAGTTATGGGGCAGTAACAGTACACTTTTCAAAACGTGTTTTTCAGCCCGAAATAAACGCGTTTTTTCAGACAACTGAATCCCCATGCAGCAACAAGGCTCAGAAGAGCCCACACACTCAGATCTTAACCCCAGTGTGCTGAAAGTGTCAAAACTTGTTTTTCAGCAGAAATAAACATGTTTCTGCAAGTTTGGTCAACCCCATGTAAGTTATGGGGCAGTAACAGTACACTTTTCAAAACGTGTTTTTCAGCCCGAAATAAACGCGTTTTTTCAGACAACTGAATACCCATGTAGCAGCAAGGCTCAGAAGAGCCCACACTCAGATCTTAACCCCAGTGTGCTGAAAGTGTCAAAACATGTTTTTCAGCAGAAATAAACATGTTTCTGCAAGTTTGGTCAACCCCATGTAAGTTATGGGGCAGTAACAGTACACTTTTCAAAACGTGTTTTTCAGCCCGAAATAAGCGCGTTTTTTCAGACAACTGAATCCCCATGTAGCAACAAGGCTCAGAAGAGCCCACACACTCAGATCTTAACCCCAGTGTGCTGAAAGTGTCAAAACATGTTTTTCAGCAGAAATAAACATGTTTCTGCAAGTTTGGTCAACCCCATGTAAGTTATGGGGCAGTAACAGTACACTTTTCAAAACGTGTTTTTCAGCCCGAAATAAACGCGTTTTTTCAGACAACTGAATACCCATGTAGCAGCAAGTCTCAGAAGAGCCCACACACTCAGCTCTTAACCCCAGTGTGCAGAAAGGGTCAAAACGTGTTTTTCAGCAGAAATAAACATGTTTCTGCAAGTTTGGTCAACCCCATGTAAGTTATGGGGCAGTAACAGTACACTTTTCAAAACGTGTTTTTCAGCCCGAAATAAACGCGTTTTTTCAGACAACTGAATCCCCATGTAGCAACAAGGCTCAGAAGAGCCCACACACTCAGATCTTAACCCCAGTGTGCTGAAAGTGTCAAAACATGTTTTTCAGCAGAAATAAACATGTTTCTGCAAGTTTGGTCAACCCCATGTAAGTTATGGGGCAGTAACAGTACACTTTTCAAAACGTGTTTTTCAGCCCGAAATAAACGCGTTTTTTCAGACAACTGAATCCCCATGTAGCAACAAGGCTCAGAAGAGCCCACACACTCAGATCTTAACCCCAGTGTGCTGAAAGTGTCAAAACATGTTTTTCAGCAGAAATAAACATGTTTCTGCAAGTTTGGTCAACCCCATGTAAGTTATGGGGCAGTAACAGTACACTTTTCAAAACGTGTTTTTCAGCCCGAAATAAACGCGTTTTTTCAGACAACTGAATCCCCATGTAGCAACAAGGCTCAGAAGAGCCCACACACTCAGATCTTAACCCCAGTGTGCTGAAAGTGTCAAAACATGTTTTTCAGCAGAAATAAACATGTTTCTGCAAGTTTGGTCAACCCCATGTAAGTTATGGGGCAGTAACAGTACACTTTTCAAAACGTGTTTTTCAGCCCGAAATAAACGCGTTTTTTCAGACAACTGAATCCCCATGTAGCAGCAAGGCTCAGAAGAGCCCACACACTCAGATCTTAACCCCAGTGTGCTGAAAGTGTCAAAACATGTTTTTCAGCAGAAATAAACATGTTTCTGCAAGTTTGGTCAACCCCATGTAAGTTATGGGGCAGTAACAGTACACTTTTCAAAACGTGTTTTTCAGCCCGAAATAAAAGCGTTTTTTCAGACAACTGAATCCCCATGTAGCAACAAGGCTCAGAAGAGCCCACACACTCAGATCTTAACCCCAGTGTGCTGAAAGTGTCAAAACATGTTTTTCAGCAGAAATAAACATGTTTCTGCAAGTTTGGTCAACCCCATGTAAGTTATGGGGCAGTAACAGTACACTTTTCAAAACGTGTTTTTCAGCCCGAAATAAACGCGTTTTTTCAGACAACTGAATCCCCATGCAGCAACAAGGCTCAGAAGAGCCCACACACTCAGATCTTAACCCCAGTGTGCTGAAAGTGTCAAAACTTGTTTTTCAGCAGAAATAAACATGTTTCTGCAAGTTTGGTCAACCCCATGTAAGTTATGGGTCAGTAACAGTACACTTTTCAAAACGTGTTTTTCAGCCCGAAATAAACGCGTTTTTTCAGACAACTGAATACCCATGTAGCAGCAAGGCTCAGAAGAGCCCACACACTCAGATCTTAACCCCAGTGTGCTGAAAGTGTCAAAACATGTTTTTCAGCAGAAATAAACATGTTTCTGCAAGTTTGGTCAACCCCATGTAAGTTATGGGGCAGTAACAGTACACTTTTCAAAACGTGTTTTTCAGCCCGAAATAAACGCGTTTTTTCAGACAACTGAATCCCCATGTAGCAACAAGGCTCAGAAGAGCCCACACACTCAGATCTTAACCCCAGTGTGCTGAAAGTGTCAAAACATGTTTTTCAGCAGAAATAAACATGTTTCTGCAAGTTTGGTCAACCCCATGTAAGTTATGGGGCAGTAACAGTACACTTTTCAAAACGTGTTTTTCAGCCCGAAATAAACGCGTTTTTTCAGACAACTGAATCCCCATGTAGCAGCAAGGCTCAGAAGAGCCCACACACTCAGATCTTAACCCCAGTGTGCAGAAAGGTTCAAAACATGTTTTTCAGCAGAAATAAACATGTTTCTGCAAGTTTGGTCAACCCCATGTAAGTTATGGGGCAGTAACTACACTTTTCAAAACGTGTTTTTCAGCCCGAAATAAACGCGTTTTTTCAGACAACTGAATCCCCATGTAGCAACAAGGCTCAGAAGAGCCCACACACTCAGATCTTAACCCCAGTGTGCAGAAAGGGTCAAAACTTGTTTTTCAGCAGAAATAAACATGTTTCTGCAAGTTTGGTCAACCCCATGTAAGTTATGGGGCAGTAACAGTACACTTTTCAAAACGTGTTTTTCAGCCCGAAATAAACGCGTTTTTTCAGACAACTGAATCCCCATGTAGCAGCAAGGCTCAGAAGAGCCCACACACTCAGATCTTAACCCCAGTGTGCAGAAAGGTTCAAAACATGTTTTTCAGCAGAAATAAACATGTTTCTGCAAGTTTGGTCAACCCCATGTAAGTTATGGGGCAGTAACAGTACACTTTTCAAAACGTGTTTTTCAGCCCGAAATAAACGCGTTTTTTCAGACAACTGAATCCCCATGTAGCAACAAGGCTCAGAAGAGCCCACACACTCAGATCTTAACCCCAGTGTGCTGAAAGTGTCAAAACATGTTTTTCAGCAGAAATAAACATGTTTCTGCAAGTTTGGTCAACCCCATGTAAGTTATGGGGCAGTAACAGTACACTTTTCAAAACGTGTTTTTCAGCCCGAAATAAACGCGTTTTTTCAGACAACTGAATCCCCATGTAGCAACAAGGCTCAGAAGAGCCCACACACTCAGATCTTAACCCCAGTGTGCTGAAAGTGTCAAAACATGTTTTTCAGCAGAAATAAACATGTTTCTGCAAGTTTGGTCAACCCCATGTAAGTTATGGGGCAGTAACAGTACACTTTTCAAAACGTGTTTTTCAGCCCGAAATAAACGCGTTTTTTCAGACAACTGAATCCCCATGTAGCAACAAGGCTCAGAAGAGCCCACACACTCAGATCTTAACCCCAGTGTGCTGAAAGTGTCAAAACATGTTTTTCAGCAGAAATAAACATGTTTCTGCAAGTTTGGTCAACCCCATGTAAGTTATGGGGCAGTAACAGTACACTTTTCAAAACGTGTTTTTCAGCCCGAAATAAACGCGTTTTTTCAGACAACTGAATACCCATGTAGCAGCAAGGCTCAGAAGAGCCCACACACTCAGCTCTTAACCCCAGTGTGCAGAAAGGGTCAAAACGTGTTTTTCAGCAGAAATAAACATGTTTCTGCAAGTTTGGTCAACCCCATGTAAGTTATGGGGCAGTAACAGTACACTCTGCAAAACGTGTTTTTCAGCCCGAAATAAACGCGTTTTTTCAGACAACTGAATCCCCATGTAGCAGCAAGGCTCAGAAGAGCCCACACACTCAGCTCTTAACCCCAGTGTGCAGAAAGGGTCAAAACGTGTTTTTCAGCAGAAATAAACATGTTTCTGCAAGTTTGGTCAACCCCATGTAAGTTATGGGGCAGTAACAGTACACTCTGCAAAACGTGTTTTTCAGCCCGAAATAAACGCGTTTTTTCATACAACTGAATCCCCATGTAGCAGCAAGGCTCAGAAGAGCCCACACACTCAGATCTTAACCCCAGTGTGCAGAAAGGTTCAAAACATGTTTTTCAGCAGAAATAAACATGTTTCTGCAAGTTTGGTCAACCCCATGTAAGTTATGGGGCAGTAACAGTACACTTTTCAAAACGTGTTTTTCAGCCCGAAATAAACGTGTTTTTTCAGACAACTGAATCCCCATGTAGCAACAAGGCTCAGAAGAGCCCACACACTCAGATCTTAACCCCAGTGTGCTGAAAGTGTCAAAACATGTTTTTCAGCAGAAATAAACATGTTTCTGCAAGTTTGGTCAACCCCATGTAAGTTATGGGGCAGTAACAGTACACTTTTCAAAACGTGTTTTTCAGCCCGAAATAAACGCGTTTTTTCAGACAACTGAATCCCCATGTAGCAACAAGGCTCAGAAGAGCCCACACACTCAGATCTTAACCCCAGTGTGCTGAAGGTGTCAAAACATGTTTTTCAGCAGAAATAAACATGTTTCTGCAAGTTTGGTCAACCCCATGTAAGTTATGGGGCAGTAACAGTACACTTTTCAAAACGTGTTTTTCAGCCCGAAATAAACGCGTTTTTTCAGACAACTGAATACCCATGTAGCAGCAAGTCTCAGAAGAGCCCACACACTCAGCTCTTAACCCCAGTGTGCAGAAAGGGTCAAAACGTGTTTTTCAGCAGAAATAAACATGTTTCTGCAAGTTTGGTCAACCCCATGTAAGTTATGGGGCAGTAACAGTACACTCTGCAAAACGTGTTTTTCAGCCCGAAATAAACGCGTTTTTTCAGACAACTGAATCCCCATGTAGCAACAAGGCTCAGAAGAGCCCACACACTCAGATCTTAACCCCAGTGTGCTGACAGTGTCAAAACATGTTTTTCAGCAGAAATAAACATGTTTCTGCAAGTTTGGTCAACCCCATGTAAGTTATGGGGCAGTAACAGTACACTTTTCAAAACGTGTTTTTCAGCCCGAAATAAACGCGTTTTTTCAGACAACTGAATCCCCATGCAGCAACAAGGCTCAGAAGAGCCCACACACTCAGATCTTAACCCCAGTGTGCTGAAAGTGTCAAAACTTGTTTTTCAGCAGAAATAAACATGTTTCTGCAAGTTTGGTCAACCCCATGTAAGTTATGGGGCAGTAACAGTACACTTTTCAAAACGTGTTTTTCAGCCCGAAATAAACGCGTTTTTCAGACAACTGAATACCCATGTAGCAGAAAGGCTCAGAAGAGCCCACACACTCAGATCTTAACCCCAGTGTGCTGAAAGTGTCAAAACATGTTTTTCAGCAGAAATAAACATGTTTCTGCAAGTTTGGTCAACCCCATGTAAGTTATGGGGCAGTAACAGTACACTTTTCAAAACGTGTTTTTCAGCCCGAAATAAACGCGTTTTTTCAGACAACTGAATACCCATGTAGCAGCAAGTCTCAGAAGAGCCCACACACTCAGCTCTTAACCCCAGTGTGCAGAAAGGGTCAAAACGTGTTTTTCAGCAGAAATAAACATGTTTCTGCAAGTTTGGTCAACCCCATGTAAGTTATGGGGCAGTAACAGTACACTCTGCAAAACGTGTTTTTCAGCCCGAAATAAACGCGTTTTTTCAGACAACTGAATCCCCATGTAGCAGCAAGGCTCAGAAGAGCCCACACACTCAGATCTTAACCCCAGTGTGCAGAAAGGTTCAAAACATGTTTTTCAGCAGAAATAAACATGTCTCTGCAAGTTTGGTCAACCCCATGTAAGTTATGGGGCAGTAACAGTACACTTTTCAAAACGTGTTTTTCAGCCCGAAATAAACGCGTTTTTTCAGACAACTGAATCCCCATGTAGCAACAAGGCTCAGAAGAGCCCACACACTCAGATCTTAACCCCAGTGTGCTGAAAGTGTCAAAACATGTTTTTCAGCAGAAATAAACATGTTTCTGCAAGTTTGGTCAACCCCATGTAAGTTATGGGGCAGTAACAGTACACTTTTCAAAACGTGTTTTTCAGCCCGAAATAAACGCGTTTTTTCAGACAACTGAATCCCCATGTAGCAGCAAGGCTCAGACGAGCCCACACACTCAGATCTTAACCCCAGTGTGCAGAAAGGGTCAAAACGTGTTTTTCAGCAGAAATAAACATGTTTCTGCAAGTTTGGTCAACCCCATGTAAGTTATGGGGCAGTAACAGTACACTCTGCAAAACGTGTTTTTCAGCCCGAAATAAACGCGTTTTTTCAGACAACTGAATCCCCATGTAGCAGCAAGGCTCAGAAGAGCCCACACACTCAGATCTTAACCCCAGTGTGCTGAAAGTGTCAAAACATGTTTTTCAGCAGAAATAAACATGTTTCTGCAAGTTTGGTCAACCCCATGTAAGTTATGGGGCAGTAACAGTACACTTTTCAAAACGTGTTTTTCAGCCCGAAATAAACGCGTTTTTTCAGACAACTGAATCCCCATGTAGCAACAAGGCTCAGAAGAGCCCACACACTCAGATCTTAACCCCAGTGTGCTGAAAGTGTCAAAACATGTTTTTCAGCAGAAATAAACAAGTTTCTGCAAGTTTGGTCAACCCCATGTAAGTTATGGGGCAGTAACAGTACACTCTGCAAAACGTGTTTTTCAGCCCGAAATAAACGCGTTTTTTCAGACAACTGAATACCCATGTAGCAGCAAGGCTCAGAAGAGCCCACACACTCAGATCTTAACCCCAGTGTGCTGAAAGTGTCAAAACATGTTTTTCAGCAGAAATAAACATGTTTCTGCAAGTTTGGTCAACCCCATGTAAGTTATGGGGCAGTAACAGTACACTTTTCAAAACGTGTTTTTCAGCCCGAAATAAACGCGTTTTTTCAGACAACTGAATCCCCATGTAGCAGCAAGGCTCAGAAGAGCCCACACACTCAGATCTTAACCCCAGTGTGCTGAAAGTGTCAAAACATGTTTTTCAGCAGAAATAAACATGTTTCTGCAAGTTTGGTCAACCCCATGTAAGTTATGGGGCAGTAACAGTACACTTTTCAAAACGTGTTTTTCAGCCCGAAATAAACGCGTTTTTTCAGACAACTGAATCCCCATGTAGCAACAAGGCTCAGAAGAGCCCACACACTCAGATCTTAACCCCAGTGTGCTGAAAGTGTCAAAACATGTTTTTCAGCAGAAATAAACATGTTTCTGCAAGTTTGGTCAACCCCATGTAAGTTATGGGGCAGTAACAGTACACTTTTCAAAACGTGTTTTTCAGCCCGAAATAAACGCGTTTTTTCAGACAACTGAATCCCCATGCAGCAACAAGGCTCAGAAGAGCCCACACACTCAGATCTTAACCCCAGTGTGCTGAAAGTGTCAAAACTTGTTTTTCAGCAGAAATAAACATGTTTCTGCAAGTTTGGTCAACCCCATGTAAGTTATGGGTCAGTAACAGTACACTTTTCAAAACGTGTTTTTCAGCCCGAAATAAACGCGTTTTTTCAGACAACTGAATACCCATGTAGCAGCAAGGCTCAGAAGAGCCCACACACTCAGATCTTAACCCCAGTGTGCTGAAAGTGTCAAAACATGTTTTTCAGCAGAAATAAACATGTTTCTGCAAGTTTGGTCAACCCCATGTAAGTTATGGGGCAGTAACAGTACACTTTTCAAAACGTGTTTTTCAGCCCGAAATAAACGCGTTTTTTCAGACAACTGAATCCCCATGTAGCAACAAGGCTCAGAAGAGCCCACACACTCAGATCTTAACCCCAGTGTGCTGAAAGTGTCAAAACATGTTTTTCAGCAGAAATAAACATGTTTCTGCAAGTTTGGTCAACCCCATGTAAGTTATGGGGCAGTAACAGTACACTTTTCAAAACGTGTTTTTCAGCCCGAAATAAACGCGTTTTTTCAGACAACTGAATACCCATGTAGCAGCAAGTCTCAGAAGAGCCCACACACTCAGCTCTTAACCCCAGTGTGCAGAAAGGGTCAAAACGTGTTTTTCAGCAGAAATAAACATGTTTCTGCAAGTTTGGTCAACCCCATGTAAGTTATGGGGCAGTAACAGTACACTCTGCAAAACGTGTTTTTCAGCCCGAAATAAACGCGTTTTTTCAGACAACTGAATCCCCATGTAGCAGCAAGGCTCAGAAGAGCCCACACACTCAGATCTTAACCCCAGTGTGCAGAAAGGTTCAAAACATGTTTTTCAGCAGAAATAAACATGTTTCTGCAAGTTTGGTCAACCCCATGTAAGTTATGGGGCAGTAACAGTACACTTTTCAAAACGTGTTTTTCAGCCCGAAATAAACGCGTTTTTTCAGACAACTGAATCCCCATGTAGCAACAAGGCTCAGAAGAGCCCACACACTCAGATCTTAACCCCAGTGTGCAGAAAGGGTCAAAACTTGTTTTTCAGCAGAAATAAACATGTTTCTGCAAGTTTGGTCAACCCCATGTAAGTTATGGGGCAGTAACAGTACACTTTTCAAAACGTGTTTTTCAGCCCGAAATAAACGCGTTTTTTCAGACAACTGAATCCCCATGTAGCAGCAAGGCTCAGAAGAGCCCACACACTCAGATCTTAACCCCAGTGTGCAGAAAGGTTCAAAACATGTTTTTCAGCAGAAATAAACATGTTTCTGCAAGTTTGGTCAACCCCATGTAAGTTATGGGGCAGTAACAGTACACTTTTCAAAACGTGTTTTTCAGCCCGAAATAAACGCGTTTTTTCAGACAACTGAATCCCCATGTAGCAACAAGGCTCAGAAGAGCCCACACACTCAGATCTTAACCCCAGTGTGCTGAAAGTGTCAAAACATGTTTTTCAGCAGAAATAAACATGTTTCTGCAAGTTTGGTCAACCCCATGTAAGTTATGGGGCAGTAACAGTACACTTTTCAAAACGTGTTTTTCAGCCCGAAATAAACGCGTTTTTTCAGACAACTGAATCCCCATGTAGCAACAAGGCTCAGAAGAGCCCACACACTCAGATCTTAACCCCAGTGTGCTGAAAGTGTCAAAACATGTTTTTCAGCAGAAATAAACATGTTTCTGCAAGTTTGGTCAACCCCATGTAAGTTATGGGGCAGTAACAGTACACTTTTCAAAACGTGTTTTTCAGCCCGAAATAAACGCGTTTTTTCAGACAACTGAATACCCATGTAGCAGCAAGTCTCAGAAGAGCCCACACACTCAGCTCTTAACCCCAGTGTGCAGAAAGGGTCAAAACGTGTTTTTCAGCAGAAATAAACATGTTTCTGCAAGTTTGGTCAACCCCATGTAAGTTATGGGGCAGTAACAGTACACTCTGCAAAACGTGTTTTTCAGCCCGAAATAATTGCGTTTTTTCAGACAACTGAATCCCCATGTAGCAGCAAGGCTCAGAAGAGCCCACACACTCAGCTCTTAACCCCAGTGTGCAGAAAGGGTCAAAACGTGTTTTTCAGCAGAAATAAACATGTTTCTGCAAGTTTGGTCAACCCCATGTAAGTTATGGGGCAGTAACAGTACACTCTGCAAAACGTGTTTTTCAGCCCGAAATAAACGCGTTTTTTCAGACAACTGAATCCCCATGTAGCAGCAAGGCTCAGAAGAGCCCACACACTCAGATCTTAACCCCAGTGTGCAGAAAGGTTCAAAACATGTTTTTCAGCAGAAATAAACATGTTTCTGCAAGTTTGGTCAACCCCATGTAAGTTATGGGGCAGTAACAGTACACTTTTCAAAACGTGTTTTTCAGCCCGAAATAAACGTGTTTTTTCAGACAACTGAATCCCCATGTAGCAACAAGGCTCAGAAGAGCCCACACACTCAGATCTTAACCCCAGTGTGCTGAAAGTGTCAAAACATGTTTTTCAGCAGAAATAAACATGTTTCTGCAAGTTTGGTCAACCCCATGTAAGTTATGGGGCAGTAACAGTACACTTTTCAAAACGTGTTTTTCAGCCCGAAATAAACGCGTTTTTTCAGACATCTGAATCCCCATGTAGCAACAAGGCTCAGAAGAGCCCACACACTCAGATCTTAACCCCAGTGTGCTGAAGGTGTCAAAACATGTTTTTCAGCAGAAATAAACATGTTTCTGCAAGTTTGGTCAACCCCATGTAAGTTATGGGGCAGTAACAGTACACTTTTCAAAACGTGTTTTTCAGCCCGAAATAAACGCGTTTTTTCAGACAACTGAATACCCATGTAGCAGCAAGTCTCAGAAGAGCCCACACACTCAGCTCTTAACCCCAGTGTGCAGAAAGGGTCAAAACGTGTTTTTCAGCAGAAATAAACATGTTTCTGCAAGTTTGGTCAACCCCATGTAAGTTATGGGGCAGTAACAGTACACTCTGCAAAACGTGTTTTTCAGCCCGAAATAAACGCGTTTTTTCAGACAACTGAATCCCCATGTAGCAGCAAGGCTCAGAAGAGCCCACACACTCAGATCTTAACCCCAGTGTGCAGAAAGGTTCAAAACATGTTTTTCAGCAGAAATAAACATGTCTCTGCAAGTTTGGTCAACCCCATGTAAGTTATGGGGCAGTAACAGTACACTTTTCAAAACGTGTTTTTCAGCCCGAAATAAACGCGTTTTTTCAGACAACTGAATCCCCATGTAGCAACAAGGCTCAGAAGAGCCCACACACTCAGATCTTAACCCCAGTGTGCTGAAAGTGTCAAAACATGTTTTTCAGCAGAAATAAACATGTTTCTGCAAGTTTGGTCAACCCCATGTAAGTTATGGAGCAGTAACAGTACACTTTTCAAAACGTGTTTTTCAGCCCGAAATAAACGCGTTTTTTCAGACAACTGAATCCCCATGTAGCAGCAAGGCTCAGACGAGCCCACACACTCAGATCTTAACCCCAGTGTGCAGAAAGGGTCAAAACGTGTTTTTCAGCAGAAATAAACATGTTTCTGCAAGTTTGGTCAACCCCATGTAAGTTATGGGGCAGTAACAGTACACTCTGCAAAACGTGTTTTTCAGCCCGAAATAAACGCGTTTTTTCAGACAACTGAATCCCCATGTAGCAGCAAGGCTCAGAAGAGCCCACACACTCAGATCTTAACCCCAGTGTGCTGAAAGTGTCAAAACATGTTTTTCAGCAGAAATAAACATGTTTCTGCAAGTTTGGTCAACCCCATGTAAGTTATGGGGCAGTAACAGTACACTTTTCAAAACGTGTTTTTCAGCCCGAAATAAACGCGTTTTTTCAGACAACTGAATCCCCATGTAGCAACAAGGCTCAGAAGAGCCCACACACTCAGATCTTAACCCCAGTGTGCTGAAAGTGTCAAAACATGTTTTTCAGCAGAAATAAACATGTTTCTGCAAGTTTGGTCAACCCCATGTAAGTTATGGGGCAGTAACAGTACACTCTGCAAAACGTGTTTTTCAGCCCGAAATAAACGCGTTTTTTCAGACAACTGAATCCCCATGTAGCAGCAAGGCTCAGAAGAGCCCACACACTCAGCTCTTAACCCCAGTGTGCAGAAAGGGTCAAAACGTGTTTTTCAGCAGAAATAAACATGTTTCTGCAAGTTTGGTCAACCCCATGTAAGTTATGGGGCAGTAACAGTACACTCTGCAAAACGTGTTTTTCAGCCCGAAATAAACGCGTTTTTTCAGACAACTGAATCCCCATGTAGCAACAAGGCTCAGAAGAGCCCACACACTCAGATCTTAACCCCAGTGTGCTGAAAGTGTCAAAACATGTTTTTCAGCAGAAATAAACATGTTTCTGCAAGTTTGGTCAACCCCATGTAAGTTATGGGGCAGTAACAGTACACTCTGCAAAACGTGTTTTTCAGCCCGAAATAAACGCGTTTTTTCAGACAACTGAATACCCATGTAGCAGCAAGGCTCAGAAGAGCCCACACACTCAGATCTTAACCCCAGTGTGCTGAAAGTGTCAAAACATGTTTTTCAGCAGAAATAAACATGTTTCTGCAAGTTTGGTCAACCCCATGTAAGTTATGGGGCAGTAACAGTACACTTTTCAAAACGTGTTTTTCAGCCCGAAATAAACGCGTTTTTTCAGACAACTGAATCCCCATGTAGCAGCAAGGCTCAGAAGAGCCCACACACTCAGATCTTAACCCCAGTGTGCTGAAAGTGTCAAAACATGTTTTTCAGCAGAAATAAACATGTTTCTGCAAGTTTGGTCAACCCCATGTAAGTTATGGGGCAGTAACAGTACACTTTTCAAAACGTGTTTTTCAGCCCGAAATAAACGCGTTTTTTCAGACAACTGAATCCCCATGTAGCAACAAGGCTCAGAAGAGCCCACACACTCAGATCTTAACCCCAGTGTGCTGAAAGTGTCAAAACATGTTTTTCAGCAGAAATAAACATGTTTCTGCAAGTTTGGTCAACCCCATGTAAGTTATGGGGCAGTAACAGTACACTTTTCAAAACGTGTTTTTCAGCCCGAAATAAACGCGTTTTTTCAGACAACTGAATCCCCATGTAGCAGCAAGGCTCAGAAGAGCCCACACACTCAGATCTTAACCCCAGTGTGCAGAAAGGTTCAAAACATGTTTTTCAGCAGAAATAAACATGTTTCTGCAAGTTTGGTCAACCCCATGTAAGTTATGGGTCAGTAACAGTACACTTTTCAAAACGTGTTTTTCAGCCCGAAATAAACGCGTTTTTTCAGACAACTGAATACCCATGTAGCAGCAAGGCTCAGAAGAGCCCACACACTCAGATCTTAACCCCAGTGTGCTGAAAGTGTCAAAACATGTTTTTCAGCAGAAATAAACATGTTTCTGCAAGTTTGGTCAACCCCATGTAAGTTATGGGGCAGTAACAGTACACTTTTCAAAACGTGTTTTTCAGCCCGAAATAAATGCGTTTTTTCAGACAACTGAATCCCCATGTAGCAACAAGGCTCAGAAGAGCCCACACACTCAGATCTTAACCCCAGTGTGCTGAAAGTGTCAAAACATGTTTTTCAGCAGAAATAAACATGTTTCTGCAAGTTTGGTCAACCCCATGTAAGTTATGGGGCAGTAACAGTACACTTTTCAAAACGTGTTTTTCAGCCCGAAATAAACGCGTTTTTTCAGACAACTGAATACCCATGTAGCAGCAAGTCTCAGAAGAGCCCACACACTCAGCTCTTAACCCCAGTGTGCAGAAAGGGTCAAAACGTGTTTTTCAGCAGAAATAAACATGTTTCTGCAAGTTTGGTCAACCCCATGTAAGTTATGGGGCAGTAACAGTACACTCTGCAAAACGTGTTTTTCAGCCCGAAATAAACGCGTTTTTTCAGACAACTGAATCCCCATGTAGCAGCAAGGCTCAGAAGAGCCCACACACTCAGATCTTAACCCCAGTGTGCAGAAAGGTTCAAAACATGTTTTTCAGCAGAAATAAACATGTTTCTGCAAGTTTGGTCAACCCCATGTAAGTTATGGGGCAGTAACAGTACACTTTTCAAAACGTGTTTTTCAGCCCGAAATAAACGCGTTTTTTCAGACAACTGAATCCCCATGTAGCAGCAAGGCTCAGAAGAGCCCACACACTCAGATCTTAACCCCAGTGTGCAGAAAGGTTCAAAACATGTTTTTCAGCAGAAATAAACATGTTTCTGCAAGTTTGGTCAACCCCATGTAAGTTATGGGGCAGTAACAGTACACTTTTCAAAACGTGTTTTTCAGCCCGAAATAAACGCGTTTTTTCAGACAACTGAATCCCCATGTAGCAACAAGGCTCAGAAGAGCCCACACACTCAGATCTTAACCCCAGTGTGCTGAAAGTGTCAAAACATGTTTTTCAGCAGAAATAAACATGTTTCTGCAAGTTTGGTCAACCCCATGTAAGTTATGGGGCAGTAACAGTACACTTTTCAAAACGTGTTTTTCAGCCCGAAATAAACGCGTTTTTTCAGACAACTGAATCCCCATGTAGCAACAAGGCTCAGAAGAGCCCACACACTCAGATCTTAACCCCAGTGTGCTGAAAGTGTCAAAACATGTTTTTCAGCAGAAATAAACATGTTTCTGCAAGTTTGGTCAACCCCATGTAAGTTATGGGGCAGTAACAGTACACTTTTCAAAACGTGTTTTTCAGCCCGAAATAAACGCGTTTTTTCAGACAACTGAATCCCCATGTAGCAACAAGGCTCAGAAGAGCCCACACACTCAGATCTTAACCCCAGTGTGCTGAAGTGTCAAAACATGTTTTTCAGCAGAAATAAACATGTTTCTGCAAGTTTGGTCAACCCCATGTAAGTTATGGGGCAGTAACAGTACACTTTTCAAAACGTGTTTTTCAGCCCGAAATAAACGCGTTTTTTCAGACAACTGAATACCCATGTAGCAGCAAGTCTCAGAAGAGCCCACACACTCAGCTCTTAACCCCAGTGTGCAGAAAGGGTCAAAACGTGTTTTTCAGCAGAAATAAACATGTTTCTGCAAGTTTGGTCAACCCCATGTAAGTTATGGGGCAGTAACAGTACACTCTGCAAAACGTGTTTTTCAGCCCGAAATAAACGCGTTTTTTCAGACAACTGAATCCCCATGTAGCAGCAAGGCTCAGAAGAGCCCACACACTCAGCTCTTAACCCCAGTGTGCAGAAAGGGTCAAAACGTGTTTTTCAGCAGAAATAAACATGTTTCTGCAAGTTTGGTCAACCCCATGTAAGTTATGGGGCAGTAACAGTACACTCTGCAAAACGTGTTTTTCAGCCCGAAATAAACGCGTTTTTTCAGACAACTGAATCCCCATGTAGCAGCAAGGCTCAGAAGAGCCCACACACTCAGATCTTAACCCCAGTGTGCTGAAAGTGTCAAAACATGTTTTTCAGCAGAAATAAACATGTTTCTGCAAGTTTGGTCAACCCCATGTAAGTTATGGGGCAGTAACAGTACACTTTTCAAAACGTGTTTTTCAGCCCGAAATAAACGCGTTTTTTCAGACAACTGAATCCCCATGTAGCAACAAGGCTCAGAAGAGCCCACACACTCAGATCTTAACCCCAGTGTGCTGAAAGTGTCAAAACATGTTTTTCAGCAGAAATAAACATGTTTCTGCAAGTTTGGTCAACCCCATGTAAGTTATGGGGCAGTAACAGTACACTCTGCAAAACGTGTTTTTCAGCCCGAAATAAACGCGTTTTTTCAGACAACTGAATACCCATGTAGCAGCAAGGCTCAGAAGAGCCCACACACTCAGATCTTAACCCCAGTGTGCTGAAAGTGTCAAAACATGTTTTTCAGCAGAAATAAACATGTTTCTGCAAGTTTGGTCAACCCCATGTAAGTTATGGGGCAGTAACAGTACACTTTTCAAAACGTGTTTTTCAGCCCGAAATAAACGCGTTTTTTCAGACAACTGAATCCCCATGTAGCAGCAAGGCTCAGAAGAGCCCACACACTCAGATCTTAACCCCAGTGTGCTGAAAGTGTCAAAACATGTTTTTCAGCAGAAATAAACATGTTTCTGCAAGTTTGGTCAACCCCATGTAAGTTATGGGGCAGTAACAGTACACTTTTCAAAACGTGTTTTTCAGCCCGAAATAAACGCGTTTTTTCAGACAACTGAATCCCCATGTAGCAACAAGGCTCAGAAGAGCCCACACACTCAGATCTTAACCCCAGTGTGCTGAAAGTGTCAAAACATGTTTTTCAGCAGAAATAAACATGTTTCTGCAAGTTTGGTCAACCCCATGTAAGTTATGGGGCAGTAACAGTACACTTTTCAAAACGTGTTTTTCAGCCCGAAATAAACGCGTTTTTTTCAGACAACTGAATCCCCATGCAGCAACAAGGCTCAGAAGAGCCCACACACTCAGATCTTAACCCCAGTGTGCTGAAAGTGTCAAAACTTGTTTTTCAGCAGAAATAAACATGTTTCTGCAAGTTTGGTCAACCCCATGTAAGTTATGGGGCAGTAACAGTACACTTTTCAAAACGTGTTTTTCAGCCCGAAATAAACGCGTTTTTTCAGACAACTGAATACCCATGTAGCAGCAAGGCTCAGAAGAGCCCACACACTCAGATCTTAACCCCAGTGTGCTGAAAGTGTCAAAACATGTTTTTCAGCAGAAATAAACATGTTTCTGCAAGTTTGGTCAACCCCATGTAAGTTATGGGGCAGTAACAGTACACTTTTCAAAACGTGTTTTTCAGCCCGAAATAAACGCGTTTTTTTCAGACAACTGAATCCCCATGCAGCAACAAGGCTCAGAAGAGCCCACACACTCAGATCTTAACCCCAGTGTGCTGAAAGTGTCAAAACTTGTTTTTCAGCAGAAATAAACATGTTTCTGCAAGTTTGGTCAACCCCATGTAAGTTATGGGGCAGTAACAGTACACTTTTCAAAACGTGTTTTTCAGCCCGAAATAAACGCGTTTTTTCAGACAACTGAATCCCCATGTAGCAGCAAGGCTCAGAAGAGCCCACACACTCAGATCTTAACCCCAGTGTGCAGAAAGGTTCAAAACATGTTTTTCAGCAGAAATAAACATGTTTCTGCAAGTTTGGTCAACCCCATGTAAGTTATGGGGCAGTAACAGTACACTTTTCAAAACGTGTTTTTCAGCCCGAAATAAACGCGTTTTTTCAGACAACTGAATCCCCATGTAGCAACAAGGCTCAGAAGAGCCCACACACTCAGATCTTAACCCCAGTGTGCTGAAAGTGTCAAAACATGTTTTTCAGCAGAAATAAACATGTTTCTGCAAGTTTGGTCAACCCCATGTAAGTTATGGGGCAGTAACAGTACACTTTTCAAAACGTGTTTTTCAGCCCGAAATAAACGCGTTTTTTCAGACAACTGAATCCCCATGTAGCAACAAGGCTCAGAAGAGCCCACACACTCAGATCTTAACCCCAGTGTGCTGAAAGTGTCAAAACATGTTTTTCAGCAGAAATAAACATGTTTCTGCAAGTTTGGTCAACCCCATGTAAGTTATGGGGCAGTAACAGTACACATTTCAAAACGTGTTTTTCAGCCCGAAATAAACGCGTTTTTTCAGACAACTGAATCCCCATGTAGCAACAAGGCTCAGAAGAGCCCACACACTCAGATCTTAACCCCAGTGTGCTGAAAGTGTCAAAACATGTTTTTCAGCAGAAATAAACATGTTTCTGCAAGTTTGGTCAACCCCATGTAAGTTATGGGGCAGTAACAGTACACTTTTCAAAACGTGTTTTTCAGCCCGAAATAAACGCGTTTTTTCAGACAACTGAATACCCATGTAGCAGCAAGTCTCAGAAGAGCCCACACACTCAGCTCTTAACCCCAGTGTGCAGAAAGGGTCAAAACGTGTTTTTCAGCAGAAATAAACATGTTTCTGCAAGTTTGGTCAACCCCATGTAAGTTATGGGGCAGTAACAGTACACTCTGCAAAACGTGTTTTTCAGCCCGAAATAAACGCGTTTTTTCAGACAACTGAATCCCCATGTAGCAGCAAGGCTCAGAAGAGCCCACACACTCAGCTCTTAACCCCAGTGTGCAGAAAGGGTCAAAACGTGTTTTTCAGCAGAAATAAACATGTTTCTGCAAGTTTGGTCAACCCCATGTAAGTTATGGGGCAGTAACAGTACACTCTGCAAAACGTGTTTTTCAGCCCGAAATAAACGCGTTTTTTCAGACAACTGAATCCCCATGTAGCAGCAAGGCTCAGAAGAGCCCACACACTCAGATCTTAACCCCAGTGTGCAGAAAGGTTCAAAACATGTTTTTCAGCAGAAATAAACATGTTTCTGCAAGTTTGGTCAACCCCATGTAAGTTATGGGGCAGTAACAGTACACTTTTCAAAACGTGTTTTTCAGCCCGAAATAAACGTGTTTTTTCAGACAACTGAATCCCCATGTAGCAACAAGGCTCAGAAGAGCCCACACACTCAGATCTTAACCCCAGTGTGCTGAAAGTGTCAAAACATGTTTTTCAGCAGAAATAAACATGTTTCTGCAAGTTTGGTCAACCCCATGTAAGTTATGGGGCAGTAACAGTACACTTTTCAAAACGTGTTTTTCAGCCCGAAATAAACGCGTTTTTTCAGACAACTGAATCCCCATGTAGCAACAAGGCTCAGAAGAGCCCACACACTCAGATCTTAACCCCAGTGTGCTGAAGGTGTCAAAACATGTTTTTCAGCAGAAATAAACATGTTTCTGCAAGTTTGGTCAACCCCATGTAAGTTATGGGGCAGTAACAGTACACTTTTCAAAACGTGTTTTTCAGCCCGAAATAAACGCGTTTTTTCAGACAACTGAATCCCCATGTAGCAACAAGGCTCAGAAGAGCCCACACACTCAGATCTTAACCCCAGTGTGCTGAAAGTGTCAAAACATGTTTTTCAGCAGAAATAAACATGTTTCTGCAAGTTTGGTCAACCCCATGTAAGTTATGGGGCAGTAACAGTACACTTTTCAAAACGTGTTTTTCAGCCCGAAATAAACGCGTTTTTTCAGACAACTGAATCCCCATGTAGCAGCAAGGCTCAGAAGAGCCCACACACTCAGATCTTAACCCCAGTGTGCTGAAAGTGTCAAAACATGTTTTTCAGCAGAAATAAACATGTTTCTGCAAGTTTGGTCAACCCCATGTAAGTTATGGGGCAGTAACAGTACACTTTTCAAAACGTGTTTTTCAGCCCGAAATAAACGCGTTTTTTCAGACAACTGAATCCCCATGTAGCAACAAGGCTCAGAAGAGCCCACACACTCAGATCTTAACCCCAGTGTGCAGAAAGGTTCAAAACATGTTTTTCAGCAGAAATAAACATGTTTCTGCAAGTTTGGTCAACCCCATGTAAGTTATGGGGCAGTAACAGTACACTTTTCAAAACGTGTTTTTCAGCCCGAAATAAACGCGTTTTTTCAGACAACTGAATCCCCATGTAGCAGCAAGGCTCAGAAGAGCCCACACACTCAGATCTTAACCCCAGTGTGCAGAAAGGTTCAAAACATGTTTTTCAGCAGAAATAAACATGTTTCTGCAAGTTTGGTCAACCCCATGTAAGTTATGGGGCAGTAACAGTACACTTTTCAAAACGTGTTTTTCAGCCCGAAATAAACGCGTTTTTTCAGACAACTGAATCCCCATGTAGCAACAAGGCTCAGAAGAGCCCACACACTCAGATCTTAACCCCAGTGTGCTGAAAGTGTCAAAACATGTTTTTCAGCAGAAATAAACATGTTTCTGCAAGTTTGGTCAACCCCATGTAAGTTATGGGGCAGTAACAGTACACTTTTCAAAACGTGTTTTTCAGCCCGAAATAAACGCGTTTTTTCAGACAACTGAATACCCATGTAGCAGCAAGTCTCAGAAGAGCCCACACACTCAGCTCTTAACCCCAGTGTGCAGAAAGGGTCAAAACGTGTTTTTCAGCAGAAATAAACATGTTTCTGCAAGTTTGGTCAACCCCATGTAAGTTATGGGGCAGTAACAGTACACTTTTCAAAACGTGTTTTTCAGCCCGAAATAAACGCGTTTTTTCAGACAACTGAATCCCCATGTAGCAACAAGGCTCAGAAGAGCCCACACACTCAGATCTTAACCCCAGTGTGCTGAAAGTGTCAAAACATGTTTTTCAGCAGAAATAAACATGTTTCTGCAAGTTTGGTCAACCCCATGTAAGTTATGGGGCAGTAACAGTACACTTTTCAAAACGTGTTTTTCAGCCCGAAATAAACGCGTTTTTTCAGACAACTGAATCCCCATGTAGCAACAAGGCTCAGAAGAGCCCACACACTCAGATCTTAACCCCAGTGTGCTGAAAGTGTCAAAACATGTTTTTCAGCAGAAATAAACATGTTTCTGCAAGTTTGGTCAACCCCATGTAAGTTATGGGGCAGTAACAGTACACTTTTCAAAACGTGTTTTTCAGCCCGAAATAAACGCGTTTTTTCAGACAACTGAATACCCATGTAGCAGCAAGTCTCAGAAGAGCCCACACACTCAGCTCTTAACCCCAGTGTGCAGAAAGGGTCAAAACGTGTTTTTCAGCAGACATAAACATGTTTCTGCAAGTTTGGTCAACCCCATGTAAGTTATGGGGCAGTAACAGTACACTCTGCAAAACGTGTTTTTCAGCCCGAAATAAACGCGTTTTTTCAGACAACTGAATCCCCATGTAGCAGCAAGGCTCAGAAGAGCCCACACACTCAGATCTTAACCCCAGTGTGCTGAAAGTGTCAAAACATGTTTTTCAGCAGAAATAAACATGTTTCTGCAAGTTTGGTCAACCCCATGTAAGTTATGGGGCAGTAACAGTACACTTTTCAAAACGTGTTTTTCAGCCCGAAATAAACGCGTTTTTTCAGACAACTGAATCCCCATGTAGCAGCAAGGCTCAGAAGAGCCCACACACTCAGATCTTAACCCCAGTGTGCTGAAAGTGTCAAAACATGTTTTTCAGCAGAAATAAACATGTTTCTGCAAGTTTGGTCAACCCCATGTAAGTTATGGGGCAGTAACAGTACACTTTTCAAAACGTGTTTTTCAGCCCGAAATAAACGCGTTTTTTCAGACAACTGAATCCCCATGTAGCAACAAGGCTCAGAAGAGCCCACACACTCAGATCTTAACCCCAGTGTGCTGAAGGTGTCAAAACATGTTTTTCAGCAGAAATAAACATGTTTCTGCAAGTTTGGTCAACCCCATGTAAGTTATGGGGCAGTAACAGTACACTTTTCAAAACGTGTTTTTCAGCCCGAAATAAACGCGTTTTTTCAGACAACTGAATCCCCATGTAGCAACAAGGCTCAGAAGAGCCCACACACTCAGATCTTAACCCCAGTGTGCTGAAAGTGTCAAAACATGTTTTTCAGCAGAAATAAACATGTTTCTGCAAGTTTGGTCAACCCCATGTAAGTTATGGGGCAGTAACAGTACACTTTTCAAAACGTGTTTTTCAGCCCGAAATAAACGCGTTTTTTCAGACAACTGAATCCCCATGTAGCAGCAAGGCTCAGAAGAGCCCACACACTCAGATCTTAACCCCAGTGTGCTGAAAGTGTCAAAACATGTTTTTCAGCAGAAATAAACATGTTTCTGCAAGTTTGGTCAACCCCATGTAAGTTATGGGGCAGTAACAGTACACTTTTCAAAACGTGTTTTTCAGCCCGAAATAAACGCGTTTTTTCAGACAACTGAATCCCCATGTAGCAACAAGGCTCAGAAGAGCCCACACACTCAGATCTTAACCCCAGTGTGCAGAAAGGTTCAAAACATGTTTTTCAGCAGAAATAAACATGTTTCTGCAAGTTTGGTCAACCCCATGTAAGTTATGGGGCAGTAACAGTACACTTTTCAAAACGTGTTTTTCAGCCCGAAATAAACGCGTTTTTTCAGACAACTGAATCCCCATGTAGCAGCAAGGCTCAGAAGAGCCCACACACTCAGATCTTAACCCCAGTGTGCAGAAAGGTTCAAAACATGTTTTTCAGCAGAAATAAACATGTTTCTGCAAGTTTGGTCAACCCCATGTAAGTTATGGGGCAGTAACAGTACACTTTTCAAAACGTGTTTTTCAGCCCGAAATAAACGCGTTTTTTCAGACAACTGAATCCCCATGTAGCAACAAGGCTCAGAAGAGCCCACACACTCAGATCTTAACCCCAGTGTGCTGAAAGTGTCAAAACATGTTTTTCAGCAGAAATAAACATGTTTCTGCAAGTTTGGTCAACCCCATGTAAGTTATGGGGCAGTAACAGTACACTTTTCAAAACGTGTTTTTCAGCCCGAAATAAACGCGTTTTTTCAGACAACTGAATACCTATGTAGCAGCAAGTCTCAGAAGAGCCCACACACTCAGCTCTTAACCCCAGTGTGCAGAAAGGGTCAAAACGTGTTTTTCAGCAGAAATAAACATGTTTCTGCAAGTTTGGTCAACCCCATGTAAGTTATGGGGCAGTAACAGTACACTTTTCAAAACGTGTTTTTCAGCCCGAAATAAACGCGTTTTTTCAGACAACTGAATCCCCATGTAGCAACAAGGCTCAGAAGAGCCCACACACTCAGATCTTAACCCCAGTGTGCTGAAAGTGTCAAAACATGTTTTTCAGCAGAAATAAACATGTTTCTGCAAGTTTGGTCAACCCCATGTAAGTTATGGGGCAGTAACAGTACACTTTTCAAAACGTGTTTTTCAGCCCGAAATAAACGCGTTTTTTCAGACAACTGAATCCCCATGTAGCAACAAGGCTCAGAAGAGCCCACACACTCAGATCTTAACCCCAGTGTGCTGAAAGTGTCAAAACATGTTTTTCAGCAGAAATAAACATGTTTCTGCAAGTTTGGTCAACCCCATGTAAGTTATGGGGCAGTAACAGTACACTTTTCAAAACGTGTTTTTCAGCCCGAAATAAACGCGTTTTTTCAGACAACTGAATACCCATGTAGCAGCAAGTCTCAGAAGAGCCCACACACTCAGCTCTTAACCCCAGTGTGCAGAAAGGGTCAAAACGTGTTTTTCAGCAGACATAAACATGTTTCTGCAAGTTTGGTCAACCCCATGTAAGTTATGGGGCAGTAACAGTACACTCTGCAAAACGTGTTTTTCAGCCCGAAATAAACGCGTTTTTTCAGACAACTGAATCCCCATGTAGCAGCAAGGCTCAGAAGAGCCCACACACTCAGATCTTAACCCCAGTGTGCTGAAAGTGTCAAAACATGTTTTTCAGCAGAAATAAACATGTTTCTGCAAGTTTGGTCAACCCCATGTAAGTTATGGGGCAGTAACAGTACACTTTTCAAAACGTGTTTTTCAGCCCGAAATAAACGCGTTTTTTCAGACAACTGAATCCCCATGTAGCAGCAAGGCTCAGAAGAGCCCACACACTCAGATCTTAACCCCAGTGTGCTGAAAGTGTCAAAACATGTTTTTCAGCAGAAATAAACATGTTTCTGCAAGTTTGGTCAACCCCATGTAAGTTATGGGGCAGTAACAGTACACTTTTCAAAACGTGTTTTTCAGCCCGAAATAAACGCGTTTTTTCAGACAACTGAATCCCCATGTAGCAACAAGGCTCAGAAGAGCCCACACACTCAGATCTTAACCCCAGTGTGCTGAAAGTGTCAAAACATGTTTTTCAGCAGAAATAAACATGTTTCTGCAAGTTTGGTCAACCCCATGTAAGTTATGGGGCAGTAACAGTACACTTTTCAAAACGTGTTTTTCAGCCCGAAATAAACGCGTTTTTTCAGACAACTGAATCCCCATGTAGCAGCAAGGCTCAGAAGAGCCCACACACTCAGATCTTAACCCCAGTGTGCAGAAAGGTTCAAAACATGTTTTTCAGCAGAAATAAACATGTTTCTGCAAGTTTGGTCAACCCCATGTAAGTTATGGGGCAGTAACAGTACACTTTTCAAAACGTGTTTTTCAGCCCGAAATAAACGCATTTTTTCAGACAACTGAATCCCCATGTAGCAACAAGGCTCAGAAGAGCCCACACACTCAGATCTTAACCCCAGTGTGCTGAAAGTGTCAAAACATGTTTTTCAGCAGAAATAAACATGTTTCTGCAAGTTTGGTCAACCCCATGTAAGTTATGGGGCAGTAACAGTACACTTTTCAAAACGTGTTTTTCAGCCCGAAATAAACGCGTTTTTTCAGACAACTGAATACCCATGTAGCAGCAAGTCTCAGAAGAGCCCACACACTCAGCTCTTAACCCCAGTGTGCAGAAAGGGTCAAAACGTGTTTTTCAGCAGAAATAAACATGTTTCTGCAAGTTTGGTCAACCCCATGTAAGTTATGGGGCAGTAACAGTACACTCTGCAAAACGTGTTTTTCAGCCCGAAATAAACGCGTTTTTTCAGACAACTGAATCCCCATGTAGCAGCAAGGCTCAGAAGAGCCCACACACTCAGATCTTAACCCCAGTGTGCTGAAAGTGTCAAAACATGTTTTTCAGCAGAAATAAACATGTTTCTGCAAGTTTGGTCAACCCCATGTAAGTTATGGGGCAGTAACAGTACACTTTTCAAAACGTGTTTTTCAGCCCGAAATAAACGCGTTTTTTCAGACAACTGAATCCCCATGCAGCAACAAGGCTCAGAAGAGCCCACACACTCAGATCTTAACCCCAGTGTGCTGAAAGTGTCAAAACTTGTTTTTCAGCAGAAATAAACATGTTTCTGCAAGTTTGGTCAACCCCATGTAAGTTATGGGGCAGTAACAGTACACTTTTCAAAACGTGTTTTTCAGCCCGAAATAAACGCGTTTTTTCAGACAACTGAATACCCATGTAGCAGCAAGGCTCAGAAGAGCCCACACTCAGATCTTAACCCCAGTGTGCTGAAAGTGTCAAAACATGTTTTTCAGCAGAAATAAACATGTTTCTGCAAGTTTGGTCAACCCCATGTAAGTTATGGGGCAGTAACAGTACACTTTTCAAAACGTGTTTTTCAGCCCGAAATAAGCGCGTTTTTTCAGACAACTGAATCCCCATGTAGCAACAAGGCTCAGAAGAGCCCACACACTCAGATCTTAACCCCAGTGTGCTGAAAGTGTCAAAACATGTTTTTCAGCAGAAATAAACATGTTTCTGCAAGTTTGGTCAACCCCATGTAAGTTATGGGGCAGTAACAGTACACTTTTCAAAACGTGTTTTTCAGCCCGAAATAAACGCGTTTTTTCAGACAACTGAATACCCATGTAGCAGCAAGTCTCAGAAGAGCCCACACACTCAGCTCTTAACCCCAGTGTGCAGAAAGGGTCAAAACGTGTTTTTCAGCAGAAATAAACATGTTTCTGCAAGTTTGGTCAACCCCATGTAAGTTATGGGGCAGTAACAGTACACTCTGCAAAACGTGTTTTTCAGCCCGAAATAAACGCGTTTTTTCAGACAACTGAATCCCCATGTAGCAGCAAGGCTCAGAAGAGCCCACACACTCAGATCTTAACCCCAGTGTGCAGAAAGGTTCAAAACATGTTTTTCAGCAGAAATAAACATGTTTCTGCAAGTTTGGTCAACCCCATGTAAGTTATGGGGCAGTAACAGTACACTTTTCAAAACGTGTTTTTCAGCCCGAAATAAACGCGTTTTTTCAGACAACTGAATCCCCATATAGCAACAAGGCTCAGAAGAGCCCACACACTCAGATCTTAACCCCAGTGTGCAGAAAGGGTCAAAACTTGTTTTTCAGCAGAAATAAACATGTTTCTGCAAGTTTGGTCAACCCCATGTAAGTTATGGGGCAGTAACAGTACACTCTGCAAAACGTGTTTTTCAGCCCGAAATAAACGCGTTTTTTCAGACAACTGAATCCCCATGTAGCAACAAGGCTCAGAAGAGCCCACACACTCAGATCTTAACCCCAGTGTGCTGACAGTGTCAAAACATGTTTTTCAGCAGAAATAAACATGTTTCTGCAAGTTTGGTCAACCCCATGTAAGTTATGGGGCAGTAACAGTACACTTTTCAAAACGTGTTTTTCAGCCCGAAATAAACGCGTTTTTTCAGACAACTGAATCCCCATGCAGCAACAAGGCTCAGAAGAGCCCACACACTCAGATCTTAACCCCAGTGTGCTGAAAGTGTCAAAACTTCTTTTTCAGCAGAAATAAACATGTTTCTGCAAGTTTGGTCAACCCCATGTAAGTTATGGGGCAGTAACAGTACACTTTTCAAAACGTGTTTTTCAGCCCGAAATAAACGCGTTTTTCAGACAACTGAATACCCATGTAGCAGAAAGGCTCAGAAGAGCCCACACACTCAGATCTTAACCCCAGTGTGCTGAAAGTGTCAAAACATGTTTTTCAGCAGAAATAAACATGTTTCTGCAAGTTTGGTCAACCCCATGTAAGTTATGGGGCAGTAACAGTACACTTTTCAAAACGTGTTTTTCAGCCCGAAATAAACGCGTTTTTTCAGACAACTGAATACCCATGTAGCAGCAAGTCTCAGAAGAGCCCACACACTCAGCTCTTAACCCCAGTGTGCAGAAAGGGTCAAAACGTGTTTTTCAGCAGAAATAAACATGTTTCTGCAAGTTTGGTCAACCCCATGTAAGTTATGGGGCAGTAACAGTACACTCTGCAAAACGTGTTTTTCAGCCCGAAATAAACGCGTTTTTTCAGACAACTGAATCCCCATGTAGCAGCAAGGCTCAGAAGAGCCCACACACTCAGATCTTAACCCCAGTGTGCAGAAAGGTTCAAAACATGTTTTTCAGCAGAAATAAACATGTCTCTGCAAGTTTGGTCAACCCCATGTAAGTTATGGGGCAGTAACAGTACACTTTTCAAAACGTGTTTTTCAGCCCGAAATAAACGCGTTTTTTCAGACAACTGAATCCCCATGTAGCAACAAGGCTCAGAAGAGCCCACACACTCAGATCTTAACCCCAGTGTGCTGAAAGTGTCAAAACATGTTTTTCAGCAGAAATAAACATGTTTCTGCAAGTTTGGTCAACCCCATGTAAGTTATGGGGCAGTAACAGTACACTTTTCAAAACGTGTTTTTCAGCCCGAAATAAACGCGTTTTTTCAGACAACTGAATCCCCATGTAGCAGCAAGGCTCAGACGAGCCCACACACTCAGATCTTAACCCCAGTGTGCAGAAAGGGTCAAAACGTGTTTTTCAGCAGAAATAAACATGTTTCTGCAAGTTTGGTCAACCCCATGTAAGTTATGGGGCAGTAACAGTACACTCTGCAAAACGTGTTTTTCAGCCCGAAATAAACGCGTTTTTTCAGACAACTGAATCCCCATGTAGCAGCAAGGCTCAGAAGAGCCCACACACTCAGATCTTAACCCCAGTGTGCTGAAAGTGTCAAAACATGTTTTTCAGCAGAAATAAACATGTTTCTGCAAGTTTGGTCAACCCCATGTAAGTTATGGGGCAGTAACAGTACACTTTTCAAAACGTGTTTTTCAGCCCGAAATAAACGCGTTTTTTCAGACAACTGAATCCCCATGTAGCAACAAGGCTCAGAAGAGCCCACACACTCAGATCTTAACCCCAGTGTGCTGAAAGTGTCAAAACATGTTTTTCAGCAGAAATAAACAAGTTTCTGCAAGTTTGGTCAACCCCATGTAAGTTATGGGGCAGTAACAGTACACTCTGCAAAACGTGTTTTTCAGCCCGAAATAAACGCGTTTTTTCAGACAACTGAATACCCATGTAGCAGCAAGGCTCAGAAGAGCCCACACACTCAGATCTTAACCCCAGTGTGCTGAAAGTGTCAAAACATGTTTTTCAGCAGAAATAAACATGTTTCTGCAAGTTTGGTCAACCCCATGTAAGTTATGGGGCAGTAACAGTACACTTTTCAAAACGTGTTTTTCAGCCCGAAATAAACGCGTTTTTTCAGACAACTGAATCCCCATGTAGCAGCAAGGCTCAGAAGAGCCCACACACTCAGATCTTAACCCCAGTGTGCTGAAAGTGTCAAAACATGTTTTTCAGCAGAAATAAACATGTTTCTGCAAGTTTGGTCAACCCCATGTAAGTTATGGGGCAGTAACAGTACACTTTTCAAAACGTGTTTTTCAGCCCGAAATAAACGCGTTTTTTCAGACAACTGAATCCCCATGTAGCAACAAGGCTCAGAAGAGCCCACACACTCAGATCTTAACCCCAGTGTGCTGAAAGTGTCAAAACATGTTTTTCAGCAGAAATAAACATGTTTCTGCAAGTTTGGTCAACCCCATGTAAGTTATGGGGCAGTAACAGTACACTTTTCAAAACGTGTTTTTCAGCCCGAAATAAACGCGTTTTTTCAGACAACTGAATCCCCATGTAGCAGCAAGGCTCAGAAGAGCCCACACACTCAGATCTTAACCCCAGTGTGCAGAAAGGTTCAAAACATGTTTTTCAGCAGAAATAAACATGTTTCTGCAAGTTTGGTCAACCCCATGTAAGTTATGGGGCAGTAACAGTACACTTTTCAAAACGTGTTTTTCAGCCCGAAATAAACGCATTTTTTCAGACAACTGAATCCCCATGTAGCAACAAGGCTCAGAAGAGCCCACACACTCAGATCTTAACCCCAGTGTGCTGAAAGTGTCAAAACATGTTTTTCAGCAGAAATAAACATGTTTCTGCAAGTTTGGTCAACCCCATGTAAGTTATGGGGCAGTAACAGTACACTTTTCAAAACGTGTTTTTCAGCCCGAAATAAACGCGTTTTTTCAGACAACTGAATACCCATGTAGCAGCAAGTCTCAGAAGAGCCCACACACTCAGCTCTTAACCCCAGTGTGCAGAAAGGGTCAAAACGTGTTTTTCAGCAGAAATAAACATGTTTCTGCAAGTTTGGTCAACCCCATGTAAGTTATGGGGCAGTAACAGTACACTCTGCAAAACGTGTTTTTCAGCCCGAAATAAACGCGTTTTTTCAGACAACTGAATCCCCATGTAGCAGCAAGGCTCAGAAGAGCCCACACACTCAGATCTTAACCCCAGTGTGCTGAAAGTGTCAAAACATGTTTTTCAGCAGAAATAAACATGTTTCTGCAAGTTTGGTCAACCCCATGTAAGTTATGGGGCAGTAACAGTACACTTTTCAAAACGTGTTTTTCAGCCCGAAATAAACGCGTTTTTTCAGACAACTGAATCCCCATGCAGCAACAAGGCTCAGAAGAGCCCACACACTCAGATCTTAACCCCAGTGTGCTGAAAGTGTCAAAACTTGTTTTTCAGCAGAAATAAACATGTTTCTGCAAGTTTGGTCAACCCCATGTAAGTTATGGGGCAGTAACAGTACACTTTTCAAAACGTGTTTTTCAGCCCGAAATAAACGCGTTTTTTCAGACAACTGAATACCCATGTAGCAGCAAGGCTCAGAAGAGCCCACACTCAGATCTTAACCCCAGTGTGCTGAAAGTGTCAAAACATGTTTTTCAGCAGAAATAAACATGTTTCTGCAAGTTTGGTCAACCCCATGTAAGTTATGGGGCAGTAACAGTACACTTTTCAAAACGTGTTTTTCAGCCCGAAATAAGCGCGTTTTTTCAGACAACTGAATCCCCATGTAGCAACAAGGCTCAGAAGAGCCCACACACTCAGATCTTAACCCCAGTGTGCTGAAAGTGTCAAAACATGTTTTTCAGCAGAAATAAACATGTTTCTGCAAGTTTGGTCAACCCCATGTAAGTTATGGGGCAGTAACAGTACACTTTTCAAAACGTGTTTTTCAGCCCGAAATAAACGCGTTTTTTCAGACAACTGAATACCCATGTAGCAGCAAGTCTCAGAAGAGCCCACACACTCAGCTCTTAACCCCAGTGTGCAGAAAGGGTCAAAACGTGTTTTTCAGCAGAAATAAACATGTTTCTGCAAGTTTGGTCAACCCCATGTAAGTTATGGGGCAGTAACAGTACACTCTGCAAAACGTGTTTTTCAGCCCGAAATAAACGCGTTTTTTCAGACAACTGAATCCCCATGTAGCAGCAAGGCTCAGAAGAGCCCACACACTCAGATCTTAACCCCAGTGTGCAGAAAGGTTCAAAACATGTTTTTCAGCAGAAATAAACATGTTTCTGCAAGTTTGGTCAACCCCATGTAAGTTATGGGGCAGTAACAGTACACTTTTCAAAACGTGTTTTTCAGCCCGAAATAAACGCGTTTTTTCAGACAACTGAATCCCCATATAGCAACAAGGCTCAGAAGAGCCCACACACTCAGATCTTAACCCCAGTGTGCAGAAAGGGTCAAAACTTGTTTTTCAGCAGAAATAAACATGTTTCTGCAAGTTTGGTCAACCCCATGTAAGTTATGGGGCAGTAACAGTACACTCTGCAAAACGTGTTTTTCAGCCCGAAATAAACGCGTTTTTTCAGACAACTGAATCCCCATGTAGCAACAAGGCTCAGAAGAGCCCACACACTCAGATCTTAACCCCAGTGTGCTGACAGTGTCAAAACATGTTTTTCAGCAGAAATAAACATGTTTCTGCAAGTTTGGTCAACCCCATGTAAGTTATGGGGCAGTAACAGTACACTTTTCAAAACGTGTTTTTCAGCCCGAAATAAACGCGTTTTTTCAGACAACTGAATCCCCATGCAGCAACAAGGCTCAGAAGAGCCCACACACTCAGATCTTAACCCCAGTGTGCTGAAAGTGTCAAAACTTCTTTTTCAGCAGAAATAAACATGTTTCTGCAAGTTTGGTCAACCCCATGTAAGTTATGGGGCAGTAACAGTACACTTTTCAAAACGTGTTTTTCAGCCCGAAATAAACGCGTTTTTCAGACAACTGAATACCCATGTAGCAGAAAGGCTCAGAAGAGCCCACACACTCAGATCTTAACCCCAGTGTGCTGAAAGTGTCAAAACATGTTTTTCAGCAGAAATAAACATGTTTCTGCAAGTTTGGTCAACCCCATGTAAGTTATGGGGCAGTAACAGTACACTTTTCAAAACGTGTTTTTCAGCCCGAAATAAACGCGTTTTTTCAGACAACTGAATACCCATGTAGCAGCAAGTCTCAGAAGAGCCCACACACTCAGCTCTTAACCCCAGTGTGCAGAAAGGGTCAAAACGTGTTTTTCAGCAGAAATAAACATGTTTCTGCAAGTTTGGTCAACCCCATGTAAGTTATGGGGCAGTAACAGTACACTCTGCAAAACGTGTTTTTCAGCCCGAAATAAACGCGTTTTTTCAGACAACTGAATCCCCATGTAGCAGCAAGGCTCAGAAGAGCCCACACACTCAGATCTTAACCCCAGTGTGCAGAAAGGTTCAAAACATGTTTTTCAGCAGAAATAAACATGTCTCTGCAAGTTTGGTCAACCCCATGTAAGTTATGGGGCAGTAACAGTACACTTTTCAAAACGTGTTTTTCAGCCCGAAATAAACGCGTTTTTTCAGACAACTGAATCCCCATGTAGCAACAAGGCTCAGAAGAGCCCACACACTCAGATCTTAACCCCAGTGTGCTGAAAGTGTCAAAACATGTTTTTCAGCAGAAATAAACATGTTTCTGCAAGTTTGGTCAACCCCATGTAAGTTATGGGGCAGTAACAGTACACTTTTCAAAACGTGTTTTTCAGCCCGAAATAAACGCGTTTTTTCAGACAACTGAATCCCCATGTAGCAGCAAGGCTCAGACGAGCCCACACACTCAGATCTTAACCCCAGTGTGCAGAAAGGGTCAAAACGTGTTTTTCAGCAGAAATAAACATGTTTCTGCAAGTTTGGTCAACCCCATGTAAGTTATGGGGCAGTAACAGTACACTCTGCAAAACGTGTTTTTCAGCCCGAAATAAACGCGTTTTTTCAGACAACTGAATCCCCATGTAGCAGCAAGGCTCAGAAGAGCCCACACACTCAGATCTTAACCCCAGTGTGCTGAAAGTGTCAAAACATGTTTTTCAGCAGAAATAAACATGTTTCTGCAAGTTTGGTCAACCCCATGTAAGTTATGGGGCAGTAACAGTACACTTTTCAAAACGTGTTTTTCAGCCCGAAATAAACGCGTTTTTTCAGACAACTGAATCCCCATGTAGCAACAAGGCTCAGAAGAGCCCACACACTCAGATCTTAACCCCAGTGTGCTGAAAGTGTCAAAACATGTTTTTCAGCAGAAATAAACAAGTTTCTGCAAGTTTGGTCAACCCCATGTAAGTTATGGGGCAGTAACAGTACACTCTGCAAAACGTGTTTTTCAGCCCGAAATAAACGCGTTTTTTCAGACAACTGAATACCCATGTAGCAGCAAGGCTCAGAAGAGCCCACACACTCAGATCTTAACCCCAGTGTGCTGAAAGTGTCAAAACATGTTTTTCAGCAGAAATAAACATGTTTCTGCAAGTTTGGTCAACCCCATGTAAGTTATGGGGCAGTAACAGTACACTTTTCAAAACGTGTTTTTCAGCCCGAAATAAACGCGTTTTTTCAGACAACTGAATCCCCATGTAGCAGCAAGGCTCAGAAGAGCCCACACACTCAGATCTTAACCCCAGTGTGCTGAAAGTGTCAAAACATGTTTTTCAGCAGAAATAAACATGTTTCTGCAAGTTTGGTCAACCCCATGTAAGTTATGGGGCAGTAACAGTACACTTTTCAAAACGTGTTTTTCAGCCCGAAATAAACGCGTTTTTTCAGACAACTGAATCCCCATGTAGCAACAAGGCTCAGAAGAGCCCACACACTCAGATCTTAACCCCAGTGTGCTGAAAGTGTCAAAACATGTTTTTCAGCAGAAATAAACATGTTTCTGCAAGTTTGGTCAACCCCATGTAAGTTATGGGGCAGTAACAGTACACTTTTCAAAACGTGTTTTTCAGCCCGAAATAAACGCGTTTTTTCAGACAACTGAATCCCCATGCAGCAACAAGGCTCAGAAGAGCCCACACACTCAGATCTTAACCCCAGTGTGCTGAAAGTGTCAAAACTTGTTTTTCAGCAGAAATAAACATGTTTCTGCAAGTTTGGTCAACCCCATGTAAGTTATGGGTCAGTAACAGTACACTTTTCAAAACGTGTTTTTCAGCCCGAAATAAACGCGTTTTTTCAGACAACTGAATACCCATGTAGCAGCAAGGCTCAGAAGAGCCCACACACTCAGATCTTAACCCCAGTGTGCTGAAAGTGTCAAAACATGTTTTTCAGCAGAAATAAACATGTTTCTGCAAGTTTGGTCAACCCCATGTAAGTTATGGGGCAGTAACAGTACACTTTTCAAAACGTGTTTTTCAGCCCGAAATAAACGCGTTTTTTCAGACAACTGAATCCCCATGTAGCAACAAGGCTCAGAAGAGCCCACACACTCAGATCTTAACCCCAGTGTGCTGAAAGTGTCAAAACATGTTTTTCAGCAGAAATAAACATGTTTCTGCAAGTTTGGTCAACCCCATGTAAGTTATGGGGCAGTAACAGTACACTTTTCAAAACGTGTTTTTCAGCCCGAAATAAACGCGTTTTTTCAGACAACTGAATACCCATGTAGCAGCAAGTCTCAGAAGAGCCCACACACTCAGCTCTTAACCCCAGTGTGCAGAAAGGGTCAAAACGTGTTTTTCAGCAGAAATAAACATGTTTCTGCAAGTTTGGTCAACCCCATGTAAGTTATGGGGCAGTAACAGTACACTCTGCAAAACGTGTTTTTCAGCCCGAAATAAACGCGTTTTTTCAGACAACTGAATCCCCATGTAGCAGCAAGGCTCAGAAGAGCCCACACACTCAGATCTTAACCCCAGTGTGCAGAAAGGTTCAAAACATGTTTTTCAGCAGAAATAAACATGTTTCTGCAAGTTTGGTCAACCCCATGTAAGTTATGGGGCAGTAACAGTACACTTTTCAAAACGTGTTTTTCAGCCCGAAATAAACGCGTTTTTTCAGACAACTGAATCCCCATGTAGCAACAAGGCTCAGAAGAGCCCACACACTCAGATCTTAACCCCAGTGTGCAGAAAGGGTCAAAACTTGTTTTTCAGCAGAAATAAACATGTTTCTGCAAGTTTGGTCAACCCCATGTAAGTTATGGGGCAGTAACAGTACACTTTTCAAAACGTGTTTTTCAGCCCGAAATAAACGCGTTTTTTCAGACAACTGAATCCCCATGTAGCAGCAAGGCTCAGAAGAGCCCACACACTCAGATCTTAACCCCAGTGTGCAGAAAGGTTCAAAACATGTTTTTCAGCAGAAATAAACATGTTTCTGCAAGTTTGGTCAACCCCATGTAAGTTATGGGGCAGTAACAGTACACTTTTCAAAACGTGTTTTTCAGCCCGAAATAAACGCGTTTTTTCAGACAACTGAATCCCCATGTAGCAACAAGGCTCAGAAGAGCCCACACACTCAGATCTTAACCCCAGTGTGCTGAAAGTGTCAAAACATGTTTTTCAGCAGAAATAAACATGTTTCTGCAAGTTTGGTCAACCCCATGTAAGTTATGGGGCAGTAACAGTACACTTTTCAAAACGTGTTTTTCAGCCCGAAATAAACGCGTTTTTTCAGACAACTGAATCCCCATGTAGCAACAAGGCTCAGAAGAGCCCACACACTCAGATCTTAACCCCAGTGTGCTGAAAGTGTCAAAACATGTTTTTCAGCAGAAATAAACATGTTTCTGCAAGTTTGGTCAACCCCATGTAAGTTATGGGGCAGTAACAGTACACTTTTCAAAACGTGTTTTTCAGCCCGAAATAAACGCGTTTTTTCAGACAACTGAATACCCATGTAGCAGCAAGTCTCAGAAGAGCCCACACACTCAGCTCTTAACCCCAGTGTGCAGAAAGGGTCAAAACGTGTTTTTCAGCAGAAATAAACATGTTTCTGCAAGTTTGGTCAACCCCATGTAAGTTATGGGGCAGTAACAGTACACTCTGCAAAACGTGTTTTTCAGCCCGAAATAATTGCGTTTTTTCAGACAACTGAATCCCCATGTAGCAGCAAGGCTCAGAAGAGCCCACACACTCAGCTCTTAACCCCAGTGTGCAGAAAGGGTCAAAACGTGTTTTTCAGCAGAAATAAACATGTTTCTGCAAGTTTGGTCAACCCCATGTAAGTTATGGGGCAGTAACAGTACACTCTGCAAAACGTGTTTTTCAGCCCGAAATAAACGCGTTTTTTCAGACAACTGAATCCCCATGTAGCAGCAAGGCTCAGAAGAGCCCACACACTCAGATCTTAACCCCAGTGTGCAGAAAGGTTCAAAACATGTTTTTCAGCAGAAATAAACATGTTTCTGCAAGTTTGGTCAACCCCATGTAAGTTATGGGGCAGTAACAGTACACTTTTCAAAACGTGTTTTTCAGCCCGAAATAAACGTGTTTTTTCAGACAACTGAATCCCCATGTAGCAACAAGGCTCAGAAGAGCCCACACACTCAGATCTTAACCCCAGTGTGCTGAAAGTGTCAAAACATGTTTTTCAGCAGAAATAAACATGTTTCTGCAAGTTTGGTCAACCCCATGTAAGTTATGGGGCAGTAACAGTACACTTTTCAAAACGTGTTTTTCAGCCCGAAATAAACGCGTTTTTTCAGACATCTGAATCCCCATGTAGCAACAAGGCTCAGAAGAGCCCACACACTCAGATCTTAACCCCAGTGTGCTGAAGGTGTCAAAACATGTTTTTCAGCAGAAATAAACATGTTTCTGCAAGTTTGGTCAACCCCATGTAAGTTATGGGGCAGTAACAGTACACTTTTCAAAACGTGTTTTTCAGCCCGAAATAAACGCGTTTTTTCAGACAACTGAATACCCATGTAGCAGCAAGTCTCAGAAGAGCCCACACACTCAGCTCTTAACCCCAGTGTGCAGAAAGGGTCAAAACGTGTTTTTCAGCAGAAATAAACATGTTTCTGCAAGTTTGGTCAACCCCATGTAAGTTATGGGGCAGTAACAGTACACTCTGCAAAACGTGTTTTTCAGCCCGAAATAAACGCGTTTTTTCAGACAACTGAATCCCCATGTAGCAGCAAGGCTCAGAAGAGCCCACACACTCAGATCTTAACCCCAGTGTGCAGAAAGGTTCAAAACATGTTTTTCAGCAGAAATAAACATGTCTCTGCAAGTTTGGTCAACCCCATGTAAGTTATGGGGCAGTAACAGTACACTTTTCAAAACGTGTTTTTCAGCCCGAAATAAACGCGTTTTTTCAGACAACTGAATCCCCATGTAGCAACAAGGCTCAGAAGAGCCCACACACTCAGATCTTAACCCCAGTGTGCTGAAAGTGTCAAAACATGTTTTTCAGCAGAAATAAACATGTTTCTGCAAGTTTGGTCAACCCCATGTAAGTTATGGAGCAGTAACAGTACACTTTTCAAAACGTGTTTTTCAGCCCGAAATAAACGCGTTTTTTCAGACAACTGAATCCCCATGTAGCAGCAAGGCTCAGACGAGCCCACACACTCAGATCTTAACCCCAGTGTGCAGAAAGGGTCAAAACGTGTTTTTCAGCAGAAATAAACATGTTTCTGCAAGTTTGGTCAACCCCATGTAAGTTATGGGGCAGTAACAGTACACTCTGCAAAACGTGTTTTTCAGCCCGAAATAAACGCGTTTTTTCAGACAACTGAATCCCCATGTAGCAGCAAGGCTCAGAAGAGCCCACACACTCAGATCTTAACCCCAGTGTGCTGAAAGTGTCAAAACATGTTTTTCAGCAGAAATAAACATGTTTCTGCAAGTTTGGTCAACCCCATGTAAGTTATGGGGCAGTAACAGTACACTTTTCAAAACGTGTTTTTCAGCCCGAAATAAACGCGTTTTTTCAGACAACTGAATCCCCATGTAGCAACAAGGCTCAGAAGAGCCCACACACTCAGATCTTAACCCCAGTGTGCTGAAAGTGTCAAAACATGTTTTTCAGCAGAAATAAACATGTTTCTGCAAGTTTGGTCAACCCCATGTAAGTTATGGGGCAGTAACAGTACACTCTGCAAAACGTGTTTTTCAGCCCGAAATAAACGCGTTTTTTCAGACAACTGAATCCCCATGTAGCAGCAAGGCTCAGAAGAGCCCACACACTCAGCTCTTAACCCCAGTGTGCAGAAAGGGTCAAAACGTGTTTTTCAGCAGAAATAAACATGTTTCTGCAAGTTTGGTCAACCCCATGTAAGTTATGGGGCAGTAACAGTACACTCTGCAAAACGTGTTTTTCAGCCCGAAATAAACGCGTTTTTTCAGACAACTGAATCCCCATGTAGCAACAAGGCTCAGAAGAGCCCACACACTCAGATCTTAACCCCAGTGTGCTGAAAGTGTCAAAACATGTTTTTCAGCAGAAATAAACATGTTTCTGCAAGTTTGGTCAACCCCATGTAAGTTATGGGGCAGTAACAGTACACTCTGCAAAACGTGTTTTTCAGCCCGAAATAAACGCGTTTTTTCAGACAACTGAATACCCATGTAGCAGCAAGGCTCAGAAGAGCCCACACACTCAGATCTTAACCCCAGTGTGCTGAAAGTGTCAAAACATGTTTTTCAGCAGAAATAAACATGTTTCTGCAAGTTTGGTCAACCCCATGTAAGTTATGGGGCAGTAACAGTACACTTTTCAAAACGTGTTTTTCAGCCCGAAATAAACGCGTTTTTTCAGACAACTGAATCCCCATGTAGCAGCAAGGCTCAGAAGAGCCCACACACTCAGATCTTAACCCCAGTGTGCTGAAAGTGTCAAAACATGTTTTTCAGCAGAAATAAACATGTTTCTGCAAGTTTGGTCAACCCCATGTAAGTTATGGGGCAGTAACAGTACACTTTTCAAAACGTGTTTTTCAGCCCGAAATAAACGCGTTTTTTCAGACAACTGAATCCCCATGTAGCAACAAGGCTCAGAAGAGCCCACACACTCAGATCTTAACCCCAGTGTGCTGAAAGTGTCAAAACATGTTTTTCAGCAGAAATAAACATGTTTCTGCAAGTTTGGTCAACCCCATGTAAGTTATGGGGCAGTAACAGTACACTTTTCAAAACGTGTTTTTCAGCCCGAAATAAACGCGTTTTTTCAGACAACTGAATCCCCATGCAGCAACAAGGCTCAGAAGAGCCCACACACTCAGATCTTAACCCCAGTGTGCTGAAAGTGTCAAAACTTGTTTTTCAGCAGAAATAAACATGTTTCTGCAAGTTTGGTCAACCCCATGTAAGTTATGGGTCAGTAACAGTACACTTTTCAAAACGTGTTTTTCAGCCCGAAATAAACGCGTTTTTTCAGACAACTGAATACCCATGTAGCAGCAAGGCTCAGAAGAGCCCACACACTCAGATCTTAACCCCAGTGTGCTGAAAGTGTCAAAACATGTTTTTCAGCAGAAATAAACATGTTTCTGCAAGTTTGGTCAACCCCATGTAAGTTATGGGGCAGTAACAGTACACTTTTCAAAACGTGTTTTTCAGCCCGAAATAAACGCGTTTTTTCAGACAACTGAATCCCCATGTAGCAACAAGGCTCAGAAGAGCCCACACACTCAGATCTTAACCCCAGTGTGCTGAAAGTGTCAAAACATGTTTTTCAGCAGAAATAAACATGTTTCTGCAAGTTTGGTCAACCCCATGTAAGTTATGGGGCAGTAACAGTACACTTTTCAAAACGTGTTTTTCAGCCCGAAATAAACGCGTTTTTTCAGACAACTGAATACCCATGTAGCAGCAAGTCTCAGAAGAGCCCACACACTCAGCTCTTAACCCCAGTGTGCTGAAAGTGTCAAAACATGTTTTTCAGCAGAAATAAACATGTTTCTGCAAGTTTGGTCAACCCCATGTAAGTTATGGGGCAGTAACAGTACACTTTTCAAAACGTGTTTTTCAGCCCGAAATAAACGCGTTTTTTCAGACAACTGAATCCCCATGTAGCAGCAAGGCTCAGAAGAGCCCACACACTCAGATCTTAACCCCAGTGTGCAGAAAGGTTCAAAACATGTTTTTCAGCAGAAATAAACATGTTTCTGCAAGTTTGGTCAACCCCATGTAAGTTATGGGGCAGTAACAGTACACTTTTCAAAACGTGTTTTTCAGCCCGAAATAAACGCGTTTTTTCAGACAACTGAATCCCCATGTAGCAGCAAGGCTCAGAAGAGCCCACACACTCAGATCTTAACCCCAGTGTGCAGAAAGGTTCAAAACATGTTTTTCAGCAGAAATAAACATGTTTCTGCAAGTTTGGTCAACCCCATGTAAGTTATGGGGCAGTAACAGTACACTTTTCAAAACGTGTTTTTCAGCCCGAAATAAACGCGTTTTTTCAGACAACTGAATCCCCATGTAGCAACAAGGCTCAGAAGAGCCCACACACTCAGATCTTAACCCCAGTGTGCTGAAAGTGTCAAAACATGTTTTTCAGCAGAAATAAACATGTTTCTGCAAGTTTGGTCAACCCCATGTAAGTTATGGGGCAGTAACAGTACACTTTTCAAAACGTGTTTTTCAGCCCGAAATAAACGCGTTTTTTCAGACAACTGAATCCCCATGTAGCAACAAGGCTCAGAAGAGCCCACACACTCAGATCTTAACCCCAGTGTGCTGAAAGTGTCAAAACATGTTTTTCAGCAGAAATAAACATGTTTCTGCAAGTTTGGTCAACCCCATGTAAGTTATGGGGCAGTAACAGTACACTTTTCAAAACGTGTTTTTCAGCCCGAAATAAACGCGTTTTTTCAGACAACTGAATCCCCATGTAGCAACAAGGCTCAGAAGAGCCCACACACTCAGATCTTAACCCCAGTGTGCTGAAGTGTCAAAACATGTTTTTCAGCAGAAATAAACATGTTTCTGCAAGTTTGGTCAACCCCATGTAAGTTATGGGGCAGTAACAGTACACTTTTCAAAACGTGTTTTTCAGCCCGAAATAAACGCGTTTTTTCAGACAACTGAATACCCATGTAGCAGCAAGTCTCAGAAGAGCCCACACACTCAGCTCTTAACCCCAGTGTGCAGAAAGGGTCAAAACGTGTTTTTCAGCAGAAATAAACATGTTTCTGCAAGTTTGGTCAACCCCATGTAAGTTATGGGGCAGTAACAGTACACTCTGCAAAACGTGTTTTTCAGCCCGAAATAAACGCGTTTTTTCAGACAACTGAATCCCCATGTAGCAGCAAGGCTCAGAAGAGCCCACACACTCAGCTCTTAACCCCAGTGTGCAGAAAGGGTCAAAACGTGTTTTTCAGCAGAAATAAACATGTTTCTGCAAGTTTGGTCAACCCCATGTAAGTTATGGGGCAGTAACAGTACACTCTGCAAAACGTGTTTTTCAGCCCGAAATAAACGCGTTTTTTCAGACAACTGAATCCCCATGTACCAGCAAGGCTCAGAAGAGCCCACACACTCAGATCTTAACCCCAGTGTGCTGAAAGTGTCAAAACATGTTTTTCAGCAGAAATAAACATGTTTCTGCAAGTTTGGTCAACCCCATGTAAGTTATGGGGCAGTAACAGTACACTTTTCAAAACGTGTTTTTCAGCCCGAAATAAACGCGTTTTTTCAGACAACTGAATCCCCATGTAGCAACAAGGCTCAGAAGAGCCCACACACTCAGATCTTAACCCCAGTGTGCTGAAAGTGTCAAAACATGTTTTTCAGCAGAAATAAACATGTTTCTGCAAGTTTGGTCAACCCCATGTAAGTTATGGGGCAGTAACAGTACACTCTGCAAAACGTGTTTTTCAGCCCGAAATAAACGCGTTTTTTCAGACAACTGAATACCCATGTAGCAGCAAGGCTCAGAAGAGCCCACACACTCAGATCTTAACCCCAGTGTGCTGAAAGTGTCAAAACATGTTTTTCAGCAGAAATAAACATGTTTCTGCAAGTTTGGTCAACCCCATGTAAGTTATGGGGCAGTAACAGTACACTTTTCAAAACGTGTTTTTCAGCCCGAAATAAACGCGTTTTTTCAGACAACTGAATACCCATGTAGCAGCAAGGCTCAGAAGAGCCCACACACTCAGATCTTAACCCCAGTGTGCTGAAAGTGTCAAAACATGTTTTTCAGCAGAAATAAACATGTTTCTGCAAGTTTGGTCAACCCCATGTAAGTTATGGGGCAGTAACAGTACACTTTTCAAAACGTGTTTTTCAGCCCGAAATAAACGCGTTTTTTCAGACAACTGAATCCCCATGTAGCAGCAAGGCTCAGAAGAGCCCACACACTCAGATCTTAACCCCAGTGTGCTGAAAGTGTCAAAACATGTTTTTCAGCAGAAATAAACATGTTTCTGCAAGTTTGGTCAACCCCATGTAAGTTATGGGGCAGTAACAGTACACTTTTCAAAACGTGTTTTTCAGCCCGAAATAAACGCGTTTTTTCAGACAACTGAATCCCCATGTAGCAACAAGGCTCAGAAGAGCCCACACACTCAGATCTTAACCCCAGTGTGCTGAAAGTGTCAAAACATGTTTTTCAGCAGAAATAAACATGTTTCTGCAAGTTTGGTCAACCCCATGTAAGTTATGGGGCAGTAACAGTACACTTTTCAAAACGTGTTTTTCAGCCCGAAATAAACGCGTTTTTTTCAGACAACTGAATCCCCATGCAGCAACAAGGCTCAGAAGAGCCCACACACTCAGATCTTAACCCCAGTGTGCTGAAAGTGTCAAAACTTGTTTTTCAGCAGAAATAAACATGTTTCTGCAAGTTTGGTCAACCCCATGTAAGTTATGGGGCAGTAACAGTACACTTTTCAAAACGTGTTTTTCAGCCCGAAATAAACGCGTTTTTTCAGACAACTGAATACCCATGTAGCAGCAAGGCTCAGAAGAGCCCACACACTCAGATCTTAACCCCAGTGTGCTGAAAGTGTCAAAACATGTTTTTCAGCAGAAATAAACATGTTTCTGCAAGTTTGGTCAACCCCATGTAAGTTATGGGGCAGTAACAGTACACTTTTCAAAACGTGTTTTTCAGCCCGAAATAAACGCGTTTTTTCAGACAACTGAATCCCCATGTAGCAACAAGGCTCAGAAGAGCCCACACACTCAGATCTTAACCCCAGTGTGCAGAAAGGGTCAAAACTTGTTTTTCAGCAGAAATAAACATGTTTCTGCAAGTTTGGTCAACCCCATGTAAGTTATGGGGCAGTAACAGTACACTTTTCAAAACGTGTTTTTCAGCCCGAAATAAACGCGTTTTTTCAGACAACTGAATCCCCATGTAGCAACAAGGCTCAGAAGAGCCCACACACTCAGATCTTAACCCCAGTGTGCAGAAAGGGTCAAAACTTGTTTTTCAGCAGAAATAAACATGTTTCTGCAAGTTTGGTCAACCCCATGTAAGTTATGGGGCAGTAACAGTACACTTTTCAAAACGTGTTTTTCAGCCCGAAATAAACGCGTTTTTTCAGACAACTGAATCCCCATGTAGCAGCAAGGCTCAGAAGAGCCCACACACTCAGATCTTAACCCCAGTGTGCAGAAAGGTTCAAAACATGTTTTTCAGCAGAAATAAACATGTTTCTGCAAGTTTGGTCAACCCCATGTAAGTTATGGGGCAGTAACAGTACACTTTTCAAAACGTGTTTTTCAGCCCGAAATAAACGCGTTTTTTCAGACAACTGAATCCCCATGTAGCAACAAGGCTCAGAAGAGCCCACACACTCAGATCTTAACCCCAGTGTGCTGAAAGTGTCAAAACATGTTTTTCAGCAGAAATAAACATGTTTCTGCAAGTTTGGTCAACCCCATGTAAGTTATGGGGCAGTAACAGTACACTTTTCAAAACGTGTTTTTCAGCCCGAAATAAACGCGTTTTTTCAGACAACTGAATCCCCATGTAGCAACAAGGCTCAGAAGAGCCCACACACTCAGATCTTAACCCCAGTGTGCTGAAAGTGTCAAAACATGTTTTTCAGCAGAAATAAACATGTTTCTGCAAGTTTGGTCAACCCCATGTAAGTTATGGGGCAGTAACAGTACACATTTCAAAACGTGTTTTTCAGCCCGAAATAAACGCGTTTTTTCAGACAACTGAATCCCCATGTAGCAACAAGGCTCAGAAGAGCCCACACACTCAGATCTTAACCCCAGTGTGCTGAAAGTGTCAAAACATGTTTTTCAGCAGAAATAAACATGTTTCTGCAAGTTTGGTCAACCCCATGTAAGTTATGGGGCAGTAACAGTACACTTTTCAAAACGTGTTTTTCAGCCCGAAATAAACGCGTTTTTTCAGACAACTGAATACCCATGTAGCAGCAAGTCTCAGAAGAGCCCACACACTCAGCTCTTAACCCCAGTGTGCAGAAAGGGTCAAAACGTGTTTTTCAGCAGAAATAAACATGTTTCTGCAAGTTTGGTCAACCCCATGTAAGTTATGGGGCAGTAACAGTACACTCTGCAAAACGTGTTTTTCAGCCCGAAATAAACGCGTTTTTTCAGACAACTGAATCCCCATGTAGCAGCAAGGCTCAGAAGAGCCCACACACTCAGCTCTTAACCCCAGTGTGCAGAAAGGGTCAAAACGTGTTTTTCAGCAGAAATAAACATGTTTCTGCAAGTTTGGTCAACCCCATGTAAGTTATGGGGCAGTAACAGTACACTCTGCAAAACGTGTTTTTCAGCCCGAAATAAACGCGTTTTTTCAGACAACTGAATCCCCATGTAGCAGCAAGGCTCAGAAGAGCCCACACACTCAGATCTTAACCCCAGTGTGCAGAAAGGTTCAAAACATGTTTTTCAGCAGAAATAAACATGTTTCTGCAAGTTTGGTCAACCCCATGTAAGTTATGGGGCAGTAACAGTACACTTTTCAAAACGTGTTTTTCAGCCCGAAATAAACGTGTTTTTTCAGACAACTGAATCCCCATGTAGCAACAAGGCTCAGAAGAGCCCACACACTCAGATCTTAACCCCAGTGTGCTGAAAGTGTCAAAACATGTTTTTCAGCAGAAATAAACATGTTTCTGCAAGTTTGGTCAACCCCATGTAAGTTATGGGGCAGTAACAGTACACTTTTCAAAACGTGTTTTTCAGCCCGAAATAAACGCGTTTTTTAGACAACTGAATCCCCATGTAGCAACAAGGCTCAGAAGAGCCCACACACTCAGATCTTAACCCCAGTGTGCTGAAAGTGTCAAAACATGTTTTTCAGCAGAAATAAACATGTTTCTGCAAGTTTGGTCAACCCCATGTAAGTTATGGGGCAGTAACAGTACACTTTTCAAAACGTGTTTTTCAGCCCGAAATAAACGCGTTTTTTCAGACAACTGAATCCCCATGTAGCAACAAGGCTCAGAAGAGCCCACACACTCAGATCTTAACCCCAGTGTGCTGAAGTGTCAAAACATGTTTTTCAGCAGAAATAAACATGTTTCTGCAAGTTTGGTCAACCCCATGTAAGTTATGGGGCAGTAACAGTACACTTTTCAAAACGTGTTTTTCAGCCCGAAATAAACGCGTTTTTTCAGACAACTGAATACCCATGTAGCAGCAAGTCTCAGAAGAGCCCACACACTCAGCTCTTAACCCCAGTGTGCAGAAAGGGTCAAAACGTGTTTTTCAGCAGAAATAAACATGTTTCTGCAAGTTTGGTCAACCCCATGTAAGTTATGGGGCAGTAACAGTACACTCTGCAAAACGTGTTTTTCAGCCCGAAATAAACGCGTTTTTTCAGACAACTGAATCCCCATGTAGCAGCAAGGCTCAGAAGAGCCCACACACTCAGCTCTTAACCCCAGTGTGCAGAAAGGGTCAAAACGTGTTTTTCAGCAGAAATAAACATGTTTCTGCAAGTTTGGTCAACCCCATGTAAGTTATGGGGCAGTAACAGTACACTCTGCAAAACGTGTTTTTCAGCCCGAAATAAACGCGTTTTTTCAGACAACTGAATCCCCATGTAGCAGCAAGGCTCAGAAGAGCCCACACACTCAGATCTTAACCCCAGTGTGCTGAAAGTGTCAAAACATGTTTTTCAGCAGAAATAAACATGTTTCTGCAAGTTTGGTCAACCCCATGTAAGTTATGGGGCAGTAACAGTACACTTTTCAAAACGTGTTTTTCAGCCCGAAATAAACGCGTTTTTTCAGACAACTGAATCCCCATGTAGCAACAAGGCTCAGAAGAGCCCACACACTCAGATCTTAACCCCAGTGTGCTGAAAGTGTCAAAACATGTTTTTCAGCAGAAATAAACATGTTTCTGCAAGTTTGGTCAACCCCATGTAAGTTATGGGGCAGTAACAGTACACTCTGCAAAACGTGTTTTTCAGCCCGAAATAAACGCGTTTTTTCAGACAACTGAATACCCATGTAGCAGCAAGGCTCAGAAGAGCCCACACACTCAGATCTTAACCCCAGTGTGCTGAAAGTGTCAAAACATGTTTTTCAGCAGAAATAAACATGTTTCTGCAAGTTTGGTCAACCCCATGTAAGTTATGGGGCAGTAACAGTACACTTTTCAAAACGTGTTTTTCAGCCCGAAATAAACGCGTTTTTTCAGACAACTGAATCCCCATGTAGCAGCAAGGCTCAGAAGAGCCCACACACTCAGATCTTAACCCCAGTGTGCTGAAAGTGTCAAAACATGTTTTTCAGCAGAAATAAACATGTTTCTGCAAGTTTGGTCAACCCCATGTAAGTTATGGGGCAGTAACAGTACACTTTTCAAAACGTGTTTTTCAGCCCGAAATAAACGCGTTTTTTCAGACAACTGAATCCCCATGTAGCAACAAGGCTCAGAAGAGCCCACACACTCAGATCTTAACCCCAGTGTGCTGAAAGTGTCAAAACATGTTTTTCAGCAGAAATAAACATGTTTCTGCAAGTTTGGTCAACCCCATGTAAGTTATGGGGCAGTAACAGTACACTTTTCAAAACGTGTTTTTCAGCCCGAAATAAACGCGTTTTTTTCAGACAACTGAATCCCCATGCAGCAACAAGGCTCAGAAGAGCCCACACACTCAGATCTTAACCCCAGTGTGCTGAAAGTGTCAAAACTTGTTTTTCAGCAGAAATAAACATGTTTCTGCAAGTTTGGTCAACCCCATGTAAGTTATGGGGCAGTAACAGTACACTTTTCAAAACGTGTTTTTCAGCCCGAAATAAACGCGTTTTTTCAGACAACTGAATACCCATGTAGCAGCAAGGCTCAGAAGAGCCCACACACTCAGATCTTAACCCCAGTGTGCTGAAAGTGTCAAAACATGTTTTTCAGCAGAAATAAACATGTTTCTGCAAGTTTGGTCAACCCCATGTAAGTTATGGGGCAGTAACAGTACACTTTTCAAAACGTGTTTTTCAGCCCGAAATAAACGCGTTTTTTCAGACAACTGAATCCCCATGTAGCAACAAGGCTCAGAAGAGCCCACACACTCAGATCTTAACCCCAGTGTGCAGAAAGGGTCAAAACTTGTTTTTCAGCAGAAATAAACATGTTTCTGCAAGTTTGGTCAACCCCATGTAAGTTATGGGGCAGTAACAGTACACTTTTCAAAACGTGTTTTTCAGCCCGAAATAAACGCGTTTTTTCAGACAACTGAATCCCCATGTAGCAGCAAGGCTCAGAAGAGCCCACACACTCAGATCTTAACCCCAGTGTGCAGAAAGGTTCAAAACATGTTTTTCAGCAGAAATAAACATGTTTCTGCAAGTTTGGTCAACCCCATGTAAGTTATGGGGCAGTAACAGTACACTTTTCAAAACGTGTTTTTCAGCCCGAAATAAACGCGTTTTTTCAGACAACTGAATCCCCATGTAGCAACAAGGCTCAGAAGAGCCCACACACTCAGATCTTAACCCCAGTGTGCTGAAAGTGTCAAAACATGTTTTTCAGCAGAAATAAACATGTTTCTGCAAGTTTGGTCAACCCCATGTAAGTTATGGGGCAGTAACAGTACACTTTTCAAAACGTGTTTTTCAGCCCGAAATAAACGCGTTTTTTCAGACAACTGAATCCCCATGTAGCAACAAGGCTCAGAAGAGCCCACACACTCAGATCTTAACCCCAGTGTGCTGAAAGTGTCAAAACATGTTTTTCAGCAGAAATAAACATGTTTCTGCAAGTTTGGTCAACCCCATGTAAGTTATGGGGCAGTAACAGTACACATTTCAAAACGTGTTTTTCAGCCCGAAATAAACGCGTTTTTTCAGACAACTGAATCCCCATGTAGCAACAAGGCTCAGAAGAGCCCACACACTCAGATCTTAACCCCAGTGTGCTGAAAGTGTCAAAACATGTTTTTCAGCAGAAATAAACATGTTTCTGCAAGTTTGGTCAACCCCATGTAAGTTATGGGGCAGTAACAGTACACTTTTCAAAACGTGTTTTTCAGCCCGAAATAAACGCGTTTTTTCAGACAACTGAATACCCATGTAGCAGCAAGTCTCAGAAGAGCCCACACACTCAGCTCTTAACCCCAGTGTGCAGAAAGGGTCAAAACGTGTTTTTCAGCAGAAATAAACATGTTTCTGCAAGTTTGGTCAACCCCATGTAAGTTATGGGGCAGTAACAGTACACTCTGCAAAACGTGTTTTTCAGCCCGAAATAAACGCGTTTTTTCAGACAACTGAATCCCCATGTAGCAGCAAGGCTCAGAAGAGCCCACACACTCAGCTCTTAACCCCAGTGTGCAGAAAGGGTCAAAACGTGTTTTTCAGCAGAAATAAACATGTTTCTGCAAGTTTGGTCAACCCCATGTAAGTTATGGGGCAGTAACAGTACACTCTGCAAAACGTGTTTTTCAGCCCGAAATAAACGCGTTTTTTCAGACAACTGAATCCCCATGTAGCAGCAAGGCTCAGAAGAGCCCACACACTCAGATCTTAACCCCAGTGTGCAGAAAGGTTCAAAACATGTTTTTCAGCAGAAATAAACATGTTTCTGCAAGTTTGGTCAACCCCATGTAAGTTATGGGGCAGTAACAGTACACTTTTCAAAACGTGTTTTTCAGCCCGAAATAAACGTGTTTTTTCAGACAACTGAATCCCCATGTAGCAACAAGGCTCAGAAGAGCCCACACACTCAGATCTTAACCCCAGTGTGCTGAAAGTGTCAAAACATGTTTTTCAGCAGAAATAAACATGTTTCTGCAAGTTTGGTCAACCCCATGTAAGTTATGGGGCAGTAACAGTACACTTTTCAAAACGTGTTTTTCAGCCCGAAATAAACGCGTTTTTTCAGACAACTGAATCCCCATGTAGCAACAAGGCTCAGAAGAGCCCACACACTCAGATCTTAACCCCAGTGTGCTGAAGGTGTCAAAACATGTTTTTCAGCAGAAATAAACATGTTTCTGCAAGTTTGGTCAACCCCATGTAAGTTATGGGGCAGTAACAGTACACTTTTCAAAACGTGTTTTTCAGCCCGAAATAAACGCGTTTTTTCAGACAACTGAATCCCCATGTAGCAACAAGGCTCAGAAGAGCCCACACACTCAGATCTTAACCCCAGTGTGCTGAAAGTGTCAAAACATGTTTTGCAGCAGAAATAAACATGTTTCTGCAAGTTTGGTCAACCCCATGTAAGTTATGGGGCAGTAACAGTACACTTTTCAAAACGTGTTTTTCAGCCCGAAATAAACGCGTTTTTTCAGACAACTGAATCCCCATGTAGCAGCAAGGCTCAGAAGAGCCCACACACTCAGATCTTAACCCCAGTGTGCTGAAAGTGTCAAAACATGTTTTTCAGCAGAAATAAACATGTTTCTGCAAGTTTGGTCAACCCCATGTAAGTTATGGGGCAGTAACAGTACACTTTTCAAAACGTGTTTTTCAGCCCGAAATAAACGCGTTTTTTCAGACAACTGAATCCCCATGTAGCAACAAGGCTCAGAAGAGCCCACACACTCAGATCTTAACCCCAGTGTGCAGAAAGGTTCAAAACATGTTTTTCAGCAGAAATAAACATGTTTCTGCAAGTTTGGTCAACCCCATGTAAGTTATGGGGCAGTAACAGTACACTTTTCAAAACGTGTTTTTCAGCCCGAAATAAACGCGTTTTTTCAGACAACTGAATCCCCATGTAGCAGCAAGGCTCAGAAGAGCCCACACACTCAGATCTTAACCCCAGTGTGCAGAAAGGTTCAAAACATGTTTTTCAGCAGAAATAAACATGTTTCTGCAAGTTTGGTCAACCCCATGTAAGTTATGGGGCAGTAACAGTACACTTTTCAAAACGTGTTTTTCAGCCCGAAATAAACGCGTTTTTTCAGACAACTGAATCCCCATGTAGCAACAAGGCTCAGAAGAGCCCACACACTCAGATCTTAACCCCAGTGTGCTGAAAGTGTCAAAACATGTTTTTCAGCAGAAATAAACATGTTTCTGCAAGTTTGGTCAACCCCATGTAAGTTATGGGGCAGTAACAGTACACTTTTCAAAACGTGTTTTTCAGCCCGAAATAAACGCGTTTTTTCAGACAACTGAATACCCATGTAGCAGCAAGTCTCAGAAGAGCCCACACACTCAGCTCTTAACCCCAGTGTGCAGAAAGGGTCAAAACGTGTTTTTCAGCAGAAATAAACATGTTTCTGCAAGTTTGGTCAACCCCATGTAAGTTATGGGGCAGTAACAGTACACTTTTCAAAACGTGTTTTTCAGCCCGAAATAAACGCGTTTTTTCAGACAACTGAATCCCCATGTAGCAACAAGGCTCAGAAGAGCCCACACACTCAGATCTTAACCCCAGTGTGCTGAAAGTGTCAAAACATGTTTTTCAGCAGAAATAAACATGTTTCTGCAAGTTTGGTCAACCCCATGTAAGTTATGGGGCAGTAACAGTACACTTTTCAAAACGTGTTTTTCAGCCCGAAATAAACGCGTTTTTTCAGACAACTGAATCCCCATGTAGCAACAAGGCTCAGAAGAGCCCACACACTCAGATCTTAACCCCAGTGTGCTGAAAGTGTCAAAACATGTTTTTCAGCAGAAATAAACATGTTTCTGCAAGTTTGGTCAACCCCATGTAAGTTATGGGGCAGTAACAGTACACTTTTCAAAACGTGTTTTTCAGCCCGAAATAAACGCGTTTTTTCAGACAACTGAATACCCATGTAGCAGCAAGTCTCAGAAGAGCCCACACACTCAGCTCTTAACCCCAGTGTGCAGAAAGGGTCAAAACGTGTTTTTCAGCAGACATAAACATGTTTCTGCAAGTTTGGTCAACCCCATGTAAGTTATGGGGCAGTAACAGTACACTCTGCAAAACGTGTTTTTCAGCCCGAAATAAACGCGTTTTTTCAGACAACTGAATCCCCATGTAGCAGCAAGGCTCAGAAGAGCCCACACACTCAGATCTTAACCCCAGTGTGCTGAAAGTGTCAAAACATGTTTTTCAGCAGAAATAAACATGTTTCTGCAAGTTTGGTCAACCCCATGTAAGTTATGGGGCAGTAACAGTACACTTTTCAAAACGTGTTTTTCAGCCCGAAATAAACGCGTTTTTTCAGACAACTGAATCCCCATGTAGCAGCAAGGCTCAGAAGAGCCCACACACTCAGATCTTAACCCCAGTGTGCTGAAAGTGTCAAAACATGTTTTTCAGCAGAAATAAACATGTTTCTGCAAGTTTGGTCAACCCCATGTAAGTTATGGGGCAGTAACAGTACACTTTTCAAAACGTGTTTTTCAGCCCGAAATAAACGCGTTTTTTCAGACAACTGAATCCCCATGTAGCAACAAGGCTCAGAAGAGCCCACACACTCAGATCTTAACCCCAGTGTGCAGAAAGGTTCAAAACATGTTTTTCAGCAGAAATAAACATGTTTCTGCAAGTTTGGTCAACCCCATGTAAGTTATGGGGCAGTAACAGTACACTTTTCAAAACGTGTTTTTCAGCCCGAAATAAACGCGTTTTTTCAGACAACTGAATCCCCATGTAGCAACAAGGCTCAGAAGAGCCCACACACTCAGATCTTAACCCCAGTGTGCTGAAAGTGTCAAAACATGTTTTTCAGCAGAAATAAATATGTTTCTGCAAGTTTGGTCAACCCCATGTAAGTTATGGGGCAGTAACAGTACACTTTTCAAAACGTGTTTTTCAGCCCGAAATAAACGCGTTTTTTCAGACAACTGAATACCCATGTAGCAGCAAGTCTCAGAAGAGCCCACACACTCAGCTCTTAACCCCAGTGTGCAGAAAGGGTCAAAACGTGTTTTTCAGCAGAAATAAACATGTTTCTGCAAGTTTGGTCAACCCCATGTAAGTTATGGGGCAGTAACAGTACACTCTGCAAAACGTGTTTTTCAGCCCGAAATAAACGCGTTTTTTCAGACAACTGAATCCCCATGTAGCAGCAAGGCTCAGAAGAGCCCACACACTCAGATCTTAACCCCAGTGTGCTGAAAGTGTCAAAACATGTTTTTCAGCAGAAATAAACATGTTTCTGCAAGTTTGGTCAACCCCATGTAAGTTATGGGGCAGTAACAGTACACTTTTCAAAACGTGTTTTTCAGCCCGAAATAAACGCGTTTTTTCAGACAACTGAATCCCCATGCAGCAACAAGGCTCAGAAGAGCCCACACACTCAGATCTTAACCCCAGTGTGCTGAAAGTGTCAAAACTTGTTTTTCAGCAGAAATAAACATGTTTCTGCAAGTTTGGTCAACCCCATGTAAGTTATGGGGCAGTAACAGTACACTTTTCAAAACGTGTTTTTCAGCCCGAAATAAACGCGTTTTTTCAGACAACTGAATACCCATGTAGCAGCAAGGCTCAGAAGAGCCCACACTCAGATCTTAACCCCAGTGTGCTGAAAGTGTCAAAACATGTTTTTCAGCAGAAATAAACATGTTTCTGCAAGTTTGGTCAACCCCATGTAAGTTATGGGGCAGTAACAGTACACTTTTCAAAACGTGTTTTTCAGCCCGAAATAAGCGCGTTTTTTCAGACAACTGAATCCCCATGTAGCAACAAGGCTCAGAAGAGCCCACACACTCAGATCTTAACCCCAGTGTGCTGAAAGTGTCAAAACATGTTTTTCAGCAGAAATAAACATGTTTCTGCAAGTTTGGTCAACCCCATGTAAGTTATGGGGCAGTAACAGTACACTTTTCAAAACGTGTTTTTCAGCCCGAAATAAACGCGTTTTTTCAGACAACTGAATACCCATGTAGCAGCAAGTCTCAGAAGAGCCCACACACTCAGCTCTTAACCCCAGTGTGCAGAAAGGGTCAAAACGTGTTTTTCAGCAGAAATAAACATGTTTCTGCAAGTTTGGTCAACCCCATGTAAGTTATGGGGCAGTAACAGTACACTCTGCAAAACGTGTTTTTCAGCCCGAAATAAACGCGTTTTTTCAGACAACTGAATCCCCATGTAGCAGCAAGGCTCAGAAGAGCCCACACACTCAGATCTTAACCCCAGTGTGCAGAAAGGTTCAAAACATGTTTTTCAGCAGAAATAAACATGTTTCTGCAAGTTTGGTCAACCCCATGTAAGTTATGGGGCAGTAACAGTACACTTTTCAAAACGTGTTTTTCAGCCCGAAATAAACGCGTTTTTTCAGACAACTGAATCCCCATATAGCAACAAGGCTCAGAAGAGCCCACACACTCAGATCTTAACCCCAGTGTGCAGAAAGGGTCAAAACTTGTTTTTCAGCAGAAATAAACATGTTTCTGCAAGTTTGGTCAACCCCATGTAAGTTATGGGGCAGTAACAGTACACTTTTCAAAACGTGTTTTTCAGCCCGAAATAAACGCGTTTTTTCAGACAACTGAATCCCCATGTATCAGCAAGGCTCAGAAGAGCCCACACACTCAGATCTTAACCCCAGTGTGCTGAAAGTGTCAAAACATGTTTTTCAGCAGAAATAAACATGTTTCTGCAAGTTTGGTCAACCCCATGTAAGTTATGGGGCAGTAACAGTACACTTTTCAAAACGTGTTTTTCAGCCCTTAATAAACGCGTTTTTTCAGACAACTGAATCCCCATGTAGCAACAAGGCTCAGAAGAGCCCACACACTCAGATCTTAACCCCAGTGTGCTGAAAGTGTCAAAACTTGTTTTTCAGCAGAAATAAACATGTTTCTGCAAGTTTGGTCAACCCCATGTAAGTTATGGGGCAGTAACAGTACACTTTTCAAAACGTGTTTTTCAGCCCGAAATAAACGCGTTTTTTCAGACAACTGAATACCCATGTAGCAGCAAGGCTCAGAAGAGCCCACACACTCAGATCTTAACCCCAGTGTGCTGAAAGTGTCAAAACATGTTTTTCAGCAGAAATAAACATGTTTCTGCAAGTTTGGTCAACCCCATGTAAGTTATGGGGCAGTAACAGTACACTTTTCAAAACGTGTTTTTCAGCCCGAAATAAGCGCGTTTTTTCAGACAACTGAATCCCCATGTAGCAACAAGGCTCAGAAGAGCCCACACACTCAGATCTTAACCCCAGTGTGCTGAAAGTGTCAAAACATGTTTTTCAGCAGAAATAAACATGTTTCTGCAAGTTTGGTCAACCCCATGTAAGTTATGGGGCAGTAACAGTACACTTTTCAAAACGTGTTTTTCAGCCCGAAATAAACGCGTTTTTTCAGACAACTGAATACCCATGTAGCAGCAAGTCTCAGAAGAGCCCACACACTCAGCTCTTAACCCCAGTGTGCAGAAAGGGTCAAAACGTGTTTTTCAGCAGAAATAAACATGTTTCTGCAAGTTTGGTCAACCCCATGTAAGTTATGGGGCAGTAACAGTACACTCTGCAAAACGTGTTTTTCAGCCCGAAATAAACGCGTTTTTTCAGACAACTGAATCCCCATGTAGCAGCAAGGCTCAGAAGAGTCCACACACTCAGATCTTAACCCCAGTGTGCAGAAAGGTTCAAAACATGTTTTTCAGCAGAAATAAACATGTTTCTGCAAGTTTGGTCAACCCCATGTAAGTTATGGGGCAGTAACAGTACACTTTTCAAAACGTGTTTTTCAGCCCGAAATAAACGCGTTTTTTCAGACAACTGAATCCCCATATAGCAACAAGGCTCAGAAGAGCCCACACACTCAGATCTTAACCCCAGTGTGCAGAAAGGGTCAAAACTTGTTTTTCAGCAGAAATAAACATGTTTCTGCAAGTTTGGTCAACCCCATGTAAGTTATGGGGCAGTAACAGTACACTTTTCAAAACGTGTTTTTCAGCCCGAAATAAACGCGTTTTTTCAGACAACTGAATCCCCATGTATCAGCAAGGCTCAGAAGAGCCCACACACTCAGATCTTAACCCCAGTGTGCTGAAAGTGTCAAAACATGTTTTTCAGCAGAAATAAACATGTTTCTGCAAGTTTGGTCAACCCCATGTAAGTTATGGGGCAGTAACAGTACACTTTTCAAAACGTGTTTTTCAGCCCTTAATAAACGCGTTTTTTTAGACAACTGAATCCCCATGTAGCAACAAGGCTCAGAAGAGCCCACACACTCAGATCTTAACCCCAGTGTGCTGAAAGTGTCAAAACATGTTTTTCAGCAGAAATAAACATGTTTCTGCAAGTTTGGTCAACCCCATGTAAGTTATGGGGCAGTAACAGTACACTTTTCAAAACGTGTTTTTCAGCCCGAAATAAACGCGTTTTTTCAGACAACTGAATCCCCATGTAGCAACAAGGCTCAGAAGAGCCCACACACTCAGATCTTAACCCCAGTGTGCTGAAAGTGTCAAAACATGTTTTTCAGCAGAAATAAACATGTTTCTGCAAGTTTGGTCAACCCCATGTAAGTTATGGGGCAGTAACAGTACACTTTTCAAAACGTGTTTTTCAGCCCGAAATAAACGCGTTTTTTCAGACAACTGAATACCCATGTAGCAGCAAGTCTCAGAAGAGCCCACACACTCAGCTCTTAACCCCAGTGTGCAGAAAGGGTCAAAACGTGTTTTTCAGCAGAAATAAACATGTTTCTGCAAGTTTGGTCAACCCCATGTAAGTTATGGGGCAGTAACAGTACACTCTGCAAAACGTGTTTTTCAGCCCGAAATAAACGCGTTTTTTCAGACAACTGAATCCCCATGTAGCAGCAAGGCTCAGAAGAGCCCACACACTCAGATCTTAACCCCAGTGTGCTGAAAGTGTCAAAACATGTTTTTCAGCAGCAATAAACATGTTTCTGCAAGTTTGGTCAACCCCATGTAAGTTATGGGGCAGTAACAGTACACTTTTCAAAACGTGTTTTTCAGCCCGAAATAAACGCGTTTTTTCAGACAACTGAATCCCCATGTAGCAGCAAGGCTCAGAAGAGCCCACACACTCAGATCTTAACCCCAGTGTGCTGAAAGTGTCAAAACATGTTTTTCAGCAGAAATAAACATGTTTCTGCAAGTTTGGTCAACCCCATGTAAGTTATGGGGCAGTAACAGTACACTTTTCAAAACGTGTTTTTCAGCCCGAAATAAACGCGTTTTTTCAGACAACTGAATCCCCATGTAGCAACAAGGCTCAGAAGAGCCCACACACTCAGATCTTAACCCCAGTGTGCTGAAAGTGTCAAAACATGTTTTTCAGCAGAAATAAACATGTTTCTGCAAGTTTGGTCAACCCCATGTAAGTTATGGGGCAGTAACAGTACACTTTTCAAAACGTGTTTTTCAGCCCGAAATAAACGCGTTTTTTCAGACAACTGAATCCCCATGCAGCAACAAGGCTCAGAAGAGCCCACACACTCAGATCTTAACCCCAGTGTGCTGAAAGTGTCAAAACTTGTTTTTCAGCAGAAATAAACATGTTTCTGCAAGTTTGGTCAACCCCATGTAAGTTATGGGGCAGTAACAGTACACTTTTCAAAACGTGTTTTTCAGCCCGAAATAAACGCGTTTTTTCAGACAACTGAATCCCCATGTAGCAACAAGGCTCAGAAGAGCCCACACACTCAGATCTTAACCCCAGTGTGCTGAAAGTGTCAAAACATGTTTTTCAGCAGAAATAAACATGTTTCTGCAAGTTTGGTCAACCCCATGTAAGTTATGGGGCAGTAACAGTACACTTTTCAAAACGTGTTTTTCAGCCCGAAATAAACGCGTTTTTTCAGACAACTGAATACCCATGTAGCAGCAAGTCTCAGAAGAGCCCACACACTCAGCTCTTAACCCCAGTGTGCAGAAAGGGTCAAAACGTGTTTTTCAGCAGAAATAAACATGTTTCTGCAAGTTTGGTCAACCCCATGTAAGTTATGGGGCAGTAACAGTACACTCTGCAAAACGTGTTTTTCAGCCCGAAATAAACGCGTTTTTTCAGACAACTGAATCCCCATGTAGCAGCAAGGCTCAGAAGAGCCCACACACTCAGCTCTTAACCCCAGTGTGCAGAAAGGGTCAAAACGTGTTTTTCAGCAGAAATAAACATGTTTCTGCAAGTTTGGTCAACCCCATGTAAGTTATGGGGCAGTAACAGTACACTCTGCAAAACGTGTTTTTCAGCCCGAAATAAACGCGTTTTTTCAGACAACTGAATCCCCATGTAGCAGCAAGGCTCAGAAGAGCCCACACACTCAGATCTTAACCCCAGTGTGCAGAAAGGTTCAAAACATGTTTTTCAGCAGAAATAAACATGTTTCTGCAAGTTTGGTCAACCCCATGTAAGTTATGGGGCAGTAACAGTACACTTTTCAAAACGTGTTTTTCAGCCCGAAATAAACGTGTTTTTTCAGACAACTGAATCCCCATGTAGCAACAAGGCTCAGAAGAGCCCACACACTCAGATCTTAACCCCAGTGTGCTGAAAGTGTCAAAACATGTTTTTCAGCAGAAATAAACATGTTTCTGCAAGTTTGGTCAACCCCATGTAAGTTATGGGGCAGTAACAGTACACTTTTCAAAACGTGTTTTTCAGCCCGAAATAAACGCGTTTTTTCAGACAACTGAATCCCCATGTAGCAACAAGGCTCAGAAGAGCCCACACACTCAGATCTTAACCCCAGTGTGCTGAAGGTGTCAAAACATGTTTTTCAGCAGAAATAAACATGTTTCTGCAAGTTTGGTCAACCCCATGTAAGTTATGGGGCAGTAACAGTACACTTTTCAAAACGTGTTTTTCAGCCCGAAATAAACGCGTTTTTTCAGACAACTGAATCCCCATGTAGCAACAAGGCTCAGAAGAGCCCACACACTCAGATCTTAACCCCAGTGTGCTGAAAGTGTCAAAACATGTTTTTCAGCAGAAATAAACATGTTTCTGCAAGTTTGGTCAACCCCATGTAAGTTATGGGGCAGTAACAGTACACTTTTCAAAACGTGTTTTTCAGCCCGAAATAAACGCGTTTTTTCAGACAACTGAATCCCCATGTAGCAGCAAGGCTCAGAAGAGCCCACACACTCAGATCTTAACCCCAGTGTGCTGAAAGTGTCAAAACATGTTTTTCAGCAGAAATAAACATGTTTCTGCAAGTTTGGTCAACCCCATGTAAGTTATGGGGCAGTAACAGTACACTTTTCAAAACGTGTTTTTCAGCCCGAAATAAACGCGTTTTTTCAGACAACTGAATCCCCATGTAGCAACAAGGCTCAGAAGAGCCCACACACTCAGATCTTAACCCCAGTGTGCAGAAAGGTTCAAAACATGTTTTTCAGCAGAAATAAACATGTTTCTGCAAGTTTGGTCAACCCCATGTAAGTTATGGGGCAGTAACAGTACACTTTTCAAAACGTGTTTTTCAGCCCGAAATAAACGCGTTTTTTCAGACAACTGAATCCCCATGTAGCAGCAAGGCTCAGAAGAGCCCACACACTCAGATCTTAACCCCAGTGTGCAGAAAGGTTCAAAACATGTTTTTCAGCAGAAATAAACATGTTTCTGCAAGTTTGGTCAACCCCATGTAAGTTATGGGGCAGTAACAGTACACTTTTCAAAACGTGTTTTTCAGCCCGAAATAAACGCGTTTTTTCAGACAACTGAATCCCCATGTAGCAACAAGGCTCAGAAGAGCCCACACACTCAGATCTTAACCCCAGTGTGCTGAAAGTGTCAAAACATGTTTTTCAGCAGAAATAAACATGTTTCTGCAAGTTTGGTCAACCCCATGTAAGTTATGGGGCAGTAACAGTACACTTTTCAAAACGTGTTTTTCAGCCCGAAATAAACGCGTTTTTTCAGACAACTGAATACCCATGTAGCAGCAAGTCTCAGAAGAGCCCACACACTCAGCTCTTAACCCCAGTGTGCAGAAAGGGTCAAAACGTGTTTTTCAGCAGAAATAAACATGTTTCTGCAAGTTTGGTCAACCCCATGTAAGTTATGGGGCAGTAACAGTACACTTTTCAAAACGTGTTTTTCAGCCCGAAATAAACGCGTTTTTTCAGACAACTGAATCCCCATGTAGCAACAAGGCTCAGAAGAGCCCACACACTCAGATCTTAACCCCAGTGTGCTGAAAGTGTCAAAACATGTTTTTCAGCAGAAATAAACATGTTTCTGCAAGTTTGGTCAACCCCATGTAAGTTATGGGGCAGTAACAGTACACTTTTCAAAACGTGTTTTTCAGCCCGAAATAAACGCGTTTTTTCAGACAACTGAATCCCCATGTAGCAACAAGGCTCAGAAGAGCCCACACACTCAGATCTTAACCCCAGTGTGCTGAAAGTGTCAAAACATGTTTTTCAGCAGAAATAAACATGTTTCTGCAAGTTTGGTCAACCCCATGTAAGTTATGGGGCAGTAACAGTACACTTTTCAAAACGTGTTTTTCAGCCCGAAATAAACGCGTTTTTTCAGACAACTGAATACCCATGTAGCAGCAAGTCTCAGAAGAGCCCACACACTCAGCTCTTAACCCCAGTGTGCAGAAAGGGTCAAAACGTGTTTTTCAGCAGACATAAACATGTTTCTGCAAGTTTGGTCAACCCCATGTAAGTTATGGGGCAGTAACAGTACACTCTGCAAAACGTGTTTTTCAGCCCGAAATAAACGCGTTTTTTCAGACAACTGAATCCCCATGTAGCAGCAAGGCTCAGAAGAGCCCACACACTCAGATCTTAACCCCAGTGTGCTGAAAGTGTCAAAACATGTTTTTCAGCAGAAATAAACATGTTTCTGCAAGTTTGGTCAACCCCATGTAAGTTATGGGGCAGTAACAGTACACTTTTCAAAACGTGTTTTTCAGCCCGAAATAAACGCGTTTTTTCAGACAACTGAATCCCCATGTAGCAGCAAGGCTCAGAAGAGCCCACACACTCAGATCTTAACCCCAGTGTGCTGAAAGTGTCAAAACATGTTTTTCAGCAGAAATAAACATGTTTCTGCAAGTTTGGTCAACCCCATGTAAGTTATGGGGCAGTAACAGTACACTTTTCAAAACGTGTTTTTCAGCCCGAAATAAACGCGTTTTTTCAGACAACTGAATCCCCATGTAGCAACAAGGCTCAGAAGAGCCCACACACTCAGATCTTAACCCCAGTGTGCTGAAAGTGTCAAAACATGTTTTTCAGCAGAAATAAACATGTTTCTGCAAGTTTGGTCAACCCCATGTAAGTTATGGGGCAGTAACAGTACACTTTTCAAAACGTGTTTTTCAGCCCGAAATAAACGCGTTTTTTCAGCAACTGAATCCCCATGTAGCAGCAAGGCTCAGAAGAGCCCACACACTCAGATCTTAACCCCAGTGTGCAGAAAGGTTCAAAACATGTTTTTCAGCAGAAATAAACATGTTTCTGCAAGTTTGGTCAACCCCATGTAAGTTATGGGGCAGTAACAGTACACTTTTCAAAACGTGTTTTTCAGCCCGAAATAAACGCGTTTTTTCAGACAACTGAATCCCCATGTAGCAACAAGGCTCAGAAGAGCCCACACACTCAGATCTTAACCCCAGTGTGCTGAAAGTGTCAAAACATGTTTTTCAGCAGAAATAAACATGTTTCTGCAAGTTTGGTCAACCCCATGTAAGTTATGGGGCAGTAACAGTACACTTTTCAAAACGTGTTTTTCAGCCCGAAATAAACGCGTTTTTTCAGACAACTGAATACCCATGTAGCAGCAAGGCTCAGAAGAGCCCACACTCAGATCTTAACCCCAGTGTGCTGAAAGTGTCAAAACATGTTTTTCAGCAGAAATAAACATGTTTCTGCAAGTTTGGTCAACCCCATGTAAGTTATGGGGCAGTAACAGTACACTTTTCAAAACGTGTTTTTCAGCCCGAAATAAGCGCGTTTTTTCAGACAACTGAATCCCCATGTAGCAACAAGGCTCAGAAGAGCCCACACACTCAGATCTTAACCCCAGTGTGCTGAAAGTGTCAAAACATGTTTTTCAGCAGAAATAAACATGTTTCTGCAAGTTTGGTCAACCCCATGTAAGTTATGGGGCAGTAACAGTACACTTTTCAAAACGTGTTTTTCAGCCCGAAATAAACGCGTTTTTTCAGACAACTGAATACCCATGTAGCAGCAAGTCTCAGAAGAGCCCACACACTCAGCTCTTAACCCCAGTGTGCAGAAAGGGTCAAAACGTGTTTTTCAGCAGAAATAAACATGTTTCTGCAAGTTTGGTCAACCCCATGTAAGTTATGGGGCAGTAACAGTACACTCTGCAAAACGTGTTTTTCAGCCCGAAATAAACGCGTTTTTTCAGACAACTGAATCCCCATGTAGCAGCAAGGCTCAGAAGAGCCCACACACTCAGATCTTAACCCCAGTGTGCAGAAAGGTTCAAAACATGTTTTTCAGCAGAAATAAACATGTTTCTGCAAGTTTGGTCAACCCCATGTAAGTTATGGGGCAGTAACAGTACACTTTTCAAAACGTGTTTTTCAGCCCGAAATAAACGCGTTTTTTCAGACAACTGAATCCCCATATAGCAACAAGGCTCAGAAGAGCCCACACACTCAGATCTTAACCCCAGTGTGCAGAAAGGGTCAAAACTTGTTTTTCAGCAGAAATAAACATGTTTCTGCAAGTTTGGTCAACCCCATGTAAGTTATGGGGCAGTAACAGTACACTTTTCAAAACGTGTTTTTCAGCCCGAAATAAACGCGTTTTTTCAGACAACTGAATCCCCATGTATCAGCAAGGCTCAGAAGAGCCCACATACTCAGATCTTAACCCCAGTGTGCTGAAAGTGTCAAAACATGTTTTTCAGCAGAAATAAACATGTTTCTGCAAGTTTGGTCAACCCCATGTAAGTTATGGGGCAGTAACAGTACACTTTTCAAAACGTGTTTTTCAGCCCTTAATAAACGCGTTTTTTCAGACAACTGAATCCCCATGTAGCAACAAGGCTCAGAAGAGCCCACACACTCAGATCTTAACCCCAGTGTGCTGAAAGTGTCAAAACATGTTTTTCAGCAGAAATAAACATGTTTCTGCAAGTTTGGTCAACCCCATGTAAGTTATGGGGCAGTAACAGTACACTTTTCAAAACGTGTTTTTCAGCCCGAAATAAACGCGTTTTTTCAGACAACTGAATCCCCATGTAGCAACAAGGCTCAGAAGAGCCCACACACTCAGATCTTAACCCCAGTGTGCTGAAAGTGTCAAAACATGTTTTTCAGCAGAAATAAACATGTTTCTGCAAGTTTGGTCAACCCCATGTAAGTTATGGGGCAGTAACAGTACACTTTTCAAAACGTGTTTTTCAGCCCGAAATAAACGCGTTTTTTCAGACAACTGAATACCCATGTAGCAGCAAGTCTCAGAAGAGCCCACACACTCAGCTCTTAACCCCAGTGTGCAGAAAGGGTCAAAACGTGTTTTTCAGCAGAAATAAACATGTTTCTGCAAGTTTGGTCAACCCCATGTAAGTTATGGGGCAGTAACAGTACACTCTGCAAAACGTGTTTTTCAGCCCGAAATAAACGCGTTTTTTCAGACAACTGAATCCCCATGTAGCAGCAAGGCTCAGAAGAGCCCACACACTCAGATCTTAACCCCAGTGTGCTGAAAGTGTCAAAACATGTTTTTCAGCAGCAATAAACATGTTTCTGCAAGTTTGGTCAACCCCATGTAAGTTATGGGGCAGTAACAGTACACTTTTCAAAACGTGTTTTTCAGCCCGAAATAAGCGCGTTTTTTCAGACAACTGAATCCCCATGTAGCAACAAGGCTCAGAAGAGCCCACACACTCAGATCTTAACCCCAGTGTGCTGAAAGTGTCAAAACATGTTTTTCAGCAGAAATAAACATGTTTCTGCAAGTTTGGTCAACCCCATGTAAGTTATGGGGCAGTAACAGTACACTTTTCAAAACGTGTTTTTCAGCCCGAAATAAACGCGTTTTTTCAGACAACTGAATACCCATGTAGCAGCAAGTCTCAGAAGAGCCCACACACTCAGCTCTTAACCCCAGTGTGCAGAAAGGGTCAAAACGTGTTTTTCAGCAGAAATAAACATGTTTCTGCAAGTTTGGTCAACCCCATGTAAGTTATGGGGCAGTAACAGTACACTCTGCAAAACGTGTTTTTCAGCCCGAAATAAACGCGTTTTTTCAGACAACTGAATCCCCATGTAGCAGCAAGGCTCAGAAGAGCCCACACACTCAGATCTTAACCCCAGTGTGCAGAAAGGTTCAAAACATGTTTTTCAGCAGAAATAAACATGTTTCTGCAAGTTTGGTCAACCCCATGTAAGTTATGGGGCAGTAACAGTACACTTTTCAAAACGTGTTTTTCAGCCCGAAATAAACGCGTTTTTTCAGACAACTGAATCCCCATATAGCAACAAGGCTCAGAAGAGCCCACACACTCAGATCTTAACCCCAGTGTGCAGAAAGGGTCAAAACTTGTTTTTCAGCAGAAATAAACATGTTTCTGCAAGTTTGGTCAACCCCATGTAAGTTATGGGGCAGTAACAGTACACTTTTCAAAACGTGTTTTTCAGCCCGAAATAAACGCGTTTTTTCAGACAACTGAATCCCCATGTATCAGCAAGGCTCAGAAGAGCCCACATACTCAGATCTTAACCCCAGTGTGCTGAAAGTGTCAAAACATGTTTTTCAGCAGAAATAAACATGTTTCTGCAAGTTTGGTCAACCCCATGTAAGTTATGGGGCAGTAACAGTACACTTTTCAAAACGTGTTTTTCAGCCCTTAATAAACGCGTTTTTTCAGACAACTGAATCCCCATGTAGCAACAAGGCTCAGAAGAGCCCACACACTCAGATCTTAACCCCAGTGTGCTGAAAGTGTCAAAACATGTTTTTCAGCAGAAATAAACATGTTTCTGCAAGTTTGGTCAACCCCATGTAAGTTATGGGGCAGTAACAGTACACTTTTCAAAACGTGTTTTTCAGCCCGAAATAAACGCGTTTTTTCAGACAACTGAATCCCCATGTAGCAACAAGGCTCAGAAGAGCCCACACACTCAGATCTTAACCCCAGTGTGCTGAAAGTGTCAAAACATGTTTTTCAGCAGAAATAAACATGTTTCTGCAAGTTTGGTCAACCCCATGTAAGTTATGGGGCAGTAACAGTACACTTTTCAAAACGTGTTTTTCAGCCCGAAATAAACGCGTTTTTTCAGACAACTGAATACCCATGTAGCAGCAAGTCTCAGAAGAGCCCACACACTCAGCTCTTAACCCCAGTGTGCAGAAAGGGTCAAAACGTGTTTTTCAGCAGAAATAAACATGTTTCTGCAAGTTTGGTCAACCCCATGTAAGTTATGGGGCAGTAACAGTACACTCTGCAAAACGTGTTTTTCAGCCCGAAATAAACGCGTTTTTTCAGACAACTGAATCCCCATGTAGCAGCAAGGCTCAGAAGAGCCCACACACTCAGATCTTAACCCCAGTGTGCTGAAAGTGTCAAAACATGTTTTTCAGCAGCAATAAACATGTTTCTGCAAGTTTGGTCAACCCCATGTAAGTTATGGGGCAGTAACAGTACACTTTTCAAAACGTGTTTTTCAGCCCGAAATAAACGCGTTTTTTCAGACAACTGAATCCCCATGTAGCAGCAAGGCTCAGAAGAGCCCACACACTCAGATCTTAACCCCAGTGTGCTGAAAGTGTCAAAACATGTTTTTCAGCAGAAATAAACATGTTTCTGCAAGTTTGGTCAACCCCATGTAAGTTATGGGGCAGTAACAGTACACTTTTCAAAACGTGTTTTTCAGCCCGAAATAAACGCGTTTTTTCAGACAACTGAATCCCCATGCAGCAACAAGGCTCAGAAGAGCCCACACACTCAGATCTTAACCCCAGTGTGCTGAAAGTGTCAAAACTTGTTTTTCAGCAGAAATAAACATGTTTCTGCAAGTTTGGTCAACCCCATGTAAGTTATGGGGCAGTAACAGTACACTTTTCAAAACGTGTTTTTCAGCCCGAAATAAACGCGTTTTTTCAGACAACTGAATACCCATGTAGCAGCAAGGCTCAGAAGAGCCCACACACTCAGATCTTAACCCCAGTGTGCTGAAAGTGTCAAAACATGTTTTTCAGCAGAAATAAACATGTTTCTGCAAGTTTGGTCAACCCCATGTAAGTTATGGGGCAGTAACAGTACACTTTTCAAAACGTGTTTTTCAGCCCGAAATAAACGCGTTTTTTCAGACAACTGAATCCCCATGTAGCAACAAGGCTCAGAAGAGCCCACACACTCAGCTCTTAACCCCAGTGTGCAGAAAGGGTCAAAACGTGTTTTTCAGCAGAAATAAACATGTTTCTGCAAGTTTGGTCAACCCCATGTAAGTTATGGGGCAGTAACAGTACACTCTGCAAAACGTGTTTTTCAGCCCGAAATAAACGCGTTTTTTCAGACAACTGAATCCCCATGTAGCAGCAAGGCTCAGAAGAGCCCACACACTCAGCTCTTAACCCCAGTGTGCAGAAAGGGTCAAAACGTGTTTTTCAGCAGAAATAAACATGTTTCTGCAAGTTTGGTCAACCACATGTAAGTTATGGGGCAGTAACAGTACACTCTGCAAAACGTGTTTTTCAGCCCGAAATAAACGCGTTTTTTCAGACAACTGAATCCCCATGTAGCAGCAAGGCTCAGAAGAGCCCACACACTCAGATCTTAACCCCAGTGTGCAGAAAGGTTCAAAACATGTTTTTCAGCAGAAATAAACATGTTTCTGCAAGTTTGGTCAACCCCATGTAAGTTATGGGGCAGTAACAGTACACTTTTCAAAACGTGTTTTTCAGCCCGAAATAAACGCGTTTTTTCAGACAACTGAATCCCCATGTAGCAACAAGGCTCAGAAGAGCCCACACACTCAGATCTTAACCCCAGTGTGCTGAAAGTGTCAAAACATGTTTTTCAGCAGAAATAAACATGTTTCTGCAAGTTTGGTCAACCCCATGTAAGTTATGGGGCAGTAACAGTACACTTTTCAAAACGTGTTTTTCAGCCCGAAATAAACGCGTTTTTTCAGACAACTGAATACCCATGTAGCAGCAAGTCTCAGAAGAGCCCACACACTCAGCTCTTAACCCCAGTGTGCAGAAAGGGTCAAAACGTGTTTTTCAGCAGAAATAAACATGTTTCTGCAAGTTTGGTCAACCCCATGTAAGTTATGGGGCAGTAACAGTACACTCTGCAAAACGTGTTTTTCAGCCCGAAATAAACGCGTTTTTTCAGACAACTGAATCCCCATGTAGCAGCAAGGCTCAGAAGAGCCCACACACTCAGATCTTAACCCCAGTGTGCTGAAAGTGTCAAAACATGTTTTTCAGCAGCAATAAACATGTTTCTGCAAGTTTGGTCAACCCCATGTAAGTTATGGGGCAGTAACAGTACACTTTTCAAAACGTGTTTTTCAGCCCGAAATAAACGCGTTTTTTCAGACAACTGAATCCCCATGTAGCAGCAAGGCTCAGAAGAGCCCACACACTCAGATCTTAACCCCAGTGTGCTGAAAGTGTCAAAACATGTTTTTCAGCAGAAATAAACATGTTTCTGCAAGTTTGGTCAACCCCATGTAAGTTATGGGGCAGTAACAGTACACTCTGCAAAACGTGTTTTTCAGCCCGAAATAAACGCGTTTTTTCAGACAACTGAATCCCCATGTAGCAGCAAGGCTCAGAAGAGCCCACACACTCAGATCTTAACCCCAGTGTGCTGAAAGTGTCAAAACATGTTTTTCAGCAGCAATAAACATGTTTCTGCAAGTTTGGTCAACCCCATGTAAGTTATGGGGCAGTAACAGTACACTTTTCAAAACGTGTTTTTCAGCCCGAAATAAACGCGTTTTTTCAGACAACTGAATCCCCATGTAGCAGCAAGGCTCAGAAGAGCCCACACACTCAGATCTTAACCCCAGTGTGCTGAAAGTGTCAAAACATGTTTTTCAGCAGAAATAAACATGTTTCTGCAAGTTTGGTCAACCCCATGTAAGTTATGGGGCAGTAACAGTACACTTTTCAAAACGTGTTTTTCAGCCCGAAATAAACGCGTTTTTTCAGACAACTGAATCCCCATGCAGCAACAAGGCTCAGAAGAGCCCACACACTCAGATCTTAACCCCAGTGTGCTGAAAGTGTCAAAACTTGTTTTTCAGCAGAAATAAACATGTTTCTGCAAGTTTGGTCAACCCCATGTAAGTTATGGGGCAGTAACAGTACACTTTTCAAAACGTGTTTTTCAGCCCGAAATAAACGCGTTTTTTCAGACAACTGAATACCCATGTAGCAGCAAGGCTCAGAAGAGCCCACACTCAGATCTTAACCCCAGTGTGCTGAAAGTGTCAAAACATGTTTTTCAGCAGAAATAAACATGTTTCTGCAAGTTTGGTCAACCCCATGTAAGTTATGGGGCAGTAACAGTACACTTTTCAAAACGTGTTTTTCAGCCCGAAATAAGCGCGTTTTTTCAGACAACTGAATCCCCATGTAGCAACAAGGCTCAGAAGAGCCCACACACTCAGATCTTAACCCCAGTGTGCTGAAAGTGTCAAAACATGTTTTTCAGCAGAAATAAACATGTTTCTGCAAGTTTGGTCAACCCCATGTAAGTTATGGGGCAGTAACAGTACACTTTTCAAAACGTGTTTTTCAGCCCGAAATAAACGCGTTTTTTCAGACAACTGAATACCCATGTAGCAGCAAGTCTCAGAAGAGCCCACACACTCAGCTCTTAACCCCAGTGTGCAGAAAGGGTCAAAACGTGTTTTTCAGCAGAAATAAACATGTTTCTGCAAGTTTGGTCAACCCCATGTAAGTTATGGGGCAGTAACAGTACACTCTGCAAAACGTGTTTTTCAGCCCGAAATAAACGCGTTTTTTCAGACAACTGAATCCCCATGTAGCAGCAAGGCTCAGAAGAGCCCACACACTCAGATCTTAACCCCAGTGTGCAGAAAGGTTCAAAACATGTTTTTCAGCAGAAATAAACATGTTTCTGCAAGTTTGGTCAACCCCATGTAAGTTATGGGGCAGTAACAGTACACTTTTCAAAACGTGTTTTTCAGCCCGAAATAAACGCGTTTTTTCAGACAACTGAATCCCCATATAGCAACAAGGCTCAGAAGAGCCCACACACTCAGATCTTAACCCCAGTGTGCAGAAAGGGTCAAAACTTGTTTTTCAGCAGAAATAAACATGTTTCTGCAAGTTTGGTCAACCCCATGTAAGTTATGGGGCAGTAACAGTACACTTTTCAAAACGTGTTTTTCAGCCCGAAATAAACGCGTTTTTTCAGACAACTGAATCCCCATGTATCAGCAAGGCTCAGAAGAGCCCACATACTCAGATCTTAACCCCAGTGTGCTGAAAGTGTCAAAACATGTTTTTCAGCAGAAATAAACATGTTTCTGCAAGTTTGGTCAACCCCATGTAAGTTATGGGGCAGTAACAGTACACTTTTCAAAACGTGTTTTTCAGCCCTTAATAAACGCGTTTTTTCAGACAACTGAATCCCCATGTAGCAACAAGGCTCAGAAGAGCCCACACACTCAGATCTTAACCCCAGTGTGCTGAAAGTGTCAAAACATGTTTTTCAGCAGAAATAAACATGTTTCTGCAAGTTTGGTCAACCCCATGTAAGTTATGGGGCAGTAACAGTACACTTTTCAAAACGTGTTTTTCAGCCCGAAATAAACGCGTTTTTTCAGACAACTGAATCCCCATGTAGCAACAAGGCTCAGAAGAGCCCACACACTCAGATCTTAACCCCAGTGTGCTGAAAGTGTCAAAACATGTTTTTCAGCAGAAATAAACATGTTTCTGCAAGTTTGGTCAACCCCATGTAAGTTATGGGGCAGTAACAGTACACTTTTCAAAACGTGTTTTTCAGCCCGAAATAAACGCGTTTTTTCAGACAACTGAATACCCATGTAGCAGCAAGTCTCAGAAGAGCCCACACACTCAGCTCTTAACCCCAGTGTGCAGAAAGGGTCAAAACGTGTTTTTCAGCAGAAATAAACATGTTTCTGCAAGTTTGGTCAACCCCATGTAAGTTATGGGGCAGTAACAGTACACTCTGCAAAACGTGTTTTTCAGCCCGAAATAAACGCGTTTTTTCAGACAACTGAATCCCCATGTAGCAGCAAGGCTCAGAAGAGCCCACACACTCAGATCTTAACCCCAGTGTGCTGAAAGTGTCAAAACATGTTTTTCAGCAGCAATAAACATGTTTCTGCAAGTTTGGTCAACCCCATGTAAGTTATGGGGCAGTAACAGTACACTTTTCAAAACGTGTTTTTCAGCCCGAAATAAGCGCGTTTTTTCAGACAACTGAATCCCCATGTAGCAACAAGGCTCAGAAGAGCCCACACACTCAGATCTTAACCCCAGTGTGCTGAAAGTGTCAAAACATGTTTTTCAGCAGAAATAAACATGTTTCTGCAAGTTTGGTCAACCCCATGTAAGTTATGGGGCAGTAACAGTACACTTTTCAAAACGTGTTTTTCAGCCCGAAATAAACGCGTTTTTTCAGACAACTGAATACCCATGTAGCAGCAAGTCTCAGAAGAGCCCACACACTCAGCTCTTAACCCCAGTGTGCAGAAAGGGTCAAAACGTGTTTTTCAGCAGAAATAAACATGTTTCTGCAAGTTTGGTCAACCCCATGTAAGTTATGGGGCAGTAACAGTACACTCTGCAAAACGTGTTTTTCAGCCCGAAATAAACGCGTTTTTTCAGACAACTGAATCCCCATGTAGCAGCAAGGCTCAGAAGAGCCCACACACTCAGATCTTAACCCCAGTGTGCAGAAAGGTTCAAAACATGTTTTTCAGCAGAAATAAACATGTTTCTGCAAGTTTGGTCAACCCCATGTAAGTTATGGGGCAGTAACAGTACACTTTTCAAAACGTGTTTTTCAGCCCGAAATAAACGCGTTTTTTCAGACAACTGAATCCCCATATAGCAACAAGGCTCAGAAGAGCCCACACACTCAGATCTTAACCCCAGTGTGCAGAAAGGGTCAAAACTTGTTTTTCAGCAGAAATAAACATGTTTCTGCAAGTTTGGTCAACCCCATGTAAGTTATGGGGCAGTAACAGTACACTTTTCAAAACGTGTTTTTCAGCCCGAAATAAACGCGTTTTTTCAGACAACTGAATCCCCATGTATCAGCAAGGCTCAGAAGAGCCCACATACTCAGATCTTAACCCCAGTGTGCTGAAAGTGTCAAAACATGTTTTTCAGCAGAAATAAACATGTTTCTGCAAGTTTGGTCAACCCCATGTAAGTTATGGGGCAGTAACAGTACACTTTTCAAAACGTGTTTTTCAGCCCTTAATAAACGCGTTTTTTCAGACAACTGAATCCCCATGTAGCAACAAGGCTCAGAAGAGCCCACACACTCAGATCTTAACCCCAGTGTGCTGAAAGTGTCAAAACATGTTTTTCAGCAGAAATAAACATGTTTCTGCAAGTTTGGTCAACCCCATGTAAGTTATGGGGCAGTAACAGTACACTTTTCAAAACGTGTTTTTCAGCCCGAAATAAACGCGTTTTTTCAGACAACTGAATCCCCATGTAGCAACAAGGCTCAGAAGAGCCCACACACTCAGATCTTAACCCCAGTGTGCTGAAAGTGTCAAAACATGTTTTTCAGCAGAAATAAACATGTTTCTGCAAGTTTGGTCAACCCCATGTAAGTTATGGGGCAGTAACAGTACACTTTTCAAAACGTGTTTTTCAGCCCGAAATAAACGCGTTTTTTCAGACAACTGAATACCCATGTAGCAGCAAGTCTCAGAAGAGCCCACACACTCAGCTCTTAACCCCAGTGTGCAGAAAGGGTCAAAACGTGTTTTTCAGCAGAAATAAACATGTTTCTGCAAGTTTGGTCAACCCCATGTAAGTTATGGGGCAGTAACAGTACACTCTGCAAAACGTGTTTTTCAGCCCGAAATAAACGCGTTTTTTCAGACAACTGAATCCCCATGTAGCAGCAAGGCTCAGAAGAGCCCACACACTCAGATCTTAACCCCAGTGTGCTGAAAGTGTCAAAACATGTTTTTCAGCAGCAATAAACATGTTTCTGCAAGTTTGGTCAACCCCATGTAAGTTATGGGGCAGTAACAGTACACTTTTCAAAACGTGTTTTTCAGCCCGAAATAAACGCGTTTTTTCAGACAACTGAATCCCCATGTAGCAGCAAGGCTCAGAAGAGCCCACACACTCAGATCTTAACCCCAGTGTGCTGAAAGTGTCAAAACATGTTTTTCAGCAGAAATAAACATGTTTCTGCAAGTTTGGTCAACCCCATGTAAGTTATGGGGCAGTAACAGTACACTTTTCAAAACGTGTTTTTCAGCCCGAAATAAACGCGTTTTTTCAGACAACTGAATCCCCATGCAGCAACAAGGCTCAGAAGAGCCCACACACTCAGATCTTAACCCCAGTGTGCTGAAAGTGTCAAAACTTGTTTTTCAGCAGAAATAAACATGTTTCTGCAAGTTTGGTCAACCCCATGTAAGTTATGGGGCAGTAACAGTACACTTTTCAAAACGTGTTTTTCAGCCCGAAATAAACGCGTTTTTTCAGACAACTGAATACCCATGTAGCAGCAAGGCTCAGAAGAGCCCACACACTCAGATCTTAACCCCAGTGTGCTGAAAGTGTCAAAACATGTTTTTCAGCAGAAATAAACATGTTTCTGCAAGTTTGGTCAACCCCATGTAAGTTATGGGGCAGTAACAGTACACTTTTCAAAACGTGTTTTTCAGCCCGAAATAAACGCGTTTTTTCAGACAACTGAATCCCCATGTAGCAACAAGGCTCAGAAGAGCCCACACACTCAGCTCTTAACCCCAGTGTGCAGAAAGGGTCAAAACGTGTTTTTCAGCAGAAATAAACATGTTTCTGCAAGTTTGGTCAACCCCATGTAAGTTATGGGGCAGTAACAGTACACTCTGCAAAACGTGTTTTTCAGCCCGAAATAAACGCGTTTTTTCAGACAACTGAATCCCCATGTAGCAGCAAGGCTCAGAAGAGCCCACACACTCAGCTCTTAACCCCAGTGTGCAGAAAGGGTCAAAACGTGTTTTTCAGCAGAAATAAACATGTTTCTGCAAGTTTGGTCAACCACATGTAAGTTATGGGGCAGTAACAGTACACTCTGCAAAACGTGTTTTTCAGCCCGAAATAAACGCGTTTTTTCAGACAACTGAATCCCCATGTAGCAGCAAGGCTCAGAAGAGCCCACACACTCAGATCTTAACCCCAGTGTGCAGAAAGGTTCAAAACATGTTTTTCAGCAGAAATAAACATGTTTCTGCAAGTTTGGTCAACCCCATGTAAGTTATGGGGCAGTAACAGTACACTTTTCAAAACGTGTTTTTCAGCCCGAAATAAACGCGTTTTTTCAGACAACTGAATCCCCATGTAGCAACAAGGCTCAGAAGAGCCCACACACTCAGATCTTAACCCCAGTGTGCTGAAAGTGTCAAAACATGTTTTTCAGCAGAAATAAACATGTTTCTGCAAGTTTGGTCAACCCCATGTAAGTTATGGGGCAGTAACAGTACACTTTTCAAAACGTGTTTTTCAGCCCGAAATAAACGCGTTTTTTCAGACAACTGAATACCCATGTAGCAGCAAGTCTCAGAAGAGCCCACACACTCAGCTCTTAACCCCAGTGTGCAGAAAGGGTCAAAACGTGTTTTTCAGCAGAAATAAACATGTTTCTGCAAGTTTGGTCAACCCCATGTAAGTTATGGGGCAGTAACAGTACACTCTGCAAAACGTGTTTTTCAGCCCGAAATAAACGCGTTTTTTCAGACAACTGAATCCCCATGTAGCAGCAAGGCTCAGAAGAGCCCACACACTCAGATCTTAACCCCAGTGTGCTGAAAGTGTCAAAACATGTTTTTCAGCAGCAATAAACATGTTTCTGCAAGTTTGGTCAACCCCATGTAAGTTATGGGGCAGTAACAGTACACTTTTCAAAACGTGTTTTTCAGCCCGAAATAAACGCGTTTTTTCAGACAACTGAATCCCCATGTAGCAGCAAGGCTCAGAAGAGCCCACACACTCAGATCTTAACCCCAGTGTGCTGAAAGTGTCAAAACATGTTTTTCAGCAGAAATAAACATGTTTCTGCAAGTTTGGTCACCCCCATGTAAGTTATGGGGCAGTAACAGTACACTCTGCAAAACGTGTTTTTCAGCCCGAAATAAACGCGTTTTTTCAGACAACTGAATCCCCATGTAGCAGCAAGGCTCAGAAGAGCCCACACACTCAGATCTTAACCCCAGTGTGCTGAAAGTGTCAAAACATGTTTTTCAGCAGCAATAAACATGTTTCTGCAAGTTTGGTCAACCCCATGTAAGTTATGGGGCAGTAACAGTACACTTTTCAAAACGTGTTTTTCAGCCCGAAATAAACGCGTTTTTTCAGACAACTGAATCCCCATGTAGCAGCAAGGCTCAGAAGAGCCCACACACTCAGATCTTAACCCCAGTGTGCAGAAAGGTTCAAAACATGTTTTTCAGCAGAAATAAACATGTTTCTGCAAGTTTGGTCAACCCCATGTAAGTTATGGGGCAGTAACAGTACACTTTTCAAAACGTGTTTTTCAGCCCGAAATAAACGCGTTTTTTCAGACAACTGAATACCCATGTAGCAGCAAGGCTCAGAAGAGCCCACACTCAGATCTTAACCCCAGTGTGCTGAAAGTGTCAAAACATGTTTTTCAGCAGAAATAAACATGTTTCTGCAAGTTTGGTCAACCCCATGTAAGTTATGGGGCAGTAACAGTACACTTTTCAAAACGTGTTTTTCAGCCCGAAATAAGCGCGTTTTTTCAGACAACTGAATCCCCATGTAGCAACAAGGCTCAGAAGAGCCCACACACTCAGATCTTAACCCCAGTGTGCTGAAAGTGTCAAAACATGTTTTTCAGCAGAAATAAACATGTTTCTGCAAGTTTGGTCAACCCCATGTAAGTTATGGGGCAGTAACAGTACACTTTTCAAAACGTGTTTTTCAGCCCGAAATAAACGCGTTTTTTCAGACAACTGAATACCCATGTAGCAGCAAGTCTCAGAAGAGCCCACACACTCAGCTCTTAACCCCAGTGTGCAGAAAGGGTCAAAACGTGTTTTTCAGCAGAAATAAACATGTTTCTGCAAGTTTGGTCAACCCCATGTAAGTTATGGGGCAGTAACAGTACACTCTGCAAAACGTGTTTTTCAGCCCGAAATAAACGCGTTTTTTCAGACAACTGAATCCCCATGTAGCAGCAAGGCTCAGAAGAGCCCACACACTCAGATCTTAACCCCAGTGTGCAGAAAGGTTCAAAACATGTTTTTCAGCAGAAATAAACATGTTTCTGCAAGTTTGGTCAACCCCATGTAAGTTATGGGGCAGTAACAGTACACTTTTCAAAACGTGTTTTTCAGCCCGAAATAAACGCGTTTTTTCAGACAACTGAATCCCCATATAGCAACAAGGCTCAGAAGAGCCCACACACTCAGATCTTAACCCCAGTGTGCAGAAAGGGTCAAAACTTGTTTTTCAGCAGAAATAAACATGTTTCTGCAAGTTTGGTCAACCCCATGTAAGTTATGGGGCAGTAACAGTACACTTTTCAAAACGTGTTTTTCAGCCCGAAATAAACGCGTTTTTTCAGACAACTGAATCCCCATGTATCAGCAAGGCTCAGAAGAGCCCACACACTCAGATCTTAACCCCAGTGTGCTGAAAGTGTCAAAACATGTTTTTCAGCAGAAATAAACATGTTTCTGCAAGTTTGGTCAACCCCATGTAAGTTATGGGGCAGTAACAGTACACTTTTCAAAACGTGTTTTTCAGCCCTTAATAAACGCGTTTTTTCAGACAACTGAATCCCCATGTAGCAACAAGGCTCAGAAGAGCCCACACACTCAGATCTTAACCCCAGTGTGCTGAAAGTGTCAAAACTTGTTTTTCAGCAGAAATAAACATGTTTCTGCAAGTTTGGTCAACCCCATGTAAGTTATGGGGCAGTAACAGTACACTTTTCAAAACGTGTTTTTCAGCCCGAAATAAACGCGTTTTTTCAGACAACTGAATACCCATGTAGCAGCAAGGCTCAGAAGAGCCCACACACTCAGATCTTAACCCCAGTGTGCTGAAAGTGTCAAAACATGTTTTTCAGCAGAAATAAACATGTTTCTGCAAGTTTGGTCAACCCCATGTAAGTTATGGGGCAGTAACAGTACACTTTTCAAAACGTGTTTTTCAGCCCGAAATAAGCGCGTTTTTTCAGACAACTGAATCCCCATGTAGCAACAAGGCTCAGAAGAGCCCACACACTCAGATCTTAACCCCAGTGTGCTGAAAGTGTCAAAACATGTTTTTCAGCAGAAATAAACATGTTTCTGCAAGTTTGGTCAACCCCATGTAAGTTATGGGGCAGTAACAGTACACTTTTCAAAACGTGTTTTTCAGCCCGAAATAAACGCGTTTTTTCAGACAACTGAATACCCATGTAGCAGCAAGTCTCAGAAGAGCCCACACACTCAGCTCTTAACCCCAGTGTGCAGAAAGGGTCAAAACGTGTTTTTCAGCAGAAATAAACATGTTTCTGCAAGTTTGGTCAACCCCATGTAAGTTATGGGGCAGTAACAGTACACTCTGCAAAACGTGTTTTTCAGCCCGAAATAAACGCGTTTTTTCAGACAACTGAATCCCCATGTAGCAGCAAGGCTCAGAAGAGCCCACACACTCAGATCTTAACCCCAGTGTGCAGAAAGGTTCAAAACATGTTTTTCAGCAGAAATAAACATGTTTCTGCAAGTTTGGTCAACCCCATGTAAGTTATGGGGCAGTAACAGTACACTTTTCAAAACGTGTTTTTCAGCCCGAAATAAACGCGTTTTTTCAGACAACTGAATCCCCATATAGCAACAAGGCTCAGAAGAGCCCACACACTCAGATCTTAACCCCAGTGTGCAGAAAGGGTCAAAACTTGTTTTTCAGCAGAAATAAACATGTTTCTGCAAGTTTGGTCAACCCCATGTAAGTTATGGGGCAGTAACAGTACACTTTTCAAAACGTGTTTTTCAGCCCGAAATAAACGCGTTTTTTCAGACAACTGAATCCCCATGTATCAGCAAGGCTCAGAAGAGCCCACACACTCAGATCTTAACCCCAGTGTGCTGAAAGTGTCAAAACATGTTTTTCAGCAGAAATAAACATGTTTCTGCAAGTTTGGTCAACCCCATGTAAGTTATGGGGCAGTAACAGTACACTTTTCAAAACGTGTTTTTCAGCCCTTAATAAACGCGTTTTTTCAGACAACTGAATCCCCATGTAGCAACAAGGCTCAGAAGAGCCCACACACTCAGATCTTAACCCCAGTGTGCTGAAAGTGTCAAAACATGTTTTTCAGCAGAAATAAACATGTTTCTGCAAGTTTGGTCAACCCCATGTAAGTTATGGGGCAGTAACAGTACACTTTTCAAAACGTGTTTTTCAGCCCGAAATAAACGCGTTTTTTCAGACAACTGAATCCCCATGTAGCAACAAGGCTCAGAAGAGCCCACACACTCAGATCTTAACCCCAGTGTGCTGAAAGTGTCAAAACATGTTTTTCAGCAGAAATAAACATGTTTCTGCAAGTTTGGTCAACCCCATGTAAGTTATGGGGCAGTAACAGTACACTTTTCAAAACGTGTTTTTCAGCCCGAAATAAACGCGTTTTTTCAGACAACTGAATACCCATGTAGCAGCAAGTCTCAGAAGAGCCCACACACTCAGCTCTTAACCCCAGTGTGCAGAAAGGGTCAAAACGTGTTTTTCAGCAGAAATAAACATGTTTCTGCAAGTTTGGTCAACCCCATGTAAGTTATGGGGCAGTAACAGTACACTCTGCAAAACGTGTTTTTCAGCCCGAAATAAACGCGTTTTTTCAGACAACTGAATCCCCATGTAGCAGCAAGGCTCAGAAGAGCCCACACACTCAGATCTTAACCCCAGTGTGCTGAAAGTGTCAAAACATGTTTTTCAGCAGCAATAAACATGTTTCTGCAAGTTTGGTCAACCCCATGTAAGTTATGGGGCAGTAACAGTACACTTTTCAAAACGTGTTTTTCAGCCCGAAATAAACGCGTTTTTTCAGACAACTGAATCCCCATGTAGCAGCAAGGCTCAGAAGAGCCCACACACTCAGATCTTAACCCCAGTGTGCTGAAAGTGTCAAAACATGTTTTTCAGCAGAAATAAACATGTTTCTGCAAGTTTGGTCAACCCCATGTAAGTTATGGGGCAGTAACAGTACACTTTTCAAAACGTGTTTTTCAGCCCGAAATAAACGCGTTTTTTCAGACAACTGAATCCCCATGCAGCAACAAGGCTCAGAAGAGCCCACACACTCAGATCTTAACCCCAGTGTGCTGAAAGTGTCAAAACTTGTTTTTCAGCAGAAATAAACATGTTTCTGCAAGTTTGGTCAACCCCATGTAAGTTATGGGGCAGTAACAGTACACTTTTCAAAACGTGTTTTTCAGCCCGAAATAAACGCGTTTTTTCAGACAACTGAATACCCATGTAGCAGCAAGGCTCAGAAGAGCCCACACACTCAGATCTTAACCCCAGTGTGCTGAAAGTGTCAAAACATGTTTTTCAGCAGAAATAAACATGTTTCTGCAAGTTTGGTCAACCCCATGTAAGTTATGGGGCAGTAACAGTACACTTTTCAAAACGTGTTTTTCAGCCCGAAATAAACGCGTTTTTTCAGACAACTGAATCCCCATGTAGCAACAAGGCTCAGAAGAGCCCACACACTCAGCTCTTAACCCCAGTGTGCAGAAAGGGTCAAAACGTGTTTTTCAGCAGAAATAAACATGTTTCTGCAAGTTTGGTCAACCCCATGTAAGTTATGGGGCAGTAACAGTACACTCTGCAAAACGTGTTTTTCAGCCCGAAATAAACGCGTTTTTTCAGACAACTGAATCCCCATGTAGCAGCAAGGCTCAGAAGAGCCCACACACTCAGCTCTTAACCCCAGTGTGCAGAAAGGGTCAAAACGTGTTTTTCAGCAGAAATAAACATGTTTCTGCAAGTTTGGTCAACCACATGTAAGTTATGGGGCAGTAACAGTACACTCTGCAAAACGTGTTTTTCTGCCCGAAATAAACGCGTTTTTTCAGACAACTGAATCCCCATGTAGCAGCAAGGCTCAGAAGAGCCCACACACTCAGATCTTAACCCCAGTGTGCAGAAAGGTTCAAAACATGTTTTTCAGCAGAAATAAACATGTTTCTGCAAGTTTGGTCAACCCCATGTAAGTTATGGGGCAGTAACAGTACACTTTTCAAAACGTGTTTTTCAGCCCGAAATAAACGCGTTTTTTCAGACAACTGAATCCCCATGTAGCAACAAGGCTCAGAAGAGCCCACACACTCAGATCTTAACCCCAGTGTGCTGAAAGTGTCAAAACATGTTTTTCAGCAGAAATAAACATGTTTCTGCAAGTTTGGTCAACCCCATGTAAGTTATGGGGCAGTAACAGTACACTTTTCAAAACGTGTTTTTCAGCCCGAAATAAACGCGTTTTTTCAGACAACTGAATACCCATGTAGCAGCAAGTCTCAGAAGAGCCCACACACTCAGCTCTTAACCCCAGTGTGCAGAAAGGGTCAAAACGTGTTTTTCAGCAGAAATAAACATGTTTCTGCAAGTTTGGTCAACCCCATGTAAGTTATGGGGCAGTAACAGTACACTCTGCAAAACGTGTTTTTCAGCCCGAAATAAACGCGTTTTTTCAGACAACTGAATCCCCATGTAGCAGCAAGGCTCAGAAGAGCCCACACACTCAGATCTTAACCCCAGTGTGCTGAAAGTGTCAAAACATGTTTTTCAGCAGCAATAAACATGTTTCTGCAAGTTTGGTCAACCCCATGTAAGTTATGGGGCAGTAACAGTACACTTTTCAAAACGTGTTTTTCAGCCCGAAATAAACGCGTTTTTTCAGACAACTGAATCCCCATGTAGCAGCAAGGCTCAGAAGAGCCCACACACTCAGATCTTAACCCCAGTGTGCTGAAAGTGTCAAAACATGTTTTTCAGCAGAAATAAACATGTTTCTGCAAGTTTGGTCAACCCCATGTAAGTTATGGGGCAGTAACAGTACACTCTGCAAAACGTGTTTTTCAGCCCGAAATAAACGCGTTTTTTCAGACAACTGAATCCCCATGTAGCAGCAAGGCTCAGAAGAGCCCACACACTCAGATCTTAACCCCAGTGTGCTGAAAGTGTCAAAACATGTTTTTCAGCAGCAATAAACATGTTTCTGCAAGTTTGGTCAACCCCATGTAAGTTATGGGGCAGTAACAGTACACTTTTCAAAACGTGTTTTTCAGCCCGAAATAAACGCGTTTTTTCAGACAACTGAATCCCCATGTAGCAGCAAGGCTCAGAAGAGCCCACACACTCAGATCTTAACCCCAGTGTGCAGAAAGGTTCAAAACATGTTTTTCAGCAGAAATAAACATGTTTCTGCAAGTTTGGTCAACCCCATGTAAGTTATGGGGCAGTAACAGTACACTTTTCAAAACGTGTTTTTCAGCCCGAAATAAACGCGTTTTTTCAGACAACTGAATCCCCATGTAGCAACAAGGCTCAGAAGAGCCCACACACTCAGATCTTAACCCCAGTGTGCTGAAAGTGTCAAAACATGTTTTTCAGCAGAAATAAACATGTTTCTGCAAGTTTGGTCAACCCCATGTAAGTTATGGGGCAGTAACAGTACACTTTTCAAAACGTGTTTTTCAGCCCGAAATAAACGCGTTTTTTCAGACAACTGAATACCCATGTAGCAGCAAGTCTCAGAAGAGCCCACACACTCAGCTCTTAACCCCAGTGTGCAGAAAGGGTCAAAACGTGTTTTTCAGCAGAAATAAACATGTTTCTGCAAGTTTGGTCAACCCCATGTAAGTTATGGGGCAGTAACAGTACACTCTGCAAAACGTGTTTTTCAGCCCGAAATAAACGCGTTTTTTCAGACAACTGAATCCCCATGTAGCAGCAAGGCTCAGAAGAGCCCACACACTCAGATCTTAACCCCAGTGTGCTGAAAGTGTCAAAACATGTTTTTCAGCAGAAATAAACATGTTTCTGCAAGTTTGGTCAACCCCATGTAAGTTATGGGGCAGTAACAGTACACTTTTCAAAACGTGTTTTTCAGCCCGAAATAAACGCGTTTTTTCAGACAACTGAATCCCCATGCAGCAACAAGGCTCAGAAGAGCCCACACACTCAGATCTTAACCCCAGTGTGCTGAAAGTGTCAAAACTTGTTTTTCAGCAGAAATAAACATGTTTCTGCAAGTTTGGTCAACCCCATGTAAGTTATGGGGCAGTAACAGTACACTTTTCAAAACGTGTTTTTCAGCCCGAAATAAACGCGTTTTTTCAGACAACTGAATACCCATGTAGCAGCAAGGCTCAGAAGAGCCCACACTCAGATCTTAACCCCAGTGTGCTGAAAGTGTCAAAACATGTTTTTCAGCAGAAATAAACATGTTTCTGCAAGTTTGGTCAACCCCATGTAAGTTATGGGGCAGTAACAGTACACTTTTCAAAACGTGTTTTTCAGCCCGAAATAAGCGCGTTTTTTCAGACAACTGAATCCCCATGTAGCAACAAGGCTCAGAAGAGCCCACACACTCAGATCTTAACCCCAGTGTGCTGAAAGTGTCAAAACATGTTTTTCAGCAGAAATAAACATGTTTCTGCAAGTTTGGTCAACCCCATGTAAGTTATGGGGCAGTAACAGTACACTTTTCAAAACGTGTTTTTCAGCCCGAAATAAACGCGTTTTTTCAGACAACTGAATACCCATGTAGCAGCAAGTCTCAGAAGAGCCCACACACTCAGCTCTTAACCCCAGTGTGCAGAAAGGGTCAAAACGTGTTTTTCAGCAGAAATAAACATGTTTCTGCAAGTTTGGTCAACCCCATGTAAGTTATGGGGCAGTAACAGTACACTCTGCAAAACGTGTTTTTCAGCCCGAAATAAACGCGTTTTTTCAGACAACTGAATCCCCATGTAGCAGCAAGGCTCAGAAGAGCCCACACACTCAGATCTTAACCCCAGTGTGCAGAAAGGTTCAAAACATGTTTTTCAGCAGAAATAAACATGTTTCTGCAAGTTTGGTCAACCCCATGTAAGTTATGGGGCAGTAACAGTACACTTTTCAAAACGTGTTTTTCAGCCCGAAATAAACGCGTTTTTTCAGACAACTGAATCCCCATATAGCAACAAGGCTCAGAAGAGCCCACACACTCAGATCTTAACCCCAGTGTGCAGAAAGGGTCAAAACTTGTTTTTCAGCAGAAATAAACATGTTTCTGCAAGTTTGGTCAACCCCATGTAAGTTATGGGGCAGTAACAGTACACTTTTCAAAACGTGTTTTTCAGCCCGAAATAAACGCGTTTTTTCAGACAACTGAATCCCCATGTATCAGCAAGGCTCAGAAGAGCCCACACACTCAGATCTTAACCCCAGTGTGCTGAAAGTGTCAAAACATGTTTTTCAGCAGAAATAAACATGTTTCTGCAAGTTTGGTCAACCCCATGTAAGTTATGGGGCAGTAACAGTACACTTTTCAAAACGTGTTTTTCAGCCCTTAATAAACGCGTTTTTTCAGACAACTGAATCCCCATGTAGCAACAAGGCTCAGAAGAGCCCACACACTCAGATCTTAACCCCAGTGTGCTGAAAGTGTCAAAACTTGTTTTTCAGCAGAAATAAACATGTTTCTGCAAGTTTGGTCAACCCCATGTAAGTTATGGGGCAGTAACAGTACACTTTTCAAAACGTGTTTTTCAGCCCGAAATAAACGCGTTTTTTCAGACAACTGAATACCCATGTAGCAGCAAGGCTCAGAAGAGCCCACACACTCAGATCTTAACCCCAGTGTGCTGAAAGTGTCAAAACATGTTTTTCAGCAGAAATAAACATGTTTCTGCAAGTTTGGTCAACCCCATGTAAGTTATGGGGCAGTAACAGTACACTTTTCAAAACGTGTTTTTCAGCCCGAAATAAGCGCGTTTTTTCAGACAACTGAATCCCCATGTAGCAACAAGGCTCAGAAGAGCCCACACACTCAGATCTTAACCCCAGTGTGCTGAAAGTGTCAAAACATGTTTTTCAGCAGAAATAAACATGTTTCTGCAAGTTTGGTCAACCCCATGTAAGTTATGGGGCAGTAACAGTACACTTTTCAAAACGTGTTTTTCAGCCCGAAATAAACGCGTTTTTTCAGACAACTGAATACCCATGTAGCAGCAAGTCTCAGAAGAGCCCACACACTCAGCTCTTAACCCCAGTGTGCAGAAAGGGTCAAAACGTGTTTTTCAGCAGAAATAAACATGTTTCTGCAAGTTTGGTCAACCCCATGTAAGTTATGGGGCAGTAACAGTACACTCTGCAAAACGTGTTTTTCAGCCCGAAATAAACGCGTTTTTTCAGACAACTGAATCCCCATGTAGCAGCAAGGCTCAGAAGAGCCCACACACTCAGATCTTAACCCCAGTGTGCAGAAAGGTTCAAAACATGTTTTTCAGCAGAAATAAACATGTTTCTGCAAGTTTGGTCAACCCCATGTAAGTTATGGGGCAGTAACAGTACACTTTTCAAAACGTGTTTTTCAGCCCGAAATAAACGCGTTTTTTCAGACAACTGAATCCCCATATAGCAACAAGGCTCAGAAGAGCCCACACACTCAGATCTTAACCCCAGTGTGCAGAAAGGGTCAAAACTTGTTTTTCAGCAGAAATAAACATGTTTCTGCAAGTTTGGTCAACCCCATGTAAGTTATGGGGCAGTAACAGTACACTTTTCAAAACGTGTTTTTCAGCCCGAAATAAACGCGTTTTTTCAGACAACTGAATCCCCATGTATCAGCAAGGCTCAGAAGAGCCCACACACTCAGATCTTAACCCCAGTGTGCTGAAAGTGTCAAAACATGTTTTTCAGCAGAAATAAACATGTTTCTGCAAGTTTGGTCAACCCCATGTAAGTTATGGGGCAGTAACAGTACACTTTTCAAAACGTGTTTTTCAGCCCGAAATAAACGCGTTTTTTCAGACAACTGAATCCCCATGTAGCAACAAGGCTCAGAAGAGCCCACACACTCAGATCTTAACCCCAGTGTGCTGAAAGTGTCAAAACATGTTTTTCAGCAGAAATAAACATGTTTCTGCAAGTTTGGTCAACCCCATGTAAGTTATGGGGCAGTAACAGTACACTTTTCAAAACGTGTTTTTCAGCCCGAAATAAACGCGTTTTTTCAGACAACTGAATCCCCATGTAGCAACAAGGCTCAGAAGAGCCCACACACTCAGATCTTAACCCCAGTGTGCTGAAAGTGTCAAAACATGTTTTTCAGCAGAAATAAACATGTTTCTGCAAGTTTGGTCAACCCCATGTAAGTTATGGGGCAGTAACAGTACACTTTTCAAAACGTGTTTTTCAGCCCGAAATAAACGCGTTTTTTCAGACAACTGAATACCCATGTAGCAGCAAGTCTCAGAAGAGCCCACACACTCAGCTCTTAACCCCAGTGTGCAGAAAGGGTCAAAACGTGTTTTTCAGCAGAAATAAACATGTTTCTGCAAGTTTGGTCAACCCCATGTAAGTTATGGGGCAGTAACAGTACACTCTGCAAAACGTGTTTTTCAGCCCGAAATAAACGCGTTTTTTCAGACAACTGAATCCCCATGTAGCAGCAAGGCTCAGAAGAGCCCACACACTCAGATCTTAACCCCAGTGTGCTGAAAGTGTCAAAACATGTTTTTCAGCAGCAATAAACATGTTTCTGCAAGTTTGGTCAACCCCATGTAAGTTATGGGGCAGTAACAGTACACTTTTCAAAACGTGTTTTTCAGCCCGAAATAAACGCGTTTTTTCAGACAACTGAATCCCCATGTAGCAGCAAGGCTCAGAAGAGCCCACACACTCAGATCTTAACCCCAGTGTGCTGAAAGTGTCAAAACATGTTTTTCAGCAGAAATAAACATGTTTCTGCAAGTTTGGTCAACCCCATGTAAGTTATGGGGCAGTAACAGTACACTTTTCAAAACGTGTTTTTCAGCCCGAAATAAACGCGTTTTTTCAGACAACTGAATCCCCATGCAGCAACAAGGCTCAGAAGAGCCCACACACTCAGATCTTAACCCCAGTGTGCTGAAAGTGTCAAAACTTGTTTTTCAGCAGAAATAAACATGTTTCTGCAAGTTTGGTCAACCCCATGTAAGTTATGGGGCAGTAACAGTACACTTTTCAAAACGTGTTTTTCAGCCCGAAATAAACGCGTTTTTTTCAGACAACTGAATACCCATGTAGCAGCAAGGCTCAGAAGAGCCCACACACTCAGATCTTAACCCCAGTGTGCTGAAAGTGTCAAAACATGTTTTTCAGCAGAAATAAACATGTTTCTGCAAGTTTGGTCAACCCCATGTAAGTTATGGGGCAGTAACAGTACACTCTGCAAAACGTGTTTTTCAGCCCGAAATAAACGCGTTTTTTCAGACAACTGAATCCCCATGTAGCAGCAAGGCTCAGAAGAGCCCACACACTCAGATCTTAACCCCAGTGTGCTGAAAGTGTCAAAACATGTTTTTCAGCAGCAATAAACATGTTTCTGCAAGTTTGGTCAACCCCATGTAAGTTATGGGGCAGTAACAGTACACTTTTCAAAACGTGTTTTTCAGCCCGAAATAAACGCGTTTTTTCAGACAACTGAATCCCCATGTAGCAGCAAGGCTCAGAAGAGCCCACACACTCAGATCTTAACCCCAGTGTGCTGAAAGTGTCAAAACATGTTTTTCAGCAGAAATAAACATGTTTCTGCAAGTTTGGTCAACCCCATGTAAGTTATGGGGCAGTAACAGTACACTCTGCAAAACGTGTTTTTCAGCCCGAAATAAACGCGTTTTTTCAGACAACTGAATCCCCATGTAGCAGCAAGGCTCAGAAGAGCCCACACACTCAGATCTTAACCCCAGTGTGCTGAAAGTGTCAAAACATGTTTTTCAGCAGCAATAAACATGTTTCTGCAAGTTTGGTCAACCCCATGTAAGTTATGGGGCAGTAACAGTACACTTTTCAAAACGTGTTTTTCAGCCCGAAATAAACGCGTTTTTTCAGACAACTGAATCCCCATGTGTAGCAGCAAGGCTCAGAAGAGCCCACACACTCAGATCTTAACCCCAGTGTGCAGAAAGGTTCAAAACATGTTTTTCAGCAGAAATAAACATGTTTCTGCAAGTTTGGTCAACCCCATGTAAGTTATGGGGCAGTAACAGTACACTTTTCAAAACGTGTTTTTCAGCCCGAAATAAACGCGTTTTTTCAGACAACTGAATCCCCATGTAGCAGCAAGTCTCAGAAGAGCCCACACACTCAGCTCTTAACCCCAGTGTGCAGAAAGGGTCAAAACGTGTTTTTCAGCAGAAATAAACATGTTTCTGCAAGTTTGGTCAACCCCATGTAAGTTATGGGGCAGTAACAGTACACTCTGCAAAACGTGTTTTTCAGCCCGAAATAAACGCGTTTTTTCAGACAACTGAATCCCCATGTAGCAGCAAGGCTCAGAAGAGCCCACACACTCAGATCTTAACCCCAGTGTGCTGAAAGTGTCAAAACATGTTTTTCAGCAGCAATAAACATGTTTCTGCAAGTTTGGTCAACCCCATGTAAGTTATGGGGCAGTAACAGTACACTTTTCAAAACGTGTTTTTCAGCCCGAAATAAACGCGTTTTTTCAGACAACTGAATCCCCATGTAGCAGCAAGGCTCAGAAGAGCCCACACACTCAGATCTTAACCCCAGTGTGCTGAAAGTGTCAAAACATGTTTTTCAGCAGAAATAAACATGTTTCTGCAAGTTTGGTCAACCCCATGTAAGTTATGGGGCAGTAACAGTACACTTTTCAAAACGTGTTTTTCAGCCCGAAATAAACGCGTTTTTTCAGACAACTGAATCCCCATGCAGCAACAAGGCTCAGAAGAGCCCACACACTCAGATCTTAACCCCAGTGTGCTGAAAGTGTCAAAACTTGTTTTTCAGCAGAAATAAACATGTTTCTGCAAGTTTGGTCAACCCCATGTAAGTTATGGGGCAGTAACAGTACACTTTTCAAAACGTGTTTTTCAGCCCGAAATAAACGCGTTTTTTTCAGACAACTGAATACCCATGTAGCAGCAAGGCTCAGAAGAGCCCACACACTCAGATCTTAACCCCAGTGTGCTGAAAGTGTCAAAACATGTTTTTCAGCAGAAATAAACATGTTTCTGCAAGTTTGGTCAACCCCATGTAAGTTATGGGGCAGTAACAGTACACTCTGCAAAACGTGTTTTTCAGCCCGAAATAAACGCGTTTTTTCAGACAACTGAATCCCCATGTAGCAGCAAGGCTCAGAAGAGCCCACACACTCAGATCTTAACCCCAGTGTGCTGAAAGTGTCAAAACATGTTTTTCAGCAGCAATAAACATGTTTCTGCAAGTTTGGTCAACCCCATGTAAGTTATGGGGCAGTAACAGTACACTTTTCAAAACGTGTTTTTCAGCCCGAAATAAACGCGTTTTTTCAGACAACTGAATCCCCATGTAGCAGCAAGGCTCAGAAGAGCCCACACACTCAGATCTTAACCCCAGTGTGCTGAAAGTGTCAAAACATGTTTTTCAGCAGAAATAAACATGTTTCTGCAAGTTTGGTCAACCCCATGTAAGTTATGGGGCAGTAACAGTACACTCTGCAAAACGTGTTTTTCAGCCCGAAATAAACGCGTTTTTTCAGACAACTGAATCCCCATGTAGCAGCAAGGCTCAGAAGAGCCCACACACTCAGATCTTAACCCCAGTGTGCTGAAAGTGTCAAAACATGTTTTTCAGCAGCAATAAACATGTTTCTGCAAGTTTGGTCAACCCCATGTAAGTTATGGGGCAGTAACAGTACACTTTTCAAAACGTGTTTTTCAGCCCGAAATAAACGCGTTTTTTCAGACAACTGAATCCCCATGTGTAGCAGCAAGGCTCAGAAGAGCCCACACACTCAGATCTTAACCCCAGTGTGCAGAAAGGTTCAAAACATGTTTTTCAGCAGAAATAAACATGTTTCTGCAAGTTTGGTCAACCCCATGTAAGTTATGGGGCAGTAACAGTACACTTTTCAAAACGTGTTTTTCAGCCCGAAATAAACGCGTTTTTTCAGACAACTGAATCCCCATGTAGCAACAAGGCTCAGAAGAGCCCACACACTCAGATCTTAACCCCAGTGTGCTGAAAGTGTCAAAACATGTTTTTCAGCAGAAATAAACATGTTTCTGCAAGTTTGGTCAACCCCATGTAAGTTATGGGGCAGTAACAGTACACTTTTCAAAACGTGTTTTTCAGCCCGAAATAAACGCGTTTTTTCAGACAACTGAATACCCATGTAGCAGCAAGTCTCAGAAGAGCCCACACACTCAGCTCTTAACCCCAGTGTGCAGAAAGGGTCAAAACGTGTTTTTCAGCAGAAATAAACATGTTTCTGCAAGTTTGGTCAACCCCATGTAAGTTATGGGGCAGTAACAGTACACTCTGCAAAACGTGTTTTTCAGCCCGAAATAAACGCGTTTTTTCAGACAACTGAATCCCCATGCAGCAACAAGGCTCAGAAGAGCCCACACACTCAGATCTTAACCCCAGTGTGCTGAAAGTGTCAAAACTTGTTTTTCAGCAGAAATAAACATGTTTCTGCAAGTTTGGTCAACCCCATGTAAGTTATGGGGCAGTAACAGTACACTTTTCAAAACGTGTTTTTCAGCCCGAAATAAACGCGTTTTTTCAGACAACTGAATACCCATGTAGCAGCAAGGCTCAGAAGAGCCCACACTCAGATCTTAACCCCAGTGTGCTGAAAGTGTCAAAACATGTTTTTCAGCAGAAATAAACATGTTTCTGCAAGTTTGGTCAACCCCATGTAAGTTATGGGGCAGTAACAGTACACTTTTCAAAACGTGTTTTTCAGCCCGAAATAAGCGCGTTTTTTCAGACAACTGAATCCCCATGTAGCAACAAGGCTCAGAAGAGCCCACACACTCAGATCTTAACCCCAGTGTGCTGAAAGTGTCAAAACATGTTTTTCAGCAGAAATAAACATGTTTCTGCAAGTTTGGTCAACCCCATGTAAGTTATGGGGCAGTAACAGTACACTTTTCAAAACGTGTTTTTCAGCCCGAAATAAACGCGTTTTTTCAGACAACTGAATACCCATGTAGCAGCAAGTCTCAGAAGAGCCCACACACTCAGCTCTTAACCCCAGTGTGCAGAAAGGGTCAAAACGTGTTTTTCAGCAGAAATAAACATGTTTCTGCAAGTTTGGTCAACCCCATGTAAGTTATGGGGCAGTAACAGTACACTCTGCAAAACGTGTTTTTCAGCCCGAAATAAACGCGTTTTTTCAGACAACTGAATCCCCATGTAGCAGCAAGGCTCAGAAGAGCCCACACACTCAGATCTTAACCCCAGTGTGCAGAAAGGTTCAAAACATGTTTTTCAGCAGAAAAAAACATGTTTCTGCAAGTTTGGTCAACCCCATGTAAGTTATGGGGCAGTAACAGTACACTTTTCAAAACGTGTTTTTCAGCCCGAAATAAACGCGTTTTTTCAGACAACTGAATCCCCATATAGCAACAAGGCTCAGAAGAGCCCACACACTCAGATCTTAACCCCAGTGTGCAGAAAGGGTCAAAACTTGTTTTTCAGCAGAAATAAACATGTTTCTGCAAGTTTGGTCAACCCCATGTAAGTTATGGGGCAGTAACAGTACACTTTTCAAAACGTGTTTTTCAGCCCGAAATAAACGCGTTTTTTCAGACAACTGAATCCCCATGTATCAGCAAGGCTCAGAAGAGCCCACACACTCAGATCTTAACCCCAGTGTGCTGAAAGTGTCAAAACATGTTTTTCAGCAGAAATAAACATGTTTCTGCAAGTTTGGTCAACCCCATGTAAGTTATGGGGCAGTAACAGTACACTTTTCAAAACGTGTTTTTCAGCCCTTAATAAACGCGTTTTTTCAGACAACTGAATCCCCATGTAGCAACAAGGCTCAGAAGAGCCCACACACTCAGATCTTAACCCCAGTGTGCTGAAAGTGTCAAAACTTGTTTTTCAGCAGAAATAAACATGTTTCTGCAAGTTTGGTCAACCCCATGTAAGTTATGGGGCAGTAACAGTACACTCTGCAAAACGTGTTTTTCAGCCCGAAATAAACGCGTTTTTTCAGACAACTGAATCCCCATGTAGCAGCAAGGCTCAGAAGAGCCCACACACTCAGATCTTAACCCCAGTGTGCAGAAAGGTTCAAAACATGTTTTTCAGCAGAAATAAACATGTTTCTGCAAGTTTGGTCAACCCCATGTAAGTTATGGGGCAGTAACAGTACACTTTTCAAAACGTGTTTTTCAGCCCGAAATAAACGCGTTTTTTCAGACAACTGAATCCCCATGTAGCAACAAGGCTCAGAAGAGCCCACACACTCAGATCTTAACCCCAGTGTGCTGAAAGTGTCAAAACATGTTTTTCAGCAGAAATAAACATGTTTCTGCAAGTTTGGTCACCCCCATGTAAGTTATGGGGCAGTAACAGCACACTTTTGAAAACGTGTTTTTCAGCCCGAAATAAACACGTTTTTTCAGACAAATGAATCCCTATGTAACTGAAAGGCTCAAAAGAGCCCACACACTCAGCTCTTAACCCCAGTGTGCAGAAAGTGTCAAAACGTGTTTTTCAGCAGAAATAAACATGTTTCTGCAAGTTTGGTCACCACCATGTAAGTTATGGGGCAGTAACAGCACCCTTTTGAAAACGTGTTTTTCAGCCTGAAATAAACGCGTTTTTTCAGACAACTGAATCCCTATGTAACTGAAAGGCTCAAAAGAGCCCACACACTCAGCTCTTAACCCCAGTGTGCAGAAAGTGTCAAAACGTGTTTTTCAGCAGAAATAAACATGTTTCTGCAAGTTTGGTCACCCCAATGTAAGTTATGGGGCAGTAACAGCACACTTTTAAAAACGTGTTTTTCAGCCCGAAATAAACGCGTTTTTTCAGACAACTGAATCCCTTTGTGACTGCAAGGCTCAAAAGAGCCCACACACTCAGCTCTTAACCCCAGTGTGCAGAAAGTGTCAAAACGTGTTTTTCAGCAGAAATAAACATGTTTCTGCAAGTTTGGTCACCCCCATGTAAGTTATGGGGCAGTAACAGCACACTTTTGAAAACGTGTTTTTCAGCCCGAAATAAACGCGTTTTTTCAGACAACTGAATCCCTATGTAACTGCAAGGCTCAACAGAGCCCACACACTCAGCTCTTAACCCCAGTGTGCAGAAAGTGTCAAAACATGTTTTTCAGCAGAAATAAACATGTTTCTGCAAGTTTGGTCACCCCCATGTAAGTTATGGGGCAGTAACAGCACACTTTTAAAAACGTGTTTTTCAGCCCGAAATAAACGCGTTTTTTCAGACAACTGAATCCCTATGTAACTGCAAGGCTCAAAAGAGCCCACACACTCAGCTCTTAACCCCAGTGTGCAGAAAGTGTCAAAACGTGTTTTTCAGCAGAAATAAACATGTTTCTGCAAGTTTGGTCACCCCCATGTAAGTTATGGGGCAGTAACAGCACACTTTTGAAAACGTGTTTTTCAGCCCGAAATAAACACGTTTTTTCAGACAAATGAATCCCTATGTAACTGAAAGGCTCAAAAGAGCCCACACACTCAGCTCTTAACCCCAGTGTGCAGAAAGTGTCAAAACGTGTTTTTCAGCAGAAATAAACATGTTTCTGCAAGTTTGGTCACCACCATGTAAGTTATGGGGCAGTAACAGCACCCTTTTGAAAACGTGTTTTTCAGCCTGAAATAAACGCGTTTTTACAGACAACTGAATCCGTATGTAACTGCAAGGCTCAAAAGATCCCACACACTCAGCTCTTAACCCCAGTGTGCAGAAAGTGTCAAAACGTGTTTTTCAGCAGAAATAAACATGTTTCTGCAAGTTTGGTCACCCCCATGTAAGTTATGGGGCAGTAACAGCACACTTTTAAAAACGTGTTTTTCAGCCCGAAATAAACGCGTTTTTTCAGACAACTGAATCCCTATGTGACTGCAAGGCTCAAAAGAGCCCACACACTCAGCTCTTAACCCCAGTGTGCAGAAAGTGTCAAAACGTGTTTTTCAGAAGAAATAAACATGTTTCTGCAAGTTTGGTCACCCCCATGTAAGTTATGGGGCAGTAACAGCACACTTTTAAAAACGTGTTTTTCAGCCCGAAATAAACGCGTTTTTTCAGACAACTGAATCCCTATGTGACTGCAAGGCTCAAAAGAGCCCACACACTCAGCTCTTAACCCCAGTGTGCAGAAAGTGTCAAAACATGTTTTTCAGCAGAAATAAACATGTTTCTGCAAGTTTGGTCACCCCCATGTAAGTTATGGGGCATTAACAGCACACTTTTAAAAACGTGTTTTTCAGCCCGAAATAAACGCGTTTTTTCAGACAACTGAATCCCTATGTAACTGAAAGGCTCAAAAGAGCCCACACACTCAGCTCTTAACCCCAGTGTGCAGAAAGTGTTAAAACGTGTTTTTCAGCAGAAATAAACATGTTTCTGCAAGTTTGGTCACCCCCATGTAAGTTATGGGGCAGTAACAGCACACTTTTGAAAACGTGTTTTTCAGCCCGAAATAAACGCGTTTTTTCAGACAACTGAATCCGTATGTAACTGCAAGGCTCAGAAGAGCCCACACACTCAGCTCTTAACCCCAGTGTGCAGAAAGTGTCAAAACATGTTTTTCAGCAGAAATAAACATGTTTCTGCAAGTTTGGTCAACCCCATGTAAGTTATGGGGCAGTAACAGCACACTTTTGAAAACGTGTTTTTCAGCCCGAAATAAACACGTTTTTTCAGACAACTGAATCCCTATGTAACTGAAAGGCTCAAAAGAGCCCACACACTCAGCTCTTAACCCCAGTGTGCAGAAAGTGTCAAAACGTGTTTTTCAGCAGAAATAAACATGTTTCTGCAAGTTTGGTCACCACCATGTAAGTTATGGGGCAGTAACAGCACCCTTTTGAAAACGTGTTTTTCAGCCTGAAATAAACGCGTTTTTACAGACAACTGAATCCGTATGTAACTGCAAGGCTCAAAAGAGCCCACACACTCAGCTCTTAACCCCAGTGTGCAGAAAGTGTCAAGACATGTTTTTCAGAAGAAATAAACATCTTTCTGCAAGTTTGGTCACCCCCATGTAAGTTATGGGGCAGTAACAGCACCCTTTTGAAAACGTGTTTTTCAGCCTGAAATAAACGCGTTTTTACAGACAACTGAATCCGTATGTAACTGCAAGGCTCAAAAGAGCCCACACACTCAGCTCTTAACCCCAGTGTGCAGAAAGTGTCAAAACGTGTTTTTCAGCAGAAATAAACATGTTTCTGCAAGTTTGGTCACCCCCATGTAAGTTATGGGGCAGTAACAGCACACTTTTAAAAACGTGTTTTTCAGCCCGAAATAAACGCGTTTTTTCAGACAACTGAATCCCTTTGTGACTGCAAGGCTCAAAAGAGCCCACACACTCAGCTCTTAACCCCAGTGTGCAGAAAGTGTCAAAACATGTTTTTCAGCAGAAATAAACATGTTTCTGCAAGTTTGGTCACCCCCATGTAAGTTATGGGGCAGTAACAGCACACTTTTAAAAACGTGTTTTTCAGCCCGAAATAAACGCGTTTTTTCAGAAAACTGAATCCCTATGTGACTGCAAGGCTCAAAAGAGCCCACACACTCAGCTCTTAACCCCAGTGTGCAGAAAGTGTCAAAACATGTTTTTCAGCAGAAATAAACATGTTTCTGCAAGTTTGGTCACCACCATGTAAGTTATGGGGCAGTAACAGCACCCTTTTGAAAACGTGTTTTTCAGCCCGAAATAAACGCGTTTTTTCAGACAACTGAATCCGTATGTAACTGCAAGGCTCAGAAGAGCCCACACACTCAGCTCTTAACCCCAGTGTGCAGAAAGTGTCAAAACGTGTTTTTCAGCAGAAATAAACATGTTTCTGCAAGTTTGGTCAACCCCATGTAAGTTATGGGGCAGTAACAGCACACTTTTGAAAACGTGTTTTTCAGCCCGAAATAAACACGTTTTTTCAGACAACTGAATCCCTATGTAACTGAAAGGCTCAAAAGAGCCCACACACTCAGCTCTTAACCCCAGTGTGCAGAAAGTGTCAAAACGTGTTTTTCAGCAGAAATAAACATGTTTCTGCAAGTTTGGTCACCACCATGTAAGTTATGGGGCAGTAACAGCACCCTTTTGAAAACGTGTTTTTCAGCCTGAAATAAACGCGTTTTTACAGACAACTGAATCCGTATGTAACTGCAAGGCTCAAAAGAGCCCACACACTCAGCTCTTAACCCCAGTGTGCAGAAAGTGTCAAGACATGTTTTTCAGAAGAAATAAACATCTTTCTGCAAGTTTGGTCACCCCCATGTAAGTTATGGGGCAGTAACAGCACCCTTTTGAAAACGTGTTTTTCAGCCTGAAATAAACGCGTTTTTACAGACAACTGAATCCGTATGTAACTGCAAGGCTCAAAAGAGCCCACACACTCAGCTCTTAACCCCAGTGTGCAGAAAGTGTCAAAACGTGTTTTTCAGCAGAAATAAACATGTTTCTGCAAGTTTGGTCACCCCCATGTAAGTTATGGGGCAGTAACAGCACACTTTTAAAAACGTGTTTTTCAGCCCGAAATAAACGCGTTTTTTCAGACAACTGAATCCCTTTGTGACTGCAAGGCTCAAAAGAGCCCACACACTCAGCTCTTAACCCCAGTGTGCAGAAAGTGTCAAAACATGTTTTTCAGCAGAAATAAACATGTTTCTGCAAGTTTGGTCACCCCCATGTAAGTTATGGGGCAGTAACAGCACACTTTTAAAAACGTGTTTTTCAGCCCGAAATAAACGCGTTTTTTCAGACAACTGAATCCCTATGTAACTGCAAGGCTCAAAAGAGCCCACACACTCAGCTCTTAACCCCAGTGTGCAGAAAGTGTCAAAACGTGTTTTTCAGCAGAAATAAACATGTTTCTGCAAGTTTGGTCACCCCCATGTAAGTTATGGGGCAGTAACAGCACACTTTTGAAAACGTGTTTTTCAGCCCGAAATAAACGCGTTTTTTCAGACAACTGAATCCCTATGTGACTGCAAGGCTCAAAAGAGCCCACACACTCAGCTCTTAACCCCAGGGTGCAGAAAGTGTCAAAACATGTTTTTCAGCAGAAATAAACATGTTTCTGCAAGTTTGGTCACCCCCATGTAAGTTATGGGGCATTAACAGCACACTTTTGAAAACGTGTTTTTCAGCCCGAAATAAACACGTTTTTTCAGACAACTGAATCCCTATGTAACTGAAAGGCTCAAAAGAGCCCACACACTCAGCTCTTAACCCCAGTGTGCAGAAAGTGTCAAAACGTGTTTTTCAGCAGAAATAAACATGTTTCTGCAAGTTTGGTCACCACCATGTAAGTTATGGGGCAGTAACAGCACCCTTTTGAAAACGTGTTTTTCAGCCCGAAATAAACGCGTTTTTTCAGACAACTGAATCCGTATGTATCTGCAAGGCTCAGAAGAGCCCACACACTCAGCTCTTAACCCCAGTGTGCAGAAAGTGTCAAAACGTGTTTTTCAGCAGAAATAAACATGTTTCTGCAAGTTTGGTCAACCCCATGTAAGTTATGGGGCAGTAACAGCACACTTTTGAAAACGTGTTTTTCAGCCCGAAATAAACACGTTTTTTCAGACAACTGAATCCCTATGTAACTGAAAGGCTCAAAAGAGCCCACACACTCAGCTCTTAACCCCAGTGTGCAGAAAGTGTCAAAACGTGTTTTTCAGCAGAAATAAACATGTTTCTGCAAGTTTGGTCACCACCATGTAAGTTATGGGGCAGTAACAGCACCCTTTTGAAAACGTGTTTTTCAGCCTGAAATAAACGCGTTTTTACAGACAACTGAATCCGTATGTAACTGCAAGGCTCAAAAGAGCCCACACACTCAGCTCTTAACCCCAGTGTGCAGAAAGTGTCAAAACATGTTTTTCAGAAGAAATAAACATCTTTCTGCAAGTTTGGTCACCCCCATGTAAGTTATGGGGCAGTAACAGCACCCTTTTGAAAACGTGTTTTTCAGCCTGAAATAAACGCGTTTTTACAGACAACTGAATCCGTATGTAACTGCAAGGCTCAAAAGAGCCCACACACTCAGCTCTTAACCCCAGTGTGCAGAAATTGTCAAAACATGTTTTTCAGAAGAAATAAACATGTTTCTGCAAGTTTGGTCACCCCCATGTAAGTTATGGGGCAGTAACAGCACACTTTTAAAAACGTGTTTTTCAGCCCGAAATAAACGCGTTTTTTCAGACAACTGAATCCCTATGTAACTGAAAGGCTCAAAAGAGCCCACACACTCAGCTCTTAACCCCAGTGTGCAGAAAGTGTCAAAACGTGTTTTTCAGCAGAAATAAACATGTTTCTGCAAGTTTGGTCACCCCCATGTAAGTTATGGGGCAGTAACAATACACTTTTGAAAACGTGTTTTTCAGCCCGAAATAAACGCGTTTTTTCAGACAACTGAATCCCTATGTAACTGAAAGGCTCAAAAGAGCCCACACACTCAGCTCTTAACCCCAGTGTGCAGAAAGTGTCAAAACGTGTTTTTCAGAAGAAATAAACATGTTTCTGCAAGTTTGGTCACCCCCATGTAAGTTATGGGGCAGTAACAGCACACTTTTAAAAACGTGTTTTTCAGCCCGAAATAAACGCGTTTTTTCAGACAACTGAATCCCTTTGTGACTGCAAGGCTCAAAAGAGCCCACACACTCAGCTCTTAACCCCAGTGTGCAGAAAGTGTCAAAACATGTTTTTCAGCAGAAATAAACATGTTTCTGCAAGTTTGGTCACCCCCATGTAAGTTATGGGGCAGTAACAGCACACTTTTAAAAACGTGTTTTTCAGCCCGAAATAAACGCGTTTTTTCAGACAACTGAATCCCTATGTAACTGCAAGGCTCAACAGAGCCCACACACTCAGCTCTTAACCCCAGTGTGCAGAAAGTGTCAAAACGTGTTTTTCAGCAGAAATAAACATGTTTCTGCAAGTTTGGTCACCCCCATGTAAGTTATGGGGCAGTAACAATACACTTTTGAAAACGTGTTTTTCAGCCCGAAATAAACGCGTTTTTTCAGACAACTGAATCCCTATGTAACTGAAAGGCTCAAAAGAGCCCACACACTCAGCTCTTAACCCCAGTGTGCAGAAAGTGTCAAAACGTGTTTTTCAGCAGAAATAAACATGTTTCTGCAAGTTTGGTCACCCCAATGTAAGTTATGGGGCAGTAACAGCACACTTTTAAAAACGTGTTTTTCAGCCCGAAATAAACGCGTTTTTTCAGACAACTGAATCCCTTTGTGACTGCAAGGCTCAAAAGAGCCCACACACTCAGCTCTTAACCCCAGTGTGCAGAAAGTGTCAAAACGTGTTTTTCAGCAGAAATAAACATGTTTCTGCAAGTTTGGTCACCCCCATGTAAGTTATGGGGCAGTAACAGCACACTTTTGAAAACGTGTTTTTCAGCCCGAAATAAACGCGTTTTTTCAGACAACTGAATCCCTATGTAACTGCAAGGCTCAAAAGAGCCCACACACTCAGCTCTTAACCCCAGTGTGCAGAAAGTGTCAAAACATGTTTTTCAGCAGAAATAAACATGTTTCTGCAAGTTTGGTCACCCCCATGTAAGTTATGGGGCAGTAACAGCACACTTTTAAAAACGTGTTTTTCAGCCCGAAATAAACGCGTTTTTTCAGACAACTGAATCCCTATGTAACTGCAAGGCTCAAAAGAGCCCACACACTCAGCTCTTAACCCCAGTGTGCAGAAAGTGTCAAAACGTGTTTTTCAGCAGAAATAAACATGTTTCTGCAAGTTTGGTCACCCCCATGTAAGTTATGGGGCAGTAACAGCACACTTTTGAAAACGTGTTTTTCAGCCCGAAATAAACACGTTTTTTCAGACAAATGAATCCCTATGTAACTGAAAGGCTCAAAAGAGCCCACACACTCAGCTCTTAACCCCAGTGTGCAGAAAGTGTCAAAACGTGTTTTTCAGCAGAAATAAACATGTTTCTGCAAGTTTGGTCACCACCATGTAAGTTATGGGGCAGTAACAGCACCCTTTTGAAAACGTGTTTTTCAGCCTGAAATAAACGCGTTTTTACAGACAACTGAATCCGTATGTAACTGCAAGGCTCAAAAGATCCCACACACTCAGCTCTTAACCCCAGTGTGCAGAAAGTGTCAAAACGTGTTTTTCAGCAGAAATAAACATGTTTCTGCAAGTTTGGTCACCCCCATGTAAGTTATGGGGCAGTAACAGCACACTTTTAAAAACGTGTTTTTCAGCCCGAAATAAACGCGTTTTTTCAGACAACTGAATCCCTATGTGACTGCAAGGCTCAAAAGAGCCCACACACTCAGCTCTTAACCCCAGTGTGCAGAAAGTGTCAAAACGTGTTTTTCAGAAGAAATAAACATGTTTCTGCAAGTTTGGTCACCCCCATGTAAGTTATGGGGCAGTAACAGCACACTTTTAAAAACGTGTTTTTCAGCCCGAAATAAACGCGTTTTTTCAGACAACTGAATCCCTATGTAACTGCAAGGCTCAACAGAGCCCACACACTCAGCTCTTAACCCCAGTGTGCAGAAAGTGTCAAAACGTGTTTTTCAGCAGAAATAAACATGTTTCTGCAAGTTTGGTCACCCCCATGTAAGTTATGGGGCAGTAACAATACACTTTTGAAAACGTGTTTTTCAGCCCGAAATAAACGCGTTTTTTCAGACAACTGAATCCCTATGTAACTGAAAGGCTCAAAAGAGCCCACACACTCAGCTCTTAACCCCAGTGTGCAGAAAGTGTCAAAACGTGTTTTTCAGCAGAAATAAACATGTTTCTGCAAGTTTGGTCACCCCAATGTAAGTTATGGGGCAGTAACAGCACACTTTTAAAAACGTGTTTTTCAGCCCGAAATAAACGCGTTTTTTCAGACAACTGAATCCCTTTGTGACTGCAAGGCTCAAAAGAGCCCACACACTCAGCTCTTAACCCCAGTGTGCAGAAAGTGTCAAAACGTGTTTTTCAGCAGAAATAAACATGTTTCTGCAAGTTTGGTCACCCCCATGTAAGTTATGGGGCAGTAACAGCACACTTTTGAAAACGTGTTTTTCAGCCCGAAATAAACGCGTTTTTTCAGACAACTGAATCCCTATGTAACTGCAAGGCTCAAAAGAGCCCACACACTCAGCTCTTAACCCCAGTGTGCAGAAAGTGTCAAAACATGTTTTTCAGCAGAAATAAACATGTTTCTGCAAGTTTGGTCACCCCCATGTAAGTTATGGGGCAGTAACAGCACACTTTTAAAAACGTGTTTTTCAGCCCGAAATAAACGCGTTTTTTCAGACAACTGAATCCCTATGTAACTGCAAGGCTCAAAAGAGCCCACACACTCAGCTCTTAACCCCAGTGTGCAGAAAGTGTCAAAACGTGTTTTTCAGCAGAAATAAACATGTTTCTGCAAGTTTGGTCACCCCCATGTAAGTTATGGGGCAGTAACAATACACTTTTGAAAACGTGTTTTTCAGCCCGAAATAAACGCGTTTTTTCAGACAACTGAATCCCTATGTAACTGAAAGGCTCAAAAGAGCCCACACACTCAGCTCTTAACCCCAGTGTGCAGAAAGTGTCAAAACGTGTTTTTCAGCAGAAATAAACATGTTTCTGCAAGTTTGGTCACCCCAATGTAAGTTATGGGGCAGTAACAGCACACTTTTAAAAACGTGTTTTTCAGCCCGAAATAAACGCGTTTTTTCAGACAACTGAATCCCTTTGTGACTGCAAGGCTCAAAAGAGCCCACACACTCAGCTCTTAACCCCAGTGTGCAGAAAGTGTCAAAACGTGTTTTTCAGCAGAAATAAACATGTTTCTGCAAGTTTGGTCACCCCCATGTAAGTTATGGGGCAGTAACAGCACACTTTTGAAAACGTGTTTTTCAGCCCGAAATAAACGCGTTTTTTCAGACAACTGAATCCCTATGTAACTGCAAGGCTCAACAGAGCCCACACACTCAGCTCTTAACCCCAGTGTGCAGAAAGTGTCAAAACATGTTTTTCAGCAGAAATAAACATGTTTCTGCAAGTTTGGTCACCCCCATGTAAGTTATGGGGCAGTAACAGCACACTTTTAAAAACGTGTTTTTCAGCCCGAAATAAACGCGTTTTTTCAGACAACTGAATCCCTATGTAACTGCAAGGCTCAAAAGAGCCCACACACTCAGCTCTTAACCCCAGTGTGCAGAAAGTGTCAAAACGTGTTTTTCAGCAGAAATAAACATGTTTCTGCAAGTTTGGTCACCCCCATGTAAGTTATGGGGCAGTAACAGCACACTTTTGAAAACGTGTTTTTCAGCCCGAAATAAACACGTTTTTTCAGACAAATGAATCCCTATGTAACTGAAAGGCTCAAAAGAGCCCACACACTCAGCTCTTAACCCCAGTGTGCAGAAAGTGTCAAAACGTGTTTTTCAGCAGAAATAAACATGTTTCTGCAAGTTTGGTCACCACCATGTAAGTTATGGGGCAGTAACAGCACCCTTTTGAAAACGTGTTTTTCAGCCTGAAATAAACGCGTTTTTACAGACAACTGAATCCGTATGTAACTGCAAGGCTCAAAAGATCCCACACACTCAGCTCTTAACCCCAGTGTGCAGAAAGTGTCAAAACGTGTTTTTCAGCAGAAATAAACATGTTTCTGCAAGTTTGGTCACCCCCATGTAAGTTATGGGGCAGTAACAGCACACTTTTAAAAACGTGTTTTTCAGCCCGAAATAAACGCGTTTTTTCAGACAACTGAATCCCTATGTGACTGCAAGGCTCAAAAGAGCCCACACACTCAGCTCTTAACCCCAGTGTGCAGAAAGTGTCAAAACGTGTTTTTCAGAAGAAATAAACATGTTTCTGCAAGTTTGGTCACCCCCATGTAAGTTATGGGGCAGTAACAGCACACTTTTAAAAACGTGTTTTTCAGCCCGAAATAAACGCGTTTTTTCAGACAACTGAATCCCTATGTGACTGCAAGGCTCAAAAGAGCCCACACACTCAGCTCTTAACCCCAGTGTGCAGAAAGTGTCAAAACATGTTTTTCAGCAGAAATAAACATGTTTCTGCAAGTTTGGTCACCCCCATGTAAGTTATGGGGCATTAACAGCACACTTTTAAAAACGTGTTTTTCAGCCCGAAATAAACGCGTTTTTTCAGACAACTGAATCCCTATGTAACTGAAAGGCTCAAAAGAGCCCACACACTCAGCTCTTAACCCCAGTGTGCAGAAAGTGTTAAAACGTGTTTTTCAGCAGAAATAAACATGTTTCTGCAAGTTTGGTCACCCCCATGTAAGTTATGGGGCAGTAACAGCACACTTTTGAAAACGTGTTTTTCAGCCCGAAATAAACGCGTTTTTTCAGACAACTGAATCCGTATGTAACTGCAAGGCTCAGAAGAGCCCACACACTCAGCTCTTAACCCCAGTGTGCAGAAAGTGTCAAAACATGTTTTTCAGCAGAAATAAACATGTTTCTGCAAGTTTGGTCAACCCCATGTAAGTTATGGGGCAGTATCAGCACACTTTTGAAAACGTGTTTTTCAGCCCGAAATAAACACGTTTTTTCAGACAACTGAATCCCTATGTAACTGAAAGGCTCAAAAGAGCCCACACACTCAGCTCTTAACCCCAGTGTGCAGAAAGTGTCAAAACGTGTTTTTCAGCAGAAATAAACATGTTTCTGCAAGTTTGGTCACCACCATGTAAGTTATGGGGCAGTAACAGCACCCTTTTGAAAACGTGTTTTTCAGCCTGAAATAAACGCGTTTTTACAGACAACTGAATCCGTATGTAACTGCAAGGCTCAAAAGAGCCCACACACTCAGCTCTTAACCCCAGTGTGCAGAAAGTGTCAAGACATGTTTTTCAGAAGAAATAAACATCTTTCTGCAAGTTTGGTCACCCCCATGTAAGTTATGGGGCAGTAACAGCACCCTTTTGAAAACGTGTTTTTCAGCCTGAAATAAACGCGTTTTTACAGACAACTGAATCCGTATGTAACTGCAAGGCTCAAAAGAGCCCACACACTCAGCTCTTAACCCCAGTGTGCAGAAAGTGTCAAAACGTGTTTTTCAGCAGAAATAAACATGTTTCTGCAAGTTTGGTCACCCCCATGTAAGTTATGGGGCAGTAACAGCACACTTTTAAAAACGTGTTTTTCAGCCCGAAATAAACGCGTTTTTTCAGACAACTGAATCCCTTTGTGACTGCAAGGCTCAAAAGAGCCCACACACTCAGCTCTTAACCCCAGTGTGCAGAAAGTGTCAAAACATGTTTTTCAGCAGAAATAAACATGTTTCTGCAAGTTTGGTCACCCCCATGTAAGTTATGGGGCAGTAACAGCACACTTTTAAAAACGTGTTTTTCAGCCCGAAATAAACGCGTTTTTTCAGAAAACTGAATCCCTATGTGACTGCAAGGCTCAAAAGAGCCCACACACTCAGCTCTTAACCCCAGTGTGCAGAAAGTGTCAAAACATGTTTTTCAGCAGAAATAAACATGTTTCTGCAAGTTTGGTCACCACCATGTAAGTTATGGGGCAGTAACAGCACCCTTTTGAAAACGTGTTTTTCAGCCCGAAATAAACGCGTTTTTTCAGACAACTGAATCCGTATGTAACTGCAAGGCTCAGAAGAGCCCACACACTCAGCTCTTAACCCCAGTGTGCAGAAAGTGTCAAAACGTGTTTTTCAGCAGAAATAAACATGTTTCTGCAAGTTTGGTCAACCCCATGTAAGTTATGGGGCAGTAACAGCACACTTTTGAAAACGTGTTTTTCAGCCCGAAATAAACACGTTTTTTCAGACAACTGAATCCCTATGTAACTGAAAGGCTCAAAAGAGCCCACACACTCAGCTCTTAACCCCAGTGTGCAGAAAGTGTCAAAACATGTTTTTCAGCAGAAATAAACATGTTTCTGCAAGTTTGGTCACCCCCATGTAAGTTATGGGGCAGTAACAGCACACTTTTAAAAACGTGTTTTTCAGCCCGAAATAAACGCGTTTTTTCAGAAAACTGAATCCCTATGTGACTGCAAGGCTCAAAAGAGCCCACACACTCAGCTCTTAACCCCAGTGTGCAGAAAGTGTCAAAACATGTTTTTCAGCAGAAATAAACATGTTTCTGCAAGTTTGGTCACCACCATGTAAGTTATGGGGCAGTAACAGCACCCTTTTGAAAACGTGTTTTTCAGCCCGAAATAAACGCGTTTTTTCAGACAACTGAATCCGTATGTAACTGCAAGGCTCAGAAGAGCCCACACACTCAGCTCTTAACCCCAGTGTGCAGAAAGTGTCAAAACGTGTTTTTCAGCAGAAATAAACATGTTTCTGCAAGTTTGGTCAACCCCATGTAAGTTATGGGGCAGTAACAGCACACTTTTGAAAACGTGTTTTTCAGCCCGAAATAAACACGTTTTTTCAGACAACTGAATCCCTATGTAACTGAAAGGCTCAAAAGAGCCCACACACTCAGCTCTTAACCCCAGTGTGCAGAAAGTGTCAAAACGTGTTTTTCAGCAGAAATAAACATGTTTCTGCAAGTTTGGTCACCACCATGTAAGTTATGGGGCAGTAACAGCACCCTTTTGAAAACGTGTTTTTCAGCCTGAAATAAACGCGTTTTTACAGACAACTGAATCCGTATGTAACTGCAAGGCTCAAAAGAGCCCACACACTCAGCTCTTAACCCCAGTGTGCAGAAAGTGTCAAGACATGTTTTTCAGAAGAAATAAACATCTTTCTGCAAGTTTGGTCACCCCCATGTAAGTTATGGGGCAGTAACAGCACCCTTTTGAAAACGTGTTTTTCAGCCTGAAATAAACGCGTTTTTACAGACAACTGAATCCGTATGTAACTGCAAGGCTCAAAAGAGCCCACACACTCAGCTCTTAACCCCAGTGTGCAGAAAGTGTCAAAACGTGTTTTTCAGCAGAAATAAACATGTTTCTGCAAGTTTGGTCACCCCCATGTAAGTTATGGGGCAGTAACAGCACACTTTTAAAAACGTGTTTTTCAGCCCGAAATAAACGCGTTTTTTCAGACAACTGAATCCCTTTGTGACTGCAAGGCTCAAAAGAGCCCACACACTCAGCTCTTAACCCCAGTGTGCAGAAAGTGTCAAAACATGTTTTTCAGCAGAAATAAACATGTTTCTGCAAGTTTGGTCACCCCCATGTAAGTTATGGGGCAGTAACAGCACACTTTTAAAAACGTGTTTTTCAGCCCGAAATAAACGCGTTTTTTCAGACAACTGAATCCCTATGTAACTGCAAGGCTCAAAAGAGCCCACACACTCAGCTCTTAACCCCAGTGTGCAGAAAGTGTCAAAACGTGTTTTTCAGCAGAAATAAACATGTTTCTGCAAGTTTGGTCACCCCCATGTAAGTTATGGGGCAGTAACAGCACACTTTTGAAAACGTGTTTTTCAGCCCGAAATAAACACGTTTTTTCAGACAAATGAATCCCTATGTAACTGAAAGGCTCAAAAGAGCCCACACACTCAGCTCTTAACCCCAGTGTGCAGAAAGTGTCAAAACGTGTTTTTCAGCAGAAATAAACATGTTTCTGCAAGTTTGGTCACCACCATGTAAGTTATGGGGCAGTAACAGCACCCTTTTGAAAACGTGTTTTTCAGCCTGAAATAAACGCGTTTTTACAGACAACTGAATCCGTATGTAACTGCAAGGCTCAAAAGATCCCACACACTCAGCTCTTAACCCCAGTGTGCAGAAAGTGTCAAAACGTGTTTTTCAGCAGAAATAAACATGTTTCTGCAAGTTTGGTCACCCCCATGTAAGTTATGGGGCAGTAACAGCACACTTTTGAAAACGTGTTTTTCAGCCCGAAATAAACACGTTTTTTCAGACAAATGAATCCCTATGTAACTGAAAGGCTCAAAAGAGCCCACACACTCAGCTCTTAACCCCAGTGTGCAGAAAGTGTCAAAACGTGTTTTTCAGCAGAAATAAACATGTTTCTGCAAGTTTGGTCACCACCATGTAAGTTATGGGGCAGTAACAGCACCCTTTTGAAAACGTGTTTTTCAGCCTGAAATAAACGCGTTTTTACAGACAACTGAATCCGTATGTAACTGCAAGGCTCAAAAGAGCCCACACACTCAGCTCTTAACCCCAGTGTGCAGAAAGTGTCAAAACGTGTTTTTCAGCAGAAATAAACATGTTTCTGCAAGTTTGGTCACCCCCATGTAAGTTATGGGGCAGTAACAGCACACTTTTAAAAACGTGTTTTTCAGCCCGAAATAAACGCGTTTTTTCAGACAACTGAATCCCTATGTGACTGCAAGGCTCAAAAGAGCCCACACACTCAGCTCTTAACCCCAGTGTGCAGAAAGTGTCAAAACGTGTTTTTCAGAAGAAATAAAAATGTTTCTGCAAGTTTGGTCACCCCCATGTAAGTTATGGGGCAGTAACAGCACACTTTTAAAAACGTGTTTTTCAGCCCGAAATAAACGCGTTTTTTCAGACAACTGAATCCCTATGTGACTGCAAGGCTCAAAAGAGCCCACACACTCAGCTCTTAACCCCAGTGTGCAGAAAGTGTCAAAACATGTTTTTCAGCAGAAATAAACATGTTTCTGCAAGTTTGGTCACCACCATGTAAGTTATGGGGCAGTAACAGCACCCTTTTGAAAACGTGTTTTTCAGCCCGAAATAAACGCGTTTTTTCAGACAACTGAATCCGTATGTAACTGCAAGGCTCAGAAGAGCCCACACACTCAGCTCTTAACCCCAGTGTGCAGAAAGTGTCAAAACGTGTTTTTCAGCAGAAATAAACATGTTTCTGCAAGTTTGGTCAACCCCATGTAAGTTATGGGGCAGTAACAGCACACTTTTGAAAACGTGTTTTTCAGCCCGAAATAAACACGTTTTTTCAGACAACTGAATCCCTATGTAACTGAAAGGCTCAAAAGAGCCCACACACTCAGCTCTTAACCCCAGTGTGCAGAAAGTGTCAAAACGTGTTTTTCAGCAGAAATAAACATGTTTCTGCAAGTTTGGTCACCACCATGTAAGTTATGGGGCAGTAACAGCACCCTTTTGAAAACGTGTTTTTCAGCCTGAAATAAACGCGTTTTTACAGACAACTGAATCCGTATGTAACTGCAAGGCTCAAAAGAGCCCACACACTCAGCTCTTAACCCCAGTGTGCAGAAAGTGTCAAGACATGTTTTTCAGAAGAAATAAACATCTTTCTGCAAGTTTGGTCACCCCCATGTAAGTTATGGGGCAGTAACAGCACCCTTTTGAAAACGTGTTTTTCAGCCTGAAATAAACGCGTTTTTACAGACAACTGAATCCGTATGTAACTGCAAGGCTCAAAAGAGCCCACACACTCAGCTCTTAACCCCAGTGTGCAGAAAGTGTCAAAACGTGTTTTTCAGCAGAAATAAACATGTTTCTGCAAGTTTGGTCACCCCCATGTAAGTTATGGGGCAGTAACAGCACACTTTTAAAAACGTGTTTTTCAGCCCGAAATAAACGCGTTTTTTCAGACAACTGAATCCCTATGTGACTGCAAGGCTCAAAAGAGCCCACACACTCAGCTCTTAACCCCAGTGTGCAGAAAGTGTCAAAACGTGTTTTTCAGAAGAAATAAACATGTTTCTGCAAGTTTGGTCACCCCCATTTAAGTTATGGGGCAGTAACAGCACACTTTTGAAAACGTGTTTTTCAGCCCGAAATAAACACGTTTTTTCAGACAAATGAATCCCTATGTAACTGAAAGGCTCAAAAGAGCCCACACACTCAGCTCTTAACCCCAGTGTGCAGAAAGTGTCAAAACGTGTTTTTCAGCAGAAATAAACATGTTTCTGCAAGTTTGGTCAACCCCATGTAAGTTATGGGGCAGTAACAGCACCCTTTTGAAAACGTGTTTTTCAGCCTGAAATAAACGCGTTTTTACAGACAACTGAATCCGTATGTAACTGCAAGGCTCAAAAGAGCCCACACACTCAGCTCTTAACCCCAGTGTGCAGAAAGTGTCAAGACATGTTTTTCAGAAGAAATAAACATCTTTCTGCAAGTTTGGTCACCCCCATGTAAGTTATGGGGCAGTAACAGCACCCTTTTGAAAACGTGTTTTTCAGCCTGAAATAAACGCGTTTTTACAGACAACTGAATCCGTATGTAACTGCAAGGCTCAAAAGAGCCCACACACTCAGCTCTTAACCCCAGTGTGCAGAAAGTGTCAAAACGTGTTTTTCAGCAGAAATAAACATGTTTCTGCAAGTTTGGTCACCCCCATGTAAGTTATGGGGCAGTAACAGCACACTTTTAAAAACGTGTTTTTCAGCCCGAAATAAACGCGTTTTTTCAGACAACTGAATCCCTATGTGACTGCAAGGCTCAAAAGAGCCCACACACTCAGCTCTTAACCCCAGTGTGCAGAAAGTGTCAAAACATGTTTTTCAGCAGAAATAAACATGTTTCTGCAAGTTTGGTCACCACCATGTAAGTTATGGGGCAGTAACAGCACCCTTTTGAAAACGTGTTTTTCAGCCCGAAATAAACGCGTTTTTTCAGACAACTGAATCCGTATGTAACTGCAAGGCTCAGAAGAGCCCACACACTCAGCTCTTAACCCCAGTGTGCAGAAAGTGTCAAAATGTGTTTTTCAGCAGAAATAAACATGTTTCTGCAAGTTTGGTCAACCCCATGTAAGTTATGGGGCAGTAACAGCACACTTTTGAAAACGTGTTTTTCAGCCCGAAATAAACACGTTTTTTCAGACAACTGAATCCCTATGTAACTGAAAGGCTCAAAAGAGCCCACACACTCAGCTCTTAACCCCAGTGTGCAGAAAGTGTCAAAACGTGTTTTTCAGCAGAAATAAACGTTTCTGCAAGTTTGGTCACCACCATGTAAGTTATGGGGCAGTAACAGCACCCTTTTGAAAACGTGTTTTTCAGCCTGAAATAAACGCGTTTTTACAGACAACTGAATCCGTATGTAACTGCAAGGCTCAAAAGAGCCCACACACTCAGCTCTTAACCCCAGTGTGCAGAAAGTGTCAAAACATGTTTTTCAGAAGAAATAAACATCTTTCTGCAAGTTTGGTCACCCCCATGTAAGTTATGGGGCAGTAACAGCACCCTTTTGAAAACGTGTTTTTCAGCCTGAAATAAACGCGTTTTTACAGACAACTGAATCCGTATGTAACTGCAAGGCTCAAAAGAGCCCACACACTCAGCTCTTAACCCCAGTGTGCAGAAAGTGTCAAAACATGTTTTTCAGCAGAAATAAACATGATTCTGCAAGTTTGGTCACCCCCATGTAAGCTATGGGGCAGTAACAGCACACTTTTGAAAACGTGTTTTTCAGCCCGAAATAAACGCGTTTTTTCAGACAACTGAATCCCTATGTAACTGAAAGGCTCAAAAGAGCCCACACACTCAGCTCTTAACCCCAGTGTGCAGAAAGTGTCAAAACGTGTTTTTCAGAAGAAATAAACATGTTTCTGCAAGTTTGGTCACCCCCATGTAAGTTATGGGGCAGTAACAGCACACTTTTGAAAACGTGTTTTTCAGCCCGAAATAAACACGTTTTTTCAGACAAATGAATCCCTATGTAACTGAAAGGCTCAAAAGAGCCCACACACTCAGCTCTTAACCCCAGTGTGCAGAAAGTGTCAAAACGTGTTTTTCAGCAGAAATAAACATGTTTCTGCAAGTTTGGTCACCACCATGTAAGTTATGGGGCAGTAACAGCACCCTTTTGAAAACGTGTTTTTCAGCCTGAAATAAACGCGTTTTTACAGACAACTGAATCCGTATGTAACTGCAAGGCTCAAAAGAGCCCACACACTCAGCTCTTAACCCCAGTGTGCAGAAAGTGTCAAAACGTGTTTTTCAGCAGAAATAAACATGTTTCTGCAAGTTTGGTCACCCCCATGTAAGTTATGGGGCAGTAACAGCACCCTTTTGAAAACGTGTTTTTCAGCCTGAAATAAACGCGTTTTTACAGACAACTGAATCCGTATGTAACTGCAAGGCTCAAAAGAGCCCACACACTCAGCTCTTAACCCCAGTGTGCAGAAAGTGTCAAAACATGTTTTTCAGCAGAAATAAACATGTTTCTGCAAGTTTGGTCACCCCCATGTAAGCTATGGGGCAGTAACAGCACACTTTTGAAAACGTGTTTTTCAGCCCGAAATAAACGCGTTTTTTCAGACAACTGAATCCCTATGTAACTGAAAGGCTCAAAAGAGCCCACACACTCAGCTCTTAACCCCAGTGTGCAGAAAGTGTCAAAACATGTTTTTCAGCAGAAATAAACATGTTTCTGCAAGTTTGGTCACCCCCATGTAAGTTATGGGGCAGTAACAGCACACTTTTAAAAACGTGTTTTTCAGCCCGAAATAAACGCGTTTTTTCAGACAACTGAATCCCTATGTAACTGCAAGGCTCAAAAGAGCCCACACACTCAGCTCTTAACCCCAGTGTGCAGAAAGTGTCAAAACGTGTTTTTCAGCAGAAATAAACATGTTTCTGCAAGTTTGGTCACCCCCATGTAAGTTATGGGGCAGTAACAGCACACTTTTGAAAACGTGTTTTTCAGCCCGAAATAAACACGTTTTTTCAGACAACTGAATCCCTATGTGACTGCAAGGCTCAAAAGAGCCCACACACTCAGCTCTTAACCCCAGTGTGCAGAAAGTGTCAAAACATGTTTTTCAGCAGAAATAAACATGTTTCTGCAAGTTTGGTCAACCCCATGTAAGTTATGGGGCAGTAACAGCACACTTTTGAAAACGTGTTTTTCAGCCCGAAATAAACACGTTTTTTCAGACAACTGAATCCCTATGTAACTGAAAGGCTCAAAAGAGCCCACACACTCAGCTCTTAACCCCAGTGTGCAGAAAGTGTCAAAACGTGTTTTTCAGCAGAAATAAACATGTTTCTGCAAGTTTGGTCACCACCATGTAAGTTATGGGGCAGTAACAGCACCCTTTTGAAAACGTGTTTTTCAGCCTGAAATAAACGCGTTTTTACAGACAACTGAATCCGTATGTAACTGCAAGGCTCAAAAGAGCCCACACACTCAGCTCTTAACCCCAGTGTGCAGAAAGTGTCAAGACATGTTTTTCAGAAGAAATAAACATCTTTCTGCAAGTTTGGTCACCCCCATGTAAGTTATGGGGCAGTAACAGCACCCTTTTGAAAACGTGTTTTTCAGCCTGAAAAAAACGCGTTTTTACAGACAACTGAATCCGTATGTAACTGCAAGGCTCAAAAGAGCCCACACACTCAGCTCTTAACCCCAGTGTGCAGAAAGTGTCAAAACGTGTTTTTCAGCAGAAATAAACATGTTTCTGCAAGTTTGGTCACCCCCATGTAAGTTATGGGGCAGTAACAGCACACTTTTAAAAACGTGTTTTTCAGCCCAAAATAAACGCGTTTTTTCAGACAACTGAATCCCTTTGTGACTGCAAGGCTCAAAAGAGCCCACACACTCAGCTCTTAACCCCAGTGTGCAGAAAGTGTCAAAACATGTTTTTCAGCAGAAATAAACATGTTTCTGCAAGTTTGGTCACCCCCATGTAAGTTATGGGGCAGTAACAGCACACTTTTAAAAACGTGTTTTTCAGCCCGAAATAAACGCGTTTTTTCAGACAACTGAATCCCTATGTAACTGCAAGGCTCAAAAGAGCCCACACACTCAGCTCTTAACCCCAGTGTGCAGAAAGTGTCAAAACGTGTTTTTCAGCAGAAATAAACATGTTTCTGCAAGTTTGGTCACCCCCATGTAAGTTATGGGGCAGTAACAGCACACTTTTGAAAACGTGTTTTTCAGCCCGAAATAAACACGTTTTTTCAGACAAATGAATCCCTATGTAACTGAAAGGCTCAAAAGAGCCCACACACTCAGCTCTTAACCCCAGTGTGCAGAAAGTGTCAAAACGTGTTTTTCAGCAGAAATAAACATGTTTCTGCAAGTTTGGTCACCACCATGTAAGTTATGGGGCAGTAACAGCACCCTTTTGAAAACGTGTTTTTCAGCCTGAAATAAACGCGTTTTTACAGACAACTGAATCCGTATGTAACTGCAAGGCTCAAAAGATCCCACACACTCAGCTCTTAACCCCAGTGTGCAGAAAGTGTCAAAACGTGTTTTTCAGCAGAAATAAACATGTTTCTGCAAGTTTGGTCACCCCCATGTAAGTTATGGGGCAGTAACAGCACACTTTTGAAAACGTGTTTTTCAGCCCGAAATAAACACGTTTTTTCAGACAAATGAATCCCTATGTAACTGAAAGGCTCAAAAGAGCCCACACACTCAGCTCTTAACCCCAGTGTGCAGAAAGTGTCAAAACGTGTTTTTCAGCAGAAATAAACATGTTTCTGCAAGTTTGGTCACCACCATGTAAGTTATGGGGCAGTAACAGCACCCTTTTGAAAACGTGTTTTTCAGCCTGAAATAAACGCGTTTTTACAGACAACTGAATCCGTATGTAACTGCAAGGCTCAAAAGAGCCCACACACTCAGCTCTTAACCCCAGTGTGCAGAAAGTGTCAAAACGTGTTTTTCAGCAGAAATAAACATGTTTCTGCAAGTTTGGTCACCCCCATGTAAGTTATGGGGCAGTAACAGCACACTTTTAAAAACGTGTTTTTCAGCCCGAAATAAACGCGTTTTTTCAGACAACTGAATCCCTATGTGACTGCAAGGCTCAAAAGAGCCCACACACTCAGCTCTTAACCCCAGTGTGCAGAAAGTGTCAAAACGTGTTTTTCAGAAGAAATAAAAATGTTTCTGCAAGTTTGGTCACCCCCATGTAAGTTATGGGGCAGTAACAGCACACTTTTAAAAACGTGTTTTTCAGCCCGAAATAAACGCGTTTTTTCAGACAACTGAATCCCTATGTGACTGCAAGGCTCAAAAGAGCCCACACACTCAGCTCTTAACCCCAGTGTGCAGAAAGTGTCAAAACATGTTTTTCAGCAGAAATAAACATGTTTCTGCAAGTTTGGTCACCACCATGTAAGTTATGGGGCAGTAACAGCACCCTTTTGAAAACGTGTTTTTCAGCCCGAAATAAACGCGTTTTTTCAGACAACTGAATCCGTATGTAACTGCAAGGCTCAGAAGAGCCCACACACTCAGCTCTTAACCCCAGTGTGCAGAAAGTGTCAAAACGTGTTTTTCAGCAGAAATAAACATGTTTCTGCAAGTTTGGTCAACCCCATGTAAGTTATGGGGCAGTAACAGCACACTTTTGAAAACGTGTTTTTCAGCCCGAAATAAACACGTTTTTTCAGACAACTGAATCCCTATGTAACTGAAAGGCTCAAAAGAGCCCACACACTCAGCTCTTAACCCCAGTGTGCAGAAAGTGTCAAAACGTGTTTTTCAGCAGAAATAAACATGTTTCTGCAAGTTTGGTCACCACCATGTAAGTTATGGGGCAGTAACAGCACCCTTTTGAAAACGTGTTTTTCAGCCTGAAATAAACGCGTTTTTACAGACAACTGAATCCGTATGTAACTGCAAGGCTCAAAAGAGCCCACACACTCAGCTCTTAACCCCAGTGTGCAGAAAGTGTCAAGACATGTTTTTCAGAAGAAATAAACATCTTTCTGCAAGTTTGGTCACCCCCATGTAAGTTATGGGGCAGTAACAGCACCCTTTTGAAAACGTGTTTTTCAGCCTGAAATAAACGCGTTTTTACAGACAACTGAATCCGTATGTAACTGCAAGGCTCAAAAGAGCCCACACACTCAGCTCTTAACCCCAGTGTGCAGAAAGTGTCAAAACGTGTTTTTCAGCAGAAATAAACATGTTTCTGCAAGTTTGGTCACCCCCATGTAAGTTATGGGGCAGTAACAGCACACTTTTAAAAACGTGTTTTTCAGCCCGAAATAAACGCGTTTTTTCAGACAACTGAATCCCTATGTGACTGCAAGGCTCAAAAGAGCCCACACACTCAGCTCTTAACCCCAGTGTGCAGAAAGTGTCAAAACGTGTTTTTCAGAAGAAATAAACATGTTTCTGCAAGTTTGGTCACCCCCATTTAAGTTATGGGGCAGTAACAGCACACTTTTGAAAACGTGTTTTTCAGCCCGAAATAAACACGTTTTTTCAGACAAATGAATCCCTATGTAACTGAAAGGCTCAAAAGAGCCCACACACTCAGCTCTTAACCCCAGTGTGCAGAAAGTGTCAAAACGTGTTTTTCAGCAGAAATAAACATGTTTCTGCAAGTTTGGTCAACCCCATGTAAGTTATGGGGCAGTAACAGCACCCTTTTGAAAACGTGTTTTTCAGCCTGAAATAAACGCGTTTTTACAGACAACTGAATCCGTATGTAACTGCAAGGCTCAAAAGAGCCCACACACTCAGCTCTTAACCCCAGTGTGCAGAAAGTGTCAAGACATGTTTTTCAGAAGAAATAAACATCTTTCTGCAAGTTTGGTCACCCCCATGTAAGTTATGGGGCAGTAACAGCACCCTTTTGAAAACGTGTTTTTCAGCCTGAAATAAACGCGTTTTTACAGACAACTGAATCCGTATGTAACTGCAAGGCTCAAAAGAGCCCACACACTCAGCTCTTAACCCCAGTGTGCAGAAAGTGTCAAAACGTGTTTTTCAGCAGAAATAAACATGTTTCTGCAAGTTTGGTCACCCCCATGTAAGTTATGGGGCAGTAACAGCACACTTTTAAAAACGTGTTTTTCAGCCCGAAATAAACGCGTTTTTTCAGACAACTGAATCCGTATGTAACTGCAAGGCTCAAAAGATCCCACACACTCAGCTCTTAACCCCAGTGTGCAGAAAGTGTCAAAACGTGTTTTTCAGCAGAAATAAACATGTTTCTGCAAGTTTGGTCACCCCCATGTAAGTTATGGGGCAGTAACAGCACACTTTTGAAAACGTGTTTTTCAGCCCGAAATAAACACGTTTTTTCAGACAAATGAATCCCTATGTAACTGAAAGGCTCAAAAGAGCCCACACACTCAGCTCTTAACCCCAGTGTGCAGAAAGTGTCAAAACGTGTTTTTCAGCAGAAATAAACATGTTTCTGCAAGTTTGGTCACCACCATGTAAGTTATGGGGCAGTAACAGCACCCTTTTGAAAACGTGTTTTTCAGCCCGAAATAAACACGTTTTTTCAGACAAATGAATCCCTATGTAACTGAAAGGCTCAAAAGAGCCCACACACTCAGCTCTTAACCCCAGTGTGCAGAAAGTGTCAAAACGTGTTTTTCAGCAGAAATAAACATGTTTCTGCAAGTTTGGTCACCACCATGTAAGTTATGGGGCAGTAACAGCACCCTTTTGAAAACGTGTTTTTCAGCCTGAAATAAACGCGTTTTTACAGACAACTGAATCCGTATGTAACTGCAAGGCTCAAAAGAGCCCACACACTCAGCTCTTAACCCCAGTGTGCAGAAAGTGTCAAAACGTGTTTTTCAGCAGAAATAAACATGTTTCTGCAAGTTTGGTCACCCCCATGTAAGTTATGGGGCAGTAACAGCACACTTTTAAAAACGTGTTTTTCAGCCCGAAATAAACGCGTTTTTTCAGACAACTGAATCCCTATGTGACTGCAAGGCTCAAAAGAGCCCACACACTCAGCTCTTAACCCCAGTGTGCAGAAAGTGTCAAAACGTGTTTTTCAGAAGAAATAAAAATGTTTCTGCAAGTTTGGTCACCCCCATGTAAGTTATGGGGCAGTAACAGCACACTTTTAAAAACGTGTTTTTCAGCCCGAAATAAACGCGTTTTTTCAGACAACTGAATCCCTATGTGACTGCAAGGCTCAAAAGAGCCCACACACTCAGCTCTTAACCCCAGTGTGCAGAAAGTGTCAAAACATGTTTTTCAGCAGAAATAAACATGTTTCTGCAAGTTTGGTCACCACCATGTAAGTTATGGGGCAGTAACAGCACCCTTTTGAAAACGTGTTTTTCAGCCCGAAATAAACGCGTTTTTTCAGACAACTGAATCCGTATGTAACTGCAAGGCTCAGAAGAGCCCACACACTCAGCTCTTAACCCCAGTGTGCAGAAAGTGTCAAAACGTGTTTTTCAGCAGAAATAAACATGTTTCTGCAAGTTTGGTCAACCCCATGTAAGTTATGGGGCAGTAACAGCACACTTTTGAAAACGTGTTTTTCAGCCCGAAATAAACACGTTTTTTCAGACAACTGAATCCCTATGTAACTGAAAGGCTCAAAAGAGCCCACACACTCAGCTCTTAACCCCAGTGTGCAGAAAGTGTCAAAACGTGTTTTTCAGCAGAAATAAACATGTTTCTGCAAGTTTGGTCACCACCATGTAAGTTATGGGGCAGTAACAGCACCCTTTTGAAAACGTGTTTTTCAGCCTGAAATAAACGCGTTTTTACAGACAACTGAATCCGTATGTAACTGCAAGGCTCAAAAGAGCCCACACACTCAGCTCTTAACCCCAGTGTGCAGAAAGTGTCAAGACATGTTTTTCAGAAGAAATAAACATCTTTCTGCAAGTTTGGTCACCCCCATGTAAGTTATGGGGCAGTAACAGCACCCTTTTGAAAACGTGTTTTTCAGCCTGAAATAAACGCGTTTTTACAGACAACTGAATCCGTATGTAACTGCAAGGCTCAAAAGAGCCCACACACTCAGCTCTTAACCCCAGTGTGCAGAAAGTGTCAAAACGTGTTTTTCAGCAGAAATAAACATGTTTCTGCAAGTTTGGTCACCCCCATGTAAGTTATGGGGCAGTAACAGCACACTTTTAAAAACGTGTTTTTCAGCCCGAAATAAACGCGTTTTTTCAGACAACTGAATCCCTATGTGACTGCAAGGCTCAAAAGAGCCCACACACTCAGCTCTTAACCCCAGTGTGCAGAAAGTGTCAAAACGTGTTTTTCAGAAGAAATAAACATGTTTCTGCAAGTTTGGTCACCCCCATTTAAGTTATGGGGCAGTAACAGCACACTTTTGAAAACGTGTTTTTCAGCCCGAAATAAACACGTTTTTTCAGACAAATGAATCCCTATGTAACTGAAAGGCTCAAAAGAGCCCACACACTCAGCTCTTAACCCCAGTGTGCAGAAAGTGTCAAAACGTGTTTTTCAGCAGAAATAAACATGTTTCTGCAAGTTTGGTCAACCCCATGTAAGTTATGGGGCAGTAACAGCACCCTTTTGAAAACGTGTTTTTCAGCCTGAAATAAACGCGTTTTTACAGACAACTGAATCCGTATGTAACTGCAAGGCTCAAAAGAGCCCACACACTCAGCTCTTAACCCCAGTGTGCAGAAAGTGTCAAGACATGTTTTTCAGAAGAAATAAACATCTTTCTGCAAGTTTGGTCACCCCCATGTAAGTTATGGGGCAGTAACAGCACCCTTTTGAAAACGTGTTTTTCAGCCTGAAATAAACGCGTTTTTACAGACAACTGAATCCGTATGTAACTGCAAGGCTCAAAAGAGCCCACACACTCAGCTCTTAACCCCAGTGTGCAGAAAGTGTCAAAACGTGTTTTTCAGCAGAAATAAACATGTTTCTGCAAGTTTGGTCACCCCCATGTAAGTTATGGGGCAGTAACAGCACACTTTTAAAAACGTGTTTTTCAGCCCGAAATAAACGCGTTTTTTCAGACAACTGAATCCCTATGTGACTGCAAGGCTCAAAAGAGCCCACACACTCAGCTCTTAACCCCAGTGTGCAGAAAGTGTCAAAATGTGTTTTTCAGAAGAAATAAAAATGTTTCTGCAAGTTTGGTCACCCCCATGTAAGTTATGGGGCAGTAACAGCACACTTTTAAAAACGTGTTTTTCAGCCCGAAATAAACGCATTTTTTCAGACAACTGAATCCCTATGTGACTGCAAGGCTCAAAAGAGCCCACACACTCAGCTCTTAACCCCAGTGTGCAGAAAGTGTCAAAACATGTTTTTCAGCAGAAATAAACATGTTTCTGCAAGTTTGGTCACCACCATGTAAGTTATGGGGCAGTAACAGCACCCTTTTGAAAACGTGTTTTTCAGCCCGAAATAAACGCGTTTTTTCAGACAACTGAATCCGTATGTAACTGCAAGGCTCAGAAGAGCCCACACACTCAGCTCTTAACCCCAGTGTGCAGAAAGTGTCAAAATGTGTTTTTCAGCAGAAATAAACATGTTTCTGCAAGTTTGGTCAACCCCATGTAAGTTATGGGGCAGTAACAGCACACTTTTGAAAACGTGTTTTTCAGCCCGAAATAAACACGTTTTTTCAGACAACTGAATCCCTATGTAACTGAAAGGCTCAAAAGAGCCCACACACTCAGCTCTTAACCCCAGTGTGCAGAAAGTGTCAAAACGTGTTTTTCAGCAGAAATAAACGTTTCTGCAAGTTTGGTCACCACCATGTAAGTTATGGGGCAGTAACAGCACCCTTTTGAAAACGTGTTTTTCAGCCTGAAATAAACGCGTTTTTACAGACAACTGAATCCGTATGTAACTGCAAGGCTCAAAAGAGCCCACACACTCAGCTCTTAACCCCAGTGTGCAGAAAGTGTCAAAACATGTTTTTCAGAAGAAATAAACATCTTTCTGCAAGTTTGGTCACCCCCATGTAAGTTATGGGGCAGTAACAGCACCCTTTTGAAAACGTGTTTTTCAGCCTGAAATAAACGCGTTTTTACAGACAACTGAATCCGTATGTAACTGCAAGGCTCAAAAGAGCCCACACACTCAGCTCTTAACCCCAGTGTGCAGAAAGTGTCAAAACATGTTTTTCAGCAGAAATAAACATGTTTCTGCAAGTTTGGTCACCCCCATGTAAGCTATGGGGCAGTAACAGCACACTTTTGAAAACGTGTTTTTCAGCCCGAAATAAACGCGTTTTTTCAGACAACTGAATCCCTATGTAACTGAAAGGCTCAAAAGAGCCCACACACTCAGCTCTTAACCCCAGTGTGCAGAAAGTGTCAAAACGTGTTTTTCAGAAGAAATAAACATGTTTCTGCAAGTTTGGTCACCCCCATGTAAGTTATGGGGCAGTAACAGCACACTTTTGAAAACGTGTTTTTCAGCCCGAAATAAACACGTTTTTTCAGACAAATGAATCCCTATGTAACTGAAAGGCTCAAAAGAGCCCACACACTCAGCTCTTAACCCCAGTGTGCAGAAAGTGTCAAAACGTGTTTTTCAGCAGAAATAAACATGTTTCTGCAAGTTTGGTCACCACCATGTAAGTTATGGGGCAGTAACAGCACCCTTTTGAAAACGTGTTTTTCAGCCTGAAATAAACGCGTTTTTACAGACAACTGAATCCGTATGTAACTGCAAGGCTCAAAAGAGCCCACACACTCAGCTCTTAACCCCAGTGTGCAGAAAGTGTCAAAACGTGTTTTTCAGCAGAAATAAACATGTTTCTGCAAGTTTGGTCACCCCCATGTAAGTTATGGGGCAGTAACAGCACCCTTTTGAAAACGTGTTTTTCAGCCTGAAATAAACGCGTTTTTACAGACAACTGAATCCGTATGTAACTGCAAGGCTCAAAAGAGCCCACACACTCAGCTCTTAACCCCAGTGTGCAGAAAGTGTCAAAACATGTTTTTCAGCAGAAATAAACATGTTTCTGCAAGTTTGGTCACCCCCATGTAAGCTATGGGGCAGTAACAGCACACTTTTGAAAACGTGTTTTTCAGCCCGAAATAAACGCGTTTTTTCAGACAACTGAATCCCTATGTAACTGAAAGGCTCAAAAGAGCCCACACACTCAGCTCTTAACCCCAGTGTGCAGAAAGTGTCAAAACATGTTTTTCAGCAGAAATAAACATGTTTCTGCAAGTTTGGTCACCCCCATGTAAGTTATGGGGCAGTAACAGCACACTTTTAAAAACGTGTTTTTCAGCCCGAAATAAACGCGTTTTTTCAGACAACTGAATCCCTATGTAACTGCAAGGCTCAAAAGAGCCCACACACTCAGCTCTTAACCCCAGTGTGCAGAAAGTGTCAAAACGTGTTTTTCAGCAGAAATAAACATGTTTCTGCAAGTTTGGTCACCCCCATGTAAGTTATGGGGCAGTAACAGCACACTTTTGAAAACGTGTTTTTCAGCCCGAAATAAACACGTTTTTTCAGACAACTGAATCCCTATGTGACTGCAAGGCTCAAAAGAGCCCACACACTCAGCTCTTAACCCCAGTGTGCAGAAAGTGTCAAAACATGTTTTTCAGCAGAAATAAACATGTTTCTGCAAGTTTGGTCACCCCCATGTAAGTTATGGGGCATTAACAGCACACTTTTGAAAACGTGTTTTTCAGCCCGAAATAAACACGTTTTTTCAGACAACTGAATCCCTATGTAACTGAAAGGCTCAAAAGAGCCCACACACTCAGCTCTTAACCCCAGTGTGCAGAAAGTGTCAAAACGTGTTTTTCAGCAGAAATAAACATGTTTCTGCAAGTTTGGTCACCACCATGTAAGTTATGGGGCAGTAACAGCACCCTTTTGAAAACGTGTTTTTCAGCCCGAAATAAACGCGTTTTTTCAGACAACTGAATCCGTATGTAACTGCAAGGCTCAGAAGAGCCCACACACTCAGCTCTTAACCCCAGTGTGCAGAAAGTGTCAAAACGTGTTTTTCAGCAGAAATAAACATGTTTCTGCAAGTTTGGTCACCCCCATGTAAGTTATGGGGCAGTAACAGCACACTTTTAAAAACGTGTTTTTCAGCCCGAAATAAACGCGTTTTTTCAGACAACTGAATCCCTATGTAACTGAAAGGCTCAAAAGAGCCCACACACTCAGCTCTTAACCCCAGTGTGCAGAAAGTGTCAAAAAGTGTTTTTCAGCAGAAATAAACATGTTTCTGCAAGTTTGGTCACCCCCATGTAAGTTATGGGGCAGTAACAATACACTTTTGAAAACGTGTTTTTCAGCCCGAAATAAACGCGTTTTTTCAGACAACTGAATCCCTATGTAACTGAAAGGCTCAAAAGAGCCCACACACTCAGCTCTTAACCCCAGTGTGCAGAAAGTGTCAAAACGTGTTTTTCAGAAGAAATAAACATGTTTCTGCAAGTTTGGTCACCCCCATGTAAGTTATGGGGCAGTAACAGCACACTTTTAAAAACGTGTTTTTCAGCCCGAAATAAACGCGTTTTTTCAGACAACTGAATCCCTTTGTGACTGCAAGGCTCAAAAGAGCCCACACACTCAGCTCTTAACCCCAGTGTGCAGAAAGTGTCAAAACATGTTTTTCAGCAGAAATAAACATGTTTCTGCAAGTTTGGTCACCCCCATGTAAGTTATGGGGCAGTAACAGCACACTTTTAAAAACGTGTTTTTCAGCCCGAAATAAACGCGTTTTTTCAGACAACTGAATCCCTATGTAACTGCAAGGCTCAACAGAGCCCACACACTCAGCTCTTAACCCCAGTGTGCAGAAAGTGTCAAAACGTGTTTTTTCAGCAGAAATAAACATGTTTCTGCAAGTTTGGTCACCCCCATGTAAGTTATGGGGCAGTAACAATACACTTTTGAAAACGTGTTTTTCAGCCCGAAATAAACGCGTTTTTTCAGACAACTGAATCCCTATGTAACTGCAAGGCTCAAAAGAGCCCACACACTCAGCTCTTAACCCCAGTGTGCAGAAAGTGTCAAAACGTGTTTTTCAGCAGAAATAAACATGTTTCTGCAAGTTTGGTCACCCCCATGTAAGTTATGGGGCAGTAACAGCACACTTTTGAAAACGTGTTTTTCAGCCCGAAATAAACACGTTTTTTCAGACAAATGAATCCCTATGTAACTGAAAGGCTCAAAAGAGCCCACACACTCAGCTCTTAACCCCAGTGTGCAGAAAGTGTCAAAACGTGTTTTTCAGCAGAAATAAACATGTTTCTGCAAGTTTGGTCACCACCATGTAAGTTATGGGGCAGTAACAGCACCCTTTTGAAAACGTGTTTTTCAGCCCGAAATAAACGCGTTTTTTCAGACAACTGAATCCGTATGTAACTGCAAGGCTCAGAAGAGCCCACACACTCAGCTCTTAACCCCAGTGTGCAGAAAGTGTCAAAACGTGTTTTTCAGCAGAAATAAACATGTTTCTGCAAGTTTGGTCACCCCCATGTAAGTTATGGGGCAGTAACAGCACACTTTTGAAAACGTGTTTTTCAGCCCGAAATAAACACGTTTTTTCAGACAACTGAATCCCTATGTAACTGAAAGGCTCAAAAGAGCCCACACACTCAGCTCTTAACCCCAGTGTGCAGAAAGTGTCAAAACGTGTTTTTCAGCAGAAATAAACATGTTTCTGCAAGTTTGGTCACCACCATGTAAGTTATGGGGCAGTAACAGCACCCTTTTGAAAACGTGTTTTTCAGCCTGAAATAAACGCGTTTTTACAGACAACTGAATCCGTATGTAACTGCAAGGCTCAAAAGAGCCCACACACTCAGCTCTTAACCCCAGTGTGCAGAAAGTGTCAAAACATGTTTTTCAGAAGAAATAAACATCTTTCTGCAAGTTTGGTCACCCCCATGTAAGTTATGGGGCAGTAACAGCACCCTTTTGAAAACGTGTTTTTCAGCCTGAAATAAACGCGTTTTTACAGACAACTGAATCCGTATGTAACTGCAAGGCTCAAAAGAGCCCACACACTCAGCTCTTAACCCCAGTGTGCAGAAAGTGTCAAAACATGTTTTTCAGCAGAAATAAACATGTTTCTGCAAGTTTGGTCACCCCCATGTAAGCTATGGGGCAGTAACAGCACACTTTTGAAAACGTGTTTTTCAGCCCGAAATAAACGCGTTTTTTCAGACAACTGAATCCCTATGTAACTGAAAGGCTCAAAAGAGCCCACACACTCAGCTCTTAACCCCAGTGTGCAGAAAGTGTCAAAACATGTTTTTCAGCAGAAATAAACATGTTTCTGCAAGTTTGGTCACCCCCATGTAAGTTATGGGGCAGTAACAGCACACTTTTAAAAACGTGTTTTTCAGCCCGAAATAAACGCGTTTTTTCAGACAACTGAATCCCTATGTAACTGCAAGGCTCAAAAGAGCCCACACACTCAGCTCTTAACCCCAGTGTGCAGAAAGTGTCAAAACGTGTTTTTCAGCAGAAATAAACATGTTTCTGCAAGTTTGGTCACCCCCATGTAAGTTATGGGGCAGTAACAGCACACTTTTGAAAACGTGTTTTTCAGCCCGAAATAAACACGTTTTTTCAGACAACTGAATCCCTATGTGACTGCAAGGCTCAAAAGAGCCCACACACTCAGCTCTTAACCCCAGTGTGCAGAAAGTGTCAAAACATGTTTTTCAGCAGAAATAAACATGTTTCTGCAAGTTTGGTCACCCCCATGTAAGTTATGGGGCATTAACAGCACACTTTTGAAAACGTGTTTTTCAGCCCGAAATAAACACGTTTTTTCAGACAACTGAATCCCTATGTAACTGAAAGGCTCAAAAGAGCCCACACACTCAGCTCTTAACCCCAGTGTGCAGAAAGTGTCAAAACGTGTTTTTCAGCAGAAATAAACATGTTTCTGCAAGTTTGGTCACCACCATGTAAGTTATGGGGCAGTAACAGCACCCTTTTGAAAACGTGTTTTTCAGCCCGAAATAAACGCGTTTTTTCAGACAACTGAATCCGTATGTAACTGCAAGGCTCAGAAGAGCCCACACACTCAGCTCTTAACCCCAGTGTGCAGAAAGTGTCAAAACGTGTTTTTCAGCAGAAATAAACATGTTTCTGCAAGTTTGGTCACCCCCATGTAAGTTATGGGGCAGTAACAGCACACTTTTAAAAACGTGTTTTTCAGCCCGAAATAAACGCGTTTTTTCAGACAACTGAATCCCTATGTAACTGAAAGGCTCAAAAGAGCCCACACACTCAGCTCTTAACCCCAGTGTGCAGAAAGTGTCAAAAAGTGTTTTTCAGCAGAAATAAACATGTTTCTGCAAGTTTGGTCACCCCCATGTAAGTTATGGGGCAGTAACAATACACTTTTGAAAACGTGTTTTTCAGCCCGAAATAAACGCGTTTTTTCAGACAACTGAATCCCTATGTAACTGAAAGGCTCAAAAGAGCCCACACACTCAGCTCTTAACCCCAGTGTGCAGAAAGTGTCAAAACGTGTTTTTCAGAAGAAATAAACATGTTTCTGCAAGTTTGGTCACCCCCATGTAAGTTATGGGGCAGTAACAGCACACTTTTAAAAACGTGTTTTTCAGCCCGAAATAAACGCGTTTTTTCAGACAACTGAATCCCTTTGTGACTGCAAGGCTCAAAAGAGCCCACACACTCAGCTCTTAACCCCAGTGTGCAGAAAGTGTCAAAACATGTTTTTCAGCAGAAATAAACATGTTTCTGCAAGTTTGGTCACCCCCATGTAAGTTATGGGGCAGTAACAGCACACTTTTAAAAACGTGTTTTTCAGCCCGAAATAAACGCGTTTTTTCAGACAACTGAATCCCTATGTAACTGCAAGGCTCAACAGAGCCCACACACTCAGCTCTTAACCCCAGTGTGCAGAAAGTGTCAAAACGTGTTTTTCAGCAGAAATAAACATGTTTCTGCAAGTTTGGTCACCCCCATGTAAGTTATGGGGCAGTAACAATACACTTTTGAAAACGTGTTTTTCAGCCCGAAATAAACGCGTTTTTTCAGACAACTGAATCCCTATGTAACTGCAAGGCTCAAAAGAGCCCACACACTCAGCTCTTAACCCCAGTGTGCAGAAAGTGTCAAAACGTGTTTTTCAGCAGAAATAAACATGTTTCTGCAAGTTTGGTCACCCCCATGTAAGTTATGGGGCAGTAACAATACACTTTTGAAAACGTGTTTTTCAGCCCGAAATAAACGCGTTTTTTCAGACAACTGAATCCCTATGTAACTGAAAGGCTCAAAAGAGCCCACACACTCAGCTCTTAACCCCAGTGTGCAGAAAGTGTCAAAACGTGTTTTTCAGAAGAAATAAACATGTTTCTGCAAGTTTGGTCACCCCCATGTAAGTTATGGGGCAGTAACAGCACACTTTTGAAAACGTGTTTTTCAGCCCGAAATAAACACGTTTTTTCAGACAAATGAATCCCTATGTAACTGAAAGGCTCAAAAGAGCCCACACACTCAGCTCTTAACCCCAGTGTGCAGAAAGTGTCAAAACGTGTTTTTCAGCAGAAATAAACATGTTTCTGCAAGTTTGGTCACCACCATGTAAGTTATGGGGCAGTAACAGCACCCTTTTGAAAACGTGTTTTTCAGCCTGAAATAAACGCGTTTTTACAGACAACTGAATCCGTATGTAACTGCAAGGCTCAAAAGAGCCCACACACTCAGCTCTTAACCCCAGTGTGCAGAAAGTGTCAAAACGTGTTTTTCAGCAGAAATAAACATGTTTCTGCAAGTTTGGTCACCCCCATGTAAGTTATGGGGCAGTAACAGCACACTTTTAAAAACGTGTTTTTCAGCCCGAAATAAACGCGTTTTTTCAGACAACTGAATCCCTATGTGACTGCAAGGCTCAAAAGAGCCCACACACTCAGCTCTTAACCCCAGTGTGCAGAAAGTGTCAAAACGTGTTTTTCAGAAGAAATAAAAATGTTTCTGCAAGTTTGGTCACCCCCATGTAAGTTATGGGGCAGTAACAGCACACTTTTAAAAACGTGTTTTTCAGCCCGAAATAAACGCGTTTTTTCAGACAACTGAATCCCTATGTGACTGCAAGGCTCAAAAGAGCCCACACACTCAGCTCTTAACCCCAGTGTGCAGAAAGTGTCAAAACATGTTTTTCAGCAGAAATAAACATGTTTCTGCAAGTTTGGTCACCACCATGTAAGTTATGGGGCAGTAACAGCACCCTTTTGAAAACGTGTTTTTCAGCCCGAAATAAACGCGTTTTTTCAGACAACTGAATCCGTATGTAACTGCAAGGCTCAGAAGAGCCCACACACTCAGCTCTTAACCCCAGTGTGCAGAAAGTGTCAAAACGTGTTTTTCAGCAGAAATAAACATGTTTCTGCAAGTTTGGTCAACCCCATGTAAGTTATGGGGCAGTAACAGCACACTTTTGAAAACGTGTTTTTCAGCCCGAAATAAACACGTTTTTTCAGACAACTGAATCCCTATGTAACTGAAAGGCTCAAAAGAGCCCACACACTCAGCTCTTAACCCCAGTGTGCAGAAAGTGTCAAAACGTGTTTTTCAGCAGAAATAAACATGTTTCTGCAAGTTTGGTCACCACCATGTAAGTTATGGGGCAGTAACAGCACCCTTTTGAAAACGTGTTTTTCAGCCTGAAATAAACGCGTTTTTACAGACAACTGAATCCGTATGTAACTGCAAGGCTCAAAAGAGCCCACACACTCAGCTCTTAACCCCAGTGTGCAGAAAGTGTCAAAACGTGTTTTTCAGCAGAAATAAACATGTTTCTGCAAGTTTGGTCACCCCCATGTAAGTTATGGGGCAGTAACAGCACACTTTTAAAAACGTGTTTTTCAGCCCGAAATAAACGCGTTTTTTCAGACAACTGAATCCCTTTGTGACTGCAAGGCTCAAAAGAGCCCACACACTCAGCTCTTAACCCCAGTGTGCAGAAAGTGTCAAAACATGTTTTTCAGCAGAAATAAACATGTTTCTGCAAGTTTGGTCACCCCCATGTAAGTTATGGGGCAGTAACAGCACACTTTTAAAAACGTGTTTTTCAGCCCGAAATAAACGCGTTTTTTCAGACAACTGAATCCCTATGTGACTGCAAGGCTCAAAAGAGCCCACACACTCAGCTCTTAACCCCAGTGTGCAGAAAGTGTCAAAACATGTTTTTCAGCAGAAATAAACATATTTCTGCAAGTTTGGTCACCACCATGTAAGTTATGGGGCAGTAACAGCACCCTTTTGAAAACGTGTTTTTCAGCCCGAAATAAACGCGTTTTTTCAGACAACTGAATCCGTATGTAACTGCAAGGCTCAGAAGAGCCCACACACTCAGCTCTTAACCCCAGTGTGCAGATAGTGTCAAAACGTGTTTTTCAGCAGAAATAAACATGTTTCTGCAAGTTTGGTCAACCCCATGTAAGTTATGGGGCAGTAACAGCACACTTTTGAAAACGTGTTTTTCCGCCCGAAATAAACACGTTTTTTCAGACAACTGAATCCCTATGTAACTGAAAGGCTCAAAAGAGCCCACACACTCAGCTCTTAACCCCAGTGTGCAGAAAGTGTCAAAACGTGTTTTTCAGCAGAAATAAACATGTTTCTGCAAGTTTGGTCACCACCATGTAAGTTATGGGGCAGTAACAGCACCCTTTTGAAAACGTGTTTTTCAGCCTGAAATAAACGCGTTTTTACAGACAACTGAATCCGTATGTAACTGCAAGGCTCAAAAGAGCCCACACACTCAGCTCTTAACCCCAGTGTGCAGAAAGTGTCAAGACATGTTTTTCAGAAGAAATAAACATCTTTCTGCAAGTTTGGTCACCCCCATGTAAGTTATGGGGCAGTAACAGCACCCTTTTGAAAACGTGTTTTTCAGCCTGAAATAAACGCGTTTTTACAGACAACTGAATCCGTATGTAACTGCAAGGCTCAAAAGAGCCCACACACTCAGCTCTTAACCCCAGTGTGCAGAAAGTGTCAAAACGTGTTTTTCAGCAGAAATAAACATGTTTCTGCAAGTTTGGTCACCCCCATGTAAGTTATGGGGCAGTAACAGCACACTTTTAAAAACGTGTTTTTCAGCCCGAAATAAACGCGTTTTTTCAGACAACTGAATCCCTTTGTGACTGCAAGGCTCAAAAGAGCCCACACACTCAGCTCTTAACCCCAGTGTGCAGAAAGTGTCAAAACGTGTTTTTCAGCAGAAATAAACATGTTTCTGCAAGTTTGGTCACCCCCATGTAAGTTATGGGGCAGTAACAGCACCCTTTTGAAAACGTGTTTTTCAGCCTGAAATAAACGCGTTTTTACAGACAACTGAATCCGTATGTAACTGCAAGGCTCAAAAGAGCCCACACACTCAGCTCTTAACCCCAGTGTGCAGAAAGTGTCAAAACATGTTTTTCAGCAGAAATAAACATGTTTCTGCAAGTTTGGTCACCCCCATGTAAGCTATGGGGCAGTAACAGCACACTTTTGAAAACGTGTTTTTCAGCCCGAAATAAACGCGTTTTTTCAGACAACTGAATCCCTATGTAACTGAAAGGCTCAAAAGAGCCCACACACTCAGCTCTTAACCCCAGTGTGCAGAAAGTGTCAAAACATGTTTTTCAGCAGAAATAAACATGTTTCTGCAAGTTTGGTCACCCCCATGTAAGTTATGGGACAGTAACAGCACACTTTTAAAAACGTGTTTTTCAGCCCGAAATAAACGCGTTTTTTCAGACAACTGAATCCCTATGTAACTGCAAGGCTCAAAAGAGCCCACACACTCAGCTCTTAACCCCAGTGTGCAGAAAGTGTCAAAACGTGTTTTTCAGCAGAAATAAACATGTTTCTGCAAGTTTGGTCACCCCCATGTAAGTTATGGGGCAGTAACAGCACACTTTTGAAAACGTGTTTTTCAGCCCGAAATAAACACGTTTTTTCAGACAACTGAATCCCTATGTGACTGCAAGGCTCAAAAGAGCCCACACACTCAGCTCTTAACCCCAGTGTGCAGAAAGTGTCAAAACATGTTTTTCAGCAGAAATAAACATGTTTCTGCAAGTTTGGTCACCCCCATGTAAGTTATGGGGCATTAACAGCACACTTTTGAAAACGTGTTTTTCAGCCCGAAATAAACACGTTTTTTCAGACAACTGAATCCCTATGTAACTGAAAGGCTCAAAAGAGCCCACACACTCAGCTCTTAACCCCAGTGTGCAGAAAGTGTCAAAACGTGTTTTTCAGCAGAAATAAACATGTTTCTGCAAGTTTGGTCACCACCATGTAAGTTATGGGGCAGTAACAGCACCCTTTTGAAAACGTGTTTTTCAGCCCGAAATAAACGCGTTTTTTCAGACAACTGAATCCGTATGTAACTGCAAGGCTCAGAAGAGCCCACACACTCAGCTCTTAACCCCAGTGTGCAGAAAGTGTCAAAACGTGTTTTTCAGCAGAAATAAACATGTTTCTGCAAGTTTGGTCACCCCCATGTAAGTTATGGGGCAGTAACAGCACACTTTTAAAAACGTGTTTTTCAGCCCGAAATAAACGCGTTTTTTCAGACAACTGAATCCCTATGTAACTGAAAGGCTCAAAAGAGCCCACACACTCAGCTCTTAACCCCAGTGTGCAGAAAGTGTCAAAAAGTGTTTTTCAGCAGAAATAAACATGTTTCTGCAAGTTTGGTCACCCCCATGTAAGTTATGGGGCAGTAACAATACACTTTTGAAAACGTGTTTTTCAGCCCGAAATAAACGCGTTTTTTCAGACAACTGAATCCCTATGTAACTGAAAGGCTCAAAAGAGCCCACACACTCAGCTCTTAACCCCAGTGTGCAGAAAGTGTCAAAACGTGTCTTTCAGAAGAAATAAACATGTTTCTGCAAGTTTGGTCACCCCCATGTAAGTTATGGGGCAGTAACAGCACACTTTTAAAAACGTGTTTTTCAGCCCGAAATAAACGCGTTTTTTCAGACAACTGAATCCCTTTGTGACTGCAAGGCTCAAAAGAGCCCACACACTCAGCTCTTAACCCCAGTGTGCAGAAAGTGTCAAAACATGTTTTTCAGCAGAAATAAACATGTTTCTGCAAGTTTGGTCACCCCCATGTAAGTTATGGGGCAGTAACAGCACACTTTTAAAAACGTGTTTTTCAGCCCGAAATAAACGCGTTTTTTCAGACAACTGAATCCCTATGTAACTGCAAGGCTCAACAGAGCCCACACACTCAGCTCTTAACCCCAGTGTGCAGAAAGTGTCAAAACGTGTTTTTCAGCAGAAATAAACATGTTTCTGCAAGTTTGGTCACCCCCATGTAAGTTATGGGGCAGTAACAATACACTTTTGAAAACGTGTTTTTCAGCCCGAAATAAACGCGTTTTTTCAGACAACTGAATCCCTATGTAACTGCAAGGCTCAAAAGAGCCCACACACTCAGCTCTTAACCCCAGTGTGCAGAAAGTGTCAAAACGTGTTTTTCAGCAGAAATAAACATGTTTCTGCAAGTTTGGTCACCCCCATGTAAGTTATGGGGCAGTAACAGCACACTTTTGAAAACGTGTTTTTCAGCCCGAAATAAACACGTTTTTTCAGACAAATGAATCCCTATGTAACTGAAAGGCTCAAAAGAGCCCACACACTCAGCTCTTAACCCCAGTGTGCAGAAAGTGTCAAAACGTGTTTTTCAGCAGAAATAAACATGTTTCTGCAAGTTTGGTCACCACCATGTAAGTTATGGGGCAGTAACAGCACCCTTTTGAAAACGTGTTTTTCAGCCCGAAATAAACGCGTTTTTTCAGACAACTGAATCCGTATGTAACTGCAAGGCTCAGAAGAGCCCACACACTCAGCTCTTAACCCCAGTGTGCAGAAAGTGTCAAAACGTGTTTTTCAGCAGAAATAAACATGTTTCTGCAAGTTTGGTCAACCCCATGTAAGTTATGGGGCAGTAACAGCACACTTTTGAAAACGTGTTTTTCAGCCCGAAATAAACACGTTTTTTCAGACAACTGAATCCCTATGTAACTGAAAGGCTCAAAAGAGCCCACACACTCAGCTCTTAACCCCAGTGTGCAGAAAGTGTCAAAACGTGTTTTTCAGCAGAAATAAACATGTTTCTGCAAGTTTGGTCACCACCATGTAAGTTATGGGGCAGTAACAGCACCCTTTTGAAAACGTGTTTTTCAGCCTGAAATAAACGCGTTTTTACAGACAACTGAATCCGTATGTAACTGCAAGGCTCAAAAGAGCCCACACACTCAGCTCTTAACCCCAGTGTGCAGAAAGTGTCAAAACATGTTTTTCAGAAGAAATAAACATCTTTCTGCAAGTTTGGTCACCCCCATGTAAGTTATGGGGCAGTAACAGCACCCTTTTGAAAACGTGTTTTTCAGCCTGAAATAAACGCGTTTTTACAGACAACTGAATCCGTATGTAACTGCAAGGCTCAAAAGAGCCCACACACTCAGCTCTTAACCCCAGTGTGCAGAAAGTGTCAAAACATGTTTTTCAGCAGAAATAAACATGTTTCTGCAAGTTTGGTCACCCCCATGTAAGCTATGGGGCAGTAACAGCACACTTTTGAAAACGTGTTTTTCAGCCCGAAATAAACGCGTTTTTTCAGACAACTGAATCCCTATGTAACTGAAAGGCTCAAAAGAGCCCACACACTCAGCTCTTAACCCCAGTGTGCAGAAAGTGTCAAAACATGTTTTTCAGCAGAAATAAACATGTTTCTGCAAGTTTGGTCACCCCCATGTAAGTTATGGGGCAGTAACAGCACACTTTTAAAAACGTGTTTTTCAGCCCGAAATAAACGCGTTTTTTCAGACAACTGAATCCCTATGTAACTGCAAGGCTCAAAAGAGCCCACACACTCAGCTCTTAACCCCAGTGTGCAGAAAGTGTCAAAACGTGTTTTTCAGCAGAAATAAACATGTTTCTGCAAGTTTGGTCACCCCCATGTAAGTTATGGGGCAGTAACAGCACACTTTTGAAAACGTGTTTTTCAGCCCGAAATAAACACGTTTTTTCAGACAACTGAATCCCTATGTAACTGAAAGGCTCAAAAGAGCCCACACACTCAGCTCTTAACCCCAGTGTGCAGAAAGTGTCAAAACGTGTTTTTCAGCAGAAATAAACATGTTTCTGCAAGTTTGGTCACCACCATGTAAGTTATGGGGCAGTAACAGCACCCTTTTGAAAACGTGTTTTTCAGTCCGAAATAAACGCGTTTTTTCAGACAACTGAATCCGTATGTAACTGCAAGGCTCAGAAGAGCCCACACACTCAGCTCTTAACCCCAGTGTGCAGAAAGTGTCAAAACGTGTTTTTCAGCAGAAATAAACATGTTTCTGCAAGTTTGGTCACCCCCATGTAAGTTATGGGGCAGTAACAGCACACTTTTAAAAACGTGTTTTTCAGCCCGAAATAAACGCGTTTTTTCAGACAACTGAATCCCTATGTAACTGAAAGGCTCAAAAGAGCCCACACACAAAGCTCTTAACCCCAGTGTGCAGAAAGTGTCAAAAAGTGTTTTTCAGCAGAAATAAACATGTTTCTGCAAGTTTGGTCACCCCCATGTAAGTTATGGGGCAGTAACAATACACTTTTGAAAACGTGTTTTTCAGCCCGAAATAAACGCGTTTTTTCAGACAACTGAATCCCTATGTAACTGAAAGGCTCAAAAGAGCCCACACACTCAGCTCTTAACCCCAGTGTGCAGAAAGTGTCAAAACGTGTTTTTCAGAAGAAATAAACATGTTTCTGCAAGTTTGGTCACCCCCATGTAAGTTATGGGGCAGTAACAGCACACTTTTAAAAACGTGTTTTTCAGCCCGAAATAAACGCGTTTTTTCAGACAACTGAATCCCTTTGTGACTGCAAGGCTCAAAAGAGCCCACACACTCAGCTCTTAACCCCAGTGTGCAGAAAGTGTCAAAACATGTTTTTCAGCAGAAATAAACATGTTTCTGCAAGTTTGGTCACCCCCATGTAAGTTATGGGGCAGTAACAGCACACTTTTAAAAACGTGTTTTTCAGCCCGAAATAAACGCGTTTTTTCAGACAACTGAATCCCTATGTAACTGCAAGGCTCAACAGAGCCCACACACTCAGCTCTTAACCCCAGTGTGCAGAAAGTGTCAAAACGTGTTTTTCAGCAGAAATAAACATGTTTCTGCAAGTTTGGTCACCCCCATGTAAGTTATGGGGCAGTAACAATACACTTTTGAAAACGTGTTTTTCAGCCCGAAATAAACGCGTTTTTTCAGACAACTGAATCCCTATGTAACTGCAAGGCTCAAAAGAGCCCACACACTCAGCTCTTAACCCCAGTGTGCAGAAAGTGTCAAAACGTGTTTTTCAGCAGAAATAAACATGTTTCTGCAAGTTTGGTCACCCCCATGTAAGTTATGGGGCAGTAACAATACACTTTTGAAAACGTGTTTTTCAGCCCGAAATAAACGCGTTTTTTCAGACAACTGAATCCCTATGTAACTGAAAGGCTCAAAAGAGCCCACACACTCAGCTCTTAACCCCAGTGTGCAGAAAGTGTCAAAACGTGTTTTTCAGAAGAAATAAACATGTTTCTGCAAGTTTGGTCACCCCCATGTAAGTTATGGGGCAGTAACAGCACACTTTTGAAAACGTGTTTTTCAGCCCGAAATAAACACGTTTTTTCAGACAAATGAATCCCTATGTAACTGAAAGGCTCAAAAGAGCCCACACACTCAGCTCTTAACCCCAGTGTGCAGAAAGTGTCAAAACGTGTTTTTCAGCAGAAATAAACATGTTTCTGCAAGTTTGGTCACCACCATGTAAGTTATGGGGCAGTAACAGCACCCTTTTGAAAACGTGTTTTTCAGCCTGAAATAAACGCGTTTTTACAGACAACTGAATCCGTATGTAACTGCAAGGCTCAAAAGAGCCCACACACTCAGCTCTTAACCCCAGTGTGCAGAAAGTGTCAAAACGTGTTTTTCAGCAGAAATAAACATGTTTCTGCAAGTTTGGTCACCCCCATGTAAGTTATGGGGCAGTAACAGCACACTTTTAAAAACGTGTTTTTCAGCCCGAAATAAACGCGTTTTTTCAGACAACTGAATCCCTATGTGACTGCAAGGCTCAAAAGAGCCCACACACTCAGCTCTTAACCCCAGTGTGCAGAAAGTGTCAAAACGTGTTTTTCAGAAGAAATAAAAATGTTTCTGCAAGTTTGGTCACCCCCATGTAAGTTATGGGGCAGTAACAGCACACTTTTAAAAACGTGTTTTTCAGCCCGAAATAAACGCGTTTTTTCAGACAACTGAATCCCTATGTGACTGCAAGGCTCAAAAGAGCCCACACACTCAGCTCTTAACCCCAGTGTGCAGAAAGTGTCAAAACATGTTTTTCAGCAGAAATAAACATGTTTCTGCAAGTTTGGTCACCACCATGTAAGTTATGGGGCAGTAACAGCACCCTTTTGAAAACGTGTTTTTCAGCCCGAAATAAACGCGTTTTTTCAGACAACTGAATCCGTATGTAACTGCAAGGCTCAGAAGAGCCCACACACTCAGCTCTTAACCCCAGTGTGCAGAAAGTGTCAAAACGTGTTTTTCAGCAGAAATAAACATGTTTCTGCAAGTTTGGTCAACCCCATGTAAGTTATGGGGCAGTAACAGCACACTTTTGAAAACGTGTTTTTCAGCCCGAAATAAACACGTTTTTTCAGACAACTGAATCCCTATGTAACTGAAAGGCTCAAAAGAGCCCACACACTCAGCTCTTAACCCCAGTGTGCAGAAAGTGTCAAAACGTGTTTTTCAGCAGAAATAAACATGTTTCTGCAAGTTTGGTCACCACCATGTAAGTTATGGGGCAGTAACAGCACCCTTTTGAAAACGTGTTTTTCAGCCTGAAATAAACGCGTTTTTACAGACAACTGAATCCGTATGTAACTGCAAGGCTCAAAAGAGCCCACACACTCAGCTCTTAACCCCAGTGTGCAGAAAGTGTCAAAACGTGTTTTTCAGCAGAAATAAACATGTTTCTGCAAGTTTGGTCACCCCCATGTAAGTTATGGGGCAGTAACAGCACACTTTTAAAAACGTGTTTTTCAGCCCGAAATAAACGCGTTTTTTCAGACAACTGAATCCCTTTGTGACTGCAAGGCTCAAAAGAGCCCACACACTCAGCTCTTAACCCCAGTGTGCAGAAAGTGTCAAAACATGTTTTTCAGCAGAAATAAACATGTTTCTGCAAGTTTGGTCACCCCCATGTAAGTTATGGGGCAGTAACTGCACACTTTTGAAAACGTGTTTTTCCGCCCGAAATAAACACGTTTTTTCAGACAACTGAATCCCTATGTAACTGAAAGGCTCAAAAGAGCCCACACACTCAGCTCTTAACCCCAGTGTGCAGAAAGTGTCAAAACGTGTTTTTCAGCAGAAATAAACATGTTTCTGCAAGTTTGGTCACCACCATGTAAGTTATGGGGCAGTAACAGCACCCTTTTGAAAACGTGTTTTTCAGCCTGAAATAAACGCGTTTTTACAGACAACTGAATCCGTATGTAACTGCAAGGCTCAAAAGAGCCCACACACTCAGCTCTTAACCCCAGTGTGCAGAAAGTGTCAAGACATGTTTTTCAGAAGAAATAAACATCTTTCTGCAAGTTTGGTCACCCCCATGTAAGTTATGGGGCAGTAACAGCACCCTTTTGAAAACGTGTTTTTCAGCCTGAAATAAACGCGTTTTTACAGACAACTGAATCCGTATGTAACTGCAAGGCTCAAAAGAGCCCACACACTCAGCTCTTAACCCCAGTGTGCAGAAAGTGTCAAAACGTGTTTTTCAGCAGAAATAAACATGTTTCTGCAAGTTTGGTCACCCCCATGTAAGTTATGGGGCAGTAACAGCACCCTTTTGAAAACGTGTTTTTCAGCCCGAAATAAACACGTTTTTTCAGACAAATGAATCCCTATGTAACTGAAAGGCTCAAAAGAGCCCACACACTCAGCTCTTAACCCCAGTGTGCAGAAAGTGTCAAAACGTGTTTTTCAGCAGAAATAAACATGTTTCTGCAAGTTTGGTCACCACCATGTAAGTTATGGGGCAGTAACAGCACCCTTTTGAAAACGTGTTTTTCAGCCTGAAATAAACGCGTTTTTACAGACAACTGAATCCGTATGTAACTGCAAGGCTCAAAAGAGCCCACACACTCAGCTCTTAACCCCAGTGTGCAGAAAGTGTCAAAACGTGTTTTTCAGCAGAAATAAACATGTTTCTGCAAGTTTGGTCACCCCCATGTAAGTTATGGGGCAGTAACAGCACACTTTTAAAAACGTGTTTTTCAGCCCGAAATATCCGCGTTTTTTCAGACAACTGAATCCCTATGTGACTGCAAGGCTCAAAAGAGCCCACACACTCAGCTCTTAACCCCAGTGTGCAGAAAGTGTCAAAACGTGTTTTTCAGAAGAAATAAAAATGTTTCTGCAAGTTTGGTCACCCCCATGTAAGTTATGGGGCAGTAACAGCACACTTTTAAAAACGTGTTTTTCAGCCCGAAATAAACGCGTTTTTTCAGACAACTGAATCCCTATGTGACTGCAAGGCTCAAAAGAGCCCACACACTCAGCTCTTAACCCCAGTGTGCAGAAAGTGTCAAAACATGTTTTTCAGCAGAAATAAACATGTTTCTGCAAGTTTGGTCACCACCATGTAAGTTATGGGGCAGTAACAGCACCCTTTTGAAAACGTGTTTTTCAGCCCGAAATAAACGCGTTTTTTCAGACAACTGAATCCGTATGTAACTGCAAGGCTCAGAAGAGCCCACACACTCAGCTCTTAACCCCAGTGTGCAGAAAGTGTCAAAACGTGTTTTTCAGCAGAAATAAACATGTTTCTGCAAGTTTGGTCAACCCCATGTAAGTTATGGGGCAGTAACAGCACACTTTTGAAAACGTGTTTTTCAGCCCGAAATAAACACGTTTTTTCAGACAACTGAATCCCTATGTAACTGAAAGGCTCAAAAGAGCCCACACACTCAGCTCTTAACCCCAGTGTGCAGAAAGTGTCAAAACGTGTTTTTCAGCAGAAATAAACATGTTTCTGCAAGTTTGGTCACCACCATGTAAGTTATGGGGCAGTAACAGCACCCTTTTGAAAACGTGTTTTTCAGCCTGAAATAAACGCGTTTTTACAGACAACTGAATCCGTATGTAACTGCAAGGCTCAAAAGAGCCCACACACTCAGCTCTTAACCCCAGTGTGCAGAAAGTGTCAAAACGTGTTTTTCAGCAGAAATAAACATGTTTCTGCAAGTTTGGTCACCCCCATGTAAGTTATGGGGCAGTAACAGCACACTTTTAAAAACGTGTTTTTCAGCCCGAAATAAACGCGTTTTTTCAGACAACTGAATCCCTTTGTGACTGCAAGGCTCAAAAGAGCCCACACACTCAGCTCTTAACCCCAGTGTGCAGAAAGTGTCAAAACATGTTTTTCAGCAGAAATAAACATGTTTCTGCAAGTTTGGTCACCCCCATGTAAGTTATGGGGCAGTAACTGCACACTTTTGAAAACGTGTTTTTCCGCCCGAAATAAACACGTTTTTTCAGACAACTGAATCCCTATGTAACTGAAAGGCTCAAAAGAGCCCACACACTCAGCTCTTAACCCCAGTGTGCAGAAAGTGTCAAAACGTGTTTTTCAGCAGAAATAAACATGTTTCTGCAAGTTTGGTCACCACCATGTAAGTTATGGGGCAGTAACAGCACCCTTTTGAAAACGTGTTTTTCAGCCTGAAATAAACGCGTTTTTACAGACAACTGAATCCGTATGTAACTGCAAGGCTCAAAAGAGCCCACACACTCAGCTCTTAACCCCAGTGTGCAGAAAGTGTCAAGACATGTTTTTCAGAAGAAATAAACATCTTTCTGCAAGTTTGGTCACCCCCATGTAAGTTATGGGGCAGTAACAGCACCCTTTTGAAAACGTGTTTTTCAGCCTGAAATAAACGCGTTTTTACAGACAACTGAATCCGTATGTAACTGCAAGGCTCAAAAGAGCCCACACACTCAGCTCTTAACCCCAGTGTGCAGAAAGTGTCAAAACGTGTTTTTCAGCAGAAATAAACATGTTTCTGCAAGTTTGGTCACCCCCATGTAAGTTATGGGGCAGTAACAGCACACTTTTAAAAACGTGTTTTTCAGCCCGAAATAAACGCGTTTTTTCAGACAACTGAATCCCTATGTAACTGCAAGGCTCAACAGAGCCCACACACTCAGCTCTTAACCCCAGTGTGCAGAAAGTGTCAAAACGTGTTTTTCAGCAGAAATAAACATGTTTCTGCAAGTTTGGTCACCCCCATGTAAGTTATGGGGCAGTAACAATACACTTTTGAAAACGTGTTTTTCAGCCCGAAATAAACGCGTTTTTTCAGACAACTGAATCCCTATGTAACTGCAAGGCTCAAAAGAGCCCACACACTCAGCTCTTAACCCCAGTGTGCAGAAAGTGTCAAAACGTGTTTTTCAGCAGAAATAAACATGTTTCTGCAAGTTTGGTCACCCCCATGTAAGTTATGGGGCAGTAACAATACACTTTTGAAAACGTGTTTTTCAGCCCGAAATAAACGCGTTTTTTCAGACAACTGAATCCCTATGTAACTGAAAGGCTCAAAAGAGCCCACACACTCAGCTCTTAACCCCAGTGTGCAGAAAGTGTCAAAACGTGTTTTTCAGAAGAAATAAACATGTTTCTGCAAGTTTGGTCACCCCCATGTAAGTTATGGGGCAGTAACAGCACACTTTTGAAAACGTGTTTTTCAGCCCGAAATAAACACGTTTTTTCAGACAAATGAATCCCTATGTAACTGAAAGGCTCAAAAGAGCCCACACACTCAGCTCTTAACCCCAGTGTGCAGAAAGTGTCAAAACGTGTTTTTCAGCAGAAATAAACATGTTTCTGCAAGTTTGGTCACCACCATGTAGGTTATGGGGCAGTAACAGCACCCTTTTGAAAACGTGTTTTTCAGCCTGAAATAAACGCGTTTTTACAGACAACTGAATCCGTATGTAACTGCAAGGCTCAAAAGAGCCCACACACTCAGCTCTTAACCCCAGTGTGCAGAAAGTGTCAAAACGTGTTTTTCAGCAGAAATAAACATGTTTCTGCAAGTTTGGTCACCCCCATGTAAGTTATGGGGCAGTAACAGCACACTTTTAAAAACGTGTTTTTCAGCCCGATATAAACGCGTTTTTTCAGACAACTGAATCCCTATGTGACTGCAAGGCTCAAAAGAGCCCACACACTCAGCTCTTAAACCCAGTGTGCAGAAAGTGTCAAAACGTGTTTTTCAGAAGAAATAAAAATGTTTCTGCAAGTTTGGTCACCCCCATGTAAGTTATGGGGCAGTAACAGCACACTTTTAAAAACGTGTTTTTCAGCCCGAAATAAACGCGTTTTTTCAGACAACTGAATCCCTATGTGACTGCAAGGCTCAAAAGAGCCCACACACTCAGCTCTTAACCCCAGTGTGCAGAAAGTGTCAAAACATGTTTTTCAGCAGAAATAAACATGTTTCTGCAAGTTTGGTCACCACCATGTAAGTTATGGGGCAGTAACAGCACCCTTTTGAAAACGTGTTTTTCAGCCCGAAATAAACGCGTTTTTTCAGACAACTGAATCCGTATGTAACTGCAAGGCTCAGAAGAGCCCACACACTCAGCTCTTAACCCCAGTGTGCAGAAAGTGTCAAAACGTGTTTTTCAGCAGAAATAAACATGTTTCTGCAAGTTTGGTCAACCCCATGTAAGTTATGGGGCAGTAACAGCACACTTTTGAAAACGTGTTTTTCAGCCCGAAATAAACACGTTTTTTCAGACAACTGAATCCCTATGTAACTGAAAGGCTCAAAAGAGCCCACACACTCAGCTCTTAACCCCAGTGTGCAGAAAGTGTCAAAACGTGTTTTTCAGCAGAAATAAACATGTTTCTGCAAGTTTGGTCACCACCATGTAAGTTATGGGGCAGTAACAGCACCCTTTTGAAAACGTGTTTTTCAGCCTGAAATAAACGCGTTTTTACAGACAACTGAATCCGTATGTAACTGCAAGGCTCAAAAGAGCCCACACACTCAGCTCTTAACCCCAGTGTGCAGAAAGTGTCAAAACATGTTTTTCAGAAGAAATAAACATCTTTCTGCAAGTTTGGTCACCCCCATGTAAGTTATGGGGCAGTAACAGCACCCTTTTGAAAACGTGTTTTTCAGCCTGAAATAAACGCGTTTTTACAGACAACTGAATCCGTATGTAACTGCAAGGCTCAAAAGAGCCCACACACTCAGCTCTTAACCCCAGTGTGCAGAAAGTGTCAAAACATGTTTTTCAGCAGAAATAAACATGTTTCTGCAAGTTTGGTCACCCCCATGTAAGCTATGGGGCAGTAACAGCACACTTTTGAAAACGTGTTTTTCAGCCCGAAATAAACGCGTTTTTTCAGACAACTGAATCCCTATGTAACTGAAAGTCTCAAAAGAGCCCACACACTCAGCTCTTAACCCCAGTGTGCAGAAAGTGTCAAAACATGTTTTTCAGCAGAAATTAACATGTTTCTGCAAGTTTGGTCACCCCCATGTAAGTTATGGGGCAGTAACAGCACACTTTTAAAAACGTGTTTTTCAGCCCGAAATAAACGCGTTTTTTCAGACAACTGAATCCCTATGTAACTGCAAGGCTCAAAAGAGCCCACACACTCAGCTCTTAACCCCAGTGTGCAGAAAGTGTCAAAACGTGTTTTTCAGCAGAAATAAACATGTTTCTGCAAGTTTGGTCACCCCCATGTAAGTTATGGGGCAGTAACAGCACACTTTTGAAAACGTGTTTTTCAGCCCGAAATAAACACGTTTTTTCAGACAACTGAATCCCTATGTGACTGCAAGGCTCAAAAGAGCCCACACACTCAGCTCTTAACCCCAGTGTGCAGAAAGTGTCAAAACATGTTTTTCAGCAGAAATAAACATGTTTCTGCAAGTTTGGTCACCCCCATGTAAGTTATGGGGCATTAACAGCACACTTTTGAAAACGTGTTTTTCAGCCCGAAATAAACACGTTTTTTCAGACAACTGAATCCCTATGTAACTGAAAGGCTCAAAAGAGCCCACACACTCAGCTCTTAACCCCAGTGTGCAGAAAGTGTCAAAACGTGTTTTTCAGCAGAAATAAACATGTTTCTGCAAGTTTGGTCACCACCATGTAAGTTATGGGGCAGTAACAGCACCCTTTTGAAAACGTGTTTTTCAGCCCGAAATAAACGCGTTTTTTCAGACAACTGAATCCGTATGTAACTGCAAGGCTCAGAAGAGCCCACACACTCAGCTCTTAACCCCAGTGTGCAGAAAGTGTCAAAACGTGTTTTTCAGCAGAAATAAACATGTTTCTGCAAGTTTGGTCACCCCCATGTAAGTTATGGGGCAGTAACAGCACACTTTTAAAAACGTGTTTTTCAGCCCGAAATAAACGCGTTTTTTCAGACAACTGAATCCCTATGTAACTGAAAGGCTCAAAAGAGCCCACACACTCAGCTCTTAACCCCAGTGTGCAGAAAGTGTCAAAACATGTTTTTCAGCAGAAATAAACATGTTTCTGCAAGTTTGGTCACCCCCATGTAAGTTATGGGGCAGTAACAGCACACTTTTGAAAACATGTTTTTCAGCCCGAAATAAACGCGTTTTTTCATACAACTGAATCCCTATGTAACTGCAAGGCTCAAATGAGCCCACACACTCAGCTCTTAACCCCAGTGTGCAGAAAGTGTCAAAACGTGTTTTTCAGAAGAAATAAACATGTTTCTGCAAGTTTGGTCACCCCAATGTAAGTTATGGGGCAGTAACAGCACACTTTTAAAAACGTGTTTTTCAGCCCGAAATAAACGCGTTTTTTCAGACAACTGAATCCCTTTGTGACTGCAAGGCTCAAAAGAGCCCACACACTCAGCTCTTAACCCCAGTGTGCAGAAAGTGTCAAAACGTGTTTTTCAGCAGAAATAAACATGTTTCTGCAAGTTTGGTCAACCCCATGTAAGTTATGGGGCAGTAACAGCACACTTTTGAAAACGTGTTTTTCAGCCCGAAATAAACGCGTTTTTTCAGACAACTGAATCCCTATGTAACTGAAAGGCTCAAAAGAGCCCACACACTCAGCTCTTAACCCCAGTGTGCAGAAAGTGTCAAAACGTGTTTTTCAGCAGAAATAAACATGTTTCTGCAAGTTTGGTCACCACCATGTAAGTTATGGGGCAGTAACAGCACACTTTTGAAAACGTGTTTTTCAGCCTGAAATAAACGCGTTTTTACAGATAACTGAATCCGTTTGTAACTGCAAGGCTCAAAAGAGCCCACACACTCAGCTCTTAACCCCAGTGTGCAGAAAGTGTCAAAACGTGTTTTTCAGCAGAAATAAACATGTTTCTGCAAGTTTGGTCACCCCCATGTAAGTTATGGGGCAGTAACAGCACACTTTTAAAAACGTGTTTTTCAGCCCGAAATAAACGCGTTTTTTCAGACAACTGAATCCCTATGTAACTGCAAGGCTCAACAGAGCCCACACACTCAGCTCTTAACCCCAGTGTGCAGAAAGTGTCAAAACGTGTTTTTCAGCAGAAATAAACATGTTTCTGCAAGTTTGGTCAACCCCATGTAAGTTATGGGGCAGTAACAGCACACTTTTGAAAACGTGTTTTTCAGCCCGAAATAAACGCGTTTTTTCAGACAACTGAATCCCTATGTAACTGCAAGGCTCAAAAGAGCCCACACACTCAGCTCTTAACCCCAGTGTGCAGAAAGTGTCAAAACGTGTTTTTCAGCAGAAATAAACATGTTTCTGCAAGTTTGGTCACCCCCATGTAAGTTATGGGGCAGTAACAGCACACTTTTAAAAACGTGTTTTTCAGCCCGAAATAAACGCGTTTTTTCAGACAACTGAATCCCTATGTGACTGAAAGGCTCAAAAGAGCCCACACACTCAGCTCTTAACCCCAGTGTTCAGAAAGTGTCAAAACGTGTTTTTCAGCAGAAATAAACATGTTTCTGCAAGTTTGGTCACCACCATGTAAGTTATGGGGCAGTAACAGCACCCTTTTGAAAACGTGTTTTTCAGCCTGAAATAAACGCGTTTTTACAGACAACTGAATCCGTATGTAACTGCAAGGCTCAAAAGAGCCCACACACTCAGCTCTTAACCCCAGTGTGCAGAAAGTGTCAAAACGTGTTTTTCAGCAGAAATAAACATGTTTCTGCAAGTTTGGTCACCCCCTTGTAAGTTATGGGGCAGTAACAGCACACTTTTAAAAACGTGTTTTTCAGCCCGAAATAAACGCGTTTTTTCAGACAACTGAATCCCTATGTGACTGCAAGGCTCAAAAGAGCCCACACACTCAGCTCTTAACCCCAGTGTGCAGAAAGTGTCAAAACGTGTTTTTCAGCAGAAATAAACATGTTTCTGCAAGTTTGGTCACCCCCATGTAAGTTATGGGGCAGTAACAGCACACTTTTGAAAACGTGTTTTTCAGCCCGAAATAAACGCGTTTTTTCAGACAACTGAATCCCTATGTAACTGCAAGGCTCAAAAGAGCCCACACACTCAGCTCTTAACCCCAGTGTGCAGAAAGTGTCAAAACATGTTTTTCAGCAGAAATAAACATGTTTCTGCAAGTTTGGTCACCCCCATGTAAGTTATGGGGCAGTAACAGCACACTTTTAAAAACGTGTTTTTCAGCCCGAAATAAACGCGTTTTGTCAGACAACTGAATCCCTATGTAACTGCAAGGCTCAAAAGAGCCCACACACTCAGCTCTTAACCCCAGTGTGCAGAAAGTGTCAAAACATGTTTTTCAGCAGAAATAAACATGTTTCTGCAAGTTTGGTCACCCCCATGTAAGTTATGGGGCAGTAACAGCACACTTTTAAAAACGTGTTTTTCAGCCCGAAATAAACGCGTTTTTTCAGACAACTGAATCCCTATGTAACTGCAAGGCTCAAAAGAGCCCACACACTCAGCTCTTAACCCCAGTGTGCAGAAAGTGTCAAAACGTGTTTTTCAGCAGAAATAAACATGTTTCTGCAAGTTTGGTCACCCCCATGTAAGTTATGGGGCAGTAACAGCACACTTTTGAAAACGTGTTTTTCAGCCTGAAATAAACGCGTTTTTACAGACAACTGAATCCGTATGTAACTGCAAGGCTCAAAAGAGCCCACACACTCAGCTCTTAACCCCAGTGTGCAGAAAGTGTCAAAACGTGTTTTTCAGCAGAAATAAACATGTTTCTGCAAGTTTGGTCACCCCCATGTAAGTTATGGGGCAGTAACAGCACACTTTTAAAAACGTGTTTTTCAGCCCGAAATAAACGCGTTTTTTCAGACAACTGAATCCCTATGTGACTGCAAGGCTCAAAAGAGCCCACACACTCAGCTCTTAACCCCAGTGTGCAGAAAGTGTCAAACGTGTTTTTCAGAAGAAATAAACATGTTTCTGCAAGTTTGGTCACCCCCATGTAAGTTATGGGGCAGTAACAGCACACTTTTAAAAACGTGTTTTTCAGCCCGAAATAAACGCGTTTTTTCAGACAACTGAATCCCTATGTGACTGAAAGGCTCAAAAGAGCCCACACACTCAGCTCTTAACCCCAGTGTTCAGAAAGTGTCAAAACGTGTTTTTCAGCAGAAATAAACATGTTTCTGCAAGTTTGGTCACCACCATGTAAGTTATGGGGCAGTAACAGCACCCTTTTGAAAACGTGTTTTTCAGCCTGAAATAAACGCGTTTTTACAGACAACTGAATCCGTATGTAACTGCAAGGCTCAAAAGAGCCCACACACTCAGCTCTTAACCCCAGTGTGCAGAAAGTGTCAAAACGTGTTTTTCAGCAGAAATAAACATGTTTCTGCAAGTTTGGTCACCCCCTTGTAAGTTATGGGGCAGTAACAGCACACTTTTAAAAACGTGTTTTTCAGCCCGAAATAAACGCGTTTTTTCAGACAACTGAATCCCTATGTGACTGCAAGGCTCAAAAGAGCCCACACACTCAGCTCTTAACCCCAGTGTGCAGAAAGTGTCAAAACGTGTTTTTCAGCAGAAATAAACATGTTTCTGCAAGTTTGGTCACCCCCATGTAAGTTATGGGGCAGTAAAAGCACACTTTTGAAAACGTGTTTTTCAGCCCGAAATAAACACGTTTTTTCAGACAACTGAATCCCTATGTAACTGAAAGGCTCAAAAGAGCCCACACACTCAGCTCTTAACCCCAGTGTGCAGAAAGTGTCAAAACGTGTTTTTCAGCAGAAATAAACATGTTTCTGCAAGTTTGGTCACCCCCATGTAAGTTATGGGGCAGTAACAGCACACTTTTAAAAACGTGTTTTTCAGCCCGAAATAAACGCGTTTTTTCAGACAACTGAATCCCTATGTGACTGCAAGGCTCAAAAGAGCCCACACACTCAGCTCTTAACCCCAGTGTGCAGAAAGTGTCAAAACGTGTTTTTCAGCAGAAATAAACATGTTTCTGCAAGTTTGGTCACCCCCATGTAAGTTATGGGGCAGTAACAGCACACTTTTGAAAACGTGTTTTTCAGCCCGAAATAAACGCGTTTTTTCAGACAACTGAATCCCTATGTAACTGCAAGGCTCAAAAGAGCCCACACACTCAGCTCTTAACCCCAGTGTGCAGAAAGTGTCAAAACATGTTTTTCAGCAGAAATAAACATGTTTCTGCAAGTTTGGTCACCCCCATGTAAGTTATGGGGCAGTAACAGCACACTTTTAAAAACGTGTTTTTCAGCCCGAAATAAACGCGTTTTTTCAGACAACTGAATCCCTATGTAACTGCAAGGCTCAAAAGAGCCCACACACTCAGCTCTTAACCCCAGTGTGCAGAAAGTGTCAAAACATGTTTTTCAGCAGAAATAAACATGTTTCTGCAAGTTTGGTCACCCCCATGTAAGTTATGGGGCAGTAACAGCACACTTTTAAAAACGTGTTTTTCAGCCCGAAATAAACGCGTTTTTTCAGACAACTGAATCCCTATGTAACTGCAAGGCTCAAAAGAGCCCACACACTCAGCTCTTAACCCCAGTGTGCAGAAAGTGTCAAAACGTGTTTTTCAGCAGAAATAAACATGTTTCTGCAAGTTTGGTCACCCCCATGTAAGTTATGGGGCAGTAACAGCACACTTTTGAAAACGTGTTTTTCAGCCTGAAATAAACGCGTTTTTACAGACAACTGAATCCGTATGTAACTGCAAGGCTCAAAAGAGCCCACACACTCAGCTCTTAACCCCAGTGTGCAGAAAGTGTCAAAACGTGTTTTTCAGCAGAAATAAACATGTTTCTGCAAGTTTGGTCACCCCCATGTAAGTTATGGGGCAGTAACAGCACACTTTTAAAAACGTGTTTTTCAGCCCGAAATAAACGCGTTTTTTCAGACAACTGAATCCCTATGTGACTGCAAGGCTCAAAAGAGCCCACACACTCAGCTCTTAACCCCAGTGTGCAGAAAGTGTCAAACGTGTTTTTCAGAAGAAATAAACATGTTTCTGCAAGTTTGGTCACCCCCATGTAAGTTATGGGGCAGTAACAGCACACTTTTAAAAACGTGTTTTTCAGCCCGAAATAAACGCGTTTTTTCAGACAACTGAATCCCTATGTGACTGAAAGGCTCAAAAGAGCCCACACACTCAGCTCTTAACCCCAGTGTTCAGAAAGTGTCAAAACGTGTTTTTCAGCAGAAATAAACATGTTTCTGCAAGTTTGGTCACCACCATGTAAGTTATGGGGCAGTAACAGCACCCTTTTGAAAACGTGTTTTTCAGCCTGAAATAAACGCGTTTTTACAGACAACTGAATCCGTATGTAACTGCAAGGCTCAAAAGAGCCCACACACTCAGCTCTTAACCCCAGTGTGCAGAAAGTGTCAAAACGTGTTTTTCAGCAGAAATAAACATGTTTCTGCAAGTTTGGTCACCCCCTTGTAAGTTATGGGGCAGTAACAGCACACTTTTAAAAACGTGTTTTTCAGCCCGAAATAAACGCGTTTTTTCAGACAACTGAATCCCTATGTGACTGCAAGGCTCAAAAGAGCCCACACACTCAGCTCTTAACCCCAGTGTGCAGAAAGTGTCAAAACGTGTTTTTCAGCAGAAATAAACATGTTTCTGCAAGTTTGGTCACCCCCATGTAAGTTATGGGGCATTAACAGCACACTTTTGAAAACGTGTTTTTCAGCCCGAAATAAACACGTTTTTTCAGACAACTGAATCCCTATGTAACTGAAAGGCTCAAAAGAGCCCACACACTCAGCTCTTAACCCCAGTGTGCAGAAAGTGTCAAAACGTGTTTTTCAGCAGAAATAAACATGTTTCTGCAAGTTTGGTCACCCCCATGTAAGTTATGGGGCAGTAACAGCACACTTTTGAAAACGTGTTTTTCAGCCCGAAATAAACACGTTTTTTCAGACAACTGAATCCCTATGTGACTGCAAGGCTCAAAAGAGCCCACACACTCAGCTCTTAACCCCAGTGTGCAGAAAGTGTCAAAACGTGTTTTTCAGCAGAAATAAACATGTTTCTGCAAGTTTGGTCACCCCCATGTAAGTTATGGGGCAGTAACAGCACACTTTTGAAAACGTGTTTTTCAGCCCGAAATAAACACGTTTTTTCAGACAACTGAATCCCTATGTAACTGAAAGGCTCAAAAGAGCCCACACACTCAGCTCTTAACCCCAGTGTGCAGAAAGTGTCAAAACGTGTTTTTCAGCAGAAATAAACATATTTCTGCAAGTTTGGTCACCACCATGTAAGTTATGGGGCAGTAACAGCACCCTTTTGAAAACGTGTTTTTCAGCCTGAAATAAACGCGTTTTTACAGACAACTGAATCCGTATGTAACTGCAAGGCTCAAAAGAGCCCACACACTCAGCTCTTAACCCCAGTGTGCAGAAAGTGTCAAAACATGTTTTTCAGAAGAAATAAACATGTTTCTGCAAGTTTGGTCACCCCCATGTAAGTTATGGGGCAGTAACAGCACACTTTTAAAAACGTGTTTTTCAGCCCGAAATAAACGCGTTTTTTGAGACAACTGAATCCCTATGTAACTGCAAGGCTCAACAGAGCCCACACACTCAGCTCTTAACCCCAGTGTGCAGAAAGTGTCAAAACGTGTTTTTCAGCAGAAATAAACATGTTTCTGCAAGTTTGGTCACCCCCATGTAAGTTATGGGGCAGTAACAATACACTTTTGAAAACGTGTTTTTCAGCCCGAAATAAACGCGTTTTTTCAGACAACTGAATCCCAATGTAACTGAAAGGCTCAAAAGAGCCCACACACTCAGCTCTTAACCCCAGTGTGCAGAAAGTGTCAAAACGTGTTTTTCAGAAGAAATAAACATGTTTCTGCAAGTTTGGTCACCCCAATGTAAGTTATGGGGCAGTAACAGCACACTTTTAAAAACGTGTTTTTCAGCCCGAAATAAACGCGTTTTTTCAGACAACTGAATCCCTTTGTGACTGCAAGGCTCAAAAGAGCCCACACACTCAGCTCTTAACCCCAGTGTGCAGAAAGTGTCAAAACGTGTTTTTCAGCAGAAATAAACATGTTTCTGCAAGTTTGGTCAACCCCATGTAAGTTATGGGGCAGTAACAGCACACTTTTGAAAACGTGTTTTTCAGCCCGAAATAAACGCGTTTTTTCAGACAACTGAATCCCTATGTAACTGCAAGGCTCAAAAGAGCCCACACACTCAGCTCTTAACCCCAGTGTGCAGAAAGTGTCAAAACATGTTTTTCAGCAGAAATAAACATGTTTCTGCAAGTTTGGTCACCCCCATGTAAGTTATGGGGCAGTAACAGCACACTTTTAAAAACGTGTTTTTCAGCCCGAAATAAACCCGTTTTTTCAGACAACTGAATCCCTATGTAACTGAAAGGCTCAAAAGAGCCCACACACTCAGCTCTTAACCCCAGTGTGCAGAAAGTGTCAAAACGTGTTTTTCAGCAGAAATAAACATGTTTCTGCAAGTTTGGTCACCACCATGTAAGTTATGGGGCAGTAACAGCACCCTTTTGAAAACATGTTTTTCAGCCTGAAATAAACGCGTTTTTACAGACAACTGAATCCGTATGTAACTGCAAGGCTCAAAAGAGCCCACACACTCAGCTCTTAACCCCAGTGTGCAGAAAGTGTCAAAACATGTTTTTCAGAAGAAATAAACATCTTTCTGCAAGTTTGGTCACCCCCATGTAAGTTATGGGGCAGTAACAGCACCCTTTTGAAAACGTGTTTTTCAGCCTGAAATAAACGCGTTTTTACAGACAACTGAATCCGTATGTAACTGCAAGGCTCAAAAGAGCCCACACACTCAGCTCTTAACCCCAGTGTGCAGAAAGTGTCAAAACGTGTTTTTCAGCAGAAATAAACATGTTTCTGCAAGTTTGGTCACCACCATGTAAGTTATGGGGCAGTAACAGCACCCTTTTGAAAACGTGTTTTTCAGCCTGAAATAAACGCGTTTTTACAGACAACTGAATCCGTATGTAACTGCAAGGCTCAAAAGAGCCCACACACTCAGCTCTTAACCCCAGTGTGCAGAAAGTGTCAAAACATGTTTTTCAGCAGAAATAAACATGTTTCTGCAAGTTTGGTCACCCCCATGTAAGTTATGGGGCAGTAACAGCACACTTTTGAAAACGTGTTTTTCAGCCTGAAATAAACGCGTTTTTACAGACAACTGAATCCGTATGTAACTGCAAGGCTCAAAAGAGCCCACACACTCAGCTCTTAACCCCAGTGTGCAGAAAGTGTCAAAACATGTTTTTCAGAAGAAATAAACATGTTTCTGCAAGTTTGGTCACCCCCATGTAAGTTATGGGGCAGTAACAGCACACTTTTAAAAACGTGTTTTTCAGCCCGAAATAAACGCGTTTTTTCAGACAACTGAATCCCTATGTAACTGAAAGGCTCAAAAGAGCCCACACACTCAGCTCTTAACCCCAGTGTGCAGAAAGTGTCAAAACGTGTTTTTCAGCAGAAATAAACATGTTTCTGCAAGTTTGGTCACCACCATGTAAGTTATGGGGCAGTAACAGCACCCTTTTGAAAACGTGTTTTTCAGCCTGAAATAAACGCGTTTTTACAGACAACTGAATCCGTATGTAACTGCAAGGCTCAAAAGAGCCCACACACTCAGCTCTTAACCCCAGTGTGCAGAAAGAGTCAAAACGTGTTTTTCAGCAGAAATAAACATGTTTCTGCAAGTTTGGTCACCACCATGTAAGTTATGGGGCAGTAACAGCACCCTTTTGAAAACGTGTTTTTCAGCCTGAAATAAACGCGTTTTTACAGACAACTGAATCCGTATGTAACTGCAAGGCTCAAAAGAGCCCACACACTCAGCTCTTAACCCCAGTGTGCAGAAAGTGTCAAAACATGTTTTTCAGAAGAAATAAACATGTTTCTGCAAGTTTGGTCACCCCCATGTAAGTTATGGGGCAGTAACAGCACACTTTTAAAAACGTGTTTTTCAGCCCGAAATAAATGCGTTTTTTCAGACAACTGAATCCCTATGTAACTGAAAGGCTCAAAAGAGCCCACACACTCAGCTCTTAACCCCAGTGTGCAGAAAGTGTCAAAACGTGTTTTTCAGCAGAAATAAACATGTTTCTGCAAGTTTGGTCACCCCCATGTAAGTTATGGGGCAGTAACAGCATACTTTTAAAAACGTGTTTTTCAGCCCGAAATAAACGCGTTTTTTCAGACAACTGAATCCCTATGTGACTGCAAGGCTCAAAAGAGCCAACACACTCAGCTCTTAACCCCAGTGTGCAGAAAGTGTCAAAACGTGTTTTTCAGCAGAAATAAACATGTTTCTGCAAGTTTGGTCAACCCCATGTAAGTTATGGGGCAGTAACAGCACACTTTTGAAAACGTGTTTTTCAGCCCGAAATAAACGCGTTTATTCAGACAACTGAATCCCTATGTAACTGCAAGGCTCAAAAGAGCCCACACACTCAGCTCTTAACCCCAGTGTGCAGAAAGTGTCAAAACGTGTTTTTCAGCAGAAATAAACATGTTTCTGCAAGTTTGGTCACCCCCATGTAAGTTATGGGGCAGTAACAACACACTTTTGAAAACGTGTTTTTCAGCCCGAAATAAACGCGTTTTTTCAGGCAACTGAATCCCTATGTAACTGCAAGGCTCAAAAGAGCCCACACACTCAGCTCTTAACCCCAGTGTGCAGAAAGTGTCAAAACGTGTTTTTCAGCAGAAATAAACATGTTTCTGCAAGTTTGGTCACCCCCATGTAAGTTATGGGGCAGTAACAGCACACTTTTGAAAACGTGTTTTTCAGCCCGAAATAAACACGTTTTTTCAGACAACTGAATCCCTATGTAACTGAAAGGCTCAAAAGAGCCCACACACTCAGCTCTTAACCCCAGTGTGCAGAAAGTGTCAAAACGTGTTTTTCAGCAGAAATAAACATGTTTCTGCAAGTTTGGTCACCACCATGTAAGTTATGGGGCAGTAACAGCACCCTTTTGAAAACGTGTTTTTCAGCCTGAAATAAACGCGTTTTTTTCAGACAACTGAATCCGTATGGAACTGCAAGGCTCAGAAGAGCCCACACACTCAGCTCTTAACCCCAGTGTGCAGAAAGTGTCAAAACGTGTTTTTCAGCAGAAATAAACATGTTTCTGCAAGTTTGGTCAACCCCATGTAAGTTATGGGGCAGTAACAGCACACTTTTGAAAACGTGTTTTTCAGCCCGAAATAAACACGTTTTTTCAGACAACTGAATCCCTATGTGACTGAAAGGCTCAAAAGAGCCCACACACTCAGCTCTTAACCCCAGTGTGCAGATAGTGTCAAAACGTGTTTTTCAGCAGAAATAAACATGTTTCTGCAAGTTTGGTCACCACCATGTAAGTTATGGGGCAGTAACAGCACCCATTTGAAAACGTGTTTTTCAGCCTGAAATAAACGCGTTTTTACAGACAACTGAATCCGTATGTAACTGCAAGGCTCAAAAGAGCCCACACACTCAGCTCTTAATCCCAGTGTGCAGAAAGTGTCAAAACATGTTTTTCAGAAGAAATAAACATGTTTCTGCAAGTTTGGTCACCCCCATGTAAGTTATGGGGCAGTAACAGCACACTTTTAAAAACGTGTTTTTCAGCCCGAAATAAACGCGTTTTTTCAGACAACTGAATCCCTATGTAACTGAAAGGCTCAAAAGACCCCACACACTCAGCTCTTAACCCCAGTGTGCAGAAAGTGTCAAAACGTGTTTTTCAGCAGAAATAAACATGTTTCTGCAAGTTTGGTCACCACCATGTAAGTTATGGGGCAGTAACAGCACACTTTTGAAAACGTGTTTTTCAGCCCGAAATAAACGCGTTTTTTCAGACAACTGAATCCCTATGTAACTGCAAAGCTCAGAAGAGCCCACACACTCAGCTCTTAACCCCAGTGTGCAGAAAGTGTCAAAACGTGTTTTTCAGCAGAAATAAACATGTTTCTGCAAGTTTGGTCACCACCATGTAAGTTATGGGGCAGTAACAGCACACTTTTGAAAACGTGTTTTTCAGCCCGAAATAAACGCGTTTTTTCAGACAACTGAATCCCTAAGTAACTGCAAAGCTCAGAAGAGCCCACACACTCAGCTCTTAACCCCAGTGTGCAGAAAGTGTCAAAACGTGTTTTTCAGCAGAAATAAACATGTTTCTGCAAGTTTGGTCACCCCCATGTAAGTTATGGGGCAGTAACAACACACTTTTGAAAACGTGTTTTTCAGCCCGAAATAAACGCGTTTTTTCAGGCAACTGAATCCCTATGTAACTGCAAGGCTCAAAAGAGCCCACACACTCAGCTCTTAACCCCAGTGTGCAGAAAGTGTCAAAACATGTTTTTCAGCAGAAATAAACATGTTTCTGCAAGTTTGGTCACCCCCATGTAAGTTATGGGGCAGTAACAGCACACTTTTGAAAACGTGTTTTTCAGCCCGAAATAAACGCGTTTTTTCAGACAACTGAATCCCTATGTAACTGAAAGGCTCAAAAGAGCCCACACACTCAGCTCTTAACCAAAGTGTGCAGAAAGTGTCAAAACGTGTTTTTCTGCAGAAATAAACATGTTTCTGCAAGTTTGGTCACCATCATGTAAGTTATGGGGTAGTAACAGCACACTTTTGAAAACGTGTTTTTCAGCCCGAAATAAACGCGTTTTTTCAGACAACTGAATCCCTATGTAACTGCAAGGCTCAGAAGAGCCCACACACTCAGCTCTTAACCCCAGTGTGCAGAAAGTGTCAAAACATGTTTTTCAGCAGAAATAAACATGTTTCTGCAAGTTTGGTCACCACCATGTAAGTTATGGGGCAGTAACAGCACCCTTTTGAAAACGTGTTTTTCAGCCCGAAATAAACGCGTTTTTTTCATACAACTGAATCCGTATGTAACTGCAAGGCTCAGAAGAGCCCACACACTCAGCTCTTAACCCCAGTGTGCAGAAAGTGTCAAAACGTGTTTTTAAGCAGAAATAAACATGTTTCTGCAAGTTTGGTCAACCCCATGTAAGTTATGGGGCAGTAACAGCACACTTTTGAAAACGTGTTTTTCAGCCCGAAATAAACACGTTTTTTCAGACAACTGAATCCCTATGTAACTGAAAGGCTCAAAAGAGCCCACACACTCAGCTCTTAACCCCAGTGTGCAGAAAGTGTCAAAACGTGTTTTTCAGCAGAAATAAACATGTTTCTGCAAGTTTGGTCACCCCCATGTAAGTTATGGGGCAGTAACAGCATACTTTTAAAAACGTGTTTTTCAGCCCGAAATAAACGCGTTTTTTCAGACAACTGAATCCCTATGTGACTGCAAGGCTCAAAAGAGCCAACACACTCAGCTCTTAACCCTAGTGTGCAGAAAGTGTCAAAACGTGTTTTTCAGCAGAAATAAACATGTTTCTGCAAGTTTGGTCAACCCCATGTAAGTTATGGGGCAGTAACAGCACACTTTTGAAAACGTGTTTTTCAGCCCGAAATAAACGCGTTTTTTCAGACAACTGAATCCCTATGTAACTGCAAGGCTCAAAAGAGCCCACACACTCAGCTCTTAACCCCAGTGTGCAGAAAGTGTCAAAACGTGTTTTTCAGCAGAAATAAACATGTTTCTGCAAGTTTGGTCACCCCCATGTAAGTTATGGGGCAGTAACAGCACCCTTTTGAAAACGTGTTTTTCAGCCTGAAATAAACGCGTTTTTACAGACAACTGAATCCGTATGTAACTGCAAGGCTCAAAAGAGCCCACACACTCAGCTCTTAATCCCAGTGTGCAGAAAGTGTCAAAACATGTTTTTCAGAAGAAATAAACATGTTTCTGCAAGTTTGGTCACCCCCATGTAAGTTATGGGGCAGTAACAGCACACTTTTAAAAACGTGTTTTTCAGCCCGAAATAAACGCGTTTTTTCAGACAACTGAATCCCTATGTAACTGAAAGGCTCAAAAGAGCCCACACACTCAGCTCTTAACCCCAGTGTGCAGAAAGTGTCAAAACGTGTTTTTCAGCAGAAATAAACATGTTTCTGCAAGTTTGGTCACCACCATGTAAGTTATGGGGCAGTAACAGCACACTTTTGAAAACGTGTTTTTCAGCCCGAAATAAACGCGTTTTTTCAGACAACTGAATTCCTAAGTAACTGCAAAGCTCAGAAGAGCCCACACACTCAGCTCTTAACCCCAGTGTGCAGAAAGTGTCAAAACGTGTTTTTCAGCAGAAATAAACATGTTTCTGCAAGTTTGGTCACCCCCATGTAAGTTATGGGGCAGTAACAACACACTTATGAAAACGTGTTTTTCAGCCCGAAATAAACGCGTTATTTCAAGCAACTGAATCCCTATGTAACTGCAAGGCTCAAAAGAGCCCACACACTCAGCTCTTAACCCCAGTGTGCAGAAAGTGTCAAAACATGTTTTTCAGCAGAAATAAACATGTTTCTGCAAGTTTGGTCACCCCCATGTAAGTTATGGGGCAGTAACAGCACACTTTTGAAAACGTGTTTTTCAGCCCGAAATAAACGCGTTTTTTCAGACAACTGAATCCCTATGTAACTGAAAGGCTCAAAAGAGCCCACACACTCAGCTCTTAACCAAAGTGTGCAGAAAGTGTCAAAACGTGTTTTTCTGCAGAAATAAACATGTTTCTGCAAGTTTGGTCACCATCATGTAAGTTATGGTGTAGTAACAGCACACTTTTGAAAACGTGTTTTTCAGCCCGAAATAAACGCGTTTTTTCAGACAACTGAATCCCTATGTAACTGCAAGGCTCAGAAGAGCCCACACACTCAGCTCTTAACCCCAGTGTGCAGAAAGTGTCAAAACATGTTTTTCAGCAGAAATAAACATGTTTCTGCAAGTTTGGTCACCCCCATGTAAGTTATGGGGCAGTAACAGCACACTTTTGAAAACGTGTTTTTCAGCCTGAAATAAACGCGTTTTTACAGACAACTGAATCCGTATGTAACTGCAAGGCTCAAAAGAGCCCACACACTCAGCTCTTAACCCCAGTGTGCAGAAAGTGTCAAAACATGTTTTTCAGAAGAAATAAACATGTTTCTGCAAGTTTGGTCACCCCCATGTAAGTTATGGGGCAGTAACAGCACACTTTTAAAAACGTGTTTTTCAGCCCGAAATAAACACGTTTTTTCAGACAACTGAATCCCTATGTAACTGAAAGGCTCAAAAGAGCCCACACACTCAGCTCTTAACCCCAGTGTGCAGAAAGTGTCAAAACGTGTTTTTCAGCAGAAATAAACATGTTTCTGCAAGTTTGGTCACCACCATGTAAGTTATGGGGCAGTAACAGCACCCTTTTGAAAACGTGTTTTTCAGCCTGAAATAAACGCGTTTTTACAGACAACTGAATCCGTATGTAACTGCAAGGCTCAAAAGAGCCCACACACTCAGCTCTTAACCCCAGTGTGCAGAAAGTGTCAAAACGTGTTTTTCAGCAGAAATAAACATGTTTCTGCAAGTTTGGTCACCACCATGTAAGTTATGGGGCAGTAACAGCACCCTTTTGAAAACGTGTTTTTCAGCCTGAAATAAACGCGTTTTTACAGACAACTGAATCCGTATGTAACTGCAAGGCTCAAAAGAGCCCACACACTCAGCTCTTAACCCCAGTGTGCAGAAAGTGTCAAAACGTGTTTTTCAGAAGAAATAAACATGTTTCTGCAAGTTTGGTCACCCCCATGTAAGTTATGGGGCAGTAACAGCACACTTTTAAAAACGTGTTTTTCAGCCCGAAATAAACGCGTTTTTTCAGACAACTGAATCCCTATGTAACTGAAAGGCTCAAAAGAGCCCACACACTCAGCTCTTAACCCCAGTGTGCAGAAAGTGTCAAAACGTGTTTTTCAGCAGAAATAAACATGTTTCTGCAAGTTTGGTCACCACCATGTGAGTTATGGGGCAGTAACAGCACACTTTTGAAAACGTGTTTTTCAGCCCGAAATAAACGCGTTTTTTCAGACAACTGAATCCCTAAGTAACTGCAAAGCTCAGAAGAGCCCACACACTCAGCTCTTAACCCCAGTGTGCAGAAAGTGTCAAAACGTGTTTTTCAGCAGAAATAAACATGTTTCTGCAAGTTTGGTCACCCCCATGTAAGTTATGGGGCAGTAACAACACACTTTTGAAAACGTGTTTTTCAGCCCGAAATAAACGCGTTTTTTCAGGCAACTGAATCCCTATGTAACTGCAAGGCTCAAAAGAGCCCACACACTCAGCTCTTAACCCCAGTGTGCAGAAAGTGTCAAAACATGTTTTTCAGCAGAAATAAACATGTTTCTGCAAGTTTGGTCACCCCCATGTAAGTTATGGGGCAGTAACAGCACACTTTTGAAAACGTGTTTTTCAGCCCGAAATAAACGCGTTTTTTCAGACAACTGAATCCCTATGTAACTGAAAGGCTCAAAAGAGCCCACACACTCAGCTCTTAACCCCAGTGTGCAGAAAGTGTCAAAACATGTTTTTCAGCAGAAATAAACATGTTTCTGCAAGTTTGGTCACCCCCATGTAAGTTATGGGGCAGTAACAGCACACTTTTGAAAACGTGTTTTTCAGCCTGAAATAAACGCGTTTTTACAGACAACTGAATCCGTATGTAACTGCAAGGCTCAAAAGAGCCCACACACTCAGCTCTTAACCCCAGTGTGCAGAAAGTGTCAAAACATGTTTTTCAGAAGAAATAAACATGTTTCTGCAAGTTTGGTCACCCCCATGTAAGTTATGGGGCAGTAACAGCACACTTTTAAAAACGTGTTTTTCAGCCCAAAATAAACGCGTTTTTTCAGACAACTGAATCCCTATGTAACTGAAAGGCTCAAAAGAGCCCACACACTCAGCTCTTAACCCCAGTGTGCAGAAAGTGTCAAAACGTGTTTTTCAGCAGAAATAAACATGTTTCTGCAAGTTTGGTCACCACCATGTAAGTTATGGGGCAGTAACAGCACACTTTTGAAAACGTGTTTTTCAGCCCGAAATAAACGCGTTTTTTCAGACAACTGAATCCCTAAGTAACTGCAAAGCTCAGAAGAGCCCACACACTCAGCTCTTAACCCCAGTGTGCAGAAAGTGTCAAAACGTGTTTTTCAGCAGAAATAAACATGTTTCTGCAAGTTTGGTCACCCCCATGTAAGTTATGGGGCAGTAACAACACACTTTTGAAAACGTGTTTTTCAGCCCGAAATAAACGCGTTTTTTCAGGCAACTGAATCCCTATGTAACTGCAAGGCTCAAAAGAGCCCACACACTCAGCTCTTAACCCCAGTGTGCAGAAAGTGTCAAAACATGTTTTTCAGCAGAAATAAACATGTTTCTGCAAGTTTGGTCACCCCCATGTAAGTTATGGGGCAGTAACAGCACACTTTTGAAAACGTGTTTTTCAGCCCGAAATAAACGCGTTTTTTCAGACAACTGAATCCGTATGGAACTGCAAGGCTCAGAAGAGCCCACACACTCAGCGCTTAACCCCAGTGTGCAGAAAGTGTCAAAACATGTTTTTCAGCAGAAATAAACATGTTTCTGCAAGTTTGGTCACCCCCATGTAAGTTATGGGGCAGTAACAACACACTTTTGAAAACGTGTTTTTCAGCCCGAAATAAACGCGTTTTTTCAGACAACTGAATCCCTATGTAACTGAAAGGCTCAAAAGAGCCCACACACTCAGCTCTTAACCCCAGTGTGCTGAAAGTGTCAAAACGTGTTTTTCTGCAGAAATAAACATGTTTCTGCAAGTTTGGTCACCATCATGTAAGTTATGGGGTAGTAACAGCACACTTTTGAAAACGTGTTTTTCAGCCCGAAATAAACGCGTTTTTTCAGACAACTGAATCCCTATGTAACTGCAAGGCTCAGAAGAGCCCACACACTCAGCTCTTAACCCCAGTGTGCAGAAAGTGTCAAAACATGTTTTTCAGCAGAAATAAACATGTTTCTGCAAGTTTGGTCACCCCCATGTAAGTTATGGGGCAGTAACAGCACACTTTTGAAAACGTGTTTTTCAGCCTGAAATAAACGCGTTTTTACAGACAACTGAATCCGTATGTAACTGCAAGGCTCAAAAGAGCCCACACACTCAGCTCTTAACCCCAGTGTGCAGAAAGTGTCAAAACATGTTTTTCAGCAGAAATAAACATGTTTCTGCAAGTTTGGTCACCACCATGTAAGTTATGGGGCAGTAACAGCACCCTTTTGAAAACGTGTTTTTCAGCCTGAAATAAACGCGTTTTTACAGACAACTGAATCCGTATGTAACTGCAAGGCTCAAAAGAGCCCACACACTCAGCTCTTAACCCCAGTGTGCAGAAAGTGTCAAAACGTGTTTTTCAGCAGAAATAAACATGTTTCTGCAAGTTTGGTCACCACCATGTACGTTATGGGGCAGTAACAGCACCCTTTTGAAAACGTGTTTTTCAGCCTGAAATAAACGCGTTTTTACAGACAACTGAATCCGTATGTAACTGCAAGGCTCAAAAGAGCCCACACACTCAGCTCTTAACCCCAGTGTGCAGAAAGTGTCAAAACATGTTTTTCAGAAGAAATAAACATGTTTCTGCAAGTTTGGTCACCCCCATGTAAGTTATGGGGCAGTAACAGCACACTTTTAAAAACGTGTTTTTCAGCCCGAAATAAACGCGTTTTTTCAGGCAACTGAATCCCTATGTAACTGCAAGGCTCAAAAGAGCCCACACACTCAGCTCTTAACCCCAGTGTGCAGAAAGTGTCAAAACGTGTTTTTCAGCAGAAATAAACATGTTTCTGCAAGTTTGGTCACCACCATGTAAGTTATGGGGCAGTAACAGCACCCTTTTGAAAACGTGTTTTTCAGCCTGAAATAAACGCGTTTTTACAGACAACTGAATCCGTATGTAACTGCAAGGCTCAGAAGAGCCCACACACTCAGCTCTTAACCCCAGTGTGCAGAAAGTGTCAAAACATGTTTTTCAGAAGAAATAAACATGTTTCTGCAAGTTTGGTCACCCCCATGTAAGTTATGGGGCAGTAACAGCATACTTTTAAAAACGTGTTTTTCAGCCCGAAATAAACGCGTTTTTTTCATACAACTGAATCCCTATGTAACTGCAAGGCTCAGAAGAGCCCACACACTCAGCTCTTAACCCCAGTGTGCAGAAAGTGTCAAAACGTGTTTTTCAGCAGAAATAAACATGTTTCTGCAAGTTTGGTCAACCCCATGTAAGTTATGGGGCAGTAACAGCACACTTTTGAAAACGTGTTTTTCAGCCCGAAATAAACACGTTTTTTCAGACAACTGAATCCCTATGTAACTGAAAGGCTCAAAAGAGCCCACACACTCAGCTCTTAACCCCAGTGTGCAGAAAGTGTCAAAACGTGTTTTTCAGCAGAAATAAACATGTTTCTGCAAGTTTGGTCACCACCATGTAAGTTATGGGGCAGTAACAGCACCCTTTTGAAAACGTGTTTTTCAGCCTGAAATAAACGCGTTTTTACAGACAACTGAATCCGTATGTAACTGCAAGGCTCAAAAGAGCCCACACACTCAGCTCTTAACCCCAGTGTGCAGAAAGTGTCAAAACATGTTTTTCAGAAGAAATAAACATGTTTCTGCAAGTTTGGTCACCCCCATGTAAGTTATGGGGCAGTAACAGCACACTTTTAAAAACGTGTTTTTCAGCCCGAAATAAACGCGTTTTTTCAGACAACTGAATCCCTATGTAACTGAAAGGCTCAAAAGAGCCCACACACTCAGCTCTTAACCCCAGTGTGCAGAAAGTGTCAAAACGTGTTTTTCAGCAGAAATAAACATGTTTCTGCAAGTTTGGTCACCCCCATGTAAGTTATGGGGCAGTAACAGCACACTTTTGAAAACGTATTTTTCAGCCCGAAATAAACACGTTTTTTCAGACAACTGAATCCCTATTTAACTGAAAGGCTCAAAAGAGCCCACACACTCAGCTCTTAACCCCAGTGTGCAGAAAGTGTCAAAACGTGTTTTTCAGCAGAAATAAACATGTTTCTGCAAGTTTGGTCACCACCATGTAAGTTATGGGGCAGTAACAGCACCCTTTTGAAAACGTGTTTTTCAGCCTGAAATAAACGCGTTTTTACAGACAACTGAATCCGTATGTAACTGCAAGGCTCAAAAGAGCCCACACACTCAGCTCTTAACCCCAGTGTGCAGAAAGTGTCAAAACGTGTTTTTCAGCAGAAATAAACATGTTTCTGCAAGTTTGGTCACCACCATGTAAGTTATGGGGCAGTAACAGCACCCTTTTGAAAACGTGTTTTTCAGCCTGAAATAAACGCGTTTTTACAGACAACTGAATCCGTATGTAACTGCAAGGCTCAAAAGAGCCCACACACTCAGCTCTTAACCCCAGTGTGCAGAAAGTGTCAAAACATGTTTTTCAGAAGAAATAAACATGTTTCTGCAAGTTTGGTCACCCCCATGTAAGTTATGGGGCAGTAACAGCACACTTTTAAAAACGTGTTTTTCAGCCCGAAATAAACGCGTTTTTTCAGACAACTGAATCCCTATGTAACTGAAAGGCTCAAAAGAGCCCACACACTCAGCTCTTAACCCCAGTGTGCAGAAAGTGTCAAAACGTGTTTTTCAGCAGAAATAAACATGTTTCTGCAAGTTTGGTCACCCCCATGTAAGTTATGGGGCAGTAACAGCACACTTTTGAAAACGTATTTTTCAGCCCGAAATAAACACGTTTTTTCAGACAACTGAATCCCTATTTAACTGAAAGGCTCAAAAGAGCCCACACACTCAGCTCTTAACCCCAGTGTGCAGAAAGTGTCAAAACGTGTTTTTCAGCAGAAATAAACATGTTTCTGCAAGTTTGGTCACCACCATGTAAGTTATGGGGCAGTAACAGCACCCTTTTGAAAACGTGTTTTTCAGCCTGAAATAAACGCGTTTTTACAGACAACTGAATCCGTATGTAACTGCAAGGCTCAAAAGAGCCCACACACTCAGCTCTTAACCCCAGTGTGCAGAAAGTGTCAAAACATGTTTTTCAGAAGAAATAAACATGTTTCTGCAAGTTTGGTCACCCCCATGTAAGTTATGGGGCAGTAACAGCACACTTTTAAAAACGTGTTTTTCAGCCCGAAATAAACGCGTTTTTTCAGACAACTGAATCCCTATGTAACTGAAAGGCTCAAAAGAGCCCACACACTCAGCTCTTAACCCCAGTGTGCAGAAAGTGTCAAAACGTGTTTTTCAGCAGAAATAAACATGTTTCTGCAAGTTTGGTCACCCCCATGTAAGTTATGGGGCAGTAACAGCATACTTTTAAAAACGTGTTTTTCAGCCCGAAATAAACGCGTTTTTTCAGACAACTGAATCCCTAAGTAACTGCAAAGCTCAGAAGAGCCCACACACTCAGCTCTTAACCCCAGTGTGCAGAAAGTGTCAAAACGTGTTTTTCAGCAGAAATAAACATGTTTCTGCAAGTTTGGTCACCCCCATGTAAGTTATGGGGCAGTAACAACACACTTTTGAAAACGTGTTTTTCAGCCCGAAATAAACGCGTTTTTTCAGGCAACTGAATCCCTATGTAACTGCAAGGCTCAAAAGAGCCCACACACTCAGCTCTTAACCCCAGTGTGCAGAAAGTGTCAAAACATGTTTTTCAGCAGAAATAAACATGTTTCTGCAAGTTTGGTCACCCCCATGTAAGTTATGGGGCAGTAACAGCACACTTTTGAAAACGTGTTTTTCAGCCCGAAATAAACGCGTTTTTTCAGACAACTGAATCCCTATGTAACTGAAAGGCTCAAAAGAGCCCACACACTCAGCTCTTAACCAAAGTGTGCAGAAAGTGTCAAAACGTGTTTTTCTGCAGAAATAAACATGTTTCTGCAAGTTTGGTCACCATCATGTAAGTTATGGGGTAGTAACAGCACACTTTTGAAAACGTGTTTTTCAGCCCGAAATAAACGCGTTTTTTCAGACAACTGAATCCCTATGTAACTGCAAGGCTCAGAAGAGCCCACACACTCAGCTCTTAACCCCAGTGTGCAGAAAGTGTCAAAACATGTTTTTCAGCAGAAATAAACATGTTTCTGCAAGTTTGGTCACCCCCATGTAAGTTATGGGGCAGTAACAGCACACTTTTGAAAACGTGTTTTTCAGCCTGAAATAAACGCGTTTTTACAGACAACTGAATCCGTATGTAACTGCAAGGCTCAAAAGAGCCCACACACTCAGCTCTTAACCCCAGTGTGCAGAAAGTGTCAAAACATGTTTTTCAGAAGAAATAAACATGTTTCTGCAAGTTTGGTCACCCCCATGTAAGTTATGGGGCAGTAACAGCACACTTTTAAAAACGTGTTTTTCAGCCCGAAATAAACGCGTTTTTTCAGACAACTGAATCCCTATGTAACTGAAAGGCTCAAAAGAGCCCACACACTCAGCTCTTAACCCCAGTGTGCAGAAAGTGTCAAAACGTGTTTTTCAGCAGAAATAAACATGTTTCTGCAAGTTTGGTCACCACCATGTAAGTTATGGGGCAGTAACAGCACCCTTTTGAAAACGTGTTTTTCAGCCTGAAATAAACGCGTTTTTACAGACAACTGAATCCGTATGTAACTGCAAGGCTCAAAAGAGCCCACACACTCAGCTCTTAACCCCAGTGTGCAGAAAGTGTCAAAACATGTTTTTCAGAAGAAATAAACATGTTTCTGCAAGTTTGGTCACCCCCATGTAAGTTATGGGGCAGTAACAGCACACTTTTAAAAATGTGTTTTTCAGCCCGAAATAAACGCGTTTTTTCAGACAACTGAATCCCTATGTAACTGCAAGGCTCAACAGAGCCCACACACTCAGCTCTTAACCCCAGTGTGCAGAAAGTGTCAAAACGTGTTTTTCAGCAGAAATAAACATGTTTCTGCAAGTTTGGTCACCCCCATGTAAGTTATGGGGCAGTAACAGCATACTTTTAAAAACGTGTTTTTCAGCCCGAAATAAACGCGTTTTTTTCATACAACTGAATCCGTATGTAACTGCAAGGCTCAGAAGAGCCCACACACTCAGCTCTTAACCCCAGTGTGCAGAAAGTGTCAAAACGTGTTTTTCAGCAGAAATAAACATGTTTCTGCAAGTTTGGTCAACCCCATGTAAGTTATGGGGCAGTAACAGCACACTTTTGAAAACGTGTTTTTCAGCCCGAAATAAACACGTTTTTTCAGACAACTGAATCCCTATGTAACTGAAAGGCTCAAAAGAGCCCACACACTCAGCTCTTAACCCCAGTGTGCAGAAAGTGTCAAAACGTGTTTTTCAGCAGAAATAAACATGTTTCTGCAAGTTTGGTCACCACCATGTAAGTTATGGGGCAGTAACAGCACGCTTTTAAAAACGTGTTTTTCAGCCCGAAATAAACGCGTTTTTTCAGACAACTGAATCCCTATGTAACTGAAAGGCTCAAAAGACCCCACACACTCAGCTCTTAACCCCAGTGTGCAGAAAGTGTCAAAACGTGTTTTTCAGCAGAAATAAACATGTTTCTGCAAGTTTGGTCTCCACCATGTAAGTTATGGGGCAGTAACAGCACACTTTTGAAAACGTGTTTTTCAGCCCGAAATAAACGCGTTTTTTCAGACAACTGAATCCCTATGTAACTGCAAAGCTCAGAAGAGCCCACACACTCAGCTCTTAACCCCAGTGTGCAGAAAGTGTCAAAACGTGTTTTTCAGCAGAAATAAACATGTTTCTGCAAGTTTGGTCACCACCATGTAAGTTATGGGGCAGTAACAGCACACTTTTGAAAACGTGTTTTTCAGCCCGAAATAAACGCGTTTTTTCAGACAACTGAATCCCTAAGTAACTGCAAAGCTCAGAAGAGCCCACACACTCAGCTCTTAACCCCAGTGTGCAGAAAGTGTCAAAACGTGTTTTTCAGCAGAAATAAACATGTTTCTGCAAGTTTGGTCACCCCCATGTAAGTTATGGGGCAGTAACAACACACTTTTGAAAACGTGTTTTTCAGCCCGAAATAAACGCGTTTTTTCAGGCAACTGAATCCCTATGTAACTGCAAGGCTCAAAAGAGCCCACACACTCAGCTCTTAACCCCAGTGTGCAGAAAGTGTCAAAACATGTTTTTCAGCAGAAATAAACATGTTTCTGCAAGTTTGGTCACCCCCATGTAAGTTATGGGGCAGTAACAGCACACTTTTGAAAACGTGTTTTTCAGCCCGAAATAAACGCGTTTTTTCAGACAACTGAATCCCTATGTAACTGAAAGGCTCAAAAGAGCCCACACACTCAGCTCTTAACCAAAGTGTGCAGAAAGTGTCAAAACGTGTTTTTCTGCAGAAATAAACATGTTTCTGCAAGTTTGGTCACCATCATGTAAGTTATGGGGTAGTAACAGCACACTTTTGAAAACGTGTTTTTCAGCCCGAAATAAACGCGTTTTTTCAGACAACTGAATCCCTATGTAACTGCAAGGCTCAGAAGAGCCCACACACTCAGCTCTTAACCCCAGTGTGCAGAAAGTGTCAAAACATGTTTTTCAGAAGAAATAAACATGTTTCTGCAAGTTTGGTCACCCCCATGTAAGTTATGGGGCAGTAACAGCACACTTTTAAAAACGTGTTTTTCAGCCCGAAATAAACGCGTTTTTTCAGACAACTGAATCCCTATGTAACTGAAAGGCTCAAAAGAGCCCACACACTCAGCTCTTAACCCCAGTGTGCAGAAAGTGTCAAAACGTGTTTTTCAGCAGAAATAAACATGTTTCTGCAAGTTTGATCAACCCCATGTAAGTTATGGGGCAGTAACAGCACACTTTTGAAAACGTGTTTTTCAGCCCGAAATAAACACGTTTTTTCAGACAACTGAATCCCTATGTAACTGAAAGGCTCAAAAGAGCCCACACACTCAGCTCTTAACCCCAGTGTGCAGAAAGTGTCAAAACGTGTTTTTCAGCAGAAATAAACATGTTTCTGCAAGTTTGGTCACCACCATGTAAGTTATGGGGCAGTAACAGCACCCTTTTGAAAACGTGTTTTTCAGCCTGAAATAAACGCGTTTTTACAGACAACTGAATCCGTATGTAACTGCAAGGCTCAAAAGAGCCCACACACTCAGCTCTTAACCCCAGTGTGCAGAAAGTGTCAAAACATGTTTTTCAGAAGAAATAAACATGTTTCTGCAAGTTTGGTCACCCCCATGTAAGTTATGGGGCAGTAACAGCACACTTTTAAAAACGTGTTTTTCAGCCCGAAATAAACGCGTTTTTTCAGACAACTGAATCCCTATGTAACTGAAAGGCTCAAAAGAGCCCACACACTCAGCTCTTAACCCCAGTGTGCAGAAAGTGTCAAAACGTGTTTTTCAGCAGAAATAAACATGTTTCTGCAAGTTTGGTCACCCCCATGTAAGTTATAGGGCAGTAACAGCACACTTTTGAAAACGTGTTTTTCAGCCCGAAATAAACGCGTTTTTTCAGACAACTGAATCCCTATGTAACTGAAAGGCTCAAAAGAGCCCACACACTCAGCTCTTAACCAAAGTGTGCAGAAAGTGTCAAAACGTGTTTTTCTGCAGAAATAAACATGTTTCTGCAAGTTTGGTCACCATCATGTAAGTTATGGGGTAGTAACAGCACACTTTTGAAAACGTGTTTTTCAGCCCGAAATAAACGCGTTTTTTCAGACAACTGAATCCCTATGTAACTGCAAGGCTCAGAAGAGCCCACACACTCAGCTCTTAACCCCAGTGTGCAGAAAGTGTCAAAACATGTTTTTCAGCAGAAATAAACATGTTTCTGCAAGTTTGGTCACCCCCATGTAAGTTATGGGGCAGTAACAGCACACTTTTGAAAACGTGTTTTTCAGCCTGAAATAAACGCGTTTTTACAGACAACTGAATCCGTATGTAACTGCAAGGCTCAAAAGAGCCCACACACTCAGCTCTTAACCCCAGTGTGCAGAAAGTGTCAAAACATGTTTTTCAGAAGAAATAAACATGTTTCTGCAAGTTTGGTCACCCCCATGTAAGTTATGGGGCAGTAACAGCACACTTTTAAAAACGTGTTTTTCAGCCCGAAATAAACGCGTTTTTTCAGACAACTGAATCCCTATGTAACTGAAAGGCTCAAAAGAGCCCACACACTCAGCTCTTAACCCCAGTGTGCAGAAAGTGTCAAAACGTGTTTTTCAGCAGAAATAAACATGTTTCTGCAAGTTTGGTCACCCCCATGTAAGTTATGGGGCAGTAACAGCACACTTTTGAAAACGTATTTTTCAGCCCGAAATAAACACGTTTTTTCAGACAACTGAATCCCTATTTAACTGAAAGGCTCAAAAGAGCCCACACACTCAGCTCTTAACCCCAGTGTGCAGAAAGTGTCAAAACGTGTTTTTCAGCAGAAATAAACATGTTTCTGCAAGTTTGGTCACCACCATGTAAGTTATGGGGCAGTAACAGCACCCTTTTGAAAACGTGTTTTTCAGCCTGAAATAAACGCGTTTTTACAGACAACTGAATCCGTATGTAACTGCAAGGCTCAAAAGAGCCCACACACTCAGCTCTTAACCCCAGTGTGCAGAAAGTGTCAAAACGTGTTTTTCAGCAGAAATAAACATGTTTCTGCAAGTTTGGTCACCACCATGTAAGTTATGGGGCAGTAACAGCACCCTTTTGAAAACGTGTTTTTCAGCCTGAAATAAACGCGTTTTTACAGACAACTGAATCCGTATGTAACTGCAAGGCTCAAAAGAGCCCACACACTCAGCTCTTAACCCCAGTGTGCAGAAAGTGTCAAAACATGTTTTTCAGAAGAAATAAACATGTTTCTGCAAGTTTGGTCACCCCCATGTAAGTTATGGGGCAGTAACAGCACACTTTTAAAAACGTGTTTTTCAGCCCGAAATAAACGCGTTTTTTCAGACAACTGAATCCCTATGTAACTGAAAGGCTCAAAAGAGCCCACACACTCAGCTCTTAACCCCAGTGTGCAGAAAGTGTCAAAACGTGTTTTTCAGCAGAAATAAACATGTTTCTGCAAGTTTGGTCACCCCCATGTAAGTTATGGGGCAGTAACAGCACACTTTTGAAAACGTATTTTTCAGCCCGAAATAAACACGTTTTTTCAGACAACTGAATCCCTATTTAACTGAAAGGCTCAAAAGAGCCCACACACTCAGCTCTTAACCCCAGTGTGCAGAAAGTGTCAAAACGTGTTTTTCAGCAGAAATAAACATGTTTCTGCAAGTTTGGTCACCACCATGTAAGTTATGGGGCAGTAACAGCACCCTTTTGAAAACGTGTTTTTCAGCCTGAAATAAACGCGTTTTTACAGACAACTGAATCCGTATGTAACTGCAAGGCTCAAAAGAGCCCACACACTCAGCTCTTAACCCCAGTGTGCAGAAAGTGTCAAAACATGTTTTTCAGAAGAAATAAACATGTTTCTGCAAGTTTGGTCACCCCCATGTAAGTTATGGGGCAGTAACAGCACACTTTTAAAAACGTGTTTTTCAGCCCGAAATAAACGCGTTTTTTCAGACAACTGAATCCCTATGTAACTGAAAGGCTCAAAAGAGCCCACACACTCAGCTCTTAACCAAAGTGTGCAGAAAGTGTCAAAACGTGTTTTTCTGCAGAAATAAACATGTTTCTGCAAGTTTGGTCACCATCATGTAAGTTATGGGGTAGTAACAGCACACTTTTGAAAACGTGTTTTTCAGCCCGAAATAAACGCGTTTTTTCAGACAACTGAATCCCTATGTAACTGCAAGGCTCAGAAGAGCCCACACACTCAGCTCTTAACCCCAGTGTGCAGAAAGTGTCAAAACATGTTTTTCAGCAGAAATAAACATGTTTCTGCAAGTTTGGTCACCCCCATGTAAGTTATGGGGCAGTAACAGCACACTTTTGAAAACGTGTTTTTCAGCCTGAAATAAACGCGTTTTTACAGACAACTGAATCCGTATGTAACTGCAAGGCTCAAAAGAGCCCACACACTCAGCTCTTAACCCCAGTGTGCAGAAAGTGTCAAAACATGTTTTTCAGAAGAAATAAACATGTTTCTGCAAGTTTGGTCACCCCCATGTAAGTTATGGGGCAGTAACAGCACACTTTTAAAAACGTGTTTTTCAGCCCGAAATAAACGCGTTTTTTCAGACAACTGAATCCCTATGTAACTGAAAGGCTCAAAAGAGCCCACACACTCAGCTCTTAACCCCAGTGTGCAGAAAGTGTCAAAACATGTTTTTCAGCAGAAATAAACATGTTTCTGCAAGTTTGGTCACCACCATGTAAGTTATGGGGCAGTAACAGCACCCTTTTGAAAACGTGTTTTTCAGCCTGAAATAAACGCGTTTTTACAGACAACTGAATCCGTATGTAACTGCAAGGCTCAAAAGAGCCCACACACTCAGCTCTTAACCCCAGTGTGCAGAAAGTGTCAAAACGTGTTTTTCAGCAGAAATAAACATGTTTCTGCAAGTTTGGTCACCACCATGTAAGTTATGGGGCAGTAACAGCACCCTTTTGAAAACGTGTTTTTCAGCCTGAAATAAACGCGTTTTTACAGACAACTGAATCCGTATGTAACTGCAAGGCTCAAAAGAGCCCACACACTCAGCTCTTAACCCCAGTGTGCAGAAAGTGTCAAAACATGTTTTTCAGAAGAAATAAACATGTTTCTGCAAGTTTGGTCACCCCCATGTAAGTTATGGGGCAGTAACAGCACACTTTTAAAAACGTGTTTTTCAGCCCGAAATAAACGCGTTTTTTCAGACAACTGAATCCCTATGTAACTGCAAGGCTCAACAGAGCCCACACACTCAGCTCTTAACCCCAGTGTGCAGAAAGTGTCAAAACGTGTTTTTCAGCAGAAATAAACATGTTTCTGCAAGTTTGGTCACCCCCATGTAAGTTATGGGGCAGTAACAGCATACTTTTAAAAACGTGTTTTTCAGCCCGAAATAAACGCGTTTTTTTCATACAACTGAATCCGTATGTAACTGCAAGGCTCAGAAGAGCCCACACACTCAGCTCTTAACCCCAGTGTGCAGAAAGTGTCAAAACGTGTTTTTCAGCAGAAATAAACATGTTTCTGCAAGTTTGGTCAACCCCATGTAAGTTATGGGGCAGTAACAGCACACTTTTGAAAACGTGTTTTTCAGCCCGAAATAAACACGTTTTTTCAGACAACTGAATCCCTATGTAACTGAAAGGCTCAAAAGAGCCCACACACTCAGCTCTTAACCCCAGTGTGCAGAAAGTGTCAAAACGTGTTTTTCAGCAGAAATAAACATGTTTCTGCAAGTTTGGTCACCACCATGTAAGTTATGGGGCAGTAACAGCACGCTTTTAAAAACGTGTTTTTCAGCCCGAAATAAACGCGTTTTTTCAGACAACTGAATCCCTATGTAACTGAAAGGCTCAAAAGACCCCACACACTCAGCTCTTAACCCCAGTGTGCAGAAAGTGTCAAAACGTGTTTTTCAGCAGAAATAAACATGTTTCTGCAAGTTTGGTCACCACCATGTAAGTTATGGGGCAGTAACAGCACACTTTTGAAAACGTGTTTTTCAGCCCGAAATAAACGCGTTTTTTCAGACAACTGAATCCCTATGTAACTGCAAAGCTCAGAAGAGCCCACACACTCAGCTCTTAACCCCAGTGTGCAGAAAGTGTCAAAACGTGTTTTTCAGCAGAAATAAACATGTTTCTGCAAGTTTGGTCACCACCATGTAAGTTATGGGGCAGTAACAGCACACTTTTGAAAACGTGTTTTTCAGCCCGAAATAAACGCGTTTTTTCAGACAACTGAATCCCTAAGTAACTGCAAAGCTCAGAAGAGCCCACACACTCAGCTCTTAACCCCAGTGTGCAGAAAGTGTCAAAACGTGTTTTTCAGCAGAAATAAACATGTTTCTGCAAGTTTGGTCACCCCCATGTAAGTTATGGGGCAGTAACAACACACTTTTGAAAACGTGTTTTTCAGCCCGAAATAAACGCGTTTTTTCAGGCAACTGAATCCCTATGTAACTGCAAGGCTCAAAAGAGCCCACACACTCAGCTCTTAACCCCAGTGTGCAGAAAGTGTCAAAACATGTTTTTCAGCAGAAATAAACATGTTTCTGCAAGTTTGGTCACCCCCATGTAAGTTATGGGGCAGTAACAGCACACTTTTGAAAACGTGTTTTTCAGCCCGAAATAAACGCGTTTTTTCAGACAACTGAATCCCTATGTAACTGAAAGGCTCAAAAGAGCCCACACACTCAGCTCTTAACCAAAGTGTGCAGAAAGTGTCAAAACGTGTTTTTCTGCAGAAATAAACATGTTTCTGCAAGTTTGGTCACCATCATGTAAGTTATGGGGTAGTAACAGCACACTTTTGAAAACGTGTTTTTCAGCCCGAAATAAACGCGTTTTTTCAGACAACTGAATCCCTATGTAACTGCAAGGCTCAGAAGAGCCCACACACTCAGCTCTTAACCCCAGTGTGCAGAAAGTGTCAAAACATGTTTTTCAGCAGAAATAAACATGTTTCTGCAAGTTTGGTCACCCCCATGTAAGTTATGGGGCAGTAACAGCACACTTTTGAAAACGTGTTTTTCAGCCTGAAATAAACGCGTTTTTACAGACAACTGAATCCGTATGTAACTGCAAGGCTCAAAAGAGCCCACACACTCAGCTCTTAACCCCAGTGTGCAGAAAGTGTCAAAACATGTTTTTCAGAAGAAATAAACATGTTTCTGCAAGTTTGGTCACCACCATGTAAGTTATGGGGCAGTAACAGCACCCTTTTGAAAACGTGTTTTTCAGCCTGAAATAAACGCGTTTTTACAGACAACTGAATCCGTATGTAACTGCAAGGCTCAAAAGAGCCCACACACTCAGCTCTTAACCCCAGTGTGCAGAAAGTGTCAAAACATGTTTTTCAGAAGAAATAAACATGTTTCTGCAAGTTTGGTCACCCCCATGTAAGTTATGGGTCAGTAACAGCACACTTTTAAAAACGTGTTTTTCAGCCCGAAATAAACGCGTTTTTTCAGACAACTGAATCCCTATGTAACTGAAAGGCTCAAAAGAGCCCACACACTCAGCTCTTAACCCCAGTGTGCAGAAAGTGTCAAAACGTGTTTTTCAGCAGAAATAAACATGTTTCTGCAAGTTTGATCAACCCCATGTAAGTTATGGGGCAGTAACAGCACACTTTTGAAAACGTGTTTTTCAGCCCGAAATAAACACGTTTTTTCAGACAACTGAATCCCTATGTAACTGAAAGGCTCAAAAGAGCCCACACACTCAGCTCTTAACCCCAGTGTGCAGAAAGTGTCAAAACGTGTTTTTCAGCAGAAATAAACATGTTTCTGCAAGTTTGGTCACCACCATGTAAGTTATGGGGCAGTAACAGCACCCTTTTGAAAACGTGTTTTTCAGCCTGAAATAAACGCGTTTTTACAGACAACTGAATCCGTATGTAACTGCAAGGCTCAAAAGAGCCCACACACTCAGCTCTTAACCCCAGTGTGCAGAAAGTGTCAAAACATGTTTTTCAGAAGAAATAAACATGTTTCTGCAAGTTTGGTCACCCCCATGTAAGTTATGGGGCAGTAACAGCACACTTTTAAAAACGTGTTTTTCAGCCCGAAATAAACGCGTTTTTTCAGACAACTGAATCCCTATGTAACTGAAAGGCTCAAAAGAGCCCACACACTCAGCTCTTAACCCCAGTGTGCAGAAAGTGTCAAAACGTGTTTTTCAGCAGAAATAAACATGTTTCTGCAAGTTTGGTCACCCCCATGTAAGTTATAGGGCAGTAACAGCACACTTTTGAAAACGTGTTTTTCAGCCCGAAATAAACGCGTTTTTTCAGACAACTGAATCCCTATGTAACTGAAAGGCTCAAAAGAGCCCACACACTCAGCTCTTAACCAAAGTGTGCAGAAAGTGTCAAAACGTGTTTTTCTGCAGAAATAAACATGTTTCTGCAAGTTTGGTCACCATCATGTAAGTTATGGGGTAGTAACAGCACACTTTTGAAAACGTGTTTTTCAGCCCGAAATAAACGCGTTTTTTCAGACAACTGAATCCCTATGTAACTGCAAGGCTCAGAAGAGCCCACACACTCAGCTCTTAACCCCAGTGTGCAGAAAGTGTCAAAACATGTTTTTCAGCAGAAATAAACATGTTTCTGCAAGTTTGGTCACCCCCATGTAAGTTATGGAGCAGTAACAGCACACTTTTGAAAACGTGTTTTTCAGCCTGAAATAAACGCGTTTTTACAGACAACTGAATCCGTATGTAACTGCAAGGCTCAAAAGAGCCCACACACTCAGCTCTTAACCCCAGTGTGCAGAAAGTGTCAAAACATGTTTTTCAGAAGAAATAAACATGTTTCTGCAAGTTTGGTCACCCCCATGTAAGTTATGGGGCAGTAACAGCACACTTTTAAAAACGTGTTTTTCAGCCCGAAATAAACGCGTTTTTTCAGACAACTGAATCCCTATGTAACTGAAAGGCTCAAAAGAGCCCACACACTCAGCTCTTAACCCCAGTGTGCAGAAAGTGTCAAAACGTGTTTTTCAGCAGAAATAAACATGTTTCTGCAAGTTTGGTCACCACCATGTAAGTTATGGGGCAGTAACAGCACCCTTTTGAAAACGTGTTTTTCAGCCTGAAATAAACGCGTTTTTACAGACAACTGAATCCGTATGTAACTGCAAGGCTCAAAAGAGCCCACACACTCAGCTCTTAACCCCAGTGTGCAGAAAGTGTCAAAACGTGTTTTTCAGCAGAAATAAACATGTTTCTGCAAGTTTGGTCACCACCATGTAAGTTATGGGGCAGTAACAGCACCCTTTTGAAAACGTGTTTTTCAGCCTGAAATAAACGCGTTTTTACAGACAACTGAATCCGTATGTAACTGCAAGGCTCAAAAGAGCCCACACACTCAGCTCTTAACCCCAGTGTGCAGAAAGTGTCAAAACATGTTTTTCAGAAGAAATAAACATGTTTCTGCAAGTTTGGTCACCCCCATGTAAGTTATGGGGCAGTAACAGCACACTTTTAAAAACGTGTTTTTCAGCCCGAAATAAACGCGTTTTTTCAGACAACTGAATCCCTATGTAACTGCAAGGCTCAACAGAGCCCACACACTCAGCTCTTAACCCCAGTGTGCAGAAAGTGTCAAAACGTGTTTTTCAGCAGAAATAAACATGTTTCTGCAAGTTTGGTCACCCCCATGTAAGTTATGGGGCAGTAACAGCATACTTTTAAAAACGTGTTTTTCAGCCCGAAATAAACGCGTTTTTTTCATACAACTGAATCCGTATGTAACTGCAAGGCTCAGAAGAGCCCACACACTCAGCTCTTAACCCCAGTGTGCAGAAAGTGTCAAAACGTGTTTTTCAGCAGAAATAAACATGTTTCTGCAAGTTTGGTCAACCCCATATAAGTTATGGGGCAGTAACAGCACACTTTTGAAAACGTGTTTTTCAGCCCGAAATAAACACGTTTTTTCAGACAACTGAATCCCTATGTAACTGAAAGGCTCAAAAGAGCCCACACACTCAGCTCTTAACCCCAGTGTGCAGAAAGTGTCAAAACGTGTTTTTCAGCAGAAATAAACATGTTTCTGCAAGTTTGGTCACCACCATGTAAGTTATGGGGCAGTAACAGCACCCTTTTGAAAACGTGTTTTTCAGCCTGAAATAAACGCGTTTTTACAGACAACTGAATCCGTATGTAACTGCAAGGCTCAAAAGAGCCCACACACTCAGCTCTTAACCCCAGTGTGCAGAAAGTGTCAAAACATGTTTTTCAGAAGAAATAAACATGTTTCTGCAAGTTTGGTCACCCCCATGTAAGTTATGGGGCAGTAACAGCACACTTTTAAAAACGTGTTTTTCAGCCCGAAATAAACGCGTTTTTTCAGACAACTGAATCCCTATGTAACTGCAAGGCTCAAAAGAGCCCACACACTCAGCTCTTAACCCCAGTGTGCAGAAAGTGTCAAAACGTGTTTTTCAGCAGAAATAAACATGTTTCTGCAAGTTTGGTCAACCCCATGTAAGTTATGGGGCAGTAACAGCACACTTTTGAAAACGTGTTTTTCAGCCCGAAATAAACACGTTTTTTCAGACAACTGAATCCCTATGTAACTGAAAGGCTCAAAAGAGCCCACACACTCAGCTCTTAACCCCAGTGTGCAGAAAGTGTCAAAACATGTTTTTCAGAAGAAATAAACATGTTTCTGCAAGTTTGGTCACCCCCATGTAAGTTATGGGGCAGTAACAGCACACTTTTAAAAACGTGTTTTTCAGCCCGAAATAAACGCGTTTTTTCAGACAACTGAATCCCTATGTAACTGAAAGGCTCAAAAGAGCCCACACACTCAGCTCTTAACCCCAGTGTGCAGAAAGTGTCAAAACGTGTTTTTCAGCAGAAATAAACATGTTTCTGCAAGTTTGGTCACCACCATGTAAGTTATGGGGCAGTAACAGCACCCTTTTGAAAACGTGTTTTTCAGCCTGAAATAAACGCGTTTTTACAGACAACTGAATCCGTATGTAACTGCAAGGCTCAAAAGAGCCCACACACTCAGCTCTTAACCCCAGTGTGCAGAAAGTGTCAAAACATGTTTTTCAGAAGAAATAAACATGTTTCTGCAAGTTTGGTCACCCCCATGTAAGTTATGGGGCAGTAACAGCACACTTTTAAAAACGTGTTTTTCAGCCCGAAATAAACGCGTTTTTTCAGACAACTGAATCCCTATGTAACTGCAAGGCTCAACAGAGCCCACACACTCAGCTCTTAACCCCAGTGTGCAGAAAGTGTCAAAACGTGTTTTTCAGCAGAAATAAACATGTTTCTGCAAGTTTGGTCACCCCCATGTAAGTTATGGGGCAGTAACAGCATACTTTTAAAAACGTGTTTTTCAGCCCGAAATAAACGCGTTTTTTTCATACAACTGAATCCGTATGTAACTGCAAGGCTCAGAAGAGCCCACACACTCAGCTCTTAACCCCAGTGTGCAGAAAGTGTCAAAACGTGTTTTTCAGCAGAAATAAACATGTTTCTGCAAGTTTGGTCAACCCCATATAAGTTATGGGGCAGTAACAGCACACTTTTGAAAACGTGTTTTTCAGCCCGAAATAAACACGTTTTTTCAGACAACTGAATCCCTATGTAACTGAAAGGCTCAAAAGAGCCCACACACTCAGCTCTTAACCCCAGTGTGCAGAAAGTGTCAAAACGTGTTTTTCAGCAGAAATAAACATGTTTCTGCAAGTTTGGTCACCACCATGTAAGTTATGGGGCAGTAACAGCACCCTTTTGAAAACGTGTTTTTCAGCCTGAAATAAACGCGTTTTTACAGACAACTGAATCCGTATGTAACTGCAAGGCTCAAAAGAGCCCACACACTCAGCTCTTAACCCCAGTGTGCAGAAAGTGTCAAAACATGTTTTTCAGAAGAAATAAACATGTTTCTGCAAGTTTGGTCACCCCCATGTAAGTTATGGGGCAGTAACAGCACACTTTTAAAAACGTGTTTTTCAGCCCGAAATAAACGCGTTTTTTCAGACAACTGAATCCCTATGTAACTGCAAGGCTCAAAAGAGCCCACACACTCAGCTCTTAACCCCAGTGTGCAGAAAGTGTCAAAACGTGTTTTTCAGCAGAAATAAACATGTTTCTGCAAGTTTGGTCAACCCCATGTAAGTTATGGGGCAGTAACAGCACACTTTTGAAAACGTGTTTTTCAGCCCGAAATAAACACGTTTTTTCAGACAACTGAATCCCTATGTAACTGAAAGGCTCAAAAGAGCCCACACACTCAGCTCTTAACCCCAGTGTGCAGAAAGTGTCAAAACATGTTTTTCAGAAGAAATAAACATGTTTCTGCAAGTTTGGTCACCCCCATGTAAGTTATGGGGCAGTAACAGCACACTTTTAAAAACGTGTTTTTCAGCCCGAAATAAACGCGTTTTTTCAGACAACTGAATCCCTATGTAACTGAAAGGCTCAAAAGACCCCACACACTCAGCTCTTAACCCCAGTGTGCAGAAAGTGTCAAAACGTGTTTTTCAGCAGAAATAAACGTTTCTGCAAGTTTGGTCACCACCATGTAAGTTATGGGGCAGTAACAGCACACTTTTGAAAACGTGTTTTTCAGCCCGAAATAAACGCGTTTTTTCAGACAACTGAATCCCTATGTAACTGCAAAGCTCAGAAGAGCCCACACACTCAGCTCTTAACCCCAGTGTGCAGAAAGTGTCAAAACGTGTTTTTCAGCAGAAATAAACATGTTTCTGCAAGTTTGGTCACCCCCATGTAAGTTATGGGGCAGTAACAACACACTTTTGAAAACGTGTTTTTCAGCCCGAAATAAACGCGTTTTTTCAGGCAACTGAATCCCTATGTAACTGCAAGGCTCAAAAGAGCCCACACACTCAGCTCTTAACCCCAGTGTGCAGAAAGTGTCAAAACATGTTTTTCAGCAGAAATAAACATGTTTCTGCAAGTTTGGTCACCCCCATGTAAGTTATGGTGCAGTAACAGCACACTTTTGAAAACGTGTTTTTCAGCCCGAAATAAACGCGTTTTTTCAGACAACTGAATCCCTATGTAACTGAAAGGCTCAAAAGAGCCCACACACTCAGCTCTTAACCAAAGTGTGCAGAAAGTGTCAAAACGTGTTTTTCTGCAGAAATAAACATGTTTCTGCAAGTTTGGTCACCATCATGTAAGTTATGGGGTAGTAACAGCACACTTTTGAAAACGTGTTTTTCAGCCCGAAATAAACGCGTTTTTACAGACAACTGAATCCGTATGTAACTGCAAGGCTCAAAAGAGCCCACACACTCAGCTCTTAATCCCAGTGTGCAGAAAGTGTCAAAACATGTTTTTCAGAAAAAATAAACATGTTTCTGCAAGTTTGGTCACCCCCATGTAAGTTATGGGGCAGTAACAGCACACTTTTAAAAACGTGTTTTTCAGCCCGAAATAAACGCGTTTTTTCAGACAACTGAATCCCTATGTAACTGAAAGGCTCAAAAGAGCCCACACACTCAGCTCTTAACCCCAGTGTGCAGAAAGTGTCAAAACGTGTTTTTCAGCAGAAATAAACATGTTTCTGCAAGTTTGGTCACCACCATGTAAGTTATGGGGCAGTAACAGCACACTTTTGAAAACGTGTTTTTCAGCCCGAAATAAACGCGTTTTTTCAGACAACTGAATCCATAAGTAACTGCAAAGCTCAGAAGAGCCCACACACTCAGCTCTTAACCCCAGTGTGCAGAAAGTGTCAAAACGTGTTTTTCAGCAGAAATAAACATGTTTCTGCAAGTTTGGTCACCCCCATGTAAGTTATGGGGCAGTAACAGCACACTTTTGAAAACGTGTTTTTCAGCCCGAAATAAACACGTTTTTTCAGACAACTGAATCCCTATGTAACTGAAAGGCTCAAAAGAGCCCACACACTCAGCTCTTAACCCCAGTGTGCAGAAAGTGTCAAAACGTGTTTTTCAGCAGAAATAAACATGTTTCTGCAAGTTTGGTCACCACCATGTAAGTTATGGGGCAGTAACAGCACCCTTTTGAAAACGTGTTTTTCAGCCTGAAATAAACGCGTTTTTACAGACAACTGAATCCGTATGTAACTGCAAGGCTCAAAAGAGCCCACACACTCAGCTCTTAACCCCAGTGTGCAGAAAGTGTCAAAACATGTTTTTCAGAAGAAATAAACATGTTTCTGCAAGTTTGGTCACCCCCATGTAAGTTATGGGGCAGTAACAGCACACTTTTAAAAACGTGTTTTTCAGCCCGAAATAAACGCGTTTTTTCAGACAACTGAATCCCTATGTAACTGCAAGGCTCAAAAGAGCCCACACACTCAGCTCTTAACCCCAGTGTGCAGAAAGTGTCAAAACGTGTTTTTCAGCAGAAATAAACATGTTTCTGCAAGTTTGGTCAACCCCATGTAAGTTATGGGGCAGTAACAGCACACTTTTGAAAACGTGTTTTTCAGCCCGAAATAAACACGTTTTTTCAGACAACTGAATCCCTATGTAACTGAAAGGCTCAAAAGAGCCCACACACTCAGCTCTTAACCCCAGTGTGCAGAAAGTGTCAAAACATGTTTTTCAGAAGAAATAAACATGTTTCTGCAAGTTTGGTCACCCCCATGTAAGTTATGGGGCAGTAACAGCACACTTTTAAAAACGTGTTTTTCAGCCCGAAATAAACGCGTTTTTTCAGACAACTGAATCCCTATGTAACTGAAAGGCTCAAAAGAGCCCACACACTCAGCTCTTAACCCCAGTGTGCAGAAAGTGTCAAAACGTGTTTTTCAGCAGAAATAAACATGTTTCTGCAAGTTTGGTCACCACCATGTAAGTTATGGGGCAGTAACAGCACCCTTTTGAAAACGTGTTTTTCAGCCTGAAATAAACGCGTTTTTACAGACAACTGAATCCGTATGTAACTGCAAGGCTCAAAAGAGCCCACACACTCAGCTCTTAACCCCAGTGTGCAGAAAGTGTCAAAACATGTTTTTCAGAAGAAATAAACATGTTTCTGCAAGTTTGGTCACCCCCATGTAAGTTATGGGGCAGTAACAGCACACTTTTAAAAACGTGTTTTTCAGCCCGAAATAAACGCGTTTTTTCAGACAACTGAATCCCTATGTAACTGCAAGGCTCAACAGAGCCCACACACTCAGCTCTTAACCCCAGTGTGCAGAAAGTGTCAAAACGTGTTTTTCAGCAGAAATAAACATGTTTCTGCAAGTTTGGTCACCCCCATGTAAGTTATGGGGCAGTAACAGCATACTTTTAAAAACGTGTTTTTCAGCCCGAAATAAACGCGTTTTTTTCATACAACTGAATCCGTATGTAACTGCAAGGCTCAGAAGAGCCCACACACTCAGCTCTTAACCCCAGTGTGCAGAAAGTGTCAAAACGTGTTTTTCAGCAGAAATAAACATGTTTCTGCAAGTTTGGTCAACCCCATATAAGTTATGGGGCAGTAACAGCACACTTTTGAAAACGTGTTTTTCAGCCCGAAATAAACACGTTTTTTCAGACAACTGAATCCCTATGTAACTGAAAGGCTCAAAAGAGCCCACACACTCAGCTCTTAACCCCAGTGTGCAGAAAGTGTCAAAACGTGTTTTTCAGCAGAAATAAACATGTTTCTGCAAGTTTGGTCACCACCATGTAAGTTATGGGGCAGTAACAGCACCCTTTTGAAAACGTGTTTTTCAGCCTGAAATAAACGCGTTTTTACAGACAACTGAATCCGTATGTAACTGCAAGGCTCAAAAGAGCCCACACACTCAGCTCTTAACCCCAGTGTGCAGAAAGTGTCAAAACATGTTTTTCAGAAGAAATAAACATGTTTCTGCAAGTTTGGTCACCCCCATGTAAGTTATGGGGCAGTAACAGCACACTTTTAAAAACGTGTTTTTCAGCCCGAAATAAACACGTTTTTTCAGACAACTGAATCCCTATGTAACTGCAAGGCTCAAAAGAGCCCACACACTCAGCTCTTAACCCCAGTGTGCAGAAAGTGTCAAAACGTGTTTTTCAGCAGAAATAAACATGTTTCTGCAAGTTTGGTCAACCCCATGTAAGTTATGGGGCAGTAACAGCACACTTTTGAAAACGTGTTTTTCAGCCCGAAATAAACGCGTTTTTTCAGACAACTGAATCCCTATGTAACTGCAAAGCTCAGAAGAGCCCACACACTCAGCTCTTAACCCCAGTGTGCAGAAAGTGTCAAAACGTGTTTTTCAGCAGAAATAAACATGTTTCTGCAAGTTTGGTCACCCCCATGTAAGTTATGGGGCAGTAACAACACACTTTTGAAAACGTGTTTTTCAGCCCGAAATAAACGCGTTTTTTCAGGCAACTGAATCCCTATGTAACTGCAAGGCTCAAAAGAGCCCACACACTCAGCTCTTAACCCCAGTGTGCAGAAAGTGTCAAAACATGTTTTTCAGCAGAAATAAACATGTTTCTGCAAGTTTGGTCACCCCCATGTAAGTTATGGTGCAGTAACAGCACACTTTTGAAAACGTGTTTTTCAGCCCGAAATAAACGCGTTTTTTCAGACAACTGAATCCCTATGTAACTGAAAGGCTCAAAAGAGCCCACACACTCAGCTCTTAACCAAAGTGTGCAGAAAGTGTCAAAACGTGTTTTTCTGCAGAAATAAACATGTTTCTGCAAGTTTGGTCACCATCATGTAAGTTATGGGGTAGTAACAGCACACTTTTGAAAACGTGTTTTTCAGCCCGAAATAAACGCGTTTTTACAGACAACTGAATCCGTATGTAACTGCAAGGCTCAAAAGAGCCCACACACTCAGCTCTTAATCCCAGTGTGCAGAAAGTGTCAAAACATGTTTTTCAGAAAAAATAAACATGTTTCTGCAAGTTTGGTCACCCCCATGTAAGTTATGGGGCAGTAACAGCACACTTTTAAAAACGTGTTTTTCAGCCCGAAATAAACGCGTTTTTTCAGACAACTGAATCCCTATGTAACTGAAAGGCTCAAAAGAGCCCACACACTCAGCTCTTAACCCCAGTGTGCAGAAAGTGTCAAAACGTGTTTTTCAGCAGAAATAAACATGTTTCTGCAAGTTTGGTCACCACCATGTAAGTTATGGGGCAGTAACAGCACACTTTTGAAAACGTGTTTTTCAGCCCGAAATAAACGCGTTTTTTCAGACAACTGAATCCATAAGTAACTGCAAAGCTCAGAAGAGCCCACACACTCAGCTCTTAACCCCAGTGTGCAGAAAGTGTCAAAACGTGTTTTTCAGCAGAAATAAACATGTTTCTGCAAGTTTGGTCACCCCCATGTAAGTTATGGGGCAGTAACAACACACTTTTGAAAACGTGTTTTTCAGCCCGAAATAAACGCGTTTTTTCAGGCAACTGAATCCCTATGTAACTGCAAGGCTCAAAAGAGCCCACACACTCAGCTCTTAACCCCAGTGTGCAGAAAGTGTCAAAACATGTTTTTCAGCAGAAATAAACATGTTTCTGCAAGTTTGGTCACCACCATGTAAGTTATGGGGCAGTAACAGCACCCTTTTGAAAACGTGTTTTTCAGCCTGAAATAAACGCGTTTTTACAGACAACTGAATCCCTATGTAACTGCAAGGCTCAAAAGAGCCCACACACTCAGCTCTTAACCCCAGTGTGCAGAAAGTGTCAAAACGTGTTTTTCAGCAGAAATAAACATGTTTCTGCAAGTTTGGTCACCCCCATGTAACTTATGGGGCAGTAACAGCACACTTCTCAAAACGTGTTTTTCAGCCCGAGATAAACGTGTTTTTTCAGCCTACTGAAACCCAATGTAACTGCAAGGCTCAGAAGAGCCCACACACTCAGCTCTTAACCCCAGTGTGCAGAAAGTGTCAAAACGTGTTTTTCAGCAGAAATAAACATGTTTCTGCAAGTTTGGTCAACCCCATGTAACTTATGGGGCAGTAGCAGCACACTTCTCAAAACGTGTTTTTCAGCCTGAAATAAACGCGTTTTTTCAGCCTAATGAAACCCAATGTAACTGCAAGGCTCAGAAGAGCCCACACACTCAGCTCTTAACCCCAGTGTGCAGAGAGTGTCAAAACGTGTTTTTCAGCAAAAATAAACATGTTTCTGCAAGTTTGGTCAACCCCATGTAACTTATGGGGCAGTAGCATCACACTTCTCAAAACGTGTTTTTCAGCCCGAAATAAACGCGTTTTTTCAGCCTACTGAAACCCAATGTAACTGCAAGGCTCAGAAGAGCCCACACACTCAGCTCTTAACCCCAGTGTGCAGAAAGTGTCAAAACGTGTTTTTCAGCAGAAATAAACATGTTTCTGCAAGTTTGGTCAACCCCATGTAACTTATGGGGCAGTAACAGCAGACTTTTCAAAACGTGTTTTTCAGCCCAAGATAAACGTGTTTTTTCAGTCTGTTGAATCTCCATGTAATTGCAAGGCTCAGAGAAGCTCACTGCCTCAGCTCTTAACTACAGTGTGCAGGAAGTGTCAAAACGTGTTTTTCAGCAGAAATAAACATGTTTCTGCAACTTTGGTCATCAACCATGTAACTTATGGGGCAGGTACAGCAGACTTTTCAAAACGTGTTTTTCAGCCCGAGATAAACGCGTTTTTTCAATCTGTTGAATCCCAATGTAACTGCTAGGCTCAGAAGAGCTCACTTCCTCAGCTCTTAACACCAGTGTGCAGAAAGTGTCAAAACGTGTTTTCCAGCAGAAATAAACATGTTTCTGCAACTTTGGTCGTCCCCATGTAACTTATGGGGCAGGTACAGCAGACTTTTCTAAACGTGTTTTTCAGCCCGAGATAAATGCGTTTTTTTAGTCTTTTGAATCTCCATGTAATTGCAAGGCTCAGAAGAGCTCACTGCCTCAACTCTTAACCCCAGTGTGTAGAAAGTGTCAAAACGTGTTTTTCAGCAGAAATAAACATGTTTCTGCAACTTTGGTCATCCCCATGTAACTTATGGGGCAGGTACAGCAGACTTTTCAAAACGTGTTTTTCAGCCCGAGATAAACGCGTTTTTTCAGACAGTTGAATCTCCATGTAATTGCAAGGCTCAGAAGAGCTCACTGCCTCAACTCTTAACCCCAGTGTGCAGAAAGTGTCAAAACGTGTTTTCCAGCAGTAATAAACATGTTTCTGCAACTTTGGTCATCCCCATGTAACTTATGGGGCAGTAACAGCAGACTTTTCAAAACGTGTTTTTCAGACCGAGATAAACGCGTTTTTTCAGTCTTTTGAATCCCAATGTAACTGCTAGGCTCAGAAAAGCTCACTTCCACAGCTTTTAACCCCAGAGTGAAGAAAGCGTCAAAACGTGTTTTCCAGCAGAAATAAACATGTTTCTGCAACTTTGGTCATCAACCATGTAACTTATGGGGCAGTAACAGCAGACTTTTCAAAATGTGTTTTTCAGCCCGAGATAAATGTGTTTGTTCAGTCTTTTAAATCTCCGTGTAATTGCAAGGCTCAGAAGAGCTCACTGCCTCAGCTCTTAACCCCAGTGTGCAGAAAGTGTCAAAACGTGTTTTCCAGCTGAAATAAACATGTTTTTGCAACTTTGGTCATCCCCATGTAACTTATGGGGCAGTAACAGCAGGCTTTTCAAAACGTGTTTTTCAGCCCGACATAAACGTGTTTGTTCAGTCTTTTGAATCTCCGTGTAATTGCAAGGCTCAGAAGATCTCACTGCCTCGACTCTTAACCCCAGTGTGCAGAAAGTGTCAAAACGTGTTTTCCAGCAGAAATAAACGTTTCTGCAACTTTGGTCGTCCCCATGTAACTTATGGGGCAGGTACAGCAGACTTTTCAAAACGTGTTTTTCAGCCCGAGATAAACGCATTTTTTCAGACTGTTGAATCTCCATGTAATTGCAAGGCTCAGAAGAGCTCACTGCCTTAACTCTTAACCCCAGTGTGCAGAAAGTGTCAAAACGTGTTTTCCAGCAGAAATAAACATGTTTCTGCAACTTTGGTCATCCCCATGTAACTTATGGGGCAGTAACAGCAGACTTTTCAAAACGTGTTTTTCAGCCCGAGATAAACGCGTTTTTTCAAACTGTTGAATCTCCATGTAATTGGAAGGCTCAGAAGAGCTCACTGCCTCAGCTCTTAACCCCAGTGTGCAGGAAGTGTCAAAACGTGTTTTTCAGAAGAAATAAACATGTTTCTGCAACTTTGGTCATCAACCATGTAACTTATGGGGCAGTAACAGCAGACTTTTCAAAATGTGTTTTTCAGGCCGAGATAAACGCGTTTTTTCAGTCTGTTGAATCTCCATGTAATTGCAAGGCTGAGAAGAGCTAACTGCCTCAGCTCTTAACCCCAGTGTGCAGAAAGTGTCAAAACGTGATTTTCAGCAGAAATAAACATGTTTCTGCAACTTTGGTCATCAACCATGTAACTTACAGGGCAGTAAGAGCAGACTTTTCAAAACATGTTTTTCAGCCCGAGATAAACGCTTTTTTTCAGACTTTTGAATCTCCATGTAATTGCAAGGCTCAGACGATCTCACTGCCTCAACTCTTAACCCCAGTGTGCAGAAAGTGTCAAAACGTGTTTTTCAGAAGAAATAAACATGTTTCTGCAACTTTGGTCATCCCCATGTAACTTATGGGGCAGGTACAGCAGCCTTTTCAAAACGTGTTTTTCAGCCCGAGATAAACGCATTTTTTCAGACTGTTGAATCTCCATGTAATTGCAAGGCTCAGAAGAGCTCACTGCCTCAACTCTTAACCCCAGTGTGTAGAAAGTGTCAAAACGTGTTTTTCAGAAGAAATAAACATGTTTCTGCAACTTTGGTCATCCCCATGTAACTTATGGGGCAGGTACAGCAGCCTTTTCAAAACGTGTTTTTCAGCCCGAGATAAACGCGTTTTTTCAATCTGTTGAATCCCAATGTAACTGCTAGGCTCAGAAGAGCTCACTGCCTCAGCTCTTAACCCCAGTGTGCAGAAAGTGTCAAAACGTGTTTTTCAGCAGAAATAAACATGTTTCTGCAACTTTGGTCATCCCCATGTAACTTATGGGGCAGTAACAGCAGACTTTTCAAAACGTGTTTTTCAGCCCGTGATAAACTTTTTTTTTCAGTCTGTTGAATCTCCATGTAATTGCAAGGCTCAGAAGATCTCACTGCCTCAGCTCTTAACCCCAGTGTGCAGAAAGTGTCAAAACGTGTTTTTCAGAAGAAATAAACATGTTTCTGCAACTTTGGTCATCCCCATGTAACTTATGGGGCAGTAACAGCAGACTTTTCAAAATGTGTTTTTCAGCCCGAGATAAACGTGTTTTTTCAGTCTGTTGAATCTCCATGTAATTGCAAGGCTCAGAAGAGCTCACTGCCTCAGCTCTTAACCCCAGTGTGCAGTAAGTGTCAAAACGCGTTTTCCAGCTGAAATAAACATGTTTTTGCAACTTTGGTCATCCCCATGTAACTTATGGGGCAGTAACAGCAGACTTTTCAAAACGTGTTTTTCAGCCCGAGATAAACGCGCTTTTTCAGACTGTTGAATTTCCATGTAATTGCAAGGCTCAGAAGAGCTCACTGCCTCAACTCTTAACCCCAGTGTGCAGAAAGTGTCAAAACGTGTTTTTCAGCCCGAGATAAACGCGTTTTTTCAGTCTTTTGAATCTCCGTGTAATTGCAAGGCTCAGAAGAGTTCACTGCCTCAACTCTTAACCCCAGTGTGCAGAAAGTGTCAAAACGTGTTTTTCAGAAGAAATAAACATGTTTCTGCAACTTTGGTCATCCCCATGTAACTTATGGGGCAGTAACAGCAGACTTTTCAAAACGTGTTTTTCAGCCCGTGATAAACATGTTTTTTCAGTCTGTTGAATCTCCATGTAATTGCAAGGCTCAGAAGATCTCACTGCCTCAACTCTTAACCCCAGTGTGCAGAAAGTGTCAAAACGTGTTTTTCAGCAGAAATAAACATGTTTCTGCAACTTTGGTCATCCCCATGTAACTTATGGGGCAGGTACAGCAGACTTTTCAAAACGTGTTTTTCAGCCCGAGATAAACGCGTTTTTTCAATCTGTTGAATCCCAATGTAACTGCTAGGCTCAGAAGAGCTCACTTCCTCAGCTCTTAACTCCAGTGTGCAGAAAGTGTCAAAACGTGTTTTCCAGCAGAAATAAACATGTTTCTGCAACTTTGGTCGTCCCCATGTAACTTATGGGGCAGTAACAGCAGACTTTTCAAAACGTGTTTTTCAGCCCGAGATAAACGCGTTTTTTCAAACTGTTGAATCTCCATGTAATTGGAAGGCTCAGAAGAGCTCACTGCCTCAGCTCTTAACCCCAGTGTGCAGGAAGTGTCAAAACCTGTTTTTCAGAAGAAATAAACATGTTTCTGCAACTTTGGTCATCAACCATGTAACTTATGGGGCAGTAACAGCAGACTTTTCAAAATGTGTTTTTCAGGCCGAGATAAACGCGTTTTTTCAGTCTGTTGAATCTCCATGTAATTGCGAGGATGAGAAGAGCTCACTGCCTCAGCTCTAACCCCAGTGTGCAGAAAGTGTCAAAACGTGTTTTTCAGCAGAAATAAACATGTTTCTGCAACTTTGGTCATCAACCATGTAACTTATAGGGCAGTAAGAGCAGACTTTTCAAAACATGTTTTTCAGCCCGAGATAAACGCGTTTTTTCAGACTTTTGAATCTCCATGTAATTGCAAGGCTCAGACGATCTCACTGCCTCAACTCTTAACCCCAGTGTGCAGAAAGTGTCAAAACGTGTTTTTCAGAAGAAATAAACATGTTTCTGCAACTTTGGTCATCCCCATGTAACTTATGGGGCAGGTACAGCAGACTTATCTAAACGTGTTTTTCAGCCCGAGATAAACGCATTTTTTCAGACTGTTTAATCTCCATGTAATTGCAAGGCTCAGAAGAGCTCACTGCCTTAACTCTTAACCCCAGTGTGCAGAAAGTGTCAAAACGTGTTTTTCAGAAGAAATAAACGTGTTTCTGCAACTTTGGTCATCCCCATGTAACTTATGGGGCAGTAACAGCAGCCTTTTCAAAACGTGTTTTTCAGCCCAAGATAAACGCATTTTTTCAATCTGTTGAATCCCAATGTAACTGCTACGCTCAGAAGAGCTCACTGCCTCAGCTCTTAACCCCAGTGTGCAGAAAGTGTCAAAACGTGTTTTTCAGCAGAATAAACATGTTTCTGCAACTTTGGTCATCAACCATGTAACTTATAGGGCAGTAAGAGCAGACTTTTCAAAACATGTTTTTCAGCCCGAGATAAACGCGTTTTTTCAGACTGTTGAATCTCCATGTAATTGCAAGGCTCAGAAGAGCTCACTGCCTCAACTCTTAACCCCAGTGTGCAGAAAGTGTCAAAACGTGTTTTTCAGCAGAAATAAACATGTTTCTGCAACTTTGGTCATCCCCATGTAACTTATGGGGCAGGTACAGCAGCCTTTTCAAAACGTGTTTCTCAGCCCGAGATAAACGCGTTTTTTCAATCTGTTGAATCCCAATGTAACTGCTAGGCTCAGAAGAGCTCACTGCCTCAGCTCTTAACCCCAGTGTGCAGAAAGTGTCAAAACGTGTTTTTCAGCAGAAATAAACATGTTTCTGCAACTTTGGTCATCCCCATGTAACTTATGGGGCAGTAACAGCAGACTTTTCAAAACGTGTTTTTCAGCCCAAGATAAACGTGTTTTTTCAGTCTGTTGAATCTCCATGTAATTGCAAGGCTCAGAACAGCTCACTGCCTCAGCTCTTAACTACAGTGTGCAGGAAGTGTCAAAACGTGTTTTTCAGCAGAAATAAACATGTTTCTGCAACTTTGGTCATCAACCATGTAACTTATGGGGCAGGTACAGCAGACTTTTCAAAACGTGTTTTTCAGCCCGAGATAAACGCGTTTTTTCAATCTGTTGAATCCCAATGTAACTGCTAGGCTCAGAAGAGCTCACTTCCTCAGCTCTTAACTCCAGTGTGCAGAAAGTGTCAAAACGTGTTTTTCAGCAGAAATAAACATGTTTCTGCAACTTTGGTCATCCCCATGTAACTTATGGGGCAGGTACAGCAGACTTTTCAAAACGTGTTTTTCAGCCCGAGATAAACGCGTTTTTTCAGACTGTTGAATCTCCATGTAACTGCAAGGCTCAGAAGAGCTCACTGCCTCAACTCTTAACCCCAGAGTGCAGAAAGTGTCAAAATGTGTTTTCCAGCAGAAATAAACATGTTTCTGCAAATTTGGTCATCCCCATGTAACTTATGGGGCAGGTACAGCAGACTTTTCAAAACGTGTTTTTCAGCCCGAGATAAACACGTTTTTTCAGTCTGTTGAATCCCAATGTAACTGCTAGGCTCAGAAGAGCTCACTTCCTCAGCTTTTAACCCCAGTGTGAAGAAAGCGTCAAAACGTGTTTTCCAGCAGAAATAAACATGTTTCTGCAACTTTGGTCATCACCATGTAACTTATGGGGCAGTAACAGCAGACTTTTCAAAATGTGTTTTTCAGCCCGAGATAAACGTGTTTTTTCAGTCTGTTGAATCTCCGTGTAATTGCAAGGCTCAGAAGAGCTCACTGCCTCAGCTCTTAACTCCAGTGTGCAGGAAGTGTCAAAACGTGTTTTTCAGCAGAAATAAACATGTATCTGCATCTTTGGTCATCAACCATCTAACTTATGGGGCAGTAACAGCAGACTTTTCAAAACGTGTTTTTCAGCCCGAGATAAACGCATTTTTTCAGTCTGTTGAATCTCCATGTATTTGCAAGGCTCAGAAGAGCTCACTGCCTCAACTCTTAACCCCAGTGTGCAGAAAGTGTCAAAACGTGTTTTTCAGAAGAAATAAACATGTTTCTGCAACTTTGGTCATCCCCATGTAACTTATGGGGCAGTAACAGCAGACTTTTCAAAACGTGTTTTTCAGCCCGAGATAAAGGCGTTTTTTCAGACTGTTGAATCTCCATGTAATTGCAAGGCTCAGAAGAGCTCACTGCCTCAACTCTTAACCCCAGTGTGCAGAAAGTGTCAAAATGTGTTTTCCAGCAGAAATAAACATGTTTCTGCAACTTTGGTCATCCCCATGTAACTTATGGGGCAGTAACAGCAGACTTTTCAAAACGTGTTTTTCAGCCCGAGATAAACTCGTTTTTTCAGTCTGTTGAATCCCAATGTAACTGCTAGGCTCAGAAGAGCTCACTTCCTCAGCTTTTAACCCCAGTGTGAAGAAAGCGTCAAAACGTGTTTTCCAGCAGAAATAAACATGTTTCTGCAACTTTGGTCATCAACCATGTAACTTATGGGGCAGTAACAGCAGACTTTTCAAAATGTGTTTTTCAGCCCGAGATAAACGTGTTTTTTCAGTCTGTTGAATCTCCGTGTAATTGCAAGGCTCAGAAGAGCTCACTGCCTCAGCTCTTAACTCCAGTGTGCAGGAAGTGTCAAAACGTGTTTTTCAGAAGAAATAAACATGTTTCTGCAACTTTGGTCATCCCCATGTAACTTATGGGGCAGTAACAGCAGACTTTTCAAAACGTGTTTTTCAGCCCAAGATAAACGTGTTTTTTCAGTCTGTTGAATCTCCATGTAATTGCAAGGCTCAGAAGAGCTCACTGCCTCAGCTCTTAACTACAGTGTGCAGGAAGTGTCAAAACGTGTTTTTCAGCAGAAATAAACATGTTTCTGCAACTTTGGTCATCAACCATGTAACTTATGGGGCAGGTACAGCAGACTTTTCAAAACGTGTTTTTCAGCCCGAGATAAACGCGTTTTTTCAATCTGTTGAATCCCAATGTAACTGCTAGGCTCAGAAGAGCTCACTTCCTCAGCTCTTAACTCCAGTGTGCAGAAAGTGTCAAAACGTGTTTTCCAGCAGAAATAAACATGTTTCTGCAACTTTGGTCGTCCCCATGTAACTTATGGGGCAGGTACAGCAGACTTTTCTAAACGTGTTTTTCAGCCCGAGATAAATGCGTTTTTTTAGTCTTTTGAATCTCCATGTAATTGCAAGGCTCAGAAGAGCTCACTGCTCAACTCTTAACCCCAGTGTATAGAAAGTGTCAAAACGTGTTTTTCAGCAGAAATAAACATGTTTCTGCAACTTTGGTCATCCCCATGTAACTTATGGGGCAGGTACAGCAGACTTTTCAAAACGTGTTTTTCAGCCCGAGATAAACACGTTTTTTCAGACTGTTGAATCTCCATGTAATTGCAAGGCTCAGAAGAGCTCACTGCCTCAACTCTTAACCCCAGTGTGCAGAAAGTGTCAAAATGTGTTTTCCAGCAGAAATAAACATGTTTCTGCAACTTTGGTCATCCCCATGTAACTTATGGGGCAGTAACAGCAGACTTTTCAAAACGTGTTTTTCAGCCCGAGATAAACGCGTTTTTTCAGTCTGTTGAATCCCAATGTAACTGCTAGACTCAGAAGAGCTCACTTCCTCAGCTTTTAACCCCAGTGTGAAGAAAGCGTCAAAACGTGTTTTCCAGCAGAAATAAACATGTTTCTGCAACTTTGGTCATCAACCATGTAACTTATGGGGCAGTAACAGCAGACTTTTCAAAATGTGTTTTTCAGCCCGAGATAAACGTGTTTTTTCAGTCTGTTGAATCTCCGTGTAATTGCAAGGCTCAGAAGAGCTCACTGCCTCAGCTCTTAACTCCAGTGTGCAGGAAGTGTGAAAACGTGTTTTTCAGAAGAAATAAACGTGTTTCTGCAACTTTGGTCATCCCCATGTAACTTATGGGGCAGGTACAGCAGACTTTTCTAAACGTGTTTTTCAGCCCGAGATAAACGCATTTTTTCAGACTGTTGAATCTCCATGTAATTGCAAGGCTCAGAAGAGCTCACTGCCTTAACTCTTAACCCCAGTGTGCAGAAAGTGTCAAAACGTGTTTTTCAGAAGAAATAAACGTGTTTCTGCAACTTTGGTCATCCCCATGTAACTTATGGGGCAGTAACAGCAGCCTTTTCAAAACATGTTTTTCAGCCCAAGATAAACGCATTTTTTCAATCTGTTGAATCCCAATGTAACTGCTACGCTCAGAAGAGCTCACTGCCTCAGCTCTTAACCCCAGTGTGCAGAAAATGTCAAAACGTGTTTTTCAGCAGAATAAACATGTTTCTGCAACTTTGGTCATCAACCATGTAACTTATAGGGCAGTAAGAGCAGACTTTTCAAAACATGTTTTTCAGCCCGAGATAAACGCGTTATTTCAGACTGTTGAATCTCCATGTAATTGCAAGGCTCAGAAGAGCTCACTGCCTCAACTCTTAACCCCAGTGTGCAGAAAGTGTCAAAACGTGTTTTTCAGCAGAAATAAACATGTTTCTGCAACTTTGGTCATCCCCATGTAACTTATGGGGCAGGTACAGCAGCCTTTTCAAAACGTGTTTTTCAGCCCGAGATAAACGCGTTTTTTCAATCTGTTGAATCCCAATGTAACTGCTAGGCTCAGAAGAGCTCACTGCCTCAGCTCTTAACCCCAGTGTGCAGAAAGTGTCAAAACGTGTTTTTCAGCAGAAATAAACATGTTTCTGCAACTTTGGTCATCCCCATGTAACTTATGGGGCAGTAACAGCAGACTTTTCAAAACGTGTTTTTCAGCCCGTGATAAACTTTTTTTTTCAGTCTGTTGAATCTCCATGTAATTGCAAGGCTCAGAAGATCTCACTGCCTCAGCTCTTAACCCCAGTGTGCAGAAAGTGTCAAAACGTGTTTTTCAGAAGAAATAAACATGTTTCTGCAACTTTGGTCATCCCCATGTAACTTATGGGGCAGTTACAGAAGACTTTTCAAAATCTGTTTTTCAGCCCGAGATAAACGTGTTTTTTCAGTCTGTTGAATCTCCATGTAATTGCAAGGCTCAGAAGAGCTCACTGCCTCAGCTCTTAACCCCAGTGTGCAGTAAGTGTCAAAACGCGTTTTCCAGCTGAAATAAACATGTTTTTGCAACTTTGGTCATCCCCATGTAACTTATGGGGCAGTAACAGCAGACTTTTCAAAACGTGTTTTTCAGCCCGAGATAAACGCGTTTTTTCAGACTGTTGAATTTCCATGTAATTGCAAGGCTCAGAAGAGCTCACTGCCTCAACTCTTAACCCCAGTGTGCAGAAAGTGTCAAAATGTGTTTTTCAGAAGAAATAAACATGTTTCTGCATATTTGGTCATCCCCATGTAACTTATGGGGCAGTAACAGCAGACTTTTCAAAACGTGTTTTTCAGCCCGTGATAAACGTGTTTTTTCAGTCTGTTGAATCTCCATGTAATTGCAAGGCTCAGAAGATCTCACTGCCTCAACTCTTAACCCCAGTGTGCAGAAAGTGTCAAAACGTGTTTTTCAGCAGAAATAAACATGTTTCTGCAACTTTGGTCATCCCCATGTAACTTATGGGGTAGTAACAGCAGCCTTTTCAAAACGTGTTTTTCAGCCCGAGATAAACGCGTTTTTTCAATCTGTTGAATCCCAATGTAACTGCTAGGCTCAGAAGAGCTCACTTCCTCAGCTCTTAACTCCAGTGTGCAGAAAGTGTCAAAACGTGTTTTCCAGCAGAAATAAACATGTTTCTGCAACTTTGGTCATCCCCATGTAACTTATGGGGCAGGTACAGCAGACTTTTCTAAACGTGTTTTTCAGCCCGAGATAAATGCGTTTTTTCAGTCTTTTGAATCTCCATGTAATTGCAAGGCTCAGAAGATCTCACTGCCTCAACTCTTAACCCCAGTGTGCAGAAAGTGTCAAAACGTGTTTTTCAGCAGAAATAAACATGTTTCTGCAACTTTGGTCATCCCCATGTAACTTATGGGGCAGGTACAGCAGCCTTTTCAAAACGTGTTTTTCAGCCCGAGATAAACGCGTTTTTTCAATCTGTTGAATCCCAATGTAACTGCTAGGCTCAGAAGAGCTCACTGCCTCAGCTCTTAACTACAGTGTGCAGAAAGTGTCAAAACGTGTTTTTCAGCAGAAATAAACATGTTTCTGCAACTTTGGTCATCCCCATGTAACTTATGGGGCAGTAAGAGCAGACTTTTCAAAACGTGTTTTTCAGCCAGAGATAAACGCGTTTTTTCAGACTGTTGAATCCCAATGTAACTGCTAGGCTCAGAAGAGCTCACTGCCTTAGCTCTTAACCCCAGTGTGCAGAAAGTGTCAAAATGTGTTTTCCAGCAGAAATAAACATGTTTCTGCAACTTTGGTCATCCCCATGTAACTTATGGGGCAGTAACAGCAGACTTTTCAAAACGTGTTTTTCAGCCCAAGATAAACGTGTTTTTTCAGTCTGTTGAATCTCCATGTAATTGCAAGGCTCAGAACAGCTCACTGCCTCAGCTCTTAACTACAGTGTGCAGGAAGTGTCAAAACGTGTTTTTCAGCAGAAATAAACATGTTTCTGCAACTTTGGTCATCAACCATGTAACTTATGGGGCAGGTACAGCAGACTTTTCAAAACGTGTTTTTCAGCCCGAGATAAACGCGTTTTTTCAATCTGTTGAATCCCAATGTAACTGCTAGGCTCAGAAGAGCTCACTTCCTCAGCTCTTAACTCCAGTGTGCAGAAAGTGTCAAAACGTGTTTTTCAGCAGAAATAAACATGTTTCTGCAACTTTGGTCATCCCCATGTAACTTATGGGGCAGGTACAGCAGACTTTTCAAAACGTGTTTTTCAGCCCGAGATAAACGCGTTTTTTCAGACTGTTGAATCTCCATGTAACTGCAAGGCTCAGAAGAGCTCACTGCCTCAACTCTTAACCCCAGAGTGCAGAAAGTGTCAAAATGTGTTTTCCAGCAGAAATAAACATGTTTCTGCAACTTTGGTCATCCCCATGTAACTTATGGGGCAGGTACAGCAGACTTTTCAAAACGTGTTTTTCAGCCCGAGATAAACACGTTTTTTCAGTCTGATGAATCCCAATGTAACTGCTAGGCTCAGAAGAGCTCACTTCCTCAGCTTTTAACCCCAGTGTGAAGAAAGCGTCAAAACGTGTTTTCCAGCAGAAATAAACATGTTTCTGCAACTTTGGTCATCACCATGTAACTTATGGGGCAGTAACAGCAGACTTTTCAAAATGTGTTTTTCAGCCCGAGATAAACGTGTTTTTTCAGTCTGTTGAATCTCCGTGTAATTGCAAGGCTCAGAAGAGCTCACTGCCTCAGCTCTTAACTCCAGTGTGCAGGAAGTGTCAAAACGTGTTTTTCAGCAGAAATAAACATGTTTCTGCATCTTTGGTCATCAACCATCTAACTTATGGGGCAGTAACAACAGACTTTTCAAAACGTGTTTTTCAGCCCGAGATAAACGCATTTTTTCAGTCTGTTGAATCTCCATGTATTTGCAAGGCTCAGAAGAGCTCACTGCCTCAACTCTTAACCCCAGTGTGCAGAAAGTGTCAAAACGTGTTTTTCAGAAGAAATAAACATGTTTCTGCAACTTTGGTCATCCCCATGTAACTTATGGGGCAGTAACAGCAGACTTTTCAAAACGTGTTTTTCAGCCCGAGATAAAGGCGTTTTTTCAGACTGTTGAATCTCCATGTAATTGCAAGGCTCAGAAGAGCTCACTGCCTCAACTCTTAACCCCAGTGTGCAGAAAGTGTCAAAATGTGTTTTCCAGCAGAAATAAACATGTTTCTGCAACTTTGGTCATCCCCATGTAACTTATGGGGCAGTAACAGCAGACTTTTCAAAACGTGTTTTTCAGCCCGAGATAAACTCGTTTTTTCAGTCTGTTGAATCCCAATGTAACTGCTAGGCTCAGAAGAGCTCACTTCCTCAGCTTTTAACCCCAGTGTGAAGAAAGCGTCAAAACGTGTTTTCCAGCAGAAATAAACATGTTTCTGCAACTTTGGTCATCAACCATGTAACTTATGGGGCAGTAACAGCAGACTTTTCAAAATGTGTTTTTCAGCCCGAGATAAACGTGTTTTTTCAGTCTGTTGAATCTCCGTGTAATTGCAAGGCTCAGAAGAGCTCACTGCCTCAGCTCTTAACTCCAGTGTGCAGGAAGTGTCAAAACGTGTTTTTCAGAAGAAATAAACATGTTTCTGCAACTTTGGTCATCCCCATGTAACTTATGGGGCAGTAACAGCAGACTTTTCAAAACGTGTTTTTCAGCCCAAGATAAACGTGTTTTTTCAGTCTGTTGAATCTCCATGTAATTGCAAGGCTCAGAAGAGCTCACTGCCTCAGCTCTTAACTACAGTGTGCAGGAAGTGTCAAAACGTGTTTTTCAGCAGAAATAAACATGTTTCTGCAACTTTGGTCATCAACCATGTAACTTATGGGGCAGGTACAGCAGACTTTTCAAAACGTGTTTTTCAGCCCGAGATAAACGCGTTTTTTCAATCTGTTGAATCCCAATGTAACTGCTAGGCTCAGAAGAGCTCACTTCCTCAGCTCTTAACTCCAGTGTGCAGAAAGTGTCAAAACGTGTTTTCCAGCAGAAATAAACATGTTTCTGCAACTTTGGTCGTCCCCATGTAACTTATGGGGCAGGTACAGCAGACTTTTCTAAACGTGTTTTTCAGCCCGAGATAAATGCGTTTTTTTAGTCTTTTGAATCTCCATGTAATTGCAAGGCTCAGAAGAGCTCACTGCCTCAACTCTTAACCCCAGTGTATAGAAAGTGTCAAAACGTGTTTTTCAGCAGAAATAAACATGTTTCTGCAACTTTGGTCATCCCCATGTAACTTATGGGGCAGGTACAGCAGACTTTTCAAAACGTGTTTTTCAGCCCGAGATAAACACGTTTTTTCAGACTGTTGAATCTCCATGTAATTGCAAGGCTCAGAAGAGCTCACTGCCTCAACTCTTAACCCCAGTGTGCAGAAAGTGTCAAAATGTGTTTTCCAGCAGAAATAAACATGTTTCTGCAACTTTGGTCATCCCCATGTAACTTATGGGGCAGTAACAGCAGACTTTTCAAAACGTGTTTTTCAGCCCGAGATAAACGCGTTTTTTCAGTCTGTTGAATCCCAATGTAACTGCTAGACTCAGAAGAGCTCACTTCCTCAGCTTTTAACCCCAGTGTGAAGAAAGCGTCAAAACGTGTTTTCCAGCAGAAATAAACATGTTTCTGCAACTTTGGTCATCAACCATGTAACTTATGGGGCAGTAACAGCAGACTTTTCAAAATGTGTTTTTCAGCCCGAGATAAACGTGTTTTTTCAGTCTGTTGAATCTCCGTGTAATTGCAAGGCTCAGAAGAGCTCACTGCCTCAGCTCTTAACTCCAGTGTGCAGGAAGTGTGAAAACGTGTTTTTCAGAAGAAATAAACGTGTTTCTGCAACTTTGGTCATCCCCATGTAACTTATGGGGCAGGTACAGCAGACTTTTCTAAACGTGTTTTTCAGCCCGAGATAAACGCATTTTTTCAGACTGTTGAATCTCCATGTAATTGCAAGGCTCAGAAGAGCTCACTGCCTTAACTCTTAACCCCAGTGTGCAGAAAGTGTCAAAACGTGTTTTTCAGAAGAAATAAACGTGTTTCTGCAACTTTGGTCATCCCCATGTAACTTATGGGGCAGTAACAGCAGCCTTTTCAAAACATGTTTTTCAGCCCAAGATAAACGCATTTTTTCAATCTGTTGAATCCCAATGTAACTGCTACGCTCAGAAGAGCTCACTGCCTCAGCTCTTAACCCCAGTGTGCAGAAAATGTCAAAACGTGTTTTTCAGCAGAATAAACATGTTTCTGCAACTTTGGTCATCAACCATGTAACTTATAGGGCAGTAAGAGCAGACTTTTCAAAACATGTTTTTCAGCCCGAGATAAACGCGTTTTTTCAGACTGTTGAATCTCCATGTAATTGCAAGGCTCAGAAGAGCTCACTGCCTCAACTCTTAACCCCAGTGTGCAGAAAGTGTCAAAACGTGTTTTTCAGCAGAAATAAACATGTTTCTGCAACTTTGGTCATCCCCATGTAACTTATGGGGCAGGTACAGCAGCCTTTTCAAAACGTGTTTTTCAGCCCGAGATAAACGCGTTTTTTCAATCTGTTGAATCCCAATGTAACTGCTAGGCTCAGAAGAGCTCACTGCCTCAGCTCTTAACCCCAGTGTGCAGAAAGTGTCAAAACGTGTTTTTCAGCAGAAATAAACATGTTTCTGCAACTTTGGTCATCCCCATGTAACTTATGGGGCAGTAACAGCAGACTTTTCAAAACGTGTTTTTCAGCCCGTGATAAACTTTTTTTTTCAGTCTGTTGAATCTCCATGTAATTGCAAGGCTCAGAAGATCTCACTGCCTCAGCTCTTAACCCCAGTGTGCAGAAAGTGTCAAAACGTGTTTTTCAGAAGAAATAAACATGTTTCTGCAACTTTGGTCATCCCCATGTAACTTATGGGGCAGTTACAGAAGACTTTTCAAAATCTGTTTTTCAGCCCGAGATAAACGTGTTTTTTCAGTCTGTTGAATCTCCATGTAATTGCAAGGCTCAGAAGAGCTCACTGCCTAAGCTCTTAACCCCAGTGTGCAGTAAGTGTCAAAATGCGTTTTCCAGCTGAAATAAACATGTTTTTGCAACTTTGGTCATCCCCATGTAACTTATGGGGCAGTAACAGCAGACTTTTCAAAACGTGTTTTTCAGCCCGAGATAAACGCGTTTTTTCAGACTGTTGAATTTCCATGTAATTGCAAGGCTCAGAAGAGCTCACTGCCTCAACTCTTAACCCCAGTGTGCAGAAAGTGTCAAAATGTGTTTTTCAGAAGAAATAAACATGTTTCTGCATATTTGGTCATCCCCATGTAACTTATGGGGCAGTAACAGCAGACTTTTCAAAACGTGTTTTTCAGCCCGTGATAAACGTGTTTTTTCAGTCTGTTGAATCTCCATGTAATTGCAAGGCTCAGAAGATCTCACTGCCTCAACTCTTAACCCCAGTGTGCAGAAAGTGTCAAAACGTGTTTTTCAGCAGAAATAAACATGTTTCTGCAACTTTGGTCATCCCCATGTAACTTATGGGGCAGGTACAGCAGCCTTTTCAAAACGTGTTTTTCAGCCCGAGATAAACGCGTTTTTTCAATCTGTTGAATCCCAATGTAACTGCTAGGCTCAGAAGAGCTCACTTCCTCAGCTCTTAACTCCAGTGTGCAGAAAGTGTCAAAACGTGTTTTCCAGCAGAAATAAACATGTTTCTGCAACTTTGGTCATCCCCATGTAACTTATGGGGCAGGTACAGCAGACTTTTCTAAACGTGTTTTTCAGCCCGAGATAAATGCGTTTTTTCAGTCTTTTGAATCTCCATGTAATTGCAAGGCTCAGAAGATCTCACTGCCTCAACTCTTAACCCCAGTGTGCAGAAAGTGTCAAAACGTGTTTTTCAGCAGAAATAAACATGTTTCTGCAACTTTGGTCATCCCCATGTAACTTATGGGGCAGGTACAGCAGCCTTTTCAAAACGTGTTTTTCAGCCCGAGATAAACGCGTTTTTTCAATCTGTTGAATCCCAATGTAACTGCTAGGCTCAGAAGAGCTCACTGCCTCAGCTCTTAACTACAGTGTGCAGAAAGTGTCAAAACGTGTTTTTCAGCAGAAATAAACATGTTTCTGCAACTTTGGTCATCCCCATGTAACTTATGGGGCAGTAAGAGCAGACTTTTCAAAACGTGTTTTTCAGCCCGAGATAAACGCGTTTTTTCAGACTGTTGAATCCCAATGTAACTGCTAGGCTCAGAAGAGCTCACTGCCTTAGCTCTTAACCCCAGTGTGCAGAAAGTGTCAAAATGTGTTTTCCAGCAGAAATAAACATGTTTCTGCAACTTTGGTCATCCCCATGTAACTTATGGGGCAGTAACAGCAGACTTTTCAAAACGTGTTTTTCAGCCCAAGATAAACGTGTTTTTTCAGTCTGTTGAATCTCCATGTAATTGCAAGGCTCAGAACAGCTCACTGCCTCAGCTCTTAACTACAGTGTGCAGGAAGTGTCAAAACGTGTTTTTCAGCAGAAATAAACATGTTTCTGCAACTTTGGTCATCAACCATGTAACTTATGGGGCAGGTACAGCAGACTTTTCAAAACGTGTTTTTCAGCCCGAGATAAACGCGTTTTTTCAATCTGTTGAATCCCAATGTAACTGCTAGGCTCAGAAGAGCTCACTTCCTCAGCTCTTAACTCCAGTGTGCAGAAAGTGTCAAAACGTGTTTTTCAGCAGAAATAAACATGTTTCTGCAACTTTGGTCATCCCCATGTAACTTATGGGGCAGGTACAGCAGACTTTTCAAAACGTGTTTTTCAGCCCGAGATAAACGCGTTTTTTCAGACTGTTGAATCTCCATGTAACTGCAAGGCTCAGAAGAGCTCACTGCCTCAACTCTTAACCCCAGAGTGCAGAAAGTGTCAAAATGTGTTTTCCAGCAGAAATAAACATGTTTCTGCAACTTTGGTCATCCCCATGTAACTTATGGGGCAGGTACAGCAGACTTTTCAAAACGTGTTTTTCAGCCCGAGATAAACACGTTTTTTCAGTCTGTTGAATCCCAATGTAACTGCTAGGCTCAGAAGAGCTCACTTCCTCAGCTTTTAACCCCAGTGTGAAGAAAGCGTCAAAACGTGTTTTCCAGCAGAAATAAACATGTTTCTGCAACTTTGGTCATCACCATGTAACTTATGGGGCAGTAACAGCAGACTTTTCAAAATGTGTTTTTCAGCCCGAGATAAACGTGTTTTTTCAGTCTGTTGAATCTCCGTGTAATTGCAAGGCTCAGAAGAGCTCACTGCCTCAGCTCTTAACTCCAGTGTGCAGGAAGTGTCAAAACGTGTTTTTCAGCAGAAATAAACATGTTTCTGCATCTTTGGTCATCAACCATCTAACTTATGGGGCAGTAACAGCAGACTTTTCAAAACGTGTTTTTCAGCCCGAGATAAACGCATTTTTTCAGTCTGTTGAATCTCCATGTATTTGCAAGGCTCAGAAGAGCTCACTGCCTCAACTCTTAACCCCAGTGTGCAGAAAGTGTCAAAACGTGTTTTTCAGAAGAAATAAACATGTTTCTGCAACTTTGGTCATCCCCATGTAACTTATGGGGCAGTAACAGCAGACTTTTCAAAACGTGTTTTTCAGCCCGAGATAAAGGCGTTTTTTCAGACTGTTGAATCTCCATGTAATTGCAAGGCTCAGAAGAGCTCACTGCCTCAACTCTTAACCCCAGTGTGCAGAAAGTGTCAAAATGTGTTTTCCAGCAGAAATAAACATGTTTCTGCAACTTTGGTCATCCCCATGTAACTTATGGGGCAGTAACAGCAGACTTTTCAAAACGTGTTTTTCAGCCCGAGATAAACGCATTTTTTCAGTCTGTTGAATCTCCATGTATTTGCAAGGCTCAGAAGAGCTCACTGCCTCAACTCTTAACCCCAGTGTGCAGAAAGTGTCAAAACGTGTTTTTCAGAAGAAATAAACATGTTTCTGCAACTTTGGTCATCCCCATGTAACTTATGGGGCAGTAACAGCAGACTTTTCAAAACGTGTTTTTCAGCCCGAGATAAAGGCGTTTTTTCAGACTGTTGAATCTCCATGTAATTGCAAGGCTCAGAAGAGCTCACTGCCTCAACTCTTAACCCCAGTGTGCAGAAAGTGTCAAAATGTGTTTTCCAGCAGAAATAAACATGTTTCTGCAACTTTGGTCATCCCCATGTAACTTATGGGGCAGTAACAGCAGACTTTTCAAAACGTGTTTTTCAGCCCGAGATAAACTCGTTTTTTCAGTCTGTTGAATCCCAATGTAACTGCTAGGCTCAGAAGAGCTCACTTCCTCAGCTTTTAACCCCAGTGTGAAGAAAGCGTCAAAACGTGTTTTCCAGCAGAAATAAACATGTTTCTGCAACTTTGGTCATCAACCATGTAACTTATGGGGCAGTAACAGCAGACTTTTCAAAATGTGTTTTTCAGCCCGAGATAAACGTGTTTTTTCAGTCTGTTGAATCTCCGTGTAATTGCAAGGCTCAGAAGAGCTCACTGCCTCAGCTCTTAACTCCAGTGTGCAGGAAGTGTCAAAACGTGTTTTTCAGAAGAAATAAACATGTTTCTGCAACTTTGGTCATCCCCATGTAACTTATGGGGCAGTAACAGCAGACTTTTCAAAACGTGTTTTTCAGCCCAAGATAAACGTGTTTTTTCAGTCTGTTGAATCTCCATGTAATTGCAAGGCTCAGAAGAGCTCACTGCCTCAGCTCTTAACTACAGTGTGCAGGAAGTGTCAAAACGTGTTTTTCAGCAGAAATAAACATGTTTCTGCAACTTTGGTCATCAACCATGTAACTTATGGGGCAGGTACAGCAGACTTTTCAAAACGTGTTTTTCAGCCCGAGATAAACGCGTTTTTTCAATCTGTTGAATCCCAATGTAACTGCTAGGCTCAGAAGAGCTCACTTCCTCAGCTCTTAACTCCAGTGTGCAGAAAGTGTCAAAACGTGTTTTCCAGCAGAAATAAACATGTTTCTGCAACTTTGGTCGTCCCCATGTAACTTATGGGGCAGGTACAGCAGACTTTTCTAAACGTGTTTTTCAGCCCGAGATAAATGCGTTTTTTTAGTCTTTTGAATCTCCATGTAATTGCAAGGCTCAGAAGAGCTCACTGCCTCAACTCTTAACCCCAGTGTATAGAAAGTGTCAAAACGTGTTTTTCAGCAGAAATAAACATGTTTCTGCAACTTTGGTCATCCCCATGTAACTTATGGGGCAGGTACAGCAGACTTTTCAAAACGTGTTTTTCAGCCCGAGATAAACACGTTTTTTCAGACTGTTGAATCTCCATGTAATTGCAAGGCTCAGAAGAGCTCACTGCCTCAACTCTTAACCCCAGTGTGCAGAAAGTGTCAAAATGTGTTTTCCAGCAGAAATAAACATGTTTCTGCAACTTTGGTCATCCCCATGTAACTTATGGGGCAGTAACAGCAGACTTTTCAAAACGTGTTTTTCAGCCCGAGATAAACGCGTTTTTTCAGTCTGTTGAATCCCAATGTAACTGCTAGACTCAGAAGAGCTCACTTCCTCAGCTTTTAACCCCAGTGTGAAGAAAGCGTCAAAACGTGTTTTCCAGCAGAAATAAACATGTTTCTGCAACTTTGGTCATCAACCATGTAACTTATGGGGCAGTAACAGCAGACTTTTCAAAATGTGTTTTTCAGCCCGAGATAAACGTGTTTTTTCAGTCTGTTGAATCTCCGTGTAATTGCAAGGCTCAGAAGAGCTCACTGCCTCAGCTCTTAACTCCAGTGTGCAGGAAGTGTGAAAACGTGTTTTTCAGAAGAAATAAACGTGTTTCTGCAACTTTGGTCATCCCCATGTAACTTATGGGGCAGGTACAGCAGACTTTTCTAAACGTGTTTTTCAGCCCGAGATAAACGCATTTTTTCAGACTGTTGAATCTCCATGTAATTGCAAGGCTCAGAAGAGCTCACTGCCTTAACTCTTAACCCCAGTGTGCAGAAAGTGTCAAAACGTGTTTTTCAGAAGAAATAAACGTGTTTCTGCAACTTTGGTCATCCCCATGTAACTTATGGGGCAGTAACAGCAGCCTTTTCAAAACATGTTTTTCAGCCCAAGATAAACGCATTTTTTCAATCTGTTGAATCCCAATGTAACTGCTACGCTCAGAAGAGCTCACTGCCTCAGCTCTTAACCCCAGTGTGCAGAAAATGTCAAAACGTGTTTTTCAGCAGAATAAACATGTTTCTGCAACTTTGGTCATCAACCATGTAACTTATAGGGCAGTAAGAGCAGACTTTTCAAAACATGTTTTTCAGCCCGAGATAAACGCGTTTTTTCAGACTGTTGAATCTCCATGTAATTGCAAGGCTCAGAAGAGCTCACTGCCTCAACTCTTAACCCCAGTGTGCAGAAAGTGTCAAAACGTGTTTTTCAGCAGAAATAAACATGTTTCTGCAACTTTGGTCATCCCCATGTAACTTATGGGGCAGGTACAGCAGCCTTTTCAAAACGTGTTTTTCAGCCCGAGATAAACGCGTTTTTTCAATCTGTTGAATCCCAATGTAACTGCTAGGCTCAGAAGAGCTCACTGCCTCAGCTCTTAACCCCAGTGTGCAGAAAGTGTCAAAACGTGTTTTTCAGCAGAAATAAACATGTTTCTGCAACTTTGGTCATCCCCATGTAACTTATGGGGCAGTAACAGCAGACTTTTCAAAACGTGTTTTTCAGCCCGTGATAAACTTTTTTTTTCAGTCTGTTGAATCTCCATGTAATTGCAAGGCTCAGAAGATCTCACTGCCTCAGCTCTTAACCCCAGTGTGCAGAAAGTGTCAAAACGTGTTTTTCAGAAGAAATAAACATGTTTCTGCAACTTTGGTCATCCCCATGTAACTTATGGGGCAGTTACAGAAGACTTTTCAAAATCTGTTTTTCAGCCCGAGATAAACGTGTTTTTTCAGTCTGTTGAATCTCCATGTAATTGCAAGGCTCAGAAGAGCTCACTGCCTCAGCTCTTAACCCCAGTGTGCAGTAAGTGTCAAAATGCGTTTTCCAGCTGAAATAAACATGTTTTTGCAACTTTGGTCATCCCCATGTAACTTATGGGGCAGTAACAGCAGACTTTTCAAAACGTGTTTTTCAGCCCGAGATAAACGCGTTTTTTCAGACTGTTGAATTTCCATGTAATTGCAAGGCTCAGAAGAGCTCACTGCCTCAACTCTTAACCCCAGTGTGCAGAAAGTGTCAAAATGTGTTTTTCAGAAGAAATAAACATGTTTCTGCATATTTGGTCATCCCCATGTAACTTATGGGGCAGTAACAGCAGACTTTTCAAAACGTGTTTTTCAGCCCGTGATAAACGTGTTTTTTCAGTCTGTTGAATCTCCATGTAATTGCAAGGCTCAGAAGATCTCACTGCCTCAACTCTTAACCCCAGTGTGCAGAAAGTGTCAAAACGTGTTTTTCAGCAGAAATAAACATGTTTCTGCAACTTTGGTCATCCCCATGTAACTTATGGGGCAGGTACAGCAGCCTTTTCAAAACGTGTTTTTCAGCCCGAGATAAACGCGTTTTTTCAATCTGTTGAATCCCAATGTAACTGCTAGGCTCAGAAGAGCTCACTTCCTCAGCTCTTAACTCCAGTGTGCAGAAAGTGTCAAAACGTGTTTTCCAGCAGAAATAAACATGTTTCTGCAACTTTGGTCATCCCCATGTAACTTATGGGGCAGGTACAGCAGACTTTTCTAAACGTGTTTTTCAGCCCGAGATAAATGCGTTTTTTCAGTCTTTTGAATCTCCATGTAATTGCAAGGCTCAGAAGATCTCACTGCCTCAACTCTTAACCCCAGTGTGCAGAAAGTGTCAAAACGTGTTTTTCAGCAGAAATAAACATGTTTCTGCAACTTTGGTCATCCCCATGTAACTTATGGGGCAGGTACAGCAGCCTTTTCAAAACGTGTTTTTCAGCCCGAGATAAACGCGTTTTTTCAATCTGTTGAATCCCAATGTAACTGCTAGGCTCAGAAGAGCTCACTGCCTCAGCTCTTAACTACAGTGTGCAGAAAGTGTCAAAACGTGTTTTTCAGCAGAAATAAACATGTTTCTGCAACTTTGGTCATCCCCATGTAACTTATGGGGCAGTAAGAGCAGACTTTTCAAAACGTGTTTTTCAGCCCGAGATAAACGCGTTTTTTCAGACTGTTGAATCCCAATGTAACTGCTAGGCTCAGAAGAGCTCACTGCCTTAGCTCTTAACCCCAGTGTGCAGAAAGTGTCAAAATGTGTTTTCCAGCAGAAATAAACATGTTTCTGCAACTTTGGTCATCCCCATGTAACTTATGGGGCAGTAACAGCAGACTTTTCAAAACGTGTTTTTCAGCCCAAGATAAACGTGTTTTTTCAGTCTGTTGAATCTCCATGTAATTGCAAGGCTCAGAACAGCTCACTGCCTCAGCTCTTAACTACAGTGTGCAGGAAGTGTCAAAACGTGTTTTTCAGCAGAAATAAACATGTTTCTGCAACTTTGGTCATCAACCATGTAACTTATGGGGCAGGTACAGCAGACTTTTCAAAACGTGTTTTTCAGCCCGAGATAAACGCGTTTTTTCAATCTGTTGAATCCCAATGTAACTGCTAGGCTCAGAAGAGCTCACTTCCTCAGCTCTTAACTCCAGTGTGCAGAAAGTGTCAAAACGTGTTTTTCAGCAGAAATAAACATGTTTCTGCAACTTTGGTCATCCCCATGTAACTTATGGGGCAGGTACAGCAGACTTTTCAAAACGTGTTTTTCAGCCCGAGATAAACGCGTTTTTTCAGACTGTTGAATCTCCATGTAACTGCAAGGCTCAGATGAGCTCACTGCCTCAACTCTTAACCCCAGAGTGCAGAAAGTGTCAAAATGTGTTTTCCAGCAGAAATAAACATGTTTCTGCAACTTTGGTCATCCCCATGTAACTTATGGGGCAGGTACAGCAGACTTTTCAAAACGTGTTTTTCAGCCCGAGATAAACACGTTTTTTCAGTCTGTTGAATCCCAATGTAACTGCTAGGCTCAGAAGAGCTCACTTCCTCAGCTTTTAACCCCAGTGTGAAGAAAGCGTCAAAACGTGTTTTCCAGCAGAAATAAACATGTTTCTGCAACTTTGGTCATCACCATGTAACTTATGGGGCAGTAACAGCAGACTTTTCAAAATGTGTTTTTCAGCCCGAGATAAACGTGTTTTTTCAGTCTGTTGAATCTCCGTGTAATTGCAAGGCTCAGAAGAGCTCACTGCCTCAGCTCTTAACTCCAGTGTGCAGGAAGTGTCAAAACGTGTTTTTCAGCAGAAATAAACATGTTTCTGCATCTTTGGTCATCAACCATCTAACTTATGGGGCAGTAACAGCAGACTTTTCAAAACGTGTTTTTCAGCCCGAGATAAACGCATTTTTTCAGTCTGTTGAATCTCCATGTATTTGCAAGGCTCAGAAGAGCTCACTGCCTCAACTCTTAACCCCAGTGTGCAGAAAGTGTCAAAACGTGTTTTTCAGAAGAAATAAACATGTTTCTGCAACTTTGGTCATCCCCATGTAACTTATGGGGCAGTAACAGCAGACTTTTCAAAACGTGTTTTTCAGCCCGAGATAAAGGCGTTTTTTCAGACTGTTGAATCTCCATGTAATTGCAAGGCTCAGAAGAGCTCACTGCCTCAACTCTTAACCCCAGTGTGCAGAAGTGTCAAAATGTGTTTTCCAGCAGAAATAAACATGTTTCTGCAACTTTGGTCATCCCCATGTAACTTATGGGGCAGTAACAGCAGACTTTTCAAAACGTGTTTTTCAGCCCGAGATAAACTCGTTTTTTCAGTCTGTTGAATCCCAATGTAACTGCTAGGCTCAGAAGAGCTCACTTCCTCAGCTTTTAACCCCAGTGTGAAGAAAGCGTCAAAACGTGTTTTCCAGCAGAAATAAACATGTTTCTGCAACTTTGGTCATCAACCATGTAACTTATGGGGCAGTAACAGCAGACTTTTCAAAATGTGTTTTTCAGCCCGAGATAAACGTGTTTTTTCAGTCTGTTGAATCTCCGTGTAATTGCAAGGCTCAGAAGAGCTCACTGCCTCAGCTCTTAACTCCAGTGTGCAGGAAGTGTCAAAACGTGTTTTTCAGAAGAAATAAACATGTTTCTGCAACTTTGGTCATCCCCATGTAACTTATGGGGCAGGTACAGCAGACTTTTCTAAACGTGTTTTTCAGCCCGAGATAAACGCATTTTTTCAGACTGTTGAATCTCCATGTTATTGCAAGGCTCAGAAGAGCTCACTGCCTTAACTCTTAACCCCAGTGTGCAGAAAGTGTCAAAACGTGTTTTTCAGAAGAAATAAACGTGTTTCTGCAACTTTGGTCATCCCCATGTAACTTATGGGGCAGTAACAGCAGCCTTTTCAAAACATGTTTTTCAGCCCAAGATAAACGCATTTTTTCAATCTGTTGAATCCCAATGTAACTGCTACGCTCAGAAGAGCTCACTGCCTCAGCTCTTAACCCCAGTGTGCAGAAAGTGTCAAAACGTGTTTTTCAGCAGAATAAACATGTTTCTGCAACTTTGGTCATCAACCATGTAACTTATAGGGCAGTAAGAGCAGACTTTTCAAAACATGTTTTTCAGCCCGAGATAAACGCGTTTTTTCAGACTGTTGAATCTCCATGTAATTGCAAGGCTCAGAAGAGCTCACTGCCTCAACTCTTAACCCCAGTGTGCAGAAAGTGTCAAAACGTGTTTTTCAGCAGAAATAAACATGTTTCTGCAACTTTGGTCATCCCCATGTAACTTATGGGGCAGGTACAGCAGCCTTTTCAAAACGTGTTTTTCAGCCCGAGATAAACGCGTTTTTTCAATCTGTTGAATCCCAATGTAACTGCTAGGCTCAGAAGAGCTCACTGCCTCAGCTCTTAACCCCAGTGTGCAGAAAGTGTCAAAACGTGTTTTTCAGCAGAAATAAACATGTTTCTGCAACTTTGGTCATCCCCATGTAACTTATGGGGCAGTAACAGCAGACTTTTCAAAACGTGTTTTTCAGCCCGTGATAAACTTTTTTTTTCAGTCTGTTGAATCTCCATGTAATTGCAAGGCTCAGAAGATCTCACTGCCTCAGCTCTTAACCCCAGTGTGCAGAAAGTGTCAAAACGTGTTTTTCAGAAGAAATAAACATGTTTCTGCAACTTTGGTCATCCCCATGTAACTTATGGGGCAGTTACAGAAGACTTTTCAAAATCTGTTTTTCAGCCCGAGATAAACGTGTTTTTTCAGTCTGTTGAATCTCCATGTAATTGCAAGGCTCAGAAGATCTCACTGCCTCAGCTCTTAACCCCAGTGTGCAGTAAGTGTCAAAACGCGTTTTCCAGCTGAAATAAACATGTTTTTGCAACTTTGGTCATCCCCATGTAACTTATGGGGCAGTAACAGCAGACTTTTCAAAACGTGTTTTTCAGCCCGAGATAAACGCGTTTTTTCAGACTGTTAAATTTCCATGTAATTGCAAGGCTCAGAAGAGCTCACTGCCTCAACTCTTAACCCCAGTGTGCAGAAAGTGTCAAAATGTGTTTTTCAGAAGAAATAAACATGTTTCTGCATATTTGGTCATCCCCATGTAACTTATGGGGCAGTAACAGCAGACTTTTCAAAACGTGTTTTTCAGCCCGTGATAAACGTGTTTTTTCAGTCTGTTGAATCTCCCTGTAATTGCAAGGCTCAGAAGATCTCACTGCCTCAACTCTTAACCCCAGTGTGCAGAAAGTGTCAAAACGTGTTTTTCAGCAGAAATAAACATGTTTCTGCAACTTTGGTCATCCCCATGTAACTTATGGGGCAGGTACAGCAGCCTTTTCAAAACGTGTTTTTCAGCCCGAGATAAACGCGTTTTTTCAATCTGTTGAATCCCAATGTAACTGCTAGGCTCAGAAGAGCTCACTTCCTCAGCTCTTAACTCCAGTGTGCAGACAGTGTCAAAACGTGTTTTCCAGCAGAAATAAACATGTTTCTGCAACTTTGGTCATCCCCATGTAACTTATGGGGCAGGTACAGCAGACTTTTCTAAACGTGTTTTTCAGCCCGAGATAAATGCGTTTTTTCAGTCTTTTGAATCTCCATGTAATTGCAAGGCTCAGAAGATCTCACTGCCTCAACTCTTAACCCCAGTGTGCAGAAAGTGTCAAAACGTGTTTTTCAGCAGAAATAAACATGTTTCTGCAACTTTGGTCATCCCCATGTAACTTATGGGGCAGGTACAGCAGCCTTTTCAAAACGTGTTTTTCAGCCCGAGATAAACGCGTTTTTTTCAGTCTGTTGAATCTCCATGTAATTGCAAGGCTCAGAAGAGCTCACTGCCTCAGCTCTTAACTACAGTGTGCAGGAAGTGTCAAAACGTGTTTTTCAGCAGAAATAAACATGTTTCTGCAACTTTGGTCATCAACCATGTAACTTATGGGGCAGGTACAGCAGACTTTTCAAAACGTGTTTTTCAGCCCGAGATAAACGCGTTTTTTCAATCTGTTGAATCCCAATGTAACTGCTAGGCTCAGAAGAGCTCACTGCCTTAGCTCTTAACCCCAGTGTGCAGAAAGTGTCAAAATGTGTTTTCCAGCAGAAATAAACATGTTTCTGCAACTTTGGTCATCCCCATGTAACTTATGGGGCAGTAACAGCAGACTTTTCAAAACGTGTTTTTCAGCCCAAGATAAACGTGTTTTTTCAGTCTGTTGAATCTCCATGTAATTGCAAGGCTCAGAAGAGCTCACTGCCTCAGCTCTTAACTACAGTGTGCAGGAAGTGTCAAAACGTGTTTTTCAGCAGAAATAAACATGTTTCTGCAACTTTGGTCATCAACCATGTAACTTATGGGGCAGGTACAGCAGACTTTTCAAAACGTGTTTTTCAGCCCGAGATAAACGCGTTTTTTCAATCTGTTGAATCCCAATGTAACTGCTAGGCTCAGAAGAGCTCACTTCCTCAGCTCTTAACTCCAGTGTGCAGAAAGTGTCAAAACGTGTTTTTCAGCAGAAATAAACATGTTTCTGCAACTTTGGTCATCCCCATGTAACTTATGGGGCAGGTACAGCAGACTTTTCAAAACGTGTTTTTCAGCCCGAGATAAACGCGTTTTTTCAGACTGTTGAATCTCCATGTAACTGCAAGGCTCAGAAGAGCTCACTGCCTCAACTCTTAACCCCAGAGTGCAGAAAGTGTCAAAATGTGTTTTCCAGCAGAAATAAACATGTTTCTGCAACTTTGGTCATCCCCATGTAACTTATGGGGCAGGTACAGCAGACTTTTCAAAACGTGTTTTTCAGCCCGAGATAAACACGTTTTGTCAGTCTGTTGAATCCCAATGTAACTGCTAGGCTCAGAAGAGCTCACTTCCTCAGCTTTTAACCCCAGTGTGAAGAAAGCGTCAAAACGTGTTTTCCAGCAGAAATAAACATGTTTCTGCAACTTTGGTCATCAACCATGTAACTTATGGGGCAGTAACAGCAGACTTTTCAAAATGTGTTTTTCAGCCCGAGATAAACGTGTTTTTTCAGTCTGTTGAATCTCCGTGTAATTGCAAGGCTCAGAAGAGCTCACTGCCTCAGCTCTTAACTCCAGTGTGCAGGAAGTGTCAAAACGTGTTTTTCAGCAGAAATAAACATGTTTCTGCATCTTTGGTCATCAACCATCTAACTTATGGGGAAGTAACAGCAGCCTTTTCAAAACGTGTTTTTCAGCCCGAGATAAAGGCGTTTTTTCAATCTGTTGAATCCCAATGAAACTGCTAGGCTCAGAAGAGCTCACTGCCTCAGCTCTTAACCCCAGTGTGCAGAAAGTGTCAAAAAGTGTTTTTCAGAAGAAATAAACATGTTTCTGCAACTTTGGTCATCCCCATGTAACTTATGGGGCAGTAACAGCAGACTTTTCAAAATGTGTTTTTCAGCCCGAGATAAACGTGTTTTTTCAGTCTGTTGAATCTCCATGTAATTGCAAGGCTCAGAAGAGCTCACTGCCTCAGCTCTTAACCCCAGTGTGCAGTAAGTGTCAAAACGCGTTTTCCAGCTGAAATAAACATGTTTTTGCAACTTTGGTCATCCCCATGTAACTTATGGGGCAGTAACAGCAGACTTTTCAAAACGTGTTTTTCAGCCCGAGATAAACGCGTTTTTTTCAGATTTTTGAATCTCCATGTAATTGCAAGGCTCAGAAGAGCTCACTGCCACAACTCTTGACCCCAGTGTGCAGAAAGTGTCAAAACGTGTTTTTCAGAAGAAATAAACATGTTTCTGCAACTTTGGTCGTCCCCATGTTACTTATGGGGCAGGTACAGCAGACTTTTCAAAACGTGTTTTTCAGCCCGAGATAAACGCGTTTTTTCAGTCTTTTGAATCTCCGTGTAATTGCAAGGCTCAGAAGAGCTCACTGCCTCAACTCTTAACCCCAGTGTGCAGAAAGTGTCAAAATATGTTTTTCAGCAGAAATAAACATGTTTCTGCAACTTTGGTCATCCCCATGTAACTTATGGGGCAGGTACAGCAGACTTTTCAAAACGTGTTTTTCAGCCCGAGATAAACGCATTTTTTCAGACTGTTGAATCTCCATGTAATTGCAAGGCTCAGAAGAGCTCACTGCCTCAACTCTTAACCCCAGTGTGCAGAAAGTGTCAAAACGTGTTTTTCAGAAGAAATAAACATGTTTCTGCAACTTTGGTCATCCCCATGTAACTTATGGGGAAGTAACAGCAGCTTTTTCAAAACGTGTTTTTCAGCCCGAGATAAAGGCGTTTTTTCAATCTGTTGAATCCCAATGAAACTGCTAGGCTCAGAAGAGCTCACTGCCTCAGCTCTTAACCCCAGTGTGCAGAAAGTGTCAAAACGTGTTTTTCAGCAGAAATAAACATGTTTCTGCAACTTTGGTCATCCCCATGTAACTTATGGGGCAGTAACAGCAGACTTTTCAAAACGTGTTTTTCAGCCCGTTATAAACGTGTTTTTTCAGTCTGTTGAATCTCCATGTAATTGCAAGGCTCACAAGATCTCACTGCGACAGCTCTTAACCCCAGTGTGCAGAAAGTGTCAAAACGTGTTTTTCAGCAGAAATAAACATGTTTCTGCAACTTTGGTCATCCCCATGTAACTTATGGGGCAGGTACAGCAGCCTTTTCAAAACGTGTTTTTCAGCCCGAGATAAACGCGTGTTTTCAATCTGTTGAATCCCAATGTAACTGCTAGGCTCAGAAGAGCTCACTGCCTCAGCTCTTAACTACAGTGTGCAGAAAGTGTCAAAACGTGTTTTTCAGCAGAAATAAACATGTTTCTGCAACTTTGGTCATCCCCATGTAACTTATGGGGCAGTAACAGCAGACTTTTCAAAACGTGTTTTTCAGCCCGAGATAAATGCGTTTTTTCAGTCTGTTGAATCCCAATGTAACTGCTAGGCTCAGAAGAGCTCACTTCTTCAGCTTTTAACCCCAGTGTGAAGAAAGCGTCAAAACGTGTTTTCCAGCAGAAATAAACATGTTTCTGCATCTTTGGTCATCAACAATCTAACTTATGGGGCAGTAACAACAGACTTTTCAAAACGTGTTTTTCAGCCCGAGATAAACGCGTTTTTTCAGCCTGTTGAATCCCAATGTAACTGCTAGGCTCAGAAGAGCTCACTGCCTCAGCTCTTAACTCCAGTGTGCAGAAAGTGTCAAAATGTGTTTTCCAGCAGAAATAAACATGTTTCTGCAACTTTGGTCATCCCCATGTAACTTATGGGGCAGGTACAGCAGACTTTTCAAAACGTGTTTTTCAGCCCGAGATAAACGCGTTTTTTCAGTCTGTTGAATCCCAATGTAACTGCTAGTCTCAGAAGAGCTCACTGCCTCAGCTCTTAACTCCAGTGTGCAGAAAGTGTCAAAATGTGTTTTCCAGCAGAAATAAACATGTTTCTGCAACTTTGGTCATCCCCATGTAACTTATGGGGCAGGTACAGCAGACTTTTCTAAACGTGTTTTTCAGCCCGAGATAAATGCGTTTTTTTAGTCTTTTGAATCTCCATGTAATTGCAAGGCTCAGAAGAGCTCACTGCCTCAACTCTTAACCCCAGTGTGTAGAAAGTGTCAAAACGTGTTTTTCAGCAGAAATAAACATGTTTCTGCAACTTTGGTCATCCCCATGTAACTTATGGGGCAGGTACAGCAGACTTTTCAAAACGTGTTTTTCAGCCCGAGATAAACGCGTTTTTTCAGACTGTTGAATCTCCATGTAATTGCAAGGCTCAGAAGAGCTCACTGCCTCAACTCTTAACCCCAGTGTGCAGAAAGTGTCAAAACGTGTTTTCCAGCAGAAATAAACATGTTTCTGCAACTTTGGTCATCCCCATGTAACTTATGGGGCAGTAACAGCAGACTTTTCAAAACGTGTTTTTCAGCCCGAGATAAACGCGTTTTTTCAGACTGTTGAATCCCAATGTAAGTGCTAGGCTCAGAAGAGCTCACTTCCTCAGCTTTTAACCCCAGTGTGAAGAAAGTGTCAAAACGTGTTTTTCAGCAGAAATAAACATGTTTCTGCAACTTTGGTCATCCCCATGTAACTTATGGGGCAGTAAGAGCAGACTTTTCAAAACGTGTTTTTCAGCCCGAGATAAACGCGTTTTTTCAGTCTGTTGAATCCCAATTTAACTGCTAGGCTCAGAAGAGCTCACTGCCTTAGCTCTTAACCCCAGTGTGCAGAAAGTGTCAAAATGTGTTTTCCAGCAGAAATAAACATGTTTCTGCAACTTTGGTCATCCCCATGTAACTTATGGGTCAGGTACAGCAGACTTTTCAAAACGTGTTTTTCAGCCCGAGATAAACGCGTTTTTTCAGATTTTTGAATCTCCATGTAATTGCAAGGCTCAGAAGAGCTCACTGCCACAACTCTTGACCCCAGTGTGCAGAAAGTTTCAAAACGTGTTTTTCAGAAGAAATAAACATGTTTCTGCAACTTTGGTCATCCCCATGTAACTTATGGGGCAGTAACAGCAGACTTTTCAAAACGTGTTTTTCAGCCCAAGATAAACGTGTTTTTTCAGTCTGTTGAATCTCCATGTAATTGCAAGGCTCAGAAGAGCTCACTGCCTCAGCTCTTAACTACAGTGTGCAGGAAGTGTCAAAACGTGTTTTTCAGCAGAAATAAACATGTTTCTGCAACTTTGGTCATCAACCATGTAACTTATGGGGCAGGTACAGCAGACTTTTCAAAACGTGTTTTTCAGCCCGAGATAAACGCGTTTTTTCAAACTGTTGAATCCCAATGTAACTGCTAGGCTCAGAAGAGCTCACTTCCTCAGCTCTTAACTCCAGTGTGCAGAAAGTGTCAAAACGTGTTTTCCAGCAGAAATAAACATGTTTCTGCAACTTTGGTCGTCCCCATGTAACTTATGGGGCAGGTACAGCAGACTTTTCTAAACGTGTTTTTCAGCCCGAGATAAATGCGTTTTTTTAGTCTTTTGAATCTCCATGTAATTGCAAGGCTCAGAAGAGCTCACTGCCTCAACTCTTAACCCCAGTGTATAGAAAGTGTCAAAACGTGTTTTTCAGCAGAAATAAACATGTTTCTGCAACTTTGGTCATCCCCATGTAACTTATGGGGCAGGTACAGCAGACTTTTCAATACGTGTTTTTCAGCCCGAGATAAACACGTTTTTTCAGACTGTTGAATCTCCATGTAATTGCAAGGCTCAGAAGAGCTCACTGCCTCAACTCTTAACCCCAGTGTGCAGAAAGTGTCAAAATGTGTTTTCCAGCAGAAATAAACATGTTTCTGCAACTTTGGTCATCCCCATGTAACTTATGGGGCAGTAACAGCAGACTTTTCAAAACGTGTTTTTCAGCCCGAGATAAACGCGTTTTTTCAGTCTGTTGAATCCCAATGTAACTGCTAGGCTCAGAAGAGCTCACTTCCTCAGCTTTTAACCCCAGTGTGAAGAAAGCGTCAAAACGTGTTTTCCAGCAGAAATAAACATGTTTCTGCAACTTTGGTCATCAACCATGTAACTTATGGGGCAGTAACAGCAGACTTTTCAAAATGTGTTTTTCAGCCCGAGATAAACGTGTTTTTTCAGTCTGTTGAATCTCCGTGTAATTGCAAGGCTCAGAAGAGCTCACTGCCTCAGCTCTTAACTCCAGTGTGCAGGAAGTGTCAAAACGTGTTTTTCAGAAGAAATAAACATGTTTCTGCAACTTTGGTCATCCCCATGTAACTTATGGGGCAGGTACAGCAGACTTTTCTAAACGTGTTTTTCAGCCCGAGATAAACGCATTTTTTCAGACTGTTGAATCTCCATGTAATTGCAAGGCTCAGAAGAGCTCACTGCCTTAACTCTTAACCCCAGTGTGCAGAAAGTGTCAAAACGTGTTTTTCAGAAGAAATAAACGTGTTTCTGCAACTTTGGTCATCCCCATGTAACTTATGGGGCAGTAACAGCAGCCTTTTCAAAACATGTTTTTCAGCCCAAGATAAACGCATTTTTTCAATCTGTTGAATCCCAATGTAACTGCTACGCTCAGAAGAGCTCACTGCCTCAGCTCTTAACCCCAGTGTGCAGAAAGTGTCAAAACGTGTTTTTCAGCAGAATAAACATGTTTCTGCAACTTTGGTCATCAACCATGTAACTTATAGGGCAGTAAGAGCAGACTTTTCAAAACATGTTTTTCAGCCCGAGATAAACGCGTTTTTTCAGACTGTTGAATCTCCATGTAATTGCAAGGCTCAGAAGAGCTCACTGCCTCAACTCTTAACCCCAGTGTGCAGAAAGTGTCAAAACGTGTTTTTCAGCAGAAATAAACATGTTTCTGCAACTTTGGTCATCCCCATGTAACTTATGGGGCAGGTACAGCAGCCTTTTCAAAACGTGTTTTTCAGCCCGAGATAAACGCGTTTTTTCAGTCTTTTGAATCTCCGTGTAATTGCAAGGCTCAGAAGAGCTCACTGCCTCAACTCTTAACCCCAGTGTGCAGAAAGTGTCAAAATATGTTTTTCAGCAGAAATAAACATGTTTCTGCAACTTTGGTCATCCACATGTAACTTATGGGGAAGTAACAGCAGCTTTTTCAAAACGTGTTTTTCAGCCCGAGATAAAGGCGTTTTTTCAATCTGTTGAATCCCAATGAAACTGCTAGGCTCAGAAGAGCTCACTGCCTCAGCTCTTAACCCCAGTGTGCAGAAAGTGTCAAAACGTGTTTTTCAGCAGAAATAAACATGTTTCTGCAACTTTGGTCATCCCCATGTAACTTATGGGGCAGTAACAGCAGACTTTTCAAAACGTGTTTTTCAGCCCGTTATAAACGTGTTTTTTCAGTCTGTTGAATCTCCATGTAATTGCAAGGCTCACAAGATCTCACTGCGACAGCTCTTAACCCCATTGTGCAGAAAGTGTCAAAACGTGTTTTTCAGAAGAAATAAACATGTTTCTGCAACTTTGGTCATCCCCATGTAACTTATGGGGCAGTAACAGCAGACTTTTCAAAACGTGTTTTTCAGCCCGAGATAAATGCGTTTTTTCAGTCTGTTGAATCCCAATGTAACTGCTAGGCTCAGAAGAGCTCACTTCTTCAGCTTTTAACCCCAGTGTGAAGAAAGCGTCAAAACGTGTTTTCCAGCAGAAATAAACATGTTTCTGCATCTTTGGTCATCAACAATCTAACTTATGGGGCAGTAACAACAGACTTTTCAAAACGTGTTTTTCAGCCCGAGATAAACGCGTTTTTTCAGACTGTTGAATCTCCTTGTAATTGCAAGGCTCAGAAGAGCTCACTGCCTCAGCTCTTAACCCCAGTGTGCAGAAAGTGTCAAAACGTGTTTTTCAGCAGAAATAAACATGTTTCTGCAACTTTGGTCATCCCCATGTAAGTTATGGGGCAGGTACAGCAGACTTTTCAAAACGTGTTTTTCAGCCCGAGATAAACGCGTTTTTTCAATCTGTTGAATCCCAATGTAACTGCTAGGCTCAGAAGAGCTCACTGCCTCAGCTCTTAACTCCAGTGTGCAGAAAGTGTCAAAATGTGTTTTCCAGCAGAAATAAACATGTTTCTGCAACTTTGGTCATCCCCATGTAACTTATGGGGCAGGTACAGCAGACTTTTCTAAACGTGTTTTTCAGCCCGAAATAAATGCGTTTTTTTAGTCTTTTGAATCTCCATGTAATTGCAAGGCTCAGAAGAGCTCACTGCCTCAACTCTTAACCCCAGTGTGTAGAAAGTGTCAAAACGTGTTTTCCAGCAGAAATAAACATGTTTCTGCAACTTTGGTCATCCCCATGTAACTTATGGGGCAGGTACAGCAGACTTTTCAAAACGTGTTTTTCAGCCCGAGATAAACGCGTTTTTTCAGTCTGTTGAATCCCAATGTAACTGCTAGTCTCAGAAGAGCTCACTGCCTTAGCTCTTAACCCCAGTGTGCAGAAAGTGTCAAAATGTGTTTTCCAGCAGAAATAAACATGTTTCTGCAACTTTGGTCATCCCCATGTAACTTATGGGGCAGTAACAGCAGACTTTTCAAAACGTGTTTTTCAGCCCAAGATAAACGTGTTTTTTCAGTCTGTTGAATCTCCATGTAATTGCAAGGCTCAGAAGAGCTCACTGCCTCAGCTCTTAACTACAGTGTGCAGGAAGTGTCAAAACGTGTTTTTCAGCAGAAATAAACATGTTTCTGCAACTTTGGTCATCAACCATGTAACTTATGGGGCAGGTACAGCAGACTTTTCAAAACGTGTTTTTCAGCCCGAGATAAACGCGTTTTTTCAATCTGTTGAATCCCAAAGTAACTGCTAGGCTCAGAAGAGCTCACTTCCTCAGCTCTTAACTCCAGTGTGCAGAAAGTGTCAAAACGTGTTTTTCAGCAGAAATAAACATGTTTCTGCAACTTTGGTCATCCCCATGTAACTTATGGGGCAGGTACAGCAGACTTTTCAAAACGTGTTTTTCAGCCCGAGATAAACGCGTTTTTTCAGACTGTTGAATCTCCATGTAATTGCAAGGCTCAGAAGAGCTCACTGCCTCAACTCTTAACCCCAGTGTGCAGAAAGTGTCAAAACGTGTTTTCCAGCAGAAATAAACATGTTTCTGCAACTTTGGTCATCCCCATGTAACTTATGGGGCAGTAACAGCAGACTTTTCAAAACGTGTTTTTCAGCCCGAGATAAACGCGTTTTTTCAGACTGTTGAATCCCAATGTAAGTGCTAGGCTCAGAAGAGCTCACTTCCTCAGCTTTTAACCCCAGTGTGAAGAAAGTGTCAAAACGTGTTTTTCAGCAGAAATAAACATGTTTCTGCAACTTTGGTCATCCCCATGTAACTTATGGGGCAGTAAGAGCAGACTTTTCAAAACGTGTTTTTCAGCCCGAGATAAACGCGTTTTTTCAGTCTGTTGAATCCCAATTTAACTGCTAGGCTCAGAAGAGCTCACTGCCTTAGCTCTTAACCCCAGTGTGCAGAAAGTGTCAAAATGTGTTTTCCAGCAGAAATAAACATGTTTCTGCAACTTTGGTCATCCCCATGTAACTTATGGGTCAGGTACAGCAGACTTTTCAAAACGTGTTTTTCAGCCCGAGATAAACGCGTTTTTTCAGATTTTTGAATCTCCATGTAATTGCAAGGCTCAGAAGAGCTCACTGCCACAACTCTTGACCCCAGTGTGCAGAAAGTTTCAAAACGTGTTTTTCAGAAGAAATAAACATGTTTCTGCAACTTTGGTCATCCCCATGTAACTTATGGGGCAGTAACAGCAGACTTTTCAAAACGTGTTTTTCAGCCCAAGATAAACGTGTTTTTTCAGTCTGTTGAATCTCCATGTAATTGCAAGGCTCAGAAGAGCTCACTGCCTCAGCTCTTAACTACAGTGTGCAGGAAGTGTCAAAACGTGTTTTTCAGCAGAAATAAACATGTTTCTGCAACTTTGGTCATCAACCATGTAACTTATGGGGCAGGTACAGCAGACTTTTCAAAACGTGTTTTTCAGCCCGAGATAAACGCGTTTTTTCAAACTGTTGAATCCCAATGTAACTGCTAGGCTCAGAAGAGCTCACTTCCTCAGCTCTTAACTCCAGTGTGCAGAAAGTGTCAAAACGTGTTTTCCAGCAGAAATAAACATGTTTCTGCAACTTTGGTCGTCCCCATGTAACTTATGGGGCAGGTACAGCAGACTTTTCTAAACGTGTTTTTCAGCCCGAGATAAATGCGTTTTTTTAGTCTTTTGAATCTCCATGTAATTGCAAGGCTCAGAAGAGCTCACTGCCTCAACTCTTAACCCCAGTGTATAGAAAGTGTCAAAACGTGTTTTTCAGCAGAAATAAACATGTTTCTGCAACTTTGGTCATCCCCATGTAACTTATGGGGCAGGTACAGCAGACTTTTCAAAACGTGTTTTTCAGCCCGAGATAAACACGTTTTTTCAGACTGTTGAATCTCCATGTAATTGCAAGGCTCAGAAGAGCTCACTGCCTCAACTCTTAACCCCAGTGTGCAGAAAGTGTCAAAATGTGTTTTCCAGCAGAAATAAACATGTTTCTGCAACTTTGGTCATCCCCATGTAACTTATGGGGCAGTAACAGCAGACTTTTCAAAACGTGTTTTTCAGCCCGAGATAAACGCGTTTTTTCAGTCTGTTGAATCCCAATGTAACTGCTAGGCTCAGAAGAGCTCACTTCCTCAGCTTTTAACCCCAGTGTGAAGAAAGCGTCAAAACGTGTTTTCCAGCAGAAATAAACATGTTTCTGCAACTTTGGTCATCAACCATGTAACTTATGGGGCAGTAACAGCAGACTTTTCAAAATGTGTTTTTCAGCCCGAGATAAACGTGTTTTTTCAGTCTGTTGAATCTCCGTGTAATTGCAAGGCTCAGAAGAGCTCACTGCCTCAGCTCTTAACTCCAGTGTGCAGGAAGTGTCAAAACGTGTTTTTCAGAAGAAATAAACATGTTTCTGCAACTTTGGTCATCCCCATGTAACTTATGGGGCAGGTACAGCAGACTTTTCTAAACGTGTTTTTCAGCCCGAGATAAACGCATTTTTTCAGACTGTTGAATCTCCATGTAATTGCAAGGCTCAGAAGAGCTCACTGCCTTAACTCTTAACCCCAGTGTGCAGAAAGTGTCAAAACGTGTTTTTCAGAAGAAATAAACGTGTTTCTGCAACTTTGGTCATCCCCATGTAACTTATGGGGCAGTAACAGCAGCCTTTTCAAAACATGTTTTTCAGCCCAAGATAAACGCATTTTTTCAATCTGTTGAATCCCAATGTAACTGCTACGCTCAGAAGAGCTCACTGCCTCAGCTCTTAACCCCAGTGTGCAGAAAGTGTCAAAACGTGTTTTTCAGCAGAATAAACATGTTTCTGCAACTTTGGTCATCAACCATGTAACTTATAGGGCAGTAAGAGCAGACTTTTCAAAACATGTTTTTCAGCCCGAGATAAACGCGTTTTTTCAGACTGTTGAATCTCCATGTAATTGCAAGGCTCAGAAGAGCTCACTGCCTCAACTCTTAACCCCAGTGTGCAGAAAGTGTCAAAACGTGTTTTTCAGCAGAAATAAACATGTTTCTGCAACTTTGGTCATCCCCATGTAACTTATGGGGCAGGTACAGCAGCCTTTTCAAAACGTGTTTTTCAGCCCGAGATAAACGCGTTTTTTCAGTCTTTTGAATCTCCGTGTAATTGCAAGGCTCAGAAGAGCTCACTGCCTCAACTCTTAACCCCAGTGTGCAGAAAGTGTCAAAATATGTTTTTCAGCAGAAATAAACATGTTTCTGCAACTTTGGTCATCCACATGTAACTTATGGGGAAGTAACAGCAGCTTTTTCAAAACGTGTTTTTCAGCCCGAGATAAAGGCGTTTTTTCAATCTGTTGAATCCCAATGAAACTGCTAGGCTCAGAAGAGCTCACTGCCTCAGCTCTTAACCCCAGTGTGCAGAAAGTGTCAAAACGTGTTTTTCAGCAGAAATAAACATGTTTCTGCAACTTTGGTCATCCCCATGTAACTTATGGGGCAGTAACAGCAGACTTTTCAAAACGTGTTTTTCAGCCCGTTATAAACGTGTTTTTTCAGTCTGTTGAATCTCCATGTAATTGCAAGGCTCACAAGATCTCACTGCGACAGCTCTTAACCCCATTGTGCAGAAAGTGTCAAAACGTGTTTTTCAGAAGAAATAAACATGTTTCTGCAACTTTGGTCATCCCCATGTAACTTATGGGGCAGTAACAGCAGACTTTTCAAAACGTGTTTTTCAGCCCGAGATAAATGCGTTTTTTCAGTCTGTTGAATCCCAATGTAACTGCTAGGCTCAGAAGAGCTCACTTCTTCAGCTTTTAACCCCAGTGTGAAGAAAGCGTCAAAACGTGTTTTCCAGCAGAAATAAACATGTTTCTGCATCTTTGGTCATCAACAATCTAACTTATGGGGCAGTAACAACAGACTTTTCAAAACGTGTTTTTCAGCCCGAGATAAACGCGTTTTTTCAGACTGTTGAATCTCCTTGTAATTGCAAGGCTCAGAAGAGCTCACTGCCTCAGCTCTTAACCCCAGTGTGCAGAAAGTGTCAAAACGTGTTTTTCAGCAGAAATAAACATGTTTCTGCAACTTTGGTCATCCCCATGTAAGTTATGGGGCAGGTACAGCAGACTTTTCAAAACGTGTTTTTCAGCCCGAGATAAACGCGTTTTTTCAATCTGTTGAATCCCAATGTAACTGCTAGGCTCAGAAGAGCTCACTGCCTCAGCTCTTAACTCCAGTGTGCAGAAAGTGTCAAAATGTGTTTTCCAGCAGAAATAAACATGTTTCTGCAACTTTGGTCATCCCCATGTAACTTATGGGGCAGGTACAGCAGACTTTTCTAAACGTGTTTTTCAGCCCGAGATAAATGCGTTTTTTTAGTCTTTTGAATCTCCATGTAATTGCAAGGCTCAGAAGAGCTCACTGCCTCAACTCTTAACCCCAGTGTGTAGAAAGTGTCAAAACGTGTTTTCCAGCAGAAATAAACATGTTTCTGCAACTTTGGTCATCCCCATGTAACTTATGGGGCAGGTACAGCAGACTTTTCAAAACGTGTTTTTCAGCCCGAGATAAACGCGTTTTTTCAGTCTGTTGAATCCCAATGTAACTGCTAGTCTCAGAAGAGCTCACTGCCTTAGCTCTTAACCCCAGTGTGCAGAAAGTGTCAAAATGTGTTTTCCAGCAGAAATAAACATGTTTCTGCAACTTTGGTCATCCCCATGTAACTTATGGGGCAGTAACAGCAGACTTTTCAAAACGTGTTTTTCAGCCCAAGATAAACGTGTTTTTTCAGTCTGTTGAATCTCCATGTAATTGCAAGGCTCAGAAGAGCTCACTGCCTCAGCTCTTAACTACAGTGTGCAGGAAGTGTCAAAACGTGTTTTTCAGCAGAAATAAACATGTTTCTGCAACTTTGGTCATCAACCATGTAACTTATGGGGCAGGTACAGCAGACTTTTCAAAACGTGTTTTTCAGCCCGAGATAAACGCGTTTTTTCAATCTGTTGAATCCCAAAGTAACTGCTAGGCTCAGAAGAGCTCACTTCCTCAGCTCTTAACTCCAGTGTGCAGAAAGTGTCAAAACGTGTTTTTCAGCAGAAATAAACATGTTTCTGCAACTTTGGTCATCCCCATGTAACTTATGGGGCAGGTACAGCAGACTTTTCAAAACGTGTTTTTCAGCCCGAGATAAACGCGTTTTTTCAGACTGTTGAATCTCCATGTAACTGCAAGGCTCAGAAGAGCTCACTGCCTCAACTCTTAACCCCAGAGTGCAGAAAGTGTCAAAATGTGTTTTCCAGCAGAAATAAACATGTTTCTGCAACTTTGGTCATCCCCATGTAACTTATGGGGCAGGTACAGCAGACTTTTCAAAACGTGTTTTTCAGCCCGAGATAAACGCGTTTTTTCAGTCTGTTGAATCCCAATGTAACTGCTAGGCTCAGAAGAGCTCACTTCCTCAGCTTTTAACCCCAGTGTGAAGAAAGCGTCAAAACGTGTTTTCCAGCAGAAATAAACATGTTTCTGCAACTTTGGTCATCAACCATGTAACTTATGGGGCAGTAACAGCAGACTTTTCAAAATGTGTTTTTCAGCCCGAGATAAACGTGTTTTTTCAGTCTGTTGAATCTCCGTGTAATTGCAAGGCTCAGAAGAGCTCACTGCCTCAGCTCTTAACTCCAGTGTGCAGGAAGTGTCTAAACGTGTTTTTCAGCAGAAATAAACATGTTTCTGCATCTTTGGTCATCAACCATCTAACTTATGGGGCAGTAACAGCAGACTTTTCAAAACGTTTTTTTCAGCCCGAGATAAACGCATTTTTTCAGTCTGTTGAATCTCCATGTATTTGCAAGGCTCAGAAGAGCTCACTGCCTCAACTCTTAACCCCAGTGTGCAGAAAGTGTCAAAATGTGTTTTTCAGAAGAAATAAACATGTTTCTGCAACTTTGGTCATCCCCATGTAACTTATGGGGCAGTAACAGCAGACTTTTCAAAATGTGTTTTTCAGCCCGAGATAAACGTGTTTTTTCAGTCTGTTGAATCTCCATGTAATTGCAAGGCTCAGAAGACCTCACTGCCTCAGCTCTTAACCCCAGTGTGCAGTAAGTGTCAAAACGCGTTTTCCAGCTGAAATAAACATGTTTTTGCAACTTTGGTCATCCCCATGTAACTTATGGGGCAGTAACAGCAGACTTTTCAAAACGTGTTTTTCAGCCCGAGATAAAGGCGTTTTTTCAATTTGTTGAATCCCAATGAAACTGCTAGGCTCAGAAGAGCTCACTGCCTCAGCTCTTAACCCCAGTGTGCAGAAAGTGTCAAAAAGTGTTTTTCAGAAGAAATAAACATGTTTCTGCAACTTTGGTCATCCCCATGTAACTTATGGGGCAGTAACAGCAGACTTTTCAAAATGTGTTTTTCAGCCCGAGATAAACGTGTTTTTTCAGTCTGTTGAATCTCCATGTAATTGCAAGGCTCAGAAGACCTCACTGCCTCAGCTTTTAACCCCAGTGTGCAGTAAGTGTCAAAACGCGTTTTCCAGCTGAAATAAACATGTTTTTGCAACTTTGGTCATCCCCATGTAACTTATGGGGCAGTAACAGCAGACTTTTCAAAACGTGTTTTTCAGCCCGAGATAAACGCGTTTTTTCAGATTTTTGAATCTCCATGTAATTGCAAGGCTCAGAAGAGCTCACTGCCACAACTCTTGACCCCAGTGTGCAGAAAGTGTCAAAACGTGTTTTTCAGAAGAAATAAACATGTTTCTGCAACTTTGGTCGTCCCCATGTTACTTATGGGGCAGGTACAGCAGACTTTTCAAAACGTGTTTTTCAGCCCGAGATAAACGCGTTTTTTCAGTCTTTTGAATCTCCGTGTAATTGCAAGGCTCAGAAGAGCTCACTGCCTCAACTCTTAACCCCAGTGTGCAGAAAGTGTCAAAATATGTTTTTCAGCAGAAATAAACATGTTTCTGCAACTTTGGTCATCCACATGTAACTTATGGGGAAGTAACAGCAGCTTTTTCAAAACGTGTTTTTCAGCCCGAGATAAAGGCGTTTTTTCAATCTGTTGAATCCCAATGAAACTGCTAGGCTCAGAAGAGCTCACTGCCTCAGCTCTTAACCCCAGTGTGCAGAAAGTGTCAAAACGTGTTTTTCAGCAGAAATAAACATGTTTCTGCAACTTTGGTCATCCCCATGTAACTTATGGGGCAGTAACAGCAGACTTTTCAAAACGTGTTTTTCAGCCCGTTATAAACGTGTTTTTTCAGTCTGTTGAATCTCCATGTAATTGCAAGGCTCACAAGATCTCACTGCGACAGCTCTTAACCCCATTGTGCAGAAAGTGTCAAAACGTGTTTTTCAGAAGAAATAAACATGTTTCTGCAACTTTGGTCATCCCCATGTAACTTATGGGGCAGTAACAGCAGACTTTTCAAAACGTGTTTTTCAGCCCGAGATAAATGCGTTTTTTCAGTCTGTTGAATCCCAATGTAACTGCTAGGCTCAGAAGAGCTCACTTCTTCAGCTTTTAACCCCAGTGTGAAGAAAGCGTCAAAACGTGTTTTCCAGCAGAAATAAACATGTTTCTGCAACTTTGGTCATCCCCATGTAACTTATGGGGCAGGTACAGCAGACTTTTCAAAACGTGTTTTTCAGCCCGAGATAAACGCGTTTTTTCAGACTGTTGAATCTCCATGTAACTGCAAGGCTCAGAAGAGCTCACTGCCTCAACTCTTAACCCCAGAGTGCAGAAAGTGTCAAAATGTGTTTTCCAGCAGAAATAAACATGTTTCTGCAACTTTGGTCATCCCCATGTAACTTATGGGGCAGGTACAGCAGACTTTTCAAAACGTGTTTTTCAGCCCGAGATAAACACGTTTTGTCAGTCTGTTGAATCCCAATGTAACTGCTAGGCTCAGAAGAGCTCACTTCCTCAGCTTTTAACCCCAGTGTGAAGAAAGCGTCAAAACGTGTTTTCCAGCAGAAATAAACATGTTTCTGCAACTTTGGTCATCAACCATGTAACTTATGGGGCAGTAACAGCAGACTTTTCAAAATGTGTTTTTCAGCCCGAGATAAACGTGTTTTTTCAGTCTGTTGAATCTCCGTGTAATTGCAAGGCTCAGAAGAGCTCACTGCCTCAGCTCTTAACTCCAGTGTGCAGGAAGTGTCAAAACGTGTTTTTCAGCAGAAATAAACATGTTTCTGCATCTTTGGTCATCAACCATCTAACTTATGGGGAAGTAACAGCAGCCTTTTCAAAACGTGTTTTTCAGCCCGAGATAAAGGCGTTTTTTCAATCTGTTGAATCCCAATGAAACTGCTAGGCTCAGAAGAGCTCACTGCCTCAGCTCTTAACCCCAGTGTGCAGAAAGTGTCAAAAAGTGTTTTTCAGAAGAAATAAACATGTTTCTGCAACTTTGGTCATCCCCATGTAACTTATGGGGCAGTAACAGCAGACTTTTCAAAATGTGTTTTTCAGCCCGAGATAAACGTGTTTTTTCAGTCTGTTGAATCTCCATGTAATTGCAAGGCTCAGAAGAGCTCACTGCCTCAGCTCTTAACCCCAGTGTGCAGTAAGTGTCAAAACGCGTTTTCCAGCTGAAATAAACATGTTTTTGCAACTTTGGTCATCCCCATGTAACTTATGGGGCAGTAACAGCAGACTTTTCAAAACGTGTTTTTCAGCCCGAGATAAACGCGTTTTTTTCAGATTTTTGAATCTCCATGTAATTGCAAGGCTCAGAAGAGCTCACTGCCACAACTCTTGACCCCAGTGTGCAGAAAGTGTCAAAACGTGTTTTTCAGAAGAAATAAACATGTTTCTGCAACTTTGGTCGTCCCCATGTTACTTATGGGGCAGGTACAGCAGACTTTTCAAAACGTGTTTTTCAGCCCGAGATAAACGCGTTTTTTCAGTCTTTTGAATCTCCGTGTAATTGCAAGGCTCAGAAGAGCTCACTGCCTCAACTCTTAACCCCAGTGTGCAGAAAGTGTCAAAATATGTTTTTCAGCAGAAATAAACATGTTTCTGCAACTTTGGTCATCCCCATGTAACTTATGGGGCAGGTACAGCAGACTTTTCAAAACGTGTTTTTCAGCCCGAGATAAACGCATTTTTTCAGACTGTTGAATCTCCATGTAATTGCAAGGCTCAGAAGAGCTCACTGCCTCAACTCTTAACCCCAGTGTGCAGAAAGTGTCAAAACGTGTTTTTCAGAAGAAATAAACATGTTTCTGCAACTTTGGTCATCCCCATGTAACTTATGGGGAAGTAACAGCAGCTTTTTCAAAACGTGTTTTTCAGCCCGAGATAAAGGCGTTTTTTCAATCTGTTGAATCCCAATGAAACTGCTAGGCTCAGAAGAGCTCACTGCCTCAGCTCTTAACCCCAGTGTGCAGAAAGTGTCAAAACGTGTTTTTCAGCAGAAATAAACATGTTTCTGCAACTTTGGTCATCCCCATGTAACTTATGGGGCAGTAACAGCAGACTTTTCAAAACGTGTTTTTCAGCCCGTTATAAACGTGTTTTTTCAGTCTGTTGAATCTCCATGTAATTGCAAGGCTCACAAGATCTCACTGCGACAGCTCTTAACCCCAGTGTGCAGAAAGTGTCAAAACGTGTTTTTCAGCAGAAATAAACATGTTTCTGCAACTTTGGTCATCCCCATGTAACTTATGGGGCAGGTACAGCAGCCTTTTCAAAACGTGTTTTTCAGCCCGAGATAAACGCGTGTTTTCAATCTGTTGAATCCCAATGTAACTGCTAGGCTCAGAAGAGCTCACTGCCTCAGCTCTTAACTACAGTGTGCAGAAAGTGTCAAAACGTGTTTTTCAGCAGAAATAAACATGTTTCTGCAACTTTGGTCATCCCCATGTAACTTATGGGGCAGTAACAGCAGACTTTTCAAAACGTGTTTTTCAGCCCGAGATAAATGCGTTTTTTCAGTCTGTTGAATCCCAATGTAACTGCTAGGCTCAGAAGAGCTCACTTCTTCAGCTTTTAACCCCAGTGTGAAGAAAGCGTCAAAACGTGTTTTCCAGCAGAAATAAACATGTTTCTGCATCTTTGGTCATCAACAATCTAACTTATGGGGCAGTAACAACAGACTTTTCAAAACGTGTTTTTCAGCCCGAGATAAACGCGTTTTTTCAGGCTGTTGAATCCCAATGTAACTGCTAGGCTCAGAAGAGCTCACTGCCTCAGCTCTTAACTCCAGTGTGCAGAAAGTGTCAAAATGTGTTTTCCAGCAGAAATAAACATGTTTCTGCAACTTTGGTCATCCCCATGTAACTTATGGGGCAGGTACAGCAGACTTTTCAAAACGTGTTTTTCAGCCCGAGATAAACGCGTTTTTTCAGTCTGTTGAATCCCAATGTAACTGCTAGTCTCAGAAGAGCTCACTGCCTCAGCTCTTAACTCCAGTGTGCAGAAAGTGTCAAAATGTGTTTTCCAGCAGAAATAAACATGTTTCTGCAACTTTGGTCATCCCCATGTAACTTATGGGGCAGGTACAGCAGACTTTTCTAAACGTGTTTTTCAGCCCGAGATAAATGCGTTTTTTTAGTCTTTTGAATCTCCATGTAATTGCAAGGCTCAGAAGAGCTCACTGCCTCAACTCTTAACCCCAGTGTGTAGAAAGTGTCAAAACGTGTTTTTCAGCAGAAATAAACATGTTTCTGCAACTTTGGTCATCCCCATGTAACTTATGGGGCAGGTACAGCAGACTTTTCAAAACGTGTTTTTCAGCCCGAGATAAACGCGTTTTTTCAGACTGTTGAATCTCCATGTAATTGCAAGGCTCAGAAGAGCTCACTGCCTCAACTCTTAACCCCAGTGTGCAGAAAGTGTCAAAACGTGTTTTCCAGCAGAAATAAACATGTTTCTGCAACTTTGGTCATCCCCATGTAACTTATGGGGCAGTAACAGCAGACTTTTCAAAACGTGTTTTTCAGCCCGAGATAAACGCGTTTTTTCAGACTGTTGAATCCCAATGTAAGTGCTAGGCTCAGAAGAGCTCACTTCCTCAGCTTTTAACCCCAGTGTGAAGAAAGTGTCAAAACGTGTTTTTCAGCAGAAATAAACATGTTTCTGCAACTTTGGTCATCCCCATGTAACTTATGGGGCAGTAAGAGCAGACTTTTCAAAACGTGTTTTTCAGCCCGAGATAAACGCGTTTTTTCAGTCTGTTGAATCCCAATTTAACTGCTAGGCTCAGAAGAGCTCACTGCCTTAGCTCTTAACCCCAGTGTGCAGAAAGTGTCAAAATGTGTTTTCCAGCAGAAATAAACATGTTTCTGCAACTTTGGTCATCCCCATGTAACTTATGGGTCAGGTACAGCAGACTTTTCAAAACGTGTTTTTCAGCCCGAGATAAACGCGTTTTTTCAGATTTTTGAATCTCCATGTAATTGCAAGGCTCAGAAGAGCTCACTGCCACAACTCTTGACCCCAGTGTGCAGAAAGTTTCAAAACGTGTTTTTCAGAAGAAATAAACATGTTTCTGCAACTTTGGTCATCCCCATGTAACTTATGGGGCAGTAACAGCAGACTTTTCAAAACGTGTTTTTCAGCCCAAGATAAACGTGTTTTTTCAGTCTGTTGAATCTCCATGTAATTGCAAGGCTCAGAAGAGCTCACTGCCTCAGCTCTTAACTACAGTGTGCAGGAAGTGTCAAAACGTGTTTTTCAGCAGAAATAAACATGTTTCTGCAACTTTGGTCATCAACCATGTAACTTATGGGGCAGGTACAGCAGACTTTTCAAAACGTGTTTTTCAGCCCGAGATAAACGCGTTTTTTCAAACTGTTGAATCCCAATGTAACTGCTAGGCTCAGAAGAGCTCACTTCCTCAGCTCTTAACTCCAGTGTGCAGAAAGTGTCAAAACGTGTTTTCCAGCAGAAATAAACATGTTTCTGCAACTTTGGTCGTCCCCATGTAACTTATGGGGCAGGTACAGCAGACTTTTCTAAACGTGTTTTTCAGCCCGAGATAAATGCGTTTTTTTAGTCTTTTGAATCTCCATGTAATTGCAAGGCTCAGAAGAGCTCACTGCCTCAACTCTTAACCCCAGTGTATAGAAAGTGTCAAAACGTGTTTTTCAGCAGAAATAAACATGTTTCTGCAACTTTGGTCATCCCCATGTAACTTATGGGGCAGGTACAGCAGACTTTTCAAAACGTGTTTTTCAGCCCGAGATAAACACGTTTTTTCAGACTGTTGAATCTCCATGTAATTGCAAGGCTCAGAAGAGCTCACTGCCTCAACTCTTAACCCCAGTGTGCAGAAAGTGTCAAAATGTGTTTTCCAGCAGAAATAAACATGTTTCTGCAACTTTGGTCATCCCCATGTAACTTATGGGGCAGTAACAGCAGACTTTTCAAAACGTGTTTTTCAGCCCGAGATAAACGCGTTTTTTCAGTCTGTTGAATCCCAATGTAACTGCTAGGCTCAGAAGAGCTCACTTCCTCAGCTTTTAACCCCAGTGTGAAGAAAGCGTCAAAACGTGTTTTCCAGCAGAAATAAACATGTTTCTGCAACTTTGGTCATCAACCATGTAACTTATGGGGCAGTAACAGCAGACTTTTCAAAATGTGTTTTTCAGCCCGAGATAAACGTGTTTTTTCAGTCTGTTGAATCTCCGTGTAATTGCAAGGCTCAGAAGAGCTCACTGCCTCAGCTCTTAACTCCAGTGTGCAGGAAGTGTCAAAACGTGTTTTTCAGAAGAAATAAACATGTTTCTGCAACTTTGGTCATCCCCATGTAACTTATGGGGCAGGTACAGCAGACTTTTCTAAACGTGTTTTTCAGCCCGAGATAAACGCATTTTTTCAGACTGTTGAATCTCCATGTAATTGCAAGGCTCAGAAGAGCTCACTGCCTTAACTCTTAACCCCAGTGTGCAGAAAGTGTCAAAACGTGTTTTTCAGAAGAAATAAACGTGTTTCTGCAACTTTGGTCATCCCCATGTAACTTATGGGGCAGTAACAGCAGCCTTTTCAAAACATGTTTTTCAGCCCAAGATAAACGCATTTTTTCAATCTGTTGAATCCCAATGTAACTGCTACGCTCAGAAGAGCTCACTGCCTCAGCTCTTAACCCCAGTGTGCAGAAAGTGTCAAAACGTGTTTTTCAGCAGAATAAACATGTTTCTGCAACTTTGGTCATCAACCATGTAACTTATAGGGCAGTAAGAGCAGACTTTTCAAAACATGTTTTTCAGCCCGAGATAAACGCGTTTTTTCAGACTGTTGAATCTCCATGTAATTGCAAGGCTCAGAAGAGCTCACTGCCTCAACTCTTAACCCCAGTGTGCAGAAAGTGTCAAAACGTGTTTTTCAGCAGAAATAAACATGTTTCTGCAACTTTGGTCATCCCCATGTAACTTATGGGGCAGGTACAGCAGCCTTTTCAAAACGTGTTTTTCAGCCCGAGATAAACGCGTTTTTTCAGTCTTTTGAATCTCCGTGTAATTGCAAGGCTCAGAAGAGCTCACTGCCTCAACTCTTAACCCCAGTGTGCAGAAAGTGTCAAAATATGTTTTTCAGCAGAAATAAACATGTTTCTGCAACTTTGGTCATCCACATGTAACTTATGGGGAAGTAACAGCAGCTTTTTCAAAACGTGTTTTTCAGCCCGAGATAAAGGCGTTTTTTCAATCTGTTGAATCCCAATGAAACTGCTAGGCTCAGAAGAGCTCACTGCCTCAGCTCTTAACCCCAGTGTGCAGAAAGTGTCAAAACGTGTTTTTCAGCAGAAATAAACATGTTTCTGCAACTTTGGTCATCCCCATGTAACTTATGGGGCAGTAACAGCAGACTTTTCAAAACGTGTTTTTCAGCCCGTTATAAACGTGTTTTTTCAGTCTGTTGAATCTCCATGTAATTGCAAGGCTCACAAGATCTCACTGCGACAGCTCTTAACCCCATTGTGCAGAAAGTGTCAAAACGTGTTTTTCAGAAGAAATAAACATGTTTCTGCAACTTTGGTCATCCCCATGTAACTTATGGGGCAGTAACAGCAGACTTTTCAAAACGTGTTTTTCAGCCCGAGATAAATGCGTTTTTTCAGTCTGTTGAATCCCAATGTAACTGCTAGGCTCAGAAGAGCTCACTTCTTCAGCTTTTAACCCCAGTGTGAAGAAAGCGTCAAAACGTGTTTTCCAGCAGAAATAAACATGTTTCTGCATCTTTGGTCATCAACAATCTAACTTATGGGGCAGTAACAACAGACTTTTCAAAACGTGTTTTTCAGCCCGAGATAAACGCGTTTTTTCAGACTGTTGAATCTCCTTGTAATTGCAAGGCTCAGAAGAGCTCACTGCCTCAGCTCTTAACCCCAGTGTGCAGAAAGTGTCAAAACGTGTTTTTCAGCAGAAATAAACATGTTTCTGCAACTTTGGTCATCCCCATGTAAGTTATGGGGCAGGTACAGCAGACTTTTCAAAACGTGTTTTTCAGCCCGAGATAAACGCGTTTTTTCAATCTGTTGAATCCCAATGTAACTGCTAGGCTCAGAAGAGCTCACTGCCTCAGCTCTTAACTCCAGTGTGCAGAAAGTGTCAAAATGTGTTTTCCAGCAGAAATAAACATGTTTCTGCAACTTTGGTCATCCCCATGTAACTTATGGGGCAGGTACAGCAGACTTTTCTAAACGTGTTTTTCAGCCCGAGATAAATGCGTTTTTTTAGTCTTTTGAATCTCCATGTAATTGCAAGGCTCAGAAGAGCTCACTGCCTCAACTCTTAACCCCAGTGTGTAGAAAGTGTCAAAACGTGTTTTCCAGCAGAAATAAACATGTTTCTGCAACTTTGGTCATCCCCATGTAACTTATGGGGCAGGTACAGCAGACTTTTCAAAACGTGTTTTTCAGCCCGAGATAAACGCGTTTTTTCAGTCTGTTGAATCCCAATGTAACTGCTAGTCTCAGAAGAGCTCACTGCCTTAGCTCTTAACCCCAGTGTGCAGAAAGTGTCAAAATGTGTTTTCCAGCAGAAATAAACATGTTTCTGCAACTTTGGTCATCCCCATGTAACTTATGGGGCAGTAACAGCAGACTTTTCAAAACGTGTTTTTCAGCCCAAGATAAACGTGTTTTTTCAGTCTGTTGAATCTCCATGTAATTGCAAGGCTCAGAAGAGCTCACTGCCTCAGCTCTTAACTACAGTGTGCAGGAAGTGTCAAAACGTGTTTTTCAGCAGAAATAAACATGTTTCTGCAACTTTGGTCATCAACCATGTAACTTATGGGGCAGGTACAGCAGACTTTTCAAAACGTGTTTTTCAGCCCGAGATAAACGCGTTTTTTCAATCTGTTGAATCCCAAAGTAACTGCTAGGCTCAGAAGAGCTCACTTCCTCAGCTCTTAACTCCAGTGTGCAGAAAGTGTCAAAACGTGTTTTTCAGCAGAAATAAACATGTTTCTGCAACTTTGGTCATCCCCATGTAACTTATGGGGCAGGTACAGCAGACTTTTCAAAACGTGTTTTTCAGCCCGAGATAAACGCGTTTTTTCAGACTGTTGAATCTCCATGTAACTGCAAGGCTCAGAAGAGCTCACTGCCTCAACTCTTAACCCCAGAGTGCAGAAAGTGTCAAAATGTGTTTTCCAGCAGAAATAAACATGTTTCTGCAACTTTGGTCATCCCCATGTAACTTATGGGGCAGGTACAGCAGACTTTTCAAAACGTGTTTTTCAGCCCGAGATAAACGCGTTTTTTCAGTCTGTTGAATCCCAATGTAACTGCTAGGCTCAGAAGAGCTCACTTCCTCAGCTTTTAACCCCAGTGTGAAGAAAGCGTCAAAACGTGTTTTCCAGCAGAAATAAACATGTTTCTGCAACTTTGGTCATCAACCATGTAACTTATGGGGCAGTAACAGCAGACTTTTCAAAATGTGTTTTTCAGCCCGAGATAAACGTGTTTTTTCAGTCTGTTGAATCTCCGTGTAATTGCAAGGCTCAGAAGAGCTCACTGCCTCAGCTCTTAACTCCAGTGTGCAGGAAGTGTCTAAACGTGTTTTTCAGCAGAAATAAACATGTTTCTGCATCTTTGGTCATCAACCATCTAACTTATGGGGCAGTAACAGCAGACTTTTCAAAACGTTTTTTTCAGCCCGAGATAAACGCATTTTTTCAGTCTGTTGAATCTCCATGTATTTGCAAGGCTCAGAAGAGCTCACTGCCTCAACTCTTAACCCCAGTGTGCAGAAAGTGTCAAAATGTGTTTTTCAGAAGAAATAAACATGTTTCTGCAACTTTGGTCATCCCCATGTAACTTATGGGGCAGTAACAGCAGACTTTTCAAAATGTGTTTTTCAGCCCGAGATAAACGTGTTTTTTCAGTCTGTTGAATCTCCATGTAATTGCAAGGCTCAGAAGACCTCACTGCCTCAGCTCTTAACCCCAGTGTGCAGTAAGTGTCAAAACGCGTTTTCCAGCTGAAATAAACATGTTTTTGCAACTTTGGTCATCCCCATGTAACTTATGGGGCAGTAACAGCAGACTTTTCAAAACGTGTTTTTCAGCCCGAGATAAAGGCGTTTTTTCAATTTGTTGAATCCCAATGAAACTGCTAGGCTCAGAAGAGCTCACTGCCTCAGCTCTTAACCCCAGTGTGCAGAAAGTGTCAAAAAGTGTTTTTCAGAAGAAATAAACATGTTTCTGCAACTTTGGTCATCCCCATGTAACTTATGGGGCAGTAACAGCAGACTTTTCAAAATGTGTTTTTCAGCCCGAGATAAACGTGTTTTTTCAGTCTGTTGAATCTCCATGTAATTGCAAGGCTCAGAAGACCTCACTGCCTCAGCTCTTAACCCCAGTGTGCAGTAAGTGTCAAAACGCGTTTTCCAGCTGAAATAAACATGTTTTTGCAACTTTGGTCATCCCCATGTAACTTATGGGGCAGTAACAGCAGACTTTTCAAAACGTGTTTTTCAGCCCGAGATAAACGCGTTTTTTCAGATTTTTGAATCTCCATGTAATTGCAAGGCTCAGAAGAGCTCACTGCCACAACTCTTGACCCCAGTGTGCAGAAAGTGTCAAAACGTGTTTTTCAGAAGAAATAAACATGTTTCTGCAACTTTGGTCGTCCCCATGTTACTTATGGGGCAGGTACAGCAGACTTTTCAAAACGTGTTTTTCAGCCCGAGATAAACGCGTTTTTTCAGTCTTTTGAATCTCCGTGTAATTGCAAGGCTCAGAAGAGCTCACTGCCTCAACTCTTAACCCCAGTGTGCAGAAAGTGTCAAAATATGTTTTTCAGCAGAAATAAACATGTTTCTGCAACTTTGGTCATCCACATGTAACTTATGGGGAAGTAACAGCAGCTTTTTCAAAACGTGTTTTTCAGCCCGAGATAAAGGCGTTTTTTCAATCTGTTGAATCCCAATGAAACTGCTAGGCTCAGAAGAGCTCACTGCCTCAGCTCTTAACCCCAGTGTGCAGAAAGTGTCAAAACGTGTTTTTCAGCAGAAATAAACATGTTTCTGCAACTTTGGTCATCCCCATGTAACTTATGGGGCAGTAACAGCAGACTTTTCAAAACGTGTTTTTCAGCCCGTTATAAACGTGTTTTTTCAGTCTGTTGAATCTCCATGTAATTGCAAGGCTCACAAGATCTCACTGCGACAGCTCTTAACCCCATTGTGCAGAAAGTGTCAAAACGTGTTTTTCAGAAGAAATAAACATGTTTCTGCAACTTTGGTCATCCCCATGTAACTTATGGGGCAGTAACAGCAGACTTTTCAAAACGTGTTTTTCAGCCCGAGATAAATGCGTTTTTTCAGTCTGTTGAATCCCAATGTAACTGCTAGGCTCAGAAGAGCTCACTTCTTCAGCTTTTAACCCCAGTGTGAAGAAAGCGTCAAAACGTGTTTTCCAGCAGAAATAAACATGTTTCTGCATCTTTGGTCATCAACAATCTAACTTATGGGGCAGTAACAACAGACTTTTCAAAACGTGTTTTTCAGCCCGAGATAAACGCGTTTTTTCAGACTGTTGAATCTCCTTGTAATTGCAAGGCTCAGAAGAGCTCACTGCCTCAGCTCTTAACCCCAGTGTGCAGAAAGTGTCAAAACGTGTTTTTCAGCAGAAATAAACATGTTTCTGCAACTTTGGTCATCCCCATGTAAGTTATGGGGCAGGTACAGCAGACTTTTCAAAACGTGTTTTTCAGCCCGAGATAAACGCGTTTTTTCAATCTGTTGAATCCCAATGTAACTGCTAGGCTCAGAAGAGCTCACTGCCTCAGCTCTTAACTCCAGTGTGCAGAAAGTGTCAAAATGTGTTTTCCAGCAGAAATAAACATGTTTCTGCAACTTTGGTCATCCCCATGTAACTTATGGGGCAGGTACAGCAGACTTTTCTAAACGTGTTTTTCAGCCCGAGATAAATGCGTTTTTTTAGTCTTTTGAATCTCCATGTAATTGCAAGGCTCAGAAGAGCTCACTGCCTCAACTCTTAACCCCAGTGTGTAGAAAGTGTCAAAACGTGTTTTCCAGCAGAAATAAACATGTTTCTGCAACTTTGGTCATCCCCATGTAACTTATGGGGCAGGTACAGCAGACTTTTCAAAACGTGTTTTTCAGCCCGAGATAAACGCGTTTTTTCAGTCTGTTGAATCCCAATGTAACTGCTAGTCTCAGAAGAGCTCACTGCCTCAGCTCTTAACTCCAGTGTGCAGAAAGTGTCAAAACGTGTTTTTCAGCAGAAATAAACATGTTTCTGCAACTTTGGTCATCCCCATGTAACTTATGGGGCAGGTACAGCAGACTTTTCAAAACGTGTTTTTCAGCCCGAGATAAACGCATTTTTTCAGACTGTTGAATCTCCATGTAATTGCAAGGCTCAGAAGAGCTCACTGCCTCAACTCTTAACCCCAGTGTGCAGAAAGTGTCAAAACGTGTTTTTCAGAAGAAATAAACATGTTTCTGCAACTTTGGTCATCCCCATGTAACTTATGGGGAAGTAACAGCAGCCTTTTCAAAACGTGTTTTTCAGCCCGAGATAAAGGCGTTTTTTCAAACTGTTGAATCCCAATGAAACTGCTAGGCTCAGAAGAGCTCACTGCCTCAGCTCTTAACCCCAGTGTGCAGAAAGTGTCAAAACGTGTTTTTCAGAAGAAATAAACATGTTTCTGCAACTTTGGTCATCCCCATGTAACTTATGGGGCAGTAACAGCAGACTTTTCAAAATGTGTTTTTCAGCCCGAGATAAACGTGTTTTTTCAGTCTGTTGAATCTCCATGTAATTGCAAGGCTCAGAAGAGCTCACTGCCTCAGCTCTTAACCCCAGTGTGCAGTAAGTGTCAAAACGCGTTTTCCAGCTGAAATAAACATGTTTTTGCAACTTTGGTCATCCCCATGTAACTTATGGGGCAGTAACAGCAGACTTTTCAAAACGTGTTTTTCAGCCCGAGATAAACGCGTTTTTTCAGACTGTTGAATTTCCATGTAATTGCAAGGCTCAGAAGAGCTCACTGCCTCAACTCTTAACCCCAGTGTGCAGAAAGTGTCAAAACGTGTTTTTCAGAAGAAATAAACATGTTTCTGCAACTTTGGTCATCCCCATGTTACTTATGGGGCAGGTACAGCAGACTTTTCAAAACGTGTTTTTCAGCCCGAGATAAACGCGTTTTTTCAGTCTTTTGAATCTCCGTGTAATTGCAAGGCTCAGAATAGCTCACTGCCTCAACTCTTAACCCCAGTGTGCAGAAAGTGTCAAAATATGTTTTTCAGCAGAAATAAACATGTTTCTGCAACTTTGGTCATCCCCATGTAACTTATGGGGCAGGTACAGCAGACTTTTCAAAACGAGTTTTTCAGCCCGAGATAAACGCGTTTTTTCAGATTTTTGAATCTCCATGTAATTGCAAGGCTCAGAAGAGCTCACTGCCTCAACTCTTAACCCCAGTGTGCAGAAAGTGTCAAAACGTGTTTTTCAGAAGAAATAAACATGTTTCTGCAACTTTGGTCATCCCCATGTAACTTATGGGGCAGTAACAGCAGACTTTTCAAAACGTGTTTTTCAGCCCGAGATAAACGCGTTTTTTCAGTCTGTTGAATCTCCTTGTAATTGCAAGGCTCAGAAGAGCTCACTGTCTCAACTCTTAACCCCAGTGTGCAGAAAGTGTCAAAACGTGTTTTTCAGAAGAAATAAACATGTTTCTGCAACTTTGGTCATCCCCATGTAACTTATGGGGCAGTAACAGCAGACTTTTCAAAACGTGTTTTTCAGCCTGAGATAAACGCGTTTTTTCAGACTGTTGAATCTCTTTGTAATTGCAAGGCTCAGAAGAGCTCACTGTCTCAACTCTTAACCCCAGTGTGCAGAAAGTGTCAAAACGTGTTTTTCAGAAGAAATAAACATGTTTCTGCAACTTTGGTCATCCCCATGTAACTTATGGAGCAGTAACAGCAGACTTTTCAAAACGTGTTTTTCAGCCCGAGATAAACATGTTTTTTCAGTCTGCTGAATCTCCATGTAATTGCAAGGCTCAGAAGAGCTCACTGCCTCAGCTCTTAACTCCAGTGTGCAGAAAGTGTCAAAATGTGTTTTCCAGCAGAAATAAACATGTTTCTGCAACTTTGGTCATCCCCATGTAACTTATGGGGCAGTAACAGCAGACTTTTCAAAACGTGTTTTTCAGCCTGTGATAAACGTGTTTTTTTCAGTCTGTTGAATCTCCATGTAATTGCAAGGCTCAGAAGAGCTCACTGCCTCAGCTCTTAACCCCAGTGTGCAGAAAGTGTCAAAACGTGTTTTTCAGCAGAAATAAACATGTTTCTGCAACTTTGGTCATCCCCATGTAACTTATGGGGAAGTAACAGCAGCCTTTTCAAAACGTGTTTTTCAGCCCGAGATAAAGGCGTTTTTTCAATCTGTTGAATCCCAATGAAACTGCTAGGCTCAGAAGAGCTCACTGCCTCAGCTCTTAACCCCAGTGTGCAGAAAGTGTCAAGACGTGTTTTTCAGCAGAAATAAACATGTTTCTGCAACTTTGGTCATCCCCATGTAACTTATGGGGCAGTAACAGCAGACTTTTCAAAACGTGTTTTTCAGCCCGAGATAAACGCGTTTTTTCAGACTGTTGAATTTCCATGTAATTGCAAGGCTCAGAAGAGCTCACTGCCTCAACTCTTAACCCCAGTGTGCAGAAAGTGTCAAAACGTGTTTTTCAGAAGAAATAAACATGTTTCTGCAACTTTGGTCGTCCCCATGTTACTTATGGGGCAGGTACAGCAGACTTTTCAAAACGTGTTTTTCAGCCCGAGATAAACGCGTTTTTTCAGTCTTTTGAATCTCCGTGTAATTGCAAGGCTCAGAAGAGCTCACTGCCTCAACTCTTAACCCCAGTGTGCAGAAAGTGTCAAAACGTGTTTTTCAGCAGAAATAAACATGTTTCTGCAACTTTGGTCATCCCCATGTAACTTATGGGGCAGTAACAGCAGACTTTTCAAAACGTGTTTTTCAGCTCGAGATAAACGCGTTTTTTCAGACTGTTGAATCTCCTTGTAATTGAAAGGATCAGAAGAGCTCACTGTCTCAACTCTTAACCCCAGTGTGCAGAAAGTGTCAAAACGTGTTTTTCAGAAGAAATAAACATGTTTCTGCAACTTTGGTCGTCCCCATGTAACTTATGGGGCAGTAACAGCAGACTTTTCAAAACGTGTTTTTCAGCCCAAGATAAACGTGTTTTTTCAGTCTGTTGAATCTCCATGTAATTGCAAGGCTCAGAAGAGCTCACTGCCTCAGCTCTTAACCCCAGTGTGCAGGAAGTGTCAAAACGTGTCTTTCAGCAGAAATAAACATGTTTCTTCAACTTTGGTCATCAACCATGTAACTTATGGGGCAGGTACAGCAGACTTTTCAAAACGTGTTTTTCAGCCCGAGATAAACGCGTTTTTTCAATCTGTTGAATCCCAATGTAACTGCTAGGCTCAGAAGAGCTCACTTCTTCAGCTCTTAACTCCAGTGTGCAGAAAGTGTCAAAACGTGTTTTCCAGCAGAAATAAACATGTTTCTGCAACTTTGGTCGTCCCCATGTAACTTATGGGGCAGTAACAGCAGACTTTTCAAAACGTGTTTTTCAGCCCGAGATAAACGCGTTTTTTCAGACTGTTGAATTTCCATGTAATTGCAAGGCTCAGAAGAGCTCACTGCCTCAACTCTTAACCCCAGTGTGCAGAAAGTGTCAAAACGTGTTTTTCAGAAGAAATAAACATGTTTCTGCAACTTTGGTCGTCCCCATGTTACTTATGGGGCAGGTACAGCAGACTTTTCAAAACGTGTTTTTCAGGCCGAGATAAACGCGTTTTTTCAGTCTTTTGAATCTCCGTGTAATTGAAAGGCTCAGAAGAGCTCACTGCCTCAACTCTTAACCCCAGTGTGCAGAAAGTGTCAAAACGTGTTTTTCAGCAGAAATAAACATGTTTCTGCAACTTTGGTCATCCCCATGTAACTTATGGGGCAGGTACAACAGACTTTTCAAAACGTGTTTTTCAGCCCGAGATAAACGCGTTTTTTCAGTCTGTTGAATCCCAATGTAACTGCTAGGCTCAGAAGAGCTCACTGCCTCAGCTCTTAACTCCAGTGTGCAGAAAGTGTCAAAATGTGTTTTCCAGCAGAAATAAACATGTTTCTGCAACTTTGGTCATCCCCATGTAACTTATGGGTCAGGTACAGCAGACTTTTCAAAACGTGTTTTTCAGCCCGAGATAAACGCGTTTTTTCAGATTTTTGAATCTCCATGTAATTGCAAGGCTCAGAAGAGCTCACTGCCACAACTCTTGACCCCAGTGTGCAGAAAGTGTCAAAAAGTGTTTTTCAGAAGAAATAAACATGTTTCTGCAACTTTGGTCATCCCCATGTAACTTATGGGGCAGTAACAGCAGACTTTTCAAAACGTGTTTTTCAGCCCAAGATAAACGTGTTTTTTCAGTCTGTTGAATCTCCATGTAATTGCAAGGCTCAGAAGAGCTCACTGCCTCAGCTCTTAACTACAGTGTGCAGGAAGTGTCAAAACGTGTCTTTCAGCAGAAATAAACATGTTTCTTCAACTTTGGTCATCAACCATGTAACTTATGGGGCAGGTACAGCAGACTTTTCAAAACGTGTTTTTCAGCCCGAGATAAACGCGTTTTTTCAATCTGTTGAATCCCAATGTAACTGCTAGGCTCAGAAGAGCTCACTTCTTCAGCTCTTAACTCCAGTGTGCAGAAAGTGTCAAAACGTGTTTTCCAGCAGAAATAAACATGTTTCTGCAACTTTGGTCGTCCCCATGTAACTTATGGGGCAGGTACAGCAGACTTTTCTAAACGTGTTTTTCAGCCCGAGATAAATGCGTTTTTTTAGTCTTTTGAATCTCCATGTAATTGCAAGTCTCAGAAGAGCTCACTGCCTCAATTCTTAACCCCAGTGTGCAGAAAGTGTCAAAACGTGTTTTCCAGCAGAAATAAACATGTTTCTGCAACTTTGGTCATCCCCATGTAACTTATGGTGCAGTAACAGCAGACTTTTCAAAACGTGTTTTTCAGCCCGAGATAAACGCGTTTTTTCAGTCTGTTGAATCCCAATGTAACTGCTAGGCTCAGAAGAGCTCACTGCCTCAGCTCTTAACTCCAGTGTGCAGAAAGTGTCAAAATGTGTTTTCCAGCAGAAATAAACATGTTTCTGCAACTTTGGTCATCCCCATGTAACTTATGGGTCAGGTACAGCAGACTTTTCAAAACGTGTTTTTCAGCCCGAGATAAACGCGTTTTTTCAGATTTTTGAATCTCCATGTAATTGCAAGGCTCAGAAGAGCTCACTGCCACAACTCTTGACCCCAGTGTGCAGAAAGTGTCAAAAAGTGTTTTTCAGAAGAAATAAACATGTTTCTGCAACTTTGGTCATCCCCATGTAACTTATGGGGCAGTAACAGCAGACTTTTCAAAACGTGTTTTTCAGCCCAAGATAAACGTGTTTTTTCAGTCTGTTGAATCTCCATGTAATTGCAAGGCTCAGAAGAGCTCACTGCCTCAGCTCTTAACTACAGTGTGCAGGAAGTGTCAAAACGTGTCTTTCAGCAGAAATAAACATGTTTCTTCAACTTTGGTCATCAACCATGTAACTTATGGGGCAGGTACAGCAGACTTTTCAAAACGTGTTTTTCAGCCCGAGATAAACGCGTTTTTTCAATCTGTTGAATCCCAATGTAACTGCTAGGCTCAGAAGAGCTCACTTCTTCAGCTCTTAACTCCAGTGTGCAGAAAGTGTCAAAACGTGTTTTCCAGCAGAAATAAACATGTTTCTGCAACTTTGGTCGTCCCCATGTAACTTATGGGGCAGGTACAGCAGACTTTTCTAAACGTGTTTTTCAGCCCGAGATAAATGCGTTTTTTTAGTCTTTTGAATCTCCATGTAATTGCAAGTCTCAGAAGAGCTCACTGCCTCAATTCTTAACCCCAGTGTGCAGAAAGTGTCAAAACGTGTTTTCCAGCAGAAATAAACATGTTTCTGCAACTTTGGTCATCCCCATGTAACTTATGGTGCAGTAACAGCAGACTTTTCAAAACGTGTTTTTCAGCCCGAGATAAACGCGTTTTTTCAGTCTGTTGAATCCCAATGTAACTGCTAGGCTCAGAAGAGCTCACTGCCTCAGCTCTTAACCCCAGTGTGCAGAAAGTGTCAAAACGTGTTTTTCAGCAGAAATAAACATGTTACTGCAACTTTGGTCATCCCCATGTAACTTATGGGGCAGTAACAGCAGACTTTTCAAAACGTGTTTTTCAGCCCGTGATAAACGTGTTTTTTCAGTCTGTTGAATCTCCATGTAATTGCAAGGCTCAGAAGAGCTCACTGCCTCAACTCTTAACCCCAGTGTGCAGAAAGTGTCAAAACGTGTTTTTCAGCATAAATAAACATGTTTCTGCAACTTTGGTCATCCCCATGTAACTTATGGGGCAGGTACAGCAGACTTTTCTAAACGTGTTTTTCAGCCCGAGATCAATGCGTTTTTTTAGTCTTTTGAATCTCCATGTAATTGCAAGGCTCAGAAGAGCTCACTGCCTCAACTCTTAACCCCAGTGTGTAGAAAGTGTCAAAACGTGTTTTTCAGCAGAAATAAACATGTTTCTGCAACTTTGGTCATCCCCATGTAACTTATGGGGCAGGTACAGCAGACTTTTCAAAACGTGTTTTTCAGGCCGAGATAAACGCGTTTTTTCAGACTGTTGAATCTCCATGTAATTGCAAGGCTCAGAAGAGCTCACTGCCTCAACTCTTAACCCCAGTGTGCAGAAAGTGTCAAAACGTGTTTTCCAGCAGAAATAAACATGTTTCTGCAACTTTGGTCATCCCCATGTAACTTATGGGGCAGTAACAGCAGACTTTTCAAAACTTTTTTTTCAGCCCGAGATAAACGTGTTTTTTCAGTCTGTTGAATCCCAATGTAACTGCTAGGCTCAGAAGAGCTCACTTCCTCAGCTTTTAACCCCAGTGTGAAGAAAGCGTCAAAACGTGTTTTCCAGCAGAAATAAACATGTTTCTGCAACTTTGGTCATCAACCATGTAACTTATGGGGCAGTAACAGCAGACTTTTCAAAACGTGTTTTTCAGCCCGAGATAAACGCGTTTTTTCAGACTGTTGAATCTCCTTGTAATTGCAAGGCTCAGAAGAGCTCACTGTCTCAACTCTTTACCCCAGTGTGCAGAAAGTGTCAAAACGTGTTTTTCAGAAGAAATAAACATGTTTCTGCAACTTTGGTCGTCCCCATGTAACTTATGGGGCAGTAACAGCAGACTTTTCAAAACGTGTTTTTCAGCCCGAGTTAAACATGTTTTTTCAGTCTGCTGAATCTCCATGTAATTGCAAGGCTCAGAAGAGCTCACTGCCTCAGCTCTTAACCCCAGTGTGCAGAATGTGTCAAAACGTGTTTTTCAGCAGAAATAAACATGTTTATGCAACTTTGGTCATCCCCATGTAACTTATGGGGCAGGTACAGCAGACTTTTCAAAACGTGTTTTTCAGCCCGAGATAAACGCGTTTCTTCAGTCTGTTGAATCCCAATGTAACTGCTGGGCTCAGAAGAGCTCACTGCCTCAGCTCTTAACTCCAGTGTGCAGAAAGTGTCAAAATGTGTTTTCCAGCAGAAATAAACATGTTTCTGCAACTTTGGTCATCCCCATGTAACTTATGGGGCAGTAACAGCAGACTTTTCAAAACGTGTTTTTCAGCCCAAGATAAACGTGTTTTTTCAGTCTGTTGAATCTCCATGTAATTGCAAGGCTCAGAAGAGCTCACTGCCTCAGATCTTAACTACAGTGTGCAGGAAGTGTCAAAACGTGTCTTTCAGCAGAAATAAACATGTTTCTTCAACTTTGGTCATCAACCATGTAACTTATGGGGCAGGTACAGCAGACTTTTCAAAACGTGTTTTTCAGCCCAAGATAAACGTGTTTTTTCAGTCTGTTGAATCTCCATGTAATTGCAAGGCTCAGAAGAGCTCACTTCTTCAGCTCTTAACTCCAGTGTGCAGAAAGTGTCAAAACGTGTTTTCCAGCAGAAATAAACATGTTTCTGCAACTTTGGTCGTCCCCATGTAACTTATGGGGCAGGTACAGCAGACTTTTCTAAACGTGTTTTTCAGCCCGAGATAAATGCGTTTTTTTAGTCTTTTGAATCTCCATGTAATTGCAAGGCTCAGAAGAGCTCACTGCCTCAACTCTTAACCCCAGTGTGTAGAAAGTGTCAAAACGTGTTTTTCAGCAGAAATAAACATGTTTCTGCAACTTTGGTCATCCCCATGTAACTTATGGGGCAGGTACAGCAGACTTTTCAAAACGTGTTTTTCAGGCCGAGATAAACGCGTTTTTTCAGACTGTTGAATCTTTATGTAATTGCAAGGCTCAGAAGAGCTCACTGCCTCAACTCTTAACCCCAGTGTGCAGAAAGTGTCAAAACGTGTTTTTCAGAAGAAATAAACATGTTTCTGCAACTTTGGTCATCCCCATGTAACTTATGGGGAAGTAACAGCAGCCTTTTCAAAACGTGTTTTTCAGCCCGAGATAAACGCGTTTTTCAATCTGTTGAATCCCAATGTAACTGCTAGGCTCAGAAGAGCTCACTGCCTCAGCTCTTAACCCCAGTGTGCAGAAAGTGTCAAAACGTGTTTTTCAGCAGAAATAAACATGTTTCTGCAACTTTGGTCATCCCCATGTAACTTATGGGGCAGTAACAGCAGACTTTTCAAAACGTGTTTTTCAGCCCGAGATAAACGCGTTTTTTCAGTCTTTTGAATCTCCGTGTAATTGCAAGGCTCAGAAGAGCTCACTGCCTCAACTCTTAACCCCAGTGTGCAGAAAGTGTCAAAACGTGTTTTTCAGAAGAAATAAACATGTTTCTGCAACTTTGGTCGTCCCCATGTTACTTATGGGGCAGGTACAGCAGACTTTTCAAAACGTGTTTTTCAGCCCGAGATAAACGCGTTTTTTCAGTCTTTTGAATCTCCATGTAATTGCAAGGCTCAGAAGAGCTCACTGCCACAACTCTTGACCCCAGTGTGCAGAAAGTGTCAAAACGTGTTTTTCAGAAGAAATAAACATGTTTCTGCAACTTTGGTCATCCCCATGTAACTTATGGGGCAGTAACAGCAGACTTTTCAAAACGTGTTTTTCAGCCCAAGATAAACGTGTTTTTTCAGTCTGTTGATCTCCACGTAATTGCAAGGCTCAGAAGAGCTCACTGCCTCAGCTCTTAACTCCAGTGTGCAGGAAGTGTCAAAACGTGTCTTTCAGCAGAAATAAACATGTTTCTTCAACTTTGGTCATCAACCATGTAACTTATGGGGCAGGTACAGCAGACTTTTCAAAACGTGTTTTTCAGCCCGAGATAAACGCGTTTTTTCAATCTGTTGAATCCCAATGTAACTGCTAGGCTCAGAAGAGCTCACTTCTTCAGCTCTTAACTCCAGTGTGCAGAAAGTGTCAATACGTGTTTTCCAGCAGAAATAAACATGTTTCTGCAACTTTGGTCGTCCCCATGTAACTTATGGGGCAGGTACAGCAGACTTTTCTAAACGTGTTTTTCAGCCCGAGATAAATGCGTTTTTTTAGTCTTTTGAATCTCCATGTAATTGCAAGGCTCAGAAGAGCTCACTGCCTCAACTCTTAACCCCAGTGTGTAGAAAGTGTCAAAACATGTTTTTCAGCAGAAATAAACATGTTTCTGCAACTTTGGTCATCTCCATGTAACTTATGGGGCAGGTACAGCAGACTTTTCAAAACGTGTTTTTCAGCCCGAGATAAACGCGTTTTTTCAGACTGTTGAATCTCCATGTAATTGCAAGGCTCAGAAGAGCTCACTGCCTCAACTCTTAACCCCAGTGTGCAGAAAGTGTCAAAACGTGTTTTCCAGCAGAAATAAACATGTTTCTGCAACTTTGGTCATCCCCATGTAACTTATGGGGCAGTAACAGCAGACTTTTCAAAACGTGTTTTTCAGCCCGAGATAAACGCGTTTTTTCAGTCTGTTGAATCCCAATGTAACTGCTAGGCTCAGAAGAGCTCACTTCCTCAGCTTTTAACCCCAGTGTGAAGAAAGCGTCAAAACGTGTTTTCCAGCAGAAATAAACATGTTTCTGCAACTTTGGTCATCAACCATGTAACTTATGGGGCAGTAACAGCAGACTTTTCAAAATGTGTTTTTCAGCCAGAGATAAACGTGTTTTTTCAGTCTGTTGTATCTCCGTGTAATTGCAAGGCTCAGAAGAGTTCACTGCCTCAACTCTTATCCCCAGTGTGCAGAAAGTGTCAAAACGCGTTTTCCAGCTGAAATAAACATGTTTTTGCAACTTTGGTCATCCCCATGTAACTTATGGGGCAGTAACAGCAGACTTTTCAAAACGTGTTTTTCAGCCCGAGATAAACGCGTTTTTTCAGACTGTTGAATTTCCATGTAATTGCAAGGCTCAGAAGAGCTCACTGCCTCAACTCTTAACCCCAGTGTGCAGAAAGTGTCAAAACGTGTTTTTCAGAAGAAATAAACATGTTTCTGCAACTTTGGTCGTCCCCATGTTACTTATGGGGCAGGTACAGCAGACTTTTCAAAACGTGTTTTTCAGCTCGAGATAAACGCGTTTTTTCAGTCTTTTGAATCTCCGTGTAATTGCAAGGCTCAGAAGAGCTCACTGCCTCAACTCTTAACCCCAGTGTTCAGAAAGTGTCAAAACCTGTTTTTCAGAAGAAATAAACATGTTTCTGCAACTTTGGTCGTCCCCATGTTACTTATGGGGCAGGTACAGCAGACTTTTCAAAACGTGTTTTTCAGCCCGAGATAAACGCGTTTTTTCAGACTGTTGAATCTCCTTGTAATTGCAAGGCTCAGAAGAGCTCCCTGCCTCAACTCTTAACCCCAGTGTGCAGAAAGTGTCAAAACGTGTTTTTCAGCAGAAATAAACATGTTTCTGCAACTTTGGTCATCCCCATGTAACTTATGGGGAAGTAACAGCAGCCTTTTCAAAACGTGTTTTTCAGCCCGAGATAAACGCGTTTTTTCAATCTGTTGAATCCCAATGTAACTGCTAGGCTCAGAAGAGCTCACTGCCTCAGCTCTTAACCCCAGTGTGCAGAAAGTGTCAAAACGTGTTTTTCAGCAGAAATAAACATGTTTCTGCAACTTTGGTCATCCCCATGTAACTTATGGGGCAGTAACAGCAGACTTTTCAAAACGTGTTTTTCTGCCCGTGATAAACGTGTTTTTTCAGTCTGTTGAATCTCCATGTAATTGCAAGGCTCAGAAGATCTCACTGCCTCAGCTCTTAACCCCAGTGTGCAGAAAGTGTCAAAACGTGTTTTTCAGAAGAAATAAACATGTTTCTGCAACTTTGGTCGTCCCCATGTTACTTATGGGGCAGGTACAGCAGACTTTTCAAAACGTGTTTTTCAGCCCGAGATAAACGCGTTTTTTCAGTCTTTTGAATCTCCGTGTAATTGCAAGGCTCAGAAGAGCTCACTGCCTCAACTCTTAACCCCAGTGTGCAGAAAGTGTCAAAACGTGTTTTTCAGAAGAAATAAACATGTTTCTGCAACTTTGGTCGTCCCCATGTTACTTATGGGGCAGGTACAGCAGACTTTTCAAAACGTGTTTTTCAGCCCGAGATAAACGCGTTTTTTCAGTCTTTTGAATCTCCATGTAATTGCAAGGCTCAGAAGAGCTCACTGCCACAACTCTTGACCCCAGTGTGCAGAAAGTGTCAAAACGTGTTTTTCAGAAGAAATAAACATGTTTCTGCAACTTTGGTCATCCCCATGTAACTTATGGGGCAGTAACAGCAGACTTTTCAAAACGTGTTTTTCAGCCCAAGATAAACGTGTTTTTTCAGTCTGTTGATCTCCATGTAATTGCAAGGCTCAGAAGAGCTCACTGCCTCAGCTCTTAACTCCAGTGTGCAGGAAGTGTCAAAACGTGTCTTTCAGCAGAAATAAACATGTTTCTTCAACTTTGGTCATCAACCATGTAACTTATGGGGCAGGTACAGCAGACTTTTCAAAACGTGTTTTTCAGACCGAGATAAACGCGTTTTTTCAATCTGTTGAATCCCAATGTAACTGCTAGGCTCAGAAGAGCTCACTGCCTCAGCTCTTAACTCCAGTGTGCAGAAAGTGTCAAAACGTGTTTTTCAGCAGAAATAAACATGTTTCTGCAACTTTGGTCATCCCCATGTAACTTATGGGGCAGTAACAGGAGACTTTTCAAAACGTGTTTTTCAGCCCGTGATAAACGTGTTTTTTCAGTCTGTTGAATCTCCATGTAATTGCAAGGCTCAGAAGATCTCACTGCCTCAGCTCTTAACCCCAGTGTGCAGAAAGTGTCAAAACGTGTATTTCAGAAGAAATAAACATGTTTCTGCAACTTTGGTCATCCCCATGTAACTTATGGGGCAGTAACAGCAGACTTTTCAAAATGTGTTTTTCAGCCCAAGATAAACGTGTTTTTTCAGTCTGTTGAATCTCCATGTAATTGCAAGGCTCAGAAGAGCTCACTGCCTCAGCTCTTAACCCCAGTGTGCAGTAAGTGTCAAAACGCGTTTTCCAGCTGAAATAAACATGTTTTTGCAACTTTGGTCATCCCCATGTAACTTATGGGGCAGTAACAGCAGACTTTTCAAAACGTGTTTTTCAGCCCGAGATAAACGCGTTTTTTCAGATATTTGAATCTCCATGTAATTGCAAGGCTCAGAAGAGCTCACTGCCTCAACTCTTAACCCCAGTGTGTAGAAAGTGTCAAAACATGTTTTTCAGCAGAAATAAACATGTTTCTGCAACTTTGGTCATCTCCATGTAACTTATGGGGCAGGTACAGCAGACTTTTCAAAACGTGTTTTTCAGCCCGAGATAAACGCGTTTTTTCAGACTGTTGAATCTCCATGTAATTGCAAGGCTCAGAAGAGCTCACTGCCTCAACTCTTAACCCCAGTGTGCAGAAAGTGTCAAAACGTGTTTTCCAGCAGAAATAAACATGTTTCTGCAACTTTGGTCATCCCCATGTAACTTATGGGGCAGTAACAGCAGACTTTTCAAAACGTTTTTTCAGCCCGAGATAAACGCGTTTTTTCAGTCTGTTGAATCCCAATGTAACTGCTAGGCTCAGAAGAGCTCACTTCCTCAGCTTTTAACCCCAGTGTGAAGAAAGCGTCAAAACGTGTTTTCCAGCAGAAATAAACATGTTTCTGCAACTTTGGTCATCAACCATGTAACTTATGGGGCAGTAACAGCAGACTTTTCAAAATGTGTTTTTCAGCCAGAGATAAACGTGTTTTTTCAGTCTGTTGTATCTCCGTGTAATTGCAAGGCTCAGAAGAGCTCACTGCCTCAACTCATAACCCCAGTGTGCAGAAAGTGTCAAAACGCGTTTTCCAGCTGAAATAAACATGTTTTTGCAACTTTGGTCATCCCCATGTAACTTATGGGGCAGTAACAGCAGACTTTTCAAAACGTGTTTTTCAGCCCGAGATAAACGCGTTTTTTCAGACTGTTGAATTTCCATGTAATTGCAAGGCTCAGAAGAGCTCACTGCCTCAACTCTTAACCCCAGTGTGCAGAAAGTGTCAAAACGTGTTTTTCAGAAGAAATAAACATGTTTCTGCAACTTTGGTCGTCCCCATGTTACTTATGGGGCAGGTACAGCAGACTTTTCAAAACGTGTTTTTCAGCCCGAGATAAACGCGTTTTTTCAGTCTTTTGAATCTCCGTGTAATTGCAAGGCTCAGAAGAGCTCACTGCCTCAACTCTTAACCCCAGTGTTCAGAAAGTGTCAAAACCTTTTTTTCAGAAGAAATAAACATGTTTCTGCAACTTTGGTCATCCCCATGTAACTTATGGGGCAGTAACAGCAGACTTTTCAAAACGTGTTTTTCAGCCCATGATAAACGTGTTTTTTCAGTCTGTTGAATCTCCATGTAATTGCAAGGCTCAGAAGATCTCACTGCCTCAGCTCTTAACCCCAGTGTGCAGAAAGTGTCAAAACATGTTTTCCAGCTGAAATAAACATGTTTTTGCAACTTTGGTCATCCCTATGTAACTTATGGGGCAGTAATAGCAGACTTTTCAAAACGTGTTTTTCAGCCCGAGATAAACGCGTTTTTTCAGACTGTTGAAACTCCTTGTAATTGCAAGGCACAGAAGAGCTCACTGTCTCAACTCTTAACCCCAGTGTGCAGAAAGTGTCAAAAGGTGTTTTTCAGAAGAAATAAACATGTTTCTGCAACTTTGGTCATCCCCATGTAACTTATGGGGCAGTAACAGCAGACTTTTCAAAACGTGTTTTTCAGCCCGAGGTAAACATGTTTTTTCAGTCTGCTGAATCTCCATGTAATTGCTAGGCTCAGAAGAGCTCACTGCCTCAGCTCTTAACCCCAGTGTGCAGTAAGTGTCAAAACGCGTTTTCCAGCTGAAATAAACATGTTTTTGCAACTTTGGTCATCCCCATGTAACTTATGGGGCAGTAACAGCAGACTTTTCAAAACGTGTTTTTCAGCCCGAGATAAACGCGTTTTTTCAGATATTTGAATCTCCATGTAATTGCAAGGCTCAGAAGAGCTCACTGCCTCAACTCTTAACCCCAGTGTGTAGAAAGTGTCAAAACATGTTTTTCAGCAGAAATAAACATGTTTCTGCAACTTTGGTCATCTCCATGTAACTTATGGGGCAGGTACAGCAGACTTTTCAAAACGTGTTTTTCAGCCCGAGATAAACGCGTTTTTTCAGACTGTTGAATCTCCATGTAATTGCAAGGCTCAGAAGAGCTCACTGCCTCAACTCTTAACCCCAGTGTGCAGAAAGTGTCAAGACGTGTTTTCCAGCAGAAATAAACATGTTTCTGCAACTTTGGTCATCCCCATGTAACTTATGGGGCAGTAACAGCAGACTTTTCAAAACGTGTTTTTCAGCCCGAGATAAACGCGTTTTTTCAGTCTGTTGAATCCCAATGTAACTGCTAGGCTCAGAAGAGCTCACTTCCTCAGCTTTTAACCCCAGTGTGAAGAAAGCGTCAAAACGTGTTTTCCAGCAGAAATAAACATGTTTCTGCAACTTTGGTCATCAACCATGTAACTTATGGGGCAGTAACAGCAGACTTTTCAAAATGTGTTTTTCAGCCAGAGATAAACGGGTTTTTTCAGTCTGTTGTATCTCCGTGTAATTGCAAGGCTCAGAAGAGCTCACTGCCTCAACTCTTAACCCCAGTGTGCAGAAAGTGTCAAAACGTGTTTTTCAGAAGAAATAAACATGTTTCTGCAACTTTGGTCATCCCCATGTAACTTATGGGGAAGTAACAGCAGCCTTTTCAAAACGTGTTTTTCAGCCCGAGATAAACGCGTTTTATCAATCTGTTGAATCCCAATGTAACTGCTAGGCTCAGAAGAGCTCACTGCCTCAGCTCTTAACTCCAGTGTGCAGAAAGTTTCAAAACGTGTTTTTCAGCAGAAATAAACATGTTTCTGCAACTTTGGTCATCCCCATGTAACTTATGGGGCAGTAACAGCAGACTTTTCAAAACGTGTTTTTCAGCCCGTGATAAACGTGTTTTTTCAGTCTGTTGAATCTCCATGTAATTGCAAGGCTCAGAAGATCTCACTGCCTCAGCTCTTAACCCCAGTGTGCAGAAAGTGTCAAAACGTGTATTTCAGAAGAAATAAACATGTTTCTGCAACTTTGGTCATCCCCATGTAACTTATGGGGCAGTAACAGCAGACTTTTCAAAATGTGTTTTTCAGCCCGAGATAAACGTGTTTTTTCAGTCTGTTGAATCTCCATGTAATTGCAAGGCTCAGAAGAGCTCACTGCCTCAGCTCTTAACCCCAGTGTGCAGTAAGTGTCAAAACGCGTTTTCCAGCTGAAATAAACATGTTTTTGCAACTTTGGTCATCCCCATGTAACTTATGGGGCAGTAACAGCAGACTTTTCAAAACGTGTTTTTCAGCCCGAGATAAACGCGTTTTTTCAGTCTGTTGTATCTCCGTGTAATTGCAAGGCTCAGAAGAGCTCACTGCCTCAACTCATAACCCCAGTGTGCAGAAAGTGTCAAAACGCGTTTTCCAGCTGAAATAAACATGTTTTTGCAACTTTGGTCATCCCCATGTAACTTATGGGGCAGTAACAGCAGACTTTTCAAAACGTGTTTTTCAGCCCGAGATAAACGCGTTTTTTCAGACTGTTGAATTTCCATGTAATTGCAAGGCTCAGAAGAGCTCACTGCCTCAACTCTTAACCCCAGTGTGCAGAAAGTGTCAAAACGTGTTTTTTAGAAGAAATAAACATGTTTCTGCAACTTTGGTCGTCCCCATGTTACTTATGGGGCAGGTACAGCAGACTTTTCAAAACGTGTTTTTCAGCCCGAGATAAACGCGTTTTTTCAGTCTTTTGAATCTCCGTGTAATTGCAAGGCTCAGAAGAGCTCACTGCCTCAACTCTTAACCCCAGTGTTCAGAAAGTGTCAAAACCTGTTTTTCAGAAGAAATAAACATGTTTCTGCAACTTTGGTCATCCCCATGTAACTTATGGGGCAGTAACAGCAGACTTTTCAAAACGTGTTTTTCAGCCCATGATAAACGTGTTTTTTCAGTCTGTTGAATCTCCATGTAATTGCAAGGCTCAGAAGATCTCACTGCCTCAGCTCTTAACCCCAGTGTGCAGAAAGTGTCAAAACATGTTTTCCAGCTGAAATAAACATGTTTTTGCAACTTTGGTCATCCCTATGTAACTTATGGGGCAGTAATAGCAGACTTTTCAAAACGTGTTTTTCAGCCCGAGATAAACGCGTTTTTTCAGACTGTTGAAACTCCTTGTAATTGCAAGGCACAGAAGAGCTCACTGTCTCAACTCTTAACCCCAGTGTGCAGAAAGTGTCAAAACGTGTTTTTCAGAAGAAATAAACATGTTTCTGCAACTTTGGTCATCCCCATGTAACTTATGGGGCAGTAACAGCAGACTTTTCAAAACGTGTTTTTCAGCCCGAGATAAACATGTTTTTTCAGTCTGCTGAATCTCCATGTAATTGCTAGGCTCAGAAGAGCTCACTGCCTCAGCTCTTAACTCCAGTGTGCAGAAAGTGTCAAAACGTGTTTTCCAGCAGAAATAAACATGTTTCTGCAACTTTGGTCGTCCCCGTGTAACTTATGGGGAAGGTACAGCAGACTTTTCTAAACGTGTTTTTCAGCCCGAGATAAACGCGTTTTTTCAGGCTGTTGAATCCCAATGTAACTGCTAGGCTCAGAAGAGCTCACTTCCTCAGCTTTTGACCCCAGTGTGAAGAAAGCGTCAAAACGTGTTTTCCAGCAGAAATAAACATGTTTCTGCAACTTTGGTCATCAACCATGTAACTTATGGGGCAGTAACAGCAGACTTTTCAAAATGTGTTTTTCAGCCAGAGATAAACGGGTTTTTTCAGTCTGTTGTATCTCCGTGTAATTGCAAGGCTCAGAAGAGCTCACTGCCTCAACTCTTAACCCCAGTGTGCAGAAAGTGTCAAAACGTGTTTTTCAGAAGAAATAAACATGTTTCTGCAACTTTGGTCATCCCCATGTAACTTATGGGGAAGTAACAGCAGCCTTTTCAAAACGTGTTTTTCAGCCCGAGATAAACGCGTTTTATCAATCTGTTGAATCCCAATGTAACTGCTAGGCTCAGAAGAGCTCACTGCCTCAGCTCTTAACTCCAGTGTGCAGAAAGTGTCAAAACGTGTTTTTCAGCAGAAATAAACATGTTTCTGCAACTTTGGTCATCCCCATGTAACTTATGGGGCAGTAACAGCAGACTTTTCAAAACGTGTTTTTCAGCCCGTGATAAACGTGTTTTTTCAGTCTGTTGAATCTCCATGTAATTGCAAGGCTCAGAAGATCTCACTGCCTCAGCTCTTAACCCCAGTGTGCAGAAAGTGTCAAAACGTGTATTTCAGAAGAAATAAACATGTTTCTGCAACTTTGGTCATCCCCATGTAACTTATGGGGCAGTAACAGCAGACTTTTCAAAATGTGTTTTTCAGCCCGAAATAAACGTGTTTTTTCAGTCTGTTGAATCTCCATGTAATTGCAAGGCTCAGAAGAGCTCACTGCCTCAGCTCTTAACCCCAGTGTGCAGAAAGTGTCAAAACGCGTTTTCCAGCTGAAATAAACATGTTTTTGCAACTTTGGTCATCCCCATGTAACTTATGGGGCAGTAACAGCAGACTTTTCAAAACGTGTTTTTCAGCCCGAGATAAACGCGTTTTTTCAGACTGTTGAATTTCCATGTAATTGCAAGGCTCAGAAGAGCTCACTGCCTCAACTCTTAACCCCAGTGTGCAGAAAGTGTCAAAACGTGTTTTTCAGAAGAAATAAACATGTTTCTGCAACTTTGGTCGTCCCCATGTTACTTATGGGGCAGGTACAGCAGACTTTTCAAAACGTGTTTTTCAGCCCGAGATAAACGCGTTTTTTCAGTCTTTTGAATCTCCGTGTAATTGCAAGGCTCAGAAGAGCTCACTGCCTCAACTCTTAACCCCAGTGTTCAGAAAGTGTCAAAACCTGTTTTTCAGAAGAAATAAACATGTTTCTGCAACTTTGGTCATCCCCATGTAACTTATGGGGCAGTAACAGCAGACTTTTCAAAACGTGTTTTTCAGCCCATGATAAACGTGTTTTTTCAGTCTGTTGAATCTCCATGTAATTGCAAGGCTCAGAAGATCTCACTGCCTCAGCTCTTAACCCCAGTGTGCAGAAAGTGTCAAAACATGTTTTCCAGCTGAAATAAACATGTTTTTGCAACTTTGGTCATCCCTATGTAACTTATGGGGCAGTAATAGCAGACTTTTCAAAACGTGTTTTTCAGCCCGAGATAAACGCGTTTTTTCAGACTGTTGAAACTCCTTGTAATTGCAAGGCACAGAAGAGCTCACTGTTTCAACTCTTAACACCAGTGTGCAGAAAGTGTCAAAACGTGTTTTTCAGAAGAAATAAACATCTTTCTGCAACTTTGGTCATCCCCATGTAACTTATGGGGCAGTAACAGCAGACTTTTCAAAACGTGTTTTTCAGCCCGAGATAAACATGTTTTTTCAGTCTGCTGAATCTCCATGTAATTGCTAGGCTCAGAAGAGCTCACTGCCTCAGCTCTTAACTCCAGTGTGCAGAAAGTGTCAAAACGTGTTTTCCAGCAGAAATAAACATGTTTCTGCAACTTTGGTCGTCCCCGTGTAACTTATGGGGAAGGTACAGCAGACTTTTCTAAACGTGTTTTTCAGCCCGAGATAAACGCGTTTTTTCAGACTGTTGAATCCCAATGTAACTGCTAGGCTCAGAAGAGCTCACTTCCTCAGCTTTTAACCCCAGTGTGAAGAAAGCGTCAAAACGTGTTTTCCAGCAGAAATAAACATGTTTCTGCAACTTTGGTCATCAACCATGTAACTTATGGGGCAGTAACAGCAGACTTTTCAAAATGTGTTTTTCAGCCAGAGATAAACGGGTTTTTTCAGTCTGTTGTATCTCCGTGTAATTGCAAGGCTCAGAAGAGCTCACTGCCTCAACTCTTAACCCCAGTGTGCAGAAAGTGTCAAAACGTGTTTTTCAGAAGAAATAAACATGTTTCTGCAACTTTGGTCATCCCCATGTAACTTATGGGGAAGTAACAGCAGCCTTTTCAAAACGTGTTTTTCAGCCCGAGATAAACGCGTTTTATCAATCTGTTGAATCCCAATGTAACTGCTAGGCTCAGAAGAGCTCACTGCCTCAGCTCTTAACTCCAGTGTGCAGAAAGTGTCAAAACGTGTTTTTCAGCAGAAATAAACATGTTTCTGCAACTTTGGTCATCCCCATGTAACTTATGGGGCAGTAACAGCAGACTTTTCAAAACGTGTTTTTCAGCCCGTGATAAACGTGTTTTTTCAGTCTGTTGAATCTCCATGTAATTGCAAGGCTCAGAAGATCTCACTGCCTCAGCTCTTAACCCCAGTGTGCAGAAAGTGTCAAAACGTGTATTTCAGAAGAAATAAACATGTTTCTGCAACTTTGGTCATCCCCATGTAACTTATGGGGCAGTAACAGCAGACTTTTCAAAATGTGTTTTTCAGCCCGAGATAAACGTTTTTTTTCAGTCTGTTGAATCTCCATGTAATTGCAAGGCTCAGAAGAGCTCACTGCCTCAGCTCTTAACCCCAGTGTGCAGTAAGTGTCAAAACGCGTTTTCCAGCTGAAATAAACATGTTTTTGCAACTTTGGTCATCCCCATGTAACTTATGGGGCAGTAACAGCAGACTTTTCAAAACGTGTTTTTCAGCCCGAGATAAACGCGTTTTTTCAGACTGTTGAATTTCCATGTAATTGCAAGGCTCAGAAGAGCTCACTGCCTCAACTCTTAACCCCAGTGTGCAGAAAGTGTCAAAACGTGTTTTTCAGAAGAAATAAACATGTTTCTGCAACTTTGGTCATCCCCATGTAACTTATGGGTCAGGTACAGCAGACTTTTCAAAACGTGTTTTTCAGCCCGAGATAAACGCGTTTTTTCAGATATATGAATCTCCATGTAATTGCAAGGCTCAGAAGAGCTCACTGCCACAACTCTTGACCCCAGTGTGCAGGAAGTGTCAAAACGTGTCTTTCAGCAGAAATAAACATGTTTCTTCAACTTTGGTCATCAACCATGTAACTTATGGGGCAGTAACAGCAGACTTTTCAAAACGTGTTTTTCAGCCCGAGATAAACGCGTTTTTTCAGTCTGTTGAATCCCAATGTAACTGCTAGGCTCAGAAGAGCTCACTTCCTCAGCTTTTAACCCCAGTGTGAAGAAAGCGTCAAAACGTGTTTTCCAGCAGAAATAAACATGTTTCTGCAACTTTGGTCATCAACCATGTAACTTATGGGGCAGTAACAGCAGACTTTTCAAAATGTGTTTTTCAGCCAGAGATAAACGGGTTTTTTCAATCTGTTGTATCTCCGTGTAATTGCAAGGCTAAGAAGAGCTCACTGCCTCAACTCTTAACCCCAGTGTGCAGAAAGTGTCAAAACGTGTTTTTCAGAAGAAATAAACATGTTTCTGCAACTTTGGTCATCCCCATGTAACTTATGGGGAAGTAACAGCAGCCTTTTCAAAACGTGTTTTTCAGCCCGACATAAACGCGTTTTATCAATCTGTTGAATCCCAATGTAACTGCTAGGCTCAGAAGAGCTCACTGCCTCAGCTCTTAACTCCAGTGTGCAGAAAGTGTCAAAACGTGTTTTTCAGCAGAAATAAACATGTTTCTGCAACTTTGGTCATCCCCATGTAACTTATGGGGCAGTAACAGGAGACTTTTCAAAACGTGTTTTTCAGCCCGTGATAAACGTGTTTTTTCAGTCTGTTGAATCTCCATGTAATTGCAAGGCTCAGAAGATCTCACTGCCTCAGCTCTTAACCCCAGTGTGCAGAAAGTGTCAAAACGTGTATTTCAGAAGAAATAAACATGTTTCTGCAACTTTGGTCATCCCCATGTAACTTATGGGGCAGTAACAGCAGACTTTTCAAAATGTGTTTTTCAGCCCAAGATAAACGTGTTTTTTCAGTCTGTTGAATCTCCATGTAATTGCAAGGCTCAGAAGAGCTCACTGCCTCAGCTCTTAACCCCAGTGTGCAGTAAGTGTCAAAACGCGTTTTCCAGCTGAAATAAACATGTTTTTGCAACTTTGGTCATCCCCATGTAACTTATGGGGCAGTAACAGCAGACTTTTCAAAACGTGTTTTTCAGCCCGAGATAAACGCGTTTTTTCAGATATTTGAATCTCCATGTAATTGCAAGGCTCAGAAGAGCTCACTGCCTCAACTCTTAACCCCAGTGTGTAGAAAGTGTCAAAACATGTTTTTCAGCAGAAATAAACATGTTTCTGCAACTTTGGTCATCTCCATGTAACTTATGGGGCAGGTACAGCAGACTTTTCAAAACGTGTTTTTCAGCCCGAGATAAACGCGTTTTTTCAGACTGTTGAATCTCCATGTAATTGCAAGGCTCAGAAGAGCTCACTGCCTCAACTCTTAACCCCAGTGTGCAGAAAGTGTCAAAACGTGTTTTCCAGCAGAAATAAACATGTTTCTGCAACTTTGGTCATCCCCATGTAACTTATGGGGCAGTAACAGCAGACTTTTCAAAACGTTTTTTCAGCCCGAGATAAACGCGTTTTTTCAGTCTGTTGAATCCCAATGTAACTGCTAGGCTCAGAAGAGCTCACTTCCTCAGCTTTTAACCCCAGTGTGAAGAAAGCGTCAAAACGTGTTTTCCAGCAGAAATAAACATGTTTCTGCAACTTTGGTCATCAACCATGTAACTTATGGGGCAGTAACAGCAGACTTTTCAAAATGTGTTTTTCAGCCAGAGATAAACGTGTTTTTTCAGTCTGTTGTATCTCCGTGTAATTGCAAGGCTCAGAAGAGCTCACTGCCTCAACTCATAACCCCAGTGTGCAGAAAGTGTCAAAACGCGTTTTTCAGCTGAAATAAACATGTTTTTGCAACTTTGGTCATCCCCATGTAACTTATGGGGCAGTAACAGCAGACTTTTCAAAACGTGTTTTTCAGCCCGAGATAAACGCGTTTTTTCAGACTGTTGAATTTCCATGTAATTGCAAGGCTCAGAAGAGCTCACTGCCTCAACTCTTAACCCCAGTGTGCAGAAAGTGTCAATACGTGTTTTTCAGAAGAAATAAACATGTTTCTGCAACTTTGGTCGTCCCCATGTTACTTATGGGGCAGGTACAGCAGACTTTTCAAAACGTGTTTTTCAGCCCGAGATAAACGCGTTTTTTCAGTCTTTTGAATCTCCGTGTAATTGCAAGGCTCAGAAGAGCTCACTGCCTCAACTCTTAACCCCAGTGTTCAGAAAGTGTCAAAACCTTTTTTTCAGAAGAAATAAACATGTTTCTGCAACTTTGGTCATCCCCATGTAACTTATGGGGCAGTAACAGCAGACTTTTCAAAACGTGTTTTTCAGCCCATGATAAACGTGTTTTTTCAGTCTGTTGAATCTCCATGTAATTGCAAGGCTCAGAAGATCTCACTGCCTCAGCTCTTAACCCCAGTGTGCAGAAAGTGTCAAAACATGTTTTCCAGCTGAAATAAACATGTTTTTGCAACTTTGGTCATCCCTATGTAACTTATGGGGCAGTAATAGCAGACTTTTCAAAACGTGTTTTTCAGCCCGAGATAAACGCGTTTTTTCAGACTGTTGAAACTCCTTGTAATTGCAAGGCACAGAAGAGCTCACTGTCTCAACTCTTAACCCCAGTGTGCAGAAAGTGTCAAAAGGTGTTTTTCAGAAGAAATAAACATGTTTCTGCAACTTTGGTCATCCCCATGTAACTTATGGGGCAGTAACAGCAGACTTTTCAAAACGTGTTTTTCAGCCCGAGGTAAACATGTTTTTTCAGTCTGCTGAATCTCCATGTAATTGCTAGGCTCAGAAGAGCTCACTGCCTCAGCTCTTAACCCCAGTGTGCAGTAAGTGTCAAAACGCGTTTTCCAGCTGAAATAAACATGTTTTTGCAACTTTGGTCATCCCCATGTAACTTATGGGGCAGTAACAGCAGACTTTTCAAAACGTGTTTTTCAGCCCGAGATAAACGCGTTTTTTCAGATATTTGAATCTCCATGTAATTGCAAGGCTCAGAAGAGCTCACTGCCTCAACTCTTAACCCCAGTGTGTAGAAAGTGTCAAAACATGTTTTTCAGCAGAAATAAACATGTTTCTGCAACTTTGGTCATCTCCATGTAACTTATGGGGCAGGTACAGCAGACTTTTCAAAACGTGTTTTTCAGCCCGAGATAAACGCGTTTTTTCAGACTGTTGAATCTCCATGTAATTGCAAGGCTCAGAAGAGCTCACTGCCTCAACTCTTAACCCCAGTGTGCAGAAAGTGTCAAGACGTGTTTTCCAGCAGAAATAAACATGTTTCTGCAACTTTGGTCATCCCCATGTAACTTATGGGGCAGTAACAGCAGACTTTTCAAAACGTTTTTTCAGCCCGAGATAAACGCGTTTTTTCAGTCTGTTGAATCCCAATGTAACTGCTAGGCTCAGAAGAGCTCACTTCCTCAGCTTTTAACCCCAGTGTGAAGAAAGCGTCAAAACGTGTTTTCCAGCAGAAATAAACATGTTTCTGCAACTTTGGTCATCAACCATGTAACTTATGGGGCAGTAACAGCAGACTTTTCAAAATGTGTTTTTCAGCCAGAGATAAACGTGTTTTTTCAGTCTGTTGTATCTCCGTGTAATTGCAAGGCTCAGAAGAGCTCACTGCCTCAACTCATAACCCCAGTGTGCAGAAAGTGTCAAAACGCGTTTTCCAGCTGAAATAAACATGTTTTTGCAACTTTGGTCATCCCCATGTAACTTATGGGGCAGTAACAGCAGACTTTTCAAAACGTGTTTTTCAGCCCGAGATAAACGCGTTTTTTCAGACTGTTGAATTTCCATGTAATTGCAAGGCTCAGAAGAGCTCACTGCCTCAACTCTTAACCCCAGTGTGCAGAAAGTGTCAAAACGTGTTTTTCAGAAGAAATAAACATGTTTCTGCAACTTTGGTCGTCCCAATGTTACTTATGGGGCAGGTACAGCAGACTTTTCAAAACGTGTTTTTCAGCCCGAGATAAACGCGTTTTTTCAGTCTTTTGAATCTCCGTGTAATTGCAAGGCTCAGAAGAGCTCACTGCCTCAACTCTTAACCCCAGTGTTCAGAAAGTGTCAAAACCTGTTTTTCAGAAGAAATAAACATGTTTCTGCAACTTTGGTCATCCCCATGTAACTTATGGGGCAGTAACAGCAGACTTTTCAAAACGTGTTTTTCAGCCCATGATAAACGTGTTTTTTCAGTCTGTTGAATCTCCATGTAATTGCAAGGCTCAGAAGATCTCACTGCCTCAGCTCTTAACCCCAGTGTGCAGAAAGTGTCAAAACATGTTTTCCAGCTGAAATAAACATGTTTTTGCAACTTTGGTCATCCCTATGTAACTTATGGGGCAGTAATAGCAGACTTTTCAAAACGTGTTTTTCAGCCCGAGATAAACGCGTTTTTTCAGACTGTTGAAACTCCTTGTAATTGCAAGGCACAGAAGAGCTCACTGTCTCAACTCTTAACCCCAGTGTGCAGAAAGTGTCAAAACGTGTTTTTCAGAAGAAATAAACATGTTTCTGCAACTTTGGTCATCCCCATGTAACTTATGGGGCAGTAACAGCAGACTTTTCAAAACGTGTTTTTCAGCCCGAGATAAACATGTTTTTTCAGTCTGCTGAATCTCCATGTAATTGCTAGGCTCAGAAGAGCTCACTGCCTCAGCTCTTAACTCCAGTGTGCAGAAAGTGTCAAAACGTGTTTTCCAGCAGAAATAAACATGTTTCTGCAACTTTGGTCGTCCCCGTGTAACTTATGGGGAAGGTACAGCAGACTTTTCTAAACGTGTTTTTCAGCCCGAGATAAACGCGTTTTTTCAGGCTGTTGAATCCCAATGTAACTGCTAGGCTCAGAAGAGCTCACTTCCTCAGCTTTTGACCCCAGTGTGAAGAAAGCGTCAAAACGTGTTTTCCAGCAGAAATAAACATGTTTCTGCAACTTTGGTCATCAACCATGTAACTTATGGGGCAGTAACAGCAGACTTTTCAAAATGTGTTTTTCAGCCAGAGATAAACGGGTTTTTTCAGTCTGTTGTATCTCCGTGTAATTGCAAGGCTCAGAAGAGCTCACTGCCTCAACTCTTAACCCCAGTGTGCAGAAAGTGTCAAAACGTGTTTTTCAGAAGAAATAAACATGTTTCTGCAACTTTGGTCATCCCCATGTAACTTATGGGGAAGTAACAGCAGCCTTTTCAAAACGTGTTTTTCAGCCCGAGATAAACGCGTTTTATCAATCTGTTGAATCCCAATGTAACTGCTAGGCTCAGAAGAGCTCACTGCCTCAGCTCTTAACTCCAGTGTGCAGAAAGTTTCAAAACGTGTTTTTCAGCAGAAATAAACATGTTTCTGCAACTTTGGTCATCCCCATGTAACTTATGGCGCAGTAACAGCAGACTTTTCAAAACGTGTTTTTCAGCCCGTGATAAACGTGTTTTTTCAGTCTGTTGAATCTCCATGTAATTGCAAGGCTCAGAAGATCTCACTGCCTCAGCTCTTAACCCCAGTGTGCAGAAAGTGTCAAAACGTGTATTTCAGAAGAAATAAACATGTTTCTGCAACTTTGGTCATCCCCATGTAACTTATGGGGCAGTAACAGCAGACTTTTCAAAATGTGTTTTTCAGCCCGAGATAAACGTGTTTTTTCAGTCTGTTGAATCTCCATGTAATTGCAAGGCTCAGAAGAGCTCACTGCCTCAGCTCTTAACCCCAGTGTGCAGTAAGTGTCAAAACGCGTTTTCCAGCTGAAATAAACATGTTTTTGCAACTTTGGTCATCCCCATGTAACTTATGGGGCAGTAACAGCAGACTTTTCAAAACGTGTTTTTCAGCCCGAGATAAACGCGTTTTTTCAGTCTGTTGTATCTCCGTGTAATTGCAAGGCTCAGAAGAGCTCACTGCCTCAACTCATAACCCCAGTGTGCAGAAAGTGTCAAAACGCGTTTTCCAGCTGAAATAAACATGTTTTTGCAACTTTGGTCATCCCCATGTAACTTATGGGGCAGTAACAGCAGACTTTTCAAAACGTGTTTTTCAGCCCGAGATAAACGCGTTTTTTCAGACTGTTGAATTTCCATGTAATTGCAAGGCTCAGAAGAGCTCACTGCCTCAACTCTTAACCCCAGTGTGCAGAAAGTGTCAAAACGTGTTTTTTAGAAGAAATAAACATGTTTCTGCAACTTTGGTCGTCCCCATGTTACTTATGGGGCAGGTACAGCAGACTTTTCAAAACGTGTTTTTCAGCCCGAGATAAACGCGTTTTTTCAGTCTTTTGAATCTCCGTGTAATTGCAAGGCTCAGAAGAGCTCACTGCCTCAACTCTTAACCCCAGTGTTCAGAAAGTGTCAAAACCTGTTTTTCAGAAGAAATAAACATGTTTCTGCAACTTTGGTCATCCCCATGTAACTTATGGGGCAGTAACAGCAGACTTTTCAAAACGTGTTTTTCAGCCCATGATAAACGTGTTTTTTCAGTCTGTTGAATCTCCATGTAATTGCAAGGCTCAGAAGATCTCACTGCCTCAGCTCTTAACCCCAGTGTGCAGAAAGTGTCAAAACATGTTTTCCAGCTGAAATAAACATGTTTTTGCAACTTTGGTCATCCCTATGTAACTTATGGGGCAGTAATAGCAGACTTTTCAAAACGTGTTTTTCAGCCCGAGATAAACGCGTTTTTTCAGACTGTTGAAACTCCTTGTAATTGCAAGGCACAGAAGAGCTCACTGTCTCAACTCTTAACCCCAGTGTGCAGAAAGTGTCAAAACGTGTTTTTCAGAAGAAATAAACATGTTTCTGCAACTTTGGTCATCCCCATGTAACTTATGGGGCAGTAACAGCAGACTTTTCAAAACGTGTTTTTCAGCCCGAGATAAACATGTTTTTTCAGTCTGCTGAATCTCCATGTAATTGCTAGGCTCAGAAGAGCTCACTGCCTCAGCTCTTAACTCCAGTGTGCAGAAAGTGTCAAAACGTGTTTTCCAGCAGAAATAAACATGTTTCTGCAACTTTGGTCGTCCCCGTGTAACTTATGGGGAAGGTACAGCAGACTTTTCTAAACGTGTTTTTCAGCCCGAGATAAACGCGTTTTTTCAGGCTGTTGAATCCCAATGTAACTGCTAGGCTCAGAAGAGCTCACTTCCTCAGCTTTTGACCCCAGTGTGAAGAAAGCGTCAAAACGTGTTTTCCAGCAGAAATAAACATGTTTCTGCAACTTTGGTCATCAACCATGTAACTTATGGGGCAGTAACAGCAGACTTTTCAAAATGTGTTTTTCAGCCAGAGATAAACGGGTTTTTTCAGTCTGTTGTATCTCCGTGTAATTGCAAGGCTCAGAAGAGCTCACTGCCTCAACTCTTAACCCCAGTGTGCAGAAAGTGTCAAAACGTGTTTTTCAGAAGAAATAAACATGTTTCTGCAACTTTGGTCATCCCCATGTAACTTATGGGGAAGGAACAGCAGCCTTTTCAAAACGTGTTTTTCAGCCCGAGATAAACGCGTTTTATCAATCTGTTGAATCCCAATGTAACTGCTAGGCTCAGAAGAGCTCACTGCCTCAGCTCTTAACTCCAGTGTGCAGAAAGTGTCAAAACGTGTTTTTCAGCAGAAATAAACATGTTTCTGCAACTTTGGTCATCCCCATGTAACTTATGGGGCAGTAACAGCAGACTTTTCAAAACGTGTTTTTCAGCCCGTGATAAACGTGTTTTTTCAGTCTGTTGAATCTCCATGTAATTGCAAGGCTCAGAAGATCTCACTGCCTCAGCTCTTAACCCCAGTGTGCAGAAAGTGTCAAAACGTGTATTTCAGAAGAAATAAACATGTTTCTGCAACTTTGGTCATCCCCATGTAACTTATGGGGCAGTAACAGCAGACTTTTCAAAATGTGTTTTTCAGCCCGAGATAAACGTGTTTTTTCAGTCTGTTGAATCTCCATGTAATTGCAAGGCTCAGAAGAGCTCACTGCCTCAGCTCTTAACCCCAGTGTGCAGTAAGTGTCAAAACGCGTTTTCCAGCTGAAATAAACATGTTTTTGCAACTTTGGTCATCCCCATGTAACTTATGGGGCAGTAACAGCAGACTTTTCAAAACGTGTTTTTCAGCCCGAGATAAACGCGTTTTTTCAGACTGTTGAATTTCCATGTAATTACAAGGCTCAGAAGAGCTCACTGCCTCAACTCTTAACCCCAGTGTGCAGAAAGTGTCAAAACGTGTTTTTCAGAAGAAATAAACATGTTTCTGCAACTTTGGTCATCCCCATGTAACTTATGGGTCAGGTACAGCAGACTTTTCAAAACGTGTTTTTCAGCCCGAGATAAACGCGTTTTTTCAGATATATGAATCTCCATGTAATTGCAAGGCTCAGAAGAGCTCACTGCCACAACTCTTGACCCCAGTGTGCAGGAAGTGTCAAAACGTGTCTTTCAGCAGAAATAAACATGTTTCTTCAACTTTGGTCATCAACCATGTAACTTATGGGGCAGTAACAGCAGACTTTTCAAAACGTGTTTTTCAGCACGAGATAAACGCGTTTTTTCAGTCTGTTGAATCCCAATGTAACTGCTAGGCTCAGAAGAGCTCACTTCCTCAGCTTTTAACCCCAGTGTGAAGAAAGCGTCAAAACGTGTTTTCCAGCAGAAATAAACATGTTTCTGCAACTTTGGTCATCAACCATGTAACTTATGGGGCAGTAACAGCAGACTTTTCAAAATGTGTTTTTCAGCCAGAGATAAACGGGTTTTTTCAATCTGTTGTATCTCCGTGTAATTGCAAGGCTCAGAAGAGCTCACTGCCTCAACTCTTAACCCCAGTGTGCAGAAAGTGTCAAAACGTGTTTTTCAGAAGAAATAAACATGTTTCTGCAACTTTGGTCATCCCCATGTAACTTATGGGGAAGTAACAGCAGCCTTTTCAAAACGTGTTTTTCAGCCCGACATAAACGCGTTTTATCAATCTGTTGAATCCCAATGTAACTGCTAGGCTCAGAAGAGCTCACTGCCTCAGCTCTTAACTCCAGTGTGCAGAAAGTGTCAAAACGTGTTTTTCAGCAGAAATAAACATGTTTCTGCAACTTTGGTCATCCCCATGTAACTTATGGGGCAGTAACAGGAGACTTTTCAAAACGTGTTTTTCAGCCCGTGATAAACGTGTTTTTTCAGTCTGTTGAATCTCCATGTAATTGCAAGGCTCAGAAGATCTCACTGCCTCAGCTCTTAACCCCAGTGTGCAGAAAGTGTCAAAACGTGTATTTCAGAAGAAATAAACATGTTTCTGCAACTTTGGTCATCCCCATGTAACTTATGGGGCAGTAACAGCAGACTTTTCAAAATGTGTTTTTCAGCCCAAGATAAACGTGTTTTTTCAGTCTGTTGAATCTCCATGTAATTGCAAGGCTCAGAAGAGCTCACTGCCTCAGCTCTTAACCCCAGTGTGCAGTAAGTGTCAAAACGCGTTTTCCAGCTGAAATAAACATGTTTTTGCAACTTTGGTCATCCCCATGTAACTTATGGGGCAGTAACAGCAGACTTTTCAAAACGTGTTTTTCAGCCCGAGATAAATGCGTTTTTTCAGATATTTGAATCTCCATGTAATTGCAAGGCTCAGAAGAGCTCACTGCCTCAACTCTTAACCCCAGTGTGCAGAAAGTGTCAAAACGTGTTTTTCAGAAGAAATAAACATGTTTCTGCAACTTTGGTCATCCCCATGTAACTTATGGGGCAGTAACAGCAGACTTTTCAAAACGTGTTTTTCAGCCCAAGATAAACGTGATTTTTCAGTCTGTTGAATCTCCATGTAATTGCAAGGCTCAGAAGAGCTCACTGCCTCAGATCTTAACTACAGTGTGCAGGAAGTGTCAAAACGTGTCTTTCAGCAGAAATAAACATGTTTCTTCAACTTTGGTCATCAACCATGTAACTTATGGGGCAGGTACAGCAGACTTTTCAAAACGTGTTTTTCAGCCCAAGATAAACGTGTTTTTTCAGTCTGTTGAATCTCCATGTAATTGCAAGGCTCAGAAGAGCTCACTTCTTCAGCTCTTAACTCCAGTGTGCAGAAAGTGTCAAAACGTGTTTTCCAGCAGAAATAAACATGTTTCTGCAACTTTGGTCGTCCCCATGTAACTTATGGGGCAGGTACAGCAGACTTTTCTAAACGTGTTTTTCAGCCCGAGATAAATGCGTTTTTTTAGTCTTTTGAATCTCCATGTAATTGCAAGGCTCAGAAGAGCTCACTGCCTCAACTCTTAACCCCAGTGTGTAGAAAGTGTCAAAACGTGTTTTTCAGCAGAAATAAACATGTTTCTGCAACTTTGGTCATCCCCATGTAACTTATGGGGCAGGTACAGCAGACTTTTCAAAACGTGTTTTTCAGGCCGAGATAAACGCGTTTTTTCAGACTGTTGAATCTCCATGTAATTGCAAGGCTCAGAAGAGCTCACTGCCTCAACTCTTAACCCCAGTGTGCAGAAAGTGTCAAAACGTGTTTTCCAGCAGAAATAAACATGTTTCTGCAACTTTGGTCATCCCCATGTAACTTATGGGGCAGTAACAGCAGACTTTTCAAAACGTGTTTTTCAGCCCGAGATAAACGTGTTTTTTCAGTCTGTTGAATCCCAATGTAACTGCTAGGCTCAGAAGAGCTCACTTCCTCAGCTTTTAACCCCAGTGTGAAGAAAGCGTCAAAACGTGTTTTCCAGCAGAAATAAACATGTTTCTGCAACTTTGGTCATCAACCATGTAACTTATGGGGCAGTAACAGCAGACTTTTCAAAATGTGTTTTTCAGCCCGAGATAAACGTGTTTTTTCAGTCTGTTGAATCTCCGTGTAATTGCAAGGCTCAGAAGAGCTCACTGCCTCAACTCTTAACCCCAGTGTGCAGAAAGTGTCAAAACGTGTTTTTCAGAAGAAATAAACATGTTTCTGCAACTTTGGTCATCCCCATGTAACTTATGGGGAAGTAACAGCAGCCTTTTCAAAACGTGTTTTTCAGCCCGAGATAAACGCGTTTTTTCAATCTGTTGAATCCCAATGTAACTGCTAGGCTCAGAAGAGCTCACTGCCTCAGCTCTTAACCCCAGTGTGCAGAAAGTGTCAAAACGTGTTTTTCAGAAGAAATAAACATGTTTCTGCAACTTTGGTCGTCCCCATGTTACTTATGGGGAAGTAACAGCAGACTTTTCAAAACGTGTTTTTCAGCCCGAGATAAACGCGTTTTTTCAGTCTTTTGAATCTCCGTGTAATTGCAAGGCTCAGAAGAGCTCACTGCCTCAACTCTTAACCCCAGTGTTCAGAAAGTGTCAAAACCTGTTTTTCAGAAGAAATAAACATGTTTCTGCAACTTTGGTCATCCCCATGTAACTTATGGGGCAGTAACAGCAGACTTTTCAAAACGTGTTTTTCAGCCCATGATAAACGTGTTTTTTCAGTCTGTTGAATCTCCATGTAATTGCAAGGCTCAGAAGATCTCACTGCCTCAGCTCTTAACCCCAGTGTGCAGAAAGTGTCAAAACATGTTTTCCAGCTGAAATAAACATGTTTTTGCAACTTTGGTCATCCCTATGTAACTTATGGGGCAGTAATAGCAGACTTTTCAAAACGTGTTTTTCAGCCCGAGATAAACGCGTTTTTTCAGACTGTTGAAACTCCTTGTAATTGCAAGGCACAGAAGAGCTCACTGTCTCAACTCTTAACCCCAGTGTGCAGAAAGTGTCAAAACGTGTTTTTCAGAAGAAATAAACATGTTTCTGCAACTTTGGTCATCCCCATGTAACTTATGGGGCAGTAACAGCAGACTTTTCAAAACGTGTTTTTCAGCCCGAGATAAACATGTTTTTTCAGTCTGCTGAATCTCCATGTAATTGCTAGGCTCAGAAGAGCTCACTGCCTCAGCTCTTAACTCCAGTGTGCAGAAAGTGTCAAAACGTGTTTTCCAGCAGAAATAAACATGTTTCTGCAACTTTGGTCGTCCCCGTGTAACTTATGGGGAAGGTACAGCAGACTTTTCTAAACGTGTTTTTCAGCCCGAGATAAACGCGTTTTTTCAGACTGTTGAATCCCAATGTAACTGCTAGGCTCAGAAGAGCTCACTTCCTCAGCTTTTAACCCCAGTGTGAAGAAAGCGTCAAAACGTGTTTTCCAGCAGAAATAAACATGTTTCTGCAACTTTGGTCAACAACCATGTAACTTATGGGGCAGTAACAGCAGACTTTTCAAAATGTGTTTTTCAGCCAGAGATAAACGGGTTTTTTCAGTCTGTTGTATCTCCGTGTAATTGCAAGGCTCAGAAGAGCTCACTGCCTCAACTCTTAACCCCAGTGTGCAGAAAGTGTCAAAACGTGTTTTTCAGAAGAAATAAACATGTTTCTGCAACTTTGGTCATCCCCATGTAACTTATGGGGAAGTAACAGCAGCCTTTTCAAAACGTGTTTTTCAGCCCGAGATAAACGCGTTTTATCAATCTGTTGAATCCCAATGTAACTGCTAGGCTCAGAAGAGCTCACTGCCTCAGCTCTTAACTCCAGTGTGCAGAAAGTGTCAAAACGTGTTTTTCAGCAGAAATAAACATGTTTCTGCAACTTTGGTCATCCCCATGTAACTTATGGGGCAGTAACAGCAGACTTTTCAAAACGTGTTTTTCAGCCCGTGATAAACGTGTTTTTTCAGTCTCTTGAATCTCCATGTAATTGCAAGGCTCAGAAGATCTCACTGCCTCAGCTCTTAACCCCAGTGTGCAGAAAGTGTCAAAACGTGTATTTCAGAAGAAATAAACATGTTTCTGCAACTTTGGTCATCCCCATGTAACTTATGGGGCAGTAACAGCAGACTTTTCAAAATGTGTTTTTCAGCCCGAGATAAACGTGTTTTTTCAGACTGTTGAATCTCCATGTAATTGCAAGGCTCAGAAGAGCTCACTGCCTCAGCTCTTAACCCCAGTGTGCAGTAAGTGTCAAAACGCGTTTTCCAGCTGAAATAAACATGTTTTTGCAACTTTGGTCATCCCCATGTAACTTATGGGGCAGTAACAGCAGACTTTTCAAAACGTGTTTTTCAGCCCGAGATAAACGCGTTTTTTCAGACTGTTGAATTTCCATGTAATTGCAAGGCTCAGAAGAGCTCACTGCCTCAACTCTTAACCCCAGTGTGCAGAAAGTGTCAAAACGTGTTTTTCAGAAGAAATAAACATGTTTCTGCAACTTTGGTCATCCCCATGTAACTTATGGGTCAGGTACAGCAGACTTTTCAAAACGTGTTTTTCAGCCCGAGATAAACGCGTTTTTTCAGATATATGAATCTCCATGTAATTGCAAGGCTCAGAAGAGCTCACTGCCACAACTCTTGACCCCAGTGTGCAGGAAGTGTCAAAACGTGTCTTTCAGCAGAAATAAACATGTTTCTTCAACTTTGGTCATCAACCATGTAACTTATGGGGCAGTAACAGCAGACTTTTCAAAACGTGTTTTTCAGCCCGAGATAAACGCGTTTTTTCAGTCTGTTGAATCCCAATGTAACTGCTAGGCTCAGAAGAGCTCACTTCCTCAGCTTTTAACCCCAGTGTGAAGAAAGCGTCAAAACGTGTTTTCCAGCAGAAATAAACATGTTTCTGCAACTTTGGTCATCAACCATGTAAATTATGGGGCAGTAACAGCAGACTTTTCAAAATGTGTTTTTCAGCCAGAGATAAACGGGTTTTTTCAATCTGTTGTATCTCCGTGTAATTGCAAGGCTCAGAAGAGCTCACTGCCTCAACTCTTAACCCCAGTGTGCAGAAAGTGTCAAAACGTGTTTTTCAGAAGAAATAAACATGTTTCTGCAACTTTGGTCATCCCCATGTAACTTATGGGGAAGTAACAGCAGCCTTTTCAAAACGTGTTTTTCAGCCCGACATAAACGCGTTTTATCAATCTGTTGAATCCCAATGTAACTGCTAGGCTCAGAAGAGCTCACTGCCTCAGCTCTTAACTCCAGTGTGCAGAAAGTGTCAAAACGTGTTTTTCAGCAGAAATAAACATGTTTCTGCAACTTTGGTCATCCCCATGTAACTTATGGGGCAGTAACAGGAGACTTTTCAAAACGTGTTTTTCAGCCCGTGATAAACGTGTTTTTTCAGTCTGTTGAATCTCCATGTAATTGCAAGGCTCAGAAGATCTCACTGCCTCAGCTCTTAACCCCAGTGTGCAGAAAGTGTCAAAACGTGTATTTCAGAAGAAATAAACATGTTTCTGCAACTTTGGTCATCCCCATGTAACTTATGGGGCAGTAACAGCAGACTTTTCAAAATGTGTTTTTCAGCCCAAGATAAACGTGTTTTTTCAGTCTGTTGAATCTCCATGTAATTGCAAGGCTCAGAAGAGCTCACTGCCTCAGCTCTTAACCCCAGTGTGCAGTAAGTGTCAAAACGCGTTTTCCAGCTGAAATAAACATGTTTTTGCAACTTTGGTCATCCCCATGTAACTTATGGGGCAGTAACAGCAGACTTTTCAAAACGTGTTTTTCAGCCCGAGATAAATGCGTTTTTTCAGATATTTGAATCTCCATGTAATTGCAAGGCTCAGAAGAGCTCACTGCCTCAACTCTTAACCCCAGTGTGCAGAAAGTGTCAAAACGTGTTTTTCAGAAGAAATAAACATGTTTCTGCAACTTTGGTCATCCCCATGTAACTTATGGGGCAGTAACAGCAGACTTTTCAAAACGTGTTTTTCAGCCCAAGATAAACGTGTTTTTTCAGTCTGTTGAATCTCCATGTAATTGCAAGGCTCAGAAGAGCTCACTGCCTCAGATCTTAACTACAGTGTGCAGGAAGTGTCAAAACGTGTCTTTCAGCAGAAATAAACATGTTTCTTCAACTTTGGTCATCAACCATGTAACTTATGGGGCAGGTACAGCAGACTTTTCAAAACGTGTTTTTCAGCCCAAGATAAACGTGTTTTTTCAGTCTGTTGAATCTCCATGTAATTGCAAGGCTCAGAAGAGCTCACTTCTTCAGCTCTTAACTCCAGTGTGCAGAAAGTGTCAAAACGTGTTTTCCAGCAGAAATAAACATGTTTCTGCAACTTTGGTCGTCCCCATGTAACTTATGGGGCAGGTACAGCAGACTTTTCTAAACGTGTTTTTCAGCCCGAGATAAATGCGTTTTTTTAGTCTTTTGAATCTCCATGTAATTGCAAGGCTCAGAAGAGCTCACTGCCTCAACTCTTAACCCCAGTGTGTAGAAAGTGTCAAAACGTGTTTTTCAGCAGAAATAAACATGTTTCTGCAACTTTGGTCATCCCCATGTAACTTATGGGGCAGGTACAGCAGACTTTTCAAAACGTGTTTTTCAGGCCGAGATAAATGCGTTTTTTCAGACTGTTGAATCTCCATGTAATTGCAAGGCTCAGAAGAGCTCACTGCCTCAACTCTTAACCCCAGTGTGCAGAAAGTGTCAAAACGTGTTTTCCAGCAGAAATAAACATGTTTCTGCAACTTTGGTCATCCCCATGTAACTTATGGGGCAGTAACAGCAGACTTTTCAAAACGTGTTTTTCAGCCCGAGATAAACGCGTTTTTTCAGTCTGTTGAATCCCAATGTAACTGCTAGGCTCAGAAGAGCTCACTTCCTCAGCTTTTAACCCCAGTGTGAAGAAAGCGTCAAAACGTGTTTTCCAGCAGAAATAAACATGTTTCTGCAACTTTGGTCATCAACCATGTAACTTATGGGGCAGTAACAGCAGACTTTTCAAAATGTGTTTTTCAGCCAGAGATAAACGGGTTTTTTCAATCTGTTGTATCTCCGTGTAATTGCAAGGCTCAGAAGAGCTCACTGCCTCAACTCTTAACCCCAGTGTGCAGAAAGTGTCAAAACGTGTTTTTCAGAAGAAATAAACATGTTTCTGCAACTTTGGTCATCCCCATGTAACTTATGGGGAAGTAACAGCAGCCTTTTCAAAACGTGTTTTTCAGCCCGACATAAACGCGTTTTATCAATCTGTTGAATCCCAATGTAACTGCTAGGCTCAGAAGAGCTCACTGCCTCAGCTCTTAACTCCAGTGTGCAGAAAGTGTCAAAACGTGTTTTTCAGCAGAAATAAACATGTTTCTGCAACTTTGGTCATCCCCATGTAACTTATGGGGCAGTAACAGGAGACTTTTCAAAACATGTTTTTCAGCCCGTGATAAACGTGTTTTTTCAGTCTGTTGAATCTCCATGTAATTGCAAGGCTCAGAAGATCTCACTGCCTCAGCTCTTAACCCCAGTGTGCAGAAAGTGTCAAAACGTGTATTTCAGAAGAAATAAACATGTTTCTGCAACTTTGGTCATCCCCATGTAACTTATGGGGCAGTAACAGCAGACTTTTCAAAATGTGTTTTTCAGCCCAAGATAAACGTGTTTTTTCAGTCTGTTGAATCTCCATGTAATTGCAAGGCTCAGAAGAGCTCACTGCCTCAGCTCTTAACCCCAGTGTGCAGTAAGTGTCAAAACGCGTTTTCCAGCTGAAATAAACATGTTTTTGCAACTTTGGTCATCCCCATGTAACTTATGGGGCAGTAACAGCAGACTTTTCAAAACGTGTTTTTCAGCCCGAGATAAACGCGTTTTTTCAGATATTTGAATCTCCATGTAATTGCAAGGCTCAGAAGAGCTCACTGCCTCAACTCTTAACCCCAGTGTGTAGAAAGTGTCAAAACATGTTTTTCAGCAGAAATAAACATGTTTCTGCAACTTTGGTCATCTCCATGTAACTTATGGGGCAGGTACAGCAGACTTTTCAAAACGTGTTTTTCAGCCCGAGATAAACGCGTTTTTTCAGACTGTTGAATCTCCATGTAATTGCAAGGCTCAGAAGAGCTCACTGCCTCAACTCTTAACCCCAGTGTGCAGAAAGTGTCAAATGTGTTTTCCAGCAGAAATAAACATGTTTCTGCAACTTTGGTCATCCCCATGTAACTTATGGGGCAGTAACAGCAGACTTTTCAAAACGTTTTTTCAGCCCGAGATAAACGCGTTTTTTCAGTCTGTTGAATCCCAATGTAACTGCTAGGCTCAGAAGAGCTCACTTCCTCAGCTTTTAACCCCAGTGTGAAGAAAGCGTCAAAACGTGTTTTCCAGCAGAAATAAACATGTTTCTGCAACTTTGGTCATCAACCATGTAACTTATGGGGCAGTAACAGCAGACTTTTCAAAATGTGTTTTTCAGCCAGAGATAAACGTGTTTTTTCAGTCTGTTGTATCTCCGTGTAATTGCAAGGCTCAGAAGAGCTCACTGCCTCAACTCATAACCCCAGTGTGCAGAAAGTGTCAAAACGCGTTTTCCAGCTGAAATAAACATGTTTTTGCAACTTTGGTCATCCCCATGTAACTTATGGGGCAGTAACAGCAGACTTTTCAAAACGTGTTTTTCAGCCCGAGATAAACGCGTTTTTTCAGACTGTTGAATTTCCATGTAATTGCAAGGCTCAGAAGAGCTCACTGCCTCAACTCTTAACCCCAGTGTGCAGAAAGTGTCAAAACGTGTTTTTTAGAAGAAATAAACATGTTTCTGCAAGTTTGGTCGTCCCCATGTTACTTATGGGGCAGGTACAGCAGACTTTTCAAAACGTGTTTTTCAGCCCGAGATAAACGCGTTTTTTCAGTCTTTTGAATCTCCGTGTAATTGCAAGGCTCAGAAGAGCTCACTGCCTCAACTCTTAACCCCAGTGATCAGAAAGTGTCAAAACCTGTTTTTCAGAAGAAATAAACATGTTTCTGCAACTTTGGTCATCCCCATGTAACTTATGGGGCAGTAACAGCAGACTTTTCAAAACGTGTTTTTCAGCCCATGATAAACGTGTTTTTTCAGTCTGTTGAATCTCCATGTAATTGCAAGGCTCAGAAGATCTCACTGCCTCAGCTCTTAACCCCAGTGTGCAGAAAGTGTCAAAACATGTTTTCCAGCTGAAATAAACATGTTTTTGCAACTTTGGTCATCCCTATGTAACTTATGGGGCAGTAATAGCAGACTTTTCTAAACGTGTTTTTCAGCCCGAGATAAACGCGTTTTTTCAGACTGTTGAAACTCCTTGTAATTGCAAGGCACAGAAGAGCTCACTGTCTCAACTCTTAACCCCAGTGTGCAGAAAGTGTCAAAACGTGTTTTTCAGAAGAAATAAACATGTTTCTGCAACTTTGGTCATCCCCATGTAACTTATGGGGCAGTAACAGCAGACTTTTCAAAACGTGTTTTTCAGCCCGAGATAAACATGTTTTTTCAGTCTGCTGAATCTCCATGTAATTGCTAGGCTCAGAAGAGCTCACTGCCTCAGCTCTTAACTCCAGTGTGCAGAAAGTGTCAAAACGTGTTTTCCAGCAGAAATAAACATGTTTCTGCAACTTTGGTCGTCCCCGTGTAACTTATGGGGAAGGTACAGCAGACTTTTCTAAACGTGTTTTTCAGCCCGAGATAAACGCGTTTTTTCAGGCTGTTGAATCCCAATGTAACTGCTAGGCTCAGAAGAGCTCACTTCCTCAGCTTTTGACCCCAGTGTGAAGAAAGCGTCAAAACGTGTTTTCCAGCAGAAATAAACATGTTTCTGCAACTTTGGTCATCAACCATGTAACTTATGGGGCAGTAACAGCAGACTTTTCAAAATGTGTTTTTCAGCCAGAGATAAACGGGTTTTTTCAGTCTGTTGTATCTCCGTGTAATTGCAAGGCTCAGAAGAGCTCACTGCCTCAACTCTTAACCCCAGTGTGCAGAAAGTGTCAAAACGTGTTTTTCAGAAGAAATAAACATGTTTCTGCAACTTTGGTCATCCCCATGTAACTTATGGGGAAGTAACAGCAGCCTTTTCAAAACGTGTTTTTCAGCCCGAGATAAACGCGTTTTATCAATCTGTTGAATCCCAATGTAACTGCTAGGCTCAGAAGAGCTCACTGTCTCAACTCTTAACCCCAGTGTGCAGAAAGTGTCAAAACGTGTTTTTCAGCAGAAATAAACATGTTTCTGCAACTTTGGTCATCCCCATGTAACTTATGGGGCAGTAACAGCAGACTTTTCAAAACGTGTTTTTCAGCCCGTGATAAACGTGTTTTTTCAGTGTGTTGAATCTCCATGTAATTGCAAGGCTCAGAAGATCTCACTGCCTCAGCTCTTAACCCCAGTGTGCAGAAAGTGTCAAAACGTGTATTTCAGAAGAAATAAACATGTTTCTGCAACTTTGGTCATCCCCATGTAACTTATGGGGCAGTAACAGCAGACTTTTCAAAATGTGTTTTTCAGCCCGAGATAAACGTGTTTTTTCAGTCTGTTGAATCTCCATGTAATTGCAAGGCTCAGAAGAGCTCACTGCCTCAGCTCTTAACCCCAGTGTGCAGTAAGTGTCAAAACGCGTTTTCCAGCTGAAATAAACATGTTTTTGCAACTTTGGTCATCCCCATGTAACTTATGGGGCAGTAACAGCAGACTTTTCAAAACGTGTTTTTCAGCCCGAGATAAACGCGTTTTTTCAGACTGTTGAATTTCCATGTAATTACAAGGCTCAGAAGAGCTCACTGCCTCAACTCTTAACCCCAGTGTGCAGAAAGTGTCAAAACGTGTTTTTCAGAAGAAATAAACATGTTTCTGCAACTTTGGTCATCCCCATGTAACTTATGGGTCAGGTACAGCAGACTTTTCAAAACGTGTTTTTCAGCCCGAGATAAACGCGTTTTTTCAGATATATGAATCTCCATGTAATTGCAAGGCTCAGAAGAGCTCACTGCCACAACTCTTGACCCCAGTGTGCAGGAAGTGTCAAAACGTGTCTTTCAGCAGAAATAAACATGTTTCTTCAACTTTGGTCATCAACCATGTAACTTATGGGGCAGTAACAGCAGACTTTTCAAAACGTGTTTTTCAGCCCGAGATAAACGCGTTTTTTCAGTCTGTTGAATCCCAATGTAACTGCTAGGCTCAGAAGAGCTCACTTCCTCAGCTTTTAACCCCAGTGTGAAGAAAGCGTCAAAACGTGTTTTCCAGCAGAAATAAACATGTTTCTGCAACTTTGGTCATCAACCATGTAACTTATGGGGCAGTAACAGCAGACTTTTCAAAATGTGTTTTTCAGCCAGAGATAAACGGGTTTTTTCAATCTGTTGTATCTCCGTGTAATTGCAAGGCTCAGAAGAGCTCACTGCCTCAACTCTTAACCCCAGTGTGCAGAAAGTGTCAAAACGTGTTTTTCAGAAGAAATAAACATGTTTCTGCAACTTTGGTCATCCCCATGTAACTTATGGGGAAGTAACAGCAGCCTTTTCAAAACGTGTTTTTCAGCCCGACATAAACGCGTTTTATCAATCTGTTGAATCCCAATGTAACTGCTAGGCTCAGAAGAGCTCACTGCCTCAGCTCTTAACTCCAGTGTGCAGAAAGTGTCAAAACGTGTTTTTCAGCAGAAATAAACATGTTTCTGCAACTTTGGTCATCCCCATGTAACTTATGGGGCAGTAACAGGAGACTTTTCAAAACGTGTTTTTCAGCCCGTGATAAACGTGTTTTTTCAGTCTGTTGAATCTCCATGTAATTGCAAGGCTCAGAAGATCTCACTGCCTCAGCTCTTAACCCCAGTGTGCAGAAAGTGTCAAAACGTGTATTTCAGAAGAAATAAACATGTTTCTGCAACTTTGGTCATCCCCATGTAACTTATGGGGCAGTAACAGCAGACTTTTCAAAATGTGTTTTTCAGCCCAAGATAAACGTGTTTTTTCAGTCTGCTGAATCTCCATGTAATTGCAAGGCTCAGAAGAGCTCACTGCCTCAGCTCTTAACCCCAGTGTGCAGTAAGTGTCAAAACGCGTTTTCCAGCTGAAATAAACATGTTTTTGCAACTTTGGTCATCCCCATGTAACTTATGGGGCAGTAACAGCAGACTTTTCAAAACGTGTTTTTCAGCCCGAGATAAATGCGTTTTTTCAGATATTTGAATCTCCATGTAATTGCAAGGCTCAGAAAGCTCACTGCCTCAACTCTTAACCCCAGTGTGCAGAAAGTGTCAAAACGTGTTTTTCAGAAGAAATAAACATGTTTCTGCAACTTTGGTCATCCCCATGTAACTTATGGGGCAGTAACAGCAGACTTTTCAAAACGTGTTTTTCAGCCCAAGATAAACGTGTTTTTTCAGTCTGTTGAATCTCCATGTAATTGCAAGGCTCAGAAGAGCTCACTGCCTCAGATCTTAACTACAGTGTGCAGGAAGTGTCAAAACGTGTCTTTCAGCAGAAATAAACATGTTTCTTCAACTTTGGTCATCAACCATGTAACTTATGGGGCAGGTACAGCAGACTTTTCAAAACGTGTTTTTCAGCCCAAGATAAACGTGTTTTTTCAGTCTGTTGAATCTCCATGTAATTGCAAGGCTCAGAAGAGCTCACTTCTTCAGCTCTTAACTCCAGTGTGCAGAAAGTGTCAAAACGTGTTTTCCAGCAGAAACAAACATGTTTCTGCAACTTTGGTCGTCCCCATGTAACTTATGGGGCAGGTACAGCAGACTTTTCTAAACGTGTTTTTCAGCCCGAGATAAACGTGTTTTTTCAGTCTGTTGAATCTCCGTGTAATTGCAAGGCTCAGAAGAGCTCACTGCCTCAACTCTTAACCCCAGTGTGCAGAAAGTGTCAAAACGTGTTTTTCAGAAGAAATAAACATGTTTCTGCAACTTTGGTCATCCCCATGTAACTTATGGGGAAGTAACAGCAGCCTTTTCAAAACGTGTTTTTCAGCCCGAGATAAACGCGTTTTTTCAATCTGTTGAATCCCAATGTAACTGCTAGGCTCAGAAGAGCTCACTGCCTCAGCTCTTAACCCCAGTGTGCAGAAAGTGTCAAAACGTGTTTTTCAGCAGAAATAAACATGTTTCTGCAACTTTGGTCGTCCCCATGTTACTTATGGGGCAGTAACAGCAGACTTTTCAAAACGTGTTTTTCAGCCCGAGATAAACGCGTTTTTTCAGTCTTTTGAATCTCCGTGTAATTGCAAGGCTCAGAAGAGCTCACTGCCTCAACTCTTAACCCCAGTGTTCAGAAAGTGTCAAAACCTGTTTTTCAGAAGAAATAAACATGTTTCTGCAACTTTGGTCATCCCCATGTAACTTATGGGGCAGTAACAGCAGACTTTTCAAAACGTGTTTTTCAGCCCATGATAAACGTGTTTTTTCAGTCTGTTGAATCTCCATGTAATTGCAAGGCTCAGAAGATCTCACTGCCTCAGCTCTTAACCCCAGTGTGCAGAAAGTGTCAAAACATGTTTTCCAGCTGAAATAAACATGTTTTTGCAACTTTGGTCATCCCTATGTAACTTATGGGGCAGTAATAGCAGACTTTTCAAAACGTGTTTTTCAGCCCGAGATAAACGCATTTATTCAGACTGTTGAAACTCCTTGTAATTGCAAGGCACAGAAGAGCTCACTGTCTCAACTCTTAACCCCAGTGTGCAGAAAGTGTCAAAACGTGTTTTTCAGAAGAAATAAACATGTTTCTGCAACTTTGGTCATCCCCATGTAACTTATGGGGCAGTAACAGCAGACTTTTCAAAACGTGTTTTTCAGCCCGAGATAAACATGTTTTTTCAGTCTGCTGAATCTCCATGTAATTGCTAGGCTCAGAAGAGCTCACTGCCTCAGCTCTTAACTCCAGTGTGCAGAAAGTGTCAAAACGTGTTTTCCAGCAGAAATAAACATGTTTCTGCAACTTTGGTCGTCCCCGTGTAACTTATGGGGAAGGTACAGCAGACTTTTCTAAACGTGTTTTTCAGCCCGAGATAAACGCGTTTTTTCAGACTGTTGAATCCCAATGTAACTGCTAGGCTCAGAAGAGCTCACTTCCTCAGCTTTTAACCCCAGTGTGAAGAAAGCGTCAAAACGTGTTTTCCAGCAGAAATAAACATGATTCTGCAACTTTGGTCATCAACCATGTAACTTATGGGGCAGTAACAGCAGACTTTTCAAAATGTGTTTTTCAGCCAGAGATAAACGGGTTTTTTCAGTCTGTTGTATCTCCGTGTAATTGCAAGGCTCAGAAGAGCTCACTGCCTCAACTCTTAACCCCAGTGTGCAGAAAGTGTCAAAACGTGTTTTTCAGAAGAAATAAACATGTTTCTGCAACTTTGGTCATCCCCATGTAACTTATGGGGAAGTAACAGCAGCCTTTTCAAAACGTGTTTTTCAGCCCGAGATAAACGCGTTTTATCAATCTGTTGAATCCCAATGTAACTGCTAGGCTCAGAAGAGCTCACTGCCTCAGCTCTTAACTCCAGTGTGCAGAAAGTGTCAAAACGTGTTTTTCAGCAGAAATAAACATGTTTCTGCAACTTTGGTCATCCCCATGTAACTTATGGGGCAGTAACAGCAGACTTTTCAAAACGTGTTTTTCAGCCCGTGATAAACGTGTTTTTTCAGTCTGTTGAATCTCCATGTAATTGCAAGGCTCAGAAGATCTCACTGCCTCAGCTCTTAACCCCAGTGTGCAGAAAGTGTCAAAACGTGTATTTCAGAAGAAATAAACATGTTTCTGCAACTTTGGTCATCCCCATGTAACTTATGGGGCAGTAACAGCAGACTTTTCAAAATGTGTTTTTCAGCCCGAGATAAACGTGTTTTTTCAGTCTGTTTAATCTCCATGTAATTGCAAGGCTCAGAAGAGCTCACTGCCTCAGCTCTTAACCCCAGTGTGCAGTAAGTGTCAAAACGCGTTTTCCAGCTGAAATAAACATGTTTTTGCAACTTTGGTCATCCCCATGTAACTTATGGGGCAGTAACAGCAGACTTTTCAAAACGTGTTTTTCAGCCCGAGATAAACGCGTTTTTTCAGACTGTTGAATTTCCATGTAATTGCAAGGCTCAGAAGAGCTCACTGCCTCAACTCTTAACCCCAGTTTGCAGAAAGTGTCAAAACGTGTTTTTCAGAAGAAATAAACATGTTTCTGCAACTTTGGTCATCCCCATGTAACTTATGGGTCAGGTACAGCAGACTTTTCAAAACGTGTTTTTCAGCCCGAGATAAACGCGTTTTTTCAGATATATGAATCTCCATGTAATTGCAAGGCTCAGAAGAGCTCACTGCCACAACTCTTGACCCCAGTGTGCAGGAAGTGTCAAAACGTGTCTTTCAGCAGAAATAAACATGTTTCTTCAACTTTGGTCATCAACCATGTAACTTATGGGGCAGTAACAGCAGACTTTTCAAAACGTGTTTTTCAGCCCGAGATAAACGCGTTTTTTCAGTCTGTTGAATCCCAATGTAACTGCTAGGCTCAGAAGAGCTCACTTCCTCAGCTTTTAACCCCAGTGTGAAGAAAGCGTCAAAACGTGTTTTCCAGCAGAAATAAACATGTTTCTGCAACTTTGGTCATCAACCATGTAACTTATGGGGCAGTAACAGCAGACTTTTCAAAATGTGTTTTTCAGCCAGAGATAAACGGGTTTTTTCAATCTGTTGTATCTCCGTGTAATTGCAAGGCTCAGAAGAGCTCACTGCCTCAACTCTTAACCCCAGTGTGCAGAAAGTGTCAAAACGTGTTTTTCAGAAGAAATAAACATGTTTCTGCAACTTTGGTCATCCCCATGTAACTTATGGGGAAGTAACAGCAGCCTTTTCAAAACGTGTTTTTCAGCCCGACATAAACGCGTTTTATCAATCTGTTGAATCCCAATGTAACTGCTAGGCTCAGAAGAGCTCACTGCCTCAGCTCTTAACTCCAGTGTGCAGAAAGTGTCAAAACGTGTTTTTCAGCAGAAATAAACATGTTTCTGCAACTTTGGTCATCCCCATGTAACTTATGGGGCAGTAACAGGAGACTTTTCAAAACGTGTTTTTCAGCCCGTGATAAACGTGTTTTTTCAGTCTGTTGAATCTCCATGTAATTGCAAGGCTCAGAAGATCTCACTGCCTCAGCTCTTAACCCCAGTGTGCAGAAAGTGTCAAAACGTGTATTTCAGAAGAAATAAACATGTTTCTGCAACTTTGGTCATCCCCATGTAACTTATGGGGCAGTAACAGCAGACTTTTCAAAATGTGTTTTTCAGCCCAAGATAAACGTGTTTTTTCAGTCTGTTGAATCTCCATGTAATTGCAAGGCTCAGAAGAGCTCACTGCCTCAGCTCTTAACCCCAGTGTGCAGTAAGTGTCAAAACGCGTTTTCCAGCTGAAATAAACATGTTTTTGCAACTTTGGTCATCCCCATGTAACTTATGGGGCAGTAACAGCAGACTTTTCAAAACGTGTTTTTCAGCCCGAGATAAATGCGTTTTTTCAGATATTTGAATCTCCATGTAATTGCAAGGCTCAGAAGAGCTCACTGCCTCAACTCTTAACCCCAGTGTGCAGAAAGTGTCAAAACGTGTTTTTCAGAAGAAATAAACATGTTTCTGCAACTTTGGTCATCCCCATGTAACTTATGGGGCAGTAACAGCAGACTTTTCAAAACGTGTTTTTCAGCCCAAGATAAACGTGTTTTTTCAGTCTGTTGAATCTCCATGTAATTGCAAGGCTCAGAAGAGCTCACTGCCTCAGATCTTAACTACAGTGTGCAGGAAGTGTCAAAACGTGTCTTTCAGCAGAAATAAACATGTTTCTTCAACTTTGGTCATCAACCATGTAACTTATGGGGCAGGTACAGCAGACTTTTCAAAACGTGTTTTTCAGCCCAAGATAAACGTGTTTTTTCAGTCTGTTGAATCTCCATGTAATTGCAAGGCTCAGAAGAGCTCACTTCTTCAGCTCTTAACTCCAGTGTGCAGAAAGTGTCAAAACGTGTTTTCCAGCAGAAATAAACATGTTTCTGCAACTTTGGTCGTCTCCATTTAACTTATGGGGCAGGTACAGCAGACTTTTCTAAACGTGTTTTTCAGCCCGAGATAAATGCGTTTTTTTAGTCTTTTGAATCTCCATGTAATTGCAAGGCTCAGAAGAGCTCACTGCCTCAACTCTTAACCCCAGTGTGTAGAAAGTGTCAAAACGTGTTTTTCAGCAGAAATAAACATGTTTCTGCAACTTTGGTCATCCCCATGTAACTTATGGGGCAGGTACAGCAGACTTTTCAAAACGTGTTTTTCAGGCCGAGATAAATGCGTTTTTTCAGACTGTTGAATCTCCATGTAATTGCAAGGCTCAGAAGAGCTCACTGCCTCAACTCTTAACCCCAGTGTGCAGAAAGTGTCAAAACGTGTTTTCCAGCAGAAATAAACATGTTTCTGCAACTTTGGTCATCCCCATGTAACTTATGGGGCAGTAACAGCAGACTTTTCAAAACGTGTTTTTCAGCCCGAGATAAACGCGTTTTTTCAGACTGTTGAATCCCAATGTAACTGCTAGGCTCAGAAGAGCTCACTTCCTCAGCTTTTAACCCCAGTGTGAAGAAAGCGTCAAAACGTGTTTTCCAGCAGAAATAAACATGTTTCTGCAACTTTGGTCATCAACCATGTAACTTATGGGGCAGTAACAGCAGACTTTTCAAAATGTGTTTTTCAGCCAGAGATAAACGGGTTTTTTCAATCTGTTGTATCTCCGTGTAATTGCAAGGCTCAGAAGAGCTCACTGCCTCAACTCTTAACCCCAGTGTGCAGAAAGTGTCAAAACGTGTTTTTCAGAAGAAATAAACATGTTTCTGCAACTTTGGTCATCCCCATGTAACTTATGGGGAAGTAACAGCAGCCTTTTCAAAACGTGTTTTTCAGCCCGACATAAACGCGTTTTATCAATCTGTTGAATCCCAATGTAACTGCTAGGCTCAGAAGAGCTCACTGCCTCAGCTCTTAACTCCAGTGTGCAGAAAGTGTCAAAACGTGTTTTTCAGCAGAAATAAACATGTTTCTGCAACTTTGGTCATCCCCATGTAACTTATGGGGCAGTAACAGGAGACTTTTCAAAACGTGTTTTTCAGCCCGTGATAAACGTGTTTTTTCAGTCTGTTGAATCTCCATGTAATTGCAAGGCTCAGAAGATCTCACTGCCTCAGCTCTTAACCCCAGTGTGCAGAAAGTGTCAAAACGTGTATTTCAGAAGAAATAAACATGTTTCTGCAACTTTGGTCATCCCCATGTAACTTATGGGGCAGTAACAGCAGACTTTTCAAAATGTGTTTTTCAGCCCAAGATAAACGTGTTTTTTCAGTCTGTTGAATCTCCATGTAATTGCAAGGCTCAGAAGAGCTCACTGCCTCAGCTCTTAACCCCAGTGTGCAGTAAGTGTCAAAACGCGTTTTCCAGCTGAAATAAACATGTTTTTGCAACTTTGGTCATCCCCATGTAACTTATGGGGCAGTAACAGCAGACTTTTCAAAACGTGTTTTTCAGCCCGAGATAAACGCGTTTTTTCAGATATTTGAATCTCCATGTAATTGCAAGGCTCAGAAGAGCTCACTGCCTCAACTCTTAACCCCAGTGTGTAGAAAGTGTCAAAACATGTTTTTCAGCAGAAATAAACATGTTTCTGCAACTTTGGTCATCTCCATGTAACTTATGGGGCAGGTACAGCAGACTTTTCAAAACGTGTTTTTCAGCCCGAGATAAACGCGTTTTTTCAGACTGTTGAATCTCCATGTAATTGCAAGGCTCAGAAGAGCTCACTGCCTCAACTCTTAACCCCAGTGTGCAGAAAGTGTCAAAACGTGTTTTCCAGCAGAAATAAACATGTTTCTGCAACTTTGGTCATCCCCATGTAACTTATGGGGCAGTAACAGCAGACTTTTCAAAACGTTTTTTCAGCCCGAGATAAACGCGTTTTTTCAGTCTGTTGAATCCCAATGTAACTGCTAGGCTCAGAAGAGCTCACTTCCTCAGCTTTTAACCCCAGTGTGAAGAAAGCGTCAAAACGTGTTTTCCAGCAGAAATAAACATGTTTCTGCAACTTTGGTCATCAACCATGTAACTTATGGGGCAGTAACAGCAGACTTTTCAAAATGTGTTTTTCAGCCAGAGATAAACGTGTTTTTTCAGTCTGTTGTATCTCCGTGTAATTGCAAGGCTCAGAAGAGCTCACTGCCTCAACTCATAACCCCAGTGTGCAGAAAGTGTCAAAACGCGTTTTCCAGCTGAAATAAACATGTTTTTGCAACTTTGGTCATCCCCATGTAACTTATGGGGCAGTAACAGCAGACTTTTCAAAACGTGTTTTTCAGCCCGAGATAAACGCGTTTTTTCAGACTGTTGAATTTCCATGTAATTGCAAGGCTCAGAAGAGCTCACTGCCTCAACTCTTAACCCCAGTGTGCAGAAAGTGTCAAAACGTGTTTTTCAGAAGAAATAAACATGTTTCTGCAACTTTGGTCGTCCCCATGTTACTTATGGGGCAGGTACAGCAGACTTTTCAAAACGTGTTTTTCAGCCCGAGATAAACGCGTTTTTTCAGTCTGTTGAATCTCCGTGTAATTGCAAGGCTCAGAAGAGCTCACTGCCTCAACTCTTAACCCCAGTGTTCAGAAAGTGTCAAAACCTGTTTTTCAGAAGAAATAAACATGTTTCTGCAACTTTGGTCATCCCCATGTAACTTATGGGGCAGTAACAGCAGACTTTTCAAAACGTGTTTTTCAGCCCATGATAAACGTGTTTTTTCAGTCTGTTGAATCTCCATGTAATTGCAAGGCTCAGAAGATCTCACTGCCTCAGCTCTTAACCCCAGTGTGCAGAAAGTGTCAAAACATGTTTTCCAGCTGAAATAAACATGTTTTTGCAACTTTGGTCATCCCTATGTAACTTATGGGGCAGTAATAGCAGACTTTTCAAAACGTGTTTTTCAGCCCGAGATAAACGCGTTTTTTCAGACTGTTGAAACTCCTTGTAATTGCAAGGCACAGAAGAGCTCACTGTCTCAACTCTTAACCCCAGTGTGCAGAAAGTGTCAAAACGTGTTTTTCAGAAGAAATAAACATGTTTCTGCAACTTTGGTCATCCCCATGTAACTTATGGGGCAGTAACAGCAGACTTTTCAAAACGTGTTTTTCAGCCCGAGATAAACATGTTTTTTCAGTCTGCTGAATCTCCATGTAATTGCTAGGCTCAGAAGAGCTCACTGCCTCAGCTCTTAACTCCAGTGTGCAGAAAGTGTCAAAACGTGTTTTCCAGCAGAAATAAACATGTTTCTGCAACTTTGGTCGTCCCCGTGTAACTTATGGGGAAGGTACAGAAGACTTTTCTAAACGTGTTTTTCAGCCCGAGATAAACGCGTTTTTTCAGGCTGTTGAATCCCAATGTAACTGCTAGGCTCAGAAGAGCTCACTTCCTCAGCTTTTGACCCCAGTGTGAAGAAAGCGTCAAAACGTGTTTTCCAGCAGAAATAAACATGTTTCTGCAACTTTGGTCATCAACCATGTAACTTATGGGGCAGTAACAGCAGACTTTTCAAAATGTGTTTTTCAGCCAGAGATAAACGGGTTTTTTCAGTCTGTTGTATCTCCGTGTAATTGCAAGGCTCAGAAGAGCTCACTGCCTCAACTCTTAACCCCAGTGTGCAGAAAGTGTCAAAACGTGTTTTTCAGAAGAAATAAACATGTTTCTGCAACTTTGGTCATCCCCATGTAACTTATGGGGCAGTAACAGCAGACTTTTCAAAACGTGTTTTTCAGCCCGTGATAAACGTGTTTTTTCAGTCTGTTGAATCTCCATGTAATTGCAAGGCTCAGAAGATCTCACTGCCTCAGCTCTTAACCCCAGTGTGCAGAAAGTGTCAAAACGTGTATTTCAGAAGAAATAAACATGTTTCTGCAACTTTGGTCATCCCCATGTAACTTATGGGGCAGTAACAGCAGACTTTTCAAAATGTGTTTTTCAGCCCGAGATAAACGTGTTTTTTCAGTCTGTTGAATCTCCATGTAATTGCAAGGCTCAGAAGAGCTCACTGCCTCAGCTCTTAACCCCAGTGTGCAGTAAGTGTCAAAACGCGTTTTCCAGCTGAAATAAACATGTTTTTGCAACTTTGGTCATCCCCATGTAACTTATGGGGCAGTAACAGCAGACTTTTCAAAACGTGTTTTTCAGCCCGAGATAAACGCGTTTTTTCAGACTGTTGAATTTCCATGTAATTACAAGGCTCAGAAGAGCTCACTGCCTCAACTCTTAACCCCAGTGTGCAGAAAGTGTCAAAACGTGTTTTTCAGAAGAAATAAACATGTTTCTGCAACTTTGGTCATCCCCATGTAACTTATGGGTCAGGTACAGCAGACTTTTCAAAACGTGTTTTTCAGCCCGAGATAAACGCGTTTTTTCAGATATATGAATCTCCATGTAATTGCAAGGCTCAGAAGAGCTCACTGCCACAACTCTTGACCCCAGTGTGCAGGAAGTGTCAAAACGTGTCTTTCAGCAGAAATAAACATGTTTCTTCAACTTTGGTCATCAACCATGTAACTTATGGGGCAGTAACAGCAGACTTTTCAAAACGTGTTTTTCAGCCCGAGATAAACGCGTTTTTTCAGTCTGTTGAATCCCAATGTAACTGCTAGGCTCAGAAGAGCTCACTTCCTCAGCTTTTAACCCCAGTGTGAAGAAAGCGTCAAAACGTGTTTTCCAGCAGAAATAAACATGTTTCTGCAACTTTGGTCATCAACCATGTAACTTATGGGGCAGTAACAGCAGACTTTTCAAAATGTGTTTTTCAGCCAGAGATAAACGGGTTTTTTCAATCTGTTGTATCTCCGTGTAATTGCAAGGCTCAGAAGAGCTCACTGCCTCAACTCTTAACCCCAGTGTGCAGAAAGTGTCAAAACGTGTTTTTCAGAAGAAATAAACATGTTTCTGCAACTTTGGTCATCCCCATGTAACTTATGGGGAAGTAACAGCAGCCTTTTCAAAACGTGTTTTTCAGCCCGACATAAACGCGTTTTATCAATCTGTTGAATCCCAATGTAACTGCTAGGCTCAGAAGAGCTCACTGCCTCAGCTCTTAACTCCAGTGTGCAGAAAGTGTCAAAACGTGTTTTTCAGCAGAAATAAACATGTTTCTGCAACTTTGGTCATCCCCATGTAACTTATGGGGCAGTAACAGGAGACTTTTCAAAACGTGTTTTTCAGCCCGTGATAAACGTGTTTTTTCAGTCTGTTGAATCTCCATGTAATTGCAAGGCTCAGAAGAGCTCACTGCCTCAGCTCTTAACCCCAGTGTGCAGTAAGTGTCAAAACGCGTTTTCCAGCTGAAATAAACATGTTTTTGCAACTTTGGTCATCCCCATGTAACTTATGGGGCAGTAACAGCAGACTTTTCAAAACGTGTTTTTCAGCCCGAGATAAATGCGTTTTTTCAGATATTTGAATCTCCATGTAATTGCAAGGCTCAGAAGAGCTCACTGCCTCAACTCTTAACCCCAGTGTGCAGAAAGTGTCAAAACGTGTTTTTCAGAAGAAATAAACATGTTTCTGCAACTTTGGTCATCCCCATGTAACTTATGGGGCAGTAACAGCAGACTTTTCAAAACGTGTTTTTCAGCCCAAGATAAACGTGTTTTTTCAGTCTGTTGAATCTCCATGTAATTGCAAGGCTCAGAAGAGCTCACTGCCTCAGATCTTCACTACAGTGTGCAGGAAGTGTCAAAACGTGTCTTTCAGCAGAAATAAACATGTTTCTTCAACTTTGGTCATCAACCATGTAACTTATGGGGCAGGTACAGCAGACTTTTCAAAACGTGTTTTTCAGCCCAAGATAAACGTGTTTTTTCAGTCTGTTGAATCTCCATGTAATTGCAAGGCTCAGAAGAGCTCACTTCTTCAGCTCTTAACTCCAGTGTGCAGAAAGTGTCAAAACGTGTTTTCCAGCAGAAATAAACATGTTTCTGCAACTTTGGTCGTCCCCATGTAACTTATGGGGCAGGTACAGCAGACTTTTCTAAACGTGTTTTTCAGCCCGAGATAAATGCGTTTTTTTAGTCTTTTGAATCTCCATGTAATTGCAAGGCTCAGAAGAGCTCACTGCCTCAACTCTTAACCCCAGTGTGTAGAAAGTGTCAAAACGTGTTTTTCAGCAGAAATAAACATGTTTCTGCAACTTTGGTCATCCCCATGTAACTTATGGGGCAGGTACAGCAGACTTTTCAAAACGTGTTTTTCAGGCCGAGATAAACGCGTTTTTTCAGACTGTTGAATCTCCATGTAATTGCAAGGCTCAGAAGAGCTCACTGCCTCAACTCTTAACCCCAGTGTGCAGAAAGTGTCAAAACGTGTTTTCCAGCAGAAATAAACATGTTTCTGCAACTTTGGTCATCCCCATGTAACTTATGGGGCAGTAACAGCAGACTTTTCAAAACGTGTTTTTCAGCCCGAGATAAACGTGTTTTTTCAGTCTGTTGAATCCCAATGTAACTGCTAGGCTCAGAAGAGCTCACTTCCTCAGCTTTTAACCCCAGTGTGAAGAAAGCGTCAAAACGTGTTTTCCAGCAGAAATAAACATGTTTCTGCAACTTTGGTCATCAACCATGTAACTTATGGGGCAGTAACAGCAGACTTTTCAAAATGTGTTTTTCAGCCCGAGATAAACGTGTTTTTTCAGTCTGTTGAATCTCCGTGTAATTGCAAGGCTCAGAAGAGCTCACTGCCTCAACTCTTAACCCCAGTGTGCAGAAAGTGTCAAAACGTGTTTTTCAGAAGAAATAAACATGTTTCTGCAACTTTGGTCGTCCCCATGTTACTTATGGGGCAGTAACAGCAGACTTTTCAAAACGTGTTTTTCAGCCCGAGATAAACGCGTTTTTTCAGTCTTTTGAATCTCCGTGTAATTGCAAGGCTCAGAAGAGCTCACTGCCTCAACTCTTAACCCCAGTGTTCAGAAAGTGTCAAAACCTGTTTTTCAGAAGAAATAAACATGTTTCTGCAACTTTGGTCATCCCCATGTAACTTATGGGGCAGTAACAGCAGACTTTTCAAAACGTGTTTTTCAGCCCATGATAAACGTGTTTTTTCAGTCTGTTGAATCTCCATGTAATTGCAAGGCTCAGAAGATCTCACTGCCTCAGCTCTTAACCCCAGTGTGCAGAAAGTGTCAAAACATGTTTTCCAGCTGAAATAAACATGTTTTTGCAACTTTGGTCATCCCTATGTAACTTATGGGGCAGTAATAGCAGACTTTTCAAAACGTGTTTTTCAGCCCGAGATAAACGCGTTTTTTCAGACTGTTGAAACTCCTTGTAATTGCAAGGCACAGAAGAGCTCACTGTCTCAACTCTTAACCCCAGTGTGCAGAAAGTGTCAAAACGTGTTTTTCAGAAGAAATAAACATGTTTCTGCAACTTTGGTCATCCCCATGTAACTTATGGGGCAGTAACAGCAGACTTTTCAAAACGTGTTTTTCAGCCCGAGATAAACATGTTTTTTCAGTCTGCTGAATCTCCATGTAATTGCTAGGCTCAGAAGAGCTCACTGCCTCAGCTCTTAACTCCAGTGTGCAGAAAGTGTCAAAACGTGTTTTCCAGCAGAAATAAACATGTTTCTGCAACTTTGGTCGTCCCCGTGTAACTTATGGGGAAGGTACAGCAGACTTTTCTAAACGTGTTTTTCAGCCCGAGATAAACGCGTTTTTTCAGTCTGTTGAATCCCAATGTAACTGCTAGGCTCAGAAGAGCTCACTTCCTCAGCTTTTAACCCCAGTGTGAAGAAAGCGTCAAAACGTGTTTTCCAGCAGAAATAAACATGTTTCTGCAACTTTGGTCATCAACCATGTAACTTATGGGGCAGTAACAGCAGACTTTTCAAAATGTGTTTTTCAGCCAGAGATAAACGGGTTTTTTCAGTCTGTTGTATCTCCGTGTAATTGCAAGGCTCAGAAGAGCTCACTGCCTCAACTCTTAACCCCAGTGTGCAGAAAGTGTCAAAACGTGTTTTTCAGAAGAAATAAACATGTTTCTGCAACTTTGGTCATCCCCATGTAACTTATGGGGAAGTAACAGCAGCCTTTTCAAAACGTGTTTTTCAGCCCGAGATAAACGCGTTTTATCAATCTGTTGAATCCCAATGTAACTGCTAGGCTCAGAAGAGCTCACTGCCTCAGCTCTTAACTCCAGTGTGCAGAAAGTGTCAAAACGTGTTTTTCAGCAGAAATAAACATGTTTCTGCAACTTTGGTCATCCCCATGTAACTTATGGGGCAGTAACAGCAGACTTTTCAAAACGTGTTTTTCAGCCCGTGATAAACGTGTTTTTTCAGTCTGTTGAATCTCCATGTAATTGCAAGGCTCAGAAGATCTCACTGCCTCAGCTCTTAACCCCAGTGTGCAGAAAGTGTCAAAACGTGTATTTCAGAAGAAATAAACATGTTTCTGCAACTTTGGTCATCCCCATGTAACTTATGGGGCAGTAACAGCAGACTTTTCAAAATGTGTTTTTCAGCCCGAGATAAACGTGTTTTTTCAGTCTGTTGAATCTCCATGTAATTGCAAGGCTCAGAAGAGCTCACTGCCTCAGCTCTTAACCCCAGTGTGCAGTAAGTGTCAAAACGCGTTTTCCAGCTGAAATAAACATGTTTTTGCAACTTTGGTCATCCCCATGTAACTTATGGGGCAGTAACAGCAGACTTTTCAAAACGTGTTTTTCAGCCCGAGATAAACGCGTTTTTTCAGACTGTTGAATTTCCATGTAATTGCAAGGGTCAGAAGAGCTCACTGCCTCAACTCTTAACCCCAGTGTGCAGAAAGTGTCAAAACGTGTTTTTCAGAAGAAATAAACATGTTTCTGCAACTTTGGTCATCCCCATGTAACTTATGGGTCAGGTACAGCAGACTTTTCAAAACGTGTTTTTCAGCCCGAGATAAACGCGTTTTTTCAGATATATGAATCTCCATGTAATTGCAAGGCTCAGAAGAGCTCACTGCCACAACTCTTGACCCCAGTGTGCAGGAAGTGTCAAAACGTGTCTTTCAGCAGAAATAAACATGTTTCTTCAACTTTGGTCATCAACCATGTAACTTATGGGGCAGTAACAGCAGACTTTTCAAAACGTGTTTTTCAGCCCGAGATAAACGCGTTTTTTCAGTCTGTTGAATCCCAATGTAACTGCTAGGCTCAGAAGAGCTCACTTCCTCAGCTTTTAACCCCAGTGTGAAGAAAGCGTCAAAACGTGTTTTCCAGCAGAAATAAACATGTTTCTGCAACTTTGGTCATCAACCATGTAACTTATGGGGCAGTAACAGCAGACTTTTCAAAATGTGTTTTTCAGCCAGAGATAAACGGGTTTTTTCAATCTGTTGTATCTCCGTGTAATTGCAAGGCTCAGAAGAGCTCACTGCCTCAACTCTTAACCCCAGTGTGCAGAAAGTGTCAAAACGTGTTTTTCAGAAGAAATAAACATGTTTCTGCAACTTTGGTCATCCCCATGTAACTTATGGGGAAGTAACAGCAGCCTTTTCAAAACGTGTTTTTCAGCCCGACATAAACGCGTTTTATCAATCTGTTGAATCCCAATGTAACTGCTAGGCTCAGAAGAGCTCACTGCCTCAGCTCTTAACTCCAGTGTGCAGAAAGTGTCAAAACGTGTTTTTCAGCAGAAATAAACATGTTTCTGCAACTTTGGTCATCCCCATGTAACTTATGGGGCAGTAACAGGAGACTTTTCAAAACGTGTTTTTCAGCCCGTGATAAACGTGTTTTTTCAGTCTGTTGAATCTCCATGTAATTGCAAGGCTCAGAAGATCTCACTGCCTCAGCTCTTAACCCCAGTGTGCAGAAAGTGTCAAAACGTGTATTTCATAAGAAATAAACATGTTTCTGCAACTTTGGTCATCCCCATGTAACTTATGGGGCAGTAACAGCAGACTTTTCAAAATGTGTTTTTCAGCCCAAGATAAACGTGTTTTTTCAGTCTGTTGAATCTCCATGTAATTGCAAGGCTCAGAAGAGCTCACTGCCTCAGCTCTTAACCCCAGTGTGCAGTAAGTGTCAAAACGCGTTTTCCAGCTGAAATAAACATGTTTTTGCAACTTTGGTCATCCCCATGTAACTTATGGGGCAGTAACAGCAGACTTTTCAAAACGTGTTTTTCAGCCCGAGATAAATGCGTTTTTTCAGATATTTGAATCTCCATGTAATTGCAAGGCTCAGAAGAGCTCACTGCCTCAACTCTTAACCCCAGTGTGCAGAAAGTGTCAAAACGTGTTTTTCAGAAGAAATAAACATGTTTCTGCAACTTTGGTCATCCCCATGTAACTTATGGGGCAGTAACAGCAGACTTTTCAAAACGTGTTTTTCAGCCCAAGATAAACGTGTTTTTTCAGTCTGTTGAATCTCCATGTAATTGCAAGGCTCAGAAGAGCTCACTGCCTCAGATCTTAACTACAGTGTGCAGGAAGTGTCAAAACGTGTCTTTCAGCAGAAATAAACATGTTTCTTCAACTTTGGTCATCAACCATGTAACTTATGGGGCAGGTACAGCAGACTTTTCAAAACGTGTTTTTCAGGCCAAGATAAACGTGTTTTTTCAGTCTGTTGAATCTCCATGTAATTGCAAGGCTCAGAAGAGCTCACTTCTTCGGTTCTTAACTCCAGTGTGCAGAAAGTGTCAAAACGTGTTTTCCAGCAGAAATAAACATGTTTCTGCAACTTTGGTCGTCCCCATGTAACTTATGGGGCAGGTACAGCAGACTTTTCTAAACGTGTTTTTCAGCCCGAGATAAATGCGTTTTTTTAGTCTTTTGAATCTCCATGTAATTGCAAGGCTCAGAAGAGCTCACTGCCTCAACTCTTAACCCCAGTGTGTAGAAAGTGTCAAAACGTGTTTTTCAGCAGAAATAAACATGTTTCTGCAACTTTGGTCATCCCCATGTAACTTATGGGGCAGGTACAGCAGACTTTTCAAAACGTGTTTTTCAGGCCGAGATAAATGCGTTTTTTCAGACTGTTGAATCTCCATGTAATTGCAAGGCTCAGAAGAGCTCACTGCCTCAACTCTTAACCCCAGTGTGCAGAAAGTGTCAAAACGTGTTTTCCAGCAGAAATAAACATGTTTCTGCAACTTTGGTCATCCCCATGTAACTTATGGGGCAGTAACAGCAGACTTTTCAAAACGTGTTTTTCAGCCCGAGATAAACGCGTTTTTTCAGTCTGTTGAATCCCAATGTAACTGCTAGGCTCAGAAGAGCTCACTTCCTCAGCTTTTAACCCCAGTGTGAAGAAAGCGTCAAAACGTGTTTTCCAGCAGAAATAAACATGTTTCTGCAACTTTGGTCATCAACCATGTAACTTATGGGGCAGTAACAGCAGACTTTTCAAAATGTGTTTTTCAGCCCGAGATAAACGTGTTTTTTCAGTCTGTTGAATCTCCGTGTAATTGCAAGGCTCAGAAGAGCTCACTGCCTCAACTCTTAACCCCAGTGTGCAGAAAGTGTCAAAACGTGTTTTTCAGAAGAAATAAACATGTTTCTGCAACTTTGGTCATCCCCATGTAACTTATGGGGAAGTAACAGCAGCCTTTTCAAAACGTGTTTTTCAGCCCGAGATAAACGCGTTTTTTCAATCTGTTGAATCCCAATGTAACTGCTAGGCTCAGAAGAGCTCACTGCCTCAGCTCTTAACCCCAGTGTGCAGAAAGTGTCAAAACGTGTTTTTCAGAAGAAATAAACATGTTTCTGCAACTTTGGTCGTCCCCATGTTACTTATGGGGCAGGTACAGCAGACTTTTCAAAACGTGTTTTTCAGCCCGAGATAAACGCGTTTTTTCAGTCTTTTGAATCTCCGTGTAATTGCAAGGCTCAGAAGAGCTCACTGCCTCAACTCTTAACCCCAGTGTGCAGAAAGTGTCAAAACGTGTTTTTCAGAAGAAATAAACATGTTTCTGCAACTTTCGTCGTCCCCATGTTACTTATGGGGCAGGTACAGCAGACTTTTCAAAACGTGTTTTTCAGCCCGAGATAAACGCGTTTTTTCAGTCTTTTGAATCTCCATGTAATTGCAAGGCTCAGAAGAGCTCACTGCCACAACTCTTGACCCCAGTGTGCAGAAAGTGTCAAAACGTGTTTTTCAGAAGAAATAAACATGTTTCTGCAACTTTGGTCATCCCCATGTAACTTATGGGGCAGTAAAAGCAGACTTTTCAAAACGTGTTTTTCAGCCCGTGATAAACGTGTTTTTTCAGTCTGTTGAATCTCCATGTAATTGCAAGGCTCAGAAGATCTCACTGCCTCAGCTCTTAACCCCAGTGTGCAGAAAGTGTCAAAACATGTTTTCCAGCTGAAATAAACATGTTTTTGCAACTTTCGTCATCCCTATGTAACTTATGGGGCAGTAATAGCAGACTTTTCAAAACGTGTTTTTCAGCCCGAGATAAACGCGTTTTTTCAGACTGTTGAATCTCCTTGTAATTGCAAGGCACAGAAGAGCTCACTGTCTCAACTCTTAACCCCAGTGTGCAGAAAGTGTCAAAACGTGTTTTTCAGAAGAAATAAACATGTTTCTGCAACTTTGGTCATCCCCATGTAACTTATGGGTCAGGTACAGCAGACTTTTCAAAACGTGTTTTTCAGCCCGAGATAAACGCGTTTTTTCAGATATTTGAATCTCCATGTAATTGCAAGGCTCAGAAGAGCTCACTGCCACAACTCTTGACCCCAGTGTGCAGAAAGTGTCAAAACGTGTTTTTCAGAAGAAATAAACATGTTTCTGCAACTTTGGTCATCCCCATGTAACTTCTGGGGCAGTAACAGCAGACTTTTCAAAACGTGTTTTTCAGCCCGAGATAAACGCGTTTTTTCAGATATTTGAATCTCCATGTAATTGCAAGGCTCAGAAGAGCTCACTGCCACAACTCTTGACCCCAGTGTGCAGAAAGTGTCAAAACGTGTTTTTCAGAAGAAATAAACATGTTTCTGCAACTTTGGTCATCCCCATGTAACTTATGGGGCAGTAACAGCAGACTTTTCAAAACGTGTTTTTCAGCCCAAGATAAACGTGTTTTTTCAGTCTGTTGAATCTCCATGTAATTGCAAGGCTCAGAAGAGCTCACTGCCTCAGATCTTAACTACAGTGTGCAGGAAGTGTCAAAACGTGTCTTTCAGCAGAAATAAACATGTTTCTTCAACTTTGGTCATCAACCATGTAACTTATGGGGCAGGTACAGCAGACTTTTCAAAACGTGTTTTTCAGCCCAAGATAAACGTGTTTTTTCAGTCTGTTGAATCTCCATGTAATTGCAAGGCTCAGAAGAGCTCACTTCTTCAGCTCTTAACTCCAGTGTGCAGAAAGTGTCAAAACGTGTTTTCCAGCAGAAACAAACATGTTTCTGCAACTTTGGTCGTCCCCATGTAACTTATGGGGCAGGTACAGCAGACTTTTCTAAACGTGTTTTTCAGCCCGAGATAAATGCGTTTTTTTAGTCTTTTGAATCTCCATGTAATTGCAAGGCTCAGAAGAGCTCACTGCCTCAACTCTTAACCCCAGTGTGTAGAAAGTGTCAAAACGTGTTTTTCAGCAGAAATAAACATGTTTCTGCAACTTTGGTCATCCCCATGTAACTTATGGGGCAGGTACAGCAGACTTTTCAAAACGTGTTTTTCAGGCCGAGATAAACGCGTTTTTTCAGACTGTTGAATCTCCATGTAATTGCAAGGCTCAGAAGAGCTCACTGCCTCAACTCTTAATCCCAGTGTGCAGAAAGTGTCAAAACGTGTTTTCCAGCAGAAATAAACATGTTTCTGCAACTTTGGTCATCCCCATGTAACTTATGGGGCAGTAACAGCAGACTTTTCAAAACGTGTTTTTCAGCCCGAGATAAACGTGTTTTTTCAGTCTGTTGAATCCCAATGTAACTGCTAGGCTCAGAAGAGCTCACTTCCTCAGCTTTTAACCCCAGTGTGAAGAAAGCGTCAAAACGTGTTTTCCAGCAGAAATAAACATGTTTCTGCAACTTTGGTCATCAACCATGTAACTTATGGGGCAGTAACAGCAGACTTTTCAAAATGTGTTTTTCAGCCCGAGATAAACGTGTTTTTTCAGTCTGTTGAATCTCCGTGTAATTGCAAGGCTCAGAAGAGCTCACTGCCTCAACTCTTAACCCCAGTGTGCAGAAAGTGTCAAAACGTGTTTTTCAGAAGAAATAAACATGTTTCTGCAACTTTGGTCATCCCCATGTAACTTATGGGGAAGTAACAGCAGCCTTTTCAAAACGTGTTTTTCAGCCCGAGATAAACGCGTTTTTTCAGTCTGTTGAATCCCAATGTAACTGCTAGGCTCAGAAGAGCTCACTGCCTCAGCTCTTAACCCCAGTGTGCAGAAAGTGTCAAAACGTGTTTTTCAGCAGAAATAAACATGTTTCTGCAACTTTGGTCATCCCCATGTAACTTATGGGGCAGTAACAGCAGACTTTTCAAAACGTGTTTTTCTGCCCGTGATAAACGTGTTTTTTCAGTCTGTTGAATCTCCATGTAATTGCAAGGCTCAGAAGATCTCACTGCCTCAGCTCTTAACCCCAGTGTGCAGAAAGTGTCAAAACGTGTTTTTCAGAAGAAATAAACATGTTTCTGCAACTTTGGTCGTCCCCATGTTACTTATGGGGCAGGTACAGCAGACTTTTCAAAACGTGTTTTTCAGCCCGAGATAAACGCGTTTTTTCAGTCTTTTGAATCTCCGTGTAATTGCAAGGCTCAGAAGAGCTCACTGCCTCAACTCTTAACCCCAGTGTGCAGAAAGTGTCAAAACGTGTTTTTCAGAAGAAATAAACATGTTTCTGCAACTTTGGTCGTCCCCATGTTACTTATGGGGCAGGTACAGCAGACTTTTCAAAACGTGTTTTTCAGCCCGAGATAAACGCGTTTTTTCAGTCTTTTGAATCTCCATGTAATTGCAAGGCTCAGAAGAGCTCACTGCCACAACTCTTGACCCCAGTGTGCAGAAAGTGTCAAAACGTGTTTTTCAGAAGAAATAAACATGTTTCTTCAACTTTGGTCATCAACCATGTAACTTATGGGGCAGGTACAGCAGACTTTTCAAAACGTGTTTTTCAGCCCGAGATAAACGCGTTTTTTCAATCTGTTGAATCCCAATGTAACTGCTAGGCTCAGAAGAGCTCACTTCTTCAGCTCTTAACTCCAGTGTGCAGAAAGTGTCAAAACGTGTTTTCCAGCAGAAATAAACATGTTTCTGCAACTTTGGTCGTCCCCATGTAACTTATGGGGCAGGTACAGCAGACTTTTCTAAACGTGTTTTTCAGCCCGAGATAAATGCGTTTTTTTAGTCTTTTGAATCTCCATGTAATTGCAAGGCTCAGAAGAGCTCACTGCCTCAACTCTTAACCCCAGTGTGTAGAAAGTGTCAAAACATGTTTTTCAGCAGAAATAAACATGTTTCTGCAACTTTAGTCATCCCCATGTAACTTATGGGGCAGTAAAAGCAGACTTTTCAAAACGTGTTTTTCAGCCCGAGATAAACGCGTTTTTTCAGACTGTTGAATCTCCATGTAATTGCAAGGCTCAGAAGAGCTCACTGCCTCAACTCTTAACCCCAGTGTGCAGAAAGTGTCAAAACGTGTTTTTCAGAAGAAATAAACATGTTTCTGCAACTTTGGTCAACCCCATGTAACTTATAGGGAAGTAACAGCAGCCTTTTCAAAACGTGTTTTTCAGCCCGAGATAAACGCGTTTTTTCAGTCTGTTGAATCCCAATGTAATTGCAAGGCTCAGAAGAGCTCACTGCCTCAGCTCTTAACCCCGGTGTGCAGTAAGTGTCAAAACGCGTTTTCCAGCTGAAATAAACATGATTTTGCAACTTTGGTCATCCCCATGTAACTTATGGGGCAGTAACAGCAGACTTTTCAAAACGTGTTTTTCAGCCCGAGATAAACGCGTTTTTTCAGACTGTTGAATTTCCATGTAATTGCAAGGCTCAGAAGAGCTCACTGCCTCAACTCTTAACCCCAGTGTGCAGAAAGTGTCAAAACGTGTTTTTCAGAAGAAATAAACATGTTTCTGCAACTTTGGTCGTCCCCATGTTACTTATGGGGCAGGTACAGCAGACTTTTCAAAACGTGTTTTTCAGCCCGAGATAAACGCGTTTTTTCAGTCTTTTGAATCTCCGTGTAATTGCAAGGCTCAGAAGAGCTCACTGCCTCAACTCTTAACCCCTGTGTTCAGAAAGTGTCAAAACCTGTTTTTCAGAAGAAATAAACATGTTTCTGCAACTTTGGTCATCCCCATGTAACTTATGGGGCAGTAACAGCAGACTTTTCAAAATGTGTTTTTCAGCCCGTGATAAACGTATTTTTTCAATCTGTTGAATCTCCATGTAATTGCAAGGCACAGAAGAGCTCACTGTCTCAACTCTTAACCCCAGTGTGCAGAAAGTGTCAAAACGTGTTTTCCAGCAGAAATAAACATGTTTCTGCAACTTTGGTCATCCCCATGTAACTTATGGGGCAGTAACAGCAGACTTTTCAAAACGTGTTTTTCAGCCCGAGATAAACATGTTTTTTCAGTCTGCTGAATCTCCATGTAATTGCTAGGCTCAGAAGAGCTCACTGCCTCAGCTCTTAACTCCAGTGTGCAGAAAGTGTCAAAACGTGTTTTCCAGCAGAAATAAACATGTTTCTGCAACTTTGGTCGTCCCCATGTAACTTATGGGGAAGGTACATCAGACTTTTCTAAACGTGTTTTTCAGCCCGAGATAAACGCGTTTTTTCAGACTGTTGAATCTCCATGTAATTGCAAGGCTCAGAAGAGCTCACTGCCTCAACTCTTAACCCCAGTGTGCAGAAAGTGTCAAAACGTGTTTTCCAGCAGAAATAAACATGTTTCTGCAACTTTGGTCATCCCCATGTAACTTATGGGGCAGTAACAGCAGACTTTTCAAAACGTGTTTTTCAGCCCGAGATAAACGCGTTTTTTCAGTCTGTTGAATCCCAATGTAACTGCTAGGCTCAGAAGAGCTCACTTCCTCAGCTTTTAACCCCAGTGTGAAGAAAGCGTCAAAACGTGTATTCAAGCAGAAATAAACATGTTTCTGCAACTTTGGTCATCAACCATGTAACTTATGGGGCAGTAACAACAGACTTTTCAAAATGTGTTTTTCAGCCAGAGATAAACGGGTTTTTTCAGTCTGTTGTATCTCCGTGTAATTGCAAGGCTCAGAAGAGTTCACTACCTCAACTCTTAACCCCAGTGTGCAGAAAGTGTCAAAACGTGTTTTTCAGAAGAAATAAACATGTTTCTGCAACTTTGGTCATCCCCATGTAACTTATGGGGAAGTAACAGCAGCCTTTTCAAAACGTGTTTTTCAGCCCGAGATAAACGCGTTTTATCAATCTGTTGAATCCCTATGTAACTGCTAGGCTCAGAAGAGCTCACTGCCTCAGCTCTTAACTCCAGTGTGCAGAAAGTGTCAAAACGTGTTTTTCAGCAGAAATAAACATGTTTCTGCAACTTTGGTCATCCCCATGTAACTTATGGGGCAGTAACAGCAGACTTTTCAAAACGTGTTTTTCAGCCCGTGATAAACGTGTTTTTTCAGTCTGTTGAATCTCCATGTAATTGCAAGGCTCAGAAGATCTCACTGCCTCAGCTCTTAACCCCAGTGTGCAGAAAGTGTCAAAACGTGTTTTTCAGAAGAAATAAACATGTTTCTGCAACTTTGGTCATCCCCATGTAACTTATGGGGCAGTAACAGCAGACTTTTCAAAACGTGTTTTTCAGCCCGTGATAAACGTGTTTTTTCAGTCTGTTGAATCTCCATGTAATTGCAAGGCTCAGAAGATCTCACTGCCTCAGCTCTTAACCCCAGTGTGCAGAAAGTGTCAAAACGTGTTTTTCAGAAGAAATAAACATGTTTCTGCAACTTTGGTCATCCCCATGTAACTTATGGGGCAGTAACAGCAGACTTTTCAAAACGTGTTTTTCAGCCCGAGATAAACGCGTTTTTTCAGACTGTTGAATTTCCATGTAATTGCAAGGCTCAGAAGAGCTCACTGCCTCAACTCTTAACCCCAGTGTGCAGAAAGTGTCAAAACGTGTTTTTCAGAAGAAATAAACATGTTTCTGCAACTTTGGTCGTCCCCATGTTACTTATGGGGCAGGTACGGCAGACTTTTCAAAACGTGTTTTTCAGCCCGACATAAACGTGTTTTTTCAGTTTGTTGAATCTCCATGTAATTGCAAGGCTCAGAAGAGCTCACTGCCCCAGCTCTTAACCCCAGTGTGCAGTAAGTGTCAAAACGCGTTTTCCAGCTGAAATAAACATGTTTTTGCAACTTTGGTCATCCCCATGTAACTTATGGGGCAGTAACAGCAGACTTTTCAAAACGTGTTTTTCAGCCCGAGATAAACGCGTTTTTTCAGACTGTTGAATTTCCATGTAATTGCAAGGCTCAGAAGAGCTCACTGCCTCAACTCTTAACCCCAGTGTGCAGAAAGTGTCAAAACGTGTTTTTCAGAAGAAATAAACATGTTTCTGCAACTTTGGTCGTCCCCATTTTACTTATGGGGCAGGTACAGCAGACTTTTCAAAACGTATTTTTCAGCCCGAGATAAACGCGTTTTTTCAGTCTTTTGAATCTCCGTGTAATTGCAAGGCTCAGAAGAGCTCACTGCCTCAACTCTTAACCCCAGTGTGCAGAAAGTGTCAAAACGTGTTTTTCAGAAGAAATAAACATGTTTCTGCAACTTTGGTCATCCCCATGTAACTTATGGGGCAGTAACAGCAGACTTTTCAAAACGTGTTTTTCAGCCCGTGATAAACGTGTTTTTTCAGACTGTTGAATCTCCTTGTAATTGCAAGGCTCAGAAGAGCTCACTGTCTCAACTCTTAACCCCAGTGTGCAGAAAGTGTCAAAACGTGTTTTTCAGAAGAAATAAAGATGTTTCTGCAACTTTGGTCATCCCCATGTAACTTATGGGGCAGTAACAGCAGACTTTTCAAAACGTGTTTTTCAGCCCGAGATAAACGTGTTTTTTCAGTCTGCTGAATCCCCATGTAATTGCAAGGCTCAGAAGAGCTCACTGCCTCAGCTCTTAACCCCAGTGTGCAGAAAGAGTCAAAACGTATTTTTCAGCAGAAATAAACATGTTTCTGCAACTTTGGTCATCCCCATGTAACTTATGGGTCAGGTACAGCAGACTTTTCAAAACGTGTTTTTCAGTCCGAGATAAACGCGTTTTTTCAGATTTTTGAATCTCCATGTAATTGCAAAGCTCAGAAGAGCTCACTGCCACAACTCTTGACCCCAGTGTGCAGAAAGTGTCAAAACGTGTTTTTCAGAAGAAATATACATGTTTCTGCAACTTTGGTCATCCCCATGTAACTTATGGGGCAGTAACAGCAGACTTTTCAAACCGTGTTTTTCAGCCCAAGATAAACGTGTTTTTTCAGTCTGTTGAATCTCCATGTAATTGCAAGGCTCAGAAGAGCTCACTGCCTCAGCTCTTAACTACAGTGTGCAGGAAGTGTCAAAACGTGTTTTTCAGCAGAAATAAACATGTTTCTGCAACTTTGGTCATCCCCATGTAACTTATGGGGCAGGTACAGCAGACTTTTCAAAACGTGTTTTTCAGCCCGAGATAAACGCGTTTTTGCAAACTGTTGAATCCCAATGTAACTGCTAGGCTCAGAAGAGCTCACTTCCTCAGCTCTTAACTCCAGTGTGCAGAAAGTGTCAAAACGTATTTTCCAGCAGAAATAAACATGTTTCTGCAACTTTGGTCGTCCCCATGTAACTTATGGGGCAGGTACAGCAGACTTTTCTAAACGTGTTTTTCAGCCCGAGATAAATGCGTTTTTTTAGTCTTTTGAATCTCCATGTAATTGCAAGGCTCAGAAGAGCTCACTGCCTCAACTCTTAACACCAGTGTGTAGAAAGTGTCAAAACGTGTTTTTCAGCAGAAATAAACATGTTTCTGCAACTTTGGTCATCCCCATGTAACTTATGGGTCAGGTACAGCAGACTTTTCAAAACGTGTTTTTCAGCCCGAGATAAACGCGTTTTTTCACACTGTTGAATCTCCATGTAATTGCAAGGCTCAGAAGAGCTCACTGCCTCAACTCTTAACCCCAGTGTGCAGAAAGTGTCAAAACGTGTTTTCCAGCAGAAATAAACATGTTTCTGCAACTTTGGTCATCCCCATGTAACTTATGGGGCAGTAACAGCAGACTTTTCAAAACGTGTTTTTCAGCCCGAGATAAACGCGTTTTTTCAGTCTGTTGAATCCCAATGTAACTGCTAGGCTCAGAAGAGCTCACTTCCTCAGCTTTTAACCCCAGTGTGAAGAAAGCGTCAAAACGTGTTTTCCAGCAGAAATAAACATGTTTCTGCATCTTTGGTCATCAACCATCTAACTTATGGGGCAGTAACAGCAAACTTTTCAAAACGTGTTTTTCAGCCCGAGATAAACGCATTTTTTCAGACTGTTGAATCTCCATGTAATTGCAAGGCTCAGAAGATCTCACTGCCTCAGCTCTTAACCCCAGTGTGCAGAAAGTGTCAAAACGTGTTTTTCAGCAGAAATAAACATGTTTCTGCAACTTTGGTCATCCCCATGTAACTTATGGGGCAGGTACAGCAGACTTTTCAAAACGAGTTTTTCAGCCCGAGATAAACGCGTTTTTTCAGATTTTTGAATCTCCATGTAATTGCAAGGCTCAGAAGAGCTCACTGCCTCAACTCTTAACCCCAGTGTGCAGAAAGTGTCAAAACGTGTTTTTCAGAAGAAATAAACATGTTTCTGCAACTTTGGTCATCCCCATGTAACTTATGGGGCAGTAACAGCAGACTTTTCAAAACGTGTTTTTCAGCCCGAGATAAACGCGGTTTTTCAGACTGTTGAATCTCCTTGTAATTGCAAGGCTCAGAAGAGCTCACTGTCTCAACTCTTAACCCCAGTGTGCAGAAAGTGTCAAAACGTGTTTTTCAGAAGAAATAAACATGTTTCTGCAACTTTGGTCATCCCTATGTAACTTATGGGGCAGTAACAGCAGACTTTTCAAAACGTGTTTTTCAGCCCGAGATAAACGCGTTTTTTCAGACTGTTGAATCTCCTTGTAATTGCAAGGCTCAGAAGAGCTCACTGTCTCAACTCTTAACCCCAGTGTGCAGAAAGTGTCAAAACGTGTTTTTCAGCAGAAATAAACATGTTTCTGCAACTTTGGTCATCCCCATGTAACTTATGGGGCAGGTACAGCAGACTTTTCAAAACATGTTTTTCAGCCCGAGATAAACGCGTTTTTTTCAGATTTTTGAATCTCCATGTAATTGCAAGGCTCAGAAGAGCTCACTGCCTCAACTCTTAACCCCAGTGTGCAGAAAGTGTCAAAACGTGTTTTTCAGAAGAAATAAACATGTTTCTGCAACTTTGGTCAACCCCATGTAACTTATGGGGAAGTAACAGCAGCCTTTTCAAAACGTGTTTTTCAGCCCGAGATAAACGCGTTTTTTCAGTCTGTTGAATCCCAATGTAACTGCTAGGCTCAGAAGATCTCACTGCCTCAGCTCTTAACCCCAGTGTGCAGAAAGTGTCAAAACGTGTATTTCAGAAGAAATAAACATGTTTCTGCAACTTTGGTCATCCCCATGTAACTTATGGGGCAGTAACAGCAGACTTTTCAAAATGTGTTTTTCAGCCCGAGATAAACGTGTTTTTTCAGTCTGTTGAATCCCAATGTAATTGCAAGGCTCAGAAGAGCTCACTGCCTCAGCTCTTAACCCCGGTGTGCAGTAAGTGTCAAAACGCGTTTTCCAGCTGAAATAAACATGATTTTGCAACTTTGGTCATCCCCATGTAACTTATGGGGCAGTAACAGCAGACTTTTCAAAACGTGTTTTTCAGCCCGAGATAAACGCGTTTTTTCAGACTGTTGAATTTCCATGTAATTGCAAGGCTCAGAAGAGCTCACTGCCTCAACTCTTAACCCCAGTGTGCAGAAAGTGTCAAAACGTGTTTTTCAGAAGAAATAAACATGTTTCTGCAACTTTGGTCGTCCCCATGTTACTTATGGGGCAGGTACAGCAGACTTTTCAAAACGTGTTTTTCAGCCCGAGATAAACGCGTTTTTTCCGTCTTTTGAATCTCCGTGTAATTGCAAGGCTCAGAAGAGCTCACTGCTTCAACTCTTAACCCCTGTGTTCAGAAAGTGTCAAAACCTGTTTTTCAGAAGAAATAAACATGTTTCTGCAACTTTGGTCATCCCCATGTAACTTATGGGGCAGTAACAGCAGACTTTTCAAAACGTGTTTTTCAGCCCGTGATAAACGTGTTTTTTCAGTCTGTTGAATCTCCATGTAATTGCAAGGCTCAGAAGATCTCACTGCCTCAGCTCTTAACCCCAGTGTGCAGAAAGTGTCAAAACATGTTTTCCAGCTGAAATAAACATGTTTTTGCAACTTTGGTCATCCCTATGTAACTTATGGGGCAGTAATAGCAGACTTTTCAAAACGTGTTTTTCAGCCCGAGATAAACGCGTTTTTTCAGACTGTTGAATCTCCTTGTAATTGCAAGGCTCAGAAGAGCTCACTGTCTCAACTCTTAACCCCAGTGTGCAGAAAGTGTCAAAACGTGTTTTTCAGAAGAAATAAACATGTTTTTGCAACTTTGGTCATCCCCATGTAACTTATGGGGCAGTAAAAGCAGACTTTTCAAAACGTGTTTTTCAGCCCGAGATAAACGCGTTTTTTCAGACTGTTGAATTTCCATGTAATTGCAAGGCTCAGAAGAGCTCACTGCCTCAACTCTTAACCCCAGTGTGCAGAAAGTGTCAAAACGTGTTTTTCAGAAGAAATAAACATGTTTCTGCAACTTTGGTCGTCCCCATTTTACTTATGGGGCAGGTACAGCAGACTTTTCAAAACGTGTTTTTCAGCCCGAGATAAACGCGTTTTTTCAGTCTTTTGAATCTCCGTGTAATTGCAAGGCTCAGAAGAGCTCACTGCCTCAACTCTTAACCCCAGTGTGCAGAAAGTGTCAAAACGTGTTTTTCAGAAGAAATAAACATGTTTCTGCAACTTTGGTCATCCCCATGTAACTTATGGGGCAGTAACAGCAGACTTTTCAAAACGTGTTTTTCAGCTCGAGATAAACGCGTTTTTTCAGTCTTTTGAATCTCCGTGTAATTGCAAGGCTCAGAAGATCTCACTGCCTCAACTCTTAACCCCAGTGTGCAGAAAGTGTCAAAACGTGTTTTTCAGAAGAAATAAAGATGTTTCTGCAACTTTGGTCATCCCCATGTAACTTATGGGGCAGTAACAGCAGACTTTTCAAAACGTGTTTTTCAGCCCGAGATAAACGTGTTTTTTCAGTCTGCTGAATCCCCATGTAATTGCAAGGCTCAGAAGAGCTCACTGCCTCAGCTCTTAACCCCAGTGTGCAGAAAGAGTCAAAACGTATTTTTCAGCAGAAATAAACATGTTTCTGCAACTTTGGTCATCCCCATGTAACTTATGGGGCAGGTACAGCAGACTTTTCAAAACGTGTTTTTCAGCCCGAGATAAACGCGTTTTTTCAGATTTTTGAATCTCCATGTAATTGCAAAGCTCAGAAGAGCTCACTGCCACAACTCTTGACCCCAGTGTGCAGAAAGTGTCAAAACGTGTTTTTCAGAAGAAATAAACATGTTTCTGCAACTTTGGTCATCCCCATGTAACTTATGGGGCAGTAACAGCAGACTTTTCAAACCGTGTTTTTAAGCCCAAGATAAACGTGTTTTTTCAGTCTGTTGAATCTCCATGTAATTGCAAGGCTCAGAAGAGCTCACTGCCTCAGCTCTTAACTACAGTTTGCAGGAAGTGTCAAAACGTGTTTTTCAGCAGAAATAAACATGTTTCTGCAACTTTGGTCATCCCCATGTAACTTATGGGGCAGGTACAGCAGACTTTTCAAAACGTGTTTTTCAGCCCGAGATAAACGCGTTTTTGCAAACTGTTGAATCCCAATGTAACTGCTAGGCTCAGAAGAGCTCACTTCCTCAGCTCTTAACTCCAGTGTGCAGAAAGTGTCAAAACGTGTTTTCCAGCAGAAATAAACATGTTTCTGCAACTTTGGTCGTCCCCATGTAACTTATGGGGCAGGTACAGCAGACTTTTCTAAACGTGTTTTTCAGCCCGAGATAAACGCGTTTTTTCAGATTTTTGAATCTCCATGTAATTGCAAGGCTCAGAAGAGCTCACTGCCTCAACTCTTAACCCCAGTGTGCAGAAAGTGTCAAAACGTGTTTTTCAGAAGAAATAAACATGTTTCTGCAACTTTGGTCATCCCCATGTAACTTATGGGGCAGTAACAGCAGACTTTTCAAAACGTGTTTTTCAGCCCGAGATAAACGCGGTTTTTCAGACTGTTGAATCTCCTTGTAATTGCAAGGCTCAGAAGAGAACACTGTCTCAACTCTTAACCCCAGTGTGCAGAAAGTGTCAAAACGTGTTTTTCAGAAGAAATAAACATGTTTCTGCAACTTTGGTCATCCCTATGTAACTTATGGGGCAGTAACAGCAGACTTTTCAAAACGTGTTTTTCAGCCCGAGATAAACGCGTTTTTTCAGACTGTTGAATCTCCTTGTAATTGCAAGGCTCAGAAGAGCTCACTGTCTCAACTCTTAACCCCAGTGTGCAGAAAGTGTCAAAACGTGTTTTTCAGCAGAAATAAACATGTTTCTGCAACTTTGGTCATCCCCATGTAACTTATGGGGCAGGTACAGCAGACTTTTCAAAACATGTTTTTCAGCCCGAGATAAACGCGTTTTTTTCAGATTTTTGAATCTCCATGTAATTGCAAGGCTCAGAAGAGCTCACTGCCTCAACTCTTAACCCCAGTGTGCAGAAAGTGTCAAAACGTGTTTTTCAGAAGAAATAAACATGTTTCTGCAACTTTGGTCAACCCCATGTAACTTATGGGGAAGTAACAGCAGCCTTTTCAAAACGTGTTTTTCAGCCCGAGATAAACGCGTTTTTTCAGTCTGTTGAATCCCAATGTAACTGCTAGGCTCAGAAGATCTCACTGCCTCAGCTCTTAACCCCAGTGTGCAGAAAGTGTCAAAACGTGTATTTCAGAAGAAATAAACATGTTTCTGCAACTTTGGTCATCCCCATGTAACTTATGGGGCAGTAACAGCAGACTTTTCAAAATGTGTTTTTCAGCCCGAGATAAACGTGTTTTTTCAGTCTGTTGAATCCCAATGTAATTGCAAGGCTCAGAAGAGCTCACTGCCTCAGCTCTTAACCCCGGTGTGCAGTAAGTGTCAAAACGCGTTTTCCAGCTGAAATAAACATGATTTTGCAACTTTGGTCATCCCCATGTAACTTATGGGGCAGTAACAGCAGACTTTTCAAAACGTGTTTTTCAGCCCGAGATAAACGCGTTTTTTCAGACTGTTGAATTTCCATGTAATTGCAAGGCTCAGAAGAGCTCACTGCCTCAACTCTTAACCCCAGTGTGCAGAAAGTGTCAAAACGTGTTTTTCAGAAGAAATAAACATGTTTCTGCAACTTTGGTCGTCCCCATGTTACTTATGGGGCAGGTACAGCAGACTTTTCAAAACGTGTTTTTCAGCCCGAGATAAACGCGTTTTTTCAGTCTTTTGAATCTCCGTGTAATTGCAAGGCTCAGAAGAGCTCACTGCTTCAACTCTTAACCCCTGTGTTCAGAAAGTGTCAAAACCTGTTTTTCAGAAGAAATAAACATGTTTCTGCAACTTTGGTCATCCCCATGTAACTTATGGGGCAGTAACAGCAGACTTTTCAAAACGTGTTTTTCAGCCCGTGATAAACGTGTTTTTTCAGTCTGTTGAATCTCCATGTAATTGCAAGGCTCAGAAGATCTCACTGCCTCAGCTCTTAACCCCAGTGTGCAGAAAGTGTCAAAACATGTTTTCCAGCTGAAATAAACATGTTTTTGCAACTTTGGTCATCCCTATGTAACTTATGGGGCAGTAATAGCAGACTTTTCAAAACGTGTTTTTCAGCCCGAGATAAACGCGTTTTTTCAGACTGTTGAATCTCCTTGTAATTGCAAGGCTCAGAAGAGCTCACTGTCTCAACTCTTAACCCCAGTGTGCAGAAAGTGTCAAAACGTGTTTTTCAGAAGAAATAAACATGTTTTTGCAACTTTGGTCATCCCCATGTAACTTATGGGGCAGTAAAAGCAGACTTTTCAAAACGTGTTTTTCAGCCCGAGATAAACGCGTTTTTTCAGACTGTTGAATTTCCATGTAATTGCAAGGCTCAGAAGAGCTCACTGCCTCAACTCTTAACCCCAGTGTGCAGAAAGTGTCAAAACGTGTTTTTCAGAAGAAATAAACATGTTTCTGCAACTTTGGTCGTCCCCATTTTACTTATGGGGCAGGTACAGCAGACTTTTCAAAACGTGTTTTTCAGCCCGAGATAAACGCGTTTTTTCAGTCTTTTGAATCTCCGTGTAATTGCAAGGCTCAGAAGAGCTCACTGCCTCAACTCTTAACCCCAGTGTGCAGAAAGTGTCAAAACGTGTTTTTCAGAAGAAATAAACATGTTTCTGCAACTTTGGTCATCCCCATGTAACTTATGGGGCAGTAACAGCAGACTTTTCAAAACGTGTTTTTCAGCTCGAGATAAACGCGTTTTTTCAGTCTTTTGAATCTCCGTGTAATTGCAAGGCTCAGAAGATCTCACTGCCTCAACTCTTAACCCCAGTGTGCAGAAAGTGTCAAAACGTGTTTTTCAGAAGAAATAAAGATGTTTCTGCAACTTTGGTCATCCCCATGTAACTTATGGGGCAGTAACAGCAGACTTTTCAAAACGTGTTTTTCAGCCCGAGATAAACGTGTTTTTTCAGTCTGCTGAATCCCCATGTAATTGCAAGGCTCAGAAGAGCTCACTGCCTCAGCTCTTAACCCCAGTGTGCAGAAAGAGTCAAAACGTATTTTTCAGCAGAAATAAACATGTTTCTGCAACTTTGGTCATCCCCATGTAACTTATGGGGCAGGTACAGCAGACTTTTCAAAACGTGTTTTTCAGCCCGAGATAAACGCGTTTTTTCAGATTTTTGAATCTCCATGTAATTGCAAAGCTCAGAAGAGCTCACTGCCACAACTCTTGACCCCAGTGTGCAGAAAGTGTCAAAACGTGTTTTTCAGAAGAAATAAACATGTTTCTGCAACTTTGGTCATCCCCATGTAACTTATGGGGCAGTAACAGCAGACTTTTCAAACCGTGTTTTTAAGCCCAAGATAAACGTGTTTTTTCAGTCTGTTGAATCTCCATGTAATTGCAAGGCTCAGAAGAGCTCACTGCCTCAGCTCTTAACTACAGTTTGCAGGAAGTGTCAAAACGTGTTTTTCAGCAGAAATAAACATGTTTCTGCAACTTTGGTCATCCCCATGTAACTTATGGGGCAGGTACAGCAGACTTTTCAAAACGTGTTTTTCAGCCCGAGATAAACGCGTTTTTGCAAACTGTTGAATCCCAATGTAACTGCTAGGCTCAGAAGAGCTCACTTCCTCAGCTCTTAACTCCAGTGTGCAGAAAGTGTCAAAACGTGTTTTCCAGCAGAAATAAACATGTTTCTGCAACTTTGGTCGTCCCCATGTAACTTATGGGGCAGGTACAGCAGACTTTTCTAAACGTGTTTTTCAGCCCGAGATAAATGCGTTTTTTTAGTCTTTTGAATCTCCATGTAATTGCAAGGCTCCGAAGAGCTCACTGCCTCAACTCTTAACCCCAGTGTGTAGAAAGTGTCAAAACGTGTTTTTCAGCAGAAATAAACATGTTTCTGCAACTTTGGTCATCCCCATGTAACTTATGGGGCAGGTACAGCAGACTTTTCAAAACGTGTTTTTCAGGCCGAGATAAACGCGTTTTTTCAGACTGTTGAATCTTTATGTAATTGCAAGGCTCAGAAGAGCTCACTGCCACAACTCTTGACCCCAGTGTGCAGAAAGTGTCAAAACGTGTTTTTCAGAAGAAATAAACATGTTTCTGCAACTTTGGTCATCCCCATGTAACTTATGGGGCAGTAACAGCAGACTTTTCAAAACGTGTTTTTCAGCCCAAGATAAACGTGTTTTTTCAGTCTGTTGATCTCCACGTAATTGCAAGGCTCAGAAGAGCTCACTGCCTCAGCTCTTAACTCCAGTGTGCAGGAAGTGTCAAAACGTGTCTTTCAGCAGAAATAAACATGTTTCTTCAACTTTGGTCATCAACCATGTAACTTATGGGGCAGGTACAGCAGACTTTTCAAAACGTGTTTTTCAGCCCGAGATAAACGCGTTTTTTCAATCTGTTGAATCCCAATGTAACTGCTAGGCTCAGAAGAGCTCACTTCTTCAGCTCTTAACTCCAGTGTGCAGAAAGTGTCAAAACGTGTTTTCCAGCAGAAATAAACATGTTTCTGCAACTTTGGTCATCCCCATGTAACTTATGGGGCAGTAACAGCAGACTTTTCAAAATGTGTTTTTCAGCCCGAGATAAACGTGTTTTTTCAGTCTGTTGAATCTCCGTGTAATTGCAAGGCTCAGAAGAGCTCACTGCCTCAACTCTTAACCCCAGTGTGCAGAAAGTGTCAAAACGTGTTTTTCAGCGGAAATAAACATGTTTCTGCAACTTTGGTCATCCCCATGTAACTTATGGGGCAGTAACAGCAGACTTTTCAAAACGTGTTTTTCAGCCCGTGATAAACGTGTTTTTTCAGTCTGTTGAATCTCCATGTAATTGCAAGGCTCAGAAGATCTCACTGCCTCAGCTCTTAACCCCAGTGTGCAGAAAGTGTCAAAACGTATTTTTCAGAAGAAATAAACATGTTTCTGCAACTTTGGTCATCCCCATGTAACTTATGGGGCAGTAACAGCAGACTTTTCAAAACGTGTTTTTCAGCCCGAGATAAACGCGGTTTTTCAGACTGTTGAATCTCCTTGTAATTGCAAGGCTCAGAAGAGAACACTGTCTCAACTCTTAACCCCAGTGTGCAGAAAGTGTCAAAACGTGTTTTTCAGAAGAAATAAACATGTTTCTGCAACTTTGGTCATCCCTATGTAACTTATGGGGCAGTAACAGCAGACTTTTCAAAACGTGTTTTTCAGCCCGAGATAAACGCGTTTTTTCAGACTGTTGAATCTCCTTGTAATTGCAAGGCTCAGAAGAGCTCACTGTCTCAACTCTTAACCCCAGTGTGCAGAAAGTGTCAAAACGTGTTTTTCAGCAGAAATAAACATGTTTCTGCAACTTTGGTCATCCCCATGTAACTTATGGGGCAGGTACAGCAGACTTTTCAAAACATGTTTTTCAGCCCGAGATAAACGCGTTTTTTTCAGATTTTTGAATCTCCATGTAATTGCAAGGCTCAGAAGAGCTCACTGCCTCAACTCTTAACCCCAGTGTGCAGAAAGTGTCAAAACGTGTTTTTCAGAAGAAATAAACATGTTTCTGCAACTTTGGTCAACCCCATGTAACTTATGGGGAAGTAACAGCAGCCTTTTCAAAACGTGTTTTTCAGCCCGAGATAAACGCGTTTTTTCAGTCTGTTGAATCCCAATGTAACTGCTAGGCTCAGAAGATCTCACTGCCTCAGCTCTTAACCCCAGTGTGCAGAAAGTGTCAAAACGTGTATTTCAGAAGAAATAAACATGTTTCTGCAACTTTGGTCATCCCCATGTAACTTATGGGGCAGTAACAGCAGACTTTTCAAAATGTGTTTTTCAGCCCGAGATAAACGTGTTTTTTCAGTCTGTTGAATCCCAATGTAATTGCAAGGCTCAGAAGAGCTCACTGCCTCAGCTCTTAACCCCGGTGTGCAGTAAGTGTCAAAACGCGTTTTCCAGCTGAAATAAACATGATTTTGCAACTTTGGTCATCCCCATGTAACTTATGGGGCAGTAACAGCAGACTTTTCAAAACGTGTTTTTCAGCCCGAGATAAACGCGTTTTTTCAGACTGTTGAATTTCCATGTAATTGCAAGGCTCAGAAGAGCTCACTGCCTCAACTCTTAACCCCAGTGTGCAGAAAGTGTCAAAACGTGTTTTTCAGAAGAAATAAACATGTTTCTGCAACTTTGGTCGTCCCCATGTTACTTATGGGGCAGGTACAGCAGACTTTTCAAAACGTGTTTTTCAGCCCGAGATAAACGCGTTTTTTCAGTCTTTTGAATCTCCGTGTAATTGCAAGGCTCAGAAGAGCTCACTGCTTCAACTCTTAACCCCTGTGTTCAGAAAGTGTCAAAACCTGTTTTTCAGAAGAAATAAACATGTTTCTGCAACTTTGGTCATCCCCATGTAACTTATGGGGCAGTAACAGCAGACTTTTCAAAACGTGTTTTTCAGCCCGTGATAAACGTGTTTTTTCAGTCTGTTGAATCTCCATGTAATTGCAAGGCTCAGAAGATCTCACTGCCTCAGCTCTTAACCCCAGTGTGCAGAAAGTGTCAAAACATGTTTTCCAGCTGAAATAAACATGTTTTTGCAACTTTGGTCATCCCTATGTAACTTATGGGGCAGTAATAGCAGACTTTTCAAAACGTGTTTTTCAGCCCGAGATAAACGCGTTTTTTCAGACTGTTGAATCTCCTTGTAATTGCAAGGCTCAGAAGAGCTCACTGTCTCAACTCTTAACCCCAGTGTGCAGAAAGTGTCAAAACGTGTTTTTCAGAAGAAATAAACATGTTTTTGCAACTTTGGTCATCCCCATGTAACTTATGGGGCAGTAAAAGCAGACTTTTCAAAACGTGTTTTTCAGCCCGAGATAAACGCGTTTTTTCAGACTGTTGAATTTCCATGTAATTGCAAGGCTCAGAAGAGCTCACTGCCTCAACTCTTAACCCCAGTGTGCAGAAAGTGTCAAAACGTGTTTTCCAGCTGAAATAAACATGTTTTTGCAACTTTGGTCATCCCTATGTAACTTATGGGGCAGTAATAGCAGACTTTTCAAAACGTGTTTTTCAGCCCGAGATAAACGCGTTTTTTCAGACTGTTGAATCTCCTTGTAATTGCAAGGCTCAGAAGAGCTCACTGTCTCAACTCTTAACCCCAGTGTGCAGAAAGTGTCAAAACGTGTTTTTCAGAAGAAATAAACATGTTTTTGCAACTTTGGTCATCCCCATGTAACTTATGGGGCAGTAAAAGCAGACTTTTCAAAACGTGTTTTTCAGCCCGAGATAAACGCGTTTTTTCAGACTGTTGAATTTCCATGTAATTGCAAGGCTCAGAAGAGCTCACTGCCTCAACTCTTAACCCCAGTGTGCAGAAAGTGTCAAAACGTGTTTTTCAGAAGAAATAAACATGTTTCTGCAACTTTGGTCGTCCCCATTTTACTTATGGGGCAGGTACAGCAGACTTTTCAAAACGTGTTTTTCAGCCCGAGATAAACGCGTTTTTTCAGTCTTTTGAATCTCCGTGTAATTGCAAGGCTCAGAAGAGCTCACTGCCTCAACTCTTAACCCCAGTGTGCAGAAAGTGTCAAAACGTGTTTTTCAGAAGAAATAAACATGTTTCTGCAACTTTGGTCATCCCCATGTAACTTATGGGGCAGTAACAGCAGACTTTTCAAAACGTGTTTTTCAGCTCGAGATAAACGCGTTTTTTCAGTCTTTTGAATCTCCGTGTAATTGCAAGGCTCAGAAGATCTCACTGCCTCAACTCTTAACCCCAGTGTGCAGAAAGTGTCAAAACGTGTTTTTCAGAAGAAATAAAGATGTTTCTGCAACTTTGGTCATCCCCATGTAACTTATGGGGCAGTAACAGCAGACTTTTCAAAACGTGTTTTTCAGCCCGAGATAAACGTGTTTTTTCAGTCTGCTGAATCCCCATGTAATTGCAAGGCTCAGAAGAGCTCACTGCCTCAGCTCTTAACCCCAGTGTGCAGAAAGAGTCAAAACGTATTTTTCAGCAGAAATAAACATGTTTCTGCAACTTTGGTCATCCCCATGTAACTTATGGGGCAGGTACAGCAGACTTTTCAAAACGTGTTTTTCAGCCCGAGATAAACGCGTTTTTTCAGATTTTTGAATCTCCATGTAATTGCAAAGCTCAGAAGAGCTCACTGCCACAACTCTTGACCCCAGTGTGCAGAAAGTGTCAAAACGTGTTTTTCAGAAGAAATAAACATGTTTCTGCAACTTTGGTCATCCCCATGTAACTTATGGGGCAGTAACAGCAGACTTTTCAAACCGTGTTTTTAAGCCCAAGATAAACGTGTTTTTTCAGTCTGTTGAATCTCCATGTAATTGCAAGGCTCAGAAGAGCTCACTGCCTCAGCTCTTAACTACAGTTTGCAGGAAGTGTCAAAACGTGTTTTTCAGCAGAAATAAACATGTTTCTGCAACTTTGGTCATCCCCATGTAACTTATGGGGCAGGTACAGCAGACTTTTCAAAACGTGTTTTTCAGCCCGAGATAAACGCGTTTTTGCAATCTGTTGAATCCCAATGTAACTGCTAGGCTCAGAAGAGCTCACTTCCTCAGCTCTTAACTCCAGTGTGCAGAAAGTGTCAAAACGTGTTTTCCAGCAGAAATAAACATGTTTCTGCAACTTTGGTCGTCCCCATGTAATTTATGGGGCAGGTACAGCAGACTTTTCTAAACGTGTTTTTCAGCCCGAGATAAATGCGTTTTTTCAGACTGTTGAATCTCCATGTAATTGCAAGGCTCAGAAGAGCTCACTGCCACAACTCTTGACCCCAGTGTGCAGAAAGTGTCAAAACGTGTTTTTCAGAAGAAATAAACATGTTTCTGCAACTTTGGTCATCCCCATGTAACTTATGGGGCAGTAACAGCAGACTTTTCAAAACGTGTTTTTCAGCCCAAGATAAACGTGTTTTTTCAGTCTGTTGATCTCCACGTAATTGCAAGGCTCAGAAGAGCTCACTGCCTCAGCTCTTAACTCCAGTGTGCAGGAAGTGTCAAAACGTGTCTTTCAGCAGAAATAAACATGTTTCTTCAACTTTGGTCATCAACCATGTAACTTATGGGGCAGGTACAGCAGACTTTTCAAAACGTGTTTTTCAGCCCGAGATAAACGCGTTTTTTCAATCTGTTGAATCCCAATGTAACTGCTAGGCTCAGAAGAGCTCACTTCTTCAGCTCTTAACTCCAGTGTGCAGAAAGTGTCAAAACGTGTTTTCCAGCCGAAATAAACATGTTTCTGCAACTTTGGTCATCCCCATGTAACTTATGGGGCAGTAACAGCAGACTTTTCAAAACGTGTTTTTCAGCCCGAGATAAACGCGTTTTTTCAGTCTGTTGAATCCCAATGTAACTGCTAGGCTCAGAAGAGCTCACTTCCTCAGCTTTTAACCCCAGTGTGAAGAAAGCGTCAAAACGTGTTTTCCAGCAGAAATAAACATGTTTCTGCAACTTTGGTCATCAACCATGTAACTTATGGGGCAGTAACAGCAGACTTTTCAAAATGTGTTTTTCAGCCCGAGATAAACGTGTTTTTTCAGTCTGTTGAATCTCCGTGTAATTGCAAGGCTCAGAAGAGCTCACTGCCTCAACTCTTAACCCCAGTGTGCAGAAAGTGTCAAAACGTGTTTTTCAGCGGAAATAAACATGTTTCTGCAACTTTGGTCATCCCCATGTAACTTATGGGGCAGTAACAGCAGACTTTTCAAAACGTGTTTTTCAGCCCGTGATAAACGTGTTTTTTCAGTCTGTTGAATCTCCATGTAATTGCAAGGCTCAGAAGATCTCACTGCCTCAGCTCTTAACCCCAGTGTGCAGAAAGTGTCAAAACGTGTTTTTCAGAAGAAATAAACATGTTTCTGCAACTTTGGTCATCCCCATGTAACTTATGGGGCAGTAACAGCAGACTTTTCAAAACGTGTTTTTCAGCCCGAGATAAACGCGTTTTTTCAGAATGTTGAATTTCCATGTAATTGCAAGGCTCAGAAGAGCTCACTGCCTCAACTCTTAACCCCAGTGTGCAGAAAGTGTCAAAACCTGTTTTTCAGAAGAAATAAACATGTTTCTGCAACTTTGGTCATCCCCATGTAACTTATGGGGCAGTAACAGCAGACTTTTCAAAACGTGTTTTTCAGCCCGTGATAAACGTGTTTTTTCAGTCTGTTGAATCTCCATGTAATTGCAAGGCTCAGAAGATCTCACTGCCTCAGCTCTTAACCCCAGTGTGCAGAAAGTGTCAAAACATGTTTTCCAGCTGAAATAAACATGTTTTTGCAACTTTGGTCATCCCTATGTAACTTATGGGGCAGTAATAGCAGACTTTTCAAAACGTGTTTTTCAGCCCGAGATAAACGCGTTTTTTCAGACTGTTGAATCTCCTTGTAATTGCAAGGCTCAGAAGAGCTCACTGTCTCAACTCTTAACCCCAGTGTGCAGAAAGTGTCAAAACGTGTTTTTCAGAAGAAATAAACATGTTTTTGCAACTTTGGTCATCCCCATGTAACTTATGGGGCAGTAAAAGCAGACTTTTCAAAACGTGTTTTTCAGCCCGAGATAAACGCGTTTTTTCAGACTGTTGAATTTCCATGTAATTGCAAGGCTCAGAAGAGCTCACTGCCTCAACTCTTAACCCCAGTGTGCAGAAAGTGTCAAAACGTGTTTTTCAGAAGAAATAAACATGTTTCTGCAACTTTGGTCGTCCCCATTTTACTTATGGGGCAGGTACAGCAGACTTTTCAAAACGTGTTTTTCAGCCCGAGATAAACGCGTTTTTTCAGTCTTTTGAATCTCCGTGTAATTGTAAGGCTCAGAAGAGCTCACTGCCTCAACTCTTAACCCCAGTGTGCAGAAAGTGTCAAAACGTGTTTTTCAGAAGAAATAAACATGTTTCTGCAACTTTGGTCATCCCCATGTAACTTATGGGGCAGTAACAGCAGACTTTTCAAAACGTGTTTTTCAGCTCGAGATAAACGCGTTTTTTCAGTCTTTTGAATCTCCGTGTAATTGCAAGGCTCAGAAGATCTCACTGCCTCAACTCTTAACCCCAGTGTGCAGAAAGTGTCAAAACATGTTTTTCAGAAGAAATAAAGATGTTTCTGCAACTTTGGTCATCCCCATGTAACTTATGGGGCAGTAACAGCAGACTTTTCAAAACGTGTTTTTCAGCCCGAGATAAACGTGTTTTTTCAGTCTGCTGAATCCCCATGTAATTGCAAGGCTCAGAAGAGCTCACTGCCTCAGCTCTTAACCCCAGTGTGCAGAAAGAGTCAAAACGTATTTTTCAGCAGAAATAAACATGTTTCTGCAACTTTGGTCATCCCCATGTAACTTATGGGGCAGGTACAGCAGACTTTTCAAAACGTGTTTTTCAGCCCGAGATAAACGCGTTTTTTCAGATTTTTGAATCTCCATGTAATTGCAAAGCTCAGAAGAGCTCACTGCCACAACTCTTGACCCCAGTGTGCAGAAAGTGTCAAAACATGTTTTTCAGAAGAAATAAACATGTTTCTGCAACTTTGGTCATCCCCATGTAACTTATGGGGCAGTAACAGCAGACTTTTCAAACCGTGTTTTTAAGCCCAAGATAAACGTGTTTTTTCAGTCTGTTGAATCTCCATGTAATTGCAAGGCTCAGAAGAGCTCACTGCCTCAGCTCTTAACTACAGTTTGCAGGAAGTGTCAAAACGTGTTTTTCAGCAGAAATAAACATGTTTCTGCAACTTTGGTCATCCCCATGTAACTTATGGGGCAGGTACAGCAGACTTTTCAAAACGTGTTTTTCAGCCCGAGATAAACGCGTTTTTGCAAACTGTTGAATCCCAATGTAACTGCTAGGCTCAGAAGAGCTCACTTCCTCAGCTCTTAACTCCAGTGTGCAGAAAGTGTCAAAACGTGTTTTCCAGCAGAAATAAACATGTTTCTGCAACTTTGGTCGTCCCCATGTAACTTATGGGGCAGGTACAGCAGACTTTTCTAAACGTGTTTTTCAGCCCGAGATAAATGCGTTTTTTTAGTCTTTTGAATCTCCATGTAATTGCAAGGCTCAGAAGAGCTCACTGCCTCAACTCTTAACCCCAGTGTGTAGAAAGTGTCAAAACGTGTTTTTCAGCAGAAATAAACATGTTTCTGCAACTTTGGTCATCCCCATGTAACTTATGGGGCAGGTACAGCAGACTTTTCAAAACGTGTTTTTCAGGCCGAGATAAACGCGTTTTTTCAGACTGTTGAATCTTTATGTAATTGCAAGGCTCAGAAGAGCTCACTGCCACAACTCTTGACCCCAGTGTGCAGAAAGTGTCAAAACGTGTTTTTCAGAAGAAATAAACATGTTTCTGCAACTTTGGTCATCCCCATGTAACTTATGGGGCAGTAACAGCAGACTTTTCAAAACGTGTTTTTCAGCCCAAGATAAACGTGTTTTTTCAGTCTGTTGATCTCCACGTAATTGCAAGGCTCAGAAGAGCTCACTGCCTCAGCTCTTAACTCCAGTGTGCAGGAAGTGTCAAAACGTGTCTTTCAGCAGAAATAAACATGTTTCTTCAACTTTGGTCATCAACCATGTAACTTATGGGGCAGGTACAGCAGACTTTTCAAAACGTGTTTTTCAGCCCGAGATAAACGCGTTTTTTCAATCTGTTGAATCCCAATGTAACTGCTAGGCTCAGAAGAGCTCACTGCCTCAACTCTTAACCCCAGTGTGCAGAAAGTGTCAAAACGTGTTTTCCAGCAGAAATAAACATGTTTCTGCAACTTTGGTCATCCCCATGTAACTTATGGGGCAGTAACAGCAGACTTTTCAAAACGTGTTTTTCAGCCCGAGATAAACGCGTTTTTTCAGTCTGTTGAATCCCAATGTAACTGCTAGGCTCAGAAGAGCTCACTTCCTCAGCTTTTAACCCCAGTGTGAAGAAAGCGTCAAAACGTGTTTTCCAGCAGAAATAAACATGTTTCTGCAACTTTGGTCATCAACCATGTAACTTATGGGGCAGTAACAGCAGACTTTTCAAAATGTGTTTTTCAGCCCGAGATAAACGTGTTTTTTCAGTCTGTTGAATCTCCGTGTAATTGCAAGGCTCAGAAGAGCTCACTGCCTCAACTCTTAACCCCAGTGTGCAGAAAGTGTCAAAACGTGTTTTTCAGCGGAAATAAACATGTTTCTGCAACTTTGGTCATCCCCATGTAACTTATGGGGCAGTAACAGCAGACTTTTCAAAACGTGTTTTTCAGCCCGTGATAAACGTGTTTTTTCAGTCTGTTGAATCTCCATGTAATTGCAAGGCTCAGAAGATCTCACTGCCTCAGCTCTTAACCCCAGTGTGCAGAAAGTGTCAAAACGTGTTTTTCAGAAGAAATAAACATGTTTCTGCAACTTTGGTCATCCCCATGTAACTTATGGGGCAGTAACAGCAGACTTTTCAAAACGTGTTTTTCAGCCCGAGATAAACGCGTTTTTTCAGACTGTTGAATTTCCATGTAATTGCAAGGCTCAGAAGATCTCACTGCCTCAGCTCTTAACCCCAGTGTGCAGAAAGTGTCAAAACGTGTTTTTCAGAAGAAATAAACATGTTTCTGCAACTTTGGTCATCCCCATGTAACTTATGGGGCAGGTACAGCAGACTTTTCAAAACGTGTTTTTCAGCCCGAGATAAACGCGTTTTTTCAGACTGTTGAATCCCAATGTAACTGCTAGGCTCAGAAGAGCTCACTGCCTCAGCTCTTAACCCCAGTGTGCAGAAAGTGTCAAAATGTGTTTTCCAGCAGAAATAAACATGTTTCTGCAACTTTGGTCATCCCCATGTAACTTATGGGTCAGGTACAGCAGACTTTTCAAAACGTGTTTTTCAGCCCGAGATAAACGCGTTTTTTCAGACTGTTGAATTTCCATGTAATTGCAAGGCTCAGAAGAGCTCACTGCCTCAACTCTTAACCCCAGTGTGCAGAAAGTGTCAAAACGTGTTTTTCAGAAGAAATAAACATGTTTCTGCAACTTTGGTCGTCCCCATTTTACTTATGGGGCAGGTACAGCAGACTTTTCAAAACGTGTTTTTCAGCCCGAGATAAACGCGTTTTTTCAGTCTTTTGAATCTCCGTGTAATTGCAAGGCTCAGAAGAGCTCACTGCCTCAACTCTTAACCCCAGTGTGCAGAAAGTGTCAAAACGTGTTTTTCAGAAGAAATAAACATGTTTCTGCAACTTTGGTCATCCCCATGTAACTTATGGGGCAGTAACAGCAGACTTTTCAAAACGTGTTTTTCAGCTCGAGATAAACGCGTTTTTTCAGTCTTTTGAATCTCCGTGTAATTGCAAGGCTCAGAAGATCTCATTGCCTCAACTCTTAACCCCAGTGTGCAGAAAGTGTCAAAACGTGTTTTTCAGAAGAAATAAAGATGTTTCTGCAACTTTGGTCATCCCCATGTAACTTATGGGGCAGTAACAGCAGACTTTTCAAAACGTGTTTTTCAGCCCGAGATAAACGTGTTTTTTCAGTCTGCTGAATCCCCATGTAATTGCAAGGCTCAGAAGAGCTCACTGCCTCAGCTCTTAACCCCAGTGTGCAGAAAGAGTCAAAACGTATTTTTCAGCAGAAATAAACATGTTTCTGCAACTTTGGTCATCCCCATGTAACTTATGGGGCAGGTACAGCAGACTTTTCAAAACGTATTTTTCAGCCCGAGATAAACGCGTTTTTTCAGACTGTTGAATCCCAATGTAACTGCTAGGCTCAGAAGAGCTCACTGCCTCAGCTCTTAACCCCAGTGTGCAGAAAGTGTCAAAATGTGTTTTCCAGCAGAAATAAACATGTTTCTGCAACTTTGGTCATCCCCATGTAACTTATGGGTCAGGTACAGCAGACTTTTCAAAACGTGTTTTTCAGCCCGAGATAAACGCGTTTTTTCAGATTTTTGAATCTCCATGTAATTGCAAAGCTCAGAAGAGCTCACTGCCACAACTCTTGACCCCAGTGTGCAGAAAGTGTCAAAACGTGTTTTTCAGAAGAAATAAACATGTTTCTGCAACTTTGGTCATCCCCATGTAACTTATGGGGCAGTAACAGCAGACTTTTCAAACCGTGTTTTTCAGCCCAAGATAAACGTGTTTTTTCAGTCTGTTGAATCTCCATGTAATTGCAAGGCTCAGAAGAGCTCACTGCCTCAGCTCTTAACTACAGTGTGCAGGAAGTGTCAAAACGTGTTTTTCAGCAGAAATAAACATGTTTCTGCAACTTTGGTCATCCCCATGTAACTTATGGGGCAGGTACAGCAGACTTTTCAAAACGTGTTTTTCAGCCCGAGATAAACGCGTTTTTGCAAACTGTTGAATCCCAATGTAACTGCTAGGCTCAGAAGAGCTCACTTCCTCAGCTCTTAACTCCAGTGTGCAGAAAGTGTCAAAACGTGTTTTCCAGCAGAAATAAACATGTTTCTGCAACTTTGGTCGTCCCCATGTAACTTATGGGGCAGGTACAGCAGACTTTTCTAAACGTGTTTTTCAGCCCGAGATAAATGCGTTTTTTTAGTCTTTTGAATCTCCATGTAATTGCAAGGCTCAGAAGAGCTCACTGCCTCAACTCTTAACCCCAGTGTGTAGAAAGTGTCAAAACGTGTTTTTCAGCAGAAATAAACATGTTTCTGCAACTTTGGTCATCCCCATGTAACGTATGGGGCAGGTACAGCAGACTTTTCAAAACGTGTTTTTCAGCCCGAGATAAACGCGTTTTTTCAGACTGTTGAATCTCCATGTAATTGCAAGGCTCAGAAGAGCTCACTGCCTCAACTCTTAACCCCAGTGTGCAGAAAGTGTCAAAACGTGTTTTCCAGCAGAAATAAACATGTTTCTGCAACTTTGGTCATCCCCATGTAACTTATGGGGCAGTAACAGCAGACTTTTCAAAACGTGTTTTTCAGCCCGAGATAAACGCGTTTTTTCAGTCTGTTGAATCCCAATGTAACTGCTAGGCTCAGAAGAGCTCACTTCCTCAGCTTTTAACCCCAGTGTGAAGAAAGCGTCAAAACGTGTTTTCCAGCAGAAATAAACATGTTTCTGCAACTTTGGTCATCAACCATGTAACTTATGGGGCAGTAACAGCAGACTTTTCAAAATGTGTTTTTCAGCCCGAGATAAACGTGTTTTTTCAGTCTGTTGAATCTCCGTGTAATTGCAAGGCTCAGAAGAGCTCACTGCCTCAGCTCTTAACTTCAGTGTGCAGGAAGTGTCAAAACGTGTTTTTCAGCAGAAATAAACATGTTTCTGCATCTTTGGTCATCAACCATCTAACTTATGGGGCAGTAACAGCAAACTTTTCAAAACGTGTTTTTCAGCCCGAGATAAACGCATTTTTTCAGACTGTTGAATCTCCATGTAATTGCAAGGCTCAGAAGATCTCACTGCCTCAGCTCTTAACCCCAGTGTGCAGAAAGTGTCAAAACGTGTTTTTCAGCAGAAATAAACATGTTTCTGCAACTTTGGTCATCCCCATGTAACTTATGGGGCAGGTACAGCAGACTTTTCAAAACGAGTTTTTCAGCCCGAGATAAACGCGTTTTTTCAGATTTTTGAATCTCCATGTAATTGCAAGGCTCAGAAGAGCTCACTGCCTCAACTCTTAACCCCAGTGTGCAGAAAGTGTCAAAACGTGTTTTTCAGAAGAAATAAACATGTTTCTGCAACTTTGGTCATCCCCATGTAACTTATGGGGCAGTAACAGCAGACTTTTCAAAACGTGTTTTTCAGCCCGAGATAAACGCGTTTTTTCAGACTGTTGAATCTCCTTGTAATTGCAAGGCTCAGAAGAGCTCACTGTCTCAACTCTTAACCCCAGTGTGCAGAAAGTGTCAAAACGTGTTTTTCAGCAGAAATAAACATGTTTCTGCAACTTTGGTCATCCCCATGTAACTTATGGGGCAGTAACAGCAGAGTTTTCAAAACGTGTTTTTCAGCCCGTGATAAACGTGTTTTTTCAGTCTGTTGAATCTCCATGTAATTGCAAGGCTCAGAAGATCTCACTGCCTCAGCTCTTAACCCCAGTATGCAGAAAGTGTCAAAACGTGTTTTTCAGCAGAAATAAACATGTTTCTGCAACTTTGGTCACCCCCATGTAACTTATGGGGCAGCTACAGCAGAGTTTTCAAAACGTGTTTTTTAGCACGAGATAAATGCGTTTTTTCAGGCTGTTGAATCCCAATGTAACTGCTCGGCTCAGAAGAGCTCACTGCCTCAGCTCTTAACCCCAGTGTGCAGAAAGTGTCAAAATGTGTTTTCCAGCAGAAATAAACATGTTTCTGCAACTTTGGTCATCCCCATGTAACTTATGGGGCAGTAACAGCAGACTTTTCAAAACGTGTTTTTCAGCCCGAGATAAACGCGTTTTTTCAAACTGTTGAATCCCAATGTAACTGCTAGGCTCAGAAGAGCTCACTTCCTCAGCTTTTAACCCCAGTGTGAAGAAAGCGTCAAAACGTGTTTTCCAGCAGAAATAAACATGTTTCTGCAACTTAGGTCATCCCCATGTAACTTATGGGGCAGTAACAGCAGACTTTTCAAAACGTGTTTTTCAGCCCGTGATAAACTTTTTTTTTCAGTCTGTTGAATCTCCATGTAATTGCAAGGCTCAGAAGATCTCACTGCCTCAGCTCTTAACTCCAGTGTGCAGGAAGTGTCAAAACGTGTTTTTCAGCAGAAATAAACATGTTTCTGCATCTTTGGTCATCAACCATGTAACTTATGGGGCAGTAACAGCAGACTTTTCAAAATGTGTTTTTCAGCCTGAGATAAACGTGTTTTTTCAGTCTGTTGAATCTCCGTGTAATTGCAAGGCTCAGAAGAGCTCACTGCCTCAGCTCTTAACCCCAGTGTGCAGAAAGTGTCAAAACGTGTTTTCCAGCTGAAATAAACATGTTTTTGCAACTTTGGTCATCCCCATGTAACTTATGGGGCAGTAACAGCAGACTTTTCAAAACGTGTTTTTCAGCCCAAGATAAACGTGTTTGTTCAGTCTTTTGAATCTCCGTGTAATTGCAAGGATCAGAAGATCTCACTGCCTCAACTCTTAACCCCAGTGTGCAGAAAGTGTCAAAACGTGTTTTCCAGCAGAAATAAACATGTTTCTGCAACTTTGGTCGTCCCCATGTAACTTATGGGGCAGGTACAGCAGACTTTTCAAAACGTGTTTTTCAGCCCGAGATAAACGCGTTTTTTCAGTCTGTTGAATCTCCATGTAATTGCAAGGCTCAGAAGAGCTCACTGCCTCAACTCTTAACCCCAGTGTGCAGAAAGTGTCAAAATGTGTTTTCCAGCAGAAATAAACATGTTTCTGCAACTTTGGTCATCCCCATGTAACTTATGGGGCAGTAACAGCAGACTTTTCAAAACGTGTTTTTCAGCCCGAGATAAACGCGTTTTTTCAGTCTGTTGAATCCCAATGTAACTGCTAGGCTCAGAAGAGCACACTTCCTCAGCTCTTAACCCCAGTGTGAAGAAAGTGTCAAAACGTATTTTCCAGCAGAAATAAACATATTTCTGCAACTTTGGTCATCAACCATGTAACTTATGGGGCAGTAACAGCAGACTTTTCAAAATGTGTTTTTCAGCCCGAGATAAACGTGTTTTTTCAGTCTGTTGAATCTCCGTGTAATTGCAAGGCTCAGAAGATCTCACTGCCTCAACTCTTAACCCCAGTGTGCAGAAAGTGTCAAAACGTGTTTTCCAGCAGAAATAAACATGTTTCTGCAACTTTGGTCGTCCCCATGTAACTTATGGGGCAGGTACAGCAGACTTTTCTAAACGTGTTTTTCAGCCCGAGATAAACGTGTTTTTTTAGTCTTTTGAATCTCCATGTAATTGCAAGGCTCAGAAGAGCTCACTGCCTCAGCTCTTAACTCCAGTGTGCAGGAAATTTCAAAACATGTTTTTCAGCAGAAATAAACATGTTTCTGCAACTTTGGTCATCAACCATGTAACTTATGGGGCAGTAACAGCAGACTTTTCAAAATGTGTTTTTCAGCCCGAGATAAACGCGTTTTTTCAGATTTTTGAATCTCCATGTAATTGCAAGGCTCAGAAGAGCTCTCTGCCTCAACTCTTAACCCCAGTGTGCAGAAAGTGTCAAAACGTGTTTTTCAGAAGAAATAAACATGTTTCTGCAACTTTGGTCATCCCCATGTAACTTATGGGGCAGGTACAGCAGACTTTTCAAAACGTTTTTTTCAGCCCGTGATAAACGTGTTTTTTCAGTCTGTTGAATCTCCATGTAATTGCAAGGCTCAGAAGATCTCACTGCCTCAGCTCTTAACCCCAGTGTGCAGAAAGTGTCAAAACGTGTTTTTCAGCAGAAATAAACATGTTTCTGCAACTTTGGTCACCCCCATGTAACTTATGGGGCAGGTACAGCAGACTTTTCAAAACGTGTTTTTCAGCCCGAGATAAACGCGTTTTTTCAGACTGTTGAATCCCAATGTAACTGCTAGGCTCAGAAGAGCTCACTTCCTCAGCTCTTAACTCCAGTGTGCAGAAAGTGTCAAAACGTGTTTTCCAGCAGAAATAAACATGTTTCTGCAACTTTGGTCGTCCCCATGTAACTTATGGGGCAGGTACAGCAGACTTTTCTAAACGTGTTTTACAGCCCGAGATAAATGCGTTTTTTTAGTCTTTTGAATCTCCATGTAATTGCAAGGCTCAGAAGAGCTCACTGCCTCAACTCTTAACCCCAGTGTGTAGAAAGTGTCAAAACGTGTTTTTCAGCAGAAATAAACATGTTTCTGCAACTTTGGTCATCCCCATGTAACTTATGGGGCAGGTACAGCAGACTTTTCAAAACGTGTTTTTCAGCCCGAGATAAACGCGTTTTTTCAGACTGTTGAATCTCCATGTAATTGCAAGGCTCAGAAGAGCTCACTGCCTCAACTCTTAACCCCAGTGTGCAGAAAGTGTCAAAACGTGTTTTCCAGCAGAAATAAACATGTTTCTGCAACTTTGGTCATCCCCATGTAACTTATGGGGCAGGTACAACAGACTTTTCAAAACGTGTTTTTCAGCCCGAGATAAACGCGTTTTTTCAGTCTGTTGAATCCCAATGTAACTGCTAGGCTCAGAAGAGCTCACTGCCTCAGCTCTTAAGTCCAGTGTGCAGAAAGTGTCAAAATGTGTTTTCCAGCAGAAATAAACATGTTTCTGCAACTTTGGTCATCCCCATGTAACTTATGGGTCAGGTACAGCAGACTTTTCAAAACGTGTTTTTCAGCCCGAGATAAACGCGTTTTTTCAGATTTTTGAATCTCCATGTAATTGCAAGGCTCAGAAGAGCTCACTGCCACAACTCTTGACCCCAGTGTGCAGAAAGTGTCAAAAAGTGTTTTTCAGAAGAAATAAACATGTTTCTGCAACTTTGGTCATCCCCATGTAACTTATGGGGCAGTAACAGCAGACTTTTCAAAACGTGTTTTTCAGCCCGAGATAAACGTGTTTTTTCAGTCTGTTGAATCTCCATGTAATTGCAAGGCTCAGAAGATCTCACTGCCTCAGCTCTTAACCCCAGTGTGCAGAAAGTGTCAAAACATGTTTTCCAGCTGAAATAAACATGTTTTTGCAACTTTGGTCATCCCTATGTAACTTATGGGGCAGTAATAGCAGACTTTTCAAAACGTGTTTTTCAGCCCGAGATAAACGCGTTTTTTCAGACTGTTGAATCTCCTTGTAATTGCAAGGCTCAGAAGAGCTCACTGTCTCAACTCTTAACCCCAGTGTGCAGAAAGTGTCAAAACGTGTTTTTCAGAAGAAATAAACATGTTTTTGCAACTTTGGTCATCCCCATGTAACTTATGGGGCAGTAAAAGCAGACTTTTCAAAACGTGTTTTTCAGCCCGAGATAAACGCGTTTTTTCAGACTGTTGAATTTCCATGTAATTGCAAGGCTCAGAAGAGCTCACTGCCTCAACTCTTAACCCCAGTGTGCAGAAAGTGTCAAAACGTGTTTTTCAGAAGAAATAAACATGTTTCTGCAACTTTGGTCGTCCCCATTTTACTTATGGGGCAGGTACAGCAGACTTTTCAAAACGTGTTTTTCAGCCCGAGATAAACGCGTTTTTTCAGTCTTTTGAATCTCCGTGTAATTGTAAGGCTCAGAAGAGCTCACTGCCTCAACTCTTAACCCCAGTGTGCAGAAAGTGTCAAAACGTGTTTTTCAGAAGAAATAAACATGTTTCTGCAACTTTGGTCATCCCCATGTAACTTATGGGGCAGTAACAGCAGACTTTTCAAAACGTGTTTTTCAGCTCGAGATAAACGCGTTTTTTCAGTCTTTTGAATCTCCGTGTAATTGCAAGGCTCAGAAGATCTCACTGCCTCAACTCTTAACCCCAGTGTGCAGAAAGTGTCAAAACGTGTTTTTCAGAAGAAATAAAGATGTTTCTGCAACTTTGGTCATCCCCATGTAACTTATGGGGCAGTAACAGCAGACTTTTCAAAACGTGTTTTTCAGCCCGAGATAAACGTGTTTTTTCAGTCTGCTGAATCCCCATGTAATTGCAAGGCTCAGAAGAGCTCACTGCCTCAGCTCTTAACCCCAGTGTGCAGAAAGAGTCAAAACGTATTTTTCAGCAGAAATAAACATGTTTCTGCAACTTTGGTCATCCCCATGTAACTTATGGGGCAGGTACAGCAGACTTTTCAAAACGTGTTTTTCAGCCCGAGATAAACGCGTTTTTTCAGATTTTTGAATCTCCATGTAATTGCAAAGCTCAGAAGAGCTCACTGCCACAACTCTTGACCCCAGTGTGCAGAAAGTGTCAAAACGTGTTTTTCAGAAGAAATAAACATGTTTCTGCAACTTTGGTCATCCCCATGTAACTTATGGGGCAGTAACAGCAGACTTTTCAAACCGTGTTTTTAAGCCCAAGATAAACGTGTTTTTTCAGTCTGTTGAATCTCCATGTAATTGCAAGGCTCAGAAGAGCTCACTGCCTCAGCTCTTAACTACAGTTTGCAGGAAGTGTCAAAACGTGTTTTTCAGCAGAAATAAACATGTTTCTGCAACTTTGGTCATCCCCATGTAACTTATGGGGCAGGTACAGCAGACTTTTCAAAACGTGTTTTTCAGCCCGAGATAAACGCGTTTTTGCAAACTGTTGAATCCCAATGTAACTGCTAGGCTCAGAAGAGCTCACTTCCTCAGCTCTTAACTCCAGTGTGCAGAAAGTGTCAAAACGTGTTTTCCAGCAGAAATAAACATGTTTCTGCAACTTTGGTCGTCCCCATGTAACTTATGGGGCAGGTACAGCAGACTTTTCTAAACGTGTTTTTCAGCCCGAGATAAATGCGTTTTTTTAGTCTTTTGAATCTCCATGTAATTGCAAGGCTCAGAAGAGCTCACTGCCTCAACTCTTAACCCCAGTGTGTAGAAAGTGTCAAAACGTGTTTTTCAGCAGAAATAAACATGTTTCTGCAACTTTGGTCATCCCCATGTAACTTATGGGGCAGGTACAGCAGACTTTTCAAAACGTGTTTTTCAGGCCGAGATAAACGCGTTTTTTCAGACTGTTGAATCTTTATGTAATTGCAAGGCTCAGAAGAGCTCACTGCCACAACTCTTGACCCCAGTGTGCAGAAAGTGTCAAAACGTGTTTTTCAGAAGAAATAAACATGTTTCTGCAACTTTGGTCATCCCCATGTAACTTATGGGGCAGTAACAGCAGACTTTTCAAAACGTGTTTTTCAGCCCAAGATAAACGTGTTTTTTCAGTCTGTTGATCTCCACGTAATTGCAAGGCTCAGAAGAGCTCACTGCCTCAGCTCTTAACTCCAGTGTGCAGGAAGTGTCAAAACGTGTCTTTCAGCAGAAATAAACATGTTTCTTCAACTTTGGTCATCAACCATGTAACTTATGGGGCAGGTACAGCAGACTTTTCAAAACGTGTTTTTCAGCCCGAGATAAACGCGTTTTTTCAATCTGTTGAATCCCAATGTAACTGCTAGGCTCAGAAGAGCTCACTGCCTCAACTCTTAACCCCAGTGTGCAGAAAGTGTCAAAACGTGTTTTCCAGCAGAAATAAACATGTTTCTGCAACGTTGATCATCCCCATGTAACTTATGGGGCAGTAACAGCAGACTTTTCAAAACGTGTTTTTCAGCCCGAGATAAACGCGTTTTTTCAGTCTGTTGAATCCCAATGTAACTGCTAGGCTCAGAAGAGCTCACTTCCTCAGCTTTTAACCCCAGTGTGAAGAAAGCGTCAAAACGTGTTTTCCAGCAGAAATAAACATGTTTCTGCAACTTTGGTCATCAACCATGTAACTTATGGGGCAGTAACAGCAGACTTTTCAAAATGTGTTTTTCAGCCCGAGATAAACGTGTTTTTTCAGTCTGTTGAATCTCCGTGTAATTGCAAGGCTCAGAAGAGCTCACTGCCTCAACTCTTAACCCCAGTGTGCAGAAAGTGTCAAAACGTGTTTTTCAGCGGAAATAAACATGTTTCTGCAACTTTGGTCATCCCCATGTAACTTATGGGGCAGTAACAGCAGACTTTTCAAAACGTGTTTTTCAGCCCGTGATAAACGTGTTTTTTCAGTCTGTTGAATCTCCATGTAATTGCAAGGCTCAGAAGATCTCACTGCCTCAGCTCTTAACCCCAGTGTGCAGAAAGTGTCAAAACGTGTTTTTCAGAAGAAATAAACATGTTTCTGCAACTTTGGTCATCCCCATGTAACTTATGGGGCAGTAACAGCAGACTTTTCAAAACGTGTTTTTCAGCCCGAGATAAACGCGTTTTTTCAGACTGTTGAATTTCCATGTAATTGCAAGGCTCAGAAGAGCTCACTGCCTCAACTCTTAACCCCAGTGTGCAGAAAGTGTCAAAACGTGTTTTTCAGAAGAAATAAACATGTTTCTGCAACTTTGGTCGTCCCCATTTTACTTATGGGGCAGGTACAGCAGACTTTTCAAAACGTGTTTTTCAGCCCGAGATAAACGTGTTTTTTCAATCTTTTGAATCTCCGTGTAATTGCAAGGCTCAGAAGAGCTCACTGCCTAAACTCTTAACCCCAGTGTGCAGAAAGTGTCAAAACGTGTTTTTCAGAAGAAATAAACATGTTTCTGCAACTTTGGTCATCCCCATGTAACTTATGGGGCAGTAACAGCAGACTTTTCAAAACGTGTTTTTCAGCTCGAGATAAACGCGTTTTTTCAGTCTTTTGAATCTCCGTGTAATTGCAAGGCTCAGAAGATCTCATTGCCTCAACTCTTAACCCCAGTGTGCAGAAAGTGTCAAAACGTGTTTTTCAGAAGAAATAAAGATGTTTCTGCAACTTTGGTCATCCCCATGTAACTTATGGGGCAGTAACAGCAGACTTTTCAAAACGTGTTTTTCAGCCCGAGATAAACGTGTTTTTTCTGTCTGCTGAATCCCCATGTAATTGCAAGGCTCAGAAGAGCTCACTGCCTCAGCTCTTAACCCCAGTGTGCAGAAAGAGTCAAAACGTATTTTTCAGCAGAAATAAACATGTTTCTGCAACTTTGGTCATCCCCATGTAACTTATGGGGCAGGTACAGCAGACTTTTCAAAACGTGTTTTTCAGCCCGAGATAAACGCGTTTTTTCAGACTGTTGAATCCCAATGTAACTGCTAGGCTCAGAAGAGCTCACTGCCTCAGCTCTTAACCCCAGTGTGCAGAAAGTGTCAAAATGTGTTTTCCAGCAGAAATAAACATGTTTCTGCAACTTTGGTCATCCCCATGTAACTTATGGGTCAGGTACAGCAGACTTTTCAAAACGTGTTTTTCAGCCCGAGATAAACGCGTTTTTTCAGACTGTTGAATTTCCATGTAATTGCAAGGCTCAGAAGAGCTCACTGCCTCAACTCTTAACCCCAGTGTGCAGAAAGTGTCAAAACGTGTTTTTCAGAAGAAATAAACATGTTTCTGCAACTTTGGTCGTCCCCATTTTACTTATGGGGCAGGTACAGCAGACTTTTCAAAACGTGTTTTTCAGCCCGAGATAAACGCGTTTTTTCAGTCTTTTGAATCTCCGTGTAATTGCAAGGCTCAGAAGAGCTCACTGCCTCAACTCTTAACCCCAGTGTGCAGAAAGTGTCAAAACGTGTTTTTCAGAAGAAATAAACATGTTTCTGCAACTTTGGTCATCCCCATGTAACTTATGGGGCAGTAACAGCAGACTTTTCAAAACGTGTTTTTCAGCTCGAGATAAACGCGTTTTTTCAGTCTTTTGAATCTCCGTGTAATTGCAAGGCTCAGAAGATCTCATTGCCTCAACTCTTAACCCCAGTGTGCAGAAAGTGTCAAAACGTGTTTTTCAGAAGAAATAAAGATGTTTCTGCAACTTTGGTCATCCCCATGTAACTTATGGGGCAGTAACAGCAGACTTTTCAAAACGTGTTTTTCAGCCCGAGATAAACGTGTTTTTTCAGTCTGCTGAATCCCCATGTAATTGCAAGGCTCAGAAGAGCTCACTGCCTCAGCTCTTAACCCCAGTGTGCAGAAAGAGTCAAAACGTATTTTTCAGCAGAAATAAACATGTTTCTGCAACTTTGGTCATCCCCATGTAACTTATGGGGCAGGTACAGCAGACTTTTCAAAACGTATTTTTCAGCCCGAGATAAACGCGTTTTTTCAGACTGTTGAATCCCAATGTAACTGCTAGGCTCAGAAGAGCTCACTGCCTCAGCTCTTAACCCCAGTGTGCAGAAAGTGTCAAAATGTGTTTTCCAGCAGAAATAAACATGTTTCTGCAACTTTGGTCATCCCCATGTAACTTATGGGTCAGGTACAGCAGACTTTTCAAAACGTGTTTTTCAGCCCGAGATAAACGCGTTTTTTCAGATTTTTGAATCTCCATGTAATTGCAAAGCTCAGAAGAGCTCACTGCCACAACTCTTGACCCCAGTGTGCAGAAAGTGTCAAAACGTGTTTTTCAGAAGAAATAAACATGTTTCTGCAACTTTGGTCATCCCCATGTAACTTATGGAGCAGTAACAGCAGACTTTTCAAACCGTGTTTTTCAGCCCAAGATAAACGTGTTTTTTCAGTCTGTTGAATCTCCATGTAATTGCAAGGCTCAGAAGAGCTCACTGCCTCAGCTCTTAACTACAGTGTGCAGGAAGTGTCAAAACGTGTTTTTCAGCAGAAATAAACATGTTTCTGCAACTTTGGTCATCCCCATGTAACTTATGGGGCAGGTACAGCAGACTTTTCAAAACGTGTTTTTCAGCCCGAGATAAACGCGTTTTTGCAAACTGTTGAATCCCAATGTAACTGCTAGGCTCAGAAGAGCTCACTTCCTCAGCTCTTAACTCCAGTGTGCAGAAAGTGTCAAAACGTGTTTTCCAGCAGAAATAAACATGTTTCTGCAACTTTGGTCGTCCCCATGTAACTTATGGGGCAGGTACAGCAGACTTTTCTAAACGTGTTTTTCAGCCCGAGATAAATGCGTTTTTTTAGTCTTTTGAATCTCCATGTAATTGCAAGGCTCAGAAGAGCTCACTGCCTCAACTCTTAACCCCAGTGTGTAGAAAGTGTCAAAACGTGTTTTTCAGCAGAAATAAACATGTTTCTGCAACTTTGGTCATCCCCATGTAACGTATGGGGCAGGTACAGCAGACTTTTCAAAACGTGTTTTTCAGCCCGAGATAAACGCGTTTTTTCAGACTGTTGAATCTCCATGTAATTGCAAGGCTCAGAAGAGCTCACTGCCTCAACTCTTAACCCCAGTGTGCAGAAAGTGTCAAAACGTGTTTTCCAGCAGAAATAAACATGTTTCTGCAACTTTGGTCATCCCCATGTAACTTATGGGGCAGTAACAGCAGACTTTTCAAAACGTGTTTTTCAGCCCGAGATAAACGCGTTTTTTCAGTCTGTTGAATCCCAATGTAACTGCTAGGCTCAGAAGAGCTCACTTCCTCAGCTTTTAACCCCAGTGTGAAGAAAGCGTCAAAACGTGTTTTCCAGCAGAAATAAACATGTTTCTGCAACTTTGGTCATCAACCATGTAACTTATGGGGCAGTAACAGCAGACTTTTCAAAATGTGTTTTTCAGCCCGAGATAAACGTGTTTTTTCAGTCTGTTGAATCTCCGTGTAATTGCAAGGCTCAGAAGAGCTCACTGCCTCAGCTCTTAACTTCAGTGTGCAGGAAGTGTCAAAACGTGTTTTTCAGCAGAAATAAACATGTTTCTGCATCTTTGGTCATCAACCATCTAACTTATGGGGCAGTAACAGCAAACTTTTCAAAACGTGTTTTTCAGCCCGAGATAAACGCATTTTTTCAGACTGTTGAATCTCCATGTAATTGCAAGGCTCAGAAGATCTCACTGCCTCAGCTCTTAACCCCAGTGTGCAGAAAGTGTCAAAACGTGTTTTTCAGCAGAAATAAACATGTTTCTGCAACTTTGGTCATCCCCATGTAACTTATGGGGCAGGTACAGCAGACTTTTCAAAACGAGTTTTTCAGCCCGAGATAAACGCGTTTTTTCAGATTTTTGAATCTCCATGTAATTGCAAGGCTCAGAAGAGCTCACTGCCTCAACTCTTAACCCCAGTGTGCAGAAAGTGTCAAAACGTGTTTTTCAGAAGAAATAAACATGTTTCTGCAACTTTGGTCATCCCCATGTAACTTATGGGGCAGTAACAGCAGACTTTTCAAAACGTGTTTTTCAGCCCGAGATAAACGCGTTTTTTCAGACTGTTGAATCTCCTTGTAATTGCAAGGCTCAGAAGAGCTCACTGTCTCAACTCTTAACCCCAGTGTGCAGAAAGTGTCAAAACGTGTTTTTCAGCAGAAATAAACATGTTTCTGCAACTTTGGTCATCCCCATGTAACTTATGGGGCAGTAACAGCAGAGTTTTCAAAACGTGTTTTTCAGCCCGTGATAAACGTGTTTTTTCAGTCTGTTGAATCTCCATGTAATTGCAAGGCTCAGAAGTTCTCACTGCCTCAGCTCTTAACCCCAGTATGCAGAAAGTGTCAAAACGTGTTTTTCAGCAGAAATAAACATGTTTCTGCAACTTTGGTCACCCCCATGTAACTTATGGGGCAGCTACAGCAGAGTTTTCAAAACGTGTTTTTTAGCACGAGATAAATGCGTTTTTTCAGGCTGTTGAATCCCAATGTAACTGCTCGGCTCAGAAGAGCTCACTGCCTCAGCTCTTAACCCCAGTGTGCAGAAAGTGTCAAAATGTGTTTTCCAGCAGAAATAAACATGTTTCTGCAACTTTGGTCATCCCCATGTAACTTATGGGGCAGTAACAGCAGACTTTTCAAAACGTGTTTTTCAGCCCGAGATAAACGCGTTTTTTCAAACTGTTGAATCCCAATGTAACTGCTAGGCTCAGAAGAGCTCACTTCCTCAGCTTTTAACCCCAGTGTGAAGAAAGCGTCAAAACGTGTTTTCCAGCAGAAATAAACATGTTTCTGCAACTTAGGTCATCCCCATGTAACTTATGGGGCAGTAACAGCAGACTTTTCAAAACGTGTTTTTCAGCCCGTGATAAACTTTTTTTTTCAGTCTGTTGAATCTCCATGTAATTGCAAGGCTCAGAAGATCTCACTGCCTCAGCTCTTAACTCCAGTGTGCAGGAAGTGTCAAAACGTGTTTTTCAGCAGAAATAAACATGTTTCTGCATCTTTGGTCATCAACCATGTAACTTATGGGGCAGTAACAGCAGACTTTTCAAAATGTGTTTTTCAGCCTGAGATAAACGTGTTTTTTCAGTCTGTTGAATCTCCGTGTAATTGCAAGGCTCAGAAGAGCTCACTGCCTCAGCTCTTAACCCCAGTGTGCAGAAAGTGTCAAAACGTGTTTTCCAGCTGAAATAAACATGTTTTTGCAACTTTGGTCATCCCCATGTAACTTATGGGGCAGTAACAGCAGACTTTTCAAAACGTGTTTTTCAGCCCAAGATAAACGTGTTTGTTCAGTCTTTTGAATCTCCGTGTAATTGCAAGGATCAGAAGATCTCACTGCCTCAACTCTTAACCCCAGTGTGCAGAAAGTGTCAAAACGTGTTTTCCAGCAGAAATAAACATGTTTCTGCAACTTTGGTCGTCCCCATGTAACTTATGGGGCAGGTACAGCAGACTTTTCAAAACGTGTTTTTCAGCCCGAGATAAACGCGTTTTTTCAGTCTGTTGAATCTCCATGTAATTGCAAGGCTCAGAAGAGCTCACTGCCTCAACTCTTAACCCCAGTGTGCAGAAAGTGTCAAAATGTGTTTTCCAGCAGAAATAAACATGTTTCTGCAACTTTGGTCATCCCCATGTAACTTATGGGGCAGTAACAGCAGACTTTTCAAAACGTGTTTTTCAGCCCGAGATAAACGCGTTTTTTCAGTCTGTTGAATCCCAATGTAACTGCTAGGCTCAGAAGAGCACACTTCCTCAGCTCTTAACCCCAGTGTGAAGAAAGTGTCAAAACGTATTTTCCAGCAGAAATAAACATATTTCTGCAACTTTGGTCATCAACCATGTAACTTATGGGGCAGTAACAGCAGACTTTTCAAAATGTGTTTTTCAGCCCGAGATAAACGTGTTTTTTCAGTCTGTTGAATCTCCGTGTAATTGCAAGGCTCAGAAGATCTCACTGCCTCAACTCTTAACCCCAGTGTGCAGAAAGTGTCAAAACGTGTTTTCCAGCAGAAATAAACATGTTTCTGCAACTTTGGTCGTCCCCATGTAACTTATGGGGCAGGTACAGCAGACTTTTCTAAACGTGTTTTTCAGCCCGAGATAAACGTGTTTTTTTAGTCTTTTGAATCTCCATGTAATTGCAAGGCTCAGAAGAGCTCACTGCCTCAGCTCTTAACTCCAGTGTGCAGGAAATTTCAAAACATGTTTTTCAGCAGAAATAAACATGTTTCTGCAACTTTGGTCATCAACCATGTAACTTATGGGGCAGTAACAGCAGACTTTTCAAAATGTGTTTTTCAGCCCGAGATAAACGCGTTTTTTCAGATTTTTGAATCTCCATGTAATTGCAAGGCTCAGAAGAGCTCTCTGCCTCAACTCTTAACCCCAGTGTGCAGAAAGTGTCAAAACGTGTTTTTCAGAAGAAATAAACATGTTTCTGCAACTTTGGTCATCCCCATGTAACTTATGGGGCAGGTACAGCAGACTTTTCAAAACGTTTTTTTCAGCCCGTGATAAACGTGTTTTTTCAGTCTGTTGAATCTCCATGTAATTGCAAGGCTCAGAAGATCTCACTGCCTCAGCTCTTAACCCCAGTGTGCAGAAAGTGTCAAAACGTGTTTTTCAGCAGAAATAAACATGTTTCTGCAACTTTGGTCACCCCCATGTAACTTATGGGGCAGGTACAGCAGACTTTTCAAAACGTGTTTTTCAGCCCGAGATAAACGCGTTTTTTCAGACTGTTGAATCCCAATGTAACTGCTAGGCTCAGAAGAGCTCACTTCCTCAGCTCTTAACTCCAGTGTGCAGAAAGTGTCAAAACGTGTTTTCCAGCAGAAATAAACATGTTTCTGCAACTTTGGTCGTCCCCATGTAACTTATGGGGCAGGTACAGCAGACTTTTCTAAACGTGTTTTACAGCCCGAGATAAATGCGTTTTTTTAGTCTTTTGAATCTCCATGTAATTGCAAGGCTCAGAAGAGCTCACTGCCTCAACTCTTAACCCCAGTGTGTAGAAAGTGTCAAAACGTGTTTTTCAGCAGAAATAAACATGTTTCTGCAACTTTGGTCATCCCCATGTAACTTATGGGGCAGGTACAGCAGACTTTTCAAAACGTGTTTTTCAGCCCGAGATAAACGCGTTTTTTCAGACTGTTGAATCTCCATGTAATTGCAAGGCTCAGAAGAGCTCACTGCCTCAACTCTTAACCCCAGTGTGCAGAAAGTGTCAAAACGTGTTTTCCAGCAGAAATAAACATGTTTCTGCAACTTTGGTCATCCCCATGTAACTTATGGGGCAGGTACAACAGACTTTTCAAAACGTGTTTTTCAGCCCGAGATAAACGCGTTTTTTCAGTCTGTTGAATCCCAATGTAACTGCTAGGCTCAGAAGAGCTCACTGCCTCAGCTCTTAAGTCCAGTGTGCAGAAAGTGTCAAAATGTGTTTTCCAGCAGAAATAAACATGTTTCTGCAACTTTGGTCATCCCCATGTAACTTATGGGTCAGGTACAGCAGACTTTTCAAAACGTGTTTTTCAGCCCGAGATAAACGCGTTTTTTCAGATTTTTGAATCTCCATGTAATTGCAAGGCTCAGAAGAGCTCACTGCCACAACTCTTGACCCCAGTGTGCAGAAAGTGTCAAAAAGTGTTTTTCAGAAGAAATAAACATGTTTCTGCAACTTTGGTCATCCCCATGTAACTTATGGGGCAGTAACAGCAGACTTTTCAAAACGTGTTTTTCAGCCCAAGATAAACGTGTTTTTTCAGTCTGTTGAATCTCCATGTAATTGCAAGGCTCAGAAGAGCTCACTGCCTCAGCTCTTAACTACAGTGTGCAGGAAGTGTCAAAACGTGTCTTTCAGCAGAAATAAACATGTTTCTTCAACTTTGGTCATCAACCATGTAACTTATGGGGCAGGTACAGCAGACTTTTCAAAACGTGTTTTTCAGCCCGAGATAAACGCATTTTTTCAGTCTGTTGAATCCCAATGTAACTGCTAGGCTCAGAAGAGCTCACTTCCTCAGCTTTTAACCCCAGTGTGAAGAAAGCGTCAAAACGTGTTTTCCAGCAGAAATAAACATGTTTCTGCAACTTTGGTCATCAACCATGTAACTTATGGGGCAGTAACAGCAGACTTTTCAAAATGTGTTTTTCAGCCCGAGATAAACGTGTTTTTTCAGTCTGTTGAATCTCCGTGTAATTGCAAGGCTCAGAAGAGCTCACTGCCTCAGCTCTTAACTTCAGTGTGCAGGAAGTGTCAAAACGTGTTTTTCAGCAGAAATAAACATGTTTCTGCATCTTTGGTCATCAACCATCTAACTTATGGGGCAGTAACAGCAAACTTTTCAAAACGTGTTTTTCAGCCCGAGATAAACGCATTTTTTCAGACTGTTGAATCTCCATGTAATTGCAAGGCTCAGAAGATCTCACTGCCTCAGCTCTTAACCCCAGTGTGCAGAAAGTGTCAAAACGTGTTTTTCAGAAGAAATAAACATGTTTCTGCAACTTTGGTCGTCCCCATGTTACTTATGGGGCAGGTACAGCAGACTTTTCAAAACGTGTTTTTCAGCTCGAGATAAACGCGTTTTTTCAGTCTTTTGAATCTCCGTGTAATTGCAAGGCTCAGAAGAGCTCACTTCCTCAACTCTTAACCCCAGTGTGCAGAAAGTGTCAAAACGTGTTTTTCAGCAGAAATAAACATGTTTCTGCAACTTTGGTCATCCCCATGTAACTTATGGGGCAGGTACAGCAGACTTTTCAAAACGAGTTTTTCAGCCCGAGATAAACGCGTTTTTTCAGATTTTTGAATCTCCATGTAATTGCAAGGCTCAGAAGAGCTCACTGCCTCAACTCTTAACCCCAGTGTGCAGAAAGTGTCAAAACGTGTTTTTCAGAAGAAATAAACATGTTTCTGCAACTTTGGTCATCCCCATGTAACTTATGGGGCAGTAACAGCAGACTTTTCAAAACGTGTTTTTCAGCCCGAGATAAACGCGGTTTTTCAGACTGTTGAATCTCCTTGTAATTGCAAGGCTCAGAAGAGCTCACTGTCTCAACTCTTAACCCCAGTGTGCAGAAAGTGTCAAAACGTGTTTTTCAGCAGAAATAAACATGTTTCTTCAACTTTGGTCATCAACCATGTAACTTATGGGGCAGTAACAGCAGACTTTTCAAAATGTGTTTTTCAGCCCGAGATAAACGTGTTTTTTCAGTCTGTTGAATCTCCATGTAATTGCAAGGCTCAGAAGAGCTCACTGCCTCAGCTCTTAACCCCAGTGTGCAGGAAGTGTCAAAACGTGTTTTTCAGCAGAAATAAACATGTTTCTGCAACTTTGGTCACCCCCATGTAACTTATGGGGCAGGTACAGCAGACTTTTCAAAACATGTTTTTCAGCCCGAGATAAACGCGTTTTTTTCAGATTTTTGAATCTCCATGTAATTGCAAGGCTCAGAAGAGCTCACTGCCTCAACTCTTAACCCCAGTGTGCAGAAAGTGTCAAAACGTGTTTTTCAGAAGAAATAAACATGTTTCTGCAACTTTGGTCATCCCCATGTAACTTATGGGGCAGCTACAGCAGAGTTTTCAAAACGTGTTTTTCAGCACGAGATAAATGCGTTTTTTCAGGCTGTTGAATCCCAATGTAACTGCTAGGCTCAGAAGAGCTCACTGCCTCAGCTCTTAACCCCAGTGTGCAGAAAGTGTCAAAATGTGTTTTCCAGCAGAAATAAACATGTTTCTGCAACTTTGGTCATCCCCATGTAACTTATGGGGCAGTAACAGCAGACTTTTCAAAACGTGTTTTTCAGCCCGAGATAAACGCGTTTTTTCAGACTGTTGAATCCCAATGTAACTGCTAGGCTCAGAAGAGCTCACTTCCTCAGCTTTTAACCCCAGTGTGAAGAAAGCGTCAAAACGTGTTTTCCAGCAGAAATAAACATGTTTCTGCAACTTTGGTCATCCCCATGTAACTTATGGGGCAGTAACAGCAGACTTTTCAAAACGTGTTTTTCAGCCCGTAATAAACTTTTTTTTTCAGTCTGTTGAATCTCCATGTAATTGCAAGGCTCAGAAGATCTCACTGCCTCAGCTCTTAACTCCAGTGTGCAGGAAGTGTCAAAACGTGTTTTTCAGCAGAAATAAACATGTTTCTGCATCTTTGGTCATCAACCATGTAACTTATGGGGCAGTAACAGCAGACTTTTCAAAATGTGTTTTTCAGCCTGAGATAAACGTGTTTTTTCAGTCTGTTGAATCTCCGTGTAATTGCAAGGCTCAGAAGAGCTCACTGCCTCAGCTCTTAACCCCAGTGTGCAGAAAGTGTCAAAACGTGTTTTCCAGCTGAAATAAACATGTTTTTGCAACTTTGGTCATCCCCATGTAACTTATGGGGCAGTAACAGCAGACTTTTCAAAACGTGTTTTTCAGCCCGAGATAAACGTGTTTGTTCAGTCTTTTGAATCTCCGTGTAATTGCAAGGCTCAGAAGATCTCACTGCCTCAACTCTTAACCCCAGTGTGCAGAAAGTGTCAAAACGTGTTTTCCAGCAGAAATAAACATGTTTCTGCAACTTTGGTCGTCCCCATGTAACTTATGGGGCAGTAACAGCAGACTTTTCAAAACGTGTTTTTCAGCCCGAGATAAACGCGTTTTTTCAGACTGTTGAATCCCAATGTAACTGCTAGGCTCAGAAGAGCTCACTTCCTCAGCTCTTAACCCCAGTGTGAAGAAAGTGTCAAAACGTATTTTCCAGCAGAAATAAACATATTTCTGCAACTTTGGTCATCAACCATGTAACTTATGGGGCAGGTACAGCAGACTTTTCTAAACGTGTTTTTCAGCCCGAGATAAATGCGTTTTTTTAGTCTTTTGAATCTCCATGTAATTGCAAGGCTCAGAAGAGCTCACTGCCTCAGCTCTTAACTCCAGTGTGCAGGAAGTTTCAAAACGTGTTTTTCAGCAGAAATAAACATGTTTCTGCAACTTTGGTCATCAACCATGTAACTTATGGGGCAGTAACAGCAGACTTTTCAAAATGTGTTTTTCAGCCCGAGATAAACGCGTTTTTTCAGATTTTTGAATCTCCATGTAATTGCAAGGCTCAGAAGAGCTCTCTGCCTCAACTCTTAACCCCAGTGTGCAGAAAGTGTCAAAACGTGTTTTTCAGAAGAAATAAACATGTTTCTGCAACTTTCGTCATCCCCATGTAACTTATGGGGCAGTAACAGCAGACTTTTCAAAACGTTTTTTTCAGCCCGTGATAAACGTGTTTTTTCAGTCTGTTGAATCTCCATGTAATTGCAAGGCTCAAAAGATCTCACTGCCTCAGCTCTTAACCCCAGTGTGCAGAAAGTGTCAAAACGTGTTTTTCAGCAGAAATAAACATGTTTCTGCAACTTTGGTCACCCCCATGTAACTTATGGGGCAGGTACAGCAGACTTTTCAAAACGTGTTTTTCAGCCCGAGATAAACGTGTTTTTTCAGTCTGTTGATTCTCCATGTAATTGCAAGGCTCAGAAGAGCTCACTGCCTCAACTCTTAACCCCAGTGTGTAGAAAGTGTCAAAACGTGTTTTCCAGCAGAAATAAACATGTTTCTGCAACTTTGGTCATCCCCATGTAACTTATGGGGCAGTAACACCAGCCTTTTCAAAACGTGTTTTTCAGCCCGAGATAAACGCGTTTTTTCAGTCTGTTGAATCCCAATGTAACTGCTAGGCTCAGAAGAGCTCACTTCCTCAGCTCTTAACCCCAGTGTGCAGAAAGTGTCAAAACGTGTTTTCCAGCAGAAATAAACATGTTTCTGCAACTTTGGTCATCCCCATGTAACTTATGGGGCAGTAACAGCAGCCTTTTCAAAACGTGTTTTTCAGCCCGAGATAAACACGTTTTTTCAATCTGTTGAATCCCAATGTAACTGCTAGGCTCAGAAGAGCTCATTGCCTCAGCTCTTAACCCCAGTGTGCAGAAAGTGTCAAAACGTGTTTTCCAGCAGAAATAAACATGTTTCTGCAACTTTGGTCATCCCCATGTAACTTATGGGGCAGTAACAGCAGCCTTTTCAAAACGTGTTTTTCAGCCCGAGATAAACGCGTTTTTTCAAACTGTTGAATCTCCATGTAATTGGAGGGCTCAGAAGAGCTCACTGCCTCAGCTCTTAACCCCAGTGTGCAGGAAGTGTCAAAACGTGTTTTTCAGCAGAAATAAACATGTTTCTGCAACTTTGGTCATCAACCATGTAACTTATGGGGCAGTAACAGCAGACTTTTCAAAATGTGTTTTTCAGCCCGAGATAAACGTGTTTTTTCAGTCTGTTGAATCTCCATGTAATTGCAAGGCTCAGAAGAGCTCACTGCCTCAGCTCTTAACCCCAGTGTGCAGGAAGTGTCAAAACGTGTTTTTCAGCAGAAATAAACATGTTTCTGCAACTTTGGTCACCCCCATGTAACTTATGGGGCAGGTACAGCAGACTTTTCAAAACGTGTTTTTCAGCCCGAGAAAAACGCTTTTTTTCAGACTGTTGAATCCCAATGTAACTGCTAGGCTCAGAAGAGCTCACTGCCTCAGCTCTTAACCCAAGTGTGCAGAAAGTGTCAACACGTGTTTTTCAGCAGAAATAAACATGTTTCTGCAACTTTGGTCATCCCCATGTAACTTATGGCGTAGTAACAGCAGACTTTTCAAAATGCTTTTTTTCAGACTGTTGAATCCCAATGTAACTGCTAGGCTAAGATGAGCTCACTGCCTCAGCTCTTAACCCCAGTGTGCAGAAAGTGTCAACACGTGGTTTTCAGCAGAAATAAACATGTTTCTGCAACTTTTGTCACCCCCATGTATCTTATCGGGGCAGGTACACAGACTTTTCAAAATGTGTTTTTCAGCCCGAGATTCAAGGAGGATTTCAGATGAAAGGCAGTGACGTCAAGCAAGCCCAAATCATAGTTTAACCCATTCAAAGCCTACATTACATTTGAGCATTTCATTTTGAGCTGAAGACCCTCACACTTGAAGAAAGCTTCATAGCCGAAACATTGCGTTTTTTCTCTTCTCTTTTAAGCATGTGTACGATGCTTTAATACAGTTTAAAATAATTAAAAGTCTAAACAATATCAACTTGAATTCTTATCTCTATTAATATAAGTATCGAGTAAATACAGCTTTTAGTATAGATTACACTTTTCTAAAATGTATTTAAAAAATAAAAACGATAACAATCTAATCTTTCCACGTTTGATCCCAAGATCCCAAGAAAAATAAATCTAAACAGGGAGAAAACTATGATGAAAGTTTATTAAGATACTTAGAAGACAAAGATAACGATTTTCGTTGCATTTGTCAGATTGTGAATCAATGAAGACATTTAATTAAACGTTTGCGATTTAAATCAAAATGGGGGTAACGGGGACTCTCTCTTATTATCAACACTCGTTCAATTGTTGTTCTTTTGGTTTCACAGAAGGCTTCTTCGATAGTTGGCCATTCAGGTAGATTGCGAGGCGATTGGATTAGTAAATATATTTTGTTAAAGCAAGTCAGTTTTTTGCGACATATAAAACACATATTGTGGCATTATTATATAGGACAGACACAGTGACCCAGACACTCGTTGAATGAAAAAGGGCACTTTATCTCACGGTACAGCTGGTACAGCACCCCCCGCGCCCGCGCGCCAGCAGAGAGACACACGCACGCACACTTTTTCATTGACAAAAAGTAACGCCACACTCTTGTTTAACAGGATTGTTTTGTTTCATGACAGACTGTTAAACTAGAGGAAAACTAAACTAGAGGGATTCAGATCTCCTGCGGGCACAAAGAAACAGTTGCAGGCTGTGAGCATCAGCAACACACCGTCGCAAGCCGCACAGTACAGCCTGGCACCGAGCCAGAGAGCGCGGATTGGACAGCAACAGCCTGCAACTGTTTCTTTGTGCCCGCAGGAGATCTGAATCCCCAAAGATTGGATGAGTATTCAACTTCAATGCATTACAGCTCGAGAATTCAATTGTTATCCCAACCAGTTGATATCAATTTAATTCCTAAGAGTTATGTACTTGTTTTGAGTATCTAATGTAGAAGTTGTAACCAAGTTCATTTATGAAACGGTCTAAATGAATGATATACTGAACGTATGTCCTCTTGATATGTGTAACTCTTTGTAACTGACTGAATATATACCTTTTGTATTCTGATAACCCTCTCGATAAGATCTGTTAGGTTTAATGCATATTCTATGTATTAATAAATGTATCCTCGTGTATTATTACCTGTGTGTGCGCGTTGTTTGAGTTATGTCGCATGGTTGGATTCTAAAGCCATCAAAAGAATCAACTTTGTGATTTACTGCTACAATTAATAATTGTCTCAGTAAATGCCCAAACCCTACAGAACTGGTGCCTTCAGAGAGCCAGTTTTCTTACATATTTGGCGTCCCTGAACGGCTATGAATCACTACAACAGGCTGTGAAGAAATATTTATAATAGAATGTATAATACCTTGTAATATGCACTACAATCGCGTATTTCAGATTAAGCCTGCTGTCTTTGCTTACCCTTCACACTTTGCAAGCCGAGGCAGCTGAAGCACAACGTCTCTTCCCATAAAGAGTATGGTCTTTGTCTCCATACTATGGTCGCTGTAGTGCAGGCTCGCGGATTTGTTTGTGATGGGAATTCAACCCAATCCCTTGGTGTATTTATATTATATTCTCATGTATGGGTAGAATACATTCATTTTCTTCCAATGAAAGACAGGTTCCTTTCGCCCAAGTCAGGAGACATTAGATATTTGCCACACCCAGACTGTTAAAGTAACGCATTAGCAAGTTAAAGCAATTCCATTGAAAAGCCAGGCGTGATAATTGTCTTCTTCTTTCATTCTCTGATCTGCAAGACATTAGGCGCAGTGAATGTGAATTCTGTCTCGCATTGCCAGATTGTGAAAAATAAAAGTATTTTTTGAAACACACGTTTACGATTTTAATCAAGATGGGGGTAAGGGGTCTTCTCTATGAAACTCTCCCTTATAAAATTAACGTGAAACAAAACAAAAACTAAAAATAAGATACACCCTCCAGACATATTACAGACATTTACAACAAAGACATATCATTAAAAAATTACATATATTGTTAAATTATTACTTTCCACTCCGATGGCAGGCGGAGCGACACGCCGGTTGGAGTATTTCTCGGTCGCAGTTAATGGCAACGTCAGCTCAAAGATTTGGTTCAAACCATCAAATGGAGACTGGTGTGCCGACATGCGGACCCTGCTGATGCGGGATTAACGCTAAGAAAGAGAGAGAGAGTTAAATTATTACTTTAAATATATACTTTAAGTTACTGTAAATATATAACTTTATTTTATATAGTACCTTTAAAAGTGGCATCTAAAAGCAATACTGGATTCTGGCTGTCAAATTCTGACCATATTGGAGATTGCTCAATGTGGATTTAAATAACACAGTGAACAGGATGCGCATTCATTAATTCTATTGAATAAAGCCTTTCTTGATTTCTCTAGTTCATAGTTTCTCTGTGTTCCCTTTAAAATAAACTTTTGCCGTTTATACAATGCTGTGTATTACATGGCCGGTAGGGAAACTAACGGGAAACAAAAAAGTGGAAAAGCTATGGTCTGTCTTGTTGGAAGCTAGCAGCAATCTGGTGTCCAGTGTTCTCTAGACGTCTTGTTTAAGATTAAATTCTTATATTATTCTTAATAGTTGTATGAGGCAGATTACACTTTCCCCCCGCTCTCAATAACAGACTGATCTATATTTTAAATCATTGCGTTTGTTTACCGATTTTATCTTCACACCTCTTCCCACTGATCTCTCACTGTTCAGATACTTTTTCTCACCTGCCCTGCCCTATGTTCTCCTGTGATTTACTGTTTATTCCGGCTACCATCCACTCCTGCCCTCACACCTAAAGAAGACTATTTTACATTTCTTTATGTGGTTCATAGTGCAATTAACCTTTGCTTGTTTCTTTCCAGCCAAAGCACACTGACACAGTTCTACCACTCGAATATTATTTTGCTTATTATTCACAATTGTATTCTATAAAAATGCAAGTGAGCAACATAATTGACATACTCAATGAATAAAACCAATATAGAAATCAATAAAATAATAGATAATTACTGATCAGATAATACAAGATCCGTCATTTGAGAACTGATCAACTTTGTATTACAAGCTAAAATAATAAACACAAATATAGTGATACAGTATGTAATGATGATTCTCTGCATTTGTATAGAACTTTTTATTACAGAGGTGTGATATTTACATTGACCTCACTGTAAGCAAAACAACAAAAAAAGGATTGTTGGAGGGGGGGATATTCTGACAACAATTGATTATAAGACGATCTGTCAAAATCCAATGAAATAAAATATGCTGGACAGAGGTGAACATTATTATGCAGAAGACAAAGATAACGATTTACATTGCATTTATCAGATTGTGAATCAATAAAGACATTTAATTAAACACATGTTTGTGATTTAAATCAAAATGGGGGTAACGGGAACTCTCTCTTTCTTATTATCAACACTCGTTCAATTGTGATTCTTTTGGTTTCATGGAGGGCTTCTCAGATAGTTGGGCATTCAGGTAGATTGCCAGGCGAAAGGATTAGTAAATATATTTTGTTAAAGCAAGTGAGTTTTTTGCAAAACATAAAAGACATATTGTGGCATTATTATATAGGAAGGACACAGTGACTCAGACGCTTGTTGAATGAAAAAGGGCACTTTATTTTATCGTACAGCTGGTACAGCACCCAAACAAACGCAAACGCGTTTTTAATAAAATGCTTTTATTCATTCATAATCTGACTCACATAATTCCCGAATGCCCCCCATGCCTAATTATTTTTTTAAGCCTTCCTTTTCTTTTTTCCTTTAATAGAATAACGAAGACGTCCATGAAAACGGAGCTTTCACTCTGTTTTACAGACACGGTTGAGCCATTGTCCAAGAATGAAGAATTTCAAATGTATATGTCAGAATTCTTACAAAGAATGCTTTACACTCTTCTTTCTGCAAAGCTTGATATAAAAATCAATTAACCGAATGCTAATGTCCTTGAATTTGTTAAAGAGGTAGATGTGTATGTAAAGAACATGAGTGAAATTACTGCGATTCTGATGTTTTTAGATCAGAAACTGAAGCCTGGCGGATTCAGCGGTGTGTATTCCAAAATACAACATATTTTACATAGAACCTGTGGTAACACCATCCCTCTGATCACGCAGGCAAATTTATTTGCTCTGTTAGACAGTCGCCCAGTTTTGTGTTCATGGCTATAGAAATGGCAAGTAAAAGGGCGTTATGAATGCTTTTTCAGATGCTGCTGAGTTTCTGAGCAATGTTGGGGTAATAGCTACTGTACATGTACCAAACTAATTTTCCCCACTAACATTTAATTGGTGCTTGCAAGCAGGAGTCTGTAACGTGTGTGAAAAGTTCAAAAGTGCATACTGGGATGTTTCTGTATTTGAAAAACTGCGGATTCAATTAAGTGGTTCACATTTCACATGCTATTTGTCCTGCAAGTTCTTTCCTTGACACTTTATTTGATCAATGTGTGTATGTGTGCTTGTGTGCTTGATGTTTTTTTTTTTTGAGACATCCTATCAGGGACAGCCAATCTGACACCCGGCCGCGGCTGGCGCTCTCACCACGGGAACTCACCAGACTCCCCACGCCCCACGCCGTCGTAACGCCATAACGGCCCGATTCCCTAGGGTTATAATAGAGTGCGCTCAAACCCACAGAAGACATGATCGCCTACCAACCCTCTTCGTTAATACGTGCTATTTAATACACACACTTATTTATAAATTGCGGGGACAGCGATGGCGGAGCATTTGGACCCAGAGGCTCAGGACAGCTTGGGGGGGAAGGCGGGACAACAACACCTATAACGACGCACCATTGGATCGGGAAGGGCATGAAAAAGGGGGCGTGGTACCTGTCGAAAAGTTTGACGAAAGCTTTTATCTACGAATCTTGAACAATAACATTTTGCAGATCTATCCAAAACAGTTTTGTATATATGCAGTTAGAATAGATTTAAGTTACTTTTGGAAAGGCACAAATTTTTAATTTGTCAGGAATTAGACTTTTTCCTGTCAAGCAGTGCACAGCTCTGTGTCAATTTGCAAGGAGGAAGTGATATTAAAACACCAAAAAGATGCAAGAAAGCAAAAAATTCATGAAGAACAGGAATTTCCTTCTACCTGTGGGTCTCTATCACATTCCACCTAGTTTTGAGGATGTAAAAAATGTTGTACTATAAATGTGACTTTACCTGGTCCAGGATTTTATTTTCTGAAGCAGGGTTTAGGGGACATTTATTTTGAAAGCTGCTGCCAAGCTAGTGTCACTTACTGTAGATAGCATCATGCTACTCTCTTGTTGCGAATTCAAATCTGCATTAATTTTTTATCCAAATTAATGTTTCAAATGTATACATCAGGATATCTGGAAAAAGTTACAGGTAAGCTAAATACACAAATTTATACTTGATTCCTGTCTTGTTTCAGTGGCAAATAGTGGACTCTAATGTCTCCTTTAGTGTATTTAGTCTTCCCCTATTCCAGCCCATAGCTCCTCGAAACACAAACATCTGAAAACAAGCCAGATACGTTGGTTTTTCTGCAGGCGAATCACGTCCAACTTCATGTTATATTGTACAAATGTGTAATAAGTTATTAATCCGCTCCCATGAAAAATTGTTTCGTTTTACATGTGGAGCTGTTGTCATAGGTTGGTTGTTTTAGGTGAATCGCTGAACGGTGATGTCTGAGAATTAACTTTGACGAACAGCATTTGACAAACTACTGTGAAATTAACGATACTGACATTTTCAAAAGTTTGATGGATTAAAAATAGAGAGGAAGAGTCAATATGTACAATAAAAAAACAAGCTGGATTTGTGATTTGGATGCGGCTGGTCCGAAGACGTATTTTGTGGAGTGGAAAGGAAAGGAAACCAGATGAAGGACAGCCCTTGTATAAAGCTACAATTATAAAGTGTCAGGTAAGAAGTGATTAATAACATAAATTGTTAGTATTAGACAAATGATTTGTTAGTTGAAAATAAGACGAGTTTGAGTTGTTTCAAAATGAAATGGCAGCATGAACTAATTAAGGGGATTCATACAGAGACACTGAGAGACTGGATCCTTCAGTATGTTAACACTGTAATGAGAAAGAGGAATTAATACAAACAAAACACTTAACAAAGATCTAATTTTCACATATGAAATCTTAATTACTGTTTTACTAATTGACAAACGGAACCGTTATTCACATGCATCGGGGGAATAATTACAGCGCTCATAGTCTGAGTAAAGGTCAAGATTCAAGAATGTTTCTCTAAAAATGGAGGCACAGCAGAAGTAAAACCTGAGATCAAATCCCTGCAAGCATCAGCTTGCCAGAAAGGGGGATGGAAAATACACCACAGGCAACTCCCGACTCAACGTATGTGAAGTTATAAAGCAGTTTTAGAGATAAAGGCCATCACTATTTTGGGACTTGTAATGGCAATTGTTGTTTTGTTGTTGTAATGACAAATTAGACCCTGAGAATCACTCCTGACAGCTGTTTCACTCTACCCTATGCGTGAAATTGGAATTTCCCTCCATGACCCCCCCCCCCCCCCCCCAATAAAATTAAAAACCTTACAACTTAGAAAGATAAAACAAATTATACTGTATGGTGTAGCTTAAAGCATGTTGATGGACCAATGATAAAGGTTAACAGCATACTTATGTGGCATGTATGCAGTATGTACTTCATTATTTTTGGTGTTGCTTATTCAGAAAACATGCTCACTTAATCACTTTCTCTAATTTATTTAGGGGAAAGGGTTGTAAATCTATTCCACGACACTATTGGCAGTTGAAAGATTCAGTATCTCTGTATGAACCCCCTTAATTAGTTCCTGCTGTAGACCACTGGTAGTGTTGTCTGTGTGTGTGGAGTCTGCGTGTTCTTGCTGGAGGCTCACTGGTACTGGTGTCTGTGTGTGGAGTCTGCATATTGTTGCTGAGGGACAATTGGTACTAGTGTCTATGTGGGTGAGTCTTGATTCCTGGACCAGGTAAAGTATCTTGATATGCATCAATGAGCTCTGGGTTTATCCCAAGGAAAGGTGATTTGAACATATTGTATGGATGAAATATTCCTGAAAAGGTATTGAGTGAGAACCCACACAGAAAATAAATAAGGGGAAAGAATGAACAGCACAGATAGTAGGGAGGTTATGAGAAAATGAACACACCTTGTTGATTAACTGCTCTTCATTGACTCATGTACTGTATACAATTAGAAGGAACAAAAGCTTATTTCTGACTCAAACTAGACCCCAGACTGAAAGTCATGGTAGAATCTACATAATGGGATAGGACATTTGGTGATGATAACATTATCCATTTCATGTTATGGAGGTTTATGTCATAATTAATCATCTTTAAAGCACACAATCAAGCTTCAGTTGTATACAGTATGTTATACTCATGAAAATTCAGCTGTGGTGTATTTAATGAGCAATGAGTATGTTGTGACACAATAACATTCAAATATTATGGCAAACAGCAAATATTATGCACTAGTTAAGTGAGGAAAAAAACATTTTGACAATAAAAGACCTTCACCTCTCATTCATTCCTGCAGTGATAGGATAGTTAAGATTTTAAGTGAAAGGTTTCATTTGTGAAAATGTTTCTGCAAATAACAGGCTCAACACAGGGAACACCATGGATGGGAGGCCAGTCCATCACAGATTTCAAGAAACATTACTATGCTGAATGCTGCAGTGCTAAACTGGGGTATGTTTGTGATTGTATGAAGAGTAATCATGTTTTAAATACCCAGAAAAAAGTGTCTAAAAAGAACATAGCATTTAATATAAGTTTCAAGTAAGTGAAGTCTGAAATAAATTCTTCAATGTCTGTTTAAGATTCCTTTTAAACAGTATGTAGTAAAGCTAATATTGCAGGTTTCAAGAAACATTGAAATGATAACTGTGAAAGAACACAATACAGTATATTTGGCTTTGGTGTTATACTGTACATAAAATACATCGTAAAGTCTAGAGTATTAAGTCATGAAATATCTAAAGTTTTTTTCTGTGACATGACTATTATTTAAAAAGATGAAAGAAGGGTTAAAAGATTAAGTGACACAACTTAAGCACCATATCAGTCGTTGTGAGCTCTTTTTTCATATTTCCTGTGAGTATTACTACAAAGAAGGGCTGTCTCTATACCTTCCGTGAGGTCATCACTATTATACAGTGTATATATATACTGATGGAAAAAAGAAATGCAACATTTTCTGAAATGAGAATACTATATTTATAGCTTATGTACAGTCTTAGGTGCACTTTTACCCAACGAGGTCCAGGTGAAACAATGCCTGATCTCTTCACCTTTAAAAAGGCCTCAGTTCAAAGCTTAGGTCACTGCAAGAAAAAGGCCACACTTAGTCAGTTTTCTGTGCATTCCATAAAGAAGCAAGGGAAAGGTCCATCTATACTGTAGCACCATCTAACTGAATTCGCTGTAAGGTGTTGAAGGAGTGGTGGGGGGTGGGTGCTCCCTTACAGTAGGGCATTACAGTTGTCTAACATGCTGTATACAAGAGCATGAATTAATTTCTCTGTGTCTTGAGTGGAGACAAACTGCCTTAGTTTTGCAATATTTCTTAACTTTAGGAAGTATGTTTTAGATACTGTTTTAACATGAGAGTTAATAATAATAATAATAATAATAATAATAATAATAATAATAATGATAATAATAATAATTGCTTACACTTATATAGCCCCTTTCTGGACACTCCACTCAAAGCGCTTTACAGGTAATGGGGACTCCCCTCCACCACCACCAATGTGCAGCATCCACCTGGATGATTCGACGGCAGCCATAGTGCGCCAGAATGCTCGCCACACATCAGCTATCAGTGGGGAGGAGAGCAGAGTAATGAAGCCAATTCATAAATGGGGATTATTAGGAGGCCATAATTGGTAAGGGCCAATGGGAAATTTTGGCCAAGACGCCGGAGTTACACCCCTACTCTTATCAAGAAATGCCCTGGGATTTTTAATGACCACAGAGAGTCAGGACCTCGGTTTTACGTCTTATCCGAAGGATGGTGCCTGTTTACAGTATAGTTTCCCCGTCACTATAATGCGGCATTAGGACCCACATGGACCGCAGGGTGAGCGCCCTGAGAGCCTTGTGTCTAATATGACGCCTAGGGTACCTGATGAGTCTTTGAGGCAAATTTTTAAATCCTCTGAGTTACTGTAAGTGCTAAAATTATAGTAGTTCTATCAGTAACGTTGCCTCCAAACAACAGAACCTCAGTTTTATCAGAGTTGAATAACAACAAGTTTTCACACATCCAAGTCTTTACTTTACTAAAATAATTAACTAAAATGATAATAGAAGAGTTGTCATTTGGTGTAAACTAAATATATATTTGCGTGTCATGAGCATATGAATGAAAGTTAATATTATGTTTTTGTATTATCCTACTTAGCGGCAGCATGTAGAGAGAGAACAATATTGGTCCCAGCACTTGATCCCTGTGTTACCCCAAATTGAACTGTTGACATTGATGAAGCAGTACAATTATTATATGTTTGAACATAATGAAAACAAACAATTACTTAAATATGAAGTAAACCACTTAAGGACGGTTCCAGATAAGCCAACCTCAAACTCAAGCCTGTGTAACAAAACACAGTGGTCAACCGTGTCAAAGGCAGCACTAAGATCTAGAAGCACAAGCACTGTTGCATTCCCCGCGTCAGTAGCTAACAGAATATCATTTACGACTCTTGTTAATTCAGTTTCAGTGCTGTGGCCTGGGCGGAAACCAGACTGAATTTTCTCAAGTATATTATTTGAATCCAGATACAATTGCAGTTGGGCCATAACTATTCTCTCAATAATTTTTGATAGAAATGGGACTTGTGGATCCAAATTTGACTTCTTAAGGAGCGGTCTAACAACCGCTACCTTAAATTGGTCAGGTACAATGCCTGATACAAGGGACGTGTTCATTATACTAATTATAGGTCCTGCCAGTACTTTGAGGGAATCTTTGAGTAGCTGAGTGGGGATGGGATCAAGCGAACAGGTGGTTGACTTTGTCTTAATAATTAATTTCTTGAGATCTTGCTCAGAATCGAGAATAGAATCGATCTTATTTGTTAGATTAGCTATACAATCTGTTACATTGTCTCTCTGTGTCAATTTGCAAGGAGAAATTTCCAAATACCTGTGGGTCTCTTTATCACATTCCATTTTTTTTTCTGAAGCAGGGTTTAGGGGACATTTATTTTGAAAGGTGCCAAGCTAGTGTCACCTTCTGTAAAATGCTATGTTTGTGCCACTTTGTGTTGCTGTAAGTAGTGTTTGTGCTGCTTTTGTTTCGGAGATATAGAGCTTTGGTTTTTCAGGCAATCACGTGACTATCTACAAGGAAGTTTACAGGTACCAACAAACTCAGTACTTGACCTCCTGATTGTGATGACAACAAAAGGGGCAATTTGTTTTCCGAGTCTGTCTGGTCGGGTCAGGTAGATGTTTCAATATATTTCAATATAGCGCCTTCTTTTCCTGGCTGTGACGTCACTCTGTGAAGTGTGCAAAGTCATGACCACCAAATCTTTCCGTTGTGATCTTTTGATCAGTTCGCCCCAGACTTTGCAGCCTTTTTACAAATAAACAGTTTTACATTTAGGGGGGAATTACTATGTTATTTCATTGGGTTAGGTGTTTTCTTTTAATTATTAACCATGTTCTCAAAAAATGTTTTGCTTGTGTTCTCCTTTCATTGGTGAAGATCAATATTACCCTCTCATAACATCCCTAAAAACCAACTAAATCCTAAAATTCTTGGCAGACAGGATCCAACAGCTGATTTCAAATAAGGTGAAAAATAAGGTGCTATAGCTCAGGAACTAAATAAACGGATCTCTGCTATTACATGAGATTCCAAAACGCAAATTGGCTCTCATGCGATTTGTAAGTAGGGGACAGATGTTTGTATAACGTGAAACGTTTTTATTTAAACAGCAGAAATACAAAAAGGAGACAGAATAATGAAATAGATACAGAAATAGAAACTTCACAGACAGAGTAATTCACAGTTGTAAAAAACTAAAGTTATACTTTTTCCATATTTCCATATGTCTTGCCTTTTGATTCTGTAAATTTCTAATAGAATTAAAATAAAAAAGGAATTCAACTTTAAAACCATAAACAGTGGGAGCAGTATTAGACAATTTACATTTGTGGATAAAGTATTTAGCCAAATTAATTAACAGATTAATAAAAAAATATATCCTTTATCCAAATCAGAACCAACAAAATATAAAATAATATAAAAATCTTTTAATTTAACATTTACCTTTAAATGTTGAACAATAACATTTTACAGATCTATCCAAAACAGTTTTGTATATATGCAGTTACCAAACAAACGTAACAAAGACTCCTTCTCATTATTACAAAATACACATAAATCCTTGCAAACTGACACAGAGCTGTGCACTGCTAGGCAAGAAAAAGTCTGTCTCTCTACACACTGACACACACTGTCACGCACTGAGACGTGGGGCTGGCTGTTGTTTACAGAGTGCAGGCAGCTCATATCCAGCTATCTCTGTACACACTGGCACACACTGATAGCTGATGTTGGTTTAGTCGGGAGGGGAGAGAGACCACTCCCTGTCCATCACTGCACGGTCCCAGTCTGGGAATAGCAAGTGGTCTTATAAGCCCCAGCAACGTTGGCAAAGACGCTTATCTGGCAAAACCATGCTCATGTACTATTAGTTGAGGGCCTGTAGAATAGATTTAAGTTACTTTTGGAGAGACACAAGTTTTTCTTTTGTCAGGAATTAGACTTTTACATGTCTAGCTGTGCACAGCTCTGTGTCAATTTGCAAGGAGGAAGTGATATAAAAACACCAAAAAGATTGCAAGAAAGCAAAACATTAATGAAGAACGGGAATTTCCTTTTACCTGTGTGTCTCTATATCACATTCCACCTAGTTTTGAGGATGTAAACATTGTTGTTCTGCTATAAACATGACTTTACATGGTCCAGGATTTTTTTATCTGAAGCAGGGTTTACGGGACATTTATTTTGAAAGGTGATGCCAAGCTAGTGTCACTTTCTGTAGCTAGCATCACACTACTGTAGCAACAAGGCTTATTAAAAATACAGGAATTAAGTTTGCTGGTCCCTTGCAAGTCTCTCTCTCCCTCTTTTAAGTGGTGCTGGATACAGAGAGGCCATTCCAGTTGGTTCACATTTAAGGTGTTTTTCTAGCTGATAGAGTATCCTGATAAGCAACAACTCCCAAGGCTGAGATTCTCCAGCAACCCTAATAAATGGTCATCTCTGGCGCCTTACTGTCTGGGAGATTCCAAGGGAGAGTCTCATCCCAGGTGGTTTACAACCCTAATGTCAGAGTGCATTGTTACTCATTTTCCACCTCAATCAACCAATCAGGAACTGGTAGGGCAGGACAACCCCACGTGGGTCTCAAATGCCCACGGAACTTTCAACCAATGAACGACCGTAGTTCCACCAGGTAAAACAGGCAGCATAGAGCTCCTCCAGTGCTCCTCCAGGACATTTTCAGACTCATCTCAGACAATCATCTGACGGCCAGTGTGTCCGAGTGCCAGGACTTTACTTTGTTCTAAGAGTCGAGACCGGAGGTCGCCGTGCTTAACCAAAGGATCCGCCCGACGTTAGCCCAGCAGCAAGCCTCATGAATCCACCACGAACACTCACCTGATCAACAAGTGAACTGCTGTTGGAACTGTGGACAGCTGAATCTCAGGATTCAAGACTAGCGCTACATCGGGAACGAACCGGTCTTCTTCCCATCTAAAGAGTGTGACTTGCTTGGATCTGCAGTCACTTTCCGTGTGCACAAACTCTGCTAGTAAGCCAACACTAACTAGCCGGTCTTCAGAGAGCACACTGCAAGCGCGCCGTAGCAGAAATCTCTCCCTCCTTCTCCCACAACTCCAGCCGAACTAGCACTGCCTGGCACTGGGCCAAAGAACGCAATTGGACTTGGCAACAACCTGCCGCTGTTCCCCTGTGTCCTCGGGAGATCTTAATCCACACAGATTGGATGAGTATTCAACATTCTGCATTACAGCTCGAGAATTCAATTGTTACCTCAGCCACAGTTAATATCAATTTAATTCCTATGAGTGATGTACTTGCTTTTGAGTATCTAGTGTAGAAGTTGAAATCTAAGTTCATTTACGAATAGGTATAAATGAATGGTATACTGAATGTTTGGTTTGTAACTCTCCGTGATTGAATATATACCTTTTGTATTCTGCTAACCCTCACTCTTAAGATCTGTTATGTTTATATGCACATTTTATGTATTAATAAATGTTTTGTCGTGTATTAGTATCCGTGTGTGTGTGCATTGCTGAGTTATCCCGCAAGGTTGGTTTTCTAATAGCCATCAAGAGTCAATTTGTGACTTACTGCTACAATTAATAATCATCCCAGTAAATGCACAAAACCCCTACATTTATTGGTGCCCCGTGTGAGGATGCCTACAGAGGGGATGGGAGACGTTGTCCATGATGGCCTCTAGTTTGGACACCATCCTCCTCTCAGCCACTTCCTCCAGGGGGTCCAGGCCAGACCCAATGACATAGTTTGCTCTTCTGATGAGCTTGTTCAGCCTGTTAGAAACCACTGCTCTAATCCCAGAGCCCCAGCATATCACCGTGTAGAAAATGGCGCTCACCACAACCGACTGATAGAACATATGTAGCATCTTACTACATACATTGAAGGACCTGAGACTCCTCAAGAAGTAAAGTCGGCTCTTACCCTTCTTGTAAATGGCCTCGATGTTCTTAGACCATTCCAGTCTATCGTTGATGTGCACTCCCAGGTACTTGTATGAGTCCACCATCTCCACGTCACTCCCATGGATGTAGACAGGAGTAGGTTTGACCCTTTTCCTCCTGAAATCTACCACTAATTCCTTCATCTTTGTTACATTCAAGTGCAGGTGGTTCTCCCCACACCACTCCACAAAACTGCTGACCAGTCTCCTGTACAACCCTTCCCGCCTACCCTTGATACATCCCACAACTGCAGAGTCATCTGAGAACTTCTGCAGGTGGCAAGACTTTGAGTTGTATTTAAAGTCCGAAGTATAGAGGGTAAAGAAGAACGGAGAATGAACTGTCCACTTAGGAGCCCCTGTGTTACTTACTACCTGTTCAGACACACAGTTCTGAAGTCTCACAGACTGTGGTCTGCCTGTCAGATAGTCAGTGATCCATGAGATCATGGAGGGACCAACTTGCATCTCCTCCAGCTTCCTCCTTAGAAGTAAGGGCTGGATAGTATTGAAGGCACCGGAGAAGTAAAAAAACATAATCCTTACAGTGTTGCCAGCCTTGTCCAGGTGTGAGTAAGCCCTTTGCAGCATGTATATGATTTAATCCTCCACACCAACACGGGGCTGGTAGGCGAGGGTGTCCAGTGATGAATTGACCAGAGGTCTCAGGTGGGATAAGACCAGCCTCTCCAGTGTCTTCATGACCTGAGAAGTCAGCACAACTGGTTTGCAGTCATTGAGGACAGAGGGGCGCCCTTTCTTTGGTACCGGGACCAGGCATGATGTCTTCCAGAGCACAGGGACTCTCTCCAAGCGCAGGCTCAGGTTGAACAGTCGCTGGAGCACTCCACTTAGCTGATCAGCACAAGCCCTCCGAACGCTGGGACAGACATTATCTGGTCCTGTGGCCTTACCCTGGTGCAGCCTCTTCAGCTCCTTCTTCACCTGGTCAGCCATGATGGTCAGCTGGCCTGGGGGATGGTGCTCATAGCACTGTCAGTGCTGCAGGTGTTAATGTCGGAGGTGTTGGAGAGTGGCAGCTGTGGGGGATAAGGGGGGGTGAGTAGCTGTTGGGAGTTGTAGCTGTAGGCAGCCATGATTGTGGGGGGATGGAGGAGGTGTTGGGCAGTCGCAGCTGTGAAGGCTTAGGGAGCGTGTGGCTATGGGGAGATGGGTGTTGAGCCACAGAGCGCCCTGAATCAAATCTGTTAAAGAACTAGTTCAACTCGTTGGCCATCTCCAGGTTCCCCTCTGTTGCACCCCCAGCCTGTTTGAAGCCATTGATCTCTCTCATGCTGCTCCATACATCCCTCACCCTATTCCTTTGCAGCTTGTCCTCTACCTTCTTCCTGTAGGCGTCCTTGCTCTCTCTTAACTTCTGCTTTAGTTCCCTCTGTACACGCTTGACCTGTTCCTTATCCCCCCTCCTAAGGGCTCTCTTCTTGTTATTCAGAAGAGCCTAAAGGTCACTGGTGATCCAGGGTTCGTTATTGAAAATGCAGTGTACGTCTTTGGTGGGGATGGTGTAGTCAACGCAGAAGTTAATGTAGTCAGTGACACATTCCACCATGCTGTCTATGTCGTCCCCATGTGGTTCGCACAGCACATCCCAGTCGGTAGCCTCCAAAGCACTACGTAGATCCTCCATAGCCTCCTGAGATCATCTCCTCACATTCCTCATTGTTGCAGGTTGGCGCTGGACAAAAGGCTGCTATAGTGGTGTAAGCAAGACAAGGTTGTGATCTGATCTGCCAAGGGGGGGAAGGGCTGTGGAATTACATGCATCCTTAGCATTGGCATATAATAAGTGTTTTGTTTTCTCTGGTCGGGCACTTAACAAACTGGTGGAAAGTAGGCAACATGGTGGAAATAGAGACGTGGTTAAAGTCCCCTGAAATAGCCATAGAAGCGCTAGGATACTTTGTTTGTAGCCTGGCTGTGCCTGTGTATGATGTCACACCCTGCCTTTGCATTTGCCGTGGGTGGAATGTAAACAACAAAGATGGCGCATGTAAACTCCCGCGGCAGATAGTATGGACGCAGTCCTATGGCAACCAGTTCAATGGCCGGGTTACAGAAGCGCTCCTTAACATGAATATGTCCAGGATTACACCATCTGTTGTTAACAAGCACCGTGAGCCCCCCTCCTTTGCTCTTACCACTCTCAGTGTTTCTGTCTACCCGCACTGTCTGAAAGCCACGGATGGTAACATTCGAGTCCGGAATAAGTTCCTACAGCCACGTCTCAGTGAAACACGATACTGCATTCTCTATACCAGTGGTTCTGAAACTGTGGTACGCGGACCGGCAGTGGTACGTGGAGTACAGCCAGGTGATACGCCAAATGACCCTGGAACTGTGTCCTGTGCACTGAAAAGTCGGGACAGGTTTTCATATTTTGTATTTCAATACGTGTCGAATACGCAGCCTACGTACTATGATACAGTGCGCGATAATACTTCAGTGGACACAAGAGATACTCTGTAATTCTATACCACTCTATAGGAATGCGTGCTACGGACGCAAGTGACCAATTGTATTTAAAAAAAGCTACTGTATCTCCAGCAAATAGGGAGGAAGGAGAATGTTCGTGATTTTTGAACAATGCCAACGTTGTAAACACAGGAATGCATAGAAATGCGAGCTACGAACGCTGGTGATCTTGTGAGCATAGGAAAGCGTGATAGATAGCAGAAAAATATTTAAGAACTGTTCTAAGATAATTTGAGAAAATTACACAGAGCGTCTCTGTGGTTCACTTCCATGCGCATGAAATAAAAACTTAAATACGGAAATAAAAACGGAAACGCAGAAAAATGCAAGCTTGCAGATTGCTAAAGCACTATTTTTGAAGAACCTTATCTGCCATTGGCAAAAGAGCTGACACGTATTATGTGTGGAGAAAAGGCTGCTAAACAGCTCGACCTGCTGCCCCCTCTGAAAGACACAGTCACTCACAGAATTATTGAAATGGCAGATGATGTCAAAAGTACGCTGATAGAGCGCGTTCAAATGAGCAGATGCTTCTCATTGCAATTAGATGAGTCTGTAGTCCATTTGGGCAGTTCGTTTGCTTACGTTAGAAACGAGTTTGAGGGCACGTCCCATTAGGACTTTCTGTTCTGTGAACCGCTACCAACAGGAATTACAGCAGAGCATGTTTCAGCTTCTGAATGAATTTATCGAAGAGAATGGCATCGACTGGATAAAACGCGTCAGAGTTTGTACAGACGGTGCTAGAGCGATGACAAGCCGACATAACGGTGTAGTTGCACGAATAAGAGAGGTTGCTTCAGAAATGAATGGACGCATTGCAACATCCACCGCGAGACCTTTGCCGTCAAGAAAATGCCTGACAATTTAAAATCTGTTAGACTCTGTTGTGAATTGTATCAAGGTTCGAAAAATTAATTCACATCTGCTTTCCTAGACTAAACAGGCTCACCCCTCTCACTGTATTGGTGCTTTTTTATTAGTTGTTGTTACTGTTTTTTTTTCTGTAGAACACTTTGAGAAGCCACCTTTAAAGGCACTATATCAAATAAAGTTTATTATTATAATATTTATTATATGTATGTGTAAGTGTGTGTGCATGCGCTCATGTTGGTCATTGAGAATTTCTGGGGTTCCTATGAGATGATGACTTGTAGGTGGTACCTGGATGCTTTAGTTGGATTAGGGGTGGTACTTAGTCCAAAAAGTTTGAGAACCACTGCTCTATACTCCCTCTGATTCCTCACCAATGCTCCCAGTTCATCCATCTTGTTCACTAAGGACCTCACATTTCCCATAATGATCAAAGGAAGATAGAGTTTAAAACTCCTTCTCTTCGCCTTTCATGTCGCAGCAGCCCTACAGCCTCGGCTTTTCCTCCTCAACTCTGCCAGAACTGATGGCTTCTCTCCAGTGAGTAGAGCCAGTCGTGCTAGTGCGATCAGCTGGCCCCGCGTGTAGACAATGATTGTAGCTATCAGCATTGAAACTCAATAAAAATAGAGGTCCTAGAAGCAGAAAAAACAAGGAAAAGTATCTCAGCTCCCTAGTATTCATCATGTTGTGATTGCAAATCTAGTTGCCGGCAAGGATATGAAGGAAAAACACTTACTCACTAGTGTAGTGTGCTCTCTGAAGGCACCAGTTCTGTAGGGTTTGGGCATTTACTAGGACAATTATTAATTGTAGCAGTAAATCACAAAATTGATTCTTTTGATGGCTTTAGAATCCAACCATGCGACATAACTCAAACAACGCACACACACAGGTACTAATACACGAGGATACATTTATTAATACACAGAATATGCATGTAAAACTAACAGATCTTATCGAGAGGGTTATCAGAATACAAAAGATATATATTCATTCAGTCACAAAGAGTTACATATCAAGAGGACATACATTCAGTATATCATTCATTTAGACCGTTTCGTAATTGAACTTGGTTATAACTTCTACATTAGATACTCAAAACAAGTACATAACTCTTAGGAATTAAATTGATATCAACTGGTTGGGATAACAATTGAATTCTCGAGCTGTAATGCATTGAAGTTGAAAGCTCATCCAATCTTTGGGGATTCAGATCTCCTGCGGGCACAAAGAAACAGTTGCAGGCTGTTGCTGTCCAATCCGCGCTCTCTGGCTCGGTGCCAGGCTGTACTGTGCGGCTTGCGACGGTGTGTTGCTGATGCTCACTGACCGGCTAGTTAGTATTGGCTTTAACTAGCAAAGTTTGTGCACAGGAGAAAAGATGACTGTGGGTCCCAGCAAGTCAAGAAGAGGACCGGTTCGTTCCTGATGAAGAGCTAGTTCTGAATAGTGATTCAGTTCTGACCTGTTCATGAGGCTTGCTGCTGGTGCTAACCTCGGGTGGATCCTCCGGTTACTCTCTGGCAACCTCCGCTCTTGACTCTTAGAACAAAGGAAAGTTCTGGCACTCGGACACACTGGCCGTTCTGTGGTTGTCCGGGCTGAGTCTCAGGATGGTCAGGAGGTGCGCTGCGAGAATGTCCTGCCCTTGGGAGCCTTCTGCTCCTGGGCCGTCCTGCCCTGGAATTCTCCTTTGAATTCCCTTTAGAATAGTCCACAGAATCCTCCACTGAATCCTCTGAATGTTACTGAATCTCTCAGGCTCTCTGTGTTGCCTGTTTTTACCTGGAGGAACTTCAGCTCGTTGATTGGCTGAAATTGGAGTCCCACGTGGGTTACTCGGCCCTACCAGTCCCTGATTGGTTGATCAAGGTGAGATATGAGTCACTTACTCCTGACACTTAGGAATGTAGTCCAGATGTCCATCTGGCACTCCCTAGACAGATAGGCGCCAATGGATGACCATTGATCATGATAGCCAGGCTTAGCTAAGTGCATCCCCCTTTGGGAGCTGTCCCTTATCAAAGGAAACCTTAAATCAGCCTGCATGAATAGTTTCTCTGTGGCTGCACCACAGAGATGAACAGAGATGGGCCTCACTTGGGAAAGCTCAGAACACTTAATTCTTTCTTATTAATAAGCCTCGCCGCTACACTAGCACTAACTGAAAGAAACAAAAAGACAACAAAAAGACACAGAGCTGCTGTAACAGGCTGCCACTAAGACAGCGCCATCTTGCTTTTTCTGAAGCAAATGTGGCCCTCAAGGAAAACAAGTTGGGAGACCCCTGGTCTAGATTAAAATTTGAGGATAATCTCTCCACTAACCACTAACAAGAACCATGAGTACAAGATGGCTGTCACATAACAGATGTTAACACCTTGCAGCAACTCTGCAACAAAATATACAGCATCAGATTATTTATTTTTTCCTTGAGGGCCATATTGGCAATGAGTGAACTATGGTCGGAACTACTGTCAACAGCTGAATATTAGGATTCAGGACTAGCGCTACATCGGGAACGAACTGGTCATCTTCCTGTCTAATGAGTGTGACTTGCTTGGACCCACAGTCACTTTCCATGTGCACAATCTCTGCAAGTTAAGCCAGGACTACCTAGCCGGTCTTCAGAGAGCCCACTGCCAGCGTGACGCAGCAGAAATTTTTCCCTCCTTCTCCCACCCCTCACGCCGGACCAGCACTGCCTGGCACCGGGCCACCGATTGGATGCAGCAACAGCTTGTCACTGTTCCATTGTGTCCACGGGAGATCTGAATCCACATAGATTAGATGAGTATTCAACATTCTGCATTACAGCTCAAGAATTCAATTGTTACCTCAACCCCAGTTGATATACAATTTAATGGGGTTTATAGACCTCTTGCTGTTCTCAGACTGGGACCGTGCAGTGATGGACAGGGAGTGGTTTCACTCCCATTCCGACCAAACCAAAATTTGTGCCTCTCCAAATATAACTGAAATCTACTCTACAGACAAGAAGCTAATAGAAAATGTACGTGGTTTTGCCAGAAAAGCGTCTTTGCCTATGTTGCTGGGGCTTATAAGACCACTTGCTATTCCCAGACTGCAACCGAGCAGTGATGGACAGGGAGTGGTCTTACTCCCCTCCCGACTAAACCAACATCAGCTATTAGTGTGTTACAGTGTGTGTCAGTGTGTGCCAGGATGTAGAGAGAGTGCTGGATATGAGCTGCCTGGACCTGGAATGAAATTTCTCGCATATAATAAATAAATCATAAAAATATTGAAAGTAATAACAATGAAAACCATTGCAATTGCTATAAAAACCTTTAGATACTCCTAGAGAGCCTTTATCTGCTGTTATGAAAAACAGATTCACAGCTCGAATCTGTGTCTGTGTTCTGTGTTAAAATAAATAGTTTTTTTTTACACAGAAGACTGACAGCTTCGCGCTGTGAATCTGTTTTTCTAGAAAACATGTGTCCGTGGGGGAAGGTGGAGTGTCTTTCACTGGAAGACTCATCTGATTCTACTTTGAAAATACCTGTGAAACTGGTTTAATTCAGCACCGCCAGTACTCCCGTAGAGTGAGATGAAAACTGCGCAGCGCCAGGCGAATGCACAACATTAATTTAGGGCTTTCGGCCCCACTTGGATTTGCACCCTACACCCTGCGGTACCGCTGTGTACATACAGTACGAACATCTTATGATATTTAGAAATATAAAAAATGCCAATAATATTTGCCATTTTAGTTTTTCAAAGAAATTTGTTAAACAAAAACTCATGGCGATAGCTGGGTTTGAACACCAAACCTCAGGGTTATAAACCAGTCACTACAGCTATAACGCCACCAAGGCAAGTCATGTGACAGTCCCTGAAACAGCCATACACATATCAATGGAAAGTCTTATACTACTTTTGTGCAACAGTACATGGATATAGTTATACCGTTATTAATTTATTTAGATACACGAATCCATATTATATTTTCTTTTAATCAAATTCTAAAAGTATGCTTTTGTTTAATCCGATAACGAACGTATTTGCAGAAAAGGTTAAAACGATCACTTTTCACAAAGTATATAAATGTACAGAAATATGGCCAGAAGGAGCACGTAAAAACGTTTAGAAATAACCACATGTAAGACTTTGATGCTTAAAATGTTTAGGGAGAAATGAAATACTAGTCTGTATTTTTTCTTTAAACTACCAAGACCAGCCATATGCAGTACAGTTTACATACAGTAATATGTTTATGTTCCTAAATTAATATCTTTTATGAGCATGTGAAAGGCATGGTGAATCGGAGATTCTCAAGACTTACTTTGCATGATTGGAAACAATCGTATCAACGTAATGCTGTGGTGTTACTTTTTGTCAATGAAAAAATAAAGTATTTTCATTTACAAAGACGGTTACAAAGAATGTGGACCAGGGTAATACTTTGAGTTTACAGCTTGTCCAAGATCTTTCATTATTAATACTATTAGTTATATTTTCGGTAAAGACTTTGATGCATAAAGTATTTCTGCATAATTAAAATATTTATGATAAAGGTGGGTACATTTGTCCAACTGAGCAATCTTTCTTTCATAAAATATACCAACTTTTTAATGTATAATGATTAACATGCTGTACTACACAGTTTAAATTTAATCGTCTAAAGAGTATACAACTTAATGTTTCTTAATTGAATAAAGATTGTCCCTCAGCAGTGATCGGGATTCAAAACCAGTGTTTTCTAGCAACAGCTCAAATGATGTACATGAGAGGTTAAACTTTATTAGCTCCACCAGGTCGTGATTCCAGATACTATTATCTTACTGCGGTATTATACGGTATGACGCGATATGACGTGTTCTGATGCGACGCGCCCACCGCGTTTTACCGCAGCGTAACTACCATGCTCGTTTTGAATGGCTGCATCTGTAGATGACCCTTACCTGGATTAAAACAGACCAGGATAAAGTTAGCTTGAAGCTCAAAAACGATTTTGGCATGCCTGTAGCATTTTCACAAAACCTCCTAGAGTTGTGAGAACACTTCCTTTGTGTATAAAGTACATTGTGAATGTTTTCACAACCTTCACTTTTATGTTTTATACCATTTTTTTGACCACACATGAATATTCTTATGTCCATATCTTTGCAAGGGAATCAGTGCGAATTTTAATACTTATTAAATGACCGCAGGCACTTTCCACCCGCTCTACTCTTCTCAGAAAAGAATAGGCTAACCTTCGGTGGATGTTTTTGGTTTTGCTTGTTCACATATCTCCCCTTTTTATAAAACGATGAGATTGAAAACTGAGAGCCACTGTTGTTTCATCATTGAAAAGTACATCATTAAATGCCTCTCCCTGTTCAATCCATTGGAAAAAAGAAAAGGGGCATAAAGCGTCTGATGGTCATAAACGATATTAATTTAGGAACAGCATCAGAGATATTTTTTAAGTGCACTGCATTGGCGAATACCATAGCACGTTTGTTTTACACCCTGGCGGAAACAGGCTTCCATAAAAATCAGTATAGCTTCTGGGAAATACATTTTTCCTGCATTAAAGTTTAACTCGTTCAGAGCACCCTACATTATAAACTCCAAGCGTTTCATTTTGAGCTGAAGACCCTCACACCTGAAGAAGGATTCACAGTCAAAACGTTGCAAGCTGATGCGGCTACCCACCAAAGTAAATGTATTGCAGTAAATGTTTATATCATTATATCTAATTTTTAATTTCTTTTTTAAAAATTAAAAAAATCAGTTGCCCAGCCTAAGAGGGGGAGGTCTGCTCTCATTGACAGCTGACACTCCCCCATACACTCAAGTGAAAAATTAATAACGCCAATGTAAATGTCATATTTAAAATTTGTTGATAAAAAAAATGTTAAGTTCTCTAAAGCTTTCTCAGTCAAGTATGATAATTTACCTAGGGAGCTGTGTAAGCATGCATAGGCAGCAAAAGTTCAGCTAAACCGGGAAGAAAATGCTTTCAGAGAAAATGTTTCAGGTGTGAAGAATGCAGATCCCCATTGCAATTTTAACCAAACCTGTCCCCAGACACCCTGCCTCCACTGCGATTAGAATATTACGCTTTCATAGAGAGACTCTGCCCGAAAGGTGGAATTGAACCACTGTGTCGTTAAACAGCTAAGGGTTTGAAGCCTGCACCCCAGACCACTGAGGATCATCTGAGGATTCACAATGCGAGAAATGCTGCTCAATACGTGTTCGTGCGAACAACCCACATATGTGATATTTAGGAATATATATTATAGTATTGCTGTAGTTGTAGTGTTGCTGTAGTATTACTGCACAAACAGTAGTATAAGATTTCTTATTGATATGTGTACGGCTGTTTCACCACTATGCTACAGATGCTGCCATTCAAAACAAGCGGGCGATACCGCATTATTTTGCGGTGCGCTTTACTCACTCTACCGTGAGATACCGTAAATTCTCCTATAATACCGCAAGTAAAATAATAGTATCCGGAATTTCCGCAAGGTGGAGCTAATAAAGCTCAACCTCTCATGTTTGAGCTGTCGCCATCAAAGTCTTTAACGAAGATATTACTAATAGTATTAATAATGAATGACCTTGGACAGGCTGTAAACCCAAAGTATGGCCCTGGTCCACATTCTTTTTTTCATTGACCGTCTTTGTAAAAGTAACACCACAGCATTTCGCAATCACGCATTTGTTTCCAATCATGCAAAGTACAGTAATTTTTGAGAATCGATTCCCCATGCCTTTCACATGCTCATAAAAGAGATTGATTTAGGAACATAAACATATTACTGTATGCAAACTGTTCTGTATACATTATGTATATGTATATTTAATGTCTTTACTGTGCCCGTTTAAGTATTGAATATTTATATGGAATTTTACCACTGAAGGGAAATCTTAGTACCTAAGCATAAAAAGAATAGGAGCATACTGTAACGCGTGTGAAGGCCATAAATTATATTAATTTTGGATCTTAAATATACAGTATATGGCTGGTCTCGGTATTTTAAAGAAAAAATACACACCAGTATTCCATTTCTTCCTAAGCATTTTAAGCATCGAAGTCTTTAACTAACATGATACCGGAGTCAACAAGCATACTTTTAGAATTTGATTAAAAGGGAATATAATATGGAATCGCGTATCTAAAGAAATTAATAACGATATAATTATATTCATGTACCGCAACATAATAGTACATGCTGTACATTGTCTGTTGATAATGTTTCTGTAGTGCTTTTTCAGCACTCTCCATGTGACCTTGCTGGTGGCGCTGTGGGTTAGGTTCCTGACTCCCACGTGTTTTTGAATCCCGCTAGAGCCATGACTTTTTTTTAACAAACATTTCTTTGAAAAAATAAAACATTTCCCTGGGTCAGAGATTAAATAAAACCTCACTCGCACCAAACAAACTTATATTTCTAAATATCACAACATGATTGAATTTGAGTCATTTTAATAACAATGAATAGTCACCTAGGCGTTACAATATAAACATTTATATTGATTTAAATCGCGTTTTGATTTAAATCGGAAACGCGTGTTTAAATATATGTGTTTTTTGATTCACAATCAGACAAATGCAACATAAATTGATATCTGTCTTCTAAGTATCTTAATAAACTTTCACCATAGCTTTCTCCCCGTTTAGAATTATTTTTCTTGGGTCTTGGGATCAAACGTGGAAAGATTAGACTGTAATCGTTTTTATTTTTTAGAAAAGTGTAATCTATACTAAAAAGCTGTACACCACCTTCTATAAAGATAAATATTGTAATACTTTCGGGTTCGGATAGGACAGACACAAGAACTCAGACTTGCGGAGTTAAAGCAAGTTAAAGCCTTGATTTTATATATCACCTTTAAAAGTGGCATCTAAAAGCAAAGTAAATACCCAACACTGATTGTACCCATCTGTCATGCTAATAAAGCACCTTGAATTTAATTGAATTGAATTGAATTGGGGGGAGGGCGAGCGAGAGAGCACAGCCAGGACAGACATGCATCGTGTATCTAAGGAAATAGCAGTATAACCTTGTTCATGCACAAACAGTGGCATGTTACATTATTAATTCAGGTGTCTCCTCTTGCCAGAAAGCTCTAAATTGCATTTTGACTTTTTTTAAATTGCAACCCATAAATAAAGCTGATACTGTTTAGACGTCTAATTATTTTAAACTGTATTACAGCAGCACAATGCACAATGCACAATGCAACGTAAATTGCAAAAATGCACTTGGAATCTGTCCAAGCCCTACTTTGTCATGCATTTTCTTTTACTGTAGCGGACATAAAAACTCCCTTTCTTTTAACAGAGCGTTTAATAATTTCTAAGTACGAAAATTATTTAAACTGCGACACTTATCATTCAACCAGAGCTCGAAATATCACAAGGATCCTCAAGAGCAAAGCAAAGACTGTATTAAAAGTATACTAGTGACAAACTAGTATATTTTAGATCTTTTTTTCTGAACCGGGGAAAATCTGATCATGTTTCTCTATAACAATAATAAAAAAACATTATTTTACATATCACCTTTATGTGATATCACCTTAAGGACAGCACATACAAGGGTTAAATACACAATGGGCCGCGCAAAGAAATGTAAAAGAGTCTTCTTTAGGTGTGAGGGCAGGAGTGGATCGCAGCAGGCATAATCAGCAAATTAGAAAAACAAAGAAAAGGACAGGTGAAAAGTGTATCCAGAGAGCGAGTGATCAGAAAAAGGAACAGCTGTTACGCCCAGATTTTACGCTTTCTCTCTCTAATCTAAGTGGTGAGAAAGCTGTGCTCAATGATAATTAAGGGACTTAAAAGTAAAAGGAGATGCTTCATATTGCTTGACTAATTTTAAAAACTAAGTTATAAATGCAGACGCTCTCTCTTAATATCTAATATCTTTTAGATTTTTATAGAGAAAAAGAGGCACTAAATTGCATTTTGCCTCAACACTCCATACTCATCAACGATAATTCACAAACAGCCAGAACATGTAACTCCACATTCCCAAATAGACCTCATTTCCATAGCCCCGCCCCTTATGCAAAACCAACATCCCTCCCCTGTTCTCCCTCTCCGCTGGCGTTTATAATCGTTTTTATTTTTATATAAATTTTAGCAAAGTCATGTATTTTAAAAATCTTAAGATTTCTTTATTTATGTCTTTATTTAGTGGTTTCATTAGTGACAAAGGCTTAACTTTCTTGGAAAAATGTATTTTATGTAAACCATGTTTGCTATTAATTCATTTAGGGCTAGAATATGTTCATTGTCTTCCGATGAAAGAAGGGTTCCTTTCGCCGTAGTCGAGTTGACATTAGAAGCTTGCCACGCCCGGACTGTTACACCAACGCATTACCATGTTAAAGCGATTTCATTGAGGAGCCTAGCTTTCTTAACTAGTAAGTACTGTACTTCTTTGGTTTTGGAGGGGGGAGGTGTCTTTCGCTGGAAATCTCGCCCCCTTCTACTTTGAAAATACCTGTGAAACCGGTTTAATTCGTCACAGCCAGCACTCCTGCTGGCCGCCCACGTGTTATGCTCTTCGTTAATGTCTAAGCCGGAACACATCATTATATCTAATTTTGTATTTCTTTTGTAAAAAATCGTTTGCCCAGCCTAACAGTATTGTTGTTATTGTTTTTAACCTGTAAAGTGCTTTGAGGAGCCAGCTTTAAAGGCGCCATATACAATAAAGTTAATTATTATTACTATTGTTAATTTGCTAGACAAAGAGGTGAACATTATTACGCAGAAGACAAAGATAGCGATTTACGTTGCATTGTGCATTGTGCTGCTGTAATACAGTTTTAAATAAAAGTCTAAACAGTATCAGCTTCATTTATGGGTTTTAAATAAAGGTGATTTAAACGCGATTTAAATCAATATATATGTTTATATGGTAACACCTAGTGGTAAAATTCCATATAAATATTCAATGCTAAAACGGGCACAGTAAAGACATTTACTGTAAATCTTTCTACGACAGACCAACGGACCACAAGTGCCCCTGTCGGTCAACCAATCACGTACCACGGTATTTTTACTCCGGTACGTGTCTGTACCGCACACTTTGAATGGCTGCATCTGTGTCTGTGGCGTAATAGCTTAAATGACTAACTTCTAAGTATGAGGTTGGGTGTTCAAATCCAGCAATTGCTATGAGTTTTCTTTTAACAAATAAACATTTCTTTCAAAAACTAAAATAGCAAATATTATTGGCATTCTATTGACATTTTTTATATTTCTAAATGTCACAACATGTTCGTACTGTATGTACACAACAGTACCGCAGGGTGTAGGGTGCAAAGCCGATGTTGCGCACGCGTCTGGCACTGCAGCTGAGGAGCGCCCGGCGAGAGCGCACACGCGCTCTCTCTCTCTTCACAACGCAAAACTGTGTCAGTCTTTTGTGTAAAAAAAATCAGTTTGAACACCATGGTTGCTGTTTTTAATAAGCTGCTGAGTAAAGAATAGGAATTTCCCTGCTGTCAGCAGTATTGTTTTTATAGTTTTATGTACAGGCTGTGAAATGTTTCACAAGTAGAGGTCTTTAAAATTAGGCTGGGCAAATGATTTTTTTAAATTGTGTATTGGTTAAAAAATCTCATGTGTAATGGTGTCATATTGAAAAATCATTAAAAAATAAAAGAGGTTTCACAACCCAAAGCAAGACTTGGAAAGGTCAGAGGACCTGCTTAGTGTGTAAAACACTTACTTGCAGCATTGTGGGTGCTGTGGTTTAAATGTTATTGGCTTGTGAATAGCATTGCCCTCTTCATAGGGGTGCACAGTGCCACATTAAATAAAAGCATGAGAAAAAGAGATTCAGAACGCAGTGTTCTGTGTAAAAAAATCGGTTTGAACATCATGGGAGCTGTTTTTAATAAGCTGGTGAGTAAAGAATATTTGAATTTTCCTGCTGTCAGCAGTATTGTGTATATAGGTGACCCTTACCTGAATGAAAACAGGACATAAAGAAAGGGTTTCAGAAATCAAACAAAGCTTTATTCCCGTGCTTACAGTCTGGGTAATTGGAGGCTGCGCTGTTATGCTTCCTATGGTGATATACGGGTTTTCAACACGAAGCCGTATTGAGATGTATTTCTAGGGTTGTGAACGTGTACACTTCGGTCCCCCAGGGTTCCAGTTAGTGCATAATTACGCATCGATGGAAACGGGAGTTCGTGGTCTTTAAAATGCATTTGGTTTGAAGGGTTTCTGTGTTTCCCTTGCGAAGACATGAACAAAAGAATGTTCGAGCATGGTAAAAAAATTGTCTTAAAAACGATATAGTGAAGGCTGTAAAAACAGTCACAATGTACTTTGTACACACAGCAAGTGTTTTCGTAACTCTAGGAGGTTTCGTGAAAATGCTACAGGCGTGCCAAAATCATTCTCGAACTTCAAGCTAACTTTACTCCGGTAACCTGTCCCCACACACCCTGCCCACACTGCGATTAGAATATACACAAAGCACTGAAATCTTTAGAGTAGATGATCAGGTGTTTCGCAGACGTAGGCATAGTACGTAATTCAGGCTTTATGAACTCACACCTGGGATTCAGTTAATTAGGGTTATTAATTATTAGAGTTTATAAAGCCTGAATTACGTACTATGCCTACGTCTGTGAAACACCTTTGCTAGTTAATGCTACTTCACTTTCTCGGGGATTTTTTTAGGCAAAAACCTGGCTAACAGGCTTGTTTTGTGATCTTCCTAAGATTGTTAAGCGCAGTGTCAAACTGTTTCCATATGAAAGGATTCATATGAAAGGCAGTGACATCACCGTCCTGAGGCGTACAGTATGTGTGTGGAAGATCTGTGATGTGGTTGAGTGTGAATTGTGGTGAGCCTCTGATTGGGGAAAAAAAGACCTGCTGATCTGTTCTGCTTACCAGGAAGACAACAGAATATGATTTTTTTCCATTTGAAACGTGTATTTCAAACATTTAATTAAGAAGTAAAAACCTTACAGCGTACACAGATTTCTAAGCTGATCAGGAGGAAGAAAAATCACCCGTGTTTCACACATAAAAAGTGGTCATTAACTATCGAAACCTGTTTTTATAATAATAATAATAGCTTACACTTACATAGTGCTTTTCTGGACACTCCATTCAAAGCGCTTTACAGGTAATGGGGACTCCCCTCCACCACCACCAATGTGCAGCATCCACCTGGATGATGCGACAGCAGCCATAGTGCGCCAGAACGCTCACTACACATCAGCTGTCAGTGGGGAGGACAGCAGAGTAATGAAGCCAATTAATAGATGGGGATTATTAGGAGGCCATGATTGGTAAGGGCCAATGGGAAATTTGGCTAGGACGCTGAGGTTACACCCCTAAACGGCGCCTGTTTACAGTATAGTGTCCCCATCTCTATACTGGGGCATTAGAACCCACGTGGACCACAGGGTGAGCGCCCCCTGTTGGCCCCACTAACACCTCTTCCAGCAGCAACCTTAGTTTTTCCCAGGAGGTCTCACATCCAGGTACTGGCCAGGCTCACAACTGCTTAGCTTCAATGGGTTGCCAGTTGGGAGTTGCAGGGTGATATGGCTGCTGGCCGTATATAGCTTTATAGCTTTTAAAGTCGTGCAATGTCTAAGCAGGAACACATCATTTTATCTTATATATGAAAAATATATAATATCTTATATATGAAAAAGTGTGTATGTGTCTCTCTGTACTGAAAAATAAAGCACTGTTTTTCATTCAACGAGTGCCTGAGTCACTGTGTCCGTCCTATATAATAATGCCACAATATTATAAACACCCCAGTTAGGCTGTGCAATCGAATTTTTAAATTAAAAAAATAAATAAAAAATGAGATGTAATGATGTGTTCCTGCTTAACTTAGAAATTGCATGACTTTAAAAGTGATAAAAACAGGTTTCAATAGTTAATAACCATTTTTTGTGCTAGAAAAACAGGTGAATTTTCTTACTCGTCATCAGATCTTTCTTGGAAAAATATCTTACCCGCTGCAATCCTGGCACAGAAGGGTTAAAAAGAAAGTCAGACAGGCAGGGGGAGGGTGAGTTGTGAAACTGTCCTGGATAAAGTGGTTAGAAAATAGGTGGATTTACACCTGTGAAAAGCGTTCCAATTTTAATGCAATACGGAAGACATTATTTCTAAAAAATAATCTTGTATAGTCTGTAAACTGAAAATGTATGAAAGAGACACGTTGCGTATTGCCTCTTTTTACACTTGGAAGAACATTCCAATGTTAATGCGACATTGAAGATATTATTAATAACCTTTTAAATGCATTGGTCAAGTAATCAATAACAATAGAGCTTGGATGGTCCATTTTAAGCAGAAGTTGTAGAAGACTCCAAAAATTTCAGATCAGCCTTAAGACTAGACAAAAAATGGAGTTTGCAATGAATGGGAGGGATAACAACAACTACATTCAATTAACCTCAGCTGTCAGTAACTGGTAGTCATTTCTTGTGTCATTTCATCACATAAAGTATTATGTGAGGGAGAGATCCCTTCTCTCCCTTACATACATATTTTTTTATGTACAAGTGTGCCTCCAATTCTCTATCTTTAATGAACTAACCTGTTTTATGTCCTCTTTTTTATGCTCCACCATTCTCATTCTGAAGAACTTTATTGAGTTTAGTTTTTCAATTCTTTCTCCCCACTCTGCCTATAGAGCTGCCTTTTGTTCACTTCTGCGTGGGTGTCCTTGGCACTCTGTGCTGTGAGGTTGGCCCTCAGCCAAGTGGATTTATGCAAAAATTTACTGTAAAAAATACTGAGCCTATAATCCTTTCAATTCACTTAATTCTTGGTGTTAGTACTAGCTAACATTTTTATAGGTAAAACTGGTGTATCAAGTCAAATGGGAGCTCTTAATTTTATTTTAGAACAGGATTTATTATATATGTCTTAAGACAAAATAAGAGAATGAATGAAAACATTGGTAATGCTGCTTTAAACAGAAGGTATCAGAAGTGGCTCATAGTCATTTATTGGGAGAACATTTAGGAGAAAAAAGACAACAGACCACATCATTCTCAGGTTTTACTGGCCAAATAAAGATGTAGAAGTATTATTTAAGAGTGGCAGAGAATGTCAGTTAACAGTACTAACTTCTCCTAATCCAGCTCCTTTAATCAATATCCCATTTCAGAGGGTTGCTATGGATTTGGTTGGATCACTAGTGTGTTTTTGGAATTTACAAACAAGAGGAAGCCTATCTAGCATGTTTGGTAGCTAAATGATCCTCTGTTCTCAGCCACTTCTTGAAAGGAGCCATATAACGTGTTTTGGTATCTTTTTACAAACATTAAAAACATTTTACTCAAATTCTCTATCTTTAATGCACTAACCTGTTTTATGTCCTCTTGTTTACAGATGCAGCCATTCAAAATGCACAGTACAACCTGTTACTACGTAACTACCCAGAAGCCACTGCGGTGTACCGCGGTATGTGATTGGCTGGCAAAAATGACCGACAGGGGCACTCGTGGTGCATTGGTCGTTAGTGAAAAGATTTTATAATTTAATCTCTTTACTAAGCATGTTTTAATCCGCTTAGTATTGAATATTTATATGGAATTTTACAACTAAAGGGAAATTTTATTAGCTGAGCGTAAAAAGAAGAGGAGCATAAAGCATCTGATGATCATAAACGATAGGAACATTAACATATTATGTAAACTGTATTATGTAAAACTGTACTTGCTGGTATTGGTAGTTTAAAGAAAAAATACACACCAGTATTCCACTTTCTTCCTCAACTTTTTAACCATAAAAGTCTTACATGTGGTTATTTCTGAAACGTTTTTACATGCTCCTTCAGACAACATTAAGTTTATATACAGTACTTTGTGAAAAGTCATTATGTTTTAACCTTTTCTGCAAATACGCTCAATATCGGAGTAAACAAAAGCATACTTTTAGAATTTGATTAAAAGGGAACATAATATGGAATCGTGTATCTAAAGAAATTAATAACAATATAATTATATTCATGAACTGTAGCTCAAATAGTGTATGATACTACTTTCTATGAATATGTGTGCCTCAGTTTCACTACTTCCCACATGATTCCGTCTGTAGTGTGATGGCATGAGTCTGTGCCTTATAAGTCTAAGGTGTGGCGTTTGAACCCAGCTGTCACTGTGAGTTTTCTTTTAACAAACAAACATTTCTTTGAAAAACTAAAATAGCAAATATTATGGACACTATATTGACATTTTTTATATTTCAAAGTATCACAACATGTTCGAATCTAAGTCATTTATTAATAACAACAAATAATTTCAAACTGCTACAGATATTATTACAGACAATAAATATTATCGACACTCTATTGTCATTACAAACATGTATGTAATGTCGGCCATACGGTGTACGCGTTTCTGAAGCTGAAAGTTTAGCCTTTGCCATTAATGTAACCACTAAATAAAAACAAATATAGAAATCCCTATGTTACAAACTGTATATGGCTGGTATTGGTAGTCATTTCGGAAACGTTTTTACGTGCTCCTTCTGACCATATTAAGTTTGTATACAGTACTTTTTGAAAAGTCATAATGTTTCACTGCATAATATTTCCGTTTCACTGCTTCTCACGTGATTTCGTGTGTGCCGTGATGGCTTAAGTGTGTGTGTAGTATTACTGTATTCCACATTCTTTGTAAACACATTTTATTAACACCTGAATCGCAGCGGGTGAGAAAGAGACATAAAGTGAGTCCTGTTTTTTATGGTCTGTAGCTCAAATCTTGCTTAACTAAAAAATAATGCACAAGAAGAGTACTATTGGACAATGTTGTGAGGCTAAAGAAATCACTAGCGCGGTGACGTCACCGCCTTTCCCTCCTCAGCCGCCGGGCAGAGGGAGACCTTTAGCTTAGCTGGCTGACACAACTGGCAGTGATGTTGGAGGCCCGGGTTTGAGTCCCCAGCTGTTTACTGTATTCCACTTTCTTTGTAAACAAGCTTTATTTTTAATTTGACTCATTCACGCATGATGAATCAGGATCTTGACATGCAGGTGTGGAGGTGTGCACGTCTAAAGTAGAGTTTACAGCTTCAGATTTAAGAGGTTATTAATAATATCACATTAAAATTCGAATGCTTTTCACAGGTGTAAAACGACCTATTTTCTAACCGCTTTATCCACGACAGGTAACAGACAGGTAACAGTTTCTCCCCTCCCGCTTCCCCCTGCCTATCTGACCTCTTTTTAAAAAGAGAAAAAAGTGAATCCTGTTTTTTTTATGGTCTGTAGAACCAGCCTGTCACAACAGGGAACCAGCCAGTATTATTGTCTTTATGAAATTCCTGTATTTCAAATGTTAAAATTAAGAAGAAAAAACTTACAGCATACACAAAGATTCTAAGCTGATCAATAGGAAGAAAGATAACCTGTTTTTTGTGCATAAAAACTATTATTGATTTACTTTTTAAAAATTAAAAAAATAATTTGCCCAGCCTAAGGGCATTTATAAGGTTCGGCGAGGACGGACATAGTGACTCAGACATTAATTGAATGAAAAACGTCGCTTTATTTTTCGGCACAGGAGGCACAGCACACCCCAAATGAGCTCACACTGTTGGATATGTACTCTACGCTCCAGAGAGCTCTCACATTTTACTGTACATGTCAAACCGGTTGCTTTCCATTGCAAATGTGCTCCTGCGGAGACTTTTTTTTTCTTCATAGCTTCCATTGGATCATTTTTAGTTTGCCTATTCCAGAGACATTTTCATTTTCGATAACGATGTTGGCTTCGTTAAAACATTGTGAAAAGCAATGTGAAAGTTCTCCAAAATGTGTTTCAGTTGTACGGACAAAACATAATTTCTTGCTGTAAAAAAACATCCCTAGGCATAATTTGTTCTCTATAGTTAAGTTCCCAAAGAGGATTAAAAAAAGCCATTTGGTTCCAATACAGGTGCAGCCATTCAAAATGCGCGGGCGATACCGCATTATTTTCCGGTACGCCGTACGCAGTCTACCGCAAGTTCCCGGTAAATACCGCGAGTTACCGGTAAATACCGCGAGTTACCGTAAATTCTCCTATAATACGACAAGCTATTACTACAAGATATTACTAATAGTATTAATAATGAATGACCTTGGACAAGCTGTAAGTGTAAACTCAAAGTATTGCCCTGGTCAACATTCTTTTTTTCATTGACCGTCTTTGTAAAAGTAACACCACAGCATTTCGCAATCACGCATTTGTTTCCAATCATGCAAAGTACAGTAATTTTTGAGAATCGATTCACCATGCCTTTCACATGCTCATAAAAGAGATTGATTTAGGAACATAAACATATTACCGTATGAAAACTGTACTGTATACAGTATGTATATGTATATTTAATGTCTTAACTGTGCCCGTTTAAGTATTGAATATTCATATCTAATTTTACCACTGAAGGGAAATCTTAGTAGCTGAGCATAAAAAGAAGAGGAGCATACTGCAACGCGTGTGAAGGCCATAAACGATATTAATTTTGGAACATAAACATACAGTATATGGCTGGTCTCGGTACTTTAAAGAAAACATACACGAAACATGGTTTCATTATGACCAGAATCGGTCTTGAGATATTTTTAACTTGATTTACAATATTTGAGAGGAATGTCTTAACACCGATACTACAGTGCGTAAATAATGCTCAGATATATGTTTCTAGGTTTATATTATGCATTTCATACGGTCAAATTACTTTTGAGCAACTAATAAGAAGCTCGAAACAGTATGCCCAGGGCGTTTTAGTTTCATTTTGTGCTGGGACTCTGCTTTTAACAATGTTGCCGTGGATTGATTAGAGATATCAAGTACATACAAGTCATTTTTTAAATGTTGTAGTTCGTCTTGTAAAAATGTTACGAGTACATCATCTATCAACAATTACACAGGTTCTGTTTCCATATTGCGGATTTTGGTTACGTAATATTATTTTCTAAATTTCACGTTGTGAATATATGATTTGGGCAAACAGAGCCGCAAAGAAGTACATTATGGGTTGTTGTTTTTTTTTTGCAGTTTAATCTAGAACAAGCGATGCTTAAACCTTTGTCTGATTCTTGTGAAACTATCCACACAACAGTTACAGTACCTAGGAGTTGACTTCAGTGATGTCACTGATGGGATGTTTCTAAAAATCCATCCTCTGTAAAATGTCTTCTCTAGTTGTCCTGCATATGTATTTGAAGCTGTGTGTTCTGAGCCTGGATCTCTACATTTCTGTATGAACCAGCTTAGAGGGCTAAAGACAGCTTCTGCTTAAATTGAGTGTAAGGCAATTTATGCTTCTAAAGTCATGGTCAGCATTTATTATTGTACTGTGCTGTAAACTTGTTCTGTGCCTAGTCACATTATTTTATAGCGTTTTTATAGCGTTATCAAATCTGGTGGCGCTGTGTGTTAGTTTCCTGACTCCCATGTCACATGGTCTGTGATTGAATCCCATGGAACTATGACTTTATTTTTTAACAAACATTTCTTTGAAAAAATGAAACGTTTCCCTTGGTCAGAGATTAAATAAAACCTCACTCGCACCAAACAAATTTATATTTCTAAATATCACAACATGATCGAATTTAAGTCTTTTTAATAACAATGAATAGTCACCTATGCATTACAAAATAAACATTTATATTGATTTGAATCACGTTTTGATTTAAATCGTAAACGCGTGTTTAAATATATGTGTTTAAAGGCGATATACTATATAAAAGCGCTGATTCTTATGGAGTGTGTTCCGCTGGGGATTCAAACAATTTTTTTTTTTTAATCGCGTATCTAAGGAAAATTGCAGTATAACTTTGTTCATGCACAAACATGATAATTTGGGTGTCTCCTCTTGCCAGAAAGCTCTAAATTGCATTTTGAGTGCCGTTTTTGAATTTTTCTAAATTGCAACCCATAAATAAAGCTGATAAAGCTTAGACTAACTGTATTCTAAACTGTATTACAACAGCACATTGGACAATGCAACATAAATTGCAAAAATGCACTTGGAATCTGTCCAAGCCCTCCTATGAAAATTATTTAAACTGCGACACTGATCATTCATCTCTAAATAAACTTTATTTTATATAGCGTTTTAAGCGAATAGGTAATTAGATTGCTCATAAACGTAATCGCTTTTTCTACATAAACACAGCGTGATTGCTCTCTGAAAATGCTTTTCCTTTATATTTAGGCTCAGATTTCAACTATAGATCGTATTATTATAAACTTTCTTGGAAAAATGTATTTTATGTAAACCATGTTTGCTATTAATTCATTTAGGGCTAAAATACGTTCATTGTCTTCCAATCGAGTCGAGTTGACATTGGAAGCTTGCCACTCCCGGACTGTTAAACCAACGCATTAGCATGTTAAAGCGATTCCATTGAGGAGCCCAGCTACCAGTTAACACTGTACTTTCTACTTTGAAAATACCTGTGAAACCGGTTTAATTCGTCACAGCCAGCACTCCGGCAGAGAGGGGGTTGTACTCGTAAAGTAGAAGCAGGCGAGATTTCCAGCGAAAGACACCCCCCCCCCCTCAAAAACCCAGTAAGCAGTAATGCTTTATGTTGACAATTTAGGTGGATTTTGTTTATGATAAAGAGGATAAACTGGGATGGGAGGAGGGTTTGGGTTTGCATAAGGGGCGGGATTATGATAATTGGAGGAATTTGCGAGAGTATAATGGTTTGATATATTTGATTTTGTATTGTGGTCGTTATCTATGTTTTTGGTTGGTATTATGTTTATATGGTTGTGTTTGTTGGTTGGTTGTTATTATGGTTATTAATAATACGATCTATAGTTGAAATCTGAGCCGAAATAAAAAGAAAAAGCAAGTGATTAGGTTTATGAGCAATCTAATTACTTATTCGTTTAAAATGCTATATAAAATGAAGTTTATTATTAATTTGCTGGACTGAGCGGTGAACATTATTATTGCATAAGACAAAGATAACGATCCTGATCAGTTTAGAAATCTGTGTACACTGTAAGGTTTTTACTTCTTAAACTTAAAATACACGTTTCGAATAGAAAGAAATCCTCTTCCTGGTACAGTACTGTATGTATAGCAAACCAGCACATATTTTTTCTCCAATCAGAGGGGTGTCAGATGGTGTCAGCCAATCACCATAATCTCTGGTATGGGGAGACCCGAGAATTCTGTCCCATAGTTTAGACAGATGATAGATACTTTTATTGATCCCGTGAGGGAAATAAAGTAAATCATTTTCATTTTAGGAAATTATTAAACGCTCGGTTAAAAGCAAAGGAGATTGTCTGTTATAGTGGACATAAAAACAAAAGTTTGCTGGCATTATATCCTAGAAGACACAGACCGGCGCCAAACCGGTAAAATGCCTGATGAACTAGGGATTGGACAGTTTCCAAGTGCTTGTACAATCGATGGAAATGTTCAAATAAATGTGCAAAAGAAATAAACAAAATAATCATTTATTTCTTTATCATATTGGCTAGCTAATGTCGTCTCTTTGCTAGTTAGTGGCTGTGTTTCTGCGTTGGGTAGCAACGGGTGACTGTTCTCAGGCAGAAGATGTAAACAGCTTAATGTTCGTGTTAAATCATTTTTAAAAATTAAAAATCATTCTATACAGCAATCGCATATTTGGGTACCGTTTCATAAAACTTTCATGCTTAAAATGTTTAGGGAGAAATGGAAGACTGGTGTGTATTTTTTCTTTAAACTATCAAGACCAGCCATACACAGTACAGTTTATGTACATATAGTAATGTTTATGTTCCTAAATTAATATCGTTTATGACCTTCAGATGCGTTATGCTCCTCTTCTTTTTATGCTCAGCGACTAAAATTTCCCTTTAGTGGTAAAATTCCATATAAATATTCAAAACTAAGTGGATTAAAATGTGCACAGTAAAGACATTAAATGATTAAATCTTTTCACTACCAACCAATGCACCACAAGTGCCCCTGTCGGTCATTTTGGCCAGCCAATCACTTACCGCGGTGCCCTCCGGTGCCCTGTGGTGGCTTGTGGGTAGCTTACTGTACCGCGGGTTTTTACCGCGCATTTTGAATGGCTGCATCTGTAGCTTTGGCAAAATCTATGGATACTTTGCCCTTGAGTTGTGAAACTTTTAGATTCTTTGGGTCCTTTATGCAGACCTCTGAACTGTAGGAGCACCCATTTAAAAGATTTAAAAAACTATAGCTTTCATAAAAATGTGAAAGTATCTTCATGCATTCCTCTTCAAAGCACTTTACACTTCATTTAAACTACTGAGTGAACTAGGTTTAATACAGACATCAAGGGGCAACCTGCCATCTAAGACCCTCTGGATACTTTTCAATTTGAAGGCCCATCCCTTGAAAAGAATGGCCACGCCAGATGCTCTGTTGTTATTGTCCCCTGACCAAACAGAAGCCCCTTTATCCCACCTATCTTCAAAGCTTTTATACCTCTCTTGACAGTCTAAAGCACACTCCTGCAACATCAACATATCTCCCTCTCTCTGCTGGAGGTAATCAAAGACAGACTGGCATCTTACTCTGTCGTTGATACCTCTGGTGTTAAGAGAAACTACTGTATGTTTAGAGCCATTATATATAAGGAAGTGAAACGTTCCCCAAATTATCTTTTTCCTACCTACAGTACATCTAGACTAGAGTCATTAGAGTCTTACATTCTGCCAACACTTAAATCTCCTAAAACTGCTTGTGTTAATTGGTTTAAATCACAAATATCATATGTAAATACCAGCCATGTAGTGCTTTGCACTGTGGAATAATAGTGTATTTTAAAGGGTACTAGAGAAACTGGGAACTAGAGAAATCAAGAAAGAGTTTTTTTAATGAATTAATAAATGCACATACTGTTCACTGGAGTATTTAAATCCACGCTGAGCAATCTACAATATGTTCAGAATTTGACAGCCAGAATCCTGTATTGCTTTGAGATGCCACTTTTAAAGGTAATACAGACAGCAAGGGGCAGTTTTTTAGCCAGTTGTGGGTCAACTTCAACAACTGTCTTACTGTGTTTTGATAATTTTACTTCGGCTTCTTTAATGGTGCAGTATTCAAAAAAGTATAAAACATTACAGAAAGATTCACAAACCAACACAAGGTTGTAAAAGGTCAGAGGGCTTGTCTAGAGTGTAAAACACTTGGTTGCAGCTCTGTGAGTGTTGTGGTTTGAAAGCTATTGAGTCATGAACAGTGACCCCCTATCCCCGTGTATTGCCTGTCCAATGGTGCTATCTTCCAGAAATAATAAAACATTATGGAAGGAATTCACATTCGAAATCATGACGGTGAAAGATAAGAGGGCTTGCTTAGTGTGTAAAACACTTGGTTGCAACATTTTGAATGTTGTGCTTGAAAAGCTATTGACTCATGAATAGCACCCGCCTATCCCCATGTACCGCCTCTCTAATGGTGCCATATTGAAAAAATCATTAAAAAATAAGGAAATGTTTCACAACCTAAAGCAAGGTTGTGTATGGTGAGGGGGGCTGTCTGGTGTGTAAAACACTTGGTTGCAGCATTGTGAATGTTAAGCTTAAAAAGCTATTGAGTCATGAATCCCAGTGGTGCCATATTGAAAAAACATAAAAAAAAACTAAAAGAGGTTTCAAAAGCAAGGCTTTGAAAGATCAGAGGACCTGCTTAGTGTGAAAACACATACTTGCAGCATTGTGGGTGCTGTGGTTTAAATGCTATTGGCTTGTGAACAGCATACCCCTATCCCAGTGTATAGTGCCACCTTAAATAAAAGCACGAGAAAAAGAGATTCACAATGCAAAGCTGTGTCAGTCTTCTGAGTAAACAATTGGTTTGAACATCATGGGTGCTGTTTTTAATAAGCTGTTGAGTAAAGAATAGGAATTTTCCTGCTGTCAGCAGTATTGTGTATATAGGTGACCCTTACCTGAATGAAAACAGGACATGAAGGGGTTTCAGAAATCAAACAAAGCTTTTTTTCCCATGCTTACAGTCTGGGTAATTAGAGACTGCAATTTTCTGCTTCTTATGGTGATATACGGGTTTTTCTCACGAAGCTGTATTGAGCAGTATTTCTCACGTTGTGAACATGTACACTTCGGTCCCCCAAGGTTCCAGTTAGTGCGTTATTACGCATCCATGGAAATGGGAGGTTTATAAAAAGAGAATTAGCTCACTGATAGTTTTATGTAGAGGCTGTGAAAATTTTCACAAGTAGAGGTCTTCAAAATGCGTTTGGTTTAAAGGCTTTCTATGTTTCCCTTGCGAAGATGTGGACATGAGAATATTCGTGCATGGTAAAAAAAAATGGTGTAAAAACAACATAGTGAAGGCTGTGAAAACATTCACACTGTACTTTGTACACACAGCAAGTGTTTTTGTAACTCTAGGAGGTTTCATGAAAATGCTACAGGCGTGCCAAAATCATTTTCGAACTTCAAGCAAACTTTAACTGGTCAGACTTCGTTATTTGAACTCAACTGTGCTTCAGTAAATAATGTACAGTTTATCACCTTCTGCAATGCTTCTAGTTTAGCAGGAGTTGTGCAATAGGCACATTGTTTAATGGGGGTGACATTACCCAAGTCTACTGTATACTGTACGACACAGGTTTGAGTCTGAGTGTCTGTTAATAAAACAGAGCGCCTTCCAATACATATACCCCTAACTACTGCGTGATTTCTTTATCCACTTCAGCTAAATGAGGGAAATTAAATCAGTCAGAATCTCGGAGTGCCAATTGTAAAATAACCCTTCTTCCCTCCTTTGTTTAACTTAAAGAATTTAGCGAAGTAATCCTTAATCACAATATCATCACTTAATTTATCCAGATACACAAATTCACACCAGAGCCAACAACAACAAGCTATAATATTGGACAATTGTTATGCATTCAGCTATATGAGAACCAAACAGAAAATAATGCTCCAATCGTGCTTTGAACTGCCTGGGTGCAGCTCACTACATTACAGTGCTCATGACCACAAGAACAATGGAAGTTTTTTTTATAAAAAGAAACAAATGTCAAAATGTTTCTAAAACATCCACTTGTGATACTTTAGCTGCTTAGTTACACGATTCCATATTAATATAGCTATCAAGTGATGTTAAATCACTACATTTATCTTTTTACAATAACAGCAAGTGGTGTTCTTACTACTGTACGCATTCATGGAAAAGGATAAAACGTTATAACTTTTTATGAAGTACAGAATGTTAGCTTAATAATGTTAGAACAAGCACGTTAAAGCCAGAATCCATGTAAATTACCAAGTTAAAGACTTTGATACATAAAATATTTATGCATAATTAAAATATTTATGATGAAGGTAGAAGATTTTATACTTTTGTCCAACTGAGCAATCTTGCTTTTATAAAATATACCAACTTTTTAATGTTTAATGATTAACATACTGCAATATACAGTTTAAAATTAAAAGTCTAACGAGTATACAACTTAAATTCCTAATTGGATAAAGATCGTCCCTCAGCAGTGATAGCGATCGTCATTCAAAACCAGCTTCTGGTGACAGCTGAAATGCTGTACATGAGAGGTTAAGCTTTATTAGCTCCACCTGGCCGTGATTCCGGATACGATTATCATAACTGGTATGATGCGGTATGACGCGTTATGATATGACACGCCCACCACGTTTTACCGCAGCGTACCCCGTTCGTTTTGAATGGCTGCATCTGTATGCTCCACCATTCTCATTCCAGAGATGTTTATTGGGTTTACTTTTTCAATGCCTTTGTGGATGTTGAATACTTGAAGTCTTCTCTTTTGGACTAAAACGTTCTATGAGATATTTCTCTGAGAATTCTTGGGTATGTGTGACCTTTAAATAATTCTGTGACTTTCTCAAATCATGAGTTAGTATTGCATGCTTTGTTAATGTGTAAAACCTGCTACGATATCCAGTAGCAAACAAGGTGAGTTTCAAAAGCTTCTATAATCTTTCTGAGGCTTTGTGAGACTAAGAGAATTGGGGTTTACATCATTTATTTCCAACATTTACAGGAAGCATATAAATTGTAACACTGAATGTAAATATAATTTTTTAATCCTTGTGCTATTGACACATTCAAGACACGTTTATTCATGTTAAATTCAAATCAAAATACTTTATTGTTGATCACATAAATTTTTAATATTCTTATGTGAATTTTAATTTCTAAATCTGCCTTGAGTTAATTTGTCAAGGTTATGAATAAATGCCTGGGGGAAAAGTACAAAAATTCAATATGCAGACCTAGTTCAAAGCAATTTACTGGTTGAGCTAAAACAGCAGTGGACTTACATTTCTTTAGAGTAACCAAGTAAATGCACAAAACCAAGTGCTACAATTGTGGTCTGCAGAGTAATACTGTGCACAAAGTGCTGGGAGACCAAAAATAAGTCATTCATAGCTCCATCCATTGTCTGTCTCACAAGCAATTTGACTGAATCCAATTGTACAGTATGTTTCATTTGCTCTCATTACAAATACATTGATGTTAAACTTCAAAATATTATTATATAGAAATATGTATATTTTAAATGTTTGTGATATCAATTTGATTACAATGATCTGAATACAATTTAGAAACTGCCCAAGAAAACAAAATATTCATTTTATTTAACAGCTCTCTTCGCAGTATTGCATGTTGTTTCCTTGTTTTATGAGGGATTAAGCAGCTTACACCAGTTATTTTGAAGGTATTTAGAAGTCCAAACGTTTATATCTAGGTTTTAATACAAAATGTCTGATAAATGTTAGGTGCTGAAGAATTTGACCTCCAAAATCCTTATTTCCTGAGAATTTTAAATCTGAAATGTAAGGAATACCTATAATAAATTAAAAAAGTCAACAGATTCAGAATATTTTAAAATATAAAAAGCTATATATTAAACTGTGTATTCGTGACACATAATATTATGTAACCATTAACATTATGTGCCAGCATCTTTAAATGCTAATTATATAACAAATTTCTACTACTTTTGGCATATAATATTATACTTGGAATGTCAAGGTCATAAGAGACCCTGACAAATGGTGGTATGAAACCTTTTCATAAAATCCTTTGAAAGACCTTAAATAAAGCAGAATTTTCCTTTGATAGTTATGCACTGTATTCAACTTTCAGCTTACATGCATTTACAAAAAATAAGTTTGAAATCTATATTGAATTGTAAACTGATGACAAAGGTTTCCTAAAAAGCTGTATAAAAAAAAACTGCAACTTTCCATTTCTTTTTAACTGAAGTGTATGAATCTGGAAAAATAAATCTGATTTTTCTCCTGGTTCTTCACTAGAAGATTTTGTAGCTTGCTTTTCTCAAGCAGCTGATAGTAGAGTTTTAGCTTATAGCAGAGTTTTGTGAAATGTCTACCATGCTTTCATAATTGTGACCTAAAAGCCATATACTATATCTCTGGGTGTCTCACTCCAGGATACCTGAAGAAGGTGTCACATCTGAAATGTTGTGTTTTATCTCTTCTCTTTTCAGCATGGAATAAACCTATTACTTGTTCCCTCCAGGAATGTCATGTATGTGATAGACTGGTGTCTCCTCCAGGGTGTACCCTGCCTTATGCTCATTGCCCTGGCTCACAGTAACCTGCTACCAGACTAAGAATTTACTGAAAAAGTTTCTACTGAATTGCAGCATTTATAGCTGCATCCGCATCCTCTGTTCACTTTGTGCAGTCTATCACAGTATTATTTAGGCATATGTTGCTGGACAATTAGTTTTCTCCCATATGATAAACTCTACATAATCACTGGGGAATAACAGGAATATAGGAACAGTACCAGGAAATCTGTTATATTTCATTCATGTGAATCCAATGAGGATTAAAGGATTAAACTCACTTTCAAGTCTCACTTAAAAAAAACCCGTCATTCACATTCTGTTCCATAAACCTTTCTTACTACTCTGCTAAACTTCAATTAAAAACTTAAAAGAACCCAAAAAGTAATGCAATAATTCAAAATAAGCAGATTGTGTAGTTCAATTTTTCAATCCACACAAAGGAAAAAGCTAAATTTAAATTATTATAATAAAAAAATCTATTAATTTATATAAAATCTGCTAAATAACTGTGAAATACTATTTAGTCATTCTCTCTTCCGATTAAAAAAAATACTGGACATCATATCTTCAGACCATGTTTAGCTCTAACAGTATTTTCTAATTTCCTCAGTCCCAATGCAGGTTAAAAACTACAAGGTTAGAACTAGAGAGTACCTGGAACCCCCTGACTGAAACTCAAATTTTTTAACCATACTACTACGTACATACCACTTCAGATGGTTTCCCCCTTTGGCTTTTTAAAGAAGGAAAACGTTTTATTTAATAAGGTTAATTTTTAACCACTTTCAAAAGGTGCAAATCCTCCACATCTCGCCTGGAGACATCAATAATAATAAGACTGCCTCTTAAAATTGAGCCAGTTCTTTTTCAATTATTAAACTATAAAATATAATTTAAAAAGTAATGATGAGGATAATGTGCTTTTGGAGCTTGTACAACCTTGTGACCTCTCATCCACCCAATAAAACACAATGGCCATAAAAACACGGACATATGTCATCTTTCACACTCCCAACTCCTGGGAATGTGATGTTAAGGGTTGGGCTCCTGGGCTCTAACCACAGCTTTGTTCAAGGCTGCACCAGCCAGCTGTGGGCATCCTCTTCCATCTCCTCTTCACGTTCTTCCACGGGCTGATGTGTCTTCAACTGCGAACTCAAAAGGAAGTTGGGGGTATGAGTCAGGGAAAACTGTGATTTGAGCCCAATTTTCCTTTTCATTAAGTGGAACTGATCCCTGATGAAGTTATAAAAGTCATATTCATATTTCATACGGTGGTAAAGCACCTGCAGGGCTTCCAGTGATGGTGTTTGCTTTCTCACAGTGCCAGTCATGTTCCCCAACTTTCTATAGCCTAAAGCAAAACAGAAAAAAATTGAATTAATAACATTGTTGTTAATAACAATAATTATAGAATATCAAAGTATGGGATTCTTATAAGACTCGGCTTAAAAATGGTGTTTCTACTCTTTTATTTATTTACTATTCTCTTTATATTTGTACCCTTTATATTTCTATCATATTTAGATTTTTCTAAAGAACTTAACATTAAAATAAATATGTGTCGATGCAGCTTTCTGGTCTTTGTCTGCAAATACAGAAATTATTGTCTAAGGAAAGAATTAGATATGTAGCATACACTACTAAACTGAACATACTGTGGAAAAAATCAGATTTGATTTAAAACATTTCTTAGACATCCTGGTTTGAGATTGACTAGGTTCACTGATTCTACATTTACAACAACTGAGTGATAATTGTTAATGTCACAATATTTGTGAAAGTGATGAGGAAGCTCCATACATAAAGCACATGTATTAAAGCATATTTCTCAGAATAGTTTTTTTCTGATGTTCATTATTTATTACTCATATTATGTCTCACATATTCCTCCGCAGTGCATATCTCAATTTATTTCAGGCTTTAAAGTATTACTTTAAAGTTTCCCATACTGGTCAGGATAAAGAATTATCCTAATATAGGATGGAACAGCACTTGTGGACTAGGAATAAAACAAACATGGCAAATGATCTGCACCTGGACTTTTGTAGATGTTGAGCACATCACTGAAGAAATGAGGTAAGAGGCGCTCCAGTATAAGGAGTACATCTTCAAGCTCTTCCAGAATTCCCACCAGGAGGAAGTTTTCCACTGCATTCTGCTTTGCTCTCTCCAAGGCCCAAACACCTGGCTCCCTTCCAGAGGAAAAAAATACTAATTTATTTGAGGAAATCATACAGATTATGTTTTTGCAAACTAATGTCATGGCATACACTTTCACACTTGATGCAAGAAACACTGGGACATGTCTATTGACATGAAAGTGATAGTTCTCTTTCTTGGACGTGAAGGCAGCCATAGTGCACCAGAAAGCTCACCACACATCAGCTTTAAGTGGGGAGGAGAGCAAAGTAATGAAGCCAATTCAGAGATGGGGATTATTAGGAGGCCATGAATGGTAAGGGCCAATGGGAAATTTAGCCAGGATGCCGGGGTTACACCCCTACTCTTTTCGAGAAACGCCCTGGGATTTTTAATGACCACAGAGAGTCAGGACCTCGGTTTTACGTCTCAGCCGAAGGACAGTGCCTGTTTATAGTATAGTGTCCCCGTCACTATGCTGGGGCATTAGGACCCACATGGACTACAGGGTGAGCGCCCCCTGCTGGCCCCACTAACACCTCTTCCAGCAGCAACCTTAGTTTTTCCCAGGAGGTCTCACATCCGGGTACTAACCAGGCTCACACCTGCTTAGCTTCAGTGGGTTGCCAGTTTAATTTTTAATAGCTGGATTCATTACAATGTTTTAAGATTTTAATTCTAGAATTATGGACTTCTGGCCGGGAAACAGAATGCATTTATTGTAAAATTAAAGATTTTAATTTAGTTCTGTCACGCTGAAACCTTATTTCTGGGACTAGAGGTGTTCTTGGGTTTCTGGGGAAGGTGGAAGAGGCAGGGATGGCCAGGGTCAGCTGGGGATGAGTGATGAGCAGAGAAATGCCAATCTGAGTGAAAGCTGCCGGAACTGAACCAATCAGGAGGAGGCAGGGTTGGATGCCACTGGAAAGGTGGGAATCCTGATTCCATATCTAGGACCTTGAGATTTTTTGGTTTTCAGGTTCTTCAGGGATTTAAGACTCACATTTCATGGAGCTGCCCTATTGGAGAGCACTCAGTGTCAGAGCTACTTCCCAGTGGGATTTAGGACTTAAATAAAGATTTTAAGTAAAACATAATTAACTGGATTTAGTCTTCCTGATTAGTATGGTGCTGGAGCACTGACAGGCAGCCAGACCTTGTTCCCATGGAATCCGGTGGAATGGCTGCACTAGGTGGGAACCACTTGTAACCACAAGATGTGAGCTGTTTTCAGCTTGGGTGTGATACTTCTACAGATGCAGCCATTCAAAACAAGCGGGGTATGCTGTGGTATAACACGGTGGGCGTGTCGCAGTATACCGCATCATACCGTATGCAAATTAGATTATGTTAATAGTATCCATAATCACCTTGTAAAACCGCCAGGAGGAGCTAATAAAGGTTAACCTCTCCTGTACAGCATTTGAGCTGTCACCAGAAAACATCGGTTTTGAATCCCGATCACTGCTGAGGGACAATCTTTATTCAATTAAGAATTTAAGTTGTATACTCTTTAGACTTTTAAATTTAAACAGTGTATTACAGCATGTTAATCATTAAACAGATTGTTCTGTCGGACAAAAGTACACAACCTACCACCTTTATCATAAATATTTTAATTATGCAGGAATTTTATGCATCAAAGTCTTTACCGAAAATATTAATAATAGTATTAATAATGAATGACCTTGGACAAGCTGTAAGCTCAAAGTATTACCCTGGTCCACATTCTTTGTAACCGTCTTTGTAAATGAAAAGAGTTTATTTTTTCATTGACAAAAAGTCACCACAGCATTTAGTTGATCCGATCACGCATTCGTTTCCAATCATACAAAGTAATTCTTGAGAATCTCACCCTTCACCATGCCTTTCACATGCCCATAAATGATATTAATTTAGGAACATAAACATATTACTGTATGTAAACTGTACTGTATATGGCTGGTCTTGGTAGTTTAAAGAACAAATACACAGCAGTATTCCATTTCTCCCTAAACATTTTAAGCATCAAAATCTTACAGATGCAGCCATTCAAAGTGCCCGGTACACACACGTACCGGAGGTAATTAACTACGGCGTCGCGCATTGTGACGCACGATGACGCGCGGTACCGCGGTACATGATTGGTTGACCGACAGGGGCACTCGTGGTCCGCTGGTCTGTCGTAGAAAGATTTACAGTAAACGTCTTTACTGTGCCCGTTGTAGTATTGAATATTTATATGGAATTTTACCACTGAAGGGAAATCTTAGTACCTGAGCATAAAAAGAATAGGAGCATACTGCAACGCGTGTGAAGGACATAAACGATATTAATTTTGGAACTTAAACATACAGTATATGGCTGGTCTCGGTACTTTAAAGAAAACATACACACCAGTATTCCATTTCTCCCTAAACATTTTAAGCATCGATGTCTTTAACTAACGTGATACCGGAGTCAACAAGCATAATTTTAGAATTTGATTAAAAGGGAATATAATATGGACTCGTGTATCTCAAGAAATTAATAACAATATAATTATATTCATGTTGCAAAAAAACTGCAACGGACATAAAAACTCCCTTGCTTTTAACAGAGCGTTCCATAATTTCTAACTACGAAAATTATTTAAACTGCGACACTTATCATTCAACCAGAGCTCGAAATATCACAAGGATCCTCTAGAGCACAGCAAAGACTGTATTAAAAGAATCGCGTATCACAGAGGGCTGTTTCACCTCTGTCTTCATGTGACTCTATTCAAAAGCCATTTAGCAAAGAGGGGATGAGAAGAGTGACAAACTAGTATACAGTACGGTACTTTAGATCTTTTTTTCTGAACCAGGGAAAATCTGATCATGTTTCTCTATAACAATAATAAAAAACATTGCCACACCTGGACTGTTAAACCAACGCATTAGCACGTCAAAGCCCATTGAGGAGCCGAGCGCAATAACTGTTTTGTCCCTTGATTTACTGATCTGCATTGATTACAGAAATCGAGTTCCTGCTCTTTGCAGACGACCTGGTCCTGCTGTCGCCCACAGAACAGAGGCTGCCGCAGAACCTGGCGCTGCTGGAGCAGCACTGTCAGACCTGAGCGCTGACAGTCATTCTGGACAAGACCAGAGTTATGGTTTTCCAGAAAAAAAGCCAGAACCCCATTAGTCTTCCTGAGATCGTCGGATTATGAATGAATAAAAGCATCTTATTAAAAACGTGTTTGCGTTTGTCTGGGTATTTACTTTGTAATCTGTGGTTTAAAGTACCGAGACCAGCCATATACTGTATGTTTAAGTTCCAAAATTAATATCGTTTATGTCCTTCACACGCGTTGCAGTATGCTCCTATTCTTTTTATGCTCAGGTACTAAGATTTCCCTTCAGTGGTAAAATTCCATATAAATATTCAATACTTAAACGGGCACAGTTAAGACATTAAATATACATATACATACTGTATACAGTACAGTTTGCATACGGTAATATGTTTATGTTCCTAAATCAATCTCTTTCATGAGCATGTGAAAGGCATGGTGAATCGATTCTCAAAAATTACTGTACTTTGCATGATTGGAAACAAATGCGTGATTGCGAAATGCTGTGGTGTTACTTTTACAAAGACGGTCAATGAAAAAAAGAATGTGGACCAGGGCAATACTTTGAGTTTACACTTACAGCTTGTCCAAGGTCATTCATTATTAATACTATTAGTAATATCTTCGTTAAAGACTTTGATGGCGACAGCCCAAACATGAGAGGTTGAGCTTAATTAGCTCCACCTTGTGGAAATTCCGGATACTACTATTTTGCTTGCGGTATTATAGGAGAATTTACGGTAACTAGCGGTATTTACCGGTAACTCGCGGTAGACTGCGTACAGCGCACCGGAAAACAATGCGATATCACCCGCGCATTTTGAATGGCTGCATCTGTACATGTTGTTATTTGGGAAACATTTTTACGTGCTCTTTCTGACCATATTAGGATTATATACTTTGTGAAAAGTGATAGTCTTTTAACCTTTTCTGTGAATTCGCTTGTGGTTATTTCTGAAACATTTTTACATACTCCTTCAGACCACCTTAAGTTTATATACAGTACTTTGTGAAAAGTCATAATGTTTTAACCTTTTCTGCAAATACGCTCAATATCGGAGTAAACAAAAGCATACTTTTAGAATTTGATTAACAGGGAATATAATATGGAATTGCGTATCTAAACAAATTAATAACGATATAATTATATTAATGTACTGTCTGGCGGAATAAACTGAAGAGGTTAGTTAATGCGACATGGAATTATTAAGAATTATCACCTCTTTTTACACTTGAGAACAAATGAGAACACACTCAGTGGGCGGTGCATTGTTATCTCAATCACCTGCTAATTCGTTTTACACCACTGGACGACAGGAGAATGTGACTGTACTGTATCTGTACAGAATGTGTGTTTCAGTCAATACAGTAATTGAGTAAAATCGCAATCGCGAGTTTAATTAAATGCCTTTTTTTTATTCACAATCTGAAAATGAAAACCACGGTAAAGTCACCTTGAATTTAAAAAAACGATTTTGGCACGCTGGTAGCATTTTCACGAAACCTCCTAGAGTTGTGAGAACACTTGCATTGTGTATAAAGTACATTGTGAATGTTTTCACAGCCTTCACTTTGTCGTTTTTTTGACCACGCATGAATATTCCTATGTCCGTATCCTTGCAAGGGAACCAGTGCGAATTTTAATACTAATTAAATGACCGCGGGCACTTTCCACCCCCTCTACATTCTCAGAGTAGAACAGACTAACCTTCTAATGAAAGACGGTCCACCCCCCCACCCACGGACAGGAAAAGTGCCCACAGGCACTTTAACTTAATATGGTCAGTAACAGTAAACAGTAACATGATCAGAAGGAGCACTTACAAACGTTTCCGAAATAACCACATGTAAGACTCTGACGCTTAAAATGTTTAGGGAGAAAGTGGAATACTGGTGTGTATTTTTTCTTTAAACTACCAATACCAGCCATATACAGTCTGTTTTATAGGGATTTCTATGTCTTTATTTAGTGACAAAGGCTAAACTTTTAGCTTCAGTAACGCGTACGCCGTATGGCATACATGTTTATTTTGGGTTTTGCTTGTTCACATATCTCCCCTTTATATAAAACGACATGGTTGAAAACTGTTCCAGAGCCACTGTTGTTTCATCAGTGAAAAGTACATCATGAAATGCCTCTCCCTGTTCAATCCACTGGAAAAAAGAAAAGGAGCATAAAGCGTCTGATGGTCATAAACGATATTCATTTAGGAACAGCATCAGAGATATGTTTTTAACTGCACTGCATCGGAGAGAATACCATAGTGTGTTTTTTTTTTCTCCCTGGCGGAAACTGGCCTCCATAAGAATCAGTATGGCTCAGAGATTAAATAAAACTTCACTCGCACCAAACAAATGTTTATTTCTAAATATCACAACATGATCGAATTTAAGTCATTTTAATACCAATGAATAGTCACCTATGCGTTACAATATAAACATTTATATTGATTTAAATTGTGTTTAAATCGCCTTTATTTAAAACCCATAAATAAAGCTTATACTGTTTAGACTTTTAATTATTTAAAACTGTATTACAGCAGCACAATGCACAGTGGAACGTAAATCGCTATCTTTGTCTTCTGTGTAATAATGTTCACATCTCTGTCCAGCAAATTCACAATAGTAATAATAATGAACTTTATTGTATATGGCACCTTTAAAGGTGGCTCCTGAAAGCGCTTTACAGGTTAAAAACAATAACAACAATACAATACTGGGCAAACGATTTTTTTTTTTTAAGAAATACAAAATGAGATATAATGATGTGTTCCGGCTTAGACATTAACGAATAGCATAACACGTGGGCGGCGTAGCGGTCGGCTCTGGCTTTCCCATCTACTGTATACCGATACACTGCAAGTACAACCCCCCTCTCTGTGGGAGTGCTGGCTGTGACGAATTAAACTGGTTTCACAGGTGTTTTCAAAGTAGAAGGGGGCGAGATTTCCAGCGAAAGACACCTCCCCCCTCCAAAACCCAGTAAGTACAGTACTTACTAGTTAAGAAAGCTAGGCTCCTCAATGAAATTGCTTTAACATGCTAATGCCATATCACCCTGCAACTCACAACTGGCAACCCACTGAAGCTAAGCAGGTGTGAGCCTGGTCAGTACCTGGATGGGAGACCTCCTGGGAAAAACTAAGGTTGCTGCTGGAAGAGGTGTTAGTGGGGCCAGCGGGGTGCGCTCACCCTGCGGTCCATGTGGGTCCTAATGCCCCAGTATAGTGACAGGGACACTATACTGTAAACAGGCGCCGTCCTTCGGATGAGACGTAAAACCGAGGTCCTGACTCTCTGTGGTCATTAAAAATCCCAGGGCGCTTCTCGAAAAGAGTAGGGGTGTAACCCTGGTGTCCTGGCCAAATTTCCAATTGGCCCTTACTAATCATGGCCTCCTAATAATCCCCCTCTATGAATTGGCTACATTACTCTGCTCTCCTCCCCAGTGATAGCTAATGTGTGGTGAGCGTTCTGGTGCACTATGGCTGCAGTCGCATCATCCAGGTGGATGCTGCACATTGGTGGTGGTGGAGGGGAGTCCCCATTACCTGTAAAGCGCTTTGAGTGGAGTGTCCAGAAAAGCGCTATATAAGTGTAAGCAATTATTATAATGCGTTGGTTAATTTTGGTTATTAATAATACGATCTATAGTTAAAATCTGAGACTAAATAAAAAGAAAAAGAATTATCAAAGAGCAATTATGCTGTGTTTATGTAGAATAAGTGATTAGGTTTATGAGCAATCTAATTACTTACTCGTTTAAAACGCTACAGTATATAAAATAAAGTTTATTATTAATTTGCTGGACAGAGTGGTGAACATTATTATGCATAAGACAAAGATAATGATTTACGTTAAAAGACATTTAATTAAACACGGGTTTGTGATTTAAATGGGAATGGGGGTGACAGGAACTCTTAAATTAAATAAAATAAATAAAACAGGTTTCGATAGTAAATAACCACTTTTTATGCACGAAACACGGGTGATTTTTCTTCCTGATCAGTTTAGAAATCTGTGTACGCTGTAAGGTTTTTACTTCTTAATTAAACTTTTAAAATACACGTTTCGAATAGAAAGAAATCCTCTTCCTGGTACAGTATGTATAGCAAACCAGCACGTCTTTTTTCTCCAATCAGAGGGGTGTCAGATGGTGTCAGCCAATCACCATTCTGAAGCCCTACCATAATCTCTGGTATAGGGAGACCCAAGAATTCTGTCCGATAGTTTATGTAGATAGATGATAGATACTTTTATTGATCCCGTGAGTACACCACAAGTATTTCATCATCTTTATTTTATGCATCAAAGTCTTTAATTCAGTATCTTATGGCTATTTTGGAAATGTTTTGACATGCTTGTTCTAACTAAAGTTTATATACTTCATAAAAAGGTATAATGTTTTTCTAAAAATATGTGTACACTGTTGTAATGTAGTGTGCTCTCTGAAGGCACCAGTTCTGTAGGGTTTGGGCATTTACTGGGACAATTATTAATTGTAGCAGTAAATCACAAAATTGATTCTTTTGATGGCTTTAGAATCCAACCATGCGATATAGCTCAAACAACGCACACACACGAGGATACATTTATTAATACATAAAATATGCATATAAACCTAACAGATCTTATCGAGAGGGTTATCAGTATACAAAAGGTATATATTCAGTCAGTTACAAAGTGTTACATATATCAAGAGGACATACGTTCAGTATATCATTTAGACCGTTTCGTAAATGCACTTGGTTATAACTTCTACATCAGATACTCAAAACAAGTACATAACTCTTAGGAATTAAACTGATATCAACTGTTTGGGATAACAATTTAATTCTCGAGCTGTAATGCATTGAAGTTTAATACTCATCCAATCTTTGGGGATTCAGATCCTTTAATTGGTTCATTTGGTGATCATTTAAGGGGGTGTGACCTTTTTCACATAGGGACTTTGGATGTAGAATCCCTTTGTAAACTAAATGAAACAAGCACCATTAGTATGTGTTCACACAGGCTCTAGAACCAACATGAAGCTCTGATAACATTCAATGGTGAAAATTTCAAAATTTCAGTAAATCGGAAAAGATGGTGAATACATTTTCACAGAACTGTATCATTAAATCATACTTTGTTGTTTTCATTTCCATTTAATTTTTCTTATGGAACAAAGTAATGTTGAATATATTACTCACAGTTAAATGGTCAGTTTTTCATAACTTCATATTCAGTTAAGTCCCATTCTCCCATTTGTTTTTCCTTGTTAGCTCCCAAAATGTCTTTTTCTGGATCTGTTAAATTTTGTTGCTTTGTTTTCAAAATGTAATTAAATGTATTATCAAACATTTTAATGTAAACAAGCCAAAGGAGTAAAATACAACGGGCATACTTTAAATGGACAGTGTAAATTGGGCCTTTTGAGGCAGCAATCTATGTTATCCATTCAGTACAGCTGCCTGCACTAAACAAAAGAATAAGTTTGTGTGGTTTTAGTATAGAGGTTCTGCGGCCTGTACAACCAGATAAACTAGTTCTACGTTTGTTTTATTGAAAAAACATTTTTTTTCCACTGCACTTGATAAGGGTTGTAAAATCAGTTGATCACCAGAAATCTGATCCCCAAATTGTGAAATGGGGTTTCACCCATTACTATACAGTAATATTCAATTACTGATGGTAATTACTTATATAATTTTATGTTCCTTTATGTTCCTTGTCAAGCTTTGAATTTTTTATCTTCCCTACAAACAAAAATCCCTTACCTGCACTTTGGGTGCTGACCACAGAAATAAGGGATGATGTAGAACAGCCGGGGGTTGGAGCACTCAGGGTAGTTCTCAAGAATGCACACATTTATGTCCTGAGGGAGGAAACAGTATGTGTAAGAAAGTACCATTTGTATCCCTGGACTTAAAATTGGCAATAAAACAAATACTTGTAAAAAAAAAAGCAGAAATATCTGCACACCTTATTAAAGTTTAAATAACATGTAGGAGTAAAGGTTAAGTACAAAAAATTAGGAACCTCATGTCTTTATCTCTTAAAGGAATTATTTGATTTAATGATAGATCTTCTAAAAAATCTGCATAAAAATAAGCAGAAATATCTGCACACCTTATTAAAGTTTAAATAACATGTATGAGAAAAGGTTTAGTACAGAAATTAGGAACCTCACGTCTTTATCTCTTGATGGGATTATTTGATTTAATGATTTATCATTATTTTATAGCATTTTATATTAGTTAATCAAGATTACATCTATACTCAGTTATTTAATATGTGGTTCAAGAGATCCCTTATTAGATGAAACTGGTGTTGAAAGTAAGCCCATTTTCATTAAGAGATGAACATGTACTTACATCAAAGTTATCCCAGTTTCAACTACGTTAAATATCACAGTCAAGTACAGATATTGTTAGTCTTAAAACCAGGATCTAGACAATGGCTGACAGAACCTTCTTGTATGCAACACGGCATACTTTTTCACTATAGCTTTAACTTAGTTTAACTCAGTTATTTCTAGCTTTAATTGAGTCAATTTATTATGCCTTTTCACTTTTTCTTTTTATTTGTGTATTACATGTTACTGTACAGAGCTTTGGAGGTTTCTGAAAAGAAATTAAAGAAATTAAAAATATGCAGCCATTCACAATGTACGGTACAAACCCGTACCACGGTGTGTGATAGGCTGGTCAAAATGACCGACAGGGGCACTCATGGTGCATTGGTCAGTAATGAAAAGATTTAGTCTCTTTACTGTGCACATTTTAATTCGCTTAGTATTGAATATTTATATGGAATTTTACAACTAAAGGGAAATTTTAGTAGTTGAGCATAAAAAGAAGAGGAGCATAACGCATCCGGAGGTCATAAACAATATTAATTTAGGAACATAAACATATTATGTGAACTGTATATGGCTGGTATTGGTAGTTTAAAGAAAAAAATATCAGTATTCCATTTCTCCCTAAACATTTTAAGCATCAAAGTCTTACATGTGGTTATTTCGGAAACGTTTTTACGTGCTGACCATATTACGTTTATATACTTTGTAAAAAGTGATCGTTTTAACCTTTTCTGAGAATATGCTCTTTATCGGAGTAAACAAAAGCATACTTTAAGAATTTAATTAATAGGGAATCTAATATGAAATCGCATATCTAAAGAAATTAATAATGATATAATTATATTTATGTACTGTAGCACAAACTGTAGTATAAAACTTTCTATTGATATAGCCCAGTGGGCATTGATTTGTCGAATACAGATGCAGCCATTCAAAGTGCGCGGTACAGACACGTACCGCAGGTAATTGGCTGCGGTATCGCATATCATGATGCAAGATGACGCGGTACGTGATTGGTTGACCGACAGGGGCACTCGTGGTCCGTTGGTCTGTCGTAGAAAGACTTACTGTAAACGTCTTTACTGTGCCCGCTGTAGATATTGAATTTTACCACTGAAGGTAAATCTTAGTAGCTGAGCATAAAATGAATAGCAGCATACTGTAACGCGTGTGAAGGCCATAAACGATATTAATTTTGGAACATAAACATACAGTATATAGCTGGTCTTGGTACTTTAAAGAAAAAAATACACACCAGTATTCCATTTCTCCCTAAACATTTTAAGCTTCGAAGTCTTTAACTAACGTGATACCGGAGTCAACAAGCATACTTTTAGAATTTGATTAAAAGGGAATATAATATGGAATCGCGTATCTAAAGAATTTAATAACGGTATGATTATATTCGTGTACTGCGACAGGGCTGTGTAAGGCTGTTTCGCCTCCCTGTTCATGCGAGTTGTCTTGTAGCCTACTGGTCTAGGTGCGTGACTAACAACGCACAGGTTGTGTGTTCAAATCCAGCTGGTGCTGGACTTTTCTTTTAACAAACATTTCTTCGAAAAAATAGAATAGCAATATTATGGACAATCAATTGACTTTTATATTTCAAAATATCGCAACATGATCGATTCTAAGTCATTTTTGATAACAATGAATAGTCACCTTCTTCCCTTCTGACAGCGGTTCCTGCTTCTATTGTGTGTGTGTGTGCAACAGAGTAAATTTTTATAGAGAAATGGAGGCTGGACAGTATGCGTTACAATATAAACATTTATATTGATTTAAATCGTGTTCTGATTTAAATCGCAAACGCGAGTTTAATTATGTGTTTTTTAATCATAATCAGGCTAATGCATTTCTACATTTTCTGTATGAACCAGCTTAGAGGTTCATACAGAAAGACAGCTTGTGTTTAAATTGAGTGTAAGGTAATTTTACTTACACTCAATTCCCTTACACAAAGCAGAAGGGAAATCTTCTGCCCCTTATGCAAAACCAAACCCTCCTCCCATCCCAGTTTACCCTCTTTATCATCCTCAAAATCTACCTCGATTTTCAACTTAAAGCATTACTGCTTACTGGGTTTTTGAGGGGGAGGTGTCTTTCGCTGGAAATCTCGCCTGCCTCCACTACTCAACCCCCTCTCTCCCAGAGTGCTGGCTGTGACGAATTAAACCGGTTTCAAAGGTATTCAAAGTAGGAAGTACAGTGTTAAGTGGTAGCTGGGCTACTCCCTCAATAGAATCGCTTTAACATACTAATGCGTTAGTTTAACAGTACGCTGGGCAAACGTTCCGAGGTCAAATTCTTCCAGCACGGGGGTACCTTTAAAGCGGAGACGACGGCACCGAACTTTTTTGGCGTGCCTTCTCTTTAAAGCCCTGGCCAAATATGAAGACAGTACGTACAGTTATAATTCAAACGGAATTAAAAACTACACATCCCAGTTACCATGGTGGTGCTTGTGATCATTGCGTTTAACCAACGAAACAGGGTGAAAAATCAGTCACATGACTTTGGGGCAGAGTTTCGAAAGTCCCTTAAATACATTGAGCACAGCTTTCTCACCACTTAAGATTGCTTTTGATACCATCCTAACACAAAGCAGAAGGGAAATCTTAGTGCCTGAGCATAAAAAGAATAGGAGCATACTGCAACGCGTGTGAAGGACATAAACGATATTAATTTTGGAACTTAAAAATACAGTATATGGCTGGTCTCGGTACTTTAAAGAAAACATACACACCAGTATTCCATTTCTCCCTAAACATTTTAAGCATCGAAGTCTTTAACTAACATGATACCGGAGTCAACAAGCATACTTTTAGAATTTGATTAAAAGGGAATATAATATGGAATCGCGTATCTCAAGAAATTAATAACGATATAATTATATTCATGTTGCAAAAGAACTGCAACGGACATAAAAACTCCCTTGCTTTTAACAGAGCATTCCATAATTTCTAACTACGAAAATGATTTAAACTGCGACACTTATCATTCAACCAGAGCTCGAAATATCACAAGGATCCTCTAGAGCACAGCAAAGACTGTATTAAAAGAATCACGTATCTCAAGAAATTAATAAGATATAATTATATTTGTGTAATTCGTATAATTATATAATCAGTTTCGATCAAGGTCTCTAAAACGAACAAGAAAAAGAGGATTTTCTGAGGGCAATTACGCTGTGTTTATATAGAATAAGTGATTTATGAGCAATCTAATTTCTTGTTCGTTTAAAACAGTGAAATGTCAGCTGCAAAAGATCGCACCAGAAACAGCACTCTCTCTGCCTGTCATAGACGTTCAGGAAAGGCTGAATGAAGTCATGTCAAGTACAATAATTCGGTGATCAATAATAACAGTTGTAGGACAAGAAACAAAAGATAGTGAAAACTTAAGCTTTTTAAGGCTAAAACTCAAATTCATTCTACAAATTAAGGCAAATGAAAATTCAGGACGTTAAAGTGCTAGAGGTGTAAAAAATACAAAAATGCACATGAGCAAAAAGTTTTTGAAATTTAATGTTATATTTAATGTTGGTAGCAGGATGAACTGTCAGGTTGAGCTAAGTGTATATTTTGTCGCAGAGTTGCTGCAAGATGTTAACAGTGAAAAAGGTATTTAGAAATGAGTTATTTCAAGATGAAAATTTTCAGAATAATTGCAAATCTAGCAGGATAGAGAAAGCACAGAAAACTGGCAGTTAGATTGATCAGATTAGTATGAAAAGTTATTTAGCAAAGGGAATGAGAAGAGTGACAAACTAGTATACTTATGATCTTTTTTTCTGAACCAGGGAAAATCTGATCATGTTTCCCTATAACAATAATAAAAAACTTTATTTGATATATCACCATTAAAGGGGGCATCTCAAAGCAATACAGTAGATGTAAAAACAGATAAAAGGACCACAGATTACAAAGTAAATGCATATAAGAAAGACAAGCAGTTAGAGGTGCTACCAAAATTAGAAAATGAAGCAGATACAGACACTAAGTCTTCTGAAAAGAAAGGTTCTGAGGTTAGATTTAAACTGGCCCTGGTGTGTGTGTTTGTGTCTGTGTGTCCTGTGATGGACTGGTGCTATGTCCAGGGTGTATTCTGCCTTGTGTCCGTCGCTTACTGGGATAGGCTCCAAATCCTCTGTACTGGATAAAGAGATTAGAAATGGATGGAAGTAAAGGCACTGTGTGGATGGAACTATACACAGTGTTAGAAACCCACTATGAAATGGCAGCATCTCACTGAGAATAAAATATTTTATAGTGCTGGCTTAAGGAAACAGCCTTTCCACCTCTCTTGCACATCAGTATCCATACCTAGTTATTTAAACAAATTGCCTCTAATTATAAACATCTTAATATGCTGGCTCTGTGGATCCGAATCAGCTATGTTTGCCCATTCCTTCAATTCATGTGCATCCAACACACAGTTCAATGCTAGCAACTACACAAAATCTAAAATACAATCCTCATTTCAGTATCTATGTAAACATACAGTCTGTTAACTTCATCATCTTCATCAAAAGTATGCCTAACCCCATTAGGAAGTGTTCTTGTTATCAGTGTATTCCTCAGCTATCCCAAAATTATATTCTTCTCACCAACATCTCTAGTCTTTTATCCTGCAATAATTCAGCCAACACTTAAATCTCCAAAAGCTGCTTGTGTTAATTTCTTGAAATCACAAATATCATGTGTAAATACTGGCCATGTAATACTCTGCATTGTGGAATAATAGTTTATTTTAAAGGGAACTAGAGAAACTAAGAACTAGAGAAATCAAGAAAGGCTTTTTTTTCTAGAATTAATAAATGCACATCCTGTTCACTGGGGAAATTAAATCCACACTGAGCAATCTTCAATATGTTCAGAATATGACAGCGAGAATCCTATCAGGGATGCATTACACCTGTTTTCAAGTCCTTGCATTGGTTATCTATCAGGTTTCGAGTCAACTTCAAAATCCTCATCCTCATTCAGTACCTACAGTATATGGCTTATTATCTGTCTACTCCCCACCTTTGTCCGTCTGACTCTGGTATTCTAGCTGTCCTCAAGAACATCTACATTTTGTGGGTGACAGGGTCTTCTCTAGCTGCACCCCAGAGCTCTCAATTTGTATTCCCAGTGATATCAGTCACGTACCCTGAGTGCATTTAAATCTAACCTCAGAACCTTTCTTTTCAGAAGACTTAGTGTCTGTATCTGCTTCATTTTTTAATTTTGGTAGCACCTATAACTGCTTGTCTTTCTTATATGTATTTACTTTGTAATCTGTGGTCCTTTTATCTGTTTTTATATCTACTGTATTGCTTTGAGATGCCACTTTTAAAGGTGATATATAAAATAAAGTTTTTTATTATTGTTATAGAGAAACATGATCAGTTTTCCCTGGTCAGATAAAAAGATCTAAAGCATACTAGTTTGTCACTCTTCTCATTCCCTTTGCTAAATAACTTTTCATACTAATCTGATCAATCTAACTGCCTGTTTTCTGTGCTTTCTCTATCCTGCTAGATTTGCAATTATTCTGAACATTTTCTTCTTGAAATAACTCATTTCTAAATACCTTTTTTCACTGTTAACATCTTGCAGCAACTCTGCGACAAAATATACACTTAGCACAGTTCATCCTGCTACCAACATTGAATAAAAAAAATCTTATGATTTCTATATTTATGTCTTTATTTAGTGGTTTCATTAGTGACAAAGGCTAAACTTTCTTGGAAAAATGTATTTTATGTGTTGCGGAAAAAACTGACTTGCTTTAACAAAGTATGTTTACAAATCCTTTCACCTGGCAGTTTACCTGAATGCCCAACTATCTGAGAAGCCCTCCATGAAACCATAGTTGCTATTAATTCATTTAGGGCTCACTGACAGAATTGCTGTTTTGTATGTATGCTAATTTCTGATTCCTCACTCTGTTTCATGTTTATAGATAAGACTATTGATCGCGAAGGGAAATTGATGTACACGTTTGCATGTTCTTTTGTAACATACACCTTTTTGTGATTTTTTTGTATATCTAAGCAAGTGTTCCTGCATCCCTCTTCTGCACTATAGGCATGGCTTTTTTTCTGTTTGCTCAATTTCTAAAACTTTTTGCTCATGTGCATTTTTGTATTTTTTACACCTCTAGCACTTTAACGTCCTGAATTTTCATTTACCTTAATTTGTAGAATGAATTTGAGTTTTAGCCTTAAAAAGCTTAAGTTTTCACTATCTTTTGTTTCTTGTCCTACAACTGTTATTATTGATCACCGAATTACTGTACTTGACATGACTTCATTCAGCCTTTCCTGAACGTCTATGACAGGCAGAGAGAGTGCTGTTTCTGGTGCGATCTTTTGCAGCTGACATTTCACTGTTTTAAACGAACAAGAAATTAGATTGCTCATAAATCAGTTATTCTATATAAACACAGCGTAATTGCCCTCCGAAAATCCTCTTTTTCTTGTTCGTTTTAGAGACCTTGATCGAAACTGATTATATAATTATACGAATTACATGAATATAATTATATCTTATTAATTTCTTGAGATACGCGATTCTTTTAATACAGTCTTTGCTGTGCTCTAGAGGATCCTTGTGATATTTCGAGCTCTGGTTGAATGATAAGTGTCGCAGTTTAAATCATTTTCGTAGTTAGAAATTATGAAACGCTCTGTTAAAAGCAAGGGAGTTTTTATGTCCATTGCAGTTCTTTTGCAACATGAATATAATTATATCGTTATTAATTTCTTGAGATACGCGATTCCATATTATATTCCCTTTTAATCAAATTCTAAAAGTATGCTTGTTGACTCCGGTATCACGTTAGTTAAAGACTTCGATGCTTAAAATGTTTAGGGAGAAATGGAATACTGGTGTGTATGTTTTCTTTAAAGTACCGAGACCAGCCATATACTGTATGTTTAAGTTCCAAAATTAATATCGTTTATGGACTTCACACGCGTTGCAGTATGCTCCTATTCTTTTTATGCTCAGGCACTAAGATTTCCCTTCTGCTTTGTGTAAGGATGGTATCAAAAGCAATCTTAAGTGGTGAGAAAGCTGTGCTCAATGTATTTAAGGGACTTTCGAAACTCTGCCCCAAAGTCATGTGACTGATTTTTCGCCCTGTTTCGTTGGTTAAACGCAATGATCACAAGCACCACCATGGTAACTGGGATGTGTAGTTTTTAATTCCGTTTGAATTATAACTGTACGTACTGTCTTCATATTTGGCCAGGGCTTTAAAGAGAAGGCACGCCAAAAAAGTTCGGTGCCGTCGTCTCCGCTTTAAAGGTACCCCCGTGCTGGAAGAATTTGACCTCGGAACGTTTGCCCAGCGTACTGTTAAACCAACGCATTAGCATGTTAAAGCGATTCTATTGAGGGAGTAGCCCAGCTACCACTTAACACTGTACTTCCTACTTTGAATACCTTTGAAACCGGTTTAATTCGTCACAGCCAGCACTCCGGGAGAGAGGCGTTTGAGTAGTGGAGGCAGGCGAGATTTCCAGCGAAAGACACCTCCCCCTCAAAAACCCAGTAAGCAGTAATGCTTTAAGTTGAAAATCGAGGTAGATTTAGAGGATGATAAAGAGGGTAAACTGGGATGGGAGGAGGGTTTGGTTTTGCATAAGGGGCAGAAGATTTCCCTTCTGCTTTGTGTAAGGGAATTGAGTGTAAGTAAAATTACCTTACACTCAATTTAAACACAAGCTGTCTTTCTGTATGAACCTCTAAGCTGGTTCATACAGAAAATGTAGAAATGCATTAGCCTGATTATGATTAAAAAACACATAATTAAACACGCGTTTGCGATTTAAATCAGAACACGATTTAAATCAATATAAATGTTTATATTGTAACGCATACTGTCCAGCCTCCATTTCTCTATAAAAATTTACTCTGTTGCACACACACACACAATAGAAGCAGGAACCGCTGTCAGAAGGGAAGAAGGTGACTATTCATTGTTATCAAAAATGACTTAGAATCGATCATTTTGCGATATTTTGAAATATAAAAGTCAATTGATTGTCCATAATATCGTTATTCTATTTTTTCGAAGAAATGTTTGTTAAAAGAAAAGTCCAGCACCAGCTGGATTCGAACACACAACCTATGCGTTGTTAGTTACGCACCTAGACCAGTAGGCTACAAGACAACTCGCATGAACAGGGAGGCGAAACAGCCTTACACAGCCCTGTCGCAGTACACGAATATAATCATACCGTTATTAAATTCTTTAGATACGCGATTCCATATTATATTCCCTTTTAATCAAATTCTAAAAGTATGCTTGTTGACTCCGGTATCACGTTAGTTAAAGACTTCGAAGCTTAAAATGTTTAGGGAGAAATGGAATACTGGTGTGTATTTTTTTCTTTAAAGTACCAAGACCAGCTATATACTGTATGTTTATGTTTCAAAATTAATATCGTTTATGGCCTTCACACGCGTTACAGTATGCTCCTATTCTTTTTATGCTCAGCTACTAAGATTTACCTTCAGTGGTAAAATTCAATATCTACAACGGGCACAGTAAAGACGTTTACAGTAAGTCTTTCTACGACAGACCAACGGACCACAAGTGCCCCTGTCGGTCAACCAATCACGTACCGCGGTACTCAGCGTCATCTTGCGTCATGATACGCGACACCGCAGCCAATTACCTGCGGTACGTGTCTGTACCGCGCACTTTGAATGGCTACATCTGTATATTCACTGCAAAAATACGGCTTTACGTATATATACGTCGCCGCGACGTATAATCAACGTCGAATTGCAACTGTAAAATCGACGACATTAAGAAACGCATATATAACGTCGAAAACACATCTAACACAGTGCCTGAGGGTTTTTACTGTATATATCGTGTGAGACACAACTATGAGTATACGGCACTCTGCACAGTGTACGAAGTAAATTATTTTCGCAGTAATTAATTTACACGTGTATAATAAATATAGTAATAAATATAATGAATTAATTACTGCAAAAATAATTTACTTCGTACACTGTGCAGAGTGCCGTAATTTACTTCGTACACTGTGCAGAGTGCCGTATACTCCTAGTTGCAGCATACACGATACATACAGTAAGCCTCAGGCACTGTGTTAGATGTGTTTTCGACGTTATATATGCGTTCATTAATGTTGTCGATTTTACGGTTGCAATTCGACGTTGATTATTTGTCGCGGCGACGTATATATACGTATAGCCGTATTTTCGCCGTGAATATACATATATTCTACGAATCAATGCCCACAGCTTGGCATACAAGGGTTTTGCGGAGGGGGTCTTGCCACCTGCCTGAAAAAAACAGTAAAATGTTTGAGTGCTTATAGAGTTTCTATTTTTATTTTCTTGAGAAAAGTTGATACCATTTCCTGGACACCCCGTCCCCCATCAGTGCACGGTGCCTGGGGAAAAATCTGTAGGGGGGCGTCTGAAATTCTGAGGGGGGGGTGATATTTCGGTTGAAACTGAGCTGTTCGGTGCAGCTACCCAAATGAAATCTTGCAGCTATGACATTGATTAGTGCTTCATGATAAAAGATAACGACTAGCAATCTCGTATTTGCGATGAAGTTCAGTTTCACATTTTTCGTCACTCTCACGGTTTGTATTGCCTGGAGCGAAAAGTACCATAAGCGTTCATTTTTGCAGCTACATGGACGTTCTGAATCGTTAAGAAAAAAATGTTGTAAAACCAACAGAAAGCACAGACTGCTATAACTAGTCCTAGTTATATAACGATTTTAAGTATAATGATAAACTACTGCAAGGAATTGGTCCACCTGAGCAAACAGGATCGTAATGTTAACACTCAATAACGACACTGATATGTGCAGTTCCTGGACGGATAGCCCTCCTGCCCATCAAACAGACTGAGTGACTGTTCGTGTCATTTAGTGTTGTCTGACTATTGACAAAGTACAACTATTTTTTTAGGGCGCAAATTAAGTTAGGTAAATCTTTTTGCCCAAAACTGAAGGGGCGACATTCCTCCCTCCCCCCGTGATGCCAGGCCTGTCCCCATCCTATTCCATAATGTCATTATATATAATACCATACAACAGTGACCGATCCTTACTAACTGCATGCGTTAAAATTGCACATCAGCTCATAGCAGGGGGCACATAGCCGCGATGTATTATCAATGTTAAATTTCAACCATAATATCGACAACATTAATAAACGCATACGTTGAGAAAATATCGAACCCAGCATATTTTCCGGTTATATACCACAATGCATTGCTAGTATTCATTGGTCACCATTTTTGACACGTTTTTCAAACGTAGAAGTATATCCGCAAATATCTCAGCAATCCTCTTTTGATGAGTAAGTATGAACAATAATAATACTATCTGAATACATACAGATCTTTCTTAATATTATTTTGATTAAAATAGTACGTGAATAAGCAAACAATGGCACATAAAAATAGTGTGAATGGGGAAGATAACACAAAATCGTTTTGCCGTTTCTCTATTCTTATTCTATGTTGTACTTTCAAACTTTGGGTACTCTTTAATTAGGACAGACTTTATTGCTCAACTGCTATGATGCAAGCCAAATTTTATACATTTATTTCAGCTTTGAGCTTAGTAAACTGTTCATTTTTTAGATTATACTAAAGAAGATATTAATCATCATTTATTTGGGAAGTAATATTATATAATTTTCTCCTAGATGGGGTGCTGAAGTCCCACCCTACATCAACAGAAAAAGAAATAAAGGAGCACGCAATGTGTTACTTGAAGAATGCATATGCAAGGCAGGGGGCCAGGAGATCTGGACACTGAAAATAATAGGTTTTTGGTCCTTACTGTTAGGACAATTAGACAGGGTTTGCAAATAGTGGACAAAAATCGTCTTAACTTCCAAAATTTTTTCTTGGAAATATAGAAGTTGTACATTTTAAAATGTATATTTGAATCAAAATGTGGTTTTGAGTGTGTTAATGTAATTAGTTTGTGTTTGTCATTACTATACTGTATATTGCCATGTTACCAGAATTTGTTGCTGAAGTTTAAGACTAGTTGTGTTTTTTATGATTATTGCCCATATGTTGATTGTTGATTGATTGTATACAATGTATAATTTGAAATACATATGTTTCAGGTGTGAATGTGTATTTTCAGAATACATTTCTAAACCTAATCATTGGCTTGGTTTACTTGTTTCTACACCTATAAAACCTATCTTTGATGTATAATAGACCTCTACCCATATACGTATAATAGACCTCTAATGTTATCCGTATAATAGACCTCTAAAGTTATCCGTATAATAGACCTCTAACCATATACGCATAATAGACCTCTAAAGTTATCCGTAGAATAGACCTCTAACCATATACGTATAATAGACCTCTAAAGTTATCCGTATAATAGACCTCTAACCATATACGTATAATAGTCCTCTAAAGTTATCCGTATAATAGACCTCTAAAGTTATCCGGAACTCCAACCATATATGTATAATAGTCCTCTAAATTTATCCGTATAATAGAACTCCAACCATTTATGTATAATGAACGTCTAAACGTATAATTGATGTATAACTTTAGACGTATATTAGAATTTCATTCTAGACGAATTGCAGACCACATTTAGACATCTAAGGTATGCGTTTAATAGACGTATATTATACGTCTTTTGCCCACTGGGAAATATTATGAACACTATATTGACATTTTTTATATTTCTAAATATCACAACATGTTCGTACTGTATGTACACAGCGGTACCGCAGGGTGTAGGGCGCAAACCCACGTGAGCCCGAAAGCCCTGCATTATTAATAATATCTTCCGTGTCGAATAACAAGTTTAAAGGGAGGTGATACACAAGTGTCTCCTCTTTAACTCTTTGGTTTACAGAGAAATTTCACCAGTCTCACAACATTGTCCAATAATACTCTTCTTGTGTCTAACTTTTAGTTTAGCAGGATTTAAGCAGGATTTCATATGAAAGGCAGTGACGTCACCGCAGTGGCAAGCCATAATCAAAGTTTAACCCGTTCAGAGCGCCCTATTTTTATCATTATATGCCTATTCCAGAGACATTTTCATTGTCGATAACGATGTGGGCATCGTTAAAAGCATTGCAAAAAGCATTGTGAAAGTACTCCGAAATGTGTTTCAGCTGTACAGACACAACATAATTTCTTGCTGTAAAACAACATCTCTAGGCATAATTTGTTTGCTAATTTGTTTGTTTGCCCTTAAGCTGTGAAGCTTTTAGATTCTTTGGGTCCTATATGCAGACCTCTCAACTGTAGGAGCACCCATGATTTAAAAGATTAAAAAAAACATGACTTTCATAAGAATGTGAGAGTAGCTTCATGCATTCCTCCTCATAGCACTTTACACTTTGTTTAAACTACTGAGTGAACTAGGTTTAATACAGGTGGGTAGCCATGTATGTATATGTATATTTAATGTCTTAACTGTGCCCATTTAAGTATTGAATATTTATATGAAATTTTACATTAAATATAAAAAGAGCATAAAAAGAATAGGAGCATACTGCAACGCATGTGAAGGCCATAAACAATATTAATTTTGGAACTTAAACATACAGTATATGACTGGTCTCGGTACTTTAAAGAAAACATACACACCAGTATTCCATTTCTCCCTAAACATTTTAAGCATTGAAGTCTTTAACTAACGTGATAGCGGAGTCAACAAGCATACTTTTAGAATTCGATTAAAAGGGAATATAATATGGAATTGCGTATCTCAAGAAATTAATAACGATATAATTATATTCGTGTACTGCGACAGGGCTGTGTAGGGCTGTTTCGCCTCTCTCTTCATGCGACTTCCTTTGTAGCCCACTGGTCTACATGCCCGATTACCAACTCACGGGTTGTGTGTTCAAATCCAGATGGTGCTGGACTTCTATTTTAACAAACATTTCTTCGAAAAAATAGAATAGCAATATTATGGACAATCAATTGACTTTTATATTTCAAAATATCACAACATGATCAATTCTAAGTCATTTTTGATAGCAATGAATAGTCGCCTTCTTCCCTTCTGACAACGGTCCCTGCGTCCGCTTCCTGCTTCTATTGTGTGTGTGTGTGTGGGGGGGAGATTCCTTCAGATCTCCCTTCAGATTTAAAAAGTTATTAATCATATCTTCGGTGTCGCATCTTACAAGTGCAGCTGATCTTTTGCTGCCTGGGTGGGTCAACTATCACAAACCTTTAGAGAACCTAACATTTCTATTATCAACAAATACCTGTGAAACCGGTTTAATTCGTCACAGCCAGCACTCCCGCAGAGAGGGGGGTTGTACTCGTTAATGTCTTAGCACAAAGCAGAACTTTCTTGTATTTTCCGATGACATACAAGTGGAAAGATTACAGATTTTATTCTGAACCAGGGAAAATCTGATCATGTTTCTCTATAATAATAATAAAAAACTTTATTTTACATATCACCTTTAAAAGTGGCATCTCAAAACAATACAGTAGATGTAAACCACAGACTACAAAGTAAATACCCAGACAAACGCAAACGTGTTTTTAATAAGATGCTTTTATTCGTTCATAATCCGACGATCTCAGGAAGACTAATGGGGGTCTGGCTTTTTTTCTGGAAAACCATAACTCTGGTCTTGTCCAGATTGACTGTCAGCGCTCAGGTCTGACAGTGCTGCTCCAGCAGCGCCAGGTTCTGCGGCAGCCTCTGTTCTGTGGGCGACACCAGGACTAGGTCGTCTACAAAGAGCAGGAACTCGATTTCTGTAATCAATGCAGATCAGTAAATCAAGGGACAAAACAGTTATTGCGCTCGGCTCCTCAATGGGCTTTGACGTGCTAATGCGTTGGTTTAACAGTCCGGGTATGGCAATGTTTTTTATTATTGTTATAGAGAAACATGATCAGATTTTCCCCAGTTCAGAAAAAAAGATCTAAAGTACCGTACTGTATACTAGTTTGTCACTCTTCTCATCCCCTCTTTGCTAAATGGCTTTTGAATAGAGTCATATGAAGACAGAGGTGAAACAGCCCTACACAGCCCTGTCGCAGTACACAAATATAATTATATCTTATTAATTTCTTGAGATACGCGATTCTTTTAATACAGTCTTAGCTGTGCTCTAGAGGATCCTTGTGATATTTCGAGCTCTGGTCGAATGATACAGTGCCTTGCGAAAGTATTCGGCCCCCTTGAACTTTTCAACCTTTTGCCACATTTCAGGCTTCAAACATAAAGATATAAATTTTTTTATTTTATGTGAAGAATCACCAACAAGTGGGACACAATTGTGAAGTGGAACGAAATCTATTGGATTTTTGAAACTTTTTTAACTAATAAAAAAATGAAAAGTGGGGCGTGCAAAATTATTCGGCCCCCTTGCGTTAATACTTTGTAGAGCCACCTTTTGCTGCGATTACAGCTGCAAGTCGCTTGGGGTATGTCTCTATCAGTTTTGCACATCGAGAGACTGAAATTCTTGCCCATTCTTCCTTGCAAAACAGCTCGAGCTCAGTGAGGTTGGATGGAGAGCGTTTGTGAACAGCAGTTTTCAGCTCTTTCCACAGATTCTCGATTGGATTCAGGTCTGGACTTTGACTTGGCCATTCAAACACCTGGAAACGTTTATTTGTGAACCATTCCTTTGTAGATTTTGCTGTATGTTTGGGATCATTGTCTTGTTGGAAGATAAATCTCCGTCCCAGTTTCAGGTCTTTTGCAGACTCCAACAGGTTTTCATCCAGAATGGTCCTGTATTTGGCTGCATCCATCTTCCCCTCAATTTTAACCATCTTCCCTGTCCCTGCTGAAGAAAAGCAGGCCCAAACCATGATGCTGCCACCACCATGTTTGACAGTGGGGATGGTGTGTTGAGGGTGATGAGCTGTGTTGCTTTTACGCCAAACATATCATTTTGCATTGTGGCCAAAAAGTTCGATTTTGGTTTCATCTGACCAGAGCACCTTCTTCCACATGTTTGGGGTGTCTCCCAGGTGGCTTGTGGCAAACTTTAGACGAGACTTTTTATGGATATCTTTGAGAAATGGCTTTCTTCTTGCCACTCTTCCATAAAGGCCAGATTTGTGCAGTGTAAGACTGATTGTTGTCCTATGGACAGACTCTCCCACCTCAGCTGTAGTTCTCTGCAGTTCATCCAGAGTGATCATGGGCCTCTTGGCTGCATCTCTGATCAGTCTTCTCCTTGTCTGAGCTGAAAGTTTAGAGGGACGGCCAGGTCTTGGTAGATTTGCAGTGGTCTGATACTCCTTCCATTTCAAGATGATCGCTTGCACAGTGCTCCTTGGGATGTTTGAAGCTTGGGAAATCTTTTTGTATCCAAATCCGGCTTTAAACTTCTCCACAACAGTATTACGGACCTGCCTGGTGTGTTCCTTGGTCTTCATGATGCTCTCTGCGCTTTCAACAGAACCTTGAGACTATCACAGAGCAGGTGCATTTATACAGAGACTTGATTACACACAGGTGGATTCTATTTATCACCATCAGTCATTTAGGACAACATTGGATCATTCAGAGATCCTCGCTGAACTTCTGGAGTGAGTTTGCTGCACTGAAAGTAAAGGGGCCGAATAATTTTGCACGCCCCACTTTTCATTTTTTTATTAGTTAAAAAAGTTTCAAAAATCCAATAGATTTCGTTCCACTTCACAATTGTGTCCCACTTGTTGGTGATTCTTCACATAAAATAAAAAATTTATATCTTTATGTTTGAAGCCTGAAATGTGGCAAAAGGTTGAAAAGTTCAAGGGGGCCGAATACTTTCGCAAGGCACTGTAAGTGTCGCAGTTTAAATAAAAATTACATAATTCTGATCAGTCCAAATTCGAGTTAAGCATTTGAACCCATGACAGTATAAAGAATTTCCAACCAATAACAGTATGAAGCATTTGAGCTTGCCATTCTGTTGTTTTTAAAGTAACTCTGAATTCCTGTATAGGTTAAAACAGATTCTCCTGGTTACTGGGTGGATTTTTGGAATAGGGAGTAACTGTAGATTTCCCATTAATTTTGTAGCATCTGGGTTGATGCTACATATTCTGTTTAATTTTCATATTCATATTTCATGTTCTGTTTAATTTACAAGGCACCTTTATCCCTTTTGTGGCCTTTTTAGGCATTATGTAGCATTAAAATTGTGTGTATGTTGTCATTACTGTAATTATGAAATTGTCGTATTATAATAAATATTAGTTTTACCCAGTCTGCCTGACTTATTACTCTTTTCACCAAAGCTGTGCCAGAGAACAAAGAATGTAGGTGCATCCAATTACACTGTATCAACCACTTGGGTTGCCAAAATCTTTACAACTTGGGGGGTTGTGATTCTTTATCTTATTTATTGATGTATCTGCTTTGTAATATCTGATACCCGCTATTTTCATAACCCCCTACTTGTAACTACAGATGCAACCTTTCAAAATGCACGGTTCAACCCTGTACCACACCAATTACCCACAGGTCACTGTGTTGTACCGTGGTACGTGATTGGCTGGCCAAAATGACCGACAGGGGCGGTCTTGGTGCATTGGTTGTTAGTGAAACAATTTAATCATTTAATCTCTTTACTGTGCATGTTTTAATCCACTTAGTATTATATTTATATGGAATTTTACAACTAAAGGTAAATTTTGGTAGCTGAGCAGAGGAGCATAACACGTCTGAAGGTCATAAATGATATTAAATTAGGAACATAAACATATTATGTAAACTGTATATGGCTAGTATTGGTATTTTAAAGAAAAAAAATACACACCAGTATTCCACTTTCTCCTTAAACATTTTAAGCTTCAAAGTCTTACATGTGGTTATTTTGGCAATTTTTGTTACGTGCTCCTTCTGACCATATTAAGTTTATATACTTTGTGAAAAGTGATAATGTTTTAACCTTTTCTGTGAATTCGCTCGTTATTGGCATAAAGAAAAGCATACTTTTAGAATTTGATTATCCATATTATATAATATGGAATCACGTATCTAAACAAATTAATAAGGATATAATTATATTCATGTACTCTCTGGGGGAATAAACTTGAATGTTAGCTCATGCGAAACGGAATTATTAAGAGTTAGTTAAGACGACACGGTATTAATAATGTAGCGCTTTCACTTTTCCCCAATGCTGCCAGCTGGGGAATTGAACCCAGTTTTCCAACATCACTCAACAGGGAAGCAGTTAGTGATCTACAGTGAGATCTGCCCTCAACACTAACAGACCAGGTCCCTCCTATTCATATGAAAGGCAGTTGTAGCAGCGAGGCTTATTAAAATACAGGATTTTAAAAAACTTAGAATTAAGTTTTCTGCTCCCTTGCCAGTGAGGCTCCATCTCTCTCTTCATCTCTGTGGTGCAGCCACAGAGAAGCTATTCATGCAGGCTGATTAAAGATGTTTTCTTTTGATAAGGGACAGGTCCCAAATGGGGATGCACTTAGCTAAGCCTGGCTATCATGATCAATGGTCATCCATTGGCGCCTAAAAGTCTGCAAGATTCCAAGGGAGAGCCTCATCCAAGTGGTTTACAACCCCAAGGTCAGAGGGCATGGTTACTCATCATCAGCCAATCAGGGACTGGTAAGGCCGAGTAACCCACGTGGGTCTCTGATGCCCATGAAACTTTCAGCCAATGAACGAGCTGAAGTTCCTCCAGGTAAAAACAGGCAACACAGAGCTCCAAAACTACTCAAAGGAGAATTCCAGGGGTGCGAGACTATTCTGAAGAATTCCAGGGCAGGACGGCCTAGAAGCAGAAAGGCTCCCAAGGGCAGGACATTCTCGCAGCGCGCCTCCTGACCATCCTGAGACTCAGCCCGGACAACCATGTAATGGCCAGTGTGTCCGAGTGCCAGAACTTTGCTTTGTTCTAAGAGTCGAGAGTGGAGGTAGCCACGAGTAACCAAAGGATCCACCCGAGGTTAGCATCAGCAGCAAGCCTCGTGAACAGCTCAGAACTGTGGATAGGTGAATCAGTATTCAGAACTAGCTTCATCAGGAACAAATCGGTCCTCTTCCTGACCCGCTGGGACCCACAGTAACTTTTCTCCTGTGCACAAACTTCGCTAGTTAAAGCCAAGACTAACTAGCCGGTCTTCAGAGAGCAGCGCAGAGCATCACAGGATCTCCACCATGTTGCAAGCCGCAACACTATGGCCACTGCTTGGCACCGAACCAGAGAGCGCGGATTGGACAGCAACAAGCCTGCAGCTGTTTCTTTGTGCCCGCAGGAGATCTGAATCCCCAGAGATTGGATGAGTATTCAACTTCACTGCATTACTGCTCGAGAATTCAATTGTTATCCTAACCAGATGATATCAATTTAATTCCTAAGAGTTATGTACTTGTTTTGAGTATCTAATGTAGAAGTTGTAACCAAGTTCAATTACGAAACGGTCTAAATGAATGATATACTCAACATATGTCCTCTTGATACGTGTACCTCTTTGTAACTGAATGAATATATATCTTTTGTATTCTGATAACCCTCACGATAAGATCTGTTAGGTGTATATGCATATTAACGTATATACATGTATTAATAAATGTATTCTTGTGTATTAGTATCTGTGTGTGTGCGTTGTTTGAGTTATATCGCATGGTTGGATTCTAAGGCCATTAAAAGAATCAATTTTGTGACTTACTGCTACAATTAATAATTGTCCCAGTAAATGCCCAAACCCCTACAGAACTGGTGCCTCGTGAGAGCACACTACACAGTGATGTCACCGCGCTGGCAAGCCCTCAGTCACCTGACCAGCGGATCGCTGCATCAGAGAGAGACAGTATACAGATGCAGCCATTCAAAATGAGCGGAGTACGCTGCGGCACAAGGTGGTGGGCGTTTCGCATCAAAACGCGTCATTTCACATCATACCGCATTTTACTGCATGCAAATTAGATTATGTTAATAGTATCTGGAATCACCGCCAGGTGGAGCTAATAAAGCTTAACCTCTCATGTACAGCATTTGAGCTGTCACCAGAAAACACCCGGTTTTGAATTCTGATTACTGGTGAGGGACACTATTCAATTAAGAATTTAAGTTGTATACTCTTTAGACTTTTAAATTTATACTGTGTATTACAGCATGTTAATCATTAAGCATTAAAAAGTTGGTATATTTTATGAAAGAAATATTGCTCAGTTGGACAAAAATACACAACCTACCACCTTTATCATAAATATTTCAATTATGCAGAAATATTTTATGCATCAATTTATGCGTCTTTACGAAGATATTACTAACAGTATAATAATATTAATAATTAATAATGAATGACCTTGGACAAGCTGTAAACTCAAAGTATTACTCTGGTTCACCATGCCTTTCACATTCTCATAAACGATATTAATTTAGGAACATAAACATATTATATAAACTGTACTGTATATGGCTTCTATTGGTAGTTTAAAGAAAACCAGTATTCCATTTCTCCCTAAACATTTTAAGCATCAAAGTCTTACACGTGGTTATTTCGGAAACGTTTTTATGTGCTCCTGACCATGTTACATTTATATACTTTGTGAGAAAAGTGATAGCTTTAACCTTTTCTGCGAATACGCTCGTTATCAGAGTAAACAAAAGCATACTTTTAGAATTTGAGTAATAGGGAATATAATATGGAATCGCGTATCTAAAGAAATTAATAACAATATAATTATATTCATATACTGTAGCTCAAACAGTAGTATAAGACTTTCTATTGATATTTGTTTGGTTGTTTCAGTGCTTTTTCACATGACTGTGTATGTGGTATGATGGTTTAAGCTTGTGCCTTATAAGCCTGAAGTCAGGTGTTCAAATCCAGCCATGAGCTTTCTTTTAACAAATAAACATTTCTTTGAAAAACTAAAATAGCAAATATAATGGACACTATATTGACATTTTTTATATTTCTAAATATCACAGCATGTTCAAAGCTAAGTCATTTATTAATAACAACAAATCATTTCAAACTGCTACTGATATTACTACTGACAATAAATATTATTGACACTATATTGAATTTGTTGGTCTTTCTAAATATCACAAAACATTCAAAATTAAGTGATTACCATTTTCCATGAATACTTGTGCTCGTTATCACAGTAATATCACAGCCATATCACTCTGCAACACACAACTGGCAACCCCCTGAAGCTAAGCAGGTATGAGCCTGGTCAGTACCTGGATGGGAGACCTCCTGGGAAAAACTAAGGTTGCTGCTGGAAGAGGTGTTAGTGGGGCCAGCAGGGGGTGCTCACCCTGTAGCACCCCCTGCTGGTCCATGTGGGTCCTAATGTCCCAGTACAGTGATGACAGTGATGGGGACACTATACTGTAAACAGGTGCTGTCCTTTGTTTTAAAAAAAAAAAAAGTCCTGACTCTCTGTGATCTGATCATTAAAAATCCCAGGGCGTTTCTCGAAAAGAGTAAGGGGTGTAACCCCGGCATCCTGGCCAAATTTCCCATGGGCCCTTACAAATAATGCCCTACTAATAATCGCCATCTATGAATGGGGCCCTATTGACTCTGCTCTCCTCCCCACTGATAGATGATCTGGGGTGAGCATTTTGGCGCACTATGGCTGCACATTGGTGGTGGGAGAGGGGAGTTCCCATTACCTGTAAAACTTGACGCAGTATTGACGCAGTATACCGCAAGTTACGGTATTAATACCGTATATTCTCGCATAGCGCCGCATGAAACCGCATGATACCGCAAATAAAATAATAGTATCCTGAATTTCTGCGAGGTGGAGCTAATAAAGTTTAACCTCTCATGTTTGAGCTGTCGCCATCAAAGTCTTTACCGAAGATATTACTAATGGTATTTATAATGAATGACCTTGGACAAGCTGTAAACTCAAAGTATTGCCCTGGTCTACATTCTTTTTTTCATTTACTGTCTTTGTAAAAGTAACACCACAGCATTTCGTTGATCCAATCATTTATTTGTTTCCAATCATGCAAAGTACAGTAATTTTGGAGAATCTCCGATTCACCATGCCTTTCACATGCTCATAAAAGATATTGATTTAGGAGCATAAACATATTACTGTATGTAAAGTGTACTGTATACAGTATGTATATGTATATTTAATGTCTTAACTGTGCCCGTTTAAGTATTGAATATTTATATGGAATTTTACCACTGAAGGGAAATCTTAGTAGCTGAGCATAAAAAGAATAGGAGCATAACGTGTGTGAAGGCCATAAACTATATTAATTTTGGAACATAAACATACAGTATTACAGTATGTAAACTGTATATGGCTGGTCTCTGTACTTTAAAGAAAAAATACACACCAGTATTCCATTTCTCCCTAAACATTATAAGCATCAAAGTCTTTAACTAACATGTGAAATAACATGCTTTTTTGCGAATACGCTCGATACCGGAGTCAACAAGCATACTTTTAGAATTTGATTTATAGGGAATATAATGTGGAATCGCGTATCAAAAGAAATTAATAATGATATAATTGTATTCATGTACTACAACACAAGAATAGTATACACTGTTTCACCACTCATCGTGTGACTGTGCCGGTAGCCTAGTGGTCTAGATGCCAGTTAGTAACCCACAGGTTTGGCTGTTCAAATCCAGCCAGCGCCATAACTTCTAACAAACATTTCGTTGAAAAAATAGAATAGTAATATTATGGACAATTGACAATAAACATAGAAAAGCACATATTAAAATTGGGAAATTTGGTTTCAAAAGTCCTCATATCAACGATGCCTATACTGTTTTCCTCTACAGTATGCTAATCTATTGTAGTGCATTTGCCCCCCTCTTGCTGCGCAAACTATCTTTTAGATTTTTATAGAGAAAAGGAGCCTGTACAGTATGCGTTACAATATAAACATTTACTGTCAAACTTTAAATCAACAATTGATTTAAAGACGATCTGTGAAAGCGTTTTTTTAATCGTTCTATGCAGATGGCTGGTGGCATGTTCCATAAGAGTACAGTAATTCAAAACCATTAATACTTTTGTTGGAGTTTAAATAAAGTTGATGTTTTCTCTAGGATCTGCACGCCTGCGTCTGAATAGCGACTACTAAGCTCTGAAAACATGTGTTTGTCTTTCTGTGGGGGGGAAGGGAATTTGTTTTTTACTTTGTCAGCACCCAGACAAACGCAAACGCGTTTTTAATAAAATGCTTTTATTAATTCTTAATCAGACTCACATTCCCGAATGTCCCCCGCCCTGGTCAAAAAGGGAAATTTTAGTAGCTAAGGATAAAACGCAGAGGAGCATAACGAAGGTCATAAAGGTCATAAACGATATTAATTTAGTAACTTAAACATATTATGTAAACAGTATGTTGCTGTTATTGGATCTGACATCATCGTCCGTTCACTGTCCATCCTCCCGCATTACACCAATGTAATGAATTTAGGTTCGTTTAGGACGAACACAGAGACTCAGACTTGTGGAGTTAAAACTGCGCTTTATTTCTTCTCCGTCACCACCCGCCAGCAGCACTCCCACACCCAGACGAGAGAGAGACACAAGACAAGCCTGCCAAGAGTGCGGGCCCAGAGAGAGAGAGAGAGAGAGAGAGAGAGAGAGAGACCAAGGGGTGAGGAACCAGGAAACTATTTACATGGAAAATGGGCGATCTCCCCAGACTGTACACCCATTTCACTGTTACCTGGATACAAATTAAAGGAATATCCTCTATATCCTCTTGGGAGGAATATCCTCTTGGGGGATATTCTAAAAACAAGTGATTATAAGACGATCTGTCAAACTGCAATGAAATACAATATGCTGGACAGAATGCTTCTCAAAGTGCTTTACGGGATAACAACAATAACAATAACAACAATTTACAAGCTCTTGGAGGAAAAATATGATCATATATTATATTATTATTATAATATTATTATTAATAATAATAATAAACTTTATTTTATATAGCACCTTTAAAGGTGGCTTTTTAAAAAAAAACTTTTTTTTAAATGCATTTGCATTTGCACACAGAGCAGTGTTTACTTGAACATGGAGATGCCATACTGAATAATTCCTGCACACAACCATTGCAGCGGAATTTGCATCGTTTGGCAGGACTATGATTCATACAAGTAGTGGTGGATTTGGAGACAAAATGTATTTACATTGGGTTGCTGTAAGTGGAGCGCTAATAACCCCAAAACTCTACTTATTATTTTACAAGAGAATGCACCTGACAAGCTGGACAGTATGCTTCTCAAAGCGCTTTACTGGATAACAATAACAATAACAACAATTTACAAGCTCTTGGAGGAAAAATATGATCATATATTATATTATTATTATTATTAATAATAATAATAATAATAATAATAATAATAATAAACTTTATTTTATATAGCACCTTTAAAGGTGGCTCCTCAAAGCGCTTTACAGGATAACAACCGACGAAACAACAGTCTGGGGGTTGAAAATACTTGTGAAACCGATTGGTTCACAATGTCCTGTAGACACAGAGATTCAGTAGCATTAGCAATTAGCAATATCAAAATAGCAATATTATGCACACACAATTCACTTTTTTTATAAAAAACTTTTTTTTGACAGCTGGTTTTTGTTGAAAGCTTGACACAAGTTTATCAGTGAAAAGACCACAGGCATTCTTCCCCCACCTAAATTCTCAGAGTAGAATAGAATTTATTATTAGCACAATTTATTACAGTGCTAAATTTAATATTATTGATTACTAATAGTTTATGCTAACACCTAGCTTTCTTAACGCAAAAGTTACTACCGTAAGTACTGTACAGTAAGTTCTTACTGTACTTACTGTACTGTACTTACAGATGCAGCCATTCAAAATGGGTGAGGTATTTCGCGGCATACCCCGGTGGGCGTGTCACAGTATCACGCGGTATCACGCATTTCACGTGTGTCACGTGACTAACTATCCGGCGTCGCCTTGTAAAACCGCCAGGGGGAGCTTAACCTCTCATGTACAGCATTTGAGCCTTTAATTTTGAACTGTGTATTACAGCATGTTAATCATCAGTCATTAAAATGTTGGTATATATTATGAAAGCAAGATTGCTCAGTTGGACAGAAGTACACAACCTACCTTTATCAGAAATATTTATGCATCAAAGCCTTTACTGAAGATATTACTAATAGTATTAATAATGGATGACTTTGGACAAGCTGTATACTCAAAGTATAATTTCTTTAGCACATTTGTACAAGCACTTGGAATCTGTCCAAGCCATACTTTGTCAGGCATTTTGTTTTACTTCAACGGGGCATAAAAACGTCCTTGCTTTTAACAGGGCGTTTCATAATTTCTAGCTACGAAAATGATTTAAAATGCGACACCTATCATTCAACTAGAGCTTAAAATATCACAAGGAAAAATACACACCGGTATTCCATTTCTCCCTAAACATTGTAAGCTTCGAAGTCTTTAACTAACGTGATACCGGAGTCAACAAGCATACTTTTAGAATTTGATTAAAAGGGAATATAATATGGAATCGCGTATCTAAAGAATTTAATAACGGTATGATTATATCCGTGTACTGCGGCAGGACTGTGTAAGGCTGTTTCGCCTACCTGAACATGCGAGCTGTCTTGTAGCCTACTGGTCTAGGTGCGTGACTTCCAACTGGTAGGTTGTGTGTTCGAATCCAGCTGGTGCTGGACTTTTATTTTAACAAACATTTCTTCGAAAAAATAGGTAAGCGATATTATGGACAATCAATTGACTTTTATATTTCAAAATATCGCAACATGATCGATATTTGCGATATTTTGAATATATCTTCCCTTCTGACAGTGGTTCCTGCTTCTATTGTGTGTGTGTGTGCAACAGTAAATTGTTATAGAGAAATGGAGGCGGGACAGTATGCGTTACAATATAAACATTTATATTGATTTAAATCGTGTTCTGATTTAAATCGCAAACGCGTGTTTAATTATGTGTTTTTTAATCATGATCAGGCTAATGCATTTCTACATTTTCTGTATGAACCAGCTTAGAGGTTCATACAGAAAGACAGCTTGTGTTTAAATTGAGTGTAAGGTAATTTATGCTTCTAAAGTCATGGTCAGTATTGTTGTACTGTGCTGTACTGTGTCACATTATTTTATAGCGTTTTTATTGCGTTATTAAATCCGGTGGCGCTGTGTTAGTTTCCTGACTCACATTATTTAAACTGCGACACTGATCATTCATCTCTAAATAAACTTTATTTTATATAGCATTTTAAGCGAATAGGTAATTAGATTGCTCATAAACCTAATCACTTTTTCTTCATAAACACAGCGTGATTGCTCTTTGAAAATGCTTTTCCTTTATTTTTAAAGTAGGCTCAGATTTCAACTATAGATCGTATTATTATAAACTTTCTTGGAAAAATGTATTTTATGTAAACCATGTTTGCTATTAATTCATTTAGGGCTAAAATACGTTCATTGTCTTCTAATCGAGTCGAGTTGACATTGGAAGCCTGCCACACCCGGACCGTTAACGCATTAGCACGCCAAAGCCCATTGAGCCAGTATTGGCTTTAGTATCCCCCCCTTCTCCCCTCAATTCAATTCAATTCAAGGTGTTTTATTTACATGACAGATGGGTACAAGCAGTGTTGGGTACTGTATGTATATTGTAACGCTTACGGCAGACAGGCACTGTGTAGGAGCCGACGCACCAGAGCAGCGCCTGCAATTTTTATATTTATAACTTAGTTTTTAAAATTAGTCAAGCAATACGAAGCATCTCCTTTTACTTAGTGCCTGAGCATACTGCAACGCGTGTGAAGCCCATAAACGATATTAATTTTGGAACTTAAACATACAGTATATGGCTGGTCTCGGTACTTTAAAGAAAACATACACACCAGTATTCCATTTCTCCCTAAACATTTTAAGCATCGAAGTCTTTAACTAACGCGATACCGGAGTCAACAAGCATACTTTTAGAATTTGATTAAAAGGGAATATAATATGGAATCGCGTATCTACAGAATTTAAAGACCAGACAATCGCAAACTCGTTTTCAATAAAATTATTTTATTCATTCAGCAGTTTGTGAGAGGGACATCCAGCAGGGAGAGACACACACACCGGTTTTCATTGACAACATTGTTTTTTTTCAATTCCTCTTGTCTAACAGGAATGTTTTGTTTGTGGACAGACTGTTAGACAAGAGGAAAAGACCGCCTCCTCCTACGAAGCATTTCGTTGATCCGATCACGAATTCTTTTCCAGTCGTACGCAGCAAGGGTTGAGAATCTCCGATTCACCATCGTACTAATGGTTTCCCGGAGATTGGGTTAAAAAAAAAACAAAAAACATACTAACAACTGTGCCATCCTACTCCTTAGTTAATACATTTTATTATTCATAAACAGTTAACATTGTTAGCAAAATATTTTGAATTATATTTAACCCTATTTTTTCTTTAGTTTTGTATTTAACTTATTATATGATAGTCAGACTTAATGTATATTTGAACAATGAAAATATATTTTTACAAGATTTTACATTAAGCACTTAAAATTAATATGGTTAATAATAGTAAACTGTAACATGCTGTAACAAGATCGGTTACAAGAAGAAAATGCTTTCAGAGAAAATGTTTCAACCAAACTTATTCCCACACACCCCGCCCCCACTACCATTAGAATATACACAAACATTTTAGCGTTTCATTCTGAGCAGAAGACTCTCACACCTGAAGAGTGCTGGCTGTGACGAATTAAACCGGTTTTACAGGTTTCAATCACAGACCATGTGACATGGGACTCAGTAAACTACAGTAACACCGTATTTGATAACGCTTTAAAAACGCTATAAAATAATGTGACTTGGCACAGAACAAGTTTACAACACAGTACAAAGATAAATGCTGACCATGACTTTAGAAGCATAAATTGCCTTACACTCAATTTAAACACAAGCTGTCTTTAGCCCTCTAAGCTGGTTCATACAGAAATGTAGAGATCTAGGCTCAGAACACACAGCTTCATTAGCGAATACATATGCAGGACAACTGGAGAAGACGTTTTACAGAGGATGGATTTTTAGAAACATCCCATCAGACATCCCATCATATTCACAACGTGAAATCTAGAAAATAATATTACGTAACCAAAATCCGCAATATGGAAACAGAACCTGTGTAATTGTTGATAGATGATGTACTCGTAACATTTTTTCAAGACGAACTACAACATTTAAAAAATGACTTGTATGTACTTGATATCTCTAATCAATCCACGGGTCCCAGCACAAAACGAAAGTAAAACGCATACCGTTTCTCGCTTCTTATTGCTCAAAAGTAATTTGACCGTATGAAATGCATAATATAAACCTAGAAACATATACGTGAGCAGTACTTAAGCACTGTAGTATCGGTGTTAAGACATACCTCTCAAATACTGTAAATCAAGTTAAAAATATCTCAAGACCGATTCTGGTCGTAATGAAACCATGCAAGGGAGTTTTTATGTCCGTTGCAGTTCTTTTGCAACATGAATATAATTATATCGTTATTAATTTCTTGAGATACGCGATTCCATATTATATTCCCTTTTAATCAAATTCTAAAAGTATGCTTGTTGACTCCGGTATCACGTTAGTTAAAGACTTCGAAGCTTACAATGTTTAGGGAGAAATGGAATACCGGTGTGTATTTTTTTCTTTAAAGTACCGAGACCAGCCATATACTGTATGTTTATGTTAAGATTTCCCTTCAGTGGTAAAATTAGATATGAATATTCAATACTTAAACGGGCACAGTTAAGACATTAAATATACATGTACATATTGTATACAGTACAGTTTGCATACGGTAATATGTTTATGTTACGCGATTAAAAAATAAATAAATAAAACTGGAAGGTCCAGCACCACCATTATGTTTATATGGTTGTTTTTGTTGGTTGGTTGTTATTATGGTTATTAATAATTCGATCTATAGTTGTAATCTGAGCCTAAATAAAAAGAAAAAGCAAGTGATTAGGTTTATGAGCAATCTAATTACTTATTCGTTTAAAACGCTATATAAAATAAAGTTTATTATTAATTTGCTGGACAGAGCGGTGAACATTATTATGCATAAGACAAAGATAACGATCCTGATCAGTTTAGAAATCTGTGTACGCTGTAAGGTTTTTACTTCTTAAACTTTTAAAATACACGTTTTGAATGGAAAGAATCCTCTTCCTGGTATAGCACGCCAGCACGTCTTTTTTCTCCAATCAGAGGGGTGTCAGATGGTGTCAGCCAATCACCATTCTGCGTTGGGTAGCAACGGGTGACTGTTCTCAGGCGGAAGATGTAAACAGCTTAATGTTCGTGTTAAATATTTTTTTTTAATTAAAATTCATTCTATACAGCAATCGCATATTTGGGTACCGTTTCATAAAACTTTCATGCTTAAAATGTTTAGGGAGAAATGGAAGACTGGTGTGTATTTTTTCTTTAAACTACCAAGACCAGCCATACACAGTACAGTTTACATACATACAGTAATGTTTTAAATTAATATCGTTTATGACCTTCAGATGCGTTATGCTCCTCTTCTTTTTATGCTCAGCTACTAAAATTTCCCTTTAGTGGTAAAATCCATATAAATATTCAAAACTAAGCGGATTAAAATGTGCACAGTAAAGACATTAAATGATTCAATCTTTGCACTACCAACCAATGCACCACGAGTGCCCCTGTCGGTCATTTTGGCCAGCCAATCACTTGCCCTGCGGTATGCTCCGGTGCCCCGCGGTGGCTTGTGGGTAGGTTACCGTACCGCGGGTTTTTACCGCGCATTTTGAATGGCTGCATCTGTAAGTACTACTACTGTGAGCAAAAAAAAGGGGTTTTGGAGGGGGGAAGGAGGTGTCTTTCGCTGGAAGACTTGCCCCCTTCTACTTTGACAAATACCTGTGAAACCGGTTTAATTCGTCCTGCAGAGAGTGATGAAAACAGCGCAGCACCAGGAGAATGCACATTAATATGTTGGGCTTTTGGGCTCGGGTGGATTTGCGCCCTACAGTTCAACCTGCGGTACCGCTAAGTACTGTACATACAGTACGAACATGTGTTATTTTGAAATATAAAAAATGTCAATATACTGTGGGAGAAATTGAGTATTGGTGTGTATTTTTTCTTTAAAATACCAATAACAGCAACATACAGTTTACATAATATGTTTATGTTCCTAAATTAATATAGTTTATGATCTTTATGACCTTCGTTATGCTCCTCTGCGTTTTATGGTTAGGTACTAAAATTTCCCTTTAGTGGTAAAATTCCATATAAATATTCAATACTAACCGGATTAAAATGTGCACAGTAAAGAGATTAAATGATTTAATCTTTTCACTAACGACCAATACACCACATTATCTTCCGTGTCGCATTAACATTGGAATGTTTTTTTTACAAGTGGCAAAAGAAGCGATACACAACCTGTCTCCTCTATAACTCTTCAGTTTACAGAGATATTCTGTCAGAGCCTCAATACTAATGTCCAATAATACTCTTCTCGGGTCTAATTTTTAGTTAAGCAGGATTTGAGCTACAGACCATAACAGACCAAAAAACAGAATCCACCTGCGATTCAGGTGTTAACAAAACGTGTTTACAAAGAAAGTGAAATACAGTAATACTACCAGCTATATAGATACATAGATTTAGATATTTAGATCCTTAAATTAATATCATAATTAATTTATTTAGATACATGATTACATATTCTCGATTATAAAACAGATAATTCTGGTCCTGGAATCTGACTGGCTGACACCCTTCTGAAGCAGTACCATAATCTCTGATATACGGACGCCCCTGAAATTTGACTTTTTACTGTGTGATACATTTTAAAGACTTCTTCTTAGCGTAGATAAGAAAGCGTAGATAAAAAAGCTTGGATTCTCATGTATCTGGTACAACTATCTTTTAAAACAGTCTTTGTTGTGCTCTTAAGGATCCTTGTGATATTTTGAGCTCTGGTTGAATGATAAGTTGTTAGAAATTATGAAACGCTCTGTAAAAAGCAAGGGAGTTTTTATGTCTGTTATACTAAAAGAAAATGCCCGACGAACTAGGGATTGGACAGTTTTTCAGTGCTTGTACAATCGATGGAAATGTTCAAATAAATGTGCTAAAGAAATAAACAAAAAAAGTAATTTATTTCTTTATCCTATTGGCTAGCTAATGTCCCGTCCTTGTTAGTTAGATCAATGAAATGCTGTGGTGTTAGTTTTTGTCGATGAAAAAATAAAGTGTTTTTATTTAAAATGACGGTTACAAATAATGTGGACCAGCATAATACTTTGAGTTTACAGCTTGTCCAAGGTCATTCATTATTAATACTATTAGTAATATCTTCAGTAAAGGCTTTGATGCATAAAATATTTCTGCATAATTAAAATATTTATGATAAAGGTAGGTTGTGTACTTTTGCCCAGCTGAGCAATCTTGCTTTCATAAAATATACGAACTTTTTAATGACTGATGATTAACATGCTGTAATACACAGTTTAAATTTAAAAGCTCAAATGCTGTACATGGGAGGTTAAGCTTTATTGGCTCCTCCTGGCAGTTTTACAAGGTGATTCTGGAAACTTTCATTATTTTATTTTCTTTGGCAACACTGATTGTACCCATCGGTCATGCTAATAAAGCACCTTGAATTGAATTGAGAGAGAAAGGGGAGGGCGAACGAGCGAACGAACGAGAGAGAGAGAAACACCCAGGGGTGCAGAACCAGGGAACTATTTACATATTACTATTTCCCAAATTTAATATGTCCTTTTCTATATTTATTGTCAATTAATTGTCCATAATATTGCTATTCTATTTTTTCAAAGAAATGTTTGTTAAAAGAAAAGTCACAGCACCAGCTGGATTTGAACAGCCAACCTCTGGGTTACTAATCCGGCACCTAGACCACCTGGCATGTATTACTGTGTTGCAGTATATGAATATAATTATATCGTTATTAATTTCTTTAGATACGCGATTCCATATTATATTAGCAGAAAAGCTTAAAATTACCACTTTTTATACACGCTATTTCACATGTTAGTTAAAGACTTCGATGCTTAAATTGTTTAGGGAGAAATGGAATACTGGTGTGTATTTTTTCTTTAAAGTACAGAGACCAGCCATATACAGTGTAGCGGCAATGCTTGTTAATAAGACAGAATTAAGCGTTGGTATGCTGTCCTAAATGAGGCCCCGTCTCACCCTCCATCTCTGTGGTGCAGCCACAGAGAAAGTATTCATGCAGGCTGATTTAAGATGTTGTCTTTTAATAAGAAACAGCTCCCAGACGGGGATGAACTTAGCTAAGCCTGGCTATCATGATCAATGGTCATCCATTGGCGCCTATCTGTCTAGGGAGTGCCGAATGGACATCTGGACTGCATTCCTAAGTGTCAAGAGTAAGTGACTCATATCTCACCTTGACCAACCAATCAGGGACTGGCAGGGCGTGGTAATACACGTGGGTCTCCAATGCCCGCCAAACTCTCAACCAATCAGCACACATCTGTGTCTTGGTCAAAAAGGGAGCGCAAGCTCAGATCGGGGCTCTCCTTGGCCATTTTTTTGCGCATCCTGAGACAATCACGTGACAACTGCTGTTGTCTGCAAAGGGACTTGGACTTTGTTCAAAGCGCGAGGCCGAGGATCCCGTACGTACTCAGAATTCTACCAACGTGAATGCTCCGCTTGATCAACGGCAGCCTACAGTTGGACCCTCGTCGACAACCTGAATAGCTTATTCAGAAGCAGCGCTAGACCGGGAACGGACCAGCTTCTTCCCAGGCAAAAGAGTGACTTGTGAGGACTCGCGGTCACACTCTGTGCATAGAGACTTTCTACTAGCCAGCCGGACTGCTGGTAGATCCCCTCGGAGCAACGACGGCCCTGCGCGATTCCTCCGCCCGTCCTACTCCGAGCTGCACCTCGACTGGTTGGCCGGTAGCCAGATGACGCCGGGACAACGCCCATTGGACAACCGCTGGAACAGAGACTGCAACAGAGCCTGTCAGCTGGTTTGGTGTTCGTGCCAGGAAATTCCAAATCCATACACAGTGGATAAGTAAACCCCATGTTCTACATTGTGTCTTGAGAATTCAATTGTACCTCAACACAAGTTGTTATCAATTTAATTCATGAGTAATGTATTTACTTCCGCGTTTAGAGTAACAGTGGGTAATAACACTGATTAGCGATTTGGTAACCAAACGATATATATTGACATATATTCTCTGTTGTGTATCTCTTTGTGTTTGCATCTCTTCGAAATTATATACCTTGTATATTGATAACCCTCACAGTAAGGTCTGCCGCTCGTATCCAGGCAGACTAATATATGTTTGGTGCACAATTTATATTAATAAATGTATCTCATGTATTGAACCCGTGTGTGTGCGTTGTTAGTTGTTCTGACGATTGATTTTCTAAAAGCCCCAACGAACAACCTCGTGATTACTGCTACAATTAATAATTGTCTCAGTAAACCCATCAAACCACTACAACAGTTTACATACTGTAATACTGTATGTTTATGTTCCCAAAATTAATATAATCTATGGCCTTCACATGCGTTATGCTACTATTCTTTTTATGCTCAGCTACTAAGATTTCCCTTCAGTGGTAAAATTCCATATAAATATTCAATACTAAAACGGGCACAGTAAAGACATTTAAATCTTTCTACGACCGACCAACGCACCACGAGTGCCCCTGTCGGTCAACCAATCATGTGTCTGTGCCGCGCACTTTGAATGGCTGCACCTGTATAAGTGTAAGCAATTATAATTATTATTAAAAGAAACTAATACTATTCAGAATGTAATTATTATTTTGGAAATGTTTTTACGTGCTCTTTCTGACCATATTGTTTATATACTTTGTGAAAAGTGATAATGTTTTAACCATTTCTGCGAATTCGCTCATTATCGGCATTAACAAAATACTTTTAGAATTTGATTAACAGGGAATATAATATGGAATCGCGTATCTAAAGAGCATGCTTGCCTCATCACCGCCTTTCCCTCTGAATAGCTAGTCAAATAATAGGCAGTGAAAAAATGTGTCTGTCCGTGGGGGGAAAGGGGACTGTCTTTCATTGGAAGGTAGCCTATTCTACTCTGAGAATGTAGGGAGGAGGAAAAGTGCCTTTTCACTGATAAAGTTGTGTTAACAAAAACTACAGTATGCTTAAGAGTTGTTAAACCGGTTTTGTTTATTTTTCGGCACAGCCAGCCAGCCCAAACCACACAGACACCAGCTAGCCTGCTAGAGCACCACAATTCACACTAAACTACATCACAGATCACAGATCAGTCCCAGTGTGTGAAATATTGCTGTTTGATCTTTTATCTGAGCTTTAATAGAGAGCTTATCACTATTAATATAACTATCGAGTGGCATAAAATACAACTTTTTTCTATAGATGACACTTTTGTAAAATGTATTTATAAAATAAAAACGATTACAATCTAATCTTTCCACGTTTGATCCCATGTGGAAGACCGGGGTAAGGTTAGCTTGATGTTCGAAAATGATTTTGGCACGCCTGTAGCGTTGTCACGAAACCTCCTAGAGTTATGAAAACACTTGCTGTGTGTACAAAGTACATTGTGACTGACTTCAAAGCCTTCATTATGTTGTTTTTACACCATTTTTTTGACCACGCACGAATATTCTTATGGCCATATCTTCACAAGGGAAACACAGAAAGCCCTCAAACCAAATGCATTTTAAAGACTTGTGAAAGTTTTCACAGCCTCTACATAAAACTATCAGTGAGCTAATTCTTTTTGTAAACCTCCGGTTTTCCATCGATGCGTAATTACGCACTACCTGGAACACTGGGGGACCACTGTGTACACAAGTCCACAACGCGAGAAATACTGCTCAATACGGCTTCGTGCGAAAAACCTGTATATCACCATAATCACCAACAATTAACCACACTGTAAGCAACGGGAATAAAGCTTTGTTTGATTTCTGAAACCCTTTCTTTGTCCTGTTTTCATTCAGGTAAAGGTCAAATATATACACAATACTGCTGCCTGCAGGAAAATTCCTATTCTTTACTCAGCAGCTTATTAAAAACAGCACCAATGATGTTCAAGCTGATTTTTTACACAGAAGACTGACACAGCTTTGCATTGTGAACCTCTTTTTCTCGTGCTTTTATTTAATGTGGCACTATGCACTGGGATAGTAGTATGCTCTTCACAAGCTAATAGCATTTAAACCACAGCTCCCACAGTGCTGCAAGCAAGTGTGTTACACATTAAGCAGGTCCTCTGATCTTTTTAAGCCTTTCTTTGGGCTGTGAAACCTCTTTTAGTATTTTTTTAAATGATTTTTTTCAATATGTTACCATTAGACATGCAATACACTGGGAGAGTGGGGTCTTCTTCATAACTCAATAGCTTTTTAAGCACAACACCCACAGTGCTGAAACTAAGTGTTTCACACACTAGACAGGTCTTCTGACCTTTCCCAGCTTTGTTTTGGCTTGTGAAACTGTTCTTTATTTTGTAATGATTTTTTGAAGGTGACACTACAGATAATACACTGGAATAGGATGGTCTTCCTAATGACAATAGCATTTTAAGCATAACATTCACAATGCTGCAACCAAGTGTTTTACACACCAGACAGCCCCCCCCCCTCACCATACACAACCTTGCATTGTGCTGTGAAACTTTTCTTTATTTTTTATGATTTTTTCAATGTGGCACCATTAGAGAGGCGGTACATGGGAATAGGGGGGTGCTATTCATGAGTCAATAGCTTTTCAAGCACAATATTCAAAATGCTGCAACCAAGTGTTCAACACTCTAGACAGGCCCACTGACCTTTCACAACCTTGTGTTGGTTTGTGAATCTTTTCTGTAATTTATTATTATTTTTGGAATACTGCACCATTTGACAGTCAATATACGGGGATGGGGGGTGCTTCCAGTAATTTCTGGGTTTTCTGTGTTTAATTTCAGTTTCACATTGGTTCTGAAAGTTAACACTTTTGCAAGACATACTCTTTTTTGGGCATTTTGAAACTGTTACTTAGCTTTCTTTCTGAGGGGAGTTATCCTGAGAAAAGATGTACTTTACTGTTTTCTTTATTTTTAAACTTAGCTATTATGCTATGCTGTGCAGTATGGGGGTGGCTATTTACTTATCAATAGTGCCTGGAATCTAAAACCATTAGAAGGGTTACAAACAACAGGAGGCCATTCACTCAATCTAGCTAATGTAGTAGTTAATAATATATTAATCTGAGGATCTTATCCTGCTTTTTTTAAAGAAGCCCAAGTAATTGGACAGCCGGAATCCTGATCAAGAGAAACATGATCAGATTTTCCCTGGTTCCGAAAAAAAATCTAAAGTATACTAGTTTGTCACTCTTCTCACACCCTCTTTGCTTAATGGCTTTTCATACTAATCTGATCAATCTAACTGCTTATTTTCTGTGCTTTCTCTATTCTGCTAGATTTATAATTATTCTGAAAATATTCTTCTTGAAATGACTCATTTCTAAATTCCTGTTTTCACTGTTAACATCTTGCAGCAACTCTGTGACAAAATATACACTAAGCTCAACCAGACAGTTCATCCTGCTACCAACATTGACTTTGTCTTTATTAAGTGGTTTCATTAGTGATGAAGGCTAAACTTTCTTGGAAAAATGTCTTTTATGTGTTGCAAAAAACTGAATATATTTACAAATCCTTTCACCTGCTCCATTTCTACAACTTTTTGCTCATGTGCATTTTTGTATTTTTTACACCTCTAGCACTTTAACATCCTTAATTTTCATTTGCCTTAATTAAAAAAAAAAACATTTGCCCAGCCTAAGAGGGGGGTCTGCTCTCATTGACAGCTGACACTCCTCCATACACTTAAGTGAAAAATTAATAACGCCAATGTAAACATCAATTTTACAACTTGTTAATAATAAAAATGTTAAGTTCTCTAAAGCTTTCTCAGTCAAGTATGATAATTCACCCAGGGAGCTGCGTAAGCATGCGCGCCTCAGCTAAACAGGCAAGAAACGCTTTCAGAGAAAACAGTGTTTCAGGTGTGAAGAACACAGATCACCAATTCAATTTCAGCCTTAACCTGTCCCCACACACCCTGCCCCCACTGCGATTAGAATATACACAAAGGACTGAAATCTTTAGAGTAGATGATCAGGTGTTTCGCAGACGTGAGCATAGAACGTAATTCAGGCTTTATAAACTCACACCTGGGATTTGATTAATTAAAAAAACGTTTTTTGTAAAAACTGCACCAGGTATTAGATCATGTTTATAATAAAGTTATATCACTGGGCAGTGGTGGACGTTGCGCTACAGATGCAGCCATTCAAAATGGGTGAGGTATTTCGCGGCATACCCCGGTGGGCGTGTCACGGTATCACGCGGTATCACGCATTTCACGTGTGTCACGTGACTAACTATCCGGCGTCGCCTTGTAAAACCGCCAGGGGGAGCTTAACCTCTCATGTACAGCATTTGAGCCTTTAATTTTGAACTGTGTATTACAGCATGTTAATCATCAGTCATTAAAATGTTGGTATATTTTATGAAAGCAAGATTGCTCAGTTGGACAAAAGTACACAACCTACCTTTATCAGAAATATTTATGCATCAAAGCCTTTACTGAAGATATTACTAATAGTATTAATAATGGATGACTTTGGACAAGCTGTATACTCAAAGTATAATTTCTTTAGCACATTTGTACAAGCACTTGGAATCTGTCCAAGCCATACTTTGTCAGGCATTTTGTTTTACTTCAACGGGCATAAAAACTTTCTTGCTTTTAACAGGGCGTTTCATAATTTCTAGCTACGAAAATGATTTAAAATGCGACACCTATCATTCAACTAGAGCTTAAAATATCACAAGGAAAAATACACACCGGTATTCCATTTCTCCCTAAACATTGTAAGCTTCGAAGTCTTTAACTAACGTGATACCGGAGTCAACAAGCATACTTTTAGAATTTGATTAAAAGGGAATATAATATGGAATCGCGTATCTAAAGAATTTAATAACGGTATAATTATATCCGTGTACTGCGGCAGGGCTGTGTAGGGCTGTTTCGCCTGCCTGATCATGCAAGCTGTCTTGTAGCCTACTGGTCTAGGTGCGTGACTACCAACTGGCAGGTTGTGTGTTTGAATCCAGCTGGACCGTTTAATTGAATTAAAAAAAATTATTTAACACGAACATTAAGCTGTTTACATCTTCCGCCTGAGAACAGTCACCCGTTGCTACCCAACGCAGAATGGTGATTGGCTGACACTATCTGACACCCCTCTGATTGGAGAAAAAAGACGTGCTGGTTTGCTATACACACTGTGCCAGGAAGAGGATTTCTTTCTATTCAAAACGTGTATTTTAAAAGTTTAAGAAGTAAAAACCTTACAGCGTACACAGATTTCTAAACTGATCAGGATCGTTATCTTTGTCTTATGCATAATAATGTTCAGCGCTCTGTCCAGCAAATTAATAATAAACTTTATTTTATATAGCGTTTTAAACGAATAAGTAATTAGATTGCTCATAAACCTAATCACTTGCTTTTTCTTTTTATTTAGGCTCAGATTTCAACTATAGATCGTATTATTAATAACCATAATAACAACCAACCAACAAAAACAACCATATAAACATAATGGTGGTGCTGGACCTTCCAGTTTTATTTATTTTTTAATCGCGTAACATAAACATATTACCGTATGCAAACTGTACTGTATACAATATGTATATGTATATTTAATGTCTTAACTGTGCCCGTTTAAGTATTGAATATTCATATCTAATTTTACCACTGAAGGGAAATCTTAACATAAACATACAGTATATGGCTGGTCTCGGTACTTTAAAGAAAAAAATACACACCGGTATTCCATTTCTCCCTAAACATTGTAAGCTTCGAAGTCTTTAACTAACGTGATACCGGAGTCAACAAGCATACTTTTAGAATTTGATTAAAAGGGAATATAATATGGAATCGCGTATCTCAAGAAATTAATAACGATATAATTATATTCATGTTGCAAAAGAACTGCAACGGACATAAAAACTCCCTTGCATGGTTTCATTACGACCAGAATCGGTCTTGAGATATTTTTAACTTGATTTACAGTATTTGAGAGGTATGTCTTAACACCGATACTACAGTGCTTAAGTACTGCTCACGTATATGTTTCTAGGTTTATATTATGCATTTCATATGGTCAAATTACTTTTGAGCAACTAATAAGAAGCGCGAAACGGTATGCGTTTTACTTTCGTTTTGTGCTGGGACCCGTGGATTGATTAGAGATATCAAGTACATACAAGTCATTTTTTAAATGTTGTAGTTCGTCTTGAAAAAATGTTACGAGTACATCATCTATCAACAATTACACAGGTTCTGTTTCCATATTGCGGATTTTGGTTACGTAATATTATTTTCTAGATTTCACGTTGTGAATATGATGGGATGTCTGATGGGATGTTTCTAAAAATCCATCCTCTGTAAAACGTCTTCTCTAGTTGTCCTGCATATGTATTCGCTAATGAAGCTGTGTGTTCTGAGCCTGGATCTCTACATTTCTGTATGAACCAGCTTAGAGGGCTAAAGACAGCTTGTGTTTAAATTGACTTGATGTGACTTGTTCTGTGCCAAGTCACATTATTTTATAGCGTTTTAAAAGCGTTATCAAATACGGTGTTACTGTAGTTTACTGAGTCCCATGTCACATGGTCTGTGATTGAAACCTGTAAAACCGGTTTAATTCGTCACAGCCAGCACTCTTCAGGTGTGAGGGTCTTCTGCTCAGAATGAAACGCTAAAATGTTTGTGTATATTCTAATGGTAGTGGGGGCGGGGTGTGTGGGAACAGGTTTGGTTGAAATTGCATTGATCTATGTTCTTCACACCTGAAACATTTTCTCTGAAAGCATTTTCTTCGCAGTTTAACCGATCTTGTTACAGCATGTTACAGTTTACTATTATTAACCATATTAATTTTAAGTGCTTAATGTAAAATCTTGTAAAAATATATTTTCATTGTTCAAATATACATTAAGTCTGACTATCATATTATAAGTTTAATACAAAACTAAAGAAAAAATAGGGTTAAATATAATTCAAAATATTTTGCTAACAATGTTAACTGTTTATGAATAATAAAATGTATTAACTAAGGAGTAGGATGGCACAGTTGTTAGTATGTTTTTTGTTTTGTTTCTTTTTCATAAATACAACAGTAGTACCTGATGTCTCAGTGGCTTTCAAAATTAAATTATGCATGCAAACCTGTGAACTAGAAAGATAACTAAGATATCCATCCATTATATTCCATAATATCCATGAAATATATGGCGCTGAAATACAGTATGTGTGACGCATAAAAGACACCAAGGGATTGGGTGAGCTCCCATCACAAAAAAAAAACTGCAAACCTGCACTACAGCGACCATAGTACAGTATGGAGACCAAGGCGTTTTACGGGAAGAGACGGGGTGCTTCTGCCGCCCCAGCTTCCAAAGAGCGAAGGGTAAGCAAATACAGCAGACTTCATCTGAAATACGCGATTACAGCGCATATTACAAGGTATTATTGCCGTTTTGAATTTTAAATTCAATTATAATTATTTCTTCGTAGCCTGTTCTTCAAGAAAACACCGCACGGGCGAAACGATCTACCACCAGGACAGTAAAAAAGAAAGCGGTAAGACGGAAAAAAAGAAAAGTTTATTTTGACTTCTGTTCCGCGACTGATGAATACTACTGTGTGACTTTATTTCTTACATGAATTATGTTATTTTGCCACAGGCCGTGGGTCTCTGCTCTCGGCCACTGGCCAGGGTGCCAACCTGTAGAAGCAGCACCTGTATGGAGACATTTCGGCAGCAGCGGGAGCATTACGATGCATTACTGGGGAGGATTGGGAGGCTAGAGTTCCAGCAGTCAAACAGTTGAGCAGCTGTCTCCCGAAAAGTGCCTCTCCCCACCGCGCAGGCTGCAATGCCTGGCGGAAGCTCTGCCCCCCGCAGAGCACACACCGCCTCAGCACACTCCATCCCGGCCTCTCAGTTCACCACCGCGCAGGAATCTGTTGATGCTGTCCCCGCCGGCTATCTCCCCCCAGGAAGCACAGCGGAATTCACAGATGCCAGTGGGACGAATAATTCTCCCAGATGTCCAACTGCTACCCATCACCCAGGAGATGGAGGGGGGGTTGTACTTGCAGTGCATCGGCATAGACGGGAAAGCAAGAGCCGACCGCTACGCCGCCCTCGTGTTTCGAAATCTTGTGACTTTTGAAATTTACTGGGGGTGGACCACGTCTGTAAATTTCGATGGGTCCAGAGGCAAAAGTGCCTTGCCTTGCAATCTCCGGGAAACCATTAGTACGATGGTGAATCGGAGATTCTCAACCCTTGCTGCGTACGACTGGAAAAGAATTCGTGATCGGATCAACGAAATGCTTCGTAGGAGGAGGCGGTCTTTTCCTCTTGTCTAACAGTCTGTCCACAAACAAAACATTCCTGTTAGACAAGAGGAATTGAAAAAAAAAAAATTTTGTCAATGAAAACCGGTGTGTGTGTCTCTCCCTGCTGGATGTCCCTCTCACAAACTGCTGAATGAATAAAATAATTTTATTGAAAACGAGTTTGCGATTGTCTGGTCTTTAAATTCTTGAGATACGCGATTCCATATTATATTCCCTTTTAATCAAATTCTAAAAGTATGCTTGTTGACTCCGGTATCACGTTAGTTAAAGACTTCGAAGCTTACAATGTTTAGGGAGAAATGGAATACCGGTGTGTATTTTTTTCTTTAAAGTACCGAGACCAGCCATATACCGTATGTTAAGATTTCCCTTCAGTGGTAAAATTAGATATGAATATTCAATACTTAAACGGGCACAGTTAAGACATTAAATATACATATACATATTGTATACAGTACAGTTTGCATACGGTAATATGTTATGTTTATATGGTTGTTTTTGTTGGTTGGTTGTTATTATGGTTATTAATAATACGATCTATAGTTGAAATCTGAGCCTAAATAAAAAGAAAAAGCAAGTGATTAGGTTTATGAGCAATCTAATTACTTATTCGTTTAAAACGCTATATAAAATAAAGTTTATTATTAATTTGCTGGACAGAGCGCTGAACATTATTATGCATAAGACAAAGATAACGATCCTGATCAGTTTAGAAATCTGTGTACGCTGTAAGGTTTTTACTTCTTAAACTTTTAAAATACACGTTTTGAATAGAAAGAAATCCTCTTCCTGGCACAGTGTGTATAGCAAACCAGCACGTCTTTTTTCTCCAATCAGAGGCGTGTCAGATAGTGTCAGCCAATCACCATTCTGCGTTGGGTAGCAACGGGTGACTGTTCTCAGGCGGAAGATGTAAACAGCTTAATGTTCGTGTTAAATAATTTTTTTTAATTCAATTAAACGGGCACAGTTAAGACATTAAATATACATATACATACTGTATACAGTACAGTTTGCATACGGTAATATGTTAATGTTACGCGATTAAAAAATAAATAAATAAAAATGAAGAGTCCAGCACCAGCTGGATTCGAACACACAACCTGCCAGTTGGTAGTCACGCACCTAGACCAGTAGGCTACAAGACAGCTCGCATGATCAGGCAGGCGAAACAGCCCTACACAGCCCTGCCGAAGTACACGGATATAATCATACCGTTATTAAATTCTTTAGATACGCGATTCCATATTATATTTCCTTTTAATCAAATTCTAAAAGTATGCTTGTTGACTCCGGTATCACGTTAGTTAAAGACTTCGAAGCTTACAATGTTTAGGGAGAAATGGAATACCGGTGTGTATTTTTTTCTTTAAAGTACCAAGACCAGCTATATACTGTATGTTTACGTTCCAAAATTAATATCGTTTATGGCCTTCACACGCGTTACAGTATGCTCCTATTCTTTTTATGCTCAGCTACTAAGATTTCCCTTCAGTGGTAAAATTCAATATCTACAACGGGCACAGTAAAGACATTAACAGTAAGTCTTTCTACGACAGACCAACGGACCACGAGTGCCCCTGTCGGTCAACCAATCACGCACCACGGTACCCCGTGTCATCATACCTGCGGTATCTGTACCGCGGTGTCTGTACCGCGCACTTTGAATGGCTGCATCTGTATTTTGACAGTAACCTGCTAATCTACTTATAAGTGTATAAAACATGATTTTATTTCTGTACAGAATGTGTGTTAAATTAAAAAAAAATAAAAGTGTTTCAAATGTGTAACTAATAAGTAGTGGAGTCTGCAAAGGAATAAGTAATAGGTTTATTCCATGCTGAAAAGAGAAGAGAGAAAACAGAACGTTTCGACTGTGAAGACCGACACAGCTTTGCATTGTGTATCTCTTTTTCTAAGAAAACATTACTCAGTCTGTCTGTGGGGGGGAGGGAAACTGACTTTCACTGAATGGCTTGCCTAATCTACTTTGAAAATGAAAGGGGGAGGAAAAAAGTGTCGTAAAACAGATTTCTTTACAAACAATTTATCCAGTGGGGCAATTTAACAGATGCCTCAAGCCTTTGAAAGGCTACTTTGAAAAACAAAAATAGCAAATATTATGGACACTATATTGAAATTTTTAGAATTTGATTAATAGGGAATATAATATGGAATTGCGTATCTAAAGAAATTAATAACAATATATATTAATATACTGTAGCTTAAATCCTGCTTAACTAAAAATTAAACACAAGAAGAGTATTATTGGAGGCTCTGGTGAAATTTCTCTGTAAACTGAAGAGTTAAAGGGGGACACTTGTGTATCGCCTCCTTTTAAACGTGTAAAAAAGGAACATTCCAATGTTAATGTGACACGGAAGATATTATTAATAATGTATTGAATTCAGCGAGGACGGCCACAAAGACTCATACTGTACTTTGTGGAGTGAAACATGGCTGTTTATTTCTTTTCGGCACAACCAGCCAGCCAGCACTCCCACGAGAGCTGAGAGAGAGAGAGAGAGAGAGAGAGAGAGAGAGAGAGAGAGAGAGAGAGAGAGAGAGAGAGAGAACTCTCCCAGGGAACTATTTACACAAAAACGTGCGATCTGCCCAGACTGTACGCCTGTTTTACAGCTGCACTGGTCAGCGGCTTTCCTACTCCCCGCCATGCCCCTCACCGCGTACCCCAACCGGGCGAATTCGCTATATTAATGTAGGGCTTTGGGGCTCACATGGGTTTGCACCCTACACCATGCGGTAACGCTGTGTACATACAGTACGAACATGTTGTGATATTTAGAAATATAAAAAATGTAAATAGAGTGTCCATAATATTTGTGATTTTAGTTTTTCACAGAAATGTTTATTTGTTAAAAGAAAACTCATGGCAAAAGCTGGATTTAAACACCCACCGTGTTCAAGTCACAGTCAGTCAGTCACTTAAGCCATCACACCACAAACACAGTGACATATCAACCACTGAAACAGCCATACACATATCAATAGAGTCTTATACTACTGTTTGTGCTACAGTACATGAATATAATTATATCGGTATTAATTTCTTTAGATACACGATTCCATATTTTAATAGTTTTGGGTTCGACGAGGACGGACTCAGTGACTCAGACACTTGTTGAGTAAAGAAAACAGCGCTCTTATTAATCTTCGGTACAGCCAGCACAGCACTCCCATGACTGCGCACCAGCAGAGCAAAAGACTGACTGAAAGTGAGAGAGAACAAGCAAGAGCCAGAGAGAGAGCAACACACTGGGGTCTATTCGGGTAGCTACACAGGGATAGGGTGGCAATTGGATATAAGTATAACAGGGGTGAGTAACCAGGGAACTATTTACAAGAATGCGGGTGATCTCATCACACTGTACGCCCGTTTCGCAGCGGATCAGCTGCACTGGTCAGCGGCTTTCCTTGTCCCTGCCCTGACCACTACTACTCCTGTCCTGCCCCTCGCCACGCACCCCAGCCAAGCACTCTTCAGCCGCAGCACCAGGCAAATGTGCTACACTGCCCCCACCTGAGAGGTCTGGCGTCCCGCTGACGTTGAATAGCCCGTCTACATCTAGCACACAATCCTGCAGCCTTTGCAGCACCCGGCAAGTGCGCTCACTGCGTCGAGGTAGAGTCTGGCAGTCCTCCCCCTCAGCCCCCCCCGGCCTGGTGAAATCTGGACCTGGCTTCTCCCCGTGCTCCTCTGCGCCCTCCCGTTCAAGCGCCCTCTCGCGATCCCTGAAGGGATCCAGGCAGTCACAGTGCAGCACCACCACCTTCCCCCTCTTTCCGAACCGGACATGGTAGCAGACCTCCCCCACGACCTCTAGGACCTCCCTGGGTCCCTCCCAGGCCAGCGCCAACTTCGGGCTGAAGCCCTTGCGGCGCTGCAGGTTGTAAACCCAGACGAAGTCCCCCAGTCTGAAAGGGGTCCCACTGCAGCACAGATCATAGTACTGCTTCTGCTGTACCCCCGCCTGAGTCAGGCAGCTTCGGGCGAAGCTGTGTACTCACAGCATCTGCTGCTGCAGGTCTCACTTTTAATCCGCCCCGGCTGTGCCAGCACTCCTCCCGGCGGCGAACCGAATGCCAAAGTGTGTGCAGGCCGGGGTGCACCTGGTGGACTCCTGCACAGCGGTCTGGTACGCCCAGAGGGTGAGGGATAAGTGGCAGTCTCAGTCCCACTGGTGCGGCAAGACCCTGGTCGCTGTGGAGCTCCTCCGGCACCCCCAGCCTGGCAAACATTCCCTCCAGCAGGGCATCTGCTATGGTGGCTACTGCTCTGATCCAGGAAGGCATAAGCCTCGGGCTACTTCATAAAGTAGTCCACCGCCATCAGGACGTAGCGGCTGCCCGCATTGGTACACAGAAACGGCCCAGCATGTCCACCACCACCCGCTCCATGGGCGCCCCCACCTGATGTTGTTGGAGGGGCGCCCATGAATGGCCGGGAGGACCCTTCTGGGCCATGCAGATCGCGACGTCTGGCAGAACTGCTCCACGTCCTGGTGACAGATACCCCAATAGAAGCGGCCTTGGAGTCGCCACTGAGTTTTCGCGGAGCCAAAGTGCCCTAGGCCCAGCTGCCCATGCACCGCGCAGAGAACCACCCTGCGGAGTGACCACAGCACCACAAGCTGCCACCTGACCTCGCCGCTGGAGGGCACCCGCCATCCCATTCCTCACCTCCCACAGTGCGCAGAGTGCCTTCATGGACTTGGGGTGAGGGGCGAGCTCCTCCTGCATGGTCTGTGTCCTGTGCCTTCCAGCAGAGCACCGGCCCGATGTCGGGGTCTGCCTCCAGCTGCCAGGTCTGTCAGGCCCACACCAAACGGCCCGCTCAGAGACGTGGCCGCGGCGCTCGCTTTCCCCTCGCCACGGACGGCCTCCTCAAGCTGCTCCTGCCAGGCGCAATAGCTCACAGGACCTCTGCGAGATAGTTTCCATTTCGGTGGCGAGACCCCGCATAGTGCACGACCGTGAAGTCTTATTCTTGCAGGATCTCAATCCACCTCGCCATTTGACCCTCCGGCTCTTTGAAATTGAGCAGCCAGGTAAGGGACGCATGGTCCGTCCGCAGTTTAAACTGGGTTTAAAAGTGGCGGACGGCTGAGACTACAGCCAGCAACTCCCTCTAGGTGACACAATAATTTATCTCGGCCTTATTGAGCACATGGCTAAAGTACGCGACGAACCTCTCACTGCCCGGCCCCTCCTGTGCTAGCACTGCGCTCACCCCCGTATCACTGGCATCTGTATCTAGCACCTGAGGCAACTTCGGATCCGGGAAAGCCAAGACGGGAGCCCCCACCAGTGCCTCCTGCAGTCCCCGGAAAGCTGCCTCACAGTCAGCTGCAGTCCTCATCCCTCGCCGTGAACAGATCTTCGAATGTTTATGTTCCTAAATTAATATTGTTTATGACCTTCAGATGCGTTATGCTCCTCTTCTTTTTATGCTCAGCTACTAAAATGTCCCTTTAGTTGTAAAATTCCATATAAATATTCAATACTAAGTGGAATAAAACATGCACAGTATGTTTCACTAACAACCAATGCACCACAATGAGTCTTTTACAGCGCTGTGGAGGAATTTTGGCCCACTCATCTTTGCAGAATTGTTGTAATTCAGCCACATTGGAGGGTTTCGTGCCTTAACCGCTTTTTTAAGGTCATGCCACAACATCTCAATCAGATTCAGGTCAGGACTTTGACTAGGCCGCTCCAAAGTCTTCATTTTGTTTTTCTTAAGCCATTCAGAGGCGGACTTGCTGGTGTGTTTTGGATCATTGTCCTGCTGCAGAACCCAAGTGCGCTTCAGCTTGAGGTCACGAACAGATGGCCGGACATTCTCCTTCAGGATTTTTTGGTAGACAGCAGAATTCATGGTTCCATTTACCACAGCAAGTCTTCCAGGTCCTGAAGCAGCAAAACAGCCCCAGACCATTACACTACCACCACCATATTTTACTGTTGGTATGATGTTTCTTTTCTGAAATGCTGTGTTACTTTTACGCCAGATGTAATGGGACACACACCTTCCAAAAAGTTCAACAGAGTATTTTCCCAAAAGTCTTGGGGATCATCAAGATGTTTTCTGGCAAAACTGAGATGAGCCTTTATGTTCTTTTTGTTCAGCAGTGGTTTTCGTCTTTGAACTCTGCCATGCAGGCCATTTTTGCCCAGTCTCTTTCTTATGGTGGAGTCATGAACACTGACCTTAACTGAGGCAAGTGAAGCCTGCAGTTCTTTGGATGTTGTTGTGGAGTTTTTTCTGACCTCTTGGATGAGTCGTCGCTGCGCTCTTGAGGTAATTTTGGTCGGCCGGCCACTCCTGGGAAGGTTCACCACTGTTCCATGTTTTCGCCATTTGTGGATAATGGCTCTCACTGTGGTTCGCTGGAGTCCCAAAACTTTAGAAATGGCTTTATAACCTTTTCCAGACTGATAAATCTCAATTACTCTGTTTCTCATTTGTTCCTGAATTTCTTTGGATCGCAGCATGATGTCTAGCTTTTGAGGGTCTTTTGGTCTACTTCACTTTGTCAGGTGTGGCAGTAATCAGGGCTGGGTGTGGCTAGAGAAGTTGAACTCAGCTTTCCAAAGATGTGATAAACCACAGTTGATTCATTTTTTAACAGGGGGAGGGGCAATCACTTTTTCACAAAGGGCCATGTAGGTTTGGATTTTTTTTCCCTTAATAATAAAAACCTTCATTTAAAAACTGCATTTTGTGTTTACTTGTGTTATTTTTGTCTAATATTTCAATTTGTTTGATGATCTGAAACATTTCAGTGTGAGAAACATGCAAAAAAATAAGAAATCAGGAAGGGGGCAAACACTTTTTCACACCACTGTATACTGTGAAGGACAGCACAGTTCCGACAATGCTGAATTCTAACAAATAAACATACATAAAATTAATGAAGATGTTCCCAAAAAGAAGAGAAAACACTTACTAGATACCTCTCCTCATCCTTCATGCCTGGAGTTCGGATCATGTGGTTCTGTTCTCCTCTCCAGTCACCAAAACGACGGAAAAAGTAATTTGACAGAAATCTATTTATGGGATCCCTAATTATATTGATGTACACAGGCTGTTCCATTCTAAACCTGAGAAAGGACAGTATATTAGACAATAAGTTAGGTTTTGGCAACTACATTCTGATAATCTCATTCATTACAGTTTGATTCACAATACAGATCTCAGCTCTAAATTAAAAGTAACAGCAACAAACCTTGTAAAATTTATAGTATGCTAATAAAACCATTTTAAGGTTTGTGCTGGTTAAGGTAAATGAAAATAGAAAGCAAGAGATTCTAACATAAAGTAAGCTCCACATTGCAGTACAAACCTCGTACAAATGAATTGCCTCAAGGGTCACCGAGGCCATTTAGTTTAAGTTTTAACATGAAGAGAATAATGAACCATACTAATTTAAGCAATATGTGTAATATCAATAACTATATTTGGGTCCACCCCTTTGTATTTATTATGTCTACTAGCCCTTCAGCTTTAAGGCAAGTAAAGGACAAAGTGTAGTTACATTTTGAGGAGTGTTTTTTTTTCCCTGAAAGGAGAAGAGGAGTATAATTGGTCAGCTGCTGAATGTTACATATAATTAAATATCAAACAATTAAAAGATTACCAATTTTGCAATGATCACACTTATTTTTATCTTGAAAGATGATGTATGAAGTGAAATAAGTTTCCAATTTTACCTTCTGAAGTTGAGAAAGTGTACATGACGAGTGAACAAGAATGGCTGAGGAATACTACTGATATTTTTTATCAAGTCCACCTAAAACAGAGAAAGCAGAATTAGAACTTCAAAAGCAGACAAACCTGGTTGCTAAAAGCTTATCCAAGATCTTATCTCACCAAATCATTTGTTGAAAAAAACTAGGGTGCACATTAAAATAACAGGGAAGAGAGTATGGACAAAAGTAGCCAGTATTGAAAACACAGCAAAATACATACACAACTAAGAAGAAATTAAAACCCATCTAATAAGGTCTGTGGTTTAGGGAACAGACACAATATAGTGTCTGATTAATTTTATATAGGATATTTGGAAAAACAGAAGGTGGGGTGGAATAACAATTTCAGTAGGACACAGACTATACATACTGTAAACCAATCAAGTCTAATCTCGTCTGTTGCAGAAACAGTGGTCTGAAGATAAAATTTATCAGTAATCAGACGCTCATATCACAGATAGCAGGTAAATCCGACTGATAAAATCTTAGACTGAGAAATATGTTTTAATGGTGGTTATAAACTCCTATCCACAGGATAATGCCTTCCATGGCAGGATGTTTGATCTAGTGGAACTGGTAAATATACAGTAGCCTTCTATGAACAGAATCAATACAAATCATGACTTTACACAACAAAACAATAAGAAGACATGACTGATAACTTGATGTTGAAATACTAGGGTAATTTCAAAACAGCATCATTGTAAATGTTTGACCTGTCTGATTTTTTTATATACCTTGTCTGTTCTGTCCTGGTATTTCATATAAAAAATAAGATACATGTTTATGAATAATAAGTAATAGAACAAAGGCAATTAAAAATTGGGCCAAAAACAGAGAAAACACATAATAAGAAAGCTTCTAGAGATGTGGTGAAATAGATGATGGCATAACTTTTCAGCTCTTGGGCATTTAGAGCAAAACTTCACAGAATTCAACTTTTTTCTTCAAGCTTAGCTAATTTTACAATCCAATAATGAGTGGGGTAAAATCCCAAAATGGTCTACCAAGACAGAAAGGACAAGAAGAGCTTGATGTGAGAACAGAACATGACGACAACTGCTTCTCAGAGAAAGAACATGGCAATGGCCAAAAACACGAGTGAAAGCTTTTGGGCAATCTATGCAATCAGTAAGGAAATATGTGATCTAAAGACAGAGATGATGAAGGAACTTTATGAGTTGAAAGACTAATTCAAAAGAGATATCAAAGCAGAGCTCATTGATCTAGAAAAACAACAAACCAGAAGCTATAAGATCCAATTAAAGATACAGATGCAGCCATTCAAAGTGAGCGGTACAGACATGTACCGCAGGTAATTGGCTGCGGTATCGCGTATCATGATGCAATATGACGCGGTGCGTGATTGGTTGACCGACAGGGGCACTCGTGGTCCGTTGGTCTATCGTAGAAAGACTTACTGTAAACGTCTTTACTGTGCCCGTTGTAGATATTGAATTTTACCACTGAAGGGAAATCTTAGTAGCTGAGCATAAAAAGAATAGGAGCATACTGTAACGCGTGTGAAGGCCATAAACGATATTAATTTTGGAACATAAACATACAGTATATAGCTGGTCTTGGTACTTTAAAGAAAAAAATACACACCAGTATTCCATTTCTCCCTTAACATTTTAAGCTTCGAAGTCTTTAACTAACGTGATACCGGAGTCAACAAGCATACTTTTAGAATTTGATTAAAAGGGAATATAATATGGAATCGCGTATCTAAAGAATTTAATAACGGTATGATTATATTCGTGTACTGCGACAGGGCTGTGTATGGCTGTTTCGCCTCCCTGTTCATGCGAGCTGTCTTGTAGCCTACTGGTCTAGGTGCGTGACTACCAACTGGCAGGTTGTGTGTTCGAATCCAGCTGGTGCTGGACTTTTCTTTTAACAAACATTTCTTCGAAAAAATAGAATAGCGATATTATGGACAATCAATTGACTTTTATATTTCAAAATATCGCAACATGATCGATATTTGCGATATTTTGAACATATCTTCCCTTCTGACAGCGGTTCCTGCTTCTATTGTGTGTGTGTGTGCAACAGAGTAAATTTTTATAGAGAAATGGAGGCTGGACAGTATGCGTTACAATATAAACATTTATATTGATTTAAATCGTGTTCTGATTTAAATCGCAAACGCGTGTTTAATTATGTGTTTTTTAATCATAATCAGGCTAATGCATTTCTACATTTTCTGTATGAACCAGCTTAGAGGTTCATACAGAAAGACAGCTTGTGTTTAAATTGAGTGTAAGGTAATTTATGCTTCTAAAGTCATGGTCAGCATTTATTATTGTACTGTGCTGTAAACTTTTTCTGTGCCTAGTCACATTATTTTATAGCGTTTTTATTGCGTTATTAAATCCGGTGGCGCTTTGTGTTAGTTTCCTGACTCCCATGTCACATGGTCTGTGATTGAATCCCATGGAACTATGACTTTACTTTTTAACAAACATTTCTTTGAAAAAATGAAACGTTTCCCTTGGTCAGAGATTAAATAAAACCTCACTCGCACCAAACAAATTTATATTTCTAAATATCACGACATGATCGAATTTAAGTCTTTTTAATAACAATGAATAGTCACCTATGCGTTACAAAATATACATTTATATTGATTTGAATCACGTTTTGATTTAAATCGTAAACGCGTGTTTAAATATATGTGTTTAAAGGCGATATACTGTAGAAAAGCGCTGATTCCTATGGAGTGTGTCCCGCCGGGGATTCAAAAAAATTATTTTAAATAGGCTGATAAAGCTTAGACTACTGTAACTGTATTCTAGCCTGTATTACAACAGAACATTGGACAATGCAAGGTAAATTGCAAAAATGCACTTGGAATCTGTCCAAGCCCTCCTACAAAAATTATTTAAACTGGGACACTGATCATTCATCTCTAAACTTTATTTTATATAGCGTTTTAAGCGAATAGGTAATTAGATTGCTCATAAACCTAATCGCTTTTTCTACATAAACACAGCGTGATTGCTCTCTGAAAATGCTTTTCCTTTATTTTTACAGTAGGCTCAGATTTCAACTATAGATCGTATTATTATAAACTTTCTTGGAAAAATGTATTTTATGTAAACCATGTTTGCTATTAATTCATTTAGGGCTAAAATACGTTCATTGTCTTCCAATCGAGTCGAGTTGACATTGGTAGCCTGCCACACCCGGACTGTTAAACCAACGCATTAGCACGTCAAAGCCCATTGAGGGTATTGAGCCAGTATTGGCTTTAGTATTCCCCCCCTCTCCCCTCAATTCAATTCAATTCAAGGTGTTTTATTTGCATGACAGATGGGTACAAGCAATGTTGGGTATGTATATTGTAACGCTTACGGCAGGGGCACTCGTGGTCCGCTGGTCTGTCGTAGAAAGATTTACAGTAAACGTCTTTACTGTGCCCGTTGTAGTATTGAATATTTATATGGAATTTTACCACTGAAGGGAAATCTTAGTACCTGAGCATAAAAAGAATAGGAGCATACTGCAACGCGTGTGAAGGACATAAACGCTATTAATTTTGGAACTTAAACATACAGTATATGGCTGGTCTCGGTACTTTAAAGAAAACATACACACCAGTATTCCATTTCTCCCTAAACATTTTAAGCATCGAAGTCTTTAACTAATGCGATACCGGAGTCAACAAGCATACTTTTAGAATTTGATTAAAAGGGAATATAATATGGAATCGCGTATCTCAAGAAATTAATAACGATATAATTATATTCATGTTGCAAAAGAACTGCAACGGACATAAAAACTCCCTTGCTTTTAACAGAGCGTTCCATAATTTCTAACTACGAAAATGCCAGGTGAAAGGATTTGTAAACATATTTTGTTAAAGCAAGTCAGTTTTTTCCGCAACACATAAAATACATTTTTCCAAGAAAGTTTAGCCTTTGTCACTAATGAAACCACTAAATAAAGACATAAATATAGAAATCTTAAGATTTGTTTTATTTAATGTTGGTAGCAGGATGAACTGTCAGGTTGAGCTGAGTGTATATTTTGTCGCAGAGTTGCTGCAAGATGTTAACAGTGAAAAAGGTATTTAGAAATGAGTTATTTCAAGATGAAAATTTTCAGAATAATTGCAAATCTAGCAGGATAGAGAAAGCACAGAAAACTGGCAGTTAGATTGATCAGATTAGTATGAAAAGTCATTTAGCAAAGGGAATGAGAAGAGTGACAAACTAGTATACTTTAGATCTTTTTTTCTGAACCAGGGAAAATCTGATCATGTTTCCCTATAACAATAATAAAATACTTTATTTGATATATCACCATTAAAGGGGGCATCTCAAAGCAATACAGTAGATGTAAAAACAGATAAAAGGACCACAGATTACAAAGTAAATGCATATAAGAAAGACAAGCAGTTAGAGGTGCTACCAAAATTAGAAAATGAAGCAGATACAGACACTAAGTCTTCTGAAAAGAAAGGTTCTGAGGTTAGATTTAAACTGGCCCTGGTGTGTGTGTGTTCGTGTCTGTCTGTCCTGTGATGGACTGGCGCTATGTTCAGGGTGTATTCTGCCTTGTGTCCGTCACTTACTGGGATAGGCTCCAAATCCTCTGTACTGGATAAAGAGATTAGAAATGGATGGAAGTAAAGGCACTGTGTGGATGGAACTATACACAGTGTTAGAAACCCACTATGAAATGGCAGCATCTCACTGAGAATAAAACATTTTATAGTGCTGGCTTAAGGAAACAGCCTTTCCACCTCTCTTGCACATCAGTATCCATACCTAGTTATTTAAACAAATTGCCTCTAATTATAAACATCTTAATATGCTGGCTCTGTGGATCCGCATCAGCTATGTTTGCCCATTCCTTCTATTCATGTGCATCCAACACACAGTTCAACGCTAGCAACTACACAAAATCTAAAATATGAGCTCTACTTGCCACTTACAATACCAACAGTACCAGCTAACTTTAGTAGTGACATTTTCATGGATCTTTTTAACAATAAAATTTACAACATCAGACTTCAGACACAATTAAACAGGCCTCAAAAAAGTCTGGTACAAACATTTTCAGCATGGAATAAACCTTTACTTTAATGGTATAAACCTTAAATGGATTCATATTCTCAATAAGATTTGGTGCTCAGTAACATGACTTAGAAAATGACAGAAGACATACGTATCATGCTTATCCTTCTATGTTTCATAATCGTAAACTCCTTAAGGCAGTTACATTTTCTCTGTTCTGACCTGGAGTTACAGAGAAATTTAAATTCTAATGAGAGATTTGTAATGAGGAAAGTCATACCAATCACTCATACCAGGATTTGCAATTACAATACAAATACTTTCTTTCTGTATGTGTTTATTTTGCAGTTTGAGTCTATGGCATTCCTTTGGGGGTCTATACTCCAAGGCATGACTTTTTTATGGGAACATGACATTTTTTTAAAGTCTTTTAATGCAAGCTTCATATAAACCCTTAGCAGTGGTTACTGTCTGGAGCAGGTACTTGAATGGCACAGATTCATTGAAATGATTCAATTTCTTTTGAAAATATTTGGGATAATACATATTCCAGAAATCACAGCCGTTGAATTATCCAGAAATTAATTTCTCTCAGGGTGTATTTAACCCCTCATGGATGGCATTGTATGAAATGAGTTTGTAGTTCCCCATTTGCCTCTATTATGAGATGCTGTGGACACTATTTTATACAATTTTAGGAGTGTCCATAGGAAGGTATGTTCTAGAAAGAGTGAACTTCTGTTTTGCCATTATTTTTAATAGGGACGTTACATGTTTACACTTGGTGCTCCTACTAGAGGAGAGGATATGATTAATCTAGGCTTATCACAGAAACTGAAACACATCTGGTTGGTGAGTCTACTGTGGGTAAAATGTTACTGGTACCGCATGTTGTAAAGCTCAGTATTTTCTCTCTTGGCCTGACTTTTTTTAATGTCTGAGTGTTAGAATCCATGTTGTTGCTGGTAAGGGAACGGTAGGTGCTGTGATTGACACAGTCAAAGCCTTGTACAGAGATACCATTGTAGCTGTTTGACAGTATTTTAGATGCCCTTAGTTAAAAGCATGGGAGGAAGTACTGCCAAGGGGAGGGGGGGGGAGCAAGGATTTTTTCTTTGAGTTTGTGAGGTTATTTTTTGTTATATTGTGTTTCAGAAAGCAAGAAAAGAAAATTTACTGTATGATAAAAAGAGAAAGAGCTGGAGTAGATCCTCAGATCAGTTTGCTACCAGCAATCAAACAAAAAAAATGGAAAGAATTGTCTCCTCCTGATTGGAACCTTTCTTACTGTCTTATAATTTATCAGGCTACCTTTTAATTTCCACTGAGAGAAGGAAGTCACTTGTCATGCAGCTATTTTATTCTTCATTGCACAATATGCTCTAAGTTAGCAAATGAAACATGAACACTTATTGAAATAAATCAAAAATACGATTAACATGAATGTATAAACATCCAAACTATACTTTATTACATTTAATTATTGGGTTCGCTTTTTATTGAGCCAAAATGTTATAAATGTGTGAACGTCTGTAAAATGGAAATATTTATATTTTTCTCTTTTCTGTTACCTGCCTGACAGCATTTTGTATCCCATTCTGTATATTACTGGAAAATATTAGACCCAACCTAAAGAATTAATGGGGGTAGTGGGACACAGTACTGCAAAGAGTCTCCTAAAGGGACAGAGCTATTAGTACTTATGTGTTTGAGTCTGGAGAATATAGTAAACTCTAAACATTAAGGGAATGCATGGAATCGGAAAATATAAATTGCATAGTACACAAGACTTAACTGGTTTTATTCTAGGAAAGCAGACAAGACTGAGTCATGGGACTCAGAGGATCCAAGGCTAGACTGAGTATAATAGGGTTCGGGCTTCTATTGTGACATCTACTGTAAATTACAGAAATGTTAAAAGTAAACAAAATAAAGTAACTAAAATGTGGTCTGAAATCACCCCTTTAGACACCCCTTTTACTTCACTGGTGTCAGATATGAAAGGCAATAGTCTCCCATTCTGTCTGCTGTGTGTTGCAGCAGAGGGACTCCCTGCAGCTGAAAGGGGTAACTTGCATGCCCTCTAGTACAGTTTACACATGCACGACTTTAAAAGCTAGCAAGACAGGTTTCGATTCACATTAGCTGGCGAGCCTTGTTAAAAAAACTAATGATAATGTAACATGCCACTGTTTGTTCATGAACAAAGTTATACTGAGATTTCCTTAGATACGCGATTAAAAAATAAATAAATAAAAATTTGAATCTCCTGCGGAACACATTCCATAAGAATCAGCGGTTTTACAGTATATATCGCCTTTAATGGTGGCTTCTCAAAACGCTTTACGGGATAAAAACAACAAGAACAGCAGCAACAACAATATTGTATTTCATTGCACTTTGAAAACCAAGTAATAACTTAACTATACAGTACGTGCAAACGTTTCGTATGTTGCTGTCGTGAATGCCTGCGTACCCATAAGTATCTTATTTGCCTTGAGTCCTGTCTACAGTATCTGTCCCCCTACCCCCTCTCTCTCTCAATTCAATTCAAGGTGTTTTATTTGCATGACAGATGGGTACAATTCTTGTTGGGAATGTATACTTTGATATTTACACCCGGCGCGGCACCGAGGGAGCGTCTGCATTTATAACTTAGTTTTTAAAATTAGTCAAGCAATATGAAGCATCTCCTTTTACTTTTAAATCCCTTAAATACATTGAGCAGAGCTTTCTCACCATCCTTACACAAAGCAGAAACTTTCCGATGACTCACAGTACAAGTGGAAAGATTACAGATTTTAATCGTCTTTAATTTTGTCTTTAATTTTGCCTGTGGAGTGTATCTTATTAAGCTCTAAATTGCATTTTGAGGGCGGTTTTTGACTTTTTTGAAATTGCATTTTGGGCGTGGACAGCACATACAAGGGTTAATGAACTGCGCCAAGAAATTTAAAATAGTATTCTTTAGGTGTGAGGGTAGGAGTGGACCGCAGCAGGCATAATCAGCAAACCAGGGAAACAAAGAACAGGACAGGTGAGATGTGTATCCAGAAAGCGAGTGATCAGAAAAAGGAAATGGAAAACGCAGAAAAAGGAAATGCTTTACAGGATAAAAACAATAACAACAGTAGTGGCTGGGCAAACGATTTTTTTTATCGAAATACAAATTGAGATACTGTATAATGATGTGCATGAACAAAGGTATACTGCAATTTTCCTTAGATACGCGATTAATGCTTCGTAGGAGGAGGCGGTCTTTTCCTCTTGTCTAACAGTCTGTCCACAAACAAAACATTCCTGTTAGACAAGACGAATTGAAAAAAAACAATTTTGTCAATGAAAACCGGTGTGTGTGTCTCTCTCTGCTGGATGTCCCTCTCACAAACTGCTGAATGAATAAAATAATTTTATTGAAAACGCGTTTGTGATTGTCTGGTATTTAATTTGGTCCCTTTTAACTGTTTTTCGATCTACTGTATTGCTTTGAGATGCCACTTTTAAAGGCGATATGTAAAATAAAGTTTTTTATTATTGTTATAGAGAAACATGATCAGATTTTCCCTGGTTCAGAAAAAAGATCTAAAGTGCTACACATAACTTTCTTAATTCGATGTCTTTAAAGCAGTGAACTACTGTAGGTGTCACATAACATTCAGAAATACAATCACGTATTTGACAAATAAAAACGATTATAATCTAATCCTTCCACGTTTGATCCCAAAATCCCAAGAAATATAAATCTTGACGGGTAGAAAGCTATGCTGAAAGTTTATTAAGATACTTAGAAGACAAAGATACTGTATCAATTTATGTTGCATTAGCCTGATTATGATTAAAAAACACATATAATTAAACACGCGTTTGCGATTAAAATCAGAACACGATTTAAATCAATATAAATGTTTATATTGTAACGCATACTGTCCAGCCTCCATTTCTCTATAAAAATTTACTCTGTTGCACACACACACACAACAGAAGCAGGAAGCAGAAGCAGGGACCGTTGTCAAAAATGACTTAGAATCGATCATGTTGCGATATTTTGAAATATAAAAATCAATTGATTGTCCACAATATCGCTATTCTATTTTTTCGAAGAAATGTTTGTTAAAAGAAAAGTTTAGCACCAGCTGGATTCGAACACACAACCTGCCAGTTGGTAGTCACACACGTAGACCAGTAGGCTACAAGACAGCTCGCATGAACAGGCAGGCGAAACAGCCCTACGCTGCCCTGTCGCAGCACACGAATACCGTTATCAAATTCTTTAGATACGCGATTCCATATTATATTAGCAGAAAAGCTTAAAACTACCACTTTTTCACACGCTATTTCACATGCTAGTTAAATACTTCGATGCTTAAAATTGTTAGGGAGAAATGGAATACCGGTGTGTATTTTTCCTTCAAAGTGCCGATTCCTGGAATCTGACTGGCTGACACACCTCTGAAGTGGTTCCATAAAATCTGGTATACGGAAAAGAAAGCGTTGATAAATACAAGTGTCTTTTAATACACTCTTTGCTGTGCTCTTGAGGATCCTTGTGATATTTTAAGCTCTAGTTGAATGATAAGTGTCGCATTTTAAATCATTTTCGTAGTTAGAAATTATGAAACGCCCTGTTAAAAGCAAGGAAGTTTTTATGCCCGTTGAAGTAAAACAAAATGCCTGAGAAAGTATGGCTTGGACAGATTCCAAGTGCTTGTACAAATGTGCTAAAGAAATTATACTTTGAGTATACAGCTTGTCCAAAGTCATCCATTATTAATACTATTAGTAATATCTTCAGTAAAGGCTTTGATGCATAAATATTTCTGATAAAGGTAGGTTGTGTACTTTTGTCCAACTGAGCAATCTTGCTTTCATAAAATATACCAACATTTTAATGACTGATGATTAACATGCTGTAATACACAGTTCAAAATTAAAGGCTCAAATGCTGTACATGAGAGGTTAAGCTCCCCCTGGCGGTTTTACAAGGCGACGCCGGATAGTTAACCACGTGACACCACGTGAACTGCGTGATACCGCGACACGCCCACCGGGGTATGCCGCGAAATACCTCACCCATTTTGAATGGCTGCATCTGTATATGGAACAAAGGTGCTAGGATAACTGAAATGGAGAAATGCATTCAGGAGCTCAAACCAATGAATGTTGATCTGAAAGGCACTGAGCTTCATGCACTGTGGTAACAGAAAGGAATGCAGGTCGAGGTTATGTCAAGGGAAGATCTAGGCAAAATAACATTTACATTTACAGTATTAAAGAGAACCTGAAGTTGTGCAATGTGCACTTTCATAGGAAACTGTCTGAAGACAGAAATCCCTCTAGAAGACAGCATAGAATTACAAATTCAAAGAGCATATAGGTCCTTTATCCCAAAACCCCAGGAAGATGTTACACCAAGGTCTGCTGTGATTAATTTTCAGCAGTGAACAGGTTAGGAACAACAAAGGTTTATTCTATGCTGAAAGGAAAAGAAAAGAGACACAATGTTTTGGCTGTGGAGCCTTCATCATCAGGTGTGAGGGAGTATTATTATTTAAATTATTAAATACAACTATTATTTTACATTTTATATGTTAAATTATTGAGTAAAATTTTAAAAATAATAATTTTATATATCGTAGGATATTAAATATTTACTTTGCATTCATGATCATTTAAGCCCTCAGCGATACTGAGGAGAGTATTAGATATCAGGGAGAAAGCCCAATCTCCCCCCAACCCTAGACAAACTGACAAAGCAATTTGGAAGTGTTAACTATCCAGTCATTGCAAAAGGTGCTATGAACTGCAGCAGCAGCACTTTCTCCTGATTAGTGTTACTGTAGAAATTGCATTGGTTAAAAATATTTCCGTTAACAAATTACAATTTCACCCTCGTGTAACAATCAGAACTTTTCTGAAATGGGAAGCTTCTTAATTTTAAGTATTCACTGCCAATAAGTTCCTGAGTGTAATTAATTATATTAATTTAAGGACATTGATATATTTAGATGGTTGTTATAGGTTATTTTACTTCCTTTGTACACATGTGCATCAAATTCTTTAACTTGTTCACTCGTAGGGCATAATGTAGGCCACTGGGACCGAGGTATGATTTGGTACAGTACAAATAAATATATTTCACACATTCCGTACCTTAGTGGCTTTAAAACCATATGGTGATACAGTATTTACTGTATATACAATATATTTATATAGTATACCCTCAATTAATTGTATGCTATTGGCGCGACATATCCGTGAATATCTGTCGGGAATGTAGCCTTCAGGTTTTAAATCTACAGTACTGAAGAATCTAGAATAAATGCTTTTAACAATGTATCTCCTAAAGGTTAAGCTGCATATTCTTTGCCTATCAGCAGGAAACGCATAGCAAGTGCTGTCCGTTCATGATTTCACATTACATATATAATAATGCAGCAGCCATATCACTCTGCAACTCACAACTGGCAACCCACTGAAGCTAAGCAGGTGTGAGCCTGGTCAGTACCTGGATGGGAGACCTCTGGGGAAAAACTAAGGTTGCTGCTGGAAGGTGTTAGTGGGGTCAGCAGGGGGCGCTCACCCTGCAGTCCATGTGGGTCCTAATGCCCCAGTATAGTGATGGGGACACTATACTGTAAAAGGGCGCCGTCCTTCGGATGAGACGTAAAACTGAGGTCCTGACTCTCTGTGGTAATTAAAAATCCCAGGGTGTTTCTTGAAATGAGTAGGGGTCTAACCCCGGCGTCCTGGCCAAATTTCCCATTGGCCCTTACCAATCATGGCCTCCTAATAATCCCCATCTATGAATTGGCTTCATTACTCTGCTCTCCTCCCCACTGATAGCTGATGTGTGGTGAGCGTTCTGGCGCACTATGGCTGCCATCGCATCATCCAGGTGGATGCTGCACATTGGTGGTGGTAGAGGGGAGTCCCCATTATCTGTAAAGCGCTTTGAGTGGAGTGTCCAGAAAAGCGCTATGTATGTGTAAGTAATTATTATATATGCGGAACTTGTAACATCCTGTTTTGTGAATGCTGAGTTCTGGCAAAATGCCTTGTAAGGAGGTCTTTTCTGTTAGACCAGCATAAGAACGGAAAGGACTGAGTCAACAGCAGCCATATCATCCTGCAACTCACAACAGGCAACAGAGATTAAGTAAGATTCAGAAGGGATTCAGGAGAATTCTGTGGACTTTTCTAAAGGGAATTCAAAGGAGAATTCCAGGGCAGGACGGCCCAGGAGCAGAAGGCTCCCAAGGGCAGGACATTCTCGCAGAGCGCCTCCTGACCATCCTGAGACTCAGCCCGGACAACCACAGAATGGCCAGTGTGTCCTAGTGCCAGAACTTTCCTTTGTTCTAAGAGTCGAGAGCGGAGGTTGCCAGAGAGTAACCAGAGGATCCACCCGAGGTTAGCATCAGCAGCAAGCCTCGTGAACAGGTCGGAACTGTGGACAGCTGAATCACTATTCAAAACTAGCGCTTCATCAGGAACGAACCGGTCCTCTTCCTGACCTGCTGGGACCCACAGTCATCTTTTCTCCTGTGCACAAACTCTCGCTAGTTTCAGCCAAAACTAACTAGCCGGTCTTCAGAGAGAATCAGCAGCGCACCGTCACAAGCCGCACAGCACAGCCTGGCACCTAGCCAGACAGCGCGGATTGGACAGCAACAAGCCTGCAACTGCTTAATTGAGCCTGCAGGAGATCTGAATCCCCAGAGATTGGATGAGTATTCAACTTCATTGCATTACAGCTCGAGAATTCAATTGTTATCCCAACCAGTTGATATCAATTTAATTCCTAAGAGTTATGTACTTGTTTTGAGTATCTAATGTAGAACTTATAACCAAGTCCATTTACGAAACGGTCTAAATTAATGATATACTGAACGTATGTCCTCTTGATATGTGTAACTCTTCGTAACTGACTGAATTTATACCTTTTGTATTCTGATAACCCTCTCGATAAGATCTGTTAGGTTTACATGAATATTCTATGTATTAATAAATGTATCCTTGTGTATTAGTACCTGTGTGTGTGCGTTGTTTGAATTATGTCGCATGGTTGGATTCTAAAGCCATCAAAAGAATCAACTTTGTGATTTACTGCTACAATTAATAATTGTCCCAGTAAATGCCCAAACCCTATAGAACTGGTGCCTCGTGAGAGCACACTACAGTTCCATATTGATAAAAGACTGTATGAAGTACTGGATGTACTTTCACGTTACATACTTCATTCCCTTTTGAAAGTGTAAATCCAAAATATTAAATTAAAATACAATATAAGGCATCATAATTATTTCAGGATGTAGTTGGCCATGTTTGTTTTATTTAAAAGAATGGGCAAAACATGAGTAGTTCAGAATTCTAATGATCAAACTTGTATGTTTTACTCAGAAGTCATGAGTTTTCCCAAATACTGGACATTTTATCATGTCTATCCTGATAGAAGCAATATAAATTCCTGAAGGAAAGATATGCAAGTCACAGAATTGAATTGGCCAACCAGAATCCTGGCAGACAAGACTTTGGAATGTCGTTGTCTGAGATTATTAAATAAGGAAAGCCAAGAACCACACCTTGACAGTTAGGCATGGGGAATTTAGGCCCCAAAGGACTGGAAGTTAGGCTTGTGAGGTCCAGGAAGTCAGGCTCAAGAGGACTGGATGTCAAGACCCAAGGAAGCCAACATGCAAAGGAGAAGAAGTAGCAAAGAGCTCAACTGGACCAGGAAAGCAAAGTCTGTTACGTTGCCCCACCCTTTCCATCCAGCAGCCCACCTACAGATGCAGCCATTCAAAACGAATGTCGCATTATAACACGTCACATCGCGTCATACCGTATATACCGCAGTAAGATAATAGTATCCGGAATTACTGCCAGGTGGAGCTAATAAAGCTTAACCTCTCATGTACAGCATTTGAGTGGTCGGCAGAAAACACCTGGTTTCGAATCCCGATCACTGCTGAGGGACAATCTTTATTCAATTAAGAATTTAAGTTGTATACTCTTTAGACTTTTAAATTTAAACTGTGTATTACAGCATGTTAATCATTATACATTAAAAAGTTGGTATATTTTATGAAAACAAGATTACTTAGTTGGACAAAAGTACACAACCTACCACCTTTATCATAAATATTTTAATTATGCAGAAATGTCATATGCATCAAAGTCTTTACCGAAGATATTACTAATAATATTAATAATGAATGACCCTGGACAAGCTGTAAACTCAAAGTACTTCCCTGGTCCACATTCTTTGTAACTGTCTTTGTAAACAAAAATACTTTATTTTTTCATTGACAAAAAGTAACACCACAGCATTTCGTTGATCCGATCACGCATCCGTTTCCAATCATATAAAGTAATTCTTGAGAATCTCTGATTCACCATGCCTTTCACATGCTCATAAAATATATTAATTTAGGAACATAAACATATTACTGTATGTAAACTGTACTGTACAGTATATGGCTGGTCTTGGTAGTTTAAAGAAAAAATACACACCAGTATTCCACTTCTCCCTAAACATTTTAAGCATCAAAGTCTTACATGTGGTTATTTCGGAAACGTTTTTACGTGCTCCTTCTGACCATATTACTGTACGTTTATATACTTTGTGAAAAGTGATCGTTTGAACCTTTTCTGCAATTATGCTCGTTATCGGAGTAAACAAAAACATACTTTTAGAATTTGATTAATAGGAAATATAATATGGATTCGCGTATCTAAAGAAATTAATAACGGTATAACTATATCCATGTACTTTTGCACAAACAGTAGTATGAGACTTTCCATTGCTATGTGTGTGGTTGTCACATGATTTGTTGGTGGCATAAGTGACTGATTTAGAACCCTGAGGTCGGGTGTTCAAACCCAGTTGTCGCCATAAATTTTCTTTTAACAAATAAACATTTCTTTGAAAAACTAAAATAGCAAATCTTATTGGCATTTTATTGACATTTTTATATTTCTAAATATCACAACATGTTCATCAGTACCGCAGGGTGTAGAGCACAAATCCATGTGCACCTGAAAGCCCTGCATTAATATTGTGTATTCGCCTGGCACTGCGCGGTTTTCGCATCTCTCTCTCTCCCTCCCTCCCCGGTGCGGCTGTGCCGAATTTCACTCCACTGTCTGAGTCTGTGTCTACATTGATTGTAAACAAACTGGTTTCACAGTTATTTTCAAACTAGAACAGGGCAAGTCTTCCAATGAAAGACACACATTCTGTACTGTGAATGGCTGGTCTTGATAGTTTAAAGAAAAAATACACACCAGTCTTCCATTTCTCAAGTTTTATGAAACGGTACCCAAATATGTGATTGCTGTATAGAATGAATTTTAATTTTTAAAAATTATTTAACACGAAAATTAAGCTGTTTACATCTTCCGCCTGAGAACAGTCACCCGTTGCTACCCAACGCAGAAACACAGCCACTAACTAGCAAAGAGAGGACATTAGCTAGCCAATATGATAAAGAAATAAATGATAATTTTGTTTATTTCTTTTGCACATTTATTTGAACATTTCCATCGATTGTACAAGCACTTGGAAACTGTCCAATCCCTAGTTCATCAGGCATTTACCGGTCTGGTGCCAGTCTGTGTCTTCTAGGATATAATGCCAGCGAACTCTTGTTTTTATGTCCACTATAACTACGTTGGGCAAACGTTCCGAGGTCAAATTCTTCCAGCATGGGGGTACCTTTAAAGTGGAGACGACGGCACCGACATTTTTTGGCGCGACTTCTCTTTAAAGCCCTGGCCAAATATGAAGACAGTACGTACAGTTATAATTCAAACGGAATTAAAAACTACACATCCCAGTTACCATGGTGGTGCTTGTGATCATTGCGTTTAACCAACGAAACAGGGCAAAAAATCAGTCACATGACTTTGGGGCAGAGTTTCGAAAGCTTAACCTATCAGCAACAAAGTGAAATTTACACGATAGGCTACCTCAAACTGTCAGTTACACGACTGTGTATGTCGCTTAAGCCACTCCTATTTGGCATTTTAGTTATGGAGGCGAGAAGACGCCCCCCCCCCCCCTCTGGGTGTCTGATTTGCCGGCATCTTTAACTGTTCGGTGTCCGAATCGGAGTAGCTACGCGTACGAAATAAAGTTAATCCCAACTACAAAACATATATTTTTGTGGTAAGAGGGCGCAAAACATCAGTATTTACTGCTATTAATTACTGTACGATTTATAGTTGAAATCTGAGCCTAGATATAAAGTTAGATATAAAGTTAAAATCTCGACAAAGCATTGTAGGAAATACAGAGAAAATAAATCCTTTCTGACATCTAAAATCAGTTTCGATCAAGGTCTCTAAAACGAACAAGAAAAATAGGATTTTCGGAGGGCAATTACGCTGTGTTTATATAGAATAACTGATTTATGAGCAATCTAATTTCTTGTTCGTTTAAAACAGTGAAATGTCAGCTGCAAAATATCGCACCAGAAACAGCACTCTCTCTGCCTGTTATAGACGTTCAGGAAAGGCTGAATGAAGTCATGTCAAGTACAATAATTCGGTGATCAATAATAACAGTTGTAGGACAGTTTATAAGGAGGATAAGGATTTTGAAGTTGACTCGAAATCTGATAGGTAACCAGTGCAAGGACTTGAAAACAGGTGTAATGCATCCCTGATAGGATTCTTGCTGTCATATTCTGAACATATTGAAGATTGCTCAGTGTGGATTTAATTTCCCCAGTGAACAGGATGTGCATTTATTAAATCTAGAAAAAAAAGCCTTTCTTGATTTCTCTAGTTCTTAGTTTCTCTAGTTCCCTTTAAGATAAACTATTATTCCAAAATGCAGAGTATTACATGGCCAGTATTTACACATGATATTTGTGATTTAAAGAAATTAACACAAGCAGCTTTTGGAGATTTAAGTGTTGGCTGAGTTATTGCAGGATAAAAGACTAGAGATGTTGGTAAGAAGAAGATAATTTGGGGAAAGCTGAGGAATACACTTATAACAAGAACACTTCCTAATGGCCTTAGGCATACTTTTGATGAAGATGATGAAGTTAACAGACTATATGTTTACATAGATACTGAAATAAGGATTGTATTTTAGATTATGTGTAGTTGCTGGCATTGAACTGTGTGTTGGATGCACATGAATTGAAGGAATGGGCAAACATAGCTGATGCGGATCCACAGAGCCAGCATATTAAGATGTTTATAATTAGAGGCAATTTGTTTAAATAACTAGGTATGGATACTGATGTGCAAGAGAGGTGGAAAGGCTGTTTCCTTAAGCCAGCACTATAAAATATTTTATTCTCAGTGAGATGCTGCCTATTCATAGTGGGTTTCTAACACTGTGTATAGTTCCATCCACACAGTGCCTTTACTTCCATCCATTTCTAATCTCTTTATCCAGTACAGAGGATTTGGAGCCTATCCCAGTAAGCAACGGACACAAGGCAGAATACACCCTGGACATAGCGCCAGTCCATCACAGGACAGACACAAACACACACACACCAGGGCCAGTTTTCCCATAAACCAATTAACTTACCAGTATGTTTTGGAGTGCGAGAGGGAGTCATATCACACATATGGAGAAAAACCATGTAACCCAGAGAGAACATGTAAACCCCACACACACAGGATGGCAAGAATTGAACCTAGGACCCCAGTGCTGCAAGATAGCAATGCTAACCACTTCGCCACTGTAGCGGCAATGCTTGTTAATAAGACAGAATTAAGCGTTGGTATGCTCCTAAAAGAGGCCCCATCTCACCCTCCATCTCTGTGGTGCAGCCACAGAGAAAGAATTCATGCAAGCTGATTTAAGATGTTTTCTTGTGATAAGAAACCAGCTCCCAAAGGGGGATGCACTTAGCTAAGCCTGGCTATCATGATCAATGGTCACCCATTGGCGCCTATCTGTCTAGGGAGTGCGAGTTGGACATCTGGATTGCATTCCTAAGTGTCAGGACTAAGTGACTCATATCTCACCTTGACCAACCAATCAGGGACTGGCAGGGCGTGGTAATACCACGTGGGTCTACAATGCCCGCCAAACTCTCAACCAATCAGCACACATCTGGGTCTTGATCAAAAAGGGAGCGCAAGCTCAGTTCTGGGCTCTCCTTGGCCATTTTCGCACATCCTCAGAGACAATCACGTGACAACTGCTGTTGTCTGCAAAAGGACTTGGACTTTGTTCTAAGCGCGAGGCCGAGGAACCCGTACGTACTCAGAATTCTACCAACGTGAATGCTCCGCTTGATCAACGGCAGCCTACAGTTGGACCCTCGTCGACAACCTGAATAGCTTATTCAGAAGCAGCGCTGGACCGGGAACGAACCAGTTTCTTCCCAGGCAAAAGAGTGACTTGTGAGGACTCGCGGTCACACTCTGTGCATAGAGACTTTCTACTAGCCAGCCGGACTGCTGGTAGATCCCCTCGGAGCAACGACTGCCCTGCGCGCCGCAGTCAGATTCCTCCGCCCGTCCTACTCCGAGCTGCACCTCGACTGGTTGGCCGGTAGCCAGAGGACGCCGTCACAACACCCATTGGACAACCGCTGCAACAGAGGCTGCAACAGAGCCTGTCAGCTGGTTTGGTGTTCGTGCCGGGAAACTCCAAATCCAAACACAGTGGATAAGTAAACCCCATGTTCTACATTGCGTCTCGAGAATTCAATTGTACCTCAACACAAGTTGTTATCAATTTAATTCATGAGTAATGTATTTACTTCCGAGTTTAGAGTAACAGTGGGTAATAACACTGATTAGCGATTTGGTAACCGAACGATATATATTGACATATATTCTCTGTTGTGTATCTCTTTGTGTTTGCATCTCTTCGAGATTATATACCTTGTATATTGATAACCCTCACCGTAAGGTCTGCCGCTCGTATCCAGGCAGACTAGTATATGTTTGTTGCACAGTTATATTAATAAATGTATCCCGTGTATTGAACCCGTGTGTGTGCGTTGTTAGTTGTTCTGACGATTGATTTTCTAAAAGCCCCGACGAACAACCTCGTGATTACTGCTACAATTAATAATTGTCTCAGTAAACCAATCAAAACCTCTACACCACCATTATAAATGGATGGATATCTTAGTTATCTTTCTAGTTCACAGGTTTGCATGCATAATTTAATTTTGAAAGCCACTGAGACATCAGGTACTACTGTTGTATTTATGAAAAAGAAACAAAACAAAAAACATACTAACAACTGTGCCATCCTACTCCTTAGTTAATACATTTTATTATTAATAAACAGTTAACATTGTTAGCAATTAATAATTGTCTCAGTAAACCCATCAAAACCTCTACATTTAATGGCGTCCCTGGGTGGGCGGAGTTAAGAATGAAATGAGAATCAATCGCACAGAATAACTGATATTGCTGTGAGTTCAAGTTCAGCACAGCACCGCGGCTTCTATACGCGAATACCGGGTGTGCTGATAACTGCGCAAAGAAATCCCCCTGTTTTCTAGCGTTTAGTGTAACGTGTGCTGATTGGAAATCCATCTGCTCGGGTGTTTAAATTTCATACTGTATTTTAGTAAAAGGAAAAAAAAGTAATACTCTTAAAGTTTCTCTGACGTAATGACAATGGCTGCCAAAATGTCTGAAGTGGAGTCGCTTATAAGTACTATTTCTAGCGACGACAATCCTGGTTACTGGAGCGGTATCGAAAAGTTGAACTTTGATGATATTGAGAAGCTGCAAGTAGATTTAGTAGCTAAGGTAGCGAACCAGCTTAACACAGGAGGGTCCGTGAACGCAGTTCAGGTCCTATCGAGTTTCGCCTTAAATCTAGCTAAACAGCTGGAACTGTCTTTGTCCGAGCTGACAAAGTTTCAAAAGCTTCAGGGAAAGCTAGAAAGATATAAGGCGGAGCGAGTTGAGTTGCTGGATATAATCAGAGAAAAGAGAGTGAAAAATGAGGAAAGTGAAGACAGACTCAGGGAAGTTTTAGGTAAATTAGATGACCTGTCTGCTAGAGAAACTGCGGCTGAGGTAGCTAGGAGAGACCTGGAAGCGAGCTTGAAAGAGAAAGAAAAAGAAATTGAGAGTTTAAATGAGCTCAGCCAGGAAAGGCAAAAGGAGTTAGATGCTGCCGTACTGGAAGCAAAACAGGCTAGATCCCACTTGCACGCCAGCCCACCTAGCAGCCCGGAGCGCTCACCCAGCGCGCCGGGAGGAGGTTTCTCCCGGCCAGGGTCTGTGGTCGGATCGGCATGGGGGAGATCGCCGAGTCCTGCGCGAGACGCAAGGGCGATGCAATTCAGGCAGAGACCCCCTTCTCCTGATCACGGCCGTCCCCCCGCCCGCGGAGAAACCGTAAAAATTAATCTCCACTCCCTGAGGCAGTTAGCCAAAGATGTAGAAAGGTTTGACCCGTCAGTGTCAGGGAATAATGTGGAAACCTACATCGATGAGCTGAGACATACTTTGCAGTTTATGCCCGGAGCGTCCGAACAGGAAAAGGCTTTGTTAGTAAGGAAAACTACTAGCTGAGCGGTACACGAGTGGATGTCCAGACAAGGACCGGAGGTCTGTAATAGCTTTGAGGAGCTGTGTCAGGCAATGATCGGAGAATTTTCGGCTTTTATCGATCCCATAGCTGCCGTGGCCTCTGCGCACCATATTAAGCACGAAAAAGCTGAAGCCCCTCGCGACTATTATGAGAGGCTTAGGCGCACTTATTTTGCAGGGCGGAATGAAGAGGGTTGCGAAGAGAACGTGAATTTCAAAGGTTTATTCATTGCTAATCTGCATCCCTCAGTCAGGAAAATGATTGTGATGCACACAGATGCAAAAGCGATGAAAATGGCTGACATTAGAAGGTTGGCTCAAAAAGCCTGGGGAGCTGAAGTCTCTGCTTCCTCAGAGCGAAAACCTGCTAAAACGGCCGTGTTCGCCACTAAAGCCAGCAGGGTTGACGACTCGCCTCAGCTCGAGGGAGCTGAGGTTCCTGAGCCCTATAAGCCCCGGCGCAAAATAGGCAGGCAGGACCGCACTAAGCGTCAGAGCTGCCGTGAGCGCTACGGGGAAGGCAAGGGCTCAGGCAGAGCCTATTATAAGGCTGGACGAAGGGAGTCGACTGCAGCCCGCCTGGCCCGGCTTGAACAAGCCCTGCTTGAGAGACCAGGACAGGGTAAACCTTCAGCACCGAATGCCGGAAGCGTGAATGAGCTTAGGGGGACCATGCCCCTTCTCACTGGAGGAGGCGGGGATCCACCCCAAACCCCTCCCTCAGTCTATCTGATTGGGTGGGAGGGTTCCTGCCTGAAAGAAGGCTGTGACTCTGAGTTGGGCGCTGACCCCGCCCCTGAAGTCAAAGGAAAGGCAGGCTTCCAACAATTCTTAGGGAATCTCAGCCAGAAAGGCAAAGCAAGGCGTATTTATATCAAGGTTTCTCTTGAAAGCGTCTTAGATAGAGAAGCACTGATTGACACTGGGGCTGAAATTAGTTTGATGTCAGCCGATCTACTCAGCGAGCTCGAACGAGTAGCGAAAGGAAAAGGCATCAGACTTAAGGTAGAACCGTGTAAGATAGATATTTCCAGCTATACCCAGGATCATGCCAGGATCACACACCGAGTGTGGGTGGCACTTAGGTTCGGGCCAATGAATGTGGTGCATCCTGTTTACATCTCTAGGTTTAAAACAGAGCCACTACTCATTGGCCAAGACCTGCTTGACAGGCTGGAGCCTCTGGTGGACTGCCAGCGTGGAAAATTGTGGGCTCAGGTCAAAAACCCTAAGCCTGTTGTACAGCAAAAAGGGGGGTTCAGTGGTTATGCTGTGACCACACAGTGCCCACTGAACACTATAGCTGAGTTGGAGGTTCCACCTGGTTCCTCTGGACGAGAAATAAATGTCTCTTCTTGCTTTCCAAAACTACAGGGAAGTCCTGCCCAGGCCAGCACTCCCACGGTCTCCCAACTACAGGAGCAGTGCTCCGAGCAGCTGCTTGACCCGCCAGGTAAAGCACACCCCTTTTTCATCCCTGAAGAAGAGTGGATCTCCCTGTCCGGTAATGAATGGGAGTCCTTTCTGTGCGCCCTGGTACCTCAGGGGGACCAGGACTACCACCCCATGGTGGTGGGAGGGGTCCAGGTTGCAGAAGTGCAGGTTGATGATGTAATTCTCAGCCTCAGCTCTGAGAAGTCCATAATCAGTGAAGGTCTGTTCAAGGACCTGTCGCGAAGCCGTCAGGTGACCCTGGTGACGCAGTCACAGGTTCTGTGGTGGGCACCCCCACCTCATAGGTCCATTTGGAGCAAAGGAAGTTGTGTAGCTTCCATCTCCATCGGAAAAAGGAAGTTTGCTCACTACTTCCAGGTAGCACCTCAGCTGACCCATTCGGTCTGTATTGGTGCAGACCTCTTGGTTCGACTGGGCGCCCAGCTGGACACAGTAAACAGTGTGCTGTGGACACGGGTGAACCCAGATGCCCACTCTCTAAGTGGCGACCCCGAGAACATTCGGTCAGGTCAGACGATTCCTCAGGCCTGCCAGGTTGTAAATGAATCGGACCTGATCGTTCCTGCATCAACAGCAGGGTTTCCGGTACGCCTTGTCCTGAAGAAGGGACAGAGAATGGATGCTGAGATGGTTTTCTTCCAACCATCAGCTCAGTTTATCAGACTGAACCTAGCAGTCTGTGAAACCCCCAGACTGGAACGGAATGGCCGAGCCACCTGCCTGTTGGTGCAGAACATAGCAAAACAAGATGTCAAAATCCCTGCTCGCACTGACATGGGACTGGTAATTGACAATGGTTTCTATGATTTCGAACTGGCCATCCCAGTACTGGGGCAGCTCCCTGGTCCCTTGGCCAGGGAGGGGGGAAACGAGCAGGTGTACTACACCTACCCCCGGCGGATGATCGCAATTATGCCAATAGAGGGATTCTGCAACCAGGAGGTGTGCAGAGTGGACCTTAGCGATAAGGATGAGATGGTTGTGTACACAGTACACGCAGGTGTTCCGACGGACCACTCAGCTAAGAGTGCGACCCGGGATACCGCCATGCCGTCAAAAGCGGGGTTCCTAGAGCAGGTACAGGAACAGGTTGGTAAGGCAGATGCCCTGGAAACGGAAAGCCAGCGTCAGCAGCTGCGTCAGATCTTCCAGGATTTCCAGGAAGTGTTTGCACGGGATGCCTATGACTGCGGGGTGACGGATTTGCACACAGTGCGCATTCCCACAGCCCCTGGCGCCCGCCCAACCTATGTCAGGCAGTATCGCATTCCCCTCACGGCATACGAGTCCATAAAGCAGACGTTGGATGCTCTACTAGAGCGTCAGATCATAAGGGAGTGTAACTCCACTTATAACTCCCCACTGTGGCCGGTGCTGAAACCCAATGGTAAGTGGCGTCTGACCATTGACTACCGGCAGCTGAATAAACAGGTTCCTTTGTCACGATGGCCAATGATCTACCTAGATCAGGAGTTAGCCAAGGTGACAACAGCAAAATATTTCACCACAGTGGATGTGGCCAATGGGTTCTGGACCCTTAAGGTAGAACCGACAGACCAGTACAAACTGGCCTTTTCCTTCGGAAACAGGCAGTTCACCTGGAATCGATGCCCCTTTGGGTATTCCAACTCCCCAGCGGAGTTCAACATATTTCTGCACAAAGCCATGAGTGATGCAGCCGCCAGGGGCAACCTGGTCTATGTGGACGATATTCTGATGCGGAGTCAGACCTGGGAAGAACACATGGCCGAGATCAGGCATGTGTTGACCCAGCTCTCCCGTGCAGGGGCCAAACTGTCTCTGGCTAAGGGACAGTGGTGTAGGACCCAAGTGGAGTACGTGGGACTGTTGGTTGGAGCCCAAGGCATACAGCCACAGTCCAGCAGAGTCCAAGCTATCCAGAATATGAAGTCGCCCACTAACCTGTCTGAACTGCGCAGCTTTCTGGGAGTATGTAATTATTCCCGGCAGTTCATTGAGGATTACGCTGAAATAGCAAGGCCCCTCCACAAGCTGTTGCAGAAAGACGTGCCCTTTGAGTGGGGACCTTCCCCAGAACAGGCTGTGATGGAGCTGAAGCGCAAACTCGGTAGTGCACCATGCTTGGCCTACCCTGACAAAAATAAGGTCTTCTACCTTGAAGCAGGGTTCTCAGAGCACTGCCTTGGGGCTGCTCTGAGTCAGGAATATGACCAAGAGCGAAGGGTGGTGGCGTATGCCAGTCGAGCCCTGACCCCAGTGGAGCAAAAGTTCTTGGACTGCGAGAAGGCCCTGTTGTCTACGGTCTGGTCGGTAGAACACTTCCGTAGTTATGTTGGGGGACAAAAGATCATCATCGAAACCTGCCACCAACCTGTGACATTCCTGCATAGCCAGAGACTGAAAGCAGGCAGGGTGTCAAATAGCAGGATTGTGGCATGGATGATGGCCCTACAAGGCTATGAGATAGAGGTACGTTATGCACAGAGCAAGAAAATGTACCTGGGACAGGGCCTGGCTTTGGGCCAAGTGTGTCACGGCTGTGACACTGACATGGAAGCTCCAGAAATGATTCCCGCTGCTGAGCTACCGAACAATCATCGGTACTACGATGAGAACGTGGGCCAGGGCTTACCCATGGCCTATGTTGACGGTTGCTCTTTTCGCCACGAACAGCAGGTGCTAGCAGGGGTAGGTGTAGTCTGGCAAGACAATACTCCCTGTGGGCCGACCCGCTATAAGCTAGGACCAAAGACTAGTCAGTATGCGGAAGTAGCTGGGGTGCTGATCACCCTCCAGCAGGCCCTGACAAATGGCCTTAAACAATTTGTCATCTGTAGTGACTCGAACTACGCCCGACATAGCTTCGTGTCCCATCTTCCGTATTGGAAGGGTAACGGCATGAAAAATGCCCGGGGCAAGGAAGTAAAGAACAAAGAGTTGTTCCTGGCCAGTGACAAGCTCACGACCGAGGCTGGAATGATGGTTTACTGGAAGAAGGTGAATGGACACTCCCAGGTGAAGGGACCCGACAAAGACGGGAATGATGAGGCCGACCGGCTGGCCAAATCTGGCGCCTTAGAGGGTGATCCCTGGCAGTTCCAGCAGGAATGGCTACCCCCAGAAACCGTGGCTGAGGTCAAGGCGGTCACCCGAAGCAGGGCTAGACAGGATGTTGGAGCTGACCCTCAATCTGTAGTGCTTGGGTCACAGGGTTTTAACACAGATCTTGCGGAAATGCAGAAACAGGACCCAGCAATTGGGCAAATGTATCAGCATATCGCTGACCCAGTGCGTCAACCTCTTTCAGAGCAGGTGCTGAGCCAGTCTCCGGAGCTGAAGGAGCTGGCAGAGGTGAAAGACAACCTAAAAATTATAAAGGGGTTGTTGGTTTGTGTACCAGTTGCACAAGGTGTCCCAAAGTGGGTAGTTCCCCGCTGTCATCGGGGGGTCATGATCCAACACGCTCATGACGAACCCTGTGGGGGTCACCGGGGAATCAAGGCCACGTACGACACTATCCAGCAGGTGGCATTCTGGCCTCACATGGGCCAAGACATCGCCGCGTATGTAAAGGGGTGTCTGACGTGTAGCCAGTTCCAACCATCACGGCCCTTGCACCGTGCACCACTCCAGAAAAAGGGCATGACATTCCCCTGGTCCAATCTACAAATGGATTGGGTGGGGCCGCTGGTGAGGTCATCCAGAGGGAACAAATATTTCCTCACTGTTACATGTGCATTCACAAAATGGATTGAGTGCCTCCCAGCACCCAACGACACGGCAGAGACAACTGCAGTGCTGTTGGTGAACCATGTGTTCAGCCGTTGGGGACTCCCCCTGACCGTGGACTCGGATCGGGGAACCCATTTCACAGCTACAGTAATGGCAACCCTGTGGAATATGCTTGGGGTCAAGGCCCAGTTGCATATCTCCTACCACCCTCAATCCTCGGGCCAGGCAGAAAGGGCAAACCGAACGGTGGTTAGTATGCTCAAAAAGTTTGTCTCCACCAACAGTAGGGACTGGGACATTAAGCTGCCCCTGGTTCTGATGGCCATCCGAGCCACGCCCCATTGCTCTACGGGGGTCCCACCTTTTGAGATGATGACAGGTCGGAAGATGACTCTTCCCCTACACTGTCTCTATGGGGTGGAGGACCTGAGCACAACGGGGGCTGCTACGGTCCATCAGTATGTGTCAGACCTGCGAGCACATCTGCAGGCAACCTTTGCTTTTGCCCAGAACAATCTGGGAAGGAGTGCAGAGGGTAGGAAAGCATACTATGACCGAAAGGCAGTTAACCAGGAACTCCAAGTAGGAGACAAGGTCCTGTACTTCCAATTTGCCAAACCCACAGGGGTGGCCCGGAAGTTCTTACCCAGTTGGACAGGACCCCACGAGATTGTTGATAAGGTATCACCGGTAGCTTATCGAATTCGGATTGAAAAGGGAAGGCAATCTCTGGTCTACAAGTGGGTGCATCGCAACCACCTCCGGTTGTATCGCCCATCTCAAATGGCGCCGGAGGACACAGAATAGGGTTAAAAGTCTAAACCCGATCAAAGAGGGGGGTGCCCCTTTGTAGTTGCAGGTAGTTAGGTACGGTAGTGTAGGTCCTGCTAGGAAAATATATTCAAAAATATAGTGGAACTGTACCATGTGCCTCATCTGTGTTCCAGAATGGGAATCCTAAAACTGCCACGGCTGGTCCTGACAGTACTGTGGATCGCCTCGACACAGCCCCTTGAAGTTGTGGAACCCAGTCCTCCTACCGGCATAGTCCTGCAGGACGCTCCCGGATTGTTGTTAACAAATTGCAGAACATATACTCAGCGAGTGTATGTACGGCTGGACCCACATGATGTGTTTCGGAAGCACATCAACATGAACAGTAGGGTGTCCTATCATGGTAGGCAGTGGGCTGGGGATACTGTATGGCATGCCCAGCTAGACACTATACACATGCTCCGCCAGCTGAGGAAGGCAACAGTCACCCAGGAGGAGATGACGGGCCTCAGCCGCCCCAAAAGGTTCTTGGGGGGTCTGATTGCTGCGGCCTCCGCCGTGGGTTCGCTATTTTCAGCGGGTCTGTTTGCTGCTAACACTGTCACCCTGACCACCCTGAGAAGGCAGGTGTCTGGGTTACGTAAGGAAATGCCAGAAATTTATGACAAGCTGTATCAACAGCAGCAGCGGCTGGAAAGCCTAGGGAAAACCTTACAGGGCACAATTTTAGCAGTAAACCTTCATGCAGCACTGTTAAATAACACCCTCCACACCGTGGGCAGGATTGTCGACGTGTTACAGTGGGACTATGCTTATGTGCAACAGGTCAGAATGCTGATGCAGGATCTGCTTAGGGAGCTTAGTGCCACAGTAACTAGCCTAGCCATGGGACAGATTCCAACCTACTTGGTTCCACTGTCCTTAGTAGAAGAAGTACTGAAGTCAACCACTTCCGAGATGGTGCAGCCATTGCAAGTACATCTTGCATACAGTCTAGGCAGTGCCATTCCCATACATGTCAACCCCGAAGCCAAGGAAATAGGTTTCCTGTTGAACCTTCCCATCGTGAGTAGCAAGGATATCTATAGACTCAAGTCTATATTGAACGTTGGCTTCTGGAGGGGGGACATGCATGTGAAGTTGACCACCCCACCGCTCGTAGCTTACCAGGAGGATGATCCGAATTTGTACCTTGTTCCAAACCTGGAACTGTGTATATCAACCAAGGATATCCACTGGGTATGCCCAAGTAAGCCATTCCTTAGGGACACAACTCAGAGGTTGTGTGGTATCAGAAAGGGGGCTGCCACTGAAAAGTGTAAAGCCACAGTGACGAGCAAACGTGAGGTTAACGAACCCCAGGTTGAGCAGGTGGGAAAGAAATGGCTGGTCAGCACACCACAGTTAACGGTTACAATAACCTATGACAGACATGATACAGCTACCGAAGTGCAGCTACCCAACCAAACAGTTTTTCTACAAGTTCCTGAAGGAGCTATAGTGCATCTCAACGATTTAGCACTGTATCACCTGGAGTCAGAACTGTATGAAACGGAACTCGAGATTGTGGACGCTTTCAGAGGACACAGCGTTGACTTGGATGAGAGAATCCAAGAGACAGTAAGTCTTGGTAAGTCTTGAGGGTGTACAGGTAGTCGAATTTGTTCTCAACGACACAAACTTAAAAACTACACTGGTAGGTCCCAAGCACAGTCGTTGTGGATCCTCTGGGGCGCTAGGAACAGTAAACGTGGTCATCTTGACACTGCTGCTGGGTAGCTGGATCATGGCTGGGGTAATGTGTTGGATGCTGTTCTCTTGTATCAAAGCCTTGCGGGGTAGCTTGAATGAGACAAAGGGAGCAATGGTTTATCACCGAAATCAGGTAACCACGCCCAAACGTCTGCCTGCTGCAGAGCTATCCGATACTGATAGTGAACTGCCGGAAGTTTAAGGTCAAGGGCTAATGATGACGCCCGATGCCTCATTTCTATGTACCTTATAACTGAGAGCAGGTATACGCAATGTTCTTTCCAACACTATTTCCTGTACAAATTCTCGAGAGGTAATGTGAATATTGGGTGGTAGAATCCACCGGGGTACAACAGACATCACTTAACTCTGTTTTGTTTTGAAGGCAACAACGCCTCAGGACCTCGTGACCTTCAAAAAGGGGGGATATGTAGCGGCAATGCTTGTTAATAAGACAGAATTAAGCGTTGGTATGCTCCTAAAAGAGGCCCCATCTCACCCTCCATCTCTGTGGTGCAGCCACAGAGAAAGAATTCATGCAAGCTGATTTAAGATGTTTTCTTGTGATAAGAAACCAGCTCCCAAAGGGGGATGCACTTAGCTAAGCCTGGCTATCATGATCAATGGTCAGCCATTGGCGCCTATCTGTCTAGGGAGTGCGAGTTGGACATCTGGATTGCATTCCTAAGTGTCAGGACTAAGTGACTCATATCTCACCTTGACCAACCAATCAGGGACTGGCAGGGCGTGGTAATACCACGTGGGTCTACAATGCCCGCCAAACTCTCAACCAATCAGCACACATCTGGGTCTTGATCAAAAAGGGAGCGCAAGCTCAGTTCTGGGCTCTCCTTGGCCATTTTCGCCTGTCAGCTGGTTTGGTGTTCGTGCCGGGAAACTCCAAATCCAAACACAGTGGATAAGTAAACCCCATGTTCTACATTGCGTCTCGAGAATTCAATTGTACCTCAACACAAGTTGTTATCAATTTAATTCATGAGTAATGTATTTACTTCCGAGTTTAGAGTAACAGTGGGTAATAACACTGATTAGCGATTTGGTAACCGAACGATATATATTGACATATATTCTCTGTTGTGTATCTCTTTGTGTTTGCATCTCTTCGAGATTATATACCTTGTATATTGATAACCCTCACCGTAAGGTCTGCCGCTTGTATCCAGGCAGACTAGTATATGTTTGTTGCACAGTTATATTAATAAATGTATCCCGTGTATTGAACCCGTGTGTGTGCGTTGTTAGTTGTTCTGACGATTGATTTTCTAAAAGCCCCGACGAACAACCTCGTGATTACTGCTACAATTAATAATTGTCTCAGTAAACCCATCAAAACCTCTACACCACCATTATAAATGGATGGATATCTTAGTTATCTTTCTAGTTCACAGGTTTGCATGCATAATTTAATTTTGAAAGCCACTGAGACATCAGGTACTACTGTTGTATTTATGAAAAAGAAACAAAACAAAAAACATACTAACAACTGTGCCATCCTACTCCTTAGTTAATACATTTTATTATTAATAAACAGTTAACATTGTTAGCAAAATATTTTGAATTATATTTAACCCTATTTTTTCTTTAGTTTTGTATTTAACTTATTATATGATAGTCAGACTTAATGTATATTTGACAATGAAATGCGGGGGAAAGTGCAACAGCTTATTACAGTGCTAAATTTAATATTATTGATTGCTAATAGTTTATGCTAACACCTAACTTTCTTAATTAGATGTATTTAAAACAGTGAACTAAGTGTAACATACTATTCAGAAATACAATCGAAAATAGTTTTGTGGTGTTTGTATGGATGAAACGTTTCTAAAATGTATAAGGTGACAAAATTAAAGACGATTAAAATCTGTAATCTTTCCACTTGTAATGTCATTAGACAGAACAACACGTTTCTGGTTTGACTAAGGATGGTATCAAAAAGTAGTCTAAGTGGTGAGAAAGCTGTGCTTAATGATAATTAAGGGACTTAAAAGTAAAAAGAGATGCTTCATATTGCTTGATTAATTTTAAAAACTAAGTTATAAATGCAGACGCGATTGCTGCCATAAGCACTCCAGGCAGCAGAATGTTCGTTCTGTACTGCTGAGCTCCGCGCCTCCTCCCTCTCTGTAAAATCCTGGGTTCGGTAAAATGTTTCAGGCATTGATGTGAAGGACAACAGAGCTTTCACTGGCCGATTATCATTATTATCATTATAATCATTATTATTAATAATGATATTAATTTAAGGGTCTAAATATCTAAAGATATGTATCTGTATAGCAGGTAGTATCACTGTATTCCACCTTCTTTGTAAACACGAAAAAACAGATTCACAACGCAAAGCTGTATCGCTGTGTAAAAAAACCCGGTTTGTAATGAGCTGCTGAGCTAAGAATAGGAATGTTCCTGCTGGCAGAGGGGGTGGAAAGTGCCTGCGGTCATTTAATTAGTATTGCAATTCGCACTGATTCCCTTGCAAAGATATGGACTTAAGAATATTAGTGCCTGGTCAAAAAATGGCATTAAGCACTTAAAATTAATATGGTTAATAATAGTAAACTGTAACATGCTGTAACAAGATCGGCTAAACTGCGAAGAAAATGCTTTCAGAGAAAATGTTTCAGGTGTGAAGAACATAGATCTCCAATGCAATTTCAACCAAACCTGTTCCCACACACCCTGCCCCCACTACCATTAGAATATACACAAAGCACTGAAATCTTTCGAGCTAATGATCAGGTGACCCGAGAGAGAGCGAGAGAAACACCAAGGGATGCGGAACCAGGGAACTATTTACATGGAAAACGGGCGATCTCCCCAGACTGTCCGCCCGTTTCACTGTTACCTGGATACCTCTTTATTTAGAACTCACTAACACTGATTTTTAGTTTAGAAGGATTCAAGTAGGGTTTTACAGATGCAGCCATTCAAAATGGGTGAGGTATTTAGCGGCATACCCCGGTGGGCGTTTCGCAGTATCACGCGGTATCACGCAGTTAACGTGGTGTCACGTGGTTAACTATCCGGCGTCGCCTTGTAAAACCGCCAGGGGGAGCTTAACCTCTCATGTACAGCATTTGAGCCTTTAATTTTGAACTGTGTATTACAGCATGTTAATCATCAGTCATTAAAATGTTGGTATATTTTATGAAAGCAAGATTGCTCAGTTGGACAAAAGTACACAACCTACCTTTATCAGAAATATTTATGCATCAAAGCCTTTACTGAAGATATTACTAATAGTATTAATAATGGATGACTTTGGACAAGCTGTATACTCAAAGTATAATTTCTTTAGCACATTTGTACAAGCACTTGGAATCTGTCCAAGCCATACTTTCTCAGGCATTTTGTTTTACTTCAACGGGCATAAAAACTTCCTTGCTTTTAACAGGGCGTTTCATAATTTCTAACTACGAAAATGATTTAAAATGCGACACCTATCATTCAACTAGAGCTTAAAATATCACAAGGATCCTCAAGAGCACAGCAAAGAGTGTATTAAAAGACACTTGTATTTATCAACGCTTTCTTTTCCGTATACCAGATTTTATGGAACCACTTCAGAGGTGTGTCAGCCAGTCAGATTCCAGGAATCGGCACTTTAAAGGAAAAATACACACCGGTATTCCATTTCTCCCTAACGATTTTAAGCATCGAAGTATTTAACTAGCATGTGAAATAGCATGTGAAAAAGTGGTAGTTTTAGGCTTTTCTGCCAATATAATATGGAATCGCGTATCTAAAGAATTTAATAACGGTATTCGTGTGCTGCGACAGGGCTGTGTAGGGCTGTTTCGCCTGCCTATTCACGCGAGCTGTCTTGTAGCCTACTGGTCTACGTGTGTGACTACCAACTGGCAGGTTGTGTGTTCGAATCCAGCTGGTGCTGGACTTTTCTTTTAACAAACATTTCTTCGAAAAAATAGAATAGCGATATTATGGACAATCAATTGACTTTTATATTTCAAAATATCGCAACATGATCGATTCTAAGTCATTTTTGACAACGGTCCCTGCTTCTGCTTCCTGCTTCTATTGTGTGTGTGTGTGTGCAACAGAGTAAATTTTTATAGAGAAATGGAGGCTGGACAGTATGCGTTACAATATAAACATTTATATTGATTTAAATCGTGTTCTGATTTAAATCGCAAACGCGTGTTTAATTATATGTGTTTTTTAATCATAATCAGGCTAATGCAACATAAATTGATACAGTATCTTTGTCTACAGATGCAGCCATTCAAAATGGGTGAGGTATTTCGCGGCATACCCCGGTGGGCGTGTCACAGTATCACGCAGTATCACGCGGTATCACGTGTGTCACGTGTGTCACGTGACTAACTATCCGGCGTCGCCTTGTAAAACCGCCAGGGGGAGCTTAACCTCTCATGTACAGCATTTGAGCCTTTAATTTGGAACTGTGTATTACAGCATGTTAATCATCAGTCATTAAAATGTTGGTATATATTATGAAAGCAAGATTGCTCAGTTGGACAGAAGTACACAACCTACCTTTATCAGAAATATTTATGCATCAAAGCCTTTACTGAAGATATTACTAATAGTATTAATAATGGATGACTTTGGACAAGCTGTATACTCAAAGTATAATTTCTTTAGCACATTTGTACAAGCACTTGGAATCTGTCCAAGCCATACTTTGTCAGGCATTTTGTTTTACTTCAACGGGGCATAAAAACTTCCTTGCTTTTAACAGGGCGTTTCATAATTTCTAGCTACGAAAATGATTTAAAATGCGACACCTATCATTCAACTAGAGCTTAAAATATCACAAGGAAAAATACACACCGGTATTCCATTTCTCCCTAAACATTGTAAGCTTCGAAGTCTTTAACTAACGTGAAACCGGAGTCAACAAGCATACTTTTAGAATTTGATTAAAAGGGAATATAATATGGAATCGCATATCTCAATAATTTAATAACGGTATGATTATATCCGTGTACTGCGGCAGAGCTATGTAGGGCTGTTTCGCCTGCCTGATCATGTGAGCTCCCTTGTAGCCTACTGGTCTAGGTGCGTGACCACCAGCGGGTAGGTTGGGTGTTCGAATCCAGCTGGTACTGGACTTTTCATTTTCATTTTTATTTATTTATTTTTTAATCGCGTAACATAAACATATTACCGTATGCAAACTGTACTGTATACAGTATGTATATGTATATTTAATGTCTTAACTGTGCCCGTTTAATTGAATTTAAAAAACATATTTAACACGAACATTAAGCTGCTTACATCTTCCGCCTGAGAACAGTCACCCGTTGCTACCCAACGCAGAATGGTGATTGGCTGACACCATCTGACACCCCTCTGATTGGAGAAAAAAGACGTGCTGGTGTGCTATACCAGGAAGAGGATTTCTTTCCATTCAAAACGTGTATTTTAAAAGTTTAAGAAGTAAAAACCTTACAGCGTACACAGATTTCTAAACTGATCAGGATCGTTATCTTTGTCTTATGCATAATAATGTTCACCGCTCTGTCCAGCAAATTAATAATAAACTTTATTTTATATAGCGTTTTAAACGAATAAGAAATTAGATTGCTCATAAACCTAATCACTTGCTTTTTCTTTTTATTTAGGCTCAGATTTCAACTATAGATCGTATTATTAATAACCATAATAACAACCAACCAACAAAAACAACCATATAAACATAATGGTGGTGCTGGACCTTCCAGTTTTATTTATTTATTTTTTAATCGCGTAACATAAACATATTACCGTATGCAAACTGTACTGTATACAATCTTAACTGTGCCCGTTTAAGTATTGAATATTCATATCTAATTTTACCACTGAAGGGAAATCTTAACATAAACATACAGTATATGGCTGGTCTCGGTACTTTAAAGAAAAAAATACGCACCAGTATTCCATTTCTCCCTAAACATTGTAAGCTTCGAATGAAACCACTAAATAAAGACATAAATATAGAAATCTTAAGATTTGTTTTATTTAATGTTGGTAGCAGGATGAACTGTCAGAGTGTATATTTTGTCGCAAAGTTGCTACAAGATGTTAACAGTGAAAAAGGTATTTAGAAATGAGTTATTTCAAGATGAAAAAGAAAACATACACGAAACATGGTTTCATTACGACCAGAATCGTTCTTGAGATATTTTTAACTTGATTTACAGTATTTGAGAGGTATGTCTTAACACCGATACTACAGTGCTTAAGTACTGCTCACGTATATGTTTCTAGGTTTATATTATGCATTTCATACGGTCAAATTACTTTTGAGCAACTAATAAGAAGCGCGAAACGGTATGCGTTTTACTTTCGTTTTGTGCTGGGACCCGTGGATTGATTAGAGATATCAAGTACATACAAGTCATTTTTTAAATGTTGTAGTTCGTCTTGAAAAAATGTTACGAGTACATCATCTATCAACAATTACACAGGTTCTGTTTCCATATTGCGGATTTTGGTTAGGTACAGTATTATCAAATCCACTGGCGCTGTGTGTTACTTTACTGAGTCCCAATCTGTGATTGAAACCTGTAAAACCGGTTTAATTCGTCACAGCCAGCACTCTTCAGGTGTGAGGGTCTTCTGAATGAAACGCTAAAATGTTTGTGTATATTCTAATGGTAGTGGGGGCAGGGTGTGTGGGAACAGGTTTGTTCTTCACACCTGAAACATTTTCTCTGAAAGGATTTTCTTCGAAGTTTAACCGATCTTGTTACAGCATGTTACAGTTTACTATTATTAACCATATTCATTTTAAGTGCTTAATGTAAAATCTTGTAAAAATATATTTTCATTGTTCAAATATACATTAATATACATTAAGTCTGACTATCATATAATAAGTTAAATACAAAACTAAAGAAAAAATAGGGTTAAATATAATTCAAAATATTTTGCTAACAATGTTAACTGTTTATGAATAATAAAATGTATTAACTAAGGAGTAGGATGGCACAGTTGTTAGTATGTTTTTTGTTTTGTTTCTTTTTCATAAATACAACAGTAGTACCTGATGTCTCAGTGGCTTTCAAAATTAAATTATGCATGCAAACCTGTGAACTAGAAAGATAACTAAGATTTTAATACTAATTAAATGACCGCGGGCACTTCCCACCCCCCCCCCCTACATTCTCAAAGTAGAACAGACTAACCTTCTAATGAAAGACGGTCCACCCCCCACGGACAGTAAAAGTGCCCACAGGCACTTAAACTTAATATGGTCAGTAACGGTAAACAGTAACATGGTAAGAAGGAGCACGTACAAACGTTTTCGAAATAACCACATGTAAGACTCTGATCCTAAAAATGTTTAGGGAGAAAGTGGAATACTGGTGTGCTTCCAGAAGAATCAGTATGGCTCAGAGATTAAATAAAACTTCACAGACATTAACGAAGAGCATAACGCGTGTACTGTATACACTGCAAGTACAACCCAACTCTCTGCAGGAGTGCTGGCTGTGACGAATTGAACCGGTTTCACGGGTATTTTCAAAGTAGGAGGCGAGATTTCCAGCGAAAGACACCCCCCCCCCCCCCTCAAAAACCCAGTAAATACAGTACTTACTAGTTAAAGGCTAGGCTCTCGACTACGGCGAAAGGAACCCTTCTTTCATTAGAAGACAATGAACATATTTTAGCCCTGAATGAATTAATAGCAAACATGGTTTACATAAAAGACATTTTTCCAAGAAAGTTTAGCCTTTGTCACTAATGAAACCACTAAATAAAGACATAAATAGAAAAATCTTAAGATTTTTAAAATACATGACTTTGCTAAAATTTATTTGAAAATAAAAACAATTACAACCGCCAGGGGAGAGAGAGAACAGGGGAGGGATGTTGGTTTTGCATAAGGGGCGGGGCTATGGAAAGTAGGTATGTTTGGGAATGTGTAGTTACATGTTCTGGCTGTTTGTGAATTATCGTTGTTGAGTATGGAGTGTTGAGGTATTGATTTTGTGTAATGCTTTATGTTGAAAATTGAGGTGGATTTTGTTTATGATAAACAGGATAAACTGGGATGGGAGGAAGGTTTGGTTTTGCATAAGGGGCGGGATTATGATAATTGGATGACTTTGCGAGTGTAAAATGGTTTGATTATTTGATTTTGTATTGTGGTTGTTATCTATGTTTTTGGTTGGTATTATGTTTATATGGTTGTTTTTGTTGGTTGGTTGTTATTATGGTTATTAATAATACGATCTATAGTTGAAATCTGAGCCTAAATAAAAAGAAAAAGCAAGTGATTAGGTTTATGAGCAATCTAATTACTTATTCGTTTAAAAAGCTATATAAAATAAAGTTTATTATTAATTTGCTGGACAGAGCGGTGAACATTATTATGCATGAGACAAAGATAACGATCCTGATCAGTTTAGAAATCTGTGTACGCTGTAAGGTTTTTACTTCTTAAACTTTTAAAATACACGTTTTGAATGGAAAGAATCCTCTTCCTGGTATAGCACACCAGCACGTCTTTTTTCTCCAATCAGAGGGGTGTCAGATGGTGTCAGCCAATCACCATTCTGCGTTGGGTAGCAACGGGTGACTGTTCTCAGGCGGAAGATGTAAGCAGCTTAATGTTCGTGTTAAATATGTTTTTTAAATTCAATTAAACGGGCACAGTTAAGACATTAAATATACATATACATACTGTATACAGTACAGTTTGCATACGGTAATATGTTTATGTTACGCGATTAAAAAATAAATAAATAAAAATGAGAAGTCCAGTACCAGCTGGATTCGAACACCCAACCTACCAGCTGGTGGTCACGCACCTAGACCAGTAGGCTACAAGAGAGCTCACATGATCAGGCAGGCGAAACAGCCCTACATAGCTCTGCCGCAGTACACGGATATAATCATACCGTTATTAAATTATTGAGATACGCGATTCCATATTATATTCCCTTTTAATCAAATTCTAAAAGTATGCTTGTTGACTCCGGTATCACGTTAGTTAAAGACTTCGAAGCTTACAATGTTTAGGGAGAAATGGAATACTGGTGCGTATTTTTTTCTTTAAAGTACCAAGACCAGCCATATACTGTATGTTTACGTTCCAAAATTAATATCGTTTATGGCCTTCACACGCGTTACAGTATGCTCCTATTCTTTTTATGCTCAGCTACTAAGATTTCCCTTCAGTGGTAAAATTCAATATCTACAACGGGCACAGTAAAGACGTTTACAGTACAGTAAGTCTTTCTACGACAGACCAACGGACCACGAGTGCCCCTGTCGGTCAACCAATCACGCACCGCGGTATCGCGTGTCATCTTACCTGCGGTATCTGTACTGCGGTGTCTTTACCGCGCACTTTGAATGGCTGCATCTGTATGTTTGTTTTCATTGACAAAATTGTTTTTTTTTCAATTCCTCTTGTCTAACAGGAATGTTTTGTTTGTGGGCAGACTGTTGGACTAGAGGAAAAGACCGCCTCCTCCTACGAAGCATTAATCGCGTATCTAAGGAAAATTGCAGTATACCTTTGTTCATGCACATCATTATACAGTATCTCATTTTGTATTTCGATAAAAAAAATCATTTGCCCAGCCACTATTGTTGTTATTGTTTTTATCCTGTAAAGCGCTTTGAGGAGCGCCACACCATCCTTACATAAAGCAGAAACTGATTGTATTTTCCGATAACATACAAGTGCAAAGATTACAGATTTTAATCGTCTTTTTTCTGAACCAGGGAAAATCTGATCATGTTTCTCTATAACAATAATAAAAAACTTTATTTTACATATCGCCTTTAAAAGTGGCATCTCAAAGCAATACAGTAGATCGAAAAACAGTTAAAAGGGACCAAATTAAATACCAGACAATCGCAAACGCGTTTTCAATAAAATAATTTTATTCATTCAGCAGTTTGTGAGAGGGACATCCAGCAGAGAGAGACACACACACCGGTTTTCATTGACAAAAAGTAATTGTTTTTTTTTACATTTTTTTTTTACATGTTTTGTTTGTGGACAGACTGTCCACAAACGTGAGACTGTCTTTCTCAGACTTACATTCCCGAATGTCCCCCGCCCCGGTCAACAATCCTAGGAAGAACACGAAACAGCCTGTTAATAAAATTGTTACAATTTTGTTCGGTCAGTTCTTCCTCCCAGAATTTATAGATCGCATCGATCAGTTCCTGCTTTGTGACGGGCTTAGCGGTTTTCCGAACGTAGTCTTTCAACGAATGCCAAACCATTTCTATCGGATTTAGATCTGGGGATTCGGCTGGAGTTTTCACCCAGTTCACTCCTTCTGCTATAAGCCTCGCCCTTGCTGCTGTGTGTTTCGGATCGTTGTCTTGAAAGAGACGGTGCCTTGATCCAAACTGCTCTCTGATATATGGGGCAGCATGCTGTGTGACCACGACTTCCTCGAAGAATACACGGTCCATAATTCCTTCGAAAATAAGAAGTGGTCCCGGGCCTCTTCTAGATATACCCCCCCAGACGTGAACCTTCAGTGGATGTTTGGGATTTGGCTTGTCCACATGTCTCCCCTTTTTGCAAAATGCCATTGTTGAAAACTGTTCCAGAGCCACTGTTGTTTCGTCGGTAAAAAGTACATCCTGAAATGCCTCCCACTGTTCAATCCATTGGAGCGCTTGCTTGAGTCTTTCCTCTTTGTTTTTTAGCCTTATCATGGGGCATGTGTTGGTTTTTCTGTATCTCCATCCAAGCCTCCTGCGTACTCTTCTTATCGATGTTGGGCTTATATTCGCACCGAGGTCAGCCCATAGCCGTCTTTGGACTTGCATCGCCGGTAGCTCATCATTTTCATCGGTCAGTTTGTCGATAGCTCGCACAATAGGACTTGAAAAAAAGATCAGCAGTTAGTTTTAAAAATAATGTGCGTAGTTGTATTTACCTGCAAGAAAGGTATTTTTAGAAATTTATTTACCTTTGAATCGTCCTCGGTTTAGATTCTCTTTGCCTCCTCTCCCCTTTATAATGCCGTCTCACTGTGCTTTCAGAAACGAAGATGTCCATCGAAGCCAACTGCTGTACAATGTCCCGTGTTGACTTCCCATTTCTTTTCATCTTCATTATTTGGTGTGAGAGAGTCTTCGTGATTTTGGTCATTGTCCGTCCCCTTACCAAAGCGATACAGTGGTGCAGCTTGAATTCTGTACCTATATACTGTATGGTATGGTACAGATAAAACTTACACCATACCGATGAGCTAATGCCAGGGAAAGACACTCCTATTTTATTTAAAACACAATACGCCAGGAAATGTGTCTGATGCATTAGCAAGTTAAAACAATTGGGTCGAAAACCTGGGCGTAACACCATTTCCTTTTTCTGATCACTCGCTTTCTGGATACACATCTCACCTGTCCTGTTCTTTGTTTTCCTGGTTTGCTGATTATGCCTGCTGCGGTCCACTCCTACCCTCACACCTAAAGAATACTATTTTAAATTTCTTGGCGCAGTTCATTAACCCTTGTATGTGCTGTCCGCGCCCAAAATGCAATTTTAAAAAAGTCAAAAACCGTGCTCAAATGCAATTTAGAGCTTAATAAGATACACTCCACAGGCAAAATTAAAGACAAAATTAAAGACGATTAAAATCTGCAATGTATTTAAGGGGCTTAAAAGTAAAAGGAGATGCTTCATATTGCTTGACTAATTTTAAAAACTAAGTTATAAATGCAGACGCTCCCTAGGTGCCGCGCCGGGTGTAAATATCAAATATCTACGCCGGGGGTAGGGGGACAGAGATACTGTACTGTAGACAGGATTAAGGCAAATAAGATACTTATGGGTACACAGGCATTCACGACAGCAACATACGAAACGTTTGCACGTACTGTATAAAGTTATTACTTGGTTTTCAAAGTGCAATGAAATACAATATTGTTGTTGCTGCTGTTCTGGTTGTTTTTATCCCGTAAAGCGTTTTGAGAAGCCACCTTTAAAGGTGATATATATTGTAGAACCGCTGATTCTTATGGAATGTGTTCCGCAGGAGATTCAAATTTTTATTTATTTATTTTTTAATCGCGAATCTAAGGAAATCTCAGTATAACTTTGTTCATGAACAAACAGTGGCATGTTACATTATCATTGGTTTTTTTAACAAGGCTCGCCAGCTAATGTGAATCGAAACCTGTCTTGCTAGCTTTTAAAGTCGTGCATGTGTAAACGACAATTGAAATAGAGAAAAAAGACCTGACTGACAAGCCGATACATACTCTTAGAGTTTGATTAATAGGGAATATAATACAAAAATATAGTACTAAAAAAGGTACTACCACTTTTAAAGGTGATATGTAAAATAAAGTTTTTTATTATTGTTATAGAGAAACATGATCAGATTTTCCCTGGTTCAGAAAAAAAGATCTAAAGTGCTACACATAACTTTCTTAATTCGATGTACTTAAAACAGTGAACTACTGCAGGTGTAACATAACATTCAGAAATACAATCGAGAATAGTTTTGTGGTGTTTGTTTAGATGAAACGTTCCTAAAACGTATAACGTAATAAAATTAAAGACGATTAAAATCTGTAATCTTTCCACTTGTACTGTGAGTCATCGGAAAGTTTCTGCTTTGTGTAAGGATGGTATCGAAAAGCAATCTTAAGTGGTGAGAAAGCTGTGCTCAATGTATTTAAGGGGCTTAAAAGTAAAAGGAGATGCTTCATATTGCTTGACTAATTTTAAAAACTAAGTTATAAATGCAGACGCTCCCTCGGTGCCGCGCCGGGTGTAAATATCAAAGTATACATTCCCAACAAGAATTGTACCCATCTGTCATGCAAATAAAACACCTTGAATTGAATTGAATTGAGGGAGAGAGGGGGGCAGGGGGACAGAGATACTGTACTGTAGACAGGACTCAAGGCAAATAAGATACTTTTATGGGTACGCAGGCATTCACGACAGCAACATACGAAACGTTTGCACGTACTGTATAGTTAAGTTATTACTTGGTTTTCAAAGTGCAATGAAATACAATATTGTTGTTGCTGCTGTTCTTGTTGTTTTTATCCCGTAAAGCGTTTTGAGAAGCCACCTTTAAAGGCGATATATATTGTAAAACCGCTGATTCTTATGGAATGTGTTCCGCAGGAGATTCAAATTTTTATTTATTTTTTAATCGCGTATCTAAGGAAATCTCAGTAAAACTTTGTTCATGAACAAACAGTGGCATGTTACATTATCATTAGTTTTTTTAACAAGGCTCGCCAGCTAATGTGAATCGAAACCTGTCTTGCTAGCTTTTAAAGTCGTGCATGTGTAAACGACAATTGAAATAGAGAAAAAAATACCTGACTGACAAGATTTAATTAATGCAGATCAGTAAATCAAGGGACAAAACAACTATTGCGCCCGGGTCCTCAATGGGCTTTGACGTGCTAATGCGTTGGTTTAACAGTCCGGGTGTGGCAAGCCTCTAATGTCTCCCGACTTCGGCAAAAGGCACCCGCCTTTCATTGGAAGACAATGAACACACTCTAGCCGTACATGTGAATATAGCATAAAGACACCAAGGGATTGGGTGAGCTCCCATCACAAAAAAAAACTGCGAACCTGCACTACAGCGACCATAGTACAGTATGGAGACCAAGACCTTTTACGGGAAGAGACGGGGTGCTTCTGCCGCCCCAGCTTCCAAAGAGCGAAGGGTAAGCAAATACAGCAGACTTCATCTGATTTACGCGATTACAGCGCATATTACAAGGTATTATTACCGTTTTGAACTTTAAATTCAATTATAATTATTTCTTCGTAGCCTGTTCTTCAAGAAAACACCACACGGGCGAAACGATCTACCACCAGGACAGTAAAAAAGAAAGCGGTAAGACAGAAAAAAAGAAAAGTTTATTTTGACTTCTGTTCCGCGACTGATGAATACTACTGTGTGACTTTATTTCTTACATGAATTATGTTATTTTGCCACAGGCCGTGGGTCTCTGCTCTCGGCCACTGGCCAGGGTGCCAACCTGTAGAAGCAGCACCTGTATGGAGACATTTCGGCAGCAGCGGGAGCAGTACGATGCATTACTGGGGAGGATTGGGAGGCTAGAGACACTCCTGAAAATGCAGAGGAAGGAGACAGTATGTTCCAGCAGTCAAACAGTTGAGCAGCTGTCTCCCGAAAAGTGCCTCTCCCCGCCGCGCAGGTTGCAATGCCTGGCGGAAGCTCTGCCCCCCGCAGAGCACACACCGCCTCAGGACACTCCATCCCGGCCTCTCAGTTCACCACCGCGCAGGAATCTGTTGATGCCGTCCCCGCCGTCTATCTCCCTCCAGGAAGCACAGCGGAATTCACAGACGCCAGTGGGACGAATAATTCTCCCAGATGTCCAACTGCTACCCATCACCCAGGAGATGGAGGGGGGGTTGTACTTGCAGTGCATCGGCATAGACGGGAAAGCAAGAGCCAACCGCTACGCCGCTCTCGTGTTTCGAAATCTTGTGACTTTTGAAATTTACTGGGGGTGGACCACGTCTGTAAATTTCGATGGGTCCAGAGGCAAAAGTGCCTTGCCTCGCAATCTCCGGGAAACCATTAGTACGATGGTGAATCGGAGATTCTCAACCCTTGCTGCGTACGACTGGAAAAGAATTCGTGATCGGATCAATGAAATGCTTCGTAGGAGGAGGCGGTCTTTTCCTCTAGTCTAACAGTTTGTCCACAAACAAAACATTCCTGTTAGACAAGAGGAATTGAAAAAAAAACAATTTTGTCAATGAAAACCGGTGTGTGTGTCTCTCTCTGCTGGATGTCCCTCTCACAAACTGCTGAATGAATAAAATTATTTTATTGAAAACGCGTTTGCGATTGTCTGGTATTTAATTTGTTCCCTTTTAACTGTTTTTACGGTCTACAGTATTGCTTTGAGACGCCACTTTTAAAGGCGATATGTAAAATAAAGTTTTTTATTATTGTTATAGAGAAACATGATCAGATTTTCCCTGGTTCAGAAAAAAGATCTAAAGTGCTACACATAACTTTCTTAATTCGATGTATTTAAAGCAGTGAACTACTGTAGGTGTCACATTCAGAAATACAATCACGTATTTGACAAATAAAAATGATTATAATCTAATCCTTCCACGTTTGATCCCAAAATCCCAAGAAATATAAATCTTGACGGGTAGAAAGCTACTATGATTATGATTAAAAAACACATATAATTAAACACGCGTTTGCGATTTAAATCAGAACACGATTTAAATCAATATAAATGTTTATATTGTAACGCATACTGTCCAGCCTCCATTTCTCTATAAAAATTTACTCTGTTGCACACACACACACACAATAGAAGCAGGAAGCAGAAGCAGGGACCGTTGTCAAAAATGACTTAGAATCGATCATGTTGCGATATTTTGAAATATAAAAGTCAATTGATTGTCCATAATATCGCTATTCTATTTTTTCGAAGAAATGTTTGTTAAAAGAAAAGTCCAGCACCAGCTGGATTCGAACACACAACCTGCCAGTTGGTAGTCACACACGTAGACCAGTAGGCTACAAGACAGCTCGCATGAACAGGCAGGCGAAACAGCCCTACACAGCCCTGTCGCAGCACACGAATACCGTTATTAAATTCTTGAGATACGCGATTCCATATTATATTCCCTTTTAATCAAATTCTAAAAGTATGCTTGTTGACTCCGGTATCACGTTAGTTAAAGACTTCGAAGCTTAAAATGTTTAAGGAGAAATGGAATACTGGTGTGTATTTTTTTCTTAAAAGTACCAAGACCAGCTATATACTGTATGTTTATGTTCCAAAATTAATATCGTTTATGGCCTTCACACGCGTTACAGTATGCTCCTATTCTTTTTATGCTCAGCTACTAAGATTTCCCTTCAGTGGTAAAATTCAATATCTACAACGGGCACAGTAAAGACGTTTACAGTAAGTCTTTCTACGACAGACCAACGGACCACGAGTGCCCCTGTCGGTCAACCAATCACGCACCGCGGTACCCCGCGTCATCTTACGTCATGATACGCGACACCGCAGCCAATTACCTGCGGTACGTGTCTGTACCGCTCACTTTGAATGGCTGCATCTGTAGATGAAAGGCAGCGACCTTAATCAAGCCCAAATCATAATTGAACCCATTCAGAGCCTACATTACATTTTAGCGTTTAATTCTGAGCAGAAGACCCTCACACCTGAAGAAGGCTTGCGTTTTCTCTCTTCTCTTTTAAGCATGTGTACAATGTGTAATACAATTACAATGTGTAATTGCAATGCTGTAATACAATTTGAATAGTATGGGGGGGGGGGGAGGTGTCTTTCGCTGGAAATCTTGCCTGCTTCTACTTTACGAGTACAACCCCCTCTCTGCTGGAGTGCTGGCTGTGATGAATTAAACCGGTTTCACAGGTATTTTCAAAGTAGGAAGTACAGTGTTAACTGGTAGCTGGTTCAAAACGCGATTCAAATCAATATAAATGTTTATTTTGTAACGCATAGGTGACTATTCATTGTTATTAAAAAGACTTAAATTCGATCATGTTGTGATATTTTGAAATATAAATTTGTTTGGTGCGAGTGAGGTTTTATTTAATCTCTGACCAAGGGAAACGTTTAATTTTTTCAAAGAAATGTTTGTTAAAAAATAAAGTCATAGTTCCATGGGATTCAATCACAGACCATGTGACATGGGAGTCAGGAAACTAACACACAGCGCCACCGGATTTGATAACGCTATAAAAACGCTATAAAATAATGTGACTAGGCACAGAACAAGTTTACAGCACAGTACAAAAATAAATGCTGACCATGACTTTAGAAGCATAAATTGCCTTACACTCAATTTAAACACAAGCTGTCTTTAGCCCTCTAAGCTGGTTCATACAGAAATGTAGAGATCCAGGCTCAGAACACACAGCTTCATTAGCGAATACATATGCAGGACAACTAGAGAAGATGTTTTACAGAGGATGGATTTTTAGAAACATCCCATCAGTGACATCACTGAAGTCAACTCCTAGGTACTGTAACTGTCGTGTGGATAGTTTCACAAGAATCAGACAAAGGTTTAAGCATCACTTGTTCTAGATAAAACTGCAAAAAAAAAACAACAACCCATAATGTACTTCTTTGCGGCTCTGTTTGCCCAAATCATATATTCACAACGTGAAATCTAGAAAATAATATTACGTAACCAAAATCCGCAATATGGAAACAGAACCTGTGTAATTGTTGATAGATGATGTACTCGTAACATTTTTACAAGACGAACTACAACATTTAAAAAATGACTTGTATGTACTTGATATCTTTAATCAATCAACGGCGACATTGTTAAAAGCAGAGTCCCAGCACAAAACGAAACTAAAACGCATACCGTTTCGCACTTCTTATTAGTTGCTCAAGAGTAATTTGACCGTATGAAATGCATAATATAAACCTAGAAACATATACGTGAGCAGTATTTACACACTGTAGTATTGGTGTCAAGACATACCTCTCAAATATTGTAAATCAAGTTAAAAATATCTCAAGACCGATTCTGGTCATAATGAAACCATGTTTCTTGTATGTTTTCTTTAAAGTACCGAGACCAGCCATATACTGTATGTTTATGTTCCAAAATTAATATAGTTTATGGCCTTCACACGCGTTGCAGTATGCTCCTATTCTTTTTATGCTCAGCTACTAAGATTTCCCTTCAGTGGTAAAATTAGATATGAATATTCAATACTTAAACGGGCACAGTTAAGACATTAAATTTACATATACATACTGTATACAGTACAGTTTTCATACGGTAATATGTTTATGTTCCTAAATCAATCTCTTTTATGAGCATGTGAAAGGCATGGTGAATCGATTCTCAAAAATTACTGTACTTTGCATGATTGGAAACAAATGCGTGATTGCGAAATGCTGTGGTGTTATACTACAAAGACGGTCAATGAAAAAAAGAATGTTGACCAGGGCAATACTTTGAGTTTACACTTACAGCTTGTCCAAGGTCATTCATTATTTATACTATTAGTAATATCTTCGTTAAAGACTTTGATGGCCACAGCTCAAACATGGGAGATTGAGCTTTATTAGCTCCACCTTGCGGAAATTCCGGATACTATTATTTTGCTTGTCGTATTATAGGAGAATTTACGGTATCTCGCGGTATTTACCGGTAGCTTGCGGTAGACTGCGTACAGCGTACCGGAAAATAATGCGGTATCGCCCGCGCATTTTGAATGGCTGCATCTGTACATGTTTTTCACACGAAGCTGTATTGAGCAGTATTTCTCGCTTTGTGAACATGTGTACACAGCGATCCCCTCGGATTCCAGCTAGTGCGTACTTACGCATCGATTAAAAACCAGAGGTTTAAAAAAAGAGAATTCGCTCACTGATAGTTTTATGTGCAAGCTGTGAACATTTTCACAAGTCGTGGTCTTTAAAATGCATTTGTTTTGAAGACTTTCTGTGTTTACCTTCCAATATGAACAAAAGAATATTTGAGCACGGTCAAACAAATGGCTTAAAAAAGAAATGTGCGGTTTAAATGCTATTGGCTTGTGAACAGCAGTGAAGGCTGTGAAAACAGTAACCTGTCCCCACACACCCTGTCCCCACTGCGATTAGAATATACACAAAGAACGAAGAGTAGATGATCAGGTGTTTACCGGAGTAAAGTTAGCTTGAAGTTCGAGAATGATTTGGCACGTCTGTAGCTTATTCACGAAATATCCTAGAGTTACAAAAACACTTGCTGTGTGTACAAAGTACATTGTTACTGTTTTCACAGCCTGTTAAATAAACACAGCCCAAATGAAACACTTGGAGTTTGTAATGTAGGGCGCTTTGAACGAGTTAAACTTTAATGCAGGAAAAATGTATTTTCCAGAAGCTATATTGATTCTTATGGAAGCCCGCTTCCCCCAGGGAGTAAAAAAAAAATGCGCTAGGGAGTAAAAAAAATGCGCTATGGTATTCTCTCCGATGCAGTGCAGTAAAAAAATATATCTCTGATGCTGTTCCTAAATTTATATTGTTTATGACCATCAGACGCTTTATGCTGCTTTTCTTTCTTCCAATAGAATGAACAGGGAGAGGCATTTTATGATGTACTTTTCACTGATGAAACAACAGTGGCTCTGGAACAGTTTTCAACCACATTGTTTTATAAAAAGGGGAGATATGTGAACAAGCAAAACCCAAAACATCCACCGAAGGTTAGCCTATTCTACTCTGAGAAGAGTAGAGGGGGGTGGAAAGTGCCCGCGGTCATTTAATTTGTATTAAAATTCACACAGATTCCCTTGCGAAGATATAGACATAAGAATATTCATGCAAGATCAAAAGAATGGCATAAAAACGACAAATAGAAGGCTGTGAAAACATTCACAATGTACTATATACACAAAGGAAGTGTTCTCACAACTCTAGGAGGTTTCGTGAAAAGGGTACAGGGATGTCAAAATTGTTTTTGAACTTCAAGCTACCCCGGTGCCTGTCCCCACACACCCTTCCCCCACTGCAATTAGAATATACACAAAGAGCAGACACCCTCTAATGTCAGGCGTATGCGTTAAATATATTTAGATCTTTGAATTAATATCGTTATTGATTTCTTGAGCTACAGACCGCAGAAAAAGATTCACTTTTTTCACATATTGATGATAAAGATATCAATAGAAGTTTGAAACTATCTGTTGTTATTAATAAATGACCTAGATTTGAACATGTTGTGATATTTAGAAATATAAAAAAGTCAATAGAGTGTCCATAATATTGCAATTTTGCTATTGCTATTTGCTATTGCTACTGTCTGAGTCTCTTTGTCTGCATTGTTTGTAAACAAACCGGTTTCACAGGTATTTTCAACCCCCAGTAAATTTAAAAAGTCACAAGATTTCGAAACACGAGGGCGGCGTAGCGGTCGGCCCTTGCTTTCCCATCTATATCGATGCACTGCAAGTCCCCGTTACCCCCATTTTGATTTAAATCGTAAAAGCGTTTTTAATTAAATGTCTTTATTGATTCAAAATCTGACAAATGCAACGTAAATCATTATCTTTGTCTTCTAAGTATCTTAATAAACTTTCAGCATAGCTTTCTCCCCGTTTAGATTTATTTTTCTTTTGATCTTAGGATTAAACGTGGAAAGATTAGACTGTAATTGTTTTTTTTTAAATACATTTTAGAAAAGTGCAATCTATACTAAAAAGCTCTATTTATTTAATACCACTTGATAGTCATATTAATAGAGATAAGAATTCAAGTTGATACTGTTTAGACTTTTAATTATTTTAAACTGTATTACAGCATCGCACACATTAAACAAGGCGGTATATTAAATAAAAGCAAGGTTGTTCAGTCAGACAGAATAAAGCAAGTATGATTTTAATGTTTGTAATCGCTATTCTCTAACATTACAATGTTAATGTGACACTTAAGATATTATTAATAATCGTTTAAATCTGAGGGAGATCTAAAGGGATCCAGACAGCACAGGTCCCTGCTACTGCAGCGATTCAGAGGGAAAGTGTGAGGCAGTATGTGACGTCACCGCGCAGGCGAGCAGACACCCTCTAATGTCAGGCGTATGCGTTAAATATATTTAGATCTTTGAATTAATATCGTTATTGATTTCTTTAGCCTCACAACATTGTCCAATAATACTCTATTTGTGTCTAATTTTTAGTTAAGCAGGATTTGAGCTACAGATCATAAAAAAACAGGATTCGGTTTTTTCACATATTGATGATAATATCAGTAGCAGTTTGAAACTATCCATTGTTATTGATAAATGTCTTAGATTTGATCACATGTTGTGATATTTAGAAATATAAAAAAGTCAATATAGTGTCCATAATATTGCTATTTTGCTATTGCTATTTAAGTTTTTCAAAGAAATGTTTGTTAAAAGAAAACTCGAGGGAATAGCTGGATTTGAACACCTAACCTCTCGCTTATAAGTCAGTCACTTAAACCATCACATAACAACCACTGAACAGTACACATATACTACTGTTTGTGTTATAGTGCATGAATATAATTATATTATTAATTTCTTTAGATACGCGATTCTATATTATATTCCCTATTAATCAAATTCTGAAATGCTTTGTTTCCTCCAATAACGAGCATATTCGCAGAAAAGGTTAAAATGATCACTTTTCACAAAGTATATAAACGTACAGTAATATGGTCAGAAGGAGCGCGTAAAAACGTTCCCGAAATAACCACGTGTAAGACTTTGATGCTTAAAATGTTTAGGGAGAAATGGAATACTAGTGTGTATTTTTTCTTTAAAATACCAATACCAGCAATATACAGTTTACATGATATGTTTATGTTCCAAAATTAATATTGTTTATGACCTTCAGATGCATTATGCTTCTCTTCTTTTTATGCTCAGTTACTAAAAATTCCCTTTAGTTGTAAAATTCCATATAAATATTCAATACTAAGCGGATTAACGTGCACAGTAAAGACATTAAATGATTAAATCTTTCCACGACCGACCAACGCACCACAAGTGCCCGTCAGTCATTTTGGCCAGCCAATCACGTACCGCGCTATGACGTAGTAAATTGCCTGCAGTAAGGGTTTGTACTGCACACTTTGAATAGCTGCATCTGTACTTGCGCTCCACAGCAATACTGGATCAGCTCCAGAGCAGGGTCACAGCACTCCTCGCCTAACTAATTTCCCTGGATCAGGTGATGCCTACTTCTACCCTATTTGGAATATAAGCAATAGGAACATACCAACCTCACTCATTTGCACATCTGTTAAAGGAATAGATTGCATTCACCTTGTGCTTCAATGTTTGATAGCGTAAAATAGTTATCTTAATTAGAGTTAATTATCTTAGTTATCTTAACTAGAATTAGAGTTTGCCTCAAATTAGGATTCAAGTTTATTAACACTGTTCTATACCTTAGCAATTGCACTTTTCTAATTCTTTATTTTAATTCTTTATTTCCTCATTTTTATAAGCCTTTGTATTAATGTAATTTCTAATAAACTCACCTATTTTAATAAACCAAAGTAGTCCCGATTTGAATTTACACAGATGAACCTCACCGCTATCTTCAATTTGGGTTGTTAAGCAGATTTTTGGCTGGTGAGAAAGTACTACATTCTTTTGTAACACACAGTTTAGTTCTTAATCTATAATTTGTTTCATTTTATCTTCTTAAATATGTTAGTTTATTCTTCATTGTATTTTGAAATAAAATATATATTCTGGAAATTATATAGCTATAAACAAAAACTGCTTTAATTTACTTGTTCTAAAATTAATTTTGAGACGTTGTCATATAGCTTCTAAAATATATTTGACAGTATATTACTCCCAATATTCCAAAACAGAGGTTCCCAACCTATTACAGCTTGTGGCCCACATGACCGACCATAAAAAAAAGGACCAGAACCCATACAAGGACCAGGCTGTCCTCACTGTTTTGAAACAGGCTAGCGCTATACCTCAGCAGTAACATGAAGACAAAACTTTTTAAAGAATTTCTGTGAAAAAATCAATTTTAAAGCACTGTCACAGGATAGGTCTACAAGGCTGTCTTGTTTCCTTTGCACTCAAACTTGCGAGGTCCTCTTTGCATAGGTTTACAAAAGGATTTTCAATCCAGCTGAACCGAACATCTGGAGCCAGGAAGCAGATGTGCAGTTGGGTCCTCCAACTTTGCAGGTGCTCTGTAATTAACTTTGTGACAGAGGCTAGTAGCTGCATTTGATCTTTTGTTAGAAAATCTGACAAATTTACAAATGCGTTGTAGTTTGACTGGTCGATACGTTTGTCCCACATTTCCAGTTTCTTTGTTGTGGATTCTATTTTACTTTGGATGTGAAAAATCATCACTCCTTTACCTTGAAGACCAAGGCTGAGTCAATTTAAGTAACTGAAAATGTCCGCAAGATAAGCCAATTTAGCTAGCCACTCAAAATCATTGAAATGATTTGAGAGCTCAAATTTTGAGTCAGATAAAAAATTCTTACTTCATCTCGCAACTCAAAAAGCAGGGTAAGCACCTTGCCCTGTGAAAGTCATAGTATCTAGTAGTGCAAAAGAAGCTGAACATGTTCACTTACCATTTCTTCACATACTGTAGCACTTGAAATAAGCGTGACTGTACAGGTCTGCTCTTTATGAAGTTGACTATTTGAATGGCCTCATCCAAAACACTCTTAAGATCTACAGACATTTTTTTGGCAGCCAACGCTTCCCTATGGAAACTGCAGTGTTCAGATGACACAAATTTCTTAATTTCTTTGATACGCAATTCCATATTATATTTCCTATTCATCAAATTCTAAATGTATGCTTTTGTTTACTCCGGTAACGAGCATATTCGCAGAAAAGGTTATAACGATCAATTTTCACAAAGTATATAAACGTACAATAAAATGGTCAGAAGGAGCACGTACAAATGTTTCCAAAATAACTACATGTAAGACTTTGATGCTTAAAATGTTTAGGGAGAAATGGAATACTGGTGTGTATTTTTCTGTAAACTACCAAGACCAGCAATATACATTTTACATAATATGTTTATGTTCCTAAATTAAGATTTAATCGGAGATTCTCAAAACTTACTTTGTATGATTGGAAACAATTATGTGATCGGATCAACAAAATGTTGTGGTGTTACTTTTTGTCAATGAAAAAACTAAAGTATTTTTGTTTACAAAGACAGTTACAAAGAATATGGACCAGGGTAATACTATGAGTTTACAGCTTGTCCAAGGTCATTCATTATTAATACTATTAGTAATATCTTTGGTAAAAGTCTTAAGAGTATACAACTTATATTCTTGAATAAAGATTGTCCCTCAGCAGTTATCGGGATTCGTAACCAGGTGTTTTCTGGTGACAGCTCAAATGCTGTACATGAGAGGTTAAACTTTATTAGCTCTGGCGGTTTTACAAGGTGATTCTGGATACTATTAACATAATCTAATTTGCATGCGGTAAAATGCGGTATGACACGTTTTGATGCTTGTTTTGAATGGCTGTATTTGTACTTGTGTTTTAACTCCAAGTGTCAATGTAATTTGTTCGACTTTAAAGCCTCATTTGATAATACTTCAGAACACACAACATACAGCGGAAAGGGCATAAAGCACAGAGCCAGGTACTCACTGCTATATTTTCTATTTTTACATTCACATTTGGATTTTGGGTTATCAGTATGAGACACTGAAGTGGTTTCTTTGCTTGTAGATGAGCCTTCTCGTAAGAGAACCAAAAGCAAAGCCCTTATCCCTGATATAAAGGGTAATTAGGCACATATACTACATTCTGCATTAGGTTTCTTGTCATGTCACATACAGATGCAGCCATTCAAAGTGCGCGGTACAAACCCATACTGCATGCAACTACCTACATCATACCGCGGTACATGATTGGCTGGCCAAAATGACCGACAGGGGCACTCGTGGTGCATTGGTTGGTAGTGGAAAGATTTAATTATTTAATCTCTTTACTGTGCACGTTTTAATTTGCTTAGTATTGAATATTTATATGGAACTAAAGGGAAATTTTAGTAGCTGAGCATAAAAAGAAGAGAAGCATAACGCATCTGAAGGTCATTAACAATATTAATTTTGGAAATGTTTTTACATGCTCCTTCTGGCCATATTACTGTATGTTTATATACTTTGTGAAAATTGATCGTTTTAACCTTTTCTGTGAATATGCTCGTTATCGGAGTAAACAAAAGCATACTTTTAGAATTTGATTAATAAGAAATATAATATGGAATCACGTATCTAAAAAAATTAATAACGATAATTATATCCATGTACTTTTGCACAAACAGAAGTATAAGACTTTCCATTGATATGTGTACTTCTGTTTCACTGTTTAGCGTATGACTGTGTCTCTGGTGTGATGGCTTAAGTGACTGATTTATCAAGGTCGGGTGTTCAAATCCAGCTATCACCATGAGTTTTCTTTTAACAAATAAACATTTCTTTGAAAAACTAAAATAGCAAATATTATAGGCACTATATTGACCTTTTTTATATTTCTAAATATCATAACATGTTCGTACTGTATGTATACAGCCCTACCGCAGGGTGTAGGGTGCAAACCCACGTGAGCCTGATCACAGATCTGTCCCAGTGTGTGAGATACAGATGCAGCCATTCAAAACAAGTAAGGTATGCTGCAGTACAACGTGCTGGGCGTGTCGCCATATACCGCAATATACAGTATGCAAATTAGATTATGTCAATAGTATCCGGAATCAGCTTATAAAACCAGCAGATGGAGCTGATAAAGCTTAACCTCTCATGTACAGCATTTAAGCTGTCACCAGAAAACATCTGGTTTTGAATCCCAATCACTGCTGAGGGACAATCTTTATTCAAGAATTTAAGTTGTATACTCTTGTAATCATAGCCGGCCCAGGGACGCCAAATATGTAACGTTGCCATAGCCAAATTAAATGTAATGTAGCTCTCTGAAGGCGCCAGTTCTGTAGGGTTTGGGCATTTACTGGAACAATTATTAATTGTAGCAGTAAATCACAAAATTGATTCTTTTGATGGCTTTAGAATCCAACCATGCGATATAACTCAAACAACGCACACACACAGGTACTAATACATGAGGATACATTTACTAATACATAGAATATGCATATAAACCTAACAGATCTTATCGAGAGGGTTATCAGAATACAAAAGGTATATATTCAGTCAGTTACAAAGAGTTACATATATCAAGAGGACATACGTTCAGTATATCATTCATTAAGACCGTTTCATAAATGAACTTGGTTATAACTTCTACATTAGATACTCAAAACAAGTACATAAGTCTTAGGAATTAAATTGATATCAACTGGTTGGGATAACAATTGAATTCTCGAGCAGTAATGCAGTGAAGTTGAATACTCATCCAATCTTTGGGGATTCAGATCTCCTGCGGGCACAAAGAAACAGTTGCAGGCTGTTGCTGTCCAATCCGCGCTCTCTGGCTCGGTGCTAGGCTGTGCTGTGCGGCTTGCGACGGTGCACTGCAGATGCTCACTGGACGGCTAGTTAGTGTTGGCTTTAACTAACAAAGTTTGTGCACAGGAGAAAAGATGACTGTGGGTCCCAGCAAGTCAGGAAGAAGACCGGTTCGTTCCTGATGAAGAGCTAGTTCTGAATAGTGATTCAGCTTTCCACAGTTCCGACCTGTTCACGAGGCCTGCTGCTGATGCTAACCTCGGGTGGATCCTCTGGTTACTCTCTGGCAACCTCCGCTCTAGACTCTTAGAACAAAGGAAAGTTCTGGCACTAGGACACACTGGCCATTTCGTGGTTGTCCGGGCTGAGTCTCAGGATGGTCAGGAGGCGCGCTGCGAGAATGTCCTGCCCTTGGGAGCCTTCTGCTCTTGGGCCGTCCTGCCCTGGAATTCTCCTTTGAATTCCCTTTAGAATAGTCCACAGAATTCTCCACTGAATCTCCCTCTCCTGAATCTTACTGAATCTCTCAGGCTCTCTGTTTTTACCTGGAGGAACTTCAGCTCATTGATTGGCTGAAAGTTCCATGGGCATCAGAGTCCCACGTGGGTTTCTCGGCCCTACCAGTCCCTGATTGGTTGATCAAGGTGAGATATGAGTCACTTACTCCTGACACTTAGGAATGCAGTCCAGATGTCCATTTGGCACTCCCTAGACAGATAGGCGCCAATGGATGACCATTGATCATGATAGCCAGGCTTAGCTAAGTGCATCCCCCTTTGGGAGCTGTCCTAGGAAACTTTATCAAAGGAAACCTTAAATCAGCCTGCATGAATAGTTTCTCTGTGGCTGCACCACAGAGATGAACAGAGAGATGAGGCCTAATTTGGGAAAGCTCAGAAACACTTAATTCTGCCTTATTAATAAGCCTCGCCGCTACACTCTTTAGACTTTTAAATTTAAACTGTGTATTACAGCATGTTAATCATTAAGCATTAAAAAGTTGGTATATTTTATGAAAGCAAGATTGCTCACTCGGACAAAAGTACACAACCTACCACCTTTATCATAAATATTTTAATTATGCAGAAATATTTTATGCATCAAAGTCTTTACCAAAGGTATTACTAATAGTATTAATAATGAATGACCTTGGACAAGCTGTAAACTCAAAGTATTACCCTGGTCCACATTCTTTGTAACCGTCTTTGTTAACAAAAATACTTTATTTTTTCATTGACAAAAAGTAACACCACAGCATTTCATTGATCCAATCACGTATTCGTTTCCAATCATACAAAGTAAGTCTTGAGAATCTCCGATTCGCTATGCCTTTCACATGCTCATAAATGATATTAATTTAGGAACATAAACATATTACTGTATGTAAACTGTACTGTATATGGCTGGTCTTGGTAGTTTAAAGAAAAAATACACACCAGTATTCCATTTCTACCTAAACATTTTAGATAGATACTTTATTGATCCCGTGAGGGAAATTGCAGAAGCATCAAAGCATTTAAGCATCAAAGTCTTACATGTGGTGTAAGGGGACCAGGGGAAGGGTCATTTATAACCGGTATTTCCGTAACGAAACGCTGGATATACTAGATATAGACCTAGGTAAGATGGCCGCCAAGGATAACCAGCTGACCCACTGTTGGAAAAGATCTATGCGGCGAAACAATGGGACACAGGTGAGCTGCGTCAGGAAATGGAATATAAATACCCCAGATGCAGTGAGCCGGCGCGGAAGCCGATAAGGTGTAAGCGTCTCTGAGGAAGGAGAAATTTAGGAGTGTGCTGGAAGGAATTTAAGAATAATGGACTATTTGATACGGGTTTTGACTAAGATTACGGATTATGGTTTGGATACGGCGCAGAGTAGTGTGGACATACGGATTTGGGAACTTGGATCGTTTAAGGATACTGGCAACGGATTGCGGAACGGATTTGGAGAGACATACGGACGAAGAACACAGAAGATCAGTGTGGTGTGAGTTTTTAAATTCAATTCACCAGCCTAAGGGGTGTTTATAATATTGTGGCATTATTATATAATAATATATAATATAGACTCAGACACTCGTTGAATGAAAAAGGTCACTTTATTTTTCTGTACAGCTTTTACAGCATCCCCCGCGCCCGCAGAGAGAGAGAAAGAGAGAGAGAGAGACAGACACACACACACATTTTTTATTGACAAAAAGTAACACCACACTCTTGTTTAACAGGAATGTTTTGTTTCTGGACAGACTGTTAAACTACAGGAAAAGAGCGCCTCCTTTTTCGAAGCATTTCGTTGATCCGATCACGTATTCTTTTCCAGTCGTACGCAGCAAGGGTTGAGAATCTCCGATTCACCATGCTACTAATGGTTTCCCGGCGATTGCAAGGCAAGGGACTTTTGCCTCTGGACCCATCGAAATTTACTGATGTGGTCCACCCCAAGTAAATTTCAAAAGTGTGTGCTCTGGGGGGGGGGGGCAGAGGGCTGTGTGGAAATACACCTTCCGCCAGGCACTGCAACCCGTGCGGCGGGGGGATCGGGATCGGCACTTATCGGGAGATGAAGGTCTGTAAATATATTTACTAATCCTTTCGCCTGGCAATCGACCTGAATGCCCAACTATCTGAGAAGCCCTCCGTGAAACCAAAAGAACCACAACTGAACGAATGTTGATAATAAGAGAGAGAAGAGAGAAATAATAAGAGTCCCCGTTATCCCCATTTCGATTTAAATCGCAAACGCGTGTTTAATTAAACGTCTTTATTGATTCACAATCTGACAATGCAACGTAAATCGTTATCTTTGTCTTCTGCATAATAATGTCCACCTCTCTGTCCAGCATATTGTATTTAATTGCACTTTAACAGATCATCTTATAATCAATTGTTGTCAGAATATCTCCCCCTCCAAAAATCCTATTTTTTTGTTTTGCTTACAGTGAGGTCAATGTAAACATCACACCTCTGTAATAAAAAGTTCTATACAAACGCAGAGAATCATCATTACATACTGTATCACTATATATGTGTTTGTTATCTTAGCTTGTAATACAAAGTTGATCAGTTCTCAAATGACTGATCTTGTATTATCTGATCAGTAATTATCTATTATTTTATCGATGTCTATATTGTTTTTATTCATTGAGTATGTCAATTATGTTGTTCCCTTGCATTTTTATAGAATACAATTGTGAATAATAAGCAAAATAATATTCGAGTGATAGAACTGTCTGTGTGCATTGGCTGCAAAGAAACTAGCAAAGGTTAATTGCACTATGAACCACATAAAGAAATGTAAAACAGTCTTCTTTAGGTGTGAGGGCAGGAGTGGATGTAGCCGGAATAAACAGTAAATCACAGGAGAACAAAGGGCAGGGCAGGTGAGAAAGAGTATCCGAACAGTGAGAGATCAGTGGGAAGAGATGAGAAGATGAAATCGGTAAACGGACAGTCTGTTACTAAGAGCAGGAGGAAAGTGTAATCTGCCTGATACAACTATTAAGAATAATATAAGAATTTAATCTTAAAGAAGAAGCTTAAAGAACACTGGACACCAGATAGTTGCTAGCTTATGTAGCGGCGAGGCTTAATAATAAGGCAGAATTAAGTGTTTCTGAGCTTCCCAAATGAGGCCCCATTTCTCTGTTCATCTCTGTGGTGCAGCCACAGAGAAACCATTCATGCAAGATGTTTTCTTTTGATAAGGACAGCTCCCAAAGGGGGATGCACTTAGCTAAGCCTGGCTATCATGATCAATGGTCATCCATTGGCGCCTATCTGTCTAGGGAGTGCGAGTTGGACATCTGGATTGCATTCCTAAGTGTCAGGACTAAGTGACTCATATCTCACCTTGATCAACCAATCAGGGACTGGTAGGGCCGAGTAACCCACGTGGGACTCTGATGCCCAAGGAACTTTCAGCCAATCAATGAGCTAAAGTTCCTCCAGGTAAAAACAGGCAACACAGAGAGCCTGGGAGATTCAGATTCAGATTCAGAAGGTGAGATTCAACAAGATTCAGATTCAGATTCAGAAGGGATTCTGGAGAGGATTCTGTGGACTGTTCTAAAGGGAATTCAAAGGAGAATTCCAGGGCAGGACGGCCCAGGAGCAGAAGGCTCCCAAGGGCAGGACATCCTCGCAGCGCGCCTCCTGACCATCCTGAGACTCAGCCCGGACAACCACGGAACGGCCAGTGTGTCCGAGTGCCAGAACTTTCCTTTGTTCTAAGAGTCTAGAGTGGAGGTTGCCAGAGAGTAACCAGCAGCAGGCCTCGTGAACAGGTCGGAACTGTGGACAGCTGAATCACTATTCAGAACTAGCTCTTCATTAGGAACAAACCGGTCCTCTTCCTGACTTGCTGGGACCCACAGTCATCTTTTCTCCTGTGCACAAACTTTGCTAGTTAAAGCCAACACTAACTAGCCGGTCAGTGAGCATCAGCAGCGCACCGTCGCAAGCCGCACAGCACAGCCTGGCACCGAGCCAGAGAGCGCGGATTGGACAGCAACAGCCTGCAACTGTTTCTTTGTGCCCGCAGGAGATCTGAATCCCCAAAGATTGGATGAGTATTCAACTTCAATGCATTACAGCTCAAGAATTCAATTGTTATGCCAACCAGTTGATATCAATTTAATTCCTAAGAGTTATGTACTTGTTTCGAGTATCTAATGTAGAAGTTATAACCAAGTTCATTTATGAAACGGTCTTAATGAATGATATACTGAACGTATGTCCTCTTGATATATGTAACACTTCGTAACTGATTGAATATATATCTTTTGTATTCTGATAACCCTCTCGATAAGATCTGTTAGTTTAAGGCATATTCTATGTATTAATAAATGTATCCTCGTGTATTAGTACCTGTGTGTGTGCGTTGTTTGAGTTATGTCGCATGGTTGGATTCTAAAGCCATCAAAAGAATCAACTTTGTGATTTACTGCTACAATTAATAATTGTCTCAGTAAATGCCCAAACCCTACAGAACTGGTGCCTTCAGAGAGCCAGTTTTCTTACATATTTGGCGTCCCTGAACGGCTATGAATCACTACATTATTTGGCGTCCCTGGGTGGGCGTGGCAAGACTGAAATGAGTCAACCAAGCGAATAATTCATATAAAACGCCGCGGGTTTCATACACGACAATACAGTGTGCTGAAAGCCGAAAGGAAAAAAAGTTCCCCTTGCTCTTTAAGCAGTGCTTGATTGTTTTGTGATCTTTTGCGATCTACCGGGTTGATTGCATACTTGATCTTGTGGTTTTCTGTGGTAAAACTGTAATTTCGTACTTAAAAGTAATACTCTTTAAGTTTAACGATGGTTGCTAAAAGGTCTGAATTCGAGTCGCTATTAAGCACTCTCTCTAGCAGCGACAGGTCTGACCACGATCTCTTCCATATCTCCGTCAGCGGAGAAGCTAGAATAAATCTCCATTCTCTGAGAGAGCTAGCGAAGGACATAGAGAGATTTGACCCCGCAGTGTCAGAGAATAATATCGAGAGTTATATTCAAGACCTCAGGTATACCCTGCAGTACCTGCCAAACGCCACAGAACAGGAGAAAGTGTTTCTGGTCAGGAAAACTACCAGCAGAGCTGTACATGAGTGGATGGCTAGGCAGATGAAAGAAGTCTGTAATGACTTTGAGCAGCTATGTCAAGCACTTATCGAAGAATACAGTGCGTTTATTGACCCGACTGCCGCGATAGCCGCCGCACTTAACATTAAGCACGAGAGAGCAGAGTCCCCTCGCGAATATTACGAGAGACTTAGACGAACTTATTTTGCAGGGCGAAATGATGAGGGTTGCGAAGAGAACACACATTTCAAGGGTTTATTCATTGCGAATCTCCACCCGTCAGTCAGAAAGATGATCTTAATGCATACAGATGCACAGACCATGAAAATGACTGATATTAAGAGATTCGTGCAGAAAGCCTGGGAGTATGATGTCCAAAGTCGCTCTGAGCAAAAAGCTGTTAAAGCGACTGTGTTCGCCGTCAGAGCCAGCAGGCTTAATTCCCCCCTGCTCGAAGGAGCACAGGCTCCTGAGCTGGCTAAGCCCCGTTCCAAAGCACTCACACAGGACCGCACCCAGCGTCCTAAGTGCCATGAGAACACCGGGGGAGGGAAAGGGCTAGAAAAAGCTGAAAAAAAGGATTCAGTAGCCGCCTGCCTGGCCAGGCTTGAACAAGCTTTATTAGGACAGGGACAACCGCTCCCCAAGGCTGCCGGAAGCGTGAATGAGCTGATACTCTCCACTGGAGGAGGCGGAGACCCGCCCCCTCTCCCTCCCTCAGTCTATCTGATTGAGCGGAAGAGTTCCTGCCTGGATGAGGTCAGCCACTCCCAAGCGAGTGCTGACTCCACCCCTGAAGTCACAGAGCAGACAGTAAAACGCAGAGGAAAAGCAGGAAGCTTTTACCTCAAGGCTGCCATGAGAGATGTCTTACCCAGTGAGACACTGATTGACACTGAGGTTGAAAGGTGTTTGATGTCACACGGCAAGCTCAAACGGGTAGAAAAAGAAAAGGGCATGCGACTTAGAGAGGAACCTTTGGTGGATCACCAGAAAGGCAAAGTGTGGAAACAGGTCAAGGCTCCCAAATCTTCTGTACAGAAGGAAAGGGGGGCCAAGAGGCAGACTGTGCTCACACAGTGCCCACCGAACACAGAAGCCCATGCGGAGATTCCTTCTGTTCCCTCTGGACAAGAAATAAAAATATTTTCTTGTTCCCCGAATATACAGGGAAGTCGTGTCCCGGCCGAGGTCTCAACAGCCTCCCTGCCACAGGAGCGGTGCTCCAAGCAGCCGCCTGATCCACCAGGTAAAGCACACACCTTTTACATCCCTAAAGAGGAGCAGATCTCCCCACCTGGCGATGAAAAGGAGCTTTCCCTGTGCACCCTGGCACCCAAGAGGGGTCAGGACCACCACCCCGCAGTGGTGGAAAGGATCCAGATGGCAGGAGAGCAGGTTGGTGATGTAGCCCCCACCCTTAGCCCTGAGAGGTCCTCTATTAGTGAGGATCTGCTTGAGCAGCTGTCACAGGGCCACCGCCAGGTGCCCCTGGTGCAACATTCACAGGTTAGACAGGAGGTCCAGCTGGACGCTGAGACTACTGCGCTGTGGACACACCTGATCCCAGATGCTGATTCCCTCTGCTTTGACCCAGGGAACCTGCAGTCAGGTAACATTATTTCTCACAACTACCAGGTAGTGAGTGAGACTGACCTGATTGTTCCTGCCTCAACGGCAGGGTTTCCAACACACCCAGTCCCCCAGAAGGGACAGGGAATGAAAGCCCAGCCGGTTTTCTTACAGCCACCAGCTCAGTCTGTCAGTCTGAGTCTGACCAACAGTGGTTCAGCCAGACTGGAGCTGGATGGTCAAGTCACCCGCCTGCCAGTGCAAGACATCGCAAAGAGAGGTGTCAGAATCCCCGCCTGCACTGACATGGGCCTGGTGAGTGATAGTAAGTTCAAAGACAGTGAACTAGCTATCCCAGTGCTGGGGCAGCTCCCTGAACCCCTAGCGAGGGAAGGGGGGAGCGAGCAGGTGTCCTACACCTACCCCCAGCAAACGATTGGAAACATGCCGATAGAGGGATTCCTCAATCAGGAAGTGTGCAGGGTGGACCTGAACAGTGAGAATAGGATAACAATCCCAGATCACTCAGGTGCTCCAGATGACCACTCAGCCGAGGGTCAGGCATGCTCCACCGCTGCACCGCCCCCTGCAGGGTTCCTAGAGCACAGGCATGAACAAATCGAAAAAGCAAATGCCCTGGAAAAGGAGGAGCAGCATCAGCAGCTGCGTCAGATCTCCCCAGATTTCCAGGATGTTGGTGCCCAAGATGCCACATGGCATACTGAGAAAGACACCATGTACACGCTGCACCAGCTTAGAAAGGCAACAGTCACTCAGAAGGAGATGACTGGGATCAGCCACCCGAAAAGACTTTTGGGAGGACTGATTGCTGCCGCCACTGTTGCAGGTTTGCTTTTTCTGGTAGGTTTGTGTGCTACTGGCACTCTCACCCTGACTGCCCCAAGAAGGCAGGTGTCAGAGAGGCCAGAGGGTAGTGACAGACTGTATCGACAGCAGCAAAAGTTGGAAAGCTTAGGGAAAACCCTACAGGCAACTTCCTATGCAACAGGGTTAAACCTTATTCCCCAAACAGTGGACATGATTGTTGGTGTTATACAGTGGGTTTATGCTTGTGTGCAACAGGCCAGAATGTTGACACAAGACCTGTTAAGGGAGTTTAGTGCCACTGTGGCCAGTCTAGCCATGGCACAATTCCCAACCCACTTGATTCCACTCTTCTCAGTAGAGGAGTATGTGACATTAACCCCATCGCTCATAGCTCACCCAGAAGGCAATCCAAGATTGAATTCGGTTCCAAGTCTTGAGATGGGTATGGCTACCAAAGCTATCCATTGGCTGTGTCTAAACGATTCACCAATGAAGGGTGTAAAGCTACTAACGAGCAGAGGGAGGTTAATGGACCCCATGAAGAGCAGGTGGGAAGTAAATGGCTGGTCAGCACACCACATTTAACTGACACTATGACTTGTGACAGGCATGATACAGCTACCGCAATGCAGCTACCTAATCAAACAGTTTTCCTGTAAGTTCCCGAGGATGCCATAGTACAGCATGGTAACTTAACACTGTACGGTTTGGAACCAGACGATATAAGACCAAACTTGAGGTCTTGGATGCCTTCAGGTGCCACACTATTGAATTGGATAGAAATCCAAGAAACAGTAAGCCCTGAAGAGGTACAGGTAGTTAGTTTGCTTTAATGGAACAAACCTCCAAACCACCCTAGCAGATACCCAACACAGGTGTTGTGGTTTATCGGAGGGCTGGGAACAGTAACCGTTGTTATTGTAACACTACTGCCGGGTAGTTGGATCATGACTGACAGTGTACTCTGAATGCTGTACTCTCGCATCAAGATGTACTCTGGGTAGCATGAATGAGTCAAAGGTAGCATGTCAAAAGAAAGGAAGTGACTTCTCCCCAAATATCTACTACAGAGGTATCAGATATTGACAGTGAACTTCCTGATGTGTAATTCCTAGACTTAGATAATGTCTCCTACCGTGTGTAGCGGTGAGGCTTATTAATAAGGCAGAATTAAGTGTTTCTGAGCTTCCCAAATGAGGCCCCATTTCTCTGTTCATCTCTGTGGTGCAGCCACAGAGAAACCATTCATGCAAGATGTTTTCTTTTGATAAGGACAGCTCCCAAAGGGGGATGCACTTAGCTAAGCCTGGCTATCATGATCAATGGTCACCCATTGGCGCCTATCTGTCTAGGGAGTGCCAGTTGGACATCTGGACTGCATTACTAAGTGTCAGGACTAAGTGACTCATATCTCACCTTGATCAACCAATCAGGGACTGGTAGGGCCGAGTAACCCACGTGGGACTCTGATGCCCATGGAACTTTCAGCCAATCAATGAGCTGAAGTTCCTCCAGGTAAAACAGGCAACACAGAGAGCCTGGGAGATTCAGATTCAGACAAGATTCAGATTCAGAAAACAAGATTCAGAAAACAAGATTCAGAAGGGATTCTGGAGAGGATTCTGTGGACTGTTCTAAAGGGAATTCAAAGGAGAATTCCAGGGCAGGACGGCCCAGGAGCAGAAGGCTCCCAAGGGCAGGACATACTCGCAGCGCGCCTCCTGACCATCCTGAGACTCAGCCCGGACAACCACGGAACGGCCAGTGTGTCCGAGTGCCAGAACTTTCCTTTGTTCTAAGAGTCTAGAGTGGAGGTTGCCAGAGAGTAACCAGCAGCAGGCCTCGTGAACAGGTCGGAACTGTGGACAGCTGAATCACTATTCAGAACTAGCTCTTCATTAGGAACAAACCGGTCCTCTTCCTGACTTGCTGGGACCCACAGTCATCTTTTCTCCTGTGCACAAACTTTGCTAGTTAAAGCCAACACTAACTAGCCGGTCAGTGAGCATCAGCAGCGCACCGTCGCAAGCCGCACAGCACAGCCTGGCACCGAGCCAGAGAGCGCGGATTGGACAGCAACAGCCTGCAACTGTTTCTTTGTGCCCGCAGGAGATCTGAATCCCCAGAGATTGGATGAGTATTCAACTTCAATGCATTACAGCTCGAGAATACAATTGTTATCCAAACCAGTTGATATCAATTTAATTCCTAAGAGTTATGTACTTGTTTGAGTATCTAATGTAGAAGTTGTAACCAAGTTCACTTTACGAAACGGTCTTAATGAATGATATACTGAACGTATGTCCTCTTGATATGTGTAACTCTTTGTAACTGACCGAATATATCTTTTGTATTCTGATAACCCTCTCGATAAGATCTGTTAGGTTTATATGCATATTCTATGTATTAATAAATGTATCCTCGTGTATTAGTACCTGTGTGTGTGCGTTGTTTGAGTTATATCGCATGGTTGGATTCTAAAGCCATCAAAAGAATCAATTTTGTGATTTACTGCTACAATTAATAATTGTTCCAGTAAATGCCCAAACCCTACAGAACTGGTGCCTTCAGAGAGCCACTAACATTACATATTTGGCGTCCCTGAAACGGCTATGAATCACTACATTATTTGGCGTCCCTGGCACGGGCGTGGCAAGACTGAAATGAGTCAACCAAGCAGAATAATTCAATATAAAACGCCGCGGGTTTCATACACGACAATACAGTGTGCTGAAAGCCGAAAGGAAAAAAAGTTCCCCTTGCTCTTTAAGCAGTGCTTGATTGTTTTGTGATCTTTTGCGATCTACCGGGTTGATTGCATACTTGATCTTGTGGTTTTCTGTGGTAAAACTGTGATTTCGTACTTAAAAGTAATAATCTTTAAGTTTAACGATGGTTGCTAAAAGGTCTGAGTTCGAGTCGCTATTAAGCACTCTCTCTAGCAGCGACAGGTCTGACCACGATCTCTTCCATATCTCCGTCAGCGGAGAAGCTAGAATAAATCTCCATTCTCTGAGAGAGCTAGCGAAGGACATAGAGAGATTTGACCCCGCAGTGTCAGAGAATAATATCGAGAGTTATATTCAAGACCTCAGGTATACCCTGCAGTACCTGCCAAACGCCACAGAACAGGAGAAAGTCTTTCTGGTCAGGAAAACTACCAGCAGAGCTGTACATGAGTGGATGGCTAGGCAGATGAAAGAAGTCTGTAATGACTTTGAGCAGCTATGTCAAGCACTTATCGAAGAATATAGTGCGTTTATTGACCCGACTGCCGCGATAGCCGCCGCACTTAACATTAAGCACGAGAGAGCAGAGTCCCCTCGCGAATATTACGAGAGACTTAGACGAACTTATTTTGCAGGGCGAAATGATGAGGGTTGCGAAGAGAACACACATTTCAAGGGTTTATTCATTGCGAATCTCCACCCATCAGTCAGAAATATGATCTTAATGCATACAGATGCACACACCATGAAAATGACTGATATTAAGAGATTCGTGCAGAAAGCCTGGGAGTATGATGTCCAAAGTCGCTCTGAGCAAAAAGCTGCTAAAGCGACTGTGTTCGCCGTCAGAGCCAGCAGGGTTAATTCCCCCCTGCTCGAAGGAGCACAGGCTCCTGAGCTGGCTAAGCCCGTTCCAAAGCACTCACACAGGACCGCACCCAGCGTCCTAAGTGCCATGAGAACACCAGGGGAGGGAAAGGGCTAGAAAAAACTGAACAAAAGGATTCAGTAGCCGCCCGCCTGGCCAGGCTTGAACAAGCTTTATTAGGACAGGGACAACCGCTCCCCAAGGCTGCCGGAAGCGTGAATGAGCTGATACTCTCCACTGGAGGAGGCGGAGACCCGCCCCCTCTCCCTCCCTCAGTCTATCTGATTGAGCGGAAGAGTTCCTGCCTGGATGAGGTCAGCCACTCCCAAGCGAGTGCTGACTCCACCCCTGAAGTCACAGAGCAGGCAGTAAAACGCAGAGGAAAAGCAAGAAGCTTTTACCTCAAGGCTGCCATGGGAGATGTCTTACCCAGTGAGACACTGATTGACACTGAGGTTGAAAGGTGTTTGATGTCACACGGCAAGCTCAAACGGGTAGAAAAAGAAAAGGGCATGCGACTCAGAGAGGAACCTTTGGTGGATCGCCAGAAAGGCAAGGTGTGGAAACAGGTCAAGGCTCCTAAGCCTTCTGTACAGAAGGAAAGGGGGGCCAAGAGGCAGACTGTGCTCACACAGTGCCCACCGAACACAGAAGCCTATGCGGAGATTCCTTCTGTTCCCTCTGGACAAGAAATAAAAATATTTCCTTGTTCCCCAGATATACAGGGAAGTCGTGTCCCGGCTGAGGTCCCAACAGCCTCCCTGCCACAGGAGCGCTGCTACGAGCAGCCGCCTGATCCACCAGGTAAAGCACACACCTTTTACGTCCCTAAAGAGGAGCAGATCTCCCCACCTGGCGATGAAAAGGAGCTTTCCCTGTGCACCCTGGCACCCAAGAGGGGTCAGGACCACCACCCTGCAGTGGTGGAAGGGATCCAGATGGCAGGAGAGCAGGTTGGTGATGTAGCCCTCACCCTTAGCGCTGAGAGGTCCTCTATTAGTGAGGATCTGCTTGAGCAGCTGTCACAGGGCCACCGCCAGGTGCCCCTGGTGCAACATTCACAGGTTAGACAGGAGGTCCAGCTCGACGCTGAGACTACTGCGCTGTGGACACACCTGATCCCAGATGCCGATTCCCTCTGCTTTGACCCAGGGAACCTGCAGTCAGGTAACATTATTTCTCACAACTACCAGGTAGTGAGTGAGACTGACCTGATTGTTCCTGCCTCAACGGCAGGGTTGCCAACACACCCAGTCCCCCAGAAGGGACAGGGAATGAAAGCCGAGCCGGTTTTCTTACAGCCACCAGCTCAGTCTGTCAGTCTGAGTCTGACCAACAGTGGTTCACCCAGACTGGAGCTGGATGGTCAAGCCACCCGCCTGCCAGTGCAGGACATCGCAAAGAGAGGTGTCAGAATCCCCGCCTGCACTGACATGGGCCTGGTGAGTGATAGTGAGTTCAAAGACAGTGAACTAGCTATCCCAGTGCTGGGGCAGCTCCCTGAACCCCTAGCGAGGGAAGGGGGGAGCGAGCAGGTGTCCTACACCCACGCCCAGCGAACGATTGTAAACATGCCAATAGAGGGATTCCTCAATCAGGAAGTGTGCACGGTGGACCTGAACAGTGAGAATGGGATAACAATCCCAGATCACTCAGGTGCTCCAGGTGACCACTCAGCCGAGGGTCAGGCATGCTCCACCGCTGCACCGCCCCCTGCAGGGTTCCTAGAGCACAGGCATGAACAAATCAAAAAAGCAGATGCCCTGGAAACGGAGGAGCAGCATCAGCGGCTGCGTCAGATCTCCCCAGATTTCCAGGATGTTGGTGCCCAAGATGCCACAGGGCATACTGAGAAAGACACCATGTACACGCTGCGCCAGCTTACAAAGGCAACAGTCACTCAGAAGGAGATGACTGGGATCAGCCACCCGAAAAGACTTTTGGGAGGACTGATTGCTGCCACCACTGTTGCACATTTGCTATTTCTGGTAGGTTTGTGTGGTACTGGCACTCTCACCCTGACTGCCCCAAGAAGGCAGGTGTCAGAAATGCCAGAGGGTAGTGACAGACTGTATCGACAGCAGCAAAAGTTGGAAAGCTTAGGGAAAACCCTACAGGCAACTTCCTATGCAACAGGGTTAAACCTTATTCCCCAACCAGTGGACATGATTGTTGGTGTTATACAGTGGGTTTATGCTTGTGTGCAACAGGCCAGAATGTTGACACAAGACCTGTTAAGGGAGCTTTGTGCCACTGTAGCCAGTCTAGCCATGGCACAAATCCCAACCCACTTGATTCCACTCTTCTCAGTAGAGGAGTATGTGACATTAACCCCATCGCTCATAGCTCACCCAGAAGGCAATCCAAGATTGAATTCGGTTCCAAATCTTGAGATGGGTATGGCTACCAAAGCTATCCATTGGCTGTGTCTAAACGATTCACCAATGAAGGGTGTAAAGCTACTAACGGGCAGAGGGAGGTTAATGAACTCCATGAAGAGCAGGTGGGAAGTAAATGGCTGGTCAGCACACCACATTTAACTGACACTATGACTTGTGACAGGCATGATACAGCTACCGCAATGCAGCTACCTAATCAAACAGTTTTTCTGCAAGTTCCCGAGGAGGCTACAGCGTGGTAACTTAACACTGTACGGTCTGGAACCAGACAATATAAGACCAAACTTGAGGTCAAAGATGCCTTCAGGTGCCACACTATTCAATTGGATAGAAATCCAAGAAACAGTAAGCCCTGAAGAGGTACAGGTAGTTAGTTTGCTTTAATGGAACAAACCTCCAAACCACCCTAGCAGATACCCAACACAGGTGTTGTGGTTTATCGGAGGGCTGGGAACAGGAACCGTTGTTATTGTAACACTACTGCCGGGTAGTTGGATCATGACTGACAGTGTACTCTGAATGCTGTACTCTCGCATCAAGATGTACTCTGGGTAGCATGAATGAGTCAAAGGTAGCATGTCAAAAGAAAGGAAGTGACTTCTCCCCAAATATCTACTACAGAGGTATCAGATATTGACAGTGAACTTCCTGATGTGTAATTCCTAGACTGAGATAATGTCTCCTACCGTGTTTATACATACTCCAGATGTTATTCATCCTGTTTGTATCCAATGCTGGTTCCGGTATGAATTCTCGAGGAGTAATGTAGACATTTAAGATTAATGTTCTAATGGCAAGGGACATCACTTAACTCTGTTTTGTTTTGAAGGCAACAATGCCTCGGGACCTCGTGGCCTTCAAAAAGGGGGGATATGTAGCGGTGAGGCTTATTAATAAGGCAGAATTAAGTGTTTCTGAGCTTCCCAAATGAGGCCCCATTTCTCTGTTCATCTCTGTGGTGCAGCCACAGAGAAACCATTCATGCAAGATGTTTTCTTTTGATAAGGACAGCTCCCAAAGGGGGATGCACTTAGCTAAGCCTGGCTATCATGATCAATGGTCACCCATTGGCGCCTATCTGTCTAGGGAGTGCCAGTTGGACATCTGGACTGCATTACTAAGTGTCAGGACTAAGTGACTCATATCTCACCTTGATCAACCAATCAGGGACTGGTAGGGCCGAGTAACCCACGTGGGACTCTGATGCCCATGGAACTTTCAGCCAATCAATGAGCTGAAGTTCCTCCAGGTAAAACAGGCAACACAGAGAGCCTGGGAGATTCAGATTCAGACAAGATTCAGATTCAGAAAACAAGATTCAGAAGGGATTCTGGAGAGGATTCTGTGGACTGTTCTAAAGGGAATTCAAAGGAGAATTCCAGGGCAGGACGGCCCAGGAGCAGAAGGCTCCCAAGGGCAGGACATACTCGCAGCGCGCCTCCTGACCATCCTGAGACTCAGCCCGGACAACCACGGAACGGCCAGTGTGTCCGAGTGCCAGAACTTTCCTTTGTTCTAAGAGTCTAGAGTGGAGGTTGCCAGAGAGTAACCAGCAGCAGGCCTCGTGAACAGGTCAGAACTGTGGACAGCTGAATCACTATTCAGAACTAGCTCTTCATTAGGAACGAACCGGTCCTCTTCCTGACTTGCTGGGACCCACAGTCATCTTTTCTCCTGTGCACAAACTTTGCTAGTTAAAGCCAACACTAACTAGCCGGTCAGTGAGCATCAGCAGCGCACCGTCGCAAGCCGCACAGCACAGCCTGGCACCGAGCCAGAGAGCGCGGATTGGACAGCAACAGCCTGCAACTGTTTCTTTGTGCCCGCAGGAGATCTGAATCCCCAGAGATTGGATGAGTATTCAACTTCAATGCATTACAGCTCGAGAATACAATTGTTATCCAAACCAGTTGATATCAATTTAATTCCTAAGAGTTATGTACTTGTTTGAGTATCTAATGTAGAAGTTGTAACCAAGTTCACTTTACGAAACGGTCTTAATGAATGATATACTGAACGTATGTCCTCTTGATATGTGTAACTCTTTGTAACTGACCGAATATATCTTTTGTATTCTGATAACCCTCTCGATAAGATCTGTTAGGTTTAAATGCATATTCTATGTATTAATAAATGTATCCTCGTGTATTAGTACCTGTGTGTGTGCGTTGTTTGAGTTATGTCGCATGGTTGGACTCTAAAGCCATCAAAAGAATCAACTTTGTGATTTACTGCTACAATTAATAATTGTTCCAGTAAATGCCCAAACCCTACAGAACTGGTGCCTTCAGAGAGCCACTAACATTACATATTTGGCGTCCCTGAAACGGCTATGAATCACTACACGTGTTTATACATACTCCAGTTATTCATCCTGTTTGTATCCAATGCTGGTTCCGGTATGAATTCTCGAGGAGTAATGTAGACATTTAAGATTAATGTTCTAATGGCAAGGGACATCACTTAACTCTGTTTTGTTTTGAAGGCAACAATGCCTCGGGACCTCGTGGCCTTCAAAAAGGGGGGATATGTAGCGGCGAGGCTTAATAATAAGGCAGAATTAAGTGTTTCTGAGCTTCCCAAATGAGGCCCCATTTCTCTGTTCATCTCTGTGGTGCAGCCACAGAGAAACCATTCATGCAAGATGTTTTCTTTTGATAAGGACAGCTCCCAAAGGGGGATGCACTTAGCTAAGCCTGGCTATCATGATCAATGGTCATCCATTGGCGCCTATCTGTCTAGGGAGTGCGAGTTGGACATCTGGATTGCATTCCTTAGTGTCAGGACTAAGTGACTCATATCTCACCTTGATCAACCAATCAGGGACTGGTAGGGCCGAGTAACCCACGTGGGACTCTGATGCCCATGGAACTTTCAGCCAATCAATGAGCTAAAGTTCCTCCAGGTAAAAACAGGCAACACAGAGAGCCTGGGAGATTCAGATTCAGATTCAGAAGGTGAGATTCAACAAGATTCAGATTCAGATTCAGAAGGGATTCTGGAGAGGATTCTGTGGACTGTTCTAAAGGGAATTCAAAGGAGAATTCCAGGGCAGGACGGCCCAGGAGCAGAAGGCTCCCAAGGGCAGGACATCCTCGCAGCGCGCCTCCTGACCATCCTGAGACTCAGCCCGGACAACCACGGAACGGCCAGTGTGTCCGAGTGCCAGAACTTTCCTTTGTTCTAAGAGTCTAGAGTGGAGGTTGCCAGAGAGTAATCAGCAGCAGGCCTCGTGAACAGGTCGGAACTATGGACAGCTGAATCACTATTCAGAACTAGCTCTTCATTAGGAACGAACCGGTCCTCTTCCTGACTTGCTGGGACCCACAGTCATCTTTTCTCCTGTGCACAAACTTTGCTAGTTAAAGCCAACACTAACTAGCCGGTCAGTGAGCATCAGCAGCGCACCGTCGCAAGCCACACAGCACAGCCTGGCACCGAGCCAGAGAGCGCGGATTGGACAGCAACAGCCTGCAACTGTTTCTTTGTGCCCGCAGGAGATCTGAATCCCCAAAGATTGGATGAGTATTCAACTTCAATGCATTACAGCTCAAGAATTCAATTGTTATCCCAACCAGTTGATATCAATTTAATTCCTAAGAGTTATGTACTTGTTTCGAGTATCTAATGTAGAAGTTATAACCAAGTTCATTTATGAAACGGTCTTAATGAATGATATACTGAACGTATGTCCTCTTGATATATGTAACACTTCGTAACTGATTGAATATATATCTTTTGTATTCTGATAACCCTCTCGATAAGATCTGTTAGTTTAAGGCATATTCTATGTATTAATAAATGTATCCTCGTGTATTAGTACCTGTGTGTGTGCGTTGTTTGAGTTATGTCGCATGGTTGGATTCTAAAGCCATCAAAAGAATCAACTTTGTGATTTACTGCTACAATTAATAATTGTCTCAGTAAATGCCCAAACCCTACAGAACTGGTGCCTTCAGAGAGCCAGTTTTCTTACATATTTGGCGTCCCTGAACGGCTATGAATCACTACACTTACAACAAGACAGACCGTAGCTTTTCCACTTTTTTGTTTTTAAAGGGAACATAGAGAAACTAGGAACTAGAGAAATCAAGAAAGGCTTTTTTAAACAGAATTAATAAATGCACATCCTGTTCACTGGGTTATTTAAATCCACATCGAGCAATCTCAAATATGTTCAGAATTTTACAGCCAGAATCCCGTATTGCTTTTGGATGCCACTTTTAAAGGTGCTATATAAAATAAAGTGATATATTAACAGTAACTTAAAGTATATATTTAAAGTAATAATTTAACAATATATGTAAATGTTTTATGATATGTCTATGTTGTAAATGTGTCTTATTTTTAGTTTTTGTTTTGTTTCACGTTAATTTTATAAGGGAGAGTGCCTTGATTAAAATCGCAAACGTGTGTTTCATAAAATATTTTTTTCACAATTTGGCAATGCCAGACAGAATTCACATTCACTGCACCCGAACGGCCTAGCAGATCAGAAAATCAAGGAAGAAAACAATTATCATGCCCGGCTTATCAATGGAATTGCTTTAACTTGCTAATGCATTACTGTAACAGTCCAGGTGTGGCAATCTTCTAATGCAGTGGTTCTCAAACTTTTTGGACCAAGTACCACCCCCTAATCCAACTAAAACATCCAGGTACCACCTACAAGTCATCATCTCATAGGAACCCAAGAAATTCTCAATGACCAACATGAGCGCGCGTGCAAACACACTCACACATACATATAATAAATATTATAATAATGAACTTTATTTGATATAGCGCCTTTAAAGGTGGCTTCTCAAAGTGTTTTACAGAAAAAAAACAGTAATAACAACTAATAAAAAAGCACCATTTCAGTGAGAGGGGTGAGCCTGTTTAGTCGAGCATAGCAGAGGTGAATTAATTTTTCGAGCCTTGATACAATTCACAACAGAGTCTAACAGATTTTAAATCGTCAGGCATTTTCTTGACGGCAAAGGTCTCGCGGTGGATGTTGCAATGCGTCCATTCATTTCTGAAGCAACCTCTCTAATTCGTGCAACTACACCGTTATGTCGGCTTGTCATCGCTCTAGCACCGTCTGTACAAACTCTGACGCGTTTTATCCAGTCGATGCCATTCTCTTCGATAAATTCATTCAGAAGCTGAAACGTGCTCTGCTGTAGTTCCTGTTGGTAGCGGTTTACAGAACAAAAAGTCCTAACGGGACATGCCCTCAAACTCGTATCTAACGTAAGCAAATGAACCGGCCAAATCGACTACAGACTCATCTAATTGCAGTGAGACGCATCAGCTCATCTGAACGCGCTCTATCAGCGTACTTTTGACATCATCCGCCATTTCAGTAATTCTGTGAGTGACTGTCTTTCAGAGGGGGCAGCAGGTCGAGCTGTTTAGCAGCTTTTTCTCCACACATAATACGTGTCAGCTCTTTTGCCAACGGCAAATAAGGTTCTTCAAAAATAGTGCTTTAGCAATCTGCAAGCTTGCATTTTTCCAAGTTTCCGTTCTTATTTCCTTATTTAAAGTTTTTATTTCATGCGCATGGGAGCGAAACACAGAGACGCTCTGTTTATTTTTCTCAAATTAACTTAGAACAGTTCTTAAATATTTTTCTGTTATCTATCACGCTTTCCTGTGCTCACAAGATTACAAGCGTTAGTAGCACGCATTTCTATGCATTCCTGTGTTTACAACGTTGGCATTGTTCCAAAATCACGCACATTCTCCTTCCTCCCTATTTGCTGGAGATACAGTAGCTTTTTTTAAATACAATTGGTCACTTGTGTCCCTAGCACACATTCCTATAGAGTGGTATAGAATTACAGAGTATCTCTTGTGTCCACTGAAGTATTATCACGCCCTGTATCGTAGTACGTAGGCTGTGTATTCGACACGTATTAAAATACAAAATATGAAAACCCGTCCCGATTTTTCAGCGCACAGGACACAGTTCCAGGGTCATTTGGCGTACCACCTGGCAGCACTCTGCGTACCACTGCTGGTCCGGGTACCACAGTTTAGAACTGTTCTAATGTCTCCTGACTTGGGCGAAAGGAACCCGTCTTTCATTGGAAGACAATGAATATATTCTACCCATACATGAGAATATAATATAAATACACCAAGGGATTGGGTTGAGTTCCCATAACAAAAAAATCAGCGAGCCTGCACTACAGTGACCATAGTATGGAGATAAAGACCTTTTACGGGATAAGATGTGGTGCTTCGGCCTCCTCGGATTGCAAAGTGAGAAGGGTAAGCAAATACAGCAGGCTTCATCTAAATTATGCGATTACAGTGCATATTACAAGGTATTATTGCTGTATTGAATTATACATTCTATTATAATTATTTCTTCACATCCTGTTCTTCAGGAAAACACCGCACATGTGAAATGATCTTCGAAGAGTACAAGGACAGTAAAAAAGAAAGCAGTAAGACGGATGAAAAGAAAAGTTTATTTTGACGTCAGTTCCGCAACTGATGAATACTACCATGTGACTTTATTTCTTACATGGAGTCTGTTATTTTGCCACAGGCTGTGGGTCTCTGCTCTCGGCCACTGGCCAGGGTGCCAACCTGTAGAAGCAGCACCTGTGTGGAGACTTTTCGGCAGCAGCGGGAGCAGTAGGACTCATTACTGGGGAGGACTGGGAGGTTAGAGACACTCCTGAAGATGCAGAAGCCGGAGACAGTATCTTCCAGTAGTCGAACGCTAGAGCAGCTGTCTCCGAACAGACCTTCATCTCCTGATAAGTGCCTCCCCCCGCCGCACAGGTTGCAGTGCCTGGCGGAAGGTGTATCTCCACACAGTCCTCTGCCCTGCCCAGAGCACACACTGCCTCAGGACATTCCATCCCGGCCTCTATGCTCACCACCGCCCAGGACTTGGCTGATGCTATCCCCGCTGTCTATCTCCCCTCAGGAAGCACCGTTTACATAGCGGAATTCACAGATGCCAGTGCAACGTACAGTTCTCCCAGATATCCAACTGTTGCCCATCAGTCAAGAGAAGGAGGGAGGGTTGTACTTGCAGTGCATCGGCATAGATGGGAAAGCCAGAGCCGACCGCTACGCCGCCCTCGTGTGACATCTTGTGACTGACTTTTGAAATTTACTGGGGGTGGACCACATCAGTAAATTTCGATGGGTCCAGAGGCAAAAGTGCCTTGCCTTGCAATCTCCGGGAAACCATCCGGGAATTGGAGATTCTCAACACTTACTTTGTGCGATTGGAAAAGATCAACAAAATGCTTCAAAGAAGGAGGCGCTCTTTTCCTCTAGTTTAACAGTCTGTCCAGAAACAAAACATTCCTGTTAAACAAGACTGTGGCGTTACTTTTTGTCAATGGAAAAGTGTGTGTGTCTCTCTCTCAATTTCAATTCAATTCAATTCAAGGTGCTTTATTAGCATGAACGATGGGTACATCAATGTTGCCAAAGCAAATAAAATAATGAAATTTACATGAAACAAAACAAAAAATAAAAGTAAAATAAAATCTACAGACATATTATAGACATTTACAACAAAGACATATTATAAAATATTTACATATACTGTAGACTCTCTCTCTGCTGGCGCGCGGGCGCAGGGGGGTGCTGTATAAGCTGTTCAGAAAAATAAAGTGCCCCTTTTCATTAAACAATATTATAAACGCCCTTTAGGCTGGGCAATCAAATTTTTTAATTAAAAAAATAAAAAATGAGATGTTATAATGTGTTCCTGCTTAACTTAGAAATTGCATGACTTTTAAAGCGATAAAAACAGGTTTCGATAGTTAATAACCACTTTTTGTGCACGAAAAACAAATCGGGCACAGAAGGGTTAAAAAGACAGACAGGCAGGCGGGAGGGTGAGTTGTGAAACTGTTACATGTTCTGAATGAAGCAATTAGAAAATAGGTGGATTTACACCTGTGAAAAGCGTTCCAATTTTAATGCGATACAGAACAAATTTTTATTAAAAAATGATCTTGTACGGTCTGTAAACTGAAAATTTACAGTTTAAAAAGGAGACACATTGCGTATTACCTCTTTTTACTCTTGGAAGAACATTCCAATGTTAATGCGACACTGAAGATATTATTAATAACCTTTTAAATCTGAAGGGAGATCTAAAGGGATCCACAAGGTACAGGTTCCTGCTAGATATTCAGAGGGAAAGACGGTGACATCACCGCACAGCAAGCAGACACACCCTCTAATGTCAGGCGTATGCGTTAAATATATTTAGATCTTTGAATTAATATCGTTATTGATTTCTTTAGCCTCACAGCATTGTCCAATAATACTCTCTTCTTCTTCTTCTTCTTCTTCTTCTTCTTTTTCACGGCCTTAGTCCCAGACTCTCCTGGGGTCAGCTGCTTTGGTTGCTCTTCACCACTTGTCTCTGTCGAGCACATCTTCCTCACTCACTTCACATACCTCCATATCTTTTCTCACACAATCTATCCATCTCTTTGTAGGCCTGCCCCTTCATCTGTTACCTTCCACCTCAAATTCCATTACCCTCTTTGTTACTTCAACGTCCCTCCTCATGATATGTCCATACCACCGTAACCTCGCCTCTCGCATCTTCTCAACCACATCCCACACCCGACATCTTCTAAGGATTTCTTCATTTCTGATCTTATCCTTCATTGAAATCTGCAGAATCCATCTCAACATCCTCATTTCAGTTCTTCTCATCAAGTTCTCTTCCCTCTTTCCAACTGCCAAGCATTCAGCTCCATATAGTAGTACAGGTCTAATCACAGTCTTGTACATTTTGCACTTTAACTTTCTGGGAATTTTCCTGTCACAGATTATTCCAGTTATTTCTCTCCACTTGTTCCATCCAGCTTTCACTCTTTGTTTTACTGCCTCCAGTGTTTCCCCTCCCTTTACCAGTTTTGATCCAAGGTATTTTAAGCCATCAACTTGTTTCAGTTTTCCTCCATTTGTCTCCTCAACATTGGTCATAGTATCTCCTCTTCTCTCCATTACCAGTATTTCAGATTTTTCTGCATTCATTTTCAGTCCACCCTTTTCCAGACTCCTCTGCCATTAGAACACTTTCTCCTGTAGTTCTACTTCTGAATCTGCCATCAGTGCCACATCATCAGCAAAGATGAGTTCCCAAGGCACTTCTGTTCTTACCTCCTCTGTCAGTGTGTCAATAATGTTTATGAAAAGGAAAGGACTTAGTGCTGATCCTTGGTGTACTCCAACTGTGATTTCAAACTCTTTTGTCTCCCCCTGTTGTGTTATCATCTTCGTAGTTACATCTCTATAGGTTGCTTGAACTAACTTCACCATGCTTTCTAGTACTCCTTTCTTCCTCAAGCACCAATACACCACCTCTCTGGGCACACGGTCATATGCCTTCTCCAAGTCCAGAAAGGCCACATACAGCTTTTTCCCTTTCTCTAGTGTCTTCTCCTGTAACTGTCTCATCACAAAAATGGCATCTGTTGTGCTTTTCCCCGCTGAGAATCCAAATTGTGAGTTGTGGATCCTGACTATCTTCCTGAGTCTCTTGTCCAGAATTTTTTCTAGGATTTTCAATCCATGTTCCAGAAGTTTTATTCCTCTATAGTTTTTACACTCCATTGGGTCTCCCTTCTCCTTGTAGATGGTAACCATACTGCTTTTTGTCCATTCTTCTGGAATTCTCTCTTCCTTTGCAATATTGTTTAGCAATCTCGTCAGCCACTGAATCCCCTCTTCATAGAGGTTCTTAAAGTGTTCTGCTGCTATTCCTGACGGTCCAGTTGCTTTGCCCACTTTCATCTCTTTGATAGCTTCTGTCACTTCCTTTACTGAAATGTCTTGGATTGGTCCACACACTACGTCTGCCTCCACTAGGTTCTCCCTCTCATTTTCGACATTTAACAGATTTTTGAAGTACTCCAGCCATCTTTGCTTGATCTGTTCTCCAATAATACTCTGCTTGTGTCTAATTTGTAGTTAAGCAGGATTTGAGCTAAAGACCATAAAAAAACAGGATTCACTTTTTTCACATATTGATGATAATGATATCAGTAGCAGTTTGAAATTATTGATTATTAATAAATGACTTAGATTCAAACATGTTGTGATATTTAGAAATATAAAAAAGTCAATAGATATCCATAATATTGCTATTTTAGTTTTTCAAAGAAATGTTTGTTAAAAGAAAGAAAGAAGAAAGAAAACTCATGGCAATAGCTGGATTGGAACACCCAACCTCTCGCTTATAAGTCAGTCACTTAAGCCATCACACCACAGACACAGTGATATGTTAAGTACTGAAACAGCCGTACACATATTAATAGAAAGTCTTATACTACTGTTTGAGCTACAGTACATTAATATAATTATATCTTTATTAATTTCTTTAGATACGCAATTCCATATTATATTCCCTATTAATCAAATTCTAAAAGTATGCTTTTGTTTACTCTGGTATCGAGTGTATTCGCAGAAAAGCTTAAAACTATCACTTTTCTCACAAAGTACTGTACAGTATATAAATGTACAGTAACATGGTCAGAAGCAGCATATAAAAACGTATCTAAAATAACCACATGTGAGACTTTGATGCTTAAAGGGAGAAATGAAAGACTGGTGTGTATTTTTTCTTTAAACTACCAAGACCAGCCATATGCAGTACAGTTTACATACAGTATTATGTTTATGTTCCTAAATTAATATCGTTTATGACCTTCAGATGCGTTATGCTCCTGTTCTTTTTATGCTCAGCTACTAAAATTTCCCTTTAGTGGTAACATTCCATATAAATATTCAATACTAAGCAGATTAAAATGTGCACAGTAAAGAGATTAAATGATTAAATATTTTCACTACCGACCAATGCACCACGAGTGCCACTGTCGGTCATTTTGGCCAGACAATCACATACCGCAGTACAGCACGGTGGCTCGTGTGTAATTGCGTGCGGTACAGGTTTGTTCCGTGAACTCTGAATGACTGCATCTGTAGGTGGTACTTGGATGCTTTGGTTTGATCAGGGGTGGTGCTTAGTCCAAAAAGTTTGAGAACCACTGATTTAAAATATGTTAATATTTAAAGAAGTACAACAACAGATTAAATTAAGCTAATGACTTCACTAACATCTAACACACCATAAATGCCACCATTCGGTAGCCACCTATTCTTTGTCCAGTAAAGATTCTTTGGGCAGTGTAACGAATCCAACCACAGCCTTATCACCCTACAACTATGGCTGCCATCACATTATCCAGGTGGAAGCTGACATTGGTGGTGGTGGAGGGGAGTCCCCATTACCTATAAAGCACTTTGAGTTGTGTCTAGAAATATGTAATTAATTATTGTTATTAGTTATTATAATCATGCGGCAATAATTAATGTGGCAATGGCAGTGAAGTCTACAGCAACGAGTTTTGCTGTGCAATCTGAGTGGCTGCATTAGTAGGTTCCTACATTTCAAGGCATATTCTTAAACTGTAAAAAAATTATTTTTTTTCTTAAACAGACCATGACATTTAGATCCACCCAAGCCAATCCACTGACTCAGGACATGATCTAGGCACCACACCATATGAAACTTCTTATTCCGTGCACACTACACTGTCTACCTTCAATAAAGTCCTGTACCTCTAATAAAGTCCCCCTATTTGAGTACTTGCCTTTTACTGGAAGGGAGTAAGCTCATGGGTGCCCTGGGGCATATTAGTCCTCCCTTTATCCTTCAGCATGTCAGTGCCCTCTTCCATCTCCCTCTTTTGGCAGAAGCTTTCTGCCCCTCTGATTTTTTTTTCTTGTGTGCCCTTCCTATATCTATAAGGGGCAATAGACAGTAATAGTGACATTACAATTAGAGTAATAACAACAAAGCTACCCTAAAAACAGTTTGAGAAACTGTTTTTTTATATAAATCAAGACAGCTGGATTTGCATTTGTTTTTTAATACTGACCACATTTATATAGGCCAAGACAATTCTTAAATGACAAAGTAGTACATTTGAAACTGAAAAGCACCAGAAACCTGCCAGAATGATTATGCCAGCTGAGATTTTAATAAACGTCTACCATTTCTTGTTGGAGCTCAAACTATTTCACTACAAGTTTTTGCAAAGGAAAAGAAAACCCCAAAGGCTGAAAATGTAAAAGTTTATAGAAAGTAGAGCTCTCAAAATAAGCTTGCATACTCCAAAGCATGGATTCTTCTAGCCCCTTCACAAAATTAATTGACTGTTGAGGAGTTACAAAAATTACAGAAGTGGCAGGATAGAAGCAGTCTGATGGAAGCAGCCTGCAAAGAGTTTCCATAATCTGAATGATTTTGACTATGATGACAAATCAAGTTATTTAACAGTCTCCCCAAAAATATTTGTATAACAATGTAAAAAACAAATCAATCAGCCATCAAATCATAGCTGGAGTTTGTTAAAAGAGTAACCAAGTCTCCATGTTAGTACTTAAAGCATGATATTCTAGCCATGACCAGTACATTTTCATTGTCAGCTCAGGTACCAGATTGAACAAAACTTTCTACACTATTTACTTGTCAATCCAATTAGCCTGCAGTTAACCCCAAACCTTCTGTAATAAAATTAGAATTCAAAGCATGATTGCAGAAAGAAGAGTTTATGTATATAAAAGCTTATATAAGTTTTCCTCTGGACTTTCCCTCTGCCTGTTAAATTACCGGTTTCACTGTAACAACAAAGTCTGGGAAGTGTTAAAATGAAATCTGGTATGGAATTCCAGCCATATTTTCCACCCCTTTCACTTTCTGTTCTGGCTAACTGGCTTCATCAGAATATCCTCACTATAAAAACAACATAAAGAGTGTCTACACCAGACAGTTCACATTATTCAGTAGCATGTGAACATGAGTTCCTAGAGGACCAATTTATTAAGAAACATATAGACCAGATGTTTCTTTTACTCTTTTGATTATTTAAAAACCAGTGATATTGCTTACTGGATTACTTGACTTCCCCAGTTGCTGCAATCAGCAAATATTGTTGGTAATGGTAACTGGCATGGTTTGCAATGTCGTGATAACTACATGAGCAGGTGTTCATGCAGACGATAACCATAAAATCAAAATTTAGGACTCCCATTATTTTAGGGAAAACTGAGGACAGCAGAGACAAATCAATATATCTATGACAGTCATGTCAAATCTTTATTGTTTTGATTGAAATATATAAATATATTTTCTATATAAAGGCCTGGTTGACAATTCTTCATTTTATGAATGAAATAAATCTGTAAAAAAATACTTTTGATCTTGTCTTATACCGTGTGCCTTGAAAAGCATGAAATAAAACGTGTTTGCTGCAAAGAAACAAGTAAAGATTGAAGCTGGCTGCACAGTGGGAGTTCTTAACCTATAGCTGCCATGATCTTCTTTAAGAAATTGAATTTACGTCCAACACAAACATACTTTTACAGACGTCTTTCAGTGCCATGCAGAAAATAAATATTGTTATGTTATTGGGAGATAAAATTGCACAGTTGTGCAACAATTATTAATGAAAAAACTTAAGACAATTAAGATTTTAAACTTAGTTAAATATGTTTAGTAAGCAGAATGCAATTTTCATGAAAGTACCATCTTCATCAAGAAGGATTAAATAGTAAAGTCAGACTCCTTTTTTGTGGATAGTAGTTAGTTTAAAGGAAAATGCATAATATATATATATTAGACATTATGTATAATACATGTTTAGCCTATCAGTCAAACATTCATGGGCTAAGTGTGTGTAATATTAAGAAATATACTTACAGATCCAGCCATTGAGAATTTGTGCCGGATACTGCATCATTTTGCAGTGCACATGTCCCAATGCGCCATAACACAACCCCATTTTTTTAAAAAAAAGTGTTTTGGACTGCACTACTCTTTAAACCACCAGGTGGAGCAGTGAATGCTTGATGTGGTGTGTGGAAGCATTTGGGCTGTCACCAGAAAACACTTGGTTTCAAATCTCAGTCAATGCTGAAGGACAATCTTTTTCCAATTATACAGATGTAGCTATTCAGAATGTGCAGTAAAACCCCTGGGATTGAAGCAGCAAGTTACAGCGGCATGTGATTCGCTGGCCAAAAATGATCGAAAGGTGCCATGGTGTTAGTGAAACGATTGCTTTATTTAATTTCTCTACTGTGCAGGGTTAAGTCCGCTTAATATGGAATATTAATATGGAATTTTACAACTAAAGGGAGATTTTGGTAGTTGAGCATAGAAATAACAGGAGCATAAACAATATTAATTTAGGAATTTAAATATATTATACATACTGTATATGGCTGGTAGTGGTACCTAAAATAAAATAAAAAATCACAACAGTATTCCACCTTCTTTGTAAAAATTTTATGCATCAGTCTTTCACTCGATCACTCTGAATTTATTTTGGAAAAGTTTTGATGTACTTGTTTTAACTAAAGTTGATATACTGTACTCTATGAAAAGCTGTAATGTTTGAATCTTTTCTATGAATGCTTTCTGTTGTTATTTCAGTAAAAAGATTTGTACTTTTTAGAATCTGTTTAACAGGGAATATAATATGGAATCGAGTAACTAAAGAATTTAATAATGATAATGATTAATTTAAGGATCTAAATATATGTATATAGCTGGTAGTATGACTATATTCCACTTTCTTTGCAAACATCTATATCAATTTCTTTGACTCATTCACTCGCGATTACTTTGGAAACATTTTGACCTGTCCATTTCAGCTAGGTTTCTGAGCGGCAGGTTGGTGCTGTGGGTTGGTAAATGCCTCCTGGCATACACTATATTGACTTTATTATTTTTATATATCACAATGTGTTTGACGTTAAATAATATTAAAACATAAACAAATGTGAATAACAACATATCTGATTAGTATTAACAATATAAATCTATTAAGAATAAATAATAATTTCAAACTTCTTGTATTTTGTTCAGGATCATTTGTTTTCTCTGGTTTAAATAACCTTTTGCTTTGTTATTAAAATGCCTATGAGATATGTTGTTTCAGATATCAATAACTTTGAGAACAAATGACACAGAGCCTTCAAACCACAGGCATTTTAAAGATCGTGATATGTGAATTTGTTTTTCAAAATCTAGTACCTGGTTCCATTTTTAGAAAACTTAGTTTGAACAAAACAGACCCCACGTGTAATGCAAGAATTACTATGCAACTACCCAGTACTGGATAAAGATATTAGAAAATGGATGGAACTAAATGTATATATGCAAAACACTTAACGATAAAAAGCAGAATTATTGCTTTCACAATAGCACATATTATGCTACATTTTTTATGCATCACTGGAAGCATTCTGAAGTCTCTCGAAAACGTAAAAAAATGTAACATAGCACTGTGCATGATGTACAACTGATTTTCTTTTTTTAAAGAAAATCAAAAATAAGAAACAATGACGTGTCCCTGATTAACTTAGATATTGCATTATGTTCACTATAAAACAGGTTTAGATAGTTAAACACTTTTTATGCAAGAAAAATTGATGATTTTGTTCCTTGTGATCAGCCTAGAATATTGGTGTAAGCTGTAAGTTTTAAACACTTCAATTTTGAAAACACAACAATCGCATTCTCCTGTCAATTCCAGGGGTAATGTATGTGTGGAGTGTGGATGTCCTCTCTGGGTTCAAATGGGTTTCCTCAGGTGATCTGATTTCCTCTTGCAGTCCAAACATACTGGTATAATTGGCTTCTGGATATATTGGCCCTGGTGTGAGTGTGTGTGTTTGTATCTGTGATGGACTATTGTTACATCTAGGGTGTATCCTGCCTTGCACTTGCTGCTTTCTGGGAGTTCAGCACCCCTGTGCTGTATAAAGAGATTAGAAAATGGATGGAACTAAATATACTGTGTAACTATACACAGTGATAGAAACCCACTATGAGATGGCAGCAGTTACTCACTGATGAATTTTAAAGTGTCTGTATTTAAACAAATATCTTCAGATGCTCACTCTGTGGATCAGCATTCGCTATGTTTGCCCATTTCCTCAATTTATGTATATCCAACACACAGCTCTATGCTAGCAACTACACAAAATCTAAAATACAATCTTCATTTCAGTATCTATGTAAACATGCAACAATGGATATTCAGTGAATCTGTTAAGTTCATCATCTTCCTCTGCAGTCCACAACATCTCATAACCATTTGTCAAAAGCATGCCCTCTTAGGAAGTGTTGTTGTTATCAATGTATTCCTCCACTTTCCCATAATTATCTTTTTCCTACCTACATCTCTAGTCTTAACATGCTTCATGAGAACTTACTTTTAATCTGTGCCTTTTCTTCGACTACATGTTCTGATGTTCCAAGTAAATGTTTTTCTAATCTTACTATACCTGCTATTTTTTGTGGCCTGCAGATAACACTTTTTAAGTCATTCAGTTATTCTAGATTAAACCCCTACTTTGAAAAAATGAAAGCTTCATTGTCATTTTCATCACCATCCCAACTCCTCCTCATTCTTCATTTCATCTATACAGTTACTACAAGATGTTTCAGGTCCACATTCCAGCTTCTCGGTTATTCATTTATTTATTTCTATCTGTTCAAAGTTTCTCTTACTTTCTTAACTCTACCGGTAGTAGATCTTTTGTCCATACATCCTCCCTTGCTTTTTTATCAATCTTTCTACTCTCCTCTTTCAGTGTCTGCAACCTGGCATCTCTTATTTTAACCATACCTTGAATATCCATATACAGTACCTTGCATTCATTTCTAAAATACCTGTATGCTATTATTTTGCATATGTTTTTTTTAGTTCTTCAGACATGCTGCTACTAGCCTGCAAATAACTCCTAATGCTTTGCATACTGGAATAACTCAGCCTACACTTAAATCCTCAAAAATCGCCTGTATGAATTTGTTTGAATCACAAACATCATATGTGAATACTCGCCATGTGATATTTAAAAAGCTGCATTGTGGAACATCATACTGATTTAGTTTCTTTCAAAGGGAACTGGAGAAACCACAAAGGCTTTTTTTTCTAGAATTAATGACTGTACATCCTGTTCACTGGGGTAATTAAATCCATACCAAGCAATATCCAATATGTTCAGAATTTGGCAGCTGTAATCCTGACCGGGAAGCAAGCAAGCAATCACGTTACACCTTGAAAGATCAAACATTTATTTCTCTTATTTCACCAATTTGCTTTTACTGTGTAAATAATTTAATAATATAATTTACTATCCTGCTAGAATACTAACTTAAGTATGAGCTGGCTATGCACCTGGAACGTGAAGGGCAGAGCCAGCTTCGGGCAGCCTGACCAGAACTGAGAGTGCCCGATATCATCTTAAACCATGATTAACAAAATCTAGAAGTACATAATCTCTGCTTAAGCAATAATTAAAATGAACCCAAGGATATTCTTACAATTCTTACAGTTTATCACGTACCAAGGCTAGCAGCCTTGGCTTTACACCATATATGGCATGGAATTGTACTGAAACTGTTCTGGGTGGGTTTTCTGTTGGTGATTTTGTATAAAAAGTGTAATTTTGTATCAATTACAAGGAACCCAGAATATTCTTACAATTCTCACATGCACCAAGGCTAGCAGCCTTGGCTTTACACCATATATGGCATGGATTTGTACTGAAACTGTTCTGGATGGGTTTTCTGTTTGTGATTTTGTATAAAAAGTATCCTTTTGTATCAATAAGTTGAGCCAGTGCTTCATCGGCTTTGGCTCCCGTATGCATACTGTAAGAGGACCAGAGGAAGGGTCATCCAGGACAGGTATTTTAGGAACGATCTGCTCACTATACTTGACTTAGACCTGACCAAGATGGCCGCTAAGAGAAACCAGCTGACCCGCAGATGGAAAGGGCTCAGTCTGAAAGGCAACGAGAGGCAGGTGGGTCTCATCAGGAAACAAAATATATATGAAACAGTGAACCGGCGCGGAAGCCAGTAGGTGAATGCGTTTTGGAGAAGATAGTGGAGTTCGGTTGGAGTGAATAAAGATTTAAGGACAACGGATTTTCGGAATAAATAAAGGATAACGGTATACGGCTTGTGATTTGGACTCTGCGCGGATTTGTTGGATTTTACGAACTTTTGGAACACGGACTGAACAAGGACAGAGAAAGCGGATTGCGGACTGGTTTGGAAGATGGATGAACGAAAGAAAAGGAAGAAACCTCACGAAAATAAAAGAAGAGTTTGAGGTGTGAGTACTTTCGTACTTATTACATTTATCTATTCCCCCGGAGACACCACAATACGTAATAAAGGTAATAAAGGAGCCGGATCGTGTCTCCTTTGTTGGACACAACAACTTGTCTTTGAGTGCTTGCACTGGCTTCCTATCAGGTATTGAGTCAACTTCAAAATTCTCATCCTCATTCAGTGCCTAACTGTCTTATTATCTAGTTCAGGTGGGCGTAAGCTACAAAGGAACAAGTAATATGTTTATTCCATGCTGAAAAGAGAAGAAAAAAGCACAGCATTTCAGCTGTGGAGCCTTCTTGTTCACACCTGAAGAAGGCTCCACAGCTGAAATGTTGTGTTTTCTTGGCTTATTATCTACTCCCCACCTTGCAGTCTTCATTCATCTGACTCTGGTCTCCTAGCTGTCCTCAAGATCATCTACAGTATATTCTATGGGTGACAGGGACCTATCTGGCTTATTATCCGTCTACTTCCCACCTTGCAACCTTTGTCCGTCTGACAGTCTTCTAGCTGTCCTCAAGAACATCTACATTCTGTGGGTAACAGGACCTTCTCTAGCTGCACCCCAGAGCTCTGGATTTGTATACCCAGTGATATCAGAGTCACCTACCCTAAGTGCAATTAAATCTAAACTCAAAACCTTTCTTTTCAGAAAGGCTGTTATTTAGTGTCTGTATCTGCTTCATTTTCTAACTTCAGTAGTGCTTCTAACTGCTTGTCTTTCTTATACTGTATGTATTTACTTTGTAATTTATGGTCCTTATAACTGTTTTGACACCTACTGTATTGCTTTGAGATGATTGGATACATATGGGCACATTCTATATGAAATAAAGTTTATTATTGTTACAGAGAAACATGATCAGATTTTGATTCAGATGATTCAGAAAATAAAAGCTCTAAAGAATACTGGTTTGTCACTCTTCTCTTGTCACTATCACTCTTTGCTAAATGCCTTTGCATACTGATCTGATCAATCTGTACCTATTTTCTGTGCTTTCCCTATTCTGTTAGATTTATAATTATTCTGATTCTTCTCATTCTCGAATTGAGTCATTTCTAAATACCTGTTTTCACTGTTAACATGTTGCACCAACTCTGCAACAAAATATACACTTCGCTCACCCTGACAGCTACTGAGTCCTAAGTTCATCTTACTACTAAAATTGAATTAAAAATCTTTAAATGTCTATATTTATGTCTTTATTTAGTGGCTTCATCACCACTAAATTACTAGGTTAAGTTGCATTCTTGGAAAAATATATTTTATGTGATGCAAAAAAATCAGACTTGCTTTAACAAAATATATTTACAAATCTTTTCCCCTGGCAATCTACCAGGTCATCTTCCCACCTCTATGACTAAAATGCAAAAGAGGAATGGCTAAAGCGACACCGAAAAAATTCAGTGCCGTCTTCTCCGCTTTAAAGGGTTCCCTCCTCGTAGAAGAATTTTCACCTCAAATGTTTGCCCTCAAACTAACAAGCAGAAACAAACAATACAAAATGAATTTGCAAGAAGAGCAATTACATACATTTAAAAAGTACTTGCAAGATCACAGTAATACACTGTTTTATTAAAACTAACACTCTATGGGCACTATACTGATGGATGCTGCCCACTAACCCCCTTTCCTGAAAACTTCACAGGGGGCAATGTCACCCCTGTGACCTCTCAGCTGTGTCACCCCTAATTCACAGCTGGATATAATTTTATCTTGCCTCGTGAAACCGAAAATCCAGATATTTGTCAATATATTTACTAAAATTATCTGTGACATTAGTCTCATAGTCTCACTGTGTTAATCACACCGTGCAGTCTGGGGCTCATTCAATTTATCCGTGACATTAGTCTCACTCTGTTAATCACACCGTGCACTCTGGGGCTCATTCAATTTTCACACTACCAGTATAATATTCAGCCTTCTGAATGGCTGGATCTGTAGAATTTAAGTTCGATACTGTTTAGACTTTTATCAATTTTAAACTGCGTATTACAGTATGTAAAATATTAAATCAATATTGTTTTTATTTACAAAAACAAAGTTACTCTGACATATTAAACAAAATATTATTATATTGTGCCTTGTTTTAAACATGATTTGCTTCTTTCAGGTTTACTTCCCCATTTAAATAATTTAGATGGATAGATAATACTTTATTAATCCCGTAGCGAAATTGATGTGTTACAGCAGTCCAGCCCAAGACAAGCAAAAACAGACATCAGAATAGTTATAAAACAAAAGACAACAAAATAAATAAAAATACATAAATATATAGGTGTGTGCAAAATGTGATGATCATAGTCACTGTAAAAACAATAAAATATGTGCAGACTGTGCAGGGTTTATACAGACTGATTGTCGAAAAAGCACAATGGAGCAAACATGCTGTCCATAGACGAGCAAATGAAGGGCTAACAGTCCTAGCCTAGGGCAGCGTTATACACCCTGACAGCCGCCGGGAGAAAAGACCTGCTGAAACGTTCCCTTGAACACCGTAGCTGGAGCAGTCTGCTCCGCTGCCCAGTAACAGTCCCATGAAGCGGATGAGAGGTGTTGTTCATGATGGCTGTAAGCTTGTTCAGCATTCTCCTCTCAACCACCACCTCCATGGGGTCAAGGCTCATCCCCAATACAGTGCCAGGCTTCTTGATAAGTTTATTGAGCCTATTTGCATCTTTTGTCATTATGCTGCTGCCCCAGCACACAACAGCGTAGAAGATGGCCGCCGCCACCACTGATTCATAAAAAATGTGTAGCAGTGTTCCACACACACCAAAGGACCTGAGTCTCCTAAGAAAATAGAGTTGGATCTGACCTTTCTTGTACAGGGCATCAGTGTTACCAGACCACTCCAGCTTATCATCCAGGTGTACCCCTAAGTACTTGTAGGAATGTACGCCCTCTATGTCCTCACCCTGGATGGAAACAGGGTTCAGCGGAGACTTATTCCTTCAAAAGTCGAAGATCATTTCTTTGGTCTTGCTGGTGTTCAGCTGGAGATGACACCACTCCACAAAGTTGGTAATCAAGCTCCTATATTCCTCCTCCCTCCCCTCTCTAATACACCCCACAATTGCAGTCATCCAAAAACTTCTGCAGATGACATGTCTCAGAGTTGTACCTGAAGTCAGAGGTGTAAAAGGTGAACAGGAATGGAGCAAGGACAGTCCCCTGTGGAGCCCCAGTACTGCTAACAATCTGTTCGGACACACAACTCTGTAGCCGTACATACTGTGGCCTGCAGGTCAGATAGTCTATAATCCAGGACAGCAGGGGAGTGTCCACCTGCGCCCCCCTTAGCTTATCTCTCAGTAAAGGTGGATGGATGGTGTTAAAGGCACTGGAGAAGTCAAAGAACATAACTCTCACAATGCTCCCCGTCTTCTCCAGGTGAGAGGTAGCTCTGTGTAGCAGATAGATGACTGCATCCTCCACTCCCAAGTGTGACTTTATAGTTTGCCTTAATGCAAATTTCAGCAGAGTACATTTTGATTATAAAAAGGTTTCACATAGTGTATTGCAATGGCTTTAAAACCATACAGTATCATACTGTATACACAGTTTATTTATATGGTATACAATTACACTATAGTTCATTGACCTGTGTACGCTACTGTTCCGGTATGCTGTATGCTATGGAATGACTTCAAGTGATTCACATGTGTGGCATGTAGGGAGATGAGAAAGCACTGCTTAAAAATCCTGATTGGAAGAAAAAAGGCCTGTGTATGATTTTTTTTCCCTCAATGCAGTATATAGCCTAACAGTATGATTTAACGATATGGAATACAAACTATTCCACAAATAAATAAAAATGCATTTAATTTACTGTAACCCCAAAAAACTTCACACAACACACATATATAACAATTGCAGTATTAGGCTATAAACAGATAAAGAATAGCAATTATATTTGCCATTGTATTAACAGTTACAACAGATACAAATCTTAACCCAAATTTGTGTAAAACAGAAGCTTTTAACCCTACTTCACACCTGCATGTCAAGATCACAGTGTGCCCTGTGGGTGTTTCATTTGGATTATACTAGAAATGAGTCCCGGAAGCATATCGTCCAAGTTGTCTTAAATTATTTTGTGAAAATCCAACCTTTGCTTGGATGAGAAAATTGGTACCTTTTGAGAAGTTGTGTACTGCCTGCAAAGTATCTGATTTTGACAAACTTTAAAGAGCTTATTTGAAAGAATTTAAAATCTATCTGCCTGACTGTATTGCAGCTTACTTCATTGAGCTGTTCGGACACCTACGTAGATATCCTATCTAAAGTTAAATTCTGCTTCTTTCATGGCTTTGTTATGCAAAATGTTTCTGACCCTTGCCAACCTCTGAGATCTTGACTGATTTGACTTTCTATACAGATGCAGCCATTCAAAATGCATGGTACAAACCCGTCCGCAGGCAACTACCCACATAATAGAAGAACATTCCAATGTTAATGCAACACTGAAGATATTTTTAATATTTCGGGTGTTAATAACATGTGTTTACAAAGAAAATGGAATACAGTAATGCTACCAGCTACAGATGCAGCCATTCAAAATGGGTGAGGTATTTCACGGCATACCGCGACACGCCCACCGGAGTATCACGCGGTATCACGTGTGTCACGTGACTAGCTATCCGGCGTCGCCTTGTAAAACCGCCAGGGGGAGCTTAACCTCTCATGTACAGCATTCGAGCCTTTCATTTTGAACTGTGTATTACAGCATGTTAATCATCAGTCATTCAAATGTTGGTATATTTTATGAAAGCAAGATTGCTCAGTTGGACAAAAGTACACAACCTACCTTTATCAGAAATATTTATGCATCAAAGCCTTTACTGAAGATATTACTAATAGTATTAATAATGGATGACTTTGGACAAGCTGTATACTCAAAGTATAATTTCTTTAGCACATTTGTACAAGCACTTGGAATCTGTCCAAGCCATACTTTGTCAGGCATTTTGTTTTACTTCAACGGGCATAAAAACTTCCTTGCTTTTAACAGGGCGTTTCATAATTTCTAACTACGAAAATGATTTAAAATGCGACACCTATCATGAAAAGAAAAAAATACACACCAGTATTCCATTTCTCCCTAAACATTGTAAGCTTTGAAGTCTTTAACTAACGTGATACCGGAGTCAACAAGCATACTTTTAGAATTTGATTAAAAGGGAATATAATATGGAATCGCGTATCTCAAGAATTTAATAACGGTATGATTATATCCGTGTACTGCGGCAGGGCTGTTTCGCCTGCCTGCTTATGCGAGCTGTCTTGTAGCCTACTGGTCTATGTGTGTGACTACCAACTGGCAGGTTGTTTGTTCGAATCCAGCTAGTGCTGGACCTTTCAGTTTTATTTATTTATTTTTTAATCGCGTAACATAAACATATTACCGTATGCAAACTGTACTGTATACAATATGTATATGTTTATTTAATGTCTTAACTGTGCCCGTTTAAGTATTGAATATTCATATCTAATTTTACCACTGAAGGGAAATCTTAACATAAACATACAGTATATGGCTGGTCTCGGTACTTTAAAGAAAAAAATACACACCAGTATTCCATTTCTCCCTAAACATTGTAAGCTTCGAATGAAACCACTAAATAAAGACATAAATATAGAAATCTTAAGATTTGTTTTATTTAATGTTGGTAGCAGGATGAACTGTCAGAGTGTATATTTTGTCGCAAAGTTGCTACAAGATGTTAACAGTGAAAAAGGTATTTAGAAATGAGTTATTTCAAGATGAAAAAGAAAACATACACGAAACATGGTTTCATTACGACCAGAATCGGTCTTGAGATATTTTTAACTTGATTTACAGTATTTGAGAGGTATGTCTTAACACCGATACTACAGTGCTTAAGTACTGCTCACGTATATGTTTCTAGGTTTATATTATGCATTTCATACGGTCAAATTACTTTTGAGCAACTAATAAGAAGCGCGAAACGGTATGCGTTTTAGTTTCGTTTTGTGCTGGAACCCGTGGATTGATTAGAGATATCAAGTACATACAAGTCATTTTTTAAATGTTGTAGTTCGTCTTGAAAAAATGTTACGAGTACATCATCTATCAACAATTAGGTTCTGTTTCCATATTGCGGATTTTGGTTAGGTACAGTATTATCAAATCCAGTGGCGCTGTGTGTTACTTTACTGAGTCCCAATCTGTGATTGAAACCTGTAAAACCGGTTTAATTCGTCACAGCCAGCACTCTTCAGGTGTGAGGGTCTTCTGCTCAGAATGAAACGCTAAAATGTTTGTGTATATTCTAATGGTAGTGGGGGCAGGGTGTGTGGGAACAGGTTTGTTCTTCACACCTGAAACATTTTCTCTGAAAGGATTTTCTTCGCAGTTAACCGATCTTGTAACAGCATGTTACAGTTTACTATTATTAACCATATTAATTTTAAGTGCTTAATGTAAAATCTTGTAAAAATATATTTTCATTGTTCAAATATACATTAATATACATTAAGTCTGACTATCATATAATAAGTTAAATACAAAACTAAAGAAAAAATAGGGTTAAATATAATTCAAAATATTTTGCTAACAATGTTAACTGTTTATGAATAAAATGTATTAACTAAGGAGTAGGATGGCACAGTTGTTAGTATGTTTTTTGTTTTGTTTCTTTTTCATAAATACAACAGTAGTACCTGATGTCTCAGTGGCCTGATGTCTCAAAATTAAATTATGCATGCAAACCTGTGAACTAGAAAGATAACTAAGATTTTAATACTAATTAAATGACCGCGGGCACTTCCCACCGCCTCTACATTCTCAGAGTAGAACAGACTAACCTTCTAATGAAAGACGGTCCACCCCCCACGGACAGGAAAAGTGCCCACAGGCACTTAAACTTAATATGGTCAGTAACGGTAAACAGTAACATGGTAAGAAGGAGCACGTACAAATGTTTTCGAAATAACCACATGTAAGACTCTGATCCTAAAAATGGGATTTCTATATGTCTTTATTTAGTGTTTACATTAGTGACAAAGGCTAAACTTTTAGCTTCAGTAACGTGTACATATCTCCCCTTTTTATAAAACGACTTGGTTGAAAACTGTTCCAGAGCCACTGTTGTTTCATCAGTGAAAAGTACATCATGAAATGCCTCTCCCTGTTCAATCCACTGGAAAAAAGAAAAGGACCATAAAGCTTCTGATGGTCATAAACGATATTCATTTAGGAGCAGCATCAGAGGTATGTTTTTAACTGCACTGCATTGGAGAGAATACCATAGTTTTTTTTTTTTTACTCCCTGGCGGAAACTGGCTTCCAGAAGAATCAGTATGGCTCAGAGATTAAATAAAACTTCACAGACATTAACGAAGAGCATAACGCGTGTACTGTATGCACTGCAAGTACAACCCAACTCTCTGCAGGAGTGCTGGCTGTGACGAATTGAACCGGTTTCACGGGTATTTTCAAAGTAGGAGGCGAGATTTCCAGCGAAAGACACCCCCCCCCCCCTCAAAATCCAGTAAATACAGTACTTACTAGTTAAAGGCTAGGCTCCCGACTACGGCGAAAGGAACCCTTCTTTCATTAGAAGACAATGAACATATTTTAGCCCTGAATGAATTAATAGCAAACATGGTTTACATAAAAGACATTTTTCCAAGAAAGTTTAGCCTTTGTCACTAATGAAACCACTTAATAAAGACATAAATAGAAAAATCTTAAGATTTTTAAAATACATGACTTTGCTAAAATTTATTTGAAAATAAAAACAATTACAACCGCCAGGGGAGAGAGAGAACAGGGGAGGGATGTTGGTTTTGCATAAGGGGCGGGGCTATGTTTGGGTATGTTTGGGAATGTGTAGTTACATGTTCTGGCTGTTTGTGAATTATCGTTGTTGAGTATGGAGTGTTGAGGTATTGATTTTGTGTAATGCTTTATGTTGAAAATTGAGGTGGATTTTGTTTATGATAAACAGGATAAACTGGGATGGGAAGAAGGTTTGGTTTTGCATAAGGGGCGGGATTATGATAATTGGAGGACTTTGCGAGTGTAAAATGGTTTGATTATTTGATTTTGTATTGTGGTTGTTATCTATGTTTTTGGTTGGTATTATGTTTATATGGTTGTTTTTGTCGGTTGGTTGTTATTATGGTTATTAATAATACGATCTATAGTTGAAATCTGAGCCTAAACAAAAAGAAAAAGCAAGTGATTAGGTTTATGAGCAATCTAATTACTTATTCGTTTAAAAAGCTATATAAAATAAAGTTTATTATTAATTTGCTGGACAGAGCGGTGAACATTATTATGCATGAGACAAAGATAACGATCCTGATCAGTTTAGAAATCTGTGTACGCTGTAAGGTTTTTACTTCTTAAACTTTTAAAATACATGTTTAGAATTGAAAGAAATCCTCTTCCTGGTATAGCAAACCAGCACGTCTTTTTTCTCCAATCAGAGGGGTGTCAGATGGTGTCAGCCAATCACCATTCTGCGTTGGGTAGCAACGGGTGACTGTTCTCAGGCGGAACATGTAAACAGCTTAATGTTCGTGTTAAATATTTTTTTTTAATTAAAATTCATTCTATACAGCAATCGCATATTTGGGTACCGTTTCATAAAACTTTCATGCTTAAAATGTTTAGGGAGAAATGGAAGACTGGTGTGTATTTTTTCTTTAAACTACCAAGACCAGCCATACACAGTACAGTTTACATACATACAGTAATGTTTTAAATTAATATCGTTTATGACCTTCAGATGCGTTATGCTCCTCTTCTTTTTATGCTCAGCTACTAAAATTTCCCTTTAGTGGTAAAATCCATATAAATATTCAAAACTAAGCGGATTAAAATGTGCACAGTAAAGACATTAAATGATTAAATCTTTGCACTACCAACCAATGCACCACGAGTGCCCCTGTCGGTCATTTTGGCCAGCCAATCACTTGCCCTGCGGTATGCTCCGGTGCCCCGCGGTGGCTTGTGGGTAGGTTACCGTACCGCGGGTTTTTACCGCGCATTTTGAATGGCTGCATCTGTATATAAATACATATACAGTATTTAGATCCTTGAATTAATATCGTTATAATTTCTTTAGATACGCGATTCCATATTATATTAGTATTAATCAAATTCTAAAAGTATGCTTTTGTTTACTACGATAACGAGCGTATTTGCAGAAAAGTTTAAAACATTATGACTTTTCCTTTTCACAAAGTATATAAACTTAATATGGTCAGAAGGAGCACGTTAAAATGTTTCCAAAATAACCACATGTAAGACTTTGATGTTTAAAATTTTTAGGAAGAAAGTGGAATATTGGTGTGTATTTTTTCTTTAAACTAACAATACCAGCCATATACAGTTTACATAATATGTTTATGTTCCTAAATGAATATCGTTTATGAGCATGTGAAAGGCATGGTGAATCTGAGATTCTCAAAACTTACTTTGTATGATTGGAAACAAATACATGATCAGATCTTTGATGCATAAAATATTTCTGCATAATTAAAATATTTATGATGAAGGTGGTAGGTTGTGTACTTTTGTCCAACTGAGCAATCTTGATTTTATCAAATATACCTACTTTTTAATGTTTAATGATTAACATGCTGTAATACATAGTATAAAATTATTAAAAGTCATCTGTTTTCTGGCGACAGCTCAAATGCTGTACATGAGAGGTTAAGCTTTATTAGCTCCACCTGGTGCTGATTCTGGATACTATTATAATAACTGCGGTATTATACGGTATGACGCGATATGATGTGTTATTATGCGTTGTGAAGGGACACGCCCACTGCATTTTATTGCAGCGTACCCCACTCCTTTTGAATGGCTGCATCTGTATGTCTCATTTAGCTGAAAAAGAAAAAGAAGACATTCTGCAGTTAATCTTTTTGGTATTTGATTTAAATAATAATAATAAAAATAATAAAACCACTAACATTGACTAACATTGGCTGCTGCTGTTCAAAGCCTCTCGTTAACCTACAAATGCGCTAAATCCTGTGACACTGCATCCCTTTGAATTTGTAGCTGCGAGGCTTATTATAAAAAAGGAATTACGTTTTCTGCTCCCTTGCCAGTCCCTCTCTCCTTCATCTCAGTGGTGCTTGATACAGAGAGGCCATTCCATTCACAATTAACAATTCACAATTCACAATTAAGGTGTTTTTCTAGCTGATAGAGTGTCCTGATAAGGAACAACTCCCAAACCTGAGATGCCAAATGGTCATCTCTGGCGCCTTAAAGTCTGAGATTCCAAGGGAGAGTCTGATTCAAAGGTGTTTACAACTCTAAGGTCAGAGGGCATGGTTACTCATCATCAGCCAATCAGGAACTGGTAGGGCAGGTAACCCCACGTGGGTCTCTGATGCCCATGAAACTTTCAACCAATGAACGACCTGCATTTCCTCCAGGTAAAACAGGCAACACAGAGCGCCTGCAGAACAGTTCCCAGGAGCAGGACATTCTCGCAGTGCGCCTGCTGGACTTTCAGCCTCAGGCTCCTCCTGAACATCCTCAGACTCAGCCCAGACCACCACGTAACGGCCAGTGTGTCCGAGTAGCAGGACTTTCCTTTGTTCTAAGAGTCGAGAATGGAGGTTGCCAGAGAGTAACCAAAGGATCCACCCAAGGTTAGCCAGCAGCAAGCCTCGTGAACCCAATCTGAAGCTAAGGATTCAGGACTAGCGCTTCATCAGGAACTACCTGGTCTTCTTCCTGACCTGCTGGGACCCGCAGTCACTTTTCTCCTGTGCACAAACTCTGCTAGTTTCAGCCAACACTAATTAGCTAGTCTTCAGAGAGCATCAGCAGCGCATCGTTGCTGGAATCTCTCCCACTTCTCTCCAGTCAAAACAGAACTGCTTGGCACCGAGCCAGAGAGTGCGGATTGGATAGCAACAAGCTTTCCACTGCTTCTTTGTGTCTGCAGGAGATCTGACTCCACACAGATTGGATGAGTATTCAACATTCTGCATTACAGCTCGAGAATTCAATTATCCCAACCAGTTGATATCAATTTAATTCCTATGAGTGATGTACTTGTTTTGAGTATCTAGTGTAGAAGTTGTAACCAAGTTCTTTTACGAAACGGTCTAAATGAATGATATACTGTCCCGTATGTCCCTCTTGGTATTTGTAACTCTTCGTGACTGAATATATACCTTTTGTATTCTGCTTACCCTCACGATAAGATCTGTTATGTTTATATGCACATTTTATGTATTAATAAATGTATACAATTGGCTTAATTTGCCATTGCACTTCAAAGTTACATCACAAAGAAAATAAAAATGGTTGTAAAGTGCTCCAAAGCCTTCTCAGACAAGAACCAAGAGTAAGCTGCAAAGGAAAGTAAAGATTTATACCATGCTGAAAAAGGAAGAAAAGAAACAATGTTTGGCTGTGGAGCCTCCTTCAAGTCTGAAGAACGGAGAGTACCAATTCAATTGCAGCCTAAACCTTTCCCCACACCCCTCCCCCACTTTGATTAGATAAGACACAAAGAAAGCACTTGGAAAGCACTGAAAGCACTCCAAGGGACAATTTGTGAAAAGTATAACTTGCATTTTTGGCTGCGATTAAACACACATCTTTTCGCAAGCTTCAATTAATGTTTCAGTGACCTTTTTAATACTACTTTATTATTCTAGATTATAATTATAATATATATAGAATTTTATTTAAAGGCTTGTTTTTACCCCTGCCATTCACAGTATCCACGTTTGCAAACTCATGTAGATTCTAAAATATAATTATTAATAATATCTTCTGTTTTGCATTTAAATTGGAACTTTTCTATAAGTATAAATCCACCAGTCCATCCATTTTGTAACTGCTTTATCCAGGGCAGGTAGGGATGCGACCTACAGTATTATGTTACAATTTTAAGTTTTTAGGAGACTTCAGAACACTTCGACCGTAACTTAAAAAAATGTAACATAATGTCTGTGTTGTGAAAAAGCTATTGAGCACAGAACATCTTTCCTCCAGTCAAAAAAAATCCATATGTAGTTTATTCTTATCTACAGAAAGAATTTCTCAGGTTTAAGGAGAGGCTGAACCCAATGGGTCAATTGCAACGAACTTTGCCACTGTGCTTAGTCCGCAGTACCGTACTAAACCCGATCTCAATTGCAACGAACACAAAGTCACAGTCTGCCTTATAGAGGTGACTAAAGTAGCAGACTAACTTAAACCACCTCTTCATTTGGTTTAAGCAACAAGTACCTTACTTGGCGTAACACTAGATCACATTAGAAGGCTCCCAAATGTAGTGGAAATAATATAATCACTACGTACTGAATTTACACGATGCATCTGTCGCTTGGAAAATTATTGCAATATTCAACTCAAATTGCATAATAGTCATACCACATTTAATAATAATAATGAAGTTTATTAATACGTGTGTATTAATAAAAGTGTAATTTACGAATAATTAAGTTTAATGTCAATCATTATTACTAGCTGTGAATTTTACAATATCCTAGGGAGTGAAGGGAACAGAACTTACAGAACTTAAGCAAATAGTTATATAAATGGAGTGTGAACCTTAAATGTGTTCTTTAAAATATGGGAGTCAACTAAATAGATTTGTTAATTATTTTATTGTGGTTATCATAGGAAAGCAGGGATAATGAGGAAATAGATGGTACAGAGAGTAATATCTGTAGGCAAATGCAAGCATACATTAAAGAAAAAAACTTGTAAACTTAAAAGTGATTTATGATAGTTCTTCTGAACACTGTCCCTTCTCTGTACATACTGTATTGCAACATCATCGACTGTCTCAAACGTAGAACACATTTCAGATATAACATCCCAACAGAAAGGAAATTCTCTGCAGCCACAAGACTAGACTGACTCTGACAGCGAAGGTCTCTCTGGACACTCATGTAAGCCGGTGTAGTGGAATGGAGAGTGCTGATGTGGAGGAGTATGGTGCAGAAGATCCCAATAATCAGACAGAGGGAGATAATAATCGCTTACACTTATATAGTGCTTTTCTGGACACTCCACTCAAAGCGCTTTACAGGTAATGGGGACTCCCCTCCACCACCACCAATGTGCAGCATCCACCTGGATGATGCGAAGGCAGCCATAGTGTGCCAGAACGCTCACCACACATCAGCTATCAGTGGGGAGGAGAGCAGAGTAATGAAGCCAATTCATAGAGGGGGATTGTTAGGAGGCCATGATTGGTTGGAAAGGCCGATGGGAAATTCGGCCAGGACGCCGGGGTACACCCCTACTCTTTTCGAGAAACGCCCTGGGATTTTTAAGGACCACAGAGAGTCAGGACCTCGGTTTTACGTCTCATCCAAAGGACGGCGCCTGTTTACAGTATAGTGTCCCAGTCGCTACACTGGGGCATTAAGACCCACATGAGCCGCAGGGTGAGCGCCCCACTAACACCTCTTCCAACAGCAACCTTTTCCCAGGAGGTCTTCCATCCAGGTACTGACCAGGCTCACACCTGCTTAGTCTCAGTGGGTTGCCAGTTGTGAGTTGCAGGGTGATATGGCTGCCAACACGATTTAGCAGAACGACACGCCAGCAAGCTCTTCCCCACTTTGAAAGGAAGATGTTGGAACTGACTACAAAAGGACTTATTTTGAAACGTACTGTAAGCTCCTAATGACACAGGAGGAGAGAGAAAAAATGCTATTTCAAGAGAAAATGAAAGTTCTCAAAAGTAAGCAAAAAGGCACACCACGGTAAAGAAATATATTACCTTAAAAAAATAGAAATGCTTAGAAGGTCAGAGGAACAAAATGTTTCTTTTTTTGCTCAAGTAATTTTATAAGTTTAATTTCCAGTTCTGTTACAAATAAAACTGTTAACTTTGCTGGGTATTAGTTAGTGTCTTTTGTAACGATTTAGCAATAGTAATGTGCTCGCTTGTTCGTCCGGAGTGTCTCGTTTAACAAAGGAAATTAAAGCTGCAATAGTACAGTATTGTATCCACACCTGAAGAAGGCTCCACGGCCGAAACGTTGTGTTCTCTTTCTTCTTTTTTTCAGCATGGAATAAACCTATAACCTTTGCAGCCTACGCATGCTGACGCAGCTACCCACCTGAACTAATAGTACAGTATTATTGCGCTTTAAACATGCAGCTGCAGTTCTCATTTGTTTCGTGACTAATAGCAATTGAGTGTCTCATTATTAACTTTGTAACCTCATACGGTAAATTGTAGCCTAAATGCAGTTCTTAAGTTAAAAACTAACATTAATTTGTTAGGAAATTTAGTTGAATAATGAATTACTTTGGACAGGCTGTAAGCTCAAAGTATTACCTTGGTCCACTTTCTTTGTAAACTTGCATGTGGCAGGTTGAGGGTTCGAATCCAGCTCCCAGCATGAGCTTTCTTTTGACATATAAACATTTCTTTGAAAAACTAAAATAGAAAATATTATGGACACTATATTGACATTTTTTATATTTCTAAATATCACAACAAGTTCGAAGCTAAGTGATTTATTAATAACAACTAATAATTTCAAACTGCTTGTATTTTAAAATTGTATTTTGTTCGGGGTGATTTGTTTATTCACAACCTTCAATTTATTAAATGTCTATTTTTGAGACAGGGTGTTCCAGACCTCTGTTTAATTTCTGAAACTCACTCTGTATTCGCTGTTTTAACCTTTTGAATACAAAAGTACTTGCATACGTTTAAGAATTTGATTAATAGGGAATATAATATGGATCGCATATCTAAAGAAATTAGTAACAATATTCATTTAAGGATCTAAATATATGTATTACAGGTATTACAGGCTGTTCAAGCCGGTTACCAGAACTGACCTGAGACGGGAGCGGCGAGGCACAAGCCCAGGTGAACTAAAAAGTTCAACAGTACATTTTAATTGTTTTTAGAGTTTCACCTACACAAATACCACAGATTATTTTCAATTGTATTTCTGGGTGTTATGTCACACTTACAGAACCAGCCATTCAAAATGCATGGAGTACCCTACGTTAAAACGCGGTAGGCATGGAGCATCATACCGCATTTTAATTGAATTAAGATAATAGTATCCAAAAGCACCTTGTAAAACCTTGTAAAACTGACAGGTGGAGCTCATAAAGCTTAAAGTCTCATGTACAGCATTTGAGCTTTTACCAGAAAACACACGGTTCTAAATCCCGGTCACTGCAGAGGGACAATCTTTTTCCAATTAAGAATTTAAGTTGTATACTTTTAGACTTTTAATATATATGATATATATATTCCTCTGCTTTTGTATAAGGGTATTACTTTTATATATTACAGTATTTGAATGTTCATTTCACATTTATGTTCTCATAGCGGGGTACTGGGGACTCACCCACCCACCCCCGACAGACAAAGGTGAGAATGGGATGCAGTGTTGCAGGGTTTAGTACATTTGTAGGTTAATGAAAGGCTATGAACAGCAGCAGCCCATGTCGATGTTAGTGGTTTTATTATATTTATTATTATTAAAATTGAATTCCAAAAAGATTAACTGCAGAACGTCTTCTTTTTCTTTTTCAGCTAAATGAGACATACAGATGCAGCCATTCAAAACGAACGGGGTATGCTGCGATAAAATGCAGTGGGCGTGTCGCATCACAATGCCTCATATTGCTTTATATTGAGTCATACGGCAGTTTTGATAACAATATCCGGAATCACCATCAGGTTGGGCTTATAAAGCTTAATCTCTCATGTACAGCGTATGAGCTGTCACCATTAAACGCATAGTTTCAAATCCCAGTCACTGCTGAAGGACAATCTTTTTCCAATTAAGTTAGTATTTAAGAAGAATTTAAGGATTTAATTTGTATACTTTTTAGACTTTAAATAAGTTTAAACTGTGTATTACAGCATGTTAATCATTAAACATGAAAAATTTTATAAAGGCAAGATTGCTCAGTTTGACAAAATTACACAACCTTCCACCTTCGTCATAAATAATTTAATTATTCCTAAATATTTGACACACCAAAATCTTTAACTTGGTAACTTAGTGGGTTCTGGTTTTAACGTGCTTGTTCTAACATTATTAAGCTTATATTGTGTACTTCATAAAAAGTTATAATGTTTTATCCTTTTCTAAGAATATGTAGTAAGAACACCACTTGCTGTTATTGTAAAAAGATACATGTCATAGTGATTTAACATCACTTGATAGTTATATTGTGTAACTGTGTAGCTAAAATATCACAGGTGGACATTTCTGAAACATTTTGACATCTGTTTCCTTTTTAAAAAAATGTATTGTCCTTGTAGTAGTAGTAATGGACAAAGCACTGCACCCAATGGTTCAAAGTGCGATCAGAGTATTATGTTCGGTTTGTTTCTTATATAGTGAATACATAAATATAGTCCGCTATTATAGCTTGTTGTTGGCTCTGGCGTGAATTTGTGTATCTGGATAAATTAAGTGATGGTATTGTGATTAAGGATTTATTTGCAAAATTCTTTGAGTTAAACAAAGGAAAATATATGTTGTTAAAACAAGTCAGTTTCTTGCAACACATAAAAGACATTTTTTCAAGAAAGTTTACCCTTTGTCACTAATGAAACCACTAAATACATAAATATAGAAATCTTAAGATTTTTTTATTCAATGTTGGTAGCAGGATGAACTGTCAGGTTGAGCTAAATGTATATTTTTTCACAAAGTTGCTGCAAGTTGTTAGCAGTGCAAACAGGTATTTAGAAATGACTATTTCAAGAAGAAGATTTTCAGAATAATTATCAATCTAGCAGGATAGAGAAAGTAAAAAAATAGGTAGTTACATTGAACAGATTAGTATGCAAAGACATTTAGCAAAGGGTGTGAGAAGAGAGACAAACTGAGGAAAATCTGATCATGTTTTTCTATAATAATAATAAAAAACTTTATTTCATATAGCACCTTTAAAAGTGGCATCTCAAAGTAATATAGTAGGTGTAAAAACAGTTATAAGGACCACAGCTTACAAAGTAAATACATATAAGAAAGACAAGCAGTTAGAAGTGCTACCAAAATTAGAAAATGAAGCAGATACAGACACTAAATAAGTATTCTGAAAAGAAAGGCTTTGAGGTTAAATTAAAATGCACTCAGGGTAGGTGACTCTGATATCACTGGGGATACAAACCCAGAGCTTTGGGGTGCAGCTAGAGAAGGTCCTGTTAGCCACAGAATGTAGATGTTCTTGAGGACAGCTAGAAGACTGTCATACGGACAAAGGTTGCAAGGTGGGGAGTAGACAGATAATAAGCCAGGTAGGTATTGAATGAGGATGAGGATTTTGTTGACTCGAAACCTGATACGAAGACAGGTGTAATGCATACCGATCAGGATTCCGGCTGTCAAATTCTGAACATATTGGAGATTGCTCAGTGTGGATTTAATTACCCCAGTAAACAGGATGTGTATTTATTAATTCTAGAAAAAAGCCTTTCTTGATATCTCTAGTTCCTAGTTTCTCTAGTTCCCTTTAAAATAAACTATTATTCTACAATGAAGAGTACTACATGGCCATTATTTACATCTGATATCTTGTGATTAACCAAATTATCACAAGCAGTTTGTGAGGATATAAGTGTTGGCTATTGTAGGATGTAAGACTAGAGATGTACAGATGCAGCCATTGAAAGTGCGCGGTACAGACACCTACCGGAGGTAATTCGCTACAGCGTCGCGCATCGTGACGCGTGATGACCCAAAATACCGCGGTACGTGATTGGTTGACCGACAAGGGCACTCGTGGTCTGTTGGTCGGTCGTAGAAAGATTTACAGTAAATGTCTTTACTGTGCCCGTTTTAGCATTGAATACTTATATGGAATTTTACCACTGAAGGGAGATCTAAATACCTGAGCATAAAAAGAATAGGAGCATACTGTAACGCGTGTGAAGGCTATAAACGATATTACTTTTGGAACATAAACATACAGTATATGGCTGGTCTCAGTACTTTAAATAAAAAATACACACCAGTATTCCATTTCTCCCTAAACATTTTAAGCTTCGAAGTCTTTAAGTAATGTGATACCGTAGTCAACAAGCATACTTTTAGAATTTGATTAAAAGGGAATATAATATGGAATCGCATATCTAAAGAAATTAATAACGATATAATTATATTCATGTACCGCAACACTGATTGTACCCATCGGTCATGCTAATAAAGCACCTTGAATTGAATTGAATTGAGAGAGAGAGGGGGAGGGCGAGGGCGAGCGAGGGAGAGAGCACAGCCAGGACAGACAGGCAAATAAGATAAACTCCACAGACATTCACAACAGCGACATATCATAAAACGTTTGCACATATAGTTAAATTATTATTTGTTTTCAGGAAGTTAAAAAAACACTTGAATTACTTATCCAGTCTCTCGAAATAAAATTATTTTTCAAGCAATGCAACTAACGTCGGGCAATGACAAATCTTGTCAATCAGCTCTTTTTTCTCTATTTGAATTGTGGCAATTCAAACAACCTGGGATAACAAGTGGTCTCAAAGTCACCGAGCTCACAGAGCTTCAACAACAGATGACAATTCCCTTAGTCCTTTCTTAGTCCTCCTGAAATTGTCAAATTATGAGTGAATAAAAGCATTTTATTAAAAACTTAATAAAAAATATTTTTTTAATCGCGTATCTAAGGAAATAGCAGTATAACCTTGTTCATGCACAAACAGTGGCATGTTACATTATTAATTTGGGTGTCTCCTCTTGCCAGAAAGCTCTAAATTGCATTTTGAGTGTGGTTTTTGACTTTTTTTAAATTGCAACCCATAAATAAAGCTGATACTGTTTAGACTTTTAATAATTTTAAACTGTATTACAGCAGCACAATGCACAATGCAACGTAAATTGCAAAATGCACTTGGAATCTGTCCAAGCCCTACTTTGTCAGGCATTTTCTTTTACTGTAAAGGACATAAAAACTCCCTTGCTTTTAACAGAGCGTTTCATAATTTCTAACTACGAAAATTATTTAAACTGCGACACTTATCATTCAACCAGAGCTCGAAATATCACAAGGATCCTCAAGAGCACAGCAAAGATTGTATTAAAAGTATACTAGTGACAAATTAGTATACTTTAGATCTTTTTTTCTGAACCAGGGAAAATCTGACCATGTTTCTCTATAACAATAATAAAAAACATTATTTTACATATCACCTTTATGTGACATCACCTTAAGGACAGCACATACAAGGGTTAATTGCACAATGGACCACGCAAATAAATTTAAAATAGTCTTCTTTAGGTGTGAGGGCAGGAGTGGATCGCAGAAGGCATAATCAGCAAATTAGGAAAACAAAGAACAGGACAGGTGAGACGTGTATCCAGAGAGCGAGTGATCAGAAAAAGGAACAGCTGTTACGCCCAGGTTTTACGCTCTCTCTGCTGAATGAATAAAAGCATTTTATTAAAAACGTGTTTGCGTTTGTCTGGGTATTTACTTTGTAATCTGTGGTTTACATCTACTGTATTGCTTTGAGATGCCATTTTTAAAGGTGATATGTAAAATAATTTTTTTTAATATTGTTATAGAGACACATGATCAGATTTTCCCTGGTTCAGAAAAAAGACGATTAAAATCTGTAATCTTTCCAATTGTATGTCATCGGAAAATACAAGAAGTTTCTGCTTTGTGTAACGATGGTATCAAAAAGTAATCTAATGGTGAGAAAGCTGTGCTCCTCAAAGTGCTTTACAGGATAAAAACAATAACAACAATAGTGTTAGGCTGGGCAAACAATTTTTTTATACAAATACAAAATGAGATATAATGATGTGTTCCGGCTTAGACATTAACGAGTACAACCCCCTGTGCGGGAGTGCTGGCTGTGACAAATTAAACCGGATTCACAGGTATTTTCAAAGTAGAAGGGGGCAAGTTTCCAGCGAAAGACACCTCCCACCCTCCAAAAGTACAGTACTTACTAGTTAAGAAAGCTAGGCTCCTCAATGAAATCGCTTTAACATGCTAATGTGTTGGTGTAACAGTCCGGGCGTGGCGAGCTTTTAATGTCAACTCGACTACGGCGAAAGGAACCCTTCTTTCATTGGAAGACAATGAACATATTCTTGCCCTAAATTAATTAATAGCAGACATGGTTTACATAAAATACATTTTTCCAAGAAAGTTTAGCCTTTGTCACTAATGAAACCACTAAATAAAGACATAAATATAGAAATCTTAAGATTTTTAAAATACATGACTTTGCTAAAATTTATTTAAAAATAAAAACAATTACAAACGCCAGCGGAGAGAGAGAACAGGGGAGGGGTGTTGGTTTTGCATAAGGGGCGGGGCTATGGAAATGAGGTCTATTTGGGAATGTGGAGTTTCATGTTCTGGCTGTTTGTGAATTATCGTTGTTGAGTACAGAGTGTTGAGGTATTGATTTTGTGTAATGCTTTATGTTGAAAATTGAGCTGGATTTTGTTTATGATAAAGAGGATAAACTGGGATGGGTGGAGGGTTTGGTTTTAAGGGGTTATGATAATTGGAGGAATTTGAGAGAGTTTTTGGTTTGTATTATGAATAATTCGAACAAGATATTGAGATTTGTTGTTGTTTTGTTGAGATTTAACTCCGCAAGTCTGAGTTCTTGTGTCCGTCCTATCTGAGCCCGAAAGTATTACAATATGTATCTTTATAGCAGGTGGTGTACAGCTTTTTAGTATAGATTACACTTTTCTAAAATATATTTAAAAAATAAAAACTATTACAATCTAATCTTTCCATGTTTGATCCCAAGATCCCAAGAAAAATAAATCTAAACGGGGAGAAAGCTATGCTGAAAGTTTATTAAGATACTTAGAAGATAAAGATATCAATTTGTTACATTTGTCTGATTGTGAATAAAAAAACACATATATTTAAACACGCGTTTGCGATTTAAATCAAAACGTGATTTAAATCAATATAAATGTTTATATTGTAACGCAAAGGTGACTATTCATTGTTATTAAAATGACTTAAATTCTATCATGTTGTGATATTTAAAAATATAAAAGTCAATTAATTGTCCATAATATTGCTATTCTATTTTTTCAAAGAAATGTCGCAGTACACGAATATAATCATATCGTTATTAATTTCTTTAGATACGCGATTCCATATTGTATTAGCAGAAAAGCTTAAAACTACCACTTTTTTACATGCTATTTCACATGTTAGTTAAAGACTTCGATGCTTAAAACGTTTAGGGAGAAATGGAATACCGGTGTGTATTTTTTCTTTACCGATTCCTGGAATCTGACTGGCTGACACCCTTCTGAAGTGGTTCGATAATATCTGGTATACGGAAAAGAAAGCGTTGATAAAAAAAACCTGGATTCTCATGTATCTGATACAAGTATCTTTTAATACAGTCTTTGCTGTGCTCTTGAGGATACTTGTGATATTTTGAGCTCTGGTTGAATGATAAGTGTCGCAGTTTAAATAATTTTCGTAGTTAGAAATTATGAAACGCTCTGTTAAAAGCAAGGGAGTTTTTATGTCCGTTGCAGTAAAAGAAAATGCCTGACAAAGTGGGGCTTGGACAGATTCCAAGTGCTTGTACAAATGTGCTAAAGAAATTATACTTTGAGTTTACAGCTTGTCCAAAGTCATTCATAATTAATACTATTAGCAATATCTTCGGCAAAGGCTTTGATGCATAAATATTTATGATAAAGGTAGGTTGTGTACTTTTGTCCAACTGAGCAATCTTGCTTTCATAAAATATACCAACTTTTTAATGACTGATGATTAACATGCTGTAATACACAGTTTAAATTTAAAAGCTCAAATGCTGTACATGAGTGATTAACCCCGTGATACTCCGTGATACTGCGACACGCCCACCGGGGTATACCGCGAAATACCCCACCCATTTTGAATGACTGCATCCGTAGGTAGGAAAAAGATAATTTGGGGAAAGCTGAGGAATACACTGATAACAAGATCACTTCCTTATAGGGTTAAGCATACTTCTGAAAAAAATGACAGTAGATGTTATAGACTGCAGAGAAAGATGATAAAGTTAACAGACTGTATGTTTACATAGATACTAAAATGAGGATTGTATTTTAGATTTTGTGTAGTTGCTAGCATTGAACTGTGTGTTGGATGCACATGAATTGAAGGAATAACTAGGTATGGATACTGATGTGCAAGAGAGGTGGAAAGGCTGTTTCCTTAAGCCAGCACTATAAAATAATTTATCCTCAGTGAGATTCCGCTATCTCATAGTGGGTTTCTAGCACTGTGTATAATTCCATCCACACAGTGCCTTTACTTCCAACCATTTTCTAATTTCTTTATCCAGTACAGAGGATTTGGATCCTATCCCAGCAAGCAACAGACACAAGGCAGAATACACCCTGGACATAGAGCCAGTCCATCAAAGGACAGACAAACAGACACAGCTTTGAACATGTTGTGATATTTAGAAATATAAAAAATGTAAATTTAGTGTCCATAATATTCGCTATTTTAGTTTTTCAAATAAATGTTTATTTGTTAAAAGAAAACTCACGGCTACAGGTGGGTTCAAACCCCCACCCTGCAGCATGCAAGGCATACGCCTAAACCATTACACCACACACATAAGCATGTGGAAATAAGTTAAACTGATGCAGACATTTACAAAGAAAGTGTACTACTGTGATAATTTGAGCTATAAGAATATAATTATATTGTTATTAATTTATTTAGATACGCGATTCCATATTATATTCCCTATTAATCAAATTCTAAAAAGGATGCCTTTTTTTCCTGCGATAACGAGTGTATTCACAGAAAAGGTTAAAAAATTATAACTTTTTTAACTTTTCTGAAATAACCACAGGAAGTAGCCAAATGAAAGACTTTGATGCTTAAAATGTTTATAAAGAAAGCAGAATACTGGTTTGTACTTATTATTAATTAACAGTATTTATTTGTTTAAACTACCAATACACACCATATACACCTTACATAATATGTTTATATTCCTAAATTAATATAATTTATGACCATCAGACACGTTATGCTCCTCTTCTTTTTATGCTCAGCTACCTAAATTTCCCTTTAGTTGTAAAATTCCATATTAATATTCAATAAGATAATTTAAACGTGCACAGTAAAGAGATTAAATGAAGCAATCGTTTTACTAACAACCAATGCACCATGAGTGCCACCTGTTGGTCATTTTGGCCAGCCAATCACGTACTGCGGTATGGCGCACTGATCTGCAGATCATTTCGTGTAGTACGGGCTTTTACAGTGCATTTTGAATGGCTGCATTTGTACTAAGAGATGGACACACCTCTAGCTGGTCTCAAAACATTAACTGATTCATAACTTTATCTGATGAATTGCACACTGCATTGTGAAAAGGTAGATTGCCTGATGTGATTAATTTTATTTTATGAGTGAAGGACAGTGTTGACAGAAACCTATTGAAACCTTAATAAGAACACAAAAAAGGTTACAAATGAGAAGAGGAGATTCAGTCCATGTAACTCATTTGGATCCAGGGATCCTGATCTGGCCATTTCTTGAAATAAGAAAGGCTTCTGGTGTCAACAAAGTAGCTGGGTAGCTTGTTCCACATTACTCCCACATTAGTGTGCATAATGTTCTCATTTCTTTTTTTCTTTTAAAACAAAATTAGAATGTTTTCATAGGTAAGAAGAGACTAGGACTAGAAAACTAGAAAGTTTTACATCTCAAAAAATGAATTAAAATAGCAAGCACAGATTCTGTGTTCTTACCTGTTCATGCTTGGTCAGCCTGGTTTTGTTATGGATGTCAGAGGAGACCAAATTAAACTGGTGTCTCTCTGACAGAATGCGCAACAGCAGGACTACAGTGCGACTGCCACACTTCCCAACTCGATTATACACTACTTGGCTTGGGAATGGTAAGACCTAAACCAAAAAAGAACACAGACATGTTAGTAAACTCTGTTAATTCCCCATCTAAACTATTTCCAATACTCAGACTTCTTGGAATTAAAAATTGTTTAAATATTAGTTCATGTGGGTAGCTGCGTCAGCATGCGTAGGCTGCAAAGGAGCAAGTAAAAGGTTTATTCCATGCAGAAAAGAGAAGACAGGAAACACAACTTTTCAGCTGTGGAGACCTTCTCAGGTGTCAGATGGGTAGCTGCATCAGCATGCGTAAGCTGCAAAGGACAAGTAATAGGTTTATGCCAGGCTGAAAAGTGAATAAAGAAAACACAACTTTTCAGCTGTGGAGCCTTCTTTGGGTGTGGGTGGAGCCTTTCACACCCAAAGAAGGCTCCACAGCTGAAAAGTTGTGTTTTCTTCTCTTTTCAGTATTTTAATATTAGACACAGGTAAAATACAAGAGGTGTTTAAGAGAACAGCTTTTGATAACAAATGACATCAAAATGCTTTAATTTTTTGCTGGAAATTGATTATTAACTTCAGGAAAATAACAGAGTTGATATCTAAATAGTTGATGCTGCAATGGAGACACTGGTGTAGCGGCAAGGCTTATTAAGTTTGCTGCTCCCTTTTTCCAGTCCACTCTCCCTCATCTCAGTGGTGCTCCCAAGGTTGAGATTCTCCAGCCACCCTAATAAATGGTAATCTCTGGCGCCTTACTGTCTTTGAGATTCCTTGGGAGAGTCTCATCCCAGGTTGTTTACAACCCTGATGTCAGAGAGCATTGTTACTCATCCTCCACCTCGATCAGCCAATCAGGAACTGGTAGGGCAGGGTAAACCCACGTGGGTCTCGAATGCCCGTGAAACTTTCAACCAATGAACGACTGTAGTTTCTCCAGATAAAAGAGGCAGCACAGGGCCCAGAAGATGGCTTCTCCGGGACATTCTCAGACAATCACGTGACAGCCAGTGTGTCCGAGTGCCAGGAATTAACTTTGTTCTAAGAGTCGAGACCGGAGGACACACAGTCACTTTCCATGTGCACAATTTCTCGCTAGTTCAGCCAGGACTAACTAGCCGGCATAATTCCTAATGCAAGAAATTGTAAAGGGTTAATAAAGTGATGTTGTTGTTGTTATTATTATTATTATTATTATTATTATTAACAAACTTAAAAATCGGAATCAATTTTACTTTGACAGTTTTGTCACAGACTTATGCTTCCCCTTTATTGGCCTTGTCTTTTCCTTCTATACAAAATCCACTAACCTTTTCTTTGTTTTGTTTTTATTTTCAGAGAAACTGTTTTTATTTACCATTTATGACTGGGTAAATCCACCTTTTTATAGACAGAAAAACATTCTGCCTCTTCCTACAAATACTTCAAGAGGCGCACTGACAATAAGTTGATTGGTGTATCGGTTTCATTATAGAACTTCTACCATGTAAAAATGTAAAATAATTTAAAACAAAAAACTTTAGTTCTTAAAAGACTTATAAATAATCTTTATAATCCCTATAAAATGTACAATGTATATATACAGATGCAGCGATTCAAAGTTTGCGGTACAAACCCATACCACACGCATGCGCGAACCACTGCCCCATACTGCGGTACATGATTGGCTGGCCAAAATGACCAACAGGAGCACTTGTGGTGCATTGGTCGGTAGTGAAAAGATTTAATCATTTAATCTCTTTACTGTGCACATTTTAATCTGCTTAGTATTGAATATTTATTTGGAATTTTTAAACTAAAAGAAATTTTAGTAGCTGAGCATAAAAAAAGAGGAGCATAACGCATCTGAAGGTCATAAATGATATTAATTTAGGAACATAAACATATTATGTAAATTGTATATTGCTGGTATTGGTATTTTAAAGAAAAAATACACACCAGTATTCCATTTCTCCCTAAACATTTTAAGCATCAAACTTACATGTGGTTATTTTGGAAAAATTTTTACGTGCTCCTTCTGACCATGTTACTGTACGTTTATATACAGTACTTTGTGAGAAAAGTGATCCTTTTAAGCTTTTATGCGAATACGCTCAATATCGGAGTAAACAAAAGCATACTTTTAGAATTTGTTTAATAGGGAATATAATATCGAATCGCGAATCTAAAGAAATTAATAACGATATAATTAAATTCAGGTACTGTAGCACAAACAGTAGTACATACAGTACACATATCTACTGATATATGTATGACTGTTTCACTACTTCTTGTGATTGTCAGTGGTGTGATGGTTTAAGTGACTGACTTATAAGTGTTATAAGGTTGGGTGTTCAAATCCAGCTATTACCATGAGTTTTCTTTTAATAAATAAACATTTCTTTGAAAAACAAAAATAGCAATAGCAAAATAGCAATATTATGGACACTCTATTGACTTTTTTATATTTCTAAATATCACAACATGCTCAAATCTAAGGCATTTATTAATAACAATGAATAGTTTCAAACTGCTACTGATATAATTATCATCAATATGTGAAAAAAGTGAATCCTGTTTTTTTATGCTCAAATCCTGCTTAACTAAATATTAGACACAAGAAGAGTATCATTGGACAATGTTGTGAGGCTAAAAAAATCAATAACAATATTAATTCAAAGATCTAAATATATTTAACACATACGCCTGACATTAGAAACACTAGCCTGCGCGGTGACGTCACTGTCTTTCCCTCTGAATATCTAGCAGGAACCTGTACCTTGTGGATCCCTTTAGATCTCCCTTCAGATTTAAAAGGTTATTAATAATATCTTCAGTGTCGCATTAACATTGGAATGTTCTTCCAAATGTAAAAAGAGGCAATACTCAATGTGTCTCCTTCATAAATTTTCAGTTTACAGACCGTACAAGATCATTTTTTATGAATAATGTCTTCCGTATTGCATTAAAATTGGAATGCTTTTCACAGGTGTAAATCCACCTATTTTCGAACCGCTTTATCCAGGACAGGTAACAGTTTCACAACTCACCCTTTCCCCTGCCTGTCTGACTTTCTTTTTAACCCTTCTATGCCCGAATCGCAGCTGGTAAGAAAGAAAGACATTTTTCCAAGAAAGATCTGATGACGAGGAAGAAAAATCACCCATTTCTCGTGCACAAAAAGTGGTTAATAACTATCGAAACCTGTTTTTATCGCTTTTCAAGTCATGCAATATCTAAGTTAAGCAGGAACACACCATTACATCTAATTTTTTATTTATTTATTTTTAATTAAAAAATTTGATTGCCCAGCCTAATTGGGTATTTATAATATTGTGCCATTATTATTATTGTGTCACAGTGACCCAAGCACTCGTTGAATGAAAAACTGATTTATTTTTCAGTAAAGATGAGTACAGAGAGCGAGACACACACACACACACTTTTTCACTGACAAAAAGTAACACCACACTCTCTCGTTTAATGCACACAGGCAGCTGAAGCACCACGTCTCTTCACATAAAAAGTATTTGTTTCCATACTATGGCCGCTGTAGTGCAGGCTCACAGATTTTTTTGTAATCTGAACTCAGCCCAATCCCTTGGTGTATTTATATTATATTCTCATGTACGAGTAAAATAGATTAATTGTCTTCCAATGAAAGACAGGTTCCTTTCATCCAAGACAGTCAGGGGACAGTAGAAACTCGCCACACCCGGACTGTTACAGTAACTCAATCAACTTTAATAGCCTTGAAAATTAGCTCACACTGTTGGATATATACTCGATGCTCCAGAGATGTCACATTTTACTGTACATGTCAAACTGGTTGCTTTTTATTGCAGATGTGCTCCTGCGGAGACTTTTTTCCCTCATAGCACTTTACACTTAGTTTAGACTACTGAGTGAAATAGGTTTAATACAGGTGGGTAGCCACATACAGCATGAAGAAAGACAACTAAACGTTTCGGCCATTTCAGGCTGTGCTGTTCTGCTTCCTATGGTGATATACGGGTTTTTCGCATGAAGCCGTATTGAGCAGTATTTCTCACGTGGTGAACATGTGTACACAGCGGTCCCCCCGGGTTCCAGTTAGTGCGTAATTACGCATCGATGAAAAACCAGAGGTTTAAAAAAAGAGAATTAGCTCACGGATAGTTTTATGTGGAGGCTGTGGAGATTTTCTGGAGTTGTGGTCTTTAAAATGCATTTGGTTTAAAAGCTTTCTGTGTTTCCCGTCCAAAGATATGGACAGAAGAATGGCTTAAAAACGACATAGTGAAGGCTTTGAAAACTTTCACATGTACTTTGTACACACAGCAAGTGTTTTCGTAAGTCTAGGAGGTTTCGTGAAAAAGCTACAGGCGTGCCAATTGTAATCGTTTTTATTTTTAAATACACTTTAGAAAAGTGTCATCTATACAAAAAAGTTGCATTTAATACCACTCGATATTAATACATTAATAGAGATAAGCTCTCTATTAAAGCTCAGATCAAAGATCAAACACATATCAAACAGCAAGATCTCACACACTGGGACTGATCTGTGATCTGTGATCTGTGATGTGGTTGAGTGTGAATTGTGGCGCTCTAGCAGGCACAGCCAGCTGGCTGTGCTGAAAAAATAAATAAAAACCGGTTTAACAACTCTTAAGCATACTGTAGTTTTTGTTAACACAAGTTTATCAGTGAAAAGACCACGGGCATTTTTCCTTCCCCCTACATTCTCAGAGTAGAATATACTTTATTATTAGCACAATTTATTATAGTGCTAAATGTAATATTATTGATTACTAATAGTTTATGCGAACACCTAACGTTCTTAATTAGATGTATTTAAAACAATGAACTAAGTGTAACATAACATTCAGAAATACAATCGAGAATAGTTTTGTGGTGTATGTATAGATAAAACTTTTCTAAAATGTATAACAAAATTCAAGATGATTAAAATCTGTAATCTTTCCACCTGTAATATCATTAGAAAGTACAATAAGTTCCTGCTTTGTCCAACAATGGTATCAAAAAGTAGTCTGAGTGCTGAGAAACCTGTGCTTAATGATAATCAAGGGACTTAAAAGTCAAAGAAAGTGATTTCTGTTGTTTAATTTTAAACACTAAGTTATGAATGCAGACGCAATTGGTGCTTTGAGGCCATTGTGCAATACTGAGCTCAGCGCTTCCTCCCTCTCTGTGCCGCCTCCCCCTCTGACGCAGCGCAGTGGGCGGCACACTGTTTTTAGAGCCATTCTAAAATACATTCGAAATGTGTATTTTAAACGTTTAATTAAGAAGTAAAAACCTTACAGCATACACAGAGATTCTAAGCTGATCAGGAGGAAAAAAATCACCCGTTTTTTTGTCTAAGCAGGAACACATCATTATATCTTGTTTTTGATTTACTTTTTAAGAATTAAAAACAGCAGCCATGATGTTCAAACCATTTTTTTACACAGAAGAGTAACACAGCTTCGCATTGTGAATCTGCCCTATTCTCCTTTGAAAACGAAGAAGGTGGAAAAAAAACCTGTGAAACCGGTTTGTTTACAAACAATGTAGACACAGAGACTCAGACTTCGTAGAGTGAAATTCGGCACAGCCAGCACTCCGGGTGAGAGAGAGACCCAGCTGGGTGCTCCTTGGCCGCAGTGCCAGGCGCATGCGCAACGTCCGGCTTGCACCCTACACCTTGCAGTACTGCTGTGTACATACAGTACGAACATATTGTGACATTTAGAAATATAAAAAATGTCACTATAATGCCAATAATATTTGCTATTTTAGTTTTTCAAAGAAATGTCTATGTCTATGTTTTTTAAAAGAAAACTCAGAGCGATTGCTGTATTTGAACACCCAACCTCATACTTATAAGTCAGGCACTTAAGCTACCACGCCACAGACACATTGACATAGCATGGTGGTGAAACAGCCGTACACATATCAATAGGAAGTCTTATAGTACTGTTTGTGCAGTAATACTACAGCAGCACTACAACTACATCAACACTACAATATATATTTCTAAATATCACCTATGCAGGTTGTTCACACGAACACGTATTGAGCAGTATTTCTCGCATTGTGAACATATGAACACAGCGGTCCCGCAGGGTGTAGGGTGCAAACACAAAGTGCTACATAACTAACAATATGTTCCGTGTCATAATAACATTGGAATGTTCTTTTTTACAAGTGTAAAAAGAGGCAATACACAACATGTCTCCTCTATAACTTTTCAGTTTACAGAGAAATTCCACCAGAGCCTCACAACTTTGTCCAGTAATACTCTTCTTGTGTCTAATTTTTAGTTAAGCGGGATTTGAGCTACAGACCATAACAAAAAACAGGATTCACTTTTTTCTTCACCCGCAGCGATTCGGGTGTTAATAAAACGTGTTAACAAAGAAAGTGGAATATAATAGAAATAGAAATACTAGAAATACTACCTGCTAAATAGATACATATATTTAGTTATTTAGATCCTTAAATTAATATCATTATTAATTTCTTTAGATACGTGATTCCATATTATTTAACTAACGTGATACCGGAGTCAACAAGCATACTTTTTAGAATTTGATTAAAAGGGAATATAATATGGAATCGCGTATCTAAAGAAATTAATAACGATCTAATTATATTCATGTACCGCAACAAAAGAATAGTACACGCTGTACATTGTCTGTTGCAACGTAAATTGCAAAAATGCACTTGGAATCTGTCCAAGCCCTACTTTGTCCGGCATTTTCTTTTACTGCAACGGACATAAAAACTCCCTTGCTTTTAACAGAGCGTTTCATAATTTCTAACTACGAAAATTATTTAAAGACTGTATTAAAAGAATCGCGTATCTAAAGAAATTAATAAGATATAATTATATTCGTGTACTGCGACAGGGCTGTGTAGGGCTGTTTCACCTCTCTCTTCATGTGACTCTATTCAAAACCAAAAGCAAAGAGGGGATGAGAAGAGTGCCAAACTAGTATACTTAAGATCTTTTTTTCTGAACCGGGGAAAATCTGATCATGTTTCTCTAAAACAATAATAAAAAAACATTATTTTACATATCACCTTTATGTGATATCACCTTAAGGACAGCACATACAAGGGTTAATTGCACAATGGACCGCGCAAAGAAATTTAAAATAGTCTTCTTTAGATGTGAGGGCAGGTGTGGATCGCAGAAGGCATAATCAGCAAATTAGGAAAACAAAGAACAGGACAGGTTAGACTTTTATCCAGAGAGCGGGTGATCAGAAAAAGGAACAGCTGTTACGCCCAGGTTTTACGCTCTCTCTGCTGAATGAATAAAAACATTTTATTAAAAACGCGTTTGCGTTTGTCTGGGTATTTACTTTGTAATCTGTGGTTTACATCTACTGTATTGCTTTGAGATGCCACTTTTAAAGGTGATATGTAAAATAAAGTTTTTTATTATTGTTATAGAGAAACATGATCAGATTTTCCCTGGTTCAGAAAAAAGACGATTAAAATCTGTAATCTTTCCACTTGTATGTCATCGGAAAATACAAGAAGTTTCTGCTTTGTGTAAGGATGCTTTACAGGATAAAAACAACAGCAATAGTGTTAAGCTGGGCAAACTATTTTTTTATAGAAATACAAAATGAGATATAATGATGTGTTCCGGCTAAGACATTAATGAGTACAACCCCCCTCTCTGCGGGAGTGCTGGCTGTGACGAATTAAAGCGGTTTCACAGGTATTTTCAAAGTAGAAGGGGGCGAGATTTCCAGCTTAATTTTCGTGTTAAATAATTTTTTAAAATTAAAATTCATTCTATAAAGCAATCGCATATTTGGGTACCGTTTCATAAAACTTTCATGCTTAAAATGTTTAGGCAGAAATGGAAGACTGATAATGGAATGGAATGGAATGAATGATAAGTGTCGCAGTTTAAATAATTTTCGTAGTTAGAAATTATGAAACGCTCTGTTAAAAGCAAGGGAGTTTTTATGTCCTTTACAGTAAAAGAAAATGCCTGACAAAGTAGGGCTTGGACAAATTCCAAGTGCATTTTTGCAATTTACGTTGCATTGTCCATTGTGCTGCTGTAATACAGTTTAAAATAAGTCTAAACCGTATCAGCTTTATTTATTGGTTGCAATTTAGAAAAAGTCAAAAACCGCACTCAAAATGCAATTTAGAGCTTTCTGGGAAGAGGAGACACCCAAATTAATAATGTAACATGCCACTGTTTGTATATGAACAAAGTTATACTGCTATTTCCTTAGATACGCGATTAAAAAAAATAAATTTTTTGAATCCCCGGCGGAACACATTCCATAAGAATCAGCACTTTTATATATCGCCTTTAAAGGTGGCTTCTCAAAACGCTTTACAGGATAAAAACAACAATAACAGCAACAACAACAATATTGTATTTCATTGCACTTTGAAAACCAAGTAATAACTTAACTATATGTGCAAACGTTATATGATATGTCGCTGTTGTGAATGTCTGTGGAGTGTATCTTATTTGCCTGTCTGTCCTGGCTCTCTCGCTCGCCCTCCCCCCCTCTCTCCCTCAATTCAATTAAATTCAAGGTGCTTTATTAGCATGACAGATGGGTACAATCAGTGTTGGGTATTTACTTTGCTTTGAGATTCCACTTTTAAAGGTGATATTTAAAATCAAGGCTTTAACTTGTTTTAACTATCCGAACCCGAAAGTATTACAATATGTATCTTTATAGCAGGTGGTGTACAACTTTTTAGCATAGATTACACTTTTATAAAATGTATTTAAAAAATAAAAACGATTACAATCTAATCTTTCCACGTTTGATCCCAAGATCCCAAGAAAAATAAATCTAAACGGGGAGAAAGCTATGCTGAAAGTTTATTAAGATACTTAGAAGACAAAGATATCAATTTATGTTGCATTTGTCTGATTGTGAATAAAAAAACACATATATTTAAACACGTGTTTACGATTTAAATCAAAACGCGATTCAAATCAATATAAATGTTTATTTTGTAACACATAGGTGACTATTCATTGTTATTAAAATGACTTAAATTCGATCCTGTTGTGATATTTAAAAATATAAATTTGTTTGATGCGAGTGAGGTTTTATTTAATCCCTGACCAAGGGAAACGTTTCATTCTTTCAAAGAAATGTTTCCAGTGGGATTCGATCTTAGACCGTGTGACATGGGAGTCAGGAACCTAACCCACAGCGCCACCAGCAAGGTCACATGCAGAGTGCTGAAAAAGCACTACAGAAACATTATCAACAGACAATGTACAGCGTGTACTATTCTTGTGTTGCGGTACATGAATATAATTATATCGTTATTAATTTCTTTAGATACGCGATTCTATATTATATTACCTTTTAATCAAATTCTAAAAGTATGCTTGTTGACTCCGGTATCGCGTTAGTTAAAGACTTCGATGCTTAAAATGTTTAGGGAGAAATGGAATACTGGTGTGTATTTTTTCTTTAAAGTACCAAGACCAGCCATATACTGTATGTTTATGTTCCAAAATTAATATCGTTTATGGCCTTCACACGCGTTACAGTATGCTCCTATTCTTTTTATGCTCAGCTACTAAGATTTCCCTTCAGTGGTAAAATTCCATATAAATATTCAATACTACAACGGGCACAGTAAAGACGTTTACTGTAAATCTTTCTACGACAGACCAACGGACCACGAGTGCCCCTGTCGGTCAACCAATCACGTACCGCGGTACCGCGCGTCATCGTGAGTCACAATGCGCGACGCCGTAGCCAATTACCTCCGGTACATCTCTGTACCGCGTACTTTGAATGGCTGCATCTGTATAGTCATGGCTTTTTTCTGTTTGCTTATTTCAAAGTAACACCTGCTCCATTTCTAAAAATGTGCATTTTTGTATTTTTTACACCTCTAGCACTTTAACGTCCTGAATTTTCATTTGCCTTAATTTGTAGAATGAATTTTAGTTTTAGCTTTAAAAAGCTTAAGTTTTCACTATCTTTTGTTTCTTGTCCTACAACTGTTATTATTGAACACCGAATTATTGTACTTGACATGACTTCATTCACCCTTTCCTGAATGTCTATGACAGGCAGAGATAGTGCTGTCTCTGGTGCGATCTTTTGCATTTGACATTTCACCGTTTTAAAAGAATAAGAAATCAGATTGCTCATAAATCACTTATTCTACATAAACACAGCATAATTGAAAATGTCCTCTTGTTCGTTTTGGAGACCTTGACTGAAACTGATTTTAGATGTCAGAAAGGATTTATTTTCTTTGTATTTCTGTGTGCACACTTCCTACATTGCTTTGTCGAGATTTTAACTTTATATTTAGGCTCAGATTTCAATTATAAATCGTACACTAATTACTAACAGTAAATACTGATGTTTTGCTCCCTCTTACCACAAAAATATATACAGATGCAGCCATTCAAAATGCGCGGTAAAAACCCGCAGGGCAAGTGATTGGCTGGCCAAAATGACCGACAGGGGCACTCGTGGTGCATTGGTTGGTAGTGCAAAGATTTAATCATTTAATGTCTTTACTGTGCACATTTTAATCCGCTTAGTTTTGAATATTTATATGGATTTTACCACTAAAGGGAAATTTTAGTAGCTGAGCATAAAAAAAGAGGAGCATAACGCATCTGAAGGTCATAAACGATATTAATTTCGGAACATAAACATTACTGTATGTATGTAAACTGTACTGTGTATGGCTGGTCTTGGTAGTTTAAAGAAAAAATACACACCAGTCTTCCATTTCTCCCTAAACATTTTAAGCATGAAAGTTTTATGAAACGGTACCCAAATATGCGATTGCTGTATAGAATGAATTTTAATTTAAAAAAATTATTTAACACGAACATTAAGCTGTTTACATCTTCCGCCTGAGAACAGTCACCCGTTGCTACCCAACGCAGAATGGTGATTGGCTGACACCATCTGACACCCCTCTGATTGGAGAAAAAAGACGTTCTGGTTTGCTATACCAGGAAGAGGATTTCTTTCTATTCAAAACGTGTATTTTAAAAGTTTAAGAAGTAAAAACCTTACAGCGTACACAGATTTCTAAACTGATCAGGATCGTTATCTTTGTCTTATGCATAATAATGTTCACCGCTCTGTCCAGCAAATTAATAATAAACTTTATTTTATATAGCTTTTTAAACGAATAAGTAATTAGATTGCTCATAAACCTAATCACTTGCTTTTTCTTTTTATTTAGGCTCAGATTTCAACTATAGATCGTATTATTAATAACCATAATAACAACCAACCAACAAAAACAACCATATAAACATAATACCAACCAAAAACATAGATAACAACCACAATACAAAATCAAATAATCAAACCATTTTACACTCGCAAAGTCCTCCAATTATCATAATCCCGCCCCTTATGCAAAACCAAACCTTCCTCCCATCCCAGTTTATCCTGTTTATCATAAACAAAATCCACCTCAATTTTCAACATAAAGCATTACACAAAATCAATACCTCAACACTCCATACTCAACAACGATAATTCACAAACAGCCAGAACATGTAACTACACATTCCCAAACATACCTAATTTCCAGAGCCCCGCCCCTTATGCAAAACCAACATAACTCCCCTGTTCTCTCTCTCCCCAGGCGGTTGTAATTGTTTTTATTTTCAAATAAATTTTAGCAAAGTCATGTATTTTAAAAATCTTAAGATTTTTATATTTATGTCTTTATTTAGTGGTTTCATTAGTGACAAAGGCTAAACTTTCTTGGAAAAATGTCTTTTATGTAAACCATGTTTGCTATTAATTCATTCAGGGCTAAAATATGTTCATTGTCTTCTAATGAAAGAAGGGTTCCTTTCGCCGTAGTCGGGAGCCTAGCCTTTAACTAGTAAGTACTGTATTTACTGGGTTTTTGAGGGGGGGGGGGGGTGTCTTTCGCTGGAAATCTCACCTCCTACTTTGAAAATACCCGTGAAACCGGTTCAATTCGTCACAGCCAGCACTCCTGCAGAGAGTTGGGTTGTACTTGCAGTGTATACAGTACACGTGTTATGCTCTTCGTTAATGTCTGTGAAGTTTTATTTAATCTCTGAGCCATACTGATTCTTCTGGAAGCCAGTTTCCGCCAGGGAGTAAAAAAAAACACACTATGGTATTCTTTCCAATGCAGTGCAGTTAAAAACATACCTCTGATGCTGCTCCTAAATGAATATCGTTTATGACCATCAGAAGCTTTATGCTCCTTTTCTTTTTTCCAGTGGATTGAACAGGGAGAGGCATTTCATGATGTACTTTTCACTGATGAAACAACAGTGGCTCTGGAACAGTTTTCAACCAAGTCGTTTTATAAAAAGGGGAGATATGTACACGTTACTGAAGCTAAAAGTTTAGCCTTTGTCACTAATGTAAACACTAAATAAAGACATATAGAAATCCCTACGTTACAGACTGTATATGGCTGGTATTGGTAGTTTAAAGAAAAAATACACACCAGTATTCCACTTTCTCCCTAAACATTTTAAGCATCAGAGTCTTACATGTGGTTATTTCGGAAACGTTTGTACGTGCTCCTTCTGACCATGTTACTGTTTACTGTTACTGACCATATTAAGTTTAAGTGCCTGTGGGCACTTTTCCTGTCCGTGGGGGGTGGACCGTCTTTCATTAGAAGGTTAGTCTGTTCTACTCTGAGAATGTAGAGGGGGTGGAAAGTGCCCGTGGTCATTTAATTAGTATTAAAATCTTAGTTATCTTTCTAGTTCACAGGTTTGCATGCATAATTTAATTTTAAGCCACTGAGACATCAGGTACTACTGTTGTATTTATGAAAAAGAAACAAAACAAAAAACATACTAACAACTGTGCCATCCTACTCCTTAGTTAATACATTTTATTATTCATAAACAGTTAACATTGTTAGCAAAATATTTTGAATTATATTTAACCCTATTTTTTCTTTAGTTTTGTATTTAACTTATTATATGATAGTCAGACTTAATGTATATTAATGTATATTTGAACAATGAAAATATATTTTTACAAGATTTTACATTAAGCACTTAAAATTAATATGGTTAATAATAGTAAACTGTAACATGCTGTAACAAGATCGGTTAAACTGCGAAGAAAATCCTTTCAGAGAAAATGTTTCAGGTGTGAAGAACAAACCTGTTCCCACACACCCTGCCCCCACTACCATTAGAATATACACAAACATTTTAGCGTTTCATTCTGAGCAGAAGACCCTCACACCTGAAGAGTGCTGGCTGTGACGAATTAAACCGGTTTTACAGGTTTCAATCACAGATTGGGACTCAGTAAACTAACACACAGCGCCACTGGATTTGATAATACTGTACCTAACCAAAATCCGCAATATGGAAACAGAACCTGTGTAATTGTTGATAGATGATGTACTCGTAACATTTTTTCAAGACGAACTACAACATTTAAAAAATGACTTGTATGTACTTGATATCTCTAATCAATCCACGGGTTCCAGCACAAAACGAAACTAAAACACATACCGTTTCGCGCTTCTTATTAGTTGCTCAAAAGTAATTTGACCGTATGAAATGCATAATATAAACCTAGAAACATATACGTGAGCAGTACTTAAGCACTGTAGTTAAGACATACCTCTCAAATACTGTAAATCAAGTTAAAAATATCTCAAGACCGATTCTGGTCGTAATGAAACCATGTTTCGTGTATGTTTTCTTTTTCACCTTGAAATAACTCATTTCTAAATACCTTTTTCACTGTTAACATCTTGTAGCAACTTTGCGACAAAATATACACTCTGACAGTTCATCCTGCTACCAACATTAAATAAAACAAATCTTAAGATTTCTATATTTAATTTTTATTTAGTGGTTTCATTCGAAGCTTACAATGTTTAGGGAGAAATGGAATACTGGTGTGTATTTTTTTCTTTAAAGTACCGAGACCAGCCATATACTGTATGTTTATGTTAAGATTTCCCTTCAGTGGTAAAATTAGATATGAATATTCAATACTTAAACGGACACAGTTAAGACATTAAATATACATATACATATTGTATACAGTACAGTTTGCATACGGTAATATGTTTATGTTACGCGATTAAAAAATAAATAAATAAAACTGAAAGGTCCAGCACCAGCTGGATTCGAACACACAACCTGCCAGTTGGTAGTCACGCACCTAGACCAGTAGGCTACAAGACAGCTCGCATAAGCAGGCAGGCGAAACAGCCCTACACAGCCCTGCCGCAGTACACGGATATAATCATACCGTTATTAAATTCTTGAGATACGCGATTCCATATTATATTCCCTTTTAATCAAATTCTAAAAGTATGCTTGTTGACTCCGGTATCACGTTAGTTAAAGACTTCGAAGCTTACAATGTTTAGGGAGAAATGGAATACTGGTGTGTATTTTTTTCTTTTCATGATAGGTGTCGCATTTTAAATCATTTTCGTAGTTAGAAATTATGAAACGCCCTGTTAAAAGCAAGGAAGTTTTTATGCCCGTTGAAGTAAAACAAAATGCCTGACAAAGTATGGCTTGGACAGATTCCAAGTGCTTGTACAAATGTGCTAAAGAAATTATACTTTGAGTATACAGCTTGTCCAAAGTCATCCATTATTTATACTATTAGTAATATCTTCAGTAAAGGCTTTGATGCATAAATATTTCTGATAAAGGTAGGTTGTGTACTTTTGTCCAACTGAGCAATCTTGCTTTCAGAAAATATACCAACATTTGAATGACTGATGATTAACATGCTGTAATACACAGTTCAAAATTAAAGGCTCGAATGCTGTACATGAGAGGTTAAGCTCCCCCTGGCGGTTTTACAAGGCGACGCCGGATAGTTAGTCACGTGACACACGTGATACCGCGTGATACCCCGGTGGGCGTGTCGCGGTATGCCGCGAAATACCTCACCCATTTTGAATGGCTGCATCTGTATGTATTGTAGCTATAATGAACTTTATTTCATACGTGTAGCTACTGCGATTCGGACACGGAATGGTTAAAGATGGCGACAAGTCAAGCACCCAGAGGGGGGGGGGGCTTCTTCCTGCCTCCATAACTAAAATGCCAAATAGGAGTGGCTTAACCGACATACACAGTCGTGTAACTGACAGTTTGAGGTAGCCTATTGTGTAGATTTCGCTTTGTTGCTGATAGGTTAAGCTTTCGAAACTCAGCCCCAAAGTCATGTGAATGATTTTTCGCCCTGTTTCATTGGTTAAACACAATGATCACAAGCACCACCATGGTAACTGGGATGTGTAGTTTTTAATTCAGTTTGAATTATAACCATACGTACTGTCTTCGTATTTGGCCAGGGTTTTAAAGAGAGGGCGCGCCAAAAATGTTTGGTGCCGTCGTCTCCGCTTTAAAGGTACCCCCGTGCTGGAAGAATTTGACCTCTGAACGTTTGCCCAGTGTATGTACAGATGCAGCCTTCAAAATGCGCGGTAAAACCCCGTACTGAACGAAATTATCTGCAGATATACCAACGGCGCATTATACCGCAGTACATGATTAGCTGGCCAAAATGACTGATAGGCAGCACTCGTGGTGCATTGGTTGTTAGTGAAACGATTGCTTCTTTTAATCTATTAATTGTGCATGTTTAAATCCACTTAATCTTGAATATTAATATGGAATTTTACAACTAAAGGGAAATTTTGGTAGCTGAGCACAAAAATAACAGGAGCATAATGACATTGAACATCATGAATGATATTAATTTAGGAATATAAACATATTATGTAAGCTGTATATGGCTGGTATTGGTAGTTTAAATAAAAAATACACACCAGTATTCCACTTTCAAAGATCATTTCAAAGTCTTTCATTTGGTTACTTACTGCGTTTAGTTTGGAAAAGTTTTTATGTGCTCCTTCTGACTATATTAATTTAAATACTTCATAAAAAGTTATAATGTTTTAACCTTTTTTATGGATACTTTTTTATGGATTTTATGGATGACAGTAAAAAAGCATTCTTTTTAGAATTTGGTTAATAGGGAACATAATATGGAATCGCATATCTAAAGAAATTGATAATGATATTCAAGGATTTATTTATTTTCATATAGCTCAAATTATTAGCGTAGTCCACTTCTGCATCAATTTGACTCATTCACCCATGATTACTTGGAAACATTTTGCCTGCCCTTGCAGTGATGCGAAGATGGCTTTGGTGTATGACTTGCATGCTGGAGGTCAGGGGTTCGAACCTTACTCCTGGCCTGAGATTTCTATTAACAAATAAACATTTCTTTGAAAAACTTAAATAGTAAATATTATGGAAATTACATTGAATTTTTTGGTATTTCTGAAACACCCTCTGTATTTCCTGTTTTCACACAGATAAGAATAAACTACATATTCAAATCTTTTCACAGGCAGAAAGATGTTCTGTGCTCTTACCACAGTACGCATTGTTACATTTTTAAGCATCAGTTGAAGCATTCTGAAGTCTGTCAAAATCATAAAAAATGCCCTGGATTAAGCAGTTAGAAAACAGGTGGATTTACACTTGTAAAAAACATTCAAATTTTAATAATAAATGACCTTGGATGGTCTGTAAACCGAATATTTATAGAGGAGACACGTGGTGTCTTTTCTTTCCAGTTTAGAATTAACTTTTACCTATTAGTATATTCCATTGCAGACACTTTATATAACGCTCCGTACTTCTCACAAAGGCTAGGAGTGTTAACACCCTGCTGGGTAACGTTATGTAAAATAGACAGTTCTGAGGGGATGGGAAGGAATTTTCAGTAGCATGTACTGTTGTCACTGTTGCTATTTAGCATAAGGCAACCGGTAATCAAATGTCCTGTTTTTTTCTTAACGCTCGTTTTCCATACTGTAGTTTTAAAACTTGAACAAAGATGTGCCCCAGGCAAACAGCGCGATGTTGTATAGTTTTAAAGCAACTACAGTATAGCTTGTGGGAAATAGATTTATTTGTACTGCATCAAAGCTTAACTTGTTCAGAGAGTTCAACAGTACAAACTCCAAGTTAAAAGGAAAATCTAAATATTTCCAAAATGATCACAAGTGAACGAGTTGAGGGATTCGATAATAATAGAGACATCATAACAATAACCCCGAGTTGTTTCATGCTAATCATGCAATCCAACTGAAAGAAGGACACTTAAATTAACATGAAAAGACTTTATATATATAAATAAGTTAAAAACACAGGAAAAATGGGTGTTTTTTCTTCTGTGCGATCAGCTTAATGTCTTTGTGTAAGCCGTAAGTTCTTTTACTTATTCATTAAACATTTTAAAACACTTTAATTTTGTAAATGCAACAAACATTCCGTACAGAAATAAAATCATGTTTTCCACAGGTGTTAAGCATATAAGCAGGTTGCTGACAAAATAGCGCACCGTCCTCTAACCGTAAAGACCATTCGACAGCTTCTATTTTTTAAAAACATTTAGAAAAGTTTCATCTATACAAATACCACAGACTTTTCTCGATTGTTTCTTTTGAATGTCACTCTTAGTTCAAATTTTATTTACATCTAAATAAGAAAGTGATGTGTTAGCATAAACTATTAGTAATCAATTTGCTGCAATTCTTCCATATCTTGTAAAAACATCAATTTACAAGAATTTCATTGATCCGATCACGTATTCGTTTCCAATCATACGAAGTAAGTTTTGAGAATCTCTGATTCACCATACCTTTCACATGCTCATAAACCATATTAATTTAGGAACATTAACATATTAAGTAAACTGTATATGGCTGGTATTGGTAGTTTAAAGAAAAAAATACACACCAGTATTCTACTTTCTTCCTTAACATTTTAAGCATCAAAGTCTTACACGTGGTTATTTTGGAAATATTTTTACGAGCTCCTTCCATTATAATGTTTTAACCTCTGCAAATACACTTGTTATCAGAGTAAACAAAAGCATACTTTTAGAATTTGATTAATAGGGAATATAATATGGAATCGCGTATCTAAATAAATTAATAACGATATAATTATATTCACGTACTGTTGCACAAACAAATTATCACAATAGTACACTTTCTTTGGATATGTCTGCTTCAGTTTCACTCCTTTACATATGATTATGTCTGTGGCACAATGGCTTAAATGTGTGCCTTATATGCCTGGGGTTGGAAGATCAAACCCAGCTATCACCATGAGTTTTCTTTTAACAAATAAACATTTCTTTGAAAAACTAAAATAGCAAATATTATGGACACTATATTGACATTTTTTAAATTTCTAAATATCACAAAATGTTCAAAGCGAAGTCATTTATTAATAACAACAAATAATTTCAAACTGCTACTTATATTATTACCGATAACAAATATTATAGACACTATATTGAATTTGTTGGTATTTCTAAATATCACAAAACGTTCAAAGTTAAGTAAGTTAAATGATTATCATTTTCCATGAATACTTGTGCTCGTTATTGCAGTAAAAGAAACTCATACTTTTCAGAATTTAATTATTTACGCAATAAGGCACAAGAGGCCGTGCTATATCGTGGATATATTCACAGTTAAATGGTATTGTATTTTAAAAGGCAACCCTTTTAACTGTGACTAAATCCATGATATCCTGTATCACGGTCTCTCGTGCCTTATTGCTTTCATAAAACAGTCCCCAAATATGCGATTGCTGTATAGAATTAATTTAAATTTTAAAGATTTATTTAACACGAAAATTAAGCTGTTTACGTTCCTCTGCCTGAGAATATAGTCCCTCAATGCTACGCAACGCAGAAACACAGCCACAGGTAAGATTAACTAGCAAAAAGAGGACATTAGCTAGCCAATGTGATAAAGGAATAAATTACTTGTTTTTTGTTTATTTCTTTAGCACATTTATTTGAACATTTCCATCGATCATACAAGCATTGAAAAATTTCGTCAGGCATTTTCTTTTTCACTCCGGGAGTGCTCCCTGGTGCTGGTCTCAGTGCCTAGCAGGATATCATTCCTTGTCGTTAAAATTGGGTTTCCAATAACGAACATTCGTTTTTATGTCCACTATAACAGACATAATCTCCCTTGCTTTTAAACGAGCGTTTCATAATTTCTAAGAATGAAAATGATTTAAACTATGCAACACTTATCATTCAACGAGAGCACAAAATATCACAATATCACATGTTTACACTGTTAACTGTTCAGGAAAGAGTGAATGAAAGAAGTCATGTCAACTACAATAATTCAGTGAACAATAATAACAGTTGTAGGACAAGAAACAAAAGATAGTGAAAATGTAAGCTTTTTAAGGCTAAAACTAAAATTCAGTCTACAAATTAAGGCAAATGAAAATTAAGGATGTTAAAGAACTAGAGGTGTAAAAAATACAAAAATGCACATGAGCAAAAAGTTTTAAAATGGAGTAGGTGTAACTTTGAAATAAGCAAACAGAAAAAAGCCATGACTAGACATAGTGTAGAAGAGGGATACAGGAACACTTGTTTAGGTATACAATAAAATCACAGAAAGGTGTGTGTTACAAAAGAACATGCAAACATGAAATAGATTTGGCAGAGAGTGAGGAATCAGAAAATTAGCATGCATAAAAAACAGCAATTCTATCAGAGAGCCTTATATGAATTAGTAGTAAACATGGTTTCATGGAGGGCTTCTCAGGTTTTTATAGCTTTTAAAGTCATGCATGTCTAAGTTAAGCAGGAACACATCATTACATCTCATTTTTTATTTATTTTTTAAAAATTTAAAAAATGGTTTGCCCTCATTCACAGCTGACACTCCTCCACACACTTAAGTGAAAAATTAATAACGCCAATGTAAACGTCACATTTACAATTTGTTGATAATAAAAATGTTAAGTTCTCTAAAGGTTTCTCAGTCAAGTATGAGAATTCACCTAGGGAGCTGTGTAAGCATGCGTAGGCAGCAAAAGATCTGCTAAACAGGGAAGAAAACGCTTTCAGAGAAAACAATTGTTCAGGTGTGAAGAATACAGATCCCTAATTCAATTTCAGCCTAAAACTGTCCCCACACATCCTGCCCCCACTGCGATTAGAATATACACAAAGCACTGAAAGCTTTACAGTAGATGATCAGGTGTTTCGCAGACGTAGCCATAGTACGTAATTCAGGATTTATGAACTCACATCTGGGATTCTATTAATTAAAAGTAAGTTTTTTTGTAAAAACCGCACCAGGTATTAGATCTAATATTAAAGTTATATCACTGGGCCGTGGCTAGCCTCAGGACAGTACTGCGAGAGCACCACAACTTCTTAACACTCTTTTTTCCATACTAGTTTGAGTCTTTGTGTAAGCTGTAAGTTCTTTTCACTTCTTAATTAAACATTTGAAACACTTTAATTTTGTAAACTTGACACACATTCTGTACAGAAGTAAAATCATGTTTACTATAGGTGTTAAGCAGGTTAGCAGGATACTGATAAAACAGCGCACTGTCCACCACTGCCCAGTGATATAACTTTAATATAAATAAGATCTAGTACCTGGTGCAGTTTTTCCCCCCAAAAAAGAAAGAAGGACAACTAATTCGACACGGAAATACTTTATTTTTTCATTGACAAAAAGGTCCCTCTTATTCATATGAAAGGCAGTGACGTCATCGCGCTGGCAAGCCCTCAGTCACCTGACCAGCCGATGCACTGCATCAGAGAGAATCAGTATAGCTTCTGGGAAGTACATGTTTCCAGCATCAAAGATTAACTAGTTCAGAGCGCCCTACATTACAAACTCCAAGCGTTTCATTTTGAGCTGAAGACCCCCACATCTGAATAAGGCTTCACAGCGTTTTTGCTGTGTTTTCTCTCTTCTCTTCAGCATGGAATAACTTGTTCCTTTGCTGACTATGCAGGCTGACGCAGCCATCCACCTGAAGCAGTTAGTGTTGTACAGTGATAACAGACGTGGGTAATGTCATCCCCATTAAACAATGTGCTTATCGCTCAAATCCTGCTAAACTAATAATTAGACACAAGAAAAGTATTATTGGACAATGTTGTGAGGGTCTCTGTAAACTGAAAAGTTATAGAGGAGACACGTATTGCCTCTTTTTACACTTGAAAAAAACAACATTCCACTCAGTGGGCAGTGTATTGTTAACTCAATCACCTGCTAATTCGTTTTACACCACGGGAAGACAGGATAATGTGATTGCACTGTATCTGTACGAAATGTGTTTCACACAGTTTCACAACCCAAAGCAAGGCTTGGAAAGGTCAGAGGACCTGCCGAGTTCGTAAAACTCTTAGTTGCAGCATTGTGGGTGTTGTGGTTTAAATGCTAAATGCATCCCCTAAATGCATCCCCCATCCCAGTGCATAGTCCCACATTAAATAAAACCATGAGAAAAAGAGATTTACAATGGAAAGCTGTGTCAGTTTTCTGTGTAAAAAAATTGGTTTGAACATCATGGATTCTGTTTTTTAAAAGCTGTTGAGTAAAGAATAGGAATTTTCCTGCCGTCACCAGTATTGTGAATATAGTTGACCCTTACCTGAATTAAAACAGGACATAAAGAAAGGGTTTCAGAAATAAAACAAAGCTTTATTTCCGTGCTTACAGTCTGGGTAATTTGAGTGAAGGCTGTGAAAACATTTGTCAGTCTGTCCGTGGGGGGAAGGGGGACTGTCTTTCATTGGAAGGTTCGTCTATTCTACTCTGAGAATGTAGAGAGGGAGGAAAAGTGCCTGCGGTCATTTTTTTCACTGACAACGCTGTGTTGTGTTAACAAAAACTATAGTATGCTTAACAGCTGTTCAACCGGTTTAATTCAAAACACTTTATTCAGTGGGGCAATTTAACAGACGCCTCAAGCCTAAAATGAAATCGTATATATTGTCATTAGAATTGAGAATAACAAAGCAGTATTAAAAATACCACTGAAACAATAATCATGTTTCTGGTCATTCTTAACAGTATTAATTTAATAATAATAATTTCAAGCTTCTTGTAACTTTTTCAGTGTAATCTTTTTCTTCGGTTTTCAAACGCAATCAAGTTAGCTTGAAGTTCGAAAACGATCTTGGCACGGCTCTGAAGTCCTGGTTCCTTTTCACGTTGGCAAATGTGCTTTGCAAAAAAAAGAGCAACAGTGGTTAAGAAAGTTGCAAATTCCAGTCTTTTTAAATATGTGGCTCAACAGACAGGTCTAATCTTCACACAACCCTTGATGTCTATGTTTTTTAAAGAAGGAGACAATGCGAAACTGATTACTTCAGATTTTTTTAATATGACACCACTACGAGGTATTAAGATGTGTTCGTTAAAGCCTCGTTGAAAGAACATATAATTGTTTGTGAATGTTCGCTTTTTAAGGCTACACCCACAGCTCTTCTGATTCAGGTAAAATATTGGAGACAAATTTAATTTTCCTGTTCACACAAACGCATAGAAGATAATGATATTAAAATTCACCGACGCCCCCCACCCGGGCAAACAGAGGAACAAAGTTGCAAAACTGTTACTCTTGCGCTGGTAACAGAGTGCTTGAACTCGGCAGATGGTGTTATTAGAGGTCAAAGTCACCGTGCATGGTCAACAAGGCATTATATCTCGGGAACGAAAGCAGCACAAATGCTACTTTCAACGGCACAAACCGGCACAAATGCAGCACTAACGATTGAGACCAGTCCGGTTCCCCTACGACGTTGTAGGGGGGCTGAGTGAGGGTAACTAAATCACTTAGAATCTTGGAGTACTAATTGTAAAAATAACCCTTCTTCTTTATTTGTTTAATTTAAAGAATTCCGTGAATAAAGGGCACTCTGAACGAGTTTTCAGAGTCAAGATAACGGTTTCAAAATAAAAAAAAAACATCAAACCTTAGATTGGATGAGAACGTCATGATTGTTTCGCAAGGATGTGAACTTTGAACGTTTTGTGATATTTAGAATTACCAACAAATTCAATATAGTATTGATAATATTTATTATCAATAACAACGACAGTAGTAGCAGCTTGAAATTATTCGTTATTAACAAATGACTTAGCTTCGAACATGTGATATTAAGAAATTTAAAAAATGTCAATATAGTGTTCATAATATTTGCTATTTTCGTTTTTCAAAGAACTGTTTAATTATTAAAAGTTAACTAATGGCGACAGCTAGGTTCGAACGGCCAACCTCAGGCATCTAAGTTACACACTTAAGCCATCACTCCACAGACGTAATCATGTGAAAAAGAGTGAAACTGAAGCAGACATATCTAAAGAAAGTGTAATACTGTGATCATTTGAGCTAGAGTACATGAATATAATTATATTGTTATTAATTTCTTAATAACAATAGATACGCAATTCCGTATTATATTTTCTGTTAATCAAATTCTAAAAGTATGCTTTTGTTTACTGTGATGACGAGCATATTCGCAGAAAAGGTTTAAACATTATACATTTTTACAAAGTATGTAAACTTAATATGGTCAGAAGGAGCACATTTTTTTTTCTCCAAAATTACCACATATAAGACTTTGATGTGTGGAAGACCGAGTTAAAAGCTCAAGACAGTAACTGGTCTTCTAAGGTTTTCTGTTCACACCTAAGACCACTGTCTTTCTGCAAACTAAAGCCTGTGATTCTTCACACCCATTCAACCAGAGAGAAATGAAACAGATTGCAGGATGCCAAATGGCATCTTCCTGTCCTGTTTTGCTTGACTTGTGACACTGCCCCTTTCCCTGTATGTTCCTGTATGTTAAAGTCTTGCCTACTTTTAATGTATAAAAAGGAAAATATAACTTCAGTACAGGGAGCATGTTTTGAGTGCTAGGGGAAACCCTTTCTCTGTGATATACTCCCCATCAGCTGATTAAATTAAAGATCTCTGTTTGACAATCTCCCAAACTGATTGAAGACTGAGTTTTCTTTGACAGATGCTTAAAATGTTTAGCAAGAAAGTGGAATACTGGTGTGTATTTTTATTTAAACTACCATATACAGTTTACGTAATATGTTTATGTTCCTAAATTAAGATTGTTTATGACCATCAGACATGTTATGCTCCTTTTTATGCTCAGCTACTAAAATTTCGTTTTAGTTGTAAAATTCCATATAATTGTCCACCACGAATGCACCACGAGTGCCCTGTGCGAACATTCACAAACAATATTAAAACGTGTACAGTAAAGAGATTAAATGATTACATCTTTGCCCTGTCAGACATTTTGGCCAGCCAATCACATACCGCGGTACAACGCAGTGATAACTGCATGCCGTACAGGTTTGTACCGTGCATTTTGAATGGCTGCATTTATAGGTGCGCTTTGCCTCCCTGATAACACGGGACAGGTTTGCCCTTGCAGTCCTGATGGCTGCCTTGTTGCCTGATCTGAACACAGAATCAGAAACAACATCTCTAGTACAACCATACTGAACACCAGAACACCCCAGGGCTGTGTACTCAGCCCACTGCTGTTCAGGCTGATGACTCGTGACTTTACTGCTAAATAAAATTGCAAATTATATAATCAAGGTTGCCAATGACACGATACCACAAATGCTGCACACACAAAGTCTCCTTTATTGAGGACGATCCCTCCCACCCCTCCTGCAACCTCTTTGCCCTCCTACCATCTGGTAAAAGGTATTGCAATATACGGGTCAGCTCCACCAGACTCCGTAACAGCTTTTTTCCACAGGCTGTCAGGCTCCTCAACAAGCTCCTGGTACCGACTGTACCTACTCCAAATCTGGAAACTAATGTCAGGCATACTGTCTGATGTATTCTTTGCAAAGTTCTGTCCACAATCCTGTAAAGTACATTTCACTATGCACATTGCACTTTATGTACCCTGTACCCTGTCAGAAATGTCTATATCTACATTGTTAATAGCATTGTCTTTACAGTGCCTTGTCTGTATTCGCACTGTAGACCTGAAGAACAATATCTTGCTCCTCTGTATACTTGTATATGGCTGGAATGACAAATGAACTTGAACTTGAATGCTTTCCAAATGACTACCAGGGGTAAATCCTTCTGGGCGTAATAGGCCAGCCGGAGTGTGATGCTGACCATATCAACTCCACTTCCAGTGTTGGATGGTTGAGAAAAATGGTAGCCCTTGCCCCCCATTCCCCCATGGGCCTTTATGGCCTGAAAACAGGACCTTACTTACCTACCTACATGTAAATTATGTTATAAATAAATGGATCTTTAATATATGAGTATATGATATATGAATTATACTGGAAGGCACCTAAACATGAAAAAATAGTTGAATTTGTCACTTTTATAACCAAATCTTTGTATAAGCAAAGTAAAATAAAACAATAAAATAAATGTAAAATACAAATAAGTATCTAAACTGTTTTATTTATTAATTAGCAGAGAACATCAGAGAAATATAAAATAATGTTTGTTAATGGTTTTGACTGTATAGTATGTATAAAATGACTTGCTTGGCTGTTAACTGTTACCCTGGATTCTCAGTTATTAATGCTATCTTACTGCTGCACAAAAAAGTTTCAGTAGCAGATATTTGGCAGGGAAAAGAGGATTAGAAAAGGGAAAGATCATTCTTTTACCCTTGGAACTGGTGGGCCATGGTCATCTAGAAAAGTGGAATTTCCTGTAACATAAAAAGAAATAACCATAGGTTAATGCATGATTTTCAGATCATGTCTTCTGCCATTCTAAGCTAAAAGTAAAAATTTAAAGAAAATCTAAGATGCAAAACAAAGCACAACGTACAAAAGATAAGATAGTGTTTTTTTCATTTTGCAGATTTGATTTGAACATTGAAATGCTTTTAAGGCATTATTTATTGCCAACTCTTAACTAGAAACAATAATAGGAAACAAATCTGGGTCAAGAACTGTAGAAAGACAACATTTCATGATACGGAGTGTTACTGCACATTCTATTTTATCACCATATAAGTGAATAAACTTTAGAGTACACAGAGAACACATGACAGCAAAGGCATTGATTACCACAAAGGATGTTCTATAATTACTCCTGCAGGATAAAATACTTTTGTCTTTGTTACGAAAAAATAACAGGAAATTATGAAATGTGCTAAGGACTTTACAGAAAAGGACTGATGAAAATTGAGAAATCCAAATATAACATCTTTTTCTCATCAAAAAAAAAAACAGTCTTACTATGTTGAAAATGTTAAACCTATAGATAGGTAAGTCAGAACAGTACAGTCCAAGAAACACCAGTAATTTCCAACTGTAGTCCTGGAAAAACACTTTCTATTCTATGTATTTTCTATTTTTTGCTCCATGTGAGTTCTTAATGGGAAGCTAATCAATTTCAGTTTACTATTTGGGGCATGCTTACAAATTTACTTTAAACACTTAAGAAGTCAATTGGGAATTTGACTAATTAATTTCCATCAAACCTGTAGAAGTTATCTGAGTTTCAGAACTGCTCTTAATCAGATGTGTTGCCTAAAATGTAACCAACTAGCCCTTTACAGAAGGTAAAATTCTGTTGCAGCATTAATTGTGGCAGCATTACAAAGGACCATTACACTTGTGTCTGTTCATCAACTGACCGACTAGTAAGAGCAGTTTAGTCAGAATGAATAGTATAGCGGCAAGGCTTATGAAAATAAAGGAATACGTTTGCTGCTCCCTTGCCAGTCTCTCTCTCCCTCATCTCAAGTGGTGCTTGATACAGAGAGGCCATTCCATTTGGTTCACAATTAAGGTGTTTTTTCTAGCCAATAGAGTATCCTGATAAGGAACAACTCCCAAAGCTGAGATTCTCCAGCAACCCTAATAAACGGTCATCTCTGGCGCCTTACTGTCTGGGAAGATTGCAAGGGAGAGTATCATCCCAAGTTGTTTACAACCCTAAGGTAAGAGTGCATTGTTACTCATCCTCAGCCAATCAGGAACTGGTGGGGCAGGTTAACCCCACGTGGGTCTCGGATGCCCACGGAACTTTCAACCAATGGACAACTGTAGTTCCTCCAGGTAAAACAGGCAGCACAGAGTTCCTCAGGGTGCCTCCTGGACATTCTCGACTCAGCTCCTCCTGAACATCCTCAGACTCAGCGCGGACAATCACGTAACGGCCAGTGTGTCCGAGTGTCAGAACTTTCCTTTGATCTAAGAGGCGAAAATGGAGGTTGCCAACGCGTAACCAAAGGATCCACCCGAGGTTAGCACAGCAGCAAGCCTCGTGAACCCACCGCAAACGCTCACCTGATCAACAAGTGAACTATGGTCGGAGCTGTGGACAGCTGAATTTAAGTATTCAGAACTAGCGCTACATCAGGAATGAACCGGTCTTCTTCTTGTCTAAAGAGTGTGACCTGCTTGGACCTGCAGTCACTTTTCTCCTGTGCACAAACTCTGCTAGTAAGCCAGAACTAACTAGCAGGTCTTCAGAGAGCCCACTGCCAGCATCGCAGCAGGAATCTCTCCCACGTCGCACGCCGAACCAGCACTGCCTGGACACAGCAATAGCCTGCCACTGTCTTTCTATCCGCGGGAGATCTGAATCCGCAGAGATTGGATGAGTATTCAACATTCTTCATTACAGCTCGAGAATTAAATTGTTACCTCAACCCCAGTTGATATCAATTTAATTCCTATGAGTGATATACTTCCTTTTGAGTATCTAGTGTAGACGTTGTAATCCAAGTTCATTTACGAAATGGTCTAAATGAATGATATACTGAATGTATGTCCCTCTTGGTTTATAACTCTTCGTGATTTGTATTCTGCTAACTCTCACGATAAAGTCTGTTATGTTTATATGCACATTTTATGCATTAATAAATGTATTCTCGTGTATTAGTAAAAGTGTAAAAGTGTGCCTTGTTTGAGTTATCCCGCAAGGTTGATTCTAATAGCCATCAAAGAGTCATTTTGTGACTTACTGCTACAATTAACAATTGTCCCAGTAAATGCAGGTGTTATTGATGTAACAAAAACATGCATAACAAGCAACAAAGTAAAAGAACATATATCTGTGAAACAATATACTGTGAACATCAGTGCTTATTGTTCACTCAGGATTACAGTGTGCAGAGTTAATAACCTCAGAGTGAAAATACACATCAGCCATAATGTGTCACAGTCTAGCTCGAAAGGTTTTACCAGATAAATCACATTTATATTCTCAGACACAAGTAAATATGCATTTAATACTGAACTAAATATAAAAACGTGCCTTTGCAACAATAGTTTTGTTAAGAATGATGTGAATAATTAAATGTAATACTCCATTGTCCAGATGTCCTTGTTGAGTTTAAACTTCATACTGGTAAAAGCTGGCCGGGCTTCCGTAGCAGCTTCTCAGTGCTGGAAGTGTCTTAACACTGGAAAGAAAGAGCTTTTGCCTTGCTTTGCTTAACAGCTTGCGGTATAATCCAGAAGTGACTGGAGAATGATGTTAGGGAAGGCACAGCGAGGAAGGTTGGGATGAAAGACAGGGGGCAGTGACTGAAGTGATCCGGGGGAGCGCAGGTGAAGGAGTCCAAAGGAGGTCCAATAGGGTTGCCGAGTCACATTCCATAATCCAAAAAGCCAGAAGATCCATCCGAGATGAACAGTTAAAAACCAGGGAAGAGGGAACTGGAACTAAGAACATGGAGGATTAAAAGCATAATGGGGCTAGGCGGTCCGAGCCCCGGACCCAGAGGTCAGGACGCCATGCTGAAACCTATGGCCTCGGGCCACTCCTGGACCCAGTGGTAGGCAGGCTTCCAGGTGTCCATCTTCCAAAGCTGAGCACGGAACCATGGAGACAACAGACTTAAATAATAAGAGGGGAACAAGGGACAGGTGCACGTAATGAAAATAAATAATAAAAGAAAGGTTGGAGCACCCTCTAGATGAGGGATAACAACCATCACAGACAGCTCTGCCAAATTTGTGCCCTGGTGACTTAGGTCTTTAATACAGTTAGTGCAGTTTGTCTTCTTAATGTTTACAAAGTAGCTTGTCTAATTGCCTATTTTGTTGATCAGGCAAAAATAACAGTGGGTTTGCAAACTCAATATCTCTTCTATCTTGGGCAGAATTCTGTACTTTCTTGACTCCTTATCTCAGCCTGGCTTCTTGGAGAAATGTCCTGACTTGAAGTCATTATAGTTATGTGTTCGTAAAGGTCAGTTGGCCAATTTTGAGAGAGATGTTCAAATCGCTAAATTAACCAGAAAAAAAGGACTTGGGTTCTAGTTGGTGAAGCACGGAGTACGCTGCGGTAAAACGTGGCAGGCATGGCACGTCACAATGTGTCATACCGTGTCATACTACAGTTATGATAATAGTATCTGGAATCACCTTGTAAAATCGCCAGGTGGAGCTAATAAAGCTTAAAGTCTCATGTACAGCATTTCAGGTGTCACCAGAAAACACCCATTTCGAATCCCGGTCACTGCTGAGGGACAATCTTTTTCCAATTAAGAATTTAAGTTGTATACTCTTTAGACTTTTAATAATTTTAAACCATGTATTACAGCATGTTAAATCATTAAACGTTAAAAAGTCGGATATATTTTATAAAAGCAAGATTGCTCAGTTGGACAACAGTACAAACCTCCACCTTCATCACAAATATTTTAATTATGCAGAAGCATTTTATGCATCAAAGTCTTTATGGAAGATATTACTAATAGTATTAATAATGAATGACCTTGGACATGCTGTAAGTTCAAAGTAAAGTATTGGTCAACTTTCTTTGTAATGATCAGTTGTAGTACTGCATCAGTTTAACTGTTGCGACACGAAAATACTTTATTTTTTCATTCACAAAAAGTAACACCACAACATTTCGTTGATCCGATTACGTATTCGTTTCCAATCATACAAAGTAAGTTTTGAGAATCTTCGATTCACCATGCCTATAATGTTTTCCCAGGGATTGCTCATAAACGATATTAATTTAGGAACATAAACATATTATGTAAACTGTATACAACTGGTATTGGTAGTTTAAATAAAAATTACACACCTGTATTCCACTTTCTTCCTAAACATTTTAAGCATCGAAGTCTTTCATTCGGCTACATACTGTGGTTATTTTGGAAAAGTTTTTATGTGCTCCTTCTGACTATATTAAGTTTATATACATCGTAAAAAGTTATAATGTTTTAACCATTTCTGTGAATACTTAAGCTCATTATCGCAGTAAAAAAACCCTTACTTTTTAGAATTTGATTATATTGAAAATTATACGGAATCGCGTATCTAAAGAAATTAATAATGATATAATTATGTTCATATACTGTAGTTGTGTGCCCTGCGTGCTTGAAGTCGGGGGTTTGAACCCAGCTGTCGCCATGAGTTTTCTTTTAACAAATAAACATTTCTTTGAAAAACTAAAATAACAAATATTATGGACACTATATTGACATTTTTTATATTTCTATATATCACAACATGTTCGAAGCTAAGTGATTTATTAATAACAACTAATAATTTCAAACTGCTACTGTACTGCCACTACTGTCGTTGTTACTGAAAATAAATATTATCGACACTATATTGAATTTGTTGGTAATTCTAAATATCTCAAAAACTTTCAAAGTTCACATCCTTGTGAAACAATCATGACTTTCTCATACAATCTAATGTTTGATGTTTTTTTTTTATTTTGAAACAGTGATCTTGACAAACTCGTTCATAGAGCCCTACATTACAAACTTTCTTCGCAAAATTATTTAATTTAAACAAATGAAGGAAGAAGCATTATTTTTTCTATTGCCACATCGAGATTCTGACTGATTTAATTCCCCTCATTTAGCTGAAACAGATAAAGATGTTAATCATGCAATATTTACAGTAAGGCAACAAGTAATAGGTTTTTTCCATGTTGAAAAGAGAAGAGATAAAACACATTTTGGCTGTAAAGCCTTCAGATATTAGCTCGTCAGTATAGTACATGTTTATCTGTACCATCTGTCGGGATAGACAACTTACTGCACTATAGCTCTGGTAAGGAGACAAACTATGGCCAAATAATGAAGATGAAAAGAAATGGGACGTCAACAAGAGACAGGTTGTGAAAACTGGGTGAAAACTCAGCTGAATCTCAAGATTTAAATCCAATAGAGATGGTATGGCATTCCCGACTCAAACAAGTATTGTACAGTGATATAAACGTGGGTAATGTCATCGCGCTGGGAAGCCGGCTTGCAGAGAGAACAGAGTTAGCTTGCAGAGAAAGTAATTGTCCTGCTTTTTTGTCCATCACTTAATAAAAAGGTCAGTCTAGAACACGTTATTTATTACGGTTTATTTTTGGGCTTTACATTTACGTTTATAATACAGAGTCCCCATTACCCCTTTTGTGTGTTTAAAATGTGTGTTTAATTAAATGCTTGTATTGATTCACAATCTGACAAAGCAAAGCAAATCGTTAGAAGATGTGGAAGTGCAACAATTTATCACAGTGCGAATTTTAATACTAATTATTGATTACTAATAGTTTATACACCTATACATTTAGATGTATATAAAATATTGAACTGTGACATAACAGTCAGAAATACAGTCGGCGCCGCCTCTTCTCTGACTGAGCTCAGCGGGTGGTGCACTGTTATCTCAATAGTGCCACATTAAATAAAGCCACGAAAAAAGAGATTCACGATGCAAACCTGTGTAAGTCTTATGTGTAAAAAATCAGTTTGAATATCATGGGTGCTGTTTTTAAAAAGCTGTTGAGTAAAGAATAGGAATTGTCCTGCTGTCAGCAGTATTGTGAATATAGTTTACCCTTACCTGAATTAAAACAGGACATTTTGGGATGGAGCAGTGGCTATGTGGCTAAGGATCTGTGCCTGTGCCTGGAAAGATGCTGGTTCAAATCCCACAGCTGGCAGAAGAATCCTACTCTGTTGGGCTCCTAAGAAAGGCCCTTAACCCCAACTGCTCCAGGGGTGCTGTACAATGGCAGACCCTGCGTTCTGACCCCAGGCTGGGGTATGCGAAAAATAATTCCTAATGCAAGAAATTGTAAAGGTTTAATAAAGTGATGTTATAATTATTATAACGAAAGGGTTTCAGAAATTAAACAAAGCTTTATTCCCGTGCTTACAGCCTAGGTAATTGTAGACTGTGACGTTCTGCTTCAAGTTAGCTTTGAAAACGATTTTGGCACTCCCGTAGCATTTTCATGAGACCTAATAGAGTTATGAGAACACTTTCTTTTATGTTTTTGACAGGTGCATAAACTATTAGTAATCAATAATTAGTATTAAAACTCACACCATGATAAATTGTTGCACTTTCACATCTTGTAAAAACATTAATTTGCAAGACTGTGTTAAAAAAATACGTTAAATCTGACAAGAAAAAAAACAGGGTTCACTTTTTTTCTGTCTCTCCCTACTCTCTCTCACCCGTTGCGATTCAGACACCGAATCATTAAAAATGGGAACAGGTCAGGCAGGAAAAGGGAAGGGGGAGTAGGGAGGCATCTTCCCCCCTTTTTCTTCCTTGTGGTCAGCTTGGAATCTTTGTGTAAGCTGTAAGTCTTTTTTTTCTTATTAAACATTTTAAACACTTTAAATTTGCAAACGCAACATGCATTTCGTACAGATACAGTACAATCACATTTTCCCATCTTCTCGTGGTGTGAAGCAAAATAGCAGGTGGTTGAGAAAATAGTGCGCAACCCACAGAGCTCAGTCAGAGAAGAAGCGGTGCCGTAAGGAGAGTGTTTACAGTGTTTATGGCACTGAGCGCGTCTGCCTTTAAAACCTAATAATGGAATGTAAATAATTTCTTTTAACTTGAAATCTTTTCATTATTATTAAACATAGCTTTCTCACCAGTTAGTTTTATATTTGAAACCATCTTTAAACAAAGCAGGGGCTTATTGTACGTTCTAATGACATTACACATGTAAAGATTAGACATCTTTATTTTTTTTAAATACATTTGAGAAAAGTTTCATCTAAATAAATATCACAGACTATTTTTGATTGTATTTCTGAATCTTATGTCACAGTTCAATATTTTATATACATCTAAATAAAGTCAGGTGCATAAACTATTAGTAATCAATAATTAGTATTAACATTTGCACTGTGATAAACTGCAGTAAAAACATTAATTTGCAAGATTGTGTTCAAACATACGTTAAATCTGACTATCAAAAAGCCAAGGTTCACTTTTTTTCTGTATCTTCCTACTCTCTCTCACCTGCTGTGATTCAGACACAGAATGGTTAAAAATGGGAACAGGTCAGGCAGACAGGGTTAGGAGGGAGGCATCTTCCCACCTCTATGAGCCAAAGAGAAATGACTTGAGCGACGTACAGAGCCGAAAACATTTGGTGCCGTCTCCTCCGCTTTCAAGGTACACTCCTTGTGGAAGAATTTTCGCCTCTAATGTTTGCCCAGCTGCTAACACAGAAGCAAACAGAATACAAAATGTACTTGCGAGAACAGTGAATACAAACATGAAAAAAACATACTTGCTTTATACTGTCATACTGTACAGTATATTAAAACACTCTATGGTCACTACACTGTGAGTAATGCTGCCCACTAAACCTCTTTTCCACAATTTCATGAAGGGCAAGGTCACGTAGCTGATTCACAGCTGGATACATTTTTTGCAAAAAGTCTGATATTTGTCAACATATTTACTAAAACTATCCAACTCAGTATTTATGCATAATTAAAATATTTAGGATGAAGGTGGAAGGTTGTGTACTTTTGTCCAACTGAGCAATCTTGCTTTTATAAAATAGACTGACTTTTTCATGTGTAATCTTTAACATGCTGTAATACAGTTTAAAATGATTAAAAGTCTAAACAGTATACAACTAAAATTCTTATCTCTATTAATATAACTACCAAGTGGTATTAAATAAAAACAACTTTTTTTGTATATATGACATTTTCTAAAATTTATAAAAAATAAAAACAATTACAATCTAATCTTTTCACGTGTGATCCCATTAGGAGGTACAATACGCTCCTGCTTTGTTTAACGATGGTATGAAAAATAAATCTAAATGGTGAGAAAGCTATGCTAAAGTTAATTAAGGGACTTAGAAGACAAAGATAATGATTTACGTTGCATTGTCAGATTGTGAATCAATAAAGGCATTTATTTAAACACGCATTTGTGATTTTAATCAACATGGGGGTAATGGGGACCCTCTATTATAAACATACAGTAAATGTAAAGCCCCAAAAATAAATCCACAGTAATAAATAACGTGTTCTACATTGACCTTTTTATTAAGTGACAGGGCAATGACTTTTTCTGCAAGCTAACCCTGTTCTCTCTGCAAGTCGGTTTGCCAGCGCGGTGACATCACTGCCTTCCCTGTGAATAGCGGGGATCTCGAGGGTTGGGGTGATGGGAGTTCTCACTGTAGCTCAATTACAACAAGCAGTGTAGGGCACATACCCACATGAGCCCGAAAGTTCTACATTATTAATAATATCTTCCGTGTGACATTAACATTGGAATGTCCTTTTTTACAAGGGTAAAAATAGGTTATACACAAACTCTTCAGTTTACAGAGAAATTCCACCAGAGCCTCACAACTTTGTCCAATAATACTCTTCTTGTGTCTAATTTTTAGTTAAGCAGGATTAAAGCTACAGTATACGAATATAATTATTAATTTCTTTAGATACGGGACTCCATATTATATTTTGCAAATTAATCATATTCTAAAAAGTATACATTTTTTTACTGCGATAATAAGCGTATTTGCAGAAAAGGTTAAAACATTATAACTTTTTATAAAGTATATAAACTTAATATAGTCAGAACGAGCACATAAAAACTTTTCCAAAATAACCACAGTATGTAACCGAATGATGCTTAAAATGTTTAGGAAGAAAGTGGAATACTAGTGTGTATTTTTTATTTAAACTACCAATAACAGCCATATACAGTTTACATATGTTTATGTTCCTAAATTAATATCGTTTATGACCTTCAGATGCGTTGTGCTCCTCTTCTTTTTATGCTCAGCTATTAAAATTTCCCTTTCAATGTAAAATTCCATATAAATATTCAATACTAAGCAGATTTAAACATGCACAGAAAAGAGATTAAATAATTAAATCGTTTCACTAACAATCAATGCACCACGAGTGCCCCTGTCAGTCATTTTGGCCAGCCAAATCACGTATCGTGGTACACAGTGGTGCACTGTGGGAAATTTTGCATGGTATATATCTTAATGTACAGCTTGATACAGTTCAACAACGTATCTTATCAGAAGGCTGTAGTAGTTCAGATGGGTAGCTGCGTCAGCATGCGTAGGCTGCAAAGGAACATGTAATAGGTTTATTCCATGCTGAAAAAAAGAAGGAAGAAAACACAACGTTTCGGCCGTGGAGCCTTCTTCAGGTGTGAGCAACCCTCATACCTGAAGAAGGCTCCACGACCGAAATGCTGTGTTTTCTTTCTTCTTTTTTTCAGCAAGGAATAAACCTATTACTTGTTCCTTTGCATCTTATCAGAGGGGCCTCTTTAGCTAAATTCCTGTGCATTTAGGGAGAGGCACTAGCCTGCTCTGTTAAGGGACTAAAAGATTATTAGTAATCTTTTAATAACACTTAAAAGATGTTATTAAACATCTGCCAGGGCTATTTTTCACACATATTTTTCTGTAGTGTCTTTAAAACCATACAGTATCATACTGTACTTGCTGTTTATGCAGTGTACAGTACTTGTAAAATATACAGATCAAAAAAGAGAATCCTAGCTACAACACATTTATATATTTTTGTGGTAAGGGATACCAAAAAATCAGTATAAGTGTAAGATTTATACCTGAAATCTGAGCCTAAATAAAGTTAAAATCTTGAAAAAAAGAGCAATGTTGGAAGTGCACATTTTTTTCTGGAGCAGAAATACAAATAAAAAATAAATGCTTTTTGAGATCTCAAATCAAGGTCTCCGAAACGAATAAGAAAAAGAGCATTTTCACAGAGCAAGTACTTTGTGTTTACATAGAATAATTAGATTTATGAGCAATCTAATTTCTTTTTAATCTAAACAGTGAACTTTCCGCCGCTGAAGATTGCAGCAGAGACAGCATTAGCTCTGCTTGTCATAGAAGTTCAGCCATGTCAAGTGCAATAATTTGGTGATCAGTAATAACAGTTTAAAATGGTATAAGGTGCCAGAAATGTGCCAGAAACTTCACAATTAAAAAGCTCTGTAGGACAAGTAAAAAAAGATAGAGAAAACTTCAGCTTTTTAAGGCTGAAACCAAATTTCAGTCTAACAAAGTAAGGCAAAAGAAAATTTAGGATGTTAAAGTGTTAGAGATGTAAATACATGTAAAAATACAAAAAAACATATGAGCAAAAAGTTTTAGAAATGGAGCAGGTGTTACTTTGAAATTAAACAGAAAAAAGCCATGACCAGGAATGCAAGAACAGTTGCTTAAATATACAAAAAAACACAGAAAGCTGTGTGTTACAAAAGAACATGTGAACCTGAAGCAGATTTGGCAGAGAGTGGGGGCTTCAAATAAATACGTATATTTCTGGCAGGGATAGTATGAAGGTTTGATGGGATAATCAGAAAATTAACACACATGAAAAACATAGCAATTCTGTCAGAGAGCCTTATATGAATTTAATGGCAAAAGGGTTTCATGGAAGGTTTCTGAAATAGTTGGACATTCAGGTAGATTGCCAAGTGAAAGGATTTGCAAATATATTTTTTAAAGCAAATCAGTTTTCCAAGAAAGTAATTTAGCCTTTGTCACTAATGGAACCACTAAATAAAGACATAAATATAGAAATCTAAATATTTGTTTATTTAATTGTTTATTCAAGCACCATGAACTTAGGATTCAGAGAATGGCTGTCAGGCTGAGCTTAGTGCATATTTTGTCACAGAGTTGGTGCAAGATGTTAACAGTGAAAATAGGTATTTAGAAACATTTAGTCTGAAGGAGATTTTCAGAATAATTATAAATCTAAGAGCATAGGACAAGCACAGAAAATAGGAACAGTAAGACAGATCAGTATGCAAAGCCATTTAGCAAAGAGGGTGTGAGAAAAGTGACAAACCAGAATAGTTAACATTTTTTTCTGAACCAAGGAAAATCTGATCATGTTTCTCTAACAATAATAAACTTAATTTAATATAGCACCTTTTAAAGTGGCATCTGAAAGCAATACAGTCGGTGTAAAAACAGTTATAAAGACCACAAATTACAAAATAAATACATACAATATAAGACAAGCAGTTAGAAGTGCTACCGAAGCTAGAAAACAAAGCAGATACAGACACTAAATAACAGCCTTCTGAAAAGAAAGGTTTTGAGTTTAGGTTTTAATGCACTCACCGGGGATACAAATCAAGAGCTCTGGGGTGCAACTAGAGAAGTCCCTGTCACCCATAGAATGTGCTTTAGATGATCTTGAGGACAGCTAGACCAGAGTCAGATGAACGAAGAATGCAAGGTGGGGAGTAGACAGATAATAAGCCAAATACAGATGCAGCCGTTCAAAATGCGCGGGCGATACTGCATTATTTTCCGGTACGCTGTACGCAGTCTACCGCAAGCTACCGGTAAATACCGCTAGTTACCGTAAATTCTCCTATAATACGACAAGCAAAATAATAGTATCCGGAATTTCCGCAAGGTGGAGCTAATAAAGCTCAACCTCTCATGTTTGAGCTGTGGCCATCAGTCTTTAAAGAAGATATTACTAATAGTATTAATAATGAATGACCTTGGACAAGCTGTAAGTGTAAACTCAAAGTATTGCCCTGGTCAACATTCTTTTTTTCATTGACCGTCTTTGTAAAAGTAACACCACAGCATTTCGCAATCACGCATTTGTTTCCAATCATGCAAAGTACAGTGATTCACCATGCCTTTCACATGCTCATAAAAGAGATTGATTTAGGAACATAAACATATTACAGTATGCAAACTGTACTGTATACAGTATGTATATGTATATTTAATGTCTTAACTGTGCCCGTTTAAGTATTAAATATTCATATCTAATTTTACCACTGAAGGGAAATCTTAGTAGCTGAGCATAAAAAGAATAGGAGCATACTGCAACGCGTGTGAAGGCCATAAACGATATTAATTTTGGAACATAAACATACAGTATATAGCTGGTCTTGGTACTTTAAAGAAAAAAATACACACCAGTATTCCATTTCTCCCTAAACATTTTAAGCTTCGAAGTCTTTAACTAACGTGATACCGGAGTCAACAAGCATACTTTTAGAATTTGATTAATAGGGAATATAATATGGAATCGCGTATCTAAAGAATTTAATAACGGTATGATTATATTCGTGTACTGCGACAGGGCTGTTTAAGGCTGTTTCGCCTCCCTGTTCATGCGAGTTGTCTTGTAGCCTACTGGTCTAGGTGCGTGACTAACAACGCACAGGTTGTGTGTTCGAATCCAGCTGGTGCTGGACTTTTCTTTTAACAAACATTTCTTCGAAAAAATAGAATAGCGATATTATGGACAATCAATTGACTTTTATATTTCAAAATATCGCAACATGATCGATTCTAAGTCATTTTTGATAACAATGAATAGTCACCTTCTTCCCTTCTGACAGCGGTTCCTGCTTCTATTGTGTGTGTGTGCGTGCAACAGAGTACATTTTTATAGAGAAACGGAGGCTGGACAGTATGCGTTACAATATAAACATTTATATTGATTTAAATCGTGTTCTGATTTAAATCGCAAACGCGTGTTTAATTATGTGTTTTTTAATCATAATCAGGCTAATGCATTTCTACATTTTCTGTATGAACCAGCTTAGAGGTTCATACAGAAAGACAGCTTGTGTTTAAATTGAGTGTAAGGTAATTTATGCTTCTAAAGTCATGGTCAGCATTTATTATTGTACTGTGCTGTAAACTTTTTCTGTGCCTAGTCACATTATTTTATAGCGTTTTTATTGCGTTATTAAATCCGGTGGCGCTGTGTGTTAGTTTCCTGACTCCCATGTCACATGGTCTGTGATTGAATCCCATGGAACTATGACTTTATTTTTTAACAAAGCATTACTGCTTACTGGGTTTTTGAGGGGGAGGTGTCTTTCGCTGGAAATCTCGCCTGCCTCCACTACTCAACCCCCTCTCTCCCGGAGTGCTGGCTGTGATGAATTAAACCGGTTTCAAAGGTATTCAAAGTAGGAAGTACAGTGTTAAGTGGTAGCTGGGCTACTCCCTCAATAGAATCGCTTTAACATGCTAATGCGTTGGTTTAACAGTACGCTGGGCAAACGTTCCGAGGTCAAATTCTTCCAGCACGGGGGTACCTTTAAAGCGGAGACGACGGCACCGAAATTTTTTGGCGCGCCTTCTCTTTAAAGCCCTGGCCAAATATGAAGACAGTACGTACAGTTATAATTCAATGTATTTAAGGGACTTAAAAGTAAAAGGAGATGCTTCATATTGCTTGACTAATTTTAAAAACTAAGTTATAAATGCAGACGCTCCCTCGGTGCGCTGCTCTGGTACGCCGGCTCTTACACAGTGCCTGTCTGCCGTAAGCGTTACAATATACATACCCAACACTGCTTGTACCCATCTGTCATGCAAATAAAACACCTTGAATTGAATTGAATTGAGAGGGAGAGGGGGGGAATACTAAAGCCAATACTGGCTCAATACCATCAATGGGCTTTGACGTGCTAATGCGTTGGTTTAACAGTCCGGGTGTGGCAAGCTTCCAATGTCAACTCGACTCGATTGGAAGACAATGAACGTATTTTAGCCCTAAATGAAATAATAGCAAACATGGTTTACATAAAATACATTTTTCCAAGAAAGTTTATAATAATACGATCTATAGTTGAAATCTGAGCCTACTGTAAATATAAAGGAAAAGCATTTTCAGAGAGCAATCACGCTGTGTTTATGTAGAAAAAGCGATTAGGTTTATGAGCAATTTAATTACCTATTCGCTTAAAACGCTATATAAAATAACGTTTATTTAGAGATGAATGATCAGTGTCGCAGTTTAAATAATTTTTGTAGGAGGGCTTGGACAGATTCCAAGTGCATTTTTGCAATTTATGTTGCATTGTCCAATGTTCTGTTGTAATACAGGCTAGAATACAGTTACAGTAGTCTAAGCTTTATCAGCCTATTTAAAATAATTTTTTTGAATCCCCAGCGGAACACACTCCATAGGAATCAGCGCTTTTATACAGTATATCGCCTTTAAACACATATATTTAAACACGCGTTTACGATTTAAATCAAAACGCGATTCAAATCAATATAAATGTATATTTTGTAACGCATAACTAAAACTAAAAAAGCAAGGCAAATAGAATGTGTAGATGTAAATTGCAAAAAGAAAGAAATGTATATGAGTTCAAAGTGATGTTCTATCATGAATTCTTTCAAAAAGTACCAGATTATATAGATGTTTGCTGAATTAAATATGGTAGTGTTTCTTATTGATCTTATTGATAATGATATGGTACAAATCTGTATGTGATAAAAAATGCACAAAACATATTGGCAGATCCTGTGAGCTTTGCTCTCTATTGTCTGGAGTGTTATCTTTATGATGCTCAAAACCCATGCATGATAAATCGAGATATTTTTTCATTAAGTAGCATTACCAAGATACAATGTGTAGGCATCTGTTAGAGAATTACTGACACTAGAAGAATAAGAAAATACTCTGTCCCAAAAATTAGCCCACCCAAAAGTTTTAATTACCAGAATTCAAACACATATACCAGGAGTTTTGCTACATACTGTATATACAGCTCAAGTTTAGGTCAACACTAGATGTAGTTCTTTTCAATAATGGTGAACCACAGATATTCTATAGTAACAGAATTAAAAAAGACAGCACTGAAAATGAAAAGGAGTGACCAACATGTATACCAGGATGCTGACTATGTACAACAGCAAACCATCCAATAATATCTCAGATCCTGGGTGGAGATATTTTACCATGTATAGAATGATCTCTCAACACTAGACCTACCGTTATTAATACATTAGGTTGGCACCTGCTTTGGGCACAAGTTTTTCTTCTAACAATGACTTTAAAAAAAATAAAATAGTAAATGTTATGTAAACTATATTAACATTTTTTGCCTTTTTATATTTGATAACATATTGAATGTTAAGTGATATTAATAATAAAATAAAAAAGTGAATGACACAGACCCTGCAACCTACATATTTAAACATTGCGATTTGTGAAACATTTCACAGCTTTTATTTATACAATATCTAGTACCTGGTTGCATTTTTAGAAACCTAAATTTGAATAAAGAAGATCCCAGGTGCAAGTGACTTCATAATGCGAGAAGGCATTATGATATATTTTTTATGTATCAGTTGAAGCCTTCTGAAGTCTCTCAAAAACATAAAAATGTAAACTATATTGTGTGGCACAATGGGCAACTGATTCTTTTAATTTTAAATAAAATCAAAAATAGTTAACAATAATGTGTATGCCTAAAATAGACATTGCATGGTTTTAAAACCCATAAAAATGGTTTAGTTAAAAACAAGAAATCCACGAAAAACTGGTGATTTTCCTTCCTTGTGATCAGCTTGGAATCTTTGTGTAAGATGTAAGTTTTTTATTTTTTACGTTTTAAGCATTTTAAACACTTTAATTTTGTAAACACAACATGCATTTCATACAGATACAGTACAATCACATTCTCCTGTCTTCCCGTGGTGTAAAGCAAATTAGCAGGTGGTTGAGAAAATAGCACACAGCCCACTGAGCTCAGTCAGAGAAGAGACAGCACAGTAAGGAGAGTGTTTACAGTGTTTATAGTGCTGAGCGCATCTGCCTTTAAAACCTAATAATGGAATATAAATCATTTCTTTTAACTTGAAATCTTTTATCATTAAACATAGCTTTCTTACCAGTTAATTTTATATTTGAAACCATCATTAAACAAAGCAGGGGCTTATTGTACATTCTAATGACATACATGGAAAGATTATACAATTTAATCATTTTAATTTTTTTGAAATAAATTTTAGAAAAGTTTAATCTACACAAAAATCACAGACTATTTTCGATTGTATTTCTGAATCTTAAGTCACAGTTCAATATTTCATATACATCTAAATAAAGTCAGGTGTCAGGTGCATAAACTAGTAGTAATCGATAATTAGTATTAAAATTCGCACTGTGATAAATTGTTGCTTTTCCACATGTTGTAAAAACATTAATTTGCAAGGTTTATTTTGTATAATTCCGAAATTTGAACAGTATGCCTCAGGGACTCATTATAGTATTGTAGCGAATGTGCAGGAACGCGCAGGAAAATCAAAATACCTAATATACGCCCTCAGGATCACTGTAAAGGTTAAATTCCAAGCTGAAAAGACAAGACTCAACACGTCTTCTCTAACTCTTCAGTTTATAGCTAATCCATGGTCATTCATTATTAATATTGTAACAAACGGCAGACATACAGATGGTACAAGCTGGTTGCAGAATGGTGTCAGTACAGCCCTCTACTCTCCTGCGTATAACAGGAATTTTGGCTGCATGGAGTGAAAAAGGTCTTCTGTACCTTAGCCAGCAAAACCTCTGTTGAGTGACGCAGGATATTACTATCAATAGGTATTAAGTCAGTACAACTTTGATAAAATTAAAGTATTTTAAACATCTAATTAAAAAGTAAAAATCTTACAACGTACACAAATATTCTAAGATGAAGAAAAATGCATAAAAAGTGGCTTTTAACTATCTAAATCAGTTTTTTACAGTTTTTAAAGTCATGCAATGTTTGAGTTAGGCAGGAACATGTCATAAATATATATCTTATTTTTGATTTAGTTTTTTAAAAATAAAAAAAATCGTTTGCCCATCATGTTGATAAGCTGTTCCCCAATTACTGGCAATTATAAAAAAATAATCCTTCGCCCCTACCTTGTTTAAATTAAAATATTTCCATGAAGAAATCCTTAAACACAAAACCATCACATTCATCCAGCTGGTTCCCTGTTGAATGACACTTGTTCAATACCAGCCGGTGTACTACATAGTACAGTTTAAACTTTTTTTTAAATTCCAAGTTAAATTGTTGGCTGATTACTGGCTGCTGACATTTAGATTAAGACAAAATATAGGTTTTCTCAATGTGGGTGTAAACCTGAAAAGAGACTTATCATGCTTACAATAAGCTATAACTGTGGACTATTTTTATGCATTCAGCTATATGAGAAACAAACCAAAAATAACACTATTAACACTCACTTTGAACTGCCTGGATGCGGCTCGCTACATTACAGTGCTCATTACCAATACAAGGACAACAGAAGTTTTTTTTAAAAAGAAACAAATGTAAAAATGTTTCCAAAATGTCCACTTGTGATACTTTAGTTGCTTAGTTACATGAACAAGCACGTTGAAACCAAAACCCGCTGTAAGTTACCGAGTTAAAGACTTTGATGCATAAAATATTTATGCATGATTAAATTATTTATGATGAAGGTGAAAGGTTGTGTACTTTTGTCCAATTGAGCAATCATGTTTTTATAAAATATACTGACTTTTTAAAGTTTAATGTTTAACATGCTGTAATACACAGTTTAAAATTATGAAACGTCTAAAGAGTATACAACTTAAATTCTTAATTGGAAAAAGATTGTCCCTCAGTAGTGACTGTGATTCGAAACCAGGAGCTTTCTGGCGACAGCTCAATTGCTGTACATGAGACATTAAGCTTTATAAGCTCCTCCTGGGGGTTTTACAAGGTGCTTCGGGATACTATTATCATATTTCAATTAATATGCGGTAACATGCAGTATATTGCGCCACGTCTGCAGCGTTTTAACGTAGCGTACCTCGCTCATTTTGAATGGCTCAATCTGTATAAGCTTTCCAGTTATAAAGCTGTGCCTGCAGTATTCTGTGATTTAAAATCAAGTTCAGACTATTCTTGCTGGTTGTTTTGCTTTTTAAACATTAAAATTACATTTTAAACATGTTGCTGGTATAGTGAATTCTACTTTGTGTAAGCTATTAGCATTAAACTTTTCAGGTATTGAAAAAAATTTTTTTACAATATCTTTCAAAGGATTTTGTAAAATTAATAAATCTTTGTAACTGAAGTTAAAATTACTGTGAACTATCTAAAGGAAGTATAATTTTAACTACTTTATTAGCCTATATAGAATTATGAAATGAATAGATATAAAAAGAGACAAAAAGATAGAGGAGTTTATGAACCATATGAACATGTACAGTACCCTTCAGAATTATTGGCACCCTTGGTAAAGATGAGCAAAAAAGGCTATGAAAAAATGTCTTTGTTGTTTATCAGCTTGATTTTATTCTGAAAATAGATAAGATCACGTACAATTGGCCATATACAATTTCTTGCATAAGGAATGTGTCTTTTCGGATACTCCAACTTGCTTTCCATGAGAGACACTGGCACACAGACGAAAAAAAAATCCTTTTTCTCGAAATCATGAGTCACATTTATTGGCACCCCTCCCTTTGCCAAGATAACAGCACTGAGTCTTCTCTTAAAATGCTGGATGTGGTGGGACAATACATATAAAGGGATATGAGACCATTCCTCCATACAAAATCTCTCCATATCCTTCAGAGTGCTTGGTCCTTACTTGTGGACTGTCCTCTTCAGCTCACCCCACAGGTTTTCAATGAGGTTTAGGTCAAGGGACTGGGATGGCCACTACAAAAGCTTGATTCTGTGATCAGTGAACCACTTCTGTGTGGCTTTGGAGGTATTCTTTGGATCATTGTCCTGCTGGAACATCCAACCACGACCCAGTATTAGCCTTCTGGCAGAGGCAACCAGATTTTGATCTAAAATCTCCTTGTATTTGATGAAGTTCATGATGCCATGTATCCTAACAAGATTCCCAGGGCCTTTGGAAGATAAACAGCCCCACAACTTCACAGATCAACCACCATACTTTGCAGTGGGGATAAGGTTCTTTTCTGCATTACCTTGACTCTTTTTATGCCAAACCCACCTCTGTGGTGTTGGTTACCAAAAAGCTCTGTTTGTCTCATCTGACCATAGAACCTGGTTCCAATCAAAGTTCCAGTAATGTTTAGCATACTCCAGGCGCTTATGTTTGTGGTTTGACAACAGCAGAGGCTTTCTTCTGGCAAGCCTTCCAAATAGTTTGTTGGCAATTGTCCAACTGTGATCCTTGGAGAAAGTTTTGCCTCTAGAATCATCTTCCTCACTGTGTGTGGGGGACAAATAAACTTGTGTCCTCTTCCAGGCAAATTCATCAGAGCTCCAGTTGTTTGAAACTTCTTAATTATTTTTAATGAATAGCCCTAATAGTAGAGATGGGTATTTTCAGGTGTGAAGCTATTTTTTTATAGCCATTGGCTGATTTATGAAGGTCATTAACCTTTAGTCTCATTTCATTTTTGTATTCTCTGGTCTTCCCCGTGTTGATGGATGACTAAGGGTGTTTGGCCTGCATGCCACCTCATATTTATACCCCAGTGAAATAGGAAGTCATGGATGACCACTTAAGACTTAAGTGTGCTTAAAAAAGGTAAAATATGAATGGGAATATATGTCAATTTTGTTCATAGGAATTTCTAGGGGTGCCAATAATTGTCACACTTGTGTTTTTAAGAAAAACATTTTTTTCTTTAAATAATTTTACTTCATTGAAAGGTTAGATTTCCCTAATATTTTCAGTGTAAGATCAAGCTGATAAACAACAAAGACATTTTCTCATAGCCTTTTTTGCTCATCTTTACCAAGGATGCCAATAATTCTGGAGGGCACTGTATACTTGTTAAAACATTCAAATTTAAATGCAATACATATCACCCTGGAACTCACAACTGGCAACCCATTGAAGCTAAGCAGGTGTGAGCCTGGTCAGTACCTGGATGGGAGACCTCCTGTGAAAAGGTTGCTGTTGGAAGAGGTGTTAGTGGGGCCAGCAGGGGGCGCTCACACTGCGGTCCATGTGGGTCTTAATGCCCCAGTATAGTGACGGGGACCTACACTGTAAACAGGTGCAGTTTTTGGATGAGATATAAAACCGAGGTCCTGACTCTCTGTGGTCATTAAAAATCCCAGGGCGTTTCTCAAAAAGAGTAGGGGTGTAACCCCAGCGTCCTGGCCAAATTTCCCATTGGCCCTTACCATCATGGCCTCCTAATAATCCTCCTCTATGAATTGGCTTTATTACTCTGCTGTCCTCCCCACTGACAGCTGATGTGTGCTGAGCGTTCTGGCACACTACGGCTGCTGTCGCATCATCCAGGTGGATGCTGCACATTGGTGGTGGTGGAGGGGGAGTCCCCATCACCTGTAAAGTGCTTTTAGTGGAGTGTCCAGAAAGGGGCTATATAAGTGTAAGCAATTATTATTATATTATTAATAATATTAATAATGAAAATAAAAGAGTTTGCAAATGTGGATACTGTCAATGGCATGGGTAAAACAAGCCATAAAATGAAATCATAACTATATATTTTATTATCATAATATAGAATAACAAAGTGGTATTAAAAAAATAATCCTTCGCCCAAAGTGGTATTAAAAAGGCCACTGAAACATGCATTGAAGCATGCCAAAAGGTCTGTGTTTAACTGCAGCCAAAACACTTATGTTTGGGGTCATTTATCATTTATGTCATATTCACAATGTGTGGAAGCAATAGGAGAAGGCAAATAAAATGTTAGGATATACAGTAAAACATACAAAATTGAAATCAAGGCATCTAAAAATATTACAATGCATGGGTCAGACATTTTTTAATATATTGTACAAAAATATTACTATTGTATTAAGTTCAAAGAAGAACCAGCAGGTACTTTCTCAGGCATAAATGAGTATTCTAATTTGTAAGGCTAAAGAAACTGAATCTTATTAGTCTTGAGCAGAAAAGACTGCAAGATGCAGTCATTCAAAATGTGCATCAAAAGTTGTTACCACAGTAAGCTAGGTGCACTGTCCTGCATTATATTTTGGCATGCTGAATCATACTGACCAAAGAATTTTCACTGGCCAAAGTTTATTAATAGCTTGAGATGCGTTAGATGTTAGTTAAACAGAAGCTTCAATTAATCTGTTGCACTTAAATTTTAATATGTATAATAAGGATGGAATCATGTAACTACAGGAAAGTTTAGGTAGCTGAAATAAAAATAACTGAAGTATCATAATATTTCTGAATATCATTAATATTATTCAGATGTTAAAGGGAGACAGGAGGGTAGGGAACTTTAAGTTTGTGCACTGCGAGAGGCTCTTGTTGTAGAATGTCCAAAAATGTTGAATAATAGGAATAGAGCAAGCAGCTTAGCAAATAACTAAATTAAATAATCATAACCTCCATCTTATAAGGATTTCTCCTACAACATACCCAAGCAGTTGGTATAGTTAGAAGCATGTGAATTTTTAATTTTCTAGCAGAGTTTTGGTAAAAAGAACAATAATTCAGCCACACTGGGTTGAACAAATATTTATTAACAATGACTATACACTCACTACACTACATACAACAAAAATATTTTCAAGTTTACAGACAACAGGTTTTAGAGACCTAAACCTAGACCACCAGAAAAACCTAAACCGCTACCAGGTATTAGGCTTTTCATTCCAAACAGGTCTTTTTGGATGATCTCCAACAAGGACCTCTCATCACACAAATACTTTCTGCGTCTTAAACTGATCTTATATGGTGTCTTCCTGGACCATTGATTGACACTTATTATTAACCCAGAACTTAATTAACTAAGGTAACGTGGTAGTACCACAATGCTTTTTTTGTGATTTCACTTTTAATAGATGTTTAATCTAAGTTCCTCTTTAGATAAAACAAACATAAAACAAAAATGGGTCAAGAGGCTTATGAAGAACTGCATCTATTTTTTTAGTGACCCAAACACATTTCTTAATTCTATGCCATATGTACAGTATGTAGCAGAGTTGACAACAGATACAGTTTTTATTTATGATAGCAAATAAGACCAACTGATTTTCCTGCTAAGCTACACGAAGTGCCTTTTCTATATATTTGAAACGATGTCATCATAAAATAAAAAGCTTTTTGAAAATAATAGTCTACTATTTTAGCTTTTAACATTTTACCAAATGTACTGCAATTGTAGAATCTCCCAGAAGTTTCTAGAGAGCGTTTATATTCATTTCCCTGCCCCCACTAGCTGACAAGAAGCTTTTTGGTTTTAAATTGTTAAATCATTTGTTAAATAAAAACATTCATGTTAATCATACCAGAAACCAGTTATTCTTTTTGTCTTCAGAAATATTCCCTGCTGTCAGGGAATTCCGATATTTTTAGTACGTGGTATCAGATGGGAAATAATCAAGACTTAAAATCAAGAAACAAAATCTTCCAATTAGAAAAAATCACAACCAATAAATGCATTACATATAAATATTTTATAATTATAAAAATATATTTTTCAATTATTTGGGTTTGCACGGTCAAATATAATGAAACAGAGCCTAAATGAACACAAAAGCTGCATATTTTATCAACGATAAGGCTGTACCTGTTTAGTAATACTGTACGCCCAACCAAATCACTGATATAAATGTGTATGAATAGCAATATGAGGCAAAAAACAGTAGAATCACAATTAAATTTGCTATTGTATTAACACATACAACAGCATTCTAAAACAAACTTGAAATCTTCTAAATCAGAAGTTATTAACCCTAAAGAAAGATATAAGATGTGAAGAAGGAGTTAACTGATTCCTTTCTACACAAGAACTGCTTGTGACACAAGACATTCCAGGCTTTGAGTTATGGCAGGGATGGTGGGTAACTGATAAGAATTCCAGATCCCAACTAGAGACACCCCCAGCTAAGGAAACCTAAAATTAAGAGTGGTCAAATTATGGGAACTGTCCGAACACCGTGACCTCTCCCCATTACCATGGCAATGAACTACATCAGAATTGGCTGAAATGTGATATATAAACTGGAAGTTTTGTACCTGTACAGATGCAGCCATTCAAAATGCACGGGCGATACCGCATTATTTTCCGGTACGCTGTACGCAGTCTACCGCAAGCTACCGGTAAATACCGCGAGTTACCGGTAAATACCGCTAGTTACCGTAAATTCTCCTATAATATGACAAGCAAAATAATAGTATCTGGAATTTCCGCAAGATGGAGCTAATAAAGCTCAACCTCTCATATTTGAGCTGTGGCCATCAGTCTTTAACGAAGATATTACTAATAGTATTAATAATGAATGACCTTGGACAAGCTGTAAGTGTAAACTCAAAGTATTGCCCTGGTCAACATTCTTTTTTTCATTGACCGTCTTTGTAAAAGTAACACCACAGCATTTCGCAATCACGCATTTGTTTCCAATCATGCAAAGTACAGTAATTTTTGAGAATCGATTCACCATGCCTTTCACATGCTCATAAAAGAGATTGATTTAGGAACATAAACATATTGCTGTATGCAAAACTGTACTGTATACAGTATGTATATGTATATTTAATGTCTTTACTATGTCTGTTTAAGTATTGAATATTCAATGGAATTTTACCACTGAAGGGAAATCTTAGTAGCTGAGCATAAAAAGAATAGGAGCATAACGTGTGTGAAGACCATATACGATATTAATTTTGGAACATAAACATACAGTATTACAGTATGTAAACTGTATATGGCTGGTCTCGGTACTTTAAAGAAAAAATACACACCAGTATTCCATTTCTCCCTAAACATTTTAAGCATCGAAGTCTTTAACTAACATGTGAAATAACGTGTATAAAAAGTGGTCGTTTTAAGCTTTTCTGCGAATACGCTCGATACCGGAGTCAACAAGCATACTTTTAGAATTTGATTAATAGGGAATATAATATGGACTCGCGTATCTTAAGAAATTAATAACAATATAATTATATTCATGTACTGAATATACTGAATAGTATACACTGTACAATGTCTGTTGATACTGTTTGTGTAGGGCTGTTTCACCACTCCTCACCTGACCTTGCCGGTGGTCCTGTGGTCTACGTGCCTGACTACTAAACCACAGGTTGGGTGTTCAAATCCAGCCGGCACTGTGACTTTTATTTTAACAAACATTTATTTGAAAAAATAGAATAGCAATATTATGGACAATTAATTGACAATAAATACAGAAAAGCACATATTAAATTTGGGAAATTTGGTTTCTGTCAAAGCGCAATGAAACCTATAACTTGATTCTTATGGATGCCCAGTCCCGCCAGGGATTAAAAAAAACATGCAATCGCGTATCTAAAGAAATAACAGTATACTGTAACTATGTTCAGGCACAAACAGTAGCATGTTACATTATTAGTTTGGGTGTATCCTCTTGCCAGAAAGCTGTAAATTGCATTTTGAGTGCAGTTTTTGACTTTTTAAAAATTACAACCCATAAATAAAGCTGATACTGTTTAGACTTTTAATTATTTTAAACTGTATTACAGCAGCACAATGCACTACCTGTGTCTCTACCTACTGCGACTCGAACAGGCACCCAGAGGTGGAGGGTGCGTCTTTCCGCCTCTATAACTAAAATGCCAAATAGGAGTGGCGCAGCGCGCCTTTCATCACTCTGCGGGAGTGCTGGCTGTGACTACTTAAACCAGTTTCACAGGTATTTTCAAAGTAGAAGTGTCTAGCAAAGTCACGTACCATAAAAGTATGGTAGTTAAAAACCATTAAAACTTTTGCTTGGGTTTAAATAAAGTTGATGGTTTGGGTACTCTTTTGGGTAGACTTGACTATTAAGCCATGAGATATACAATAGATTGTCACTAAACAACCTTATGTTTATTAATCTTCCTTGTTATGCACAGTTGGGAATGGGAATTAATTTAATCACAGAGACCTCTCTGGTCGGGGCGCGGGAGAGCCGGCAGTGCCCCTGTCGGTCAACCAATCACGTACCGTGGTATGACGCGCGATGATATAGCCAATTACCCGCGGTACGTGTCTGTGCCGCGCACTTTGGCTGCATCTGTATTTATATAGCTGGTAGTATTGCTGTAATCCTCTTTCTTTGTAAGATGTTTTATGTTTAATTTTAAATTTGAATCAATAATTAGTATTAAAATTCGCACTGTGATAAATTGTTGCACTTCCACATCTTGTAAAAACATTCATTTGCAACACTGTGTTCAAACATACGTTACTTCTCACAAAGGTTAAGAGTGTTAACACCCCGCTGTGTAATGTTATGTAGAATAGACAGTTCTGGGGGATGGGAAGGAATTTTCAGTAGCATGCTCTGTTGTCATTGTCACTGTTTTCACAACCTTTAATTTATTAAACATCTATTTTAGAGACAGGGTGTTCCGTTTAATTTCTGAAACTCCCTCTGTATTTCCTCTTTAACATTAGGCAACAAGCAATACGCCACCATTAGACAGGCAGTACATGGGGAGAAGACCATGTCTTCAGGGATGAAATTAAAGACCATGTTGTTTGGCACGCTGGAGCCAGAAATGTCTGGATTAACTAAAACAGAAAAGTACTCCAAAATGTGTTTCAGTTGTACAGACAGAACATAATTTCTTGCTGTAAAAAAACATCCCTAGGCATACTTTTTTTTCTATAAATATGTTCCTAAAAAGGAATAAAAAAGCCATTTGATTCAAATAGCTTTGACAAAATCTAAGGATAATTTGCCCTTGAGCTGTAAAGCTTTTAGATTCTTTGGGTACTTTATGCAGACCTGTAGGAGCACCCATGATTTAAAAGATTTAAAAAACTATGGCTTCATGCATTCCTCCTCATAGCACTTTACACTTAATTTAAACTACTGAGTGAACTAGGTTTAATACAGACAGCAAGGGGTAGTTCTTTAGCTGGTTGTCGGTCAACTTCAATAACTGTCCAGCTGTGTTTTGATCATTTTACTTGGGCTTCTTTAAAAAAAGCAGGATAAGGTCCTCAGATTAACATATTAACTACTACATTAGCCAGACTGACTGGTGGCCTCATGTTGTTTGTAAACCTTCTAATGGTTTTAGATTTCAGGCACTATTGATAAGTAAACAGCCACCCCCGTACTGCACAGCATAACATAATAGCTATGTCTAAAAATCAAGAAAACAGTAAAGTACATCTTTTCTCAGGATAACTCCCCTCAGACAGAAAGGTAAGTAACAGTTTCAATATGCCCCAAAACAATGTCTTGTATAAGTGTTAACTTTCAGAACCAATGAGAAACTGAAATAAAACACAGGAAACCCAGAAATTAATGGAAGCACCCCCCCCCCCCATCCCTGTGTATTGACTGTCTAATGGTGCAGTATTCCAAAAATTATAAAACATTACAGAAAAGATTCACAAAACCAACAAGTTTGTGAAAGGTCAGAGGGACGGTCTAGAGTATAAAACACTTGGTTGCAGCATTGTGAGTGGTTTGAAAGCTACTGAGTCATGAACAGCGACCTCCTATCCCTGTGTATTGCCTGTCCAATGGTGTCATCTTCCAGAAATAATCAAACATTATGGAAGGGATTCACATTCAAAATCATGACAGTGAAAGATAAGAGGGCCTGCTTAGTGTGTAATACACTTGGTTTCAGTATTTCGAATGTAGTGCTTGAAAAGCTATTGACTCATGAATAGCACCCCCATATCCCCATGTTCCACCTCTCTAATAGTGCCATATTGAAAAAATCATAATAAAATAAGGAAAGGTTTCACAACCCAAAGCAAGGTTGTATATGGTGAGGGGGGCTGTCTGGTGTGCAAAACACTAGGTTGCAGCATTGTGAATGTTATGCTTAAAAAGCTATTGAGCCATTAGGAAGACCTCCCCCCCATTCCAGTGTATTTCTTGTAGTGTTCTCTTCAGAAAATCATAAAAAATAAAGAACAGTTTCACAACCGAAAACAAAGCTGGGAAAGGTCAGAGGACATGTCTAGTGTGTGAAACACTTAGTTGCAGCACTGTGGGTGTTGTGCTTAAAAACCTATTGAGTCATGAAGAAGACCCCATTATCCAAGTGTATCGCATGTCTAATGGTGCCATATTGAAAAAAAAAAACTAAAAAACTAAAAGAGGCTTCACAGCCCAAAGCAAGGCTTGGAAAGGTCAGTATGTAAAACACTTGGAGCATTGTGGGTGCTTTGGTTTAAATGCTATGGGCTTGTGAACAGCATACCCCTATCCCAGTGCATAATGCCACATTAAATAAAAGCACAAGAAAAAGAGATTCACAACGCAAAGCTGTATCAGTCTTCTGTGTAAAAAATCGGTTTGAACATCATGTTTTTTTTGTAATAAGCTGCTGAGTAAAGAATAGGAATTTTCCTGCTGCAGTATTGTCTATATACAGATGCAGCCATTCAAAATGCGCGGTAAAAACCCGCGGTACAGTAACCTACCCACAAGCCACCGCAGGGCACCGGAGGGCACCGCGGTAAGTGATTGGCTGGCCAAAATGACCGATAGGGGCACTCGTGGTGCATTAGTTGGTAGTGAAAAGATTTAATCATTTAATGTCTTTACTCTGCACATTTTAATCCGCATAGTTTTGAATATTTATATGGAATTTTACCACTAAAGGGAAATTTTAGTAGCATAAAAAGAACAGGAGCATAATGCATCTGAAGGTCATAAACGATATTAATTTAGGAACATAAACATTACTGTATGTACATAAACTGTACTGTGTATGGCTGGTCTTGGTAGTTTAAAGAAAAAATACACACCAGTCTTCCATTTCTCCCTAAACATTTTAAGCATGAAAGTTTTATGAAACGGTACCCAAATATGCGATTGCTGTATAGAATTAATTTTAATTTAAAAAAATTATTTAACACGAAAATTAAGCTGTTTACATCTTCCGCCTGAGAACAGTCACCCATTACTACCCAACACAGAAACACAGCCACTAACTAGCAAAGAGAGGACATTAGCTAGCCAATATGATAAAGAAATAAATGATTATTTTGTTTATTTCTTTTGCACATTTATTTGAACATTTCCATCGATTGTACAAGCACTTGGAAACTGTCCAATCCCTAGTTCATCAGGCATTTTACCGGTCTGGCGCCGGTCTGTGTTTTCTAGGATATAATGCCAGCGAACTCTTGTTTTTATGTCCACTATAACAGACAATCTCCTTTGCTTTTAACCGAGCGTTTAATAATTTCCTAAAATGAAAATGATTTACTTTATTTCCCTCACGGGATCAATAAAAGTATCTATCATCTGTCTAAACTATGGGACAGAATTCTGGGGTCTCCCCATACCAGAGATTATGGTAGGGCTTCAGAATGGTGATTCTGACACCATCTGACACCCCTCTGATTGGAGAAAAAAGACATGCTGGTTTGCTATACATACAGTACTGTACCAGGAAGAGGATTTCTTTCTAATCGAAACGTGTATTTTAAAAGTTTAAGAAGTAAAAACCTTACAGCGTACACAGATTTCTAAACTGATCAGGATCGTTATCTTTGTCTTATGCATAATAATGTTCACCGCTCTGTCCAGCAAATTAATAATAAACTTTATTTTATATAGCGTTTTAAACGAATAAGTAATTAGATTGCTCATAAACCTAATCACTTGCTTTTTCTTTTTATTTAGGCTCAGATTTCAACTATAGATCATATTATTAATAACCATAATAACAACCAACCAACAAAAACAACCATATAAACATAATACCAACCAAAAACATAGATAAAAACCACAATACAAAATCAAATATATCAAAGCATTATACTCTCACAAATTCCTCAACTTATCATAATCCCGCCCCTTATGCAAAACCAAACCCTCCTCCCATCCTCTTTATCATAAACAAAATCCACCTCAATTTTCAACATAAAGCATTACACAAAATCAATACCTCAACACTCCATACTCAACAACGATAATTCACAAACAGGCAGAACATGTAACTCCACATTCCCAAACAGACCTCATTTCCATAGCCCCGCCCCTTATGCAAAACCAACATCCCTCCCCTGTTCTCTCTCTCCCCTGGCGTTTGTAATCGTTTTTATTTTCAAATAAATTTTAGCAAAGTCATGTATTTTAAAAATCTTAAGATTTTTATATTTATGTCTTTATTTAGTGGTTTCATTAGTGACAAAGTCTAAACTTTCTTGGAAAAATGTCTTTTATGTAAACCATGTTTGCTATTAATTCATTCAGGGATAAAATATGTTAATTGTCTTCTAATGAAAGAAGGGTTCCTTTCGCCGTAGTCGGGTTGACATTAGAAGCTTGCCACACCCGGACTGTTACACCAACACATTAGCATGTTAAAGCGATTTCATTGAGGAGCCTAGCCTTTCTTAACTAGTAAGTACTGTACTTACTGGGTTTTTGAGGTGGGGAGGTGTCTTTCGCTGGAACTCTTGCCTCCTTCTACTTTGAAAATACCTGTGAAACCGGTTTAATTCGTCACAGCCAGCTCTCCTGCAGAGAGGGGGGTTGTACTTGCAGTGTATACAGTAGATGGGAAAGCCAGAGCCGACCTCTACGCCGCCCACGTGTTATGCTCTTCATTAATGTCTAAGCCGGAACACATCATTATATCTCATTTTGTATTTCTTAAAACAATCGTTTGCCCAGCCTAACAGTATTGTTGTTATTGTTTTTAACCTGTAAAGCGCTTTGAGGAGCCACCTTTAAAGGCGCCATATATAATTAAGTTCATTATTATTACTATTGTTAATTTGCTGGACAGAGAGGTGAACATTATTACACAGAAGACAAAGATGGCGATTTACGTTGCATTGTGCATTGTGCTGCTGTAATATAGTTTTAAATGATTAAAAGTCTAAACAGTACCAGCTTTATTTATGGGTTTTAAATAAAGGCGATTTAAACGCGATTTAAATCAATATAAATGTTTATATTGTAACACCTATGTGTATTCATTGTTATTAAAATGACTTAAATTCGATCATGTTGTGATATTTAGAAAATATAAATTTGTTTGGTGCGAGTGAGGTTTTAATTAATCTCTGACTCAGGAAACGTTTCATTTTTTCAAAGAAATGTTTGTTAAAAAAAACCCAGTGGGATTCGATCACAGACCGTGGGAGGTGGGAGTCAGGAACAACCCACAGCGCCACCGGCAAGGTCACATACAAAGTGCTGAAAAAGCACTACAGAAACATTATCAACAGACAATGTACAGCGTGTACTATTCTTGCGGTACATGAATATAATTATATCGTTATTAATTTCTTTAGATACGCGATTCCATATTATATTCCCTTTTAATCAAATTCTAAAAGTATGCTTGTTGACTCTGGTATCACGTTAGTTAAAGACTTCGATGCTTAATGTTTAGGGAGAAATGGAATACTGGTGTGTATGTTTTCTTTAAAGTACCGAGACCAGCCATATACTGTATGTTTAAGTTCCAAAATTAATATCGTTTATGGCCTTCACACGCGTTACAGTATGCTCCTATTCTTTTTATGCTCAGCTACTAAGATTTCCCTTCAGTGGTAAAATTCCAAATAAATATTCAATACTTAAACGGGCACGGTTAAGACATTAAATATACATATACATACTGTATACAGTACAGTTTGCATACGGTAATATGTTTATGTTCCTAAATCTCTTTTATGAGCATGTGAGAGGCATGGTGAATCAATTCTAAAAAATTACTGTACTTTGCATGATTGGAAACAAATGCGTGATTGCGAAATGCTGTGGTGTTACTTTTACAAAGACGGTCAATGAAAAAAAGAACGTGGACAAAGGCAATACTTTGTTTACAGCTTGTCCAAGGTCATTCATTATTAATACTATTAGTAAGACTTTGATGGCGACAGCTCAAACATGAGAGGTTGAGCTTTATTAGCTCCACCTTGCGGAAATTCCGGATACTATTATTTTAATTGCGGTATTATAGGAGAATTTACGGTAACTTGGGGTAGACCGCGTAAAGCGCACCGCAAAATAATGCGGTATCGCCCGCGCATTTTGAATGGCTGCATCTGTAGTTGACCATTACCTGAATGAAAACATGACATAAAGAAAGGGTCTCAGATTCTCCCGTGCTTAAAGTCTGGGTAATTGGAGACTGCGCTGTTCTGCTTCCTATGGTGATATATGTGTTTTTTTCGCACAAAGCCGTATTGAGCAGTATTTCTCGCATTGTAAACGTGTACACATCGGTCCCCCAGAGTTCCAGTTAGTGCGTAATTACGCATTGATGAAAAACCGGAGGTTTACAAAAAAAGAATTAGCTCAGATAGTTTTATGTAGAGGCTGTGAAAACATTCACAAGTAGAGGACTTCAAAATGGGTTTGGTTTGAAGGCTTTCTGTGTTCCCTTGCAAAGATATGGTCATAAGAATATTCATGCATGGTCAAAAAAATGGCGTAAACACGACAAAGTGAAGGCTGTGAAAACATTTACAATGTACTTTGTACACACAGCAAGTGTTTTCGTAACTCTAGGAGGTTTCGTGAAAACACTACAGGTGTGCCAAAATCATTTTCGAACTTCAAGCTAACTTTACTAAGTCTTCACAGACTTCCTTATTTGAACTCAACTGTGCTTCAGTAAATAATGTATATTTTATCACCTTCTACAATGCTTCTAGTTTAGCAGGAGTTGCGCAATAAGCACATTGTTTAATGGGGATGACATTACCCACGTCTACTGTATATCACTGTCTGACACAGGTTTGAGTTGGAGTGTCTGTTAATAAAACAGAGCGCCTTCCTGCATGATTTCTTTATCCATTTCAGCTAAATGATGGGAATTAAATCAGTCAGAATCTCGGAGTGCCAATTGTAAATATAACCCTTCTTTCCTCCTTTGCTTAACTTAAAGAATTTAGCAAAGAAATCCTTAATCACAATATCATCACTTAATTTATCCAGATACACAAATTCACGACAGAGCAAACAACAACCTATAATAGTGGACTATTTTTATGCATTCAGTTATATGAGAACCAAGCTGAAAGTAATGCTCCGATCGTGCTTTGAACCATCTGGGTGCAGCTCGCTACATTGCAGTGCTCATTACCACTACAAGAAAAATAGAAGTTTATTTTTTGAAGAAACAAATGTCAAAATGTTTCCAAAACGTCCACTTGTGATACTTTAGCTGCTTAGTTACACGATTACATATTAATATAGCTATCAAGTGATGTTAAATCACTACATTTATCTTTTTACAATAACAGCAAGTGGTGTTCTTACTACTGTACTGTACATATTCTTGGAAAAGGATAAAACGTTATAACTTTTTATGAAGTACAGAATATAAGCTTAATAATGTTAGAACAAGCACGTTAAAACCAGAACCCATGTAAATTACCAAGTTAAAGTCTTTGATACATAAAATATTTATGCATAGTTAAAATAGTTATGATGAAGGTGGAAGGTTGTGTACTTTTGTCCATCTGAGCAATCTTGCTTTTATAAAATATACCAACTTTTTAATGTTTAATGATTAATGCTGTAATACACAGTTTAAAATAAAAAGTCTAAAGAGTATACAACTTAAATTCTTAATTGGATAAAGATTGTCCCTCAGCAGTGATCGGGATTTGTAACCAGGTGTTTTCTGGTGACAGCTCAAATGCTTTATTAGCTCCACCTGGCGGTGATTCCGGATACTATTACCATAGCTGCAGTATTATGAAGTATGACGCAATATGACCCGTTATGACTCGTCGTGATGTAACATGCCCATCGCGTTGTACTACAGCGTACTTCGCTCGTTTTGAATGGCTGCATTTGTACTCACTCCCTAGTGAGATTATATACCAAATTAATTTTTGGCTTTGCACTTCTCTTCTTCCAGACTGGACCCCAATAGATAAGGTACAGATCCAGCCATTCAGAATGCTGTGGGATACTGCAGTAGTTTGTGGTTGAGCGGCTACGTGAGACTGTGCAAGTCTGCGGTAGACCGGAACATAACAGAAATTTTTAGTAATGTAACTACAGATCTTTGTGAAACAGCCAGGTGGAGCTGTGAAAATTTAATGGGACGTGTGGAAAACATCTACTTTTGAATCTCGGTCTAAGCTGAGGGACAATCTTTTTCTAATTATAGAATTTAAGCTGTACACTGACTTATATTAATTTTAAGCTGTTATCATGCTGTTGCTTGTGAATGTGATGTGCCTTTTCCAGGTTTACATTCACATAGAAAAGGTAAATTCTGGTAGCAGAAAACAAAAACAGTACTGTAATATAATACTGTATATACAGTTATCTAACGTATGCACAGTAAAAAAGGTAGAGATCGCTAAAAATGAAAACGTACACAACAGTATTCTACCCTCTTCAAAAATATTTTACACATTAAAGTCTTGGTAAAAAGATATACAGATGCAGCCATTCAAGGTTCGCAGTACAAACCCACACCGCAGGCAACTATGTGTGCGCCCTGCTCCGAACCGCGGTATGTGATTGGCTGGCCAAAATGACCGACAAGGGCACTCGTGGTGTATTGGTCAGTAGTGGAAAGATTTAATCATTTAATCTCGTTACTGTGCACGTTTTAATCCACTTAGTATTGAATATTTATATGGAATTTTAAAACTAAAGGGAAATTTTAGGAGCAGAACATAAAAAGAAGAGGAGCATAATGCATCTGAAGGTCATAAACGATATTAATTTAGAAACATAAACATATTATGTAAACTGTATATTGCTGGTCTTGGTATTTTAATGAAAAAATACACACAAGCATTCCATTTCTCCCTAAACATTTTAAGTATTAAAGTCTTACATGTGGTAACTGCGAAACATTTTTATGTGATCCTTCTGACCGTATTACTGTACGTTTATATACTTTGTGAAAATTGATCGTTTTAACCTTTTTCTGTGAATACGCTCGTTATCAGATTAAACAAAAGCATACTTTTAGAATTGTATTAATAGGGAATATAATATGGATTTGCGTATCTAAAGAAATTAATAACGGTGTAACTATATTCATGTACTGTTGCACAAACAGTAGTATAAGACTTTCCATTGAGATGTGCTTGTCACATGACTGCCTCAGTGGCGTGATAGCTTAAGTTACTGTTTTATAACCCTGAGGTCGGGTGTTCAAACCCGGCTGTCGCCATCAGTTTTCTTTTAACAAATAAACATTTCTTTGAAAAACTAAAATAGCAAATATTATTGGCATTATATTGACCTTTTTATATTTCTACATATCACAACATGTTCGTATTGTATGTACACAGCGGTACCGCAGGGTGTAGGGTGCAAATCCACGTGAGCCCGAAAGCCCTACATTAATATTGTGCATTCACCTGGTGCTGCGCGGTTCTGCATCTCTCTCTCCCCTCCCGGGAGTGCCACCTGTACCGAATTTTACTCCACTGTCTGAGTCTCTGCGTCTACATTGTCTGTAAACAAACCAGTTTCACAGGTATTTTCAAAGTAGAACAGGGCAAGTCTTCCAATGAAAGACACACACTTCTCCCACGGACATGTTTTCTTAGAAAAACACATGCACAATGTGAAGCTGTGTCAGTCTTCTGTGTAAAAAAATCGGTTTGAACACCATGGGTGCTATTTTTAAGATGCTGCTGAGTCAAGTATAGGAATTGTAATGAACAGTTCCTTCCGGACCCTATGCAGACGACACAATCTGAAGAAGTGGGGAAACACTAGGAAAAAGTCATGCAGGAATACGGGGATGAAAACAGGGGGGCGTGTCCAAAGTGCGCTGGTGCACGGGGGAGGTGTGGCCGAGGCAAAAAATCCAAAAGTAATCCATAGAGGGAATCCAAAAATGCAAGAATAAGTCCATAGCCAGGTGATCCATCCAAACAAGGAATTAAAACCCTGAACCGGGTCGGAACCGGCGGACAGGGAACAGGAACAGAGATTATAACCTTAACGGGACCAGGCGCTTCCAGGTCCCAGACTCGCACGGTGCGGAAACCAGATGCAGAGCCAGGATGAACTTCAGACAGAATTAAGTTTGAAGTGAAAGGGCTGGAGCACCCTTAAGGAGGAGGGACTATAATCGTGACAGGAATTTTCCTGCTGTCAGCAGTATCGTGTATATAGCTGACCCTTACCTGAATGAGAACAGGACATAAAGAAAGGGTTTCAGAAATCAAACAAAGGTTTATTCCTGTGCTTACAGTCTGGGTAATTGGAGTCTGTGCTGTTATGCTTAGACCATTAGACCATTAGACAGACTTTTCTAAAATGTATAACAAAATTAAAGACGATTAAAATCTGTAATCTGTAATCTTTCAACGTGTGATGTCATTAGAAAGTACAATAAATTCCTGCTTTATCTAAAGATGGTATCAAAAAAGAAACCTGTGCTTAATGATAATTAAGGGACTTAGAAGTCAAAGAAAATGATTTAAGTTGTTTAATTTTAAACACTACGTTATGAACACAGACGCAATTGGTGCTTTACAGCCATTGTGCAATCCTGAGCTCTGCGCTTCCTCCTTCCTGGTGCTACCTCCCCCTCTGATGCAGCGCAGTGGGCGGCACGCTGTTTTCAGAGCCTCTGATTGGGGAAAAAAGACCTGCTGATCTGTTCTACATACCAGGAAGACAACAGAATATGATTTTTTTTATTCGAAACATGTTGTTTTATGAAATTCTTGTATTTTAAACGTTTAATTAAGAAGTAAAAATCTTACAGCATAGACAGAGATTCGAAGCTGATCACGAGGAAGAAAAATCACCCATTTTTCGCGCACAAAAAGTGGTTATTAACTATCGGAACCTGTTTTTATAGCTTTTAAAGCCGTGCAATGTCTAAGCAGGAACACATCATGATATTTTGTTTTTGATTTATTTTTTAAGAATGAAAAAATCATTTGCACAGCCTAATTTTAGTGAAACTTTTCACAGCCTGTACATAAAACTACACAATACTGCCGACAGCAGGAAAATCCAAGGTACCTTACTCAGCAGCGTCTTAAAAACAGGACCCATGGTGTTCAAACCGATTTTTTTTTACACAGAAGACTGACACAGCTTCACATTGTGAATGTGTTTTTCTAAGAAAACATGTGTCCGTGGGAGAAGGTGGAGTGTGTGTCTTTCATTGGAAGACTTGCCCTGTTCTACTTTGAAAATACATGTGAAACTGGTTTGTTTACAAACAATGTAGATGCAGAGACTCAGACAGTGGAGTCAAATTCGGTACAGGTGGCACTCCCAGGGGGGGAGAGAGATATGCAAAAATCGCGCAGAGCCTGGCGAATGTACAATATTAATGTAAGGCTTTCGGGCTCACGTGGATTTGCACCCTACACCCTGCGGTACCACTGTGTACATACAGAACATGTTGTGATATTTAGAAATATAAAAAAGTCAATAGAGTGTCCATAATACTGCTATTTTGCTATTGCTATTTTAGTTTTTCAAAGAAATGTTTGTTAAAAGAAAACTCGTGGCAATAGCTGGATTTGAACACCCGACCTCTCGCTTATAAGTCAGTCGTAACGTTTTATCCTTTTCTAAGAATACATAATAAGAACACCACTTGCTGTCATTGTAAAAAAAAACTGTACTGATTTAATACCACTAGATAGTTATATTAATATGGAATCGTGTAACTAAGCAGCTAAAATATCACAAGTGGACATTTCAGAAATTTTGACATCTGTTTCTTTTAAAAATAAACTTTTATTGTCCTTGTAGTGGTAATGGGCAAAGCACTATAATGTAGGGTGCTGCACCCAATGTTTCAGTACAATCAGTACAATCAGAGCATTACTTTCAGTTTCTTACTTATATAGTGAATACATAAAAATAGTGCAATGTTATAGCTTGTTGTTGGCTCTGACATGAATTTGTGTATCTGGATAAATTAAGCGATAGTTTTTTTTATCAACAATTTCTTTGCGGAATTCTTTAAGTTAAACAAAGGAGGGAAGAAGGGTTATTTTTACAATGGCCAGTAAATGGAGAGCAGCTTATCCATATGTTGAAACCGCACCATAACCGTGAAGACAGATGGGTTAAACCTTCAGTTGAGCGAGTGACTCTCTCTGTTGTTTACTAATGTACACTGTCTAGATGACAATGTTCTTGTTATGTGAAGAATGATAAGATCTTGCTTACTAAACTCCGAGATTCTGACTGATTTGACCCTGTATTCCCCTCATTTAGCTGAAACGGATAAAGAAATCATGCAGTAGTTATATGTATTGGAAGGCGCTCTGTTTTATTAACAGACACTCTGACTCAAACCTGTGTCGTACAGTGATATAGACATGGGTAATGTCATCCCCATTAAAAATGTGCTTATCGCGCAAATCCTGCATTGCAGAAGATGATCAACTGTACATAATTTACTAGAACGCAATTAAGTTCAAAGAAGGAAATCCGTGAAGTCCCCTTGTTTATTGGTACCAAACATAGATGAGACGTCATGGTTCTGCACAGATTACAGAAAAGTTCAAGCTGAAACTCCACTAGACATCGTATGTACTGTTCAACCATAATCAAAGGCCGATGCACTGCTCCCTTTTGTAACAGGGTTACTCCCTGCAAATTAGACACAAGAAGAGAAATGTTGGACAATGTTGTGTGGCTCTGGCAGAATTTCTCTGTAAACTGAAGAGTTACAGAGGAGACACGTTGTGTATCGCCTCATTTTACACTTGTAAGAATGTTCAAATGTTAATGCAATACAGAAGATATTAATAACCTTTTAAATCTGAAGCTGTTAACTGTACAACACATCTGCATGTCAGGATCACAGTGCACCCAGAAGCTGTGATGTTTGGATTACTCTATGAATGAGTCCATGAGGTATACCAGCCAAGGTTTCGAAATTAAAAAAATTAAAACTTTGGATGAGAACGTCATGATTGTTACACAAGAAACTTAAAGTGACAATTTGTTACAATTACCATCAGGAGAAAAAAAAAACTATTTTTTTATTTGTGGCTGCTGCAGTTGCACCTTTTGCAATGGCTGGATAGTGAACACTTCCTAATTGCTTTGTCAGTCTGTCCGTGAGGGAGGGGGGACTCTCCTTGACATCTGACACTCCAAAATTAATTTGTTTAATTTGTAATCGCACCTCAAACTTGCATCATAAAGAATGAGAATTCACGTAGGGAGCTGCATCAGCATGTGTAGGCTTTCAGAGAAAACAATGTTTGAGGTGAGAAGAATACAGAGCCCCAGTTCAATTGCATCCTAAATCTTTAGTCCTCAGATGTAGGGAGACTAATTCTGGCTTTATGAACACACTTACACCTGGGATTAACGCTATTCAAAATAAGGTTTTTGAAAGTTGAACCAGGTACTACATCTTGTCTATATAAAAGTTGTGAAATTTTTCACAAATTGCAATCTTTAAAATGCTTGTGGTTTGAAGCGTCTGTGTCATTTGTTGACAGAGTTATTGACATCTGAAGCATCCTGTGTCAAACACAGTTGTTATTCTCGATTATAATTGTAATATATTAATTCATTCATATTTTCAATTTATTTATTGAACACGTTGCGATATATAATGTACATAAGATCTACTACTTTCTATTACTACTGCAGATGTTTACAAAGTGGAATGCGGTAATACTTTGAGCTATAAAAATATATTACATTTAGATCCTTAAATTAATATTGTTATTAATTTCTTTAGACATCCTGGCCAAATTTCCCATGCTTCCTAATAATCCCCCTCTATGAATTGGCTACATTACTTTGTTTCCCCCACTCCGATGGCAGGCGGAGCGACGTGCTGGTTGGAGTATTCTCGGTCACATTTAATGGCAACGTCAGCTCAAAGATTTGGTTCAAACCACCAAATGGACACGGGTGTGCCAACAAGCAGGCCCTGTTGATGCGGGATTAACGGTAGGATGAGAGAGATTAATTTCTTTAGATATGTGATTCCATATTATATTCCCTATTAAGCAGAATACATTTTTTTACTGCGATAACAAGCGCAAGTATTCATAGAAAAGGTTAAAACAGAGTGAAAGACTTCGATGCATAAAATGTTTATAAAGAAAGTGGAATGCTGTTGCACAGTAGACAGATTAAAAGAAACAATCGTTTCACTAACAACTAATACACCACAAGTGCCACCTGTCGGCCACTTTGGCCAGCCAATCACGTACCGTGGTAGGCTGTAGATGTTTTCCCATGGTACGGGCTTTTACCACACATTTTGAATGGCTGCATCTGCAAGTTGTCTGGATATGGCTGTGCCAAGCGGATCTTTTCCTCCAGGCTGAAACCTGCTTAACACATGCATAGCAGCACATTTTTGTATTTGCTTTTGGTTTTTCCCTTGTTTTTCTCCGGTTTTCATTAACCTCATACCGGGCTTCAAATTTTACTGTTGGATAACACTGCTCCTCCCACTCCCACATTGTTACAGCCCCAAGTAAAGCTATGGGCTTAAGAGAATGTCAAATGAATATGAAAATACTGTGATATGTAAAATTAATAAAAATGTCAATATAGTATACGAGTTAATTTAATTTAATTATAAGAGAATGACTGTATTTACTTAAGATTTTAGTTACAGAAATATATTGGACATAATGACTTCTGTATTTAATGTAATGAATCTCTGTGTTTAAAAGACCATTTTAAAATCAGGAATTACTTAGCTTAATCTGCATCAGTGACTACTGGGAATATGTACTGATGGAGAGAGGAAATAGACACACAGTTTAGTTTCCCCCTACTGCAAGGAGATAATGCGCTGGCTGGCATGAAAACAATTCCTCCCATGATACATCAGAACAGTTATGGTGAAATAGGTGCTACGCACTACAAGTGCTACTTTGTTGTTCTATATGCTGTATACATGTAAAAAACTCAATCGTGATTTCTGTTTCCTTCTGAGCATCCTGGAGGTGATCTGGAGGTTCATTCATGTTATTTTATGAATATTAATATCTGATATACGGTGATATGTACAATAGCTTGTATATTATCTTATTGTGATAAAATCACAATTATATTTTCCACAGCATTAACAATTACAACAGATACATTTTAAAACAAATCTGAGATCTTTTAAAAAAGACGTTATTGACCATACTGTATTTCACATCTCTATACGAGATCACAGTTTTTTTTTATTATACTGAGTGTGAAGATTCAGTGCTATTTAACAGAGTGAGATTACTCAGCTGGATAACTTTAGTAAATATGTTTACAAAAGTCTGGATTTCTGGTTTCATGAGGCAAGATCAAATTGTATCCAGCTGTGAATTAGCTACGTGAAGTTGAACCCGTGAGGTTTTTGGGAAAGGGAGTTAGTGGGCAGCGTCTCCCACCATGTAGCGACTATAGTTTCAACTTAACAGTGTATTACTTGATCTTTATCATGCAAGTACGCTTTTTAAACATTTGTAATTGCTATTCTTGCAAATACACTTTGTATTGTCATTCAGTTTGTGTCTGCATGCTAGTTATATCCTGCTTTTATGCTGCTCCCCATTTTCACCTTCCCATAACTACACTGGGGATGTAACTTATTTGGGGGCTGGTCTGAGATCTTTAACCTAATTTATTGATCTGTATTTTGTACCTTGGTGCACGTTCATTTGGGGTTGTTTTAGTTTTTCATCCTTTGTTGTATCAGTGCTGTGTAGGGGTAATTGGTGGTGTGTCCAATATGGCATTAAGCTTAGAGGATTTTATTCTGCACTTACCTCGGAGAAGTTTGAGAAACGTCTCAAGGGAGATATTTTATTGATAGCGGGTTTCTTTAGTTTACCTGAGGATATCAGAGAATTATCTCCCCTGAGTTCTTTCAAATCTAGACTCATAACCTTTTTTTAGAAGGACTTTTATTTTAAAATACCAGACTTCTTGAGACTCCAGTGCATTATAGCTTGGCATAGAGATGGGGTATGTGAAAGTGTCACTACATGCTGTGCATTTACAGTTTCATGTTATTACTAGCTTTGTTAAGATAGGGGTACAACCTACAGTATTATGTAACATTTTTTATTATTACATGTGTCGTGGGATTTTATTGAAGAAGAGCCAGAAGAGGTATTCTCATTCACTCAGTAAGGTCTTTAATCATATTGCAATATGGGAAAAAGCCATCACCCGTCTGTGCAGAGAAGTGAAAGCTGATTCAAAAGCAAGCAGGGAGAGCCCTTGTTTTATATATTTTTTAAGCTGATGCAACACTTCAAGGACAGGCAAAGCAGTAAATTTCCATTCCTTATAGGTTTTTGCTTTAAACAAAGAAGAATAGTTAATCAAATAGTTTCTCATACTCCCTTCTTCAAGCAGCAGAGATAAACATTATTAAAACATCTTGTGCCCTTGACGAGTTGGGTGCTATCACACTTTGTATCCAGCTGCTTCTGCAGCACAGCTCTGTCTGTAAACAGCATTTTTAGGATAAAACACCTTTTCTCAGTAACTTTCCATTACACATGTCACACTTTTTGACTATAGACTTCAATGTGGGAAAAAAAATCATACACAGGACAATTTTCTCCCAATCGGGACTTTTTAAGCAGCGCTTTCTCGTCTCATGATGTTCCACACACATGAATCACATTAAGTCAGATCCACAGATACACCAAAACAGTAGCATTACATGCCAATGAACAGCAGTGTGACTGCATACTGTATATACAGTATGAAACTGTATGGATTTAAAGCCACTTCAGTACAGTATGTGTGAAATATAATCTCTTTGAGTGCAACATGCTATATCAGTCATTACAGTCTATGAGTGTTTCATTGTCCATTACCACTATAAGGAACATAAAAGCCATTAAAAAACTAACATCAAAATATTTCAAAAATATGCACAAGTGATATTTTTAGCCGCCAACATTTCTTTAGTTACATGATTACATATTAATATTCCCTATCAAGTGACATTAAATCAGTACTACAACTTTGGTTACAACAATAACAAGATCAAGTACATATTACTTATTCTTAGAAAGGGATAAAACTTTTTATCAAGTACATAAAGTTTATATGTTAGAACAAGCACGTCCAAAAAGAACCACCTTAAGTTATAAGTTAAAGACTTATGTAAATGTTTATGAATATGATGGAATAGCGTTGTGTACTGTGTTTTTTTATATTTAGCTACCACTACCATCTACTGTATGTGCATTGGGTATATTGCATTAGTTAGACATTATGTAATACTTTTGTTGTTTTTATTTTCAGCTACCAACATTCCCCTTTAGTTGAAAAAATTCCATATTAATATTCTATATTAAGTGGATTTAAAGATGTACAGTAGAGAAAGATCAAACAGATTAAATGAAGCAATCTTTTCTCTAACATCTAACACACCACCTATTAATTCTCTTTGGCCAGTGAATCACATAACATAATGCACCACATTACAATACAAATAATCCAAGATTCTTTGCAAGAAAAACTTTTATAAAAATGCAAGGAATTATTATTAGTAAAACGTCTATACAACAGATTGATTATGTTTATGGAACGATAACTGGAGAGTTGTGAGTTAAAGTCTATGCTATTACAATGCTATTACAATCTTGAGTAAACTCAATTTTTCCAGTTTACCCAGTATTTGTTGGGTGTAAGCTCTGCGACGGACTGTTATCCCATCCAGAGCCAGGGGGCAGTCAAATGCTCTCTGTCAGTTTAATGCCATGGAAACCAGAATAAGCTCTGGCACAATAATGTGCCACTGTGGCTCAAATATGGACATTAGCTACCAACTGTAAAAAAATCACAAATCTTGGGACAGTGAATTGAAACTCATTTTTCCTGCGTGCTACTGAAATTTGAATTTCTGTCTCTGATCATTTGAAGCTCCTTGGTCTGTGGTTGAATCTTTACTTTTAAATTCACCATTTGACTGAGGGATCTTAAATACATTTTAAGCAAATTTATTCTGAAATCATGTTAACAACTATTATTGTAAACAGACAGATTCAACTAAATATGTTATGGTAATAATTTAGTGATTATTTTTAATTTAGGATTTCCAAAGCATAGGGTGTACTTATTTTTAAGGGTTTACTTTCACTTAAGAGAATTTAATGCCATCATGACTTTTCCATTATTCTTTTACATTATCTATTTACTTATTGTTTTTTCTTTAAATGTGTGCAGTAGTTTGTATACAGATGCAGCCATTCAAAACGCGTGGGGTATTTCGCTTTACACTGCGGTGGGCGTGTCGCATCAAAACGCATCATTTGATGTCATACCGGAAAGTATCCAGAATCACCATGTAAAACCGCCAGGAGGAGCCAATAAAGCTTAACCTCTCATGTACAGCATTTGAGCTTATAAATTTAAACTGTGTATTACAGCATGTTAATCATCAGTCATTAAAAAGTTGGTATATTTTATGATAGCAAGATTACTCAGTTGGGCAAAAGTACACAACCTACCTTTATCATAAATATTTTAATTATGCAGAAATATTTTATGCATCAAAGCCTTTACCACAGGAATTATTCAGTATGGCATCTCCAAGTAAACACTGCTCTGTGTGCAGATGCAAATGCATTTAATTTTTTTTTTAAAAGCCACCTTTAAGGGCGCTATATATATAAAGTTTATTATTATTATTGATATTGATGATATTCTTCCTCCCAGGACTTGTAAAATTGTTGTTGTTATCCCGTAAAGCACTTTGAGAAGCATACTGTCCAACATATTGTATTTCATTGCACTTTGACAGATCGTCTTATAATCACTTGTTGTTAGAATATCCCCCAAGAGGTATCCAGGTACCAGTGAAACGGGCGTACAGTCTGGGGAGATCACCCATTTTCCATGTAAATAGTTCCCTGGTTCTGCACCCCTTGGTCTCTCTCTCTCTCTCTCTCTCTCTCTCTCTCTCTCTCTCTCTCTCTCTCTCTCTCTCTCTCATCTTTGCAAAGCCTTAACTGTAGCCACTTTCAGTTGTTGCTTGTTGGTGGTATTTTCTGAGTTTAGTTGCGTGCACTTGCTGAGGAATGCAACAAAACAATTTGTTCAAACATTCAATTGCAAGTAAAGTTAGTGCACCTGGACTAACTGGATGGAAATCTTTTAACTTTAAAAGTATTTATGTATAGGTATAATTGTGGATGTTTCCCACCAATGTGGAACTGTAAATGTGTCTGGTGCCTTCTGAAATGGTTTATAGAATACAGGAGAACTACCTTCTAATTTGTCAGGACCCATTGATTTTCAAGTGTTTGTGAAAACGCACCACAATTGTTCAAATGCTATAGTAATGGGAGACGCACTAGTGGGCTAGTGGTTACATTATTAAAATGGGTTCTGCAGGTTCATCACTCTCAAAATGAACATAAAAATATTAAGTTAATGACATGGTGGGGAGTGTGCCGAGCAAATTATTAGTATGAGGGACCTGGGCCATCATGGTTTTGATCCCATATCACACCACCTGTGCATTATTTTGATTAATCAATCTTGGATTTATAATCTCCTTTATACCATTTCAATTTTTCCTGTATCTTCCTTTGTTATGGCTCTGCTTCTAATCAACAGGGACTCGATGCTTGTCAGAACTGATGGGAATATAAATATTAAAGGAAAACCTGCTTCAGAGAAAGAACTGTAAAAATTACTATTCGGCAGGACAATGATCCACAGTACAATGCCAAAGCTACACTGGAGATAGTTAAGAATATGAAAAAATATGTTCTTGAGTGGCTCAGTGAGAATCCTATCCAAGCCTATTAAGAATCTGTGGAAAGACTGAAAACTGCTGTCAAGAACTAATCTCCGAGCAACTTGAGAGAAGACGAGCAACTCTTACTATGATCTAAGAAGAATGGGCAACAAATGCATTCAGCTGGTGTGATATTCTTACTCCCTGCTCGATAGCATGAAAAGTACAGGAAACTGAGGAATCTAAGGAATTATTTATATGAACTCACATACCAACACTGGTGACATTTGCTTCAGAAATCTGCTTATTTAAAATGGCTGCAAAATTTAAACATAAAAATAGACGAATGGCATGTAATTTCTGTTTGTGGTGCATGCCCACAAGACAGTTCCACCCTCCACTTTTTTAATAGACTGCATTTCCTCTCTATGAGCTGAAAAAACATACTATGTGGTATGCTGTAAGCATGCAGGAAAGTTGGCACCCGGTCAATTAGACCTAAAGATCAAGGCTCTCTTTAATTTTATGGTTTAAGTAACTGTTGTTCATAAGAAACACCTTATTATAAAAGCCAGTGCTGCTCTTTTAATTAGAGAGGGCCATCTTTCCTTCTGTGGGGGCTGAGATTGCGGATAACAAATTGAGCCATTCTTAGCAGTCCGCATGTCTGGAGGACCATTCAACCATTTGTGAAATCAGCTAGCAAGGGTTTTCCATCACTTATGTACAGTGTTGTTCTACTATACATCCACAGCCATGTACAGAACATGCCATTGGGCACAGTATGTGAGAGGTTTAACTTGAGATGCATAGTAATCCTTCAAATTTGGTAAAGCCATACCCCCTTTATCTTTAGAAAGTTGCAATGTTTTGAATCTAATTCTAGGTTTTCTCCCCTGCCAAATAAACCTAGAAATCATCTTATCCCATTCTGAAAATTGTTTTGCAGAGACAGGGAGAGCTTGAAATGGGAAGAGTAATCGAGGCAGTAGGTTAATTTTTACAGATTCAGTTCTAGAACTGAAACTCATAAAGGGGATCAGGTTCCATTTCAATATATCTGCTTTAATTTTAGTTATAACGGGTACATAATTAATTGTTGCTAATACAGAAATATATTTTGATAAATAGATTCCTAAATATCTCATTGAACTTCTTTGCACTTAAGGTGGTATTTGCTTTTTAAAAAATTGGGAGGGTTGTAATTAAAAGTTAGAATTTGTGTTTTTTGAACATTTAACTTATAGCCTGCCATCAAGCCAAAGCTATTCAAGAGTTTCATTACTTCTAGAAATGAACTAGTGGGATCCTCCAGATATAACAAAATATCAGCTGTGTACAGTACTATCTTGTGCTCATTCCCTTGTATAGAAATACCTTTTATTTAGCTATTTTGTCGTATTCACTGGGCTAGTGGCTATATATATAGAGAGCAAAAAGCAATGGAGATAAAGGGCAGCCTTGTCAAGTCCCTCGTTCTAAAGTTATTCTATCAGATAAATAACCAATTATTTTAATTTGTGCTGTTGGTCTATCATATAAAGTTTGAATACCTTTGATAATATTTTCACAAAAACCAAACCTACCTAAGACCCTATAAACGTATTTCCAACTAACCAAGTCAAAAGCTTTCTCAGCATCTAGGCTTATCAAAGAAGCTTCTAAATTACAGATGCAGCCATTCAAAGTGCGCGGTACAGACACGTACCGGAGGTAATTGGCTACGGCGTCGCGCATTTTGACGCAAGATGACGCGCGGTACCGCGGTACGTGATTGGTTGACCGACAGGGGCACTCGTGGTCCGTTGGTCTGTTGTAGAAAGATTTACAGTAAACGTCTTTACTGTGCCCGTTGTAGTATTGAATATTCATATGGAATTTTACCACTGAAGGGAAATCTTAGTAGCTGAGCATAAAAAGAATAGGAGCATACTTTAACGCGTGTGAAGGCCATAAACGATATTGATTTTGGAACATAAACATACAGTATATGACTGGTCTTGGTACTTTAAAGAAAAAATACACACCAGTATTCCATTTCTCCCTAAACATTTTAAGCATCGAAGTCTTTAAAGAGATACCGGAGTCAACAAGCATACTTTTAGAATTTGATTAAAAGGGAATATAATATGGAATCGCGTATCTAAAGAAATTAATAACGATATAATTATATTCATGTACCGCAAGAATAGTACACGCTGTACATTGTCTGTCGATAATGTTTCTGTAGTGCTTTTTCAGCACTCTGCATGTGACCTTGCCGGTGGCGCTGTGGGTTAGGTTCCTAACTCCCATGTCACACGGTCTGTAATCAAATCCCACTGGAACTATTACTTTTTTTTTTAACAAACATTTCTTTGAAAAAATGAAACGTTCCCTTGGTCAGAGATTAAATAAAACCTCACTCACACCAAACAAATTTATATTTCTAAATATCACAACATGATCAAATTTAAGTCTTTTTAATAACAATGAATAGTCACCTATGCGTTACAAAATAAACATTTATATTGATTTGAATCGCGTTTTGATTTAAATGGTAAACGCGTGTTTAAATATATGTGTTTAAAGGCGATATATAAAAGCACTGATTCTTATGGAATGTGTTCCGCCGGGGATTCCAGAAATTTATTTTTTTTAATCGCGTATCTAAGGAAAATAGCAGTATAACTTTGTTCATGCACAAACAGTGGCATGTTACATTATTAATTTGGGTGTCTCCTCTTGCCAGAAAGCTCTAAATTGCATTTTGAGTGCGGTTTTTGACTTTTTCTAAATTGCAACCCATAAATAAAGCTGATACAGTTTAGACTTACTGTATTTTAAACTGTATTACAGCAGCACATTGGACAATGCAACGTAAATTGCAAAAATGCACTTGGAATCTGTCCAAGCCCTACTTTGTCAGGCATTTTCTTTTACTGCAACGGACATAAAAACTCCCTTGCTTTTAACAGAGCGTTTCAAAATTTCTAACTACGAAAAGTATTTAAACTGCGACACTTATCATTCAGCCAGAGCTCGAAATATCACAAGGATCCTCTAGAGCACAGCAAAGACTGTATTAAAAGTATACCAGTGACAAACTAGTATACTTTAGATATTTTTTTCTGAACCGGGGAAAATCTGATCATGTTTCTCTATAACGATAATAAAAACATTATTTTACATATCACCTTTATGTGATATCACCTCAAGGCCAGCACATACAAGGGTTAATTGCACAATGGACCGCACAAAGAAATTTAACATAGTCTTCTTTAGGTGTGAGGGTAGGAGTGGATCGCAGCAGGCATAATCGGCAAATTAGGAAAACAAAGAACAGGACAGGCGAGACGTTTATCCATAGAGCGAGTGATCAGAAAAAGGAACAGCTGTTACGCCCAGGTTTTACGCTCTCTCTCTGATGAATGAATAAAAGCATTTTATTAAAAACGCGTTTGAGTTTGTCTGGGTATTTACTTTGTAATCTGTGGTTTACGTCTACTGTATTGCTTTGAGATGCCACTTTTAAAGGTGATATGTAAAATAAAGTTTTTTATTATTGTTATAGAGAAACATGATCAGATTTTCCCTGGTTCAGAAAAAAGACGATTAAAATCTGTAATCTTTCCACTTGTATGTCATCGGAAAATACAAGAAGTTTCTGCTTTGTGCTAAGACATTAACGAGTACAGCCCCCCTCTCTGCGGGAGTGCTGGCTGTGATTAATTAAACCGGTTTCACAGGTATTTTCAAGGTAGGAAGTACAGTACTTACTAGTTAAGAAAGCTAGGCTCCTCAATGAAATCGCTTTAACATGCTAATGCGTTGGTGTAACAGTCCGGGCGTGGCAAGCTTCTAATGTCAACTCGACTCGATTGGAAGACAATGAACATATTCTAGCCCTAAATGAATTAATAGCAAACATGGTTTACATAAAATACATTTTTCCAAGAAAGTTTATAATAATACGATCTACAGATGCAGCCATTCAAAATGGGTGAGGTATTTCGCGGCATACCGCGACACGCCCACCGGGGTATCACGCGGTTCACGTGTGTCACGTGACTAACTATCCGGCGTCGCCTTGTAAAACCGCCAGGGGGAGCTTAACCTCTCATGTACAGCATTTGAGCCTTTAATTTTGAACTGTGTATTACAGCATGTTAATCATCAGTCATTAAAATGTTGGTATATTTTATGAAAGCAAGATTGCTCAGTTGGACAAAAGTACACAACCTACCTTTATCAGAAATATTTATGCATCAAAGCCTTTACTGAAGATATTACTAATAGTATTAATAATGGATGACTTTGGACAAGCTGTATACTCAAAGTATAATTTCTTTAGCACATTTGTACAAGCACTTGGAATCTGTCCAAGCCATACTTTGTCAGGCATTTTGTTTTACTTCAACGGGCATAAAAACTTCCTTGCTTTTAACAGGGCGTTTCATAATTTCTAACTACGAAAATGATTTTAAATGCGACACCTATCATGAAAAGAAAAAAATACACACCAGTATTCCATTTCTCCCTAAACATTGTAAGCTTCGAAGTCTTTAACTAACGTGATACCGGAGTCAACAAGCATACTTTTAGAATTTGATTAAAAGGGAATAGTAAACTGTAACATGCTGTAACAAGATCGGTTAAACTGCGAAGAAAATGCTTTCAGAGAAAATGTTTCAGGTGTGAAGAACATAGATCTCCAATGGAATTTCAACCAAACCTGTTCCCACACACCCTGCCCCCACTACCATTAGAATATACACAAACATTTTAGCGTTTCATTCTGAGCAGAAGACCCTCACACCTGAAGAGTGCTGGCTGTGACGAATTAAACCGGTTTTACAGGTTTCAATCACAGACCATGTGACATGGGACTCAGTAAACTACAGTAACACCGTATTTGATAACGCTATAAAAACGCTATAAAATAATGTGACTTGGCACAGAACAAGTTTACAGCACAGTACAAAAATAAATGCTGACCATGACTTTAGAAGCATAAATTGCCTTACACTCAATTTAAACACAAGCTGTCTTTAGCCCTCTAAGCTGGTTCATACAGAAATGTAGAGATCCAGGCTCAGAACACACAGCTTCATTAGCGAATACATATGCAGGACAACTAGAGAAGACGTTTTACAGAGGATGGATTTTTAGAAACATCCCATCAGACATCCCATCATATTCACAACGTGAAATCTAGAAAATAATATTACGTAACCAAAATCCGCAATATGGAAACAGAACCTGTGTAATTCTTGATAGATGATGTACTCGTAACATTTTTTCAAGACGAGCTACAACATTTAAAAAATGACTTGTATGTACTTGATATCTCTAATCAATCCACGGGTCCCAGCACAAAACGAAAGTAAAACGCATACCGTTTCGCGCTTCTTATTAGTTGCTCAAAAGTAATTTGACCGTATGAAATGCATAATATAAACCTAGAAACATATACGTGAGCAGTACTTAAGCACTGTAGTATCGGTGTTAAGACATACCTCTCAAATACTGTAAATCAAGTTAAAAATATCTCAAGACCGATTCTGGTCGTAATGAAACCATGCAAGGGAGTTTTTATGTCCGTTGCAGTTCTTTTGCAACATGAATATAATTATATCGTTATTAATTTCTTGAGATACGCGATTCCATATTATATTCCCTTTTAATCAAATTCTAAAAGTATGCTTGTTGACTCCGGTATCACATTAGTTAAAGACTTCGAAGCTTACAATGTTTAGGGAGAAATGGAATACCGGTGTGTATTTTTTTCTTTAAAGTACCGAGACCAGCCATATGTTAAGATTTCCCTTCAGTGGTAAAATTAGATATGAATATTCAATACTTAAACGGGCACAGTTAAGACATTAAATATACATATACATATTGTATACAGTACAGTTTGCATACGGTAATATGTTTATGTTACGTGATTAAAAAATAAATAAATAAAACTGGAAGGTCCAGCACCATCATTATGTTTATATGGTTGTTTTTGTTGGTTGGTTGTTATTATGGTTATTAATAATACGATCTATAGTTGAAATCTGAGCCTAAATAAAAAGAAAAAGCAAGTGATTAGGTTTATGAGCAATCTAATTACTTATTCGTTTAAAACGCTATATAAAATAAAGTTTATTATTAATTTGCTGGACAGAGCGGTGAACATTATTATGCATAAGACAAAGATAACGACCCTGATCAGTTTAGAAATCTGTGTACGCTGTAAGGTTTTTACTTCTTAAACTTTTAAAATACACGTTTTGAATAGAAAGAAATCCTCTTCCTGGTACAGTATGTATAGCAAACCAGCACGTCTTTTTTCTCCAATCAGAGGGGTGTCAGATAGTGTCAGCCAATCACCATTCTGCGTTGGGTAGCAACGGGTGACTGTTCTCAGGCGGAAGATGTAAACAGCTTAATGTTCGTGTTAAATAATTTTTTTAAATTCAATTAAATGGGCACAGTTAAGACATTAAATATACATATACATACTGTATACAGTACAGTTTGCATACGGTAATATGTTTATGTTACACGATTAAAAAATAAATAAATAAAAATGAAAAGTCCAGCACCAGCTGGATTTGAACACACAACCTGCCAGCTGGTAGACATGCACCTAGACCAGTAGGCTACTAGACAGCTCGCATGAACAGGCAGGCGAAACAGCCCTACACAGCCCTGCCGCAGTACACGGATATAATCATACCGTTATTAAATTCTTGAGATACGCGATTCCATATTATATTCCCTTTTAATCAAATTCTAAAAGTATGCTTGTTGACTCCGGTATCACGTTAGTTAAAGACTTCGAAGCTTACAATGTTTAGGGAGAAATGGAATACTGGTGTGTATTTTTTTCTTTAAAGTACCAAGACCAGCTATATACTGTATGTTTACGTTCCAAAATTAATATCGTTTATGGCCTTCACACGCGTTACAGTATGCTCCTATTCTTTTTATGCTCAGCTACTAAGATTTCCCTTCAGTGGTAAAATTCAATATCTACAACGGGCAGAGTAAAGACTTTTACAGTAAGTCTTTCTACGACAGACCAACGGACCACGAGTGCCCCTGTCGGTCAACGAATCACGCACCGCGGTACCCCGTGTCATCTTACCTGCGGTACGTGTCTGTACCGCACACTTTGAATGGCTGCATCTGTATCCAATGCCTCAGGAGTTCAAGTGTGATATTACTGTGGTACTGGTGGAGACAGACACTTAATAAATCAAGGGCTACAGATGCAGCCATTCGAAACGAGCGGTGTACGCTGCGGTACAATGCAGTGGGCGTGTCGCATCGAAATGCGCCATACTGCGTCATTTCGCATCATTTTACAGTAAGCAAATTAGATCATGTTAATAGTATCCAGAATCACCTTGTAAAACCGGTAGGTGGAACTAATAAAGCTTAACCTCTCATGTACAGCATTTGAGCTGTCACCAGAAAATACCCAGTTTCGAATCCCGATCACTGCTGAGGGACATTCTTTATTCAATTAAGAATTTAAGTTGTATTCTCTTTAGACTTTTAAATTTCAATTGTGTATTACAGCATGTTAATCATTATACATTAAAAAGTTGGTATATCTTATGAAAGCAAGATTGCTCAATTGGACAAAAGTACACAACCTACCACCTTTATACAAAAATATTTTATGCATCAAAGTCTTTACCGAAGATATTACTAATAGTGTTAATAATGAATGACCTTGGACAAGCTGTAAACTCAAAGTATTACCCTAGTCCACATTCTTTGTAACCATCTTTGTAAACGAAAATACTTTTTTTCATTGACAAAAAGTAACACCACAGCATTTCGTTGAACCGATCACACATTCGTTTCCAATCATATAAAGTAAGTCTTGAGAATCTCAGATTCACCATGCCTTTCACATGCTCATGAAAGATATTAATTTAGTATATACTGTATATGGCTGGTATTGGTATTTTAAAGAAAACATACACACCAGTATTCCATTTCTCCCTAAACATTTTAAGCATCAAAGTCTTACATGTGGTTATTTCGGAAACGTTTTTACGTGCTCCTTCTGACCATATTACTGTATGTTTATATACTTTGTGAAAAGTGATCGTTTTAACCTTTTCTGTGAATATGCTCGTTATTGGAGTAAACAAAAGCATACTTTTAGAATTTGATTAATAGGAAATATAATATGGAATCACGTATCTAAAGAAATTAATAACGATAATTATATCCATGTACTTTTGCACAAACAGAAGTATAAGACTTTCCATTGATATGTGTACTTCTGTTTTACTGTTTAGTGCATGACTGTGTCTCAGGTGTGATGGCTTAAGTGACTGATTTATAAGGCTGAGGTCGGGTGTTCAAATCCAGCTATCACCATGAGTTTTTTTTTAACAAATAAACATTTCTTTGAACAACTAAAATAGCAAATATTATGGGCACTATATTGACCTTTTTTATATTTCTAAATATCACAACATGTTCGTACTGTATGTACACAGCGGTACCGCAGGGTGTAGGGCGCAAACCCATGTGAGCCTGAAAGCCCTACATTAATGTAGCGCTGAAGAGCGCCCGGCTGAGGTGCACGGCGAGGGGCAGGACAGGAGTGCTAGTGGTCAGGGTGGGGATTAGGAAAGCTGCTGACCAGTGCAGCTCACCCACTGTGAAATGGGCGTACAGTCTGGGGAGATCGCCCAGTTTCTCACCCCTGTGTGCGCTCTCTCTCTCTCTCGGCTGGCGCACAGCAGTGCTGGCTGGTTGGTTGTGCCGAATTTCACTCCACAAAGTCTGAGTCTCCGTTGTTTGTAAACAAACCGGTTTCACAAGTCCCTTCTCACCCTCTACATTTACAAAATAGAATAGGCAAGCCTTCAAATGAAAGACAGTTCCCCTTCCCCCCCACGGACAGACTTACAAATTTTTTCTTAGAAAAAAAGATTCACATCGCGAAGCTGTGTTAGTCTTCTGTGTAAAAAAATCGGTTTGATCATCATGGGTGTTGTATTTAATCAAATAAATAAAAAATGAGATATAATGATGTGTTCCTGCTAAGACATTGCATGACTTAAAAGCTATAAAAACAGGCTTTGATAGTTAAAAACCACTTTTTATGTGTGAAAAACGGGTGATTTTTCTTCCTCATGATCAGCTTAGAATGTCTGTGTAAGCTGTGAGGTTTTTACTTCTTAATTAAATGTTTAAAATACACTAATTTCATAAAGACAACACATGTTTGGAATAGAAAAAATCATATTCTGTTGTCTTTCTTCCCAGTATGTAGAACAGACCAGCAGCTCTTTTCTTCCCCAATCAGAGGCTCTGAAAATAGCGTGCCACCCACTGCACTCTGCAGAGGGGGAGACGACACCGAGAGAGGGAGGAAGTGCAGAGCTCAGTATTGCACAATGGCCGTTCTATAGCGAATGGCACCAATTGCGTCTGCATTCATAACTTGGTGTTTAAAATTAAACAACGTAAATCATTTTATTTGACTTCTAAGCCCCTTAATTATCATTAAGCGCAGGTTTCTCACTACTTTTTGATACAATTGTTAGACAAAGCAGGAACTTATTGTTCTTTGTAATGACATTACACGTGGAAAGATTATAGATTTTAATCATCTTTAATTTTGTTATATATTTTAGAAAAGTTTAATCTAATTCTAAAAGTATGCTTTTGTTTACTCCGATAATGAGCGTATTCGCAAAAAAGGTTAAAACGATCACTTTTCACAAAGTATATAAACGTACAGTAATATGGTCAGAAGGAGCATGTAAAAATGTTTTCGAAATAACCACATGTAAGACTTAGATGCTTAAAATGTTTAGGGAGAAATGGAATAGTGGTGTGCATTTTTTCTTTAAACTACCAATACCAGCCATATGCAGTTTACATAATATGTTCCTTAATTAAAATCATTTATGATCATCAGATGCGTTATGCTCCTCTTCTTTTTATGCTCAGCTACTAAAATTTCCCTTTAGTTGTAAAATTCCATATAAATATTCAAAACTAAGCAGATTAAAATGTGCATAGTAAAGAGATTAAATGATTAAATTTTTTCAGTACCAACCAATGCACCACGACTGTCCCCGTCGGTCATTTTGGCCAGCCAATCATGTACTACCGTCGCGGAAGAGGTCAAATTCTTCAGCGACAGGGGTACCTTTAAAGCGCAGACGACGGCACCGAAAGATTTTGGCGCGCCCTCTCTTTAAAGCCCTGGGCAAATACAAAGACAGTACGTACAGTTATAATTCAAACTGAATTAAAAACTACTCCCGCAGAGAGTGATGAAAACCGCGCAGCGTCAGGCGAATGCACATTAATATGTTGGGCTTTTGGGTTCGGGTAGATTTGCGCCCTACAGTTCAACCTGCGTTACCGCTGTGAACTGTACATACAGTACGAACGTGTTATTTTGAAATATAAAAAATGTCAATATACTTTAGGAGAAATTGAGTATTGGTGTGTATTTTTTCTTTAAAATGCGAATATCAGCAACATACAGCTTACATAATATGTTTATGTTCCTAAATTAATATCGTTTATGACCTTTATGACCTTCGTTATGCTCCTCTGTGTTTTATGCTTAGCTACTAAAATTTCCCTTTAGTGGTAAAATTCCATATAAATATTCAATACTAAGCGGATTAAAATGTGCACAGTAAAGAGATTAAATGATTAAATCTTTTCACTAACGACCAATACCCCACATTATCTTCTGTGTCGCATTAACATTGGAATGTTTTTTGTACAAGTTTTTTTCAAAAGAAGCGATACACAACCTGTCTCCTCTATAACTCTTCAGTTTACAGAGAAATTCCGCCAGAGCCTCACAACATTTTCCAATAATACTCTTCTCGCGTCTAGTTTTTAGTTAAGCAGGATTTGAGCTACAGACCATAACAGACCAAAAAACAGAATCCACCTGCGATTCGGGTGTTAACAAAACGTGTTTACAAAGAAAGTGAAATACAGTAATACTACCAGCTATATAGATACACAGATTTGGAAATTTAGATCCTAAAATTAATATCATGATTAATTTATTTAGATACGTGTTTACATATTCTCGATTATAAAATAGATAATTCCGGTCCTGGAATCTGACTGGCCGACACCCTTCTGAAGCGGTACCATAATCTCTGGTATACGGACACCCCTGAAATTTGACTTGCTACTGTGTGATAAATTTTAAAGACGTAGATGAAAAGGTTTGGATTCTCATGTATATGGTAAAGTATCTTTTAAAACAGTCTTTGTTGTGCTCTTGAGGATCCTTGTGATATTTTGAGCTCTGGTTGAACGATAAATGTCGCAGTTTAAATAATTTTCGTTGTTAGAAATTATGAAAATTATAAAAGCAAGGGAGTTTTTTTTTGTCTGTTATACTAAAAGAAAATGCCCGACGAACTAGGGATTGGACAGTTTTTCAGTGCTTGTACAATCGATGGAAATGTTCAATTAAATGTGCTAAATAAATAAACAAAAAAAGTCATTTATTCCTTTATCATATTGGCTAGCTAATGTCCCGTCCTTGTTAGTTATTTCTACGAAATGCTGTGTTGTTACTTTTTTTTGTCAATGAAAAAATAAAGTCTTTTCATTTAAAATGACGGTTACAAATAATGTGGACCAGCGTAATACTTTGAGTTTACAGCTTGTCCACGGTCATTCATTATTAATAATATGAGTAATATCTTCGGTAAAGGCTTTGATGCATAAAATATTTCTGCATAATTAAAATATTTATGATAAAGGTAGGTTGTGTACTTTTGCCCAACTGAGCAATCTTGCTTTCATAAAATATACCAACTTTTTAATGACTGATGATTAACATGCTGTAATACACAGTTTAAATTTAAAAGCTCAAATGCTGTACACGAGAGGTTAAGGTTTATTTGCTCCTCCTGGCGGTTTTACAAGGTGATTCCGGATACTTTCTGGTATGACGTCAAATGACGCGATACACCACGTGATACTGCGTTTTGATGCGACACGCCCACCGGGGTATACCGTGAAATACCCCACCCATTTTGAATGGCTGCATCTGTAGGCACAAAATATACAAGAAGGAAATGCAATTTGAGATAGAAAATGGTCATCCACAGCAGCATTAAATATCAATTTTTGAAGGGCTACTCTTCCTGATGAGGGCCCAAGGGATTTCTGATATAAATATGTAATAAAAATGTTATAAACATAAAGCCATATAAAAAGAATCTTAAAATGCAACATCTATAAACTAAGTATGTATAAAATGTCCACAAACACTCTTTCTCAAACACAACTCTAGTATTTTACATTTTACCCTAAAACAACACATGACAGAAAAGTAGTTCCAAATTTCAAGTTCTATTTCAACTTTCTTCCAGTAATGTAATTCATCTTGATTGGCACGCCCTCTCCCTACCAGATTCTCACATGGTAATGCACTCGGGCTAATTACACTCCAGCCTCGAGCACTTCTGCCAAACGACACCCTCCTTGTCCATCATCCAACCACAACACTCCATCAATCAGCGCACCTTCTCCATCTCACAATACTTAAACCCTCCTAACTCTCTGCTCTTCGCCTGGTATTGGTCGCTTTTCGGAGTTCCTACCTCATCTTTGTTTTATGAACCAACTTTCTTCTTGTTATGAACCTCGGGACTTCCCCTTCGACCACATCTACTGTCTTGCCCTTATCTGGATTGAAAGCCTTCACGTTGACCTACACCTTTTGAATCACGGATCTTGCCTTCTGACTATGCCTCTGCCTAACCCTCTCCTGGATTGGACGTCTTCTCACCAACCTTTGGTTACGAACCACGGAACTCGACTTGGATCCTGTCTCTCATTATAATTAGAGTGAAGCACTTATGTTTCACTCCTCCAGATGAGATTACAGAACTCTAAAACATACTAATACAGATTCTCACTGGCATACCTACACTCTGCTGTAATTGAAAGATATGCTCTCGTATAAAAGCTACTCCGGGCTGGGTTTTCACTGTCACATTATATTTTAGAATGCAATACATGAAGGGAGCCCAAGATGTGAGTAAAAGTTTGTTTGTTCCTCTGTACTCTGTAGGTGTTACAGTATTTCCATGTTACTAGACTGTGTGTGCTGATAGAAACCCTGCTGGACACTGTAACAAACTGCCTCTCACTTCCTAAAAGAGCACAAAGCAATGATGCTATAAAAAACTAACAGGATATCTTGCACAACTTTACACAAATTCTATAATCATAGCATCATAACTTTTATTGTCCTTCATAAGATGTTGTTTTAAAATTAATTAAAACTTGTTGGTGTTTTTATTAAACTATTACATAATAGTTAGATGGTTAAACATGCTAGGTGAAGTAGAGGAAGCCACTGGAGAGAAACAGCACAGTCAAGAGGAACCTTACAGGGAGAACCACCAAGCCAAGTGAAGACCATTTTCTACTTAGCTAAGGATTTGCTGTCCAGATATTGCAGGTAGTAATTTGTCTAAAGCAAAACACTAAAAAACAGTACATCACAACAACATTTTCCCCCTGGAGCCACTCCATCTCCAAATACATTTCCAATCAGAGGACCTTTAAATTGAGAATCAGACTGCTGTGACTTGAGAACTATACAATAATTATACTATTAAGAATAATAGCAAGGCTAACATTATATTCTGTTAAGCCCTCACACCCAAAGAAGGCTCCATAGCTGAAACTTTTATCCTTTCTTCTCTTTTCAGCATGGAATAAACCTTTTACTTGTTTACTTACTTGTTTTACCTTGCAGCCTACGCATGCCGGCATAGCTACCTACTTGAACTACTTATATTCTGTTATTATTCAAAGCACATCATAAAGTTTACCTGGGTTTACCTTAGTTAAATTTTGGAGTGTCAATCAACAGTCCAGAAACACACTATATAAGACTATTTCATGAGGTAAGAAATGAGAAGAAAGAAGAAAAGATGAGAAAAGGGTCAGACCATAAGAGGGAGAAGAGGAGTGAAGCCTGTGCCAGGCAAGAGCCCCTACTTAATTAATTAATAATAGCTCAGTTAAAAATGGCCTTTCCTGCTCAAAGGTGCATTTTTAGAATAAGGAGATACTCACATTTATTTTGTGGCATCCAGGTTTGCAGAGAGTGTGATTTAACTGCAGTTTGTAATGCATTTCATTTAATAATTATAATAATAATAATTGCTTACACTTATATAGCGCTTTTCTGGACACTCCACTTAAAGCGCTTTACAGGTAATGGGAACTCTCCTCCACCACCACCAATGTGCAGCATCCACCTGGATGATGCGACAGCAGCCATAGTGCGCCAGAACGCTCACCACACATCAGCTATCAGTGGGGAGCAGAGCAGAGTAATGAAGCCAATTCATAGATGGGGATTATTAGGAGGCCATGATTGGTAAGGGCCAATGGGGAATTTGGCCAGGACGCCGGGGTTACACCCCTACTCTTTTCGAGAAACGTCCTGGGATTTTTAATGACCACAGAGAGTCAGGACCTCGGTTTTACGTCTCATCCGAAGGACGGTGCCTGTTTACAGTATAGTGTCCCTGTCACTATACTGGGGCATTAGGACCCACATGGACCACAGGGTGAGCACCCCCTCCTGGTCCCACTAACACCTCTTCTAGCAGCAACCTTAAAAGGCAGCTTATCTCTGTAGGCATGATTATTGAATAGTAGGTAGCAGTCTGGAGTTTTCTGGGTGATTAGAAAGTTGTCTGTGAACTTGTAAATATAGAAACTTGTGTGTTGTATGTTTAAGTTGTGTGTAGTGTAGTGTGTATCACTGTCATTGTTAATAAACATTTAACGAGGTGTGCCTGGATCATTACTCTTTTCACTGGAAACAAAGAATTCACATGACTAACTGTACCAACTGCTCAGATATATTCTTGGAGAAATCATTTACAAGTTGGGGGTTATGAATATTTATTTTACTTTTTAACTAAACTGCTTGATCAATTCCTGATACACTACATTTTTGTAACCCCCAATTTGCAACATAATTTGTGTATAGACTCAGTAAATTATTTAACATTTCAGGATCTTTAAATGCAGTGCTTGATGAGGGCTCCTTTAATGTAAACTTTACATTCATCAAACATCAGAAAATACTTTGTTAAAACACAGCAATGATTTGGTGATTGAAACTAAGTATTTTTCCACACTGATACAAGTAACAAATCCTTAATTTAATTTAGAACTGTTGTCTACACAATGGGAATATTTGGCATAATGTACAATAGTTAAATATTAACTAAATTATCTATACAATTACAAAGTCATTACTTATTTCTAGGCAAGAAAATATATCCTTTTTGCCGTTCTTTACTATTTTCCAATAAACCCAGCTAACAGCACAGCAGGATTTAACCATGATTATATGAAGTTACAATCACAGATTTATACAGCCTAGTTACAGGGATCCCCCTTTCCGACCTTACCAGAAATAGCTCTTAACTATGAAAAACACTCTTGTTTGTGGTCTAAGTAACATATGGTACCTTACATATTTGCTTATACAGTAATGCTTGCTTAAGGAACTGCTTGACTTTATTTTCAGAAATAACCTAGACATGCTTTTCATGTACTGTATGCAAGGTATACATGAAAATAACTTTATTTGTTACCTAAACAAAGAGTTCAAAAGCAAAGAGCGATCAATATCTGAATCAAGGCTATGGTATAGGAAACAAAATGAGCTCCCATAAACAGCTTATCTAGTGGAACTATGACTCAATATTAATATTTAAACAATAACAATTGAACAGAATCGAATACTTAGCCAGTAAAGTAAATCAGGAAATCATATTGAATCTCAAAATTAATTAAGCTATTAACCAAAATTTCATTTTTAAAACTTAGAATTATAACTCAATTTGTACCTTTTGTGGCTTTACATGGGGGTGTGTTCAGTGTGGAGTCTGAGCCCTGGATTAACGATGACATGTTGCCTTAACAAGCACAGATGTCCTGGCTAGTTAAGGACAAGGCGCATCTGTGGAGGCCCTTTAAGAACACACTAAGTGAGCACTTCCCCGGAGGGATGAGCAAACCCCTGCAAGGGAAGAACCTTCCAGCGACAGGACTGTGGAAAGAGAGTTAAGGCCACATTTTGTCTTCTTTTTAGTTTCTTTTTCTATTATCCTGTCCCACTGTGTATCCTCACTGGGGCAGGTTGAGTTTACTTTGTTTTGGCCTTGTGCTCCTTTTCTTCCAGTCTGGACCCTGCTAAATAGGGATAGTCCAGACTGCATACCGCTGTTCCAAGAGGTTCTTTTTCCCCACAGTCTTGTCCCTAATATATAAGGACAGTCCAGCCTGTATGCCGCTGTTCCAAGTGGTGCATTTTTCTTTTCCCTTTTTCTTTTTTTTTTGGTTTTCACTAGACTTGGTTTTATAAATAATGTATTATGTAACAGTTTAACATGACTATAACAATAAGTAGGAATATAAAGTTAAATGTCAGTTCTTCACAAAACCTAGACAGAAAGTGCAAGTTTTTTTGCTTTGTCTTGTATGAAATCTAAAAACAGCAAAGGTTTCTTTTTGAATTTTCACTTGTCGCATACAATAAGTGAAGACAACATAAGATTGCCTGTTACAAACATCCCAGGGGCCATTTTACATGTTTACACTGGCAAAATATTTTCTGTAATTCTTAGAAAAAACAACTGTTTAAATTTTGAAAATTAAGATAGAATGCCATATTAACACTGGCTTTCTGCTGGATTAAAGAAGTTAAATATTTTTAAAACTAAAACCATGTCTTTTTATTAATCTCTCCTGCTTTAATCATCTGCATATTCAGTGCAAAACATCCATGGATTTATTCCTAAATAACGTAGTAAATAAATTAATAAAACTAACACAAGGTCAAAGTTTTGGAGTCTTTGCCAATGCAGTTTAAAGCAAGCAATTTAAAAAAGGTCTATTTAAGAATTAACATTCTAACTACCATCCTGTGTATTCATTTTTCATGTCCAGGCATTTTCAAGCCTTATGTACATGTTCAGACATTATTGCAATGGTTAAAGTCTGAACCCAGAAAAGCTTGGCACATTCCACCAGAAGAGCTGATCACCCTTCAGAGTTCAATCCTCAAATTACTTAATTTTTGAGATTGCAGTCTAACTTGAAGGGGAATCTTGTTCTTTGGAATCCATATAGCTCTACAAAAAATTGCTGCTCCTGCCACATTCCAATAACTGTTCTCCAACTATTTCACCAGAAGGCATTAGTGTAAATTTATTACAAGATTAATTACAAAATCTCTAGGATAAACTGGCCTTCCTTGGAAGGCCTGAAAGTTGTTTCAGTTTGTTACACTCTAGCATACTTTTTTGCCATTTTATGGCAAAAATAAAGCCTTGCATTCAAGCAGTTACCAATATTTTCACAAGCCAAAGCCAATGGCTCATGAGGTGGAAAATATGCCTTTTAGTAAATTATTATCCAAAACATTTCCAGTTTCCTTCAACTTTAGTTATGGAGACTTTGAAAGGCAAGAATTAGGAAGAGCAGAGCTTTATTTTTTCAGTATTTTATTCTGGCTTTTGAATCTATTATTTTCTGTTTAAAAAATGTAAGCTTGCACATCTGCTTCAACAGGAACAGGTGTGAACTGACAAGTGAAAATATTTCTTTAAGTGTATAGTTGTTTTTTGTTCATGTGTTGCAGTTTTTGCTTGATGGGAAGGAGGTCATAAAATTCCTCCAAAAATGTTGCTTGGGTGCTTTGCCTGTGACAAAACTGTTGTCTTATTGCTTGGAATGGTGCTAATCCTTTCCTAAAACTTATAAATGAATCTTCCAGATTCGTTAATAATAATGTTGTTATGAACCTAGCTAAAATATAAATGCACTTTTATGAAAACCAAAAAAGAAATGCCTTCTTTAGTTGCTATATGAATACAAAAATAAAGTGGACATTATTACTTTTAAATCTGGCAAATCATTATCATATTCAATCAGACATACAAAAACACAGTGTGGCACAATTACCTACGTAAGAGAATGCACAGAAGACTGGCTGCTGAGGTATTTAGTCACAGGAAAATGATGTATAAAGACTGTCAGAGTACATTGCAGACGAGAAGCGAATGTTTGTGATTTGAGATCTTCACTCACAAATGAAAGAAAAGAAATTGGAGCAGAAAATTGATTAATTTGAGGAACAAGTGCAGAAATTACTAAATCTGGGAGAATTGTGTCAGTGAAAACACAGACTGGATCAAGTTGTCCGTTGGGAGAAAGTAACAGCATGTCAAAAAAAGAAGGATGAACTGGTGCAGGAGTTAATGTATAGGTTGTTGTGTTGTGAAGTGCATTTAGGTAAGACAGGATCTGTGGAGTGTGATACTCTTGGAATACTGTCACAGGTGTTTGGGGGTATAAAGCAGGAACTGCAGAAGACCATGTTAAGGCAAACTGATAAAAGGTATGATGGACGAGAACTGAGGAAGAGGAAGAACTGATTAAGCAGAACAAAATGTATAAAATACTAAGAAAATAATGGTTCTGTCAGGTGGCAGTGGTAGAGGTTGTGGTCAAGCCTGTCAAGCAACAGGAGGTCAGCCTTCAATGAGGGGGTATACAGGTAGGATGCCTTAAGGATGATTGTTGGTTTTAGAATAAACAACAGGAGGGATTGTACTGAAACTGTTTAACAGAGAACTAGCAGAGAGCCATGTTAGACATGGCCTGACACCTAGGGTCCAGAAAACTGCCAATGCCCATGAAACCCTTTTCACAACTACAGGATTGGCATAATGTACAGATGCAGCCATTCAAAACGAGCGGGCGATACCCCATTATTTTGCGGTGCGCTTTAGGCAGTCTACCGCAAGTTACCATAAATTCTCGTATAGTACCTCAAGTGTAATAATAGTATCCAGAATTTCTCATGTTTGAGCTGTCACCATCAAAGTCTTTAACGAAGATATTACTAATAGTATTAATAATGAATGACCTTGGACAAGCTGTAAACTCAAAATATTGCCCTGGTCCACATTCTTTTTTTCATTGACCGTCTTTGTAAAAGTAACACCACAGCATTTCGCAATCACGCATTTGTTTCCAATCATGCAAAGTACAGTAATTTTTGAGAATCTCCGATTCACCATGCCTTTCACATGCTCATAAAAGAGATTGATTTAGGAACATAAACATATTACTGTATGCAAACTGTACTGTATACAGTATGTATATGTATATTTAATGTCTTTACTGTGCCCGTTTAAGTATTGAATATTTATATGGAATTTTACCACTGAAAGGAAATCTTAGTAGCTGAGCATAAAAAGAATAGGAGCATACTGCAACGCGTGTGAAGGCCATAAACGATATTAATTTTGGAACATAAACATACAGTATATGGCTGGTCTCGGTACTTTAAAGAAAACATACACACCAGTATTCCATTTCTCCCTAAACATTTTAAGCATCGAAGTCTTTAACTAACGTGATACCGGAGTCAACAAGCATACTTTACAAGCATTTGATTAAAAGGGAATATAATATGGAATCGCGTATCTAAAGAAATTAATAACAATATAATTATATACATGTACCGCAACACAAGAATAGTACATGCTGTACGATGTCTGTTGATAATGTTTGTAGGGCTTTTTCAACACTCCTCATGTGACCTTGTCGGTGGCGCTGTGGGTTAAGTTCCTGACTCCCACATCACACGTTGGGTGTTCGAATCCATGATTTTCAAACATTTCTTTGAAAAAATAAAATGTTTCCCTGGGTCAGAGATTAAATAAAACCTCACTCGCACCAAACAAATTTATATTTCTAAAGTCATTTTAATAACAATGAATAGTCACCTATGCGTTACAATATAAACATTTATATTGATTTAAATCGCGTTTAAATCGCCGTTATTTAGATTCCATTAATAAAGCTGATACTGTTTAGACTTTTAATTATTTAAAACTGTATTACAGAAGCACAATAATGAACTTTATTGTATATGGTGCCTTTAAAGGTGGCTCAAAACGCTTCACAGCATAAAAACAATAACAACAATACTGTTAGGCTGGGCAAACGATTTTTTTTTTAAGAAATACAAAATGAGATATAATGATGTGTTCCGGCTTAGACATTAACGAACACGGGGGCAGCGTAGCGGTCGGCTCTGGCTTTCCCATCTATACCGATGCACTGCAAGTACAACCCCCCTCTCTGCGGGAGTGCTGGCTGTGACGAATTAAACCGGTTTCACAGGTATTTTCAAAGTAGAAGGGGGCGAGATTTCCAGCGAAAGTCACCTCCCCCCCTCCAAAACCCAGTAAGTACAGTACTTACTAGTTAAGAAAGCTAGGCTCCTCAATTAAATCGCTTTAACATGCTAATGCATTGGTGTAACAGTCCGGGCGTGGCAAGCTTTTAATGTCTCCTGACTACGGCGAAAGGAACCCTTCTTTCATTGGCAGACAATGAACATATTCTACCCGTACATGAGAATATAATGCTGGCACATGGGCACGGTGGGGTGCTGTACCAGCTGTAAAAAAAAAGTTGTTGTTTTTTTAAAAGTCAATTGAGTGTCTATAATATTACAGTAAGTGAAAAGACCACGGGCATTCTTCCTCCCCCTACATTCTCAGAGTAGAGTAGAATTTATTATTAACTTATTACAGTGCTAAATTTAATATTATTGATTACTAATGATTTCTGCTAACACCTAGCTTTCTTAACTAGTAAGTACTGTACTTACTGGGTTTTGGGGGGGGGGGTGTCTTTCGCTGGAAATCTCGCCCCCTTCTACTTTGAAAATACCTGTGAAACCGGTTTAATTCCATATTAAATTCCATATTAATTCCAAATTTAATTCCCTCACTTCTGCATAAGCTTTCTGGAGGAACAGTGGATGGGATACGGCTCTTTCTGGGAATACTGCAAATTCACAGGTGCCTGACTTGATGGAATTCACGTTATCATTTTCACATATCACCCCCCCTCTCTCTCTCTTGCCCTCCCCCCTGTGTATTGTCTGTTTAGGGCAAGCGAGAGAGAGTGTGCTGTCCTTTGACAAAACAAGGCTCGCCAGATAATGTAAATTGAAACCTGTTTTTCTAGCTTTTAAAGTTGTAAGATGTGTAAGCAGGAACACATCATTATATCTTACATATGAAAAATACATAATATAGCTCCCAAACAAATGCAAACGTGTTTTTAAAAAATATGTTTTTATTCACTCATAATCTGACAATTTCAGGAAGACTAAGGAAGGACTAAGGAAATTGTCATCTGTTGTTGAAGCTCTGTGTGCTCGGTGACTTTGAGACCACTTGTTATCCCAAGTTGTTTGAATCGCCACAATTCAAATAGAGAAAAAAGAGCTGACTGACAAGATTTAAGATGTGGCTGTCAATGTTGGATTAAAAAAAGCACGTTGCCCGACGTAAGTTGCATTGCTTGAAAAATAATTTTATTTCAAGAGACTGGATAAGTAATTCAAGTGTTTTTTTAACTTCCTGAAAAACAAGTAATAATTTAACAATATGTGCAAAAGTTTTATGATATGTCGCTGTTGTGAATGTCTGTGGAGTGTATCTTATTTGCCTGTCCTGGCTGTGCTCTCTCGCTCGCCCTCCCCCCCCCCTCTCAATTCAATTCAATTCAAGGTGCTTTATTAGCATGACAGATGGGTACAATCAGTGTTGGCTATTTACTTTGTAATCTGTGGTCCTTTTAACTGTTTTTACATCTACTGTATTGTTTTGAGATGCCACTTTTAAAGGTGATATATAAAATCAAGGCTTTAACTTGCTTTAACTCCGCACGTCTGAGTTCTTGTGTCCGTCCTATCCGAACCCGAAAATATTACAATATGTATCTTAATAGCAGGTGGTGTACAGCTTTTTAGTATAGATTACACTTTTCTAAAATATATTTAAAAAATAAAAACGATTACAATCTAATCTTTCCACGTTTGATCCCAAGATCCCAAGAAAAATAAATCTAAACGGGGAGAAAGCTATGCTGAAAGTTTATTAAGATACTTAGAAGACAAAGATATCAATTTATGTTGCATTTGTCTGATTGTGAATCAAAAAACACATATATTTAAACACACGTTTGCGATTTAAATCAATATAAATGTTTATATTGTAACGCATAGGTGACTATTCATTGTTATTAAAATGACTTAAACATGATCATGTTGTGATATTTAGAAATATACATTTGTTTGGTGCGAGTGAAGTTTTAATTACAGCCAGCACTCCCGCAGAGAGGGGGTTGTACTTGCAGTGCATCAGTATAGATGGGAAAGCCAGAGCCGACCTCTACGCCGCCCCCGTGTTATGCTCTTCGTTAATGTCTAAGCCGGAACACATCATTATATCTCATTTTGTATTTCTTTTTAAAAAATTGTTTGCCCAACCTAACAGTATTGTTGTTATTGTTTTTATCCTGTAAAGCGCTTTGAGGAGCCACCTTTAAAGGCGCAATATACAATAAAGTTCATTATTATTACTATTGTTAATTTGCTGGACAGAGAGGTGAACATTATTACGTAGAAGACAACGATAGCGATTTACGTTGCATTGTGCATTGTGCTGCTGTAATACAGTTTTAAATAATTAAAAGTCTAAACGGTATTAGCTTTATTTATGGGTTTTAAATAAAGGCGATTTAAACGCGATTTAAATTAATATAGATGTTTATATTGTAACACATAGGTGACTATTCATTGTTATTAAAATGACTTAAATTTGATCATGTTGTGATATTTAGAAATATAAATTTGTTTGGTGCGAGTGAAGTTTTATTTAAACTCTGATCCAGGGAAACGTTTTATTTTTTCAAAGAAATGTTTGTTAAAAAAAAAGTCATGGCTCCAGCTGGATTCGAACACCCAACGTGTGATGTGGGAGTCAGGAACCTAACCCACAGCGCCACCGGCAAGGTCACATGAGGAGTGTTGAAAAAGCCCTACAAACATTATCAACAGACATCGTACAGCGTGCACTATTCTTGTGTTGCGGTACATGAATATAATTATATCGTTATTAATTTCTTTAGATACGCGATTCCATATTATATTCCCTTTTAATCAAATTCTAAAAGTATGCTTGTTGACTCCGGTATCACGTTAGTTAAAGACTTCGATGCTTAAAATGTTTAGGGAGAAATGGAATACTGGTGTGTATGTTTTCTTTAAAGTACCAAAACCAGCCATATACTGTATGTTTATGTTTCAAAATGAATATCGTTTATGGCCTTCACACGCGTTACAGTATGCTCTTTTTATGCTCAGCTACTAAGATTTCCCTTCAGTGGTAAAATTCATTATTAATACTATTAGTAATATCTTCGTTAGAGACTTTGATGGCGACAGCTCAAACATGAGAGGTTGAGCTTTATTAGCTCCACCTTGCGGAAATTCCGGATACTATTATTTTACTTGCGGTACCACGTGGTATTATGAGATACTATATGAGAATTTACGGTAACTCGCGGTAGACTGCGTGAAGCGCACCGCAAAATAATGCGGTATCGCCCGCCTGTTTTGAATGGCTGCATCTGTATGTCATTGTCCAAACGATTAAATAATAATCGTGGAAATACAACATGGAGGACGACTTCCAGTCTGTTGAACAATCCACAGATAAAACAAGAAATAAAAATATTTTTGGAGGAGAATGATAATTGGGAAGTGGGACCAGAGATGATATAGGACACATTAAAGGGGGAAAAATTATTGCTCTGAGCAGTCATAAGAAGAAGGTAAAGCAATTACAATTATTTAATCTAAATATAAAGTTAAAAGAGTTGGAGAAAAAACATCAAGAAAAACAGGATTCAAAAATCATGCAAGAAATAAAGAAGATTAGAAACAAAATACAGATGCAGCCATTCAAAACGCGTGGGGTATTTCGCGTTACACCACAGTGGGCGTGTTGCATCAAAACGCAGTATCACGCATCATTTGACATCATACCACAAAGTATTCGGAATCACCCTGTAAAACCACCAGGAGAAGCCAATAAAGCTTAACCTCTTATGTACAGCATTTGAGCTTTTAAATTTAAACTGTGTATTACAGCATGTTAATCATCAGTCATTAAAAAGTTGGTATATTTTATGAAAGCAAGATTGCTCAGTTGGGCAAAAGTACACAACCTACCTTATTCATAAATATTTTAATTATGCAGAAATATGTTATGCATCAAAGCCTTTACCGAAGATATTACTAATAGTTTTAATAATGAATGACTTTGGACAAGCTGTAAACTCAAAGTATTACGCTGGTCCACATTCTTTCTAACCGTCATTTTAAACTAAAAGACTTTTATTTTTTTCTTTGACAAACACCACAGCATTTCGCTGATCTAACTAATGAGGACAGGACATTAGCTAGCCAATATGATAAAGGAATAAATGACTTTTTTTGTTCATTTCTTTAGCACATTTGTACAAGCACTTGGAAACTGTCCAAGCCCTACTTTGTCAGGCATTTTCTTTTACTATAACAAGCATAGAAACTCCCTTGCTTTAAACAGAGCATTTCATAATTTCTAACAACGGAAATTATTTAAATAGTGACACTTTTATCATTCAACGAGAGCTCAAAATATCACAACGATCCACAAGAGATCAACAAAGACAACAGAAAAAGATATGTGTATAAGATACTGTCCATGGGAATCCAAGCGTTTTTATCTACGCTAAGAAGTAGTCTTTAAAATTTCTTTATTACACAGTGAAGTCAAAATTCAGGGATGTGCTTATATTAGACAATATAGAACTTCTTCGAATGTATGTCAGGCAATCAGACTTCAGGACCGGAATTATCCGTTTTATAATGGGGAATATAGTGTAAAATCCTGTGTTCGGTAGAATGTTTCAGGGATTCATGTGAAGGACAACAGAGCTTCCATTGGCCGAGTATCATTATTATTAATAATGATATTAATTTAAGGGTCTAAATATCTAAACATATGTATCTATATAGCAGATAGTATCACTGTTTTCCACTCTCTTTGTAAACCCAGACAAACAGATTCACAACGCGACGCTGTGTCACTGTGTAAAAAAAAATGGTTTGAACACCCTATATTATAATAAGCTGCTGAGCTAAGAATAGGAATGTTCCTGCTCTCAGAGGGGGTGGAAAGTGCCCATGGTCATTTAATTAGTATTACAATTCACACTGATTCCCTTGCAAAGATATGGACATAAGAATATTCGTGCGTTGTCAAAAAATGGCATTAAGCACTTAAAATTAATATGGTTAATAATAGCAAACTGTAACATGCTGTAACAAGATCGGCTAAACTGGGAAGAAAATGCTTTCAGAGAAAATGTTTCAGGTGTGAAGAACATAGATCTCCAATGCAATTTCAACCAAACCTGTTCCCACACACCCTCCCCACTGCCATTAGAATATGCTCAAAGCACTGAAATCTTTCGAGCTAATGATCAGGTGTTTCTGCCAACACTTTCCAGCAGCACTCCTGTGCCCAGACGAGAGAGAGACACAAGACAAGCCCGCCAGCCTGAGAGAGAGCGAGAGAAACACCAAGGGGTGGGGAACCAGGGAACTATTTACATGGAAAACGGGCAATCTCCCCAGACTGTCCGCCCGTTTTACTGTAACCTGGATACCTCTTTATTTAGAACTCACTTTCCCCCCTGCCTGTCTGACTTCTTTTAATCCTTCTGTGCCCGGTTTGCAGCTGGTAAGAAATTAAAAAAAGAGAAGTTTCACCAGAGCCTGTTCTCTTCTTGTGTTTAATTTTTAGTTTGGAAGGATTCAAGCAGGATTTAGATGAAAGGCAGCGACCTTAATCAAGCCTTAATCATAACTGAACCCATTCAGAGCCTACATTACATTTTAGCGTTTCATTCTGAGCAGAAGACCTTCACACCTGAAGAAGGCTTGCGTTTTCTCTCTTCTCTTTTAAGCATGTGTACAATGCTGTAATACAATTTAAAATAATTAAAAGTTTAAACAGTATCAACTAAACTCCATTAATATAAGTATCGAGTGGTATTAAATACATACAGCTTTTTAGTATAGATTACACTTTTCTAAAATGTATTTAAAAAATAAAAACGATTACAATCTAATCTTTCCACGTTTGATCCCAAAATCCCAAGATAAATAAATCTAAACGGGGAGAAAGCTATGCTGAAAGTTTATTAAGATTTTATTAAGAAGACATATATATAAATTTATGTTGCATTAGTCTGATTGTGAATAAAAAATACATTAAACATGCGTTTGTGATTTAAATCAAAATGCGATTTAAATCAATATAAATGTTTATATTGTAACGCATACTGTACAGCCTCCATTTCTCTATAAAAATGTAAAAGACAATCCTCCATACATTCAAGTGAAAAATTAACAATGCCAACGTAAACGTCGTATTTACAATTTGTTGATAATAGAAATGTTAAGTTCTCTAAAGCTTTGTGATAATAATTATAATAATTTCCCCAGGCATCAAAAGATCAGCTACACTGGGAAGATGTGACACCGAAGATATGATTAATAACCTTTTAAATTGAAGGGAGATCTAAAGGGATCCCCCCACACACACACACGATAGAAGCAGGAAGCAGAAGCAGGGACCGTTGTCAGAAGTAAAGAAGGTGACTATTCATTGTTATTAAAAATGACTTAAATTCGAACATGTTGTGATATTTAGAAATATAAAAAGTGGTGAAACAGCCCTAAACATACAGTATCAACAGACATTGTACAGCGTTTACTATTGCGTTGCAGTATATGAATATAATTATATTGTTATTAATTTCTTTAGATACGCGATTCCATATTATATTCGCAGAAAAGCTTAAAACTATCACTTTTTATACACGTTATTTCACATGTTACTTAAAGACTTCGATGCTGAAAATGTTTAGGGAGAAATGGAATACTAGTGTGTATTTCTTCTTTAAAGTACCGAGACCAGCCATATACTGTAATACTGTATGTTTATGTTCCAAAATTAATATCGTTTATGGCCTTCACGCGCGTTATGCTCCTATTCTTTTTATGCTCTGCTACTAAGATTTCCCTTCAGTGGTAAAATTCCATATAAATATTCAATACTAAAACGGGCACAGTAAAGACATTTAAATCTTTCTACGACCGACCAACTCACCACGAGTGCCCCTGTCGGTCAACCAATCACGTACCGCGCGGTATGACGCGCGATGACGTACCCGTGGCACGTGTCTGTGCCGCGCACTTTGAATGGCTGCATCTGTAGATGTCTTAAATACACAGGAAATTGAAAAAAATATATATTTACTAGACAAAAATATTATGAGTCAGGGTCAAAATCACTAAAGCTGTTGGCAAGAAAATTTAAAAAACAACAGACCGATCATACGATATATAAAATAAGGGACCAGAACTGTAATGGTGTATTATATAAATGGGAAGAAATCCAAAACACTTTTACAAATTATTACAGAAAACTATATACACAACCCCATTCAGAAAGTGAGGAAAAGATGGATACTTTTTTGGAATCTCTCAGTTTACTAACTCTTACGGAAGATCAAAATAATATATTAAAAGCGACGATAACACTAGAAGAATTGAATTCAGTGATTACGAGCCTCAGAGCTAATAAATAACCTGGAACTGATGGTTTTAATTTGGAATGGTATAAAACCTTCCAAGCAGAATTAATGCCAAATCTTCTTTCTACTTGTAACTCGGCATTAATTGATTAATTTAACTCGGTATTAATTGCCCCCATCATGGAGAGAGGCTATCATCTCAGTTATCCCTAAGGAGGGGAAAGATAGATTAGACAGTGAATCGTTCAGACCAATCTCAGTCCTTAATGTGGATTATAAAATTTATACAGCAATACTGGCTAAAAGAATTGAAAAGATTCTCCCTCATTTGTTACACTATGACCAAACAGGGTTTATTCAAGATAGACAAACCAATGAAAACATTCGACACACATTGCATATCATGAACCATATTCAACAATATACAGATGCAGCCATTCAAAATGTGCGGGCGATACCGCATTATTTTCCAGTGCGCTGTACGCAGTCTACCGCGAGTTACCGGTAAATACTGCTAGTTACCGTAAATTCTCCTATAATACCGCAAGCAAAATAATACTATCCGGAATTTCCGTAAAGTGGAGCTAATTAAGCTCAACCTCTCATGTTTGAGCTGTCCCCATCAAAGTCTTTAACGAAGATATTACTAATAGTATTAATAATGAATGACCTTGGACAAGCTGTAAGTGTAAACTCAAAGTATTGCCCTGGTCCACATTCTTTTTTTCATTGACCGTCTTTGTAAAAGTAACACCACAGCATTTCGCAGTCACGCATTTGTTTCCAATCATGCAAAGTACAGTAATTTTTGAGAATCTCCGATTCACCATGCCTTTCACATGCTCATAAAAGAGATTGATTTAGGAACATAAACATATTACTGTATGCAAACTGTACTGTATACAGTATGTATATGTATATTTAATGTCTTAACTGTGCCCGTTTAAGTATTGAATATTTATATGGAATTTTACCACTGAAAGGAAATCTTAGTAGCTGAGCATAAAAAGAATAGGAGCATTCTGCAACGCGTGTGAAGGCCATAAACGATATTAATTTTGGAACATAAACATACAGTATATGGCTGGTCTCGGTACTTTAAAGAAAACATACACACCAGTATTCCATTTCTCCCTAAACATTTTAAGCATTGACGTCTTTAACTAACGTGATACCGGAGTCAACAAGCATACTTTTAGAATTTGATTAAAAGGGAATATAATATGGAATCGCGTATCTAAAGAAATTAATAACGATATAATTATATTCATGTTGCAAAAAAACTGCAACGGACATAGCGTTCCATAATTTCTAACTACGGAAATTATTTAAACTGCGACACTTATCATTCAACCAGAGCTCGAAATATCACAAGGATCCTCGAGAGCACAGCAAAGACTGTATTAAAAGAATCGCGTATCTAAAGAAATTAATAAGATATAATTATATTCGTGTACTGCGACAGGGCTGTGTAGGGCTGTTTCACCTCTCTCTTCATGTGACTCTATTCAAAAGCCATTTAGCAAAGAGGGGATGAGAAGAGTGACAAACTAGTATACAGTACAGTACTTTAGATCTTTTTTTCTGAACCGGGGAAAATCTGATCATGTTTCTCTAAAACAATAATAAAAAACATTGCCACACCCGGACTGTTAAACCAATGCATTAGCACGTCAAAGCCCATTGAGGAGCCGGGCGCAATAACTGTTTTGTCCCTTGATTTACTGATCTGCATTAATTACAGAAATCGAGTTCCTGTTCTTTGCAGACGACCTGGTCCTGCTGTCGCCCACAGAACAGAGGTTGCGGCAGAACCTGGCGCTGCTGGAGCAGCACTGTCAGACCTGAGCGCTGACAGTCAAACTGGACAAGACCAGAGTTATGGTTTTCCAGAAAAAAACCCAGACCCCCATTAGTCTTCCTGAGATCGTAGGATTATGAACGAAAAAAAGCATCTTATTAAAAACACGTTTGCGTTTATTTGGGAGCTATATTATGTATTTTTCATATATAAGATATAATGATGTGTTCTCGCTTACACATCGCACGACTTTAAAAGCTAGAAAAACAGGTTTCGATTCACATTATCTGGTGAGCCTTGTTTTGTCAAAGGACAGCACAAAAAAAAACAGACATTGTGTGGTACAGCACGGAGCTCAGTCAATTCAAACAAGTTCAGTTTAAAAAAAACTTCAATGGACATAAAAACTCCCTTGCTTTTAACAGAGCATTTCATAATTGCCAATTACGAAATTTATTTAAACTGCGACACTTATCATTCAACTTTAAAAAAACTTTATTTTATATAGTGTTTTAAACTAATAAGTAATTCGATTGCTCATAAACCTAATCGCTTTTTCTACATAAACACAGCGTGATTGCTCTCTGAAAATGCTTTTTCTTTATATTTAGGCTCAGATTTCAACTATACAGATGCAGCCATTAAAAGTGAGCGGTACAGACACGTACCGCAGGTAAGATGACACGGGGTACCGCTGTGCGTGATTGGTTGACCGACAGGGGCACTCGTGGTCCGTTGGTCTGTTGTAGAAAGACTTACTGTTAACGTCTTTACTGTGCCCGTTGTAGATATTGAATTTTACCACTGAAGGGAAATCTTAGTAGCTGAGCATAAAAAGAATAGGAGCATACTGGAACGCGTGTGAAGGCCATAAACGATATTAATTTTGGAACGTAAACATACAGTATATAGCTGGTCTTGGTACTTTAAAGAAAAAAATACACACCAGTATTCCATTTCTCCCTAAACATTGTAAGCTTCGAAGTCTTTAACTAACGTGATACCGGAGTCAACAAGCATACTTTTAGAATTTGATTAAAAGGGAATATAATATGGAATCACGTATCTCAAGAATTTAATAACGGTATGATTATATCCGTGTACTGCGGCAGGGCTGTGTAATGCTGTTTCGCCTGCCTGTTCATGCGAGCTGTCTTGTAGCCTACTGGTCTAGGTGCGTGACTACCAACTGGCAGGTTGTGTGTTTGAATCCAGCTGGTACTGGACCTTCCAGTTTTATTTATTTATTTTTTAATCGCGTAACATAAACATATTACCGTATGCAAACTGTACTGTATACAATATGCATATGTATATTTAATGTCTTAACTGTGCCCGTTTAAGTATTGAATATTCATATCTAATTTTACCACTGAAGGGAAATCTTAACATAAACATACAGTATATGGCTGGTCTCGGTACTTTAAAGAAAAAAATACACACCAGTATTCCATTTCTCCCTAAACATTGTAAGCTTCGAAGTCTTTAACTAACGTGATACCGGAGTCAACAAGCATACTTTTAGAATTTGATTAAAAGGGAATATAATATGGAATCGCGTATCTCAAGAAATTAATAACGATATAATTATATTCATGTTGCAAAAGAACTGCAACGGACATAAAAACTCCCTTGCTTTTAACAGAGCGTTCCATAATTTCTAACTACGAAAATGCCAGGTGAAAGGATTTGTAAACATATTTTGTTAAAGCAAGTCAGTTTTTTCTGCAACACATAAAATACATTTTTCCAAAAAAGTTTAGCCTTTGTCACTAATGAAACCACTAAATAAAGACATAAATATAGAAAAAGATTTGTTTTATTTAATGTTGGTAGCAGGATGAACTGTCAGAGTGTATATTTTGTCGCAAAGTTGCTGCAAGATGTTAACAGTGAAAAAGGTATTTAGAAATGAGTTATTTCAAGATGATGCACTGGCAGCTGTGTGTTGTGACGCAGTGGTGGCCTGGTACAGCTGCCAACAACACACAGCTGCCAGTGCACCTCTACATACCCGACCACCACTGCATCACACAGCTGCCAGGGCACCTCACCGTGTCAGGCCACCACTGCGTCACACATATTTCAGCGCCATATATTTCATGGATATTATGGAATATAATGGATGGATATCTTAGTTATCTTTCTAGTTCACAGGTTTGCATGCATAATTTAATTTTGAAAGCCACTGAGACATCAGGTACTACTGTTGTATTTATGAAAAAGAAACAAAACAAAAAACATACTAACAACTGTGCCATCCTACTCCTTAGTTAATACATTTTATTATTCATAAACAGTTAACATTGTTAGAAAAATATTTTGAATTATATTTAACCCTATTTTTTCTTTAGTTTTGTATTTAACTTATTATATGATAGTCAGACTTAATGTATATTTGAACAATGAAAATATATTTTTACAAGATTTTACATTAAGCACTTAAAATTAATATGGTTAATAATAGTAAACTGTAACATGCTGTAACAAGATCGGTTAAACTGCGAAGAAAATGCTTTCAGAGAAAATGTTTCAGGTGTGAAGAACATAGATCTCCAATGCAATTTCAACCAAACCTGTTCCCACACACCCTGCCCCCACTACCATTAGAATATACACAAACATTTTAGCGTTTCATTCTGAGCAGAAGACCCTCACACCTGAAGAGTGCTGGCTGTGACGAATTAAACCGGTTTTACAGGTTTCAATCACAGACCATGTGACATGGGACTCAGTAAACTAACAGCGCCACTGGATTTGATAATACCTAACCAAAATCCGCAATATGGAAACAGAACCTGTGTGATTGTTGATAGATGATGTACTCGTAACATTTTTTAAGACGAACTACAACATTTAAAAAATGACTTGTATGTACTTGATATCTCTAATCAATCCACGGGTCCCAGCACAAAACGAAAGTAAAACGCATACCGTTTCGCGCTTCTTATTAGTTGCTCAAAAGTAATTTAACCGTATGAAATGCATAATATAAACCTAGAAACATATACGTGAGCAGTACTTAAGCACTGTAGTATCGGTGTTAAGACATACCTCTCAAATACTGTAAATCAAGTTAAAAATATCTCAAGACCGATTCTGGTCATAATGAAACCATGTTTCGTGTATGTTTTCTTTTTCATCTTGAAATAACTCATTTCTAAATACCTTTTTCACTGTTAACATCTTGCAGCAACTTTGCGACAAAATATACACTCTGACAGTTCATCCTGCTACCAACATTAAATAAAACAAATCTTAAGATTTCTATATTTATGTCTTTATTTAGTGGTTTCATTAGTGACAAAGGCTAAACTTTTTTGGAAAAATGTATTTTATGTGTTGCAGAAAAAACTGACTTGCTTTAACAAAACATGTTTACAAATCCTTTCACCTGGCATTTTCGTAGTTAGAAATTATGGAACGCTCTGTTAAAAGCAAGGGAGTTTTTATGTCCGTTGCAGTTCTTTTGCAACATGAATATAATTATATCGTTATTAATTTCTTGAGATACGCGATTCCATATTATATTCCCTTTTAATCAAATTCTAAAAGTATGCTTGTTGACTCCGGTATCACGTTAGTTAAAGACTTCGAAGCTTACAATGTTTAGGGAGAAATGGAATACTGGTGTGTATTTTTTTCTTTAAAGTACCGAGACCAGCCATATACTGTATGTTTATGTTAAGATTTCCCTTCAGTGGTAAAATTAGATATGAATATTCAATACTTAAACGGGCACAGTTAAGACATTAAATATACATATACATATTGTATACAGTACAGTTTGCATACGGTAATATGTTTATGTTACGCGATTAAAAAATAAATAAATAAAACTGGAAGGTCCAGCACCAGTTGGATTCGAACACACAACCTGCCAGTTGGTAGTCACGCACCTAGACCAGTAGGCTACAAGACAGCTCGCATGAACAGGCAGGCGAAACAGCCCTACACAGCCCTGCCGCAGTACACGGATATAATCATACCGTTATTAAATTCTTGAGATACGCGATTCCATATTATATTCCCTTTTAATCAAATTCTAAAAGTATGCTTGTTGACTCCGGTATCATGTTAGTTAAAGACTTCGAAGCTTACAATGTTTAGGGAGAAATGGAATACCGGTGTGTATTTTTCCTTGTGATATTTTAAGCTCTAGTTGAATGATAGGTGTCGCATTTTAAATCATTTTCGTAGTTAGAAATTATGAAACGCCCTGTTAAAAGCAAGGAAGTTTTTATGCCCGTTGAAGTAAAACAAAATGCCTGACAAAGTATGGCTTGGACAGATTCCAAGTGCTTGTACAAATGTGCTAAAGAAATTATACTTTGAGTATACAGCTTGTCCAAAGTCATCCATTATTAATACTATTAGTAATATCTTCAGTAAAGGCTTTGATGCATAAATATTTCTGATAAAGGTAGGTTGTGTACTTTTGTCCAACTGAGCAATCTTGCTTTCATAAAATATACCAACATTTTAATGACTGATGATTAACATGCTGTAATACACAGTTCAAAATTAAAGGCTCAAATGCTGTACATGAGAGGTTAAGCTCCCCCTGGCGGTTTTACAAGGCGACGCCGGATAGTTAGTCACGTGACACACGTGAACCGCGTGATACCCCGGTGGGCGTGTCGCGGTATGCCGCGAAATACCTCACCCATTTTGAATGGCTGCATCTGTAGATCGTATTATTATAAACTTTCTTGGAAAAATGTATTTTATGTAAACCATGTTTGCTATTAATTCATTTAGGGCTAGAATATGTTCATTGTCTTCCAATCGAGTCGAGTTGACATTAGAAGCTTGCCACGCCCGGACTGTTACACCAACGCATTAGCATGTTAAAGCGATTTCATTGAGGAGCCTAGCTTTCTTAACTAGTAAGTACTGTACTTCCTACCTTGAAAATACCTGTGAAACCGGTTTAATTAATCACAGCCAGCACTCCCGCAGAGAGGGGGGCTGTACTCGTTAATGTCTTAGCACAAAGCAGAAACTTCTTGTATTTTCCGATGACATACAAGTGGAAAGATTACAGATTTTAATCGTCTTTTTTCTGAACCAGGGAAAATCTGATCATGTTTCTCTATAACAATAATAAAAAACTTTATTTTACATATCACCTTTAAAAGTGGCATCTCAAAGCAATACAGTAGACGTAAACCACAGATTACAAAGTAAATACCCAGACAAACTCAAACGCGTTTTTAATAAAATGCTTTTATTCATTCATCAGAGAGAGAGCGTAAAACCTGGGCGTAACAGCTGTTCCTTTTTCTGATCACTCGCTCTATGGATAAACGTCTCGCCTGTCCTGTTCTTTGTTTTCCTAATTTGCCGATTATGCCTGCTGCGATCCACTCCTACCCTCACACCTAAAGAAGACTATGTTAAATTTCTTTGTGCGGTCCATTGTGCAATTAACCCTTGTATGTGCTGGCCTTGAGGTGATATCACATAAAGGTGATATGTAAAATAATGTTTTTATTATCGTTATAGAGAAACATGATCAGATTTTCCCCGGTTCAGAAAAAAATATCTAAAGTATACTAGTTTGTCACTGGTATACTTTTAATACAGTCTTTGCTGTGCTCTAGAGGATCCTTGTGATATTTCGAGCTCTGGCTGAATGATAAGTGTCGCAGTTTAAATACTTTTCGTAGTTAGAAATTTTGAAACGCTCTGTTAAAAGCAAGGGAGTTTTTATGTCCGTTGCAGTAAAAGAAAATGCCTGACAAAGTAGGGCTTGGACAGATTCCAAGTGCATTTTTGCAATTTACGTTGCATTGTCCAATGTGCTGCTGTAATACAGTTTAAAATACAGTAAGTCTAAACTGTATCAGCTTTATTTATGGGTTGCAATTTAGAAAAAGTCAAAAACCGCACTCAAAATGCAATTTAGAGCTTTCTGGCAAGAGGAGACACCCAAATTAATAATGTAACATGCCACTGTTTGTGCATGAACAAAGTTATACTGCTATTTTCCTTAGATACGCGATTAAAAAAAATAAATTTCTGGAATCCCCGGCGGAACACATTCCATAAGAATCAGTGCTTTTATATATCGCCTTTAAACACATATATTTAAACACGCGTTTACCATTTAAATCAAAACGCGATTCAAATCAATATAAATGTTTATTTTGTAACGCATAGGTGACTATTCATTGTTATTAAAAAGACTTAAATTTGATCATGTTGTGATATTTAGAAATATAAATTTGTTTGGTGTGAGTGAGGTTTTATTTAATCTCTGACCAAGGGAACGTTTCATTTTTTCAAAGAAATGTTTGTTAAAAAAAAAGTAATAGTTCCAGTGGGATTTGATTACAGACCGTGTGACATGGGAGTTAGGAACCTAACCCACAGCGCCACCGGCAAGGTCACATGCAGAGTGCTGAAAAAGCACTACAGAAACATTATCGACAGACAATGTACAGCGTGTACTATTCTTGTGTTGCGGTACATGAATATAATTATATCGTTATTAATTTCTTTAGATACGCGATTCCATATTATATTCCCTTTTAATCAAATTCTAAAAGTATGCTTGTTGACTCCGGTATCTCTTTAAAGACTTCGATGCTTAAAATGTTTAGGGAGAAATGGAATACTGGTGTGTATTTTTTCTTTAAAGTACCAAGACCAGTCATATACTGTATGTTTATGTTCCAAAATCAATATCGTTTATGGCCTTCACACGCGTTAAAGTATGCTCCTATTCTTTTTATGCTCAGCTACTAAGATTTCCCTTCAGTGGTAAAATTCCATATGAATATTCAATACTACAACGGGCACAGTAAAGACGTTTACTGTAAATCTTTCTACAACAGACCAACGGACCACGAGTGCCCCTGTCGGTCAACCAATCACGTACCGCGGTACCGCGCGTCATCTTGCGTCAAAATGCGCGACGCCGTAGCCAATTACCTCCGGTACGTGTCTGTACCGCGCACTTTGAATGGCTGCATCTGTAATTTAGAAGCTTCTTTGATAAGCCTAGATGCTGAGAAAGCTTTTGACTTGGTTAGTTGGAAATACGTTTATAGGGTCTTAGGTAGGTTTGGTTTTTGTGAAAATATTATCAAAGGTATTCAAACTTTATATGATAGACCAACAGCACAAATTAAAATAATTGGTTATTTATCTGATAGAATAACTTTAGAACGAGGGACTAGACAAGGCTGCCCTTTATCTCCATTGCTTTTTGCTCTCTATATATATAGCCACTAGCCCAGTGAATACGACAAAATAGCTAAATAAAAGGTATTTCTATACAAGGGAATGAGCACAAGATAGTACTGTACACAGATGATATTTTGTTATATCTGGAGGATCCCACTAGTTCATTTCTAGAAGTAATGAAACTCTTGAATAGCTTTGGCTTGATGGCAGGCTATAAGTTAAATGTTCAAAAAACACAAATTCTAACTTTTAATTACAACCCTCCCAATTTTTTAAAAAGCAAATACCACCTTAAGTGCAAAGAAGTTCAATGAGATATTTAGGAATCTATTTATCAAAATATATTTCTGTATTAGCAACAATTAATTATGTACCCGTTATAACTAAAATTAAAGCAGATATATTGAAGTGGAACCTGATCCCCTTTATGAGTTTCAGTTCTAGAACTGAATCTGTAAAAATTAACCTACTGCCTCGATTACTCTTCCCATTTCAAGCTCTCCCTGTCTCTGCAAAACAATTTTCAGAATGGGATAAGATGATTTCTAGGTTTATTTGGCAGGGGAGAAAACCTAGAATTAGATTCAAAACATTGCAACTTTCTAAAGATAAAGGGGGTATGGCTTTACCAAATTTGAAGGATTACTATGCATCTCAAGTTAAACCTCTCACTAATTCGTGTAATCCAGAATATCAAACCAGATGGAAAGATATTGAATTATCCCTTGTAAACAGCCCCCCAATTCAGGCATTATTAGGTAATAGGAATTTAGACAAAATTACTGAAAAAATATTCAATCCATGGATAAAGTTTCAATTAAGGACATGGAATACGATCACAAAAGAGTATAATTTAGGTGAGGCAGTAAAGATACTCCGATGGTGCGCCTATGATACAGAGTTTAAACCAAATAAATTGGATAATAGATTTAAAATTTGGATCACATTTTGTAATATAATGGATAACAATCAGTTACAAAGTTTTCAGTATTTGAAGGAGAAACACAATTTGGAGAATTCAGATTTTTATAGATATCTTCAAATGCGCCACTATTTTAATAAGGAGATTATAAGTAGAGATTTAGATATTGTTAATGATGGGGTAGTGAAAATAGCTAATAGAAGCCTACAAATCAGAATTACAGTGCCTTGCGAAAGTATTCGGCCCCCTTGAACTTTTCAACCTTTTGCCACATTTCAGGCTTCAAACATAAAGATATAATTTTTTTATTTTATGTGAAGAATCACCAACAAGTGGGACACAATTGTGAAGTGGAACGAAATCTATTGGATTTTTGAAACTTTTTTAACTAATAAAAAAATGAAAAGTGGGGCGTGCAAAATTATTCGGCCCCTTTACTTTCAGTGCAGCAAACTCACTCCAGAAGTTCGGCGAGGATCTCTGAATGATCCAATGTTGTCCTAAATGACTGATGGTGATAAATAGAATCCACCTGTGTGTAATCAAGTCTCTGTATAAATGCACCTGCTCTGTGATAGTCTCAAGGTTCTGTTGAAAGCGCAGAGAGCATCATGAAGACCAAGGAACACACCAGGCAGGTCCGTAATACTGTTGTGGAGAAGTTTAAAGCCGGATTTGGATACAAAAAGATTTCCCAAGCCTCAAACATCCCAAGGAGCACTGTGCAAGCGATCATCTTGAAATGGAAGGAGTATCAGACCACTGCAAATCTACCAAGACCTGGCCGTCCCTCTAAACTTTCAGCTCAGACAAGGAGAAGACTGATCAGAGATGCAGCCAAGAGGCCCATGATCACTCTGGATGAACTGCAGAGAACTACAGCTGAGGTGGGAGAGTCTGTCCATAGGACAACAATCAGTCTTACACTGCACAAATCTGGCCTTTATGGAAGAGTGGCAAGAAGAAAGCCATTTCTCAAAGATATCCATAAAAAGTCTCGTCTAAAGTTTGCCACAAGCCACCTGGGAGACACCCCAAACATGTGGAAGAAGGTGCTCTGGTCAGATGAAACCAAAATCGAACTTTTTGGCCACAATGCAAAATGATATGTTTGGCGTAAAAGCAACACAGCTCATCACCCTCAACACACCATCCCCACTGTCAAACATGGTGGTGGCAGCATCATGGTTTGGGCCTGCTTTTCTTCAGCAGGGACAGGGAAGATGGTTAAAATTGAGGGGAAGATGGATGCAGCCAAATACAGGACCATTCTGGATGAAAACCTGTTGGAGTCTGCAAAAGACCTGAAACTGGGACGGAGATTTATCTTCCAACAAGACAATGATCCCAAACATACAGCAAAATCTACAAAGGAATGGTTCACAAATAAACGTATCCAGGTGTTTGAATGGCCAAGTCAAAGTCCAGACCTGAATCCAATCGAGAATCTGTGGAAAGAGCTGAAAACTGCTGTTCACAAACGCTCTCCATCCAACCTCACTGAGCTCGAGCTGTTTTGCAAGGAAGAATGGGCAAGAATTTCAGTCTCTCGATGTGCAAAACTGATAGAGACATACCCCAAGCGACTTGCAGCTGTAATCGCAGCAAAAGGTGGCTCTACAAAGTATTAACGCAAGGGGGCCGAATAATTTTGCACGCCCCACTTTTCATTTTTTTATTAGTTAAAAAAGTTTCAAAAATCCAATAGATTTTGTTCCACTTCACAATTGTGTCCCACTTGTTGGTGATTCTTCACATAAAATAAAAAAATTATATCTTTATGTTTGAAGCCTGAAATGTGGCAAAAGGTTGAAAAGTTCAAGGGGGCCGAATACTTTCGCAAGGCACTGTAGGTAAAGGTATTATATCTAGATTATATAAAAGTTTAATGGAAAAGAAATCATATTCTACAGAGTATATAAAAGATAAATGGGTAAAAGAAAGTGAAGTTAGAATTTTGACTGAAGAGTGGCTTAAAATTTGTGAATTTCAATGGAGATGTACTAACTCACATTTATGGAGAGAGTTTTGCTGGAAAAACATTGTTCGATTTTTCATTACTCCAAGTCAGAAGGCACACCATACTGAGAAAAACTCTAAATGTAGGAGAGAGTGCGGAATCCAAGTTAATCATTGACATATATTCTGGAATTGCCCTAAAATAAGGCTTTTCTGGAAGGAGTTACATGAGGCCCTGGAAACTATATTTGAAAGGAATGTACCCTTTACATTTGAGGCTTTATATTTTGGTAAACTAGATTTTGATTGGAGAGGAACAGACGAATATTTGTTTGGAATCTTTATATCAGCAGGGAAGAAAGCTATAAAAAGAAAGTGGCTTCTCCCAGATTTACCAACAATGAATGATTGGATTGAATTAATAAAATATATAAAATGGAAAAAATAACATTTTCACTAAAATTACAAATGAAAAAAATATTGGTCTAGATGGGTTCAGTACATTAAACCTTTAAGGTCAGATTTTGTTGAGATACAAAATAACTGAAAGGTACATTTATATAGTCTCCTCCCTTTCATATTCATAAATGTATACATCTTCCTTCTTTTAAATGTATATAGTTTTGTTAAAAACTTATATAACTGTAAAAAACTAGGGGAACAAACCGGATTTTTTGCCTGTGATGTAAGGCTGAATAATGGTGGTTTATATGTAAAATGGTTTTGTTTTGTTCTCTAAAATAAAAAAATAAAAAAACATACTTGCTTTATACTGTTATACTGTACAGTGCATTAAAACACTATGGTCACTACACTGTGAGTAATGTTGCCCACTAAACCTCTTTCCCCACAATTTCACGGGGGCAAGGTCATGTAGCTGATTCACAGCTGGATACATTTTGTTTTCTTGCAAAATTCTAAAAAACATATTTACTAAAATTATCCATCTCAGTTATCTCACTGTGTTTGTCTCACTGTCTGCCCCAGTGCTCACTCACTGTTCACACTCCCAGTAAAATAAAAAACCTGCTTTTCCACATTGTCACCTCTCACAAGGGGGTAAAGAAATGTGCCGGCGGTAATTTTTTTCACTCTCCCAAACCCCCTGGACAGACAGGGGCAGTTGCTTAAAACTCATTCAACAAGGTGTGGTGTGTTAACAAACTCTGCTTAACAGAGCTGCTAGTAAGAGCAAGGTGACTTTCTGCTCAATTAAATAAAGCTACATTCTTCAAGCAAAATTAGCTTTAAAAATCTGCTACTTTGCAAGCAGTACACGACTTCTAAAAAAAGTTCCCTTTATTGTCTCAAGCAAACTCAACAAAGGTTTATTTTTTATAATTCAGAAATTTGAACAGTATGCCTCAGGGACTCATTATAGTTGGCGCAGGAAAATCAAAATACTGCACCCCCTCCCAGATGAGTCGCACCGCCTGCTGTTTCAAAGCTGTATGGTTTCAAAGTATGTGTGAAATTTATCTTTTCTTACTCCAGTTATTAATCCAGTCTATTTTTACTCATCCGGCTATGTAAAAAATATAGCCAGAAGGATCGCTTTAAAGGTAAAATTCCAAGCTGAAATGACAAGACTCAATGTGTCTTCTCTAACTGTTCAGTTTACAGCTCATCCATGGTCATTCATTATTAATATTTTAATGAACGGAAGGCAAATAGAAGGTACAAGCAAGATGGTGCAGCACGGTGACAGTTCAGCCCTCTACTCCCCTGCGCATAACAGGGCTGCTGGCGTGCTGAAGTGCTGGAGCTGAAGGAGGTCTTACCTGTAGCTCAACTGGAAAAACCTCTGTTGAGCAACACAGGAGATCCCAAACCCAAGAATCTGAATTTGTTCCAATGTTATTAATAATATATTCTGTATTGCATTTAAATTGGAATGTCTTTACAAATATAAGAAAAGGCGATACAAAACATAAATATAACCCTTTCCTCTCCTTTAACTTATAGAATTGCGTGAAGAAATCCCAAATCACAAAACCATCACTTATAAGAATTCACCCAGATAAACACAGAAACAAAATAACTCTCTCGTCGGGCTTTTAACCACCTGGGTGCAGCGCACTACATGACAGTCCATTGCCAACTACCAGTATAAGGAAAATAATATATATATATTTTTTAAAACAAATGTCAAATGTTTCCAAAATGTCTCCATGTGATATTTTAGCTGCTTAGTTACACGACTCCATATTAATATTACTATCAAGAGGTATTAAATCAGTACAACTTTTATTAAATTCAAGTATTTTAAACGTTTCATTAAACTATCTAAACCATTTTTTACTGCTTTAAAAGTCACTTAATGTTTGAGTTAAGCAGGAACACATCATTGTATCTTATTTTTTATTTCATTTTTAAAAATAAAAAAATAGTTTGCCCATCGTGTTGATAAGCTGTTCCCTGATTACTGGCAATTGTAAAAAATAACCCTTCCCCCCTCTCTTGTTTAATTTAAAGATTTCCGTGAAGAAATCCTTAAACACAAAACCATCACGTATAATAACGTAACATTTTCGGGTTCTTTTGGGGCTCAAACCCGGGTCTCCGGCGTCACTGAATAGGGAACCATTACAGCTCATTACCACTACAAGGACAATAGAAGTTACACGATTCCATATTTGTATAACTATCAAGTGATGTTAAATCACTACAAGATTTATCTTTTTACAATAACAGCAAGTGGTGTTCTTACTATGTATTCTTAGAAAAGGATAAAACGTTATAACTTTTTATGAAGTACAGAATATATAATGTTCTTAATAATGTTAGAACAAGCACGTTAAAACCAGAACCCATGTAAATTATCAAGTTAAATACTTTGATGCATAAAATATTTATGCATAATTAAGATATTTATGATGAAGGTGACAGGTTGTGTACTTTTGTCCAACTCAGCAATCTTGCTTTTATAAAATATACTGACTTTTTAGTGTTTAATGATTAACATGCTGTAATATACAGTTTAAAAGTATTAAAAGTCTAAAGAGTATACAACTTAAATTCTTAATTGAAAAAGATTGTCCCTCATCAGTGACCAGGATTCGAAACGTGTTAAGCTTCATTAGCTCCACCTAGCGGTTTTACATTGTGCTTCGGAATACTATTATCATATTTCAATTAACATGCAGTATGATGGGGTATATTGCGCCACTTCCACCATGTTTTAACACCGTGTACCCTGCTCATTTTGAATGGCTGGATCTGTATGTAGTTTATTCTTATCTGAGTAAAACAGAAAATAAAGAAAGAGTTTCCCAAATTAAAGAGAGGTTGAACTCAATGAGTTTGTGTTATTCTGCTTTATATGGTAAGGCGTTTTGCTTTTTAATAGTATTTTTCATGTTATGAAGTCGCTTTCACCAGTAATCCGCTTTACTTACACTAAATATATAAATTAATATTATTAACAATGATCAGACACGTTATTATACTGTTACAGCTTTTACTGTTACAGCTATTATATTGTTACACCTAAAGTTTGTAACACTTGGCAGAGTAAACACTTCTAGCTTCAAAGCAGAGAGGATGTTTGCTGAGGTCTGGGGGGGTCCCTTGAGCAGAAACAATTGTAAAGTTTACCTTAGTATATCTAGGGTTAATGACTGTCAAGGAGCAGTACAGAAACACACAATATAAGATGACCTTAAGAATACAGAAGAAGAAACAAGAAGCAGTTAAGAAGAGAGAGCCCACAGAGTCTGGAGGAGCTGGGACTTGAAGCTTGTGACAGGAGAGAGCACCTACTTCATGATCATCCAAACAAAACAAAACCTGACTGGAGCTAAATATCTGAACCTTGCTAGAGAGAGCATGCTATTCTGTGTTTTTAGATAACTTGGATTTCCTGGGTAGAAAATACCTGTTAGAAAAGTCTTTCCTGATTAGGGTGCATTTTTATGCAGGTCGTGTCGCATTTTTTTTAAAGGCAGCTTTTCTCTTATTTGGCCTCTGTGGGCATTAAGAGACTAACTCATTCATGTTTTTAATTTATTAATATAATTTTAATATTTAACACATTGTGATATATAAAAATAATAAAAATGTTAAATATAGTGTACATATTATTTACTTTATTTGTCTTTATTTGTTAAAAATAAAACTTGTGCTCCAACTGGGAATCAAACATGGGACCTTCTGGGTGACAGGTACACACTTACCTCACTGTACCATAGCGTCGCTCAGTAACACAGGTGAAACAGACATGTCCAAATGTTTTCAAAAGAATCAAAAGTGAACAAATCAAATAAATTGATGCAGATGTTTACAAAGAAAGCAGAATACAGTACTACTGTATTATATTTATAGTATAAATATATTTAGATCCTGAAATTAACATTTACTGATTTCTTTAGTTACATGATTCCATATTAATATTCCCTATTACCCGGATTTTAAAAGTATAACTTTTTTACAAGAATATCAACAAGTATTCATAGAAAAGGTTAAAACATTATATATTTTTATAAAGCATATAAATATGATATATAAACATATAAATATATGTTATATATAAGTATATAAACATAATATAGTCGTAATGAGCATGTCAAAACTTTTCCAAAATAACCACAACTGATCAGTTAAAGACTGATGCATCAAATGTTTATGAAGAAGGAGGAATACTGTTGTATTTTTAACTACCACAATAAACCATATACAGTATGTATATTTATATTCCTAAATTATTATAATTTGTGACATTCATAGACTTTATGCTCCTGTTATGCTTAGTTACAAAAATTGCAGTTGTAAAATTCCATATTAATATTCCATATTAAGCAGACTGAAACATGTACAGAACAGAAACAGATTATCATCTAACACATCACAAGTGGCAGCTACCAATCATCTTTGGACAGTGAATTACATTATGCAATGCACTACATTACAGCCAGCTGCCATATCACTCTGGAACTCACAAGTGGCAACCCACTGAAGCTGAGGTTCTGACTATTTGTGGTCATTAAAAATCCCAGGGCATTTCTTGAAAAGAGTAGAGGTGTAACCCCGGGGTTCTAGCCAAATTTCCTATTTGCCCTTACCAATCATGGCCTCCTAATAATCCTCCTCTATGAATTGGCTTCATTACTCTGCTCTCCTCCCCACTGATAGCTGGTGTGTGGTGATGCCAGGTGGATGCTGCACATTGGTGGTGGTGGAGGGGAGTCCCCATTACCTGTAAAGCGCTTTGAGTGGAGTGTCCAGAAAAGCGCTATATAAGTGTAATTATTATTATTATTATTATTATTATTATTAAATTTTAACATATTTGGAAGAAATACCATGTATTCTGAGTGGCTCTGTCTGTAAGTATCATAAGTAATGCAGCACATTTGAAACAAATTGCCAACAAATACTACAACTCTTCATGTAGATCACATTTAATTTAATTAAATGAAATGCCTGCTGCACAGCCTGTACATATTCACTCATACATTACATTACACTATTCATTACAGTGACTAGTGAGCAGGAAAGGCTGCATCACGATACAATTTGTGGGAACTCAGATGCATGTTTTTGACAATATGGAAACTTACAGTATTTTCACAAAGTTAATAATTGTGTGCTTAATGCAAAAATTGTAAAATTGTTCTAAACGTCAACACATTTATTTTGTTACCGAGATGCAATAATTGGGAGAAACTGGGACTGTAGTTTCCTTTTAGCTCTAATTGCGTTGGTTATTTTGGGAAGGTGTTGATTACATCCATTGTAATGGAAAATTAAACACAAATCGGAGTGAAGCTTTGGTGATCATGTGATAGGGTCTGAGTTCAACTTTTTTAATTAATACATTGCCCCCTGGACACAATAAAAACATTCTTTAACAATAAAATTATATAAAAACCTACATTCACATTTCTGAATATCATATATATCATAGTATGTCAAATATTAAAAAGAGGATTAATAATAAAGTAACAATATGAATTAACTTCTAGCCCAGAAATCTCCAGGATACACAGAAAAAGCAAGGGAATTTAAGGATGCCCTTAAACAGAAATCGCAGTTAAGTTTTTGAAATATATACAGCACTTACTTTTAGATACAAATTAATGACAATATATATGTTTTAAATCACGACGTTTAAAATCTAAATTTTAGTTTATTGTTTTGGCTGCTGTACTGGCCTCACTAAACACATCTTTTATCCAGCTATCCAGTCAGCTAATCTCTCGTTAAAAGAATTTATTTGAATAGAAAGTGTGAAACTGTAAAATGTAAACAAGAACATTTATAAATATTGCGAGCAAAACAGACAATACAGTCCCAAATCTCTAAACAATTTTGCTAGACATGAATACTTACAGACACTGCCGTCTTTGGACCTATAAAATGCGGACGTATTTGAAATACCATACTTTGCTCTAATTATATGTTAAACAAACTTCGTCTGAGAACTATATATAACTTCCTGTAATAATGTGTAACATCAGAAGTTATCTCCAGAACTAGGGATAACAGATAACAAAAAAACTACCATCAGAGGGAGCCACAAAAAAAATTAATGCAGAAAAAGGTTTTTTTCTTCTTCATAGTTGATATAATTATTACATAGTGGTTATATTATTATATTAGCAATTTTAAAATTATTTTGCTTCATCTGAGTTTTCAGAAAACATTGTTGGGTATACAGAAGAACTATAAAATTGCACTTACAGCATTTCAGCTTTACCCTTTTGATGTAGCACCTTAAGGAGTGTTTTGTGCCTTGGCGCTGCATTGCTTCCTTGCAGCAGGGGAGAGGGAAAATGGGTGTGGGCTTTCATTTTCACTCTCGATTTTCAATACACATTCCCAAGAGTCACTGATGCAGCTTTAGCTTAGCAAAATGTCATATCCACCATCTCTCTTCTCATCAGCAATAAGGAGCTCCCCCAGGATCGCTGAATATCCTCAGGTATCTCAATTTTACCTCCTATCAAAAGTCCACAAACCCAACACCCCTAAACGCACCATCATCTCAGCATGCAACTGCCCCACAACTTGCATCTCAGTATACAATAACTACAGTAATAAGACAATTTAACTTAACAGGGGACTGCAATGTTAATACACAATATAATAAATAACATTAATATGACACTGTATAATGCTGTACATTACAACGTCTTCTCACCTTCCTGACCCTTGGGGATAATAAAGACAATCTAATACTAAAATAGATATATTTAATAATGTGTACTAGATTGGCATTTATCTATTATTTAAGTTATAGATAAGGAACAGTCTTTCTCTAACAGTCTCAAAATCTACCACCACCACCAATTATAATAATAATAATAATAATAATAATAATACAGTGTGTGATGTATGGGGCTAAGCATTGACTGGGATTCGAAAAACAGGCATTTCGAGTGAGAGCCCAAATACTTCCACACACCATGTTAAGATAAGATACAGATGCAGCCATTCAAACTTCCCAGTACAAACCTGTACCCCATACAACTACCCACAAGCCACCGGGCATACCGCAGTGACTGGCTGGCAAAAATGACTGACAGGGGCACTCGTGGTACATTGGTCGGTAGTGAAAAGATTGAATCATTTAATCTCTTTACTGTGCACATTTTAACCCGCTTAGTATTGAATATCTATATGGAATTTTACAACTAAAGGGAAATTTTAGTAGCTGAGCATAAAAAGAAGAGGAGCATAACGCATCTGTAGGTCATAAACGATATTAATTCAAGAACATAAACATATTATATAACATAAACACCTGAAGAAGGCTCCACGTCCGAAACGTTGTTCTCTTTCTTCTTTTTTTCTTCTTCTTTTTTCTTCTCTTTCTTCTTTTTTTCAGCATGGAATAAACCTATTACTTGTTCCTTTGCAGCCTACGCATGCTGAGGCAGCTACCCACATAAACATATTATGTAAACTATACTGTATATGGCGGGTATTGGTAGTTTAAAGAAAAAATACACACCAGCGAATATGCTCATTATCGGAGTAAACAAAAGCATACTTTTAGAATTTAGAATTTTAGAATTTGATTAATAGGGAATATAATATGGAATCGAGTATCTTAATAAATTAATAACAATATAATTATATTAAATGTACTGTAGCACAAACAGTAGTATAAGACTTTCTATTGATATGTGTACAGCTGTTTCACTGCTTGCTACGTCACTGCGTCTCTGGTGTGATGGCTTAAGTGACTGATTTATAAGGCTGAGGTCTGGTGCTCAAATCCAGCTATCGCCATGAGTTTTCTTTAAACAAATAAACATTTCTTTGAAAAACTAAAATAGCAAATATTATGGACACTATATTGAAATTTTTTATATTTCTAAATATCACAACATGTTCGTACTGTATGCAGACAGCGGTACCGCAGGGTGTAGGGCACAAACCCACGTGAGCCCGAAAGCCCTACATTAATATAGCGCATTCGCCCGGCGCTGCAGCCGAAGAGCGCCCAGCTGGGGTACGCAGTGAGCAGCAGGGCGGGGATTAGGAAAGCCACTGACCAGTGCAGCTGACCCACTGTGAAACGGGTGTAAAGTCTGGGGAAATCTCTCGTTTTCGTGTAAATAGTTCCCTGGTTTCGCACCCCTGTGTGTTGCTCTCTCTCTGCTCTCTCTCTCTCAATTCAATTCAAGGTGCTTTATTAGCATGATCATAGCAAATAAAAATAATAAAATTAACATGAAACAAAACAAAAAAAAAGATCTATAGACATATTACAGACATTTACAACAAAGACATATCATAAAATATTAACATATACTGTAAACATACTGAGCATTTTTGGGAGACAGACTCACTGTTCCTCAGGCTGCAACAGGAGATCACATACTGAGTTTCTTCCTCCCTTTCCCAGTAGGATTGGAACCCGTTGTGATTCTGGAAAGTGTGGGAATTCTGGGATTCGATTTCTGAATTTAGGGAAGAATGTTTCTCTAATCCCAGAGTATCTGTCACAGTGCAGTAGGAAATGCACCTCTGTCTCTGTCTATTTCTCCCCGCTAGCAGTGGGAGCACAGCCTGTGTTCTCTGGGCAGCCAGGTTTGCCTGTGCCTCCCAGTTTCTGTCTCTAACCCAATTTCGCTACATTATTAATAATATCTTCCGTGTCGCATTAACATTGGAATGTTCCTTTTTTACAAGTTTAAAAGGAGGTGATACACAAGTGTCCCCTCTTTAACTTTAAATTTCACCAGAACCACACAACATTGTCCAATAATACTCTTCTTGTGTCTAATTTTTAGTTTAGTAGGATTTAAGATACTGTATATAAATATAATTGTATCGTTATTAATTTCTTTAGATACGCGATTCCATATTATATTCCATTAATCAAATTCTAAAAGTATATTTTTGTTTACTCCGATAACGAGCGTATTCACAGAAAAGGTAAAAACGATCACTTTTCTCACAAAGTATATAAACGTACAGTAATATGGTCAGAAGGAGCATGTAAAAACATTTCAGCAATAACCACATGTAAGACTTTGATGCTTAAAATGTTTAGGGAGGAATGGAATACTGGTGTGTATTTTTTCTTTAAACTACCAATACCAGCCATATACAGTACAGTTTACATTATATGTTTATGTTCCTAAATTAATATTGTTTATGAGCATGTGAAAGGCATGGTGAATCGGAGATTCAGTTTACCAGGGTAATACTTTGAGTTTACAGCTTGTCCAAGGTCATTCATTATTAATACTATTAGTTATATCTTCGTAAAGACTTTGGTACATAAAATATTTCAACATAATTAAAATATTTATGATAAAGGTGGTAGGTTGTGTTCTTTTGTCTAACTGAGCAATCTTGCTTTCATAAAATATACCAATTTTTTAATGTTTAATGATGTAATACACAGTTTAAATTTAAAAGTCTAAAGAGTATACATCTTAAATTCTTAATTGAATAAAGATTGTCCCTCAGCAGTGATCGGGATTCAAAACTGGGTGTTTTCTGGTGACAGCTCAAATGCTGTACATGAGAGGTTAAGCTTTAGTGATTCCGGATACTATTAACATAATCTAATTTGTATACGGTACCCGCGGTATGACGCGTTTTGATGCAACTCGCCTACCTCGTTGTACCACAGTGTACCTCACTCGTTTTGCTGCATGTGTAAGATCACTTTATTAGTCCTATACAATTTCTTGCATTAGTAATTTGTCTTTTCATATACCTCAGCTTGCTCTCCATGAGAGACACAGACATGGAAAGAAGCTTGGGGTCAGAGTGCTGGGTCTGCCATTTATATGGTGCCCTTGGAGCAGTTGGGGTTAAGGGCCTTGCTCAGTGGCCAAACGGAGTAGGATTTCTCTGCCAGCCACAGGATTTGATCTTGCAACCACAGGCGCAGATCCTTAGCCACAGTGCCACCACTCAATATTCACCACTCCACATGGTGGTTTTACAAAGTAGTACAGTCCTGCAACAGAATATTTAAAAAAAACGTGCTGGAAAGTTGTATGCATGTATGCTGTATTAAGGTACATTATTCATTGTGCATTCCGAAAGGCTGGATCTGTATGTCATTAACCAATGGTGATCAATCTTCCAAAAGTGGTGATGATACATAATTGGCTGGGTGTCACCCAGGATTTCTTTGGCAGGTACATACAGCTTGGTATTCAACTGCAAGTCCCATGACTTATTGACCACAGTATCATGGAAGGATACTTCCATTCACCATGCTTACTGCAGATTTTTTGAGACTTGCAGTGTAAAGAAAGGTTCACTTGAAGAAGGCATTGACATTGTCCTAATTCCTCTTGCAAAAAACGGCAAAAGATCTTCGTGGGCAGTATAGCTGATAACTTCTAATTTCAAATGAAAGAGAACACTAGAGATTGATTGGTTTGGGATAGAATTACAAAAAATAAGAACCACCAAACATATAAATGCATTTATTAATGATTAGTCAAACACATTTTACATATTAAAACACACATGTTTTTGAATAGTCCTCTAGATGCATCAGGTGAAATGCCTTAGCTCAGCTAGGCTTGAAACCGAGACTTTCCCTTACTGCCTATTCAAGGTTTAGTTATGCGTTTTTGTTTCGGTCATAGTTTAAGGGGCATTATCTCTACAGTTAATGACAATAATTTTTCCTTAAAAGAAATTTCTAAAGAAAAAAGCTTAAAGGTGCCAGATTCAGAAAATGTTCAGGATAGTTCTTTAAATAAATCCTTTTGTTTTATTGTTCACTGCTTATGATATCAACTGTAATGTGTCCCAGCAGAAGTATATGAATTACCACCCACTGTCAACTGTCTGAACCACATCATAGATACTAACCACCCACAATGCCACACATTTAAGAAACCTCAATGAGAGATCATAAGGACTTTGGTAGCTGAAGAAGCTAACGCTCTTGGCAAATTACAAACCTTTGCTTTTCTACATACAGCTGGTGGAAACATAGCAGAGAATATGAATAAGTAGATCAAATTAGTTTAGGTGAACAGAAACTACTCCACTTGGTTCTCCTTTACTGTGAAACTGAACTATAAATCTATTTTATGTTGATCAGTACATTTTTACACAATTCATGAAAAGTAGAGAAAACTTAAGAATCACTGCACCATATTGTTTAACAATTAAATGATTTTTAAGAATATCGCAGGCACTCTGTAAAATTTCTATGCATTCTATTTCATATAGTTAAATATATATATATAATATGCAGATCTGGGTGGCACAGTGGCATTTAGCTCTGCTGTCTCACTGATGTTGAGGCTAGGTTCAAATTCCATATTGTGGTGTGTTCTGTAGGGATGTTCAATACCGTTTCAATTCGCCTTCTAAACACATGCTGGCTGGGGTAACTGGTGCCTCTAAATTGTGCCTGTAAACATGCATACATGTGTTTGTATGTATCCTGAGATGGACTGACATCACATTCATGTGTAGATCTGTATTGCACCCAATGAGCTCCAGGTTCTTGGAACCCTAACTGGGTATAATTAGCTTTAGGATATTGGATCAATGCACTTACAGATATAAATGAATTTCAATTAACTTTCTTTTCTTTAAAATTCTTCAGTGTAAACCAGAAGGCATTAAAAAAGAAATGCATGAGTACTGGAACCAACAGCACCTTTTGTGTTTTTAATGGATATTAGTACATTACTGCTTTTGATAACAACTAATTAGGCTACGTTTATCTTAAAGTGTACTATCCCATTTTTGGTTCTACAACATTCAACCTCATTTTCAACCATCACATTTGTATATGATGTGTTTAGAATATGTCCAGTTTCTTGTAATTGTTCAGATTGTTAGAAATATACTCATTGCTGAACCACTGCAATATTATACTACAATACAGAAGACAGATTTGTGGATGAAGACATGGAAATTTCACAGAGAATGTTCACTCAGCAGATTATTACACAGTGGGAAGAGTGGTGTTGTAATCAATAATTGCAGTTTATACATTTTATTCTGTATTTGCATGGGCATTGCTTCCACTATATGTAAATGAGGCCATTTACAACCAGCACCCCACATTAAGTCAGTCTTGTGTAAGAGACACTACAATTTACAGACTACAGACTCAGAGACAGTTTTTCCCCCGCACTATCAAACTATTAAACTCCCAGCCTCTCTCACTCTCACCTATGATCTCAACCTCACAGTGCCTTCTTTCTTACCAAAAACTCAAACACATACTGAAATCTACCTCTACCTTACATGTCAAAAAGCTCACTCCCCATAATTTCTATCCCTTTATTACATTCTGTTGATGTGTGTTTTTGGACATCTGATGTTGTTTTTGCACCTGTTACCTTTTTGTTGATTTGCACATTGCCTGTTGTTGTTTTGCACATTGCCTGTTGTCTCTGTCTTTTTTTTGTAATACAATTGTATTGTTGTTGTTGTTTTTTTCTTTGTACTACTTATCGTCCGAGAGCTAGCTAAATAGCATTTTGTTATACCATATACCTGTATATGAGTATAATGACAATAAACTTGAACTTGAACTTAGTGTAACTACACTACTACAGTGAGTTTGCCAAGCCAGAGGTATGGACAAACACTTTTCCAAAAATCTGTATATATTGTTGCTAAGCTATGTACCCACACATTTTTGATTGACATTACAGCATTCTGTCCTTTGCTAAAGCAGGTTTATAAACAAATTAAGGTACTTGGTGCACTTTGCTTACACTAGATTTGCTGCTCATCCAAACAACAGATACCTAAAACACCATACCTAAGAAACGCGACTTCAAAAACCAACTAACAGCAACACATTTTTAACTGTATTTTTAAGAAAATGAAACCTCAGAAATCAGAAATGATTTCTCACAAAGCTGCACAATTTACTCAGTTACTTGTAGGAAAAAGCTTAGGGAAGGTGGTAACCTCCAACCTGCCACCTAGCTACAGTGCCCTCCAGAATTATTGGCACCCTTGGTAAAGATGAGCAAAAAAATGTCTTTATTGTTTATCAGCTTGACCTTACACTGAAAATATATATGAGAAATCTAACATTTCAGTGAGGTAAAATTATTCAATATAAGCCATCTTATTTTTATAACTAAAAAAATACTATCCTGAGCACTTAAAAAATGTTGATTTTACTAGACTTTGCTAGACGCATGAGATTTTCAAACCAAGGCGTGAAACTGTGAAATTTGGTCCCAATGCGTGAGGCATGAGAGCAATGCAATTACGCACCACTGCTGCAAACTGGCTGACAAATTATCTCGCAATATAAAGCATAACTCATTTAAATAATCAAATCTAAACACGTCAAATTAATTTTGATAATTTTGGAATTATCTCCGTCACCATATTGTTCCAAGACTTTTTTGTTCACTTTTCTGTTTTGGACATTGTTTCTTCTACAGATGCAGCCATTCAAAGTGCGCGGTACAGACACGTACCGGAGGTAATTGGCTACGGCGTCGCGCGGTACTGCGGTATGTGATTGGTTGACCAACAGGGGCACTCGTGGTCTGTTGTAGAAAGATTTACAGTAAACGTCTTTACTGTGCCCGTTGTAGTATTGAATATTTATATGGATTTTTACCAAGGGAAATCTTAGTAGCTGAGCATAAAAAGAATAGGAGCAAACTGTAACGCGTGTGAAGGCCATAAACGATATTAATTTTGGAACATAAACATATACTATATGGCTGGTCTTGGTACTTGGTACTAAATAGATTCCTAAATATCTCATTGAACTTCTTTGCACTTAAGGTGGTATTTGCTTTTTAAAAAATTGGGAGGGTTGTAATTAAAAGTTAGAATTTGTGTTTTTTGAACATTTAACTTATAGCCTGCCATCAAGCCAAAGCTATTCAAGAGTTTCATTACTTCTAGAAATGAACTAGTGGGATCCTCCAGATATAACAAAATATCAGCTGTGTACAGTACTATCTTGTGCTCATTCCCTTGTATAGAAATACCTTTTATTTAGCTATTTTGTCGTATTCACTGGGCTAGTGGCTATATATATAGAGAGCAAAAAGCAATGGAGATAAAGGGCAGCCTTGTCTAGTCCCTCGTTCTAAAGTTATTCTATCAGATAAATAACCAATTATTTTAATTTGTGCTGTTGGTCTATCATATAAAGTTTGAATACCTTTGATAATATTTTCACAAAAACCAAACCTACCTAAGACCCTATAAACGTATTTCCAACTAACCAAGTCAAAAGCTTTCTCAGCATCTAGGCTTATCAAAGAAGCTTCTAAATTACAGATGCAGCCATTCAAAGTGCGCGGTACAGACACGTACCGGAGGTAATTGGCTACGGCGTCGCGCATTTTGACGCAAGATGACGCGCGGTACCGCGGTACGTGATTGGTTGACCGACAGGGGCACTCGTGGTCCGTTGGTCTGTTGTAGAAAGATTTACAGTAAACGTCTTTACTGTGCCCGTTGTAGTATTGAATATTCATATGGAATTTTACCACTGAAGGGAAATCTTAGTAGCTGAGCATAAAAAGAATAGGAGCATACTTTAACGCGTGTGAAGGCCATAAACGATATTGATTTTGGAACATAAACATACAGTATATGACTGGTCTTGGTACTTTAAAGAAAAAATACACACCAGTATTCCATTTCTCCCTAAACATTTTAAGCATCGAAGTCTTTAAAGAGATACCGGAGTCAACAAGCATACTTTTAGAATTTGATTAAAAGGGAATATAATATGGAATCGCGTATCTAAAGAAATTAATAACGATATAATTATATTCATGTACCGCAACACAAGAATAGTACACGCTGTACATTGTCTGTTGATAATGTTTCTGTAGTGCTTTTTCAGCACTCTGCATGTGACCTTGCCGGTGGCGCTGTGGGTTAGGTTCCTGACTCCCATGTCACACGGTCTGAGATCGAATCCCACTGGAACCATGACTTTTTTTTTTAACAAACATTTCTTTGAAAAAATGAAACGTTTCCTTGGTCAGAGATTAAATAAAACCTCACTCACACCAAACAAATTTATATTTCTAAATATCACAACAGGATCGAATTTAAGTCATTTTAATAACAATGAATAGTCACCTATGCGTTACAAAATAAACATTTATATTGATTTGAATCGCGTTTTGATTTAAATTGTAAATGCGTGTTTAAATATATGTCTTTTTTAATTCACAATCAGACAAATGCAACAAAAATTGATATCTTTGTCTTCTAAGTATCTTAATAAACTTTCAGCATAGCTTTCTCCCCGTTTAGATTTATTTTTCTTGGGATCTTGGGATCAAACGTGGAAAGATTAGATTGTAATCATTTTTATTTTTTAAATACATTTTATAAAAGTGTAATCTATGCTAAAAAGTTGTACACCACCTGCTATAAAGATACATATTGTAATACTTTCGGGTTCAGATAGGACAGACACGAGAACTCAGACTTGCGGAGCTAAAGCAAGTTAAAGCCTTGATTTTATATATCACCTTTAAAAGTGGAATCTCAAAGCAAAGTAAATACCCAACACTGATTGTACCCATCTGTCATGCTAATAAAGCACCTTGAATTGAATTGAGGGAGAGAGGGGGGGAGGGCGAGCGAGAGAGCCAGGACAGACAGGCAAAAAAGATACACTCCACAGACATTCACAACAGCGACATATCATAAAACTATATTTGCACATATAGTTAAGTTATTACTTGGTTTTCAAAGTGCAATGAAATACAATACTGTTGTTGTTGCTGTTATTGTTGTTTTTATCCTGTAAAGCGTTTTGAGAAGCCACCTTTAAAGGCGATATATAAAAGCACTGATTCTTATGGAATGTGTTCCGCCGGGGATTCAAAAAAAATTTTTTTTTTAATCGCGGATCTAAGGAAATAGCAGTTTAACTTTGTTCATGCACAAACAGCGGCATGCTACATTATTAATTTGTGTGTCTCCTCTTGCCAGAAAGCTCTAAATTGCATTTTGAGTGCGGTTTTTGACTTTTTCTAAATTGCAACCCATAAATAAAGCCGATACAGTTTAGACTTATTTTAAACTGTGTTACAGCAGCACAATGGACAATGCAACGTAAATTGCAAAAATGCACTTGGAATCTGTCCAAGCCCTACTTTGTCAGGCATTTTCTTTTACTGCAACGGACATAAAAACTCCCTTGCTTTTAACAGAGCATTTCATAATGTCTAACTACGAAAATTATTTAAACTGCGACACTTATCATTCATTCCATTCCATTATCAGTCTTCCATTTCTGCCTAAACATTTTAAGCATGAAAGTTTTATGAAACGGTACCCAAATATGCGATTGCTGTATAGAATGAATTTTAATTTTAAAAAATTATTTAACACGAAAATTAAGCTGGAAATCTCGCCCCCTTCTACTCGCCCCTGTGAAACCGGTTTAATTCGTCACAGCCAGCACTCGCGCAGAGAGGGGGGTTTACTCGTTAATGTCTTAGCCGGAACACATCATTATATCTAATTTTGTATTTCTATAAAAAAATCGTTTGCCCAGCCACTATTGTTGTTATTGTTTTTATCCTGTAAAGCGCTTTGAGGAGCACAGCTTTCTCACCACTTAGATTACTTTTTGATACCATCCTTACACAAAGCAGAAACTTCTTGTATTTTCCGATGACATACAAGTGGAAAGATTACAGATTTTAATCGTCTTTTTTCTGAACCAGGGAAAATCTGATCATGTTTCTCTATAACAATAATAGATTTAGAAATATACATTTGTTTGGTGTGAGTGAAGATTTATTTAATCTCTGAGCCATACTGATTCTTATGGAAGCCAGTTTCCGCCAGGGAGTAAAAAAAAAAACACACTATGGTATTCTCTCCGATGCAGTGCAGTTAAAAACATATCTCTGATGCTGTTCCTAAATGAATATCGTTTATGACCATCAGACGCTTTATGCTCCTTTTCTTTTTTCCAGTGGATTGAACAGGGAGACGCATTTCATGATGTACTTTTCACTGATGAAACAACAGTGGCTCTGGAACAGTTTTCAACCATGTCGTTTTATAAAAAGGGGAGATATGTACGTGTTACTGAAGCTAAAAGTTTAGCCTTTGTCACTAATGTAACCACTAAATAAAGACATATAGAAATCCCTACGCTACAGACTGTATATGGCTGGTATTGGTAGTTCAAAGAAAAAATACACACCAGTATTCCTCTTTCTCCCTAACCATTTTAAGCATCAGAGTCTTACATGTGGTTATTTCGGAAACGTTTGTACGTGCTCCTTCTGACCATGTTACTGTTTACCGTTACTGACCATATTAAGTTTAAGTGCCTGTGGGCCCTTTTCCTGTCCGTGGGGGGTGGACCGTCTTTCATTAGAAGGTTAGTCTGTTCTACTCTGAGAATGTAGAGGGGATGGAAAGTAATTCCGTGTCGCATTAACTAACCTCTTGTATATATGTGTTTTTTGATTCACAATCAGACAAATGCAACATATTATTAGTTTTTAATAAAATGCTTTTATTCATTCAGCAGAGAGTGAGAGGGACATCCAGCAGAGAGAGACACACATACCGGTTTTCATTGACAAAAAGTAATTGTTTTTTACATTCCTCTTGTCTAACAGGAATGTTTTGTTTGTGGACAGACTGTTAGACTAGAGGAAAAGAGCGCCTCCTTCTACGAAGCATTTGGTTGATCCGATCACGAATTCTTTTCCAGTCGCACGAAGGGTTGAGAATCTCCGATTCACCATGCTACTAATGGTTTCCCGGAGATTGCAAGGCAAGGCACTTTTGCCTCTAGACCCATCGAAACATAAATTGATATCTTTGTCTTCTAAGTATCTTAATAAACTTTCAGCATAGCTTTCTCCCTGTTTAGATTTATTTTTCTTGGGATCTTGGGATCAAACGTGGAAAGATTAGATTGTAATTTAAACTGCGACACTTATCATTCAACCAGAGCTCGAAATATCACAAGGATCTCAAGAGCACAGCAAAGACTGTATTAAAAGTATACTAGTGACAAACTAGTATACTTTAGATATTTTTTTCTGAACCGTGGAAAATCTGATCATGTTTCTCTATAACAATAGTAAAAAACATTATTTTACATATCACCTTTATGTGATATCACCTTAATGACAGCACATACAAGGGTTAATGGCACAATGGACCGCGCAAAGAAATTTAGAATAGTCTTCTTTAAGTGTGAGGGCAGGAGTGGATCGCAGAAGGCATAATCGGCAAATTAGGAAAACAAAGAACAGGACAGGCGAGACGTTTATCCAGAGAGCGAGTGATCAGAAAAAGGAACAGCTGTTACGCCCAGGTTATATGCTCTCTCTCTGCTGAATGAATAAAAGCATTTAATTAAAAACGCATTTGCGTTTGTCTGGGTATTTACTTTGTAATCTGTGGTTTACATCTACTGTATTGCTTTGAGATGCCACTTTTAAAGGTGATATGTAAAATAAAGTTTTTTATTATTGTTATAGAGAAACATGATCAGATTTTCCCCGGTTCAGAAAAAAAGATCTAAAGTATACTAGTTTGTCACTCTTCTCATCCCCTCTTTGCTAAATGGCTTTTGAATAGAGTCACATGAAGAGAGAGGTGAAACAGCCCTACACAGCCCTGTTGCAGTACACGAATATAATTATATCTTATTAATTTCTTTAGATACGCGATTCTTTTAATACAGTCTTTGCTGTGCTCTAGAGGATCCTTGTGACATTTCGAGCTCTGGTTGAATGATAAGTGTCGCAGTTTAAATAATTTTCGTAGTTAGAAATTATGAAACGCTCTGTTAAAAGCAAGGGAGTTTTTATGTCCGTTGCAGTAAAAGAAAATGCCTGACAAAGTAGGGCTTGGACAGATTCCAAGTGCATTTTTGCAATTTACGTTGCAACAGACAATGTACAGCGTGTACTATTTTTGTGTTGCGGTACATGAATATAATTAGATCGTTATAAATTTCTTTAGATACGCGATTCCATATTATATTCCCTTTTAATCAAATTCTAAAAAGTATGCTTGTTGACTCCGGTATCACGTTAGTTGGTTAGACTTCGATGCTTAAAATGTTTAGGGAGAAATGGAATACTGGTGTGTATGTTTTCTTTAAAGTACCGAGACCAGCCATATACTGTATGTTTAAGTTCCAAAATTAATATCGTTTATGGCCTTCACACGCGTTACAGTATGCTCCTATTCTTTTTATGCTCAGCTACTAAGATTTCCCTTCAGTGGTAAAATTCCATATAAATATTCAATACTTAAACGGGCACAGTTAAGACATTAAATATACATATACATACTGTATACAGTACAGTTTGCATACGGTAATATGTTTATGTTCCTAAATCAATCTCTTTTATGAGCATGTGAAAGGCATGGTGAATCGATTCTCAAAAATTACTGTACTTTGCATGATTGGAAACAAATGCGTGATTGCGAAATTCTGTGGTGTTACTTTTACAAAGACGGTCAATGAAAAAAAGAATGTGGACCAGGGCGATACTTTCGAGTTTACAGCTTGTCCAAGGTCATTCATTATTAATACTATTAGTAATATCTTCGTTAAAGACTTTGATGGCGACAGCTCAAACATGAGAGGTTGAGCTTTATTAGCTCCACCTTGCGGAGATTCCGGATACTATTATTTTGCTTGCGGAATTATGGGAGAATTTACGGTAACTAGCGGTATTTACCGGTAACTCGCGGTAGACAGCGTAAAGCGCACCGCAAAATAATGCGGTATCGCCCGCGCATTTTGAATGGCTGCATCTGTATGTTTGTATTATTTGATGTTCAATAACACTTGGAAAAAATATCCTTCCTTTCCTTTTTGACGGCATTCAAACATTTTGTGTATCCAATTGTATATAACTCCAGTAAAACACTGGGAGTTCTTGTAATAGTCGTACAGTTTCGTTTCAATTCAACAAAAGAATTTGTTTCTCATATTGTGTTTTGAACTGAAAAGTAAATGAATTAAGACCTTGCCTTGACCTTATCTTTTGTTTTACACTTGTAAAGACTTTAAAGGCAATACAAACACTAAAGCACATCCCTTTCCCACGATTATGAAAGATACATGTTATGATACTATAGGGTTGAACCTAACCTATCCTTTTTAATTGCATTCTTCTGGATTGGTTTCAAATAGTGTCAAGAGTCTCTCAAGTTCAATACATGCTTTTCAAGACTGTTTTCCTTATTTACTCTATTATTTTTTGCTTGCTTTAGAAAGCTACTGAACTGCTGATAACCATGATAATATATAAAGATATTAGGAATGGCAAGCTGCAAATACTAAATCACACTCAACAAGGAGTCTAAAACTGCTTAGAAACATGTGTTTGATTCTTTTTTCATGCTTTATTCAAACTTTCAGCTCTGGGAATGTTCTGACATGTTCATTGCTTTGCTAAAATTAATGAGACTCCAGTTCTTTACCCTGCAATCCGTTCAAGGTCCCTGACCCAGTCTGCCCCTGGCACAATTCTATTCACTTGTGCTATTAAAGACAGACACAGAAACTGTCATGCCTCTTATCATTTTATGAGGTGCAAGTGTTTTTAGCATTCTGTGTGCTTGTTATGTGAAACTGAATTAAATCATTTTTACCAGCAAAATCAAAACACAGCATCACAAACATTAAGAAGCAAGACAACCTTCAGCCTCCAATCTTCACAATGGTATATTTTGTACCCAACACAATCTTTTTTTATAAGACCATTTATCTGGAGATGCAGTTCAGAGATCCTCCAAAGTTCATTGAAAATGGCAAAATACAAAATACAAAGCAAAAACTCACCAAAACATAAAACTCCATGTCCTTACTGTGTAATTGTGAAAACTCCATCTGTATTCCAGCTGACTTACATAGAAATAAAAAGATAAATTAAAAAATGTTATTTTATTAAAATGCTATTTTAAAACTGACTGCCTACAGAAAAAATGATCTGTTTGGTAGAAATAGCTGTCATTTAATAAATTCTGACCAGAGACTTAACGCATTTGCTATTATTTTGTTTGTCCGTCAATCAAGTGAAGATCACAAACTTTTGTCATCAGTATACACCAGGGTAAAAATGTGAAAAAAACACTGTAGCATTACGCAGGGGCGTGTTCAGTGTGGAGGTGGAGCCCTGGCCTTAGCAACCACAGCTGTCTTGGCTAATTAAAGACAAGCTACAGCTGTGGGGGTCCATTAAGAACACATTGAACACCTCCCCAAAAGGGACGAGCAGACCCCCACAAGGGGAGAGGTTTCCAGCAACAGTCTCGGAGGGGATTGTGACTAAAGGCTGTCAGCTTTCTTTTTTTTTATTTTTCTTTTCTCCAGTCCCACCATGTATCTATACATAAAGTCTCCATAAACAGCACATTAGATACTGCTTTTGTTGGGGAAATTAGAGAGATGCATAAACCAGCAACTATTTTTGAGAAAAATAAATATTGCCGTTTTAAAACTTGGCACTCACACACCTGTGAGGCCCTACGATCTGAATTCTAACAGAGGAAGACAGGATATGGCCTCAGGCAGTTACAGAACATGGTTTCTGTCATCTGTACTTATTCTTCAGTACTATTAAATGGCAATGGGTGATAAATGGATGGCCAGCCTTTAAACAAAAATGTAAGAACAGAAACTCCCAACTAGGAGGTGCAGGCGCTTCAATTTTCACTAACAAAGGCTTGGCGAGGTGCAAGGGATTCTTGTTTTTAAACAAAAATGATTTCCTCACATCCAGGATACAAAAAAGCAACAGGATAGAATGCTTGAAAATGTAGTAAAATCATGTCCAGCAGCTGTATGAGCACGATTTAATTGTTCACACATGTCCACTCACTCATTGCCCTAGCACAATGAGTCACTTTTAACATAGAACACTATTTAGAATATGTTGCACTATGCCTATAGTAAATTGTGTACTGGGGAATACAGTTCATCTGTTATCAAAAAGGAATCATATATTTCCAAAGCAGTATCTTTTCTTGCTAATTTGTAATCACTCAAATTGTATTACTTACCTTTTGTCTTTACTTTGCCTATTGCAATGCCACACAGGGAATCAATCACACATTAAGGATGTTGATCCAGATGGGCCAAAGATGACAAACGCATCTGTCACAACCCGTCAGGTTACTTTTTTGCAGTTTATTTATAAGGTACTCTTCTCTGAGAGTAATTTTGTTAAGTGCTCCATCACTGGGGAACATCTATAAGTTGTAAACTTGGCCAGGAAAATCTCCATATATTTATTTCTCCCTCTCACTCTGAGCTTTATCTTAACTAAGGACTTCTGAGCCCTTCACCAGGCTCAGTGATCTCTATGCCAAGTTACACCATCCTAAGCCTAACCCCAAAAGTCCTTACTGTATCTCTCATGAAAATTTAGACCAGAGTGTTAACTGTCCATGTCCCTAGCCCTTCACTCAAGGGAAGAACATGAACAGCTGCCTCTCACACTATTCCTTTGGGCATCACAGCATTGGAAATCCCTCTGTCATTTGTTCCTGTTTTGCCAGAACTGCTCTATCTTACCGCCACTCTGCCTTCCAACTTCTTGGCAGCTTACAGCTACTGGTGCCTCAATCCTTTGCCCTTCACAGACAGCCAACTACCACTGATGCCTTAACCTTGCATTACCAGCCTGTGTCCACTAGTGTCTGCTGATGCACCTCAATTGTGCCTAACAACCACAGACTTCACACATGCATCAGCTGCAGCCCTTACGATCCCACCACAACCACGTCTACTCCACAATAAAATCACAGCCAGAGGCCAAAAGAATGACTCTTCAAAAACTCTCAAACACACACACACACACACACACACACACACACACACACACACACGCCTTTTAGTCAGCTCAATAGACATGACTGACAACTGAGAAGTCTTGCAATTAGATAGCAGTTGGCACACCTCTGGAACAGGCTGATATTAAGTGCTCATGGACAGATCCCCTCCAGGTTCCTGGGTCTTAACATTGCTCCCCTTCTGGGGAAAGCTGCGGTCTGCTGGTTTCCCACACAATATCATACTCAGCTGCCAGCCTCCTGCAGAATAAGTGCCTGCAGTTCTCTCTTATACAGCACTCCAAAAAGACAACCTGCATAGCCTGGTGTCTTTTACATACACCTTGACAATCAACACACTCAACAGCCTCCTGCTGAATACGTGATCACACGTACTGAGCCTGCTCACTCAGACCACAGACCGGCTCGCTCACAACAATGATCAGTAACATCTCAGGTGCACCTTAGCTATGGCCCAAGCAGTCTCACTAATGTGCCTTGACATGAGTCAGATGAACACTAACACCACACATATCAACACCTCCATATCTCCAAGCTGGCCAGTAACATACTAAACAGAAGATACACTCTTGTGTCTTTCTCACACCTGTGTAAAAGAGATTTCCACCCTGTCTCTCTCAGTCCAGGGAAGTAAGTAGTCTGTATTTGTTATGCCACCCACAGCTGTAACTCATCAAATCATTTATAAGTTAGAAAGAGATATAGGTTGTCAGGGAGAAGCCCCATTTCGTCCTTGGATGGCACTACATTCCCTTTCCCCAGGATGAGGATTCTTTGGTAACAAATAGTGTTTGCGAAGTAACTCACTGATACATACACAAACCATCCCTGGGAGAAGTAATATCCACGCTCATCACACATTAGCTATCAGTGGGGAGGAGTGCAGAATGATGAACCCAATTCAAAGATGGGAATTATTAGGAGGCCATAACCGGTAAAGGCCAGGGGGAAATTTGACCAGGACGCCAGGGTAACGGCATAACTACTCTTTTCAAGAAATGCCCCGGGATTTTTAATGACTGCAGAGAGTCAGGGCCTCGGTTTTATGTCTCATCCGAAGGATGGCGCTTGTTTACAGTATAGTGTCCCCATCACTATACTGGCACATTAGAACCTACACAGGCAGCGGGGTGAGCACCCCCTACTGGCCCCACTAACACCACTTCCAGCAGCAACCTTAGTTTTTCCCAGGAGGTCTCCGATCTAGGTACTGGCCAGGCTCACACCTGCTTAGCTTCAGTGGGTTGCCAGCTGTAAGTTGCAGAGTGACATAGTTGTTTTTAAGTTGTATGAAGCTTTTTAACATTAGCTCTTGAGACTATAACTAACTACTGTTTCACAATTACACTTGTGGCACAAATACAATAATTCTAATAATTGTAATGTGCTGGTGTGTTTAGAGTCTCAGTAGCTTCGCCACTATCAGTAACCACTCACAGAACCAGCTGACCCCTAATCTCACTGTGTGATATCTGATGCAATTCTTGTTCCTCAGCCTGCTAAACGCTTAGTTGAAATCTAGAGGAGTTAATTTTAGTGAATAACACAGCATTCATATGCCAAGATGTCTTGGCTGTTCATGAACAACTCATTGATGAAAAAGGAAGAGTGCAGGAAAAAGGGATTTTTCTCTGAACTGGATGATTCTTTGCACTGTTTGATAGCTCAACATACAGAATTGTAAGTCTTAATTAATTTATCAGAATCATATTTCACTATAATGTATAAAATTACTGTTTGCCCCAAATTTGAAAGCAATTCCTATAATAAAACTTACTTTAAAAACCAATTATCATTGTTTATTAAATCTAAATCCAAACAGTAGCTGACTGTTTCAATTTGGCACATTAATAATTGTCCTGCTCTTCACACCATATGAATTTCATTGATTAATATACAGGATTATGGCAGTGTTTTACCCATGATGTCTAAATACTAGTATGTTTTCAATAGCAGTTTTTGGCCTGTCTGCAGCATAGTGACAAAATACAGTACATGCATAAATTCTGTCCAACAATGCAACCAGGATGTTTAATAGAACACACATTACACAGCCACAAAAGGTGCAGGCAACATGGTGATGGCTTGGCAATTGCAGTTTATTGCTGAAACACACGCATGGACTCCTCAGCAGAAGAATACAGCTCCTGTTTCAGGCAGTGTGAAAGGGCAAGTTCTACAGTGGGCTCCCCGAGTTGGCTCATCATCAAAAGCAAGTTACAAACAACCACATAATTGTAAATAAATCTTTAATGTCACACTGCTTTTTCCTCACCATCTTAGGAAAGTCCGATTTCTTTGGATCGGCAAATCAATATATGGCATGTATAAAAAATAAATCAAGCATTTTAGCAAACTTGCCAATATAAATGCAAAACTGAGACCACAAAGTATAGTTCCATAAAGGTACTTATAAATGTCATGTTTATATGGAGTACCCTCAAGTATATCAAAGTAAAATAAGTAAGTCCAACATACAAAAGGTTATTTGTCTCTTATGGTACTCAGTATGGTTGGGTACCGCATCTGGAAAACATACCACAGTATAGTGCAGTACACATGCATGTACCGTGATATGTACCACGGTATACCACAAACTATTTAGCATGTTTATATATAGACTCTCTCATAGTTTGATTTAATGATTAGTAAAGCATATTGAGTTGTATACAATATAATGAAAATTGTTGTTTTGTTGTTTTATTGGAACCAAAGAACTAGAAATAACACTGAACAGTGTAACAGAACAATTTAACAACATGCAGATTTTTGTCAATAACTAAATTAAAAAAAACATTTTCACAACAGTTTAAGACAATCGTACTTGCAAAAAAATCAAAGCATGTCTAATGGTAGTAATGGAATTAAAACCATGATCAAGACTAGACTTCCTTCCCAACTAGAGTTACAGAAGAATCAGAAAAACTAGAAAAAACAGCACATGTTCAATGGGTTATTGAGAGCGCCCGTATCGATGAAAGTCAAAGTCTCTCTGAACCAGTCAGCTGCAATTATTTCTAAACTTACTAGCCAATGATATGCAGGAAATACCTTTAGTATGACTTTTTTTACTCACCCTTTTAAAGTTAATAACATTTTTATCACAGTCATTTTATTCTTTTAATCATATTTGACTTTATGAATGTAAATAGTACAAAATCTTTGTTAAAATTGAAAAAATAAAACCGCTGACAAAAATTGCTGGAATTTACCAAGAGTATCCAGTACAGTCTGAAAAGTAACATGGTACTTACTGCGTGACTAAAGAACTGCAGGTTAACGCTATACCGGTTTTACTGCGCACCTCTAGTACTCAGTTTGTAAAGGACTGAAACAACGCAGAGTAGATCTAACTCCACAAAATAAGCAAATGATATCTTGTATTAGTGTTTTGAGACACACTTCCCATGAAATATCTACAGTGTGTACTACATAACATTCTTTCTAAAAGAACATACATCTCAAAACATACACATATCTGAATGTGTTATAGTCACACTGATGCCAACCAACATATTTTGTGATTTACAAATCCAAAACTTGACAAAGGGACAATTTACCATACAACATACTGTAGGTCTGGTTAATGTATATTCATTTCAATTCAAGATGTTTTATTGGCATGACCAATGAGTAAATCAGTGTTGCCAAAGCAAACCAATATAATTTACATAAAAAACCTACAGACATTAAATTATAGTCTCTTACTCTTCTTTCACTCTTCACTGTGCATTTTAATATGTGAGTTTCACAAGAGAGGTGATATTTGAAAACACAAACGATAGGAATTATTATATACTGTACAATTTACAGCAAGCATCTAAATAAACATATCACTGATAGAGGCACAATATTACATAGTTATCATTAGGAAAATGGCTTTGTAGTAGTTACATTAACAATTAACAAACAAAACAGGTATATTCACTATGTTGATGAACAATTATCTTCAATAGGGCTGTTCAATAAAGAATGCAGAGTGAAACTCACAGGCTAGCAGCGTGTATAGCCACTATGTAGCATGTACAGCTTTTATTGCTACATTTATATCAGCGACATCCTCTGCACCAAAGTGCTTCTGGGGCTTCTGTCTCATAACCCTTGTACAGCCCGAACAAGCATGTGTCTGGTCACTAGACCCTAAGCCTTAAGAACAACACATAATTGCAAGTCATCCCACATATTTTCGATGAGGCTCGAGTCTGACAAGTACTGTCACACAGTCGTCTCTCAAGAAGGCCATGGTTACATAACTGATCAATATGAGGATGTGCCTTATCCTGTTGGAATGTTGTCATGTTAGGATGAGTCTGCAATAAGGGGAGCAAGTGAGGTCTCAAGACTTGGTTCAATGTAGCATAGCGTTTTTATTTTGCCATCAATAAATCCGAGAAGAGTTATGTAGAGACTAGCACCCCTGCCCAGATCATTACAAGTGAACCTCCCCATCGACTTGTCTAATACACTAATAGTTTTATCATTCTGCAAGGCTATACCTCACTGTATTGCATCGATAAGAAATAGTGAGCACTGGATCCTTGTGTGCTCACCTGCCCTGCTAATGATAAAGGTTGTTTACCTGCAGATTCAGAGGACCCTAATGCACAGGTTGTTGAGAGCAGGCATTTCTGATGCAGTGAAACCTGCAGCACAAAAAGCATCATAAAGATGGTGAATCATGTGTCAATCTTGAAAAGGTGAAGTTACTTGTGGTCTCCCAGAGCAAGGCCTACCATAGACAAAATATGTTCAACTGTAATGTTCTGCTAGATTAGAAACCACTGGCTCTGAACACCCTAGACGACAACCAACAATATGACTCAGCCAGGCCTCCAACATCCTGATGACATGAAGCCATTATACTTCTGAGAAGGTAGCTAGATATTCAAAAGATTAAATTACTCCATCATTTTTATCAAACCAACTCTTTTACTAATGAGGCTATTTAGTGAAATAGTGCATCATGATCAGTGGTACCTTGATGATATCTCCTAGCGTTAATCCCACATCAGCAGGGTCCGCTTGTCGGCACGCCTGTCTCCATTTGGTGGTTTGAACCAAATCTTTGAGCTGACGTTGCCATTAATTGCGACGGAGAATACTCCAACCGGCCCATCGCTCCGCCTGCCGTCGGAGTCGGGGAGGAGAACAAAGTAATGTAGCCAATTCATAGAGGGGGATTATTAGGAGGCATGGGAAATTTGGCCAGGATGCCGGGGTTACACCCCTACTCTTTTCGAGAAACACCCTGGGATTTTTCATGAGTAAGGACCTCGGTTTTATGTCTCATCCGAAAGACGGCGCTTGTTTTACAGTATAGTGTCCCCGCCACTATACTGGGGCATTAGGACCCACACGGACTGCAGGGTGAGCACCCCCGGCTGGCCTCACTAACACCTCTTCCAGCAGCAACCTTAGTTTTTCCCAGCAGGTCTCACATCCAGGTACTGACCAGGCTCACACTCGCTTAGCTTCAGTGGGTTGCCAGTTGTGAGTTGCAGGGTGATATGGCTGCTGGCAGTGGTACCTTGATGATCATTTAATCAAAATGATTCAAAAAACCATTTAATCAATACCCGAATCTACTGTGTTTACTTTAATTTTCCAAAGAGATACGCCAATGTAGTTACAAGTTTCTTTTGGTGCTCATTTCTTTTTTATGTTTAGACATTATTTCATAAAAATGTTTAAAAGTGACAACTGAAAAATAAGAATGACTTTTTATTGAATTCACAAGTTTCAACGAATTTCAGAAAATACTATTACAGTTTAACAATTTCAGGTTAAGTGAACTTTGCCCAGCATTACCTCTTGACATTCAGCACTACAATTAGTGCTAATGTAAGTGTCATTAACAACTAAATAGGGCTTTCAGAATCTTTCCTGGTTGTGTTAAACTTCCTTAAATAATATTACACACCATTTTGATTTCAGAGTCACACAAGACTCATAACATGGATAAAGGTTTTAAAAAGCAATCAGTGCCAGTGAATTCATAATTGTTTATCTTACACGAGTTCTACTGGGGACACACTTTCCCAGATATCCCTTCAAAAGAAAAAAAACATGCAAAGTTATTTGTTTTATTAACTAACTCAGCATAAACATTATATGCACAAAGTGTAAAAAAAAAACATTGCAACAAAAACAAAGAACCACCACATTCAGCAAAATGATCTGTGTGAAATTAAAGTTACACAATTCAAAAGATCTCCAGAAAAATAAACAAATTTACATGAATTATCTCTTGCTTCACTTTATCATGAAGTATTCATGTCATTATTCTGATATAGTTTATCATCAGTTCTTTAGAAGGTTAAAAAAGACCATTATAAGAAAGTACTATAGCTAACTTAATATATAAGTACTATATATTTTGAGACTAGCTGCTTATGTGAAGTAATATGTGATGACAATAATGTAGAATCACATTTTATAAAAACTCAACATGCAACGTAGAGCAGTGCTTAGGGGATCCGGACTAGTAAGTGGAAGATTGTGGGTTCAAACTTAAGGTGAAATATGACTGTTGTACCCTTGAGCAATGTATTGCACCTGAACCGTTTCAATAAAATTCTAGCCTTTGATCATGTTGGTAAAGAACACAAAAAGAAACAAACACTGTCAATTTGAGGCATTGAGTACAAATCCCAATTTAAAAAAAATATTCATAAATTATTTACAAAGCAAAGTCATGTGGCTCCTTGAACCTGGAGGGACATTGTTTTGTTCCACAGGCCACACTCAGAAAAGAACAAGCAAAACTGCTGCGTGTTTAAATGCGTATACAAATACTAATTGATCTCTTTTAATTTCCAATAAACTAAAGAAAAAGTTCACCTCAAAACCTTGAAATGATTTTACTTTCCTTGAACTTTTCTATTTGCTATTCAACTAAACTAACTGCGTATATGGTTCCATAAGTATGGTATGGTTTCTGTTTGAAAACCTTCTGGGATGATCAGAACTAATAAATGTTTGTTTTTTTAATCATATGCGCGATTTGCAACCCAGTTTTAATGTCAACTGGATCATTTGGATCCCAGAAACAGAGGTAATCCACATTTCATGATATGCGCAATATAAAAATAGTTTACAACGTTTTAGGCAAATCATCTTCCAGGAAAATACCTCGTATTTCTGTGGATTAACCGAATACGGCACTTAAAACTCAGCTGTGTACAGTATGTGATAGACAAAGTACAGATAGCCCATTTGATTAAGTTTAAATTTCGTTGATTTCATGTGAAAAGGGTAATCTCACAGTTTGGCATTACCACGTAATCGAACATTAAACACAATAAACAATTATGCTTGTTTTTTTTTCCAATGTCGAGAACAAATCTCGTTCTATACGCTTAAGACGCAAGACGTTTACTGTATTGCTTATTTAAACACGTTATTTGGCGCACTTAAAGATTGTGTTAATGCAAGTAGATAACGTTTATTTAAGGATAAGATGCATTCAGAATTTCAATGTTAATTCTGTAAGAAACTCATTACGACATGATGATTCAGACCAAATTAACACCAATCAGTACTTATAAGTACAATAAGAAGCGAATACTTTTTTTACCAACTACTAAAGTACGCTAGTTGACACATAAACTAGTTGTAGCTTTCTCGTGGACATTTAAAACGTTGTAAGCAAAACTCAAACTGGAATGAAAGTGCTTACATGTTTACGTTGTAAAGGAACGGATTTGATTGAAGAATTGCAACCACCTAAGTTTCTCAAAAAGTACACGGTTTCTTTAAAAGTGACACGTTTTGAGATATGCTGTTACAGTGATATAAAACTGGTAGATGCTATCAAGCTCCGCAGACCCTGATACGTGGACGTCTGGAGCTTTGTGGAAAGAAATACCCCTGGTAGCGTACGGGCCCTTAATATTTGTATTACTAAGTAGTTATACTGGAGCTAAAGGGACAGGGACAGCAACGTGGAATCACATTTGCCGTTACACACCTTCTAAGCGATTGAAACATTAAACATAGATAAAAATAAATATTTTTCTCTCCGTAAAATATAATATTTTATTAAAAAAACAACTCCTAAGCATTCCTCTAGCAAACAAAACTCGACTTACCAAGATACTGCCGGATGTCCAGAAGAATTTTAGGAGGTCCTCCGTTCAGCTGATAGAAGAGTGAGCCCAAACAGAACAGGAACAGGGTAGCCATACAGAAACCATAATCACGCAGTGAAAATCGTAATAAAATCACTGAAAGCCAGTTGCTCTTGTGTTTTCGATCTCTGTTATGATTTGAGGTCTGACTTTTGTGGCGGGGACTGCTGTTGTAATTCTTCATCATCTCCTCCTCACACGCAGCCGCCGAGAACGGTAGTTACCCATGCGCCTCTTGAAAGTGAAACTTCTTGTTTTGATATCATTTGGAAAACAATAATTTTAAAGTACGTAAAATGTTAACTTTGATTCAGTAAATCAAACATCCTGTTGTCCTTTTCCTTCTTTCCCCTACTCCGTCTCTTAAGCATTTGAACTATTTCTGCGAATAAAGCTGGGACGCTATCCTACCCCTCAGATTTTTAGGTTAGTCTGGTGTCAGATTACTGCACACGGAGGAGAAAAGTTCATCAGTAACTTTGTGGTATTCATGGTTGGCGGTGCAGGGCAGAGACATCTGGTGGCGGATATTAATTCTGATAATTAACTTTATACACCGTTATATTGTCATCATCAGTACTCTAAATGTTTTAAAACCAGATTATTATAATAATAATAATTGCTTACACTTATATAGCGCTTTTCTGGACACTCCACTCAAAGCGCTTTACAGGTAATGGGGACTCCCCTCCACCACCACTAGTGTGCAGCATCCACCTAGATTATAATAAAATAATAATAATAAACTTTATTTAATATAGCTTCATTAAAAGTGGCTTTTCATTACTTTATGGTAAGAAAAAAAAACAATAAAATGCGGAAGTAAATCTTAGAATTCTTGCATTCCGCTGAATTTGAATAATGCTTTTAACGCTTGATGCTTACCGTTGTTATGTAAAAGTACTTATCATATCATCTTACATCAATAGATTTAAAAATACAAAGTGTACCAATGGAATGGTTTAATTACCCGTGTCTTTGAAAGATAACAGATAACAGTGAAGCAGACTCCTCTTTAAATAATTTAAACATTAAAGGCTTAATATGTGTTGCATTACTGAATGTTGCCTTCGTTCACAATTTGTAGTTCAGCTTGTTGCTATTGTAAAAATTCAGTTACAAACGACGCAGATGAAGCTCAGTAAGTGTAATAACGACAATGGTTTATTGTATAAACGTTTTCTGCATGTCTAACTGAGAAGAGGCTATTTCTGTAGAAAAACCTAGATAAAGTTTGAGATCCCTACTAAAATTAAATGTCTTGATTATTGTTTTTCATTGACTAAGCCCCCACTGAAAATAAAGCCAACCACAAGATGTGCTCTTTTAAGTTTAAGTTAGCGGGGTGGTCACAATGTTAAATCCAAAAGCCTTTATTTTATTGCCAACACACCCCCTAATAACATAGGCCCAAAATAAATTAAAACATTGACCCACCCAATACAGTACTATAAACTAAGTATAATAGTACTGTAAGATGTAACCTTGCATCTTGCAGTAAGCCTATGGAGCAGTATCTGGGCTTCTGCGACTGCTACCACAAAAAGTGACTTTTTGATATTGGATGGATGATGGATGTCAGTCTCAGTAATAGTTTCTTCAGTTTTCAGGTTCTCTTAGAAATTCAAATGCACAATTAGACAGTACATTTGAATTATGTAATATTAGAATTACAATAGTTTCATATTTGAAGTAAGTTGATATCATTGATGCCTTTATGTATTTTAGGCTACCAGAAGAGAACTACTATGAGGTGATTTCTGAGTTTCTCAGAACATACAACACAATGATAAACTGGTACAATATTTGGGCTAACTTGTTCAGATATATTTAAGCTGTGTTAATACTAAAAAATTATACCCATAGTTTGTTCTACTATGTTAATTTTAAACATTTCCTTGTAAAGGTTTAAATCAGACATTTAAAAATTGATAAATCATTATGTATCTATCCATGATTTTAAAACCATATATGTATACATTTTAACTTGTTTGTAAGAAAACATTACCTCATTTTAAGAATCAAAAAGGAAAGTGAAAAGATGGGTCTCCACCTCAACATCAAAAAGAAGATCATGACAACAGCTGGAAATGGAGCAGTCAAAATAACCATCAATAATGAAGAGATCGGATGCGTTAAGGTTTTCTGCATCCTGGGATCCATGATCGACCGAACTGGAGACTGCGGCCCTGAAATCCGGCGACGAATTGCGTTAGGCCATAGTGCGATGCTGAGCATGTACCAAATCTGGAAGAGCAAAGACATCAGCCTCACAACCAAATGCAAAATGGTCCATGCTATTGTGTTCCCCATATCAATGTATGGGTGTGAAAGCTGGACCCTGAAAAAAGCTGACTGAAAGAGGATGGATGCTTTCGAGCTGTGGTGCTGGAGAGAACTATTACGGATACCATGAACAGCAAGGGTCACCAATAAAGTGGTTCTGTAGCGCATCAAGCCAGAAATTTCGCTTGAGGGAAAGCTCACCAGTCTCCGGCCATATGCCCCATCTTGCTTGTTTTGATGCAAGTAGATAAATGCTCCAATGTGTTTATCCAATTCTTGAAAAATGACATTGTTTCATCTTCTGCAACATGGCTGTGTGGCTGGTTTCATGCAGTACTCCTATAACCCTTTGTAAAACTTTACTGTTTGTTCTCAGTTTTAAATGCAGCTTCCCAACACTTAGTTCTTACTTAGCAATCATTAGGCTTGCTAGAACCCTTTATCCCTGCAAGAGGTTCTTTATATCTCCCAGAGCCACTAGTGCAGCCACAGACCAGACCTTTGCAATTTCCTGCAAAGTTTTCCTTTATATTACAGTCAAATAATTTAGCAGTTACAGTACAATATCTGCCTACCTGACACAAAGAGCACAACACAAATCACCTACAAGGGACACACAGACCAGCACAATAACTCTCATATACCCCATTTAGCAAGACCCAATGTCAAAAAGGAGCAGTCCGGGAGTGCCATTCTCCTCTCCAAATACACCTCCGGTTTGTGATCGGATATGGCTTTTTCTGCCTCAGAGAAGAAAATCTGTAGCACTCATTGTTAGCAACTAACTACCCCTTCAGGGTACCATTGATATTTCTGAATTTTAAACATATGTACTGTAGGTTATTTTACTGTGTTTTATTATTTGTGCATTCCCCATTTTTGTGGGGAAAGTCATTTTTTCTGATCTTGCAGCCAAAATTCCCCTTTAGATTTTGTCCTTTAAATCTGATGTCTGTTAAAACTGCATTTATCTGAAGGTTTTTGCCAAGAGTCTTATTCTGCATAACCTGGAACAGGTTCAGTACCTTTTAAGTGAAACTGAAAAAAAGGCAATTAAATTAAATTAAAATTCACTTGCTAAATGCATGTTTTATTTTTTCAGCTAAGTTAAAAAAAGTAAAAAAAAAACGTTAAACAAATTATTTAGTAATAAAACAAGCCCAGTCAGGAAAAGGATACATTTTATTGTAGGGTTATAGACAATAAACTGTGGTTCTCTATGTGTATGCATGAAGATGTTTCAGTTATATGAGCATATGCATACAAAGTCTTAAAGCTATTTTAGATCCAACTAAATTTTGTATTTACGATCAAGAAGAAAATGGGTTATTTCAAACAACCTTATATATACATTTTTTGTTATTAGGATAACATGTTTTGGGTTGAGAAATCCACAAGCAGAGAAAGTTTAAGGAATAATACTTCAGCTTTCATTACGCAGGGCCCAGACATATTTACAAGCACATTAACAGTCCTGCACCCTTGTCCACACAGAAAGAAAAGCTCAGATTGTGGTTTGATTCCTGATACCGAACAGGGTCATCCATTCCTGATACTGAACATACTGCAGCATTTAACAAACAAATTGAGGCTTCAGATGGATAGTATTAGTTCTTAAGCTATGTTCTTAAAACTAAATAATCATTTTCAGCTCCATGCTACTGTCCCTTAATGATTTAGCCTCTTGCTGTAGATGATGTCTTCAAACCTCTTTAGCTGATTACTATTAATCACTCAGGGCCACTAGTCCTGAAGCTCAAATACTCCTAATTCCACAAAGCAAAAAACCAACCATAAAATGGTGCTATCTTGGAAAACTCTCATGAGTGTATTAATATATGTGATCATTGTTTAATTTTTATCTTTAATTTTAATATTTCACAGAAGAAAAAAAGAATCATGTATAAAGTTCATATATAAGGCATTCAGTCAGAAAGTAGGAAGATAATTCAAAACATTTCATCCCCTTTATGCAAGACAGCAGCATTTAATCATATATATAAACAGATATGCTAGTTGAGATTATATTCTCATCAACACTGATGACCCAGAGACCCGCTAACACTACACAGCATTTAATCAATCAAGATGTGTGAAGCAATTTTCTCCAAGGTATAACAGCAGTGCTCCCTGCCCTGGATTTGAACCCATTACTCTTCAGCTGGGAACCCAACCCACTACTTATTTTTCAGCCTAATTCTGGCAGAGTGTCTTGAGGATATTTAGAAAGTGAAACCCTACAGATACACGTAGACATCAGGGTAATAATTTTTAATAATCTTTCTCCCAAGTGTGTACCATTAATCTAAAGTAGTTCAGGTGGGTAGCTGTGTCAGCATGCGTAGGCTACAAAGGAACAAGTAATAGGTTTATTCCATGCTGAAAAGAAAAGAAAGAAAATACGTTTCAGCTGCGGAGCCTTCTTCAGGTGTTAATTAATATTCCATTAATCTAAAGCCATTATTCTAGGGAAACCTCTGTTGTCCTTTCAGTCTGGTTGCATGTTTAAGAGATGTGAAGAAGTGGTACAACAGTCTTAGAGCATATATGTACAAAACTGTAAAACCCTCACCCACTGCAGTGATTATGCATGAAAGATGATATCTAAAATTCATGAAGGATCAAAATATCAAAATTGTAAGTAAAATATGGAATACCATCTACAGTAAATTAAGTGTGTGTGTATGAAAATTTAATTTTATATGTAATAATTTAACCACTCATATATAAACATTAGAGGTATGTGCACAAAAAATGAAATGTATTTTTGTTGGCTTACAAAAATACTTTATAATGGGCACTCCTGGGTCTCAAACAACAATAATACATCAGGCTGTGTTATCTATAAACCAGAGTAAATATTATATATTCTTGTTCTAGTAATTACAAATATGAAATGCATGTTTTTATAATAATACAGCCAACAATTCCTTCAATACCTTCAGTGCCTTCAATACCATACAGCCCTTACTTCTAAGGAGGAAGCTGGAGGAGATGCAAGTCGATGCCTCCATGACCTTGTGGATCACTGACTACCTGACAGGCAGACCACAGTCTGTGAGACTTCAGAACTGTGTGTCTGAACAGGTAGTGCGTAACACAGGGGCACCTCAGGGGACGGTTCTTTCTCCATTCCTCTTCACCCTCTATACTTCGGACTTTATGTACAACTCAAAGTCATGCCACCTGCAGAAGTTCTCAGATGGCTCTGCAATTGTGGGATGTATCAAGGGTGGGCAGGAGGAGGAGTACAGAGGACTGGTCAGCAGCTTTGCGGAGTGGTGTGGGGAGAACCACTTGGAACTGAATGTAACAAAGACAAAGGAACTGGTGGTAGATTTCAGGAGGAAAAAGGTCAAACCTACTCCTGTCTACATCCATGGGAGTGGTGTGGAGATAGTGGACTCGTACAAGTAGCTGGGAGTGCACATCGACGATAGACTGGAATGGTCTAAGAACATCGAGGCCATCTATAAGAAGGGACAGAGCCGACTTTACTTCTTGAGGAGGTTCAGGTCCTTCAATGTATGTAGTAAGATACTACATATGTTCTATCAGTCGGTGGTAGCGAGCGCCATTTTCTACGCAGTGGTATGCTGGGGCCCTGGGATTAGAGCAGTGGATTCTAAAAGGCTGAACAAGCTCATCAGGAGAGCAAGCTCTGTCATTGGGTCTGACCTGGACCCCTTGGAGGTAGTGGCTGAGAGGAGAATGGTGCCCAAACTAGAGGCCATCATGGACAACATCTCCCATCCCCTCTATGACAGGCTTGTAGAAATGAAGAGCACATTCAGCAATAGACTGATTCATCCTCAGTGCAACAGGGAGCGCTACAGGAGGTAATTCTTGTCTTCTGCCATAAGACTGTACAACGCATCCACCTTGCGTCTGGGCAGAGACAACATTGACAGTGACCTGTTTCTGGACTGAACACATCTACACATCTACTGCTACATCTGTTCTCTTTCTTTTCCTGTTAACAACCGTTTTTTGTGCAATATATGCCAGGGACCCGTGCAATACATTTATATTTATATCTATTGGTGGGTAGCTGCGTCAGCATGCGTAGGCTGCAAAGGAACAAGTTATAGGTTTATTCCATACTGAAAAAAAGAAGAAAGAGAACACAACGTTTCGGCCGTGGAGCCCTGACACCTGAAGAAGGCTCCACGGCCGAAACGTTGTGTTCTCTTTCTTCTTTTTTTCAGCATGAAATAAACCTATAACTTGTATTTATATCTATATCTATATTTACATCTATATCTATATTCATATGTGTGATACGATTTTTCTGCGTACTGTTCTGTTCTAGTTTGTTCTTTGTGTGTCCGGCCTGTGAGTAACTCTTTTAGTGCACCTCACTGTACTGACTGTATTGTATGTATTGTACTATTATTATTATTGTATCATTCGTTACACTGTGGCTGTGTTGTCTGTGTAAAGCTGCTGTTGCACTGCAATTTCCCTCACTGGATCAATAAAGTATCTAATTAATTCAGGATGACCTAACATTTAAATGTTATTTTAATTGTGAATTGTTTTAATACTAAACCATTATTTATACGTAACAACATACAGTATTTTCTAGAATGTACTGTAGCATTTTAGTTTCTCATGATTTGAGATTATTGCTCTGACTGCATTAGATTGGCACTCATGGAGGCCCTTAACTGTTCTCACCCATGCACCAATATACTAACAATCTGCAAAGGAACAAGTAAAGGTTTATTCCATGCTAAAAAGAAAAGACACACAATGTTTTGGCTGTTGAGCCTTCTTCATGTGTGACACCTGAAGAGGGCTCCACAGCCAAAATGTTGTGTCTCTTTTCTTTTCAGCATGGAATAAAACTTTTCTTGTTCCTTTGTAGCCTACGCATGCAGATACCTACTTGAATTTCTATGAACAATCTGGACTCACTGCTATTACCCTAAAGAAGAATGCACATGTCCATAGCCAGAAAACAGGAGTGGTTAAATAACAAGATAACAACAATTATTAAATGAAATGGAGGTATTTGTGTCAGGTTTATTATCACTTTGCTTCCAACTTGTCCTTGAAAGCACATTCAATTACCAAAATCCCAAGAACAATTACTACCAGTTTCCATATTCTTTAATACCATAAAAATGTGATCAAGCAGAAAAGAGACAAATGGATGCTAAAAATAAAAAACATAGAAACTAATTACTCAGACAATATTATGGAATCAACAATTAAAATGCACAATAAACCAGGCACATTTTGACTTGTCAAAATTTACCACTGCATGCCCACTGTGATTCACCGTGATTCACTTCAGACATGACTGCTGGATTTGGAGAACAAAACAATGCATTCAGCAGTTATTGATGCCAAGAAATTTTATTTCAGAATGACAAATAGTTATAGACCCTTTTCTGTGTTTCAATACACAAGCAAAATCTTTAAGGACAATTATTAGCTAGCTGAAACAGCATAGAGTATTTTTACACATTTTACAATACATACTGTAGCTTTTCACTGGATAAAGCAATATGCATTTCTACTGATATAATACAGCTAATTACATTTTATGTGAAAAGCAAAAAAGGCAAAAATAATTTATTTAAATATCAATTTCATGTACAGAATGTGCAACATTTGTTAGTCATTACATACATTACATATAACAGTTAATTGGAGATATTTTACTGAAACATAGCTTAATTAGGGAATCATTAGTGACTTGGCATTAGGACTAAATGTACTGTAATGGCTTGATTTGGACTGGGAAATTCTGCCTCTGATGATTATACAAATACTACAACCTAATCTATTCACTTTTAAAAGAAGCTGAATATGCATTCATACTATGTAAATCTGGTGGTTACCAAGGTGTTTTTCAGAAACATTTATGATTCCAAAGTGCTTTTAAAATTAACAGTCTTCTGTCTGTGTAAGATATATATACAGTTTCAAAACTTGAGGTAAGCTGCAGACAACCCTTGGTGCGTCTGTGAAAAGGGGGGGGATAATACTATAAATCTGCACTAGGCCTGGAATAAAGGTTTAAAATAAGGAAGTATGCAACACATACATTTCAAAAGCTTTAAATATTGAACTTCAATAGATAAAACAGTCATCCCTAGTAAATCAATATTTAAGTAAGATAGTCGCTGCCTTCTCTGACTTCTCATTAAATGGCACTTGTGACCAGGAGGGCAACAACAGAATAAGGCAGTATAAAACACACTTTGTGTTCAAACCATCATGTACGTCACACAAATCCTTATAAAAGCACTGTAAACTAAAAGAAGGAGTTATATATTTTTTTCTTAAATCTATTACCTCTTCAAACTTTCTCCCTGACTATGTTCAGACAATTTGGCAAAATACTATGGTGTTTTGACCAAATATTTGTTACCCTTTCCCTCTGTGTTTTCTTCAACTACAGGTCCTGAAACAAGGTACAGGTGTGTACATCAAGAAACCAGAATAGACTAACACCGTCACATCTGTGAATGAATGGAACACTTTACCCTCAGGTACCCTGGTTAGAAAATTCATTGACATAATCTTTTTTATGCCTCTTTATTGTGTTTCTTTTAAATTGCATCTGCATTGATTTCAGAATCTCACGATAAATACCATGGTGTTCTATATTGCCCTTTAGTGCTCATACTTTGTACTGCACATGCTATATTTGGAAGTTCAAGAACTAAGTTGAGCCATGCACTCCATCTATTGAGGATCTTGAAATACCTATATTGGATCAGTGGATATTTAAATTGCTAATACAGTCTCTTTAGTGGAAAGCAAATTGAAAAAACAGATTATTAATTTCTCACATCAATATTTGTCACAGACTATATTCACATTTATAGCAGGCTGTATATATTTTTTGCCTTGATTGAAGTCAACCGCAATTTTTTTAACAGGAAAATTTGATCAATTATGAGAGATGGAAATGCTTTGCTGATTCATTAAAATCTAGAAGGATGCTTCTTTTGGTACTACTGAACATACTTCAGGATTGTGTAATTCTGTATACATGGCTTTTTTCTTAACATCCAGATTATATTGTCTTCCTTTCATTACTTTTATAAAGTCTTTATACAGTACATAATCAGTTCTGTGATGACATGTGTTCTGACTTTTTATGTGACAAACTAGGCAAACAAGTTTCATATGAATAATTGCAGCAAACTGCTCAAACATACAGTATTTGCTGCGCCAAGCTTTTTTAACTCTTTACCTCAAATCTTAAACTGAATGACATGTATAAGCATTTAAAAACTTGACACATTTGCCCTGTCTGAAAACACAGCTACTGTCTCATCAATGATCAAAGGATCTCCAAAAGAAGGTGGTATCCTCATATACCTGTCAAAAATACATGTTCTACAAGCAATCACAATTACAAGAAAAAGGGAGTAAAATACAAATTAAAGGCAGAGATTGCAGTAAATTGTGATTATTAGGAACTGATTACATGTGTAGATATTTATTAAACCGTGTTTTATACAGTATACTCATAAGGCAACATAAAACAAGCAAAACAATATTTGTTGCAGGTTTGTTAGTACTGTATAAGAAGTCTTGCATAAAGTGTCTACACATTCAAGGACTTTATGCTTTTTGGGAGAGGTATAAAAGTGATCATGGTGTAAAGAATGCCTTAATCTACAAAAATGCTCCACAGGAAGGAAGTTCTCAAACAAAGTAGGATCTGCCCACTTTGCAAACAGACGTTGCAAAAAACATTCTGTTCATCATTTGAACCTGGTTATAGCGGCATGTACTGCTATTGGAATTAGAAACCTGCCCCTGGTGAAATTCTGGTATTTTTTGAAAACATATTAGTGGTAATATAGCTCCAAAAAAACATACTTTATTAAAATTATAAGATAATACAAAAAGCTGGACACTGTTGTTTTATTTAAGCTGCTTTGTTGCTTACTATAATAAACTACAATATACTCATCTAATAAATGTTAAACCACTTTAAAACAGTTGGAATTAACAGCTGTACTCTAAAAACATACAAAATGTTTTGGCCTAGTAACAGTCCCTTGTTGCTTACTAGGTCCATTATAAGCAAAACAGACAAAAATAAAGCACTTATCAAACAGTCTCTCACAACTGTCAATAATACCCCTACCTCAACCGTAAAAAAAAAAAAAAACCGTAAGATTCATTCAAATGCAATTCTTGGATTTTCCCAGGCAAACCAGCACTTGTGTCTAAAGGAGAGACAGTTTAAAAAGAAATAAAGTGGATTTTTTGTTGTTCATTTAAAGGCCTCCAATATTTAATTCTTGGCAGTCAGATCAACATTATTGTAAACACCCAAATAGAAAACAAAACAAGAAATCACCGTAGAACCATTTTCAGTTGCTAATAATGAATTCTCACTGAGCACTATCAGCCTGCACCAGCCTGGCAGCCACCAGTAGCCTGTTGATGTGCCGTTCTTCCTTGACCCCAGCCTCCCAGAACTTAGTCTCTGTCATTGATGCGATTTGGTTCAGTGTATTGTACCCTGCTGCTGTGAACAACTGAATGTACATGGGCAGTCCTATTGAAATCAGCCAGTCAGACACTGTGCTGATATGTCCTGGAGACAAGGGCTTCCGGCACATTTCAGTCAGACCTCCAGATGGTATCTGGGGAGAGACAAAATGTACATACATTGTACATTGACATTATAGTCAATCAAGCAATCAATCAATCAACAAATGTACTTATGTATGGTAATGTATATACACATATTCCAGAACATTCTCTAGTATTCATAAAGAATATAGACTGCAGAAGTTATTAATATTTGTAGGCTGATTTCTACATGGATTAAAGTATAACTGCTGGAGATTATAGCCAGGATTTTGTTTCCTGTTACAAATTATATAAGTCCTGAATATTGTCTTTAGTGGCAACTCAATTTAAAATTGTTGACATAAACATTTGCTAAACAGAATCTGTTCTAAGGGCAATTTTGAGGGGTATGTATTCTTTATTGAGTTTAAAGCTAAAAACAAAATGCACAATTTCTAATGTTTTATTCAGATTTAGAGGAAAGCTGGCACTTTGCTAAGATAAAGTAATGAAGGACTGAAGAGAATCAGATGAATACATCTGATCCAAAACACCCCCAGATTCAAAATGTCTGTACCCTCAAAAAATTTTGCTTGCAAGGGCACATCCTTCCATTTGTTTTTTGTCCCAACTGTTTTATGTATTTTATCGGAAAATCTTTTTTGTTTAAAAAACTCACAAGAACCATACGTTACTGGAAAAATTTCAATCAAATCTTCCCCTCTTTTAGGCCTCAGAACACTCACTGCCATGCGGTGTTGCTTGCGGAGCTCCTTTACTCTAACTTGGTCCATAGTAGAGGCCACATTATTCACAGATTGCTCCAAGTCTTCAGCATACCTCTCCACCAGGGACTGTGGGATTCCACAGCGGCCATGCTGCAACAACACTATTTTAGTCAGCATAGACCACAAAAATTAGCAGTAAATCAGTGTGTTAGAAGAAAGGAGTTGAACTACAAAAGAAATTTTCCTGCAGTTCATTCAACACAAAAAACAACTAATTTCTGGGTCATCACAAACTACTATACTGTATGTTGGCATACAGGCTTAATTGCTTCAGACTTCAGGTAATCAGAAAAAATTGGCTTCATGTTAAAAAAAATGCTCTTTTAGCTTTATCACTCTGCTGGCAAACATTTAATTTTAGATTAGTTCAGCTCCAGTCATAATTTGTAATTCTTATAATATTTTCCTATTTCAAATGATATATCAGGTAATTTCATTTTATACCAACAGTCATCTCTGCGACAGATGTTTTGTTGAGTTGAAAAAACCCAGACTGTCAATGTAACATAATGCAAGATTCAAACAAGAAAAATCATTATCTCACTATAACTGGAAATTGTGATGTTTGTCACCTGATGCATTAAGCAGTACTGCACATGTAACTCAAGTTAGGCGGAATATCTTGCAATTTAAATTTATAAACTTATCTGAAAATTATTACACTGTTTAAAGGCTTCTGAGGAATGTATCTTTCTCACTGGGAAATAAGATGCAAACAGTCTGATCTAATAGTACATAAAATAGCTAGTTTGGTGGCATGAAGATTCATGTACAGCTCCAAGTAGATATATTTCTACTAATTTACTAATTTGTACCTCCTTTATAATAATGTTATACTATATTTTATTAAATAATTTATGAACCTGACAATTCTGACATAATCCTGTTAAAAAAACAAGGAATTTCTAATGTATACATGAATGCCAAAGTGCAGAGATTAAACAGATTTGTGGGAGTCTTCTATATGTAATCCAGATATCAGTGCATTCTTCCACAAAGACAATAATCTTATCAATGAAAGAAGAGAATCTGAGTGCTTCCCAAGGAGTGTTCAGTGCAAGGGGCAATGAACAGGAGTGGAACCTGAGTGAGTTTATTTCTTGGCTATATTTTGAATTAAAATAAATGTAATTATATTTCTTATGAAGGTTTGTGGGAGACACATATTGTATATGTATAGACAAAGTGGGAGTATAGTATCCAGACATGTGGTATGTGGTTAAATGGGTAGCCAATGCCCTAGTTTCTTTCAAGAAGTGGCTGGATGATATCCTTGGATCAATTAATGACTACCCACCAATGGGTTAGATGACCTGCGTTCTTTTCTGTGGTATGTACAGTATGTGTGGTACTGTATGTGTGTGGTACACTTAATATTTGCTACTGACTAGTATTAACAAAAGGTTAACAGGTTGTTGTTGTATGTGGTGTTGGTACAGCAACCAGGTAGTGTGTTATAGGAAGGTTTAATCCTTTAAATAAGATGTTAAACCACGAATCTGAGGTCTTGGTCATTAACGAACTCAATAATTTGTTAGTAACAGAGGGGTGTTAACTTTGATATGTTAGCTAAATTCTATCCTGCACCTATACAAACAGGGCTACTTAAAGATCTTCTTTAATCCAACTGGTAAAGCAATTTCTCACTTCTGCACTTCATCCTCACTGTACATGCCCCTCACCAAACTGATAAATCTAAGCACCTGTACTTGTAAGTCCCTTTATAGGATATACAGTATATATTCAGGTGTGTAGCTGCAACAGCGTATGTAGACTGCAAAGGAAAAAGTAATAGGTTTATTCCAGGCTGAAAAAAAGAAGAAAGAAAACACAACGTTTTGACCGTGGAGCCTTCTTCAGGTGTGAGAAAGACAAGGCAGTAAGCAAAGGTAATGTAGTGGGAGAACAAAGGCTGGGAGAGAGGAGGAGTGAGAGGCGGGAGCAGGGCACAAAAAGAGAGGCCAATCAAGAGGTGTGAAGTCAGAATAGGTGTAGAGAGGTGTGAAATGAAGCTTCCAATGAATGGAGAAAATTTAGAAGAAAGAATTTTGAATTTTAGAATTTTAAGAATTTTAAGAATTTAGAAGAAGATTTAGAATTTCTTATAAATTGTCTCCATTCATTGGAAGTTTCATTTCACAACCTCAATGTTTTTTTCAGCATGGAATAAACCTATTTCTTGTTCCTATACAGTATATATTATAGGATAATAACTTCTTAACTGGTAAACAAAGTTTTTTTTTATAGTTAATGTGGGAGACAACGGAAGAAAGAAGCAGGTGATGACCGCATTTCATATCAGATATAAAATGTTTTTGGATTTGAACAACAAGATGTTATATACATAATAATATACATTGTGAACTGAACATACCGAGAACGTATATGGTATGTTGTTATACCAGTTGGATTAAGCAGTTTTGTCACAAAATACACATAATGAATGTTTTAGCTTGTGCAAGACTCAATGTTTTAATTACGATAATAACATTTAAACCATATTGTAACTGCCATTAACAACCAAGAGTAAAGAAATATAAAATAATCAATTTTGTTGTAAAAAACAAATTTAATACTGTCATGTTTGACAAAGCAGCAACACCTGACACTAAAGGTTTTTTATGCTTATTACTTGTCACACTCAACACTAGCACTCTGTATAGCGAAATTACTCTTGTGCATGTGAATGAGCAGCAATATATATTCTAAGTCCCAATCATATTAGATATGCAACATCCAACATGAGAACAGTTTCAATATTTACATTTGCAGGAAGGTTAAAATGAAGCTTTATACGTGATAGCTCTGCTTTTCTCATTTCAACATGGGATGCAACAGCAAGCAATGCCCTGGGAGAAGACAATTATACTGCCGCCATACAGAAAAACCACACGGTCAGACAAGGCGGCAACTCCCACCAGTGAAAGTCCATAAATATTTATTTTACTGCTCATTAAAACAATAACACAATCTGTGGCCTGTATTAAAATACTGGTTTACTTCTATTTTAAATCTAACAACGTATGTGTGGTAAACCTGGCATGTTGCTGCACTGTTTTAAAAAAACCCTCAAAGAAAAGACACTAATCAAAGACATAATTCCTATTTCTTCCCTCAATTAGCTCAATCTTACTGTCTTTTAAACATAATGCATTATGATGTGTTGCAATCGTACACCTGACAGACTCATTTCCTTTCTGTACTGAAATAATGTAAATCCAAACATAGGCCATTAATACTGACAAAAATAAATGAGACATATCATACGGCATGCCTAATTCAATTGCACTAAAACTTCATCAATGAAGGAGTCGGAGTAGCCAAACTATTTATTTTTAGCAGAAATGATGAGCTTATTGTTTAATGTATTGTAGATTCAACCATGTTTTCAGGTGTATAAAGAAATTATAATTCAGTACTGCAGTATATTCAATTATTTTAAAAGGAGTATTTTTACTCCAGTATAAAAAATGAATCATAATATACAGTACATGACCTACACAACAACAGCTTAGGTTCCATGCAAGTCTCTACACAACACGTGCTTTTACAGTATGAGTATACTGCAAATAAACTAGAGGAACTAGAGTGAAACCAAATTTGGCGCCAGACAAACATTTTTTAAGAAGAGCAATTAGCAATTCTATTTAAAAAATGTGCCTCGGAAAGACACTACTGGTCGATAAAAACAGCTTCTTCCCTATTGCCTTCACCCTGCTTAACCCATTAAAACAGGATGTAGTGTGTATATAACTGTGGACCTGTGAATGTTCTTTGTGTGAAGTGTACTTGTATTATAGAATTATTTCAATGCTTTTGCACCAAGACACCAGATCAAATCCCTTGTACCTGTAACATACTAGGCAAATAAAGTGCACATATAATGTGCTGGAAAAGTATCACTGATTCTTGTTTGATACAAATAAAATGCAACTTTGTTTGATTCACAAAATCTGCCAAATCTTGATTCATTTGGTATAGTGCTTTCTAAAACAGAGGCAGGTTGTGGTGTGAGAACAAAATGAATGACAGGTGTGCAGCCATTTTGGTAATCATGAGAATGATACTAAGCATGCTTAACATATTTTGTTCAAACAGTTTTTCAACTGTATGAGTTAGTGATATGGACCACATATCAACAGAGAGGAACAAATGCTGATCAGGTGACCCACATTTTCATTAACAATTGTGCAACTTTTCTGATGCAAATGGTAAAAATTGTAATGGTAAAAAAGTAGTAACTACTAACCATGAAATAGGCTAGATTTTCATGGCCTCCTGTCTTTTGTGATATTATGTTCTTATGTTATAAGAATGCCAAGTTTCACTTCAGTCAATTCAGCAGCTAATAACAATGAGCTAAGAATGCAAAATATTTTACCTAATTAGATTAATAATGAAAAGAAAATGTGTTTTTTATACACAAATGGTGCTCTATGTTTGATACAGTACTCACATTTTTTCACAAAATTATATTCACAAAAAGTCTATTATGAATTTGCCAGGCAGTCTAGTCTAAGAACATGAGCAGTTTTAAAAAAGATAAAAAAATACTTAGAATTCTTATAGAAGTCCATCAAGTAAACAAAACTGGGCACATTATTTATATCCGTTTCTTGTTGAATATAAATATAAATATTAACTACAGATTGTTACTCAATTCAGTGTATCAAGACATCATACTATCATAACATCAAAAGGGATTTCATCAGTAGAAACTGAGTTTATATTTCAAGCATATTGGTCTTTTACAATAAGATTAGTGTGTGGTTTAACATGAGACGTTTAGGCTCAAGTCTTACTGAAGTTACCTTGTCTGAATAGGGCTCCTCGGTGAGATCAATTTCCTCTGACTCCAGTCTCTTCTCTATAAGTTTTTCCAGGTCAGCACCCTTTGTATATGAGATCTTCCTTCCTGCAGCCAGTTTGACTCCATGTATATGAGGACAGGCTGTCTCTGGGAGGTCAGACAGCCAGGGTGGAGGCACAGCAGGAGGGGTCCCTGGCTCCTCTTGAGAGGTACAGGGAGGTGCACAATCAGCAGGATTGGAAGGATTGTTCTTCTTTACTTGCAGGGAAGATGCAACTGGGTTTGGAACAATTAAAGATGGGTGATAAAGTCCATTTGCTAAGCGCTCCCTGCATTTTTTGATAGGGACTGGAGGAGGTTGGGATGACTTTTTGGAAGGTGTCTGTGTATTGCCCTCCTGTGAGCCTGACTCTGTAGTGCTTCTGGTGCCCCCTTGATCAGGATGTGGATCTTTACATGATGATTTGACTGACAGCTGTGAAGATAGTGAATGTTCCACATGGCTTATAAAGGAAATAGAGGCACACTCTCTGGGCTGACTCTGTGGCAATAAAGGTTGTGGTTCTGCTCCTCTTCCTCCCCTGTCATCTATGTTGTTCAATTGCCTGTTGTAGCCCAGATCATTAAAACAGTTTTTGCAAACATTAGCTTGTTTGGCAATTGTAAACTCCAAACTATGGATATCCTTTCTGTCAAATCCCTGTTCTTCATTGAGATCTCCCAGTGAACGAGATCGTTTCCAAAACTCCTGGACCAAGGAACAGCCATCCAGGTCCTCACAGCTGTGGCTGGTGGGCACTTGAAAGTTTCGGTGACTCTTTTTAAGGCTGAGGATGGAAGCCTTCATGGAAGGCTTGGGAAAGGGGCACTTGTGCTCTCTCTTGGCCTGCTGCATTACTTCAGTAGATCTAGTCATTGGGAGTGCAGGGTTGTCTACTCCCTGGAGCATGTTGGACTTGGCACCTGGTCTGGTGGGCTGTTGAACCTTTCGGGTCTTACCTAAAATAACAATTCATATACCTTAAGGCACAAGAGACAAATATAAAAAAAAAACTTTTTCTTTGCATAGGATTTGACAGAAGAGAATACTTAAATTCGAGTGTTGTTTAAAATGAGGATTGTTATTGCCTATCAATGCTTGCCAAAATGAGAGAGAAGTCTCATCTTAGTGTCCAAGTAAAGTTTTTACTTGGACTGTTTTTACTGTAACTTTCTACTAGGAAACAATAATCACCATGTTATCCATGCTGACAAACATAAAAAATAAAAGGGTATTAAAGAGGACACTAAAACACTTTTCCCCCATCAAGGAATAAAATAGAAATGTTAATACATCACTTTTAAATCAGAGTGTTGTGTTTTACTTGACCAGCAATTATCCAGTACCCTGCAGTAGAAAGAGTTGCTGGATTAAAAAAAAAAGAATAATAACATTAAAGATTTTTAATGGCTTATTTTGTATATTCTTTAGAACACTGATGGTTGTTTATATTTTTAGTTTTAAATGTTTTAAATAAACTACTTAAAACACATTATTTACTAACACATTTAAACATTTAAAGTACAGTACTGCAGAAACTGAGCTGTAAACTGTACATTACCTTGTACAACACATTACATTTAGTAAAGTACCTGCTTAATGACAAATGAAAACCTTGTTTAAAAAAACTGCATGATATATTTACACAGCGTCAGCCCCAGAAAAAGTTGGAAGCCAGATTATCTGTGTCTGAAATATCAATGATATACTGTATATGTAGTCAGCAATTGGTGATCGGCTTCACTTACTATGATCCCGATCACAGGACGGGCGAGGATAGGAGAAACTGGAATGGAGGACTGCGAGTGATTTCCCTCAAATGTACCCACTAGCAAGTTATATTATATATGTTGTGAGATTCACAGGGCCCTCCAGGGTCCTCTGGACTCTGGAATGTCTAGTGCTGCTTGAGGAGTAATTGAATCTCTTAATGATGGTACTGAAAGTTTAAAGCCAAGGAGACCCTGCACAGCTGACGCCAACAAAACCATAGTGTTACTCAGGCAGTGATGCACTGCTGTTTGTGAAATTCACAGTCAGCTAATGATGCATCAAATGTACAACAAATGTTAATATACTACAAGTACTAGTACTGTATATACTACTAGAATATACTGCAGACAGTATATCGAGTCCAGATCAAATCAATACTGATCACATAAAAATCCAAATAGCTGTTTAGGTCTTGGCACTCAGTGATGTGATAAAAGTTGCCAAAAGGAAATCAAATTGTGCAAAATAAAGTTTGATACAGATGTAGCCATTCAAAACAAGCAGGGTATGCTGCAGTACAACGCGGTGGGCGTGTCGCATAAAAACGCATCATAATGTGACATTACGCATCATACTGCATTTTACTGCATGCAAATTAGATTATGTTAACAGTATCCGGAATCACCTTGTTAAACCGCCAGGTGGAGCTAATAAAGCTTAACCTCTCATGTACAGCATTTGAGCTGTCACCAGAAAACACCTGATTTTGAATCCCGATCACTGCTGAGGGACAATCTTTATTCAATTAAGAATTTAAGTTGTATACTCTTTAGACTTTTAAATTTAAACTGTGTATTACAGCATGTTAATCATTAAGCATTAAAAAGTTGGTATATTTTATGGAAGCAAGATTGCTCAGTTGGACAAAAGTACACAACCTACCACCTTTATCATAAATATTTTAATTATGCAGAAATATTTTATGCATCAAAGTCTTTATGGAGATATTACTAATAGTATTAATAATGAATTACCTTGGACAAGCTGTAAACTCAAAGTATTACTCTGGTAAACTGAATCTCCGATTCACCATGCCTTTCACATGCTCATAAACAATATTAATTTAGGAACATAAACATATTATGTAAACTGTATATGGCTGGTATTGGTAGTTTAAAGTTAAAATACAGTTTAAACCTTTTCTGCGAATACGCTCGTTATCGGAGTAAACAAAAGCATACTTTTAGAATTTGATTAATAGGAAATATAATATGGAATCACGTATCTAAAGAAATTAATAACGATATAATTATATTCATGTACTGTAGCACAAACAGTAGTATAAGACTTTCTATTGATATGTGTACGGCTGTTTCACTGCTTGCTATGTCACTGCGTCTCTGGTGTGATGGCTTAAGTGACTGATTTATAAGGCTGAGGTCAGGTGTTCAAATCCAGCTATCGCCATGAGTTTTCTTTTAACAAATAAACATTTCTTTGAAAAACTAAAATAGTAAATATAATGGACACTATATTGACATTTTTTATATGTCGAAATATCAAAACATGTTCGTACTACACAGCGGTACCGCAGGGTCTAAGGAGCAAACCCACGTGAGCCCGAAAGCCCTACATTAATGTAGCGCATTTGCCTGGCGCTGCAGTCGAAGAGCGCCCGGCTGGGGTACGCAGTGAGCGGCAGGGCGGGGATTAGGAAAGCCGCTGACCAGTGCAGCTGACCCACTGTGAAACGGGTGTACAGTCTGGGGAGATCGCCCGTTTTCGTGTAAATAGTTCCCTGGGAGGAGAGTTCTCCCTCTCCGTCCCCCTCTCTCTCGGCTGGCGCACGGAAGTGCTGGTTGGTTGGTTGTGCCGAAAATAAATAAAGCGTGGTTTTTCACTCCACAAAGACTGAGTTTCTGTGGCCGTCCTCGCCAAATTCGATACATCATTAATAATATCTTCGGTGTCGCATTAACATTGGAATGTTCCTTTTTTACAAGTTTAAAAGGAGGCGATACACAATTGTCCCCTCTTTAACTCTTTGGTTTACAAAGAAATTTCACCAGAGCCTCACAAAATTGTCCAATAATACTCTTCTTCTGTCTAATTTTTAGTTTAACATGATTTAAGCTACATTATATGAATATATATCGTCATGAATTTTCTTAGATGCACGATTCCATATTATATTTCCTATTAATCAAATTCTAAAAGTATGCTTTTGTTTACTCCGATAACGAGCGTATTCGCAGAAAAGGTTAAAACTATCACTTTTCATAGAAAGTATATAAACGTACAGTAATATTGTCAGAAGGAGCACGTAAACACGATTTTGAAATAACCACATGTAAGACTTTGATGCTTAAAATGTTTAGGGAGAAATGGAATACTGGCGTGTATTTTTTCTTTAAACTACCAATACTAGCCATACAGTATACAGTTTACATAATATGTTTATGTTCCTAAATTAATATTGTTTATGACCTTCAGATGTGTTATGCTCCTCTTCTTTTTATGCTCAGCTACTAATATTTCCCTTTAGTTGTAAAATTCCATATAAATATTAAATACTAAGCGGATTAAAATGTGCACAGTAAAGAGATTAAACGATTAAATCTTTTCACTACCAACCAATGCACCATGAGTGCCCCTGTCGGTCATTTTCGCCAGCCAATCGTGTATCGCGGTACGCTGTGGTGGTTTATGGGTAGTTGCGTGCAGTGTGGGTTTGTACCACGAAGTTTGAATGGCTGCATCTGTATACAGTATATGCTATGGTAGCTTTTTTCATACCCTCAACACCTTACAGATGTTTCCTTTTAGTGAAAGGCAGAGCTGGGAACACTCAGAGCTTGTCAGAACAGGTCAACAATTGAAAACATTATACTGTGGTGACACTTGAAAATAAATTCTTAATGATATCTTTGTAGATTATTGCTTTGCATATTAAATACTGGAATTACATTGTGCTTGAATAATTATAAACTTGAGGAAAGTGAATACTAACAAACGTTTCATTACAAGTTAATACCATTTGCTTTCTTAGCCACTGACATTTTGAGAACTATGTTTTGGGAGATCAAAAGCAGCATAAACAGTTTATATACTATTATTAAAGGTCTACTCAGTCATTATGCATCTAATACCCTTTGTTGGTCGTTAATTGTATGTTCGTTCTCTGCTTTCCCCCCAGCTTACAGAGTTAAGTTGAGACACCTGATTTTATTGCTATGGAATTGTTTTTATCATCTCTTTAACATCTCTGCCTATTTAGACATCTATATTAACATCACCACTGAAGCACTGTACTGACTGATTCCTAAAAGTCGAGTCCCATATCCAACAATTCCACTTCTTTTATAGCTACTGTCCCTCTTCCACATTCTAAGTAAATAATCCATCATTAGTCAAACCTGTAAATATAGACAAAAAAGTTTTAAATTTCTTTGTTCCTGCTGCCCTGTTACAATTCTGCATTTCATTACTTCCTGAAAAACTGATGCACTATTTTAGTTCACTGTAATGAATACAACAGGAAGTATTTTCCTAGGACTGTCAAGTCAGATGTTATTTTGTTTCTTTTTGTTTGTGCCAATATGAAACCTCTACCATGTAAGTCTAGAGATGCCCAAGTATTGTGACATGTTAAATCGAATTTCTGACCTCATTAAAGTCATTAAAGATCCCATGGACTATTTGAAAGAGTAGGGGAATGATAATCCTATTGTCCTGACTAAATTCCTTACAATATGGATTCCTTAAAATTCCCTCATTGCTGTGTAAAGTTTTCACGTCTCTGTCTGATCTGCTGTGTAGTGCAGTTTCTCGCTCATTCTGGCTGCCGTGCATCATGCACACAAGCATGGCACTTCAGAATCTTTTATCTAAAGTAATCTGAGATAATTTTGGATGGAAAGTAGCATATATATGCAACAAATTCTTATTAGAAATGTTTGCAGATGAAACACGTCTGTATAATTACATTGCTTTGCTCATCTGTGGCAAAAATGACCCCCCTTGTATGTTCACTTACTTTAAGGAGCTAAAAGAAGGTGTTTTATTATATTACAATTTCTGTTATACAAACATCTCAATCAACCTTCACTTCACAGAATACACCAATTCAGTTCAGTGATTATGGGACAAAGCAGGTTACTACAGTGGTGTACAATTATTGGAAACCATACTAGAATGAAGCAGATCCATCAATTATATAGAAAAAAGTAGAAACAATGGACAGGTGCTCAAGATTTACATAAGCTAGTTTCCTGCTTAGTCAATGCCAACAGATGATTTAGTTAACATTCAGACGGATATCTGGCAAAACATTGCAGGTGATGACAGGCACAGTAGAGGAGGAAAACAAAAAGCAACAGCAGAGAACAAAAGCAAGCAGACTTTTACATCACAGATTAGTTTATTCCAGAATCCAGTCTCTACCATGACAATTGAACATCTTAAGGACACAATCAGTACAGGACTTGGGAAGTCCAATAATATGGAGGTTTTGAGAGTTAAAAGGTCTAGATAAATATTTAAATTGTTGACACCTTTAAAGATAGTAAACAAACTTCACAATTGCCAAAAGCAAACATTATTTAAAATTATTTTGGAAAAGTATAGTATGTAACTATACATTTTACATTGCATTAACCGGCATTAAAACATTTTCCTATACAAGACAAATATATTCCTTTATCCTTAAAATGAGTACTATTGTTTAAAAATATCAGTATATAACAGTTTACTTTTTTAGGCACGAAGATATTCAGCAACATTATAGTCACTAAAAATGAAAACACACCGAAAACACAAAACAGAATCATAAAATGTCTCTGGAAAAGAAATGTACAGGAATTAACTATATTCTGTTGTTTTATCTTGGCAACTTATTAACATTCACAAAGTTATTAAGCAATAAAGATTCAAAAAGAAAAATGTGGACCCTTTCAAATCTGGAATTGCTAATACTAACACTGTGCAATTTCTGTCACTATAGGCTTCTAATGTAAATCTATTTTACACTTGCGGCCTAAAATTAACTTGTGCCTTTTATAGTCAAAGAAAGTCTACATCTCTAGGCCACCTAGCAAACATAATGACATGTTACACAATGAAGGTCTGTTTTTAGTTTCAACTTTATTCCACAAATAAACCATAAAGACCACTTTTGACTGCTCTGTGCAGCCTTTTTTAAGGATATGAAAGTGCATTTACTATGCAATTTCCAAAACATAAAAGCCTTGCAAACTGGGCCTTTATGTCAAGTCATCACCATTCAGCTCTCTGGAAAGCCACTCTTCCCTGTAGTACAAGCAAATAAAAAACAGTTTTCTCATTTACTCACTGGGCTAATGGAACTAATGGAACTTATAACACCGGCCTAACCTTTCAAAAACACTGCATATTTTTGACTGGACCATCCCAATACATTGCATTAATGATGACTGGAGGTGAACAAGTCTTCTACACCACTATGCAGACAAGAAGAAGGTGAAGCACATAGAGATGACAGAGAGATGAGCATCAAGCAAGTAGCAGCAAGTTCTCCTTGTTTTTTTAATGCTGAAGCATGGGAGAAGAAGGTGGCCCAGAGAGAAGAGGCATTGGTTGGAGACTGTTATAGATGCAGTAGGCTTTCATTACCATTCTCAAGGTTCTCACTGCTCTCATAGCACCCCGAGTCCCGGGGAGAGTCTCGCATCAGGCCCTGCCCATCAGATAGAAGCTTCTCCTGTGACCCAGAATGAGCGCTTTTCTCCATGTCGCTGTTGCCTGGGAACAGTTCAGATACAGACAGTATATTATAAGTTCAGTAAAACAAACCAGTGTTTTCCAACATATGTGGAATCTTGAATCACAACATCATTCTAAAAACTGCTAAATCAAACTAAAATCACTGAAGAGGTTAAAAGAGCTCTCCATTGGACTGAACTATAGCTGTGTAGATAGCCATGCTGGGCAAGGAATAGTGGATAACAAATAGGTAATATATCAGATTTCAAAATGTTTATCAATGGGAAAGTCTGGAGCCCTGACTGAGTCCTGTGGTGCAGACATACTGTCATATTCCTGCAGCAGCTCCACAGCGGTCAGCAGCATTGCTCTGTGCTGAGGGTCATGGATGTTCAGTTCATCCAGGTCTTCCTCTTCCAGTAGTTTAAAGGTATCTAGATCCTCATAACCATTGAACAGAAATGTAGGCATGTGCTCCTAGGCAAACAGAAAAAAGCAGAATGAAAACAGATTTAAAAGCCATAGCTAGCTAATTCTTGTATTGATATTAATATGTACTTATTTCTTACATGAATATGAAGGTCAATACCTCCTCATGAATTCTTCATTGTATATACTCCATTTTAACAAAAGTGAATTTGTATCATTAATAATAATGATAAAACATTCACTCAAACCAGTATGTATTTGGACTATGTGAGGAACTCTGAGCACCTGGAAGATTGGATAGAAATTACATAGCTAAATCTATGATAAATACAAATTTATTTTTTATTTTTATTTCCATGAAGGTGCTCTAAACAAAACCCAACTTATTTACTAAAACCAGTCGTGGTCCACTGCTGTGGACCAAATCTAAAATAGGCACTGTTCTCTGATAAGCTGGAAATATTTGTTCCTCTATGATCTGTATCATTTTTCAGTTTTCACCAGGCTTTGCAATTAACAGGTTAAGTTACATCATCACCAATGCCCCAGCAACTCTCACTAATTAGGTAAATGAGTACTTAGGCAACAAACATACAGTACAAGCATAAATGAAGTTTGAAGTTTCTTCTAATGTTTGGTGTACTTTCAACTCTCATAATCATGCTATAAAGGTCAACATCTGGTACAAGAGGGGTGAATTATGAGCAAATGACCAATGGTTAATCAATAAGGTATCATACCAGAGCCCATTTTCTTTTAAAAGTGAAACTTTGAAATAGATCAAAGTATACCATTTCTGTATCTCCATTTCTCAATGTTTCAGCACGTTTTATTAGTATTTACCAAGTAAACATAACACAAAGTGAAATAAAGAAGACAATCATATCATTTTACTGGGTTCCCACTACCTATGGCAAAAGAAAAAGAAACCTCTTTTACTAGGCATTACATAAAAATATGCAACACGGCAGGAGAGGAAAGTTTTAGAAAATGTAAAGGCTTTTAGAATATTCACAGGCATCCTGATATTTACTCAAAGTTACATTTTAAAAAGCTAGTTTTGGTTAGAGATCCAATATATTTTAAGAAATGTACACATCCCACACCTCTTGTACTTTAAACAGAATGTCGGCTGTGCACCACAAACCCGTAATTTAAATAATGAGCTTCCTGTTATTTCTAAAGAAAACTACAAAACAAATAATTATTTTGGTCAGGATGATAACTACACAGTATAAAAATAGATAACAGCTTCTTATTTTACTTAGTGCTCCATAAGCAATCTCACAAAGATCACTCCTTCACAAGCTCACCTGTATTTAGAGGTAAAAAGCATACAGCTTAGAACAAAACCAGGGCCAACTGCAATGAATAAAACAACATTAACTGCAAACATTTTTCTCTCTGCTGGTGCTCTTCCACTTCTCTAAACTCTTCAATTCAACATAAACATGATAATACTGTTCTGATTCCGAGAATCAAAAAGCAGAAGAACAATAATGTGAATGACTATCAATTCCTTAAACTTAACCACTGCGACTGAAATGCAGAACTATGATTAAATTATTGAATTGGAGCTACTACAATATTTTTAAAGAGATGCAATGCCATTGATGTGTTTCTTTCATGCTAAAATTGGGCACGCACGATCAAGTTCTGCGGAAGATAGTGGAGGTCCTGGAGACAAGCAGAGAGGAAGCAAAGGTCACCCTCTCCCACAAAAACGGTTAACCTACTTTGTCAAACAAGGGTGGGCAGCACAGGGCATCATGCGGAGGGAGAACAAAGCGATCTTTGCTTCTGGAAATTACTGGACCATGAGGGTAGACCTTAATCGGCAGCTCCGGTTTCCCACCAAAATCACTACAACCACGCTAAGGCCAGACATTGTGGTATGGTCTGCAACAGTCAGAACGGTCATAATGATGAAGCTGACTATACCATGGGAGGAAGGCTTGGAGGCTTGGAGTGCAGGGAAGGAGGATGGAGGGCAATCATCTATGAAAGGGCTGTTAGCAGCATTTTATATTCCTTATAAAATGTGGGGCCGAGAAGAGCTGGGTGATTTATAATAATGGGGAAAAAAGAAAATTCACCCTAACTGAGATAGAGTTATAGAGTTTATTATATGTGGCATAGTGCAGAGAAGGAGGATGGAGGGCAGTCAAGGCTTCGTTGGAACATCCACTCAGCGGCTACTGAGGGACACTGGAGTGACGGGAGCAAAGCTGAGGAAGACACTGAAGGAGCTTGCTGAGGAGGCAGAAAAGGGAAGCTTCTGGCTGTGGCTAAGAAGGTAAGATAAAAGCTGGGGAACACACAGTTCGTGAGGCCAGCTGGTGGATCTAGTAGTCAAAGGGAGACTTTTGTTGTGGTCACGGTGAAGGGATAACAACTGGGAGAGATAGATACTGAGGCCAGCTGCAGGGGGTGGCAGGGAGACGTCCCTGCCACTGCCCCACCACCAGGAGATTTTCCAGGATTAAAGGGATGAAGCATCAATGAGGGGTGGTTCTCGGCATATGACCCTGCAGCTGGCCCAAAGGCACTGGCGGAGGTGGGACAGGCAAAAATGCCCAGCGGGTAATACACCTACCTGTATACCTAACTTTCTAACTGATGTATAAACAACTAAAAAACAACTTGATAAAAGCACTGTCAGATTTCCTTTTCACCTATAATTCCAGTTTGCGGGGCAGAGATGTGCAAAGCCACTGAAGCACTAAGTAGCTTTTTTGGTTAACATTTGCCACCTTAAATTAGATACATTTACAAAATATGCAGGCATGCTCCTCAACATGAATATTTTGAAGATTACCAGAGGTCCTCTGGTGACACCACTTCAGTAGCTGTTTCCAGAATGCATGTTTTACATTAGTCATTAGACAGCATACTTAGAAAACAGAAACAAAAATGGGGGCCTGTACATCAGTTGCCATGGGCACACAGCTATCCTAATATTTTTGTCGGCTGGATAAAAGAATGCTACTTCACCTCCTGTACCTGCTTTGTCCCTGACCTTTACAGGCAGTACAATGACGACTGTGTCAGTGCCGCCACATGCTCTAACAACCAGCAAGAGCATCATTTCACCAACTTCCACCCATCCCTCAAGTATACAGTTAACATATCTTATACAACTTTTCCATTTCTGTATGGAAACCTATTTACCATCCACTACTCTCTATGTCTATCTATTACAAACACACAGATTCACATAGCTAACTCTGGTACAGTTCCTTCCATCCCACACATACTAAAAACTCTCTCCCCTTTTCAGTTTCTCAGGCTCCTATGACCTTGCAGTGATGCCACGGATTTCCATAACCAAGCCCCCAAAATTCACTTTTTTCAGTAACAGATGATACCCCACCCATGCTATTGACAGGGATCTCTCCTGAGCCAAAAATAGCCCTCGGATCATCAATACAATTAGGTACACCTGTAAATATACAGTGCCTTGCGAAAGTATTCGGCCCCCTTGAACTTTTCAACCTTTTGCCACATTTCAGGCTTCAAACATAAAGATATAATTTTTTTATTTTATGTGAAGAATCACCAACAAGTGGGACACAATTGTGAAGTGGAACGAAATCTATTGGATTTTTGAAACTTTTTTAACTAATAAAAAAATGAAAAGTGGGGCGTGCAAAATTATTCGGCCCCCTTGCGTTAATACTTTGTAGAGCCACCTTTTGCTGCGATTACAGCTGCAAGTCGCTTGGGGTATGTCTCTATCAGTTTTGCACATCGAGAGACTGAAATTCTTGCCCATTCTTCCTTGCAAAACAGCTCGAGCTCAGTGAGGTTGGATGGAGAGCGTTTGTGAACAGCAGTTTTCAGCTCTTTCCAAAGATTCTCGATTGGATTCAGGTCTGGACTTTGACTTGGCCATTCAAACACCTGGATACGTTTATCTGTGAACCATTCCTTTGTAGATTTTGCTGTATGTTTGGGATCATTGTCTTGTTGGAAGATAAATCTCCGTCCCAGTTTCAGGTCTTTTGCAGACTCCAACAGGTTTTCATCCAGAATGGTCCTGTATTTGGCTGCCTCCATCTTCCCCTCAATTTTAACCATCTTCCCTGTCCCTGCTGAAGAAAAGCAGGCCCAAACCATGATGCTGCCACCACCATGTTTGACAGTGGGGATGGTGTGTTGAGGGTGATGAGCTGTGTTGCTTTTACGCCAAACATATCGTTTTGCATTGTGGCCAAAAAGTTCGATTTTGGTTTCATCTGACCAGAGCACCTTCTTCCACATGTTTGGGGTGTCTCCCAGGTGGCTTGTGGCAAACTTTAGACGAGACTTTTTATGGATATCTTTGAGAAATGGCTTTCTTCTTGCCACTCTTCCATAAAGGCCAGATTTGTGCAGTGTAAGACTGATTGTTGTCCTATGGACAGACTCTCCCACCTCAGCTGTAGTTCTCTGCAGTTCATCCAGAGTGATCATGGGCCTCTTGGCTGCATCTCTGATCAGTCTTCTCCTTGTCTGAGCTGAAAGTTTAGAGGGACGGCCAGGTCTTGGTAGATTTGCAGTGGTCTGATACTCCTTCCATTTCAAGATGATCGCTTGCACAGTGCTCCTTGGGATGTTTGAAGCTTGGGAAATCTTTTTGTATCCAAATCCGGCTTTAAACTTCTCCACAACAGTATTACGGACCTGCCTGGTGTGTTCCTTGGTCTTCATGATGCTCTCTGCGCTTTCAACAGAACCTTGAGACTATCACAGAGCAGGTGCATTTATACAGAGACTTGATTACACACAGGTGGATTCTATTTATCACCATCAGTCATTTAGGACAACATTGGATCATTCAGAGATCCTCGCTGAACTTCTGGAGTGAGTTTGCTGCACTGAAAGTAAAGGGGCCGAATAATTTTGCACGCCCCACTTTTCATTTTTTTATTAGTTAAAAAAGTTTCAAAAATCCAATAGATTTCGTTCCACTTCACAATTGTGTCCCACTTGTTGGTGATTCTTCACATAAAATAAAAAATTTATATCTTTATGTTTGAAGCCTGAAATGTGGCAAAAGGTTGAAAAGTTCAAGGGGGCCGAATACTTTCGCAAGGCACTGTATATTGAACACCATGTAAATTCAAGGCCCCTCTGGACAACTCTGGGTCACCCAAATGGCATCATGTATTTCCATCATCCTTATTTACTTATTTAATCCTGAAACTACAATCACCCTTCCCCCTTCCCTTAAGGACAGACTCATCTGCTTCTTATCCTTTCAATTCATTTGCAGTTTTTGAGTTCACACCTCTCTTCTAGTTCTCCCAGAGTGTTGATACTCCTTCTCCCCCGCTTCTTGCCTCCTCTCAACTATCCTGTCTTTTGTAATTTTATAAGCTTCACTACCTGCCGGTTTCCTTCTTTCCCTCACACCTGAATAAGGCTTCACAGCCGAAATGTTGTCTCTCTTTTATTTTCCTTTCGTCATGCAATAAACCTTTACCTTTTAAAATATGCATGTTGTCTAGAGCCTCTCTTCTTCACAATGCAGTAGAGTCAGTGGAAAGATTTCATTCCCAAAAATAGACTGCGTCTAACAGATGTTTTTAAGAATGTACAAACGTTATTACCCAAGCTTTTTACAAAGTGCTAAAATAAATTGCTTACCATCAAGTTAGGTAATTGGTATAATGTCAGTCAACACATTATAATTTAGAACACTGCAAAAACTCTGAACCTTACAGACCATTTCAATTCTTAAAATTCACGTAAAAATAGAAAGAACAAAATAGATAGAAAATGTATTCTCTATACACTGTCTTAGCCTGGATAATGTTTTACATTGTTGCTCCAAGCACACGTGCTGAGAGGCCTGTAGGCGAGTTCGCATAGGTTAGTGGGTTTACCTTGAGATTGATGCGCTCCAGCAGCTCTTCCACAGAGCTGGGTTTGGGTGGTCTTCCCTTCCTCCTCCTCCGCACAGGCCTCTTTGGCTTCTCCTCCTCCTCACTCAACACATCCACGTAGATGAACTTGAAAGTGCCAACCTTGTTATTCAGAAGACCCATCCAGGTGCCCATAGGTGGCTTACTGATGATATCTATGACATCCCCTTTCTACAAGTTAGAGAATGTGTATGTAAGATTTAAGAGCAGCAAATAGAAGAGAAAACCTAATACATACAATCTAAGGCATGAAATCAATACATGATGCTCTTAATTGAAGGATTCACAGCTTTCAACTTAATATAAAACAGAGATCTGAGAATCCCAGAAATAGACAACTGCTTTGTTTTTAATTTTATACTCACTTTGAAATTGGAATTGCCAATCATATCTTTAGACTTCAGGTTACAGCAAAGAATCATGGGAATACGCTTCAATGACCACCATCATGCTAATCCTAAACCTCAACCCTGGAGGTGGTCTGTCAGTTGTGCGCTGTTGCTCTAGGCATCCCAATTACAGTCAGATAGCTGTAAATTCTAGGCTCAAACTTCTCATCTCTGGACACAGCTACTTTGTAAATCAAAACATTTTGCAGTACACAGGATAGGGATCCATTTATGAAATCTTTTTTAAAAACTAAATTCAAAAGAAATCTGTGTATTATAAGATCCATGTGGACAGGAAGAATACCTTCAGTTTAAGGGAGTCTGTGTCATAAGGACTGGGGGTGAAGTCAGTGTGCACTCTGGCTCGCCCACAGAAGGGGCCCCGGTAGGGGGGATCCTCATCATCACCGTCCTCGGACTTGACACTCTCCCGGTTACTGGCTGATGAGTCTGTCGTGCTCACTGTTTGACCACCTGCAACACACACCACAGGGCCAGCTCAGTATCCTGTAGCAGGGCTTTGTATCCAGACCATGCTCTCCCTCTCTTGGTGGCACAAGCAAATTCCTCCACAACCTCACACAAACTCTAAAATGCAAGCACAAGCTAAAATATTTTAGTGGATAAATTGTTTTGTTCCTTTGCTTAATTTGAAATAGGTGAAGTGCAGTTTATTAAAAAGCATACTTTTCTGATAGGGATTCGGAAATAAAACATGCATAAAATTATCAAGCACTTGATGAAGACAGGTTTGTACATTGTTTCTATGTAATTATAGCTGTATTAAAAGGTCTATATTATTATTAAAGGTATATACTACTACTACCACCACCAGCACCACTACCAATAATAATAATTAAAAAGACGCAAGTACAGTATATGCAGTGGTTTGGATCTTTTCTCCAGGGTAGGTCTTGAAGTAAAGAAATAATTCAGAGCAGCTCTTGGAACATGAAAAACGCTATGAAGAGTTTTGAGTGGGATATCCAAAGAACAAAGGGAGGGCCATCGTGTGATGAAAAGTGGAAAGAAAAGCAACATTTTGGTTGTGGAATTTATGCTTTTGTTATTTCTACTTTCCAGCACTGAACTAGGAAATCCTTAGTTATCAACAGTGGAATGCTACTTTATCTGGACTAGATGTTCACAGGAACCATGAAATCAGACAGCCATGTTTTCTGTGAAACTCCTAACTCTTGCTCAAGAGACTGAGATCATCCCCAGTTAAATCAATACAGGAAGACAGAAAAATAATCTTTTTATATTTTAATGATGGGGCTTCTGCAGTTTTTCTCAAGAAAAGTAATAATCAGTGTGGAATCCAGGGAAAAGCTAAACATAAACTGTTAATGTGTGCACCATCTACAACAAACTCTTTTTTTCTCATATTCTGCTATATTTAAGAGATGAAACATAAAACAAAAATCAACTTCAAGCTAAACAGTCCTTTTGTGGCCTCAAATACAAACTAAAAAATACACATGAAGCACAAGCATGTGCTGCAGCAAAACATCTTGTGGTATCACATCTTTCATCTGCAATGCATTTCATCTTGTGGTACAGGTAGCAAGGAGTATTGTTTTTTTTTCTAAAATGAGTAAATACATCCTTCTAAAATCCTTTAGTTTCTTATAAAATAGCCAGTCCTGATAGTTAATAAATTATCTCAACTCTCGAGGTCACTCCTGCTAACTTGTAAATGAGGCCTATATAGTCAAACGCAAAGAGTGCCCTGGTGGCACTTGCATCTGGTTTTTACTAATGTACTACTAATGGAATTTAAAGGACACCAAAGACTGATACTGTACAAATATTTTATAAACTATAATGTATGTACTGTATCTCCACAAATTGCTTGAAGTGTTTTGCTCTCTTAAGTATAATTTGAATTCTGATTGCATTGACTAGAAAATGTATCTGCCTGTTGCACATCCCTAGAACTAATACAAGATTTCACTTTGTAATGACCTTATTTCCTGTAAAGTTATTTATTAAGGTCCAGAAACAAACATCTTTGTTTCTACAATAAACCACAACATTTGATTTCATTCACTGTTTCACTATAACTTTGTCCAGGTTTGGGATTCCTAATGCCCCAGACTGAGGGCACGAGTGTGCCGACTTAGTTTAGCCTTCAACTTATCGATGGTACAAATATACTGTTCATTGATAAGGAATTGGTTTTCATATTATATTGATTGCTTTCTATGTTCTCAAGTTTTAACAGGCTTTAAATTCAGTATAATATAATATATTATATTAAAATGATCTCAGTACCTGTGCATATTAAGTTGTCTCGCTGAATTTAGTACTTATTCAACAGTCAAAGATACTTCTATCTGACAAAGTCTATCTTGGTCAGTCATTAATGATAAATTAATGAAAATGACACCAAAGCCATTTAATCAATATCCCAGATCTGTATTCTTTATTCTTCTAAAAACACTCGCATAATGATTTTTTTATGCTTTGTATCCTTTGTCACCAGTGAGGCATCAATGGACATCTGATACTTCCCTTCCATCTTAAAGAAAAAGAAACCATTTTGCCTTAGAAGCCAAAATTGCTGAATGTCTATTTATTATAGTTCAAATATTTCTGGTTAGAGTTCTGGTAACAGCTAGATCTTTCCTTTCTCCATGGACATGACACAGAGTACAGAAAGAATATAAAATCACCAGAGTGACGAGTTCCAACGATGCTTAAATACACACTTACTCATGGAGCTCTGTCCACTCAGAGAACTCCTCAGGCTCTCCACTGAGCCTCCAGCCTTCAGCTTGGGCTTCTCTAATGAGTCAGTATCAGGCTGAGGAGACTGAGGGGAGCTGGGTGTCCCATCAGGGCTTGACTGTGATGGAGAAGAACACAGACACAGATCATGTTTAACTTGCATCTTTCACACACACAAAGACTTCAAAATTCAAACTAATCAGACAAAAATGTACTTTTTTCCCATAATGCAAAGCAAACTCCTAGTTGAAACCATACCTGACAAGACATCAAAGAAAAATCTGAATAATGTTTTTGTCTCATATAAAGTTATACATTCAATGTGTTTTAGCTTTAATGTAACAGTACAAACAACCATTCAAATGAATGCGATTGTCACCACAAGACTTGAGTTAGATGGTTGAGTTAGGTGCTTTTTATCATTATTTCAAGGGCTTAAAAAAATACTAGAAGTACAATGTATACAAGCAGACTATATCTGTGTTACATAGTAATTAAAATATCTGATTTACGGGAAAATGTTTAGGACATTCAATAACGTAATATCTAATATTTGAAGATAATACAAATAAAAGCTGTTTTGGGACAAGTATTGAAAGGAATGAAGAGTAAAGCATAATGACAAATAGCTGCCATCCACCACCAGATGGCACTCCAGAATTTAAAGTCAGTTGCTTAACCATGAACTTCCTGTTTTATATAAAATATTTGTGTTTTCTTCTTTTGAATTAAATCTTTAACATAAAAAACAAAGATCTGAGTAACTAAAATATAACATATCTTGAGTGTTTCAAAAATATATGACAGAAAAAGTAAAATAATGTCAGGTTATACATTTATTTAATAATTTAGACTTTGGTGCTTTATTGCTGGCATGAAGAAAAGAAAATGGTTCTTAAGTTTCAATTAAAATCTTAACCACCTCAAACTATATTTTTTGCACACTAGTTTCTCCTTATCCAAACAATGTCAATGGAAAGTGGTAAACCCCTACCATAAAGCCCTTTGTTTTCTGTATCCTTTAAAATCAATAACACTCTGTGAAAGTTATTTTACACTTCATACACTTTAAGTGGTATGGAGAGGCAGCTGCTTATGACCACACCCTTTTAATACATTTCTTAATTTTGTTAATACAGTAAGTGCAGGCTTCTTAGCAGGGCAAAGGTCAGTAGTTCTGGGAATAACTTCCCATCCAGTTACTTACTTTTGAATACTGAAATAAGAATATAATGTTTACATTATTTATTCACTTATAATTAAGTAAATGAAGCAAAAAAACAAATTTAACTGTAATGTAATATTTCAGAATTACATTTCATATTTCTTTTCACAAAAAGTGGTTAGGATATATGCATGTTTTAGTCTGGAAAAAAACATTTCTCTCTTCTATTCATTTTTCTTCAGAGACCACATTGCCAAGTAAGGCAAGGAGACATCTGTACTGTGGAATTACATTGTGCTTTTCTGAAATGCACATCAAGCAAATAACAACTCCCACAGAATTCAGATGCGGACGTTCCAGGCAATCAACAGGGACTGTTCTGGGTTAGCCCAGTGCTCAAAAAGGTGTGTGTACATTTGATGATTAGCCAGTTTACACCCAAACCAAAAACATTATTAACATGCTTGTTTCCTCAGCATACCTCCTGAATAAAATTCATGTCTCAGAGATGAAGAAAGATTTGCTGGTAGCCTGACCTGTTCAGATAAAGAACTGCTGTATTTCTTGGACATGCGTTTCCTCATGGTCTCCTTCACTGACTTCACCTTTTTGCCAAGGGAGATTCGCGATGTTGTTGGAGACTTCACAACTTCTCTGTAAATTCCTTCTTTACTCTATACCACACAATTAAAAAAAGATTCGAAGATGTTTCAAAGAACCCAACAATATAACCACACATCAAAAAGCATGGGTAGAGCAAGATGAGAAAATATATATATATATTTTATCTTACAGATGCAGCCATTCAAAATGCGCGGGCGATACCGCATTATTTTCCGGTGCGCTTTACGCAGTCTACCGCGAGTTACCGGTAAATACCGCTAGTTACCGGAAATTCTCCTATAATACCGCAAGAAAAATAAAAGTATCCGGAATTTCCGCAAGGTGGAGCTAATAAAGCTCAACCTCTCATGTTTGAGCTGTCGCCATCAAAGTCTTTAACGAAGATATTACGAATAGTATTAATAATGAATGACCTTGGACAAGCTGTAAACTCAAAGTATTGCCCTGGTCCACATTCTTTTTTTCATTGACCGTCTTTGTAAAAGTAACACCACAGCATTTCGCAATCACGCATTTGTTTCCAATCATGCAAAGTACAGTGATTCACCATGCCTTTCACATGCTCATAAAAGAGATTGATTTAGGAACATAAACATATTACCGTATGCAAACTGTACTGTATACAGTATGTATATGTATATTTAATGTCTTAACTGTGCCCGTTTAAGTATTGAATGTTTATATGGAATTTTACCATTGAAGGGAAATCTTAGTACCTGAGCATAAAAAGAATAGGAGCATACTGTAACGCGTGTTAAGGCCATAAACGATATTAATTTTGGAACTTAAACATACAGTATATGGCTGGTCTCAGTACTTTAAAGAAAACATACACACCAGTATTCCATTTCTCCCTAAACATTTTAAGCATCGAAGTCTTTAACTAACGTGATACCGGAGTCAACAAGCATACTTTTAGAATTTGATTAAAAGGGAATATAATATGGAATCGCGTATCTAAAGAAATTAATAACGATATAATTATATTCATGTTGCAAAAAAACTGCAACGGACATAAAAACTCCCTTGCTTTTAACAGAGCGTTCCATAATTTCTAACTACGAAAATTATTTAAACTGCGACACTTATCATTCGACCAGAGCTCGAAATATCACAAGGAGCCTCTAGAGCACAGCAAAGACTGTATTAAAAGAATCGCGTATCTAAAGAAATTAATAAGATATAATTATATTCGTGTACTGCGACAGGGCTGTGTAGGGCTGTTTCACCTCTCTCTTCATGTGACTCTATTCAAAAGCCATTTAGCAAAGAGGGGATGAGAAGAGTGACAAACTAGTACTGTATACAGTACTTTAGATCTTTTTTTCTGAACCGGGGAAAATCTGATCATGTTTCTCTATAACAATAATAAAAAACATTGCCACACCCGGACTGTTAAACCAACGCATTAGCACGTCAAAGCCCATTGAGGAGCCAGGCGCAATAGCTGTTTTGTCCCTTGATTTACTGATCTGCATTAATTACAGAAATCAAGTTCCTGCTCTTTGCAGACGACCTGGTCCTGCTGTCGCCCACAGAACAGAGGCTGCGGCAGAACCTGGCACTGCTGGAGCAGCACTGTCAGACCTGAGCGCTGACAGTCAATCTGGACAAAAAATCTTGTTTTATCAAAGGACAGCACAAAAAAAACAGACAATACACAGGGGGGGAGGGCAAGCGAGAGGGAGAGTTTTTTACCCTCAATCAAAAAAAACCAAATCACCCGGGGCAGAGACTCTGGGGGGGATCATTGTGTGGTACAGAACGGAGCTCAGTCAATTCAAACAAGTTCAGCGCTGATTCAGTTTAAAAAAAACTGCAACGGACATAAAACTCCCTTGCTTTTAACAGAGCGTTTCATAATTGCCAACTACGAAATGTATTTAAACTGCGACACTTATCATTCAACCAGAGCTCGAAATATCACAAGGATCCTCTAGAGCACAGCAAAGACTGTATTAAAAGTATACTAGTGACACACTAGTATACTTTAGATATTTTTTTCTGAACCGGGGAAAATCTGATCATGTTTCTCTATAACAATAATAAAAACATTATTTTACATATCACCTTTATGTGATATCACCTTAAGGACAGCACATACAAGGGTTAATTGCACAATGGACCGTGCAAAGAAATGTAAAATAGTCTTCTTTAGGTGTGAGGGCAGGAGTGGATCGCAGAAGGCATAATCAGCAAATTAGGAAAACAAAGAACAGGACAGGTGAGATGTTTATCCAGAGAGCGAGTGATCAGAAAAAGGAACAGCTGTTACGCCCAGGTTTTACGCTCTCTCTGCTGAATGAATAAAAGCATTTTATTAAAAGCGTTTGTCTGGGTATTTACATTGTAATCTGTGGTTTACATCTACTGTATTGGTTTGAGATGCCACTTTTAAAGGTGATATGTAAAATAAAGTTTTTTATTATTGTTATAGAGAAACATGATCAGATTTTCCCTGGTTCAGAAAAAAGACGATTAAAATCTGTAATCTTTCCACTCAACTCAACTCGATTGGAAGACAATGAACATATTCTAGCCCTAAATGAATTAATAGCAAACTTGGTTTACATAAAAGACATTTTTCCAAGAAAGTTTATAATAATACGATCTATAGTTGAAATCTGAGCCTAAATAAAAAGAAAAAGCATTTTCAGAGAGCAATCACGCTGTGTTTATGTAGAAAAAGCGATTAGGTTTATGAGCAATCTAATTACTTATTCGTTTAAAACGCTATATAAAATAAAGTATATTATTAATTTGCTGGACAGAGCGGTGAACATTATTATGGATAAGACAAAGATAATGATCCTGATCAGTTTAGAAATCTGTGTACGCTCTAAGGTTTTTACTTCTTAAACTTTTAAAATACACGTTTCGAATAGAAAGAAATCATCTTCCTGGTACAGTATGTACAGCAAAACAGCACATCTTTTTTCTCCAATCAGAGGGGTTAGACGCTCGGTTAAAAGCAAAGGAGATTGTCTGTTATAGTGGACATAAAAACTAGAGTTCGCTGGCATTATATCCTAGAAGACACAGATCTTCAAGGCCAGACCAGGAGAATGCCCGCAGCGTAAAAGAAAATGCCTGATTAACTAGGGATTGGACAGTTTCCAAGTGCTTGTACAATCGATGGAAATGTTCAAATAAATGTGCATCATTTATTTCTTTATCATATTGGCTAGCTAATGTCCTCTCTTTGCTAGTTAGTGGCTGTGTTTCTGCGTTGGGTAGCAACGGGTGACTGTTCTCAGGCGGAAGATGTAAACAGCTTAATTTTCGTGTTAAATAATTTTTTTAAATTGAAATTCATTCCATACAGCAATCACATATTTGGGTACCGTTTCATAAAACTTTCATGTTTAAAATGTTTAGGGAGAAATGGAAGACTGATAATGGAATGGAATGGAATGAATGATAAGTGTCGCAGTTTAAATAATTTTCGTAGTTAGAAATTATGAAACGCTCTGTTAAAAGCAAGGGAGTTTTTATGTCCGTTGCAGTAAAAGAAAATGCCTGACAAAGTAGGGCTTGGACAGATTCCAAGTGCATTTTTGCAATTTACGTTGCATTGTCCATTGTGCTGCTGTAATACAGTTTAAAATAAGTCTGAACTTAAGGGAATAAGGGAAACGTTTCATTTTTTCAAAGAAATGTTTGTTTACAAAAAAAGTCATGGTTCCACAGTGGGATTCGATCACAGACCGTGTGACATGGGAGTCAGGAACCTAACCCACAGCGCCACCGGCAATGTCACATGCAGAGTGCTGAAAAAGCACTACAGAAACATTATCAACAGACAATGTATAGCGTGTACTATTCTTGTGTTGCGGCACATGAATATAATTATATCGTTGTTAATTTCTTTAGATACGCGATTCCATATTATATTCCCTTTTAATCAAATTCTAAAAGTATGCTTGTTGACTACGGTATCTCGTTAGTTAAAGACTTCGATGCTTAAAATGTTTAGGGAGAAATGGAATACTGGTGTGTATGTTTTCTTTAAAGTACCGAGACCAGCCATATACTGTATGTTTATGTTCCAAAATTAATATTGTTTATGGCCTTCACACGCGTTACAGTATGCTCCTATTCTTTTTATGCTCAGCTACTTAGATTTCCCTTCAGTGGTAAAATTCCATATAAACATTCAATACTACAACGGGCACAGTAAAGACGTTTACTGTAAATCTTTCTACGACAGACCAACGGACCACGAGTGCCCCTGTCGGTCAACCAATCACGTACTGCGGTACCGCGCGTCATCGTGCGTCACAATGCGCGACGCCGTAGCCAATTACCTCCGGTACGTGTGTGTACCGCGCACTTTGAATGGCTGCATCTGTATATATTGATTTTAACATATACATTGTAGTTAACCCTCAAAAAGTAAGAGGAAAATGTTTTAAATTTGTAACTAAAAAATGGTAAGGACCAGAGACACTATTCCTTTCCTAACTTTTAATTTTACTAACAACATGTAAAATTATACCCACTTGTCCCTGAATTGTTTTTATTTCTGAAAGAGTACTCACTGAGGGTTCAAAAGCACTGTTCACAACATGGAGAGAACGATTGGACAGGTCAAAACCTCCAAAGCTGCATGTTCTCTGTAGAAAATAAATGAACACATATGATATCCGATAACGTTTAATATCATACAATTACACTTCATGCTTGAGATCATAATATGTTTAGTACGGTCTCAAAATCTGTGAATTAAAATTTGCTAAATCACTTATTCACAATTCGGTTTGGCCAATGGGGTACTGGATGGAAGAACAACAGAAAAGGATAGTTGAAGGTTGTTAAGCGCAACTTTCACATTAGCTACAGAACAGATCGGGAGTGAGCCTCTCTCTGCCCTCTGCCCAAGTATCCACATCTCAGTGTGGTCTTGTTACTGTATTGAATTGAACAATCCCAGTTCTCTGTTGGCAACATGAGGAATGGCAGGCTGGAAATGACTTTACAAGCCCACTTGACTATTTCCCTTTTAATTTAAGTGGGGTATGCTAATCATGGAACTGGGAAAACAGAGAGAGAAAGTGCAAGCATATGTGGTGTAGAGGAGGGATTTAAATTGTTTATGCAGTTGATTGCTATATGTTTCTCATTACTGTTTTCTGTTTAGTTAAATAACAATGTTATTTAATTTAATTGAAGCCAAATAATTAGTACTTAATTAGCATATACGGGCTTGTTACTTATGTCTTTTAACCTACTTTTACTACTAGTAAATTATGCAACATTATAGGGGTGATCTTGGTTATATGCAAATTTGGTTATTCACAATGGTTCTCTGCGCTGAATCCTCACAGATGTTGAGACCCAACTTTACTTTTACCCATTGTATTTCAATGACAGCTATATACAGAAACACCACATTCATACACAACTACAGAAAGACCACTGAGCTTGATATCAGTTACAAAAATAGAGTATTAGCAGCAATGATGCCAAAAATCAGATAATTTATCTGTATACATATGTCTAATAACAAATGGGAGATAGGTATTTTTGTCTTTTTTTTCTAAGCCTTGTTACAATTATATTTAGACTGCAGAAATTGACAAGTCTCCCATACTCACTTCCTAATACCGTACATTGAGAAGTTTGCTGGCAAGTTGTAATGGCTTAAGCTAACATGAAAGGGCTGTTAGCAGCATTTTATATTTCTTATAAAATGTGGGGCAGAGAAAAGCTGGGTGATTTATAATAATTGGGAAAAAAAGAAAATTAACCCTAATTGAGATAGCTTTGACCTCCAGAAAAACAGAATGATCCCTCATCTCTTAAGAATAGTAGGTATCAGAAATGTAAAGAGGAAACCAGAGATGTTGTCTTGGCCAGAGGCCTTTGGATTTATGAAGATATTGCCTTTATGACTCTTTTAAAATTAAAAAATTCCAAAAACTAAGATAAGCACAAAAGAGAGTATATTATTATTTCTGTTCAAATGCCAACAGAAGTTTACTTCTTTCGGGCTGAATAAATCAGAATAGGAGTACTGTGGGTCCATGTCAGGCATTACATAAATGTCACAGCAGAAGAATGAAGAAAAAGGTCTATTGATGGGATGTTAGATATTCAATGGAATGGCCATGCAAATAGAAACAATTCCACCAAAAAGGAAAAATTCTGTTAACATCAATTAATCATGCAATTCTGTTCACAAAACAGAAAAAAATAGTAACCAAAATTAAAACTAACTGACCACTTCCACTGAATACAAAGTGGGCATTTTGGTTTCTTCAAGGCTGCAGAATAACACTGTCTCCACATTAGCAACATATTTTAGAGATCATAAGCAACAGAGGGTGTTAACTACATCCTGTACTTAAACCACATTCCTCAACATTTACATTAATCAGTGATGTGGGTTTAATTTAGAGGCTTTGCTAAGATTAAGGAATCATTTAAATTAACTGGGAAGACAAACACCTTGCTCTACCTTGAAATTGAGAAATTTAAAAGAATTGGATCATCATCTGCCATATCATGTCTAAGTCTGAAATGCAGTACCTTCAGCTGAAATAACTTTTTAAATGTGATCTTAGAACTGGTTTTCTTAAATTTTTAAAACTTATGGAAAAGGTTGCTGTGAAAAGATGGATAAGAAGAACAATACAATATTGGGTTTACTATTCACTGTGACTGAAATGTTTCTTCATTTCCTAAGCATAACATCAGTACCCATGAAGAGTTAAATTTCCTCTTGCTACAAAACAGTCAGATACATTTCAAGGTGATTGGTGGTGATTGTCCACAGGTACATAACTCGAGTTCTTTTGTGCACTTTAGAATTTTCCTGTTCAACCAGATGCATTTAGTATTTAATGTCTTAAAATTGTTTGATATCTATACAACTTGGGTCTCTTGAACAAACCACCCAGCTATATACAGTAGTTGAAGCAAATTCCCTGGCATCCTTTAAGAAATGGCTGAATGAAATCCTTGGATAATAAGCTACTAGCAATAAAAAGAGAATGATGGCCGATAGAGACTCTTCTCTTTTGTAAACTTTCTTTTGACTAAAATCACCAAAATCTACATAAAAAAGAAAAGGAACTTATTTTGCAGCCTTGGAAGAAAAGAAAAAACCCACACTTAATGAGGGAGGTCCAGAGGGCCTTCTCCTCACAGACTCACAGACTTCTGCTGAATGCGCAAGAGAACACGTTTGGTACAGTGGTCCACAGTCGCTGCCCACTTCCTCTCTGCCTCTCCCTCTTCATCTAACAGGCAGCGGCGTAGATCCTGCAAGTCACCTTTGCTCATGGTCCTGTCCACGGGCCGTACCAGCTGGGACCAGTGGAGGTGTCCATAAAGGCTTCTCTCGACCACATAGGTTATATTAAACTCATTGACTGCAGTCCTCGTTCTCAACTTGCGATTGGGAAACCCCCATCCACCACCAGCACTGCCCTTAGATTTCTCCCACAGGAGCTGGAAGTCACAGTGGGCTGGAGAAGAGGGCAGAGGCACTGGCACCTTGTTGTGGGGGCGCTGGTACAATAAGTGTCTGAAGTAAGAGTAGTTGGCATCTATTTTCTTTAGCCGTACTTGCTTCTTGATACTCTGGAACTCCTCCAGGGACACCAGCAGGTGATGCTGTGGCCTGGCCATGCCATAAAAGCTGTACACATTTTCCCTACTTACCCCGTGGCTAAGTGGGCTCAGGACCCTGCGCATTTCGCCGTCTGTCATGGAGCGGGAGACTTTCTGCTGCAGGTCCTCCTCACCACAGCCCTCTACCTCAGAGAAGGAAGAGCCGCTGCCACCTACCACCCCACTGCCCACCTTCTTAAACGGGCGGATGAGGCCTTGGCTGCTGCTGGACTTGCCAAAGCTTTTGACCAACTTATGGCCCGTCCATGTGTCCAGGCTACTGGAGGAGGGAGAGGTGGTGAGGCTGTCTGAATCTCCATCCTGCGAGAGTTGCTCCTGGAGCAGCAAAGATAGTGAATCATCTTGAGGAATCGGAGGCTTCTTTTGCACCCCCGAATAAAGCGAAGAATTGTCTTCACATGTAGGGGATCCCTCAAAACACAGATCTGAAAAGGATCAAATAATTCATGTTTTAATTAAAACATTTACACTTTTAGACAGGCACTTTTGAACTAGGACTATAACCTATAGTAGATATACACATACATTATGGTTTGGGTACCTATGTATATACAGTGCCGTAAAAAAGTATTTGCCCCCTTCCTGATTTCCTCTATTATTGCATATTTGTCACACTGGATGTTTTCAGATCTTTAGACAAAATCTAATATTAGATAAAGGGAACCTGAGTAAAAAAATACACTTTTTTATTATTATTTCATTTATGTAATAAACAAAGTTATACTACACCCACATCCCCTGTGTGAAAAATTAATATTTTATTAAGTATTATAAGTACACTTAATAACTGGTTGTGCCACCTTTAGCTGCAATGACTGCAACCAGACGCTTCCTATAATTCAATACCAGTCTTTCAGATCGTTGTGGAGGAATTTTAGCCCACTTTTCCTCACAGAACTGCTTTAATTCAGTTAATTCGGTTTTTGAGCATGAACTGCTCACTTCAGGTCCTGCCACAGCATCTTTACTGGGCTTAGGTCTGGACTTTGACTAGGCCACTTCAAAACTGTAATTTTGGCTTCTTTTCAGCCATTCTGATGTGGCTTGCTTTTGTGTTTTGGATCATTGTCTTGTTGCATGATCCTACTACGCTTTAACTTCAGCTCACGGACGGATGACCAGAGATTCCCCTTAAGAATTTTCTGATACAGAGCAGAATTCATGGTTCCTTCAATTATGGCAAGTCGTCCAGGTCCCAAGGCATCCTCACACCATCACACTACAACCACCATGTTTCGACTGTTGGTAGACACTTGCAGTTCTTTGGATGTTTAGTATCCTTTGTGACTTCCTGGATGATTTTATGCTGCACCCTTGAAGAAATTTTGGCAGGTTGGCCACTCCTGGGAAGATTCACTACTGTTAGTGGTCTCCATTTGGAGATTATGGCTCTCAGTGTTGTTCAGTGGAGTCCCAGAGCCTTAGAAATGGCTTTGTAACCCTTTCCAGACTGACAGATTGACACAGTGTCAGTTGGTGTTGGATAACTTTGTTCACTAAATAATGAAATAAGTAAAAAAAAATGTTATTTGTTCACTTAGGTTCCCTTTATTCAAGTTTAGATTTTGGTTGAAGACCTGAGAACATTCAGTGGAAACAATTTGCAATAATAGAGGAAATCAGGAAGGGGGCAAACACTTTTTATGGCACTGTATATACCTAAATATAATGTATAGGTATTTATACCTAAACATTAATATATACATGATTACTAGAGTTTCCATTTAGGTGTAAACTATTTCTACCCCATACTGTCTTCATAACGTCTGTAAGCCATGTTCATGTCAAAATGCAATAACCAAAATCTGCCATTTTTAAAATTCCACATTTTCTGTTGCTATACCTCTTTACATTTTAATATGAAAGAATCCTTTCAGAAAAGTTCATTTTTGTAGAGAAAATGCAGTTTCTAGTAACTACAAAGACAATTAAATTAATTGATTATGAATGATAAGATGAATTCACATTAACAGGATGTTAATGTTTGGTGGCTCATTTTACAATTACTTCAGGTCACTTTCTTATAACAGAGCCATACATTTTGCTAAAAAGGCCTTCCTCCATATTGAGGAGACTGTAATTTTATAATTGTAATTCAGTAGTGTTAATTACATCAATATATTTGAGCTATAGATGTGGACATTACCCACAGACTGACCTTTTTGATCCTCTATAAAAGGGTAGAATGGGGAATTAGTGGCTATCAAAAGTATTTGGTCAGATCAGATTTTTTGTTGTTATAATGTGGACTCATAATGCATTTAATCTGTACATTTTTGCCATTGATCGACACAAAACACTCTACAATGAAAACGTGAAAACTAAATTCTACATATCATCCTACATTAATTATAAATATAAAACAGAATCAAATAACCAACAGCATAAGTATTCACCCCTTTGCTATGACACGCGTAGATTGGCTTTGATGCAACCAATAGTCTTTAGGTTCCCATGAGTTCAGGTTAAATACACATAATTCCCACAATTAATTAATACAGCTCTCAAAAAAACGACATCATGAAGATCATGAAGAAAAAAGAATATTTAAATCAAATTTGGGATAGGGTTATTGAAAACCAATTAGGGTATAAGAAACTTTCAGAGGAACTGACTAAACCCCAAAAAACAGTAAAGACCATTTTAAAGAAATGGAGAAAATATGGCACAACTGTGAAGCTGTGCAGAAGTGGGCATCCTCAACAACTCAGTATCTGGAAGAGAAGGGAACTAGTCAGGGAGACCACCAAGAGGCCTATGACAACTGTAAAATAATTACAGTTTTCCGTGGCTGAGATGGGAGAAACTGTCCATACAAGACAGGAGAGTGGCAAAATGAAAGTCCCTTTTTTTTGTTGAAAAAACTCACCAAATCTAGACAACAGTTTGCCAAAAGGCATGTGGAAGACTCTCAGTGAAAAAATATTCTATTGAGATCAACACTGACCATTTTTGGCTTCAATGCAAAGTTATACATAACCTATTTTTTGGTACAAGTATAACACCGCATATCATCCTGAGACAACCATCCCTTTGTGAAGCATGGTGATGGTAGCATCATGCCATCCTTTGCTGCATTAAGGCCTGGAAGACTTGTGAAGGTAGATGGCAAATTGTATGCAGTAAAGTACAGACAAATCCTGGAGGAAAACCTGCTGCAGTCTGCAAGAGACCTGGGACAGGGGAAAAGATTAATTTTCCCGCACGGCAGTGACTCAATACAGCCAAAGCACCAACACTAGAGTGGCTTAAAAATGAAAAAGTAAATGTTCTAAATTTATTCCATGCTGGAAAGAGAAGAGAGAAAACACAACTTTTCGGCTGGGAAGGCATCTCACAACTGAAGAAAGCTTCACTCCTGAAACATTGCGTTTTCTCTCTTTTCTTTTTAGCATGGAATAAATCTATTACTTGTTCCTTTGCAGACTACGCACGCTGACGCAGCTGCCCACTTGATTGTTCTAGATTACCAAATCTAGACCTCAAACCAATAAAGAATCTGTGGCAAGACTTGAAATTGGTATTTTCAAGAAGAATAAAGTGTCCAGATGCGCAAAGTAAAATTGTATCCAAAAAGACCTATGACTATAGTTTTTACCAAAGGTCCATCTACCAAATATTGACTCAATAATAATAATTGCTTACACTTATATAGCGCTTTTCTGGACACTCCACTCAAAGCGCTTTACAGGTAATGGGGATCCCCTCCACCACCAACAATGTGCAGCATCCACCTGGATGATACGACGGCAGCCATAGTGCGGCAGAACGCTCACCACACATCAGCTATTAGTGGGGAGGAGAACAGAGTGATGTAGCCAATTTATAGATGGGGATTATTGAGGTGCCATGAATGGTAAGGGCCAATGGGAAATTTTGCCGGGATGCCTTGGTTACACCCGTACTCTTCTTGAGAAGCGCCCTGGGATTTTTAATGACCAAAGAGAGTCAGGACCTCGGTTTTATGTCTCATCCGAAGACGGCGCCTGTTTACAGTATAGTGTCCCCGTCACTATACTGGGGCATTAGGACCCACATGGACCACAGGGTGAGAACCCCCTGCAGGCCCATCTAACACCTCTTCCAACAGCAACCTTAGTGTTTCCCAGGAGGTCTCCTATCCAGGTTGACCAGGCTGACCAGGCTGACACCTGCTTAGCTTCAGTGGGTTGCCAGTTGTGAGTTGCAGGGTGATATGGCAGCTGGCCTCAAGAAATCAGTTCTTATGCAGTTATTTTCTGTTATTTTTATGTTATGTTTCTAACTAATTTAGGAGGATCTGTAGAATGTGGTTTTCGCTTTGGCTTTATGGGGAGTTTTTTTCAATGGCAAAAAATCTCAAATACAATACAATTCCATATTGTAACACAATAAAATGTGACAAAACACCAGGAGTAGTGAATACTTTTGATTGCCACTGTACATATGCTCAGGGGAGGGCACATTAGACTTTACAATAATATACTTTAAGTGCACCACTTCTCAAACTAGACAGCTATATAAAGAATATATACCTTCTGTGCCTGTTTTTTTCATCTCTTCCATTCTGATCAGCTTCTTCCTCACTCTTCGAGTGGAGTTCACCAGCTTGTGAAGCCGTTTAAACTTCACTGATTCATCTGTTTCATCCTCAGACTGCTCCCGTGACTGAAAACAGAATCACATTTTTATCAGCATCCACAAACTGCAGAATCCTGACAAGAAGTCCTTATATCCCCAGCACTGAACTGAAAATGTCATCTTTCTAGGAAAAAGGAATGCAAGTAACAAAATCAGTAAAAACCTAAAATTATCTTTACAAAAAAATGTAGGAAACAAGGATCTGAATGGAACTCTTTCACTTACTATGTTTTACATGTTTTAATTATAAAAGATGTTCAGGGGAGATTTTCAGCAAAATAAAGCGCAATCAATGAATAGTTGTACAAGGTAAAATTATGAAATTACAAATTGCTCAAAGGACTTTAATCTATAATGCTTTCAGCATAGAAATCTTTCATTTAAAGAATTCCACTAATGACGCAACTCTTCACTTACAATTTCACAGTATTTTGAAAACGATCACCCAAAGTTTCCATGGATATAAATGTTCCAGATAGTAGTGTCAATTCATTTTGGGTGGGAGTGCAAATGTCTGTATTGGTTGGTACCCCGTTACCATAAAAGGGACTTTCATTGTGCCAGTACAACTGATTTTGCTACACAAGAGGGGTGCCAACAGGTTTACACTGATGAGGTTAAACATGTAAACATGCTCCTCAATGAAACAGGCTTCCAGAGAATGGATACCTGATAACAATTTGGGAATCTGGAATTTCCAGATAATGCCCAGCAGCACATGTTAACATATAGTATACTTAAAAGGGGCAATTTCACATTAAACAAAAATGGAAGAAGGAGAGGCAGATGAAGAAAGAGACAGGAGAAAGACAGCAAAAAGTAAGTTACAGGTTTCCACCCATCTTCAGAACCTCCTTGAGAAACTAAAAACCATCAGGTTGTGGTTACTCAAGAACTCAAGACTAAAATGTAGGGAGACTTACACTTACACGTGGACAGTCTACAAGGTAATGTAGGAATATTTTCATAAAATAATTAAAGCTCTAAAAGGTAAGGCTATCCTATAAACTGATGTTAAAAAAGACAACCGTTAGTCCATCCATCCATTTTTAACTGTTTTTACCAATTCAGGGTTGCGGGTAAGGTGGAGTCTATGCCGGAAAAGAACAGGAGCATGGCATGGTACAACCTGGATGGGACGCCAGTCAATCACAGGGCAGATGCACAAATGCACACACTACACAATAAGTACAAGCATCATGAATTACATACTGTAGCAGCAGACTTTAGAGATTTTATAATCTTGTACATGCAATTTATATGCTATAATCTAAGAATACAAACACCAGAAATGGTTTGTAGTGCTACTGTACGTTTCTCTTCTCATGGTTTTCTGACTGTGTTTTATGTCTTCAATGATATTAATTGTTTGGTATAAGGACTGCAGCAGTCAAGTCACAACATTAAAAAAAGGGCTATGCTACTATGTTGTTCTCAGCATCCCTGTTCAAGAAGCCTGCACTGACAGTATTGTACGAGGAATGATGACAAAGTCAATTACAGACTGAACAACTAACTCTAGGTCCGATCTATGAGAAACATTTGAAAGTGCCTATTAAGCCATACTGAGAAATTTCCATCGCTGGGACCATATGTCCATTTTTTTTCAATTATTTTAGCAAAAGCTGAAGTAATTTTGTGGTTAATGCCTCAGTGTTTTTTTAGTGGTTTCCAGAGCAACATTACATCATATTGCAGACATCTGGCTCCACTGTTCAAGCCATAGCAAACCAGCCAACTCAGAAACCAGAAACGCAGTTAAAGAAACAGTAAGCCTTTTTGTTTTACAGCTATAAATAATTAAAGTAAAAAAAAAATAAGACCACAGTGCTGTCTTCCTATTTCCTATTATGAAAATAAGTAAAGGAATGAATTTTCATTTACATATTGCCCTTCCTGAATTCCCCAAAATGCTATCCTAGTACCTGTTGTCAAAACCCATTAATCCTCTAATGAGTTCAGACATTATTTTAGCCAATTGATGTGGGACTTAGCCTGTGTGAGGAATAGGAGGATGGGAAATTTTATTTAGCAAATTAAATGTTATAAGGGAATCTGGTTTAGCCATAACACGAAGATTGCCACCCCTTGATCCCTAAAAGAATGCCATGGGAATTTCAATAATAAATTATCTTGTCCAGAAAATTGTCTCATCTCAAACATGGCTCCCCAAAATACTGTTTTTTGAGAGTTCTTTTTTTGCATGTATTTATTTTGCTCAAAGAAATTCAGCTCAAAAACAGAAGAAGAACCTAATGTTCTTGACACATTCTGTCAAGGAACACACTTGCTGATGTTTGGAGGTCTGATCCTGGGTAGATGTAGCTGAATACACAGATACATGAGTACAGCTGAGAGTAAAACGAGACAAATATTTGGAGAAGAAGTCAGAAGCTAAATATGCTGTTTCAAAGAGTATGGGTTCCTTAAACACGTTCTGTGCATCTCATTATGTATTTCACACTTTTATGTAACCTTCACACTTCTGAAAATTGATTTCTCAGAAGGGGTTAGAAGTAAATAAAAATCAACTGCCTTAAAAACTGCCTTACTGCCTTCGGTATTTCTTTTTCTGCAGCAGCATTATACCCTCATTTTCTTATTCTCAGTCATGCAACAGAAAGTTATTTTTACAACATGTATCATTTAGTCTAGACCAGATGCAACAGAGCTCCATTTAACAAACCAAGGGTTAGTCAAAGTATGGGGGAAAGCCAATACTAAACTCCATAAAATATGAAAAGATATTCTGGACTACATGACAGCCTAAGGAAGTGGTCTTGAAAAGAAGCAAACTGTCTGCCATGTATTTACTGCACTAAAGACTATACATCAAGTTAAATGCTAAAAACTAAACCTGCAGAAAAAGTCTGCAGAAAACAAGACTACAGAACATTGGTTCTTGAGCATAAGACAGGTCCACAACATTATCTGCATTATCAATAATGTATTAGGTATCCTGATAAGGATAATAAGTGGATCCAGGCTGAAATATTTTAATTGCGATTACTAGTCTTTAGTGCAATGTGCTGAGAAGGATTCAGTACAAGAACAAGCATCTTTATAATTTGACTTCTGAATCTGACAAGAATACTTGTTGCTGTGTTTATGAGCATACATGACTGTCGGGCTGCACTTCACCATTGTATCCAACTTAACTGTGCTCTTTTGAAATAAGGCTATTTAAATGTTGAAATGAGCTATTTTGATTGTCCATCATTTCCCTTCACATGTGTTTAAAGTACCTTCCATTTTAAACTGCATTACACACTGATTCTCAAGACAACCAAAAACTCCAAGAAAATTACTGTAAATGTGTGATCATTTTACACTTCATAACCACTCAGCATAGTGTGTACAGGTCACAAACCTTGACCCTGCATTAGACACAATGGGGACATTGCAGTTTTTTAAACTTAAGTACTGTTTTTATTTGGTTTCCATTTCTGTGAATAAACCAGGGTTTATTTTTAAAAAGATGTATTTTTAACCCTCTCTAGCAGCTGGAACTAAAATATTCAAAGGGACATGTTACACACTGTGTAACATCTGATCAGTCTTGTAAAACTGTTCTTTCAGAAATGGTTTTTGGGTCATTATGTGTATAGGTTAGGCATACTTTTGCTTTCCGGGAAAAAAACAAAACAAGGTGAAGACTATAGTAATCATACATACTGTATATACATTACAAGCTAGGGTGCATACTGTACAAAATTAACAAGCTTAGACTGAGACCTGACCTAAAATTCCGAAAAAGTAAACAGCCAAGCAATGCAGCTTTGAAAGTGTTTATGCCCCATTGTGTCTATAACCAAAGCAAATAGTGCACACACATTTATTTATAAATTTAACCAAATCTTTTTCCCTAGACATTAGAAAGTACAGACAATGGAAGAAGAACAATAAAAGACTCGCAAAATATTCTAACTGAAATTAATTAATTAAACAAAACTACTTATAAGGATGTGTTTCTACTTTCACACAGTGTGGCAGCCTTATGCACTACAGAACAGGGCATCATTACATAAGAAAGAGGAATGAGGAAACTGAACTACATTGCCACCACTGGTATCATTATACCAAATGGCAGAAAAGTATTTCATGACAATACCAAAGTAAATACTTTATTAAAACTTTTCCCAAAATGTAATTTTGAAACAGACATTTTTTAGTAACAGTCAAGAAAGGCCATATAACTGCAAACATGCTACAGGCAGAAACAATTGCAAGTATAGTTCTCAAAATACTGTATTTGCATTTTAATATTGCAAATATTTGATACAAAAGCTAAAACATCTTTGTACACCTAAAATCATGAATTTCAAACCCAAAGTTAAGTTAAAATGTCCCATCAGCATCAAGAATTACTTGAAAGAGATTCCTTACTTACCACTTTTGGCATTTAGTAGGTTACAGATTTTATCTCCCACGCAGCTTATATTTGTTTTCCATAAAACATTAAAACTCTAACATCAATAATAAGCACCACATTCAACTCCCAGTAAATTGCTTTCAAGGACGCACAACTAAGTTCACTTCTATCCATGAAAAAGGGAGAAGATAAACTCATGTTCATTAACTACTTAACAGCAAATCATGCGAAGTACAGACATGCTGCCTTAATAGTAACAACCCAGATTGTCAGTGTACTACAAGTTTTCTATTCAAAAGCAGAGAAAAGGAGTGTTGTATATTGCAAACAATCCCCAGTTTCACTGACGAAGGCTATCTGACCTCTTTTTGGCCTCCATATCCTTAATTACTGTTGGAGGAATTTTTGCAGAAGAAAAAAGGAAACGCTGCAGATTCTTTGCTAGCCAAGATGAGGTCTGACCCTGGAATACTAAGGCAATTGCAGATGCTACCACAAGCTGAAACACAAATAATTTAACTGTTTGGAGGCTTTAGATGATACAACCACTATGCAAGGGTGGGAAGTAGGACTTAATTGTCTTGGAACTTTCCATGTAAATTTAATGCAATTATGACAGTATTATGCAAAAATCCCAAAAAGGTCTGAGAATAGTTCAAGACAAAACACAAGCATACTGTATTGACAGACAAACATTTTAAATACCCATTGTTTCTAACCATTCAGCCCCTCAAAATACATCTCAAATGCGTTCTCCAAGGAAAAAATGAAAATCGCAAAACTCTCTCTTTATACAGGATTACAGACACTGAATTTAAATTGTGTCAAATTATCACAGATAATTCCCTCAACTACTTTGTTCCAAGACTAAGTGAAGGACTATATCACTTTTAATAAACAACACTTCTCTAAACGAGGTAAAATTTAAAAGGCTGAATTCTCAAAGCAACAGACCTGCTGTGCTGGATACAATATAGCTTTCTTTCTTTTCCATTGTGTTAAACATGTAAATCTTTGGCAAAACCAATCTCCTTTTATTCCATTCCCTGTGATACATTCTGTAATTCTTTCTCCAAGCAGCATAAATGCAACCACATAAACATTATGTAAAAGGTTCATTGCAGTTTCATATGGATGTCATTTTGTTGCGATGCTGTGACCTACATCTGTCAGCTATACATTTCTATCTTTAATCCACCATATCCCCAGGATTCATCCCAGAGATGCCTAGCCTTCTCCCATGTCCCCTGCCTCCCAAAGCTGTGCTCAGTACACAATCCTGCAGTATCTGTGGTCCTCTTGAGATCAGCAATGATTTCCCAGAACGACATCCGAGAGAAACCAGGCACCATTTATTCCTTTGTGGATCTATCAATTCATTATCACAAAGAGTGGCCAACTGCATATCCCGTCTGAGCGGAAGTATTGTCAGAATTTCTAAACTATAACGTTCCAAGGTCAAATCACAAGTGACCACAGCTGCTATTAAAAATTCTATTCTTATGATGTGTACTGTGTAAACTGATGTTAAAAAATTGTTTTACAGCGCCCTAAAGATCTAAAATCTATTTATAGGTTTTAATTACATTTAACCTATCAATGAATGCATCTCCACCAGGAAAATACGTTTAATGCTATTATATTTTTTTTGTAAATTTTGTAAATTTTTACCATTAGATTCAAATTGAATAAAAGTATAAGTCATGGCTATAGCTTTGGTTATATGGTCATCTGTCAATAGATGGCACTAGGTTTGGAAGATCATGCTGCAGCTTGTGTGATTTATGGCAGTAAAGTAAACCAGTTAACACACTCTCTAAACCAGAAGCATGCATTCGAACACATCTGCACTGTTCATGTCATCTGGAAACCTGAAAGGAGCTGCATCTCTCCTGAGCATACCTCACACCCGAAGAAGGTTCCACAGCCGAAATGTTGCGTTTCCTTTCTTCTCTTTTCAGCATGGAATAAACCTTCTACTTGTTCCTTTGCAGCCTATGCATGCTGACGCAGCAACCTACTTAAACAATGTCTATTATTATTTGAGCAATATATGTTTTTAAAATAATCAGAGCTTCTCTTCTTTTGTAAATTGTTTTTATTCATGTTATTGATTGTTATCCACCAAAACATGCAGGTATAAAAAATATTTACCATAATACATACCATTAAAATGTATGTTTATAAATGGAAAGTGGTGATTGCATTAAAACATTTTTTGCATTCATTCATAATGTTTCCTAGCCATACATTAGTGAATACAATCAAATAGGGGTTTCACAAAATAGTCATATTCCCATATATAATTCTATCCACTGCACATGTAGCTTCTGTTCCCTGTTGCTATGTACTGTGATATAAATATTTCTTGCACAATTTCCTAATAGGTGGTTTGGACTGCACTAACATCTTCATTAAAAGCCCCAGTCTGATTTTGATAACAGAAAATTAATTCACAGCCTCAATGTACAGGTAAATAATAACATTCTAGCCTAAAAATATGTACAATGATTATTTTATTGTCTTTTCTGTAATCAATCACTTTGATTTAAATATTTTTTTAATGTGTGGTCTACAATGGGTGTTTCTTAGAGTGCAATTTCCATCGCTAAAATGTTTCCTATGTAATCAAATGAGTAATGGCAATACATGCCGGCTCACGCAATTTGTGTAGCTTTGTCTTATTTTGAGATATTTAATTGAATTATCTATTAGTTTTATCTTCAATTTATTAGTGATTCTTTGCCACGCTTCTTTTCTGGTTTTTACAGTGGATACAATATTGTGCCTATTATAACAGATTTTTATCTCCTCACAGTTTTCCATAAGAAGCAGTAATTCACTGAATTAAGATCCACATTCTTTCACTGTGGTTTTGCTAATGCAGATGAAGGTTACAAGGCTCGATCCTCCTGCCTACTGAAGTGTGGCGTGATTTAAGCCTGACTAACTTTAACTGGTTTATTGAAACCAGAGAAACCTTTGTGAAACTGGAGTAAACCTGAAGTCAGTTATCAAGTTCATTCAAACTCCTAAATTAGTTAAACCTGCCTTGTGGAGCAGCCCTTGTGCCTTCTAGGTGTAACCCCCTGAAGTTTAGGTCATAAAACATCACCACCAGAGGGCCTATAACTCAGAATAACCCACCATGGAAAACAATACTGTTTGGATCAGTAATACGTTTAATTTGGCAAAGCCTTACTCACTTGTAGGAAATATTTTAGCACACAAAGTTTACAATGCCTAGCTCACTGAAGTTAAAATTAAATTTCACCCAACAAGAGAGCAAAAAAAATTGATCTTAGAAATATCTATTTTTATATTTTGGGGTTATAAAGAATCAGAATTGATGTGCACATTTTTAACCACAATAAAAGTAAAATATACACAGTATCTTTTAAAACCTCCAATTTACATAGCAAAAAAATAACTGGTATGTGCAGCCCCATATTATGATTCAGAATACGGTAACAAAACTTCTGGTGCCGTGTTGCGACCTTATTACATTGTAAACAAGCAGGCTTGTGAATACATCTCTTTTAATCCAATAGAAATATTGCTTTTTATTTCGAGAAGGTTTTGCCGACAAATACTACTTACTGTTTAACTCTGCATGCACATCACTTTGAAACATTTCTGTGGTGAAATGTCTGCTGCACAACCTGTACATATTCGATCTTATATCGCATTACATTAGTCATTACAGATACTAGGGAACTGGAAGGGCCGCCTCTCAATACAATTAGAAACTCTAAAGTTTGCGACATCATGGCTACTTACATTACTTTACATTACTCATGATCTTGTGCTTATTTCAAAATTTGTTATTTCTTTCTATAACGTCAATTAATTTATTTTGTTAACAAGATTTAATAACTGGCCTGATAAATTGGGACTGCAGTTCCCCTTTAAAACAGAGTAACGCTTTACATTAAGATTAGTTTATTACACAAACAAATCCACTTTTATTCATTTTAAATTCCATTCAGTATGGAAAATTCTTGAAGAAATATGGTCTGATGAATAATCAAATCAATAATCAAAGTAGAAAAAAACTACTTCAATTGTTGGCACAGCAGAACCACTATGTTGTTAAATTAAAAAAAACAAAATTACCAACAACTTAAAAATGTTCTGAAGTACAACATCAACACTTTGATATTGGCACTGAACAACTGGTTCAATAGCAACTGAACACACTTCTGGAGCAAACTTCCAGTTCCTGTTAAGGGAGTATGGTAGTGTCCTCTCACTAGATTCAGTTTTCTTATATTATTTACCTTTATACGATTATTACCACTAACTTTTTTACCTCACCGCTATCTGTTATTCTCATCTCTACTGCAGACTGCATACATACTGTGCTGTTGAATAGAGATGCTCTTTGAAATTTCCAGCAATCCCCCAATCCAGGATTTATCATGGTCTTTGTCTCGTCCGTTCTGATTCCACCACAATGTTTCCATACCTTCCTAGTGAGTCATCTGCAAACAGTCTACAGGTACCCAAGTCCCTCTTCTGGACACAGAGCAGGGAAGGTACCCTCACACCACAAGTGGACACGCCTCGGCAAAAAATCTTAGAACAAATCTACCAAATCTAAGAAGTCTCTGTTGCTTTCAAAGTGGTAGAGGATCTGCTAGTGTCAAATAAAAAACAAATCTACTTTGCTCAATTAAAGGGCTGTTTGAAATGATGAAAACTGCTCTTCTCAGCCTCTGAAAATCCCCCATCCCCTGCAGAAGACAATAATTTCTACCTGCTTGTCAATTGATTATTCACGATCAATATTTGAGTAGGTCTTCAGGACAGTTTAATCTGCACTTCACATTTTCAGGTCAGACATTTCGTCACGTTAATGTGGGCTTCCAGTATCTTCTACTGCATTCTATATCCTTGTTTTAAATTGTGCTAACTTATTTCCTCTCTTTGAAAACTGTGTTCTCATTACAGCAAAACTTTTTGAAAAGCTAATTTTATAGAAACTAAATATTATAACAAAGTTTATTATTATTTTACTTAATGAATGATAATCCTGGTTGCAGAGGCACAAGATAATCTGCACCACACTCTTCAAGCACAACTCTGAGCTGGCAGCCAGCCAAAAAACATCTGTATCCAAAACAGAGCCATGAGCTGAACTTGTAAGCCTTGTACCTTACAATAAGGTATTAATGCACTGAACACTGAATGTAGTGTCAATGCATTAACAGAAAACAGAAGAGAAGGCCCCAGGCATGCCGTTAGCTCAATGTGTAACAATATCCATTTCAGTATAGGACAAATGTTAGCACTCCTACCAGCTCAACGGCTACAACTATACTCTGCAGCAAAACTTCAGAGAAGTTCCAGTCAAATAAAGATAATACATACAGTATTACTCTGTTTTAGAAATCACTTTCTTGACTAAATCACATTATTTATTTTCTAAGTATCACACCTCCCTTTAAATTGTAATTATAGTTTTTAAGTTATTTCTCCATATTATAGTTATACACCTATAGAGTTAAAATAGAGTCATATTATCATGGCTGCAACACACGGAACATGTGGAGTGGTACAGTATACGCACCATTACAGACTACAAAACGCAACCCAGCTATATTACACAACAGTCTGTCTCTCTTCCTGATGTGCTAAATTCATTTTATGCTCAGTTTGAGGTCAGTAACGCAAATCCTGCCAGGAGGATTTTAGAAATCCAAGATGAAAACACACTGATCATATCCAGAGCAGATGTGTGTAAAGCTTTTAAAAAGACCAATCCACACAAGGCTCCTGACCCTGATGCTATCCCTGGCCGTGTTCTGAAGGCATGTGCAGACCAGCTAGCAGATGTCTTCTCTGACATATTCAACCTTTCTCTAGCTCAGTCTATAGTTACTTCCTGCTTTAAGAAAACCACCATTGTTCCTGTCCCTAAGAAACCCAGAGTCAGTTGCCTGAATGACTATCGCCCCGTTGCAATCACATCAGTTATCATGAAGTGCTTTGAGCAGTTGGTCAAAGCATACATCACCTCCTCACTGCCTGACACCCTAGACCCACTACAATTTGCATATCACCAGAACATGTCAACAGAGGATCCTATTGCCACTACCCTCCATACTGCCCTCTCAACCCTGGATAAGAAAAGAATATACATGTATGTGAGAATGCTGTTTGTTGATTACAGCTCAGCATTCAATACCATAGTGCCCTCAAAGCTTGTCATCAAGCTCCAGGACCTGGGACTGAACACCTCTCTCTGTAACTGGATCCTGGACTTCTTGACGGAACGTCCACAGGTGGTGAGGGTAAGCACCAACATATCCTCTACTCTGACTCTAAACTGGAGCCCCCCAAGGCTGTGTGCTTAACCCTGTCCTCTACTCCTTATTTACCCATGATTCTGTCGCTAGTCATTACACAAACTCCATCATAGAGTTCCTGATCACAGATGGTGAAGAGTCTGCATACAGGGAGGAGGTTAAAACCCTGGCAGCATGGTGCCAGGAGAACAACCTCTTTCTGAACATCAGTAAGTCTAAGGAGATGACTGTGGATTATAGGTGTGATGTGTATATTTTATTATGTATTCACCTTGTAATTTGCACTATCTGCACTTTGCACTATGTTAATCCTGTCTACAATGTCTATGTCAGTGTCCTGTCTGTATTTCCAACATGGTCCGTACCACTGGCTGGAATGACAAATAGACGTGAACTTGAACTCATAAAAAGTTATAATACTGTATCCTTTTCTAAGAATACGTAGTAAGGACACCACTTGCTGTTACTGTAAAAAGATAAATGTTGTAATGATTAACATCACTTTAAAGTTTTATTAATATGGAATAGTGTAACTGAGCAGCTAAAATATCACAAGTGGACATTTTGGAAACATTTTGACATTTGTTTCTTTTTTTAACAAAATGTCTTTTGTCCTTGTAGTGGTAATGAGCACTGTAGTTCTATTATAGCTTATTGTGAACATGATGTGTCTGTTTCAGGTTTACAACTGCATTGCGAAAATCTAAATTTTGTCTTAATCCAAATCTCAGCAATCAGTAATCAACCAACGATTAAACTTGGAATTTCAAAAAAAATGTTTAAACTGTACTATATAGTACATTGCCTGGAACTGAACCTGGTCCGTCAGCATCATTCAACAGGGAACCAGCTGGATTAATTATTATACGTGATGGTTTTGCATTTAAGGATTTCTTCACAGAAATCTTTAAATTAAACGACGGAGGGGGGAAGGATTATTTTTTACCTCCTCCCCACTGATAGCGGATATGTGGTGAGCGTTCTGGCGCACTATGGCTGCCGTCGCATCATCCAGGTGGATGCTGCACATTAGTGGTGGTGGAGGGGAGTCCCCATTACCTGTAAAGCGCTTTGAGTGGAGTGTCCAGAAAAGCGCTATATAAGTGTAAGCAATTATTATTATTATTATTATTATTATTATTATTATTACAATTGCCAGTAATCAGGGAACATCTTATCAACAGATTACCAATATGATGGGCAAACTATTTTTATTTTATTTTGAAAAACTAAACTTTAAAAGCTGTAAAGAACTGTCTTAGATACTTAAAAAACACTTTTTATGTGTGACAAACAGGTGATTTTTCTTCCTCGTAATCAGCTTAGAATCTTTGTGTACGTTGTAAGATTTTTACTTTTTAATTAAACGTTTAAAATACTTGATAGCAATATAATTATGGAGTCTTGTAATAAGCAGCTAAAACATCACAAGGGATCATTTTGGAAACATCTGACGTTCGTTTTTTATATTATTGTCCTTTATAGTGGTAGTGTTTCTTACATAGCCGAATATATAAAAATAGTCCACTATTGTAGCTTGTTGTTGGCTACGGTGTGAGCATGTGTATCTGGATGAATTATTATAAGTGATGGTTCCATGATTTAGGATTTCTTCACTAAATTAAAGGAGGGAAAAGGGTTATATTTACACGTTGTGTTTCGCTTCTTCATATATTTGTAAAAAAATTCAAATTTAAATGCAATACAGCATATATAATTAATAATATTGTAACAAATTCAGGTTCTTGGGCTTGTGCTCTCGCTGTTCCTGTCCCGGTTCATCCTTCACTACATGGGTTCAAACCCGGGTCTCTTGTGTAGCACAACAGAGGTTTTGACGGCTGAGCTACAGATCTTCTTCAGCCCATGCAGCCAACATCCCTGTTATGCAAAGAAGAGTAGAGGGGTGTACTGTCATCGCGCCGCAACTGGCTTGTACCATCTGTATGCCTGCCGTTCGTTACAATATTAATAATGAATGACCATGGACGAGCTGTAAACTGAAGAGTTAGAGAAGACATGTTGAATCTTATCTTTTCAGCTTGGAATTTAACCTTTACAGCGATCCTTTTGGCTATATTTTTTACATAGCCGGATGAGTAAAAATAGATTGGATTAATAACTGGAGTAAGAAAAGACATTTCACATATACTTTAAAACGACTTTGGAACAGTGGGAGGTGAGACCCAGCTGGAAGGGTGGCGGTATTTTGATTTCCCTGCGCAAACCGTATTCGCTACAATACTATAATGAGTCCCTGAGGCATAGCGTTCAAATTTCGGAAATAGAAAAAATAAACCTTTGTTGAGTTTGCACGAGAGTCAAAAGGTACCTTTTGAGAAATCATGTACTACTTGCAAAGCAGCTGATTTTGACAAACACTTAAAATCTGTCTGTACTGTAGGTTTATTTAATTGAGCAGAAAGTCACCTTGCTCTTACTAGCGGCTCTGTTAAGCAGAGTTTGTGTTAACACACAACACCCTGTTGAATGAGTTTTAATCAACTGTGTCTGTCCAGGGGGTTTGGGAGAGTGAAAAAAATTACCGCCGGCACTTTTCTTTACCCCCTTGTGCGAGGTGACAATGTGGAAAAAAGTTTTTTTTTTTACTTTACTGAGAGTGTAAACATTTAGTGTGCACCAGAATGTGCAATGAGATTACCGAGATGGATAGTGTTAGCAAATATGTTGACAAATATCTGAATTTTTGCTTTCAAGAGGCAAGATAAAATTGTATCCAGCTGTGAATCACCTTGCCCCCGTGGAATTGTGGGAAAAAGAGGTTTAGTGGGCTGCGTTGCTCACAGTGTAGTGCCCATAGAGTGTTAGTTTTAATACACTGTACAGTATAACAGTATAAAGCAAGTATGTTTTTTAATGTTTGTAACTGTTATTCTTGCAAGCTCATTTTGTATTCAGTTTGCTTCTGTGTGTTAGCCGGTGGGCAAACGTTCCAGGTGAAAATTCTTCCACAAGGAGTGTACCTTGCAGATAAGACGGCACCAAACTTTTTCGGCTCTGTATGTCTCTCAAGCCATTTCTCTTTGGCATTTTAGTCATAGAGGTGGGAAGATGCCTCCCCCTTCCCTCTGCCTGCCTGACCTGTTCCCATTTTTAACCATTCTATGTACAAATCGCAGCGAGTAAGAGTAGGGGGAGACAGGAAAAAAAGCGAACCCTGGCTTAATTTTCAATTATATTTTACCTTCATTTTTTATTTTATAAGTTTGTATTTTACTTTTTTTTTCTTGTCAGATTTAACATATATGTTTGCATACAGTTTTACAAATTAATGTTTTTACAAGATGTGGAAGTGCAACAATTTTTTTCCCTTTGCGAATTTTACTAATGATTGATTAATAGTACACCTGACTTTATTTGATGATGATGATGTTATCCGGTCAGTCGGATCCGACTCTCAGCGATTCTATAGGCCATCTCTTGCCACGCTTTTTGGTCTTGGACTTTCTCTTTCAGCTGTTCTATGCCTAAGCCAGAGTCCATTTTGATGGCGTCGAGCCACCGCGTTCTTTGGTGGCCTCGTCTTCTTGTTCCACTGACCATTCCAAGCATCATTGCTTTCTCCAATGAATCTGATCGCATCACATGACCAAAATAAGTGAGCCGGAATCTGGTGATCTTTCCCTCAAGCGAAATTTCTGGCTTGATGCACTCCAGAACCTCTTGCTGGTGACCACTGCTGTCCATGATATCCGTAACAGTCTTCTCCAGCACCATAGCTCGAAAGCATCCATCCTCTTTCAGTCAGCTTTTTTCAAGGTCCAGCTTTCACACCCATACATTGATATTATTTATGATTGACTTTATTTAGATGTATATAAAACATTGAACTGTGACATAACATTCAAAATACAATTGAAAATAGTCTGTGATATTTGTGTAGACTAAACTTTTCTAAAATTTATTTTTAAAAAATAAAAAATGATTAAAATGTATCATCTTTCCATGTGTAATGTCATTAGATTGTACAATAGGCCCTTGATTTGTTTAGCGATGGTCTCAAATATAAAACTAATTGGTGTGTAAGCTATGTTTAATGATAATTAAAAGATTTCAAGATAAAATAAATTATTTACATTCCTTTATTGAGTTTTAAAGGCAGACACGTTCAGTACCATAAACACCGCAAGCTGCAGAACTGTCTCCTTACGGCACCGCCACTTCTCTGACTGAGCTTAGTGCGCTATTTTCTCAGCTACCTGCTAATTTGCTTCACACCACGGGAAGACGGGAGAATGTGAGTGTACGAAATGCATGTTGCGTTTACAAAATTAAAGTGTTTAAAATGTTTAATAAAAAGTTTTAAAAACTTACAGCTTACACAAAGATCTGATCACAAGGAAAATCACCAATTTTTCGTGGATTTCGTGTTTTTAAATAACCCGTTTTTTATGGGTTTTAAAATAATGCAATGTCTGTTTTAGGCAGACACGTTATTTTTTCTTTTCTTTAAAATTAAAAGAATCAGTTTCCAATTCTGCCACACAATATTATGTTACATTTTTATGTTTTTGAGATACTTCAGAAGGCTTCAACTGATGCATAAAAAATATAGCATAATGCCTTCTTACGTTATAAAGTCACTTGCACCTGGGATCTGCTTTATTCAAACTAAGGTTTCTAAAAATGCAACCAGGTACTAGACATGTTTAAATAAAAGCTGTGAAAGTTTTCACAAATTGTGATCTTTAAACCTGTAGGTTGCAGGCTGTGTCATCTGTTCACAAAGATATTGATATCTGAAACATTGTGTCTCATAAATAGGCATTTTAATAAGCAAAGCTTGAAATTATTATTATTAAATTAATACTGTTAATAATGACCAGACACATTATTATAGTTTCAGTGGTATTTTTAATACCATTTTGTTATTCTTGATTCTAATTACAATATATACGATTTCGTTTTAAGGCTTGAGGCGTCACTGAATAAAGTGTTTTGATTTAAACCAGTTGAACAGTTGACAGTATTCACGTTTGCTACTTCACGCTTGTATTTCATATTAATATAACTTAACATTGAATATGTTATAATATATTAAAAACGTTAATATAGTGTACATAATATTTAATATTTTATTTTTTAAAAAGTATTTGTTAGAAGAAAACCTTGTCCTCTAAGCAGGTATTGATCTTGGATTGCCTAGACAGAACCCCTATTGACAAACCCGCTGTACCAACAGGCTGCTCGGAAACACAGCCGAGACGAACAGCTTAAAAATGTTTAGAAAGTAATCATGCATAAATTAGTCAAATTCAAAATAAAACATATATACAAAGATAGTGGAATACAGTAATATTCCACTAATACTACCAGCTATATTAAGACATATACTTAGATCCTTAAATTAATATAGTTATAAATTATAAAATTAACATATTAATTAGATAATATGTTTATATTTCTAAATTAATATTGTTTATGACCTTCAGACGCATTATGCTCCTCTTCTTTTTATGCTCAACTACTAAAATGTCCCTTTAGTTGTCAAATTCCATATTAATATTCAATATTAAGCAGATTTAAACATGCACAGATATTAAATGAAGCAATAATTTCACTAACAACCAATGCACCATGAGTGCTGCCTGTTGGTCATTTTGGGCCAATCACAAACTGCGGTATAACGCACTAAACTGCAGATAATTCCGCACAGTACGATGTAGCCATGCATTCTGAATGGCTACATCTGTAGATGCTTAGTACTGAAATATTTATCAGCATATCTTTTGAACCACAAGGTGAAAATAGTCAAAAATGAAAATAAGGTAAATGATAGATAGATCTACAGTATCTATCATACTATTTGAAAAATAAAATGCAAGAGAGATGAGGGAATGAGTGATCAGTCTCATCAATCTTCCAGCTACAAATTAATTAAAATAATCACCAGTTCAGGCAAGACATAAACCTAAGAAAAAAACAAACACATCCCATAAACACTGATTTTTGGTGTTTTTAATTATAAACCTAATGAGCTCCTAAGTGGTGTAGCATGAAAGAAAAATAACACCCTAAAACATGAATCGAGAAAACCTTTTTTAAATTTCTTTTATATGATAAATATTGTCTACTAGTGTAAGTAACGGATGTCAACATCTTTGTTAAGATCAAAACTTGGCAATGAGGCAAAGCCTGACACACCTTGGAAAGTCAGGACTGATATCCCAAGGTTTACCAAATCTGATAACTAAAAGAAGCTGCAGCAACACAAACAGAAACATTAACACACAACATCCATTTGAATATAGATATTGCATATACTCCCTGTTGGTATATGAGAGCAACTGTTATCTTTTACCATCATGAAACTTCCCTGTCACAAAGCTTGTGTCACGTTCAAGAAAAAGCTAGAAAAATATCTGTATCCATTTTCTTCAGTTAATCTGGGCATGATGGACTTTTTAATAATAATAATAATAATAATAATAATAATAATAATAATAATAATAATAATTCCTCACACATATATAGCACTTTCCTGGACATTCCAGAAAAGCTTTGAGTGCTTCACAGGTAATGGGGAGTCCCCACCACCACCACCAATGGGCAGAACTAACCTGAAGATGTGATGGCAGCCATAGTGCGCTAGTACACTTACCACAGCTATCAGTGTGGAGCAGAACAGAGTGATAAAGCCAATTCATAGATGGGGATTATTAGGAGGCCATGATTGGTAAGGGCCAATGGGAAATTTGGCTAGGACACCGGGGTAACACCCCTACTCTTTTCAAGAAACACTCTGGGATCTTTAATGACCAAGGGGAGTCAGAACCTTGGTTTTACACCTTATCAGTAGGATGGCGCCATTTTACAATATAGTATTCACAGGGTGAGTGTAAATTAATTGACGGGATTGCAAATCAATCCTGAATTCCGAATTAAGCACAAAGTCATGATAGTCGTCATGTTGTTGAAAACCCCTCATCTCGCCAAGGGTGAGAGTGAAAGTTTCTCCGAACTGCATGCAGATCACATTGGAGCATTTCTGCTGTGAAATGCTGCTGCACAACCTGTACATTAGTCATTACCGTGACTAGCAGGAAGGGTTGGATCACATCGCAGTTCGGAAAAACTTTCACTCTCACCCCTGGCGAGATGAGGGGTTTTCAAAAACATGACAACTATCATGACAAATTTCATGACTTTGTGCTTAATTCGGAATTCAGAATTGATTTGCAATCCCGTCAATTAATTTACACTCGCCCTGCGAATCCCACCAGCTGCAAAGTATAGATAAAGTGCATGAATGTAACCTAATGTAGAAAATATTTAGCTTTTTAGACAAAGTTAGATTAGTAATACACCAAAACATAGTGAGCTATCACAACAGTGGTTTAAGTCAGCAATGATTTTTGAGAGTTTATTAAAAATATATTTTAACGCTTTTGTGGAATTTAATATGCAGACAAGAAAATGCGGTACTTACATTGCAGTTTGAGGACTCATTTATATTAGTATTGGATTCATCAGTCCACTCTGCATTGTCAGTACTGCCGGACTGTCTGCTCTGGGTCTCATACTCCTTCAGCTACAGAGAAGAAGAGTTTAGGAAATGACTCAGATGCTTTTTGTTGCTGGAAATGCAACTAGGGTTTGTGATGTTGACTGCATTGCTATTCAATGGCTACAACACTGACTATAATTACTAATATAACTACAGTAAGCAAACACAACAAACAATTTGTATTATTTTTCTAAACAAGTCATGACTTTTACTTTGTGCCAATTAGTTGGACAAAACAGAATTTACAAATACCTGCCACGGAAATGTACATTAAATAATCAGACATTTAATAGTGTCATTTAGTAATTAATTATGTTTAGACTGAATATGTTTTAATCTAAAATAAATTCCATAAATTATTATCTAAAAATGCAATGAGTTTAAAATAGTCATTAATAGACATTAATGACTACTTTGTACCAAATCTGGTTAATTTGTTAAACAGAACCAAAAATGATGTTTTATTTCCTGAAAAGAATCAACCTTTGAGTCATCTGATGAAATGTTTATCTTGTAGTAAAAAAATATATATATATCACAATCATGATGCTGCTCCTGCTGTTGGGGACAATGGGACAGAAAAAGGAATAAACCTCCAAGGGAGCTTTGACAGGAAACCAACGTTCTATGTCTCTACAGAATTCAATATCAACACATTCTTCCTCTAAAATCATATGCCTCCTAGCAAAGTACAAGTTTGTTAGGAAGTGTTAATTTCAAATAAGTGGTTTTAGTAAGAGGTGACTGAAGCGTGAGGAAGACACAGGAGCAGTGTGTTCCACTCTGCAGTGTAGGGACTGTGATTCACAAAAGGTTAGCTTTTTGTAAGTGCTGATAACCTGTTCCTGCAAGACTGTGAGGCAGGTGCCACAGGCCACGTCTGCTTCCATGAGGCAGATAAAGTCAGAACAGCTTTATCAAGCTCTCTCCTTGAAGTTCAAAGCGAGTTGGCTGTATGACCTGCTGGGTTTGATTTTATGAGCTCCTATCAGGGAATGGATCAAGAAACAGGGGATTCCTACCCGAGCCAGGGCCTCCTCCACCGTTATCATCTTCTCTTTCACCATCATCATCAGCTGGATGCGCTCCTCATCACTCATTGTGATTTCACTGGCCACGTAGCCAATGTCCTCTCCTGCAACACAGAATGGGATCTGTAAAAAAGAGCCTCAGTGAGCAAAAATGTTCAACATATAGGAGAGGCAGGAGAGCATATTCAAAGCTTTACATTTTGCAGCAGCGTGGAAGAGTGGTTAGAGCTCTGGATGGTTGTTGTTTCAAATCCCAAGTGGGACACTTCTGTAGTATCCTTGAGGAAGGTACCTCACGCAAATGTTTCAGTGAAATGCAGAGATGTTCAAATGTAAATTTGTAAAATGTAAAAATGTAAAAAGAAAAATGTGTCAGCCAATTATTAAAACAATAATTGCAGTTTAGAAACTAAGTGCTCCAAGGTCTATGTTTGGCAGACGAATGCTGCTCTGTGTTTCTTCACAGATTGTCATACCTTTTGATGACTGCCGCGTTACTCCCTTCTGTGACTTGCGAAAATTCTGCCAAAAAGACTTGTTTTTCTTCTTGCAATCCCCTTTCCCTTTAAAAAAACAGGCTCAGTCATGTTAAAAGAGAAATGTGTATTCTTAAAAAAATGAAAAACTCTACATGGGAAAAAGAACAACAGTGTTGCCAATTATTAAGGACTTAATAAAGTTGCAACAAAAATTCTAATTTTGTGCCCCAAATTAATACATTGAAAAAAGTGAATCTATAAACCTTAAATAATACTTCAAACTAAACTGTATATTAAATCAAGATTTTCATTATTTTTATAAAGATTTAATGCTGGAGTAATGTTAAATATTAACAAAACAGCCCAGTGATATTTTGTTATTACAAGGCCCTGGGATGCTGCAGATATTAGCATAAATAAGCAATTTCTAATAATGGATGTAGATTTCATGTTAGAAAAAAAAACATTAAACAAGGTTTTTACAGTATTGTTTGATCCACATGTTACTAAATTACATAGTTAAGTAAAAATGCATTTAATTATTGCTGTTAATTTTCTCAAATACTGAGTGCATATTTTCAGCTATTGAACTACCAACAGAATTACTTTTATGCTACATGAATTACATACTGTATATGCTTTCATGCTTTCATGCTATTTATGCTATATATGAAGGTTCTTAAAGATTTTATTAAGATCACCCCCAAAAAATAGGTAAGACCATGAAATAAAACAGGATAATTAAAAATAAATACAAGATAATATTATTTTTGGAGCAATAGAAAACATATCACTACTATTTCTATGAGCAACAATAATTGAATAAAAATTCAAAGAGCTTTCTCATTCACCATTTGGCAATACTTTTCTGAAACGTTTTGAAGCTCTCAGACCTTGGCTACCAGGGAAAGCATTTTCTGCATTCCAATGACATTTTCTAAGGTGTGTGTTTGGTGGGGGAAGGGGCTGCCCCTCTATATTGTGTCTTGGGATGTACACTACAGCCACAACAGGCCAAAGATTAGATAATACAATTTTCCTTGCACTTATCATCGTTCTCAACAAACAACAGCTTCCACTAGTCACAGAATCTGGTAGAGACACTATACAAACAACTAGATGGTACCCTTCCTGCAGAGGGAGTGGGGATTATGAATTGGTACTGAGGGGGGTTGTGGGGTAGAGGGTTGCAGGCAATACCTTAGCAGAGCATTTGAGTTACCTGACAGTCTGATCCTTGCAAAATGACCAGAAAGATCTCCCATGGCCACAGGGTATCCTGAATATAAACTGCAGTGTTTGAAGCAGGAGCAGCAAAATTCAAAGATGCTTCAATTCAACCTATATTTACCTCAGTAGAGATATCAACATGCAGCATGAGCCCTTAGATCTCTGTGGCTGATCTCAGCCTGTATAAAACTGTCTGATTTTTTGTTTTTAAAGAGCAAGACATTGATCATGTCAGTACAGGATACCAATGAATGGATACGAATGAATATGAAATTAAGCATTTACTATTGCAGTGTTGTTGACTGCAATCTCTCACGAAGATAAGAAAAGTAAAGTCAAGACCAGAGCCACAGTGGCTGTAAACTCTACGGGATATTCAGCACAAATAGAATAATACTAACCCACAGATCCATCTTCCGAGCTAGACTTGTGAAGGGATAGCCTAAAAGCAAACAAACAAAAATTACAAATTTGCAAAGGAACTGGAAATAAAGAAAACCATTCCCTTATCAATAGTAGCCTCACCTGCTTTCAAATACATTTTGCTTCATTGTGTTTCTGTTTAGACTTATTTCAGACTCATTTGTTTCCACCCTTCAAGGGGAGAATTCCAAATGACCAATGATACATTGTTTCTACTGGTTACAACACACTTTAGTGTTCATAAAAAGGTATTTGAAAACCAACCAGAGTCAACAATGATGGAAAAAAAACAAAAATGATCCTACTACTTTTAAACAGAGCAGAGATCACAGTGATTCGCCCCGAAACAATAAAGCCTTTTGACAAATAGGGAATACAATTATTACAAATAAAGCCCTCACATTGTAACCACATTTAAAATAAACTCTCATTTACATTAGCTAACACTTGTTGCTGATGCTACCTGTCCTCTGCAATACAAAGTGTGCAGTATCACAAACACACCACAAAAGCACAAGAGGGCAGTATCAGTACTCAAAACAAGTGCCCAAAACAACAAAGGTTTATACAGTACGTTAGTATGAAAGATAATGTGTGGGTTTTCAGGTTGATACAGAGACAAGCAAACTGCAGCATTTATTTCTGCCTGCACTGTTCTGTTAAGCACAGTCCGTAATGAATAAGATTGCTAAGAAAGAAAAACCACGCAAGGCACAATTAGGCACACAATTGTCTAAAAACATTATTCAGACATTCACAGCCTTTTTGTTTTATAATTACTAAATTAAGATGAAAGCAGACTTTTTTCTTGTTAAACTCTTCTATGTTATTTTAAGGAAAAAGTTCATAGAGGGATCATTATCATATTTGACCCACATCATAAACAAATTCTACAGGATACCAAGACTGTAAACACATACTTTACAATAGGACCATTCATGTACAAAGATTCTTAAGACAAAATCATAATTTATCAAGCCAACCCTTCCTTTATCTCCTTAAGAAAAAAAAACATTTTCAGTTTGTAGAAAGCCAAATAAGATAAAAATCACATTGTTTTTAAAAACCTTCTCTTAAATACTCAAAAAGGTGTGCCTCTGTTAATGAAGATGTGGTATCAATGGCACATAATATGAAACATCTATATCACTGGAATTATCAGGAAATACTTGTGAGTACCCTTAGGTTAGTGTGGTTATCTGCCATTTCCATTATCTTAAGCTAAAAGCTTTTTCTCTGTAATAAAGGCATAGGTTGGTTTACAAAGTGTTGGAGTTTATGTAGAAATGCATCATAGATCATTCTTTAATTATTCAGTTTCTGCCAGGAAACTTTGTGTAGACCTGTTATGAGAGTAGTGCCTGTATATGAGTGTTATGCTGCAAAATAAATGATAATAAAAAATCTTTGTTCTCTAAGTTATCATGGTCTCAGTTCTTGCATGTCTGGCAGAAAATGATAACAAGAAATTAGAGGAAAATTAGATAAACCACTGGAGCAGGAGAGTGAGTTAGGAGAATGGGTATGGAGTGAGTATGCTTAATTTACATTATTCTATCATTACTCTACTGTAATTAACTCCATTAAAGTACAGTAGTTCTGCATTTATAACAGGGTATACTATATAGCAATATCATAATAGTGGTATAATTTTTTTGTTTGCACATGGAATAACTTATATTTTAAAAATGCTATATTTTACAGTATTTTATCAAAATTCTTACTACCAATAATTATTCTTACTACCAACACTACTTCTGAAATTGTTAAGTTATAACAAAATGCCCTGTTTTCTCCATAAGGTGGATGCTGCACATTGGTGGTGGTGGAGGGGAGTCCCCATTACCTCTTTGAGTGGAGTTTCCAGAAAAGCGCTATAAGTGTAAGCAATTATTATTATTATTATTATTATAAGGTATTAAGTCCTGTGTTTGCAAAATTACCATTTGCAGAGACTTCAAGGTACTTAACCCTCATGAATACCTAGGTTTTACTATATATAAGGTAAAGATGCTAAGCTATGCTAAGAAACACTAACACAATGGATGACTGCACTTCAGTAAATCAAAGCTATTTTCAGCTTTATACATGCTTTCTAATGAGAGATTTAAAATGTGAAAATGGTCTAATTCAAATGCCGTGATGTAATAATCTCAGAAGAGGACCCTCAATTTTATGTTGCAAGGCTTCTATTTTCAGAGAGCAAGTGTTTACGATTGCTTCTGAGGTCATCTCGACATGGAATGCCATTCCCCATGATTAGACTCTGATTAGGTCATGTACCGATGTACTACAGTCATGGTTGCAAAAGGTGGACAAACCTATTATTTATTCTGTGACACCTAGGCAAAGGGTGTCCATCCAGCCAAGGATAAAGTTTAATTAAAAATAAAATCAGAATAAAACCTCTTGCAAATAACTGAGATGTAGTAACAGTAAAGTATTATGTATTACTTTAAGCAAACAATTCATCATAATACATTTAAGTCGTGTACTAATTTTACTGAACTTTATAAAAATTAAGTACCATAAGAAAAAAAATCTGAATTTTGTCAGATTGCGGACAACCAGTAGAATGAACAGAATTCTTCTTGAATTTGCCCCATTGGTTTCCTGTTGTTTTATTACTCAGGGATTAAACCAAGCAGATTTTCTGCATATCTGAGGCCTAAGTTTAAATGTGCTTTTTTATATGGTGTTTTCTGGGAATTACCTCACGCATAAAAAAAATAGCACTTTGGCAATTACATTGCAGTCCAACAAATGAGACAGGATCCATCTGCCTCCCATATGTCATCCACCCTGCAAAACACATTCCCCAACACTATACTACTGCTATAGCTATCGCACATTCTTTCTTATACCCGAGCTGCATAACAATACTTGGGAAATCCTGGAAGGAACACAAGGTATGAAACTATCGCAGTGTATCATGCACCAGGCCAGAAAGGTAATGTTCTAAACTTTGTTGGTTAGACTGTCTAAAAACTGCTAGCACAGGAATAAAAGTAACCAAAAAAATCTTAAGAAGCATAAGATAGCATAGAGTATTGCATAAGTAAGCACAGAGGGGGGAAGGTCATCTTCTGATTTTTATGAGATACTCAAAAAGGCAGCCCCACGTCGTCGGAAGATTATGGTTATCAAAACAGACTTTTCATTGTAGTGCACAGACCACAGCAGAAACAAAGTTCCTGTCACCTGCAATGCGATTTTGCAGGTTTACAATTAATTTATCAGACCTCTCAAATTTCCCTTTGAAATTAATTCTTTCCCTATAAGTAAAACATCATTACACATAAGTTAAAATGTAGGCTAAACCTTGACTTAAATTAGGGATGGTTTTAAAACATTTAAATACTTATGCTTATATATATTGCCTCTGGTGAAAACAAAAGACAAAAAAGGCTGCAATCCTTCTGCTTGAGGGGGAAATTATAAAACCTGAACACAGTTCCTTGAAGATTTGAATGACTTAATGTGTGGGAGATAATTCTACACCCTCAGATCTTTAGTATAACAGGATTACTGGATATTGCAATGTCATGGTTTCAGTGCACTCTTCAGCCTCATCTCTGCTTTTGAGACTTAAAGAACAATTAAATTTTTGGAGCAATTCAATTTCACATGGAGTGACTAGGTATTTGCCAGGGGACGTGTAGCAGACTGCCAAACAAGTACAGGAGACAGGAGGCCATGCTAGTGCACTACCCGCCCTGAGCCACCACAGGGAACACAGCAGTAGAGAGTGTCAGCTACCGACAACCACATAATGATACTTAATGCTCACTTCACACACTCCTACCAGCTGAGATACATTCAATGTCTTAAATTGCTTGGAATTAAGCTTAGCATTTGATTAGACAACAACTGATTTTTTCCTAGAGCTCTACACGGGACTTACAACGCTTTGAGAATTTAAAGTTTAGCTATTGACATTTTACTTAGATAGAAGTAATGCACATTGTTATATGTGTTCAAATTGTAGTTGTTTCTATTTACCATGTACGTCAGTCTAGTCTTGTACCAACACTGTGGTTTACTTTTTTGAAGCCTTTACAATATTTGTCCCAAATTAAGAATTATTCTGTAACCGTCACTTCTAAATGATGGTTTCTTAGTACGGTTCTTTGAGATGGCTTTACAGATAACGATACATAGCATAAATCTTTCTGCAGGGCACTGTGTAAGAAAAGTGACCTCATTCTTAATTTGAACACAAGCTTATTCTGCTTGTTAAAAGTTGGGATCCTTCAATAATGCAATAGATTTGTTCCTCTCCATTCATGTTCTACTACAGTAACTTTGCTCTAAAGGGTTAATGATGCAGTGACATTTGGGAATGGCCTCCACAGTGCATGACAAGCAGCAAATGTAGTTTTTTCACTCCAGTGGAACTAGGAAAGGGTTTATTTAAGCAAGAGATGATATACAACTACTCCAGCAATCCTCTAACTGACCTGTTGCCTTTCCTTAATGCTACTGCTGCTCCAAAATTACAAAGACATATATTAACACAAAACTGACCAAACGCACCATACCTGTGAAATTTAATTTAAGACAAGCTTTTCAAAAAACAATTAGGATTTGAAGATGCAGTGATCAGAAGATTGGTCGGATTGCTGTTTAGTTATATATGAAAAACTTATAATGAAGCAAGATTTGTCAGAAGACTGATAAAGATAATGCAAACATTTTAAATTAATGTATTTATGGACTACATTTAGATACAATAAAATCTCTGAATTGAATGGATAGAAGAATTACAATTATTAAACATTATTGGTTTCATTATACGTCAAAGGATGAGGAAAAAAATCAGATCACTTTTTAAGCAAAATCTGTTTTGACACGTGAAGAAGGCTCCACAGCTGAAACATTGTCTCTTTTCTTTTAAGTATGAAATAAACCTTTACCTGTTCCTTTAAAATATGGTTTGGGATAGCTGAGTGGTGCATGTTTTCTTTTTATGCACAGTCTGCATGGTACAGCAGCCTACACTTTTGTGCCAAGAAAACTTTAAAAGGGCATTACATTTAAGACTTTGCTCTTCCCAAAGTAATTTTTAATGATTTTTTAACAGATAATGCACACTTGCCCTTAACCATCTGAAACTGGAATGTAAACCAAATGTGATCACCATAGAATTTCTGGCTAATTATCATGAGGAAAATGTACACTGGAATTAATAAAATGCTAACTGGAATACATCTAAAATGCAAAAAAATATAAACACAAAAGGCAAAGAATCAACAACAGACCATAACTCCAACACTAAAGTTTTCTGTTAGTATTGTTTAGGTGACATGGCTATAACTTGCGCAAAAACTGCCTGTTCCCATAAATGTTTTCCTCTGAATACGGGATAATTTATCTAACAGGAGCAGGGAGTCTGGAGGAAAATGGTTCTTTAGTATCGTCCAATTTGCATGGACCCAAAGGCAAAGAAAGGCTACCAGGGCTTGATCTTCCTGGCATCAGTGTAAGAAAGAAGGTGGAAAGCAAAGAGGCCTCCATTCAATTATCATATCATTATGTTGCCATGGTAGCTACTCCTAAAACAGGTCAAAACTTTCTCAGAGCACAGAAATACAGATACATTTCACTACTGCCAAAATGGCTCCTCCACTATACAGCACTCAAAAACAAACAACAAAAAAAAACTCTTAACAAGGTTCAAATGTATTGATATTTCTCCATGTGCATACTTAAGTACCAATGGTGTTAAACATTTTTTGAAAAAGTACATGTTCTAATAAACAGAGAACATGCATACGTGTAATGGATGTGATCACTATTCTTTGTTTTTAAATTTCATTTTCTTAGAATAGGGGAAAAAACAACACCTGACCAACACGCATGTGAAGTTTTGTATCAATTAAGGGAGTTACTTGAGTAACAATGGCATGCACTTGTATGTTTTACCTTAAAAAAAAACATACAGTTAGAACTATGTGCACATTCTTATTACCAGCCAAAAACTAACAACTACTGTCTCTGACAGGAGACTAAAATGACATTTTAAGCAGAGTGCAATTAAATGTTTAATTAAAGGCATTTCTCATTAAATTATCAAAAACACTGTATAATCTCCTTCTATTATGCCACATAATTGGTCAAGTTGTTCAATATCTAGGTTCCATCATTGCTCTTCTACTACAAATTTATAGATTTTTATAGATCATGTTTTCCAGTAAGCACAAAGTTATATGCCTGTACAGATGCAGCCATTCAAAATGGGTGAGGTATTTCACGGCATACCGCGACACGCCCACCGGGGTATCACGCGGTATCATGTGTGTCACGTGACTAGCTATCCGGCGTCACCTTGTAAAACCGCCAGGGGGAGCTTAATCTCTCATGTACAGCATTCGAGCCTTTAATTTTGAACTGTGTATTACAGCTTGTTAATCATCAGTCATTCAAATGTTGGTATATTTTATGAAAGCAAGATTGCTCAGTTGGACAAAAGTACACAACCTACCTTTATCAGAAATATTTATGCATCAAAGCCTTTACTGAAGATATTACTAATAGTATTAATAATGGATGACTTTGGACAAGCTGTATACTCAAAGTATAATTTCTTTAGCACATTTGTACAAGCACTTGGAATCTGTCCAAGCCATACTTTGTCAGGCATTTTGTTTTACTTCAACGGGCATAAAAACTTCCTTGCTTTGAACAGGGCGTTTCATAATTTCTAACTACGAAAATGATTTAAAATGCGACACCTATCATGAAAAGAAAAAAATACACACCAGTATTCCATTTCTCCCTAAACATTGTAAGCTTTGAAGTCTTTAACTAACGTGATACCGGAGTCAACAAGCATACTTTTAGAATTTGATTAAAAGGGAATATAATATGGAATCGCGTATCTCAAGAATTTAATAACGGTATGATTATATCCGTGTACTGCGGCAGGGCTGTTTCGCCTGCCTGCTTATGCGAGCTGTCTTGTAGCCTACTGGTCTAAGTGCGTGACTACCAACTGGCAGGTTGTGTGTTCGAATCCAGCTGGTGCTGGACCTTTCAGTTTTATTTATTTATTTTTTAATCGCGTAACATAAACATATTACCGTATGCAAACTGTACTGTATACAATATGTATATGTATATTTAATGTCTTAACTGTGCCCGTTTAAGTATTGAATATTCATATCTAATTTTACCACTGAAGGGAAATCTTAACATAAACATACAGTATATGGCTGGTCTCGGTACTTTAAAGAAAAAAATACACACCAGCATTCCATTTCTCCCTAAACATTGTAAGCTTCGAATGAAACCACTAAATAAAGACATAAATATAGAAATCTTAAGATTTGTTTTATTTAATGTTGGTAGCAGGATGAACTGTCAGAGTGTATATTTTGTCGCAAAGTTGCTACAAGATGTTAACAGTGAAAAAGGTATTTAGAAATGAGTTATTTCAAGATGAAAAAGAAAACATACACGAAACATGGTTTAATTACGACCAGAATCGGTCTTGAGATATTTTTAACTTGATTTACAGTATTTGAGAGGTATGTCTTAACACCGATACTACAGTGCTTAAGTACTGCTCACGTATATGTTTCTAGGTTTATATTATGCATTTCATACGGTCAAATTACTTTTGAGCAAATAATAAGAAGCGCTAAACGGTATGCGTTTTAGTTTCGTTTTGTGCTGGAACCCGTGGATTGATTAGAGATATCAAGTACATACAAGTCATTTTTTAAATGTTGTAGTTCGTCTTGAAAAAATGTTACGAGTACATCATCTATCAACAATTAGGTTCTGTTTCCATATTGCGGATTTTGGTTAGGTACAGTATTATCAAATCCAGTGGCGCTGTGTGTTACTTTACTGAGTCCCAATCTGTGATTGAAACCTGTAAAACCGGTTTAATTCGTCACAGCCAGCACTCTTCAGGTGTGAGGGTCTTCTGCTCAGAATGAAACGCTAAAATGTTTGTGTATATTCTAATGGTAGTGGGGGCAGGGTGTGTGGGAACAGGTTTGTTCTTCACACCTGAAACATTTTCTCTGAAAGGATTTTCTTCGCAGTTAACCGATCTTGTAACAGCATGTTACAGTTTACTATTATTAACCATATTTATTTTAAGTGCTTAATGTAAAATCTTGTAAAAATATATTTTCATTGTTCAAATATACATTAATATACATTAAGTCTGACTATCAGATAATAAGTTAAATACAAAACTAAAGAAAAAATAGGGTTAAATATAATTCAAAATATTTTGCTAACAATGTTAACTGTTTATGAATAAAATGTATTAACTAAGGAGTAGGATGGCACAGTTGTTAGTATGTTTTTTGTTTTGTTTCTTTTTCATAAATACAACAGTAGTACCTGATGTCTCAGTGGCTTTCGAAATTAAATTATGCATGCAAACCTGTGAACTAGAAAGATAACTAAGATTTTAATACTCATTAAATGACCGCGGGCACTTCCCACCGCCTCTACATTCTCAGAGTAGAACAGACTAACCTTCTAATGAAAGACGGTCCACCCCCCACGGACAGGAAAAGTGCCCACAGGCACTTAAACTTAATATGGTCAGTAACGGTAAACAGTAACATGGTAAGAAGGAGCACGTACAAACGTTTTCGAAATAACCACATGTAAGACTCTGATCCTAAAAATGGGATTTCTATATGTCTTTATTTAGTGTTTACATTAGTGACAAAGGCTAAACTTTTAGCTTCAGTAACGTGTACATATCTCCCCTTTTTATAAAACGACTTGGTTGAAAACTGTTCCAGAGCCACTGTTGTTTCATCAGTGAAAAGTACATCATGAAATGCCTCTCCCTGTTCAATCCACTGGAAAAAAGAAAAGGAGCATAAAGCTTCTGATGGTCATAAACGATATTCATTTAGGAGCAGCATCAGAGGTATGTTTTTAACTGCACTGCATTGGAGAGAATACCAAAGTGTGTTTTTTTTTTTACTCCCTGGCGGAAACTGGCTTCCAGAAGAATCAGTATGGCTCAGAGATTAAATAAAACTTCACAGACATTAACGAAGAGCATAACGCGTGTACTGTATGCACTGCAAGTACAACCCAACTCTCTGCAGGAGTGCTGGCTGTGACGAATTGAACCGGTTTCACGGGTATTTTCAAAGTAGGAGGCGAGATTTCCAGCGAAAGACACCCCCCCCTCAAAAACCCAGTAAATACAGTACTTACTAGTTAAAGGCTAGGCTCCCGACTACGGCGAAAGGAACCCTTCCTTCATTAGAAGACAATGAACATATTTTAGCCCTGAATGAATTAATAGCAAAAATGGTTTACATAAAAGACATTTTTCCAAGAAAGTTTAGCCTTTGTCACTAATGAAACCACTAAATAAAGACATAAATAGAAAAACCATAAGATTTTTAAAATACATGACTTTGCTAAAATTTATTTGAAAATAAAAACAATTACAACCGCCAGGGGAGAGAGAGAACAGGGGAGGGATGTTGGTTTTGCATAAGGGGCGGGGCTATGTTTGGGTATGTTTGGGAATGTGTAGTTACATGTTCTGGCTGTTTGTGAATTATCGTTGTTATGTATGGAGTGTTGAGGTATTGATTTTGTGTAATGCTTTATGTTGAAAATTGAGGTGGATTTTGTTTATGATAAACAGGATAAACTGGGATGGGAGGAAGGTTTGGTTTTGCATAAGGGGCGGGATTATGATAATTCGAGGACTTTGCGAGTGTAAAATGGTTTGATTATTTGATTTTGTATTGTGGTTGTTATCTATGTTTTTGGTTGGTATTATGTTTATATGGTTGTTTTTGTTGGTTGGTTCTTATTATGGTTATTAATAATACGATCTATAGTTGAAATCTGAGCCTAAATAAAAAGAAAAAGCAAGTGATTAGGTTTATGAGCAATCTAATTACTTATTCGTTTAAAAAGCTATATAAAATAAAGTTTATTATTAATTTGCTGGACAGAGCGGTGAACATTATTATGTATAAGACAAAGATAACGATCCTGATCAGTTTAGAAATCTGTGTACGCTGTAAGGTTTTTACTTCTTAAACTTTTAAAATACACGTTTAGAATTGAAAGAAATCCTCTTCCTGGTATAGCAAACCAGCACGTCTTTTTTCTCCAATCAGAGGGGTGTCAGATGGTGTCAGCCAATCACCATTCTGCGTTGGGTAGCAACGGGTGACTGTTCTCAGGCGGAAGATGTAAACTGCTTAATGTTCGTGTTAAATATTTTTTTTTAAATTAAAATTCATTCTATACAGCAATCGCATATTTGGGTACCGTTTCATAAAACTTTCATGCTTAAAATGTTTAGGGAGAAATGGAAGACTGGTGTGTATTTTTTCTTTAAACTACCAAGACCAGCCATACACAGTACAGTTTACATACATACAGTAATGTTTTAAATTAATATCGTTTATGACCTTCAGATGCGTTATGCTCCTCTTCTTTTTATGCTCAGCTACTAAAATTTCCCTTTAGTGGTAAAATCCATATAAATATTCAAAACTAAGCGGATTAAAATGTGCACAGTAAAGACATTAAATGATTAAATCTTTGCACTACCAACCAATGCACCACGAGTGCCCCTGTCGGTCATTTTGGCCAGCCAATCACTTGCCCTGCGGTACCCTCCGGTGCCCCGCGGTGGCTTGTGGGTAGGTTACCGTACCGCGGGTTTTTACCGCGCATTTTGAATGGCTGCATCTGTATATGCCGACTTGTGTTTTTGCTAGTGAAAGGATTTGGGACAGACAGCAGTACTTAGCTCTATTTAATCATGCACCCAATGTTTCTTGCACAGCCCAATGGTATTCAGATGCTAGACCAGCACAGTGAAAGCTCCTCCCAAATGTAGCATACAGTTTGAAACATTATGCCCCTTCCTTAAAAAAGAAATACATGAAAAACTGTGAAAAGCTGAAAGTTAAAATTACATAGAATTAGCTTTGAGATAGGCTGAACAAAACTTGCAACAGGTACTTTTAAACAACTGTAAAAATCTATAGTATAGTTTAATCTTAATTTTGTTACATGTTAAAGCATGCAGAGTCCAGGCACAAATAGAAAAAAAAAATGTGGATCATTTAGACCAGTGGTTCTCAAACTTTTTGGACCAAGTACCACCCCTAATCCAACCAAAGCATCCAAGTACCACCTACAAGTCATCTTCTCATAAGAACCCAAGAAATTCTCAATGACCAACATGAGCGTGCATACACATATAATAAATATTATAATAAACTTTATTTGATATAGCACCTTTAAAGGTGGCTTTACAGAAAAAAAAACAGGAACAAATAACAAATAAAAAAGCACCATTTCAGTGAGAGGAGTGAGCCTGTTTAGTCGAGCAAAGCAGATGTGAATTCATTTTTCGAGCCTAGATACAATTCACAACAGAGTCTAACAGATTTTAAATCGTCAGGCATTTTCTTGATGGCCAAGGCCTCGCGGTGGATGTTGCAATGCGTCCATTCATATCTGGAGCAACCTCTCTAATTAATGCAACTACACCGCTGTGTCGGCTTGTCATTGCTCTAGCACCGTCTGTACAAACTCCGACACATTTTATCCAGTCCATGCCATTCTCTTCAATAAATTCATTCAGAAGCTGAAATATGTGCTTTCCTGTAGTTCCTGTTGGTAGCGGCTTACAGAACCGAAAGTCCTCATGGGACATACCCTCAAACTAGTATCTAACGTAAACGAGCAAATTGGCCAAATCGACTACAGACTCATCTAATTGCAGTGAAAAACATCTGCTCATCTTAACGCGCTCTATCAGCGTACTTTTGATATCATCCGCCATTTCAGTAATTCTATGAGTGACTGTGTCTTTCAGAGGGGGCAGCAGGTTGAGCTGTTTAGCAGCTTTTTCTCCACACATAATACGTATCAGCTCTTTTACCAACAGTAAATAAGGTTCTTCAAAAATAGTGTGGGGCTTACCTGCTTTAGCAATCCGCAAGCTTGCATTTTTCCCCGTTTCCGTTTCAGGAGTTAAGAAAGGTTTTATTTCATGCGCATGGGAGTGAAACACAGAGACGCTCGGTGTATTTTTCTCAAATTAAACTAGAACAGTTCTTAAATATTTTTGCTATCACGCTTTCCTGTGCTCACAAGATTACCAGCATTCGTAGCACACATTTCTATGAATTCCTGCGTTTACAACATTGGCACTGTTCCACATTCTCCTATCTCCCCATTTGCTAGAGATAGCTTTTTTTAAATACAATTGGTCACTTACGTTCGTAGCAAGCATTCCTATAGAGTGGTATAGAATTACATTGTAGCTCTGTGTCCACTCAAGTATTAGCATGCGATGTATCGTAGTACGTAGACTGCGTATTCGTCACGTATTAAAATAGAAAATATGAAAACCTGTCCTGATTTTTCAGCACACACAACAAAGTTCCAGGGCGTACTAGCTGGCGGCGCTCCGTGTACCACTCCTGGTACTCGTACCACAGTTTGAGAACCACTGATTTAGACCAAAGAGAAAAGCTTCATATAAATGCAACATGTAAGAGAAAAATACTGTAAAAAGTAATAAATCTCAGAGTCTGTAAATTAAACATTTACGGAAAGGCTTTTGCCCGCATTTCTAAAATTGGCACTAAATACATTTTTCTGAATGCAACCTTGTGTTCTCAAGTGAACTTTTAGATATTTATACGTGTAGGTTGTTGTTTTGAAATGTGTAGAGCATGATTTGTGACTTGTAAGAGCCCATCACAGCTTTCTAAAAAAAAATGAAATAAAAAAGTGCACACATTGTGAGGATTAAATTTCACACACAATTTTATTTATTTTTTTACAGAATCTGAGATTTAAGTTCATTACTTGCCATTTCAAAGACCTGAAATACTCTTACAAGACAAAATAAATGTATATAATCACATTAAAGAGCTTAGAAACTGAGCATAGTAATGAAAAACATAAAAGAAATACTGTCTTAAAATCACTATTAAAAAACTTGAATTTTGCAAGTACTGAAAAAAATCCCCAATATGGAAATTCTTGTCAATACAGCAGAAAATCAATTCCACTTCCACCTTTCAATTTCACTGTCTAAGCACTCCCAGTGAGAAAAACACAACTGTCCCAAGGGGTTTTGAATACATCCGTCAAAAAGGAGTTCCCGTTGCTCAGAAGCCAGTACAAAAATATCAGCAGTATTCTCAGAAGAACAATTAAGTTAGTCCTCACACAGCACATTTAATATAAAAAGGAAGACAGGCAGGATGAGCTATTCAGAAGTCAAGGTGGCTGGATTTTATTTGGATTTCTTGTTTTTCCATTTGGCTTTTAGATCCAACAGTACTCTTATATGCTGTTAGACCTTTTACAATGACAGGAGATGTTGTTCGGATGCATAAACTATGTATCTTTCTTTCTTATACCATCAACAACATTCTGATCATATTGGGGCTATTCTTCACTCTTGAAACCTCCAGGTACAGAAAAACCAGGCACAAGATATACTGCTGAGTCCACATTTAAGTAGATTTGAAAACAAGAGTACTAGATTGTGTTAATATATTTTAAAATGTTCATCTCACAAAAATAAGGGATATGTGCCTAGCAAAGCAACTTTGCTAGAAAAGCCCTCCAGACAAGAAAGCCAAAAGTGGTCTCACTCACTCAGAAAAAACAAGAAAATTGGGAACTCTCAAAAGGGTTTCATGGAAGGGTGGGTTCCTGTGACTTGTCTGAGCTGTGTTACCTAGTGATCAACAGTATGGCTGGCAAAGGAATTGGATTTTCACAATGGGACAAATTAGAGATATTTCCAATAGAATGAAATTGTTACATTAATAGACTGATGACCAACTGAACTGGTGAATATTCAATTATATGCTGTAAACCCTGGCACTCTGGGGTGCTCTAATAATTCTCCTCAATCTGTACTCACCTAAAATGACACAATCAACCAAAGAAAACTGACTGAACCTCGATTTGTTGCACCTGTTCTATAATATCCACGTGCAATGCAGACCCTCTCCAATGCAAAAAAAAGTGCTATCCTCACCATATTCTCAAACAATGTATATACATATTTTTTTAGCGAAGGCCAATTTACGATTTGCGTGCTGCAATTATTTACAATAAAACTTTCAGGTTAAGTATTTTAATGTCATTGCACTACTCACCAAAGGCATACCACAGACATGAGTTACATACCACAAACCAATGGAAAATAATAGTAACTGAGTATTATTTTCTGGTCCCCTACATTTTTAGAAACTCCCTATCACCAATTGTGAATTCACAGTTCTCTCTTTTAAAACCTACTGAAAGTCCACTCCCCTTCTTGCCATACCGTTATGGCATGTTCTGTTATTGCCATACTTTCTCTTATTACCCAAGGCGCAACACTTTATACTTTGTCTTTATCATGTTCTGACCTATTTCATCCTAATCTGACATGAGATCTGTGACAAGCTTCAGGAAAATTAAAGAACTGGAGGGCATACTAAGAAGAACTATGTTTAAATAAATCTGCTAACATAAACCGATTAAATGTAGTAAATTATTTTTAGATATCTTACCGTACAAGCTGCATCTTTTGGCCTCATTGAATATAATATGAAATACACAAATTGTCATTGATGATTCCTGGTGCTCCGAAGGGAATAATGGTTTGTTTGGTTTACTCTATCTTACCAATGCATTTCTAGTAACCAGAAGACAAGATGATGATTACTAAAACTTGGTACTGTCTAGGTCTAGCAGAGATTGGAAACAGTTTGTTCCCCTAGTGACCATCTCATGTGGGAGATTTCCAAAAACAAAAAGAGCATCTTTTCAATGTGTCGCAGTTCAAGGCTTTCTAAGGTCTGTGATACATGTATCTACAAAAATGTATGCATGAGTGTACAGAGTCTACAAGTGTCCCTTTTTGTGAGTTGTTTGCACGTTTGTGTTGCTGGAAAGGGTCCAGGTCAGAAGTTTGTTTTCTTTCCCTACTTTAGATTCTCCATCTAGATGAAGAGACAAAAGGCGGAAGGAAGTTTGGACTTTGTAAATGGCTGTTTTATAAAACGTGACACAAGGTCAGCAGGAAGTATGAAGCAAAGTTTCCGCATGCTGATGGAGGAAGACTAAGAAAAAGTGATGATGAGTTACATTTTAGTCACTTGGTATTCAAAAAGAAAGCGATACAAAAAAATTAAACACTGACTCCACAGGATGCATTTCTTCCTCCGCTGTTTGGAGCCCCACTTGGGGGGTCAAAGGCATGGAAAACCTGAATCCTTCAGTGACTCTTTTCTGTCCAGTTTTAGATTAAAAATGAGCAAAATATTCATAGTTCAATAGTATTCTGTAATACGTTGGTGTGGAAACATATCTGCTAAGGACAGAAACTTCACCTTTTGTTTTGTGCTTTTTTTTCTCACATCTTATGATGCATGTTAATCATTTAACATGTTAATTTTCTTTATATTCTCAAGCAAAGAAAAACAAAACTCTTGAAAATGTGTTTCAAGTAGGCTTGGCTATCCATTACAAAATCATTATGTTTCTGCACCACTGAGAATACACACAGTCTAAGATCAACATATATGTGAAATGAAACCTGCCCATAATATTTGAGGACCTCTGGAGCTGTAGTTCAGGTCTATTTTACACTGCCCTCTTTGTTTCACTAAAGGAAAGGCTATTGGCATGAGGCACAGACTTACTTCTTTTCTGTCTCAGGCATGGACAGGGTGCTGTTGAAGTCCTGGGACTCCTGTAGAAAGACAATGCATCACAGTACGTTCAGCTGTTAATCACCTGACACCTTAACATGAAAGAAGCCCCAATTACCCAATAGGAATCCTGAAAATCTAACACTTACTTCAACCTGGGGCCACAGCTGAAGCAATGTGCTGCTCGTGTCTGCCTTCTCCTAGAACACAGGATAAATGCCAATAATTAATGAGACACCACTCTTAAAAATCACAAGGGAAAAACTAGGGGAAAGAAACCACACTTCTTGGTTGTATTTTTAATAGGCCTGGTCTGTGGCTCTCCTGAAAACCATCATTTCGCTATGCTGATGATTGTTCAGCAGTGTGGAAATTCACATAAGGTACAAAGTCTCTGAATCCAGAAATATTTAAGAAGAAAAACATCTAAACATGTCAGAGTCCCATCCTCATACTGCAAGTCTTTTTTTTAATAGTTATAAAACTCTCTTAAAAATAAGTATTTCATTCTCTGCCCATGAAATACGTATTTTTTCCTGAAAAAAGCTCAAGTTACAAAAGCTCAGAAGAAGAGTACTTAGCAACCATACATAGTAAGCAGGTCTGAAGAAACAAACAATAAATCCTTAGATAATTGATTGGAATGAACTTCCCAGTTCGTTTAAGGAGGACTGAGGCATGTAATAATTGTCTTCCATGGCAAGTAAGGACGAACTTAGTTTCACACGAACAGATCCAAACATGTTTTAAACTATCTTTTCCACAGCTATACTTGGTTGAAATGTTTTCCAGTTTCGAAACTAAATCTAACCCACTGAACGTCTTAAATGCAGCTGCTATTGTTTTTCCATGTGGGCTAATATGTAGTTTAAGAGGCCAAGACAGAAATATTTAGTGACTGATGAAGAGCTTCAGCTGAATTGTGAGGGACTCAACAAATGACAACTATTCTAACCAAATACCAAATAGGTTGAAATCGTTTAGAAAGGCATAGCAACCACCTTTCCCTATAAGTACTTACATTACATGAGTGCTAAAAACTTCACTTTAAGGCTTTGTGGCTAAAATCCTCATATCAATATGGCATGTACACCATTTTTCAAATAAAAATAATAATAGCTTACATTTATATAGCGCTTTTCTGGACACTCCACTCAAAGTGCTTTACAGGCAATGGGGACTCCCCTCCACCACCACCAATGTGCAGCATCCACCTGGATGATGCGACAGCAGCCAGTGTGCCAGAACCCTCACCACACATCAGCGATCAGTGGGGAGGAGAGCAGAGTAATTAAGCCAATTACGTCTCATCCGAAGGACAGAGCCTGTTTACAGTATAGTGTCCCCGTCACTACACTGGGGCATTAGGACCCACATGAGCCGCAGGGTTAGCGCTCCCTGCTGGCCCCACTAACCAGGAGGTCTCATATCCAGGTACTGACCAGGCTCACACCTGCTTAGCTTCAGTGGGTTGCCAGTTGTGAGTTGCAGGGTGATATGGCTGCTGGCATGTATAATATTGTCATAAAAACAGATACAGATATTTGAAGAGGTTCCAGTGACAAAAAACACTCCCTCTAATTGGACCTTTTCTCTCTCACACACACCTGAAGAAAGCTCAACAGTAAAAAACTACAGTTCAACTTTCTATATTTTCAGCGTGGAATTAATTACTTGTTGGATAAATACCTTTTATATAGTTAATTTCAAGGAAGCCAAGCGAGTCTTAAATGAACTGTCTCCACATTCTTTCACACCCCTAGGACTAAATACATACCAAGATAACTGATCCTATTTAAATTGTTTCTATTAATAATCATCTTCAAACAAGCTGTCATTGTGGTTTTCAATATTGACTAAAGGGGCTTTTCTACTTCTTGTGCATAACACTGCAAAAATACATATCTATAATTTACTTTAATTATGCCTGCTGTTAGGTTACAGCAGCTAGGTGTTAGGTAGTTGATTTGCCATATTTATAACTTCTATAAGTAGTTTTCTTTGTTACTCTGATTTCTCTATTTAATATCAATGCAATGAGTAGGACTGTCATAATTTGCTGGCGCTACCACATCTTGTTCAGAGATACAAAGTCTTAAATGGAATTTTAATGGGTTATCTTTATTTTAAACTTGGACTCAGCATATAAGAAAGTAGTGCTTCCCAAATTCCACTTGTCTCCAGTTAAACATATTGTGCTTTTGGTAATGCATTTTCATATTTTGAGTGACATAAAGAGCTGCCTTTCAGTCCTTAAAAAATCTAATTTACATTGGAAGGAGTTTAAAGATCACAGAATTAATTTATGATGACATTACTAAAAGGACAAAATCGACCATTATGTATGCCTTTCCTAACAATGCTTTCACCTAGGTTTTCAATTTAAATATTTAATTATTTCCAAAAGTCCCCAAACATTACCTGCCACTTTTTAAAGTGTCTTTTAGACACTAGCGCATCATTTGTCTCTGGGCATGTAGTTTTGTATGAAAGGACAGCGTAAGATATATTCACAACACACACATGCTATAAATTAAGTTAGAGCTTCCAGAGTTCACAGAGGAGCATTGAAGGCCTTTTGTACAACATATAGATTTCAATTTTATAAACATATAAATTACATTGAGAAGAAGAAAAGTTCGACTGATTCCATGTGTTTGACCCAAAATACTCGGATTTAAGGAAAAAAATACATATGCCCATATACATATATATACATATATATATATCCAGAGAGAACCCGGCTGAATTTAGGAGGGAGTGATAATGTGCGTCAGACACACCTGGGAGCAAAGTCAGAGCCAGTTTTCAAGCGGGCAAGACACCAAGGAAGCAAGGACCACTGAGCATAAGTGACTATACAAGAGGACTGTAGAAGGTATTTTTTGCGAACTTATTCCAAGCAGATTACAAGGCCGATAAGGTACTAGGTAATCATGCATCTTAGTTGTTTCTTTGTCCTCTTCCTTCTATCGTGTTACCTGTTACTACACTGAACCTTTTGTACATCACTTATTAATTTATTTTTAAAAATTAACCCTTTTTTTAAATGCACACAATTCCAGCATTCTGCATTTTTATCCATAGCTTCTTATAACATTATCAAGTCTAAGAAACTATCTACAGTACTCAAATATAAGATTTGTACTAAATGAATTTTTGATCCTATATTATAAAATATTGCAAATGTGAAATATACCCCTGTAAGAGGACCAGGGGACAGGTCATTTATAACCGGTATTTCCGGAACGAAACACTTAATATACCCGATATAGACCTGAGCAAGATGGCCGCCAAGGAGAACCAGCTGACCCACTGTTGGAAAAGGCCTATGCAGCGAAACAATGAGACTCAGCTGAGCAACATCAGGAAACAGAATATAAATGCCCCAGAAGCGGTGAACCAGGGCAGAAGCCGATAAGGTGAATGCGTTTTGGAGGAAGAAGAGGATTAGGATTGTGGTTGTTGTGATTAAGGAACAACGGACTACGGTTTACGACTATGGTTTACGGATTACGATTTGGTTACGGTACGGATTTGTGTGGACATACAGACTTTGGAATTTGGATTGTTTAAGGTTACTGGAGACAGATTATGGACCGGAATTGGAAAACATACGGACAAAGAAACGGAGAAGATTGGTGTGGTGCAACATCCCTTTTACACCGGCTTTTCCCCCGGCGACACCACACCCCACACACCCGAGGATTGTTCCACATCCAAAAGGTTGTGTTTCCTTTCTTTTCTTTTCAGCATGGAATAAACCTTTACTTGTTCCTATGTGAAATATATGCATCACCAAATATAACAATCGTTGCATAACAACAGTAAAAATTTAGCTTTGCTAAATTTTTCTTAAAGATATAAGATAAGATCACTTTATTAGCCATATACAATTTCTTGTATTAGGAATTCATCTTTTCACATACCCCAGCTTGCTCTCCATGAGACACAGACACACATACAGAGAGAGAAGCTTGGGGTCAGAGCACAGGATCAGCCATTGTACAGCGCCCCTGGAGCAGTTGGGGTTAAGGGCCTTGCTCAGGGGCCCAAAGGAGTAGGATTCCCCTGTGGGCCGCAGGATTTGAAGCGGCAGCCTTCAAGCCATAGGCACAGATCCTTAGCCACAGTGCCACCGCTCTGCCCCTAACGAAATTTCATTTCAGCATCAATGAAATAGTTTCTGCTATATGAAACTTAACACTTTACGAGACATTTGATTGCTGTAGAGAATACAGTTACTCTTTTATGAACTACCATTCATCCACTTACAAATACACTTACAACAACACATAAAAAATTCAATGCATGAATCAAGTTCTTTTCAGCCTTTCAGATACATTACTGAGAAACCTTCTAAAAACTAAAAATTCAGGATGTTATTCCATTTCAGTTTCTTACTGTGGAAAGTTAAACAAATCAGAGAATGTACAGAATTTTAAATTGGAATGAACTGATAAATGTGAAAATTTACATGTATGGAAACATTCAGGACCACTGTTCAAAGTTAACTTTCAGACTTAAAGCCCAATATTTACTATAAAGAAGAAATTATGGAATTTTGTTTTAGAGTATTTTGGGGGGTCCCATAGTCTCAATGTAAAAATACAATACTAATTGTAATTTACCTTATATTATCCTAACAGGCCTACAGTATGTGAGATGGTATATGGGATTGTAGCAATACTAGTAATCGAAAACTTTTCCCATTGATTCCTTAAATCAACATGGTAATTCGAGCTTGTTCTTAATGGTGCATTGTAAATGATTTGGTATCATTTTTAATGCTAAGTCAGGAACATTATTTGAAGCAAAACAGACAGCAACAGGAAATAACAAATATTAATGTAATGTACAGTATTGCCATACTTTCTTGAAAGGTCAAACAGTGACCCAGATGATGGTGAGCCAGAAGTATAGAACTATTTGATTACAAAAACTTTCAAACCATCTTCTGGAGACTTAGACTGCTTGAGTAACAGTATGCAAAAACAGGGAGTACTCTGTTGAGTCACTGACTACAGAGGAAATGTTGCTTTAAAAAAATATGAAGGTAAAAATAAATAAGACTCAGTCTAATGCACTCTACATAGAACAGTTGGATCTTGAGGATATTAAACTATTTTAGCCAGGAGAACATGGACTATACCTCAGAGGGAAAACTGTTTTATTGCTATGGAGATTTCATATCTTGAAGTTTCCTTCTCAATGTTTTTCATACAATGGATTTAATTTTACCTCTCTGTGGCAGGCCAGATTATCACTGCAGGCCCTAAAATGCATGGTTGCTGGTGTCATAAGTCCCTAGCAACTCCATTACTCAGACGATATCTACTACATCACCTGCCATGTTAGAATATGTTATGACTGTGTACAACTACCTTTTCCATCTCACAATAATGCATAGCAGCAACAAAAAAGGCAAAGATGCAGATTCTTCTCTTAATTTAAAGAAAACATAAGTGAAATTTAGAGAACTCCCCTGCTGGTCAGTTCTGCAGAGGAGGGTTAAATCGTTAGCGAGGAGAAATAATAGTACAGACCAACACTCACACTTCAGCCTTAGCTCATCTAAGACATTCTAAAAAAACTGACATGAGTATTTAAGATTCAGATAACAAAATTAAAAGTAAAAAAATTAAATACATTTATGAAATCTTGATAAAAGTGAAACACTGTTGGGAGAGAAACAAAATGACAGTAAAGAAAAGAAGGAACCTCTAACTGAAACTTTTACAATTTGCTTGATATTGCTTGATATTTATTTTTTTATTCTGTATAACTTTGTACAACTTTTTTATATAAAGGTGTATATTTTAAAATCAGAAGACAGAGAAGACTACAAAACAAAGATTGAAACAGGCAACAGAAAAAAGGCAGTAGGATGATGTATCCTTAAAAGGATTGTCTTCTTAGGTGACTATCATTTTGTAGATGTGTGGCAATAAGGCCAAAATTTATCCAAAGAAAGACTGGAGAGTAGTGTTACAATCGATTGACGAAAGCCAAGCATGAAAGCCGAGAAATACATTGTTCCATACTCCTTCAATCCTTTGTGTAAGAAGTGCTTCCTGTTCTCAATTTTAAATGTACTTCCACATAGTTTTCACTTGTGTCATTTAGTTTGTTTCAATGCTGATTCTGAAGTATTCCACTGTCAATGCCTTTGAGGATTTTAAAAATATAGTTAATTAGTTTCATTGAAAATTGTTTTGAAGTACAAAAGGAATTTTATCATTTTATCATCTACTGTACAGTTCAATTTGTTTACTTACTGAACATTACATTGCAGTGTAATGAAATTTAAATTTGTTAAAAGGTATTTCCGATTTATTACTGTACTCTATAAACATTATATTACAGCTTTTTATTTCCATTGTTCTCCCCTTCATAAACAGGGAAGTTACCTTTCTTTCTTTCCCTTTATCATGGAACTGCTAGCGCCTGCTGCATTCTCTCTCTTTCTCTCTACTCCCTCCTGCGATTAGAACACACAGTTGCTACCATGGAAGGACAATAAACCCTGGTGGACTGCAGCTCTATTCTCCTGTCTCTCCTTCCTCACTTGCAGACACAGCTAGGGAAAATAAGGGATGATCAATATCACAAAAAGTAATTTTATATATAGTTTAGGTGGGTAGCTGCATCAGCATGCGAAGTCTGCAAAGCAACAAGTAACAGGTTTATCCAATGCTGAAAAGAGGAGAGAGAAACACAACGTTTCGGCTGTGAAGCCTTCTTCAGGTGTGAGGGACCTGAAGAAGCATGGAATAAACCTATTACTTGTTCCTTTGCATTTTACATATATATAAATTCAACAGCTAAGATGGAGACTCCTCCGTTTCCTGCTTCTGTAAAAGTTGCGAAACAAAATATGTACATAACTCGGGAAATAGGTATATTTAAATATTTTGAAATCAGGCGACGAATTGCATTAGGCCGTAGTGCGATGCTGAGCATGCACCAAATCTGGAAGAGCAAAGACATCAGCCTCACAACCAAATGCAAAATGGTCCATGCTATTGTGTTCCCCATATCAATGTATGAGTGTGAAAGATGGACCCTGAAAAAAGCTGACTGAAAGAGGACGGATGCTTTCGAGCTATGGTGCTGGAGAAGACTGTTACGGATACCATGGACAGCAAGGGTCACCAATAAAGAGGTTCTGGAGCGCATCAAGCCAGAAATTTCGCTTGAGGGAAAGATCACCAGACTCCGGCTCACTTATTTTGGTCACGTGATACAATCAGATTCATTGGAGAAAGCAATAATGCTTGGAATGGTCAGTGGAACAAGAAGACGAGGCCACCAAAGAACACGGTGGCTCGACGCCATCAAAACGGACACTGGCTTAGGCATAGAACAGCTGAAAGAGAAAGTCCAAGACCGGAAAGCGTCGCGAGAGATGGCCTATAGAATCGCCGAGAGTCAGATCCAACTGACCGGATAACATCATCATCATCAAATATTTTGAACTGAATCTATTATTCCATCGGTTGATTTGACATGGCTATCGGAGTTTAGTACAGTACTAAACAAGAATGAGGGGGAAATCAAAGCACTTCCAACACAATTGTCCTTAGCATATCTTGTCAAATCATGTTCTCTAGCTACAAAGTGTGATTATGATTTTCTTTTAGCACGAACATTCATGTTAATATTTTGCAGTTCTACCACCCATTCTTATTTTTAATTTCCTTTACATTTCTCGTAGCCCCTATGGCACTTCTGTTCTGGTGAAATGCGAAGCGGTTAATGTTTAAGGCGGGCCTGATCTTACATTGATTTATGAGTTACACTACATGAATAACACCAGCTCATCATCATCTAACGACATGCGTGCCTGAAGGTTGCAGCTCCATGAATTCCAAAGATGATATACTTTTGATAAAAACAGGAGTATAACAATCCAATGTTACAAATTCATTTTGAACTTCAAGGAATTTTGCAGGCAGGGAAAAAAATAAGTGTTGCTTGACCAGTGATTTAATGTTTTCTCCATTAGATAAATACACCCAATGAAGGTCCAAAGGTCATCCATCAAGTCATCAACAGGTGGGGTTTGCTTTGAAACTGAACAATTGGCTCTGATACAATCCACATACTGTACAAATCACATTCTTTAGAGAGTGTTTAATACAACACTTTTTCATGGTCACATTTGAGTTGCAAATTATAAAACAACAACAATGGGGTCAATTACATAATGATAGCTGTATCACTAAAAGAAAAACAGAATAGTTATTTTTCATTATTTTTGCTCTGCTTTAGACCACTGAAGAGTAATAAATCAGCAAGTGATTTAAAAAAATATGGCTGAATTTGCAACAGAAGTTTGAAGCAAAAAAAAAAGTTGTGGCAAAACCATAGAAAAATAAACTTTTCTTCCCTTTAACTAAAATCCCAAATTGCAAATGGCATTCAGAAATAATTTATAAATTAAGATTGACACATTGACAATTGGATATTAGTAAAAATACCTTAAACTTGTCTTGAACCACAGCCTAAACCATACCTCTGTCCCTAATCCTAAAGTAGGAATCACTGTGAATAAATAAGACATTTCTCACAGCTGATCACATGAAAAGTAACTGTTCAAAAACCATCTTGCAATATTTACAGCAGACGCATATTTTACACTAAATATTTTTACACAAATTCGTGTATAAGCAATGGATAATGGAAAAATAAATAAAAAATTAAATGTGGGAAATTTCACATTCGAATCTGGCGATGCACACATCTGAACTATGCTTTGGGACTAGTTACAGAGAATATAGCATCGTGCTGCTTTCTTTATCTGTGTTTTCTTGAACATGCATATCAAGCAATCAATATCAAGAATATCAAGCCGTATTCACACCCTCAATACGGTTTGTAAACAAAAAACAAGCATGAACAGGAAAGAAACATGTATGAAGGGGAAAAGCAAGTCAAGAAAAGTGCCCGAACTGGGAGTTAAAAATAAAGATTTTGAATAAGTTAAGGGATGGGATAATAGTGACCAGTTTGGTACAAATATAGGGTTGAGTGTATGCATGGCAAGAATGAATCTTTAATTTGTGCAATTAGAGACAGAGAGAAGGCTACTCTTGAAAGCTATACATCTGCTGCGTTCCTTGTATTTTATTATTATTAACTTTTATTTGATCTATTTTTGTATACTGTACAGTACTGTATTCACTGTATTACTGTTTTCATAATACTTTAGAGTACATATTGTACATACACATACTAATATACTTATGTTTGATTTTACTTGTTTAAGGGAGGGGGAAAGGAAGGTCTAAGGAGGGTGCTCTGATTATACACGATTTGGGGTATACACGCTATGTCAGGAACCTAACTACTGTGTAAAATGCGAGTCTACTGCTATTTTGTAACTAGCATCAGCTGTGCTAAGCACTGACCTTAAACAGAGATAAACACTATATGTTAATGACATAGTTAAATATAAATTATTATGTTAATGAGTTGTCTTAAGTCAAATCTGGGAAGCCAATACCGGTTCCTCCACAACTTTGGGCTCAAAATGTAAAACTTTCACAACACTTACCATCTAAGGCTGCATGTAAAACTATAAAAAAATGACCACAGCAAACTGTTCTTTTAAAGAGGCAATCTTTGTACCTCATAAAACTAAACTAGTACTGCATTCACATGGCTGACCACATTAGTGCTACATACACAGCCATGTGGAGCTTTCAAGCAGAGCTGCAGTCTGCTGAACATGACTTTTTCACATCAGCTCTTTCACCTGCAAGCTACTACCAAAAAGTCAGCCTTCTTGGTTGGCAATATGCAATATGCAAAAAATAAAAAAAACAGATAGTATATGGAGTCCCTGTCTAATCTAGAACAGTGACAAGGGGGAAATGGGAAACAGGATGAGAGATGACCAATTTAGCTTTGACAAAATCAAACTGCTGCTGATTGCAGATAAGTAAAAAGATAATCTGCTTAATTTGACTTTATTACACTAATTTACAGTAATTTGTACAACAGGTATTTGGATAGATGGTTAGCCAGCCTCATTATATCATTATCTTGGCTATACACACTTTGCAACAGGCATTTGTTTCACTTCCTTCATTTAAGTTTAGGAAAGCCTACTGTGTCCATGACGTGTGTCTATTTGAAAATCCATGCAATCTAGATGCATTTAACCAGCCTAAGAGGCTCTCACAATCATTATGTTTCAGAATGTGCAGAATTATAATCAAGTAAATACTGCATAACATAATTTAAAACAATTAACATGTATTTCTCCAGGAATTAACAGTTGGTAAAAACAGCAAAGTTTGAACAATATCAGAATGGAAATGAATTTCTTCCAAAATATTTTCACTAATAACCATAAAACAAAGAAATCTTACAATCAGACTTTAAATCTATTAGGATTAAAGTGCCCCCTGATAACAGGTGTTTGTACTTCTGCACAAAGGCTTGTAGTTGTCTGGAACATGCTACCTAGCCACATTGTTGAAGTCTGACTTATTTCAAGAATCTTCTGGATGTTTTTCTCATTGGTCAATCGCAGCCAAACAGAAGTACTGTATTTCTATGTAGTGTGCCTATCAATAATCAGCGGCAAAATGATAAAGAAGGCTTTGTAACATACAGTACAGTAGGTCAGAGAAACAGCCTCACTAAAGACAATATGTTATATGGCTCCCTCTTGCTTAATAATCTTAGCTACAAAACTATATAGTACTTTTCTGGACACTCCACTTGAAGCTCTCTATAGGTAATGGGGACTCCCCTCCACCACCAATGTTTGGCACCCACCTGGGTGATGCAATGACAGCCAAAGGGCACTGCATATCAGCCATCAGTGGGAAGTAGTCTAATGAGGCCCTCATTAAGGCCTAATTGAGATGGGCATATTGGTTCTTTCCTGTATTTTTATGTGTTGATTTTCAGCAAGCTTTAAATTCAACAGGTCAAATGTCAAGATAATTTGTGTTAATATGGACATAGGATTTTATTTGAAGTATCTGACTAACAAATACAACGGTAATTTCAATTTTCAGAATTACTGTGAAACAGACCAATACTGATGAACACTTAAAATAATGCAGACTAGTAAAGGAAAGGTATGGAAGGTACTGTGCATGCAGCCAGATGATGAGCCTTAGGACACTAAGCTACAGAAGACAGAGAATACTAGTGCTTCTCTTACCATGTCAATTTCTTGAGACACTCTGCGTTTGCGCAGCTCTTCCATCCTCTCACACACGTCACTGAAACAGGTATTGTAATACTCGGAGTACTGTTGAGCCAGGTCATCAATGTTTCCCAGAGAACCATCCTATAAGAGACAGAGAAGGAACTGATCAAAAGCTAATAAATATCCTATACTAATTCAGTTAACTTTCTGTAATAAAGGGGTTGGAGTTTAAATGGAACAATACATAAGTCAAAATTGGTATACCACAGGTTTGCAAAAGCTGGTAGCATACATATGTAGACACAGGTGCAAAGTAATACGGATTGTCAGTATTTATCCTGCCTAATTAAACATACGGTAGGCTTAGCATCCTTTAATCCTTTGCTTTGTAAAAAAATATCCCTGTTACCCACTAGAATAGATTTGTAGAGCCCTTAAAAAACAAATGACCAGCTATATCACAAACCTCTATCTTCCACATGTAGCCAGAAGCTTTGTGCCATTAATGTATACTGAAAGGCAAATTAATGCCTTGTTTGCTGCATCACCAAATGGCTAAGCAAACTATTTCTCCTAGACCACTATCCATACACTGTTGAGTCTTCCCCAGCTTTGACTTCGGCCATTGATAGGTACCAAGTGACACATTCTTGCATGTGCTGTGCAAACAGAGCATAGCAGAAATCAGCTTCTAAACACGTACAAAATTGTTTTCATTTTTCTTTCCCAAAAACTTAATACATTGATGCTAGAAAGTTTAGACCCTTTAGAATGTTCTGAATTTCTGCATAAATTTGACCTAAAATTTGATCAAATCAGACTATGGCCAGCAGCCATATCACCCTGCAACTCACAACTGGCAACCCACTGAAGCTAAGTGAGTGTGAGCCTGGTCAGTACCTGAATGGGATACATCCTGGGAAAAACTAAGGTTGCTGCTGGAAGAGGTGTTAGTGGGGCCAACAGGGGGCGCTCACCCTGCGGTCCATGTGGGTCCTAATGCCCCAGTATAGTGACGGGTACACTATACTGTAAACAGGCGCCGTCCTTCGGATGAGACGTAAAACCGAGGTCCTGACTCTCTGTGGTCATTAAAAATCCGAGGGCATTTCTCGAAAAGAGTAGGGGTGTAACTATATAAGTGGAAGCAATTACTATTATTATCAAGTCATGAAAATAGATAAAGAGAACACAATAAAACAAATAACACACAAAATGTGAAAACCTCTAGGATTATCAGTTCAGTTAAGGGGATAATTTGAGTCAGGAGCGTCAATCAAAGGGATGACAATCAGGTGTGAGTTTGGGTGGCCCTGCCCTATTTAAAAAACAAACCTGAGCCTTCACTACCAAAGTCTGGTCTTCACCACACAGATTTGTGAACGCATGCCATGCCTCGATCAAAGAGATTTCTGAGGACCTCAGAAAAAGAGTTGTTGATGCTCATCAGGCTGGAAAAGGTTACAAAACAACTTCTAAAAGGCTTTGGGCTTTACCAATCCACTGTCAGGCACATAGTGTAAAAATAGAGAAAATTCAACATCATTGTTACTCTCCCCAGGAGTGGTCGTCCAACAAAAATCACTCCAAGAGCAAGGCGCAAATACTGAACAAGAATAGTGTGCATGGGAGGATGACAAGGAGGAAGCCACTACTCTCCAAGAAGAACATTGTTGCCCATTTAAAGTTTGCTAAAGACCACTTGGAGGAGAGAAAACTACTGGAAGAATGTTCTGCGGACGGATGAGTTGGAAATAGAACTTTTTGTCTTAAATGAGAAATGTTAAATTTGGTGAAAACCAAACACTGCTTTCCAACATAAGAACCTAACCATAACAATGAAAAATGGTGGTGGCAGTATCATGGTTTGGGGCTGTTTTGCTGCCACGGGATCAGGACGGCCTGCCTACAGGAGAATATCAGGGTATCTGTCAGTGAACTGAAGCTCAACAGAAGGTGGGTCTTGCAGCAAGACAACGGCCTTAAACACAAGTCAATCTACCAAAGAATGGTTGAAGCAGAAGAAATTTTGTGTTTTGGAATGGGCGAGTCAAAGTCCAGACCTTAATCCAATAGAAATGTTGTGGCAGGACCTGAAGTGGGGAGTTCATGCAAGAAAGCCCACCAACATCACTGTGTTGAAGCAGTTCTGTATGGAGGAATGGGCCAAAATTCTTCCAAGCTGATGTGTGGGACTGATCAACAGTTAGCGTAAACGTTTGGTTGAAGTCATTGCTGCTCAAGGGAGGTCACACCAGTTACTGAAAGCATAGGTTCACATACTTTACCAACAAAGACATTTAATGTTGGATAATTTTGATCTGTAATTGAATGAAAAAGTATATCCTTTTGTGTGTTATTTGTTTATTTGGGTTATCTTAATCTATTTTTATGACTTACTTAGATGACCACATTTTAGGTCAAATGTATGCAGAAATTCAGAAAATTCTAAATGGTTCACAAACTGTATAGCACCACTGTACATCTCATTTGTTGCACTTGCATAGTGTTCCTTTTATTGTGCAAAGCTCCATGTTCAGGCAGACATAGGAAGTAATACCCTCAAAAAACTTCAAATGTGATTCTGCAATATACTGTACAACCTGAAATTTATTTCTCTAATTCTTCAGATCAAGAACTTAGGAATAGCCAAAGGAAGTAAATATATTTAAAAATTCTTTACATTCTTGACCATCACATTTCTTCAAGTGTATTCCTTCCAATAACCGATAATTGTGTTGTATTTTTGCATTCCAGCAATAATTCTGACCTACTGTCTATGCTTAATGTGTAGTCAGCAATTCTATAAAGAAAGCAATGTGTAGCCAAGCTCACAGCCTGCCACGTGGTTCTGCTTGTCAGGTGTTATACAGACTACAAAACTGTTAAGTGTGGCACATGTTCCAGGAAAAAACAAGTTTAAATGTTTAACAACACTTTGCTAGTTACTCAGAAAAGAAACCTGTTGAACAAATTAATATGCACCAAAATAACCTGAAATGAAAATGTCAAAAGCCTTTTCTAAACTTTGTCACAGCCTTTTAAGTTATTGGCACAATAAATGCTTTTAGCATTCCCTGAAGACAAAACAAAACCAATGAGATGAAAAAAAAAACTAAAAAGTCAACTTAACAAACTAGATTATTATGCTTTTATACAGTACATTTTCCTTTTCATCTAAAGTCTGTGGAACCCAGAAGTAAAAATATTTACAACTAATCAAACATAACATAGCTGAAAGCTCCAAAAGTGTACAGTTGGTTTTAGGTTCCATCAAATAAATTTTCTGCAATAATATGGAATTTTTATCACATTCCTGACTTCAGTGCACAATTAACAGTTTGTTAAACACTGTAGCTGTGCTTGTTTATGTATCTTGTTAGTCACTGCCTTTTTCTAAGCACCACAGAAAACATAAGTAAATGCAAATATTTTAATAACAGTTTCAGTAACATTACTTTGTTTTTGGTCATGATAAATCCACTATTACATTGCAAATACAGTCAGTAACTAATTTGAGTATTTTGTATATATAATAGACTAAATAATAATTTAACCCTTCATAAAACTAGATTGCGGATGATGGAGTTAGGGAGAACAAGTGAATCCTGCTCTCCAAAGAGGATCTAGTCACAAGCATTCAACAGATATAGCACTGGAGCTCCCTCGAATTAAAAATGAAAGGACTTAAGAATACCTCTGATCACAAATTCAATTGACATTTACGATCCAACTTTGAAATCGAGCATATATAGAATTTTCACACAAAACTGTTAAAAAAACACTATCATTTTTTCAATCTTTAAAAATCTCAATAGAAAATCTCCGGTCCTGACCAAATGAACTGCTTATAGCCATCATCTTAACTGAACTACACAGGCTAACAGAAATCATGAGAAACCATGATTTTAGCCACCTGCAGAACTGCAGAACACCTGCAAAGCAAAAGAGTCCAATGCAATATTCAATTTAAAAAAAAATATTCATAGCTTGTTTCCAGTATCCCGACCCTTAAGAAATTCTCATCTCCTGGAATGAGAAGTCACTGCCACAATTATAATTCCAGTGGCAAAAAAGAGCTGTTGGAAAAACGTGGCTGACTAGCAAATGTTTCAAGTGACCGAAGCCATCACAGCAAAATACATCAACTAAACCATTCCTATAATTCAGACTGTATGTTTAGAATTACAGACCTATTATTTATATAAATTATTTCAGTACACAAGCTCAAATCTGCCTTACTCGTTATGGGCTACAGGCAAGTGGCATTTGAAAACAATTGTCCAGGGTTAAGTAGCCATTTGTTTTCCTGGATCTGTCAGCCGTCTGCAAACACTAATGAGCCTTGACATCAATTATCCTGAAACTAGAATCACACCATTCCCCTTTTCTCAACGATAAGACTCGTTTCCTTCTAATCCTGTCTGTTCATTTGCAGGTTTTGACTTCACACCAGTCTTCACCTCTCTCCAATTCATACCATCTCAGTGCCCACTCTGCTTCTCTCCTGCTCCTGCCTCCTCAACACTCCTAGCTTTTGTTCTCCCATGCTTTATTAGCCGTCTACTTTCCTCTGTCTCACACCCGAAGAAGGCTCCACAGCTGAAATGTTGTGTTTCTTTTCTTCTAAGCATCGAATAAACCTTTACTTGTTCCTTTGTAGCGTACAAATGCTGATGCAGCTACCTACTTCATCGAAGAGAGATGCACCGCTCCTCCCAACAACACAACAGGTTCTGACAGGTGGAAGTATTAGAGTACATCCACAGATCCTTCATCTTCCTCTTGTGGTAAAAGTAATGTAATGGGAAGTCAAGGTAATAACTGGATATTCCAAGAAATACCAAGCACAAGAATGTGTCACAAATCTAAACAGGGCTATTTGAAAAGCCTCAGAAATAACGCACTTGTAGAAAGTAGTAATTCTGACAGTTCTTAAAAGTTATATTTTTTTCCAAATATTTTGTTTTGGGAAAAAAAGGAAAGTTATTTTTATAGCTACACTTGAAAAAAAGAATGGAACATTTTAATTATTAAAATTTACAGACTGACAAAGCTAAGGCAAGGGAGGTTATTTTGGCTCCTGTCTCCCCCTCAAGGCAAACAGCCATAAATAAGCAAACTATGGTCTCTTTGTGTTGGTACCAACATATTTGATAAGAACTGTTCACACTTTTTAATCTAAGAGCACACATTTCCTGAGACCTAGCATTCACCAAAAGAATTTAAAGAAATTTCTCAATTTGCTGAAAATACACTGAAAGCATTAAAAGCTAAGCTAAGTCTAAAAACAATTCTTTATATGTTTGAAAATACAGCAATAAAACAATAAATGTACTTTATACTTTGAAAACCATTTCAATACATCCTTAGGTTAAGAGTTTACTGAAAAAGTGCTTTAGTCTCATTCCACTGCAATTTATTCAGGCAAAAAAAATGTATTTATATAGTTAAAAAATACTACCAACAACTCATTCTCCTACTTAACATTTAACTACGGAACTGAAAGTGAGTTTCAAAAAGCACCAAGTTTCAAAGCTATCTTTTTAACAAGTCTTTTAAATGTTTACGATAAAATGTGGGATATTACTAGTGTACAAAACATATTATTTGACATTGTGACTTAATATGCATCTTTGAGTATTACTATATACATCTTCCATATGAAAAAAGAATCACAACTAGAAGACATTTTTTAAGTATGCCAAAACAGAAACCTTATGAAAAAATATTAATGCTCACCTTTGGGAATGCGTCACCCCTTTTCAATGGTCATTTAAAAAAGTGTCATTTCATTTCTGGAAAACAAAGTCCTGTACAAGGTTTTTCCAATTACTGCAACAAATATTACAAGCATGACTATTAGGTTATCTGTAAACAGCTGAGTCGGCTTTCTTTGCTCGATCAAATGAGCAACCAGCTGGGACTGCTGCAAATGGAAAGGCTGTGCATGAGCAACTGGTACCTAACGCTCTCTACAAAAAAAATCCATGTAACTGAAATCAACACATTTCTGAACAAAAGCTTCATGTTTACTGTGAGACATTAGTGTCTGGGTTTTTCTGCAGAACCCAAGCAAATCATAAGGATTGTAACAAAGCCGTATCACATTCAGTTACTACATTTTATTGCAGAGATCAGCCTGTGAAAATCGCAAAACATGTTGTTTACCACTTTATAAACATGATGAATAAAAATTTTAAATTCACCCAGAAACAGGAAAAAGAATAATGTATGTGTTCACATTTAAAAGATCCTTTATATTCATTACATAAGTTGTTGATACAGGAAAAAGCGTAAGAACTGAGACTAAACTGAAATGTAATTTTTTGTGCACAGAACAAAAAAAAAAGATAAATATGAGGCAAAAGTAAAGAATTTCAGCTTGTTTCTGGGTATTATTTTGCATTGGTTTAGACATTTTCAAACATTATTTGTGTTCAATCACCTTGAACACAAATAATGTCACGAATAATGCTTCCGTCACCTTCACAGCACAGAAACCGCCCTAGTCAAAGTCACCAACGATCTCCTAATAGCTTCTGATTCTGGTTCTCTTTCCATACGCATCCTTCTTGATCTCAGTGCTGCCTTTGACACTGTTGACCATAACATCTTGCTTTCTCGTCTCGAGACTGTGTTTGGAGTCTCTGACACTGCCCTCAAATGGTTTAAGTCTTACCTCACTGATCGCTGTCACTTTGTCTCTCTCAATGGGTACAGGTCTGAAATTGGTCTTGTCAAGTCTGGTGTCCCTCACTTGGTCAGCTTTTAAGATCACATGGCCTCAGCTTTCATTTTTAGGCTGACGATACTCAAATATACATCCATACCAAACCCGACACTGATGTGGCTGTCTCTATTCTATCTAATTGCATCTCTGACATAAAAATTTGGATGACTCAAAACTTCCTTCATCTTAACTGTGACAAGACTGAAGTCATGCTTATTGGTACCCCCCATCAACTTCGTAAAGCCAGTCCTGTAACCCTGTCTGTAGATGGCTCTGTACTTGAGCTCCAATCAAAATTGAAAAACCTTGGGGTTATATTCGATTCTGGCTTAACATTCGACCCACATGTACAGCATACTGTCAAAACATCTTTTTTTCACCTTAGAAATATCGCAAGACTACGCCCTATGCTATCATTAACTGTGGCTGAAAAGCTGATCAACATATTTGTATTCTCTCGAATTGACTACTGCAATGCTCTGCTCCCTGGGGTATCTAAATCTACTCTGAACAAGCTGCAGTATGTCCAAAATTCAGCAGCCAGAATCCTGACCAGGTCTAGTGCAAGTGTTCACATTACTCCTATCCTGGAGTCCTTGCACTGGCTTCCGGTCAAATTCCGCGTAGACTTTAAAATCCTCATGCTCACCTACAAGGCTTTACATGGCTTGGCACTTCAATACCTGTCTGAACTTTTATCGCCCTACTCCCCACCTCGCAACCTCCGCTCTTCAAATTCTGCCCTCCTTACTGTCCCCCAAGCCCGTCTACATTGTATGGGCGACAGGGCCTTCTCCTGCTATGCCCCCAAGCTCTGGAACTCTTTGCCCAAGGATATTAGAGAGTCACCTTCTCTAAACTCCTTCAAATCCAGACTCAAAACCCTCCTTTTCAGAAAAGCCTTTACTTAACTGGTTCCATTCTTCACCCCTCTGCTCTTCTTAATACCATCTTCCACGGTCTCCTCTATTGTTATTGTTGTATTGTTGTAATTATAATTGTGTCCTGTCTTGTGAAATTTTCTTATTTATTGTTGTAGTCTTCTTATTTATTGTTATTGTCATCCTGTAAAGCGCTTTGAGAAGCCACCTTTAAAGGCACTATATAAAATAAAGTTTATTATTATTATTATTCAATCATCCCATTTCTGGTGAATGGGCATACATATTGGGACAAATGATTGGAAGGTGGTCACCAGTCACTTTTGACTAGTTTTAGTCAGGAACTAACAGAAAAAAAATCACTGCACTTACAAAAGATGTTGATAGTTTTCAGTAAGAGCAGAAAAGTAACACTTTATAATATTTTTCTTTAAAATGACACTTGAACAGAGGGACAGATAAATGATCAGTCATCTATCAGATCTGATATACAGCAGACAAAAACTCATAGGCAAACGTTTCAGTGAAATCATTCACAGAATATGCATTTTAAACTGTTTTGCACATCATGGCATTTGGCAACATGTGGAGGTAACAAAACAAATCATAACTTATAAAGTTGGGAAGCTTGAGGAAGCTATAAAAAAAATCATATTTATGTTGATATTTGTCTTCTAAAGACAGTGTGGGGAAGAATTAAAAATAATGTCATATCATTTACCAAACCGCTTTATACCATACAGTGTGGTGGAAAGCCGTAGCCTACCCAGCAAGCAACAAGATCAAGGCAGCGTATACCCTGGACGGGGTGCCACTCCATCGCAAGGCAAGTGCAAACCAATCATACATGGGGACAATTTGGAGGCCACGGTAAAGGCCAAGGGGGGAAATCTTAGCATGCTGGGGTAAAATAGATGAACAGATGCGAGCATACTGGGCTAAATTGGGCCCAAAATCGTGTAAAAACCAAGATGAGGATGTTGCAGCATCAGAAAGACAACATAAACACCAAAAGAGGCATTTCTCTAAAACCGTCTTCAAAAGAAAACTCGGAAATGGTGAGTGTGTGTCAAGAGAATGGCTGCTATTTCCCCTTCGGAATGTACAGTGTTTTGTTTTGCATGTAAATTATTTGGGGACAGTGATAATCAGTCCAGACTGATCGCAAGCTAAAGTGACCGGAAAAATGCAACTGCACACTTGGCTGAACACAAAGCATCGGAGAGCCATAGAAAGACTGTGGTTGCATACATTATGCACTGTGCTGATAATGGTCCAATAGTCAGAACTAAAAAGACAGTTTGACAATGAATATGAGATTGGACCAATGTCTTGAAAAGGGTGGTTGCAGTGTTGAAGTGTTTGCAGAGCGAGGGCTGCCTTTTAGGGGACGCAGCAAAACGTTTGGGCGCCCCGACAACAGGAATTTCATGGGTGTCCTCCAAGTTATCAGCAAGTTTGATCCCTTCTTGAAAGCCCATATAGAAAAAAAAATCTACTTGACTGATTTGAGTCTATTCACTGCAATGGACTTGCACGAGTTGGGAGTGTTCTGCTGTTCTTGAGGTAATGTGCTCAAACAGAGTGGTCATTGGTCTCTGCTATGCTGATCTTGTTGTTGTGTATTGCCGGTTTCAAAGTAAGTGTGCGCATGATTTCTGTTGTCAGCTCACAGATTGGCTATGACTCTGATTTATTAGTTGCATTGCAGTACTTACATAACAGGCTTTTGTAGTGTGAGTGTATTTGGGCTCCCTGTGTATGTGAGTGATCCATGCATGTATCACGTTACATTCCGTTTGAATCGGTGGTAGCAAGCTCTTACTCCGAACACGTCACTGAATTATTACAGTACTTTCTCTTACTTTTTTCTGGTAATAGGATGAGGGGGGCCTCCACAACATGTAGTCTAGGGGCCTCTGATCACCTTAATCCGCCACTGGGTGGGCACCCTCCGCTGGTGCCACTAACATCACTTCCAGCGGCAACCACAGCTTCCCAGGAGGTCTCCCATCCAGATACTTAATCTGGCTCAACCATGCTTAGCTTCAGTGGGTAGCCAGTTGAGAGCTGCAGGGTGATATAGCTACTGGCTAATAAAGATAAAATTAAAATAATTAAACTATATAATGTAAATCAAGGGGTATTAAGTTAAAAAATGCAATAGTAAGACCACCTTTAAAACACTGTGTGCAATTTTTCATTACTACACAAAACATAACTATGAGCAGTAAAGTCAACCACTGGACTTCTTTTAAGACTCAAACGGTAAAACATGTATCAAAGGACAAAAGCACAAGGAAGTACATTTAACACTGAGAACAGAAAACAATATCTTACACAAAGACTTCTGGGAGTTTAGAACTAGTGACTCTCCATGTTGTCTAAGCTACTACCCTGGATTCTATTGAGAAACCGATGAATATGATTTTTGGTTCAATTAGCTACCAGTAACGACATGAGCTACTGTCGATGGGTGGATTGGCCTCATCTCATTTGTAACCTGTCTCATTGTTCTTGAACAAAAAACAAAGGCACCCCTGTCATTTCCTGAAGCTGCTTTGACAACACTGACAATGCCAAAAAGTTGCCATTGCCTTTGATTTATAAATCTCTCTCATGAGCACAGCTTCCTGCAGATGGTCTGCCAAAAAAAAAATTCCAACATTTCTTCCCTGAAAAGGCAAGGGAAGAAATCAGGAGGTACTGATGCTGACCCACCCTTTTCCAGTAGGGCTTCCTGAGGAAATCAGCTGCACTAAAATAAAGGAGGGCCATAATCTCAGTGACAAAAGCATGGGAGTATACCGACCGACCTATTTTCGAGCAAGATTTGTAATGAAGACAACTCGGGCTTCTGAATATTAAAACTGACACAGTGATCACAGTGAACAATGTTGTTTCATGCTCATATAATCCACATCAAATTCAATTTTTTAAAGTTTTTAATTTATACTTCCCATTTTGCAAAGACCTAAATCCCTCCACACATCCATTTTAAGAAAGTCACTAATCTTGGTGAGTGTCAGAAAAAAACAGAGGCCGTCTCAAAGGCATAGGTTACAAGGTGGGATAGAGAGCACACATGGGATGCCAATCCATCAAAAGTCTAGATTCTTTTCACCATTGTCCTACCAATTAAACGTAACCTGCATGTTTTCAGGGAGTGGGAGGAAAACCTTGAGGTATGCATTGGAAGGACACAGATGGACTCCCAAGGCTACTGTGCTACACACTGGCCTCAACAGAATCTCAAAGGAAAAATATAAAAGGTGTTTCACCACATTTTTAGTAGGGCTATTGGAATGTTGAATACTGGAGTACTGCTCACAGGCAATTGCTAAGCAACAATATAAGCATTACCAGAGGACCAACAGCACTAAGAGTCACCTTGTGTCACTTTCTGCCCCCACCCAGTGGGATGTTCTGGGTATGGGAGCGGGAGCATACAAGAGCAGTATGTTTACAAATTTAAAATCCATGTTAATTCAAAGAGTTTCATTATATGTTCATGCAGGGCTTTGGAATCTTGCCCATTGTCAAGAAAACTGCTGGTTTCTGCTTGTTCTGAGCGTTGTCATGAATCTTTATAGTACCAGCAATTTCTGACTATCACTGATAATCTCTGAATACAGCCATGACAAAAGGACATTTTTATTCCTATGGTTCAAATTCATATGAAGGATTTTAAAAAGACCTAAACTCTTCACCTTTTAATATCTGTCAGCCAAGCTGAAATGTATTCTAACTAGACTTCTAATAACACAGTACAAAATAAAACAAATACAACTGAAAGCTTCTAGTGATGGTGTTCTTCTGGCAAGGGTCACCAACCTTCATCCTGTAGAGCCCCTGTCATGTGGGTTTAAGTACATTTTTGATCAGTTATGCAATATATTAAATTTGGTCTTTGAGAGCTGAGTATTTTACATCCAAATTATCTGAAAATAACTTTCACTGCACCAATCAAGTAAATCTGATTTGATTAAATCTACCTTTAGACACTGGTGATTTAATGGTGACCTACAAATCTTATAATGCACTCCAGGTCCAGGGATAATGATGCATGGCTTGTGGAATGATACAAATGAAAAAGGTCTTGACCAATTCATGCAAATCTGCAGTGTAAAACAATGAGAAGTAAGACAAGAGAAGAGAAGTCTCCAGTAACAAAAAGACAAAGACAAAAAGAAAAACATCTCTTTGTGCAGTTGTGGAGAGTCTTGTGGAGGTTCTTATTGATCTTTTACTGAGAAGAAGGGCAAAAGAGCTGAAAACACCACACCAGTGCTTCCCAGGCTTTTTTATAGTGGACAGCCAACAGTGTAACACCTATGCACAAGGAATCTTAGCACTGCTTCCAGCATCAGGTAATTATAGCAACAAGTTTTCCATCACAACACACCCTAATAAAAGCTGTCTCGAAAGCCATCAAAGTCTCTGAAAGCCACTAGCTCTTGGGTATACTAGTACCTTGAAACTAAACATAAAAGACAACAGTAGACAGGGCAGTGCGGTGTCTCTGTGGCTAAGGATCTGCGCATGTGGCTGGAAGGTTGCTGGTTTGTATCCCGTGGCAGGCAGAGGAATCCTACTCCGTTGGGCCCCTTTAGGGGTGCCGGACAAATGGCTGACCCTGCACTCTCCCTGTCTGTGTGCCTGTGTGTCTCATGGAGAGCAAGTTGGGATATGCAAAAAGACAAATTCCTAATACAAGAAACTGTACATGGCCAATAAAATGATCTTATCTTATCTCTTATGTTTAAGTTTTTATGCATTATGAAACAGATAGCCCTCATGAAAGAAGAGTGGAATCTAGTCCTAATGGAAGCTAAGACGGATACTCTATCTGCAAAACAAACAAGCAATGGCACATTATACCCTAGTCTAAACTGGCATGACCTTTGATGATGTCCTTTCTACTGCTAGCCTCAGTGCCCGGAACTTTGAACACAGCGAGAGCATTAAAATTAAAAACCAATTTGGATATGAGATTTTTTTAGAGTAGATATGTAGTGGGCAACATTTATTCAAATTGACAAGATACAGCTTTTAGCGAAAACAAAAACCACACCAAACACAGGTTATTTCACAGGTAGTGCCATCACAATATAACATACAGACATTTCTATCAAAGAAAAATACCAACCCAATCCAAATCTTTAAAAAGGATATTGACATTGGAGTTGCCGGTTCCTATTCTACATCAAGAACACAAACAGTTTTACTACACTTATCATTATCACTTAAAATATTAAATACTGCTCACACAAAAATTAAATATTTACTGCATAAACATTACTTCCTCAACTGTGAAAAATCCATTGGTATAAATAACAATAATAAACTTTATTTTATATAGCACCTTTAAAGGTGGCTTCTCAAAGCGCTTACAGAAATAAAAAAATATTAACAAATAAAAAATACACAGTAAACAGGATGATAATACACAGTTAGAGAGGACAGTAGATGGTGATACTAAATACAGTAGGAGCAGAGAGGTAAAGAACAGTTAAAGAAAGGCTCTTCTAAAGAAGAAGGTTTTGAGTCTGGATTAGAGTTTAGAGAAGGTGACTCTCTGACATCCTTAGGGATACAGTTCCAGAGCTTTGGAGCATAACAGGAGAAGGCCCTGTTACCCATAGAGTGTAGACGGGCTTGGCAGACAGATAGTAGACCAGAACTAGAAGAGCGAAGGTTGCGAGGTGGGGAGCAGGGAGATAATACCTCAGACAGGTACTGAGGTGCCAAGCCATGCAGAGCCTTATAGGTGAGCATGAGGATATTGAAGTCGACACAAAACTTGACAGGAAGCCAGTGCAACAACTCCAGGACAGGAGTAATGTGGTCACTTGCACTAGACCTGGTCAGGATTCTGGCTGCCGAATTTTGGAGATACTGGAGTATGTTCAATGTGGATTAAGACACCCCAGAGAGTAAAGCATTACAGCAGTCAATTCAGGAGAAGACAAATGTGTTGATCAGCTTTTCAGCCACAGTTAATGATAACATAGGGCATAGTCTAGCAATATTTCTGAAGTGAAAGAAAGATGTTTTGACAATATGCTGCAAATGTGGGTTGAATGTGAAGCCTGATTCAAATATCACCCCAAGGTTTTTGAATTTGGATTGAAGCTCAAGTACAGTACAATCCACAGATAGGGTTACAGCATTGGCTTTACAAAGTTGATGGGGGTGCCAATAAGCATGACTTCAGCTGTCATAGTTAAGATAAAGGAAACTGAGTCATCCATGTTTTTATGTCGGAGATGCAATTAGATAGAATAGAGACAGCCACAGCAGTGTCAGGTTTGGTATGGATCCCATGTTTTCTTAAATTGGCAAATTTTAAGACTTCTTCCTCTCACAGTGAGCCGTAAAATAGTCTACCGACAGAAGCTGTAGCACCTTGTAAGCAAAGGTTGGGCCTGCTTAGTAAAGGGAAGGAAGACCTCCAGGAAAATGAAGATGCTGCTGTACGTGATGCTGACAGAGCAGCAGGTGGCATACAGTATTTGTCCTCTGTATACATTCACTTTTCCCATAGGTGTTATAAGCTCAAAAGCCTTTAAAGGCACTCCAATTACATAGTTTCTTTATGGCCATGTATGTTTGGAGCTCAAAGCCCTGTGTGAATGAGAGAGATAATGTAGACACTGCTAGGTACAAACACTGTTGCAAAAATTTTTGTGCATAAAATCTAATGCACCCCAGCTCTTAATTTGCCTAGTAATCCATTTGCTTGGCTCAGCCACAAAAAGGATAATTATTTTCAGTAAAACCACTTGTGACATGCCGAGATATTTTTTTTGCTTCTCTGGTTAGCAATGAAAGGCAGGTCTCTACATTAAGCTCTAAGCATATTAAATACAATAATGATTTCTAAAGGAAGGCTGAAAACAGATTTTTGATAAAAAGAAATTCATATTCAGGGGCAGAGTGGTGGTCAGTGGCTAAGGATCTGCGCTCGGGCTGGAAGGTTGCCGATTCAGATCCCGCAGCCGGCAGAAGAATCCTACTCTGTTGGGCTCCTGAGCAAGGCCCTGAACCCCAGCTGCTCCAGCGCTGTACAATGGCTGACCCTGCGCTCTGACCCCAAGCTTCTCTCCGTCTGTATGTCTGTGTGTCTCGTGGAGCGCAAGCTGGGGTATGCGAAAAAGACAAATTCCAAATGCAAGAAATTGTATATGGCTAATAAAGTGATCTTATCTTATATTTTCTTAGTCTTTTCAGGTAGTGACAGCACAACTGTTTAAAGTTTCAAAATTAAACGTATTACTTTCTTGAACTGGCAAATTCAAATGTTGCTTTTCTTTTATTGACTCATTCTCCAAGAAATCTTTCTATAACAAACCTACAAAATTTTTATTGGAAGCAGAAAAAGGACATTCTTTGCCTTGCTCCATTAAACAAAGGCTATTGAACTCTGCGTGTTTGATACTTGGGCTTAGGCCTAAGTTGCCATTCTCATAATAAAACAGATTTGAAAGTGTTCCACCCATCTGTATGCATTTTTGCAGCCCTTGTTCTTGACATACAGATGCAGCCATTCAAAATGAGTGAGGTATTTCGCGGCATACCGCGACACGCCCACCGGGGTATCACGCAGTTCACGTGTGTCACGTGACTAACTATCCGGCGTCGCCTTGTAAAACCGCCAGGGGGAGCTTAACCTCTCATGTACAGCATTTGAGCCTTTAATTTTGAACTGTGTATTACAGCGTGTTAATCATCAGTCATTAAAATGTTGGTATATTTTATGAAAGCAAGATTGCTCAGTTGGACAAAAGTACACAACCTACCTTTATCAGAAATATTTATGCATCAAAGCCTTTACTGAAGATATTACTAATAGTATTAATAATGGATGACTTTGGACAAGCTGTATACTCAAAGTATAATTTCTTTAGCACATTTGTACAAGCACTTGGAATCTGTCCAAGCCATACTTTGTCAGGCATTTTGTTTTACTTCAACGGGCATAAAAACTTCCTTGCTTTTAACAGGGCGTTTCATAATTTCTAACTACGAAAATGATTTAAAATGCGACACCTATCATTCAACTAGAGCTTAAAATATCACAAGGATCCTCAAGAGCACAGCAAAGAGTGTATTAAAAGACACTTGTATTTATCAACGCTTTCTTTTCCGTATACCAGATTTTATGGAACGTCTTCAGAGGGGTGTTCCAGGAATCGGCACTTTAAAGAAAAAAATACACACCAGTATTCCATTTCTCCCTAAACATTGTAAGCTTCGAAGTCTTTAACTAACGTGATACCGGAGTCAACAAGCATACTTTTAGAATTTGATTAAAAGGGAATATATTATGGAATCGCGTATCTCAAGAATTTAATAACGGTATGATTATATCCGTGTACTGCGGCAGGGCTGTGTAGGGCTGTTTCGCCTGCCTGTTCATGCGAGCTGTCTTGTAGCCTACTGGTCTAGGTGCGTGACTACCAACTGGCAGGTTGTGTGTTCGAATCCAGCTGGTGCTGGACCTTTGAGTTTTATTTATTTATTTTTTAATCGCGTAACATAAACATATTACCGTATGCAAACTGTACTGTATACAATATGTATATGTATATCTAATGTCTTAACTGTGCACGTTTAAGTATTGAATATTCATATCTAATTTTACCACTGAAGGGAAATCTTAACATAAACATACAGTATATGGCTGGTCTCAGTACTTTAAAGAATAAAATACACACCAGTATTCCATTTCTCCCTAAACATTGTAAGCTTCGAAGTCTTTAACTAACGTGATACCAGAGTCAACAAGCATACTTTTAGAATTTGATTAAAAGGGAATATAATATGGAATCGCGTATCTCAAGAAATTAATAACGATATAATTATATTCATGTTGCAAAAGAACTGCAACGGACATAAAAACTCCCTTGCTTTTAACAGAGCGTTCCATAATTTCTAACTACGAAAATGCCAGGTGAAAGGATTTGTAAACATATTTTGTTAAAGCAAGTCAGTTTTTTCCGCAACACATAAAATACATTTTTCCAAGAAAGTTTAGCCTTTGTCACTAATGAAACCACTAAATAAAGACATAAATATAGAAATCTTAAGATTTATTTTATTTAATGTTGGTAGCAGGATGAACTGTCAGAGTGTATATTTTGTCGAAAAGTTGCTGCAAGATGTTAACAGTGAAAAAGGTATTTTCACTGCATCACACAGCTGCCAGCGCACCTCACCGTGCCAGGCCACCACTGCGTCACAACACACAGCTGCCAGTGCACCTCTACATACCCGACCACCACTGCATCACACAGCTGCCAGGCCACCTCACCGTGTCAGGCCACCACTGCGTCACACATATTTCAGCGCCATATATTTCATGGATATTATGGAATATAATGGATGGATATCTTAGTTATCTTTCTAGTTCACAGGTTTGCATGCATAATTTAATTTTGAAAGCCACTGAGACATCAGGTACTACTGTTGTATTTATGAAAAAGAAACAAAACAAAAAACATACTAACAACTGTGCCATCCTACTCCTTAGTTAATACATTTTATTATTCATAAACAGTTAACATTGTTAGAAAAATATTTTGAATTATATTTAACCCTATTTTTTCTTTAGTTTTGTATTTAACTTATTATATGATAGTCAGACTTAATGTATATTTGAACAATGAAAATATATTTTTACAAGATTTTACATTAAGCACTTAAAATTAATATGGTTAATAATAGTAAACTGTAACATGCTGTAACAAGATCGGTTAAACTGCGAAGAAAATGCTTTCAGAGAAAATGTTTCACGTGTGAAGAACATAGATCTCCAATGCAATTTCAACCAAACCTGTTCCCACACACCCTGCCCCCACTACCATTAGAATAGACACAAACATTTTAGCGTTTCATTCTGAGCAGAAGACCCTCACACCTGAAGAGTGCTGGCTGTGACGAATTAAACCGGTTTTACAGGTTTCAATCACAGACCATGTGATATGGGACTCAGTAAACTAACACACAGCGCCACTGGATTTGATAATACCTAACCAAAATCCGCAATATGGAAACAGAACCTGTGTAATTGTTGATAGATGATGTACTCGTAACATTTTTTCAAGACGAACTACAACATTTAAAAAATGACTTGTATGTACTTGATATCTCTAATCAATCCACGGGTCCCAGCACAAAACGAAACTAAAACGCATACCGTTTCGCGCTTCTTATTAGTTGCTCAAAAGTAATTTGACCGTATGAAATGCATAATATAAACCTAGAAACATATACGTGAGCAGTACTTAAGCACTATAGTATCGGTGTTAAGACATACCTCTCAAATACTGTAAATCAAGTTAAAAATATCTCAAGACCGATTCTGGTCGTAATGAAACCATGTTTCGTGTATGTTTTCTTTTTCATCTTGAAATAACTCATTTCTAAATACCTTTTTCACTGTTAACATCTTGCAGCAACTTTGCGACAAAATATACACTCTGACAGTTCATCCTTGCAGTTCTTTTGCAACATGAATATAATTATATCGTTATTAATTTCTTGAGATACGCGATTCCATATTATATTCCCTTTTAATCAAATTCTAAAAGTATGCTTGTTGACTCCGGTATCACGTTAGTTAAAGACTTCGAAGCTTACAATGTTTAGGGAGAAATGGAATACTGGTGTGTATTTTATTCTTTAAAGTACCGAGACCAGCCATATACTGTATGTTTATGTAAAGATTTCCCTTCAGTGGTAAAATTAGATATGAATATTCAATACTTAAACGGGCACAGTTAAGACATTAAATATACATATACATATTGTATACAGTACAGTTTGCATACGGTAATATGTTTATGTTACGCGATTAAAAAATAAATAAATAAAACTCAAAGGTCCAGCACCAGCTGGATTCGAACACACAACCTGCCAGTTGGTAGTCACGCACCTAGACCAGTAGGCTACAAGACAGCTCGCATGAACAGGCAGGCGAAACAGCCCTACACAGCCCTGCCACAGTACACGGATATAATCATACCGTTATTAAATTCTTGAGATACGCGATTCCATATTATATTCCCTTTTAATCTAATTCTAAAAGTATGCTTGTTGACTCCGGTATCACGTTAGTTAAAGACTTCGAAGCTTACAATGTTTAGGGAGAAATGGAATACTGGTGTGTATTTTTTTCTTTAAAGTACCAAGACCAGCTATATACTGTATGTTTACGTTCCAAAATTAATATCGTTTATGGCCTTCACACGCGTTACAGTATGCTCCTATTCTTTTTATGCTCAGCTACTAAGATTTCCCTTCAGTGGTAAAATTCAATATCTACAACGGGCACAGTAAAGACGTTTACAGTAAGTCTTTCTACGACAGACCAACGGACCACGAGTGCCCCTGTCGGTCAACCAACCACGCACCGCGGTACCCCGTGTCATCTTACCTGCGGTACGTGTCTGTACCGCTCACTTTGAATGGCTGCATCTGTATTTCTGAATGTTCCATAAAAATAGTTAACAGTTAACACTTACAACAGGGTATAATGCCACCAATTCTTGAATACACTTTATTACATTGCTCTGTCACATTCAAATACTGAAACAGCCTTAAACAAAAAAAGGACATGAAAACATGTATCTAAAATTTCAGAAGTAAAATTAAACGTTTTTGGTATTATCAGAGGGCTGTTTGTCCCTCAGGAGTTCAGGATAGGTAATAAAACCAGCTACTAATAATCAGTCCTCAAAAAGACCAAGATATTCATTAGGCCATATAACTCAAGAAATAAGGTAATCTGTATACTGATGTCTCTACACTAACCTCTCCTCATAGCATCCGCTCCAACAGAGGCAGTTAAATGTACAAACAAGAGCAGACAAAAAAATACAAAAAACAACTTTAATCAAACAAGTCCTCAAGGCCAACCTTTCCAACAGGTTTTAAAAAGCCACAGAAAGTATCTATGTTTAAATATTCTACTTTAAATTAAACTGCCCCCAGCTCCAATTGCAAATAATGGACAACCCTTGATGCACCCTGCTTTCTGCCAATTAAAGGCATTGTTTTTAGCCTCTTATGCAAGCTAAATTTAAGCTCCTGCTTTTATTAAACTAAATTGTCAGCAGGAGAAATACATAATGAAACTTGGAAACATTACAATTGCACACTGAATAACTATGTCTATTTCCAACACAGTTTCAATGCAACAAATTGCAGTGCGCTGTTTCAAATGTTAAATGCAAATGTAAATTTCAAATGTGTCTTTTGCTAGTTCACTGTACCATACAGCTTTAGGTTAACTGTAGTCCAATAAGGTTAAGCTACATTTACTACCTAATTCACACACAGACAAAGAAAGCAAAATGTGAGGAAAGGCAGAGGGACCACAAAGTCCATTTTATTATGGTGGAAGAACTGACTATTTGGCAAACCTACATGGAAAATTAACATCATTACCAAACCACACTACAGTATTTAATCAGTGTTAATATACTGTACAAATAGGCTTTTTTTAACCTGAAGCACAGGACAGAAAAGGGATTTGTAGGTAAACACATTTTAAATAGAAAACTATATACAGAAACTTTAAACTTTAAAGAACACCCTCTATCTTCAAGCAGTATCTCTGAAACAAAATGTTTATATATTACTAGAATGACACAACTCTCAACATTTCAAGGCAATGTACCATAAGGGTGACTAGTGATAAAATCTTCATGGTAGTGCAAACATTTCTTGATTTCAGTGGAAATGTTTACAATTGAATCAACAAATTATAATTTTACACTCAAAATCCAATACAAACTACTTTGGTTTCAAAAGGGATCTAAATGTTCTTTATTCTTTTAAGTCACCAATGTAATGGGCCAAAGTAATATTTAATAATAAACCACCAAAGAGCAGCTTAATAAAACAGGAAGCAACCAAACATTTATCTTTGTTATTCCTTGTGAAGTTTTATCGTGGATATTCAGGATGGTTGGCACTGAAAGATAAGGATGTCAGTGGGATAGCTACTGGGACAGAGAACAGACAGCTGTAAACATGATAGCTTCCTCTTCTGCCTACACCACCCTACAGAATCAAGACAAATAATCCTTTTTAGTTATGTCTTTCGAACTTTAAGATCAGACTACCTTAATGGTTAGAACATAAGAACAGTTACATGTAAGAAGAGGTCATCTGGCCCATATAGCTCCTTTGGCAGTTATTAGCTAACTGATCAAAGAATGTTACCCAGGTATTTCTCGGAAGAAGCCAGGTTAGCCTGTTTCGTATTCCCACAACTGCAAATAAGTTGGGTAAACAAGTGTTTCCTACTATTCTCCAGTTGGAAGGTTTAATAACCTGGAAAGGCAGTCTACAATACCAACTGTGTTATTATTATTATTATTATTATTATTAATAATAATAATAATAATAATAATAATAATAATAATAATAATAATAATAATAATCATAATAATTGCTTACACTTATGTCTTAATATACAGGAGAGAAACTTTAAGATTTTTGGAGATAACAGGCACACATTCCAGAAATAAATTTTAGTTCATATCTAGTTAAGATATTCAGCATAAAACAAGACTGTATCAATGGAGGAATCCACAATCTTTCAGAATTTGAACACTCTGGATGAACTTCCAGTGTTCATCCATAACACCTTGTGTTATGTGAACAAATCTAGATCTGTAAACAGCCAAGTCAATCCTGATCGTAAGGTAATGTTAAACATCCAACCAGTTTTAATTCTGCTGTACTATTAAGTCTTGATTTGTTCTAAAACCCGTTATTTTCCACATACTGGGGGGTGTGGACTGAAAAACAGATGAGTGGCGAAACATGAATGAGAAACAATCTTGCTACCAGCTTCTATGCTGACTGTAATTATTCACCAGTTTTGTATAACTTAACGAAAAGCATTTTTTCAAAATAATCTGCAATGCACAGATTTTGAAATGTCACTCTATGTTCATTATGAAACAAGACAAACAGGAACTGTAAACTGTACAAACAGAAACACCAGATTACCATTTTGTAATATGAAACAGATCATCCCAGAGAAAAGCACTAAGGTTACACACTGTGTAATTACTACAATGATAACATTTCTCTGAAATAAGTTACATGGCAGGATACAGAGGACAACACTTTAGATAGTAATTTTTAGTTATACATTTACACTCATTACATATACTGTACATGACAGGAACTTCAAGGATGTTGTTTCCCGAGAAAAAAACAAAAAGACAAAAAATAAGCATGTCATTAGCATGATAAAAACTCGTTTTAAGAAAAAAATACAACATACAGAAAAATGACTGGTGATTGTTGTTTTGCAAAATAACACACATGACATGAAATTATATATTAATCCATGGTGTTCCCGCATGAAAATCAACTTTGATTTTAAACTTCAAAATGTTCTACATCTTGTCTCATCTTGCAGTGAGTTCAAAGTTACCCTTAACATGTCTCCAAAGGTCTATTTTTGTTGATGGGCTTACTTAATCGAATACAGGAATCAATTTCTACCAGATTCTGCAATAAAACACACTCCCTTTCTTTAGATGACTAGTTGTGCTGGACCTCTGTAGCAAGACCATAATTTGTGGGAGCACAGCACGGCAACTGAATCTGAAGTTGTTTTTATTTCTCACTTTTTCAAAAACAAAAAATTAGAATATCCTCCAAGAAAGGAATGGTAAAGAGCTGGAGTCTTCTCGTGAAAACAGAAAAGTACTGTACCTCAAGTGCCAATAATCTTGGAATATATTTCCTGTGAATGTCCATACACTGCTACCTAATAAAAAAAAACTGAAGCCAAACTATTCAAACATTATAACAGTTAAACCTGTAAACCACCTGGTGTGTTAGACATCAATTGATCATCAATTGATATAGCAATCGCTAGAAGCAGTATAGGTCAGAATTCGTTCGATCATTCTTCATTCTTTCGAGTATCATTAGCAAACTTTATAAGCTTTCTTCCCTCGCACACTACAGTAGAACATTTACAATTGAGCACATGGAACAGGCAACACAAAAATAAACATGATTTTAGGCAAAGTTTACTATTTGGTAAATTAAGAAAACGGATTAAACAAAACATCGAGTCAGTTGGCGAAGCGATTATGCAGCTAAAATGTCAGAACCTTAAATGTACAATATGTGGCTTCAAAACAACTTGGTTTCTGATTTTAAACTCAAAACGGTTTAAATCAAAGCTCAGTCATGTCAAACTTTGAGAATACATGTCGCGTTAACTAAGTTCCGACAGCTTCCACAGCAAATTGCACTAAATAACACAATACTTGGACGAATACTTCGGCCACAGCCAAAAGGAAATCACATTGTGTTTTTCAGATCAGGACTTCGATCAATAGTCCGATAGCTTCAACCATTTTATATACAGCTTTTTCTAACCATTAAGTAAAAGTTGAGTTTGAACTAAAAAGGCTTCCCCACGCTTTCTATAAATCAACAAACTAATATTTTAACAGAAGACACTTACTCGATGCATGATCTAAAGAGGTCTCAAAATATTTCGAGTTTTCATAGCAAGTTTATTTTTCAGCAATCACTGAAATGAATCTCAATACCACAAGGTGTGTTTAAATCCACAAGCAAAAATTTGATATCTTCTCTGCAAAATACACTCTTTAAAATCAATAAAACAGATTATTGTACTGTATGCATTAAGTAAGACTGTTCCACACTGTTGATTTTAAACAAAGTATACCTTACTAAGCAAAGCGAAGAGCAATTAAAACCCCATTTTAAAATATTATTCAATTGTGTTCAGTTGGGCTGTCTCCAGGTCCATGGTTTGTGGCTCAGATTGAAGTGGGAGATTACAAGTATATTAAAATATCGTCTCTTTTAACTCTGGACTGCAAAACTTCGTGAACAATTAAAACGGTGGTAAATGTAACCTACCATTCGTTGATGTCTCTGGAAGTACTAGCCCCACGACACTGTTTAGAGTAAAAGATCTGTCGTCTTCCATACAAACTAAAAGTTCTAATTCACGATTCCAAAACAGATCGACAATTAGAAAACATAAAACATTGAGATATTTCAACGTGCTAACAAGTCTTGCTGAAAACTGCGCTCTGCGTGTCACTGTTACGTGCCATTGTAAGTTAACTACTAAATAGACAATTGAAATCCTTTTCGTTAACACATGAGTGAAAAGTCTGACTCAGTTGGCTACCTTCCTGTCTCCCCTCCCCCAACCCCAAGCTCCCCACAAAACTTACCAACATCCCCATCACGTCTGTCCATAGCTTGGAGAAACTGTCAGATGAGTTACCGTCTGGCTGTTGCTCTTTGCTGGGGGGAGCCTGATCCCCCTCCATTATTTCGCTTATCTGCCTAAGCGAAGCTGCGGTGCAGGAACTTTACAACATGTAAGTAACGATCTGTCAAAAGTTGGAGCGTCCCTTACACGATGGAAAACACCTCTCCAAGACAAGCCTTTCTCGTAACACCGTCTGAATTTTTCACCATTCCTTTGCGCACCTATGCCAATACGTGTTCCACAGATAAAAAAACAGTAATCCTAAAGAGGAAAAATTGCACAACCCAAAAGAAGATAAAAAGTATATCGTACAGTATATGCTCTTTTACTCGAAGGGCTTCTCCTCACTACCACACATTTGTTTTTATTCCAATGGCGTTAGGAATGAAGTCACCGATCTGCGAAGTTGACATTCCTTCCTAAAAGTTGACTGGATGAGCTCTCTGAAACTCACTAACTGTACACGCGCCTGAACCATATCAAATTGCAGGGGAGAATTCAGCGAAGTAGTTAAAGTAAATTTGCACCAAACGGAAAACCTACGAACATTACCATGTGTAAAAATCGTAATAACTAAAATTTTCCTATTATTTTTTACACGTACAGAATGACTTTCAACTGTTTGTTTATTTTTCTTTTCTCTAACTTTTCAATAACCCTCCTCCTAAATGAACTTCCCCAACTTCACATGACTATTCCCTCTCGTCCCAGCGAAACAGCATTCAGCAACAGAAGGTGCTCTGTTGTCTGCTGACTGAAAATTATTTCACAAATATTACTGCAAATCAATGTGTAAAACGTAATTACCATATTAATAGCATAATTTTGATAACATCTCTTTACATTTTATGGAAAATCTGAATAAGATACACTTATTTTATTTTATACAACTACTCATTTTTCGTGAACTGCTGGGTGTAGACAAATCTCTTTATAGTTCATTGTTTGAAAACAAAAGCGTTCTGATAAAGAATTTGGATGAATGACTCACAATACTGTATGTCCTATTCATGGAACTTATTTTCCACAAATAATGATATACTGCTCGCATGTGTATCTTGTAAGTAAACTAAAATAAGAGCAGTGCATGTAAATATAATCTGCGACAACCACTTCAATGTTATATCTCTAGTTTCAAATGTATAACTTTTGATTCTGGAATATGTATCCCCAAGTTGCACTTAAATACAGGCCCACACTAAAACATGGCTGTTATCACATTTTTTGTGAAGAACTGCAGTAAAAAATCCAGCGACCTGGATTCGGATTCGGTAAAGCATGTGGGAAGGTCGATTAGCTCCTCCAATGTAGAATTTTACTGTTGCATTCCGCATTCAACACCCTCTAACATTTTTGTAAATATTTTGTTTCCCAAAAGATCATCCTCACCAGTATCTCTTTAAAAAAAACAACGAGTTCAAAACCTATCACAGTTATTACAAGTATGTAATCTAAATGTAATTATTATTTTAAAGGGTGTTTGATTAACATTTACCTTCCAATGAAACACAAAGTGTTAAGCTCTTTAGAAACAGCATTAGGATAGTTTGTTCATCTTTTGTAATCCAGCTGAATCAATGAAACTGATTTAAACAACCTTTTTTCCTCACTTAAGACTCCCAAGCCCCTTCTCAGCTATAGCTAATGAAATAGCAATACACCAAAGCTCAGGCTGACTGGGATAGGTCACAACAAAGCTTCAGCACCAGGCTTAAAGCAGGATTGGTACTAAACACATAGGCTGAGCAACAGACATACCTGGACAGAATACTGAACTGCAAGATAGAAGCATATAGACCCGTGAGCATTGTTGGGTAATAATGAGATGTGATAATGGAGGGCCAACCACCATTTCCAACAAAAATCTGTGTATAAAACAAATAAACATCATGAAATGAATCACACTTCCACATCGAGACTCAATAAAGACTCAAGGGGCCAGTCAATCCATGAAACCAGAAGGAAGAACCAATATTTGAGTTGACAAAAGGCGGAGGTGAAAATAAACAAAATTTAAAGAGGAAGGCCTCTCTAAGGACATCTGGAAGCAATAAAAATGAAAACATATACACACATTGCAGCTGGAAATATACATTTGAAAGTAAGCAAATGAAAATTGAAGGAGGCAGATTTAATTACTAATTAGAGACACTTTTACTGTACATACCTGAAAGCAAATAAACATTTTAAGTGTTAAACATTACTGTAAAAAGACTGAGATCTCTCTATAGCTCACAGGGCTGGGTCACTGCAGAGAGACGGGGGAGTCCCGGGTTCGAGCCCCCGACGGTGGGGGGCCGACCTAATGTGGCAAGGGCGCCCGCCTGAGCCCCCGTTGGGTTACAATATTTAAATAATAATGAAGTGAAGGGAAGGAAAATTTGTTTGCATCTATACCTGTAACGCAATGTGGAATAGTCATTGGCAACCTGTGCAAACAAACTACTCCAATCTTCTTATGAACTGGAGCCAACTTGCAATGTATAGAGGGTGGAGTGCTTTTCTATCTATTACTGTTTCGCTTCTTTGTGAGCTTTAGAAAACCTGCAAGGTTTTTAAAATGCACTAACAGTTTTGGTTTACACTAATTCATTGCCAAGCATTTCAGTCTATTAAAAAGCACCTGGCAAAGCCTGGATTCTATTCAACACGTTCCAAGGCACGATTACTGCAGTAATGTGGTACTAAAGCCAAGAAAATGTGACCCTGTAGGGTACAGTTTTCATTCTAAGGCAAAAGGAAACTTATCTTTGCGTGGAAGGGAAACTGAGATCAGTAGCTGCCACCTGGCCGCAAAAACAGTTTAAAGCAGCTGATGGCATTTTCCTCTCTAACACAGAGGAATTCTCTTCTCTTTTCTTACATTTCAAAATTACTGGAAACCCTGCAAAATGGAGATTGACTTCCTTTAAAATATAAGACTAGTTCTCTCCAAAGTTCGTCTGTCCTTCAAGGGGTTGGCCAAACAGGATTTGGAGTTTGTGGGAGAAGTGTGAACAAAATGTATTTACAACTAAAATAAAATTTGCACGTTACACATTTTTTGTCACCTTAATGAACTGACTGACTGTTTTCCCCGACCTTGTTTGCAAAGATTATCCAAAGTTTCATAGTGTTAACAGTTCCAATGTAGCATTTTTAAAGACTTATCTGTGAAATTATAAGAAGATGGAAAGTATAGATTTTACAGAAACATTATTTTGCTACACTTTACTGAAGTAAAATTCTGTTGATTCTGTTGTAGACCTACATATTCCTAATCCATAATGTTAACGAGAAAAATAAAGATGTAAAGTACAGTAGCACCACTATATCAACTGAAGATACAATTATGTATGTATTTTCCTAAACAATAATTTATAAATCTAATTTTTAAAATATAATTTGAGCAACAATGGTGCAGTTAAAGACAAACAAAGTTCATAAATTCAGTCACAGCATGCATAATGCATGGCTCAAGACCAGGGCACAAATACAGGTTAACAAGCTGTTCATCAACATTCTATCTTTACAGAACCAGAGTTAGAACACAAGACAAGAAAAATTCCAAAACCTACTGTACTTTGTGCTATGTATTATTCCTACATTGCCAATACATTAAATATAGCAAATTAATGCAATCAGAATGTTATTTCTGTGCTCTCTACCTACCACAACTTGTTTCAGGTAAAATGTATAAAAAATATATCTTTAAAAATTAGAAACCTGAATACAACCCCACACAATAGAATACACACAGCATCTCATGCAACTAAATTGCAATCCTTTTTTTAAAGATTTAACGATTTTGTTGGTAAAATAGTAAAATAGAAATTTTAATATTATGACATTTTTTTCATTTTTTTGTCTGAAGGAAAACACCCATGTGCATCAAGTAATTTGTGATCTAAAAGGTCACACACAATAATAAAACAATGTGAATAATGTAATAATCTGATTTGCAAAAAATGTAGAAATAAATAGATAAGAGTAGTCTATCACTCTTATGCCAGCAGCCATATCACCCTGCAACTTACAACTGACAACCCATTGAAGCTAAGCAGGTGTGAGCCTGATCAGTACCTGGATGGGAGACCTCCTGGGAAAAACTAAGGTTGCTGCTGGAAGAGGTGTTAGTGGGGCCAGCAGGGAGCGCTCAACCTGCGGCTCATGTGGGTCCTAATGCCCCAGTGTAGTAATAGGGACACTATACTGTAAACAGGTGCTGTCCTGCGGATGAGATGTAAAACCGAGGTCCTGACTCTCTGTGGTCATTAAAAATCCCAGGGTGTTTCTCGAAAAGAGTAGGGGTGTACCCCGGCGTCCTGGCCAAATTTCCCATCGGCCTTTATCAATCATGGCCTCCTAACAATCCCCCTCTATAAATTGGCTTAATTACTCTGCTCTCCTCCCCACTGATAGCTGATGTGTGGTGAGGGTTCTGGCACACTGGCTGCTGTCGCATCATCCAGGTGGATGCTGCACATTGGTGGTGGTGGAGGGGAGTCCCCATTGCCTGTAAAGCGCTTTGAGTGGAGTGTCCAGAAAAGCGCTATATAAATGTAAGCAGTTATTATTATTATCACTGAAGCACTTAACATGTGATTAGAATTTAACACCAAATTCCCAATCAGAAAAATGTTTTTCTTCCAAGTGTTGGATTCACTCCCCACCATATGCATAGTACCAGTTAGTTCTTTACATGGCTGTTAAGGACTTTTCACTTCTTGGTCTTAATATAAAGCTATTCACATTGTCTACCAAATAACTCCACCAGAAGTTCCAAGCTGTTTTAGTTCTACAGTGACTTTGGACTCATTAAAAAAAATCCTAAGGAAATTCAGTATTCCAAAAAAAAGTTGCCCACTGCCCAGGGGCATTTTTACGGACTATCCTTATATATATTTTTGTAAACAAGGGCTGTCTGCAGCTTGGGGCCTTTTTTTCCTTTCTAAAAATGTAGTCTTTCCTTTTGTAAACTATCTTTCCCTGCTGCTGGACATGTCATTTCCCCCACACAGCCAATTTGCTGAATGCCATATTGCAGCCAAGTGGCAAGAGTTACAAGCTGGACACTGACACTCACAATGCAATGAATAGCCACCTTCCTGTTCTACTTTACCTCCCTGGGTGTAATTGCATTAGGCCAGCCAGTGGAGCCAGTGATAGTGACCATGTCAAGCCCTACCCTTCTGCAATTAATGATAATGGAAATGGAGACAGTGTTTCTACCTGCATCTCTGTAAAAAGCAGGCTGGGTTTCTATGCTTTACCATTGGAAAAGGAGTCAGGTTTCTACCCGAGCCTCTGAAAAGGAGGCAACAGTAACTGAAAATCGCAAAGGTCATAAAACGTATTTATTAATACCTTTGAAAAATATATAATTTGGACTATTGTGTTTTTACAATTTATTGCCCTGTCAATGTTACCATCCTGGTCACAACCATAATGAATCTTAAAATGCGTTGTCTAAACATATTGAGATAAGATGCCTTGTAAATATTGCTTGGCTTGTGTGATCACTTTCACTGCTAAAACTGCAACTTAAAACTGTCACATGGTTGTAGGTTGCAGTGCAGTTAAAGTAGAAACCTGAAATTAATTTCAAATTCCAAAAAGTCTGGATTACATTCAACAGATATTTCAGAGAGAGTACTTAACTTTTTTGTAGTATTATAAATGGCAAATGGTTAGCTTTACTGCCTCACAGCACTGGGGCCCTGAGTTCAGTTCCTGGGGTGTTTGAAGTTTGTATGTTCTCCTTTTGTTTGCATGGGTTTTTGCTGGGTGCTCCAATTTCCTCCTACAGACTAAAGACATACTGGTAGGTTAATTGGTTTCTGGGAACATTGCTCTGGGTGTGTGTTTCTCAGATGTTTATGAAGTTTCCTTAAAAGAAAGATGCATTTTATGTGGTGTACACAACACTGACCAAAATAAAATTACAGGAATACATTTAAATCTGTTCAGCAATGCCATTCATACTTCCATACAAAAATATAATGCTATAGGAATAGCTATGCTGTACAAGCACACAGGCTTTACCACTTTGACATTGTTTCTAATACACTGCACAGAATGCGCAATCAGAGCAGACAAAGGTCATTCAGCACAAAAGTAAAAAAAAACATCTCCCAAGAAAGAGGACATAAAACATAAAACGTGTGCATGGCGTATGAAACATAAATTCATCAATTCTTTTACAGTTAAATGAGGAGAAAGGATAAAAAAGTGGAAACCCTACGACCCTAGCCAAAACATTAAAACTCAAAATACAAGCAAAGTTAAAACAACACTACCATACTTGCACACATAAACCTTTCTGAAGATATCAAATATCTCAGTAATTCAAAGATGATAACTTCTTGTTCCAAAATATCTGAGTAGTTTCATTGAAATGAAGAAATCTTGAATTTATCCCTTATTCCCAGACTGCCTTCACTGCCAGCATACATTCCCTGCAAAACAGAATCTGGTAAATAGCAACAGCTGCATGATGCAGGGAAAGATGCCAGAACAGACTAGGAAAACAACTTGTGTATCAAATGAAGAGCTTGCTCTTTTCTGGGTGCATTGAGAGAAACTAACCATCAGCTTCACTCGGAAGCTAAATTCAACTACCACCTAAAACAAACCACATCCATCTCTTTTCTAACTGTTTCATCCAATTCAGGGTCGTAGGGGAGCCAGAGTGTATCTCAGGAAGCAACAGGTGCAAGGCAGGATATACCCTGGACGGGATGTTAGTCCATCGCAGGGTAGACACACAGACAGGCACACAATCACACCAGGACTAGTTTTCCCAGAAGCCAATTAACTTACTAGAATGTCATTGGACTGTGGGAGGAATCTGAAGTACCTAGAGGAAAACCATCTGAAAACATGGAGAACATACAAACTCCAAACAGTCAACACCCCAGGTCTGGATACTGAACCCATCATGTCACCCACAAATCACATCTGAAGTGAAATACCACCATAATGACTGAGTTGGAATGAGTTAACCTAAAATGTTAATTTTTTATATCTATGCCCAGCTAAGAATCCATCCCACCCAGCCTTTAGATTTTGAAACATCCTGTACAGAACTTCCTATTTATAGTAAGTAAAGTATGATGAAAAGTTCAGGGGAAAAAACATATCAGATGAAATTAAAACTAAGTAATCTACATTTTCAACCATTTTTTTCCCAGCAACAATATAAACTAGACAGAATATGTTTTTTTTTTTCAAGACAATGGGTCATTCTAGGCTGAGATTTACAGTAGTAACAGCTGAAAATCGCACATTAGCTAAACATTGAAATGTTGCCACAAAAGAAGTGGTTTTGTTATTTGCTGAATATTAATAACAGCAGAAGACTTTTGTTTTTGTTTGTATTAGAAAGATTCTTCAGAACTGCATGTAACCTTGGAGTGAGGAGAATTCTACATAAAAAGGGTGTTCTTTCCAAATTTATGATAATTACAGCTCTTTATTGTTTTCCTATCAAAAAACCCTTCTCCTTCTCCCTTATTTTGTAACTCTAATTTTGTGATTTTTATCCCCCCTCAGTGAGCTTGTAGAAAAGACATTTCATTGCCAGCAACTACTGCTACATGCTGCATTGTTGTGCATTTGATAAATACACTTTGATTGATTGATTGATTGGAAACTATCCTGATGTATCAATGTTACGCTGCACTGTGCATGCTTCTTATGAAGAAGCCTATGCTCCTCTAAAAATTGCATTGCAAATCTAAGCTTGCTGTACCTTGAGCACATATCATACTGTATGTTGGGACCCAAACTAACTCAGGAGGTGCTACTTAAGAACAAATACAGCTTCAGGCCCAAGTCTTTAATAATTAGCATTAAATAAGAAAAGAGAAGATTGCTTGTTGATTCAGCCCTCAATAATAAAATACCAATTTCAAGAAACAGCAGAGTATCTCTACAATCTAAATTTCACTCACAACACCAAAGCAACTGGTAGTGCTGCCAGATTTGGGGTTAACATTTGCCGTAGATGCATATTATGGAATGAATGTGTGCTAATACCTAAGGTGAAACAAATTGTATATTTAAAATCTGTTTAAAACAAGAATGCTAAGTAATGTTCTGGCCAATAGAATCAGATGTTCTGAGAGAAAACATAAATCATATTGTAAGTGACATCAATAAAACCTTTGTATTTGACACTAATTATTATCCTGAAAGGGAAACTGCATTTATTACAAAGTTTTTAACTCATAAATAAAATATCAAATGAAAGAGAAACTACATTTAAAAAAGAGCAAAACTTGACAGGACACAACACTCCCAATTAATTTTCTTTATAAAATCATATGAAAGGGGAAAAACAAAATGTTCTGGGACAATATGGTGCATCAATGCTGTTCTCCTGGCTCTTAAAAATAAACCACAGAGGTGTGAAAACCACAGTTACCACATGCAAAAAGGTCTGCTTCAACCCACTAGTGGAAATACATCAACTGATTTAAGTCTCTTCCATGTAAAAGTGGAAAACAAGCCACTTGCTTTCATAAACCCTCAAGATGAAATGGTGCACCTGCTAGATTAATAGCTGCATTGTCTGTCAGGAAACACAGAAGTGCTATCTGGGGCGAATTGATATTCTACAGAATCACCCGGCCAGTTCTTTAGACTCAGTTCTGCTATTCAGCTTGACTGTGCTTAAGTTCATGCTTAAATGGGTACTTTTTAAGCCCTGGACTTATAGAGGAACTTTCAGAGGCTACAATTCGAAATAATCATTCCCACCTGCAATCTGGGATTTAATTTGTAACCTGTGTTTAAAAGACAGAACTACATAGTAAAGTGAAGGCCCAGACCTATACTTCATATCAGCCCCAAGGAGGATTTGGTATTAAATCTGTGAGATTGGTAGGGGTATGCATTTCCAAATCTCCTTTTAGTGATGGTCCAGTGGTGAGCATATTGAAAACACTTTTATATAGAGAATGGAAGTCTTCTAAAACTATTTTTTTTATTTTAACAGTAACAGAAATCACCTTAAATCCTTTAACTAAAAGGGACAATTAGGGTGATTATTCAAAATAACTTTCACAGGAAAGAAGTATGCATGAAAGACAACTCCAATAAAACAATTTACAGAAGGAAGACACAGCAGAATATATAAATTGGAGAAATGAGCACATCTTACACTTTTCTTACTTACTTATTTCTGAATACCTTATTCAGAAAACCTGATGCACATGTAATAATTCAGACCAAGGTAATGATATTCTCTGTTCTACTCTTGTTGATCTACTGCAGATATACTCAACTTGTACCCTTTTCTATCCACTCCATTGGAGAATTTTACAATAATCAGTTCCTTAGTTTTTTTACTTGAAAATCTGCAAGATCAATATAACAATTAAAGCTCTGCATACATCTTAAATACAGTTTGTTGTGGAAGGGTATAGAAGATATATCAAAGTATTGGAAGCACTGGAAGATAGGTCTCTACATGAAGGGGAAACACTGAAAATACAAAGGTAACAATAACACAAACACCAGGATTCAACGGGGTAACAGGATTCAACTGTTCTCAATACCCACTATGACTACACAAGTTTTAAGAACATTATCTATGTCATAGATAGGTTATCAGCAAATTATGTTAGTTTTGTCATCACATTGACTCAAGGAGAAATTTGATAAATGTATGCAGAAATTTAAAGTAGTCAGCAGAGTAAGGATTGCAGCCACATTTGTATCGGACTCAAAGGATGCCGCACAAAGTAATTAACCTCTTTACAGTTTTTAAGAGCATTAGAACAATAACACTTTTATCATCACACATCTCTTATCATAGATTACTTTCTTATTGTGACATTGTGACATCAATGTAATATTGATGGTTAAAATAAAACCAACATGACAGATGTAAATTTTGAATAGGAATGAGTTTTTAAAATGGCAAAGAATGGTATCCTTATGAGTATGTGGGGGCAGGACTGCAAGTGGGGATCATTCACAAGCTAAAGGTTGGGGAATTAGTAAAAGCCAAGTTCACCAAAAAATAATTGGATCGGCTCCAGTACTGTAAAGCAGGCAGCTGAGGTTCAACAGCCAGCACGGGCTGCAGTTAATGCCAAGCATGTGATATTCAATCAGATCACTGACAAGCTCATCTGCCAGCCTGTTTCGGCTCAGTGGACCCAGACAGGGTGGTCTTTCTCACACAGGAACTCTGCTGTGGAAGTATGTTTCCTTAATGCCCCTCACTAAAACACTGATGCACACTGTAGACATTTGCTGACCACCTTACATGGGTAAAATGTAAAAATATAAACACTGTAAAAATGTAAACAATTTTCTTAAAAGCAGATGGAATTTAAACTTGGAAAAATAAAATGTACTAAAGGGAAAATAGAAAACAATTTCAGACAATGTCTTATCACAAACTATATCTGTAATGTCTACCTTTCAGATTCAGAAAAATCCCCTAAGGCTATAGTTACTTAATGCTTTAGATATATTCAACCATAGGCTTTTCCCTAGTGCCAAAAATCACTCTAATAGATAGTTAATTTATGAAACTGAACTCACTGACTAAACCCAATAAACAATGAGGGAGCAGACCTGTATTTGAATTTTCTCAAAGCTTGATGCAGTATGTTTGAAAATATATACACAGATCATATACACAGATTTCTTACTATTCCTTTAAACTCTTATGGTTTTCACAGAAGTAGTTTTTCATTTAAAACTATTCCAAAAATGGAGTTTATAATAAATGTTCGGAAGGGATGACAAAAGCCAAGTTCAATTAGACTCAGTTGTCAGTAATTCGCAAATACTCCTAACATCATTTCCTCACCTAAAACTCTATAATTAGTATACATTATCCCCTTCTCTCCCTTGCATTTTGGCATCGTACATCCATCCCATCTCCACCTTTGCAGCTACCCCTTGGATAGGCCTCCTTATCCTATGACCAGGAGGTTAGCTGCAGTTTAAGACAGATTTTGAATGAAACACTCCATAATCCTTTCAATACAATTAATTCTTGGTCGTTGTTATTCCTAGTGAGTGTACAAAAAAATGGTTCTATCAACATAGAATATATTGAAAAGATTTATAGAAGTTGAATTTTTTTAGAAAAAGTTTAAATTTTTATGCAGTCTGGTATCTCAAAAATGCATTGATATAAAAAATGTTGCTTTTAACCTCATATCAACATTTATCTTACCCTTAACAAGTTGCTGAATGAACTGTACTGAGGTATGAAGGTCCTGATAAACATCTCCATCTGTTTGCAGTCTTTGAAGTGTATCATGGAAGACATAATACAGTAAATGGAAGTTTTTAAATTGTTAACAAAATGAGAACCATTTACTAAAAAATTAAGACCACAGTTCCACTGTTATTTATAAGCATAATAAAGACACTGTCATTCTTTGCTAACCTCTAAACAAACCACAATGCACATTTCTTCAAAATCATTTCTAATATGAGGGGTTATGCAAATACAACAAAGTTGCAACATCACCAAAAATATATATTTATTAAATATACCTTAAGAAAAATGATATTCCACAGACCACTCTCATTGGCTTCAACAGCTTAATGAAACATCCTGAGATCCTGACAAGGAAAATGTCAAATGAGTAGGAAAAACGCATTGAATGGGAGAAAAAAACTGGGCATTTTCAATCAAAAATGCCCTTGAAAAACTCCAATCACAAGCACAACCTATGATGTTTTAACCTACCACTTTGCTTGAATCGCATTTAAAAATAAAATCATACTTCTCGTTAACCAGTCTAGAAAGTATTCCACTCTAATGTATAAGGACTTGCTCTTCAGTTCACAATTTAAATTCACTCTGATGATGATGCCATGTACTGATGTTTCAATTAAGTAAAGTACTTAATTGCCCAATGCTCAAAACACTTTAACAACAGGTCAGACAAAAAAGTGATTTTAGTATGAGACAGAAAGACAGAAAAAAACAATTGACAAACGTACTAAGAATGGATTACACAAATAATTACTTTAAATTATAATAATTATTTATTAAACAGAACTGTAGAGCCAATTCATTAAAAAACGATAAAGAATCCAAGAACACCCAATATGAACTTTACATGGAAAAACATAGTCTTTAGTCACATGGAGTGTGAATGTAAGTATCTTGGAAATGGAGAGTATTCAGAGCAAATTGCTCAATTAGTGTAGTTTAGTGTAAATTCTATTTGAAATAATTTTTATACTAGGAAAGATCTGACATATTATTCCTACGCACCTGTGTTTTCCTTAACAGGGGAGTCATATCTGTATGAATTAGAAGATCTATGTTTTCAGCTATCTACCAAGTGATGGTACACTCGTAATTCTTCATTTATCACAGAGCTAAATTTGTCAATTGCTCCCCCTGATGGCTATAGTTGCATCTGCCAGATATATAATATGTGGTTTGATTTACAATTCCCACATAATATATTGTTTTATGAGAAGAAAGCCTGAATTTATAAATCCGGGAATAATACACACAACTCTGACCATCTATGTTTTATGCACAATAACTGAGTGGTTTTCAATACTTTTTAAAAATTAAGGGTTTTAAGATTATTTCAGAGGGCTATTTGCCCACAATTGTTAAAAATAACTAGCAAGCACTACAGCTAAATATTGGAACTTATTCAGTTTTGAATAATTAAAGACATCCAAAATATATGTAATCTTGTTTTGCATGTGCCAGCATATATTTAAAATATGCAACTCACAAATGGCAACCCACTGAAGCTAAGGAGGTGTGAGCCTGGCCAGTACCTTGATAGGAGATCTCATGGGAAAGTTAAGATTGCTGCTAGAAGAGGTGTTATTGGGATCAGTAGGGAGCACTCACCCTGCAGCCAGTGTGGGTCCTAATGTCTCAATACATTTATTTGGAAACTATACTGTAAAAAGGCACCATCCTTTGGATGAGATGTAAAACTGAGGTCCTGACTCTTTGTGGCTATCAAAAATCCCAGTGCGTTTCACCCTAGTGTCCTTCCCAGTTTATTTCTCTGAGAAAAGTAGACATTAAAATCCTTCTACTTTTCTCAGAATGTTCAAAACATTTAATTAATTAGAAAGCATGGTATGAGAAGAAAATCAAACTCGGCAAGTGACATAACAATCATAACACCAAGTGGATTGAAGAACCTATTTTCATATAGCTGTTTCATCTTTTTAAAATTTAATCACACTTTTTAATAATAATATTTAAACAATATTCAAGTTCTTGTGTTTTATTCCTTCCGTACAGATAATTAAAATATCAGGTCTGTTTAACATTCAAATAATAAAGCCCACAAGCAATGCAGAAAGTTTCAATGGTAACAACAATTGCATGTAAACATATATCTGTTGCAGCACAGTGAAAATTCCAAATACATATTATTGTTGTTGGATGTAAAATAATAGTCCCTTTTAAGCATACAGTACCACTTAACGTGTGAAGTTAAGGTGTGAAAGAAGGAAAATCTCCCAATTAAAAAAGTCCTTTTGGTATAGCTACAAAGCTTGTTTTATCAGATATTAAAAAGTTCCCCATTCTAAAAGACTAAATAAACTTCCAAGATTCCCTCACAGTCAAAACAATGGTGACTTTTTCATGAAACACAATTACTCAAGAGTTTTTACCTAGTCTTAACGCATAGCAGAAGACATGCTTACACTAGATTTCACTTAGATAACTATTTGATGACATGCTTTGTGTTCTGGAATATTTTAATTGCTGGCAACAATTATGTTAGAGCAAAGTAACACCCCTCTACTCATTTTTCTGTCCCGGATCACTTTCCCTTTGAAAAGGCAATGCTAAACCCGTCCCCCCTTTGGGACAAAAAGACAGATGGTGTTTTGACACTTTTCGCTCGCTACGGGCAAGAACGTGAGCTTGTACGGGTTGGGACTTGAGGCGGCCCCTCCTCCAACGTACGAGCAAATAAGTACAGGTCATGCAGCAGGCATTTCACCACAATTTGCAATATGCTCAGCATGCAGGTATAACCAGGTGATAAAGTATGGAGCATAGTAATCGGGAATAGCGTATTGCGCAGGTTGGGAGGAGTTAGTGGTGGTTCAATTCTCGCTACCAGCCTGCAGTACTCCTGACTTGTATATATCTCTGGAAACCCTCCAATATTTTTTTTCTAATTTTTACGCAGGACCAGTAAACCTGAAGTAATAAGTTTATTTTTAAGGTCTGTACTGTAATTTAGCGATATCACTGTTTCGGTTTATTTTTAAAACATTTGTATTGTAGTGCCCTTGCCCGGTTCTGCTTCAACACAATGAACAAGCACAACACCTGCCCCCAACCTGTGAACCTACCTTATTTTCCCACTTGACATTACTTGCAGAGTAGGTGCTCCACCCTCACCTGGAGCAATCCATGTTTTTTTGGGACAGCACTACATTTGGAGGTTCAGAATCTTATCCCAGTTACTTCATACTCGGCAGCAAAATGTTTGACTGTTCTTTGGTTATGACATTTAGATGATGCAAAAAGCACAACATCAACCATAAATAACAAGCATCATTCAGCTCTACCTTTACATCCTGTCCATGAGAATCTTAAATATAGTACTAGAGGAGATAATATGCACCCTTGTTAAATGTCCACTTTGAATGAATTTTACTTTATGCCAAGAATTTCTACAATTCTCTCAATCTAAGAACAGAGGGACCAGTTTCCAACAAAAGCAGATACCAGCACACACCATATAGAGTACCTGTAACATATCTGACAAGAAATCTTGATGAACACATTCATATACATTCTCTAACAGGTCTAACAGTTCACAAAACAGTGGGAGATCAGACTGGCAGTTACCCGTGAACACCATTTTCTGTGATAACAGGGTCTTTACTGGTTGAATAGCTCTGAATCAGTCACAATTCCCACAGAGACCATGGCCAAAGTACTTTGGAAGGCTAGAACTTTCTTTAATTCAGATACAAAAAGAAAAAAAAACAATGTTTGGAAAAAAAATAATGTGTTTTCTCACTCAGTTGTGGTTTTCCACCTGCTCACACATTCATCTCCACTGAGAGCTAGGGGAGCTTTAGAAGCACTGAGATACAAATGAGCTCCCAATGTATGGTTTTCCTCTTAACTAGGGCTCTATGTTGACTATGAAAAGAATGGACAGTACAATGATCATGACAAATGGAATGCTCAATACCCTGTTAACCAATAAAATAAATAAAGCCACAAGCTTTTTTTTTTAGAATAATACTGTCTAAAGCTAGTTTAAGATACAGGAATCTGAAGCGGGAAATCATGGTCATCATTCCCAGGTTTCAATCGTACAACAGTTGTATATGAATTAGCTTTCGTTGAAAGAGCTTTAAACTTAGCTTTAGTTTAGGGTTTAAAGAAATGTGCCAATCCACAGAGGTTAATATCAACCAAGATTAGGATGACACTGTCATTAATTTGACAGACACCATTATAATAATTCTGACTCAGAAAGTAGCTCATTTAGTGCTACTGGAGAATGGCATCTGGACTCGGCTCGATGTGCCTTGAGCCAAATCTGAATGAACACAAACCCTTCAGCAAGTTATAAATTAGGTGAGAAGGGATAAAAACACAGCTATGCTGAATTAATTGCTTCATTTTTGCATAACCAGCTGTGGACAATGCTGGTCAATGACCTCACAAATCCTTTAATGAACAGAACATCTCTTAATTAGTGTTCAACATTTAATAACCACATACCTCAGGGCCACTAACACACAGTAAACCTCTTTTACTCAAACCCTTATTCACTGAGGATGGAAACCAGTAAATCAAGATTTTCCACCATCACCTTAAATGCAGATTGACAGTTAGCAATATAGATACAGTATATATTGCAAAGAAACAATATATACTTATATTTCTTCTCTTTTCAGCTTGGAATAAACCTATTACTTGTTCCTTTGCAGCCTACGCATGCTGACACAGCCACCCATCTGAACTACAGGTGGATGCTGCAGATTGGTGGTGGTAGAGGGGAGTCCCCATTACCTGTAAAGCGCTTTGAGTGGAGTGTCCAGAAAAGCGCTATATAAATGTAAGTAATCATTATAATGTATAATTATATAATAATAATAATAATAATAATAATAATAATAATAATAATAATAATAATAATAATGATTTAATTATTGACTGAATTTTCCCTGATTTCTTTCCACATATCTCGACTCCATATAAAATATTAGTCCTAACAGGACTAAATACCAAAGAATTTAAAATAAAGGCTCAGCTTGGGGCTAAATGCAAACTCCCATTTTAACAGCTCAAAGACAAATGTCATAATAATCACATAGAAATGAGAGTTCGGAAAGCATCATACAGTGATGATTGTGTCTGCCTTTGGGGACATCTATCACACTCTTTTGCTTAAATTAACTAAGTTCTCATTGATTTTCAGATATCCATAACAATCATTGTACAAGGAGTACAGTACAGTATAATTGAATTGTGGCACGACTGCATATGGATAGAAGATATACCCCGATTGCACTGTGTATATCAATTGCTCTGTGTGTATCCACTACTACTGTTGCTTTATCGGAGAACACTGACAATTTAGTTTCCATATAACCCTCCTTTAGTTCTAATTATTATTTCCCTAACCTTACATGATATGTAATATTCTTATTGAAGTACTTTGTGCCTTGGTTCAGTTTTATTATTATTATTATTGTTACCCTTTTTATGGATGGGCATTAAATTAGAAATGTAATTCTTAATGCACTAAATGAGTGAAATACTCATTTAGTGCATCCACCCTTTCCTTGTCATTAATTCAGCATCCAGTGCAGCATTCCTTTCTATCTCTCTTTTGGCCTTACAATTATATGTGATCTTGCTAAGATTCACAAGATAATTACTAAAATGCAAAGTATTTTTAAACTTCAGTAGTTTTCCAGTGCTGACGTTTTTCTGCATTTCAACAATTCAAGCATTTTCAACACTTAGAAAGAGAGCTTTTGAAATCTGATTTATTTAATAAAAAATCACTGAGACAATGATTTCCTAAAGTTGGTCAAAAGGTCCATGAGCAAAAGTTGCTTCCAATATTACTTTTAGTTGATATCTGAGCCCTTGAGCTCAGTGGAACCTTTCAGGTTAGTGAGCAATGAAGGGCCAACATTTTGCTGACAAACCAGAGCAGATTACATAAGTCAAAACTACTAGTCTTACTAAAGTTTTTTATAAAAATACTCAAAGGCTCCATTTTAATTGCTTCTGACCCTTTTGACCCTTGATATTTGAGTTACATAAAATGCAAACACAGACATTTGTTTAATTATCTTCTATTTAATTATTTAAGCAATAATAACACTGCCACCAGCAGCTGATCTGTCTTCAGAGAAGATGTACATCTGTGATTGTCTGTACATAGGGCAACTGTCACACTTTGCCTGTCTGTAAAGTTGTCTGTGTTCAAGGTTTCCCTCCATAGAGAACTGTTTAAAGGCATCTGCGATGAACGTGAGATGAAAGTGAGTAGGCATAGGAAGATATCATCAGTCTGCAGTATCTACACACACTTCAACAATTCCAAAGACGTTTAAGAAGCTTGCAAGACCCATAAATCACTGAATGTACTGTAGCTCCTTTGCAAGATGGAATGGGAATACAGCTACCATCTGTTCAATAGGAAGCCCTCTTCCCACATTTCCCCTACTCTATGCACAAGCATACTGTGGCCCACTTCAATGACACCCTCTGTGGAACTTTGTGGAACTGACCCAAGTCAGTTGGCAATTCTTCAAAGCACTTGCTTGAGTGTAAGCTATATTTTAGTATGTTATGTACATGCAAGTTTTCAGAAATGTAATCTATAATTTATCATTTAATCTATAATAATCTATTAGCCATTACAGATTTAAATGGCAGAACCAAACCCTCTTGTTTACAAGCAGCAAGAAATGAATTACAATAATACTCAGAAATTACCCACCTGCTAATGCACTTTGGAATAGAGTTCAAAATGACTCAGAGGACAGAAAAACTGCAGCAAAAAACAGAAGTGTAGTACAGATGATAAACTGCTTTATGAAATGGCTGGATTAAATCCTTGGATCAATTAGCTATTAGATGCCAAGTTTGATCAGATGAAAGACCTGCTTTACTATGAAATTTTTGCTTTTCCTCCATCCATCTCTGTTCCATCCATCATACATTATATAATCAGGGCACACTTTTAGAGTACATTTGTATACCTTTGCTGTAGTTTTTATCAAAAAAATATAAACCTGGTAAATAATTCCTACATACTTTAAAACATCTTTTAAATCTCAAAGAATTATATTTTACTATTTTCCTTTTAGTGTGTTGTATTATAAAATAAAAGAAGTTGTGTCATCTTGCATTGCCTTTTGCAACATCTTAAAAGGCTGTATGTCTGTAAACAGCAACATGCCATCTGTTCAATAGTTTGAACAGATGTCCTTAAAAAAGGGCCATTCATTTTTTTAAATGATATGTTCTGAACCCAAAACTGTTTACATTCCGGCAGCCTTCCAAAGCTATAAACTTATACCAAATAAAAACGTTTTAATTGCCCACTTCAATATTATCTGTTAGTTGGTGCAGGAAACATTTAAACAAGTAACCCAGCTCATAGGCAGTGAGTGAATTTAAATCACTCTAAATAGAATGCAATAATATCCATAAAAACAGTGTCATATACAAAAAAGGCATTTAGTAACATCTAAAAAATCAATGTTCTCTTCTCTCCACAAAATATACACTCAATCACCAGTATAGGTTGCTGCACATTTTTTAAATTCACATTGTTTTAAATCGCACATTTTAAACTACATTTAATAATAAAATGTAATACATTATACAGTAATGTTCTTGTTCTTGACCGCCCTCAGCAATCATCCACATCAGGCACTTTCCCCTGCAACAGAGCTCGCTGTATCACCTGCAAGTACATACAGTGCCTTGCGAAAGTATTCGGCCCCCTTGAACTTTTCAACCTTTTGCCACATTTCAGGCTTCAAACATAAAGATATAAATTTTTTATTTTATGTGAAGAATCACCAACAAGTGGGACACAATTGTGAAGTGGAACGAAATCTATTGGATTTTTGAAACTTTTTTAACTAATAAAAAAATGAAAAGTGGGGCGTGCAAAAGTATTCGGCCCCTTTACTTTCAGTGCAGCAAACTCACTCCAGAAGTTCAGCGAGGATCTCTGAATGATCCAATGTTGTCCTAAATGACTGATGGTGATAAATAGAATCCACCTGTGTGTAATCAAGTCTCTGTATAAATGCACCTGCTCTGTGATAGTCTCAAGGTTCTGTTGAAAGCGCAGAGAGCATCATGAAGACCAAGGAACACACCAGGCAGGTCCGTAATACTGTTGTGGAGAAGTTTAAAGCCGGATTTGGATACAAAAAGATTTCCCAAGCTTCAAACATCCCAAGGAGCACTGTGCAAGCGATCATCTTGAAATGGAAGGAGTATCAGACCACTGCAAATCTACCAAGACCTGGCCGTCCCTCTAAACTTTCAGCTCAGACAAGGAGAAGACTGATCAGAGATGCAGCCAAGAGGCCCATGATCACTCTGGATGAACTGCAGAGAACTACAGCTGAGGTGGGAGAGTCTGTCCATAGGACAACAATCAGTCTTACACTGCACAAATCTGGCCTTTATGGAAGAGTGGCAAGAAGAAAGCCATTTCTCAAAGATATCCATAAAAAGTCTCGTCTAAAGTTTGCCACAAGCCACCTGGGAGACACCCCAAACATGTGGAAGAAGGTGCTCTGGTCAGATGAAACCAAAATCGAACTTTTTGGCCACAATGCAAAACGATATGTTTGGCGTAAAAGCAACACAGCTCATCACCCTCAACACACCATCCCCACTGTCAAACATGGTGGTGGCAGCATCATGGTTTGGGCCTGCTTTTCTTCAGCAGGGACAGGGAAGATGGTTAAAATTGAGGGGAAGATGGATGCAGCCAAATACAGGACCATTCTGGATGAAAACCTGTTGGAGTCTGCAAAAGACCTGAAACTGGGACGGAGATTTATCTTCCAACAAGACAATGATCCCAAACATACAGCAAAATCTACAAAGGAATGGTTCACAAATAAACGTATCCAGGTGTTTGAATGGCCAAGTCAAAGTCCAGACCTGAATCCAATCGAGAATCTGTGGAAAGAGCTGAAAACTGCTGTTCACAAACGCTCTCCATCCAACCTCACTGAGCTCGAGCTGTTTTGCAAGGAAGAATGGGCAAGAATTTCAGTCTCTCGATGTGCAAAACTGATAGAGACATACCCCAAGCGACTTGCAGCTGTAATCGCAGCAAAAGGTGGCTCTACAAAGTATTAACGCAAGGGGGCCGAATAATTTTGCACGCCCCACTTTTCATTTTTTTATTAGTTAAAAAAGTTTCAAAAATCCAATAGATTTCGTTCCACTTCACAATTGTGTCCCACTTGTTGGTGATTCTTCACATAAAATAAAAAATTTATATCTTTATGTTTGAAGCCTGAAATGTGGCAAAAGGTTGAAAAGTTCAAGGGGGCCGAATACTTTCGCAAGGCACTGTATCTAACACCACACTCATTCAAGGCCCTTCAGGATAATTCAGGATCACTCAGATGACATCTTGTACCTCCAGCAACCTTATTTACTGTATCTCTTGCAGTAAATGCTCAGCCATCTACACTGGGGAAACAGGAAGGAGAACATGTAAGGGCTGTGAAGATCAAAGATTTCTCCAAGCCCATTTTACCTCAGTTTCTCATTTTACCTCTGACAGCCATGATCACACTGACCTTTCCATCTGCATTCTCAAAGTAAGTTTTCCTAACTCCTATAGCAGAAAGACATCAGAAACTAAAATTATCCTGAAACTTAGTTCAAACCTTCCCCCTTCTCTCAACGACAGACTTATTTTCTTCTAATTCTCTCTATTCATTTTTAGGTTTTGTTTCACACCTCTCTCCACTTCGCACCACTTGATTGGCCAATCTGCCTCTACCCTGCTCCCACTTCATCCTCTCTCCTAGCTTTTGTTTTGGAATAAACCTATTACTTGTTCCTTTGCAGCTTACGCATGCTGACGCAGCTACCCACCTAAACTACTGTACATTATACGGTATGTGTATCAGCGTTGCCAACACAAAGAAATCTTTTTTGTAATCATTATATAATCTCACTTATTTTTTGCCCTTGACCAACTGCATTTTAAACCAGCACTGATGAGAAACACAGGCAAGTTCTAGCTGAAACTAATTGTATAGACTAGAAACAACCACAATGATGAGACTCCATTAATACCACAAATTGTTCTGGCAGATACCACAAGCAGTATACAATCGTTCCACTGATATTGACATAATCTAACCAAGAAAAAAAAACCAATCCAGAGCTCATGTACAGTAAGACTTAAAACTGAAGAAAACAAAATGGACCTTCGATTTCAACAAAAATTACAATGTTGAACTGTTGTTATCCTGAATCTTTGACAAGTATTAATTTCTGAAAGATTTTGTTAATCTTTCTGGTCCTCCCATAAACAGATATTGCCTGAGAAAAGGAAAATAACTTTTGCCTCAGGAAAAACGTTTGACATTTTTATGAGTTTTCCCACTGTCAATATCTTAGAATACTAATAACTTTTGTCCACATAGGTTTTTCAGGTAGTAGTTCTATAAATGTCTATAGTTAATCAGGAGACCAATGCAATTAATAGTGACAATTTCATCTGGGAATTAAATTATTATGGACAAATAAGAAAAACAGTTATGAACCCAAGCAATCAAAAACAGTGAGGATGGACTTGGGTTTTGATAAAAATGCATTTGATTTGCAAACTATTAGTTAAACTTAGATACACACAAAACAATTCAATTAGGCAGTTACAGATGCAGCCATTCAAAATGGGTGAGGTATTTCGCGGCATACCGCGACACGCCCACCGGGGTATCACGCAGTTCACGTGTTCCACGTGACTAACTATCCGGCGTCGCCTTGTAAAACCGCCAGGGGGAGCTTAACCTCTCATGTACAGCATTTGAGCCTTTAATTTTGAACTGTGTATTACAGCATGTTAATCATCAGTCATTAAAATGTTGGTATATTTTATGAAAGCAAGATTGCTCAGTTGGACAAAAGTACACAACCTACCTTTATCAGAAATATTTATGCATCAAAGCCTTTACTGAAGATATTACTAATAGTATTAATAATGGATGACTTTGGACAAGCTGTATACTCAAAGTATAATTTCTTTAGCACATTTGTACAAGCACTTGGAATCTGTCCAAGCCATACTTTGTCAGGCATTTTGTTTTACTTCAACGGGCATAAAAACTTCCTTGCTTTTAACAGGGCGTTTCATAATTTCTAACTACGAAAATGATTTAAAATGCGACACCTATCATTCAACTAGAGCTTAAAATATCACAAGGATCCTCAAGAGCACAGCAAAGAGTGTATTAAAAGACACTTGTATTTATCAACGCTTTCTTTTCCGTATACCAGATTTTATGGAACCACTTCAGAGGGGTGTCAGCCAGTCAGATTCCAGGAATCGGCACTTTAAAGGAAAAATACACACCGGTATTCCATTTCTCCCTAACGATTTTAAGCATCGAAGTATTTAACTAGCATGTGAAATAGCTTGTGAAAAAGTGGTAGTTTTAAGCTTTTCTGCTAATATAATATGGAATTGCGTATCTAAAGAATTCATGTGCTGCGACAGGGCTGTGTAGGGCTGTTTCGCATGCCTGTTCATGCAAGCTGTCTTGTAGCCTACTGGTCTAGGTGCGTGACTACCAACTGGCAGGTTGTGTGTTTGAATCCAGCTGGTGCTGGACTTTTCATTTTTATTTATTTATTTTTTAATTGCGTAACATAAACATATTACCGTATGCAAACTGTACTGTATACAGTATGTATATGTATATTTAATGTCTTAACTGTGCCCGTTTAAGTATTGAATATTCATATCTAATTTTACCACTGAAGGGAAATCTTAGTAGCTGAGCATAAAAAGAAGAGGAGCATACTGTAACGCGTGTGAAGGCCATAAACGATATTAATTTTGGAACATAAACATACAGTATATGGCTGGTCTCGGTACTTTAAAGAAAAAAATACACACCAGTATTCCATTTCTCCCTAAACATTGTAAGCTTCGAAGTCTTTAACTAACGTGATACCGGAGTCAACAAGCATACTTTTAGAATTTGATTAAAAGGGAATATAATATGGAATCGCGTATCTCAAGAAATTAATAACGATATAATTATATTCATGTTGCAAAAGAACTGCAACAGACATAAAAACTCCCTTGCTTTTAACAGAGCGTTCCATAATTTCTAACTACGAAAATGCCAGGTGAAAGGATTTGTAAACATATTTTGTTAAAGCAAGTCAGTTTTTTCCGCAACACATAAAATACATTTTTCCAAGAAAGTTTAGCCTTTGTCACTAATGAAACCACTAAATAAAGACATAAATATAGAAATCTTAAGATTTGTTTTATTTAATGTTGGTAGCAGGATGAACTGTCAGAGTGTATATTTTGTCGCAGAGTTGCTGCAAGATGTTAACAGTGAAAAAGGTATTTAGAAATGAGTTATTTCAAGATGAAAAAGAAAACATACACGAAACATGGTTTCATTATGACCAGAATCGGTCTTGAGATATTTTTAACTTGATTTACAGTATTTGAGAGGTATGTCTTAACACCGATACTACAGTGCTTAAGTACTGCTCACGTATATGTTTCTAGGTTTATATTATGCATTTCATACGGTCAAATTACTTTTGAGCAACTAATAAGAAGCGCGAAACGGTATGCGTTTTAGTTTCGTTTTGTGCTGGGACCCGTGGATTGATTAGAGATATCAAGTACTTACAAGTCATTTTTTAAATGTTGTAGTTCGTCTTGAAAAAATGTTACGAGTACATCATCTATCAACAATTACACAGGTTCTGTTTCCATATTGCGGATTTTGGTTACGTAATATTATTTTCTAGATTTCACGTTGTGAATATATGATTTGGGCAAACAGAGCCGCAAAGAAGTACATTATTGGTTGTTGTTGTTTTTTTTGCAGTTTTATCTGGAACAAGCGATGCTTAAACCTTTGTCTGATTCTTGTGAAACTATCCACACGACAGTTACAGTACCTAGGAGTTGACTTCAGTGATGTCACTGATGGGATGTTTCTAAAAATCCATCCTCTGTAAAACGTCTTAGTTGTCCTGCATATGTATTCGCTAATGAAGCTGTGTGTTCTGAGCCTGGATCTCTACATTTCTGTATGAACCAGCTTAGAGGGCTAAAGACAGCTTGTGTTAAAATTGAGTGTAAGGCAATTTATGCTTCTAAAGTCATGGTCAGCATTTATTTTTGTACTGTGCTGTAAACTTGTTCTGTGCCAAGTCACATTATTTTATAGCGTTTTTATAGCGTTATCAAATCCGGTGGCGCTGTGTGTTAGTTTACTGACTCCCATGTCACATGGTCTGTGATTGAAACCTGTAAAACCGGTTTAATTCGTCACAGCCAGCACTCTTCAGGTGTGAGGGTCTTCTGCTCAGAATGAAACGCTAAAATGTTTGTGTCTATTCTAATGGTAGTGGGGGCAGCGTGTGTGGGAACAGGTTTGGTTGAAATTGCTTTGGAGATCTATGTTCTTCACACCTGAAACATTTTCTCTGAAAGCATTTTCTTCGCAGTTTAACCGATCTTGTTACAGCATGTTACAGTTTACTATTATTAACCATATTAATTTTAAGTGCTTAATGTAAAATCTTGTAAAAATATATTTTCATTGTTCAAATATACATTAAGTCTGACTATCATATAATAAGTTAAATACAAAACTAAAGAAAAAATAGGGTTAAATATAATTCAAACTATTTTGCTAACCATGTTAACTGTTTATGAATAATAAAATGTATTAACTAAGGAGTAGGATGGCACAGTTGTTAGTATGTTTTTTGTTTTGTTTCTTTTTCATAAATACAACAGTAGTACCTGATGTCTCAGTGGCTTTCAAAATTAAATTATGCATGCAAACCTGTGAACTAGAAAGATAACTAAGATATCCATCGATTTATAATGGTGGCAAAGTGGTTAGCATTGCTATCTTGCAGCACTGGGGTCCTAGGTTCAATTCCTGCCATCCAGAGTGTGTGGGGTTTACATGTTCTCTCTGGGTTACATGGTTTTTCTCCATATGTGTGATATGACTCCCTCTCGCACTCCAAAACATACTGGTAAGTTAATTGGTTTATGGGAAAACTGGCCCTGGTGTGTGTGTGTTTGTGTCTGTCTGTCCTGTGATGGACTGGCGCTATGTCCAGGGTGTATTCTGCTTTGTGTCCGTTGCTTACTGGGATAGGCTCCAAATCCTCTGTACTGGATAAAGAGATTAGAAATGGAAGTAAAGGCACTGTGCGGATGGAACTATACACGGTGTTAGAAACTCACTATGAAATGGCAGCATCTCACTGAGAATAAAATATTTAATAGCGCTGGCTTAAGGAAACAGCCTTTCCACCTCTCTTGCACATCATTATCCATACCTAGTTATTTAAACAAATTGCCTCTAATTATAAACATCTTAATATGCTGGCTCTGTGGATCCGCATCAGCTATGTTTGCCCATTCCTTCAATTCATGTGCATCCAACATACAGTTCAACGCTAGCAACTACACAAAATCTAAAATATGAGCTCTACTTGCCACTTACAATACCAACAGTACCAGCTAACTTTAGTAGTGACATTTTCATGGATCTTTTTAACAATAAAATTTACAACATCAGACTTCAGACACAATTAAACAAGCCTCAAAAAAGTCTCGTACAAACATTTTCAGCATGGAATAAACCGTTACTTTAATGGTATAAACCTTAAATGGATTCATATTCTCAATAAGATTTGGTGCTCAGTAACATGACTTAGAAAATGACAGAAGACATACGTATCATGCTTATCCTTCTATTATATTCGGTGATCAATAATAACAGTTGTATTATATCCATGGAAATATATTCATTATATGCCAGCGAACCTCACCGTGCCAGGCCACCACTGCGTCACAACACACAGCTGCCAGTGCACCTCTACATACCCGACCACCACTGCATCACACAGCTGCCAGCGCACCTCACCGTGCCAGGCCACCACTGCGTCACATAGCTACAAGCGCACCTCACCGTGCCAGGCCACCACTGCATCATACAGCTGCCAGGGCACCTCACCGTGTCAGGCCACCACTGCGTAACACCACATAGCTGCCAGCGCACCTCACCATGCCAGGCCATCACTGCGTCACACCACACAGCTGCCAGCGCATGTAACCGTGCCAGGCCACCACTGCAACACACCACACAGCTGCCAACGCACTTCACCGTGCCAGGCCACCACTGCTACACACCACACAGCTGCCAACGCACTTCACCGTGCCAGGCCACCACTGCGTCACACCACACAGCTGCCAGCGCACCTCACCGTGCCAGGCCACCACTGCATCACCCAGCTGCCAGCGCACCTCACCGTGCCAGGCCACCACTGCATCACACAGATGCCAGCGCACCTCACCGTGCCATGCCACCAGCTGCGTCAAACCACACAGCTGCCAGCGCAACTCACCGTGCCAGGCCACCACTGCATCACACAGCTGCCAGCGCACCTCTACATACCCGACCACCACTGCATCACACAGCTGCCAGCGCACCTCACCGTGCCAGGCCACCACTGCGTCACATAGCTGCAAGCGCACCTCACCGTGCCAGGCCACCACTGCATCATACAGCTGCCAGGGCACCTCACCGTGTCAGGCCACCACTGCGTAACACCACATAGCTGCCAGCGCACCTCACCATGCCAGGCCATCACTGCGTCACACCACACAGCTGCCAGCGCATGTAACCGTGCCAGGCCACCACTGCGACACACCACACAGCTGCCAACGCACTTCACCGTGCCAGGCCACCACTGCTACACACCACACAGCTGCCAACGCACTTCACCGTGCCAGGCCACCACTGCGTCACACCACACAGCTGCCAGCGCACCTCACCGTGCCAGGCCACCACTGCATCACCCAGCTGCCAGCGCACCTCACCGTGCCAGGCCACCACTGCATCACCCAGCTGCCAGCGCACCTCACCGTGCCAGGCCACCACTGCATCACACAGATGCCAGCGCACCTCACCGTGCCATGCCACCAGCTGCGTCAAACCACACAGCTGCCAGCGCAACTCACCGTGCCAGGCCACCACTGCATCACACAGCTGCCAGCGCACCTCACCGTGCCAGGCCACCACTGCGTCACAACACACAGCTGTCAGCGCACCTCACCGTGCCCGGCCACCACTGCATCACACAGCTGCCAGCGCACCTCACCGTGCCAGGCCACCACTGCGTCACAACACACAGCTGCCAGTGCACCTCTACATACCCGACCACCACTGCATCACACAGCTGCCAGCGCACCTCACCGTGCCAGGCCACCACTGCGTCACATAGCTGCAAGCGCACCTCACCTTGCCAGGCCACCACTGCATCATACAGCTGCCAGCGCACCTCACCATGCCAGGCCATCACTGCGTCACACCACACAGCTGCCAGCGCATGTAACCGTGCCAGGCCACCACTGCGACACACCACACAGCTGCCAACGCACTTCACCGTGCCAGGCCACCACTGCTACACACCACACAGCTGCCAACGCACTTCACCGTGCCAGGCCACCACTGCGTCACACCACACAGCTGCCAGCGCACCTCACCGTGCCAGGCCACCACTGCATCACCCAGCTGCCAGCGCACCTCACCGTGCCAGGCCACCACTGCATCACCCAGCTGCCAGCGCACCTCACCGTGCCAGGCCACCACTGCATCACACAGATGCCAGCGCACCTCACCGTGCCATGCCACCAGCTGCGTCAAACCACACAGCTGCCAGCGCAACTCACCGTGCCAGGCCACCACTGCATCACACAGCTGCCAGCGCACCTCACCGTGCCAGGCCACCACTGCGTCACAACACACAGCTGTCAGCGCACCTCACCGTGCCCGGCCACCACTGCATCACACAGCTGCCAGCGCACCTCACCGTGCCAGGCCACCACTGCGTCACAACACACAGCTGCCAGTGCACCTCTACATACCCGACCACCACTGCATCACACAGCTGCCAGCTCACCTCACCGTGCCAGGCCACCACTGCGTCACATAGCTGCAAGCGCACCTCACCTTGCCAGGCCACCACTGCATCATACAGCTGCCAGGGCACCTCACCGTGTCAGGCCACCACTGCGTCACACATATTTCAGCGCCATATATTTCATGGATATTATGGAATATAATGGATGGATATCTTAGTTATCTTTCTAGTTCACAGGTTTGCATGCATAATTTAATTTTGAAAGCCACTGAGACATCAGGTACTACTGTTGTATTTATGAAAAAGAAACAAAACAAAAAACATACTAACAATTGTGCCATCCTACTCCTTAGTTAATACATTTTATTATTCATAAACAGTTAACATTGTTAGCAAAATATTTTGAATTATATTTAACCCTATTTTTTCTTTAGTTTTGTATTTAACTTATTATATGATAGTCAGACTTAATGTATATTTGAACAATGGAAATATATTTTTACAAGATTTTACATTAAGCACTTAAAATTAATATGGTTAATAATAGTAAACTGTAACATGCTGTAACAAGATCGGTTAAACTGCGAAGAAAATGCTTTCAGAGAAAATGTTTCACGTGTGAAGAACATAGATCTCCAATGCAATTTCAACCAAACCTGTTCCCACACACGCTGCCCCCACTACCATTAGAATAGACACAAACATTTTAGCGTTTCTTTCTGAGCAGAAGACCCTCACACCTGAAGAGTGCTGGCTGTGACGAATTAAACCGGTTTTACAGGTTTCAATCACAGACCATGTGACATGGGACTCAGTAAACTAACACACAGCGCCACTGGATTTGATAATACCTAACCAAAATCCGCAATATGGAAACAGAACCTGTGTAATTGTTGATAGATGATGTACTCGTAACATTTTTTCAAGACGAACTACAACATTTAAAAAATGACTTGTATGTACTTGATATCTCTAATCAATCCACGGGTCCCAGCACAAAACGAAACTAAAACGCATACCGTTTCGCGCTTCTTATTAGTTGCTCAAAAGTAATTTGACCGTATGAAATGCATAATATAAACCTAGAAACATATACGTGAGCAGTACTTAAGCACTGTAGTATCGGTGTTAAGACATACCTCTCAAATACTGTAAATCAAGTTAAAAATATCTCAAAACCGATTCTGGTCATAATGAAACCATGTTTCGTGTATGTTTTCTTTTTCATCTTGAAATAACTCATTTCTATATACCTTTTTCACTGTTAACATCTTGCAGCAACTCTGCGACAAAATATACACTCTGACAGTTCATCCTGCTACCAACATTAAATAAAACAAATCTTAAGATTTCTATATTTATGTCTTTATTTAGTGGTTTCATTAGTGACAAAGGCTAAACTTTCTTGGAAAAATGTATTTTATGTGTTGCGGAAAAAACTGACTTGCTTTAACAAAATATGTTTACAAATCCTTTCACCTGGCATTTTCGTAGTTAGAAATTATGGAACGCTCTGTTAAAAGCAAGGGAGTTTTTATGTCTGTTGCAGTTCTTTTGCAACATGAATATAATTATATCGTTATTAATTTCTTGAGATACGCGATTCCATATTATATTCCCTTTTAATCAAATTTTAAAAGTATGCTTGTTGACTCCGGTATCACGTTAGTTAAAGACTTCGAAGCTTACAATGTTTAGGGAGAAATGGAATACTGGTGTGTATTTTTTTCTTTAAAGTACCGAGACCAGCCATATACTGTATGTTTATGTTAAGATTTCCCTTCAGTGGTAAAATTAGATATGAATATTCAATACTTAAACGGGCACAGTTAAGACATTAAATATACATATACATATTGTATACAGTACAGTTTGCATACGGTAATATGTTTATGTTACGCGATTAAAAAATAAATAAATAAAACTGAAAGGTCCAGCACCAGGTGGATTCGAACACACAAGCTGCCAGTTGGTAGTCACGCACCTAGACCAGTAGGCTACAAGACAGCTCGCATGAACAGGCAGGCGAAACAGCCCTACACAGCCCTGCCGCAGTACACGGATATAATCATACCGTTATTAAATTCTTGAGATACGCGATTCCATATTATATTCCCTTTTAATCAAATTCTAAAAGTATGCTTGTTGACTCCGGTATCACGTTAGTTAAAGACTTCGAAGCTTACAATGTTTAGGGAGAAATGGAATACTGGTGTGTATTTTTTCTTTAAAGTACCAAGACCAGCTATATACTGTATGTTTATGTTCCAAAATTAATATCGTTTATGGCCTTCACACGCGTTACAGTATGCTCCTATTCTTTTTATGCTCAGCTACTAAGATTTCCCTTCAGTGGTAAAATTCAATATCTACAATGGGCACAGTAAAGACGTTTACAGTAAGTCTTTCTACGACAGACCAACGGACCACGAGTGCCCCTGTCGGTCAACCAATCACGCACCGCGGTATTTTGCGTCATCGCGCGTCACGATGCATGATGCCGTAGCCAATTACCTCCGGTACGTGTCTGTACCGCGCACTTTGAATGGCTGCATCTGTATGTCCAAATCCTAGGCAACAAATTTATAATCTAAATTGACACATCTCTCCTGAGATTTTCTTATCCACCATAATGTTTAAAGGTTTCTGTATTTTTAAGAAAACTGAACATAGGTTATATTTATTGTTTGACTTCAGAAAAATTAAATGTGGAGAAGTGATAAAGGAATGATAAATAAAAAAACATACCAGTCACCTAATACAGACTGTCCTTATTAAAGGATTAGTTTGTATTTGCATGCAGTTGTCTGTGTCAGTTCAACAACAAAAACACATGTGGATGAAACACTTCAGCCTTGCATCCTGCCTCTTTGATCAAGTATTATGTGCTGTAACTGGTTTCCTTACTACTGTATGTCTTCTTCTTTGTTCACATACACTCTCTTTTGTGAAGCTCCCTTTCCCTTAACAACCTCCAAGAGAAATAACATAATACCAAATAAAACCAGAAGGTAAATATAAAAGTCTTCTGCTGTATGGCCACTGGCAAAATAATCCCCATGGCCATGAAGAAATATGAAATTAAATAAAGTAAACCCTAAAACACTTTTACAGATGTCAGTCGATTAAATTTACAGTAACTAAATACATTCCTAAGGCTTTAAAGGGTCACTGATCTTTTAATTTAATGCATCCACACACAAATTAAAAAAATAGTGATTGATTTTTTGCTACACTAATACTGCACATATTTTGCTAATTGACTAATTGATGTCCTTAATAGCATGAATCATTGGTGTTCTTTCATTGTAATGAATAGCACACATGTACAGTCATGTAATAAACAAAAACCCATATAGTACTATATGTTTTTGCACCAGTTCTTTTCTGTGAATCAGATACAGACTTTGAATGAAAAAGTATGCATTTTACTAGATTATACACTCACTGTTCAGGAGAACTTCAGATCTCATTCAAAGCAAAAGGAGTAATTAAAATAAAGAGCGCAATACACTACAGTAAAGTACATGAAATAAAAAAACTGTAATGTTTTCATGGATAACATACAAGATCTTCAAATTCTATGCACATAAAAGATAGATGAAATCAGCTGCTGCCAGTCCTTTGATACTACTGACAGAAATGAAAAATAGTTCTTAAAAATTTCTAAACCTACGATTAGAAAAATGTTTTATTACATTATTATTATCTCTTTTGGAACATAAGAATTCAAATGTCACACTGTAGAAAAATCTAATTATTTCTAAATGAGAAAAACATTTTACAAAAGCTCTTGATTACATATGTAACTGGTGATATCAAATAGTTGAACATTCACCTTATTTCAAGTTTCTTTTAATTTTAATGGTTCAAAACATCTCTAATATAGAAGGGGTACCCCCTCTATGTTTCTAGTCAAAAGTAGTGAAATTATTCAAAAGTGAAATAAGCACAAAGCAATGAAGACCAGACTGCATCAGCAGCCACACTCTTTATCTCCACCTCCAACTTTACTGCTGGCAGTACGCTAGGCAAACGTCCCGAGATCGAATTCTTCCGCGACGGGGGTACCTTTAAAGCGGAGACGACGGCACCGAAAATTTTTGGCGCGCCCTCTCTTTAAAGCCCTGGCCAAATACGAAGACAGTACGTACAGTTATAATTCAAACAGAATTAAAAACTACACATCCCAGTTACCATGGTGGTGCTTGTGATCATTGCGTTTAACCAACGAAACAGGGCGAAAAATCAGTCACATTACTTTGGGGCAGAGTTTCGAAAGCTTAACCTATCAGCAACAAAGCGAAATTTACACGATAGGCTACCTCAAACTGTCAGTTACACGACTGTGTATGTCGCTTAAGCCACTCCTATTTGGCATTTTAGTTATGGAGGCGAGAAAACGCCCCCCCCCCCCCCCCCCCCCTCTCTGGGTGTCTGATTTGCCGCCATGTTTAACCGTCCGTGTCCGAATCGCAGTAGCTACGCGTACGAAATAAAGTTCATCCCAGCTACAAAACATATATATTTTTGTGGTAAGAGGGCGCAAAACATCAGTATTTACTGCTATTAATTACTGTACGATTTATAGTTGAAATCTGAGCCTAGATATAAAGTTAGATATAAAGTTAAAATCTCGACAAAGCAATGTAGGAAATACAGAGAAAAGAAATCCTTTCTGACATCTAAAATCAGTTTCGATCAAGGTCTCTAAAACGAACAAGAAAAAGAGGATTTTCAGAGGGCAATTACGCTGTGTTTATATAGGATAAGTGATCTATGAGCAATCTAATTTCTTGTTCGTTTAAAACAGTGAAATGTCAGCTGCAAAAGATCGCACCAGAAACAGCACTCTCTCTGCCTGTCATAGACGTTCAGGAAAGGCTGAATGAAGTCATGTCAAGAACAATAATTCGGTGATCAATAATAACAGTTGTAGGACAAGAAACAAAAGATAATGAAAACTTCTTTAGGCTAAAACTCAAGTTCATTCTACAAATTAAGGCAAATGAAAATTCAGGATGTTAAAGTGCTAGAGGTGTAAAAAATACAAAAATGCACATGAGTAAAAAGTTTTAGAAATGGAGCAGGTGTTGCTTTGAAATAAGCAAACAGAAAAAAAGCCATGACTAAAGTGCAGAAGAGGGATGCAGGAACACTTGCTTAGATATACAAAAAAAAATCACAAAAAGACATGCAAACATGTTCATCATGTACATCAATTTCCCTTCACGATCAATAAAGTCTTATCTATAAACATGAAACAGAGTGAGGAATCAGAAAATTAGCATGCATAAAAAACAGCAATTCTGTCAATAAGCCCTAAATGAATCAATAGCAACCATGGTTTCATGGAGGGCTTCTCAGATAGTTGGGCATTCAGGTAGTTTGCCAGGTGAAAGGATTTGTAAACATACTTTGTTAAAGCAAGTCAGTTTTTTCTGCAACACATAAAATACATTTTTCCAAGAAAGTTTAGCCTTTGTCACTAATGAAACCACTAAATAAAGACATAAATATAGAAATCTTAAGATTTTGTTATTCAATGTTGGTAGCAGGATGAACTGTGCTAAGTGTATATTTTGTCGCAGCGTTGCTGCAAGATGTTAACAGTGAAAAAAGGTATTTAGAAATGAGTTATTTCAAGAAGAAAATGTTCAGAATAATTGCAAATCTAGCAGGATAGAGAAAGCACAGAAAACAGGCAGTTAGATTGATCAGATTAGTATGAAAAGTTATTTAGCAAAGGGAATGAGAAGAGTGACAAACTAGTATGCTTTAGATCTTTTTATCTGGACCAGGGAAAACTGATCATGTTTCTCTATAACAATAATAAAAAACTTTATTTTATATATCACCTTTAAAAGTGGCATCTCAAAGCAATACAGTAGATATAAAAACAGATAAAAGGACCACAGATTACAAAGTAAATACATATAAGAAAGACAAGCAGTTAGAGGTGCTACCAAAATTAGAAAATGAAGCAGATACAGACACTAAGTCTTCTGAAAAGAAAGGTTCTGAGGTTAGATTTAAATGCACTCAGGGTACGTGACTGATATCACTGGGAATACAAATTGAGAGCTCTGGGGTGCAGCTAGAGAAGACCCTGTCACCCACAGAATGTAGATGTTCTTGAGGACAGCTAGAAGACCAGAGTCAGACGGACAAAGGTGGGGAGTAGACAGATAATAAGCCATATACTGTAGGTACTGAATGAGGATGAGGATTTTGAAGTTGACTCGAAACCTGATAGGTAACCAATGCAAGGACTTGAAAACAGGTGTAATGCATCCCTGATAGGATTCTCGCTGTCATATTCTGAACATATTGAAGATTGCTCAGTGTGGATTTAATTTCCCCAGTGAACAGGATGTGCATTTATTAATTCTAGAAAAAAAAACCTTTCTTGATTTCTCTAGTTCTTAGTTTCTCTAGTTCCCTTTAAAATAAACTATTATTCCACAATGCAGAGTATTACATGGACAGTATTTACACATGGTATTTGTGATTTAAAGAAATGAACACAAGCAGCTTTTCGAGATTTAAGTGTTGGCTGAGTTATTGCAGGATAAAAAACTAGAGATGTTGGTAAGAAGATAATTTTGGGATAGCTGAGGAATACACTGATAACAAAAACACTTCCTAATGGCCTTAGGCATACTTTTGATGAAGATGATGAAGTTAACAGACTGTATGTTTACATAGATACTGAAATGAGGAATGTATTTTAGATTTTGTGTAGTTGCTAGCATTGAACTGTGTGTTGGATGCACATGAATTGAAGGAATGGGCAAACATCGCTGATGCGGATCCACAGAGCCAGCATATTAAGATGTTTATAATTAGAGGCAATTTGTTTAAATAACTAGGTATGGATACTGATGTGCAAGAGAGGTGGAAAGGCTGTTTACTTAAGCCAGCACTATAAAATATTTTATTCTCAGTGAGATGCTGCCATTTCATAGTGGGTTTCTAACACTGTGTATAGTTCCATCCACACAGTGCCTTTACTTCCATCCATTTCTAATCTCTTTATCCAGTACAGAGGATTTGGAGCCTATCCCAGTAAGCAACGGACACAAGGCAGAATACACCCTGGACATAGCGCCAGTCCATCACAGGACAGACAGACACAAACACACACACACCAGGGCCAGTTTTCCCATAAACCAAATAACTTACCAGTATGTTTTGGAGTGCGAGAGGGAGTCATATCACACATATGGAGAAAAACCATGTAACCCAGAGAGAACATGCAAACCCCACACACACAGGATGGGACCTGGGACCCCAGTGCTCCAAGATAGCAATGCTAACCACTTTGCCACCATTATAAATGGATGGATATCTTAGTTATCTTTCTAGTTCACAGGTTTGCATGCAAAATTTAATTTTGAAAGCCACTGAGACATCAGGTACTACTGTTGTATTTATGAAAAACAAAACAAAACAAAAAGCATACTAACAACTGTGCCATCCTACTCTTTAGTTAATACAATTTATTATTTATAAACAGTTAACATTGTTAGCAAAATATTTTGAATTATATTTAACCCTATTTTTTCTTTAGTTTTGTATTTAACTTATTATATGATAGTCAGATTTAATGTATATTTGAACAATGAAAATATATTTTTACAAGATGCGGGGGAAAGTGCAACAAATTATTACAGTGCTAAATTTAATATTGATTGCTAATAGTTTATGCTAACACCTAACTTTCTTAATTAGATGTATTTAAAACAGTGAACTAAGTGTAACATACCATTCAGAAATACAATCGAGAATAGTTTTGTGGTGTTTGTATGGATGAAACGTTTCTAAAATGTATAAATGTGATTGAATCCCATGGAACTATGACTTTATTTTTTAACAAACATTTCTTTGAAAAAATGAAGCGTTTCCCTTGGTCAGAGATTAAATAAAACCTCACTCGCACCAAACAAATTGATATTTCTTAATATCACAACATGATCGAATTTAAGTCTTTTTAATAACAATGAATAGTCACCTATGTGATACAAAATAAACATTTATATTGATTTGAATCGCGTTTTGATTTAAATCGTAAACGCGTGTTTAAATATATGTGTTTAAAAGCGATATACTGTATAAAAGCGCTGATGCTTATGGAGTGTGTTCCGCGGGGGATTCAAAAAAAAATTTTTTTTAATCGCATATCTAAGGAAAATTGCAGTATAACTTTGTTCATGCACAAACAGTGGCATGTTACATTATAATTTGGGTGTCTCCTCTTGCCAGAAAGCTCTAAATTGCAACGTAAATTGCAAAAATGCACTTGGAATCTGTCCAACCCCTCCTAAGAAAATTATTTAAACTGCGACACTGATCATTCATCTCTAAATAAACTTTATTTTATATAGCGTTTTAAGCGAATAGGTAATTAGATTGCTCATAAACCTAATCGCTTTTTCTACATAAACAAAGCGTGATTGCTCTCTGAAAATGCTTTTCCTTTATATTTAGGCTCAGATTTCAACTATAGATCGTATTATTATAAACTTTCTTGGAAAAATGTATTTTATGTAAACCATGTTTGCTATTAATTCATTTAGGGCTAAAATACGTTCATTGTCTTCCAATCGAGTCGAGTTGACATTGGAAGCTTGCCACTCCCGGACTGTTAAACCAATGCATTAGCATGTTAAAGCGATTCTATTGAGGGAGTAGCCCAGCTACCACTTAACACTGTACTTCCTACTTTGAATACCTGTGAAACCGGTTTAATTGCTCACAGCCAGCACTCCGGCAGAGAGGGGGTTGAGTAGTGGAAGCAGGCGAGATTGCCAGCGAAAGACACCTCCCCCCCCCCCCCTCAAAAACCCAGTAAGCAGTAATGCTTTAAGTTGAAAATCGAGGTAGATTTTGAGGATGATAAAGAGGATAAACTGGGATGGGAGGAGGGTTTGGTTTTGCATAAGGGTGGGATTATGATAATTGGAGGAATTTGCGAGAGTATAATGGTTTGATATTGTAACGCTTACGGCCGACAGGCACTGTGTAAGAGCCGGCGTACCAGAGCGGGTGACGTCACCGCCCTTCCCTGTGATAGCAGGACCACAGCTACTGGGCTGTGGAGAGATCTCTCTTTGGCTCACGGGGCTAGGTCGCTGCAGAGAGACGCGGAAGTCCCGGGTTCGAGCTTCCAGTCGGGATGGGGCCGACCAGATGCGGCAAGGGCGCCCGCCTGAGCCCCCGATGCGTTACAATATATTTGATTTTGTATTGTGGTCGTTATCTATGTTTTTGGTTGGTATTATGTTTATATGGTTGTTTTTGTTGGTTGGCTAGTGGCAGTGTGGGCTGTAGAAAGTTGCTGATACATAATCAGCAAAGCCAGGATCCCGGGAAAGGGAATGTGAACGTTCCCAATGAAGTGCTCTTTTACCTTCACTGGGGCCTGTGAACAAGAGCCACTTCTGCTGCTGAGAAAAACCAATACGGGAGTCATAATTTAGCAATGACTATTCTTGTCTAAAACAGGTGACATAATAAAAAGGTATCTACAGTGTCCCTTGGGCAGCGTACACACAGATGACTAGAGGCAGGTTTTAGATGATGGATTCTATGAGGGGTCATGCATGCTCTTAGAAGAAAATGTAAATGAATCATTTGGTGATTATGATTGCTCGAAGCCAAAATTTCTTCAACTATGATATTCAAAGAGTTCAGAGGTCAGTATACTGTAATTTAAAATTAAGTTAATAAAAATAAGAATGTAGATATCTTTGCCCGGCAGGGGATACCATAGGCACACAAAGCAGATTACAGCCATACTGTAAATAAAAAAGGAAAGAAGATCCAGGGACACTGTATTGACATTGATAATCCTTTAATGAATGAAGGCCATCCTCATGAAAAGACTGTATCTTTGACATTATGCTTCACTTTGTTCCTCTATTGTGGAAAATGAAAGGCAATTCTACATACAATTCCATCTTTTGATATTGGAAAATAATAATAATAATAATAATAATAATAATAATAATAATAATAATAATAATAATAATAATAATTGCTTACACTTATATAGCGCTTTTCTGGACATTCCACTCAAAGCGCTTTACAGGTAATGGGGACTCCCCTCCACCACCACCAATGTGCAGCATTGGTGTCTCTTTCTGACAATCTGGGATTTCATTTATCTTTTTATTAAAAGCCAGGTTGTAATTACATAAGTATGGCACCAATATACAATGTATAGTTTGTATAATGAGAACACCTGTATATATCTAATCTTGATGTCTGTATGGTGAGACCTGACATTTCAGATGTCAAGATACAGCAGTGTCAGTACTAAACCAAACATCCAGCTCACACCTGAAGAAGGCTCCACGGCCGAAATGTGTGTTTTCTTTCTTCTCTTTTCAGCATGGAATAAACCTATTACATGTTCCTAAACCAAATATGCAGTGATTGTAAAACAAAGGAAAAAAAGTAAAATTCCTTATATATAATATGGAGATTTTCATATGTAGTCCCTTCTCTTTCCATAGCAAATTCAGATGTCTAGTCCTATTTTATATCATAATGAGGGTTACTGATCTATGGAACTAAAAGATTATTATGGAAACATGGTTTTGAACAGAACTGTGAAAATTTGGCCAACTGTTCATGTACTGTACGCATTCATCTGCTTCTTCAGATGGGGACGTTGACAGCATGTAAAGAAGTATTGTAAATACTTTAATTACCAAGGTATTTAAAGTATTTGACTAGTGGCAATGTTGAAGTTAGGCTAGTTCTCTGGATTCCAAAACTATAAACAAAGGCGATAAAGGCAATGGAATCATCCTTAATAGTCAGCTGATGAGGCAGGGATTCGGAGACAGTGTCTACATACAACAGTACTTTCTCAGCATGCAGTGATATACAGTACGATGTTGTTAATAGAAATGAACATAGAGATTGGAGACTGGGAAATACCTTGAGTTACAGTACAGGTCCAGAGAGGTGGCAAACAACAGTGACACGTGTCTTTACAATTAGTACAGTGAGATCAACGTTCTGTGCCTCTTAGCACTATTGCCGAGTGGTTGATGAATAGAATCCCAAAGTTATTAATGGATAATCTATAGCTATTCCTAGATACTACTACCAGAGCTGATCAAATGTTCTCAGCATGCAATGAAGGAACAGCACAGGGAGATTAATTAAATTTCTGAAGATGAAGGAGGTGTTGTAAGACAAGATTTAATAAAGTCTGTCTGAAGTTGGTGTACTAATTTGGTCATATACTGTAGGTCTCCAGATAGCATGAAAGCACTTTAGCTTACAGCTTGGTGCCAGAACATATTAAATATACAATAAAGTAACTTACACAGAGTATTGGATTTTTATATTTTTTCAGTGATTAGGTTATAACAGATACTAATAACTATTGATGCTGGTCTGTAATATTTCAAACAAAAGGAGACCTAAAAAGGTGCAACAATTCAATTACAATTCAGGAAGAATGCCTTTAGCATTACGCAGTTTTCCCTTTTTCATGTCATGCAACATCTTTGTTAGCTCAGCCAGGATTATAGGTGTGTTGCATGCTGACTTACAGTAGTAGGAGAAAGAAAAAGTGTGAAGACATCGTAGAAAATTCATATACAATTTCATTCACATATGGCTCCATATTAAACAGCCCCAGCTGTAATTTGGAGACAAATTTGGAATGTATCTACACAGAATCTGACAGGAGTAACCCTTGTGTGGGTGTAACAGTTGGAATCTCTTTGGCTTTTTAAATGGGTCCCTTTCAGAATAATGCTCAATTTTCTCAGATGCAAAAGGAACCACAACTGATGCTCCCAGTAGGAAAAAATGGTTGTCATTGTTATCCTAACCACTACAATACACCTACTACTTTGGTGTAAATTCACTCCTGGATTTACAGTAACATTTAGTGCATACACACTGAATAGGCCCACTTCACAGTAGAGTTACAAAATCATTTCCATGCCATAATGATCCCTTTCTAAACTGTATATTAAGACATTAAGGCACTGAAACCGGTAGAACATCACTAGTGGTAAAAAAGGTAATAATAAAAGCAGGGACCAGAGGGAATTTTATGTAGTTCCTCTCACCCACTTCTTGAAATAAAAAAGGTATCAGCTTTGAAATTACCTTGTTCTAAGTTTTAAATGTACTTCCTCTTGGTTTCTATTTGTGTTCCTTTATGTACACTGTATTTCACTGCTGATTCTGAAGAAATCTGTTGAATTTACTGTTGAATTTAAAGTCTCATGATAATTGATAACTCAAAGACTTTAAATATTTCGAATATTTCAGATAAGGTCCCCTCCTAACCTTCTGTGTTCAAGATTAAAAAGATTCTGTTATTTTAGATTAGTGTAAGGCATTCCATTGAGCCAAGAAATATTTACAGTCACCATCCTGTGCACTCTTTTCAGACAAGTAAAATTATTTTTGAAATGCAGAGAACAAAATTGTACCCAATATTCTAAATGCGATTTTACTGCTGTGTTGTACAATTTTAATGGAACATTCTTTGAATTTCAATTTAAATTTGACTATACATCCCAACATTCAGTCTGCCTTTTGAGTGCCTTCCTGCTCGTCATGCTGCACTTTTTTACATTAACTGTCAATTTCCAAGGTGCGGCATGGTGCCACAGTGTTTTGTATTGCTGCCTTACAATACTGGGGTCCTGGGGTAGGACCTGTGTGGAGTTTACATTCCTCCCACAGTCCAAAGACATGCTGACAGGTTATTTGGCTTCCATTAAACTGGAATTGACCCTAGTGTGTACATGTTTGTGTCTGTGTGTCTTGCAAATTACTAGTGTCCCATCCAGTGCTTTCTGGGATAGATTCTAGGCCACTACCATTATTCCATTTTTCATCAATTACAACTTTAGTTATATCCACTTAATATTCCTTTCCTGTTCAGTTTACTAAACTTAAACAAAAACAAACCAAATAAAATATTTTTTTATTTGCATTTGAGATATAAACAAATGAGAACACAAATATGGATGTTTGTATGTGCACATTTTGTATGTCATCTTAATTTACCACCCCTGTACAATTCCTGTCAGACTCTACTAATCCTTTTGGAAGCTTTTATTAAGTCAAAGGGGAAACAACAGCAGATACTAATATAGATAAAACACCACTTTTAAGAAATTACACAGGGAAAAAAGCTGAAGACAATGATAAAAGTGGCTTTAATAAATATCCCTAGATTAATAAATCTTATCTATACTCACATTTGAAGGGCAAAATGAGATACCCACACCCATACAAATTGTGTGTGAGAGCATTTATTGTCTCATGCTGTTTTCTTATGAAAAGATATGAATCAAGCTACAGTGCAATAAGAGAACTACAGAAATGAAAACCCCTGGTTTATAATGCAGTGACATTGTATATAGGTCAGAGGAATATATTGAACAGAGCCATTTAGAATATTTTGAATAGAGACAAAAGCACAACATCCCCTATGCAAAATAGAGACAGCTTCTGAAAACTAGCCTGCAAAAATTCTGCATGTCTGTCTGTTTCTATTGCCAATATCATTAGGTTCTCAAAAAAAAGCTTATTCCACAGTTAAAAATATCTTCAATAAAATTAGAACAAGAACATAACCTTTGACAATTGCAAGTTAATTCACAGACAATCTAAAATTGCAAGTTAATTTACAGACAATCTACTGTCAGCTATAGCTAATGTAGTTTTCAGGTACTGTATCATAAGCCTTTTGTAAAGTTTCACAGATGAAACAAATACATATTTTTAAAGTAAAGTGCAATTGTTATAATGTTGTTACAGACTAACAGGGTGAAGGAGAAGACGATGTGATTTTCTGAAGCTCTTAAGATGTTTCTAAACAGAATCATAACTCTTCATTCTTCATACCCTTTTTATATCTGATTTATATGATGCCAGAGCCAAGCTGGCTGCTATAATTTTATTGCAAAACTGGCTAGGGGCAGGGACTTGCTCAGAAACTTGTTCATCCCGATTCTTCTTAGTTTCAATAACAAAAACTCATTATTCCATTATCAGTTTTAAACAAAGATGTTTCTGATAAGAATTTTCTAGATGATTCTTCTTCCTTTGTCATGCTATGACAGTGACAAATCTCATGTTAAAGAAGCCAATGTTCAGCAATCACTTGACAGTTATCTAAAAGACAAAAAGTTCTGAGTTGACAGTTGACTGTCTGTGGTCTCGGAAAAGGAAATATGTGATGAGATTCATATATAAGGCGTACATCTTTTATTATCCTTGTTAAAGTCTAACATGACCTACTTCAGGGGTCAAGTGAAAAACAGGTTTAAAAGCTGTCCTTTTACAATTCAGAGTAGCTTTCCCTACTGGATTTTAACAATACTATAGGAGTATAGTTATGATTTTCTTATACTTTTATAAATAGAATTATTGTTTTCTTTAATTATTCAAACTGTCCATTATTATTTAAGGAGGTCCCAGGGAGCCTTAAAATATAGAGTTAATACAGAGTTCTTTCAAACTATATAATACTTTGAATGCTAGATTTCCTCTCTTGTGTGTCAAATAGTCCTGTGCTCAGAAGAAACATCTGCTTTTGTGCTGAGTTAATTGTGAGATTGCTCCCATTAGATGGTAATGTGAGAAGAACTCATTAGAGGATGCAATCTAGCTTTCAATTACCAAAGGAGGGAAAAAAGGGATAATTTTACTGTCATGTTCCCTTTTAAAGGAAAAACATTAATTGCTCAGCTACAAACTTGACAAAATATCACTCCTAAAATGCATTTTGACCCATTAATGTAATAGGTCGCTCATTCTCCAGATATCTGCAATTGAATGAACCGTGCAATGACAACACCAGACAAAAAGCTACTAAACCTAATATCTGACAAATATTTCAAAGTATGACTTGAACTATTTGCCAAAACATATTTTAGACACTAAGGGATAATGTGCTTCCTGTGCAAGAGAGGAAAAACAAAAAAGAATGCACCTGGTTAATTAGAGTGAGATGACCCAGATGATTGGAACACTAGCCATAGGAATACAGCACTCAAGAAAGACAACACTGACTCAAATAGAAAAGCAGACATCCCCATCCAGTTTGCAAAAGACCATTTCAAGGAAAAGCAGAGGAGATGTATTCATTTTGAAGCTGGATGTGAGAGAGATACATTAAAAAAACTTTACCTTGAGAATCAGTTGTATATAATCTGAAAAAAATGTTCCGGAGCTGTTAACCCCTTCCTGCTGAAGACTGAGCAGCAGTTCCAAAAAGAAGCACAGAGCCACTGTAGGAACTCTGGCTGTAGCTCCCATCTACAGTATATCCAAAAACAGTTGCCTTCAATGAACATAATGGTAATCTGTATTATGTGCATGTGTCAATTACAGGTTAAATCAAATTCTAAAAAAACTGACAAGAGAGGAGTAAAGGAACACACAGCATTAAAATAGCCCTCTCTCCATATGCTCATGAAAAAATATCAGTGTTATCTTTAGTGAATCATTTTTACTACTGACTATAATCAGTTGTAAAACTGACCAAATCAAAACGCACAGACAGTTTATAAACTTATCAGCAGCACCATAGTAAAAGGAATAAGATAAGATCACTTTATTGGCCATATACAATTTCTTGCATTAGGAATTTGTCTGTTTGCATATCCCAGCTTGCTCTCCATGAGACACACAGGTGGGGAGAGAAAAGTTTGGGGTCAGGGCACAGGGTCAGCCATTTATACAGCGCACCTGGAGCAGGTGGGGTTAAGGGCCTTGCTCAAGGGCCCAACAGAGGAAGATTTTTATGACAGCCGAGGGTTTTGAACCAGCAACCTTCCAGCCACAGGTGCAGATCCTTAGCTACAGTTGCCACCTCTTTGCCCTGTTTTACAAGGATACTCTCTGAGCAATAACCAGTGGACAAAGTAGCTGAGGTTTTAATTTCAGGACCTTATTGCCACAGCATATTAAATCATCCATTTTGGGTACATAATCCAGATCACCTCTCCTAAATAAATTTCTCCTACATTTATTTAACAATAAAATAATTTACAAATACAACATTTACAGTAAAAAGTTAAAGCTTTAATCTTTCATTTTTTGATTACATTATTTTTTTACATGTAATGAACTATTTACATTATGCTGGAATGGATGGGAGGTTACAACTAAAATATAATCAGGCAAAACACAACAAATAACAAACAATCTAGACAAAACACTGTTTCATCCTCTTTGACGGAGCAAAATCAGGTCTCAATTGGGCCACAAACCCAATCCAGGATTGCCACTATTTGCTACACCTTTCTGCTTGTAACCTAATGTCCTTCTTCATTTTGAACATTATTGATTGGGATGACTGTCTGCAGGGGCAGGTAAGACACTCCTTCCCTGACACAAGTCCTTTAGAAGACTAATTAGGAGACACCCCTGGGTGATGTGCTCATATGAGCAGTCAGTCTGGTCACTACACTAAAAGTTGCCCAGGCAGGTGAAAAGGAAACAAATTAAATTTAAATGAGAACTTGATAGAAACATGGAGCTTTCCCATTGGCTCTGCTGGTTGCATAAACTCTTTCATGTCCTCTTGGAAATAACACTGCTGAGCAAAAAAAAAAAAAGTTTCTATGTGGTAGGCCATAAACAGCTTAACTGTTTTCTATGATATCTGATGCACATAGGTGATTTTTTCCTCCAATTATTGTGAAGATTAGAGCAAAGAAAATTGAATTATAACCATTGCAGAGAGCTTGGGCATCGCAAAATCAACAATATGGAATGTTTTGAAAAAACAATGAAACTTTTGGAAAAGTAAGCAGAGACCAGGTCGTCCACGGAAGATGAGGACAGAAAAATCATTAGAGCTGTTAAGAAAAACACTTTAATAACAGCCACATACAGTAGACTGCAGACATTCTACAGAGTACAGGGGTAGAAGTATCACAATTCACTGTGCGCAAAAGACTGTGACAGGAGAATTATAGACTGCACTGCAAGATGCAGACCTCTTATCAGCACTAAAACAGAAAGGCTAGATTAGAATTTGAAAAGAAGTACAAAGATGAGCCTCAGCAGTTCTGGAATAAAGATTTACCATTAACAGAGTAACAGAAAGGCATGTCTGGCAAACTGCAAATGATCCTAAGCATGCCACCGCATCAGTGAAGCATGATGAATTGTCATAGTTTGAGCATTCATGGCTGTCTCACTCATTTGTGCTGGTGATGTAACTGATGATGGCAGCAGCAGAATGAATTCTGAAGTGTATAGAAACCACTTGTCTGCCCATGTCCAAAAAATACCTTCAAACCCGTTGTGCAGCGGTTCACCCTGCAGCAAGATAATTACTCAAAACGTACTGTAGACTAAATCAGAAAGAAGAAACTTTTAAATTGGCCAAGTAAATTTATCTGATTGGAATCCTATTGACTATGCATTTTACTTGTTGAAGACGATATTGGGTCAGACATTCAAAAAACAAGCAACAACAGAAAGTGTCTGCAGTTAAGACTTGGCAAAGCATCTCTAAGGAACATATCAAGAGTCTGGTGATGTAGATGAACTGGAAACATGAAGCAGTCATTACATGTAAGGGGTACGTGACCAAGTACTAACTTAATACTACAAAGGAATAAGTAAAGGTTCATTCCATGCTGAAAAGAAAAGAAAAGAGAAGCCTGCTTCACACCTGAAAAAGGCCCCACAACCAAAAACTTTGTAACTCTTCTTCTCGGAATGGAATAAGCCTTTACATGTTCCTTTGCAGCCTACGCATGCTAATGCAGCTACCTACTCAAACTAACTTTAGGTTTATTCCATGCTAAAAAAAGAGAAGAAAAGAAACATAATGTTTGGGCTGTGGAGCCTTCCTCAGTTGTGTCACCTGAAGAATACTCTTTCCATCACATCAATTTCCTGTTTTCTTCAGAAGTTATTTTAATGTTTAGTAATTAGATATAATATACTTTGTGTTACATTTTAACATGTTTTTCGTCATTGCTGTGATGATGAAACTCTATAAACTTTAGAAGGGCCTATTTAACTTCAGGCTATATGCCTTTACAACACAGAAGAACATACTGTTAGAAAATGTCAATTACATGGCATTCAATCTGGTCATAAGTGAAGCAATATCAGCAAATTCCTTTGAAAATCCCTTGTGCCTCCATTGTGCCTCCATTGTGCAAACAATGCAAATGGCACATCAGCATGTGTTGTGTATTTGACATGAATATTCTTTGCCCACTGTGCAATCCCTACAGTAGCAGTAGAAGAGACAATTCTTGCCTTATTCTGGAAACCAGTCCATATAGTCTACAAGCTGGATAGGAGACCTACTGGGAAAAGTTTGCAGCTGGGAGAGGTGTTAGTGGAGCCAGCAGGCCCCATGTCCTATGTGGGTCCTAATGCGCCTGTATAGTGACGAGAACACTATACTGTATACTGTAAAAAGGTACTGTCCTTCGGATGAGATGTAAAACCGAGGTCCTAACTCTCTGTGGTCATTAAAAATCCCATGGCATTTCTCGAAAAGAGTAGGAGTGTAACCCCGGTGTCCTGGCCAAATTTCCCATTGGCCCTTACCAACCATGGACTCCTAATAATTCTCATCTATGAATTGGCTTCATTACTCTGTTCTCCTCTCCACTAATAACTGCTGTGTGGTGAGCATTCTGGTGGACTATGGCTTCTGTCGCATCATCCAGGTGGGGCTGCACATTGGTGGTGGTGGAAGGGAGTCCTCATTATCTGTAAAGCACTTTGAGTGGAGTGTCCAGAAAAGTGCTATGTAAGTGTAAGCAATTATTAATTATTATTATTAAGTAGCACAAAACCCACCTTGGGCACCTTCTTCAATACAAGGATATTCATGTGACAGAGTTTTGGGTTCAGGAGGCTGTATCAACTTTAAACTGACTGACACATCTAGCATCGACTTGTAATTACCATTTCAATTACAATGGTAGTGACCACAATGTTTCAGTTTCTCTGATGAAAACTAAAACATGGTCATCAAAAAAGTGTTGAAATGTAAGTGCTGAAAGACGAATGTCCAATGACATGATGTTGAAGTACCACACAAACATAGGGGGGAAGTGACTGCTTTAATAAAAACAACAATCAATTAACCTACATTCAAAACAAGATCAACATTTTAAAGAGAAAAAGACACTTATTTAGTCTTAATAAGCAGGAATGCAAAATAAATGACACCTTTAAAACAACATTGCTGATCAACAACTCATCCTGATTTACATCTAGAGTTGCCACTGTACCTAGTGAGTAAGAATATACATATACAGACTGGTCACCCACAACCGGAAATAATATGGAAATCTTGTGGGGGGAAACGACACTCTGAGAAGATATGCAACATGCAACAAGATATGCAACATCCACTTGGATGCTTCAAATTACTCTAACATACATACCTATGAAAAGGAGAAGTCTGGTGCACTTCATTGCTAATTTAGGGTAACATTAAATATAAAGCTTCTTTAAATTGATAAATCTAATCAATCTCACTGATAAAAGATTACAGTAATGAATGTAATTGGATTTGATAGAATGACAAGGTATAATTTAATTCACATGTAATGTATTTTATTGTTCAAATTCTGTGTACAGTTTGAAAATTCCTCCCAGTTTTGATATTTCTCTTTTAAAGTTGTAAATTGAAAGTTATCAATTCTGCTTAATTTATTACACAACTTAAAATCTGATCTTAGTTAATAAGAAACAACAATTCTGCAATAAAACATAAAGATTTTAATTTTTATAATACTGAATATTGCTTGTTGAGTATATATTTGTACTCTTTTTAATTGTAAATTAACATTAATCTTAAAATTTATTATATCACACATAAGTAATGTGCTATGGAATATTCATACAGAGTTTTTATAAAACATTAAAAAATTATAATGTTTCTCTTGTGAGTTCTTTATTTATTTTTCAATGTACAGTGTACTAAGATACAGCACTCTTTGCAAGGTCACGAATTTGCAAAGACTAAATAAAATAAAAAAGCACAAATCATTAAAGTATAATCACAATTGACTAAGACTAGATTATCACTTATGATTGAAACACAATATTAATTTGCTGGTTGCCTTCAACAGCCTCTGGGAAATGCATTGCAATGGTTTAACAATTTAAAAGACAAGCAAAACTACAAAAGGTACAGTGTACCAGATATACATAATATCAAAAATATCCCCAAGGGTTTTAAGGGTTTGTCATCCCATGTATGCGGACTTCAAGTCACTGTGTATAATTACATTTCTCATCATACGTCTTATCTGAAAAGACTATACTATGGCAAAGGTGTGTATGTACAGCTGTGTAACTCTATTGAAAAACTGCCTATTTGAAACACGTTTACACAACCCCACAACTGCCACACAAGCCACTAACAACGTGACCAATTACTGCAAATATCAGAGTAAACTTTACTTACCGCTGTCTACATTTGCCTGGAGCTTCTCCTCACCAAGTTAACACACTGATGTGTCCTGACTCCTTTTTGCAACTTTATTCAAGAAGTACAGTATAAAACAATACATGCTTGCTTGTCAGAGTACTGGCCAACCCATAAATCAACTGTGATCTCAAGGGAGGTGAAATACTGACGCAATATAGAGCAAAGGGTGGTGTATTTTTCAGAAAGTTATGATGCAGCTGTGAAAAACGTTTCTTAGCCTGACTGATGAAATGCACAATCTATAATCACAGATGTCAAATAATCACAAACTTCTCCAGTCCATGTTAGCATCTTCCAGGAGTGTGACTCTTGTTTTCCAGCTATACTGTATGAGCACCACACCTTCAAAAACACAAATACAGCCAGGGCCATCCCATGGGCGGTTACTGTCTACAGCCCAGAAGAAATCTTAACTATGTATTTATATAAAACACAATTTTAAGACCACTAGAAATTACAGTATTCTTTGGTTTGGCACTTGCATAATTTTTTTTCCCTCTCCGTTTATGAAAACCCTTAATTTACAAAAAGCTCCAACACAGTGCAAAAGAAGAGTAACCCAATATGGGAAAGGCAACAATTATTTGAATGAGTCATTCAAGAGATTTTCTTTTTCCAGGTCAACTCAGCTGGAAATAGAGGGGGGTATTTCTGTATTGTTCCTTTTTGCAGTGTGCTTAGAATGTTGAAAGTGCTTCTTTCATTGAGAGAGCAGAACACTCTCTCAGATGAAACTTGTTTAACAACTCTTGAGTGGAGGGTTTCCCAGAGTGAAAGAGTGCAGGAGAGGCTGAGAGGGAACTGGTGCCTGCTGATTAAGACCAGGAGGCCCCTCAGTTTTAACAAGCCAACAGCAGGAAATGTAAGGAGCTTGCTAACAGAAATAAATACCCAGCATGAGTTTTGTTGTGAAATTTATCAGAGCCTGTGGCATAAACAACATCTTCATGAGTTTTTCTTAATTCTTACACACCACACATTATTAGCATTCAAATATTGTTTTGCTGGATACTTTCCCATATACTTAGTGAAGCAGTGATGCTACTGTATATTTCAACACTTTGTTCTTAATTTAATCAATTAGTCTTGCAAGAAAAACAAAACACAGAAAGAACTTAGTTTTTTTTAATTTTAGACTTTTGTACCAACTGATAGTTGGGCAGAAAAGTAAAACGTTTAGGACTCTTCTACTGAATTAAGTGCATAAACCTTCATTTTTAGACACTGGGGAATGCTTCTAATTCATCTCCTTCACCTTAGGTGTGTGCACTGCCTGTGAATAAAGTAACTGACATGCACATTCAGTATAGCCTCTTTCCAGAAAACACCAAGCCCCACTCCACAAGGGAAAACATCTTTCCTCCTAAGAAAGTCTTTAAAATTAGTCCCAGCCATTTCTATGAGTAAAATCTTGCTTTACACTGATGATCTTAATGTAAGAGATAGTGTGGGACACTTCTGCACATAATAAATTGAGGAACAAGTAATAGGTTTATTCCATGCTGAAACACAACGATTCGGCTGTGAGGCCTTCTTCAGGTTTGAGGGACTGTTGTCTTTGTACGGCTGCTGTTACTGTATGTTTCAGTCCTTCAGTGTTTCTCGGTTATAGGGTTGATTTTTTGGTATTTGAATATGGACTGGAAAATCTAAACTGTCCCACTGTGTACTAGTGAATATGGAACAAATAAATATGAGTTAAACATTGCAAACTTAAGCTGTCCCTGTTGAGTATTTACACGCAGTTCCATGAATAGAAAAAAAGCCAAAAGCATGTGATTTAATGAGTACAATGAAAAGCCTTCTTAGTCCAAAAACATTATCAGAATTTTCCAGTAGTAATTCTTTGCTTTTCTAGGATGCTGAGCGAACGTCTTCATCAGCCTTTAACTTTTTAACAATTTGGAATTAAGTTTAAATAATTGTAAATACATATCTGCCATCTTTTCTGAGATCATATGCAGAGATTAAAATTGGCAAACTTTAGCTGGAAAACAAGAAGCTTGCATGCCATAAAGAAGTTGCTTTTATAAAGACTTTTATGAAGACAAACTATAAAATTAAAGGTTGCCAAAATACTTTCCTTTCTTCTTAGTTTTACTTAACTACAGTAAAATGCTTTTGTATTTCTTTCTGTATCAAGAAGCCTTTCAGAACAGTTGGCATTTCACCTTTCTAGTAACTGGCTACACTGACAAGCCCTCATACAGTATGAAGAGCAAAAAGCTAAAGTTTATCAGTTCTGGATTCCCAAATGCCTTAATCAGTAAATTAGTTGACTTGGAGCATAGGGTGAGCCATATAGTGCGGAAAGCGCAATTTGATTAGCGACTGGAGTGTCACTACCTAGCTGCAACTCTCCAGGTTGGAATGCATGATTGAAAGAGCAATGCTAGGATTCAAGGCATCATGAGTTGGCTAGGATGTTCTCTGCATGCCACAACAGCAATTCATGTGACTTGCCAGGCTGCCAATATGAGATGCAGTACTCCTCCAGATAGATGGTGTTACACTAAGACTCTGCAATGGTCACTGTACAGTATGTCAGATGACTAATTGGTGTGTTTGAGGAGTACATATATTTTCAATTTTCTCCACACACAATATGCACTGTAATGTGATTAATTTAAAAATCCACATTGGACACAAATAAAAACAGAAAAATGTTAGGCATATATAAACTTTGTAAGCATTAATAAACACTAATTTTCAATTTCTTTTCCTTCTCCAGATGTATTATTTTCTGATTTTCACTGTGGCTACTCGATAGAACATTTTCATGCTATAGTGTTATATAGCCTATATAGGCTTCTATAGTGGAAACATTTTGGAGTGTACAAACACAAGCTCTGTTTAGGTCTTTCCATATCTTTATGATTTTCTTTAGTGAACTCTGTCTCATGTTTTCAAAATACAGCAGAGCACAATTGTTGAAATACATCCCGTTTAACAATATTTGTTATGTTGAAAACTTACTGTACATAGATTGTGCTGCTTGAGTGCTTCCATCGTTTCCAAAAACACTGCAATACTTAGGTGAGCATGAGTGCTAGATACTTTAATGCCCTAAAATAAGTTTTATTGTGCTCCTGTTTATATTATGCTTGGCTTAGGACAAAACAATCACGGCATCCATTCCTGAATGTTAAAGTACCATGTTCATTCCAGGTATAGCCACACAGAACACATCAACCCCACATTCAGTGCACATGATCCAGTGCTATGAAAACCAAATATTGAATTGCTGATTATATGGCAATAAATTTTGGGTCCCAAGATGTGACCCCTTGTAACCAACAAAAAAGATCCTTAATTAGAGATGTCCCTGAAACACAACATACATACAGATGCAGCCATTCAAAGTGTGCGGTACAGACACATAACGCAGATAATTGGCTGCGGTGTCGCGTATCATGACGCAAGATGACGCGGTACGTGATTGGTTGACCGACAGGGGCACTCGTGGTCCGTTGGTCTGTCGTAGAAAGACTTACTGTAAACGTCTTTACTGTGCCCGTTGTAGATATTGAATTTTACCACTGAAGGGAAATCTTAGTAGCTGAGCATAAAAAGAATAGGAAAATACTGTAACGCGTGTGAAGGCCATAAACGATATTAATTTTGGAACATAAACATACAGTATATAGCTGGTCTTGGTACTTTAAAGAAACAAATACACACCAGTATTCCATTTCTCCCTAAACATTTTAAGCTTCAAAGTCTTTAACTAACGTGATACCGGAGTCAACAAGCATACTTTTAGAATTTGATTAATAGGGAATATAATATGGAATCGCGTATCTAAAGAATTTAATAATGGTATGATTATATTCGTGTACTGCGACAGGGCTGTGTAGGGCTGTTTCGCCTCCCTGTTCATGCAAGTTGTCTTGTAGCCTACTGGTCTACGTGCGTGACTAACAACGCACAGGTTGTGTGTTCGAATCCAGCTGGTGCTGGACTTTTCTTTTAACAAACATTTCTTCAAAAAAATAGAATAGCGATATTATGGACAATCAATTGACTTTTATATTTCAAAATATCGCAACATGATCGATTCTAAGTCATTTTTGATAACAATGAATAGTCACCTTCTTCCCTTCTGACAGCGGTTCCTGCTTCTATTGTGTGTGTGTGTGTGTGCAACAGAGTAAATTTTTATAGAGAAATGGAGGCTGGACAGTATGCGTTACAATATAAACATTTATATTGATTTAAATCGTGTTCTGATTTAAATCGCAAACGCGTGTTTAATTATGTGTTTTTTAATCATAATCAGGCTAATGCATTTCTACATTTTCTGTATGTACCAGCTTAGAGGTTCATACAGAAAGACAGCTTGTGTTTAAATTGAGTGTAAGGTAATTTATGCTTCTAAAGTCATGGTCAGCATTTATTATTGTACTGTGCTGTAAACTTTTTCTGTGCCTAGTCACATTATTTTATAGCGTTTTTATTGCGTTATTAAATCCGGTGGCGCAGTGTGTTAGTTTCCTGACTCCCATGTCACATGGTCTGTGATTGAATCCCATGGAACTATGACTTTATTTTTTAACAAACATTTCTTTGAAAAAATGAAACGTTTCCCTTGGTCAGAGATTGAATAAAACCTCACTCGCACCAAACAAATTTATATTTCTAAATATCACAACATGATCGAATTTAAGTCTTTTTAATAACAATTAATAGTCACCTATGCGTTACAAAATATACATTTATATTGATTTGAATCGCGCTTTGATTTAAATCGTAAACGCGTGTTTAAATATATGTGTTTAAAGGCGATATACTGTCTAAAAGCGCTGATTCCTATGGAGTGTGTTCCCCCGGGGATTCAAAAAAATTATTTTAAATAGGCTGATAAAGCTTAGACTACTGTAACTGTATTCTAGCCTGTATTACAACAGAACATTGGACAATGCAACATAAATTGCAAAAATGCACTTGGAATCTGTCCAAGCCCTCCAACAAAAATTATTTAAACTGCGACACTGATCATTCATCTCTAAATAAACTTTATTTTATATAGCGTTTTAAGCGAATAGGTAATTAGATTGCTCATAAACCTAATCGCTTTTTCTACATAAACACAGTGTGATTGCTCTCTGAAAATGCTTTTCCTTTATATTTAGGCTCAGATTTCAACTATAGATCGTATTATTATAAACTTTCTTGGAAAAATGTATTTTATGTAAACCATGTTTGCTATTAATTCATTTAGGGCTAAAATACGTTCATTGTCTTCCAATCGAGTCGAGTTGACATTGGAAGCTTGCCACACCCGGACTGTTAAACCAACGCATTAGCACGTCAAAGCCCATTGAGGGTATTGAGCCAGTATTGGCTTTAGTATTCCCCCCCTCTCCCCTCAATTCAATTCAATTCAAGGTGTTTTATTTGCATGACAGATGGGTACAAGCAGTGTTGGGTATGTATATTGTAACGCTTACGGCCGACTGTGTAAGAGCCGGCGTACCAGAGCAGCGCACCGAGGGAGCGTCTGCATTTATAACTTAGTTTTTAAAATTAGTCAAGCAATATGAAGCATCTCCTTTTACTTTTAAGTCCCTTAAATACATTGAGCACAGCTTTCTCACCACTTAAGATTGCTTTTGATACCATCCTTACACAAAGCAGAAGGGAAATCTTAGTGCCTGAGCATAAAAAGAATAGGAGCATACTGCAACGCGTGTGAAGTCCATAAACGATATTAATTTTGGAACTTAAACATACAGTATATGGCTGGTCTCGGTACTTTAAAGAAAACATACACACCAGTATTCCATTTCTCCCTAAACATTTTAAGCATCGAAGTCTTTAACTAATGCGATACCGGAGTCAACAAGCATACTTTTAGAATTTGATTAAAAGGGAATATAATATGGAATCGCGTATCTCAAGAAATTAATAACGATATAATTATATTCATGTTGCAAAAGAACTGCAACGGACATAAAAACTCCCTTGCTTTTAACAGAGCGTTCCATAATTTCTAACTACGAAAATGATTTAAACTGCGACACTTATCATTCAACCAGAGCTCGAAATATCACAAGGATCCTCTAGAGCACAGCAAAGACTGTATTAAAAGAATCACGTATCTCAAGAAATTAATAAGATATAATTATTGTTTTTATGTCCACTATAACAGACAATCTCCTTTGCTTTTAACCGAGCGTTTAATAATTTCCTAAAATGAAAATGATTTACTTTATTTCCCTCACGGGATCAATAAAAGTATCTATCATCTGTCTAAACTATGGGACAGAATTCTGGGGTCTCCCCATACCAGAGATTATGGTAGGGCTTCAGAATGGTGATTGGCCAACCAACAAAAACAACCATATAAACATAATACCAACCAAAAACATAGATAACGACCACAATACAAAATCAAATATATCAAACCATTATACTCTCGCCAATTCCTCCAATTATCATAATCCCACCCCTTATGCAAAACCAAACCCTCCTCCCATCCCAGTTTATCCTCTTTATCATCCTCAAAATCTACCTCGATTTTCAACTTAAAGCATTACTGCTTACTGGGTTTTTGAGGGGGGGGGGGGGGGGAGGTGTCTTTCGCTGGCAATCTCGCCTGCTTCCACTACTCAACCCCCTCTCTGCCGGAGTGCTGGCTGTGACCAATTAAACCGGTTTCACAGGTATTCAAAGTAGGAAGTACAGTGTTAAGTGGTAGCTGGGCTACTCCCTCAATAGAATCGCTTTAACATGCTAATGCGTTGGTTTAACAGTCCGGGAGTGGCAAGCTTCCAATGTCAACTCGACTCGATTGGAAGACAATGAACGTATTTTAGCCCTAAATGAATTAATAGCAAACATGGTTTACATAAAATACATTTTTCCAAGAAAGTTTATAATAATACGATCTATAGTTGAAATCTGAGCCTAAATATAAAGGAAAAGCATTTTCAGAGAGCAATCACGCTTTGTTTATGTAGAAAAAGCGATTAGGTTTATGAGCAATCTAATTACCTATTCGCTTAAAACGCTATATAAAATAAAGTTTATTTAGAGATGAATGATCAGTGTCGCAGTTTAAATAATTTTCGTAGGAGGGCTTGGACAGATTCCAAGTGCATTTTTGCAATTTACGTTGCAATTTAGAGCTTTCTGGCAAGAGGAGACACCCAAATTATAATGTAACATGCCACTGTTTGTGCATGAACAAAGTTATACTGCAATTTTCCTTAGATATGCGATTAAAAAAAATTTTTTTTTGAATCCCCCGCGGAACACACTCCATAAGCATCAGCGCTTTTATACAGTATATCGCTTTTAAACACATATATTTAAACACGCGTTTACGATTTAAATCAAAACGCGATTCAAATCAATATAAATGTTTATTTTGTAACACATAGGTGACTATTCATTGTTATTAAAAAGACTTAAATTCGATCATGTTGTGATATTAAGAAATATCAATTTGTTTGGTGCGGGTGAGGTTTTATTTAATCTCTGACCAAGGGAAACGCTTCATTTTTTCAAAGAAATGTTTGTTAAAAAATAAAGTCATAGTTCCATGGGATTCAATCACATTTATACATTTTAGAAACGTTTCATCCATACAAACACCACAAAACTATTCTCGATTGTATTTCTGAATGGTATGTTACACTTAGTTCACTGTTTTAAATACATCTAATTAAGAAAGTTAAGTGTTAGCATAAACTATTAGCAATAATATTAAATTTAGCACTGTAATAAGTTGTTGCACTTTCCCCCGCATCTTGTAAAAATATATTATCATTGTTCAAATATACATTAAATCTGACTATCATATAATAAGTTAAATACAAAACTAAAGAAAAAATAGGGTTAAATATAATTCAAAATATTTTGCTAACAATGTTAACTGTTTATAAATAATAAATTGTATTAACTAAAGAGTAGGATGGCACAGTTGTTAGTATGCTTTTTGTTTTGTTTTGTTTTTCATAAATACAACAGTAGTACCTGATGTCTCAGTGGCTTTCAAAATTAAATTATGCATGCAAACCTGTGAACTAGAAAGATAACTAAGATATCCATCCATTTATAATGGTGGCAAAGTGGTTAGCATTGCTATCTTGGAGCACTGGGGTCCTAGGATCAATTCCTGCCATCCTGTGTGTGTGGGGTTTGCATGTTCTCTCTGGGTTACATGGTTTTCTCCATATGTGTGATATGACTCCCTCTCGCACTCCAAAACATACTGGTAAGTTAATTGGTTTATGGGAAAACTGGCCCTGGTGTGTGTGTGTTTGTGTCTGTCTGTCCTGTGATGGACTGGCGCTATGTCCAGGGTGTATTCTGCCTTGTGTCCGTTGCTTACTGGGATAGGCTCCAAATCCTCTGTACTGGATAAAGAGATTAGAAATGGATGGAAGTAAAGGCACTGTGTGGATGGAACTATACACAGTGTTAGAAACCCACTATGAAATGGCAGCATCTCACTGAGAATAAAATATTTTATAGTGCTGGCTTAAGGAAACAGCCTTTCCACATCAGTATCCATACCTAGTTATTTAAACAAATTGCCTCTAATTATAAACATCTTAATATGCTGGCTCTGTGGATCCGCATCAGCTATGTTTGCCCATTTCTTCAATTCATGTGCATCCAACACACAGTTCAACGCTAGCAACTACACAAAATCTAAAATACAATCCCCATTTCAGTATCTATGTAAACATACAGTCTGTTAACTTCATCATCTTCATCAAAAGTATGCCTAACCCCATTAGGAAGTGTTCTTGTTATCAGTGTATTCCTCAGCTATCCCAAAATTATCTTCTTCTTACCAACATCTCTAGTCTTTTATCCTGCAATAACTCAGCCAACACTTAAATCTCCAAAAGCTGCTTGTGTTAATTTCTTGAAATCACAAATATCATGTGTAAATACTGGCCATGTAATACTCTGCATTGTGGAATAATAGTTTATTTTAAAGGGAACTAGAGAAACTAAGAACTAGAGAAATCAAGAAAGGCTTTTTTTCTAGAATTAATAAATGCACATCCTGTTCACTGGGGAAATTAAATCCACACCGAGCAATCTTCAATATGTTCAGAATATGACAGCGAGAATCCTATCAGGGATGCATTACACCTGTTTTCAAGTCCTTGCATTGGTTATCTATCAGGTTTCGAGTCAACTTCAAAATCCTCATCCTCATTCAGTACCTACAGTATATGGCTTATTATCTGTCTACTCCCCACCTTTGTCCGTCTGACTCTGGTCTTCTAGCTGTCCTCAAGAACATCTACATTCTGTGGGTGACAGGGTCTTCTCTAGCTGCACCCCAGAGCTCTCAATTTGTATTCCCAGTGATATCAGTCACGTACCCTGAGTGCATTTAAATCTAACCTCAGAACCTTTCTTTTCAGAAGACTTAGTGTCTGTGTCTGCTTCATTTTCTAATTTTGGTAGCACCTCTAACTGCTTGTCTTTCTTATATGTATTTACTTTGTAATCTGTGGTCCTTTTATCTGTTTTTATATCTACTGTATTGCTTTGAGATGCCACTTTTAAAGGTGATATATAAAATAAAGTTTTTTATTATTGTTATAGAGAAACATGATCAGTTTTCCCTGGTTCAGATAAAAAGATCTAAAGCATACTAGTTTGTCACTCTTCTCATTCCCTTTGCTAAATAACTTTTCATACTAATCTGATCAATCTAACTGCCTGTTTTCTGTGCTTTCTCTATCCTGCTAGATTTGCAATTATTCTGAAAATTTTCTTCTTGAAATAACTCATTTCTAAATACCTTTTTTCACTGTTAACATCTTGCAGCAACTCTGCTACAAAATATACACTTAGCACAGTTCATCCTGCTACCAACATTGAATAAAAAAAATCTTATGATTTCTATATTTATGTCTTTATTTAGTGGTTTCATTAGTGACAAAGGCTTAACTTTCTTGGAAAAATGTATTTTATGTGTTGCGGAAAAAACTGACTTGCTTTAACAAAATATGTTTACAAATCCTTTCACCTGGCAATCTACATGAATGCCCAACTATCTGAGAAGCCCTCCATGAAACCATAGTTGCTATTAATTCATTTAGGGCTCACTGACAGAATTGCTGTTTTGTATGCATGCTAATTTCTGATTCCTCACTCTGTTTCATGTTTATAGATAAGACTATTGATCGCGAAAGGAAATTGATGTACATGTTTGCATGTTCTTTTGTAACATACACCTTTTTGTGATTTTTTTGTATATCTAAGCAAGTGTTCCTGCATCCCTCTTCTGCACTATAGGCATGGCTTTTTTTCTGTTTGCTCCATTTCTAAAACTTTTTGCTCATGTGCATTTTTGTATTTTTTTACACCTCTAGCACTTTAACTTCCTGAATTTTCATTTGCCTTAATTTGTAGAATGAATTTGAGTTTTAGCCTTAAAAATCTTAAGTTTTCACTATCTTTTGTTTCTTGTCCTACAACTGTTATTATTGATCACCGAATTATTGTACTTGACATTACTTCATTCAGCCTTTCCTGAACATCTATGACAGGCAGAGAGAGTGCTGTTTCTGGTGCGATCTTTTGCAGCTGACATTTCACTGTTTTAAACGAACAAGAAATTAGATTGCTCATAAATCACTTATCCTATATAAATACAGCGTAATTGCCCTCCGAAAATCCTCTTTTTCTTGGTCGTTTCAGAGACCTTGATCAAAACTGATTTTAGATGTCAGAAAGGATTTATTTTCTCTGTATTTCCTACATTGCTTTGTCGAGATTTTAACTTTATATTTAGGCTCAGATTTCAACTGTAAATCGTACACTAATTAATAGCAGTAAATACTGATGTTTTGCTCCCTCTTACCACAAAAATATATATGTTTTGTAGCTGGGATGAACTTTATTTTGTACGCGTAGCTACTACCATTCGGACACGAAGCGGTTAAAGATGGCGGCAAATCAGACACCCAGAGAGGGTCTTCTCATCTTCTCGCCTCCATAATTAAAATGCCAAATAGGAGTGGCTTAAGCGACATAAACAGTCGTGTAACTGACAGTTTGAGGTAGCCTATCGTGTAAATTTTGCTTTGTTGCTGATAGGTTAAGCTTTCGAAACTCTGCCCCAAAGTCATGTGACTGATTTTTCGCCCTGTTTCGTTGGTTAAACGCAATGATCACAAGCACCACCATGGTAACTGAGATGTGTAGTTTTTAATTCCGTTTGAATTATAACTGTACGTACTGTCTTCATATTTGGCCAGGGCTTTAAAGAGAAGGCGCGCCAAAAAATTTCGGTGCCATCGTCTCCGTTTTAAAGGTACCCCCGTGCTGGAAGAATTTGACCTCGGAACGTTAGCCCAGCGTACTCCTAGGTACTGTAACTGTCGTGTGGATAGTTTCACAAGAATCAGACAAATGTTTAAGCATCGCTTGTTCTAGATAAAACTGCAAAAAAAACAAAACAACAACCCATAATGTACTTCTTTGCGGCTCTGTTTGCCCAAATCATATATTCACAACGTGAAATCTAGAAAATAATATTACGTAACCAAAATCCGCAATATGGAAACAGAACCTGTGTAATTGTTGATAAATGATGTACTCGTAACATTTTTACAAGACGAACTACAACATTTAAAAAATGACTTGTATGTTCTTGATATCTCTAATCAATCCACGGGGACATTGTTAAAAGCAGAGTCCCAGCACAAAACGAAACTAAAACGCATACCGTTTCGCGCTTCTTATTAGTTGCTCAAAAGTAATTTGACCATATGAAATGCATAATATAAACCTAGAAACATATACGTGAGCAGTATTTACGCACTGTAGTATCGGTCGGTGTTAAGACATACCTCTCAAATACTATAAATCAAGTTAAAAATATCTCAAGACCGATTCTGGTCATAATGAAACCATGTTTCGTGTATGTTTTCTTTAAAGTACCGAGACCAGCCATATACTGTATGTTTAAGTTCCAAAATTAATATAGTTTATGGCCTTCACACGCGTTGCAGTATGCTCCTATTCTTTTTATGCTCAGCTACTAAGATTTCCCTTCAGTGGTAAAATTAGATATGAATATTCAATACTTAAACGGGCACAGTTAAGACATTAAATATACATATACATACTGTATACAGTACAGTTTGCATACGGTAATATATTTTTGTTCCTAAATCAATCTCTTTTATGAGCATGTGAAAGGCATGGTGAATCACTGTACTTTGCATGATTGGAAACAAATGCGTGATTGCGAAATGCTGTGGTGTTACTTTTACAAAGACGGTCAATGAAAAAAAGAATGTTGACCAGGGCAATACTTTGAGTTTACACTTACAGCTTGTCCAAGGTCATTCATTATTAATACTATTAGTAATATCTTCGTTAAAGACTGATGGCCACAGCTCAAACATGAGAGGTTGAGCTTTATTAGCTCCACCTTGCGGAAATTCCGGATACTATTATTTTGCTTGTCGTATTATAGGAGAATTTACGGTAACTAGCGGTATTTACCGGTAACTCGCGGTATTTACCGGTAGCTTGCGGTAGACTGCGTACAGCGTACCAGAAAATAATGCGGTATCGCCCACGCATTTTGAATGGCTGCATCTGTACATTTCTAAGAAGGCTTTCCCATTCAAATGCTTTGGGGAATCTGTCTTAAAAGAAGACAGAAGATAGAACAGACCTAGTATTGCCCTGGTCACAAGATTACAGACAGTTAGAATGTCCTGCCAGTGTTTATACTCATTCATAAATTCACATGGCATGGTTAAAAATGCATAACGGAATTTAAATGCACTGTGCACAAACTACCTTGGGTAATGCATCAAAATGATAGTAGAAGCTATGAACAGCAAATCATTTTATTAATCCCAAGGGTGATAAGAACATCACTGCAGATTCACCTTTAGGTCTGAAGTGGGATGAAGTGGTAATAATAAACTTTATTTTAGATAGCATCTTTAAAGGTGGCTTCTCAAAGCGCTTTACTGAACAACAACAACAACAACAACAACAACAACAATAAAAGAAAAGGAGCAAAAAGGCAGTGTTGTTAACTTCTGTCCCACTGTGCCAAATTGAGTATCTTAGTCAAAGATAAAATATAGTTAATAGAAAATCAAGCATTTTTGATCCAGAACTGTACCAAACTGAGGTATTAAGCAAAAATTACCATTATCAGCTAAAAACAGCCCTTCACAAAATAATAGCACCAGAGAAAACACATTAATGGCAGCTTATTGAAGTTATTGCTGCCTTAGGTTATGGTACATTCAAAGATTTTAAACTGGAATTTTAAACCAGGATTGAATTTACTTTTCTGTCAAATTCAATATGAATGTGCAAGAAAGAACACTATACAATGCACAAGTTTCTGAATAATGACAACACACTATTGCTGATTTCTTTAGGTACACCCTCCACCTTCTGCAAAGATTAAAGGCATTACCAACACTCATAAACACTGTTTGCCCTATTTATTTATTTATTATGTTTTGAGCTCATCCCAGAATTTTAAATAAAACCCTATTAAAGATAACCAGGGACATTATATGATGTAATTTATAGGCACATTTTTGCCAAGTAGTTCAGTGACTGATAAAAACAGGAGCTGAATTAAAGTATGCTCATTGACTCAGGTTGACCCATTTTCCACTAATATACTGTAGATGCTCGTTAATGAGCTGTTCCATTTAGCTAATTGTACAGAATGACCAGAGCATGCCCACTTCGTGGTGCTGATGAGCAGGTGTGAGGTAAGGTCACAGATGGAGAGAAGCACACAAATATGAGCCACGAGATGGCAGCACAGGACTAGTTCTTATGATACCAAGCTATGTTCATTTGCTCTACGGAACTGAGAAGTGAACACAAGATAAAGTGTCCACCTCAAAACAAATGTTGATTGAAACCTCCAGCACAACAAACAGAAACCAAATGAATTACTAACAACAGATGTACACTTCATACAGTATAATGCCTGCAAATGGTGTGCACAGACATGTATGAACAGCTATTAAAAGCAGAGATTTTCCAGTAAATTTCATGTCACATACATTCACCAATCGAAAATAAAACATCTGACTCTTAACACTACATCTCTAACATTACATTAAAAACAATTTGCTTTCTGCCTTCTTTCCTGCAGGAAAATCTTTTTGTTCAGTGTGTAACATTTTGAAAGTTGGTACTGTAGTTCAATTGAAAGTTGAAATGAAATTCAATTGAAATTCAATTAAATTAAATATAATTTAGAGACCAGTAAATTACAATAGCAGCCCTAAAGAAAAATGGAAAAACCTGCTAAAGCCCTGTGCTGAAGCCAAAGCATTCTGATAAAATGTTGGATATTGATTTTCTTTCTCAAAATACACTCCTTATGACCTGAACATAATCTTAGTGCATCCTGATCCAAATAGGAGTAACAAACAGTCTGGAGAGTAACAATGTTTTTTTTTTTATCATACAGTACCTGGCCACACATACGTATTAATAGGTTAAATGTTATTTATGTCATAAAGTGATGACAAAGCACACATTTTCAGATTAAGAATGTGAGCAATCACTCACAAGGAGTTATATGTATGGACATTAATTAGCTCTTGTCCAATCACAATGCTACAGAAAAAGTACAGTAACTGTCTCACAACTTTTCATTCATATTAGATAAGATACAATAACTTGAATAAAATTCAGTTCATTAATGTGACCAACACCAACCAAAGAAACAAAAACATCACAGATTTAAGGGTAAAGTGACTTAGAGAACTGGGAGCAAAAAGAGAAGGGATCTTACCTGTAGAGTTAGAGCCCAAAGGTGTTCCAAGGGTTAACCATGAAAAGGGATGGAAACATTAAAAGAATAAATAATCTGTGTTATGGTAGTATATTCCTTATACTATAGAACTGTACAGAAAAAAATCAATTTAATGAGGATTTAAATAAAAACTAGTTTAAAGAGCTAAAACGGTTAACCAATTGAAGTGTCAAACCAGTATCCCATTATAGCATAATCACTAGTTTTCCTTTAATTTTTTTAGGAATTTGATGGATGAGATGTTAATCCTAGTTTGGAAACACCCACGCACTGATGACAGTAAATTATTGTGTGCTGAAAAATTTGTGGTTATACAATCCCCAAAATCCTCCAACATGCCAGATAGAGATCTCTGCTGATTCCTTCATCTCTGGCCTCTCCCAGGTGACTCAAGTAACAGCAACAAATAACAACAGCCCAGAGAAGCTTCTTTTATCTTTTTGATATTCAGGGCACACAGCCTCAGACTCCATAGTGGAGGCTGTAATTGCATCTCCAGCCGCCAAACACTGCCACCACACCAGACTACCACAGGATGAGTTCCAGCAGTGCTGCGGTTGTGGGGGCGACAGCATCGTGGTTGGCTCTCCTGAGAGCCAAGCCACAGCTGCTCACTCATACACACTGGATAAATCCATAGTGGTCTCTGAAGTAGGTGACAATGGTAAGCTAATATTACAGGAATTCAAAGGCTTCATAAAAGTATCTTGACAGATTGTCTCCCTGTCCCTCCACAACCACCCCCTTTTTATGAAAATGTTTAAACTTTTATAGGTTTTGGTTTTCTTTAACTTTTAAGTTTCACTGGTGGTTTTATCAGGGCAGCTGTCACACTGTAGTTTCAAGGATAAAAAGTTCAGCGTTTACAGCATGGAAAAGATGTCTAGGGGCTATGATCCACAAATTTTCTGTGGGCATAGACATCTTCTGGTTGGGGATCAAATCTTGTGAACTCCAAAGTGTCTCTCTGCCAGAAGTGCTGTCAGATTCTTAGTGGTTAGTCTAAAATAATGAAATCCTTACATTTAATAATTTGCATTGAAGATATTATATATTATGTAATCAAAGATGCTGAAATGAGGGAGATCATTATAAGCTTCTTAGAATTAAGTCAACTTCATAAATTAATCACTGATCCAGAAAAGAAATATAAGTATAAAGATATAAAGATATAAGATGTTGCATCTGAGAGCAAGGCAGTAAGCATTATTTTACTGTGCCTTATACAAGGCTAAAGGAAACTAGTTTATGCAAAAAATGACTTCCTCATAGCATTGGATATATATTATTAATAAAGAATCCCAATATGACTTAACAACTGATAAAATAATGTGATAATATGATAAATATTACATATATTATTAGCAAATGACCATATTGTAGTTATCAAAGTATTGTTCCTTTTTAATGTCGGAAAGGATTTTAGCACTATTGAAATTATACATATTGCAGCCCCTAATAAATGGATTCTAATCATGTGTTCCTTTCAGCAAGCACCACGTTCTAATTCTGTTCAGTTTCTTTGATGAAAAGCCCATTGGAACAAACCTTACAGAGCAAAGTACTTATTTCCTCAGACAAGATGTATACACAAGGCAATTATTTTCCAGGATTTTTGGATAATTTTCAGAATCCACTGTTTCATTGGCGACAAAAGGGACCTCATAGTACTGCACCTGAGTGACTAATGAGAAACACTTTTCATTATACTATCAACCTGTGTAAGTTTAATGACAATAAAGTTGAATTGAAAGTTGAATTGAATTGAATTTGGTTGTTAAATTGAACAATTCTAAATTCATGAAGCCAGTGAAACATTTGCATCCTTAATATCCTTGCTGAAAGTATCTTTAATCAATAAGTGTATTGCTGATTCCAAAACGACACACACAGTACAGAGAGAAGAGGACTTGCTATTTTTTTTCAGCAATTAAATAAGATAAGAATACATGGGAAAAGATAAGATGCAGGGAGAAAATATAAATATTAAACATGTTCAATTTCTTGCAAAAATGTTGGATTTTAGATTTTGAATAACAGTCTTTTAAAATAATAAAGAAATCTTCATTGTTTTCAAGTGTAATAGTGCAAAGCCTAACTCTTAGGGTCAGATATCTCTTCAAATTCTTCCAATCTTAGTACCATTCTGCACTTAAGACTGGAATCTATATTGATGTTTATGAGAGAACTATATGACTAAACCACAAGAACCAAGGCAAGCTGGAAAAGCCTGGAGCCAGTGATATGAATACAAATACAACCTTTAACCTCACTGCATTACAATTTATGCATCAGATGGCTGCTGAAGTTGCAGAATATTAAAAAGAATGACTGAAATTATGGCTAAACTTCCATCATACTCAGTTTGAATGATTTCTGCTAAGTTTATAATTAAATGTATTTTTAAATGCATTCAGTAAGAGAGCGAGGTCTGTTTTGTTCTGGCTTACAATAACAAGCAGAGTTTTAGAACCTAATGGAATCTGTATCTGTAATCTATATTTATGAATATAACAGCAATGCAAATCCCTTTAAATAGGACTGGACATCTTAAAAAATCAATTCCAATATTTCACATGCCTTTCCCAACAACATTCAATCAAATACTTTATAAACGCTAAGATGGGACTCTTCTGGCAGTAACAGAGCACAAATCCCTAAACTAGCACAGGCACTATATGCACTGATGACCATTTTCAAAAACTACTCTTTACGTCTTTGACAGGATGGAAGAATAAAAATCTCCATGGATGTTTATGCAGTGGAAACTGACTCCATCAATTCTGTATACTTATGTGAAAATGGAAATCATAGCACTCCTTTCAAAATTTCTCTTCACATATTGCACAAAATAATACAAAGGATTAAGCAAACATCTTAAACCAATATCCATCCATCTAAGATAACAAGACTATACTTTCAGACGCAAATAAAAAGCACTGACACTAATGATTTCCTAGAGGTTTCATTAACTGGCTTAGCAGTCACACACACATTTACCCCAAAGCTATTGCCATACATACAGTACAGCTTAAAAAGAAGCAAAAGAATCAAGATATAAATAACATTTTTTTGTTTTTCTTAAGGCTTACACTAGCTAATTTAACACTTTTAAGATTCAGTTTTCAACAAAATGTGACAGATTCAAATCAAAACAAAAATGTTCATTCACAAATGAAATAAAGTCACAATACTTTATTTCATGGAAGATCCAATTCTGGTTGTTCTGTACCCCTTGTCTGTTCACTTGCATGTAGCACTGTTATTGCAGTTTACCATTAAAAAAATAGATTTTATAGCCTCTTTCAACACCAGAATCTTAAGGCTTTTTGTAAAAATACACAAAAAGATGCACCAAACTTGTTTTTTTCTGAAAATGCTCTAAAATGAACAGCCAAAACAATCCCAAACAATCCACACGCATACTGTAAAGTCAACCAGCTTTTTACAAGGGATATTGTCTGAGATTCTTCAACATGGCTGGTAAAACCACTACAAATAATCAGAAAGATAAGTCTTACCAAGATAAGCTTATGATATTAAGTATATCTTTTACAACACTCATAAATAAGTTATTTCAAGATATGTTAAAAAAGTGGTTTCTGAAATGTTTGTTTATTCACATATCCAGAGATCTGAATTCCCGCTGTCTTCTGTGTTTTTGTCTTGACCGCAATCAGACTTAATGCTTTGTGTGGCCAGAAAGGTGCTCTAAAAAACAGGTATCATCACCAGCCAGCTACACCATAACTTTCTTTCTCAATCTTCACCATGCTGACGGCTTGGATAAGGGAAGATGAAGGGAGAAAAGTTATTTACTTTTTTATTTCAGGCAAAAATTAAATTACATTAGATTACAGTATGTTGAAGCAGATGCCTAACATAAAATTGTAAAATGAGATCTAGTGATATCTAGTGCACAGAAGAGGCAGAGCCCACAATGCCATTTTGGCACAAACATCTACAGTATCTTCACATGTGACAGGGGCTGGGGTATGAATTTCATATGGATGCTGCTTACATCTAGGTAAGATCATGCCATTTTTATTACTATCTGTCTTTACATCTTCAAAACCATATCCATTTTCCCATGTTATATTTACTGCAAGACTGCAGAAAAAACTTGGTCCTTGATTGGTATCTCAACCTTTAAAATTTACTTGATAAAGTCATGTGTTTGCCATCCAATTCTGCACTGAACCTTAATCCTGTTCTTTTTTCTGTTACATTAGATACACACAGTTAATCTGGTTGTCAGCAAGACTAAAGAATAATCAGATCCTGTTTCAGCCTAGTTAACTTTATCAATTGTTACTTAGGGAGTAAGATTTGCATCTCTATGTTTTCTCACATTCACATTTCTTATAAGTTACTATCTCCTCTGGATCAGTTCTTAGACACTGTGTTGAGCTACAGGCACAGCTACAGTACATAAAATACTGTATATGCTTCTCAGAATATTCATCTAGTCCTAGCAACAGTGAAGTTAATATGTAAATGCCATCCATTATATTAATACTTACATCAAAATTAAGGTCACTGTTCCAATAACGGTCTATTAAACAGGGATTTCTCGTTAAATTGGGATGATTTTATTCTGTACAAAAGCAATAACAGATTAACTGCATACATGACTGTTTCCTTAATTGTACTTAATTGTAGTTTGTAGTTCTGAATGTCTATGATCTTGGAAGATGTGGCCACTGTACAATTTGCATGGAAATTCAATCTGTAGGTGACAGTATTTTTTTTCTTACAGTCATTTAAGTGTATTCAGCCTCATCAAGCAGATAAGTCACTAAAACAGAGAAAGACACTATCTCCTGACAACATGAACTCTGTGTACTAAACCACATTTAAAACAAGTACACTTTCTTAAATGCATATATGTTTTATCTTATCTGTCTTCCTCGTACCTCTGAATTGAAATATATTAGCATTTTAGAGATTGTTTTAAAAACTTGTTGCTATGACTGTTGAACAGAAAGGTGGGCTTGGGTACAGGCTTCATGTTGTTGGAAACTGCTGTCTTTCTCTATTCCTGAAGTTTGTCTGCTTGATCAGATTTAATGCAGCTGAGTCCCTGGATAAATCATCATGTATTGGAAGGAATATATTAGGCTTCCTCCCTCATGTTGTTACATCTTACTTTTTCTGAATTGTTTGGAATGTATTTTTGTGGTTGTTGAGGCCCTATAATACTAATACTTCCCTGACTGGATAGTGTAGCATTCACATACAGTAGCAGCATTGAGAGCAACATCAACTGAAAAGATTAGTTGCTACAGCAATGAAGCCTTTCTCAAAACCTATTTTAATTAGTTATAGCTAAATGAGAACTATCATTTTGGTAAGCTGTAACAAAAAACCAAAATAATAATAATAATAATAATTGCTTACACTTATATAGCGCTTTTCTGGACACTCCACTCAAAGCGCTTTACAGGTAATGGGGACTCCCCTCCACCACCACCAATATGCAGCATCCACCTGGATGATGCGACGGCAGCCATAGTGCGCCAGAACTCTCACCACACATCAGATATCAGTGGGGATGAGAGCAGAGTAATGTACCCAATTCATAGAGGGGGATTATTAGGAGGCCATGATTGGTAAAGGCCAATGGGAAATTTGGCCAGGACAGGCCAGGGATACACCCCTACTCTTTTCGAAAAGCGCCCTGGGATTTTTAATGACCACAGAGAGTCAGGACCTCGGTTTTACGTCTCATCCGAAGGACGGCGCCTGTTTACAGTATAGTGTCCCCGTCACTATACTGGGGCATTAGGACCCACATGGACTGCAGGGTGAGCGCCCCCTGCTGGCCCCACTAACACCTCTTCCAGCAGCAAACTTAGTTTTTCCCAGGAGGTCTTGCATCCAGGTACTGACCAGGCACACACCTAATTAGCTTCAGTGGGTTGCCAGTTGTGAGTTGCAGGGTGATATGGCTGCTGGCTGACACAACATTCAATCAATGTTATGTTTTGCTCCTCTATAGACAAACACTTGCAGCAGGAGAATAACCTGAACAAACCACGCCTAGGTTGCAATAAATGACCTGTATTACACTTATTTCAGATTCAGAGAAACAAATGAATGTTTACTAATGAGAGGTGGCACACCTAGCTTTCTTCTGTTTTGGAAGCTAATTGATCTCATCCAGCCATTGATGAGAAATAGAAAGTCAGAAAAATCCTGGACATATATATACCTTGTATCAGGACTGATTAAGACACATGTCCAGAAAGACTTCTCAGGCTACTGGAAGAAAAAAACGAGGTCAAATGAAAATATCAGTTGGTATACAGTATATTTTACAAAAAGCTAACTCCCTTGTTATGTGCCTAAACAGTTCAAGCTAAACGATAAGAGGCTATTTCCAAGTTTAAGGCCTAGTAAACGGTGCTGAAGAATTGTCTTTTTGGCTGTCAGATTCTAAATAATTTATTATTAATATATTATTTTCACTTATTGCTCTAGTCACATTTTGTTTACATTACTATCTCTACAAATGTACTTTGAAAAAAGGTTATGAATAATATTGAAATAATTTAGGCTATATTTTGCTGGCACACAACAGATATTCTAGTTAGGCTTTGTTTAGATGTTGTTGTTAGTCACAGGCTACCTGGGGATAAAATGGGAATAACGTGTTCAGATTAGAGCTCTATTCTATTCATTGACAAAAGAAAGGTGAACAAAAAGCAGGCAACAGATTAGAAAACTGCTTTTCTCTGTCTCCAGTCACATGACATGTCTGTTTCTAGACAATAGCTCACTAAGGCACCTAGACGAAGAGTGATTTCAAAGTAACAGCAGTATAACCTGCAAACCTGGATGTCAGGAGACAAAGCTCAGAAAACAGAGCTATCCCTCTACCATCACCAGGAATACTTCAGAATACTATTTGTTATGTTTCTTTTCTTTATGCATTTGAATACAGTCTGCTTCCCACCAGCCTGCTCCGTGCTTTATTGTGAAATATGAAATCACTTCTTTTATTGACAAATACCTTGAATTATCAGCATCAGCTACAGCTGGGGAATGGATGATTTTCTCTGTTAGTCATTATCATCAATCATTAATAATAATTTGCTGTCTGACAAAAAATGCTTATATAAAGTATTGTTGTTCCCTCTTTGTCTGGCTTAAAGAACTCTTTGGGCAGTAAGATTACAATTATTGAGAAATTGAATCAACACAGAACACCACGATACATTTCTGTTTCTAAATATAAGAATAAATGTAAAGCCTTTTGAAAATAGATTTAGGGCTCTTATGGCATAAATTTCATGTTTACGTATTTGTTTTTTAACAATACAATTCACAGTGAATATATATATTTAAATGTCTCTTCCTTTTAAATGTAATTTGAAGAATTTACTCTGTAAAAAAAACTTGAAAAAAATATTATGCCCTGGATATTTAGGAAAACAAAAATTATTATGAGTTTAAGAAAAAGGCAACATTTCCCATCATACTGTCACAAGTTTTGACCCTGACACACAAATAAAATCTGCATAGTATTCAACTTTGGAGCTTACGTCCTTTGTTTTCTTGTCTTTTCCATAGCATTTTTGAAACAGAGAGTTAAAGCAATTGCTGATATGTTTTTCTGGATGCAGGGTATAACTGTTCACAAATTCAGAAATACTGAAAAAAAACCTTTCTGTGTGGAAGAATTAAAGAAAGGTGAAGACACATTCCACATGATTGGACAATTTTGCCATCAGACATCCTGCACCCTATCAACACAAACAAGCTAACTTGATGAAAGCACCAAAGATTCTGTGGAAATCACATGCAGTACTGCATGTTTGAAAGGATATTACAGGATACACAGCTAGCCAAGAACAGCAATCTTTCAAAGTGAACAGTTTTAAATCATAATCAATGTGCACTTTTCAAATGTTGTCAGAATATTATTGAAAGGGAAAGAGAACAACCTATCATATGCTCAAGTATGGCTACTTTTACTTTCATACACAAAAACAAAATATACAGTAATGGGGGGTTTACAATAGCATTACAAATGCTTCTGCAGTTACCAATGTATATTTAGTATATCCTCCTTTTCTGGACACTCAACTCAAAGTGCTTTACAGGTAAAGGGGACTCCCCTCCACCACCTGGATGATTAGACGGCAGCCATACTGCCCCAGTATGCTCACCACACATCAGCTATCAGTGGGGAGGAGATAAAGCCAGTGGGAATTATTAGGAGGCCATGATTGGTAAAGGCCAATGGGAAATTTGGCCAGGACACCAGGGGAACACCCCTACTCTTTTTAAGAAATGCCCTGGGATTTTTAATGACCACAGAGAGTCAGGACCTTGGTTTTACATCTCATCTGAAGGAGTGCGCCTGTTTACAGTATAGTGTTCCCGTCACCATACACGGGCATTATAACCCACACAGAACACAGGGTGAGCGTCTCCTACTGGCCCCTCTAATACCTCTTTCAGCAGCAACCTTAGTTTTTCCCAGGAGGTCTCCCATTCAGGTACTGGCCAGTCTCACACCTGCTGAGCTTCAGGGGGTTGTCACTTGTGAATTGGGAGAAAGCTAGTGAAAGGTGTGCCTTTTGTAGTACTCCCATTTTTGTAATCTCAATTCTGCTATTAAGTCACAAATACAAACATGTGTTTTTTATATTTGTCACACAAATGGCAGTCTGGATTCTGCAGTAACTTTCAAATACATTTTAAAAGTAAAAAAAAAAGTTTTATTCAGTTTAGAATTATATATGCGAGGTGAACACAAATCCCTAAATAGATGTCTGGGAAGTAAGTAGCATTCACATGTAGCGGCAATGCTTGTTAATAAGACAGAATTAAGTGTTTCTGTGCTTTCCCAAATGAGGCCTCATCTCTCTGTTCATCTCTATTCATACAGGCTGATTTAAAGATGTTTTCTTTTGATAAGGGACAGCTCCCAAATGGGGATGCACTTAGCTAAGCCTGGCTATCATGATCAATGGTCATCCATTGGTGCCTATCTGTCTAGGGAGTGCCAGATGGACATCTGGACTGCATTCCTAAGTGTCAGGAGTAAGTGACTCATATCTCACCTTGATCAACGAATCAGGGACTGGTAGGGCCGAGTAACCCACGTGGGACTCTGATGCCCATGGAACTTTCAGCCAATGAACGAGCTGAAGTTCCTCCAGGTAAAAACAGGCAACACAGAGGGCCAGGGAGACTTCTGTGGACTTTTCTAAAGGGAATTCAAAGGAGAATTCCAGGGCAGGACGGCCCAGGAGCAGAAGGCTCCCAAGGGCAGGACATTCTCGCCGCGCGCCTCCTGACCATCCTGAGACTCAGCCCGGACAACCACGGAACGGCCAGTGTGTCCGAGTGCCAGAACTTTCCTTTGTTCTAAGAGTCTAGAGCGGAGCACCAGCAGCAGGTCTCGTGAACAGGTCAGAACTGTGGACAGCTGAATCACTATTCAGAACTAGCGCTTTATCAGGAACGAACCGGTCCTCTTCCTGACTTGCTGGGACCCACAGTCATCTTTTCTCCTGTGTGCAAACTTTGCTAGTTAAAGCCAAAACTAACTAGCTGGTCAGTGAGCATCTGCAGCACACCGTCGCAAGCAGCACAGCACAGCCTGGCACGGAGCCAGAGGGCCCGCAAAAGATCTGAATCCCCAGAGATTGGATGAGTATTCAACTTCAATGCATTACTGCTCGAGAATTCAATTGTTATCCCAACCAGTTGATATCAATTTAATTCCTAAGAGTTATGTACTTGTTTTGAGTATCTAATGTAGAAGTTATAACCAAGTTCATTTACGAAACGGTCTAAATGAATGATATACTGAACGTATGTCCTCTTGATATATGTAACTCTTTGTAACTGATTGAATATATATCTTTTGGATTCTGATAACCCTCTCGATAAGATCTGTTAGGTTTATATGCATATTCTATGTATTAATAAATGTATCCTTGTGTATTAGTACCTGTGTGTGTGCGTTGTTTGAGTTATATCGCATGGTTGGATTCTAAAGCCATCAAAAGAATCAATTTTGTGATTTACTGCTACAATTAATAATTGTCCCAGTAAATGCCCAAACCCTACAGAACTGGTGCCTTCAGAGAGCACACTACACACACATAGAGTACATTGTTCACAGTGTAGTTCAGTATCACCTGAGTTAATCTTCTTTAGTAATGGCAAAGAGTAATATCAAAAACAGTGTCAGTTTGAGACTCAGACATCAAAAATAGAAGCTTAGAGTTATATTTCATATTATCAGTCCTTATTACAATACAAATAAATACATAATCAATCTGACAATCAATTAATAGATTAGTTCTAAGGCCCTGTGCATATTTGTTTGTTTGCATACACAAACCGTTTAGACTACCATTTAGAAATGGGGTAGAGCAACGATGGTCACTACTGTATTTTTGTTGGACCACTCTTGCACTTTAAAACAACATGCAGCCCATTAAAAACAAATACAGTAATACTACATTAAGACAACTGTGATTTTAAGCAGATAAGTTAGCATACATAGTGTCACTGAAAAATGCCCATGAAAAATCTTTCTGTTGTCTTTCAGTACTTTAAGGCCATAATTTTAAGATTAATTGTTATGCCTTCTTCTCCTGAAAGAAGGTCGCATTTGCATGAGGAACTCAACCGGCTCTGCTCACACCAGACTCAGCTGTCTCTCCTAGCCACATGCCGCTTGTGAACCTTAATGAGCACAGTATTTAAGCTCCACAGCATGATTGCTTGGGCTTCAGTTACTGAGCTGCTCTCAGTCTTGCTCTGCTCTGAGACTGCACTGTAGGTTCTGTATTTCAGTCATGTTTTGCTTTCTGGCAATTCTGCTTCTTTCACTGGTCCAGTTCCTGCTTACTAGGGGGTCTGTACAGTCCTGCTCCTGTTTCCTATGCCGGTTCTGCTACTGTATATCACCCTTTTGCTCCTTGAACAACCACCTTCCTCTTAATAAACCAGACTGTATCACGCATCTGGATCCCTTCATTACTCAAAACACCACAAGCTCTCTTTCATCTGGCTGTGGCATAACATAATAACACAATCATTAAGTAATTAATTACATCTTAATAAACTATTTTTAATGAAAGAGATAAATATGGGTTCTGCAATACTGAATGTTTGTATTTCTAATTTTTAAAGTCATGGGCTTTTACTTTTTCATTAAAGGTGGTAGTTTGAAAAGTAATGTTCTGATTTCATATAGACAGGATGCAATTACTCTGAGAATGCAGACTGGTGTGACGCACACAGGTCTGAGAGCTACTTTTGTAATCAGGCACCTTTTGGGAATCTTTCTTTTGAAGGCTTTGTGTGGTAGACTTTGTTCATTTTGAATTTTAAGAAATAAAGAGCATATTTAGGAGGCCATATTCAATTGTACAGTACAGATTTAAAAAAATAAGCAATTTGAGATTGGAGGTGCAAATTAATTAGCTGGTTTCACTGAGGGAAGCAGTTTTAACAGGCAGTAAGTTAATTGTTTTCACCAAACTTGCAAAACTAAATAGAACACACAAGATCAGATCCCTAAGAAAACAAACAAGGAATCCCAAATTTAACTGAAACCTGATGATTCCAAATGACAATTAAATTAAGCTTCTGTGGTTCCACATTGTGCTGTTCTACAGCATTAGGATACAGTCACCTGGGTTAAGATTCAGTCAGGGCCTAGTTGCCGTATTACAAATGCAAAACTTGTGGAAACATGATGTAAACAAAACCATGATCCCACATGAATATGTGGACTGATAATCCTCACCAAAGATCTTGGGCAAGTGGAATGGAAAACAAAGCATAGTAAAAAAAGGCATAGTAGAGTAACCATTAAATCAAGATTTTGGCAATTCAAATACGTACTGTGTATCTATATTTCCAAAAAGAGGAAAAGCTAACTGCCAACAGGTTAGTCAGGCAGCACCCAATTCACACATATTACAGACAACAACGAAAACATGCTTACTCAGAAAATTTACATGTCAAATTTGAAAAGATATAATTATACCAAACGACAGCACAATGATTATACCTCATTACCAGCCACTTCAAAAATGATAATGTAACTGATTGCATTGTATACTTAATTCATGGACTATCTCCTTTTAAATCCAAGAGAACTAAAACTATTCTTTGCATCACTCATTTTGTTTATAATGTAATTTACCTTTATCCATTTCTGTATATAACAAAAGAGGGAAAAACAGTAACAAGATCTGATTATTCTGGAGAGGACATTTTCCCATCAAGCATTTTCAAAAGGTGCTCTTCTTGCACTTTGCAAAACACAGATAACAAAGCAAAGGGACAGAGCAGCTTGAAAATCAGCTGCAAATGGCTAGGGAGAAAATAATGAAATACAAGTGATGTTTACGCATGGTGAATTCCACTTAAGACTATTCCTATTTACATGATAATACAGTATACTGGGAGGCATTAAATATGCAACACTTGATTATGGAGACCAATAGCTTTTGTTGCGTTATCTCTCAGTACATGATAAAGGGGATGAAAACTTCAGGATGAGGAATAGTGTACATATTCATTTCAAATATTACAGTAAGTAAATTATGTTGAAACAAATTCCATCTACTGACATGTACATCAAATGTGAAATTACTTATTTCATTAAAACCTTAGTGTGGATGTCACATTTTGCAATTAGAATCCTATCTGTATGGAGTTTGTATGTTCTTCCTGTTTGTTTCCTCCCACAGCTCAAAAACATGTGTGTCTGTGTTTGTGTCTTTGTGTGGACTTGCATCCCATCCAGGGTGTACCCTGCCTTGTACCCATTGCTTGCCAGGATAGACTATGGATGGAAAATTGATTATTTTGTATTTCTGTGGCCTGCTGTGGAGTATAAGTTTTGAATGAAAGGTTTTTCTATGTGCAAAGGTACAGAAGATATGTGTTTGATGAATCATACATAAGCAATCTATTTATTATGAGAAGGTCTAACCTTTGGCACTATCTTAAGAAAACTGAAAAGTTCTTTTAAAGTTCTTAAATAAATTAAGATGTAAGACTGTACATACAGTAAGAGCCAAATTCCCTAAAAAATTAAAAAGTAATTTGCTCTGCAGTATTCAATTTAATAAAGTACTTTAAGGTTGCATTTTTTAATATTATTTCATTCTTTAAGAGTTTGCAGTAATGTTACAGGGTCCCATTTAATGTTGCCAAATCCACAGTTTTCAAGACATGTTTTCCTCAAGTTTCTCAGAAGAAAACATATTCATTAGGTTAAACTAATAGTCTAAAGCCTATAAAACCATTGACCTATGGAGTGTTTATGGTGGATGTAGTATTTGTTAAGAGCAATACCTTATGGCCAGCAAGCATCACTGGTAAGGTAACTGTCATTACATCCTTTCTTGAAATGCTTTCTTTAAAATCTGGTAATGGTTTGGAAAATCTTGTAGACATCTATGCTGGCATAGTAAATATTTAAATCTATGCAAAGATTAAAGATCTATTATTCTACTAATGTGCAAATAAATATTATTATTTTATTTATTTGGCTGATACTTTAATCCAAGGAGACTTTTGTACCAATTTTTACAACAGAGCATTTTAGAACTGCAGTCTAAGTACCCCTGCTCTATACTGCTATCTGAAACCAGTAGAACTAGTTTCTTTGAAAATTGCCATTATTACTAGGTTGGTCTGTGTACTTCCAAATATTTTACTTTCAACTAAGACACCTATTCACACATTTGTTATAATGTATAATATGTATAAATTTCTTATTTCTCCTTGACTTTAATTGAATGAGTCTCACATTTATTTTCCTTCCACCATGCTGTGCTACCTAATCATAAAACTCACAAATAAATGACTCCTATACACTGCCACCTTGATCTTAAAATTATTCTCCCAGGTTGAAGTCCCCGTTTTCAAGAAAGGCTATAATTCTGCTGAAATTGGTGCTGGAATTGAAAATACATGGTTATGCTGGCATTATTCAAAAATTGAATAAATGTCAGGCTAAGGAAAAAAAAGATTTAAAACATTTAGAGATTTATAACAACCTGTAAATGTGCTGAGGTAATGACATCATGATTCTATGTTGTAAACTGCAAATATCTATGTGTGCTTTGGCAGATTTTATGTACATATATTTCAAGGATGGGCTTGCACAGAGAAGCCTTCACTGTGGCAGAAATCAAGGTTAACATGACAGGCGTGTCAAAACCCAATATCCAGGTCCCTGATAAAAATGGATTCTATCATTCACATATAGCAGTGTTCCTGCTGGCTACCTTTAATTATAAGATAGCTGCATGTTCTAGAAGTAGTTGAGTTCCACTTTTTGAGACCAAAGACCAATAAAATTAGTTCTAATAAATGTATATAATTCCTGGTGTTGTTCATGTGATAACTAAGAGTTTGTTTGACTATGAAACAGTGAAACAAATCCCAATATCTCATAAGCTAATTTAGCTAATTTAAGTTAGACAGCATCATATCTTTGTCACAGATGTCGGAAAGGACGAACCGTGAAATGACAGGAGGACAAAAACACCCTATGCGTAGCGGCGAGACGGGGGTTAGCCTGGGCTCAGCTGTTTGGGGAATGCCGTATAGAAACCTATGCCCTCAGGTAGCGGACGCGGGGCGGCCTGGTGCTAGGCGGGTCTCAGGACATCCAAACGTCAATGCTGAGCGAAGGCAGAATGAAAGACCCGGAAATATATAGCCACAGAGAGAGAGAAACACCAGAAGGACAGCAAAGAACCGGAAATGAGAGACAGGACAGAGAAGGAGCGCCCTCTGTCTGCAGAGGGCATGACAATCTTGGCCTATACAAAAAAAATCCTTGATATGCGTGTACTACTGAACATACTTGTACGCAAATAAAAACCACAAGCAAAACAAGTTGCACTTTAAGTCTTTTGTCAGAATGCTTGCAATTGAGTCTAAAGAAAGTAAAATATTTTCAATTACTAACATAAAACGGTCTTTTAATACATAATTAATGGAAGGGTAGCATTCTTATTTACTGTTAATATACAGGCAAAGCACAGAAAGGAGAGACCATCTACTAGCTCCAAGCAGTGATCTTGATAAAAAACTGAGAGCCTAAGTGAAGTCTTTCTGTTCACATTACCTCAAGGCTGATCCATCTCAAGGAAGTCCGTGGGGAAAGATTCTTATTATATGAATAGGCTACAAAAAAAGCTTTACTGTAGTACTTTTTTTGATTGCAGAAACTACACTGCAATGACATGAGGCATGCAGGCATGCAAACAATTAGATGGTTTCTTAATGTAGAGGAAAAAAGAAAGCTGCTTAAGCATAAAGGGTCATCACACCGACCATTTTCTTTGAGAGATTAGTGCCTTGCAAATTCAACAGTGTAGGACTGTCAGCAGTGAACAGATGATTAGAGGCATTAGCATGCTGAGGTGCAGATGCTTACATAAACCCAAGCTCTCATGTCAGAGTGAACTTCTCTCACTGCTGATCTTAAAATTTATCTTTGAATATCATACCCTTCTGATACTAAAATTAAAGAAGTGCTAATATCCTTTGTATTGCCACTGTTTTTATTTTTGTTCCTTTGCAATTTTAAGTGTGCAGAATATGGACAAAAATAAAATTTGATTATAGTTCTAAAATTTGAATTAATGCCGCTTTCTCGGTTAGCCCGGGCTCAGCTGTTCAGGGAATGCTGTATAGAAACCTATGCCCTCAGGTAGCGGACGTGGGGCGGCCTGGTGCTAGGTGGGTCTCAGGACATCCGAACGTCAATGCTGAGCCAAGGCAGAATGAAAGACCCGGAAATATATAGCCCCAGGGAGAGAGAAACACCTGAAGGACAGCAAAGAACCGGAAATGAGAGACATAGTTTGCTATGTCTATAATGTACGGTATATACAGAGATAAAGTAAATAAGGTATTGGCATGATTTGCAGCATTTTGCCTGAATTGGAGTATTGTATGATGATTTCACATTTCTTGAGGTTTTTACCAGAAAACATCTATAATGATTTACCATACCTCTCAGGTCTTTACCATAAATCTATTCACTGCTCCGCTTAACTCTTCACTACTTTTCCCATGGTACTTTCACAGTAAACTTCTATAGGAATGTTTTCTTACTGCGATGTAATTGTGGGCCACCTCTGACAGTTTAAAATACAAATATGCATATGATACGTTTGTTTAAAACATCTGGAGGTCCTGGTCAGCAAGAGAATATGCATGACAGATAATGGACTGTACTTCCACACTTCTTAGATGAGCTTCAGATTGTTATGGCTGGTAAAAACGCTGATTAATTTTCTCAGTTTCCTAGAATGGCCATGGGATTGTGATATGGATGCAAGCTTGATATGAGATCATACCTCTTGTACAGTTAACTCTGAAACAGAAATGATGAGCTAACAAAAATAGTTCTATGAAATGATTGTAAAAATAATATAGTACATTTGTATTTGGTTTAAAAATGTATTTAAATACACCCTGTATCTCAATCATTACTTTGCTAAAGAACCATTATTACATACTGTATTTCTGTAATGAATGGATAGTCAATAATATCATATTATTTTGTGTAGTTTAAAAACATTAATGATCACATTTAATAAACTAGCAAGTAGCTGTTTGAAAACGTAGAGGAGAGAAAAATACGTTTCTTCAAGAATCCTCTTTCCAATAAAGAAATGTGACTGATCATTACAGTGATCCGATACAATTTTTCTTTTTTCTTAGTAATATTTGTCTTTCTAATATCCCTGTCTTAAATAACTGCCACAGGTAAAAGCACACCTATGCTCCTTTTGTGATTCTCTAAAACAGCACACTTCTCACTTTCAGACAGAAAAACTAAAATCTCTATAAAACAAAAATTGCTATGAAAACCACATGACATTAACAATTGGAATAACATAAAATGGTAAAACAATTCTGGTACTGCATTAATTCTGTTGGGAACGCCTTGTAATAAAGCCTATAAAAAGCCTAGAAGCAGTTTCTTGCGAGGTGAACATTAATTTTAATTCACATAGATCATCTTCAGTCTCCCACATCTCTCACACAAAGTCCCACCAGATCCAGCTATTGAAATCACAATGCGTGTCACAACCATAAACTGACTCTCACACACAGACATATGCACATCTCTGGCACTCTTAGCACTGGGAGGAAAATCGAAAAGACAGATCTCCAAGCAATTCACTGTCTTGCACTCAATGGAAAAAATTCAATTAATCTTTTCAACATGAGCAAGAGGCCTGTTGCCATGGAAACATTTAGGAAGTGTCCCTGGATCAGTGAGCTTTTGGAAAGGAATAGTTAAGCATCAAAAAAAAAATTATGATCATTATAATCTTATCCCTTCCATAAAAGCAAAAAAGCAAATATAAAATGCTGATGTATAGACACCCATTTCAGTGTCGGAAGGTAAGAATCTACCCCCAATACTCATAAATACTCTAAAAGCTGGGATATTCCACTAATGTCCCACAATAGAAGACCTCATGACTCCTGAGCAAACGAGTCTGCACTTCAGCCTTATCCTTGATAAGGGTGATAAACTGTTGTATATTGTTATCCAAAGGTGAATTTATGAGCATGGTTTTGATTCACCTTGATCAGCAACATATGCACTGCAAGCTCATGCTAATGACTAGGTGGATTTCTGCTGCACGTCTGTAAACATCAGTGCTGGGAGTCAACAAAGAAGCCAATCTTTCAAAAATCAATAAATGATTCAAAACTGACTGAAGCCCTTAGCCCTACAGCCTCTATAGCTTCTTCAGAGACAGCTAAAGAGGAAACCATCCTCCTCTGCAATCAGAGCTAGATGTTGAATTACACCTGAAGAAGGCTTCACAGCCAAAACGTTGTGTTTTCTTTCTTCTCTTTTCAGCATGGAATGAACCTATTACTTGTTCCTTAGATGTTGAATTATACATACAGTGTTTTTATTCCTCTATACATGGTTCAAAATAAATGTGATACATACATTTACATATTGTGATGCCATGTGCGGTGGCCCACAACAGCAGCACAGGTACTTGATGGGGACCTGACCACAGACACATTCCAAGACAAGTCTAAAGTCCTAAAAGGCACTTCATGTATGTGTGATTGAACAACCACTATTCAAAACAATATTAAACAATAGAAAACCTAACCTCCTCTTTGAGCTCCTTACTTTTTCCAGTCCCTAAATACTGGTGCAGTTAAACCACTACTAACACAATCAGCCATGCAGGAGTATTTTCCATTAATTGTGCTGGTTACTCACTGGTAAGCTTGCTTAATAGCTTAGCAGTTTGTGTCTTCAGTCCTAAGACCAGCATTGTAGTGCAGCCATTTGTGCTGTAGCGTTGCTAATTGGGCAGTAGCACCGGTGTTTATTTTATAGCTAGAAGGCTTAATTCCTCATCCCTAAAGCTGGTTTTGAAGTTCAGCAGTTTGTGCTGTTCTTGGTGTCCAGACTCCTGTAAGCTGTGCATCACCATCTTAGGCAGGGGAAGCTCTGGAAAATATAAGATCACGGAGAAAGCCACGCCTCTTGAGAAACATCCCTACACGGCATCACATTATGTTGTACGTTATTATATGACATTGTCTATGATGTTGTAATTAGGTTATTGTAGCGTAATAATTTAGAAATGAAAATTATTAAAACATGCACAACAATTATTACTAAAGAAAGGCGGTAATATTACCAGTAATAATTATACTGATACAAAATGAAATAATCACAATTATAATAAATAATTAAACTTTTTTATAGCACCATTAAATCTACCACCTCAATGTGCTTTACAATACATAAAAGGTAATAAAGAAGATTCAGAAGTTTGTGTTCTGAAGTTAACACAAAAAAGGTTTTTCTTAAAACCATACAATGTGGCTGAATCTCTGATTTGTTTTGTGATGGTGATCTGGAGCTTTTGTGAATGACAAAAAAGAGCCTGTCAGCCACAGAGTATAGAGAAGGAGTATAGTGGTGATTCATAGTAAATATGAATCACCTGGGTAAATGTTACATTAGGGAGCCATGCCAGGTAGAGCTTTGAATGTACAGTAAGCAGAACAATTTCAAAATCAGGCTGAAAACCTGACAAGAAGCCAGTGTTCAGACACCAGGACAGGAGTGATGTTATCACTTGAGTGTGTTCTACTTACCACTCTCGTTATTGAATTATGAACATATTCTAATATGTGTGACACACCCAGGAACTGGGGTACCATAACAGGGTCTTTAAAATAGTCATACTCAGAAAAACATACACAAATGCAGCCAATAAGGTAGATACCAGTGCAGTTTATTTATTACATGGGAGAACACAAAACAAAAGCCTAGGCTCCTTTTTCAGTTGCTACCAAGACTCTTCACAATCCTAAATACACAAGTCTCTCCCAGAGTCTCTTTTTAATATACTTTTCCCAAAGTACTTCTCAAAACATACAATTCCACAGTAGGTCTCTTGGTTGCTTGCTGTCTTCCTTCTTAGATTTTGCCCTTTCTACCCATACAGCAGACATACTGACACTGGAAGCCTCTACTTTGTGTTTTTTAAACCTTTTCCTGACCAGTTGTCTTAAATATTGTACTTTTATAGGCTAAATGCGGAGGGTACCAATGCTGTACTAATATCGCAAGTAGGGCTTTACAATTATTAATGCATAGGATGCAGCCTCGTAATATTTATCATATGGCAAAAGAAAGCCTTTACAATCTTCTTCTTAAAGTTTTTAAAAATCAATCAAGCACAGAAAAATCATATAGTTTTAGTATTTAACCAAGTGAAAACATGATAAAAAAACCGAATAGCAAAATGCCCAGTATTAAGCCCAATCAACCCAACTTTGGAACTAAAACTACCAAGAGAAGTACAGTATGTTTAGCAAGGTAAGTGTGAAAAAAATAGAAAACAATACCAGAGATGCCAAAGAAACACTCTACTTGAGGAAGTAGAATGTTCTAACAGTATCAAATGTATATCTCCTGGCAATTTACACTCAGGATAAATGTTTAATGACACAGAAAATTTATTTAGAACATTTAAATATTTTCTGTTTTCATCTTATGGAAGATTATCTTTCCTGATATATATATTCTAGACATATATGTCTTGGTCCAGACATCAGTGTCTATGCTGTCTATGTTGAGATGACTACTTTAACAACAGATAGAAAAATATCATAATTAAAATATACAAATCTTGCATTTTCTACAGTGTAAAACATAGCTACAACATGCTTTTTTTAGAAATTTGTCAGAAAGGTCTTTCTCACACCTGAAGAAGGCTCCACGGCCGAAACGTTGTGTTTTCTTTCTTCTCTTTTCAGCATGGAATAAATGTATTACTTGTTCCTTTGAAGACTACTGTTGCTGACATGAAATGCTCTATCTGTACTTAAAGACAACATCTGGGACAGAAAGGATAGCTTAATACAAGAATTCACCAGCATCTTGAGTAAAGAAAGCTTTCATTCTTGAATGGAGAAGCACTGACTTTGCTGCTCATGGTTTATTAGGTGACCCTATTCCTAGGGATGTTAAAGATTTCTATAAAAAAAGGGAACAAAAATCACTTAATAGACAGGACAGATTGCTACTTTACCAGTTTATCTTTTTTAATCACTGCTGAAGTATGAAACTCATTATCAGTTATTAACAGAGTACCCTGAACCTTGATATGCACAGCAGAGTAATAAGATGAGCAAGACTTCTTAATTATTTACACAGGCAGCACAAAAAAGCTTTCTGCATACTTCCAGTTATTGAGAACCTCGATAGAGCTACAACTGCCCTTGGAAGAAAGTGCCACCAGTGTTGAAACCCAAAGAAGTTTGCAGCCACCTCCTTCGACAAAAGAAACAGATAATCCTTACAAACAAGCTGCTCTTTAACATGTTTAGAATAAGTAATACATATCTAAGTAAAAAATATGCCCACACAGCTGACACAACATAAATTAAAAAGAATAGGAATACCTACAGTAGGTCTCCTTAGAGTCAGGAATAGTTGATAAATGTATTAGCAGTATAGCCAAGTATTTCTGAAAAAATAAATAAATGAGATATTGCACATGTGATATAGGTTTATATTTCTAGATATCATCTGTGTGTCTGAACAGGTAGTAAGTAACACAGGGGCTCCTCAGGGGACGGTTCTTTCTCCGTTCCTCTTCAACCTCTATCCTCGGACTTTAAATACAACTGAAAGACATGCCACCTGCAGAAGTTCTCAGATGACTCTGCAATTGTGGGATGTATTAAGGGTGGGCAGGAGGAAGAGTATAGAGGACTGGTCAGCAGCTTTGTGGAGTGGTGTAGGGAGAACCACCTGCAATTGAATGTAACAAAGACGAAGGAACTGGTGGTAGATTTCAGGAGGAAAAGGGTCAAACCTACTCCTGTCTACATCCATGGGAGTGGCGTGGAAATGGTGGACTGGGATGGTCTAAGAACATCGAGGCCATTTACAGAAGGGTCAGAGCCGACTTTACTTCTTGAGGAGGCTCAGGTCCTTCAATGTACAGTACGTAGTAAGATGCTACATATGTTCTATCAGTAGCGAGCACCATTTTTTACACGGTGGTATGCTGGGGCTCTGGGATTAGAGCAGTGGATTCTATCAGGCTGAACAAGCTTATCAGGAGAGCAAGCTCTGTCATTGTGTCTGGCCTGGGCCCCCTGGAGGTAGCGGCTGAGAGGAGAATGGTATCCAAACTAGAGGCCATCATGGACAACGTCTCCTATCCCCTCTATGACATTCTTGTGAGATTGAAGAGCACGTTCAGCAATAGACTGATCCATCCACAGTGCGACAGGTAGCGCTACAGGAGGTCATTCTTGCCTTCTGCCATAAGACTGTACAACGCATTCACCTTGCGTCTGGGCAGAGGCAACATTGACAGTGACCTGTTTCTGGACTGAACAGTAAACTGATACATCTGTTCTTTTTCTTTTTCCCGTTTACAACCGATCTTGGGCAATATATGCCAGGGACCTGTGCAATACATTTATATTTATATTTAAATTGTGCAATACGACTTTTTTGTGTACTGTCCTGTTCTTGTTTGTTATTTGTGTGTTCTGGACTGTGAGTAACTAGTGAGTAGTGCACTTCTCACTGTACTGATTGTATTGTATGTATTGTATTATTATTATTGTATCATCCGTTACACTGTTGCTTTGTTGTCTGTGTTAAGCTGCTGTTGCACTGTAATTTCTCTCACGGGATCAATAAAGTATTTATCTATCTCTTAAATGCTTAACTGTATCACTTAATGTATTTCTAAATTTCAAAACTCAGGCAGAGGAAGGTGACTGATTCAAGTATCAGCTGCTGTCAGGACATTTGCCCAAACCAACCCTGCCCCTCCAGGACTTGATCTAATACCCTCCTGCTTTTTAGTTCTGAAGTGCTGTCAGAAAGAGTTTCTTGCTTCTTGTGCTGCAGTACTAATATGAATTTCCATACACCAGAAGATGAGGCTAAAAATGAAGACCACAAGCTTGTTACATTTTTGTAAAAGTGTAAATTAACACTCATGGCAAATCTCATTATAGGAATCTAACTAGCATACAACAGACCATAGAGTAGATAATGCTACATGATGTACAAAAGCAATAAAGCTGAAAACTGCAGCAATTTTTCACTTTGAATTTCAAAGAAGTGATTCTCTGTAAAACTTCACAGTTAAATTGACATGTCTGTTCCTCAGTGTATCAGCTCCAAATGTCCCTGGTAGTAACTAAAAAGACAGACAACAATTAATAGCCACAGTAATTACTGAACCAAAGTACTGAACTAACACATTTTGTTTGATTTCGTCACCCTAAAATATCTTCAGTTTAAATTTTCCAGCGAGGTTTTGTAGGGAACCCCAGTGGCAAAACTAATATGGTGCTGAAGGTAAGTCATGTACCTTCATCATGTGTGTCATGTGTTCGAAACATAACCAGTCATGCCACTATGAGAGAGCATTATAAGACGTACTGTATAGGTCTACTAGGTGAAGACAGGATCTGGCAAGACACTGCAGAGTCCTGTCTGAAAATAAAGGGACCACAGGAACATCTGCTTTCACAACATATTAAAATAAAAGGAGGCAGAGGCTCATCTTGAATAGCGTGGGAAGACCTTTATCAGTTCTTATAATGTGTCAAGAATGATCTTAGAAGAACTTATCTGTTCATGATATAAAATCATTGTTTTTTTCATGTACTTGTTTACTACTTATGTAATGTAATAGTAGGATGATATTAACTAGGTTACAGTAGATAATATTGGTTTTGTAATTGAAAAGCATTTGTGTTGTTCTGTATGTACATTTAATAACTTTGAAAGCTGAATTACATATATATCTTAATTTCAATTTAAAGTCCCCCCAAACCAAGATGAAGATAACATAGAGAGGCCAGAGGCCCTAATTACTGCAGTTAATTGAATTCTGTCATGCATTGCAGTGTAATTTCCCTTTGTACTAACACAAACTCAGAAAATATGCTTTCGGCCTCTAGAGTGCATCCAACAGGGCTAAACTTTGGTTGAAAATTACAAACTAAAGTAGCTTATGTACAGTATTCATCCATCTATTTTCAAGACTATTTATCCAGTTCAGGTGTGCGTGGAACCATTTATCCCAGCAAGAAAAGGACATAAGGTAGGAAACACCCTGGACTGCACGCCAGTCCATCAAAGGCACATTCACATACACAATCACAGAAGCACACAGAAGCAAATTATCCCACATGAAAACAGGGAAGAAACACAAATTCCATATAGACACCAATGCATGTCTAGAATTGAACTCAGGGCCACAGCACTGTGAGGCAGCAATGCTAAGCACTGCACTGCTGCATTCTATATTCAATGATGGCAATCCAACCCTGGTAAACATACAACATAATATTTTGAAAGAATGCAGGTAAAGTTCAAAACAAAGGTTTATAGACTTAGTAATGCAGAAAATAAAAAAAAGTTTAAAAAGAAAAGTGAAATAGGATTGGATAGATATGGAAACAGCAGTGAATGAATGGCAATGATATAATGATATTCTACTAGACATACAGAACAGGAAACCAAAGTAAGAGTAAGGAAACCAAAGGCTAGAAAGCCGTATTAATCAGCTAATAAAGGAGAAAGAGAGCAGTTTATAAATTGATCAAAGAAGAACAAGAGAAAAAGAGAAAAATAAGAGAAAAAGAATATAATCAATTGCTAGCATGGTTAAATGGTTAAAAATGAAAAGGTCAAGAGAGCAGAAAAAGGAATATTGCAAAGGAAGCTAAAGTAAATAAAAAATGTATTTTCAGTATTGCAACAAAAAAGTACAGTAATATGAAGTATTTTTGACAGGATGATAATGGAAAACTTAATAATGGGACTGGCTTATTTAATATAAAAAGAAGATTTCATTTAGGTGTACCCCTACAAAGAAATTAACAAAATACCTTATGCTGAAGAAGGATAAAGGTCTCTATTAAAAAGTATTAGTGTAGAAGAGGTAGTAGTATCACTGTTACTACCAACAGTTTTTAAGAAAAGAAAAAAACATGTTATTCATTGGCCATGAACACAACAGTCACTCAAGACAAAGATAGTACCTATGGACTGCAAATCTGCTAATGTAGGTGATTCATAAAAAGGGTGATCAAACCAAACAAAAAATATAGTCAGTAAGTAAGACTTCTATTACATGTAGTGTTATGGAAATTATCATTAGAAACATGTAGTTATTGCTTATACATATAGATTCTTTGAACAAGCAAGAACAGTAATGGACACATAAGCCATCTAATGGACACAGAGCATGTACGGCATATTTAGATTTTCAGAAGGAATTTGATTAATTTCCTCACAAAGGATTAAATCTGAAATTTTTTGTCAGTAAATATTCAAAGCAGCTAGTGTGCTTGAATTGAGACCAGATTGCTGGAGTAGAGATAAGGGGTAAATGCCCAAATCAGTGTACTCAGTGGATTATCACGTGGGTCTATATTAATACCACTTATATTCCTGATACATACATATATCGTATATACAAATAATATATAATGATCATATAATGATATGTAAGTAAATTCAACAAGTTTGCAAATCTTGAGGAGTTACAGGAAATGCTACAGTACATGAGCTGCAAAGGAAAGTCAAACAGATTTAGATGAGACTGTGCAGTTACCTGGGAGGTGTTGTTTATTGCTGACAAGTGCAGAGTATTACATGCAGGTAGCAAAATCATAAACTACAGATATAAAATAGGAAATGCATATCTAGCCACCTATAAAAATGCCTCTTGTGTTTTTGTTGAAGCATCTTGTTCATCTTCTAGATATAGTGGGAAAGAAATAAAAAGAATATTAAATGAATAAAAATGAAGTAAAATTGATTTCAAGGAATGCCAATTTTAAATGTTAAAATTTTACACTGCCACGGTGAGACTAAATCAAGAATATTTTAAAGATTTGTTCACCATATTACAAAAAGGATACAGCTGCCCTGGAATCAGCCTAGAGAAAAGAAACCAAATATGTTGCTGGGCTTAAAAGAATGTCTCATGCTAACAAGTTAAAATAATTGAAATGTTTTAGTCTTTAACACAGTTTGAGGAGACTGAATGCAATATCCACAAAGGTTTGGACAAAGTCAACCAGGGAATTCTTCAGAATGAAACTGAAACACAAGCCAGAGGACAAAAGTGGAAACTATACACAAATGCATTTAAAACTGAAGGACTGAGAACAGAAGGTATTTCTTTATGCAAAAGATTGAGGGAGTATGGAATCCATCCATGCTGTTGAATCTGATACACTTCAGATACACCTCTGCAGTTAAAAGGCTTTCCAATTCATGTGTTGTCCATACAATACACTATACAGTATGTGGGCTTGCTGATAAATGTTTGTGCTGTATAAGCAAGGGCTGCATTGAGTGCTCTTTGGCTCTTTGTCCAATTGTAATAATCAGTCCTTTACTTCACTGGTTAGAGAGAATGACTGTTTAGGATAATGAAATGAGAAATAGTGCCTATGGGACAAACATGACATTTTCCTTTTTGGTATTAGAGGGCATATCTTTTGACATTTGGTTCACTTCTTTGAAAGTGTCATTTTAAATTACAGGCTCAGCTTGTTACACTGTATATGAGTGAAATTGAGTCCTAACTTTCAATGATATCTTGAGCAGTTATATTTACAGATGATTACACTTCTATCATTGTACACATTTCCCTTCTGTGGTGTTGTTTCACTTTTAGCCTTGGTGTTTCACTGTGAGAGTAGCTTGAGGAGGCCCACATAGCCTGTGGTGATCTGCCACTAAGTTGTATAGAGACTGACAAATGGTTGCCGCAGAACTCTGTTTCCTTTCTTGTCCAGAACTTGTCCAGTTACTTCTTTACAAAAGGAGTGCCCTTTTCTCAACACACAGACACAAGGAGTACAACATTCATGGCAACATCTGAAGACATAACATCTTTAGAACCTGGTTAGAACCCAGGTCCTCAGTGCTGTGAGGCAGCAATGCTCAAAACTGTTCCACCATGCTTCCCTCTTCTTTTGTTACTATTCATTTACTTTTATTTTTACCGTTTTCCTCTGTATTGCAAGTTAGAAGTAAATTCATACAGTATACATGTAATAGTCCAGATACTGCATACTAATTGCAATGACAATGTTAAATTCATATATAATGAAACATTGTATTGTTAGTGATTGAAATAAAGGATATCTCACCCCAGATTTTTTGCATTGATGTAGAAATTTCATTGTCCCGATTCCCTTTGAATTGCCCTACCAAAGCAAGAAAAAGCTTAGTGTCTTCCGATCCCTGCTTTCCTCAAAGTACATAAGATTTGTGTTCTGCTATTTTCACATCACTGGTCTTCTATTAAGACGTATTTTATTAGGAAAACAAAAGCCTTGCAGGAGCAGCTAAAGGTATCTTGAGAGTACAATGCTTAAAGTGTTGAGCTCTGAAAGAACCAACATCTGATTATATCTTACTTAAAGTGAAAATAGGACACAGTCTTGTACAGTTTCCCAATGAACAATCACTGTCATTATCTGGATTTCTCCTTATCAGTCCACATCACAGAAATAGTGCAGATCAATAGCATCAACAAAGAGAGCTCATGTTTCTGTTCCAGTGGGACTCATTACTCCAAACCGCAGATCTTGAAACAGATTTTTTTATGTAAGATGTTCTGATGTTGTTCAGAGGACTCCTATTGTTATACTAGTGGTAGTGTGGGCTGAAGTCTGTTTTAGAAAGTAATCCTGTTTAACTCCATGATTTTATGAGCACAGTAGCAAGAAGAGTTACAGAATTATATTATTTCAAATACAAAAGACGAATGAATAAATCGATGTAGGATTTCATCTATTAAGTTTAAACTGATTTATTTTATTGTTTTTTTTAAGTTAATCTTTCTTTCAATACATCTCAACAACTGAGCAACATAAAAAAATAATTAAAATGAGAAAATTAAAAAAGACATTTTGCTCTTAATTGAAAGACACTATGTCAGCAGCCATATCATCCTGCATCTCACAACTGGCAAACCACTGAAGCTAAGCAGGTGTGAGCCTGTCAGCCTGCCGGGGACACTATACTGTAAAAATGCGCCGTCCTTCGTATAAGACGTAAAACTGAGGTCCTGATTCTCTGTGATTAAAAATTCCAGGATTCTTGAAAAGAGTAGGGGCATTACCCTGGCCAAATTTCCCATTGGCCCTTACCAATCATGGCCTCCTAATAATCCCCATCTAAAAACTGGCTTCATTACTCTGTTCTCCTCCCCACTGAGAGCTGACGTGTGGTTAGTATTCTGGCGCACTATGGCTGCCGTCGCATCATCAAAGTGAGGATGAACATTGGTGGTAGTGGAGGGGAGTCTCCATCACTTGTAAAGCGCTTTAAGTGGAGTATCCAGAAAAGCACTATATACTGTAAGTGTTAGGAATTATTATTCCATTTCCTATTTTGTGTTTCTCTTATCATACAGTATAAGTATTATAGCTTGATACTATCTGTTGTGCTTATTAACCCGTAACATTAATTTTTGATCCTGTAATATGTTAAGTTGTTCTTAGTATCTTTCTATGACACTAAATATTTTTTCAAAATGTTTTGATTTAACCTCATTTGGGGTTTTAAACTGAGTTCTAGTAACTAATTAGAACTTTATTGAAACTTAATTTTCACATTTTGTCAGGGGTTCCTTTAAAAACTTTAATTATCCTCCTTTCTCATATTCTCATATTTTAATTAAAATTAATTATACAACTGTGCTTCCAAATGTGTATTGTACTAATTTAGAATGCATTGATGCTCTTCTCTGAAACCTGCAGTCCACATGTATTGTGATGGGTAGTGGAGTAAAGCCACGTCATGCAGAGCTGCATAACCTGTTGCTTCAAGTGTTATTATTCACTCCTAATGGTTTAATCCTTTAATTGTACAGGAGAGGGGCATTTTACCATGTCATCTTCTTGTGCAGTTTTGCAGGTAAAACTATACAAGGTCTAGATTTCAATGAATGGTTAAAAGTTATTTAAGGTACAGGGGAAAGGAGGCTTTTCTGTACATTTCAGTATATTTTCTGTACATTTCAGTGTATTTTCTGTACTTTTCTGTACATTTACCTCATTTGGTTGCTGGTAGCTATTTCAACCTAATTGAATTGAATAATTTGATAGCTGCCTTTCATATCCAGCATGGTATGGAAAAAAAGTGTAAACGTAATCAAACCTCATTGCAAAGCATGACTGGGAATTTCTGTTAAATACAAAAATATCTAACATCCATTTCATCCAAAGCTGCCAAATTGAGTTGGGGTGCATTCCTGGTGGAGGAGAAAAGCAGCCCAGATGTTTCCTTTGTCCTGTGTTCAAAGCGAGCTGGTAATTGATTAATGTACTTGCTTCTCTAATGTCCTATGAAAAGGAACCTACTTTTAGTATATTTTACTGTAGATTTACAGTATATAACATTGAAATACTTTAGACAAACTTATTTTAAACTTTAATTCAGGAGTGTTGAATCCTGGTCCCGGAGGGTCAGTGTGTCTGTAGGTTTTCATTCCAACTCACCTGTTAATAAACAACCAGCTAATACCTTGATTAACTGGACCAATTTAACAGGTTTTTCGGAGCTCTTCTAATGCTGGTGCTTTAAAGAGACCTTTAAAGAGTCTTTGAAAACCTGCAGGCACACTGGCTCTATGGGACCAGGATTCAACACTACAGCTTGAATTCTCTAAAACACCATTAATCTTGGAAATGTCATAATAGAAAGTAACTCTTCAGTTTTAATGTTTTTGAAAGTACAGATTGAGATATTATTATCACTGCTCAGTTGTGTATTACACACTGGTTGCTAAATCAACAATTTAGTTGTAAAGTACACATTTTGTATTTAAATTTGTAAGTATAATGTACAGTATTTCTCAATCACAATGTAATATGGATAACCATGCAAGATAAATTATTTTTCAATTTGACTATAATATACCTATGTAATACACAAATATTTCTCTTAATCTTATTCAGGAAGTTAAGTGTACTCAGTTATAACCACCTTTACATCTAAAAAATGCAGTATTGACTTAACTGTGGGTCTGCATAAACATTTAACAGCCAGTTGCTTTAGGAATTCACTGAAGGTAATTGTCACTTTTTCCTGTGGGTGTGACTAAGCTGCTGCATGGCTGCTGGCTAAAATGAGTTATACTTGGTAACAATAAATTTAAGAAAGAGAGTTCTCCTTAAATTTGTTCTTTTATGTGTAAGATATAATTTAATACAGTTTGAAAATTCAATTTCACACACGGAAAAGCAGTCTGAATTTGAGGAGCCTGGATTTGAGCTCTCATTGTGCCACCAAATACAGAAGTGAACTTTTGTTGTTCATTGCTGCTTTTCAAAAGTACCCAAAGGCTGACACCTAATGTAGTTTCACTGCCTGGAAAAAATGCTGAGTCACCAAGTATTTTAATTCTTACAATAATGTGACATTTCACACAACTTTATGCATATACTGTATCAAACAAATGCACAAAAAACAAAACAACTAACCAACTCCCACCCAAACTGTAAAGTTTGTATTCCATTCCTTAAAGACAATTCAGTAAATCACAATGCCGAAGAAATTTGCATACTGCACAAAGAAATGTAGTATCATAATCTATTATAGCAAAAATACTATTGTATAACAGGTCCTGTTCTGTATAGCAGTATAACAGAGTAGACTGTAGTTAGAAACTTGTGATACAGTATGTAAAGCAAGTACTGGGAGATTATTGGCAAGTATAATTCTTTAACCTGCTTTTTAAATAGTCTAACACATAACTAGAGTGATGGAAATACATTTTGATGCATGATCATGTATCAGATTTAAACTTTTATGAAGACAGGTTGCTTGTAGAAAATTGTAGATTAATAATTAAAACATCAGGCTCCTAAATAATCTACCTTAATGAGAACTCAATAAGATGAACAAGTTAAATAGACTTAAAAAGAATGGTTAGCAGCATACTGGGCTTAGCATTTTGAAAATGACATAGCAAATTAATTTACCCAAAGAATAATATATTATTCATGTGTGACATCTAATATTAAATAATGTATACTTATCACATTTAAGTTCCCCCTTTTCCTAGAAATTTACGATATAAGATAATAGAACCTTAGAACTGCTAAAACATCTTAAGATGGGGCTATCCTGATACAACTGTTCTTAATTGCATTGTAATATGTTATTGCCTTAGTTCAGAAATTAAAACAGAAGACTTGAAGCATGAAAGAAAATGAAGCATCAGACCATTGCTTTCAAATCCATGTTTCTTTATTGCCTGAAATGGCAAGAAATTTCTTTAAGACTTTAATTATTTAAACAATCTCCTCCAGCATAGTAAGTAATAACTGTTTAATACTGCACTTTAAATTGTGTCTTATATCAAGGACATTTATAATATAAACGTTTGAATTGAAAATCTTTGTGCACAGAATTAATATATACTGATGGAAAAAAGAAACGCAGCACCCACTCCTCCACACTCTGGCCCTCCCGTCTACGTGGAACAAACTGAAGAGTGACTCATCCGTGAAGAGGACCTGATGCCACTGCTGACGAGTCCATTGCAGCCTCTGTCTGGCCTAAGCCAGTCTGGTGTGATGTCTAGGAGGTGTGAGCAAAGGGCCTCTGACAGGTCGCCTTGCTCTAAGGCCAGCAGCATGGAGCCTCCCTGTCCTGTCAGTGATGCGGGCATTGTGTACGGGATGCAGATCTGAAATGATCTCTCAGATGGACCAGTCTGATGTATCGGTCCTGCTCTGGTGTGGTCACTCGAGGGCGACTGGATCTTGGACTGTCATCTGTCCTGCCGGTTTGCTGTAACCTTCTCTGCAGTCAGGACACAGTGGAGCGGCTTACTCCATAGTGTCTCGCAATGCTGGCACATGACGTGCTTGCCTGCAGCATGCCAAAGGCCCTCTCCCTTGCTTCTGGTGACATTCAAGGCATTATGGAATGCACAGAAAACTGACTAGGTGTGGCCTTTTTCTCACAGTGACCTAAGCTTTGAATTAAGGCCTTTTTAAAAGTGACCTGATCAGGCATTGTTCCAAAAGGAACAATGTCTCTACTGCTCTCCTTGTCATTCCACGGCAAGCCCTGCCGGCATCCGTGACACAATTAAATTGATTTTGAAATAAATTATACATTTTGAAACTGTAAAGAATATTTTTTTTCTGTAATATACATAGAAAAAGATACATGCCTAGTTATTTCCTTAAAGGATGTATCTGTTGTGAGTCTTTAAAATCTGGTTTGTGCATAACAAACTTATTTTAGGAAAGTACAGAATACAAACTGCATAAAATTACTTCAAAGGAATGAAAAAAATATAATTTTATTTTAGAATCTCCACAGAAGTGGTTTCACTCAATAGTAGCCCACTAGTAATCAATGGCTATTCAGTCTAGTTCTTTCTGAGCATTAAAATAAACCCTTGAAAATCTTAAAGAATGGTTTAGAATTGATGATAATTAATAATTTTGATATTTAGTTAATAGCTTACTATTAACTAATAACTACTTATGCTCAGTTTGAAATTAAGAAAATACAACCAGCTATAAGGATCATTTTGAATTAATCCATAAATACTAAAGAATAAATCTGATAAAAATCAATATTTGTGCAGCACTGAAACACCTCTGCTCATACTGTATCTTGTCTTATAAGAAGGTTTAATAGGATCACACAGAAAACAATCTCTGCAGATTTCTCATGAAGGAGATCAGGAAAGTTCCATTTGCAAAAAGCAGAGAGATCTTCTGGCTAATCTGAAGTGTCACTGGGAAGACAATTAAGAAAGATTTAGCTGATAGAATGTTTGTAGTTTCTTGATCCACTTATGCTTCACACTCCCCCAAAGTCACATCTTAGAGCTAAGCGTTGAAGGACAGTCTTCAGACCACAGCTGAAAATAGCATGACCTTAGTTTAACACATCAAGGCCTTTCACACTTAGAAATGATGAAGAGACTCTACACTCGCAGCTCCCACTGGAATAAAAATGGTTTAAATAAATCCCATTTGGGCATTAGCATATCATTTCACATAAATGCCAAAGAAAATAATTTATAGGCCAGCGTGCCTTCTACGAATTCTGGGAAAATATAGATGTGAGTATTCTCCTGCAAATATTGTATCTGAGTAAAGGACCAACCTAAAAACTACACTCAGATGATAAAAAATATTACCACTTTTTTAAAACAGAATGGGAGATACTTTGTTAAACAGTATGGTCAGGCTACTGGCTAAAATATTGGATCATCTGCTATTTCTAAATGATTTCATTGTTTTCATTATACCAGCGAGTGTGGCACTCCTTGCTAGCATTGGCATGCTCATTTGCCTTCTCTGGTTCGAAAGCTGGTCTTCATAAAAGAGGAAATCAACATGAAACTAAAACTGCATACTCACAAGTAGTCATTATAATTATAAAGGAACAAGTAATAGGTTTATTCCATGCTGAAAAAAAGAAGAAAGAAAACACAACGTTTTGGCCATGGAGCCTTCTTCAGGTGTATGACTTATAATTTTAAGTCATAATTATAATTATAATTATAATTCTGACTTCTTAAAAATTCACAGTTGTTTCAGTGACAGGGTGTTCTGTCAATTGACAATGACTTCTTTTGGCAATGTTGTCGTGATTAGTCAAATACTGTAGGTCAAATCTTTAAGCTTGTCTCATCAAGGATCAGGATGATCCCTCCATTGGGGCCCTCTTTTCTGATTGCCCTATCATCTCATATCGCCGACCACCTAATCTGCGTAACCTCCTTGTTCACAGCTCCCTTGACCGCCCTCAACAACCATCCACACCAGGCACTTTCCCTTGCAACAGAGCTCGCTGTATCACCTGCAAGTACACAGCCACCACCACACTCATTCAAGGCCCCTCAGGACAATTCCGGATCACCCAGACAGCATCTTGTACCTCCAGCAACCTTATTTACTGTATCTCTTGCAGTAAATGCCCAGCCATCTACATTGGAGAAACAGGAAGGAGACTCGGAGACCGCTTCAGAGAACACGTCAGGGCTGTGAAGATTAAAGATCTCTCCAAGCCCATTGTTTCTCATTTCACCTCTGACGGCCATGACCACTCTAAACTCTCCGTCTGTGTTCTCAAAGACGGTTTTCCGAACTCATACATCAGAAAGACCACCGAAACTAAAATTATTCTGCAGCTAGGATCACACATTCTCCCTTCCCTTAACGACAGATTACTGTTCTTTTAAATTTTCTCCATTCATTGGAAGTTTCATTTCACACCTCTCTGCACCCATTCTGACTTCACACCTCTTGATTGGCCTCTCTTTCTGTCCCCTGCTCCCACCTCTCACTCCTCCTCCCTCCCAACCTTTGTTCTCCCGCTACTTTACCTTTGCCTACTGCCCTGTCTCTCTCACACCTGAAGAAGGCTCCACGGCCGAAACGTTGTTTTCTCTTTCTTCTTTTTTTCAGCATGGAATAAACCTATTACTTGTTCCTTTGCAGCCTACGCATGCTGACGCAGCTACCCACCTGAACTACTAAAGCACCATTAGCCAAACACACAGCTTCTACTACCTTAATAAAGCCAAAAGCAATGGAGATCAAAGGAGATCATTTATGAACAAAGGATTCTTTTTGGGATTCTCTCCCAGAGTAACTTAAAAATGATAATGCTAGCCTGTCAAAAATGTATTTTTTCTAATAATAAAATCTATTAATAAAAGAACATTTTCTCTACATTACAAGTTACCGTATTATGCATTACTGTACATTTAAAATTTGGAACTGTGAACTGCAATAACAATACAAGTCTCTTTGAATGTTACCTTCATTACGCAATAGCAAATCCACTGCTAATCACTTTTAAAATTGAATACTTTAACCTTTTCACAGGACTTCTTGAGTTGATCTCATTCTAATGCTGATCATGGATCCATGAAACATTGAGAATTAAATTTAAAGAGAACAGTTAAATTGCCTTGCTGAAACGTTCAGATCCTGCACAATTTTCACATTTTGTTGTTTTAAAGCTTGTAGTCATGACGTTTGAAGAACTGTAGCACTTATTATGCATTATAACACTGTCTATTCCACACATTCACAGCAAAAAACAATAAGAAAGACGTAAACAGACAGCTAACATGGAAGAAAAATAGAAGTCATGATATTTATACAGTATATTTGCCCTTTACTGTGGCAAATCTAAATACTGTACATTTACTCTAGTTGCACAAAATTACATTAGCCACACAATTAGTTGAGTCTATGTGCAATAATTGCGGCCTTACTACACTGTAAACAAAAAGGCTTTTGAATACATCTCTTTAATTCCAATACAAATATTGCTTTAAATTTTGAGACAGTTTTGCCGACAAATACTGCTTGTTAAATTTGCATGCAGATCACGATGAAACATTTCTGCAGTGAAATGTCTGCTGCACAACCTGTACTTATTTGCTCATACATCACATTACATTAGTCATTTCCGTGAGTTGTGAGGAGGAAGAACTGCATCATATCGCAATTCATGGGAACTCAAAGGCGAGTTTGCAACAACATGGTGACTTACAGTCCTTTCATAAAGTTCAAGATTTTGTGCTTAATTTGAAATTTGTAAAATATTTCTATAACATCAATGAATTTGAATGAATTTTGTTACCAAGATTTAATAACCAGTCTGAGAAATTGTGACTACAGTTCGTCTTTAGTCTTGAGCTGTGACAAGTCTTACAATCAAGTATTGTATATGATGGTATTAAAAACCGCATTATAAGGAAAGTGTCTCCCACCATCTACTGAATACCATGTTAACTCATCTAATTAAGACTGATTTCCTAAAAATTCCATCAAGCAAGATGCTGTGTCATCTCAGTGTCAACTTTATATATTTTCAAGTGTAATAACTGATACAGGAAACAAACAGAATCAGTAAACACACTGCCTATATTATCATCCATCCCATGTTCTATACACAGATAAATCCAAAAGTGAAAAACAAAAAGACAAAGTTCTGCAATAACAGATGATAAATTACATGCACTAAATCATAATAGTATTTATGTCATCAATGAGTGATCACCTCAGATTTCGGTCACAGGAAAGCATCAGAACATGAATTGCAATGATATTAGATGTTCTGTAAGACAGAATGAGATAGAATTGGAAGAGGAGCTTTAATTGCATGCCAGTCATTTAAAGTTGTAAGATAATATGGGAGAGCTGACTCATTTTATTAAAGTCTTGCACTGTAGAAATAATGATATCTGTTAAGTACAGCCATGTCACTGCATTACCCATTCAATTACAATGACAACAATGACCTGTTGTTAGTATATTAACATTCTCTTTTATTACAAACTGATAACTAAGATATGTGAGGTGTAAAGCATAGCACTGAAGTATTGTTGAAGTGCAAAAATGTCAATAGATACAGTTTTAATACAATTTGTACATTAAAAGCTGTCAACCTTAATTTTAAAATGAATAATGAATGGTTTCTTTTTAAAAAATCAGACTTATTGAAATCAGCCCTGTTAAGAAGAAGACAACTCTAAAACACAGAACCTATAGTAATAAGATATTTTTTCAGGTGTTTTGTGTTTTTAGATAAGATGACACAATTATGGTGTGGAGATTGGAGAAGGAAGCCCAAAAAAATTAAGGAGTAACTGTACAGTGTCTGCTTCTTACAGGGAGTGTGGGACTGTATGATGCCTTTTTGAATTGCAGAACGCATGCTTACACATAATGAAGAAATGCACAATGGGGCATCTGAAGAAATGAAGTATTGATTTAAATGCAAGACAGTTTGTAAGCTACTTTATGTTATTAACTGGATCCCAGGCATCTCATCTTTTTGCTTCTGACGTGAAACGTGCTTAAATAATAATGTTTTAGGTTTAAAAATGCTTGATTTTTTTACTGGCTCTGAAAAGAGATGAGAGTTTTTTGTTGCAAAAAATATTACAGAGAAATTCATACAAAGCACTCAAAGGCCATTACACCATTTCACAACACTAGAAAAAGCAGCAGTGGAATCTATTATTTGGAATAAATGGCAGATGTCTTTTGGAATGGTTATGTGGTAAGCATCTTCCTTTTATTAACCTTCAGAATTCTATAATACATCTGATTTGAAAAACATGAAAATGTACATATCTAGCAAAGACACTTGTGCAAAACACATAAACAATTGTGTCATTGATTCTTTTTTTCTCCAAAACACAGTTCCCTTCCAAAATAAAAACCCATGAAATATTAATGTACTGTACTGCATAATGTGAGCACTATGAGCAATAAAATAAACCTAAATTGTATTCTATAGCTAAAAAATGCTTAACAAGGCCTAATTATCATCACTATAATTATAAATTTGATTTTCTATTCCACTGATTCAAACATAGTATTTAAATATATACCACAGCTTTAACACAGAGTATCAGAACTACACAGCTGTCACATGAGGAAGGAAGGTTGGGATTAAGGAAAACCCCACCTATATTGTTTTTTTATGAAGCAGCATGAGACTGATTACTGCTGGGCCACTTGACAGCCTCATTAGGCCGTTTCATATGGGACAATTCTCGTCAGAGATAATAAGGTACCATGCATTATGACAATGGTAATTATAAGATGATTACCTTGTTCAGAGACTATGCCTTTGCTGTGAAAGCCACTCTATTTTTGAACTGGAGACAAAAGACTGATACAGATGTAACAATTCTCTACGGAGCTCAAAATAAAACAGGACCACTTATGCCATCTGTCTCCTTCTAGTGCATTTTGTTGAAAGAGAAATGCTTCTGATACATATTTTAAATATCTTCTTTGAAGACTTATTCATAAATATATTCATAAATATACTTTTTAATAGGTTTTAATAGGTTAATAGAAGATTTTATGGAAATGCATCAATAAATTTAAAACAGGTGCCATTTTCTGCTGCTGCGTAGCTAGACTGCTAGTTGTCATTTCCCTCGTTATCTCATTTTGATCACCCATGCTAAAGCTCCAGAACAAGACTGACTTCATAAAATAAATATCAATTAAATCAGCATATTTTAAACAGGCCATTGAGAGGGGTATTGTTTTCACTGCAAGGTGCCATAAGCAAATATCTCCCAGATGACAATATAAAGGTGTATAAAACACTTTAATATGTACAGTCACTGAAACTCAAGTCCACAACCTTTCTGGATGCAAGACTAAGAAAAGCTGTTCTGCTCACTCAGCAGAGAAGGTTTATAACAGTCTACCTCCTCACTTTTACTTCACTGACCAAACATGCTGAAAAGTTTTAGCTCGAGATATGTATTTTTTATTTATCATCATATGTATTTTAATGTCTAAGGTCTAGTTAAAAATGCCTTAGAAAAACCTAGTGAAAGAAAAGATTAATTTTAATAAAGGGTACTGTTTATCACAATTGGCACTAAAATGCAAATAACTGCATTGTATGAAGAATCAAAAAGGACACGTGGTTAATTTAAATACTGAAAGGGAACAGGGAGCATGCACTTAGCTAATGATCAGATATTTTCATTATATTTTTTGTATAAAAATAGAGACTTTTCAAGTTAAATTTTAAGCACTGCTAAAATTGTGTTTCACAAAAATAACAATAAATATAAGATTACAGTGGCTATCAAAAGACTTCACCCCCCTTGGAGTTTTTCATACTTTATTGTGTTACCATATATAATCATAATGTATTTAGTTGGGATTTTCTGCCATTGATTGACACAAAGCACTCTATAATATCAAATTGAAAACACAATTCTGTATATCCTACTAAACTAATTATAAGTATAAAACAGGAAATAACTAATTATATAAGTACATCCGCTTCACTATGACACATCTAAATACAATCTGATGCAATCAATTGTCTTTAGAAATCACTTAATTAGTTGAAGGGATTCTACCTGTGTGTGTTGTTAAATATGCATCACAATAAAATACAGTGTTAAAAAAGCCAAGGGGAGCAAATACTTTTGACATCCACTGTAACTATAAAGCAAGGTCTGTGAAATCTATCTTAAATGTACACAATTAATTAGAGGGTTTTAAAATAGCAAGAAGTTTAAGAAAATCTTGCCAAAAATAATTTATTCTAATCCAAAACTCTCTTTCAAATGCTTAATTTCACAATGCCTAACTCTGGATCCATGACATATGAAAAGTTCTAACAGACTTGTTTCTAACTTACAAAAATAGAAATAGATTATACTGTCTTTCTACATACAGTATATATGACAGAAAAAAACACACACAAAACCTTTAATACTAGAACAAGGCAGTCCAATTGAAGCATTTTAAATAGCATATACTGTATCTATAGTTTCTTATCTTTGAAAGAACAGACTTCCATTTGGCACTGCCTATCCTCCATGTGCTATTTTCATAAATTCCCAGTGAACATGCCACCTGACAGCTCCAGCAGGTGGCTTGTATTCTGTCTGCAAGGTCCCTATAACACTGGAGGGGTGGAGACCAATGACAATGGATGTGCTGATAAATACTTATTTTCCAATTCCTAATCTCTAACAGAATGTGGAAAACATACGGTTGACGCAGTTGCTGAGTCTAATCCTGTGACCCGTAATAACAGAGTGTACACAAAAAACTGTGCATATACGCCTTGGGTATGAATAATACAACTGCTCCCACAGTCAGGAGATGATAGGATTTTTTTGTAAACAAAGTGGAAATTAGGATGACCTTCACACTTCACATATTTGAATAATCATTAGCTACCAAAATAGATTAATAGTAACTATCTGTTTTAACAGAAATGGAGGGACCTGTTTAGTAAATTGAACCTATGTTTAGTTGATTTTATTTTTATATGTTTCTTAACATATTTTTAACAGATAAAGTTTCTTAATTAAAAAAAAGTAGGCTATTACTGAGTTTTCACTCCATACTGTAGATTTCAACTGTAGATTTCTCAGAGATGAAACATCGAGAAGAAAAAAGGCATATAATTCAGATGTTATGGAGATAAATGTGCCTGTTTTTGGCAAATCCATTTGTGTGATTGCTAAAAAAATTATATAGTTCTCAAATGTTCTCATTTACATATTTCTGCTTTAATCAATGCTTTTGATTTAATGCTTTATTCAAACAGACACTAGAGGGTTAAATAGATCTTTATTCTGTCATACCAACTGCTTAAAATGGAACTAAATAGCAGCTATGATTCATAAAGTGAACCCATGTGCGGGACGTGAAGCAAAACAGGGAAACTGCAGGCAGTGCAGTTTGGTAGCATACTGGGGATACAAGCAGAGCATGGTGCAGATCCGTGGTCAGAATCAAGCAAGGTTCAAAGCCAGGGGGACACAGTGAAGGCACAAAGGGGCAAATCCAGAATCGTAGTCAAGACAAGCAGGCAAGGTTCGTAAGATGGGAAAAACAGATGTCCAAAGCACAAAGGGCCAGCTGACTTGGTCAAAGCAAAGTGGGGGTCAAACTTCTAAGACAAAGCACAAGGCAGTGAACTAGAGAACTGAGATATTAAGGAACTCAAGATTAGGAATGCAGGGGGGCTCCAGGTAGATTTAGCTGTATAGAGCATAATCTATACCAGATCCCTGAGGACTCTGAGAGCAGACCTTAAATATCCTACACCAACCAGTCAGGCGTGGTTATAAATTCCCCACAGGTGATACGGGTTTCCTGTCAGAACACATTTCCATGGCAACCAGCACTGACTGAGAGGTAAGCTGAAGTGTAGCTGGAGGTCATGGCAGCCTACCTGTAGGAACGGGCCTGACAAATTCACAGCTCCCAGATGGCTGTTGACCATAGTTTTATAGAGTAGGTAGACTAGCAAGAATAAGCAATGCAAGCCAAAAGCCCTGACTACAGCGAATAGCCAGACAACCTACTGCAAAGCATTACCTGGATCTTAAGAACACATAATGGCCTATCTTCTGGGAGTAAGCACTAAGATTAGTCATGAACTGATTCAAGCTCAATGCATTACTTACCAGCGGGAAGCAGATGCAATATGATCATAAGAAATAGAAAGTATTTGTGGTTGTTACTAACCTAGAAGAAGCCTAAGCAACTTCATTTCATTTGTTTATTCTGTTTGTTGCTTGAAAGCTAACACAAACTAGGAATTTGATAGTTATTGTACCAGATTCAATGTATGTCTGGCAACAGTCTCTCCAGTCTCTATCTCTCCAGCTTCTCTCTTCTTGACTCAGCATCCCTAAACAAACTAGTTACGCGCATGAGCCCACCACATCTATTTTAGATCCCATTCCCACCACTTTATTCCAGTCCTGTTTCTCTTCTCTCTGTCCCATTGTCCTTAATATTATACATGAATCCTTGAGCACTGGCATTGTACAAACGGTCCTCAAAACTGCTGCCCCCGTGCCAAAGAAGCCTAACATGGCTCTCGACAATCTTAACAACTTTCACCCCATCTCCAACTTACCCGTTCTCTCTAAAAGTCTAGAACGTGCTGTCACACTTCAGTTACATAACCACCTCATGACAAACAACCTTTTCGAACCCCTCCAATCTGGCTTCCGTCAACTTCACAGCACAGAAACCGCACTGGTCAAAGTCACCAACGATTTCCTAATAGCTTCTGATTCTGGTTCTCTTTCCATACTCATCCTTCTTGATCTCAGTGCTGCCTTTGACACTGTTGACCATAACATCTTACTTTCTCATCTCGAGACTGTGTTTGGAGTTTCTGACACTGCCCTCAAATGGTTTAAATCTTACCTTACTGATCGCTGTCACTTTGTCTCTCTCAATGGGTACAGATCTGAAATTGGTCTTGTCAAGTCTGGTGTCCCCCAGGGCTCAATACTGGGCCCCTTGCTCTTCAGCATTTACATGTTCCCACTTGGTCAGCTTTTAAGATCACATGGCCTCAGCTTTCATTTTTACGCTGACGATACTCAAATATACATCCATACCAAACGTGACACTGATGTGGCTGTCTCTATTCTATCTAATTGCATCTCTGACATAAACATTTGGATGACTCAAAACTTCCTTCATCTTAACTGTGACAAGACTGAAGTCATGCTTATTGGTACCCCCCATCAACTTAGTAAAGCCAGTCCTGTAACCCTATCTGTAGATGGCTCTGTACTTGAGCTTCAATCAAAATTGAAAAACCTTGGGGTTATATTAGATTCTGGCTTAACATTCGACCCACATGTACAGCATACTGTCAAAACATCTTTTTTTCACCTTAGAAATATCGCAAGACTACGCCCTATGCTATCATTAACTGTGGCTGAAAAGCTGATCAACATATTTGTATTCTCTCTAATTGACTACTGCAATGCTCTACTCCCTGGGGTATCTAAATCTACTCTGAACAAACTGCAGTATGTCCAAAATTCAGCAGCCAGAATCCTGACCAGGACTAGTGCAAGTGTTCACATTACTCCTATCCTGGAGTCCTTGCACTGGCTTCCGGTCAAATTCCACGTAGACTTTAAAATCCTCATGCTCACCTATAAGGCTCTACATGGCTTGGCACCTCAATACCTGTCTGAACTATTATCGCCCTACTCCCCACCTCGCAACCTCCGCTCTTCAAATTCTGCCCTCCTTACTGTCCCCCAAGCCCGTCTACATTGCATGGGCGACAGGGCCTTCTCCTACTATGCCCCCAAGCTCTGGAACTCTTTGCCCAAGGATATCAGAGAGTCACCTTCTCTAAACTCCTTCAAATCCAGACTCAAAACCTTCTTCTTCAGAAAAGCCTTTACCTAACTGGTTCCATTCTTCACACCTCTGCTCGTCTTAGTACCACCTTCCACGGTCTCCTCTATTGTTATTGTTGTATTGCTGTAATTGTAATTGTGTCTTATCTTGTGTGTTCTTCTTATTTATTGTTGTAGTCTTCTTATTTATTGTTATTGTCATCCTGTAAAGCGCTTTGAGAAGCCACCTTTAAAGGCGCTATATAAAATAAAGTTTATTATTAATTATATTATTATATAACAGTCACTTGCATTACACTTCCACTACATACTAGGTATGCAAAAAATGTAATATTTATTTTATATTATTTCTGTACTGTATAAAGTAATTTTGCTATAAAGTAATTTAAGCTTCTAATATTAAACCCACTATAATATTTTCTGTTTGCATTTTTATTCACTTTTATACCATTTTCAGATTGTGTGGTAAGACTGCATTTTGTTATATAATACAGTATGCGTGTGAAAATGGTTGGCTAGCTGGCAATCGACACGTACTGTATGTTTAGACATTGCATTTTGTTATGTAATATAGTATAATACAAATGTATAGTATTGCTTCACATAAAACTTATGCATTTAGGATTAATGACATTAAGAAGTTTACAGTACTATTTACAAAACTTACATAAGGTAAGTTATACATCAGTACAGCTCCCAAATGCGGTACAGAACTTAAAAGTGCTGGACTAGGACAGGATTTTTCTTCATAAATCACTTTCTCAGATGCTCAGCCTAGACAGCTATCCATCATGCTTTAGCCTTCTGTAACGAACAGTTCTTTCTGGACCCTATGCGGACGACACAATCCGAAGTAGTGAGGAAGCACTGGGGAAAAAGGTCATGCAGGAATACGGGGATGAAAACAGGGGGCATGTCCATGCAGTGCTGGTGATCTGGGGAGGTGTGGCAGAAGCAAACAATCCTAGAAGAAGTCCACGAGCATAAGTCTGTGGCCAGGTGATCCATCGAAAACAAGAGATTAAAAACAGGTGCCGGGTCGGAACCAGCGGGGGGAACAGGAACAGGAGCAGAGAGTTAAAAGCATAACGGAGCCAGATGAATCCAGGTCCCGGGCTTGCACAATGCAGAAATCAGATGCAGAGCCTCCAGTGAAGTGAGTGCCTGGCTTTTAAAGGTGAACTGAAACAGGGTAGAAACAAGGAAGAGGTGCGGGGAATGAGGCTAACGAGGAAGGGCTGGAGTGCCCTTAAGAGGAGGGGTTTGCGATTGTGACACCTTCATTTCAACAGCAGGAATGATGGATGTGGAACTAACCTTAAAAAAGGTGGATTAAGTGATTAAATTAATTGATTTTTTTATCATCCCTTTGGGTTTCAATAATTCATATCTCTCACCTGTCCATCAGCTTGATTACTCCAGGGCATTGTTATAAGTATTGCATATATTATTGGCACCTTATACAGTATATCTCTGTATCTTACATAAATTTGATTAAAACTTTAACACATGAAACATAGATATGTACCGATTCCAGGCTCTTCTTTAAATTGAAGCAATCAATTCGAATTTATATTGGGGTACACATTATAATTAATGTGAAGTATATCAGACTGTTAAGCCCCTGTTGCGTCAAAGGTCGATGCTTTCTATTTCCAAGACATAATATTGGGCATTTGAATTAATTCCTCAGTTTTGCACTGTAATTAATATTTACTTTGATTCAAAACTGCCTGTTAAAGCCTGTTTAAATGTTTTAATATGCAGTATTGTACCTCAATTATGTTAAAGTATGTATATACATCTTAGCCTATGTTCTTTAACTTTGAAAAGTGCAAAAAACTGTCAATTGTTTTATTAAGTAAATATTTTATTAGTTTCTGATGCTAATAACCTATATGAATAATACCACTACTGGATGTTCAATGTTAATGCTCTGCCAAAAGAACCTGTATCCATATTCTAAAAGAGCATGTATGATGTACTTAAAAAAAAAACTTTAAAGTATTTTTATTATTTTACATATAAAATCAAATCTTTTTTTCTAGGCAACGTTTCCAGAGGAAACAGCCTACTTGTGTCATTTTTCATACCCCAATGAAAACAAATAATAAACAACCCTAGAAGGAAAATACTTGTCCTCACAGATACAGGACAGAGCTTTAAGTCATATTAAATTAAGGTACTGGGAAAAAAAACAATGGATATTTCTGGAATAGAAGCCCTATGCATGTATGTTTCATTCATTAGTGTGTCTTTGTACAGTATAGCAAAGACACCACAAAGCAGACCTTATTAGTATTTGAATAAGTCTGTAGACAACTGGACATTTAATATAACTTAGCACAAACATTATCCATTGGCCTTTACCATTCATATTAACAACTTCTAAATTCTGCTGATTTTATAGAAATCTCTAAATTTTCAACTTTCCGGCTCTGTGGTATGGTAATATTGGTAGCTTCCTCAGTCTCTAGCACAGTATTTCAGTTCTAATAGAATTACTGGTATTATACAGAGATTCCACACTGCCAAAGCCCAGGACATCTGAAATGGGACATAAGAAGGCTGTATGCAGTTTGTCAAAAGATGATTCCTCTGTGGTCTCTATATTTTAAGAACAAGTGTTTCTTACACCTGAAGAAGGCCCCAAGGCCGAAACGTTGTGTTTTCTTTCTTCTTTTTTTTCAGCTTGGAATAAACCTATTACTTGTTCCTTTAATGTATAATGTTTACTCGAAAGAAAATATTTAATTTTATTTTTGTGATTTAATCTTTGTAGCTTCATCTAAAGTGTCCTAGCCAGACAGAAACTCTTTAATTAAGCCATTCAATCTGTAAATGATTTAATTAACATTATTGTACTTACATAAGGTAAGGATCTGAGGCATATTGTGTATACACAGTTTGATTAATTATGCAGCTTCTGTATTCTAATAGTCAAGGTGACCAGAGATCTCATTATTAACATGAAAATGATTGATACCAAAGTCTCTCTGGAAACACCATCTTCTTCCTTTTTCAGACCACAGGCATTTTAGATAAGTCTTCCCAGATGTGTTCTGTCTTGACATTTCTAACCTATGCCTGTAGTTATTGTACCAGTTAGGTATTCTCAAATAATTAATTAGGCATATTTGTATGCCTAAGACACTTTGTATATGATTTTCAAGAAGATAAAATCTTCAAAAGATTTGAGAGAGAAATAAAATTAAGACTCTTTCCAGTAATTACAAGAGGCATGTTTTTTTTCTTCCTTGGGCATAATTATGGTAGTTTCCACTTTAATGATTTGACTGGTAAAGAATATACAGTAAGCAATGCACTGCAGAAAGCTATATCTCCTTTAAGACAATAAATGCAAAAAACAAACATTGTGGTAAATTTTTTAAATTGCTATGATTAATCTTTGTCATCAACAGTGAAATAAAAAGCACTTTTGACTGTCAACAATTCAAGGTACTTCAATAGCTACATAAACACTTAATTTTGTAAATTCTGTGTTCTGTCTTTGAAGCAGCTGTCTTCAGGAAACTGTTGAAGATGCCTTCAGGAGAGGAAGGTTCCTCTATACTAAGGATACTGAAGTTTCACAGAGATTCTTTAGAACAAAAGAATTCTGAAGCAAAATCCTGCCAAATACCATGTGGTAAACAATTCCAGCTCAATTATCCTATGTATGCTTTTGTAGATTGACTGACATTTCCGAATTGGTGCTGATTCATACAATAGTTATGTTCTGAGAACAATATTTGCACCTTTATTTAAAGGACTGATGACAATCTTTGTCTGGGAAACTCCTCCCTGTTAAGGATTTAAGGGGGCACTCATTTTAGCCAATAAAAAAAAAACACACAGTAACAAACGTAACAGAAGTAGTAGATTAATAGCTTATACCACAATCATACTAGAAAAATTTCCTTAAACGGCCATCTCAAATTTTAGGCCGAGGTTGGTGACACATCATAATACTGTGAACTTAATATTAGGCACTACCAACCTAAATTCTATCAGAATCTTATAAATTCTATCATAAGTTTACAATGATAGAACGTTTGATGATATCAATGATATCATATGTTTACAATTGAGGTGTAATACCTCAATTTCCCTTCGGGATCAATAAGGTCTTATCTATCTACAACTAGCATACTGTAAATGTATTAAGCTTAATGGCAAAGGAAATATTTTAATAGAAAAATTAAATAAAAATGAAAATTATCTATCCTCCCATTATCATCTGGGCTGTAGCAGACACAAAACTATCCATGAATACAAAATTATGTTCATTTGAGAGACTTGCTTTCGTTTTACCTATAAAAAGTATACAATAAACAAGTCCTGGACTTCCAGTAAATCTCCATATTAGGGCTGGCCCTGGGCATAGATGAACTAAGCGACTGCCTAGGACCATGAGGCCACCAGGGGGCCCCTTCTAATCATAATCAAGTACGTAATATGTTTCTGAAGTGCAGAAAAGAAGAGCGGAATAAGTAATCTCAAAACAGAGGTATGCCAAATGACTGTAATAATGCATTTTTATTTACTTTAGTTTTGAGTCTTTCAGATCTATGTACTGTATCTAGAGGATGGTAGACAACCATAATTTCAAGCTAGACACGTGGACTACTTGAGGTTTCTTTACTAGAAGTTAACTGATTCCTGTTTCTTGTAACTGTACAACATGCCATGTGGGTACTCCAGTTAATAATATTTTTCAGACCTCAGGTTGATTAAAACATACCTGAAGTCAAACATGGCACAAGACTATACTTATATCTACAGTAATTGAACTTGACATCATGAACATCATGCAGTGTGTTGACTTCATACTGTTATATGAAGATGTAATTTATGATTTTGCTCCCAAAATCTAGGTGAATTGATTTATAGAACATTTTATATAAAATTTTCCCATCTTGTCAGCCTTATTGATCTCACCTCTTTGTTATTGTGTGTACTTACAGTATTCTTACTTAATTACTTATTTATTTGTACAATTCTTTTCTACAAAGGTTTTAGTGTAGTAATATGTAACTGATGATTTTCTATAATTTTCAAGTAAAAGAGATCCTGTTTATCATTTGTTATAGTTAATGTTCCTATTTATGACTTTCAATGTTACATATTACGTGTTACATGTTTTCAATGTTACATATATGTTAACAAGGATAAAAAAGGATCTTCAAGCATGTTAATACATTTTCTAGTTACATAATTCATCTATTTAGTTGTTCTAAATAGTAAAATAAGGTTTGTTGGGAACTAATGATAGTAGTGTATGCACCCCCAGAAGAAAGCTTTTTTTACTCTCTCTGAAGTTCATAACCAAACCAAACAGCAAGACAGAAGGACCCCTGGGCCACCATTACTGCAAACCCCAGGACCAACCATTCTACCTTCTTCCTACAGTATGTTTGTTTGTTCTTTCTCAGTCTGTATCTGTTTTTCTTGATTCTGCTTCCTCTTGTTTTCTTTATTATCCTGACTAAACTCACTCTTCTGAATCTCAAGTGTCTGCATTCTTTCCTTCATATTCTTTAATTTAATCTTGTTTATTCTCCTGCACTCGTCTGCTTCCATTCCCCGGTGTCCAGTTTGCCCTGAGTTCATTCCTTTCAGCCCTGCTGCTTTGGATGCCATCTCCTTGGTCCCAGATCTATCCAGCGTTTTGTCTTGGTTATATCTCTATCTCCAGCATCCAATTCGGCTTGGGATTCATTCCTGTCATCCCATGCTGCTCCTGATGCCATTTTCTCAGTTCCTGGTTCGTGTTCTGCTTTAGCTTTACCTACTTTCATGAGGGTAGTTCCAAGCCCCTGGATCAGTGCAACATTCTCGGTTACAGAATACAGCTTGAGTCCAGAACCAGTGCCCATGCTTGTTAAAATGCCTCTCTTCCCAGAGAGGGGGCATCCATTGGGCCAGGACCCTCCTGAGGTTTGTTTTCTCCTAATGGGAGTTTCTGTTTTCCTCTCCACAGTGCCCATATGGTCATATTCCTACACTGTCAACAACTCAATATGTTTGTAATGCATGAGTCATACTTCAGAGTCTATAGGAAACCATGTTACCCAGCAGTCAGTTCCCTACATTTACAGTAGCTCTTTGTGCCAAACCAGGAGTTCAGAAAGTCAAGGTTAATATACCTTAGAATCTCTTTTGATCCGGCCGCTCCGTTCCTTCACTATGGCTACTTTCTTTTACAATGAAAAACCAGTTTAAACCACAGAACAACACTCTCAACCCACAACAGTAGTCCCTATTATTGTGCAAGCTCTCCTGCAACTTCAAAACATTCTCATTTCCAATGATCTTGCTCTCTCTGCCTCGTGACTGCATCCCATCTTTCTATCTTCCCATCGGTTAAGTTTTGCACCTAAGGAACTTCTCTGTCTCTGCTAGGTCACGTCAACTATGCTATACAGGTTATACCCCACGGGTGGACTTTTATTTAATATCTTCTTAAACTGGCTTCATCAGCATGGCCCTTACACTACTTCTACAGTACTTTGACATTTGAACTAAAACTTCAGTTTAGGTGTTTATTTCAACAAAATGCAAAGGATTGTTTTATTGTTATGATGAATCTTGTTTTTCCCAAAGAGTTTTTATAGGAGCAGCCTTTCCATTTGCTTAGGAGGCTATTATCAAAGTCAGTGGTTAGCAAAATCTTAGCCTTCCATGTTTATCTTCATCTCTTCTTCTGATCATTCCTCCACTTTATTCTACCAGTTTCCAGTTTTCATTGCTACTTCTTTTCGGGCCATAATTAGATGCAATGGGTTATTATCTGTTCAGATAACGTTGCCATTTATAATCAACAAAGGATCCTTTCAAGTTATCATGAAATTATTCAGTCATTCTCTTAAGAATAATTTCACATTGTTGCATCCAGGTTATTTTAAAAAATATTGCTGATGTCTATCTTGTTTCCAAAGTTCAAGATCTGATCCCTGCATGATTACAGTATCTCTGACCAGTTCAGATCTTGTATTCCCCTGAATCACCTTTTCCATCACTACTTCCATCTGACTGAGGCACCCGTAGTACCTACCAGACCACCTAGAAAAGGTTTAAATTCTTCTACTTCTCCTCTAATGTAAATTTATTTTGGGATCCTCTTTCAGCCCTTAAGAACCTATAACCTAATATTATATTCAGCTTCACATTTCTCAAGGAGCATCTCACACTGATCTTATTGCTAACAAAACATCACGTACTGTCTTTTAACTTTTTCTCTATAATCTGCAAAAAGTACTCACAAAATCTGGACTTGCTGCTGAGTGATCCTAACTGTTCCTTCTGGATCAAAGCTGCCTTCTCAGCAGCTCATTAAAGCACTCCTATCCAGCTACGTCCTATGGCCAGGAGATTAACCCTCAGTTAAGTGGGTTAGGCATAATTTTCACTAAAATACTCCATAATCCTTTCAGTATGTACTGTATAATTCTTGGGTGTTGTAATTCCTAGTTGAAAATGGAGTTTATAACGAAAGTTCAGGACAGCCAAATTCAAACTCATTTGTAATCACTCCTGATGTTCGCAATCAATCCCGGTGTTGTTTCCTAACCTAAAACATTAGAAATGCTATATTCTATCCCCTTCTCTCTCTCACAAACATCTTTTTACAAACCACTTCTACCCCATCTCCACCTTTGCAGCTACCCCTGTCCGACTACTTACATTTTGGCCTTTCTCGACAGCCTCATGAGACCACTGATTGAAGGTCTTCCCTCATACATCAAGGACACCAAAAACGCGCTCCAACTTTTTAATGATTTCCAATTTCAGGGCCCCGAATGCTACATTTTTACCATGGACATCACGTCTCTTTATACCATAATTCCCCATAATGACAGCCTTACAGCCCTCAGGCACATGCTGGACAACATAGTGCTTGATCCACCACCCACACCCTGGTATACCTTGCAGAATTGGTCCTCACACTGAATGCATTCTCATTCAATAACCTTTTTTACCAACAGGTAAGTGGAGTTGCCATGGGCACCAGAATGGGACCCAGCTATGCCAATATTTTTGTCGGCTGTAACGCTTCTTCACTTCCTACACTGGCTATGTCCCTGACCTCTACAAAGAGATACATTGATGACTGCATCGGTGCCACCACATGCTCCAACGACCAGCTTGAGTGCTTTCTGCATCATTCACCAACTTCCACCCGTCTTTCAATTATACGGTTAACATATCTTCCACCACTCTTCCGTTTCCAGACATCAACTTCTCCATCAACTACCCCCGACTCTCCACTTCAGTTTATTACAAACCCACGGATTCACACAGCTATCTCCTATATAGCTCATTTCACCCCAAACACACTAAAAACTCTCTCCCTTTTTCACAGTTCCTTCGGCTACGATGACATCAACTTCCAGAACCAAGCCCTCAAAATCTACTCCTTTTTCAACATCAGAGGATACCCCAGCAGTATTATTGACAGGGCCCTTGCCCGAGCCAAAAACACCCCTCGGACCATCACCCCAATCAGGAACTCCCGCCGTAACAACCGCATTCCTTTGGTGCTTGCCTACTACCCCAACACACTTCCTATCCCCAGTACTATTAACGACAACTTTTCCATCCTACAGGATGATCCCTCCACTGGGGCCCTCTTTTCTGACCACCCCATCATCTCATATCGCCGGCCACCTAATCTGCTCAGCCTTCTTGTTCACAGCTCCCTTGACCGCCCTCAGAAACCATCCACTCCAGTCACTTTCCCTTGCAACAGTGCTCGCTGTATCACCTGCAAGTACACATCTAACACCACACTCATTCAAGGCCCCTCAGGACAATTCCAGATCACCCAGATGGCATCTTGTACCTTCAGCAACCTTATTTACTGTATCTCTTGCAGTAAATGCCCAGCCATCTACATTGGAGAAACAGGAAGGAGACTCGGAGACCCCTTCAGAGAACATGTTAGTGTCACGAAAGCATTCTTTCCGGACCCTGTGCAGACGACACAATCCAGCGTAGAGTGAGGAAAACTCTGGGAAAAAGCCATGCAGGGATCAGGAATGAAAACAAGGGGCGTGTCCATAGTGCGCTGGTGTTCGGGGAAGGTGTAGCCGAGGCAAACTGTCCAAAACTGAGTCCAATGGGGAATCCGAGAGAAGGCAAAATCTAGAACCGGGTGGTCCATCCAAGACAAACAGAATTAAAACTGGAACCGGGTCGGAACTGGCAGGAACAGGGACTTTAAAACCTTGATGGGACCATGCGCTTCCAGGTCCCGGACTCGCCTGGTATGGGAACCAATGCAGAGCCTGGAACAGAGTGAGCGCACAACTTTTATAGGATGGGGGGCAGGAACCAGAGGCAGGTGCAGGGAATGAGTACTGAACAAGGAAGGGCTAGAGCATCCTTTAGAGGAGGGGTTTACGATCGTGACAGTTAGAGCTGTGAAAATTAAAGATCTCTCAAAGCCCATTGTTTCTCATTTCACCTTTGACAGCCATGACCACTCTAATCTCTTCATCTGTGTTCTCAAAGACGGTTTTCCGAACTCATACATCAGAAAGACTACAGAAACCAAAATTATCCTGCAGCTAGGATCACACCTTCCCCCTTCTCTTAACGACAGACTACTTTTCTTCTAAATTTTCTCCATTCATTGGAGGTTTCATTTCAAACCTCTCTACACCTATTCTGACTTCATGCCTCTTGATTGGCCTCTCTTTCTGTCCCCTGCTCCCGCCTCTCGCTCCTCCTCTCTCCCAGCCTTTGCTCTGCCGCTACATTACCTTTGCTTACTGCCTTGTCTTTCTCACACCTGAAGAAGGCTCCACGGCTGAAACGTTGTGTTTTCTTTCTTCATTTTTTCAGCATGGAATAAACCTATTACTTGTTCCTTTGTGCCCTTTGGTCACTACTCACTCTGCATGGGGGTCCTAGCCTCCATAATCCTTTTAGTACACTTAATTATTGGGTGTTGTTATTCTTAGTGAAATAAATCTGAAGGACACTATACATAGTGCTTTTTATCCAGCTTTTTTGACCAGCAGCAGCACTACACAACAGATCAGGTAGAAAATTAAGAAACTGCTTCACCAATTGAATGAAGACCTTCAGGTAGTCCAGATTACAAACACATGATTTTTTTTCTCTTTTAAAAACTGCATTGGATCTTTAATAGTTGTGCCTGGTCACAATTGGCCCTTCAATTGGAAAATGTTGTCCAGCAAAAACTGATAAACTGATAACTGTCCCTGATAAGGAATTTCAATTGTGTCTAATTTTTTATGCTTTTGTACTCCACTGAGTAACCTAACCCAAACAAGGTTAAATTCCCCGGGAAGGGGAAAATATGAACACAAGGAGATCATGGGACCACAGGGCGAGGTTCTCAGAGGTCAGGCAATGTTAGGGATGAGGCCTATGCCCTCAGGCAGCCAGCAGCCTGGTGATAGGCAGGCCACGCGACATCCGAACCCTAATGCTGAGCCCTGAGAATTGGAGGTGCTGCTATTAAATAGAAGGAGACAAAAGAAGGCACACCTGGAGAACATACCAGCAATCACACAGAACTAATGATGGGAGTAGTGGAGAGCCCTCTAGGGGAGGAATGTGACAATATCCATTCTATTTTCTAACAACTTTATCCAAGTCTAACAAGTCTAACAACTTTATCCAGTACCTGGAGTATGGGAAGCTGGAGCCTATTCCAGCAAGCAATGGGTGCAAGGCTAGATACACCCTAGACAGGATGCCAGTCCATCACAGGGCTCACATAAAGATCAATGTAGTCTTGTTTTCACTAATTAGTCCTTAGTCTGTCTCCATACAATATATTAAGAGCATAAACTTATAAGTTGTGGGATGGAGAAACCAGAAAAATATACTTTTCAGTTCATGTCTGTATAATGCTAAATCCAGTACTCTCCTGATAAAACCCACTGGCATTATTATTTTTAAGTTTAAGAGAATCTGACTGCATTATTACTGACAGATGAGTTTTTCCAGAAAGCTGTGTTCATATTTGCATTCCTGCAGTATTAAGTTCCAGCCAGTTAAGCCTGCTAATGAGACATTAATGGAGAGACACAGCACTGGAGATCTGAGCCCTGATAAGGAGGCAAACACCAAGGGGAGAGACAGGGAGGGTCCCAAAATAACTGAAGAAGCCTGCCTGAGATAAATGGCTTTTTCTCTTAGAATTAACAACAATGAAAATAACAAATCCTTTATTAAAAAAATCTGATTCCCAATTTTCATCCCCTGTTATTTAAAGACCAAAATCATCCATTAAAAAAAACACAAGGCCTGAAATAAATTGGATGACACAAGGTTGACTCTCATGTTAACAATAAGCCCTAAGCACTACACTTGGAGTTGAAGTGTAAATAATCAAGCTTCCTACGTCATCATCACAGATGCATGTGTTTCAACACCTCTCTAACTTATAAATCAGAAAGTCAATCAACAAACTGGGTGTTAAGGTCTTTCGACTCTGGGAATTGAACATAATTAACAAGAAATAAATATTTTGCAACAGCAGAAAACATGCTAGGGTTGAAATCAGTAGTACATTTTAAGGATATGAAAATTAATACTTCTTAAAATGTAACAATTAATTTCGGCTGTTAATTCCAGCTGTATTATGGCTCCTTCAAGCACCAGAAATATGCCAAAGAGGGTTAAAATGATGTTGTACTTTTCAAACATTAGTTTTTTATGTTTGAATAGACATTGTGTTGTTATTTTTAATCTTTTTAACCTAACACAATTAATGCAAAAGGTAGCTGCCATTTTGCAATCATAAAAAAAACTCTGCAATTTGTGAGTGATCTTAAAACATGAAGCAATATTGTTTTGTTCTTCTTTATTTATACAGATACAAAATGCATATTTGGACCTAAAACATGCATTTGTTTACACTTCAAGATAAAAATGTGCATTTTTATTAATATTTCAGTACTATTCATTGTTCTAAGCACATGTTTACTTTTCAATTGCTAGAAAGCTACTGGTTTTGGGAATGTTTTCAATACGATGGGATCTGTATAACGCAAGGAAACAAAATGAAGAAAGATCAAAATACATTACGCTGGTAATTTACAAATAAAACCTGCTTCATTGACTCATAAAATCAAATATAAAAAAACATGTATAGTAATACAGTATAGATAATATACTGGGTGAAACTAGCATTTTCAGTGTTTTGTGTTAGTCAACAAAGGCCTGATGTACAGTATAACAATGACAATAACAAATCCTTTATCAAAGAAATCTGATTCCCAATTTTCATTCCATGTTATTTCAAGACCAAAAAGCACCAATTTTTAAAAACACAAGGCTTGAAATAAACTGGAAGACACAAGGTTGACACTGTGAATTAGGCAAAGAGCAAAACCTAAAGAGCACAAAGAGCTCTTGAACAGTGGTACACTTTCATAGACCTCTTTTGAGGATAGTAAAAGATGACAAGATTACTGTGAGAATCCGGATGGCGAAACTTTTATCACAAGCAAAACTGCTTTTACTTCCATAAAGAGCCATCCCTCAAGTCTTGTGACAACCTACATAACCCACCCAGACCCAGAGTTTCAGTGTTACACAGGTACAAAGTCAGAACACACACCCACTATAATATCTTTCACCTTTCTGGTAGAGAGGCAAATCTGACAATCATATGGCTTCTGCTCATTAAGTATACTGAGACAATGTTTTTCTTCACAGAATTATTTTCCTCTTTATTGTGAAAAATAAAATAATTGGATTTAAACAGGAAGTTTCTGTTTTAAGTCTTAACCAATTAGATCTAATTTCTTAATCTGAAACTCTCCTTTGTTCACTTTTTCTTTTTTCCCTGAAATACCACTATATCTCTATATCTGCCTGCAGCTATATTACCTTGCAACTTTTGACTGGAAACCCACCGAAGCTAAGCAGGTGTGGGCCTGGGCAGTCCCTAGATGAGAAGCTAAGGTTGCTGCTCGAAGATGTGTTAGTGGGGCCAGTAGGGGGTGTTCACCCTGTGGTCTGTGTGGGTCCTAATGACCCAGAATGGTGACACTATAAAGTAAAAAGGCACAATCCTTTGTATGAGATGTAAAACTGAGGTCCTGACTTTGGTTATGAAAAATGGCAGGGCTTTTCTTGAAAAGGGAAGGGGTGTAACCCCGGTGTCCTGGCCACAATTCACATTGGCCTTTACCAATCATGGCATCCTAATAATACCCATATATGAATTGGGTTCATCACATTGTTCTGCTCTCCACTGATAGCTGGTGTGTGGTAAGTATACTGGTGCACTATGGCTGCCATCACATCATCCTGGTGGATGCTGCACATTAGTGGTGGCAGGGAATCCCCACTATTCTAAATATCTTACTACCCTAAAATGAATAACCAAAATGTTACTCAGAACTTCTCAGTCCCTGGTCACTTTTCAGCACCTTTTCAGGACCAATTGTTTAGACAGCATCTGTCATCATTGAACCTTTAACTACATCCTTCAGTAGCTTTTATACTGCACTACACCAATTATTTTAATCCTAAAACTAGCAATGTAGCTTTCTACTAGCACTTAATCAATGTAAATATGGGATAGACTAAGGCGCTTATATTAATGTTCTGTCTAATTTGTATAATTTCAAACCAGAAATTTTAATTTTATTTGCATGGCACTTGTCTTCATAGTATTATGTTATATTATAATGTAAATAATGTATTTTTAACTTATTGTACCTGAGCAATTGTTCCTTGTATTTTACATGGAATATACTGTACATTTCCTATACTGTAAGTCACCCATCATAAGGGTGTCTACTAAGACAAATAAATAACTAATAATGTTATTAACAATCTATGTGAATTAAAAACAAAACGTCAGACAAATTCCTCCTCAAATTGCTTAGAACGTGATTATAGAATGGTTTTTCCATTACACAGGCAGTAACATGACTCAAGTTACAATGAGTACAGTGAGAGGCAAGGGTGTGAAGTGTTTTGCTAGTATGTATGGTGCAAGTGAAAATGAAACCTACAGTATTACTCTGAAACACTCTTCACCGTAACACCACATCCTCCATCTCTTCCTTCACCACTCCTCTCAAGGCTGCATTATACAGTATGTTCTCATTTTAAGTGTCAAACAAAAGTTTTACTTACAAGTTTATTCTATGTTTTTTATGGTAAGTTAAAAATTACTGGTGTTATTCAGGAACACAACTATCGCAATATAATAGAAATGGCTATGTATTTAAAAAATGTTAAAGGAAAGTTGTCCATCACAAAAAGATTACCAGCAATAAAAGTGTATAAAACATCCTCTGTTACTAACTGAGGATATACAGTATGGACTATTATTGAAAGTGCAAGGCTAAAATTTTATGGTATAGGCTGAAGGAGAACCAAGCACTGCTGAGATCAGACACCCTTGGTACTACACTTTTTTACATCTGCCCTACTCCTCTATCTGTTTTTACCCTTACGGAAATTGTTTTAACAATCTGAAGAATTTCAAGTGTTGTGTATGCCTTCACCATTTACAGTGAAATGCTATGATTCACCAGAGGGCAATGTCTGTCCCAGTTTTAGTGAAAGTAAAACAGAACTTTAACCTGACAACAGAGTAAAAAAAAACAACTTTTTAATAGCATCTGTAAAGTGTGCTTTGTAGAATTTATTATTTGATCAGAAATGTATTTTAGAAAATGGATAAAAACTGTTCACACCTCTTATGATAGTTTATTAAAAAAAACTTAAAATTCCATATTGAAATCATTAAATGGTAGAATCTCTCTTTCCATTGCAAGAACCTGCTATTGAACTACAGAAACTATAATAAGACTTCAAGCTTGGTTCTTGATATTGTAACACAGAGAGTTCAGACAGGCGCCCTTGCCACATTAGGTCAGCCCCGCACTGTCGGGGGCTTGAACCCAGGACTCCCATGTCACTCAACAGGGACGCAGCCCAGTGCGCCAAAGAGAGGGGTGAGATAGCCCTTTGCCAGGGACGGTGAGTTAAGCGGGGGAGAGTGTAACGCATACGGCCATCAGGGTGTGTAAGAGCCAGCTTACCAGAGTGGTGACGTCGCCGCCCTTCCCTGTGATAGCAGGACTGCAGATCTCTCTTTGGCTCATCGGGCTGGGTCCTTGTTGAGTGATGCAGGAGTCCCGGGTTTGAGCCCCTGACAGTGGGGGACTGACCTAATGCGGCAAGGGCACCCACCTGATCCCCCTGTGCGTTACAATATACTGTATGTTACATTTTATGTATGTTACATACAGTAAAGGCTGGGTTGAACTGGCATAAATTCTGTGCATAAAAGGTAAAATTAAAAAATAAAAATGTGTATTGCAGTTAAAAATGAATCATAGATTTAGTCAATGGACTGCATAATAATAAAGTTACTCACCTCTCTTTTGGAAACAAAATAACGAACTAAATAATCCGCATGGTTTGGGAAACAATTACTAAAATGAGATAATCATTTTAGAAATCAGTTGATATTTTGGTAGAAACTCATAAATGTGCTATTTTTCTTTAATGCACAGTGAAATTAAAATCTCAAAACTTTAATACATTTATAAAGACATTTTTAAGATTTTTGTTTAAGCACAGTAGCTTTTGGGAATTATACTGTATTAACTGAGAGAATGGGAAACAACATGGTTATTCATGGGAAAAACTCTATGTTACACTATGTAACAATTGAATCTATGCCACAAACTGGAATGATAAATTCCTTTAATACCATGTAGCTGACTACACCAAAAATGTTACATTATTTTTAAATATTTAGGAGTAGTTCTTGACTGTAATGCATTTTTCTGTTGTTCACTGGCACTGATTTTATTGTGGTGGTAGTCAGACAAAAGAAACAGAAGAAATATTGTTATGCAGACCTATTTTAAAAAGTGAATCCAATAAAATTGGAGATTAAACAAGAGTGTGTGTAAGATATGAATCTCCATGCCTTAATGCCACTATAAATGGTCCTTTGTTTGAAAAATGTGACTTCCTAAATATCTTTTCACTGAGTTTTAAACACGAATTCTGTGTTTCACAAGAATGTCTACTGTTTTCTATTCTCTTGACATGAATGCCACATTGCATTAACCCCTCATGGTTCATATACTGTAGGAGGTCTGGGCTCAGGTTATGCAACAACCATAATGGGAGGCCAACCGAGCAGCAAAATTAAAGCATCATTGTAGGATTGTTATTACTGATATTGTTGCATTTCTGAAGAGGTTAATGTGTACAGAACATGTAATAATAATAATAATTGCTTACAATAATATAGCGCTTTTCTGGACACTCCAATCAAAGCGCTTTACAGGTAATGGGGATTCCCCTCCACCACCTGGATGATGCAACTGCAGTCATATTGCTCCAGAATGGTCACCACACACCAGCTATCAGTAGGGAGGAGAACAGAGTGATGAAGCCAATTCATAGATTTGGATTATTAGGAGGCCATGATTGGTAAGGGCCAATAGGAAATTTGGCCAGGACACCGGGGTAACACCACTACTCTTTTCAAGAAAGCCCTGGGATTTTTAATGACGAGAGTCAGGACTTCAGTTTTACATTTCATCCGAAGGACGGTGCCTTTTTACAGTATAGTGTCCCCATCACTATTCTGGGGCATTACCCCTGCTGGCCCCTGCTGGCCCCACTAACACCTCTTCCAGCAGCAACATCAGTTTTTCCCAGGACATCTCGCATCCAGGTACTGACCAGGCTGACATCTTTTTAGCTTCTGTGGGTTACCACTGTAACCATATAAGTTACTATACTAAGCTTACAAGCAATTCTGTACTAGTGTGAAAATGTGTGTATGGATTTATTTACCATTATTGAAGGTTAATATTTTAGCTCCATGCACTGTAGATAAAAAACACTTCTCATAACAGCTGCATCTTGTAGAAAAAGCCAGTAGAAAAGCTAGTCTTTCTAGACTCAGATGTAATGCTGTCCAGTTGCTGTCTGTCAAAATGTCTGCTTCAGGTCAGCCATGAGTGCTGTGTTAATCGATAACAGAGGACAAGTCTTTCTCCTGCTAGCCCTTAGAATTGCACCTCACCAAAGCGGTCCGATACAGGCCTGAAAGCATCTCCACTCTCATTATGAATTTAACTGTCTAATGGGAAATTGGAGAGAAAGAAATGTGGAAAGCAATCTGATCAAAATTTGGTCAAGCAAAAATAAAAACACCAAATACAAAAGACCTAGTCAAACTGATCTGAAAAACATGACATGTTCTTATACCCTACAAAAAAATGTTCTCCTTGTGTTGTGAGTGAATAAAATTCTCCACAAAACCACTTTGGGTTATTGTTCAATTTCAAAGAAAAAAATAATGTGATTAATCACAAAGATCAAATCAAGACTTCAAGTCATAGAACTAGTGCAGAATGTATGATAGCACTGGAAGATTATTTTAGCTGTGCATTTTAACTGGAACAGGTTCAAAGACATAAAATGCATAAAAGGCTGATTATAAATCTGTTAATTCACTGTATTCCTACTAATGAAGACTACATATTCTCCACATTCTCAACAGTATTACCAGTTTTTTTAATTCTTTGTAACAAAAAGATTTGGTGCTGTGATGAAGGTTTGTCCTAACAGTGTGGTTTGGTCAAAAACAGAACTTTTCTTTCTCTGGCAATAGTAAGTGTGACTGCCTTTGTAAACTGCGAGATGAGAGGAAATAGGTGGGTTTTTTATGCACATTTGTGGTAGTGGGTAGTTTATGGTTGTTCCCTGAAAGTAAAGCTGACAAACTTAAAAGAAAAGCCAAGAGGCAGCATAGTTTAATAACCTTTTATGTGGTGGCAAAGATAAACAGGAAACATGCAAGGTGAAAAAAATGATTTATTTTTTGCTAATTTTGTTCTGTCATCCCGTCCATAAAAAAAATAAAAAACCAAAAAGATCAAAACCATTTTCAATAAAGATGTCCTCCACATTTTCACCTAAGGACTAAGATAGCATAAAACCAATACACTTAATATAAGGTAACCTAGAAATACTTTCACAGCAATTTAAATATTAATGTGCCTGCAAAACATAAGAGTGTTACAGATGCAGCCATTCAAAATGCGCGGTACGGTAAACTACCCACAAGCCACCGTGGGGCACCGCGGTAAGTGATTTGCTGGCCAAAATGACCGACAGGGGCACTCGTGGTGCATTGGTTGGTAGTGAAAAGATTTAATAATTTAATGTCTTTACTGTGCACATTTCAATCCGCTTAGTTTTGAATATTTATATGGAATTTTACCACTAAAGGGAAATTTTAGTAGCTGAGCATAAAAAGAAGAGGAGCATAACGCATCTGAAGGTCATAAACGATATTAATTTAGGAACATAAACATTACTGTATGTACATAAACTGTACTGTGTATGGCTGGTCTTGGTAGTTTAAAGAATAAATACACACCAGTCTTCCATTTCTCTCTAAACATTTTAAGCATGAAAGTTTTATGAAACAGTACCCAAATATGCGATTGCTGTATAGAATGAATTTTAATTTAAAAAAATTATTTAACACAAAAATTAAGCTGTTTACATCTTCCGCCTGAGAACAGTCACCCGTTGCTACCCAACGCAGAAACACAGCCACTAACTAGCAAAGAGAGGACATTAGCTAGCCAATATGATAAAGAAATAAATGATTATTTTGTTTATTTCTTTTGCACATTTATTTGAACATTTCCATCGATTGTACAAGCACTTGGAAACTGTCCAATCCTTAGTTCATCAGGCATTTTCTTTTACGCTGCAGGCATTCTCCCGGTCTGGCGCCGGTCTGTGTCTTCTAGGATATAATGCCAGAGAATTTATCTCCACTATAACAGACAATCTCCTTTGCTTTTAACCGAGCGTTGAATAATTTCCTAAAATGAAAATGATTAACTTGATTTCCCTCACGGGATCAATAAAAGTATCTATCATCTATCTAAACTATGGGACAGAATTCTGGGGTCTCCCCATACCAGATTATGGTAGGGCTTCAGAGTGGTGATTGGCTGACACCATCTGACACCCCTCTGATTGGAGAAAAAAGACGTGCTGGTTTGCTATACAGTGCCTTGCGAAAGTATTCGGCACCCTTGAACTTTTCAACCTTTTGCCACATTTCAGGCTTCAAACATAAAGATATAAATTTTTTATTTTATGTGAAGAATCACCAACAAGTGGGACACAATTGTGAAGTGGAACGAAATCTATTGAATTTTTGAAACTTTTTTAACTAATAAAAAAATGAAAAGTGGGGCGTGCAAAATTATTCGGCCCCTTTACTTTCAGTGCAGCAAACTCACTCCAGAAGTTCAGCGAGGATCTCTGAATGATCCAATGTTGTCCTAAATGACTGATGGTGATAAATAGAATCCACCTGTGTGTAATCAAGTCTCTGTATAAATGCACCTGCTCTGTGATAGTCTCAAGGTTCTGTTGAAAGTGCAGAGAGCATCATGAAGACCAAGGAACACACCAGGCAGGTCCGTAATACTGTTGTGGAGAAGTTTAAAGCCGGATTTGGATACAAAAAGATTTTCCAAGCTTCAAACATCCCAAGGAGCACTGTGCAAGCGATCATCTTGAAATGGAAGGAGTATCAGACCACTGCAAATCTACCAAGACCTGGCCGTCCCTCTAAACTTTCAGCTCAGACAAGGAGAAGACTGATCAGAGATGCAGCCAAGAGGCCCATGATCACTCTGGATGAACTGCAGAGAACTACAGCTGAGGTGGGAGAGTCTGTCCATAGGACAACAATCAGTCTTACACTGCACAAATCTGGCCTTTATGGAAGAGTGGCAAGAAGAAAGCCATTTCTCAAAGATATCCATAAAAAGTCTCGTCTAAAGTTTGCCACAAGCCACCTGGGAGACACCCCAAACATGTGGAAGAAAGTGCTCTGGTCAGATGAAACCAAAATCGAACTTTTTGGCCACAATGCAAAACGATATGTTTGGCGTAAAAGCAACACAGCTCATCACCCTCAACACACCATCCCCACTGTCAAACATGGTGGTGGCAGCATCATGGTTTGGGCCTGCTTTTCTTCAGCAGGGACAGGGAAGATGGTTAAAATTGAGGGGAAGATGGATGCAGCCAAATACAGGACCATTCTGGATGAAAACCTGTTGGAGTCTGCAAAAGACCTGAAACTGGGACGGAGATTTATCTTCCAACAAGACAATGATCCCAAACATACAGCAAAATCTACAAAGGAATGGTTCACAAATAAACGTATCCAGGTGTTTGAATGGCCAAGTCAAAGTCCAGACCTGAATCCAATCGAGAATCTGTGGAAAGAGCTGAAAACTGCTGTTCACAAATGCTCTCCATCCAACCTCACTGAGCTCGAGCTGTTTTGCAAGGAAGAATGGGCAAGAATTTCAGTCTCTCGATGTGCAAAACTGATAGAGACATACCCCAAGCGACTTGCAGCTGTAATCGCAGCAAAAGGTGGCTCTACAAAGTATAAACGCAAGGGGGCCGAATAATTTTGCACGCCCCACTTTTCATTTTTTTATTAGTTAAAAAAGTTTCAAAAATCCAATAGATTTCGTTCCACTTCACAATTGTGTCCCACTTGTTGGTGATTCTTCACATAAAATAAAAAATTTATATCTTTATGTTTGAAGCCTGAAATGTGGCAAAAGGTTGAAAAGTTCAAGGGGGCCGAATACTTTCGCAAGGCACTGTACATACTGTACCAGGAAGAGGATTTCTTTCTATTCGAAACGTGTATTTTAAAAGTTTAAGAAGTAAAAACCTTACAGCGTACACAGATTTCTAAACTGATCAGGATCGTTATCTTTGTCTTATGCATAATAATGTTCACCGCTCTGTCCAGCAAATTAATAATAAACTTTATTTTATATAGCGTTTTAAACGAATAAGTAATTAGATTGCTCATAAACCTAATCACTTATTCTACATAAACACAGCGTAATTGCTCTCTGAAAATGCTTTTTCTTTTTATTTAGGCTCAGATTTCAACTATAGGTCGTATTATTATAAACTTTCTTGGAAAAATGTATTTTATGTAAACCATGTTTGCTATTAATTCATTTAGGGCTAGAATATGTTCATTGTCTTCCAATGAAAGAAGGGTTCCTTTCGCCGTAGTCGAGTTGACATTAGAAGCTTGCCACGCCCGGACTGTTACACCAACGCATTACCATGTTAAAGCGATTTCATTGAGGAGCCTAGCTTTCTTAACTAGTAAGTACTGTACTTCCTTGGTTTTGGAGTGGGGAGGTGTCTTTCGCTGGAAATATCGCCCCCTTCTACTTTGAAAATACCTGTGAGACCGCTTTAATTCGTCACAGCCAGCACTCCCGCAGAGAGGGGGGTTGTACTCGTAAATGTCTAAGTCGGAACACATCATTATATCTCATTTTGTATTTCTATAAAAAAATCGTTTGCCCAGCTTAACACTATTGTTGTTATTGTTTTTATCCTGTAAAGCGTTTTGAGGAGCACAGCTTTCTCACCACTTAGATTACTTTTTGATACCATCCTTACACAAAGCAGAAACTTCTTGTATTTTCCGATGACATACAAGTGGAAAGATTACAGATTTTAATCGTCTTTTTTCTGAACCAGGGAAAATTTGATTATGTTTCTCTATAACAATAATAAAAAACTTTATTTTACATATCACCTTTAAAAGTGGCATCTCAAAGCAATACAGTAAATGTAAACCACAGATTACAAAGTAAATACCCAGACAAACGCAAATGCGTTTTTAATAAAATGGTTTATTCATTCAGCAGAGAGAGAACGTAAAACCTGGTCCTTTTTCTGATCACTCGCTCTCTGGATAAACGTCTCGCCTATCCTGTTGTTTGTTTTCCTAATTTGCTGATTATGCCTTCTGCGATCCACTCCTGCCCTCACACCTAAAGAAGACTATTTTAAATTTCTTTGCGCGGTCCATTGTGCAATTAACCCTTGTATGTGCTGTCCTTAAGGTGATATCACATAAAGATGATATGTAAAATAATGTTTTTTATTATTGTTATAGAGAAACATGATCAGATTTTCCCCGGTTCAGAAAAAAAGATCTAAAGTATACTAGTTTCTCACTAGTATACTTTTAATACAGTCTTTGCTGTGCTCTTGAGGATCCTTGTGATATTTCGAGCTCTGGTTGAATGATAAGTGTCGCAGTTTAAATAATTTTCGTAGTTAGAAATTATGAAACGCTCTGTTAAAAGCAAGGGAATTTTTAAATTAAACAAATAATTAAAAAAATAATTTGTATTAACTTTTTAATAAAATGCTTTTATTCACTCATAATTTGACAATTTCAGGAAGACTAAGGGAATTGTCATCTGTTGTTGAAGCTCTGTGAGCTCGGTAACTTTGAGACCACTTGTTATCCCAGGTTGTTTGAATCGCCACAATTCAAATAGAGAAAAAAGAGCTGACTGACAAGATTTAAGATGTGGCTGTCAATGTTGGATTAAAAAAACCACGTTGCCCTACGTTAGTTGCATTGCTTGAAAAATAATTTTATTTCTAGAGACTGGATAAGTAATTCAAGTGTTTTTTTAACTTCCTGAAAAACAAATAATAATTTAACTATATGTGCAAACGTTTTATGATATATCGCTGTTGTGAATGTCTGTGGAGTGTATCTTATTTGCCTGTCTGTCCTGGCTGTGCTCTCTCGCTCGCTCGCCCTCCCCCCCTCTCTCTCTCAATTCAATTCAAGGTGCTATATTAGCATGACAGATGGGTACAATCAGTGTTGGGTATTTACTTTGCTTTGAGATGCCACTTTTAAAGGTGATATATAAAATCAAGGCTTTAACTTGCTTTAACTCCGCAAGTCTGAGTTCTTGTGTCTGTCTTATCCGAACCCGAAAGTATTACAATCTGTATCTTTATAGCAGGTGGTGTACAGCTTTTTAGTATAGATTACAATTTTCTAAAATGTATTTAAAAAATAAAAACGTTTACAATCTAATCTTTCCACGTTTGATCCCAAGATCCCAAGAAAAATAAATCTAAACGGGGAGAAAGCTATGCTGAAAGTTTATTAAGATACTTAGAAGACAAAGATATCAATTTATGTTGCATTTGTCTGATTGTGAATCAAAAAACACATATATTTAAACCCGCGTTTGCGATTTAAATCAAAACGCGATTTAAATCAATATAAATGTTTATATTGTAACGCCTAGATGACTATTCATTGTTATTAAAATGACTTAAATTCGATCATGTTGTGATATTTAGAAATATAAATTTGTTTGGTGCGAGTGAAGTTTTATTTAATCTCTGACTCAGGGAAACATTTAATTTTTTCAAAGAAATGTTTGTTGAAAAACATTCATGGCTCCAGTGGGATTCAATCACAGACCGTGTGACGTGGGAGTCAGGAACCTAACCCACAGCGAAGAACACTATTCTTGTGTTGTGGTACATGAATATAATTATATCGTTATTAATTTCTTTAGATACGCGATTCCATATTATATTCCCTTTTAATCAAATTCTAAAAGTATGCTTGTTGACTCCGGTATCTCGTTAGTTAAAGACTTCGAAGCTTAAAATGTTTAGGGAGAAATGGAATACTGGTGTGTAGGTTTTCTTTAAAATACCGAGACCAGCCATATACTGTATAAGTTCCAAAATTAATATTGTTTATGGCCTTCACACGCGTTACATCATGCTCCTATTCTTTTTATGCTCAGGTACTAAGATTTCCCTTCAGTGGTAAAATTCCATATAAATATTCATAAACGGGCACAGTTAAGACATTAAATATACATATACATACTGTATACAGTACAGTTTGCATACGGTAATATGTTTATGTTCTTAAATCAATTTCTTTTATGAGCATGTGAAAGGCATGGTAAATCGATTTTCAAAAATTACTGTACTTTGCATGATTGGAAACAAATGCGTGATTGCGAAATGCTGTGGTGTTACTTTTACAAAGACGGTCAATGAAAAAGAGAATGTGGATCAGGGCAATACTTTGAGTTTACAGCTTGTCCAAGGTCATTCATTATTAATCCTATTAGTAATATCTTCGTTAAAGACTTTGATGGTGACAGCTCAAACATGAGAGGTTGAGCTTTATTAGCTCCACCTTGCGGAAATTCCGGATACTATTATTTTACTTGCGGTATCATAGGACAATTTACGGTAACTCTTGGTAGACTGCGTAAAGCACACCGCAAAATAATGCAGTATCGCCCGCTCGTTTTGAATGGCTGCATCTGTAATAGTTATAGTTTAAAAATCTTTTAAGTAGAACATTAAAAAGGACTGTTTTTCTACTTAGTGTAGTAGTAGTGTAGTCTACTGGCTAAGGGATTTTTACCCTGGTTTTGTCAATCCCATTCCTGCTCCCCAGTTAAAAATGTTAAAAGTGAATTATTTTAAAACTTAATTTCGTTGAGGGAGGTTAGCATGCTGAAATTATTTTAAAGGTAGCTCTCAAAATATTTGCAAAACAATGCTTTACTGGTGGACAGAGATAAATGAAATGAGTATTTTTTAACCATTCTGATTTTTGCTGTGGGAAACAGAGATCCTACAAACTCTTATCAAAACAAAACTGTAAAAACTACAATGCTCAACACATTACAAATAAGCATATTCTTTACATATCACTATTACCATGTACTCTGGGAATACAGTAGACTCCAGCATGATGTTTCAAACATAAACTTGTTTACTGATAGTATCATGAGCTTATTTTAGAGTGTTGATCACGAAGCCTGATTTAACACCTATGGCCACTTCTCAAGGTATGAGGTATTTAGCTAAGAAACATTTTGCAAGTGTAGACCCAGTTTTACTTACTGTTTCAAATCAAAACTTCACTAGATTTCGGTGCTTAAATCACAATGTGATTTCTCTGTTTATTTAAGTCTTAGTGTTTTGAATATAGAGCACAAAGTAATTCTAATCATAAATCCAGCTAGCTAGGATGTGAGTCACTGAAGCCACAGCTGTTAATTTCAGCTAAGCGCATTTGTGACACAGAAATTTGTTTAGGACAGAAAGTACATGAAAGAAAGCAAAACCCATTACAAACAATGATTTGTCGCAACAAATGCTGACAGATGAACGTATGACTGGAAGGAAAACTGAACATGCACAGACCATGAACAACACGCCACGATGACTTCTTCACATGAACTGAATTCCAACTAACAGAGTTTTCCCAGACAGGGCTGACTTGTGTAGAAGGGTCTTTTCTCTTGTTTCTTATTGGAGAAGCAATTTAGTACAGCCAATCAACCCACTAGCATGTCGTGGGGAGGTGGAAGAAAACCTGCATGGACACAGCCCAAAGGAACTGAGGACACTTGACGTCCTGGGTGAGGGAATCTTCCTCCTGGATGTGGGACGGAATCACAGGAATAGGAGGCCAGCAGAGAAGAGTCCATCCAGGTCCAAGAGTACCAGGCATGTGCCTGGTCCAAGAGTCCAAGGCGGAGACCAGTTGTCTGCATGAAGTCCAGGTCAGAAGCTGCAGTGTGTAGTGAAATACGGGTGTGGAATAGGACAGGAACGGAGAGGCAGAGCTGCACAGGGAGTGCCCTGGAGTCCTGGATGGCAGGAGATGCCTCCTGGATGCGGGATGAAACCATGAGGATGGGAGGCCAGCAGAGAAAAGTACAGGGAATGGAAGGGGGAGATACCATTCCTGGACTTAACCAGAGACCAGATACCCCTGTGCAGTCCGGTTCAGAGGCTGCGATTCTCAGTGAAATCCTGGAAACGGAGTAATTGATCTGGAACAGGGAGGAAGGGCTGAATGGGAAGAGCCCTGGCATCTTGATGACAGAAACTACCTCCTGTGGATAGAACCATGGGGGAGGGAATCCAGCCAGGGAAAAGTCCAGGGATTGCTGTGCAGTTGAGAAATGGAACAGAGGTTGCAGTGCTGAGAGAAGTCCTGGAATGACAGCTGGATCAGAGTCTGAGCAGACTGCCTCCGTGGCAAAAGGTGGGTAGTCAGTGTCTAGCCCGGGGATTTCTACCTTGGTGAAACAGCCTGTCAATGGAATTGGGTAGCCTCAGCTTCAGAGTGGAATCCTGTGCCGAGCTCCCAGGAAAAAAAAAAAGAGGACACTCATGTATTTCTCTCTTGGAACGGGATCCTGATGCCGAGCCCCAAGGGTGACTTGACTTCGGAGTGGAATTCTGGCGTCAAGAACCACAGACAAGGGTACAGACTGGCTTAAGGATCCAGGGTGAGACAACCACCTGGAGAGGCTGCTGAGGCATGTGCCTGGGTAATCGGAGATCAGAAGATAATAGATGGAGCGATGGAATGGAATGGAAAAAAAAGTGCAAACATGAAAACTAAAAGGGGGTGAAAAATGACAGGGCACAGTTGAAGTGGGGCTCCAGCTTTAAATAGAGAAATTGAGAAATGAAGTAGGAAAAGGAATAATTGGTAATTTAATACAGATCACCCAAAGGGGATGTGGTTTATGCAGCAGGCCCTGAGAAGCCTTGAGCCCTCATGAGAATGTGACACTTAGCTAGCCGAGAGACACCATATGAGATGTGAGCATATTTCAGCATCAGATAGGTGGCGAAAGGGTCTTAAATGATCAACGTTGTACATTTGGAAGAAGATACCCATATGCTTGTGCTCGGGTAAGAGCTCTGTCGGTAGGGCAGTAAGGTTGGCCCTAGAGCTGCTCCTGGATCTGGAGCTGGAGAGAAGCTGGACACTTTTTGTCAGTTAAGCTCAGAAGCTACTCCATGAACGATTGACTGGCCCAAAAATAGAAGAAAAAAGCATGAAGTGCTTCCATACAGAATGTTTTGCATTTACATACATACCATGTCACTGAGTATTCAATACACAAACATGGTGTATGCCAAGATCACTGTATGACATAGCACAACAAGTCACAATTGCAGGAATACTCCACAGGAGTGGTCAGCTCTAGCTAAAGTCTCCATGGTATCACTGCAACTAATCAAATGGATATTGCAACATATAACCCATGTTTACAGGGCAATCACAAAACAATCAAGTCAATACTTGTCATGACTAGACTCTGTCTGCCACAGAATAGTCGTGCTCATTGTAATCAAACAGACTTATTTAACTTATAAATGACAGACTGCAAAAAAGTGTCTGCAGCATGCCTGCAGCTCTGCCACTGCTGCGTGGCTAGCCTGCCCACCATGCATGCCTGCTGCTACAGCACCACCGCCTGTCATTGTGCTCTGTTCTGCACCCATCATCCCCTGCATACTGAAATTTCTAACTAGTGAAGCTGATGTTGACCCTCAGTTTTACAGTTTATCTTAAGAAATTTCTGTCAAATATTAAGACAGCATCATCAGACAAACACATGTCGAGTAGAGAAAGAACAACAATAGTACATTGATTTGGTTTATACTGTAAGTACATCATTGATGTTATTACTGGGTGTCAACAGCATAGCAGTGAAATTCAATAATAAACATGTACATTCTAATGGAACCCTGTGGGACAACTTCAAATTAAAATAATCAAAATGTATTAAATGGATCTTGGTATTCAAGTGCCAAACCAAACAGGTTTTAGTGATTCCTACACAGGTTTCCCAGTGGTTCAGTAGGATACTATGATTGGCCCGATCAAAATCTGCCCTTAAAGCCCAGATGAAGAGATATATTAAGAAACCAGAGTCAGAAGCCATAAGCAAGTGATTAATTACCTTAACAATGAGTGTTTCAGTGGTGTGTTTCTGTTTAAATCCTGAGTGAAAAGATTCTCAGACCTCATGAGTTGCAAGATACTGCAATTTGCCACCTCCTGCTCCAAATTGAAAATAGGACTGTAGTTTATAGTAGTGTCCAAGCCAGGGATTTTTAAAACACCTGTGACAGCAGCAGACATTAAACACACAGGAACAAATGGTAACAAATCAACAAAGCAGAGAAAAGCTAACTTTGACTAGGGATGTAAGAATAGGATCCAAGGCACATGTGGCAGGCACATATTAGCTACAAACTACCAAAAGCAGCATCAACAGCTGTAAATGAGAGTCATTAAAAAGGAAATTATTATTAATTTGATGTATAGTGTTGTGAAAACATAGCATAAATGTCTTTATGCAGCAGTGGGACTTAAAATAGCTTGTCTGCAAAAGGCACCCATAAAAATACAGTAAACGGATAAAAACAATAAAGAAACAGTCACAACTAAAAAACCCTCTCAGTGAGTGGAGAGTTGTGAAATATTTTTTGCTTTTTTTACCATTCAACATGCAGAACGAGACCCAGCAGAACCACATCAAGCAAGTGTTTAGTGCCTGTACATTCATATTGCTCACTGAGTCACAGTGCCACATCTTTCAATTTTTTATTTAATCTACTATGGCTTATCTTTCTCCTGCAAAATGAAGAGGTTGCAGATGAAGAAAGTCTCAGACCTTCTTGGTTTGGGCCTATAAATTCTGATGTTGATGAACGCTTACTGTACCACAATACAAAGCTGTTCTAAAACCTTTCCTTTCTGTCACATCTTTGAGATTAAATGACACAGAACCCTGATGATTTGTTATTTTGGCTCAAGCTTATGCAGGCATGAAAAAATAGTTTTTCTGAAGACTGTTGGACTGTTCACATTGAAAAGCTATTCACCTCATCATTTGTTCATTTTTACAATAGGTAAAGAGCTCTTTGCATTTAATTAGCTAGCAATCTTCATTCCAAATGTAACATAAAGACCTGATGCCATAAAGAATTAAGCGCACTCCCATGTATTAAATCTCACTGCTGCTGGGCTAGCACTGGAAACTAATGGCCCTCACGGGTAAATTATGACCTCAAGTATAAACCCCCTCCTCATCTATTGCTTTTAAAAGTCTGAATTACTATTCCTTTTCAGCCAAATGTCCCCCAGGGATATTAAATTCCAGTGGAAGTGCTTACAAAGAGTAGAAAAGGTAAAGCTGTATAATGTGTTGCTGATTGTGAAATATACATTTAAGAGTATACAGTATAATTTAAATACAGAGGCAATCTTTACAATATAGTGATGCTCTGTTCAACAAGGTCTACATTTGCAACCATCAATTCCTGGGTATAGTAGGATATTATTGAACAGAAGAATTACGACATATTAATTCAGTTTGAAAACAAAAAAAAAACACGTTTCAAAATATAAAATTTCAGAATGAGAGGTTTCTACCACATAAATAAAGACTCAGAATAGCTCAGAAATACAAATACAAAGCTCAGAATAGAAAGTTGTAATACATTAGTTTTCTTCACCCACTTTAAATCCTTTCAGGACTAAAGCAGAAACAAAAAAAATGTTTACCAAGTTCTCCTAAAACAACCAAGTAACAAAGAAGTAGATTCTGAAAGCATGTGCTTTCACTATTCAGCCACAGCCCTTTCATCCCCTTCTTTTCCAACACTGCTTTTTTTACATTGCTAAAATGACAAAAAATGCAGCAATATTATTAATAGGACCTTAGCATCCATGACCTAACTGAATTTGAATGAAAAAAATATAATAATATAATAAAACTATTTTCTATCAGTCACTTCAAAATGTTTAAAAAAGACCAAAATAAAAAAGTATAATATTCAATCCATCATACAACACATTCATTCAAATTCATAAATTAAAATGAAAATAACATTAAATTATGTTATATTTCCTGCTGAGACAGTAGTTAACTACTGTATAAGATGTTGTACACACTCTGTACTGGAAACCTTTAAATGCAATATTTTGTACAACCAAATGAAATTTACTACACTGCTGGGATCATCAATACAAAACGCATGTAGACTATTTATTTAATAATATTTCACCACAGGATTTTCCAAGGAATCTTTTTTAGCAGGGGGTGATGCAGACAAACTGTAGGAGATAATAATGCCAGCTAGAGATTTTCTTATCTTAATTTAAAATACAGGATTAAAAATGTCTGCTGCCAAGCCACAGTAAACATGATCAAGTTTATCACTAAATATTTATATAAACAGTAGTTCTGTCTGCCACTGAATACACCTTTCTTTACCTAAACCATCTTAAACCATCTGTCAGGATGAACTCATCAATAAATTACAGCTGCAACAATATTTCCTATAATCTCTTATTGCAAAAATAACCTGAAAGATATATATTCATAGATTTATTCACCACAGCAAAAGTTCTCCCTCACTTACTGTTTAGGGATTGTCCAAGCAAGCAAGTGACTAAAGTCACAGCTGTGGCAAGCCAGAAATGCCACAGACCATGCAGCTGAAAACCATTTGAGAAGGATTTTTTTTCATATTCTCTGGTGCATGCAAATTTGAAATCACAGAACAATTACTACGGTTGCCCCAATAGAAGTTACTAGTTTTTTTCATGCCATCACCTTTATTTGGCCATTTGGTTCAGACTTGTTGTTTCTAGCCATCATATAACTATCATCATCCTATGTAACTGAACAATTTCTTTGGTCTTTATGTTAAAAGAGAGTTAGTAGGTTCGTTCTCAAAGCAATGGTACAGTACATAAGAAATTAAAGCATGTATTTCAAAACTGTTATCTTGAATACTGTATATGGTTTATTATATTACATTCTTAACAAAGCCCTTTACTTTACCCATTTGACTGGAAAAACATTAAACAAAATATTAGCTTTATAATACTGTATCTCTAGACATTTTTGAACAAAGTTTTTGCTATTGATTTAATTTTTCTTTTCCTTATGTTAAGGTAGCCAGGTAGATTGTGAAGGATCCTGTGCAGAGTAGTGAAACCATGTTCTAAAGCCGTAAACCAGAGTCCAGTCCAAAAGCTCAAAACTGAAGGTTAACGCCAGCAAAAGTACCAAAACAGAAAAAAAAGTTGTAAACTAGGGAGCCAGAAAGTCGAAGAGTCCGAATACCTATAAAAGCGTAACCAAGACAACAAGCCGAAAAGCATAATCCAAGAATCTAGATCTAGGTAATTGAAAATCAATCTGAGAGCCAGGAGAAAAAAGACAAAATGAGCCGAATGAAAAGCATAGAGTTCTTGGAGTGAACTTCCAAAATACTGAGCAATGGGAGAAAGACTAAAGCTTCCTAAAATAGAGAAAGGCAGAGAATGCGAGGATTGAACGAGACAGGTGAGTAGTCAGGTATTTTTGCAAGGTCTATACCTTGTTAAAGGGGTTGTACAAGAAGCTGGAAACATAACATTCCCCTCCAATGGGCGGCTCTTGACGCCCTAGATGGACAATTAGGGAAGTCATGATGAAAATCCTGGATGAGAGCCAGGAGGTAGGAGATTTTTGTGCTGTGATCCGAAAAGGTCCGATATAACAAGGTCCCAGTTTGCAAGATGACTGTCTTAGTGGGATGTTCCATGTAGACAACCAAAACCAGTTGACCACATCTCAGTCTAAGAAAAACACAGCGATGTCTATCAGCAGACTTCTTCTGTCTGTTGGTAGTGAGCATGAGAGATCTCCTAGCCCTTTCCCAAATCTCCTGAAGGTTTGTTACATCTTCATTGACTGCTGGTATGGGAGTGACAGAGGGAGTATCTGGAAAGAGTGAAGGTTGGTACCCCAGGGCACATTGGAAAGGGGCTAAACTGGTGGCAGAAGAAATCAAAGAATTATAGACGTACTCTGTCCGAGGTAGAAGAGAAGACCAATTATCTTGAGTGGAGGAAATATAGGCTCTCAAGAAGGTTTGCAGGTCCTGATTCACATGCTCAGTTTGTCCATTATCTTGCGGATGGTAGGCAGAAGTCAGTGAGACAGAGGCTCCCAGAGATTTACAGAATGCTTTCCAGAAACTGGAGATAAATTGAGGTCCATAGTCCGAGACAACATCCTTAGGGATGCCATGTAGACGGAAAACGTGGGTGACAACATGTCCTGCCAGTTATTGGAAGACAGCAGGGGCTTTGACAAGACCAAATGGCATCACCAGATATTCACAGTGTCCATAATTAGTAATAAAGGCAGTCTTCCATTCGTTGCCTTCCCTGATGCGAATGAGATAATAAGCACCTCACAAGTCTAATTTAGAAAAGATTGCAGCACCACGTAGAGGAAAGGGCCACAAGGGCTATTTTAATAGATCGTTGACAGCAGTTGGTCTGACATGAATATCCCCAGGCTAAAAGTTCAGATTGACTCCAGGAGACATGGGGATCATGTTTATGAAGCCAAGGGTATCCTAGAACCAGAGGATGAGAGGGACATTCTATCAAATAAAGTGGAATCCGTTCAAACTGAGTTAACCCTACTTGAAGACAAAGGTGAATAGTCTGCCAGACGATAGGGGCCAGAGGACATGGGGGAGCCACCCAAGGTCCGAAAGGAGATGGGAGGATTAACTGCTAGAAGTGGAATATTCCATGCGTTGGCGAGAATGGAGTCTATAAAATTGCTAGCCGTTCCAGAATCTACAAAAGAGGTAGATGTTTAGAATTCCAGGAAAGAATAGCTGGAAGATATAGGGCATGACAGATACTTGGGAGAGTAAAAAGATTTACTCACGCCCTGAGGCTGACATTTTGGTGGACAGGAAGCACAAAGGTGACCTAGTTGGCCGCAATATAAGCAGAGACCTTCCTTACAGCGTCTGTCTCTTTCTTCGGAAGAAAGGAGAGAGTTTGCTATCTCCATTGTTTCTTCCAAAGCGGAGGGTGGGGATGAAGAAGGTTGAGGAGGGAACCTGTCCAGTCCCTGAAATCTCACCTGCTGCCTAGCACGAATTCTATTATCCAGGCTGATGACCTTTTCTATGACTTAATCCAGAGTCTTGCCATCCACTGGTAGCAGTGCGAGATGATCTTTAGGTTTTTCAGATAGTCCGGCGAAACTGGTTGGTTCCAAGAGATCCCTGGCGCTAGAATGTAGAATTCAGAATATTCTTGCACAGAACGTCAGCCCTGTCATAGAGATGACTAGAGAGTTGCTGTTAGTTGGCCTGGATCCTGATGGTCAAAGACTTTTAGTTGTTGCTGAAATAATCAAAATTGTCGGTTTCAGGAGCTCCAGAATCAACAGGAGCAGAAGCCCAGTCTTGTGCCTTCCCTGATAATAGGGGAATTCCAAAAGCAACCTTTTGCAAATTGCAAAATTGCAAATTGAAAGCTGTAAGAGGGCTTGGGAATGCTGAATCAAGAGATTGCGCATTGTATCAGCCTCTGCGGGATCCATAATATTTCTTTTTGGCTCAGTATTATGTTAAGGTAGCCAGGTAGATCGTAAAGGATCCTGTGCAAAAGTATTGTTCTAAAGCCGTAAACCAGAGTCCAGTCCAAAAGTTCAAAACCGAAGGATTAACACCAGCAAAAGTACCGAAACAAAAGTTGTAAACCAGGAAGCCAGAAAGTCGAAAAGTCCGAATACCTATAAAAGTTTAAACCAAAACAACAAGCCAAAAAGCGAAATCCCAGAATCTAGGTCCGGGTTGAAAAGCAAACCAAAAGCCAGGTGAAACGAGACAAAACGAGACAAAACGAACCGAGTGAAAAGCGCCCAGTTCTTGGAGATACTGAGCAATAGGAGAAAGACTAAAGTGTCCTAAAATAGAGAAAGACAGAGAATGTTAGTATTGAATGAGACAAGTGAGTGGACAGGTATTTTGGCAAGGTCTACGCCTTCTTAAAGGGGCCATACGAGAAGCTGGAAATGTAACACCTTATGGATTAAAGCAATGTATATAAACCTTGAAAAGTGATTGTAAAACACAGGGTGGACCCATGGCTGGTGGCACTGACAGAAAATGAGTCTTTCAGCTACTCAGCTATGTTCCTGTAAGATTCCTTCCCCACATTCAAAAATCTATCATTTTCATATCAATTTATTAATTAGCACCATTGACTGTTACACTGGATTTCTAATTTCAGTAATAATTTAGAGAGCATTGAAGAAATTACCTGCTCTGTATGGGTTTAAATAAACCCAAGGACAAGCAGACTAGAGCATGAAATATAGATCACCTCATTGATTGTCAGCCACCTCTTTTCTTAGTTTTGCATTAACTACCTGCCCCATTGATTCCCCACTACCTTCTCCCTACGCAGGCACATTATCTTTTGTCAAGGATTATCCAACCTGAAATCAGCAGATTGCATTCTAATAAAAAGGTTCGTGTTAATCTGTTGCTAAGACATGATAAAACAAAACAAGCAAAGCAATCAATGGCTCAACATGAATGAAGCAACAGAGGTTACTGCCAGCATCAAAACCACACTGTACACTGTTATCAGTCTGAAGATTTACAGTCATTTTGCAAGAACTAAAAAAATATCATAAATGCTAATCAAGGAGGTTTTTTCCTAGGCATGTTCTGACAGCGACAAACCTGAATCAGAATGGCTGGCTTGCAAGAACAAGTCAGAAAATCCTTTGCCAAGAAGACCCGTATTAAACATTATTTTTAAAAAAATGGCTTGCATCATTTTTTATCTTTCTTGTCGAGATTTACATTAAAACATTGGTGTTGTCAATACAATAACACTGCATGGAATGAGTAAGGGTACAAATTAAAATATAAAAATGTAAAATGTAAACTTTTAAATTTAAAAATTTTATACAGGCGGACAGAAATGGAATGGAGTGTAAAGCTATGTTTATTTTGAAACACTCCCAATTACTGGTTCCAATAAGTCTGCTATCTACCCTTTCTGCCCATGACAATGGGTCAGAGGTCATGGTCCATCTCCCAAAAAATAATCAGCTGAGAGAATCCTACATTGCAGATACCAGGAGCATACCTAAACACATTCTATCACCAGCTGTGATTTCCTGTTTTATAAAAAAAAAATATATAAACTTTCAATATACTCTATGTTTTATTTATCCAGGTATGCCCCTTTTTTTGTTCCTTACCATCAGATATGGGGAAAAAAAATGGCAGTGGACTACAGTGTGAAGTAGAAAAACACTTATATATATTATTGATGGAAAATATATATATAATTTATCTTTATTCAACACTACAGTGTTGGTTCAGGCGCATTGTGTAATATGTCGGCTGTTTTAACATATTTTAAGCAGCTCCAACAATTACAGCTACACATCAAAGGACAAGACTTGGGACAGGACTTACAGATGCAGCCATTCAAAACAAGCGGGCGATACCACATTATTTTGCGGTGCGCTTCACGCAGTCTACCACAAGTTACCTTAAATTCTCGTATAGTACCTCAAAATATCACGTGGTACTGCAAGTAAAATAATAGTTTCCGGAATTTCCGCAAGGTGGAGCTAATAAAGCTCAACCTCTCACGTTTGAGTTGTCGCCATCAAAGTCTGTAACGAAGATATTACTAATATTAATAATGAATTTTACCACTGAAGGGAAATCTTAGTAGTTGATCATAAAAAGAATAGGAGCATACTATAACGCGTGTGAAGGCCATAAACGATATTAATTTTGGAACATAAACATACAGTATATGGCTGGTCTCGGTACTTTAAAGAAAACATACACACCAGTATTCCATTTCTCCCTAAACATTATAAGCATCGAAGTATTTAACTAACGTGATACCAGAGTCAACAAGCATACTTTTAGAATTTGATTAAAAGGGAATATAATATGGAATCGCATATCTAAAGAAATTAATAACGATATAATTATATTCATGTACCGCAACACAAGAATAGTACATGCTGTACGATGTCTGTTGATAATGTTTGTAGGGCTTTTTCAACACTCCTCATGTGACCTTGCCGGTGGCACTGTGGGTTAGGTTCCTGACTCCCACATCCATTGTTGGGTGTTCAAATCCAGCTTGAGCCATGACTTTTTTTTTTTTTAACAAACATTTCTTTGAAAAAATAAAACGTTTCCCTGGGTCAGAGATTAAATAAAACTTCACTCGCACCAAACAAATTTATATTTCTAAATATCACAACATGATCGCATTTAAGTCATTTTAATCACAATGAATAGTCACCTATGCGTTACAATATAAACATTTATATCGATTTAAATCGCGTTTAAATCGCCTTTATTTAAAACCCATAAATAAAACGAATACTAATTAATTATTTAAAACTGTATTACAGCAGTACAATGCACAATGCAACGTAAATCGCTATCTTTGTCGTCTGCGTAATAATGTTCACCTCTCTGTCCAGCAAATTAACAATAGTAATAATAATGAACTTTATTGTATATGGCGCCTTTAAAGGTGGCTTCTCAAAGCGCTTTACAGGATAAAAACAATAACAACAATACTGTTAGGCTGGGCAAACGATGTATTATTATTTTTTTAAAAGAAATACAAAATGAGATATAATGATGTGTTTTCCGGCTTAGACATTAACGAAGAGCATAACACGTGGGTTGTGTAGCGGTTGGCTCTGGCTTTCCCATCTATACTGATGCACTGCAAGTACAACCCCCCTCTCTGTGGGAGTGCTGGCTGTGACGAATTAAACTGGTTTCACAGGTATTTTCAAAGTGGAAGGGGGCGAGATTTCTAGCGAAAGACACCTCCCCCCCTCCAAAACCCAGTAAGTACATTACTTACTAGTTAAGAAAGCTAGGCTCCTCAATGAAATCGCTTTAACATGCTAATGCGTTGGTGTAACAGTCCGGGCGTGGCAAGCTTCTAATGTCTCCCGACTACGGTGAAAGGAACCCTTCTTTCATTGGACGACAATGAACATATTCTACCCGTACATGAGAATATAATGCTGGCGCGTGGGCGCGGTGGGGTGCTGTACCAGCTGTCAAATAAAGTTGTTGTTTTTTTAAAAGTCAATTGAGTGTCCATAATATTGCAGTAAGTGAAAAGACCACTGGCATTCTTCCTACCCCTACATTCTCAGAGTAGAATAGAATTTATTATTAGCAAAATTTATTACAGTGCTAAATTTAATATTATTGATTACTAATAATTTATGCTAACACCTAGCTTTCTTAACTAGTAAGTACTGTACTTACTGGGTTTTGGAGGGGGGGGTGTCTTTCGCTGGAAATCTCGCCCCCTTCTACTTTGAAAATACCTGCGAAACCGGTTTAATTCCATATTAAATTCCATATTAATTCCATATTTAATTCCTTCACTTCTGCATAAGCTTTCTGGAGGAACAGTGGATGGGATGCGGCTCTTTCTGGGAATACTGCAAATTCACAGGTGCCTGACTTGATGGAATTCACATTATCATATTCACATATCACCCCTCCTCTCTCTCTCTCGCTTGCCCTCCCCCCTGTGTATTGTCTGTTTAGGGCAAGCGAGAGAGAGTGTGCTGTCTTTTGACAAAACAAGGCTCGCCAGATAATGTGAATCGAAACCTGTTTTTCTACAGATGCAGCCATTCAAAGTGCGCGGTACAGACACGTACCGCAGGTAATTGGCTGCGGTATCGCGTATCATGACGCAAGATGACGCGGTACATTATTGGTTGACCGACAGGGGCACTCGTGGTCCGTTGGTCTGTCGTAGAAAGACTTACTGTAAACGTCTTTACTGTGCCCGTTGTAGATATTGAATTTTACCACTGAAGGGAAATCTTAGTAGCTGAGCATAAAAAGAACAGGAGCATACTGTAACGCGTGTGAAGGCCATAAACGATATTAATTTTGGAACATAAACATACAATATATAGCTGGTCTTGGTACTTTAAAGAAAAAAATACACACCAGTATTCCATTTCTCCCTAAACATTTTAAGCTTCGAAGAACCTTTCTTTTCAGAAGACTTAGTGTCTGTATCTGCTTCATTTTCTAATTTTGGTAGCACCTTTAACTGCTTGTCTTTCTTATATGTATTTACTTTGTAATCTGTGGTCCCTTTATCTGTTTTTATATCTACTGTATTGCTTTGAGATGCCACTTTTAAAGGTGACATATAAAATAAAGTTTTTTATTATTGTTATAGAGAAACATGATCAGTTTTCCCTGGTTCAGATAAAAAGATCTAAAGCATACTAGTTTGTCACTCTTCTCATTCCCTTTGCTAAATAACTTTTCATACTAATCTGATCAATCTAACTGCCTGTTTTCTGTGCTTTCTCTATCCTGCTAGATTTGCAATTATTCTGAAAATTTTCATCTTGAAATAACTCATTTCTAAATACCTTTTTTCACTGTTAACATCTTGCAGCAACTCTGCGACAAAATATACACTTAGCACAGTTCATCCTGCTACCAACATTGAATAAAAAAAATCTTATGATTTCTATATTTATGTATTTATTTAGTGGTTTCATTAGTGACAAAGGCTAAACTTTCTTGGAAAAATGTATTTTATGTGTTGCGGAAAAAACTGACTTGCTTTAACAAAGTATGTTTACAAATCCTTTCACCTGGCAGTTTACCTGAATGCCCAACTATCTGAGAAGCCCTCCATGAAACCATAGTTGCTATTAATTCATTTAGGGCTCACTGACAGAATTGCTGTTTTGTATGCATGCTAATTTCTGATTCCTCACTCTGTTTCATGTTTATAGATAAGACTATTGATCGCGAAAGGAAATTGATGTACAGATGCAGCCATTCAAAGTGCGCGGTACAGACATGTACCGGAGGTAATTGGCTACGGCGTCGTGCATCGTGACGCGCGATGACGCAAAATACCGCGGTGCGTGATTGGTTGACCGACAGGGGCACTCGTGGTCCGTTGGTCTGTCGTAGAAAGACTTACTGTAAACGTCTTTACTGAGCCCGTTGTAGATATTGAATTTTACCACTGAAGGGAAATCTAAGTAGCTGAGCATAAAAAGAATAGGAGCATACTGTAACGCGTGTGAAGGCCATAAACGTTATTAATTTTGGAACATAAACATACAGTATATAGCTGGTCTTGGTACTTTAAAGAAAAAAATACACACCAGTATTCCATTTCTCCCTAAACATTGTAAGCTTCGAAGTCTTTAACTAACGAGATACCGGAGTCAACAAGCATACTTTTAGAATTTGATTAAAAGGGAATATAATATGGAATCGCGTATCTCAAGAATTTAATAACAGTATGATTACATCCGTGTGCTGCGACAGGGCTGTGTAGGGCTGTTTCGCCTGCCTGATCATGTGAGCTGTCTTGTAGCCTACTGGTCTAGGTGCGTGACTACCAACTGACAGGTTGTGTGTTTGAATCCAGCTGGTGCTGGACTTTTCATTTTTATTTATTTATTTTTTAATAGCGTAACATAACCATATTACCGTATGCAAACTGTACTGTATACAGTATGTATATGTATATTTAATGTCTTAACTGTTCCCGTTTAATTGAATTTAAAAAAATTATTTAACACGAACATTAAGCTGTTTACATCTTCCGCCTGAGAACAGTCACCCGTTGCTACCCAACGCAGAAACACAGCCACTAACTAGCAAAGAGAGGACATTAGCTAGCCAATATGATAAAGAAATAAATGATTATTTTGTTTATTTCTTTTGCACATTTATTTGAACATTTCCATCGATTGTACAAGCACTTGGAAACTGTCCAATCCCTAGTTCATCAGGCATTTTACCGGTCTGGCGCCGGTCTGTGTCTTCCAGGATATAATGCCAGCGAACTCTTGTTTTTATGTCCACTATAACAGACAATCTCCTTTGCTTTTAACCGAGCGTTTAATAATTTCCTAAAATGAAAATGATTTACTTTATTTCCCTCACGGGATCAATAAAAGTATCTATCATCTGTCTAAACTATGGGACAGAATTCTGGGGTCTCCCAATACCAGAGATTATGGTAGGGCTTCAGAATGGTGATTGGCTGACACCATCTGACACCCCTCTGATTGGAGAAAAAAGACGTGCTGGTTTGATATACATACTGTACCAGGAAGAGGATTTCTTTCTATTCAAAACGTGTATTTTAAAAGTTTAAGAAGTAAAAACCTTACAGCGTACACAGATTTCTAAACTGATCAGGATCGTTATCTTTGTCTTATGCATAATAATGTTCACCGCTCTGTCCAGCAAATTAATAATAAACGTTATTTTATATAGCGTTTTAAACGAATAAGTAATTAGATTGCTCATAAACCTAATCACTTGCTTTTTCTTTTTATTTAGGCTCAGATTTCAACTATAGATCGTATTATTAATAACCATAATAACAACCAACCAACAAAAACAACCATATAAACATAATACCAACCAAAAACATAGATAACAACCACAATACAAAATCAAATATATCAAACCATTTTACTCTCGCAAAGTCCTCCAATTATCATAATCCCGCCCCTTATGCAAAACCAAACCTTCCTCCCATCCCAGTTTATCCTGTTTATCATAAACAAAATCCACCTCAATTTTCAACATAAAGCATTACACAAAATCAATACCTCAACACTCCATACTCAACAACGATAATTCACAAACAGCCAGAACATGTAACTACACATTCCCAAACAGACCTAATTTCCATAGCCCCGCCCCTTATGCAAAACCAACATCCCTCCCCTGTTCTCTCTCTCCCCTGGCGGTTGTAATTGTTTTTATTTTCAAATAAATTTTAGCAAAGTCATGTATTTTAAAAATCTTAAGATTTTTATATTTATGTCTTTATTTAGTGGTTTCATTAGTGACAAAGGCTAAACTTTCTTGTATTTTACATAAAATGTATTTTATGTAAACCATGTTTGCTATTAATTCATTCAGGGCTAAAATATGTTCATTGTCTTCTAATGAAAGAAGGGTTCCTTTCGCCGTAGTCGGGAGCCTAGCCTTTAACTAGTAAGTACTGTACTTACTGGGTTTTTGAGGGGGGGGAGGTGTCTTTTTTTGGAAATCTCGCCTCCTACTTTGAAAATACCCGTGAAACCGGTTCAATTTGTCACAGCCAGCAGTCCTGCAGAGAGGGGGGTTGTACTTGCAGTGTATACAGTACACGCGTAATGCTCTTTGTTAATGTCTAAGCCGGAACATATCATTATACCTCATTTTGTATTTCTTAAAAAAAAATCGTTTTCCCAGCCTTACAGTATTGTTTTTAACCTGTAAAGCGCTTTGAGGAGCCACCTTTAAAGGCGCCATATACAAATAAGTTCATTATTATTACTATTGTAAATTTGCTGGACAGAGAGGTGAACATTATTACACAGAAGACAAAGATAGCGATTTACGTTGCATTGTGTATCGTGCTGCTTTAATACAGTTTTTAATAATTAAAAGTCTAAACAGTATCAGCTTTATTTATGGGTTTTAAATAAAGGTGATTTAAACGCGATTTAAATCAATATAAATGTTTATATTGTAACGCATAGGTGACTATTCATTGTTATTAAAATGACTTAAATTCGATCATGTTGTGATATTTAGAAATATACATTTGTTTGGTGCGAGTGAAGTTTTATTTAATCTCTGAGCCATACTGATTCTTCTGGAAGCCAGTTTCCGCCAGGGAGTAAAAAAAAAACACACTATGATATTCTCTCGAATGCAGTGCAGTTAAAAACATACCTCTGATGCTGCTCCTAAATGAATATCGTTTATGACCATCAGAAGCTTTATGCTCCTTTTCTTTTACTGAAGCTAAAAGTTTAGCCTTTGTCACTAATGTAACCACTAAATAAAGACATATAGAAATCCCTACGTTACAGACTGTATATGGCTGGTATTGGTAGTTTAAAGAAAAAATACACACCAGTATTCCACTTTCTCCCTAAACATTTTAAGCATCAGAGTCTTACATGTGGTTATTTCGGAAACGTTTGTACATGCTCCTTCTGACCATGTTACTGTTTACTGTTACTGACCATATTAAGTTTAAGTGCCTGTGGGCACTTTTCCTGTCCGTGGGGAGTGGACCGTCTTTCATTAGAAGGTTAGTCTGTTCTACTCTGAGAATGTAGAGGGGGTGGAAAGTGCCCGCGGTCATTTAATTAGTATTAAAATTCGCACTGATTCCCTTGCGAAGATATGGACATAGGAATATTCGTGCGTGGTCAAAAAATGGCATAAAAACGACAAAGTGAAGGCTGTGAAAACATTCACAATGTACTTTATACACAAAGCAAATATACCCCCCCCCCCCCCCTCTCTCAATTCATTTCAAGCTGCTTTATTAGCATGACAGATGGGTACAATCAGTGTTGGGTATTTACTTTGCTTTGAGATGCCACTTTTAAAGGTGATATTTAAAATCAAGGCTTTAACTTGCTTTAACTCCGCAAGTCTGAGTTCTTGGGTCTGTCCTATCCGAACCCGAAAGTATTACAATATGTATCTTTATAGCAGGTGGTGTACAGCTTTTTAGTATAGATTACACTTTTCTAAAATGTATTTAAAAAATAAAAACGATTACAATCTAATCTTTCCACGTTTGATCCCAAAATAAATCTAAACGGGGAGAAAGCTATGCTGAAAGTTTATTAAGATACTTAGAAGACAAAGATATCAATTTATGTTGCATTTGTCTGATTGTGAATCAAAAAACACATATATTTAAACCCGCATTTGGGTTGTGATATTTAGAAATATAAATTTGTTTGGTGCGAGTGAGGTTTTATTTAATCTCTGACTCAGTGATGGCCTGGCATGGTGAGGTGCACTGGCAGCTATGTGGTGTTACGCAGTGGTGGCCTGACACGGTGAGGTGCCCTGGCAGCTGTATGATGCAGTGGTGGCCTGGCACGGTGAGGTGCGCTTGCAGCTATGTGACGCAGTGGTGGCCTGGCACGGTGAGGTGCGCTGGCAGCTGTGTGATGCAGTGGTGGCCGGGCACGGTGAGGTGCGCTGACAGCTGTGTGGTGTGATGCAGTGGTGGCCTGACACGGTGAGGTGCGCTGGCAGCTGGGTGATGCAGTGGTGGCCTGGCATGGTGAAGTGCGCTGGCAGCTGTGTGGTGTGACGCAGTGGTGGCCTGGCACGGTGAAGTGCGTTGGCAGCTGTGTGGTGTGACGCAATGGTGGCCGGGCACGGTGAGGTGCGCTGGCAGGTGGGTGACGCAGTGGTGGCCTGGTACGGTGAGGTGCGCTGGCAGCTGTGTGGTGTGACGCAGTGGTGGCCTGGCACGGTGAAGTGCGCTGGCAGCTGTGTGGTTTGACGCAGCTGGTGGCATGGCACGGTGAGGTGCGCTGGCATCTGTGTGATGCAGTGGTGGCCGGGCACGGTGAGGTGCGCTGGCAGGTGGGTGATGCAGTGGTGGCCTGGCACCGTGAGGTGCGCTGGCAGCTGTGTGGTGTGACGCAGTGGTGGCCTGGCACGGTGAGGTGCGCTGGCAGCTGTGTGGTGTGACGCAGTGGTGGCCTGGCACGGTGAGGTGCGCTGGCAGCTGTGTGATGCAGTGGTGGTCGGGTATGTAGAGGTGCACTGGCAGCTGTGTGTTGTGACGCAGTGGTGGCCTGGCACGGTGAGGTGCCCTGGCATATAATGAATATATTCATGTGCATCCAACACACAGTTCAACGCTAGCAACTACACAAAATCTAAAATATGAGCTCTACTTGCCGCTTACAATACCAACAGTACCAGCTAACTTTAGTACTGACATTTTCATGGATCTTTTTAACAATAAAATTTACAACATCAGACTTCAGACACAATTAAACAGGCCTCAAAAAAGTCTGGTACAAACATTTTCAACATGGTCAAACATGGTGAACATTTCCACCACTGCGTCACACCACACAGCTGCCAGCGCACCTCACCGTGCCAGGCCACCACTGCATCACCCAGCTGCCAGCGCACCTCACCGTGCCAGGCCACCACTGCATCACACAGCTGCCAGCGCACCTCACCGTGCCAGGCCACCACAGCGTCACACCACACAGCTGCCAGTGCACCTCTACATAACCGACCACCACTGCATCACACAGCTGCCAGCGCACCTCACCGTGCCAGGCCACCACTGCATCACACAGATGCCAGCGCACCTCACCGTGCCATGCCACCAGCTGCGTCAAACCACACAGCTGCCAGCGCAACTCACCGTGCCCGGCCACCACTGCATCACACAGCTGCCAGCGCACCTCACCATGCCAGGCCACCACTGCGTCACAACACACAGCTGCCAGTGCACCTCTATATACCCAACCACCACTGCATCACACAGCTGCCAGCGCACCTCACCGTGCCAGGCCACCACTGCGTCACATAGCTGCAAGCGCACCTCACCGTGCCAGGCCACCACTGCATCATACAGCTGCCAGGGCACCTCACCGTGTCAGGCCACCACTGCGTCACACATATTTCAGCGCCATATATTTCATGGATATTATGGAATATAATGGATGGATATCTTAGTTATCTTTCTAGTTCACAGGTTGCATGCATAATTTAATTTTGAAAGCCACTGAGACATCAGGTACTACTGTTGTATTTATGAAAAAGAAACAAAACAAAAAACATACTAACAACTGTGCCATCCTACTCCTTAGTTAATACATTTTATTATTAATAAACAGTTAACATTGTTAGCAAAATATTTTGAATTATATTTAACCCTATTTTTTCTTTAGTTTTGTATTTAACTTATTATATGATAGTCAGACTTAATGTATATTTGAACAATGAAAATATATTTTTATAAGATTTTACATTAAGCGCTTAAAATTAATATGGTTAATAATAGTAAACTGTAACATGCTGTAACAAGATCGGTTAAACTGCGAAGAAAATGCTTTCAGAGAAAATGTTTCAGGTGTGAAGAACATAGATCTCCAATGCAATTTCAACCAAACCTGTTCCCACACACCCTGCCCCCACTACCATTAGAATATACACAAACATTTTAGCATTTCATTCTGAGCAGAAGACCCTCACACCTGAAGAGTGCTGGCTGTGACGAATTAAACCGGTTTTACAGGTTTCAATCACAGACCATGTGACATGGGAGTCAGGAAACTACAGTAACACACAACCAAAATCCGCAATATGGAAACAGAACCTGTGTAATTGTTGATAGATGATGTACTCGTAACATTTTTTCAAGACGAACTACAACATTTGCATACGGTAATATGTTTATGTTACGCGATTAAAAAATAAATAAATAAAAATGAAAAGTCCAGCACCCACTGGATTCAAACACACAACCTGCCAGTTGGTAGTCACGCACCTAGACCAGTAGGCTACAAGACAGTTCGCATGAAGAGGCAGGCGAAACAGCCCTACACAGCCCTGTCGCAGTACACAGATATAATCATACCGTTATTAAATTCTTGAGATACGCGATTCCATATTATATTCCCTTTTAATCAAATTCTAAAAGTATGCTTGTTGACTCCGGTATCACGTTAGTTAAAGACTTCGAAGCTTACAATGTTTAGGGAGAAATGGAATACTGGTGTGTATTTTTTTCTTTAAAGTGCCGATTCCTGGAACACCCCTCTGAAGTGGTTCCATAAAATCTGGTATACGGAAAAGAAAGCGTTGATAAATACAAGTGTCTTTTAATACACTCTTTGCTGTGCTCTTGAGGATCCTTGTGATATTTTAAGCTCTAGTTGAATGATAGGTGTCGCATTTTAAATCATTTTCGTAGTTAGAAATTATGAAACGCCCTGTTAAAAGCAAGGAAGTTTTTATGCCCATTGAAGTAAAACAAAATGCCTGACAAAGTAAAGGCTTTGATGCATAAATATTTCTGATAAAGGTAAGTTGTGTACTTTTGTCCAACTGAGCAATCTTGCTTTCATAAAATATACCAACATTGTAATGACTGATGATTAATATGCTGTAATACACAGTTCAAAATTAAAGGCTCAAATGCTGTACATGAGAGGTTAAGCTCCCCCTGGTGGTTTTACAAGGCGACGCCGGATAGTTAGTCACGTGACACACGTGAACTGCGTGATACCCCGGTGGGCGTGTCGCGGTATGCCGCGAAATACCTCACCCATTTTGAATGGCTGCATCTGTACATGTTTGCATGTTCTTTTGTAACATACACCTTTTTGTGATTTTTTTGTATATCTAAGCAAGTGTTCCTGCATCCCTCTTCTGCACTATAGGCATGGCTTTTTTTTCTGTTTGCTCAATTTCTAAAACTTTTTGCTCATGTGCATTTTTGTATTTTTTACACCTCTAGCACTTTAACATCCTGAATTTTCATTTGCCTTAATTTGTAGAATGAATTTGAGTTTTAGCCTTAAAAATCTTAAGTTTTCACTATCTTTTGTTTCTTGTCCTACAACTGTTATTATTGATCACCGAATTATTGTACTTGACATGACTTCATTCAGCCTTTCCTGAACGTCTATGACAGGCAGAGAGAGTGCTGTTTCTGGTGCGATCTTTTGCAGCTGACATTTCACTGTTTTAAACGAACAAGAAATTAGATTGCTCATAAATCACTTAATGTATATAAATACAGCGTAATTGCCCTCCGAAAATCCTCTTTTCTTGTTCGTTTTAGAGACCTTGATCGAAACTGATTATATAATTATACGAATTACACAAATATAATTATATCTTATTAATTTCTTGAGATACGCGATTCTTTTAATACAGTCTTTGCTGTGCTCTAGAGGATCCTTGTGATATTTCGAGCTCCGGTTGAATGATAAGTGTCGCAGTTTAAATCATTTTCGTAGTTAGAAATTATGGAACGCTCTGTTAAAAGCAAGGGAGTTTTTATGTCCGTTGCAGTTCTTTTGCAACATGAATATAATTATATCGTTTTTAATTTCTTGAGATACGCGATTCCATATTATATTCCCTTTTAATCAAATTCTAAAAGTATGCTTGTTGACTCCGGTATCACGTTAGTTAAAGACTTCTAAACTTAAAATGTTTAGGGAGAAATGGAATACTGGTGTGTAGGTTTTCTTTAAAATACCGAGACCAGCCATATACTGTATGTTTAAGTTCCAAAATCGTTTATGGACTTCACATGCGTTGCAGTATGCTCCTATTCTTTTTATGCTCAGGCACTAAGATTTCCCTTCTGCTTTGTGTAAGGATGGTATCAAAAGCAATCTTAAGTGGTGAGAAAGCTGTGCTCAATGTATTTAAGGGACTTTCGAAACTCTGCCCCAAAGTCATGTGACTGATTTTTCGCCCTGTTTCGTTGGTTAAACGCAATGATCACAAGCACCACCATGGTAACTGGGATGTGTAGTTTTTAATTCCGTTTGAATTATAACTGTACGTACTGTCTTCATATTTGGCCAGGGCTTTAAAGAGAAGGCGCGCCAAAAAATTTCGGTGCCGTCGTCTCCGCTTTAAAGGTACCCCCGTGCTGGAAGAATTTGACCTCGGAACGTTTGCCCAGCATACTGTTAAACCAACGCATTAGCATGTTAAAGCGATTCTATTGAGGGAGTAGCCCAGCTACCACTTAACACTGTACTTCCTACTTTGGATACCTGTGAAACCGGTTTAATTCGTCACAGCCAGCACTCCGGGAGAGAGGGGGTTGAGTAGTGGAAGCAGGCAAGATTTCCAGCGAAAGACACCTCCCCCTCAAAAACCCAGTAAGCAGTAATGCTTTAAGTTGAAAATCGAGGTAGATTTTGAGGATGATAAAGAGGGTAAACTGGGATGGGAGGAGGGTTTGGTTTTGCATAAGGGTTTTGCATAAGGGGCAGAAGATTTCCCTTCTGCTTTGTGTAAGGGAATTGAGTGTAAGTAAAATTATCTTACACTCAATTTAAACACAAGCTGTCTTTCTGTATGAACCTCTAAGCTGGTTCATACAGAAAATGTAGAAATGCATTAGCCTGATTATGATTAAAAAACACATAATTAAACACGCGTTTGCGATTTAAATCAGAACACGATTTAAATCAATATAAATGTTTATATTGTAACGCATACTGTCCAGCCTCCATTTCTCTATAAAAATGTACTCTGTTGCTCACACACACACAATAGAAGCAGGAACCGCTGTCAGAAGGGAAGAAGGTGACTATTCATTGTTATCAAAAATGACTTAGAATCGATCATGTTGCGATATTTTGAAATATAAAAGTCAATTGATTGTCCATAATATCGCTATTCTATTTTTTCAAAGAAATGTTTGTTAAAAGAAAAGTTCAGCACCAGCTGGATTCAAACACACAACCTGTGCGTTGTTAGTCACGCACCTAGACCAGTAGGCTACAAGACAACTCACATGAACAGGGAGGCGAAACAGCCTTACACAGCCCTGTCGCAGTACACGAATATAATCATACTGTTATTAAATTCTTTAGATACGCGATTCCATATTATATTCCCTTTTAATCAAATTCTAAAAGTATGCTTGTTGACTCCGGTATCACGTTAGTTAAAGACTTCGAAGCTTAAAATGTTTAGGGAGAAATGGAATACTGGTGTGTATTTTTTTCTTTAAAGTACCAAGACCAGCTATATACTGTATGTTTATGTTCCAAAATTAATATCGTTTATGGCCTTCACACGCGTTACAGTATGCTCCTATTCTTTTTATGCTCAGCTACTAAGATTTCCCTTCAGTGGTAAAATTAGATATGAATATTCAATACTTAAACGGGCACAGTTAAGACATTAAATATACATATACGTACTGTATACAGTACAGTTTGCATACGGTAATATGTTTATGTTCCTAAATCAATCTCTTTTATGAGCATGTGAAAAGCATGGAATCACTGTACTTTGCATGATTGGAAACAAATGCGTGATTGCGAAATGCTGTGGTGTTACTTTTACAAAGATGGTCAATGAAAAAAAGAATGTTGACCAGGGCAATACTTTGAGTTTACACTTACAGCTTGTCCAAGGTCATTCATTATTAATACTATTAGTAATATCTTCGTTAAAGACTGATGGCCACAGCTCAAACATGAGAGGTTGAGCTTTATTAGCTCCACCTTGCGGAAATTCCGGATACTATTATTTTGCTTGTCGTAGTATAGGAGAATTTACGGTAACTAGCGGTATTTACCGGTAACTCGCGGTATTTACCGGTAGCTTGCGGTAGACTGCGTACAGCATACCGGAAAATAATGCGGTATCGCCCGCGCATTTTGAATGGCTGCATCTGTAGCTTTTAAAATAATGCGATGTGTAAGCAGGAACGCATAATTATATCTTACATATGAAAAATACATAATATAGATCCCAAACAAACGCAAACGTGTTTTTAATAAAATGCTTTTATTCACTCATAATCTGACAATTTCAGGAAGACTAAGGAAGGACTAAGGAAATTGTCATCTGTTGTAGAAGCTCTGTGAGCTCGGTGACTTTGAGACCACTTGTTATCCCAAGTTGTTTGAATCGCCACAATTCAAATAGAGAAAAAAGAGCTGACTGACAAGATTTAAGATGTGGCTGTCAATGTTGGATTAAAAAAAACACGTTGCCCGACGTTAGTTGCATTGCTTGAAAAATAATTTTATTTCGAGAGACTGGATAAGTAATTCAAGTGTTTTTTTAACTTCCTGAAAAACAAGTAATAATTTAACAATATGTGCAAACGTTTTTTTATGATATGTCGCTGTTGTGAATATCTGTGGAGTGTATCTTATTTGCCGGTCCTGGCTGTGCTCTCTCGCTCACTCCCCCCTCTCAATTCAATTCAATTCAATTCAAGGTGGTTTATTAGCATGACAGATGGGTACAATCAGTGTTGGCTATTTACTTTGTAATCTGTGGTCCTTTTAACTGTTTTTACATCTACTGTATTGCTTTGAGATGCCACTTTTAAAGGTGATATATAAAACCAAGGCTTTAACTTGCTTTAACTCCGCAAGTCTGAGTTCTTGTGTCCGTCCTATCCGAACCCGAAAGTATTACAATATTTATCTTTATAGCAGGTGGTGTACAGCTTTTTAGTATAGATTACACTTTTCTAAAATGTATTTAAAAAATAAAAACGATTACAATCTAATCTTTCCACGTTTGATCCCAAGATCCCAAGAAAAATAAATCTAAACGGGGAGAAAGCTATGCTGAAAGATACTTAGAAGACAAAGATATGAATTTGTGTTGCATTTGTCTGATTGTGAATCAAAAAACACATATATTTAAACACGCGTTTGCGATTTAAATCAAAACGCGATTTAAATCAATATAAATGTTTATATTGTAACGCATAGGTGACTATAAAGAAAAAAGCATACAAGGCACTGAAAGATGGCACTGGAGAATTACAAGAATATAAGAGACTAAAGAAGGTAGCAAAAAGAAGTGTAGCAAGAGCAAAGGAAAGAGCCTGGAATGAATGGTATGAGAAACTTGAAACAAAGGAAGGAGAGGACCAAATCTACAAGATTGCTAAACATAGAGCGAGACAGAAAAAAGATATTATCCGGGTGGCAGTACTCAAGGATGGAGTAGGCAGAGTCTTGATTAAAGAAGAACAGATCAAGCAAAGATGGCTGGAGTACTTCAAAAATCTGTTAAATGTAGAAAATGAGAGGGAGAACCTAGTGGAGGCAGACGTAGTGTGTGGACCAATCCAAGACATTTCAGTAAAGGAAGTGACAGAAGCTATCAAAGAGATGAAAGTGGGCAAAGCAACTGGACCATCAGGAATAGCAGGAGAACACTTTAAGAACCTCGATGAAGAGGGGATTCAGTGGCTGACGAGATTGCTAAACAATATTGCAAAGGAAGAGAGAATTCCAGAAGAATGGACAAAAAGCAGTATGGTTACCATCTACAAGGAGAAAGGAGACCCAATGGAATGTAAAAACTATAGAGGAATAAAACTTCTGGAACATGGATTGAAAATCCTGGAAATACTTCTGGACAAGAGACTCAGGAAGATAGTCAGGATCCACAACTCACAATTTGGATTCTCAGTGGGGAAAAGCACAACAGATGCCATTTTTGTGATGAGACAGTTACAGGAGAAGACACTAGAGAAAGGGAAAAAGCTGTATGTGGCCTTTCTGGACTTGGAGAAGGCATATGACCGTGTGCCCAGAGAGGTGGTGTATTGGTGCTTGAGGAAGAAAGGAGTACCAGAAAGCATGGTGAAGTTAGTTCAAGCAACCTACAGAGATGCAACTACGAAGATGATAACACAACAGGGAGAGACAAAAGAGTTTGAAATCACAGTTGGAGTACACCAAGGATCAGCACTAAGTCCTTTCCTTTTCATAAACATTATTGACACACTGACAGAGGTGGTAAGAACAGAAGTGCCTTGGGAACTCATCTTTGCTGATGATGTGGCACTGATGGCAGATTCAGAAGTAGAACTACAGGAGAAAGTGTTCAAATGGCAGAGGAGTCTGGAAAAGGGTGGACTGAAAATGAATGCAGAAAAATCTGAAATAATGGTAATGGAGAGAAGAGGAGATACTATGACCAATGTTGAGGAGACAAATGGAGGAAAACTGAAACAAGTTGATGGCTTTAAATACCTTGGATCAAAACTGGTAAAGGGAGGAGAAACACTGGAGGCAGTAAAACAAAGAGTGAAAGCTGGATGGAATAAGTGGAGAGAAATAACTGGAATAATCTGTGACAGGAAAATTCCCAGAAAGTTAAAGTGCAAAATGTACAAGACTGTGATTAGACCTGTACTACTATATGGAGCTGAATGCTTGGCAGTTGGAAAGAGGGAAGAGAACTTGATGAGAAGAACTGAAATTAGGATGTTGAGATGGATTCTGCAGATTTCAATGAAGGATAAGATCAGAAATGAAGAAATCCATAGACGATGTAGGGTGGTGGATGTGGTTGAGAAGATGTGAGAGGCGAGGTTACGGTGGTATGGACATATCATGAGGAGGGACGTTGAGGAAGTAACAAAGAGGGTAATGGAATTTGAGGTGGTAGGTAACAGAGGAAGAGGCAGGCCTAGAAAGAGATGGATAGATTGTGTGAGAAAAGATATGGAGGTATGTGAAGTGAGTGAGGAAGATGTGCTCGACAGAGACAAGTGGAGAAGAGCAACCAAAGCAGCTGACCCCAGGACAGTCTGGGACTAAGGCTGTGAAAAAGAAGAAGAAGAAGAAGATAGGTGACTATTCATTGTTATTAAAATGACTTAAATGCAATCATGTTGTGATATTTAGAAATATAAATTTGTTTGGTGCGAGTGAAGTTTTATTTAATCTCTGACCCAGGGAAACATTTTATTTTTTCAAAGAAATGTTTGTTAAAAAAAAAGTCATGGTTCCAGCTGGATTGGGATACCCAACGTGTGATGTGTGAGTCAGGAACCTAACCCACAGCACCACCGGCAAGATCACATGGGAAGTGTTGAAAAAGCCCTACAAACATTATCAACAGACATCATACAGCGTGTACTATTCTTGTGTTGCGGTACATGAATATAATTATATCGTTATTAATTTCTTTAGATACGCGATTCCGTATTATATTCCCTTTTAATCAAATTCTAAAAGTATGCTTGTTGACTCCGGTATCACGTTAGTTAAAGACTTTAAAGTACCGAGACCAGCCATATACTGCATGTTTATGTTCCAAAATTAATATAGTTTATGGCCTTCACACGCGTAACAGTATGCTCCTATTATTTTTATGCTCAGCTACTAAGATTTCCCTTCAGTGGTAAAATTCCATATAAATATTCAATACTAAAACGGGCACAGTAAAGACATTTAAAGCTTTCTATGACCGACCAACGTACCACGAGTGCCCCTGTCGGTCAACCAATCACGTACCGCGGTATTTTGCGTCATCTGGGCGAGTCAAAGTCCCTAAACGGAACAAGGTGAGCTGAGGGACAGTATTGTGCCAGCAAGATTCCCTCTGAGTCCGGGTGGACCAGTTGTGCTAGCAGTTTAATCACCAGTGACTACTGAGCTGAGAGTTAAGCGAGGAGTTGGTCCTGTATGCTAACACCAGACTCATATTATACTCATACTCATACTATACTCCTGGTGTCCTGGATTATAGACTATCTGACCTCCAGGCCACAGTATGTATGGCTACAGAGCTGTGTGTCCGAACAGGTTGTTAGCAGTACCGGGGCTCCATAGGGGACTGTCCTTGCTCCATTCCTGTTCACCTTTTACACCTCTGACTTCAGGTACAACTCTGAGACATGTAATCTGCAGAAGTTTTCGGATGACTCTGTAATTGTGGGGTGTATTAGAGAGGGGAGGGAGGAGGAATATAGGAGCTTGATTACCAACTTTGTTGAGTGGTGTCATCTTAACCATCTCCAGCTTAAAACCAGCAAGACCAAAGAAATGATCTTGGACTTTCGAAGGAATAAGTCTCCGCTGAACCCTGTTTCCATCCAGGGTGAGGACATAGAGGGGGTACAGTCCTACAAGTACTTAGGGGTACACCTGTACACTGCACACTTGTACACTGACGCCCTGTACAAGAAAGGTCAGAGCCAACTCTATTTTCTTAGGAGGCTCAGGTCCTTTGGTGTGTGTGGAACACTGCTACACATTTTTTATGAATCAGTGCTGCCGGCGGCCATCTTCTACGCTGTTGTGTGCTGGGGCAGCAGCATCATGACAAAAGATGCAGATAGGCTCAATAAACTTATCAAGAAGGCTGGCTCTGTGTTGGGGATGAACCTTGACCCCATGGAGGTGGTGGCTGAGAGGAGAATGCTGACCAAGCTCACAGCCATCATGAACAACGCCTCTCATCCGCTTCATGGGACTGTTATTGGGCAGCAGAGCACTTTTAGCAACAGATTGCTCCAGCTACGGTGTTCAAGGGAACGTTTCCGCAGGTCTTTCCTCCCGGTGGCTGTCAGGGTGTATAACGCTGCCCTAGGCTCGGACTGTTAGCCCTTAATTTGCTCATCTGCGGACAGTATGTTTGCTCCATTGTACTTTTTGGACAATCAGTCTGTATAAACTTATGCATATTTTGCACATAATTTTATTGATTCTAGAGTGACTATGGTCATCACATTTTGCACACATATGTATTTATTATTTAGGTATTTTATATTTATTTTGTTGTCTTTTGTTCTTATAACTATTCTGATGTCTGTTTTTGCTTGCCTTGGGCTGGACTGCTGTAACACATAAATTTCCCTACGGGATTAATAAAGTCTTATCTATCTATTTATATTCACTGATTGACTGCTTCACAAGGGTACTTGTAAGTGTGCCGGCAGCTCCGCTGGCAGCACTGAGAGATCTGGAGATGGTATCTAGTCCAGATAAAACAGGGTCAGTTCTAGACCACTAGGGGAGTATTATAAGGACTAAAGAAATGATGGTAAGGGGAACATGGAAAAATAAGTTGTGTACTAAGATTGAAGTATGAACAGAATGGCAATAGTAGTGTTGTTAAAATATGAGAATATGGAAAGGGAATCCATAGGAATGTTGTTTAGCTTTGCTAAGTCAAGAAAGAAGTCAAACATCTTTAAAAAAGCAAAGTTAAAAGGAGGGGTTGTGCGACTAACAAAACGGGTAAAAAAAAAAGGTAGTGATGGGCTGCGAGAGGTAGCAATGACAGAGAAGAATGTGAGGTGTGGAGAGGACAGAAGTATAAGTTAAAATTAGTACATATCATTTTTATATATGATATAAAAATTGGAGTATAAATGTGAAGAATAACCTTCCGCCTTCCACTGCGCAACCCTGGTGAGGCAAGAAAGAATAATACAGAATAATACAGCACACAATAGCACAGAACGTGTGCTCAAAAGTACGATAAAAAAATGGATCAACCCAATTTGAAGTAACAAACATTGCTTGTTGAAAAAAAACAAACTAAATGGAATAAGTAATGCTGTGTTTTAAAAGTTACACAGCTGGTAAAACAGATACATGTAAAAGTAAAATGTATACCGCGTTTACGCTAAAACTACAATTCCAAATTGTAACTAAAATGTTCGTGAAATACGACACATGATCCAACAATTTCCAAATTTAATGCAAAAACACTATAGATGTGTACGTGTGTTTTTATTAATTTGTGTGCCAGCCTGTGTATGTGTGTGTGCGCGCGTGTGTAGGTGAAAGAGCTCAGTGTGTCAAAATGTGACTATGTGAGTGTGTTTAGCCAGCCGGACTGGCTAGAAATTAGAGACTTGATTAAAGTAAATCAAGAAGCAACTCAAGAAGAAAAATATAAGAACATCTAAAATGTATAAATACAAATATTAACAGAGTGCAGGTAGACCTAAATGACTAAATGATATATAAATGAGCCAGATAGTATTTGTATAAAATTAGCTATATAAATTTAGTTGAAACAAATCTGAAATATATGAGGAGAGCACAATCTCACAGTAATTAGCATTTGTGCCTCATACTGCTTAGCCTTGGGTTCAATTAATGGGGTGCTGTGTGCATTGAGTCTATATCTTCTCCCCGTATTTGTGTGGGTTCTGTTCCTACGCTCTGGATTCCTCCCACAGTCCAAAGACATGCTGGTGGGTCAAATGGTATCTAAAAAAAAAGGGAAACATTTGACCTAGGTGTGAGTGTGTACAGAGCCCTGTATCTGTGTGTGCCTTGTGGTGGATTGGAGTCTCATTCAGGGTGTTGGACAGGGATGAGCTCCAGATCCCCTGCAAACCTGAGATAGATAAAGCAGTAAAAAAAGGAACAGATGAAAAATAAGATTAGGACCCTTGGTCTTCACTTTAGAAGTAAGACCTCAAAAAGAGTTTATAGTTCTCAGATTGACAGGGAGTGAGCTTCAGAGCTGTGGAACAAGGTGGCTAAAATCACGTCCTGAAAATACTAAAGAAACTATTAAAAGATGTGCCTTAGCAGAGAGTTTAAGTCAATGTGCTGAATAATGGAGAGCCAGTGCAGAGATGCCACAGTTGGGGCGATGTGGTCACAGTGCCTTAAATGTGTTAGGATTCACACAGTGGAGTTTTAACCATATGGTTTATTTAGAAGGTGAATAGAGAGACCCACTGTAAACTTATTACAGTTATCTAGTTGAGGTGTGACGGAGGCATGAGTAAGGTTGTTTGCAGCACTGTGTAAAGGGTGGTCTTGGCAGTTATGACTGGTCTTCCTCACTATATGTTTGACTTAGATGTCTGAAAGCTGTAGTCATCTATGTCTAGGAGAAGACTGACAATGATAGAGTCACAGCAAATTTAACAATGTGTTCTCAAAAGGGATTCTACAGTTGATTGAATGCAGAATGTATAGGGTGTGGGACAACACAGAGCCCTAAGGCAATCCAGTGGGAGAACAAAGCTGCTCTGATATAACACCTTTAGGTCTCACTCTTTGTCATCATTAAATAAAGGTAGATAAAGGCACCACTTTGTAACAAGAATGAGATTAAGGAATTGTTTACATCATATAGATTCCTTCTGGATGAAATACCCATCGTATGTATTGAATCGTATTGGAATAGTTTGGGAGTAACAGACGAATGTCTTTATACAGTAATTAAGGTCATGAAGGGATAAGCTAAGGTAATGGCCCTTTTGGTATCTGAAGTGACAGGGTCTTCCCAAATAGGAAATTTAAATATTCAAGACATCCAACAGAGAGCTTCACTCAGAGAGGAAACAGAATAGAAGCAGCAGGGTATAACACCTGGAGAGAAAGGAATCTGGAGAGATTCTCAGCAGAAAGATACAGGAACTCTGAGGAGTTGACAGAGTCATACAAATCTGGCCTGTTAAGTTTGGAATTTGATGCCACAAGCCCTGTGACCTCCCAGAAGGAGCACAAAGCAGTAGGCCCTGGCTGATCAGAGCTGAAAGGTAAATGGCGACCAATCATAATTTCTTTAGATAGGAGACAAGGAAAAAGCATGCGTCTAGTCCATTTGGAAGGATTTCTATCCAGATCAACATGAAGTCTTAATGAATAACGACCCGTGTTTGTTTGGACATCTTGTGAGAAAAAGTTGAAAGTAGAGAGGAAAATTGATTAAAAAAACTCTGTTATTAACATTCTATTTCTTCAACAGGAGGGCCAGTAGCTGCTTTCTAAAAAATCGTATTACAGGTGTTATAATATCTGAGCGCTCGAAGAGTGAAGGCCTTCCGTTACGTTATCAGTTGTAAAACGCAACTCTAATTAATCTGCTTGAGGCCTGGGTGTGTTCAACAGGAGGGACTGGATTGACAAAATAACCTGGCCTTTTGGATTCCAAGATGGACTTGACCTAGTGGACCACCAAGTTATCACCCCAATGACCTCAAGTTAACATGAAGGATTTATTGTTCTTTTCTGAACTGTGGATCCCAATCTTCAGGATGGACAGAGATGCCCCATTTATCTGGGAAACTGGACTGAACTATGAGGGGGGGAATAACCTGACAGATGGTAAATGTAAATATAGGTACAGTAAAGGTATAAGTGTTGTATTTTATTTTGTGCACATCTCAGGCCTGTGCAATATCCTGTTATTGCAGAGGCGCCTGATGATATTCTTTGTTATAAGATACCAAGGAAAGTGTTATATGTTGCTCTAGTCTAGTGTCTGAAATTGAGTTTTACATTAATTCTGAACTAAATAGATTATTTACATTGCATTTGAGCAATGACAAGTCAAGCTTTCGGAGAGTGTGAAACCAATTGGACTAAGTTAAACATGATCATTTAAAGTAGTTAATTTAGTAGTGAATTGGTGGTGATTTGTGCAATGGTGTGGAAATGTGGAAGCCATTATGAATCCTTTACTGGTATACCGTTCCTCAGATAGCTCTACGTAATATTTTAGTAATTAAGCTTATCTAGGAAAGCACAAGGACCATAGAGGTTATAAAATATAGTCTGTGTAATAGCACAGGTGCCCACTCAGTAAGTAATGCGCTGAGTCAGTCCATTAGATTACATTCTCTTGTGGCACTGCTTATATGTTAAATAATACCAGTTCTGATATAACCTCTTCTGAGCCAATCACTACCTCTTTAAGGGCTGTACAGAGGTCGCCAACCCAGTGCTGCTATCGAGGCATGGTGTGCCTGCAAAGACTGTGCTGCTTGGTGCCACTGGAATCCACGTTCTGCCCACAAGTGTCAGGCTCCTTCACACTAGAGGGTTATTGTCATTTTAACCCTGGTGGAGTGCAGAGCTGACTGAAGATGGAGAACTAGGAGAGGTGGTTTAGCCTGCAGTGTCCAGTAATTAACAGGCAGGACAATCATTCAAGAAGAGGAAATTAAAACTCAGTCTGGAGCATGGAATAGTGATGAGGTTGGCAGACTTTGTAATGATTGGTGTATATAGCTCTTGACACAATTGTTGAGACATTGGGCAGTTGCCACATCAGGAGCCTCAGTGCTAGTTCCTCTATCTAGCATCATTTATTACCAAACTGTGAGATTTCTATTCATGAAATAGTAATTGGCCTTTTAGTCAGATAAGAGGAACTAGGGTTTTACCACTGCCCCTCACCCACACCACCAGTTCTTCAACAGAGTTAAGGACATCAAATCTAAAACTCCCAAGCTCAGGTCCTTCCAATAGGGAATGGCTAAGGCTGTAAGAGGAGTGCAAATTACCCAAACGTCAGGTCAAATGAGTCGACGGGCTCTGCTGATGTGTACGTGGAGGGTAATAGGTAACCTACCGGGCCTATCGCCAGGTGGTTAACAGGAGGGACTGAAGTAGAAAAACACTTATATATATATATTATTGATGGAAAATATATATATAATTTATCTGTATTCAACACTACAGTGTTGGTTCAGGCGCATTGTGTAATATGTCGGCTGTTTTAACATATCTTAAGCAGATCCAACAATTACAGCTACACATCAAAGGACAAGACTTGGGACAGGACTTAGCAGGTCAACTCATGTTACATATCAAAGGACAGCTACACATCAAAGGACAGGACTTGAGACGGGACCAACCGGTCAACTCATGCTGCATATCAAAAGGGCAAGACGAATACACATGAAGTGGTGAAACAAAACATCTGTATATAAGAGCTGGGAAACCCTTGCGGTTTGTCTGTCCTGCGGGGCAGACCCAACGCGCGTTGATGTCATTATTGAGCTCAATAAAACAACTGAACCCACGCAAGACTGTGTCCTGCTCCTTTGATGAAGGATTTCCCACAACAAGTGAATTTGATAAACACATATAAAACAGTAAGTCATTATAGAGTCGGGATTCTTTCTCTACAACAAAGCAGTGCCCAAAAAAGTACAGAAAGAGGGCCACATACAGCAAGGAAGCTGGATGCTTGTCAGCTAAATTGTAGGTGAGTTAGTAACAGTTTCAAGCATAAATCATGAAAAAGACAAAGAATGAGAGACCAACAAAGAAGAAGACATGGACATCATCAGAGACTCCATGGTTTTAAAAAAGAAGGTACTTCAATAGTGTTTTATTCATCTGTTCATGTCAAAATCTGTCCTTTACTGGTATTGTTCAAATATCTGTCCTTTATCATTAGATAATTATGATAATATAGATAATAAGTGTAAATGTACAGACCCTTTTAGGTTTAAATTGTTTCAGATATAGTTTATTTCTTCACCCTAACAGAGAGACAAAAAATGCTATAATATCAGTAAGTGATTATTGGTACTCTTCCCTCTGAACCATAATTTTCAACAAAGCTAGTGTCCCAGTATGGGGACCACGTATATTTGTCATGGTTGTTATCCCTCCTCTAGAGGGCTCTGACTTTTTTTGTATTTGAGTTTTATGCACCTGTTTCCTATTTTCCTCCTCACTACTTAAGTTTGGTGTCTCTGGGCTTCAGGGCTCGGTATTGGAAGATGGACGCCACAAGGCTTGCCTATCCCCCAGGCTCACGGGAATCCCAAGGGCAGGTCTTATTCCCCAGCGTCCTGACCATCTGGGTTCCAGGGCTCTGAGCACCCGGCTCTGTTATGATTTTACTTCCATGTTCCCGATTCCTTGTCCCCGTTCCCATGTCTGTTTGGATGGATCTCCCGGCAATGGACTTTGGACTGCTACCCGGTTTCCCCTTCTGGATAGTTTTGGACTTGTTCGCCTGCACACGCCCCCCTGTCAGTCATCCCGTCCTGATCCTGTCGTGTTTCCCTGTTGCCCTTCTCCAGTCTCTTCCGGATTTTAACCGTCTGGATAGGGTCCTAAACACGCACTACATGGGAGTCTGGACCGGCTCCCGTGACAACGTTGCACTGTAAGAAGTGATGTCTTTCAGATAATATATTAAATTTTGATTCTGACTATTAAGCATCCTTAATGCGGATTTTAACTCCTCCCTGTCACAGTCCATTGTCCCCACCTGCTTTAAAAAAAAACACTATTGTTCCACTCCCCAAAAAGGCAAAAGAGAAGTGCCTGAACGATTACTGCCCAGTAGCATTAACATTTGTGGTGATGAAGTGCCTGGAGAAGCTGGTGTTGTCACACATCAAATCCTCCATCAAGAAGTCCCTGGACTCCTTGCAGTTCGCCTACCAGGACAACAGATCAGTTGATGATGCTGTCTCCCTGGCTCTACTTACAGCCTCAGAACACCTGGACACTAAGAACTCGTATATGAGAATGCTGTTTTTGGACTACAGTTCAGCATTCAATTCCATCATACCCAGTCAACTGGTGACAAAGCTCAGGGGTTTATGTCCGTGCAACTCTGTCTGCAACTGGTTGCTGGACTTTCTAATCGAGAGACCAAAGGTGGTGCGGATAGGCAATAAAACTTCAACACCACTCACCCTGAGCACTGGAACCCCATAAGGCTCCTGTCTGAGTCCAAGGTTGTATTCCCTGTTCACTCACAACTGCACAGCAAGACACAGCAACAACCGCATCATTAAGTTTGCAGATGACACCACTATAATAGGACTGATCAGTGATGATGACGAGTCGACTTACAGGGATGAAGTCGCACAGCTGCTTAGGTGGTTTCATAGCAATAACCTGGACTTGAACGTAAATAAAACGAAAGAGCTAATAGTGGACTTTCGGAGACACAGGCCAAACACTCACAGCCCACTCAGTATTGATGGAACAGAAGTGGAAACAGTCACCAGCTTTAGGTTTTTGGGAATTCACATCTCTAGAGATCTAACCTGGACTGTGAACACTGACTCTATCTTGAAGAAGGCTCAGCAGCGCCTTTATTTCTTGAGGTGCCTCAAATGATGGGGGATGCCAGTACCTGTGTTGGGGAACTTCTACCGCTGCACCATCGAGAGCATCCTCACCAACGGGATCATTGTGTGGTACGGCAACACCCCTTCTCAAGAAAAAAAGGCACTGCAGAGAATGGTTAATATGGCCCAGAAGATCATTGGCTGTGGTCTCACCGAGATTAAACAGCTCTATGAGGACCGCTGCCATGGTAGAATTCTGGCCATCACAGAGGACAGTCACCACCCCGGCCATGAGCTCTTCACCCCACTGCCCTCAAGCAAGAGATACAAGAGCATACAGACACTGACCATCAGATTCTTCAATAGCTTCTATCCACAAGCAGTGAGATTGGCGAACACATTTAGCCATGCCCCTCAGACCACACCTACACCCTCTACCTAGTTATGATTTCCTATTTATTTATTGCACATCTCCAGTCATTGTCCAGACATACACGTCTGTATTGTTTACATTCAAACTGTTTACTTGTTTACTTGCACATTGTCTACTGTTTGTTTGTATATTGTCTTGATGCACTGTCTGCACTTTGTGTTTTTTACACTTGTTTCACCATCGAGAGACTTTCTGTAAGTAAGAATTCCATTGTACCAGTACATGTACCGGTAACATATGGCAATAAAGTTCAAGTTCCTATCTCCCAGCTTTTGTTCTCCTATGCTACATTACATTTGCTTACTGCCCTGTCTTTTTCACACCTGAACAAAGCTCCACGGCCAAAACGTTGTGTTTTCTTTCTTCTCTTTTCAGAATGGAATAAACCTATATATAACTTGTTCCTTTGCAGCCTATGAATGCTGACGCAGCTATTAAGAGCAAATGCCTGATTCACTTCTTCAGTGCTACAAAATGAATGCCAACGTGTTGTTCATATAGTCCTGAACAGAAGTTTAAGTGTCACACTCATGCAACAATGATAAATGTCATTAATATTAGCATAACTACAGTGGATAAAAAACATGAGACATAAAGAACATAACAAGGAAAAATAATTCATTAAAAGCTAGCTTCACATACAACTGCACAGTAAAATTAAGATTTTAGCATATCTGTGTAAAAGTAAAAAAGTTAGGTCCACCTTAACATATCTGTCCACTTTGGCATTTCTGATTATGTTTTCTGTTTTTCTTTTCAGTGCAGAAAGTGTATCTGTCTTCTGTTTGATCTTTATTGGGACCTGAACTCCTGTACCATATAAAGTGTCGTTGGGCTTGAGGAAGTATTATGTAGGAGTATAGTAAAATAAAACCAAGATCTGCGCTGTAACAGATATTTGTGTTGAACAGTTTTAGCACATACCCAATAGGATGTGAATGTGGAAACAATTTAAATATCTGCCTCTTCTGCATATGAGTAGAGGAAGGGGGTGTAAAAAGAGAAGGAGATTCCTTTGAAACTGGTTGCTGTGGGTCTTAGCACTGATTTAATTATTTTAGTTCTCCAATCTATGCAGGGCACATGGCAGAATATTTAATCATTTTTAACACACAATCTAAAACTAATGTCCTTACTTTCTAACACAATGGTAAATTAGTCAAGTTAAATCACTCAACAGTCCCCTTCTCTTCCTTGTCCTTGTCACTTGCCAATACAACAATCTTCTCTTGTTACAGTGCATCATACCAGTATGTAGAAGCTGTTTTTCACCACTCACATACACAGATCTTGTGAAACTGATTGTCTTATTATCTTGTGCAGTATTAAATGGGACCGCATCACTGTAAATAACATCTTAAATTCAGGAGATTAGGTTTAGGTATTAGCTTAAAACCCCTCCACTGCTGACTTTCTCCTTGTACAGACAGACTTGAATCAAAGACCTGCTAGATTAGAATAACAGATTATGCAGGATTTACTTTGTGGGCTCGTATATCAAGATTAGTAGATGGCTTGAATAACCTTTTTGTCTACATTCAGCCAATTATTAAATTGTTAAATAATATATGAATAATAATTCAATAATAAATAACATAATGGACATGAATGAATGTATTCCATACATGGGTCACAGTTTTAAGAAGCTTACTCTCACTGCCCTAGAGAGGTAAGTAAAAGTGGAAACGTGTATTTGTATCCAGATTGTATTTTTCTTTACCAAGAGGATTCTTTGTATTCCAGAATTTTGGGCTGCAAATACAATAGAACAAAGATAAGACTATATGGAGATATTTCAGCAATCAGCTTTCGTGCTAGAGCTAAATCCTGTCACACCCTCTGCATCCAGAGGGCGCTCCTTCTCTGTCCTGTCTCTGGTTTCCGGTCTGTGTCCTTCCGGTCCCTCTCTTTCCCTTGGGCTATATATTTCCGGGTCTTGCACTCTGTCCTGGCTCAGCATTGACGTTCGGATGTCCTGAGACCCGCCTAGCACCAGGGCGCCCCACGTCCGCTCCCTGAGGGCATAGGTTTCTATACAGCATTCCTGAACTCTTTGCACTAATGAGCCCGGGCCTTTTTCCCATCTCGCCGCTACGCATATGGGTCTTTTTCCGCTCTCCTGCTCCCCACGGTTAGTCCCTTTGGACATTCGTGACAGAATGCTGAGCCACTTACTGACCCCGCGAGCGGCGCTTTTTGTCTTGCCGCACTTTTTTCTTGTTCTCTGGCCTGTTTTTTTTTTCAGTTCCTCTATTCTAATCACTGGATATCACTCCGATCTTCCGTGCCTGTGAGCGGGTCCTGCACCTGGCTTTCCTCGGGTAGATCATTCCGATATCAGTGATTGAATGTTGAGCTGGCTTTCCTGTTCTTATTACTGGATATCACTCCGAGCTTCTGTGTCTGGAGCGGGTTTTCGTGCCTGGCTCTTCCTGGTCTTGCTCTCTCCGATATCAGTGATAGAATGGTAAGCTTTCTGCCGTTCCTCCATTCTTTTCGCTGGATATCACTCCGGGCATCTGTGTCTGTGAGCGGACTTCGGTCTAGCTTTCCTCAGGTTGTCCACTCCGATATCAGCGTTAGAATGTGAACGTGCCAATTGCCCAGTCTGTGGTATTTTTCCCCGGGGTTTTTGTGTTTTTTTTTCTCTTTTTGCCTTTTGTTTTGATTTTTTTTTTCTTCCTGGTTTCCCCTCCTTTTTGGTCCCCCCTGCTCTCTGTGTCTCGGAACTTTGGTTCCTATCTGTTTTTTTGTGGTTTGTCTCCCTGGTCTTTCCCAGGTTTTTGTCTGTTGTGTTTGTGCTTGTGTACTTTTTTGTTTTAAGTCTCCGGAGCTCTACTCTACCCCCCCTTCCTCCACCCAATAAAGGTTTATACCCCGGAGGAGGGGGTAGCTCTCAGCCGTGGACTCCCGGAGGTTTCCTTTCAGTTAAATGAGGTTTTTCCTCCCCCCAGCTCATGTATTCGTATGGGCGTCAGGAGCCGCCCATGAAGGGGGGGGTACTGTCACGCCCTCTGCAGCCAGAGGGCGCTCCTTCTCTGTCCTGTCTCTGGTTTCCGGTCTGTGTCCTTCCGGTCCCTCTCTTTCCCTTGGGCTATATATTTCCGGGTCTTGCACTCTGTCCTGGCTCAGCATTGACGTTCGGATGTCCTGAGACCCTCCTAGCACCAGGGCGCCCCACGTCCGCTCCCTGAGGGCATAGGTTTCTACACGGCATTCCTGAACTCTTTGCACTAATGAGCCCGGGCCTTTTTCCTGTCTCGCCGCTACGCATATGGGTCTTTTTCCGCTCTCCTGCTCCCCACGGTTAGTCCCTTTGGACGTCCGTGACAAATCCACTTCTGAGCATTTCTATGCCCTTACATATTGAAGTCATAGAATTAGGCCAATCTTAAAAAAAGGAAGAAAACAAAAGAAACATTGCTAGACAGACATAAAGTAAGGTTTAACATACTGCAAGCCTTTATGTTATGATCTCTCAGTAATCTTTACCTACAAGGTCAGTAGCCAGCTTGTTTTTGCTGCATATCTACAGTAGCATTCACATTGTTTCTACCCATATCAAATCAACCACAGAGATGATTGTGTCGGGCTCTCAAGTTTTCAAAGGTTTACTCAGTTGCTGGAAAGAGTATAAAGACAGGAGAAGACTTTTATAGAAGTAAAGGGATCTTATCAAAAAGCACATCTTTCCTTGCATTCCAACATGCAAGGATCAATAGGTTGTTCTGTGGCTTAGTTTCACTGAAAATGCTTAATAATATGCTTATTAATAAGCATTGCTGCTACAATGGGTTGCTTGTAGGTAACTTTAAATCTGTGGTTTCATTGTTGTGTATTGTACAGGGGAGCTTAAAATTCAGTTATGTGGGGCTACATCCAGCAAGACTGATGATTTTAGTTTTTCACCTGTTCATTTCTAGGGTAGGTTCATGAGGATGGCACCTCCTAAACAGACACTTTCTTTTTAGTCTGTGATCAATCTCTATATTTGCTACAATTACTGTATTGTTAAGCTTAATACATAACTCAATACATAATACATAACTCACAGTATAACTCACTGCAATTGTTTTTAATTCTAATGGAGTTTTAAGTTAGAGTTAGTTACATGAATTGCACAAGTGAATCGTGCAAAACAAATGGAAAATAATAATAATTCCTTACATTTATATAGTGCTTTTCTGGACACTCCATTCAAAGTGCTTTACAGGTAATAGGGACTCCCCTCCACCACCAACAATGTGCAGCATCCACCTGGTGATGTGACAGCAGCCATAATGCACCAGTACACTCACCACACCTCAGCTAACAGCAGGGAGGAGAACAGAGTAATGAAGCCAATTTATAGATGGGGATTATAAGGCTGCCATGATTGGTAAAGGCCAGATTTTTATTACCTAAATTGTACATCCCTTTTGTTATTAAAACTGAACAAAACAAAGTATAACAAACACAAAGGAAGATATGGGAGTTACCAAGAGTCTATCAAAAAGGGCAATTGGGTTAAATCAAACAAAATTTGAAGATGAGGCAACTGTGACTGCACTGTCACAGTCTGTGCACAAAAATTATGCATCTTCTTCAACCTTGTACCACTTCCTTGACTAATCTAAGTTTATGCACTTGTCGCACTTCCGCACTCAAATATCAGTGACTGTAAAGCCTATTGGTGATTTTAAAACTGAATAAAATAATTATCTGCCATTTTAATTAAAGTCAAATGATAAGGGTCAGTAAATAAATCCTAAAAAAAGTTTAACTGGTTTTAACTGTTTATATTCTACATCCGCTCAGAAAACAGACTCCCTATATTCAAATAATTTAATTGCACAATGGTATTACTTGGGTAATGGGTAACCCACCATCTGATGGGTTTTCAGATGGTGCGTGCGGATCGGAAAATCAAGGAGAGTGGTAAAAAGACGGGAAGAGGGCTAGCAGTGTTTGTGAATAACAGATGGTGTAACTTCATCATAACTTCAATCATATAACTGTAAAATAACAGCTCTGCACCCTGGACATTGAGCTACTAGCAGTTAGCCTGCAGCCATATTACCTACCTAGGGAGTTCTGCCGACCCAGCCTCAGCGTGTGATGTCATACACACTGTTACAGCCAGACTACAGACTTGTCACCCACAAGCCATGTTCTTGATAACTGGCGATTTTAATCATGTTTCGCTCTCCTCTACCCTGCCTACTTTTAGTCAGTTTGTTAGTCAGTTTGTTAAATGCCCTACTAGAGATAACAAGACTTTGGACTTGCTGTATGCTAATGTCAAGAATGCCTCCACATCACTCCCCCGCCCTTGGCAGATCTGACCACAACCTTGTGGAATGACATGAGGAAGATCTCCGGATACAAGCTGTCCGGTGGCCAACAGAGTGAGGGAGGCCTGGAGAGGGCCAATGAGCTGAATCTTTTCTTTAACAGATTCAATACAGGGTCCACTGTCCATTCACCCCACAGGCCTTCACCCCAGACACCCTCTTCATGTCCTCAGACACCCCATCATGAGATCCCTCCTACTCCTACTCCATCTTTCCCTGCCCTCCTCGGCCTGTCCATCACAGCTGACCAGGTCAGAAGGGAGTTGAGGAGACTCCATGCAGGGAAGGCAACGGGACCTGATGGTGTCAGCTCCAGGGCGCTAAAGATCTGTGCAGACCAACTGGGTTCAGTGCTACAGTACATCTTCAACCTCAGCCTGAGATTAGAAAAGGTTCCGATGCTCTGGAAGACATCTTGCCTGGTGCCAGTACCCAAAAAGGGGCACCCTAAAGTCTTGAATGACTATAGACCAGTGGCACTTACATCACACCTAATGAAAACTCTGGAAAGGCTTGTACTGGACCACCTCAGAACCCTGGTGAGTACAGCACTGGACCCCCTGCAGTTTGCCTACCGGTCACACTTGGGAGTGGAGGATGCAGTCATCTATCTGCTACACAGAGCTACATCTCACCTGGAGAAGACGGGGAGCATTGTGAGAGTTATGTTCTTTGACTTCTCCAGTGCCTTTAACACAATCCATCCACCTTTACTGAGAGATAAGCTAAGGGCGGCGCAGGTGGACACTCCCCTGCTGTCCTGGATTATAGACTATCTGACCTGCAGGCCACAGTATGTACAGCTACAGAGCTGTGTGTCCAAACAGATTGTTAGCAGTACTGGGACTCCATGTCAACGTGTCATCTGCAGAAGTTTTCGGATGACTCTGCAGTTGTGGGGTGTATTAGAGAGGGGAGGGAGGAGGAATATAGGAGCTTGATTACCAACTTTGTGGAGTGGTGTCACCTTAACCATCTCCAGCTTAACACCAGCAAGACCAAAGAAATGATCTTTGACTTTCGAAGGAATAAGTCTCCTGAACCCTGTTTCCATCCAGGGTGAGGACATAGAAGGCGTACATTCCTACAAGTACTTAGGGGTACACCTGGATGATAAGCTGGAGTGGTCTGGTAACACTGACGCCCTGTACAAGAAAGGTCAAAGCCAACTCTATTTTCTTAGGAGACTCAGGTCCTTTGGTGTGTGTGGAACACTGCTAATCATTTTTTATAAATCAGTGGTGACGGCAGCCATCTTCTACGCTGTTGTGTGCTGGGGCAGCAGCATCATGACAAAATATGCAAATAGGCTCAATAAACTTATCAAGAAGGCTGGCACTGTGTTGGGGATGAGCCTTGACCCCATGGAGGTGGTGGCTGAGAGGAGAATCCTGACCAAGCTCACAGCCATCATGAACAACACCTCTCATCCGCTTCATGGGACTGTTACTTGGCAGCAGAGCACTTTTAGCAACAGACTGCTCCAACTACGGTGTTCAAGGGAACGTTTCCGCAGGTCTTTCCTCCCGGCAGCTGTCAGGGTGTATAAAGCTGCCCTAGGCTAGGACTGTTAGCCCTTCATTTGCTCATCTATGGACAGCATGTTTGCCCCATTGCACTTTTTCGACAATCAGTCTGTATAAACCTATGCACATTTTGCACATATTTTAGTGTTTTTACAGTGATTATGATCATTACATTTTGCACACACCTATGTATTTATTTATTTTTTATTTATTTATTTTTATTTATTATGTTGTCTTTTGTTTTATAACTATTCTGATGTCTGTTTTTGCTTGTCTTGGGCTGGACTGCTGTAACACATCAATTTCCCTACGGGATTAATAAAGTCTTATCTATCTACTTGCATTCTGTAACTTTTAATCTTACTATACCAATACCAACTGTAATAGGTGATAATTTAATCACTAATGATTCACATTATTAGAAAAATATCACAAAAACTAAAACAGTTATCAGTATACTAAAATGGACCTTTTCACAAGATTTGAACGTTGTTCAAACCCTGGTCATCCAGTTATGTTCTAGTAGAAGTCGGCTGTGGTGAAATGCTGAAAAATCCTGCTTCACACAAGTAAAAGGGTAGTAGATGTAAATCTTTGAGAACTTCATTAACCAGAATTGTTTATTTCTTTTTTCACTTTCATCCAGATTCTGTTTGTTTTAAAAAAAATTGTAGTGTCTCATCATTTGAATTTCAATAAACTGCTCTGGAAGGGCAGCAATGCTTGGAATGTCATCAGCCAAATCTTCAACATCAATATCAAATAGGCTGCACAGTCTAACGCTGCTCTGTAGAGGTGAAAAGGATCCGATGCAGATGCAGGAGTCGCAGGGAGGTAAGTAAACGTACCGAGCAAATCCAGGAGCTGAGTCGTAGTCAGAAGGCGAAGGTAGGTCGAGATCCGGTAAAGGCACTGGTGGCGAACAATCCAAAACGTGAGACAGAATCGTGGTCGAAAAGAGAGCTACAGGGTCAAATCCAAAACAGGCAATGATAGCAAACAATCCAAGGGGCGAGACGAGATCCGAAGTCCGAAGGCAAAAGGTGCAGGCAGAATTCCAGGAAGGCAAAAGAGGGGTAAGAACGCTAGGCTGAGCAACAAGTAAAGAACTCAATACCGAGCAACGGGAATCAGGTAAGAATGGTATAAATAACCCAGCGTGCCGCATGGTAGAGCAATTGCAGGTGTGTTAACTCGTGCGGCGGCGCTTGTTAGTAGTAATCCGCTGCTGGTGCTGATTGGCTCGCTTACGTGTTGATCTCAGCTGGCTGGTGGTCGTGACAGTACCCCCCCCTTCACGGGCGGCTCCCGACGCCCGAGACGGCCGATTAGGATAGTCCCTGTGAAAGTCACTGATTAGTGTAGGGTCCAAAATATCCTTCTCTGGAACCCAAGATCTATCCTCGGCACCAAAACCCTCCCAGTCGACTAAATACTGAAGGGTACCGCGGTTCCATCTGGAGTCAATGATCTTGTGGACCGTATAAGCCGGGCGCCCCTGAATGCGACGAGGAGGTGGTGGGCGATGTTTGGGAGCCGCAAGGGGCGAGCGGTAAACAGGTTTCAGGAGGGAGACATGAAATGAGGGGTGGATTCTGAGGGTAGGGGGGAGAGCAAGGCGGAAGGTAACCGGGGTGATCCGGGAAAGAATCCGGAAGGGACCGATATATCTAGGCCCAAGCTTTTTGGAATGCTGATGTATAGGTAGGTTCCGTGTAGATAACCAAACAAACTGTCCTTTCCGAAAACGAGGGGCTGGTCTGCGGTGTCGGTTGGCGAATTTGGCGTGGCGCTGGGTTGACTTAATAAGAGCTGTCCTCGCCATTTTCCAGGTCCTTCGCAGTTTGGCAATATATTGTTGCACGGACGGCACTGCCGTGAGTGGAGGTGTGACAGGGATGAGAGTGGGCTGATAACCTAAAGAACAAAGGAAGGGAGAGAGACCTGTGGAGGAGGAGGTAAGAGAATTGTGGGCATATTCTGCCCAGGGAAGTAGTGATGACCAATCATCCTGTGAGCTGGAGGTGAAGGCTCTCAAAAAGGTCAGGAGGCTTTGATTGGTCCTTTCCACCTGACCATTGGCCTCAGGATGATAACCAGAAGTCAAAGATACATGAGTCCCTAGAGTTTGACAGAAAGCCTTCCAAAAGGGCGAGATAAATTGAGGTCCCCTGTCCGAGACAACGTCATCAGGCAAACCATGTATCCTAAAGACCTGTTGTACAAACAAAGATGCCATTTCCTGGGCTGTGGGCAATGCTGGGAGGGGGACAAAATGGGCTGCTTTGGAAAAACGATCGGAGACCACCATGATTACCGTATGACCCTGACTGTTAGGAAGGTCCGTAATGAAGTCAACAGCTATGTGGGACCAAGGGCGGTGTGGGATTGGAAGGGGGTGAAGGAGGCCAGCCTTCCTAGAGCGCGGAGTCTTGCTCCTGGCACAGACCGGGCAAGCCCGGACGTACTCTGCTGCATCAGATCGCATGGAAGGCCACCAAAAGTCCCTGGTGAGGAGGTCCAGAGTGCGTCTGCATCCCGGGTGGCCGGCAAACCGGGAATCATGTCCCCACTGCAAAACAGCAGAACGTAAGTTGTTCGGGACGAAAAGCTTATCCGGGGGGCAGCACAGAGGAACTGTAGTTCCGTTGAGGGCACGCCTGACCTGATCTTCAATGGAGCAATGAATCACTGCCACGATTCTGTTGGGAGAGATGATTGGTTCAGGTGTGTCGTCCAGGTCTGGGGGGTCATGGAGCCGAGAGAGTACATCAGCCCTCCCATTCTTGGAGCCAGGAGTGTACGTGATAACAAAATTGAAACGAGAAAAGAAAAGTGACCAACGGGCCTGACGCGAGTTGAGGCGCTTGGCAGATTGAATATAGGACAGGTTCTTATGGTCCGTGATAATGACAAAGGGGTGATGAGCCCCCTCCAGCCAGTGTCTCCATTCCTCGAGGGCCAGCTTGATACAGATGCAGCCATTCAAAATGGGTGAGGTATTTCGCGGCATACCGCGACACGCCCACCGGGGTATCACGCGGTTCACGTGTGTCACGTGACTAACTATCCGGCGTCGCCTTGTAAAACCGCCAGGGGGAGCTTAACCTCTCATGTACAGCATTTGAGCCTTTAATTTTGAACTGTGTATTACAGCATGTTAATCATCAGTCATTAAAATGTTGGTATATTTTATGAAAGCAAGATTGCTCAGTTGGACAAAAGTACACAACCTTACTTTATCAGAAATATTTATGCATCAAAGCCTTTACTGAAGATATTACTAATTGTATTAATAATGGATGACTTTGGACAAGCTGTATACTCAAAGTATAATTTCTTTAGCACATTTGTACAAGCACTTGGAATCTGTCCAAGCCATACTTTGTCAGGCATTTCGTTTTACTTCAACGGGCATAAAAACTTCCTTGCTTTTAACAGGGCGTTTCATAATTTCTAACTACGAAAATGATTTAAAATGCGACACCTATCATGAAAAGAAAAAAATACACACCAGTATTCCATTTCTCCCTAAACATTGTAAGCTTCGAAGTCTTTAACTAACGTGATACCGGAGTCAACAAGCATACTTTTAGAATTTGATTTAAAGGGAATATAATATGGAATCGCGTATCTCAAGAATTTAATAACGGTATGATTATATCCGTGTACTGCGGGAGGGCTGTTTCACCTGCCTGCTTATGCGAGCTGTCTTGTAGCCTACTGGTCTAGTTGCGTGACTACCAACTGGCAGGTTGTGTGTTCGAATCCAGCTGGTGCTGGACCTTTCAGTTTTATTTATTTATTTTTTAATCGCGTAACATAAACATATTACCGTATGCAAACTGTACTGTATACAATATGTATATGTATATTTAATGTCTTAACTGTGCCCGTTTAAGTATTGAATATTCATATCTAATTTTACCACTGAAGGGAAATCTTAACATAAACATACAGTATATGGCTGGTCTCGGTACTTTAAAGAAAAAAATACACACCAGTATTCCATTTCTCCCTAAACATTGTAAGCTTCGAATGAAACCACTAAATAAAGACATAAATATAGAAATCTTAAGATTTGTTTTATTTAATGTTGGTAGCAGGATGAACTGTCAGAGTGTATATTTTGTCGCAAAGTTGCTACAAGATGTTAACAGTGAAAAAGGTATTTAGAAATGAGTTATTTCAAGATGAAAAAGAAAACATACACGAAACATGGTTTCATTACGACCAGAATCGGTCTTGAGATATTTTTAACTTGATTTACAGTATTTGAGAGGTATGTCTTAACACCGATACTACAGTGCTTAAGTACTGCTCACGTATATGTTTCTAGGTTTATATTGTAACGCTTACGGCCGACAAGCACTGTGTGTAAGAGCCGGCGTACCAGAGCGGGTGACGTCACCGCCCTTCCCTGTGATAGCAGGACCACAGCTACTGGGCTGTGGAGAGATCTCTCTTTGGCTCACGGGGCTAGGTCGCTGCAGAGAGACGCGGGAGTCCTGGGTTCGAGCCTCCAGTCGGGATGGGGCCGACCAGATGCGGCAAGGGCGCCCGCCTGAGCCCCCGTTGCGTTACATTGGTGTCAGAAGTGGGGCGGGATAGCCCTTCGCCGGGGACGGCGATTTAAGCGGGGGAGAGTGTAACGCTTACGGCCGACAAGCACTGTGTGTAAGAGCCGGCGTACCAGAGCGGGTGACGTCACCGCCCTTCCCTGTGATAGCAGGACCACAGCTACTGGGCTGTGGAGAGATCTCTCTTTAGCTCACGGGGCTAGGTCGCTGCAGAGAGACGCGGAAGTCCCGGGTTCGAGCCTCCAGTCGGGATGGGGCCGACCAGATGCGGCAAGGGCGCCCGCCTGAGCCCCCGTTGCGTTACATTGGTGTCAGAAGCGGGGCGGGATAGCCCTTCGCCGGGGACGGCGATTTAAGCGGGGGAGAGTGTAACGCTTACGGCCGACAAGCAGTGTGTGTAAGAGCCGGCGTACCAGAGCGGGTGACGTCACCGCCCTTCCCTGTGATAGCAGGACCACAGCTACTGGGCTGTAGAGAGATCTCTCTTTGGCTCACGGGGCTAGGTCGCTGCAGAGAGACGCGGAAGTCCCGGGTTCGAGCCCCGGACGGTGCAGGGGCCGACCTAATGCGGCAAGGGCGCCCGCCTGAGCCCCAGTTGCGTTACATTGGTGTCAGAAGCGGGGCGGGATAGCCCTTCGCCGGGGACGGCGATTTAAGCGGGGGAGAGTGTAACGCTTACGGCCGACAAGCACTGTGTGTAAGAGCCGGCGTACCAGAGCGGGTGACGTCACCGCCCTTCCCTGTGATAGCAGGACCACAGCTACTGGGCTGTGGAGAGATCTCTCTTTAGCTCACGGGGCTGGGTCGCTGCAGAGAGACGCGGAAGTCCCGGGTTCGAGCCTCCAGTCGGGATGGGGCCGACCAGATGCGGCAAGGGCGCCCGCCTGAGCCCCCGTTGCGTTACAATATTATGCATTTCATACGGTCAAATTACTTTTGAGCAACTAATAAGAAGCGCGAAACGGTATGCGTTTTAGTTTCGTTTTGTGCTGGAACCCGTGGATTGATTAGAGATATCAAGTACATACAAGTCATTTTTTAAATGTTGTAGTTCGTCTTGAAAAAATGTTACGAGTACATCATCTATCAACAATTACACAGGTTCTGTTTCCATATTGCGGATTTTGGTTAGGTACAGTATTATCAAATCCAGTGGCGCTGTGTGTTACTTTACTGATTCCCAATCTGTGATTGAAACCTGTAAAACCGGTTTAATTCGTCACAGCCAGCATTCTTCAGGTGTGAGGGTCTTCTGCTCAGAATGAAACGCTAAAATGTTTGTGTATATTCTAATGGTAGTGGGGGCAGGGTGTGTGGGAACAGGTTTGTTCTTCACACCTGAAACATTTTCTCTGAAAGGATTTTCTTAGCAGTTTAACCGATCTTGTTACAGCATGTTACAGTTTACTATTATTAACCATATTAATTTTAAGTGCTTAATGTAAAATCTTGTAAAAATATATTTTCATTGTTCAAATATACATTTAATCTGACTATCATATAATAAGTTAAATACAAAACTAAAGAAAAAATAGGGTTAGATATAATTCAAAATATTTTGCTAACAATGTTAACTGTTTATGAATAATAAAATGTATTAACTAAGGAGTAGGATGGCACAGTTGTTAGCATGTTTTTTGTTTTGTTTCTTTTTCATAAATACAACAGTAGTACCTGATGTCTCAGCGCCTTTCAAAATTAAATTATGCATGCAAACCTGTGAACTAGAAAGATAACTAAGATATCCATCCATTTATAATGGTGGCAAAGTGGTTAGCATTGCTATCTTGGAGCACTGGGGTCCTAGATTCAATTCCTGCCATCCTGTGTGTGTGGGGTTTGCATGTTCTCTCTGGGTTACATGGTTTTTCTCCGTATGTGTGATATGACTCCCTCTCGCACTCCAAAACATACTGGTAAGTTAATTGGTTTATGGGAAAACTGGCCCTGGTGTGTGTGTGTTTGTGTCTGTCTGTCCTGTGATGGACTGGCGCTATGTCCAGGGTGTATTCTGCCTTGTGTCCGTTGCTTACTGGGATAGGCTCCAAATCCTCAGTACTGGATAAAGAGATTAGAAATAGATGGACTATACACAGTGTTAGAAACCCACTATGAAATGGCAGCATCTCACTGAGAATAAAATATTTTATAGTGCTGGCCTTTCCACCTCTCTTGCACATCAGTATCCATACCTAGTTATTTAAACAAATTACCTCTAATTATAAACATCTTAATATGCTGGCTCTGTGGATCCGCATCAGCTATGTTTGCCCATTCCTTCAATTCATGTGCATCCAACACAAAGTTCAATACTAGTAACTGCACAAAATCTAAAATACAATCCTCATTTCAGTATCTATGTAAACATATAGTCTGTTAACTTCATCATCTTCATCAAAAGTATGCCTAACCCCATTAGGAAGTGTTCTTGTTATCAGTGTATTCCTTAGCTTTCCCAAAATTATCTTCTTCTTACCAACATGTCTAGTCTTTTATCCTGCAATAACTCAGCCAACACTTAAATCCCCAAAAGCTGCTTGTGTTAATTTCTTTAAATCACAAATATCATGTGTAAATACTGGCCATTTAATACTCTGCATTGTGGGATAATAGTTTATTTTAAAGGGAACTAGAGAAACTAAGAACTAGAGAAATTAAGAGGCTTTTTTTTCCTAGAATTAATAAATGCACATCCTGTTCACTGGGGAAATTAAATCCACACTGAGCAATCTTCAATATGTTCAGAATATGACAGCGAGAATCCTATCAGGGATGCATTACACCTGTTTTCAAGTCCTTGCACTGGTTACCTATCAGGTTTCGAGTCAACTTCAAATTCCTCATCCTCATTCTGTACCTACAGTATATGGCTTATTATCTGTCTACTCCCCCACCTTTGTCTGTCTGACTCTGGTCTTCTAGCTGTCCTCAAGAACATCTACATTCTGTGGGTGACAGGGTCTTCTCCAGCTGCACCCCAGAGCTCTCAATTTGTATTCCCAGTGATATCAGTCACGTACCCTGAGTGCATTTAAATCTAACCTCAGAACCTTTCTTTTCAGAAGACTTAGTGTCTGTATCTGCTTCATTTTCTAATTTCGGTCGCACCTCTAACTGCTTGTCTTTCTTATATGTATTTACTTTGTAATCTGTGGTCCTTTTATCTGTTTTTACATCTACCATATTGCTTTGAGATGCCACCTTTAATGGTAATATATAAAATAAAGTTTTTTATTATTGTTATAGGGAAACATGATCAGATTTTCCCTGGTTCAGAAAAAAAGATCTAAAGTATACTAGTTTGTCACTCTTCTCATTCCCTTTGCTAAATGACTTTTCATACTAATCTGATCAATCTAACTGCCAGTTTTCTGTGCTTTCTCTATCCTGCTAGATTTGCAATTATTCTGAAAATTTTCATCTTGAAATAACTCATTTCTAAATACCCTTTTCACTGTTAACATCTTGCAGCAACCCTGCGACAAAATATACACTTAGCTCAACCTGACAGTTCATCCTGCTACCAACATTAAATAAAACAAATCTTAAGATTTCTATATTTATGTCTTTATTTAGTGGTTTCATTAGTGACAAAGGCTAAACTTTCTTGGAAAAATGTCTTTTATGTGTTACGGAAAAAACTGACTTGCTTAAGTTTTCACTATCTTTTGTTTCTTGTCCTACAACTGTTATTATTGATCACCATGACTTCATTCAGCCTTTCCTGAACGTCTATGACGGGCAGAGAGAGTGCTGTTTCTGGGGCGATCTTTTGCAGCTGACATTTCACTGTTTTAAACGAACAAGAAATTAGATTGCTCATAAATCACTTATTCTATATAAATACAGCGTAATTGCCCTCCGAAAATCCTCTTTTTCTTGTTCGTTTTAGAGACCTTGATCGAAACTGATTTTAGATGTCAGAAAGGATTTATTTTCTCTGTATTTCCTACATTGCTTTGTCGAGATTTTAACTTTATTTTTAGGCTCAGATTTCAACTATAAATCATACACTAATTAATAGCAGTAAATACTGATGTTTTGCTCCCTCTTACCACAAAAATATATATGTTTTGTAGCTGGGATGAACTTTATTTCGTACGCGTAGCTACTGCGATTTGGACACGAAGCGGTTAAAGATGGCGGCAAATCAGGCACCCAGAGGGGGGGGCGTCTTCTCGCCTCCATAACTAAAATGCCAAATAGGAGTGGCTTAAGCGACATACACAGTCGTGTAACTGACAGTTTGAGGTAGCCTATCGTGTAAATTTCGCTTTGTTGCTGATAGGTTAAGCTTTCGAAACTCTGCCCCAAAGTCATGTGACTGATTTTTCGCCCTGTTTCGTTGCCTAAACGCAATGATCACAAGCACCACCATGGTAACTGGGATGTGTAGTTTTTAATTCAGTTTGAATTATAACTGTACGTACTGTCTTCATATTTGGCCAGGGCTTTAAAGAGAAGGCGCGCCAAAAAAATTCGGTGCCGTCGTCTCCGCTTTAAAGGTACCCCCGTGCTGGAAGAATTTGACCTCGGAACGTTTGCCCAGCGTACTTAAACTTAATATGGTCAGTAACGGTAAACAGTAACATGGTAAGAAGGAGCACGTACAAACGTTTTCGAAATAACCACATGTAAGACTCTGATCCTAAAAATGTTTAGGGAGAAAGTGGAATACTGGTGTGTATTTTTTCTTTAAACTACCAATACCAGCCATATACAGTCTGTAACGTAGGGATTTCTATATGTCTTTATTTAGTGTTTACATTAGCGACAAAGGCTAAACTTTTAGCTTCAGTAACGTGTACATATCTCCCCTTTTTATAAAACGACTTGGTTGAAAACTGTTCCAGAGCCACTGTTGTTTCATCAGTGAAAAGTACATCATGAAATGCCTCTCCCTGTTCAATCCACTGGAAAAAGAAAAGGAGCATAAAGCTTCTGATGGTCATAAACGATATTCATTTAGGAGCAGCATCAGAGGTATGTTTTTAACTGCACTGCATTGGAGAGAATACCATAGTGTGTTTTTTTTTTTACTCCCTGGCGGAAACTGGCTTCCAGAAGAATCAGTATGGCTCAGAGATTAAATAAAACTTCACAGACATTAACGAAGAGCATAACGCGTGTACTGTATACACTGCAAGTACAACCCAACTCTCTGCAGGAGTGCTGGCTGTGACGAATTGAACCGGTTTCACGGGTATTTTCAAAGTAGGAGGCGAGATTTCCAGCGAAAGACACCCCCCCCCCCCCCCTGTAAGTAAATACAGTACTTACTAGTTAAAGGCTAGGCTCCCGACTACGGCGAAAGGAACCCTTCTTTCATTAGAAGACAATGAACATATTTTAGCCCTGAATGAATTAATAGCAAACATAGTTTACATAAAAGACATTTTTCCAAGAAAGTTTAGCCTTTGTCACTAATGAAACCACTAAATAAAGACATATATAGAAAAATCTTAAGATTTTTAAAATACATGACTTTGCTAAAATGTATTTGAAAATAAAAACAATTACAACCGCCAGGGGAGAGGGAGAACAGGGGAGGGATGTTGGTTTTGCATAAGGGGCGGGGCTATGGAAAGTAGGTATGTTTGGGAATGTGTAGTTACATGTTCTGGCTGTTTGTGAATTATCGTTGTTGAGTATGGAGTGTTGAGGTATTGATTTTGTGTAATGCTTTATGTTGAAAATTGAGGTGGATTTTGTTTATGATAAACAGGATAAACTGGGATGGGAGGAAGGTTTGGTTTTGCATAAGGGGCGGGATTATGATAATTGGAGGACTTGCGAGTGTAAAATGGTTTGATTATTTGATTTTGTATTGTGGTTGTTATCTATGTTTTTGGTTGGTATTATGTTTATATGGTTGTTTTTGTTGGTTGGTTGTTATTATGGTTATTAATAATACGATCTATAGTTGAAATCTGAGCCTAAAGAAAAAGCAAGTGATTAGGTTTATGAGCAATCTAATTACTTATTCGTTTAAAAAGCTATATAAAATAAAGTTTATTATTAATTTGCTGGACAGAGCGGTGAACATTATTATGCATAAGACAAAGATAACGATCCTGATCAGTTTAGAAATCTGTGTACGCTGTAAGGTTTTTATTTCTTAAACCTTTAAAATACACGTTTAGAATTGAAAGAAATCCTCTTCCTGGTATAGCAAACCAGCACGTCTTTTCTCCAATCAGAGGGGTGTCAGATGGTGTCAGCCAATCACCATTCTGCGTTGGGTAGCAACGGGTGACTGTTCTCAGGCGGAAAATGTAAACAGCTTAATGTTCGTGTTAAATATTTTTTTTTAATTAAAATTCATTCTATACAGCAATCGCATATTTGGGTACCGTTTCATTAAACTTTCATGCTTAAAATGTTTAGGGAGAAATGGAAGACTGGTGTGTATTTTTTCTTTAAACTACCAAGACCAGCCATACACAGTACAGTTTACATACATACAGTAATGTTTTAAATTAATATCGTTTATGACCTTCAGATGCGTTATGCTCCTCTTCTTTTTATGCTCAGCTACTAAAATTTCCCTTTAGTGGTAAAATCCATATAAATATTCAAAACTAAGCGGATTAAAATGTGCACAGTAAAGACATTAAATGATTCAATCTTTGCACTACCAACCAATGCACCACGAGTGCCCCTGTCGGTCATTTTGGCCAGCCAATCACTTGCCCTGCGGTATGCTCCGGTGCCCCGCGGTGGCTTGTGGGTAGGTTACCGTACCGCGGGTTTTTACCGCGCATTTTGAATGGCTGCATCTGTAGCTAGGAGTTCACGATTGCCCACATCATAGTTAACCTCGGCAGGAGAGAGCTTCTTGGAAAAGAAAGCACATGGATGAGGAAGGCGATCCTCTTCGAGGCGCTGGGAGAGGACTGCACCAACCCCATGGGCAGAGGCGTCAACTTCAACAATGAAAGGCCGGGAGGGATCCGGATGCCGTAGGAGAGGAGCGGAGCTGATGAGACGTTTCAAGCGCAGGAATGCCTGGTTAGCCTCCGGATTCCATTTACCCCGACTAGGACGGTTGCGGGTCAGAGCCGTGATGGGCGCCAAAACGGAGCTAAAGTTCCGGATGAATCGCCTGTAGAAGTTGGCAAAACCTAGAAAGCGTTGGATTTGCTTCAAATTACGAGGCACAGGCCAATCATTGATAGCTGCCACCTTGGCTGAGTCCATCTCGACTCCAAGAGGAGAAATAATGTAGCCCAGAAAGTGAATCTTAGAAGCATGAAAAATGCATTTCTCAAGCTTGGGGTAGAGCTGGTTGTCGATGAGTCTGGACAAGACCTCCTGGACGTGATGGACATGTTCCTGAGGGTCGGTGGAAAAAATGAGGATGTCGTCCAAGTATACCAAGACAAATTTTCCAATAATGTCCCTAAAGATGTCATTTATGAAGGATTGGAAGACTGCCGGGGCATTAGCGAGTCCAAAAGGCATCACCTGATATTCATAGTGGCCGTGCGTGGTCATAAAGGCCGTCTTCCACTCATCCCCTTCACGGATCCTGATTAAATTATAAGCCCCCCGTAGATCTAGTTTTGAGAAGATGGACGCTCCACGTAGGGACTCCAGAGCGGCTGGGATTAAAGGCAAGGGGTAGGGATGTTTGACTGTAATGGAGTTCAGGCCTCTGTAATCAATACACGGCCTCAAGGAGCCGTCCTTCTTCCCTATGAAGAAGAACCCAGCACAGGCTGGGGACGAGGAGGGACGAATAAAACCAGAATTCAGGGCCTCCTTGATATAATCCTGCAGGGCTTCATTCTCTGTCTGAGTGAGAGGGTAGATCCGTCCTTTGGGTGGGAGTGTTCCTGGAAGCAAATCTATTGCACAGTCATAGGTGCGGTGAGGGGGGAGCGATAGAGCTTTCTGTTTGTCAAAGGCTTGCTTCAAATGTGCATATTGGGGGGGAATAATAGAGTGTTCTTCCAAGAGGTTTACTGCAGCAGCAACCTTGAGTGGAGGTTGTCACGACAGGCATGGCTCCAGGCAATGATCTCATTCTTGGCCCAGGAGATGTGGGGATCATGCTTTTTGAGCCAGGGAAGGCCCAGGATCACAGGGTAAGCAGGGGAGTCCAGGAGAAGGAGTGAAATGTCCTCCACGTGAGTGGCACCAACAGTAAGGGATAGGGGAATGGTCTGCCAGGAAATACGTCCAGGAGCGATCGGTGACCCATCCAACGTTTGAATGCAGATAGGGGGTGAAAGCGGAGCAAGAGGAATATCCCACTTCTTAGCAAAAGTGGCATCCATAAAATTCCCAGCTGCCCCTGAATCCACCAAAACCGAAAGGGGAAGGTGCGTGTCCATCCAGGAAATCTCAGCTGGGAATAAAGGCCCTGAAAAGGATTGTGAAAAAACAGCACTACTGACACTAACAGTAGGCAGTGGGGGAGCTCGAGGTGGATGTGGGGGTCTCAAAGGACAAGTAGCGAGCAGGTGACCCGACGCAGAGCAGTACAGACACAGCCCCTCCTGACGGCGCCTTTCCTTTTCCTCCAAGGACAGGGGTGCATGTGGCAGGGTGGGCGCCACGAGGGGAGGACCCATGGGGCGCACAGGTCTGCTTCCTGGGTGTCTCTCCGCTCTCCGCAGCCGAATGCGAGTGTCCAATTCAACTACCGCAGCGATAGCCGCCTCTAGAGACCAGGTGGGTAAAGACATGAGCACCAGGTGGTCCTTTAGATCCTCCGAGAGACCCTTAGCGAAGAGGCAAACCAAAGCTTCAGGGTTCCAGGCAGACTCCGTGGCGAGGGCTTGGAATTCAGCCACATAATCTTGCAGTGGTCTGTCGCCCTGGCGAAGAGAGGAAAGCCGAAGGCAAGTCAAATCCGGGTAGCTTTGAGAAAAACGCGCCTGGAGACGGTCAGCAAAAAGCTGAAAGTCAGAGAACATCTGATCTCCTCTAGCAAGCAATACTGCAGCCTAATCCAATGCTTTGCCTGTGAGCAAGGAAAGTGCGAATCCGATCCTCTCTCGAGAAGTAGAAAAATGCTCAGGCTGCAGCTGAAAAGCCAGGCGAACACTGGGCAATAAAGCCCCTGCAGCCTGCAGGATTGCCGTCATACTTCTCCGGGAGTACAAATGGTAAAGTTGAGGGAGTGGTGGGCGGGGCCGCGGGGGTTGGAGCAGGTGTTTGTAAAAAAGGCGTTGCAGGAATCGGTGCGGGAGCCGGCGAAACAGGGGAAGAAAAAAGCCAGGCGACCTGGTTAGTGAGCAGTTGGAGAGAAGATTGAAGCTGGGCGATGGTTTGGGAATGCTGCGGGAGAAGGGAACGAAGGGTCTGTGCGTCTGCGGGATCCATAATCAGGCTCGGTATTCTGTAACGCTGCTCTGTAGAGGTGAAAAGGATCCGATGCAGATGCAGGAGTCGCAGGGAGGTAAGTAAACGTACCGAGCAAATCCAGGAGCTGAGTCGTAGTCCGAAGGCGAAGGTAGGTCGAGATCCGGTAAAGGCACTGGTGGCGAACAATCCAAAACGTGAGACAGAATCGTGGTCGAAAAGAGAGCTACAGGGTCAAATCCAAAACAGGCAATGATAGCAAACAATCCAAGGGGCGAGACGAGATCCGAAGTCCGAAGGCAAAAGGTGCAGGCAGAATTCCAGGAAGGCAAAAGAGGGGTAAGAACACTAGGCTGAGCAACAAGTAAAGAACTCAATACCGAGCAACGGGAATCAGGTAAGAATGGTATAAATAACCCGGCGTGCCGCACGGTAGAGCAATTGCAGGTGTGTTAACTCGTGCGGCGGCGCTTGTTAGTAGTAATCCGCTGCTGGTGCTGATTGGCTCGCTTACATGTTGATCTCAGCTGGCTGGTGGTCGTGACACACAGCCAGCTGTATTTAGTCCCATGTTCTGGGATTTAGCGGTTCTTCTAGAAATATGTCTTAACCCAGGAATGCTCATACCTGATGTCTAAAAATAGATGTCTCAAACATTTTTCTTATACTAATTACTTTAAACGAAAGGGAGTGTGACATTATTCTTTTATTCTTCTTAATGAAGATAGCACTTTCATGAAGATGGTATTCTGGTTAATTATTACACAATTCCATATATTTTATAAAGTAACAAAACATTTTTCATGTTTTTCATAATTATTGCAAAATAATCCAAGAATATCTTGTAATGCAAAAATATTGTTTTCTCTGTCGTGCTAAAAGTCTTCTTTAAAAACATGCTTGAGTTGGAGGAAATTTTAGTTTATTAAAGAGGATCATGTGGACCCACCCTAAATGGCATTACAAACCACAGTGCTAGAACTCGTGGTTTAATTGATGAGTGACTTACTGTACTAAGTCTTCCTATATTTTTTTTAGAAAAAAGTGATTTGGGTGATTTACAAAGACAAACTAGATCGGGATCTCTAGGACCAGGGTTGGAGATGCCTTGTAAAGAATATGATCCTTGGACCATTAAGGAATTAACCACCAAACAGGTGGAGATGGGCCAAATGACCTCCTCTGCATTGTAACCTTTCATACATTCTTATATTCTTATTGTAGGCATCCTCTCATGAGGCACCAGTTGTGCTTAACTGGGACAATTATTAATTGTAGCAGTAATTCACAAAATGATTCTTTTAATGGTATTAGAATCCAACCTTGCGGGATAACTCAAACAACTCACACACAGGGGTACTAATACACGAAAATAAATTTATTAATACATAAAATGTGCATATAAACATAACAGATCTTTTTGTGAGGGTTAGCAGAATACAAAACATATATATTCAGTCACAAAGAGTTACAAATACCAAGAGGGACATACATTCAGTATATCATTCATTTAGACCGTTCCGTAAATGAACTTGGTTACAACTGCTACACTAGATACTCAAAACAAGTACATCACTCATAGGAATTAAACTGATATCAACTGGTTGGGATAACAATTGAATTCTCGAACTGTAATGCAGAATGTTGAATACTCATCCAATCTGTGTGGATCCAGATTTGCTGCAGGCACAAAGAAACAGCTGCAGGCTGGTTGCTGCGTCCAATTGGCGCTCTCTGGCTCTCTGGTGGTGGGAGAGATTCCTGCGGCGATGCACTGCTGATGCTCTCTGAAGACTGGCTAGTTAGTGTTGGCTGAAACTAGCAAAGAGAAAAGTGACTGCGGGTCCCAGCAGGTCAGGAAGAAGCCCGGATCGTTCCTGATGAAGCGCTAGTTCTGAATACTGATTCAGCTGTCCACAGTTCCGGCCTGTTCACGAGGCTTGCTGCGGGTGGATCCTTTGGTTTCGCGCTGGCAACCTCCGTCCTTGACTCTTAGAACAAAGGAAAGTCCTGCACTCGGACACACTGGCCGTTACGTGGTGGTCCGAGCTGAGTCTGAGGATGTTCAGGAGGAACTCAGAATGAGAATGTCCAGCAGGCGCTCTGCGAGAATGTTCTGTGGTTGGGAACTGTTCTACAGGTGCTCTGTGTTGCCTGTTTTACCTGGAGGAAATGCAGGTCGTTCATTGGTTGAAAGTTTCATGGGCATCAGGGACCCACGTGGGGTTAACCTGCCCTACCAGTTCCTGATTGGCTGATGATGAGTAACCATGCCCTCTGACCTTAGAGTTGTAAACAACTTTGAATAAGACTCCCTTGGAATCTCCCAGACATTAAGGCGCCAGAGATTCCATTTGTTAGGGTGGTTGATGTGTCCCAGCTTTGGGGAGTTGTTCCTTATCAGGACACTCTATCAGCTAGAAAAACACCTTAATGGTGAACCAAATGGAATGGCCTCTCGGTATCAAGCACCACTGAGATGAAGGAGAGAGGGACTGGCAAGGGAGTAGAAAACTTAATTCCTGTACTTTAATAAGCCTCGCCGCTACATTATGATATATCAAGAAGTGGACAAAACTTGAACTGATCTACAGGGAATGCAAAAAAGATATAGTAAGAAGTTTAAAATATTTGAAAACAGATTTAAAAAGTCAATAAACATTAATATGGCATGGTGGCACAGTGTTCAGCATTGCTGCTTTGCAGTACTGGTTTTCTGGGTTCAACTCTGGTCCTGGGGTGCTATCTATGTGGAGTTTGTATGTTCTCACCATGTTTGCAGGGGTTTCCTCTGGGTCCTTCAGTTTCCTCCCACAGTTAAAAAATATACTGATGGGTTAATTAGCTTTTTAGAAAATTGGCCCTAGCTGTGTTTGTCTTGGTGTGTCTGCTTTGTGATGGACTGGCATCCTGTCAAAGGAGTATCCTGCCCTGTGCCCATTGTTTACTGGGATAGACTCCGGCTACCCTGCAACCCTAAATTGGAAGACACAAAAAGGAAAGGATGGATGGATAAACATTGATGTATCAAAATATCAGAGTGACCCCTGTGTCCTTTCACAGTTATATGCTAACTATGTGCGCCCTCTGTCTCACACCCTTTTTCTGACAGATTCTTTTAGAAGAAACACAGATACACCTGCTGTGTTGCTATTCACTATCATTGTCCACTCACTTACCCCTATCCAAACATTTTAAACAAAGTACTGACAGTACTGAATACAGTCTTCAGATTGCATTTAACAGTACCATTAAATATTAAGAGAAAGAAATATGTCCTTCCCAAAAAGATTAAAGGTTAAGGCAGATCTGAAAAGTATTTTAAGGATGTGATAAACCAGCAGACCAGTGAAGTGGTCAGAGCCTGTTAGACCTTTAATGAGTATTTAAACTTCTTCCCAATTGTACATTTAGCATGCTTAACAAAGTGTGCCACGCCCTGTGGTTAGAACAGCAGTGCCAAGAAAACGACACCAAGCAAATTCTTTTTGGTTCTTAGCTAGTGTCTTGGGTAAAGTCATTGTGTCACAAATTCAGAATTTGCATAATTCACTCTGTGTGCTACCCACCCAACCACAGTGTGCAGTTAAGCTTAGGAAGACATCCTGAAAAAGTCTGTCTTTTGCGGTCTGTATAGTACCAGGTTAGGGTAAGTGGGGAAGGCCAAAAATCAATTTAAAATAACATCTACTGATTTGTTCTGTACTTTTAGCTATATATCCTAACAGTGTGTCTGTTTACTTCACCAGTGTGTAGAACATGAAAATAATTTCTACATAAACTCCTTTTCCATTAGTAGCTTCTTCAAGCTTAGTGTTTCCTGAATGATAATCTGCTCAGCCGGGCCAGATTTTGGTGTTCATGGGCCCTAGGCACTTTCACTCTGAAATCTGCAAAAAGAGGGGTAAACGCCAATTGTATTTCGTCAATTGACATGATGCACTTTAAACCATTCTAATGCTAAACCACGTTATTGATGGAGCAAGTGAACAACCATCACTTTTATACTTCTAGTTTCCAGAACAGCCGCTAGATAGCGTACGATTATTGATTTGGAGCACCTAGAGTCAATCGCAAGCATGTTATTTCAGTTAGTTTGTCGTTAGTCACTAGTGTTTCCCTCCTTCACAGGACATAAAAATGTCATAAGCCCTAGGCACTGTTCCTGTGGGAAATTTGGCACTGAACCTATATACATCAGGGCACAAACATGTATTCTGCTTGCATGGTGTGGTACAATAATTACAAATTACATTTTTGAGATTTTAAAGAATAATTGTCGCTGCAAAGGCCTTTCATTAACTTAGTACAAAACCATTTTAAGAAGGTTTCAAGCAAGAAAACATCTGTCTATACAGATTTCATGTTTTCTAGAGTTCCTGATAATATTATAATGTTTTATAATGTAATTCTTATTATATATATATAATTAATTCTAATCATAATTCAACACCCTGAAAACGATCCCAGTATTACAACACAATCCAATATTGCTGCACACAGGAACATACTCTACAGTTCAGTTAATAGTTGTGGCAAGACAACTACTGTACAATACATGCAAAGCAATAGTACTAGAAAATCCATTTTCTGCTATTAGATGTTTAATGACCTAGGACAAGGGTGGCTAAATATTGAACTGACCATTATTTTAATTTTCTGTAGCCTCTACAGATGGCATGTGGAGCATCACACAATGGAAATTATTTCAAATGTCTTTCCTTTGTGAATGAGAGTCACTTGTTGTCACGATCGTTACTCCTCCTCTTAAGGGCTCCAGCCCTTCCTCGTTCTGTCCCATTCCCCACACCTGTTCCTTATTCCAGCCCCTCTTTAGTTCCACCTTTAAAGCCAGACGCAGGCATCTGCCCGAGGCTTCTCATTGAATCCCTGTCACGATTATAGTCCCCCCTCCTTAAGGGTGCTCCAGCCCTTTCACTTTAGACTTAATTCTGTGCACCTGATCCCTTTTCCCAGCCCACCTTAAAAGCCAGGCGCTGACGCTCATCCTGGCTCTGCATCTGGTTTCCGCACCGTGCGAGTCCGGGACCTGGAAGCGCCCGGTCCCGGTCCCGGTCCCGGTCCCGGTCCCGGTCCCTGTCCGCCGGTTCCAACCCGGTTCCACCCTATTTGGATGGATCTCCTGGCTATGGACTTCCTCTTGTGTTTTTGGATTCCCTCTATGGATTACTCTTTTGGATTGTTTGCCTCGGCCACACCTCCCCCGTGCACCAGCGCACTTTGGACACGCCCCCCTGTTTTCAGCCCCGTATTCCTGCATGACGTTTTCCTAGTGTTTCCCCACTTCTTCGGATTGTGTCGTCCGCAAAGGGTCTGGAAAGAACTGTTCGTTACAATCCCGTTTCGTGAGAGCCCGGGGTCCTGCCGCGTCTGGCTCTGTTATGGTTTTAGTTTCCTGTTCCTGATTCCCTGCCCCGCTGGTCCCGACCCGGTTCTGGTTTTTAATTACTTCGGATGGATCCCCTGGTCTTGGACTCCCATATTGGATTTCCCTTTTGGATTTATGCTTGGATTGTTCGCCCCGGACTCACTTCCCCAGGACACCTGCTCACCTCGGACACGCCCCCCTGTCTCCTGACCCACTCCTGCATGATATTTTTCCCTATTGTTTCTTCGACCTCGTGTCGTCCGCATAGGGCCCGGAAAGAACTGTTCGTGACACTTGTGAAATTTCAGTACAGTAATTCACCAAAACACACCACAACAAAGGTTTGAAAGGTAAAGAGTCCTTAACAGAAATCACTGTTATCACTTTTAATAACAGTCAGTGTTAATGAATAATAATGCATTATTGTACTTTATTGAGTGGCATCTGACATTGCTTAAATATGTAAAATGAATATTGACTTTTCTAATCTTTGTAAAAAATGCAAAATGATTTCTGGCAAGACAAAGATGAAAGGCTGAGGGGGTCTGGGATTAAAGTGATCCACTTCACCAGAGACGATGTATAAATCACGAAAAAGCTACTGCACATACTATAGATATAGATGAGGTTTCATTTTATCACAAATTAACCTAGGATCTCAGTATGTGTGAAGTAAGTGTTTTTTGTTTTCTTTAACATTTTGAAACTGCGACATCCAGCCAAGAAAATAAAAATGTAGCCTGCAATCACAGCAGTAACAAGAATAAGATAACTAGCACGCCCAGAGGGGTTGGGCAGCCATTTGACCTTGGACCCCTAGAGATTTTCTTTCTCCTTACAGAGGGGTTTTTGGTTCCTCTCTTCCATTGTCTTCTGTCTTTTTCTCTTTCTGTATTTAAATTGATTTAAATCTGATTTAAAGCTGTTTTCCCACTAACATATCTATATGGTTAAATTGTGTTAAAAATGTAATATTCTTGCGTCTTCTCTATCATAATGTAATTTTTCAAGGCCAGCACAACTCTATCACTAAAATCCCCAAAGATGATTATTGGAGATTCCATTCTCTGGAACACAGAGAGGTTCACCCTGGAGGTGGCTGATATTGTTCATAGAGTTGACAGGCTCCTAGCAAGGGAAAGCACAAACGAAGCTGCTGTTGTCCACATAGGCACAAATGACATTGGATTAGAGTGGTATAAGAAGAAGAAAGTGAATGTCCATGCTTCATGGTTTAAATTACTCCAGTGTAAAAATCTAAGCAGTACTTCATTTACTATGGATAATTTAAACAGGGCTTATGTTACTATGGCAGTATGTTATTCACAAGTTAGGAACTGCATCCCATTCATATAATCATATTGTTTATTTTAATAGAGACAGAAACTACAGTACAGTAAGATTTCAACATTTAACTTTTGTGGATTTAAATATTCTTGAGCAAAGGTCACTGGGATAGAGTTGGGTTGTGGTGTGAAAAATGAGGGATGATGTTGAAAGGCAAATTTCAAATCTTCTGCATTGGTTAAAATTCAAGTTTTTGTGCTAGACAGCAAGCCTTATCCAACCCATCTGCCCATCTACCCAGAATCCTCCTCGCGCTGTCTTTTCTTTGTTTATCCATAGTTCTGTTTTTTGGTCAAAATGTCCCCCAAGGGAAAGATTGCTGTTTCTAGTGCTGAGAATATGAAGAGAGAAAAGACAGTGAAATGGTTGATCTACACAAGTTAAATGAAGTGTTCTAATATGTAAAAATACTGATGGATAAGTTAATAGAATATGATCCTTCAGTGGAACGGAGTCTCAAGATCGGTTGGCAAATCAACCAGGCATTGATCCCGTACAAAGAAATGTATAAGGAACTACAATGGAAAACAAAACAGCTGATAATCACAACGTGCATTAAGAGAGAGCCACCCACTTTGTCTCCACGAAAGCCTGCCAATAACTATAATGGTATACTATAAAAATTAAAAAGGAAAATATGAAAATATTCTGGGTATAATTAAAGTAAATGTATTACACAGCTTTGAAAACATCGTTTTCAGGGAAATAGGCTCACTTTTATTGGATAAACGTAATCTCCTCAGATGATGTTTAACTTGACTACAGGGATTAAAAGCTTAAGATCCCATATTTTATCTTCGCTAAAATCCATCTTCTGCAGGACATTTTTTCCATTGCCGTGAAGGCAGATAGTGAATTTCTTTAGTTACAGAGTTGCATTACCTCACAGCTCCACATATGGAGCTTGCTATAGTTTGCTATTTTGTTTGTATTTAAATTGCTGTGCCTTAAGAACTGAATGAACCTGGCAAGAACCCTCACAGAGTAGCATCAAAATATTGTATGTGCAAAGACATTCAAACAGCAGAGAGATGTGGATCCTCAAAGACACCCGTCAGCTCTCCTGCAGTGCAGAGCTTGCAGGGCCTGGCTCTGAACTCAAGTTGTGAAAACACTGTAAAGTGAGATTGGTTAAGCAGTAATGTACAATGACACCCTGATAAAGCACTCATTCCTTGATCACATACGATAAAAGAAGAATGAGTGTCAGGTGGCAACAATTGCGGTCAGCAGACCATTAAAGACAGTGGAAATTGAAAAATTTCCAAAGGTTAAACAGGGGCAGCCTGCATACTGGCAAAAAGAAGGCACAACAATAATGTTATGATTTACTATTGATGTAAAACACTCTATTTGCACATCTTATATTTTTCACAAGAATATCCCATCATGGTATCATGACCTCCATTGCAAAGATCTTATTCTTTTAAGGACAAAAGGAGAAAAACTCCCATGATTCCTGGCAGCAGAAGTTCAAGAGATATGTTTACTGGTGTGCAAATATAATATTTTTTTAGGCTTCCAATTTTTTTATTTGATTTCTTAATAAGGAAAGAGGTATGCTACAAACTATCAATATCAATATTGATATTTTGAAAACTATTAATTTCATAGTTGAGATTATAGTTCAATGTACAGTACATTTCTACATTTGTGAACATGTAGAATATTATCAGACAGCATTAAAACACTTGTAATGTACCTAATGCAGTAGAAATGAAAGAATAATTTAAAGTTTTATTTGATGTACCTAAATAAAATCAAAAGGTAAAAACAACTGTAGGAAATGTAAACCTCACAGAAATTTACATTCTGCTCCAGTTCTGCTCCAGAGACTCACAATCATACCAGGACCCAAAGCTAATTAACCTACCAGTATGTCTTTGGACTGTAGGAGGAAACTGGTGCCTGGTGGGAGGAAACCTGGTAAAAACCTTCATAAACATGGAGAGAACATACTCCACACAAATAGCACACCATGTCCTGAATTGAACCCAGGGCTTCAGTGCTGCAAAGCAGCAATGGTGTATTTGGTGTCAAAAAGTAAATGAACACCTGGAAACAAATGCAAAACTGCAGTAAGAAAAAAACAATGTAAGAGTAACTCATTAAAGGGGTTGTAATATATTTGGCCTACTAAGGAAAGACTAAAAAACTGGAATGTAAGCAATATCAGGCAGCAGTAATTTCCAATTTAGATCAGGAAACTATTCCATACTGCGACTTCACCACGTGAAGCTTCATTTGAATATCAGTAATCTGATATTCTGAAGCTCATAATTTATCAGACAACCTTTGAGTAGCCTTATATGCTCTAATCCAAACCAAGAGGCGGTCTGCTTAGTACATGAATAACTAATGGAAATACCTTCATGAATTATGGGCCCATAACAAAGATGCCTCATGATATTAACATTCCATAAGATCAGCTTCATGAAGAAAAGCTGTTGGGAATTGGTTAGTGCTCAAAAGCAGCAGCTGTCCGAGTCAACCATCAGGCACATCTATTTGTAATCAAGGCAAGAAGATTAAAAATACTGCATCCGTGCAAAAAGACTTAATCTGTCCTACCATAGCACACAATCAGCTCATCCAAGTAAGCCTTTTATTCAATTATGAATTCTTCAAAAACTCAACAACTTCTCAATGAAATAAAACGTTATTCACTTGTATCCCAGTATAGGCATTTACAAAAGAATGCATTTGTAACTACTGTATAATAACCTTACCAAGGGAAACCACACCCAAAGGATTGCTGTAAATTTAGGCTTTACAGTATATGAAGTGCAATAAAACACAACTGTGGTATTTCCATTTCAGATACATTAAATACAATATGTTCCTAAAAATGAGTGAACAACATCCATCATTACAGAAGGAAACCCAGACAGAGATTCAGCTTTTGAATAATCTGAGGCTACTGAAATAAAAGTTTCAACCACTCTTAAAGTTCACTTTTAGAACAGGAAAAAGAAAAGACACAGCAACAATGACTCAGACAATCTTAGGTCTTCATCGTTTTTACAAGAGGTCCCTTAAAAGGCAACAAACCCTTTAAACTTTTTTGACATGCATCAATATCCTCAATTTTTTAACTAAAACTCAATTAAAGCTAATAATGAAAGGTCTTTAGTATGTACTTAAAGTATGGTTTAAATAAAGGATTAAGGACATATAGGACTTTTTTCTTTAAATGACTGTGTGTTATTGACAGAGAAATATAGACCTACAGATGCAGCCATTCAAAGTGCGCGGTACAGACACGTACTGGAGGTAATTGGCTATGGCCTCGCGCAAAATACTGCGGTACGTGATTGGTTGACCGACAGGGGCACTCTTGGTCCATTGGTCGGTCGTAGAAAGATTTATATGTCTTTACTGTGCCCGTTTTAGTATTGAATATGAATATGGAATTTTACCACTGAAGGGAAATCTTAGTAGCTGAGCATAAAAAGAACAGGAGCATACTGTAACATGTGTGAAGGCCATAAACAATATTAATTTTGGAACATAAACATACAGTATATGGCTGGTCTCGGTACTTTAAAGAAAACATACACACCAGTATTCCATTTCTCCCTAAACATTTTAAGCATCGAAGTCTTTAACTAACGTGATACCGGAGTCAACAAGCATACTTTTAGAATTTGATTAAAAGGGAATATAATATGGAATCGCATATCTAAAGAAATTAATAACGATATAATTATATTCATGTACCGCAACACAACAATAGTACACGCTGTATGATGTCTGTTGATAATGTTTGTAGGGCTTTTTTAACACTCCTCATGTGACCTTGCCAGTGGCGCTGTGGGTTAGGTTCCTAACTCCTACATCACACATTGCGTGTTCGAATCCAGCAGAAGCCATGACTCTTTTTTTTATATTTCTAAATATCACAACATGATCGAATTTAAGTCATTTTAATAACAATGAATAGTCACCTGTGCGTTACAATATAAACATTTATATTGAATTAAATCGTGTTTAAATCGCCTTTATTTAAAACCCATAAATAAAGCTGATACTGTTTAGACTTTTAATTATTTAAAACTGTATTACAGCAGCACAATGCACAATGCAACATAAATCGCTATCTTTGTCTTTTTCTGTGTAATAATGTTCACCTCTCTGTCCAGCAAATTAACAATAGCAATAATAATGAATTTTATTGTATATGGCGCCTTTAATGGTGGCTCCTCAAAGAGCTTTACAGGATAAAAACAATAACAACAATACTGTTAGGCTGGGCAAACGATTTGTATTATTTTTTTAAAAAGAAATACAAAATGAGATATCCGGCTTAGACATTAACGAAGAGCATAATGAAGGTCATAAAGGTCATAAACGATATTAATTTTGAAACATCAACATATTATGTAAACTGTATGTTGCTGTTATTGGTATTTTAAAGAAAAAATACTGTAAAATCCTGGGTTCGGTACAATGATTCAGGCATTCATGTGAAGGACAACAGAGCTTTCACTGGCTAAAAAAGACAAAAAGACAAAAAGAATAACGGACACAGCGTGAGCCTGCATTCTCTCCTCAGCCATCCACACCACACTTTTCTGGGTCAGAGATTAAATAAAACTTCACTCGCACCAAACAAATTACCCCACACTGAACACTGAACATGTTAACCCAAATATGTCTCACAATACTTTTATGGTACATTACTTTGCTAAAATGTATTTAAAAATAAAAACAATTACAAACGCCAGCAGAGAGAGAGACACACACACAGTTCTTCATTGTCAAAAAGTAATTGTTTTTTACTTTGTCATCACCCAGACAAACGCAAACGCATTATAAATGAAATGCTTTTATTCATTCTTAATCGAAATCACAAGTTGTCATCTGCTGTTGAAGCTCTGTGAGACTAGACTCACACATGGCTAGACTTGACTCGGCTCTGGCTTTCCCATCTATACCGATGCACTAAAAGTACAGCCCCCCTTAATGGCTGTGACGAATTAAACCGGTTTCACAGGTATTTTCAAAGTAGAAGGGGGCGAGATTTCCAGCGAAAGACACCTCACCCCCCTCCAAAACCCAGTAAGTACAGTACTTACTAGTTAAGAAATCGATGAAATCGCTTTAACATGCTAATGCATTGGTGTAACAGTCCGGGCGTGGCAAGCTTCTAATGTCTCCTGACTACGGCAAAGGGAACCCTTCTTTCATTGGAAGACAATGAACATATTCTACCCGTACATGAGAATATAATGCTGGCGTGTGGGCGCGGTGGGGTGCTGTACCAGCTGTCAAAAAAAAAGTTGTTTTGTTTTTAAAGTCAATTGAGTGTCCATAATATTGCAGTAAGTGAAAAGAACATGGGCATTCTTCCTCCCCCTACATTCTCAGAGTAGAATAGAATTTTCCTTTGACAAAACAAGGCTCGCCAGATAATGTTAATGGAAACCTGTTTTTCTAGCTTTTAAAGTCGTGCGACGTGTAAGCAGGAATACATCATTATATCTTACATATGAAAAATACATAATATAGCTCCCAAACAAACGCAAACGTGTTTTTAATAAACTGCTTTTATTCACTCATAATCTGACAATTTCAGGAAGACTAAGGAAGGACTAAGGAAATTGTCATCTGCTGTTGAAGCTCTGTGAGCTCGTTGACTCTGAGACCACTTGTTATCCCAAGTTGTTTGAATTGCCACAATTCAAATAGAAAAAAAAGAGTTGACTGACAAGATTTAAGATGTGGCTGTCAATGTTGGATAAAAAAAAACACGTTGCCCGACGTTAGTTGCATTGCTTGAAAAATAATTTTATTTCGAGAGACTGGATAAGTAATTCAAGTGTTTTTTTAACTTCCTGAAAAACAAGTAATAATTTAACAATATGTGAAAACGTTTTTTTATGATATGTCGCTGTTGTGAATGTCTGTGGAGTGTATCTTATTTGCCTGTCTGTGCTGGCTGTGCTCTCTCGCTTGCCCCCCTCTCTCTCTCTCTCTCTCTCTCTCTCTCTCAATTCAATTCAAGGTGCTTTATTAGCATGACAGATGGTACAATCAGTGTTGGGTATTTACTTTGTAATCTGTATTGCTTTGAGATGCCACTTTTAAAGGTGATATATAAAATCAAGGCTTTAACTTGCTTTAACTCCGCAAGTCTGAGTTCTTGTGTCTGTCCTATCCGAGCCCGAAAGTATTACAATATGTATCTTTATAGCAGGTGGTGTACAGCTTTTTAGTATAGATTACACTTTTCTAAAATGTATTTAAAAAATAAAAACGATTACAATCTAATCTTTCCACGTTTGATCCCAAGATCCCAAGAAAAATAAATCTAAACGGGGAGAAAGCTATGCTGAAAGTTTATTAATGTTTCGCATTCCACTCGCGCCGCTCTTCCTTCTTGCATTCCCACGCGCACAAGTTCACGCCGCAAGTAAACGCCAATCACCTTTCTCTCCCGTCTCTATTTTAGTTCTCCTTTTTCCTCACTTCCCCGCTCACTATTGCGGATTCTTTTCGAGCTCCCTAGTGTGCGGTTAACTCTTGCTTCTCTCTGGTTTTCGATCTCCTAGTCTGCCTTTCATTTTCGGTTTCGTCTTGTGATTTGGATTGCTGCTTCCTCGTTTGTGCTTCCGTGTTCCAATCTTCTCGCCTGCTTCCTGGATTCGATTTTTGCCTAGTGTTTTGGATTGTTGCTTCCTGCTTGTCTCTCTGTGTGCCGACTTACTCACCTGCCTCCTGGTTTTCGTTTTTTGCCTAGCGTATCTGCTCAGTGTCATTCTCTAGTTTTGAGTCCTGCATAGGATCCTATTGCCCTAGCAGCCCTATCTAACAGAATAGTGAGCCGACATGGATCCAGCGGACCAGAACTCCACCACCACCTTTTTGCAACAGCAGTCCCAGGCTCTTCTGCAACTGACCTCTGCAGTTCAACGCCTAGTGGACCACACCACCCGGCCACCACCCCCTCCAGTGGCTCCCGTGCCTGTCCCTCCCCTGGCTGCTGCTGCTTGCCCCTTGCCCCCTCCCACCCCGGAGAAATTTGAGGGTGACCCAGCAAAGCTTCAGAATTTTTTAACCCAGTGCTGGATGGCCTTCCACCTTCGACCAGACTGTTTTCCCTCTGACAGAGAGAAGATTGCCTTCATGGTCTCCCACCTCTCCGGTCGAGCCCTGGACTGGGCTACCTCCCTCCTCGCTCGGAATCTCCCCATGACTGCTGATGTCAACCAGTTAGCTGCTGCCATGCAGTCCATTTTTGGTCAGCTCCACTCCCACCATATTGCCATCTCCCGACTCACCTCTCTTACCCAGGGTTCCCGTTCTTTTCAAGATTATGCCATGGAATTCCGCCTCCTGGCCTCCCAAGTCCCCTGGAATGAAGAGGCTCTTATCCACCAGTTCTGCCAGGGCTTGTCTTCTGCTTTCCAGGACCACCTCACATATCTCCCATTGGACTTTCCCTCCTTGGAGCACCTCATCTCCCGTCTGGCTGAAATTGACATCAGGCTCCAAGAACAACGCTCCCAGCTTCTACCCCCTCCTGCCACCTCCCGTCCAACCTCCTTCTCCAGGCTGTCTTCTGAGGAGCGCCGCCGCTGACTCTCCCAGGGTTGTTGCCTTTATTGCGGGGCTGCTGGCCATCTCCGAGCTTCATGCCCTCTCTGCCCCCCCCGTACTTCCCTGCCCTCCGTCAAGGTCGGTATTCTTGCCCCTTCTGCCTCTTCTGGCCTCTTTTTGCCCGCACTGGTTTCAGGGAATGGATTCAAAGAATCTCTTCTGGCTTTTGTTGATTCATGGCGCAGAGGAAAACTTCCTAGACTCCGGACTCGCCACCACTTGGAATATTCCTCGCATCCCTGTTTCTCCCCCTATTCGCCTCCTCACCCTGGACGGATCCCCTCTCACTCTTGTTGAATGGCAAACAATTCCCCTTACTCTCCGCATTATAGAGGTCTTAATGAGATTACCATCAAGAACCGATATCCCCTTCCACTCATTAATTCTGCATTGGAATCTCTTCAGGGAGCCTCTGTCTTCACCAAACTTGACCTACGGGGTGCCTACAACCTCATTCGCATCCGTGAAGGTGACGAGTGGAAAACAGCCTTCATTACTACTCTGGGTCATTATGAATATCAGGTCATGCCCTTTGGCCTGGCTAATGCTCCTGCTGTATTCCAGGGTTTTATGAATGACATTTTTAGGGACATCGTTCAGAAGTATGTTTTGGTTTACCTTGATGATATTTTAATTTTTTCTCGCAACATGGATGATCATGTCCTTCATGTCCGCGAAGTGCTCACCCGACTCATCAAGAACCATCTTTATGCCAAGTTGGAGAAGTGTACTTTCCATACGTCCAGGATCCACTTTCTAGGATACATAATCTCCTCTTTGGGTGTCGAGATGGACCCTGCTAAGGTTTCTGCTGTCCTGGACTGGCCCACACCGAAGAACCTGAAACAAGTGCAGCGTTTCCTAGGCTTTGCCAACTTTTACCGCCGTTTCATCTGAAACTTTAGTTCTGTTGTAGCACCCATCACCTCCCTTACTCGTAAAGGTCCTGGACAGGGAAGGTGGACCCCAGAGGCTGATACGGCCTTTCTTCGTCTCAAGCAGAACTTCTCCTCAGCCCCAGTTCTCCGTCATCCCTATCCCTCTCTTCCTTTTGTGCTCGAGGTCGATGCCTCCGCTCTTGGGGTTGGTGCCATTTTATCTCAACGCCATGGTCCAAAGGGCACGCTCCATTCGTGCGCCTTTTTTTCAAGACGCCTATCCCCTGCCGAGATGAATTATGATGTTGGGAACAGGGAACTTTTGGCCATCAAGCTTGCCTTGGAGGAATGGAGACACTGGCTGGAAGGGGCCATCCATCCCTTTACTATCCTCACTGACCACAAGAACTTGGCCTAATTGCAATCTGCTAAACGCCTCAACCCCCGCCAGGCTAGGTGGTCCCTGTTGTTCTCCAGGTTCCGTTTTTTCATTACCTATACTCCAGGCTCCAAGAATATCAAAGCTGATGCCCTTTCCCGCATTCACGACCCCATGGACTCCGAAGACCCTCCAGCGCCCATCATGCCGCCTGACAGGTTCCTCGCAGCTGTACATTGGGACATCGAAGACAAGGTGAGAAGGGCTCTCCGGAACCTCACAGTTCCTCCCCAGTGCCCCCAGACCAACTCTTTGTTCCTGATTCAGTACGCTCCGCAGTTCTTCAATGGGGCCATGACTCCCGCTTCGCTGCTCACTCTGGCACCCGTCGTTCCATCGAATTCATTTCCAGGGACTTCTGGTGGCCTTCCCTAAAGTCTGATGTAACAGAATACGTACAAGCCTGCCACACCTGTGCTAGGAGCAAGACCCCTCGGCAGAAGAGGGCTGGTCTCTTACAACCTCTTCCCATTCCGTCACGGCCTTGGTCTCATCTCTCGGTCGACTTCCTGACGGATCTACCGAAAAGCCACGGTAAAACAACAATCATGGTAGTCATCGACCGTTTCTCTAAAGCTGCGCATTTTGTTCCTCTTCCAGCCCTCCCATCAGCCCGGGAAATGGCAGACCTTTTTGTCCAACATGTTTTCCGCCTCCATGGCATTCCAAAGGATATTGTTTCTGACAGGGGTCCGCAGTTTATATCTAAATTTTGGAAGGCTTTCTGCCAGACCTTAGGGGCATCCTCCTCCCTCACTTCTGGTTACCACCCCGAAGCCAATGGTCAGGCGGAGAGGATTAACCAGGACTTGCTGACTTACCTCAGGTCCTATGTCTCTGCTGCCCATGATAACTGGGCTTCCCTTCTCCCCTGGGCTGAATATGCCCACAATTCTCTTTATACCTCCTCCACTAATATGTCTCCGTTCCTCTGTTCACTGGGCTATCAACCCTCGCTCTTCCCCGACACTATTCCCGACTCTGATGTCCCTGCTGTTCGGGCATATTTTTCTTCCCTCCCGGAACTCTGGAAGAAGGCCAGGACTGCTCTGCTTAAGACCTCTAGGAGACAGAAAGCTTCTGCTGATAGACTCCGACGCCCCTTTCCCCGTTTACGTCGAGGCCAATTCGTCTGGTTGTCATCCAAGAATATTCCACTCCAGCAACCTTCCCGCAAGCTGGGTCCTCGCTTCATTGGCCCCTTCAGAATTCTATCCCGTGTTACCCCTGTTTCTTACCGCCTCGCCCTCCCCCCCACCCTCAGGATTCACCCCACCTTCCATGTTTCACTCTTGAAGCCTTACCACAGATCCCCACTTTCTGCTCGGCAACCTCGCCCACCTCCTCCCCGACTGATGGATGGATTTCCCACCTATACTGTGAATAAGATCTTGGACACCCAATGGCGTAGAGGTATCCGCCAGTTTTTGATTGACTGGGAGGGTTATGGTCCAGAGGAACGTTCCTGGGTTTCTGAAGTGGATATCCTGGACCAAAACCTTATTCGAGACTTCCTTCACACCCATTCCGCGCCGGCTATCTGGTCGTCAGGAGCCGCCCCTGTGGGGGGGGGTACTGTTACGCATTCCACTCGCGCCGCTCTTCCTTCTTGCATTCCCACGCACACAAGCTCACGCCGCAAGTAAAGGCCAATCACCTTTCTCTCCCGTCTCTATTTTAGTTCTCCTTTTTCCTCACTTCCCCGCTCACTATTGCGGATTCTTTTCGAGCTCCCTAGTGTGCGGTTAACTCTTGCTTCTCTCTGGTTTTCAATCTCCTAGTCTGCCTTTCGTTTTCGGTTTCGTCTTGTGATTTGGATTGCTGCTTCCTCGTTTGTGCTTCCGTGTTCCGATCTTCTCGCCTGCTTCCTGGATTCGATTTTTGCCTAGTGTTTTGGATTGTTGCTTCCTGCTTGTCTCTCTGTGTGCCGACTTACTCACCTGCCTCCTGGTTTTCGTTTTTGCCTAGCGTATCTGCTCAGTGTCGTTCTCTAGTTTTGAGTCCTGCATAGGATCCTATTGCCCTACCAGCCCTATCTAACAATTAAGATACTTAGAAGACAAAGATATCAATTTATGTTGCATTTGTCTGATTGTGAATAAAAAAACACATATATTTAAACACGTTTGCAATTTAAATCAAAACTCGATTTAATTCAATATAAATGTTTATATTGTAACGCATAGGTGACTAATCATTGTTATTAAAATGACTTAAATTGGATCATGTTGTGATATTTAGAAATATAAAAGTCAATTAATTGTCTATAATATTGCTGTTCTATTTTTTCAAAGAAATGTTTGTTAAAAGAAAAGTCATAGCACCAGCTGAATTTGAACACACAACCTGTAGGTTTAGTAATCAGGCACGTAGACCAGTGGGCTACTAGGGAAGTCACATGAAGAAAGAGGCGAAACAGCCCTACACAGCCCTGTCGCAGTACACGAATATAATCATATCGTTATTAATTTCTTTAGATACGCGATTCCGTATTATATTAGCAGAAAAGCTTAAAACTACCACTTTTTTACGCTATTTCACATGTTAGTTAAAGACTTCGATGCTTAAAATGTTTAGGGGGAAATGGAATACAGGTGTGTATTTTTTCTTTAAAGTACCGATTCCTGGAATCTGACTGGCTGACACCCTTCTGAAGTGGTTCCATTATATCTGGTATACAGAAAAGAAAGCGTTGATAAAAAAGCCTGGATTCTCATGTATCTGATACAAGTATCTTTTAATACAGTCTTTGATGTGCTCTTGAGGATCCTTGTGATATTTTGAGCTCTGATTGAATGATAAGTGTCGCAGTTTAAATAATTTTCGTAGTTAGAAATTATGAAACGCTCTGTTAAAAGCAAGGGAGTTTTTATGTCCGTTGCAGTAAAAGAAAATGCCTGACAAAGTAGGGCTTGGACAGATTCCAAGTGCTTGTACAAATGTGCTAAAGACATTAGCAAAAAAAGTCATTCCTTTATCGTATTGGCTAGCTAATGTCCTGTCCTCGTTAGTTAGATCAAGGAAATGCTGTGGTGTTTGTCAAAGAAAAAACTAAAAGTATTTTAGTTTAAAATGATGGTTAGAAAGAATGTGGACCAGCGCCATACTTCGAGTTTACAGCTTGTCCAAAGTCATCCATTATTAATACTATTAGTAATATCTTCAGTAAAGGCTTTGATGCATAAATATTTCTGATAAAGGTAGGTTGTGTACTTTTGTCCAACTGAGCAATCTTGCTTTCATAAAATATACCAACTTTTTAATGACTGATGATTAACATGCTGTAATACACAGTTTAAATTTAAAAGCTCAAATGCTGTACATGAGAGGTTAAGCTTTATTGGCTCCTCCTGGCGGTTTTACAAGGTGATTCTGGATACTTTCCGGCATGATGTCAAATGACGCGATACACCGCGTGATACTGCGAGATACTGCGTTTTGATGCGACACGCCCACCGGGGTATACCGCGAAATACCCCACCCATTTTGAATGGCTGCATCTGTAGTATATAAGAATGAGTATAGCCAAGGGGGTAATACAATTGCAATTTCATCACAAATATAGAGGCATTTGTGTTTCTTCCAGATTGTTTTCCATAGTCTCTTTGCTTGTTTTTTTTGTGAAACAAAGCAATACAATTTAAATGAGATTGTTTTCTGTTTTATGTCTCTCTGTATTTTCCTGTGTTTTTCTGCCCTCAGCTAGATCTGAACTACACAATCTAAATGAGGAAGAAATAAGTTTTCTGTAAAGGACAAGTACAGTATTAGGAAGCCACCACTGGCTATAATAGGGAGGTGTCACGGTCGACATCCCTCCCCTAGAGGGCGCTCCACTACTCCCGTCATTAGTTCTGCGTGATTGCTGGTATGTTCTCCAGGTGTGCCTTGTTTTGTCTCCCTCTATTTATCCCAGCGCCTCAAGTGCTCAGGGCTCAGCATTAGGGTTTGGATGTTGCGAGGCCCGTTTATCACCAGGCTGCTGGCTGCCTGAGGGCATAGGCCTCATCCCCAGCATTGCCTGACCTCTGAGCCCGGGGCCTCGAGGACCTCGCCCTGTAATCCCAGGATCTCCTTGTGTTTGTGTTTTCCCCTTCCTGGGGATTTTAACCTTGTGCTGTCTCAGAATAGATCTGATGGTTTTGGATTCATGGATTGTGCCCTGACCCTCCTTAGTACCCACTCAAATTTTCAACACCTGTCTTTCTTTCCTGTTTACTGTTTCACAAACTGTCACAGTTACTTTGTTGCACTATTAAGCTCCTGTGTGGTTTTCCCAAACTAGGCCTCGTGTTTCCTTCAGCCCTCAATGTTTCGCATAGGGTCTAATGTAACACCCGAGATGGACTGCGGGGCAAACAGGAGGGAGCAGGAAAAACAATAAAAAGTCATTGGATACAAATGCACGGTACTGTACATGAACAAGGCCCATCAGTACGTTTTATAAAGCTTTCAGTATTTCACTGAAAGATTTTTCAAATATAAAAAAAATATTTTCAACTTTTAAAAGCAGGTTTCCTCATTGGCATTTCTATCGATATTGCCTACTATCTTCTAGGTTCAGGAGGAAGTGTATTTCTCATTACAAAACATATAGTGGGGAATAAGCATGTTCTTGTTTTTTTAGTGCTACATTTTCAATCAAATTGAATTAAATAAAATAATAAATTCTGTATTGTAATAATGAAACAATCATTATTAACTAGATAACTCAGTTCTGAACACATTTTCAAGTAATTTTAATTACAACCTAGCCAACTGGCTTGCTGTTACACAGATAAAGAAGGGGACAACTGATTAAATCTAAATGAGATAACAGAAAGTGGCAATGTTAACAAGAACAGTGTCACGTGAAAGAGTGAAAGAAAAAACTGAAGTGATTTAAACCCACAGTAGTTTGCAAAAAGGTACTGCAATATAAATTATTGGATGGTACAGAGAACTGCAACATATTGTTAAGACAGAAAGCTTCTGTTGCAATTAAAAATCTGTAAATGACTTCACTACACAGTGATTCACTTGTCAAGTATGCTGAGAGGATCAATCAATCAATAAAAATCACACTGATGAGTGGAGAAGAACATTACAGAGTGGTATAAAATAACATTTTTTCTTTCTTAAATTAGTTTCGAAAGTTTTGATGAACCCTTGTCCCAGCTTCCCACTAGCTTCTGTGGAAATAATTGCTCCCTGTTCTCAGTTTTAAATGCACTTCCCAGTACTTCCACCTGTGTCCTGTGTACAATTTAATGTATAGATTCTGTGCATGGATATGTTATCGATACAATTTATAAATAAACATAACACCACATTTGTGAAAAACGCTTAATGAATATAAGTGTATGTTTACACTTACCAGTGCTGAAATACAGGAAAGTTAACAGAGTTTAATAAGCTTTTGAAATATGTGAAAACAATGCTCAGGCAAATGCAATGAAAGAAGGAACCATGTACACGTAGAGTGTGAGGAACCACTACAGTCCACAATCTAACAATAGCTGCTTTTTATGTCAGTGAAGAAGACTCTTTAGAATATTCTTTCAAATACACTGTATCTGTTATTTTCAATAAGCCTGTTAAGAATTATTTAAGAATGGGAAGAAACAAAATGTTGTATTTCTGAAGTACACGGTTCTTGAATCAAAAATAATTTTGATTATAAACTGCAAGCCTGTCAGATTCTTTCTCCTCCTTTTATACTGTAAATGCAGACACTAATGAGCAATTCATTGTATACACACTAATATTGTACATGAAAACAGGACAACATCATGGATCATCACTGGACAGCATCATGGATCCATTTCTCTTGTGCAGCTCTAACCTCGCAGTGCAGAGCAGTTACTCTTGGATTTAACAAACTTAAAATGGATTTACAATCATAAAAATACTATTATTAATAATACTATTATTTTAAAGGCAGATATTTGAGCATTGAAGGAGGTTTCAAAAGAGAAGGCTATGAGGGAAGCAGACACAAATATAAAAAATCCTCAAAGGCATTGACAAGTCAGCCCAGAGGACATCCCAAAATGGTGCCATTCCATGCGACGCCTCAGGTGTAGTTCTCTCGTTTATGTTTATTTTCTTGTTATGTCTAGTTTTTTGTTACACAACATATTTATTTTGTGTTATTATTTATTATGTTTGAAATGTACTGTTTTCTGCGGTGTCATCTGTTGTACTGTGTAGGTCCCAAGAGATCAACGCGAATAAGATTTCCAATGTTCATGTACTGTACATAGGTCCTCTACTCTACTCTAGAATGAACAGTGAAATCTTTTGTGATGTTGGGTAGTCATCAGTAGAAGCAAGGACTTTCTGTTAAAGAAAACACCACTACCAACTGGTAGAATTTAAATTGCAAATAATTAAGGCTAATGTTTTGATTAAAACTATATTAAAGTACTCTCCCTGACCCGACCTCAGGCTGACGCCGGGGCAGACCAGGCCTGCGAGCCGGGGAGCGAGCGTGCCGGATCCTGCCCCCGAGTCGGCCGGGGGGCCAGACAAGGCAGCGGCGGCGGGGGCCGAGCGTTGCGTGGAAGCGAGGCGTGCCATTGAGGACCTCTTCCAGCGGAGCTGCGAGGGCCTCGATCAGGACCAGCAGCCGCGGCTCCAGGAGCTACTCGCCCAGAACGAAGACCTCTTTGCGGCAAGAGATGAGGATCAACACCGGCGACGCTCGGCCCATCCGCATCCCACCGGGACGCATGGTTCACGCCAAGCGGACCGCCGCCGAGGAAAAGATCCGGGAGATGGCCGCAGCGGGGGTGATTGAGCCCTCCGCGAGCCCGTGGTCGGCGCCAGCTGTACTGGTGAAAAAAAAAGACGGCTCGTGGAGGTTCTGCGTCAACTACCGCAAGCTGAACGAGGTCACCCGGAAAGATTCCTGGTTCAGCTCCCTGGACCTCCGCTGCGGCTACTGGCAGGTACCGCTTGCTCCCGATGCTCGCCCAAAGACGGCCTTTTCCATCGGCCAGGGCCTCTGGCAGTTTACTGTCATGCCTTTTGGCCTGTGCAATGCCCCGGCGACGTTCGAGAGGCTGATGGAGAGGGTGCTGGCATCGGTCCCGCGGAACCAGTGTGTGTTGTACCTGGACGATCTGCTGGTTCATGCCCGGGGTTTCGACCAGGCCTTGACGAACCTCCAGGCGGTGCTGGCCTGCATCCGCCGTGCTGGCCTGAGGCTCAACCCCCGCAAGTGCGAGCTCCTGCGGCGGGAGGTGACCTTCCTGGGGCATGTTGTTGGACCGCGAGGGGTGGCTACGGACCCAGGTAAGGTCGCCGCAGTGAGGGGCTGGCCGACTCCACGCACCGTCGCGGAGCTCCGCAGCTTTCTGGGGTTGGCCTCGTACTACCGGAGGTTCGTCCGGGACTTTGCCAGCATCGCTGCCCCGCTGCACCGCCTCACCGACAAGGGCCGCCGTTTTGACTGGGACTCGGGCTGTGAGGCTGCCTTCAGCCGGTTGCGTGAAGGAGGGGCCGGATGGGGAGCACGTAGTGGCCTACTATAGTCGGGCTTTGACTAGGCCTGAGCGGAACTACTGCGTGACCCGTCGCGAGATGCTGGCAGTGATGGCGGCGGTCCACCACTTCAGGCCGTACCTGTTCGGGACCCGTTCCGGCTGAGGACCGACCATGCGTCCCTCACCTGGCTGCTCCACTTTAAGGAGCCAGAGGGGCAGATGGCGCGATGGATAGAGATCCTGGAGGAGTACGACTTCACTGTCGTGCACCGTGCGGGGTCTCGCCATCTCAATGCCGACGCTCTCTCGCGGCGCCCCTGCGAGGCCGCGGACTGCCACCACTGCGCCCGATGGGAGCAGCGTGAGGAGGCTGTCCGCACCGTGGCGGGGGTGAGCACCGTGGCCACGGCCCGGGAGGGGCCGCTGGGGGTGGGCCTGCCAGACCTGGCGCAGCGTCAGGCAGCTGATCCTGACGTGGGGCCGCTGCTCCGCTGGAGGGCAGCAGGAGTGCGGCCTACGCGAGAGGAGCTCGCCCCGCACCCAAAGTCCGTCAAGGCCCTCTGCGCCCTGTGGGAGGCCTTGGAGGTAAAGGACGGGGTGCTGCGCCGGGGGTGGCGGGTACCCTCCAGTGGCAAGATACGGTGGCAGCTGGTGGTGCCTCGGTCGCTCCGCGGGGCGGTGCTCCGAGCGATGCGGTGCTCCGAGCGGTGCACGGCCAGCCGGGCGTGGGGCACTTCGGCGGTAAAAAAACCCTGCAGCGTCTCCGAGGCCATTTTTATTGGGGTCTTTGCCACCGGGACGTGCAGCGGTACTGCCGAACGTATGGGGTGTGCGTGGTGCAGAAGGGTCCCCCCGAGCACTCCCGGGCCCCCCTCCAACAACACCAGGTGGGGGCTCCTATGGAGCGGGTGGGGGTGGACGTTTTGGGCCCGTTTCCGTGCACCGAGGACGGGAACCGCTACGTCTTGGTGGCCATGGATTATTTTACGAAGTGGCCGGAGGCCTACGCCCTCCCGGACCAGAGTGCCCCCACGGTGGCCTATGCACTGCTGGAGGGGATGTTTGCCAGGCTGGGGGTGCCGGAGGAGTTACACAGTGACCAGGGGCGTAACTTCGAGTCCCAGGTCTTCGCCAGAGTGTGCCAGCGCCTGGGGATCACTAAGACGCGGACCACGCCGCTGCATCCCCAGAGCGACGGGTTGGTGGAGCGGTTTAATTGGACGCTCGCCACCCAGCTGGCCACCCTGGTGTCCCGGCACCAACGGGACTGAGACCGCCACCTCCCCCTTGCGCTCTGGGCGTACAGGACCGCGGTCCAGGAATCCACCGGGTGCACCCAGCCCTCGCTCATGCTGGGCTGGGAAATGCGAACACCGGTGGACCTGGTCTTCGGCCCGCCGCCCGGAGACGGGTCGGCACCGCCGGCTGGACCGGACTACGAGTGGGACCTGCGGCAGTGGATGCAGCAGGTGCACAGCTTTGCACGGACCCACCTGACACAGGCGGGGGTCCGGCAGAAGCGGTACTATGACCTGCGCTGCAGGGGGCCTGCCTTCCAGCCCGGGGACTCGGTTTGGGTGTACAACCCGCGCCGCCGCAAAGGCCTCAGCCCTAAGCTGGCGCCGTCGTGGGAGGGGCCCGCTGAGATACTCGGGGTGGTGGGCGAGGTCTGCTACCGTGTCCGGTTGCGAACACGGGGGAGAGTGGTGGTCCTGCACCGAGACCACCTGGCACCCTACCGGGCCCGGGAGGAGGACCCGTGTGGGGAGGCTCTAGAGGAGCAGCCGGGGTTGGAGCCGGCCGATAGTGGGGCGTCCGTGGGTCGCCAGCCGTCACCGCGGCGCAGCGGCCGCTCACGCAGGGTTCCGCAGCAGTTGGCAGTACAGCCTGAGGGGGGTGTTCGACGTTGGCGAGACGCCAGACGCTTCAGGTGGGGGCAGTGTAACGCCCTCGCCTGGTGGTGAGGAAGTAGCGGCCCTAGGCGCTCGTAGTACCGCTGGGCATGCTGGGAGTGGTAGCCAGGGAGAGTCTGAGGGTCAGCACGATGACCAGCGGCTGACCCCACCTGTGTAAATAATGTCCTAGAAATTCTAGTGCCCTGTGTAGTCCTGTAAAAGTATAGTGTGTTGTTAGGTAATTACCACCCTAAATGTGTGTACGTGTTCCGTCAGTCTCCTCATGTGTGTGTAGATCCTGTGTTTGGTTTTGTGTGGTTGTTAACAAATAAAGCTAGTGCTTGGCTGGTTAATCGCGTCTCCACTGTTCTTTAGTTCTGAAAAGAACCTGCAAACACCACAATATGCAGTTCTATAAAGCACCACTAATACTAGCAAAAACATACATACAGGTACAGACAGCAAAATGCCAAACTATAAAGGAAACTTTTCACCCTTCTGTATATACTGTAGCTATTCAAAAATCATTTTAAAAAGTTGGGAGATAGTTAACACTAATGAAGCATTATACAGTATACAGATTTTCATGTTTAAACAACCCCGCCTTCTTCTCAAGTTTTCTTAAGTATGTATCATTTCCCTTTCTGTTTCAATTCAAACATTTATGTTGCTTAAAAAAGAAAAAAACAAATGAGTCATTAATAACTTGATTATTAAAAACATCTGTTTGTTACTACAGTACTAAAGTTCAATTGTCTTTCTCAATAACAGCTCTTGTTTTGCTATTTTTACAAAGAGGAATTTAAGGGTATTATCATGATATTTTTATCATGATATTTGTCTAGCGCAATTAAAATACAAACAAGCAATAGTAATACTTTAATGTTAGCATAAAAGTCTATTTTGCCCGATAGTAATACTTTAATGTTAGCATAAAAGTCTATTTTTCTTAAAAGACACGGCAGACCCAAGTCCATTCTCTTTTATTCTTTAAAATGACATGTCTACCTCACACTGAAGTACACACTTGATTAAAACTGGATGCTTTTAATTTAAACTGGCTTCAGAATCTGGCTTCAGATCTCAAAACCTATAACACCTGGAACTTCTCATTTTTAGAAATAAGAAGCTTAGCGATCAGATGTTATAACACTAGAATGTGCAGTATATTTGAATGTTTCTCTTTGGATGGTCACATAACATCTTTTTATTTTGGCTTGCTATGTCATGTTACACAGGTTTAGGCCCATACTGTATACAGTACTTCTAGAACTGAATGACCCTTAATCTTCTCTTAAAAAGTACATAAATATATTAAGAAGAAATTTAACTTTTAAATGTTTCCTTTCCTGCATAAAGCCATTTTCTAATTGCATTAATCTCATGTAGGCTTTCCTAGTTACCCTCAAAATAACCTCTCGGTCCAAATTAATCAAAGCTAATATAAGCTGAGACCTCTCGGTACTGTACAGTATACTTGCCTCTAACTGTTCAAAGAATAATGCTGATGTATAAAACTGTGGTTCAGGGTGTCTTCTTTAATCCAGGATTTTTAGGATTGAAATGGATTTGAGTTTTTGTACAGGACAATGAAAGACATTGCTTTCATGAAAGACATTGCTTTTCATTGGTTAATAATTACCTTTTATTAACCAATAAAAAAAAAACAGCAATCAGCAAATAACCAAATGAGTGTTCCAGCAGAAACTGGAGAGCTATGATTTAGCTTGTGTTTTCATGCTGTGACCTGGTTTTCTTCATGGCCTCTACCGGTCTGAGACACATGTTCTAGGTCTTATCCATCTTAATTTGGTAAATTAAAAGATTAAAACTGAAATATTTTTCTGTGTTTGTTCATACTGTATAAACAAACACCAAAAAAGCTTTGTTTCTCCTTGCGCCTTTTCTATCCTTTTAACTTATGCTACACACAAAACACCAGAATAAAAAACCATTAAGTCCTTCTGACTAATGTTGCTAATTTGCCTGTTTTAACCTGTTGATCTTACTTAACTATCAAAATTTGAGTTATTGATTTCAAATTACTATTTAAAGCTAATAAAGCTTTGATACATTCTAGATTTGCTAAATGTTCTATAGAAAATGCAAACATTTAAACCCCTCCTTTTATTTCATAAGCTTAAAAGATGCATTGCTCCCACTATAAGTACCTTAGGTGATTTGAAACAGCTTTAATTTTACTATTAATCCACACATGCAAAATAATTATTTAATAGTTATCATTTTAAAAGACAAAGCTCCCCTACTACCAGTTGAGAACCCAAATATCAAGTATCAAGTTGGTGTAAACAATATAACTTAAATAGGTATGTTACATTGTTTTATTACAAGATTTTGTGCACAGCAAAAATACATGTTGAAAAGGTAGAAAGCCTATATTAATTGTACACTTTACACTAAACATTTTATATGTGAACATAGAGCAATAAAATGTGATGTTTCAATCCAGAGATGTGACAGCTACTGTGGTCATAATATTAAAATGCAATCACTTTCCTCTGTGGTCCAAAATGATTCACTTCAGTATACTACAGTATATGCCAGTAATTATGCCTTTTCTTCCACAAAGCTCCCTTCCATTACCTTAGAAGATCCACCAACGCACATTAGTACATTAGTAATAGAATTCATTATGAAAGAATCTGCATTAAAACTGTTTTTCAGTAAAACACCTTTTAAAACACAGAAAATCATAACTATTTTCATCAGCACATTAAAAATAATATATTTTAAACAGCACAATAAAATGTGACTACAGGCAAGCTGGGCATTAAAATGCAGTAAGCATATCTCAATATGAATTTATTAGAACAAAGATTAGACCACAATAGCAAAATAATATGTCTCCATGCTTTATGTACTGTATATACTGTGGAGCCACAATATATCCTTGTTTTAAGAACTGAATTGTCTAACCTTGAAAAATGTTCTTCAGCAGTGAGATCCATTGAGGCTACTATACAGTTTGCTGTACTTTAGTGTACTGTACTTCAGTCATGTTATACTGTAGGTCAGGTACTGTATTTCACAAATGTCATAGTGGAAACACAATACCAGAATGCATTTTTATTTCAAACAAACCACCAGGTTTGAAATACTGAATAATTTAATATCCAAAGTCTGTCTTTTATCTCATTAAATAATGTAAAAGAAATGCTTACTGGGGAATTTTTTACATCAAGTGCTTTGTAATTTTCTTTCTGTTTACGCTGATTTTTCATATAAGTTTAAAATCCCAGAAACAGAACAGCACTTGTTACAATGTCAAAGTCTCAGATAATAAACGTTGAAAAGAGCTATGCTGCAGATGGTAAAAGGGGGTAGTTTGCATTTCTCCTCTGCTGGTCTTTCCTGAAACCCATCTTTCTATGGTCATATACTGTAGCTGGACACATTATCGAAAACACAGATTATATACACATCTGTTTAAATTAATAAACTCTTATTTTTATTTATTTTTTTGATATTCTGTTATTAGGTCTTAGCTGCAATGTACATTTATGACCATAGATGTTGGGGACATTAGACTGTGCAAGAAAGGAATTACTGGACGAAGAAAAGGTTAACATTGACACTGGAACTGACTCCTGCTTAGAACAAATTCCCAAGTAAAGAACAGTAAGTCAAACAATTCCTAAATTTTCAAAGGCCTAACTGCACTGACCTAATCCAGCATAGACACAGCTCAAATAATGCCTGTATTCAGTTTTTACTACTTGGAATACTGGTGCACTATTAATCAGTCCTTTAAAACTAGCCAGGGAATGAACAATAAGAAACATTTTTTGGCTACAATTTAATGAAAATGCAACACTAGACAAAATGAAACAACATAAAGGTCAGTATTTTCTTTTTAGTCTCTTATTTAAACACTCACGTGGAGAGTATGCAGAGTATTTGTATTAATCCTGAGTACACCCAGTTCTCCTTATTCATGGGGATATGTTCCTCAACTGTCTACTGATAATGAAAAATGTGTATAGTGGGAAAAAGCTTTCATGAAAAAATACATTAAAAATACATTAAAAATATTACTTCACAGTTTTTTATTATGTAAAGAGATATTATTAACACTTTTAAAAATGAAAAAAGCACCTTTATAGTTACCATATGCAAAAATCGTCAAAAGATTGTAAGTGATGGAAGTGATGAAGCAACGATCAATGCCACACAGAGGAAAATGCTCGTATGAAATTCAAACCAAGCCTCTACCATCTTAGAATGTGCCTCTCATCAGGCATGGCTTGTCCTTACACCATGAAAGATGGATAAGATACCGACAGGGCTGGCCCTTGGGTTAGATGAATTAGGTGACTGCTAGTGTCCTGAGGCCAACAGGGGCCCCCTCAATGTGCAAAACAGCATATGTTTTTAATTGGCACTTTAAAATAAATGTGATCCAGAGGTTCTTTCTGTTGCTGCAGTGCTAATCTTGGCTGTTAAACGTCATTTGTTATAAAATATACACATCTAAAATTATATTAAAATTAAATTACATCTAACAAATAATAAAACATTACAAGCGACCTTTTCCTTGTGTTGCAAACTATGTTGTTTAAAATAGTTTTTAAATGGTTTAAAATTAAAATAATTGAGTTGTAACACACCATCCTTCAAAAGAAAGTATCGTTCAGTCACTGAGAAAAGGAAGTGCAGAAAAGAAAAGCAGGATAAGCAATCTCAAAACAGAGTATGACAAATAAAGTCATTTTAATAATACATTTTGAATTTCACTTGGTTTTGAACAAGTCAGATCCAAAGATAGACAAGTCACATTTTATAGCTAGACATGTAGATTATTAGAAGAATTTTACTACAAGTTAACATACTGTATTCACATTTCACCTTATTACTTTCAATGTTAAAATGCATGTTATCATTATAAAATGTGTTTATTGTTATTTTTTGAAAGTTATTTATTATGTGTTCTTCAAAGATGGTTAACGAAAGTTTTCGAGTTATATAATTAATGTATTTAATTGTTTTAAGTAGTAACATAGGTTTGGGGTGGGAGTCAATAATTGCAAAAAAATTATCAAAAATTATGACAAAAAGCAAAAAGTTCTTTGTTGTCATTGTTGTTAAAAAGCATGTGCAGGGCGGATGATATGACTGTCTTATCATACATATTTCAAAGCTTTTTGTTCCAGTTTAAAATGTACTGTACTTCCCTCACAAAAAAATAAATAAATAAACTCCCAAATGTGTGGAAAAACATTTATCTGTCTGTCCTATTAGTCCCATTATCAGGGATTAAAATATACTTTAAAATAAGATTTACAAAATAAGATTTACAAATCTTCTTCCATTGATTGATATTGAAAATCAACGATAAGTAATGATAAACATTGTAAAACAGGGAATCTTTTGAAAAATGACTAGCAAAAAAGGTAAATTCAACAAGGAAATAAGACAAACCATAATTGTAGTTATGTTTTTTCTATGAAGGAAACTCTGCATGCTGAAAGCTCTCAACATACAACCAATAATAAGACATTCCAATGAAAAAGATGTATTGGTACTTTAAAATTGTTGAATGTTTCCCTAATTTTTCTTTGTTCACCAGCACTGGACCTGAATAAAATTTCTGGTCTGATAGGGGCAACTGACAAGTTGGGAGGCTGGGACATTTACTGCTCTGTCTCATTTGAAGGCAGCATTCTAATTCCGAATGTTCTTGGTTTACATACAATTGGCACTTCCTTTCAAGATACAGTAAAATGGAAGCCACTTTCCATTTAACAAATTCAAATAACCCACAATTTCATCATATCAAAAGGCAATCAGTTGTGGCCAGCTTTGATCTGTTTTTTATACAAATTATGTACTGTATGCAGTAAAACAGCGGTTACATTATTAAATAAACAAACCTAATAGTCTGTTTTCTCACAAACACTGCCTCACTTTTGAGAAAGATTTTAAAAAATCTTTAAATGCCTCTAGCTGGTCACTTGTAAATCTAACATTCTTCACAGAATTGAATTTCATATTCCAGTTAGTGTTGTTCTTTATTTTGTTTTGAAAAATCATACAGTAAATATACAGTACATTTGCCATTTGCAAGCTTTCAGGTCTTTGCTCTAAATGTCAATGTACAATATTAAAAATAAAAGTCAGTAACAATGACAGAACCATACAGGCTACTTGCCTTCTGTTCTAAAGGCAGTAGACTTTTGGCCATTCTTAAGATTCTCCTTAAATTGTGTGTTTTGGTATACCCTTCTGCCATTAGGTTACATCTATCTGGATTTCCCTTCAACCTTTTATCAATGTCTTCATCAGTTATATTGATAGACTATTGAGTCTGGCTCAACACTTATTATACTTGCTCCAATTTCTGTGGAGTGCCTTAAAGTCAATTTCTTGTATGTACTGTATATGCAAATATGGTCCCTAAAATATCAATATTGGTCTACATTTACTAAACAGCTTTTGGGAGAACAACAATTCCTTGTCCATTTAAATCAAATGTCTTAAAACAGTGTTAGGTATTAGAGCCCTTAAAAGGTTAATTTATCTGCCCAATATTCAGCTGTTCCTCCCTCCTCTTTTTTTAAATTGCCTTCCCATTTGAAAATATTTTTTGTGCATATTCTTAGACCTTATGAAATAACCAGCATCTCCCTTCTTACCAGCTAATTCCAATTTTAAACTAGTTACTGTAAATTATTTTCTTCTTCATTTAATTCAGGGTATGGTTCCTAGTCACCTTGCAAGGCAAATTAATAAGAAAATTAATTAGCAGTTTCTCATCTGCATTATCTTTCATCCTTTATGAAGCAAAAACGTGTGTGTTTTCTATTATGATCAAATAAGGTTATAAATGTAGTCCTTCATACAATTTTGCACTCTATAACGGCAATGACAACCTTTAATTATAATTGAAATGAAAAATAAAAAAACAATGTACTCGGAAAAAAATATTTTATGTACATTGTATTTTATATATATTAGTGTCACGATCGCTACTCCCCCTCTTAAGGGCGCTCCAGCCCTTCCTTATTCTGCTCCATTACCTGCACCTGTTTTAGTTCTCGCCTCACCTTAAAAGCCAGAAGCAGGCGTCACCCCGACGCTTCTTATTGAATCCCGTTTCGTGAGAGCCCTGGCTCCATTATGGTTTTAGTTTCCTGTTCCTGATTCCCTGCCCCGCTGGTCCCGACCCGGTTCTGTTTTTATTTGAATACAAACAGACTTTTGGGGAGATAGAATTAAGCATTTGTATAAGTCAAGTGATTATCAGCTCTCCAATGAGATAAAAAACACATTTGTAAACAGAATCATATTTTTGGTCCACAAATAATGATCATTTCACAATATATTAATGTTTTTCAACTGTGTCCACTGAGATTGAAAGGTATTTTGAATTTTGTGATATACAGCATGCTGTACAGTTAGTGGAAATCAGGGTGAATCTTAACAAAAGCACTTCTGCTCTTATACAGTGGGAATTCTCATTTGCACAGAACCACAGAGTACAAAGAAACTGCAAGAATTAACAATTCACTATGCTATTAAATTAAAATTAAATTATTTAATTTACTAGAAATTCTGAATAGCTACTGTATGCTCTTATGATTGCTCAATAAACATAGAATGCTCCTGTTAAATGAGTAAAGATAAACAATTAGTAAAATAAAAAATAGGAACATGTCAAGGCAGTGTAATTAGATATTTGTGATGTAATAGATTATTTATTTGCTGATCATCAACATCAACATAACATATTACATTGATTCAAACTGGTATGATATATTGTAAATGGCAATGCCTTTAAAAATCATAATAGCTTGTGTGTTGTCATTTTCCATTTTTTAACACTGCTGTAATCTCCTGTCATAGTTAAAGTACTGTTTAGTCACACAACAAGTAAAATCAGTTTAGATGTGCAGGCACTTTTGATTATACTACAGGGGAGTCACCCACTCAAATTAACATTTATTACAAGAAGTGAGTACCTGATAGGACCTGAAAGGTCTGTTATTGTTTTTGACTGCACTTATGTTTAATCTCTAATTACCAAACTGAGTCAGAGACAAAAAATAATAGTTAAATTATGTTTTCCTTTTCTTTTCTCCAACAGCAGTAGTGATAAGCGGCCTATAATACATCACATGTTTTAACTCCTGCCGTAGTGCTCACCTGGTTCCTATTGAAGTATTTGGTTTTATTTTAGTTAAGGTCTAGTTGTTACCATCTGTACATGTACATTCCACTTAGGACCTGACCCAGAAATATAGTCAAAAAAGGAGAAACAAGCAGAATATAAGAAGAAACAATAAATAATGGCTTTTTACAGTTTGCTCCAATCTAGTTATTCAGTAGAATCAGGGCAGAATTGTGAGGTTCATTAGACATATAGTGCTTTACTGAGTCTAATAATAATTCAACTGCAGTGATTCCTGAAAGTCCTCTGGGCTATCTGAGCACAAGTCAGCCGTAACCTACGAGTGCAAAGGAAAGCCAAGGCCTTGGAGCTGACATAGCTGTCATACTCATGCATTTGACTTTCTGGATCTTTGGTAGGTTGGCAGACCTGACCTTATCTGACCTCATATGTTCACCTCCCAGCTATCAAATCCACCTATGCTCCAGGCGAACCTGTTCCCATATTCCTTTCAGGTCTGTAATGTGTTTCACTGAGTTAATGACTAGCCACAAAGAACTGACAGATCCCAACATGTGGAACCAGAAGGGCTGCCTCCCACTGAATTCACCAAACGCTCCTCTGTTTTGAACATTTACTGTAGAAACCTTCTTCAATTTTTTATTTCTTTTTGCAGTGTAGTTTAGAGGAATTACTGAAATCAATTTGTGTGATTTCTGTAGCCCATTCAATACAACACATGGTAATACAGATAAAAAGTATTTAGAATTGCTGTTGTTTATTGTACAATTTTTTTCAGTTTTATCAAAATTCACAGAGTTTACTCCTAAGAGGACTTTTCTTACATGTTAAGTGTTGGAATATAGGGGATGATTATATCTACTGTATATTTCTACATATGAGGTTACTGTGTCATTGCCAAAAATAAATACAAAAATGTGTTATCTTTACAAGTAGGCAGATTTTGTTCACTTAAATGTCGTTTCTCACCTCATGTACATACTGTATAGCATTGCTTCAATTATAACAGTCAATATTTCTCTATACAATATTTTTTCTATTCCTCTATTACCTAGGACTTTCCTCGGATTCCCTAAGTGGTTTGTTGAAAGGACAGATGCTACCACACTGACGGTGTTCATCAGAAAGTCATCAGATCACTAGCATTGTGCATAGTAATGCTATGTTATCACCCTTAATACTGAATGGAAAAACTAACCAAGAGAACTCATGTGGTGAGGCTCATTCTGATCTTCTCTTTTTTAAGGTCGAGATCAAGAGGCTGTGAGTCATTTCAATTGGGTTTTGCAACTGTTTTTGATTTGTGGAAATCAGAATTAGTCTGATGATTTGCTCTGCTTTTACTCTCATTGACAGACAGTTTAGTTCATGAGATCATTGTGACTCGTGTGGAATGTAGTCTATTGCCAGTGAATATTTACAGATGCAAAGGTTTGTCCACATTTAGTATACAGTACTTGGAAAATAGGCAAAGGCTACTTTAATTACTGTATGTTCTTTTAGACAGGTATACATACATTTTTCTAGGTTTTCATTTGTAATTATGTTTCAGAATGTTCGAGCATTTGTTTTTCACTTTGGGGTTTGTGTGTTACAATGTGTAAATAAGGGTAAAATAACATGATTTAGTGTGTCTTGATGTCAGACTGTTAGGCCACAAAATCTGTTACTTTCAATAAGCACTTTATATTGCATATGCATCTTGTGTGTTTATTCAGTATGATTTATAAGTGTTTTGGTTTTTCATGGGTATTCACCCTGCACTTGTTTTTCTTTTTTTTTATCCGATCTTTGGGAAATTAGCTTCCAACATTAGCGTGTAGGGTGTAAAAATATATATTGAATCTGTTTCATATTTGTAATTAATTAATATGTTTTTATTATCTATGCAACAGAGAGTGATCAGAGTGTAATCTTAAAAGAAAACCAGCCTACATAGTCAGCTTTCCATTCCAAATAATGACTGGTTTTATACTGTCAGGGTGCTTGCTCTTTTCCCATGAAAAAATCCAGACTTTTTCCAGGCAGCCTTTTAAATTTTCAAAACCCATCTAGAACTTTTGTCTTTCATTAAACATGCTTTGTTGACATTTTTCTTGTGACTAATAATTCTACCCATTCTAATGATTGAAACCTCAAATAATTAATGGACACAGAACAAATATCCACATTGCAGTTTTTGTCACTTTACTGCTTTTTTCTGCTGCTTCGGACACAAAACTAACAGAACAGAGTGTAAGAAATTTAGCCCCTTTTGGTTTAGATATTGTGAGTAATGAGGTATATTAAAAAATTTCAATGCAAACAAGTTGATTACAAGCTTACGAGAAGACCGTCACAAAGGGATGTTACAGGTAGATAGCTAAACTAGTTGGCCTCATCGCAGTCGAGGGAAAGTGCGGAGATGCCTATCCGCAGTTTTCTTCTGTCTCTCAGCAGTGTGCACAAGCAACCTTTTGGCCCAATCCCAGAGCTTTTAAAGGTTGGAAATATAATAATAATAATAATAATAATGATAATAATAATAATAATTAACTTTATTTTATATAGCGCCTTTAAAGGTGGCTTTTCAAAGCGCTTTACAGGATGACAATAACAATAAATAAGAAGACTACAACAATAAATAAGAAGATTTCACAAAATAGGACACAATTATAATTACAACAATACAACAATAACAATAGAGGAGACCGTGGAAGGTGGTATTAAGAAGAGCAGAGGGGTGAAGAATGGAACCAGTTAAGTAAAGGCTTTTCTGAAGAAGAAGGTTTTGAGTCTGGATTTGAAGGAGTTTAGAGAAGGTGACTCTCTAATATCCTTGGGCAAAGAGTTCCAGAACTTGGGGGCATAGCAGGAGAAGGCCCTGTCGCCCATACAATGTAGACGGGCTTGGGGGACAGTAAGGAGGGCAGAATTTGAAGAGCAGAGGTTGTGACGTGGGGAGTAGGGCGATAAAATTTCAGACAGGTATTGAGGTGCCAAGCCATGTAAAGCCTTATAGGTGAGCATGAGGATTTTAAAGTCTACGCGGAATTTGACCGGAAGCCAGTGCAAGGACTCCAGGATAGGAGTAATGTGAACACTTGCACTAGACCTGGTCAGGTTTCTGGTTGCTGAATACTATGGTTTGGACATACTGCAGCTTGTTCAGAGTAGATTTAGATACCCCAGGGAGTAGAGCATTGCAGTAGTCAATTAGAGAGAATACAAATATGTTGATCAGCTTTTCAGCCACAGTTAATGATAGCATAGGGCGTAGTCTTGCGATATTTCTAAGGTGAAAAAAAGATGTTTTGACAGTATGCTGTACATGTGGGTCGAATGTTAAGCCAGAATCGAATATAACCCCAATATAAATATATTCATTGTATCTGCAGTGAGATAAATCGGTAGCAAACGTAGTTAAGGAATTATGAGCATACTGTACTCCACCCAATGAAGAAGAGAGACCCAATTATCTTGTGTGGAGGACATATAGGCTCTTAAAAAGGTCTGTAAGTCCTGGTTAACCCGCTTCATTTGTCTGTTAGCTAGAGGATGATATGCCGAGGTCAGAGAAACAGAGGTTCCTAGAGTTGTACAGAAAGTTTTCCAAAAACCAAAAAATGGTGGACCCTGATCAGAAACAACATCCTTTTGGATACCATGGAGTCTGAAGACATTCTGAGTCTGCTAGTTATTTTGCTGAGGATAAAGCAGGTGGAGGAATGAAGTGAGCAGACTTGGAGAAATGATCTACGATAACTAATATTGTCGTGTGTCCTTGAGATTCAGGGAGGTCTGTGATAAAATCAACCAAAATGTGAGACCATGGGCACTCCGGGATGGGTAAAGGTTACAATAGGCCGGTCGTCCTCTGACATGGAGATTTGATTCTAGTGCAGACTGGGCATGCTCGGATGTACTCCGTAATGTCCTCCTTCAAGGTGGGCCACCAGAAATCTCTGGAGATTAACTCAAGAATTCACTGGATACCCGGATGACCTGTAAAACGAGAATCATGGTCCCATCTCAGGATAGAGGTCCTGACAGAATTAGGTACAAAGAGTCTGTCGGGAGGGCACTGAGGTGGAAGTGGGCAACCATTCAGGGCACGCCTAATCCCTTCTTCAATATACCATCTAATTGATGCAATGAATTTGTTGGGTGGAATGATGGGTTCTGGATCTGGTGAAAGTTCAGATGGATCGTGAAAGCGGGAGTGGGGAATCTGCTTTAATATTCTTAGATCCCAGGGTGTAAGTGCTAAAAAAACACAAACAAGAAAATAAAGACTACCTGCCAAATATTTTGGAAAATGTCATTGGAAGACAGTGGGAGCACTCATAGTGTCCATGAGTGGTTATGAAAACAGGCTTCCATTCATCACCCTCCCTGATGCGACTAAAGTTATAAGCCCCACGCAGGTCTAATTTGGAGAAAATAGTAGCGCCGTGTATGGACTCTAGAGCAGTGGCCGTTAGAGGCAATGGATATCTGTTCTTTACCGTTATATCCTAATGGTTTATACAAGGTCGGAGACCCCTTTCCTTCTTCTCAACGAAAAAGAAACTGCCACAGGCAGGTTAAGTTGATTGGCGTATAATCCCAGCTCTTGAATGTGGTTTTCTAGGGCCTTAGACTCAGTGTTAGTAAGGGGTTAAATTTTCCCTTTTGTGGGGAGGGTGCCGGGAAGGAGGACTATGGAACAGTCATAAGGATGGTGAGGAGGAAGAGAAAGGGCCTTTTGTTCACTGAAAACCTCCAATAAATCTCTGTATTGAAGTGGATTCTTGGAGATATCAGACTGTGGGAGGTCTACATGAGCTACATGGCATCGGGGCCCCCTGGCTAAACGTTGACCAGTGACCAGGAGATATATGAGTCATGTTTACGAAGCCAAAGATAGCCAAATATGAGGGGATAAGAAGGAGATTCCAATAGGTAGAGTTGGATCTGTTCAAAGTGAGTGGAACCCATCTTCCACAGAGGGACAGCTCTATGGTTTGCCAAGAGATAGGGCCGGACAACATGGGGGTGCCGTTGAGGTTTGGACACAAATGGGGGAGTTGACAGATAGTAAAGGTATATTCCAGGTTTTAGCAAGGGAGATATCTATGAAGTTCCCAGCCACTCCCAAGTCTACAAAAGCAGAAAGAGGTAAGCGATTATTAGACCAAGATAACATAGCTGGGAGATAAAGGCCAGAAGGGTTCTTGAAAGAATGTGAAAGTTCACATACGTCTTGGGTGTGTTGCCGTCTCAGTGATCTGACTGGACAGGTGACCCGAAGGTGAACTAATTGACCACAGTATAAGCAGCATCATTCTTTTTGACGTCTTTCTCTCTCAGCGGGACTGAGGCATGAGTGCGCTACTTCCATAGATTGATCTGATGTGACAGGTTGAGCTGGAGAAGGCAAAGGTGGGACCCAATGATGATCTTGATATTTTTCCAGATGCCTTTCTCGAATACTATTATCCAGTTTTACAATTTTCTCAATAAGCTCTTCCAGAGTTCTGCAATCTACTGGTAGCACTCTAAAGTGATCCTTAAGCTCTTCTTATAAGCCTTGTCGAAACTTGAAAATAAGAACCTCCTGATTCCAAGAAATCTTCCGCCAACTCAATGGCATATTCTTGCGCAGAACGTCTGCCCTGCCGCAGCGATGATAAACGGGTGGGCGCTAATTGCCCTGGGTCAGGTCGATCAAAAATTTTCCTTATTGTTCCTGAAATAACTTGAAGTCATTGATTCCCTCCCTCGGCCCACTAGAGCTGTAGCCCAGTCTTGCGCCCTCCCAGTTAGTAAGGGAATCAAAAAAGCTACCTTTTCCCTAGAGGTAGAAAAGCTTTTCCGATGTAGGTCGAAAAGGAGGGAGCACTGTGCTTAGAATCATTGGAATTTAGCTGGGTGTCCATTGAACCTTTCAGGAAGAAACAGAGGTGCAATCCGAGAGGGTGGGCTGGTGGAGGTGTAGAAACAGCAGGAGGTATAGGCGGGGCCATAGGAGCTGGTGTGCTAGACAAGTTTGTTAGCTGCGTAGAAATCTGACGGAGAGAAGCTTGGAGTTGCATTAGAGCTTGAGAATGCTGATCTAAAAGATTGCACATGGCATCAACCTCTGCAGGATCCATTTTTTTTTTGGCTCAGTATTAAGATACGAAAGTAACAGATAGACAGGTGAGTAGAGAAGGATCTTGTGCAGGGGTGAGAAATCCGAAAACCGTATTCCGAAGCGCTAGCAAAAGGTGAGTAAGCCAAAAAACCACAAGAGAACAGTTCTGAAACACAATCTGAACCAAAACCCAGGAAGATTGAGACGTTTGAAAGGCAGAACATGAAGATCCAAAAACAGCTGTCCAAAAGCGAAATCCAAAGAACGAAGTCAGAGAGAATCAAATGTCGGAGACAGAAGTTACCAATCCGAAAACGTCAAGTATCAGGAGTGAGCTTCCAAAATACTGAGCAATGAGAGATCTGCTAGAGCATCCTAAAATAGTGAAGTGCAGAAGGTGTGTTGATTATTCGGAAAAGGTGAATGGTTAGGTATCACTGAAAGGTCTCCGCCTTCTTAAAGGGACAGTATGGGAAGCCAGGAATGTAACATTTCCAGATTTTCCAGATCTGTGCAAGTACCTTGACTGTGATTCCCCTCAACCCCTCCCTTGGTGATGGACATCTGAAACAACAATTGAGTCATTCTAAGTTCAGATGGAGGCTTATCATTAGTGGGTTGCACTATTAGTGGTAGTCAACAGAGATCATTTTATTTCCAGATGGCTAAACTTCAGGGTAGGAATTGGGAATGTATGTATGTATGTTACAAGTGTTCAAGGAACCATCCATCAATTTTCTATTTATCAGATACAGGGTCACAGGGAGCAAGGCAAGGATACACCCTGGATGGGATGTCATCACCTACATAACAACAAACTGCAGCCTTTCCACATCTGATCCATTGCAAACTGTGTGGTTCTAATACACATAATCCAATATTCACCCTTAACTTTCTGTCTTTAAAGTCAGAGCACAATTCTGTTAAAGAAGTTAATTATTTTAATGATGGAAGTATAACAAAACTTTACTTATATCACTTTACTAATATCACTTGGGAGTGGAGGATACAGTACAGTCATCTATCTGCTACACAGAGCTAACTCTCACCTGGAGAAGACAGGGAGCATTGTGAGAGTTATGAGACTTCTCCAGTGCCTTTAACACCATCCATCCACCTTTACTGAGAGATAAGCTAAGGGCGGTGCAGGTGGACACTCCCCTGGTGTCCTGGGTTATAGACTATCTGACCTCCAGGCCACAGTATGTACGGCTACAGAGCTGTGTATCCGAACAGGTTGATAGCAGTACTGGGACTCCACAGGGGACTGTCCTTGCTCCATTCCTGTTCACCTTTTACACCTCTGACTTCAGGCACAACTCTGAGGCATGTCATCTGCAGACGTTTTCGGATAACTCTGCAATTGTGGGGTGTTTTAGAGAGGGGAGGGAGGAGGAATATAGGAGCTTGATTACCATCTTTGTGGAGTGGTGTCATCTTAACCATCTCCAGCTAAACACCAGCAAGACCAAAGAAATGGTCATGGACTTTCAAAGGAATAAGTCTCCGCTGAACCCTGTTTCCATCCAGGGTGAGGACATAGAGGGGGTGCAGTCCTACAGGTACTTAGGGGTACACCTGGATGATAAGCTAGAGTGGTCTGGTAACACTGACGCCCTTTACAAGAAAGGTCAGAGCCGACTATATTTTCTTAGGAGGCTCAGGTCCTTTGGTGTGTGTGGAACACTGCTACACATCTTTTAGGAATCAGAGGTAGCAGTGGCCATCTTCTACGTTGTTGTGTGCTGGGGCAGGAGCATCATGGCAAGAGATGCAAATAGGCTCAATAAACTTATCAAGAAGGCTGGCTCTGTGTTGGGGCTGAGCTTTGACCCCCTGGAGGTGGTGGCTGAGAGGAGAATGCTGACCAAGCTCACAGCCATCATGAACAATGCTTCTCATCCGCTTCATGGGACTGTTATTGGGAAGCGGAGCACTTTTAGCAACAGACTGCTCCAGCTATGGTGTTCAAGGGAACATTTCCGTAGGTCTTTCCTCCCGGCGACTGTAAGGGTGTATAATGGTGCCCTAGACTAGGACTGTTAGCCCTTCACTTTTTTGGACACTCAATCTGTATGTACCTATGCACATTTTGCACATATTTTATTGTTTTTACAGTGACTATGATCATATTTTGCACACACCTATGTATTTATTTTTATTTATTTATTTTATTTAATATTTATTTTGTTTTACTGTACATACTCTAATTTTTCGTCTATTCTAATGTCTGTTTTTTTTTGCTTGTCTTGGGCTGGACTGCTGAACACATCAATTTCCCTTCGGGATCAATAAAGTCTTATCTATCTATCTCTAATTATATTATGTACTACATAACCACATGGTTCCTACTACTTTTTTGTAGTCTTTAGAGTTCAGCTTCCTTCTTTCCCCAGATGCTTTCTCCCCCCCCCCCCCCCCCCCCACAGTCCAAAGACATACAGTACTTGTAGAACAAGAGGGTTCAGGGAAAAATGGCCCTAATGTGAGTTTGTGACTGTTTGAGTCCTTAGAAGAAAAGTGGTGAAATACTTTGAGAACGATGACATCAGATTCTAATTCAAAAAAGGTTCTGAATTACTATTTCTTAAATGATTTTAAGACCACCTTTTTTACACAAGGTTAAACCCATTGATAACACACTCCAAGATCATGAGAGGTATATAAATAGGTGAATATTGGGCTGTGGAGAGATCTCTCTTTAGCTCACCGGGCTGGGTCCCTGTTGAGTGACGCGGGAGTCCTGGGTTTGAGCCCCCGACGGTGCGGCAAGGGCGCCCACCTGAACCCCATTGAGTTACAATATTCAGTGTCACCACCTTTGCTGAATAAACATTCTGACTTTTAATGTATAAATTCACCTAAGATATGTACTATACAGTATGCACTGATTTTGTGTATGAATTCATTTTTTCATAAGTTTCAAATGAAAATTCACTCTGCCTTGTATTAATATTAATTATTATTAAATACTTCCAAAATACATTACAAAATACATACAATACAAAATACTTCCCAGAAGAATCAGAAATGAAACTAGCTGTTACCCTCTGAAGTGTATTTTTAGAGCCATCAGTAAAAAAAAATATATATATATATGATTTTTTACTTTCCTATTAAATATACTTCACTTTTCTAGTCAGGTATTGCTATGTGAAAATATGTAAAACATGCAGAATAATTTAGTGTAAATTCTATTCTTAAACCGCTGTTTTATAGCTTAAATTATTAATTAGAATCCTAGAATAAAATGATACAACCAAAACATTTAAATCATTGTAATTGTATGTAGTTGCTTCACAAATGAAAAATATAGCATTCATATCAATTTTCCACATTTGGATGAATGTGAATACATACAAAGAAAACTGCATTGCTTCTTGAGGGCTTCTGTCTTACAGTAATTAAAACAGTCTGCAATGTTGAATGTACCTTTTGTGTGTCACCAACATTTAGACTTTAACTCCATTTGTATTTAAAAATACCATTTAAATGTAAAGCCCCATACCATTCATACCCAATTCATGTAAAAGGCATAACAGATCTCTTTTAAACTAAACAATGTGCATATCTACAGTATATTGAGTGCTAACTGTAAACCTCAACAGGGCAAAGACAAAACTAGTATGAAAACACTTCCTTCCACGGCTAAGAAGCAAATATTGACATGCACCTTCAAAGCTTGCTGAAAGTATTGATTACATGTCAAGCAAAAGACATTAATTCAATTCAGTTCCTTCACATTTGCAGTCTGACATTTCTTTTCTAATTGTGTTTTTTTATTCACAATCCAGGGAAAGCTTAAAAAAAGAAAAACAATGATCCCCATTACCAATATATAACATAAAAAAACAAATATGCTACCATTCAGAAAACACCTTCTAAGCAAAATGTATGAAAAATTACATGATAGCCAAAAGACAGTTAAAGGTCTTACCAATTCACCATGGCTCAAAGTAGAACATGTTCACTTACCTGGAAAAGAGGGAAAAAAATAAAAATCAATATGCTTTCAGTCAATTGTATTCCAGTAGCAATTTCTTAGTTTTCAGCACTTAAGTACCATGAAAAAGAACATCTTTACCACCAGTTATGTCAGAAGATGTCAAATTGAATACGAAATGTTTTGTCTCACAAAAGTGTATGTTTTGTTGTTTGAAAAAAATAAATACATTATTTGAGACAAAATCTTAAAAACATACTTTAAACGTCATTAAATATCTAGTGCAAAATTAATTGCAGTAAATGTAATAATGTTGTACACAAAATCATTTTTAGACAATGTATACACGTAGTAAAAAAGGCACATTCTTCGACCTGCATGTAATAACTACTGAAAGAAGCTAGTCTGAAAAATGAATACATTGCAACAATTTTCTTTAGATTCATTAATTTACAAAATTACTTACTTAAAATTACAATTACTTAAGTAATACTAAATTTTACTGTTTCATGAACAGTAAAATTTAGTAATATAGTATTTCAAATCATTTATCCACATTAATTTGAAATTAAAAGACAGTGATTAAAAGAGAGGGATTTTTAAAACCATTCAAGACTAGCAGTTTTCACATTTTCTTGTTTCCAGTCATGACACTCTGAAGTAGGAATTAATATTTGTTATACAGTATATACAACCTACAAACCTACCAACCTATATATAGATAATAATATGAAAGAAAAATGGGCATTATTCCAAACCTTTACTGTGGCAAACCTAAATGAATTTAGCTACACCAAAATAATCTGCCATGGAGAATGGGCATATATTTCACCAATCCAGCGAGACTTGTAGTGCTTCCACCAAACTGAGTTCCTGGGGTTTTTAACACTTACAGTATACAATCAACATATGTTTTCTCTAGTTTTTGCTGACACTGTAAGTTATCTTCCCCTAAGGTGTCTTGAATGTTTTTAATAAAACATCAAATATAAATTAATATGTATGCATCAATTTATAATTTCACAAATAGGGAACACCATAGAAAGCATCTGAATACCACTGTAATAAACCACTGTACTTTTGGTGGCAGAGACTTGTGCAAGGAAAGTAAACTGTCCAAAGGACAGGGAAAAGCTAAATTTATCTGTTCTGATAAGGGCTACATAAACTTTATAAATTAACCCTTTCTTTAATTACTTTTGGAAATTTTGTTATAACCTCTCTTTTTGGATCTTGACCTTGTACTGTATGACAGACAACAAGATTTCCTTAAGGGCTGTCAGTTTCTGTGAGCTGAGGCACAATCTTCAGAAGCATCTTGGTCTGTTATCTGTCTTTCCAGCACGATTTAGACATATAAGAAATTGAAAGTTAATGTACCAAGAGCTTTCATTATCTGACCTGACCCATCCTAACTATTAGCATCTTAACAGCAGAGACAGGAGACCAATATGTCACCCCCCTAAAGATGGAAAAGGTCAGCTGGGACAAGTGGAGGAAGGCATCAGTAAAGCAATATAGAAAAATACTGCATGGCATATTACATGGTACACAAGGAAAACACTTTCCATTAATATTGCAAATGACATACAAATATGTTAAACTATTACTGGAAGAATGATTAGTTTTGCGACTATACTACAGATTTCTGCAGTTTCCATTGCTTACACAATCAATGCTTTTCTTTCTCTGAGCATTTAAAATGCCATTGTACTGTATTTTTTTTAACACATATGGTTAAAACATATGGCACTGAATCAAGTTTACCTCAGTAAGAAATGACCGGTAAATAAAGAAATTAAGGAAAATGTAAATTAACACTTTAAGATATTTTCAAGTGTAATAGCAAGAATCAGATCCTTCAATACAGACCAAGAAACTTCAGTTACAACATCACTCTCGTTATTGTTTTAAGAAAACATGTGACAGAGAAAAGAATATCTTTCATGATTTTCCTAACCCAAAACACAAAGCTCTACCACATTTTTGTAAGTTTTAAAAACAGAGCCCCATAAATCAAAGTAGGTATTTATCCGATGACAGAAGCAAACTTTTTAAAAAGAAGTGCTATAGCTCTTGCACAGCTTCCGGATATATTAGCCTACGTCTGCACAATGCCAGGATGTAAGTGAAGCCAAAAATGAATTTTACTGGAAATAACAAAAAAACACAGGGCTTTCAACCAAGTGTATATGCCACTTGCAGTAAAATTTAATCACGCACAGGACACACACCTATGAACAATGTATTTAAAAAAAAAATCAGCTTTTACCAAATGCAAAGATGACTGTCAATTTATTACAAAGCTCTTTTGAACTACAATACTTTGTAGGAGGAATTGACAACTCTAGTCCTCTGCTTTGCATTCCATCTCTGGTCATGTTGGCTTAATGAAACACATTATTTGGAATGAATGAAGGTTATTCCTATTTTTAGGGCTAAATCAATTTTTAATTGAAAAGTGCCAGGCAGGGAGAAAGGCAGACTAATGTGGATGAAAAAGGAAAAAAAAATAAAGCACTGGCAGGAGGAGCAAGGATTTGCTTAGCCGGTCAGCAAGAAAAAGAACAAGTGAGGCGCAAGGTCTCAGGCGACAGGCCGTCGGTCAGAATCAGGGAGCCTTGGCTTCGGTTTGGAACCAACAGCCAAGCTCTCCGAAAAAAGGGGAGCACATTGGTCTCTTAATGAGGTATAAATGCAATATATTAGAGCCTGTTTAGGAATGTAAATTATTTCTGCTTAAGCATAAATGCTCATTTTCAAAAAGGAACTGAAATGATATTAGGCATCCATGGTTATATACATGTTCATTATAATTACAATTGTTTTGAGAAGTATCTGTAAACAGCATCCTTTGTATTTCTGACAAGTCTTGTGAAGGTTTAATGAAACCCTAAGAACTGTCCGTGCAAATCACTTTAATGAAACTAGCTGTTTTTTTTCTCTCTCAGGCTTCTTCATGGTGAAAGAGAGGCCTAACACTCTGTTTTCTGAAAAATAGAAGCTGTTTAAAATGCTTTTTCTGGTCAATTTTCTGGTCAAGAAAACATTCAAATTATGTTGTATTAACCACTGGATCAGAATCATCCTTGAGAGACTGGGACTGCCCTAAATGGTTGATCTGAAAGCAATCAATAATTAAAGAAAGGATGTGCTCTAAATTGTGACTACTGTGTGTCACTGCTAGATAACACCTCAAGCCGAACACAATTCTTAATACATTTCTGTTTAATCATCATTTTGCCTCCTATTTCTTTCTGTCCAAGGGTACTCTTCTTATTAGAATGTAAGTATTTTCTGGTGATCTTTATGTGTATACATTCTACATAGATCAAGACCCCCTCTGCTTAGTGCAAGGGTTCTTCTTGTCACAGCTGAAACGTGGTGAAGAAATAATAAAACATATACCTTTAATCACTTAATGTGTTTATAGAAAAAATACATTCCAGTCTTGCAGATGACAAACATTACTGTTATTTGATAGTTAAATAATGCTCTAAACATTATCTCATCTATAAATGTCCATCCATCTATACATCCACCCATTTAATAAAGATTTGTATAACTCTGACATGAGTATTTTGAATGTGATACCATTATTAATAAATTTCAATTCTATACTTGGTAGAGGCAAGTGTGCTCTGAAATCTGGAGAAATAATTGACAGTTGTGTTTAGTATAGTTTGTGTACTCACTGAGAAACATTAAATGGAGTTATAACACTGCATTTAAATCTACAGTTATCTTACCTGAAATTAAACATCTTAACCCTAGTTCTTCTCCCACACTTTATCACCAGACTAGCTTGGGAAGTCTGATAGTAAAACTTGATTGTCTGGAACCTTCAAGATGAAGCATCAATATTTTTCCAATGGTGTATGACATCAATGGTAAGTACTATTTCAAGTCATATCAATCAGTCTAGCAAAGATTTTCTTTCTCCTACATTCTTCAGACAGTTTTAATAGGAAACATTCATCAAAACATTTGACAATGAGCTACTAATTCAGAAATCTAAAATATATTCTACCATCTTTATTTAATCCTCCCACTTTCCTTTGTTCTGACTTTCATCTGAAGTGGGAATTGGTGCCCTTTTGTCCCCCAATGGTCAGGGCTAGAAAATTGACATTCACTCTGACACACATGAAAGGGGTCATCCCTGGATAGCGAAACAGGTTATGATATTTTAGCCAAACTTTCCCATCCCTGAACTAATTTCAAAGGAGTTCAATCTTTTTTGTATCTTAGCAAAATGGTATACAATATCCTAAACAAGGCCTAAGTGGGTTGAACAATTTTAGCATAATATCCATTTTCAACTACTGAAAATATCCTCAAATTCAGGGGATTCAATTAATTTAGAAGTTGAAAACAATGTATGCACATAAACAACTAGGCAGTTATATTATTTTTAGGTTTTATAAACCTCTTCAAGCTCAGTTCATGTTTTTGCATGCAGTACCCTGTACTTTTCTACATTAAATAACATCTGCGAAGTGTTTGCCCTGTCCTAAACTTCTTCTAAGTCCTTTTAACTTACATTTTTTAAGCAATGTCTGCTGTTTTTTGAATAGTTAGGTAATAGTTAGGTGCTAAACATTATACTGTCCTTTTTTTATAGCAAATTTGACTAGAATGCAAACTCCTCATCTATGAATTGGAGTCACTCTGTTCTCCTCCCCACTTATAGCTGGTGTGTGGTGCGAGTACTGGGGCAGTGTTGCTGCACATTGGTGTTGGTGGAGGGGACTCCCCATTACCTGTAAAGCACGTTGAGTGGAGTGTCTACTATATATACTATATATATAGTTGTAAGCAATTATTAATTATTTAATTACATTAGCAATAGCGCTGGTTCTGTTAACGTTCCCTGTAGTATTCCAGTAATTACAATATACAAATTTGAACATTTACTTCTTATCTGTACCTTATCTTTTCTATTTAATTTTCCTTTAAGTTATTTTTGCTTGAATGCCTGAATGCCTTGCATAATACTGCTATACTGTCAGTAACAGTGAAGCAGTATAAGGCAAGAGACTCATGTGCAGGTCAGGAAACAGACAAACAACCAAAATATAATCCAAGTGACAAAGAAACAGCAAACCAAGGTAAAAATCTAGAGATGCTACTAGAATGGGCAATTCAAGAACCCTTAAAGAAGACAACCGTTGTCTAAGAACTGAAGATACTGTAAATAACTGGAGAATGCTAAGACTAGTAACTAAAGTTTTAGACTAAGCATGAGACGACGAAAAGGCAGGTCTTAACTAACCGATAGGAATAGAGTCTAACATGTGGCACTGATTGCCACCTTTAGCACATAGTTGTGTTTACCAATTGAATGACAGGTTTGGATATGAGAAGTTATCTTTTTTGAGGAATTTTACACCTTCTAAAAATCAAACTTTATCATATCTTATAACTTACCTTTTCTGTATTCATGTTGACTATACTTTAGACTCTTATTATCTTATTGCTCCCCTAACTAAGTTCTCTTTATCATTCCATATCATAGCCACGTAAGGAAATGTACTATAATAGAAATAAGACTAATTGGTCTTAAATTACTTGGTTTGGGAATGTAATGTTTTTTATGTTTTCTATCTTCTTGTTTTCTTCTTTAGTTAACCATCTGGGACCCTGATTTACATAGCCATGGGATATATTTATTGTGCACAGAAACAATTTTTAAATGTTTGCCATCTATGCAAAACTGATTCCATATATATCCTGTCTCATTCTACTTCTTTTAAGTAGAAACCATGTCTCATTCCTTCATATTCTGCTTTTATGAAATTGCAAATTTGTGTTTTGAACCTTTCCTATACAGTTTTAAAGTATAATTCAAAGCCTAACCATATCATGATCACATTTCCTAATGCTTCTCTTACCTCTGTTTTCCTTATAATGTCCCGATAATGTGAAGGCTAAATCAATTCCCTCTAATGGGTGCTTTGACAAACAAAGCAGTAATTATCACTATGTACCATATCAATTTAGGCTGCTGACATGACTATTGGATTTGCATTATCTGTATAAAGAAGGTAAAAATCTCCAATGAGAACCACGTTTTACTTTACTGTTACCACATAGTTCATCTCTGATTTCATCACATAAGACCATGTTATAATTCAAATTTGGATTTGGTGGTCTACTGCATACCTGTAACACTATGTTGTTTGTTACATTGTTTTTATTTATAAATTTGACTTTTATAGATGCTGAGATTATTGATTTATCTAGGTTAAGTTCTAGTGTCTGCATTATATTTGTCATATGTCTCGTATCTTTGGAATGCTGAGTATCTACCAGTGTTGTATTCCTCACTACAACTAGCTGTTGCTATGTTTCAGAGAATCCAGTTACATCATTTTGTAAATGCTAAAACATAAAAATGCACATAAAACAGTAAAAACATCCTTTGGTTGTTAATTAATATGATAATGATAATGATAATCAAGTTACTAAGTCATAAGAATTTTAAGGAACTACAGTATATGTATTAAAACAAAAATCATTTAATCATTCAGCATTGTAGGAGAAAAGGCTAAATGATTCAATCGACCATAATTCTAATAAATCAGATACAGTTTACAACAATCTATCTCTGTCTTCCATTGAACCAAAGATCAGTAATGCATATGCAGTAGACAGATCAGCTTGGAAAGCCTAATGAGCACTTTCACATGAACCTGCTCAGAACACTTCAGCAAACAAGGATTAGAGTTCATTGCCATGAAAAGAGCTGAGGATGCAAGTCATGTATTTTCAAGACAACAGAATTCCTTGAAACAAATCTCATATCTTTTTTTGAATAAAATGTAATACATATTCTTTAGCAACATATACTACAAAAAAAGCTGGAGATAGCAATTTCTGTGCTAAGCTGTAAATCTCATACTGGCTTTCAGCAGTTGCTACAGTAGTATTAACATAACTCTACACACACTGCTCCCCCGCCCCTCAAGCCTCACCCTGAGGTACAATAACTGTTGAAGACTTAAAGAAGCAAAGTACTAAATTCCAGTTTGATACTAAACCTACTGACAGTTATTGATTAAGTCAATTTACTATGAGTTTTTACCTTTTTCATAACCTAGTTTGCACTGATGATCTGGTCAAAATGCAAACTGGTTTGGGCAAATTACTGTAAGTAATAACTGACAGTTATCTCCACATGGTAAATATTTAATATTTAATTACAATATGTTCTAGTAGAAAGCAGAGAACTACTTATCTTAAAAAAAACATAAAAAATGTCAAAAGAAGACAACATGAAATTGTGGCCTTCAGTCTGTAACTGCCGTTTGTGACAACACAGAAGTAGTAAAAGCACTGTCATGTCTTCATTCTTTACAGCTGAAGAAATATGCCCTAGCTGTACAATGTGCCCTGAAATTGACCTGTAAAGAAATACTGTATAGCAATTTAAACAACTCATTACTTATTTTTTTGTATGGTTTACCGTGGACAATCCAAATAACTCCAGTTTGTCACTCCACTAGATAACATTTCAGATTCTGAATATTAAGGCTAAATGCTTCAATTGTGAAAAAAAGAAAAAATATTTTTGATCCAGACCACCAAGACCAATTTATTTAATTTGCAAAAAAAAACCAAGAGGAAATATTATGAAATATCATCAGATAACAGTTAAACATTTTACATTCTTTTTTTAAACTCAGACATCCTCTGTACATACTTTTTATAGCGGGGTGAAGTATTGTATTGACTTGTTCCAAAACTGGAATGTACTAAACTGAATGGAAGTTAAGGGAAACTAACTGAGAAGAATATAACTGCCTGTATTCAGTTATTGTAATCACTAATTAGAAAAATGGAACATTGTTTTCATTTAATGTATTTAGTTTGAGCTATATCTAGGCTAGGTAAGGGTAAAGGCCTCACTTTATGAATTGGTAATTAAATTATGTCTTAAAAACCCTTTTAGGTGTTCTTTGCTCAATTAAGGATAGAAGATGTCTGCAACTATCATTTCACAAACCCAGTCAATGTGAGAAATGTCTCCTACCTGTCTAGTGCATTGAGCTTGAATGCCAAAGTTTAAATGGATGCAGCATTATGATATCCATCATTTTTCATAGCAGTCTGAGAAGCAGAATTGCAAATATAAAACAAGCAGAAGAGCCATCATGTAACTCAGTGACTCTTGACTGGCTTAGTTTTCCAGAATAGCTTCTTCAGCTCAACAACAAGCTGCAGAACAATAACTACTTTCTTTGAAGACTTAGACATCTTTTTCTTGCTTCCTCACATGATACCGTTTCTTCTTAAATAACTGTGGTGTGAATGGATCTCACTGACATGCTTCTCATAGGTGTTAAAAGTTGTAATGCAGCAATTTGATTTTTTAAGAGCATGCTCCTAAAAAGGCAAGTGTGAGGAAATACAGTAGAAAGCTGGGAAATCAGTGCATAGAGGTTTCCAAACTGTGCGTAGTAAGTAAACAGAAATCAAGCTCCCTATAAAATAAATCTTGAAATCAAACAAGGACATGGAAAATTAAAAGTTACAAAACCACTAAACATCATACTTTAACAGGCAACTACAGTATGTCTCAACCTTTGTTCTCAAAATTGAGTTTTAGATTTCAGATACTGCAGGCAAAATTATTCAGACAACTTGGAGCAAAAGCTCTAAAAATGTATAATATACATATAATAAATTAATTGAACCAGTAGTTGTATTATTTAAATTAATACAAAGATTGAATTTGTATTCTTCGGTGGAATCAAAGTGTTAAGTTCTTAATCCTTAAAGAATTGCGTGCACTAACTTACTCTAAACATGCAGAACTGATAACATACTGTTTTAATTATTTTGTGTTGTATGGTAAAATAAAAGTAAATCAACAATGTGCAAAGTGTCAGTGAAGATTTAATTACAATATGTTCTAATAGACAGCTGAGAACTAATTATCTTAAAAAGACACATGAAAAATGTCAAAAGAAGATAACGTAAAATTGTGGCCTTCAGTCTGTAACGGCCCTTGGTGACAACACAGAAGTAGTTAAAGCACTGCCATGTCTTCATTCTTTACAGCTGAAGAATGTCCTAGTTGTACAACAAGCGCTGACATTGACCCGTAAAGAAATCTAGCAGTTTAAACAACTCACTGCTCCTATAAACCTGAACCTTTCCCATGGCATAAGGGATAAAATAAAGAAACTGACAATTACCACATCAATAATTAAAAGTGTTGCTACTTCTGTTAACATTGGGTACATTTCATCAACAGCTAATGATCTTTACTATCTTCACTCCTTCACCTTTACAGCATATACCAGCATAGGTTCTGCTAGCAGGGTCACTTAGACCAGTGTCAAACTTGTGTAATGGTCTCCATAGGGAGAACAATGAGGAGATGTAGGAATTAAATGACCTGTGTTTAATGCCGTTGTCTAAACAAAGAGTTCAAGGACATGCTGAAAGGGTCACTTAAAAATCATTAGATGATAGTGCCTCCAATTAGCATTGCAAAAACATTGATAGTGCCCAAATACTGTAACTCCACAGGACAGAAAATAATGTCTGCCTTTTGCAAAACAAAGTCAAACCACCCCACAGTCTCTTAAGTTAAAGGTTTCAATCATGTTTTTCAACAATAGCCACAACAATGGAAAATAGTTTTTAATAGTCTTTGTCCCCTTTTCTCTTTTTTAATATTAACCCCTAAGAGCAACATTACAATAGTAGTCCAATGCAGCCTGAGTGGTTGCAAAATCTCCAAAAATTAAGACCCATTTAGATATATCTAATGAAATAGAATTCAAATATTAAACTAGCCTTTTAACCATGTCTATGAATCCATAGTACAGTACTATTACTACTACTACTACTAATAATAATAATAATAATTGTTTATACTTATATAGTGCTTTTCTGGACACAACACTCAAATCCCTTTCTAGGTAATGGAGACTCCCCTCCACCACCACCAATGTGCAACATCCACCTGGATGATGCGACAGCAGCCATAGTGCGTCAGAACGCTCACCACACATCAGCTATTAGTGGGTGGGGGGGGGGGGCAGAGTAATGAAGCCAGTTCATAGATGGGGATTATTAGGAGGCCATGATTGGTAAGGGCCAATGAGAAATTAGTAGTACAGAATGTCTGTCTACTAATGTGGCTTTCAATCTTTAATCCACCTGCCTATCTCCACGACCTCTTGATATCTGTCACAGCAGTCATGTATTTGACTGCCTATTCTCTCTCCCCTTATTGGGCTGTCTACAGGCTGCTTATCCTCCTATTTTTCCATCAAGTTGTTTTTATGCACAGTTTTCATTAGAAAGCCTTTGCCTCAGTGGAAGCCTGTGACAGCCTTAGCCTTAGAGAATGATATTCCGCCTCTACAAACTCCCTTCTCACTTCTATTATACTTGCAGAGGTAAGTCTGGACTAAAGCATGCAGTACAATACTGTACAACCAATCCACACTATGAAGCATAATTCTTTGTATTGGTACTGGAATCTCCCAACTTTCTGTTATGAAAACACAGAAATATTTTTGTTTGCCTTATGTGACAGCCTACTGTATTTTTTATTCGCATTGAATGTAATGCTTATGGAAGATGAGTGCAAATCTTTAGCTTTCAAAAGATAACAATGTTAATCAGTTTAGCAACTTTTGTAATACTATACCTCTTACAGTATGTGTCCTCCAGGTATATCAGAATAAGTGACTTTTTTTTACTACTTCACACCCTGTACTCTGTAACATAAATCATATGAAAAACTTAACATTTTTGTTTTTTAAGACACAATGGCTTGCTCAAAAACAAGGGTTTTTCTCTTGTTAAGTAAGACCAAGCTGTTACAAAATCTTATCAAACATGAGGGGACAAAATCCTCAAACAGGTTAATTACATACAGTAGAGCAAAAAAACCTTGCTTTCCTGCCCCTTTTTCTAAAATTATTTTTAAAATTTGGAGATATCATGCAAGGACAACAAAGTGGAACTGTGATGGCTGAATCCTGAAGCAGAAAAGATGTGAAATACAGTACAGCAAAGACAGAGTTCAGAGAGACATAAAGATGCCTGGGGTGAATTACTGATGAGTCATGGTTTCAGTATGAAGGCTGCAGGAAAGAGTCACTTAAAGAAAGATCCTTCGATCTCTTATAAATCTGAAATTAAAAAAAAATAATTTCTCCCTATCATTTTCTCCGAACACCCTCAGTTTTTCACTGTGCAGCATCAAGAACTCAATTTTTTCTTGCTGATTTTCTGTGTATAAAAATAGGATGACAACACCATAGAAATTACATCCTTATGAAGCAGTATTTTAAATACTCTTTGTCGCTGCAGCCTTTAAAAATTACACCTTTTATTATCCACTGTTAACAGGGGTATTTTTTCATTAAGAAAATCTATATATTATTTTGAATATTGTTATCACAGAGATAATCAGCTTCTCTACATAATGGTACAAGACTTTTATCTCAAATCATGATTCAGCAGCACAGTGCAACAAACCAACGGATATCTGCTCTTCAGGATGTGGCTGTAGCCAAGTGGCCTAGTGGCCTAATGATGAGGCCAGGCTACTCTCAGAAACATGTCAGTCATTAAACATCATAAAACATATCAGTCATTTTACAGTAGAGCAATTGAACAATTAATCATACTGCTGCTTCACTAAAACCATTCTGAAGCACATGTTACTGCAACAATGCCAGTTCCCAGCAAATGGTCTTTGATGAGCAAGCTTCTAGTTTCATACTGTACAGACATAAACCACCACTTATAAGGGAATCATACAAACACATTTCTCATTTATGTTTTGTGCAAGTGCTTGAGGGGGAGGGAGTTAATTTTCCACCCCAGTGAACAAACAAAGCTGTTTTTTCACAGACAATAGGGACTGACTTCATGCTTTCCTTTTTCTGTTCTCTTTGCATCTTTAAGTCTCATGACAGTGTTCCATCTTTTTACAAATGCAGGGACAGTATCCTATAATTAATAATTATATCTTTAGAGAGTTACAATTATGAAAATCTTTGCAATGTGCAAGAGCAAAATGCATTTCCAATTCCACAGCAATAAAGCAAAGTAACTTTTAGAGATGCTAAAGAATCCTAATTTTTTTGCTCTCAATAATGAGAAACACAAAGCAGATAACTTCTTATTTTATCTGGTAGTTTTTGTGCAACATTTAATAACAGTGTTATATTTTACATTTTCACATTCATGTCCACATGCTACACCTCAATCCTTGTTCTGAAAGTTCCCAAGTGAAGACTTTATACCGAAGTCAATATTGTAACGCAACGGGGGCTCAGGCGGGCGCCCTTGCCGCATTAGGTCGGCCCCCCACCGTCGGGGGCTCGAACCCGGGACTCCCGCGTCACTGTCGGCCGTAGGCGTTACACTCTCCCCCGCTTAACTCGCCATCCCCGGCGAAGGGCTATCCCACCCCGCTCCTCACACCAATGTAACGCAACGGGGGCTCAGGCGGGCACCCTTGCCGCATTAGGTCGGCCCCCCACCGTCGGGGGCTCCCACGTCACTCAGCAGGGACCCAGCCCGGTGAGCTAAGGAGAGATCTCTCCATAGCCCAGGGGCTGTGGTCCTGCTATTACTGGGAAGGGCGGTGACGTCACCTGCTCTAGTAAGCCGGCTCTTACACAGTACCTGTCGGCCATAAGCGTTACAATATAAATGTCTAACAGCTGATTCAGTACTTAAGGGTAGGTGGGATTACATTCTGCTGATGGTATTTTGTGACTAGACAGAGATAACATGTATTACCCACTGTGCTCCTGAAGTCATATTCACGGTTTTAAAACAATTATCCTGTAGTGCTTAACACTTAAAAACACATCACTGGTACTGTACACTTTTTCTCTGTAGGACAGAAAAATGAAAAATTGTTAAAAGGTCTTTAATAATATTAAAAGATTCCCATTATTTTAAATCACTATTAAAGATATGATATTAATTTACAGGGTAGCAGTACAACACATTTCCTTTATACTTATCATCTGATATATAAGTAATGACACCTGATCATCTTAAACACCACCTTAAAAAAAAAGCCAATAAAAAATACTGGTAATGCTGACTGTGTATATGAGGGTTGAATGCTTCCTTGATTAATGTTGTCTGTCACTGGATACTGTGGGTTAAGACCTAGTCCTAGACCTTTAATCAGACCTATCCTGTTAAAAAGGTAATGGAATTTCCATCAGGTTAATTAAGAAATTCAATTGAAATGAAATGGGAACATTTTGTTTCCCCCAGAATGAAACCAGTATTTCTAAAATCATTCACTTGAAAGGTCATATAAACCCAATGGCATATTTAAAAAACATCTTGCTTTTAGGAAACATGGTTTCCGCATTTTATTTTCCATTTAACTGCACAGCTGCGGGGCAATAAGTTACAACCACCATTTGGAGTCAAATTGGAAACCAGTGTGGTTTTGCGCTGATTGTAAATACCTGTTATAGAAGGTTAATGAGATGTTACACCACATCAGGGCACTTGCACAAAAGTGGCAGTGTTGTGCCGCCTCAGCACATTGCTGGAGCTACACTCCAAGTGGGAGTTGAAACCCTGCTGCACTTATTCTGCATACTGTACATGGTGGGCTGGAGTTGCTGGATTTGTCCAGCCATGTGTGGCTCCTGTTACAAATAGCTTGGCTGGCCATGAGTACTGTATATCTTTCCGTTCTCTATATCAGTCAACACAAGAGTTAAGCTGCAGTCTAAAGGCACAATGGAAACCTTAAACACCAATGTGTAGACATTGAGGTGGCAAATTTAAAGGCTAGATTAACATTCATCAAGTACCTGTATATTCTCAGGTACAACTGCTGACCATGTTCCAAACTAAAAGAAGCCCAACAAAACTTTTGCAAATTCTTGTTGGATGCCCCTTCATGGCTCAACCAATAAGGGCAAGTGTTAAACAGTCAGCAGGCATAAATTGTATATAGTAAACCCTATATACATGTTCCTCAAAAACTGCTCTTGTATAATGGAAATAAAATTCCCATTACTTCCTGTGTTATAATCTCTGATTGGTTCCAGAACTCCTAAATGTTCTCTCAAACATCACACACCCAAAACGTCACCTTCATACAGCATGGAAGGGTACCTACAGTAATTATGAAAACAACATTCCTGGTTAATTATTCAAATAACATGCTTAAAGTCATTATCTGGTGCAGAAACAATAGGATAGGAAAAGAATAACATTCTTGCTCATTCACTTGTACAGTAGTTACATCACTAAGAGTCAATTCATGAATTAAATTAGGTACAAATATGCACTTAATACACACGATCCTTTATTATAAAAAAGTTAAAATGTAATAAAAATAAAAAGTTAATTTCTTATCCTGGGAGATGCAAGGAAAAAAAGAATCTCAGCAATGTTCTATGGGAGCTCACCTTGTAAGAGTGAAAATCTGCTTGTAACAATAGGTGGGAATTACTACATTTTGTATAAACTGAAACTGTGTCCCATCTTGTGTGGTTATTTCAATTCCAACTTCCACCAGCAGGGTGCACTGTAGAGATGAAAATACACTTGAGTAAAAAAAGGGGTCACCAACTCAGTTCCTGGTAAACCCCAATCAAGGAAGAATTTTAGATTACCATTTAAGTTTTTGAACAATTTTCTTGTGATGACTTAAGTAGAAAATTTGTTTAATTTGAAAATAAAATAGGAACTAATTCTAAGTATAATTCATCTTTCAAGAATGAAAAATTTCTTAATTTAACTGAGTACTTGCCTAATAAATCCTCAATAAGACCTCTAGTCAAATAGTCAATTTCTGCCTGGAATGATGTCCCCTCAAACATTTTGTAATATCTCTGGAAATGTATACAGTAGAAACCTGGTTTGTGGCTTGAATTGAAACTAATTAATGTAATAACTTACAAGTGTTGCCAATCTTAAGAAACAGATGATTTATAAATGTAGATGGATTAGGGACTTTCCTGGGTCAAAGGTCACCATGTCATTGTGGCATTTGTTATAGAGAACATTATATACTGTACAGTGTGTATGATTTTTTCAGCAATGATGAAGGATGTTAAAAGGTATTACTACCAGAGAAACCAGATACATTCTGGAGCTTAGGGGAATGTCCTGTATTGACAAGTTTAAGGAATAGAATAGTTTTAGTTTTCAACACAGAAGACAATGTGGGGACCTGACAGAAATACAGTAAACTCTTGGTTTAATCCACACACTATTATATACACTATACACACTATTATAAGAACGATATATATACTAACCTGATCTTACCATTTTTTTAACAATCGCAATCAACACAGTCAATGAAAATGGGTTTCATCACAGATATACAAGCTTTTTATTTAATGTAACAATAATATTTTTTACACAGTATAAAGTGCTTTTTTGGACACTCCATCTAAGTGCTTTAAAGGTAATGGGGTCTCCCCTCCACCACATCCAAAGTGTAACACCCACCTAGATGATGCGACTGCAACCATAGTGCTCAAGAACGCTCACCACACATCAGCTATCAGTGGAGAAGAGAACAGAGTAATTAAGCCAGTTCATAAATGGGAATGATTTGGAGGCCAGACACCAGGGTAACACCCCTACTCTTTTTGAGAAATGCCCTTGGATTTGTAATTACCACAGAGAGTCAGAACCATGGTGCTTTTTGACAGTACAGCAATCCCATCACTATACTGTGGCAATAGGATTCAAATAGACCGCTGCAACCTTAGCTTTCCTAGGAGGTCTCCCATCCTTTGGCCAGGCTCACACCTGCTTAGCTTCAGTGTGTTGCCAGTTGTGAGCTGAAGGGCAACAACTGCTGGCAGTATTGTAAATATACTGTATAAAATTTACTAAATTACAAAACACACATCATAAGCAATTGACATACCCCTATAGGGGTATAGGGGGTATACCATTGACATTCTTGAATTTTAAACCTATGTATAGTAGGATTTATTCTTACCTTGTTTTTTAGTAGATTTAGTAGATTTTTAAATTATTGTATTTTTTACAAAATTGCTAAAGCATACACAACACAAACAACACTCATCATAAACACTTTGCCTACCATTGTTTTGTGGAAAGTCTGGTATTTCTGATTTAACAAACAAAATTCGCATTTAGCAATGCTTGTCTGTTGAATCTGAAGTCCATTAAATGAAGAGTTAATTGTATTCAAAAATCCATAAAGTCAGCCCAGCAGATTTCTTCAGAATGAACAGTGAAACATGAACCAGAGGGCTACATGGAAGTCCATTTTAAACCGAAAACAGGAGGTACGTCTTTACACACGTGGTTGTAAGAGTATGGAACAATCTGCTAAACTATGTATTTGAAGCTAAGCTGATACACTGGTTGCTTTCAAGAAATACAGTAGCTGAATGAGATCTTTGGATCAATTATTTACTAATAACTATATGAGCTAGATGGGGCAAATGTCCTCTTTTTGTTTGTAACCCTTCTTATGAAAGACCCATTTCTAGCCATTCATAGTGTGAAGTGAAGTCTGACTGCAAGTAACAATTCAGTGTCAAAGTATAAAACTGTTTTCTTAAAAAAATAACTATTGAATCAATCCACCATTTTTATATACATTTAAAAATGAAAGATTTAGATTTAGATTTTGAAATTAGGAAAAATTTTGTTAATATACTATGTATCCCAGAACAATTATGCGTAATTATATCACGGAGGTCTGAATAAGGTTTAACTTTACTTACTTCTTCTGTGTAAATCTTTGGATGAAACTGACGAAAAGGCAGGTGAAAGTAATTGGATCTGAAAAGCTAATACAGTAGATGGGATGGGAGCTTAGAGCCGTAATGTAAAAATCCTCAATCAGGATCAGTGAACAAAACAGTGGGAAGCAAGCTGCTCCACCCTATGAGAGAATAATGTTATCCATGTGTCACATAGTCCTGGCATAATCCTTTTCATTCAGGGAGCTTTAAACACAGGAGGCTGCAAATTGACCTGGTTTCCTGCTGCTCTGGAGAGGCTAGTCAGGGGTGGCTGTGTGTTTTTGCACATTGCTCTGCTGCTGAGCAGATCCGGTACAATGAACCTCACTTCTATTGTAATGCTGTGCAAGCAATCAGATAAATGACAACCAAATTCAAATAGGGAAATTAAACTGCTAGCTCAGGCAGTTATTACCACCCTTCATTCCCAGTCTTCAAAGGGTATCTGACAGTTCCTTTGTAATGCTAAATGATTTGGCTTTTTCTTACTTCTTCCTTTGTTTTTGCATTTTTCATTTGACACATTACATTCTTTTATTAATATTGTGATAAGGTTTTCAATTGTAAGTTGAGCAGTCTTCATAGACGGTACTGTGTTTTTGATTAAGTGGGAGTTCAAATCACTCCTCCATAAGCACAGTTCGAATTGTTCTGATGACTGACCATCTTGTCATAAAAGCAATGAAGTTTCTTCAGTTTGTAAGCTAATTTACATATCCCACACGAACTGTGTGACTGTTTCTCCTCAGATTTCTTCCTCCAGACATGCCTAGTGTTTTTAGTGCTTTAGACATGCCTAGTGTTTTTCAGAAATGTGGTTTTATAGAAGGCTTAGTTTCACTAAAGCCATGAAATGTACAGTATGTTTGGTAGACAGGTGTACAGTAAATAGATATTACTGTGAGGATAATTCTAAGTCTAGTCTACATTTAATCACATCCAGAGTACTCTAATGAGATATACATAAATCTAACAAATGGACCCTATAATTACCAGATGAGAATTTAAGGTTTGATTTAAACTACTGAACGTTTGTCACAGTGAAAATGGTAACAAGTGCTATGAAGCGTTACAATATGCACTTCACTGAGTTATACCATGGCCCTGTGTTAAGGACAGAATTCCTATATTCTGCCTAACAATATCAATAGAGTATTTGTAAAGAGTGGTTATTTAAAGCTGTAATGTACTGGCTTATATAAAATTATCTGTAAAAAAATGCTGCCCAATGGCTTTAAGAAACTAATGTAGCAGCAGTTATTTATTTACTGGCTGATGTGCTTTTAAACAATATCACACCAGGCTGGTATACTGTAAATGCAATTCAAAGCCACCAAACAAATGCATTAACAAAACTGTATAATGCATACAGCCAATGTGATTACAGATTAAAGGGACACACAGCTCCCAGATTCTGAGTATCTTCAGGCACCTTTTTACATTTGTTCCTCCAGTATTTTGAATTATTAGTAGTCATAAGATCAGACAAACTCTGAAGCTTAAGACTGTGACTGAGACCCTACTGCAGGCACTGCTGTTCTAGGCTTGAGCAAAATACTTTAACAAAACTCCTCCACTCCACTAATCTGTATAAAGGAGCACCATTGCTGGAGGTGGTAACCTTGTGATGGATTATTGTCACGTCTGGGTGGGGGGGGGCAGTACCTGAGAGATTTGGATTTACTATTTGTGTTTAAGTGTAATTGTTAATTATATGAAGTTGACCACAGACTGTGTCCTGATTTGTTCTAAGGGTGGCCCTATATAACGCCAGCATACAGTATGCTAACATGAATAGCACTTACACCCACTGATGAGACTTTACTGAACATGTCAATCAATAAATCAAAGTGTATTTATCAAATGCACAATAATACGCTGTGCAGCAGTAATTGCTGGCTATGAAATGTCTTTCCTAGAAGCTAAAGAAGATAAAAATCACATAAAATCACATTAAAGTTACAAAATAAGTGTACATAAAAATAGTGCAAGACAAAACTCTATATAAATAGAGCTGCTATGTGTCCAGGGTGTGTGCAATTCATTATGTCCAAGTAGTGCAGTATGATGAATACAATGAAAACTGTATGTCCATGTAGCCATTTCACGGTGATTTGCTGAAGGAACTGCAGCTTGGTTATTAAGCTGTTTTATTGCCTGGAGGTAGAAGCAGTTCCGTAATCTGTTGGACTTTGTCTGAATGCTTTGATACTGTTTACCAGACGGTAGGAGAGAAAACAGGTTTTGACTGGGATGACTGGGGTCCTTGAGAATGGACCTGGCCTTCCTAAAACATCTAGCTGAGTAGATATCCTGGATGTTTGGTAGCTCACAGCCAGTAATGAGTAATGAGCTGACTTCACCACCCTCTGCGGTACTTTGCGATCCTGGGCGGAGCAGTTCCCATACCAGACAGTAATGCAACCAGTCAGGATACTCTCAATAGTGCACCTATAGAAGTTGGCCTGGATATGTGGCAGCATGCCCAACTTCTTTAGCCTGAGGAGAAAGAATAGGCGCTGCCATGCTGTTTTGACCACGATGTTCGTGTGGTGGGTCCACATTAAGTCCTCTGTGATGTTAACTCCCAGGAACTTAAAACTGCTGACCCTCTCCACTGCAGTCCCATAGATATAAATAGGTATGTAATCTCCACCCTAGTGTTTCCTATAATCCAAAATCATCTCCTTAGTTTTACTAATTTTCAGAGAGAGGTTGTTCTCATGGCATCATGCTGCCAGGGTTTCAACCTCCTCCCTGTATGGAGACTCTTCACCATCTGTGATCAGGCCGATGACTGTTCTATCATCTGCAATCTTCATGATGGAGTTTGAGTTATGCCTGGCAACACAATCATGTGTAAATAAGGAGTAGATGAGAGGGCTAAGCACACAGCCTTGGGGGGCTCCAGTTTAGAGTCAGGGTGAAGGATATGTTGGTGCCCACCCTTACCACCTGCGGACGTTCCATCAAGAAGTCCAAGATCCAAGGTGTTCAGTCACAGGTCCTGGAGCTTGATGACAAGCTTTGAGGGCACTATGATATTGAATGCTGAGCTGTAATGACATACTGTAGTAAATGTAACAGTACTTTAGGGAACATGGCTTTTGTTAGAGTAAGCAAAGTCTCAATCAATGAAGAACAGCTTTCCATTGAAGAAATTATATCACAAGTGGAAACATCTATTTCACACAGCTTTCATTAAGACATGAGACAAAAAATAATCCATTGGCACCAAACTAAAAATGTTTAAATGCTATTGTTGTAGTGTAAGTTGAAATGTAAAAATATTACTATTGCAAGAGGGTGTTAGGTGGAAACAAGATGTTGGTTCTTGTTTGAACCACATTTTCCAGAAAGCAGTGGGGAATTACCTGCCCAAGACAACTGGTTGGGTGACAATTAAAAATCAGAAAGCAGATGTATCCTGGGGCCATTGACTTCTAAAAGCTGGGAAGCTACCAGACATGCTGTTACTCTATGTGCAGCACCAGAGGCAGAAAGGAGTAAGACAGGAAGTGACTGACAGATAAGCAACTGGATGTTATGAGTTTTCAGAGACAAGTGTCTGGGAAGAATTGTGAGTTTTTGAATTGAGCCTTTGGTTTCCAGAGATATGGGGTTTTGACACCAGTAAGCAGTGCCAGAGAGAAAAGTGGAGTTAGATCATTGGATAAAGCTCGATTTTTTGTTTTTTGTTTTGAAGTTTTACCCTCAGTGAAAATAAAAGGTGCTGTTTATTACTTCTTTGGTTTGGTGTGTTTTGTGAGTATGTTTTTTTTTTTCAGAGACCCGTCTATTAAGGGATAATGCTACAGCACCCTACAGCTATGCCATAGTAAAGACCATTCTAATTCATTTTACAGTAGGACATTGAACAATACCAGCTTTGAAGCTATAACTTTCTAACAGTCAACTCATTTTAGTAAGAGTTAATTAGACATTATGACTTGACATCCTAAGCCATAATGTTATGATGCTGGGTTGTATTTACTGAAAAAAAAAAATTTATTCTGGGAATCATTACAGTATTTTTGTGACCTCAGTCAGACTGTAGAGAAATAGAAGGGTACAACATTGTTTTCAGGACTGAATCAGCTTACAGATAGGGATGATGGGACTTAATACTGAATCAAGAACTGATCCATCTAACTAAGCAAGTTCTCTAATCTTTCTATTGATTTGTAACTTCTATTTTCTCTCTATCCTCTATATATAGTTGCACTACAGAGTAAGTAGTTTCGCTGTTGTCATTTTGCCTCACATTCCAAACAGTATCTCATCGGTTTGATGAAAATATTGGAAACTGGAAAACATTTGGAAAAAAACACTAAAAGTTGTAAATTTTAATCAGACTTTAAAATGATTGAGCCAAGCTTATAAAAAACACACTATATATGATTATTTCTGGATTAAAAAAATACATCATTATTGTTACTTTTGTTTAATATTATTTTAAAACCAATCTGTTGTGCTGTTGGCTAAAGCATTTTGAAAATACAAACCAATAAATGAGATAAACTAAACTAGTAATTTTGTTTTTCAATAATGGCATATATAGCCCTTTAGAACAAAACAAGCATTCTTTTTGTGCTGAAGTCACTAAGCCAAAGCCTATAATGGTAAATAGTGACAGTAAAGAACCTGAACCTAAAGCACCTGAAAAACAGAACATATATCAGCAACTGTATTGTTAAAAATACATTTAAAATAAAATGGATTCTGATAGTAAAAAGGAATTTGGTAAGTCATCTAGGAATCATAACATAAAATTAAACTGTGTGAATGATGCTTTACTGTTTGATGCAGTTGAAATGATAATGAAAAATTCTTTGTGCAGTAAATGTAACTACTACATGTGTTCTGGGTTATGTAAAGCTGTGTTGAAGTGCAAGAAAATCTTGCTCCTGTGTTAAAAAAGGGAACATTTTGTTTAAACACAATAATTATTGGGTAAATAATACTGCCCCTATATATTAGTATAATACGATATATATATTTCCCCAAGCAAAGTTCCATTTTCATTAAAAAATGAAACACTACTCTTTGTGCAGATTAATTTGTATCGTTACAGTTATAGATGACTACGGCAGTGTTTCTAAACGCCAATTCACACCGAAAGCATTTCTGAAGCGTTTTTTAGTCATCCGTCTCATGCCCGACTCACGGAACAGATACGCCTCCATTTTAACCAACGTTTCAATCCATCATTATGCCTCATTATGCCAGCAGCCATATCACTCTGCAACTCACAACTGGCAACCCTCTAAAGCTAAGCAGGTGTGAGCCTGGTCAGTACCTGCTTGGGAGACCTCCTGGGAAAAACTAAGGTTGCTGCTGGAAGAGGTGTTAGTGGGGCCAGCAGGGGGCGTTCACCCTGCGGTTCATGTGGGTCCTGATGCCCCAGTATAGTGACAGGTACACTATACTGTAAACATGCGCCGTCCTTCGGATGAGACATAAAACCGAGGTCCTGACTCTCTGTGGTCATTAAAAATCCCAGGGCGTTTCTCGAAAAGAGTAGGGGTGTAACCCCTGCATCCTGGCCAAATTTCCCATTGGCCCTGATCAATCATGGCCTCCTAATAATGAATGGCTTCACTACTCTGCTCTCCTCCCCACTGATAGATGATGTGTGGTGAGCATTCTGGCGCACTATGGCTGCCGTCGCATCATCCAGGTGGGGGTGCACATTGGTAGGGGTGGAGGGGAGTCCCCATTACCTGTAAAGCGCTTTGAGTGTAGTGTCCAGAAAAGCGCTATATAAGTGTAAGCAATTATTATTATTATAATTATTAATCCACACTGGCTCCACGAGACGCGTGTCTCACATCCGTCCCCTCCATCCACCAGTGTTTTTTTATGCTCTGAGTTTATTTTTTCCACTTGTGCGCATGAGTGAAGTGTAAACCCCATAGAGATCCATTCAAATCACACAAAACTCACACTTTCTTAGCACAATTTTATATATAAGCACAACCTACTACAATATTATGACCATGCTGGCCCATTGATAAAGTGCAACTTTTCACTTTGTTGACACGAGGACAATAACCAGCTGATGACACTGACACGGGTAAAGTATTATGGTTGTTTAGCCACAATAAACAGAGATCTGTTATTTATTCACCGGCTTGTGTTGGGTTTTAATCAACTACACTGTGTTGTAATTACAGATAGTCCAACTTTGGCTGTTTTTCTCTCTCTCGAATGTTCCGTTGACTTTACCATGTTTGGATACGGAACGCAACTGTCGGAGTTGGTGCAGATTGGACAGATGGTCACTTTTGCTATACTTTCGCTGTGCTGACGTGTCCCTTCTGGTGTGAATTCGGGGTTAGAATCTAGTTACAATGTGTGATACCTGGAGAGTGTCAACATTTCTTGTTTCATAGCAAAGGGATGTCTGGCTGAGATGTTGGCGGTCCAGATACAATGATCAAAGCAATCATAAAGTTTACTTTGGTTTGGCTAAGTTAATTATGTTCTGGATCAATAATTAAAATTTAATTAACATTTAATTTAAATGTCAATAAACAGTCCAGAAAAAAACATACAACAGACAAGAACACAAGAAAGATATACTGTAGGAGGAAAGAGTTCTTTGTTCCTGATCACCTGGACAGACCAGAATGGAGCTAAGTATTTGAATGTTGTTGAAAGCTTGATAAAGAATCAAGTTCCTGTGTAAAGAATCCCTCAGTTAAAAACCTCTCCTGGTTACTGGGCTCATTTTTTAACATAGGGAGTTCCCATTCTATTGGTTGCATCCAGGTTTGCAGAGAGAGAGCGCAGGTTGGATTTTTGTTCAGAATGCTGCTTATCTCTTATTTTTGTAGGCATTTGTAAGAGTTGGTAAGAGGCGGGGGTTTTCTTGGTGATTAGGATGTTAGGCCTCTGGGACACTTTAGTTGTAAATTTGTACAGGGGGTAATTTGTGTGTTGTATGTTTACTTTGCATGTTGTTTAGTGGATGTACCATCACTGTAAATTTGTTTTGTTTAACCAAGAGTGCTGAATTATTACTCTTTTCATCAAAGCTGTGCAAGAGAAAACAAGAGAAGGGTTTTATGTGCTTCTAGTTATACTAACCACTCGGGCATATTTTTTGTAAAAATCTTTACAAGTTGGGCCTTATGATTATTTATTTTACCTAATGATTTATCCACTTAGCTTATTTTCTGATTTTCTCCATTTTACATGGAGACACTCCCCATTTGTAACAGTTTAAGGAATTAAAAGTTAAAATTAAAAGTTTATTGTCTCTTGTATATGTCAAGCATAGCAATCTATCACTGAGAATTCCTTTTCTTCTCATACATTTCACATTATTACAGTGGTCTGTCACTCCGATTGGATGACTGAATGTGTGGGAACATGGGAAATGTAGTTTCTTAGTTCATGTATTTAGTATTAAATTAAAAATTGCAAGCATTGCTTAAAGATGGGTTTATGTGATAGAAAGTTTCATTACATAGTATGGGACATTTCTAAAGTCAAAAAGACAAAGGCCATTACAATAACCAGTTTCTGGGTTGATCTGCATGATAAAGACACCAAACAGCGATTTTGAGCATTTGTGAAATTTTAAAAAGGTAGCAATTATTTATTGTTTTATGATAACGCGATAACTTTTATGATAGCATGATTTCAATTTTATAGAAAAAGCACTTGGTGTAGCTTAATTGGAAAACCTTTGGAACCTTTGTTGCTATCAAAAATTAATACAGTATTATTTGTCAACTCTGTTAGACATGTGCAGCAGGCTATGTACATCACATAATTTAGAAATATGTTTGGGTCACTAAAAAAACAATTCAATAATATACAGCACTTCATAACTCCCTTGACCCACTTTTATTTTTTAATTTTAATTTAATCTATAGAGGAACTTAGATTACACATCTATTGAATATAAAATCACCAAAAAAAAACAATTGTGGTACTATCACAATCCACAATCAGAAGGCTGATTGGGAAAGATGAAGCTTATACATTTTAGCACTTGTTGTGCTAAGCTTACATCTCTGCATGTAATCTTTCCTAAGAAAAAGGTTGATGAATCTGTATTATTGAGAGTACAACTGGTAGACTTAAGGATATTTCTTCTGTGGCTTTGTGTGCTCTGTCCTTGTCAATATACAGCAGCTTTACAGTTGGGCCTGCATCACTCAATTTAAAAGTACTTATAGAATTCATGTTTGTTCAGTCATATGTTGTTTATTGTTTTTAATTTGAACCTTGCAAGTATTCATAGCAAATGTAATTAAAACAAGCATGACAAAACTTTCCAAAATTAACGACAGAAAGTAACCAAGTTAAAGAATTCAATGCAGAAAATGTTTATGAAGATTTTTTTTTATTTTCAGCTACCACTTACAGTCCAGCTATATCAATGTCTTATATTTACAGTATATTCATAAATTAATATTATAAATAAGATTACGAAACATTATTACATTTTAGTTTTTTTATTTTCAGCTACCAAAACTTATCTTTAGTTACATGATTCTACTGTATATTAAATTAATTTAAAGAAATGCGATTCCAGTTGAAGAAATATATAAGATGTGAAGAAGGGGTTAACTGATTCCTTTCTGCACAAAGACTGGACTTCTTGTGAAACAAGACATTCCAGGCTTTAAGTTATGGCAGGAAAGGGGGATAACTGATAATGATTCCAGATGCCACCTAGAAACTCCCTCCAAGGAAGGAAACCTAAAACTGACCATTAAGAGTGGTCAAAGCCTGGGGGACTGTCCGAACACGGTGACCTCTTCCCATTACCATGGTAACGAGCTACGTCAGAAGCGGCAGAAAAGGGCTATATAAACTGGATGTTTTGTACCATTACTTCGAACAATACTTTGGTTTTATTGTTCCTTGCACGCAATAAAACTCATCTGTTTAAACTTCATCTTAGGATCCAGAACTTATTTATCTGTTACAACAAGTACATGAATATTACACCACAATTTTGTACCATACATAGTGCTCTAATGCAAGAGCTTTCAATCTAAGAATTTGGGCTCTGTTAATGGCATGTACAGGAAAAAAACCTGTACAGCTACAAAACTGTAGTTAGGCTATGTATTTTATGTGTATATAATGTATAAAATATGCTATATTCAAGAAATATGATTATTAGACTAACAAAACACAGATTTAATAAAGCTACCATTTCAGTAACATCTAATGCAACACAAGTGCCACCTATCAATCTGCTCTGTGCAGTAAAGGGCTGAAAGTAACTGTAGTATGCCATAGTATGCTTTCACCTAAAACAAATTTTGATGCACAATCTAGATGACAGTATCTGTATTAAACCACTGTTTTACTGTAAAAATTTTAACTGTGAACATGTCCTAGCAATGAATGTTATATTAGAATTACTTGTGATACTCTCTAGTGAGTTTTAAAATTAACAGAGAATATGAGTGAAAACACAGATAAACACCAAACATTGTTAAGTGTTTTAACAAGAATACTACAGTATATAGCATGAAAATCACGCTGTGTGAATAGCTGTGATGACTATTTTGTGTTTCTGTCATATGTCAAGTGACATGGAAAATTAGCCCCAAGGTCCGGATACATACTGTACTACAGTGTGTATTAAACAGAATAAGAACAGATAACATGAAAGGAAATTAGTTGCATTTTAATTGCTGCAAAGAGAGAGAAAGACAGAATAAGAATATCCAAGTGATACAGGCAGATTCTTAAAAGAAAGATATCAGTTATGTTCTGGACGCCACTGTTTTTACACTTTCTTTTTAGAAAGTGCCAATAATTATCCTTCTCCTGAATCTTGCAGTTATTTTTTTCACCCTTGCGTCATGATGTGAGTTTCTTCTTCAATCCATTTACTGAAGATAAAATCCTTGTAAAGGTACTGAATGGAACCAAGGTATATTTAATAAGCATGCTGATGCAGCTACCTACTTGAACATATTAAATAAACTGTACTTAAGCTAATTCTTTTTTAATTTAGAGAAAACAGAGTATACTTATATATATATCATAAGCCTAATCATAATCATATTGATCTCTAGAGTTTTCTGATGCCATCAAAATGTTTTGTGATGACAAAAATGGGGAACCATTTAAAGGAGAACAATCTAGATTCTTGAGCAAAAATATGTGTTCTCTGCAGCTCACTTTCTTCTTATTTCTTAAAGTTCCCTTATTTCTGAATACAAGCCATGTTACTTATAACATATTACTTATCATAAGTATTAACCATTATATCCTCAATGTCTTCAATTTCATCTCAGTTTCTCTTTAGCAAACATTAAATATTCTGTTTGTATTCCATATATCCAATATCAGAAGTCAGTCCATTAGTCCTCGTAACTGTAGTGCACACACAAGAGCACAAGGATAATTTAGAGACACCATTTAACCTATTCAGCATGTATTTGGAACGTGGAAGGAAAGTAGAGCACTTGTAGAAAACTCACACAAGCCCAAAAAATCAAATTCCAGAAAGAAGGTGTTTCATCCTATGTGCTCATGTCCTGTAACACAGAAGCATCATGCTAGCCATGCAGCTTTGCTGCTGTAATAAAATAAAATCATTTATACACTTCATATATTTCCAAACAGGGACCCTTCATGTCAGTCAGTGCTAAACAGAATCTGAAATCGTAACAAGGCATGTTACGACTAGCTGAAATGCAGATTAAGATAAGAAAGTTCCACCAGTGACCGGGAGAGTGGCCCGCTCACTGCATTACGGGCACAAGACAAGCTGTCTATGTGTCCAGCAAATCCGCAGCCGGGCTCCAGAAGCAGGGGCTGCCTCAAGATGGAGGACATTCCACCAGGATTGACTGGGATGCTGAGGCAGACCGAGGGACTGGAATGTAGGAAAGGAGTGCACCAGTGAGCCACCAGGGTCTGTTGTTGTACTTCATTCCAGGGTGCAGTGCAGGACTGAGGGGTCTGGCACTGAAGCCAGGTAGAATACTCCCAGCAGGTTAGGTCATCCACAAAGCACATCTATACCAGGATGAACAAGGCTCACGGTCTTTGGGGGGTTTCCTCCAGAGACCATGTCAGCATGGGCCGTCAGGACGGACTAAGGAGATGCGCTACAGACCAGGCCAAGGGGGTCATCTGCAGAGGTTCAGGTTCACAGTAGGGTCCCCGACCTCCAATCCACGCTCAACAGCCTGGAGAAGCCCTGGATAACAAGGTCACAGGCAGATCTCCCAGATGGAGCCCAAGAGAACTGGAAACCAGGAATGTGAAGGGGTTCGACGTCAGAAGGTCTCAGGAGTGCAGTGCCATCAATGCCAGATTGCCGAGGAGAGAGTGGGTAGGGTTTAAATACCCTCAGAGCATCTGCTGCTATGAGAGTTCTCACAATAGCCAGGTGCTCTGCATTAGATGTCTCCAGGGAGATTAGGGCAGAGCGAAGGCGTAGCTGCCAGCCACTGCAACTGCGACGTGTCCCACTGCATCACAGTGGTGAGAGAGTAACACAAATACCTAAATTGCCAACAGATGTTATTCATTTAACTAATCTCTTCAGATTTACCCATCACTTCAGTTTAGTTCTGCATGTAGAAATACCCCATAAAACTGGTGGCACTTTTAAAAAAAGAAAAAGGACAAAATAACTTTGCAAAGACAATATATTATGTATTCTGTATTTCACTCTACACCAATCTTTGTTGATGGGTTATCTTCTAGTAAGTTACCACTCATACAACTGGCAAGCATTAGGTTTTGAGTCTTGCCTGGGAGGTTCTACTGTATGCCCTGTCACAAAGCCTCTTTAACGAATTTCCTAAGAGTTTAACACTGAAATTCGATCATTAGAATCTCACAGGTGGCACCTTATGTTTGGCCTTTTGCCCTCTTTCTTGTGTATTACCTCTATATACTTTAAATGCATTCAGTCATGCAGAAAGAAATGGAACCGAGTTCACCTGCCCGGAGCAAACTTGTCAAAAAGGATTCCTTCATTCATCTTTGTCAGGGTCCCATTACAGTGTATTCCATTGCATTTGGCCCTCTTCACTTACAATCAATACTGCAGAGTCTAATGCTGGAGAAAATGCTTAACCCCTGTCACAGGTCTGAAATGTTAGTGACAGTAACTGATTAACTGTCACGAAGCAGTTCTTTCTGGGCCCTATGCAGACGACGCGATCTGGAATTGTGAAGATACACTAGGGAGAAAGTCATGCAGGAAAGGGTCTGGATACAGGGCGGCGTGTCCAAGGTGAGCAGGTGTCCTGGGGAAGTGAGTCCGGGCAAACAAACAAAGCCAAAGTCCAAACAGGGAATCCAAACGGAAGAGTAGAGTCCAAGGCCAGGAGATCCATCCAAGGGTTAAAAGCATGAGCCAGGTCAGGACCGGTGGGGCAAGGAATCAGGAACAGAAGGTTAAAACCATAATGGGGCCAGACGCAGCAGGACCCCGGGCTCTCACGAAGCAGAGTTCAATGAGGAACGCGAAGTGAAGTCTGCGTCTGGCTTTTAAGGGGGAGAGGGAATAGGGAACAGGTGCAGACAATGTGAGAAAACAAGGAAGGGCTGGAGCGCCCTTAAGAGGAGGGGTTAGCGATCGTGACATTAACATGAGTAAAGGTGAACAAATATATGATGTATATTAATTTATTGAATGAAATAAAGGACTTAATATATAATCTTTATACTATAAAATAAACTTAATACATACTGTATGTACTGTATCTGACTGGCTGTTAAGATGAAAAAATACTTTTGGCCATTGAGTCCTCTGACAAAGCACTGTATAAGATCTCCAATTAAAAATGGTCATAAGCTCTCTAAAGAAGACTGAGCTCAGGCAAATGTAAAGCCAGTCACTGTTCAGTATACTGAGCAATGGTACAAACTGCTGGGTACAAAGTGCGAAAATCAGGTGCATAAGAATATGTTGTAAATCAGATGAGAGCATCTAATTCATTTGCTTGCATGAAACTATGTGATCCAGCCACTACTCTACAGGACCCAAGGTATCAGCTTTAACAACATGAGAAAGCAGTTTGCTGAAGACTTCCGCAACCCTTTGTGTAAATAAATGCTTCCTCTTCTCAGTTTTTAATATACAAGTATATACGGTACTCTAACATACAGACATTGAAATAGACATTGAAACTGCTTTCTCCTGGATGGTTTCTTTGCTGTCAAAATCAAAATGTTTGATAGACTAGTTCCCAGCCTCCTGAATAGTCCTGTTTTCTCACCATTATTTGCTGCTCTGTACTTCTATATCATCCAATGCCTAAAAGCAGCTGTTCCTGCCCCAAGCAGGAAAAATCTTTCTTCAATCAATGTAGCAGAAAGGAATCATATCCTCTCTATGTTTCTGCTTCATTAACTTTCATGCAGAGGCACACTTTGTAGAAAAAGACTTTTACTTTTTGTATATGTAGTTTTCTTAATATTTTTTGTGATTTTCTTTGATATATTTGAGTAAAATATTTCATTAAATATTCTAGGCCTGAGTGTTGCATTTCTTTTTTGTATTGGTATGTAATCAAGGTGTGTGCTTTGATTTTCTGTATTTTGTTTTACTACCATTAATTTTCCTTCTGAAAAACATGTACAGTACATTTTAAATGCATACAGGATTGTTAAGATTTTCAAAGCAGTAGAGTATGTGTTTTTTCTGTCAGTTTATCACATTTTAAAGACACATCTAAAAGAAAAACAGGTGTGAAGAGGAGAACTAAAACTGATTTTTTTTCTGTACTTGTACTTTGAATGTACTTTCAATGAAGTAGGAAGCTTGACTTACATCAGTAAAATGTTTAACCAAAAATAGTCCACCAATTAAAAGCATGCTGTGGGTGTATTATTTTTTGTTTCCATGCAGAGGTACAGTAGTTCAACTTTATTTTTATTTAACTTTTTTTGCATTATGATATTAGCCTTTTCAGGATTAACAGCCTGTGACTCATGTATCTGCAACAGGATGGTTTAACTTGAAACAGAACTTGTGTAACTTCCAAATAGCACAATAACATCTGAGCAAAAGTACATTTATGAGCTGCTGCAGTGTTACAGCAGACTGAGTAGCCTATTCGGGAGATCTGTGATGGATAATTGTCTTACATTTTAATCTTACAGGTAAGGCTGAGGGTATAAAAAGCAATTATGGAACTTAACCAGACAGCATTGTAATAAACGTAGAAGACTTGTGACCCTCTGCAGCAGTGTTGTTGTAATGGGCTGCCTTAAAAAGGAATTGCCTGTGTGAAATCCTCTTATTAGTAGTGGCTCCATGTATTGAATGTCAACATGCTTAGGACGGCTAAATTGGAATGTGAAATGTATATTGGCACAAGGCAGATGTAATTTAGTGTTCCAATACAGTAGGGCAAAAAAGGAAATTTATGGAATAAGCACAGAATGAAAATCAGTCACTTTCTACATGACCCATGGAAGTGTAAGTATTTAAGGATACTGCAATGCATCAAACCTCTGTTCTTCTACAAAAGGGCTAATCTGAAAGACGTGAATAACAGAAAGCACAGAATACTTCTGGTGATGACTAAAACAGAAAAAATGATACAGGGAATACAACAGATGGTCATTCTTGCTGAGTGTGTATGACGTCAAGGTAAAGCAGAGCGGCAAGCTACGGAAGATAATAACAATTAAAATCCTATTTATTTCAACTTTATTTATTTCAACCTATTTTACTGCTCCACCGCAGCAATGTGTAAAAGAGAATGTGGCCCAGTAAGGGCCATAACTGTTGTATGAGTTATCCAAAAAACTGATTGTAATTAATCAGTTCACAAGGAAGTGAGTAGGCTGGAACACTGGGACTGAATGTTAAAGTTTCCCTATAAAAGCTATACCTTTGCAAGGCAGTGCTAAAGGGGCACTAAAGTAATTAATTTCTGTCTGCATGATGAATGTGCTCTAAAAAGAGCCCCAGCTGATGACGGTATTGGTGGGGGGGAGGGGTGGGGTCAACTGAAATGAGGGCCCATGTGATTTACTCAATCTTAAAATGTCAGCTCATGCATCATCAGAGGTAGCGGAGCTACCTGGAATGGTGCTAATTACACACTGAGACTTAGGGTAAGCAGATTGAGTGGCGAACCCACTCAAGTGAATTACTAACAGTAGTTAACATCTCTCTTCAGTCTGTCTCAGGAGCTACCAGAGAAGAGCTGATGAAGTGCTGCAGCTACAGTATAATAACTTTAAAGATGCTACACTGGCAAGTATGACTAAAACAGGACTCATGTGTTTGTTTTAAGTAAACATGCAAAAAATCCAGTTCCTCCTAGACTCCATATTGTTTTCCATATTATTTCAAGATTTAAAATGAATTCTCAGTTAAGTACATTAAACAATGGAGTTGTGATAGTATTCATTGCATCAGCACTTGACTGTATTGCCAGTATGGCTAATATTAGCCAGCTCTAAAAGCTTATAATTTGCACTATTTTCACTATTTTAATAGTTATTGAAACATACAAACACATACAAATAAAGTTTATAAAACATTAGCCTACTTCATTATAGACAATTAAGATTGCATTTTAATTTTCAGATATTATTTAAAGAATATTACACACAGATATAAAAATTTAAAAAAATCTATTAAGGGTGGTATGGTTTTACAGTGGAAAGCATTGCTGCCTCACAGTGCTGGAGTCCTAAATTCAGTTCTGGACTTGGAGTGCTATCTGTGTCGAGTTTGTATGTTCTCCTCATGTTCGTGTGGGCTTCCTCCGAGTGCTCTGGTCTCTTCCCGCAGTCCAAAAACATACTCATAGGTTAATTGGCATGTTGAAAAATTGGCCCTAGGTACAGTATGAGTCTGTGCGTCTATGTTTGTGTTTTTCTGCCCTGTGATGGTCTGGCAACCCGTCCAGGATGAACCCTGCTTTGCACCCATTGCTTGCCGGTATAAGTTTACCCACCGTGGACCCTGAATTGGAAAAGTGATTAGAAAACGGATAGATAGATACAGTAGATAGATAAATGTATTAACTTATTTAAAAAAAAAACACACTTCCCATGTAATGGGGACTCCCTTCCACCACCACCAATGTGTAACATGCATCTGCATGATGCAATGGTAGTCAAAGTGTGCCAGTACACTCACCACACATGAGCCATCAGTGGGGAGGAGAACAGAGTAATGAAGCCAATTGGTAAATGGGGGTTATAAGGAGACCATGATTGGTAAAGCCCAGAAGGAAATTTGGCTAGGAAAGCAGGGTTACATCCCCTACCCATTTCGAAAAACAGCCTGGGATTTTTAATGACCACTGAGAGTTAGGGCCATGGTTTTACTTAAAGGATGGTACCTTTTTTTGCAGTGTCCCTGTCACTATACTGGTACATGAGGAATCACACAGATCATAGTGTGAGTGCCCTCTACTGTTCCCATCAACAACTCTTTCAGCAACCACAGCTGCTGGCTTAATCACTTGCACTAGACCCTGTCAGGATTGTGGCTGACAGATTCTGGACATACTGTAGTTTGTTCAATGTGGATTTAGATAACCCATCATGTAGGGCATTACAGCAGTCAATTTGAGAAAATGTCGATTAGATTTTCAGCAACAGTTAGTGACAACATAGGACATAATGTAGCAATGTTCCATTCCAGCAGCAATGTTAGCTTTCCCAGGAGGTCTCTCATCCAGGTACTGACCAGGCTCACACCTGCTTTTTTTAGTTTTTAGTTTTTCAAAAGCATAGAGAGTTAAGAGCGCAGTGTGGAGCCATTACAGATGGTAATTTAATTTATTAATATTCTGTTTTTAGAAATGATGTAAAGGACAATCTTATTAACTGCACTGACATTATACAGCACAGCAGTTACAAAATAATTAATAGTACGCTTAAGGCATTCATAGGAACCAAAGAATGGTTACAAAGTGGAGGAGGCTCTCCAGCCCATCTAGCCAGTTTGGTAGTTAGCAGCTAATGGATCTATGGGTTTCAACAACATGGCTAGATAGCTTATTCCAGACTCCCACAAGCCATTCACAAAACATTTACAACAAAGCCCTATAAGTACCAAAGCAGTTAAACAAAGAAATTGATTTATCTGATGGTTGTTAATATTAATGTAAATTGCATTTTCAATTAAAATAGACTTCATTTTTTCCATAACTAATGCCTAATGAGCCTATGCCGCTGTATAGACAAGTCAATATAAATGTATTATTTACCTGGAGCTAATGTGTCACGATTATAGTCCCCCCTCCTTAAGGGTGCTCCAGCCCTTTCACTTTAGACTTAATTCTGTGCACCTGATCCCTTTTCCCAGCCCACCTTAAAAGCCAGGCGCTGACGCTCATCCTGGCTCTGCATCTGGTTTCCGCACCGTGCGAGTCCGGGACCTGGAAGCGCCTGGTCCCGTTAAGGTTTTAATCTCTGTTCCCGTTCCTTGTCCGCCAGTTCCGACCCGGTTCGTGTTTTTAATTCCTGTTTGGATGGATCACCTGGCTATGGACTTATTCTTGTGTTTTGGATTCCCTCTATGGATTACTTTTGGATTGTTTGCCTCGGCCACACCTCCCCCGTGCACCAGTGCACTTTGGACACGCCCCCCTGTTTTCAGCCCCGTATTCCTGCATGACGTTTTCCTAGTGTTTCCCCACTTCTTCGGATTGTGTCGTCCGCATAGGGTCCGGAAAGAACTGTTCGTTACATAATGTAAAAAAGAGGATGGCCCATGTGGTGACCTTAGGTGGTTTAAGTATAGTACATTGTTCCAACTAAATACAACTTCCCGCGCCTGCTGCCATCAAAATGCCAGGCACTAGAAAATGGTCATATAAAAATGATAAGGTTATAAAATAAGTGTAAGAAGAAGTGGATAAAGATTCTGGATAAGTTGTGTGGTGGTGTGAGCATAGCATCTCTTAGTTGCCATTATAACTTGAAACAGCCAACCATCCACACCATCCGAAAGTTTGAAGAAAAGAGAGTCAGTTTTAAGTTTTTTGCCAAGCAAAAGGTATCTCATGTACATTATTGGAATCTGTATATTGAAAAATGTAAAAAATGGCTAAATATGCAGATATGTGAACAAGAAGGACTCAACTGTTGATGGTTTTTCAGTGCATGATAAAGCCCATAGCTGGTATTAACACCTGGTTACCACTAGTGAAGAGGGAAAGTAGCTGGTAATTTTAAATGTTTTAGATTTTTTAAGTGTAGCATGCTATGAACCCATTGAAAGGCTAAATCAAACAAAAATGACCAAATAGGATTTAATGAGTAAGAAATTTATGTTCAAAGTTTTATTGAGTTTAGATAAGACCCCCCCCAGCCACAACTCAGAAACTTTTCAATTCAATCAAATTAATTATGATGATGTCCAAGTCTTACTACACTAGTGATGTCTACAGGCATGTACTTCAATCTCTTGATTCTGGTGTTGTCAATAAATTCATTTTGGAAAGGGTACAATATCAATGACTGTATGGATGTTATGAAACTTTCATGGGATAAGATGACTGATCATTTTCCACCATGATCACTCACCATTTGGGCATAGTCTTTGGAGAGAGGCAGTAAATGACTTTAAAGGTAGAAAAGAAAACTGCAGAAATTGTGAATTAATTATAAATGTAATTAGGGGGAGGGGTTTGAGAGAATGAAGGAAGACACTTCTGGATTTGCATTCTGAAGAGCTAAACAAAACATAGCTGATAGCAAACATTTTAGATGATGCTGAAGAGGATAAACCAACTAAGGCTGTTTCCAAATTTCTGTACAAGTTACATGTGCTAGAAGAGAATGCTGGTAACATGGATTTAATAATTGAACAAAACCGTAAATTTAAAAGGGGATTTCAGAAACACCTTACAAGGAGATATTTTAAGAATTTGAAAGGAAAGGAAAGCAATAAAACAAATAATGAATTTTATAAGCCTAAAATAGCCACTTCAACTGAAGATGATCCACACCTGTCAATAACATCTACAGTTTCTCCTGTTGATTCCAACCATTGTCTTTACCCACTTCAATGGTGGTTGAGGCCAAAGTTGCAGATGATCCTGAGGGTCCATCAGCCTCAAGCAATTGAACAATATCCTTCATCATCACCATTCAAAGCTAAATGCTTAAACTGTGGACAATATACAGTATTGTAAAAGCACGGCAGGTTCAGATGAGATATCAGCCACCACATTACCCAGAAAGCTTTGGGTAAGGAGCGGCTCCTCTCAGTGCTGGAAGACAATTGGTCAGTTGACAGTTAAAAAAATAGGAAGCAGACTTCCTGTGTTGATTTAGATCTGCTCATCTGAGGGTCAGAAGGAGCAACTGACAATGGAATTGTGGAATTGTTAGTAAGCAGTTTAACTGCCCATAAGTCAGAGAAGGAATTTGGATAGAAGTATAAATAAAAAAGAAGCTTTGTGATTTCCTGCACTGTCAAATAAATTGCACTTGACTTGTTACAACAAACTCAACTGGGGTCATACACATTTCAGTATATTAATGGGTGACTTTACATGGCCACATTCACTTAACACGATTTATTAAACAAGGTGTTAACTTTCTCAAGTGCAAATTTATCTAATTTGCTGCTGTGGAGAAAAATAATACTCCTGCCCTGGACAAGGGTCTACTGTATTATAATAAAACAATGCATTAACAGATTGCATACAGTAAGAGCACGGAAAACTACTATTAAGCTAAGAAATTACTTTGAGCAAAAGTGAATACAGTATGGGTTCAACATTTGAGAAAGAACCATCGTGAATGGCCAATATAACCAATTCCACCCCTATAATGTTGCATAATGTACTACAGTATATAGTATATATGGTTAAAATACTATATATAGTTAACCCTCCCATATACAGTATGATAATAAAGTACTAATCCATTGGATTTAAGTTTATTAAAATAACATTGATCAACTTAAACAAACTACAGTAATAACAAACTTCTTCTGAGGAAACAAATACTATATACTTTATAATACTATATAAGAGGAAACCTATCGTAATCAGGTTAAATAACATGAATCCCTTCTCTACATCTGGTAGATGCCTGCACTTCCTCTTTCTGCCAGCTCAACTCCCAGAATAATGTCTGTAAAGTCTTCTCCAGCCTGTCATTTTCCACATCACCAACACAGAACCAGGAGCGTTTATTACAATGCAAAAAGAAGACCATGTTGAATACTGGGCACTTGTGCAGAGGACAGGGAAAAGCTATCTCACTAGCTAGAATTATCTTTCAATCTTGGATCGAGATGTCTAGATGTTTGTCGTTAAGCAAACCAGGATACACCCTGGACAGGACATGTGTCTATTGCAGGGCACACACAGACACAGAGACATACACTCACTCCAGGGCAGTTTTCCCAGAAGCTAATCCCTTTTCCGCCATGCTACCCTTTTGGTAATACAATGTCCTCCTAAACTTACAGCCGAAAGAAAGACATGGGTCACAGAAATGTGCCAGGACGTCGGAGGCTAGGCTGGTTGTGAGATGGTGAGAGAACCAGTAGCCATCGTGGAGAGGGAGCAGGAGGCTCCACATAAAGAGGATGAACCTCATCAAGCCAGGGAATCCGTGAGTAAAGTTAGGCAAGGTAAGGGACATTTAGAGGACAGAGGCGAAGGCAAACTGGAGACTCTGGGCCAGAGAGTCCGTGAGCAGAGCCAAGGCCCAGAGATCTCTGTTTCTGTATGTGCAGCACATGTCCTGATGCCCCACTGAGGGGGCGAGTACATCACCACTCTCAGAGGAGAGTGCATGCAATAGAAGAAAAATACGGTCAAAAAAGTTTTCCCGGGCTGTGAGGGGCACATCCAGAGCATGAACAGACATTAGAAATAGTCTGGATATCTTGCAGTTACAATTACTGTATCATGTTATACTGTATGTCATTTGTCAGCTGTTTTAATAACATACTGGTATTAGCTAGTATGTCACAAATGTACTACACAATGCATCCAAAATAGAATTTACATTTAGCCTGAATACAGATATAAGGTACATTTTAACTAAATTAGGTTTAGACATCTATGGGAAAGCCTTTGAAAATCAGAAAAAAAGCAGTAAACTGCTTCTCTACATTGCTTATAATTTCCATTCTGCCTGCAGAGCTGTCAACCACCTGATTAGAGTTTAAATGCTGCATACTAAATCAGAGCAGAAAATATGTCCCACTTTTCTACTAGATAACGCATTTTCAATCTGTCGCTTTGCATAACAATGTCAAATTTATCTTCTGGATTCTGCTGTTCATCTAGAGTACTGACAGAAAATAGCTCCAGGATGCTATTCATTCTAAAACCCTTTCTAACTCTCCTTACATGACAATAACAACCTTAAAAGGTCATTAAAAGGCCAGCTTGTAGAAGTGTTGATGATATAACTGTAATTTACTATTAGAAGGTATTTGAAATCACAGTCATTCTTTGTGGTTTTGAAAATAACAGGTAAAAAGCAAAGAATGCCAGTCTTATGTCGTCATTTTAAAGGGGACTGGTTTATTTTCATGTTTCTGCTGTTATTACTGGTACCCAGATTTCATGATTGTGAATAACTATACCCAAAAATAAGCATTAGATAATTGCACCACTCTTTGCTTCAGCTTTTTTTAACAAGAACCTGGTTAAATATTTTATTACGATGAAATACAAAGAGAAATACAGTGTAAGAACAAAATAAAGTTACTGCTAGTATTGCCACAAGAATAGATATACAGTATATTGCCAACACAACATATCTTGTAATAATGTATTTTATACTCTCTGCTTTTATAAACACCCACTGATGGTTCTTTGCATATCCTGCTGTCCATTATAAGAAATTAGAAAACAATATCAGCTAAAAAGTATTTCTAATAATATCCATTATTAGAATTCAGCTTTTTGTAGTGAGGTTTGTGGCTGTTCAGAATAGCATAGTGCACATGCTCTGAATGGGACACCTGTGCACCACAGGTCAATGAAAAAATGACAAATAGCATAGCTAATCAACCTAATTGTTAGGTCCTAATGAACCTACTGTAATTGAACCCTAGACAGCATGTCTTTGGGAGATGGGAAGAAAGTGGAGTGCTCAGAGAAAACACACATGAACACATAGAGAACATGCATAATACAGATGCCCAAGGCTTGAATCAAAGACAGGATGGTTATTGAAATCTACTTATAGAGTTATACTTCCCACTTAATTTCATGTTACTTTATCACTGTCTGTGGTTGATACTATTTACTATTACTATTTTATTTACTAAAAATACTATTTTGTTATTTTCAAGGTAAATGACAGGTTTTTAAAAGCTTGAGCAATATGAGGTCATAAGGGTTTTAAGCAAGGAAGTCTGTACTGAAAAGCACATTCATGGACATTTAGTTGCTGTCTTAGTGGAAGCTGTCCCTCATTATTTCGGTGATACAATGGGCAAAAAAGTTTAAACATGGAAGAGAATCGATTGAAGAATGATTCTTTGATAAGACATGCTTCTCTGTGAGTTTTCTCTGCTATGGAAAGAATGATAATGTTTCACCATTGAGTCAAGGTACCAGAACATGAAAAAAAAGTTAGGCCAGTTCCACATCAAAAGTTCCATTTTTAACATTGAGACTAGAGTACATCAATACTGATTCAAAGGAGTCCCTGTCTTGTCAGGTTACTGGTGACGAAATATGAGATCACCAAGGCAGTCCTGAAACCAATACTGAATCAAATCTATTGCAAGTACCCATTACTTCCACTTCCAAAGACATTACCTATCATGGTGTGAGCTGGCAATTTTGAAGTCAACACAAATCCTGACAGGAAGCCAATGCAGTGACTCTAGGATAGGAGTAATGTCATAACTTTCACTAGACCTGGATTTAGAAACCCTAAGCGAGTAGTTAATTCAGGAGAAGACAAATGTTGATCAGTTTATTAGCAACAGTTAGCGATAACATATGATGTAGTCAGGAGATATTTCTGAGGTGAAGGAATGATGTTTTGACAATATATTGCACAAGTGGGTCAAATGTCAAGCCTGAATCAAATATCACCCCCAAGTTTTTAAATTTTGACTGAAGCTCAAGTACAGTCCCATCCAGATAGGGTTACAGCACTGGTTTTACAAAGTTGATGGGGAGTGCCAATAAGCATGACTCTTGTCACAGTTTAGATAAAAGACATCCGTGTTTTTATGGCAGAGATACAATAACACAGAACAGAAACAGCAACGTCAGTGTCAAGTTTAGTACGGATGTAGATTTGAGCATCATCAGCATAGAAATGACAGTTCAGGCCATGCAATCTTAAAAACTGACCAAGCTGATCAATTCTTGACTTGGGTGTTATCTGCATGTAATTTACATGGAAACATGTAAATGGTAAAACGTATCGAGTACTGAGGAACACCAGACTTAATGAGTCCAATTTCAGAGCTAAATCCACCAAGAGAGCCAGCGATCAGTGAGGTAAGACTTAAATCATTTAAGAGCAGTGTCAAAAACTCCAAACACAGTCTCAATATGAGAAAGATATCATGGTAAACAGTGTCAAAAGCAGCACTGAGATCAAGAAGAATGAGGATAGAAAGAGAATCAGGAGCCATTAAAAGATCATTAGTGACTTTGACCAGGACAGTTTCTGTGCTCTGAACCTCTGAAGCTAGATTGGAGGGATTTGAAAAGGTTATTTGCAATGAAGTGGTTAATGAACTGAATTATAACAGCACATTGTAGACTTTTTGCAAGAAAGGGTTAGTTGGAAATGGGGTGAAAATTGTTTAGATTTAAATTGTCCAGAGCCTTGTTTGCCTTTTTTGGCACAGGGGTAATGGCAGAAATTTCAGGACCGTTGGTACAACACCAGTGCTCAAGGATTCATTTATTATATTGAGGACAATGGGGCAGAGAGTAGTGAAACAGGACTGAAATAAAGTGAAATTAGAATGAGATCTGGTGGATTTCATATGCAAAACCAGTTTACTGAGTGATGCAGAGTCAAGAAGATAGAAGTTGGAGAGAAGGGGACCAGTAAAGTTACAGTAGGCAAACAAGGAGGAGGTGTGGAAGTAACATGTGTGGTGGAGAGAATGTGATCCCGGATGTTGTCAATCTTGGAGCTAAATCTAAAAATGTGTTGCAAAATTGCGAAGAGGTGGGTAATGTGGTCGGGCAGTTTGGCTTTTAGCAGTCTGTTGATGGTGGAGAAAAGGTGTCTAGTGTTGTTATGATTATTTTCAGATGTGAGATAAGAAGCTGGATCAAGCAGATTCTGTCACAAGTAATGTTTCCATGCCTGATAATGTACATTTGGGTCAGAAAGATGCTGTGTACATTCAAGTTTCTGGGAGACTGCTTTCCTTCAGTCTTTGGCAGATGGTCAGTGTACTGGGGGCAGAGCAACAAAAAGAGATGGTTAGGTAAGAGAATGCTATTAAGCAAGTGTAGTTTGTCCTCTAGATGATCAGAGGTAGAGAGAAACAAGATAAGGAGGATAGAACAGAATTCATGAACCTAAACTGATGAACTGATCGCCAGTTGCAAAAATTCACAGAGTGTGAGGGGGAAATGTTAGAAACAGGTAATTCTAGATTGAAGAGTATAGCCAAGTGGTCAGAGAGGCCTGGTTCGAGGGAAGAGAAGTGAGAAACAAAAGAGGCATTCGCAATAATTAAATCAAGGGCGTGTTCTTTACTGTATGTGTTGGGCAAAGAACAAACTGGGTTAGTTCAAAGCATCCTAATAGAGGTAGGAAATTCCTGTGAGTTAATATGTATATAAAATAGTAGTTAATATGTAAAAATAAAGTCACCAATAATAAGGATCCTCTTAAATTTGAGACTTAAAAATGTAAGTAAATCAGCAAATTCAGCTAAAAAGGCTTCATTAGGTTTGAGGGATCTATAGACCGTGGCTACTATAGGAGAGCGGGGAGCGGAGACATTTAAAACAAGACACTCAAAAGAAGAAAGCTGACAAATAGTAACAGGACTTAAACTGTAAAGGAGATTAATAATGACCCCCACCTTTGCCTATGAGAAAAGGGAGGTCAAACAAACCATTACCCGGAGGGATCAGTTAGTTGAACAGGGAACCATCATATTGTCAGTGCCAGGTTTCGGTTAAGTCAAGCCTTATTGTTCACAGAGTTTAGTAATGCTGATCTGGCCAGTCTCGGGGAGCCAGGGGGCAGTGGAGTGGGTTCCAGGCATGGTAGGGAGAGTAAATAAAACTTAGTTGTTAACAACTGGTAATTTCAAATAGTTGCAGGAATGAGAGTGGGGGCCATCAAAAAGAAATTATATAAGAACTTATTTTTCTAAGTTGAGACAGTGGTGCAGTGGTTAGCATTGGTGCCTTGGAGAGTTGAGGCCCTGGCTTCAGTTCCTGACCTGGGGTACGATCCGCATGAAGTTTGTTTGTTCTGCCCGTGTGAGTGCAAGTCATAGATTACAGAACAATTCAAGGTTCCAAACTGGGACAAAAAAGAAAATTAAGAATTTAGACTAAAATGTAATCTACTGTATTTTGGTGCTTGTTTTGTCTTAAGAAACCTACCAATTCACGATGCAACAAACAATACTTTACAATTACGTTGAGTCAGCTGTACCATTGCACAAAGTGAACATTATTTAAAAAGACTTAAAGGGCATTACTGATTCTTCTGAAATACTTATTGCATTAAGATGAATTATAATTAATGTTATTTTATTTCCCCAAATGACTTAACATTAAATTTGCTGCTTGATTAAATTTGAAAATATGAAATATTCATGAATATTATTTAAAAAACACAAAGCATATTTTAAAAAATATACAAAAATACCTTAACCTGTTGAAGGTCTTGGGGTCAGTGCACAACATATCACTTAAATATTAAAACAAATCTTTAATATTTTACTGTTTATGTACCATTTTCACAAAAGCACCTCCTGAAGGATAACTGGGTACAAAAGGCAACAGCTTATGTTGTTGCCCAAATGCAGGAAGGTGTGGCTTGTACAAAGAGAGTGATTTTAAAGAAATCAACCAGTAACCATGAGATATAGTGAACTGAACTTGTTCTAAACAAAACACTCAGTGAAGGAGCTAAATCAGAAGTTGATTCCTCAGTCACTAACCAACTCAAATGACCAACAAGTGCTTATATAGGAGCATATAAACATACAGGAGTGATCCCCCAAAAAACACCATTGAAGTTCCACACCCACATTGGTGACATGTGACAGTCATTAATATGACAGAAATCCTTATTTAGAGAATTGATTTAAAGAGGTAATTTTGGTAATCCAGATTGTGTGAGCCCAGAGTGGAATTTAGGCAGGTTAACATATAAGGTTTAACCTGTTTTTATGAACAATGCCATTTGGAACTTTAGTAAGTAGTCAGGATCTTGGTTCAATACCTCATCTGAAAGACAGTACCTTCTACAGCAGTGTCCCTAGTGGTCCTTTTAACTGGGGCATTGATAGAGCAGAAGGCTTACAATAACACTTACAGCAACAGTCTGATTTTCTTTAGAAATTTTCCAACCCAGTACTGACCATTACCAGCACTGCTTAGTGTGTTCACAATGTGTACAGAGTGTATACAGCGCTTGTCACATAAAAGATTACTGTGTGCAACAGGCACTCAGCCACAGGCTGTCACTAGGCAATGATGCTTATTTTATTATTGCCAGTGATCTGCTGTCTTGCAGTGCTCTCACAAATCCCCCAAAAAACAAGGGAACAGTAAAGACCAAGACCAAGAAGCATAAATGTTATGCAAAACGGATGTTTCGGCACATGGCTCTTCTCCAGTCCCTTGTTTGTGGTTTAATAAGATTAGTGAGTATTACTTCAGTAATCAACGCGCTTTACAAATAAATGTGTGAGAAATGTTCAGTGGCCAAGTGAAATTCGGTTGTTCAACAGAGGAGGATTACTCCAAGTTATTTTTCTAAGGTGTCATATGATTAACCAAATTCATTAAATTAGACTTTTTACAAAGCAAAACTTTTAAAAAGTAAACAGTTTTCTTAGCTTAATCCATGTTATCAAATTACTTTATCTTTCTGCTGTTCCCTTTCCACACATACATAGTGAATATAACTTACTGTAAGTTTTCAAAAGAAAAATGTGTCTTTTCAAACTCTGACACTGTTAATGCATTAGTCCCATATATTCATTTATGACGTACAGTAGCTTGTACAGTACAACATATCTAAATCTACAGCTTTCTTTGCAGGAATCAAAGTTGGGTGGTATTACAATTATTAGACAACCTTATTTTAAATGTTGTTGAACAGTTGAACAAGTTAATATATTGAAGCTTTGAGTTTTGTAATAAGACCAAAGGTTTTCTGTTTGTCAGGAATGGTCGACATCTTCACTCACTTTGCTGTGAGGAAAATGGGGAAGTTCATATTAAGTCTGCAAAAGGAAATGTGTGAATGTGTACAGTATTGTTTACAGAGCCCCCAATTGGCATAAGAGGAGAACAGGACTGATGAAATTTATGTCAGCTGTTGCTTCCCCCAGCAAGCCTGAAGACTTTAATGACTGAAGTGTGCTTTCAGTTAATGTAATGTTAATAAAGACAATTAATCTGCATTTTACCTAGATTTGTAGATTTCAGTTGAAATGTGTTGTTGTCAAAGGTTTTTGTTGGGGGAAGAAGTATATGAAAAAAGGCTTGTAGGTCTTCATTTAGGCATTTATCATAGCACGATTCTTCCCTCTTATTCAAAACAAAAATAAACACAACACACTGACATCAGGTCCTCATAATATGCCTCTTTCACCCTTAAGTTTTGGATTTTGTCCCTGAGAGTTTTTTGTATAACGCTTCCTGTCAAGACTTGGATTTGATGTTAAACAAAGTATATACTTTGAAATATACTGTAAATGGCTAATTTTAAAAAAAGCTCAAAATGTTTGGAACACTTTTAACATTGAATTTGTCCAATGCACATGGTGACATGCAAATATGGCTCTATCCCACTTGACTGAGAGAATGATACCCTGGCCATAAGGATAAAGCCATTGGAATCCTCCTATTTGCAGAATGATCCAAGGGCCAGCTGCAAGGGCGAGGTAGGGATGTGAAGTAATGACTGTTGGGAAAGGGTGGTTGTCACCCATATTTCTATTTACTGAGGCATGGTTGAAAGTTAGTATTTGATTTTATACATGAATTTAATCCAAAACAATGGAGGTGTTGTTGTTATTGAATGAAAAAAAAAAATCTAACTGTACCATATACAAGAAAGGTTGCACATGAGAGGAGATTAATCAGCCCACCCTGCAATATGCCAGAAGGTTTTTGGCAGTAAACGCTTTTACAACAGACGTATTTACCTTTCTGCCTGCTGTGTTAGAGTATGGAAAACTGTCATCTAATTAAGCCTTTTCTAAATCAAATCCGGCAGGAAACTCAACCTGTGCATCAAGAGCCTTGCAGATCCTTCCACAAAAAAATTAATTGCTCAAAAAGAAAGAGTTTTTTCTAAATACAAAAAATGCACTTTAATGGTTTACTCCGAATGAAAACCAGGAAAATCACAAAACCAAAAAAGATGGTTTTAAAAATAAAAAACAGAAACAAAACTTTGTTCCAAAACAGCAGAGAGAAATTACAGTAGAAAGACCTGGGTATAGTAACATACTGTATGAACGGCACACAGTATTGTACTGTATTTACCGGTATTCTTCACTGTCAGAGATAGTTGCTCCTTCTCATTTCGTGGCATGAAATTACTTAAACCTAATCAGACGGGCTTAATATACTAGTAAATTTGCAAGGTTACTGAAACATTTTAGTATTTGAGCTCCAGCCAGTCTGCTACTCCGCAATTAAAATGTTATTTACTAGCCAAAGAAAAATGGCATCTAAGAGCCAGAAAATGTTATGGGTTGGAGGTGGTCTGTAAGAAAAGCATTTATCACCTAGAGTTTATTTGAATGCTTCATCCTATTCTGGCTTCTGAATTCTTAATGGAGCAAGTCAAGGGTCAACCTGTCATAAAAAAATATTTTTCTTGTTGAAAAAGCACAGTTTTTTTTGTATTATTTTTTATTACTTTTTGCCAGTCAATAACCCCCAGCTATTTAATAATACTGCACCACCCATTATTTTGAAGTGAAGCAACACATACTGTACAGTACACCAGCAGCCCATACTAAAACATCATTGCCTTTGACAATAAGGCCCTGATCTGGCTGTGAGAGAATACGAGGGATTTACAAATGCAGTCCCACTAAATCCACTTAAAGTACACAAGGTGTCATGCAGCATACCACAACAACTGCCTCGGTATTACAAAATTTACAGCGTAATACCTTTTATATTTTTTCAGATAATCTGAAACAGGTTTGCACTTCACTGTAAAACTGACAGATGACACAGTAAATCCTTAATGTACTGCACGGTTGTGTGACTGTCACACAATTCTTATTTTAATAATAAAAATGGCATGTTTATTAACCAATTAGTGCTTTCCTGTGCTAATCATACAGCATTGTACAGTAACACTAACAGCATGTTACATTTTTTTTAATTACAGTATACAGAATTATTAGTAATTGTGTAAAAATAGTGATTAGTAAACAATTTTATTTAAGATTTTGATTGTTAAAAGTATATTATCCATAATGATTTAAAAAAACATACAGTATTTTATTCAAAAGCAAATAAGCATGTAAAAAACCAAAAAGAGGCTAGTGGTGACCTGAAAAACATACAGTCACATACTATGTGTTGCAATGGAGTTGATACAAGTCTGCAATATATTTAAGTTTCTTTAAGAAAGTCACACGTTTGTCACAACAATGTCACAGATATTATGACAAAATGTTTTTATTTTTGTCGGCTGGGTAGAAGAACGGTTCTTTGCTTTCTACACTGGCTATGTCCCTGACCTCTACAAGCGATATATCGATGACTGCGTTGGTGCCGACACATGCTCCAACGATCAGCTTGAGTGCTTTCTGCACCATTTCACCAACTTCCACCTGTCCCTCAAATACAGATGCAGCCATTCAAAACAAGCGGACGATACCGCATTATTTTGCGGTGCGCTTTACGCAGTCTACCGCGAGTTACCGTAAATTCTCCTATAATACCGCAAGTAAAATAATAGTATCCGGAATTTCCGCAAGGTGGAGCTAATAAAGCTCAACCTCTCATGTTTGAGCTGTCGCCATTAGTCTTTAACGAAGATATAACTAATAGTATTAATAATGAATGACATTGGACAAGCTGTAAACTCAAAGTATTGCCCTGGTCCACATTCTTTTTTTCATTGACCGTCTTTGTAAAAGTAAAACCACAGCATTTCGCAATCACGCATTTGTTTCCAATCATGCAAAGTACAGTAATTTTTGAGAATCTCCGATTCACCATGCCTTTCACATGCTCAGAAAAGAGATTGATTTAGGAACATAAACATATTACTGTATGCAAACTGTACTGTATAAAGTATGTATATGTATATTTAATGTCTTTACTGTGCTCGTTTAAGTATTGAATATTTATATGGAATTTTACCACTGAAGGGAAATCTTAGTAGCTGAGCATAAAAAGAATAGGAGCATACTTTAACGCGTGTGTAGGCCATAAACAATATTAATTTTGGATCTTAAACATACAGTATATGGCTGGTCTCGGTACTTTAAAGAAAACATACACACCAGTATTCCATTTCTCCCTAAACATTTTAAGCATCGAAGTCTTTAACTAACGTGATACCGAAGTCATCAAGCATACTTTTAGAATTTGATTAAAAGGGAATATAATATGGAATCGTGTATCTAAAGAAATTAATAACGATATAATTATATTCATGTACCTCAACACAATAATTTTACACGCTGTACGATGTCTGTTGATAATGTTTTGTAGGGCTTTTTCAACATCACCTATGTGACCTTGCCGGTGGTGCTGTGGGTTAGGTTCCTCACTACCATCTCACATGCTGGGTGTTCAAATCCTGCTGAAGCCATGACTTTTTTTTTTTAACAAACATTTCTTTGAAAAAATAAAACGTTTCCCTGGCTCAGAGATTAAATAAAACTTCACTCGCACCAAACAAATTTATATTTCTAAATATCACAACATGATCAAATTTAAGTCATTTTAATAACAATGAATAGTCACCTATGCGTTACAATATAAACATTTATATTGATTTAAATCGCGTTTAAATCGCCTTTATTTAAAACCCATAAATAAAGCTGATACTGTTTAGACTTTTAATTATTTAAAACTGTATTACAGCAGCACAATGCACAATGCAACATAAATCGCTATCTTTGTCTTCTGCGTAATAATGTTCACCTCTCTGTCCAGCAAATTAACAATAGTAATAATAATGAACTTTATTGTATATGGTGGTTGCTGCACATTAGTGGTGGTGGAGGGGAGTCGCCATTACCTGTAAAGCACTTTGAGTGGAGTGTCCAGAAAAGCGCTATATAAGTGTAAGCAATTATTATTATTATTATTATTATTATTGCGCCTTTAAAGGTGGCTCCTCAAAACGCTTTACAGGATAAAAACAATAACAACAATACTGTTAGGCTGGGCAAACGTTTTTTTTTTTTAAGAATTACAAAATGTATTTAGACATTAACTAAGAGCATAACACGTGGGCGGCGTAGCGGTCGGCTCTGGCTTTCCCATCTACTGTATACCGATACACTGCAAGTACAACCCCCCTCTCTGCGGGAGTGCTGGCTGTGACGAATTAAACCGGTTTCACAGGTATTTTCAAAGTAGAAGGGGGCGAGATTTCCAGCGAAAGACACCTCCCCCCCTCCAAAACCAAGGAAGTACAGTACTTACTAGTTAAGAAAGCTAGGCTCCTCGATGAAATCGCTTTAACATGCTAATACGTTGGTGTAACAGTCCGGCGTGGCAAGCTTCTAATGTCAACCCGACTACGGCGAAAGGAACCCTTCTTTCATTGGAAGACAATGAACATATTCTAGCCCTAAATGAATTAATAGCAAACATGGTTTACATAAAATACATTTTTCCAAGAAAGTTTAGCCTTTGTCGCTAATGAAACCACTAAATAAAGACATAAATATAGAAATCTTAAGATTTTTAAAATACATGACTTTGCTAAAATTTATTTAAAAATAAAAACGATTACAAACGCCAGCGGAGAGAGAACAGGGGAGGGGTGTTGATTTTGCATAAGGGGCGGGGCTATTGAAATGAGGTCTATATGGGAATGTGGAGTTACATGTTCTGGCTGTTTGTGAATTATCGTTGTTGAGTATGGAGTGTTGAGGTATTGATTTTATGTAATGCTTTATGTTGAAAATTGAGGTGGATTTTGTTTATGATCATGAGGATAAACTGGGGTGGGAGGAGGTTTGGTTTTGCATAAGGGGCGGGATTATGATAATTGGAGGGATTTGAGAGGAGGGTTTGATATATTTGATTTTGTATTGTGGTTGTTATCTATGTTTTTGGTTGGCATTATGTTTATATGGTTGTTTTTGTTGGTTGGTCGTTATTATGGTTATTATGTTTATTGTGTCATTTTTGATTATTGGATGTAATAATCAAAAGAGAGAGAAGAGAGCGAGCGCCTTCTTTTTCTTTTGTAGCCAAAGGGCCTTGCAGATCAGATTCCCTTCCCCCTACGGAAAGACAGACACATGTTTTCACAGTTTAGAAGCCGCTCTTCAGATGCAGGCGAGCGAGCAGCCCCTGGATAAAACATCAACTTTATTTAAACTCCAACTTTTAAAATACACGTTTCGAATAGAAAGAAATCCTCTTCCTGGTACAGTATGTATAGCAGACCAGCACGTCTTTTTTCTCCAATCAGAGGGGTGTCAGATGGTGTCAGCCAATCACCATTCTGAAGCCCTACCGTAATCTCTGGTATAGGGAGACCTCTAAATTCTGTCCCATAGTTTAGATAGATGATAGATACTTTTATTGATCCCGTGAGGGAAATAAAGTAAATCATTTTCATTTTAGGAAATTGTTAAACGCTCGTTTAAAAGCAAAGGAGATTGTCTGTTATAGTGGACATAAAAACAAGAGTTTGCTGTGGCGTTACTGGAAACCCAAATTTAACAAAAAATCGCTGACATTATATCCTAGAAGACACAGACCGGCGCCAGACCGGGAGAATGCCCGCAGCGTAAAAGAAAATGCTTGATGAACTAGGGATTGGAGAGTTTCCAAGTGCTTGTACAATCGATGGAAATGTTCAAATAAATGTGCAAAAGAAATAAACAAAATAATCATTTATTTCTTTATCATATTGGCTAGCTAATGTCCTCTCTTTGCTAGTTAGTGGCTGTGTTTCTGCGTTGGGTAGCAACGGGTGACTGTTCTCAGGTGGAAGATGTAACCAGCTTAATTTTTGTGTTAAATAATTTTTTTTAATTAAAATTCATTCTATACAGCAATCGCATATTTGGGTACCGTTTTATAAAACTTTCATGCTTAAAATGTTTAGGGAGAAATGGAAGACTGGTGTGTAGTTTTTCTTTAAACTACCAAGACCAGCCATACACAGTACAGTTTACATACAGTAATGTTTATGTTCCTAAATTAATATCGTTTATGACCAGATGCGTTATGCTCCTCTTCTTTTTATGCTCAGCTACTAAAATTTCCCTTTAGTGGTAAAATTCCATATAAATATTCAATACTAAGCGGATTAAAATGTGTACAGTAAAGAGATTAAATGATTAAATCTTTTCACTACCAACCAATGCACCATGAGTGCCCCTGTCGGTCATTTTGGCCAGCCAATCACTTACCGCGGTGCCCTGCGGTGGCTTGTGGGTAGTTTACCGTACCGCGGGTTTGTACCGTGCATTTTGAATGGCTGCATCTGTATACGGTTAACATATCTTCCCCTGCTCTTCCGTTTCTAGACATCAACATCTCCATCAACTACCCCTGTCTTTCCACTTCGGTTTATTACAAACCCACAGATTCACACAGCTATCTCTTGTATAGCTCATTTCACCCCAAACACACTAAAAACTTTCTCCCTTTTTCATAGTTCCTTTGGGTACGACGATTATGCAGCGACGACATCGACTTCAAGAACCAAGCCCTCAAAATGTACTCCTTTTTCATCAACAGAGGATACCCCAGTAGTGTTATTGACAGGGCCCTTGGTCAAGCCAAAAACACCCCTCAGACCATCAACCCAATCAGGAACTCCCGCCGTAACAACCGCATTCCTTTGGTGCTTCCCTACCACCCTAAAACACTTCCTATCCCCAGGACTATTAACGACAACTTTTCCATCCTACAGGATGATCCCTCCATTGGGGCCCTCTTTTCTGACCGCCCCGTCATCTCATATCGCCGAGCACCTAATCTGGGCAACCTTCTTGTTCACAGCTCCCTTGACCGCCCTCAGCAACCATCCACACCAGGCACTTTCCCTTACAACAGAGATCGCTGTTTCACCTGCAAGTATACAGTACATCAGGAAGACTACCGAAACCAAACTTATCCTGCAGCTAGGATCACACATTCCCCCTTCTCTTAACGATAGACTACTCTTCTTTTAAATTTTCTCCATTCTTTGGAAGTTTAATTTCACACCTCTCTACACCTATTCTGACTTCACACCTCTTGATTGGCCTCTCTTTCTGTCCCCTGCTCCCACCTCTCACTCCTTTTCCCTCCCAGCCTTTGTTCTCCCGCTACTTTACTTTTGCCTACTGCCTTGTCTCTGTCACAGCTGAAGATGGCTCTACGCCGAAACGTTGTGTTTTCTCTCTCCTTTTTTTCAGCATAGAATAAACCTATTACTTGTTCCTTTGCAGCCTACGCATGCTGACGCAGCTACCCACCTGAACTACATATTTGTGGGTGGTTTTACAAAGTGAGATTACTCAGTTGCAGAACTTTAGTAAATATGTTGCCAAAAGTCTGGATTTTCTGTTTCACACAGCAAGATCAAATTGTATCTGTTTAATTAACTAGCTCCTAGAATTCAGACTGTCATTCCTGCACAGCTCACTATCCATGGCCATAGCATTAACAACATACACATACTGTAGGTATTTTTAACAAATATAACAAATATAGCAAAAAACAAAAAAGAGGCCAGATTAAATTTTAAATAGTCATTTGAATGAATATGTCACAAAACATAAAGTGCATTTGTAACCAGGTGATGAGGGCCCTTGCACAGGCTGGTACTGCAGTTTGATTCCCACTATATGCTTGTAGTACTCCTGACATGAGAATACCTCAGGAAATCCTCCCATGTTTTTTTCTATTTTATAGGAAAAGGAAATAAACTTTTGAAAATGGGTACCATGCAAATTTTTTCTGCATATGACAACCAATTTACAAGATATCACCACAGCCTGGTAGCACAGGAACTCATTACATAGACGCCACCAGGAAGTCACCCAGTGGGTTTCTAAGTTCCTAAGCTGATGCAGCATTAGTGAGCATATTGGGGATGTGTCACACATTAAAAAAGAACATAATTACATAAAAATTAAAACAGGTTTATTAACAATTAGTTTCTTTTTCCATTACACCTCAAAGTTGTATCTTTTATTTTCCGATAACACTACCACTCATTATATTAACATTATGCGCAGAATGACGTTCAGAAATGTTATTATAACTGTGGTTATTTTTATTTTCAGCTACAATTCCCCTTCAGGTACGTTATTCCAAATTAATATTCCATATTAAGTGGGTTTAAAGAAATACTAAAACAGACTTAATGAAGTCACCATTTCAGTAACATAGACTGCACCACAAGTGCCACTTTCGATCTTCCTTGGCCAAGGAAAAGTTACGTTTGTGTCTCATAGTGTGGTATGCTGCAGCGAGCTTGTCATGGACAAGACTTTTGACCCATGTTCTAAATCACTGCTCTATATATATACAGTATATGTCAGAATGTATAACACTACCACAAGTCGTAATAATAATTACATTAATATAAAGAATCATCAAAAACACTACTGTTTTGTGCCACAGGGGTATTTAAGCTACCTACTGTACAGTATATGGACTAGTGTAGTCTTTTCACCAGTCATTTAAATTACAAGTCAGTTTTTATTTCATGCCCAGACAGGGAAAGTAGAAATAAATATAATGTTTTCTGCACACTCTAAGACCTAAATCTTTGAAAGGGAGGATTCAAACAAGCAGAACCCATTGTGAAAGATGCTGTAATATAAGATGCTCAAAAAGAAACAGTGAAATCACATGCTACTGTAAAACCTGAACGATTCAGGACCTATTATCTTAAACTTCAGTTTTAGCTTTGTTAATCTTAATTTATTTACACACCTTTTTAATTCGAACTGATATCACGGATCAACTACCCCCGACAAAACCCCAATTGGTTAGACTTATATATTTTTGAGGTTATAGCCCATACTGTATAACCTTTTTTATAAAGCATTTCAAAGCACTTAACTGGAAACTCACACAGTACAGCAGGATAATGAGGTTCTGAGGCAGTGTGCTTGCATGCTTGGTTGAGTTTGCACAAGATGATTCCATTTGGATCCTTTGTCTTCCAAGCAAGAGCACAAGCCTACAGGTTACCTGGTGTGCCTACCTTCAGCACCTGATTTTCCATCTGGTCACCTCTCATGTGGACTAGCTCCAACCCTGCATGGTGAGACAACATGATGGGTATATCTCACAGTGCTATTGCATTACATCTTTACAGATATGTAGAACATCATTCATTATTCAGCTAGCAAAACAGTTCTCCTACTCACTGAAAAATGACTTCACTTTTTAATTGCAGAGAAGAAATAAAACGGGTTAAAAGATAGCTGGCTGTGTCTGCCAACAGCTCTCTGACAGAATGTTGTCTTAATATTTAATTGGTGGAAACCAGCTAAAAGAGATGCTTAATGTCTATTGATGTTTAAGGATTGATGCATAAGGCCCAACAGCAGAAAACACGTGAAGAATTGCTAACCAAGACATAATTATTCCTAACTCAATATTTTGACAAGTGGGTGCTTCAGTGTCAAATCCCAGACTGCTTGATTCAAAAGAACGATCCCTGATGAATCCACTTTGTGCTTGTCTTTACTTTGACTGATGAATACACGATACCTTTCAGTAGCCCAGCTACTTGAAATGCATTGTTTGTAGCAGGCATTGATTTGCCAATACTTTATTGTGTGGTCTTTACCTGAAAATTTAAATGCAAAGTGTTATCTAAGATACTTGTGAGTTAAAAGAACATATTTAAAATATTGTATTATTTTAGACAAATTGCTAAACTGAACCTAGAGTAATGTATTAAACTGAACATCATTTTAGTGTGTTTAAAATAGCTTATGTCACAGAATATTACACAATTAGGTCTTTATTATACATCATATAGATATATCTATCTACATTTAAAGAATTATACCACAGGCACCTATTAGTAAGTATTCCAATTCTAAATTGATTTATGTGGCTCATCAGTCAGACTAACATTATTTATCCCTAACCTGCTGCCAGAGCTAGCAAAGAATACAAACTGAGAGAATTTATTAGCCCTAGCTTTAATTTAATCAGCTACTGGTGTTTCAATTTGTGTTCTGTAATTGTCATTTACTTCAATTACATTCAAAAGAAATTATTCTGTCAGAATTGGGGAATTTCCTGTGGAGATATTTTCAATAAATCCAGCATCTTGCAGTAGCTGTAGCTGTGTTTAATGTAGCAGATGGTTCAATATCTACTCTCACACACTAATACAGCTCTATACTCAAAAACATTGAATGGGTATGTTTTGCTGGAAAAGAAAAGTATAGTCTGGAAGAGACTGGCACAAGCTTTTGGCAACTGCACTTCTGTAATTTATGGAGCTATTTCTTGTTCCTGTAATTGTCAGATAGTATTCATCATTCTGTGTATCATTTTATACTACATTTAAAAAGAACTGAAAGTCAGTTCTAAGGAAATATAGTAGTTTATTGTGAAGTCACTGCAGTATGTATTTAAAATGCAGTATACAGTATCTTCTGAACCTCACAATGTAATCTGCAAAACACAGACGAAATACAAAATTAAAATTAAGAAAAGCCAGCTAAAATGTTATAACAACAGTGGATACTTCTTTGTGGATAATTATACCAAGGTACAGTTTATCTGTGGCTGAGAACAAGGCAGATGGAAGATGGTTTCAGCTGTCTTAGTGACTGGAAACCTTCCCAGTCACACATGATTGATTACATCTAAATGAGATTGGAACCAGTTGGCTAAGGGCAAGGATCTAGAGAGAAACATTCAGAACTGAGAAATGCTTAAAGTATAATAATAAGGGAAGAATCCAATGAAAAACTGCAAGGGAATGCATACAAAAATAGAACCCAAACTTAAACATAAATGCCAGGAAAATTAGGTACAATTCTTGAAATGCAAGAAAGAAGATACTGTATTAACAGGCAACTGAAATGTAACTGGAATCACTGAAATATGGCTCACAAAGAGTAATGGAGTATAGATTGACAGCATTCAGGAGAGACAGGAAGGATGGACAGGTCTGGAACAGTGGAGATGTACTGTAGTACTTTACACCAGGATGTTAACCTACAAGAATCAAAAGTCTCAGAATTTACAGTGCATGGATCAAACGTATAAAAGGGCATAATATTACAAGTATACTACAGATGACCACATTTTGATTAAGTATTTTGCATTTTAATACAGTCTTATATGATGATACGAGATTTACTGTATGTGTAAAAAAGGATTTTCATGGAAGATATTTATTATATTCACACAAACAGGGAAACACCCGTAGGATCGTCAAGAGCAGAAAGAAAACTTGTAGGCATACAGGTAGCTAAAGACTTTCTTACTCATTTTATCAGAGTACCTGCTAGAAGGAACACCTGTACCTGTGCCTAAGGAATTGCTTTCAAACAATCAGTACAGACTGAGGAAAACACTTTGAGATATATTTTGAAAGAGTCTACAATAATGCTCTTGACTTTCAGGAAAAGCAGACTGTGAAGATACTAAATATTTCAATGAAGCTGAATGAAACAGGTCAGATATGGAAACAGTATAGAAAGAATGCAACAATTTAATGATATACTGCCTAAAGCACAAAACAGGTTAATCCCAAGAATAAGCAAATCAAAGTAATGGCCCAAATGGCTTACTAAATCAGTTACAGTGCTTTGCAAAGTGTTCACCCCTTCCAATGTTTGTTGAATTACAAATGAAGTACTGTATACACATTCAAAGTGAATATTTTAAATCAAAACTTGAATGAAATTATCATTTTAATGGGTAAAAGAAGTTATATAGAAGAAAAAAATGCTAAGAAAAATAAAAAAAAACTTAAGTATGTTGATACAGTAGTATAACTAAACATCCACTTTGCACACAGATTTCCTCTGCCTGTGTAATAATAGTAATTAAATGTGAACAGAGCATGTTTCAGAACATGTTTTTGTAGTTAGATGAGATAATACTGGAACATTTAAGTCTAAATATAAAGTGTTATGTCTATACCTAACACAGTGCATCACCTGGTCAACACTATCTCAACACCAGCATGGTGGTGACAACATATTTTATGAGAAGTTTGTCAAGATAAAGGGGAAAATGGATGTCAGAAGTCCTAAAAATAAAGACACAATTGTCCAAAGTCATTTTGTTCTAATTTATTAGATTTTTGGAGGCATACTTGAAGTATTAGTTTATGAAACCCCCTTATAGATTTAGAACTGGCAAAGCCTTCCTTTTTCCCAGCTCCAACAACATCCCAGAAAATAGTTCAAATGTATTACAGGACAGCTGTTGCCACAGAAGAATAAGCAATAGCATTTGACCTTTGCTTCAGCTCATACTTTGTGTTTCCTCAAAGTCAATTGTTTGGTGGTGACATTTTTATTACATTTTTAATTTTAATAATTATACAGTATCTGTCTCTCCTGCAACTGTAAAGGCTTGTGGGTGGGAAAAGATGTTCAGGTGCAATGCCCAGTGAAGCAGTCGCTGGAAAAAGTATGTTGTTTTTCCTACATTTCCTACCATTTCCTACATATGGTAAACAAAATGCCTTTGATTTACCCGTGACATCAACATTTTGTTCATGATAGGAAGAAAGAAGTAAAATATGATGACTTGCATTATGGATAGCTGAAAGCCCATGTGAGAATGGGCAGATTTCATGCTTTCATGGACATTGTTTGAGGATAGCATCTAAAAAAATCCAACATCCAATTACACAGTAATTATCGCTTAGGTTTTATACTCATTAATGTTTACTTGACACAGTGATAAGAAGCTGTGTTCCTTGCAAGACAAAGAATTAATGATCTTTCAGCTTTGAGTTCCATTGCTCTGCATTGTTCTGTTCTTCTTCCTGTGTTTTACTAGTTGGACATTGACCTTAATCAATTACCTTTTTATTAAAGGCTCTTCTTTCTATGCTTGTAAGAGCATAAAGCCTGAACACTGAATTTCTCCACGAACACACGTGAAGCTGAAAAAAGTAATTTTCCTGAACTGAACATCTAACAAAACAGCACATCTTAGTAGACTTTAAAATTTGTTTCCAAACACAACTGTGGCTTATCTGGACTGTCATTTTGTGAAATCTTGCGCTCTTCAAAATCTGAAAAGTTAGCTAGTAACTCCTTTGTATTTATTGTATATTGTATATTTCCTTAATTAAATGATTAAGAAGGCAAACATCTAGCAGGACATTTACCTGAAAATACCCATTTTCAAAGACATTTTCAGCTTTATACAAAATAAAGAAGTAAAAAATGTAGCTTTTAGGCATGTAGCAATTAGGCATGGCTTCAGAGTGCTGGTGTTCGACCACTACATTTTACCCAAAGCTCTTACCCTGAAAGAAGAATAATAAAAGAAGAATAGGCTAAATTCTTAGTTAAAAATACCACTTAATAGAGATTTAAGTACTGCTTTATTAAATTTTGATGTTGTAGTGGTTTGATGGGTTTACTGAGACAATTATTAATTGTAGCAGTAATCACGAGGTTGTTCAAGGGGCTTTTAGAAAATCAATCGTCAGAACAACTAACAACGCACACACACGGGTTCAATACACGAGATACATTTATTAATATAAACTGTGCACCAAACATATACTAGTCTGCCTGGATACGAGCGGCAGACCTTACTGTGAGGGTTATCAATATACAAGGTATATAATCTCGAAGAGATGCAAACACAAAGAGATACACAACAGAGAATATATGTCAATATATATCGTTAGGTTACCAAATCGCTAATCAGTGTTATTACCCACTGTTACTCTAAACTCGGAAGTAAATACATTACTCATGAATTAAATTGATAACAACTTGTGTTGAGGTACAATTGAATTCTCGAGACGCAATGTAGAACATGGGGTTTACTTATCCACTGTGTTTGGATTTGGAATTTCCCGCACGAACACCAAACCAGCTGACAGGCTCTGTTGCAGCCTCTGTTCCAGCGGTTGTCCAATGGGCGTTGTGTCGGCGTCCTCTGGCTACCGGCCGACCAGTCGAGGTGCAGCTCTGAGTAGGACGGGCAGAGGAATCTGATTGCGGCGCGCAGGGCAGTCGTTGCTCCGAGGGGATCTACCAGTAGTCCGGCTGGCTAGTAGAAAGTCTCTATGCACGTGTGACCACGAGTCCTCACAAGTCACTCTTTTGCCTGGGAAGAAGCTGGTTCGTTCCCGGTCCAGCGCTGCTTCTGAATAAGCTATTCAGGTTGTCGACGAGGGTCCAACTGTAGGCTGCCGTTGATCAAGCGGAGCATTCACGTTGGTAGAATTCTGAGTACATACGGGATCCTCGGCCTCGCGCTTAGAACAAAGTCCAAGTCCCTTTGCAGACAACAGCAGTTGTCACATGATTGTCTCTGAGGATGCGCGAAAATGGCCAAGGAGAGCCCCGATCTGAGCTTGCGCTCCCTTTTTGATCAAGACCCAGATGTGTGCTGATTGGTTGAGAGTTTGGCGGGCATTGGAGACCCACGTGGTATTACCACGCCCTGCCAGTCCCTGATTGGTTGGTCAAGGTGAGATATAAGTCACTTACTCTTGACACTTAGGAATGCAGTCCAGATGTCCATTCGGCACTCCCTAGACTGATAGGCGCCAATGGATGACCATTGATCATGATAGCCAGGCTTAGCTAATTGCATCCCCGTCTGGGAGCTTGTTCCTTATCAAAAGAAAACATCTTAAATCAGCCTGCATGAATTCTTTCTCTGTGGCTGCACCACAGAGATGGAGGGTGAGATGAGTCCTCCTTTAGGACAGCATACCAACGCTTAATTCTGTCTTATTAACAAGCATTGCTGCTACAATGTTAATTATTTGTCAATTTTCTTGAGAAAATTAACACATAGCTACAACATACTGTAAATACAAACTTAGAGATAATAATAATTCCTTACACTTACTGTACATAGCACTTTCCTGGACACTGTAGAGGTTTGATGGGTTTACTGAGACAATTATTAATTGTAGCAGTAATCACGAGGTTGTTCGTTGTAGCTTTTAGAAAATCAATCATCAGAACAACTAACAATGCACACACACGGGTTCAATACACGAGATACATTTATTAATATAAATTGTGCACCAAACATATACTAGTCTGCCTGGATACGAGCGGCAGACCTTACTGTGAGGGTTATCAATATACAAGGTTTATAATCTCGAAGAGATGCAAACACAAAGAGATACACAACAGAATATATGTCAATATATATCGTTCGGTTACCAACTCGCTAATCAGTGTTATTACCCACTGTTACTCTAAACTCGTAAGTAAATACATTACTCATGAATTAAATTGATAACAACTTATGTTGAGGTACAATTGAATTCTCGAGACGCAATGTAGAACATGGGGTTTATTTATCCACTGTGTATGGATTTGGAATTTCCCGGCACGAACACCAAGCCAGCTGACAGGCTCTGTTGCAGCCTCTGTTCCAGCGGTTGTCCAATGGGCGTTGTGTCGGCGTCCTCTGGCTACCGGCCAACCAGTCGAGGTGCAGCTCGGAGTAGGACGGGCGGAGGAATCTAACTGCGGTGCGCAGGGCAGTCTTTGCTCCGAGGGGATCAACCAGCAGTCCGGCTGGCTAGTAGAAAGTCTCTATGCACAGAGTGTGACCGCGAGTCCTCACAAGTCACTCTTTTGCCTGGGAAGAAGCTGGTTCGTTCCCGGTCCAGCGCTGCTTCTGAATAAGCTATTCAGGTTGTCGACGAGGGTCCAACTGTAGGCTGCCGTTGATCAAGCGGAGCATTCACGTTGGTAGAATTCTGAGTACATACGGGATCCTCGGCCTCCCGCTTAGAACAAAGTCCAAGTCCCTTTGCAGACAACAGCAGTTGTCACGTGATTGTCTCTGAGGATGCGCGAAAATGGCCAAGGAGAGCCCCGATCTGAGCTTGCGCTCCCTTTTTGACCAAGACACAGATGTGTGCTGATTGGTTGAGAGTTTGGCGGGCATTGGAGACCCACGTGGTATTACCACGCCCTGCCAGTCCCTGATTGGTTGGTCAAGGTGAGATATAAGTTACTTACTCTTGACACTTAAGAATGCAGTCCAGATGTCCATTCGGCACTACCTAGACAGATAGGCGCCAATGGATGACCATTGATCATGATAGCCAGGTTTAGCTAAGTGCATCCCTGTCTGGGAGTTGTTCCTTATCAAAAGAAAACATCTTAAATCAGCCTGCATGAATACTTTCTCTGTGGCTGCACCACAGAGATGGAGGGTGAGATGGGGCCTCATTTAGGAAAGCATACCAACGCTTAATTCTGTCTTATTAACAAGCATTGCCGCTACAACACTCTACTCAAGTCCTTTACAAGTAATGGGGACTCTCCTTCACCACCAATGTATAGCACCCACTTGGATGATTCAGTAGCCAAAGTACGCACAGTTCACTCACCACACATCAGTTATCACTGGAGAGACCAGAGTAATGAAGCCAAGTCAAAGATGGAGATTATTAGAAGGCCATGATTAGTAAAGGCCAGGAGGAAATTTGGCCATGACACAAGGGTAACCCCTATTCTTTTTGAGAAACGTCCTGGAAGTTCTAATGACTATGGACCTTGGTTTTATGCCTCATCCAAAGGACAGCGTCTTTTGTTTTACAGTATAATGTCACCGTCACTATACTGGGGCATTAGGACCCACATAGACCATAGGGTGAGCGCTTCCCACTGGTCCCATTAACACCTTTTCCATCAGGAACCTTAGCTTTTCCACGAAGTCACCCATCCAGGTACTGGTCAGGTTCACACCTGCTGAGCTGCAGAGAGTTGCCAGTTGTGAGTTGCAGGCTGATATGCAGTAACTGCTGGAATTAAAATTAGATCAGGAAGCCCTTCGTCACCAAAAAATCTTAAAGGACCAACATACTTGTTCGCATGTTTCCTGGTATTAAATCTGATGTGTTAGCTCTAAAAGAACCTTTCCCTATATTTAGCATCACTACAGAGAGGTTGAAGAAACAATACACCTTTAGACAATAGATAGAACCCAGGTGCTGTTAAAAATGGAAAGTCAACATGCAAAGACTTCAGTTAAATCCAACGTTCCTGCTTTTCTTTTTTGGTAAAAATGATTTTGTTTTACACTTGCAAAAAGGCACATTAATTTTCAGTTATTCATATGTGTAAAGATGTGAAAAGCATATTAAAAAGAGCATGTCATTAAATTTCCATTTAACCAGCTAAATTTATACCCAGGAACAGATTTCAATACTCTCCCTATCCCCTATTTTACCTGCCCTTAGGGTATATCACACATTGCTCTGCAGCATATTGCCTTATGAATCTTCTTCAAGTACCCAATTATCCTGCAGCAGCAGATCTGTCATTACCCTGACAGCTGTGTACAGCTAGCACTACATGTTGTAAGGAGCTGAAAGACTGCATGATGAAAGCTTCTTTCCAGTTAAAATAGTCTTTGCTGAACGTAATATGAAACATCACAAGGATCTTTTTACAACTACACAGGTCACTCAGAGCAACATGGAAAATGGTCCTTAACTACCTCTACAGAGTTAGATATTAGAACACCTCTGTAGCTTCAGTTTGCATTTTGATTTCATGAACATGGTGTCTCTAGAGCAGATATTAGCCCTGGTAAATCACCCTTTCATAGTGAGAATGTGGTTGAAATTCACCTTTAAGACATCACATTGATTTCAAGAACTATGAGCTACTATTGTTTTGCTCAAAAGACAGATATATACAATCCATACACATCAAATTAACAATGATTTTTTTTTAAAATAACTGTGTATTATCTTCCAGGTCTCATTTGCAATATATAGAGTATTCAAAGACACTAATCACTTTACTTATGCATGTATATTTTAAAAAAAGGATATGGAATCTTCTGTAGAATCTGGATATTGAGTAAATGATACATTTGAGTAACTTTCACTGTTCCATCACAACTAGTACTAGTAAAGGTGAAGAGGTGATTTATTCTGTTGAATGTCAAAACTATTTAAAACGGAGAAAAAAAACACAGAAAATAACAATATGCCACGCTTATCAATTGTACAAATGCTTCTTTGACTATATTAGAGGCTGGACGGGGTCATCCCATTATCATTCAGCATATGGGTTGTTCACAGACAGAAATTTCATCAAAGTTCCTGACAAGACGTTATAGCCAAACACAGTCCACAAATGACGGACCATGAATCACATAACCTCTCCTAGAATGACGTTTTCATGTTCCAATGTGATCGTTTTTGGCACCACCACTGCATGAGAAACACCAGGTCGCAGCAACCCACACATAGTTTAATTTTGAGGAAGCACCTTAATATATAGGTCAGATAACCACTCAAAGGTCCAGTGCTCACCAATATTCATTGATGCAACAGAAAGAAGAGGTGCCAAGTCACGTATAGTAATGAATAAAGGTTTTGTGTAGAGCACCCTGATAAATTTCAGTGAATGTGGCACAGGCATGCGTAACAATATACTAACAGTTATGCATAACAGATCATTTGAAAGGGAGGGCCAAGTGTGGGAGGAGTATCAGTTTAATAAAATGAATTTACTTATATCATATCTATAAAAAGGTCAGCACGCCTGTTACATGAAGATTTTACATGTAATTTTCCTGAAAACTCAGTGAATGACTTTAAACATATATGTTTCATTTAATGCTCAGAATATAAATCAGCACATACAGCATCCACAGCAACTACAGTATGTGTCACATATAAAACAATACTATGACATTGCATAGTAGAGACACTTGATAAATTCTAAGTTTTAACCTTTAAAATTAATTTCACATACAGTACAGCAATCTAGAAGATTTTTGAAAATAGGAATGAAAACATTTTTGTAAAAATACATTTTTTACTTTTTTCAGTGAAATCTTTCTGCAGTACTGAGGTGCTAGCTATCAATAGTTTCAGACAAGCCTTATTATTCATCCTCAGCCACCCGCATCCAGCCCCTCAACTGTATCCTCCAGACAATCTCTGCCACCTTTTAATGATTATTTCACACCACTATTCTCTGGACCCAGCACTCTGTGCCTTGGCTGAGGAAATCAGAGAGCTGTAAAGAATTTATTTTTACACTGGAAGGAACTGGGGTGGGATGGCATCCATATGAAATGAAGAGTAGCTAATGCAAAGATTTATTACTTCAGTTAAAGAGAACTGTTTGACTAGACCAGTGACAGGAACGGCTGCTAACAGAGACCGTAAAAGCGAAATGGCCTATGCATCTTACAATGTATACATAAAGGATATGTATTTAACCAAGATGTAATAAATATATATTACACGCAGTATATAGAAGATGAGGCCTACCAAACTCTCACTGGAGATGCATATTACCAAGCAGTGTAGTGGACCTATAGCTTTTGAGTTTAAATAATATAGTGTTGGGGTTACATTATTCTACTGTATGTACAACTACAACTGACACAGTTTAGTAGGGAATTTTCAGTGAGGAAAAACAAAACCGTTCGCTTCATTAATCACCATCATAGACAATGGATTCTATAATAAAGCTTGAACTGCAGGATGGAGTCAGAACATGAATGTGACAAAACCCACATTCACTCCCACCACTACACTACAACCATCATGTAAAATGTGCTAGATTGCAGAAATATACACTGTCTCTAAAAGAGTCTCTTATATCACACCACCTCTTGTCTGCTGTTACAAATACCCATAGACCACAGTGTGGACAAGAAAAATGTGACCTTAAAGAAACCGGGAGAGTACAGAACCTGATATTGGGATAATATATAAAATACTACCACATTATCACACTGCAACTTTATATTTGCTTTCTGAAATTATGTTTCCAGGTCAGGAAAGAGACAGTTTACCTTCTGCAGATTAAGAGCCAGATTCCCTTCTGGCCATTGAGGGTAGAAAAACTGCTTTGACAGGCGAGAGGGTGCATGTCAGAGATAGCAGTCCAATATACAGAGGAATTAAGTGAGTAGTGTTCTCAGTGAGATCCATTTTCAGTATCCTGTTAGATCAGTTAAAAAACAAGTAGCTAAGAGGGCCTTTGATTTAATAATCTGTGCACATACTGTATGCTGGTTTGTCCAATCTTAGTTGCAGGTTTCGGTTAATTTTGACTTAATGTATATTTTGACTGTGATAACATTTAATTTAAATTTAAATTAATGCATTTTATTTAATTTTCTTTCTGTCATTTTTCCTTTTTTATTTTCTTCAGTATTATTTCTAATACTAGAAAGATGTTAATTTCACAATATTTTGCAACACACAGTATGACAGAAATCATTACAATTATCAAAATCCAAGAATAAAATTTAAATTTGATTAACTGAGTATAACAGTTTTAGCAACTCAGGCTATGGCTAGATTACAATGTCAAACTTTGGTATGCAAAGTGTTATTACAGGTTTGTGAATGATTGCCGTACCAACACCATCACTAAACTACCTATCTTTAAAAGCAGCAGGACATTATGAAAAATCAAATAGGAGTTGATTTGGATTCTCTTTGCTCTTATGGAATCTAAACATTCCAATGAGTTCAAGTAGGTACAGTAGCTGCATCAGCATGCATAGGCTATAAAGGAACAAGTAAAGGTTGCTTCCATGCTGAGAAGAAAAGAAACACCACGTTTTGGCCGAAGAAGGCTCCACAGCTGAAATGTTGTGTTTCTTTTCTTCTTTTTTCAGCATGGAATCAACCTTTACTTGTTCCATTCCAATGCGTTGTTGTGTTTTTGTCATTTTTCACACTGACAGAGCACAATGTAGAATACACAATGTAGAATACAAAATCTGTCTGCCTTACAAGGCACACCTTTCAATGTTAGGTGTGTTTTAAAAGTAAGCAGTCACTATAAGTAAGTAGATTAAGATATTCAAATAAAAATTAAATAATTATAAGTACTGCTCATCAGTGCAGCAGGTATAAAAATGTACATTGTAAGCTGGAATCCAAACCCCAAAAAGCAGTATTGTTGCTTCTATCCTGGCAACAAAGAGAGAAAAAGTTGTCTGACTTTGTTTACAGGTTTAGATGGTTGGCCACATGGGTGTGGGGCAGTTTTAAGAAAGTTACTGCACGTAGTTGTAGCATGAAAGCACAAATCATAAGAACATAAGCCAGGTTACAAACAAGAGGCCATTGGTTCTTAGTAGACAAGAGAAATGAGGGTTTCACAAGACCTGCACATCTGTTGTCCATTACTCATCCCATGTGAACTAAAGTGACACATACTGTATACCATTCCTTTTACATCTTGACATGAGTTGGGGGTAACAGAAACAGACATCAAGGGTTGGAATAAAACATCTTAGGCCTGAGGACATAATTATAACATTAAATCCAAATGAGCAATGCTGTAGCTTTTAATGAAACAGAATTAAATGTTATGAAAGTACTGTATAACTTGTATGTACTGGGTGCAGAGAACTGAAGTGACACATATTCAGCACAGTAACCAAAGGCATTAATTTCAGCCTAATGCCATAAAAAACGTGGTGGAAACAGAACGCAGTGAGCAACATTGTTGATTTACTTTCTTCTTTCATGAGAGTTCTTTAAAAGTATCTTTGTCCTATTTTATAACAGCTTTGACTTTTACATTGTTGCTTTCAGCATTTCAATTGCATCACACACTTTTATTGTATCACACTAGCCAATATTTTTAAGTCAGTGTGGTACCACAGCCAAATCAGTACACAAACACAGACAATTAATATGGTGAAGTGTTGATATATATGGGATATATATCATGTTTTTAAATTTAATTTAAATGTTTTTAATTTTGAAGAAAATAGCAATTAATAGAAGGGGGTGGATGTCTTATCATCCAGCTGTTTTAATATTGTTATACCAAAATGGAAGCTTTGCCAAAAGCCTTATATTAGAGAAATGGATCAAATTCACCAAAAATCCAGTTATTCAAGCCTTTACCCATGCTCATTTTGTAACCAAACTGACACACAAAGTGGGTGAAAAGATTTGCCAAAACAAATCCTGGGGACAGCTATTAGAGTGCTAATGTTTCTGTTGCTACATAATTAATGTCTTACAAAAATTCTCTTGGGCATTTTTAATAGGACTCAATAATCTTCAGTAACACTTCACTTGTTTTTCATTATATCTCACTGTCTACCAGAGGCTGAGAAATATGTTACACTAGAGTAGCTAAACAGTCCAAGGCATCCTCCAAAAGTGTAATTATATCCATCTTCTGTTTGCAAGTCAGAGAATGTAACTGGAATATAATAGCTCAGCTGATCATTGGCTAGTGCCAATGCTAGTGCTAGTGCTGCACAACGTGTGGGATTTAGAATGTTAACCTTAAAAAGTTACAGTGAGGCTCTCCAGAGCAGTGGTTCAACTGGTAAAAACTCTTGTCTGGAGCACATAATGAGCCCTGTTATCCGGTATTCCTGATTGATGTCTAGTCATTAGCTGACAAAGTGGTCTGGGTTCCCAGGCAGATGCAGAGATCTGGATGAGCACTGGCAAGACAGGGTTGGCCAAGCCATTCTAATTGTTTCACACAAAAGGGACTACCTAAGAACTAGCTTGTGAATTTCTCAGAGACAAGCTGCATCTTGAAAAATGTAAGATGGTTCTGAGAGTACATGATTCAGAGGAAAGCATAGATCATAGACTGCCCGTATCCTTCTTATGTTGGTATGAGGGTTGTAGCAATAAAGGCCAAGCTTCTAAACAAGATACCAAACTACTGTCACAAAATAATAAGGAATCTAAAATTTACATCCAAAATACATTCATAATTATATTTTCTTATGTGTAATTTATAATTTAAAGTGACTTAGTTCTTTGAAGTGATTTAAATGCAATGCAATGTTCATCTGACCCACTCACCTTTCAAACAATTCATAAAACAATTAAGAAGAATAATCAATATATTTTTTGAAACATGAAATAGGGTAACTGCAGATTTTCACATCTTTCCTAATGTCATGCAGCTTAAAAAATCTCTCTGTATATAATAATTATAATAAACTTTATTTTATATAGCGCCTTTAAAGGTGGCTTCTCAATGCGCTTTACAGAATGACAACAACAATAAATAAAAAGAATACACAAGATTAAACACAATTACAATATACAGAGGAGACCGTGAATGGTGTTACTAGAAAAGCAGAGGGGTGAAAAATGGAACCAGTTAAGTAAAGGCTCTTCTGAAGAAGACTGTTTTGAGTCCGGATTTGAAGGAGTTTAGAGAAGGTGACTCTCTGATATGAGAGTTCCAAAGCTTGGGGGCATAACAGGAGAAGGCCCTGTTACCCATACAATGTAGACGGGCTTGGGGGACACTAAGGAGATCAGAATTAGAAGAGCGAAGGTTGCGAGGTGGGGAGTAGGGCGATAATAGTTCAGACAGGTACTGAGGTGCCTTGTAGGTGAACATAAGGATTTTAAAGTCCACACGGAATTTGACAGGAAGCCAGTGCAAGGACTCCAGGATAGGAGTAATGTGATCATTTGCACTAGACCTGGTCAGGATTCTGGCTGCTGAATTTATAACCTACTGTACTGCATTTTGTTCAGAGTAGATTTAGATACCCCAGCGAGTAGAGCATTACAGTAGTCAATTCGAGAGAACACAAATGAGTTGATCAGCTTTTCAGCCACAGTTAGCATAGGGCGTATTCTAGCTATATTTCTGAGGTGAAAAAAAGATGTTTTGACAATATGCTGCACATGTGGGTCGAATGTTAAGCCAGAATCGAATATAACCCCAAGGTTTTTCAATTTAGATTGAAGATCAAGTACAGAACCATCTACAGATAGGGTTACAGGATTAGCTTTACGAAGTTGATGGGGTGTGCCAATAAGCATGACTTCAGTCTTGTCGCAGTCTTTTAAAAATCTTACTCCAAGTTTTTCTTTGAAATGTCTAGAATTAGAGCAGTTCAGTGGCACACATAACTGCTTTGCAGATATGCTGGTACAGTAGGTTAATATGCATCAAAGAAAAGTGGCCCTGGTGTGTGAGCCCTGTGATGGGCTGGTTTCCTCTCTAGGGTGTATCCTACTGTACCTTGTACCTGTTACTTGCTGGGATACAGTCTGCCTCCCCTGTACCTCCCTTTTCTGCTTTCTTTCATTTTGCAGTGTTTGTAATAAATATTCTTAATGTGTAACTTGTGCAATAGTCCTACATTAATTTAATAAATCTGTGTGATTAAATGAAAAATTTTTTTTTAAGATAAAACTATTTTTGCAAAAATAACTAAAGAATCAAAAATGACCAGGAATGAGTCTTTTCGTAATTTCTTTTTCTAAATTCAAGTACTTTGGTACTAAATCACCATGATTCAAATACAGCACCCATGTGTTGCAGAAGTGTAGAAATTTCCGCACCCACTGAAGCTAAGCAGGTGTGAGCCTGGTCAGTACCTGGATGAGAGACCTCCTGGGAAAAACTAAGGTTACTGTTGGAAGCGGTGTTAGTGGGGCCAGTAGGGGGCACTCACCCTGCAGTCCATGTGGGTCCTAATGCCCCAGTATAGTGATGGGACTCTATACTGTAAACAGGCGCCGTCCTTCGGAAGAGATGTAAAACCGAGGTCCTGACTCTCCATGGTCATTAAAAAACGCAGGGCGTTTCTTGAAAAGAGTAGGGGTGTAACCCTGGGGTCCTGGCCAAATTTCCCATTGGACTTTACCAATCATGGCCTCCTAATAATCCCCATCTATGAATTGGCTTCATTATCTGCTCTGCTCTCCACTGATAGCTGATGTGAGTGTTCTGGCCCACTATGGCTGCCGTCGCATCATCCAGGTGGATGCTGCACATTGGTGGTGTAAAGCACTTTGAGTGGAGTGTCCAGAAAAGTGCTATATAAGTGTAAGCAATTATTAATTATTATTATTACTTAAGCAGGGCTCGTTCTTCAGGGTATAAAGACAGTAAACATGGCTTTAACTACCAGGGGACTCCTGCTCTCCAATGAAATATGCTGCCAGAATGGTAGTGTCCTTTGCTTTTCCATTAGATACCCATATCAGTGGAAGGCAAGGCAATACAGTAATTTTGCTATTAAAAACAGATGAATGCACTTGATTATTAAAAACAGTGATTTTACAAAGTTTGACTTTCAGAATTCTAAAATAAACTGCAATTTTCTACACTCAAGACTTGGTGGTTTGCATTTCGAATAGTTACATTTCGTTCAGTCTGTCCATCCAATGTTATAAATTATTTTCAATATGGCAAGAGTTACTTCTGAGTATCAAGTAGAGGATAACTTGACTATCAAAATCATGCTTAAAAGATAATGCTAAAAAAGAATAGTTAACACCCTCCCCACCAAAACAACCAAGGTTCATCTATGGCTATTGAATATGTTCACTGCAGAACAGGTAAAGACTAGGACTTTAAATTATGTGGTTTCAATGTAAATATAAAGTAAAGTGTAACAAAGTACAAAGTCAATGTAAAGTGTTTTATGCTTAAGTATGACTTAAGCATACTTAAGTCATACTTACAGTAAGTATGACTGTGATTTAAAGAAATATTCACCCTCTCTCAAACTGAACTGTTTTCCAAAATCCATCAAAATATTCAAACGCCATTTAAAAAAGTGAATTATGTACAACAATAGAGTATTTTTTGCAGAACCCTAAAAATAATGGACCTAGTTTTTCAATTCAAATTTTTATCTTTATACAATATTTACAATGGCAAACAATTACTTTATTATTCAATATTATCAGATATATATATATACTGGCACAAAGCACCACGTGTACAAACATATAACATAAAAAATTGCTGCTAGTAATTTACAAACACATAACATAAAAATTTGGTGATAGTCACAGTTTACTTAGCATTAACATTCTTTTAAAAATCAATAATTAAGTGAACAAAAAATCTTTATTAATCTTAATTTATTTCAAGCTGACAGATAAAAATATATTTTGATAATTTACTCAATCAGAGCCCTGACCACTCCTCCACACAGATGGAACATTGCAAACAAAATATGATTGCCTTACCTACTGCATATTTATGTGGTTTCAGGCTTTGCTTTTCTCTAGTATGATTTAAAAATTATATAAAAATATAAACGTACTTATTATACAACCAACATTATAACAATTAGCCATAGGAGTGTTGAACAATACCAGTAGGTGGAGATCAAAAACATCAATAGTTAACAACTGTAATCCTACCTCCCTGAAAAAAGAAGAACCACCAGTCAGTAGGATATCACCAATCCCTGCATTTATACTATATGAAAACCAACACCACAGACAGGCCAACAGCCCAGTCAGAATTCCATCTATGCAATCATACCCTGTCCTAAGGAGATACAGGGAGTATCAAAAGTATTCACCCCCTTGGACTTAATTGTATTACAATGTGGAATCATCCATCTATTTTCTAACCACTTCATGCAACTAAGGGTCATGGGGGAGCCTATTCCTGAAAGCAACAGGTGTAAAGCAGGGGTACACCCTAGTTGGGACAACAGTCCATCAGAGGGCACACAGACACAAATACAAACACACACATTCACACCAGGGTCAATTTTTCCAGAAGCCAATTAACCTACCAGCATTTTTGTGTACTATGGAAGGAAAACAGAGCACCTGGCCATGTGAACAATGGGAGAACATACAAACTCCATGCAGACAGCACTCCAGGTCTGAAATTGAACCCAGGGCCCCAACATTTGAAGGCAACAATGCTAACCACTGTGCTGCCCACTATGCAATACTGAATTATAATTGTTTACACTTATATAGCTATTTTTTGGCACTCCACTTAAAGCGTTTTACAGGGTAATGGGGATTCTCTTCCATCACCAACAATGTGTAGTACCCACCTATGTGATTCAATGGTAGCCAAAGTGCGCCAGTATGCTCACTACACATCAGCTATCAGTGGCGAGAAGAAAATAGTAATGAAGCTAGTTCACAGATGAGATTTATTAGGAGGCCATGGTTGGTAAATGCCAAGGGAAATTTTGTCCAAGTCACCAGGGTTATGACCCCTACTCTTTCAAGAAACGCCCTATATTTTTAAAGACCATGAAGAATCAGGAACTCAGTTTTACATTTCATCTGAAGGATGGTGCCTTTTTTTATGGTATAGTGTCTGTCACGGACGTCCAAAGGGACTAACCATGGGGAGCAGGAGAGCGGAAAAAGACCCATATGCGTAGCGGCGAGACGGGAAAAAGGCCCGGGCTCATTAGTGCAAAGAGTTCAGGAATGCCGTATAGAAACCTATGCCCTCAGGGAGCGGACGTGGGGCGCCCTGGTGCTAGGCGGGTCACAGGACATCCGAACGTCAATGCTGAGCCAGGACAGAGTGCAAGACCCGGAAATATATAGCCCAAGGGAAAGAGAGGGACAGGAAGGACAGCCGACCGGAAACTAGGGACAGGACAGAGAAGGAGCGCCCTCTGGCTGCAGAGGGCATGACAGTGTCCCCGTCACCCTACTGTTGCATTAGGACCCACACAGACTACAGGGTGAATGCCCCCTGCTGGCCCCACTAACACCTCTTCCAGCGGTAACGTTAGCTTTGACAGGAGATCTCCCATCCAGGTACTGGCCAGGCTCACACCTGCTTAGCTTTACTAGGATCTTAGTTGAGAGTTGTAGGGTGATATACTGTACTGTATGTTAATATACAGTACAGTATATGTATAATATATGGAATAATAATGTAATTGTTTGCCATTGATTGACACAAAACATTCCATAATGTCAAATTGAAAATAATCTCCAAAATTAATAATAAATATAATAATATAAAAATAAAATTATCCTACCTTAATAAATATAAACCAGAAAATAACTGGTATTACACCTCCTTTGCTATGACACACCTAACTATGCTCTAGTTCAATAAAAGGTCTTCAGAAGTCATATAATTAGTTGAATGTTGTCCAGCTGTGTGCAATTAACTTGTGTCATATGAGTTAAATACACCTATCTCTGGGAGGTCTCACAGTTGATTACCACAGCTCCCAACAAAACTACTGTGACAGTGAAGCACACCTTTCACTGCACTCCCCACTCCGCGGCATGTTGGAATGCGCAGCTCCCACACCTGACGTTAATCAAGGCTGCGCTTTAAGATCCCCACACGGCCGCATACGGCAGTAAGCTTAGAACCAAATGTGTTCCCAAGCCGGCTATACAAAACTTGCGTTGATCTAAAGGACAATCTATTCTTATTCAGCAAGGATTTTCTCCTATACCTGAGAACAGAAACCTCCGCAACAACAGAAACAACTACACATAGGCACACCGCACTGAGATAAGAAGAGCTCTGCCGGTATTCAGGCAGCTCCCTATCAGATCCGACACTATCACACTACATTACATCTTGCAACAAGAAACACTACTACAAAATAGTGTTTGTTGACACTGGGTTGGACGAGAGAAACTGAAACATAGAAACATTACTACAAGAAGCATTCAAAGCAAAGCTGGGATAGGGTTAGTGGAAAGCACCAATCAGAAGAATAAGAACATTTCCAAGGCATAATAAACCCTAAAGCACAGAAAAAGTCCATTATAAAGAAATGGAGAAAATATGGCACAACTGTGAATCCGTGCAGAACAGGGTGTCCTCAGAAACTGAGTATCCACACACAAAAATCAGTACTCAGGGAGGCCACCAAGAGGCCTATGACAACTCTAAAGGAATTACAGTCTTCCATGTCTGAGATTGGAGAAACTGTGAATATGACAACAATTGTCCAGATGCTTCACAATTCTGGGCTTTGTGGAAGAGTAGCAAAACTGAAGTTCACATCAAATCTACAGTGTGCTGGAAGGCATGTGGGAGATTCTGAAAGTGATAGAAGATTCTGATCTGATGAGACTAAAATTTACCAAATGCTATGTTTGGTGCAAGCATAACACCACACATCATCCTAAGAACACCATTCCTACTTTGAAGCATGGTAGTGGTACCATCATGCTGTGGCGATGCTTCGCTGTGTCAGGGTCTGGAAGACTTGTGATGACAGAAGACAAAACAAATGCAGCAAAATAAAGTAAAATCCATTAGAAAAAAATTACTGTAGTCCGCAAGAGACCTGAGTCTTGGGAGAAGATTTACAATGACCAAATATATAGCCCAAGTCACACTGGTGTAGCTTAAAAACAAAAAGGACAATGTTCTGGAGCGATCCAGTCAAAACCCAGACCTCAATGAAAATCAAGAATCTGAGGCAGGAGTTGAAAATTGCTGTTCAGCAATGATCCCAGTGTGAAGGAGTTTGAGCCATTTAGCAAAAAAGAATTGGCAAAATTTGCAGTACCCAGATGTGCAAAGCTGCCAGACTTATCCAAGAAGACTCATGGCTGTAATTTGTGCCAAAGATACTTCTACCAAATATTGACTGAAGGGCATTAATACTTATACAATATGTTATTTTCCATTTTCTATCCATAATTAAGGAAGTAGAACCTGTAGAATTTTCTTTTCACTATAATATTATTGAGTGTTTTGTGTCAATCAATGGTAAAAAATCCCAATTAAGTACATTATAATTCCTTATTCTAAAACTAAAATGTGAACCAGTCCAATGGGGTGAATACTTTTGATAGCCACTGTATAGGTTTCACATGTCTCCTGCCGCTCTCTATATCCCATGTGAGAGAGGTAAGGTTTTCACAGCACATTACTAAGCAACCTAGAGTCATAAGAGACCAACAGCTGGTCAATATGGCATCTCGCTTGAATTCGGTCCACATACCTGACCAAAATCTGAAAAATAACTATCACGTACAAATGCCACTTGCCATCCAATGCAAAGGGAGGAAGACAGAAAGCCATCGACTCCACCCGTGGTGTTCCCTGGCTCACATGGAACAGGGAGATGACCTTCAGTTGGAAATCCAGGTGTATAGACACTTTAAATTGCTCAACAGAAACATGTAGAGAAGAACCTGAGTGGAAGCATCTGTCTCACTCCTGACTGACCAATCAGCAACATTTATACAATCCTGCCTCTAGGAGCTGCAGTATCTTTTTACTTGTTGGGTACCCCTTAAAATAGAAATGAAGCATTATTTTTAGCTTGGTGTTTTTTTAAAAACTTATTGACAAGGCTCCCCTCTGTAAAAAGTATGCTTTATTCTCAGATTATCCCTTACAGCCTGTGGCATACTAAAGTGTGATTCTTGAGCTTTTCTGACATTCTAATTTTTTTTTCTCAGAATGGTTAATTTTCAAAGATTAAAAGAAAACATTTTTCCTGAAAACACTGTATGAATGTAAGCATGAAAGCAATATATTTTTATCACCAGGATAAATAAAATTATTATATAATTATGTTGTCCTACAGATAATCAGCTTGAATTTCTCTCCATTTTGCTTTTCTTTTGGTTTACAAGATCAGTTGTAATATTATTAATTTTCCCAGTCATGTAATACAAGATCTGTCTTTTAATGCTTTATGGGACAGAAGAGAAGGTTTAAAAATCTGTAGTTGAAAACAACATTTAGAAAGTGACAACATTTAAAAGGGATGGGTGGATTTTCATAAAAGAAAAAATACTTCAAATGAATTAAAATGTAAGCAGAATATCTGTATGCACAAAGCCAGGTATGTGTGCATGTAAAAGACAGGTTGAATAACATGGCCATATGGAAGTGATTTCAACCTTTTGATCTATACAGAGCCTCTACCGTCAATGTTATAAGCACTGCTACTGGTAACAGGTGTCCTTCGCATGTATTAGTATAAATATAAAGGATATACTGTAACTTAAGTCACTGATTTGTAAAAAATAATACTAACCTAAGTTAAAAACTCTCACTAAAACAGGGATTTGATCATTTATCATGTTTTAATGCTTAACAGTCAAATTTAATTGTATACTGTAATTTAGAAAAAGAACAAAACTATATCTCTGCTTTGCTCCATGTGTCACATCATCTAAGGTAATGTGATTCTATCACCATTACAAGTTCTGTCTGGTGCAGCTGGTCTTTTTCACAGTGACTCAGAAAAGCACTCCTGTTTCATGTTATCAGCATGTGGGTCGGTCAGAGGACAAATATTGATTGACTTTCACATTTTTCAGTGCCAGCTGGGGTAACGTCAAGTTAAGGTTGTTAGGGAAAAATCTGTAAATCAGCCCAAATACAGAGTACTGTCCTCATTCCAATCTATCTACTCAGTAAGAAGTCCCTCACCTCTCTCTCATTCTTCCAGTTGCCTTTGTGTGGAATAATGACAGGCCTGAATGCAATTGCCATTTAAGAATACTCCCAAAATAAATAAAAGTACAGGAGTGTAATAGCAGCCTTTTAGTTTTTTTTTACTTTAGATGACACAGTATTTCATATTACCTCTCTAGTCCTCAATGGCAATTTTTTTACACACCTAAGGTAGCCTTTCTATCTTTAATTTTCATGAGTAATTTAATAACTGAGCAGAGGATGTTTTCTCAATATGAATTATTAGACACATTTTTCAAGGATGATAACAATAAATCCTTACCATATAATATACATTAATGAATTTAAGCAACAAACATACTGTAAATGTTTCAGCAGATTTCATGTACTGTATAGCAAAATAGTGATGCAAAAGGACTTTTTCAAATATTTTATAATGGTTCAGGTAGGTACAATATATTCATTGTAAAAGGAAAGTGTACAAGAAGGTGACTTCACACACATTGCAAGTCACATTACATGTTGAGATGTGGTATCCTTATCCTAAACCCACCAGCAATAATAGAAATCAGTCACACGAAAAAGAAAAATAATTAATGTTAGTGAGCAATACTGGCTCTACTTGTTATCTAACAAATATCATGGGAGTGTTTACATGGGCTGGAACAGTGAATTTCATAGGCATGAACATAACCATCAGAATTAGCCAGCAGAAAGAATAATATTCAAAAAGAAAAATATCTGGTTTAATTTATATACAGTACTATGGTCCTGTGGCTCCCAGTAAAGAAATAACAGGACTGCTAGAACCAACTAAGATCAGTCCTCCATGAAATGAGTTCAGGAGCTCAATCTGAAGTCTCCACACCAAATGCCACAGCGAAATGGAACTGCTTTGCTGCTGCTGTGGCTGTGTGCTCTCCTGCAAGTATTGTTATCTGACAGACAATTTATTTTGCAAGCATTATGAGATAATTGTCTATGTAGTTCGGAAACCACGCAATCTATTATGTATAAAATAAGTTTTATGATTTTACTTGTAAATAATATGTCTACCTTGTAAATGGAGATGGATTCTGAAAAGCATTAATTTTCAATTAGTGTCATAAATCAAGGTTAAAAACAATTTGTAGAACGATGGCTGTGCATTTTAAATTGCTATATGCTTGGTAGACTGAACACATCTCAGGGATTTGCATCAATGCCCTTGATATTCACTAATTACTTTGAAAAATTGCTTGGAAATATTAAGTTCCTTTGTTGATACACAGTACTCTTAATAAGAAGTATTTTCAGGAACATTAGCTGCTCCAGCAATTTCCAATATATATCATTTTAATACAGCTTTTAAACTGAGTTTGCATATTGTGGTGTGCACTTTTGATTCAGTACTGTAGGCCTACTGCTTTTATTTTGACCTGTTCTTTAGAAACTGATTTTTGCAAGCTTTCATTCCTAGACGATTCAGGTGGTGTATTACTGTATGTACTGTACAACATAAAAATATCAGCCCTGTAATGTTGATTTACTCTTACATTACAATATGTGAATTACAATCAAGCACTCTTAAATATAACTTCAGGTATAATCAAGTTATTTTCTCATTCATGATAAACAAGCATTCACAAATGTGATAAAAGTACAACACACTGTAGTTTAAGTTCTTCTATACTTACACCAGGCGTTCATTCACTGTACTTATTTCTCATGGTTTTTAGCATGGTTTACATTCCTCATTTTAGCATGCTACTGTATATTGGGAAAGTTGTATCTATTGTTTCTTATTGAACAGTTCCTTTTTTTAATCAGGCAGAAATTGCATAATATCACAGAGAACATACACAGTTGAAAAATCCTTAAGCCCACTTAGCCAATTAATGTTAATGTTTGTTAATGTTTGTTATCAGATTATGAATAAAATTAAGACATACAGTACATGTCAAGCATTTTTCTATCCATCCATCCATCCATCCATTTTTTACAGCTTAATCCAATTCAGGATTGCAGGGGACCAGAACCTGTCACAGCAAGCAACATGCGCAAGATGAAATTTACCACTCTATTACAAGGCACATACAGACACAAAAGTAGTCATGCACACACTCACACCAGGGCCAGTTTTTACAGAAGAGAATTCACCTACCTGTATATCTTTGAAATGTGGGAGAACACCATTGCACTCAAACCCACTCAAACATGGGGAGAACATACCAACTCCACACAGAGAGCAGACCAGGTCCAGAATGGAACTGTGGGACCCAGGTCTGCAAGGCAGCAATGCTAACCACTGTTCCACTGTGGCACCCCCTTTCCATCCATTTTTTGCAAATTGTATTCAATTTGTGTTTCACAGATGCTGGCTTTTTTTCATCATGTCTTTGTACTCTATTATTGGCTGTAAGAGCATACATGGTTGGCCTGAGGAAGACCTAACAAGAGGGCAAACATTCAACAATTTCCAGCAATAAGACATAGATTTTAAACTCTAGTGGGAAGAAGTAAAAAATTATTGGTTGAAAATAATTTGCATGGAAGAAAATTACAGATTGGAACATTTGCATTGAATATAGGCAACATAAGCTTATATGCAGCTTAAGAGGGCTCAAGAATGCTGCCAAATCACAAAGAATCTGTCACTGTTTGATTGCAGTTTACTCAAGCGAATATTATCACAGACTGTCATCTTATTTGTGGTTTACTGGCAATTCTGTTTTCTATAATGTGAAAACTACAGATGTAAAGAAAAACAGACATAAAATTGATAAATGTTTTTTTTTAAAAAACATTCCTCTTTATTAAACAAAAGTACAAATCACAATTCACGCTCTACTCATTGTGTTTCCCCTACTTTACTATACAAGAAGCAGAGTCAATAGTACAGTTCTAGTATAAAAAGAGAAATCCAATTAGATATAGTATCTGATTTTCACCAACAGTGGAACTGAGAGGTTTGAATTTATTTCTACCTGGACATACCAATTGAAATGGGCAACATGCAGTTGATGTTTTTCCTGCTTTTAAAATTAAATTACAAAGTCTTAAGCAGCGAGAAGCAACGTTAATGAAACTTTAAAAGATGCATTGGATCACAATCCCATCACTAAGCCTTATTAAAGTTAAGACATATGGAAAGTGTAGAGGCTATTACACAGAATAAAATTAAAACTATTCTTGCAATATTTAGGATGGAATGATAAAAATCATTTTTTGTTATTTTACATACTTCATACATTTCTTTTTTATTAAACATGGTTCATCTCATTAAATATTTCAGTATAACTTTAATGACATGATATAATCATAAGGGTGTGATACCCACAAAAAATACCGTAAGCTACTGTGTGTTAAACACCTGGGTGAAATCCTTCATTGTTTAAAAAGACCTGCAGCTATACATGACAGATATACTGTACTCTAGGTCATTGAGATTAGTGGTATCACAGCTTGCCACAGGCAACTGCACATCAAGAAAGAAAGATGAAGATTGAATGAGAGCCACTCAATGGATATAAAACTCCTCAACACCTTTTGTTGACATAAAATCCAATATAAATATAACCAAAGTCAATCTGTCAATCATCTATTGAGTGTGTTTTGTGAGGGTGTCTGAAATGCCCACAGATTATATAATTTTGTTAATGTTGTTAAAGTATGTAAAGTTACTTGATGCACACCTTTGCTTTGAACTCTCAAATACTTATTGTGTTATTATATACTGTAGCACAATCAATATTCATGGTGCCATGTCAAATGGTTGCCCTGAGTTTGCAGGTTTTCCCCCAACAGGTGCATTATTTTTGATACTGCTATTGAAAAACGTCTGAAGAAAGTTGCTGAGGTACCTATGCAGGTAAACTGACACATCTGACATCTCTGCATAGCTTATATACAAAAAGCAATATTGATTACCTGTGTAATAGGTGTCATAGTGGTGAAGTGGTTTGCACTGCTGCTCACAACACTGGGGCCCTGGTTTCAACTCCTGTGGTGCTATCTTCAAAGAGTTCTGGTGTACTGGCTTCCTCCCACAGCCCAAAGACTATGGAAAAGATAACTGGCTTCTGGGAAAAATAGCCCTGATGTGAGGGTGCATGTGTTTGTGTCTGTGTTTGCCTGCAATGGACTTATTTGTATTTGTCAGCCTATACTGTACACCATTTGATAGCTAAAGGCTCTAAAAGATAACCATCATATTGCTTGATATTTATTGTTTCCCATGTTTTTGGGGAGCACAATAGTAGTAACACAAAGCCACTCTAGTAAGCCATTTTACTAACATGTTGATGTTAAAAACGAATAATGCATAATCTGTTAAAGTGAAACAAAATCATTATATAACAGTCCATAAAAGAGCAAGAAGTTAACTGCAAGCTAAAAAGTAAATAATGCATAGAGGAAATGTCCCTCCTGTAAGGATAAAATATCTCTCTTATTGCTCTCTCCTTAAGCACACACAAAACAGGATGCAGATTGAAGATTCAGTGGCTAATTAGCTAAAAACTAAGGGGACTGTGCTTACATTCAAAAATTTGATTTACCAGGTTTATTAAATTACACAGTCATTCACTTTGATAATAGATGTGCTGTGTCTGGTTTGTCACACTGACTGAGACACAGCTGGCTGCTGAAAAACATGTGCACTCTGGTTCAACTTTAAAATGATTAACACAAAGAACTGAAATATGATGCAAGCCCTGCAGTTGGGAATTTGGCAGTAACACTTTAAACAATAACCCCCTCTATTTTTGGAAGTTCAAATAAACAGAGCCTTGAACATGTCTGTGTCCTCACAAAATAATTTCACTGTAAACAGTACAGCCTGAATCGGTAGTGTGCCCTGTGGTCCCTAATGTACTGCTGCCAGACAGGTCTCAAAGATGCTTCAAATGTAGAAAGAACTGTCTACAATATACTGTACTTTCACCTCTGTGACCCAAAGGTCAGCCTAACCAAGGCCATATAAAATCTTTTCTTACCCCAGGGGAAAAAATTATTTGACCAGAAAAAAAGGGAAATGACACAATGTTTCTAATAATAGTAAAGAATCAATAGGTATTCTCAGCCACGAACGTGGTCTTATCAAATCCATTCTGACGAAGCGTGGGCATTGTCCCCTTACCACTCAAAAAGCAGCTCTACATTACAACATATAAATCACATATAATTATAATCATTCTTCTTATCACTTTTCCCAACATTTCACTTTAATTTATTAACAGGATCTTCTTAGTGTACTACCATGCAGTGTGGAAGATTTCTTTGAAATGAAATCATTTGATAAGCTTCTCACCTGACATTAATTTGCTAAAGATGTGCAGAAAACCTCCAATAAAGCATTCTTGAAAATAAGGTTACAAATGGAACACTGTCTTCTTTACATTTTTCTTAGACATCCTTCTAGTGCAAGAAAGTGAAAAATCCTGTGTAGCTACAGAACAGTGGAAGCACATACCAAGAGGCACACATTATTATTTATATCTCTGTCTGGTCAGAGCTTGACTATCCTTACAGATTGTGGATCTGGGAAAATATAAGTGCCTGAGGGAGGAAAAAGAACACTGTAAAAGAGGCTCTGCTTACACATGCCTTAAGTGCTCAGCAAAGGCTGCCTGCCAATCTGAAAACATGTTTAACAGATAGACTTTGAAGAACTTCTTGGCAAATGACCAGCAGTATCAAGCTTTCTCCCTGTAAATGCACATAAAAAAACCTATTAGAAATGAACGCATTAAAAACATGTGCGTGTATTCTAGTATGTCACCAAAGCTACATGGTAACAAAATGAATTAATGAAAATAAACAAAACACTTGGATATTATTTACACAAATCAACCATTTTTCCAAGGACATAACAGAATCAAACAAGAAACATTAGAACTGAAAAATATTTCCAGCTCTGCCTCAGGAAAGACACCCTGTTCCTTTGTTCTTTATACAGTATTTCTGATCTCTATTACATTCAATAGCTAACTAATGAACATACCAATGAACTGTAATCGGCTCTTGCATATTTATAAATGACTGGGTTCTAAAGTCATGTATTAGGTGAATATCTATCAAGCAAACAGTTGAACATACTTATATTGCTGCATCTGTGTCATTTTTACTGAGAATTGTAGAGTAATTTTCAGTCAACATGTGGCAGTCCAGAATATCCAACAATACAAATTAAACCATATGCATACTTCAGCCAGTAACATAAATGTAAATAAACACAAAATAAAAAAACGTAGCTTAACTACCATATCTCATTAGCTGAAGATTCTACACTTAGTGTAGTTTCTGTACATGCTGTCTTTAAAAATATTCAACAAAGACAGTAAATAAAACTACAAAGTATGGTATCTGTATGTCTTAGTCTACATAAGGACTCACTAATGAGAAGTATGATTCATAATCAAGTAAATTATCTCTTTGACAATAGAAAAAAATAGACAATAGAAACAAGAATACAACTGAGAACACACAGCTGATTTACAAACAGAAATATCAGCTGTGCAATTCTGGGGGTCTGAGGGGTCTTCCTTTAAAGTGAGAAAAATGAAACAGTGGTTTTCAGAGTACTCACTCATTAGAACATTTTTATCAGATATGACAGTCATGTAAGTATCAAGGTCTGAGAGAGAGTCCTAAATCATCCATTCATTCATTTTCTAACCACTTTATCAAACACAGGGTCACAGAGAAGCTGGATCCTACCATGTCAAGCAACAAGCCCAAGGCAGGATACACCCTGGACGGTAAGCCAGTTGTCAAAGGTCATATTTTGTTATTTACTATACAGAGCTATTTTAAAAAATATGGCTCCATTTAGTTTCAATACTACTGCTGTATGAATGCATGATTTCCGAAGATAATGACTGTAATCAATTCTGTAAGCCTGTATTGTGTTTGCATGCTGGCAGCCACCTACAGGTCTAGGCAAAAAACTGTGAAAATCAATGTGGCAAGGCATGTGAGGCTAATGAAAACAGCAGACTGGACTAATCTGGATAGATTGTGCGACTCAATTGTGCAGCTCCTCAATTAAATGTGGTAATCCATCCCCATTCCACTATGGTTTAAGAGAATGCGGGGTTCAGAATGTCTCTAATTGTTTAATTAGAGCAACACATACAGTATGGTTTCAACTCTCCAGTCTAGAGTAGGCCACACTTTTGTTCTGTTTTGCTTTCTTTGGCCAAAAGGTTCTAATCAAGTCAGAGAAGTGAGCTGAAATTAATAAGGAAATTTATTCTGTCTTGAAACAGTTTTCCTGCAGATAAATTAAGGACAGCTGATATCTTCAAATCTGCAATTACCAATTGAGGCTCATTTATTTATTTTACTTATTTACTTCATAAAATAAGAGATTAAACTGGGCATCCTAAATGCTAGGCCTAATTATAAAATATTTCCTTCTTTAAATATGCAGACCTTCATTTAGAACTTATGCTGAGTATTTTATTACTGTATAGACTCAATAAACCCATCCTTTAATTAGCCAGAATTGTATTTGTTGATACGGACTGCACCACCATGCTGCCTGACAAAATAAATTCACTGATTGAAACATAAATGAGTCTTCAATGTTTAAACCATGAATTATACTGACCAGCTGTTCACTGGGTCTCACATTTGGTGATGGCATTAAGCAAAGCAAAAGGTTCCTAATAATAATTTATCAGGATTTAAATTTATTTAATGATATCAATCAAAACTCAATGAATGAATGAAGATTCAAATTTAAGTGTTAAAAATCTGAACAGTGACAAAGTGTTCCAGAAAAGGTCCTGCTGGCAACCATATTTATACTAGACGGCATTAGAGGGAAGAGGGGAAAGAGTAGAGTTTGGGTAAAAATGTGTAACATCTTTAGCTTATGTGTTTTACTGTAGTGCCTTAACTACTTGACTGATATTGTTTACACAGTATTCTTTCTGTAACACATTGTTTCTGGTTCTGCTTTACTATATTTACAATACTGCATTCTAACAAGGTTCAGGAGTATGGTCATCACTGTGTCTATTTATATTCCCCATTTTCAAATGGCCTATATCTCATGCATAACAAAAAATTGTTCTACAGGCAGATGCACTAAGTAAATTGTGGCATGCAACCAAGGCAGCAAACCTCTAGATCACAGAAATTTCCCAGATTTTTTATTAACCCCCTCCAATACAACAACAAGAATATTTGAGGAGCCCCCATTGAGACAAAAAAGGCACAAAAACATTTGCCCCACATTTAATTTGTATACCAGTTATAGTGAACGAAATAAATAAATCACAACCAACAGTTTTACAATACTTGTATACAGTACATATGTATTGTGGGTATAATATTTATTAAATTCAAGTAGGCAGCTGTGTCAGCATGCATAGGATGCAGAGAAACAAGTAAAGGTTTTCAATGCTCAAAAGAAAGAAAAGGAACAATGTTTTGGCTCTGGAGCCTTCTTGAGGTGTCTCACACCTGAAGAAGGCTCCACAGCCGAAACATTGTGTTTCTTTTCTTCTGTTTTCTGCAAGGAATAAACCTTTGCTTGTTCCTGTAATATTTATTAGTTATGTGTACAATCACAAACAGTGTATAAGATATCCCACTCCCACCATTGGTGGTGGTGGAGGGGAGTCCCCTTTACCTGTAAAGCGCTTTGAGTGGAGTGTCCAGAAAAGCGCTATATAAGTATAAGCAATTATTAATTATTAAACTGGATTCATTCTAACATACTGTAAGTATAACCACTGAAAAATTAGGAATATCATAGGTCTTTGTAAAGTGCTCTTGGTTTCCCAGCATTAGTGAGCCACTCTGCATCACCTTTTTTTTCCTGCTGATTCAAATTCACAAGTGTGTGACTAACACATACCTCCACAGCTCCCTGTGATTAAAATTATTCCATTGGACTGATTAAAATTCATCACACACAATGTCTGACTTGAAAACCTGCCTGACTAAATAGGGTATAGCCTGGATCAAAGATGAAGTGAAGGAGACCAAGGAGAAGCTGGAGGTCAATGTGGGGGTGTTTTGGAGCTGAAGGAAAAGCTGTGAGCTGTCTAACTTAATGTTTATAGGGTCTAACTACCGCTAACTGGATGTCAAGTTAAAATGGTGGCACCTCTCAGAAGCATTCAAACACAGTTGGAAGGGTCATTTTATAAAAAAAAGTAATTGTACAGTATAATAATTTCAGTTCAGGTGGGTAGCTGCATCAGCATGCGTAGACTGCAAAGGAACAAATAATAGGTTTATTCCATGCTGAAAAAAAGAAAGAGAACACAACGTTTCGGCCGTGGAGCCTTCTTCAGGTGTAATAATTTCAGTGACTGGCTTACACTGTTAAAGACACATTAAATGGCTTCCTCATACCTTCTTCCCACGAGTGTGCTAATGTACTAATGTTCCCATTAGTGGAGCTGTTTCATTGTCTAAAGCAGTGTTTCCCAGCCCTTGTCCTAGGGGATCATTGTGCCTTGTGGGCTTTGTTTCTGCTTACTTATTATTCAGTCTCATTGATTTTATTTTTATGAGGGGTGTATTTTGAAATTTGCTTTCAGCTCTTACTACTATACATTGACAGAGATTTGTAATTGGTATGAACTGCAGCGCAATTTCTGAATTTCACCCCATTCAGATGTGTTGTCTGTCATATAACCAACCGGACCTCTGCAGAAGTAAAAATACAATATACTATAGGAGTGTCCAACTTATGTCTATTCATTATATATTGATCACCTGGCATAAGAGTATAAGAGCTGTTTAGCCAGAAAAAGGGAAAGGAAATAATGATTACTTACTTTACAGCTCTGTGTGGTGAAAGTGTCGGAAACATTACACCTAATGTAATGTAATTCTGAAAATCAGGACTGAGTGCAGAAACATACAAACCAAAACCCTACATAAGCAAGAAGATCAATTAAAGGCTTCAATTAGCAATTTCATTTAGAGCACAGTTGTAATGGAAACCAGCAGGCACAAAGGTGTCCCAGGACCAGAGTTAGGAAAGAGCAAACAAAAAGACAGTATAGCTGGAGGGTGTTATTAACAGTCTTCTGTCCATGGGTTCTGATTATAGGTTTAACTGGACTGGCTTAACAGCTTTGTCCAACTCTTCATCTGCTGCTGCTTTATAAAGACTAAGAAAAGCTAGAGACATCCTGACCCTCCAGGACCAGGACTGGAACCCCTAATGTATACACAGACAGGGGAAAAATACTTTGTGGAGTACTTTGTTTATTTTATTTTATTTGATAAAAAACACAGTCACCTTTCTTGTTGGCATGTAGGGCAGAATTTCACTGTGGCAACTTTTCTCTGTGTGTAGATCAACTAATAAGAAATGGACAACAAGACATAAAAGGCTGGCTAGCAGTAGTATACTTATACTACTTATACAATTAAAAGACTGCTTGAGCAGGTTAGAAGTCTGTCACATCAATTTTTGGGTGATGGTAAAAGCAGGTACTGTAGGTTCCTTGCATGAGGAACCAGTCATATCATTTGTTACCCTCCTTTTAGTCTTGATGCACACAACTTGATGGAAACTTGATTTACAGCAAGTAGTCCTTAAACCCATTTTTATCAGGCCTGTGGTAAATGTACTGTATACAGTATATGCACACGTTATCTCACTTGGAGCAACTGACACATATATTAAAGACAGTAATTCAGAGTAAGGCAGTTAAGTCTATGTGTGTTGTGTTGGGCTTAGAAGTTGCAGTACAATACATTTTCTTTGAATGGTGTCTTTAAGGTTTGATTCCAAATGGGTAGTGTTTATTGTGTTTTTTTTAAAGTTGGCTTTGCGTATCCTCTATTAGGCACAACTGAAGCAATACAATGCCCCCTCGCCCAATTTCTTTTTCTTTACTACCAATTAGTTTTCTGAAATGCATTGTGAAAGTTTGTTGATGTGTCTGAGTTTCAAATGGTAAAATAATTTAATACTGATCCAAACTTATTTAAGTTCTGTCCGACAATAATGAAAATCCTTGCCGCTCATTTGTTTGAATGAAAGTTTTAGTAAAAGAGGATGTTTACTGAGATCAAAGGATAAAATAAAGATAAAAGCAAAACATATAATACTGTTAAATGAAAGGGGTAGCCTAAAGTAGTATTTCTCTGGACTCATAACTGGTGGGTTGTGAATTAATGTCCTCGTTGTTGTACTTGGCTGTTTAAATGGGAACCATGGTAACCATTTATGCAGAGGCACAGGCAGGCCCTGTGATGGACTGTTGTTCCATCCAGGAGAGATGTCATGTGCTCTCTTACAGTATCCTGCCAAGAAATTAGAAACGGCTCTTGCCTGATGAACAACTGTGTGTAGTTTGAATGAAATTACCTACCTATTTCAGCAGGGATTTATCTCCAATTTCCTGTACTGTTCTGATCCAATCCTTTCTACAGAATATAGATTTGAATTAGCCATAAAACTTCCTAAATCCTTTATATATCTAAATACCAGATTTAACACCAATATTATGCTTCATGTTCTCGTCTTGTTAACATCCAAACACTCTAACAAATGTCATTGCTCCAGAGAAACAAACAGCATACAGTACAGTCACATTCTACAGCACATACTGAAAAATGTTTACCTAACTCTTTAATGGAAAATGTATTTTCTATTTTTTTCTGTAAAATAAGCTTGGAAATGACAAAATGTTAAAAAATCTTTAAATGAAACTCAAATATATAGAGCAGCATAGTACTGTGTTAAAAAAGGCTGCCTTAAAGTCTAATGGTGCTTTTAATATCCAACTGTTTTATTTTAATTAAATCAAATTCTTGTACTTCAACTGCTGCATGTGTGGTTAATTCTGTTTATGTGGAATATGCACTGAATCTTTTTTAAGATGCACAATTATTAATATTTACTGATTTGTTTTATTCCCTATAGTGCAATCCTGTTCTTTTCCAACTAGAATAATAGGGTACCAGTTTGCTTTTACAAAATCAGAGTACTCCACATCTATAAAGCTGCAGTATAATTAACTACCCTCATGACATTCTGCAGCAGGCAATGTGCAAAATTTACCTTTTAGAAGCTATTAGAAGCAGTGCCCCTTGGCTACTGAACCCACTCAATCAGCATATTTTAAAGAAAGGGGAATGCCTAAAGATCTTTTCTCTACTCTGGAGATTTGGTTGCAGAGCTCTTATCTATAGTAACGCGGTCTGAATCACTCTTTACATTCCTTACACAGGCAGTCTAGGATTATGTCTTTGAACATAAGGATATCTCTGTGGAGGGATAACCTCCTCCAAAGGACAGGTGGTTCAGCCTCACGCTAATGCTACAAACCCCATTTGTGTGGAGGTGTTAGACTGAGCAGACAGCACAGAACACAACAGGCTTTTTGACAAGTTGTGTTTCCAGAGGGAGACTGCTGTGCTAAACACTGAGGCTTATCAGAAGCCTTGAAATAGCTTATAGGGTTGTACATGTTTGGCTGTGATGTCAGTGCTTATTACACTCTGCCCTGTTAAAGCAGTCTTGTAGATTGCAATCCCAGCTTGCAGGGAAGAGCAGCTTTTTACCTATGATTAATAATTACACCCTTGTATGAACACAAACATCCTAATACATAAAAAATGTGACCCACAGCAGACAATCGTCACTTTTTCAACCAGTCACTAGCAGGAGGGAACATACAGTGTGCAGTTAACTTTCCCTCTCTTTTCAGCATTATAAAATATAACTTATTTAGAATGTTTTTGCATTTTGCAGAACTCTCTCTTTTGCAAATGCGGAAGGATGTATTGAAAGGTCCTTTTCATAATGGATTGTTTTATTTTCAATAGTAACTTATACTTAAGTGTCATTACAGGCTAACTAATATTGTTACTAGCTAAGGGTTTAAAATAAATCAGGCAGAATGTGGGAAGTCTCTTAAGAAGAGCAGCTGGGCTTTAATCTTACTGATGTGTGGCAGCTGGGTGATATTGATACTGAATAACGGATATAAAAAGAACCAAGGAACACTTGCTTCTACCCTTTACAACGTTCTTTTATAATCGAGCCTGAAACAGCATCTTCCAAAATGTGTTTTGTGTGTATATATGTGTGTCAAGTAGGAAAACTAAGTATTTTATAATAATTACTATGGTGATATGTAGTCCAGCACAATTTCGAAAAAATGATCAACTTGCCAAAATGAATATGCACATCTACACCCAAAACCACTCACTGATTTGGTCATGCAAAATTAATTTAGGACTAACATAGCACCTTCTTTTATGACCACTGACTTAACACCTTCCTTTATCTTCCTTTGGCATTTGCAGACTTGGTAAAACATCAGATAATACTGAGTGATTCTTCCAATAACAGAGGCAAATTGAATAAACACAAATGATGTGCTAAGGTAAAGCAAAAAACAAACAAAAGATTCTATTTGAGATAGTACAGGAGATAGTTAATTACATGATATTGAAAATGGGGCTTCTTTGAATGGTCCATTCTGCTTGAGTTCCATAAAGAAAGGGTCCCCATCTCTTTGAATATTTGGAAGAATGAGTAAGTCATCTGAACCCAGCTATGATCACCCAGCAGGGTGAGTGCAGGATTTAACCTTAACCATAGTATATCCCAGTCTGAAAACTAATAAAAAAGGACAAAGACGTTAAAATTCATTTTATTCTTTGAACAACAACAAAGTGCAATTAGTTGCAATAGCATATAATATTCAAAGTGTACATTAATACATACCCAGGATATGCCCTTAGTTATCTCTTACACTCAAATATATAACTTTGCACCTGATCTGCTCTGAAATTATCTGATGTTGGAAAATGGTTTAATTCTCCTTGTTAGTTTATTTGAATTATTTATGTGAAAAATAAACTATTTACAGATCTACCTTCTTAAATGTATAAAAAGATAATTGTGGAGTTGTTAAAAGTTCTTTCATGGGTGCAATTCTATTTTTTTTCTTTTCCATTAAAAGTAAGGGTGTTATATCAGTCAGGTCTATCAGGTAACTACTGACTGATACAACATTTCAGCAATAAGTCCAACTCTGTGAAGCAAAAAAGGACAGAATGCTTTTAAGGAAACAGTTAAAAGATATTGACTGGATTCTTACATTCTTCTGGCACAGAATCTTCACAAAATGTGAGTAGGTTTTCACTGTCACACACAGCGAAACTGTGCTAAAAAGAAAAAAAGATGTATCAAACAATACTTCACAATCATTGCATAGAACATTTTCTGTGCTTTCTAAAATACACATGCAATGCAGGTGAACTTTTCTTCCCTCTAAAGCCAATCTCCAGCTTTCTTTTACAGTGAATTGATCAAGGTAACAATGTACAGAGAATGTAAAAGACCCATAAATGTAATTCTCTTTCATACTCAAACTAGTAAACCAGAACAACAGTGTTGTGGAAAGGACTCAAATTTAATTGGCTTGCAATTAAAGAAAGAAGAAAAGAAGAAACCATATGCCTATGAAACATCTGAGATCAAAACACACAGGTCAATGTCCTGTACATTGATAGTTTAGAGGATCTCAAAACATTGGCTAATTAGTCTCCACAAGCACATTTTCAGGCTTTGATAAGTAGGCAGTGATGGAAGTCAGACACAAAACCCAATTTAATTTAAATGAACATTGTGAGAGATCTTCTGATGAAAATGAACAGAGATGATTGACTAACAACTTCTTCCATAGGAGGCTTAGAGCATACAAACATGAAACTAACAGAATGTACAGAGAGACACCCTGATCGTGAGCTGCATCCAGTAAACTTGGAGCCTCATTTATTATTATTATTATTATTATTATTATTATTATTATTATTATTATTAAATGACAGAGTGAAAGGTAAACAACCCTATAGAGTAACTTGAGATGCAGTGTGGCTGGAGAGCTCAGAATTTCAGGAGTGTCCTTTGTAAATCAAAATATGAATAATAATTAACCTGTTTCAAGCAAAATCAATCCAAGTACAATGTATACAATCTATATGTATTTGTACTACTGTGGCACCTGTTTAACGCAGTGATTACACAGGGTGTGCAATGACTAATACAGTAACTGTCGCTTACAGAGATCTCCTGACACCACTGTGTGTCCTTGGTAATCTTTAAGGCTGCTGTATGACAAGTAATTCTTTAAAAATAATGAAACAAACTCTCTCCAGACTTGTACTGTAAATACTGTACAATACTAGTACAATGAGAATCTTATAAAAAGATGCCTGACATTTTTGTTCTTTCTTACAGTTTCTGAAGCTTTACCTTGTATTTACAGTACATGTAAAAATAAGCTGCAGCTTGATTTGGAGATTTAAAAAAAGCCCAAAACAGAGGACAGAAATTAATAAATTATGAAGCGTGAAGTGATTTTCACTGTTAATTGACATAATCAAAATGAAATATTTCAGTGTATAAAATGTAAAAAGTTAACCATGATTACTTTACAATTTATGGATTCAAAGTATTATTCTACACCTATCCCCATCAACTTACTGTGGCATTAGGACCCATACAGACCACAGAGTGAGCACCTCCTGCTGGTGGCCACACTATCAACTCTTTTAACAGCAACTTTAGCTTTCCCTAGGAGGTCTCCCATCCAGGTACAGACCAGGCTCACACCTGTATAGCTTCAGTTGAAGCTAGGAGTTGCAAGGTGATATGGCTACTGGGTATTACTCATAACCCCCAACTTGTAAGTTAATGATTTACGATTTTGCCACAATTTAATTTGGTAAGGTTAGAAGCACGTAAATTCTTCTCTGGCATAGATTTGGTTAGAAGATTAATATTCAAATTACCTAACAAATATTTATTAACTTTGCAAGTGACACTTAATGTACTACACTACACAGAACATAAACTTGCAACACACAAGTTACTGTATTTACAAGTTTACAGACAAGGTGTTTCAGAGGCTTACACCTAAATCACCTAGAAAACCCTAGGCTGCTACCAATTATTTGACTCTTAAATAATACCTATAGATGCCAAAGAAGAGATTAGCTACAGTACTTTCTAAACTTAATGTAATAAGTGGATGCTGCATGTTGGTGGTGGTGGAGGGGAGTCCCCATTACCTGTAAAGTGCTTTGAGTGGAATGTCCAGAAAAGTGCTATATAAGTGTAAGCAATTATTATTAAATTAATTATTATTAATTATAATACAACCTGCTATTAAATCTCTCCCTCTGGAAACCCAGATGCCACAAAATAAACAGGTGACTATCTTCCTATTTTAAAAATGCACCCCCAAGCAGGAAAGGCTGTTTTTAACCAAGGTATTCTTGACTCAGGGATCCCACATTCCCTAAAAACACAGAATAGCAAGCGCTCTAGCATGGTTCAAATACTTATCTCTAATCAGGGTTTTTTCAGATCATCATGAAGTGGGGACTCTCACCTGGCGCAAGCACCTTCCTCTCTCTCTTATGGTCTGCCCATCTTTTAATTCTTGTTTCTCTCCTGATCTTATATGGTGTGTTTCTGGACTGACTGACACATTTTTTACTCTTAATCATTTACCCACAACTTAATTAACAAAGGTACAGTAAACTAAGGTAAACTGTCGGAAACCAGAGCACCCAGAAGAATCCCATGTAAACACAGAGAGAACATATAAAATCCACACATATACAGCACTGCAGCACCCCAGAAATTGGGCACAGGGCCCCAACACTGCAAAGCAGCAATGCTAACCACTGCAATGCTGTGACACCTCTTAATACTGTTTTCAAAACCTAAATGATCAAATTATTCTTAAACCACTCCAGTGCAGCTTTAGCTTTGTTCTATACATCGTCTTGCTGAATACTGAATGTTTGTCCTAGTTTTAGGTATGTACAGATGCAGCCATTCAAAACAAGCGGGGTATGTTGCCGTACAACGTGGTGGGCGTGTTGCAATGAAACGCATCATAATGCGTCACTTCACATCATACTGTGCTGCATGTTATTATGTTAATAGTATCCAGACTCACCTTGTAAAACCGCCAGGTGGAGCTAATAAAGTTTAACCTTTCATATACAGCTTTTGAGCTATCACCAGAAAACACTCGGTTTAGAATCATGATCACTGCTGAGGGACACTCTTCATTTAATTAAGAATTTAAGCTATATACTCTTTAGACTTTTAATCATTATACATTAAAACGTTGGTTTATTTTATGAAAGCAAGATTGCTCAGTTGGACAAAAGTACACAACCTACTACCTTTATCATAAATATTTGAATTATGTAGAAATATGTTATGCATCAAAGTCTTTACCGAAGATATTACTAATAGTATTAATAATGAATGACCTTGGACAAGCTGTAAACTCAAAGTATTACCCTGGTCCACATTCTTTGTAACCGTCTTTGTAAATTAAAATACTTTATTTTTTCAATGACAAAAAGTAACACCACAGCATTTCATTGATCTGGTCACGCATTCATTTCCAAATTATACAAAGAAAGTCTTGAGAATCTCTGATTCACCATGCCTTTCACATGCTCATAAAAGATATTAATTTAGGAACATAAACATATTATGTAAACTGTATATTGCTGGTATCGGTAGCTTAAAGAAAAAATACACACCAGTATTCCATTTCTCCCTAAACATTTTAAGCATCAAAGTCTTACATGTGGTTATTTTGGAAACATTTTTATTTGCTCCTTCGAACCATGTTACTGTATGTTTATATACAGTACTTCGTGAGAAAAGTGATAGTTTTAAGCTTTTCTGTGAATACGCTCGATATTGGAATTAAAAAAAGCATACTTTTAGAATTTGATTTATAGGGAATACAATATGGAATCGGGTATCTAAAGAAGTTAATAATGATATAATTATATTCATGTACTGTAGCACAAACAGTAGTATAAGACTTTCTATTGATATGTGTATGGCTGTTTCAATGCAAAACATGTGACTGTGACCGTGGTGTGATGGTTTAAGTAACTGACTTATAACCCTGAGGTTGGGTGGTCAAATCCAGCTATCACTGCAAGTTTTTGTTTAACAAATAAACATTTCTTTGAAAAACTAAAAATGGCAATAGCAAATAGCAATATTATGGACACTCTATTGACTTTTTTATATTTCTAAATATCACAACATTTTGAATCTAAGTCATTTATTAATAACAACGAATAGTTTCAAACTGCTACAGACATCATCATCAATATGTGAAAAAGTTAATCCTGTTTTTTTATGGTCTGTAGCTGAAATCTAACTAAACATTTAAAAGGTTATTAATAATATCTTCAGTGTCGCATTAACATTGGAATGTTAAGAGGTGATAAAGGGGCGACACTCAATGTGTCTCCTTCATAAATTCTCAGTTTGCAGACCATACAAGATCATTTTTTATTAATTATGTCTTCCGTATCGCATTAAAATTGAAATGCTTTTCATAGGTGTAAATCCACCTATTTTCTAACCGCTTTATCCAGGACAGGTAACAGTTTCACAACTCACACTCCCCCCTGCCTGTCTGACTTTCTTTTTAACCCTTCTGTGCCCGAATCGCTTTGTTTCGAGAAAGAAACAAAGTGAAACTTGGAGCATACAAATTTAAAAATTCATATTCTTTACTCAACAGCTTCTTAAAAACTGCACTCAATGATGTTCAAATCATGATGTCCGTGATTTTTTTACACAGAAGACTGGCACAGCTACTGTATATTTGGCTAGTGTGTATTGTCTGTTTAGGGTTCTGTAGCATTTCAGTTAATGTTGTGTTTGTACTTTCAAGAATAGCGATTACAAACATTAAAAACATACTTTTTTTATACTGTCCAACTGAGCAATCTTTCTTTTATAAAATATACCGACTTTTTCATGTTTGATGTGTAAGATGCTGTAATACAGTTTAAAATGATTAAAAGTCTAAACAGTGTCAACGAATTCTTATCTCTATTCATATAACTATCAAGTGGTATTAAATAAATACAGCTTTTTAGTATAGATTACACTTTTCTAAAAATTTATTTAAAAAATAAAAACTACTACAATCTAATCTTTCCACGGTTGATCCCAAGAGGAATCACAATACGCTCCTGCTTTGTTTAGCGATGGTACTGTATGAAAAATAAATCTAAATGGAGAGAAAGCTACAGTATGCTGAAAGTTGATTAAGATACTTAGAAGACAAAGATAATGATTTACGTTGCATTGTGAGATTGTGAATCAATAAAGGCATTTAATTAAACACGCGTTTATGTTTTAATTTAAAATGGAGCTAATGGGGATTCTCTTACTATTTCTCTCTTCTCTCTCTTATTGTCAAAACTCGTTCAGTTGTGGTTCTTTTGGTTTCATGGAGGGCTTCTCAGATAGTTGGGCATTCAGGTAGATTGCCAGGCGAAAGGATAAGTAAATATATTTTGTTAAAGCAAGTCAGTTTTTTGCAACACATAAAAGACATTTTTCCAAGAAAGATCTGATGACGAGGAAGAAAAATCACCTGTTTTTTGTGCACAAAAAGTGGTTATTAACTATCGACACCTGTTTTTATCGCTTTTAAAGTCATGAAATTTCTAAGTTAAGCAGGAACACATCATTACATCTCATTTATTATTTCTTTTTTTAAAATTAAAACATTCGATTGCCCAGCCTAAGGGCAATAGGACGGACGCAGTGACTCAGGCACTCGTTGAATGGAAAATGGTGCTTTATTTTTCAGTACAGCTGAGTACAGAGAGAGAGACACACACACACACTTTTTCATTGACAAAAAGTAACGCCACACTCTCTTGTTTAACACACACAGGCAGCTGAAGCACCACATCTCTTCCCGTAAAAATATTTGTCTCCATACTATGGCCGCTGTAGTACAGGCTCGCTGATTTTTTTGTAATGTGAACTCAGCCCAATCCCTTGGTGTATTTACAGTATATTATATTCTCATATAATACAGTATATATAATTTTCATTCTGCACGAGCAGAATAGGTTTATTGTCTTCCAATGAAAGACAGGTTCCTCTTGCCCAAGACAGTCAGGAGACAGTAGAAACTCACCACACCCGGACTGTTACAGTAATTCAATCAACCTAAATAGCCTTGCAAATGAGCTCACACTGTTGGGTATATATTCAACGCTCCAGAGATGTCACATTTTACTGTACATGTCAAACCGGTTGCTTTCTATTGCAGATGTGCTCCCGCAGAGCCCTTTTTTCCTCATAGCACTTTACACTTAGTTTAAACTACTGAGTGAAATAAGTTTAATACAGGTGGGTAGCCGCGTACAGCATGCGTAGGCTGCAAAGGAACAAGTAATAGTTATATTCCATGCTGAAAAGAGAAGATGACAACACAAAGTTTCGGCCATTTCAGGCTGCGCTGTTCTGCTTCCTGTGGTTTTCGCACGAAGCCATATTGAGCAGTATTTCTCACGTTGTGAACATGTGTACACAGCGGTCCCCCCGGGTTCCAGTTAGTGTGTAATTACGCATCGATGAAAAACCGGACGTTTAAAAAAAGAGAATTAGCTGACTGATAGTTTTATGTGGAGGCTGGGAAAATTTTCACAAGTGGTGGTCTTTAAAATGCATTTGGTTTGAAGGCTTTCTGTGTTTCCCTTCCAAAGATATGGACAGAAGACTATTTGAGCGAGGTAAAAAAATGGCTTAAAAACGACATAGTGAAGGCTGTAAAAACAGTCACAATGTACACAGCAAGTGTTTTCGTATCTCTAGGAAGTTTCATGAAAAAGCTGCAGGCGTGCCAATTGTAATCGTTTTTATTTTTAAATACATTTTAGAAAAGTGTCATCTATACAAAAAAGTTGCATTTAATACTACTTGATAGTTATATTAATAGAGATAAAGCTCAGATCAAAGATTAAGCACAGATCAAACAGCAATATCTCACACACTGGGACTGATCTGTGATCTGTGATGTGGTTGAGTGTGAATTGTGGTGCTCTAGCAGAAAAATAAATAAAAACCGGTTAAACAACTCTTAAGCATACTGTAGTTTTTGTTAATACAAGTTTATCAGTGAAAAGACAGTCCCCCTTCCCCCCACGGAAAGACAAATGTTTTCACTGCCTATTTAGTAGTTATTTAGAGGGAAATGCTGTGACATCACCGCGCTGGCAAGCATGCTCTTTAGATAACATGATTCCATATTATATTCCCTATTAATCAAATTCTAAAAGTATGCTTTTGTTTACTCCGTTAGCGAGCGTATTTGCAGAAAAGGTTAAAATATCACTTTTCTCACAAAGTACTGTATATAAACGTACAGTAAACATGGTCAGAAGGAGCATGTAAAAACGTTTCCGCAATAACCACATGTAAGACGCTTATGATGATGCTTAAAATGTTTAGGGAGAAATGGAATACTGGTGTGTATTTTTTCTTTAAACTACCAATACCAGAAATTTACAGTTTTCATAATATGTTTATGTTCCCAAATTAATATTGTTTAAGAGCATGTGAAACGCATGGAGAATCGGAGATTCTCAAAACTTACCTTGTATGATTGGAAACGAATGCGTGATCGGATCAACGAAATGCTGTGGTGTTACTTTTTGTCACTGAAAAAATAAAGCCTTTTCGTTTACAAAGACGGTTACAAATAATCTGGACCATGGTAATATGTTGAGTTTACAGCTTGTCCAAGGTCATTCATTATTAATACTATTAGTAATATCTTCGGTAAAGACTTTGATGCATAAACTATTTCTACATTATTAAAATATTTATGATAAAGGTGGTAGGTTGTGTACTTTTGTCCAACTGAGCAATCTTGCTTTCATAAAATATACCAACTTTTTAATTCTCTAATACACAGGTTTTTACATGATCTAATACACAGTTTAAATTTAAAAGTCTAAAGAGTATACAACCTAAATTGAATAAAGACTGTCCCTTAGCAGTGACCAGGTGTTTACTGGTGACAGCTCAAATGCTGTACATAGACATTAGCCTCACCTGGTGGTTTTACAAGGTGATTCCAGATACTATTAACATAATCTAATTTGCATGCGGTTAGTTGCGAAATTACGTGTTATGATGCGGTTGGATGCGACACGCATTTTGAATGGCTGCATCTGTACAGTTATCTGAAATCATGTGCATAATTCTAAATATGTAAAGAGTTTCAATCTTGACTTACATTTTCTTCTAAGGCTTTTATAACAAGGCTCTAAAAAGGAACTGCATTACTTGCAGAATGATGACAATCGATGAATAGGGATTTTTTTCTATCTTTGCAGACAAAAATGTGTGCATGTTTTATGACGAATTATACAGTAACACTGACAGACAGAAGTCAATAAGTTTGATTGCAATGAGTTTCTTTACATCTTCCATTACTTCTAAGACAAAGTGAGAAGTAACTGTATGAATGTCTACCGCAGAGCACTACTGTCCATATCATTTTCTAATTCATATTTTTTGGGACAAGACATTTACAATAACCTTAATTACAATCTTAATTGTACATAACTAAGAACAGTTTTTTTTATTTTGACTATAAAAAATACATGTAAAAATAACAATAATAGAATGAACTACTGTGCATTATCACCAGCAATAGCAGTAGGATGTTGGTAGTATTGATACAGTACCTTTGTAATTTTGTATTTCAAATAATTTCCAAAAGCAAATTAGGTTCAAGATTATAATGCAAAAATATTTGCTTAGTAAAAGTCACAATAAGAAAGATGTAATTGGTGAAGACTGATGAAGCTCACAAAAGTAACACCCTTTTCGAATATGGTTGTCTAAATAATTACTGTGATACTGATACAATTTGTATATACTGTACTGTATATACAGGGAACATCCAGTGTCTTAAACACATTCCTAATGAACCTACAAGCCCAGAGCCTGGTAATGATACACACTTAGATGAGTAATTACCAGCTGATTATCTACAAGTAATTACAAAGAGAATGATGAAATATTACCAATTTTTAAAGAGCCAGAACAAAGGAATTACTACAGCTATGGATGCTATCTGCTTGTTTCTTTTTGTGCTGTACAGTATGTTTCCACGTTTGAGTGATGAATGGAGACAAAACTCAACAACCACAAACATACTGTATGAATAGATTCATATAAAGAAACCAAACAGGAGCACTGTCTTTACAGACAATTCAAATCATACCACTGTGCACTGTGCCTTCCACATGCAGATTATGTGTGAAAAATACTTTTGTGTCCTATGAAAATAAGTCAGGGAAAAATATTAATCTCGGGCATTCATACTATAAAGAGAAACTGAGGAGCTGAAAGGGCAATACTTTTTTCCAGCAGAAAGCAATAGCAAAGGACAATCATTGAAAATATCAAATACATTTGGTACAAAGATAAAATATTGTTGGTTCTTTTTATGTTTAGACAGACAAAACCTTTCGTTTGCCAACAAAACATAATAATTTAATTTACTTATTAATATCTGAAAAAAATCTAAAGGATTTCAAAATGTTATTGTGGTAATTATTTGAAATATCTGCATTTGTACATTTGTGAATCTATCTCTATTTGCTAAAAAGATATCAGATAAGCAAATGGTGAGGTAAACCATGGTAATTAAAATGACTGAAGAAATAATTACTTTGCTGATAATGAAACAGCACTATTACACAATGTTTCATAGCATTTCTACCAACAGTAGAAACCTTAGCCAATAACAAGTTTTTCTTGAATGGCACTGTTGGAAGGAATTGCAAAAGTTATGAAATATGTGGTTCTTAAAATGCTCTATTTTGCAATTATTTGAAAAGACCTTTTGCTGTCTGACAACACTACATTGTTGTATTTCATTAAACAGGAAAGTAATGCAAAAAAAAAAACATTAAGTCTGAGTACCACAATAGGTACTGTCACTTTCTGAAGAACATTTTTTTCCTAATAGCTGCTCTATGAATAGCTGTTGATCTAATTTCCTCAAATGAAAGTGCCCTCTAAAAAAGAAAGAGAACTGGGAACAATTTCTCCCTGGGAAAAGACTATTAAACATCTCAAGCTCCCACACCCACCTACAGTACTGAACAGCATGTCCTTCCTCAATTAATGGCAGCAGTAGATCCTCAACAATCCTGCGTTTCCACTGACCAAAGCAGAAGATTTCCATGCCAAGCAGAAGATTTAGAAAGTTTTTTGCTCCACAAAATCTATTCTATGCTTTTTATAGTAGAAAGGTTAAAGTTGTAAATCTGTCAAAAGGTTTAAGTTGTAAATCTAACATGAGACATGTAATGAGACCACAGTAGGATGAATAAAAAGACTGAATAAGAATAAGGCTCATAAAATTAGCCAAAATACAGTAATAAAATTATTATTAGTGACCCCGGTGCAGGTAAGAAGTTGATTTAATATAAATAAATTGAGATAAGGGAAGGGATTATATGGAACACTTTAGACATATACTGCATTTAGTGGTCTAAAACTCTGAAAATATAAAAATGATCATCTTCCTAAACATTGTTATCTACAATAAACTCACTATAGTTAATGACTCTTTGACAAGAGCAAATGCCCACTTCAAATGAATGTTTAACCTTTTCATTATCAGAAAGCTCTCCTTGAAAGTGCAGTGACTAGGACCAGGAGGAACAGGGACCACACCCCAGATGGGACACCAGGTCTATGGAGTCAAGTGGATGGTTTATTTTTTAACATTTTTTTATTGAAATTGTTCTAAATAAATATGAGGCCTTCTTATAAAGTCAAATTCCAAGGATAGGGTTTAATCCTATATATGCTGTGCTATACACAGCATACGCACAAAAAAACAAAGACAGAGGCAGCTGCTCCTGCAACCTCAAAAGAGGCCAGAGGGTTGTTTATCTTCTGTTGGAGCCTTCTGTCAAAGGGGCCAGCTGGTGCTGCTTGTACTGGCAACTTCTCAACAGATGAAATGGGCAAGGACCATCAGAAGGCTTACCAAACAATTGTTAGAGAAATTAACTGGACAGTAGTGTAACAGCAGCAAGACAATAAGGGCTAGGGCCATTGTTAAAAGCATCAGATTTTCATTCAATGAGCTCTCATCACATCTGACAGTATTTACTTTAGGATAACAGAGAAAGAAGAATTACAGCAGAAACTAACGGGAAGAGACTAGGTTTTTATTGGGCAGAATGCCTACTGAGTAATTGTATTGTCTGAGGGAAAATAGCACCTCCTGTGCATAAACAGAATTCATAAATGTTTTTAGCTCCTGTGCTCGGAAGAAATGTACAGCTAAGAAGAACATTAACGTTTGGAATGTAACCAGGAGACCGGATAGCAACCTCAAAAGGATAAATTTCTTTAGAAGCACAAGTGCAAAATGTAATAAACAACAAGGTAGAGACAGATAGAACAGACCAATGAATAAGTAATATGATGAGTCAGAAGTACATTACAATAAAAGACTACAAAGTGTTCCTTCATGAATACGCTAGTAATATATTGTCTTTTGATGAGGGGAGAGGCACATAAAGAGATTTTAGGCTAATGTCTTTAAACACAAAGTACAGTGAAGGCCAAATCGATCTATGAATCAGGAAGATGATAATACATTATTAAAGGCTTTCCAGGTACACTAAATGTTTCAGAGAGCTTTTGGGCTTTGAATTTAATGTTCTTCATTCCAGTAAAAATCCAAAACTTTTCCTTTGGAATTAGATGCCTGACATTTTGTAAATATAATCACAAACCACAACTGACCCATAAACAACTAATGTGATTAGAGGACCAACCACTCTTGTTTGGAGATATTTTTAGAAGGACTAACATAAAAGAACAAAATAGTGTAACATTCACTTTTTTGCAGTTTTTAAAGTTAGAATTGCTTTAAAATTACATTTAAGCAAGTTGGCCTATTCAAGATAATCCATTTTTATTATTAAGTCTTCTAACTCTTTTTCAAATAAATTAAATAAAACTCAATGTATAGATTACCATTACCGGTTAATACCATTCTCAAATAATACCAACAAGAAATCTGATGCTGATTAAGACATTAGACTACAACAAATACTAATTAACTACAAATACAATTATTACAAATAACTATTTTTTCATGTAAAAAAGGAAAGCAGATCAATGAGAAAGAATTAATTTCTTGAGCTTGGTAAGGAAGTGGCATATAAAGAAAAATAAAAAACACAGTAACAAAAAAAGAAGTATAAAACCAGGAGTTAGCACAGCCACTGAAACAACTCCATCAACCTGCCAAACACTAAACAACGAACATTCAACCAAGATTACACTCTTTCACGATATTTATACAAACAGCATCCATTCATAAACTTCATGAAACTGAAACTTTAATAAGGATACAATGGTTTCTGTTTAAGATGCAGTTTTTGCAATGAAGATGTGCCAAGAATGGTTCACCTTCTGAGTAATTGGATCCACAAGTCTATACTACTCCTGGAACAAGCTCTGACACTTAAAAGCCCAGCCCAACCTTGGAGAAAAACTCTGCCTCTAAAGAAAAACTATTAGAAGGACAACAAATTCCTTTGCAGAGCTCTCTCTGACACACAATACATTTTAGATAAAATGAAAACAATGCAGGTTTTAGCATCAGAATGTTCCTCAAAGTCTTTCTACACATAAAAACCAATAGCAGCTTCTCGTCCAGAACTATTAGCAAAACAATGAATAGTGACCAAACAGTGTAAATATCATTCATGGTATAACACTCAGACCTTATAGCATACTATTAGGCACCAGGTCTATTTTAATGCAGTTTGGGATCATAAATAAATTAACATGTTAAATCATTCGTTATTTCTTGCAAATGTATGCAAATACTGTATGTCTCAGCTTCTGGCATTCTCTGTAGAACAGTTAAGGAGTCAATTTAAACCTTAAGGGGAAATGAATTAACTGAAAACAAAAAATATATATTGTAGTGACATACTGTAACTAGTTAGAGGATGTGTCATGGGAGCCGCTCCTGACTCCCGTGTAGTGTGAAGTAAAGACCCTATGCGTGACGGTATAATCCGAAAGTGACTGGAGAAGGACAATGGGGAAGACACGGCGAGGAGCAGACGGGATGACGAACAGGGGACGGTGTAGACAGTGATCCGGTGCTCGGGGGGAAACAAGAGCGAACTAGTCTATGAGGAAGTCCAATAGGGAGGAAATCAGGCGGAGTCCAGGGTCCAGGTAGCGGGAGATCCATCCAAATGAACACAGTGAAAAAGGAATCCAGAAACATAGAAGGTTAAAACCATAACGGGGCTAGGCGCTCTGAGCTCCGGGCGCAGTGGTCTGGATGCCGTGATGAAGCCTGTGCCCTCGGGCTTCTCCTGAGCCCAGTGATAGGCGGGCTTCTGGGAGTCCGTCTTCAGAGCTGAGCCCTGAAAACCGGAGATGCCAGACTTAAACAGTAAGAGGTGGAACAGGGGACAGGGGCGCATAATGACACATAGTAGAAGGTGGGAGCGCCCTCTAAAGGGGGTATGACGATCGTGACAGGATGCCTTTGCGATGCCTGGTAATCCTCTAGCTGATACTGGCTCTCCAAGCACTCAGGGCTATGAGAGGAAGAAACAAGCAGAGTAGTGGTGTCTCTAGCACTTTAAATAAATATATATTTGACTCCTTTCTCCTGCTACAGGAGGTCACCTATCATATTCTAAGACCATTCCAGTCTAATGCCTAGTCACTGCCTAATCTAAGGACACTCACACATCATTCCAGCTGTTTCTTACAGAGTTTCAACATGGGAATAATACAGTGGTGAAACACTGACTAATCACTTTAAAAAGTAAAACAGTTTAATTATTTCCTCAGGGCACGTAAGTTACAAATCTCCAAGGTACGAACTAGAAGCCAATTTCTTGTGTGAACATGACAAATAAAAATGAGCTTAGGTCCTCCCAAGAGGCTTAAATGTTGTGAGATTTGTAGCTACTGTACATGACAAGACATGAAAAACACCAAATGGGCTATTCTAAATCAGTTGGGTATCACTTGAATTGGTGATTTTATTTAAAAATAGCTTTACAGTGGGTTTGTGCTCACTTTTTTTACCAATTGAAAGCCCACATTTTGTAGTTCTTTTGTTTGTTTTATGTATAACAATCCATTTGTAATTCAAAGCCTCTCTTTTTTCACTGTATGAAAACTTGGAATTCATATTCAGTTTTAAGCACTGCTTCGAAATTACCAAAGCTGTAAAAATTAAGGTTTTGAGTATTGAAGGTTACATCTAAAAATATGAAGGTGTTACCCATCAAACAACAGGCTCTTTTATATCTTCCCTCATAAAACATAATCACTTGTCAGTGTGCCAAATCGCCAAGTCTACAGCTCTGATCAAGAAATGCCTTTGGCCAACTGTCTTCAGTTGAATTGGCTCCTACTAAAAAAGGCAGTGTACCCAGCCGATGCCTTTGTAATTTGGTCTTTGTGTCTTGGTCACATCCCTCTGCGTGTTTGGCAGCAGCATACCAGTGGAAACTATGGTATATTTTCTCTCTTGGGAATGGAGTGACCCATAACGGAGGCTAGATTGTTGCTCTGCCAACACTGGGAGGATAATTAGCTCTCCTGCACCTTTGAAAACATCCTGAAGAAAACTGCAACAGCTGACTTGAGCTTTAGTGTTTAACAGTTAAGGGCTATTCTGCTCACTAAAGCTTTAATTTTTAAAAGAAAATTAAGGACTTAACTGTAGTTTTAATTTATGACCATGCAACCACATAACTATGCTGTACATCAGTGTGTTCAAAATTGTGACAGCATCAGATCTAATGTTAATATTATTATTAATGTTTTAGACCATTATCAATATCACTACTGTTCATGGTAATTCAGAAAGTAAAAGAAAATTAACACTGTCATTATAAATATTTATCATTTACAAATAAAGGCCTTTACATCATAAACTAATTGAAGACAGTCATTACATGAAGCTCTATGAATACTAAAAGGAACACTTTTCTATCACTTACATCGATATTAAATCAAAACATTAATATGTTTTTGAAACTCAATTTTTTAACCTCAACTTCAAACTAGATAAAAATTTGTAGAAATGTTTAAATAGTTGAGACAGACAAACCAATGATGAAATTAACACAAACAGCATCAGACAGAGAGATATGCTGAAGACAAAAAGTAACTGTGCTGTGCTACTTAATATGAGCTGTACCCTCTAAACACTGCTGATTAATTTTTGTAAATTATTATAGGAAAATGGGGTTTTAGTATTGAGAAAAATGGAAACGTAAACATGAGAAAATGTATATGATTTTGATCATTTAAACATTCATAAATCAAAATGACACTAGGCTCAGATGTGATGATAATGTTGCCCAGATTTAATTAAGATCTTAGACCACTGTTCGACAACTCAAGAATTAACCATTTATAATTTAGATTCAACAGAAAGAAAACAGAAAGAAATAATCATCCACTATACTTAAAATATTCATACAAGTTACGTGCCAGTGATACTTTTGTGTGCAAAACTGAAAATTCTAAAATAACCCTTATGAAAGCCCTTCACCCCTTCTTTACTTCTCCTACAGGTGTTCAGGTGTGAGAAGACTGTGTGAATGAAATTAAGGTGAAGATTGCGTCCACTACTCCACTAATAATAATTCAGAAATCATTGTCTTGTTTAATTTGTGACTTCCTGTGTTCTTTTACACAATCCAATGTAAGTCTTTTCCACAGTCATTGTACTGTATGTGTGTGGCAGTGAAAGTACTACAGTATATAATAATTTATCTTAGAATTTGAGGTTAGGGGGTTATTTGGGAATGGGCTGATTGCTCAACTGAGAAAAACATACTTGTAGGTTGTTACTAAATTATACACAGCAAAAACCCTTGCACAGGAAAAGCCAAAATGTCAAGCAGCAACAAATAAGTTTGAAAGTTGAAATCAAACCATTTCACTACACTTTAATGTTACATACAGAATAAAAATATTCTCCCATTTCTTAGAAAGGACACAATTACCCAAAAATGTGCTTAATGGCATGTTCCCTATCTAGCAGGAACATTAGACATCCTAATTACTAGCTGTCAGCTCTCCTCTGTGCCTAAATTTCACTTTTCCCAAGTCCCATGGGCATAGTTCTGACCACACATTCCATCCCATCATGGCAGAATGGGACACACATCCACTTACAGCAGTCTGGAGGTGAAATGCTTTGGTTTCAGGGGAATGGCTCTGAAAAATCTTATATTATATAAGTATCTTATATTATCTTATGTGCTCAGTTTATATATATTCATAAATTATATACTATATTTATAGAAATGTATTTTAAATTTTCAATTTTAAAGAGATATTGATAGAAAGAATCTGAGCTACAGGAAAATACAGTAATACCAGTGTCTTTAAATCTATAGACAGTGGTTAAGAGTCAAATTTAACTAATGGATAAAAGTAAGCATGTTGTTTGTTTAGCTGTAAGAGACAGTGTCTAATCTCTTAGTGACAGACATGCCTGACATTTCTACTTAAGTGCTGAGCAATTCATTAACCTCTGCCACCTGTCTAACAACTCAGAACAAACACAACCATGTGTTCAAAGCATAGGGGCTCAGGTTTTTAATTGAGCTAAATCCAAAGTTGCCTCCTGAAAACTGAAAATTCTATCCCTTTATTAGTACATTAAAGGGAAATTGCAGTACCAATTTCTCATAACAGTTATTAAATCTCAGTAACAAAATAAATACTTCGACATTACAGAAACATTTGACAAATTTTGAATTAAGCACAAAATCGTGAACTTTGTGAAATTAGCATTAGAGTTCCCATGAATTGTGACATGATGTGGCCCTTCGTGCTCACTAGTAACTGTAATGTAATGTACTCTATGAGCAAATAAGTACAGGTTGTGCGGATGATACTTCACTGCAAAATGCTCCTACGTGATCTACATGCATAATAAACAAGTATGTAGTATTTGACTGTAAAACTTTCTCGAAATCGAGAGCAATATTTCTATTGGATTAAAAGAGATATAGTATATTCACAAGCTTGCTTGTTTACAATGTAATAAGGCCGCAACTCGTCACTGGACGTTTTGTTGCCTTGTTCTGAACTGCAGAATATGGTGCTGTGCATACCTAGGGATTTTGTCTATTTTGGGATGTACAATAAATTAGGTTTAACAAGTTACTGTGTACATTTTTCTTTTACTACAGTTTGAAATGCACACATCAATGCTGATTCTTTCTAACCCCAACATATAAAAATAGCACTGCAGTTCCCTTTTAACACACAACTGAAAAATCTTCACACATTTAAAAGATTTGAAGAAAATATGTCTGTTATTCCAAAGAAGTACCAATCAAATTATAGCAAGGCCATTAATTTAAACAATACACGTCCATAAACCTTAACACAAATTTGTGAATGTTATTAGGCATGCAGCAAACACAAAACTTTTATTCTGCATTTATGCTTCAAGTCACTTATACACCTGAGAATGAAAAATGATACTTTCACACTGAAGGTGGCAATTGATAATGTTTTAAAATACAGTATGCCTATCATGTGTCCCTTAACACTTTCACGGAACATGAGTAAAAGATAGTTGAAAGTTTTAACTACAAACTTCTCAGCTTTTAAACAGAACAAATCTAGAAGCAAAATGGGAACCAAAACAATCCTCTTTTATCTGCCTCTCTGACAGCTCTTCTACTTCAGTGCCTGACACTTAAGAAAGCTCACAAGGGAGTCTGCCTGTCAAAGCCGGTGCCAGATGTCCTGATTATTTGGAAAGAAAAGTCTGATGATAGCTGGTACCAAGAGGGGAATCAGTGATCACACAGATAGGTTGCCAAGTCTTCCACCAGTATATGTCAACAGGATCAGCCCCATCCAAACGTCTCTGACAACTCTTTAGCCCATTGATACATGTCAGTTATTCTGGCTGCGTTGTGTTCATGTGTTTTGCCCTCTAGATCTGCTTCTTTGTGCTTTGAGTTTTATCTGAATACTGTGTGGAAAACAGTATTTTAACCCTTTTGTTTCAGGGTAATTATTTAGAAGTATTCACCTTAGTATTCACTTCAGCATCTAGGGCTCATGGAAATGTCTCGGCTGACAAAGGGGAGAATGTAGTACAAACTAAAGTTGAGAACACAACGGTGCAGAATGGTTGCATTAGTGATGATTCATATTGACACTTGCTTCCAAGAGCAACAACCTGTTACAGTATAAGTGGCCAATCATGACACCTTCAGTCATTAAAAGAAGGCTCTGTTTTTCATCAGCTCTTAAAGGGCTAGAAATCTTTCCCAGCATATGACCTTTCTCCTTTATTTCCATTCCTTCTGAAAGCAAAGCAACTACTATATCAGCTCATAAGCAATAGACCAAGGCAGAAGAGCAGGTAATTTGTCAAAGTTTACTTTTTAAATTCTTAACCCTTTATCTTGGCACAAGGATACCATGTTTAGTATACCGTTGGTTGCACTAACTTCCTAATCAGTCTCATTAAAATAATCAACATTCAGGTCTGTCATCAATCAGTCAACATTTGCTCTTAAGTGACTGCAGCTACATAAATGAATTAAATTGATGCTGCCCTGTGTTAATATAACAATTTTATTCTCAAGAGAGAAAACCATGGATTCTTAACTCCCTCCCAGAAGGATGGGGAAGAGCATTGCTCAGGTAATACAGTGGATGCACGGTAGTAACTACTGTAGATGGTTACAACATCCTGGTTTAGGCTAGACCTCAGGCACAACTCTGTCTTTACGTACGGACTCACCCTCTAAACTTGGCGCTTTGGGAATAAAGTGTGGCAGGCATGTGGTTCTGTTGTCAGTCAGCCAAGTTGGTTCAACAGGGAGAGAGGGCCCAGTTAGAGCTTTTTAACTGGGGAACACACGGCTGGTAATTGGTTAAGAAACCTCCAGGTAGCGTGGGTACCCACATCATGCAAGTCCCCGATTGGTCATCTTGCTGGGTGATTGACCATGACCTATTACTTTCAGGGTTATTTACAGATGTGCCTATTTCCCTCTGCCAGACATCCAGCCACCAGCAGTGGATATCCATCTTAAAGGAGTATTAACACTTATTCTGGAATGTCCTGGAAAAAAATTCATATCCAAAAAAGATAAGCTCATCTCCCTCACTTGCTCATATGCAAAGGCTTGTAGGTCATCCTGTAACTGAAATAAGAGAGAGGGGCCTCTTTGGCTATATGCCTGTGTCAGGCAACAGGCTGTTTGGTCCAGGCACACAAAGATTGTTAGAAATACTTAATATCACTTAATTCTAAGTGAAAAAGCAGGCATTGTCTCTACAGTGTTAATGAACTGTTTTTCATTTTGCTCAGTTTTAAATCAATGTATTATTATTATTATTATAATTTTTATAATTATTATTATTATCATCATCTAAGAGCCCTAGTCCTTTCAATTTTAATTTTAATTCCAACCCTCTTGAAATAGTTGAATGAATAATTGTAAGCTCTGACAGACTGGATATATTTTCAAAAAAGTTTACTTTGATGTTCATTCACATTTTTTATTTTTGCTTTGCAGGTGTTTGGATGTGATGTATATATACAGACTTCCCTTTTACATGTATATATACTGTATTAAATGTAATCAGATGGGTATTAAGAAGAAAAGTGTGCATACAGTAGCAAGTAAACCACATTAACCAATAATGGAATAAAAAAGTTTAAAACCACTGCAAGTGCAGATATTGAGAGACCGCAAGACCTGTGGATAAAGAAACTGAAAACATGTTTGTCCTTGGCAGTTTTTTACCAATATAAAAAAAAATTGAAAAAGCAGAGACATTGGCATAAATGACAATCCTGGCAGATGGACTGAGAGACATTAGTACTACAATGATCAGCAGGGACAATCAATATTGATATTTAAAATGGAAACCCATATCTGATTGCTGACAGCATGCTGTATGATAAAGCATTAATATGCAACAACTGTATAGTGCAAACAATAAAGCACAAAGATTCTTTGGTACAGTGATCACTACAGTGAAAAAAACAGAAGTTGAAACAGAACGGTTGAAGTTGTTGAATATACGGAAATGAAAAATTGTCGCATACAATATAAGGTGAAGAATCTTGAGAACTATAATCAAAGTATAGTAGATCTTTGGTGTACTGTATATACTGTTTTTCTATCTGATAAAGGTTGCATTTCAGCTACAGTGTTATGCAGATTTATTTCTACAGTTAAACCAGAACATTCATTTGCATATAGCATTTATACATTTATACATGCATATATCTTCTTTTAAAGGATCTAATTCTTTCTTCATAAGAAAGAACTAGGTAGGTCCCTTTTCAGGCCATAAAGGCCAATGGAGGAATGGAGGACAAGAACCATCTGACACTGGAGGTGAAGGTAATGTGGTCAGCATCACACTCCAGCCAGCCTACTACTTCCAGTACTCACTTCGAAAGCAGGCTGAGTGGACTGGGGAGGAATTAGAACAAGCAACATCACTTGCCCCCATCTGGGATTGAACACAGGTCCGCTCAGGAGCTAGATGCCCTTGCTGCCTGAGCTACAATGGCTCCCACAATAAGATGGGGACACTGTATATACTGTATATCCATTTAACCTGGTTCAGGTAACAGGTCTTACATGAGCTATATAGTCAGGTTTTTATTTATATTAAATTCCCAACAAAATAAAAAAATGTATGTTAACAAAAATGAATACTCACTAAATGTAAGACAAATGCAATTTTTACTTTACTCTATAAGGAGTAAAGCTGAAAAATATTCATTACAAGCAAACCATTTACAGTGCACATTGGTGGTGGAGGTTAGTCCCCATTATCTTTAGATACTCTAAAATTATTATTGTTAATAATTATAATAATAATAATCTAAATGTCACTATTGTGTGTAAATGTTATGATACAATATATGATTATTATAGTCACAGAAAAACTGTTAACTCTGTTTTAATGCTAAAATATTTTATTTTAATAGTTAGGTATAAGAACTTGTTATACTAACTTTGTTAATCTAAATTAAGATATTTAAGAAAAAACCATTTTGTTTATTAATATCCAATATACAGTACATGTATACAGTAGATAGCATTGCCCGGTATTTTGTTACAAGTAAACAGCATTATGTTATCCACACTTTCAAGATATCTCTGTGAACATTTTTTTTAAACTCACATCTTGTTTTGATAAGGGAAGAACAACTACAAAATCCTTTAAAGAAGTATCTCATATCTGTATACTGCATATCAATGTATTAATTATAATACTAATAGAGATACTGGCTGTTGTCTGGAAGCTGTTATGAGATAAGTTGTTGTCAGGTTGGTATAACTCATAATATGTACAATATGTGCCATATAATTACTGAAAACAATCCCAGACAATCACAAGCATTCTCATTTTGCTACGTTCCTGCTTAATTACATTTTCTAAGATAATTGTTAATTAATTATAGTTACACATAATGTAACATATGCAGAAATTTCCAAATGTGATTTTTCTTCTATTTTATTCTTATATTCTTATATATTATAAAGATATTTATAATATCTTACATTTAAACCCTGACAAGATATTTGCATTTTTTTCAATGCTTTAACCCTTATAAACGAAAAATACTTAGAAGGTCTCATTTTTATTTGCACACATGTGCAGAACTTAAAGGTTGAACAAATCTATAACTGAGACCACAGGAAACTCACTAGATAGAGTGAGATTGTCCATTGTCTAATTAACAGTGTAATTGATTGGATAATTGGAATGTTTAAAAGCTTGTTTGAATACCCTGAGTAATTACTGTATACTGAGAGAGAATTAACAACTGTGTTCTGATAAAAAGTGCTGATGTTCTAAACAGTGCCCACACCGTGACTCCAGATCTATGGATCAATGACTCCAAGCAAAATCCACATGGGCTCTACTTCCCCTGAGCTTTAATTTCATAATCGAAGGCTGTCAGGAAAGAAAGCATTGTTCTGCTTTATTTTCTCCACAGACACAGTATATGAGCTGAGCCACAAGGAAGGGAAATGAAATAAGCATCCCAAAGAGACCTGACCAGATTAATATTTAAGAATTAACACTTAGTTTAGTACAGAAAAAAATAAAACCTGGTCCTTTTGATGTACTTTAATTTTCACTTCATGCTGTAGAAAAGGAATATACCATCAATTTCTATGTATATATTATCTGACCATTATATTTGTTGTGCTTTGTGGACATCATTTAAAAAATAATGGGTGCTTTTCACCAGTTAATACAGGCAAGTAGCAAAAAGATTTTGCTGCAGGATCTCGATCTCCCTGTGGACTAGGCTGGTCATGAAATACAGTGCTGCCATTGTGCCCTGGGCTACAGGCACCACATGGAGAGCATCCACATGACTCAGCAATTAGTCTTCCCCTTGGGCCTTTCACTGGCACTGACTGACATGCCCTCCTGGTGACCCACAGGACTTATGGCTCAATTTTAACAGCAGAAGTCAGGACACTGGACCATCCATGACAGATCTTCCCCAAGGTACAGTATGAGTACCATCGGTTCTGTTTATTTTTTCTTTCAATAAAAAATATCCTCCTTACAGCTACTGCCAAATCACTTTTCAGAAATTATCAGATAAAGAGCTGTAAAATTTAACTGTCGGTTTAACAGTTTGTTTTTTATCATGATCATATGTTTATATTATCATTTATTACCATGTACCATACTGTATGTTTTGTGGTGGCAACACCAGACAACGTTATATACGATTGAATTAATTTGTTAATCATTATGATGATGTCAAAAATCAATCAGTATCACTATGTTTCATAAGTTTAAAACACAGTTTCACAGATGACCATATGACTTTCTCTAGTTTTAACACTTCTACTGGGGCCTTTTCCAACAACACCACCAGCTTGCCACCTTTATTAAAAATATTTATTTTTATGAGACATTAAGCACAAGTTGATGAACTATTTAATCTAAAATACTGTCCAATATGCTGTAAATGACCGAGACTTGAAATGCCTTTCAGAAAGACCTATCTCTTTTTGGATATGGAAAAGACATTGAAACCAAAGACTGCTGTGAAATAAACAGCAGCTGTCCTATACAGCATGTAACAGTACTCAAGATATGATTGTACACAATATCATCCCACCTCCCCAGCCCCACAAAACAGCACCTGTTCAATACAGTGGCCAGTTTCATCAGGATTGCAAAAGCAGATTTATCTTGAAGTACAGTACAATACTCCAGTCATGGAAATACTTACCCACTTTCCCATTGATTAATGTAGACATTATGTATTTTTTTAAAGGCAAAAAAGAAGGCTTATTAACGAGAAAATGGAAAGCATATTGTATGACTGATCATCTAATAACCAGAATGAGCTTCCTAGTAATACCTTTCTAGTCCAGCTGTTTACTGAAACGGACAGTGGAATTACAAAGTGTTAACAGGACAGCTTAAAAGTTCATTGAATAGGAAGACAGATACAATTATTTATTATATTACATACAGTATATACAGGAAAGGCAATATTTATTTAAAAAAAATAGAATATATCAAGATGTAATTTAACCCATACCTGTACCTTCCCGGAAATAGTCAAAAGTTTTAGGATTTTTAAGACTTTAAGCTCCAAATACTCCTACAGTATACTTATATTCATTCCAACCCCTGGCACATCTTCTAGATTACTGTGTACATGATTGTACCATGGTATTGTGGTCATGTACTTGCATGGATTGACAACATGATTAGGTAATGATGTAATTCAAAAGAAAGAAAATAAACTGAGAACAGAGGATAAAGGGATTTGGACTTATGTTAAGCATAATTACAAAAATAAGATTTTCCAGACAAATATAAAACAGTTGGTAAGCCTTTATTAAGGATTCTAAAAACTGCAGGGAAGGAACTAATTCCTTGCTGCTTGTGGGCAAATAAGAAATAATCAGGCATGACACGACTAGTAAAACAAACTTCCTGTTTCTGACAGGAAAGCAGAAAAGTTCTTTAAAACTGGTGAACTTGACAAAAGGACCCAAAAACCTTGAGTCTTACAATGTAATTGTTCTGCTCCACATTGGGTATTCTTGCTTCACATACAGTACTCTATCAATGTTTGAATACATAGGAATTCTGTCTATGTTGATATGTTGAGATGGCATGTCTACCACAGTTACAATAAAACAGTATTTAGAATTGTGCTTGAAAAAGATGGACCTGTCTATGTTGAATCTTCCTCATCAATAAATCAATCAAAACTTTTGATGAAGGTGAATAATTCAATGAGGAACACATTTTCATTCACAACAGTAAACTAGCCAAGCTGTACTAATGAAACCAGGAAAAGGAAAAAAGCCTTTCTGTGAAAGTTACAAAACATTTTATTACAAAATTAAAATACAAAGTTAAAAAGAACAGCTACATAAGATCAATGAAATTTCTGTTTTTGTCCATTTAAATATCTTATTAAATATATCTTGAGACCGTAAACACAATTTCTGTTAAAATGTCTCATGGACACGATCAACTGTGTAAGAGGTAAATGTATGATTGACATTACAGTAATGAATGTCAAGTTAAATTGGGAATCATAATTTGGTAAGATCTGTCACACGCTACAGAATTAAAATTTTAATTAGTCTAAGGAAAACTGCCTACATAAATATTTCCAAAGTAGAGAACTTTCTACTTTTATCCATTTTGGAAGGATGGCATCTGAGTGAAGACAAACCTTAGGAAAAAAGAGTAACAGATGAAAACATTAAAGCACAGATACTGACAGAGGCTGAGGATTAAAGGAGGAAAAATATTCATTATGCAGTTTAGAGGTCAGATGTCCTTTCACTAATCATCCTGAAATAAACCTATAATCCATTTACAGATTGGAAAGGGACAACAGGTTTTTTCAAGCCTGATTTCAAACAGTTTTAAAGATTCTTGCAACCCCTTATAGAAAATCACAGGATATAATAGGATTTTTTAAACCTATACTGTTTACATAATGACACAGTGTAAAGTTCCTTTATGATTAATAAACAAGACAAAAACACAATTCAATTTTCTTGTGCTGAACGAATGGAAACTGCTTTTGTGGACACTTACAATTTGGATTTAGTAGTACAACAATCTACAGGTTTTTATTGAGGAAGAGTATAATATATAATATAAATATAAAATATATTTAAACTGCTACAGTATGTTGATGTATCTTTCATATAGTGTATACTGTATCAAGTGAACACTTCCAAATAGCAAATGTCTATTACTATTCTACTGTACACCAAACAACAATTCCAGATGTTCAGTGTGATAACTAGAAACAATTGAATTGCCACCTGAAAGATTGTCTTTGGCTTCTACTCCTGAATATAAAACTAGAAAACAGAAATAAAATAGAAAAGGAGGCTTTATGGAGCCATGCAAGACCTGGACTCCAGCACTGACAGAGAGCACTGGATAAGGAAGTTTTAATCTCTACACTGTTAAGAATCTGCATTACTCTCAGGCTGAAACAATAATTAACTGCTAATATAGCAATGCAAGGGCTGAGCAACAGAGTGAAAGGAAATGTGTATCAGGATGACACATTCCCTAAAAAGAACAAAGTTCATTATATTAAAAAATACTGGTCATTTACTGCATTTGTGAGTGTAACATCGAGCAAGCATCACTCATCAGTCATCAGTGAATTTAAACACACAGAATGAGAATTTAACATTTCTTAATTAAACACAAAGAGTAGCTGGTATAATAGAAATAAGCTATTCTCAAGCCTGTCATATTTGAACTTTATGTCTGCTAAAGCATGACCTAGAGATGGGAGATGCCAGCAATTTCAAGGGAAAGGCCATCCATCATTGTGCAATGATGTAAATGGAGCCACACACTTGGTCAGATTCACTTAAACCCTGACCCAGTCTATTTATGGTGTCTAAATAAGAATTCCAAAGAATTCAAGCCAGTAAAATCGTATTACCCAGAGTTTTTATGGTGAATTGATTTTTATATTCTTGCTTCTAAGGAAATTGGTTTCATTTTAAATGTAGAAAATATGCCAGAATACTGTTGCATTCTTTATTTCCTTGACACTTTAAGCAGGGAATCTCACAATTTATGACTACAGCTATGTCCCAAGGGGCTTGCTATAAATAGGCCTCCAGTGAGAGCTCTCAATGATGGGGGCACTTAAAATCAACAGTGGAAATTAAACCTCACTCATCATCAGGAAAAGGGTAAAGATCCATCAAAGGCAACAGTGCTATGACAGAATGAACCCAAAACTTAAAAGAGTAAAGCTAAATGGTGAGGTATGCAGAACATTTTTTTTTAAATGTTTTAAGAAAAAGGGGTTGTTTTAAGCTTCTATTAAAAAAGGCAACTGAAAGACAAAGGATAAAAGGTGAAAATTAATAATGCTGTTCCTTCAAATTTTGTCCTTTGTCTATATTTTTCTATCTATACTTGATTATCCTTGGCCTACTCTTATGTGGGTTATAGAAGTTCTAGTGGGTAGCTGTGTCGGCATGCGGAGCAAATAATAACAACAACAACAATAATTATAATTCCTTACACTTACAGTATATAGAGCTTTTCTGGACACTTCACTCAAAGCTCTTTATACAGTAGGTATTGGGGACTCCCCTCCACCACCACCAATGTGCTGCCCCACCTGGATGATGCTACAGCAGCCATAGCGTGCCAGAACGCTCACCACACACAAGCTATTAGTGGGGAGGAGAACAGATTAAGCCATGTCATAGATGGGGATTATTAGGAGGACATGATTGGTAAAGGCCAATGGACACCAGGGTACACATTTTGAGAAATGCCCTGGGATTTTTAATAACCACAGAGAGTCAGGACCTTGGTTTTACATCTGAAACGAAAGATGGCACCTTTTTACAGTATAGTGTCCCTATCACTATACAGATTTCTACAAACAGTTTCTGTAAGACAATCATTATTTTCCTCACAAGATTTCTTTACAAAGGCAAACTGAAATTTTAAGGATTTAAAACCTATCAGTTTACATTGATTGTAAAAGGTCATCCTGACTTCCTGGGGATAACAACCTGGGATGATAAGCCAGTCAGCCTCAAGGTTTATCATCTACTAAATAAATTACATTTATTTATTTAGATTAAGATGATTGGTAGTCTTCTAGGCACTCTTTTAGGGTTTGTCTATATCACTTAAACTTCTTTCCAAACTGAAAAAACAAACAAACCCAAGACCATGAAAATGCGAAAATTCTTTTTAACGGCTAATATTAAGCTAATATTGTTTAACAATAGTTTAAACATCACATATGAGTTAATAAGTAAATCATAATGCATAACGTGTAACTAAGGCACATAATCCTGCATTTAACATATAAGCACAGCTAACTTTCCTCCCTGAGGGTTTAACAGACATCTCCAATCTAACTGAGATCTCCAGCATCAATTTGAACTTTGTAGAGCACTTGGTTAATGCAGTGTACTTTCTCCCTGGAGTGCAAGTATTCTCGTCAGGGGTCACTGAGCAGGTCACCTTTATAATAGCAGCCACTTTAATCTAGAAAGCTTGCACACTTTTACCATTAACAACTACTAAAAACAACTTTAAGCAACTCTTAAAAGATTACAACACGTTTAAATAGTTGTACCAGCCAGAAGACAGAAGATTTAATATGTTAAGAAGTTAAGTTAATAAGAAAGTCTTGATCTAAATGAATGCTCACTACATTTTCTCACACCCTAAATAACCAGTCACTACACTAACTAAAACACTTTGTAAAGAATGTACAAATAAGTAAAATTATAAATGGCTTCAGGTATTTTGATATTAGGTTTCTGCAGACACTTCTATCCTAGAAAATTTGATTTAGGAGAGCTGCCGTGCAACTGGCTGCAAAAGAAGAGGTGTCTCATCTGGCTGTGGCGCGAATTAGCTTAATTGTACAGCATCTTTCTTAAAGACAATTTTCTTACCATTGTATGCCATCACATTGTTATTATTGAATATGCTGCAGTTCCCAGGACAGACACTTGCATAATGCCAAGCCACACTGCAGTCTCTCAAATTTAAAAGATGAAAGAATCAGAATTTGGTAAGGTGATTATTTAATGATAAGCATTATCACCACACGCACCTTGTTCTTGCTACAGGTAGTGGCATCTTGGCAGGGACCAGTGAATTTTCCTATTGGAGTCAGCTTTAATGAAATACTGTACAATCTCATTATGGACAAAATAGTCTTCCTCTCTCTAATTGTCACGGACGTCCAAAGGGACTAACCGTGGGGAGCAGGAGAGTGGAAAAAGACCCATATGCGTAGCGGCGAGACGGGAAAAAGGCCCGGGCTCATTAGTGCAAAGAGTTCAGGAATGCCGTATAGAAACCTATGCCCTCAGGGAGCGGACGTGGGGCGCCCTGGTGCTAGGCGGGTCTCAGGACATCTGAACATCAATGCTGAGCGAGGGCAGTGTGCAAGACCCGAAAATATATAGCCCAAGGGAAAGAGAGGGACCGGAAGGACAGCAGACCGGAAACTAGGGACAGGACAGAGAAGGAGCGCCCTCTGGCTGCAGAGGGCGTGACACTAATAAGTAGAAGACATCCCACAAGCTAGAATGCTCCAATCAATTTTATAGTCTACTTTAAGGGAAAAAAATATTTCTGAATTGTAGAGCAGTAATAACTTAAGATTAAAAGCTGAAGTGTATAGAGGCCTTCTACCAGTATTGCAACAAAAATACCAATACTGTACCACTGAAACTATGTACTGATACAAGATAAATAGTTGATTATATTTTTTAGAATAGTAAAGCCCTAGCATAAAGTTAACATTTAAATTAAAAGTTCTAGCAGTGTACAGAATGAGCATTCTCTTCCTTTCTCTCTCCCCAAAGCACTAAATTATTTCTGTCTGTCATTTCTTTTGTATAACCTTATTAGACAGAATTTAGCACTTTATTCAGCACTGGGACCTGACCTCACATATGAAACATAGCATAAACAGCACTGTAAAACACTCTGTAACACACTGTTACAACTACTGCTGTCTTTGATACTAGATTTCTTTAGTTGTCACTATGTTTTTCTTCTGAAGGCTTTAAAATAAAAAGTTTAACAGGGGACATATTTGTATCTTCTTTATTTCTATGCTGATCCCTGTTAACTCAATTCATGGCTTTTGTTCTCAATCACAACTCAGAGCTTGCTTCAGTGCAACAACAACTTGTGCTAAAGCATGTAGTGACTCTGATCACGAAAAACCTTCCAAAGAACAAACGGAAGGACTATCTTTTGTCTTATATGAATAGCTGCACTCATTAAAAATAGCACTACAAACTCTGAAGTAGTGGAAGAAGTAGAAGTAATAATCATCATCAGTATCACTAACTAGTTTACTAATAAGAATATTAAGAAAGTTTGTGAACACAAAGGGGCATTTACTGTAGTTCATTTATCTCATTTTCATATATTACTGTAGCTAATTGATTCAAGGAAATAGCCAGTCATTTCTTGACAGTAAAGCCTGAGTATAAGTTTTGATGACATGGGAGGGTAGCTTGTACTAGATTCCCACAGCCATTTCTGTAAAAGCGCCACATGCACTTCCCTATACTGTGCAACAACAACTTATACTTGTGTCCTCTGATTTGTATTTCACCGGTGATTGTGAACAATTCCACGGTGTTGAATTTATTAATTCTTTCAAGAATCCTGAATACTCAGGTCTACCTGCAGTTTTCTTTGTTCAAGACTTCAAAGTTTCAAATATTTTAAAAAGAGGTCTTAAGAATACATTTTATATAAATAAAATAACAAAGTATACTTTACATTGTATTTTGTCAACAAAATAATAAGCTAATTGTGCAAAAGAACTACACATAATTAATTGAATGTTCTTTCGTTGTTGGAAAGAATTAAAATTAATCTGCCTTAAAAAACTATGCCTAGAATCCTTTTGTGTAAAATCCATGACAGACAGACTTCACTGTGGAAAAACTGTTTAACTAACTGTGTTTGTATAGAAAAAGACACGATATTACCGAGACTTTTAATATTTCATCTGTATTTTGAGTTAATAAATGATTGCAGCATTACCACCTTTGAGCCTGATGTCAGAAGAGAAGCAAGACTGGACCTGGTCAGTACTCAGTTGGGAGACCTCTAAAGAAAAGCAGGGTACTTCTATAAGTAGTAAAGGTGGACCACTATGTGGAACTCCAGACCCAAACAAACCAATACCTAAGTACAGAAAATGGGAATTGTATGCCTTTCGGATGAGATATTAAGCTGAGGTCATGGTCATTAAAGTTCCAATGGCCCCACAGAACTGCTCTTAAGATTATGGTTGTTAATGCCTTTGGCCTAAATTCCACTCTGGTTTTGCATAGTACTATATGTCTTACTAAAAGTGTTCCCTTCTCTACCTACTGTAGTTTTCTATGTAGTTGGGCTACTGGCATAGAATGTCTATTGAATGTCACTAACTGTACTGTAGGTAGATAGGTAGAAAGCACTTATGGATCCTCTTTGATAAAAATCTTATTTTATTATTATCCTAATGATGTGTCAGGAAACATTTTAACCAAACATGATCCAGCAAATTATATTCCAACTAACAACACCTGATCCTGAAACAATCTGTTATCTTACTGCCCTGTCCTAGTTATATCTTGTTAATTTCTCTTCTTCATTTCACAAATCATGCCTTTTTAGAGGCTGATAAGGTTAAGATAGGTACCGTGACATTTATCACCCTGTTAAATACATTGCAGAAAAAAATGTTTAGTTATATTTAAAATAATACACTGTAGTATTTCATTTACTTCAGAATATCAGACAGAGAATGGAATGAGTCCCCTAGAAGAAGCAGTCATTTTCCATTTCATAAAGCTGCACAGGAAATCCTGAACATTTTAAGAATGATATCCAAAAACAAACTTTATAAATATTTATATACATGTAGTACTGTATTTACAACAGCCAAAAGCCTAAGGCCAAAAAACAGATGTAGCATGGATAAGAAGGTTAATTTGGGACAATAATTAAGGCTTCCATTCTGTTCATAATTACTGAACAACATGAGTAGTTTGTGGAATATAGCTATTATAACACAAGCATGAACATGAATAAGTTTTCTATTGACTTGGTTAATGAGTGTACCAATACCCACCTTCTCTTATATTTAGGGCAATTATCTCTTATATTTAGAACACTTAGATATTTTAATGAAAGGGCAAAAAATAGAAACAAAATCTAGCAATATTTGCTTAGCTTATTAATCAAGAAAGAAATGAGAAATTAAAAATGCATCTGCAAATGCCCACTCAAGTCATGGAGAATCAGAACCAGACATGAGACTAACATGTGATCAAACTTGATTTTTCACCTGGACATTTCCTACATATTTCATCAGATGCAGCTGTAATGATAATGCAAAATGATAAAGCTTCTTTCTGAAGCATAGATATCTACACTTAAATGTCTGTAGCCCCCAATACATCAAGTTCTCAACTCTGAAATCTATGGAAAGGTTAAACAAACAGACATGTAAAATCTGAAATTCTTATTGTCCTGTGTTTTAGATAATCTGCTTTAAACATAAAAAAATTCATATGCTTTACTAAAACAGCTGAACTTTGCACCAACGTTACCTTATCAATGAGAATTGATATACAGTAGTACTAGTCAAGGACTACTCATCTTCAGCTACATCAAAGCTTCTTTTTAAATAATGATTTCATGCTACCTGTTACTTGTCAGGATTCATGAAAGTTAATTCTCTAAAAGGAAGCAGTGTCTATGTTGGCAAAGTCAATTCATTGCATAAATATGTTAGCTAGGCTTGTTAAATTCTCAGGAGCACTGCTGTGAGAAAACGTTGAATGGCACTGGCCTGTCATTCCTCATTAGCTCATAAAGGAATGAGCAGGATGTTCTAATACAGACCAAGCATTAACCTCAATCGAACTGATGAGATCACCGTACTAATCAATTAACATAGTTTTTCACCCTTTCATTGGCAACCTAATATTCTACTCTACATATGGAACTAAATGAATCTGCCTTTTACAAAGCACAAGTTTTTTTTTCCACATAGCAACTGAATAGATATACTGTAGCTATTTAGAATTAAGCGTGAAATGAATTATCACAAGTAGGCCAATTAACACCTTAATTTAAAGGCAACTGTGACTATTTGTTTTAAATTTTTCAGTGACAACTCCCTGCCTTAAATGAATGGTGATGTACTATTATTATTGTTTTTGAAAGCAGCTAAGATTTAAGTATATTCAAAATTCATTTACAGTATTCGTATAATCTCTGCCAGTTGACTAGTATTATCGCCATATTGGCATAAATATACACTGTTCATATTTCCTACCAAAAGTGTGTGTTCATGTTAAATTACCTCTTATTTCATGAAACCGATTTACTGAAAACAGTAAACATAAGACTTCAACATCATATGTACAGTATAAAGAAAGCGGCATTTCATAAACACTAGAAAACATGAAAATCCGATCTGGATCCAATCTTTTGGATGAAGGAAACAAGAAAGTGCTTTCCCTGTAAATTCAGACGTGTTATTAGAGCCCATAACAGAGCATAAACAGAAACCATTTCCAGTAAAGGTCGCCTTCCCATCTCTAAAGGTATTAAAGTTCTGCTGCAGACTGGCATCCTCGGCTGTACGCTGATGGCATTAACAAAACTGCCACACATCCTCTGCTGCTTGGGGAATATTTTAAAACCTATTTAATTAAAAGTGAAATTGAACAGGTAAAAAAAATCCAATTATATATTTTTTTTTTTCTGTGAGACACCCAGCTGCACTCACACAAGCCTTTCATTGGGGTGGAACAGAGCTCCCTGAGGAGAGATATGGAAATCAGTTCAGTGTGTAGAGGAATCAGACTCAGACACATTCTCATCTGTTTCGGTATAAAATGAAGATGGGGAAAAAGAAGGGGTACCACAGATTCCTAGAAGCAAACCTCATAGAAATCTTAACAGTTTAAACATAAGAGTATAATGGTAATAATTATAATATAATAGATTTTTCTTGTTATAGTGTACAGTAGTTTTCTTTTCTCTTATCCCAACCCTCTTTAAAATACTACTTTTACTTACCACAAAGAACCACAGAAATTAAAGAACTGTGAAGCACTGCAGCCGCCATTAATTGCCAGTGGAATACTTTTTGATGACATGCAAGGCAGTGGTTCTTATTACAGGGAAAATGCATCTACAAATAAAAATGTTTAGAAAACAAAACTAAATAAGAAAAATTACAGGGATAACATAGGTAGCAGTATACTTCCAGTAACTTTAAACAATAAAAGAATTGCACTTGAATGTTTGCAGTCATGGCAGCTTGACCTAAACTACAATAAACTCACACTACATCTTGTAAATGGGTTCCTACTACTTCGGATGCTTTGAGTAAATTTACCTTAATTACTTACAGACTGTACTGTGTGTACAATTAGAAGCCAGATCTGCCTTTCCAAAAATCAGTTATTTGCACGCATGCAACACAGTTCAAATGTTTGGTCCCAAAATTCTGCACATTGCTGTGTGATCATCAAGCAGGTGAAAATTAACCATGCTTCAGTTGGTAAACAGGCTACTAACAGCACATTCAAACTTTATTTAATGCTTTATCAAATGCCAAACAAAACCAGCCTTTAAGAAGGTTGACTGAATCGGAAGAGGGAGGACCATTCCTCCACAGACGGATGGCAGATTTTTCCAGAGTCTGTTATTTGCATTACTTTTGTTCTGGGGGCCACTCGTGAAAGAGCTTTTAAACACAGCTCTCCTCGTCTTTCGAACAATGACTTGTATGAACAATGACTTGACCTCTGTTGTAATTGACTTTTATTTTCTCTGTATTCAGTACTCCTTATTCTTTACATTTCAGGTTTTCTTTCCTCTTTTGTGAGCAGGTGTGTGCTAATTACATTTTCAAAGACTCTCTAGTAATGACTAAACAGAATAGATTTTCTGAAGAGAAAAATAAAAAGAGGGGAAGGCGTAGAACTACACATGTTAACATAGCATGTAAAGCATAACAGGCAACCTGGGTTGTTAATAACAGTAGTAGTCTACAATAATAAAATCACTGGGCCTCTGAATGTTAATGTAACATTGAATTAACTGTGTTTGCAGTGCTCTACAATGTTTTTGCTGTTGGTTTTAGCACTTTAATTGTCTTAATAAGTCACCTACAATACAGGCACCAGCTAAACAGCCTAATAATAATGTCATACAAATCATGTGACCTTCTACAGACAGCCGAGACAATTGTATAGTAATTGTTTATGGCAAATATTACATAGAGGAAAAGCCTATATAGAGGTTAAACCCCTGGTTTTATTTTTTAAGATATTGTTTTACTGTAGAATGTGTGAAATGTGTGAAATTTTTTAAACATCTCACTTTTCCAGAATTTTTTCACCTGATTGAAATTTTTTGTAAAGAAGAAAGATTGAAGATATTAAATTTGCAAGAGCTTCTATCTAGTTTTGATGATTTCAGACTCGTATATATCTTTCAGACACTATAATAATAATATTAATGATGATGATGATGTCTTTTCACCCAATTCTAAGTCAGACAGGTACTGAAGTGTTAAGCCATGTACAGCCTTAGAGGTGAGCATGGGGATTTTGAAGCTGACACGGGCCCTGATAGGAAGCCAGTGGAAGAACTCCAGGACAGTAATGTGATCACTTGCACGCGACCTGGTCAGGCTTTCTGCAGCCTGGATTTAGATATCCCAACACATAGGGCACTGCAGTAATCAATTCTAGAAAAGATGAATGTGTTAACCAGCTTCTCTGCTTCAGTCAGAGATAACATTCCTGGCGATAGTTCTGAGATGTAAGACTGATGTTTTTAAAATATTTTGCACATGTGGGTAAAACATTAAGCTTGGATCACATAGTACCCCCAAATCCCAAATTCTTCAATTTGATTGAAAATTAAGTACAGTGCTATCCACAGATTTGGTTTCTGCGTTGGCTTTACATAGTTCAATGGTATCTGATCACTCCGGGCTGATTCCAAAAGGAATATCATTTTTCTAAAGTGGTGATAACATTCTAAATGAGTTTTTTTATGTTATGATTTTAATATTACATCCCTCAATTGAAGTTATAAGTTTTTTACTATATATTCTAATATTGTGTTTGTTTTCTTTGTGGTAGTGCAAAAATTGCATCACAATTAAGCTGTTTTCTTTCCATTAACCAGAAGTCAATCTGAACACATGCTTTGCATTGAACACCCATTACCTGTCTTTTGAGAATACACGTGTAGCTGAAAGAAAATGTTACTACAGTATGATTGAGTAAAACGTAAAATCAAAGATAACACTAATGAGAATACATTTCAGGTAAGAATTTGGAAAGCATCACTTAATAGGTTTATAGCGGATTGATTCCTTTAAGAGGTATTTGTTTTTCTTAACACTAACACCCACACAAAACAAATTGTACCCTGCTGCTCTCCTTTGTACTTTTCACATTTGACATGATACAACTGCTTTTTTTTGTCATCTTATGTTAAACAGTTTTTCCCATCTTCAGACTGATGAATGCAAAACAAAAATAAATCTGTTTTCTGAGAGTGCTACAATAATAGAATAATGGTCTCCAATTCACTAGCCAGTTGTCAGGTCAGGTCACAGACGCAGTCGCTACAGTATGTTCCAGTTGGCTTTGACCAAGTCCATTCATCAGATCGTACAGCAGAATATTTGTGGTCATTCTTTCTTCCATAAACCTTTAAGCCATATTACAAAGCAGAGATACCAATTGGAAGTAGTTTGTTCTAGTTCTCATCACATACAGTAGGTGATCAACAGAAACACATGGGTCTTATGTTATTGTTGCAATTTGAGTAACTGGAGGTTAACAATAGATTGTCTGGTACTGGATTTTGTAACTATTAAGTCTCAAACAGGCTTTATAGCACTTAGAGACAGTTCTATATTAAATGGGCCCTTTAAGGATAGCTGTGATTTCCCAGGCTTACAACAACAGGTGTCAAATATCTAATAATAAATTCCTGGAGACTTAAAAGACATTCTTAGAGTGAATGGAATGGAACCACCAGTGTGCTCAGAAAAGGGATCTCCAAACAGAGCTATCAGTTTAGTGACTGTGCTCGGGTTTTCAGGACAACAGTGGTTTCAAATACAGTGTTTAATAAAGGTTTGTTTTATAGAAAATATAAGTCATTATGCTATAGTAACATTTTGTAGGTTAGTTGTGGTATACTTTTGTAAGCACTGACTTTGACATTGTTCAGAGAAAAAAATCCTTAATACATTATCAGGCTATCTTCCTAGCCAACTGTTCCAACAGTTAGTCATGTGTGTTCTAATACACACTCAAGTATTCCTACCCCAGAAGACATTATTCATTTACCAGGAAGATTTATATAAGACATTCTCTTTAAATACAGTGCCTTGCGAAAGTATTCGGCCCCCTTGAACTTTTCAACCTTTTGCCACATTTCAGGCTTCAAACATAAAGATATAAATTTTTTATTTTATGTGAAGAATCACCAACAAGTGGGACACAATTGTGAAGTGGAACGAAATCTATTGGATTTTTGAAACTTTTTTAACTAATAAAAAAATGAAAAGTGGGGCGTGCAAAATTATTCGGCCCCTTTACTTTCAGTGCAGCAAACTCACTCCAGAAGTTCAGCGAGGATCTCTGAATGATCCAATGTTGTCCTAAATGACTGATGGTGATAAATAGAATCCACCTGTGTGTAATCAAGTCTCTGTATAAATGCACCTGCTCTGTGATAGTCTCAAGGTTCTGTTGAAAGCGCAGAGAGCATCATGAAGACCAAGGAACACACCAGGCAGGTCCGTAATACTGTTGTGGAGAAGTCTAAAGCCGGATTTGGATACAAAAAGATTTCCCAAGCTTCAAACATCCCAAGGAGCACTGTGCAAGCGATCATCTTGAAATGGAAGGAGTATCAGACCACTGCAAATCTACCAAGACCTGGCCGTCCCTCTAAACTTTCAGCTCAGACAAGGAGAAGACTGATCAGAGATGCAGCCAAGAGGCCCATGATCACTCTGGATGAACTGCAGAGAACTACAGCTGAGGTGGGAGAGTCTGTCCATAGGACAACAATCAGTCTTACACTGCACAAATCTGGCCTTTATGGAAGAGTGGCAAGAAGAAAGCCATTTCTCAAAGATATCCATAAAAAGTCTCGTCTAAAGTTTGCCACAAGCCACCTGGGAGACACCCCAAACATGTGGAAGAAGGTGCTCTGGTCAGATGAAACCAAAATCGAACTTTTTGGCCACAATGCAAAACGATATGTTTGGCGTAAAAGCAACACAGCTCATCACCCTCAACACACCATCCCCACTGTCAAACATGGTGGTGGCAGCATCATGGTTTGGGCCTGCTTTTCTTCAGCAGGGACAGGGAAGATGGTTAAAATTGAGGGGAAGATGGATGCAGCCAAATACAGGACCATTCTGGATGAAAACCTGTTGGAGTCTGCAAAAGACCTGAAACTGGGACGGAGATTTATCTTCCAACAAGACGATGATCCCAAACATACAGCAAAATCTACAAAGGAATGGTTCACAAATAAACGTATCCAGGTGTTTGAATGGCCAAGTCAAAGTCCAGACCTGAATCCAATCGAGAATCTGTGGAAAGAGCTGAAAACTGCTGTTCACAAACGCTCTCCATCCAACCTCACTGAGCTCGAGCTGTTTTGCAAGGAAGAACGGGCAAGAATTTCAGTCTCTCGATGTGCAAAACTGATAGAGACATACCCCAAGCGACTTGCAGCTGTAATCGCAGCAAAAGGTGGCTCTACAAAGTATTAACGCAAGGGGGCCGAATAATTTTACACGCCCCACTTTTCATTTTTTTATTAGTTAAAAAAGTTTCAAAAATCCAATAGATTTCGTTCCACTTCACAATTGTGTCCCACTTGTTGGTGATTCTTCACATAAAATAAAAAATTTATATCTTTATGTTTGAAGCCTGAAATGTGGCAAAAGGTTGAAAAGTTCAAGGGGGCCGAATACTTTCGCAAGGCACTGTAAATGTACTGAACTGATAGATATGACAGCTAAGGAACAAATAAAGGTTTATTCCACACAGAAAAGAGAAGAAAGGAAACATGTTGTGTTGGCAGTGGAGCAATATAATTGCTGTTTTTATATTTTCTGAATTATTTGAGAATTGATTAATTATGCACATGAAGGAGGATGCATATTATAAAGACAAAGGAATAATTATTCACAAAGTAGAATTATCAAAAGCTATAAAATGTCATTGTTAATCTCTAATTTGATAAGATGCTCGTATGTTTTCTTCCCTGATACACTTCCACTTAAAAGGCTAAAAATAAGCCTTTTAAAACAATGACAGAAAAAAGAAAACTGATATAAGCAATAAGCCCAATCAGTCATTTTTCAAATCTTTTACTTTTTTAATTTTTGTATGCAGTTACAATTGCCAGGTTTACTCCCTGTACTTTTCATCTTTAATTGGGTGTCATGTCATGTTTTAAAGGTGTGTATACAGTATATAAATTTGCTGGTGTGGGTAATTGGGTAATTCTATCCAATCACCCTGGTTTCTGGTACTTGATCACATTCAGTGCTGCTGCATTCTGAAATGCAAAACAATGAGACTAAAAACACTGAACTCTAACGGGTTCAAGGATTTCATTGAATTTCACTAAATCAGCACTAACACACTGCATTTAACATGCCTAGGTTATACAATCACAAATTAAACCTTTAGTCTTTTTTAAAAATGACACTCACCAAAGAATATCTTCTGCCAAAACTTAGTATTATTATTGTGCTGTGTTCTGTGGTGTACCTCACTATGTGGGTACGACAGACTGCTGAAATGCACGTGCACAAAATTTTCATAATACACATGCTGTTTGGCATGGGGGTGTTCATCAAAAAATCATTCTGATCTTGGTCTAGTGGCTGAAAAACAGTTATATTGCTATAAATTACTTCGAAAACACATCATGAAAATGGTGTTTCAGAAAAAGGTTACTGAGGTCCTCGTTTTGGGCTGTGTGACACCATAAAATCATGCGGACAGCCGCACTGGAGAATCAGAGGCAAGAAGCCATATCCCAGGGAAGGCAAAGGCAGCCAAGCACTGTTGTCTGGAAAATGCATCTGTTTTTTTCAAGTCCAGGACTGGGAGCAATACAGGATACAGAGCATCCATAAAGAGCACATTGGTCCCTTGGCAGAGGGGAAACCCTTGTAAACTGACAGTTGCAGTTACTCTTGAAGACAAAAAGAAGCTATTCTCTGGAATTTACTGAAGCTGAAAAAGGGATATGTGCACTCATTCAAAACAGTGAGAAAATGGCAGAACTAAAATCTTTGGACAGCTCATGTATTGCTGTAGACATTTATGGAATTAGAACAATTGTGTAAACTGGGCTCTTTTGGTGTGGTTGAAAAATAATTTTCTAACTACAGTATCTATAATTCTCACCGTATTTCAATGCATATTCCCATTAGTCAGGCCACTGAACACAATAGCCTCTCATCAAAAGCAAGTCCAAAGCAGATTTATAAAGAACCTGGGAAAATAACTCAATATGCCATTTCACAGAAATTGGTATAACATACCAAAGGTTATTCAGAAACTTACTTTCATAAATACAGTATAGAATTAAACAATCAGGCTATTATTTTAAACCCTGGCCATGTAACACTGATTACAAAACTTTATCAGTACTAATCTGTACTACTACTAATCTGTAACAAAAGAAATCACAAATGTTGCAACGTTAAAACTAAACAGTTTGGAAACTAAAATCTCAGTACAGAATTAAACAATACTATGAAGAATCACAAGCAAAGCATCCAATTAAATAGATGACAACGTTTGTGAATGTAGACAGAAACTGCTGCCGGCTGAGCAGGAGAAGCTCCTTCAAACACAGAGATAGTGAACACAGTGATCGAGAAGTGGTAACTGACTGCAATTCATTAAACTTTAACAGCTCAGTAGTCACTGCAACCTGTCCAAAGCAAGTATTTTTTCCCATCAACAGAAGCAAAATCAAAGGCTTTACACTTTAAAAATCATGTGGACTTTTAGAATCTAAATTTACAATCACCATATATTATTTTTAGACATGGCTTTAATGCAGAAAAAACACCCTTTTTGCCTATTTTATTTGAATTCTTGTTTATATACCCCTAAATACAATTAATGCTTCATCAAGATTCCCATCCTCCCCTTAATGATACAAGTCACATAATAAAAGGCTGACAGAAAGAAAGGTTTGGACCACTGGTGTTCCAGATGGATGTATGAAAGTGCAACTCACATGTATTTAAGTGAATAAATAAATCTTTTCAGAAAGGACATAAACATTACACTGCATACAGTATTCTGACCTTCTCATCACTGGAAGTGAATAAATGTAGTAAGAGGAATAAGAAGCTTTCACAACTTCTTTTTCATTGATATCTTATTCAGCAGGTTCATTTTGCTGCCCCTTGGGTCCTGCTTTTGGATTATGGACCAGGACACCTTATGTGCAGAATTGGCATGTTTTTTCTATGTCTGAGTGGGTTTTCTTTTGGGTGCTCCAGTTTCCTTCCAGCTTTCAAATTGTCTCTATGTGCATATGGACATGTGCACTGTGACTGACTGGCTTTCTGTCCAGGTTATAATTCTTGCCTCCCACTCCACTCTTTCAGGACAAGCTCCAGGCTTCCACAACCCTCATGCGCCTGCTTTCTCACAGAAATTCAGAAATTTCCTGACTTGGGTACTAAAGTTCATTTAGCAATGTCAAACAGTTTGAACAGAACACGTCAACATGAATATCATCCTTTATGTCAGGGATAAAACACACATTTTCAAAACTTGTTGCCACCATCAAGTTGCAATTATCACAAAAAATATACCACTGATGTGGTTGGGGGCAATTTATTTAAAAATTCATCTGAGGACATATCCTTTCTAGGCTTTTTAAATCAAGTGCCACAAAGAATCAGCAGTGTTTTTCATGTTGCGAGAGACCATATGCGTTTATCCTTCATAAAACATTGTATTTGATGTCTGTTCAGATTACTGTACGTAATGTCCTACTTTCAAGTCAAAATGATGCAAAACAGTTTTACCTAGGGAACAGCTATGACTGTTTCCTTTATTTAATAGGCAGTTTATTATACAGGCTTCTCTCTTCTCTCCAACAAAATATTTTTGATTTATGCAAGTTTTTCCCTTTAGTTGTTAATCATAATTCCTGTGAATTAGACAGCATGTGCCAGAGCTCATTATATCATTTTAAAGGGAAGACAGAGAAGGCGGCAGCATTTGGGATTGATGACCTCAAGGTCAATGTAATTTCACCAGATTAACTTTAATCAAAATTTCACCTGAAATGCAAATCCCGTAAATGACTTAATTAATTCATCACCCTGTACTCCAAGGAGACAAGAAAGCAATTACACAGCTGCTTCTTAAACTCAACATTAAATAACAAGAAAAAAACTTTAAGAACATGAGAAAGGCCAAACCACTCTTGCTCATGTGGTGGTTAATATCTTAGTGATTCATGTACAGTACCTGACCTGCAAACACATGTTTCCTGCTCACAGTCCTGAATGTAGTTGATAATGACTATTTATTTTCTTTAAAAATAACATTTGTTTTAAACTTTTTACTAAATTTGTGCTAAGGACAACCTTTTCAATCACTAGTTCTGAAATTCCTGATTAGTTCTTTTGAACTACTGATTTTATTACATGCATTTGGAAATATTTTTTTCTGTATGAGGTGGCAAGGGAGTTCCTGACATAACCACTAAATTTCTCAATCCAAGCACAGGATGAGTTTGAGAATTCCTCATATTACCAAGCCTCCCTCTGTAGCTAGTGTAGTGATTAGTTAGCATCCCTGTAATTTCAGGCATCTGCAGGCCTGCAGTGGTATCAGTACGGAACACGCCACTCTTTCTATAGGTCATTGCTGGTCTTGTAGCATGTCATGTACTACAGTATAGTATGAGTCCATGGGTGGGTCAGAGAAGCCTGTGTGCCTTCCCTCATTCTACTAGTGTGGGTCCAGGGGTTGTTGCAGCAAGTTGTGATCCAAAGACAAAATTGTGAATTTTAAACTAGACGGGCATGTAAGTAAAACAAATAGAAAAACAGAGGTTGCAGCTGATTTATAAAGCTTTTGCACAACCTCTCGATTTCCATTTACTAGTCTGTTTTTTCTTAAATCTCAATACAGTTTTACATTTACTTATATGAAATTTAATCTGCTTCACAGCCACAGACCATCTTTATATTTTGTATGATTACTTTCAGAGCTTTTTCCAGCTGCTTCAAATGTCTATGCCATCTGCAAATTTAGTATCTCAGCACCTACTTTGTACAATATATTAACAAAGAGGTTTACTTTAAATGTATAAGAGCTAAGAGATGATGGGATGCAGAGAAACTCTCACATAGTTGCTGGTGTTTCAGAATGCACCTCTCACTTCTATTTTTTTTTATTATTGCAATCAGTTGACTTCCTGCAAAACAGCCTTAAAAGGTCTGAATTTCTCTGGAAATGACTGAATTTTTACACCCAGTTCTTCAGATTGCTAAGAGGAAGCCAATTTTCTTTCTGTTCCACCAATCCAGCCAAATAATTAAAGCTGTCCAATAAAAGGATGTCCTTTTTGTGATCACAGCCATGACCAGTATTGCTGATCGCCATCTGTCAAGAGAAAGCTACAGATTTAGTAACCAGCTAAGTCATAGGTATAAGTGTAAGCTAAAGCTCAGAAACTAAGTTAGAAATTTCCAGATGGTACAATATGTCTTCCTGTCTTCAGCGATATACGACTGAATGTTTATCTGAATGAAAGGAAATTTCTAAAACACTATGTAATTGAAAAGAGACAGTTATATAACCTTTCAGACAATGGCAACATTTCATTTGTTTTTTCTTGTTAGACTCTATTCTAGTAAAAATGAGCCAGACAACAGGGAGGGAACACCTGTGTAAGAGAAGCAGGAGCATTTCACTGACAAAAAGCATTTACATATAAAACCAAACAGAATTTCTAAATCTAAAAGATTAACTCTTATTAACTGCATGTCAAGACATTGTTACACAAATACAAAAGCAGCAATTTTGAGTTCAGCAAAATCTCTGGCTTCCTGCAGAGACAAAAGACAAATAATAAATGGCATACAGTACATGTACAGTATGACATGGGTAAAACACATTAATTCCAAAATGGTCAAAAGTAAATATTAAACTGTGTTATTACAATAATAGAATTAAATATACAGTAAATAATTTCCTTTCAATACAGTGCAATTTATGACTCTCTAGTAAGAATTTCTGTTACTTCCTATTTCCGCCAACAGTTTCTAAGGACAAAACCACTGTTTGTCCACCTGCAACTGGATGCTCACATCAAAGTAAACTGTCGCATTTTAAAAGATGTGAGGCACGGTTGCACAGTGGTTAGTATTGCTGTTTCGCAGTGGCGGGGCCTTTTTCAATTCCTGGGGTGCTGTCTGGGTAGGGTTTTTTGTGGTCTCCCCATGTTTGCACGGGTTTCCTACAGGTCCAAAGTCATACTGGTACAATAATAGATTTCTGGGAAAACTGTCCCCAGTGTTACTAAAAAAGGCAAACCTTGAATGTTTGAGTTTGACCCCTTGGTTTTAGATTGTTCACAAAATGCTCACATACTGTATCTATAACAACTCTATTCTTTAAATACTTTAAATTAATTGAGCATTTTTAACGTGTATACAGATAGACCTTCATTCTAGACCAAAATGCAAGATTTTATGCAATTCTTTTGTGAAAAAATATAAAAGCTTAACAGTACAATGTCAAAGTACACACATTCTACACTAACCACCAAAAAGGCAAATGATATACACACACAAACCAAACTACTGTAATAAAGATGGATTAAACAGTTCTTTATACTGCATGTTCATACTGTATGTATAGTAAGTGAAGAAGTCAAAAAGTAGACAGGATGTTTTCAGTATAGTAACACATCTACACACATGGTTGCTCCCCTAAAGAAGAAGACATAAAGGAAGTAGTTCCACAACATGGCAAGGAACACACACAGAGCACAGGTTACAGTGCATTTAGGAGTTAGATTTTGTTATAGTACATCACCTATTTCACAGAGTTCACACCATCAGACCTGTTAGGCCCAGTGATGAAATTGGAAAGCTACCTGAAGCTGGATGTTCAGCTATGACAAAGAGGCTCAGGGATCAAATAAAATCCAGGAAGGTATCCATGAACTTATGAAATTATGACAAACTTGTGTGTCGATGTGCAAGAGGAATACAGCTATGCTGAAAAATAAATACAGCAGTTGTCAACACTTCCATAGTTCCAGGTTTTCAGACAATATTATTTTAAAGAGGGAGAAACCTGATTTTGGTAGCACGAAACAAGTATATTCTTGCTTATCCAATGAAATTAATGTACTTCTTCCAGTCATCTTCATATCTCAAAAAAACTATATTTTGCTACCCAGGGCTCAAATGATTCTACCCATCAGTAAAGTTATAACCATTTCCATTCCTTCAGCAGATTTTGTTTAAAGGGCTGATATTTCTCCGTATTTTATATAAATTATAACCTAGTGCCAATGTTATCTGCTCCTAAGGACAAATATAAAGCTATTTTGGTATGTTGCCCTCAGAACAAACCATCAGCAATCTGCAGTTCTTAATCAACTCTTGCTGCTAAATCACTGCTTTGCTAACAACTTTACAAAGAGGTTTAAAGGCACCTGACAGTTTTCATAGTGTATCTAAAGGACCCATGTTCTCTGGTATTTATTTTCACACAAAGCTTCTTAAAAACTGTTTGCCTAACAGTTTTGATTTTAATTGTTTTTATTTTAAGAACTAAATTACAGTTGTGGGAAAGTGCCTTAATTTGCAATAAAAGCTGGCTTTAAGTGCTTATGAATCAAGAGACAGATCTGTGGCAAAAGACTACACTATCTCAAGGGAAATAAAATACTAGTAGATTCTTTCTCAGTGAAGACTTTTGGGCTTATTTTAACAGGTCTCATGTCATATGTACAGTATCATTTTCAGGACTCCTATGAGTATGCACACTCCACGTGGTGTACTGGCTTTGGTGCTTTGGACTATGCAGATCAATCACTAGAAGTTCCTGAGACACTGCTTTAAATCTGTGGTCTCACCGCACAGGCTACATTTTTGCATGTAGTTTAATCCTTACAGACTGTTTTCCAACTAGTCTCTAATTTTTGGTTTTAAAGCAGTCTATACTTTATTTTTAAAGTTATTTAAAAATAAAATTGGTTATAATTTTCAAAGTAAAAAAAAACTTCCAACTTGCACTCTTTTTGGCATTTTGTCTTATCTGTCACTTAACACTTTTAACCAGTTAAATATACTTTCCAAAGAGAAAACTATAACCATTCTTGATGATGATTTACAATTTTTCAAAGAAAAAAATATATTCTTAGTATTATTAACCAAAAGAAAATCAGTAACTTAAAGAAAACAGTGTGAAAGAACAAATATTGGGTAGAGTGTTTTAGAAGCAAAATATCTGTGTTCATATTAATTTAACTCTAATGGTAGCACTTAAGATCTAAGTTATGGAACAAGTAATACTGTAGGTTTATTTCATGCTGAAAAGAGAAGAGAGAAAACACTTCAGGTGTAAGCAAGAAGGCTTCACAGCTGAAACATTGTGTTTTCCCTCTTCTCTTTTCAGCATGGAATAAACCTATTACCTGTTCCTTTGCAGACTACAAATGCTGAAGCAGCTACCCACTGTCACGCCCTCTGCAGCTAGAGGGAGCTCCTACTCTGTCCTGTCCCTTGTTTCCTGTGCTTTGCTCTCCTTCCGGTGTCTCTCTCTCTGGGGCTATATATTTCTGGGTCACTTATTCTCCTGCGCACAGCATTGACGTTCGGATGTCCTGAGACCTGCCTAGCATCCAGGTTGCCCCACGTCCGCTGCCTGAGGCCATTGGTTTCTATACGACTCCTGAACTGGTGAGCCCAAGCTTTTTCCCCGTTCCGCCGCTATGCATATGGGTCTTTTTCCGCTCTCCTGTCTCTCTGCGGTTTGTCCCTTCCAACATCCGTGACACCCACCTGAACTAGATCTAGGTTATACTGTATAACTGTAAAAAGCTTTACTAACTACAAAATGTTATGTCATATAAAAATGTCCTTCATTTTTATATTACAAAGCTGCCCTATCGGAGATTATGATAATTCCTTACATTTTCATCTGAAATGGTCCAAAAGTTAAATATAGGAAGTCCCTTCTTCAGATCAGATGGAGATGTGCAAAATTAGTTCACTTAATCTAATTAAAGGGGAATTTGGGGACTGTATAGTCACAGAGGGGGAATTAAGCAAGGACACCAGGGTCCACACCCTTACTTTTGCACAAAGTTTCATGGTGTCAGAATGGGGCTGATAGCGGCAACGGGGCAACCCCTTACAACATGGTGTGATGACAACAACCTCACCCTCAACGTCCGCAAAACCAAGGAGCTGATCGTTGATTTCAGGAAACTGCAAACCAGACATGCCCCTATCCACATCAATGGGACTTAAGTGGAAAGGGTCAGTAACTTTAAATTCCTTGGCGTCCATATCACCGAGGACCTCACATGGTCTCTCAACACCACCTGTCTGATCAAGAAAGCGCAACAGCGCCTGTACTTCCTAAAACGGTTGAAGAAGGCTAGGATATGTCCCCAGATCCTCACTAACTTTTACAGATGCACTACAGAAAGCACACTGACAGGCTGCATCACAGTGTGGTATGGCAACTGCAGTGCTGCTGACCGTAAAGCCCTACAGCAGGTGGTGAAAACTGCCCAGTCCATCACTGGGGTTGCCCTCCCATCTATCCAGGACATTTATGACAGACGGTGGTTGAGGAAAGCTCTAAGCATCATCAAAGACCCCACACACCCCAGCTACAGACTTTATGATCTTTTACCATCTGGAAAATGGTAACAGAGCATTCGGGCCCGGACTACCAGACTCAGAGACAGTTTTTACCCCCGCACTATCAAACTATTAAACTCCCAGCCTCTCTCACTCTCACCTCACCTCTCACCTATGATCTGAACCTCACAGTGCCTTCTTTATTACCAAAAACCCAAACACACATTGAAAATCTACCTCTACCATACATGTCAAAAGCTCACTCCCCATGATTTCTATCCCTTTATTTCATTCTGTTCATGCATATTTTTGCACATAACCTGTTACCTTTTTGTTGTTTTGCACATTGCCTGTTGCTGTTTTTTGCACATTGCCTGTTGCTGTTTTTTTGCACACTGCCTGTTGTCTCTGTCTTTCTTTTGTTATACAATTGTATTGTTATTGTTGTTGTTTTTTTCTTGTACTACTTATGTCCGAGAGCTAGCTAAATAGCATTTCGTTATACCATATACCTGTATATGAGTATAATGACAATAAACTTGAACTTGAACTTGATAGGGTGAATGGATCCTGTGCAGGACTCAGGAGACAGAGAAAAACACTAAGCCGAATCGCCAAGGTAGCAACAAAAACCAGGAAGCAGGTGAGTAGGTCAGAACACGGAGAGGCAACGAAGAAGCAACAATCCAAATCACAAGGTGAAGAACGAATCCAGGAAGCAGGCGAGTAGGTCAGAACACAGAGGTACAATGAGGAAGCAGCAATCCAAATCACAAGGCGAAGTTGAAGAAGAGAAGCAGGCAAGGAGATCAAATACCGAAGTAAAGCAAGAGAATAACGCGCACTTGGGAGCTCGATGAGAATCTGCAATAGTGAGCAGGGAAATGAGGAAAAAGGAGAACTAAAATAGGGATGGGAGTGAACGGTGATTGGCATATTACTTGCGGCGTGAGCGTTTGTTAAAGGGTGTGCTCGTGGGAATGTAAGAAGGTACAGAGATGCGAGTGGAATGCGTAACAGTACCCCCCCTCAGGGTCGGCTCCTGACAACCCACTAGCCAGAGTGGGATGGGTGTGAAGGAAGTCTCGAATTAGGTTTTGATCCATCGGGTGCCCAAGGTTTTATTCAAAGTATAGGTGGGAGAGCCATCTATTAGTCGGGGGGGGAAGGCAGATGAGGTTGATGTCCAGAAAGTGGGGATCTGTGGTAAGGCTTCAGGAGGGACACATGGAAGGTGGGGTGAATCCTGAGGGTGGGAGGGAGTGCAAGGCGGTACAAGACGGGTGTAACACGGGAGAGTACCTGAAGGGCCCAATGAAGCGAGGACCCAACCTGCGGGACGGTTGCTGGAGGCAGGGAATGTTCTTGGACGAAAGCCAGATGAATTGGCCTCAACGTAGACGGGGAAAGGGGCATCAGAGTCTATCAGCGTAGGTCTTCTGTCTCTGAGAGGTCTTAAGCAGAGCAGTCCTGGCCTTCTTCTAAAGTTCCGGGAGGGGGAAAAAATATGCCCGAACACCAGGGACATCTGAGTCAGGAATGGTGTCGGGAAAGAGCGAGGGTTGATAGCCCAGTGAACAGAGAAATGGAGACATGTCAGTGGAGGAGGTGTATAGAGAATTGTGGGCATATTCAGCCCAGGGGAGAAGGGAGGCCCAGTTATCATGGGCAGTGGAGACGTACGACCTGAGGTAAGTCAGCAGGTCCTGCTTAATCCTTTCTGCCTGGTCGTTGGTTTCGGGATGGTTACCAGAAGTGAGGGAGGAGGATGCCCCTATGATCCGGCAGAAAACCTTCCAAAATTTAGATATGAACTATAATAATAATAATAATAATGTTTCTTTATTAGCCCTATACAATACAATTTCTTGCATTAGGAATGCGTCTTTTCGCATACCCCAGCTTTTCTCCAGGGAGACACAGACACAGAGACAGGGAGAGAAGCTTGGGGTCAGAGCGCAGGGTCTGCCATTGTACGGCGCCCCTGGAGCAGTTGGGGTTAAGGGCCTTGCTCAGGGGCCCAACGGAGTAGGATTCCTCTGCTGGCCGCGGGATTTGAACCGGCAACCTTCCGGTCACAGGCGCAGATCCTTAGCCACAGAGCCACCGCTCCGCTGAAAACCCCTGTCAGAAACAATATCCTTATTTATTTAGAATCATTCACCAAATCGGACTGTAATATACAATGGATATAAAAAGTCTATACACCCTTATTGAAATTGCAGGTTTTTGTAATATAAATCCAGAAATCAAGATAAATCATGTCAGATATTTTTCCATCTTTAATGTGACCTTGCAACCAACAAAATTCAAGAGAAAATAAATAGATAATTATTAGGAAAAATAATTTAAATTAAAAAACCTACAACACCCTGGTTGCATAAGTGTGCATACCCTTTTTTAATGGGGGCTGTAGCTGTGTTCAGAGTTAACCAATCACATTCAAAATCATGTCCAAAGGTAAGTAGCATACACCTGCCATCAATGAAAGTGATTCTGATTAACCCCACATAAAAATCAGCCGTTCCTGTAGGATTTCCTTAAAACTTTAATGATTGCATCTTACTGGGATAGCCATCTACTGGATCTTATTGTTGAAAAGTACCGATCAGGAGAGGGGTATAAAAGAATATCAAAGGCATTGAATGTACCATGGAGCACTGTGAAGACTATCATCAATAAGTGGAGAAAATGTGGCACCACAGGGAATTTGACAAGATCAGGACAACCCTCCAAAGTTGATGACAGGACAAGGAGAAAACTAATCAGGGAGGCTACCAAGAGGCCTACAGCAACATTAAAGGAGCTGTAGGAATTTCTGGCAGGTATTGGTTACTCCTTGCATGTGACAACAATGTCCTGTATTCTGCACACATCTGCTTCTCTTCAGCTGGGACAGGGGCTCTATTCAAGATAGATGGGATAATGACTAGCTCCAAATATCAAGATATTTTGGCACAAAACCTGCTGGCCTTCAGAAAGCTGAAGATGAAGAGGAATTTCACCTCCAACATGATAAAGACCCAAAGCACACATCCAAGTCAACCAAGAAATGGCTTCAGAAAAGGAAGATCAAAGTCTTGGAATGGCCCAGTCAGAGCCCAGACCTCAATCCCACAGAAAACCTGTGGAATGACCTAAAGAGGGCGGTGCACTGGAGATTCCCTGGCAATATGAAGGAGCTTGAACATTTTTTGCAGGGAAGAGTGAGACAAAATTGCAAAGTCCAGGTGTGCAAAGTTGATAGAGACTTATTCACAAAGACTTACTGCTGTAATAAATGCAAAAGGTGCTTCCACAAAGTATAAGTTGGGGGCGGGGGGGAACACATTAAAGATGGAAAAATGTCTGACATGATGTATCTTGATTTCTGGCTTTACATCACAAAAACTTGGAATTTCAATAAGGATGTGTAGACTTTTTATATCCACTGTACATGTAGTATGTTACAAATACACACTGTACTAGTGAGATCTCATTTAGAATAACAAGTACTATTTTGGTCAATAACATACAAGAAAGATATTGCTAGTCTAGCACAAGTGGATATTACATGAAAGTGCATTTCAAACAGCTTTTACATGCTGAACTGTAACCATCACACCTGCTTGATCACAGAGGCTCTGTAACCATCACGCCTGCTTGATCACAGAGGCCTTCCCCCCCTGTACTTACCCCCAAACGGTGAATGTTTACCCAAATGGTAAATGTTTACACTAAACTCCTGATGACAAAAGAAGGTTTCTATTTCCTTCGGTTACATCAAAGACAGGAGGGAGGAGGAGGGGGGGGAAACGTGTATATATAAGTTCTGTAGGACCATATCCACTTGGAGCTACGATAGGTACTATAACTATTTTGGTGCTTATTGTGGTTCCTTGTATGCATACAATAAAGCTTGGCTGGACGAACGAACACTTCAGGCTCGAATTTCTTGGTTTCTATACTCCTGAGGCTGAATAAGAAGCTTGGCTCAATTTGCTGCTGGAAAAAAAACGTTATGCTTGGATCTACCTACTCTTAGCTCTTGCTCAGATTATCACACTTTAACTTTAGGTGGCTTAATACACTCTTGAACATACTGTAGGGTGTAGTTCTATCTTGATTCTCATCAGGCATGAGATTCAACATGTTAAATTAATTTTTCACCAGTGCCAAATCTCTGAGAGTTTAACTGATTTAGTGCTTATGCAAGAGCCACTTAAGTGTACCTGGGTCAATTATGAGTGACTGTGATAGGAATCAAAATGATGCCAAAAACATTCAATCAGCATCCAACTTCTATATATTTTATCTTTCTAAAGACACATGCATATACTGTATAAGAGAAAAGGGATAGGTTTGGTTTTCATCCTCAGTTTACAGTATATTTTTGGTAGATTAATTATTACAATAAATATAATGTTAATACAAAATTGTTGACAATTTAAGTTAGCCTTCCCACCAATTCTTCATACACAGACCCACGCTCTATAATCCAAACTTTCATTCATCATATAGTTCACTTCATCTCCAAACAGGCTCCATAAGGGAATGCCATAAATGTTCAGCAACCCTAGTTCTGGTGAACTCTGATCTAGTAGGATTTTTAAGCAGACAATAAAGCACCAATTTCTAAAGGCTTGTTACAATTTAATTATAATCAATTAAGTAAATTATTTGTTACCTTAAGTTAAAGATCATTTGGAACTTAATCTCCATCAGCCCTCAAGAACTCAAGTTCTCTTAATTGAATAAACTACATGCTTAATTAATTAATAACTTGTCTTCTCAAGCTTTAGGAACACTTCATCTACAGTATATGGTTTTCTCTTTATGACTCATTTGGACTCCCTTTGTGTACAATGTTCAGGGTCTTGTCTAGCTTCCCTTATATATTGTAAATGTCAGCGTAATGAGATTTACCAACATTGATCCAGAAGACATATAGTGGGAGACGTACAGTAAAGCAGATTTAGGGGATAATGAGCTCAACTCTTTGTTTTTGAGAAACTGTTGTGCCAAGATTAAAGGTAAAGTTTTAAAATAAGCACACACTGATAACATACTCATCCCAACTACACACCCAGGTTTGCGGAGTTGAAGCTATAAACACAACTGTTTAATGTAATTAATATTTCAAAATACGATCAAAGCAAATTATGTCACTTGCAATGGGGAAAATATATTAAAGGTCAACAGTGTAAGAAAACAGCATTCAAATGACCGATATACTGCACTGTAAATGGTGGGATTTTAAATTCAATGCTTGTTGCAACATACAGTATAATGTTTACAAAATTATCTGTGAGCTTGATTTCAATTAAGAGAGACAAAAATATAAGGGAATCATCAATACTGTATCTGAGGTCAGACTTTCTGGTTGCTGAAAATGTTCTGTTTGAATTTATTTGTCCAGGGTATAATAGGAATATCAGGTGCAAAGAAAGGTATGCGATCTGTCAAAGCAAAATATCTTAGATCGTATCTAGAGAAACCATGCTGTTCTAAATTGCTGCTTATAGAGCAATTAACAACAAAAGCCACTTAGATTGCAGTCATTACTACCTCAGCTATTTCAAATATCAATTTGTCTCCTTTAGCGTTGACAGAAATTACAGGTCTAAATTAACTTACAACTGACCACAGAGGCTTTATACAATATGTAAACAATTTCTAAAAATTGCAAATAGAACACTTTGGCTTACTTTAGAATCTTAAATATGCTTGTTTACTTAAAAATGCATACTGTAAATACTGTGTTTTTAGGGGATATGTGCACTTTGCCTTCCTGTAAATATTAAAACCTTCATACGTTTAGCAATAAACACAAACTTTTCACTTTTGATCACCTGTTAACATTTAATACCTTTTCAACATATAATACAATCATGGTTTTGAAGCATGATGTAACTATCTACAACCTCTCTGGTTCAACTTATCAATTGTTCTTGAATTTTACCTCAACTTACCCTGTAAAAACAACCTACTGTACAGTAGGTGACCTTTCCTGAATTCATCCATTTCAAATATACTGTAAGTCTGGAAGAAGGTAACATGATTTTAGTTCCATTCCCTATAATAAAGCTTAACATTCTTTAAAAGGGTTGCTGCAAGGCTGTTATGGAGGATCCTTCGTCCATACTAGCAGTTTATAGCTGTTATAGTTATACTGTAGCTGCTTTCTAGTTTAATATGCTATTGTAAGAATTTCTCAACTCAAATTGAGGTCAGCTCCTTCTGTTCAATTGCAATTCCACCTCAATTCAATGTGGTCCATTTCAATTCCAATTCCACTCATACATATCCCATTCCAGTTCCGCAACTGAACTGCAATTGATTGATCATTGTAAGATTGCGTAGGATCCTGGCAGGATGCTAGCCGAATCCTGCGATGATCCTCTAGGTGTCATTATTAAAATGATTTAAACTTTTATCCAGAGCAACTTACTATTGGTTGTTTTATATACTGTACATAAATTAGTATCCATTTATACAGCTGAGTTTGTTTAAGCAATCTCTGTGAAGTGTGGCAGCAGTGACTCCATATAGAGATTTCAACCCACAATCCTCCCGCAGAGCTAACCACTAAGCCACAGCTCCCAATATGCAGTCCTTGTAAGACCCTAGTGATTGATCTGTACAGGATTCAGTGGTAGAAACTGAGCATAAAGGATGCTGTATATGATTCTACAGGTTCTTGGAGTATTGCACCCCAGGTCAGGCTTTGTACTGTTTTGCTTTGTAAATTAGACTACTGCTGTGCAAGACCGAATAGAAGAGATGGCCAATTCTGTAGTAAGTGGTCGTGGACTACCAGCTCCGTTGAAAATGGAGTTTCTTATGTTCACTCCTTTTAAAATATTTTAGATGGCTGGGTGTTCATTAAAATACAAAAGAACCTGATCAACACTTATAAGTTGCAAGATGCATCTAAACTGTGCAGTAAGAGCTCCTGTTAGACCACATGGATGTGAAGGCACTGGCATTAACGTCTTCATCTGGAGTTTCATTTGAAGTTTGTGCCAGTGCTTCAGTCTGTCTGTCATTCCCTCTTACAATCTGGAGGTGCTGACCTGTATTGCCTTGGTATATTTTAAAAAAGATTTTCCACCCTAGTTTTGTCCCATTTGGTGAATAAACCATCAGAGATTTAATTTAATTGAGACCAGAATTGCAACAGTTGTGCTGAAACAGCTTCATACTAAGCTAATTGTATTAGCAGAATGGCTATAACTGAAACTGAAATTTATTTACCTATTTCTATAAACTGTACATTAATTTCCTATGTAATTATTTATTTCCCTAAAGTGGTAGAAATACAGCTTGACAGGTGACAGGTAAAGTGAACTAATAAAATGATGCTTTTATAATACCATTTCATACCGTAAATAAAAACTACAGACATGCAGTATACTGCTTTATATTCTATTGGACCACATTTGTACCCGTCTGGGTTCTGTTCGACCATAAAGTGACTGCCTCAAGTGTATGTCTCAATCGATAAAAGTGGATTTCCTTCCAAATATGAAACAAAATTCAGGTAAAAAAACAAAAGTACCATGTTGTATGTCGTACTTGTCTGGCTGCAGAGGGCGCTCCTTCTCTGTCCTGTCTCCAATTTCCGGGTCTTTGCTGTCCTTCCGGTGTTTCTCTCTCTCTGGGGCTATATATTTCCAGGTCTTTCAGTCTGCCTTGGCTCAGCATTGACGTTCGGATGTCCTGAGACCCGCCTAGCACCAGGTCGCCCCACATCCGCTACCTGAGGGCATAGGTTTCTATACGGCATTCCCTGAACAGCTGAGCCTGGGCTAACCCCCGTCTCGCCGCTACGCATAAGGTCTATTCGCTCTCCTGCCGTTCTACGGTTCGTTCCAACATCTGTGACAGTACTATGACCATGTCAAGCAGATGTATAAAATCATCTTGTTCATGTATATCATTGTCTTTATTACTGGTGAAAAATAAGCATTCCATGGAAGAACAGTAACAAAAGCTAAATAGAATGGTTCACATTTGCAAACATACACACAATCTCATTTCTCTAGTTAAATTCCTTTCTAAATCTAAACTGAATGCTTTTATTGTGCATGAGCAAAAGTTGTTTTCATATTGTATATTTGAAATATTATAATTCTGTAATAGAGAAAACAAAAAACATTATTTGTACACAATATTAAATATTTTTCTTGCAAATGTGGAAGCAAACAATAATGCCTCCTTTAAACTTCTTATTAAATGACAATTTTCCTTTGTTTTGAGAAACATGCTAAGGGTGTGTAGCCATTAACTGCTATGCTACTCAGAGGCCTGAGTTATGCATGGTGTAGAAGCAAGACGTGAAGGCATTTGCATTTTTGGACAAGGATTACTGATATGCAGAGTTAGGATCCTAAGAGACCAACAGGATCTTATAAGCACTCTTCTAGAATCCCATAAGATCTTTTCAGATCTTGCATCAGAACCTATTTTAGGATCCTACTGGATCTTCCAGGATCTTATATATGCTCATCTTATAGACTTGTTCCACTGCTACACTGAACACAACAATCTGACTTAATTATACATTTTCACTCAAGAGAGAGAAAAATTGTGCTGAACCTCATTTATATGGAAATGAAGAAAATTCGCCACCTTGAATACAAAAATGCATTATTGACATGACTGTTGAATCACTTTTCAGTAATCCCTGCTTCAGCCTGTTGTGAAGGAAACAAGTAATGTATGAGCAGGCTAGCATCTGGAGGGTTATTTATTATCTTTCAGGATAAGAATTCTGATGAGTTTTGGACATGCTTAACCTTCATTCCAAATGCGTGAATTATAAAGAAGTGCTCCTGTATTTCACTATTGAAGAGAAGTAGACATACAGTATAACACAATATCTTCACAAAATGATAAAATATAGAAATGAAATTTAAAAATAAGAACTAAATAAGGCATTAATAGCACTTTATAAACTTTTCAAAGTAAAAAACTATAGGCTAACAGACCTATATATTACTCTGAAAAGGAAAGTACTGAATAATCACAAAAGCGACTCTCACTGTTATGAAGAAGAACACAGGAACAGAATGCTATTCAGAAAATAGAAAATCGATTAATTTTAGTAATTACTGCATAAATCGAGGCTTTCTTACATTGTATATGAAGAGTATATACTGTATAAATAATACTATGGTGTCTCATGGAAAAAAATAATTGAAAACAATAAACTCTATTATACAGTATATGTACAGAAAATAATGCTCCAATCCTCTCAGCTTTAAGTGGGCAGCAGCATTGCTGGGGGGTAATCCCAGCTGTGGAACAGCCTCCCAGCCAACCAGCATCCCAGCAGGGGAGTCACGTGTTTTCTTGTCCAGTTAATGTTACAGAAATAATTCATTTATAATTACTATATCATATATAGGCCCACAGCAATAATATCTGTATTAATGCAATCATATTAGCTCAAATATGTCTGTTGAAAAAACAAATCATTTGAGGAGTGTTGCAAAATATTTACAAATAAAAGTGCATTACTTTACTGTCTAAACAATAACGTTCATTAATTATTTATGGTCAGAATCTCCATTTTACATCCAAGATGACAGAAGGATGCTTCAGAACACTGCAGCAGGATTCTCAAGTGTGTCCTTCTCCTGACAACTGCAGCTTTAAGCATCTTAGGAAAAAGACACACTGTAACTGATCTGCCATAATCAATCCACAAAAAACAGAGGTTCTGTAGTAGTCAACATACTGTATGAGTTGTACAGTACTTTAGCAAGGGATGAACACAGCTAATATACAACTTCTGAGAGTCACTTCAGTATTTTATCATTTCTGCTAAAATGCTGTATTGCGAGTGCATAATCAATTGTTTTTTTTGTCTATTCCTCAATCAAAGTGATGCCTTTCTACACAGAACATAAAAGCCTTGCAGAATACAATGGTTCTGGACACAATACGGTAGTTTATTTCAGGGTTCAATTCCAATAGTCGGAAAACAAGCAAATTCCTTGAAGCACATTTGCTCTACAGTTCTACTGTATATAGGATGCTTGCAATTGTTAAAAAGACTTTTAAGTGTATTTATCAAATATTCATATGTGAATATACAGTAATGTACAGTGTAAGTACTTTCCAATTTAATATCCAACATGTAAAAATAGAGCGCCACATGCAAGGGAACATACTGTAAATCCGGTTGTAATGATGAGGCTTCTTTACTGTTTCTTTACACCTGCAGGAGAACCTGCAGGAGACATTGGAAGAAAATGTACTGTGTACAAGTAACATGATTTTTAATTGCATTGTAATTTCCTATTTCTTTCAATTTCAAATCTATTTAAAATAATGTACAACTGTTTTACATTGGTCTTAATGGTTAATAACTTTCTTGTGACTTTTTTTAATGCAATAAACAGCTTGCTGAAAGAAAAACCTGCTACTCAGCCACAGTTACTATAAGAAAATGATGACTTTTAGTTTTAGGGTTTAAGGTGTTACATAGTGAATTGAAATTGTAGATGAAATACAATGTCAGAATCTTAGTAAAAAAAAAGCAGATAGCACTCGGGGTATAATGTTACTGAATCTAGGCCAGAACGTGTAATGTTGCTTGTTCCTAAGAAAACAAATGTATCGTTTACAAGGATTACCTCACTATCCAAACTGATTGCTGCTGGCGTGACTTACATCAAAAGTTGGTTTCTACCAACTTTACAGAGAATGTACAAAAAGAAACACAGGCTGAACAAAACAAACGGCCTATAAAGTTCTTTAGTAATTGAGAGAATAAAACCATATGTGTTTATATACAGTACACTACTGATCCCCACAAAATCATTATGAGACAGCTTACCACAATGAACATCATTTATACATTACTGTAGATATCCCAGATGCTACATAATTGAAAGCTGTGCATCCAATCAAAGTAAAATGAATTTAATTTTGTTTATTGTTTGAAGTGATTAAAGTTAAAATCAGTGATGCAGCGTATCAGTTAGAAAGTACCTAGTAACTATTTCACTGGTGACCCCCTATTGATCTCCTTCTCCTGTTTTGATGTAGCTCATTTCTAATTCCAAGGACAGAGAAAGACAATCAACCTTTATTACTCAAGCAGTGTGCTTGAGCTCCAATGTTTTAGATTGGAATTTTCACAAGTTCTGTGCTTTAGAACTTATAACCGTTGAACTACACCGAATGCTGTACAAGAAGGAATTGTGAAGTTTCACTATTTCACATACAGCTCAGGCTTTGAACTACTGAGTATTCTTCAGCTTCGACTTTGTATAAAACATTAGCTTGTAAACACAGAACTACATGTACAGTAACTCTTTTGGGAGCTAATGATGTGTTTTGCCAGATACTTTTACATTAATTGGCGAAAAAATTACCTTCTCCCTGATGTGTTCAAACAACCAAAAGAGTGAAGATTTTAGAAATTTTAGAAACAAAACTGAAGAGGGGACAAAGGAGGGAATTACAATTTGCTGTAACAAAAGATAATTTGTTTGGAGTCTTTTCTGCATTTTACATTACATTATGCTTATTTCCTAGAAAAAGAATGTTGTTGAGTTTTAGTATAACAAATGATGACTATTTATACAATGAAAAATATAGAACATTCGGTATAAAAATTTATATTTCAACAGAATATTTGACCTTAGGACCAGGTAAAACCAGGACACAATAATATAAAACTGTATTCTCAAAGGAAACCCTCTAAAACTGAAACGGGGATAATAATGCTATGAAAAAAACACAAGGAGCATAAACTCTGACGCTACATCCTGCTTTTAATGTCTCTCTGGATAATACCCAGGATTAAGAGAAAAAAAAGCCAAGCACAAGCCATCTGTTGTTAAATACATCCAAAGACATACTTGATAAATGTATGAAATAACATATTCCCAGTACAAACCAGACCAAACGAGAACCAATGAGAATTATGACTCTCAGTCACATACTGTAGGTCTTCAATGCAATGTGAACCATAAACATAAAAAATCATAAACAAAGCTGAAAAGTAGCTAAACCTGCAATTTATTGAAGTTTCAAAGAAGCTAACCCCTAATATTATGCATTTTCAAAACTTGTGAAGAATGATATTGGCATGGAAGACTGCCATGTTCTTTTGGTGTGGGGGGCGGTGTCTAGGAGGAAGGATACCCTATTGCTGCCAACACAGACCTCATTTAGGCTGCTTGCTTTTCTACACTACATTGTTTGAGTTTGTCCTATTGTACTAAAATATATTTTGTTTTCAACTTCTTGATACAGGAACTTAAAAGAACCTTACATTAGCAGCTAGTTTTCATTAAGAATTTATTAAGAGAAGTATGAAGCTGTGAGTGTGATAGATTCATGAAAGTTCAAGTCATACTGTAGAGGGGGGAATGCTTCTTTTCTCTCATTTGTTTTTAAACAAAAAAAAGTCAAGTGGAAGCTTACTTGTGAAAAAAAAATTGAAAGCAGTGTGAATTGTGGGCATTAACAGTGATTCATCTCTTTTGTACAGCTTTTGAATAGCCCCGTCTTGACAAGAAAATCGCTGAAAACTAGACTTGGTCAGCTGGGATTTCTTCTTTCATCTTCCACAGTAAACTGTGTCATCAATTCTTTGACTTCAGTCCAAACACAACATCTAATCTGATTTAAAAAATCCCATCTTTAAAGCAATGTAGAAAAATAAGCACTTTTGTGATTTTACAGTAATCATCTTTTAGTTGATGACATTAGATGCAGTTTTGATCAAGATTTTAGCATTAGGAAACTGATAGGCTCTTCCTAACTCTAGATTAGTTTAGGGCAAGGATTAAGGATTCCCTGTCTCTACTAGTTTTTATTCCATCTGAACTGAAGATTATTACTGGCTGATTGAAATTAACTATTTTCCTAGAAAAAGAACATACTTTAGGCATAGGTTTTAAAAACTGTTTTCAAGTCCTTTTTGCAAGGCCTTGGTTCCAGGAATAGAAAGGCTGTGTGTGCACTGTTGTCAAAACATTTTGCAAACACAACCCAGTGTATTCAACCGAATAGTACAGTCTGGTCTCAACTTAAGAAATGTTGGAATTATACTGTATTAAAGGTACATTTTATCAAGCAAATATTGCAGATATGGTCAGTTGAAAGTGTTAAGTGTTAAGGTCAGCTAAAAGTGTTGTTAAACACAGGTCGCAATAGAGCTGTCTGTTATACATGGTGTTCTGTTATGGGTGGTTCTGATATATGTTCTGGTATCACCTTATACAAACATATATTTGTGTTGACAAAATGGCAAATGGCCTTCTTACGCTCATAATTAGCTCTTATAAAACTACATTGTAAATAGGCATAACTAGAAGCTGCATCTCAAACAAGATAAATCAGCACCGCCAGAAGTGTAAAGGATCACAGTGGTCCTAAGAGTAAATCTTTTTAACCACAGTTTGTGTTATTTACAGTACTTCACTTCTGTTTAGTTAGGTATAACTGATTTCTTTACTGATTAATAAATAATACAACATGACAAAAGGTAATAGATAAGATAAACTTCACAAAGAAGGGAGTTCTACTTTGAGAATTGAGGATAGTGGTTGTCTTCACATTTGCTCATTATTTCACACTCCTGGCTTGGCTTCATTGCATGAAATTCCGCTTTGCTATTGGCGAAGCTGTTACTCTGTTACTTTCTATATTATATGAGGATCTAATATTATAGTCAATCAACAGTAAATATGTAATGGCTAAATAATGTATAGGACTAATGTATAACTGCTTCTAAAGAAATGTCCCAAAAGTGATAGGCTTTTTAAGTCAGCTGAAAGAAGTACACTTAAAAATGAATGAGGGACCATTTTGATTAGTCTGATTTCCCAGGCCTTCAGAACAACAATGCAGAGAGATGAGTGGAAGCTGGTTAAGTGTGTAAGGACGGGAGTCATAAATTTAAATCTCCTGTATTGAGGAAATATTTAGGTAAATTACCTTATCTCCTTTTTTATTATTATAACATAACATTATTTGTAGCATTGCTTACATTAGTAGAATTCTGTATCTCACAGATATGGCAGCTCTAACTTTAAACAGTGTACAGTACATGATTAAAAGGGGCAGTTTTGAATAATAAGTTACAGTCACTTTGAGCCCATCATATTCTGTACAAGTAAAACCTGACTCATAAAATTTAAGTATTTGATTGACATTTAAGCTTGAGATTTGTTTAATTCAAGCCACTAAAACAATTCAATAAATCATGTTTTCATCCTCAGTACACTCAATACACCTCAATACCATTATGAAAGCTAGAAATTAATCATTATGCAATCTTTATTTTGCTAGCCTTTTTTCTGTACAAAAAATATAAATTACAAAGCATCATTATTAGTGTTTATTAAACCAAAACACACCTGCAGGGCTTTAATGTAATTACCACTTTTACAATAAAATAGTTTGCAGATCAAAAGTTTTTACCAGGGACAACAAGCAATTCTAGGACCTCAAGCTATTCTCATGCAAATGTTATTAAACCTCACAAGAAAATTCGTGACTTCAAGCTGAGAGATCGGGATCAGCTTCAGAAGCTGCATGTGACATACAGTAACTTTTTGCCAATGTTATGTCTTTATGTGGGTGGCATGGTGATGCAGTGGTTAGCATTGCTGCCTCGCAGTGTTGGAACCCTGTATTCAATTCCAGACGTGAGGTGGTATCTGCGTAGAGTTTGTACTGTATGTTCTCCCCATGTTGACGTGAGTTTCCCCTGGGTACTCCAGTTTCCTCCCACAGTCCAAAAACATACTGGTAGGTATTATTGCTTCTGTGCAAATTTGGTTGTTAGTGTGTTAGTATGTGAGCATGTACTTGTCTGCATCTGTGTGTGCCCTGTAATGGACTAGTGTCTTGTTCAGGGTGTACCCAATCTTGTACCCATTGCTTATTGGAATATGCCCCGGGTCCCCGGCACCCTGAAACCGGATAAAGCAGTTAGAAAATGGATGGATGGATGACTTAATGTCATTGACCTGCTTAGAAAAGACACCTTTCTTTATCACAAAACTGCAGAAAAGCTTTATAGACAACTTAATTTAGGAGAAATGGTGGAAGGGGGGTCTTTAAGTGAGTTTTGATTGCTGTTAATAAAAGTACAAAAATAAATCTAAAAATATTCCAAATGCAATACACAGATAATGTAAGCCACTATTGAATAACATTGCTCTCTTTAATTGATGACAGTGACAAAAAATAACTGACAATATTTGCTGAAAATACTGTATTTTGCACAGGTGTGTAAATTATGATTTTATTATGCAGAAATGTTAACGGCAACTTATTGTACTCTTAGCTCTTCTTTGATAAATAATGAGAATTAGTGCTTTGCCAGATATTGGAAAAAATACCACTGCTAATTTAGATCCTACAAGCATCTGCTAAAAGTAATTGCTCGTATTCCTATGACATACTGTATAGCACAGCATGCTTGATGTAATCTTTAATATTGCAGTTACAGGAATGACAAAACACATCATCCCTCACTCTCTGATCGCACCAGTACAGTAGGTCACTTCAAATTAATTAACATAGCGTAAATCATTCCCAACACAGAAAATCATTAAACTAATTAAGGTATCCTTCTTACTTATTGATTGTCAGATCCACCACAAACAGCCTCCTCTGTCTTGAATCCCTAGTGTCTACTAGGTCTTTATCCATGCTGTTCTTTCTCTAAAGGCCCACTGCCTCTGTGTGTGTTGCAGGCACTAGCAAAGAATTTTTAATCTGGTCAGTATAGTGCGCTGTATTTACATCATAGATAAGCTGACTCATGTTTAAAGGAAATAACCTGTGGGGAGGCATTAGGCCTTGTTAAGCTGTAGGCACAAAGACAATGTACTGTATTTGCAGTTGCTGGCCAAGTCTTCATAAGCAACAGGTCAAACAGACAACCTTATATGGAAATGTAGTCAGTAAAAGACAAGGAAGTTAATCAGCTATCCTCTTCTGAAGCATCTAATGGATCTGGTTTTGTATACAGTATTAATACATTTCTTTCCATCATTTACATTCCAGGGTTAAAATACTACTAAACCTGGACAAATGCCATGATGACACAAATTTCTGCTAAACAGATTGCTGCTAAATGTCGTCACACACAATATATTAAAGTAAAACCATATGCACAGTCCTGGAATGTGTGCAGTTTCACACTACCTTGGTGTACTCCGCATTATTTTCAGAATAAACCATTGTTTACTTGAATCCTATTTTTTTCTTTTGAAACCTTAGTATCCCTTATTCAGAAAATATTAAAAATCACACACCCGAACATATTTACTTCTTTATGTGTAGAGTACTGAAGTTACACCTAAAAAATGTCTGTAATAAAGACTATACTTATAGTACTAAATAATAAGGTAATACGATTTCAGTTAAACACTAAAGCCATGTCAGCGCAACCTGTCCACTGATCCTTAAACCTTTACATTGAACGTAAAGTGAAGGTCTTCTGTAACCCAACAATATCCATTGAAATGTTAATGTTTAAAAAGCTCTATACTGTCAAAAAAGTGTCACGATAATTTAATTTAGGAAAATCCGGTGGATAGGGTACACTACTATATGTGCTCTTTACTGTAATGCAGTTACACTTAGAGCCTCTTTCCAAAAATAACAGGATTCTAAAGTCAAAGGCATCCGGCAGCGTTCTAAGGTGCACTGTCATTTCAAACACGTGCTAACAAAAATTCCAGTACAGATACAGTAACTCAATTTGCAATTGTAAAGGAAAGTGATGATATTTCATAATTGTTAAAATGCAAATAAAACCCCAAACATAATAAATCCAGGACCGGGTCATTTTAATCGAAACACCCAGACTGGCACCGCTCTCTATTTTCACAGAGATCCCGCTAATGTTGAACAGAAACACCATTTTAAGCAAAACGACATGAAGCCATACTAAATGTAATGCTACGCCTTCCAGCAATTTGTTCAAATACGAGAACGATTTCCGGCTGCGGTCACTGGTCCAAGAAACTGTCTGGACCAGGTTGATGATTAATCCCATGTTGGGAGGTTGGTTTTGTTTAGTCATTCACTCAAGCCAGACACTACCACAGTATCCATAAAATAACGCACAAAAAGCAGACTTTTCGCATTATTTATATTCAACTTCAAAAAGATTAAAGCTGTTTTTAATTCAGTAGGGCCATAAGCAAAACGTTTTGCAGAGCACATCTGGAGAATAATGTGCGTAATATAAGAAGAGGGGTGTTGATTTGTTGGTTTAGGCACCAAAGGTATCGCAACAGTGGAACAGTGTAATTGTATTGCAACATTAACGGGTAGTTAAACAGATCTGTATAGGCAATACCGAATTCGAGATTTGCCCGCCAATATTTTAAATTACTCAAGATTAGTGGCAATTTCACTCTTTGAAACGATTATTAATTTTTAAGGATGTTAAGAAAAATCCACATAACGTACATATACAGTACAATACACTCATTGCACTATTCAAATCGGTACTGTTATCTCAAGAGTAGTTTCCACTCAGAACCTTAGAATTCCACTAGTGATTATGAAAAGTTTTCCTTTAGACTATACCGAACAATATCAATGTACATTTACAACTTTTAATATTATATAGAGATTTTACATATTACTGCAATTCCCAGTAAATTACAATACTTGGAACAGCATCCCTGTCAGCACTTGCCTATAGTCACAAACTTATTTCGCTCCGAGACGCACCTCCTACCTCCACCCACAGTCAAGCCGTTCCCAGTGCTTTTCTGCAGACTACATACTGTAGATTTGCTACCTACAGTACATGTTTGTATTTGCCTAAAAATTAAACCTTATTAAATGAACATTAAATATCATACTTAAATGACATTACATAAACATACCGCCAATAGCAAATCCTGGTATAAAACTCGAAGAAAGAAAACTATAAAATGAGATATGAAACCCATAAATTCATACCTTGTTAGAATAGGGCGGCTTACTGAGGTTAATTCCATCTCTGATGAGTTTATCCCTAATCATGATCTTCAATTTTAGTTTGGGGTAAGTTACAAGTTCTTTACAAGGGCCAAGGTGCTGGTTTCGGCTCGTGCCCAGATACCCTTGGTTCTTCCCGGCCCGCTCACCGCTAGGTTCGGTCCACGACTTGGACCCCCTGAGTTTGGTCTCGTATTGCTCCACCATGTGGCTGGTGTAAATCTCTGCAGTGGGGGGCATCGGCTCCAGAGTAAAGTACAGACCGGTGGCAGTTTCTTTTTCTTCCTCTTTCAGCCTCCGCACTGCATCGTGTATTCTTTGCCTGTGGTGAGGAATGAAGACTCCGATAGCATCCAGATCGGGGTCCCCTATCTGTTTACAAACTTCCAGGTCATCGTAACCATTATCCACAAAAGACTCCACATACTGACAAAGCTGGAGGGTCTTCAGCCACTCGTATACAATGTTGGGGCCGGTGTTCATCATTTTGAGATGAAAAAAAAAACTGGATTTCCAATGTACCTGTTTATGCTATTCCTGAACGTATATTATTCCAAAATCAACAAAGACTGAGATGTGCATACAAAAACATTTTAAAAAGTAGCCTTGTTTTCAAAATTCTACTGTATTAAACCAGAAATACACCTGGCAGGAGTCCGCTTACAAACGTCGCGCCATCATCTTCTGTTTTGTTGTCTCCCCCTAAATTTTCGAAATGTAGCTAAAGGTAATTTCAATTCGCTGTTTTATAAATCCCAAATGTAGTATCACCTTTGAGGAAGACAGTTTTCCTTTTGTAAAAGTACATTCAGCTCAAACCGTGTCACCAAAGATGAAGAATTTCAATCCAATTGGAATCCGTTACTGCTCTCCAGGTTTGTTAATATTATCAACGGGTATTCGGTTTTGACAAAAGGAGTGAAGACCATCTCACCGTCACAGTAATGCTTGGCTCAACAATTGGTGCATTTACCGTGAACTTACTTCACAGTTACAAATTACAAATATCCGGAGGTAATCGCAATGTGTTTCTCCTTTAACGTTCCTCGGGATTAAACGTTTTGTTTAAACGTTTCTTATTTTATTGTAGAGCTGATGTAAAAAAAGGTATCTCGTGTCGTTATTTGCACCAGTAGTTCCACATCCTGGTTAGACACCAAGCATCTGATTCAAACTAACGAGATGACAGAAGTTGCCCGCCGATTCCGATTTATTTTGTCGAAATGAATATTCTTGTGTGCTCTTCCTTGTTGTTCTTTCCTCCTACATTGAGTGGGGCAGGTTATTCTACACTGACCAATTCAGAAAGCACTGCTTGTCTCGTTTATTTTCAATAAATTATTACGCTCTTGTACATCCCTCTCTCCTTGTCTACAGTATATTATACACACAAACGCTACGGGAATTCTAACACCCAGCGCCCAAGCGGCTTTTTGCTATGCTCGCTCCAAATCCCGGTCACATTTCTAGCAATATAAAGCTGCTAGTTGTTCTTTCCTCTTGTGACTACTCTTTCCACGTTCGTTGACAATTTCCATCCTTTTTTTTAAAGCAGAACCTACTGTATCTTCTGCTCTTAATATTAAAGCGTAGCTTACATTTCAAGTACCGTAGGGTACAAGAGCTATCATGCAACCCCGAAACGTCAAATTAAAACATTCCCGCTCGTTGCAAACTTTTTCTTTGGGTAACACTGATTATGTATTCAATTTCTCCCTTTTGTCTGAGAAGCGAATTTACTTGCTGTCGCAAAAGAAACGGCTTTCCCTTGCTCTCTCTAGTTTGAAGTTGCTTCTTTCTGTGCTCTGGTCTTTCTGTAAGCTAGGAAAATGCTTATACTGTAGGTTGTGTTGGTTATTAGACTCTAGCGCCCTCTGCATTTAACTGCGGGAAAATAGTGTTTGAAGCTAAGAAACTGGGGTAGCTTTCTATTATGACTCGTATTGCTGAGGTACATTGGGATATACCAGCAAAAGTCTGATATTTTAATTGTTTAGACAATATTTTAAAAATACACATCATAATGCATACCTATACATAATTCGTCGCCATATTCAGTTCTGGTCGTGTTACAGTACTGTACACGTACTGTATCACTCACACCCCCCCCTTGCAAGTATTGAATTACTTTACATAATACTATTCTTCATAGCCATTGATTTTGTTGCAAAGTCAGCTTCCACTTCCACTTAGTGCCAGCTGCTGTTCATATGACCATGTATATGTGACATACAAAGACATCTAAAGGGACTAACCGTGTAGAGCAGGAGAGTGGAAAAAGACCCATATGCGTAGCGGCGAGACGGGAAAAAGGCCCGGGCTCGTTAGTGCAAAGAGTTCAGGAGTGCCGTATAGAAACCTATGCCCTCAGGTAGCGGACGTGGGGCGACCTGGTGCTAGGCGGGTCTCAGGACATCCGAACGTCAATGCTGAGCAAGGGCAGAGTGCAAGACCCAGAAATATATAGCCCAAGGGAAAGAGAGGGACCGGAAGGACAGCAGGCAGGAAACTAGGGACAGGACAGAGAAGGAGCGCCCTCTGGCTGCAGAGGGCGTGACAGTATATGTATAATTCTACTACAGCCATGTCACAGGCACTGTGTGAAAGTGTATTTTAAGAAGTACAGTATGTACTGTACATGCAGGCAAATTGTAATAGGTTACAGCTCACGATGCACTGATGGCAGAACCTAGAGTGAAAGTAAATCTGAATTATGTATTAAAACCTTAATACATATTGTAGCATTTACAGGTTCTTTTCAGAACAAAGGACCAGTGGAGACGCGATTAACAAACCAAACCCTAGCTTTATTCATTACAACCACACAAAACCAAACACAGGATATACACGCACATGAGGAGACTGACGGAACACGTACACATCTTTAGGGTGGTAATTACTTAACAACACGCTATACTCTTATAAGACTACACAGGGCACTAGAACTACTAGGACATTATTTACACAGGTAGGGTCAGCCGCTGGTCATCGTGCTGACCCTCAGACTCTCCCCGGCTACCACTCCCAGCATGCCCAGCGGTACTACGAGCGCCTAGGGGCGCTTCCTCCTCACCACCAGGCGAGGGCGTTACACTGCCCCCACCTGAAGCGTCTGGCGTCTAGCCGACGTCGAACACCCCCCTCAGGCTGTACTCGTACTCGGCTTACTGCAGTGGAACCCTGCGTGAGCGGCCGCTGCGCCGCAGTGACGGCTGGCGACCCACGGACGCCCCCTATCGGCCGGCTCCAGCCCCGGCTGCTCCTCTAGAGCCTCCCCACACGGCTCCTCCTCCCGGGCCCGGTAGGGGGCCAGGCGGTCTCAGTGCAGGACCACCACTCTCCCCCGTGTTCGCAACCGGACACGGTAGCAGATCTCGCCCACCACCCCGAGTACCTCAGCGGGCCCCTCCCATAACAGCGCCAGCTTAGGGCTGAGGCCTTTGCGGCGGTGCGGGCTGTACATCCAAACCGAGTCCCCGGGCCCCCTGCAGCGCAGGTCGTAGTGCCGCTTCTGCCGGATCCCCGCCTGAGTCAGGTGGGTCCGTGCAAAGCTGTGCACCCGCCGCATCCGCTGCCGCAGGTCCCACTCGTAGTCCAGTCCAGCCGGCGGTGCCGACCCGTCTCCAGGCGGCGGGCCGAAGACCAGGTCCACCGGGGTTCGCATTTCCCAGCCAAGCATGAGCGAGGCTGGGGTGCACCCGGTGGATTCCTGGACCGCGGTCCTATACGCCCAGAGCGCAAGGGGGAGGTGGCGGTCCCAGTCCCGTTGGTGCCGGGACACCAGGGTTGCCAGCTGGGTGGCGAGTGTCCAATTAAACTGCTCCACCAACCCGTCGCTCTGGGGATGCAGCAGGGTGGTCCGCGTCTTAGTGATCCCCAGGCGCTGGCACACTCTGGCAAAGACCTGGGACTCGAAGTTGCGCCCCTGGTCACTGTGTAACTCCTCCGGCATCCCCAGCCTGGTAGTACGAGGCCAACCCCAGAAAGCTGCGCAGCTCCGCGACGGTGCATGGAGTCGGCCAGCCCCTCACTGCAGCGACCTTACCTGGGTCCGTAGCTACCCCTCGCAGTCCAACAACATGTCCCAGGAAGGTCACCTCCCCCCGCAGGAGCTCGCACTTGCGGGGATTGAGCCTCAGGCCAGCATGGCGGATGCAGGCCAGCACCGCCTGGAGGTTCGTCAAGGCCTGGTCGAAACCCCGGGCATGAACCAGCAGATCGTCCAGATACAGCACACACTGGTTCCGCGGGACCGATGCCAGCACCCTCTCCATCAGCCTCTCGAACGTTGCCAGGGCATTGCACAGGCCAAAAGGCATGACAGTAAACTGCCAGAGGCCCTGGCTGATGGAAAAGGCCATCTTCGGGCGAGCATCGGGAGCAAGCCGTACCTGCCAGTAGCCGCAGCGGAGGTCCAGGGAGCTGAACCAGGTCGACCCGGTGATGTAGTCCAGGGCGTCATCTATCCTCGGCAGGGGGTAGGAATCTTTCCGGGTGACCTCGTTCAGCTTGCGGTAGTTGACGCAGAACCTCCACGAGCCGTCTTTTTATTTGACCAGTACAGCTGGCGCCGACCACGGGCTCGCGGAGGGCTCAATCACCCCCGCTGCGGCCATCTCCTGGATCTTTTCCTCGGCGGTGGTCCGCTTGGCGTGAACCATGCGTCCCGGTGGGATGCGGATGGGCCGAGCGTCGCCGGTGTTGATTTCGTGTTGGACCAGGGCAGTGCGGGTGCAGTCCTCATCTCTTGCCGCAAAGAGGTCCCCGTTCTGGGCGAGTAGCTCCTGGAGCCGCTGCCGCTAGCCCTGATTGAGGCCCTCACAGCTCCGCTGGTAGAGGTCCTCAATGGCGCGCCTTGCTTCCACGCAACGCTCGGCCCCGCCGCCGCCGCCTTGTCTGGCCCCCCGGCCGACTCGGGGGCAGGATCCGGCACGCTCGCTCCCCGGCTCACAGGCCTGGTCTACCCCGGCGACTGCCGCCGCCGCCGCCACTGCCTCTTTTTCCCCCGGCTCCGGCAAGCCCGCGTCCCTCGGCCTTCGCCGGGCCTGCCCTCCACCAGGTGAAGTCACTCCCCCTGCCACACCAACTCTTGCCGGCCAAAGTCCAAACTGGCCCCCACTCGCTGCAGTAGGTCCAGCCCCAGAATGCAGTCCTCCTGGATGGGTGCGAGGTAGCAGGGGTGGCGCACCGTCGCTGCACCTAGACGGAACGCAAGCACCTGTTTCCCCCGGACTGCAGCGAGCTGTCCCGTCACGGTCCTTAGCCACAGGCTGGAGGCCTCCCATCCTGGGGGGTTGGTGCCCTCGGTGTCGGGGAGGACGCCCGGCCGGAGTAGGGTTACCGATGAACCGGTGTCGAGTAGGGCCAGGCAGGGTTGGTCCTCGATTTGGCAGTGGAGGTACAGGCCCCGGCTACAGCCAACTCGCCCCACGGTGGTGTGAGGGGCACCGGTCTTTAAAGCGCTGAGGTATTCAAAGGCGGCCTTCCTCACGCTGAGCCACCCCGTTCCCGTTTCCTGACTCCGATCGAGGAGTGCGAGGTTTGGGTGCCCAGCAGAACCGGGCTCGGTGTCCCCTTTTCCCGCAGCGGTTGCAAATCAGCGTGCGGGGCTGTTCCGTGGGGGTCGCTGCACGGGCTGGCTCCTCTTCCCCCTCGCTGGATTCCTCCGTCGCCACCTCGGTCAGCCGTCAGGGCGCACTGCGTCTGCTGGCGCTTCCAGCCACCCCGAACACGGCCTCAGCCCGTGTTGCAAGGGCCAAGGCCTGCTCCAGCGCTGTTGGCATGGCCTGCTGCACGTGGCGCCGCAGCTCCTCGAGTGAGAAAGGCCTGGAGAGCCATCTCCCGCTGCGCCTCCTGGGGAAAAGTTGGGTATCCTTGGCGGGCGAGGAACATGACATCAGCGGCAACTGGGCCCAGTCGCTCTCCTGGTCGGCGCCGCCGCAGGGCCAACCTCTCCCGCATCAAGTCCGGCGCCTCCTCCACACCGAAGCGCAGCTGGAGAGCTGCTGCCAGCGCGTGTATTCGCCTCTGTCCTCCTCCGGGACGTCCAGGAGAACCTGGCAGGCTGCTCCTTCCAGTGCCGCCGCCAGGTGGCCGGCCATCTCCGCCCAGCTCCAGCCATTCGTCTGGGCCACGAGCTGGAACTGCGCCTCGTAGGTTTCCCAAGGCGCTTCCTCATCGTAGCGACCTGGTCGCACCCGCGCCGATGGGTGTGGGAATCGCTGATCGGCTCCGGCAGGGAGGGTATCCTCTCTCTGAAGCGCCCGCTGACCAGGAGTAGCGGCCAGTTGCCCCAATTCTACCGGCTGGACCACTACTGAGTAGCCCTGGTAAGGGCTGTGGCTAACTGTCGCACCCAGGAGTTTCTCAGGCTCCCTATGTGTGCTGCCGATGGGTTCTGTTTCTTTGAGAGTCAGCCGGCGCTTAACAGAATCGGGTAGTGTCTACCACGATTTGTCTATCCTGCCCGCTTCTGACACCAATGTAGCGTTTACAGGTTCTTTTCAGAACAAAGGACCAGTGGAGACACGATTAACAAACCAAGCCCTAGCTTTATTCATTAACAACCACACAAAACCAAACACAGGATATACACGCACATGAGGAGACTGACGGAACACGTACACATCTTTAGGGTGGTAATTACTTAACAACACGCTATACTCTTATAAGACTACACAGGGCACTAGAACTACAGTACTAGGACATTATTTACACAGGTAGGGTCAGCCGCTGGTCATCGTGCTGACCCTCAGACTCTCCCTGGCTACCACTCCCAGCATGCCCAGCGGTACTACGAGCGCCTAGGGGCGCTTCCTCCTCACCACCAGGTGAGGGCGTTACAATATATATAATTTACTATATACTGTATGCTCAGGCACTCAATAGCAGGAATCCATATATAGAAACTAGAGTCTTTAGAAGTTTATTAACTTGTTGAATACTTGTTTGTGTGAAATATTTCCATTAATGCATCAATGTACACAACCTAACTTTGTATACATCAAAATTCACAGGTAAAGCATTTAGTCTATAAAATATGACATACAGTAACTTAATAACGCAACAGATAACCTTCAGCCCAGACAGCCACAGTCCAGCAGGTCTATGTGGCACACATACTGTAAATGATCAATTTGTAAAGACTTGGAATACATGTGTTTTGATCAAATTAGCAAATGAATTTAGTTTGGTTCTGTTAAATTCAGGAATGGGTGACTGGTCCTACAGCACTACGGTGTGTTGATGTTGTCATTTGAAATAATCTCTTAAATACTTAATTAAAAATCAAAATGAAATTGTTCCAAGTATTTAGAAATCTCTGAGGAGTGAACTACATTACTGTATAAAACCTGCTGGATTGTGTTTTCCCAGGTCCAGGGTTGACAATTCTTGTTCTAACAGATAATTTATATAATGGTTTAAAGCCTGCCTTTTTACAATTTGCAGCTAACATATAATGATACAAGACTACAGAAAGGATTAGACACAAAAACACCCTTACATGGTAGCCTGTCCTCATACACTTTGCAGGGTTTGCTAAATAATATTTATTGTATAGCACAGAGGCAGACATACTGTACAGTGCTAAAAACTGGACAATTCTTTTCCTTTCCATACCACCGAGATCAGTGGAAGATGACACATCTGTTGCATTCCTAAATATGTATTAAAATTAATTATAGTGGAAAATGTTTTTCCAGATTTACTGTACCATGTATGTTTTTCTCCAAGTGTGGGAGAAACGCAATGTGTTTGCACAGTGTGGCAGCACCTTCTGAAAATGATACAGACTTTGATTTATGTAAGTTGGAGAACTCCTGTAGCACAATACAATAAAACGTGTGCTTAAAGTACTATCCTAACAAAATAATAGAGAATGACTCTAGTACATGATTAGGAACAGGTAAAGGTTTATTCCATGCTGAACAGAGAAGTAAAGAAACACAATGTTTCGGCTCCAACAAACCTCCAACACTATCTATTTTTTTCTGGACTGGCCTGTACGTGTTCCTTTCCTTGAAAAACTGTATAAACTGTGACGTTTGAGGAAATAGAAGAGAATACTCTGCCTTTCTTTAAGAAAGAGTTAATGGGATCTTTGAATTAATAAGTTACTAACTACAATATACAGTATTCATTTGTAATAATTTTTATTAAATAAAATTACCCTCTCACTTTATGCTTAATCCAAACTCGGTCATTAAAGCTCTAATCTTCCTTAGCCCTAATCTTACCCCAAACCTTTCCTTAAACTTCTAAATACTACATTTATCACAAACCTTGAAACTGTAACTCTAATTCTAAACATAAACTAATTCTAACTCTACCCAACACTAATTCTGCCCTGAATCATGACCTAAAATCTAAATCCTTTCCCTAACTTCAATACTTTAACCTTAACAGCCCTAACACGGGGAGATTCTGTATTGGAGAGACATGCCACTCAGTGTTTATTACGAGGAAACATTGCAGGAGACTAGCAATTTTCTGGATATGCCACATCCTAGAATGGCCGTTCTAAGGATAAAAAACAGTTCTATTCAAGTGCCATTTTGAATTCTGATAGTTAATAACATTTAATTTTGAGAGCACTATGTACAGTACAGTGCATATATTAAGTTTTGATTTCTTCCCACTTCCTGAGACATCATCTTTAAAAAGATATTTTCAAAAAAAAATAATATATTCAAAAGGCATATTTTTCAGAGTTAAAAGAACTCTACAGACATGTTTCATTCAATAAAAGCAGTGTCTGGAAATTAATTTATATGTCATGAATTATTATTCCTAGTAATATTCCTAGTATTATTCAGTATTAGTTACACCTATAAGCCTTTTATTTCAGAAAGGTTGCACTTTGTAGTGAGACATACTACATTAAAGGTTTTGTTCTGTCTTTTCTAGGGGTTAAAATAATTTCCTTTGGAACAAATTACATGGATTTCAAAGTCTCACATACAGTATACATACCATTACCCATACAGTATGTATTGCATGATAAAGGAATTCAGAACAATTTCACTCATCATTGGAGGAAAATCATTCACGAGCCTCATGCATCATGAGTAATATTAGAATAAGGAACATGCTTATTAAAATTGCTTTTTCTTTACAGGTTGATAATTCCTCTAATTTCAAACAAATTAATGAAATCCATTCTCATTACATCAATGGACTCAATGTGTACAATTTGCTTACTTGCTAAGATAGAATAAAGTGCCTGTATTTACCAACAATATGCAATTAAAAAAGCCCTGAACTCGATTAATGATCCCTTTGACTGACAGGTTTTAAGAGACGCCATAAGGAAGTACTAAAACTGTTTCTTCTCACCTCTGTTTCCTAACAGAAACTGTTAGCTTATCAGAGACAAATATTTGCTGGTGAGTGGCAAATTGGCAGCCTCTAAATTTGTGTAATCCCAAATTGTTCATTTTAACTGAAAGTTTATGTGCGAAATTAAACTATTGTATATAATTAGCAGGGAAATCAGGGAGGGTAGCATGGCGGCGCAGTAGTTAGCATTGCTGCCTTGCAGCCCTGGGGCCCTGGGGCCAGCTTCAGACTGCGGGTGCTATCTGCATGGAGTTTGTACATTCTTCTCGTGTTCAAGTGGAATGTTTTTACAAATATAAAAAGAGGCGATACACAACGTGTCTCCTCTATGAATCTTCAATTTACAGAAAAATTCACGCCGAGCCACATAACATTGTCCATGCCCTTCTTGTGTCTAATTTCCAGGGAATAACCCTATTACAAAAGGGAACAGCGCATCGGTCCTTGATTATGGTTAAACAGTACATACAATGTCTGGTGGAGTTTCAGCGTTCACTTTTCTGTAATCTGTACAGAACCATGACGTCCCATCAAGGGTTGGTACCAATAAACAGGGGGAACTCCATAGACTTCCTTGTTTGAACTAAACCGTGTTCCGGCAAATAATGTACAGTACAGTACATCACCTTCTGCAACGCTTCTAGTTTAGCAGGCTTTACACGATAAGCACATTGTTTAATGGGGGTGACATTGCCCACGTCTATATCGCTGTACAACACAGGTTTGAGTTTGAGTGTCTGTTAATAAAACAGAGCGCCTTCTAATAAATACATTTAAATGGCTCACTTAAAGGTGTAAACGCTTAAAGGTTTAACGTGTCTGTCTTCACTGTCATGTGTAGTGTGCTCTCTGAAGGCACCAGTTCTGTAGGGTTTGGGCATTTACTGGGACAATTATTAATTGTAGCAATAAATCACAAAATTGATTCTTTTGATGGCTTTAGAATCCAACCATGCGATATAGCTCAAACAACGCACACACACAGGTACTTATACACGAGGATACATTTATTAATACATAAAATATGCATATAAACCTAACAGATCTTATCGAGAGGGTTATCAGAATACCAAAGGTATATATTCAGTCAGTTACAAAGAGTTACATATATCAAGAGGACATATGTTCAGTATATCATTCATTTAGACCGTTTCGTAAATGAACTTGGTTATAACTTCTACATTAGATACTCAAAACAAGTACATAACTCTTAGGAATTAAATTGATATCAACTGGTTGGGATAACAATTGAATTCTCGAGCTGTAATGCATTGAAGTTGAATACTCATCCAATCTCTGGGGATTCAGATCTCCTGCGGACTCAAAGAAACAGTTGCAGGCTTGTTGCTGTCCAATCCGCGCTCTCTGGCTAGGTGCCAGGCTGTGCTGTGCGGTTTGCGACGGTGCGCTGCTGATGTTCACTGACCGGCTAGTTAGTGTTGGCTTTAACTAGCACAGTTTGTGCACAGGAGAAAAGATGACTGTGGGTCCCAGCAAGTCAGGAAGAGGACTGGTTCGTACCTGGTGAAGCGCTAGTTCTGAATAGTGATTCAGCTGTCCACAGTTCCGACCTGTTCACGAGGCTTGCTGCTGATGCTAACCTCGGGTGGATCCTCTGGTTACTCTCTGGCAACCTCCGCTCTAGACTCTTAGAACAAAGGAAAGTTCTGGCACTCTGACACACTGGCTATTCCGTGGTTGTCCGGGCTGAGTCTCAGGATGGTCAGGAGGCGCGCTGCGAGAATGTCCTGCCCTTGGGAGCCTTCTGCTCCTGGGCCGTCCTGCCCTGGAATTCTCCTTTGAATTCCCTTTAGAAAAGTCTCAGAAGGTCTCTACTGAATCCTCTTGAATCTCTCAGGCCCTCTGTGTTGCCTGTTTTTACCTGGAGGAACTTCAGCTCGTTCATTGGCTGAAAGTTCCATGGGCATCAGAGTCCCACGTGGGTTACTCGGCCCTACCAGTCCCTGATTGGTTGATCAAGGTGAGATATGAGTCACTTACTCCTGACACTTAGGAATGCAGTCCAGATGTCCATCTGGCACTCCCTAGACAGATAGGTGCCAATGGATGACCATTGATCATGATAGCCAGGCTTAGCTAAGTGCATCCCCCTTTGGGAGCTGTCCCTTATCAAAGGAAACCTTAAATCAGCCTGCATGAATAGTTTCTCTGTGGCTACACCACAGAGATGAACAGAGATGGGACCATTTGGGAAAGCTCAGAACACTTAATTCTTTCTTATTAATAAGCCTCACTGCTACACATGGAACCTAAATGAGGTGAATAGGCAGTCAAATCAGACAGGATCTCGGAGTTTAATAAGCGAGCGCTTTGGTCTAAAATGGTTTGTGTAACAAGACTCAGCATCTAGACAGTGTACATTAGTAAAGAACAAAATGAGTCATTGGCTCACGTAAAGATGTGGCACGTCTGTCTTCACTGTCATGGTATGGTTTCAACATATTGATCAGCTGTTCTCCGGTTACTGTCCATTGTAAAAATAACCCTTCCCTCAAAATATGCAGTACATTTCAATTTGGATGTAAACCTGAAAGAGAGACATCACATTCCCAACAAGCTATAATAGTGAACCAATTTTATATATTCGGCTATGTAAGAAACAAACCAAAAGTAATTTTCTGATTGGGCTTTGAACTGCCTGGGTAGAGCATGCTACATTACTGTCCATGAATGTTCCATTGTCCATTACCACTAGAAGGACAATAAAAGTTATGAATGACAAAATGTTTCCAAAATATCCAGTAGTGATATTTTAGGTGCTTAGTTACACAATTCCATATTAGTCCATATTCCACATTACTATGAATTGTTATGAAATCAGTACTTTTTTTTACAATATCAGCAAGTGGTGTTCTTACTATGTATTCTTAGAAAAGGATAAAACATAACATTTTATGAAGTACAGTTTATAAACTTCATAAGTTAGAACAAACATATTCAAATTGTTCCATAACCCATTGTAAGTCACCAAGTTAAAGACTTTGATGCACAAAATATTTATGAAGAAGGAGGAACACTGTTGTGCACTTTTTTATATTTAGCTACCGCTTCCATCTAGTGTGTGTACATTAGGTATATATTGTTATACTTCTTTCTATACTACTTATTTTCGGCTACCAAATTACCTTTAGATTTTCACTATGTGTATGTAAACCTGAAAAGAGGCACATCACGTTCACAACTATAGTATAATAATAAAAAACTATTTTTATATATCCAACTGAGCAATCTTGCTTTTATAAAATGTACCTACTTTTTAATTAGTTTAATATTTAGCATGCTGTAATACACAGCTTAAAATTAATTAAAGTCTAAACAGTATACAACTTAAATTCTGTGTTCTGCCTTGCCTGTTACCTAGCAGGATAGGCTGCAGCTCCTCTGTGATCCTGAATTGGACAAAGTGGTTAGAAAATGGATGGATAGAAAACAGGGTTAACAGTAGTTCTATTTTTGCTTTACAGGAAAGACAAGGGAAATGTATTAAGGTAATCATATTATTTTTTTACAGCCTAATTTAGCATTTACCATCTCTACAGAGTGGCCTGATTTTACACAGTAAGGTCATGATTAGAATGCGATGTGAAAATAATTTTCATTTACTGTATTTAACATACAGTATTTCCAAAATGAAACTACAGGACAGACTACTTGCTGCTAATTTGCAATGTGTTGTCATTGGACTCAGATACTGTAGGCTGAAAGAGACAGTTCTTTCCTTGCTTATTCAGAAGATACAGTGGGTTTTTTAGGATTCTGCAAAACGTGTCCTTCTTTAAAATATAAAAGTAATTAAATGTATCATAACTTAGTTATAAAAATGGTAAAACTTCAGAATAGAAGAAACTGCAGGCTATTTATCTCTATTGCCTTAAAACAGCTTGTTACGAGCTCATAAATGCCTAGTGGATGCCTAACACGTCTCACAAGTGAAAGGTATTATTTATTATTGACATACTGTATTAATCTTCCTAAAACAGACTTCCAACATTTGTTAAGTGTTAAGTTTCAGCATACATACTTGGTAAGTACTACTGTCTAATGCATACTGTGTCTTTGGTTTGACTATAGACTGGGATGCCTTCTATGTGGAAATCGCATGTTACCAATGTGTCCATGAGGTTTTCTCCAGGTGCTCTAGTTTCTTCCCACTATCCAAAGACATACTGTGTAAGTTATGTGGGAACTCTGAATTAGTCCCTGTGTGCATTCTGTATGTATGCATGCCCTGGTGTCTCATCAAGCCTTGTTTGTTATTTTCATTGTATTTTTTCCCTGTCAGAATTTTGGTCAAAGCATAAACAATCTTTTCCAGTTAGGTTATTTTGAACAATTAATAACAATATTTTTTTATTGACTGGGTATTTGTTTGCGTGGAAAAATAAACTGAATTTAAGTTGAATGGTTTGTGAAACATGTGAATCCTGTTAAATGTTCCAAATACTGATTAATGTGCTGCTTGTTTATGAATCCAGCGAATGGCTGTTTCTTCCCAGAGTGTAGTTGTTACCCATCCTGTGGCATTTCTAGATACTAGACTAGATACTAACACTAGTGGTACACTCTTTTTACATATAACATTTCATTTTCAGCAATTTGCTTAGCACAGGGATTTATTTGAATGGTCCAGGAACTACAGTACATAGCCTGTGGTTAAAAAAAATTGATTTATTATGTGGTTCATTTTGCAAAGGCAGACGATTAAAAAATGGGACTGCATTTTCCTCATTAGCATATAAATTCAACACAGAGAAACACACAGAACAGAAATCCTCAGCCATTATTAACAGATTATTTGCCAACCTAACTAAAAACATTTTTATTCTGTGCTAGATGCTTTTGTAACTGAGTGACCACAACACACTCAAGAATCTTTGCTACAGTAGACTTATATAAAATTGTTCTGTAGTTACTGAGGACATTTTGAGGTACTGTATAGAAGGTCTCTACAACAACCTGTTTTAAGACTGGAGAAACCACACTAGAGCACAAAGACATAGTTATCACCTGAGAGATAGATGCATGTAGACGTGAAAGACTGGGACAAGGGCATGCATTGCTGCCTTGCATTACTGGGTTCAATGCTGAACCCGGGGTGCTATTTGTGTGGAATTTGTATGTTCTCCTCATCCCCACATGAGTTTCCTCTGGGTGCTCTGGTTTCCCCCCACAGTCCAGTCATACTGGTAGGATAATTGGTGTCTGGCAATATTGGCCCCAGTGTGAGTGTGTGCTTGTTCGTGTTTAGTCATCTCAGTTGAAGTTACTTGTTCAAAATGAAATAAGTCCTGAAAACACTTTCTAAAAACATTGCTTTTATTTACAGAACTGAAATATTTCATATAATGGTATCCAGAATTCTTTTTCATACAGTCATGATACATTTCAGTTCTCACTTCAATAGCACAGAAGTAACCTAACGAACTTTTTTTTACAGTCTTCAAAGGATGTCAATTTTGTTTAGATCTTTTTGAGTAGTATGCATTTCTGACATTATATAAAGCAGCCCAATATCATGATTGATAATGTTCTCAGTGAACGCAGTTGATTTCTATTTACTGCATTGTTGTAATTGTGATTTTCTGGCATAATGCTGTGACAAATTTCTACCAAACACCAGTTAAAATAACATTACAGATCCAAAAAGAGATCTATGATGTTTAAAAACAGACTTAAATCATTCTATTTATGCATATGTGTTTTTAGAAAAATAAAGTGTATGGATTATGACTATTGATTTCTGCATCATTTTGATTAATTTGATCATTTGTGACCTAATCAGCAATACAGTCGGCTCTGGCTGTGGCCTAAGCACTAAATTACCTCATTAGTGAGAGAGCACATTGGGCACAGGTGATTTAACCGTCAGAGAGATTGGTGCAAATCAAGAAAGGAACGACTAAGCTTTATCAAGAGAACTGTGCCATTGATACAGTATGTTGGAGGTTGGACTATGCCAACTTCAGTGGAGCTTAGGTGTCTTTATTCATGAATCAAGCACCTTTGTGGATATCAATGCGTATGGTGATAGAAGTGGAAAATAATAAATGTAATTGTTGTATATGACAGACCAAACAATGGGGAGGTCCAATGAAAATTGTCTGGGCAGGAGAATCTATTGAACTCCACTTGTAGTGATTGATGCCCACCTGTCATTCTTGCCTTCTGCCATAAGACTGTACAACGCATCCACCTTGCGTCTGGGCAGAGGCAACATTGACAGTGACCTGTTTCTGGACTGAACGCATCTACATATCCACTGCTACATCTGTTCTCTTTCTTTTCTTTTCCCGTTTACAATCGTTTTTTGTGCAATATATGCCAGTGACCTGTGCAATACATTTATATCTATATTTATATCTATATTTATATTGATATGTGTGATACGATTTTTCTGTGTACTGTTCTGTTCTTGTTTGTTCTTTGTGTGTCCGGACTGTGAGTAACTCTTTTAGTGCACCCCTCACTGTACTGATTGTATTGTATGTATTGTACTATTATTATTATTGTATCATTCGTTACACTGTGGCTGTGTTGTCTGTGTTGAGCTGCTGTTGCACTGCAATTTTCCTCACGGGATCAATAAAGTATCTATCTATCTAACTGCATGGAGCTACACTGATCAAGGCCTGGGACATCACTTACTGTTCTTCCTGAATGATGGACCTGACAAGGTTCTATTAGGACAACAGACATCCTCATGCTGCTAATGTAACAGCTTTCTTGCAGCATAACAATGTGAGAGGTATACCATGGATGCTCTACTTGAGCTCCACTGAACATATGGGTGATGATCTGGGATGTGGCATCCAGTGCTTAGAGACCAGTGAAAAGGTACAAACCTGTCCTGGAATGGCGAGAGAGAACAGAATCCTACAAGACTGCATTTGTAAGCTGGTGCAAAGTAGAAGACACAAATTAAAAACAAATCTTTTTTAAATTTAAAAACAGTTACGTCTAAAGTTTATTATGCAACTTAAAACCATAAAACCAATACTGTATACAGTGAGAGACCTCAACCAGCAAGCTGACACAGGCATTTTGGAGGGTTTCAAAGACACGTTCTTACACATTTTTCGAACAAGTATTCAGCATTAAATTCTAGGTTATTATTCCAAAGCTCAGTTACATGTAATTATGTTTATTTCAGTGAACAGCAGAAGCAGTTCCAAAATAGAAAGATACTGGTTTACAAAAACATTTTTAGATATCTGGTTCTTCACTGCCCTCTCATGGAATATATGTGTCAATACACTGATAAAAATAAAATCAAAATTAAACAGGATTATGCTAGTTTTTGCCCTTACATCTACAGATGAAGCCATACATATTTTGTCAGCGTGATTCACTGGTCAAAGATGATTGATAGATTGCACTTGTAACACGTTAGATGTTGGAAAACATTAGCTCCAACAACAATCAACAAAAATGAAGTACTTTTAAAATTCACTTAATATGGAATAATGTAACTAAACGGAAATGTTGGTAGATTAAATTAAAAATTGATTAAAAATCAAAAAAGTTTCTGAACATTAATTTATGAATAGAAATATATTTATTTAGCTGGTTGTGGTACAGTATACCACTTCCTTCATAAACATCTGCATCTAATTCTTTAATCGGTCACATGGTTATTTTGGAAATATTTTGATGTGCTTAGTAATTATTGCAACACAATGGGCAAACACTGAAAAGCTATTACCTTTAACATACATCTGAACCCATTTGAGAGAGAAGGCATCTTCTAGTTGCTGTTATATAAAGGGAAGTGCCCTGTTTCAAATAAGAAAAACTTAGGAAGACAATAATGATAATTTAAAAAGACAACATAACACAAAAATCTACTTTCAGACCCGATAAATGGAGTCAGATCTATGGGAGGCGGCATAGTAGGTTGAGAGGAATGTCATTGAATATGGTGATAAAGATCTAGACCTGGTGGTGTTGATGGGTCTTCTGGAGACAGAGCAGCTGTAGGAGTTCAAAAAGAGAATAACGTATTTCTTATTTTAAAGTGTCTATAAATACTGTTATGAATACAATACATTAGTTTAGGTATCTTTATAACAATTCACATGCTACCTTTTCAAACTCTGTATTATTCAGTAATTCAGGTGGGTGGCTGTGTCAGCTGCAAAGGAACAAGTAATACATTTATTCCATGCTGAAAAGAGAAGAAAGAAAACACAACGTTTCGGCCGAAACGTGTTTTCTTTCTTCTCTTCTCAGCATGTAATGAACCTATTGTTCCTCTGTATTATAAATATATGTTATGGGACATAGTGTAATATGAAGCATTTTAATTAAGTTCACTACGAAAGACCACTTACTCTCTAATTCTTGGTATTTGGGTTTTCCTTTCTGTAATACTATCAATATCATCTCATGCCACAAAATAAATGGGAGCCTATCTCCCTATTAAAAAATTCACCCACTAGCTGGAGAGGTGGTATTACACTGAGGGATTTTTCACTTAGAAACTCCACCAATAGCAAGTTCTCTTAGCAAGATTTAGATACTTAGCTGCAATTTGTAGGTTTATTGAACAGCAGAAGGCTTCTATAGATTAATTTCAGGTACATAAATTAAGAGAAAAATTAGTAAAAAACCACCTATGATAAAAATAATTTAATAACTTAATTGTTTGGAAATCCAGCATGCATCACTAACCTTTTATCAACGTTCAACACAGCTCCTATTACAGTCCTTTCTGATTTACTGTATTCATGTCAAGCTACTATCTTCAAATGACAATTCTGTTTTGCAGAAAACGTAAAATTATATTTATTATATTTTATCTTTTTAAAATCTAGTTTAATAATTTTAAAATCTCACTTTTGGAGGTGGGTATTCCAGACGATGGCAGTATTCTTCACACTACAGAAGTGTGATCAGAGAATAGTGTGATTCAAACTCCTCTTGGACTCTCATGCTTTTAACATGTTTTTTTTTTAAACTGCTGTCCTGCTGTTGTCTCGAAAAGTACACATCCTTGAATGGGACACTTGTCTGTCAGAGGGAATAAACTCAATTTTGAGACACCAGTTAATCTAGCATGTTTCTGGGAGGGGGAATTAGAGCACTAAGAGAAATCCCATCCAGACACTGGAAGAGCATATGGGGTTCCCTGGGCCAGATTGAAACCCATTGTATAAGTTGAGAAACAGAAGCCTTAAATGCCAAAACCCATGACACATATTTCAAATCTATTCATAGTTTTTATTTTTTTGTCACCATGGAGCTCTGCCTTAGACACCAAGTTCACATCGTCAACCTCAAATGATCTTAGATGCTACTCTATACCCTGATTATGTTAAGATATTTGCCTTTGGGTGCTAGCTATCTTACTATACTTTATTCTTACTATGCATTTGGCTGAAGCCTTCTTACATTCTCTAGATGGTGGGGCAACAACCAGCTCTAATTTAAAATCACTAATCTAAAATGTTTGATTTTATCTCTCTCCTCCACCTTCTTCCCCTCCTTTGTTTGACTTAAAGAACTCTGTGATGTAATATTCATAGTTATCCACACATCAACAATTATAGCCATTCTAACAGACTACCTTAATCTAGATGTAATTATTTCAGCTTAATATTAATGTTTCCCCTTAGCAGGCCGTACCTACTAATTCACTTTCCCTGCTGGGGTGTACAGGTTCAATTGAAGGGGAGGCGGGAACTCTTACAGGCACTGCATTAGCTTAGGAACTCCACTCCAAACCTTCCAGCCATTAGTGACCTGTCTCTTATTGTGTGCTTTTTCTTACTGTACAGTGCTTTGAGAAGTCATTTTTAAACCTGCTATATAAAAGTTTATTATTATTATTTATTATTTTCTAGAAGCCAGCGGTGAATTAAAACAAGTCAAAAATCAGCATTGTGTATATTATGAAAAACTTCTAGTATATTTTGATGATTGGCACTAGACCAAGGAGTCAGTCTCATAGTATTTTTTGAAGAAAAAAATAGAAGTACTGTAGAAAGTAACAGCAAAGCGAGGAGGGAGGCCCAAGAAATTTCAACATCACACACGGTGACCTTTGATAAAAAAAAATGTTTTACTCAAGATCAGGAAAAGAAGTCTTAATAAAGGTGGATTTTGTTCCTTAATCATGAAACCATCACTTATAATAATTGATCCAGATACACACACTCACACCGGAACCAATTTTCACTGAAATGATTAAACTACTGTTATGTAACCAATTTTCACTGAAATGATTAAACTACTGTTACAGTGCCTTGCGAAAGTATTCGGCCCCCTTGAACTTTTCAACCTTTTGCCACATTTCAGGCTTCAAACATAAAGATATAAATTTTTTATTTTATGTGAAGAATCACCAACAAGTGGGACACAATTGTGAAGTGGAACGAAATCTATTGGATTTTTGAAACTTTTTTAACTAATAAAAAAATGAAAAGTGGGGCGTGCAAAATTATTCGGCCCCTTTACTTTCAGTGCAGCAAACTCACTCCAGAAGTTCAGCGAGGATCTCTGAATGATCCAATGTTGTCCTAAATGACTGATGGTGATAAATAGAATCCACCTGTGTGTAATCAAGTCTCTGTATAAATGCACCTGCTCTGTGATAGTCTCAAGGTTCTGTTGAAAGCGCAGAGAGCATCATGAAGACCAAGGAACACACCAGGCAGGTCCGTAATACTGTTGTGGAGAAGTTTAAAGCCGGATTTGGATACAAAAAGATTTCCCAAGCTTCAAACATCCCAAGGAGCACTGTGCAAGCGATCATCTTGAAATGGAAGGAGTATCAGACCACTGCAAATCTACCAAGACCTGGCCGTCCCTCTAAACTTTCAGCTCAGACAAGGAGAAGACTGATCAGAGATGCAGCCAAGAGGCCCATGATCACTCTGGATGAACTACAGAGAACTACAGCTGAGGTGGGAGAGTCTGTCCATAGGACAACAATCAGTCTTACACTGCACAAATCTGGCCTTTATGGAAGAGTGGCAAGAAGAAAGCCATTTCTCAAAGATATCCATAAAAAGTCTCGTCTAAAGTTTGCCACAAGCCACCTGGGAGACACCCCAAACATGTGGAAGAAGGTGCTCTGGTCAGATGAAACCAAAATCGAACTTTTTGGCCACAATGCAAAACGATATGTTTGGCGTAAAAGCAACACAGCTCATCACCCTCAACACACCATCCCCACTGTCAAACATGGTGGTGGCAGCATCATGGTTTGGGCCTGCTTTTCTTCAGCAGGGACAGGGAAGATGGTTAAAATTGAGGGGAAGATGGATGCAGCCAAATACAGGACCATTCTGGATGAAAACCTGTTGGAGTCTGCAAAAGACCTGAAACTGGGACGGAGATTTATCTTCCAACAAGACAATGATCCCAAACATACAGCAAAATCTGCAAAGGAATGGTTCACAAATAAACGTATCCAGGTGTTTGAATGGCCAAGTCAAAGTCCAGACCTGAATCCAATCAAGAATCTGTGGAAAGAGCTGAAAACTGCTGTTCACAAACGCTCTCCATCCAACCTCACTGAGCTCGAGCTGTTTTGCAAGGAAGAATGGGCAAGAATTTCAGTCTCTCGATGTGCAAAACTGATAGAGACATACCCCAAGCGACTTGCAGCTGTAATCGCAGCAAAAGGTGGCTCTACAAAGTATTAACGCAAGGGGGCCGAATAATTTTGCACGCCCCACTTTTCATTTTTTTATTAGTTAAAAAAGTTTCAAAAATCCAATAGATTTCGTTCCACTTCACAATTGTGTCCCACTTGTTGGTGATTCTTCACATAAAATAAAAAATTTATATCTTTATGTTTGAAGCCTGAAATGTGGCAAAAGGTTGAAAAGTTCAAGGGGGCCGAATACTTTCGCAAGGCACTGTATGTCTTTACACTATACATTATATCATAAAGTGCAGCAATCAACTACAGTATGATATAATCAGTATCAAAATATTAATTTAATATTTAACATACTGTGACATATGAAATAAAAAATGTCAATGTAATTCATAAATTGTATGTTACTCCTTTCTCCCAACTCAAATCTTTAGATCGGTTTGGTAAAGATTTACTGTTATCTCATTTGTTCATAAAACATTGTTCCAAAATTCTCCTGGCTAACCTTGTACCTACCCTTATTTCTGACTAAACAGCTCTTAAACAGTATGTGATCAATATACAGTATGATGAACAGACACATGTGGCACTGAAAATGTATCAAATATTTCCACAATTAATGCCTGATGTTTCCTATTTCGGCAGCCTACAGTAGTTGCTTACTTTTCAGGCAATACACCATAAATTAGGGATAGTTAACGGATTCAGAAGTTTGTTCAGGGCTGATATCAGTTACAAATCCCATGAATTAAAAGCCAAAAGCAAATTTCAAAGGTCCCCACATATAAAACTGAAATGTTTTAGCCTGTGATTAAATCCAGAAGATACAGTACCTCAGTCCCCACAGACTTGAAAAATGATCTTTATTACTTTTACAGATTAGTTCATTCATAAAAGACAGAAAAAGAAGCTTTCACATTTCACCATCCAATGTCAACTTTTCAGAAGAGCTAGCCTTATATTGAGTTTAGTGAGGTGAAATTAGGGTGATCAATGCAGAAAACATAACTGTACATAGAAAAAGCCTTCTTAGTGCTGTTGTTCTGAAGCCTCCTTGCTAAAGAAATGGAGTGAGAGTAAATTAGTTACAATCAACATTAGGCATCTCCTTTGTTGTTTGACTTGAATTTTCTCCTTTGAGGCCAAGATTTGATGACATTTTTTATCTATGTTAGGGTAATGAAAACACAAACTAAATCTGTAAGCCCACAGTAAGTACAAAACAGAAAAGGATTCTGTTTTCATCAAGGTTTTTAAGGTTTAGTATTGGTCAGTTAACTAAATTAGCTTTATGAAATCTGTGCCCTCATTTTTTAAACACATAGATAATGTGTTTATGCTAGGTGCTATCACAGAAGAAAGCTTAAAGCTAATTTAGTTGAATATAAGAATCAACTGTTGAGATTATGTTTGAAAGATGCTGTAAATGCAGTTTTAAAATGTATGGGACACTGGGCTATTGTACTTACAGTACAAATAAGGATCTGTGGTTACACTATCTGCATTTGCTGGTAATGATAATGGAATACATAATAAGTCAGATGATCACTTTCTTGATTGCATCAGAAAGGTTTCTCTAAAATGATATCCTGTTTGAATTTCATAGACATAAGCACAAATGTTGCAGCATAAACTGTACAAAACAAGGAGACAAACACAGAAAACAACTACCAAACCTGTTTAAGATTTTTTGTTTTTATTGTTTCCATTGCACAGTAATTTCTATCTACAGAATTTCTAAATTGTTTGTGGCAGCAGATAAAGTCATAAACATCCATGTGAAATTTGCATAAAACTGTACAAGAAAATTGGCTACAATGAGAAAATACTGCAACCCACTTTTTTCCAAGACAGAAGAGACAGTAAATGAAAATCAGACTTCCTCAGATGTATAATAAAAATGAATCAGTTTTCAAGATTGTGTACTGACTGTGTGTGCAATAAATGTATTTGAGAAGGAAATAAAATACATTTTAACAAAACAGAAATTGGGATAGAGAGGGCACTTAATCAAAAGTTTTTTTCCTCAAGTTTCTTGGAAGATAAGCTACCACCATCTGGACAGCAACATATAACTAACATACAAAAACACGATCATTGATGTTACTGACAGAATGTCTGGAGTAAAGTGTGGTAGCCCAAACAGCCAAAGAATGAGCTGACAAAAAAGAGGGCTTTATATGTGGCTGTAAACATTGAACAACATGCTTCTTCTGCTATTGTGCAAGACAATTTCTAAGATATTTTTTACTGAACAAAAGAGAACATAGGTGGCAATGTATTTCCTGCACCAATAACACCTTAAGCTAATTTCAAATGTGGACAGCTCAACCCTCTGCTGTGAAATCTTTCAAATGACAGCAGTACCTCTGAGATACAAATAAATTTTCACTAGAAACATTAAATCTTTACTTTAACATGAATAATATACACACACTCTTTAAGCACTTTGACTTCTTAAAATGCAGGATCTGATGAATTATAATGTAATTTTTTTCATTTATTAAATCTTCTCAAATTAAAAGTATACACTTCTCAAATGTATAAATATAATGGATTATCTTTAAACTGACCATGAAACAAATCTGAAAGTGCAGCTATTCATTATTACTCCATATTGACACAGTTTAGCATTTGTCTCTGATGGTTTTGGTCCTTCCTTAAAAAAAGATTATTTTACACCATAACACATACAAAAAGAAAAAGAAAATGTTAAATGAACAAACATCCATCCATGATTTTCATTCAGTTAAATAATTAAACAGACAAAAGCCTTTGGATGATAAATCTAGAAATTAAATATAGTGCAATACGATGGCACATTTATAACCCAGCAGTACAGTGTTATACTGTAGCAACAACCTTTCAAAAATTTAATTCACAATTATTTCTACTAGTATGTGCATTAATTGATAAAAACCCATACAGCTGCAGAATGACTATTTTCAGTTTAGACTGCAAAACTACAAGAGGGATATAGTATTCACTCATTCCTACAAAAATCAACACATTCAAATAAAGTAATTCCCTTCAAATGTTACACTTTTCTCATGCGTTCCAGGGTTCCATAGGTGTTCCTCATTCACAACCTGCACCATGGCTTTATGTTTCAGAATTGAGGCAATGATTATATTCAGCAGGGGAGAGTGGTATTATATATAGTTAAAAAAAACTCTTTGGCGTCAGAAAAGAACATGGACACTGACTTCTTATGCCATTTATCCACTTCAACACTTTCAGATTTGTCTCCGATTGCCCCGCTATTTACATATTGAATTAAAATTCTGGCAGAACTTCTGAGCAACAACAAAGCTTTTTCTTTCTCTTTCTTAAACATAAGAAAAACAATCATATGATACATCTACATTTAACACAAATAGCAGCATTTTCTTGCACTTATTAAAAAAGAAAATCTATAGAGCAAAAGACCAGTAAGACTTACACTGAAAACACCATTTAAGGAAATATATTTCTCAACACAATGTGTTTAGATAGATGTATGTATATGCATAACTGCATGTGTGTACATATATTTATCCATATATATACACACACTAACATACACATATATAGAGAGAAATCCATATATACGCATGATGCTAAACAATCCAGGATAAAAGCTCCTATCACTGAAGGATTTCTGAAATGCCAGCCAAGAGGATATAAAAGATAATTCTGCTATCTCCACCTGCAGGAATGGTAGTCTAATACTTGCTGTGGGGCTCTAAACATGTGCAGTCCTCTTCTGTCTGAAAAACACTGCATTTTTTTACATTTGGACCAAAAGAACAATCTGCTGATAGTTGAGGAAAATGAGGAAAGTTCTGAGAATTTACTACAGTACACAGAGCTGTGGTGTCCTTCAATAAAGAGGATCCATTTAGGTAATAAAAGAAAAAAAACAAAATAGTACCAGGTTGCACATGGATCTGAACTTCAGCTATAATAAATACTATTTTTTATTTTGATTGCCCTTTCAGCTTGTAATATCCCACCCATGAAACATTTCTCTTCCTAGAGAAAAGATAGTGACTTCACTTTTTTCACCATGTTCTACTATTGTTTTTCTTGTAACCCGGAGAGCAGACAGTTTTTGTTTAGAGACTGCTCAGCATCTTGCCTGGGTGTGAATACTTACCCTAACTGTGTTCAACACTGTTTGCCAAAGCTATATAATGTCATATGCTCGGTTCACTGTCACCACTTAATTACATAAAAATGATTGCCACTCACGTTTAAAATGGCTTTCAACACAAGTGAAACCCAGGAGTCCCTGAACAAAAATATATGGCTGCAGGACATCTGAGTAGTTTATTTGTAAGAGCACAATATTTGTGTTCTGCACCATACTTTTGTGTTCTCTCTTCAGACACACAAATTCGCACTCTCTGTTGAGGCTGATAAGATTTGTATCTGTTGCAATAAATCTTTTACACTTTCCTTCACAGTACAACTACAGTTCACCATTCTCACTAAAGCTCTGGCTCAATAGTCCCTTTTTGAGTTGTACACACAAACACATGTATCTACGCATTTGTTTGCACTAAAAATGTTACTGAAGCTGCTCCTAAATAATTTGTACAGAATGGTTTGATATTGAACTGCAGTGCAAGGCTTTCTTTAAAACATAAGTGCTTTTGCATCCCGGAGGTAAAATAACTACAGAGTTTAAAATGAAGTTACACGGTAGAAAACAGGTGGGGGCCAACAAGAAGACAGAATCTAGGCAGTTTTCAACCTTGGCTTATTGCACTCTTATCCATACCTCCACAGGACAAAAAATGACTGAGATATGATTCTTGGTTTGAAAGTGAATGAGAGGAGTGTTTAATAAAAAAATATTTTAAGCACCCTGGCAAAAACTGTCAGATATTTAATTACAAACAAATGTGATAATATACTATAAAATCTGACGTGGATGTTTCTACAGAACTCTTGAGCTTTCAGTCCCAGCCCTTATAAACTTGAAAGAAATGGAAATTGGTCAAAGTTGGCTTAACTATGGCATGTCCACCACTGAACTCAAACAAAAAAACCTTAGAATGAATCATGTTCCACAAAAATACATGTACAGTAAGCATTAAAAACAAAATTTAGGAATTTCAGATTTTGAAAGATACAAAATGAAACATAATGTTCAATAAACAAAAAAACATTTTAAATAATAAAAAAGGGCAATGAAAGATATTTTTGACACTGTGAGGTGAAGGAATCCAAAAGATTTGTCCTGGTGATATGATGTGATGTTCATGCACCTCATTATGGGACTTCTTTAATGGACTTTACAGTGTCCTGGGTTAATTATCCTCTTGTTTTGCACTTGACAGAGCCAGAAGTGGATACAGAGTTGTCTTTATATGTATTTGTTTTTTTGTATTTTTTTTACCTTATTGGCCCCAGGGAGAATGAAAACACTGGCAGCAGAGACAACGGCACACAACGTTTGGCATATGGAAATGAAACACAGGAGAATTCCCAGCGTTACCCCCCTTGCCTGTTAGTTTGTCCTTCCCTGCTCCTGTCCCCAAGAAGAACATCAACCCTCAGCCGCCACAGAAAAAAAACTACACCATCAAGGTGATTATTTTTCATTTGATAGTTTTTTTCTTTAGTATGTTCCTCAGTTAAAGCCATATGACTGAGGTAAAACAGTGTATGACATTGTGCTAGGAAAGAGCAGTACTCCATGATGAATCCCCTTAGTCCTGGAGAAATAAATGAAGGAGGGAGAAGAGCAAGTATCTTCCAGATGAAGCTGTGTACAATACCACTGAGTTATTCCAAAGTTTTAAACTTGAAATCAGAACTGGTACCATTTTTTATCTTTGTACTTCAGCATCATCTGGGGGCAGAAAAAATCAGGAAGACCAGAATTAGTTTGTTCATGAAAGTAAGAAAAAAATCAGTCAGACTTTATATCTTGGCAATTTTGAGATGCTATCTTAAATTGTAACATGCAAACTAAGTTCTCTCATACCTAACATTTGAGCTGAAGTTCTGAAATATTCTTAAGGAACTTCTAATAAAAAGATTGCAAAAGAGCAAGAAGAGGTTAATTTCATGTTGAAAGGGAGACCAAATGAGTGAACGACATTTGGATCTTGGATTATACATTACGTGCATACAGGACAGAGGGAGAGAATAGAGATATGAAAGAAAGAGGCAGGGTTGGGGAAAATAAAGACGAGAGGTGAGATTGATTAGGGGATAATGTGGAATTTCATCATTAAAGGATGGAATTTATTAATAAGAATCAAATTCATGCATTATGATAAATCAGGCTATAATGTTCTACAATGTTAGACTACATTCTGCCTGTGTACATAATACCTGGGCACAAGAACGTGGTAAAGAAATTCAAAAAGAACAAAAAGACAATAAAGCTGGTAAAAAATGATCTGCTTACATCATGGGCGTGTTTAGAGAAGGACTCCGCACTGGCCATCATGGCTGCTGTTCTCTCCTCTAGCTCTCCCAGTTTTTGCCCTCTCTCATCTAGTGCTATCCGGGCTCGTGCCAGCTCTCCCACCACGCCAGAGGCTGCTCCCTTCATGCCCTCAATACCACCTGGGCCGGGAATGTGTTGAGCCAAACTCCGGGAGGCCTTCCCAGCCACCGACTCACCAACTAAAAACAGAGAAAGAAGTGAAACCTCATCAAAGGAGACAGTCACACACCAAATCATCACACTTCACTCATAACTGGCAACTCACTCATTCTGGGAAAAGGCATGAAGAGATAAAAAGGTCACCTCCACTTGCTCTTTTAGGTCCACTAACTACTTAGAACTATTGTTGACTCTGTGTTTGCTCTGAAAAGAGTCAGATCTGTTATGCAGACAAAAAAGACAGTAGCTCCACCTAGTGGATGGATTACAAAAAGCACACTGAAAAGTCACAGTCTGACTATTTATAATATAAAAAAACTGAAGAATGTACCTTCAACATTAAGGTTATAAGGTAATAATCAGTAATTCTCACTATATATATATATTGATTTTTGCATTATCAATATCCTTAAACCTCCATTCAATCTTGATTGCGCAAAATTAGTAGAATATTTATTAATTCTTGATTCCTGTGTTGTTAGTAAAATGATCTTTACTTTACTTTATGTGAATCTTTATCTTAATTACAGTAAAGTAATGAGAGCCTAGAAACTGCAGTTTGAAATTGATTCTTCTAAGTTCAGCCAAAACCATCATCAGTGTAGCAGCAAATTTATAATATTACAAGATGCAGGTGTAGGTCTTGGTGTAGGAGGAAAATCCATTAAAGTTAAGGATTTTAATTTATTAATTAATTTAATACATTTTATTTATTTATTTTTATTTTTATTTATTTTCCCTTAATTTTAATTTCCATCTAAATTTCTTTTCTGTTTCTTATAAATTTGTCAAATACACCTAAAATTTCTTAATTGGGTTTAGTTTCTATAATACTTACAAAGTTCTTCTCTGTCCAGGGACTGTGCTCCTCCCCCAAACAGGCCCTTGAAGAAACCTCTGTTTGGAGCCTCTGGTGTTTCTACTGGTGTAAACAGTTCTCCCAGCATCTCCTGCAACATACACCACAGAGATCATCACCTAACCTGTTTCTTTTAGCATGCCTGCACCAATAGAGCCTCAGTCTGGGAACAAATCATGCCTCTGATGTCAGCTGATCATTGATCACTCTGTTACAATGGTTGTGGAGTGCATTTACAAAAGCATTTTGTTTAATTTTTAATTTTTTCAAATACATTAGGATTGCACAACATTAGATGCCTGAAATCCTATTACTTTAAACTCTTCTGTACAGGTTGACAGGATAAGACTTGTCAGGCACCAGTTTTTTGTTTCTATGTATCACAGCTTTTTTGCAGCAGTGAGTTCGATAGGCAATACAAGATGACACCATTTATGTTATTTTATTTTTGTCCTATTTTAAACACACAGACTGTGGACTGCCACGTGGTTTTAATGCAGAGATCCTTGTGTTTTGCACAAATAATACTCTGCTGCTTTCTCACAGCTAAGGAAAACATTACCGTGTCCAGGTGGAAAAAGCCAGAAAAAAGAAAGACAAACTTTAATTTATTAAAATGTTCTTAACTGGAGAAGCCTTTTAAATTCCATACCACAGTTAAGCCTTTGATCTTTATCCTTTTGTAACCTAATTATGATCCCTTGTTAATTAATATTATGAAGTGTATAACTGCTAGGAATATAAGGAATATACAACAGTTTTTTGTACAGTATGTTAAATTTAACAAACTCACTTAGTTTACTTGTACTTCCCAAAAGGGTACTGTTAAGGGGCCAGAAGTCTTGCACAATAACGCTCTTAGGCTTTGTATTAATTACTGCCGACAAGCCATTCATTTTTTCTCTTTCTTACTGCAAATTTGAAACTATAGTAAAAATAAAAAAATAAAAAGTCCTGCTCCACTAACTAAACTGAGAAATTATCTCCATATAAATCCTGTACACAAGAAAGCCATAGTTTTTTTCAGGGTCACTACAGAAAAGCATCTCATTGTACAAAGTCTTGTTTCATCATTTTGCTCCTTACAATAAAAAAGCAACTAATACAACTTTATTGTTATCTAATCATTGTTAGGGCTATGGGGACCTGATTTTTACCTGTAAGTTCTCACAAGTGTCCTGGCTGTAAGTTATTCGCTGGATCTCAGTGGGTGAGACAAGATATAGAGCCTGTCCATTGTTGGTAAAGCAGAATGTTCTTGCTATGCGCATATCAGTAAGGGGCAGATAATTTACATCCAACAGTGGTCTTAGACTTGGCAAACTGGAGTGGAAAAAGAAATGATATTAATAGAAAAGATTGGCAATGGGCTTCAGTAATGCTGTCAAGTATCACACTGATATTTTGAAACATACAATTGTGGAATTGCAAGGTGCAATGTACTATAGCAGGGGTGTCCAGCCTAGTCCAACCTGGTAGGTTTTATGGGTCATTCTTAAATCATGAAACACTGAAGTACATGAACGTGAAAGGTTCAATTAACTTAAAGATCATTTCAAATGAAGATAGCAGCAGTAACTCTCTAGGACCACACCTGTCCATTCCTGACTGAACTAGTCAACGTGCTAGTTTGCACAACACTCACATATTCCAAGTCTTTGCAAACTTCTCTTTTATGAATAACCAGTAACACCTGCAAATGCGTTACCTTGTAACTCTCCAGGACCAGGGATGTCCACACCTGTACTATACATACCTAGTCAGTGGTAAATTGAAAGAATCTCACATATTATTTACATATCCCATGCTTGAATTAATACATTTTTGAAACTCAGGTGATGATTTAAATTGGTAAGGCAAAGTATTATAATACCCTGGCTGATGGTAAGAACTACTAAAATACTTAATCTGTCTGATGCAGTACAGAGTGTCAGAAATGCTGTTTGTCTTTCCTTCCCCCACTGTACAGACTCTGTGACAAGTGATGACAAATATTCTAGTTTATGCTGACTTCCACTTACTTGATCTCAATTACACACACTTCAAAACTTTAAAATGTGCATTTCAATTAATGGTGAAGAGATGCAATACGATCTGGTACATAGTGAAGACAAATGATACTTGCCAATAGAGAACCCAAAAAAGGCCAGAGCATTCTCACTGTTAAGACAACTATACCAACATCAGCTGTTCTGAGGACAAATTTAGGAAAAGCCACATGCAGAAAGAGCAAAGACAGATTGTACATCCTAAAAAGAAAGTAAATCTGTTTCATAAGCAATGACAACTAGTTCTGTATTACTATAGGAGTTAATGATTCAACAAAAACTAGTACGAGCCAATCATATTATCATAATGTTCACTGGCACATGAACTGAAGAAAATCTTTAATCTGTAGATTTCAGAAGGTACAGCTGACTAGTAAATCAGCAACTCAACTGTGAGAGCTGTGAAAGCAAATTACTCAAGCACATACAGTATGTACTGTAGTTCAGAAGGGAAACTCTTCAGTAGTTTAGGGTTAATACATTACAGAAGAAAAACATTTTGTTCCTAATAGACTTTGATTTCTCTGCTCTTTTTTGGAACACAATAATACATTCTTAACAGTGTTCTAACATTCTTGAAATTAAAATGCAACAAGGAATTAATAACATTTTATTAGTGACATAGAGGAAACACACTTTGGAATTCCTTTGATTTAAAGCCACATGTTACTGTATATTTACAAGGTCTGCAACACTTGTGTCACTATGAAAATTCATGACTAGGTGAAACTGAAAACAGACGTTTGCTCTGAGTTTAGAAGTGTCAACAGTACTTGAAACCCACCAAAGGAAGATCAAAAGTGTTCCACAGTTTAGACATGAGAATGAGACAGATAAGGTGCAGGTATACGTTACCTTAATGTCATAATATGTCCATTAGCACAGAAACAAGCAACGCATATTCCACTGCTCATTTGCACTACATCAGCCCGGAGAACAAATGAAGTCTCTGTAATATTGTGTTTATATATACAGTTCTGGGATGGCAGTGCAATAACTTTAGCCTGTTTTTCTGAACAGATCACTGCGTACTGGTTTTCACTGATTTCCTGAGACGATGAGGGAGAAACTGAGACAGGCCGCCGTTTCCTTAACTTGTCCTTTTCATCCTTGTCATCGGGGGCGTTGGGTTCACGCCAGGCCTCGTAGGCAGGTGGTAGCAATTGCCCTGATGAGTCCAGGAATGCCATCCTCAAGATAGCCCCTTTCAGCCTTATCAGTGTACCTGAAAGACGAACAAGACCATCAGTCTTATAAGAGGCAATGAATCCTGTATCTCTAAATCTCTCAGAAGTACTTATGAGAAATAAAAAAATGCAGCTCAATGTACCCTTTTTACATTACAGCTTAAAGAAAAAGTACAGAACAAAACAAAGAACAAAACAGATATGATTTTGCCTTTATGAACACACTCATTTATCTTTCTTCAATGAATGACTCTTCCTACAGTACATGAATTTAAAGTCTGCTGTTGTACTGTACATTCTGGATTAATTACAGTTGATAAATGTTTTAGCCAATGTTCCTCAAAGATCATTAAGCACAGAAAACAGTGAAGACTCATCTCAGTAATTTGCTTTTCAGATCATACTACTTCCTACTCTTGGAGAAAAAAGGCCAAGACATCTATGTAGCAAAACTAAGAACGTAATCTCAGTGCTGACTAAATCATCACCTCTTGCACTTGTTCTGTTCAAAACACACCCTTCTGCAAAACTGGTCTTTTTGTTCTGAGACTATAATATAGGGGGCCCTGCGGTGTCTTGAGTACAGATTTAGGCACTTACCACTGGGAGAGACAATGACAGGCTGAAGAAGCCTCTGTTCCCCAGCAGGTGGGAGGTTCAGCACGATAACTAGCACTGTGCCCAAGGAGGTGCCCACCCACAGGCTGGGAGAGGTGGTGCTGTCAGTCTTCCGTGTGTAGGTCTCACAAAAGTGGAAGGAAGTGATGGCCTCTCGGGATTCCTTGTCAATGCTCGTCACACTTGAGCTACGGGAGCGACTGAATGAATTGTCTCTGATATCTGGGTAAAGCCAGTCAAAAGATACAAAGCAAAGAAAATTGTGTGTGAAAGAGAGATGCAGTACCAACCACTTCTCTCTAATCTGAAGGCAAATAGAGAATACCACTTTTAATTAATAATAGTTCAAGTACTGTATTTACACATTTTAGAATACTGTAGTTTCAATACAGAGCTCTACTTTTTGAATAACATTTAGCCAATAATTAAAAAAAAATCTATACATTTACTTTAAGAATGTAGTAAGATGCTGCATAATATTTATGTGCAGCCAGGAGATCTGAAATGTTAAATATCTAGATTAAAAAATCATGAATACCCTCAAATTAAATGTTAGTTTTAGCTTTACCACAACAGTCAAAATAGAACAGGGGTCAAAAATTGTTTAGGAGGTTTTTCAGGCCACAAATCACACATTTTTACACATTTTGGACTTTTATCTTAAAACAGTAAAAGTAACACATACGCCAATGTGAAAAAGATGCTGCACAAAACATAAATCCATTTGCATTTCAATAGGATATTAGATCAAAAATGCTACAAGTCATCAGATGTGTTTACATTTAACCAGAGTGACAGGCAATTAAGCATTTCTTGTTCAAAATCCAGGAGAACATTAGTACATAACTACTCAGCCAGTACCACTGTATCACCCAAATAACATCTTTGGATTCAAGATATGATTTTAAAATTTAGATTTTGTAAGGTTTTAATCTGTGGGTATACAGCACAAAGCAAAGACAGAAATATTCTTATTTTAACTCATAAAGCCTTCTCACCTCATTACTTTAAGGACACTTCTCAGGGGCTATGACATACACAGGTCTTCAGAAAATTAGTCTTACTGTATATTCAGCCAACTTAAAGTCCATTGCTCTATTGCTCTTTTTCTTAGTGACAGAGAAAAAAAACCTATTTGCTAGGGTTAGAGGTCAGGTATATTCTTCCCTGTATAAAAAACTGAACAAATGGCATGATAATTTTTATTGTCACTATTTTTTTGCCAGCAGTCCCCATATGCACAGGTAGCCAGTCAGTACTGCATGAATGGCCCCATTCTAAAGCTTCCATGATACAGCAGGCAACAGTAGAAATGAAAATCTGCTGATCCTCTGTTAACATACAGTATAATGGATAACAGAACTGGAGCAGGTTATTCGTGTTCTAAGCATGACATGGGGAGCTTGCTTTATAATCTCATAACTAACCTTGGTATAGGTTTCATTGGGAAAAATTTAATCTGAAACAGATAGTGATTCCAGGTGAGAAAGGAAAGCTCTGTTTCCTGGATTATGTGCTACTAAGCCCTTAATAGTCCAGGAAATTAAACAGTGGATATAGTCCTTTTACTCAACAAAAAAGACACTGTGCTTCCCATTTGTAAGTGATATCCCTCACAATTTAGTGTACATAGACATATTTAAGTGTTATAGCATTCTTTGGTGTGGTTCTGACTAATAGCCAAAATATAAAAACTAAAAATAACCCGGTAGTAATCCATCACAGACAATCAATGCAGAGCATTAAGTTACTGACATGCTAGCATAGATTTTATTCCTATACATGTGTAAATAAAGCAGACTTCTGAAGACCAAAAGCCAAGATTATAATTTACCCTGATAATTTACTCTAGGAAATTTGTAGAGGGTGGTCCTAAGCAAGGGACTGCTCAGACATTGCTCTGTACATCCGCAAAGCCTGATTAGCTTCTTTAGATCTAGATTTCACAAAAAAATGGAGAAAGTAATGGCAAGTGAAAACATGCCAATCTCACTGCAATTACAACCTTGTAAAGTGATGTATAGTACAGTATGTACTTTAATTGAGAGACATGCAGTATTTGACATTCTTAACAAAAATTAAATTTAAATTAAATTAAATACATGTATCACCCTGCAACTCACAACTGGCAACCCACTGAAGCTAAGCAGGTGTGAGCCTGGTCAGTACCTGGATGGGAGACCTCCTGGGAAAAACTAAGGTTGCTGCTGGAAGTGGGGCCAGCAGGGGGCGCTCCCTCTGCAGTCCATGTGGGTCCTAATGCCCCAGTATAGTGATGGGACTCTATACTGTAAACAGGCACTGTCCTTAAAAACTGAGGTCCTGACTCTCAGGAATCCCAGGGCGTTTCTCGAAAAGTGGAGGGGGTGTAACACTGGCGTCCTGGCCAAATTTCCAATTGGCCCTTACCAATCATGGCCTCCTAATAATCCTCATCTATGAATTGGCTTCATTACTCTGTTCTCTTCCCCACTGAGTGCTGGTGTGTGGTGAGCGTTCTGGCGCACTATGGCTGCCGTCACATCATCCAGGTGGATACTGCACATTGGTGGTGGTGGAGGGGAGTCCCCATTACCTGTAAAGTGCTCTGAGTGAAGTGTCCAGAAAAGCGCTATATAAGTGTAAGCAATTATTATTATTATTATTATTCTTATGGCCGGCAATTATATTAAATTACAGGTACAGTATTTTTGCACTGAACAGACTTTCTTAAAGATTTTGAGGAAAATCAGCCATTAATAATGCACTGGGAAGAGTGCAGAACTAACCTTGAAGCCAAGTTCAGAAATCAAAAGCCATAATGTTAGTTGGGTGACCAGGAATAAATAGGCAGATGGAATTATCTGTCAATTACAACCAGAAAACCATGCAGGAAGCCTCAGGGATTTTCAGATATGTAAGATGGATGGTCTTTATTAAAGATATGAATTACAGGAAGGCTCTCAGAATGAATAGAAAACTATAACAACTGATTTTATTAAGACTAAAACACCCCAAAAATTTCCATGAAATTTTCTGTGACCCACAGAAACAAGGATGTCTGAATTCAGGGAGGACAGTCTGCCTTTACAATCCAAATAGAGGAGCTTTTTTTCCATGCTACATTTTAGGCGCCCTATACAATATAATCTAAGTGCCATAATCAAATCCCTTTTTTGCAACTAGATCTCAAAATAGTGAACACCAAACAGACAAAAGAGGGAAAAGACCACATGAAATGGTCTTTCTCCTAATGGAAAGGCCTGAGATAATAAAAGTACAAAAAGAGTTATTAAATTACATCTTAAATTAGACACTTCTGGACCGCCTGTAGGTTTTCTCAGGTGCAACCTGTTCAAAGAAGAGAGACATAGGGCGGGCTCTCTCAGAAATGGAAGGGATTATCTGCTGGCCAGCCACATGAAGAAAAGGGAACATTTGGTGTGAGGGCCATGTGGATGCATTCTGAATTAAAAGAGGTGAACAGCATTGCAAAGTAAATAGGATGGTGATTACTATTTAGATATTTTAGATATTCCAAGACATAATAGTTTCCTGTAGTTTTTGCTGTTTGCAGTGTTATTGTTATCATTGAGATCTTTATTAAGTAAACAGTAAAAAATTAAAACACTGCGATTAAGAAGCAACTCAAAAGTGCATCTGTGAAACTATGAGACAGTAGGACAGACTCTAAAGAGAGCACAAGCTGCTAGTTACACCAGCTCTGACATGTATCTGTGAATCCAGCAGGCTGTGAGGTGGACTCCTGGAGGAGTAATGGGAGACCTACAAAGGCACCAATGTCTGATCTGCTTCTCATCCCCCTTTTATAACTTAGAAATTTAGTCCTTTAACCAGATTCTTTCATCCACTGTCTGTTGGGCTAGGCTCTGGCGCATTGCAACCCTGTAACTGGCAGTTATTAAAAATTGATGGATGGATTTAAACAGATAAACCATTAAAATTCCCATTTAAAGTGCCAACTAAGACAGTATCAACTTAGGCAGAACAGCATTTTTGCTGGAGCAAACTGAATTAAGTATCTCTCTCAAGGGTACATCAACAATGTGCCACCAGGGATTTAAACCCATGACCCTCCAGTCCCGAATCCTAACCAGTACTACTCATTAAATTAGAGATTCAATCAAAATCGCACAACTCCATGGTTATGAATCAATTAATAAGATGATGCCTGTAATTGGAGCAAACTTCAGAAAGAGAAATAGTCCAGCCTTAAGTTCTTCAGTATGTCTTTTGATGCGGGCAACTGAAATTTTGCACAATTTTAGTTAACAAGAAAAAAATGAATTTGAGGGCATGGTGAAGAGAAATGTTTGTTAGAATGCTGGGCAGCGAAACTCAAAAACATCAATCCTGGTGGAAGAGCAGATCTCATCAGGCAGGTGCTTTGGCACTGTCTGTGAGTTGGCGGCAGATGGCAGCTGTTTGGTGACTGCCAGTAGTGGACCACTGAAATCCTGGAGAGTATTGGTCAAAAAGAGAGTAAAAAAAAGGTAGTGATGGGCCAAAAACAGCGGAATTTACCAGAAAACAGCAGGCAGCAAACAGTGTCCATTGGAATAAGGTAAGAAAATGTAGTCATAGCAACAGAGTAGCACTGTGCAGTGATGCAAAGCAATGAGTGCTGGGAAGGATTGAATAAAAACCCATACTTATACAGAATCAAGATGTTACATCATTGGTGTTAGCTGGGCTCTTCCCTCCTGAACATTCATTCATTTCTGGACTCTATTCAATACCAAGTACCTATACAGAGCAACAACAGGCACCCATTGTGCTATGCTATGACTACATTTTCTTACTTTATTCAACACAAGAAAACAAAAAGTACCTGTATCACGCTGCATCAAATTAATGTAAATAAATTTAATATTGTGGATTTCAGTTGTCACAAAATAATGAATTAGAAAAAAGGGAAATATCTCATGCCAAAACATCAAACAAAAAGCAGGCAGATGCAAATGAGAGGTTAGCTAAAACCCTTAGTCATCTGATCCGACTCACTGAACACAGGGACTGAGCGAATCCTGTGGATGACTCCTCTGTGAGCATTCTCTTTTTGCTTCTTCACACTATAGCTCTGCCTGTTGAGCAGACTCCAGGGATTACATCTCTGTCTCTGGTCTGTTTAAAATTTTCAATAATCACAGACTCAATTCATTATAAATCTTAGCTTTAGATCTTTATTTGTCTCTATACAATATGGGAAAAAAGCATTCCTTAATCTCTAACCCTTACCTTCTTCAAAACAAGAGTCTTCAGCTTTTATATTTTTCCCAATTATTTTCAAAAAAGAAGTGGTCAAACTGGTGACTTTGGGCACCTCATGCTCAGCAAACTGTGTTTAGTAAAATACATTGCATTTATCAGAAGAATTATTTTGGTCCATTAGTTAAATGACATTAAATGACAATAAGAACTGAAGATGGACCCTGTGCCCCTACATGCTGAAAACAAACTATGCAGAAGGTAACATTTAAGTCACATCGTAGCTGGTAACTAGAAGTGGCGTACCTGATGCAGTAAAAGCAAAGTATCCACATTTTGAAAAACTGCAGCTGAAATTGTTGGCATTATACTCAGTTCTTTCCCTGAACATGTAATGCTTTCTCTAGATTGTGAAATATCAAATGACAAATCAACAGAGGCTGATAAATAAAGAATTCTCAGAACAGCTAAAAAACAACGCTGAAATATTATCAATTGTAAAATTGTTCAATACAAGACCATACAAGGGTATGCTTATTGAAATTTGACAATGATTACTGTTTGCAATCACAAAAAAAATATCCACTTTTATATTTGTATAGTGTGGTGTCTCCGGGGGAAAGGTTTATGTTATGGAGACAAAAGTATTCACACCACGCTCTCTTCTTAAATTTTCGTGGAGTTTTTCTCCGTTTCCAAGCCAGTCCGCAATCCGTTCTCTCAATCCTTATTCAGTCCGAGTTCCAAAGTCCATAAAGTTCCACCAATCCGCGCCGTATCCAAATCACAAACCCAAACACAAACAGCCATTCAAAATGCGCGGGCGATACCGCATTATTTTCCGGTACGCTGTACGCAGTCTACCGCGAGTTACTGGTATATACTGCGAGTTACCGGTAAATACCGCTAGTTACCGTAAATTCTCCTATAATACGACAAGCAAAATAATAGTATCCGGAATTTCAGCAAGGTGGAGCTAATAAAGCTCAACCTCTCATGTTTGAGCTGTCGCCATCAAAGTCTTTAACGAAGATATTACTAATAGTATTAATAATGAATGACCTTGGACAAGCTGTAAACTCAAAGTATTGCCCTGGTCAACATTCTTTTTTTCATTGACCGTCTTTGTAAAAGTAACACCACAGCATTTCGCAATCACACATTTGTTTCCAATCATGCAAAGTACAGTAATTTTTGAGAATCGATTCACCATGCCTTTCACATGCTCATAAAAGAGATTGATTTAGGAACATAAACATACTACCATATGCAAACTGTACTGTATACAGTATGTATATGTATATTTAATGTCTTAACTGTGCCCATTTAAGTATTGAATATTTATATGGAATTTTACCACTGAAGGGAAATCTTAGTGCCTGAGCATAAAAAGAATAGGAGCATACTGCAACGCGTGTGAAGGCCATAAACGATATTAATTTTGGAACTTAAACATACAGTATATGGCTGGTCTCGGTACTTTAAAGAAAACATACACACCAGTATTCCATTTCTCCCTAAACATTTTAAGCATCGAAGTCTTTAACTAATGTGATACCGGAGTCAACAAGCATACTTTTAGAATTTGATTAAAAGGGAATATAATATGGAATCGCGTATCTCAAGAAATTAATAACAATATAATTATATTCATGTTGCAAAAAAACTGCAACGGACATAAAAACTCCATTGCTTTTAACAGAGCGTTCCATAATTTCTAACTACGAAAACGATTTAAACTGCGACACTTATCATTCAACCAGAGCTCGAAATATCACAAGGATCCTCTAGAGCACAGCAAAGACTGTATTAAAAGAATCGCGTATCTCAAGAAATTAATAAGATATAATTATATTCGTGTACGGCGACAGGGCTGTGTAGGGCTGTTTCACCTCTGTCTTCATGTGACTCTATTCAAAAGCCATTTAGCAAAGAGGGGATGAGAAGAGTGACAAACTAGTATACAGTACAGTACTTCAGATCTTTTTTTCTGAACCGGGGAAAATCTGATCATGTTTCTCTATAACAATAATAAAAAACATTGCCACACCCGGACTGTTAAGCCAACGCATTAGCACGTCAAAGCCCATTGAGGAGCCGGGCGCAATAACTGTTTTGTCCCTTGATTTACTGATCTGCATTAATTACAGAAATCGAGTTCCTGCTCTTTGCAGACTAACTGGTCCTGCTGTCGCCCACAGAACAGAGGCTGGAGCAGCACTGTCAGACCTGGGCGCTGACAGTCAATCTATGGTTTTCCAGAAAAAAAGACAGACCCCCATTAGTCTTCCTGAGATCGTCGGATTATGAACGAATAAAAGCATCTTATTAAAAATATGTTTGCTTTTGTCTGGGTATTTACTTTGTAATCTGTGGTTTACATCTACTGTATTGTTTTGAGATGCCACTTTTAAAGGTGATATGTAAAATAAAGTTTTTTATTATTGTTATAGAGAAACATGATCAGATTTTCCCTGGTTCAGAAAAAAAACGATTAAAATCTGTAATCTTTCCACTTGTATGTCATCTGAAAATACAAGAAGTTTCTGCTTTGTGCTAAGACATTAACGAGTACAACCCTCCTCTCTGCGGGAGGGCTGGCTGTGACGAATTAAACCGGTTTCACAGGTATTCAGGAAGTTAAAAAAAACACTTGAATTACTTATCCAGTCTCTCGAAATAAAGTTATTTTTCAAGCAATGCAACAAACGTCGGGCAATGTGTTTTTTTTAATCCAACATTGACAGCCACATCTTAAATCTTGTCAGTCAGCTCTTTTTTCTCTATTTGAATTGTGGCTTACACATCGCACGACTTTAAAAGCTAGAAAGACAGGTTTCGATTCACATTAGCTGGCGAGCCTTGTTAACAAAAAAACTAATAATAATGTAACATGCCACTGTTTGTTCATGAACAAAGTTATACTGAGATTTCCTTAGATACGCGATTAAAAAAAAAATTTTTGAATCCCCGGCGGAACACATTCCATAAGAATCAGCGCTTTTACAGTATATATCGCCTTTAAAGGTGGATTCTCAAAACGCTTTACAGGATAAAAACAACAAGAACAGCAACAACAACAATATTGTATTTCATTGCACTTTGAAAACCAAGTAATAACTTAACTATATGTGCAAACGTTTCATATGTTGCTGTTGTGAATGCCTGTGGAGTGTATCTTATTTGCCTTGCGTCCTGGTTATCTCGCCCTCCCCCCCTCTCTCCCTCAATTCAATTCAATTCAAGGTGTTTTATTAGCATGACAGATGGGTACAATCAGTGTTGGGTATTTACTTTGCTTTGAGATTCCACTTTTAAAGGTGATATATACAATTTTGATTAAAATAAATTGATATCTTTATCTTCTAAGTATCTTAATAAACTTTCAGCATAGCTTTCTCCCCGTTAAGATTTATTTTCCTTAACTAGTATACTTTGGATCTTTTTTTCTGAACCGGGGAAAATCTGATCATGTTTCTCTATAACAACAATAAAAAAACATTATTTTACATATCACCTTTATGTGATGTCACCTTAAGGATGCGCAAAGAAATTTAAAATAGTCTTCTTTAGGTGTGAGGGTAGGAGTGGATCGCAGCAGGCATAATCGGCAAATTAGGAAAACAAAGAACTGGACAGGCGAGACGTTTATCCAGAGAGCGAGTGATCAGAAAAAGGAAAAGCTGTTACACCCAGGTTTTACGCTCTCTCTCTGTTGAATGAATGAAAGCATTTTATTAAAAATGCGTTTGCGTTTGTCTGGGTATTTACTTTGTAACCTGTGGTTTACATCTACGGTATTGTTTTGAGATGCCACTTTTAAAGGTGATATGTAAAATAAAGTTTTTTATTATTGTTATAGAGAAACATGATCAGATTTTCCCTGGTTCAGAAAAAGACGATTAAAATCTGTAATCTTTGCACTTGTATGTCATCGGAAAATACAATCAGTTTCTGCTTTGTGTAAGGATGGTGTCAAAAAGTAATCTAAGTGGTGAGAAAGCTGTGCTCCTCAAAGCGCTTTACAGGATAAAAACAATAACAACAAAAGTGGCTGGGCAAACGATTTTTTTTTTATAGAAATACAAAATGAGATACTGTATAATGATGTGCATGAACAAAGTTATACTGCAATTTTCCTTAGATACGCGATTAAAAAAAAAAAATTTTTTTGAATCCCCGGCGGAACACATTCCATAAGAATCAGCGCTTTACTTCGCGCTTTACAACCCTTACTTCGTGCGACTGGAAAATAATTTGTGATTGGATCAACGAAATGCTTCGTAGAAGGAGGCGCTCTTTTCCTCTAGTCTAACAGTCTGTCCACAAACAAAACATTCCTGTTAGACAAGAGGAATTGAAAAAAAAAACAATTTTGTCAATGGAAACCGGTGTGTGTCTCTCTCTCTGCTGGATGTCCCTCTCACTCTCTGCTGAATGAATAAAAGCATTTTATTAAAAACGCGTTTGCGTTTGTCTGGTATTTACTTTGGTCCCTTTTAACTGTTTTTGAACTACTGTATTGCTTTGAGATGCCACTTTCAAAGGTGATATGTAAAATAAAGTTTTTTATTATTATAGAGAAACATGTTCAGAAAAAAAAGATCTAAAGTGCTACACCTAACTTTCTTAATTCGATGTATTTAAAGCAGTGAACTACTGTAGGTGTAACATAACATTCAGAAATACAATCGAGAATAGTTTTGTGGTGTTTGTTTAGATGAAACGTTCCTAAAACGTATAACGTAACAAAATTAAAGACGATTAAAATCTGTAATCTTTCCACTTGTACTGTATGTCATCTGAAAGTTTCTGCTTTGTGTAAGGATGGTATCAAAAAGTAATCTTAAGTGTTGAGAAAGCTGTGCTCAATGTATTTAAGGGACTTAAAAGTAAAAGGAGATGCTTCATATTGCTTGACTAATTTTTAGGAAGGTTTAGGAAGGCGTACAGTCTGGGCAGGTATAGATTACACTTTTCTAAAACGTATTTGAAAAATAAAAACGATTACAATCTAATCCTTCCACGTTTGATCCCAATATCCCAAGAAATATAAATCTAAACGGGTAGAAAGCTATGCTGAAAGTTTATTAAGATACTTACAAAGATACTGTATCAATTTATGTTGCATTAGCCTGATTATGATTAAAAAAACACATATAATTAAACACACGTTTGCGATTTAAATCAAAACATGATTTAAATCAATATAAATGTTTATATTGTATCGCATACTGTCCAGCCTCCATTTCTCTATAAAAATTTACTCTATTACACACACACACAATAGAAGCAGGAAGCAGAAGCAGGGACCGTTGTCAGAAGGGAAGAAGGTGACTATTCATTGTTATCAAAAATGACTTAGAATCGATCATGTTGTGATATTTTCAAATATAAAAGTCAATTGATTGTCCATAATATCGCTATTCTATTTTTTCGAAGAAATGTTTGTTAAAAGAAAAGTCCAGCACCAGCTGGATTTGAACACACAACCCATGAGTTGGTAATCGGGCACGTAGACCAGTAGGCTACAAGGGAAGTCGCATGAAGAGAGAGGCGAAACAGCCCTACACAGCCCTGTCGCAGTACACTAATATAATCATATCGTTATTAAATTCTTTAGATACGCGATTCCATATTATATTCCCTTTTAATCAAATTCTAAAAGTATGCTTGTTGACTCCAGTTTCTCTTTAGTTAAAGACTTCGATGCTTAAAATGTTTAGGGAGAAATGGAATACTGGTGTGTATTTTTTCTTTAAAGTACCAAGACCAGCCATATACTTTATGTTTATGTTCCAAAATTAATATCGTTTATGGCCTTCACACGCGTTACAGTATGCTCCTATTCTTTTTATGCTCAGCTACTTAGATTTCCCTTCAGTGGTAAAATTCAATATCTACAACGGGCACAGTAAAGACGTTTACTGTAAGTCTTTCTACGACAGACCAACGGACCACGAGTGCCCCTGTCGGTCAACCAATCACGTACCGCGGTACCCCGCGTCATCTTGCGTCATTACCTCCGGTACGTGTCTGTACCGCGCACTTTGAATGGCTGCATCTGTACCTTTATGTCTTCCGTAAATCCGTTATCCTTAAATCTGTCCCAATACCAACCGACTTCCACTATCTTCTCCAAACGCATTCACCTACTGGCTTCCGCGCCGGTTCACTGTTTCCAGGGTATATATATTTTGTTTCCTGCTGAGACACACCTGTGTCTCGTTGTTTTTTGGACTAAGCCCTTTCCATCTGCGGGTCAGCTGACTTCTCTTTGCGGCCATCTTGGTCAGATCTAAGTCAAGTATAGTGAGCAGATCGTTCCTGAAATACCTGTCCTGGATGACCCTTCCTCTGGTCATCTTACATACCCTCCCCCTGAGATCAGCCCCGTCCTCGGGCTGTCTGGAAAAGAAACAATGCATTCGTGAGAGGGCACCGACATTACCTTGTTTCTTCCCAGGTCTATAAACCGTCTGGAACTGAAACCTCTGGAGGCTAAGGCCCCATCGCGTAATTCGATCATTTTTGTCCATGTTCCTTAACAACCAGGTTAGTGGCACATGGTCAGTATACAAGATAAATTGTCTTCCCAATAAATAATATCTTAAATAATCCAGGGCCCACTTTATCGCCAGACATTCTTTTTCTATGGTGGAATAATGTTTTTCCTCCGGGCTTAATTTAAGGCTAATATACAAAATGGGGTGCTCCAATCCTTCAACTTCTTGCGACAGTATGGCTCCAATCCCAGTGTCAGACGCATCAGTTTGTACCATGAATGTTTTGTTAAAGTTAGGTACCTGTAAGACTGGTTGAGAGGATAAAATTTTCTTTAGTTCTTGAAAGGCCCTCTCTTCCCTTTCTGTCCATTTTATTTTTTCAGGGCAACTCATCTTTGTTAAATTTGCAAATAAGACTAAAAGAACAGCGGAACAGACCACTTATACCCAGCCTGTTCCTCGCTAACGTACGGTCCCTAGACAACAAACTGGACGAAATAAAACTCAGGCTCACTTCTCGCCAGGAAATAAAAGACTGCTGCAACTCTTGTGTTTACGGAAACATGGCTTCACAACAACATACCTGACTCCGCCATTCAGCTGGATGATTTTTTAACTCTACGATCAGACAGAACAGCTGCCTCTGGTAAAAATAAAGGAGGAGGTCTGTGTATTTATGTCAACCAAGCATGGTGCAGAGATACTACAGAAATCGCGATCCACTTTTCACCCGACTTAGAATATTTAATGGTTAAATGCCGACCCTTCTACCTACCTAGGGAATTCACGTCGGTCATTATTACCGCTGTATACATACCTCCTAACGCTAATGCTAAGGAAGCAGTCCAAACGCTATCCAAAGCTATTAGTAAACAAGAATCAGCACACCCTGATGGTGTTTTTATTATTGCAGGCGATTTTAATCAGGGAAATCTGAAATCTGAAATCAGTCCTGCCTAGCTACAACCAACACGTTGACTGCCCCACCAGGGGAAACAACACACTTGACCTTGTTTATACTAATGTACCCGGTGCTTACAAAGCAGTACCTCACCCCCCTCTTGGACAATCTGACCACATCTCCCTGTTCCTACTCCCAGCCTACAGACGACTTCTCAAACACACCAAGGCTCCAGTTATAACTGTAAAAACATGGACCAAAGAGGCAGAATCAATGCTTCAGGACTGTTTTGAGTGCACAGACTGGAGTGTGTTCAAAGATGCAGCCTCCCATGTATCCCACACCGATATTGACATGTATGCATCAGCAGTCACTAGCTACATCAGCAAATGTGCTGATGGTGTGGTGAGCGTTACAAAGATACGCAAACTCCCAAATCAAAAACCTTGGATGAACACTGAGATCCGCTCCCTGCTCAAAGCTTGTGATGCAGCCTTCAAATCTGGTAATGAGGAAGAACTGAGAGGGGCTAGATAGAACACCACTACAACACCAACGCTAACCCATGACGCATGTGGCAAGACATAAATACAATCACAAGCTACAAGAGCAAAACAAGCCCTGTAAGCGCTACTGACCCCTCTCTCTCAAACAAGCTTAACACCTTCTACGCACGAAGCTCAAAACCCTGAACCAACCACCTGGACCACTGACTCCCCTGCCACCCCATCACCCACACTATCCAAGCTAGATGTGTGGAAATCACTAAGTAGAGTGAACACACATAAAGCTGCTAGACCTGATGGTATCCCTGGCCTGGTACTTAGAACATGTGCCTGGCAGATAGCTGATGTCTGTACTGATATCTTCAACCTGTCCTTGGCCCAGGCCACTGTACCTAGCTGCTTCAGGACGACCACCATCGTGCCAATACCGAAGAAATCAGCCCCCACATGCCTGAACGACTACCGCCCTATTGCACTCACCCCCATCATAATGAAATGCTTTGAAAAACTACTTATTCCACACATTAAAGCCAGCATTCCAAAAACACTGGATCCTCTCCAGTTTGCCTATCGCACAAACCGCTCCACAGAGGATGCAATCTCTATAGCTTTACACACCACGCTAACCCACCTGGATAAAAGGAACACCTATACAAGAATGCTGTTCATTGACTTTAGCTCAGCATTTAACACCATCATACCCATAAAACTCTACCAAACACAGGGCTCTAGGTTTAGATACAACCCTCTGCAGCTGGATCCTAGACTTCACCAGCAGACCCCAGACTGTCAGGATTGGCAACCTCACCTCCAACACACTCACCCTTAACACCGGTGCCCCTCAAGGCTGTGTGCTCAGCCCACTGCTCTACCTGTTCACCCATGACTGTACTGCTAAGTTCAGCACAAATACCATCATCAAGTATGCTGACGATACCACAGTCGTGGGCCTGATCACTGACAATGATGAGACTGCCTACAGGGAGGAGATAAAACAACTTGCAGACTGGTGCTGAACCAACAACCTATGCCTCAACATCAGCAAAACCAAAGAGCTGATTGTTGACTTAGAAGACAAGGAAAAGTTTACTCCCCCATCTACATAGAAGGGTCTGTGGTGGAGATGGTGAATAACTTCAGATTCCTAGGTGTTCACATCTCTAAGGACCTTACATGGACACTGAACACCTCCAGTCTCACCAAGAAGCCACAACAGTGGCTGTACTTCCTGAGAAGGCTGAAGAAAATACACCTACATCCGCAGATCCTCACCAACTTCTACAGATGTACAGTGGAGAGCATACTGACCAGCTGCAGCACAGTCTGGTATGGCAACTGCACCGCATCCGACCATAAGGCACTACAGCGGGTGGTCAAAACTGCCCAACACATCATCGGCAGTGCCTTACCATCCTTCCAGGAAATATACAACACCAGGAGTCTGAAAAAACCCACCAAATTATGTCTGACCCCACTCACCCCAGTCATAACTTGTTTGTTCCCCTACCATCTGGCAGAAGGTTCCAGTCACTCCAGTCGCACACAACTAGACTCCAAAATAGCTTCTTCCACAGAGCTGTCAAGTTGGTGACGCCCCCACTCCCTCCCACCATATTATGATCTCTCCTAACGTCTTCCTGTACCCACAATGACTGTACTCTTACACCACTACACACACATGTAAGCCGAAATTGTACTGTCCCCTCGATAGCCCAGTAAAACTGTACCGGTCATAATAATATTTCATATTTATTAATTAACCATACTATTTTTAACCATACTATTTTTGCACTGTTCCAAGAATTACCTTGCACTGTTTTTGTCCTGTTATATTTTCTCTGTTTGCGGAATTTTGCACAGTTTTGATTACTTGATAACATGTTATTTATGTTATGTTATTACATGTTACTGTTATTGTTATTGTGTTACTGTCTATTGTCTTATCTTCTGTCCTATTTATATACTGCACCTGAGTGACTAACAAACACTTTTCATTATACTATGCACCTGTGTAAGTTTAATGACAATATAGTTTAATTGAATTGAATTCAATCGTGCAATGGGGCGGCAATGGAGGCAAATCCTGAAATGAAACGGCGATAGTAACTCTACAATCCCAAAAACATTCGTATTTGCTTCTTGGTAGAGGGTTTAGGCCAGTTTCTAATTAACTGCACCTTCTGTTCTTGGGGCATGATCATTCCACTCCCAATCGTATAGCCGAGATAACTGGCTTCCTGGGTCCCTAGACAACATTTACTTGGATTAGCTGTTAATCCTGCTCCTCGCAAAGCTCCAGTTACTGCATTCAGGTGTTGTAGGTGCTGTTCCCAAGTCGTGCTATGAATTACAACATCATCTAAGTAGGTAGCCGCAAAATCTCGATGAGGTCGGAGTATTCGGTCCATTAATCTCTGAAAAGTAGCTGGAGCTCCATGTAAACCAAACAGAAGGACCCGATACTGGTACAGCCCCTCAGGGGTGGCAAAAGCGGTCTAAGCTTTAGCTTCTTCAGCTAGAGGCACTTGCCAGTATCCCTTTGTAAGATCTAGCGTACTTATATATCGAGCGTTACCCAATCGCTCGATTAACTCATCTATATGGGGCATAGGGTACGCGTCAAACATCGAGATCTCATTTAACCTTTTAAAATTATTACAGAACCTAATAGTTCCGTCCCGCTTGGGTATCAATACTATGGGACTAGCCCACTCACTATGGGATTCTTCTATTATCCCCATTCTTAACATTTTTTCTACTTCTTCCTTAATTTATTTCCTTTAGGCTTCTGGAATTCAATAGGGGGGGGGCAGTCTTACCCTTTTTCCTGGTTCCGTGATAATCTTATGTTGTATGAGGTGAGTTCGACCAGGACTCCGGGAAAAAACATCCTTGTTTTGTGAGAGGAACTCTTGTAATTCCTGCTTCTGTGAGGGCGCCAGGTCCCCCAGGCCGATAGCACCAGTTTCTTCTTCCAAAGGGTCAGGGGAGAAGTGGGTGAGCAGAACTTCTGCACCATGCCATCTCTTTAATAAGTTCACATGGTAGATTTGATGCTGTTGTCGTCTGTCAGGTTGCTTCACTTTGTAGTTGACCGGACCCACCTTTTTCTCCACCTCATAAGGTCCCTGCCAGGAGGCCAGGAATTTACATTCCGGGGTCGGGACTAATAACAATACTTTGTCCCCTGGCTGAAATTCTCGCACACTAGCTCCCCTATTATAAATCTGCCTTTGTTGCGCCTGGGCCTTCTCCAGATTTTCCTTCACAATGGGGACAACGATGTTTATTCTTTCCCTCATTTGTTCAACATGTTCAATGACAGTCTGCAAGGGTGAAGGTTGATGCTCCCAAGACTCTTTGACCAGATCTAGTAATTGCCGTGGTCTCTGAGCGTATAATAACTCAAATGGAGAAAACCCGGTCGAAGCCTGCGGTACTTCTCGATTCACAAACATTAGATAAGGGAGCAGCTGGTCCCAATTTTCCCGTCTTTCTGCATGGCCTTCCTCAGCATGCCTTTGAGGGTCTTATTAAAACGCTCCAATAGTCCGTCCATTTGTGGGTGATATACTGAGGTTCTGATTTGATGAATACCCAATAGTTTACTTAAATCTCGCATAACTTTGGACATAAAAGGAGTTCCCTGATCTGTTAAGATCTCCTTAGGGATTCCCACCCTAAGAAAAGACCTGTACTAGCTCCCTAGCTATATTTCTGGCTGTGGCTGCTCTCAAGGGAATGGCTTCGGGGTACCTTGTGGCGTAGTCCACTATTACCAGTATGTACTGATGTCCTTTGGTGGTTTTGATCAGGGGTCCCACCAAATCCATCCCAATTTGTTCAAACAGAGTTTCAATAATGGGGAGAGGAATCAAAGGATTCCTATAAGGTTGCGGGGCAGTTCTCTGACATTCTGGGCATTCCCGACAATATTTTTCAGTGGCCTTATATATACCTGGCCAAAAGAACCTAGCGAGCAGTCTCTCAGTTGTCTTCTTCACGCCCAGGTGTCCTCCCAGGAGGTGGCTATGGGCCAGGTTGAGGAGTTTCGCTTGGTAGGCTCGGGGAATAAGGAGTTGCTCCACTTCTTCTTGATCCCTCTTCTGCACCTGGTAGAGGAGATTGTTTTTCACCATAAAATAAGGATAACGCAGTGCACTGTTATCATTACAGAACTTTCCCTCAATTTTTCTCACATGTCCCCATGCATGTCTCAAATTTCCATCTTCCAACTCGGCCGTCCCAAACCTCCCTCGATGTTCTGGTGATTCCCAGTCTGGCAAATCCATATTTAAGAATTCATCTCCCAGTTCGGAGCTTACTTCCTGTTGGTCTGCCTCTCCAGGGGAATTGGGGTTGTCCTCCGAGTCTCCGGAATATGGAAGTGGACAATGCCTAGCAGACTGGACAGAATTCCAAAGTTGAAGAAAGTGGGGACAGTCTCGTCCCAACACCACTGGGTGAGGCAATTTTTCAACCACCCCTACAGTCGAACTATATGTTCCTATTTCGGTGGAAATGGGAATATTGGCAGACGGATACACCTTAGTTTCCAGATGAATACAAGTAATAGGGATCGCTTCTGCTTGCCTGATCTCAGTGTCTTCAGGTAGTGCTGCAGAGGTCACCAGTGTCACCGTACTTCCCAAGTCTAACAAGGCCTCAACATGTTTTTCCCCTATCTTGATTTTAGCAATACGGGGTTCTTCACAGGATGGGACGCTTGCTGTGAGGTAGTTGCATTTTCCCTCTTCTCTGGTGGCCATTTGCATAGGTTCACACCAGTTGGGGCAACTGTACTTTAGTGACAGGAACTTCATTTCATTCTCCAAACTCTTGGGGTTTCTCCTCTCCTCTTTCTGAATTTCCCCTCTTTCTTCCTTAATCAAAGCTTCAGTAGCATGTTGTCGGCCCACTAAATCAACCGCCTGGTCTAATGTCTGGGGATCCCCATCACTCACTTTTCTTTTCATGTGAACAGGCAGACTCCTCACAAAGTGATCAAATACCACTCTTTCTACCACTTGCCCCGAGTTTAGTTCTTCTGGCTGAAGCCATTTTTTAGCCAGATGTACAAGGTCAAACATTTGAGATCTCGTTGGCTTATCCATTTGATACCTCCAGTTATGGAACCGGACCGCTCTTATCGCCATTGTTACTCCTAATCTCGCCAAGATCTCCTTTTTTAGAGTTTCATAGTTCTCAGCATCCTCCTCTTTTAAATCATAATAGGCTTTTTGGGCATCCCCAATTAAATAAGGCGCTACTCTCCCTGCCCATTGCTCTCTGGGCCATGCATTCCTGGCAGCTGTTCTTTCAAAAGTTTTTAAATATGCTTCCATATCATCAAGCTCTGTCATCTTTTGAAGCCCAATTTCTTCTGTTTTACTGGGTTCTCTCCCTGTTACTGAGGACCCTCTAATTTCCTCTCCTAGTCTTTGCAATTCCTCTCTCACCAAATTCTGCTCTTCTATAATTCGCTGATTCGTCTCAGTTTTAATTTTATTAGCCTCCTGCTGTGCCTGTATAGCTTCTTGTTGTCCCTTTAAAGCCTGGAACTGGGTTAGTGTAGCTTGGGATAATTGTTGTATCAATTGTTCCATTTTCCTTAGCGAGAGTTCACACACAAACCAAGAGAGAAGAGAGAAATCCCCCCAACCCCCCCTTTTCACAAACCCGATCAGCGGGCTGCCCGCAACCTCCACCAATTGTGGTGCCTCCGGGGGAAAGGTTTATGTTCTAGAGACAAAAGTACTCACACCACGCTCTCTTCTTTAATTTTCGTGGAGTTTTTCTCCGTTTCCAAGCCAGTCTGCAATCCGTTCTCTCAATCCTTATTCAGTCCGAGTTCCAAAGTCAATAAAGTTCCACCAATCCGCGTCGTATCCAAATCACAAACCGTAAACCGTATACCTTTATGTCTTCCGTAAATCCGTTATCCTTAAATCTCTCCCAATACCAACGGACTTCCACTATCTTCTCCAAACGCATTCACCTACTGGCTTCCGCGCCGGTTCACTGTTTCCAGGGTATATATATTTTGTTTCCTGCTGAGACACACTTGTGTCTCGTTGTTTTTCGGACTAAGCCCTTTCCATCTGCGGGTCAGCTGACTTCTCTTAGCAGCCATCTTGGTCAGGTCTAAGTCAAGTACTGTATAGTGAGCAGATCGTTCCTGAAATACCTGTCCTTGATGACCCTTCCTCTGGTAATCTTACAATAGTTATTCTCACCTGTGCTTAATTAAACACTAATAATTCTATGCATGAGTATCTACAGAACATGCAAAACATTTTTAATATCAGAGATATAGTTGTCATATAAATAGCACACAACAAAAAAAAAATACTAGTTACAGATGCAGCCATTCAAAGTGCGCGGTACAGTCACGTACCGGAGGTAATTGGCTAGGGCGTCGCGCATTGTGACGCACGATGATGCGCGGTACCGCGGTACGTGATTGGTTGACCGACAGGGGCACTCGTGGTCCGTTGGTCTGTTGTAGAAAGATTTACAGTAAACGTCTTTACTGTGCCCGTTTTAGTATTGAATATTTATATGGAATTTTACCACTGAAGGGAAATCTTAGTAGCTGAGCATAAAAAGAATAGGAGCATACTGTAACGCGTGTGAAGGCCATAAACGATATTAATTTTGGAACATAAACATACAGTATATGGCTGGTCTTGGTACTTTAAAGAAAAAATACACACCAGTATTCCATTTCTCCCTAAACATTTTAAGCATCGAAGTCTTTAACTAACGAGATACCGGAGTCAACAAGCATACTTTTAGAATTTGATTAAAAGGGAATATAATATGGAATCGCGTATCTAAAGAAATTAATAACGATATAATTATATTCATGTACCGCAACACAAGAATAGTACACGCTGTACATTGTCTGTTGATAATGTTTCTGTAGTGCTTTTTCAGCACTCTGCATGTGACCTTGCCGGTGGCGCTGTGGGTTAGGTTCCTGACTCCCACGTCACACGGACTGTGATCGAATCCCACTGGAGCCATGACTTCTTTTTTTAACAAACATTTCTTTGAAAAAATGAAACGTTTCCCTTGGTCAGAGATTAAATAAAACCTCAATCGCACCAACCAAATTTATATTTCTAAATATCACAACATGATCATTTTAATAACAATGAATAGTCACCTATGCCTTACAATATAAACATTTATATTGATTTAAATTGCGTTTTGATTTAAATCGTAAATGCGTGTTTGAATATATGTGTTTTTTGATTCACAATCAGACAAATGCAACATAAATTGATATCTTTGTCTTCTAAGTATCTTAATAAACTTTCAGCATAACTTTCTCCCCGTTTAGATTTATTTTTCTTGGGATCTTGGGATCAAACGTGGAAAGATTAGATTGTAATCGTTTTTATTTTTTAAATACATTTGATAAAAGTGTCATCTATGCTAAAAAGTTGTACACCACCTGCTATAAAGATACATATTGTAATACTTTCAGGTTCAGATAGGACAGACACGAGAACTCAGGCTTGCAGAGTTAAAGCAAGTTAAAGCCTTGATTTTATATATCACCTTGTGGAATCTCAAAGCAAAGTAAATACCCAACACTGATTGTACCCATCTGTCATGCTAATAAAGCACCTTGAATTGAATTGAATTGAATTGGGGGGGGGGGGGGGCGAGCGAGAGAGCCAGGACAGACAGGCAAATAAGATACACTCCACAGACATTCACAACAGCGACATATCATAAAACTATATTTGCACATATAGTTAAGTTATTACTTGGTTTTCAAAGTGCAATGAAATACAATATTGTTGTTGTTGCTGTTATTGTTGTTTTTATCCTGTAAAGCGTTTTGAGAAGCCACCTTTAAAGGCGATTTATAAAAGCGCTGATTCTTATGGAATGTGTTCCACCGGGGATTCAAAAATTTTTTAGTTTTTTTTAATCGCGTATCTAAGGAAATAGCAGTATAACTTTGTTCATGCACAAACAGTGGCATGTTAAATTATTAATTTGGGTGTCTCCTCTTGCCAGAAAGCTCTAAATTGCATTTTGAGTGCGGTTTTTGACTTTTTCTAAATTGCAACCCATAAATAAAGCTGATACAGTTTAGACTTTGAATTATTTTAAACTGTATTACAGCAGCACAATGGACAATGCAACGTAAATTGCAAAAATGCACTTGGAATCTGTCTAAGTCCAAGCGACAGCAGGACCAGGTCGTCTACAAAGAGCAGCAATTTCTGTAATTAATGCAGATCAGTAAATCAAGGGACAAAACAATTATTGCGCCCGGCTCCTCAATGGGCTTTGACATGCTAATGCATTGGTTTAACAGTCCGGGTGTGGCAATGTTTTTTATTATTGTTATAGAGAAACATGATCAGATTTTCCCCGGTTCAGAAAAAAAGATCTGAAGTACCGTACTGTATACTAGTTTGTCACTCTTCTCATCCCCTCTTTGCTAAATGGCTTTTGAATAGAGTCACATGAAGACAGAGGTGAAAAAGCCCTACACAGCCCTGTCGCAGTACACGAATATAATTATATCTTATAAATTTCTTTAGATACGCGATTCTTTTAATACAGTCTTTGCTGTGCTCTTGGGGATCCTTGTGATATTTCGAGCTCTGGTTGAATGATAAGTGTTGCAGTTTAAATAATTTTCGTAGTTAGAAATTATGGAACGCTCTGTTAAAAGCAAGGGAGTTTTTATGTCCGTTGCAGTTTTTTTGCAACATGAATATAATTATATTGTTATTAATTTCTTTAGATACGCGATTCCATATTATATTCCCTTTTAATCAAATTCTAAAAGTATGCTTGTTGACTCCGGTATCACGTTAGTTAAAGACTTCGATGCTTAAAATGTTTAGAGAGAAATGGAATACTGGTGTGTATGTTTTCTTTAAAGTACCGAGACCAGCCATATACTGTATGTTTAAGTTCCAAAATTAATATCGTTTATGGCCTTCACACGCGTTACAATATGCTCCTATTCTTTTTATGCTCAGGTACTAAGATTTCCCTTCAGTGGTAAAATTCTATATAAATATTCAATACTTAAACGGGCACAGTTAAGACATTAAATATACATATACATACTGTATACAGTACAGTTTGCATATGGTAATATGTTTATGTTCCTAAATCAATCTCTTTTATGAGCATGTGAAAGGCATGGTGAATCGATTCTCAAAAATTACTGTACTTTGCATGATTGGAAACAAATGCGTGATTGCGAAATGCTGTGGTGTTACTTTTACAAAGATGGTCAATGAAAAAAATAATGTGGACCAGGGCAATACTTTGAGTTTGCAGCTTGTCCAAGGTCATTCATTATTAATACTATTAGTAATATCTTCGTTAAAGACTTTGATGGCGACAGCTCAAACATGAGAGGAACATGCGGAAATTCTATTACTATTACTATTATTTTGCTTGCAGTATTATAGGAGAATTTACGGTAACTAGTGGTATTTACCGGTAACTCGCGGTAGACTGCGTAAAGCGCACCGCAAAATAATGCGGTTTCGCCCGCGCATTTTGAATGGGTGCATCTGTACTATTTAATAAATTCATTGAGGTTAGCACATGAAGAGTCAATGAAGAGAATCAATGTTTCACATTTCCCTGTGGAATTTACATTACAAAACACCTTAGCTCTGAATTCAACTCCAAACATCTTGCTTGCATTCCAATAACAGATCATTACAGGTCACGCACAATCACTGTATCCAAAAACTCATCCAACTATGCAAAATACAAAAAATAGGGTAACTTAAAGTAATTAATAAAAATCATGTGATTCCCATAAATGTTCATAATATTTTGTCCTACTGCAAAATATTAGTCTAAGGGGGCAGAGCGCCAGTGTGAGGTTAGCGAAAACCGGAAAGAAAACACACCAAAAGGGGAAACACAAAACAAAAAGGAAACAATAAAAATGTGTCGCTGTGTAAAGCGGCGCCCAGGCTGGACTTACCCTATCTAACAGGGTCCAGCCTGGGAAAAAGTACCTGCTTGGCGGCAGGGACCAGACTGGATGTACCCTATCTAACGGGACCCAGTCTGGGAGAGCAGGCAGGGAGCCCAAGGCCAAAAATAAAACTCAACGTGTGAAAAAGGGAGCCTGGGCACAAACCAACCGGGACTGCTGGTGGATGTTCCTCCCCTTCCAGGGTTTACCCTGCTCGTCCCTTCAGAGGGTATTCATAGTGTCTTTTAAGAGCCTTCACAGCTGTGGCTCGTCCTCAAGCAGCCAGTACAGCTGTGGTTACAAAGGCAATGCGTCGCCCTTCATCCAGGACACACTGAACATGCCCCCCGTGTAGTGCCACACTGCATACAATTAATTTTTAACAGACGGAAAAAAGAACCTGCTGCAATCTCCTTGTTTTTTTCTCCCTCAGTTTTTTATAATACAATTTTTATCTGCAACTCTAAATATGTAATGAACATTTAGTGAGATACACCCTTTGGAAATTTCACTGAGAACAAACTTGGTCTTGAAAGAGAATAAACACCACAAGCAGGAAAAGATTTCTAAACAAATTAACCTAATTTCTTTAGTGCTTAGTAAACACCAGCAAAATTGTTTGCTTTCAATAAAACACACTAAATTTCAGCTGTTGAAAACAAGCCCAATGTGAATGCTTCAAAATAGTTCAGCTGGACAAAACCAGTCTTAAGCTAAGGAATGCAAAGACAATTCACATCAATGCAATGGCTGAAATATAAAATACAGATTCTACAGTCTAAATTAATGAATTCCACATAAACATTGATAACTGTGGACCATGCTCCATTCTGAAAAGAAAACATGGTCCTCAAAAACCCATTTAAAAAAAAAAATTCTCCCAGTTTTCCAATGATTATTTTTAGGTTTATAATTTATGTATTCTTGGTTTTACAAGAAGAATGTAATTATCCTCATGTTTTGTAAGTAAACCTCTACATCTGAATTGAATAGGAATGGAGAGCTGAACATGTCATTAACTCACAACTTCATTTGGGAATCATCATCATCTTCATGAGCATTTCTACTAGAGATGACTTTCATTCTTTTTGATTGCAAGATTCTCCAGTGATAAGTGGTAAAAATCATACAGCTAAATGAATCTGTCACCCAATGGTCAGCAAGCACTACATACAAAAACTTAAAATAGTTCAAAACCAAAAAGAATAAATCGAGCTTACCCAAGTCTGGCTTTAACTCAGTAGGCAGACTTAACTTCCGTGACATCTTTGCTGGAAGAAATAAAATGCCCGTCTTTATAAATACATATCTTGTGGATCCACATCTATTAAAACAGTCCTCCTAATGTAAATTTACACATTAGGTTAATTGTGAACATAAAAGGCAAAAACAATTGACCATTTTCTTTAATATCCTTCTCAACACTTAGCACTTAATGAACAACGTTTTATAGAAACTGAAAAGGTGAAACAGCATTATCTTGCATTCATTTTATATGATCTCACCACGCTCGACAGACAAGACATTAAACGCACAGAAAGCAATCAAGTCATATTCACAGTTTCCTGCAAAGGAATCAACTGTTAAAAAGGCCAGGAATCTGTAATTGCCATACCAATTAAACATGCATTAGACAAGAAGGTTAGAAAGACGAAGCACAGGTGGGAAGGGTGGGCACAAGTGCTGGGACAAAGTCTTCAACAGTGTTCAATGTGTTTCTTTCCAGGTTCTATCATAGAAGGCAGAAGTTCTTCACCATATATTTAAAACCACACTCTTACTTAAATTAATACTTGCATGAAGAAAAGACATGATTAACATTAGGTTTTTCTGATTTCTTTTAGTTGTGCAGAGGAAACCTCAAGACAAAGTTTCTTTGTGTAACATAAAAGGAAATCTTAGCAGCCTGCACTGAAAGGTGTGCCGCATCTACAGCGGGCCTAACTGCTTCAGGTGTATTGATACGGGCTCAAAACTGAGGTGCTTGTAATTAAACCGATTAGCTACTGTACATATAAATATAACTACATTATGTTTATGTTTTGGCTTCCATTACAAAATCACTACAGTTAAACAGTATCCAAAAGTAATTAATCAGTTTTTACACAAATGTTTCTAGTGGCTTGCCTTTGGCAAAAGCAATTCAGTAAATTCATGAAACCATGTTCCTTATAAATAATGACCACCCATTATGTGTTCCTGTTCACCATTTTTTTCATAATCATAATTTTTTTTGTATTATAAAAAGTGAAGGTTTCTTATTTCCTTGATAGCTTGGTAAATACCTCAATAACTATACTTTTGTTGTAATCATTTTTAAACTTTATTTTGAAAAATAACTTAAAGCTGCATGATCGCACCCCATAGAAACATTTTGGTTTGTAAAAAAAACTGCAAACTGGTTTGTCAGGTACATTAGAAAACTATCGACTTTAATCAATTAAGTCAATCAATTTATCAACTTTAATCAATTTCCTAAATCTAATTCAAAACCCAAATTCCTTGACACTGCCTCTGTAGGAATGTCTGTATTCTACAGACAACAGTAACAATAAAAGACGAACACAATCATATCACATGGTATGATGTTAAGTTTACAAAACAAAGACTGAATTGAATCGGAATGAAAAGATGGTGGTACTGGGGTGGGAGGTTCAATTCCTTGCCACTAAACACATTTATTTACACAAAAAAGTGAAGTGTCTGTTATAAAGACATACTGTATGCAGCATGCAATGACTTGGTTTTGCTCATTCTTTTAATTGGTTTTAATGTTTTGTTCCTTACCAACCCGTTAGCACAGCTACACTGCCAACAGTTCACAAACAATAGCTGTTTGCAAGAACAAAATGACATTCATGTCAGCCCATGGTGAACTATGATACAAATTTTCACAATCCCTGCATGAAATGTGACGCCAATCTTACCTCCTCTACCTCCTCCATTGTAGAGTTGCTGATGGTTTGACGTCAACACTTTTAGGGAAGTAAAGTAACAGTGCAGTTAGAAACAAGTCTTGCACTTTGTGCCATGCAATAAATATGATTGTTTTTGTGGAAATCTGGCCTGCATTTTTTGAGCAGAGGTCCAACAACAAGCTGTATGTTCATTTTATGGGGTATATTCATGAAATTCCTTAAAAAGGCAAGAGCAAAAAAAAATTCTTACAAATTCTGTAAGTGTGATCATGCAACTTTAATAGCATGTTTCAAAATTAAATCCATTTCACCCATTCACACCAGATACCAGCTAATGCAGATGCATGGAACAATGAAGAAAGTCATTGTTCCTTATAGATCTACATATAAAGATTATGTTTTAGCTAATTTCCTGCTTGTGCATAATATTTATTGTTTTTGACCAAAACACTGTTTTTTGTATAAACATATTGTATAGGAAATGTATTCAGGATATTATAGTATAATTATAGAAGGTAAGAATGTGTAAGGTATAAATAATGAATATTTTTAATTGACCAGAACTTAGACCCCAGTAACCAAATACTATCAGTGTTGGGAAAAGTAAGTCTCAAAATGACCGACAGTTACAAGCTACTTGTATAAGGCATAAAGATTTTAAAATTAAAAACATTTTTGGACAAAGATAATTTTTAAATGTCAGACATTACCATGGTTTATGTATTATGTATAGTTACTTTAATACTGTATGTAAAGTAATACATTACATTTTTAAATGTAAGTTGGACTAAAGTATGAAAAACATTTTGGGTGAAGCAAAAACATAATCAATTACACATAAGTTATAAGTGGAAGTGATTCCTTTTTTAAAATTATTAAACTGTAATATGACACACACTACATACTATAGATCACTGTAACTTAATATTTCAAAATTATTTCCGTCTGACTATTTAATAATTTAAAAACAAAAATCCTTGTACAAGTAACTTGATGATCTTAGTTTCTCATCTTGAGAGGACTGTTTGGAGTGCTTGGAATGCTTATCGGCACCCCCTTCAACTTTTTAAAGCCGATGCTGTAACCCTATCTTTGGATGGTACTGTACTTGAGCTTCAGTCAAAACTGAAAAATTTGGGGCTGATATGTCATTCAGGTTCGACATTCAATCCACATGTACAACATTTTGCAAAAACATCATTCTTTCACCTCAGAAATATCACCAGGCTATGTTCTATTTAATTGCTAACTGTTGCTGAATGGCTGATCAACCCATTTGTCTTCTCTCGAATTGACTACTGTAACGCTGTACTCTTTGGGGTGTCTAAATCCACACTGAACAACTCCAGTATGTCCAAAATTCGGCAGCCAGAATCCTGACTAGGTCTAGTGCAAGTGATCACATTACTGCTATCCTGGAGTCCTTGTTTGGCCTCCTGTCAAGTTTTGTGTTGACTTCAAAATCCTCATGCTCGCCTACATGGCTTACCACCTCAGTACCTGTCCTAGCTACTATTGTCCCACTCACTACCTTGCAAGGTTCAATCTTCTAAATCTGTCCCCCAAGCCCGTCTACACTCTAGGGGTGACACGGCCTTCTCCTGTCTCCTGAACTCTATTTCTAAGGATTTCAGAGAGTCACCTTCCTTAACTCCTTCAAATCTACAGTAAATTTAAAACCTTCTTAAGAAGGGTCTTTATTTAACTGGTTCTGTTCTGTCTCCTCTCATTGTGTTTTTTCATTGTGTATATTTGTGCATTTTTTGTTGTTATCTGTAAACCCCACTGAGATGCCACCTTTAAAGGTGCTATATAAAATAAAGTTTGTTATTATTATTATTAACTTGTAACTGTACTGGAACATTTTACAAATATAACTTTCCCTAACTACATTTATATTTCTGTAAGAAATGTAATCAAATGTGCCTTGAAATAGCTTTAAAATGCAATAACAAACTTTGCACATCTGTCTACAATTAAGCAGTAATCATATGACACACAGTACTGTACAGAACTTAAACATTAACAATTAAATGAAAAACAAATGTAATATATTAAATGTAATAGACATTTATTTCAGATATCATTGAATTAAAGAAAAATGAACCTACTAAATTAAAATCCATTTGATTACATATCTTTATAACATTTTACTAAATCCAAGCATGTCAATTGACACTGCACAAGACATAATTAAACCTGAGTAGTCTAAAGGTCTAGTTTTGAAATTCTTTGGGTGCTCTTAAAGCCAGTCCAGCCTCAGCTCTGCCCTCCACAAATTAATTCTCTTGTAGAAAGAGCATACCATTCTGCCCTCCCCCTTCATGATCCCTTCATGAAGGAGCTTTGCAGGGTTGCTAGCTGATTAGTTCTCACCTTGCTTCACTCCAAAAATGACAGCAGTCATTTGTGTGGTTAATGGTTTAGCAGGGCACATTCAAACACAAGGAGTTTTTGAATTTCTGATTAACCAAATTAGGAGTAACACTATTGCAGGGCAATACGTTAATAATACATTTTTCATATTTTGGCATCTTTAAACTTACTTATTCTGGGCTTTGCATTTACATTTCAATGACCCATTCCTTCTAGGACAAGGTGGTACGTTCCATTTTTTTCCAACATTTATGTTCAGGAAATTGTCTAAAACAATATTGTAAAATATGTCGTGGAATGTTAAAATCATAAACCTTCTGCTGCATTTGACCTGAATTAATAGAATAATGGAAATAAAGGTTTGTCCAAAGTGCTTCAGCACTGTACGTCATTTAAAGTAATCTATTTTAAACAACAGAATTATGCAATATATTTCTAAGAAAAAATAATTTCAAACATCCACACAGACCTGGGTCAGTAAGTGCACAGACCAAAGTCTTTAAAATGGTTCTACTCCCAAGCAAATTGTAATATATATATAATATATCCTTAATTGTTTTGCCCACTTTACCTTTGGTAGGTGTCCCTCTAGTCATATGTAACATTCAGCATTTAACTAACTGATCAGCAAACCTCACACCACCAAGTGAGTCTTCTGATTTAAGAACAGATGGTGATAACTTGGGGCCAAGTCTGTACAGTATGCCAGGTAATTCAGCTGGTCAAAGCCATTTTCCTGAATGACAAGTTGAGCAACCCAAGAACAGGGCACAGGTGCATAATCATGAAATATAAGCAGATTTCTTGCTAACATCCTCCTCCTCTGCTGCCTAACAGTTTACTAAAAATATTCAACAAATGACCGTAATACACTCCTGTGCTCTGTTTTTATCTGTGGCATATACAGATGCAGCCATTCAAAATGAGCGGGCGATACCACATTATTTTGCGGTGCGCTTTACGCAGTCTACCGCAAGTTACCGTAAATTCTCCTATAGTACCGCAAGTAAAATAATAGTATCCGGAATTTCCGCAAGGTGGAGCTAATAAAGCTCAACCTCTCATGTTTGAGCTGTCGCCATCAGTCTTTAACGAAGATATTACTAATAGTATTAATAATGAATGACATTGGACAAGCTGTAAACTCAAAGTATTGCCCTGGTCCACATTATTTTTTTCATTGACTGTCTTTGTAAAAGTAACACCACAGCATTTCGCAATCACGCATTTGTTTCCAATCATGCAAAGTACAGATTCACCATGCCTTTCACATGCTCATAAAAGAGATTGATTTAGGAACATAAACATATTACCGTATGCAAACTGTACTGTATACAGTATGTATATGTATATTTAATGTCTTAACTGTGCCCGTTCAAGTATTGAATATTTATATGGAATTTTACCACTGAAGGGAAATCTTCAGCATAAAAAGAATAGGAGCATATTGTAATGCGTGTGAAGGCCATAAACGATATTAATTTTGGAACTTAAACATACAGTATATGGCTGGTCTCGGTACTTTAAAGAAAACATACACACCAGTATTCCATTTCTCCCTAAACATTTTAAGCATCGAAGTCTTTAACTAACGTGATACCGGAGTCAACAAGCATACTTTTAGAATTTGATTAAAAGGGAATATAATATGGAATCGCGTATCTAAAGAAATTAATAACGATATAATTATGTTCATGTACCGCAACACAAGAATAGTACACGCTGTACATTGTCTGTTGATAATGTTTCTGTAGTGCTTTTTCAGCACTCTGCATGTGACCTTCCGGTGGCGCTGTGGGTTAGGTTCCTGACTCCCACGTCACACGGTCTGTGATCGAATCCCGCTGGAGCCATGAATGTTTTTTAACAAACATTTCTTTGAAAAAATGAAACGTTTCCCCGAGTCAGAGATTAAATAAAACCTCACTCGCACCAAACAAATTTATATTTCTAAATATCACAACATGATCGAATTTAAGTCATTTTAATAACAATGAATAGTCACCTAGGCGTTACAATATAAACATTTATATTGATTTAAATCGCGTTTTGATTTAAATTGCAAACGTGGGTTTAAATATATGTGTTTTCTGATTCACAATCAGACAAATGCAACATAAATTGATATCTTTGTCTTCTAAGTATCTTAATAAACTTTCAGCATAGCTTTCTCCCCGTTTAGATTTATTTTTCTTGGGATCTTGGGATCGAACGTGGAAAGATTAGATTGTAATCCTTTTTATTTTTTAAATTCATTTTAGAAAAGTGTAATCTATACTAAAAAGCTGTACACCACCTGCTATAAAGATACAGATTGTAATACTTTCGGGTTCGGATAGGACAGACACAAGAACTCAGACTTGTGGAGTTAAAGCAAGTTAAAGCCTTGATTTTATATATCACCTTTAAAAGTGGCATCTCAAAGCAAAGTAAATACCCAACACTGATTGTACCCATCTGTCATGCTAATAAAGCACCTTGACTTGAATTGAGAGAGAGAGGGGGGGAGGGCGAGCGAGCGAGAGAGCACAGCCAGGACAGACAGGCAAATAAGATACACTCCACAGACATTCACAACAGCGACATATCATAAAACGTTTGCACATATAGTTAAATTATTCTTTGTTTTTCAGGAAGTTAAAAAAACACTTGAATTACTTATCCAGTCTCTCGAAATAAAATTATTTTTCAAGCAATGCAACTAACGTCGGGCAACGTGTTTTTTTTAATCCAACATTGACAGCCACATCTCTTTTTTCTCTATTTGAATTGTGGCGATTCAAACAACCTGGGATAACAAGTGGTCTCAAAGTCACCGAGCTCACAGAGCTTCAACAACAGATGACAATTCCCTTAGTCCTTCCTTAGTCTTCCTGAAATTGTCAAATTATGAGTGAATAAAAGCATTTTATTAAAAAGTTAATACAAATTATTTTTTTAATTATTTGTTTAATTAAAAACTCCCTTGCTTTTAACAGAGCGTTTCATATTTTCTAACTACAAAAATTATTTAAACTGCGACACTTATCATTCAACCAGAGCTCGAAATATCACAAGGATCCTCAAGAGCATAGCAAAGACTGTATTAAAAGTATACTAGTGACAAACTAGTATACTTAAGATCTTTTTTTCTGAACCGGGGAAAATCTGATCATGTTTCTCTATAACAATAATAAAAAACATTATTTTACATATCACCTTTATGTGATATCACCTTAAGGACAGCACATACAGGTTAATTGCACAATGGACCGCGCAAAGAAATTTAAAATAGTCTTCTTTAGGTGTGAGGGCAGGAGTGGATTGCAGAAGGCATAATCAGCAAATTAGGAAAACAAAGAATAGGACAGGTGAGACGTTTATACAGAGAGCGAGTGATCAGAAAAAGGAACAGCTGTTACGCCCAGGTTTTACGCTCTCTCTCTGCTGAATGAATAAAAGCATTTTATCAAAAACGTGTTTGTGTTTGTCTGGGTATTTACTTTGTAATCTGTGGTTTACATCTACTGTATTGCTTTGAGATGCCACTTTTAAAGGTGATATGTAAAATAAAGTTTTTTATTATTGTTATAGAGAAACATGATCAGATTTTCCCTGTTTCAGAAAAGACGATTAAAATCTGTAATCTTTCCACTTGTATGTCATCGGAAAATACAAGAAGTTTCTGTTTTGTGTAAGGATGGTATCAAAAAGTAATCCAAGTGGTGAGAAAGCTGTGCTCCTCAAAGCGCTTTACAGGATAAAAACAATAACAACAATAGTGTTAGGCTGGGCAAACGATTTTTTTTATAAATACAAAATGAGATATAATGATGTGACATTAACGAGTACAACCCCCTTCTCTGTGGGAGTGCTGGCTGTGACGAACTAAACCGGTTTCACAGGTATTTTCAAAGTAGAAGGGGGCGAGATTTCCAGCGAAAGACACCTCCCCCCTCCAAAACCAAGGAAGTACAGTACTTACTAGTTAAGAAAGCTAGGCTCCTCAATGAAATCGCTTTAACATGCTAATGCGTTGGTGTAACAGTCCGGGCGTGGCAAGCTTCTAATGTCAACTCGACTACGGCAAAAGGCACCCTTCTTTCATTGGAAGACAATGAACATATTCTAGCCCTAAATGAATTAATAGCAAACATGGTTTACATAAAATACATTTTTCCAAGAAAGTTTATAATAATACGATCTATAGTTGAAATCTGAGCCTTAATAAAAAGAAAAAGCATTTTCAGAGAGCAATTACGTTGTGTTTATGTAGAATAAGTGATTAGGTTTATGAGCATTACTTATTCGTTTAAAACGCTATATAAAATAAAGTTTATTATTAATTTGCTGGACAGAGCGGTGAACATTATTATGCATAAGACAAAGATAACGATCCTGATCAGTTTAGAAATCTGTGTACGCTGTAAGGTTTTTACTTCTTAAACTTTTAAAATACACGTTTCGAATAGAGAGAAATCCTCTTCCTGGTACAGTATGTATAGCAAACCAGCACGTCTTTTTTCTCCAATCAGAGGGGTGTCAAATGGTGTCAGCCAATCACCATTCTGAAGCCCTACCATAATCTCTGGTATGGGGAGACCCCAGAATTCTGTCCCATAGTTTAGATATTTGATAGATACTTTTATTGATCCCGTGAGGGAAATAAAGTAAATCATTTTCATTTTAGGAAATTTTTAAACACTCGGTTAAAAGCAAAGGAGATTGTCTGTTATAGTGGACATAAAAACAAGAGTTCCCTGGCATTATATCCTAGAAGACACAGACCGGCACCAGACCGGGAGAATGCCCTCAGCGTAAAAGAAAATGCCTGATGAACTAGGGATTGGACAGTTTCCAAGTGCTTGTACAATTGATGGAAATGTTCAAATAAATGTGCAAAAGAAATAAACAAAATAATCATTTATTTCTTTATCATATTGGCTAGCTAATGTCCTCTCTTTGCTAGTTAGTGGCTGTGTTTCTGCGTTGGGTAGCAACAGATGACTGTTCTCAGGCGGAAGATGTACAGTAAACAGCTTAATTTTCACGTTAAATAATTTTTTTAAACTAAAATTCATTCTATACAGCGATCGCATATTTGGGTACCGTTTCATAAAACTTTCATGCTTAAAATGTTTAGGGAGAAATGGAAGACTGGTGTGTATTTTTTCTTTAAACTACCAAGACCAGCCATACACAGTTCAGTTTACGTACATACAGTAATGTTTATGTTCCTAAATTAATATCGTTTATGACCTTCTGATGCGTTATGCTCCTCTTCTTTTTATGCTCAGCTACTAAAATTTCCCTTTAGTGGTAAAATTCCATATAAATATTCAAAACTAAGCGGATTAAAATGTGCACAGTAAAGACATTAAATGATTAAATCTTTTCACTACCAACCAATGCACCACGAGTGCCCCTGTCAGTCATTTTGGCCAGCCAATCACTTACCGCGGTGCCCCGCGGTGGCTTGTGGGTAGTTTAAAGTACCGCGGGTTTGTACCGCGCATTTTGAATAGCTGCATCTGTATTCAGTCATAGATCTATTAAGAAAGCCTCCTAGAGACATCATGGATGGTAGAGATTCCCCATGCTTCCGTTGCATGGATATTTATTTGTTTCTTCCACGGTGCTGCTTCATGTGCTTTGACGTGAAGATCTGATTGCACTAAATTCTCATCCTTGGCAATTGTCATCTGTGATCACATCAGCAAGGCTTCTAGACTTCATCTTCAGGGATTCATACCCATTCTGGAATTTAGCTGACTGCTTTGCTGCTATTGGCTATTTGTCATTAAACTCATCAACCATTTGTTGATGGATTTCAGTGGGGTTTCCACCTACAGTACAGTAAAATTGACCAGAAACTGGATACCCAAGCTCAAAAGTTGTGAGACCAATGATGTCAACTGTTGTTCTCCAGCCAAGGAGAGAAACAGGAAAACTTTTAACACTGTGAAACAATAAGCTGTTCAAACAAGCATGACCATGATTGCTGTAGTAAACTTACTCCATTAACTCAATGATACAGATAATTACACATTTTTATATTTAGAGATAGATGAGTCCATTTAAAAATATTAAACATGTTCACTTCCTTAATTAGTTTTTTCATTTTTCATGTCTACAAAGTTAATTTCTGCTGTGGGGGAAAATGATTTTTACAAAAATATTTAGCACATTTTCCTAAATACAGTATAGTCACTTAATTTGATCAGTTCAACACAGGTACCTTTTGCAGTTTAAACATCTAAATATCACAGTGCCTGTAGTGTCAGCAGCAATACATTTTAAACAGTAAAAGACATTAGTAAGACCTCAAATATCTGGTGAATAAAAAGCTGGTGAAAGATACATTCCCTGAAACATCCCAGAAATTGGTAGCACAGGGCTACACACGGTTCTTTGTACTAAGGAGTTTTACTGTTATGTATTTTACTTTAGGTTATAGGCATTAAGTCATTTTTACTAAGGATTAATTCCACTCTTTCCCTGATTATTGCCACTCATAATAGAAAATAGTGTGTACCCGACACCTCAGATTAGGAAGAACTGAAGGGCTGTGCATTTTCCCCATTAAGCATTAAAGTAAGATTTGAAAGGAATAAAGCAGTGTGTTTAGATCATCCTTTAATTACTACATTTATGTTAGTGGTGGAAAAAAGAAGCCAGTGAATTAGTGGCAAGTCAGAACATATTTTTTATATTTTGTGTTTGTCATACCTAGATCACTCACTACCGTCTTGGAAAACATTCTGCTTTTGGTCTTCACTGCAATTACATTTTAAATAAAACACAACAAAACAAAGCATGAACAGCTATGTAAAACAAATTGAATGAATAAATCAAGAAAAAAATATACATGAGTAAATTATTTGAATAAAATACAATAATTTACCCCTTTTTATAATATTAGGCAGTTTATGGTCTTCATCTGAATTGTAAGGTGAGGCAGAGCCTACAGAGTAATGACAAATATTAGATAGAGTACATATGATTTCACTAAGATTAAGATTTCAGAACAATGTTTTTTTCTTATGAATGCATGCTGAAATTATCACATTAGGCAGAGAAATATTTTACTTATTATTCGATGGTAAGAATATCTAAAAAATAATTTTAGTTTAACACCATAAATATCTTTGATAAAAAATGGTTTCACAGTCAAAATTTGTATTTTTCTTAAATTTATTAATTAATATTTTTATAGAGAAATTTGTTAATACCACTATTACGTATATTACGTATTTTAACCTAAAATGTAACCGATCTAAAGAAACTTTCTCAAATTTAAAAAGGCAAACTGGAGCCATGCATTTTTTTCAGAAAGTGAAATAATATAATAGTATTTTTTCTATCAGCAAAGATAAAATATAAGTTGTGCTGTACATAAGACAACCGTATGACAGTAATAGCAATTAATGCTAAAATTCTTTAATGCAATAAATATGAATTATCTAGAAACAAAATGTAGAAAACTTCCCTTTTACATTGTAGAACTCATAACAAAGAAAAGTCTGTATTGGGTAAATCCTATTCAGCTTTAATAGAAAACTCACTTATTGCTGATGAATTCATATACAATAATACACTTGAAGAAAAGTCAGCAAATTTAAAATTGTATTAAATAAGCCTGATATTAAATTAACTTCATCTGAAGAAAAAATGTGATATAAAAAATGTCCAAAAATGTAACAAGTTGGAATAAAACATCAATTGTCCACTACAATTACACTACTTAAGGACATCTTTCTATAATAACTAAACATATGGTAACATGTGAATACAGAGCTGTCCAGGTCTGATGAAGGTAAAACTTTTGCCTCAGTTTTACAATTAAGGATAAATAATTTTAGCTTGCATTTCTTTCTCTGCCATCCTTAGTTTAGACCTTTTCTAACTGTGAAATATCACCCAACATCTTTTAAACTTTCTTCATAATAATAAAGTCATTACAACTAATAAACAATCAAACTGAATGTTATTTACAATGTCTAAAGTTTAATTAAACATTTTTAAGAATAACAGTATTAAAATGTAAATATTATTTAAACTTTAGATACTTTTAAAATGATGTAAACATATTTTATTCCACTGTACTCTACTTACTAAATATCTGATGTTTAAAAACTGATTATTCTACTATACTGTGTAAATAGTTTTAACAGTATCATACTGTGTGAAATATTTTATTACAGGATCCATTTAAAAAATAATTTTGTAGTATCTATATTTCCAGGCACCCTTAGACTATACATTCCAATTAGAACTTCTCACTCTTGCTCCATAATGATATTTAACAAATGTCTTGTGCCAAGTTAGGCCAAAAGCTTTTAAAAGCACCTTCTCTCCCACTTATAAAGATTTTGCACAAAACTGAACTCTTTACTGGATGTAAGATGCACTTTGCCAGACATATATGGATTTTTGCATAAGTAAGCCAATTGTTTTAACAACCTCTTTGTGTGTCGTTTCTTGCCATGATCCATTTTCTGATTCTGTGGACTTTTGTTCCTTCACAAATCCATTTATGTATACAGAGAACAATAGGCATTAAGTACTCATCTCCAGATTGATGGCACTGCAACTATTCATTTTGTACAGCTTTCTAATCAGTAATAAAATAAAGGTCAGGCATATATAGATAGGCTTCTACAAAACAAAGACCTACTCTTAAAAACAAGTTATTTTTCCAATTAAATGTGATGTAACATTTTTGCAAAGAAGAAGAAAAATGCTGACAGAGTTCATGTGCTTTGATATTTTTGCTCCAGGAGACCATCACATTTGTTTTAGGTCCCCTTGAATGTCATCTCTGCCAGGCTAAATTCACTAAGACTATAATTTCACATGTACTAGGTACATTCTCCATTAAAAGGCAGAATAAATGGTTTAAACTAACTGGACACTTTAAAAACAATCGGTCTGTAACAATTAGACATTAAAAGCAGAGACATTTTACCTGAAGTTGGTGATTTGCACCGATCTTCTGAAGTTGTGGATCCCTCATTGATATCACACAGACCTGCTAAAGCACACACGTTAATTAGCAGAAACCAGTATGCATCATGTCTTGAATTATGAAAAGCCTACAGTATATTACCCCAGTAACCAGTCTTTAAAACAGAACTACTATATGACATAAAACCAGTTTTTTTAATGATGTCATACTAATTGTGGAACAATATTCAAAGATGCAGACAATACTGAAGAATATAAATTTATATTCAGAGAAAATACTTACTCCCAGATCCCTAAAGCAGTACAGAAGGGTTGAGGCGCAATTCTAAACACAGTTTATCCCTGCCCGAACCTCTAAGGGACAGTCCATACATTCTCATGCAGGGAGATGGGGGATCTTATCTAAGGCTTTGTTTCAACATGAGCTATGGAGGATTGCTCTGTATCTGACATTTAGCCTTTAGCCTGGATGATACCCAAGCAATAACTTTAATTATCTGTTCACTGTGTCTGTGAAAAGGCTCTTAGAAATAAGTGAAAGTTTAACAATGGTATTACACAGAAATGGCCAACTAGTGTAAAACTCCCTCAGTTCCTCTGCCTGCTTAAGAAAGAAAATCTAACTCTGAAGGTAATTTATAAAGCATTGGAACTGATATTTGGTACCTCAATAAGGCAAAACCATTGTATCTTTGCAAAGTGATACTATAGCGGGATGCAAATATTAATGTGTTTATACAGATTAATGTCTGCTACTGGCTCATGTTTTGTCCAGAATTTCACATGATCGAGAGCTTTCTGCTATTCTCCAGGAATTAAAAAGAGGTGTTTAAGACAAATGGACAAAAAGTTTTAAACAGTTTAGATGCCATTTTTGTCAAACAATTAAGAACGTTAGGCAAGTGCAGTAAGGCATACACTCGTGTGGAAGAACACTGATAGTCCTATAACAATACATCAAATACAATTCAAGGACTCTAGGATGAAATGCCAACTACTGCACATATGAATACAGTTAGTTCTGAGCAATGCGTGTTTTGAACACTTCAGAAGCAATAGAACTTATGTTTTTAATAACTTATTAAGTTTTGAATGTACATTTTAAAACCAATAAGAGAACATTATACTGACAGGACTACTGCATGTTGTATTCTGTGGTCATGCCATTTTCTTCTACGCTGGAACACTTTAGAACTACATTTCCTGTTATTCGCGGTCAATTAGCAATTAGCACACAATTAGCACCTTATATCTGCATTTATATTAAACACCCCTGGTGCATCTGTCTATTAGCAGCATCGCTATAAGTGAACGTCTACATGACACCTTTCTCCGAAGCATGACTGGCACTGGAATATTTTAGAAACGTACAAGTGACATTTCAGTGAGACATCATGTGACTGGGGGACATTCCAGCAAAGCCAATTCTTTATTTTACTGATCACTGTAGAACCATGCCATGGCTGTGTCCAGGACAGGGACTTTCTTGTTACAAGTTTAGAACTGCTCAATGTGTCGTATAAAATACTCGAGAGCTAACATACTGTATGTTCCAATGAATAAAATGAGCCTACTATTTTCCATATGTGTGTTTCAAATAATATGTATCGTGTATGGACGCCTGAAACCTTTCATCATTACCTTTTATGTGAATTTCTGTTGCAGTAAATAAAACTAATAAATCACAAAGATTTAAATGGATGATTTCTAACTTAAACAAATTTGTCATGCACAGATATATACTGTATGCAGATATACTGTGCTAGCAATCTACTGTAAATACAGATACTCAAGTTTCTATACACATCAATATTACATAGATAATATTACGTATAGTGTTTTATACAGATATACACTAATATGTAGTTTTAATTGTTGTGTAAGTTCCCTTACTTTTTTTATGAAATTACGTATGACTAATCACTTATTTACCATGAAGCTTGCCTGGAAAAAGAAGCTCAAAGGTATTTTGTGAGCCGTATTGATATACTTAATGTCAATCCTGACGTTCTAAGCAATTGATTATTTGCTTACAAACTTCAACAAATCCTTGCATAAAAATATAAAACCAACAGTATCCTCCTGACTGAGCTTACGTTGGCAGCACAAAGCTACTTTTGAATACTGATGTGAATTAAATTAGCTTGTCAAAATGGTATTTTAATTTATGCAGTATGCCGTTGCTAGGCCACTGTATCCTATTACATAATACAGTTTATATTGTTTCATAAAATCAGAAATGCAATTTGGTTCTAATTCTGTAGGTGGCAATATGACATTAAAAGTGTACACAGTGAAAGCAACTAATGGAGCAAATGGTGACTGAAGCATTATTTCTTTTTTCCATTTATGATCTACACTAAGACAAATTTTCCTTGTGATTTAGATTTTACATATGAAAACCAATGCTTCTTATTCTGAAGATAGGATAGCAAACACTCTTTGTTATAAAACACATCAATTTATAACTGTTTTAACTGAATTTTGGACAGGATAAGAAAATACCAGTACCAGAAAAGACCGAGATGTCAGAAAAACACAAACAAGGGCTGTCACGTGGCTCAATAATTATGCAGGATTTAGAATCAAGCTTCCTACTGTATTAATGAGATTAAGAAACTGCAGTCAAAAAGGACTTTTCTTTTCTAATGAATGCTCCTGAAAGATACATCCAAGCTAAGCCCCAGGTCAGACACATCTAAGGATTATTTACTCAAACTATTGTAATACTTTAATAACCTATTATTGCTCAGGAACAGAAAAACACATTCACAATCTTGCCCCAGGTATGGCTGGAGGACAGGCATCTTTTGACCAAGGGCTGAGAACACAAATAGTATTTTTCTACTATTTTTACTATTGGCTGTGCATTACGGTGCAACGCACATGCTTAATCACAGGTTAACTGTAAGAGTCATCTGACTCTTCTCTACAACTGGATAAACAATGAGAGATGAGCCTCATCTTCCTTTCAGTGTCTTAGGAAAATGTAAACAAAATTATTCATTTGTCTACAGGTAACTAATTTATGTATACTTTTAAAAACTGCAAAACAATAGTTTAGCCTTTAGTCAACTGGGGGAAGTGCTTGGAAAATTTATGAAGGTGGCAATAAATAAGAAAAAAACATTCCAAACAAATAAGCTTTCTTATTACGAGCACAAATACTGTATGAATGGCAAAAACAGCAGCAGCCAGACAACGAAGAACTACTAATATCAGGTGACTTACTGAGATAAGAGGAGCGCAGTTTTTTCACAGATTCAGAATATAGGTTAGAAAGGCCACACATGCAAGATGCCACTGCCAGCATACCTTTATGTTGCCATAGAAGAAGATGAGGACAACACAACAACGTAAGAGACAGTAAAATGAAAAAGAAAAAAACTTAAAACTTAAAATCATGAAGCACTTTCAGGCCTCCAGCTTTCTGGAGCCTTCAAACTGAAAACACAATCTGCTGTATGTGAAAACGTTTCCAGAAAGAAGTGGCCACAGGCTTCCCTTCATCCCGCTGCGTGGATGAGGCAATACAAACAAGCACATGCTTCTAGGAAGAGAAAAAAGACATTGAAAGAAAGCTTAAGGTAGACGATGCAGACAAGATGCACAAAGAACTTAAATTACTGAAAAACAAAACACTGACAAGAGATGTTCCTAGCTGTGTAACACAACTGTGGCTAGAACAAACGAGATGGTGTAGGGACTATAACCTATCTTATTACTTTTATGTTGAAATTAACTTTCAGAATAGAGTACTTAAAAACTTGGAATCTAAGAAAAAGTCTGTGTGAGAAAAAATAATTGTACAAAAGTGCTTGTTTGTAGTTACGCTTTAATTTTGAGCATTTAGAACTGAAAATGATCAGAATTGTGATAAGTGTTCACAAAGGCAACTGGAGAGTGTGTTCACATGACAGATACACAAACCATTTCTCTAAGCCTGTCTACAGTAAATATTATATTTTAATAAGCCTGGAGAAAAAACTTGTTCTGTAACTGCTTAAATCAATATTTGTTCAAGAGTTTTTTTCTTATTTTTTAAACTTCAATAGACTGCAGATCTGATGTCAGGCATGACAACTATAGACTGTAAATAACATGTATAGATGTTATAAAAAGTATTTCAAAAGTCCTGTAACCTTCCTTAAATCAACACCAATATACCGTAATAACTCTAAATAAAATGCATAAATCACAATGGAATGCTATCAGAGTGCAAAGTGCTGTAGTAAATGTGGCAAAAAACTCTGTGGCTATGGATCTGCGCCTGTGGCTGGAAGGTTGTTAGTTCGTACCCCGCGGCTGGCAGAGGAATCCTACTCCCTTGGGCCCCTGAGCAAGGACCTCAACCCCAGCTGCTCCAGGGGCACTGTATAAATGTCTGACTCTGCGCTCTGAAGCACCCCAAGCTTCTCTCCCTGTGTGTCTCATGGAGAGCAAGTTGGAGTTTGTGAAAAGACAAAATTCTTAATACAAGAAATTGTATATGGCCAATAAAGAGATCTTCACTTATTCTTTTTGGAGTTGTTATACAGTATCTTGTTAAACTTTTGTTAATTAACTCCATCAGTAAAAACATTAAATGTCAAACATGTTTGTGCTAAAAATCATTAGTCCTACTTTTACACCAAAACACAAAATTCATACAGCTATTTTTTTCCATTTTACTCATGCTTTACTTATTGTTTTGAAAAATGAATAATCTGCCCGTGGAGCCCATGTGGAAAAAAGAAAAAATAACTTTCCTTCATGGCCTAAAAATAACTGTAATAAAGGGAGAGAAATACTAACTGTAAATGGCAAAACACTGCTGTTACCTAAACTCTGAAAGGTGCTCCAGTGGAGAAAGAGAGAATATCTTTTGGGGTTTTAAATTTAAACAGTGACTTTAAATAACATTCTTGCAGAACAGTGTTCTGAGTTCACGTGTTTATATCTGCACCAACATATCACAGATGTAAGAGAAAGCTAAATATTTTACTTTATGACGTAGTTTTTTCTACCTTACCTCCAGAAGGCTGTCTTGTTTTGCGAGGAGACCTTGGTTGTCTTTGATAAGGATCATTGGATCCGTATAACTCGACTGTCCCCAGGTTTAGTAGTATAGTCTTCTGAAGGTAGTCAACAATTGCAAGGCCGTTGCTATTGCCAAAAACCACACTACAAAAAAACATAATTTAACAAGATTTTCCATGTCCTTTAGACAATCTTCTATTCAATATGCATCACAGAGCATCTTCTAAGCTTTCTGCCAAGTTTCAATCATCCACAAACATAAGTGGTGTTACTACTTTTTTGTACACACAACACGTTTGACTAAAAGAAAAAAAAATCTTTGTATAAATAATTCTCAGGGGAGAAAAATATTTCAAATATAGTTGTAGGGATAGATTTGAGTTTTACGTTCCATTATATTCTGCAATATAGTACAAAAGAGCAAGTGAGGAACATGTGCTGTGGAGATATTTCTCTTGAATTTACTGTACTGTAAATTAAATGTTAGTAATTCACATACTGCTTGAATGCTTGGTATTTCCTGTACTTACAGTCCATATGATGAATTCACCCCAAGGCTGGTTATCTGCTGTGGAGGTTCTCCACTGACCCAGACCAGTTGAATAACAAGTTCCACCTGGTAACCGGCAGACTGCTTGAGTGGAGTGCTTCTCACTCTGTACAAAAGGGGAACGCAAACATGTCTGCACTGTTCTGTCACTGGAGAATAAAGGTTTAATTCTGAAATAGAATGCACAGAAACTATTGACATGCTATAATGTTTGTATTTCCCTCTGCTGTGTTTTCATTATTTCCTATTTACTTAATAATTCATTTTCTCAGATGAGGGAAAGGTAAAAAAGAAAGACTATGACAATTAAAACAAGTGAGGCCCAACAGAGCCGTCAGAGTGTTTAAAACCATTTAGTTCTGGGAAAACTGGAGAAATAATAATTGCAAAGAGATACAATTCAACAATCTGTTTCTTTTCTGATATTAAAAGCTTAATGATAAGAAGCTCACAATACATTCAATAATAAAGACTGAAAAATAAAACTAACAAACATTGCATAAGAAATAAATGTAACAGACAAGTTCTTACTGTCTTTCAGCTTCAGCAAACTACGCAAAATCTTTGCCTAGATTCTCTGGCTTGATCCAGTAAAAAAACTGGATAAACCTCAGGGAACATTAAAAGCATTTTACTTTGTAGCCTAAGACAGTAAGAGATACTTGCCAGTATGGGTTCTGAGCTCAGATGCTGGAGAATAAAGAATATCTGCAGTGTGCATTTCACTGAAGATAAGGCAGAGCAACAGGCTGAAGCCTGAAAGCAGCAGGACAGTGTGAGAAAAGCAGGTGGAAGAGTGAAGTGAGGAGCTGTTAAAGGAACTGCGTACTTGAGGCAGGGCACATTGTCCCGGATACCATCGGAAGAGCTGCTGCTGGTGGATGGGTGGGAATGGGGGGCGCTGGACTGGGAGTTGGAGGATGCCCCTGGGGTTGGCAATGTAGGGACCTGCTCACCCTCTGGGGACTCAATGTCATTGAGTTCGTACTGAAGCCGGACTTCAAGTAGCTGGTCAGAAAAGAAAAATCTTTGTAACACCTGATTACGAAGCAAAGATCACATGAACACTTCAACATTACATAAACATTAAATTTAAAGTATAGAAAATGATATACATTTATAACTATACATATATTAAATACAAAATAAAAGGCAAATCCCAATATTCAGTAAGGATGTAATTTTAAACTCAATTTGAACAAATACTGTTTGGGCTAGTTCTGTGTCATACAAAGAAAATCTTAAAAGAGAAATATCAAACATGACCTGGAGAATATCTGGCTCTTGGCATTTGATTCACTAGTGTTAAGCATACCGAGCATCAAAAGAAACATATCCCTTATAGCTAACAAATTCAGGAAGTTATCAGGAAAATATTGTGTAGCAAGTGCACTGGCATTGTATTATATATACACATATATCCCGTATAATCTCATTATAAATATAAATTAATTATCCTGAATAATACATCGCCATCTCTCACGAAATCCACTGTCCCACAATCAAAATGAGAATATGCATTGCCTTTTGGAATGTTGGCATATCAGAATGAGCTAGGAGGAAGTGCATGAAGCGAGGACCCAAGACTGGACTCAATGTAGTGCTGTGCAGTCAGGATGCCATCAATCACTATAAATGGAGTTGTGTACTGTAGCTACAGTACTCTTATGGTCAGACTATCATACTTGGGCTGGTCTATTGATCTTGGTGAGGTGTCATGACTTGTAGTCTCCCAGATAATGGCCTATCATTATCAGGTTAAACATCTCTCTCTGTGAATGTCCCACACAGCGAACAACAGTCCAGCCTCCAGCTGGCTAATGGCATGAAGGCATCACTTGCTTGGTATGACACGCATATTGATCCTTTTGCTGTGTTTTTCTTTAATGATTTTCACAATGTTTGGCATTCATAAGTCAAAGTCACTTCATTGTCTCTGCCCAGTCAACTCTAACTAAATAAGGAGATTAAAGACTTATGCAACAAAACCATCTGACACCCCCCAAATTTAAGCAATATCCAAACGCTTCAGCTTATTTATAGGATTTTTTTTAAATTCTGGATTATGTCTTTCCCTATATATCCTAGAACAACTAGGGAGCAGTCACCACCCAATTCTCTGCATTTTATGTTTGTTTTGGAACTGTGCACAAAGAACACACAGTACGTAACTACCATGACCTTAGCATTAAACAGAGGGCAATCTCAGCCACACTTATAATGTCCCAATCAAAATATCCATCGAGCATCAGAGCTTTAAGCAATTCCAAATAACTGAGTCCTAGCCAGTATGTGCTGCCCTGTAGCTGCTGTGGGCAAATCAAAAGTTAGAAGTTTGAAACACGATACACATTTGCTCAAGCAACAAAACACATGCTGCATTCTGATCAGAGCCTCTTTAAGGCAAGGTCAATAGCAATCTTCAAGGTTGAGAAAAGAAAAAATCCTCAAATATATTTCAAATATAAGAATATAGTAATATATTATATTATATTAAATATAGGAATCAAATATATTTAGAATTCTTAAATATTCTTTTAAGAGTCATAAAACCCCCTAGGCAAAAAAGATAAGATTGCTAAATTTCATTTAGAAAGACCGTTGCGTTGGTGCAGTGGATTTGGTGCATGACTCTGGGACTGCAGAGGTCTGGGTTCGACTCTGGCTTAGGGTACAAATATAGCCATATCACCCTGCAACTCACAACTAGCAGCCCACTGCAGCTAAGCAGGTGTGAGCCTGGCCAGTACCTGAGTGGGAGACCTACTGGGAAAAACTAAGGTTGCTGCTGGAAGAGGTGTCAATGGGGCCAGCAGGGGGCGCTGCGGTCTATGTGGGTCATAATGCATAGCAACGGGGACACTAAACTGTATAAAGGCCCTGTCCTTAGGATAAGACATTAAACCAAGGTCCTGACTCTCTGTGGTCATTAAAACGTCCAGGGCATTTGTGTGGTGAGCTTTCCGGCACACTATGGCTGTCGTCACATCATCAAGGTGGATGCTGCACATTGGTGGTAGTGGAGGGGAGTCCCCATAACTTGTAAAGTGCTTTGAGTGAAGTGTCCAGAAAAGCACTATATAAGTGTAAGTAATTATTATTATTTCCATATGTTTTAAAAGGATCTAATGATTATCCCTGGGATTGTAAAAATGATGCAGCACCACAGATCATGCCTATGATCTGCCTGCACCTATAACTGCACCTATAACTTTCTTTAACAAGAATTTGTTAAAAACAAAATGCATACCACAAATCACCTCAGTTCTTTCACAACCTTAATGTTAAAAATACATAGAATATTAGAACCCAGTATAACAGCATTCCACAAAAATAAAGAAATAATTCTCATTTTAAACAAATGGGAATTTTACCACCAAAGAGTTAAAAAACAACTCTAAATACCTCAGCAAAAATATTTTTTAAAGCTCTTTTAAAACCTGAACAGGAAACTACTGTACCTCATTTTAAAGTAACTCTGTTCAATACATAGCTATGAATCCAAAATGCTTAAAGCAGAACTGCAACAGTATTTTTATATTTCAGGGTTAAAAAGAATCAGAATTGATTAGACCATTTCAAACAACAAGTAAAGTAAAATGTACACAGTAACCTGTAAAACCTCCAATTTACATAACAAAATTTCCAGGTATGCACAGCGCAATTCAGATAGAGGTACCAAAATGTCTGGTGAGATGAAGCCCTTTTCCACTGTAAACAAGCAGGATTGTGAATACATCTCTTTCAATCCAATAGAAATATTGCTCTCGACTTTGAAATGGTTTTGCCGACAAATATAACTTTCTTGTTCATTCTGCATGCAGATCATGTTGAAACGTTTCCACGGTGAAGTGTTTGCTGCTCAACCTGTACATATTGGTTTGCACATCATATTACATTAGTCATTACAGCGAAGAATGAGAAGGAAGGGCTTCACGTCACAATTCTTATGAACTCTTGCTCTTGCCTGTGTCAAGACCAGTGGTTTGCAACAACAATGGCGATCATACTTTTACAAAGTACACAATTTTGTGCTTAATTTAAAATTAGTGATTCTGTCAATTCATTTATTTTGATAACAAGATTTAATAACTGGCATGAGAAATTGGGACTGCAGTTCCCCTTTACAATATGGTGAACATTCCTAATTAAATCCAATGGAACTATTCATATTGATTAATTAATTCGCATCAAAATAAGTAGACTGATAAAACTCAAGAATAGGCAATAATTAGTAGAAATAAAGCATTTGCTTTACAACATCAACCTAGTTGTCATTCTGTTAACACTCAAGCTACACTGTTGAATATTTGAGCTGCCTGCTGCAGAGGATGTTTCAGCTGTCACTGCACAAGCACTCCTCTAAAGAAGCGCAAGGGCAATGTGTTATTGTCAGGAATTGCCAGTCTTCAATCCCTGATGATTCTATTCCAGATACTACAAGGTAATTTATATTTTAACACTTAGCTCTGAATTGATTGCAGACATTTATACTGTAGATGTACATTGAGCCTGTGTAAAAAGCATGACAGAAAAGTAAACCACTACATAGTTGTAACATGATTCTGCATTTAACCTTGACATCTCATACATCTTACTGGTGTAAAACAAACACCAAGGTTTTGACTTCACATTGCAAACACTGCACTTCCTACAAGTGATTTCTCTATCAGCCTCACTGTCAGTGTCAGTCATGGTAAAGGGATACCCTGTGCTAATCGCTTCAATTTGCTCCAATTAAACACTGTATAAAACATCACACAGCTCTGGGTTCTCACAGCACAGAGCAAATCATCATGATGACAGCTTTTTGGAGCTGACTGCAGTTTGCAGTGACCTTGGGACCTATGCAGTGAATTCTGGGAGTCTTATCAGTAGTATTTACATTCATGTGACAGTGATTAATTTTCTTCTCTTTCTATCTTTTGTAATTCTCTTCAATCCCCTCATAGGCACAAGAGCACTATCAACCTGAGAACAGCAGTTAGTTTCTTGGCAGTACCTGCTGCTGCAATGCCTGAATACCTCCACTTCGCTTATTTTACAGACTGAAATGGCTGAGCTCTAGTGGGGCTTATGAAATGTAAGTTTATGAAAGATATGCCTGCTTCCTAGTCAAATGCTAATAGAACCATTTCTGAATTTAAAATCTGCATAGACTCCATAAGTTGAACTTTGAGTTGTTTACCTGGAGAAATCAAACAAATAACAATATGATTGCATTGCAAACAATATTAAATCAAAAGTAGATTACCCTAAAGATCAGGCAGAGGAAGAGAACATTTCCTGCCAGCATGGGAGTGAATGAGGTCAAAGTGTTCTAGGCTACTTTTGTATATTTATTACCAAATGCAAGCATGCAAAAAACAGAGAGAAATGTCACTATAAAGCTGTGTTCCTTGAGCTAACTGAACCACCCTTCTTAAATGCTTAAATATAGAATTAACTTAAATGTTAATGAAGTACAACACAGTCTGAAGAAACATGGATTGTCTCACACAGTATTTAACAGGTAGAAGAAGTACTGTTTGCTCATCTAGAGGAGAGTACATAGGCTAAATAGGACTAAATGACTCCTGACTTTTATCCTACCTTAGAATAATGAAAAAACTCAAACCACGGGAAGACAAAGCATGTTTTCTTATTAAGTTTAATAATTATTAAATCACATTAAAAAGAAATGAATAAGAGGACTTTTATACCAGGTTAATTTATGAAGGCCTGATTCACAATTCAACTGAAAGCATGCTCAAATGCTGACAACTGTTATCTGTAGGGTTCTATACAAACTGCAGTTTGCCTCCAAGTGCATTCATACTTGCTCTGGTGAATACTTTGCAGCTGTACTGGCACCAGAAAGTATCTGGTTTTCACATTGCAACATTTCAAGTGAACCTGATTGTCTAAATGATTGTATTAACATGAATTATCTGAATCCTAATCTAAGCAACTAAAATATTATCTGCATGAAAATGCGTAATGCGGACCTACCCGTTTAAATCCAGAAAGCTGTTAAACATAGCAAATGAGTAAATTAAATGGGATATTCTAGATATATTTTGCCAACCAATAAAAGACTTAAATATTGAGTATGCTATAGGTCCACATTATTTCATGTTGAAAAGAATGAACTAGGAATAAGGAGTAGGACTGGAGATCACACAGTCAGTTTTTGTTGCTCGTGAACCCTGATGTGATTGCTTTCAGGGTGAGTTTCACCCTTAAACCTCTCTTAAGTACATTTTTATTTATTTATGCGAACACTGCAATTCCAAACAAATATTTTCAATATTTCACATCAACAAAAATGAACTTGAACAAATTCTCAACCAATTGTCAATCAAATTCAAATATAAATTAGCCAATCCAAATTAACTAGGTACTGTAAGAAAGTCTTTTAAATGTACTTTAACAAAGAGTCACTTTCAAACTAAGCTCAACTGGTAGCATTTATCACTGGGACATTTGTTCTGAATTGCAAACACACAATGCCTGCATTGGGTACATGGCAATGCAAGGTACAAGAGAAGGCACAACATACTGACCAATCACTGTACATTCTGGAACTTGTCTGGGCATTACCTGCACCACCTCCGTAGTCACTTCCTGCTTGCTGAACCTATAGATGATAACATGGGCTGAGACTCCAGCCACACACAATATCCTGCTTTCTGGACACCAGGAAAGGATCTGAATGGCAAAGGGATCTTCATCTACAATGTCCGTGTTGGGCTTGTCATCTTTGTTCCGAGACTTTTCAAATGCCTTGGCTGTCTTTAGCTTGTACAGTACTTGGAGCATTACTGGAAACAGGTGAAAAAAAAACAAACAAAAACAGACGAAATCAAACAATTTCTTACGTTTTTTAAACATACTCTACATTTCAGCTTTTAATGAATGGCACAATGTCAAAAATATATACTCATGTTTTCAATTTCTTGAAAACTTTTCTAGATCAGAAATTATAATTTTATAATTTTATGTGATTTTACATTGGGAGTGATATACAGTATAAATGCCATAAGGAGTATTTCAGCTTAGACAACTAGGCAGAGGACATTTTATGAGAACTTTTTATGAATTCTATGTTATTAAAAAATGAGCTACTGAATTTTGTAAGTAGAATTGCAAATACAACAACTATCAGTCATCATAATCAGTACAGTAGGTAACCAGATGTTTTACAAGAGGTTAGAGTGAGGAACTACTGTATGTCAGTAAGCTGCAAAGAAACAAGAAGAGGTTGATTCCAAGCTGAAAAAGTAGAAAGAAGAAAAAACAGCAAAAAAGTTTGAGCTGTGGAGCCTTTTATTCTTCTTTTCTCTCATTATATTTCAGTGTGAAATTAACATCTACTTGTTCCTGTATTTTATATATGCTCTTTAAGTAAAACAGTTTTTATTTCAAAGAGAATTCAGTTACAGATGCAAAATAGTGTTTGCTGAAGCATTACAACACAACTTGCTTTTGAAATTGAAATTTAATTTCAACTACAAACCAACAAAAGGTCAAAGTCACAGGTTTCTTGGCGATTACAATTGCAAACAAAAAGTAAAAAAAAAACATGGGCATGTAAACTAACTCTTCTTAAACAAGCTTCTATAGTTTTAGAAGTAACTAAATATTTTGGAAATTAAAATTACAATTAATTAAATATAAAAGAGCCTGTGAGTCTTATTTTGTAGTGCAACAAACTATGAAGAGCTGCAACAAGCTACACTTATTTACACTGATAAAATACCACAGAACAGCAGTCATCAACAATGGCTTGTTCTCAATAACAAAAAATGCAGCATCCATAGATACTCAGTATCTTTCATCACTCATTTGTGCAGCTTCTTGCAAATGAAACTACAGTATGCCTTTGACAAGTGACTCTGCTCTTTTAACCAAGATCTCCATTTAACTCAATGACTGTATATGACAGTGTGTGACAGCCTATTATGAAAGATGAGAATCACCAACAGTAAAGTGCCGTGTCAGGTACTTTGAAAGTGGTGCATTCTCTCATTATAGTGAGATCACTTGCAGGGTACGACACAAGATGGAATTCCAATACACAATTAGTTTAAGCTTATACTGTACCTTATAACAGATGTAATAAATGTTTATGGCACACTGCATTACGTGCAATATGAAACTGAATACAGAGAATGAATGCTGATTATTTTAATGTTCCATTAAATAGAAATAAAATGTATTGTACTAATAGCATGCCTGAAAAAGTCCACACACAAATGGACATCAGTCCACACTAGAATCTAATGTTTATTCAGTGTGTGCAGTCACTCTGTCTTTTTTATTTAAATTTCACATTTCCCTTGTCTGAGGACCAGAGAGGATGAATGATGTGGATCGGTGAAATATATAAAAAATATCAACTCCTTCAGGCTGTCCAGCACACTTTGTGAATTATCTACGTTGCTATTTTTGTTAACATCAAGTTAATATCCTTCTATTTCTAACCCTGTGGCAACATTAAGGTAGAAAGTAAGCACCATAAGATGGCAACCTGTATATATAACAGGTATGCTGGCTTTCAACAATTTACTGTATATCTCAGTAAAATAAAAAAACAAAAATGACAGATCGATCCCAGTTAGAAAGAAAATAGATTTTGGGAAGATAAGCCATTCAAGCCCAGAGAAAGACCTGGAGATGAAATATTTCCATTTCCTCGACATGATCCATAAATAAATGCACTTAGTCTCCGTAATGAAAGTGAGCTGCAGTGGTAAACAGTAAACAGGGCCCTGCCCCACCTGTTTGCTTTGAAGGCAGGGAACTAATCACATTTTTTTCCAGTAACATAATTTAGGCACTAAGTACACAAGCACTAGAAAAATAAGTCAGGCACTTAGGACTGTCTCTATGAAGTGCACACTGAAAGAGATTTATCTTGGGTTCTTGTGAAAAGCTTCTTTGCGCACAGGGCCAAATCAGTAATCTTAATAGATGTAGGGCACATGACCCTAAACAATCCCATTTTTTCCAAACAATCTCTATTTTCCTGTTGATCTAACACAACAAGTGGTATGTGGTTTCCTTGTCATTAGAAACACAGCTAAATACAGACAGCGCCATAAAAACACAAACAGAACTCAATGAGATCTCTGAATTTTGGTTTTGTAAGTAACTCATCACATATAAGCATTTCATTGCACTTGTGCATATGACAAATATCTGAACTGAACAGAAGATGTCTGAATCAAGCAGCACTGCAAAGATATAGAGGATTAAGTTGTTTTCCTGGCCTTGCTTTATTTCTTCTTATTATCAACTGGCCTAATAATTCAATTGAATTGGACAAATGGAATCCCAAAAAGCTTATGAATGGCTGATTTTTGACAAGTGATCTGAATGTTTTAGTCTTGATTTTTGATAATTTTTTAGTTTAATTTGAAACTTAAATTTTAAGGGCCAAAATATGGGTTTGTATTGTGATATTCAAGAAAACATGGCAACTTACTTGCAGAAGCATCCCAAAATTTTATTGATCCATCTGCATGCCTAATTTAAATAAAAAGAAAAAGCAAATTAAACTGGGTAAAGATTTGTAAATAATCAATGGTATCCCATTATAATATCCCAAGTTATCTATTACAAATCATACACTGTTCACACAATACACAATTTAAGCTTCGACTGTTTTCATGTTATGAATGGCCTAGCTGATTTCTTGGTGGTCATACATCTTTAAAAAAATATTATTTATAAAAAGGAGCAAAAAAGCAACGAGCTTTATGTTGTCTGTTGATTCATACAAGAAAATACAAAACAAACACACTTCAATAATGCTAATACACAGTAAATGAGATGCAAGTTAACATATTTACAGGAGTGCAATGAAAATGTAAAGTATAATCACCCTTATTTTCTACCCTGAAGAAAACTATCACCCTTACCCAGTCTTGTTAACTTAAAGACTACAAGGCCTTCCCAGAAGCAGTTATTTATGGCATAGAATTAGCAGTACAGAACAACAAATTTAGACTTGGAAGTATTTGGCTGTTTGTAACCTTGGAATGAAATATTTGCATCACTGGAGTCCTGTTTTTATGATCTCACTATGAAGCAAGGATTCGAGTTGTGAAAATGCAATTCCATGAGTCTGACTACATAAGACTGTGGAGGAGGAGTGGGCTTTGCATTTTCCTCTAGCTTTTCAAAAACCTGATGAGGCATCAACTATGCATTTACCTTGCACGCCCTTCAGAGATTAAACAATATCTGTAAAAGTATGAAGAAATATGCTATGGCTCTCACCATACATTACTTATAGTTTTTATTATTTAAACCTTTTTTTACAGTGGTAAGTTCTGAAAGGATGGGGTGGACAAGCTTTCTTCTGTCCAAATCCGAACGAAGAGAATGTGGGAAATTGTCCTATTTATATTTCTTTGCTTTAGGGGACTGGAAAATGGCTGCATCCCACAATGACAGCACCATATACCTGCAGCCTCCTGGGCACTTGCAGGTATATGGTGCTGTCATTGTGGAATTAGTCAGCCAGGGCATGTTGCTGTGAGCCAAGACAGCCCTGGCTGACTAATTCCACTATACCTTTTAGTGGTGCTCAAAATTGTCAACTACTTGGGGAATCCTGGTCACAGTCAGTAAGCGACATGACTGAAGCTCAAACCTGTGGTACCTGAAGCCTTTATATGTTAAAGACACTGACCAGAGACTGTATCAACATTTTTACTTTGGCCTTTTACCAAAAATTACAATTGTTCTCATCACACTAATTTAAGTTTTATATAGTTACCCATCCATCCATTTTCTAAACGCTTCAATTCAGGGTCATGGGGAACCCAGAGCCTATCCCGGCAAGCAACAGGTGAAAGGCGGTGTACAGCCTGGAGGGGATGCCAGTCCACTGCAGGGCACACACAGACACCGACGTGCACATGCTCCCCCCTATTTTCCCACATCCCAATTTACCTACCACTATGTCTCTGGATTGTGGGAGGATATAGGAGCACATGGAGGAAACCCAACATGAAAACAGGGAGAAAATACAAACTCCACATAGATAGCACCCATTGCACCAGTGTTTGTATTAAAAAAAACTTAAGTGGATCTTTTGGTAAAAGTATTTTCCCACAATGTTAGACAGCTCCTGTCTTCTGCATGTTGCAGATTGGAATCCAAGCTATGAGAACTCACTGTCAGCTGAGAACTGAGAATTGTGTCTTTCATCCCTTATTAACATGGGACAAACCAAATACAGCATGAGTGGTACTCAGCTACTGCATACTGCACACTGCATACTAGTGACCTCTGCAGAGATGAGCATTATCAGGCACGAGTTCTGCCAATCCTCTCACTGCTGTTTATAGTCAGTTTGCAGTGTAAAAAGAAACATTTGTGTTTTCTTCAGCTAATATACAGTACAACATTGCAGAAAGCAGTGGTGCAGCAATAAGAAAGGTTGAATAATTTGAAAACAAAAATTCTGAAGGGTCATATAGCTGGCAATATTACATATAAAAAGCAGAAAAAAGGCAGAGGCAGCAAATGGAATTAAGACAGTTTTCCGTTTTAAGAAACAGTTTTAAGAAACGGAAACATGCTAGTAAGTAATTTAGACTATTTTGTTGTTTTTTAATTAAAACATATAAAATAAAATACCTTCAAAAGGGTTAATTGTTAAACATTTAAAAATGTGCAGAAAGCAGAGTCTACTTCAAGGATGGTATCTAAGTTAATACTATCTCTGACACTGATACTCTGAGAGGCACTGTTTGAGTATCATAGGGCTATTGAGATATAAAGAGAGGCTAGTATCTTCTCAAAACTCCTAGCTAAATGCCATTGCAAAAATCTCAAGGTGTTCTGCATGCTGAGCACACTGAGCTGGTATGTGTGAATGTAACAATGCTGCAGGGACAACTTATCTAGCTAGGACGTATCCCAACGGAGGTGCAATCCAAAAATCAATAACTCTGGGAAAGAAAGGACTCCTTCAAGTCAAATGTAGTGTATCACAAAAGAAGGCTTCTCCCTCCACCAATAATAGAGTAGCTATTGTTCATACAAAAATAGCTACAATGAATTGTACAACTATAACTCACAATACAGTATGTCCATTCTTTATCCATTGATTGGCAAATACATTCCACTACATTTCCAGCCATATTATGATGTATGTTGCACTTCTACTGAATCACCACAGGGTGTGTCTGGTCATATGAGGAAAAAATGTAGTCTGCCTCCAACTCACTGATATTGTAAAAGTATTGAAGAGAGTGTCATTGATCACAAGTATTTGGGACTGGTTACAGAAACATATTTAAGATGGGATAGATTTATATAAAAAGGCCAATATAGATATTTTTTCTAAGGATGCTTGGGCATAACTAGTTTTACACTTTTCTGTAAATCGTTTATTGGAAGTGTCTCAACATATAATCTGTTGGATTGATAACACTGGTAGTGAAAATGGTAATATTTTTGTGAAATAGTTTTGAACATAAAGTACATAGCAAAATTATTGGGATAAATCAGGTCAGCCTAAACACACTCTTGAGGCTGAATCTGTATCACTCCCATCTGGGAAATGCCTTTGTGCCTCAACCTGTATTGATTCAGGAAAAAATCATCTGCTGTGCAACTTCACTTTAGAAAAATATAAAATAATTATTTATTTTCTTAAAGTTCTAATATGTCCCTGGAATACTGTTTGTCCTGAATTCTGTTATTGGTGATGGTTGTTATGTTGTATTATTATGTCGTACTCTGCCACAAAACAATTTTACCCTAGTGGATAATAAAGCATGAATTTAAATTGAATTGCGATTTGGTTTTGGTTGCCCGATGCTTTGCAAATAAGTTTCTCCAACATTCAAGTCATGAGGGAGCATTCAGTCCAGACAGCAGACTGCTTTGTTCTGCATTGCAAACACAGTGTTTTACATATTTTAATATGCTAATGTATATTACCATAAATAACAAATTATTTTCCATTTCTTCTACATAAGTTTCAACTACATGGAGTAAAAGAAAGGCCATACTCTGCCACAAAGTCAGCCTAAGAAAGATTTGTGTCTGAAAAATAACTACAATTTTAATAATATTAAAAAAATCTTTTTCCTTTAACTCTTTGCCTAAAACTGCAAGTTGATTTCTCCTCCTTGACTTACCCAGTGATAATTATCTCTGGATAACTCTGTGTTCCCAGACCCCAGTTACCTCCACTGACCGGCCATTCCTAAAAAAGAAATTGAAACAGCAAGTGTTAAAAACTGGACATCATATCATAATAAATATATTGTTTTATTTAGACGCCTCCTGTTTATAGGTGTGTTGTTTATTTACTCTCCGGCTAATCTGATAGGATGGATTAAAAAAAGCTTGCACTTCATTAGAAAATGCAAAACAGACAAGTAAGGTTTTTCTATGGCTGAATAAAGTTAATCAAATAGTGAGAAGTATGACCTAATTTCTGTCATCACTCAACGTGGCAGAGGCAAAAAGACCATCATGAAAAAGCACCATAAAGGCATCCTATCTGGAAGTCTAAATGGAGGAGATTATATTGGATATAACATATACATGTGTATTTCATGTGTAATTTGTGTTAAAAACAACAGACACAGAATGCATGGCACGTACAGTACAGATGCAGCCATTCAAAATGCGCGGGCGATACCGCGTTATTTTCCGGTACGCTGTACGCAGTCTACCGCGAGTTACCGGTAAATACCGCTAGGTATCGTAAATTCTCCTATAATACCGCAAGCAAAATAATAGTATCCGGAATTTCCGCAAGGTGGAGCTAATAAAGCTCAACCTCTCATGTTTGAGCTGTAGCCATCAATGTCTTTAACGAAGATATTACTAATAGTATTAATAATGAATGACCTTGGACAAGCTGTAAGTGTAAACTCAAAGTATTGCTCTGGTCCACATTCTTTTTTTCATTGACCGTCTTTGTAAAAGTAACACCACAGCATTTCGCAATCACGCATTTGTTTCCAATCATGCAAAGTACAGTAATTTTTGAGAATCGATTCACCATGCCTTTCACATGCTCATAAAAGAGATTGATTTAGGAACATAAACATATTACCGTATGCAAACTGTACTGTATACAGTATGTATATGTATATTTAATGTCTTAACTGTGCCCGTTTAAGTATTGAATATTTATATGGAATTTTACCACTGAAGGTAAATCTTAGTGCCTGAGCATAAAAAGAATAGGAGCATACTGCAACGCGTGTGAAGGACATAAACTATATTAATTTTGGAACTTAAACATACAGTATATGGCTGGTCTCGGTACTTTAAAGAAAACATACACAACAGTATTCCATTTCTCCCTAAACATTTTAAGCATCGAAGTCTTTAACTAACGTGATACCGGAGTCAACAAGCATACTTTTAGAATTTGATAAAAAGGGAATATAATATGGAATCGTGTATCTAAAGAAATTAATAACGATATAATTATATTCATGTACCGCAACACAAGAATAGTACACGCTGTACATTGTCTGTCGATAATGTTTCTGTAGTGCTTTTTCAGCACTCTGCATGTGACCGCTGTGGGTTAGGTTCCTGACTCCCATGTCACACGGTCTGTGATCAAATCCCACTGGAACTATGACTTTTTTTTTTAACAAACATTTTTTTGAAAAAATGAGACATTTCCCTTGGTCAGAGATTAAATAAAACCTCACTCGCACCAAACAAATTTATATTTCTAAATATCACAACATGATCGAATTTAAGTCTTTTTAATAACAATGAATAGTCACCTATGCGTTACAAAATAAACATTTATATTGATTTGAATCGCGTTTTGATTTATATCATAAACGCGTGTTTAAATATATGTGTTTAAAGGCGATATATAAAAGCGCTGATTCTTATGGAATGTGTTCCACCGGGGATTCAAAAAATTTATTTTTTTTAATCGCGTATCTAAGGAAAATTGCAGTATAACTTTGTTCATGCACAAACAGTGGCATGTTACATTATTAATTTGGGTGTCTCCTCTTGCCAGAAAGCTCTAAATTGCATTTTGAGTGTGGTTTTTGACTTTTTCTAACTTGCAACCCATAAATAAAGCTGATACAGTTTAGACTTACTGTATTTTAAACTGTATTACAGCAGCACATTGGACAATGCAACGTAAATTGCAAAAATGCACTCGGAATCTGTCCAAGCCCTACTTTGTCAGGCATCTTCTTTTACTGCAACGGACATAAAAACTCTTGTAGCGGTGAGGCTTATTAATAAGGCAGAATTAAGTGTTTCTGAGCTTTCCCAAATTAGGCCTAATTTCTCTGTTCATCTCTGTGGTGCAGCCACAGAGAAAGAATTCATGCAAGCTGATTTAAGATGTTTTCTTGTGATAAGAAACCAGCTCCCAAAGGGGGATGCACTTAGCTAAGCCTGGCTATCATGATCAATGGTCATCCATTGGCGCCTATCTGTCTAGGGAGTGCGAGTTGGACATCTGGATTGCATTCCTAAGTGTCAGGACTAAGTGACTCATATCTCACCTTGATCAACCAATCAGGGACTGGTAGGGCCGAGTAACCCACGTGGGACTCTGATGCCCATGGAACTTTCAGCCAATCAATGAGCTGAAGTTCCTCCAGGTAAAAACAGGCAACACAGAGAGCCTGGGAGATTCAGATTCAGATTCAACAAGATTCAGAAGGGATTCTGGAGAGGATTCTGTGGACTGTTCTAAAGGGAATTCAAAGGAGAATTCCAGGGCAGGACGGCCCAGGAGCAGAAGGCTCCCAAGGGCAGGACATCCTCGCAGCGCGCCTCCTGACCATCCTGAGACTCAGCCCGGACAACCACGGAACGGCCAGTGTGTCCGAGTGCCAGAACTTTCCTTTGTTCTAAGAGTCTAGAGTGGAGGTTGCCAGAGAGTAACCAGCAGCAGGCCTCGTGAACAGGTCGGAACTGTGGACAGCTGAATCACTATTCAGAACTAGCTCTTCATTAGGAACGAACCGGTCCTCTTCCTGACTTGCTGGGACCCACAGTCATCTTTTCTCCTGTGCACAAACTGTGCTAGTTAAAGCCAACACTAACTAGCCGGTCAGTGAACATCAGCAACGCACCGTCGTGAGCCGCACAGCACAGCCTGGCACCGAGCCAGAGAGCGCGGATTGGACAGCAACAGCCTGCAACTGTTTCTTTGTGCCCGCAGGAGATCTGAATCCCCAAAGATTGGATGAGTATTCAACTTCAATGCATTACAGCTCAAGAATTCAATTGTTATCCCAACCAGTTGATATCAATTTAATTCCTAAGAGTTATGTACTTGTTTCGAGTATCTAATGTAGAAGTTATAACCAAGTTCATTTATGAAACGGTCTTAATGAATGATATACTGAACGTATGTCCTCTTGATATATGTAACACTTCGTAACTGATTGAATATATATCTTTTGTATTCTGATAACCCTCTCGATAAGATCTGTTAGTTTAATGCATATTCTATGTATTAATAAATGTATCCTCGTGTATTAGTACCTGTGTGTGTGCGTTGTTTGAGTTATGTCGCATGGTTGGACTCTAAAGCCATCAAAAGAATCAACTTTGTGATTTACTGCTACAATTAATAATTGTCTCAGTAAATGCCCAAACCCTACAGAACTGGTGCCTTCAGAGAGCCACTAACATTACATATTTGGCGTCCCTGAACGAATATGAATCACTACACTCTCTTGCTTTTAACAGAGTGTTTCATAATTTCTAACTACGAAAATTATTTAAACTGCGACACTTATCATTCATCTTTAAATAAACTTTATTTTATATAGTGTTTTAAGCGAATAGGTAATTAGATTGCTCATAAACCTAATCGCTTTTTCTACATAAACACAGCGTGATTGCTCTCTGAAAATGCCTTTTCTTTATATTTAGGCTCAGATTTCAACTATAGATCGTATTATTATAAACTTTCTTGGAAAAATGTCTTTTATGTAAACCATGTTTGCTATTAATTCATTTAGGGCTAGAATATGTTCATTGTCTTCCAATCGAGTCGAGTTGACATTGGAAGCTTGCCACGCCCGGACTGTTACACCAACGCATTAGCATGTTAAAGCGATTTCATTGAGGAGCCTAGCTTTCTTAACTAGTAAGTACTGTACTTCCTACTTTGAAAATACCTGTGAAACTGGTTTAATTCGTCACAGCCAGCACTCCCGCAGAGAGGGGGGTTGTACTCGTTAATGTCTTAGCACAAAGCAGAAACTTCTTGTATTTTCCGATTACATACAAGTGGAAAGATTACAGATTTTAATCGTCTTTTTTCTGAACCAGGGAAAATCTGATCATGTTTATCTATAACAATAATAAAAAACTTTATTTTACATTATTTTACATATCCCGCTTACACATCGCATGACTTTAATAAATCTATTCTTTATTAATACTAAATAAATAATACTAAAAATACTACAGCAAAGAGGTCACTTGATTAAATTCCAAATAGCACAATGATCCACTGGCATCCCTGAAGTCTGTTTAGTCCATAATCTTCCAAATACAATCACTAAGCAATTATAAAAATTATACCACCCTACTTCTTTGTGATGTCCTGTAAAAACTAAACCTATTTTTATAAGGCTTTTACTCAAAAGATTTCCAAACACACAAAGCATTTGTGAAGTACTATAGTATTTCTAAAGGTTACTGGTACAACATCAATCATTAAAGCTTAACAATAAAGTTTAGATTGCTGACTATGGACTAACTACATTAACTAACTGCAATGCAACAGTATACATTTTACAAGTAAGAATATCTGGTTGAATTCTTGCATTTGTAGCCAATTTAATGCGAGAGATTTTAAGTTTTAACAGAAGAAAACTACGAATATGAAAACAGCCATAACAACAAAAATTACTGTGCAAATATCAAAAGGCTACTTCAGTAATGAAATAATAATCACAGTAGAAACCAGACATTGTTTACACCATATTGTTAAGAAAGACTCAAGACAGAAATGTTCATGTACAGCTGGAAAAAACAACTTCTAAAACAACAATGAAGGCTGCAACATTACGTCCATGCTTTTCCACACTTGTAAGGATAACCTTAAAACTTAGGCTGTTGAGTCCAATCAATTAAAGCTGGAGTTCTGCAGGTTGTACAGGCTTAAAAGGTAGATCGGTAGTTTATCTGCAATATAGTCCAGTACTTTAGGTGTTTCTTGGTTTAATTTTCCTGCTTATTAATGCTTACTTTCCTCCATTTCCAATGCAGTTCACTATCATTATACACAAAAGCCAAACCATAAACTTTGAAGCTAGCAGACTTCAAGAAAACACCTGTTGGTGTTAAATGGTGAGGTTTTATTATAATCTAAGGTACAGATGCAGCCATTCAAAATGGGTGAGGTATTTCGCGGCATACCGCGACACGCCCACCGGGGTATCACGCGGTATCACGTGTGTCACGTGACTAACTATCCGGCGTCGCCTTGTAAAACCGCCAGGGGGAGCTTAACCTCTCATGTACAGCATTCGAGCCTTTAATTTTGAACTGTGTATTACAGCATGTTAATCATCAGTCATTCAAATGTTGGTATATTTTATGAAAGCAAGATTGCTCAGTTGGACAAAAGTACACAACCTACCTTTATCAGAAATATTTATGCATCAAAGCCTTTACTGAAGATATTACTAATAGTATTAATAATGGATGACTTTGGACAAGCTGTATACTCAAAGTATAATTTCTTTAGCACATTTGTACAAGCACTTGGAATCTGTCCAAGCCATACTTTGTCAGGCATTTTGTTTTACTTCAACGGGCATAAAAACTTCCTTGCTTTTAACAGGGCGTTTCATAATTTCTAACTACGAAAATGATTTAAAATGCGACACCTATCATGAAAAGAAAAAAATACACACCAGTATTCCATTTCTCCCTAAACATTGTAAGCTTCGAAGTCTTTAACTAACGTGATACCGGAGTCAACAAGCATACTTTTAGAATTTGATTAAAAGGGAATATAATATGGAATCGCGTATCTCAAGGATTTAATAACGGTATGATTATATCCGTGTACTGCGGCAGGGCTGTGTAGGGCTGTTTCGCCTGCCTACTTATGCGAGCTGTCTTGTAGCCTACTGGTCTAGGTGCGTGACTACCAACTGGCAGGTTGTGTGTTCGAATCCAGCTGGTGCTGGACCTTTCAGTTTTATTTATTTATTTTTTAATCGCGTAACATAAACATATTACCGTATGCAAACTGTACTGTATACAATATGTATATGTATATTTAATGTCTTAACTGTGCCCGTTTAAGTATTGAATATTCATATCTAATTTTACCACTGAAGGGAAATCTTAACATAAACATACAGTATATGGCTGGTCTCGGTACTTTAAAGAAAAAAATACACACCAGTATTCCATTTCTCCCTAAACATTGTAAGCTTCGAATGAAACCACTAAATAAAGACATAAATATAGAAATCTTAAGATTTGTTTTATTTAATGTTGGTAGCAGGATGAACTGTCAGAGTGTATATTTTGTCGCAAAGTTGCTACAAGATGTTAACAGTGAAAAAGGTATTTAGAAATGAGTTATTTCAAGATGAAAAAGAAAACATACACGAAACATGGTTTCATTACGACCAGAATCGGTCTTGAGATATTTTTAACTTGATTTACAGTATTTGAGAGGTATGTCTTAACACCGATACTACAGTGCTTAAGTACTGCTCACGTATATGTTTCTAGGTTTATCTTATGCATTTCATACGGTCAAATTACTTTTGAGCAACTAATAAGAAGCGCGAAACGGTATGCGTTTTAGTTTCGTTTTGTGCTGGAACCCGTGGATTGATTAGAGATATCAAGTACATACAAGTCATTTTTTAAATGTTTTAGTTCGTCTTGAAAAAATGTTACGAGTACATCATCTATCAACAATTACACAGGTTCTGTTTCCATATTGCGGATTTTGGTTAGGTACAGTATTATCAAATCCAGTGGCGCTGTGTGTTACTTTACTGAGTCCCAATCTGTGATTGAAACCTGTAAAACCGGTTTAATTCGTCACAGCCAGCACTCTTCAGGTGTGAGGGTCTTCTGCTCAGAATGAAACGCTAAAATGTTTGTGTATATTCTAATGGTAGTGGGGGCAGGGTGTGTGGGAACAGGTTTGTTCTTCACACCTGAAACATTTTCTCTGAAAGGATTTTCTTCGCAGTTTAACCGATCTTGTTACAGCATGTTACAGTTTACTATTATTAACCATATTAATTTTAAGTGCTTAATGTAAAATCTTGTAAAAATATATTTTCATTGTTCAAATATACATTAATATACATTAAGTCTGACTATCATATAATAAGTTAAATACAAAACTAAAGAAAAAATAGGGTTAAATATAATTCAAAATATTTTGCTAACAATGTTAACTGTTTATGAATAATAAAATGTATTAACTAAGGAGTAGGATGGCACAGTTGTTGGTATGTTTTTTGTTTTGTTTCTTTTTCATAAATACAACAGTAGTACCTGATGTCTCAGTGGCTTTCAAAATTAAATTATGCATGCAAACCTGTGAACTAGAAAGATAACTAAGATTTTAATACTAATTAAATGACCGCGGGCACTTTCCACCCCCTCTACATTCTCAGAGTAGAACAGACTAACCTTCTAATGAAAGACGGTCCACCCCCCACGGACAGGAAAAGTGCCCACAGGCACTTAAACTTAATATGGTCAGTAACAGTAAACAGTAACATGGTAAGAAGGAGCACGTACAAACGTTTTCGAAATAACCACATGTAAGACTCTGATGCTTAAAATGTTTAGGGAGAAAGTGGAATACTGGTGTGTATTTTTTCTTTAAACTACCAATACCAGCCATATACAGTCTGTAACGTAGGGATTTCTATATGTCTTTATTTAGTGTTTACATTAGTGACAAAGGCTAAACTTTTAGCTTCAGTAACGTGTACATATCTCCCCTTTTTATAAAACGACTTGGTTGAAAACTGTTCCAGAGCCACTGTTGTTTCATCAGTGAAAAGTACATCATGAAATGCCTCTCCCTGTTCAATCCACTGGAAAAAAGAAAAGGAGCATAAAGCTTCTGATGGTCATAAACGATATTCATTTAGGAGCAGCATCAGAGGTATGTTTTTAACTGCACTGCATTGGAGAGAATACCATAGTGTGTTTTTTTTTTTTACTCCCTGGCGGAAACTGGCTTCCAGAAGAATCAGTATGGCTCAGAGATTAAATAAAACTTCACAGACATTAACGAAGAGCATAACGCGTGTACTGTATACACTGCAAGTACAACCCAACTCTCTGCAGGAGTGCTGGCTGTGACGAATTGAACCGGTTTCACGGGTATTTTCAAAGTAGGAGGCGAGATTTCCAGCGAAAGACACCCCCCCTGTAAGTAAATACAGTACTTACTAGTTAAAGGCTAGGCTCCCGACTACGGCGAAAGGAACCCTTCTTTCATTAGAAGACAATGAACATATTTTAGCCCTGAATGAATTAATAGCAAACATGGTTTACATAAAATACATTTTTCCAAGAAAGTTTAGCCTTTGTCACTAATGAAACCACTAAATAAAGACATAAATATAAAAATCTTAAGATTTTTAAAATACATGACTTTGCTAAAATTTATTTGAAAATAAAAACAATTACAACCGCCAGGGGAGAGAGAGAACAGGGGAGGGATGGAAATTAGGTATGTTTGGGAATGTGTAGTTACATGTTCTGGCTGTTTGTGAATTATCGTTGTTGAGTATGGAGTGTTGAGGTATTGATTTTGTGTAATGCTTTATGTTGAAAATTGAGGTGGATTTTGTTTATGATAAACAGGATAAACTGGGATGGGAGGAAGGTTTGGTTTTGCATAAGGGGCGGGATTATGATAATTGGAGGACTTTGCGAGTGTAAAATGGTTTGATTATTTGATTTTGTATTGTGGTTGTTATCTATGTTTTTGGTTGGTATTATGTTTATATGGTTGTTTTTGTTGGTTGGTTGTTATTATGGTTATTAATAATACGATCTATAGTTGAAATCTGAGCCTAAATAAAAAGAAAAAGCAAGTGATTAGGTTTATGAGCAATCTAATTACTTATTCGTTTAAAAAGCTATATAAAATAAAGTTTATTATTAATTTGCTGGACAGAGCGGTGAACATTATTATGCATAAGACAAAGATAACGATCCTGATCAGTTTAGAAATCTGTGTACGCTGTAAGGTTTTTACTTCTTAAACTTTTAAAATACACGTTTTGAATAGAAAGAAATCCTCTTCCTGGTATAGCAAACCAGCACGTCTTTTTTCTCCAATCAGAGGGGTGTCAGATGGTGTCAGCCAATCACCATTCTGCGTTGGGTAGCAACGGGTGACTGTTCTCAGGCGGAAGATGTAAACAGCTTAATGTTCGTGTTAAATAATTTTTTTAAATAAAAATTCATTCTATACAGCAATCGCATATTTGGGTACCGTTTCATAAAACTTTAATGCTTAAAATGTTTAGGGAGAAATGGAAGACTGGTGTGTATTTTTTCTTTAAACTACCAAGACCAGCCATACACAGTACAGTTTACATACATAGTGTAATGTTTATGTTCCTAAATTAATATCGTTTATGACCTTCAGATGCGTTATGCTCCTCTTCTTTTTATGCTCAGCTACTAAAATTTCCCTTTAGTGGTAAAATCCATATAAATATTCAAAACTAAGCGGATTAAAATGTGCACAGTAAAGACATTAAATGATTAAATCTTTGCACTACCAACCAATGCACCACGAGTGCCCCTGTCGGTCATTTTGGCCAGCCAATCACTTGCCCTGCGGTACCCTCCGGTGCCCCGCGGTGGCTTGTGGGTAGGTTACCGTACCGCGGGTTTTTACCGCGCATTTTGAATGGCTGCATCTGTATGAAAACAAACTAGCTACATTTTTAACACACTTTATAATACGCCACTTTTTTTGTTGTATCCCAAGTGATTTGAAGCATTTCTGTTTTAATTGAACTTCTAGAGTTATTTCTCCAATGTTTAGGAGGATATCGCCATAATAAGGGCATGCTTGTCATATGCTAAAAGAATAGCTTATAACAGGAAATGCAAAGTCTGTTTTTTTTAAAAAGCTCCTTTAAAGCCTGTGCCCCAGAAGGTCCATTTATGTTGAGCTGTGAAAGTGCTTTACAGTAAAAACCTGGTGTAAATGGTTAAAAGCAATGATCCAGGGACCAAAGGTGATTCAGGAGCCTAGAAACAATATTTTTGTGCTCGGTGCAGTCAGATGTTGAAATTTGTTCCCCGTTTTTGAAAAAGTCCCACTGTATGCTGTTCCTTTTATTTACAATAAGAATCTAGGAACCTCTAGGAGACATCAACTGCAAAGTGACATGACTGAGAGCCTCTTGAGTCCTGCAGATACAGGGTACCTCATAACCTAACAACCATCCCCTTTTCTGCAGAGCGTGTTTAATTGTACTGTTTCAGCACATCAGTTTTTTTTTTCCCCCACCAACTTTCCAGAGGAGCTATAAATATTTTAAATAAATACACACAGTATTGCTCATAAGGTCTGCTATTTGAGGTCCAGTTATTTAGATGCATACATCTTATTTGATGAGACAGCTGAAAAGCTGAGATACACAGATCATACATAAACAATGCAGTAAGAAAATGTCTCATCAAGTATTTAATCATTAGGTATAACAGTTTCCCTTAAGGCCTCTGAAAACACCACCTTCTACCTTGTGAATACCAGTACCTCCTAATTGTCTAAAGGCTTTATTTCTTAAGAGCATGACATTAAAAACTGCTCAACTTTACAGCTGCATGTTTGCTTGCAGCATTCCAATACCTCTCAAGCAGTGAAAACAAATAACCTGCTGCAAAGCTGCTTATTATGGAGAAAAAAATTACCAGATCATAATCATTAGCTTTCCCAGCTGCAAATAACTACAGGTGCAAAGAGACAATGTTCAGACACTCAAAACAACCTGCTGAAACATGAAACCAAGGAATTATCTTCAGAGATGTTTATTGTCTGGCATACCTCAGGATAACACAAAACCTTCCATACAGCCAGAATTATACGGTGTACTGAGAAGAGAGCTAATATACAAAAAGAAATCATTTTCAGACCACCATGACAGCAGAACATGAACCCTGTACTGTGCACTTAATACTTGAAGATAACGATTTGTGTGACAAACAAATTAACAAAGTCCCTATTTGTCCTAACAAGGTCCCAAACCTGAATTTAAGAATAAAATATCCTTTGCGGGGTGATATTTCCCAAAGGCAGATGACCCCACCTGTTGCTTTAAACGAAAAAGGTTTTGTAGAGCAGCAACTTCTTTCAACATCAGGTTTGCCCTCGCTAACAGCAGGCTTTCCAGCTATCGTTTCTTTGGTAAATATGGATTTACAAACTGCATTATTAACCAAACCATAAAAAAAAATCTCAACACCGACACGTTAATCGTTTAAACCTTTATGCAAAAACAACAAAGGAATCATATCTCGCCACTTGGCAGGGTGTTATGATGAAATCATGTCTTTGTTGTTGGGGCGACTTTTTTGGTAGTAATATGATGATTAATATTACTAAGTAATATTCTTTAGTATAAAAGTTTTTTATTATTGTTATAGAGAAACATGATCAGATTTTCCCTGGTTCCGAAAAAAGACGATTAAATCTGTAATCTTTCCACTTGTATGTCATCGGAAAATACAAGAAGTTTCTGCTTTGTGCTAAGACATTAACGAGTACAACCCCCCTCTCTGCGGGAGTGCTGGCTGTGACGAATTAAACCAGTTTCACAGGTATTTTCAAAGTAGGAAGTACAGTACTTACTAGTTAAGAAAGCTAGGCTCCTCAATGAAATCGCTTTAACATGCTAATGCGTTGGTGTAACAGTCCGGACGTGGCAAGCTTCCAATGTCAACTCGACTCGATTGGAAGACAATGAACATATTCTAGCCCTAAATGAATTAATAGCAAACATGGTTTACATAAAAGACATTTTTCCAAGAAAGTTTATAATAATACGATCTATAGTTGAAATCTGAGCCTAAATATAAAGAAAAAGCATTTTCAGAGAGCAATCACGCTGTGTTTATGTAGAAAAAGCGATTAGGTTTATGAGCAATCTAATTACCTATTCGCTTAAAACACTATATAAAATAAAGTTTATTTAAAGATGAATGATAAGTGTCGCAGTTTAAATAATTTTCGTAGTTAGAAATTATGAAACACTCTGTTAAAAGCAAGAGAGTTTTTATGTCCGTTGCAGTAAAAGAAGATGCCTGACAAAGTAGGGCTTGGACAGATTCCAAGTGCATTTTTGCAATTTACGTTGCATTGTCCAATGTGCTGCTGTAATGCAGTTTAAAATACAGTAAGTCTAAACTGTATCAGCTTTATTTATGGGTTGCAATTTAGAAAAAGTCAAAAACCACACTCAAAATGCAATTTAGAGCTTTCTGGCAAGAGGAGACACCCAAATTAATAATGTAACATGCCACTGTTTGTGCATGAACAAAGTTATACTGCAATTTTCCTTAGATACGCGATTAAAAAAAATGTATTTTTTGAATCCCCGGCGGAACACATTCCATAAGAATCAGCGCTTTTATATATCGCCTTTAAACACATATATTTAAACACGCGTTTACGATTTAAATCAAAACGCGATTCAAATCAATATAAATGTTTATTTTGTAACACATAGGTGACTATTCATTGTTATTAAAAAGACTTAAATTCGATCATGTTGTGATATTTAGAAATATAAATTTGTTTGGTGCGAGTGAGGTTTTATTTAATCTCTGATCAAGGGAAACGTTTCATTTTTTCAAAGAAATGTTTGTTAAAAAAAAAGTAATAGTTCCAGTGGGATTCGATCACAGACTGTGTGACATGGGAGTCAGAAACCTAACCCACAGCGGTCACATGCAGAGTGCTGAAAAAGCACTACAGAAACATTATCAACAGACAATGTACAGCATGTACTATTCTTGTGTTGCGGTACATGAATATAATTATATCGTTATTAATTTCTTTAGATACGCGATTCCATATTATATTCCCTTTTAATCAAATTCTAAAAGTATGCTTGTTGACTCCGGTATCTCTTTAGTTAAAGACTTCGATGCTTAAAATGTTTAGGAATTGAATACTGGTGTGTATTTTTTCTTTAAAGTACCAAGACCAGCCATATACTGTATGTTTATGTTCCAAAATTAATATCGTTTATGGCCTTCACACGCGTTACAGTATGCTCCTATTCTTTTTATGCTCAGCTACTAAGATTTCCCTTCAGTGGTAAAATTCCATATGAATATTCAATACTACAATGGGCACAGTAAAGACGTTTACTGTAAATCTTTCTACGACAGACCAACGGACCACGAGTGCCCCGTCAGTCAACCAATCACGTACCGCAGTACCGCGCGTCATCTTGCGTCAAAATGCGTGACGCCGTAGCCAATTACCTCCGGTACGTGTCTGTACCGCGCACTTTGAATGGCTGCATCTGTATGTGGAGGCCCTTGTTCATTTCAGAAAAGCATGACATGGACCATGCAAACTGGTCTGCATGACACATCTAAAGCCTGATCTCCCACCCTTTGTCAATATCAAAAAACATGTTCAGGTGGGTGAAGAACCACACCTGAAGAAGGCTCCACAGCCAAAATGTGTTTTTTCTCTCTTCTTTTTTTCAGCATGGAATAAACCTATTACTTGTTCCATCAAAAAAGATACTGCATACAGAAAGAGTTGCACCCAAACACCGAAGCAATAACAGGGAAGAAAGCATTCCCTTTAGGGAGGAGCTGGTATATTCTATACATTTACATTCACGTTCTCACTTTGCTTTTCATCATAACAGTTCATAAGAACAGTTAAGACACCAGACAACATTTCTTCATGAGTTATGATTTTACATACAAAAATGATGTTTGCAACTATACTTTGTAATATTTTACATATTGTATAACCCTTTTAAAATTACACATTTAAACTTTTTTCATGTTTTATTTCAACCTGTGAATAGACTGTTGCAAGAAAAGTAAGAGAACTGCAGAAGACATGGGGCTCACGTCAGTTTACACATCTGCAACTTTATTTTAGGCAGCATGCATTCTTAAAAGGTTTCATGGCTTCAAAATGCTTGTATTTTGCCTTTTTTAATAATACTATTTGCTTAGACTTATATAGCAATTTTCTGGCCACTCCACTCAAAGCGTTTTATAGGGAATGGGGACTCCCCTCCACCACCACCAATGTGCAGCACCCACCTGGATGATTTGCCATATGGTGCCAGAATGCTCATCTTACAAATGCCCTGGAATTTTTAATGACCACAGAGAGTCAGGACCTTGGTTTAATGTTTTATTCGAAGGACAGGGCCTTTTCTGGCCCTACTGACATCTCTTCCAGCAGAAACCTTAGTTTTTCCCCAGTAGGTCTCCCCAGGTACTGGCCAGGCTCACACCTGCTTAGCTCAGTGGGTTGCCAGTTGTGCATTGCTTTTTCATACTGTGCTACAGTACCTTACTCAAATAATTCATGCTTACAGTTGTAAAATGCAAGATTTGTTAAGTGACATGCAAATGAAATTATTAAAAATCTATTATAAAACACTTTCTTCTATACATAAAAGCACACAATATCAGTGGTATCAGTATGAAAATTTATTATAAGTAGTCTTACCTTTTTAATGTGATGGATGAGCCTGCTTTTTTGAGCAAAGTTCAGTGAAGTGAGTTGTAATGTTTGTCAGTGTAAGCCTCAGGTCAGGCTTAAGTAATGTGAATAAATTACAATGAATAAAACTTTTTTTTTTCTTCAGTGCTAGTATTGTTACAAAAGAGGGGTTATGAAAATGGAGGAATCAGGTACTGATTAAGTGGATAAATCATAAAGTAAAATATCATAACCCACAACACGTAAACTGGATTTCTGCCAAGACTATGAAACACACTAGACTACACACAACATAAACATACAACACACAGGTTTCCCTATGTACTGTACAAGTTTACATACAAGACATTTCAGAGACCTAGGTCTGGATCACCCAGAAAAATCCCATTCTGTCACCAAGTATTGACTCTTAATGCCTACAAATAAGACCACAGTAAGAGATAAGATGCCTTCTAAACTAAATAGAATACAACCTACAGTTAAATCTCTCTCTGCAATCCCAAATGCCACAAAACAAATGGAAACCTACTGTATTTCCCTATTCTAACATACACTCACTAAGTAGGAGAGGTTGTTTTAACTGAGGTATTCTTCACTCAAGAAATTCCCTAAAGTTCCCTAAATACACAGAATAGCGAGCTCTCTTAGCAGGGTTTATATAATTAGCTTCAATCTGGTCTTTTCCGATGATCTGCACCAGTAGCTTTTGCCTGGCACATGCTTTAATTTCTGTCATACGGTCTGTCCTCACTCTTGTTCTGTTCAGTTTTATCCTACACTTTTAACACTAATAATATTTACCTAGATCTTCTTAACTTTCAGGTATAGATCCACTAACACATGGTGCTGTCGCAGCTGCTACAGCTGGAAATGATTTATTCTATAGTCTAAATCAGATCATTCAAACATATTTTACTACTGAAATAATTACAGCATATGAAGATGCAAGAACTGTCCTAGTAAGTGTAAAAAATAACAAATAACTGGACACATGAGCTGTAAAATAAAACGACCGAACCATTACTAATGGAAGGTCCTAATGGCATTAGGACCTTGCACCAAATCCGTAATAGCATGTGGGTTGGACCTGATCATTCCACCACTTCCAATAGTATTGAACACAAGTGAGAAGTGGGATTATTCTGAATGGGAAAGGTGATGGAATTCCATCCTATCACAAGCAAACATGTGTTGAGCCACTGAGGTTCACTAACATTTTATCCACAGAATTGGAAGTCTGATATTTTTCAGTTAACTTATTTTTGAAAGTCTGTAAAAAAACAGAAGAATAATAAAACAGCCACAGCATCAAAAGCACTGTGATAAATCTAGTCGTTAGACCAGACTAATAAGCATGGTTTATACAGTGGTTATCAAAAATATTCACCCCACTTTTAGGACTTTTTCATATTTTATTGTGTTACAATACAGACTTATAATGTATTTAACTGATTTTTTTGCCATTAATCAAAACACAATTTATAATGTCAAAGTGAAAGCCTAATTCAACAAATTGTCCAAAATTAAATATTATACATATGAAACTGAAAACAATGAGTAAATAAGTATACAACCGCTTTAAGTCAATATTTGGTAGATGCACCTTTATCAGAAATGACAGATTCTGCGATAAGACTACCTGTTTTGCACATCCAGACCCTACAGTTTTGATACCCATTCTTTTTTGCAAAATTGCTGAAGGCCCCTCAAGTCAGATGGAGACTATTGGTGAACAGCTTCTTCAGCTCCTGCCACAGATCTGTGATTGGAATGAGGCCCAGACTCCAGAACATTAAACTTCCAAACAATTTTGTTTTTAAACCACTCCTGCATGGTTTTGGCTGCTTGCTTTGGGTCATTGTCCTGCTGGAAGATAAATCTTCTCCTAACTCCCAGGTCTCTTCCAAACTGCAGCAGGTTGTATCCTCCAGTATTTCTCTGTACTTTGCTGCATCCATCTTCACAAATCTTCCCTGCCCTGACACAGTGAAGTATCCCCATAGTATGATGATGTCACTCCCATGCTTCACAGTAGGAATGGTATTCTCAGGATGATGTGCAGTATTATGTTTGTGCCACACACAGCAATTAGAGTTGAGGCCAAAAAGGTCAATTTAGGTCTCATCAGACCATAGAATCTTCTTGCACTTTTTTAAAAAAGTCTCAGAGTCTGTAGTCAAAAATATGATGAGTTTTTTACAACAATGGCTTTCGTTTTGCCAGTGCCAGTTCAGATGAAGAACTCAGGGAATTGAGCTAGTCAACTGTGGGTCTTCCCATAGATATCTGTATTTAATCTGGACTCACGTGAAACAGTTTCATTGCACACAGGTGGACCCCATTCAACTAATTTTGTTCTGAAGACAACTGATTGCACAATTGGCTACAACAGAGACTTATTTAGATGTGTCTTTGGAAAGGCCATGAATACTTTATTTTCTCTTTCATAGTTATAATTTAGGAGGATCTGTAGAAATGTTTTCACACCGTAGAGTGTTTTGTGATTATCCATGGTATAAAAACCCAATGAAATTACATTACATATTGTAACACAATAAAATGTGTAAAAGTCAAGGGAATATTTTTAATAGCCACTGTGTGTGGAGGCAACGAGAACATAACCTGTTATCCTTACTTCCCCCTCTCCATAGCTATCCATAGCTTCATTAAAAAACTCTCAGGAATTTGAAAAGAGTTTCAGAAGTGCAAATCTTCAGAAATGGCATGCACACAGAATTGCAGTGTTCAGTGCAGAGAAAAACTAGGGACATTATGAATGATTATATTTTATCTTAAAGAACATGGAAGAGAATACCTTTTTACTGTATCCTTGCCGTTTTTGTCTTGATCCCACTGAGTAAAGTGCAGGAATGAGATCCACAGGACAGTCAGCAAAGTATTCACAACAAGTTACAGGAGACTCGTGTATACTCAGGGGGTATGGGTTCTCAAATATTGGGTAACTGTGAAGAGATGAAAAATGACAGATTTTATGATTGATACATTTACATTTCACTAATTGTGCTTTCTTCTAATTTCCTAAAAAAACAGATTTATACTGTATATCTTAGTTTTGCAGCCCAGAGCTCAAGCCACACAGAATTTTAGGACCATTTTCCACATTAAGACATAACAACTGTAACTGTAACAACTCTTTTTAATTAAGCATCCTAATAATAATCACAGTAGAGCTCCTCACACTTTTAGGAAACAAATTCATACTTCCTGAGGTGCAGATGGAACCTGGTCTCACGCCTCAAGCCTCAATACACAACCTGGTCAGGCAATTTCATTTTATAAACCCAGCAGGACCTGAAATGTCACATTTCATGTTTGCACCAACACAAATGTAAATATTAAGAGGGACTGAAACTAGTGGAAAATAGCTTAGAATTTTTATTTTTCTAGAACGTCAAATTTAAGTCTAGTACATTATCACTAATAATACTGTTCTGCTTTTGTACAGAGCTGCATTTTTCTAAAACTGCACAAGTACTTGGCAATTATCATTCACTGGTGTAATTTCTACATGTTGTGCACAGTGCAGAAGCAACAATGAGGTGTAAGTAATATACCTGTGTAGCATAATTCATGTTTCTCATTTTGACAGCTTACATACTTAGAATTCAGTTCATTCTCGGGTTACTAAGACATTCAAAGAAAAAAAGAAATAAAGATCAACAAAATCAAAGATAACACATCCTCTGTTCTGACTATTTCAAACTGCGCAATATTGTAATGATTTTGAAAATTGTGGCACGCTATACAGTACAATTCTTTTCTACCACGCTTTAGCAGTGTAAGATAAGGGTAATAAGTATACCGTACTTTGCCCTCTGGGAATATTTGGACAGTGAAGTCTAGACTGGGATCATAAACTATGAACTTTAATAATAATTTCACAAAGAAAGAACATGACTGATATGTACAGATGCAGCCATTCAAAGTGCGCGGTACAGACACATACCGGAGGTAATCGGCTACGGCGTCGCGCATTGTGACGCACGATGACGCGCAGTACCGCGGTACGTGATTGGTTGACCGACAGGGGCACTCGTGGTCCGTTGGTCTGTCGTAGAAAGATTTACAGTAAACGTCTTTACTGTGCCCGTTTTAGTATTGAATATTTATATGGAATTTTACCACTGAAGGGAAATCTTAGTAGCTGAGCATAAAAAGAATAGGAGCATACTGTAACGCGTGTGAAGGCCATAAACGATATTAATTTTGGAACATAAACATACAGTATATGGCTGGTCTTGGTACTTTAAAGAAAAAATACACACCAGTATTCCATTTCTCCCTAAACATTTTAAGCATCGAAGTCTTTAACTAACGAGATACCGGAGTCAACAAGCATACTTCTAGAATTAGATTAAAAGGGTGTCTCCTCTTGCCAGAAAGCTCTAAATTGCATTTGGAGTGTGGTTTTTGACTTTTTCTAAATTGCAACCCATAAATAAAGCTGATACAGTTTAGACTTATTTTAAACTGTATTACAGCAGCACAATGGATAATGCAACGTAAATTGCAAAAATGCACTTGGAATCTGTCCAAGCCCTACTTTGTCAGGCATTTTCTTTTACTGCAATGGACATAAAAACTTCCTTGCTTTTAACAGAGCGTTTCATAATTTCTAACTACGAAAATTATTTAAACTGCGACACTTATCATTCATTCCATTCCATTATCAGTCTTCAATTTCTCCCTAAACATTTTAAGCATGAACGTTTTATGAAACGGTACCCAAATATGAGACTGCTGTATAGAATGAATTTTAATTTAAAAAAATTATTTAACACGAAAATTAAGCTGGAAATCTCGCCCCCTTCTACTTTGAAAATACCTGTGAAACCGGTTTAATTCGTCACAGCCAGCACTCCCGCAGAGAGGGGGGTTGTACTCATTAATGTCTTAGCCGGAACACATCATTATATCTCATTTTGTATTTCTATAAAAAAATCATTTGCCCAGCCACTATTGTTGTTATTGTTTTTATCCTGTAAAGCGCTTTGAGGAGCACAGCTTTCTCACCACTTAGATTACTTTTTGAAACCATCCTTACACAAAGCAGAAACTTCTTGTATTTTCCGATGACATACAAGTGGAAAGATTACAGATTTTAATCGTCTTTTTTCTGAACCAGGGAAAATGTTCTCTATAACAATAATAAAAAACTTTATTTTACATATCACCTTTAAAAGTGGCATCTCAAAACAATACAATAGATGTAAACCACAGATTACAAAGTAAATACCCAGACAAACGCAAACGCGTTTTTAATAAAATGCTTTTATTCATTCAGCAGAGAGAGAGAGCGTAAAACCTGGGCGTAACAGCTGTTCCTTTTTCTGATCACTCGCTCTCTGGATAAACGTCTCGCCTGTCCTGTTCTTTGTTTTCCTAATTTGCCGATTATGCCTTCTGCGATCCACTCCTGCCCTCACACCTAAAGAAGACTATTTTAAATTTCTTTGCGTGGTCCATTGTGCAATTAACCCTTGTATGTGCTGTCCTTAAGGTGATATCACATAAAGGTGATATGTAAAATAATGTTTTTTTATTATTGTTATAGAGAAACATGATCAGATTTTCCCCGGTTCAGAAAAAAAGATCTTAAGTATACTAGTTAAGAAAAATAAATCTAAACGGGGAGAAAGCTATGCTGAAAGTTTATTAAGATACTTAGAAGACAAAGATATCAATTTATGTTGCATTTGTCTGATTGTGAATCAAAAAACACATATATTTAAATCTGCATTTGTGATTTAAATCAAAACGCGATTTAAATCAATATAAATGTTTATATTGTAAAGCCTAGGTGACTATTCATTGTTATTTAAATGACTTAAATTCGATCATGTTGTGATATTTAGAAATATACATTTGTTTGGTGCGAGTGAAGTTTTATTTAATCTCTGAGCCATACTGATTCTTATGGAAGCCATTTTCCGCCAGGGAGTAAAAAAAACACACTATGGTATTCTCTCGGACGCAGTGCAGTTAAAAACATATCTCTGATGCTGTTCCTAAATGAATATCGTTTATGACCATCAGACACTTTATGCTCCTTTTCTTTTTTCCAGTTGATTGAACAGGGAGACGCATTTCATGATGTACTTTTCACTGATGAAACAACAGTGGCTCTGGAACAGTTTTCAACCATGTCGCTTTATAAAAAAGGGAGATATGTACGCGTTACTGAAGCTAAAAGTTTAGCCTTCGTCACTAATGTAACCACTAAATAAAGACATAGAAATCCCTACGTTACAGACTGTATATGGCTGGTATTGGTAGTTCAAAGAAAAAATACACACCAGTATTCCACTTTCTCCCTAAACATTTTAAGCATCAGAGTCTTACATGTGGTTATTTCGGAAACGTTTGTACGTGCTCCTTCTGACCATGTTACTGTTAACCGTTACTGACCATATTAAGTTTAAGTGCCTGTGGGCACTTTTCCTGTCCGTGGGGGGTGGACCGTCTTTCATTAGAAGGTTAGTCTGTTCTACTCTGAGAATATAGAGGGGGTGGAAAGTAATTCCGTGTCGCATTAACTAACGTCTTCAGTTTATTCCGCCAGACAGTACTGGGTTGAAATATATGTGTTTTTTTATTCACAATCAGACAAATGCAACATAAATTGATATCTTTGTCTTCTAAGTATCTTAATAAACTTTCAGCATAGCTTTCTCCCCGTTTAGATTTATTTTTCTTAACTAGTGTAACGTTGCCATAGCCGCCCAGTCCTAGGAAACCTTATCAAAAGAAACATTAAATCAGCCTACATGAATAGTTTCTCTGTGGCTGCACCACAAAGATGAACAGAGAGATGAGGCCTAATTTGGGAAAGCTCAGAAACACTTAATTCTGCCTTATTAATAAGCCTCGCCGCTACATATCCCCCCTTTTTGAAGGTCACGAGGTCCTGAGGCGTTGTTGCCTTCAAAACAAAACAGAGTTAAGTGATGTCCCTTGCCATTAGAACATTAACTTTAAATGTCCACATTACTCCTCGAGAATTCATTCCCGAACCAGAACTGGGAACAAACAGGATGAATAACATCTGGAGTATGTATAAACACGGTAGGAGACATTATCTCAGTCTAGGAATTACACATCAGGAAGTTCACTGTCAATATCTGATACCTCTGTAGTAGATATTTGGGGAGAAGTCACTTCCTTTCTTTTGACATGCTACCTTTGACTCATTCGTGCTACCCAGAGTACATCTTGATGTGAGAGTACACCATTCAGAGTACATTGTCAGTCATGATCCAGCTTCCCGGCAGTAGTGTTACAATAACAACGGTTTCTGTTCCCAGCCCCCTGATAAACCACGACACCTGTGTTGGGCACCTGCTAGGGTGGTTTGGAGGTTTGTTCCATTAAAGCAAACTAACTACCTGTACCTCTTCAGGGCTTACTGTTTCTTGGATTTCTATCCAATTCAATAGTGTGGCACCTGAAGGCATCCATGACCTCAAGTTTGGTCTTATGTTGTCTGGTTCCAGACCGTACAGTGTTAAGTTCATGCTGTACTATAGCCTCCTCGGGAACTTACAGGAAAACTATTTGGTTAGGTAGCTGTATCATGCCTGTCACAAGTCATAGTGTCAGTTAAATGTGGTGTGCTGACCATTTACTTCCCACCTGCTCTTCATGGGGTTCATTAACCTCCCTCTGCCCATTAGTAGCTTTACACCCTTCATTGGTGTATCAGTTAGACACAGCCAATGGATAGCTTTGGTAGCTTTGGTAGCCATACCCATCTCAAGATTTGGAACCGAATTCAATCTTGGATTGCCTTCTGGGTGAGCTATGAGCGATGGGGTTAATGTCACATACTCCTCTACTGAGAAGAGTGGAATCAAGTGGGTTGGGAATTGTGCCATGGTTAGACTGGCTACAGTGGCACTAAACTCCCTTAACAGGTCTTGTGTCAACATTCTGGCCTGTTGCACACAAGCATAAACCCACTGTATAACACTGGCAATCATGTCCACTGGTTGGGGAATAAGGTTTAACCCTGTTGCATAGGAAGTTGCCTGTAGGGTTTTCCCTTAGCTTTCCAACTTTTGCTGCTGTTGATACAGTCTGTCACTACCCTCTGGCATCTCTGACACCTGCCTTCTTGGGACAGTCAGGGTGAGAGTGCCAGCAGTACACAAACCTACCAGAAAAAACAAACGTGCAACAGTGGCGGCAGCAATCAGTCCTCCCAAAAGTCTTTTCGGGTGGCTGATCCCAGTCATCTCCTTCTGAGTGACTGTTGCCTTTCTAAGCTGGCACAGCGTGTACATGGTGTCTTTCTCAGTATGCCCTGTGGCATCTTGGGCACCACCATCCTGGAAATCTGGGGAGATCTGACGCAGCTGCTGATGCTGCTCCTCCTTTTCCAGGGCATCTGCTTTTTTCGATTTTTTTATGCCTGTGCTCTAGGAACCCCGCTGGGGGTGGTGCAGCGGTGGAGCATGCCTGACCCTCGGCTGAGTGGTCATCTGGAGCACCTGAGTGATCTGGGACTGTTACCCCATTCTCACTGTTCAGGTCCACCCTGCACACTTCCTGATTGAGGAATCCCTCTATTGGCATGTTTACAATCGTTCGCTGGGCGTGGGTGTAGGACACCTGCTCGCTCCCCCCTTCCCTCACTAGGGGTTCAGGGAGCTGCCCCAGCAGTGAGATAGCTAGTTCACTGTCTTTGAACTTACTATCACCCACCAGGCCCATGTCAGTGCAGGCGGGGATTCTGACATCCCTCTTTGCGATGTTCTGCACTGGCAGGCAGGTGACTTGACCATCCAGCTCCAGTCTGGCTGAACCACTGTTGGTCAGACTCAGACTGACAGACTGAGCTGGTGGCTGTAAGAAAACCGGCTCGGCTTTCATTCCCTGTCCCTTCTGGGGGACTGGGTGTGTTGGCAACCCTGCCGTTGAGGCAGGAACAATCAGGTCAGTCTCACTCACTACCTGGTAGTTGTGAGAAATAATGTCACCTGACTGCAGGTTCCCTGGGTCACAGCAAAGGGAATCGGCATCTGGGATCAGGTGTGTCCACAGCACAGTAGTCTCAGCGTCCAGCTGGACCTCCTGTCTAACCTGTGAATGTTGCACCAGGGGCACCTGGCGGTGGCCCTGTGACAGCTGCTCAAGCAGATCCTCACTAATAGAGGACCTCTCAGGGCTAAGGGTGAGGGCTACATCACCAACCTGCTCTCCTGCCATCTGGATCCCTTCCACCACTGCAGGGTGGTGTTCCTGACCCCTCTTGGGTGCCAGGGTGCACAGGGAAAGCTCCTTTTCATCGCCAGGTGGGGAGATCTGCTCCTCTTTAGGGATGTAAAAGGTGTGTGCTTTACCTGGTGGATCAGGCGGCTGCTTGGAGCACCACTCCTGTGGCTTGGAGGCTGTTGGGACCTTGGCCGGGACATGACTTCCCTGTATATCCGGGGATCAAGGAAATATTTTAATTTCTTGTCCAGAGGGAACAGAAGGAATCTCCACATAGGCTTCTGTGTTCAGTGGGCACTGTGTGAGCACAGTCTGCCTCTTGGCCCCCCTTTCCTTCTGTACAGAAGGCTTAGGAGCCTTGACCTGTTTCCACACTTTGCCTTTCTGGTGATCCACCAAAGGTTCCACTCTGAGTCGCATGCCCTTTTCTTTTTCAACCCGTTTGAGCTTGCCATGTGACATCAAACACCTTTCAACCTCAGTGTCAATCAGTGTCTCACTGTGTAAGACATCTCCCATGGCAGCCTTGAGGTAAAAGCTTCCTGCTTTTCCTCTGTGTTTTACTGCCTGCTCTGTGACTTCAGGGGTGGAGTCAGCACTCACTTGGGAGTGGCTGAATTCATCCAGGCAGGAACCCTTCCGCTCAATCAGATAGACTGAGGGAGGGAGAGGGGGCGGGTCTCCGCCTCCTCCAGTGGAGAGTATCAGCTCATTCACGCTTCCGGCAGCCTTGGGGAGTGGTTGTCCCTGTCCTAATAAAGCTTGTTCAAGCCTGGCCAGGCGGGCGGCTACTGAATCCTTTTGTTCAGCCTTTTCTAGCCCTTTCCCTCCCCCGGTGTTCTCAATGCACTTAGGACGCTGGGTGCGGTCCTGTGTGCCTGCTTTGGAACGGGGCTTAGCCAGCTCAGGAGCCTGTGCTCCTTCGAGCAGGAGGGAATTAACCCTGCTGGCTCTGACAGCGAACACAGTCGCTTTAACAGCTTTTTGCTCAGAGCGACTTTGGACATCATACTCCCAGGCTTTCTGCACGAATCTCTTAATATCAGTCATTTTCATGGTCTGTGCATCTGTATGCATTAAGATCATCTTTCTGACTGATGGGTGGAGATTTGCAATGAATAAACCCTTGAAATGTGTGTACTCTTCGCAACCCTCATCATTTCGCCCTGCAAAATAAGTTCGTCTAAGTCTCTCGTAATATTCGCGAGGGGACTCTCTCGTGCTTAATGTCAAGGGCGGCGGCTATCGCGGCAGTCGGGTCAAAAAACGCACTGTATTCTTCGATAAGTGCTTGACAAAGCTGTTCAAAGTCATTACAGACTTCTTTCATCTGCCTAGCCATCCACTCATGTACGGCTCTGCTGGTAGTTTTCCTGACCAGAAACACTTTCTCCTGTTCTGTGGCGTTTGGCAGGTATTGCAGGTTATACCTGAGGTCCTGAATATAACTCTCGATATTATTCTCTGACACTGCAGGGTCAAATCTCTCTATGTCCTTCGCTAGCTCTCTCAGAGAATGGAGATTTGTCCTTCCAGCTTCTCCGCTGACGGTATATGGAAGAGATCATGGTCAGACCTGTCGCTGCTAGAGAGAGTGCTTAATAGCGACTCGAATTCAGACCTTTTAGCAACCATCGTTAAACTTAAAGAGTATTACTTTTAAGTACGAAATCACAGTTTTACCACAGAAAACCACAAGATCAAGTATGCAATCAACCCGGTAGATCACAAAAGATCACAAAACAATCAAGCACTGCTTAAAGAGCAAGGGGAACTTTTTTCCTTTCGGCTTTCAGCACACTGTATTGTCGTGTATGAAACCCGCGGCGTTTTATGTTGAATTATTCCGCTTGGTTGACTCATTTCAGTCTTGCCACGCCCACCCAGGGACGCCAAAAATGTAACGTTGCCATAGCCGGCCCAGGGACGCCAAAAAATGTAAAATTGCCATAGCCAAAATGTAATGTCCTCTCTGAAGGCACCAGTTCTGTAGGAATTGGGCATTTACTGGGACAATTATTAATTGTAGCAGTAAATCACAAAATTGATTCTTTTGATGGCTTTAGAATCCAACCATGCGATATAACTCAAACAACGCACACACACAGGTACTAATACATGAGGATACATTTATTAATACATAGAATATGCATATAAACCTAACAGATCTTATCGAGAGGGTTATCAGAATACAAAAGGTATATATTCAGTCAGTTACAAAGAGTTACATATATCAAGAGGACATACGTTCAGTATATCATTCATTAAGACCGTTTCATAAATGAACTTGGTTATAAGTTCTACATTAGATACTCAAAACAAGTACATAACTCTTAGGAATTAAATTGATATCAACTGGTTTGGATAACAATTGAATTCTCGAGCAGTAATGCAGTGAAGTTGAATACTCATCCAATCTCTGGGGATTCAGATCTCCTGTGGGCACAAAGAAGCAGTTGCAGGCTGTTGCTGTCCAATCCGCGCTCTCTGGCTCGGTGCCAGGCTGTGCTGTGCGGCTTGCGACGGTGCACTGCTGATGCTCACTGACCGGCTAGTTAGTGTTGGCTTTAACTAGCACAGTTTATGCACAGGAGAAAAGATGACTGTGAGTCCCAGCAAGTCAGGAAGAGGACCGGTTCGTTCCTGATGAAGCGCTAGTTCTGAATAGTGATTCAGCTGTCCACAGTTCTGACCTGTTCACGAGGCCTGCTGCTGGTGCTAACCTCGGGTGGATCCTCTGGTTACTCTCTGGCAACCTCCGCTCTCGACTCTTAGAACAAAGGAAAGTTCTGGCACTCGGACACACTGGCCGTTCCGTGGTTGTCCGGGCTGAGTATCAGGATGGTCAGGAGGCGCGCTGCGAGAATGTCCTGCCCTTGGGAGCCTTCTGCTCCTGGGCCGTCCTGCCCTGGAATTATCCTTTGAATTCCCTTTAGAATAGTCTCAGAATTCCCTCTGAATCTTACTGAATCTCTCAGGCTCTCTGTGTTGCCTGTTTTTACCTGGAGGAACTTCAGCTTGTTGATTGGCTGAAAGTTCCATGGGCATCAGAGTCCCACGTGGGTTACTCGGCCCTACCAGTCCCTGATTGGTTGATCAAGGTGAGATATAAGTCACTTATTCCTGACACTTAGGAATGCAGTCCAGATGTCCATCTGGCACTCCCTAGACAGATAGGCGCCAATGGATGACCATTGATCATGATAGCCAGGCTTAGCTAAGTGCATCCCCCTTTGGGAGCTGTCCTAGGAAACCTTATCAAAAGAAACCTTAAATCAGCCTGCATGAATAGTTTCTCTGTGGCTGCACCACAAAGATGAACAGAGAGATGAGGCCTAATTTGGGAAAACTCAGAAACACTTAATTCTGCCTTATTAATAAGCCTCGCCGCTACACTAGTATACTTTAGATCTTTTTTTCTGAACCGGGGAAAATCTGATCATGTTTTTTTATTATTGTTATAGAGAAACATTATTTTACATATCACCTTTATGTGATATCACCTTAAGGACAGCACATACAAGGGTTAATTGCACAATAGACTGCGCAAAGAAATTTAAAATAGTCTTCTTTAGGTGTGAGGGCAGACGTGGATCGCAGAAGGCATAATCGGCAAATTAGGAAAACAAAGAACAGGACAGGCAAGACGTTTATCCAGAGAACGAGTGATCAGAAAAAGGAACAGCTGTTACGCCCAGGTTTTACGCTCTCTCTCTGCTGAATGAATAAAAGCATTTTATTAAAAACACATTTGCGTTTGTCTGGATATTTACTTTGTAATCTGTGGTTTACATCTACTGTATTGCTTTGAGATGCCACTTTTAAAGGTGATATGTAAAATAAAGTTTTTTATTATTGTTATAGAGAAACATGATCAGATTTTCCCCGGTTCAGAAAAAAAAGATCTAAAGTATACTAGTTTGTCACTCTTCTCATCCCCTCTTTGCTAAATGGCTTTTGAATAGAGTCACATGAAGAGAGAGGTGAAACAGCCCTTCACAGCCCTGTCGCAGTACACGAATATAATTATATCTTATTAATTTCTTTAGATACGCCAGTGGTTCTCAAACTGTGGTACGCGTACCGGCAGTGGTACGTGGCGTGCCGCCAAGTGGTACGCCAAATGACCCTGGAACTGTGTCATGTGTGCTGAAAAATCGGGACGGGTTTTCATATTTTGTATTTTAATACGTGTCGAATATGCAGCCTACGTACTACGATACAGTGCGCGCTAATACTTCAGTGGACACAAGTCATACTCTGTAATTCTATACCACTCTATAGGAATGCGTGCTACGGATGCAAATGACCAATTGTATATAAAAAAAAGCTACTGTATCTCCAGCAAATAGGGAGAAAGGAGAATGTGCGTGATTTTGGAACAATGCTAACGTTGTAAACGTGGAATGCATAGAAATACGTGCTACGAACGCAGGTAATCTTGTGAGCACACGAAAGCGTGATAACTGAAACATATTTAAGAACTGTTCTAATTTGAGAAAAATACACCGAGCGTCTCTGTGTTTCGCTCCCATGCACATGAAATAAAAACTTTAAATAAATACGGAAATAAAAACGGAAACGCAGAAAAATGCAAGCTTGCGGATTGCTAAAGCAGGTAAACTACACTATTTTTGAAGAATCTTATTTACCGTTGGCAAAAGAGCTGACACGTATTATGTGTAGAGAAAAAGCTGCTAAACGGCTCGACCTGCTGCCCCCCTCCCCCTGAAAGACATTCATTCATAAAATTATTGAAATGAAGGATTATATCAAAAGTACACTGATAGAGCGCGTTAAGATGAGCAGATGTTTTTCACTGCAATTAGATGAGTCTGTAGTCGATTTGGCCAATTTGCTCGTTTACGTTAGATACGAGTTTGAGGGCATGTCCCATGAAGACTTTTTGTTCTGTAAACCGCTACCAACAGGAACTACAGGAGAGCACATATTTCAGCTTCTGAATGAATTTATCGAAGAGAATGGTCTCGACTAGATAAAATGCGCCTGAGTTTGTACAGACGGTGCTAGAGCAATGACAAGCCGACATAACGGTGTAGTTGCACGAATTAGAGAGGTTGCTCCAGAAATTAATGTACGCATTACAACATCCACTGCGAGACCTTTGCCGTCAAGAAAATGCCTGACGATTTAATATCTGTTAGACTCTGTTGTGAATTGTATCAAGGCTCGGAAAATTAATTCACATCTGCTTTGCTCAACTAAACAGGCTCACCCCTCTCACTGAAATGGTGCTTTTTTATTAGTTGTTGTTAATGTTTTTTTTCTGTAAAACACTTTGAGAAGCCACCTTTAAAGGCGCTATATCAAATTAAGTTTATTATTATAATATTTATTATATGTATGTGTGAGTGTGTGCACGCGCACTCATGTTGGTCATTGAGAATTTCTGGGGTTCCTATGAGAAGATGACTTGTAGGTGGTACTTGGATGCTTTGGTTAGATTAGGGGTGGTACTTGGTCCAAAAAGTTTGAGAACCACTGAGATACGGGATTCTTTTAATACAGTCTTTGCTGTGCTCTAGAGGATCCTTGTGACATTTCGAGCTCTGGTTGAATGATAAGTGTCGCAATTTAAATAATTTTCGTAGTTAGAAATTATGAAACGCTCTGTTAAAAGCAAGGGAGTTTTTATGTCCGTTGCAGTAAAAGAAAATGCCTGACAAAGTAGGGCTTGGACAGATTCCAAGTGCATTTTTGCAATTTACGTTGCAACAGACAATGTACAGCGTGTACTATTCTTGTGTTGCGGTACATGAATATAATTATATCGTAATTAATTTCTTTAGATACGCGATCCCATATTATATTCCCTTTTAATCAAATTCTAAAAGTATGCTTGTTGACTCCGGTATCTCGTTAGTTAAAGACTTCGATGCTTAAAATGTTTAGGGAGAAATGGAATACTGGTGTGTATGTTTTCTTTAAAGTACCGAGACCAGCCATATACTGTATGTTTAAGTTCCAAAATTAATATCGTTTATGGCCTTCTCACGCATTACAGTATGCTCCTATTCTTTTTATGCTCAGGTACTAAGATTTCCCTTCAGTGGTAAAATTCCATATAAATATTCAATACTTAAACGGGCACAGTTAAGACATTAAATATACATATACATACTGTATACAGTACAGTTTGCATACGGTAATATGTTAATGTTCCTAAATCAATCTCTTTTATGAGCATGTAAAAGGCATGGTGATTCTCAAAAATTACTGTACTTTGCATGATTGGAAACAAATGCGTGATTGCAAAATGCTGTGGTGTTACTTTTACAAAGACGGTCAATGAAAAAAAGAATGTGGACCAGGGCAATACTTTTGAGTTTACAGCTTGTCCAAGGTCATTCATTATTAATACTATTAGTAATATCTTCGTTAAAGACTTTGATGGCGACAGCTCAAACATGAGAGGTTGAGCTTTATTAGCTCCACCTTGCGGAAATTCCGGATACTATTATTTTGCCTGCGGTATTATAGGAGAATTTACGGTAACTAGCGGTATTTACCGGTAACTCGCGGTATTTACCGGTAACTCGCGGTAGACAAAATAATGCGGTATCGCCCGCGCATTTTGAATGGCTGCATCTGGATAGCTGCTAGGTATTTTATTTTTAATTAATTTAGTTCACTTTAACCCTCTTGGATCAATTAAATCAAGTGTGGAACCTCTATTTTAAAGGAGAAAAGGTTTTGGGACACTTGAGTAACAGGTGTCTCATCTGATTCTGGGTAACTAGACTCATTAAAAAGTTGTGGATACCCTATCAACGTATATCAATTATACTGTACATTTCACACATAGCCATGAGTGATGAAAGCATATAGAAACAAACATGTATCACTGAATACAGCATGAAGATAGGAGACTATTGAAAACTGAATTAAGAAAAACAAACTCAGCACCAATCCCTTCTGAAGTCTTACTCCCCAGCACTAGCACTGGAAATGTTAAAAAAAATGCATGTAGACAAACATTCCTATATACTGTATTTAATTCTTATATGTAATATTAAAATTATACAGTATAATGTATAATATATAATATACAATACATACAGTATACAGCAGGTATCACCACCCCCTTTCAAAATGTTCACTTTTTGTTGCCCTAAAGCCCAAAAAGAAGACAAATAAAATCAGACTTTTTCCAGTTTTATTGACACAGTGTACCTTGCAACATCCAAGTGAAAAAAGAAAGCAAAATTTCTGAAAAAAATAAAAAAACTGAACAACTGGGTTGGATAACCCCCCTGAGCTAATACATGTTGGAAGCAACTTTTTCTTTAATTACAGCCTTGAGTCTGTTTGGATACATCTCTACCAACTTTGCACACCCAGAAGGAGGAATATTTGCCCATTCCTCCTTACAGAATTATTCGAGCTCAGTCAAACTGCGTCGTGACCATTGATGGACTGCCCTTTCAAGTCATTCCAAAGTTTTTTGATGGGATTTAGCTTGGGGCTCTAACTAGGCCACTCAAGGCTTTGGGTCATTGTCATGTTGAAAGGTGAACCATCTTCCCATTTTCAACTTCCAGGCTGAGTGTTGCAGGTTTTCTTCAAGAATTTGCCTGTATTTTGCACCACCCATTTTTCCTTCAATCCTGACAAGTGCCCCAGTCCCCCACAACAGGATGCTGCCACCACCATGCTTTACTGTAGGAATGGTATTCTTTGGATGGTAAGATGTATTGGGTTTATGACCGATGTTTTGCATTCTGGCCAAAAAGTTTGATTTTAGTCTCATCTGACCACAGCATCTTTAAGATGCTTTTTAGCAAAACATAAATGAGACATGATGTGGCTTTTTTTCCTTGCCACCCTCCCATACAGGCCAGACTGGTGGAGCGCTTGTGATATTGCTGTCACATGCACATAATGCCCAGTCTTTGCCATAAAGGCCTGTAGCTCATTCAAAGTTGCCATCAGCCTCTTGGTAGCCTCTCTGATCAGTCTCCTTCATGCTCAGTCATCCAGCTAGGAGAGATGACCTGATCTAGACAAGGTCTGGGTGGTGCCATACGCCTTCCACTTCTTAATGATGGTTTTGACTATGCTCCATGGGATAAAGCCTTCGAAATCTTTTTATACCCTTCTCCTGACATGTACCTTTCCACTTTATCTTGAAGTTCTTTTGAAAGCACCTTTCTGCCCATAGTGGATTCTTTGCTTTGAAATGCACTTCCAAGCAGTTTTTATTTTCAAAGTGTCATACAACAAAAGGTACAAATTCTGAAAGGGGGTGGTGACTTTCTATACCCACTGTAATACATACTATTATTAAGATAATTACAATTGGAACATTTACAAAGGTTTTATTTTCTACATATTTAGATATTGGATAAGGGTTCTTATAAGGTTTCAACAACACTCCAGCATTCAGATGGAGTATGAACAGGCAAAAGGTTTGTATAAAGCAAAGAGCAATGAGCATTGAAGAAACTGTGTTCTGCTTTCTTCCCAGGACAGCCTGTGTGCTTATCAGCTAAGCTAATACTAAGTGTACACAAGTGGCTGCAGCACTACAGGATGGGGGGGGAGTCAAATGATTTTAATTAATTTCCTTCAGCTGTACCCTATTTATTTCAATTAAAGGAAAACAGCTGGAAACTTTGGTTTAAGGTGTGAAAAGAACTGGCCACTGTGGTTCACTTTCATATAATTTAATCACAAAATATTATATATTCTTAAGTGGTAGACGAGACATAAAAAGCTACATTAATCATTGCTGTCTATTTTTTGGAATGACATTGAAATGCAAACACCAGAAACATTTTCAGGCTTAGTACAATCTCCTACAGTATTTTGGTATGGAAAAAAATATGACATGGACTGCAAGCACAGCTCCAGCTCTGAGGTATTTTAGTTTTAATAATATCAATTCATTTCTACCCTCTGTGTCAATTACACAAACTGATAGTGCTGAACCTTTTTATTTTTAAATAGCAAAAGTATTGGGACAACTGGCTGTTAGGTGTTTCACTCCAATTGGACATGCATTTTACATTCTGAAGAAAAAAAAGGAATTTGGAATACCCCAAGAATAGGCAAGTTCTCAAAGGGGCTACATCAAAGGCTCGGTAAAAAAATTACACTAAGACTTTGGTGATCACAGGGAGTCACAGAATTCATGCAGTTGTTACCTTAAAGGGATATACAACCAATTACTGACTTTTACATTGTGGAATTTACTTTCCAGATGTCTAGATGGATTTTATAAAATGTATGATTTTGTTCTAATATGATAAATTGTATGAATAGAATTATTCAAAAATAATCTGTTTTATACTTATCACATTAATCTCATCACAAATTATTGGACTATACAGCAAAATAAACAGTTTTGACTGCACTGTTTCAATACTTTTGGAGGTCCCTGTAGTACTGAGTTGAGTTGTGTATTCAGTATTTCTCCAGGTTGATCAATATTTCAGTTTCATACCGTATATGTACTGTAGTCAGTGTTTCTCCAGGTTTATCAAGGGCTCCTCCAAGGCTTATTCCAATGGAGTGACCCTGTAGTTATTAAAAACATACTTCCTGGGGCCAGTCAATAGATTAATTATTCATGCCCTTACCCATGGATTTGTTTCTGATTTAACCTTACTGCTGCAGTTTCATTTATTCAGTTAATTATGCTGCATTAGACTGAACTGGTTTAAGTGAGCTATCTGACAAAAGAAGGTGTGACACTAGGGTTTTACAGGACACTAATCACCAGCTTTAATTGGGGAAATAATTAATTGCTTTGGTCCCTGGAGGAAGGTTTATGCTGTTTGTAACAAGGTTAAATCAAGAAGTGAGTCTCCCAGGCCTGTTCATTTTTATTGAATTTAGACTTTTTCAACCCATAAATGGAGCTGTGATGGCATTTCATCCACAGTCCTCTACTTTAGTCCTGTTTTAATTAGTACGCAGAGGTATATCCACAATCTAGTAACATCAAGAGCCATAAAATGTAAATGCAAAGAAAATGAGCAATTTTAGAATTATATGAAAGCAGTGAAAAGAGAGACATGAATAAATATTACTCAGGCTTATCAAAATATTTTAACAATATAAAAAGTAATAAACATTGTACAAACCAGAATGTTTTCCTTAAGGACCTAGTTCTGAATCACTTTGATCACAATAATTACAATTTAAGATTTTGTATTTACTATTTTAACATTTTATTACTGATACTATTCACACTTAATTTACATCTAATCAAAATAAGAGTAAAAGTCTAGTTATTTTATCAGGACAATAATAATCATTCTTGTTTTTATACTGTACAATGAAGGCACACAAGACTGAAACTGTTGTTGTGCACTTATTATATAGTGTAGAATCAAAATAGAGACATTTTAATTGATTTGATGAAGGTTACAGGGCCAGCAAGCATTGTACAATAAGAAAACTAGAGCCTGCTACCAAATCAAACCCCTTGTGAAACCTTAGTAGACATAAGGTCTATGAGCATTCTGGTTTCAGAGAAGTACTTCCACACTCCCAAGTTTTCACCAGTTTAATCAAAACACTTTCATTTAATTCAATAATAAGTGAATAGTACCTCATTTTTTACTTAATCTGAAATTAATTTATAGTAGCTAAATTGAAATGAAAATTTAACCACCACAGCAAAAGAAATTGTTTTTGTTAGTTGTTTTGAATTCCCATTGAATACGTTTTAATTAAATCGCCATTTAATCCCCATGAAGATTCCCAGCACTCTCTAATGACTCTCTAAATGGCCAAGAGATGATACTGGAGTACTCTGCTATGTAATGATGTGTAAGAAACATTTTCTTGAAGCATCACTGTGTTTAAGAATTTTTAAAGCTAAAATTTAATTTAAAATCTCCAACTATTTGTGTGATTGTAGTCAATGACTTACCCATTTTGTGCAAGGTCGATAACTACTAAATCTTTTTCTAGAAGGACCACTACAGCATAAGGTTCCTGAAAATCTGTTAGGAATAAAAAAAAGATTAATGAATAAATGAAAATCTGAAAAGTCACAAAACTTTTCATATATGTAAGATGACTTAAGACTCTTATCTTAATGTCTGAATCTCTATTTTATGTAACAAAAGACTATTTAGGCCTTTCAGAGTCTTCAATAACCATCATTTGTCAAGTTCCCAGTAACTATGTAAGCAATTTTACTATGTACAGACAATAGGCTATTTCAAAATATGTTATGGTTTTAAATTATTTAAAATGTAAAAACTTAGCTGACTTTTGTTTTGATTTTTAGTATATACTAAAAATGATATACGAAACAATAACAATTTAATAAAAAATTCAGGATGTCAAAAAAAATATGCAACTAATCATGGGAGATGTTTCACCAAAATATGATCAAAACAGAAAATGGACCATAATTTACAAGGAAGAAAAGATAATGCATTTTTTATGGAAAAGAAAGCAACACACCAGAGAATCAGACCAGTTTATAACCTGAATTACTTTGACACCTAAAGTGGATACTTATAGACTTGTTGGATGTACTGTACATGCAGACGTACTGTATATTCTCTCTTGCTCTCTGTAGGAGACTGCTACGGAGTTACAGTACATTTACAGAATAGCAATAGCAAGCAATGTAAACATTTTCAGTCTTAAAAGTACAGTACGTCATTACATAGGGGTGAGTGCTAACTATCTTTTGTTGTATATTTAACTTTTTGTATCCTTCTAGAAATTTAAAAGAGTACAGATTACTCTTCACTTTACTGATTTATCGTAGCACTGAGCCAAAAGAATGCTATAGAGCTTTTTTTTCCATTACAGGGCAACACAACCTCCCAAAAATAGAAAGTACAAAAATATTTTGTAATAAGCTATAATAAAAGTAATTTAAAAAACTATGTGTGAGGCACAGAGTCTCAATGAGCATTGCTGTCACCTCACAGCTACAGCTAAAGCCTCAAATATGGCCCTGTTAGTGTAGAGAGTGTTGGCTTTCTCCAAGTTCTCCAGTTTCTTCCCACAGTACAAAGATATGCTGTTCAGGTTAAGCAGCATCTCTATGTCATGCCCTGTACGTGTGTGTGCTAAGTGATGAATGGCATCTTGTCCAGAATGTAGTCAGGTTCTCCTTTTCACTTCGACCCTTCGACTTTGACAACGATAAAACAGTTAGTGAAAATGCGTGGATGGAAAAAATGTAAAAATTTTTAAAGATTTTTTTAAGCTTTAGTAAAATAAATGTATCTTTAAATTATCTTTTTTTTAGAAACATACCTCTTCTTGTTTCCTTCATATCCTAGGAACATTTTTCATGTGTTTCAATACTTTGTTATATGAACATCTGACCATGAACATTTGAGATCAAAGAAGGACTGCAATGCAACACCAATGGCACCTATTTCTTATAATGTCAACCCTGGCATTAAAGTTGTGACTATCTACAGCAACATGCTGTTAATGACAAAGGTACAGTAGCATGGTTTACAAGTAGAAAAACAAAGTGATTTTCATTTCATGATGCTAAAATACATATGCATATAGATGTTACATGTACTGTACCTAAATCCCCAAACTAGAAAACAGTTTATTCATAGATCAGCCTCAAGAGAAAGTTGGTCTCAATAATTAGAAAGTCAGGATAACTGACTGAAATTAGGAAACTAAACAACCACAATCCTCTCTGCCCTAGGTAAACACAAATTGTGTTCTCTTCAGAGATGCACAGATTCAGCCTAATGATTCCAATGTTACTGGAAAATGTATTGTTGCTGAAATTTAGAGAAATTACAGGAAAGAGGTTCTGACACTGGACTCATGATTGGCTCAATGAGTAAATGAACTCACTTAAGTGCTGGTTGAGCTCTATGATCCAAGCATCACAGCATCAAGCACGCGTCATGTCACTCGCTGACTGTGAATAGGATTTCCCTGGCAGTGGCTGAACACCGCTGAGGATCTAGTAAGATCAGCTCTTAGCAACACAGCAACCCCTGCAACCTCCCTAACTGTCAGTAAGGGACATGTTTCTCCTACACTTAGAGCTAAGCATTGGGGTCATGTAGCCCCAAAGGGTTACAGTGAGACAAAGAAGTCTGCCTACACTTCCTCATTCTCCACCATGTATGGTGGCAGGGTTCACAGCTGTGACCCAAGATGTTTAAATACTTAGGTGTTTATGCAGACAACTTACATCATCTTGACAATTTGGGGAAACATAAAGGTAAAAAAATGCTATGGTATATAGTCAAAAGCTTAGAATTTAAATAATGGGATGTTATTTTAAAATTGTACAACACAATGGTAAGCCCTCATTTATAATACAATTTTTGTTACCCAATTTATAGAAATATAGAAAATATATTGCTCTAGGATCTGTCAAGAGAAGATCAACCAGAGAACCATTTAGGCTTAAGGGAATGTCCTATACTGACAGGTTGAAGGAACGTAACCATTTTAATGTAAAAGGTACAAGACTATAAGGGGACCTCATACAATAATTCAAAATCTTCAGAGACCTTGTGGATTTCTTTATAATGAACAGTAAAGCATGAATCACAAGGAATGAATGGCAACTTTAAGTGGAAATGTGGAAGTGCATTCCTTTATCCAAAGGGTTGTGGGAGTATGGAACAAGCTACCCAGTCATGTTGTTGAAGCTGATATACTGTTTTCTTTCAAGAAATAGCAGGATGAGATGTTTGGATCAATTAACTACTAACTACCAAATGGGCTAGATAGGCCAAATGACCTCCTCCCATTTGTACTCTCATATAATTTGTGCAATACACAGGGTAACAACATGATACTCACTCAACATGGTCCACTCAAGAACTTCTTAGCAGTAGTAGTGAGGACTCATACCTGGAAGGTTGTATTTTTCAATGGAGTAATTTTTCTCACTGTTTAACTAGGAAACTAATTGCTTTCATTCCAAAGCAGTCTTCTCTATGATATTATGCTATTATTTTCCTGTAAGTGAACAGATGTTTCTATAACTAAACTGCTTTTTTGTTTGGCTGAATTTTGAGTAAATATGAAATTATCTTAACAGGAAGGGATGTATGTGACCCATGACAAACACTCTTCATTCACAAACAACCTTGCCAATGTAATTTTATGTAACATGCATAAATGTCAGTAAAGATTATATTACTTTTGGGGGATTTAATCTCCTTTACAATATTCATAAAGAACACATTAAAACATTAATAGTATAAGAATATGAGGTGCAACTGAATTATGTCATTAACCATATTGTTTTGAAAAATAAATACTACATAAAAACTAGCCAGAAGCTAAGTCAACAATGATTTAAACTTACATTTCATTTTTAAAAAAACATGAGCTTATGTTGGATATTGACATTAACCAAAAAAGACCTGTAAGAACTGTACTCTGCTCACTTCTTAATTTTAATGGTATGCACCATTAACCTTTGTAAAATGGTCCACACTTACTTATTTTTTTTTAAAAATTGATTTACTTTAAAATAGTCTGCATGTATGTGATGTAAAGCAGAATAATATTTACATACTGTACTGTTGGTGGGCTCATATACTGTACAGTATTTGGATGGAAAGTTCAGATTACTTGCTGTACTGTACATTATTCAATAGCGATCAATTTAGCCTAAATAAATTCTCCCCTGCTTTTAACAATCTAAACTGAAATAGTGGTCAACTAGAAATACCAGTATGGGGCTATGGAAATTAATAATGTATGCATGTAATGTATATAAACTAAACATATGCTCATGTTTAAAATGCAAAAAAAGTAATGTAACAATTTAAAACTCATGTGCCTTTTACCTAATGCTCTGCATTAAACATATGTACATAAGTAACTTTGAACTACATTTCACCATTTTAACAGTTCACAATTAGATGTGATAAGTTATGCTTTACAATTCATTAAATTAATTATATGATTTTAAGTTAAAACAATTGAATGATTTCTATCCCTGCAGAATCACTACTGACATTTGTCCATTATTTTATCAACTGACAGTCTTTAGTAACTTATTGTGGCCTTAACTCTGTAGAATCAAGTAATATCAAAAATAATAAATCAAATTGAAATCAAAACCAGTTTGATTTGATTTGCAGTTAGAATCATGCATGGCACATTTAGAACTGGAAATGTTTTTCTCTATACTTTCTAATATACCCCTGAAGTTGTATTTAGAAAATCTGCTCACAATTCTGTTTCTTTTTTTACAAAATAACCCCAAAACTACAGCTACAACTCCGAGGTGTTTCACCTTCTTTTAAAAACAAAAACCCGACAGCAATCATAATTCACAAGGACTATGGATTTTAAGATATGGCCAGCAGCCATATCACCCTGCAACTTACAACTGGCAACCCACTGAAGCTAAGCAGGTGTGAGCCTGGTCAGTACCTGGATGAGAGACCTCCTGGGAAAAACTAAGGTTGCTGCTGGAAGAGGTGTTAGTGGGGCCAGCAGGGGGCGCTCACCCTGCGGCTCATGTGAGTCCTAATGCCCCAGTGTAGTGACGGGGACACTATACTGTAAACAGGCGCCGTCCTTCGGATAAGACGTAAAACCGAGGTCCTGACTCTCATTAAAAATCGAAATCGAAAAGAGTAGGGGTGTACCCCGGCGTCCTGGCCAAATTTCCCATCGGCCTTTATCAATCATGGCCTCCTAACAATCCCCCTCTAAAAATTGGCTTCATTACTCTGCTCTCCTCCCCACTGATCGCTGATGTGTGGTGAGCGTTCTGGCGCACTATGGCTGCCGTCGCATCATCCAGGTGGATGCTGCACATTGGTGGTGGTGGAGGGGAGTCCCCATTACCTGTAAAGCGCTTTGAGTGGAGTGTCCAGAAAAGCGCTATATAAGTGTAAGCAATTATTATTATTATTATATATCATGTTTTAGCTTTCAGGAATCAGAATATACAGTACTGAAAAACACTACTGTGCACTACGTGTGTCAAATGATCGCATAACTTTGTGACTGTTACCTCAGTTCTTAACCAGCTCATGAAAAAAGATATTTATAATGTAGTAAAAAAAAGTATTAAATCTAAATGCAGTATGATGTAGTAAATCAAAATTCCAGAAAGCTGCTGTAACGCATCCAAACACATCATTTGAAAATATGTAACAGATATAATCTTAAATGTCAGCTGATACTGGAAATCACAGGTTTGGGGCTAGGGACCAGACAGTGCTGCTTGTGTTACATTGTACAAATCATCCTATAAAACAAAAGATCCTGTAGTCAATGTCAGTGTCAGTCATGAAACCAGACTGTTATCTGCTATATGGACTTAAAAATTTATTTTGTTAACCCTTTGTCAAATCAAATTGGCTAAATCCAGGAAAGGTAGGTAAAAATTCATGTTTCTTCTGCCTATTTCACCAATGAATCCTCAGATAAATCATCAGCTCCCTTTACCAATTTTCCTTTCAATACCTCCAGTGTTCAATAACCATTTAGTATAATACTGCTAATATTCACAGCAAGCTGGTGCCTAAGCTAGCAGACAACAGACACAAAGCAGGATACACCCTGGACAGGAAATTAACCTTGACTTAAATTAATTAAATTAACCATTTAACTGTGGGAGGACACTGGAGCAGCCAGTGAAAACTTGTGTGGTCTTGGGTAGAAAATGTAAACTCTACATGGATGGTGCCTCATGACCCAGGAGCTTTGATGAAACAGTTCTAAATGCCATGCCACAGTGTGCACCACCCTTCGTTCATACAGTATAACAGAGAAATCTAAATAAGCATAAGTTTCAGTCTCACAACACATAACCTCTCATTTGCACGTCCCTTTACTCAAGGGTATGCAAAGCATTTTCTTTTCTTTCAGCCGATCTCAGCCTTTAACCTTGAAAGATCCTTGTGATAATTATTTGGCAGTTGTTGCCATCAAAAATAGTCCTACACTAAACAAAAGCAGCATAAAAGAATAACTTAAAACAATTAAAGTTGCCTTTAAACAATACTGAGGCCCAACATAGAGGATTTGTATAACAAAAAAAGTGTTAAGAACCTCTTCATTTTCTTTAATTCGACCAAACCATTCATTCAGTCATACAGCATCACAAAAACAACTACATAGCACTAACTAGAAACTGAGGAAAAGCAGGAAACTTCCAAACACTTACCATTTGGATATGGTGTTTCACAGAGGGTTAGAAAATCAACGATAGGATAATCCATTTCTAGTACTGCAGTGCTCTTTCCATGCATCACTGTTAAACATGGTCTTCTTCCCACAGTGTCATATGACAGACCCCCTGAAAGAATCATGAATGGATCTCTGGGGGAAAAAAAAATTGAATACCACTAATGAGACTGTTAAGAAGTAATGAATAACATAATCTTGCTTTAAGAGGCCAAGAAAATCCAGATCAAGACTGACAGTCTTACTTTATATAAGACTAGTAGATGAAAAATAAAAGGGAAAAGTATTTTTCTTGTGAACAACATTTGCAAGCACAAAGGTGAATGAGTATGAGATTGAGAATGCGAGGCATATAAAACCTGTACAAGTGAGTATTGGAAAAGTATTTTGCAATTTAAAACCTCTCAACAGTTCTGACCATTAATAAACTTCTGCTCACTACATTGTCTATGAAATGGGTAAGTGCTGAGATAAATTAGATTCTAAAGGGGATAACAAAACAGATAAAAACTCTGAGTGAGTTGATTAGACTGGTTAAACAAGGAAATACCATAAAAAGAGGTGTACTGAGATACTCATAAGAGTTACATAATTAAATAATAAAACCAGTATTTTTAATTTATAATTAGAATCTGTATGACATTAATAAGAGCTGACATCAAATACAGTAATTCCTATCAGTAGGTGTTCTGTGAAGTGTAGAATCTTTTCTCTTCGTGGCTTGAAAAAAGAATTGTAAAGAGTGATTTAAGAGTCATTAATGTGCATCTTAAGCACAGTAGGAAGTGTGGCTTGTTCACATGCCTTTAATGTGCTAGGACTTAAAACATGACACTTGCTGTACGAGATGAACCCTAATTAGCAGTCCCTGCGTGCCTTGTTCCCAGGAGATCAACTAACTTGAAGATGAGTAACTTAAATGCCCTGTGCAAAACATTGCAAGACACACTTTAGAACAAATTAAAACCCCAAAGATTACATGTAGAAACACTAGCTTTATCACCAAGAGCAAAACAAGCCCTTACCCAGCTCTGGTTGTTTTGTATTCAACTTTTAAGATAGGCTTGCAAGGTTCTGGTTTTTTTCCATCCTTCGGGTGCTTTCCTGAAATAGAACAATTTCAACAGTGTTCAAACAGGTCAAATCAGCTCTTTCTGCCCTGATGCTGCCATTGTCTCTGTGTAGATCTTTTACGTGCCTCTTAGTAAGACAAGACCATCCATCTAGCATACGTGTATTTCTACAAATCTTCAAGACATCGCACAGGGCAAAGATATCTAATAAAGGTTCACAGTTGGCAACCTAGCTGGTAAAGCAACCTAACTTGAAGAGATATTTGAAATTGAATATTGCAGATTCCAAACCTATATACTTTTACTACACATTTTCAACCAACTTCCTTGTGAGCACTGCTGTGTCTGTGGGATATAGTACACTTTCTAACTCGTTTATGGAAGCCCAGTGGGAATTAAACTCAGGTCAGAAAATGAAATGATTGTTTCTCTTAGCTAGGACCTGCACTGACACATCACAGAATTGCAATAAAATAGGAAAGGTACAAAGCTACAACAGACAGAATTCAAGTCAGGACTGAAGTGCAGGAACAGAACAGCTGAATAGAATAAGAAACAGTTTTTCTTGTGCATGCTGTCACAATAAGCCACAAAAAATCATGATTCTGTATATAGGAGAAATGCCTCTCCTACTTTCATTTCATTTTTTTTTAATCAAAAGGATTTAGAAGACAATAGTTTTTTTTTAAAACAGCAGCTGTAATTACGTTTCTTATTTAATACATAAGTACAGTACAGGCAATTTTCAAACAGGTAACTTTTCAAATAGCTTTTCCCTTGTCAACCATTACTTGGCTAAAGTACACTGTAATATTGTATATCATATTATATCCTAATGAGTCATTTAGGATATGTTACAGTTAATTTTCCCAAGAAATGAAGCATGGGGGGTCACATTTTTTACATTTCTGTGGTGGAAGTTTAATTTGATCTATACATTGTATCAATTTCCAGAAAGAGCTGTGATTACAGAGACTGGGGGATTAAACCTACTCAAACGGATTATGCTCTAAAGTTGACCTTGTCTCTTGTGGCATAAGATTCGTGTATTCCCATAGGTCGTCTCGCCGATTATGGATGAATTAGCAAGCTGCTAATAAAAGTCAAGAAGGTGGCTAAGGGGTATTTAGAAATCAGTTGCTTGGTTTAACTGAGTGAAAATTAATTATTTATAATGCAGCATAAAAATGGAAGATAGTTAATAAATGCAACCCCCTGACATGAGGATATTTTTGCAGACTATTTTTTTTATCTTTGCCCAGTCAAAGTATCAAGGGTGGTTTAAGATGTCTGTGGGACATAAGTCAAAGAAAGAATGTTCCCATGGGGGTTTTTGCAGCTCTGAATTGACAGTAATTGACACCCAATGCATCTGCAACAGACCTGGGAAGGAACCTGTGGCACAGTTGCTGAGGCCCATGTACTGTAAGAATAGTCGACGACATGTTTTGCAAAGTCTAAACCTCAAGAGATGAGGTAGAACTGAACCACATCCATCTTGAGACAGGTGACTTCACCTTTAGCCTACACACTACACTGAATGACCTATGGCTAAGGAGACATACAGTACATAACATTATATTCCCATACTATAACCTCATCTAAATAATGCTCAAGTGAAGGCTTCCTCAAGGATCTCAGTAATCAAGAACTTATTATGTAATTAACTATACAGAGTCAAGCTGATCCACCAGACTCACTTCTCTTTTGACTTGAGTGTGATTTTAGTTCAGATGAAACCTGCTGCAATTTCTAAATCACATTTAAAACAGAACAAAAAGCCTTTCTTTATGCAAAGGGTTTTGGGAGCAAGGAACTAGCTACCTAGCCAATTTGATATTGAATCTGATATGGGTGTGACACCCGAAGAAGGCTCCACAGCTAAAACGCTGTGTTTCTTTTCTTCTCAGCATGGAATAAACTTTACTTGTTCCTTTGCAGCCTACGCATGCTACTTGAACTACGTGAATCTCATACGCTGATGTCTTTCAAGGAATGGCTGGATTAAATATTCAGATAAATTAGCTACTAACGAATGGGCTTCATGTGTTGTGTTCATGTGTTGAAAGGAATCCTCTTGTTTTAAACTGTTCTTATTAAAAATAAAAATAGTTTCAATCTCTAAATCACAATTCATTGCATAATAAAGCAAGATAACAGTAATAATAATAATAATAATAATAATATTAATAATTGCTTACACTTATATAGTGCTTTTCTGGACACTCCACTCAAAGCGCTTTACAGGTAATGGGGACTCCCCTCCACCACCACCAATGTGCAGTATCCACCTGGATGATGCGGCGGCAGCCATAGTGTGCCAGAACGCTCACCACACATCAGATATCAGTGGGGAGGAGAGCAGAGTAATGTAGCCAATTCATAGAGGGGGATTATTAGGAGGCCATGATTGGTAAGGGCCAATGGGAAATTTGGCCAGGACGCCGGGGTTACACCCCTACTCTTTTCGAGAAACGCCCTGGGATTTTTAATGACCACAGAGAGTCAGAACCTCGGTTTTACGTCTCATCCGAAGGACGGGGCCTGTTTACAGTATAGTGTCCACGTCACTATACTGGGGCATTAGGACCCACAACGACTGCAGGGTGAGCGCCCCCTGCTGGCCCCACTAACACCTCTTCCAGCAGCAACCTTAGTTTTTCCCAGGAGGTCTCTCATCCAGGTACTGACCAGGCTCATACCTGCTTAGCTTCAGTGATATGGCTGCTGGCTGGGAGAAAGTATTGAGAGAAAATATTTATAGCTTTCAGCAAGTGAGATCAATATTTTTACCTGTCATTGTAAAGATTCAGAAAGATTTATGAGTACAGAAACATCTTTCCAAAAAGTTCAAAGTTTAGACCTGTTATGCTTACAGACAATCAATACTTAAAAATTCCTCTCCTGGATGTTAAGGCCATTTGTCTCAACAAAAGCCAACCCACAACACAAAACCCAGGTTTCCCAAATGGACACACATGCCATTTATCAGTTGTACTTCCTCATGTCAGCCTCTAAAATGCAAACATCAGAATATAAGAATGTAAGTCAATCATTATGTCAATAGCAAATTATTTAACAATTTTAAACTCTCAACATTTCTGTTGCGAAGTAAACTCTTTTGAGAAAGCCAGTCTCAGACAAAAACTTTTTTTAATGACCTACCTCATTAAAATTAAACCATAACATCCAAGGTCATGTTTAATCTTACTGCTGTATTTCACTTTGGGGTTCTGTTATTCATGAAATGTCAAAACAGATCTATCACCATCTAGTTTTTCTCTGAATGCAACTTGCCTTGCATAGCATTCTGTGATTTTATGAAGGGTGGGGAAACCAGACATTTTAAGAAAAAGTCTTCAAGGCAAAGCCTAGAACGACAATGATAAATAAAAATGTTGTCTTCTGTCAAAGCCTAAATGACAGCTGTTATTTTGGTTTTGTAATTCTTTAAATATCTGAAGGCGGTTAGCATTGATAAAAATTTGTGCATATGAATTGAGACTTGGTTAATAAAAAGAACATAAAGAGAAAAAGTTAGGGTTGAATGATCAAACTGAGGTGTAATTAGTGGAGTCCCACAGGGACCTGTACTAGAAGCACTTCTCTTCTTAATTGAGTGCATATGATCTACAGATGCAGCCATTCAAAGTGCGCGGTACAGACACGTACCGGAGGTAATTGGCTACGGCGTCGTGCATCGTGACGTGCGATGACGCAAAATACCGCGGTGCGTGATTGGTTGACCGACAGGGGCACTCGTGGTCTGTTGGTCTGTCGTAGAAAGACTTACTGTAAACGTCTTTACTGTGCCCGTTGTAGATATTGAATTTTACCACTGAAGGGAAATCTTAGTAGCTGAGCATAAAAAGAATAGGAGCATACTGTAACGCGTGTGAAGGCCATAAACGATATTAATTTTGGAACATATGTGTTGTAGGGCTGTGTAGGGCTGTTTCGCCTGCCTGTTCATGCGAGCTGTCTTGTAGCCTACTGGTCTAGGTGCGTGACTACCAACTGGCAGGTTGTGTGTTCGAATCCAGCTGGTGCTGGACTTTTATTTTAACAAACATTTCTTCGAAAAAATAGGTAAGCGATATTATGGACAATCAATTGATTTTTATATTTCAAAATATCGCAACATGATCGATATTTGCGATATTTTGAACATATCTTCCCTTCTGACAGCGGTTCCTGCTTCTATTGTGTGTGTGTGTGCAACAGAGTAAATTTCTATAGAGAAATGGAGGCTGGACAGTATGCGTTACAATATAAACATTTATATTGATTTAAATCGTGTTCTGATTTAAATCGCAAACGAGTGTTTAATTATGTGTTTTTTAATCATAATCAGGCTAATGCATTTCTACATTTTCTGTATGAACCAGCTTAGAGGTTCATACAGAAAGACAGCTTGTGTTTAAATTGAGTGTAAGGTAATTTATGCTTCTAAAGTCATGGTCAGTATTTATTATTGTACTGTGCTGTAAACGTTTTCTGTGCCTAGTCACATTATTTTATAGCGTTTTTATTGCGTTATTAAATCCGGTGGCGCTGTGTGTTAGTTTCCTGACTCCCATTATTTAAACTGCGACACTGATCATTCATCTCTAAATAAACTTTATTTTATATAGCGTTTTAAGCGAATAGGTAATTAGATTGCTCATAAACCTAATCGCTTTTTCTACATAAACACAGCGTGATTGCTCTCTGAAAATGCTTTTCCTTTATTTTTAAAGTAGGCTCAGATTTCAACTATAGATCGTATTATTATAAACTTTCTTGGAAAACTGTATTTTATGTAAACCATGTTTGCTATTAATTCATTTAGGGCTAAAATACGTTCATTGTCTTCCAATCGAGTCGAGTTGACATTGGAAGCCTGCCACACCCGGACTGTTAAACCAACGCATTAGCACGTCAAAGCCCATTGAGCCAGTATTGGCTTTAGTATTCCCCCTTCTCCCCTCAATTCAATTCAATTTAAGGTGTTTTATTTGCATGACAGATGGGTACAAGCAGTGTTGGGTATGTATATTGTAACGCTTACGGCAGACAGGCACTGTGTAAGAGCCGACGCACCAGAGCAGCGCACCGAGAGAGCGTCTGCATTTATAACTTAGTTTTTAAAATTAGTCAAGCAATATGAAGCATCTCCTTTTACTTAGTGCCTGAGCATACTGCAACGCGTGTGAAGTCCATAAACGATATTAATTTTGGAACTTACATACAGTATATGGCTGGTCTCGGTACTTTAAAGAAAACATACACACCAGTATTCCATTTCTCCCTAAACATTTTAAGCATCGAAGTCTTTAACTAACACGATACCAGAGTCAACAAGCATACTTTTAGAATTTGATTAAAAGGGAATATAATATGGAATCGCATATCTCAAGAATTTAAAGACCAGACAATCGCAAACTCGTTTTCAATAAAATTATTTTATTCATTCAGCAGTTTGTGAGAGGGACATCCAGCAGGGAGAGACACACACACCGGTTTTCATTGACAAAATTGTTTTTTTTCAATTCCTCTTGTCTAACAGGAATGTTTTGTTTGTGGACAGACTGTTAGACAAGAGGAAAAGACCGCCTCCTCCTACGAAGCATTTCGTTGATCCGATCACGAATTCTTTTCCAGTCGTACGCAGCAAGGGTTGAGAATCTCCGATTCACCATCGTACTAATGGTTTCCCGGAGATTGCAAGGCAAGGCACTTTTGCCTCTGGACCCATCGAAATTTACAGACGTGGTCCACCCCCAGTAAATTTCAAAAGTCACAAGATTTCAAAACACGAGGGCGGCGTAGCGGTCGGCTCTTGCTTTCCCGTCTATGCCGATGCACTGCAAGTACAACCCCCCCTTACAACCCCCCGATTAAAAAATAAATAAAAATTTGAATCTCCTGCGGAACACATTCCATAAGAATCAGCGGTTCTACAACATATATCGCCTTTAAAGGTGGCTTCTCAAAACGCTTTACGGGATAAAAACAACCAGAACAGCAGCAACAACAATATTGTATTTCATTGCACTTTGAAAACCAAGTAATAACTTAACTCAGTACGTGCAAACGTCTTGTATGTTGCTGTCGTGAATGCCTGCGTACCCATAAGTATCTTATTTGCCTTGAGTCCTGTCTACAGTATATTTGTCCCCCTATCTCCCTCAATTCAATTCAATTCAAGGTGTTTTATTTGCATGACAGATGGGTACAATTCTTGTTGGGAATGTATACTTTGATATTTACACCCGGCGCGGCACCGAGGGAGCGTCTGCATTTATAACTTAGTTTTTAAAATTAGTCAAGCAATATGAAGCATCTCCTTTAACTTTTAAGTCCCTTTCTGTATTTTTGTATTATATTCCCTATTAATCAAACTCTAAGAGTATGTATCGGCTTGTCAGTCAGGTCTTTTTTTCTCTATTTCAATTGTCGTTTACACATGCACAACTTTAAAAGCTAGCAAGACAGGTTTCGATTCACATTAGCTGGCGAGCCTTGTTAAAAAAAACAATGATAATGTAACATGTCACTGTTTGTTCATGAACAAAGTTATACTGAGATTTCCTTAGATACGCGATTAAAAAATAAATAAAAATTTGAATCTCCTGCGGAATTCCATAAGAATCAGCGGTTCTACAACATATATCGCCTTTAAAGGTGGCTTCTCAAAACACTTTACGGGATAAAAACAACCAGAACAGCAGCAACAACAATATTGTATTTCATTGCACTTTGAAAATTGCATTTGAGCACGGTTTTTGACTTTTTTTAAATTGCATTTTGGGCGCGGACAGCACATACAAGGGTTAATGAACTGCGCACCTCACCGTACCAGGCCACCACTGCGTCACACCACACAGCTGCCAGCGCACTTCACCGTGCCAGGCCACCACTGCGTCACACCACACAGCTGCCAGCACACCTCACGGTGCCAGGCCACCACTGCATCACCCACCTGCCAGCGCACTTCACCGTGCCAGGCCACCACTGCGTCACACCACACAGCTGCCAGCGCACCTCACGGTGCCAGGCCACCACTGCATCACCCACCTGCCAGCACACTTCACCGTGCCAGGCCACCACTGCATCACACAGCTGCCAGCCCACTTCACCGTGCCAGGCCACAACTGCGCCACACCACACAGCTGTCAGCGCACCTCACCGTGCCAGGCCACCACTGCATCACACAGCTGCCAGCGCACCTCTACATACCCGACCACCACTGCATCACACAGCTGCCAGCGCACCTCACCGTGCCAGGCCACCACTGCGTCACATAGCTGCAAGCGCACCTCACCGTGCCAGGCCACCACTGCATCATACAGCTGCCAGGGCACCTCACCGTGCCAGGCCACCACTGCGTCACACCACACAGCTGCCAGCGCACTTCACCGTGCCAGGCCACCACTGCGTCACACCACACAGCTGCCAGCGCACCTCACGGTGCCAGGCCACCACTACATCACCCACCTGCCACCGCACTTCACCGTGCCAGGCCACCACTGCATCACACAGCTGCCAGCGCACCTCACGGTGCCAGGCCACCACTGCATCACCCACCTGCCAGCGCACTTCACCGTTCCAGGCCACAACTGCGCCACACCACACAGCTGCCAGCTCACCTCACCGTGCCAGGCCACCACTGCGCCACACCACACAGCTGTCAGCGCACCTCACCGTGCCAGGCCACCACTGCATCACACAGCTGCCAGCGCACCTCACCGTGCCAGGCCACCACTGCGTCACAACACACAGCTGCCAGTGCACCTCTACATACCCGACCACCACTGCATCACACAGCTGCCAGCGCACCTCACCGTGCCAGGCCACCACTGCGTCACATAGCTGCAAGCGCACCTCACCGTGCCAGGCCACCACTGCATCGTACAGCTGCCAGGGCACCTCACCGTGTCAGGCCACCACTGCGTCACACATATTTCAACGCCATATATTTCATGGATATTATGGAATATAATGGATGGATATCTTAGTTATCTTTCTAGTTCACAGGTTTGCATGCATAATTTAATTTTGAAAGCCACTGAGACATCAGGTACTACTGTTGTATTTATGAAAAAGAAACAAAACAAAAAACATACTAACAACTGTGCCATCCTACTCCTTAGTTAATACATTTTATTATTCATAAACAGTTAACATTGTTAGCAAAATATTTTGAATTATATTTAACCCTATTTTTTCTTTAGTTTTGTATTTAACTTATTATATGATAGTCAGACTTAATGTATATTTGAACAATGAAAATATATTTTTACAAGATTTTACATTAAGCACTTAAAATTAATATGGTTAATAATAGTAAACTGTAACATGCTGTAACAAGATCGGTTAAACTGCGAAGAAAATGCTTTCAGAGAAAATGTTTCAGGTGTGAAGAACATAGATCTCCAATGCAATTTCAACCAAACCTGTTCCCACACACCCTGCCCCCACTACCATTAGAATATACACAAACATTTTAGCGTTTCATTCTGAGCAGAAGACCCTCACACCTGAAGAGTGCTGGCTGTGACGAATTAAACCAGTTTTACAGGTTTCAATCACAGACCATGTGACATGGGAGTCAGTAAACTAACACACAGCGCCACCGGATTTGATAACGCTATAAAAACGCTATAAAATAATGTGACTTGGCACAGAACAAGTTTACAGCACAGTACAAAAATAAATGCTGACCATGACTTTAGAAGCATAAATTGCCTTACACTCAATTTAAACACAAGCTGTCTTTAGCCCTCTAAGCTGGTTCATACAGAAATGTAGAGATCCAGGCTCAGAACACACAGCTTCATTAGCGAATACATATGCAGGACAACTAAGACGTTTTACAGAGGATGGATTTTTAGAAACATCCCATCAGTGACATCACTGAAAACAACTCCTAGGTACTGTAACTGTCGTGTGGATAGTTTCACAAGAATCAGACAAAGGTTTAAGCATCGCTTTTTTAGATAAAACTGCAAAAAAAAAACAACAACCAATAATGTACTTCTTTGCGGCTCTGTTTGCCCAAATCATATATTCACAACGTGAAATCTAGAAAATAATATTACGTAACCAAAATCCGCAATATGGAAACAGAACCTGTGTAATTGTTGATAGATGATGTACTCGTAACATTTTTTCAAGACGAACTACAACATTTAAAAAATGACTTGTATGTACTTGATATCTCTAATCAATCCACGGGTCCCAGCACAAAACGAAACTAAAACGCATACCGTTTCGCGCTTCTTATTAGTTGCTCAAAAGTAATTTGACCGTATGAAACGCATAATATAAACCTAGAAACATATACGTGAGCAGTACTTAAGCACTGTAGTATCGGTGTTAAGACATACCTCTCAAATACTGTAAATCAAGTTAAAAATATCTCAAGACCGATTCTGGTCATAATGAAACCATGTTTCGTGTATGTTTTCTTTTTCATCTTGAAATAACTCATTTCTAAATACCTTTAAAAAATTAGATATGAATATTCAATACTTAAATGGGCACAGTTAAGACATTAAATAAACATATACATACTGTATACAGTACAGTTTGCATACGGTAATATGTTTATGTTACGCGATTAAAAAATAAATAAATAAAAATGAAAAGTCCAGCACCAGCTGGATTCGAACACACAACCTGCCAGTTGGTAGTCACGCACCTAGACCAGTAGGCTACAAGACAGCTCGCATGAACAGTATACAATTTTGGTTACCAAGTTAAAAAAAATATATTGTTGCCCTGGAACAAGTCCACAGAAAAGCAATCATGAACACTTAGTTCCGGGGCTAAAAGGAATGTCTTTAACTAACAGGGCGAAAGACCTGAACCTATTCAGTCTCGAACATGTTTCCTCACTTGCAAAAAGTTCAACACTTTTACCACAAAGATCATTATTAACCACAATCTAGTCCTGTGTCTCCTTTATATGTGAGCCATGAGTTCATATGAAAATACTTTTTATCTACAAGACAATGATTAGAGTTCTACAAATTTTGATTTTGTTCATGAATGCATATGGTTGTGTCAGCAGCCATATCACCCAGCAACTCACAACTGGCAACCCACTAAGCTCAGCAGGTGTGAGCCTGGTCAGTACCTGGATGAGAGAACTCCTGGGAATTATTATTTTTATTCTGCATAGTTTATTTAGGATTATCAATCTAGACATTAGTTCTAGGCAGAAATTTGAAAACAAAACACAAAACCAAAAACAGAAGTCAGTTTCAAAGACTTGAATGCAAAAAGAAAAGGATTTATGCTTAAGATGATGGATATCATGCCTGTAATAGTTTTTGTTCAGGAAGTGTAGTAATTTATTTGGGTATCCAAGCACTGCCTCCTATTACACATACATTTTAGTAACTAAGTTTTTATGATAATTTTATTTATTTTTTTATAATAAAGTTAGTGAAATCAAAGAGGTTCCTGCCCACTTTTTAAGCCTAAAAAACAACAAAGGCAGACAAAAACATAATGCCATCACAGATTCCAGCTATAAAACCTGTTACCCACAATTTATTTTGTTCAAGATTATTTAAGATTACTCTTTGTATATAGAAATTGTCAGGTTTTGGGTATTTTAATTAAAGATATTTTGCTAAAATACATAGAGAAGAAAATTAAAAAGGTCAACACAACACATTTAGGAAGTACTACTATTAATTTGAATTTTTGTTTTGTATTCTGCACATTAACAAAAAAACTTATATAACAAACAAGTTCAGTCTTCATAACAGATATTGAACAGTTCACATTTAATTATTAATTAATTAACAATGCTTTTGTGTGTGTTTTAGAGTGACTTTGAAAATGCTAACCATTTAATTAAATATTGTCTAAGAAATATTTGTATATGTTCTTTTGGCACTTTAGAATTTTTCTTCACCAATCTGCTATTGGTGTAATTTTAGGCTTCAATCTGAATCATTACGATATTATATCCTAAGCATTAGAAAAGGATGATGGCACTTTTCTAAAGCTCACTTTCAACATTTCATAAGGGGTAAGATCTTGTTTACAAATGAAGCCACATATGTCTGGTTGTTTTGTTCAGGGTTAGTACTGTATTTTACTAAAAACAAACCCTTCTGTACAAGGCACTCTTCTAATAGTTTTGCACAACCCTGCAATGCAAACAGTTCACTGTATACTAATATTATCTCTTAGAGTTCAGTAAGATTCCCAAACAGTCGAGATTGACAGTCTGTGCACAGCTAAATCTTACCAATTCATGTTAAATGGAAAATGTTTTTTTTACATCTTTGTCATACTAGAAACAATTAACTCAAATCGAAAAAAAAACTACAAAAGGGTAACTTTGCCTTCTGGCCTAAAGGAGACACAAAATAATTCAAGTGAACACAATAGTACAGCATAACTCAAGTTAAAGGAAGCAGCATAGATTTATTTTTGTTCTTACCATGTGGTGTGATTATCTGTGCAGGTTTAGCAGAATTTTTTACATTCCAGATGGTCAAAGTGCCATCTGAGTGGCTGCAGATGAACTGCTTTCCTTCATGATGCCAGGCCACAGAGTGAATAGCCTAGAAAAAAATAAACAAACATGGACTCTGCTTTTTGAAATACCATTAGCAGTAGTAAGACTGACGTTTAAAATGTTACCCATACAATAACAAACCCCAGAGAAGCCACAACCATAAACAAAAACTATACAGGATGACAAAACATGTTTCCTAAAGCTAATGGCAGTCAGATAAGATCATGTCTAACTTAAAAATGGAGCAAATACTATATATACTGTAGAAGTGGTATTTTAATAAAATTACAAAAACCAATTATTATTATCAAACATATTTCTCAAACAAAACATTAAACATTTATGAAACAATCCTGCTTCCTTGCAAAAAGACAAATATTAAAAGCTATGTGTCTTTCAAGTGAGCTTTAAGTGTTTCTAATAAGTTTTGTTTCATTCTTAAAAGTATTGATGACATATTTAAATTATCTTTTCATACAGCCCAATGTATTATTTTTTCATGAAGCATACAAATTAATGCAGTACTGATGGCAATATCATTTGAAACGCTGCATACAGTACATGTTTTTTAGCAAGCAAGTACTCTGAGCTGTAATAGCAGGGTGCTTTGAATGACTCAAAGATCACTACATGACATCATAAAATGCCTACATAATCTGAAAGGACTATACATGGTTTAAAATAATCCTTCTTTGGGTGTCACACCCATATCAGATTCAATATCAAATTGGCTAGGTAGCTAGTTCCTTGCTCCCAAAACCCTTTGCATAAAGAAAGGCTTTTTGTTCTGTTTTAAATGTGATTTAGAAATTGCAGCAGGATTAAACATGAAAGGATGAGACAGCCAAAATGTCCTTAACATATGCTCCTCCCCAAGGGTCTCTTTGTGAAGATGTTCACCTCTGGATATGGTCTGAAATCTTTTACCACTGTTACAGTGATACAGTTGTGTTTGCTATGCATTTTAAAACTCTCCTGCTAATACAGTAGTTTGCCTAAGACTCCTCCCTCCACTTTAGAATCACATTTTATAGCTGACACAATAATATAAATAAACTTTATTTAAATAACTATTTAGAACTGTTCCTATTTTCCACACACCAAAAAACACCAAAAAAACCTTAATAAGATAACATAGCATAATAACATAGTTATACATGTCGTCAACCAGCACTATTGATGATGGGTTAACATCACAGCTGTCACTTTTACGCATATAGTGAATATTTCACAAATCTTGTAGTAATGTACTATGCATAAAAATGACTGTTTTTACAGTATCACTGTACTGGGATCTACATCTCAATGAACACCTGTATCTGGTAGCTATGAAGAAGTGCTCTTCGTGAAAAACATAACGATGGTCAAACAAAACAAACAAAAAAAAACTCATTTTAAAAAGAGATCTCTCAATAAAAAAAATATTCCTTCAGATCTGCAGTGGCAGGCAAAACAAAAATGGGTAGTACTGTAGTGTATGTGAAACAGAAAAAAGAAGGATATGTAATTTTCATAACTCTTGCCCTTTCTGCTATGATTCAATTTTTTTTGCCAATCTGCCTGTTAATAACAGAAATATTTCTTAAAATCCTTATTTATACAGCAATAAGTCCATCAGTCAACCGGAAAACATACTTTGATGTGGGATCTTGTATAACATAACAAACAAGGGAAAACTGAACATTACTGATCGCAAAAAGGCATGAATCAAGGCCATGTCTGTCACTGGCCAGCTTGAAATGCAGCCCAGCTCACGGGTAGTTAGCTTTCTTGACAAAAAAATAATTTAAGAATGGTGAAACAAAAAGCACTACAGGCTCCTGATGAATAACTGCTGGGGAGAGTGGTTCAATTAAAGAGGGGTGTCATTGCTCTTATTCTGAAGTCCCATGGAAATAAGAGCTTTCATAAAGTGACAGCACTCAACATGCTTGTTACTTTGCACTTCAATCTGGAAAATGATTTAAGTAAAAATGTTTTAGCTATTTGACACTAACAGACTCAGTCGAACATTTAACAGGTGCCAGTCATGTTTTTTTTTTTCTGTTAGTTTCTAGGGGTCTGTTGGTACTGACAGAATATTCCTAAAATTCACTAAATATCAGTCTATCCCTTTATCCCTGAAAGCCAATCAAATATTTCGAAAGGCTAAACAAAAATAAATATACAGGCTGTTTCTTGCCATCTTTAACATCTTATGAAGCTGACAAAAGAAGTTAAAGCCTTATAATGATGGATTGTTTTGTGGGATTTCAAGTTTTGAAGTAAACATCTATGGGAGAACAGCACATTAAAGAGCCACAGAGGTCTTCAGCACATAGTCCCTAGTGTTGAGAGACCAATTACACTGCTAATCCATAACTAAAACTTGTGTTCTCTAGCGGGAGACTAGCATCACAAATCACCCCCATAGGAGAGAGAGACAAGTGCAGCGTAAATAAATTAACATCAGTAAATGTATTTGTCAGAATATAAAGTGGATGCTCTGCTGATACATAAAACCAGCAAAAGCACCTGGATACATATTGTATCTGTGAAATCTGGCTGCCATTGTAAATTCACAGGCCTGAATTAAAATGCTCATCAAAAAGTTGATCTACAGCAGACAAGGGCTTCCACACTCTGCAATGTTATTTTTGGTTTTGATTAACTACTGTACATGTTTACTCTGAAACTTGAACTCCCAAAAGCAAAGAAACCCAAAGTGCTTTACATACAGTATAAGAGACCTACTTCATTCACTACAAGTGCAGCAAGCACCTGGGTGACGTGTGGCGCCATCATGTGCTTGAGTCATGTGCAGTTTCACCACACAACAGTTCAGGCAAAGAAAATTAGAAATTTCTTTATTAGCCGAAGTTAAAAAAGTTTAGTGAGGCCATACAGAACGAAGTCGTAGTGGATTTTAGCCAAGATACCAGGTTAACAATCCTGTTCTTTCAAAAAGGGTCTGGAGAATCCAATCCAATGGGAATCCGATGGGGAGTCAGCAAACATCTTAAATCATTATTTTAGTTTTGTATAAACAGCATGTTATATGTTTTCTATTCCTATTATTGTTGCAGTTTTAGTTTTTTTAATGAGGTGTTTTTACTCACCTCAGGGGTTTGTTGCCATTTTAGCTGGGGATGGAAAGGGGTGTTTTGTTGTGGTTTATTTTTTTGGATTGTTTATAAAAGGGGGTATTTCATGTCAGGACTTTCTTTCAAAAGAAAGCATTTCCTACTGTACAGAGTTTTTGGTTACCGTAGTGGGGTGCTGTTTGAAATTCTGGTCTTGAGGGAAGTGTCACCTACTGGTCTGCCAATTTCACTTGCAGCAATAACCTGGTTTCCCTTTGAGTCTCCAATGTCAGTATGGACCAGGCCCAACCTTGTTCAACGTTTGTAATTTGGCTACGAGGTAAAAAGGTTGCAGATTTTCAGTCATTAACTTTCCACTGAATTTAACCCTCACTTTGTATGTTTATAAAACATTACAAGAAGTATAGTAGTAGCATTTTGGAATAAAAACAATTTTCAAGTAAGTGAAAGTACATGTTTCAAGGGGTACAATGATACGTTTTTTTCCAATTATAACCTCCCATTAGAATTGAAGGAGAGAAATTGTGGGCTGGATTTGGAATAGTTACATAATGAATATGTAAGCTTGTTTTTTGCTTGCTTGCCTTGATATACTATTCTTTTCCCAATCAGCTAAATCAAGATAGTGATACAGTGAAACAGCAAAGAAATGGCAGTGACGGTTCATTTTCTGCTTTTTGACAGACATCATAAATCGAATCTTGCCAGAATCGGAACTAGAAATACTCATACAGGAAGCACAGTGTTTGTGGAGTGCACTTGACTCAAAGGATCTATGTTGAATTTGCATTAAAAAAACATCTGCAAATGGTGAGGCACTGGCCACTTCTAAAGTCCTATGACCTCCAACAACAAAAGGAAATGCTATGTAAAAATGTTTACTAAAACCCAGTTGAAATACAATTACACACAATTATTTATACAGTTTTAGAATACTATATCACATAAGGAAAATTACAAAAAAGCTGTATCTGTATCTAAAATGGGCTCCTGGTAGAAATACACATGTGTAATGTTAATTATGAAGGACAATTTTAAACTATCTGCAGAAATGTGGTGCAGGAACTGCAGGAATTATGAACATAAACTAATTTATTCCAGAATGTGCATCACTGCCTAGAACAAGAAAACATAATAGGAAAAGGCAGAAGTTAATTCAATGCTGAGAAGAAGAAAAAGAAAAAAACTCCCAGAAAAGATACCACAGCCAAAACATTGTTTTCTCTTTCTTTTTATATTTGGGACTTGAATTAACCTCCACTCTTCTTTTGCAGCACCCCCCTCAGGACAAAGTCTAACAGTTTAGATGGAAAGGAAAGAAAATGTATAAAAGTATGTATAAATTATTTTTGTTAATAGGGTCTACATTTAATGGAGAAGTGATACTGCTCTGAATAACAACACTTCAAACCACAGGGCCCACTGTTGCAAGGCAAGCCAAGGTACCCATACAACCACTGGTAGGGGAAGCTCAGTCAAGTCAGCTAATGACACTGCCAAGACCTGAGCCACTGATATCTACCGATATCTATACCACAGGGCTTAACCTACACTACCAACAGGCCAGTTGCCATAAAAGTTTACTCTGGGTATCTACTGTATATAACACAACAAAAAGAATTGATACAACTTCACCTCTCCCACATTCTCATTGGATAGAACTTGTTTGTCAACTGCTGAACATTTTGCTTTGAATTGCATAAGTTATATGGTCCACATAGGGAAAGTAACATCTCGTAACCAAAAAAGCCAAGCAACCACTAAAGAAAAAAATCTGAGTTTTAAGTAAAGGTTGATGTTCTGTTCATTTTGGTTCACAGGCTTTACTTGAATAAAATGTAAGACTTGCACATGTGAAATTAACTGTAGGTACTGTATAAATATCTGAGGTGCAATAATGAAGGCCAACCAATAACCACAGGTAGGCTCCTCTTATTAACAAAACACTTTTAATCCCTGGACAATTTTGAAAACACAAAAAAATCCCTCCTTGCTCCTATCAGGAATTTATTCTGTTCCCATTATAACTGCCTATTATTGAATTATGGGACAGAAAAAAAAATATCCTAAAAACTTTTCATTTTGGAACATACAGTAGCTATGAAAAGACATCTGTTTTTGCTTCCTTTTTTAGGTAACAGAGCTCAAAACTATGATCATGTTTACGAACAATTGGAGGCTGCAAAGCATATTTCTTTCACTTGCTAAAACACAAATTACACACTTACACCTAGCAATTTAACTAGGAAGTATACCATGATATTTCATAAACTAACATGGCGGCTCTGTGGCTAAGGATCTGTGCCTGTGGCTGGAAGATTGCGAGTCTGTATCCTGCGGCTGGCAGAGGAATCCTACTCTGTTGGGCCCCTGAGGAAGGCCCTAAACCCCAACTGCTCCAAGGGCGCCACATACAGTAAATGTCTGACTCTGCACACTGAAGCACCCCAAGCTTCTCTCCCTGTCTGTGTGTCTTATGGAGAGTAAGTTGGGGTATGCAAAAATACAAATTCCTAATATAAGAAATTGTATATGGCCAATAAAGTGATCTTAAAATCTGTATCAACTCAGGTAATCAAAGATCAGGAGACTAAAAAAAATGTTTTAAAAAGTAATAGAACAAAGGGTAATAATGTTTCAAATATAAGTGTATTTATCAAAATAAAGTATATGGTTTCTACAACAATTATGGCTCTGAAAAAAACAGTTTTAAGTGTTTTGATCACAACATGGAATACCCTGCAGCTGGAAGAAAATTAAAATGAGAATTATGTGATTTTATTCAGAGAATGAAAATCATCCTCATTCCATCTTGACAAGTTAAAAAAAAACTCATTTATTTTTTCTAGGAGACTAACAATCCAGCATTAAATATCTTCAGTATTGTAGCTGATACTGTTTCCTCACCTAACACTAGGCAGGGAGACACAAAGAGGATATGGCCGTTATTTTCGGGTTTGGGTTGTGGGCTGGGGAAAAGTTTTGGTTTCCAAGGTTCTGAAGGGATGCTGAAGTGAACTTTGTGTGATCGATCTGAAGCTAGAACACTGTCCTGCATTCTGTTTTTTTTTTTTGCTTTCAGTCACCAGTACAGTTTGTACATTAAACATTAAAAGGACATTACAAGTTCCTTTTTTGTACATCAGGTGTCGGCTTTCAATCACACATGCTACAGAAAATTAGGGAAAAGAAAAGTAGGGAGAAGTAGCAAAGACTGTACTACAGTCAATATCGTACCCAAACATCACTATGTAAAACAATTAAAGAACATAAGGATCACATGAAAAACAGTGGTAACATAAATCTAAATTTATCTCAACTTTTAATAGGAGTTGTAGTGTTGTCATTTAAACAGATTTAGTGTCATTTTGACAATAAAAGCAATCTGCTCACCGAATTTTTTTTAAACATCCTTTAACACCAGGATTTCATAATTACCAAAATTATTTCTTAACTAAAATAATCCTTTACATCCTTCAGGTAGACTAATATGATCAAGTTGCTTCCTTCCCATACAGTGCCTTTTTAATTCATCTTAACTTTTATGTTGGATGTGAAAGTCCACATCCCAAAATGCTACAAGTATGGCATTTTTCTTTGATGCTAAAGAATATCAATTACAGGAGAATTATATATAAAATGTAACTATTCTAGCATTCAATTAATTTTTAAATGATTATTATTGCCCAAGTATTATTTACAATTTATCTGTCCCAAGATTATGCTAATTTACATATGGGTTATTGGAAAAATAATATGTAACAAGAACAATATATAAAACAACATATATATATATATCACTGCAGCCCACTATTAGAAGACTAATTTGCTTTTCTTTAGAGATATTGCAATAAAATATATACAGTATAACACAGAACTGTACTTTTTTACATTTTTTTATATAGGTTAATTTCTTTCTGGATAATACATTTGATAGTCTTTAATGAACATATACATTAAAATAAATCAGCATACTGTGCACATCTGAAATGTGAGCAGGAATATTACATTTTATACAGTTAAAAAGGAGTAGTTTAAGTAGGTAGCTACTGTACATCAGCAGGCATAGGCTGCAAATGAACAAGTACTGTAAAGGTTTATTCCATGCTGAAAAGATAAGATCACTTTATTAGCCATATACAATTTCTTGCATTAGGAATTGTCTTTTCGCATATCCCAACTTGCTGTCCATGAGACACACGGGCACACAGACGGGGAGAGAGAAACTTGGGGTCAGAGCGCAGTGTCAGTCATTTATACGGCACCCTGGAGCAGCTGGTGTTAAGGGCCTTGCTCAGGGGCCCAACGGAGTAGGATTCCCCTGCTGGCCGCGGGATTTGAACCGGCAACTTTCCAGCCACAGGCGCAGATCCTTAGCCACAGTGCCACCGCCATTTCGGCTGTGGAGCCTTCTTCAGGTGTTCTTTTCTTCTGCTTAAAGCATGGAATAAACCTTTACTTGATGCTTTGCAGTTAAAAAGAATATAAGTAATGAATAAGATTATAAAATTATAAGAAACCAAGCACTGGTTTCTCTCTAGAGGCTATTAAAGTAATTTGATTGAAAAGGGGTACTGTAGATCAGAAAGGGAGTCAACTAAATAGTTTTCGAAGTTACAAAAGTACTGTAACATTGAGTCTATTGATGAAAAACTAAATATAATTAGGTTTCCAATAATTTTAAGGAAAATGATTTTGAAATGCTGGAAAATTTTAGAATATTGGGATTCAATCAACAATTACTCTTAAGTATTAAACTGTTTTATTTTAAATTAGTTATATGTTTAATGTTTAAAATTCACAAATTTCGAATGAAAATGAGCTAATATGGGAATTATAAGGTAATAATCGATGTGGAAAAAGTATTAATGTTTCTACCACAAATACTCATTTTTTTATCTATCCCCACTGAGGTGAAAAAAGGTGAAAATATATGAAAATATGCAATCAATTTATTAAATGTTATTTAGCTAATGTGACATACTGTACCCTGTACTGTATATTGAACTGAGGCGAAAGCATGAAAAAGAAAAAGATAATCTTAAATACAGATTATGAAACCACTTGAAGCAACTAAAAAATATCTGCTCTTACAAATGATGTAACCTAATTATATCAATTGAGAACTACTTTCAATATTTAATTTAATAAATATCCAATTGAAACACATCCTACATCCTAGTCACTATCTTTAATATGCATTTATGGTCCAAAATCATATTCTTGAATATGCTGCTACTGTATACGCTCAATTTGTGTTTGTGAATTACTTCTGGTTTTGACACTTATAATTCATTTTAATTGGCTCTTAAACAAAACAAGTAGAGATGAAAAACAATTATTTCTATTTATAATGTACTGTAATATACTGTAAGAAATTTAAAAATATTTATTTAAATGATCTTTTGTTTTTTGTATAATAAACAATTTTATTATTTATTGATTTTGTTGGGTCTGTAAAGAAAATGCACTTTATCAGTTGTATCAGTGTCCTCTTTGGTTTTTGCTGTTGTAAACGAGCTTCAATCTGCTTTTCAAGCTATTGACTACCATGATGACAACTAAATGCCAAGTAAGAAATGACACTCATATTCTACAGCATGACATGTATGATAATATACAGTGGGTATAGAAAGTCACCACCCCCTTTCAAAATGCTCACCTAAAGCCCAAAAAGAAGACAAATAAAACCAGACTTTTTCCAGTTTTATTTACAAATTGTACCTTGCAACATCCAAGTGAAAAAAGAAAGCAAAATTTCTGAAAAGAAAATAAAAATGAAAAAGTAATAAAAGAATAACTGGGTTGGATAAGAGAACACCCCCCTGAGTTAAGGTGGAAACCACCTTTTGCTTCAATTACAGCCTTGAGTCTGTTTGGATACATCTCTACAAACTTTGCACACCAAGGAGGAGAAATATTTGTCCATTCCTCCTTACAAAATTGTTCAAGATCAGTCAAACTGCATGGAGACCATTGATGGACTGCCCTTTTCAAGTAATTCCAAAGATTTTCAATGGGATTTAGGTCTAGGCTCTAACTAGGCCACTCAAAAAGCATTTACCTTGAGACCTTCCTTTCCTTCACTGTACGATTGCTTTGGTGGTGTGCTTTGGGTTATTTTCATGTTGAAAGGTGAACCATCTACCCATTTTCAACTTCCTGGCTGTGTTTTTCACCATCCATCTTCCCCAGTGCCCCAGTCCCAGCTGAAGAGAAACACCCCCACAACAAGATGCTGCCACCACCATACTTTACTGTAGGAATTGTGTTCTTTGCTTGGTCATCCAGTTTGGGCAAGGTCTGGTTGGTGCCATACGCCTTCCACTTCTTAATGATGGTCTTGACTGTGCTCCATGGGATACTTAAAGCCTTTGAAATCTTTTTATACCCTTCTCCTGACATGAACCTTTCCACTTTATCTTGAAGTTCTTTTGAAAGCACCTTTCCACCCATAATGGATTCTTTGCTTTGAAATGCACTTTTCCAAGCAGTGGAATACTCTAGAAACAGCTGCTTTTATTCTGAACGAATTCAAATCAACACAATTGATCACAGGTGGGAGCCAAGTAGTTTGCTGTGTGATCTGTAAGGTGATTGGTTTTACCTGAGCAAGCTTCCAAATGCAATTGTAAGGGGGGTGTTCACATACAGTATCCAAATAAAGTATTTTACTGTTGTAATATAAATTAATTTTCAGAATGTTTTAGAATTTTATTTTCACTTGGCTAATGTGGGTTGCTGTGTGTAAATAAAAACTAATAATTTAATTTGTTTTTATTTCAGAGTGTCATACAACAAAAAGGTACTAATTTTGAAAGGGGGTGGTGACTTTCTATACCCACTGTAGGTAACAAAACTTTCTTCAAAGGAACAATTAATAGGTTTATTCCATGCTGAAAAGAGAAGAGAGAAAACACAATGTTTCGTCTGTGAAGCCTTCTCTCTTCTCTTTTCAGCATGGAATAAACCTATTACTTGTTCCTTTGCAGACTACGCATGCTGATGCAGCTACCCACCTGAACTTTCTTCAAGCTGAACGGACAAGACAGGTTTTGGTCAGAGTTCCCCAACATTAGCTCTGCAAACTTGGTGACTTCTGCATTCTTGTAGACAAAAACCTAGGTCTTACTTGAGATTATATCATTTAAAATGCATGGAGAACATACAGTAACACAGATATCTATTTACCATCTGCGTAATGCTGTTAATGCATATTAAAGCAATTCTCTGGTTCTATACTATGTAATTTTGTTTAAATGCGTACTGTATAGGCCCATCTTTGCTCTACAGCTATTACTGTATAATTTATTTGATTCAAATTATTGTTTTTTTGTTATACATTATGTATGTATGATTGTATATCACATCAGAGTTTTTTTAAAACTGTCCATACTTAATATAACCCTATGTGAAGAGCTACATACTATTCATTATTTTTATTAAAAGTGTTTGAACTGTGATAGCTATGTTATGTACATGTTATGTAGTTATGTACAGGTAGTGTCATTGAAAGGCCTGTAGCTAAATAACTTATGCGTGTGCCTTGCATGCTGGAGGTCGAGGGTTCAAACCCAGCTGTCACCATGAGTTTTCTTTTAACAAATAAACATTTATTTGAAAAAATCAAATAGCAAATATTATGGACACTATATTGACATTTTTTATATTTCTACATATTACAACATGTTCAAAGCTAAGTGATTTATTAATAACGACGAATAATTACAAACTGCTATTGTACTGCCACTACAGTATAGCTTGTGTGAAATACATTTATTTGTCCTGCATCAAAGTTGAACTCGTTCAGAGCGCCCTACATTACAAACTCCAAGTGTTTCATTTTGTCTATTGCTACAATATCGACAGCAATGCAGTTAAAAGTAACATGTCAAAATGTTTCCAAAATAACCATAAGTGAACTAGGTGAGGAAATCATAACAATGACCCCATGATGCTAATTATGCATACTTTTTAGAATTTGACTATTAGAGAATATATAATATGGAATCGCATAGATAAAGAAACTAATAACGATATTAATTTAAGGATCTAAAAATATGTATTTATATAGCTGGTAGAATTACTGTAATCCACTTTCTTTGTAAACACGTTTTACTTTTAATTTGACTCATTCACGCATGATGAATTGTGAGAGAAAAATAGATGGAGACAAGATGGAGGTTCTTGTCAAAACTAGACCACCACTTCAGCTTCACAGCGGAAACGTTGTGTTTTCTCTCTTCTCTTTTCAGAATGGAATAAACCTATTACTTGTTCCTTAACAATGACAACAGTGCACGATACTGAAAATTCCTTCCCAACCCCCAGAACTGTTCTGTTCTATTCTATTCTACATAACATTACACAGCGGCGTGTTGACAGTCCTAGCCTTTGTGAGAAGTACGGAGCTGCAATGGTATATACTAGTAGGTAAAAGTTAATTCCAAGCTGGAAAGAAAAGACATAACATGTCTCCTCTATACATTTTCAGTTTACAGACCGCCCAAGGTCATTTATTATGAATAATATCTTCCAAATCGCTTTAAAATTTGAACGCTTTTCACAAAAAAAGCAGTATATACGAAATTGGAATTTCCAGTTTAAATATAATGCTACTCAGCAAAAAATATCATGTTTAAATATTAAATAACAGGAAGACTCAAACACACAGATGTCCAATTTTTTTGCAGAAAATCTAAAACTGAAAACTGGACTGAAAACTATCAGAGGATAATGAGAAGTGCAAATTACACATAAGCCAAAAAGATCAGCATCCAGTGCTGATGTCCCAAGTGACCCAGTAGGGTTTTATACCAACTTAGCTCTCAGCAACTTAGTTTCTCCAAATGGTCTAAGTAATCTCTGTTTTTAAGTATAACATACTGCTTATAACATACTGCTGTTTTAATGGATAACATTAAAACATACTGCTTTGTGTTTTCAAGAAGTTGATTTGATTTAGCTTGGAATAAGGTAAACCAATGGAGTGTAGCTGATCAAGTGACGTCAAAATATTTGTTAAACAGCATTTGGACTGGGTGAACAGGACCACATGTACATAAAAAACTGTGAAGATCCCTGCAGTCCTTAACTGCTTTCTACAAAGACTTTTACTTGCATCATCTTCATGATCTTGAGCACCTACCATAACCGCTGCTGTCAGACACCACAGCTTTTATAATATACAAAAGAATGTCTTACAAAAACATTTTATGAAAAAAACACACTGGCATCTTGCTGTATTTGTTAAACTACAACTAAAAAAATAATGTACTATTTTCATAGTCATGAAAAATAATTTTTAATATTTGCCCTGTCTTTTAAGTGTATTGAAATGTAGTACTTTTCAAAATGTTCTCAAGCAGGTGATTTTGACTTTAAGAGATTTAAAATGATCATCAAGATGAATGACATTATATCCACAAAAGACTGATATTAGAGATGGGAGACTGACTCTCTCAAAACATACATGTTCAAGAGACAAAAATCCTTATATAAAGAACCCAAAACACGCAACATAAAACACATCAATAGATGGTGGCAAACTTAGTGTTTGTTAGACAGCTTAAACGTGGAATGCATTGACTTTGTTCAAGAAAACAAACATTTCAATTTATTCATCTGGCAGACGCTTTTATCCAAAGTAACTTACTGTAAGAGGACCAGGGGAAGGGTCATTTATAACTGGTATTTCTGTAACGAAACACTGGATATACTAGATATAGACCTAGGCAAGATGGCCGCCAAGGATAACCAGCTGACCCGCTGTTGAAAAAGATCTATGCGGCGAAACAATGAGACACATGTGAGCTGCATCAGGAAACAGAATATAAATGCACCAGAAGCAGTGAGCCGGCGCGGAAGCCGATAAGGTGAAAGCGTTTTGGAGGAAGGAGAGGTTTAGGATTGTGCTGGAAGGAATTAAAGAATAACGGACTATTGGATACGGTATATGACAAAGATTTACGGATTACGACTTGGATACGGTGCGGATTAGTGTGGATATACGGGCTCTGAAATTTGGATCTTTTAAGGATACTGGCAATGGATTACGGAACGGACTTGGGAAACACACGGACGAAGGACAAAGAAGATCAGTGTGGTGTGAGTTACGTCTCTTTTACACCTGTTTTCCCCCGGCGACACCACAATTGGTGGAGGATGCGGGCACTCGCTGCTCGGGTTTGAGAATCAAAGAAAGTACTTTTTTTTGTGTGTGTGGGTTTCGCTTTGCGTGTGTGGAGAAAAACAATGGAACAGCTAATACAGCAATTGTCCCAGGCCACCCTCGCCCAGTTTCAGGCTTTAAAAGGACAGCAAGAAGCTATCCAAGCGCAATGGGAGGCAAATCAAATTCAAACCGAAACTAACTAATGAATTATAGAGGGGCAGAAATTAGTACGGGAAGAATTGCAAAGATTAGGTTATGAATTCAGGCAGACCCAAGTAACAGGGAGAGACCCCGTTCAGGCTGAACAACTTGGGCTACAAAAGATGACAGAACTTGATGCATCTTGAAATGGATGGCCCAAGGAGCAATGGGCCAGGAGAGCAGCGCCTTATTTAATTGGAGAAGCCCAAAAGGCCTATTATGATTTAAAGAAGAAGATGCAGAGAATTATGAGACTCTGAAAAAGGAGATTTTGGCAAGACTAGGGGTAACCATGGCAATACGGGTGGTTCGGTTTCACAATTGGAGATACCAAATGGACAAGCCTACGAGGTCTCAGATGTTTGACCTGGTACATCTGGCAAAGAAATGGCTCCAGCCAGAAGAATTAAACCCAGGACAGGTGGTAGAAAGGGTGGTGTTGGATCACTTTGTGAGGAGTCTTTCCTTCCTGAAAAGGAAAGTGAGTGATGGGGATCCCCAGACAGACACCATGCCACAGAGGCCTTGATTAGGGAGGAAAAGGGGGACTTTCGAAAAGAGGAGAGAAGAAGCCCCAAGAGTCTGGAAACCGAAATGAAGTATCGGCCGATAAAGTACAGAGATTATCGAGGACCTATACAGTTTAAGAAACCCCTTCGGGACAGATCAGACTCAAGGCCCCGACCATGGAAAAAAAACAGACGATGTTTTAATTGTCAGGAAGAAGGGCATTTAGCCAGCCATTGCCCCAGCCTGTCCGAACCCATGCAGGTAGACCCCAGAGATGAAGCCAAGTGTAACTACCTTACAGCACGGGTCCCAACCTGCGAGGATCCCCATTTTACGAAAATCGAGATAGGGGGAGAACCCGTCGAGGCCTTGTTGGACTCCGGCAGTACAGTGACCCTGGTGACCCCTACAATACTTCCTGGAGAACTGGAGATCCGGGGAACAGAGGGGATACCCATTACTTGCATTCACGGGGATACCAAGGTCTATCCGATGGTAGAAATTAGCATCTCTACGGAACAGGGGACCTACCGTTCAACTGTTGGAGTGGTTGAGCAGTTGCCTTACCCTGTGGTACTGGGACAAGACTGTCCCCACTTCCTCCAAATTTGGAACACTGTCTAAACAGCTAAGCGAAGACCAATTCCCTGTCTGGAAGGCCGAGGTGACGCCCCTAATGATGTCCCAGATGAGACGGACCCACAAGAAGGTGGAACTGGACTTGGAGATGAATTTGTAAATATGGATTTACTGGACTTGGAGCCACCAGAACATCGTGGTAGGTTTGGGATGGCCCAATTAGAAGATGAAAATTTGAAGCATGTGTGAGGACATGTCAGGAAAATCGATGGGAAGTGGTGTACTGATCCTAGTACATTGAGTTACCCATATTTCATGATAAAAAATAATCTCCTCTATCAGATGCACCAGAAGGGACAGGAAGAAGTGGAACAACTCCTGATTCCCCAGGCCTACCAGATGAAGCTCCTTAACTTGGCCCATAGCCACCTCCTGGGTGGACACCTGGGGGTGAAGAAGACGTCTGGGAGACTACTCTCTAGGTTCTTTTGGCCAGGGATCTATAAGGCCATTGAGAAGTACTGACGGGAATGCCCAGAGTGTCAGAAAACAGCTCCACAACCTTATTATAGAAACCCTTTGATACCCCTCCCAATTATTGAAACCCCCTTTGAACGGACTGGGATGGATTTGGTGGGGCCCCTGATCCGAACCACCAAAGGTCACCAGTATATTTTAGTGATAGTGGACTATGCTACAAGGTACCCCGAAGCCATTCCGTTGAGAGCTGCCACCGCCAAAAATATAGCTAGGGAGCTGGTACAACTGTTTGCTCGGGTCGGAATTCCTAAAGAGATCTTAACTGATCAAGGAACTCCTTTCATGTCTAAAGTCATGCGAGACTTATGTAAGCTACTGGGAATACATCAGATCCAAACCTCGGTCTATCACCCTCAAACCGACGGGCTAGTCGAACGTTTTAATAAGACCCTGAAAAGCATGCTGAGGAAGGCTATGCAAAAGGATGGGAAAAATTGGCAACAGCTGCTCCCGTATCTCATGTTCGCGGTACGAGAAGTGCCACAGGCTTCGACCGTTTTTTCCCCATTTGAATTGCTATACTCTCTGAAACCACAGGGCCTATTAGATGTGGTCAAGGAATCTTGGGAACACAAACCCTCACCTTTACAGACCATCATCAAACATGTGGAACAAATGAGAGAACGAATAAACGTTATTGTTCCCATTTTGAAAGAAAACCTGGAGAAAGCACAGGCTCAACAAAAACAAGTTTATAATAGGGGAGCTATTGCGAGAGAATTTCAACCTGCCGATAAAGTACTGGTATTAGTTCCAACCCCAGAATGTAAATTCTGGGTCCTTATGAGGTGGTGCAAAAGGTGGGACCGGTCAACTATAAGGTCAAGCAACATAACAGAAGACGGCAGCATCAAATCTACCACATCAATTTATTGAAAAAATGGCATGGGACTGAAGTTTTGCTCACCCACTTCTCCCCTGACCCTTTGGAAGAAGAAACGGGAGCTGTAGCCATGGGAGACCTGGCTCTGGCTCAGAAACAGGAACTACAAGAATTCCTGTCCCAAAACAAAGATGTTTTTTCCTGGACACCTGGTCGAACTCATCTTATACGACATAAGGTTACCACGGAGCCAGGGAAGAAGGTAAGACTACCCCTGTATCGAGTACCTGAAGCTTAAAGGAAATTGATTAAAGAAGAGGTGGAAAAGATGCTAGAAATGGGAATAATAGAAGAATGCCATAGCAAGTGGGCGAGCCCGATAGTTCTGATCCCCAAGCCGGATGGAACTATTCGATTTTGTAACAATTTCAAACAGTTATATGAGATCTCGCTGTATACACCATGCCCCGTATTGATGAACTAATTGAGCGATTAGGCAACGCCCGATACATCAGTACCCTTGATCTTACGAAGGGATATTGGCAAGTTCCGCTGGCCGAAGAAGACAAAGCCAAGACCGCTTTTGCCACACTAGGGGGCTATATCAGTATAGGGTCCTACCCTTCGGTTTGCATGGCGCTCCCGCAACATTCCAAAGATTAATGGACCAATTACTGAGACCATATCGTGATTTTGCAGCTGCCTACTTGTGATCCATAGCACGACATGGGAACAACATCTACAACACCTGGAAGCAGTGACTGGAGCTTTGCGAGCAGCAGGATTAACAGCCAACCCAAATAAATGTTGTCTGGGGGCTCGGGAAGCCAATTATCTTGGTTATACGATCGGGAGAGGATTGATCATGCCCCAAGAGCAGAAGGTGCAGTTAATTAAAAACTGGTCCAAACCTGCTACAAAGAAGCAAATCCGAACATTTTTGGGACTTGCGAGTTATTATCGATGTTTCATTCCAGGGTTTGCCTCCATTGCCGCACCTTTGCACGATTTAACAAAGACTTGTTAAACAAAGTTCTCTGGAAAAAATAAAATGGACCGTCTTTGAAGAGAGGGCCTTTCAAAACTTAAAAACATCTCTCTCTTCTCAACCCGTCTTACAGTTACCGGACTTCAAAAAAGTGGTACAAACTGATGCTCCTGACGTTGGAATTTGAGCCATACCCTCGCAAGTAATTGATGGACTGGAGCATCCTATTCTATATATATGTCGCAAGTTAATTCCTGCTGAAAAACACTATTCTACCATAGAGAAAGAATGTCTAGCAATAAAATGGGCCCTGGACTATTTGAGGTATTATTTATTAGGAAGACGGTTTATATTGTACACAGATCATGCGCCATTAACCTGGATGTTACAAAATATGGATACAAATGATAGAATTACACGATGGGGACTTAGTCTTCAAAGGTTTCAATTCCAAACGGTATATAGACCCGGAAGGAAACAAGGGAATGTAGATGCCCTCTCCCAAATGCACTGTTTATTTTTTTCTAGACCGCCTGAGGATGGGGCTGATCTCAGGGGGAGGGAATGTAAGAGGACCAGGGGAAGGGTCATTTATAACCGGTATTTCCGTAACAAAACACTGGATATACTAGATGTAGACCTAGGCAAGATGGCTGCCAAGGATAACCAGCTGACCCGCTGATGGAAAAGATCTATGCGGCGAAACAATGAGACACAGGTGAGCTGCGTCAGGAAACAGAATATAAATGCCCCAGAAGCAGTGAGCCAGCGCGGAAGCCGATAAGGCGAAAGCGTTTTGGAGGAAGAGAGGTTTAGGATTGTGCTGGAAGGAATTAAAGAATAACGGACTATTGGATACGGTATATGACAAAGATTTACGGATTACGACTTGGATACGGTGCGGATTAGTGTGAACATACGGGCTCGGAAATTTGGATCGCTTAAGGATACTGGCAATGGATTACGGAACGGACTTGGGAAACATACGGACGAAGGACAAAGAAGATCAGTGTGGTGTGAGTTACATCTCTTTTACACCTGTTTTCCCCCGGCAGCACCACATTACCATCACTGAATTGGAAAACAGAAAATAAATAAGCTGTTTTAAACATGACTGTAGGGCCATTTAAACACCAGGGCCATGTTGCACTGTATGTTTCAGTTATGTTTCAGCATGTTAACGGTCAAGATATCTGGAAGTTTCCATCAGCTAAGACAGACTTATACATTCATTCCTGTTCTTTAAGAACATTTGAAGCAAAACTGTTCTCACCTCTTGGAACTATGTGCATTGGTCAGATCAGAACAAATATGCATATTGACAAATACATTCAAGACATCACTGCTTTAACTGTTCTGTCATACAATTTCAGACTGAGGTGCAGCTTAGCACCCTTATAGGTAACTTCAGCTCTATTACAAGTCAGCATGATGTCAATACAAATTCTTTTGTTACCAAGATCAGCAGTCTTCTAAAGTTATTTTTTAACTTTATTACTAATTACTATTATAATATGTTGTAATTAATTCAAACTAAAGACAATGTTGCATTATCTCAGCATCCCCAGGATTGCTTATGAACATTATTAAATTTGATTTGTAACAATTCCTGGAAATGAAGAACAGTCAATCTAAAAAATATGATATAATTCTTACATATATATAGTATGACACTTAGTAAAGCCAACCATTACAATATAGCAGAAACATGAGAATCCTTCTAACCCGCAATACTATTACTATCATGAAGGGATAGAAACCATTTTGCCAAGTAGCAAAGAAATCCCCCCGAGGCTAGATTGTTTCCCTAGAAGTTATTTCTTACAGTCTTTTGACTCATTTTCATCTCCCACTAAAATGGTTTCTCTTACTTTCTTCTGAGTTGAGCTGCTTAGGTAAAGAATACAAATAGTAATAATAAAAGAAGAATGGCAAAATACTGAGCTCCTCTGCCAAATAAACCTCTGACAGCACCAGTACCTCAAAAGGAATTCTACACAGTCAATAACACTGAGTTCTGGGGTGCAAACCCAGATGCATTTCAAGAGTTTTTTTGTCTACCATTCCAGGGATCAAAGAAAGTATAATGACAAGGACATTAATTCCCAAGATACAAATCAACAAAGAAATTCTCAAATTATCATTTGAAATCTTAGGAGGAAAACAGTACATGTCCAATGTCTGATTTACTGATATACTGTATGTCATACCAACTATTAGGATAAATAAGTGCTCACACTTATATGTGGTATCACTGATACATAAACATAAAGTAACACACAATGGATTAGTGAATAATATGATACTGTTGAACCAGGGAAGATCTGATGTCATTTTCTTTTTCTGTGATTTGTATCTAAGTGACAAAATAGTTTACGTCATCAGATGTCTTCTAATCTGCATAACAGTTGCTTCAATTTAAAATAAAGGTATTAGCCTTCATTGAATAAGAAAATTATTAAAATAATTTTTAAAGACATCCCTTTAACATTATAAAGTGAGGACTGGCACAAAGGGAACAATTTGTATGTTGTAAACACCAAGATATACAGTAACTAAAGATAAAACAATATGAAAGCCATTGCTCTAACTTAGAGACCTTTAAATGAAGTTCTAACTAACCTGACAGCAATGAACTCATTAAAAAGTGAAGAATAAAATCCATTGTAAGTCATATTAAATGTTCATACTCATTATATAATGTTTCTAACTCCATAGTGTGTATTTTCAACTCCTCTGTGCAGAGACACAGAGTTTTTTATACATACTGTATTTATATCTTTTATCATCCCATTATACCATATCACTTACTACCTCTGCTTTTCGGCTCATGTCCCAGAAAAGCAACAGCTATTTGTGTAACAATCATAACTAAAATGACATAATAAATTAACTGTTCTCCAAGGCTCCCAGCTGTTTTGTGTAAAGACAGTGCATGACACCCTCCTGTGCTGACACAGATTGCTCCTGTGGAGAAGCACTGTTGCGATGCGTGTGTAAACACAAGGGCAAAGCCATGTTTTGAGTATTCATAGAATACCGCCTTGTGCTTTTCATAAATGGACTTCTGAAAAAAATAAATCCTATAGATTTAGAAGCAGAAGTCTTATCCTGTTACTTTGTTAAGCAGTCGCTTGGCTTAATTAGCAGATGAGCAGTTCTAGTTGCCAAGAGCCTCCGTTCTTCATTGCTACCTGTGACTGTAAAGTAGGAAGTAGGATCTAATGGCAGAGATGCTGCTTTCTGCTAAAGATAGCTCATGCTTATTCATTGTGTATTAAAGCATCACAGCTACAGACCCCTTGAAAAGCTCTACAAACCAATGTCATGTTGAATTTTCCAGTTTACTAAATGTAAAAATAAAACCATTGCCATTGCTTTCAAATCATATACTGTCCATAGTTTCACATGGTAGTTGCATGAATAAAGGAGAACTAGCAACTTGCAAAAGCAAATCAAGAGATTTGCACGAAAGGCAAAGAGCATGTTTTGTTAGTAATCTCATAGTATCATCTCCATTCATAAATATGGATCTTCTTGTTTAATTACAAATATAGACACAAGAATGTCTAGTAACAGATATAACTACTGGCATGCATCTTAAAATTATTCAATAGTTTTTAAGCTTAATGTGGTTAAACTGTAGTTAATGATCCCTTCATCACAACATATTTACAGTTGTGACATGTCACAGTTGTATATGTTGTGACATTCCAGAACAATATTTTAGAAGGAACGAATTCGCAGGGTCTTCTGTGAGACTTTGTTATATTAAGCCACTTACTGAACATAATAATCAATTCTTAAACCAGTCATCCTGTATCTTCAATGGATCTCTATGCTCCAGTAGAGATAGAACTAAAATATTTCAATCTCCTGATGAAAACACTCTGGATTCAACAGTATGAAAACAATGTTACAAGAATGTAGGAAGGCTGCAGATGGTTCAATTTACAGAGCTATGACAACATTTCTAAGCATATAGGGAATATCACAGCTGAAGAAGGCTCAACAGCCGAAACATTGTGTTTCTTAACTTCTGTTTCCAGCATGGAAACTTTGCTTGTTCCTTTGCAGCCTATGCATGCTGACAAAGCTACCTACTTGAACTATATAGAGAATATGTGTTGTCCACCAAGTTTACTAATGTACTGTATACTACTACTTAATGAACAGAAGAGTGTAAGTTAATGAGACAAACAGTTCAGCTGCTAATGCACACTCAAATCACATTAAAGGCTAGGATAAGTAAGCTTTCTTTTTTTTTACATTACATAGAATGGAAATAACTTTATGACATAAAAAATGAGAAAATAAAGCCAGTTAAAGAGATTATATTTCAAAATACTGTTTCTGTCTCAATAAAATATTATGTTTGGAATGAGCTGAAGGGACTGTCCTCTGCAGGATCAGTTTACTATAGGTACTCAGCAGAACAGGTTAGGCTGAAAAGCATCTTCTCATTCATAAATTCTCATTCATTAACTACAGTGGTGTGAAAAAGTGTTTGCCCCCTTCCTGATTTCTTATTTTTTTGCATGTTTGTCACACTGAAATGTTTCAGATCATCAAACAAATTGAAATATTAGACAAAGATAACACAAGTAAACACAAAATGCAGTTTTTAAAAGAAGGTTTTTATTATTAAGGGAAAAAAAAATCCAAACCTACATGGCCCTGTGTGAAAAAGTGAGTGCCCCCTAAACTTAATAACTGGTTGGGCCACCCTTAGCAGCAACAAGTGCAATCAAGCGTTTGTGATAACTGGCAATGAGTCTTTTACAGCGCTGTGGAGGAATTTTGGCCCACTCACCTTTGCAGAATTGTTGTAATTCAGCCACATTGGAGGGTTTTCGAGCCTTAACCGCTTTTTTAAGGTCATGCCACAACATCTCAATCGGATTCAGGTCAGGACTTTGACTAGGCCACTCCAAAGTCTTCATTTTGTTTTTCTTAAGCCATTCAGAGGTGGACCTGCTGATGTGTTTTGGATGATTGTCCTGGTGCAGAACCCAAGTGCGCTTCAGCTTGAGGTCACGAACAGATGGCCGGACATTCTCCTTCAGGATTTTTTGGTAGACAGCAGAATTCATGGTTCCATTTACCACAGCAAGTCTTCCAGGTCCTGAAGCAGCAAAACAGCCCCAGACCATCACACTACCACCACCATATTTTACTGTTGGTATGATGTTCCTTTTCTGAAATGCTGTGTTACTTTTACGCCAGATGTAATGGGACACACACCTTCCAAAAAGTTCAACTTTTGTCTCGTCAGTCCACAGGGTATTTTCCCAAAAGTCTTGGGGATCATCAAGATGTTTTCTGGCAAAACTGAGAGGAGCCTTTATATTCTTTTTGCTCAGCAGTGGTTTTCGTCTTGGAACTCTGCCATGCAGGCCATTTTTGCCCAGTCTCTTTCTTATGGTGGAGTCATGAACACTGACCTTAACTGAGGCAAGTGAAGCCTGCAGTTCTTTGGATGTTGTTGTGGGGTTTTTTCTGACCTCTTGGATGAGTCGTCGCTGCGCTCTTGGGGTAATTTTGGTCGGCCGGCCACTCCTGGGAAGGTTCACCACTGTTCCATGTTTTCGCCATTTGTGGATAATGGCTCTCACTGTGGTTTGCTGTCCCACAGTCCCAAAGCTTTAGAAATGGCTTTATAACCTTTTCCAGACTGATAAATCTCAATTACTCTGTTTCTCATTTGTTCCTGAATTTCTTTGGATCGCAGCATGATGTCTAACTTTTGAGGATCTTTTGGTCTACTTCACTTTGTCAGGCAAGTCCTATTTAAGTGATTTCTTGATTGAGAACAGGTGTGGCAGTAATCAGGCCTGGGTGTGGCTAGAGAAATTGGACTCAGCTTTCCAAAGATGTGATAAACCACAGTTGATTTATGTTTTAACAGGGGGGGCAATCACTTTTTCACACAGGGCAATGTAAGGTTTGGATTTTTTTTCCCTTAATAATAAAAACCTTCTTTTAAAAACTGCATTTTGTGTTTACTTGTGTTATCTTTGTCTAATATTTCAATTTGTTTGATGATCTGAAACATTTCAGTGTGACAAACATGCAAAAAAATAAGAAATCAGGAAGGGGGCAAACACTTTTTCACACCACTGTATGGTACAGTATATCCCTTCTGAAGAAAAGGCTTACCAAATCCAGTTTGGAGGATACCCCTTTGTCACTTTCTCTCATTTTTTTTACACAAGAATTCAGATGACATTCAATAGTAAGAGTAACCAAAAATTGTACTGACTTGGTTAAAGGCACAATGCGGTCTGATATCCTCAGCCCAGCCCTTTCCATTTTAGATTTATAAGATTTAATCCTAAAATACCTTAATAAATGGAAATAGGATAAAACATCATAACCCCTTAAAAAAGAAAGAAACATTTCCTGGATTATTTTTCTTTTTTTTGGAGTGCCTCTTTCTCCTGAAATACGTAATTGCTAAGAAAAAAACAAACATTAAATGATATTCAGTAGAACAACAGTGTTGCCTGGTACACATCAGTCACAAATTCACTATACATTTACCAAAAAAAGGATTACAACTCTCTGGTGTAAATTTTTTCTAGGATAGAGGGTTGATGGAAACACAAGACACATATCAGATTTCTTTTTGATTTATTACGGTCATGGAAACCAACTAGGTACCAAGAGAATTATAAACATCTTTACAACAATAAAAAACACTGTTTGAATGGTCTTCTGTAATATGCTGGTTTGCATGTTTATGCAACCTGGCTCACTAAGCCTATGGCACGCTGGGCCCAAGGCACCATCTCTATCTGGTAACGGCTCTTGAGGAATGACGCACTAGGAATGTGAATGCTTTGTGCAGCCAATGCCTCTAGGGGACAAGAACACATCAGCATTGAGCAGATATACTCACAAGCTTAATATAGAAATGTTATGAGCATGGAGTACGTGTACAACTTTGTTCTGTACTTTTTGAAAACCCAATACTTTAATGCCTTCAAGGATACATTAAGCAAAAAAAAAAGAAAACTCTAAACATGTTTAAAGGTCCCGTTTGGTATGGGTCATACGTATTTCAAGTCAGGTACCATTTAAGTGTCCATCAGTCAGATTTGGCTGGATTTTTCCTGTATAATTGACAATTATGAAAGAACTGGGATTGATAAAAGCACAACTATTTGCCAAAAGATTAATAGGTTAGCACTATAGAATTATTAAATTATTGGTTCACTAAATATTAATTTGATGGCAGCAAGTTCTGTAAACAAGAATTCAGATAGCATTCAATAGCAACTTGTGGACTTTAGGTTTCACCTACATTTGTAGACTTCCTGGTCTAAATTTCAAACAAAGGGCAACAGTACAAACCATGTTTACATTTAAAATTAAAATTACTGTACATCATGAAAGTTGATAAAAACAACTGCACATAAAGATCTGTCACAAATTGACCCAGTACCAATTATAATTAGATTTAAAATCTTTTGCAAGCTTTTTTCCTCAAAACAAAAAAAATGAATACAACCACATATTTCTTAGCCAAACATTTTGACATTACAAATATACTAGTGTTTCATTATCCAAGATATCAAATTGCACAGATCAATTTATATATATTCGAAGTGTCAGACTGTCAATACTATATAACATTTTTAGAAATCACTTAAAACATAGATGATAAATATGCCACAAATCACATGGGGGAGGGACATTTCATTCAGTTCCTGAGTGAGTTACAAAAATATCACCTTTTAGTAATGACCTTTTAAGTCAGCACATTTAACTAGCAACTATTTGGCTATGGAAATGAAAGATAAGAATGTGACCACTTAATAGCTAAAAAGCACCAAATAGAAGAAAACTGGAAAGTTTGCTTTAACTTTACAATATTATATCAGATCATAAAGCCCTACACTAAATTAATATTAAACAGGAACAAGTAATAAGTAAAAATTAAAATGTGAATTACAATGAAATAGTGCATTTTCATTTGAATGTTATATTTTTGTGGCAAAACATTTTTCAATTTCAATGGTAGGTTTCACCTCAAGTAGGCTAGGGACAGTGCTTGACATCTTTTTTTTAAAAGAACCCCAGTAAGAATATTTATTCTAACCTTCTAAAATGTCTGTCACTGTGTACAAGAAATGCAACAAAAGAATACAGGTTAGGTAATTTTGGACAAGCTCCATGGCATCCTTTAAACATGGGAAGAATTCTAAAGATCTCCACTTTACAAGGCCATTCGTCTACCCTGCAGTGCTTTCTCAGTATCAAGTGATGTACAGTATATCTAGCATTGGGACAGCCTTCCAAAAATGAGTCATTCAAAAGACTTGAATAAAAACCTCTATTTAGATCAATCAAAAAGAGGCACAGAAAGCACACAATTATAGAAAAATGGTACTTGCAATTGCATAGTGCGGTCTGTAAGTTTTTTTGAGTGTTCACTTTTTCTATAAGCCAATATAAATGTATAAATATTTCTATGTGTCAAGTTAATCAGCTATTCTAACTAAACCAAAAAATTCGGATAGACTTTGCAAAGCAGTCTTGCTAAATTATTAAAAAATTTCCACTGAAACCTTGTGTTTTTTCAGATGCAGCTTTCTGAAGATATTTCATTTGCTGGAATAGAGAAGAGCTTCCAGATGGCCTGCAGAAACTGCATTTGTGTTCACAGGTATCTTTACATGTGAAAAATATAGGTTTAATTTATAAAGCAAGAGAATGGCAATAAAAGAGTAGTTGGGAGGAGTTATAGTTACACTGTAGAAGATCATCAAATCTTCCCAGAACATATCATTCCTTTGACGGTGTATTACAAAAGGAAGTAATACATACTATAAAGTGCTGTCACACCCAACATGCCCATTTACATTATTTCACTTCTATTTTTGACAGGCCAGCTTGTGTAGAACAAATTCTCATGGTGTTAATTTAGCATAAAAACACATACTATTACGTTTATATCTATTAACTGGAAATATATTCTGAAAGGAAATATGGTATGCTACTGATGTACCTACCTCATCATAAGTGTAACGGTAGTCTGCTTTCTTCGATTTTAGGTCCCATAATGCCACCGTCCCAGACTCAAAACCAATGATAAGCTTCAATAAAAAATACATACATAACACATCTGCTTTAGCATAATGAAAACATAACATGTACACATTGCCTTCTGAAAGAGAAATGCACATTTAATAAACTATTTTATATAGTGCTTTTAAAGGTGGCTTCTCAACGTGCTTAGCAGCATGTTTAAACATTTACCAGCATGTTTATCATTTTTAAAGCTCTCTCTAACCTGACTTATTGGGGATTTTTCTGTTATGACTTCAATCTATGATCAGTCATAGCCTGATCAGAATAAAACGTTAAATTAAAAAAGGACATTTGACATAATTGTAAATATCAAGTGCCCCTCAAAAAATTTTTTCAAGAGGAAACAAATTGGAAGACCATCCTTTAACATTAAATATTCATTTTTTTCTAAACAACTGAGTTCTGCTGAGGTGATAGAATTCTAACACGAAAGATTTAAGAACCCAACCAATCACTCTTCTTGACTTTCTTAATGGATCCTTGAGCACTAATTTCAATCTGGACAAAATTGCTGCAAAGATAACACTGATATTTTTAATGACAGATATACTTTCTTATCTGCAAAGTAATTCAATTGGTTACATTTTTTTGTGTTTGAGTGTAACAGTCATGATTATGAATTACAGAACAGAAAACATGGAAAACTGAGAATAAAGGGAAGTCAGAGACCATTTGAAATGTTTTATCAATGTAAGATCTTTTAAGAAACTAAAGGATTTATGTTAACTACTCAGTTTTCTATGTGAATAACAAGCATCACTTGCTTTTCCCCCTAAACATGATATAGTTCTTATTAATTTTACACCTTCATGTTCATGTTCTTCAGCTATGACAGATGGCCTCTCCTAAACTGAACTGAAAAGTGGCATTAAGGTGATGATTTCAGGTTACTGTTTGTTACAGTATTCTCTCTATTACAGCCTTGGATTAGTTGTTTCCAAAACAAATGCATTCATACAGTACACACATGTGTATAAATGGATACATACATTTATACATATACCTATCTGCAAGTGTGTGATGTGTCATGACACAGGTGCTATAATACTGCTGTATTATAGCAATCCAAATATTCTAAGGATTTTTTTTAGAACAATACCTCTAAATTGCTTTTAAATGGCCCTTATCCCACATTTCTGATATTAAAAACAAAGAATGCTTTTGGTTCTCTGTGCTTTGACAAACATTTTAATGTGATTTTAGATTTATACCTTTCCTTCATCCATAGGATTATCGCTTATGTGGACAACTGGTCCTGGGTGGGACTTAGAAGATCTGAAAAATAAGAGAGAAGGGAGGGGTGACAGAAAAGTCTTAGCAACATCTTTAATGTAACAGAAGATTAGAGAGCAAAGCATGCACAGCACTGTTACATAAGTGGCACTCACAAAGTCACACTCCATCAGCTTTCCAGGCCTTCCAACATAAATAAAAAAACACCATTTAATCTGCCACAAAGTCCTGAAGGAAGAAGTTCTCTTTGGAAACAAAAAAACAATGCTACCAGTTTTGGAGATTTTAGTCTGTGCCTGTTTATAATGTGTAAGTTGCTGGCTCTCTGTACTGATTGCATGTATAGTTTGTGCTCTAGTTTTACATGTAAGTTTTACATACCATAAAGAACTCTAACCTATTTAATATATCCTCCCAGCTCCATAATACGTATTATTTACCAGGAAATTCACCAAGAATGGCAATATATTAAAAAAAACATATTTCAGCAGTGAAATATGTTGTCATTTCATAGGCTGGGGTTCTTCTTATTCATATCCTTCATTTACTCTCAAACTCAGTACAGTTTAAACCCAGAGCAGAGGAATATGGGTTCTCTGGCCTTTTTCACAGAAGAACAGAGAACAGAGAACAGAACGGCCAACACAACTTTTTTAGGGCTGCAACATTACCTGTTTAAACCCGATTCTTTCAAAAACAGACAACTTCAAGCAGTTATTTTATACTGTGATTGCTGATACTCTTTAAGAGCTTATCAAAACATTTACAGCAAGTATGTGTACAATACATAGAAAAAGATTTGAAAAAGGAAAATTTTCAGTGACTTATCAAATCTTTTTTCAGGTTCAATCGATGCAGATTCATAATTCATCGAAACAACAGATTACTTCGGTAATTTACATAATTTAAAAGACTTAGGTTCTGTCATCTGCTTTTGTATCAAGGTTAACTGGGCAGCTCTTGCTGAATAAGTAAACTGCTGTTGTGAGCTCTGTACTCAAAGCATCTAGTCTGAGGTGTAACTGCAGAGAAGAGTACTTGGCTTCTTACTGTGGAACATAATGGAGTCACTGATACATGTCAAGTATCAATTCATTACAATGCTTAAAACAAGCACCGACAACTATGGAGGAAAGTCTCATTCCAAAAAGAGGTCATCTCAGAGGCAGAAATGTAATTGTGATTAGATGGTATCCACTTACAGTAGGAAATACAATATTATTTGGGCCAATGGTGACACAGGCAATCATTACAAAACAGATTTTAAAATAAAGCAATAAAATATTTTGTAATACAATATTACGATTCCTGATAATAACACGAACAGACTGACTGGGAGACACTGTGCTGTAGGAGGTGCTGGCAACCTACCATTTTTTAAGCCCTTTGGGATTCTATTGAGAAGAAAAACTAAGGAAATTTAAAATATATATATTACTTTAGATTTTCTAAAACCTGATTTACCCATAATCACCCTCTCCAAATGAACTGGTTATGAAAGCCATCTCTAGCAGCCAAATTACACTAACACTGCAAGAAACTGCTGCAATGAGTTAATTTAATAACTTTTTATTGACCATCGTAGGTCCTCTGTCCCTTATGCCCTTTTGCCTTCCACTCATACATATGAGATCAGCTCAAACGGCCTCAACATGTATCCACATATTTTGGAACGTTATATATCCTTCACCTGTTACTCTTAAAAAGCACTGCTTTGAATAAAACAGAAATTTCAGAGATTCTGTTTCAAATACTCTATGTAAACAGCTTTGTTTATAAATGCTGCCTGTGGAAAATAGAACCTGGCCTGAAGCTTTTAAGTCTACATTGTTACAGAAGAATACAATACAGGAAAAGCTTCAAATCATGTAGCATGTTTTCACTATTAAAGACAAAGCAAAGTACTTGTATTTTGTGCTCTTTGACTTCTATACAGTATGTGTGGTTGCAGCTAGTGTCTCCAGTACCTCCCCATAACTTCACTGCAAGGACTGCATTTGAAATGGACAATGTCTACTGTATTTATTTGAGAGGGATAGAGAAAGATATATCAAGATCCACTAAGTGCAAACCATCAGTATTGGGTTTAGAATGTATTAACTGAAAATAATATTGGAATGAACAGAATTTGGTTCTGAACTAGATGGCTCTAATATATACACTTTCATAGATCACTCTGAAAACCCGCATTAACTACCACCTTTAAGAAATAATGAGCATACAGAATTACAAAGAGGTTTAAGTGTTTTTGATATGTAATGGGTTTATTTAATTAAGTTGCTGAGAATATTTCAATTTTATCATGTTAAACAGCACACATATTTAATTCACTGTTTTTATTGTATTCATTATGCTTATAACAAACCTTAATTCTAGTGCCTTGTTACGGATAACAAACCATGTTGGATAACAGATTACCATGGTAACAGAAGCAGGAGCCTGAAACAGGCTCAGTGAAATGAGGCAGGCAGTGCAGAAGTAGAATGTAAAATGCAATGTCATTTGTCTGATATAATGTAGCTAAAACTGATGTCGCAGAGCAAATGTCTTTTCACTGTGACAGTGCTGCTATTAGAATAAAGTGCTAAATCCGATATTTAGGCACTAACTTCAAAGATGTTGCTATAATAGTATGACAACTTTGCATGTTTTGCTGATTTTGTTTAATCTAACAGTGTTTTATTGATTATGACAATTAGATTTAGATCTTCATTCATTATAGGAACTCGGTTTACAGTTAAATAATGCAAATGATAAGTGGTACTGGTACAGTACAGTATGTACCATGACACTATATTGGTTTTACATCTCACTATGGAAAAGATTTTAAACATCATAAAATCATTAACTCCAGTTACAAAGAAAACAGTATATGAAACAAAACCAAGACATGTATTCACTGCATATTCAGGAATACAGACAGGAAAGCTTTCAAATGGAAGAAAAACAAAAAAGAAGGGATTTATGCACACAAAGAATTGTTACAACATTTTTTCATGTACACTGCAAAACAAGTTTCCAAGTTTTATATATTAGCAGGAAATTACTAAAGTGAATTTAGCAGCACTGGACCTAAACCCATGGGAGGCTTTAAAGCTTTTGTGATAAAATGTGGTGCAAAATGAGAACAGTGGTAAATATTTAATGAGTACAATAGATTTAGGCTCTTCTGAAGACTGTTAAAAAACATTCCACGGCTCTGATTCTATTTACTCCGCAATGTGTGTTAGACCATCAGAATTTTTATTTGGGGGGGGCTCTTCTTTTGCCCTGCAAGCCCAATGCACCAATGAAGGTGACTTTTCCAGGATCTCAGAAGAGCAAGGCAGATTCATGACAAGGACATGATCGACAAAGGCCTGGGGTTGAGTGCATGAAGTCAGAGCTCCAAGAGGAGACAAGCAAGAAAGTGTAGGGAAACAAAGACCTTTGCCGAAGGGTCACAGGGGGCCTTCAGCTAGACTCATATCAATCACTGAGTCTGATGCCGCAGTCTCAAAGTCAGCATTCCAAACAGCAAGTGCTACTTCTAGTAAGCAGCTTGGAGAACAACTACACTATAAGATACAGGAATTGTATATGTTTAAATATTTGATATTTAAAGGAGCTTTCTAGCTAAATTCACACTTCAAATAGCTACAGTATGTGTCAGAAAAGGCTACAGGAACAAACCCTTGAGAGTGGCATGCTGCACAGCCATTCTGGCCTTGTGTACAGAACACCAGGATATGTACTGTATACAGTAAAGTACCGTGCATTTTTATTAAATACTTCAACAATTGAGTTTAGGTATCAAACATCATTTAATCCCTGGTTTTTAGTAAAGATGACAGAGTACAGATGTCTGCAATGAAATCTTTTCCAAGGTTAAAGGCTCGAGCTGCCGTAATAGGAAATATGTGGATTCTCTCTGACAATGCCAGTTCAGGCACTTGCTACTGCTAAATGAAAATATGACACCTAATCTCTTTTCTGAATTACGCTGCCTGTCCAGTGCATCAGAAATATATCTTCCTTACACTTTCTGGAAACAAGCCAACCGTTCAGATCTTTTTGGCATTTCATAGCAGGTGTTAATAAAATGGCTTAAGCAACCTGAAGGATCAAATGAAACAAAAATAGAAGAAAGCCAGACACCAGAATTCTTTATTTTTCTCTTTGACATATATCAAGGTCAAATGTGAACAAGCCTCTGAGATTTTATTCCAGCAGTGCTTTTATGCATTAGCAGTGCTCTGTAATGGTAAATATATCAAACTGTAACAATGTTAAGTTTGATATATTTAACATTTTGTTTACTAACTTTTAAACTAAGTGTTGCATGTACCACCTGAGGCCTTTTTAGAACAAATAACTAAATATTACTAGAATGTCTTTTTTCAGAAAATCTGATTACTGTTAGGCAAAATATACACTTAGGGGAACTGAGGTAAAATAATCAGCATTTTATCTAAACTGCACTTTCACCTAAATAATGTATTTTTCTTATTAGGAAGTTTATAAAAATGAAAAAAAACTTGGTTAACAACTGAAGATAAACTTAACCAGTTAAAGACCTGATTCATAAGTTATTAAGTTACTGAAAGCAATCGAAAATAAAAGTATGGAATATTTTTCTTACAAAAGGGCACAAGCATGCAGAATAGGTAGTGGTGCATAAACCGTGGAATTACTTTTTATACCTGGCCCCCAGATAGATGCACACCTCTGATCTCAGCATACCCAGATACCCACCCCCAGAATTGGCTGCAAATTTAAATTTAAAGCTACTGATTTAATGAAGATGAAGAGAATACCTGTGTAAATCATAATACACTGTAAAAAGAAAGGCAGTGAGAATGTGAAGATGACAGGTTTCATCAAGCCCCAATAAGAGACTGATAAGAGGCAAGAGTAACCAGATTACTATTAACTGGCAATCAGACTTTAAACATGTTTTTACAAATAAGTGTATGTTACTCCCCATTTTTTACAGAAAGTTTGATATTAAGAACAGAAATAGAATTTCACTAGAATAAAAATCAAAATTTGCATACACATTTTGTATAGCATTGTATACAATATATATATACACTGCTGCATTAGAAATTTAATTATGCATTAAGGACATTCAAAAATTTGAAAAACCCTGTGGCATACTATACCTGTAAGGATAATCAAACACTTTTCACTTCATGCTTAATATACATTAAAACTAAATCTAATATTCCCTCTTAATTTTTGGTTTCTGCTACTACTTGAACCGAAGTACAGCTTTTCGCCTTCTACTAAGAAGCTAGAAGGTTCTCAACCATAGGTTGCAAAGACACAGACCAATCATTAATGAAGCGTTCAAAGAAAAATAAACCAGATCAGTTCTACAGTACCTGATAATAAATGTAGGTCTGATAATTTAAAGGAGCTTTCTAGCTGAATCCACACTTCAAATAGCTGTGTATGACAAAAAGGCTAGAGGAACAAACCCTAGAGAGTGTTATATTGCACAGCCATTCTGGCTTTGTGTACAGAACACCAGGATGTGTGATGTAAAGCAATGTTCAGAAACGTTTCTTTGACAGGAGTACGTTCCTTAAAAAACACATATACTGTATGACTGGATACAAAGCCAGCATAGTATCCCTGGAATCCCACTGCAGTGTTGTCTGCTGCCTATGTGACTAAAAAGAGATGTTAAGCTCTGTGGATCAGCTCGCTAAAGTTTAACATGGTAAACACTAATCTTAGTTTTTGTCTTACGATGACTCTTGATATTTTTTTAGGAAATACCATAATGGAAAAACAAAAGATTTTGTTAATATACATCTGAATTAATATACATCTTTTAATGCTCCAATATTCATTTGTTGTCTTTTAGTTCCTCTATATTTTTCTCTTTGCAATAGAGTGCAGTCATTTACACATTATTTTTTTCTCTATCCAAAATTATCAGGACTTTTAACTTAACTAAATTTAGTTTAACACATACTGTTTACCAAACAATACTTTTCCAATATAACCCTGTCTTTTGTGCTTCTGCATTTTCATAAAAGGGAATAAAATCATAAAAGATTATCTCACATACTTACATATGCATTCAATAGCTCTATCACAAAACACACAGGATGCAGAAATGGCCATTTAGATATTGTACCTTATGCCCTTATTTGTCTTAAATCAAAATAGACCAGATGAAAGCCCTATAAAATAACTATTTAAAAGTTTTACTCCTAAACGGTTGCTTTTTGTTCTGTCCAAATCTTTGTACATATATGCATATAAATATACAGTAGGTTAATACCAAAATGAATATTTCTGCTACAAAATGGATGTTAGCATTATTTTAGCTTATATTCATTCAAGGAGTCAGTCTCTGTCCTGCCCACAAACTTTGCCTGTGAAATGAATCTTATAAGAAAAAAAACAGAAAGCTGTAAAAATAAACAGCTTTGAACCTCACCTCAACATGTGAAAAAAGGACTTAATCAAACACAGTCAATTTGCAAAAAAGGTGTGACAATCACTTTAAGTCCATACTGTAATACATGCAGCACATACTGAGCAGCAAGAGAGCTCCCTTCATTTACTACATTTTCAGCTCATCTTTAGATCAAAACACAGACTTATTTTAATGGTATTTAATGCAAATGCCATGTATAATTAAGCACTTCTTTTCTTCTTCATTTGTTTCTGTAAACAAAGCCCTTCTGTTTGTACGGATCCTAGCATTCACTGCTGTGGGTCTGCCTGCTGTTGTCAGGTCAGCGCCGCGGGACACGCTTCAGCTGGGATTCTTTGTGAAGGGCTCACAAACTCACACACAAGGAGCAGCTAAGGCCTTCTCCTTTTCAGCATCAAAGCATTGCTTCACTCACTGAAACGGAAAGAGCTGACAAACCATAGGATATTGCTACATTTCCTACACCACATCAGCAGAAAAAGTTCCCTTCGGTAGAACAACTAAGGATTGTGTTTTTCCATACTGGGTTTAGGGCAAATGAATATGAGGAGGGAATTATAACCACTAGCTCAAGTTATATCCTTTGATTATCAATTATCACTTTAACAGCTGGATTTTTGCAGAGGCAATGGGTTATATTGAAGATAAACAAGTGACACTAAAGGGCAGCCTTTCACACAGGCAGTTGTTAACAAGCAGCAGCTGTGATATTGATCACCCATAGTGAACACGGTCTAACAAAACTTACAGTCTAACAAAAAAGAATTATAAAATATACTTTCAAAGCTGTTCCTGTTAACATAAAGAGGATATACCTCTGTTAACATCAAGAGGATATAGGAAAAGATTATGCAATTTGTCAAATATAATGATTATATCCCACAGTTCCTGGCACATTTCGAAATGAGTAAGATGAAATACCTGTTAACACCCTGAAGTTACGGTGTAGACGAGATGACAAAACCAATTTTTGACCAGTGTCAACATGCTAAAATAACAGAGTCTATCAGAAAAAAAATAACACAGGCCTTTAACAAAATCTTACTGTTCTAAGACATTCCATGTTGTATATAGGTGTAAATCAAAAACAATGATTAAGAACCCTACATGTTTAAGGACAACTTTGGGTATTCATTATTTATTCAAAATGTTTTAAAAGTTTAACTGATTAAATTCACCCAAATTTAAGCTTTACGAATTTTCAACTCTCAACGTGTTAATTTCCTTACATTTACTACTCACGCTTTTGCCTTGTGTTTAATTTATTAGAGCATTACGTATGTCACAACTTAATTCTAATTTCATAGAAAAACCTAAAACTAAGACAATCAACAACACAGGAGCACATTAACAGGCTACAACACCACCTGCTGTAAAAGAACTGTTGTTCTGTCAAGATCTGTTCCAATTCTGCTTTTCCCTCCAGCTTTTTCTGCTTATTGCAGTCTTTACATCTATGTCTCTAGGCATTTTTTTTCAGTATAACCTTAATAACCTCAAAAACAGCACAATAATTATAAGACGGAAGGCCAATATACTTTAGGAACAAATGGATGGTAATTGTGAACGAAATCAGGAATACCTTCATAAATACTTCAGTTTTTAGAAAAAACAATCCATTAGATATTTATCAGCAGGTTAGTGGAGTCGCGACATGGGCACCAGGATAGGACCTAGCTATGCCAATATTTTTGTCCGCTGGGTAGAAGAATGCTTCTTTGCTTCCTATACTGGCTTTATCCCTGACCTCCACAAGCAGTCCAATTGGCCAACACATTAAGCCATGCCCCTCGGACCACACCTACACCATCTACCTCATTATGATTTCTTATTTATTGCACATCTCCAGTTTACATGTTTACATGTCTGCATTGTTTACATTCAAACTGTTTACTTGTTTACTTGTACATTGTCTACTGTTTGTTTGTATATTGTCTTGATGCACTGTCTGCACTTTGGTGTTTTTACACTTGTTTTAACAATCGAGAGACTTTCTGTGAGTACGAATTCCATTGTACCAGTACATGTACCGGTTACATATGGCAATAAATTTCAAGCATTACATCGATGACTACATCTGTACTGCTACATGCTTGAATGACCAGCTAGAGCGTTTCCTGCATTGATTCACTAACATTACCCATCCCTCAAATATACAGTTAACATATCTTCCACCGCTCTTCCATTTCTAGATATATATTTATCTATTAAACATCCATGACTCTACCTCGGTCTATTACAAACCCACAGATTAACACAGCTATCTCCTGTACAACTCTTTTCACCCCAGTCACACCAAAAACTTTTTCACAGTTCCTCAGGCTACGTCGACTCTGCAGTGACGACAAGGATTTCCAGAACCATGCACTCAAGCATGCATTACTTTTTCATCAACAGAGGATACCCCACCCAGGTTATCGACAGGGCCCTTACCTGGGCCAAAAACAGCCCTCAGATCATCAATGCGATCAGGAACTCCTGGTCTCACAACCGCATTCCCTTGGTGGTTCCCTACCACCCTAACACACTTTCTATCCCTAGGACCATCATTAACAACTACTCCATTTTACAGGATGATCCCTCCACCGGTACCCTTTTTTCCGTCTGCCCGATCAGCTCTTATCGCCGATCACTCAATCTACGTAAACTTCTTGTTCAAAGCTCCCTCGACCGCACCTGGCAATCATCCCCACCAGCCACTCCAGAATGTTTGTGTCATGAATGGATTATCAGCCTCACCTGTAACCTTACAGCACTATGATTCAGCTAATTCCACTGCTTTTAAAGGATAAGGTGTAGCATGGAATTAATTCTTGATGCCAGAGATATCGTTTGATCACTGCAAAATATTAGGGAGTCCTCTATTAAACTAAATTCACAGTGACAATTTGTTTGAAAAAATCTTTTTTCAGTCCCCCTAATGTTAGTTCTTTATTATATTTGTTTCTAGTGATCGATTTATCTTATCTAAGACTACCTGTTAATGTTTATTTCTGTTTAGGTAGGTTCAAAGGTGTACAGTGAATAGGTTTACAACCATGACCATGCACATCTGATTAGAGACAAAATGTTGCATCTCATGCTACTGAGACATTTAAAAAATAATTCACTTTTGAAGTTCAAATTCCAAAAGCCAGAGAACGCGATATTCCATCTTCAGTGTTCCCCTTTCATTTCAATTTTACTTTTCCTCAGGTCTCACTTTAGCCACCAAAACACATGGCTCTAATCAGTAACTCTCAGTCTTTGGCCTCAGCTGCAACATTATTTTAAACTAAAATCCTCCTATATTAGTGGACCTGTTCATAAAAACTATCGTTGCTCAGTGGTGGATCTGAATGTTTAAGGACCTATACATTTATAAAACCTTTTCCAGCTTTCAGGATCTCTACTATATTTACTCTTCCTATTATTATTTATTTCACTATCTACAAATTTGAAGCTTAATTTATATTAAGTTTAATAGTTTTACTCTGAAACCTGTGAACTCTGTATTGGATGACCTATGATTTCATGTATTGTAATATTAGACTTTTAGCACATATAAGCTCTAGGTAAAAGCATGAAGTGGAAAGATAGAACACAAATATCTTGTGAGGATGGTGTGCATCATTCAAACCACAACTTCTTGTGTCCAACTAGGACCCATTCAGCTTCATGTTCGTCATCATGGACACCTATCAAAGGCCAGATATGGAATAGAGAAGAATTATGATATATGCAGAACTCTTGGTAACTTTTCCCATATTTGTATTTGTGGGAATGGTTACCAAAGGTTACCAATTTTCAGTCTTTTGTTTTGAACAACCTTGAGTCAATGCTTTCTAATAGCAACCTGCTAAAATCCTTTCTCACTAGCAAATTAACAAATTCTAGATAAGAGTTAATGTTTGTTCTGAAACTAAAAAAAGATTACAGTTGCCTTAAAAAGCTTTGAGGACAGTTTTTGGTCAAGATGGCTGCCTTTTCTTTTTTTAAGGCATGTACAGTATTACTGCTGGCTACAGTTGTGTAATAGGAGTCTGTCTCTGGTTTGCTCTCAAGTCTGTATCATAGTATATGAACGAATGAGTGGATTTTGGGGGGAAATTTGTGTTATTTACACACCATTTCTTGGGTACCAGTGGACAGCTCTTTAAATCTTTTATAGTTATCTATGTTGGATTTGTCTGATTTATACTGTATATTCTCTGTCTGATTTATGCCACTCCAACCCTAAAATAAATACAGATAAAAAAAAACAGTTAGCACAATCAAAGTCAGAGCCTTGAGTTACACACCACTGGGAAAGCCTGCATTTTATTTTTACTTTCCAACATTTTTGATGGCGTACTATAAAATGTATCTATTTGCTCTTAACTCTGCTTCAGAAACCTACATCACCAGTCAATAAGTCAACAGTAATCATCTCGTAGCCCTCCGTTTGTTAAGGTAATTACTGACCGATTGGCCTGGGTGGGCAAGCACACATGTAGTGCACATTAATTAAAGCAAATTGTCTGAGCTCATAATAAAGTTATCTAACCTGGGAATATTTAGGGTGTTCATGTGTCGTCATAACCCAAGGAACATCCATAAACCTCAGTTAGAATAAGTCAAGCAGATGGCTGAGGCCAAGCCAAGAGGAGGGTAATTAATATGTTTCTTAAAATAGTAGAGACTGTTTGGCTATATGATTAATTTGTTGCTGAAATCAAGCCTTATTCATCATTCTTGAGGTTTTAACAAAGGCTGTGATAATTTGTACTCAGGGACACGCAACTGGGCTCATCTAAATTTTCTATGTCAGCAGCTGAACTGTGCATTTCCCCAAGGGATTGCAATGCCATTAATGGCCGTAATTCTCAGACTGTTTGCCGCATTGCCAAGTTAGAAGAAATTAGTTAAAAGAGGGACAAAAATAGTAAAAACAACTATAGAATCCACTAACCAAACCTCCAAGTGGCACCACACACTGTCTGTTACAGCCTCAAATCATCTTTAATGCAGTTATACTGGGTTCATCACCAGAGAGATATTGAGATTATCAAGATTCAAACATTGAAATGGTACCTCATCAATAGGAACAAAGATATGGATATCAGCACAGATCTGACACCTTCCACAAGGAAAAACCTATTGGTTTACCACAACACAAAGCAAAATGAGATAAGAATAATTAACATCTCTCTTAATATTAAAATACATTTTCATACAATTCAGTCTTTTATAGCCACATCATGGTAACAAAATCCATTCATGGCATATTGAGCTACCAATAATAAAAAATAGACTTTACACATGGCATATTAAGCAACACATTATAACAATGAAATAAAGAACTGATAAGCAGGTTTCAGATTATGGTTTTACAAGCAGAATAGTACAGTAAATTTCCAGCAACATTCCAATGATGAGGCTCCTTTAGCGACCATACAGAGGTTCCTTTTATGTCCTGTGCAGCTCTGTGCATATGAGTATAAAGGCTGGATCTGTGGAGCTCAGCTTAGGTAGAACAGAATTAGTCAGCCAACAGAATTGTGCTTACCGAGATATCTGTACTCTATTCCACTACCTTTAATACCTTCTGGATTGTTTCACTACATATTGACATTATACAGCATATAGTTCCAGGTGGATGCTGCAGATTGGTGGTGGTGGAGGGGAGTCCCCATTACCTGTAAAGCGCTTTGAGTGCAGTGTCCAAAAAAGTGCTATATACAGTAAGTGTAAGGAATAATTATTATTATTATTTTATGAAAGGTGCTTTGCACATTGTCATGATATAATTATTGAATTTTTAGTTGCACCCCCTTAAACATTTTATAAAATGGTGGGTGGTAACTCTGAAACTGCCTAGTACAGCAGGCAATAATGAGTTTTCTTAATTGTCTTAGCGTGGTGGCCAATTTGGTTAGTTTAGTGCAAACGATTAACTGGCATTAACTGGCATTAACTGGCATTAACTGGCATTCTCCACTAGAGTGTATTCCAGCATTGCTTTAAGTGGAGAAATCTGAATGAAAAAAGAATAACCAGTACATTTTGTTTCTAAACTACTACATTAATTACCTTTATACAGCTACAGAATGCATCTCTTATAGACCAGCACATAACATTTATGTTATTCATTCATGGTTTAAGTATTTTTTTAATAAACTAATATACTATATGAGTATGTATAGTAATCATGATTTGGGCATTTAATCTAGGTTACAAATTGAACTAAATACTTTTTAAATACTAGTTTGTATAGTGCTTCTCATCCCTAACAAAACAAATACACTTCACATACAGTATAGGAGGGACCCATTTTATGTACTGTACCACTGAAGAGCTGAGCCCTGTTCACCTAGTTGCTGTGCAGCAGTCTTTATGCACCTGTAGCTCCAGTACACAACTTAACAGGCAGAGAACTGAGCAACATTTAGGAAGACATGACTGGAATTTAGCCAGGACACAGGGGTTATCACCACTAGCCTTACAAGGGGGATTTTTTTCACTTAAGAATTATGTTGGTTTGTCAGACTACTGTCAGTCCTTGTTAAAACAGAACTGCACTCATGATATTACATGCAATACAATGATGTGGAAATCTCAAAAGATAAAGAAAAAAACATCCTGTTACTTCAACTTTTTCCTAGTTTCTATGGAAACCCTTCCGGAGGCAAGGAGTCTTTAAGGACAAGATAAGGTTTTCACTATAAAGCAGAACCTAACAGTGCAGACAGGAACTAATTCTGAAGACAGTGGATATCACTTTGAACACTGTTTATGAATGCAAAATTACTGCATCTGATATTTTAAGCAGACATTTACAACACCACATATATTTAAATAAATATAAGCTGCCAACCAACTTTCTTTTCAATCGACCTACAGTGAAATCTCTTGTGAGTTGGTAGCATGCGTAAAACTACTAAAAATGGAAATGCCTGTTGACATACAGTAGGGAAACATTCATTCACCAGCATTACAAAGTTTGCATCAGGAGCCATTGCCACAGCTTTAGGCTCTTAAAAAGAATAAAGTGAAAGGTCTCTTATGAAGAGGTAACCAGAGTACAATCTGTTGACATAGTACCATAGTCAACTACAAGTTAACATAGAACCATAGTCATTGAGTGTACTAAAGCACAGAGATATAATGGTAAAACAACAACAAGCAGCAGAAACCTATGGTAAAGTGTTATAAAAAAAAGTCAAGTCATTGGATATGCAACAAGAAAACATACTGAAATGGACAATCACCTATCATTTACTATGGTAGACATTACTACTGCATTCTAAAAGATTAGTTATCTTAATTTCTACAGCAAAATGATAAACAAATAATTTAGGGTTATAGATTATACTTAATTCTTAATTTCCCTGTTATTTATGATCTTAAGCCTCGGATATTGTGAGATGAACAACTTTTAGGAAATGGGGACTTAAAGGTTCAAACACCCTGCTTTGATCAATTTCAAGCGGATGTTTCCACATAAAAATTAATTGCATCACAAACCATTTACTTGCTAATCAAGTCAACAAATAAGATGACAGATTGGGTTCCATGACATTGAGCTCATTTTTGTTTTAACAGCACCTAACCTCATAATCAAGTATTTTCTCTGATTGGAAGAAAAAGTAAAGGTTAATTTCATGCTGAAAAATAAAAAGAAGGAAGAAAAACACATTGTTTCAGCTGGGGAGCCTTTGGCAGATGCACTCTGGAATGAAGGAGAGACCAGGAATATGAGGTGAAGTCTACAGCCAAAATGCCGCTCCTTTGCAGCTCACATGACAAAAAGTCTGCCACTCTGACCTCATGTTTTCCGATATGTGCTGAAGATAAATGTTCAATAAAACCGTAAAGCAAAATAATATTTAAAATCATGTACATATACTACTAGAGTCATCCTACCTAATTAAAAAGAGTACAAAAATCACTATCAGTTTCATATAGTAATTCAATGCTCTATGCAACACAGTAAAATTCAAAATAGTGGGACTGCCTCCCCAAGTCAGGACTACAGAAAGCACTGTTGTTGTTTCATGGGGCTTCAGTCGCAAATCTGTCTGATACTATTCATGTATGATCTTGATGACTTATTTTCTTTCCACTCCTTCTGTTCAAACTGTAGATAATAGACATATACTGTACATTATCACTGTTGTGCAGCACATCAGAAAGCTTGGGGCTTTCTTTCTTTCTTGTCAGCTTATGCTAAAAGAAAGCTGGTACACTGTAGCAGAAATTACATGTGCCGCTGTTCAAGTATTTAAACTATTTCTTTTCTACATCTGAAATGGTTTTATATTTTAGTAAACCTTAATAGCTGAACTGTGTTTTCACATTCAGAAAAAAACAGCTGTACAGATCCATACACTGTATTCTAATATTTAAATTCTCAGCTTTTATGTTAGTCTAAGTTTTTGGGCTTTCGCGTAAGTTCTTAAAATCACAGAACACTAGAAAATCAACGAATGAGAGGAGGCCTCTTGATCCATCATGCTTTTTTTTTTTTACCAGTTTTTCTTTAGTCAGGTAACTAGTACTGGACAATGCCTCCCAGGAAAAAACAGAGCACTCATTCAAAAATAGGGCAACCATGTGAAGTAAAGAAGCCCAAGGCAAACACTGAACCCAGGACAGCAAAGCCACGTGACAGTAGCATTAACCACTATGTCATCATGCCTCACAAACCTGACTAGATGATGGGTAATCATCAATGTCTACTGTTGAAAGGTTAGCTAGAGTGAACCTTAAATTGTTTTTCCTATTCCCCATCACTACCCTCAAAAAAAAAAAACAGAAAAAATATAGTCAAGTCAAGAAAAGTGAATTTACACACATTTGGTGGTGGCAGTGGTGGGGGTTTGAGCAAGCAATACATGCTCTTCATGAAAATAAACCTCAGTTGCGCCTTAAACATTCATTTCCTAATCAGCTACTGTTTAAAGCCCTTGACAAGCCAAGGAAACTTTGAGGTATAGACATGACATGTCCAACACAGCAAAGCCAAAATGATAATGCAAACGACAGCTGCAAAAGTAAATCATTGTCAAGTAATGGATGAAGAGACAGACTCACAGTTCGATGGCTTTATTCCACATAATGACGTAGCCTGAGAGGGTGAAGGACTCCACATTGACAATGTGAATATTTCCTCTTTCTGTGCCAACATACAACCATTTACTCTGGAAAGGCAGATGGCAAAAAGTTATCCTGCAAAACAAAGAAAGACATTTGGCACATTTTCAGTACACAGCATACAAGGAGTTCAACATTTACGAGACAGCTAAGAATTGCAATTTTAGCAACTAAAAATGTCTGTCTTGTAACTGTAACAAAAGTTTATAAAAGAAACTGAAAATTAAATGTAAGGAAAAACAGACATTTGTTTTTAGAACTGATATTGTTTCTATTTATCTTAAAGGCATCTATACCTTAAAGATTCTAAACACATGTATCACCAAATTATGAAACAATGTAAGTAAAAGGCTAGTCAATGCCAACATAATAAGAAATAGTTTTAAAAGACCACAGTCATCATCCCATGAAGTGCTCTGATGAGCATAAGATAAGACAAAACCTCACACTATTAGCCAAGCTCTTAGAGCTTGTGTAAACAGACACAAATTAAGCTTGATCAGCAGCACCAAATACAGTACATAACTTGTTTGCTGTTAATCAGTATATCCAGAGCCTTCCAGTTTTACTAAGGATTTATCATAATCACAACATAATTAAAATATTAATGTGACATGCAGTCAGTCTTTCCCATTTTGTAACCTTACACAACATGTATACAGGCTGTTCAAAAGTGCACAGTATTTCAACTTACAGTAAAGGTTAAGTAGTAAGAACAATCACCTTCACTGCTCCTTTGTTATTTTCTACACAAGTTTTCTTCTTGAAAAGATGAAATGGCAGATTCATGAATCCTGGTTCGGTTTATTTTAACAAAACGCCAAACGTTACATATTAATTGAGATTGCTAGCAAAATATACTGTAGGACAAGATTCTGTTAAAGAATCCAGACTTAGTATTAGAATGCAAATTTGAATTAGTAATATTACATCACCCCTACAACACTTTAAACACTGAGAAAGTAAATGATAATTAACTGTACATTGTTACAATATGTGACAAAAATGTACAATAATTGTAACAAAGTAACAATTAAAATGTGATTTAAATAGAACACCTAATATTAAAGCAAACACTAGGACTATACAAATCAAAAATGGTATACAAACAGGAGGGAAATGTACTTCAGAGAAGTACAAAAGAAAAGATGGCAAGAGTGGAAATTGGTCTGAATAAGAAAATACATATAAATATTCATATAAACAGCACTATGAGCAACTGTAATAAATGCTATCAGAGCAGAGTTTGACAGATACTTTTATTATTAATTATATTTCTCCTAATGTTTTTTTGAAGAGGTTTTTAAAACTGTGCATCTTAATTAGTTTAATTATGTTATCTGGAGCCCAGATTAATGTACAGGAGGACCTCATGCCTTTGGGGACTACAACGCTTGCACCTAGGAACAGGACGTTACGTTTCCCTGTGTAAGATATGCATATTAATTTGAGCTGAATTTTCTTACATCAATCATTTTATATAATCACTTTGTCAAGGCTGATGAACGTTCTGAAAGACTCCTTGCACCTCAATGGTCACTTCTTGATTACTGCAAATTGTTGAATATATAGACAAGTTTGATCTGTTTAGTTCAACTTAAGAGGAAAGAGGCCTTCCACCACACAAGCAGTTGATAACTATAAAGGCGTGTACACAAAATACATTCCATAAGCATACAACTAAACATCTGACCATATCTTTGCATGAAAATTGACTGTGTATGGAATAAATAAAGCATTGCCAATTCCTGCTTAAAATCAGATGCAGCCTTACAATTGCTCATATAATCATTCTATAAATCTTTTGCAAAGTGGTATGAACAATAACTAGAGAATAAAATACCCCACTTAATGACACAACATAATTCAATTCTTAATGAAGACCACTACACAGAAGGGATATAAAGCTGACAGCAACTTCTAATGGCAACATGGTACTGTGTTTCAAGTGAGACATATGTCTGATATTTTAGCCTACCTGAATATGATCACTCAAAAGATGGCCAAGGAGTAGCTTTTTTAACCACAGAATACTGTAATTTGCTGATCCCTGAAAGCATTAGACCTTCTATAAATAGTCTATGAATAGCCTTCCACATTTGCTTATTATTAATGGTTTGTTTTCTTTACATTTATATGAAAATAAATGGTTATAACAGGACTATGTGGGAAAGCCATTTTACATAATGGCTACAGCAACAGTACTATGAGAGTTAACAAGTGACAGAAAAGGGCTGGAATCAAACAATGTGACAAGAACTGTCGACTGCAAAGATAAACGCAGTAACTGATCATGACAAAGACAATGACAGTATTAAGTACTGTATGTTGAGTATCAGGTACATACACAATACTGATTATTAAACCTTCACCATTACTCACGTTCTATCAACAAGAAAAAAAAAAGACATTCTGAAGCAGCAGTGCCAGTAACCCTATACTGTATGTCTCCTTCTTAGCAGATGTTGTGCAAGATACTACAGAGCAACTACATTCCTTCTTCAGATCACTGATGCACACAAATGTTATCCTTGTTTCTCAGAAGCAAATCATTAAGACATATGTAAGGTTCTCGATTTGAAATGGACTGGTATGACTGGTGAGCTTGGAATACTATATCTCCTTCTCATCTTATTCATCTTCTCAATACTTCTGTATTTGCAGAATTTATAACCTTTGTCTATTTGACAGTCTGACTTTAACATTTGAACTTCTGTATAGACAGCAGATTAAGTGCTCCTGAATGTTCCAAACTTTCAACAGCTATGTTTGTTCATATATTAGTATTATATTGTTTATACCTATAATATGTCCTGAGCTGTGACAGTAAAATGAGCTACCCATAGTTCTGAACTATTTCTGAACCCAAATTTGTTCTCTTACACTTATAACTGTGTGGTAAGAATTTGAAAAACAAATCCCTAAATTCATATAATGCATGTCTTTGAAGTGACACTGTATATTGGAATGGCTGGAACACTGGGCATTGTGGGAGATGCCACACAAAGCCACATGACTGACACAGCTTCATTACAGTCATGCAGCTGCAACCAGTGATGGTGGCTTGGATGAGCAGGCCCTCTTGCCTGCTACTAGACTATGAGCTCCCAACAGACAGCTGGGAAACTTTGTCAGAAATGGAAAACCATGTTTCCAGAGGCAGCTCTAACAGCTTGGTGATTGAGAAAACAAGTAAAGGATATTGATGCTTTAGAATGTTGTTTATTTTAATAATTTAACACTTTCTTCCTAGAGCTAGAGAAACAAAGTGCAGGATAATGTTGGGGTTTTTGCAATATCTGTTGGGTTTTTTTTAAATGACAATTTTGGACCCATTTATTTGGTGTACGACAATTACAGGATTTTTTTTTCTGGTGCTTTCACATTTTTTTTATATATATATTTTTTTAGTTTTTGAAAGAGCTGAACATCAACTATTTTGCTTTATTCTCTTGAGACCAAAGTTTATTTTCATTCTTTTTACAACAAAAATAAGATTAGAAAAATGTTGAATCTCTTCATCTTTTTAAAATGTATATTCTGTTTCAGATTTACCACCTTCCTGAGAGAAGTGGGTAGGTTAAAACATTTTTGATATATGATTTGTAGAAAAGTCTTTAAATAGTTTTATTTACCTTAAAATAATTTCCCAAAAAGGTCTCTGAAGGCTTTTTTTTTTCATAAATGGTGTCACGACATTTTTCCCATTTCAGGATTTTTTTTGTCTATGACCAATCCTATGTACTTGCATTCATTGACAAATTGACAACCTCTATAGTCTAACAGCTAACTACCGTAGGTTGAAGGGGTGTTATATTTTTCCTAAAATAAGTGATAACTGAGGAATTAGATAAGATAATAAGAGCATCAGAGAGGAATCATCTGATATACCTCAATATAGAAAACACTCAGTAAATGTGAGATATTTTCTTTGAAATGGAAAAATGATCCCCTTTTCTCTTGTGATTTCAAATGTTTCAGTTTACTGAACTTGACAAAGCCTGCTGTTAACCCAAAAGCAGCACCAGAACTCTATTCAAAGCTAATCTGCACATCAACCACGTGTTGTCTCATTTTCTTTCCTCTGTTTTTTCTTGTGAAACAAACTAAGCCACCGGAAACAATAAATGTCTTAAAACTATTTAGCATGAGCTCAAATAGCATCAGACCACACAATAAATTGTTGTTACCTTGAAACAAAATGTGTCTATTTCAGTGCAGTCCGAATCAACAAAATGCTATCTCAACCCTCCCCAAAATTACTGCTTATTAGTAAGAATAGCAGTAGAGGCTGCAGTATTAGAAAAGAGTGGAGTACATGACTTTCCTTTAAACAATGTGTTGCTGTATACTGTAATGACTTCCACCTTTAACTTTGAAAGCTGTCCCCTAAAAATCTGTAATAATGTAATTAATATATAATAAAAGTGAGATATGAAATTCAAATGCTCTGGTCCTCCAAGCTTACTGAATTGAGTTCTAATGCAGGAAATCCCATCAGGGGGTTTGCACTTGCAGTGATATCATCCGTGAGTGAAGCATGGAATACCATCTGCAGCAGGTTTACAACACAAAGCACTACATTGCAATAATCTTAACTGGCCTTATCTCCACTGTGGCAAGACAGCAATCAAACAACACAGCTGCCATCCAGCAACACTACCTGCTAATCTCAGATGAAAAGCCCTGGTGGACTAATGATGGGGCCAGAGGACAATCTGTGATTTGCTATTTTGAAGAATCTCAAACAAATCTTGGCAAAACACCATGAACACGAAAGTATTATAAAACAGGCCTACAATTCTCAAACATGCAATTTCATGGATTGTCAGAACAACTAATAATAAGTGGTACGAATGAAAAAAAAACAGTATATGAAAAAGATTTTTCAGCAATCAGGAACTATACGCTAAATTGATACACTACAGACTACAACCATCCATTCCTTATCAGTAAGTTGCAACCTGGAGACATCCTCAAAGCAGGATAACACAGTGGACAAATCAATTTTAGGGCAGACAGATCCAGGCAGACATATAACTTAACAGACACCTAATATACTGGCCAGCAAGGCTTTTGGAAGGTGAAGAAGAGCAAAGCAAGCTGAGAAAACCCATAGGACCGTAGGAAGAACATGCAAACTCCACACAGAAGGCACCACTGTCTGGAGCCAAACCAAGACCAAAGAGCTGAGAGGGAGCAACAATAATAACTATAACTCTGGGGTGCCCACATTGGCAATTCATTTATTAAAATTTACTTCAGAAAAGTTTTTTTTTAGTTTTCTACATTTTGTTCACCTTTTGAAATTGTTGCAATCTGAACAACAACAGAACTTTATAGCAAAACCTACAATACTGTTCTGGCTTCAATTTATGTTAATGAATCATGATAACTCGAAAACATCTAGTGTCTTCAATTCCACACGCATCTGCTTTTTTAGAAAACATTCAGTCCTGACATGATAGCAACTGGTCTACTTCAGTTCAGAAGCATCTAAGATAAAGTGTATCTCATCCAGCAAACCACTAAGGTAAAAGACTTGCTTTCCCCAAAGGACACTAGAATATTTTTCTATTAATAACAGACAACCTACAGTAACTGAGTTATGTAAACACAACACATAACAATTCTCTCAATTCGAAAGTTGGCAGTTCTTTAAGCATAGCCGGTTTGTGTTTAATATTATCTGGCAGTGTAGTATCATACTGCTTCTACCTGGAAATACTTCCAGTAAAGTGACCAATAACAGTAGGTACTCTTTGAAGATGACATCCACATACAGTTAAATGATCATTTCTGCAATTTCCCTCACAGGATCAATAAAGTATCTATCTATAAAGTCACTGTCAATTGAAATAATCATATTACAAACTTAAGTAACCCAGACAAGCATATTTATTATATTTATCACAACTAGTTTTCATGCACTGCATGACAAGTGTTTTAATATCACCACTATGGCCAAAGTAAATTAGCAAGTCGATTCCACTTTTTCCTGTTCATTCACTTCTAACTCAGTAAGTGTTTGTAGAAGCTACATACTGGCAAAAATACGTTTTTTGATAATGTATTAATATTCATAAACTCTGTGTGTATTTGCATATCCTGCCAGTGGCACTGACTGATGAAGGGTTTCCCTTGTCAATTTGTCTAATGAAGAACCACTGCTTATGAACAATTAACAAGGTCAGATTTCAATTAGAGAATGAAGAAATGTCCTTGACAAAGATTTTGTCACAGATGAAGCAGAAATAACTAATTCAAATCTAATTTGGCTATAAATAGTAAGGTTTTAAGCTCTGACAGGGTCAAAAGAAAAAAAAGAAAATGACATGAAAAGGGCAATGTTTATTACGTGACATTTGCAACACTGCCATAAGTACAATAAAAGTATGGTATTAGTTAAGAATAATCACCATCTTCAGAAAGCTTCTTGCTCCCGCTAGGGGTTGCAGGAACCCAGAGGCTGAATGCACAGGGCGCCAGGCAGGACATTAGTACATTGCCAGGCATACACACAAGCACAAACAGACATTTTAGAGACACCAATTAACTTATCCAGCATGTCTTTGGAAGCCAGGAGGAAACCCAAACATCTGGAGAAAACCCATGAAAACAACATGGAACCTCCAAATGGAAGGCCCAGTACAGAAATAATTCTAAATATCCAAAAATCTAAACTAAACTAAAAAAATAGGTCTACAAGATTTATATCGGTGATGAAAAAAACTTTAACCTGACCGTTTAACATTAAAGCATCTCAGAGTGCAAAAGAAGGAATGTCAAGATAGAAATGTGACGCCCAATTCCAGGGAGCAGCCAATACTGTAGGCAGCTTTGTGCATTGTACCCTTAAATCTCATTTAGCCAGTTCACAAGCCAAATCAACTCAAGCCTGTATAAACTCGTAAGTTTGATTCAAGCTGCTGGCAGGGGAGAGACAATAGCAACACACAAATTTAAATCAAATGTGACATCTTGTCACCACACCTGGCTCCTTCCTGGCTTGTCCCCTGGCAAATAGCAGAGCGGTGGCACTGTGGCTAAGGATCTGCACCCGTGGCCGGATGGTTGCCTGTTCAAATCCCACAGCCGGCATAGGAATCCTACTCCCTTGGGCCCCTGAGCAAGGCCGTAAACCTCAGCTGCTCCAGGGGCACCGTATAAATGGCTAACACTGCGCTGACCCCAAGCTTCTCTCTCCCTATCTGTGTGTCTCATGGAGAGCAAGCTGGGTTGTGTGAAAAGACAAATTCCTAATACAAGAAATTGTATATGGCTAATAAAGTGATCTTAAAATTAAGTGATCTTAAATAGAAGAGACTGGCACAACCGTTAATGCAAAATGAAGGAGCTACTGCTTCATTTTCAACAAGGATTTTCAGAAACAATCAACAATCTATCACAACAACAGTGCTTGTTAAAACAGGCCAAGGATACAAAAAGAAAGGCATGCAGGTGACTATTCTAACCTACCAGCTACCTTCCCCAGAAAAAAACATTAATATCAGTAACTACCCTTCAATTCAATGTTCTTGTGTAAAAATTTCTTCTTTTCTTTATATTGTTCAATCTGCTGAAAGCCCAGTCTTCAGCACAACCACTTGGTCTCAGACAAGAGTCCCTCACTCTAGTTTGTCATACCCTTATATACACTGATTATAGCCCTTTAGTGAAAACATCTGTCTTCAACTAACTCTGAAAATCCCTCAACTGTCTACAGATATCATGTTTTTATATATCCTAAAGATACTTTCTGACCTCTTCTGATGATCTACTGTATATACATTATACTTCACATAATGGGGAAAGTTACAGTGGGAAAAGACTATCTTTGGTCCATAATAGACACCCTCTATAATTTTACCGCCTATGTTGTGAAACAAAATAATTTCTCAGTAAAATAAACTTGATTTTTTTATCAATGAAACTACTAAAAGTATTCCTTTATATTTAATATCTGAGGTTATTCATCAATCCTCAGAATAAGAATGCAAAAATACAAATACATTACAGTTCATAAAGCAAAAACAAAACTACTGTCGACATTTTTAGAAAATTACTCTAAGAATTACGAAGTGCTGAGCTCATTGCACTTTACAAGCAACACAATGGGAAAGGTAGAAGAGATCAGTTTTTAAAGTAGGACATTGCTTCACATTGCAAGACCAACTGTACTTGTTCCAGATCTTGCATATGATCAAATACAGTGAGAAAGTTTAAAAGATCCAAATACAGAAGTAATAATGCAGGCAGTAATACAGTATGGTTGTGTAAAGTCCATACCTGTATATATTTATATTTTCATGGAAGGCTACAGCAGAGAAAACTTTTAAGAATGATTAATGGATATGTGCATTGATTCAAAGGGTAAAACAATTACTTCTTCCCCCCCTCACTTGACTAGATAATACACAACAGAAAAAGCGGATCTTCATTTTTTTCATTAGCAAAAGAGTAAATTATTTCCGATGACTAACATATCCCATTCTGCTTTGTAGTAAGATCATGTAAAACAAAGGTTTTCCTTTCTTGCTGTTGAGGAACTCTAAAGTGTTGACACAACTGAAATGTGAGAGGAATACAAAGTGCTTTGATGGAACTGGCATAGCAAAGGGGAGCCAGAGTCTTTAAACCAGCATGACTTTGCAAGATTTTTCAATCAGCTAAATTCAGGCTTCTGTTTCTGTGAACTGAGAAATCATCTTAGCCTTTGTATGTAGATACCTTGGTTCTGGAGCAGGATATATCACTCATAGTCACTTTGAAGCACAGAACTTAAATACTGCAGTCTTTTAAATTTTCTACAAAGTAATGCCTTAACATGGTTTATATTGCCATTTTTAGAGGAGTGAATACAGAAAAATTACCAGAGTGTTACGACCCCAAGTGTCTAGGGGTAAAGAGGTGTAGTATTTAGGATTGTTTTTGGATGCAGGTGGGTTCTGGTGAGGGACTTGGTGTTGGTGCAAAAGTGATTATTTTAAGGTGAATAAGTGACTGGTACGTAATAGGACACAATAACACACAGGGAGAAGGAACTAGAGCGGTGCCAAAGAAAAGAAAATAACAAACAAAATGGAACTGGCTAAGAAAGTGAGGGAAAGCTGACCTAACTACAAAAGAAAAACCAAAACACACAGTCTTCGGCATCTTCAAACACCCTAGCTAACCTTCACTTACTACCCAAAACCATACAAGACAAAACGGCATTCACCCGTCCTAAACTAGTGTTACTAATGCAGAGATCAACTACGTGTGCAGAATGTACCCAACAACCTAAACTAATCCTATACACAAAAGTTCACACAAATACACAAGTGAACTATGAATACCAATAAGCGAAAATGAGAGTAGACACAAGTAACAGGGTACAAAAGAACACAGAGATTGATACAATACATCTGGGCAAGGTAATGGCTAAATAAGGATAAACACACAAACAAACTAAAGTACAAGGAGACGACCACAAACCAACAAAGCTGAAGCTATACGAAAACACACACACACACGAAGCGAAATGAAGCCGAAGCAAAAACAAAAGCGAAATGAAACCGAAGCAGAGCCGAGCAGGACCGAAGTCAAACGAAAGGCCCCTTCATTCTGAAAACCACCAAGTTAAATACTGAATAAGCTGCGTTCTGATTGGCTGAGAAGCTAATTGAAGATGATGTAATACGGAACAATGGTGTAATGATGGACTAATGGGGGAAGGAGAACAATCAAGGTCAGGAAGTGTGGAACAGGGCAACAAAAACACACATGGACACACTGGGACGTAACAAGAGCTTTTCAGACAGTTGGCGGGGTGCCCTTCATCTGACTGAACTATAGGCCTAAGCAGCTGAAAAGAGTAGAAGGCATTTTCATTATCAAGTTGGTTAGATCCAAATTGATAAGTCAAACTCAAACTTTTTTTAAAACAACTTCCCATACCCTGTAATGCTACCTAATTTGGGTTTTCTTCTCTCTCATCTACATTAAGAACCACCATTAGCGATCATTAATTTTCATCAGAAATAGTGATACATTGGTGGGGATGTGATTATAAAAGATGACCCATGGCAATGAATTTTCTCTTCAGTGATCAGTGCTCCAGACCTGTGCTTTAGGGCTGGAAATTTGCTGTAATGTTATCTAACTGACCCATATCACTAAAAGCCCCAAATAATGTTGCTTTTCAACAAAAGCTGTTCTTTCTCATTACATTCCTTCAAGGTATTATTGTTCCATTATACCCTTCCTATCAGAAGTGCATAATCTATAACAATTATAATAATAATAACTTGCATTTTATCTAGTTAGACTTTTAAATACTGCATCTAGTAAGAAAGGAAATTGTCACTCTAGTGAAACAATACAGTTAACCAAAGACAAAAAGAAGATATTAAGCATCCCAAAAACAGAAGTATGCACTGTTATTTTTCATTAAAAAAAAACCTAGGAGTATTTAATGTTTTATTGTTTTAAAAGAGTAGAAGAACTGTGGTTTCAGAGCTGTGGTTGTTTTTTTAAAGGTATTTTCTGTGTGAAAACAAATGACCTACTTTGTAATATGTTCTCATTTTTACACAATAGTTATCCAGATAACTGGCACCAAAATGCAAAAATGCATTTGAATCAAAATGCAAGCTTCTTATATGTTAAGAGTTCTACAAAGCTACATGGCATATAGCAGTGAGAACATTTTTAAAAAATGTTGGGTCATCAAAGAATTGTAGAACATGTAAGTCACCTCAAGCATGTAAAATGATTGTCCTTTACCAGGTGGGCTGGTAAGGCTGCTGTAGTGATGTCAGAATGCTCTATAATTATAAAGCATTGTGTAGATTCCTAGCATTGAAACCAGATGCAGTAAAATGCAACAGTAACGGGATAAATTAGAGGACACTTTTACTAATGCATAAGAAAAGCAGTGATAAAGACATGTTTTGCAGTGGAATAGAGAAATAAATCAAGAAAATTTTAAAATAAAAAAACTAACACCCAAATAATTTACACTATAATATATGCTGAAAGAAATTCTGCATCAAACAAGCTTTAATGCCTTTTAAGCACTGTGGTTAAAGAGAGGAATAGGACCTAAAATTTTAACAAACACTTCCAAAAAGCTGTGCACAAGAACTTCAACAGCAGAAAAGGTAATGAGTGTTATCCTATGATGACCCACTTCAGAGGAATGTCATTGCTCCGAAAGGGAAATAGCACAAAATCGAATGCTGCTGACGAGTTAGAAAATTGGAAATGCTAGCATACTGTATGAAACCAAAACTAAGGAAACTGGTCTACACAAATAAGCAGCTTCATGTTTAGATGAAAAAAAAAACTATTTTTTGTTCAGAACATGGGGAAATAAATAAAATCAAGAGGTTCCTCCATGCCTGCCTAGTTTTACTGCTTCCCTCCTCTCTAGTTTCTCTTTGCTTGACTCACTAACTGGTTTCACATATGAAATCCACAACCTGCCTATTAGACCTCATCCCCACTGCTTTATTTCCATCCTGTTTCACTACTCTTTGCTTCATTGCCATCAATATAATTTATGAGTTCTTGAGCACTGGTGTGGTATTATTATCTGTGACATAAAAACATAGAGGACTCAAAATTTACTTAATCTAAACTGATAAGACTGAAGTCATGCTTATTGGCAGGCCCCATCAGCTATCCAAATCCAATTCAGGGGCTCTATCTGTTGATGGTACTGAGCTTCAGTCTAAATTGAAGAACTTGGAGGTGATATTAGATCCACGCTTGATGTTTGACCTACAGTACATGTGAAACATATTGCCAAAGCATCTTCCCTCCACCTCAGAAATAGTGCCAGACTACTGTACACCCTATGTTGTTGCTTACTGCTCAAATGCTGATCTACCCATTTGTCTACCCAATTGACTACTGTAACACTCTACTCGCTGAGGTATCTAAACACATATTGAGCAAACTACATTGTGTCCAGAATTCGACAGCCAGAATCCTGAACAGGTCTAGTTAAAATGATCAAATTACTCCTATCCTGGAGTAGTTGCACTGGCTTCCTATCAGGTTTCATGTCAACTTCAAAATCCTCGTGCTCACTTATAAGGCTCTGCCTGAATGGCTTAGCACCTCAATACCTGTTTGAGCTACTGTTATCCCACTTCCCACCTCACAGCCTATGTTCATCAAATTCTAGTCTCCTATCTGTGCCCCATCTACACTCTATGGGTGACTCATGCCCCAGAGCTCTGGAACTCTATCCCAAAGGATATCAGTCACCCTCCCTGAGCTGGTTCAATTCAAGACTCAAAACATTCTTTTTTGAAGGGCTTTTATTTCACTGGTTCAGTGTGCCCCTTTTCGTCTACTGTATTCCAAACTCCCTTCTACTACCTCCTCTAATTTGTATATTCATTGTGTATTTTTCATGCATTTTTTATTTTGTCTTCTTGTTGTACAGTAAGGTGCTTTGAGAAGCCAAAGGCACTAGCTAAAACATAATCAATTGGCAGCTCACTGGTGTAGCTGCCCGATACTGCCACTTCCATCTATATCAGTTCATCTTTTTATCACCTATTAAGAACTGTTTAGTCAGAAATCAAGGAGCAAATTCTTAATTACCACTTTCAAGAGACTGCATGTACTGTACTGTTGATTTGTGTGCTAATGTTGATGGAAATTTTTTTTTAAACCAAGAACTGAGTGCTGAAAAAAGTCTAAACAAGCAAGCACATCAATGACTGGCAGCAATAAGCACTGGTGATTAAGGGCCCAGTTGGAACAAAAAACAGAAGAGACAAGAGTATGCCAGGACAAGGACTGAGAACCACAGCTCCAGGATATCTCAGAAAACTAGTTTATAATTCAAATGTAGTTAGTGTGCATCAGTTAGTGCAGTGTTTCAGAAGTATGGATGGAGAACAGTTTGTCAGAAATGTGAATAAGAATACTGTTCGCGACTTTCTGCATACCTTCAAATACCCTATAATTCTTGGACATGTTTAGAGACTAAACAGTGCAAATGCTCAGACATAGGGCTCTGCAAAATCAGCCTATTTCTGTACTGTTAAAAGCTGAGTCCCTGTATTGTTAACCACAATCAAAATTAGGGAAAACACAAAAAAACAGCTCTTTGGGACAAAGACAAACCTTGAATTTGAACATTAGCAGCATGATCAAAAAACCGCCACTGCTGCACATTTTGTGAGTGGTGCCTCAGAGTTTAACTAGCAGAAACATTTTACAAACTCTGTAAACAGAATATTCAGTGCAATGCAATGCCCTTAAAAATACTGTACTTAATGCCTATTCATCATTTTAATGCAAAGAAATGCTTAGTCCTCCCAGCATGGGTTCCATATTTTAATATTTACTGTTAGTGATCACTATTTTGGTGCGATAGCTAAAAACTTTTATAGAACTATTTTTATGTACATGTGAACTCATTAGATCCCACTAAACAGGAAACAGTACTGCAGTGTGGACGCACTGAGTCAGACTAATTATTATGTAGTTATGTAGTGCAGACAGGGCCTTAATGTCAAGCCCACAGTCTAGTATTTACCCTTTAACCATGCCAGTGGTGAAGAGACTAACAAGTATCATGTGCATAATTAGAGATAAAGTCTGAAATTTAACCCATTCTTCTTTTCCATATCATTGAATTTATATCACAAATCTGACTGTGATACTCAGCTATAAAACAGATATGTTTTATCACATGAAGATAATATTTAGAATTGGATTTGTGGTTATGTTGCAGAAAAGCAATAGTGAAGGAACATGCACTTTCATTTCTCTGGTAGAAAAAGCTATGGCCCATTTTTTTAAATTTGCAGGGAATGAAGTAATTTCCCAGCCCTTCATTTTTAGTTCAAATGGCCTTGAAAGATAGAAAGTAAAGTCACATATAACCCTGTTACTATATTTGCTTTGGCAGAAATAACCTCCCTAATGTTATCTTGACAGTCCTAGCTGTATACAGTATGAGAAGTATAGCTCCTGACTGTCACACTCACTGAACCTCACATAACCTAGGTGGCAGAGCAAGGGCTAAGCTCAAAGAAGCTGTCTGATAACAAGCCAGATTGGATAGGATGTCAGACATTTGCTGTGGGAAACTGTAAGACAAACTAAGATTACAGTGTTTTAAGGGAGTTTTTTTTAAGTATTCAATTCACTTTTTCAATTCAGTTTTGTTCTTACATTTTTCAGTCTTTTATTAGAACAATATTTCATCCAACTGATAAGACAACAGAAACAAGATAATAACCGATAGACTATAATATTTTCAGTACAAATGGTTAAAATGGTTATTAGGCATACACATTTAGAAATATTGAGATTCCACAATAAATTGTGGTCAAAACCTTTGAAGAAGTATCAATCAAGTATTGAAAAATCAACTACAACAGATTTATAATATTAGACACTGTGTCCAATAGATAATGCCTGAAAATGGACAAGGTTTTATTAAGAAATAACATTTATAAACAAATTATGCACACAATGTAAACTGTAATGTTTTGTAATGTGTATGGAATTCTGGCCTATAGCACTACATGGGTGCTTTCAGGTTTTATTGTTTTAAATAAAAAAGTAGTTCAGTAACTGAACTACATACCTTATAAACACAATGATAAGAGTTTATAGATTTTCTAATATTGTGTACAAAATTTGTATATTACACTTTCTCCAATTTGTCAAAATACTAAAAGATATATGTGTGTGGATGAATAAGTTGTTATGGTCCTTAAAAATTACATCGCATTTTAGAATTTTAGTGGCAAAACCTCACTCACTTCATTTGTTTGATCCATTTTATGGAATAAACTTTTATTTTCTTAAGACTAGAAATTTGAAATGATCATAATGAAGAAGGTCCAATGATAATGAATGCAGAGATGACAGAGAAACATTGTATTTTTATTTTGATAAATTAAATGTATTGGGATTCGCAGTAGGAATTTTACTACAGGACAGGGTAATAAATCATTTACCTCGTCTCTTTATGAACTGCAGTCTTCAGAAAAAATGGGTTATGTAATTTATTGAGCATTCAGGGAAACCTAGACATGGTAAGATACTGAAGACTTTGTGAATGTGTAAAGAACTGTGAATTCTAATTAGAGTTAAAATTTATAAGAACAAAACCATAGCCACTGGCAGCATGACTGCTTTTCTTTCCATTGAATCAGCACTTCTTAAGTTCTAAGGTTTTGGCAGTTTTGCCACTTGGCTTCCAGTATCTCATTTTTACACCTGGGAATCAGTTGCCATTCCAGGTAATTTATACCTACCGCATGGCCAAAAATCAGTAGGAAAAAGACTCAAATTTGTGGTAACAAAAAATAGTATTAATAATATTGTTTAATAAAATGATATTTGCATAAAAAACATTTGAGAACAAAATATAAACAGAACACCTTTTCATTAACTGTATGAATAAATTCGTGACTAAACTCTAACAAGGTGATTTATAATTAAGCACTACACAAGAAAAAAAAGGGTGTAGCTTTAAGGAAACAAATCACTGATACAAATCACCCACACAAGACACATTCCTTTTTGCACCATTATACTGAACAAAGATTGTGAAATATTTTAACCATTCAATTACTAGAATATAGAATACTTGTTGCACCCAGCATTGTGATCCTGTCTGACTATTTGAACACTCATCTAAAAAGTCTTGCCTTACATGAAGTCAAGGTGGCAGTATTCTATTCAAGATCATGCTTTACCTAGAAAGATGTTGCAGAGAACAACTTCCTAAAAAAATAGCGCTTTCAATGTTTCAAATTACTTATTGACATTTTGTGACAGATGAGATCCAGTAATTGTACTTCAAAATATAATAACAAGTTCAGAGAAATTAATGGAATCAAAAGATTATTAATCTTTTATAATTACTTTATTAGAAATGAAATGAACTTCTGCTTAATTGGAGTGCTGTGCTGGTATTTGAGTCACCCTCAGTTTGAGACCGACATGAGCCACAGTGGTAAATGAAGATGACTACATCCTAAACAGTCGTAACCTTTGTGTTTAGATGCTCTTTATTTTACCTCTAGGGAACAAAGCCATTGACCTTCTAACTGCAGACGTTAAACATGTCCTTACCTCTCCCTGTTGAATTTGAGGGAATGAAGAATGGCAGGTCGCTTTTGCCGCAGGTTCCAGAGGTGAATGCTATCATCCGCCAAGGCACTCACGAGGGCTCCCTGGCAAACAGGAAAGGCCAATCAAACAGTATTTCAGGGCAGCCTGTTACATTTCTGAATAAGACAAACCTACAGGGGTATATTGAGTCTAGGGAGTAGAGACTGCACAGGGACAAACACCTGTCACATAGCAGTGCTTCAGCATTCTGAACCATCACCTCACTAATGTGGATGATTCAGATAATGAAAACACACTGTTAAAATGGATTGCTCTTATACCTCAATGTTTCATTGAACACAAATGTTACAAACATTGTCTGCATATACTACTAAAAGTTTTTATTAAAGAAGACAGTTAATTGTAAATGTAGGTAAATCCCAGCCAGAAATACAGGTTATCTGAGATGGTGATGATTAAACCAGCTCTCCAATGGTCAGCAGCTTGGCTGGTCGGGTGAGAACAAAGCCATTCTGCAGTCACTCTATAACATACAGTATGTGAGTCTATAACATCTTTCAATCCTGTCAGCTGTGATTTATCACACGGTATCCTATGCATGTGTACATTTCCACACATAACAGCAAACATGTTTGCCCCTCTCCCTCTTCCCAAAGTTATGAATATTAACATGACACTTCTTTCTCCAAAGTCACTGTGATTCACAGCCAGCGGCAAGGAAACAGCGAGAGATGCTCTCTCCTCCCTGAGGCACAATGCTGACTCAATACTCTTGCTGACTCAGAGACAGGCAGGAACAGGGATGTCTGCTAGGAGTGTGACAAGGGAGTGAATGAACGAATGCTGCAAGAGAAATGAAAAGCAAACCAACAAATGAGGCAGAAAAATAAATGATGGACAGAATAAGTTAAATGAAGAGATGAAATTGGAAAATGGTAATTAGGTAGCTACAATCAAGTCTCAATAAAGCTATGAGATTGTGGTATTAAAGATATTTAAGGTATTTGTTTTCATCTACTCCTACCATGACTGTAGGTTTTGCATTTTACTGCAAACTAAAATTTAAAAATTTAACTACAAGCGTGCAGGTGACAAAAGTGACAGGGGAGATTAAAACAGCAACTGAGTAGATTCCAATCAAGGCTGTAGTTTTTTTAGAGCATTCCTTCCTTTCAGCAGCAGAGAAGCAACAATATCTAGAACTGATTAGTTAAGGTACATAATGTGCTTGTAAGACAAACACAGTTTGTTGATAATCCACACATAGCTCATAAAATTGCTCATAAAAATGAATGCATGTGTTATGTTCGCTCAGCTACTCCACAGTCCGCCCTCGCTGTTCTTCAGTGGGGCGTGGCGCAGATTTAGTGGCTGGAGGCCATGCCTTCATTTTGCCTTGATCACCGTGGAGACAGTTGAAGCAGAGCACCTGGATTTAGAAGATCTTTCACTGTAGCAGGTGCTCTGAAGGTATTTAAACCCTTTTCAGGCTTTCCTCAGCAATCCGGTATGGATGTCTATATTTCACTTCTGAGCCACCGTTCCAGCCTCCCAGTTGAGGCCTTCCTGTTGCTGGTTTCCAGTTTCCTTCGGGCTCCGTCTGGGAGCTTTTGTCCATGGCAGTGCTGCCCGGAAGATTCCAGTGGTCTGAAGTGGAGACCCATCCTTAGCAGATGTCTCCACTGGCCCGGTCAAGAAGGTGCCCGGGAAACTGGTTTTCCCAGAAATACTCTTCCTGCAGAAGTTCTTGAGGCTCACTGATAACATAAATACCAGCATGTACCAAGAACGCTCAGGTTCCACTGGTGTATTCAGGGAGACTGAACCCAATTACAAACAACATTGGTTAGAAAATGGAAAGCATTTCATAAACCCAATAAATTCACTAACTGTATCCTATAATGCCCACATATCAGGTGTGTCATGATTGCAGAATTCACACAACCAAGAATCAATGCATATTACAGAATACATTCTAAAGTTGTAGGGCTTCAGTACCTAAATGATTATGGGTGTGACAGGAAATGCTAGCACCTAACTATACAATTTTAGCAAATGACCCTAGTTTTACTTTCACACCTCGGATTAACTTTCTTTCCAATTGGAATCTTCTTACCAAAGTGTACAAAAGATAAAAGTCAAAACATAAGAAAACATTACCTTGTAACAGATGCACATGTATGGGAGAAAAATTATTTCTTATCCTTTGCTATAAAAGGAAGCCAGCATTGACAAAAGCACTGACAAAAGTGTAGGTCCACTTAAAGGTAAGTGTGTAGCCTTACTCAGCTTAAATGTATCCAGTCACACAGGTGAAATCATTATTAGAAAACTGACCACAGAAATGTAACAATCATATTACCAGTATTAAACATTTCTGCTGGGTCTCAACAACAGTTCCATTTCACAGTTTTCAGATTGTACTTGGCATTGCATTATCAACACAATATGGCCTTGAGAGTGAGCAGCAGTTTTCTTCTGTGAAAACCACTTTGAGTGGAGTGTCCAGAAAGCAATTGTAAGCATTTAAGTGTAAGCAATTATTATTAATCAAAGAAACTTGGCAAGCTCTGTCACATTTACAAATAAGGTACATACTGTCCTTTCCATTGGCTTTAAGTGTTAACAGTTGTAGATGTCCATCTACCATTTCCTGAAAGTAACAAACACCTTGTTAAACTCACAACAGCACATCTTCTACCTGAGGAATAACCTTAATAGCATCAACCAATGTTTCAATGTTGTAACAACACAGAGCCTTCTAAAACCTAACATGGAACCTTCTCTAAGGTACAGACTAAAGATAATTTAACAGGTTTGTTGCCCTTATGTATTATGGTGACATCACAGCCTAGTGAAACAAAGAAAAGCTGGTGAGTGTCATTTCAAGCCCAGTCAACATTATCAAAATTGATTACTAATGGAAATGTATACAGTATATCCTTTCAAACTTTCCCGATGCAAGAGAGTTTTTTCAGTGACTAGCCAACCCCAGGATTATGTTGTTCAATGTTTCCATTAAAGACCGAAATTCAAGACCCAGTAAATTGAACACCACAGCATATTTTATCCGTCCACACTAACAATTCCATTCCATGCTGCAACCTATAAACAAATCAATGGTTTTTAACAAATTGTGCAGCCAGTTTTTTGTTTTCAATGTTTTATGCTTTTTTATGAATAAAAAATAGATAGACAATACAAAAATGTGTGGCATTAAGATCTGTGTAGCTTTCTGAGTGCTAGACAAAGCTGGCAAAGGCAAATATTTTATATTAAGAATTGGTGAAAGAGTACAATTAACAGAGAGGTGGCTTTAAGAAATGATTACCTGTGAAAAACAGTATTATTTTAGCTCCTCAACACTAACCTCTTAAACACTGAGTACTCAGGAAGAAAACTAGACTTTCTAAGCATTCCTGGGAGACAAGGTGGCTGACAGTACAAAATCAGGTAAGCACAAAGGCCAGATGCAGGCCTGGGGGCAAGAGAAGAGTTGAGTCACCCATTCCATTGAGAATTTCAAGGCCATTACTAACCTCATTAATCAGGAACTGGAGCTGGATCACTGCTGCTCCGCTGTCATGCTGGCAGTAGCATTCCACTCCTGGGCGGCCGAAACTGACATCAACTTGGTTAAGGAATGATTAGCAGGGATATTAAGGTAGAGGAATAAAAACAATATTAGCACACAGCAAAGGAGCCAGAAGCCTGGTGTTACATTTTTGATTGGCCCTGTACTTCTTCAGTCCAAATCAAATGTACACTGAAGAAAGGCACATTGTACAACACAGTTCAATAATGATTACCTCACCTGGTCTGTAATAATGGGTGGTTAGTTTGGATCCCTTTAAGAAATTATTTAATTCTACAGTGTTTTCAGAAAGTATTCACCCACATTGGATATCACAAACAAAATATATAAAAAATAAAACATTACTTACAAATGAAGCCATATCAAAGTGGAACACAACTTCTGGAAATCTTTTACATGTAGAGACAAAGATCTTGGGAGGAGTAAAAAACATATCTAGGGTGTTGTAAGTTCCATGGTGAACAGGCATGCTCATTATTAGGAAATGGAAAGAATATGGAACGACCCAGAGTTTTCCTAGAAAAGCCCATTTTCCAAACTTATTAGCCAGGCAAGAAGGACCTTAGTCACAGAAGGGACCAACAATCCAATGACCACCCTGACAAACTACAGTGGATATAAAAAGTCTACACACTCTTATTGAAATTGCAGGTTTTTTCACTTAAATTATTTTTCCTAATAATTATCCATTTGTTTTTCTCTTGAATTTTGTTGGATATAAGGTCACAGGGAAAGATGGAAAAAATGTCTGACATGATTTATCTTGATTTCTGGCTTTACATCACAAAAACCTGCAATTTCAATCAAGGTGTGTATACTTTTTTATATCCACTGTACAAAGTTCCCTGGCTAATTTAAAAAACCTGTCCAGAGGAGGACAATCTCTGCAACTATACATAAATTTAGGCTCTATGGGAGAGTGGCTTGATGGAAGCGACACCTGACAAAAGACAATATAATAGCATGTGGCAATAGATTCTCTGGTCTGATAAAATAAAATTTGAAATATTTGGCCTGAAAGCAAAGCACTATGCCTAGCAAACCGAATTCATCACCTGTTTAATACCATCCTTATCACGAAGCATGGTGGTGGCAGCATCAACATACTGTGTGGGGATGCTTTTCTGTGGCAAGGACTTCGGCACTTTTAAGAACAGAGGAAAGAACGAATGAAGCCAATACAGACACACCTTCCCCAACTTGATGGAGCAAATCTGCAAGGAAGGATGGGCAAATATCACCAAATCCTGATTTGTAAACCTTATACATACCCAAGAGGCCTGTAATTACAGCAAAAGATTCTTCCACTAAGTATTGACTAATTTTTACTAATTACTCAATAAAAATATTTTAATGCTTCATACATTATTGTTAACAATAAAAATATTTTGCCTGTTTAAACTGCTGTACCTGTTGTATGAATCAAGGGGAATATCATTTCAATGCATTAAAAATTCTAGTTGTAATGTATCACAACAATATTTACAATTGTTTAGGAGGGGGGTGAATACTTTCTGATGGCATTGCATCCGCTTATACTAATAATTTTAATAATGAAGTTTAACTCCACTAGGGACTGTTATGCAAGATAAGTCATATAGACCCAACATCTATGATCTTTATGATATCTTTTAAATATTACAATGTTAAGAAAATAAAACAAAGCATAGGGAAGCACCTATTGCCCACCTACATCAGCAGCTTAAGCACTGCTCCTTGTCAATACAGCTTTGCACATTCCCAGCAATGCTATCTAATGTTTCATTAACAGTGACAGGAAATCCATTATTCAGAAGATGAAAAACAAAATATTGGTCTATTAAAAGATTTTAAAAGTATCTTTTTTCCTGCAGTGAGCTACTGTAGCATTAAGAACACATAAAAGTCAGCTGTGACTATCATTATATATTAACACGTGTCTCTTCATTGATTACTTGCCATAATTTTAGAGCTTTCCTCACAAAAAAAAGTAAATGGAGATCTTAAAGGTTTTTCTTTTGAATAAAAAGAACATTAATAAGTAAAGAACATTTACTAATTACATGGGGCCATTTAGCTCATCCAGCATATTTATTCTTCAGTAGCTAATTGATGCAAGGATCTCATCCAGCCATTTCTTGAAAGTCAGGGAATCAGCTTCAACAACAAAGCTCAGGAGCTTATATACTCCCACAAATCTCTGCGAAAAGACGAGCCTCTTGTTTTCAGTTTTAAATGCACTTCCTATGTAATTGAACAATTTTCCAATCTCAAAAATGCAAAGAAGATTTTCATTTTATACATTAGAGAAAACCACACATACTGAATGACAGCATGAAAACCGTTTGCAGCCACTCTACAATTTAATTCAAAAATGCATATCATTTTAAGTCCACAACACCGCGATCTTGGGAAGAAACTTCGGACAATTTTACTGTTTTATTTGTAGACAACAAAAGAACCTACGGTGATGCAACACTCATTACCTCAACACTCATTTACCTCAAGTTAGATGCAACACTCATTACCTCAACACTCATTTACCTCAAGTTAAAAGCAACATCAACAGTACCATTCATAACTATAAAATGCCATAAGAAAAACATCACAAATCACAATTGTGTGAAACAAAAAGACAAACTATCGTGCTATCTCTATAAGATTAAGTGAAAAGTGAATTTTATTATACATTAGGGATAAAAGCAAATGAAAGGTTGTCAAAAAGTAAAATTGGAAAGTTAGCTAGAACAAATTTGCAGTCGAATTTCCTTTCACTAATACTTTCCCAAATTACCTAATACAATCTGAAGCACTTAAATTGTAGTGCAGCCTCTACTCCAATAAATACATTTAGTTATGTACCAGAAATGTACATAAAAGTAAGAAGATAAAATTCCCTATCCCAAATGCGAATGCAGTGCATTATGAAAATATCTACAAAATCCATTGAGTTGTTTAGTGGTGGATTACCTTTGCATGTTGCACATTTTGTAAAATGCTCTCCAGATTATCCTGCTCTAGTATTAGCCATGATCTAAAGTTGTGAGAAAAAGTTTATGAACCCTTTGGAATTATCTGGATTTCTGTATAAATGTGATCTGATCTTCATCTAAGTCATAATAATAAATAAAGAAAGTCTTATTTAACAAACAACACATACAACATTTTACATCGTCATATCTTTATTGAAGCTTTGTTTAAACACTTGAGGTGATTGATGGAAAAAGTATGTGAACCTCTAGGATAATGACATCTTAAAAAGAGGGTAATTGAAGTCAGGTATTCCAATCAATGATTCGGGTAATCCAATCAATTCAGGTGTGGGTTTAATCTGCCCTGCCATATACAAAAACACACAATTTTAGTTACCTGCTCTCCAGAACAGAATTCTGTTGAAGTACAATATGGCCCGATCAAAAAAGATTTCAAACGACCTCAGAAGAAGAGTTGTTGAAGCTCATAAGACTGGAAAGGATTACAAAAGGATTTCTAAAGACTTGGGCCTCCATCAGTCCACAGTCCGGCAGATAGTTTACAAATAAGAATTTCAGCACCATTGTTAATCTCCCTTGGCATGAGCATCCTACAAAGATCAGTGCAAGGACATGCCATACAATCCTCAAACAGATGACAAAAAACCCTAGGGTGACAGCTAAGGATCTGCAGGCACCCCTTGCACTTGATAACGTCTGAACACTGAACGAGAGTGGTGTTCATGGGAGGTTACCATGGAGGAAACCACTGCTCTCCACAAAAAACTTTGCTGCCCGTCTCAAGTTTGCTAAAGACCAGCTGGATGTTCCACAGCAACAACGAAACAATATTCTGTGGACAGATATTTAACTTCATACAAAAGTTTAACTTCATGGAAAATGTACACAGCGTTATGTTTGGAGAAAAGAAAACACTGCATACCAGAAGAAATTCTGTATTTTAGAATGGCCAAGTCAGAGTCCTGACCTCAATCCCATTGAAATGCTGTGGCGGGATCTGACACAAGCCTTTCAATAAAGACATCCCAAAAATATACATGAACTGAAACAGTTTTGTATAGAGGAATGGGCCAAGGTACCTTATAACCGCTGTGCAGGTCTGATCAGCAGCTACAGAAAGCGTTTGGTTGAGGTTATTGCCAATAAAGGAGATTCCACAAGTTACTATATATAAGGGTTCACATAATTTTTCCATCAGTGACCTTGATTGTTTAAACCATTTTTTCAATAAAGATATGGCAATGCAAAATGTTGTGTGTTGTTTGTTAAATAAGACTGTCTTTATTTATTATATGACTTAGATGAAGATCAGATCACATTTTAGGATCCATTCATGCAGAAATCCAGATAATTCCAAAGGGTTCACAAACTTTTTCTCACAACTGTAACTTCAAACACCCCATGAAAACAATTTTAACAAACTGCTGTCAAGGTTAAAGGTTTTGAACTTGCTGTGAAGGAAACTTCTTGCTTGTACGAATTCCAGCCTGCCTCCCATTACTAGAGTCCCACAAAAGGAAGTGTACAAAAAACATGGCATTGTGATTGGTCGATTGGAACTCTCTTAGCTACCACTAAAACAGGGATCCCTGTAGCTCTGCAGGGAAATTAGCTATAGACTGTAGACTGTAGACATAGCAAGGTGTCAAAAGATGAATGGCTTGATGATTAAGCAGGTCAGAGGAGCCTGTCTGCACATTCTTATTCTTTCCATGTTTGAACAGGAGTCAAAACAATTGCAAAATGTGTGTGTGTATAATTACATCAAGAGCCCCTCATACTGTTTGTGAAAATAAAAAATAAACGCACATTGAAAAATATATTCCATATCCACTTAAACTACACCCTAAAAATATATAACAATGAAATTAAATAAACCCTGCAAAACATATGACCTTTCAAAATTAAAACTGACAAAGACAATGGGAATAAACGTAGAAATGCTTAGGAATAAACGTGTACTGTATGTTAGGGTGGTGTAAGTGCTGGAATTTAATAATAGGATACTGGTGACAAACATTTACCTAAATGAATTATTTCAAGGAAGCAACTGATTCTCCTAATAAAGCACAGCCATCTCAAGATGCACAGAACAAATCTCAAGATTGTAAATGAAAAAAACCCAGAGCTCTCTGGAAATTAACTGAAAAGTCACATTATACATCAGTAATCTAAGGTCAGGAAGAGCAACAACAAACAAAATACCACACAAACCACTTAAACGGGAACTGCAGTCCCAATTTCCCAGACTGACTATGAAATCTCGGTAACAAAATAAATTCACTGACGGTATAGTTAAATTACAAAAATTTCAAAATAAAACACAAAATCATGAACTCTGTGAAAGTACTGTATGGTCGCCATTTCAGTTGTGGTAATATGGAACAAGCTACCCAGTTAGCTCATTGAAGCCAAAATCTTGACTACCTTTAAAGAAACGTCTTGAACAGATCGACTGATGAAGTATTTACTATCAAATGGGCTACAGATGCAGCCATTCAAAGTGAGCGGTACAGACACCGCGGTACAGATACCGCAGGTATGATGACACGGGGTACCGCGGTGCGTGATTGGTTGACCGACAGGGGCACTCGTGGTCCGTTGGTCTGTCGTAGAAAGACTTACTGTAAACGTCTTTACTGTGCCCGTTGTAGATATTGAATTTTACCACTGAAGGGAAATCTTAGTAGCTGAGCATAAAAAGAATAGGAGCATACTGTAACGCGTGTGAAGGCCATAAACGATATTAATTTTGGAACGTAAACATACAGTATATAGCTGGTCTTGTTACTTCAAAGAAAAAAATACACACCGGTATTCCATTTCTCCCTAAACATTGTAAGCTTCGAAGTCTTTAACTAACGTGATACCGGAGTCAACAAGCATACTTTTAGAATTTGATTAAAAGGGAATATAATATGGAATCGCGTATCTAAAGAATTTAATAACGGTATGATTATATCCGTGTACTGCGGCAGGGCTGTGTAGGGCTGTTTCGCCTGCCTGATCATGCGAGCTGTCTTGTAGCCTACTGGTCTAGGTGCGTGCGTGCGGTAATATGTTTATGTCACGCGATTAAAAAATAAATAAATAAAAATGAAAAGTCCAGCACCAGCTGGATTCGAACACACAACCTGCCAGCTGGTGCTGGACTTTTCATTTTTATTTATTTATTTTTTAATCGCGTGACATAAACATATTACCGTATGCAAACTGTACTGTATACAGTATGTATATGTATATTTAATGTCTTAACTGTGCCCGTTTAATTGAATTAAAAAAAAATATTTAACACGAACATTAAGCTGTTTACATCTTCCGCCTGAGAACAGTCACCCGTTGCTACCCAACGCAGAATGGTGATTGGCTGACACTATCTGACACCCCTCTGATTGGAGAAAAAAGACGTGCTGGTTTGCTATACATACTGTACCAGGAAGAGGATTTCTTTCTATTCAAAACGTGTATTTTAAAAGTTTAAGAAGTAAAAACCTTACAGCGTACACAGATTTCTAAACTGATCAGGATCGTTATCTTTGTCTTATGCATAATAATGTTCACCGCTCTGTCCAGCAAATTAATAATAAACTTTATTTTATATAGCGTTTTAAACGAATAAGTAATTAGATTGCTCATAAACCTAATCACTTGCTTTTTCTTTTTATTTAGGCTCAGATTTCAACTATAGATCGTATTATTAATAACCATAATAACAACCAACCAACGAAAACAACCATATAAACATAATGGTGGTGTTGGACCTTCCAGTTTTATTTATTTTTTAATCGCGTAACATAAACATATTACCGTATGCAAACTGTACTGTATACAATATGTATATGTATATTTAATGTCTTAACTGTGCCCGTTTAAGTATTGAATATTCATATCTAATTTTACCACTGAAGGGAAATCTTAACATAAACATACGGTATATGGCTGGTCTCGGTACTTTAAAGAAAAAAATACACACCGGTATTCCATTTCTCCCTAAACATTGTAAGCTTCGAAGTCTTTAACTAACGTGATACCGGAGTCAACAAGCATACTTTTAGAATTTGATTAAAAGGGAATATAATATGGAATCGCGTATCTCAAGAAATTAATAACGATATAATTATATTCATGTTGCAAAAGAACTGCAACGGACATAAAAACTCCCTTGCATGGTTTCATTACGACCAGAACCGGTCTTGAGATATTTTTAACTTGATTTACAGTATTTGAGAGGTATGTCTTAACACCGATACTACAGTGCTTAAGTACTGCTCACGTATATGTTTCTAGGTTTATATTATGCATTTCATACGGTCAAATTACTTTTGAGCAACTAATAAGAAGCGCGAAACGGTATGCGTTTTACTTTCGTTTTGTGCTGGGACCCGTGGATTGATTAGAGATATCAAGTCCATACAAGTCATTTTTTAAATGTTGTAGTTCGTCTTGAAAAAATGTTACGAGTACATCATCTATCAACAATTACACAGGTTCTGTTTCCATATTGCGGATTTTGGTTACGTAATATTATTTTCTAGATTTCACGTTGTGAATATGATGGGATGTCTGATGGGATGTTTCTAAAAATCCATCCTCTGTAAAACGTCTTCTCTAGTTGTCCTGCATATGTATTCGCTAATGAAGCTGTGTGTTCTGAGCCTGGATCTCTACATTTCTGTATGAACCAGCTTAGAGGGCTAAAGACAGCTTGTGTTTAAATTGAGTGTAAGGTAATTTATGCTTCTAAAGTCATGGTCAGTATTATTGTACTGTGCTGTACTGTGTCACATTATTTTATAGCGTTTTTATTGCGTTATTAAATACGGTGTTACTGTAGTTTACTGAGTCCCATGTCACATGGTCTGTGATTGAAACCTGTAAAACCGGTTTAATTCGTCACAGCCAGCACTCTTCAGGTGTGAGGGTCTTCTGCTCAGAATGAAACGCTAAAATGTTTGTGTATATTCTAATGGCAGTGGGGGCGGGGTGTGTGGGAACAGGTTTGGTTGAAATCGCATTGGAGATCTATGTTCTTCACACCTGAAACATTTTCTCTGAAAGCATTTTCTTCGCAGTTTAACCGATCTTGTTACAGCATGTTACAGTTTACTATTATTAACCATATTAATTTTAAGTGCTTAATGTAAAATCTTGTAAAAATATATTTTCATTGTTCAAATATACATTAAGTCTATCATATAATAAGTTAAATACAAAACTAAAGAAAAAATAGGGTTAAATATAATTCAAAATATTTTGCTAACAATGTTAACTGTTTATGAATAATAAAATGTATTAACTAAGGAGTAGGATGGCACAGTTGTTAGTATGTTTTTTGTTTTGTTTCTTTTTCATAAATACAACAGTAGTACCTGATGTCTCAGTGGCTTTCAAAATTAAATTATGCATGCAAACCTGTGAACTAGAAAGATAACTAAGATATCCATCCATTATATTCCATAATATCCATGAAATATATGTGTGACGCATAAAAGACACCAAGGGATTGGGTGAGCTCCCATCACAAAAAAAAAAACCTGCGAACCTGCACTACAGCGACCATAGTACAGTATGGAGACCAAGGCATTTTACGGGAAGAGACGGGGTGCTTCTGCCGCCCCAGCTTCCAAAGAGCGAAGAGTAAGCAAATACAGCAGACTTCATCTGAAATACGCGATTACAGCGCATATTACAAGGTATTATTGCCGTTTTGAATTTTAAATTCAATTATAATTATTTCTTCGTAGCCTGTTCTTCAAGAAAACACTGCACGGGCGAAACGATCTACCACCAGGACAGTAAAAAAGAAAGCGGTAAGACGGAAAAAAAGAAAAGTTTATTTTGACTTCTGTTCCGCGACTGATGAATACTACTGTGTGACTTTATTTCTTACATGAATTATGTTATTTTGCCACAGGCCGTGGGTCTCTGCTCTCGGCCACTGGCCAGGGTGCCAACCTGTAGAAGCAGCACCTGTATGGAGACATTTCGGCAGCAGCGGGAGCATTACGATGCATTACTGGGGAGGATTGGGAGGCTAGAGTTCCAGCAGTCAAACAGTTGAGCAGCTGTCTCCCGAAAAGTGCCTCTCCCTGCCGCGCAGGCTGCAATGCCTGGCGGAAGCTCTGCCCCCCGCAGAGCACACACCGCCTCAGGACACTCCATCCCGGCCTCTCAGTTCACCACCGCGCAGGAATCTGTTGATGCTGTCCCCGCCGGCTATCTCCCCCCAGGAAGCACAGCGGAATTCACAGATGCCAGTGGGACGAATAATTCTCCCAGATGTCCAACTGCTACCCATCACCCAGGAGATGGAGGGGGGGTTGTACTTGCAGTGCATCGGCATAGACGGGAAAGCAAGAGCCGACCGCTACGCCGCCCTCGTGTTTCGAAATCTTGTGACTTTTGAAATTTACTGGGGGTGGACCACGTCTGTAAATTTCGATGGGTCCAGAGGCAAAAGTGCCTTACCTTGCAATCTCCGGGAAACCATTAGTACGATGGTGAATCGGAGATTCTCAACCCTTGCTGCGTACGACTGGAAAAGAATTCGTGATCGGATCAACGAAATGCTTCGTAGGAGGAGGCGGTCTTTTCCTCTTGTCTAACAGTCTGTCCACAAACAAAACATTCCTGTTAGACAAGAGGAACTGAAAAAAAACAATTTTGTCAATGAAAACCGGTGTGTGTGTCTCTCCCTGCTGGATGTCCCTCTCACAAACTGCTGAATGAATAAAATAATTTTATTGAAAACGAGTTTGCGATTGTCTGGTCTTTAAATTCTTGAGATACGTGATTCCATATTATATTACCTTTTAATCAAATTCTAAAAGTATGCTTGTTGACTCCGGTATCGCGTTAGTTAAAGACTTCGATGCTTAAAATGTTTAGGGAGAAATGGAATACTGGTGTGTATGTTTTCTTTAAAGTACCGAGACCAGCCATATACTGTATGTTTAAGTTCCAAAATTAATATCGTTTATGGGCTTCACACGCGTTGCAGTATGCTCAGGCACTAAGTAAAAGGAGATGCTTCGTATTGCTTGACTAATTTTAAAAACTAAGTTATAAATGCAGACGCTCCCTCGATGCGCTGCTCTGGTGCGTCGGCTCCTACACAGTAGTGCCTGTCTGCCGTAAGCGTTACAATATACTAAATACTAAATACTAAAGCCAATACTGGCTCAATGGGCTTTGACGTGCTAATGCGTTGGTTTAACAGTCCGGGTGTGGCAGGCTTCCAATGTCAACTCGACTCGATTGGAAGACAATGAACGTATTTTAGCCCTAAATGAATTAATAGCAAACATGGTTTACATAAAATACATTTTTCCAAGAAAGTTTATAATAATACGATCTATAGTTGAAATCTGAGCCTACTTTAAAAATAAAGGAAAAGCATTTTCAGAGAGCAATCACGCTGTGTTTATGTAGAAAAAGTGATTAGGTTTATGAGCAATCTAATTACCTATTCGCTTAAAACGCTATATAAAATAAAGTTTATTTAGAGATGAATGATCAGTGTCGCAGTTTAAATAATGTGAGTCAGGAAACTAACACAGCGCCACCGTATTTAATAACGCAATAAAAACGCTATAAAATAATGTGACACAGTACAGCACAGTACAATAATACTGACCATGACTTTAGAAGCATAAATTACCTTACACTCAATTTAAACACAAGCTGTCTTTAGCCCTCTAACCTGGTTCATACAGAAATGTAGAGATCCAGGCTCAGAACACACAGCTTCATTAGCGAATACATATGCAGGACAACTAGAGAAGACGTTTTACAGAGGATGGATTTTTAGAAACATCCCATCAGACATCCCATCATATTCACAACGTGAAATCTAGAAAATAATATTACGTAACCAAAATCCGCAATATGGAAACAGAACCTGTGTAATTGTTGATAGATGATGTACTCGTAACATTTTTTCAAGACGAACTACAACATTTAAAAAATGACTTGTATGGACTTGATATCTCTAATCAATCCACGGGTCCCAGCACAAAACGAAAGTAAAACGCATACCGTTTCGCGCTTCTTATTAGTTGCTCAAAAGTAATTTGACCGTATGAAATGCATAATATAAACCTAGAAACATATACGTGAGCAGTACTTAAGCACTGTAGTATCGGTGTTAAGACATACCTCTCAAATACTGTAAATCAAGTTAAAAATATCTCAAGACCGATTCTGGTCGTAATGAAACCATGCAAGGGAGTTTTTATGTCCGTTGCAGTTCTTTTGCAACATGAATATAATTATATCGTTATTAATTTCTTGAGATACGCGATTCCATATTATATTCCCTTTTAATCAAATTCTAAAAGTATGCTTGTTGACTCCGGTATCACGTTAGTTAAAGACTTCGAAGCTTACAATGTTTAGGGAGAAATGGAATACCGGTGTGTATTTTTTTCTTTAAAGTACCGAGACCAGCCATATACCGTATGTTTATGTTAAGATTTCCCTTCAGTGGTAAAATTAGATATGAATATTCAATACTTAAACGGGCACAGTTAAGACATTAAATATACATATACATATTGTATACAGTACAGTTTGCATACGGTAATATGTTTATGTTACGCGATTAAAAAAATAAATAAAACTGGAAGGTCCAGCACCACCATTATGTTTATATGGTTGTTTTTGTTGGTTGGTTGTTATTATGGTTATTAATAATACGATCTATAGTTGAAATCTGAGCCTAAATAAAAAGAAAAAGCAAGTGATTAGGTTTATGAGCAATCTAATTACTTATTCGTTTAAAACGCTATATAAAATAAAGTTTATTATTAATTTGCTGGACAGAGCGGTGAACATTATTATGCATAAGACAAAGATAACGATCCTGATCAGTTTAGAAATCTGTGTACGCTGTAAGGTTTTTACTTCTTAAACTTTTAAAATACACGTTTTGAATAGAAAGAAATCCTCTTCCTGGTACAGTATGTATAGCAAACCAGCACGTCTTTTTTCTCCAATCAGAGGGGTGTCAGATAGTGTCAGCCAATCACCATTCTGCGTTGGGTAGCAACGGGTGACTGTTCTCAGGCGGAAGATGTAAACAGCTTAATGTTCGTGTTAAATATTTTTTTTTAATTCAATTAAACGGGCACAGTTAAGACATTAAATATACATATACATACTGTATACAGTACAGTTTGCATACGGTAATATGTTTATGTTACGCGATTAAAAAATAAATAAATAAAAATGAAAAGTCCAGCACCAGCTGGATTCAAAACACAACCTGCCAGCTGGTAGTCACGCACCTTGACCAGTAGGCTACAAGACAGCTCGCATGATCAGGCAGGCGAAACAGCCTTACACAGCCCTGCCGCAGTACACGGATATAATCATACCGTTATTAAATTCTTTAGATACGCGATTCCATATTATATTCCCTTTTAATCAAATTCTTAAAGTATGCTTGTTGACTCCGGTATCACGTTAGTTAAAGACTTCGAAGCTTACAACGTTTAGGGAGAAATGGAATACCGGTGTGTATTTTTCCTTGTGATATTTTAAGCTCTAGTTGAATGATAGGTGTCGCATTTTAAATCATTTTCGTAGCTAGAAATTCTGAAACGCCCTGTTAAAAGCAAGGAAGTTTTTATGCCCGTTGAAGTAAAACAAAATGCCTGACAAAGTATGGCTTGGACAGATTCCAAGTGCTTGTACAAATGTGCTAAAGAAATTATACTTTGAGTATACAGCTTGTACAAAGTCATCCATTATTAATACTATTAGTAATATCTTCAGTAAAGGCTTTGATGCATAAATATTTCTGATAAAGGTAGGTTGTGTACTTTTGTCCAACTGAGCAATCTTGCTTTCATAAAATATACCAACATTTGAATGACTGATGATTAACATGCTGTAATACACAGTTCAAAATTAAAGGCTCAAATGCTGTACATGAGAGGTTAAGCTCCCCCTGGCGGTTTTACAAGGCGACGCCGGATAGTTAGTCACGTGACACACGTGAAATGCGTGATACCGCGTGATACCGTCAAAATAACTGTCAAAATAACTTCTGCTTGTCAAAATTGTCTAACTGACACCCACCCACAGACAAGTCAAAAGACTCCAGGTTGAACACTTTCTGCTCTAATAAAAGCTCAGCAATTATTACAAAGGTTTTAGCAACAATTTTGTGACAAGTAACCAATTCCCTTCAACTTTGCTCCCATCATATTGGATAATTAATGGCTTTAAAACACAGAGTAGTTCAACTCCATTTGCCATTGAAGCTTTTTTTATTCTTTTTGGGGGACTTTGTGAAAACGGTTATTGGTTCAGATCTACAGCAAATTGCAAGAAAGCACTATCTGGTTTCTAAAATATGGAACATACCGTACAATTTTATTCAGGAGTTTATCGCTGTAGCTATTTCAATCATATGATAACTCCTTGCAACAACAAATTTACATAATCTTCTAAGTTTTTTAAAGTGAAAAACCTCCAGCAACTCAGCTATTCTTCTCACCTCCTTACTTATGAATAAATAGGAATTAGGTATGTAGGAATTTCTAAATATTTGCTGTGCAGAACAAGAATTGGTTATATCAAAAGCAAAGATAAACTGCATCTGTTGCAACTGCCATTATTTATCCAACGCACCTCTACTATATGATACGTCTTGATCATCAATTCTTATCACAAGCAATGATAAAACAAATAGATTACAGCTCACAGCTCTCTTTCCTGGAGTCATTATAGCACCACGCACTTACAGTATGCAGAAGCCAGCAGATGGCACATGACGATTTCTTATTTCTTATATAGTAATAAAAAACTTAAAAGAAACGGCTGTTATTTTATTGACACAGTAGTCTGATCTCCACAAACTGTACATAAGCACTAACAACATAACCCAATACTACTCAATTTAGTAAACTGAAGTAGCTGTCAGTCCTCCAGTAAGTAAATCCTGCTATACTGATTTAACAGTGGTATGGTTTGTTGAGTGACAGTTGAGCCAAAAAAAAAAATTGCCACCCGACAGTTTCGGCAAGAAGAGCCTTCAACGCAAACTCAATCTGAGGTTGCTACGAGTGTTGAGAAGGTAAAAAAGTAAAAAAAGTCTAACAAGATATTATAAATTTTAGGTTTTCATTTTTCCAAATTTAAAGGAAACTACATGAATTCACCGAGATTTAGAGTAATACCAGAAAAGGTCACAATTTACTGTATTTACCTGTACGTCTGTTTTAAATTTTTTAAAAAACTTGACGCAAATAATTTACTCAATTAAAATCATTTTCATATAAGCTAAACAAAATTCACTATTTTATTGAACCCAGCCTGACATAAAAACAATAATTTGTTGTTAAGCAGACCTCCCCATCTGCATTAATCTATCATTTTTCTATTGATCCTATGATCTCATCCATCTCTTTTTTAAAAGAAGCCAGAGTATCAGCCTTAACAACATAACTGGTCAGATTATATTTTGGCATGCAATAAAGGTTGCAATAATTTATGTACATTTATAGAATAAAAATAGAGACTGAATATAATCAAGCAAATGACAAAATGCTGCTATGACAAGAGTTCCAGAAGCTCTTAAATCTGATAATTAACAACATATTGTTGTGCATTTTTATGACTAGTTAAGACAGTATAATGTACTCAAAGTTCTGAAGAATTTTTATGGCAAGATTATAAAAGTAATTGGTTCATTATTTCAACAACAATCATATTAATAGCTTTTAAGGTATAGCATACTCAGTCCACAATTATGAGTTAGCAAAATTCTAGATACAGTTTCAACAAAAAATGTCCAATATTCAATGGATTAGTTGCCAATGGAGGGTATTTTGCAATGAATATCACAGATTAAATGAAACTTTCATTCAAAACAAAAGCGATTGAAAACCCTGACAAAGGCCACTGAGTTTAAAAAGATAAAAAAGGCAATTCAGTCAATTAAGAAAGGAAGGTTTAATATGAAAATAATGCAAATTAACCAGCTTCTGCTGCAGAAGTTACTGAACATAAATGTAATTCTAAGATTGGAAATGTTCTTGTGATCGTTTTCTAATCAAAATACGAACATTTGGCTGAGTAAGAACCCTGCAAACTAAGTGATAATCATCATTATACATAGTAATACAGCCTGGTGCATGCAGTTGTCCAAGATGTCATCCTGATATTAAAAGCAAATGAATGACTGAAAATTCACATGATGCTGTTCACAATTAAATTCATTCAATTACATGACTATGCCCTATTTTTTTTCTGTTGTAAATAGAATATTTTATTAAAATATTTTTTCTAATACAATTGAAATGGGACACATTTGTATCTTATGAAAAACGCATTTTTGTGTTTCATTCAAATAAAAAAAAAACATTCAGTCTCTTAAAAGAGGCAAGCTGCATTGCAGCAACTGTTGGTACATATTTTCATATATACTGTTCTTTTTCAGGAGGGATGTGCTTTCCAAGACAGCAAGCCCTATTGTTTCGGTGACAGTGGCAATTACGTGCTCACTCAGAAGAGTGGGAGGAATCTGCAAGCAGTTTTGTGGGCCGGTCTCACTTCAAAGGAAAGCTGAACACTTGTCTGATCTTGGAGTTCACACTGATCTCTCTCCCTCCTACACTGTTTTATAGCAAAAGAGTTACAGAATTGTATTCTTAAAGCATCACTAGGAAAAGTAATACAAGGATCATGGGAATTATCAAATTTTCTCCTCAGACATCCTAAGTGAAGCCTGAAATCCCAGTTTTCCTTCTCACACCATGAAAAATCAATGTACCCCTGTGTATAAAGTACGACATGAAATAGCCCTTAGCATTAAAATTAAAAAAGAAAAATAATCATCTGTAGAATACTTTAACAATCTATTACTTTTTTACAAAACATTTATTGTACTAGTAGTAGGGTGTGGAATTACTAAAATAACACGAAAACCTATCAATACCTTACCCTCCTATCTACATCCGTAATAATCTGCAATAGGCAACATTACTTCACTAGTTGAGAAGCCCTCACCAAATCTGACAGCTCATTTTCAAATGGTAATTCTCCTCAAAGAGTCTAGACTAGTATGTGCCTGTTGGCTTTTACTTTTAAGTCTAACTCCCTCAAATGTTCAATGAATCTCAAATCTGGCATGGTAAGTCCTGTTCTCCAGGAAAGCCTTTGTGACACAAGCAGTAGTGCTCCGCTGCAATGTCTTGTTACCATGAAAGACAGGCAGGAAACAAAGTCCCAGGACTTAATCCATGTAGCAGTAAGGTTGGCATCAATGCCAACAAGAAGAGCTGTTCCACAACTAGACCACTCTGCACAGAACAGCATATCTGTCACAGCTTTTTGTCAAAGAATGACAACAATGACTGCACTGTTCTGCTAAGTCCAACACTCATTGACATCCAATAGGGTGTTGTACACAAAACATTGATACTCTGATTAAGGGGAGATTGCTCAAATAATGAAATGTCCCCCAGAAATGACTCAGACCTGTCTCTAAAATAACCAACAGCATAAAGCCATTGTTCCTTTAAATACTGGTTCCTGGCTTGTTATTCAATAATTAAAATCAACTCACCAACTGTGCCCAATTAATTCTTGTGCTAGGAAGACAAGTAGTGCTTATGCAACAATCAAAGTGACCAATCAAACATGATCTTTTTGGAGAAAGTTCCTCTTATCCTTAAAAGACTAAGGAATCCATCTCAAAAGTTAAAAGAAGTTTTTATTTAATGTGCATGGGAGTGAAACACACAGAGATGCTCAGTGTATTTTTCTCAAGGTAATTAAATTAGAACAGTCCTTAAATATTTTTCTGTTATCTATCACGCTTCCCTGTGCTTACAAGATTGGCAGTGTTCCAAAATCACGCACATCAAGCACCATCCCCCAGGCCAGGCAGACCATCATGGCTGACCAGGTGATTAAGGAGCTGAAGAGGCTGCACCAAGGTAAGGCCACAGGACCAGATAACATCTGTCCCAGAGTTCTGAGGGCCTGTGCTGATCAGCTGAGCGGAGTGCTCCAGCGACTGTTCAACCTGAGCCTGCGCTTGGAGAGAGTCCCAGTGCTCTGGAAGACATCATGCCTGGTCCCGGTACCAAAGAAAGGGCGCCCCTCTGTCCTCAACGACTACAGACCAGTTGCACTGACTTCTCACGTCATGAAGACACTGGAGAGGCTGGTCTTATCCCACCTGAGACCCCTGGTCAGCTCATCACTGGACACCCTACAGTTTGCCTACCAGCCCAGTGTTGGTGTGGAGGATGCGGTCATCTACATGCTGCAAAGGGCCTACTCACACCTGGACAGGGCTGGCAACACTGTAAGGATCATGTTTTTCAACTTCTCCAGTGCCTTCAATACCATCCAGCCCTTACTTCTAAGGAGGAACCTGGAGGAGATGCAAGTCGATGCCTCCATGACCTCGTGGATCACTGACTACCTGACAGGCAGACCACAGTCTGTGAGACTTCAGAACTGTGTGTCTGAACAGATAGTGAGTAACACTAGGGGCACCTCAAGGGACAGTTCTTTCTCCATTCCTCTTCACCCTCTATACTTCGGACTTTAAGTACAACTCAAAGTCATGCCACCTGCAGAAGTTCTCAGATGATTCTGCAATTGTGGGATGTATCAAGGGTGAGCAGGAGGAGGAGTACAGAGGACTGGTCAGCAGCTTTGTGGAGTGGTGTGCGGTGAACCACTTGGAACTGAATGTAACAAAGACAAAGGAACTAGTGGTAGATTTCAGGAGGAAAAAGGTCAAACCTACTCCTGTCTACATCCATGGGAGTGGCGTGGAGATGGTGAACTCGTACAAGTACTTGGGAGTGCACATCGACGATAGACTGGAATGGTCTAGGAACATCGAGGCCATCTATAAGAAGGGACAGAGCCGACTTTACTTCTTGAGGAAGCTCAGGTCCTTTAATGTATGTAGTAAGATACTTCATATGTTCTATCAGTCGGTGGTAGCGAGCGCCATTTTCTACACAGTGGTATGCTGGGGCCCTGGGATTAGAGCAGTGGATTCTAAAAGGCTGAACAAGCTCATCAGGAGAGCAAGCTCTGTCATTGGGTCTAACCTGGACCCCTTGGAGGTAGTGGCTGAGAGGAGAATGGTGTCCAAACTAGAGGCCATCATGGACAACATCTCCCATCCCCTCTATGACAGGCCTGCAGAAATGAAGAGCACGTTCAGCAATAGACTGATTCATCCACGGTGCAACAGGGAGCACTACAGGAGGTCATTCTTGCCTTCTGCCATAAGACTGTACAACGCTTCCACCTTGCGTCTGGGCAGAGGCAACATTGACAGTGACCTGTTTCTGGACTGAATGCATCTACACATCTACTGCTACATCTGTTCTCTTTCTTTTCTATTCCCGTTTACAACCGTGTTTTGTGCAATATATGCCAGGGACCTGTGCAATACATTTATATCTATATCTATATTTACATCTATATTTATATTCATATGTGTGATACGATTTTTCTGTGTACTGTTCTGTTCTAGTTTGTTCTTTGTGTGTCCGGACTGTGAGTAACTCTTTTAGTGCACCCCTCACTGTACTGATTGTATTGTATGTATTGTACTATTATTATATCATTCGTTACACTGTGGCTGTGTTGTCTGTGTTAAGCTGCTGTTGCACTGCAATTTCCCTCACGGGATCAATAAAGTATCTATCATCTTCCTCTTCCCTATTTGCCAACACAATTGGTTACTTAGGTTCATAGCACGGGTTCCTATATAACACAGCATAGAATTACATACAGTAGGAGCCCTTGTGTCCATCATTCTTCCAATCCAGTTCAAACCAATCCAGAATGTCCACCTTATAAAATACTGCAGCTTCAGCAGAAAAAGTACATGCAAAGACCCTCTCAACAATCAATGTCAAAAAGAGTTTATTTACATCCAAAATTTAAATTTAATTGCCAAAATTAAACCTAACACCACAGAAATGCATATAGTGTGGGACAAAGATTTTGGCCAAAGCTTATTCAGGACAATGAGTACAGGCAATGTTTCTTTAAGAAATATAACATGAGAATTTTCTGCATGAAAGCTGTCGACCAAATGAATTTATATTACCAGGCCCTGATCACGAATCCTCCTGAGGCAGTGCTATATATTGGGAAGGGCTCAGGGTTACTTTCACAACCAACTACTGACTCACCCTGTGCTATCCATGCATGAATTTTCACAGTGCTTTCATTTGTTGCCATGAATTAATCTCTTTAACTGTAGTCAAAATTAATCTGCAACATTTTATGGAAACAATCATTTTATTTATTTTAATGCACCACAGAAAGTGTCGGCCATTAGGAATATAACACATATTTGAGAGCAGATGTTATTTTTTTCATTAGCATTTTTGTATACACTACATAGGTTTCAGATCTCTCAGCATAAATTTGGTGGCTCCTTATTTTTTATATGCATTCAAATACTGAAACAACTGAATTTTTCAAAATGTTAAGGTACAGTACCTAGTAAAACAGTTGAAAAACTATTGTATCAAGAATTAAGAGACCACCATGACTGCAAAAAAGTGTAATTAGCAATAAACTGCATTAAGATTATTTTATTTACGATCTAGGTAACTAGATTGTAAATGGTATGGTCTTTGGCACAGTCTGGTAAGCAGTACACTGCAATGAATACAATTTACCTCTCCATAGGAAAGGACAAAAATAAAGCATTAATATGCAACAAAATTATGTTTGGTAATAACTGACTTGTGAAAGGTCTGGCAGTCTCTTTCAATGTTTAATTTACTTAAAGCAAACACACATTGACCATTGTCATCATCCCCTCCTCCAAGTGGAAGAACAAGATCAACGCCCTCGTGGAATGGATGTACTTTAATATCTTGAAGTATCGTGGAACGTATACACAGTACAGGCCTGGTTGGTGTTTTGAATTAAAGAGAACCCCTTGGACATCCTGTCTGAGCCTTCACATTTTTTATATGTCTTGCTCAGTATACACACTAAAAAGAAATATCTAGAACAAAAACCAGAAACAAATACAGAAACAGGTATTGTCTTTCTTCAAAAGTCAAATTCTCAAGTTGTGGTATATCTAGATGTAAATTTCTTCCTGTAGGTTAAAAGTAAATTAAAAAGTGATTGAACAATTTTAAAAATATGCATGATTTATACAAAGACATGACCTGGGTTGGTTTTCTCAGTCTTCCAAAAATGAAAAAAAAAAATGAAAAAAAAAATATTCCTGTTTTTACTGTTGTATATTACTACTGTCGGTGCTAGAGAGGCCTCTTGTAATGTTTACAGTTAAAAAAGTGTTTTTATACCTTTGTAATTACTTTATTTGCACTTTTTGTTTCCTGTATTTATGCACTTATACAGTACTCATAAGAACCAGTTTTACTAAAACCAAAAAATATGCACACATGCTATAGTGAGAAGGTTTTAAGTCTCTGGTCAGAATTTGCTAAATGACAGCTATTTTAACCAATTAGACAAGCTTTTTCTAGAGCCAGTTGACTTAAATGAATAAGGGAGCTTCAGCAGCCATCTTAATTGCAGAATGTATTGTGAATTATCAGAGTAAAATGAAAGCACTTTATTCAAGGTAAGGAAAAACATTCTTTATGTATTTTTGCGAACAGTTGCTTTTGCGCTTGGATTTTGATGGAAAACCAATAAATTATTGAAACACCTTGGTGCTTCTCTAAAATGAAATGTGAGATGAATACGCCTATGAAAAAAGTTCATTTGCTTTTTGCTGATGGATCTAGTTACGAAACACAGCTCTGAAATACAGCCCAGTCATGTTTAGAGGGTATTGGATATTCCATTTGTGATATTTTGAGAAATTATTAAATAAAATGTTTTTTGGTAGCAAATAATTTGCAAACACACATGCTTAGGCAGATATGCCTATCTGTTTGTCTATATTAAATGAAGGTTTAAATTAGTTTAAATACCTGTGCAACATTTGCTTATGGGGTTGTGGTTAGACTAGACATCCTGGATGCAAATACTGCAGTCAAGACTAATCTGGTAATGCTGTGGCACATAATCAGGTGCTGAACAATCACTTCACTGAATGTCATTACAAACAAAAAGACTTGTGACTTCAACAGAAATTACAGAACCACCCATGACACTGAAGGCTGTCAGCCCTTACAAGAACTTAAGAAAGGTTACAAACAAGATAAATCCATTTTGCCTACCCAGTCAATCTGTTAGTTCCAACATACAGTTCACAGACATGTATAATAATTTAATGTACTGTACCTACAACCCACACAAAATAATAAATAAAAAATGTGCTCTCCTCAAAAACCAACTGTTTCAGAGTAGATTTTTTACACACACTTTTCATGCATTTAAAGTTAGCGATCACACCTTGATCCATTGGTTGGATTACAGACATATTGCATGGAGGTAAGAAATCCATTTACTCCTTGGATACAATTCATAATCTAAGTCAAGTCACATTTTTTTCTGTTTACAGTATTTTTTTTCATTTCCAGAACAAAATAATTACAAACGATCTACAGTATGTTGCTGCAAAACTGTTCTACCAGAAACTACGGTAATGAAGAACACCGATTTTATTCTCTGGAACGTCTGGACCCTGCTTTTATTACATGCTTTGTATTATGCTACTATAAAGCAATCATGCAACCAGGCTTAAGTTTCATGACAGATGGTACCGGTTTCTGATAAAAATAACGCTGGTTAATTTTGTAATCTGTACAGAATGTTTCTCAATTTAAAACAGCACAACAGGCTTAGATGAAGCAAATCCAATGCTAAAGTACGAAATATCCACTTCCTATTTTTTAAAGAATGGATAACATTCTTTTTCCAAATGAGTTTTACCTTAATTAAACCCTTGGTGAGAATGCTCAAAAACTCAGTTCACATTTAATCAAAAATCACATGCTCACATTTGTCTTATGGGTCAATTAGTTGCATTTGAATTGGTCATCTTTGCTATATTTCAACCTGATGATGCTTGGGTTTTTCTGAATGTCCCCAATTACTGTCCTACAGTGTGAATTAATCTTAGTTTTCTGACCACATATTTGGGAAAAATGATCTGAGATCCCCCTACACAATTATCCAATCAGCCTTAATAAGCACAGTCCAAACTGAGCCTTATGGATGTTTTATACCTTTCACTAGAGTTAAGATCAATATCTTACCTTAAATCTTGACCCTAATCTGTTACCTAAGAAATTCAAACATTTCTTTGACTTTCCCCAAGATAAAGCTTACTAACAGTACTAACTGTTATGCTTCTGGAGTCTGCCTCGCTTAACACCCAGTGTCCATTGAAGTGACTTTCAAATGCTTCTATGGATTACATAGATTTAAATTACATTGGGTTAATATAAACATTCTGACGCTTTGTGAAACTATGAAATGACTAAGATATAAGCGTTAAATGTACAGCATTTCTTTTCAATTATTTTTCTTATATTTACAGGGTAAGAATAAATTTAACAATGTGTTTAGATTTTTTTATAAGTTATATATATTCACTACTCTTAATCATAGCTTTTTTTAGATCACTTTTTTTGAAATTATGAAAACTCTTGACACTAGCATTTTCTTTTCAATATTCACTTTATATTACATTTTATTAAGGTTATGAATAAATCAAAAGGCTACTGCACATATACTGTAGCTGCATTGTAACAGTTACATACTTCAATATCAATAACCATGTACAAATAAACTTTTCAGTCACTTTCAATATCGAAATTGTTTTTTTTCCATATGGGAAGTTTATTGATAGACGTTTCCATTTTTTACGCTTTCCTTAGTACTACTGAATAAGGTTAAATTTTAAGAGTTTTGGAGAATTTTCAATTCTGACATTAAACTCCAGCTCATGTCCTGCTTGTTTTGTTGTTACAGTTAAAATGTTCAATCCTATATATGCCTAGGAAAGCAGAGGAAAGCCCCAAATAAAAAAAGTCTGAAATGTGTCCCAGTACAAATTCAGGTGTACCAGGACTATTCTCAAAGCTGTATCAAGAAAAGAGCTGAGGTTATGTGGCTAAATGTGTGGCTTATTGGAACGACCATAAAAAATACACAGAAATAAAAAGACTGTACAGAAATGATCAGTAAAACGGGGGAAGTATTTTTCCCTTCTGTACAAATGAGAAATTGCCTCTGATACAATCGGTCATGGCACTCTTGCCCTGAGGTTATGGTTCTGGAGTTGCAGCCAGGCAGCCAGTGTCTGCAACTTCACTTCTGGGCATTTCACGTTAAGCTCCTCTAACTAACTTACTGGGATACACAAAACAAGAATTGAGTTAAAACAAGTTTAAATGCAGAAGCATATGTAAGCATTTGAAGTGAAAATATTATTTCCTCTTCAGTTTTCAAATTGTTTACCTTTAACATTCTGCAGATCTACATCTTGTTGGATAAAAAAAGTTGTTAAAAATACAGATGCTGAAGGTCTTCATTGCATTTATCAACATAAGGTCCACATGGCCTTAAACATGAGGGAACTTCAGGAAAAGGAAAGGCGAAGTAAAAGGTAGCTAGGATGGGCAAAATTTTCCTCATTAAGAGAAGTATTACATTTTTATGTAATAAAATTAAGTTTTATGTTTTTCTATTTTATTCTGAATTAATGTAGCACTTCTTATGCTAAAAATAATACAATTCAATACTGACAGTATGCTAACTAAAAACATATCCTTTCTGTGAGAAAGTTTTTGTGAACCCTTAGGAATTATATGATTTCTGCATTAATGGATCCTAAAATGTGATCTTATCTTATTTAACAAAACACACACAACCTTTTACATTGCCATATTTTTATTGAACTAATGGTTTAAACAATCAAGGTCATTGATGGAAAAAATATGTGAACCCTTAAATTTAGTTATTAGTGGAACCTCCTTTATAGGCAATAACCTCAACCAAATGCTTTCTGTAGCTGCTGATCAGACCTATGCAGTGATTAGGAGGTATTTTGGTCCATTCCTCTATACAAAACTGTTTCAGTTCATGTATATTTTTGGGATGTTTTTGAACGGCTTGCTTCAGATCACGCCACAGCATTTCAATGGGACTGAGGTCAGGACTCTGACTTGGCCATTCTAAAATACGGAATTTCTTCTGTTTGATTTACTTCTGTGTTTTGGATCATTGTCATGTTGCATGAACCAACTTCTAACTTTTAGATCACAGCCAGACACCCTGACATTCTGCTGTAGAATGTCCTGATACAACCTGGAATTCATTGGTCCCTCAGTGATTGCAATCCGTCCAGGCCCTGAGGCAGCAAAGCAACCCAAAACATTAATATTCTCTCCACCATGCTTCACAGCTGGGGTGAAGTTTTGGCATTGGTATGCAGTGTTTTGTTTTCTCCAAAAAGTTCAACATTTGTCTCATCTGTCCATAGAACATTTTTCCAGGAGTGCTGAGGAAGATTCAGGTTGTCTTTAGCAAACTTGTTCAGTTTTTTGCTTATGGTAGCCTCATCAACAAAGACATTATCAAGTGCAAGAGATGCCCGCAGATCCTTAGCTGTCCCCCTAGGGGTCTTTGTCACCTGTTTGAGGTGTGTATGGAGTGCCCTTGCACTGATCTTTGTAGGATGCCCACTCCTAGGGAGAGTAGCAACGGTCCTGAATTTATTCCATTTGTAAACTATCTGCCTGACTGTGGACTGATGGAGGCCCAAGTATTGAGAAATACTTTTGTAACCATTTCCAGTCTTATGAGCTTTAAAAGCTCTTCTTCTGGGATCCTCTGAAATCTCTTTTGATCAGGCCATATTGTACTTCAACAAAGTTCTGTTGAGCAGGTAACCAAATTTTTTATAGGGCAGGGCAGGTCAAACCCACACCTGAACTGACTGGAACACCTAACTTCAATTACCCTCTTTTCAAGATGTAATTATCCTCAGGTTCACATACTATTTACATCAATGACCTTGATTGTTTAATATCAACAAAGATATGAAAGTGTAAAATGTGTGTGTTATTTGTTAAATAAGACTGTATTTATTATTATGACTTAGATGAAGATCAGATCACATTTTAGGAGCCCTTCATACAGAAATCCAGATAAATCCAAAGGGTTCATAAACGTTTTCTCACAACTGTATATTAGCAGACAAGAATGCTGGATTAATGTGATGCAATGATCTTGCATTTGTGAATATTAATATTCAAGGTTTCTATCAAACAGTTTTGGCTTCCTTTTGTAATGGCAACTGTAAGAATAGACAGTAAAATATTTGCATATAAATATGCATATATAATATAAGAATTATTTGTCTGAGCCGAACAAATGATAAAATACCACATTCCTAACTGAAACACCAATGCTTCCATGAAGCTTATAAAATGTTAAGTTTAAAAAGAAAAAAAAATGTTTAGAAATTATAGGGAAAATAGAAAAGTTTCTAAGTGCAAAACACAATTGATATAAAAAACAATTTATATGAGTCATGTTATGGAATTAATAGCATATTTTAAAGATACATTTAAATGCTGGATTGAAATACAGTAAAACCTTAATATTCACAAGTTCTACATATCTGATTTCACCTGTTCATGCAAAATTATTATAGACCACTTTTCCCAAATTAGCAGACCAAATCTGCCTATTAGAAGGCATCAAGGTATAGTAAGAGAGCAAACACGGGCACCCACATCCGAAGCATTTTCATCTTGCAGACCTGCTTCACCTGACCAGCATTGGTCTCTGTAGTAAAGGCACAGCTTGTTTAACAGAGTTAACAGTTAACATGTATATAGCAGTGTAATGTGAATTTTGCTTTATTCAGTTTCCTCCAGGAAAGCATTAGGAATGTTTTGTGTGTAGACACATTATAAGACAAAATGCTAAATAATAAAAAACCTCCGTGGTCCCCTATGTTATCACAGTCTCAGTTCTCAAGTGTTTTGTGGAACATAAATGATAAAAAAAGAGAATCAGACAAATCGCAGGGAAGTGAGTTGGTTGAGAAGGGAGAAGGGAGTGAGTGCACAATTTACTTTCTTGTCTGTTAGTACTGTGCTGTAACCAACTCTATTAAGATACAGTAGTGCTACATTTATAGCAGTAATAAAAACAAGATACAAAAAGCATAGAAAACGCACTCCACTAACAATTAAAAAACAAACTCTAATACAGGGTAAGCTACAGTATAAATAGCATAACTGTGATCCAATCGATTTGCTCGTATAAGCAATAACTTGATTTATTGTATAGGAGGAAAACGGCTTTGAATTTCCAGTACTCATTTTCAACAAAAATACTCACTACAAATATTTTCCAACATTATTTATGAAATAGTTAAAAGTTGCAACAAAAATATTCATATGGAATACTTATTTTGCAAGCTGCAAAACCACATCCTATTTTATAACAATTATCCTGGTTCTCTTTTCCCTTTTCTCTCAAAAATGCTTGAATGGGTCACACACAGCAGGATTTCCACTTGCCTCTCTCAAAACGCACTGCTTGTCCCTTACCAGTGTGGTTTTTCACACAACACACTGCTGAAACGGCTCTTATCTTAGTTATGGATCCCCTTAATTCAGCTCATCTCTGGCATTTTATACCTATCTTTGCTGTCACACTTACTGGGTCTCCTGAGGCAGCTTGCTGTCAGTGCTTCACTCTCCACTGGTGTCCCCCAAGGTCCTGTGCTTAGTCTCCTGCTGTTCTGTCTTAGAGCTGCTGCATACGGCCAGGTCCTCACCCACAGATATTTATACCACACCTAAACGCATGATACTCAAATTCCTGGATGCACATGCATAATCTCAGACTGCACCTCTCTGTCTATCCTCCATTTCGTTCTCATATTTCCTTCGATCTACTCCAGCTATATTCCTTCCTTCTCTGCCAGCAACTTCATTCTCATTCACAGCTCCTCTCTCTCTCCCATCACGTTTCTACTCTCAACCACCCCTGCCACTTGTTCCTTTCTTCTTTCTTTATCTCCATTCTCTCATGGAACAAGGTTACTCTGTTCACTCCATTGACTCCCTATAGCCACACACAACCTTTTCTCAAGTGGTTCTTGCCTACTGCTACTAACAGAAGAATAATCTTCATATACAAATATATTTTCCCTGTTTTGTCCATACCCAAAACTTTGTGGTATGAGGTGCTATTTTTCATTCTGAACCAAATATCCCCCATAACAACGCTTTAAAAGACACAAGTTAGGTTATGTTGCTATATATACTTAGATAACGCCTGACGAGGTCAGCTTTAGCTAATATATATTACATATCTATTCTAATATATTAAAAAAACTAAACTCAGAAAAAAATGCACGCAAAATTAAAAAGGAGTGAGGAACGAGAAAAGCTGAGGTACACAGTACTGTTTACCAAGTAGTCTGCCTTAGCATATTTTTACTATTGCAGCTTACGTTAAGTGAATGTTAGTTGTTTTCCAAAGTTTCCCTGGTAGAGCAATGTGCCAAAATTGTGTTTTCAAAGGAAAAAAAATGTTGTTGGATTTATTGTCTGCATGTGTTCAATTAATATAAACACACAGTACTCTTAATGTGTTCAATAAAATTTTCCATAAAATAGAGATCTCAACCATACACATTGGGTATAGGCTGCCTGATTTTGAAATTAGTGGTACTGGTAAAAAAGTACTTTGTTCAACTTCTAACAAAGGTCTTCATTCAACTGGATGGCACAAGCAAACAATGTGCTCTGCAAACTAATAATAGATTATTCTGAAGATAATAGAATCATTACATTACATAACACAAAAGCTGTCCTCTAAACTCAAGGGTTGCTACATTTGTCTCAAGATTATGCTTTTTTGTGTTCTTCAGGGGAAAAGTGATACGTCCTGATTCCAATTGGTGAACAGCAAGAATAATAAATGAAATCACTAATGAAGCTCACTTAAAGGGTAAAAGAGACGCTACAATAGGTTACATAGAAATAAAACTCAGCAAAAACAAAATGTGCTTTGTTTGGTTAAAAAAAATGACGAGTACAGTTATTGTGTTATTAATGTGACAGGAATGGACACTGTCAGCATTTCAAGAGCAGTTGTAGGAGTAGAAAAATGCTACTGGACACACCAAAAATATTTTGATTTCTGTCTTACTAGTGCAAGTTCAACTTATTGTTTGAGCAAAAATAAGAACACCAAAGAGAGTTATATTTTACAAAATTAATTCAAGAAAATCTTAAATTCTAATTCCCCCATTCAAGGTTGTCTATCCATTTAGAAAGGAGGCAGGACTACAAAGCAAGAAGCAAATAGCCTAACCTCAATTCATCTTCTAAAAGAGGAAAACCTTATGAAGATAGGGAGCTATTCCACAGTTATGAACCCTTCCCACCCAAGCTAAGCTAAGGCTTCTGCAATAGCAGTTGTAAGCATGTTAGTTAAAAAAACTCCTATACCTGAAGGAAATTAAAGAAAGGTTGAGCAAATATGGTTTTGGTTACATAGGAAGGCTACACAGACATAACAAAAAGCGGAATTTTAAAGGCAAGCAAGACCTTACTGACTGCTGAATAGCCTCTGAAAATTTTAACTTTTGAATTAAATATTTGCTTAAGTATTATGAGCTGCTTCAAAAAATGCTGTGAGAGCTGTTTTCTAATATCCTTTTCCATATAAGAAAAAAGGTTCAGAATGCTGCCAAACACTCAACGTAGCCACTCTGTTGTTTACAGTACAGGAACCACGTAGTCCATTACATTTAAAAGTGACAGAGCAAAAGTAGTGTTCCACTGATCACATTCCATTTATAGAAGATGTTTTTAACACATTTAAAAGGAAACCAAAAACTGGACTGCTTGTAAACAAATCTAAATACATCTGCCATCAAACATTAAAATATCCAAAGTTCTACAATACTACGTCACTGCACATGGTATGAACCTAACTTAATGCAATTAATGCAGTAAAGACTCATAAGAGATCCCTTTTTATGACTTCAAGGCAGGCAAATGGTGTTTCTCGTTTTGGTAATAATAGTCCTTGATGGATGCCCATATGGGGGGTGTGGTTCTATTAAAAATGCAATATCCAAACTATGGAGCAAACCATATTTAAGCCATAAAATACATCATCAGCAAGAACCCATACTGTCACAGCCTGTCTGGTGGTCTTTGAGACTCCACTACCGTACATTTGCCGAGCTGTTCCTGGAGATGTGTAGGGTTCTGGAAACGCGCCATTACATCCCAGCTGCTGCACAAACCACTAGTAACTCGAACTTTCACTGGAAATCAGGGGCTAATTTTAGCAAGACAACTTGCTATGTCCTTAAGGGATATATTAGCACCTTTTTGCAAGGCAAGATGTAAAAGAAAAAAAAATAAAAACACAAAACTGCTTAATAGCCCAAAATCTGGTGGAGAAAGCACAATGTATAGGAAGAGGCTAAACTGATACTGAATGATAGGAACTACTTTCAGTAGGGAAAACAAGAACAAATCAAAGTGTGCTAACAAAAATATAATTAGCTACCTAAGTTAGCCCTAGATCCCCCCTAGAAGAAATTACTTCATCTGCACAATGAGGTTTGGCATCCATTAACTATACAGTCTTTGAAGTAAACATGTTTCAAGCAGTAAATGAGTCCTCTCCATCTTGTCAAGTAGTCTTATGATCTGTATCCTTTCCTAATGATTTGTCACTTCAACCCTGCACAAGCAAAGCTCTCCAATGCTTTCTGATTAAGGTCTTCAATACCTTGAGAGTGATAGGTGTCAGACTACACTCATACGAATTCTGAATCTTTGTGTGAAAGGTAAGGTTAGCTTTGATTAATTAAGTTCTGAGTAAATTATTATACGTCTTCAACATTCTAGGAATACAGGATAAAAAAGGACATAGAGAGGAAGGTGTGGAGCCAGAATACAGGAGAGAGGACAGACAAAGATATGAGAGACATATCTTGGTCTCACCATCAGCTTATCTGGGAGTTCTGACCTGGCAAAGAAGGCACTCAGGGCTTTCTACGCAAATAGAAGGAGGCTCTTCAACATCAACCCACCAACAAGAATCTGGCTCCAAATATTTGAAAGTGTAATCCAACTCATTTCCCTATATGGCAGTGAAGTGTGGGGTCCCCTCACAGAGCAGGAGTACTGTACACTCAATGGGACAAACACCCCACAGAAACTCTGCACATGGAGATCTGTAGAAACATCCTCTGTGTGCAGTGAAAAACACCTAACAAAGGGTGCAGGGCCGAATTAGGCCAGTACCCACTATTGATGAACATACAGAAAAGTGTATTAAAGTATTGGCTACACTTAAAAAACAGTGACCAAAATTCCTACTACCACAAAGCCCTGCTGAACCCAAAACAGAGCCCCTGAGCCAGCTGGTCCTGAGGCTCACTGACCCAAGCCAAACCGACACTAACCAGCATCAGGACAGCACTGCTAGAGCACCACAACTCAGACTCAACCACATCACAGCACAGATCAAACAGCAATATCTCACACACTGGGACACATGCACACAAACAAAACATAAACTTGAATGCTAGAGAACCCTAAACGGACAATACACACTAGCCAAATATTTGACCAAGAAACAGCAAAAAGAAACGATCCCTGACCAAGTACAGACTCAGTGACCACAGCCTGGCCATATAAACTGGGCAACACAGGCAGACCTGGCTGCCCAGAGAGGAGAGGCTGTGCTCTTACTGCCAGCGGGGAGAAACAGAGACAGAGGTGCACTTCATACTACTGTGACAGATAGTCTGGGATTAGGGAAACATTCTTCCCTAAATTCAGAAATCTAATCCCAGAGTTCCCACACCTGCCAGAATCATAACAGGTCCCAATCCTACTGGGAGAGAGAGGTGGGAACTCAGTTGAACTGGCAGCCCAGTATGTGATCTCCTGTCACAGCCTGAGGAACAGTGAGCCTGCCTCCCAATAATGTTCCATCTGTTTACAGTATATGAAAATATTTTATGATATGTCTTTGTTGTAAATGTCTGTAATATGTCTATAGATTTTATTTTACTTTTATTTTTGTTTTGTTTCATGTTAATTTTATTATTTTATTTGCTTTGGCAACACTGATTGTACCCATCGGTCATACTAAGAAAGCACCTTGAATTGAATTGAAAGACCCAAAGAGAGAGAGGAGACAGTACCAGGTCGGAGGTCTTTCTTCCAATCAGTCTTTATGACCAGATTCGAGTGAAGTATTCGAACCTTGTTATCCGAGCATACCATTGTATTGTTTTATGTAACCCTGACTTCTAGTGTAAAAATTCCCTAGGTTAAAAACAGTCTCTCCTGATTAGTACTGTAGATTTATTTTTTAGAATTGGGAGATAGGGTTCCATTTGCATTGTAGCATCCATATTTACAGAAAGAGATTTATCTCTAGGTTGTATTGGATTCTCTCTCTTTCTGGCCTGTTAGGAGATGTATAGGATTTGAATACTTCGTAGCAGTCTGCAGTCTTTTCTTTGGTTGGTAAGAATGGTGGCCTCTTAGACGTCTTATTTGTAGAGTAATGAGTATGTTTTATGTGGTGTGTTGTGTGTTGTTTAATTTGGGTTGTGTCATTGTTAATAAATATTAATTTAACCTAGCCTCCCTGATTTATTACCCCTTCTCTAAAGCTGCTCCAGAGAACAAAGATCTCAGGTGGTCTAAATATACCAACCAGGTATATTCTTAGCAGATCTTTATAATTTCAAGTTTTGATTATTTATTTTAATTATTGATTATCCCACTTGGCTTATTTTCGGCAGTTCTCTAATTTTGTAACTCCTATTTGAAACTATTTACTATATAATGATAAAGGTACAGCAGGAAAACTGAAAACTGAAGACAAATCATTCATTCACTCACTTTACCCTTTAGTCAAAGGTGTGAAAGCCTCTTTCTCCACCCAGATTGGCAACGTTTTATTGACTTAATTTCCGTTTAAAAATGTGAAAATTTAACATTTTAAACAAAAAATCCATAAAAAGCATATTCATCCTTACCCCCCTTTACAGAAACTGACAATAATAATCAATAAAACTCAATCATCAGTACCAATCCCAACATCAAAGAGAGCTTTTTCTTCAGTGTTTTTGAATATACAAAACCATGCCCTTTGGGACTAATCTGTGAGGAAGAAAGCACGGATTCAACAGCACGATTCCATTACTGCAGTTCAACATACAAACTCTGTAATGTGCTCTGGCTATGGCACAGGTCTCCCGCAAGGCTTTTATTATTTTATGACATTTCATTTTACAATGTCTTAAAGATAGCTTGTGATCAGTAGCACTCAATTAGGTTTCATTTTTGATCGTTAACAAGAGTGAGTTTTTAAAAGATGCGACCGACCTTTGTCAGTTACAAGTACAGTATTCTGCACAGTAAAAAAATGTGGTATTCATAAAGGACCCTACTGAATTACAAAATTAGAGACAAGGGTTCTGATATTCTACTAAAAGAGCTCTTCAAACTGACCTGTTCTGGTGTTTACCTGTTTCCGTTTTTTGTCCTCATATTGTTTTTTTAAGATTTAATTGATGGACAGAGTATGTATCAGGTATCACTCCTGAAGAGAGCTCCACAGCCAAAATGTTTTTTTTCCCTTCTCTTTTCAGCATGGAATAAAACTTTACTTGTTCCTACACACAGAACTGTCTACTATGCAATCTGTAAAAACATAATAAAGATCAGTAAAGCTTAGTGACACTATGGTTCATTTATAGTGAAGTACAGTAAAACATGATGTGAACCATAGGAGAGTAAACTAAAGGAATGGTAAATTCACTACTGTGAGTTTTTAGCACAGCAAATTATATGGCCAATACAATTATCACACAAATAATGGTCACTCCAGATCCTAATCCAAACACTCCAAAGAAGGTCACAGACTAAGGAGACTCACACTGCTTGTATGCAACAGCACAAACCAGATGCAGAATAAAACAAGAGGTTTCATTCAACTTTACATTTTAGACGTAAAATGCCTCTCTGAGACCCCTCTTCATTTTATCTCTTAGCAGACCACCTTCCTAAAAGTAAAAAAGGCTTAAAGTAAAAAAAAAAAACAGCTGTTCATCAATTAGACATCACGAACATTATGAAAAAGTGAGATGGGGCACAGCAATGTGGCACTTAGTCCCTGAAGCCCTGCATGCACCTAGTTTTCATTGGGTAGCAAAAATCAACTGTAAATTTACAGAATCGAAAGAAGGATCATACAAACTGGGAGAGACAGACATACTTAAGTAAAACTATAAATGAATCCGACTGTGCCTCTTTTTACTGCTGAATAATTTATGCAGCAACTGGAAGCCAATCTATGCATTTAGCCATGTTAATATTTTACATGACCAAAGTGGTTACAGAAACCATTTTATTAAAATTTACACAAATGTCTGGCTGATGCGTGTGATGAGAACCTTGCTGGATATATTTTGTGAAGGAATTCTGTAAGGAGAATTATTTATCCAAACATAGAAACTTTAACAGAAATTACAATCAAATATTATAAATACAAAGAATGGACTGATTGCACATTTTTGCATAAAGCAGTATCACCACCATATAGCCGTATCTTGTCAGATCTCAGAAGATAAGCAAGGCTGGGCCTGGTCAGTACTGGGAAGGGAGACACCCACCCCAGTGCCACCTATCCCAACCAAAACCAGTTTACTGGTGTCAGTGGTATTAGTGGACAAGTAGGTGGCACACTTCCCTCTGGAACAGGATTTCTAATGCCCTAACTGTAGGAGAGACATTGAACTAAATGTCCTAACCGCTTGATCTTCAAGGAGCCCACGGCATTGTTAATAAAAATAGAGGTGTAAACTCTGGCGTCCTGCTTTAATCCCACAATGAGTTTAAATTATCCGGCCTACATGAAATTCCCTCCAAATTCAATTAATGTATTTATTTCTCACTTCAATATAATTTTTGAAGTGGGGCTGCTGGTGCGTTTTGGTTGCAGCACTTCAGTGCTGGATGAAGTGGCTCCCTTCCTATACATAAAGTGCTTTGGGACCCATCTGGTTAAAAAGGCATCCCAGTGGCCCTAGGCTGACCTTTTTGGACTAGACAAGATATATCTGCAACATCTCCTGATCCGAAATTACATAGGGTATCAAGGAAACAAGGTTACTATCAGGATAATTATCCAGTAATGCAGATATGTTCTTTAAGTCTACAAAATAGTGTTCAGTGCTTCTAGACAACTAAATAGCTCTGCTACATACTGGCCTCTTTCAGAGATTCCTACCAACAACTCCCAAAAAGAAAAAAAATAAGTTAAATCCAGAATCTCACTTCTCACAAGTAATGAATTACCACCGGAGGCAAACCATCTCATTGTTGAACATTATCAGGCATCTCAATTCTAACTCTTTTTAAAGATCCACAAACCTGGCACCCTAGGACCAGCAATTTTCTCAGCCAGCATCTACCCCACCACTCAAATCTCATCTTATTAGATCACAAGTTGAATAGTTTCCTTCCTATATTAAGAGAACAAAACATTCTGGATCCAGAAACTGGAAACTGTCAAATATGGTTAACCATATTTCACCATGAACATCACATCCCTTTACACTGCCATTCCCCATGATGATGGTCTCACAGTCTTCAAGCACACACTTCCAACATGTAGTGCTTGATCCTCCTCCCCATACCTTTGTACAGTTAGCTGGAGTGGTACTCAAACTGCACAGTTTCTTTCAATTACCTTTTCTACCAGCAGGTCAGTGGACTTACCATGGGCACCAGCATGAGACCTAGCTACGCCAGCTTCTTTGTCAACTGGGTAGAAGAATGTGTCTCTGCCTTCTATACCAGCGAAGTCCCTGCTCCAAAAATCAACTACTGCAATTCCTGGATCATTTCACCAACTTTTACTCATCTCTAAAATTCACCATTAATGTATTATCCATCACTCTTCCTTTTATGATAAAGACATAAGCTTCTCTATCAACTACCTGGGACTGTCAACGTCTGTGTATTACAAATCAACACATACAGCTATCTCCTACACAGCTTCTTTCAACTTAAATACACTGAAAACTCTGCTCACAGTTCCTCAGACTTTGACAGTTATACACTGATGACAGACTTTCAAAACCGAGCCTTTAAAATGTGCTCTTTTCAATTAACAGGGGACAGTCTGCAAACTATCAACAGGGCTCCCACCTGATCCAAAAACAGGCCTCATAACATTTGCCTGAAGAGAATTTTCAAAGCCGTATTCCACATGTGCTTTCCTTCCAACCCAAAGACTATTTCCCTGGATCAGGATCATCAAAGGTAACTTCCCCATTTTACAGGATGATACTTCAACCTTTTTTCCACCCTTCAACCTTTTTTATCACAATAGCCCCTATAAATAGCCCCTCAGACCATTTCAAAATCACTGACAGAACTCATGTGTATCAAATGTATCAAGTAATCAAATTTACTGCATCTCCTGCAGAAAAATGCCCTGCCATTTACACTTGTGAGACAAGAAGAAAGCTGTCTGACAACTTCAGTGAGTATGTAAGAGCAGTGAGGATCAAAGACTTCTCGATGATCATAACTCCCCACTTCAATTCTTCCAGCCAAGATTTCATTCATATTTCCACCTGCATCCTTTTACAATAGTGTCAGGGCTCCTACTCCAGGAAAACATCAGAAGCCAAGATTATCCTTAAACTCGGATCACACCTTCTCCCTTCTCTCAGTAATAGACTAATTTCTATTTAAATCCTCTCCATTCTTTTACAAATTTCAGTTTTTCACACGTCTCCCCCAGATCTTCCTTAGTTTTGACTCTTTTTCAGCTGTGTGCCCACACTCACCTACCGCGCTCAATTCTCTTGTGCTTTATATTCCTACCACTTTACTTTCTCTCCCTCACCCCCAAGAACAGTCAACACTGCACTCTACTTTTCAGTGTGGAATTAAACTTACTTGGTCCTGTGCAGCCAACACAAGTTAATATAGATCCCTATATGGAACTTGCATTCACGGAAAATAAAAAAGAGAATACACTCCTTAAATTTAATATTTCAATGCGACGTTGTGGCTTGTTCAAATCTAGAGTGATGAGTTTGGAAAAGATAGAAACTCGAACTATAAACCTGATTATGCTACAGCATTGTGTTTATACCAAACAATAGCAATTCCTTTCCACCTTGTACCACTATCCACCTTCACTAACTATTTACTCCAACTCTTTCTACAATAAGTCTCCAATCCCTTCTCACTCCCGACAACTCCAACTATCCCAACATTTAACACTGGACACAATGCTCCTTCCACTTTTTCTTTTCTTGTTCAAATCACAGATTTGTTTGGTTAATATTTGAACAGACAGGGGCCTGTAACAGCAACAACTTAATCCAACAGCATCGAGATACTCCTGATCTGGAGTTTACAGGTAATACATTGGATAAGAACATGTTTGTGTAATAAAGTATTTTATGGTTATTACTATTATTTTACTATTTACTATTACTATTAATAACTATTATGGTTATTATTTATTCCACAACTGTTACCTGCTAGCAGTACAATATGATGACAAAGTGGGACTCAGGATTCAGGTCAATCTCTATCTGTCTTGGTCTATGATCATACTGTATAAAAACTTAAATAAAATAAATAAGCCCTAAAACAGAGCCACTGTGTAAAAATATTAAAAACAAATGTCAATGGAAACAATTTGTTAAATAAATGATCGGAACAAAAATGATTAAAAACATTGTTAAAGTCAATCAAAAATAAATGTCATCCTTAATAAATAAAGCTATTAAATAAATGTCTACAAGCCATATTAGGCTAAAAACTTAAATAAGGAAAACGTGATTATGTGTTGTTACTTATTGTATGAGACTCTAAAATAAATGGCATTTAAAAGACTCACAAAGTAAAAGGACTGAAGACAGATTCACAGTCCCGATGCATTTATAGGCACATTACTCATGCATTTTGCATCATGCTGGAAATCAGTAAATGTAGTGGAATAGAAATATAGTTTATGACTCTTTCACTCTCCGTGTCACAGCTGGAAACACTTTTTCCTAAATCCTGCCCAGGCTAAACAGAGCTGTGTCACTACAGAGAAAAAAAGTTGAAAAACAGAGTAACAAAGTAAATAACTTGAATATTAAGTCAAATAAACAGTTAACTGAATATTACTAGCTTAGATCCCAAGTACACCATAAATCTAAACAGAAATACCAAAAAAGCTTACATTCAGGCCTCATCCTCCTGTAAAACAAGGCAAGGAACATCCTCACAAACACCATGCAGCATGTGCTATGAACCAGTAGCACTTTTAAAGCAATGCAGCTCTGTTATAGAAAAAAAAGCAAAGTAAATAATTAATCCAAGATCTAGTGGAGGTCCCACTTGCTGAAACCAAGCAATATAATTTGTCATGGAATGTTTTGGTGTGATCACTTAGCACATTAAAGATTATCCATCATTTATGTCATCTACATTTTCTTTCCTACTCAGTATGTGATATACTATGCATGTTCTGCACAATTCCCCATTGCATCTTATGCATATGATTGTGAATTGCAACGCCAGCTAAGCAAATACCTTTCCAAATAATGTCAAAGCTGATTTGTGAGGAAGTGTGATTGGCTTGTGAGTTACCCTGACAAAATTATGGGAATCTCACTCGTGACACACTGTGCAACAAACCGCACACAACACAAAGCCCTGGGGATTCTTACATAGGAGAAGGGAGAATTCTAAAACAAGAGATGAAGAAGACTTATTTGTAAATGTGAAAATGATCTATCCATCCATTACTAGAACATGAAGAAGCCTGGAGTCTATCCCGGCAAGCAATTGGTTAAGGCAGGATATTGCCCATTACAGGACAGACACAAACATACACAGCCAAGGAACTGGCTTTGGTATCTGGCTGTCTCAGACTAAGAACTAAGAGATTTTCAGCATGACAATATCATTCAATTTATACTTGTATGTGCATGTTTTATAGCATAGAGCAGGGTTCTCTACCAATAGCATATAACTAACAACAGAGTTGCAAACAAATTTGTAAATATGCACCACGTAGAAAACTAAAATCAATTAGCCTGTGATTAAGATCTCGGTTGGAGCAAAAACCAGAAACGGGGATTGCGAACCACTCAGGGAAGTGGGGACGTTGCCTTGTGGTACACCTGGGAAGAGAGAGTGAGCCTTACCAGGGAACCTGGTATGAGCTATTAGCAAGGTAGGAGAAGAAGCAGATGTGAGCAGTGTCAGACATTTCTAGTTCAGCAAGTGTTGACAGAATAGAGTGATTCAAGGCGACAGAAAGATCATCCAGGATAAAGGCTGAGAAGAGTGTGGAAGCATAAACAAAGGGAACTGAAACAGTATTGAAGAGAAAAGATATTTCTGTCAAGAGTGTCGGAAGAAAGCAAGACTAGAGTGGACCAAGCAGTCAGTGCTACAAGAGGAAAGTGAAAAACTAACAGTGCACTACACACTTGAGGATTTTGCAGAGAAAGGTTTTGAAGGAAGGACATGTGAAAAGAGAGCTTTCTAAACAAAGGCACAAGCATGTTTAATAACAGAGTAGAGAGGTGATGCGGACAGAGGGGAGTGACAGAAACCCAGAAAAGAAAGCCAGGGATCAGAAGGAGAGGAGCGGAAGGGTGAGTCAAGAGAAAAAGTAACAGCAGAGAACATAGTGGCAGTAGCTGGGTCTGTGTAACAGCTAATATGTAGAAAGTGGAAGAGCATAGGAAAAGTAAAGAGGGAGATGGAGATTGGAGGTTGTGGTGCAAGACGTTCAACAGCAGATGGAAGGGGCTGACAACAGTAAAGCATCAGATTAAGACACCAGGAAGCACAAAAATGATTCCAAGAACAGACCTATAACACTTTACGTGCTGGCTCATTAAATAAATCAAGAAAGAAGTTAATAACCCAGTGACATGGTGCACATACCCATTCCAATGAAAACGTTCTGAGTTAATGCTTTATGGTCAGATGTTAACATATTTGAAGACTAACACTGTGCTGAACTGTCCAACTAAACAGTTAGCTGGTCGCACTGTTGATTTTAAGTAAAAAGTCCATAAATTGAGATTTTAGATATTGACAGTGTTTACATAAGCACCCCAAACCAAACCCCAAGGACTCTTAAGCAAACAAGACAGAAACAATATTTACACAGGCTGGGCAAAAGCACTGCTCTGGGAGAGCTAGCAAGAGGTCTGCTGCAATGCTGTGAATATGCAAATCACTGGGCTTATTAACTCAAGGAGGGAATGCACTACTGTATCAAGAGATCACACGTATCTAATAATAGCACTGTTGTTTTACATTACACACAGTGATACATAATATGACTTATAATCACTTGCTTAAAAAGGGTATATCAGAGGATAAAATGACACTTCAGTTTGGAATGAACAGCAGAACCAGAGCAAATGTCACATGACATTATAACAGATCGCTCTATTCAATTACCATGAATTATTACTGGGAATACAAAGAACAGTATTTCTATCATTACTGTGAAACCAAAGTACTATATTATGAAATAAACAAAAGTGTTTATCAACGAACTTGGAATCTCTGTATCAGTCAGCAAACTGCAAAGTCTTTTTGGGATAAAAAAGGTGATGTATGAGACCAGATTAAGCACTTAAAGGTTATGTAGGTCACATCATTCTCTCCAGGGGATTTCAGAATTTATTAAACTCCGGGATGAATAACGGATGGTTAGTAGAAGATCAATGGCAATACAATCTCATTAAATCTCCACAGAAAATAGTGATTTTGTTGTTTTTTTATCCTTTGAGTGTATATTCTTACTGACTGAACTGTAGAAAAACTAAGCCCTTTAGGCACTACACATCAATGTATTAAAAAAAACATGGAGACTCAACACCTTCCCTCCTGACTGATTAAACAGATGTTTTAAATAATGGAAACCTCAATATTATTTGAAATGAGAGGAACACTTTTGATAACTGAAAAATTCAGAACAAATACCATTTTATCTGGAAAGCACTCTGTTATGTGCAAGTCATGATTTCTTTACTAAGTAAAAACAGGCAATCAAGGATAAAACTAATTCAGAATAGAAAATGGATTAAGTACCAATGACTTTATTAGAGCAGATGTAGATACTATGCGCATTTAGACACAAAAAAACAATATTACTGGAAATAATCAAGCCATAACCTTCTGAAGCATTAGCAATAGTATTTGATCTTTCCAGAATACTATACAAACTACTTCTGTGTCCAATAATCCAAAGCCCTCCAGTTAAATAATCATCATTATATCATTACTACTTATTACTGAACATGAGAGCATTATCATATGATGATAGTTTAATCCAAAGACTAAAATTACAGTAACATGGTAACTGTAACCTGCTCATACCCTGGTCCCAATCACATCTCTAAGCAAGAGTACACAGCCAGTGCTGAAAAATCGGGTGCCTATTCATAAATACCTCTCCATTCAGAGAAACATTACAACAAGCTTATTTTGGATTTGATTTTTGGATATGTCACAGTAACGCATACTAAGGTTACCTTGACAGAGCATCTCCAAAATCAAAAACAAGCCCTCTAAACTCCTTCCCCAGACATCAGCCTTCCAGGTACTGAGCAGTCTCATATCTGCAGCACATAAAAACACACTGACAGTGTGATTAGCCTGTGCTGTTAGAAAAACAAAACCTCACAAACACTTCACTGTACGATTCCCTAAGGATTTCACTACAATCCCAGAAGAGCACAGAGTAAAGGTTTTTTTTTCTCATTCAAAATATGCATTCATTGCCAAGGACAGCAAAATGAATCAAAATTGGAATTCTTTATTTACTAAGCATTCTTAACCCATCCTAGTGATATGGCAATCCATTTACAAGAGCTTACCATTAATTTCCCAGCTAGTTATGCACACTACAGATGAGTGAAGCCAAAAGAAATGATGAAATGCCAAAAATAAAGAACATTTTCTTCCATGTGCTAAATAAATCCCCCAAAATTATGTATCTCATTCATCAAAGTACCCTTAGTGCAGTGGAAACAGAGCTTCCCCTTTTTTTTTTAAATACACTTACCTCTACAAGAACTGTGATAATGTTCCAGATAACACAAAAACCACAAAAAGTAAGGTTAAACAATAACTGACCAGTCTTGAAAGTTTCTTGTCGGTTTTCTGTTCAGTTTTAAATTCTGAAGGCTTTTTGTTTTCAGTTATTTTCACAGTAATCACTGTTTTTATCTTCCAAGTTAAGAATTTCAGATTGAAAAATGTTTGCAAAAAGACAATTCATACTTTTTAGCCACAATCATGCTCAGTACAGCATGCTGAAGAAGTGTTATTATGAACATCCTTCTATTGATGTTATTAAGACCATATTAGGATGTATAGTAATACAATACGTATATCCTGAATCTTTTCACTAAAAAAATATATGTGCAACTTTCTTAGCTCTCCTTTATAGAGGCTACAGTTTGTTAACTCAATCATACTCAATCATAACGAAAATGTAGGTAAGAGCACCTAAGAAAAAAACATTAGTTTTTTTTAAACTTACAAAGCAGAATCCAACCTGTTCAATTAACTTTGGGAGGACGCCACCAATTAATCCATTACCTTTAGTTTGGCATATATTAAAAACTAACTCTGTAGTGTGTCACTGCAAGTTCTTCAGGGCACAGTGGTTTATACAGTAGGATCATTCACATGTTCCTAACAACCACACTGCAATCTGCAGACAAATTTACTTATCATTTGTTTGGTTCCAGATTAAGGCCAGGTGGTGTGTAAGAAAGTGAGGTGAGGGTTTGTGAGAACTGGGTAGGTGAGGAGTTGAAAACTACATCTTAATACCCTTGCAGTCACACCTCTTATCACTTCCCTCTTCCATGAGATTGTGCTGCTTCACACATACAGTAAGCTGTAGTGTTTCAGATGAACAAAAAACACAATCCTTAACCAAAAAAAATAAAATCCAGGAGGTAAAAGACCACTGAATACAAAAATAAGGAAGCTGGCTTTGTAAAATGATTACAATTATATCGTTGTATACGGATGAACAAATCTTAAAATCTTCAGAACATAAAGGTAACTAATGAGAGCAGGGCACTTTGTTACAGGCAGAATACATGGGCTACAGCTGTAGATGTAATGTGCATAGACAAAGGTGGTATCACTGTTGAGTCACACTCTTAATATTTCCATCAGTGGTGCTTCAATAGCTTTGCTTTAAAACCATTAAATACGCTCAAAATCCCAATTTGATAGCACACTGGAGGAAACTAAATGAAGAAAATCTGAACTTTTCAACACAATAGTGTCAGTTAAAATGATTAAAACAAACATAAATTGGTTATTTGACTAAAACTGCAATTGTAACCTAAAAAAACACATTGATTTTAAATACTGCATGTATACTTTCTAGATAATTGTTGTCTGGAGTTAAAAGAATGCTTCCAGCTGGACATGTACAATTTGCATGCAGAAGTTTTATAATTTTAGCTTTCAATCGTATATAAAAGGTTCAGATATTCTCCTCCCATTAGTAACATTCATGAAAAGCAGGAAATTGCTAAAAAAGCAGAAAAGGAAGAACAGAATGTGGTTAAGTGGGATCTTTCATCACAGGAGACATGAGGTCAAAATAAGGTTACAGTATATCAGTAAATGATAATAAGTGTTAAAGGAAGAGCAAGCAATTAAGCAACACAAGTCTTAAATTAAATACATATTAAGTACCAAATACTAAATTGAATAAATGTGTTGCACTCAATCCCACCTGCAAATAATTTTGCAACATTTACAGAACATACCTACACAAAATGCTGTGAAAACAAAATATTCTTATTAACAAAGGAATTTACATTTCTCTATCATACCATTGAATTTAATAAAACATGAATCACAAAATACTGAATTCCACAATAACAGATTTATCAGTGTTCCATAAAATTTATCTTTGGTTAAATCTTTGTAGTCCTCATCTAATGGAAATCTTAGATGGGGAGAAAAGGACTCTTGGTCTTTTGGCACCTTAGCCAAAGTTTGTCTTTGAAATTCCCAGCCATGGCTTAAGCCTATATGACCTATATGACGTCTTACTTGAAAGTAATCAGCCACTAGAAATTGTTGGAAACATGGTAATATCGTCATGTAACAATAGGTTTCACGTTCATGTTCATTTGAAATGAAATCCACAAGTTAGGCTTTTGACTTCATCTGGAAAGACCAAAAGAATAAGAAATAAGTAAATCCAGTTTTACACACTGAACACAGGATAAAAAAAAAAAGCTTTCTCGGTTTTGTAAAAAACGTACACAATCACCATGCTCACTAGAAGACATGAATTCCAGTTTAACAGCATATTTGGCACATAGAACTCCCTCCACCTCTGTGGAGGATTTGTATGGATTACTGTTCAAAGATTTTTAAATCTTCAAAAGATTAGCTGTTTTACAATGGTTCTGTGCAGTATGATGAAACTACAGGGTCAGTGACACACACATAGAGTGTGTCTGAAAAAATGCATTTTAAAACCTCAAGAACATTTATAAAATAATTAAAAAAAACTTTCACAGTATGGTACACTTAAGTCCAGCATAAACGAAAAGTATGTTCAGGTTTGCAATAACCTGACGTTTTCAGTGGCTGTCCCTCCCAGAGATTACCAATCACACACCCTCACAGTCACAAATATTAGAGCCACAGTACAGACATGAAAGAGCCTGAAGGCTGGGCAACCCTGTCTGGGTGAGGTGGCTTTAATACAACTGCCCGTCTCTGAAGGCAGAACTCCTGTCAAGAAAAGGCTTTGACAGTACACTGAAGTGACATGCGAGTCTGAATGACTGGGCCTTGACCACATTATGAAGTACAAACAATAACTTTTCTTCTCCACTAACGCAATGCAATGAGGCCATTTTCTTAATATTCTCATTAACTCTACACACTATCCTGGCATAGCTCCCATCCCCCAATGTACTCTTGATAGACATCCCTATTGTTCACCAAAACACCTTCTCAGTGTGTCTCATATCCCTTCTGTAATAAATAATAATAATAATAATAATAATAATAATAATAATAATAATTGCTTACACTTATATAGCGCTTTTCTGGACACTCCACTCAAAGCGCTTTACAGGTAATGGGGTCTCCCCTCCACCACCACCAATGTGCAGCATCCACCTGGATGATGCGACGGCAGCCATAGTGCGCCAGAATGCTCACCACACATCAGCTATTAGTGGAGAGGTGAGCAGAGAGTAATGAAGCCAATTCATAGATGGGGATTATTAGGAGGCCATGATTGGTGGGAAGGGCCAATGGGAAATTTGGCCAGGACGCCGGGGTTACACCCCTACTCTTTTCAAGAAACGCCCTGGGATTTTTAATGACCACAGACACTCAGGACCTCGGTTTTACATCTCATCCGAAGGACGGCCCCTGTTTACAGTATAGTGTCCCCATCTCTATACTGGGGCATTAGAACCCACGTGGACCACAGGGTGAGCGCCCCCTGCTGGCCACACTAACACCTCTTCCAGCAGCAACCTTAGTTTTTCCCAGGAGGTCTCTCATCCAGGTACTGACCAGGCTCACACCTGCTTAGCTTCAGTGGGTTGCCAGTAGCAAGAAGATTCTGTAGCAACCATCCCAACATTCACAGAACTCTCCCAACATAGCTTAAAAATGATCATGTAATAAATAAAAATGATGGATATTTAAAGTTGTTCATTGCAGGCTTTATACTATGAAGTATACTGTATAATATTTATGAAGGGGAAGTTGGCCATACTGTATATTATACATTCATACCCACTCTCCACAATGGATGATAAAACACTATAGCACAGTAAAAAAGCTTATGATGAAGCCAAGCACTGCATAAACAAAGTGCTCTCTGAAATTCCTTGCTCTTGTACTGGTCCATCATTAACCTTTATGACATTATAATTTATAGCCTGTAAAGATCAAACTGAAAACATATCTCCCTAGTTGAACAGATCACAAGCAAACAAGCCATTGTTAAAGGAAAATGCAACAGGGCAGCTGTGTGCATCCTCGAAAACAATCCAAACAAAAATAGGTAAAGTACTTTAACTTTTTAGTTTAAATAAAAAATCCACCATGATTGAGACACCTCACAAATAAAATTTAAAAATAATTCAGGTTATCAGATGAAAGTGACTGAACTACACATGTATATATGTATATACTGTACTGTATATAACCCAAAACTACAAGAGATCTGCAACTTTAACGCACTCATTTACGTACTGTACCATAATTGAAAACGTATTTGCCCTCAACTGAGAATCAGTCTTTCAAGGTCATTTAAGGTAGACAACAAGAAACTAGACATGCCTGTCAATAGAAAGATTTGACAGGAACATTTTACCCACTCAGCACTAAAATTAAACATTGGGGAGAATGAAACACCCTATGTACACTGTGTAATATGAATCATTCTTCATTTCTGACAGGCCTGTTGTAACCAACGAGCACTGAGTTAAGGGCAATGCAAAGATTCACCTTCAATACTTACCTCTAAAATGCTACTTAAACTTGAAAGTCCTTAACATCTTTTGTTATTCTCTTAGAAGCAAAAGCATTTCATGTTGTTTACCAATTTGTTACATAATATTATATAATCACAGAAAAATAGTATTGTTGTTAATTCCATTCCCCAATTTTTAACGTGTTCCCTAATCTCCTCTAATTACTCTTTCTAGTGAACAGTAAATTATAGCTTGTAGAATTATGTAGTCTAGTTAGTCTATCAGCACTTAATTGCACAGCATGTTTAAATACAGTACTAGCATTACTACTGACAAATACAGCTGGATATGGACACCTTTACTTTCCACAGCATCTGTCTCACAATTTAAAAAACCCTCTTAATAAAGAAACCTCATAAAAATATCTTAAATTTCTTCATAAAAACATGACCACTTATAAGGTCAAAGAAATTTCCAAAATGAAATGCGACAGAAGCCTTTATACTGTAGATGTATAGTTTATGCTGTGTAGGGAATAGGTCAAAACTGTCAACTAGATTAACATTTTTATTTTATTCCTTCACTATGTAGGAGGGACCTGTCTTGCAGGACTGAAATGCTGAAATTTGTCTTCAGGTGTGAACATATTTGTCATAACAACTCAAAGCAAAGAAATTGGTTTGGATGAGTTTTTGGTTTAATATTACATACTGTATAAAAAGAGCTTTCATTGTAACTGCTTTATTACAATCAACAAAATTGCTTCTTAGCATAAACACTGATCATTTTTTATACAATTTAGATCTGATTCAATTAATTAATTTGGAGCTCAGTAGAAGCAAATCGTAACTGGTCTTGGAAACAAATATCGGCTACCATACCTGCCTTCTGAATCTATGGATGTTCTTTTTGTGAAGCACTGACTTGCTGTCAGCAAGATAAGACACATTTCCATAATCTTTACTGCTGCATGGGATATAATAATAAGAGTAAACTTACATTTTTATGTTGAACATTTATATTTTACCTTTTCCCCATAAAGTAGACATGTAAATTTTAATATTTTTCAAACACTTCCAGAGGCAGTAATGGTATTTTAAAAAATAGTATGGCAAAACTTAGTATCTCTGAAAACACTCTTTAAAGGCACTGTTAATATTTCATGTAAAAAAACCTTAATTAAAAACTGATTCAGTCTACTTCCAAACTAAAGCTGTAAAAATGTGATACTGTTTTTCAGAACTAAAAAACAACACAAGGATATACATCATATATCCAAATGATGTAACATTTTTTAAATAAAGGTTTTGAACACAACTATCCTCATAGCTTGTTATAATTATGGCTGCTGGTGCTGCTGTACATGCCATTGTGTGTTTCAGTGTTGGCCTCCTAGGTAGATACATCTGTTCTGACCAAACTATACTATTCTCCTCCCCACATGTCTGGATGGTGCCCGAGCTGGACATGGATCCAAAAGTGACATCACGAATACAGCTATCATTTAGGAAGATTTGCTGGTCTACAGAGAACTGCGTGGAATACTGGCACACAGAATTACATGATGGAAGTCTTAATACTCCACATTTAGTACTTTTTTAGAATTGCATAATGTTAGCAAGCCCAGAGGGGTTGGGCAGCCAGTTGACCTCGGACCCCTAGAGGTTGTTTTTTTCTCCTTACAGAGGAGTTTTTGGTTCCTCTCCTCCATTGTCTTCTGGCTTTTTCTCTTTCTGTATTGTAATGTCATGTACTGTCACACAGCTTTCTTAAGTGCCTTGGGACAACCTTGTTGTGAAAGACGCTTTATAAAAATAAATTTGGATTGAACTGAAACCTCACCATTTTGTAAAAAACCTTCCAACTAAATCAGCTTATTCCAATGGGACACTTAAATAAGTCATACCTTTAAACTGTAGTTATACACATATTTTAATGAAAAAACACTGATGTCATTATTTGATATAGCAAATCTGCAGGTGCAAGGCAAATAAACAATGAATAGTTATTTGTTTCTGTTCAAAGTTAAGCTTTAAGAAGAAGTAAGTTTCAGCATGAGTTCAAATACAAAGAGAAAAGCAGATAATGAAAGACAACAATTCAAGAGACATGAGAGAGAATCCCAGTGTATTACATGTTCATAGATAATATCAGTTCAGAAAGAATATTTGCCACCATTATGAAATCAGTAACAATGGAAAAATACATTTTGGGAGAGAAGCACACATGACATTGGTCAAAGGTTTAAATGTAAAAGCTCTTAGTGAGCAACAAATGTGATTTAAAGCTACAGCATTTTAAGGTTGGACACATCATACAAAGCCTGTAATTAATAGAGAATCATGTTTCATTGAAAAATGTTAAGGTTGTTAAACAATAGTCATGACTTGTCACATTAAATGATTGTTCAAAAGAATAAGTAAAACAAAAGATAAAATTTAACCAAATTAAAAACAGATCAATCTTGTTTTTTTATTTTTCTACTGTTTTCAATGACCACATTGTAGATTATAGATGTTACTTTTAATTTTTGTACAATCCTTTGATTTTTTTCTATGAATGTGAAACTTTTTTCTTTGTATGAACTCCCTGATTAACTTATGTTGCCCATTAGTGCAAAGTATTTTGGCATTTACAAAGCCCTTTTGTCATTGGACAGCAGGTACAGTGGGTTTGAAAAAAAATCTGTATAATAACTAATAGAACACAGTGTATGATTGGCAGTTTGGTAGGTTTACTTAAGCAAAGTGATATTGACACAACTGTGTTGCACAGTCTCATCCATCAAGAGGCTCTATGAGGGAAAACTGTCTGAATGAAGCAATGGGTAGTTACTACATTTGATCAGAGCTGGAAATAAAGCACAGAAGTGCTAAAGCCTGTACAAACTTTCTAAATTTCTTATTTCCATTGTGCCATGCCTGATATTTGTGGCAGTGCCATCCACCTATCAGCATCATGAACATATTCTAAAACACCCGAGTCTGACCCATCCATGCCTAGAACATTTTCCCCTGAATCATTGAGGGAAGGTTATACTATAACGTGTACTGCATAATAAGATGTATATTTTACTTAAATGCTGAAATAATTCAGTAGTACAGATTCTTCTAATGCTTATTTAAGTAGAAGTTCAACTAATTTAGCTACATACAGATAGTATTTCAGTGCCTCAGTGTAACATGCAGAAAAACTAAGGTTGCTGCTGGAAGAGGTGTTAGTGGGGCCAGCAGGGTGCGCTCACCCTGCGGTCCATGTGGGTCCTAATGCCCCAGTATAGTGATGGGGACACTATACTGTAAACAAGCGCCGTCCTTTGGATGAGACGTAAAACCGAGGTGCTGACTCTCTGTGGTCATTAAAAATCCCAGGGCGTTTCTCAAAGAGTAGGGGTGTAACCCCGGCATCCTGGCCAAATTTCCCATTGGCCCTTACCAATCATGGCCTCCTAATAATCCCCATCTATGAATTGGCTTCTACTCTGCTCTCCTCCCCACTGATAGCTGATGTGTGGTGAGCGTTCTGGCGCACTATGGCTGCTGTCGCGTCATCCAGGTGGATGCTGCACATTGGTGGTGGTGGAGGGGAGTCCCCATTACCTGTAAAGCGCTATGAGTGGAGTGTCCAGAAAAGCGCTATATAAGTGTAAGCAATTATTATTATTATTATTATTATTATTATTATTATAACTATTATTATAACAACTAATTTATTAACCTAAAAGGTTTGGACATGTAAAACATTTATGCATAAGACAGCAGAAGAAAAACAGGCGGAGGGATTTGATAAAATGATGAGACTGCATCTCAGATGAGAAGCAAAAGCTGACATACAGTAGGTCACCCATTGATTCCCAGGAGGTAAGCTATTTGCAATTCGACATCTGTCAGAATCAGAGACAACCTAAATCCTCCTCACACCAAAGAGGTTCCTGAAAGTTACCTCTAATCAAGAACAACCAATTTCAGTCTAGCTTCTTTATCTGAAAGCCCACAGAATAAAGACACCACCAAAATGTGTTATCACTTCAAATCTACAGCTTGGCTTCACAAGTCCAGAGATGCAGGCAATCTGCACACCTACTGTATTGTAGTACAGAACACATACTTAAGGTAGACCCTGCAGGCCTGTCAACCACACCAAAACCACTTTTATGACTCAAATTGTTCACATTTATATGATGTCATCAAAACACCAGGTCAACAACCTTACAATAAGACAAAGAAATAACCTAACAACAATTAATTTGCAATGGGAATGTGTGCCTTTCAATAGTTATGAACTCTTTTTGATGACGGATTTAATGAACATTTCAGTGTTCAAAGCAACAGTGGTATGGACTTAGTAAGGTTCTCCACACATACAGTGAGGACTAAAGATTAATCAAAGCTGAAAGCTGTAATGCACAAGTGAGCTATCAAAGTCTTTAAAATTAAACCAAGCAATATTACAATGGCTGATTGAATCCTCCATGAACTACAAGTACCTTAAGCAACAATGTGTATTTGAAAACTAAAAAACATTTTAGAAAACCGAAAATACAACAGTGTCATTAATAGATTGTTTCACTTTCACTCAATTTAATTTGCATAAAATATATTATTTATCTCTTAACATTGTACTACCTGTTCAAAATTTCAAACCTAAGTAGTTGAGGGAAATGTAAAGGTGGATATTCAATACGATAATTTAAAAAGCCACTATGCTCTTCACTCCGTTTATATGAAATGTTCCTTTTAGAGAAATGAATCTTGAACAGCTAAATCAAGGCCTATTTCAACTGTGAGAAAAAACTGCAAGAGGGATAAGGAGAAAAAGACCACATCCAATGTCCATAAATGCGAAGTACGACAATTAGGTAACATTAAAAAAAAACTACCTGCAAAAAAGATTGAAATGTTTATTTTATCATTTTCATCTTCCAGACCACGGGTTCCCAGAAAACCAAGTACTTGTTTGAGTTCTTGTAGGAACAAGAAGGATTTTTTCCTATTTTAAAGTTGGAAATTTTAAGTTTGGAAACATAATAGTTAAAAACTTCTTAAATGCTTGATTAAGAACTGAAATAAATAAAGAATTTAACTTGTTGATAAAAGATTCAGCTATATAACAGAGCTACAGGTGCATGGATCTCCAGAAATGGAATTGTGAATCCCTGCTGTAGGCACATACTACTTATATGTTATAAAATTATGTTTTCAAGACTAAAATGCAATTTCCAACAAACCCAATGTAAAAAAAGTATGCTGCAGCTCAACCTGAGGTGAGACTCTAAAGGGGGCTGCTAATAGCAAAACAATTTTGCTTGAAGTGTGCCAGAATTTAAATAGCCACTTCAGAATTATTTTCTCCGAGCACAGCTTTGAAATAAGGTGGGACTGCCTAGTAGATCAAAGCCAGATCACTGGATACAACCCATTAATTAAGAATTCACAAAACGGTTTGCTGTTTGCTGGTTCAGAAGCACCATTATGATTTTCAAAAATTACAAATCAAAAACTGACAAACTCCCTTTAGATCTGATGCTGATCACTGATTTCTTACTAATAAAAGTGACCGATTTTTATTTTTTACTTGGGAGCAGAGTCTGTGCATATTTTTTTTAAAATCAGTATTAGGTTCCCTGCAGCTCAACTAGTAAAGGCACACAGGCATTGCTTTTTTGGTGTGCGAGTCATGTCACTGGACAACCCTGACAAGGATCCTGCATAACTGGCACAGAGCCAGCTGGGCAGGACAAGTTTAACTTGGTCTTCTCGGCTTTCAGGGCAAAGCAGCATGCTGGCTCTAGTGATATCAGCGAGAGGTGCATCACTTCTCTCCCGTCAGGCACAGTGGAGCTTGAATGCAGTGTCAAGAGATGAATGGCTGAGACAGGTGGCCGTGTCATAGGCGTGTGCAGGTTTCTATTCTCCCCTTGCAGTACAAAATGTTGCTGCAAAGCCATCATTTAAACAGTATACAACCAGCAGGAATAACTCCACATTTACCAAGATAATGCTTTGAAGCTGTTCACAGAATGAACAACAAATGCCGGACAACTGTCCAAATGTATCAGCATGAGATACGCCTTGAAATCACTACCTTAATCATGCCCTTAAGTCCATCTGCTGAAATGTTCATGTTTAAAGATGCCTGCACCTCAGATAACCCTATCTCAAACTTGGTACTTCCAGCCCTTCAAAGACAGAAAATCCAGCATGCTACAGCAGACCGATTAGTCTTACATCTAGAAAAAGTGATCGCTCTCTAGTGTTTGATCTTGCTGTAGAAAGGATTGCTCTGTAGAAAACAGATGAATTACCAAATAATATTCCTCAAGCTACCAGCAAAATATTATCATTAAAAGAACAGATACTTATTGATCTTATATTTCACGTAAAAGCATGAAACCTATGGCAATCAAAACATTTATCGATGTAATTTATTGATGCTTAAGTGCTTATTAATTAACTGTTTTTTTACTTTCTCACTGTTTCTCAGAGCATTTTTTTCCAAGAATGGATGACATGCTTCCTGATAGCAGAGAATAAATGTTAAATTAAGATAGCAACATAAGTAAACTACCATGAAAAAAATAATTTGGAATTGTGTAGTTACTGTACAGTCAAGGCAGAAAAAGAGGCAGCTTGCTAAGATGAGGGAGATAAAAAACAGTTTTGCTGTGACAGTAGAAATATAGACTGGGTACAGCCACAAAACAGAAACAGAGCAGGCAACAAAATTAAAGGTAAACAAGACCATTTAATGCCATATGCATAAGAAAAAATACAGCCTAGCACAGTAAAGAGTCTAACTGGAAAAAAATGGCTGAATCAATTTTAAAAAAGGCGGTAAAATGTTTACTGTACAGTCACTTCAAATCTCTTTAAAGAAGAAAAAAAATGTTTAAAATGTAGCACACAGTTCAAAAAGAAGGAATAACGGCCATTTTTTAAAGTACGGTAATTATGCCTTTGTACCACCATCACATAATCCATGTCTAAAAAAAATGCTTAACATTGAAATGTCCTATTTAATACCTTTTTAATGCAGCTCAATAATATTGGCTACATTGCAACCATATGGCAATGATCTCTTGCATAACTAATGTTACATAATTATAAGCATTTTGGACGGGGATCTTGAATTTCCTTACATTATCTTAGAATACACCACAACATGGGATTTCCCACCAGAAAACAGGAAATGAACACTAAAATGTTGATTCTGAGCTCAAACTAGGGTTGATGAAAAATGTCCAAGAAAGGCAGGAAGCACTGATAAAAAAGCAGAAATCCACATAATTAAATTAAACTAAATTTGGGAAAAAAACAGTTTAGTATTACGTACAAATCTATGGCAACCAGAAGACCACAAATAATCCACACCCATGGGACCAATATTTCATATTTCTGCACTTGCTAAGTTATCTTGGCTGTTTTCTAAGGAAAATGTCCACATATGCAGTGAGGCCAAAAAAGTAACTAAAGTAAATAAACCTTTTCTCAAAAATTGCTCTACATGTCCATCTCTTAAGAGACACGAGCGGTTAACAAAAATAGAACTACGGCATACTTCTATGAAGCCCAACATATAATTTCTGCAAAGCACTTTTTTACTGTGCAACCTCCATGATGCTTAATTTACTGCATAATTTAATTTAACAGCAGGGGTGTCAGGCACATTTTTTTAAGAAACATAAATATACCAAAACAGTCTTATAAGTCCTAATAGATTTAGGCTAATTCTGGTCCCTCATTTTGCTTTTTTTGCATTTAAACTTTTTCTAACTTCATGTCCCTTAACTCTAACTCTAGTGCTCAAAGGTCTAAACAGTATTGACATTTTATTCCAGATGAGCTATTAATTAGGAATGAACATATTTCTCAAGTCAACAGAAGACCTTATCAATACATAAACAGAATTTTTAATGCATATTTTCTTACCATACTTTTTTTTTTACACAAAAATGTCCCAAAACTTGCATCGTTTTAGGAAAGCCATGACTGATTTTCATTTTTCCCTATTTGTAATAATGTATGATGGTTAGCCTCCTTAAAAGTAAAATTCTGTATTTTAAACACTTGAACTAATCTTAAGACAGTAGAACCAAGAGAAAGAAATGAGCAGAGAAAGAATCTCTGCACTCTTATGTCAAGTAGAAAGATCGATGCAAAGGAGTCTTTGATGAGGAAACCGATTGCCACTAATTCTGTCAGCACTGTGAGGCACTTCAAAATGCAGGGCTGTGGGGGTGGGTTATTAACAGATTTGTGGCATGCTTCTCAACATGATGCTTAATAACAGTAACACAACATCAGGAAAGAGATGATGAAGTTAAACTATCCATCTGCTGACCATAATTAACAAACATGAAGGGAGCCCTGAAATTCATAGGAGCGAAATAGAAGATGCAGAAAGCCAGTTAGACATGGACAGGGCACCAAGTGTTTCCCGTCAATACCTACAGGCAACAAACCACCACAATAATAAACAAGTTCCTAACTCCAAAACAAGTTTAACCATTGTTTAGTTTAACAGCTCAGTAAATAATAAAGATAACTCATTACAGCCCCCTAAAACCAGGGATTCCTGAGAGTTACGTAGTACATGTGTCCTTTTATTCTCTGGCACAGGTGACACTGGTGATGGCATAATAGTTTACATAACTACTGAAGAGATACACTTTAGAAATATATATATAATAAGTAATTTTCAGGGTTCTACTTTCTTAATCCTCCAAAATTCAATCCCTGAAATCTAAATATACAATAAAATATGACCAAAGAGAGAAAATCCAACATCCTAATAAAAATTAATCCTACCAGGACTAAATCCTCCTCTCTAAAACATGCTCATGTGTAAATGGGAACCAATTTCCCTATTCTAACAATACTCCAACAAAATAGAAGAAATGTGTTTAGCCTAAGGATTCAACAATAAAGAAAAGAGGAATTTCCATAAATAAGTCAGTCAGACTCTCTCTTATAATAAAGGTCAGAGTCTACCAATCATTACTGAGGTGATATAACTGGGAAAAAGGCTGATTCTAAGAGTGAAATGATGAACTTTTGCTTCTTCCTCCTCCTCTTTTTTCCTTTTCTTTCCTTTGTATATTTACTCCTGTATTTATCAATGGTCCATTCCTATGGAGGGTATTTTAATAACCTCCCTACGAACTGCCTGTCACTAATGAACATTTATTCTTTAAAATGGCAGTCTTAATGATTTACAGTGAAGTTAATTAACCTGAATAAACCATTAGGAACAAACTTTGATCATCTGTCTTCCTCCATGTTTACTTTTTTCCTAGCTCAAGGACATCTAGGTAAATATCACAAAACAATTTACATTGTTCAAATCAAACAGGAAAGTGCAAACCCTTGCTGAAACTCGACTGCCTCCCTCAGTCACAACAATATTTTATCAGAGAAAGTGGACTTCTTAAGCATTTCCCTAAAGAAATTCAAAGCATCACAGGCTCCTTATTTGTGTGACTATGGAAGCTTTACAGAGCTTTTCAATAAAGTGCAAATGTAATCTTTTTGTAGATATTTAGAAAGTCCAGCCTACAATCTAAAACAATGGTTACATGGAAAAAAACAATTGGACTGTTCATTTTCATAGCTTAACTGTCTCAGTTTTTTTCTTCCTTGAACTTTAATCTTAAGTGTTTTCCAGTAGGTCCAAAGCAGAACTGTTAAATTCCAATGTGGGCAACATTATAAAAATAATCGAATATTTTAATATTATACATATTATAATACGTCACAGATCATGACATGATTCCATCTCATCCACATTTACTGTGAGTACCAAACAAGTACTTGCTGTAAGTAATGCACCACACATTAAGAGTAATGTTCATATGAAAATATAAATGTAATATCCTATATAAGGGTTAAATCAGAAACAAAGATGCACTTTGTACTCTAAAAAAATACATATGCCACACCTCTTTAGCTTAGCAAACATATGACTTAATTATTGTTTTAAAATCAAACAATGAATTGTTTCCAACAAAACAAAAACAATTGAATACATTCATTTCAAGTCAATCAATACCCTACCAGCAAATTATCAGGCACAAAAAAGTTAGGTCATTATGTACCGACAGAATAAAAATCACCACATCGGTGAACAGTTTTCCTTCTGTCTTAAACTATCTAAAGGACTCTGTTCTTACAAGATGATCATTTCATCTGAATGCAAAAGCAAACTCACTTGCTTCCACAGGAAAAGACTTAACACAGTTGATTTGATGGCAGGTGTTAACGCATATCTGAGCACTCTGACATTCATTTTCCAATCAACAGGCAATAGGTGGAACAAACTATTCGATAACCACACACTTACAATCCCCCTCATTAGGAACGTGCAGGATTACCACGTGATGCACATTTGCATCACAAATAAATAGTAGGAACTTCCAAGGTGCAGAAGACTGGGACAGTGAACAGTGTGAACAGTCGATGGTTGAGCACATAGACTGTGCACAGTAAGGTGACAGAGAGGCAAAATCCACAATATACAGTAGATTACAGAATAAAAAAGCACATATGTGTATTTGTGCATGCACACATTCTGGACACCCCTGCATTCTTTTGGACCCAATATGTTACATTTTCATATGATGTAGTCTAAGTGTTTTGTGCTTTTCACCTACCAAAAAGAAACCAAAGAAGAGGAAAAAAGCTCATGGTCAAGGTCAGAAAAAACTTTTTAATTTTAGGGTTATAATCCTTTTAAGAATAATAACTTTTGTGCCGAGTCTTTAATATTGTGTCCATCTCATTATGTACCAGGCAATTAAAAAAAAGCATTCCAGAAATGGAAAATTATGTTAGAAAATGTTACATTTTAATGTTTAGAACTTGACTGGCATTAAAGATTGTTTAAATGTCAATAAAGCACTGTGAATACTTTTAATATGCAAATCCCACCCACTTCTATTCATTTAAATAAACTAAATGTTAACACAGATAATCATCTCTATCCGAGAACTCCCTGATACTCCTTTCAAGGGGACAGACCACTTACAAGAGTCACTGGGTAAATGATAATCTGTGCATAAACATCTGGGCTTGGACTGAAGATTTTAGAAATGATTACATTCCTCGAGAACAGAAGATAACACTGAATATCTTACACCAAAAATGCCAAAACATTGGAAAAATGTTTGTAAAAAAATCTGAAAACAAATATGAAAAGTAAATTAAATCTACATCGTGAACCCACTCTTACTCACAAAGGTTCAGTTTCGGGTGGTAAGATGAAAGCTGCACCATCTGTATAGATAAGCAATGATATTCTTCCTTTCAGGGTTGTTAAAGCCCTCAACCACAACTTCCGCTCTTCATCACTGTATAAATGTAGTCTTTACATCACTTCCTTCCTCTGTCAATTCTAGTTCCGGATTTCCACAAAAGATAAGCACAGAAAGAAAAACAAGTCGTCCTCTGGCAGGAGCGAAAAGGTTAAAGCCTTTCCAAATCTCCAGCCTTGCACACTGAGAACACTGTCACTGCTTTGCTCATGTTCCTCAGACATGAATAAATCCTGGCCTACGCTGCAGTCTAAAAGTATAGTCTAAAAGGGTTAGTTTAGGACCACACTGAAAAAATATCCCTCACCTACAAACATTGCATCTATGTCTCTTCTTGAAAGTTACAGGAACTGCTGTCAAGAACTTCTTTAAAAGAAAGCCCTCCAACAAAAAAAAGGGTGATTATGAAACAAAAACTGTAACATACATAACATACTGTACTGTAACATAACTGTGCAGCTGTCTTTACTATGCTGTTTTCTTGGGCAGTGGCCTGACTATAATTTGACCAAAAGATCGGCCAAAAAACTGTTAAGATTATTAGATACTAGAACAGAACAGAAAGCAGTTGTTATACAAAATGGAAAACATTTTCCACACCAGTGACACCTAGATAAAAATACTTTATAAATACAGGTGCCCTACATGGGAAGACAAAATGTTGTTCCAAATATTTCTGCTGTCATTAATTAGCAGGTTTTCATTTTTATTAACATTTTGATTTACACATTTTTCTAGTCAAATAGGTGAAGGAATCCTGCCCCAGTAAGTACGAATAAAAGTAAATTGTAAAGACTCAAACTTAAGACTTTGTAAAGGGTCTTTGGAAAGTAAAAATACATCAATGCAAACAGAACAGAATGAAAAATCATCAAATTAATGTTTTTTTGCATTTGCCATACTGCTAACAACCTCACCGGGTGGTTGGACACTCTTTCAATTAATCTATGTCTAAATCAGCTACAGGTTGAATAATACATCTACTTTATGTATTTTCTTGCATTTTTTAGCAGTTTATTCCCAGATTTTCACCACATTACAGAGGATACTACAGCCAAATCAAAATAAACTTTTTTGTTGCTCAGGAACTAAAGCATATCTTGGATGGATCCCACACAACAAACCAGTATATTAATAGTACACACACCTGCTACTACTCACTTCATTTCCAGAATTAACAGCAAGGTGTTAAAATTAAAAGCAATATTTGGTAAAATAACACTAGGTATTTTTGCCCCCATACAGTAGAAAATATCAATACATAATTTGTTGTATTTGTGTATTTCCACCATTAATATCTAGCAACAGTACACAGCTGTGTCATTGTCTCCACACACATTGCTACAAATCCTGCCATCTGTATACCTTGTCATCCATCCTCTTTATACATTTCACCTCAACTAAATTATATCCTAAGAAATGTTGCCACATCCTTGTCATGTTAAATTTCTTCTAATCTGCATGTCATCTGCCGCATACTTCCCTGCTGGAAAACAGCTGTGTCCAGACAGTAGGAAACTCCATGTGTAACAAACTTCTCTCCAAGAATGAATAAATGCCAACACAAGTATCCTCAAAGCACCCAAGATAATAGAATGATACAAGTTTTATGCAGAAGCAAACCAATTTTTGTACCTTTACACAAAATATTCAGCAAATAAACTAGGTGGCAAGGCATATTACATTCAAGCAAAATTATATTTAACCTAGTGACTTGATTATAGCCACCCTGATCTGGAAGTAACTCAGCGCGTTCCACAAGCTCCCACAGAAACCAAAGCTTGAAAGAGCTGTACACTCACACACGTTGCAGAAAGCAAGTCTATGTGCATGATATCAGTGCAATTACTGACAATTCTGAGCCAACAAGCACTGTCCTTGAGGAATGAAAAGGAAACAAACTATGATCATACAACATGCATGCATGCATGCATGAACTACACTGAATGCTGGTGAATATAATTGGACATGTTCTGCTACCATACAACCCAGAACAAAACAGTTGCGACTCATAAGATGGGCATCACTTTACTTTACGTATGCTCTATGCTCTATAGTTTTATTAACAAAACTAAAAGATTTCATGTATATTTCATGGAAAAAAACACTGAGTACCAAAATAAAGCAGCAGTTGGAGCACAACCTACTTGCTTAGCTTAGCAGCCCTTAAAATGTTTTACTATTAAGCTTGCTGTCATGCAGGATCCATACTTTCTGCAATCCTCCCTTCCATGTTTCTAGGAATGTTCTGATGAAACAGACAATTTGAGAGGGATAAAAAAATCACAATATTATGAAGCAATTATCAAATTAGGCATCACAAGAAAGCTACTATTCTTCACAAGAAATCAGTTGGTCAATAAGTATTTTGAGACTTACTGTAGATACCATACAATATCTTTCTAAATGTGTTTAATACAAATGCAATACGGACACACAACTCAAATGATGTGACACACTGACTGTCCTGTAGAAGTCTCATTGAGAAAGTAACTTTCCTTAAAAATCCACTTAAAATAGGGCACAAATGGCTTATAAATACAACCTGCCAGGTCTCAAGACAGAACAAAACCTACATGCGTCATTTGTAACACAAAAATACCAGACATATGTGACTTAACTGGCATTATATGTATTACTCTGCAAAACAAAAAATGTGGGGAAAAACAAATACCTTAACAGTAGGAGTATACATTCCATAGGCCTAAATAACAGAAACTTAACTTCACATAAATTAGCTATCTGAAATCACTTGCAACCATGATCGCCCATCCAAACTAATTAATACATTAAACAGTTTATTTGGATTACATTTATGTAGGACTTTGTGCTCAAAATAGTTTCAGTAACATTCCAACAGGATATGCAATCTATACACTAAACACAACCACTTACACAGCACAGTTTATTTTTAACATCTATTACTGAAAAAATACTGACAGCACCTGATACCTTTTCCACTCTTTGAACTTATTCTTCCGCAGTTTGAGATCAAGTAATAAACAAATGACAGGTTTTCAAGTCAAAACTCTTGCCACCTCTCCAACAAAACTCCAGCAAAACATTGGTATAAAATAGAAAGTAAACCATTTTCCATACCAATTAAACAGTCACTGAAAAATTACAGTAGGTACAGGGGACCTCATCTTGTGGTTATGCCAAACCAGACTGTTATTTCTTTAATAATGGGAAAGTGTGCCCTCTACCCCGCGGTGTCTAGCTTTACAGAGGAGCCCTCTCTTCATGGCAATCACAGGGCACGTTCACATCATCACAGTGCTTCAAAGCACCCGGAATATTGGCACTTGTCTCGGTTCCACACAACACAGCGACCCCTCACCCACACAATCTCAGCATTAAAACAAACATACCTGACATAGAATGGAGGTGAGTAATTCATATCTGAAGCAATCACATCCTGTAAATCATTTAAATCAGATAAAGAGGCTACTTGTGAATACTCTTAAAAGGAAAGGATACAGCCTCAAAGCTCCATTTTGGGTCCCGATGGCCAAGATTTTCTGCACGGGGTCAAATGCCATTGATGAAGGTTGATAGGGGAATCCATGTCGCACCGTCTGGGGATCCATTCACAAAGGGACAACAAAGGGGTAAGAGAATAATCCCATTTTTAATTCAAACCCTTTTGCTTGCTGTAAATTAAATCATACATTATGCATTCAAATTGGAAAAAGAAACAATCATACTTGATTGTATATCTCAAATGTACAAAAGACAGCCTTAAGCCCTAAGGGGAAAAGATTAACTGTTAGAGAAAAGGGCTTTCTAAAGCAGAAACGGCTCAAGCACATTTTGCAATATTTTCAATTCCTATGCAGTTTGCCTCCACGTTTTTCAAACGATTTAGTGTATATTCAGATTTTAAACAGAGATACAGCATAAAGTAACTATTCCAGAGTTAAATGGTTAGCTGTGAAAAAAGTTTTAAAGAAAGCACTTTTCATGGAGAGCAATATCAAAACTATTCCTGCTTTAATAAAATACGTTAAAAAATGAATCAAAATGCCTAACGCTTGCGTTCGTTTTTCAAAGGAACATTAAACTTGCGGCCTCCGTTTTATGAGGCGTATTTTGTTTTTAAACTGGATAAGCTACTAAAGCATATTATGCAATTAATTCTCTTCTCAATAACAAACACCAGCTCTCCTGCAGCAGTGTTGTGTTGTCAGTACATTGCGGGCTGTGTACCACTGTGCTACAGGCATGGATTTCGCCAGTATAGTCTTTTCCATTTAAAAACATTTTAGCCCCTTCATGCACGTCCCTTTTTATTCGCATTATTAGTACCATGACTGTTAAAATATTTATGCTCAATTATTTAGGTTTGCTCTAATCTTTAGACCATTGATGTGCAGCATCTGTAATCTATTCATGTGCTACGCCTCCCCCCGCCTCGGCTCTATGTTCACTGATGATTGCCATGGAGAGAAACGTCATCAACAGACTCTTCGTATGTTGATACTGTCATGGGGTAATTTAATACGCTCTTATGTAACAAAACCAATCTCCCTAATATGCAGTTTTCTGCTGTCGTTTTTCCCCGACTATAAATACAGTATAATCAATATCGCAAACAGACTTACATGGAATCATGTAAACACAACATTCCCAAAGGAGTTACCAGTCGGTTCCTTTTAACTGTTAGAACCATCAAGGGCCATCTTGCCATTTTAATCCTTACATTTCGCAATGTTTTTGTTAGTATAAATTTTGTAGTATCTGGAGATTTTATGTAAGTGTAGGAACAACACAAAACGTTAATTTCATCATTTTTATTCCTGGTTGTTGTAATAGTGGGGTTTTTTTGGGGGGTGTTTGTACATTTTTATACACTAAATTTTGCAAACTATTATAAAGAAACAAGTAAACATTTAGACCATTACCTGCTATTGTTATTACAACTACTTAGTTTTATTTAAGATACTAAATTTATCTCTGAACCAGCTTTCCACAACTGAAATCCTGTGCAATAACGTGGGGATTGTTAGAAAACTATACCCCCAAAACGTTTATCTAACGTGTCTGGAATGATATGCAATAATGGTCAGTTTTTGACATTGTATTATTGTGTTGTTTTGCATTATTACAAATGCTCGATGAATAGGAGGGGGCGAGAGAAAGTCTACTCTGCAAAATCATCTCGTTGAAGGTGTAAATAAAGATCAAGAATTCTTCAGAGTAGATTTACTTTCGGCAGGCGTGTGCAGGATAGTTAAACTGAATGCAAAAATGAAAAAGACAGCTCGTCCTATTCAGTGTCAATACACACAATGCGGATGTATTACCCAGCTGTACAGTCCCCGCATAGTGCACTAGCCTCCCATTTTCCAGTGTGCACCTTAATCCCAATAGTCGTTAAAAATAACTAGCTACATACGATTTTTTAAAATAGTGAATGACTCAGAAGTATTGTAAAAACAGTGCGTTCCCTTTCCTTTACACGTTTTGATCAAAGCTTTTAAAATGTTTTGAACGGATATGAAGTGAGGAAAAGTACTATTTAAATCACTGCCCTATTTCGACTGCATTTAGAGTCGTCTTCTGTAGGCTCTATAATGTGACAAAACAAAACGTTTTCGTTGAAATTTTGAAGGGGTTTATAAGCATTTGCCATTTGTAATGCAAAGGCCAGAAAGTAGTGGTGGCATGTGTCAACCACATGACTTAAAGATTCGTATTTCATAGCAGACTTCTATGTTATATCAGGTTGAGCAAGGAAAGTCAACTACAACCTTTAATCGTTTCAAGTCCTAAATGCAATGACAATGCAACAGTCAACGATTTTATAAAGTTACAGTTAATATCCTTTTATATGTCAGGGTGTAAACGTTGCACTGTAATAATTTCATAAACATTCTGGACTACATGTGTAGATGAGCTATTTAACCATGACTGTGTATTTCACATTAATTGCACACGTCAAATATCTGGCTATCCTGCGTGTGCTGTTCAGGCGAATTAAAATAACAGGTATACTAGCAGAGTCGGTTACACTGCTGTAAGACCGTAGTAGTTTGCGGTGCAGTTACTGCTGTTAAATGTATTAATTTCCTCGGAAAGCTTTGACATTAATTTCCCTGGTAACGTGATACCGAAAGCTAAATTGAAAGGAGAGAGATTTCTGAAATGCAAATATACCCACACAGTGATTTGTTCTAATACAGTAGAGTAAAACGTCAGATTCCCCACCTTGCAGAGCTGGAAATGCTCGGATTGGAGAGTCTCCTGGATCAAGTCATTCTCCCTGTTTCCAGGTTGAGTAGATGAAGAGGAGGATGAGACCGCCGTCAGGCCATCCAACACCTTCCTGATGTTGAACTTCTTCATTTTTCCCCCACAAAAACACAGAGACGAGGATGGACCACAAAAATGAGCTAAACAGAACCACCAGTTAGACGGACAAGGGGGAAACAGCCACACAGACGCACACTCGCTCTCTTCTATTTTATTCTGTACATCTCACATGTTAAGAGTGTGTTGTCACTGCAGTCTCCATGACAAATTGTGCGACCGCCACCTTGCAAATTCTGAAAGCCGACGAGCTGCTGGAAGAGTATTTATTTGTAATTTGTCTGTGGCGTGTCGATGCGATCCTCCCTAACTCCGTCTATCTCCTTCTGCGTCTGCTGTTCTGTCTTCGCTCCCCTTCTCTTCCCCCAGCCAACACGGAAACGCAGCTGCGGCGAAGAGCCTGCGCATTCAGAGCAGCACCCGGATGTGTAGCAGAGTCTCTACTGCTGCCTGCTGTCGGAGGGGCTCGTATGCTGCACAAGCAAGTGGAATAGTCCTAGCGTCAGGATGTGCTCTATTGCACCTGAAACAGAAGGGGAGGGGATATGCAGAAGATCACCGAGGAGCAGTACAACTTCAGCTACTAGCCGTACCTATTTTACATTTAAAACTCAAATTTCTGCAATACCAGTGTCATGAAAATTATCTGTTATTAAGGTCACTAACGCTAACATCTTTAGTAAAGCCCTCTTAAGACATTGCAGTAAAATAAAAACACTTTATACATAGAATTGTCGTAACTACCTGTACTGTACGTTTAATCCTTTTTTGTTTACCAACACAGAATAGAGAATGCAAGCGCATTAAACTTGCACAAGACGTTGATCATGTAACATATATAAAATAATATTAATGTAGCCAGGCGTTTAAATTAGGGTTTCTCGGCTAAAGCTAAAATACATTGTAAACTTTCTACTTTGTCTATTGAAATGATCAAATTAATTGGTTCCTGTAACAGACGTTTGTATATAGCCCTTCAAGCTAGAACGTTATTCTAGGAAGGTTAGAAAATATATAATTGGTTAGTTTTGTTGTTGTAAAGAAAGCAACTTTTATAGTAAATTATTTTGATACTTTTTGGGGCACAATTTGTGGACTTCAGATCCAATTGGAAAACACAAAATAGTGTGTGATTACAACAAAAATCAAGTAAAGTGTTTACCACAGTGAGAGGAAATAAACAGCAAAAAACATAATCTAAAACTTTGTAGAATTCAAAGGAAACAAACACTGCTATTAGCAATGAAACTGTTATAAATGTGATTATTAACCAGACAACAATGAACAGTTCACATAAAGACAGTAGTTACTTGTTAAGAGAAAAGGGCAGAAATACCTACAACAACATAATCCAGGTTATATACCTGTGTACAGGTATACACATATACTGTTTTTGATAAGTGATTTCTGCTTCTGATGTTAATGGTTTATAGATAGGCTTTTAAGGTTGGAGAACTAATAATGGAGTGAATGGGATCACATTCCCAAGACTAATTGAAGAACCAATACATGGTGCTTCTGAATTTGACAGTATAAACCTGTGGTGGCTGTTCTGACAAAATATTTTTTAGAACAAATCAAATCTGGTAAGAAGCTTTAAAAATGCTTTTCAAAGAACATGGGGGATGAGGAAAAAGATAGTAGCAGGCTCATCCGTACTTTCGCTGACTTCCTTAGTTTACTCTTCTTCTTGGTTTTGTATTCACTGTATCAGTTCAGCCCCTTTCCTCATAGTCACATGCCATTTCCTTTAGCTCCTGATTATCCACTTTTTTACAGCCATCATCTCAGACATGCAGTAAACCAGACCAGCAACTAAGATAAGCACTGCAAATGAGTGAAAGACTTCTCTTCATTCGGATTTGAAATTGCCTACCTACCTAGAAAAAAAGTACTATATGTGTTTGTCCTCAAAGCTTGTTCAAAAATGAAATCAGTGGTGGGACCTCACCATAATGTTGTCAGGTGCTTTATACAATTTCTAACTGTGTTCTTAAAAAGGCATCCGAATGTGCCAGTGGTAACAAGCAGCTACAGAAATTACTGTATACAGCCTCGTTATCCTTTTCTTAAAAACAGCAATTCCAAAAGCCATCATACTACTGATCTTGATAACCACTGTCTTGAGGTCCTTACAGTCTGTTTACAGCTACTGTAGGTCCTAGCATTGTTCACATGTGCAAATACTAAATAAAAACACATCTGAAAAGCCACTTAAAAGGTGCCAAAAGTTCATGACAGTGTAAATGCACTGAAAGAGATCATCACTTCCTAATAAATTATGGAAAATGCATACATCATCCTCACCTGAACCTTATCCCAAACTAACATTGGCACTGTAGAAGAGCTGCTCCAGACACTCACTCACAAGGAAGATGTGCAAAAGGAAGTGTTACATTTCAACCTTCTAGGAGGTCTTTGGGTAATGGAAAGATCCAGAGGTAACCCACCCAAAACCAAGAGAATTGAACCCAGATGCTCAGGGCTATGTGGTAGCAGCACACACCCACCACAACACTGCTACTCCAATTATGGAAAATACTTTTCAAAATACATTTAAATAATGCACTATTTTATTTCACCAGTTTTATTTCACTTTACACAATATACACAATTCTGTATTATGGTTAATACACCTATTGAATTTCTTATGCATTTGCACGCCTTTGTCCCTCTGCTCCCTGCTGTAGTACAAGCTTTCTCAGTCACTGTAGAAGGCTAGTACAACATTCCCTGTAGTGCCCTTTCAAAGAACGCTGAGAGATTTGCTAGTCATACCCAGCCACTTTCAAAAGGAATGACTCATCCTGCACTCCATAGAAAATTATATTTCACAAAACCAACATTTTAAAAATAAATTCTGGCCTATGGCAAGGGTGAACTTATCAGCTGGCCCTTCGCATCCACAGGAGGGTAATGCATGAATCAATGTTATAGGGCAAATGCTAAACTGATTTCTAGGTGTATTCCTGTATTTCTCAGTGGAAAATATTCTAGGTCAAAGAAAGGCCACACCGTTTTTGAGTTCAAGAACAAAATGAGTTAGAGACCCACTGCTGAATGTTAGGTGGACGAGAAATGAAGTAAAGTAAGGCTGTCTTGCCATATATTGTGTTAGTCACCTGTATGTGTTACATTATAGCTTTTCTGAAACTCCAGATTGCAATTGACCCTGCTCGTTCAGAAGCTCTTCCAACAGTCCACATAGACTGGAGAATTGCTAATGTACTACACATAAGCAAAAGGAGTAAGAAAACCGAACCAGGTAATTGTAGATTACTGAAATTAACCTTTTTAGTCTTGAACAGAAAAGATTACAAGGGGACTTTACACAAGTATGCAAAATCCCAAAGTCAACCCAGAACATTTCTTCTCAATGAACAATGAAACATGAACAAGAGGGCATAAGGGGAAACTAAATGGAAGTGCCTTTAAAAGCAGGAACAGATATTGTAGCACTTGGCATATATATTTCTATACACAGCTGTTGATTTTTAATCCACTTTTTGTCATGTATTTTTTTGTTAACTGAGAAAAGAGGCACGTACCTTGTGCAGCAAACTTTCCAACCAATCATTCTTTGTACTTCCAAAATCTGTCTGAAGTAGAGTTTAAAAAACTAAGAGTTGGAAAAAATGCCAATCCTAACTGGTGATTCAACACTTGTTTAATAATTTGCTGTGATTCTGCTAAAGAGGAGGTATTTAAACAGGTCATACCCAGTCTCCTTATATTTATGGACACATGATGTTGGCCTTACAGGCCATCAGGGATCACCACCTCAAAATGCAATACTGAATTCAGTGAATTAAGTTAATAGATTTCAATAGATTTGAATGGGTAAAACATAATGCAGCCTTCTGTTTCATGGCCCATCTAGTATTTCCCAATACAACTCACTTTAGGTTGTGGTTTTTGTGCCACAATCAGTTTTTGGGAGCCATTTATTAATAGAAGAAAACCATATAGAGCAACGGATTCCAACTAAATCCTCCTTCTAGAACAGCCTCCTTTTACAAGTCAAAAACAGTTCAATACATTTCAGCACCTCCCCAATTCACAACACCATAGCCACTCTGAGGCTTCAGATACCACACTGTGCATTCATAATAATGACAAAAGTTACAAAATGCTGCACAATTTAATTGTTTGTTACAGTGGTGGTAGCATCTTCAGAATGTTAACTATATTTGGAATATTTGTGGAATATTTTATGAAGTAAAATTCTTCTTAAAATTTCAAACAAGCATGTGGCACTTTGATTTTAGACAATAGTTTTACAGATTTTGTTATTATGTTGTAGCTCACGGTGGTAATGATACAAATCTAGAAAGTGGTAATGCAGAGATTAGTAAGAAATGTGAATTAATAAACATTAATTAAAAGTACACTTACACTTAAAAGTTTTGGAAAAGGAGTTGGAATTTATTGGAGATAATGTAGAAAATCTAATGCATGTTTTTATGTGTAGAAAAAACACATTTTATCAAAATTTTCAAAACATTTTTTTTACAGCAGTTAGTCAATCCTATTGTCTTGACAAAAGACAGCTGTATGCTCTTGTATTCCATTCTGTGTAGGCTTTGATAAGACTTCAATGTCTATGGAGGCTATTGTGCTAACTAGCAGTCTAACTTCAGTGCATCGATGTCTAATATGGGCACAAAAATATCATTTTACTTGAAATATTTAAGTACAACAAAATCTTAGATTCTTTAAGGTCCTGTGCTTAATGTTAATATTCCTAAAGCAGAGAAAATGATTTATTTTGAATAATCTGACTAAGGTTATAGTATAAAAGGTGCCACTTCTCTGTGACATATGTATTTTTTTTGCATAAAGAAAAATTTTCAATCGTTCCTTTTATTTCCAACTATTATGAGAACTTTGCACAGCCCCAAAGACATGTAGATCAAGACAAGGGGTAAGACACAGTTTTCATCAAGCTAGCTGTTGATTTTAGCTAAGGACATGGTTGTATATTTGTGGTCAAAGAAATGTGCAAGTATTATTTTATCTTGCGTGCTACAGTGCCTTGCGAAAGTATTCGGCCCCCTTGAACTTTTCAACCTTTTGCCACATTTCAGGCTTCAAACATAAAGATATAAATTTTTTATTTTATGTGAAGAATCACCAACAAGTGGGACACAATTGTGAAGTGGAACGAAATCTATTGGATTTTTGAAACTTTTTTAACTAATAAAAAAATGAAAAGTGGGGCGTGCAAAATTATTCGGCCCCTTTACTTTCAGTGCAGCAAACTCACTCCAGAAGTTCAGCGAGGATCTCTGAATGATCCAATGTTGTCCTAAATGACTGATGGTGATAAATAGAATCCACCTGTGTGTAATCAAGTCTCTGTATAAATGCACCTGCTCTGTGATAGTCTCAAGGTTCTGTTGAAAGCGCAGAGAGCATCATGAAGACCAAGGAACACACCAGGCAGGTCCGTAATACTGTTGTGGAGAAGTTTAAAGCCGGATTTGGATACAAAAAGATTTCCCAAGCTTCAAACATCCCAAGGAGCACTGTGCAAGCGATCATCTTGAAATGGAAGGAGTATCAGACCACTGCAAATCTACCAAGACCTGGCCGTCCCTCTAAGCTTTCAGCTCAGACAAGGAGAAGACTGATCAGAGATGCAGCCAAGAGGCCCATGATCACTCTGGATGAACTGCAGAGAACTACAGCTGAGGTGGGAGAGTCTGTCCATAGGACAACAATCAGTCTTACACTGCACAAATCTGGCCTTTATGGAAGAGTGGCAAGAAGAAAGCCATTTCTCAAAGATATCCATAAAAAGTCTCGTCTAAAGTTTGCCACAAGCCACCTGGGAGACACCCCAAACATGTGGAAGAAGGTGCTCTGGTCAGATGAAACCAAAATCGAACTTTTTGGCCACAATGCAAAACGATATGTTTGGCGTAAAAGCAACACAGCTCATCACCCTCAACACACCATCCCCACTGTCAAACATGGTGGTGGCAGCATCATGGTTTGGGCCTGCTTTTCTTCAGCAGGGACAGGGAAGATGGTTAAAATTGAGGGGAAGATGGATGCAGCCAAATACAGGACCATTCTGGATGAAAACCTGTTGGAGTCTGCAAAAGACCTGAAACTGGGACGGAGATTTATCTTCCAACAAGACAATGATCCCAAACATACAGCAAAATCTACAAAGGAATGGTTCACAAATAAACGTATCCAGGTGTTTGAATGGCCAAGTCAAAGTCCAGACCTGAATCCAATCGAGAATCTGTGGAAAGAGCTGAAAACTGCTGTTCACAAACGCTCTCCATCCAACCTCACTGAGCTCGAGCTGTTTTGCAAGGAAGAATGGGCAAGAATTTCAGTCTCTCGATGTGCAAAACTGATAGAGACATACCCCAAGCGACTTGCAGCTGTAATCGCAGCAAAAGGTGGCTCTACAAAGTATTAACGCAAGGGGGCCGAATAATTTTGCACGCCCCACTTTTCATTTTTTTATTAGTTAAAAAAGTTTCAAAAATCCAATAGATTTCGTTCCACTTCACAATTGTGTCCCACTTGTTGGTGATTCTTCACATAAAATAAAAAAATTATATCTTTATGTTTGAAGCCTGAAATGTGGCAAAAGGTTGAAAAGTTCAAGGGGGCCGAATACTTTCGCAAGGCACTGTATATATACTGCACTATGGAGCAAAGGCATCTCCAGATCCAGCTTTGTAAATATTATTATTTGCAAAACTGTTTATCATTCTGAGTTGTTTTAAAGAAACACTGTTACACATTGTACATAGCCAAAGCCTGCTATCTCCTTTTTTTCATTTTCTTTGCTTTCCTCATTTTTAGTACATGATACAGCAGTTCTCCCATTACTGTCATACAAGCTATTGGTGGTAGCTTGTACATACTTGGCAGTAAAAAAATAGGTGATCATAGCCCAGACTGTCACGACCGCCAACCTGCCCAGACCAGCCCCCAAGAGAGCTAATCATTGCCAGCAGCGGGGTGATAATTACAAGCGCCGCCGCACATGTTAACTCAGCACCAGACGCCCTACCGTGCGGTAGGATGCAGTCTTTAAGCCACTCTAACCCGCTTCATGCTGCTCAGTATTGAGTCTACTCGTTGAGAGCTCTACCTGGTGTTTTCTGAATCACCTTTTTCCTTTGGACCACGAACTCGCCTTACGTATTGGATTGTTCGCCTGGCTTGTCATCTACCTACTCCTGCATCTGCACAGGATCCACATATCTCTTCATTAGGGATTCCTTACACATTAGGCACACTACACAGCCAGCTAAGTATCAGTTCCTTGATGTAGGGAGATCAAATATCCTTGAGGGTACTGAGAAGTGATATCACTGGAAATGTCTCATCTGCCTTATACAATATGACCTGTAACACTGGTACAATATAATGCAAATGTATGCACATATCTCTGCCTCTCAAAAAAATAAACATATAGGGAAGCTGTGCGATCTGCACTAGTTCACAAAGTGAGACCCACAGATTAAAAGCTTGGAAGCCTCCAAATGTTTTTAAGAAACTAATTTAATTTCCAATCTAAATTTTAATTTGAATATGATATAACTGTGTTTCTAATTTCTTGCTCTTGAATTCCTTGCTCTGTGCAGTTATGTTTTTATACCAAATAGTCTATTATTTGCTACTTCAGAATAAAAATAAATACACCTTGAAACAATACTCATGATTTCCCTTAAGACAATGATCAGGATGTGTATTACTGTGGCTCCAGTTTGTAATAATTTATTATGACATTGCATATCACTATTGTCCCCTGCTTGTGCTTTGCATTCCAAATGTTATCTTAACTGATAAGAACTTACTCAACTGCTTACTGTTCTAGACCGACATCTGTAATCAGAATTAACAAGAATTCAGTGGAAAATACTTTTAAAAATCATCAGTTACTGTAATCTATTGTGTAGTGTTGTCCAGGGACAAGAATGGACCCAAATCAGGGCACAGGGCAGCCAAGTTGGGTACCACACCTGCCTGTACACATGACCATCCAGCTTGAGGGCCGAGTACCAGACCCGTGCTGGCGGACAGCTGAACAGACCAGGACTGAGAATACCAGGGCAGACTGAACAGGCTGGAAGAGTGGCGGGCTGCCAGCCTAGGGAGTGTAAGTGGGGGCCAAGTCTCCAGATCCTGAGACCAGGCCAGAGAAATAGAACAGGCAGAGAGAGATACTGACCAACAGCCTTCAAGGGTGCTGACCAGCCATGCACACTGATTGACAAGGTGCCATTCCAAGCCAGTGAACCGTGGAGCTCGGACTGCACCAAGAGGCAATAAACAAAGTTTGAGATCAAGACACAGAGAGGTTAAAGCTGTTGGGATTCAGAGACAGAGTGCTGAACTGTAGGGAATCGGAGTAAGCATACTAAGATGACAGGCATCCATATCAGGCTGACTGGGATCCAAAACTGCACACCAACATGACAGGAATTGAGAGAGCATATCAGTCTGACATGGGTCTGATGGAGTTTACCAATCTGACCCGGACCCGAGAAAACAAACCAGACCATATTCCAGAGCAGACCAGGTCAGCCAGATTAGGCAGGGATGCACACAAACCAGGCTTGAAGGGCTCACCATCAAAACACAATGACAGAGTCCTCAGCCCTATTGGATCCAAGGCTTTATTGAGTGCCACACCCTGCCAGGGTGTGGCTAAAACACAATTCCAGGTGCTCCAGGACTCTAGGTGCTCCGTTCCCAAGGCAACTGATGTGGAGACACTGGGAGATGGCAACAAAACCAGCTGATGCAACATTGCTGGCTCAATCCGTAGAGCAGCCGCCATAACGGTTAGTGCAAAGCTACAATATAAAGTAAAATATTGCCTCTTAAGAACAATTTCTCCCAACTTCATATTAATTTGAATAATAATCCCTTACAAATGTAACTTGGAACTGTTATAAATTAGTGTTTAAAAATAACTTTCCTCAATACTGCTGACAATGGGCATCTCAGAGCTTCAGGAACATATCTTCAAATACTCTGTGAAATACATCAGAACAATAGTGCATCAGCAAAGCCACATACAGTATGAGAAGAGACTATCTAGTTCTATTTCTCTATAGTCCCATAGCGAGTACCGGTTGTACTGTGGAAAAAATCCTGCCCTCCTCCTCCAAGCTTTACAGGGACATCTAGAAAAGATGATCAAACCTATTTTGGAAAGGAGAAACCAACATAAATCAGGGGAGTTAATGAAAACTCCACATACAGTAGATAGAAGCCCTAAGCTAGTACTGAATCCAACAGCTTTGAAACAGTAGTGCTAAACGCCACCCCTTTGTGTCGACACAAAAGCAATTAAATTTATCCGGCAGCATGAGCACAATGTCGAAATGCTTCTGGAAATAACTCTGTTCTTTTTTTCTTCATCGCTTTCTCTCCTTAAGTTTTCCCACCCCTTTCTTTTGTCAGAAACATTCTGTACACGAGAAGAGGCATTATGTGTCAGAAATTAGAATATGGTCCTTTTCTGCTGTAATCTTTGGCATATTTTCTCTTTCATTCTCTTGCAAGAATGTCCCATCTATGCCAACACCCTGTGACTGATGGTGGAGGTCATAGAAGTCATACATTAGGCAAGTGTACCGCAACCTTACTAGACTGCTGGGATCCAGAGCTAGAACAATCCTCAACATTCAGCACAATTGCACCTCAGACCTTATCTTAGAGGCATAATCTCAGAGTAATCTTACGTAACTTCTAAGGAGTATTTAACCTAATTCTGTTACTGTCACCATCCTCTCCTGCAGAGGGTGCTCCAACCTCCTCATGTTAGTCTTTTTAGTTATTACCTGCGTTATTTCCTGGTGTGCCTTGTTTAGCTTCCTTATTTAAGTTTACTCCTTCCTGCCTTCAAGGCTCAGCTTTGAAACACAGTAGCCTGATGGCCCACCTACCACCAGGCTTCGGGAGGAAGCCTGAGGGCACAGGCCTGTTTACGCTCCCCGACCCACTGAGCGTGGGGCTTGGAAGAGAGCCCCGTATTTCCTGGATTCTTGTCTCGTCATTGTGTTCCTGTTTGTCTGCGTCTCCTGATGGGTCCCCCGGCAATGGACTTAGCGACTGCTTCCAGAGTCCCCTTTGAACTTCCTTGGATTTGTTTGCTTTCGGATTTTCCCCACACTTATGCACGAACTTCCCTACTTCAATGTGAGCACCAATAAACCTTGTGTGTCTTTCCTGAACCCTGTCTATCAGGATTTGCTTCCTCGCATAGGGTCTAAACACCACCCTCCACGGGAGACTATGAATGAAAAACTATGAATAGTGATTATTATAATTCACTGCAGACTATCATGAATAGTATATCATTGCCAATGGGGTCAATAAATATGTTCACAGGATAAACAGGTACAATTACAAGTGGTGGACACAGTTCTATTATGATCACAATGTGATTGAAAAAGTGGAATCAGGAATTGTCATCCATTCTCAATTTGATTTGACATATTCTCATTTTTAAAGCCAGAATGTAGACACAAATTAAATATATTGGTAGGGTTGCTGAGATAAAAAGAACAGTAATAACTTTCTGCTTTTAAAATTGCAATGGCAAAAAACTTTATAACGTTCATTTACATTAAGCCTATTTTTATTTTATAGCATTAAATATACCTTTTGTTTATAAATTTCATGAATATCATTTTATTAAAAAACACCTTGTATTCAGCATCTGACATTAGTAAATGGCACACAGCAAATGAAACCATACCTTCAGGTATTCTCCCATGCTTAAATGGCATGCTAATAAATAAAGAAAACTTTATTTACATAGCAGATGAATACAAACCCCAAAAGACATCAGTCAAGTGCATAAGTTGAGTTTTCAAGCTTTGTATTTCTTAACTAAATCATCCTAATAACCACAGTTTGCTATCCGTGCCCAGTGTCACTATTTACAAAAGCTCTGTGTGCTCATAATAGTGTATTTCACCTGTAGCATGCTTGCACACTTGGTTAACATGGCACATTTGCTTAAAAAATCTAAAGCAATAACGTAAACTGGCATTTCAGGCATGGCCATCTCACACTGTCAGTCTGATACTGTTCATTCCTCTATATACTGCTGTCTCTTTGAATCAAGATGGGATGTGATGGGAATCCATTTAATTTTTTCAGAAGGCATTGAACAAGCATTCTGGGCATTCAGACCCTGACTGGCACTTAGTGTATGTACTGTATATGGGCAGCATCCATGTTATTTGTATTTCCAACAGACAGATTCAATTTCTGCTGCACATAAAGGTAAGTGACAGCTGGTGAACAGTCATCCACAGATCTTCAACAGCTTTGACTGGTGTGTCTCTGCAGTCAAATGCAAATGTACTGCTATGAAGTTTGGTTTTCAGTTGTGCTGTGCTGAACTACTCCAGCCTAAGTGCACACATGGCAGTGTTTGCTGTTATTATCATCAACACAATCACAATATATTTATGTTTCTGACTCTACAAAGTTCACAGGTCATGTGTTGCTGATATGCAAAGCCCTCTTTTGTAAGTCAAATGCTTATTTTTAAATTAATGGTCATACTTTAAAATTTAAAAATACTTTAATTAAAAATTCAGTGAGTACCAACATGATTTTCCTCTGTTCAACATTTTAACTTATTACTAGTGCCTGCAGGACTCAATAGGAAGTGCTGAGTGCATTCAAATGTTACTCTTGTGATTTTCTGTCAGAAGACATTTAAATGTACAGTCATCACTATAAAACATTACCAAATTAACTATTAGCCATTCATCATCCTCAGACCAAATGCTAACAAAAAAAACCCATAACAATTATCACTACACATCTTAGCCTAGTGTCATGTTCCAACAGGTTTTAGAACATAAGAAAAGTTAAAAAGGTTTTAGCTATTTCTTAAAGGAGTCAGGTTTAATGATGTGGCAAGAGAAATAGCTGCACAATGCCACAACTCTATATGTAAACAAGTTGCACTTGTTTTCTGTCCTCAGTGGTTTTAGACCTAATTTACATTGGGGTTTCAGTGTCCTTATTTAAATTGTGATTAAGAAGATATCACCAACATTGATTTTATCGATAATTGTCTGGATTTGGAATACCTGAATTAAAATCTCCTTATTCTTTGGTGAAAGAAAAATGTTCAGTTCCCTTATTTTATGTGTCCATGACATTCCTTGTAGACCTAAAGGTTCTTCTTAGTTCAGCTGTTAAAGCACAATATACCAAATAAATTTGACTAGAGAATTGTATAATTGTAATATTAATTCCCTTAATTTAATATCCACACTATTACCTATATATCTAAACATTTCTTGACGTTTTTATTTCAAACATTTTGTCTAGATGAGTAAAGTGATCCTCGCTGCTTTCACTAATTAACACTAAGTTTAAGGTTAGTGGTTTAAAAGTAATGTTTGAAACTTAATGGAACCCAACTCTGTGTGTATCACTTGCATTGTTTAAAATGTAATCGACATTCCAGTTACTCAGCATCATGCAAATTTGACAAGTGGTAACAACTACTTCATAGTCTAATTTATCGATCCAAATGAGGAAACCATAATACAAATCCATGTGGTACCCACTAATGATGTCAGTTTATTGTGGGTAGCTCCCCACACTGATACGTTTTGTTTTCTGCACATCAACAAGGTTATAATCCATATGGATACATTAGTTTAGATACTCACAGCTTTCAGTTTGGCAATTATATGTTTTCCTAAAATCCTCTAAAAATCCAAACATACAACTTTATTATACACCTTACAATTATTCACCACTGTTGTTTCTTGTTAAACAAAATCTATTCATTTAGGTTCATGACCTTACATTGTGCTAAACAACCTCTAGATAAAAGGTTTCATTTACAGTAGATGCTCTTCTAATTTGATTTTTAGAATTTTCCCCATATATTTTTTATAATGAAAATGGACATATTTGGTCTGTACTTTCCTTGACTATTTTGATTGACTGATTGTGGATTGACCTACCCATACAGCTAGGGTGCTCTTAAGTGAAAATTCTGCTTCAGACTGGGGAAATGGGTTAGATTGGTCGATTCATGTTAATAATGAGTTCACTTAAAAAATAAGAACCCAGGTACAATAAAAGTAGGAGAACCACTTTTCCCCTGAGTCCTAGACTTCAAGGAGTCTGTCCTAGTTCTAACTCACATTGTACCATTGGACTAGATTGGTGTGTCACTCAAGCTGTACTATGTGCATGAGCCAACATGAGCAGTTGAATCTCTTTCCCACTACCTAAGACCTACATACCAGGCAGGATCATTTTATTTTTAATCTATCCAAAGTTATTTCATTTTTAAAACATAAGTGTATTATTGCATTATGGATTGGGGAGTTTTTAAGCTTCTTGCCTATAAAAGAACTTTAAATATAATTATTTGCATATTATGCATAAAGTACAAAAATCTTCCATAATGAGAACTCAGATATAATCAGAAATAAAAATAAATGAGAGGTGGATTCCGTCTGAGTAACAGCAATACATAGAATTATAGTACAAAAGTATTCAACAAATGGAAAATATTAGTAATCAAGAGAGTATTGCATGAATAAAAGACCCATTTATTTTTTATAACTGTTTAGTCCAATACAGAATGGCAGTGAGCTGGAGCTTTACCCAACACACAGAATATACAGTGAACAAGGTGCCAATCCATCACAGGGCACCCATACATACACAGGACAATTCTGAGACACATATTAACCTAGACAATATTTCCTTGGGATTGTGGGAAGTGACAAGATCCCTCAGAGAGAACTATATAGCCAAAGGGAGAACATACTAACTTCACACAGAAGGTTCCCCAGGCCAGAATCAAATCACAGACCCAATAACTGAGTAGCAATACTAACTACATTTTACATCCTATAAAACAGTAAATGAGTAAATAAAAACAAGGTAAATGCAATTTCAACTTTTCTCATAGTTCTAGGTGAATGAAGGAGTACAAAATAAACATACTTTTCTTGCCTTTGATATAAACAGTTCACAGAGAGTTCACACAAAACTCTTAAACAGTCATATTTCTATATATATTCATGAAAAGCCCTTCTGTCAGACATAGAACATCAAGCTATTACTAGTGTGTTTTAAAGCACAAGGCAACACTGGTGGCTCCCAGTTAAGATACTGTGGGACTTTTTCCTTTAAGTGACTAAACCATACAGCATATGCAAACATGGCTTCTCTGGCACTTAAGGCTACCAAACACAAACCAGTTCTGTACATGTGCATAAACTGATTGTTTTTGTTTTAATATTCATGGTTCTTTTTTCGCCTGTTTCTTCCAGGCTGACATGTCCAAGAACCTCTCATTACAAATTCAGAAGGTGTTTGTCTAACTGCCCAGAATGTAACATTTAACTTGTGAGGTATCAGCAGTATCTGGAGGGGAATAACATTTGTTTTTAACACAACCGACTTGTTTGGTTAAAAACAAATACTATTCCACAGCACTGAACTAAGAATGACTCCTAATAAACTGTTATTGTGGGGCATGACGTTTTCAAAATTATTTTCAAAATTCAGTAGAACATGACACGAACAGTAAAACATGAAACAGAGGGTACATGTGGTAACTATATGGAAGTGCATTTAAAAACAAGCACATGAAGTACTTCTTTACTTTGTAGAAGTATGGAACAAGCTACCCAGCCATGTTGTTGAAGCTGAGGAAATGGTTTACTTAAAAAAAACAGCTGGATGAGATCCCTGTATCAGTTGGGAACTAACTTCCCTAAGGGTTTAAGGGTCTAGATGGCCTGAATGTCCTCCTCTTATTTGTAGCCTTTTCAATGTTGTTATGTGATTTGGTAATCGGGTCTTTCTGTTGCTTAAAATGAGGAGTGAATATAGCTCACAAATAACTAAGACAAAACATATTTTTACATTGTCTACACCTTATTATAGAAAAGACTGAATCTGTACAAAAATCCACAGAGTTTTATTTACTTAGAAGAAGAAAATTGTCTGTTAATTAAAAAAAAGATTATTGTAATGTCCCTGAGTTTATTTGTTTTGATAAAAAGGTGTGAATTCGATTTATATCTATTACTGCATTCTCTATCTCTATGAAGGCCTTTGTTTATGTCACTATACATAGAGAAGTAAAAAGACTTGAACAAGCTCATCAGACGCTTTGTTGTTTATTCCACTGCATCATTCAAGAAACATGTTGGTGATATCATTAATTGTGAACGATGGTTCAAATGAAATTCTCCTATTTGTAACTTTTCTTAAGCTTTTCTGTTGTACGTTCTTATATCTGGTACATCTTTCTTCACAGCCCCATTTAGCACAGAACTCTACAGTGCAAGACACTGGAGGAATGGCAGAGCTCTGGGACTGTCAAATCACCTAAGGAACATGGCATGGCTATGCTGCACTTCTTTATGTATTAAGGCAATTTACAAATTGAACTATGGGACACTGTCACAGTTAACCTGTGCAGTCAAAGTGCACTCTGAGCTGGGAATATGAGACTTTGTAGTCAGAGGTCTTTTTCCCAATTTATCACTGCTGAAATGTGCAATGGTCAGAGCATAAGTATTTATATCCCTTCTCGAAGTCTCAATTAATTTGATTTATCTATTTACTTATGTGCATTTTGTTTCTTTACAATGACTGTGTATTTATAAGACAGTTGATGAAAAATAAGTAAAAAAGTGACCATTTTTTATATATACAGGCATACAAGGCATCTGCCCTATTTTCTGGGCTAGAGATGGGATCATTTAATACATTAATACATTCTGTAACATTTGTGGTTGATAGTACCCAGGGACTGCTTCACTCTGTTGTGTGAGGGGCAATGAACAGCAAAGAAACTAATGAAAATGAGTTAAGAAATTAATGAAATAAAAACAATAACTTTGTGTTAGAATGTTCAAACTTAAAATAAAAAAAACTTTGTAGAACAAAGAAAGATCCATCAAATTAATTTATAAGGAAATTTTAAAAATGAGTTTGAGTAAATTTCATACTTTGTCTTAGCTTTTGTGCGACTAACTCATTCCATTCTAGTTTAGTTTTAGCTGGTGTATATGGAACAATTTTTAAAGAAAATGCAGAGAATCTTATATTTAGACATATAGAACTTAGCACTAAGGTCAAGGACAATAAGTATAGATAGAGAACAGGAATCAGCAGCCATAAGATTGATAGTAATTCTCAAGTCAAGAGAAGAGATTTCCCAACACCAATTGGGCAACTACTTAGCAAGGAAGCAAGGAAATACTTTTTTAAAGCTTTAGATCCAGGAAATAGTGCAAACATACTTTAAAATCAACCATATATATATACCCCTTGTACCACGAACACCGTTTTACCATGCTGATCTTAAATGAAGTGATCAAATGGTTTTGCCCAAACCAAACATAACTAACTGCATCATACCTCAAGAAAAAAGGGATATCGGAGAAAATGACCATATCATTTGTTTGGTCTTAAATTAAAGAGCAATTTATAATGAAACAGATGAAATAGTTTAAAATTCTGATTGCAGAATAGAATAGATTATTGTAATCCATCCACATCGATTGAGGGTCCAAGTCTGGAAAACCAAGTCACCCCTCTAGTGGCGAAATGAGGCACATACCCCTCCCATTGCTTGTACTGCAAATCAGAATTAAAACAGCATTCTTCATCCCTTACTTGTAAACGACTGCATGAAGTATTGGATGTGTTGCCATTTAAGGCATCATAAGTACTTCATGAAGAAGTGGACCATGTTTGTTTTGTATCAAAAGAATGGGCAAAATATGGGTCGTACAGAAATCCAAATACAGTATCAAACTGTGTGTATTACTCAGAAGAAGTTACTGTATGAGTTTTCAGAAATGCTAGACCTTTTATCCTGTCTCTCCTGAAAGAAGCAAAAAGAAGAAAAAATTCCTGAAGGAGAGATATGTAAATCTCAGATTCAAACTGGCAGAAAAGACTTTCAAATGTCTGTGCCTGCGGGCAACAGGGCAAGCCAAGAACCACAATTTGAAAGTTAGGCCCAGGAGCACAGGAATTTAGGTCCGAGGAGGGAAGTTAGAATCCAAGGTCAGAATAAGCTTTGGAAGTTTGGAAGATTTGGAAGATTGAAGTTAGGCCTGAGAAGATTGGATGTCAAGACCCAAGGAAACCAGCACACAAAGGAGAAGAAGTAACAAAGAGCATAACTGGACCAAGGAAGCAAAGTGTGATACGGTGCCCCCACCCTCTCCAGCCAGCAGCCCATCTATTTGCGCTTCACAGCAATACTGGATCAGCTCCTGAGCTGGGTCCCAGCACTCCTCCTGCATTCCTCAACAAATTCTCGAAGATCAAATGATGCCTACTTCTCTAAGCAATAGGAACACACCATGTTTTTCTAGTTTGCACACTTCCTAAAGAAATAGTTCAAATTGTAATTGTGCTTGGGTTCAATGCTTGATAAGAATAGCATAAAATGTTTATGTTGATAAAAATTTTATGTAACATTGTGCCTTTCATCTCAAATTAGAATGAAAGTTTAGTAATACTTAGTTGTTATATGCTGTATTTTAGCAACTTGCACATTTCTAATTATCTATTTTCCTATTTTTTTTCCAAACAATCCAAAAACCTTTTGTTTGTATTATTTTTATTCCTAATTAACTCATCTATTTTAATAAAATTAAGCATTCCCGATCTGAATTCACACAGAGCAACCTCGCTGCTATCTGAAATTTTGGTTAAGCATTGTGTTAATTATCACATTAACCTGGTTATGTTTTCAGAGGACATAGTTATATAAGGGTTGGTGTGGTGATTATCACTAGATCACAAGACCTGTTTTATACCTTTCCTTGGTGTTTAAGTAAAGCATAGGACACATGATATGGGTGTTGTGTTCAAAACTACTTACAACAAGGTCTAAGGTTTAGTCATGTGCTATTCTCCTAGGATACGTGCATGATTGTGTTACAATTGGGGGGATTATGAAACTGGTGAAAATCTAAAATGGACCGAACGGTTTAGTCAAATAATTATTCATAACCCCCAACTTGTAAGTGATTTTCAAGCAATATACCTGAGTGGCTGGTATAATTACAGACACGTGAATTCTTTATTCTCTGGCACAGCTTTGTTGAGAGGAGTAATAATCCAGACACACTTGGTTGAACAAATATTTATTACAGTGACAAAACACAAACTACACTACACACAACAAAACATACAACACACAAGTTACTCTCTGTACAGTATTTACAAACAAGGTGTTTCAGTGGCCTAACATTCTGGTCACCCAGAAAACCCCATACTGCTATTAAGCATTAAACTCTTAATGCCTACAGAGGCCACATAAGAGATGAGCTGCCTTCTAACTAAATATAAAGCAACCTGCAGTTAAATCTCTCTCTCTCTGCACCCTGGATGCCTCAAAATAAATGGGAGCCTATATTCCAATCCATAAAAATGCACCCTAAGCAGGAAAGACATTTCTAACTGAGGTATCTTTTACCTAGGAAACCCAAGTTCCCTAAAAAAAAACAGAATAGCATGCTCTCTCTAGCAAGGTTCAAATACTTCGCTCCAGTCAGGTTTGATTTGGAAGTGGGGGCTTTCGCCTGGCACAAGCTTCAGTTCTCAACTCCTCTCTCTTCTTCCTGTTTCTCCTTGTTTCTTCTTCCTTTCTTCTCTTCATCTTACCTAGTGTAGGTATACTAAGGTAAACTTTGCAATTGTTTTTGCTCAAGAGACCCCAGACCTCAGCAAACATCCTTTCTCCTTTGAAGTTAAAAGTGTTTACCCTTCCAAGTGTCACAAACTTTTATCTAACATCTAAGAGACACTTCTCAGTCACCTAAAGCTGTAACAATTGACTGGCAATTCAGGCAACCCGTCAAAACCATCTGATCCACATAAGTCTAAACATAAATGTGTGTGGTACAAAATATGAAATATGAAAAGAGAATGTCGCTGCACTATAGAATATTAACAACAAAAAATAACTGGTAATTGTATTTTCTAAGAAAAGGGACAAAACGTAATGATAAAATGCTCAAGAAAAATAACAAAACACAGTAGTATGTGCTACAAGAAGAGAGCCTATATGTGGAGAATTACTGAAATTATTCCTCTTCTCTTGGGTTTTTAAACTACTGGGAACTGTTAATATCAATTAAATTTACTGATAAAAGAAGAATTACAATTACTACAGTCTATACTTAGATTATTGTTCACCGCTGTTAAAAGAGTACTGATACTGTCATGAAAATGAAAGAAATCGCCTTTGATTTATTTTGCTATTTTACATAAAATATGTTCTGATCTGGACTAATAATAAAATACTTTATTGTGATCTTAAAGAAATTAAGATGAATAAATTAAAATTAAGCATCTTTCAGACGTGCATTATTTGGAAATTTGAAATCTCAGAAAAAACAGGCCTTACAATACATTTACAATTCAGACTTCCATTAATGATATTAACATGTTCCTTTTTCTGACCTACATCTAAGACAAAAAGCAAATTATATTGCTCTCACCGGTTTATCATTATTTATTCTCATAGACACATGGATAAAATGCAGTCATCAAGCCTTGTTTTTTATTTTATTTGAAATATTAAATAAGGCTGTTCAGAATGTCTTACCTATTAACACTAGAAAGAAAGAAAATTATGTTAACATAAAATGTGGTAACTGTTGCTGTAATTCAAATAACAATAAATATGAGACAATAGTTTTCCCTCAGACTGCAAATTTATACATAAAAATGACATGACATTAAAGAATAATTTGGCAAGAGAGTGTAATATATACTGTAATTCTGAAGTGTATCCAGATTGTTATTTTATTATATACATGTTAAAATTCTTGGCTTACAGAAAACTATTAATTACAATTTACTAACCTTAATTAGGTTAATGCAATATGCCCTTAGCATTTAATTAATTTAATTAATTACTAACAAGTGGTAATTACAAGTGGTAATTGAATGATCAGAAAAGACAAGAAAGTCTTTGTGCTTCATATATGTTGATTCAAGACTGAGAAAATCATTTCAAAACATTTTTTTAAAGCAAAAAAAAACAAGTGAAACAATTGCAATACTAAAAAATGTTACATTATGCTTTCAGTTTCTGTGTAACAACATTAACTCATCCTGGATATCTATCTCTTTAATGTAAAAGTTCCAAAAATAATATTTTAAAAAATTAATGAACCTAGGCAAAAGAACAAAAGAAAAAATCAGGATTTGGAGTAATGTTTTTGGTTTTATCCTGGTTGAATTATACAGTAGCTCTCTTCTGCATTTTATTTTAGGTGACGTTCATCACCCTTGGATGTCTCTGAGGTGGTTGGGTCTCCCCATTCTATGACAAGGAGGCTATCCCTTAACAAATAAAAGTCAAAATTTATTATACTTGAATACTCAATAAACATTCGGTGTTGCATCCATGTTGTTAGAGACAATTCCAAAAAGAGTTCACCCCAAGTAAAAAAACGACTACTACCACACAAAAAAATACTGTACAGGCAATCTTTTCTTCTCTCTTCTCAAACTCAAATCACACCCAGGATCAGAACTAATCTATCTTGAAATGAATCTCCTGATGGAGGAGCTTTTAAATCTCCATGGTGTCACGGAGGACTGGACTTCAGAGGATTGCGATTCTATGCAAGGCTCTTCAGAAAGGGAGGTTCAGAGTAGTGATGGGATGCTAAGATGTGGTCGAGTAGAAAAGCAGGGTCCAAAATCCGGGAAGGTGTCTAGGGTGCGTCAGTACCGAATCGAGAGGCGAAGGCGTTAATCATCAGTAATTAAAAAGTTGGTATATTTTATGAAAGCAAGATTGCTCAGTTGGACAAAAGTACACAACCTACCTTTATCAGAAATATTTTTGCATCAAAGCCTTTGCCGAAGATATTACTAATAGTATTAATAATGAATGACTTTGGAAAAGCTGTAAACTCAAAGTATAATTTCTTTAGCACATTTGTACAAGCACTTGGAATCTGTCCAAACCCCACTTTGTCAGGCATTTTCTTTTACTGCAACGGACATAAAAACTCCCCTGCTTTTAACAGAGCGTTTCATAATTTCTAACTACGAAAATTATTTAAAATGCGACACCTATCATTCAACCAGAGCTCAAAATATCACAAGGATCCTCAAGAGCACAGCAAAGACTATATTAAAAGATACTTGTATCAGATACATGAGAATCCAGGCTTTTTTATCAACGCTTTCTTTTCCGTATACCAGATTTTATGGAACCACTTCAGAAGGGTGTCAGCCAGTCAGATTCTAGGAATCGGTACTTTAAAGAAAAAATACACACCGGTATTCCATTTCTCCCTAAACATTTTAAGCATCGAAGTCTTTAACTAACGTGAAATAGCGTGTAAAAAAGTGGTAGTTTTAAGCGTTTCTGCTAATACAATATGGAATCGCGTATCTAAAGAAATTAATAACGATATGATTATATTCGTGTACTGTGACATTTCTTTGAAAAAATAGAATAGCAATATTATGAACAATTAATTGACTTTTATATTTTTAAATATCACAACATGATATAATTTAAGTCATTTTAATAACAATGAATAGTCACCTATGCGTTACAATATAAACATTTATATTGATTTAAATCACGTTTTGATTTAAATCGCAAACACGGGTTTAAATATATGTGTTTTTTTATTCACAGACAAATGCAACATAAATTGATATCTTTATCTTCTAAGTATCTTAATAAACTTTCAGCATAGCTTTCTCCCCGTTTAGATTTATTTTTCTTGGGATCTTGGGATCAAACGTGGAAAGATTAGATTGTAATCGTTTTTATTTTTTAAATACATTTTAGAAAAGTGTAATCTATACTAAAAAGCTGTACACCACCTGCTGTAAATAAACATGCGGGATGACCTATGTGGGGGAAACAGTTAACTCCATCCGAACCCGACTGGCACAACACAGGTACAACATCCGGAACCAGCGGGAAAGGAGGACTCACCTGGTGGCACACTTCCTACAGCACGGGCTGGAAGCGCTGGAGGCCACAGGACTGGAGAACAACCTCAACTGGACAGAGACGGAAAGAAAGAAAAAGGAAACGGAGTGGATCAAAAGACTTCTTACTACCTTTCCACAAGGCCTGAACATCAGAAAATAAACTGGGAGGGTTTCAGTCGTTGGAAGGAGAGTGCAACACTCCTTGTCCCAGATGGTCCCTTCTTAGAGAAAATCTGGGAGAAAGAGCTTTGAACCCTAACCTAACTGACTCTAGGGATAAGGGCTGTTTAGCGTTCCAAACATTCCATTGTCATGTTTGTTCTAAAGTGTAGCGCAAGACAGAGATGTCCAACCTTTGGGCTTGGCAGGATACTTGTGGTCGGGGCGGTCATACAAAGGCATGCTGGATGCCAAGGTAAATGGGCCACACATGGGGGTCTCCTCAGAGACCAAGCCAGCTCTCACTGTTAGAGTGGGCTAGTGAGGTTCGCTAGAGGCTGTGGATACTACAGTTGCTTTTCCTCAGTCTTTTACAGAGGTCCACAGTGTTTTTATTTTTTATTAATTATTCCTAGAATTCCCTTAAGAATAAATTAAATGGTTTACTATAGCATATCCAGCAGTCATATCACCCTGCAGCTCACCACTGGTAGCCCACTGAAGCTAAGCAGGTGTGAGCCTGGTCAGTACCTGGATGGAGACCTCCTGGGAAAAACTAAGGTTGGTGCTAGAAGAGGTGTTTGTGGGGCCAGCAGGGGGCACTCACCCTGCGGTCCATGTGGGTCCTAATGCCCCAGTATAGTGACGTGGACACTATACTGTAAAACAGGCGCCGTCCTTCGGATGAGATGTAAAACTGAGGTCCTGACTCTCTGTGGTCATTAAAAATCCCAGCGTCCTGGCCAAATTTCCCAATGGCCCTTACTGATCATGGCCTCCTCAATGAATTGGCTTAATTACTCTGCTCTCTTCCCCACTGATATCTGATATCTGATGTGTGATGAGCGTTCTGGCGCACTATGGCTGCCGTCGCATCATCCAGGTGGATGCTACAGATTGGTGGTGGTGGAGGGGAGTTCCCATTACCTGTAAAGCGCTTTGAGTGGAGTGTCCAGAAGAGCGCTATATAAGTGTAAGCAATTATTATTATTATTATTATTATTACATGACTTTAAAAATAAAAACGATTACAAACGCCAGCGGAGAGAGAGAACAGGGGAGGGATGTTGGTTTTTCATAAGGGGCGGGGCTATAGAAATTAGGTCTCATAATAAAAAGAAATAAAAAGAAAAAGCATTTTCAGAGAGCAATTACGCTGTGTTTATGTAGAATAAGTGATTAGGTTTATGAGCAATCTAATTACTTATTCGTTTAAAACGCTATATAAAATAAAGTTTATTATTAATTTGCTGGACAGAGTGGTGAACATTATTATGCATAAGACAATGATAACGATCCTGATCAGTTTAAAAAATCTGTGTACGCTGTAAGGTTTTTACTTCTTAATTAAACTTTTAAAATACACGTTTCGAATAGAAAGAAATCCTCTTCCTGGTACAGTACGTATAGCAAACCAGCACGTCTTTTTTCTCCAATCAGAGGGGTGACACCATTCTGAAGCCCTACCGTAATCTCTGGTATAGAGAGACCCAAGAATTCTGTCCGATATGTAGATAGATGATAGATACTTTTATTGATCCCGTGAGGGAACTAAAGTAAATCATTTTCATTTTAGGAAATTATTAAACGCTCAGTTAAAAGCAAAGGAGATTGTCTGTTATAGTGGACATAAAAACAAGAGTTCGCTGGCATTATATCCTAGAAGAAACAGACCGGCGCCAGACCGGGAGAATGCCCGCAGCGTAAAAGAAAATGCCTGATGAACTAGGGATTGGACAGATTCCAAGTGCTTGTACAATCGATGGAAATGTTCAAATAAATGTGCAAAAGAAATAAACAAAATAATAATTTATTTCTTTATCATATTGGCTAGCTAATGTCCTCTCTTTGCTAGTTAGTGGCTGTGTTTCTGCATTGGGTAGCAACGGGTGACTGTTCTCAGGCGGAAGATGTAAACAGCTTAATTTTCGTGTTAAATAATTTTTTTAAATTAAAATTCATTCTATACAGCAATCGCATATTTGGCTACCGTTTCATAAAACTTTCATGCTTAAAATGTTTAGGGAGAAATGGAAGACTGGTGTGTATTTTTTCTTTAAAGTACCAAGACCAGCCATACACAGTACAGTTTACGTACATACAGTAATGTTTATGTTCCTAAATTAATATAGTGTATGACCTTCAGATGCGTTATGCTCCTCTTCTTTTTATGCTCAGCTACTAAAATTTCCCTTTAGTGGTAAAATTCCATATAAATATTCAAAACTAAGCGGATCACTTACCGCTTAATCACTTACCGCGGTGCCCTGTGGTGGCTTGTGGGTAGTTTACCGTACCACGGGTTTGTACCGTGCATTTTGAATGGCTGCATCTGTACAAGTACGGAGCTCAGGGAGGAGACCTCAATCGTGAGCAAGGAAAGGGAGACTGGTGAGGGTTTAAATAGTGCAGAGAAGAGTGGTGCGTGAACATTTGGGGAGAGAAGAGCTTGTGGGAATGCGGGAGCGCTTGCACGCGCGAGTGCGATTCGTGACAGTACCCACCCCCTTCAGGGGCGGCTCCGGACGCTGTAGGTAGCGGAGGAGAGCAAGAGTGCAGAAAGTCCGAGATAAGGATTTTATCCAGGATGTCCCTTGCAGAGACCCAGGATCTCTCCTCAGGACCATATCCCAGCCAGTCGACCAGAAATTGCCTTGAAGCCCTATGCCAACGACAGTTGAGAAGTTTGTTGACCGTATAGGTAGCGGATTCAGCAATGGAGTTGGGTGGGGGTGGGCGAGGTTGCGGCCTGGAGAGGGGTGACCTGTGGTAGGGCTTGAGAAGGGAGACGTGAAAGGTGGGGTGGATCTGAAGGATGGGGGGGAGAGCCAGGTGGTAAGTGACCGGAGTGATCTGGGAAATGACCCGGAAGGGACCAATAAATCTAGGACCCAGCTTGCGAGAGGGTTGGCGGAGAGGGATGTTCCGTGTGGAGAGTCAAACAAATTGTCCTCTGAGAAAAGTCTGGGAAAGGGCCTTCTGTGCAGATCCACAAAGGTCTTATAGCGGTGAGAGGCTTTCAAGAGGGTGAGCCGGGCCGTCTTCCAGAACTTCTTTAAGGAAGAGATATATAATCGAACAGAAGGGAGGTCTGAGTCGGAAACAGGCTTCCGGAGGAGTGAAGGCTGATAACCCAGGGAGCAGAAGAAGGGAGATATGCCAGTGGCGGAGGAGTACAGGGAGTTGTAAGCATATTTGGCCCATGGGAGTAACGAGGTCCAGTCGTCCTGGGTGGCCGAGACGTAAGCCCGCAGGTAAGTGAGTAGGTCCTGGTTAAGCCTTTCCATCTGGCCGTTGGCTTCAGGATGATAGCCAGAGGTGAGAGAGATTTTGGTGCCCAGAGAGCAGCAGAAAGCCTTCCAGAAGCGGGACACAAATTGCGGACGTCGTCGGAAACGATGTCCTCAGGGATCCCGTGGAGACGAAAGACCTGCTGTACAAACAGATTGGCCACTTGCTGGGCAGAAGGCAGGGAGGAGCAGGGAACGAAATGGGCCGCTTTGGAGGACCTGTCAATGATGACCATGATAACTGTGTTGCCCTGGCTCCTGGGAAGGTCCGTGAGGAAGTCCACAGAAATATGAGACCACAGCCGTCCGGGTACTAGGAGGGGTTGGAGAAGGCCAGCCTCCTGGTGACGGGGTGTCTTAATCAGGGCGCAGGTGGGGCGTCTCATGTAATCCGAGACGTCAGCCCTGAGGGAGGGCCACCAGAAGTCCCCCAAAATAAGTTCCAGAGTTCGTCGGACGGCAGGATGACCCGCAAAGCGAGAGTCATGACCCCACAGGAGAACGTCGGAGTGGACCCGATCCGTCACAGTTTGTCCGAAGGGCACGAGGGAGGTACGGGGTGGTCCTTGAGAGCGAGGTGCTCGATGTGAGAGTGGACGGCAGCAATGATCTTATGAGAGGGGATGATGGGTTTGGGGGGGAGCTCGAGCTCAGCCTCATCGGTCCACTTACCCAGAGTCGGACCCTTACACGTGAGGGCGGAGATGGGAGCGGCTACCGAGCTGAAGTCCCGAATGAAACGACAGTAAAAGTTGGAAAAGCCGAGAAAACGTTGAACCTGCTTCAAGTTCCGGGGGGTTGGCCAATCCCTTATGGCAGCAGTCTTGGAGGGGTCCATCTCAATAGAGAGAGATTAAATAACTGAGGAATTGAATAGTCGAAACATGGAAAGTGCATTTTTCCAGCTTGGCATAGAGACGAATTAGGACCTCCCTGACATGAATGACGTGTTCCTGAAGGTTACTGGAATAAACTAGAATATCATCCAAGTAGACAAGAGTGTACTAGTGAATAATGTCCCGGAAAATGTCATTCATAAAGTTTTGAAAGACAGCCGGAGCATTAGCAAGACGAAAGGGCATGACCTGGTATTCGTATTGGCCATGAGTGGTGATAAAAGCAGTCCTCCATTCATCCCCCTCGCAGATACGGATAAGGTTGTATGCACCTCACAGGTCAGGTTTGGAAAAGATTTTAGCACCCTGAAGGGACTCCAGCACAGCAGGAATGAGCGGCAGAGAGAGAAGAGCTTGTGGTAATGCAGGAGCACTCACATATAACAGTGTGATTCGTGACACAGGGTTTGCATGAAGGATCTTCAGCTGAGAGATACTGTAAGATCTACAATAAGAGGGGATGGTCTGAAATTACTAAGCTGTCATAGCTGCAAGAATGAACTAAGGAAACAAATTTATTAGGTAGAAAAATAATCAATTTCTGAGAAGGTGTGGTGTACGGTACATTTGAAAACAAGAGTAGTGCCTTGAAAAAGGATGTAAGAAACATCAGGTGTCAAAGACACTGTAAAAATGAACAAAGGATGTGATGGCTGAAGCAGTGATGGACTTAGAGGCGGAATTTTCTAATGTGTTGGGACAAGGCCTATTACTTCAGTCATATTAAGTTTTTCTAAAAATCTTTGTGTGCCTGCACCAAGCAGCCTGTTAACTGTCATAGGAATGAAGTAAAAGCGGCCCCTTTCTGTAGTCAGCCACAGGATGACTTAGTGGTCTTTGCGTGCGAGCAAATGAGGGCGATGACATTATCTTTTGGATAAGGATCTTTCCCAGCACAGTCCAGATCCATTATCAATACTCCTTTAAGATGGATGCGCTGAAGCAACTTGGCTGACAACAGAACCACATGCCTGCCACACTTGTCTGAACTCAGGTTTGAGCGCCGAGTTAGGTGGTGAGCCTGTATGTAAGGAAAGACTTCTGCCTGAGTTCTAACATGCAGCAGAACCTTGAGACCAGCTGACAACCACTGTGCTCCTGCTTAATTACCGGAGCAATACGGTTGGACTTTTTGTTGACATGCCTGAATAGACCATTTTTCAGCTGTAGCCAGTATGCTGGTATGCCGGGTTCTCCCCTTTTTGTATGACTCACCCTGACTGAGCCTGTCACCACCCTGTCCACAGACTATATCTCAGTTCAGCTCAACTCTAACACAGACAATCCAGTTGAGGGAATCGCCTGTCAACGCAAGGCTACAGCGGGATCCTTCTCTCTCTCCCCGACACCTTAAGCTGCCTCATAACTGGAGTGGCAATGAGCCAGCGGAGCATGGACTGGGCAGAGCCATGACAGTCCCATTCAGCTGTTCCCATCCTTCCGGGGGAGTTAGGATCCATGGTTCACCTTCTCGAGAAATTGTTATATAAACACACGTCAATATCAATTTAATTCATTTACGTAGCCGTAGTTACTTCAGGGCACCTGAATGTTGATTATTTTAATTAGATTGATGAGGAAATTAGTTATAAATTATATATAAATTATATACTATATACTAACGTAATATCCCTGTTTTTATGTATCATTTTCTGTATCAGCTTGATAGTTTGAATATTTTATGTACACATTGTTTCGATGTATCAATAAATGTATTCCATATGTAGTAAGTCCTTGTGAAGATTCCTTGTTGCTCTGCTGATTAATTCCTTCCTTACGACTGTATTCCTGTTGACAATGTGTTTGCATCAGGGCTAATGTGGAACCTTGAGCTGCTCACATAATTTGTCCTTTCTATCACACCACTGTGGTATATGTCACTGAGTGATGAAAGTGGGTGCGGGGCAACAGCTGTTGGGAGCTACTTTATATTGATTTTAAGTTGCATGTAGTGGCCAGTGTTTTTGGCATCTTTCCTATCCTTTTATCAATGTCTTCAAGCATAAATAGTGTGGAAGGTGACAAACAACATTGTTTGAAGGACACTGCTCAGACTCCACTCAATTACCACACAGTAGGGGATGGCACTTTGAGGTGTGTGATGGTGCTGAGACAGTGCGGACAGGAAGTGAACATAGGAGAGACAGAGCTCCATAACAGCGGGCCATTTGTCAGTTCATTAATTAGCTTTGAGCTGCCACAATGACACCCCCAGTCCTCATAATAAGCCCTGAGCCCTGGCCAGAAAGGGGTTTTATAAGCCTCGGTCTGGAGGATTCCCAGAACAGAATTGACATAAGAGTTTGGGAGGATCACAGATTGCACACTTGGACATGGGAGAGGACTTGAACACAAGAAGAGGACTCTAGAGAGAACAGTAGAGGAAGGCATTGTTTTACTTCTTAGCATAGTTGGCTTCAAAGCTAAGAGTTTCCTACAGATTGGGTAACTATTCATATTTGTCCGAGCCATAAATACAAAATAACAAACATGAATGGCTGCAACTTTTGAAAGACAGCGGACATTCAGCATCAGTTCATCATACAACAGGTGCAACAAAAGAACAGCCCAAGAGAAACAACAGAAGAAAACCACGAGAGCAAAAAGCATCACAGCAGTAAAGAGAACAGGCAAGACCCACATTATAAAAGCTTACCAGGAAAATCTTTGCAGTCATCGCCTGCATTTTTTGGCTCCCCTGATTTTCTGTGGTTAGTAGCATGTGATGAGGTGCTTTTTTTGCAAAGAGCAGTGGGTGTCTGTAACCAATCGATACATTTGCCTAAGATTCTGGTATTGGTCAGTTACAGTCAGTCAAATGAGGAATATAGCTGCTTTTATAATCTTTATGTTCTACTATGTGCACAATACTGACTTGATTTAATTGTAAGAGTGTATCTAGCATTTGATGGGTTTTCACATCAATGTCAAATAACACCAAAAAGTAGACAAATGAATATATGAACAGTCTACTGCAAAGTGGCTTTGACAGTTAGCCTTTTTACATGGCTATGTTAGTCAGCACGTTTCAGGCTGTCCAAAGCTGAGATCAGATCACTGTGCCATCAAAACAAGGTTCTGAGTAACATATTGTTGGCTTAAGGCAGCACGTTCTGGCCAAAGCATCCATTTCTTACTGGATTCAATATCATTCATCATGAAGCCTTGACTTACTGTCTGACAAGATAATTTTGGTTTTGCTGCCTTGTGCTTCAATGGACTGACTTCGCTTACTGTTAGTTGTCAGTCACCCCTTTTCTGTCTTTCCGAAAGTTATACTTAGGGTTCTCACTTATGTGTCTTACTGCTGATTCTCCTAAGCAACAGTATTTTTTTACTTACGAAAACCTTTATAAATATAGTAATTACAAAATGCATATAGTTTTTTTTTACCAAAAGTTAATGCGTGTTGAAATACATTACTGTGTTTTAAAAATGGCTGAGATAGAAACAATAGAATTTCCATGGTTTGTTTGCGGTGTTACCCTTTCAGTCATGGTGATGTGACAGGCAAGCTAAACCTAAAAATTGATGTACAGGAAGTGAAGCTTTATGTTACATATTTTTATTATGCAGTTTTAGTATTTAAGTACCACATAGTGTACTGTCATGATAGTGTAATTCAATAATTAATAATAATTAATATAATAATAACAACATCATAACGTTGTGTTCTCTTTCTTCTTTTTTTCAGCATGGAATAAACCTATTACTTGTTCCTTTGCAACATCATAACTTACTGTATAAGAGTGCTTTCTGCATAAATTTCAGGAAAGTTGTGAGGAATGCAACCTTTATATGATTACAGAATGTCTACACAATGGCAGATGTTTACAGTAACTGAGTACCGTCTCTGGGAAACATCCTGAGCTTCTGGAACACAGTAACATCAGAGGATCTCAGCTGGTTAGAACCACTAATTTCCCTGGAGATTAAGGGATGATTTTGTTTTGACCTAGGGAACAAATACTGGTTAGAAGAACATTCTGGTTATTAAAAGGCTTGGTAGTAAAGCTTTTACAGCATACATTTCACTTGGTCAAATATAATTTTGTCCTCAAAATTTAATGTTCTTAAAATATCAGTGCACTCGAATAAGTCAAAAAGAGAGTGACCAGACACAGTAAAAAAACAGTAAAGGAATGTCCGACTTTGAGAGGCTAAAAGAACTGAAATCTTGTTATCTCAAACAGAGAAGACTATGATGGGACTGCTTTCAAGTACTGTATGTCAATTACAAATCCTCAAAGACATTGACAAATAACTCTTTGGAATTCTTCAGATTCAAGAATGAAACATACAGTACCAGAAGGCATGACTGTTAAAGTAAAGGAAAGTGCTCTTAAAATGGAGAACATGAGGTAATTCCTTAAATAAAGGACTTTGTAAGTTTGGAACAATCTATCCTGCCTTGTTGTTGAAGACAAAACCTTGGCTTCTTACAGGAAATGGTTGGATGAGCAATCCTCAAATGCTAATAACCCATATTGAACATTTACAAGTACCTGTATGTTACTGTTTCTGTGGGCAATGTCAGTGGCACTATGGAAAGCAATAGTATATTCCAATCATGTCTGTCACTGAAAGTCATAGAGAGAACTCATTATACATTTTACTTTTGTCCCAGTGAGCATGAAATCATAATATTCTAGAAAGAGAAACCTTATTGTTTAAGGTTTTGGGATTATCTGCATTTTTTAGTTAGATATTATTTTTTCCAATAATAGTCTTTTTGGAATTATTGCTCTAATTGCTCTCTTTTAAAAATTATTATGATGTTATTATGAGTAGTAGTACTCTAATGAATACAAAATTGTCATTCAAATTAACTTGTCTCTAATTATAAAATGGGACCAGTGGTCAGGGTTTTGAGACAGATAACTAGTAGATTGTGGGTTCAGATCCCACTGATGTTGTAAAATGAGTAAAATATTTCACCCAAATTTCTCCAGTATAATACACAGCTGTATAAATGGATACAAATGTAAGTTGCTTTGGATAAAAGCATCAGCTGTAGAAATCAGTAATAATAAATTAGTTTCATGTACACAATAAATAATAGCCAATGTGTTATACTGTAATAAGCATCAGTATTTATCTGAAATTCTTTATATTTAAGGATCAATATCAATTTATTAATATTAAAATGTACAGTCAGGTTGTGTGGATATTTGACATTTAGCTGTTCAAAAATACTTTAACCCAGCTGTCATGTTATTTGCTGTTAAAGGCATCAGTTATAATAACAGATTTATTGTTCCTTATGAAAATGTTAAATGTTTATGCACAAATCTATGAGGTTATGAAATTTACTCTGCCTCATTTACACATGTCAATGAATATCATATAATTACCATCCATATGAATTTACTTCAATATGCATTTTTACATGGTATGCCAGGATGCCATACTCATATGAAAGAGGGTAACACTATAACATACAAGAGATACTGTATCTTGTTTGCAAATTGATCTTCCCTACTTGGAATTGTAGACAGTACATTCCTGGAAAATCAAAAGAGAAGCACATAAAATAAATACAATAGATTCAAGATGGTCATTTGGAATTTTGCTTCATAATTCTTAACATACTGATGCTAATCTAACAAGTAATAGGTTTATTCCATGCTGAAAAGAGAAGAAAGAAAACAGAATGTTTTGGATGCAGAGCCTTCTTTAGATGTGAACTCAGATGCTGTGTTGTCTTTTTTCAGCATGGATTAAACCTATTACTTGCTCTTTTGCAGCCTACGCATGGTGACGCAGCTACCTGCTACCTACCTGCTACCTGATACTAATCTAGTTTATTACCTGTAACATTGTAATGTTACTGACATCACTTAATTCTGTTCTGGATTCCGTAACTTCTGTGATGACTTGAAGGCCAAAATGTAACACATGCTTCATGCATGACTGATGAAGGAAGAAGAACTGTATTAAATAGTATGAGATCCTAGTAGATAGTCAACATGGATTTCGGTAGGACAATTTATTTCGCTCAACTTATTTTTGCTGTTCTTTGAACAAGCAACTGTAGTATCAAACACACACACAGATCATATAATATTGTATATTTAGATTTTTAGAAAGCTTTTTTCAAATTCTTCATAAGAGATTAATTCTCAGATTACAGATAGTAGGCTACACAAGGTAATGGTTGTCTTTGGATTGAGAACTAGTTAATGGATAGAAAACAGTGGAATAAATTATATCTATGATCTACACTCCCATATAGTTAGCAAATTATTAAAGTTGCTGGCAATACAAAAACAAGAAGGTGAACAAAACACTTTAGAAGCAGCAAAGAAAATTCCAAAAGATAATTGGTAAAACATTGTCAGGTAAAACACAGGATTAGGAAAATATCTGGCACATGACGTTTGATGTGCAGAGTATTAAATGTAGAACTCAGAAGCATAAACAGTTCAAAATTGGACACTTAGAGCCTGAAGACATTTCTTATGGAAAAGATTACGGAGTTTATGTTGCAATATCCTTTACATTTTCTAGACTATTCAAGAGCAGATCATCTTAAGAAAAGCCTTCTTTGATCAAACAAATAACTGGCTGTCACAGATATAAGTCTGCCAGAGCTTTTCTGTCCCTTATTTATTTTGGAAAGGAAATGAAATGCTGAAAAGCACTGGGTACCTGAATTTTATCCCAGAAGAAAATAATTAAATGGGTACAGTATATTCAAAACTTTAAGGTGCTTAAGTGTCCATAGGAAGCAGTGAATGACTTTTAATACTGAGCCCTGGGTGCTTAGAATAAATGTAGTTTAAAGTTATGTTGCAAAGGAAAAAGTTAAAGTTTACTCCATGCTGAAGAGACACAATGTTTAATCTTGTAGCCTTCTTCAGGTGTGGAGACGTCTTATTTTTCAGCCAAAACGTTGTGTCTGTTTCCTTTTCAGCATGGAATAAACATTTTGGCAGCTTATACAGCTACCTACTTAAACGTCTTCAAAGATATGTTGCCACATTTATCTTAAATGTTTTGAATATCCATTGTCTTGTAGTTCTGTAGTTTTGTAAATCTGTAAGGGCTTACAGATTTAACGTATGTTGTTTCTTATTTACATTTTACAATTTGCATACTATGAAACAAATTCCACTTTCAGTGCTCCTACGAAGTGAGTTACCTTCACCTGATTTCTTTGAAAAAAAGACTCACTTAGCCAAAAGGAACAAGTACAGGTTTATACCATGTTGAAAAGAGTTTACTACTGTTTACTACTGTTACTGCTGTTACTACTAAACTGGAGCTTACTACTTTTATGATTGAAGCTGAGAACATCCCGCCCAGTGCCAACTCAAAAGAGGCAGTGCATGTCCTTTATGGGGGCATTAGCAATTTACAAACTGCTCACCCTGACAGCTGTGTAATTGTTGCCGGCGACTTCAACCACGCAGATCTTAAGACAGTCCTCCCTTAATTCTACCAATATGTTAACTTTACAACCAGAGGGGCGAACATACTGGACTTAGTTTATACAAATATCCGTGATGCATACAAGGCTGCCCCCCCTCCCCCCAGCTGGGCTATTCTGACCACATTTCTGTGATGCTTATTTCAACATACAGACTACTTCTCAAACGTGCCAAACCGGTTTTGAAACAGATCAGGATTTGGCCAGAGGGAACCACCGCAGCATTACAGGACTGCTTGGAGCACATAGACTAGAATATTTTCAGGGAGGCCACTACCTAGAAAAACAATATCAATCTAGAGGAGTATGCAGCAACTGTGGCTAGCTACATCAGCAAGTGCATAGATGATGTCACTGTCTCCAAATCTATTATCACAAGGGCCAACCAGAAGCCATGACTGACTGTAGAGGTCTGCGCACTGCTAAGAACTTGCAATGCAGCATTTAGATCAGGTGACAAGGAAGCCCTTAAGACTGCGAGGGCCTACAGTAACTTGTCTCATGCCATCAGGGAGGCAAAGCGCAACTACGCATGGAAGTTTCACAGTCACTTCTTGGACACCAGAGACACACTGTGCATGTGGCAGGGTATCCAGGTCATTACTGACTATAGGACCACTCCACATGCCAGTGACAGAGATTCCTCCCTTCCGGATGCCATGAATAACTTCTATGCGCAATTTGAAACCCTAAATACAGTGTCTGACACTAGCAAAAGTTAACCCATGTAAGGCTGCTGGACCTGACAATATACAGTACCTAGTCGCGTACTCAAGGAATGTGCGGTACAGCTTGCCGACGTCCTCACAGACATTTTTAATATCTCCTTGTGCCAGGCAGTCATCCCTGTATGTTTCAAGACCACCATGATTATACCAGTGCCAAAGAAGTCTACTGTGCCCTGTCTCAATGAATATCGCCCCGTGGCGCTCACACCAATTAGCATGAAATCCTTCGAAAGGCTAGTCATGGGCCACATTAAGTCCAGACTCCCCACCTCTCTGGACCCCCTACAGTTTGCGTATCATCCAAACCGGGCTACTGATGATGCCATTTCCCTCGCCCTTCGACTTGCCCTGTCCCGTCTGGATAAGAGGGACACTTATGTAAGAATACTGTTCATTGACTTCAGTTCAGCATTCAACACAATCATCCCCCAGAAACTGATTTTGCTGAGCCTGCTGAATCCCAATGCTTCCCTCTGCAACTGGATTCTGGACTTTCTGACTAGACAGTCCAAATTGGAAACAACATCTCCAGTACCACCATACACTGGAACCCCCCAGGGCTGTGTACTCAGCCCGCTCCTGTTCACGCTGATGACTCATGACTGCACTACTAAACACAGTGCAAATTACATCTTCAAGTTTGCTGATGACACAACAGTGGTGGGCCTCATTAGTATCAATGAGGATGTGGAGCAATTAGCAGATTGGTGCTTAAACAACAATCTGTCTTTGAATGTAGATAAGACAAAAGAGATGACAATTGACTTCAGTAGGGCCCAAGCTGATCACTCCCCACTGCACATCAATGGCTCCCCTGTGGAGACAGCTAGAAGTACTAAGTTTCTTGGTGTGCATATCACAGATGACCTCACTTGGACCATTTAACACCACCTCACTAGCTAAAAAACACAGCAATGTCTCCACTTCATGCTGCGACTGAGAAGGGCAAACCTTCCCCCCCACCCCCATACTATCCATATTCTATAGAGGTACCATTGAGAGCATCTTGACAAACTGCATCTTTGTTTGGTTTGGGAATTGTAAGGTCTCAGACCGCAAGTCCCTGCAACGAATTGTCAATACAGCAGGAAACATCATTGGAGCCTCCCTTCCATTCATTCAGGACATCTACCACAAATGCTGCACACACAAAGCCTCCACTATTGTGGACAATCCCTCCCACCCCTTCTGCAACCTCTTTGCCCTCCTACCATCTGGTAAAAGGTATTGCAGTATACGGGTCAGCTCCGCCAGACTCCGTAACAGCCTTTTTCCACAGGCTGTCAGGCTCCTCAACAAGCTCCTGGTACCTACTGCAACTACTGTAAATCTGGAAACTTAGTTCTTTTTTGCCTAATGTCTGGCATACTGTCTGATGTACTCTTTGCGCAATTCTGTGCACAACCCTGTAAAGTAAATTGCACTATGCACATTGCACTTTATGTAACCTGTACCCTGTGAGAAATGTCTAAGTCTTCATTGTTTATAGCTGTAATGGGAGCCGGTCATAGTTCAGGACCCTATGCAGATGGTATAATCTGGAAGTAAGTGTAGAAGGACATCAGGGGAGGAGACGAAGAGGATCAGGGTGGGCTGACAGACAAGGGGGCGTGACTATGGTGATCCGGTGCTCGGGGGCCGTGGCGCAGACTAACAAGTCCAAAAAAGTCCAAATAGGGAAACCAGGGCACAGTCCAACATCCAAAAGAGATCCATCCAAGATGAAGACAAGATTTAAAACAAAGAACGGGGACATGGAACCAGGAACAAGGAAGTTAAAAATAGACTGACGAGGCGAGGCGCTCCAAGCCCCGGACTCAGCTTGGTCAGGACGCCGTTAGGAAGCTTATGCCCTCAAGCTGCGGACGTAGGGTAACTTGATGGTAGGTGGGCCTCCAGGCGTCCATCTTCCAGTGCAGAGCCAGGAATAGCGAGAGCACCAGGCTTAAATAAGGAGGAACAAACAGAGGGCAGGTGCACATAATCAACTAAAATATGAAAGGGCTGGAGCGCCCTTAAGAGGAGGGATTCCGATCATGATAATAGCATTGTCTTATCAGTGCCTTGTCTGTATTCGCACTGTAGACCTGGAGAATAATATCTCTCTCCTCTGTATACTTGTATATGGCTGGAAAAACAAATAAACTTGAACTTGAAAAGAAACACTGTTGCTTTTTTCTTTCGTAGAATAAACCTGTACCTGTTCCTTTGCAGCCTATTCATGCTGATGCAGCTACCTACTCACTTAGAGTATGTCCTTTGAATTGCTTGTACTGATTGTGCTGCCAAAGAAATACACACACGGCTTAATTGATCTTGTCTACACAGTGTTTTAAGGGCATTGCAGGCTTAAAATATCACAAACTACTTTCCTTGCCATTCTTTGATGGTCACCAATAAAATGTTTTTTTTATGCACACAGACAGATGCTATTCAAGGTAGGTCGCAATTCCACTAAGATTGAAAAGTTTGCCATGCAGGAAATTTAAATGTATGTCCAAAACTACACCAGGGGGCAGCAACTGTTCAATCCAGTATCACCATTGACAAAGTGCTGGGACGTCTGGCAACCCACCGCAAACTGCAGATGGAGAGGGACAGTGTGACGTTATGGTTGCTAAGCAATGTCTTATCTCATGATAAACAAATGGTCTTCTTTGTTGTTTCTGTCAACTTCCCCCCAGTGAAGGCACATGCGGTAATCCATTGCTCACTGGAAGCCTGGCAGAGGTAGCATTGCCAATTGGACAGCCCTGGCTCCTTGCATGTCAGAGCATTGCACTTGTTACTCTGTGTAACAGGGTATGTTTGCATGTTTTGTTATTGTTTTTCTCAGAAAACCAGATAACAGATGTACACCAATACTTGTATATTTGTATTTTTCAATTATAACAAGAACCTAAAATCAGGCCCCTGAAAAGAGGTAAAATAATGTAATAAACTACAGTACCAGATTTATGATACATATAGTCTGGCTATGGTGATGAGGGAATCGTAGAAATAAGATTCAGAGTCATAATGAAATAATCCCAGTAATTATTCTCAAAATGAAAGGGAAGTATGCACATAAGTGGCATAGCAGTAGTAACTATAATAATTCCTTTCATGTACTGTATAGAGTGCTTTCATCCTGAAGGACCAAGAGCATTTTACATTCAGGAAAGGAACTACCTCCACACCACTGAAGCTGGTGCCATTCTGTACCACTGGCCAAATACACAGCAGGTCGAGTGGAGAAGTGAGAAATTGTTTCACCAATTGAGTCGAGGGTGAATATTTGGGAAGCCAGATTGTACCAGCCAAGAGTGGAACATAGCCAGAGATCAACACATCTACTCTTATGAACACTGCCAAGGGTCTTGTTTATTACTGGCCAAATCCTAGTCAGGTTCTTGGCTTGAAGTGTCATCAGATGGATGACATCCCCTGCAACTGAGTAATCCTGGTCACAATGCAAGGGCTTTGGTTTAGGTCAGTGGTTCTCAAACTTTTTGGACCAAGTACCACCCCTAATCCAAACAAAGCATCCAAGTACCACCTACAAGTCATCATCTCATAGGAACCCCAGAAATTTTCAATGACCAACATGAGTGTGCGTGCACACACTCACACATACATATAATAAATGTTATAATAATAAACTTTTATATAAGCGCCTTTAAATGTGGCTTCTCAAAGCGTTTTACAGAAAAAAACAGTAACAACAACAAATAAAAATAATAAAAAAGCACCATTTCAGTGAGAGGGGGTGAGCCTGTTTAGTCGAGCAAAGCAGATGTGAATTCATTTTTCGAGCCTTGATACAATTCACAACAGAGTCTAACAGATTTTAAATCATCAGGCATTTTCTTGATGGCAAAGGTCTCGCGGTGAATGTTGCAATGCGTCCATTAATTTCTGGAGCAACCTCTCTAATTCGTGCAACTACACCGCTATTTCGGCTTGTCATCGCTCTAGCACCGTCTGTACAAACTACGATGCATTTTATCCAGTCGATGCCATTCTCTTAGATAAATTCATTCAGAAGCTGAAATATGTGCTCTCCTGTAGTTCCTGTTGGTAGCGGCTTACATAACAGAAAGTCCTCATGGGACGTGCCCTCAAAGTCGTATCTAACATAAACGAGTTGGCCAAATTGACTACAGACTCAGCCAATTGCAGTGAAAAACATCTGCTCATCTTAACGCGCTCTATCAGCGTAATTTTGATATCATTTCAATAATTCTATGAATGACCGTGTCTTTCGGGGGGGCAGCAGGTCGAGCTGTTTAGCAGCTTTTTCTCCACACATAATACGTGTCAGCTCTTTTGCCAACGGTAAATAAGATTCTTCAAAAATAGTGTGGGGCTTACCTGCTTTAGCAATCCGCAAGCTTGCATTTTTCCCCGTTTCAGTTTTTATTTCCATGTTTATTTTAAGTTTTTATTTCATGCGCATGGGAGCGAAACAGAGACGCTCTGTGTATTTTTCTCAAATTAACTTGAAGTATTAGCGCTCACTGTATCGCAGTACGTAGGCTGCGTATTCGACACGAATTAAAATAAAAAATATGAAAACCGTCCCGATTTTTCAGCTCACACAACAAAGTTCTATGGGTCATATGGCGTACCAGCTGGCGTACCAAACTGTGCGTACCACAATTTGAGAACCACTGGTTTAGGTAATCTGTTCCTAAACCAAAAGGAAGATTTTCATAAGGTGATAGACTGTTCAATGTACTAGACCCCGCACTCTCAAATTTATATTAGGTTGCATAACCTTGTATATCATGCAGAGACTCATGTACATGGCCCATGATAACAAAGAAGCCTGATATTTGGTTTTCAGATGCGACAATACTGTGAGAAAACTGGATAATCTACTGGTGGTAGATTTCAAGAGGAAAAAGGTCAAACCTACTCCTGTCTACATCCATGGGAGTGGCGTGGAGATGGTGGACTCGTACAAGTACCTGGGAGTGCACATCGACGATAGACTGGAATGGTCTAAGAACATCGAGGCCATCTATAAGAAGGGACAGAGCCGACTTTACTTCTTGAGGAAGGGACAGGGAGCGCTACAGGAGGTCATTCTTGCCTTCTGCCAAAAGACTGTACAACGCATCCACCTTGCGTCTTGGCAGAGGCAACATCGACAGTGACCTGTTTCTGGACTAAAGGCATATAAGCATCTACTGCTTCATCTGTTCTCTTTCTTTTTCTTTTTTTTTCCCGTTTACAACCATTTTTTGTGCAATATATGCCAGGGACCTGTGCAATACATTTATATTTATATCTATAGTTACATCTATATTTATATTCATATGTGTGATATGATTTTCTGTGTACTGTTCTGTTCTAGTTTGTTCTTGTGTGTCCGGAGTAACTCTTGTATTGTATTGTATGTACTGTACTATTATTATATAATTCGTTACACTGTGGCTGTGTTGTGTGTGTTAAGCTGCTGTTGCACTGCAATTTCCCTCATGGGATCAATAAAGTATCTATCTATCTAATTCCATCACTTTGGGAGGTGCTTGTTTTTTAATAATAATGCACAATTGTATAGTTTGTAGCATGTTGACCAGACCAAAGCAGTAGGAGTTTTAGTTCTCATCACAGCTTTTGTGAAAATCTTCCAGCATTTTATAGGCCACACAAAGAGTACATTTTCAAAAAGAATAGCATCTCTAAGGATGTAAATAGTCTTGATGCAGTTTGTTATAATTATAAAATAAGTTTATAACAAAAAGACTCCCACAGAGGGAAGCAGAAAGGAAGACTGTCTCCTCAGAAAGTAACACTTAAACATACTGTATGCTATACATTGCTGAGTCTCTTTAATACATCAAATTCAGCAGTAAAAAAACATTTGTGCTATCATATACACTACTATGCCTTGCCAAAGTATTCAGGCCCTTGCAGTTTTCACAATTTGTTGCTTTAAAAGGTGGAGTCATGAGATTTTGAAGTAGTAATTAGTATTCATAATATACACAACCTACTCCACACATTCAGCAAAAAACAAAAAGAGATAATAAACATTAACATTTTTCAAGTTAAAGAAAATGGAAATGTCATGATTGCTTTAGTATTTAGGAAGAGAGAGGGAGTATCCAGTAACCAAAATCCAACTCGTAAAGCAGGTCTGTAGTCAGATGGAGGGCAAAGATCTGTTTTCCTAAAGGTCAATAAATGCTGAGTGAACTAAGGATGAGACAAGTAGAGCTCTGCGAGTAAACCTCAATAGTGAGCATGGAGAGGTGCGGTTGAAAGGCTTAAGCAGGAAGGAAAGAGGAAAGTGGTTGGATAATAGATGAATTGCAGTGAACAGTGCACTTTGGAATGTGGTGGCAAGTGCCTGGTTGCGTGGTGACTCTGACAAAAGACTTACCTCTGCTGCTTTCACCAAATATTGAGTTAATGCGTTTGAATAAATATGCAATCAACATGCATCAGTTTTTGTCTTTAGTTTTTCATGATATTTACTGTAACTTATTTTACTTTTAGAAGATTTCAGTTTGAGCATTCAACTTTTCAATAAGATAAAGTTTAAAAATGTATATGAATTATTTTGTAATTTCACAAAATGGAAAATCATTGGAAGGGTCTGAGCAATGCTAATGCCAAGGGGTCGGTTGCAAGGCACTGTAAATTGAATTGAATTGAATGGCAATATTTTTTTTTTATTTGGATGCCAGAATGACCAGCTACAGTATATTCTGTAGAATGCAGTAATCAAATGTCAAATAGTTCTGTGTTATGCCCTGGTGATCTTTACGGCAGTAAAGATAATGTTCTTTATTGCCACAGTTTTGGCCTACTTTTAAACATAAGGAAAAAAATAATTCTTTCTAAACTCCTCACTTCCGATAAAAAAAAAATCTCAGTTGAAGTTCCTTTTGTTTTAATTTATTTTACCTCAGAATACAGCAACAAGAATGAGGAAGATATGTGAAGTTAATAATGTTGACGTATTATGAACCTGCGTTTTAGAATTTTTGTGGTACTCTTTCATTTTGGAGAGCAATGCGAAGTCAAAGTCAGATGCATGTCAATGTGTCTTTGGAAAGTGAAGTCTAATGACTGATGAGCTTAAGTCATATAACGTTCACCCACCCACACAGGTTTTTTGTTTGTTTGGAGTGTAATGTGTAGGAGTTGTTCCATTGTTTTTTAAGCAGTTGTATCTGCTAGTTGTGTTGCTTTCATTTTTTTATTGCAAAACATTTTTGCTGCTTGACACAGAAAACATACTGTGCCTTGTTATGTAACAAACCATCTTAAGTCATAAAAAAATTGTCTAAAAGGGTTTTTTTTCCCTTTTTGAGAATATCTCAGTGTTGTTTCCTTCTTTATGCCAAACAAAAAACCCACCTGCGGGCCCTTTTTCTCTAGGAGATGATGGAGCCTCCCAATCCTGAGCTTTCCTTGCCTGGAATCCATCTGTCTCCTGTGAGCAAGCAGCCAGCTGGCACTACAAACCGTTCCACAGTTTAAATACCATGGTCTGAGGCTATGATGAATACTGCACTGAACATTTAATATTCAAATATGGAGCTAAAAAGGGTTACCCATACAAGAACAGGCAATGATTCTCCTACAAAGGTCATGCTCATTTGGTTACAAACACCACATTATCTGTCTTAGTGCTGACTCTGTTTATAAAGCTGTTTTCTTCACTACTTGGACAAAGCTTGGTCTTATTTAAAGCATAATTTATGATTTATGCTAAATTCTGATTAGAATGTGTACCACTACATTCTTCATGAAACATTATGTTGGCGGAAGAATATATTTCTTGTTTATTTTGTAATACTGTATGTACACTGACATTACTGTACTTCTGTTTCCAAAGGATCTATCTTACAGACAACTAATTCTGTCTTCTTATTGAGATCTAATGTTGTTCATTATTTCGTTTATTATTATATGATCTCTCAAAATATTTTATACAGCACATTTCAAGGAAACATCCTTCACAAATTGGTCTGCAATAAAAACAATCAAAACATTTATGTTATGAAAGAAGTGGCTAAAAATGCCTAAACCTTATAAAAAGGAGATATTTTCCAAAAACCACCATAAATCAGTTAAACAGTCACAAAACTCATAAATTTAAAAACATCCCAGTAAATGGAAATTTACATAAGGACAAGAAAAGTTAATAAGCCTTCAAGCCCAGAAACTAATTCCAGACAATTAGCTTATAAACATAAGAATAGGAACACCAAAATAGGGGTTAATTTGATCAAGGTTGCTTCTAGCCAAAATTCTACATTTTGTACAAATTGACAACACATCCCAGAAAGTAAATGAAATATGATCTGCACTAGTTCACACTAAAAGTGAAAAAAGGCATAGCAAAGACTAACTTTCAGGCAAGGAACAATAATACAAACAATCTGGAAATGTCTTGGAGATAAAGAAAGCTTATTTCACTACAGAACAGAAGACTTTGGAGTCAAAAGTAAAGGATTTTCTGAAAGAACTCCAACATTATGTATTTAAGAGGAACATAGCAGACAACAGTTCTAAGACTGAGAGAAAAGGAATTGAGATTTATAAATCAAGAGTAAGATCCCATTAGCAGGAGCTCTGTCTTATTAGCATTTAATTAAAGATGGTTGGCAGATATACAGGTTTAAATGTCTTCCAAGCAACCAAAGAGCTGAGACATCCTGGAGCAATGTGCAAGGATAATTTTAATGTAAAACTGGCTGTTGTCAGGATAAGATTGGAATTGGAGGCTATGCTGATGGATTAGATGGCGAAGAGTAAGCATGTAAATGTGGAACTACAAAAGCCCAAGAATGGACCTTTTAATACCTACAAAATCAGAAGTAAGATAAAGGAGAACAATGACCAAAGGCAAACCAATAACAGAATTCAGAAAGAGGTCATTAATAACCCTTACCAGGCAGATTTTGAAATCCAGACTGGAAAGAATTGAGGATATACAGTATATATACAGTATCATAACTGTTACCTGGCAACAACCTGTAGAAATGTCTTGGGCTGAGATGCAGGACTGGAAACACTGTGGAAATCAGAAAAAACAGACAAACAAGTATTGACTTCTTAAGAAGATGCAAGCATGTTTGAGAGCAGTCGACACAATACTGGATTGGGGGGCGGAGCAGTGGCACTGTGGCTAAAGAACCTGCACCTGTAGCTGGAAGGTTGCCAATTCAAATCCCACAACTCCCAGAGGAATCCTACTCTGTTGAGCCCCTGAGCAAGGCCCTTAACCCCAGCTGCTCCAGGGGCACCATATAAAAATATCTGACCCTGGGCTCTGACCAAGCTTCTCTCTCCCTGTCTGTGTGCCTGTGTGTCTCATGGAGAGCAAGCTGGGGTATGCAATAAGACAAATTCCTAATGCAAGAAGTTGTATACTGTATGGCTAATAAAGTGATCTTATCTTATCTTATTGATGGCATAGAGTTACCAGAGTAGAAGAAGATGTTGATGAGACAGAATAGATTCAATGTCTTAAATGGGTTTGCAGTGCAAAAATGTTTTGTAAAGCAAAAATATTATGGCATGTAAGGGAAATGACCGAAAGACACAGCTTGCTACTTGTGCGGTGTATTTTATCAAGAGTTTAAGAGAATAAGTGATTCCCTTATTGTTGCAGAGAGAACATGGCACTTGAGAACTTGATATTGATACTGGCTGAGATTTGAAACAGCTTTTTTTTAAACAGTGAGAACAAAGTCCCTCTTTTGCAGCTGAGGTTTGCACCCTGTTGTCTCAATTCAGGTATGAATAGCAATTGCAATTTTCATGAAGTGCACCTCTTAACTGGAGTTACCAAAGAGATTAAATCTGTCATTGAAGAGTTGTACACTAGCGCTCCTACCTATACAGTTGAAGGGAAATTACTGTAGAGCAGAGAAAAACAAAGGGACAAGTTAGAAGGTGTAAGAAGATTCTTAGAGAGATAAAAGACAATAGAAACAGGAACAAATAAGGAAGTACATGTATTAACTTCATCTAGAATGAGAGAATGATCAAAGTAGTGTCTGGGATAGAGACATTAACAAGTTCCAGAAACTGAGTAATAAGATCAAAGATATGGCCACAGACATGTTTAAACATGTGAACTGATTAAGATGGAACAAACAAGAAGGGAGAGGAAACCAGAAAAAAGACAATGAAAACTTCAGGAAGCAAGACTTTGTTTGCTCCTTTCAAAGAAAGAGACTAAAAAAATAAAATAATTAAAATAATGACATACTGACATATGACGGTAAGAGTGAAATTGACTATCTGTGCTCAAATGGTAAGCAAGGAATGTACTATAAAAGAGTAAGCAGAATTAGTGATAACTGCAGTGCCCCTACCCTACCCACTTAAAGTACCTACATCCAAAAGTGGTGGGAAGATGCACTGCAAAGTCTCCACTATACAGAACAGATAGAGATTGTCACCTGTGATTATTAATTCATTAAAGTATTTTTGGGACAGTCAACAAAAGTTTGGAAAAGAAATTTGAAACCTATTTGAAGAGGATAAGCAAGGAGAGCAGAGGCAGGAAACCATCACCAAGGGTAACAGACATTTAGAACTATGCCTGGGGTAAGTCTGAGATTGCAGGTGGACAGACGATAAGAATGATGCATATTTTAAAAGGAGAATACTTTCAAGTAATGAACTATACACTTAAGATATACTACAACAATGCACTAAAGTGTTAGATATGTAATGCATGCACAGGAGAGCTGCATAGGTTTTCATTTAAGCTACAGTAATTCCATCCTTTGTTAGTGGCTGATCAGTGAGATGACACATGGGTCAATGTACTGTTGTGGACCAAGAGTAACATCTCTGGAATTCACTGTCTTTCGATGTTGGGAATGATCCTTACCTGTAGTTCTTTTAAAATGTTTATTGTTACAAATCTTACCAGGGTTTTAAATAATGTAAACAGGAATTCAGCACTATTTAGCTTGTCACACACATGGATTTGATGTAGTCTCTCTACTCCAAAGACTGGCAATAGTTTTTGTTTTTAAAATGTTATACTACCTTTTCCTGTTTTAATGCCCTTGAGAAAAGAGATGGCATATTGCAAGAGTTCTTTACAGGTTAAATAAATTAATGTGAATTCTAAAATCAGACAATCCAAAATTTTCCCATTTCACCAACATTGCTAAAGACTAGCTAATCTTATGCTAAATCTTCAGAATCAACAGCGAAACATGAACCAGACTATACAAGAATGTTTATGTCAAACTGAGATGTCCGTGGGAGTACGGAACAAGTAACCTAGCCAGGTTATTGAAGCCACGTTATGGAAACAGCTTGATGACCACATTGGATCAATCAGCTATAAGCATCCAAATGTGCAAGATGGGCCAACCAGCCTTGTCTCCATTGAAATTTTTGTTATGTCCTTATGATTATTCTGGGTCCCTCTTAAAAAGGAAAATTCTCAAATGCAAATTAAAGCAAAAAGGTTGATAAGATTCATTGCACGAGTGATGGGCAAAAATACAAATATCTAAAAAGGCTTCCCCCTTTTTCCCTCCATATTTTCTTTTCTATTTTCTGAAAAAACATAATAATAATAATATAATAAACGTTATTTTATATAACGCCTTTAAAGGTGGCTTCTCAAAGCGCTTTACAGAATGACAACAACAATAAATAAAAAGATAAAAACACAATTACAATATACAGAGGAAACCGTGGATGGTGGTACTAAGAAAAGCAGAGGGGTGAAGAATGGAACCAGTTAAGTAAAGGCTTTTCTAAAGAAGAGGGTTTTGATAGGATCATTTGCACTAGACCTGGTCATGATTCTGGCTGGTGAAATTTGGCAGTTTGTTCAAAGTAGATCTGGATACCCCAGTGAGTAGAGCATTACAGTAGTCAATTCGAGAGAACACAAATGTGCTGATCAGCTTTTCAGCCACAGTTAGTGATAGCATAGGGCATAGCCTAGCGATATTTCTGTGGTGAAAAAAATATGTTTTGACAGTATGCTGCACATGTGGGTCGAATGTTAAGCCAGAATCGAATATAACCCCAAAGTTTTTCAATTTAGATTGAAGCTCAAGTACAGAACCATCTACAGATAGGGTAATAGGACTGGTTTTACGAAGTTGATGGGGGGTGCCAATAAACATGACTTCAGTCTTGTCGCAGTTAAGATGAAGGACGTTTTGAGTCATCCAAATTTTTATGTCAGAGATGCAATTAGATAGAATAGAGACAGCCACATCAGTGTCAGGTTTGGTATGGATATATATTTGAGAATCGTCAGTGTAGAAATAAAAGCTGAGGCCATGTGATCTTAAAAGCTGACCAAGTGGGAACATGTAAATGCTGAAGAGCAAGGGGCCCAGTATTGAGCCCTGAGGAACACCAGACTTAACAAGACCAATTTCAGACCTGTACCCATTAAGAGAGACAAAGTGACAGTGATCAGTGAGGTAAGATTTGAACCATTTGAGAGCAGTGTCAGAAACTCCAAACACAGTCTCAAGATGAGAAAGTAAGATGTTATGGTCAACAGTGTCAAAAGCAGCACTGAGATCAAGAAGGATGAGTATAGAAAGAGAACCAGAATCAGAAGCTATTAGAAGATCGTTAGTGACTTTGACCAGGGCAGTTTCTGTGCTGTGAAGTTGACGGAAGCCAGATTGGAGGGGTTCAAAAAGGTTGTTTGTCATGAGGTGGTTATGTAACTGAAGTGTGATAGCACGTTCTAGAATTTTTGTAAGAAAGGGAAAGTTGGAGATGAGGCAAAAATTATTAAGACTGTCGAGAGCCATGTTAGGCTTTTTTGGCACGTGGGTAATGGCAGCAGTTTTGAGGACCGTTGATACAATGCCAGTGCTCATGGATTCATGTATAATATTGAGGACAATGGGACAGAGAGAAGAGAAACAGGACTGAAGTAAAGTGGTGGGAATGGGATCTAAAATAGAAGTGGTGGGTTTCATGCGTTTAACTAGTTTATTGAGGGATGCTGAGTCAAGAAGAGAGAAGCTGGATGAGGAGGGAGGAGGTGTGGAAATGATATGTGTAGTGGAAAGAATGTGATGCCGGATGTTGTCAATCTTAGAACTAAAGAAATCTAGTGTTGCAATGTTGTGATGAGGCAGGTAATGTGGTGGGGCGGTTTGGTTTGAGCAGTCTGTTGATGGTGGAGAAAAGATGTCCGGGGTTGTTTTGGTGATTTTCAATGATGTGAGAGAAGTAGATGGATCTAGCAGACTCTATAGTAACCTTATATACAGACAAGTAATCTCTCCAAGTTTGATAATGTACATTTAGGCCAGAAAGACGGCACCTACGCTCAAGTTTGCGAGAGGCTGCCTTCATAGATCGCATATGGTCATTTTACCAGGGGGTGGGGCGAGAGAAGGAGATGGTTTGAGTTTTTAAAGGAGCAAAGGTGTCAAGGGTAGATAAAAGAGCACTGTAAAGTCATTGTATTTTGTCCTCTAGAGGGTCAGAGAAAGAGAAAAAAGATAAGGAGGACAGAACAGAATTTGCAAACCTTGGGTGATCAATTGATCGCCAGTTGCAGAAATTTACAGAGTGTGGGGGGGAAGTGTTAGAAACAGGTAATTCCAGATTGAAAAGAATAACTAAGTGGTCAGAGAGGCCTAGATCAAGGGGAGAGCAGTGGGAGACAAAAAGAGTCATTTACAATAATTAAATCTAAGGTGTGTCCTTTGTTACAGTATGTGTAGGGGTACAAACAAACTGAGTAAGATCAAAACATTCCAATAGGGAAAGGAAGAAACATATTCTCCCATGTCATAATAAGTTTCTCAGCATCAAGTCCTGTCCGCTTGTCTGCTTGCAATCTACAGATACGATTATTCATATACTGTATTCCTTCTCATCTACCTCATTTCCTTCTATAAAATATTTTAGTTACCCTACTTGATTTTTAAGCAACCACTTGTGCCTCAAAGGTCAAGGCCAATGGGAGCCAATCCCAAAAGCCTATGTTGTAAGGTGAGAAAATCACAGGATGTACACATAAGCTAAATTTAGAGACTCCAATTAACCTGCCAGTTCATCTTTCAAGAAAGACCCACAGAAGACCCATGCAGACACAGCAGTGTTACTTGCCACATCAGCAAGCCATCCAATATTAAACACCAAACTACTGTATACTGTATGTTTATCTTTTTAAAAGCAAACGTGAATTATTTAAACTTTGAGTGGTTTTATGATGTTTAGCCTCTTATTAAGCTGTGCAGAAAACTTAACTTGTGGTGGTTATATGACCAGATTGATCACTGATGAAAGTCTGCAGTTCAGCTGTCTTCCTTCAGCTGTCTTCAAAATATTAGATGCAGTTGAATGCACTTTGGTTTGAGCATTAATCACAGAATTTTACTTGAGAGACCTCCACTCTTCTGTTGTTCTGTTGTTGTCTAGAGCAGACGAGATCACAGTGCATGTTAGCTTCTCTGAGCCAGTGTCATGCCCAACATTTTCGCTGGAACTAGGGAGCCTACCTAGTGGTCGAGATTCATTATCTCCATAATTAGCCATGGGTGTTTTTTTATTAAATTAAAATTGTGCAGTTGTTCAAATAGCCATTTGAGTTTCATTACCAAGATTTACACCACCTTCACTAGATGAACAGTCTGGTGCATCCCGTTTGCATTTTCCACAGCCATGCTTTCAACCAGAGCATTGTCAGTACTAGCACAAGGTTTTCTTTGTTTCTGTATTTGGATAGATACAGGCTCTGATTAATCAAACTCATGTGATAGTTTTAGTAAATTAAGTACATTTGACTTCCTATGGCTATTTGTACTTGAACAGGGTCACAAATTCACTATTAAAGGCTAATATACAGCGAGTAGCATTTTGTAAAGTTCTTCAAAAGATTTATTTAACATGCATCTAATATCAGTCTGCTTCTCTTCTTATAATCCACATAGTCATACAGTCCTCTAATGACACACCTCATTGAAGTCAATGCTGCAATCTACACTGGAAGCATGTCCAGTGCATCAACAGTGCTCAAATAGTCAGATTCCACGTCCTCTTCTGTTTTTTAAACTTCAAGTCTATTTTTAAGGTAATTAAAAAGATTTGTAAATGTGCATGTTAAATATGTGTTTAGACTGTCTAAAATTGAGTGCTGCTGGAGCTCAGCTTCAGCACAAATTATGCACAGGTTGACACACTTAGTGTGGTAGTTTTCAACAACTTGCACATAGTGATTAACTTGAGATATCAGAGTGCAGACACTAATTCTAAGATGTCAGCTGCCGCCCACTGGAACAGCTGAACAGTAGGAGAGCTTTTCATGCGAGCATGATGTTTGGGAACTGGAAAACTCTACCTTTGAAACACATAGCATTGCTCAGCTGCCAGCAGCTTATATCACCCTGCAACCCACAACTGGCAACCCACTGAAAATAAGTAGGTGTGAGCTTGGCCAGTACCTGGGAAAGCTAAGGTTGTTGCTGCAAGGGGTGTTAGTGGTACTAATAGGGAGCACTAACCCTGTTGTCTGTGTGGATCCTAATGGCCCAGTGCAATATAAGTGTAAAGAATTCTTCTTATTATTATTGGCCTTGTATAATGGCCTTATTAGGCCAATAACATATTCAGGTGGGTAGCTGCATCAGCATGCGGAGGCTGCAAAGGCTCACACTTGAAGAAGGCTTAACGGCTGAAACGTTGTGTTTTCTTTCTTCTCTACAGAAAGGTGAGCAGACAAGTGTCTACCATGGAGGTGTTTCAGAGTTCAGACACTAACACAATGTGAATAACAATCTGAAATGTCATGGTCCTAGAGGTAAGGCATAAACATAAGTGTTCATACTCCACCCATTAAATACGTCAGGAAATGAGAAGTACTTTTTTTTAGTTTATGTGGTCTTTTCACCATACTAAGCACCTAAGGCAATACCATCCCAATGTCCAGTTGTCATAGTGCAGATGCCAGGTCACCACTTTGTAGAACCAACAGTCATTCATTGAAGTATCACCAGGTGGATTCACATTTATGACATCACCATTCTAAGTCCCCATGAAGCACTGGGAGGATGGGTTTGAACCTTTAGAGTCAATGTTTTCCACTGAAGCTATCTGAGGGCCAACTTCAGAATTTCCTTCACAAACGGATGTATGGCAATCATGTCATATGGAGTGCCACGTTGGTGTCTTCATTGTCAAGAGCAGTCATATCTGAAGGCCTGCAGTACAGAGTTCCAACATTAGCATGTATCTAATCTTAACCTACTCATGACCCATTATCCAATCATATGTGTCTACTCTGCCGGTCCATTGGAACATTTTCAGATAAAATATGTATTAATCCTAGTAAGGGTTAATGATCCATAAACAAGGGTAAAAGGGTATAACCCAATCTAAAAAAGTGTTAAACCCAAAAAATACAGCCAAACGTGAAGCACAACCACACTATAGCCCTCAGTTCCCTATCATACTGTATTTAGAACACAATTTCTCACACCTGTAACTATCCAGCTGTGACCAGGATTCCCAAACCTGCAGCTAACAAGGGTAGCATGGGATCTGTCAGCCAGGGTTGTCTTGGCTCTCAGACACACAGCGACCCCTGTGGCATCCTGGGTGCTTGTAGGCTTATGATGTTGGTGAGAGAAGTAATCCAATTCAGTACAGGGCTGTGTTTTCTGTGATTTGATAAAAGACACATGGTCCAATTGTGGCTGGTTCAATTGGTCTACACTGTCCTCATTCTTCCATGTATGAGGGAGAGGGATTTATAGCTACAAGCCAAGATGTGAAAAACACACATCTGGCTATTCCAAATTGTGTAAGCATAACAAAAATAATTAGTGATTATAAATGTAAAAATATTTGAGGTCTTTCTGCACATTTTAATAATGATGACAGTCACAGAGAACCTAATGGATTGTGCAGAGCTCCACAGACGGCTCATGAAAAGACACTGTTACCCATTGTGTGGAGCCTGGTGTTTCACAAGAATGACCACTCAAGAAGGCTCAAATCAGATCTCAGGTTGGGAAAGTATTTATTCCATTCAGTGTCTAGTGTAGTGGCGAGGCTTATTAAAAATACAGGAATTAAATTTGCTGCTCCCTTGCCAGTCTCTCTGTCTCTCATCTCAGTGGTGCTGGATACAGAGAGGCCATTCCATTTGGTTCACATTTAAGGTGTTTTTCTAGCTGATAGAGTGTCCTGATAAGGAACAACCCCCAAGGCTGAGACACATCAGCCATCCTAATGAATGGTCATCTCTGGCGCCTTACTGTCTGGGAGATTCCTTGGGAGAGTCTCATCCCAAGTTGTTTACAACCCTAAGGTCAGAGTGCATTGTTACTCATCCTCAGCCAATCAGGAACACCACGTGGGTCTCGGATGTCCATGAAACTTTCAACCAATGAACGACCGTAGTTCCTCCAGGTAAAACAGGCAGCACAGGGCTCCTCCGTGCCCCTCCAGGACATTCTCAGACTCAGTTCGGACAATCACATAATGGCCAGTGTGACTGAGTGCCAGGACTTTCCTTTGTTCTAAGAGTCAAGAACGGAGGTTGCCAGCGTGTAACCAAAGGATCCACTCGAGGTTAGCCCAGCAGCATGCCTCGTGAACCCACCGCGAACGCTCAACTGATCAACAAGTGAACTATGGTCAGAACTGGCCAGCTGAATATCAGTATTCAGGACTAGCTGTCACTAACAGTTCTTTCCGGGCCCTATGCAGACGACACGATCCAGTTGGTGAGGAAACAGTAAGGAGAAAATCATGCAGGAGAAGGGTATGGAGACAAGGGGCCGTGTCCAAGGTGAGCAGGTGTCCGGAGGAAGTGAGTCCCGGGTTCTCACGAAACGGGATTCAATGAGGAACCTCGGGTGACGTCTGCGTCTGGCTTTTAAGGGGGAACGGAAATCAGAAACAGGTGCAGGTAATGGGGCAGAACAAGGAAGGGCTGCAGCACCCTTAAGAGGAGGAGTAGCAATCGTGACAGTACCCCCCTCCTTTCCAGGGCGGCTTCGAAGCCCTAGAGAAAAACAAAAAATGAAAAGGATGGAGTCCAGGTACCAATGTGCCGTCTGCGGGGCCCAGGTGTACTGTAGGTTCCTCATTCTGTCACGAACAGTTCTTTCCAGGCCCTATGCAGACAACACGATCCAGTTGGTGAGGAAACAGTAGGGAGAAAATCATGCAGGAGAAGGGTATGGAGACAGAGGGGCGTGTCCAAGGTGAGCAGGTGTCCGGGGGAAGTGAGTCCGGGGCGAACAATCAAAGACGAAATCCAAAACGGGGAATCCAAAACAGAAGAGTAGTTCAATGCCAGACGATCCATCCAAAGGAATTAAAAACCAGGAGCCGGGTCGGGACCGGCGGGGGGAATCAGGAACGAAGGCTTAAAACCATCACGGAGCCAGACGCAGCAGGACCCCGGGCTCTCACGAACCGGGATTCAATGAGGAACCTCGGGTGACGTCTGCATCTGGCTTTTAAGGGGGAACGGAAATCAGAAACAGGTGCAGGTAATGGGGCAGAACAAGGAAGGGCTGGAGCGCCCTTAAGAGGAGGAGTACCGATCGTGACACTAGCCCTATATCGGGAACGAACCAGTCTTCTTCCCATGTAAAGAGTGTGACCTGCTTGGACCCGCAGTCACTTTCTATGTTGTTACGTCCCAGTGTGTGGTCTGTGTGTGTTTTTTTTGTTTATGTTCCACACTGCTGACCTTTGATTGTTCTCCCTTCCCCATTGGCCCACCATTACACCACTGTTCCATATGACGTCATGATCAATTTAGGGCACCCTAAAGTCTTGAATGACTACAGACCAGTGCCACTGACATCAAACCTAATGAAAACTCTGGAAAGGCTTGTACTGGACCTTCTCAGAACCCTGGTGAGTACAGCACTGGACCCCCTGCAGTTCGCCTACAGGTCACACTTGGGAGTGGAGGATGCAGTCATCTATCTGCTACACAGAGCTAACTCTCACCTGGAGAAGACGGGGAGCATTGTGAGAGTTATGTTCTTTGACTTCCCTAGTGCCTTTAACACCATCCATCCACCTTTACTGAGAGATAAGCTAAGGGCGGCGCAGGTGGACACTCCCCTGGTGTCCTGGATTATAGACTATCCGACCTGCAGGCCACAGTATGTACGGCTACAGAGCTGTGTGTCCGAACAGGTTGTTAGCAGTACTGGGGCTCCATAGGGGACTGTCCTTGCTCCATTCCTGTTCACCTTTTACACCTCTGACTTCAGGTACAACTCTGAGACATGTCATCTGCAGACGTTTTCAGATGACTCTGCAGTTGTGGGGTGTATTAGAAAGGGGAGGGAGGAGGAATATAGGAGCTTGATTACCAACTTTGTGGAGTGGTGTCATCTTAACCATCTCCAGCTTAACACCAGCAAGATCAAAGAAATGATCTTGGACTTTCGAAGGAATAAGTCTCCGCTGAACCCTGTTTCCATCCAGGGTGAGGACATAGAGGGCGTACAGTACTAAAAGTACTTAGGGGTACACCTGGATGATAAGCTGGAGTGGTCTGGTAACACTGACGTCCTGTACAAGAAAGGTTAGGCTAGGCTAGGACTGTTAGCCCTTCATTTGCTCGTCTATGGACAGCATATATTTTGCACATATTTTATTGTTTTTACAGTGATCATCACATTTTGCACACACCTATGTATTTATTTATTTTGTATATATTTATTTTGTTGTCTTTTGTTCTTATTACTATTCTGATGTCTGTTTTTGCTTGTCTTGGGCTGGACTGCTGTAACACATCCATTTCCCTACGGGATTAATAAAGTCTTATCTATCTATCAATTAGCTTCTCAGCCAATCAGAGTGCACCTTATTCAGCATATACAGCATATAACATGGAGGTTTTCTGAAGGAAGAGGCCTTTCGTTTGACTTTGGTCCCATTTGGTTTTGCTTTGCTTCATTTCGCTTTGGTTATCGCTTCGTTTCGCTTTTGCTTCAGCTTTGTTGGTTTGTTGTTGTGCTTTGTGTGTTTGTATTTTCGTATAGCTTCAGCTTTGTTGTTTTGTTGGTTTCTGTTCGTTTCTTTGTACTTTCGTTTGTTTGTGTGTTTATCCTTGTTTTGCCATTATCTTTTCCTAACGTGTTATATGTTCAACCTTTCTTTTGTACCCTGTTCCTGTTGATTACTCTTGTTTCCCCTTATTTATATTCCTAGTTCACTTGTATTTTTGTGTGAACTTTTGTTTATAAGGTTAGTTTAGGTTGATGGGTACATTCTACACACTAAGTTGATTTTGTATTAGTAACACTATTTTAGTACGGGTGAGCGCCATTTTGTCTTTTATGGTTTTGGGTAGTCAGTGGAGATTAGCTAGGGTGTTGAAGACGCTGAAGACCATGTGTTTCAGTTTTCTTTCTCACTTTCCTAGCCAGCTCCATTTTGTTTGTTATTTTCTTTTCTTTGGCACCACTCTAGTTCCCTTACCCCTGTGTGTTATCATGTCTTACCAGTCACTTATTCAATTTAAAATAATCACTTTTGCACCCACTTTTGTTATCACGCTTCCTAGTCCCTCACCAGAACCCACCTGCTTCCAAAAGAATTATCCTAAATGTTACACCCCTTTACCCCTAGACACTTGTGGTCGTAACAATGTGCACAACCTCTCGCTAGTAAAGCCAGAACTAACTAGCTTCAGAGAGCATCAGCAGCACATCACAGCAGAAATCTCTCTCTCCTTCTCTCTTGTCGAACCAGCACTGCCTGGCACCGGGCCAGAGAATGCTGATTGGACACAGCAACAGCCTGCCACTGTTCCTTTGTGTCCACGGGAGATCTGAATCCCCATAGATTGGATGAGTATTCAACCTTATGCATTACAGCTCGAGAATTCAATTGTTACCTCAACACCAGTTGATATCAATTAAATTCCTATGAGTGATGTACTTGCTTTTGAGTATCTAGTGTAGAAATTGTAATCCAAGTTCAGTTAAGAAACGATAATAGTCTAAATCAGTGGTTCTCAAACTTTTTGGACCAAGTACCACACCTAATCCAACTAAAGCATCCAAGTACCACCTACAAGTCATCATCTCATAGGAACCCCAGAAATTCTCAATGACCAACATGAGCACGCGTGCACACACACTCACACATACATATAATAAATATTATAATAATAAACTTTATTTGATGTAGCGACTTTAAAGGTGGCTTCTCAAAGTGTTTTACAGAAAAAAAACATTAACAACAACTAATAAAAAAGCACCATTTCAGTGAGAGAGGTGAGCCTGTTTAGTTGAGCAAAGCAGATGTGAATTAATTTTTCGAGCCTTGATACAATTCACAACAGAGTCTAACAGATATTAAATCGTCAGGCATTTTCTTGACGGCAAAGGTCTCACGGTGGATGTTGTAATGCGTACATTAATTTCTGGAGCAACCTCTCTAATTCGTGCAACTACACCGTTATGTCGGCTTGTCATTGCTCTAACACCGTCTGTACAAACTCAGACGCATTTTATCCAGTCGAGGCCATTCTCTTCGATAAATTCATTCAGAAGCTGAAATATGTGCTCTCCTGTAGTTCCTGTTGGAAGCGGTTTACAGAACAGAAAGTCTTCATGGGACATGCCCTCAAACTCGTATCTAACGTAAACGAGCAAATTGGCCAAATCGACTACAGACTCATCTAATTGCAGTAAAAAACATCTGCTCATCTTAACGCGCTCTATCAGTGTACTTTTGATATAATCCTTCATTTCAATAATTCTATGAATGACTGTGTCTTTCAGGGGGAGGGGGCAGCAGGTCGAGCTGTTTAGCAGCTTTTTCTCTACACATAATACGTGTCAGCTCTTTTGCCAACGGTAAATAAGGTTCTTCAAAAATAGTGTAGCTTACCTGCTTTAGCAATACGCAAGCTTGCATTTGTCCGCGTTTCCATTTTTATTTCCGTATTTATTTAAAGTTTTTATTTCATGCGCATGGGAGCGAAACACAGAGACGCTCGGTGTATTTTTCTCAAATTAGAACAGTTCTTAAATATTTTTCTGTTATCACGCTTTCGTGTGCTCACAAGATTACCTGTGTTCATAGCACGTATTTCTATGCATTCCTGTGTTTAGAACGTTGGCATAGTTCCAAAATCACACACATTCTCCTTTCTCCCTATTTGCTGGAGTTACAGTAGCTTTTTTTAAATACAATTGGTCACTTGCATCCGTAGCACGCATTCCTATAGAGTGGTATAGAATTACAGAGTATCTCTTGTGTCCACTGAAGTATTAGCGCGCACTGTATCGTAGTACGTAGGCTGCGTATTCGACACGTATTAAAATACAAAATATGAAAACCCGTCCCGATTTTTCAGCGCACACGACACAGTTCCAGGGTCATTTGGTGTACCACTTGGCGGCACTCCACGTACCACTGCCGGTACGCGTACCACAGTTTGAGAACCACTGGTCTAAATGAATGGTATACTGAATGTATGTCCCTCTTTGTTTGTAACTCTTCGTGATTGAATATATACCTTTTGTATTCTGCTAACCCTCACCGATAAGATCTGTTATGTTTATGCACATTTTATGTATTAATAAATGTATTCTCGTGTATTAGTATCCGCGTGTGTGTGTTGCTGAGTATCCCGCAAGGTCGGTTTTCTAATAGCCATCAAATAATCATTTTGTGACTTACTGCTACAATTAATAATTGTCCCAGTAAATGCACGAAACCCCTACATTTGTTGGTGCCTCGTAAGAGGATGCCTACACTAGGATGAGGAGGACATCAAAGTCTAATCTAATTTTCACTGTGAAATTCAAGAGCAATATACAAATGACAGAAGTTACTGTATGCATTGATGAGTATTTAGTAAGCATACGATCTGCAAAGTTCTGTGTTACACAATGGCCTGAGCAAGGCCAAAGTAGGTCTGTTTTATCTCAAGCTGGCTCCTCAGCCTAAGAGTTTTGTTGGTTGTTGGTGGTTAGATAGAGAGATAGAGAGATAGAGGATTTACCTTTATTTGAATAATTAGTTTTGTTTGCTGGTGTGGGGGACTGGTAGCACTGTAAATAGACTGCACTTGTTTGCTTGGGTGCTTTTGCGGCGGAGCCAGTTTGAGATAAAACAGACCTACTTTGGCCTTGCTCAGGCCATTGTGTGACATTGTAGTGGCAGCGGTGGGATAGTGTTTAACTGTAATTGTGAACTAACTAAAGGGAAACAAGGGTTACTGACAATCAAGGGTACTGAATATTATATCAATACACATTCAATACTATATATTACCTATGATACTAATCCAGCTATTACATATAAAAAATTATAAACATTTGCTATCCCATAAATCTTGGGTCTTGAGTTTGATCAGAACCATTGTCTGTGTAAAGTTTCCATGTTCTGTCTGGCAGTGTGGGTTTTCTCCTGGTGCTCCAGTCTCCTCCCACAGTCCAATAACATGTTATATCTCTAAGTTGTCCCTCTTGTCACTGCCACCATATATTCAATTAAGCAGTGCTTGAAAATTGAAGGATAAATAAAAATATATCCATTTCTTTCCAAACAAACTCTAATTCACGATCCACACATACTTTATAATATATTGACAATGTGTTTGAATATAAAACAAAATTATTTTCATTATATTTTCAAATGTTTTTTTTCACACTTTCAAACATTCAAATGTTTAGAAATGCCATGCACAAAGAAGTTTTTAGAGAGCAGATCTCATTCCTAGTACAGATAAATGCCCTCCTTTATAAAGGAGAACTACGGAAGCTTTCAGAGAGTTCCTTACATTTAGAATATTTCATTGCACGTTTCTTACTATTTTTGATCAGTGAATTCCGCTTTGTTAATGTGTTAATCTTTTGTAAAGCTTTTGCTGTTTTCTAACACCAGATTAAGGACAATGTATTATTTGAAGGCACAGTAATTATTTGATTATTGAACTGCAGGAAATAGTTTATTGGCTTTGCTGAAGTTAGTGGACACCCTATTCCGGTGTACCTATATAGTTAGCCAAACGACATTGTCAACGTGTTTTCTAAGGCCCCTTTGTCCCACCTTCACACAGACTATCGTCTAAGTCTGGCAAGGGTTACAGACCAGCTTTTGCTTGGGCCCTAGTGACCACTGGACATGATAGGTGTACATTAGCCATTATGGAAGCATTTATATTTTTCAGCAAATCAATCAAGGCTGGTAAATCCCTTCCCAAAATAACATCTGCAGGTAAATTCTGAATGACTCCTACATTTAATAATTACAATTGCCCCTCTACTTCTATAGTAATCTCTGTCATTGGGTATTTTAGTTTATCTCCATGTACACACTGAACCATAATTTGCGTTTCATAGTCTATTCTACTATCTGAGACTAACGAACGTTTCACTAGAGACACTGAACTACCTGTATCCAGTAAAGCTTGCACAGATTGACCATTGAGAATTACTGGCCAACATGAAAAGTTTTCTTTATCTCCGTTTCTTTCCTTAAATTTGTCCCCTTCTCTAGGTACTGTACATAACAAAATCCTGTCAATTTTGGTTTACGCATTGGACACACTGCGGCTTTACGTCCTCTGGTATCTCTCCTTGTGGAAGTATCGGATCTCTGAAGCGCTGTCAGTTAGTCTCTGGAGAGATGTCGAACTTCACCAGTATCGCCTCTGTAGGTGTTGGACCGGTCCTTGTCCATAGTACTGTAGGCTTCCAAAGCTTTGCCTCTTAGTAATGACACCAGTCTGACTGCCCATTCTTCCTCCGGCCATTCCCACGTCCGGGCCATGCGCAGCAATTGTAACCCTAACCCTAACCCTAACATCAGAAAATAAACTGGGAGGGTTTCAGTCGTTGGAAGGAGAGTGCAACACTCCTTGTCCCAGATGGTCCCTTCTTAGAGAAAATCTGGGAGAAAGAGCTTTGTTCTCCTATCCTAACTAGCCAGATCCTACAGGGACTGGAACTCTTCACAGTCACTGTTCCAGCACTCAGGCAACAAACAAAAGAACACCTAATAACAATTGAAACCTGCACAGCCCACACACCAGTCCTACCAAAAAGGAAAACAAAAGACCCCAATGGCCTATTGAGAGGTTAACGGCCCATGGATAATCCCCAGCAGTTAAAGCAGAAAACCATTCACCAACTGAAACTGCACCTACTAACACAGAAACAAAAGGAATACAGACAATAGTATACAAACCAACCCCCTCGGAGGAATTACAACTCACCACCCCTTTCAAAACAAGATAAAAACAGATCTACAGGTAGAAAGTTACCCTGGAGCATCATTTTACAATGCAGCAAACCTCCTACAACACACCCCCCGGAACATAGGAGTGGAGAAAATCATTCTATCCTTTGGAATCAATAACAAGGCACAAAAAGCAAAGGAAACAGCTATCAAACAACTACAACAGATGCTACGGGAAGCTAAGGGAACCTTCCCAGCTGCAGAAATATACATCCCACTAATTAATTACTCCAGAGACCTGAAACCAGGATTCAGGAAAAACCTGGACACAATAAACAATCACATACAGCAAAACATGCCATACCTCCCTAAACTGGAAGAAGCCCTTTTCAAGACAGAAACAGATGGAATTCACTGGACCACTTCAACAGCTCAAAAAATGCTAGACCACTGGTCACAACATTTAAACTGGTTAGCCCCAAAGCCACAGAACAAGAGGGGGACAAGAACAACACAAATATTGTAAATCTAAGCAACAACTTCCACCCCACAACTGAACAAATAAACCTCCTCAATAAGGGCTCATCATTTGTCCCCACAGTAGGGACAAAGAAAGGTCAGAAAACCAGACTGAAAAGCGAAATCCGACAATACCACCGTCGCCTTAAACTGACCGCCTTCTTTGAGGATAAAGACACCGACACAGAAAGGGTTCCCTCCTGCCTAAATCCAGCTGGGAACCAGGGGAAAACCAACTGCCACCAGAAATCCAGGAAATAACTCAAGAGGACAACAGAATTCTACGAAAACTCCGACCATACAGGGACTCACACAACATAACAAAGGAGGAAACCATAGCCTTAGAACATTTAAGGGAAAACAAACATATAGTCATAAAACCAGCAGACAAAGGCAGTGCAATAGTTATCATGGATAGAGAACAATACATTGCAGAAGCACACAGACAATTAAATCATCAGGATCACTATACTACTTTAGAAGAACCGCTGTACAAACAAACAGCACTAGAAATAGGGCAAATCCTACAAACTCTGGTAGAACTAAAACACCGAACAAAAAAACAGGCATTCTACCTAAGAGGAGAGGAATCGCCACGACCGAGGATATTCTACCTCCTCCCAAAAATTTATAAAGCCCCAGAAACATGGCCACTCCCCTACGAAATTCCACCTGGGAGGCCCATAGTGTCCGACTGCAACAGTGAATCCTACAGAATAGCAGAATATCTAGACCATTTCCTCAACCCCACTTCTATACACCACCCAAGTTACATCAAAGGCACCTATGACTTTGTAGCCAAAGTAAAAAATGCTACAATACAACAGGAAGCCTTCCTGTTCACCATTGACATTGACAGTTTATACACCAACATTGAAACTATGGAGGGACTGAAAGCAGTTCAGGAGTGGTTTCTCAAATACCCTGACCGCAACAGACCAGAAACACAAATTCTGAAGCTATTGGAAATTAGCCTCAACAAAAACGATTTTGAATTCGAAGAGCAATACTACTTTTAAATAAAAGGAAGTGCTATAGGGAAACGCTTTGCTTCGGCCTATGCCGACATCTATATGGCCCATTGGGAAGCCACAGTATTCCTAAAATGTACACACAAACCTACACAATACTTCAGGTACCTTGACGACATCTGAGGAACCTGGACACACTACCCACAGGCCTTTCAAGAATTCATTAACACCCTCAACACACACCACAGGTCCATTAAACCAAATACACCAAGCATGAAAACCACATAGACTTCCTAGACACCACCACATACAAGGGTTCCTCCTTCAACAACAGAGGCAAACTGGACATCAAGGTATATTTCAAAGACACGGACACACACAGCTTACTGCACAAAGACAGCTTCCACCCAAAACATACTTTCAAAGGACTGGTAAAATCACAACTCCTACGCTTCCACAAAATCTGCACACAACAAGACTTTGAGGAAGCCAAACACACTCTTCCAAGCTCTACGCCTGAGAGGATACACACGAAGTTTCCTCAGAAATGTGGCACAAACATTTCTAAACAGAAAAACACCCGATGACAGCAAAATAATACCCCTCATCACAACATACTCCTAACTCAGCATAATAACCAACCAAAAACTAAAGTCTACATTCACCATGATATTAGAAAACACAAACCTACTGAGGGAACACAAAATCATATCTGCATATAGAAAAAACAAAAACCTACAGGATTATTTAGTCCAAAGCAAACTAAAACCAGTACAAAACAGATGAAATACACCAAAAGCCAAACACTTCAAACAAGAAAACAACGATCCAAAACCACAAAACCAAAGAAATCTTCCAGTTGCAAAGGGCGCTCTCAGAAAACACCAATAACGCTGTCTATGGCATCCAGTGCAAAACGTGCGGGTAGACCTATGTGGGGGAAACAGGTAACTCCATCCAAACCCGACTGGCACAACACAGGTACAACATCCGGAACCAGCGGGAAAGGAGGACTCACCTGGTGGCACACTTCCTACAGCACGGGCTGGAAGCGCTGGAGGCCACAGGACTGGAGAACAACCTCAACTGGACAGAGATGGAAAGAAAGAAAAAGGAAACGGAGTGGATCAAAAGACTTCATACTACCTTTCCACAAGGCCTGAACATCAGAAAATAAACTGGGAGGGTTTCAGTCGTTGGAAGGAGAGTGCAACACTCCTTGTCCCAGATGGTCCCTTCTTAGAGAAAATCTGGGAGAAAGAGCTTTGAACCCTAACCCTAACCACAACCACAACCACCCAGGATTTTGGACTCTTATGTCCATTTTTAGTAGCCTGAATCTAGGGATAAGGGCTGTTTAGCGTTCCAAACATTCCATTGTCATGTTTGTTCTAAAGTGTAGCGCAAGACAGAGATGTCCAACCTTTGGGCTTGGCAGGATACTTGTGGTCGGGGCGGTCATGCAAAGGCATGCTGGATGCCAAGGTAAATGGGCCACACACGGGGGTCTCCTCAGAGACCAAGCCAGCTCTCACTGTTAGAGTGGGCTAGTGAGGTTCGCTAGAGGCTGTGGATACTACAGTTGCTTTTCCTCAGTCTTTTACAGAGGTCCAACAAAAAAAAGGCCAACTTCTTTTCCACAGTGTTTTTATTTTTTATTAATTATTCCTAGAATTCCCTTAAGAATAAATTAAATGGTTTACTATAGCATATCCAGCAGTCATATCACCCTGCAGTTCACCACTGGTAGCCCACTGAAGCTAAGCAGGTGTGAGCCTGGTCAGTACCTGGATGGAGACCTCCTGGGAAAAACTAAGGTTGCTGCTGGAAGAGGTGTTAGTGGGGCCAGCAGGGGGCACTCACCCTGCGGTCCATGTGGGTCCTAATGCCCCAGTATAGTGACGTGGACACTATACTGTAAAACAGGCGCCGTCCTTCGGATGAGATGTAAAACTGAGGTCCTGACTCTCTTAAAAGAGACCTTAAAAGGTCATTAAAAATCCCAGCGTCCTGGCCAAATTTCCCAATGGCCCTTACTGATCATGGCCTCCTAATAATCCCCCTCTATGAATTGGCTTCATTACTCTGCTCTCCTCCCCACTGTTAGCTGATGTGTGGTGAGCGTTCTGGCACACTATGGCTGCCGTCGCATCATCCAGGTGGATGCTGCACATTGGTGGTGGTGGAGGGGAGTCCCCATTACCTGTAAAGCGCTATATAGTGTAAGCAATTATTATTATTTTCATCCTCATTACATTAATCATTGTTATTAGTGTTGCCATTATAGGAGAAGGAAAGAAACTTAATTCATTAAGGTGTTTATAAATAAACAATTCAGTTTCAAATAAAGTTTCAGTTTTCAAATAATACGATGGAAAAATTTTCCAATTGCCAAATGTTTTCTGTCACCATTCCAAACAATACACTCTCCATATTCTGTTTCAGATAGTTTACCAGACCAGCAGTAAGACCAACTAATAAAAACGCTGAACACCAGAAATTTACCTTGTGTTATTTAAATTTCGCATTTTGGCTCATGTGTTCATTTGCCACAGCACAAAGCTGGTTTTCACGCAGCTTAGTAGATTTTATTTTTTGAACTTTTAAAATTGGAATCAATATTCATGTCTGGAAATTGTCTCATTTGACTTCAGGATTTAGAAATATGACAAAATTTACTCAATCTCACTTAAAAGGAAATTATTATTTTGTAATGTTGATCTGTACAGTGTATGTGCTACATAATAATGATATAATGTAGCTTTTTATACATGTAACTATTTTTATACAATGTAACTATTATACATGACATTGAGCCTTTGTGATATTAGTCTTTGAGGTCACAGTTAATAAAGGTTACTAAGTGTTCTTAGGGACTGTCTGCCCACATTATACAATAACTGCCAGAGCAGCACAAATATCAGGGAACTTAGGTATTAACATGAAATTGGTGCTGTTCGCTGTAAGATATCTTAATGATAGGCTGTTAGTTTTATTCAGTGCTTTCCTGATAATGACTTTGTGTCATTATTCTTTTTTTCTTTTAATTTTTCAGTGAGTTATATACAAGCAGAGTGTTCTAGAAAACATGTAGGAAAGGATGGCACAATATACACTGAGAAAGAACTTGATATGTCAATGCCAGCATAACAATTCAGCAAGCTATGCAGGCAATGACAGCAAAAGAAAAGGATTAAAGTATTTATATATTTATATCTTTCATTTCTTTAAATTTATAACACAAAGGATCTCTAGTCTTTTCTCTAACCCGTATAATTACCCTGCACAGACACTGAAAATTTCAACTCTTTTAAAAATGATTGCACTATTATAAAGTTCTTTACTTCATTAAAAATAAGTTACACTCGGAAATCTGGGTACCATTTGTATTACCATTTTCTTTCACTTTAGCAAAGTATCACCTGTTCATCTGAATAAACACTGCTCTGTAAAGTATAAGCCAAAATTCTCTTTTGTGTCATTACAGTTTTACAATTATCTTGGATAGTGTACACTAAGCAGTTGGATGTTGATCTTGATGCTGTGGGAATTGGTTGAGTAGGCCTTCAAACACAACTTCATTGTCTCTCTGTCCAGGTTGTTTGTATTCATTGTGCCATCTCATTGTGAACCATGGGAAAGAACTGCATGGTGGAGTGTTAATGTGCTTGGCAGTAATTTCTAATTTTCAAATTTTCCAGGGTTTCCCAGCAGCAATATTTTGTCAAATAGGATAATACAGACACAATCATAATCCAGAGAAAGGTACTGAAAATATGTTGTCATCATCTTTGACTAGTGTGGAAGAAACTAAAGACAGAAAAAATGTTTACATCCTTAAGACATACCTATGCCCAGGTTCTCCAAAGGCTGTTGAATATTTCTTTGTAAAAGCTAATTACAGTAGGTTTGAATTAGTAAAATTTTAATTCTATGAGATTTTAAGCAAATCAGTTACCTAAGTTAAAAATCACATATTTTCTTAAAATAATTTTTTACAAGAAAAAAAGAAAGACCAAAGTTATTTTAGCACAGTAAATCCAAGCCACTGTGCATAAAAAGAAAAATTTAAATTTTTATCCATAAATACCAGTGATTTAAAACTCAATTATTTTGGTAGTTATCATTGTTAATTTCTGTCAAGTAGAGCTCCAAGGTTTACATAAATGGCTAGACAGTAATATCACTTTTTAGGAGGATATTTAAAATGGAAAATAGGAGGAACTGATTTATACAAAGGGTTGCGGGAGTCCTGAACAAGCTGCCCAGCCTAGATGTTGAAACCGAGACCCTGGACTCTTTAAAGACATGGGTGGATGGATCATAGGTTTAGATAACCTTGGAAAAAAAATATGTATCAGCCAAATTACCCCCTCTTGAATGTTTGTAATCATTCTTATGTTCTGAAAAAACATAACTACAGTCACTGTGACCTGCACCAAAACGATGTGCTGAAAATGAATGAATAAAAATGACACTAATTTGAATAAAGTAATAAATGTAGGCACCAATAAGAGTCTCAAGATTAAATAGTTTAGAGCATGGACACCTAATACTAAGCTATCATTATAATTTATCAGAGCACAAGTTCCTGTTCCCTTATCAACTAAATTCTTAATTCTCCAACACCTGGCTGTGTTTTTGTTCTTCATTGTTTCACAGCAATTATTTTTCAGTCAGTGAATATAACTTAATCCCAACTGACAGATATTAAACCAAGAATAAAACTTATTTGCAAGGATGGAAAGTTTGTATACACATTGTCAAACATGTGGCTGTAGTTAGAGGTAGAGCAGAGGTTTTTTCATTTACTGGATATTTAAACTGTAATTTAAATATCATTGTAACATTGATGGCTAAATCTCAAGCCTTCCAGAGTGCCTCAGGTAACAAATATAGTGCTTTAATAAACTTCTACTAACAAAGTAGGAAAAAGGTAATGTCACACCAGTTGCAGAAATATAGTATACAGTTTGCATAGGGATTGTGCTGTAATGTGCAGAACCTCAGGAAGACAAAGCTTTTTTTCAACAGGCCAGCCCAGGATTATTGGCATAATTGGAAAAAATACTTCAATATTCAGATTCAGGTTTAGTTCAGGAACAGTGTTTAAACTCCCAATGGAAGTAATTATTTGAAAACAACAACTTCAAAACAACACTGCAAGAACACAGGAGAAGGATGTCATCTCAAAGTAATATACAGTACATGTCTCAACAAATTCAGTAACAGGACATTAACAAGGGAAATGAATGAACTCAAATAACTTATAGTGTTTCTTACAATAACACTGTTACATAAACAAACAGATTAAAACATTAAAATGTTTTACTATAACCATAAATAAAGACTGAATCACTTCTATCCTTCATAAGATTCTTTATGGAACACTTGCAATTGTAAAATGGAAATTCCTTCAAAACAAACCAAAATAAGAATTCGTTATTATAAAAAAAACCTTTAATACTGTAGCGTTTACAGGTTCTTTTCAGAACAAAGGACCAGTGGGGACGCGATTAACATACCAAGCACTAGCTTTATTCATTAACAACCACACAAAACCAAACACAAGATATACACGCACATGAGGAGACTGACAGAACACGTACACATCTTTAGGATGGTAATTACTTAACAACAAGCTATACTTTTACAAGACTACACAGGGCACTAGAACTACTAGGACATTATTTACACAGGTAGGGTCAGCCGCTGGTCATCGTGCTGACCCTCAGACTCTCCCCGGCTACCACTCCCAGCATGCCCAGCGGTACTACGAGCGCCTAGGGGCGCTTCCTCCTCACCACCAGTCGAGGGCGTTACACTACTTATATTCTCACATCATGTATTTTTTTTCTATCAATGGGTAGTAAATGTAGTTCATAAAGCAAAACATCATCATGACTGGATCCTACTGTGTGTTTCAGAGGTCATGAAGACTGAAACAGCAATTTGGATGGACAATGAATCTTAATTATCTTCTTAGCTAAAGAGAGGTCATTGTTAGCAAGGACATAATGTTTCTCACTGTGCTGTGTAAGCATCTTAGTTTGATTAAATAGTTTGTGTTTCAGCATTATTGTTTTATATTTGTGATCCATTTTTTTGTTTGAAATGTCTCTAAAACATACCGTAACAAAAGAATAACAGAGCAGTAAAACAGGAATACAGTATCTACAAAATGTTTATTACTGCACAGTCTCAAGGCTAATAATGGACTGACACAACTACCACTGAAATATTAATGTGCCTACCTCTATGTATAAGAAATGTGGTACATTTAAGCAACAAATATAATTATTTTCTCCCAAGGTTCCTGTGACATTAGACAAAGTGAGTGAATGATTCTTCAGTTAGTACAAACATGTATAGATTGTCTTGCTAGTCTGTTGGAATTTTTTTATAAAATTTTCTAACTGCTTTACCCAATGCAGGGTCACAAGGGAGCCAGAGTGTATCCCAGCATACAATGGGTTCAAGGCAGTATATACCCTAGACAGAAAACCAGTCCATCAAAGGGCACACACAGACACAAACATGCACATACTGAGACCAGGGCCAGTTTTCCCAGAACCCATTTAACCTAGCAGTATGTTTTTGGACTGTTGGAGGAAACACACACAAACACAGGGAGAACATACAAACTCCACGTGAACCAAGGACACCAGTGCTGCAGTGCTAATCACAGTGCTGGCCAGATCTTCCTCATTTCATTTTTTACACCAATTTGAAGCCACAATTTCAGATTCAATACAATCAAGGTAATTAGCATATTCAAAAATTTAGTTTTAAATTTGTTTGGGAGATCAAACCCTAGTTTTGCTGTAATTCTAGCTTACAGAGTTTTGCTTTTGCATGATACAATTTAGTGTTTGCCCTCACAAAAGAGGCAGAACCTACTGTGCAGCTCTCTGAGGATCCATTCCATTGCCTTTTCTAACTAAACCAACCCCAGTTCTCCTACTGTCAAAGCGAGCCACTGAACCCGGAATCAGAAGCTACATTTCTCATGGAATTCAATCCTCCCCAGTACTCCAGTTCCCATCTGCCATCACCCTGTCCTGGCTCTCTCATCCATTTCTTCATTTCCAACACCTGCACCTTCACTTGGTCCGCTTAACAGCCAGAGCCACTTCTCAGCCTCCTCAGCACCATCTCTTCAAATTCACTGGTTTACTTTCAGGACTCTCAGTGGTTGGTCTTGTGATGCCAACATCAGTCTATTCCTATTGCAGCCCTACCAATCTACCCCTAACTATTCCAGTAGCCAAATTCATCTCCAGTCTCACGTTCATCCTCCAAGCATGTATCTCCAGTCAAACCTTCCCACATGCCATAGAAAACAACTTTCTTACCAAAATCACTGTACCATCCTACCTTCTCCCTTGGCCCATCCTGATGATACTGTACCTCCACAGGTCAAGAAATTGCATTCCCTTGGTTGGTGTAATCAAATTGTGTTGGTGTAAATACAAAATAATTACATATTATATTATGCCTTATAAGCCATTTAATATTATCGATAAACAGTCATTTTAAATGTTGGTTGCATTAATTGTCAAGATTCACATTTATGATTTTTGCATTGGTTTTGTCTACCTCTGCCAGGTGGTGAGTAATCCAATCCAATCTGTAGTGAGAGCAATCAAGCAATGCACAAATTTCCGGATGGCATATCTTATACAAGCACCACATGATACATCCCCGATAAAGAAACACACATAAATCTTACTGACAAACAACAGAAAGATAATAACATTATCATGGACAAAATTGACCAAAAAGCCTGAATTTGGTAATAGCTTTTAATACATCAAATCAAAGAAAAAAATGCATTACATTTATTATTTCTTAAAAGAAAGTCAGCAGGAATAGATACAGATATAGTGTCATACTTCACCTTTTCAGCAATAGAATGATACCACAAGATGGCACTGTGGTCCTTTTCATCCAGCTTCCAGACTTTATAGATATGGCATGAAAAAATCTCTCTGAATCACTAAATGAACACCAAATTGAAGGAGGAAAATTGTTGCATAGCAATTTCTAAGATAAAAAAATATTAGAAATATGGCAAAGTTTCCACTTTAAACAAAATAATGATGCGTGTAGCAAAGTAGACACACCATATGTTACGCTTATAACTCTGAGGCATTAACAAAATAACCTACAATTTTCTTACAGAGTCTATATCCAAGACTCTGTAAGAAAACTGGATTAATTATACATTTAAGGCTCCTTTACCTTCAGAAAAATTACAATTTTTGGCTGTTTGTAAGACATTTCTTATGCTTAATAATTTTATCAAGCTTACTGACACGTGTTGACACAGCTTTGTGAGTCATTAGGGTAAAAAACTTCAATATTTAAATTAATAGTAAATTAAAAAAAACTATGAACTTTTATTTAAGAAATAATATGAACCAGTTTTTTTTACATTAAGATGATATGATCAAGAATAAAAGTAATGGGAAAAAAAAACATGCACACTTGTGAACAAATGTCATCTCCATAAAAAATACCAATTGTATACATACTGTAGGTTTTGCCAATGAAATAAAAGCAGAAGCAACAGCATACTCCTTGAAGATACTTCATAAACAAGAAATATGACATGAAAAGGTTTTCAATACAGATATAGAATTTAATAATGTTCCTTTGCAGGATATTTACTATTTACTGTGTATACTCAATTGGAGACAATTTATTTGTCGTTCATGGCAATTAACCTTAATCTACTGTAAGTAAAATACTGTAAAAAAAGTTTTAACTTAACAATGTAGTGTTTGAATACTCTGTCACTTTGACTTGGTGGAATATGTTTGGTGGAATCTAGATTTGACTTAAATCTACTGTTTATGAAGGAAAATGACTTTTTGGAGGAGCTAGCTTGATCCTGTTGTCACCATTATGATTACAGTCTGACAATGTGACTAAGAGATTCACATTTGTATAAATATGATTCAAATTTGAGGTCTACTACCACTTACTCTAAAAGATTAATAGCATCTATACTGCTTATTAGTCAGAAGGAAATTTTAAGGATATAAGGCAAATGAATGCTGAATAACGCTCAGCAAATTCCGTTTTAAAAATGACCAAAAAAATACAACTAAGAAAATCAAGACAGCTGCAGATTTTACCTAAAATTCCAAACCAGCACTAAAAAGTTATTTCTAAAAACAAGCAGTAGAAAAAATACTTTGAGGCTTAATAAATACATATGGAAGCTAAGAAGTAGTAGCCTCAGCGTTTTACTTCTTCTTGCTGGAACTCTTTCCCCGCTTGGGGCTCTTCTGACGTGGTGGGGAGTTTTTCTCCAGCTCAGCCTGACGAGCTCCCTCCAGTGCAGCATCCTCCTCCTGTTTCCTGAGCTCCGACTCCAGCAGCTTGCTGCGATACAACTCCCGTGCTGTCAGGATCTTCTGCCTGTTTACATCCAGTACCACCTGCATATGTGTGAGATGTTGTACAATCTCGATAGTTTTGTGAAACACATCCCCTTTTATAAATATTTATTTTTTTCTTTTAAATCATATAAAGTGAAAACTGTTGATAGCAGACTTCAGAAATGCTTTATTTTAGACAAGGAATACCTAATACTGTATGTGCAGCAGAGGTTATTACAACAAGAGGAAGGAGCCCTGTCTGCCTGAAGCAGACCTAATGGGCACATCACTAGATTGTCTAATATATGATCAAATGGGAGAAAAAATAATCCCTTACTAGTAATGCCTACAGCTGCAGGTGTACAAACAACAACGAGAGACTATGAGAGACTCCATTTTAATAAAAATGTCAGTGGCTACATGGCTAGCTGTCAGCCACCCTGGAATGAAGCTTACTTTCACTCCTTTTCAAATTTTGATTGATGAGCATGGGCATTTTGATGAAGCAAGAAGTGATAGGTAGCAAAAAGGGTTTAAACAGGAAACAGTCTTCCGTGCTGTAAAATTCCTGGCTTCTCACCTGTAGCTGTTCATACATCTGTAGCTGTCTTTTCTTCAGCTCCTTTCTTGACAGCTGCTCCTGTTCTCTGTGCTCCATTATCAGGTCTCGCATCAGGCGGAACCTTCGGAATTCTTCTGATTTCTCCCTCTCCTGCTGTAATGTGATGAAGTCGTCCTTCAGCACAGACTCTTCTTTAGATTTTCTACGAAGAAACAAAAAACCTTAACAGCTTTATTTCACCAAAAACACATTATACTTAACACTTATAATAAGAGATACTCTTGCTATTAAACACCCACAGGGATCATTACGTGTGCTGTTATTTGAATTTATTATAGAAATCCAAAGCAGGTACTTGTACATTTTTTGAGCCTCTTTCATGTATTTCAAACAATTGATCTATTTCACTTAATAAAAAAGGGAACCTGTAGTTCCCCAAAATGCTATTGTCACTATACAGTAAATGCTATTCTGATCTGAATGGGTGTACAGGCTGATTATTTGCTGCCCATGCACTCTGGCAAATTTAATTAGGTGTCACTCTCTAAAATGACAACTGGCCATATAAACATAAATACACCCCAAAAAATTGAGTTTTGGTGAGCAGTAAGGTGTTTCAATCTGCCAGTCATAGTGAATATGCAAATTGCACTGTGCTTTGCTCTGTTAAGGAGATTAACAAAGGAGTGATATACACAATGTGAGGGATAAACAGGCTCAATAGTGACTCTAAAAGAACTCTACACTTTGTGTGAACAATTCAATATTCTGTTATCATTTTTATGTTTGAATAATTTAATAGGGCGGCATAGTGGTGCAGTGGATTGTATTGCTGGCTCACAGCACTGGAGCTTTTATCTATGTGGAGTTTGTATGTTATCCCAGTGTTAGCATGGGTTTCCTCCTACAGTCCAAATATGTACTGAAAGTTAACTGGCTTCTGGGAATATTGGCCCTGGTGTGAGTGCGTGTGATTGTATCTGTGTGTGCCCTACAATGGAATGGAGTCCTGTCCAGGGTATATCCCACCTCATGCTCGTTGCTTCCTGGGATAGGTTCTGACAACCCTGTATTGGATAAAGTGGTTAGGAAATGGATGGATGAATGAAGATTATGTGGGGAATACTATATGAATATATTAAGAATTCTAATAATTTATTGTTCAATCAAGAATACTTTAATAATGCAAAATATAAATAAATAATTATTGAGGTCTATAATTGCTCCCACAACGTTTTGTAATTTTGTAACATATACATTTTGCATGTATATGTACTGTATGTATATATCAGTCATGTCATTTCCTGAAATATGATAAACCCATTTTTATTTTATTTTTAAAAAGAGAAACCAGGAGGAATTAATTTCAAAAGAACAATTTAATCACCAAAAGTTGGGAGAATCATTATTACTGTCTTTGACCTTCATATAACACAATTATGAATATTGAAAAAAAAGTCTGTAATCTTTATTAATGAGTAATCTTGAGGGGTGAAACATTTCAGACTAATTTTACTTTCATGGTATAACAGGTTCTCCTCCTGTTACTTTGACACGTGGAGTAGACATTAGATGGAAAGGTAACATCAATGAAAGGAGATCTCTTGAGGGACAGCAAACTTGGTTTGCTTAAAATAGCTTTTAATGAATATACCAAAATATTATCAGATTAAATTAGTAAAAATTTGCTACAAGGGGGATTCACAGGGGAATTATGACCTCACTTAACCTGCTGTGCAATGAAAGATAGTTTGCTGCATAAATACAAGCTTTCTTTAAGTTTCACTGCTAACACTTGAAATTGCAAATTTAGAAATACAACTTTGAGAATAAAATGGGGAGATTTTGTTTTGTTTTTGAGATTTTGTTATAAAAACATCACTGATAAGTTTTTGTAGTGGTGGTTAAAATGATGTTTTTATTGGTTGTTTTACACCATATAAATAATTTACATACTATATTATACCTTGGTATATTAAAGAGTTTTTATTTCTACTGGAATTTATCATTTCAAAGGTTAAGATGAAGTATAGATGACACTTCGTTGTCTGACATAATTTCGCTTTTCCCTAAACATTGATGGTGCAAAACATTGTTACAGTACATATACTGCATAGTCACCTCCAGAATTATTTGCACCCTTGATAAAGATAGGCAAAAAGACTATATAAAATAAACAACATGGGTATTGAGCTATATTTCATGCTCACCAATATATAAAACTATATTCTGATATTTTGATGCAATTGCTAAGAGAAAGGTTTTTTTTGTTAACAAGTAATAACTTTATTTCCAAGAAAGATAGATGTCAATATTTTTGGCATCCCTAAATATTCTTATAAATAAAATCAAACAAAATTAAATCTGTGTTAACATTCTATCTTTTGCATTCTACTCATCTTAGTTTTAGGTACCTGTATTATGATCTTCCATTGGTTCTACTGGAGTATATAAGTGAGAGAAAACACATATAAAATTCATGTGTCATCCATCGCCATGGAGAAAGGCAAATAACTCACAAACGAAAAGAGACACATAGTTGTTACCCTTCATAAATCAGGCAATAGGTACAAAAAAACAACAACTAAATATACCACTAACCAGTATTAGCAAGTTTTAAATTAATACGTTTTAAACCCCTGGAACAGTGGTGAACTTGTCTGTTAGAGGATGAAAGTGTATCTTGCCCCGACATACAGTAAAGAGGATGGTTTGGGAGGCAAAGAAAAATCCAAGGGTCACAGTTGGAGAATTACAGAACTTTGATGTATCTTGGGGTCAGCAAGTCTCAAAGTTTACAAATAGACACCACCTCCATGCCAATAAGCTACTGTAATTGCAAGACCTTCCAAAAAAAAAAAAATTATTGAGATGAACCCAAAAACACAAGAACCTGGAGTTTTATAAATAGCATTGGCACTTGTATTGGAACCAGGTGCTATGATAAAATGAAAATAAAGCTCTTTGCCCACCCACACCAATGGTGGGTTTGGCATTAAAAGAAGAAGACATATTCAGAGAAGGACATAATACCTACTGTACTGTAAAATATGGTGTTCTAACATACCATATTTTACAGTACAGTATTTTACATAAGGTGTTCTATAAAAATATATTTGATGTTATAGGGCTATTTTCCTAAATCCTAAAAAATCTGGTTGCCAGGTCTGGTCTCCCAGGAGGTTTATGCTTGGCCTCAAGTAGATCTTCCAGCAAGACAATGATCACAAGCACACATCAAAATCCACAAGGAAATGACTGACCAAAAAAGCAACATTTCCTTTTGACTATTCACTCTCTGAACTTGAACCCCATTGAAAACCTGTGATTTGAATTAAAGAGGGCTGTCCATAAGCACAGACCTAAAGATATCAAAATACTCTGTATGGATGAATAGTATAAGATATGTGTTCTCCCAATGTGTTATTTATTATCATAAAACATTACAGAAAAAGGCTCAGTGCTGTTATCTGTGCAAACATTACTGAAAATAGTGGTGACAATAATTGTGGCAGATAAGTTTTGGGAGATAAAGTTATTATTTGAGAAGTAATTTTAGCTTATTCTATTGAATCTTTGCTAAAGTAAAATATATTGGAAAATGTTGGAAAATTACAACATACCTGTGTTGTAATACAGACTGTGTTTTATACAGCCTTTTTTACTCATCTTTATCAAGGGTACCAGTAATTTTGGAGAAGATAATATACTTCTGCCTGGACAGGTTGGTACTTAATGAGTATTGCATAATATGTCATAAGAGACCAGTTTGGGCTAGGCTAAAATGTGTACTTCAGTGTAATTGGAGGTGCCCTTAATCCAGACAATCTGTGTGAAGTGCCTAGTGGAAACAAGGCTTTGCATGTTAAGTAAAGCTGAATAGTTTCATTCATGCTGGGACCTTTTATTATCCCAAGCCTCTTTTAGAAAATTGATCATGCATTTTTACTGTAAGGAAGGTATTTTCTTTTTTGTATTGTATTCTTTGTTGTATGTAAATTGAAAGATTCATATGACAATCATTTATCTTAGTGGACTAAAAGTGCACAATATATTTTATCTTTTAAGGATTAAACTGTTACAATGATTGTGAGATATATATATATACAAGTGAGTGAGTGTACCAGGAATAAGAAAGTCTGAAAGTTTGGCTTTAATGCAAAAAAGATAATTCTGACAAGGGTTCAGGACAACTGAAAGACCCTAGTAGAGAATAGAAGGTAAATATCCAACATTAAGCATGGCAGACACTAGCAAGGGAGAAAAACACTTCTAGAACATTTTGCAAATTAAATTAAATGTATCAGTCTTAGCTGTGGATTCTGGTTGATTATGTAAGTAAAAGGTTATGAAAAGGAAGAGCAAAGTAACATATCACAGGTGGAAAAGGCTAAAATGTATTAAATAATGTAATGACAAAAAACAACAAACAGGTTTAGGTTCAATGGGAAATAGGTGAATTGTGCACCAATTTCCCATTGAAAATGCTGGAAGGGCATGGAATTGCATGGTATGGACAATGCAGAGAAAGAAGTGAGATCTCATATGGGAGGATTCATTATTATTTGACAATTATTATTGATTTTATTGTTTTTCAATTTCTTTAACTCATAAATGTAATGAATGTTCAATATTGTAAGAATATAGAATAGAGCAGAATTTTTACTCATTTAAGGTGGACTACTAAATCTATTGAAAATTCCCAGGGTGCCATACTTTGCAGTATAATGCTTCTGTAAACTAGAGATAAGGCCTATTATTTCACTTAGACTTAAGTGTAATTAAATATTTCTAATAAGCTTTATGTGCCTTGACAAAGCAGATTGGTGCCTCTCCCTAATGCAGAGGAATTTGGCTAAAGAAGCCCCCTCTGATTAGAGACTTCATAAAACTCAGTGTTGTATCAATGATATACTTTATAGCACAGATGGGCTCCAGCCAGTCTTCAGTCTAGTTCATTCCTAAACACCACAGAGGTCAAAGGTCACTATCCATCACCCAAAGGAAGATCAAACAAATGGGGATCTGTAGGTGTGTACTAGAAACAAACCTGATAGCAACTTAGCTTATCACCAACTTGTGATTTAAACTTTAAACATAAACTGGAACATGTCCTTTTTCTCTGGTGAACCACTGGCTCTCTCAATCTCTCTCTAAACTGGCAAACTGACTTTTACAACCATGTGAGCACAAGTAGTTGAAGTCAGAACTTAAAACTTGAATCTCCAGGATGCCAGGCTGAGAGAGTGAGTCAGTAATGTACTGAATTCTGCCCAAGATATTCTTCCTGAATCAGAAGAAATCTTGTGTTTACAAACCCACTGTTATTTTCACCTGATCAACTTAATTGATCACTGTTGGACTTTTTCTTTTTGACAATTTCCAGAACATTCTGAACAAAAAGCTATAGCATCGAACAAATTAAGTTCCCCTTTGTCTACCATGTGAACCTCAAGAAGAAAAACTCCACAGACTTTTTTAAAGACTGTTTTTAAAGCTCTCTCTCCCAGCACCGAGTAACTGCTACAGCCAGCTTTTACCAGCACAGTTTAAACTCATCAAGGACATCTGGTTCAACAGATCTTTCAGTATTAAATTTCATTATTCATGTTATTCTCGAACAAACTATTATCACAAATAAGTTTGATGCTTAGTTCATAATAGTAAATGTATATTAACTTGTGTCTGAAACTGTAAATGTGATTCAGTTTTACAAGACTGATAAAACTAGACAGTGATGCATTATAGAACTAGTCAATAGAACAGTCAATGCGTATTTTAACTCTGAAGTTGTTAACTCTGCTCTTTGTAATCCCCGAGTGAATGATCTGCATTTAGCATTCACAGCAGATTGTTTCACAGAAATATGCTATTATGTTTTTTTATTTGTTATACATGTTTTGGTTATATCAATATATTGTATATTCTATATTTAGAATCTGTGTGTGAGACTGTAAATTATTATGTTTGAGTCCTAAAAGTGGTCATGTACTCTCACAATGTACTGTTACAAATTATGATTGTTACAGAAAATTAAAACCTCCAACTTCCTACACTAGCACAATTAAATGTACAATAACACAAAAAATAACACTTTCAGTTGTTAAATGAATCCTGCATGAAATGACAACGGTAATACCATAATTTATCTAGAGACAAAGACTGAAGGAAGGTCCTTCACTATTTTGTGGAGTGTTGGCTCCCAGGGAGCTGGCAGATGTCATTTGAGTATTGAGCCCACAAAGATATTACTGCAATATGAGGGGCAAACAGTGAAAAGTAATAGCCTTTGTATACAGTACATCATGGCCTGTTTGAGAGAGCAGGCATCTTCTAGTTGCTGGTATCTATAGGGGAATGCTCTATTTTAAATAGGAAAAACTTAGAAAAACAATAATGATCATTTAAAATGACAATATAATACAAAAATCTACTCAGACCTGATAAATGGAGTCAGATCTATGAGAGGTGGCATAGTAGGCTGGGAGGAATCTCCTTGAACCTGGTGATGAAGATCTAGACCTGGTGGTGTTGATGGGTCTTCTGGTGAAGGCGACAGAGCAGCTGTAGGAGATCAATATGAAGTATTTATTTTTCATTAGTATCAGAGAAAAATGTATTCTATAGTGTCTACAAATACTGTCATGTACACAATACATTTGTTGAAGAATCTTTATAACAATTCAATTGGTACCTTTTCAAACTCTTTATTAATATACGTTATGAGACATAATGTCATATGAAGCATTTTAATGGTGAAAGACCACCGTCTAATTCTTAGTATCTCTCTTGCAAATGTATTGTTGCAGGTGCCTATTTAACACCAAACATTTGGCAGGGAGAGAGCCTGGAGCTGGGATCACTGTCTGTTCCAGAGTGAAGTGAGGGAAACTGGTGGAGCTGGTGGATTGTGATATCCCAGTGACCCTACCATTCATACCAGAAATCCTATATCTTACTTCCTCAGTTAGTCTGGGCTCAACCCTCCATGTACGCAGTATTTCAAAACATATTAAAAGTTAGGTTCATTTGCACAATGGCGTATCATTTAAACTGTGATAAGTCATGCTTCGTGGCACCCCCCATCAATTATGTAAAAGCAATGCACTAACCCTATTTCGGAATGGTACTGTACTTGAGTTTAAATCAAAATTGAAGAACTCGGGGGAGATATTTGATTCAGGCTTGACATTTGACCCATATGTGCAACATATGTAAAAACATCGTTCTTCCTCCTCAGAAATATCGCCGGACTATGCTGAAAAGCTGGTAAACTCTTTTGTTTTCTCTAGAATTTATTACTGTTACTTTATCACTGGGGTATCTACAGTATATCCTCTTTGAACAAACTATAGTATGTCTAGAATTTGGCAGTCAGAATCCTGAACAGATCTAATACAAGTGCTCACATTACTTCTGTCTTGGAGTACTTGCACTGGCTTCCTATAATGTTTCTTGTCAACTTAAAAATCCTCATGCTCACCTAAGGCTCTACAGGGCTTGGCATCTCAATACCTGTCAGAGTTACTATCATCCTACTCCCTACCTTGTAAACTTTGCTCAATATATGGGTGACAGGGCCTTCTCTAGCTATGCCCCAAAGCTCTGGAATTCTATCCCTAAAGATTTCAGAGCGTAAGCTTCCCTGAGCTCTTTCAAATTTAGACTCAAAACCTTCTTTTTTAGAAATGCTTTTATTTAACTGGTTCTGTGTCTGCCCCAGTGCTTTCCTTCTGTATTCCAAACCTTCATTGTAAATGTTTGATTGTGCTATCTCCTCTCACTGTGTATTTTTTTCTTCTCCCTCTGTAAAGCTCCTGAAGAAGGAGGTACTATACAAAATAAAGTTTATTATCATTAAGAATCTCAAACTATAGAATTGACTCCCTCCAATGATGTCCCATTTAGTTCAATTACAATGATACATAACAAATGTGATAGTTGGTTTTGAGCTTTTGGTCTTCAGGATTGAATCTTTGCATGAAAAAGGCTTTGAACACTTACTCAATGAACATATTTTAGTTTTTAATTTTTCTTTTCTGACATTTTACTTCTTTCACCCATAAACGTTTTCAGTTTGAACAGTTTGAATATAATTAAAATATTAACTTTAAATATATGTATACAGTACATACTGCAACTTGTAATTGAACAAAATGGAAAATCACTGGAAGGCACCATAATTTTGTAGAATTGTAGTATGATATAGTAGTATGATTTTTTTTTACTTTTGAAAAAAATATTTTTATATTTTTTATCTTTAAGGAAATCGGTTACCTACAGAATAAAGATTTTCAACATTTCTCAAAGTCAATTTTTTAAGACTTTAAAACCTTTCTTTAAAAAACACCTGGTTTCACTTTTGACTCCTATTTCATCTTTGTTTTTTTGACATCCTACTTTGTTTTTTTATAGTTTGTTAGATAAACACTGTAGAGATATCTCTTATTTTGAATTTGACATGTACTTGTCCACATTCTGATAATTACACAGATCTTAGTAACAGAATTCCTACACCCATATTACATGGAAAGTTTGGAAGACTCATTTTTAGAAAAGTCTCACACAGAGATGCAGTAGCTTCTATAGATTAATTCCAGGGACATAAATTAAGAGAAAAATGGGTTAAAAAAATTTAATTGTTTAAAAGTGATGGAAATCCAAGGTGCATCACTAACCTTTTATCAGTGTTCAACATAGTTCCTATTACTGTCTGTTCTGATTTATTAATAACAAACTGCTATCTTCAATCCACACTTTTGTTTTGCAGAAAAGTGTCAAAATAATGGTCATGAAAATATTTTTATCAGTATGAGCAGTTTTTAAAATCTTTTTAAATCTAGTTTTATCATTATAAAATCTCACTTTTGGAGGTGGGCTTTCCAAATGATGGCAGTATTCTTCACACTACAGAAGTGTGATCAGAGAATAGTGTGATTCAAACTCTTTAAATCTCATGGTTTTATTTTTTTTTTCATCCATTATCTGAAATCTTCTTACTCCTAGCGAGGATTGATACTGGAACACTTGTTTGTCAGAGGGAATAAATTCAATTTTGAGACACCAGTTAATCTAGTGTGTTTCTGGGAGGGAGAATCAGAGCACTCAGAGAAATCCCATCCAGACACTGGGAGAGCATATGGAGTTCCCCAGGCCAGAATTGAACCTATTGTATAAGCTGTGAAACAGAAGCCTAAACTGCTATAACCCATGTCACCTCTTTCAAATTTATTTATAGCTTTTATTTTTATGCATTTGGGTGAAACCTACATTCCCTTCATGGTGGGGCACCAACCAGGTCGTTAGCCTTGAACTTCTTGGTAATGGATTCATAGGTATCTCCAGATATCTCTAGCTGTTGGTGGCAAATCTTTCACTGTAGATCTCTGACTGTCCCCATCAAAGAAGAAGTACTGAGTGTTTTATTCCTTATGTTCAGCCTCCAATAGCAATCATTACAGCATTCATTTCAATAAATTTAGGTAAGAATACATTTGATTATTATTTTTGTTTTGCAGTAGTTTTTAAAATATAAAGCTGTGTTTACTTTTAAGCCAGCAGCCATATCACCCTGCAACTCACAAATGGCAACCCACTGAAGCTAAGCAGGTGTGAGCTGGGTCAGTACCTGGATGGGAGACCTCCTGGGAAAAACTAAGGTTGCTGCTGGAAGAGGTGTTAGTGGGGCCAGCAGGGGGTGCTCACCCTGCGGTCCACGTGGGTCCTAATGCCCCTTCGGATGAAACGTAAAACCGAGGTCCTGACTCTCTGTGGTCATTAAAAATCCCAAGGATTTAGTAGGGGTGTAACCCTGGTGTCCTGGCCAAATTTCCCATTGGCCCTTACCAATCATGGCCTCCTAATAATCCCCATCTATGAATTGCCTACATTTCTCTGCTCTCCTCCCCACTGGTAGCTGATGTGTGGTGAGGGTTCTGGTGCACTATGGCTGCCGTCGCATCATCCAGGTGGATGCTGCACATTGGTGGTGGTGGAGGGGAGTCCCCATTACCTGTAAAGCGCATTGAGTGGAGTGTCCAGAAAAATGCTATATAAGTGTAAGCAATTATTATTATTATTTACTTAACTTTAACACGTGATGTGTAATGAAATATAATGAAAAATGGTACTGCACCTCCATCTCCAGTCACGGTGGTGATAAGAACCCCACCCCCCTTGTCAAGGGCTTCTGAAGTCTTCTTTAGTAAGCGTTTATTAATAAACTGCAGGCGGGATTGCATGGCCTAAAAACAGAAACAATAAAACTGTTGGTCATAACTGCTGATTTAAATAATTTTTCTTTTTTTCAGATCTAAGATCTCACACTACAAAAACAGAAATCGATCTATCAAAAAAGTCTGTATATCAAAGCCCATATTTAAATGATTGTGTAGAAAATCTATAACCCATAATAATAATAATAATAATAATAATGTTTATTATTAATTTTATTGTTAATTATTATATTTGCTTAATAATGTTACCACCCTTTTAACTCATTTATCTAAGAAAAGTTTCTGTAATAATCAATTTACATGAGATACTGTAAGTCAAGAGATAGTAATTAACTGTAAATGTACTAGGTTTATTTTTGCAGCATTATCTGGTGTCATAGAACATAAGAAAGCTTACAAAAATGAGAGGAGGCTATTTGGCCAATCTAGCCCACTTGGTAATGAAACCAGTAATGTTTTATTACATACTGTAAAAGGTGTTGCTGTAGTCAGCAGGATTTTTACATTATAGACAGACAATAGAATTTAATACTACACACAACTTGCAAAAAAACAATAGACCTTGATAGACCTCCCAGGTTCCGCAGTTTCCCAAGCTTGTTTCATTGCCTTGATTTCATCCACACGTTCTGTGTCCTTCCTGATGTCTATTGTTTCTGCATCATTACTGTCACTTACAACTCGAAGAGTCCAAGATGGTTTGCTGACATCCAGAGCCTAAAATATATGATAAGCAGTCCAGATTATCTTGTAATATGTATGCTGATGTACAGTATTCCATCCACAGTAAATCAGACCCCTGATCTTATCTTCTGTATTTGTAATTACCAAATATGAATAAAAAACTTGAGATCACAGCCAGATGATTCTGTTTTCAAGAGACTCATAATCAAAAGTCGAAACAGTGAGTATGAACTGCCTTCGCTCAGATGGCAGATCACCACAAGAGTTTAGGAATGAATTGATTTTATTATTGCTATTGCTTCATTGTTCATTTTTACACTCAGCTCCAATCAGCCTGCTCAGGGCAAAAGACTGCACTCTACCTTAAAGAAGAACACTTAAATAGTTGTTGTTATGTTAAATAGTTTATGTTAATCAATTATAACTCAGTGTCTCAAAAATTATGCCTTCATTGGTCTTTTTAGCATATGTATCATACTGTATATACAGTATGCATATGTAAAGGTATGACTAGCTATGCCTTTGTCTACTGGGCTTTGAACTTGGCAATGTTTTCCACTTCTTTCAAGTGGTTATTCAAAAATATCCTTTTCTGATTTTCACACAATATAGACACCTGTGAGAAATAAAGTAGGAAGAACATTTGTGGAATATTATTCTCTCAGACTTAGCTAAATTTTCAGTCGATTTTCAGATCTTTTCTGAAATCCCCAGCACAAATGACCTTTATTTGTTTTAGTTTTGTGTTGCATTACAGTATTGTCAAGTCGGATAGGAAAACAGTGTTGTAAAAATGCATAAATCTTTGACATTTTATATATTAACTTTTTGATACTAATATTCAAAGAAAGGACAAGTATGTACATTCTGGTTAAAACCCCAAAGAGTTTAAATAATACTTGAAATATAGACAGGGCCTAAATGTCAGGAAGAGATGGGCTTGGAAATGTATGCTACAAGTATGGGCAGTAGAAAAGTTACAAACAAGACAGGCCCATTCAGCCCATATTGCTTGTTTGATTTCTACTATCTTAAAGTTCTACTGTAGGTCTGAGAATTCTATTTCTTAAAAGATTGCATTAAGTAAATTTCAATGTCCTGAAAGTTAACTCTAGACTCTGACAATCTGTGTAAAGACATGACTCTTGTTCTGGTTAAAGATGGTCACAAATTTGCTTTCCACGTGTGTTCCTGTGACCTTGTGATGCATCGTATCTTAAAGAAGACCTCTAGATTTACTGTCAGTCTTTTAGGATTCTGAGCTCCTGAATTAAGACTTCCACATATTCCTCTCTGCTCCAGGCTTAAAAGATTTAGCTACTTTAGTCAGTCACATTATGGAATTCCCTATTTCAATACAGAGGAAGACTTTTTAAAGGACACCTAAAAATGTTCAAATCAATAAAATTGAGCAAATGTTTTGATTTATGCTTGAATTAATATGATGAAAAAGATCTATAGTCTAACAACATCTGGAATAATGTATGGAACAAATAACCATTGTTAAAAGAATAATCTTAAGCAAGATGCCTAACAAGACAAGTTCAAGTTGTCAATTTATCAGATTCAAAACATATTCAACTAAAACTGCATGTGGGCCCCTAATTGTTTCTTGAAATGGTGCCACATTACCTATTTACTGTACCTGAGAATCTGGTCTTGATGCAGGTCCTTCTTTTTCCTTGCCAGATTTGTCCTTATCTAATTTTTCCACAGGCTTATCCTTTCCTTTCCTGGATGACTTGGGTGTTGTAGAACCTGCAGATTTATGTGCTTCAGTAGACTGGAGCTCTGAGTTTACAGGGATATTGGATTCATCCAGCTTCTCCCCATAAACTGTGGAAACCAAAAAAAAAAACTGAGGCTTAATAAACTGCATTTCTTTCTTGTCTTAATATTTTCCTAAATGTATATCAAAATTATCTGACACATTAATGATAGTAGGGAGACATTTAATTAATCAGATACAGAATGTACAAGAGAGAAGAATATTTTAATCTGTGCACTGTATATCCACTGGTGCTTAACTTTCAGAAATTCTTACTAAACAGATACAACTTCTTTACTGTTGCATAATTTCTTACTTATCTCCATCCATCTTCTAGCCTCTTTATCCAATTTAGTATCACAGGGAAGCTGGAGCCTATCCCAGCAAGCAACATGCGCAAGGAGGGATACAGTCTGGATGGGACACACACATACTCCCATCAAGGCCATTTTTCCTGAAGTCATTTAACAAACCAATATGTCTTTGGTATGTGGAAGGTTAACCAGTGCACCTGGAGGACATACAAACTCCACACAGATAGCACCCCAGGTCCAGAATTGAACCAATTGCTGTGAGGTGGCAATGCAACTCACTGTGTCACTGTGCCACCCACTTACTCCATATTCCACAATTTGTTATTTACCAACCTGATTAAATGTTCCAGCAAAACAGATTTAAAAAAAAATATTCATCATCAATATCTGCACCGCACATAATGGTATACAAGGAGGGGGGTTTACATCAGCATGGTTTCCCTGTAAATTTGTTTATATTCCATAATGGTTTTTATATATTTATTGTTTATATCTATTAAAATCACAATTAGATAACAGCTAATGAAACATGTTTTGATTTCCCTGGTACAGAAGCAGGAACACAACAGGATAATCTACATAAGTGCCAAATCAACTATGCAAGCATTCCTTCAAAACCTATTCACTAGGGAGATGAAGAACATATTTTCTGGTCTGCATTCCAGATGGAACACGTACTGTTTGAAGCCGCTGTCTTGAGTTACACTGAAAGCACATCTGACAAACTCTGCTCTGCTCAACTACAGTACCTCTCAAATCATGTTTTGAGAGGAATGACAGGACGGGACCACTTTTGAGAGGGTTTATAACACTTTCACATAAGTGATGGATCTTTTCACTCTCCACACATGCTACTTCCACAGTATTTCAAACTTTTTTATTTTACTGTAGAACCTGTGATGTATTTCTGGTTATTCTTCTTACAATGTTTTTAAATGAAAAATAGGGGTGTTTCAATACAAGGTTCTATACTGTATATTTAGATAGATATAAATTTATATTTTCTAACGAAATTTCATATGAAATTGTCAGATTTGACAAAGTAAATGAAGAGGAGGTTGATTATTATGTCGCTGCTTTATGAAATACCTGTCATTCTAAAAGGATTATACTTTCAAAGTTCAAATGTTGTTTGGAAATATTTCTTTTTGGCTTAAGACATTTCATACCAATTATAAAAACAAATTTAGATGCCAACATCCAAAACGAATTACAAATAAATCACAAATTGCAGTCAGAATCATCCCCCTCTTGTTTATAACTGTTTTAAAATAAAAAAGAAGGATTATTAAAGTTTTTGAGACACTGTGAATCAAATTAGTCTTTTTTTTCTAAATCTATCTGCACCTGTCTAATTTATTATCCCCAATAATATCAGAAAGTCACCTACCCTGAGAGCTTTCAAATCCAGACTCAAAAACGTCTTCAGAATGTCTTTAGTTTATTCGTGTTTGTGTCTGCTCCTTGCATCCTATACTACTTTTGTAATCCATTGTGCTACTTTTATTATCTCCTTTTTCTTGTAAACTATTTTTTCTTCTTACTGCAAATCGATTTGAGAAGCTATACAATTAAGGCACTATATAAAATAAAGTTTATTATTATAAATATATTAATAATAATTAACATTTTGGTATCTCAGCAACTGTTAATCAACCCAGATCACTGCTATAATCTTTTGACCACCATGGGAAGGGAACGGAATGAAGGAATGAATCGACATACCCTGGGAATGAAGCCAGTGATATCTAGACTACACTACTCAACCTGCTCTCTGAAAGTGCTCATTGGTTAGTTAAATTAGAGTCAGTTTAATATGAGATAAATAGCTTTACTGTATAAACATTTCAATAATGAGGCTTAGATATTTTACTTCTCCATATTGAATACATATTTTTAAAATATGGATTAAGAAATGTGTTATTCATCTAGAAGAAACTACTTTTTGCATTTCTGCTTAGTTTTTCTGTATCTTGGTTGAGCTGTTTTCCTACCTGCCTTCAAGATATACTGGACACTTCTCAGTGGCCCTGTACAATCCTGCTAACATTTTTAACATGCATATTTTTTACTTAACAAAGTAATGTTGTCTTTTAATGACATTGCCCATTTTTTTACATTCAATGAAAGTTCAACCACCTAACTTGCAGAAACATCCTAAGAAGCTAAGTATGTTAATAAGTATTTAGATGTCAGTATTTTTTTTTAACTGAAAAAGTCAAATGAGTATGGTGCTGCAAGTTAGAGCAATGCCACTATTTACATAATTAAGTGTGTACTAGGTGGCAGTGTTGTACTAGTAAAACAACACATTTAGTTCTATAAAGCCTTTAGTAAGCAATGATTTATTGTTCTTCACATTTTTAAATGCTTAATTGTATGTTGTGATACATATATAACAATGTCAATTATATCTATTTACTATATAACCAGCTATACTAATATGATTTATGCTTACTTCTTATAAGATGACTAATGAGTGTTTAAAAATGTATTTCAGTTTCTAAAAACAGAGAGATTACAAAAGCTAAATCTCTGAAGTCTAAAAGAAAATGAGACTAAGATGAGATCTGCAAGGGTCTATTACACACTCGGAAACTAAAAGGGAATTCATTTAGCAGGGCGAATAGGAAATGCTTCTTTACACAGTGAGTTGTGGGTATCTGTCAGAGGCTTGAAGGTCCAAACTCAAAAAATTGTTAAAAAAAACAGCTAAATAAAACTTTAATTTCACTAAGCTACTAAACTCCTAAATTATGTCTGAATGGCCTCCTTCAATTTATAAGTTGTTATATGGTCTGATCTTCTAAATTCCTTCAAAACAAACATTTTCTTCCTTCCTGTACTTCAATACAGTACATCTCTTTACTTGTATATTATTTGAAAATGTACCATACATAGTGAACTCATCACAGCTTAAGGGGACCAAAGACTTTCCCATTAAACACATGGAGAGCAGAAATGTGAGGAAGAGCACATGTGAAGAAGATAGGGAGGAAGGGCTTTGTAAGGGCTATTAAAATGTCCATGTCCTCAGAAAGCAAGTAAAACTTCCACTTATGCTTTTAATCAAAAGTTCACTAAATGTATTTTAAGTAAATTGCTTATCAATGCAGAACGGGGTGGAGACAAGGTTTAATGATATCGAACAGCCTAATTTATCCAGCACATTCAATGAGATAATTTTGTTAATCTTTATTAAACAAGACAGAGTGGATTAATTTTATACTTTGTATACCCTAGAAATTACAACTTATGAGTTATGTTACATCTCAGAGAGCTTCAGATGTTATTGATGTACACCACCATAAATTAACAATTTATTACATTATACTGTAAGGTTTTTCCTTACAACAAGCTTAAATAAGGCCAAATATAATATTAAAATGAATTTGCAATATAATGACATTCTAAAAGGTGTACTGACTGTAAAACCTGACACTATAATTTTAGCTTTGACTCTATGAGATTTTGGCAGTAATAAATGAACAGATGTAACCTCAGGGATGTCTGGCAACTTTTAGGTATCTATATTTGTCTATAGGTATAGGTAAATATTTTTATTCCAACATCTTTGAAAATTAAATACTGTTTTTAAAAGGGTCCTTCTGTTACTGGTAGCAATTTTTAAATGCTGCAATTAAAGATGATTTTTTTCAGTTTTATTTTAAAGTTTAATCACATCCCAAGGCCACTAGGGGGCAAAAGGTAACTTCATTAGATTTGGTATTGACCCAATTAGAATACATACTGGCTCAGTCATGTTCTTGTATTTTCAGATATTTTTTGAAAACCTAAAGGACGGATTTGTAATTCTTTTAAGAAAATAGGTCAGTTTATACAGTGCCATTACATGAATCATTTAACAGCATTAAATCTATGTAATAAGGAACATATTTATAAAAAAACATAGGGGAATACAGTATTTTGAACTTCAAGGATTGAAATTATTTTTTTAACATTTTCAAGACTAAATATGCTAGTAGTAATAGTACTGACAGAAACAGAAGTAACGGTGCTGGGTCAAGGATTACTTAACTGCCTTTATTCAGCTTCAACAATAAACAGAAATAAAGGCAGCTAACTTCCCTTACTTACAAATTAACATTATTTAATTTATTTATTATTTATTTCATGACTTAATGATGTATTAATTGATTAAAATAAATAAATGTGAGATTTTACCCCATGTTCCCATTTCAAATGATAATATTTAACAGAATTCTATATTCTTCCTCCTGAAACAAGCAACTGCCCAAGATGAAAAACCTTTTCACTTACAAAAAAATCCCTTATGGAAAATAGATGAGAAAGGCATTCTAAGGACAGAAATTAAGTGGTGTAGAAAGAGAAAAATGTTTCTACAATTAAACTGTTTAGTTTCATATAGAATGAAATGTTGAACCTCTGAAACATAATGAACATTAATATTTAATATGACAGCATTCAGCCATATTGTATAACGTATAAGTACGTAACATAAAATAACATGTAAAAAAAGTATGCTTGTGGATTAACCTGTTGAAGGCCCCTATTTAAATACAGATTTAAGATTGTGTACTTCACCCACAAGAATTTCTTTGACAATACACAATAATGGTAATCATGACAAAATATAAATTACTGCTGAACCAGATGAAGCTCACATTGACTAAGTAATATAATTTAGATCGTTTCCTGCACATTAATTATGAAATTGAAGCACGCTAAAGAAATTGCAATTAAATTGCTCAAATAAATCATAAATTAGGATTTTTAATGAATGGATCATGTCTTCCTTTCTAAACTAAGTTATACTTGTGTAGAGGCAATGCTTGTTAATAAGACAGAATTAAGTGTTGCTGTGCTTTCCCAAATGAGGCCCCATCTCCCTCTTCATCTCTGTGGTGCAGCCACAGAGAAGCTATTCATGCAGGCTGATTTAAAGATGTTTTCTTTTGATAAGGGACAGCTCCCAAATGGGAATGCACTTAGCTAAGCCTGGCTATCATGATCAATGGTCATCCATTGGCGCCTATCTGTCTAGGGAGTGCCAGATGGACATCTGGACTGCATTCCTAGGTGTCAGGAGTAAGTGACTCATATCTCACCTTGATCAACCAATCAGGGACTGGTAGGGCCGAGTAACCCACGTGGAATTCTGATGCCCATGAAACTTTCGGCCAATGAACGAGCTGAAGTTCCTCCAGGTGAAAACAGGCAACACAGAGAGCCTGTAGGACTATTTCGGACAATTCTAAAGGGAATTCAAAGGAGAATTCCAGGGCAGGACGGCCCAGGAGCAGAAGGCTCCCAAGGGCAGGACATTCTCGCAGCGCGCCTCCTGACCATCCTGAGACTCAGCCCGGACCACCACGGAACGGCCAGGGTGTCCAAGTGCTAGAACTTTCCTTTGTTCTAAGAGTCGAGAGCGGAGGTTGCCCGAGAGTAACCAGAGGATCCACCCGAGGTTAGCATCAGCAGCAAGCCTCAGGAACAGGTTGGAACTGTGGACAGCTGAATCACTATTCAGAACTAGCTCTTCATCAGGAACGAACCGGTCCTCTTCCTGACTTGCTGGGACCCACAGTCATCTTTTCTCCTGTGCAACTGTTTCTATGTGCCCGCAGGAGATCTGAATCCCCAGAGATTGGATGAGTATTCAACTTCACTGCATTACTGCTCGAGAATTCAATTGTTATCCCAACCAGTTGATATCAATTTAATTTAAGAGTTATGTACTTGTTTTGAGTATCTAATGTAGAAGTTATAACCAAGTTCATTTACGAAACGGTCTAAATGAATGATATACTGAGCGTATGTCCTCTTGATATATGTAACTCTTCGTAACTGACTGAATATATACCTTTTGTATTCTGATAACCCTCTTGATAAGATCTGTTAGGTTTACATGCATATTCTATGTATTAATAAATGTATGTATCCTCGTGTATTAGTACCTGTGTGTGTGTTGTTTGAGTTATATCGCAAGGTTGGATTCTAAGGCCATCAAAAGAATCATTTTGTGATTTACTGCTACAATTAATAATTGTCCCAGTAAATGCCCAAACCCTACAGAACTGGTGCCTTCAGAGAGCACACTACACTGGTATGAGAAAAATTAAAGGGTGGTGTTATGGTTGTCATTGCACATTGAATTGTAACCCTAAACTGGGCTTCAATTCCAGATCTGGGGTGCTATCTACAGTATATGAATTTGATATGTTCTTCCCAGGATTGTGTGGGTTTCCTCCTGGTTCTCCAGTTTCCTCTCACAGTCCAAAGACATACTGGTAGGTTAATTGGCTTTTGGGAAAATTGGCCCTGGTGCGAGCATGTGCATGTCTAAGTCTGTGGGTGCCCTGTGATAGACTGGTGTTAGCCAGGATAAGCTATGGCTCCCAAATGACCTTTAATTGGATGAAGCAGTTAGAAAATGATTGGAGGGATAAGTAAAATTAAAATCTGTAAGATGTGACGTGTTTCTCTTGTGAAAATTACAGATGGCCTCAGTACTATGCTTAAAATATGAAAATATATGCTGATACAAAATGCATCCTGTTACAGTATATATTAACAGTAATCAGTCATTTAATACACATTTTTCACCAAAAAACTTAAAGGGGCCAAGCAGCAAACTAAAAAGTCAAAGTCACATGCACTGAACCAATGGAAGAGTCAGGGTTTAAACTAGACCAGTGGGTCACAAGCCAAAATCACTAGACCGACTAGTCCATGAGGAACAGAAAAGAAGCATAATTGAAATATACTCTACACAATACAATATAAAAATAGTCTGAAATTATATCAACTTCTCTGAAAATATGATTTCACAAAAACATATACAGTAGGTAGTGTTTCCCTAAGAAAGATCTAACGTATAAACCTGTTGTACTATACAAGATTTATATAAATACTTTTTTAAATATTTAATAAAGTCATTTTTAAATATTACTTTAATCAATAAAATGCATAATGTTTCAATAATATCAGCTTCTACAGTTTTTTTCAATATTGCATCCCCCTCTTAACTTGGCCTCTATTTGATTGCACAGGGCCAAATTAAATTTGTGCACCTACAGTATTTCCTAAAAAACAAAAAAATACAAATTGTATTTTATGATTGATCCTTGCATTTCTTGTCTGCACAGTCTGAGAAAAGAGATTTGTCTAGAAAGTAATATTGAGACATGATAAAAAAAATGCATATACTGTAGCACCTTACCCTTAATGTAATTTTTCTCCATTTCTTTTAACACCTGCACAAAGGCTAGCTGGGAGTCATCTAAGGTCCAGCTTTTGTGAAGCACCAGAGCTTGAATAATGTACTTGTGGCTCTAAATAGACAAAAAGAGGAATATCAATAAACTCAGCTAATTTAACTTTAGTAAACAATCGAGTGAATTATTTAAATAATGAAAAAAATAGAAACATTTTAATGTTTTAAATATCAGCGTTATGTATATATAATAATAAGTTGCATATGCTGAGTCAGTGGGAGACTTAATTAGTTGGGCGGTGCTATCAAATGGGTAGATCAGGAAATAAAATTATAGGTGCAACATTCAAAAATGATATACCATCAAAGTAGTTTTTCCTCTTTTAATTATCACAACAAAACAGTGAAGTTGTAAAGCAGGGCTACAAAATGGCAGCTTTTCCAAATTTCCTGACTGCTGTGCTTTAATACAACCAGTAGTCTTAATTATTATACTGAATCTGTTAATTATTAAAAAAGTGAAGAGCTGACTATAGCACAATTTTGCAATATATAACCACTAATGGTAGTTATATAGACCACAGGTTGAGCAGCCATATCATAAACAATTAGCCAGCAGCAATCTCACTCTGCAACTCACAACTGGCAACCCACTGAAGCTCAGCAGGTGTGAGCCGGGTCAGTACCTGGGAAAAACTAAGGTTGCTGCTGGAATAAGTGTTAGTGGGGGCAGCAGGGGGCGCTCACCCTGCGGTCCATGTGGGTCCTAATGCCCCAGTATAGTGATGGGGACACTATATTGTAAACAGGCGCCGTCCTTGGGATGAGACGTAAAACCGAGGTCCTGACTCTCTGTGGTCATTAAAAATCCCAGGGTGTTTCTCTAAAAGAGTAGGGGTGTAACCCTGGTGTCCTGGCCAAATTTCCCATTGGCCCTTACCAATCATGGCCTCCTAATACTCCCCATCTATGAATTGGCTTCATTACTCTGCTCTCCTCCCCACTAATAGCTGATGTGTAGTGAGCGTTCTGGCGCACTATGGCTGCCGTCGCATCATCCAGGTGCAGGCTGCACATTGGTGGTGATGGAGGAGATCCCCATTACCTGTAAAGCGCTTTGAGTGGAGTGTCCAGAAAAGCGCTATATAAGTGTAAGCAATTAAGCAATTATAAACAATTACATACTGTATATATTCAGGATTTTAAATTAAGATTCCCTATTGTGCACTTATAAACAATATATTTTATAATATACTATATTTTATGACTTTCTTTTCTTTGTTGAAAAAGTCAGGAGCTGTTTTATCAGCTGGCCTTATGCTTGCAAAATAAAGTTTAATCACTGTGAATTGCAATTCTTGTTCACAGAAGAACATATGTGGAGAATATAAGTCTCATTCACTATCACAAATAAAAATACAGTAGCTATGAATAATATCCATCCTCATATTTGTTCTAAAAAATATTATTGATGTCAAACTTTGTTGGGTAAATATCACACCATTAGTTCTGCAGGTTGCTGGTCAATTGTTGCCTCTGATCTGCTTGTGGTCTCCTCATCTCCTGGCATCTGGGGTACACTTGTCAGTCTTGCACTTCTCTGACTGCTCACAGAAGTGCTCCTTTCTCTTCTGCTTCCTCCTGACAGACTTCGAATCTGTGTACATTTACTTGATGATGCTGTTTAATATATATATTTCAGAATTATGGGGAAATATACATGTGTTAAATGTAATACATTTACCCATAAACATCACATATAAATAAAATCAAAATTCACTCACAGCTTGGCCTTTTACTACAGAAGAATGTGAAAGCAGGAATCACAACATGACCTTTCCCAATACTGCTTGCTACTTCTTCTTCATTGTCAAGAATCTGGAGTTTAACATACACATCTGGTTTGGATGTCTGTAGCTGGAGGGTGGCAAAATGATCCATTGTGACCTTCACTAAAAATCTGTCAAAAAATGAAAATCCAGATATTGTACTTACATGATTTACAACTATTTCATTTTCAGTCATTAAAAACCTCATATTACATTAAGAAAACCCAATATTACATGAATATTCCCTATGAATAGTAGGTATCCTCTTACCTACATTAAAATAAAAATCAAGAGAGAATTGCTTTAGAATTCAACAATATAAAGTAATACGGCTTAGCCTTCTATAACTCACCGACAAATTAAGTGTTTTTTATTAGGTATATAATAATCCTTAAATTCCTTTATGGCAAAACTGCTATTTGCAGGGTCCCTGCTGAGAACTGGCAGTGGGTTATAAGATCCAATCAAACGTAACTTCCATTTTCCAGCTGCCAGGGGAAAGTCTCCAGAATGTGCTTCTGCCATGAAAGTATAACCTTTCTAAAAAACAGTTCAAACTTCAGTTAGACACACATTTATGGTAAATATAAAAAACGTGAGCAAAATACGTTTGCTGATCTGGGGATCTCATCTAGACATTTCTTGAAGGACCTGATAGAATCAACTACATAAACATGTATGGAACAAACAGCCCTGTATTTACAAGTTACTAATATTTTTTGTTTTAATGTTGATCCTAGATTAGTCCTCTGGACTTTCTTTGTTAATATCTTGAGCATTTTAGAAACAAAATGTAAAAAATGGCATAATTGATACTGAATTAAAAAGATACACAACAGAGAGCACAATAAGGGGTGAATATTCAGACTGGGATGGTGTGTATGCTATATCTGTTATCTATCAGGTCGTTTTTCTTAATTTAATAATTTAATCTGAGTTTCATTTGACCTAACATCCTAACATTTTGTAGGTGTTTTAAATTTATACTATTACTGAACATGAAAAACAATGTTAACATAAGGTCTGATAATTTAATACTAAATACTAAAGAATAATGAGCCTACTCTCATTGTAGCCTTAGATGTCTGATTGTTAAAGATATAAGGAACTAGTAATTTATATTTCCACACACAATCATTTTCAGGAATGTCAGGTCTTTCAGAAAACAAGTAGTTATATTCATATTCAGTACATATTATCTAATTTATTCATTACCATATAATTGTCATAATGATGATAATCTATATAATTATGCTATAAATTATGTATCTGTTCATATGCAATGTCTAATTTAATTAAACATATTGATAATTTAGATAATAAACATTCCCATATTGGTAATGGCGCACAAAGCAATGGCCCTCTTTTTTCAATATTACACTATTGCCTTTTTAAAAAACTTTTTAACTGTTAGAAACTTTTAAGATACTGTTCAGAGACTGTGGAGTCTAATTTTTTAAGTATCATTCGGGATGCTTATTTTTTGGTATTTATGAACAAATGAAATGAGCAGACTTTTCTTCCACTAAACCATATGGAACAAACGAATGTATAAAATGCATGAATCAGCATTTAACATGCAATTCCTATTTTTGTATACAACATTTCTTAAATATAATAACAATGTAATGGATAATGGAAATGAACTGAATAAATAATGTATTCTTGACTATTTTAAACGTGATTTATGAATCTGAGATACTAGATCTTGTCAAAGTGTCCTCAATTAACCCCAATGAAACAGGAATAAAAACATCCAAAAGACTTATAGATTGGATAATATGTCCTGCTAAAAAATGAAAATATATAATACTGTAATAGTAATACATAGTACAAAATCATTAATTAATTCAGAAAGGTAACACTTATTCACACCCCTGTAGATCTGATCTCCAATTTTGCTGGGACAACATGAACTTAAACTTTCACTCTAAACCCCTTTAAGACTGTTCAACCTCTATAGATGGAGAATCAGTTCAAGCACACTTTGTTCCTGTGGGAGGGAGCAAACTATGCAGCACATCCTAGAGGACTGCCCAATTCACAGACTCTGGACTCCACACCCACAACACACATAGACCAGAAGCTACTGTATTGCTTGGCTCAGGGACTTTGCAATCTCTAAATAAATAAACCTCTCTAGATAGATAGTATCTGTCATGGACTACTCTGATAAGAAACTGCACATCATAAGGGGATTTCTGCATTTTTCAAGGCAGAATTGCTCTAGGGCATTCAGACACTTTGGCTTCCATCTGTGAATTGATTCTTGAGTTCAAATATTTAAATTGAATTGAATTTTGGAGATTGAGATGACCAGTTGAGAACATTTATGTTGTGTGCACTTAAGCTCTTCTTTGTCTTTGAATGCATGTTTTGGCTCATTGTCATGGTGGAATATCCACTTTCTAACCAAGCTTGAGCTTCCTGATACTACTTCAAGGATAGCGTTTGACCAAAATGGCACATCTAGTAATTCATGATTCTTGCAAACAACGCAGGATACATACTATACAGGACACTAGTTCATTGCAGACACACACGGATAGAAACACGCACATACGTACACCAGGGCCAGTTTTACTAGAAGCCAATTAACCTATAAGTACTGTATGTCTTTGGACTGTGGAAGAAAACCAGAGCACCCAAAAGAAACACATGTGAACATGGAGAAAACATATACTTTCAAACTCCATGCAGACAGCATGGCGGGTCCAGAATTGACCCCAAGACCTCAGCACTGCAAGGTAACAATGCTAACCACTGTGCCAATATGCCATTCCAAGTAAAACAATCACTAAACATAACACACTTTATGCCATATTTCACAGCACACACGAGTAGTTTGTAAACATTATCTTCCCCCTTTACACACCAAGAAATTACAATAATATGAATAGTCCAAAAAGCTCAATTTGCTTCTCATAAGAATGGTGGTTCACTTACACAAGATGCTTCTTACTTTCAACCTGGACATGAATGTCACATTCATACTGGCAATGCTGAATTGTATTTTTCGATACTCTATTTACAGAAGACTTTGTGTTGGCTTTATGGTGGCCTCTTGAACCACTCTCACAACCCATAGTAATACTTTCATGAGTGAATAAAATGTGATCCCCATTATTTCTGAATGAAACTTATTTCTGCCAAATGCAACTTTGCTCTGTGCATGCTATAATGCTTGTAATATATAATTGTATTCTTATTTTAAGCGAGACACATTATTTGATCCTTAACACACTCTTTTATATGTCTTTGTTTCAATTTAATTGGGGCTTTGAAAAAAATTGGAAGCCATTATATTACAGAAATTTATTAACAAATTTGGTTTTGGTGAAAAAGGCTAGAACTATGCTCAGAATAGGAATCAGCATTCTGCTGAGAAATTCTTAGGTGCATCCATGCATATTTTGCCTTATACAGTGCCTTGCAAAAGTATACATACCTTGCACAGTTTTCACATTTTGTTGCTTTAAAGCGTGCAGTCATGACACTTTGAAGTAGCAAGTAATATTTATTTTATACATAACCTATCCCACATATTCAAAGTAAAAAACAAAAACAATAAGAAAGAAGTAAACAGATAATGTAAAAGTCATAATTATATAAATATTCAAACCCTTTGGTGCCGGAAAACTAAATTAACTTAACACAAAATTACCTTAACGTGTCACACAATTATTTGAATGGTATCTGTCTGTTTGCAATAATTGTTCAACTGGTTCAGAATAAACACATCTGTCTCTTTGGGATTCCCTGGTATTGCACTGAATTTCAAGCAAAGCTTTCAAAGCAAGACAGAGATAATGTCATAGAAAAGTAGAGATACCGAAAAACAGAGAAAAGATCAGATGAATACAATAAATATAAACGTTTCTGAATGTTGTCACAAGAGCGGAACAGTCCACTCAATCATCAAGAAATAGAAGGTGCATCATACCACCCTTCAAGTGGAGCAGCTGGGCAAAAGGAAAATATTGAGGGATGATACTGTAAGGTAATTGATAACTTTGAATCAATCTACAATATTCCGGTCACTCCACAAAGCTGGCCTGTTAAAACCCAAACTCATATTCCTCATGGAGTTTGCAAAAAACAATTGAGTTATGTGGCAAAATGTTTTGTGGTCAAAAATGCTAAGCATTGTGCAAGCAGACCCAGCCCAGCCCAGCTCCCAATCAACGCTATCCCTGCAGTCAAGCACAAGGTCAAAGTTTCACCAGAGTGGCTTGTGAAAGTGAATGTCCTTGAGTAGTCCAGTCAAAGTCCTATTAAGAATAGGCGGAATGACTTGAAAACTGCAGTCCATAAGCAATCCTTAAACTACGGGAGAGAATTTGAGGAAACTTGGCAAGAAGAAGAATAGAAAATGTCACCAAGCCAGTGTGCAAAGTTGGAATTGACACCACACTGGCTGTAATTGCTGCCAAAGGTGCCCCAACCAACTATTGAATTTGTGGGTTTGAATACTTATACATATTTTTATTTTTTCTTCTGTAGTTTTTGCTGATATTTACCATAGTTTATCTTATATTTAGAAGACTTTAGCTTGAGCATTCAAGTTTAAATAAAAAATTATTAGAAATAAAAAATTAATTAAAAAATGTATGCATCATTTTGTCATTTCGCCAAATGCAACACCATAGCAAGTACCTGAATATTTTTGAAAAAACTGTAATTTGAAAATATTTTCTTAGATGTCATTTAATTAATTTGAATACACAACCATAAATCAATGTTATCTTCTTTTAGCCAGTTTACATAGAGCTATTTAGAAATTAGAAGAAATGTTATGTGAAAAATAATATTTGATGAAAAATTGATTTTGATATATCAATGACCTTAGCAGAAAAAGACTGGGCAATCCAGAAAGAAATGGTTTACTTTGTTAAAAATAATTCCATATTATTTTCTTATTTATGTTTATATTAATTGAATTTCTACTACAGTAAAAGGAAAAATAACAAACAAAAGGGAAATTGTAGAAAGAAAAAACCTGGTTCTTTTGATAAACATGTGGCACCACTTTTTGAAAGATCTTGGGAACCTCTTCTCCTGTATCATTGTCAATCACATGAAGAACACAGGCAGGGATGGAAGAATACACCTTGGGTACGACCAGCATATCTTTAGGTACAAAAAACACCTCCCTTTTGAAATACAAAGAAGAAAACAGAATAAAGAAATTAAAACGTTATGCTACAGTACTAATACTTTTGATTTTCTTTAACATTTCTAAATGCAATGTCTGTCATAATCCTGAACTCATGATGAAATACTAAATTACTTTTCTCAATACTACAGAAAACAGATGTTTTAGATATTTTTTATTTTAAATAAAATAAATTAGCTTTTTAACAGCATTCAAGACCAACCCTAGTTTTACATTAATGTTTGAACATCTCCATGTATAGAAATATACAGATCATCAAAACATTTTTTCATAATATCAAAAAATTCACAGATTGTTTTATATTTGGAAAAAAAATACATTTTTTGTAGTGGCTACACTGACATTTTAGAGAACAGACAGACCTGACGTGGGTAAAAATGTATTATGGAGAAAGTAAATTCATTAATATTTGTCAGTCTAGTAGCTTTTGAAGCAATACCAACTGAACATGTATTTTTTACTGTTTTGTGTGATTCTGTTCCTCACATATAGACTGCATCAGTATATGTAAGCATACTGTATATCTACAGCATTTTACTTGGACTTTGGACTCTAAATTGCACACAAATGTAACGCCATGCAGTCATTCAATCACTACTAGACAGTATTGTCCAGACCATCACACTTAGATCCCCTCATTGATTTATTTGTTGTACACAAAAGTTGGTGTTAAGGGCCTTGCTCAGGGGCCCAATGGAGTAGGATTCCTCTGCCGACTGTGGGATTTGAACCGGCAACCTTGCAGCCACAGGTGCAGATCCTTAGCCACAGTGCCATTTTGATTGAAATGAAATATTTTTTAATTTATTAATATATTATATTTTCTTACACTTAGTTAAGCCATTAATTGATATAAAATAATGTATAGGGTAACCCCAGCTCTCCCCATTATAAAATGACAATTTTTTAATTTAACCCCTAGGATTAGAAAGTACAGTAACTAATAAAGATAATATTAAATATATTCAATAATGCTTACAGTATATACATTAGTATGAGAAAGATGTTTGGTCTTAAGTTATATTACTGTCACTTTTTGGTGTTTAAAATGTTAATTCACCTATTTATAGTAATTCTAATAAACATCTTTTTTTTAATAATATATAATTATTATGATTCTAATGCTAACATTACAGTAAATTACACAGGCTAGTAATGATGAAATCTCTATTGTTATTATATAAATTATGTAATTTTCATAAATATCATAAAAATACAGCAGAATCAGAATGCAGCCAATGTCATAGAATAGCACATCAGCTCTTCACCAAGTCCACAGAAAATTAATACAATAATCATTGAAAGCTGTACCATTTTTTACTATGAATATTATTCAGCTGCTCTGTTGCTGATATGTTCTCACCACCGATTTTTGTTTAAGACGACCATACCTGAAGACAACAAACCAGGAATTATTTGGCTGATCTTGGTAATTTACAGAATAATCGATAAATGAAGTCCTGGTCCATTCATCTTTGTAGCATGGATAGAGCTCCACTGTCTTTTCACTGCTTGTGAAAATGTCCCTAAAATATAACATTAAAAACCAAGAATAGTTTTTATAACATACCCACTTCCCCCATATTTGTAATGCCTATACTATGTAAATAAGACCTAGATTATTACATTAGTAAGCCGAGACAATGAAGGATCTGGTAAAATCCCCAGTATTTTGGGTCAACGTTGAACAAAGAGAAGATCAGCAGGTTTAACCAATAAACTAACAAGTCAAAAAAATAATTATATATATATATTACTATGCAACATAGTAGTATAGATATTTAATCATTATATACTGTATTTAACTATAAAGTATTAATTGCTGCCTAGTTTGTTAAAATAATGATAAAAAGTGTTTAACATGGGCAAATGAAGTATAGCTTTCTGAAAAATATTAAAGTCAAGGTAATGTTGATAAATGGTTGTCTGGCAAAAACAAAAACAACTGATTGCATGCTAATATAATTGATTTAAAGTATAATAAAATAATAATCTTTCAAAAGGACAATGCTTGTCCCTGCAAGATCAATAAGATAACTCTCTGTCAGCTAAAGAACATTGGTCTATGTACAACATCTGTCAGTTCTATACTGTATATTTATGATAATTAGGTATTTACAGAAGGTATAATTACAGTAGGTATTTATCACATCTTTCTAGATAAAAACTCAACTATATTTACATCATATTATATATTATAATCATTACAAATTATTATTTTTTGCCATGGTCAGAGCATAGTGAATACCTGTACATTTGACCCTGTCTAATATTCATCGTACCTTTTGGGCTGAAAATGTTTCAGGTGATGTATGTCTGATTCTAAAACATTAGGTTTTGGTAACTCAAATACTACAAAAACTCAATTTTGTTACTCACTTTCAGCTATGTGGATTACAGTATGAGTGGAGAAACCTTCAAAATTACAATATAAAATGAAAAAATATTTAAATATCTTTTAAAATATGCCACATGTGAAATATACAGTATAACGTGACACAATTAAACAAAGCTCACAAACAAAATTAAATAACAATTTGTTTGTTTGGCCTTTCATGTTTATATTGTATTATTTATATTTCAGATTGATTTATTTCCTTCTTATTAATCAAATCTAATTTCTGAATTTCAAATTCCTAAAATACATATTGTACAGTAGTAAATCTTTAAGTAATGTTTGTGTATTACAATATTCCTTAAATCAAACTTAAACCAAATCCAAAACAGTTTAAATTAAATAAAACATAGATTTAATCCATTCATATACAGCAAGTATTTACTGTATGCTATAGTTGATGTGAAAATTGTTAAATGTATAAGATAACTTGTTTATTTCTAATTTGACATACTAGGAATATGCTAAATGTTAGTTTGCAGATTTTAGCAGTGAATTATACTTCCACAATTAGTTTGTTCATTATTTTGAAATAAAATGCATTGGGGGGTTGCAGATACTGTGTGTTAGAGTTTTTAGGATAAGCTATTTACTATTTAGGCTGCCCAGGCACATCCATGTACATTTGATGTAGAACAAGGGTGCTCTGCGCTTTTATGAGTTTTGTCGTGGTGGTAAATTTGTAAAAATCCAAATTCTTTCCTGAGCCAATGTGCAAAACACTGAAAACATAAAATCAAATTATATGTACATTTGATGGCAAAAAATATATTTTATTTGAGATACTCTGATGTTTGTGCTTCATATTTATCTGTAGCATTATTAAGATAGCGTAAAGTACTTACCTTAATAAAAATAAAGCATGCTGTTCTGCATTTGGCTCCAGTGCAGACCAGATTTCCTGCAATAGTTTTTTGGCACTCACATTCTCCTTTGTACCTAAAAGTAATTGAAGAAATTCAGCTTAAAGTCAAAGAGAAATTACTATCTAATCAGTAATTGACAGTATCTGAAAAAGTGATTTGATAAACTGCTCTTATCCAAAAAAGGATTTCAATATTGTTTTTTTCTGATTTCTGGTTACTTAATTCTGCTTTTATTAACTTTACATGAAGCAGAGGAACACATGTTTAGAATTATATTTTAAAAGTAGACTTTCAATAACAACATAAATAATATCTGTCAATATTGTCAATAATGAAATTGTCAATAATGAAAATATATTTTAGTTTATTTGCTGTAAAATGTTTTGTATTTGTGAAATAATATAATTTCAGTTTCATGAAGTTCACTGTTTTAGCTAGCAGCAACTCAAGTCAACAGCTCAACCCAGAAATAATCTTACAGCTATATTTTGATGGAGTATCAACAAGATGTCAGCCTTGGGCCTTTGTAAAAACAGAGACTTTTTTCATTTTCAATCTTTTGTCTTACAAGCCCTGTCCATATTTAGAGTTATCATGATGGGCTGAAGCTTTCTTTAGTGATTGATAATAAGGCTATTCCCTGATTTCCTTTTGCCTAACTTGCCAGGTCTAATTATTTTCAAACAGGAGATTGACAATTCAGTCACTTGTCTGTAGAGAAGAGGGTGAATGATACCTTCTAGAATATGAGGATCAGAACACTTGTCAGAAAAGTCACGCTAATTTGTGTCAACAAATGGACTGTAAGCCTAAATATAATACCTGAAGGCATTGTTATTTCTTGAACCCTTTTGTCAAAATCCATGTTATTATTCATACAAATTATTTTTAGATCAGCATCTTTGTTTTAAGTCAGTTTCATTTAAAGAAATGTAAACTAATGTAATCCTACTTTCTTCAGGATAAAAAACCTAATAATTTGAGAAATGTTCACAGTTTTGTTTCAGGTAATATACAGTTGCATGCAAATTTTTGGGCACCCCTGGCCAAATTATATGTTTTGTTGAGTGAAAATAAGTTAACACATGCACTGCATGTTTGAGATCTATCCACCGATTTTCAATAATATTCAAGTCTGGGGACTGTGAAGGCCATTCCAAAACCTTAATCTTTTGATTCTTGAAGTATTTTCATGGTTGATTTTGTTTTGGATCATTGTCTTGTTGTAATATCCAACCTCTTTTCAGCTTCAGTTTCTTCACTGACTGACTTAGCTTCCAGGATTTGTTGATATTTGTTGATTCTTCCCTATACACGCACAGTACTTCCTGTCTAATGAGGCCTGATGAGTCAATTAAGTTCTGAGACCTTACAATAAAGTAACACTGGTGGATCAACTGGATCAAATGTTTGCACATGCCACATTTATTTTTTTCAATCTGTTGAATTCAGCAAATAAATAGTAAATGTGCATTAAAATTTGCAGAAATATATCAAGTTTAAGTTTGCTCGCTGCACAGGGTATGTTAACTTCTTTTCACTTAGAAAATCAACAAAACATGTTATTTGGCCAGGGGTGCCCAAATTTTGGCATACAGCTGTAGAATTAGATGCTTTCATGCAGTGATATTAGTTATGAGGATCACAAATAGAAATGTATCCGTTTTTTTACATATAAAAAGTATAATATTAATTCAAAGTGCATTCTCACTCACCATTTTAATTGACAAAAATCAAGAAGATTCCAGGACAAAAATTATATATTTCTTATCACTAGAAAAATATATATTTCCTACTTTGAAACTAAACATAAGGTAATTATATCACAGCTGGACCAATGGTGGCCAGAGATACAGTATTCTGATAGAGGATGTGCTATTTGTTATTAAAGCTTCATGGCATGTTAACTCCTTTAAATCTACAGGTGAAATAATTTCTCACTTATCCTACTGATCTATAGTGGAGTGGGAGTCTGGCACAGGTGAGTTCTGTACTTTAGTGCTGGATGAATTGGATCCCTCATATACTGTACATTAGGTTCTGTATGTGCTTTGACATTTTTTGTGATGATAAGCACTACTATACGTAAATGCAAAGAATTATCGTACCCATTACACTTAATAAGCTGAAAACACCAAGGCTCTGCAATCAAGAAAAAAACACCTCTCTCCTGTCTTTGTTTTGCCATATTCATGAGAGCTTTACAAAATTATTAAAAAACAGCAAGATCCAGTTAAAGAAAAAGCTTACAATAATTGCCAGCACAGGTTAATACAGATACTACAAAGGTCAAGAAGGAAAATGATACGAATTCTGCCATCCATAGAGTCTAAAATACAACAGCAAAAGAAATGACAGTGATGAAGTAAAACATATCTAGGACAAAAATGGGAAACTTCTAGACAATGAAAGGGAAATGGGTGACGTACTAAATTAGTATTTCACTTAGGTGTTCATTAAGGAAGAAGGCAATCAACATGTTTCAGGAAATGGAATGACAATGTTACTCCAGAGCTAACCGGAGTAGACAGTAAAAGGACCCTATGCAGTAGCTTATAAGAGTTCAAGGACTAAAGGGTCAACGAACCAGGTGTACTTAACTGTAAATCGAAATCTGAAAGCCATGGTCAGGAAGAAGCAGTGTCCAGGAACCAGTAACACATGAAAGGTAAACTCTCAGGAAGCGCGGAAGTGAGGCTCACCAGGAAAACCCAATACTGAGCACCAAGGTAACTGTGGATAGCCCTAAAGTATCCTGAAGCTGGGAGGTCTGGTAGTGAGCGGGAAAGCTGATTGGTTAATTAGTCCTAAGGTCTATGCCTTCACGAATTGGCAGAGCTGGAGGCATATCTCTGATTGTGGGAGACTGTAACATTACCCACCCCTTCAGAGGTGGCTCCTGACGCCTTAGAGAGACGATTGGGAAATTACGGTGGAAATCTTGGATAAGGGTACAATCCAAAATGTCTTTTTCTGGTAAATATGAACGTTCATCGGGACCATAACCCTCCCAGTCAACCAGATATTGCAAGGAACCACGATGCCAGCGAGAATCCAGGATCTTATTAACGGTATAGGCCGGGAGACCACCTGAGGTGGTGAGGTAACAACCGTGTAGCCTAGGGACCTCTAATCACCTTAATAATTAACCAGAGTCCACAAGTGGAAACTATGTGTAAGTGGCTTTTAAACCAAGAACAAGAGGTAGTTCTTTACCCAAAGGGTGGTGGGAGTTTGGAACAAGCCCCCAGATATTTTCTTGAAGCCAATACCTTTGTTTCTGAACTACTTAAGACCAAACAGGCTAGTTGGGCTGAACAACTGACAATGGTTTCCCATGTTCCAGGGTCGATATTGCTAACCTTCATGTCATGTTTTAAGACATCTTTGTATCACAGAGCAGGTCTGGTGCCAGTGGCCAGCTCACCATATAGCATGTCCTTTGGTATTTAGCCGTCTTCAATTTGGCTTACATGCCCAAGCCAGCACAGGCGTTGCTGAGACAGGAGTGTGAACAGTCAGCAAAGATGGAAGGAGTTGAGGCAACGCTACTGCCGGGTGTTCAGGGTCGAAGTCTTGCTGCCATACAGTAGTGTGCTAAGCACACAGGACTGGTACACTTTTATCTTAGGCCAAACTCACTGCAGGCACGTGCAAAACTGTTGATGAATCTCTGGAGACCTTCCTCAGAGTGTGCAACCAGAGCAGCGTTGTCGGCAAATGGCATTTCCCTGATCAGAACCTGGTGAACCATCGTCTTTGCCTGGAGTCTCGCCAGGTTGAAAAGCTTCCCATCACTTCTAGTCCAAATGTAAACACCATCCTCGGAGGAACTGAAGGCGTATGAAAGCAACAAGGAGAAGAAGATGCCAAAGCGTGTTGGGGCAAACACGCAGTCCTGTTTTACCCCGCTGTTGACCGGGAAAGTATCTGAGAATTAGCTGTCGTGCTGCACAGTGCCCTGCATGTTTTCATGGAATGATGGAATCATCCCAAGAAATTTAGGCGGGCATCCAATCTTATGGAGGAGGGTGAAGAGACCTGTTCTGCAGACAAGGTCAAAGGCCTTCGTCAGGTCAATGAAGGCAATGTACAATGGTCTTCTCTGTTCTCTACACTTCTCCTGGAGCTGCCACAGTGAGAAGATCATGTCAATGTTTGATCTTTTTGCCCTGAAGTCACACTGAGATTCAGTTTACATGCAGGCAGCATGTAGCTGCAGTCTATTTAGAACTACCCAGGCAAATACCTTGCCAACGATACTCAGGAGGGAAATTCCTCGGTGGTTATTGCAGTTACTACCATCTCCTTTGTTCTTATACATGGTTACTATGTTAGTGTAGTGCATGTCTTGAAGGACCCATCCTTCTTCCCGGCACTGGTACAGGAGTTCTTGGAGATGACTGAGCAAAACTATCCGTTTACCGGCCTTTATGACCTTGTGTGGAATGCCATCCTTTCCTGGGGCTTTGCTGCATGCAAGGGAGTCAATGACCTTAACAATGTCATCTACCATTGGTAGGTTATTGAGGTCTTCCATGACAGATGGGTTCTCAATGCTTTCTCAAATATCTATATTGGCTGACCCCAATTGAAGTCCTTTCCAGGTGGATGCTGCACATTGGTGGTGGTGGAGGGGAGTCCCCATTACCTGTAAAGCGCTTTGAGTGGAGTGTCCAGAAAAGCGCTATATAAGTGTAAGCAATTATTAATTATTATTATTATTATTTCTTCATATATTTTATGTCTAAACATTGGATTTTTTTTCTGAACACATTGTCTGCTGTTTCGCTTGTCAGAAGGTGTTGTTACATTTGTTTTATGTAATGTATATTGTTCACAGTTTATAAACTAATATAATTCCACCACATTCAATGTCATTATGTCAGCTTGAATTTGAGCAGGAGTATGTCCTTGAGGCTGAATAAATAAAATACATTTTATTTATTTGAAATACTCAATAATATAAGTTTAGGAAACCTAATTAAAGTTGGATTGTAATGAATATCTGTAATGAATAACTCATTTTTGAATGAAATATTTGTGAATCAACAGACTTCAATAAATACTTTACATAACATTACATACATTACAGCATTGATAATTGAGGAGAAGGTAAGTTTTAATGATTATTTTTGTATTAACAGTTCATTGGTAAGCAGTAGAAGAAATGTGCTAACCTGGTCTCCTGGCATTTCTGATTTCACGAACAAACATTCCTTTCAAGCCAGCCTGTAGCCTTTTGGCTGCTTGCATTTCTTCGTAAGTGGGCTCTCTGTTGTACCATGAGTCTGGCACTTCAGTCCTATGACCTAGAAAATATATTTTTTTCGGCAGAATTTCTTTAAGATTCTCATTTGTTAAAAAATATTGTGTGTAGAAATGTGCCTATATCTATGGAAGCCCGTTTCCGCCAGGGAGTAAAAAAAACGAGCTATGGTATCTCGCAATTGCGACTTAGAAACTCAGAATTGAGACTTTATATATCAGAATTGAGACTTAAAATCTCAGAATTGCAACTTAAAATCTCAGAATTGCAACTTTATATCTCAGAATTGTGAATTTATATCTTAGAATTGCGACTTTTTATCTCACATTTGCAACTTCAAAATGGCCCACATTTCATTGTCTGTCATTTTGTTTTGTAATGGATTCGGGCTTGTACCCTCGCCGCTCCCACCCTAGTTCGTGCCACACTGCATTGGCTCGAACCCAAGTCATGCCAGCTGAGTTAAAGAAGACCTTCTTTTTTAAGCAAAAAAAGGAACTGTACCAAGATTGCTTTGGATAGATTTCCAGAATGTTATTGTTAAACATTTAGAGGTAAATGTTAAATGTAAAGATTTTTATATTTTATATTTTTAGATTTAGATCTGATTTGGATAAAGGATATGTTCTTATTATTAATCTGTTAATTATGTTGGCGAAATACTTCATCCACAAAAGTAAATGGTCTAATACTGCTCCCCCTATTAATGCTTTTAAAGTACAATTCCTTTTTTACTTTTAAATTTAAAGAATCAAAAGGCAAGACATACAATGGAAATATGTAAAAAGTATAAGTTTCAGCTTGTACAATTGTGAACTCCTCTGGATGTCAAGTGTCTATTTCTGTATCTTTTTTCATATGCTGTCTTCTTTTTTGTATTTCTGGTGTTTAAATAAAAACTTTTTTAAACAGCCCACCGTCCTCTGTTCCATCCAGGTACTATGGATTTCCCTGGGGGAAATGGGATTCCATAAAAACTAATGTAATTAATTTGATTTTTGTTATTGGATAACCCAAATCCGTTTTCCAATTACAAAAGGACAGACAATGATATGTGGGCCATTTTGAAGTCGCAAATGTGAGATATAAAGTCGTAATTCTTGGTTTTTAAGACGCAATTCTATAAAGACCACAAGCACAAGGTAGTGTTATATTGTTTTTTTTTATTTTGAAAACTGTAATTTGTAGAAAGCTATACCATTTGCAAATGCAGAGTTTACTACATAGAATCAACCTTTTAAGCACCGTTTCATGTAGATGTAAATTCCATTTTGGTTATCCTTACCAAATAAAAAAATACTTTTGTTCCAAATTATATATCAGTTTTGAAAAGCTATTAGATAGTCAATGAATGTTGCCACAACACTCCTGAGGAGACATTAATCATGCAATTAATATAATTTTTATATCCCGGGCCATTTGCTGTCAATCCACTTGCCTCATTCTGTATTGTGTTAGAGAACAATTTGAAGTGAAAGTTAAATGATGGTCAGGGTTTGCACTTATATTGACAGATCCTTTGGATCCTCAGATATCCTCAGAAGTCCTTGCTTAGTGGCAAAATGGGAATCTGATAACTTTGCCCTCCCTAATCCTATTGTAGCCACAGTCAACTGAGTCACTCTAGACTTAAACCTGGTTGTATCCTGTATAGGATGAGGTCCATGAAAGGGTACTTTGCTGAGGTCAAGAAAGGTAACCAAGTAGATGAACATGAAAATTTCACATTACCTAGACTCCTGTTTTCCTGAAGGCCACTTCCAATGGCAATATCAAATGTAAAAGCCCGAATAGCAAACTTTTCATCACGTGTCAAACTATGCCCCAGTGCTTTTGTAATTGTGTGGTACAGAGCATTATTGAAAGCCTGTGTGATGAGAAAGCACTTTTAATTGAACAAATTTGTAATTAAAAAAGATAAAATAAAGCATGCATGTTAGAGAAATAAGTTGGAAAATGGAGACATTATAAAAGAGAATCACTTGAAAACAAGCTTACCTCTGCATTTAAAACTCAATTACTATTGTGTTATAGTGTACAATATCTGGAGAATGTTTCATGGAATAAATAGTTCCACTGTCATTTGTGCATATTTATAAAGAAACTGTTGTTGACAAAAGTTACAGAAAAAAAACTCTAAGTGAAAAAAACCAATTAATTATTTAATGATTTTTTAAATAGTCTTTTCCTAACAAATTTTACAAACTTCTGACTATATAATTAGACTTCACTCTACTATGAAAATAGCAAGTTAGATTATTAATTAGGTATTTTTTAAATTAACTCTTTTTTAACTTTAGTAAAATATTAAAACTTTTAAATTAAATTTTAAATTTTACATTTATACTTATTGCAGTATGATTGTATTTTCCATAACTGTCATTATAAGAGGTAACCAATATAGTAAACCTGTTATACTGTACCTTGCAGTGGGTTTTCACCTTTCCTGTGCCATAGAGCCCTGGAGGATAGTAAGCCAATTCCAGCTCCTTTAGGGCCAGAGGAAGTTCATGCTCATCTGAGAAGTTATTTACCACTTTTCCAACAGCCTTCATGATAACTTTAGCTTGTTCTATAAAACTCAGGCTTTCCTAAAAAAAGAAATAATTTTCTGAAAGCTATTATTTTGCATGCATCACTGTTTTATAGAAGCATTCACCAACATTTTGATTTCTGTAACTTTTACAGATACAGATCTGAGGATTTTACCAGGCTACTGAAATGATTTTCCCCAATTGGTATGGTATGCTTGGTATTCCAAGAAAGATACCTGCAGAAATTATAATTATCCTGTATTATAGCCAATGCAGTCCTAGATACCTGCAGAAATTATAATTATCCTGTATTATAGCCAATGCAGTCCTTAAGTTAAGTTAAACCAAGCCAATCCGTTATTTCTCTGGTAATCTCTTGTACTTAAATGGGTCAAATGACTAATATCATTTTGATCTTACTACCGTACTCTAGTTTTATACATTTTCATAGATTGTAGATCACACATTTCAAATTTACTTTTTAGCAGGAGAGAATGATTCTACAGTTATATTTAAGCTATGGTTTTCAGTTATTATTCATTCAAAAATATTATTTGATTCTTAAAGTTCTATCTTTCACTAGCACAACTGTGATTTATAGAACTCTTTGCAGTTTACCTTTCATTTAAATAGATTGTAAATATAAAGGAGGTCTTATATTTTTATGTGCAAATATGTGTGTAATAGGGGTAATGCATAGTCTGTAAATTGTTTTTGGCAATTAAATTTATTCTGAGATCATAGGGCACTAAGTTGTCCAATAAGGTGGCAATTAAGATTCTGTCATGGCACATTCAGAGGGGTGTTACACTTCATACAGTATATTAACTTAGGATGTCTGAGTATTACTGTAAGTATGCTATATTAACTATAATACGTAGCTGCATACTTCTAATTACTATAAAGGTTTTAAAGAGCATTCATCTCAAAGACCATTACACAGAAGTTATTGCTGTACAGCTTTTCATTTACAGTATAAGGAGGATCCATTTTCTCATCAATATCTGCTAAACATTTTTAAAAGAAGCGACTTCTGCACCTCCTTAACTTAATTTAGCAATCTCCAGTCCTCTATTAAAAGGAGAACAGATTTTGACAGACATCAACATAGGATGACTGAAGTGTACTGTATATGAAGAACTGTTCATAGAGAATTATTTCATAGAGAATTATTTGCATTATATGAAAACAGCAAAACATTTTTATGCTATCACATTCTTCTTAAAACAACCGTTCCCAACTGTTCACTACAGAAAATTCTTCTGTTCATGTTGAATAAATTCAGAGCTAAATGTTGCATTTAAAACAACAATAGAAGCATTGAATAGACAAATGCTTCAGTGGAGAATGAACAGCTTGACAATTGTAATGCCTGCAGTTGCTATGGAGATGCATACCTTGTCAAGGTTTGGCATGATAGTTTCCTCATCACCAAAGACAAATGGCAGGGTACTGCACAGGTGGATGTGGTATCCAAGGGGAGATCTAGCAGTGAAGCGTAATACATAGCGACTGACACACAAAAAAACAAAACAAATATCTCAGGCATGCCAAACACTGTACAGTATATGCCTTAAACATACTGTATTTCATCTTACAGTTGGGCACAATTCATTGGAATCTACTGTATATTTCAGCAAAAGTGTCAATAATGACAAAATAAGATAAAAAATATTTAGAGTCTAAAATATTTAAAGTTTAAACAAAAAGAAAACCTTACATTTCTCTAAACAAGTTAATTTCACATGTATGTTCAGATAGAATATTACTACAGAATAGTGAAGAAAAGGTTTAGTTCTCTAATTCTGTGAACTCAGAATCTAGGTTTAACATCCTCTGGGACACTGATCCATATTTAGAAACTGTGACATTTATTTGAAGCTAAAAGACATACTGTTGTTTCCCTTGAACCACATAAAAACATACCATGTTAACTTTTTCAGTTTAATAAGGATGTGTGGATTGATGTATTCAATCAAGATAAAAATAATGAACAAGTTAAAAGCATGATTTTAACATGGTCAATGCACAATTTGTAAATTCACCAACCATAAAACCCTAAAGTAAAGGTAAGATGTGGCAAAACATGTACAGTATAAATACTCCCACCACAAAATAAGTCTTTCTATTTGTCTTGTTAGTTTATTTATTTCTTGAAAACCAATTTTGCATAAAGTACATCCTTTTGCTCACTGTGCATTTGGACAATATATCCTGGACTGTGGATTCATGTGTGATTTTTAAAATACAAACAAAATGGATTTTTATTTTATTATCTGAATCTAATCTCCAAGTCTCTCCTTTGCAAAAATGGAGACTTATTTTAATTCTCATACAGTAATCGTGTGTTTTATACACAACACAATGGATTTGCAGAAACCTTAGTTAAAATGGTTTTATTAAGATGATTTGTGAATATCAATTACAGTATATATTGTAAATGTCACAATGGATAGTCCAATTACAGCAAAAGCAGCATTTACTTCTTAAAATGTTGCAATTAAAAAATATTTGACTATAGGTATATTTGAATAGAGTTTATTGCATAAATAAGTGCTAAACAAATCACAAAATGTGAATCAAGGTAGTGAGGTACAAATATAGCAGTATACAGCAATATACTATCATAAAGAAATAACTGAAAAAAGACTATCTTCTTACCCAGGAGGAAGTATCAATAAACTTGCTTTTGTAGCAAAGGTACGAATCTGTAGAACAGGTGGCTGAGCTGTCAGACATTTACAGGAAAATGGTTCGGCAATTATCAAACCAGACTGTTGAAGGCTACTGTCCTTCTCTAAAAATAAAGTATAACAGATCAAATTAATCTTCAATAAGACACTTACTGAATTTTGGAACAAAATAAGAACATTGTTTCAAAGTTTAGAGTTTTGCTGATGCATGCTTGGCTTATGTAATGAACTAAACGATGAGAAATGTGCATTTTAAAATCACCCAACCGGACTTTGATATGTCAAGTGAAAAACAGAAAAAAAGAACAGCTAAGTTGAATAAAATAAAAATACCTAAAACATGAAATTGCTTAAATCATTTCTTATATAATATTTAAACATAACAGATAATGTATGTGTCTACTGTATATTCATATTGAAATTCATTATTTTTGACAGGATTGCTGCCACAGATCACCATGATGCCAGCTTACAACTAGACAAAATACATTTCAGTCTTTTACACACTACTGTATTTTCTCTAGTCATAAAGTTATATGAATAAAAAAAAAAGGTTTGAGAATCTGACTATGAAGAGAATCTAAAGTCAGAAATAGGATTTTTTTCATCTCAGATTTTGGCAAACATGTTGTCTGCTCCTCGCCCTCATCTTGTGATGTTCAATTAACAACCTTCTGATCCTAAACAAGAAACACTGATTTTAATCCCTGCAAGGTAATGTTATGGACCAAATGTGCAATGCAGGGGTACAGATAATCCCTAAAAGAAAATGAGAACTGGGGAATACAACAGTTTTTCAGGTGTGTTTTGAATTCAAGTCAGCTTCTTAACTGCCGAACTGGAAAGACAGGTATATATTTTTTCCCAACTCTTTAGATTTTCAGTTCAAAGCAGTCAAAATCAGCAGTGATAATGCACTTGAACTGGATCAATAATACTACCCCATACACCAATACAGTGCCACACACATTAGCATTATAAAATGGCTAATGATTTTATTCCAACTCATGATTCCTGGTTTTCTTAGGTAATGAATACAGGAAGAACAACCAACCTTTGTCATATACGTCCTTGCTTTCATTTCCAGCCTCTCCCCCATGCGCCAATGCAGAGAAGCTTATTAAGATTTCTGTTGGTATCAAGCTGTCCACAAACAGGAAATGAGACCCCTTTTCATCTGGTGACTGAAAACATTACTTGTGTTATTCTTCATTGTGCTTTGTTTCCATGTTTTTGTTTAGAAAGCAGAATTGAGTGCATCTCCCGCACAAACATGCAAGTATCTTGGGAAATCAAACCACAATGCTTTCTGTTGAATGCCATGCCCGATGCAGCATGAAGCCATTCTGCTTATCTTTAGAGATTATCTGACACCTCTGTTGAGAAATTTACATTGTTTATTGGAATTACAAATAATTCTGTATTAAGTAGCTCATAAACAGGTATTAGGTGGCATCAACACAGAAGTATCATTAACACTTTCACAACACAGTGACATTTTTAAAATGTCTCAGATGTATTCAAGTAAATCAGCAGCAGTTTTTCTAAATTGTGCATTCTTGCGCAAATCAGACATACAAAGGTAGTGCTATTTTTGCTTTATAATATTTATTTAAAATAAGTAATTCAGTGGTATAAAAGAAATGCACATATGAATGCACAACAGCCCAATAGTGACTCTTAGATGAAACAAAGTTAAGCAATGTATTTAGACTGTTACTAGTTTTCTACAATGGACCAGATACACTAAAACTTTGATGTAAATGGTTATTTTAAGCACATTTCTAAAAGGAAAAGTATTTCTTCCCACTTGTTTAATATAACAGAAGTTGTTTATTGAAAGGCTTTTCAGAAAATTCTTGTGGTTTTCTTTCACTGAATAAAATGCATTTACATTACAAATCTTTAATATCTTTACTGCTCTGGATATCAGTCATTCATTTTACTGTTTTACGCAGGCCACTAGATGGAGAAATAACAGTGAGCAATCACAGAAAGCACAGGGTATATACTTAGACACCCAGAATTCCAATCATGAAGGGGCACTGGATGACACTGCAGAAGATCCTTTCAATGAAACCAGATTCTGATAATCAAATAAAGGAAACTCTATCAAGAGCATTCTGGCAAATAACACAATGGTTTTTTGAAGACAAAACACAGCTTCATATTTCTTGCCATTTACAAAAATTGCTGTCTGATTCAGAAACAACTTTAATATTATGAATAGATGCACATTTGTAGAAAACTACAAATACAATATAGCAAGTAAAAACAAGCAGTAGTATACAAAGGATGCAGTTATCCTTTAAAACATATTTGTGAAAACTGAGCGCTACAGAGTATTTGGTTCACTTTGCTTGGGACTTTAGGGAACACGACGCTATGGAAAATGGTGTAAACCAAACGGAAGTAAATTCACTAGTGTAACCCAAAGAGTGTGAAATACATTCCAGTGTTATAAAATTGCCACCAGCATACCTGCAGATGACATACCTCCCTGTCTTTTCTAAGGGAAAATGTTAGAACATAAGAAAGTTTATAAAGAGAGAAGGCCTTTTGCCCATCTAGCTCTGTTGTTTTTAGTAGTTAATTTATCCAAGGATATCACCCAGATTGACTGGGTAGCTTGCTCCAGAATAACACAACCCCCTGTATAAAGAAATGCCTCGGATTCAAAAGCGCTTCTCTTTGTTTCATCTGGTTCATTTTCACTGTTGATTCTGAAGAAGTCCATTGGGTTAACTTTTAAATACCCTTGAGGATTTTGAATACTTGGATTAAGTCCTCCATAGTCTTCTATGCTCCCCTTGATCTCTTTTAGGCATATACAAAATACACTGGTCATTGAAGCACGGTTTTGCAATAGAGTTGTATGAATAGGTCAGCTATCATTAAACTTAAAAAAAACAATAAAGAATAAATTACTGACAATTCAGTATAAGGAAATGTTCTGTTTTTTGGAATGTTTCCTATCCCTTCACCCACGACACAGACAAGATGTGAGATTGACAAAGAAAATTGTTGAGATTAATAAGGACTATGTTCTGATACCCAGAAATGCCAGACGATCTGTGGGAGAAATTTTGAGTTATTTTTAATAAGAACCCACATACCCAAAAGAAACAGCCTACTAATAAGTTAAAGGTGCATATAACACATTCCTATATTTAAAAAAATGTGTTTGTTTAAATTTGCCATTTTCATCACAGAAATGAGTGTCTTTACCAATTTTAAGACAGTATTTTGTATACATAGACATACAGTATACATATTTATTAAGTGTTGTACAACAGCTAATGATATAAATAATAAGCAACTGTTACCAAAAACATTAAATATCTGCAGTACTGGAATATGAGTACAGAATTGTGCAGTAGCATATCTATGGTATATGGAACAGATCCCCTGATGCCTGAGAAGGAACACTACATAAATAAAATTATGGAACAGCAGAGAACAGATGTGAACACAAAAATAACCCCTATAGTTAATATGAACTGCATCAGCAAATTTATTAAAAAGTAGTTTGTTCTCACAAAAAGTTATTTTAGTTATAAATTAATTTAAGAATTTTAAGTATTAATATACTACAATACAGATTGATTGCCAACATAATTGTGTAGTTTCATTGTGCATATCTTGTGTATTTGTTTTGTTGTCATTCTGTAAAGTGCTTTGAGAGGCCACCTTTAAAGGTGCTATATAAACCCACTACCCTGAGATTATGAGTCTCGTGCTCTACCAACAGAGCTAGTCAGGGCCCCCTGTTATTATAATTTGTGGGTATAATTGCAAAAGCAATTTCTCTAAACTTGATTTAAAATATAAAGTTGTAATCTAAACTTCTGATCTAAGACATAAACTTCTATATTCTTTATTAAGGCATCAGTAATGAAAATTAATAAAATGTATAGTGCCTTGGAAAAGTATTCAACCCCTTTCAATGACGTTCCATTTTGCTGAGTTACAAACAATGTATACACATTTATGCAAAGTTTTTTATACTTTAATTTCTATAAAAATTCGTTGTATTCTGTTGATATGTGCTTTTCTACAATTTTATCCTTGAGTTGTTTACAAAGCTCCTTGGTCTTCATGGTTGAATATTTTATTTAAATTCACTAGCTAACAGAAGGACCTTATAGAAAAGGGTGTATTTATTCTAAAAAAAATAGTATTGCACACCAAGGTTAATCAACTAATTGTAACGTGTCAAAATAATATTGTGAACCTGTATTATTTTAGGTTTGCCATAGCAAAGAAAGTGAATATTTATGCAATCAACATATTTTAGTTTTTATTTTTTCTTTGCAGTTTATCCAGGCATTTAACTTCTCTCACCCATTGAAGTTTGAGCATTCAAGTTTTAATTAAAAAATATTGTTATGGCTGAGAGAGGTACAGTATGGTTAAAGCTAACATTTGCAGTTTTCAGAGCCTAAAAAACAATGAGTAGAAGCCAAGTTGTTTACCAAGCAGTAGATGGGTTGAAAGACAAAGGATCAGAAGGAAACTTCTGTTTTACTCTATTTAATTTGCTTCCTGATAAATCATTATTGTCTTCATCAACACACAGAAAGACAGGATAAAAAACAGGACAAGAGGCAGGGGGGAGGAAAGGAATGGAAGAAAAGAGCAGAGTCATACCGGGCAAGAGGACCATCTTTTAATCAGTCTTGGAGATTTGATTCTGGCTACAGATGCAGCCATTCAAAATGCGCGGGCGATACCGCATTATTTTCCGGTGCGCTTTTTAACCGCTAGTTACCGTAAATTCTCCTATAATACCGCAAGCAAAATAATAGTATCCAGAATTTCCGCAAGGTGGAGCTAATAAAGCTCAACCTCTCATGTTTGAGCTGTCGCCATCAAAGTCTTTAATGAAGATATTACTAATAGAATTAATAATGAATGACCTTGGACAAGCTGTAAACTCAAAGTATTGCCCTGGTCCACATTATTTTTTTCATTGACCGTCTTTGTAAAAGTAACACCACAGCATTTCGCAATCACACATTTGTTTCCAATCATGCAAAGTAGAGTAATTTTTGAGAATCGATTCACCATGCCTTTCACATGCTCATAAAAGAGATTGATTTAGGAACATAAACATATTACCGTATTCAAAATGTACTGTATACAGTATGTATATGTATATTTAATGTCTTAACTGTGCCTGTTAAGTATTGAATATTTATATGGAATTTTACCACTGAAGGGAAATCTTAGTACCTGAGCATAAAAAGAATAGGAGCATACTGTAACGCGTGTGAAGGCCATAAACGATATTAATTTTGGAACTTAAACATACAGTATATGGCTGGTCTCGGTACTTTAAAGAAAACATACACACCAGTATTCCATTTCTCCCTAAACATTTTAAGCATCGAAGTCTTTAACTAACGTGATACCGGAGTCAACAAGCATACTTTTAGAATTTGATTAAAAGGGAATATAAAATGGAATCGCATATCTAAAGAAATTAATAACGATATAATTATATTCATGTTGCAAAAAAACTGCAACGGACATAAAAACTCCCTTGCTTTTAACAGAGCGTTCCATAATTTCTAACTACGAAAATTATTTAAACTGCGACACTTATCATTCAACCAGAGCTCGAAATATCACAAGGATCCTCTAGAGCACAGCAAAGACTGTATTAAAAGAATCGTGTATCTAAAGAAATTAATAAGATATAATTATATTCGTGTACTGCGACAGGGCTGTGTAGGGCTGTTTCACCTCTCTCTTCATGTGACTCTTTTCAAAAGCCATTTAGCAAAGAGGGGATGAGAAGAGTGACAAACTAGTATACTGTACTTTAGATCTTTTTTTCTGAACCGGGGAAAATCTGATCATGTTTCTCTATAACAATAATAAAAAAACATTGCCACACCCGGACTGTTAAACCAACGCATTAGCACGTCAAAGCCCATTAAGGAGCCGGGCGCAATAATTGTTTTGTCCCTTGATTTATTGATCTGCATTAATTACAGAAATCGAGTTCCTGCTCTTTGCAGACGTCCTGCTGTCGCCCACAGAACAGAGGCTGCAGCAGAACCTGGCACTGCTGGAGCAGCACTGTCAGACCTGAGCGCTGACAGTCAATCTGGACAAGACCAGAGTTATGGTTTTCTAGAAAAAAAGTCAGACCTCCTTAGTCTTCCTGAAATTGTCGGATTATGAGCGAATAAAAGCATCTTATTAAAAACACGTTTGCGTTTGTTTGGGAGCTATATTATGTGTTTTTCATATGTAAAATATAATGATGTGTTCCCGCTTACACATCGTATGACTTTAAAAGCTAGAAAAACAGGTTTCGATTCACATTATCTGGTGAGCCTTGTTTTGTCAAAGGACAGCACAAAAAAAACAGACAATACACAGGGGGGGAGGGCAAGCGAGAGGGAGAGTTTTTTACCCTCTGTCAAAAAAAAACAAATCACCCGGGGCAGAGACTCTGGGGGGATCATTGTGTGGTACAGAACAGAGCTCAGTCAATTCAAACAAGTTCAGCGCTGATTCAGTTTAAAAAAAACGCAACGGACATAAAAACTCTCTTGCTTTTAACAGAGCGTTTCATAATTTCCAACTACGAAATTTATTTAACACCTTAAGGACAGCACATACAAGGGTTAATTGTACCTCCGGTACGTGTCTGTACCGCGCACTTTGAATGGCTGCATCTGTAAGTAGTCTGAACCTTGTTTTTTTAGCATCTTTTCTGCTTTTAAAGGAAATTTGGATTTATGAATCTCTGAATTCTGATCCTTTATTGCTGAATCCTCAGTCTAAAGATGTTCTCTCCTAATTTAGGGACGCCGTTTTAGAGATAGAGTTCCATTTACTTTTGGGCAATCAAGGGTGTGAAGAAGGAAGATTTAGCCCTGAGTCATATTCTCCCAATTTTGGACACAGGGTTAGCATACTGGGTTTCAGGGATGGTAAAATACTATTCCTGAAATTCCTTTTTTTTTGTAAATAGCATTATATTTAACATTGTATGTGTGTGATATTTTGTCCTTTAGTTTGTGTTATTTTAATAAATGTGTTTGACCAGAGCTGTGCCAGAGAATAAAGAACTCAGATGTCTCAACTTCAACAGCTTGGCATTTGGTATTTAATTATTTACTTTAATTATTTTATATCCCACTCTATTTTCTTTCTAACCCCTATTTATAACAATGTTAACTATTAAAAATCTTTATGATGTGTATACATCATTTGTAATTCAGCAAAATGGGACATCATTGGAAAGGATTGAATACTTTTGCAAGGCACTGTATTTTTAGAATACTGAAGTCAAATTGTATTTACAGATCTGTATCAAACTCAAATCTCTAAATGGAAAAATAAATACCTTAAAGTCAGACTTCTGGAATTGATTTGCATATGTGTTTGGTTTATGAAAAACCAATAATGTCCTAAAATATAAAGAAAAAACAAGTTAGTATAATTAATTTACATTTTATACACCAGATACAATTCCAAATTGCTACAGTACAGTATTTTAATTCAGTTAGCCAACATCTATTACGTTTGCCCACAGGAGAAAACAAAAATCCTCATGTTCAAAGTTGAGAGTAATTATTATGTACATAAAGTACTATTTAGCTACTATATTTGAAATCAAGATGGGGAGGTGAATTATCACAGCAGAACTAAGAAACTAAATAACTGATTTTGTTATAAACAGACAATGGTTTTGTATCTTCCTTATAAAATGCTTAAGATACATTTTTTTCTAGATTTTTTGTGGATGAACATTATTGTTACAATTTCACATATGGATAAGCTTGCATCTCTGCTTACATCTCTGTTGCTTCCCTGGAGGATTTAAGTACCTAGGCATTTTGAACATAGGGCCCTAAAACGTAAAAGATGAAGCTTATCTGAAATGACAAAACAATGGACGAAATAAAAGGCAATGACATGTCATATATGAAATTTCTTAAAATTTGGCTAGCTGTTACAGTTAACTGTTAAAAATATTTAAACATTTTTTTTCAGACGTAAGTGATTTTGGGTGTGTGCCATTTAGATACTGTACCAATCAACAAATAATGTAAGAGGCAAAATTTCAAATGCATTGTCATGGGCCTTTTATGCTATTTAAATCTGAGCTCTCAGTTATGTACAGTAATTGAAAACTAATTGAATAATAGCAGTGAATTAAACATTAAGTTTTATCAGTTATGTACGTATTGGAGGTTTCTTTTAAATATTTAATCTTGAAAATTTTAACTTGAAATATTCAACTTTTAAGTAGAAGAAAATGTTGAAATGTTCAAATTAATCAACTTATCATTTTAATTAATTAATTGTCCATGTAAATTACAAAGAGCTTGGCTAAAACAAAAACCATCTGGTGCTACGGTAGCACAGTGAAATTTGGAATTTATACTCCATTCTAGTCAATACTCACCAGTACTCCATCACTTTGACATAATGGAGTATACAACTAAGTCCTAAGCATTCCTGACATCACTTCTTCACAATTCTTATTATGTATAAATACAGTATTAAACAGTATTATATTTTCCTTGCATTTGCCTTTTGTATCCCTCCTCCACTCCATCTCCACCTTTGCAGATCTATTAAAACCCCCAATGCAATAGGAAAAAAATACATTCAATAGAATGAGCCAGAAATTGGATAATGTGAGTTGCTTAAAACTATTTAACTACAATCATAATCGTAGTGCACAGAACATTGTCATATTTGTAATAAAAATATGTCCAGAAAACACATTGCCTTTCTTTGGAGGTATAAATAAATCTGGGGGGGGAGCAGTGTATGTAGTGTCCTTAATGATTTTGTTCATAAACATCTCACACAAAACTAATCATGTAGTGAGGTTAGTATTAAAATTACTAAGTCAAGGCCCAGAAAGGCAAGTCTTACTGGAAGCACTTGAAGAAGTCCTCAAAGTCAATCCATGTTTCTTGAAGGACAGGTTTCTCTGATACAATTTCTTCTTGTGATCTGAGCATTCCATGGCTAGAATCTGTGGTGTGTTCTGTCACATGAGCTGCATTAGAGGTCTTGTGATCTGTGTAACATGTACACAGCAGTTTAGTGAAAAATAAAAAATAAAGAAAACCTCCTAAAAGAAGTTTTTAAAACCCTGCATTTAAAATGAAATAGTTTTCACTAATAGTTTTCACTATTTCAAAGAGAGTGACCGAGGAACTTCTGGAATCCCCACTTCCGGAAGTGATTCCTGCTCTGTCTACTAAAACCAATATTATAGCCGAGTATGAACTGCACTTTTTGAGGGCCAACCTGTGACGGAGCAACATTCTATACAGAGGGATTAATTATCTTTGTTATTACTAAGCAGTAAAGAAACTGAGCTCTGGACCTTTAATCGACTTAAGCTTGTAAAGACCTTAACCTAATGAATAAACATAAATCTTTAAACATTTTATGAAATAGTGCGAGGAAAAAATGAAATGTGTGAGGCACTTGAAACATAAATCTACAGACTAAGGAATGGTTGGAATTAACCATTTTATAGATGTTCCAGCACTTTCATTAGACATGTACTGTACCTGTATATAATACATTTTACAAGTTCCAAAATATAATGAACCAACTCTCAACAAATATTTTTCTGTGTAAAATGAGTTTCAGAAATGTACTTGTTTTAGTGTGGTTATTTCATACTATCCAAACTACCATGTTGGGGGACAAACTTGTATATATCCAAGCAAGCAAACTTTACTGTTGGTGCTACACAAGCCAATGTTTTTTTCTTACTAATGTATATCACTGATATTTTTCTGCCTATTCTACAGCCAGAGACACAACCCTTATGCTTTAAACTTCCCTTTGAGACATGATGTCACAAGTTAGCAATGAGAGGCAATTATGTCACAAAATGCTGTTAATAAAGCTTTTTTCATGGAAAATCTTCAAAAAATAATACATATAAAGCACAAAAAATATAAACAAAGAGTAGATCAAATTAATTCAGAAATTTCATTGCAAAGACAATTTTAAAGTCCAGGATAAGGAACAGATAAGAGCCTGGCATCATGGGACTCAAAGTTACATGACGTTACATTAATGTGAGGATAAGACAAGCCATTCAATGTCTTGAAAGTGAAACATAAGGGTTTAAATCAGCATGATACTAAACAGAATGCCAATACTATGATAAGGAGTAATACAAACATCAGATTGTGTTCTAGTAAAGACTATTGCTGTTCACCTTTGAACATATTGAAGTTTTTTTTTCCAGAAATCCCAGAAAGCAGATCATTATAGTAATTAGGTCTGGATGACCCATTGTGTCTGTATCAGACACTGACAGAACAGGACACTAATGGGAACTTTCCTAAAGAAAGATATTCCATTCATGAGGTTTATCCTTTGGTAGAAATATCTCCTTGCATTTTCAGTGAAGCGGAAACATGTTGCTCTGGGAAAAGAATGTATTACAATCCTACCAGAACAATTATGGAATGTGGTTTACATAATGCTATTTGTAGGTGTAACAAGGTTCCTTTCCAGACGTTGGTAATATGGACCTGTGTTGATCACTGACTCATTTGACACATCTTATGGAATTGGTTCATGTGGGTAGCTGCGTCAGCATGTGTAGTCTACAAAGGAACAAGTAATAGGTTTATTCCATGCTGAAAACAGAAGAGAGAAAACACAACGTTTGAGCTCACACCTGAAGAAGGCTCCACTGCCGAAACGTTGTGTTTTCTTTCTTCTCTTTTCAGCATGGAATAAACCTATTACTTGTTCCTTTACATCTTATGGAAGATAGAAAGTCAACGATAGGGTCTCTTGGAAATAATTATTCTTCTTCAAAAGCAGTTGATATCGTAAAAGAAAAACGTTTTTCTCCCCTTAGGAGGAAGACGAAAAAAAATGTGTGCTTTAGCTATAGTGTTTGGTGAGGCTCTGCAATGTTCACTGAACATCCGCGTTAGCATTTCATATATTGTAGTTGTGTCAATTAAGGGGAGCAGCTGCCAGCAATTATATTATTATAGCATGATCACGCAGCTGTCAGGGAGACGGTGACTGAGCCAAATTATTTGCCTTGGTATGCTCTCAAGTGGGGATCAGCAGACTTTAGGCATGGAAAAATGTTCGCTCTGTCACATAGGAAAAACCACAGATCTCATTGTCCAACTGTCATATTTAAATCAAAACATCAGTTATTTCATGGTCATTATTTTCCATAACACTTTCAATACTTTTCTAATTCTAATACCTAATTCTTTCTCAGAGAATGTGTATTGATACTGTATATTCCAATAATTGTAACAATTTTGAAGATTATAATCACAAATAATGATTTTAGTATGAAGGCCAAACAACAGTCTACAATCTTCACACTGAAAGGTTTATCTGAAATAAAATTCCTACAGCATATAAGTAGTTTCTAGCCCTGGTCATGGGAATCTACACACCTTCCAGTTTTCATTCCAGGCAAGATCTTTACTTTATTGAATCCATAACTGAACTAAGAACTTTCCTGGTTGGAACTGCTGCAAATTTGTTTTGTTTTATTAAAACAAATGAAGATCTAAAGATAGTTATGGAATGCAATAACTAAAAGGTAATGGCATCTAATTAATCTTATTACATCAAATGAAGATTTAAATATGTAACTAAAAGCTCAGCTGGAATGTAAACTGGTGGATGTGTGGGTCTCCAGATCCAGAGTTGGGCACCTCTGCCTTATATCTCTCTTGTAAACATCCATCCTTTTTCTAACCCCTTTGTCTAATACAGGGTTGCAGGGGATTTCTGGAATTTCCAGAAAGTAACGGGAACAAGAGAGAATAAACACTGGATGGGACACCAGGCCATCACAAATATACACACACTTACACCAGGACCAATTTCTCCCAGAAGCCATTTTACCTACCAGTCTCTTTTTGGACTTTGGGAGGAAATTGCAGCACCTGGTGAAAACCCATGCAAAAATGGGGAGAACATACACACTCCACACAGAGAGCACTGCAGGAATTGATTCCAGGGCCCCAGCATGGCAAGAACAAAATGCTAACCCTTACACTATGGTGACAAGAAGAGAGTCTGTAACAAGCCCCATCTAGGAAAGGAGATTGTAGCTGAGAAGTTTAAATTCCATGGAGTGAAACAGGGCAGTAGCAAAGAGGCACATAAAAGTCTTAGTTCTGAAACCTTAATATCCAGAAAACCAAAAAGAAGAGTGTAACCCATACTTACATACGTACTGTACTTAGTCGCACCTAAAGCATAATTCATGCTGATGATAGGAGTCAGGTGGCATATGGTGTGAGGGTTGTGAGAAGTGCGTAAGTCCATTAAGGCTGGTAATAAAATGGGTAACACCTCATACATCAGCGATGTATTGTATAATTAGGGCATAATATGGGCTGGGAGAGGAGAGGGTACAATGAGGCAGTTAACTCAAAGTTAACTAAGGAGTATCTTTACTCATTATGCTTGATATAGCAGTAGTGAAAATCAATAAGACAAAGAGAGTCATCACCCACTGGCCCATAAAAAGCAGGACTGATGTTTCTTTTCCCCTGTTAGGGTATTTGGATAAATGCCATTCTTGAATTTCTTAATAAATATAACAGGAAAGTGACTCTGAGCTAAAATTTCCATTTATTCCTATTTCTTTGTGTTCATTATTTGGTTGACACTCCGATTTCCTAACATTTGCTTGAAATAATGTTTCTACACAGACTTTGAAATTTAATTGGCACTGGGGTACCTACATTGTAACATTGGACTATGTAACACTGTAGGTTACATTTTAAATATGCAATTAATTGCATTTTGATGCACTATGCAAGTGTCTTATTTTCCACTATCATAAGTATTACAAGGACTACTCCTTTCTCTTTTTCAACTTGGAGAAACAAAGGAATTTCTAGATTTTTAATAAGGATGGTCTTCAAATATTCTAGAACTTGCAATCACATTGTAAGTTTACTTTTTTCTTTTTATGACATTTTAAATGTGTGTCTGTGATGTCCCCTGGAGTGTAAGACTATACAAATGAATGTTAAATTGCTCTAAGGGGCAAAACGATTAGGCTTCTTCTAGTCTTCATGACTTCATGCAAACCCTTAGCAGTGTTTTTTTTTTTAAACTGGGAATGGAATGTTGCTGTTAAAGGTTTTTCTTAGGACAACATCAAGCTACCAAAATCCTTCCTCACTGAATAATCTACAGTACTTATAGTGCCTTGTGAAATCATTCAGATCTTTCAATAGTGTCCTATTTTGTGAAATTATAAAATGATGCATACACAACTTAATATTTCATTCATAATCTGAATACTCAAACCTGAAAAATTCTAACGGTAAGATAAGTTACAGTAAATGTCAGCAAAAACTAAAGAAAAAAATTAGAATATGCTCACTGTATATGTATTCATACATGTGAACTCAATATTTGGTTAAATTGCCTTTAGCATTAATTACAGGCACACGTCTTTAAGGGTAAGTCTTAGTGTTTCCCATTCTTCTTTGGAAATCGTCAAGTTCTCTCAGGCTACTTGGGGATCACTTATGAACAGCAGTTTTCAAGTCTTTCTACAGATTCTCAATAGGATTACAATTAGGACTTTGACTGAGCCACTCAAGGGCATTTGCTTTCTTATTCATAAGTCACCCCAGTGTAGCTTTGGCCTTGTGCTTTCGATCATTATCACGCTGAAAGGTGATTTTTTGTCCACGTTTTAGGCCTGAAGCACCTTTTCCTCTAAGATTTTTAAAAAAGACATTTTTTTGCCCCATCACCTATTGTATGTAACAGACGTAATGCTTAGCATTTAAACCAAAAAATTCCAGTATTGTCTTGTTTGACCACATTACCTGCCACATTTGCAGTATCAATTAGGTGCTTTGTTGCAAATACCATTCAGAAGTTGAGATGTTTATTTTCCCTTTCCAAGCAGCCCTGTGGAATTACGGAAGTGATGGGCATTTTGTTGACGCATGGACATTTTCTCCCACATTAGCCACTGACCTCTGTAACTCTGTTGCTCTTGGCTTCATGGTGGGCTCCCTAACCAGCTTCCTCCTTGACCAGATATTCAGTTTGGAGGGACAGCCTAAGCTAGACAGTGTCTGGGTGAGTTCTAGTACTTAATGATTGAAAATAGATATTAAGGGTATTTTAATGCTTTTATACCTGTTTCCTTATCTATACCTTTATACAGCTTTATCCATGAGTTGTTTTGAAAGCTCTATATTCTTCTTGGTTGAATTTTTGCTTGAAATTAACTTTTTACTTGAGGGATCCTATCAAGATAGATGTATTTATTCTGCAATTATGTGAACCACTGTTATTGCACAGATATAGAGGCCGCCCAACTAATTCTATAGCTTGTTAATGTAACGAACAGTTCTTTCCGGACCCTATGCGGACGACACAATCCGACGAAGTGGGGAAACACTGGAGAAACGTCATGCAGGAATACGGGGCTGAAGACAGGGGGGCGTGTCCAAGGTGCGCTGGTGCACGGGGGAGGTGTGGCCGAGGCGAAAAATCCAAAAGAGTAGTCCTTAGAGAGTATCCAAAACACATGGGAAAGTCCAAAACCAGGAGATCCATCAAAACCAGGAATTAAAACCGGAGGCCGGGTCGGAACCGGCGGACAAGGAACAGGAACGGGAACGGGAACAGAGATTAAAACCTTAACGGGACCAGGCGCTTCCAGGTCCCGGACTCGCAGGATAAGGAAATCAGATGCAGAGCCCGGATAAGCGTCAGCGCCTGGCTTTTAAGGTGGGCTGGGAATAGGAAACAGGTGCACAGCATAAAGTCTCAAGTGAAAGGGCTGGAGCACCCTTAAGGAGGGGGGACTATAATCGTGACAGTTAAGGTAATTTTGTGCACCTAAATTAATTTAGTGGGAGAACAAAGTGCTGGGAGAGAGGAGGGGTGAGAGAGCAGGGGACAGAAATAGAGGACAATCAAGAGGTGTGAAGTCAGAATAGGTATAGAGAGGTGTGAAATGAAACTTCCAATGAATGGAGAAAATTTAGAAGAAGAGTAGTCTGTCGTTAAGAGAAGGGGGAAGGTGCGATCCTAGCTGTAGGATAATTTTGGTTTCTGTCCCCTGCTCCCGCCTCTCGCTCCTCCTCTCTCCCAGCCTTTGTTCTCCCGCTACATTATCTTTGCTTACTGCCTTGTCTTTCTCACACCTGAAGAAGGCCAAAATTTTGTGTTTTCTTTCTTCTTTTTTTCAGCATGGAATAAACCTATTACTTGTTCCTTTGCAGCCTACGCATGCTGATGCAGCTACCCACCTGACCTATATATAAATGTGTAGCGGCAATGCTTGTTAATAAGACGGAATAAGGTGTTGCTGTGCTTTCCCAAATGAGGCCCCATCTCTCTCTTCATCTCTGTGGTAACCCAGATGGGATGCCCATGGAACTTTCAGCCAATGAATGAGCTGAAGTTCCTCCAGGTAAAAACAGGCAACAGAGAGCCTGGAGAAGGAGGACAATTCTAAAGACTTTCTAAAGAAGAATCTCTAAGGAGAATTCCAGGGGTGCGAGACAATTCCAGGGCAGGACGGCCCAGGAGCAGAAGGCTCCCAAGGGCAGGACATTCTCACAGCGCCTCCTGACCATCCTGAGACTCAGCCCGGACAACCACGGAACGGCCAGTGTGTCCGAGTGCCAGAACTTTCCTTTGTTCTAAGAGTCTAGAGTGGAGGTTGCCAGAGAGTAACCAGCAGCAGGCCTCGTGAACAGGTCGGAACTGTGGACAGCTGAATCACTATTCAGATCTAGTGCTTCATCAGGAATGAAACAGTCCTCTTCCTGACTTGCAAGGACCCACAGTCATCTTTTCTCCTGTGCACGAACTCTTGCTAGTTCAGCCAAAACTAACTAGCCGGTCAGTGAGCATCAGCAGCGCACCGTCGCAAGCCGCACAGCACAGCCTGGCACCTAGCCAGACAGCGCGGATTGGACAGCAACAAGCCTGCAACTGCTTCTTTGTGCCTGCAGGAGATCTGAATCCCCAGAGATTGGATGAGTATTCAACTTCAATACATTACAGCTTGAGAATTCAATTGTTATCCCAACCAGTTGATATCAATTTAATTCCTAAAAGTTATGTACCTGTTTTGAGTATCTAATGTAGAAGTTGTAACCAAGTTCAATTACGAAATGGTCTAAATGAATGATATACTGAACGTATGTCCTCTTGATATATGTAACTCTTCGTAACTGACTGAATATATATCTTTTGTATTCTGATAACCCTCACGATAAGATCTGTTAGGTTTACATGCATATTCTATGTATTAATAAATGTATCCTCGTGTATTAGTACCTGTGTGTGTGCGTTGTTTGAGTTATATCGCATGGTTGGATTCTAAAGCCATTAAAAGAATCATTTTGTGATTTACTGCTACAATTAATAATTGTCCCAGTAAATGCCCAAACCCTACAGAACTGGTGCCTCGTGAGAGCACACTACAAATGTATATACATATATACTGTACATTAAATTAACATTAAAAAGATATCATTTCAGAGACCAATACAAAAAACATGTTAAAAAGGAATAAAACATTTAACTTTTTTCCCCTAACAAGTCAGTATTGATTCTGTTGGTAGTTTGTATGACTTCTATCCCAATAAAGGCCACTTACCACAATCATATTGTTTTATGAATTACATTAAATGCAAATAAGCATCTGTCATAATAATACACCTATCAAACTATTTATAAATTGGGAAAACGTACAGCAAGATGTTAATTGTCTTTAGCACCATGGTAAAACAGTCTTTTGGTTTCATGATGAACACAAATATTACAGATCTACTTAAAAGACAAAAACAAAATGAAGATTAGCTTCTTCAGAATTTAATCCGTAATTTATGTTACACTAGTGTTGGCTGCTGTGCTCTTTCCTTAGTTCCTTAGAATGTTCTAACTGAACCCTTTCACTTTCACGGATGAATGAAGTTCAATGTCATTAAAAACTGCAAAACTAAATTACCTGTTAGAAGCACGTGTAGCAGAAATTATAACTGCAAGTCTTTTTGGACCAGTTTCTACTAACCTTGTTCGTTGTGATTGTGCATTTTCACACATTCTTCGTTGCAAACGTGCTCTGACATTTTTAAAACATGCTACAGTTTTTCTGTTGAGTTCAGGAAAGTAAAGACATTTACTCTCTTCTCGTTAAGTCTCTTCCCTGTAGCTTTGGCTTTGTGCTTTGGTTCTTTGTCTTACAGAAAGGTGAATTTTCATCACAGTCTTTAGTTGTTCATTAAATCAAAGCAGGTTATCCTGATTTGCCACTACTCCATATTCCCTTTCATTTTGACAGTCCATACTAATGAGAAGCAGGTCCGTGCAATAATGCTGTCCCCATAGCATGACAGTGGGGATGTTATTGACTCTGCTGTGTTGGAATTGCGTCAACATTTTGATTTTTCTTGACGGTTTTTGCTGAAATTTAATTATTTTCACAAAATATAGTGTTTGAGCATTTGTTTTTATCAAATATATTTATTTATTCAACAAAATAGGAAACATTTATAATGCTAATAATGAGTCATTTTATTTAGAATATACAAGTCAAAGTATGCTGAAACAAAGATTTTGCTGACATAACATTGATAAAAAGCTGTGATTTTTTTCAGTCTGCTTTCAAAAACAATTGTAGTAAAAGTATGAAAAAAGTATGAATATCATTGTATCAGATGCAAAGGTAATTGAATTCAAGACCACTTACTGTTGATGGAACTGTCTTCTTCCCTTTTGTCATCAGCTGGTACCTACAGTAGGAAAAAGCAGGACTTGTAAATAAAACTGAAAAAGGTCAAGCAAAATGCTGAGTGTTTAGAAACCTTTGAATTAATTGCTTAATATAAGCAGATCAAAACAACAAAAAAGATGTAATTGTACTGTATGTGCTATGCCTTGAAAGTATAATTCAATTCAATTTTTTTAATCATGGGAGAACTGCAAGCTTCTGTGTGCTAAGAACAATGGAGATGAGTATAGTTCAGACAGAATAAAAACTCATTGTTGATTTAAAGAAACTATAAATATTTCATGTAAATATTATACAGTATATTGCATTCATACATACACAATGGGATATGTGTAAGCATGAAACCGATTTTAAAATATTCCATTATGTTTGTTAGGTTTTTAAAATGTTAATTTTACACATGATATAAATCTGATTTATATATACTTTTGTTTTATTTTTACAGCTCCCTCTGGGTTTAGCACTCTGCAACTTCTTTTCTAATTCTTTATGTCTCTCTAATTCTGTTCTACCAGAGTACTAGGTAAAGCATTTAATGATCAAAGATCAAAACACATAGAATAGCCTTGATCACACTTGACAATGCTTGAATATTTCAAATATTGTACACATAACATGTCTTGTTATTGAAATTTTATGTAACTATATATGTACAGTAGAAGTATTATATACTGTTTAATGCAAAAGTAAATGCAATCTTTTTTTACAATGGGCAAGCTTACTCTGTAACACGTATCCTGTTTTAAACAGAACTATTTTTCCCAAACAAACTTTGGCAAGATTACCAAATACGATTTTTGTTCTTTTTTTGTATCAAACACAAGATCAAGTCATATAGGAACAAGGTTGTTTTTTTACATGCAGCTTTGTGACGAGTTACATCATACTGTTTTCTGTAAGCTTATAAACTAAACTGGCACCAACATTTAGCAGTGACTAATCTCTCTCTAGAGAGAAGCCAGTTGCTTAAAATTGTTTGATATTTAGTTAAACAACTTGGTTAACAACTTTAATAACAAAATCGTAAATGATCATATCACCATATTTAGTAGACCGAGCTACTGCATGATTAGAGAATCTCCAACAAAGAGCAGATTTTATTACATTTTGGGCCATTTCATAAGTAATTATTAATGAAACCTTTATGCATGGACCACATGCATGCATTACAAATAATATTGATCTGTGGCTCATTAGGGTAGTACCAACAATACGTTATGTACAGTATGTATTTCTAAAAGTACAAGTTGAAACCATATGTACAGTATACAGTAAATACAGTACATCTCATACATACAGTATACATATATACATAATATAGGAACAAGAAATAGGTTTATTCCTTGCTGAAAAGAGAAGAAATAAAACACAACGTTTTGGCCTTGGAGCCTTCTTCAGGTGGGATATATACATAATATAAACATTATTTTAAAATAATAATAAAATAACTATTAATTTTTTTCAATTTAATTCAAACATTACAAATAGATAGAAAATCATAGTAGCATGATGTAAATTTAAGGCCGTATTTATACTGACCCGAACATTTCCGAAAAGGTAAAGAAAACTGTTCTAAAGAGTGTATCTGTTATGCATTCCACTCGCGCCTCTGTTCCTTCTTGCATTCCCACGCGCACACCCTGTAAAACAAGCTCACGCCGCAAGTAAACGCCAATCACCTTTCTCTCCCGTCTCTATTTTAGTTCTCCTTTTTCCTCACTTCCCCGCTCACTATTGCGGATTCTCTTCGAGCTCCCTACTGCGCGGTTATCTCTTACTTTTCTCTGGTATTTGATCTCCTTGGCTGCTTCTCGTTTTCGATTTCGCCTTGTGTTTTGGATTGTTGCTTCCTCGTTGATTCTCTGTGTTCCGACCTACTCACCTGCCTCCTGGTTTTCGTTTTTGCCTAGCGATTCAGCTTAGTGTCTTTCTCAGAGTCTTGAATCCTGCATAGGATCCTTTTGCCATCTGCCCCACTCTTACAGTATCATATATTTTCCAAAAACAGAAATGATACAGGTACACATACTGTACACATGATGTAAGGCAATATTGCTGCACATTTAATGTCAATAAATATGGTAGAAATTGCATGAATAATTCAAATTGGAAAATAGCAGTTTTAAAGATCATGGATTCAGTTATACAGTACAATATGTACAATTATGAAAAGGTTAAAGTAGGTAGTGTGTGAGTTGCAAATGAACAAGTAGAGGCTAATTATATTCTGAAAAGTAAAAAGAAAGATGAGAAAACTAATGCTAAACTAAAAACTAATTCAACTGCTGAGACTTCTTCAAAAATGCTATTTTTCCTCATTCTTTTAACCTTTCACCATTAGAGGAATTGACCTGTTTGTTCAAGTTTAATTGCGTACTCATCAGCTAACTAATATACCTTAAAAGGTTAACCTTATCTTTTTTTTTATTAAAGTTCTATGATGTGCTTAAATAGGTAAACAGTCATCTAAACTGACCAGATGAAAATACTGTGGCTTCTGAAAGCAATCAAACCCTTTGATACTGTACTTAGAAGCATGCAACACCTTTTCATTTCTAAAATGGCATATTAGGATATCACACAATAGTGACAAGCAACTTGGATCATATTCGACTTGTTACAAATTGCTCAACCAAGTGTTACTACACCTTCCCAGGACCATTTCATAATGACAACGGATTTTTGCAATTGCCTCCAAAGTTAAAGTTAACACCAAAACACTCTATGGACACTGTAGGATTAATGCCAGAGATGTCTATGTGAAGTAAGAAGCTATGTTTTTTTCAACAAACCTCTCCCAGCCACATACTGTAGAAGGACAACTTCAGTGAACTATTGGCTACAATCAGTGTCAATGTACTGATTTGTTTGTTTTGGATAAAGCAATATTTACATCCAATCATGAATTTTTGGGATGTTAATTACAGCAGGCTAGTGCTTTTCAAAGACAAACAAAGCCTGAGCAGGATCACAGCTTCAAGCAGAGCATCAATTACCAAGTCAGATACAAACACTGATTCAGTCAATCAGGCACTGATACAATGCAGTCAATACTGCAGCGGGCAAACATACTCAGTATTGCTAGTGTGACAACTTCATCTAATCTTGCCTGAGCATAACCAGCATAATAAACAACAATGGTGTTAGTGTTAAGAAAGAATTAAGTACATAAATCTTCACACACTGTCCACAGAAGTGGAGAAGTGTCTCCTCCATGTGTAGTAATGAAAACAAGGGTTAAACCTTTTGTCCTTAAGAAACAAACATTGCTGAGTTACAATATATTTGACCTAGATTTACAAAACCTTTCCATATATAGATCTACTGCAATATTTTACTGATTTCTTCACCTTGACTTCTTGTATGGTGCTGTCTTTTTCTAAGAACAGGTTAAGAAATCCATAATTAGAAAGCTCCCATATGATCACAGAAAATCAGAGTGACATTTAATGCGGCACTCATGAAGTCAAAAGTGAAATGCATCTCTCTCTAATTATTTCACTGCACTTAGGTTCAAAGTTCAGGAAAAGTGTTTGAGTTTCATATTTGCCTTTGGCAACTTTGCAATATGTCTCTTTGACACTTTGACAAGTTTTTTTTAAAACACTCTAATGGTGAAAAGATGGCATGTAACGGGTAAGACGATTGATACTTCATAGAATAAATTGATAAATATATTTATCTAGTACTTTGATAAAAAAAAAAATTACCTCTATTTTTAAAATAGACCCCTAAATTAATAAATAGTCCTCACCTAAAAATATCATGGTACCACAGTGTACACAAATAATAAGTTCTCACGCATGGTAACGCAGACTTTTTCTTTATGAAGTTAAAGATGCCAGCATTCTATTACTGACTTTCAGTAGTCCTCTCAAAATTTTATCTAAACATGTATTGAGATGAAACAAATAAGTACAGAGTATAAGTATACTGTAAGTCAATTTTTTGGCTCAAAAACAGAAGATAAAACAAGTAATCATTTCATTGTACTTTTTTGGGAAAAACAATTAAACAAATATGATGTTAAAACGCAACATTGTCAGGATGTTTAGAAAATGAATAATGTTAACAGAAACTTAAGAAACTGCATGAGAGTAATAAGCAGAGCAATATGGCATGGTTTTTAATATTCCCCTTGTTATAACTGTCACAGAAAGATTCTCTTAACAGTGACTGATTTGGTAGTAAATCTAGTTCAGTTCTCTGGAGGGAAAGTAGTAAGTTGCAATTTTCAGATAGTTTTTTTTCCAGAAAGGCTGTGTAAATTGGGTCACATAGATTTTGTTCTCTTACCTCTGCAGTATCTATTGCATCCAACGATTTGATACTGTGCTTTCCATTCCCAGTGTCCTCAATGTCCTTCTGATCATTTTCTTCAGTTTCAGTGAAGGATGTCAGACTTGAGCTACATGGGATCTTTCGAACAGATATTTGTTGCACATCTCTACATTTTAACAATGACAAAATTAATTAATTTTGACATTAAGCAATATGTCTAAGAAAAAAAAAACATTAAACGTGTACAGAAAATAAACAGAAACTTATCACAGCAGGAAAAAAAATCAGTTTTCCAGAAAAACACTGAAGAAGAGTTATCTGTTTCCAGATACAGCAAACAAACTACACATTAGTGCAATATGGAGTCGTCTATGTGATTTCTCATTTTTCTACAAACACTGTTTTGTTGTAAATACAGTATATATAGTATTAAACTGTTTAAGAAAAAAAATGAACTGCAGAATCATTCAGAACAAATAAAACAAATTACATGAATGCGAGACAGATATATAAGGCAACAAATGCAAAAATGTGAATAAAAATCTAACCTGACAACAACCATGAATGAAAGCTTTTTGTACTATGGGTTTATTGATTTTAGTGCTGGAGATTTATTGTCTTTGTGAACCAACTTATATCAATTGCCTTTCATTGCTCTGAGACAGAGTACCTTCAGATAGTTATTTCTCCATGCCAAAAGTGCTAATAAAATAACATTTTTAATTAAAAAAACTGTGCTTAGATTAGTATTATTTTTGTTCTGTTTTGGAGTCTTTAATAATTTATACTTACTGCTCTGAAGACATATGGGCAGAATTTAGTCGAGAGTTCAGAAATGGGCCTGCAATCTCAATGAACTTTTCAGGTTTTACAGCTGCTGGTTCTGTTAATAAGAAGTACACGGCGCAGAGATCTTTAAAAATAGGCTTATAAGCAAAACAAGTTTCATTACAATTTCAGTGTATTTAAACTTTTTTTTTATGGATTACAATTCAGTCCCACACAGTACAGTATGTTGGCATATAAGAAAGATAAACATTCATATTTAATCTCTAAACAAGTCATTTTAAAAATGACACATTTAAAATATGTTTAGATACATAAGAAGATTATAGTGAGCTTTATCTTTTATTATTCAGTAATTTCACACATTAAAAAATGTAATGCAGTAATGGTGGCAGTAAAAATAATTTCAAGACTGTAGAAAGCTCTAATAGTGTATTACTGATAAATTGTACAGGGCAGTTTAAAGTATTTCTTATCATTGACTTTCGAGCCTAGATCAGATAAAAAAGTGAATTATGAAAGTTACCTTTAGGTTCATCAGTTGGAAGCATTTGTTTTTTCTGTCGAATAAGTTTCCATCGAGGGATCAGTGGAGGTTTTGGTGGAACAACAAGAGGGCAAGACCTTGTTCTAGTTATTAACACTGGATGGCTATATAACTGTGATAAGCCATACTGTCGCAGCCTCTCAGAAGAATCAGCCTGGAAAATTCATGATAATTTATGGATTATTAACAGAACATAAAATGCAGTCTCTAAAGGAATGACAAATGATTAAATAATGACCTACTTAGTGTATCAATTAATACATTAAAATAATACTGGGAAATATAATGTTCCAAGATTTCTTACCAAATTGTCAGTTTTACTATCAGAATAGATAATAGATATTGTAAGCAAACTGAAGTACTAATCAATGGTTTTCATTTTAAAATACACATCTTACTGCTATGCATTATAACACAACTTGAAGCACAATGTTGAATAATATACTCATTTTATGCTTACAGTGCATCAAATGTAAACCTCTTAGGAAATCTACCAGATTAATCTGAATGAATAAGACATTTTTAAAATAAATATTAAAATATGAATGAGAATTTTACACAATTGAACACATTTTTTTTCACTTGTGTATGGTGAAGACAATATCAAGCGATGCTCTGAATTTTGTCTTCATATATGACCTTTGTCTCTCCTTTAAGTTAAAAGTAACCTATTATGTACTATTACCTTAACCAAATAACGATGATACTGTATTTGTTAATGTAGATTTGTTCTGAGAGGTATTTTTTCAGAAAGCTCATCCTGAAAACTGTTTAAATCTGGAAACTCAAGCAATGCTAGGATGTTGAATACATTGTAAACCTTTATCTAAAATGTGAATTAAGCATTACCTAAATTTGTACACCATATCATTTTATCATCAAACTTTAATTGTTGCTTAATGTGGAAAGTAAAGTAAAAAAATATTAAAATGATAGAAGTTGTAAATAGAATATCATGCCTGACTTACAATTTACAATTTGAGTACATACTCAAATATCCATATACAAAAACTGGGCTATTACTGTGAATTACTACTGAACTACAAGTATACCAAAACAGTTATTTTTTAACGTTTTCTTAATCAGCCTAATTTTACCCCTTTCAAGACAACCTAAATTCTGCTTTTTTAAAAGCAACAAACAAATAATTGAAGAATATCACTGCTCTTCATGATTGATGTAAACTTACACTTAAAACTCTCTTTAGCCATTTACCTCTGTGTTTATCTTATGCCAAAACAGCTTGGCACAAAAATGTAAAACTGATTTACAGAGAGATTATAGAAGAATAATCTTAAAATCTGGAAAACTAAATGTCTAACTTGCAATTGACCTTTCTCTACCATACGGTATCCAAACTCAAATATGGTTCAGCTGAACACTGTTTGAAGAGTGGACTTATTGATTTTAATGATACAGCCAGATTAGTTATTTTTGTAACCAAGGTAACAAACATATCGAGGCTGGAGATACTGTACATCAGTGTAATCTACAGATGCAGCCACACAGAATGCTTGAGATGTAACACAGTGTATCACAACAACTGCCACAGTATGCCCGACACTTTTTTTAGTTTTTCAAATAATCTGCTGTACGTCTCTGCAAAACTGGCAGGTGACTCACTTACCTGTCACACAGGCATCAGAATTTTAAATTAAAATTAAAGCGTATTCCTGTGCTAATCATACTGTACAGAAATGTTCATTTTTTCATTTCTTACATTATTACTGAAGTATTAGTAATTGTATATATATATAGTAATATAATTCAAAAAAAAATATTTAAATGTTTGATTGCTAAAAGCAGTGGTTCTCAAACTGTGGTTTTCATATTTCCTATTTTAATACGTGTCGAATACGCAGCCCACGTACTACGATACAGCGCGTGCTAATACTTGAGTGGACACAAGAACTACCATGTAATTCTATTCCATTCTATAGGAATGTGTGCTACGAACGTAAGTAACCAATTGTATTTAAAAAAGGTTACTCCAGCAAACAGGGAGGTAGGAGAATATGCGTGATTTTGGAACAATGCCAATGTTGTAAGCACAGGAAAGCATAGAAATGCATACTATGAATGCTGGCAATCTTCTGAGCACAGGAAAGTGTGATAGATAACAAAAAAAAAATATTTAAGAACTGTTCTAGGTTAATTTGAGAAAAATACACCGAGCGTCTCTTTGTTTCGCTCCCATGCGCATGAAATAACTTCTTTTAACTTCTGAGACAGACTCCTGAAACGTAAATGGGGAAAATGCAAGCTTGCGGATTGCTAAAGCAGGTAAGCCCCACACTATTTTTGAAGAATCTAATTTACCGTTGGCAAAAGAGCTGACACGTATTATGTGTGGAGAAAAAGCTGCTAAGCAGCTCGACCTGCTGCCCCCTCCGAAAGACACAGCGACTCATAGAATTATTGATATAGCGGATGATATCAAAAGTACGCTGATAGAGCATGTTAAGATGAGCAGATGTTTATCACTGCAATTAGATGAGTCTGTACATGTCGTCGGTTTGGCCAATTTGCTCATTTACGTTAGATACATTTGAGGGCATGAGGACTTTCTGTTCTGTAAGCCGTTGCCAACAGGAACTACAGGAAAGCACATATTTCAGTTTCTGAATGAATTTATTGAAGAAAATGGCATCGGCTGGATAAAATGTGTAGGAGTTTGTACAGACGGTGCTAGAGCGATGACAAGCCGACACAGCAGTGTAGTTGCACAAATCAGAGAGGTTGCTCTAGAAGTGAACGGACGCATTGCAACATCCACCACGAGACCTTTGCCGTCAAGAAAATGCCTGACGATTTAAAATCTGTTAGACTCTGTTGTGAATTGTATCAAGGCTCGAAAAATGAATTCACATCTGCTTTGCTTGACTAAACAGGCTCACCCCTCTCACTGAAATGGTGCTTTTTTATTGTTTATTTTTAATTATTGTTGGGTTTTTTTCCATAAAGCGCTTTGAGAAGCCACGTTTAAAGGCGCTATATCAAATAAAGTTTTTATTATTATTATATTTATTATACGTGTGTGAGAGTGTGTGTGCACGTGTGCTCATGTTGCTCATTGAGATTTTCTGGGGTTCCTATGAGAAGATGACTTGTAGGTGGTACTTGAATGCTTTGGTTTGATCAGGGGTGGGACTTGGTCCAAAAAGTTTGAGAACCACTGGGCACATAAAAACACAAAAGAAGTTAGTTGTGACTAGAATGACTTATTGTCGTGTACTGTAAGTTGCGTAGGAGCTCATACTGCACTGGTCTGCATTATATAAATGTTTTTTATGGAAACCACACTTTTGTCACATCAATGCCACAATAATTATGACAAAATGTTTTTGATTTACAATGTGCTGTTTTAAGTGTGTTTCTAAGATTCTTTATAGTGTAATGGAAAACACAGTGCTTGGAGTTCTTATATACTGTAGCTCAGCCATCGATTGGTCTAAGTTCGATCACAGTCAACGTACAAGTTGTAATTATACAACAAATACACCACCTGGTTTTCATTTGTCAATAACTAATATGATTAAATGCATATGGATTACACTATACTAAGCTAAGTGCTTGAGATATTTCATTGAAAATGAAAATGCTGAAAAGGTTTAGGAACAGTAGCAATTGTGTTTGTATGAGAACAGTACAGGTATATAGTCTAACAATGTGATTTCATAATACGTAAGAAAAAGTCTGTAATTAATTAATAAAAATATGTATTCTATTTAGTATAAAACCACCCACATCAACACAGCAGATTCAAACTTCTTTCAATCTGACTGAACCTGTATAGTAATACTGTACACACCCAACAACTGCATCACCTGTACAACATACAGTACAGTATGTGTATGACTTGAAATATTAGACAATAAACAGTAGAATCACAATTACTGTATATCTGCCATTGCATTAACAGTTACAAATTTTAAAACAAAGTCTTTTAAAACGGTTATTAACCATATTTTCCACCCGCATGTGAGATCACAGTATGCCTAATGGGTGGTATGTTTTGATTACTGGAATCGTAAATGTTCACAACTGTTTATTCAAAGGAACTGCTTCACAAGGTGATATTACTCAACTGGAAATTAAGAATTAGCTCTCTTTTTGCCCCCCAACAAATAGCACTAAGAATGAAACAATGAAACCCACCATACTGTTAATGCTGCATTTGAGTGGGTGTGTGCCATTAAAAGTACTGTTTGTGCTATTTTAGTTCCCTAGATATATTGCCTTATAATAATAATAATAATAATAATAATAATAATAATAATAATTGCAATTGCTTACACTTATATAGCGCTTTTTCTGGACACTCCACTCAAAGCGCTTTACAGGTAATGGGGACTCCCCTCCACCACCACCAATGTGCAGCATCCACCTGGATGATGCGATGGCAGCCATAGTGCGCCAGAACGCTAACCACACATCAGCTAACAGTGGGGAGGAGAGCAGAGTAATGAAGCCAATTCACAGAGGGGGATTGTTAGGAGGCCATGATTGATAACAGACGATGGGGAATTTTGGCCAGGATGCCGGGGTTACACCCCTACACTTTTCGAGAAACATTTTTAATGACCACAGAGAGTCAGGACCTCGGTTTTACGTCTCATCCGAAGGACGGCGCCTGTTTACAGTATAGTGTCCCCGTCACTACACTGGGGCATTAGGACCCACATGAGCCGCAGGGTGAGGGCCCCCTGCTGGCCCCCCTAACGCCTCTTCCAGCAGCAACCTTAGTTTTTCCCAGGAGGTCTCCCATCCAGGTACTGACCAGGCTCACACCTGCTTAGCTTCAGTGGGTTGCCAGTTGTGAGTTGCAGGGTGATATGGCTGCTGGCCTTATGTTTCCAGTAATCACATGACTATGTACACGTACATGGAACATGTCCGTTAGTATCACAGTCTGGACAGTTTAGGTACTAAATTACTGACTATGAGATAACGGCTCAACTTCATGTGAATACCAGCATTTTCTGTGCATTTGTCTGAGTCCTAAAATTAGAAATGTCTCCAAAAACTGCAGGAGTTGCGAATTTAGGCTTAAAAATTACATTTTCTTAAAAATGGCTTTTAACTAGCATGTCATAATACTTTGTAGCTGTGTCAATATTTTTTAAAAACTGAAGATCTAATCTAAGCAGTTTCTCATTGTATCCGTTTTTAAATACAGTAAATAGACAATTCAAAAACATTTTGATTTTAGAGCCCTGCATACAAAGTTACAATGAGTAACATCCTGCCTTAAAAGACCATCGTTGTACTATTTCATGCAAAGCAAATAAATAAACACGATAAATTTCTAACAGCTTTATCTAATTCAGGGTCGTGGGGGAGCCAAGGCTTACAACGGGTGCAAGGCAGGATACATCCTGGATGGGACTCCAGTCCATTGCGGGACACAGACAGAAACAAACACAAACAAGAACACACTCACACAAGGTCCCTTTTTTTCCCAGAAGCTAATTAACCTAATGGAATGTTTTTGGACTGTGGGGGAAAAAAGCTATGAAAACACAGAGAGAACATGCAAACAAAACATAGATAGCACCCCACGAACTGAAAATCAAGTGCAGCTCTATAAAGTTGCCCCCCTACTACAAACAGCACAAACTATGACACCCACCACATTTCTTTCCCGGGAGATAGCATCTTTATCGGGGTGTGAAGTTATTTTGTGATGTTGTTATATTATTATATTATGTATGTTATATTATAATTATGATGGGAATCTTTCATCTTTAAATTGAATATATTGACGGCTCCATGATTTTTATTTTTGATCTTAAGCAATTTAAGACAAATATTTTAATATGGCAGCAAATACTTCTAAAAATAATAGGCTTAATTTTTTTGGAAACACAGGTTTCCAATATTTCCACATGATTCCACATTCGGGTCGAAAGTCAAGCCCGAATCAAATACTACCCCCGTGTTTTTCAATTTTGACTGAAGCTCAAGTACAGTACCGTCTACAGATAGGTTTACTGCATTGGCTTTACAAATGGGGGTTGTCGATAAGCATGACTTCAGTCACAGTTTAGATAAATGGAATTTTGAGTCATCCATGTTTTTATGTCAGAGATGCAATCAGAGAGAACAGAGACACATCAGTGACATCAGTGTCAGGTTTGGTATGGATGTAAATTTGAGTTTCATCACTATAGAAATGTTAATTTAGGTAATGCGATCATAAAAGCTGACCAAGTGGAAACATGTAAATGCTGGAAAGTAGAGGGCCTAGTATCGAGCCCTGAGAAACACCAGACTTAAATCCAATTTCAGAGCTTCAATTTCCAGAGAGACAAGAGAGACAGTGATAAGTGAGGTAAGACTTGAACCAGTGAGCAGTGTCAGAGACTCCAAACACAGTCTCAAGATGAGAAAGTAAGATATCATTATTAGCAGTGATGAAAGCAACACTAAGATCAAGAAGAATGAAAATATAAAGAGAACAAGAATCAGAAGCCATTAGAAGATTGTTAGGTACTTTCTGAAGTGAATTTGTCGGAAACCAGATTTAAGGGCTTGAAGAGGTTATTTTTGCAATGTAGTGGTTATTTAACTGAATTGTAACAGCATGCTGTAAAAGTTTTGCAAGAAAGGTGTGACAGAGTGCTTGTTATTTTTTCTTTCTTTCCGAATGTGAAATACTCCAATACTTCCCCCTACCCTTCTGGTATGTTTGAGAGATTGTATGTGATATGAATGACGTGTGAATGATACTTTTGTTGTTTCCAAAAAAGCACTGCAGTGTTTTCCCCATTTGGAGTATTTGTATTGTATTGTTTTGTGTTGATCAAGATGGCCACCAGTCACCTTTCCTGTTTGTAGTATCAAATAAATGATCTTAAAGGGAAAGGTTACTGGTGAGCCATCTATAAATAACCGATGTAAGATTAGTTGTTTTGTTTAAGTGAATATATCACAGTTGCATGACTCTGTTAAAATTTAGAAGTTATTTTGGGGTGGTTAAATACTTTATTTTGATCAATTTGCCCATCTCTGTTAACAAAAATGTGAGCGAGTCCCTTTAAGAGGATGGTCCTTAGAAGAGGAGGGGCTATAAAAGGGACTGGGAGAGCTCAGTATGGAGGAGGGTGCCTTGGAGGAAAGGTGTGGAGAGTACTCCTGTGAGGGGGGTTTAATCCTTATTTTTTTTTTTTTGGCAATAAATTCAGTGTTGTTTGCATTTGAAGACTGCTGTGTGGAAGTTTCTTTTCTTTTGAGCCAAACCTGGTCACTAGGCCGGTGACAAAAGGGTAAGTTGGAAATGGGGTGAAAATTGTTTAGATTGTCCAGAGCCATGTTTCTTTTTTTGGCACAGTAGTAGTAGTAGCAGTTTTGAGGGCTGTTGGTATGTGAGTAAAACCAACATTTATGTGAGTACTGTAAGTCCGACACCTAGTTTCACTTCCCACTGTGTGAGAAGACAATAAAACCACCAATGCACAAGATGCTCCCATTAGTGATGAAATATAAAAAATAGGCACTACATGAGAAAGCTTTAACAACCTTGGTGAAGCCAAGTGATTATAAAGACCATAATTATATAAATTACTATGAATAAAAAGTACAGCAAAAATATATGTATAAAACTTTAGATGTAAAATTGTATAATTTAAAGATAAATAAAAAATATACATTCTGGCTTTAAAGATTTGTATTTAAATGCAAATATATACTGTATGTAAAAACCTCAATTGTGATTTCTGTTTAAGGGATATTTAACTTTCCTTACTATCTCCCAGAACCCTGGAGATTGTTGGTTTGGAGGTTCATTATTGCTTAATTTATTATTAATATTATTTTAATTTTTAAATACTGTGATATATAAAATTAATATAAATGTGAATATAGTTCACACTTATTATTTATTGTATTTTGTTATTAGAGAAAGTCTTTATTATGCCCAAGGGACAATTTGTTAAAAGTACAAATTGTGTATTGGCTGGGATTGAACCTTGACACTCAACCACTGAGGCACTAATGCATCAGTCTGCCTTGTTTCATTTCGCATTACAAAACATGTAATTAAAACATAACCACAACAAGTAACCAAGTTAAAGAATTTGATGTAGAAAATGTTTATGAAGAAGGTGGAATACTGTTGTGTACCTTATTTTTTATTTTTGGCTATCACCACCAGCTACAGTGTATATGTATATTACATTCTCCATTATTTATTAGTCATTAAATTAATTTTGTTAATGATGTTCAGTGATGTTCTTATTCTTGGGATATATTTATTTTTAGCTACCAAAATTTCTTATTTACATGATTCCATATTAATATTCCATATTAACTGGATTTAAAGAAGTGCAGTAGTAAATTAGATTAAATGAGGCAATAGTTTCACTAACATCTAACACACCACAAGTGGCACCTGTTGATCTTCTTAGGCCAGTGAAAAGTTGTGCCAGATGACCTGCGGTAGTGCTGGGCCACCGGAAAGACTTTTGCCGTGCATTCTGAGTGGCTACAGTACATCTGTATGTGAATGTGTTAGTGAACAGATACAGTATCACACTCCAAAGTAGAGAACAAACTGAAAATGCAAATGCAAGGTGTTGTACAACAGAAAAAAGATAACCCATAATCTAATTGCTGCACCATATCCAGTTATTTTAGGCATATTTTAAGAACAAAAAAATTAAATCATAATTCTGATTAAACCAAAATGTAAATATTACATAATTTCAGAATCTTTTAAATTATTTTAAAGTAGTAACATATGTTACTATACACTTTATTGTATTAAAATAATATTGTAAAATACTGTATCAACATTCTGTTTGAAAGGAATTCAGTTTTCCAAAACTTGCATTCTACAGGGCAATTTTAAACTGCTTGTAAATGCAAACATGCATCTGTTGTTTTGAAGTCCAGAGACACTTCGCTCTTTGTCAAAGGATCAAACTGAGTCTTAGAAATATGACTGTGTGAACTGTAGAGCAGGCATAACCATTCTCATTATACATATGTTTGAAAAACAGTAGATTCTCAATAAAGAAAACAAGTGAGAACAACAGGGTTTTGATATATGTCTGTAAGTGCAGTAGACTGCAAATAAAGAGCTTTTTGCTTTCTTTCCCTGTTAGCTTTAACACTGAATAGAAGGTCACATCGATGCCATGCTCTTTGATGCCTTTCAGGTTCTTTAAAGAAAAAGCACATGTATCTTACTTCTGAGATCTTAAAATTGCCCTCTAGACTGTACATTTTGGGGAAAAGATTTATAATATTTATTAATTTATGCATTGACATAACTATATAAATGTATCCATTAAGAATGATCCTATGTGTATATTGTGCAAACATGTAATAGAAACTATACTTTATGTAACAAAAATAAAAGTCCTAAAATTACATTAATTATGTAATGAACACTGGAAACAACAACAAATAGTTATATAGTGATTTCCTATGCCATGTGTGCATTTTTAATGATACTGTACATTTACAGTACAATTATCTCCCTGAAATTGTATCTCATCAGCTTTCGCCATCATTTGTGTCCACATTATCTTTGTGTTATAGAGTAATTAAAATAGTAATGTGGTGACAAAAATCATGCAAAGTATTCTAAATTAGGTCTTCAGAATAGCGTATTGTAGAATTTTAACACAACCTCTTTTGATTTAAGATTTGAAGATTTGATTTTCTGTGCTTTTAAGTATGCACTATATACTAATATTTTGTTAGCTTTTTATTGCTTATCCACTTGTCATTTACTAGACAAGTAAAATGATGGACCAAAACAAACATGGAAGTCCTTTTCACAGGTAACTTCTGCAAATGTTTCTCATTTTATATCTATTTTTCTGCAGCAGTAGATAGTCCTCCCATGTAGGTATCAGCTGCAAACTCTACTAGTTTAATAACCTTACCAGAGTATAGATGACATGTCCTAATACATTTACAAATCCCTGTATTACTCCACAAGTTGCATTACCCCAATTAGATCATTCATCCATTTTTATATTGTTTATTTTCTAATAATAATAATAAAAAACTTTATTTTATATAGTGCCTTTAAAGGTGGCTTCTCAAAGCGCTTTACAGGATGACAACAACAATAAACAAGAAGAATACACAAGATAAAACACAATTACAATATATAGAGGAGACCGTGGATGGTGGTAATAGGAAAAGCAGAGGGGTGAAGAATGGAACCAGTTAAGTAAAGGCTTTTCTGAAGAAGAGGGTTTTGAGTCTGGATTTGAAGGAGTTTAGAGAAGGTGACTCTCTGATATCCTTGGGGAGAGAGTTCCAGAGCTTGGGGGCATAACAGGAGAAGGCCCTGTCACCCATACAATGTAGACGGGCTTGGGGGACAGTAAGGAGAGCAGAATTAGAAGAGCGTAGGTTGCGAGGTGGGGAGTAGGTGGGGATGCAGAGCCTTATAGGTGAGCAAGAGGATTTTAAAGTCTACACGGAATTTGACCGGAAGCCAGTGCAAGGACTCCAGGATAGGAGTAATGTGAACACTTGCACTAGACCTGGTCAGGATTCTGGCTGCTGAATTTTGGCCATACTGCAGTTTGTTCAGAGTAGATTTAGATACCCCAGCGAGTAGAACATTACAGTAGTCAATTCGAGAGAATACAAATGTGTTGATCAGCTTTTCAGACACAGTTAAAGATAGCATAGGGCGTAGTCTAGCGATATTTCTAAGGTAAAAAAAGATCTTTTGACAGTATGCTGCACATGGGGGTCGAATGTTAAGCCAGAATCGAATATAACCCCGAGGTTTTTCCATTTTGATTGAAGCTCAAGTACAGAACCATCTACAGATAGGGTTACAGGACTGGCTTTACAAAGTTGATGGGGGTGCCAATAAGCATGACTTCAGTCTTGTCGCAGTTAAGATGAAGGAAGTTTTGAGTCATCCAAATTTTAATGTCAGAGATGCAATTAGATAGAATAGAGACAGCCACATCAGTGTCAGGTTTGGTATGGATGTATATTTGAGTATCGTCAGTGTAGGAAAACCGGTTCAGGGACGCCAAATATGTAATCATAGTGGCTCTCTGAAGGCACCAGTTCAGTAGGGTTTGGGCATTTACTGAGACAATTATTAATTGTAGCAGTAAATCACAAAGTTGATTCTTTTGATGGCTTTAGAATCCAACCATGCGACATAACTCAAACAACGCACACACACAGGTACTAATACACGAGGATACATTTATTAATACATAGAATATGCATGTAAACCTAACAGATCTTATTGAGAGGGTTATCAGAATACAAAAGATATATATTCAATCAGTTACAAAGAGTTACATATATCAAGAGGACATACGTTCAGTATATCATTCATTAAGACCGTTTCATAAATGAACTTGGTTATAACTTCTACATTAGATACTCGAAACAAGTACATAACTCTTAGGAATTAAATTGATATCAACTGGTTGGGATAACAATTGAATTCTTGAGCTGTAATGCATTGAAGTTGAATACTCATCCAATCTTGGGGGATTCAGATCTCCTGCGGGCACAAAGAAACAGTTGCAGGCTGTTGCTGTCCAATCCGCGCTCTCTGGCTCGGTGCCAGGCTGTGCTGTGCGGCTTGCGACGGTGCGCTGCTGATGCTCACTGACCGGCTAGTTAGTGTTGGCTTTAACTAGCAAAGTTTGTGCACAGGAGAAAAGATGACTGTGGGTCCCAGCAAGTCAGGAAGAGGACCGGTTCGTTCCTAATGAAGAGCTAGTTCTGAATAGTGATTCAGCTGTCCACAGTTCCGACCTGTTCACGAGGCCTGCTGCTGGTTACTCTCTGGCAACCTCCACTCTAGACTCTTAGAACAAAGGAAAGTTCTGGCCCTCGGACACACTGGCTGTTCCGTGGTTGTCCGGGCTGAGTCTCAGGATGGTCAGGAGGCGCGCTGCGAGAATGTCCTGCCCTTGGGAGCCTTCTGCTCCTGGGCCGTCCTGCCCTGGAATTCTCCTTTGAATTCCCTTTAGAACAGTCCACAGAATCCTCTCCAGAATCTTGCTGAATCTCCTCTGAATCTCTGTGTTGCCTGTTTTTACCTGGAGGAACTTCAGCTCATTGATTGGCTGAAAGTTCCATGGGCATCAGAGTCCCACGTGGGTTACTCGGCCCTACCAGTCCCTGATTGGTTGATCAAGGTGAGATATGAGTCACTTACTCCTGACACTTAGGAATGCAGTCCAGATGTCCAACTGGCACTCCCTAGACAGATAGGCGCCAATGGATGACCATTGATCATGATAGCCAGGCTTAGCTAAGTGCATCCCCCTTTGGGAGCTGTCTTTTATCAAAGGAACCCTAAATCAGCCTGCATGGTTTCTCTGTGGCTGCACCACAGAGATGAACAGAGAAATGAGGCCTAATTTGGGAAAGCTCAGAAACACTTAATTCTGCCTTATTAATAAGCCTCACCGCTACATATCCCCCCTTTTTGAAGGCCACGAGGTCCCGAGGCATTGTTGCCTTCAAAACAAAACAGAGTTAAGTGATGTCCCTTGCCATTAGAACATTAATCTTAAATGTCCACATTACTCCTCGAGAATTCATACCGGAACCAGCATTGGATACAAACAGGATGAATAACATCTGGAGTAAGTATAAACACGGTAGGAGACATTATCTAAGTCTAGGAATTACACATCAGGAAGCTCACTGTCAATATCTTATACCTCTGTAGTAGATATTTGGGGAGAAGTCACTTCCTTTCTTTTGACATGCTACCTTTGACTCATTCGTGCTACCCAGAGTACATCTTGATGTGAGAGTACATCATTCAGAGTACACTGTCAGTCATGATCCAGCTACCTGGCAGTAGTGTTACAATAACAACAGTTCCTGTTCCCAGCCCCCCGATAAACCACAACACCTGTGTTGGGTATCTGCTAGGGTGGTTTGGAGGTTCGTTCCATTAAAGCAAACTAACTACCTGTACCTCTTCAGGGCTTACTGTTTCTTGGATTTCTATCCAATTCAATAGTGTGGCACCTGAAGGCATCCACGACCTCAAGTTTGGTCTTATATTGTCTGGTTCCAGACCGTACAGTGTTAAGTTACCATGCTGTACTATGGCCTCCTCGGGAACTTGCAGGAAAACTGTTTGATTAGGTAGCTGCATTGCGGTAGCTGTATCATGCCTGTCACAAGTCATGGTGACAGTTACATGTGGTGTGTTGACCAGCCATTTACTTCCCACCTGCTCTTCATGGGGTTCATTAACCTCCCTCTGCCCGTTAGTAGCTTTACACCCTTCATTGGTGAATCGTTTAGACACAGCCAATGGATAGCTTTGGTAGCCATACCCATCTCAAGATTTGGAACCGAATTCAATCTTGGATTGCCTTCTGGGTGAACTATGAGCGATGGGGTTAATGTCACATACTCCTCTACTGAGAAGAGTGGAATCAAGTGTGATCGGATTTGTGCCATGGCTAGACTGGCTACAGTGGCACCAAGCTCCCTTAACAGGTCTTGCCTGTTGCACATTCTGGCCTGTTGCACACAAGCATAAACCCACTGTATAACACCAACAATCATGTCCACTGTTTGGGGAATAAGGTTTAACCCTGTTGCATTGGAAGTTGCTTGTAGGGTTTTCCCTAAGCTTTCCAACTTTTGCTGCAGTTGATCCAGTCTGTCACTACCCTCTGGCATCTCTGACACCTGCCTTCTTCGGGCAGTCAGGGTGAGAGTGCCAGTAGCACACAAACCTACCAGAAAAAGCAAACGTGCAACAGTGGCGGCAGCAATCAGTCCTCCCAAAAGTCTTTTCGGGTGGCTGATCCCAGTCATCTCCTTCTGGGTGACTGTTGCCTTTCTAAGCTGGCGCAGCATGTACATGGTGTCTTCCTCAGTATGCCATGTGGCATCTTGGGCACCAACCTCCTGGAAATCTGGGGAGATCTGACGCAGCTGCTGATGCTGCTCCTCCATTTCCAGGGCATCTGCTTTTTCAATTTGTTCATGCCTGTGCTCTAGGAACCCTGCAGGGGGCGGTGCAGCGGTGGAGCATGCCTGACCCTCGGCTGAGTGGTCATCTGGAGCACCTGAGTGATCTGGGATTGTTACCCCATTCTCACTGTTCAGGTCCACCCTGCACACTTCCTGATTGAGGAATCCCTCTATCGGCATGTTTACAATCGTTCGCTGGGCGTGGGTGTAGGACACCTGCTCGCTCCCCCCTTCCCTCGCTAGGGGTTCAGGGAGCTGCCCCAGCAGTGGGATAGCTAGTTCACTGTCTTTGAACTTACTATCACCCACCAGGCCCATGTCAGTGCAGGCAGGGATTCTGACATCCCTCTTTGCGATGTCCTGCACTGGCAGACGGGTGACTTGACCATCCAGCTCCAGTCTGGCTGAACCACTATTGGTCAGACTCAGACTGACAGGCTGAGCTGGTGGCTGTAAGAAAACCGGCTCGGCTTTCATTCCCTGTCCCTTCTGGGGGACTGGGTGTGTTGGAAACCCTGCCGTTGAGGCAGGAACAATCAGGTCAGTCTCACTCACTACCTGGTAGTTGTGAGAAATAATGTTACCTGACTGCAGGTTCCCTGGGTCAAAGCAGAGGGAATCGGCATCTGGGATCAGGTGTGTCCACAGCGCAGTAGTCTCAGCGTCCAGCTGGACCTCCTGTCTAACCTGTGAATGTTGCACAAGGGGCACTTGGCGGTGGCCCTGTGACAGCTGCTCAAGCAGATCCTCACTAATAGAGGACCTCTCAGGGCTAAGGGTGAGGGCTACATCACTAACCTGCTCTCCTGCCATCTGGATCCCTTCCACCACTGCAGGGTGGTGTTCCTGACCCCTCTTGGGTGCCAGGGTGCACAGGGAAAGCTCCTTTTCATCGCCAGGTGGGGAGATCTGCTCCTCTTTAGGGATGTAAAAGGTGTGTGCTTTACCTGGTGGATCAGGCGGCTGCTTGGAGCACCGCTCCTGTGGCAGGGAGGCTTTTGTGACCTCAGCCGGGACACGACTTCCCTGTATATCCGGGGAACAAGAAAATATTTTTATTTCTTGTCCAGAGGGAACAGAAGGAATCTCCACATAGGCTTCTGTGTTCGGTGGGCACTGTGTGAGCACAGTCTGCCTCTTGGCCCCCCTTTCCTTCTGTACAGAAGGCTTAGGAGCCTTGACCTTTTTCCACACTTTGCCTTTCTGGTGATCCACCAAAGGTTCCACTCTGAGTCGCATGCCCTTTTCTTTTTCAACCCGTTTGAGCTTGCCGTGTGACATCAAACACCTTTCAACCTCAGTGTCAATCAGTGTCTCACTGTGTAAGACATCTCCCATGGCAGCCTTGAGGTAAAAGCTTCTTGCTTTTCCTCTGTGTTTTACTGTCTGCTCTGTGACTTCAGGGGTGGAGTCAGCACTCGCTTGGGAGTGGCTGACCTCATCCAGGCAGGAACTCTTCCGCTCAATCAGATAGACTGAGGGAGGGAGAGGGGGCGGGTCTCCGCCTCCTCCAGTGGAGAGTATCAGCTCATTCACGCTTCCGGCAGCCTTGGGGAGCGGTTGTCCCTGTCCTAATAAAGCTTGTTCAAGCCTGGCCAGGCGGGCGGCTACTGAATCCTTTTGTTCAGCCTTTTCTAGCCCTTTCCCTCCCCCGGTGTTCTCATGGCACTTAGGACGCTGGGTGCGGTCCTGTGTGCCTGCTTTGGAACGGGGCTTAGCCAGCTCAGGAGCCTGTGCTCCTTCGAGCAGGAGGGAATTAACCCTGCTGGCTCTGACGGCGGACACAGTCGCTTTAACAGCTTTTTGCTCAGAGCGACTTTGGACATCATACTCCCAGGCTTTCTGCACGAATCTCTTAATATCAGTCATTTTCACGGTCTGTGCATCTGTATGCATTAAGATCATCTTTCTGACTGGGTGGAGATTCGCAATGAATAAACCCTTGAAATGTGTGTTCTCTTCACAACCCTCATTTCGCCCTGCAAAATAAGTTCGTCTAAGTCTCTCATAATATTCGCGAGGGGACTCTGCTCTCTCGTGCTTAATGTTAAGAGCGGCGGCTATCGCAGCAGTCGGGTCAATAAACGCACTGTATTCTTCGATAAGTGCATGACAAAGCTGCTCAAAGTCATTACAGACTTCTTTCATCTGCCTAGCCATCCACTCATGTACGGCTCTGCTGGTAGTTTTCCTGACCAGAAACACTTTCTCCTGTTCTGTGGCGTTTGGCAGGTACTGCAGGTTATACCTGAGGTCTTGAATATAACTCTCGATATTATTCTCTGACACTGCGGGGTCAAATCTCTCTATGTCCTTCGCTAGCTCTCTCAGAGAATGGAGATTTATTCTTCTAGCTTCTCCGCTGACGGAGATATGGAAGAGATCGTGGTCAGACCTGTCGCTGCTAGAGAGAGTGCTTAATAGCGACTCGAATTCAGACCTTTTAGCAACCATCGTTAAACTTAAAGAGTATTACTTTTAAGTACGAAATCACAGTTTTACCACAGAAAACCACAAGATCAAGTATGCAATCAACCCGGTAGATTGCAAAAGATCACAAAACAATCAAGCACTGCTTAAAGAGCAAGGGGAACTTTTTTTTCTTTCGGCTTTCAGCACACTGTATTGTCGTGTATGAAACCTGCGGCGTTTTATATGAATTATTCCGCTTGGTTGACTCATTTCAGTCTTGCCACGCCCGTGCCAGGGACGCCAAATATGTAGGAAAACCGGTTCAGGGACGCCAAATATGTAATCATAGTGGCTCTCTGAAGGCACCAGTTCTGTAGGGTTTGGGCATTTACTGAGACAATTATTAATTGTAGCAGTAAATCACAAAGTTGATTCTTTTGATGGCTTTAGAATCCAACCATGCGACATAACTCAAACAACGCACACACACAGGTACTAATACACGAGGATACATTTATTAATACATAGAATATGCATGTAAACCTAACAGATCTTATTGAGAGGGTTATCAGAATACAAAAGATATATATTCAATCAGTTACAAAGAGTTACATATATCAAGAGGACATACGTTCAGTATATCATTCATTAAGACCGTTTCATAAATGAACTTGGTTATAACTTCTACATTAGATACTCGAAACAAGTACATAACTCTTAGGAATTAAATTGATATCAACTGGTTGGGATAACAATTGAATTCTTGAGCTGTAATGCATTGAAGTTGAATACTCATCCAATCTTGGGGGATTCAGATCTCCTGCGGGCACAAAGAAACAGTTGCAGGCTGTTGCTGTCCAATCCGCGCTCTCTGGCTCGGTGCCAGGCTGTGCTGTGCGGCTTGCGACGGTGCGCTGCTGATGCTCACTGACCGGCTAGTTAGTGTTGGCTTTAACTAGCAAAGTTTGTGCACAGGAGAAAAGATGACTGTGGGTCCCAGCAAGTCAGGAAGAGGACCGGTTCGTTCCTAATGAAGAGCTAGTTCTGAATAGTGATTCAGCTGTCCACAGTTCCGACCTGTTCACGAGGCCTGCTGCTGGTTACTCTCTGGCAACCTCCACTCTAGACTCTTAGAACAAAGGAAAGTTCTGGCCCTCGGACACACTGGCTGTTCCGTGGTTGTCCGGGCTGAGTCTCAGGATGGTCAGGAGGCGCGCTGCGAGAATGTCCTGCCCTTGGGAGCCTTCTGCTCCTGGGCCGTCCTGCCCTGGAATTCTCCTTTGAATTCCCTTTAGAACAGTCCACAGAATCCTCTCCAGAATCTTGCTGAATCTCCTCTGAATCTCTGTGTTGCCTGTTTTTACCTGGAGGAACTTCAGCTCATTGATTGGCTGAAAGTTCCATGGGCATCAGAGTCCCACGTGGGTTACTCGGCCCTACCAGTCCCTGATTGGTTGATCAAGGTGAGATATGAGTCACTTACTCCTGACACTTAGGAATGCAGTCCAGATGTCCAACTGGCACTCCCTAGACAGATAGGCGCCAATGGATGACCATTGATCATGATAGCCAGGCTTAGCTAAGTGCATCCCCCTTTGGGAGCTGTCTTTTATCAAAGGAACCCTAAATCAGCCTGCATGGTTTCTCTGTGGCTGCACCACAGAGATGAACAGAGAAATGAGGCCTAATTTGGGAAAGCTCAGAAACACTTAATTCTGCCTTATTAATAAGCCTCACCGCTACATATCCCCCCTTTTTGAAGGCCACGAGGTCCCGAGGCATTGTTGCCTTCAAAACAAAACAGAGTTAAGTGATGTCCCTTGCCATTAGAACATTAATCTTAAATGTCCACATTACTCCTCGAGAATTCATACCGGAACCAGCATTGGATACAAACAGGATGAATAACATCTGGAGTAAGTATAAACACGGTAGGAGACATTATCTAAGTCTAGGAATTACACATCAGGAAGCTCACTGTCAATATCTTATACCTCTGTAGTAGATATTTGGGGAGAAGTCACTTCCTTTCTTTTGACATGCTACCTTTGACTCATTCGTGCTACCCAGAGTACATCTTGATGTGAGAGTACATCATTCAGAGTACACTGTCAGTCATGATCCAGCTACCTGGCAGTAGTGTTACAATAACAACAGTTCCTGTTCCCAGCCCCCCGATAAACCACAACACCTGTGTTGGGTATCTGCTAGGGTGGTTTGGAGGTTCGTTCCATTAAAGCAAACTAACTACCTGTACCTCTTCAGGGCTTACTGTTTCTTGGATTTCTATCCAATTCAATAGTGTGGCACCTGAAGGCATCCACGACCTCAAGTTTGGTCTTATATTGTCTGGTTCCAGACCGTACAGTGTTAAGTTACCATGCTGTACTATGGCCTCCTCGGGAACTTGCAGGAAAACTGTTTGATTAGGTAGCTGCATTGCGGTAGCTGTATCATGCCTGTCACAAGTCATGGTGACAGTTACATGTGGTGTGTTGACCAGCCATTTACTTCCCACCTGCTCTTCATGGGGTTCATTAACCTCCCTCTGCCCGTTAGTAGCTTTACACCCTTCATTGGTGAATCGTTTAGACACAGCCAATGGATAGCTTTGGTAGCCATACCCATCTCAAGATTTGGAACCGAATTCAATCTTGGATTGCCTTCTGGGTGAACTATGAGCGATGGGGTTAATGTCACATACTCCTCTACTGAGAAGAGTGGAATCAAGTGTGATCGGATTTGTGCCATGGCTAGACTGGCTACAGTGGCACCAAGCTCCCTTAACAGGTCTTGCCTGTTGCACATTCTGGCCTGTTGCACACAAGCATAAACCCACTGTATAACACCAACAATCATGTCCACTGTTTGGGGAATAAGGTTTAACCCTGTTGCATTGGAAGTTGCTTGTAGGGTTTTCCCTAAGCTTTCCAACTTTTGCTGCAGTTGATCCAGTCTGTCACTACCCTCTGGCATCTCTGACACCTGCCTTCTTCGGGCAGTCAGGGTGAGAGTGCCAGTAGCACACAAACCTACCAGAAAAAGCAAACGTGCAACAGTGGCGGCAGCAATCAGTCCTCCCAAAAGTCTTTTCGGGTGGCTGATCCCAGTCATCTCCTTCTGGGTGACTGTTGCCTTTCTAAGCTGGCGCAGCATGTACATGGTGTCTTCCTCAGTATGCCATGTGGCATCTTGGGCACCAACCTCCTGGAAATCTGGGGAGATCTGACGCAGCTGCTGATGCTGCTCCTCCATTTCCAGGGCATCTGCTTTTTCAATTTGTTCATGCCTGTGCTCTAGGAACCCTGCAGGGGGCGGTGCAGCGGTGGAGCATGCCTGACCCTCGGCTGAGTGGTCATCTGGAGCACCTGAGTGATCTGGGATTGTTACCCCATTCTCACTGTTCAGGTCCACCCTGCACACTTCCTGATTGAGGAATCCCTCTATCGGCATGTTTACAATCGTTCGCTGGGCGTGGGTGTAGGACACCTGCTCGCTCCCCCCTTCCCTCGCTAGGGGTTCAGGGAGCTGCCCCAGCAGTGGGATAGCTAGTTCACTGTCTTTGAACTTACTATCACCCACCAGGCCCATGTCAGTGCAGGCAGGGATTCTGACATCCCTCTTTGCGATGTCCTGCACTGGCAGACGGGTGACTTGACCATCCAGCTCCAGTCTGGCTGAACCACTATTGGTCAGACTCAGACTGACAGGCTGAGCTGGTGGCTGTAAGAAAACCGGCTCGGCTTTCATTCCCTGTCCCTTCTGGGGGACTGGGTGTGTTGGAAACCCTGCCGTTGAGGCAGGAACAATCAGGTCAGTCTCACTCACTACCTGGTAGTTGTGAGAAATAATGTTACCTGACTGCAGGTTCCCTGGGTCAAAGCAGAGGGAATCGGCATCTGGGATCAGGTGTGTCCACAGCGCAGTAGTCTCAGCGTCCAGCTGGACCTCCTGTCTAACCTGTGAATGTTGCACAAGGGGCACTTGGCGGTGGCCCTGTGACAGCTGCTCAAGCAGATCCTCACTAATAGAGGACCTCTCAGGGCTAAGGGTGAGGGCTACATCACTAACCTGCTCTCCTGCCATCTGGATCCCTTCCACCACTGCAGGGTGGTGTTCCTGACCCCTCTTGGGTGCCAGGGTGCACAGGGAAAGCTCCTTTTCATCGCCAGGTGGGGAGATCTGCTCCTCTTTAGGGATGTAAAAGGTGTGTGCTTTACCTGGTGGATCAGGCGGCTGCTTGGAGCACCGCTCCTGTGGCAGGGAGGCTTTTGTGACCTCAGCCGGGACACGACTTCCCTGTATATCCGGGGAACAAGAAAATATTTTTATTTCTTGTCCAGAGGGAACAGAAGGAATCTCCACATAGGCTTCTGTGTTCGGTGGGCACTGTGTGAGCACAGTCTGCCTCTTGGCCCCCCTTTCCTTCTGTACAGAAGGCTTAGGAGCCTTGACCTTTTTCCACACTTTGCCTTTCTGGTGATCCACCAAAGGTTCCACTCTGAGTCGCATGCCCTTTTCTTTTTCAACCCGTTTGAGCTTGCCGTGTGACATCAAACACCTTTCAACCTCAGTGTCAATCAGTGTCTCACTGTGTAAGACATCTCCCATGGCAGCCTTGAGGTAAAAGCTTCTTGCTTTTCCTCTGTGTTTTACTGTCTGCTCTGTGACTTCAGGGGTGGAGTCAGCACTCGCTTGGGAGTGGCTGACCTCATCCAGGCAGGAACTCTTCCGCTCAATCAGATAGACTGAGGGAGGGAGAGGGGGCGGGTCTCCGCCTCCTCCAGTGGAGAGTATCAGCTCATTCACGCTTCCGGCAGCCTTGGGGAGCGGTTGTCCCTGTCCTAATAAAGCTTGTTCAAGCCTGGCCAGGCGGGCGGCTACTGAATCCTTTTGTTCAGCCTTTTCTAGCCCTTTCCCTCCCCCGGTGTTCTCATGGCACTTAGGACGCTGGGTGCGGTCCTGTGTGCCTGCTTTGGAACGGGGCTTAGCCAGCTCAGGAGCCTGTGCTCCTTCGAGCAGGAGGGAATTAACCCTGCTGGCTCTGACGGCGGACACAGTCGCTTTAACAGCTTTTTGCTCAGAGCGACTTTGGACATCATACTCCCAGGCTTTCTGCACGAATCTCTTAATATCAGTCATTTTCACGGTCTGTGCATCTGTATGCATTAAGATCATCTTTCTGACTGGGTGGAGATTCGCAATGAATAAACCCTTGAAATGTGTGTTCTCTTCACAACCCTCATTTCGCCCTGCAAAATAAGTTCGTCTAAGTCTCTCATAATATTCGCGAGGGGACTCTGCTCTCTCGTGCTTAATGTTAAGAGCGGCGGCTATCGCAGCAGTCGGGTCAATAAACGCACTGTATTCTTCGATAAGTGCATGACAAAGCTGCTCAAAGTCATTACAGACTTCTTTCATCTGCCTAGCCATCCACTCATGTACGGCTCTGCTGGTAGTTTTCCTGACCAGAAACACTTTCTCCTGTTCTGTGGCGTTTGGCAGGTACTGCAGGTTATACCTGAGGTCTTGAATATAACTCTCGATATTATTCTCTGACACTGCGGGGTCAAATCTCTCTATGTCCTTCGCTAGCTCTCTCAGAGAATGGAGATTTATTCTTCTAGCTTCTCCGCTGACGGAGATATGGAAGAGATCGTGGTCAGACCTGTCGCTGCTAGAGAGAGTGCTTAATAGCGACTCGAATTCAGACCTTTTAGCAACCATCGTTAAACTTAAAGAGTATTACTTTTAAGTACGAAATCACAGTTTTACCACAGAAAACCACAAGATCAAGTATGCAATCAACCCGGTAGATTGCAAAAGATCACAAAACAATCAAGCACTGCTTAAAGAGCAAGGGGAACTTTTTTTTCTTTCGGCTTTCAGCACACTGTATTGTCGTGTATGAAACCTGCGGCGTTTTATATGAATTATTCCGCTTGGTTGACTCATTTCAGTCTTGCCACGCCCGTGCCAGGGACGCCAAATATGTAGGAAAACCGGTTCAGGGACGCCAAATATGTAATCATAGTGGCTCTCTGAAGGCACCAGTTCTGTAGGGTTTGGGCATTTACTGAGACAATTATTAATTGTAGCAGTAAATCACAAAGTTGATTCTTTTGATGGCTTTAGAATCCAACCATGCGACATAACTCAAACAACGCACACACACAGGTACTAATACACGAGGATACATTTATTAATACATAGAATATGCATGTAAACCTAACAGATCTTATTGAGAGGGTTATCAGAATACAAAAGATATATATTCAATCAGTTACAAAGAGTTACATATATCAAGAGGACATACGTTCAGTATATCATTCATTAAGACCGTTTCATAAATGAACTTGGTTATAACTTCTACATTAGATACTCGAAACAAGTACATAACTCTTAGGAATTAAATTGATATCAACTGGTTGGGATAACAATTGAATTCTTGAGCTGTAATGCATTGAAGTTGAATACTCATCCAATCTTGGGGGATTCAGATCTCCTGCGGGCACAAAGAAACAGTTGCAGGCTGTTGCTGTCCAATCCGCGCTCTCTGGCTCGGTGCCAGGCTGTGCTGTGCGGCTTGCGACGGTGCGCTGCTGATGCTCACTGACCGGCTAGTTAGTGTTGGCTTTAACTAGCAAAGTTTGTGCACAGGAGAAAAGATGACTGTGGGTCCCAGCAAGTCAGGAAGAGGACCGGTTCGTTCCTAATGAAGAGCTAGTTCTGAATAGTGATTCAGCTGTCCACAGTTCCGACCTGTTCACGAGGCCTGCTGCTGGTTACTCTCTGGCAACCTCCACTCTAGACTCTTAGAACAAAGGAAAGTTCTGGCCCTCGGACACACTGGCTGTTCCGTGGTTGTCCGGGCTGAGTCTCAGGATGGTCAGGAGGCGCGCTGCGAGAATGTCCTGCCCTTGGGAGCCTTCTGCTCCTGGGCCGTCCTGCCCTGGAATTCTCCTTTGAATTCCCTTTAGAACAGTCCACAGAATCCTCTCCAGAATCTTGCTGAATCTCCTCTGAATCTCTGTGTTGCCTGTTTTTACCTGGAGGAACTTCAGCTCATTGATTGGCTGAAAGTTCCATGGGCATCAGAGTCCCACGTGGGTTACTCGGCCCTACCAGTCCCTGATTGGTTGATCAAGGTGAGATATGAGTCACTTACTCCTGACACTTAGGAATGCAGTCCAGATGTCCAACTGGCACTCCCTAGACAGATAGGCGCCAATGGATGACCATTGATCATGATAGCCAGGCTTAGCTAAGTGCATCCCCCTTTGGGAGCTGTCTTTTATCAAAGGAACCCTAAATCAGCCTGCATGGTTTCTCTGTGGCTGCACCACAGAGATGAACAGAGAAATGAGGCCTAATTTGGGAAAGCTCAGAAACACTTAATTCTGCCTTATTAATAAGCCTCACCGCTACATATCCCCCCTTTTTGAAGGCCACGAGGTCCCGAGGCATTGTTGCCTTCAAAACAAAACAGAGTTAAGTGATGTCCCTTGCCATTAGAACATTAATCTTAAATGTCCACATTACTCCTCGAGAATTCATACCGGAACCAGCATTGGATACAAACAGGATGAATAACATCTGGAGTAAGTATAAACACGGTAGGAGACATTATCTAAGTCTAGGAATTACACATCAGGAAGCTCACTGTCAATATCTTATACCTCTGTAGTAGATATTTGGGGAGAAGTCACTTCCTTTCTTTTGACATGCTACCTTTGACTCATTCGTGCTACCCAGAGTACATCTTGATGTGAGAGTACATCATTCAGAGTACACTGTCAGTCATGATCCAGCTACCTGGCAGTAGTGTTACAATAACAACAGTTCCTGTTCCCAGCCCCCCGATAAACCACAACACCTGTGTTGGGTATCTGCTAGGGTGGTTTGGAGGTTCGTTCCATTAAAGCAAACTAACTACCTGTACCTCTTCAGGGCTTACTGTTTCTTGGATTTCTATCCAATTCAATAGTGTGGCACCTGAAGGCATCCACGACCTCAAGTTTGGTCTTATATTGTCTGGTTCCAGACCGTACAGTGTTAAGTTACCATGCTGTACTATGGCCTCCTCGGGAACTTGCAGGAAAACTGTTTGATTAGGTAGCTGCATTGCGGTAGCTGTATCATGCCTGTCACAAGTCATGGTGACAGTTACATGTGGTGTGTTGACCAGCCATTTACTTCCCACCTGCTCTTCATGGGGTTCATTAACCTCCCTCTGCCCGTTAGTAGCTTTACACCCTTCATTGGTGAATCGTTTAGACACAGCCAATGGATAGCTTTGGTAGCCATACCCATCTCAAGATTTGGAACCGAATTCAATCTTGGATTGCCTTCTGGGTGAACTATGAGCGATGGGGTTAATGTCACATACTCCTCTACTGAGAAGAGTGGAATCAAGTGTGATCGGATTTGTGCCATGGCTAGACTGGCTACAGTGGCACCAAGCTCCCTTAACAGGTCTTGCCTGTTGCACATTCTGGCCTGTTGCACACAAGCATAAACCCACTGTATAACACCAACAATCATGTCCACTGTTTGGGGAATAAGGTTTAACCCTGTTGCATTGGAAGTTGCTTGTAGGGTTTTCCCTAAGCTTTCCAACTTTTGCTGCAGTTGATCCAGTCTGTCACTACCCTCTGGCATCTCTGACACCTGCCTTCTTCGGGCAGTCAGGGTGAGAGTGCCAGTAGCACACAAACCTACCAGAAAAAGCAAACGTGCAACAGTGGCGGCAGCAATCAGTCCTCCCAAAAGTCTTTTCGGGTGGCTGATCCCAGTCATCTCCTTCTGGGTGACTGTTGCCTTTCTAAGCTGGCGCAGCATGTACATGGTGTCTTCCTCAGTATGCCATGTGGCATCTTGGGCACCAACCTCCTGGAAATCTGGGGAGATCTGACGCAGCTGCTGATGCTGCTCCTCCATTTCCAGGGCATCTGCTTTTTCAATTTGTTCATGCCTGTGCTCTAGGAACCCTGCAGGGGGCGGTGCAGCGGTGGAGCATGCCTGACCCTCGGCTGAGTGGTCATCTGGAGCACCTGAGTGATCTGGGATTGTTACCCCATTCTCACTGTTCAGGTCCACCCTGCACACTTCCTGATTGAGGAATCCCTCTATCGGCATGTTTACAATCGTTCGCTGGGCGTGGGTGTAGGACACCTGCTCGCTCCCCCCTTCCCTCGCTAGGGGTTCAGGGAGCTGCCCCAGCAGTGGGATAGCTAGTTCACTGTCTTTGAACTTACTATCACCCACCAGGCCCATGTCAGTGCAGGCAGGGATTCTGACATCCCTCTTTGCGATGTCCTGCACTGGCAGGCGGGTGACTTGACCATCCAGCTCCAGTCTGGCTGAACCACTATTGGTCAGACTCAGACTGACAGGCTGAGCTGGTGGCTGTAAGAAAACCGGCTCGGCTTTCATTCCCTGTCCCTTCTGGGGGACTGGGTGTGTTGGAAACCCTGCCGTTGAGGCAGGAACAATCAGGTCAGTCTCACTCACTACCTGGTAGTTGTGAGAAATAATGTTACCTGACTGCAGGTTCCCTGGGTCAAAGCAGAGGGAATCGGCATCTGGGATCAGGTGTGTCCACAGCGCAGTAGTCTCAGCGTCCAGCTGGACCTCCTGTCTAACCTGTGAATGTTGCACAAGGGGCACTTGGCGGTGGCCCTGTGACAGCTGCTCAAGCAGATCCTCACTAATAGAGGACCTCTCAGGGCTAAGGGTGAGGGCTACATCACTAACCTGCTCTCCTGCCATCTGGATCCCTTCCACCACTGCAGGGTGGTGTTCCTGACCCCTCTTGGGTGCCAGGGTGCACAGGGAAAGCTCCTTTTCATCGCCAGGTGGGGAGATCTGCTCCTCTTTAGGGATGTAAAAGGTGTGTGCTTTACCTGGTGGATCAGGCGGCTGCTTGGAGCACCGCTCCTGTGGCAGGGAGGCTTTTGTGACCTCAGCCGGGACACGACTTCCCTGTATATCCGGGGAACAAGAAAATATTTTTATTTCTTGTCCAGAGGGAACAGAAGGAATCTCCACATAGGCTTCTGTGTTCGGTGGGCACTGTGTGAGCACAGTCTGCCTCTTGGCCCCCCTTTCCTTCTGTACAGAAGGCTTAGGAGCCTTGACCTTTTTCCACACTTTGCCTTTCTGGTGATCCACCAAAGGTTCCACTCTGAGTCGCATGCCCTTTTCTTTTTCAACCCGTTTGAGCTTGCCGTGTGACATCAAACACCTTTCAACCTCAGTGTCAATCAGTGTCTCACTGTGTAAGACATCTCCCATGGCAGCCTTGAGGTAAAAGCTTCTTGCTTTTCCTCTGTGTTTTACTGTCTGCTCTGTGACTTCAGGGGTGGAGTCAGCACTCGCTTGGGAGTGGCTGACCTCATCCAGGCAGGAACTCTTCCGCTCAATCAGATAGACTGAGGGAGGGAGAGGGGGCGGGTCTCCGCCTCCTCCAGTGGAGAGTATCAGCTCATTCACGCTTCCGGCAGCCTTGGGGAGCGGTTGTCCCTGTCCTAATAAAGCTTGTTCAAGCCTGGCCAGGCGGGCGGCTACTGAATCCTTTTGTTCAGCCTTTTCTAGCCCTTTCCCTCCCCCGGTGTTCTCATGGCACTTAGGACGCTGGGTGCGGTCCTGTGTGCCTGCTTTGGAACGGGGCTTAGCCAGCTCAGGAGCCTGTGCTCCTTCGAGCAGGAGGGAATTAACCCTGCTGGCTCTGACGGCGGACACAGTCGCTTTAACAGCTTTTTGCTCAGAGCGACTTTGGACATCATACTCCCAGGCTTTCTGCACGAATCTCTTAATATCAGTCATTTTCACGGTCTGTGCATCTGTATGCATTAAGATCATCTTTCTGACTGGGTGGAGATTCGCAATGAATAAACCCTTGAAATGTGTGTTCTCTTCACAACCCTCATTTCGCCCTGCAAAATAAGTTCGTCTAAGTCTCTCATAATATTCGCGAGGGGACTCTGCTCTCTCGTGCTTAATGTTAAGAGCGGCGGCTATCGCAGCAGTCGGGTCAATAAACGCACTGTATTCTTCGATAAGTGCATGACAAAGCTGCTCAAAGTCATTACAGACTTCTTTCATCTGCCTAGCCATCCACTCATGTACGGCTCTGCTGGTAGTTTTCCTGACCAGAAACACTTTCTCCTGTTCTGTGGCGTTTGGCAGGTACTGCAGGTTATACCTGAGGTCTTGAATATAACTCTCGATATTATTCTCTGACACTGCGGGGTCAAATCTCTCTATGTCCTTCGCTAGCTCTCTCAGAGAATGGAGATTTATTCTTCTAGCTTCTCCGCTGACGGAGATATGGAAGAGATCGTGGTCAGACCTGTCGCTGCTAGAGAGAGTGCTTAATAGCGACTCGAATTCAGACCTTTTAGCAACCATCGTTAAACTTAAAGAGTATTACTTTTAAGTACGAAATCACAGTTTTACCACAGAAAACCACAAGATCAAGTATGCAATCAACCCGGTAGATTGCAAAAGATCACAAAACAATCAAGCACTGCTTAAAGAGCAAGGGGAACTTTTTTTTCTTTCGGCTTTCAGCACACTGTATTGTCGTGTATGAAACCTGCGGCGTTTTATATGAATTATTCCGCTTGGTTGACTCATTTCAGTCTTGCCACGCCCGTGCCAGGGACGCCAAATATGTAGGAAAACCGGTTCAGGGACGCCAAATATGTAATCATAGTGGCTCTCTGAAGGCACCAGTTCTGTAGGGTTTGGGCATTTACTGAGACAATTATTAATTGTAGCAGTAAATCACAAAGTTGATTCTTTTGATGGCTTTAGAATCCAACCATGCGACATAACTCAAACAACGCACACACACAGGTACTAATACACGAGGATACATTTATTAATACATAGAATATGCATGTAAACCTAACAGATCTTATTGAGAGGGTTATCAGAATACAAAAGATATATATTCAATCAGTTACAAAGAGTTACATATATCAAGAGGACATACGTTCAGTATATCATTCATTAAGACCGTTTCATAAATGAACTTGGTTATAACTTCTACATTAGATACTCGAAACAAGTACATAACTCTTAGGAATTAAATTGATATCAACTGGTTGGGATAACAATTGAATTCTTGAGCTGTAATGCATTGAAGTTGAATACTCATCCAATCTTGGGGGATTCAGATCTCCTGCGGGCACAAAGAAACAGTTGCAGGCTGTTGCTGTCCAATCCGCGCTCTCTGGCTCGGTGCCATGCTGTGCTGTGCGGTTTGCGACGGTGCGCTTCTGATGCTCACTTAGTGTTGGCTTTAACTAGCAAAGTTTGTGCACAGGAGAAAAGATGACTGTGGGTCCCAGCAAGTCAGGAAGAGGACTGGTTCGTTCCTAATGAAGAGCTAGTTCTGAATAGTGATTCAGCTGTCCACAGTTCCGACCTGTTCACGAGGCCTGCTGCTGGTTACTCTCTGGCAACCTCCACACTAGACTCTTAGAACAAAGGAAAGTTCTGGCACTCGGACACACTGGCTGTTCCGTGGTTGTCCGGGCTGAGTCTCAGGATGGTCAGGAGGCGCGCTGCGAGAATGTCCTGCCCTTGGGAGCCTTCTGCTCCTGGGCCGTCCTGCCCTGGAATTCTCCTTTGAATTCCCTTTAGAACAGTCCACAGAATCCTCTCCAGAATCTTGCTGAATCTCTGTGTTGCCTGTTTTTACCTGGAGGAACTTCAGCTCATTGATTGGCTGAAAGTTCCATGGGCATCAGAGTCCCACGTGGGTTACTCGGCCCTACCAGTCCCTGATTAGTTGATCAAGGTGAGATATGAGTCACTTACTCCTGACACTTAGGAATGCAGTCCAGATGTCCAACTGGCACTCCCTAGACAGATAGGCGCCAATGGATGACCATTGATCATGATAGCCAGGCTTAGCTAAGTGCATCCCCCTTTGGGAGCTCTCTTTTATCAAAGGAACCCTAAATCAGCCTGCATGGTTTCTCTCTGGCTGCACCACAGAGATGAACAGAGAAATGAGGCCTAATTTGGGAAAGCTCAGAAACACTTAATTCTGCCTTATTAATAAGCCTCACCGCTACATCAGCGTAAAAATGAAAGCTGAGGCCATGTGATCTTAAAAGCTGACCAAGTGGGAACATGTAAATGCTGAAGAGCAAGGGGCCCAGTATTGAGCCCTGAGGAACACCAGACTTAACAAGACTAATTTCAGACCTGTACCCATTAAGAGAGACAAAGTGACAGTGATCAGTGAGGTAAGATTTGAACCATTTGAGAGCAGTGTCAGAAACTCCAAACACAGTCTCAAGATGAGAAAGTAAGATGTTATGGTCAACAGTGTCAAAAGCAGCACTGAGATCAAGAAGGATGAGTATAGAAAGAGAACCAGAATCAGAAGCTATTAGAAGATCGTTAGTGACTTTGACCAGGGCAGTTTCTGTGCTGCGAAGTTGACGGAAGCCAGATTGGAGGAGTTCGAAAAGGTTGTTTGTCATGAGGTGGTTATGTAACTGAAGTGTGACAGCACGTTCTAGAATTTTTGTAAGAAAGGGAAAGTTGGAGATGGGGCGAAAATTGTTAAAATTGTCGAGAGCCATGTTAGGCTTTTTTGGCATGGGGGTAATGGCAGCAGTTTTGAGGACCGTTGATACAATGCCAGTGCTCATGGATTCATGTATAATATTGAGGACAATGGGACAGAGAGAAGAGAAACAGGACTGAAGTAAAGTGGTTGGAATGGGATCTAAAAGTGGTGGGTTTCATGCGTTTAACTAGTTTATTGAGGGATGCTGAGTCAAGAAGAGAGAAGCTGGATGAGGAGGGAGGAGGTGTGGAAATGATATGTGTAGTGGAAAGAATGTGATGCCGGATGTTGTCAATCTTAGAACTAAAGAAATCTAGTGTTGCAATGTTGTGATGAGGCAGGTAATGTGGTGGGGCGGTTTGGTTTGAGCAGTCTGTTGATGGTGGAGAAAAGATGTCTGGGGTTGTTTTGGTGATTTTCAATAATGTGAGAGAAGTAGGTGGATCTAGCAGACTCTATAGTAACCTTATATTCAGACAAGTAATCTCTCCAAGCCTGATAATGTACATTTAGGCCAGAAAGACGCCACCTACGAAATTTACAGAGCGTGGGGGGGAAGTGTTAGAAACAGGTAATTCCAGATTGAAAAGAATGGCTAAGTGGTCAGAGAGGCCTAGATCAAGGGGAGAGCAGTGGGAGACAAAAGAGTCATTTGCAATAATTAAATCTAAGGTGTGTCCTTTGTTTTGTGGAGGGGTACAAACAAACTGAGTAAGATCAAAGCATCCCAATAGAGAAAGGACGTCTTTAGCCAGACTGGAAGACCTTGAATCGATGTGTATATTAAAGTCCCCTAGAATAAGGATCCTTTTAAACTCAAGGCATAAAAATGAGAGAAAATTAGCAAACTCACCTAAGAAGGCTTCACTGGGTTTGGGCAATCTATAAACTGTGGCAATAATAGTAGATTGGGGGATAGAAACATTTAAAACAAGACACTCAAAAGAAGAGGTAGGAGGTATAGTAATAGGACTTAGACTGTGAAAAAGGGTGTAAATAACAATTATGCCCCCGCCTCTGCCTGAAAGACGCGGAAGGTCAAACAAACCATATCCAGGAGGGACTAGTTGGTTGAACAGAAGTCCATCGTTTTGTTTATTAACCAGCTCTCAAACCTAACTAATGCATTACTTTGAATGCTTACTGCCTACAATTTGAGAATTAATATTTTAAAATAAACTTTATCAAAAGTAAGACCTCATTAAGAATTTTGAGTACAAATGTGTTCATTAAGTTACAAAAATGTTGGTAATCAGTCTAAAAAAGAGCTGATACATTCCATGTCTTAAAGAATTATCCCATAATAAAATAACTGAACCTTTTTTGTTTTGAACCTAGAACACTACAAGGGAGCCTAATTCAAGTATTCAAAACGTCAAAGGCATTGATGAAGTTAACTCACTTTTTACACAAAAGTTTGTGGGAGTGTGGAGCAAGCTATCCAGAATTGTTGTTAAAGTCAATGCAGCTAAATGAAATACTTGGATTATTTAGATATTGACACAGACATACTGACACTAGGGCTATTTTTTCCTAAAAGCCAATTAACCTATTGGTATAGGTTACAAGTGGGTACAGTTATGTAACTGTATAGTTACGAGCTGGGCGAGGGGAAACTGGAGCCCTTCAAGAAAAAACAAGTGAACACAGGGAAAACATCTAAACTCCCTGCAGATAGCACCCCAGGGCCCTAGCACTTAAAGGCAGAAATGCTTACCACTGTTCCACCATGCCACACACACGTATTATATGTTACTTAATAAATGCACAAAGTTTGTGTATTTCTGTGATGTAAAATGTTAGCTTTTTGCTTAATTTTAAGTATGGTTTATTCATATGCATTTGTTCAATTAAATGCTTTTTAGTGTAGTAAATTTTAAGTCTTTCTTAATTGTTGTTTAAAGGTATTATTTTTTCAATTAGATGCAATTAATCATCATAATTACATTTTCTTTTTCAGTTAAGTCCACGATTTTGTATTGATTTGTTAATTACTTAAATAAATCCAACTATATTACGAGAAGCATAATGCAAGAAACAGAAACTGCAAAATTGCTACAGTATGTGACTGTGATGCAGTTGGAATCACAGAAACATTATACATAGTGACTGTGTATAATAGAGCATTAGTGGATATTCACTCTTGTTGAAGTGGAAGTGTAGCACTATATATTAAAATAAGCATTCTGGCACAGGAACGTAATCAAAGTGATGACCAACATTGTATCCAATTTTTCAGATTAAGTCTTTGTGCAATTGTAGCAGAACACCTATTGATTTATATTTTACAATTTTAACTATACATTGTGATAGTTGTATTTTTATTATTGCCTCACAATTACCTGAAAATATAAATTATATTTTGGAAGAACTACTGAGCACCTCTGAATTGAAAATTATATTAGCAAATAAAGTTTATCTGAACTCTTGTGAATTACTGACCTATGACACAGGGAACTGGAAAATGTTTAAATATATTTCAATAGTGTGACTTTTTTACACTTGTCAGTTACATGATCAAGGTATATAATAACACTTTGTACAGCCATATGGAGCACTTGGTATTCTCTGAATATCTGTTAAGTATCATTTGAGATACAGACAGCAACATGTTATCCAAGCTTTGGGAAATAGAAGTGGACATTTTACTTTATATGGAGCTTCACAAATTACTAAAACATGCAAAGATTAGGATCTTAACTCTGCCCGATTGCAGTGCATAGCAAGTGACAGGCAGATTTTAAACTAAGACAGCAATTTAAAAGTCAGGGATTACATCATGAATAAAACTGTAGAATCAATAAATAGATAATAACAACTATCACAAGAGATATGATGTTATGATAAACTATGTGTTAATTTCCATGACATTTCTAAAAAATGAATTACTGTAACCCAGATCAATGTAGACAGAAAACAAATGTTTTAACCAGCTCTAGATTTCTAGTTAAGTAAGTTTATTGGACTAACAATTAGTGTATAGTTTGAATCTGGAAGCTCTGTCAGATTTGTTTCAGGATTTGATATTGAGTATAAGTAAAAAATGGACAAATTCCTACAGATGCAGCCATTCAAACTGCGCGGTACAAACCCATGCCGCACGCAACTACCCACAACCCACCGCCGCATACCGCGGTACGTGATAGGCTGGCCAAAATTACCGACAGGGCACTCATGGTGCCTTGGTCAGTAGTGAAAGATTTAATCATTTAACCTCTTTACTGTGCACATTTTAATCCGCTTAGTATTGGATATTAGAATTTTACAACTAAAGGGAAATCTTACTAGCTAAGCATAAAAAGAAGAGGAGCATAACGCATCTGAAGGTCATAAATAATATTAATTTAGGAACATAAACATATTATGTAAACTGTATATTGCTGGTATTGGTAGTTTAAAGAAAAAATACACACCAGTATAACATTTCTCCCTACACATTGTAAGCATCAAAGTCTTTTTACATGCTCCTTCTGACCATATTACGTTTATACACTTTGTGAGAAAAGTGATATAGGTACCATATGTAAAAGAAAATGGCAGTAGAATGTCTTTCAATTAATTGTAAATTAAAGAAGAAGAGTGTTGGTAATTACTAATTCACTTAGATGCCAAAAGAAGTTTTCTTCAAATGTTTTCACAGAAGAACAAGTACTCAAAACCTTTCAAACAGTAACATTAATCCATGAAAGATTAGCAGGCTACCCAATTTACAATGCTCATTTTAAAAGTATTTTATGAAACTTTACATGACACTTACCTGGTACTTGAAAACACTTATTAATTATTATATTATTTATTTTACATGTACTCAGGTATGTTACAGCATTAATTTCAGATTTCAGTATTTTATATATGTTGTAAAATACATTAACTGTTCAGAACCAGTGCTGGAAAAGAGAAATCCTTTCCAAAACAATAGTTATAAAAATCTTCTGTTTTTATATTCACGTTCCCAATAAGTGAAGGTATTGCAACAATTTATTGACAAATTCTCTGATATACTTTTGAATTAAACACATTTCTAACACAGAAACCATGTACAGTGCTACAGAAACCAACAAAGTGGGATGAGAATTTGCAATGATGGAGTAATTAAATAAGATGACTAATGTTATACAAATGGATGACTCTTAATATATTACAGTAAAAAATAATTTCAAAGAATAATGTAGCAATCATACCATTTGACCAAGGACTGAAATCTTCTTTTCCGACAGGTGCAAAGGTAAGTAGCTGGCACAAACAACCATCTGTGGCACTTGCGGTGATACACAACCTAAATTATAATAATAAATATGTCATATTAATTATATAACCCCATTATTTTTCATGAAAGTGCTTAAACTTTTTAACAAATATACATTGCAATATTTGAAAAATGAAAGCAGATCGGGGAAAAAGAGTCATTTTCAGTCTTTAAAGGAAATCCCATTAGAATATAGAAAGGTTATAGTTTATCTGGTTGCTGATCACTAATTGATCCAAAAATCCCATCCAGGCATCCTGGGTATCAGTTATGAAAACCTGAATGGGTAGTGTGTTACAGATTGTCACAAAAAAAACTTTATGTAAAAAAGTGCCTTATTTTTCAGTTTTAAATGCATTTTTCCATAGTTTTTCGCAAGTGCCCTTTGATTTATGTCTTAAAGTTGACTTGGAAAAAGCCCATTAGTTTGACTTTGCCAAAGCCTTTGAGGATTTTGAATACTTGAATCAGATCCCCTTATAGTCTTAACAGTTCAAGATTAAAAAAATCAGTTCTTTTAGTCTGTTAGCATATGATTTTATTTTAATCAGGTGATATACCTAGTTGCTCCTTTCTGGACCCCAGAGTAGCAATATCTTGTAATATTGCAACAAAATTGTACACAATATTCTAAATTTAAATAAATTTTAACTTGATTTAAATATACATGTACAGTGCCTTGCGAAAGTATTCGGCCCCCTTGAACTTTTCAACCTTTTGCCACATTTCAGGCTTCAAACATAAAGATATACATTTTTTATTTTATGTGAAGAATCACCAACAAGTGGGACACAATTGTGAAGTGGAACGAAATCTATTGGATTTTTGAAACTTTTTTAACTAATAAAAAAATGAAAAGTGGGGCGTGCAAAATTATTCGGCCCCTTTACTTTCAGTGCAGCAAACTCACTCCAGAAGTTCAGCGAGGATCTCTGAATGATCCAATGTTGTCCTAAATGACTGATGGTGATAAATAGAATCCACCTGTGTGTAATCAAGTCTCTGTATAAATGCACCTGCTCTGTGATAGTCTCAAGGTTCTGTTGAAAGCGCAGAGAGCATCATGAAGACCAAGGAACACACCAGGCAGGTCCGTAATACTGTTGTGGAGAAGTTTAAAGCCGGATTTGGATACAAAAAGATTTCCCAAGCTTCAAACATCCCAAGGAGCACTGTGCAAGCGATCATCTTGAAATGGAAGGAGGATCAGACCACTGCAAATATACCAAGACCTGGCCGTCCCTCTAAACTTTCAGCTCAGACAAGGAGAAGACTGATCAGAGATGCAGCCAAGAGGCCCATGATCACTCTGGATGAACTGCAGAGAACTACAGCTGAGGTGGGAGAGTCTGTCCATAGGACAACAATCAGTCTTACACTGCACAAATCTGGCCTTTATGGAAGAGTGGCAAGAAGAAAGCCATTTCTCAAAGATATCCATAAAAAGTCTCGTCTAAAGTTTGCCACAAGCCACCTGGGAGACACCCCAAACATGTGGAAGAAGGTGCTCTGGTCAGATGAAACCAAAATCGAACTTTTTGGCCACAATGCAAAACGATATGTTTGGCGTAAAAGCAACACAGCTCATCACCCTCAACACACCATCCCCACTGTCAAACATGGTGGTGGCAGCATCATGGTTTGGGCCTGCTTTTCTTCAGCAGGGACAGGGAAGATGGTTAAAATTGAGGGGAAGATGGATGCAGCCAAATACAGGACCATTCTGGATGAAAACCTGTTGGAGTCTGCAAAAGACCTGAAACTGGGACGGAGATTTATCTTCCAACAAGACAATGATCCCAAACATACAGCAAAATCTACAAAGGAATGATTCACAAATAAACGTATCCAGGTGTTTGAATGGCCAAGTCAAAGTCCAGACCTGAATCCAATCGAGAATCTGTGGAAAGAGCTGAAAACTGCTGTTCACAAACGCTCTCCATCCAACCTCACTGAGCTCGAGCTGTTTTGCAAGGAAGAATGGGCAAGAATTTCAGTCTCTCGATGTGCAAAACTGATAGAGACATACCCCAAGCGACTTGCAGCTGTAATCGCAGCAAAAGGTGGCTCTACAAAGTATTAACGCAAGGGGGCCGAATAATTTTGCACGCCCCACTTTTCATTTTTTTATTAGTTAAAAAAGTTTCAAAAATCCAATAGATTTCGTTCCACTTCACAATTGTGTCCCACTTGTTGGTGATTCTTCACATAAAATAAAAAATGTATATCTTTATGTTTGAAGCCTGAAATGTGGCAAAAGGTTGAAAAGTTCAAGGGGGCCGAATACTTTCGCAAGGCACTGTATTTTATTAAGGGTCAACATACTGTAAACACATACATCTTTCATACATTTCTTCGTCAAGCTACTGTGTCAAGAAAAGACTGTGAATTTATCATCCAGTCTGTGATATACCAGATTATGATAAATATATTTTTATCATGATATCCTTGTTTAATTGAAATAACCTAATGAGATTATATCTACCAATTCAATGTTTGTTGAGATGCAATGGTATATGAAGTAGATAAAAATATTTAAGAAATCAGAATACTGTATGACAAATTCTAAGTGAACCTCTAGATTATTTGGCACAATTAATTAGAATTGGGTCATTAAATAATTTTATAAACAAGGACTGAGTTTGGGCTACACTTTCCTGCAGTTTATACAGAAACTGTCAGAAGCCTTGTGAGTTTGGTATTCAACATACAGGGTAGTGGTCATACATCACAGATGTCTAAGGATCTCCAGGCTTCTGTCGATGCACCTAATGTCAGTGTCTATACAGTACCTCAATCATTGGGAAATGACTGAACAGGAATGGTTTTCATGAAAGAAGAGCCAGAAAGAATCCATTGCTCTCTAACAAAAACTTTGCAGCCGTACACATATTCATACAAAGATATTTACTTTAGGATCATTTTATTAATTAAATACTCCAAATATATGTTATGTGTTTAATTAACGTTTATTTAGACTTTTAATGAAGACCTAATTAAGTTTTAGTCTAAATATTTAAGAATATGGACTTACAGTTCCTAGGTCACAAACTTTTCTTGCACTGTAAATGTATATTACTGTGTATAAATAGTTTGTTTTCACTACCATTATTTAACACTTTCTAAATTGAACCTGTTGTTCTGTTCTATTTAGTGTCTCTATTAACCTTACATGGAACAGAAGTAATGGTTATAATAATATGATTCGTCCTATCCAATTCTGAAATCTAAAAGTAGTGCAGTCACACAAAAACAAGTTAAAAATGTAAACATATGGAATATGACAATCATGTTTTAATATTTAAATGTTTGTTCTTTATTTTCATTGAACTATAATATTAAAGTAACTTTTTAAGACAGTTATGAAAAGACAAGTAAAACGTCACAGCTTGACCCAGGCAAAATAAAATGTATGGTAAGAGTGAAGCTAAATCTTAAGTGATATATTGAAGTCATCACATATTGACTCAATGATAAATCGGAATTAGCTGAAGATTATCTGTAATTAATGCCTACTGCATACCTGAAGCAGGTACAACATGAAGTGTCGCAGCTGAAATGTGATTTGACAAATTCGTTTTGATGGAAGATATGCCACACAATAGTAATAAAGATATAGATTAAAGGCATTCCTGAAATAATTATAATTTTAAAGAAGTTAATTTTACATAGAATGTAAGGTAATCGTTAAATGATAAATCATACAATATGCTTTGAATACTTAACATATAAAAACAATACCTCTCTTAGCAAGGACAGGATGTTCAAATATTAATGCATGACAAGATTTCAATACACTTTTTGTGGCAATTAAAAAAAAAGCATGCCATTAACTACTGCATTACTGTAAAACAACCATTAACAAATTAAGTGATAATTACCACAAAAAATTCCTTTTGAATTTTCAAAATATTGAAATAGTATATCTTCATCCATATCAACTGAGATAATTAATATAGTTATTTATTTTATCTGTTGTTGGCCAAACTTTTAGCCACAAATAAAATATCTCCAAATTAGAATGTAACAGATAATAAATAGTAAAAGGAAATGCTTAAGTTGCAGACTACAGTAGATAAGATATTTCATTACTGTATATATATCTTCAAATAAAAAGTGATTTAAAAATAACAGGTGGAGCCTTGAGCTACATAATTTAGTCCAGATGGACTGCAACAGAATACCTCCACAGGGTACCAAGCAGTTTCTGAAGCACAGAGATGAATATTTCTTAAGGTGAATCTTCTCAAAAGGTAAAATACCACAAAAACTGCCATGAATGATGTATGAACTTATCCATGACTACTGAATGTTCTAAGGAATCTGTGATTATGGTATATTCACCGAAAAACAAACAATATCAAATAGCCTACCTGTATTTATTAACTATAAGTAATTATAATAAATAACTAATCATTATAATGGAAAGTAATTAATCTTATTATAATGTTCATTATATGAGCATTTGTTACTGTATGTACCCTTTCAGAAAAGATATATATATATACTGTAAATGTTCACACTATGCAATCTAGGAGTGATATTAAGCATTATTAAGCTCACATTTGGTGCTTACTACAGCAGATAGAGAAGAAGAGATTACTTATCCAAATATCAAATTAGTACACATACTGTATACTATAATGTTTTATTTTACCCATCTAGACCTATGGTAGTTAGTACTTAATTGTTCACATGATCTCATAGAATCATTTCTCAAAAGAAAACAGAAGATATTAGCCTCAATAACACAGTAGGGAGTATAAATCTTAGCTGACAGAAGTGGCTCCTGTTCTGTATTTTAAAATAACTTTTGTCTAGTTTGTCTGCTTGTGCCCTCTGATCCATGTTTCAATGTTGATTCTGAAGAATTAAACTGAATTGGCTTCACAATATTAGAATATCAATTTTACAATCATGCAGCTTGTGATTCCAATTGCTTTTTATCACGTGTGGAGTTGTGGTTTTAACTAATCTATGGCTACATAATACTTCATTAAAAAATTAAATGAAATAAAAAATACATAAAGAAATTAAAACAGCAGTAGGGCAGTGTGAGGTGTATGTAATTTAAAAGTGTATCCACCTTAAAATTAAACATACAGTTAAAACTACAAGACAGCCTGTGTTTTTTTAGTGTTTTGTTCATTTATTTTTTTTAAAGTTAGATGTTTTAATAGTGACATTTCCATCTATAAAACTTCTCTCTTCTTTTCTTGTTTGCATATCCTGTGTATTTTGTGCCTTTTGTATACCTATTTCCAGGGGTATTTTTAAATACTTTCTTGGAATATATAAGTCTCTCCAAATATTTGCTTGAAACATACAGTATCTACTGAAATGTAGGGCACACAGGCACCTGGTCACATTTTGTTTGGCCGCATATCATAATTAAAAAAAAATGGAGGGGTACGGATGTGGGGAATCCTTCTGGTGCACACAAGCATTTTGTAAATGAATAGACACCCCATATGAATATTACTGGTATTTCAGAACAACAGTAAGGGATATATGCACAAATTAAGGACATGTAATGAAAATATTCTGATTTTATCTGAGTGTTTCCCTTACAATTGCTGCTTAAAAAGATATTTTTACTTTTGTCTTCCCCCCACAATATTCCAGAAAATGCACTACAAAGACAAACCTAGCAAACATGCACATGAAAGATGCTTTAAACATTTAAAACTCATACACTTTACTTCACAACATGGCTCAAACATGTATAAACTGTGACTAAGTAAACCGACGTTTACTTTGCTAAGGACATTTAAATTCATATATCATCAGTATAACGTTCAAGATTTAAGAACATCTTTTCAAGTTCTCATAAATTTGAATAGCATGGAAGCTAAATCTCTGAATCTCGTTTATTGTAGGTATAAACTTGATCCCTTTTATCCTGCAAAAGACTAGATGTTGAGAACCTTTTCTTGCAATCAGAAAACTACTAGTTTACAATTTATGATGTTATAGTGAGTATAAGATAAGTAAAGGGAGAAACATTCATAGCATAGCATGAGACTTCTGTCTGTGTTGTCACTGATATCTATTACACAATATAAGCACCCAATCATATAATAGATGTGTGTACCACACAGAAAAAGAGATGTTCAATGATTACTTACTTTCTGGCACAGTCTGGTAAACGGCATGAGGAAGTTCTGATCCAGGGCGTGCAGAATGTAATGATTTTTTTTCTTTTTCACCTTCTTTACCTTTCTTCTTGGCAGCATCTTTCACATGAGATTTATCATAGTAAAAAATAAATTATAAGTACATGATGGCAAATGCTAGTGTATTTAGTATTGCATATTAATTTATTTTGTGATCTTTTACATTTAAGATAATCTACACAATTGTTTATTCTATGAAAACAGCCTTAGGGAATTAGAGCATAAAGACATTGATAATTTTCTGGAAAAGAGAAGTCAACACAGGTTTTTAGCCTCTAAGGATGGGAGTAAATGATCTAAATTGTGGTGATTTAAATGCCATGGCTGGACATTTTTTACCCTTAATGTTTCTTTCACTGGTTGATTTATAGCTGTCAATTTAGAATGAATGTTTAAACTTACTGTTATAATACATGAAAGGTGCAGTATGAAACGGGAACGAGCCATGGGAGATCACTATTCTGAAACTTTATGGTAAGAATCAATAACTGTTTGGAATAATGTATCATGTGACATAAGGAATCACCACCTCTCCCCAGCAAATATTGCTGGTTTAGAATTAACAAACCTACTCCACTTTGATGCCATATACCAGAAATGTATGCATTTGCATGCTTCTTTTTACTGAGATTGTCCTTTAATATTATCAAAATCAAATATAATCCTATCATACCACACTCATTCATGGAGGTTTGTCATGTTACTAAAAAAGTGAATTCAGATTTTTATATTCAGATTAGAACTCAGTACTGAAAGTAAAAAACATACAAGAACTTTCAGAAGGAAACTTTATTGTAATTACTGTAGCTCCCAGCACAGAATGACTGATTTTTAAGTTTATTAGATAGTTAATTTCTACCAGCCCAGCTTTAATTTTGGTAATTTTGAACAAACTAGCCTAATTTTATACATTTAGCAAAAAGTAAAAGTCCTATAATAATACCGCTCCTAAAATGGGGGATGATACAACTTATACATACTTGTTGATTGATGTTAAATCAATGCTTTAGTATATATTTTTATAAAATGGTATATATTTAGTTACCTTTATTACTTTTGTCTGGAGTTTTACTGGCTGTTGGAGTTTCACTCTTAACCTCATTTGTTTTGTAATCTTTTCCTGCACGTGAGTCTGTCAATGGAGGTTTGCCTTCAGAAACGTCATCTTCTGGCAATAGAAATTTCGGGACTGTTTCTTTCAGGAAATCCCAAATTTGATCAGAATATTCAGTCCTAGAAAAAAAATCAACATATAATAATAGTACAGTATATATATATTAATTAATAAATATTGATAATATTAATATATTCATTTTCTGATTTAAGCTAAAAGATGAGATTTGTAAGTTATTAAAGCAAACTCCACATAGTTTAAGATACAAAAGACATAAAATTGTATCAACCATTTCAAAGGAAATTGTCTGAGAATGTCTCTTTTTGGAATGTTATTATCAAAATGTCATCTCTTGTAATCAGTTACAGTGGCACATACTTTGCGTAATCTGTCACACAACATTATAGTGTGTTAATACATCATCACCACTGTCATTAACAACAGAAGAATATCGTCACAATCAACTTTGTGCAAATGACTTAGCCTAAAGGAGCATGAGTACTGTCTTTTGTATACATGAGGTAGGTACTACACCCTGTGATTGAGCATTCCTGGGTTAAATGGATGTCAATTTCACCATTATTTTTCACCAAAAAGCTGAAATGAAAAACCTTTACAAACGTATTTTATTTTTCATGTGAAACTGCAGAATCATGTAGATGAGTTGTTGGCTAATCTTTAAACATTGAACAGAATGCATTTACAATGTTTTAACAGTAACATTTGTAAATTATGTTGGTTTACTGTTACCATTGGTTGATCATTAAATATTTAAGCACAAAAACCCTGAAAGCTTTCAGCCTATCCTTACATTAAATACCTTTGAATTTAGAATTACACAGCAAATGGGATTTAAATGCTATAAGTATTGCATTTAAAGGTGAACTGTAGTCACAATTTCTCAGACCAGTTATTGAATCTTGGTAACAAAATAAATTAATTAACAGTATAGAACAATTGTACAAATTTGGAATTAAGCATAAAATGATGGACTTAATTAATGCTCTTTAAGTCACCATGTTGACGCAATTGCCTGTTCTCACCACGGGCAAGAGTGAGAGTTCTGTGGGGGTAGTGTAGAGTTTTAAATATCGGGGAACACATATTGACCAGAGGCTGAGTTATACTGAGAACGTCGATTACATTTAAAAAAAAATCAGAGGCTATTTTTAATTAAAAGAATAAAGAACTTTAATGCTAGTCAAAATGTCCTAGAGATGGAATATAAAAGCCTCATTGAGAGCATCCTGGCATTTAACATGACCGTTTGGTAGGGAAACCTGGGGTTGAAAAGCAAAACCAAATTGTTCAAGACTGTGACACAGCAGCCCCAACTCAGCAATGTATATCATAATACAGTTTTCAGAATGGCAAGGAACATCACAGCTGATTCCACCCATGCTCTCCATTCTCAATTCATTATTCACCATGTCATTAAGTCACAGTTCATAAAGTCTCCCATCAGAGAGATGGTATAGGGTACCAAATTCAAATAAAAACATTTATAAGAAGTCCTTTGTCACCTCTGCAATAAAATTGCTAAATGAATGCATGTAAATGTAGTCCCCCCGCTATCTTTTGGTTTATCCATTTATTTATGTATTACATACTGTTGTTGTGATTTAATGTACTTCATGTGATTTTATGTGACTATTATGTTTTGCTTGCATGTTTTGTACTTTTATGTGAGAAGCCTAACAAATTTCCTCAGACAATAGAGTATCTATCATACTTCATCTCTTCTCATTTTTTACTCCTTGTGAGGGTCATGGCGGTAACAGGTTGAACATGACATACCAGACATCACTTTCCCCAGCAATAGTCTCAAGTTCCTCCTAGGGAATTCCCAGTGCTTCTAGCCCAGAGATGTAATCCCTCCCGCATGTCCTGAATCTGTCCGAGGGTCTCTTCCTAGTAAGCAGTGCCCTGGAGGCTTTCTCACCAGATGCCCAAACCACCTCAACTGGCTGGGAATGCCAAGCTGCACATCATGTCATGAAGAGTACACCCAGCAGCTTCACAGAGAAACCTCACTTCCGACACTTGTACCTGCGATCTCATTCTTTCAGTCACTATCCAAAGCTCGTGACAACAGGGCTGAGTGCCCCAGGGAATCTACCTATGTTGTCAGGAGCTTTGCACTCCTGGTAAAGTTACCCTTGGTGAATTGGTCTAAGGTAAGGGGACAAGACAAAGAATGATCCAAACTAGTTCCCAGTGATGGTTCCTTTAAGAACTGATTAAACGCTGCCTGGATCAGGGACACTGGAACTCACCCCCGAAGCCAAACCTGGGAGTGATGTTTGCCAAGACTGGCACCCAGCCTCTTACCAGGCTTGGCTCTGTCTGAAATGGCTATGTGGAGCCGTCCTGTGTGCCCGTTAACCACAAGATAAAGGTTATTAAATCTTGGTAACAGAAAATTATAAAGGAGTGATGGTACTGTAGGTCATGGTGACGGGCATGAGCAGGATCAACATATTTGGCATGTACTGATAAGTAGTTATTTTTCATACACACACTTTTTTGTATGTCATAGTTAAAATGTAATTAATTGTAATATCCTACAGTATGTGTCTCGACAGTGAGGTTACCATTCCATTCACATTTTTCAAATCATTTGCGGTTGCAGTTGTGACCATCGTAGAATTGTTAGTGGTAAATCCGTTTTCTCTCTTTTACAGACACTTCTGCTAATTTATCCATCATTTGCAGTTGCAGTTGTGACCATCTTAGCATTGTTAGTGGTAAATCTGTTTTCTCTCTTTTACAGACACTTCTCCTAATTTATCTACCATTTGCACAAGCTCCTCTCTTCGGGTAATAAGTTACTTTTGCTATTGTTACAGGACAGTTTACTGTCAGCTCTGGCTTCAGATATGGATGCCAGTTTGCACACTGGTTTCTATTGGTTGCTGATACTTGCTGGTAATTTCCCCTCACTGTATTAACGTGCCAGTATTACATTATATATACTGATAGTGGTTTTATTAATCAGGTAAAAATGCTGTAATGGTTATTAAACAGGGAGTAAAAGTCACCATTTATTTTAATAACCCCCAAAGCAAGAACCAGAGACTAAATACATAAGCAGCCATACATAGATTCCCCATAGATTTGAGTGAATACAGCAGCTAAGTAAATGAAATGGTTCAAATCAGGAGCCAATTTAAGAACATGTTTTATAGTTTACAATGTAAATGAAATTTGAAAATATAGAACAAACATAGTTTCAATAAATTATGGAAAAGCGCTGTAAGACTTATTTTGAGTGCTTGTCAGTGGTATTGGAAAAGATACTTACTGAAGTGGAATAACTTCTGGAAGCCAACCAGTGAGGGCATGCAGGACTGTGAACTCCCCAAGTTCCCTTTTTTGACACAGGTGCACTCTGTGAATGAAATAGCTAAATCATTAAAAAAGGAACAAAAGTTTTTGACACTTTGGTAACATAGCAGCATTGAAATCTGTAAAATAATCTCAGAGAAAAAACACGTTTCTGTAAACAGGTGGCATTGACGGAACCCTCTCATATATTGTAAGGCACAACAATATAATTTTGGAGGAATATCAGTTTTAGATTATTCTTAAGTTTCATTGCCAAAAGTATTAAAACTTTCACTGAAAACATCTCTTACCTTTAACTTAAAAGACTTATCCCCTTTAATTGTACATACTACTTACTTACTTGGGGCATTTTAATGCAAGGTACTACAATATCTCTAACAGAAAGGAGGATATAAATCTATAGGCCAGGGCAGACTACCTGTGCCTAAAGAGTTGGCTCATTTTGTTTCATTCGTCACAGCTACTATCTTAACTATTCAGTTTCTCAAGTGCTGCCAAAGATTTAGTTGATCATGTGGTCTGGTCATTTGTCCTGATCTTGTCACAGAGACTCCTTATGTGCTTTGAGAAGTTGTTTGAACAATTCTAAGGTCTGACCTATATCTGCATACATTCCTGCTAATCTGCTGCTAAGTTACAAAATTCAATATGCACAAACTGTGGTTTGTCTGTGATCAGTGTCTCTGGACTACCAAATATGACAAAGATGTTTCTAAGCTTCTTGATCGTCGTGGTTAATGTAAGATTTGTAAGTTCAAAGAACCAGGAGCAGCAATCCCCTTGTATAATGTGATTTCCAATTAATCAATGAAAAATATTAACTGTAACTGGTCATCTATCCACTAGATCACTCACATGTCATACATGGCCACTTATGACGAATGAGTAGTTATGAACCCTGTGCAGGTTGCTGAGAGAGTCCAATGGCTATGAGTCCGAGAGGAGTGAGGCAGCAGAGTGGTTGAAAGTTCCAGGCTAGAAGTCAGTGTCAAGTTAGAGAAGGCCGCAAGGCAAACAATTCCAAAAAGAGGCGAGACAAAAGAGTAGTCATAAGGTCCAACACTAGAAAGGCCTGTATGTCGGTAGCCAGAGGTTCGAGGATGTAGCAAGCCCAGGTGATGGATAGATTCCTAATACCGAGCGAGGACTAGGAGTGAACTAGGAGGAGGGTTTAAATAGTGAGGGACGAGGAGATTGAGTAATGAGCGTCAATCGGTGCCAGCTGTGCTCGTAACACCACTATAGGAATTCTCTTGCTCTTCCTGTGCATTTGTATATTGTCCCTACTTTACTACTAAATCATCTGCTGTGTGTATATCGTAGCGCTCACGTGGGTATGCGCCCTCGCCACTGCCGTCTCAGGTAGTCCCCCGACCGCTGGGGACTCGAACCCGGGCCTCCGGCGTCACTCAACAGGGACCCAGCCAGTTGGGCTAAAGGGAAATCTCCCCTCAGCCTGGCGTCTGAGGACCCTGCTATCCACAGGGAAGGGGAGTGACGTCACTGTGCTGGTAAGCCAGCTTGCACAACCTGTAATGTCGGCCGTATGCGTTACACTCTCCCCCCACTTAATTCGCCGTCCTCGGCGAAGGGCTATCCCATCCCATTGCTGACACCAATGTAGCGCTCTCAGGTTCACGTGGGTATGCAACCTCGCCACTGCCGCCTCAGGTCGGCCCCCCACCACTGGGGACTCAAACCCGAGCCTCCGGCGTCACTCAATAGGGACCCAGCCAGTTGAGCTAAAGGGAAATCTCCCATCAGCCTGGCGGCTGTGGTCCCTGCTATCCACAGGGAAGGGCGGTGATGTCACCACGCTGGTAAGCCAGCTTGCACAACTTGTAATGTCAGCCGTATGCGTTACAATACTGTAATTGTTTGCCAGTATAAGAGTAGAAATTCTGGCACTCTCCAATTGGTCACTGACCATCCCCAGTCTAATCTCCTCTCTTTAGCTGCTTATAGGACTAGTCTGTTCTCCGTGCCTCCCAAAGCTGTTGAATCACAAGAATGTGCTTCAAAATGAAGTCAACCTACAGAGTTTTTATGTGTTTTATGTTAGTGTTAACATTAACTGTAAAATGGTTCACTTGACAGCCTGTCTACATGAGGTTTTTCCAGGAACACGCAGGACTCAAAGTTGTAATTGAATCTAAACAAACCATCATCTGAAAACGTTGTCTGGCTTCTTTGGCATCTATGGCTGTATTGCAGAAGAACTGCAGGTGAACGTAACTTTCCTTTATAGTGTCAGCTAAGGTTTTTGTCTGCTGGTCACCCAAATCAAGCTACAGTACAGGCATTTTGTCAGGAGATATTGGAAAGCGTTATTGATACTTCACTGGTTTCTTGAATTATTCTCTGAATGATTCACCAAGCTCATAAAATGTGGAATATCAGCAACATTTTATGGTTTAAAAATATCCACAAATGCCTTAAGCTTTTATGGGTTGGCTTCAAAGCTTTGAACACATTCAGTGTCCTAGGAAATTTAACTGTTTTGCTACAAACATTTGTGATTTATAGTTAACCTGCTTTTCTGAAGTGTTATCATGTTCTTTTCTATTATTGTGTAGCAGTGATGCTTGTTAATAAGACAGAATTAAGTGTTGCTGTGCTTTCCTAAATGAGGCCCCATCTCTCTCTTCATCTCTGTGGTGCAGCCACAGAGAAGCTATTCATGCAGGCTGATTTAAAGATGTTTTCTTTTGATAAGGGACAGCTCCCAAATGGGGATGCACTTAGCTAAGCCTGGCTATCATAATCAATGGTCATCCATTGGCGCCTATCTGTCTAGGGAGTGCCAGCTGGACATCTGGACTGCATTCCTAGGTGTCAGGAGTAAGTGACTCATATCTCACCTTGATCAACAAATCAGGGACTGGTAGGGCCGAGTAACCCACGTGGGTCTCTGATGCCCATGAAAACTTTCAGCCAATGAACAACCTGCAGTTCCTCCAGGTAAAAACAGGCAACACAGAGAGCCTGTAGGAGAACTATTCGTGAAGAAATTCCAGTAGGAGAATTCTAAGGAGAATTCCAGGGCAGGACGGCCCAGGAGCAGAAAGGCTCCCAAGGGCAGGACATTCTCGCAGTGAGCCTCCTGACCATCCTGAGACTCAGCCCGGACAACCACGGAACGGCCAGTGTGTCCGAGTGCCAGAACTTTCCTCTGTTCTAAGAGTCTAGAGCAGAGGTTGCCGGAGAGTAACCAGAGGATCCACCTGAGGTTAGCACCAAGCAGCAAGCCTCGTGAACAGGTCGGAACTGTGGACAGCTGAATCACTATTCAGAACTAGCGCTTCATCAGGGACGAACCGGTCCTCTTCCTGGCCTGCTGGGATCCACAGTCATCTTTTCTCCTGTGCACAAACTCTTGCTAGTTTCAGCCAACACTAACTAGCGAGTCTTCAGAGAGCATCAGCAGCACACCGTCTCAAGCCGCACAGCACAGCCTGGCACGGAGCCAGAGTCCCCAGAGATTGGATGAGTATTCAACTTCAATGCATTACAGCTCGAGAATTCCATTGTTATCCCAACCAGTTGATATCAATTTAATTCCTAAAAGTTATGTACCTGTTTTGAGTATCTAATGTAGCAGTTGTAACCAAGTTCAATTATGAAACGGTCTAAATGAATGATATACTGAACGTATGTCCTCTTGATATATGTAACTCTTCTTAAATGATTGAATATATACCTTTTGTATTCTGATAACATTCTCGATAAGATCTGTTAGGTTTACATGCATATTCTATGTATTAATAAATGTATCCTCATGTATTAGTACCTGTGTGTGCGTTGTTTGAGTTATATCGCATGTTTGCATTCTAAAGCCATTGAAAGAATCATTTCGTGATTTACTGCTACAATTAATAATTGTCCCAGTAAATGCCCAAACCCTACAGAACTGGTGCCTCGTGAGAGCACACTACATTTATTGGCGTCCCTGGGTGGGCGTGGCAAGACTGAAATGAGTCAACCAAGCGGAATAATTCATATAAAACGCCGCGGGTTTCATATACGACAATACAGTGTGCTGAAAGCCGAAAGAAAAAGTTCCCCTTGCTCTTTAAGCAGTGCTTGATTGTTTTGTAATCTTTTGCGATCTACAGGGTTGATTGCATACTTGATCTTGTGGTTTTCTGTGGTAGAACTGTGATTTCGTACTCAAAAGTAATACTCTTTAAGTTTAACGATGGTTGCTAAAAGGTCTGAATTCGAGTCGCTATTAAACACTCTCTCTAGCAGCGACAAGTCAGACCACGATCTCCTCCATATCTCCGTCAGCGGAAAAGCTAGAAGGATAAATCTCCATTCTCTGAGAGAGTTAGCGAAGGACATGGAGAGATTTGACCCCGCAGTGTCAGAGAATAATATCGAGAGTTATATTCAAGACCTCAGGTATACCCTGCAGTACCTGCCAAACGCCACAGAACAGGAGAAAGTGTTTCTGGTCAGGAAAACTACCAGCAGAGCTGTACATGAGTGGATGGCTAGGCAGATGAAGAAAGTCTGTAATGACTTTGAACAGCTTTGTCATGCACTTATCCAAGAATACAGTGCGTTTATTGACCCGACTGCCGCGATAGCCACCGCCCTTAACATTAAGCACGAGAGAGCCGAGTCCCCTCGCGAATATTACGAGAGACTTAGACGAACTTATTTTGCAGGGCGAAATGATGAGGGTTGCGAAGAGAACACACATTTCAAGGGCTTATTCATTGTGAATCTCCACCCGTCAGTCAGAAAGATGATCTTAATGCATACAGATGCACAGACCATGAAAATGACTGATATTAAGAGATTCGTGCAGAAAGCCTGGGAGTATGATGTCCAAAGTCGCTCTGAGCAAAAAGCTGCTAAAGCGACTGTGTTCGCTGTCAGAGCCAGCAGGGTTAATTCCCTCCTGCTCAAAGGAGCACAGGCTCCTGAGCTGGCTAAGCCCCGTTCCAAAGCAAGCACACAGGACCGCACCCAGCGTCCTACGTGCCATGAGAACACCAGGGGAGGGAAAGGGCTAGATAAAGCTGAACAAAAGGATTCAGTAGCCGCCCACCTGGCCAGGCTTGAACAAGCTTTATTAGGACAGGGACAACCACTCCCCAAGGCTGCCGGAAGCGTGAATGAGCTGATACTCTCCACTGGAGGAGGCGGAGACCCGCCCCCTCTCCCTCCCTCAGTCTATCTGATTGAGCGGAAGGGTTCCTGCCTGGATGAGGTCAGCCACTCCCAAGTGAGTGCTGACTCCACCCCTGAAGTCACAGAGCAGGCAGTAAAACACAGAGGAAAAGCAATAAGCTTTTACCTCAAGGCTGCCATGGGAGATGTCTTACCCAGTGAGAAACTGATTGACACTGAGGTTGAAAGGTGTTTGATGTCACATGGCAAGCTCAAACGGGTAGAAAAAGAAAAGGGCATGCGACTCAGAGTGGAACCTTTGGTGGATCACCAGAAAGGCAAAGTGTGGAAACAGGTCAAGGCTCCTAAGCCTTCTGAACAGAAGGAAAGGAGGGTCAAGAGGCAGACTGTACTCACACAGTGCCCAACAAACACAGAAGCCCATGCGGAGATTCCTTCTGTTCCCTCTGGACAAGAAATAAAAATATTTTCTTGTACCCCGGATATACAGGGAAGTCGTGTCCCGGCCAAGGTCCCAACAGCCTCCATGCCACAGGAGCGGTGCTCTGAGCAGCCGCCTGATCCACCAGGTAAAGCACACCCCTTTTACATCCCTAAAGAGGAGCTGATCTCCCCACCTGGTGATGAAAAGGAGCTTTCCCTGTGCACCCTGGCACCCAAGAGGGGTCAGGACCACCACCCTGCAGTGGTGGAAGGGATCCAGATGGCAGGAGAGCAGGTGGGTGATGTAGCCCTCACCCTAAGCCCTGAGAGGTCCTCTATTAGTGAGGATCTGCTTGAGCAGCTGTCGCAGGGCCACCACCAGGTGCCCCTGGTGCAACATTCACAGGTTAGACAGGAGGTACAGCTGGACGCTGAGACTACTGCGCTGTGGACACACCTGATCCCAGATGCCGATTCCCTCTGCTGTGACCCAGGGAACCTGCAGTCAGGTAACATTATTTCTCATAACTACCAGGCAGTGAGTGAGACTGACCTGATTGTTCCTGCCTCAACAGCAGGGTTTCCAACACACCCAGTCCCCCAGAAGGGACAGGGAATGAAAGCCGAGCCGGTTTTCTTACAGCCACCAGCTCAGTCTGTCAGTCTGAGTCTGACCAACAGTGGTTCAGCCAGACTGGAGCTGGATGGTCAAGCCACCCGCCTGCCAGTGCAGGACATCGCAAAGAGGGGTGTCAGAATCCCTGCCTGCACTGACATGGGCCTGGTGGGTCGAAATTCGAAGACTGTGAACTAGCTATCCCAGTGCTGGGGCAGCTCCCTGAACCCCTAGCGAGGGAAGGGGGGAGCGAGCAGGTGTCCTACACCCACACCCAGCGAACGATTGTAAACATGCCGATAGAGGGATTCCTCAATCAGGAAGTGTGCAGGGTGGACCTGAACAGTGAGAATGGGGTAACAATCCCAGATCATTCAGGTGCTCCAGATGACCACTCAGCCGAGGGTCAGGCATGCTCCACCGCTGCACCACCCCCCGCAGGGTTCCTAGAGCACAGGCATGAACAAATCGTAAAAGCAGATGCCCTGGAAATGGAGGAGCAGCATCAGCAGCTGTGTCAGATCTCCCCAGATTTCCAGGATGTTGGTGCCCAAGATGCCACAGGGCATACTGAGGAAGACACCATGTACACGCTGCGCCAGCTTAGAAAGGCGACAGTCACTCAGAAGGAGATGACTGGGATCAGCCACCCGAAAAGACTTTTGGGAGGACTGATTGCTGCCGTCACTGTTGTGCATTTGCTATTTCTGGTAGGTTAGTGTGCTACTGGCACTCTCACCCTGACTGCCCCAAGAAGGCAGGTGTCAGAGATGCCAGAGGGTAGTGACAGACTGTATCGACAGCAGCAAAAGTTGGAAAGCTTAGGGAAAACCCTACAGGCCTATGCAACAGGGTTAAACCTTATCCCCCAACTAGTGGACATGATTGTTGGCGTTATACAGTGGGTTTATGCTTGTGTGCAACAGGCCAGATTGTTGACGCAAGACCTGTTAAGGGAGTTCAGTACCACTGTAGCCAGTCTAGCCATGGCACAAATCCCAACCCACTTGATTCCACTCTTCTCAGTAAAGGAGTATGTGACATTAACCCCATCGCTCATAGCTCACCCAGAAGGTAATCCAAGATTGAATTCGGTTCCAAATCTTGAGATGGGTATGGCTACCAAAGCTATCCATTGGCTGTGTCTAACTGATCCACCAATGAAGGGTGTAAAGCTACTAATGAGCAGAGGGAGGTTAATGAACCCCATGAAGAGCAGGTGGGAAGTAAATGGCTGGTCAGCACAACACATGTAACTGTCACCATGACTTGTGACAGGCATGATACAGCTACCACAATGCAGCTACCTAATCAAACAGTTTTCCTGCAAGTTCCCGAGGAGGCCACAGTGCTCTTGAACTTAACACTGTACTGTCTAGAACCAGACACATAAGACCAAACTTGATGTCGTGGATGCCTTCAGGTGCCACACTATTGAATTGGATCCAAGAAACAGTAAGCCCTGAAGGGGTACAGGTAGTTGGTTTGCTTTAATGGAACAAACCTCCAAACCACCCTGGCAGATGCCCAACACAGGTGTTGTGGTTCATCAGGGGGCTGGGAACAGGAACCGTTGTTATTGTAACACTGCTGCTGGGTAGCTGAATCATGACTGACAATGTACTCTGAATGCTGTACTCTTACATCAAGATGTACTCCGGGTAGCACAAATGAGTCAAAGGTAGCATGTCAAAAGAAAGGAAGTTACTTCTTCCTAAATATCTGCCTACAGAGGTATCAGATATTGACAGTGAACTTCCTGATGTGTAATGCCTTCCTGATGTGTAATCTCCTACTTGTTTATACATACTCCAGATGTTGTTCATCATGTTTGTATCCAATGCTGGTTCCGGTATGAATTCTCGAGGAGTAATGTGGACATTTAAGGTTAATGTTCTAATGACAAGGGACATCACTTAACTCTGTTTTGTTTTGAAGGCAACAACGCCTCAGGACTGCATTCCTAAGTGTCAGGAGTAAGTGACTCATATCTCACCTTGACCAACCAATCAGGGACTGGTAGGGCCGAGTAACCCACGTGGGTCTCTGATGCCCATGACACTTTCAGCCAATGAACAATCTGCAGTTCCTCCAGGTAAAAACAGGCAACACAGAGAGCCTGTAGGAGAACTATTCGTGAAGAAATTCCAGTAGGAGAATTCTAAGGAGAATTCCAGGGCAGGACGGCCCAGGAGCAGAAAGGCTCCCAAGGGCAGGACATTCTCGCAGTGAGCCTCCTGACCATCCTGAGACTCAGCCCGGACAACCACGGAACGGCCAGTGTGTCCGAGTGCCAGAACTTTCCTCTGTTCTAAGAGTCTAGAGCAGAGGTTGCCAGAGAGTAACCAGAGGATCCACCTGAGGTTAGCACCAAGCAGCAAGCCTCGTGAACAGGTCGGAACTGTGGACAGCTGAATCACTATTCAGAACTAGCGCTTCATCAGGGACGAACCGGTCCTCTTCCTGGCCTGCTGGGATCCACAGTCATCTTTTCTCCTGTGCACAAACTCTTGCTAGTTTCAGCCAACACTAACTAGCGAGTCTTCAGAGAGCATCAGCAGCACACCGTCTCAAGCCGCACAGCACAGCCTGGCACGGAGCCAGAGAGCCCACAGGAGATCTGAATCCCCAGAGATTGGATGAGTATTCATTTTCAATGCATTACAGCTCGAGAATTCCATTGTTATCCCAAACAGTTGATATCAATTTAATTCCTAAGAGTTATGTACTTGTTTTGAGTATCTAATGTAGAAGTTGTAACCAAGTTCAATTACGAAACGGTCTAAATGAAATGATATACTGAACGTATGTCCTCTTGATATATGTAACTCTTCTTAACTGACTGAATATATACCTTTTGTATTTTGATAACCCTCTCGATAAGATCTGTTAGGTTTACATGCATATTCTATGTATTAATAAATGTATCCTCATGTATTAGTACCTGTGTGTGTGCGTTGTTTGAGTTATATCGCATGGTTGGATTCTAAAGCCATTGAAAGAATCATTTCGTGATTTACTGCTACGATTAATAATTGTCCCTGTAAATGCCCAAACCCTACAGAACTGGTGCCTCGTGAGAGCACTCTACAATTGACAAAGAATAAGATACCATTTGTTACTTTTCCCTCCCAGTACGGCAAAATCCTTTGCTGAAACTGTTCTCAAAAAGTGTAATGAATGAGAAGAGCTTAGTATTTGTACAGGGGTACCTGTTAAAAGTAGCAGACAATTTTGAAAATATTGTAATTCCTCCTAATTATGCCAGATTCTGATCTACTCCTGGCAGAATATGTCCTTTTTAGCAAAAAGAATTACATTCAACTGGTGGCATGCCAAAGACTATGAAGATTATGACAGTAGTGTACATGTCAACCAGGTGAATATGTATCAGTAGTTGTATGCATTATAAGGCTGGGTGTCCTAAAATATTTAGTAGCCCTTCTATTTCCCTGTTAATTTGATTTATGTCTTTTCTAGGGACATAAATATTGATTGTCCATTCAACTGCCATTATAAATTGTGAAGATTTTTAAATAAAACTCAATTACTATAATTAGGTTACGCATGAACTGTAAATGCATGTGTTTTGTTTAGGTGAATGGGATGTTGGCATTTACAGCTAATACAAAGAGGATTATTCCCTCAGCTTCCAAGTAAACAAATCACCAGTGTGAAATAGTGCATCTTTTTAATGTACTATAATAACTGAGCATAATTTATAAATCCCATATGTACCATGAATCTGACAAAGTATACAAAAAACATGGAAGACTTTCTATCAAAAAGAAACATCATGTTACCAAAAATGCATCAGTTTACTTATTCTGTGTGTGATGATGTTGTCCCCATGCAATGCTCAAGGGAGACAATCTTACAAAAATGTGCCCCTGTGTAAACAACAGAGGCAGATTTCACACGAATATTAAAAAAGAAATCTTCCACAGAGTGATTGCTAATAAATTCCCAAATCAAGATAAAAGCATCATTTGTGATGTTAAACTATATTGCCAGACAAGACTAGACCTCCTATGCATTCCAATTTTCAAATTTTATCCTTGTATGCATTATTGAACCTTTTATTATTGTTATTTTTATCCATACTTGTCACAAACCACACCTTTTTTATCTAAATTATTAAATCCCAAGCTATGCATTTGTACTAACATTAAATCATAAACTTTTAAAGATATCAACATTCATCTATTTTTAGACAGCATTGTACTAGTGCTATACATTTTCTGCTTTTTAGGTATTGATGAATTTAACTATATATATATCAAACTGTCATGCTACATCAAGTGAGGTGTAGTACAAATAAGTGAAGTATAGTGTAGGACGAATCTTAGGAAAAAGTGACCTAACTTTTCTATCATAAATACAAAATCATACAAAATATTTCTTTTTTCAGTATAATCATGTCCTCTGCTCAATGCAGATGATTACCGTCAGGGTTTCTGAAAGAGGTGAGCTGTTGGATACCTGTGTGAAGCCATGAGGAAGGGAATTCGAGCAAAAGTTAATTTAATATTCCAAATCCAAGTCATTAGGCAAGAGAGAAGTCGAAACTAGGTCGGTAGTCAAAGGAGTCGGGTTAAGAATAATAGCACACGCACAAGAGAAAGCTGTTGAAGACTTCTCAATAGTGAGCGTAGGTAAGCCGGTGAAGAGTGTCTAAATATTAAAGAGAGAGAGACGTGGTTGGATAATTAGTTCCTGGATGTGTGTGGATTCTAGTATGCGTGGGAATATCAGGGCATTTATGAGAGAAGGTACGAGTCGTGAAAGTTACATCCTTCAGCTTATCTCTTCATGAAGCCGTTACAGTATGTTATGTTTGAAGGCTTTATAATCATCATTTTATTTTAAGGTTATAATAAACACATAAATAATTAAAGCAACAGAGGCTGTACTTTCTGCCAGGAAAAACTACTGAATTATGCAAGGCATAAAAAATATCAAATAAAATTTTAGGTTTACGTTGGTTCTATTATTTATCTACCAGTAGTACAGCTCTTAAGCTTTCCTTTTTCTTTACTATATTCACATCAAAAGGGCTTGAATTCAATGTTTTTTGTTGCACATGAACATTTTCTGAAAACACAGTATCTGTAAACATCTGCAGGTCAGGCCTTAACAAAGTCATATCAAAAAGCAGGAATGAAATGAATACCCCTTACAGTTTATCAAAAATAAACTGGACTTACTTTTTTATTTGTGTATTTCATATGTAAAGACAGATACCAGTTAATGTTTTCAAAGCTAAATAACATATACATTTAAATATAGAGTACTGCATATGTGCCTTTTGTTTAGTTTTTTATTACAATTTTCATTTAGTTCAAACAATAGTTTTTCTCAGTTGTTTTGAATATATTCTATGATCTAAATTATATAAAATGTAAGCATCATCGGCCATATTATATTGCCAATATTAATTAAATAGGCCCAAAGAAACTAACAAATTCAAAAAATGATTTATTGAACCCCTTAAATGGGACACGCTTTCTACACTTTACAGTATAAAGCTTGTAGTAAACAAAACTATATATCTTGCAAGTTCTGACTGTGCTTACAGGATCATCTTCCCCAATGAATTATAGATTATACAGTATGCAGATAATTTTTAATGGCTATGAGACTTGAACAACAATACGTAAATGATAATTAGTGGGTGACACTAAAATATAAAAAGAAGTAAATCAGTAATTTTTGCATTCATTTCTAATATGCTGCTAAAATCCTTCCATTTGCAATGTTTTAAATGTTTTATAGGTCATTTCAGTGGCTGAAACCTTTGCTTTAGTAAGTCAAAATAATTTTAGAGTGAAGGATTTTACAACCTTTAACATTTATATTGAAATAATCATCATTTCAATTCATCATTGAAATGATTCCCTTTTATTTGCAAAAACATCAGTCATCTTTGATTGTTTAAATTAATTACTTATTAATCAATTACCCTGCAACTCACAACTGGCAACCCACTGAAGCTAAGCAGGTGTGAGCCTGGTCAGTACCTGGATGAGAGACCTCCTGGGAAAAACTAAGGTTGCTGCTGGAAGAGGCGTTAGTGGGGCCAGCAGGGGGTGCTAACCCTGCAGCTCATGTGGGTCCTAATGCCCCAGTGTAGTGACGGGGACACTATACTGTAAACAGGCGCCGTCCTTCAGATGAGACGTAAAACCGAGGTCCTGACTCTCTGTGGTCAAATCCCAGGGTGTTTCTCGAAAAGAGTAGGGGTGTACCCCGGCGTCCTGGCCAAATTTCCCATCGGCCTTTATCAATCATGGCCTCCTAACAATCCCCCTCTATAAATTGGCTTAATTACTCTGCTTTCCTCCCCACTGATCGCTGATGTGTGGTGAGCGTTCTGGCGCACTATGGCTGCCGTCGCATCATCCAGGTGGATGCTGCACATTGGTGGTGGTGGAGGGGAGTCCCCATTGCCTGTAAAGCGCTTTGAGTGGAGTGTCCAGAAAAGCGCTATATAAATGTAAGCAATTATTATTATTATTATTATTATTATTATTATTAATTAATTAATTAATTAAACAAACACTGATCTTATACTTTAACTACTGTATCTGGACTCGTTGGCCCTTAGATACATGAATCATTTAATAGACAGTAAATAAAGAAATCAAAGAATTTGCCAAAATCCAGTAAAAGACTTACTCAGTGTTTGCTAGTTTAATGATGGCTTTCGTCAATAGCATTGGCCACAGTTCTGTTTGACATGTTGTAGCTGGGAGCAATATGTTGTTCTCCTCATCAAAAGGCAGTGTGTCATCTACTGTGATCTTTCTCCAGCACCCCTAGGGGATAAATAAGTTATAGGAAAATTATTATTAACTCTATTATTAAGTTAATAGTGATATGTTCTCCCATCCATCTTTGTTTTGGCTTATATATTTTTAAACAGCATTTAATCATCCACAGACTCCTTGGAAATGCCTGACTACATCTTGCTCATATTCATCATCCACCAAACCCAAGAACATAACTTCTAATAAGCACTGTGAACAGCCATGTTTCAAACAAGATACCCTCAGATACCTAAACAAGAATATTGTTTTTATTATTAAATCAATTATTATTATTTTATTAAAAATTAGGTCTTTTGATGCAAAACAGCCAAGAACGGCTATATACAATACTTCTTTTTACAGATTTCGATATACTGGCTTAGACATTATTCTCTACATGTAAATACAATATTTAGATGTGCAAAAAGGGACAGAAAAAGTGATAAATATTTACTCTGTTACAAGTGTTAAAATTTAGACTGCTATTTTTTTTCACAGAAATAGGCTCACAACTTACAAAGGGACATTTGGACATTTCCTAACCTGCTTCAGAGCTGGGGAAGCCTCCTTGCTACAAGGCCCCAGCGTGCTTTATATATTGTATGTGAATTTTAAGGACACATGAGAGCAGGAAAGTATTCTCAGATTTTACTAAATATGTCCTCATGTTGTACATTATTTTAAAGGATGTAAAGAAAGCATTTCCAAAATTTCTCATTAGTTCTTATTTTATTTTGAATTTCATTCAAATTCTGGCAATAAACATTTCCAAGAATTACAAGATTAAGATGGAAGTCCTAAATATTTGCTTATCAGTGCTGCAGCAAGCAAGAGACAGAATTTCAGAACAGAGAACAACTCCAGCATAACAATATGCATAATATGAAGAGTATGAATGTAGTCCAAGTCTCAGAAGGCTTTTCACCCAGATCAAAACAGAACCTGTCTGATGTTAATTTTGTTCAAATTCACATTGGTAATCTGATTAGAATCAAATTGATTTTTATAGACTAAAATGTACATGTGCTAGTAGAGAACAAAAAACAACATACAAATATAAAAATAAACCAGAAAATCCTTTCTAATCAACAAGTAAAAGGAAATGTGTTTCAAAATCTGTACAATTCTGCTCTACAAATAAAAATGAAATTAAAAAGACCATTTTTTAGTATTATGTTAAGCAAAACAAGCAGCCTTAGTAATATCTTACCTCCATAAGGGCATAAAAGTAAATGCATGGAAAGAAATGAAAGAAATAAAGAAACTAAAGTATAGTAGCACAGGTAAATGTCTGTGAATTATAACCCAATCATCACTATAAATTACAGTAGAAATCCCAGTGGCTTGCTGAACCAGAACCAACTGAAATTACTGTAACAGGGAGCATAAGCACTCATTAAGTCAACAATTTAGAAATCCAGTTGATCAAGTTAGAAAGATGTTAATATCCGACAGGGCCTTCTCCTGCTATGCCCCCAAGCTCTGGAACTCTTTGCCCAAGGATATTAGAGTCACCTTCTCTAAACTCCTTCAAATCCAGACTCAAAACCTTCTTCTTCAGAAAAGCCTTTACTTAACTGGTTCCATTCTTTACCCCTCTGCTCTTCTTAATACCACCTTCCACGGTCTCCTCTATTGTTATTGTTGTATTGTTGTAATTATAATTGTGTCCTATCTTGTGAAATCTTCTTAATTATTGTTGTAGTCTTCTTATTTATTGTTATTGTCTTCCTGTAAAGCACTTTGAGAAGCCACCTTTAAAGGCGCTATATAAAATAAAGTTTATTATTATTATTATTATTATTATTATTATTATTTTTATTATTATATCCACTTTGTTCCACATTTCCTTATACCATTTTGGAATCATTGCCCACCACACTCAACTTCCGATTGCATTACTAAAAACCTTCTTTAGAACTTTCTCAAGGCAGCTGACTGTGTTATTTATTCCAGGCTTTGGACAAAAGCTGTAATTTGCATGACTGTTAACAGCTGCAGAACTCATCATCAATGCCACTGGAAAAAGAAACCATACTAATGAGCCTGAACATACAGTAAAAAAGAAGCTTCATTATGAACATTCAGACCTGTACATACAGTCTTCAGTATACTATGTCATAAATTTATATTAATATATTATTATAATACCAATACTAATACCGATATTCTATTAAAACAGAGTTGTTACTGAGTAGAATAAACCCTGGGTTTAAGAGACTAAAGGGAAAGGGTGTTCATTATTGTAGAATGTCTGTTTAATCATGAATTATGTTTTTTTAGCTCCAAAATGCAAGAATATATGAGAAAAAACATATACTTTATATATATATATGCTTCCTGGGTTTTTACTTTTTTTTGAACAATTAAAACAGCCATTAAAATTGTTCTTGTGGCTTTCTTATCATAAATATACAAGTTCTTCATTTAATGTGTTTAATAAATAAATAAACAAATAAATAAATAGCATCACTTTATTAACCCTTTACAATTTCTTGCATCAGGAATGATCTTTTCGCATACCCCAGCTTGCTCTCCATGAGACACAGACACACAGACAGGGAGAGAGCCTGGGGTCAGAGCGCAGGGTCTGCCATTGAACGGTGCCCCTGGTGCAGTTGGGGTTAAGGGCCTTGCTGAGGGGCCCAACGGAGATGGATTCCTCTGCCGGGTGCGGGATTTGAACCGGCGACCTTCCAGCCACAGGCGCAGACCCTTAGCCACAGAGCCACTGCTTCATACATTACTGTAATTACTGATATTGCTGATTTTTAAATCAACTGTTTGTAGTATTTTTTTTACCTTGCTTTGTTATTTCTTAAGTTCCCTTAAGCACAATTTGTACAAATGTATGTTAAATCTGAAATCCACTAATGCAAAGGCCATTAAATTAACAATTTATTGTAGTAGTAATTATGTTGCTTTTTATGTGAAGGTTTGTGTAAACTTTTATTTTGATTGTTCATTTAGAAAAAACATAAATGTTGAGGGTGATGTATGGAAAAAATAAAAATGCTTAAGAAAAAAAAATTAGCCCAGAATAATAATAGCAAGTAATTTAATAAAGAATTTAATAATTAATAATTTAATAAAGAATAAGAAATAATGTGTTTATTTATAAATTGCTGGTAAGACTGCTATAAGTGCTGTTTTTTTTTTTACAAATTACATAATAAATATTATGATAAGGGTAAGATGGGATCTACACACTTTGTGGAAGGTTCAACAAAGGTTGACATAGGAGATATCTGGCCATGTACTGTACAATCAGCTCATGGTGAGCTCACTTTGCTTTATCATTCAGATCTGTGTGTTTCAAAGTTCGGGGCTCTTTCCAAGATATTCTTGCACTATCCTGTTTGGTCAATAATTTCCTAGGAACTGATACTGATGTTACATTTTTTAAGTTTGCTTTTACTGTATTTTTCTGGCCTCCTCCAATGTTACTGCATTGGCTAAACCTGGAGAAGATAACCTTATTCTGGAGCATTGGACATTGACATCTGAATGACGTGACTAACCAAATGGAGCCAGTGGTGGATGATCACAGTTTAAATGCGTGTGTCTACTAAGGAGAGAATAGTGGAACATGTATCTTCCCTATTGATACATTAAACTTTCCACAAACAGCATCAGTGATATGACTCAAGTTCTTTTAAACATCTCCCGTATGTTGTCCAAGTTTCAGCCCCACACAATAAAGTAGGAACGACGACCGCATGCTAGAGGAACAGCTTGTTTTCAGTTGTATCCTTAAACACTCATTTCCCCAGGCAACCAAAGGTTGAAGATTTCAGGCAATATAGTACTAGATTTCTTCATCATTATCACCCTTCTGTGAAAGATAACTCTCAAGATATAAAAGCATTCTACATTAAGACATTCATTGTGAATACGAATTGGTGACTCTGGGGAATGCCTAGAGATATCTGTTAAGGCACACTGCAGTTTTTCTTTAGTTAAGGACCAGAATCACTGGAGGCTAAATAATTTACCCTCCATTCACCATCAAATCAGCTGCACTCTAGCAGGGAGCTTGCCTGTTAGCAAATCAAGCTCTATAATGAATCCATTGGTGAAAATTACTGCACACTTCATTGTGAAGCAGGTGTAAGATGCTGATGAATTTAGGAGGCATTACCCCAGAAGGATCTTTTTAGAGTGCCTCTTGATCCAGAGAGTCAAATGTTTTTTCAAACAACACTGTTCAAATGTCAAGTCAAACAACACTAAGTAGAGATGTTAGTGTTACTCCTGATATTTTTCCTATAATTGATTAATCTAAAAAAAGACCCTCTTGTTGGCTTTGCTTCTTCAGCAAGAGTAATAAGATGATTGGGGAGAATTTATGTAATCATCTTGAGAACAATAGGCTAGAGAGTGATCCGTCTATAATTTCCACAGAAATTCCAGAGAAATTTGGATCCCTTTCTTGAAGACTGTCACTATGATGGCATCTTTGAAGTCATCTCTAGTTGACTCTAGAGCTTTAGGATGACAATCTGGAGATGTAGTGTTAGCTTCTGTCCACTGTGCTTAAATATTTCAATTTAAATTATAGCTCTTCCTACTGCTTCTTCATTTGTGGGGTGACTTTCATCACATCCTTAAGGATCAATACGGTTCCAAACTGGTCTCTTATGTTGTGGGATTAAACTGAATATACTGTTCCCAATAGACTGTGAAATATGGTGAGATGAGAAGATCAAGTTACCCTTTACAATAGGCTTCTAAATATTGGTTATACCCCACTACTCAATTTAACATATGTCCATTTTTTCATAAGAGGTTCAATGGAAGGTTTTCCATGGTCTCACATCACTAACATATTCCTAAGATCAACAAAAAAAGAAACCTCAGTCTTTAAAAATAAAGATGACAAGCTTCTTTCAGTTTATCTGTAATACCTCTCTACTATCTACTATTAAACTGCTGATTGGTATAACGGGTTAGAAGAGATATGAGCAAACTCTGAATGTACTGACAGGGTGTTTATTACCAATCCTTCAGTATGACTGTTGACAGCAATGCCTGAAAAGAATTGAATGTGGCATGGGCCTTAATATAAAAATATACTTGTTACGACCCCAAGTGTCTAGGGGTAAAGGGGTGTTACATTTAGGATAATTATTTTGGAAGCAGGTGGGCTCTGGTGAGGGACTAGGAAGCGTGATAACAAAGGTGGGTGCAAAAGTGATGATTTTAAGTTACTTACCATCCAAAAGAGTTTCACCACATATTTCCCATAGACATTGTACAGTGGTATGTGGCCTTTCACAACCTTACAGAGTGAAAAGATATGCTCCCAGGGCTTCCACGAAAGAACAGAGGGATCTGGTGAACCCTGCTTTTCCAGATATGGTGCATTTCCATTGCATATTTTCCAAACAGTGTAGATTTCACTGATAATCCATCTTATAAGCTAGAAAAAAAATATTATATATATACTCATTTTGTACATTTTGAACACACATCAAAACAACAGCCTAAATGAATTAATGTGAATTGCTTAAAATTTAAATTTTGAATGTACTTAACCCTTGTCCTCTTTTTCACCGTTAAACTGAAGATAATTTTGCATCAATGCAGTTTTTTAAGTGTGAGACAAATTTATCCTTGAAAAACACTTGGGAACACCACGAAATCATTTCAGTGATTGCACTGTTTTTTGTCTGAGATTCTCAAAATGAACTATTTAGCATCTTACAATTAGAACATTACAATTCTTGTAGACTTAGAATGGTGTTTTTCTATGCTAAGCATAAATTGAATCCTGGACAATTAGCATAACATTCACTTGTCATCTACAATACATTTTTACAATTACGTTGTACTCACAAATATTTATTTTCAAAGAAGTCACTGCTTATTAGCTAATGTATATTGTATTATTATGTTACAATATGTTTAAAAATTCAAATACATAAGACAATTCTTATGAATGGCTTTGACAGATGGTTAATCAACGTATACAAGTTATGCATAGTCACGGACATGACAGTTATGAGTTAATCCAACATGAAAAGGTGACTATATGATAGGTGATCACCTACCATACGTAAAGATCATCCCATAACCCTTACTGCTTTTAGGGGGGAGAGACAGAGACTCTCCTCCCCTACATTCCGCCAATGATGGCAGCACACAACTCTTTTCCCTCAGTGAGAATACACAAACAATAAACCCCAGAACCCCATTTTGAGCAGTGTTACACAGGTAAAGTAATTTCAATAACCATTTGAGAAACAAAGACTAAAGGCAGATAAGGGTCTTCCTAGAAAAAGTATTATTTAGCTTAGCACAGAAAAACACCATTCTTAAATGATGACAACTGCCAAAAACACCACCAGGGAGTGCTTCTGGATATTTATAGTAACTCTTGCCAAGACTATGATAAGAAAGATTTGAAGCAGCCTAAATGATGTGCCATGAAAATAATTTGAAGTACAAAACAAAATGTAGTTTCCAATGCTGAGGCTGCTATACAACACTTACCTCACTACCGATTAAATGTTCATTTGCAGAAACAAGGTCAAACCAGGATTCATTGTCTACAACAACAGGAGTCTGAAATAGAATTAGAAATTAATGAGTTTTTGAACATCACACTTTCTGTACAAAGCTCTAAAATATAATGCTATTTTGATCCACAGTTATTATAATACAGCTATAATTTAATTTGATAAAACCTGTCAAACAACAATGAATTAAGTGAATTAAATGCATAAGAATGCACAAAGATATGATTGAATATACAGTATCACATATATGATGAATGTCATTATATGAATATCATTACAAATCGAAATTTCGGAACATTGTTCTACAAATGAAACTTTTTAGAAAAAACATACTAGAAGATACTGTCCTCTGTTATTTCAGTCTCAAAGTGATAAACCTTATACAGTGGATATAAAAAGTCTACACACCCTTATTGAAATTGCAGGTTTTTGTGATGTAAACCCAACAATCAAGATAAATCATGTCAGACATTTTTCCATCTTTAATGTGACCTTGCAACCAAAAAAATTCAAGAGAAAAACAAATAGATAATTATTAGGAAAAATAATTGAAATAAAAAAAAACCCTCAACTAATACTTTTTCTGGAAGCACCTTTTGCATTTATTACAGCAGTAATTCTTTGTGAATACGTCTCTATCAACTTTGCAATTTTATCCAACTCTTACTTGCAAAAAAGTTCAAGGTCTTTCATATTGCCAGGGCATCTCCTGTGCACAGTCGTCTTTAGGTCCACAGGTTTTCTACGGGATTGAGCTCTGGGCTCTGACTGGGCCATTCCAAGAGTTTGATCTTCCTTTTCTGAAGCCATTATCTTGATATTTGGAGCTAGTCTTTATCCCATCTATCTTGACTAGAGCCCCTGTCCCAGCTGAAGAGAAGCAGCCCCAAAGCAAGATGCTTCCACCACTATGCTGCACAGTAGGTATGGTGTTCTTTGGATGACATGATTAATCTTGATTTCTGGCTTTACATCACAAAAACCTGCAATTTCAATAAGGATATGTAGACTTTTTATATCCACTGTATATTAAAACGCATTGAACTAGAAAAATAACATCACTACCTTGTTTAACATAAATTCAGAAGGACGCTTCCATGTATAAACCTTCAATGACTGAGGCAGCTCGATTTTCCCTTCTGGGTCTTCAAAATACTGCTACAAAAAAAAAGTTCTCACAGTGTGACTGAGTATACTGTTGGCTTGTTTCATCGGTTTTATAAAAAAAACCAACTATCTTTGTACACTGAATGTCTCTGTTTAAATAGTATAAGTGTGTTCTTTCAAATCTTAAAACCAAAGACCTTTATTTTTAATCACATTTTTTTAAATCAGTTTCTTAATTTTGCAATACAAATAGAAGAATTAAATTATAATATGCAAATATCTTTAAAGGCAAACACCTATATGCTGTACATACTGTAGCTTGTCACAAGCATACCAAATCATTTCAGGATATGGCATTAGAATAGTGATATATATAAAAAAGAAACATGCATGTGTGGATAAATACTGTATGTTTGACTGAGGTTACATTTTCTGTGACTGCAACTGAGTATTACTTACAATGCAGGGACTTTTTCCAGATTTCTCCCGATCTTTGGATCCTTTTGTTCCTTCCCATTTTTCTGCATTTATATCTGTTTCATTCCATTCAGGCCAGATAGGAAACCTTCCTTTTCTTGGTTCATTTAATCCTTCAGAAGCACTGGTGATCATAGATGATGCCCTGTATTCCACAACAAAACTTATAATAGCAATAATGCATTCATGAATAATTCATTATGTTTTAAGAATCACAAACTTATTCTTTAGACAAATGTTGTCCAACACAAATTGTTTTCATGAGAATTCAAGATTAAATGATGGAGTTTGAATCAACAACGTAATATTTGTACTATAGCAGGAAACTTAATGGAGACATGGTCTCTTTATTGTTGAAGCTTAGTAGTGAATTGCACAGTTGTTGATGATGATATTGCATTCAACACCAAAGAATACGATTTTACTGAAAGCAGGGATATTGGGGATGTTGCTCATATCAACCTGTAAGGAAGTATTCCTGCTGAGCAAAAGGGTGGTCCCACCTATACCTATAGAAAGAAAACAGTTACCCACAATGATTCAAAATTCACATTGCTTAAATTCAAATAATATTCGCTACTGTGATTGATTTCAATACAGTAGTGTTAATGATGCTGGCTTTTTACACTGGAATATTAAAACGTGTTTTCTGAAACAGATACAGATACAGCCATTCTGAATGCTCAAAACATAATGCACAACACTGCAAATAGCATACTCCATTTCACCACATTGTAACCTGCAGTACCCTTTTATTTTTTTCAAATATACCAGATGCAGAACTGCACTACTTTGTAAAACTGCCAGGTGGCATAGTAACTGCTTAATGTGGCATGTGGAGGAATTCTGGACTGTCACGCAAAACGCTTCAGTTTGAATCCCAGCCAACACCTAGCCCCATGGAGAAAGTCTTTGTCCCATGATCAGTCTTATTTATGTACTATATTAAAATTTTTATTAATTTCATACATCACAGAATGTTAAAGTAGGGCTATTTTACAAAGCAAGATTACACAGCAGGGTATATAAAAATAGTTTATTCTAATAGGCCGTTGTGAACATGATGTTTTTTGCATTACAAAATCCATATTTGTCTTAATGCTAATTTAAGTCAATCGTAATAAGGAAACAGATACAGTAACTTTATTTGAGATTTTAATTATAAAATATATTATAATATTTATTATATAAGAGCGAATCAACATAAAGGGTAATGAAATGAAAGGGAAATGAAAGCAGTGTTCTCACTAGAGTTCAACCTGTGGTTAGCATGCAGCCCTGTGATAAACTAGTGCACTACCTTAAGATCAATTGCAACAAACTTGGCCATTGAAACTAGTCCGCAGATCCGTACTAGACTTGTTCTTAATTGCAAGGAGCCCAAAGTTAAAGCAGAACACTAGAATGTTCCCAAATATAGTGGCAATAATATTGTCATTAAGTAATGAACACATGCATCCGTCGATTGAAAATCAATGTAATATTTTAATAAAATTGCTTTCTAGTCTCATCACAATTATTCATTATGCAGTTTATTAATAGATGTTTTTATTAATAAAAGTGTAATTGATAAATAAAGCATATAATGTCTGCTTTTATTAGTACTACAGCTAATGCATGTAGAGCCGATATGTACTATCGGTATTTTTTAAATACCAAACGGTAGTGAAGAAAACTGAAATTTAGGAAACACTGGTTTCAGGGTGAAAGTCTTAAAAGCATTTTTGTCACATCTGAGCGTTAATTTAATAGACTGTTTTTATTTTTTTATTGTGATGGGACTCTATGCTTTCTCAGGGGAAGGCTAGAGTACATTCAAAATCTTAAGCTGAAATATGTGCTAAACACCACAGGTAAAACTTTGTTGTTCCTGCATATTTCTAACGTTTCTAGAACTCAGATGAAGCAAAATAATTGTTTTAACTAATAACAATATAATATATAACTGAAACAATATAAGTATATCAACTATTAAGAAAAAAAAGGGCAGAAAAAAACATAAAACTATAATTTAGATTTTACATTTCATAATTTAAAAATATACATAGTGTTATTAAAATTAGTATTTAAAACTAAATGCTGTAGACATGTAAACAACTCATTCACAATTTATATTTAAGGGCATACTCTTATTTTAATATTTGACATACTGTGACACATAAATTTACATACATAAATTTATCAGAAATGTAAATATAGTTTATATATTCAGTTGAGTAAAAAAAAAATAAACTTTGATTTGACTGGGAAGGAAGTGAACCTTAGATCTTCTCAGTAGCAGGAGAGCATTTAACCACTGTACCCAAGTGCCACTTGGGTGCAACATGCAACATTAAAAGACTATGAGCATTCCATTGTCCATAACAACAATAAAAAATGATTCAAAAATAACCACAGGTGATATTTTCAGCTACCAAAATCTCTTTAGTTACATGATTCCATATGAACAATTCCTATTAAGTATTAATAGTCCTACAATTTTTTACAACAATAACAAAAAGTACAATATTCTTAGAAAATGTTAAAACATTATAGCTTTTTATAAAGTATACTGTATAAACATTATATAGTTAGAACGAGCACGTCAAAACTTTTATGAAATAACCCCAGTAAGTTAGTTAAAGACTTTGATGCAGAAAATTATTATGAAGAAGATGGAATACTGTTGTACTCTATTTTTTTAGCTACCACTACCAGTGACTGTATGTACATCAGGTATAATATATTTATATTAATAAATTAAATATAGTTTATGACATTCTAGATGCTAAACTTGTTTTTATTTTCAGCTACCAAAATTTCCCTTTAGTTGTATAATTATATATTAATGCTCGATATTAAGTGTATTTAAAGATGCACAGTAGAGAAACATTAATAATAATTGCTTACAATTATGTAGCGTTTTTCTGGACACACCACTCAAAGCGCTTTATAGGTAATGGGGACTCCCCTGCACCACCACCAATGTGCAGCACCCACCTGGGTGATTAAATGAAGCAATTATTCCACTAACATCTAACGCACCATAAGATCCACTTTTGACAGGTGAGTCACACAATGTACTGTGCCGAGGTACCACAAACACAGTAATAAGAATTGACAAGCATTCTGAGTGGCTATAACTGTATCACCTTTTAACAAAATAGGTTGTGCCAATTAATATAAATACAGTTAAACATTATCAAAGCACACTTTAGTTATTGGCAACCCTTTTTATGAATTTAAGTAATTCTAAAATAACTTAAATAATGTACACCTGTAGGCCAAATCAGCAATGACAGATGTCTAAAACCCATTCAAAGCACATTTTCCTCAGTCAAACTTAAAAGCCCAAGAGATATTTCAATGGCTTTAATCTCAAATGATTAACCTGCAATGATTAAAGTTTAATGGTACTACAGTGCATTGTAACCTCCCCTTTTAAAGGCTAGAGTTCTGGTGCTTTCCAAATTCACTGCATATTCTAAGCCATGTTTGTCTAAGAACTGTAACCATACTATGACTTGTTAAATGAATCAAATATTTACTTTCATCAGTTCTAAAGGAATTATTAAAGAGTGCTTATAGGAATTAATTTCTGCATTTTTATATCCATAGATCATGCAGTGTATGTCCATATCCAGAGATCTACTCTTCAAGAAACATCCATTTTACAATATACAACTGGATGTAAAGAAGAAGAAACAGCCGAATCTCTAACAAATACACCAAAAGTTGTACATTACTTAAAATATATATGACACATAACTGATGAAAACTTTGATTAACTTAAAAAAGCTGACGTCTACAAGCACTCACGGACAAAAAGCAGTTCGCATTTTCATGCTTTAATCTGTGTCACTAACATAATAATTCCTTGATCCCATAACTTACTGCCATAAGTGGCAATGGGACAAACCCAGGGGCTGGACTTTCAAGGCGATGTTCTGACAAGATGTACACTGTGTTTCTCTGAAACTGTTTGAATAGATCTATTGCAATATCAAACTCTAAATTTTAACTTCATGTGACAGAATCAGCATGCAGAACAGTAGCACTGACATGAAGACCTGAGGAAATCAGGCAATGAAAACTAAAAACAAAAAAAAACAGTCTCCCAGCATTATATCTGCTTGTCAGTCCTTGAGAATCATTTTATTAGGATTTCCTTTATAGGTCTTGTCAGATTCATATCCTTAGCTGAAAGGATGTGCAACAAGTTGAATGTACTAGTAGTTTTGTACATCTCCTGCTCTTTACTCTACTGTAATTCAATAATTTACTGAAAAAACAGGTTCATTAATATAATATCTAGACATAGCAGTGTACATTTCCATAAAATATCTTTAGATAACAAAAATATAACCATCAGTACCTTAATATAGATTATTAAAGAAAACTGAATAAGCAAGATCTCCAAATTGAGGTAAGTTTAGAGTTTGCAGAGCTTTGAGCAAAGTTTGAGCAAATTAAATTCATATATTGATTGTATAGCTCATAATGCAAATACATACAAAATACAGAATCACCAATAAAAAATCACTCTTGCACTTCATCAAAATTCCAGTTACTGTAGTTAAATAGCTTGCAGGTCTCTTTGGAATACTAATATTAGCTCACATTGTTTAAATGTGGGCTGACATTTAAAAAAAAAAAGACTGACTTGCAACACAACCAGCCCAAGTGAAATGACCCAAATATGTCCAACATTGCTTGAGTAAATTTATCTTCATTCTTTACCACTATTCACACTATTTAATATATCCTAATGTTAAAATGTTTGTCTGCATACAGGCGAGGGACAATGCTCTATTGTTTTAACAAACCAAGATCACATCGACACTTTAATCAGTAAAAGGATGAAAGATAATTTAAAGGGTAATGTGTATTTTTCTTTTTTTGATCCACTCTCCAGATCCTAGGTACAAGGAATAAAAGTACATCTTTATGTATTTGCTTTTTCATGTTCTCTATAATCCCACAACTCACCACTGAAAATGCATTTAGTTTTATAATAATAATAATTAATAATTGCTTACACTTATATAGCGCTTTTCTGGACACTCCACTCAAAGCAGCATCCACCTGGATGATGCGACGGCAGCCATAGTGCGCCAGAACGCTAACCACACATCAGCTATCAGTGGGGAGGAGAGCAGAGTAATGAAGCCAATTCATAGACAGGGATTATTAGGAGGCCATGATTGATAAGGGCCAATAGGAAATTTTGGCCAGGATGCCGGGGTTACACCCCTACTCTTTATGAGAAATGCCCTGGGATTTTTAACGACCACAGAGAGTCAGGACCTCGGTTTTACGTGTCATCCAAAGGACAGCGCCTATTTACAGTATAGTGTCCCTGTCACTATACTGGGGCATTAGGACCCACATAGACCGCAGGGTGAGCACCCCTGCTGGCCTCACTAACTCCTCTTCCAGCAGCAACCTTAGTTTTTCCCAGGAGATCTCCTGACCAGGCTCACACCTGCTTAGGTTCTGTGGGCTGCCAGTTGTGAGTTGCAGGGTGATATGGCTGCTGTTTTGCTGCTGCTGTACTTCTTGAATGATAATTCCTGCTTACTTATACAGACTAAAGCATGTTCTTTCCTACATTTGTTCTTTAAAAAAAAAAACAGAATGCAACAGCAATATTTAAGATCTTTTTTAGACATACTGTATAACAGTATAATGCAATACATTTTATGTAATCCCATTGCAAAAGCTGGTATGGATGGTCACCAGAATTAATCGATTTTTATTCAATCAGTAGAATGTCCTACTTTGACATTCATTGTAAGATCTAAAGATTTGTTTTAGATATGAATGCAATGCTTACATCTGTCCTGTGAAAATTTCCTTGCTTTCACTGAAAAAAATGGCAAGAACAGACCATGATGGAACCACATCATGTATAAGAGCAGGTAAAATGAATGCATTTTGGTGTACCATCAGAGTGCTAAATTCTCTTCCAGTTTTCTGCAAGTAACTGTAAGTGCTGTCTGTGTACACACAAAAATTATAGTTAGGACATCAAAACACAAAGTGACAATATTTTTCCCATTATTGACGAAACGTGTGGATTCAATCCAACTTTGAATACACTGCCAATTGGGAAATCCAAAGCCAGCATTCAAAATCGGTTTTCTGCTTTTAGCATATTGATAGTGTTCTGTGAACATATCATAAGATGCCTGTAGTTAACTGAATAATATCATGATGTAACATTCATAATGATTTTCAGCTGAAGAATGCACGTTATGATTTAATGTTGGGCATTCCTTTGGAATACCAGGCCTAATTTTTACTATAAGGAGATAATGCACCACAGTCTACAACCACTAATTCTTTGCTTGTTCATGTACTGTTGTATTGTTCTCCTATGAAGAGATGTCAAACGATTCTGAACAAATTAATCTGTAATGACTTTATCTATTAGAATACCTTGGAACTTTTGAAATCAGCTGTCCTAGACAGTACATGAGTATATGACAACGTAATCTGAGATCCAGTAAATAAATGCCTAAAAGGTCCAGTGATCCAGAGTCAAATTTGGGGACTTCCTAGATGTTCTGATGACTATACGATTTTTACACAGCTTTTAAAAATGTTTTTTTTCCTTTTGCAGAGTTTCAGGAGTCTCTTAAAATTGAGTTCTGTATTGTACATATAACTGGTAATCCTTAATAACACAGCTGTTCAACTGTTTTTGCAACCGTTGTTTAACTTTATCATTTTGGAATTAGTTTCCGTTGCTTTATATTCAATTCTTTGGTCTTGCTAGTCAACTTGTTGCCGAATCTTCTTATGTTTCGTTATGAAGTCTAATGACAGTTCTCAATTTTTAGATATATAATATCAACAAATAGGACAGTCACAAAAGGAGCTGGAAACTTTTGTTGGAAACAAGTAAAAGTCAAATAGAGTAAGTGTTGTTATAATGAAATTAAAATGAGCGCGTATCATGGCGATACTATTACTAGGTTATTTCAAGATTCGTGATACAGGTGCTGTACCTTATATTAACATGAGCTTACGTATGCAGTGAAACACGAATTTATATACTGTACGTGCTGTATTATTAAGTAATGTTGATTGCGTAAGTGACAGCATAATAACAAGAAAAACGAAATCCTAAAAATATCGTTAGCAATACCGTGGAAAGTGATGAAAAAGTTCTTAATATAAGCACAATTTAAATTACTATTAATGCATGGTGAGAGGCGTGTTTTGTTGCGAAAAAGTAATTTGATCTAAGTTATTACAGAGTAGTATTAGCAAAGTAGATTACCAATCTTACTCTTTATGCGGTGTCTGTCCGTGAGATGAATTCACTCGGTTTGAAGAAGCCTCTTTTTTCTTTGGCGGTTTCGACATAATAAACACAGTTTGGTTCAAAATGAAGAGAAAACCCCAGACGAAGTAAAACACTAATATGTTCTTCAGCTGCTTTCGACTCTGCTACACAGGAAGTTTGGTACGTTCCTAAGCAACGCAAATCTACAGTTTGGGGTAGCCGGAGGGAAGTAGGAGCCAACTGGGTCTCAAACACCGTCGTTCGTTTCCTTTTTTGGAAGAGATCTACAGCGGAAAAACACAAATCGTTTAACGAATACACATAATACAAAACGTGCCGTCAGAAAAAAAGGGAATGTTAAAAAGACAAATAAATCCGGAAACGGAACTGTTGGGTTTATTCAATATTGAAGAGAAAAACAGAAAATAAATACAACTATGAAAAAAAAACAATAAAACAATTGGCAAGAATAGACAAAAACCTTGTCATATTTCCGACATATGCTGTCATAAAATAAATCTTTTTTTCTTAAATAAGCCTTTTCAGCTTTAATTAAAGGATTATCAGGTCGTAAATAGTGGGCCTAGTGAAATAGTGAAAAGTTAACAAAAAAAATCTGAGCTCCTCTCACTGAGTATCGCTGTTGAAATGACCTCGTGGAATTTAACGACAGGGTCGATAGAGTTGTTTCAGAAACTATGGTAGAGAAATATATGTAAATCAAGTTAAAAGCAGATATATGTTCGCTACGTGTCTTTGAAAATAATATACCGAAAAGGGTCAGCAGCAACAACAACAACAACAATAATAATAATAACAATAATAATAATAATAATAATAATAATAATAATAATAATAATAATAATAATGCACCTTTCCAAACCCAAGAAAACTGTGCATAGTGATGAAGAAAAATAAAAAAGTACAATAAAAAATAAAAAAATAAACAAGAGCATATTACAGGTTTATACAGATAGAATGTAAGGCATATATACAGTAGTTAAACGTTGAGTTTTGAGTGTGGATTTGTTTAAAAAGAATCTGAGAATTTATCTGTTGCAGAATTGTTGAAATGACCACATGGAATTTAAGGAATGGGCCAATAGATGTTTCAGAAACTTTGGTAGAGAAATACATGTACAGTACAGTATATCAGATAGAAAGCAGAGATATGTTTGCTACATGGCCTGGAAAATAAAATTCATGAAAGAGATAATTTCTGATGGTCATTGGTCAACACAACCACCAATAATAATAATAATAATAATAATAATAATAATAATAATAAGCAACTTTCCAAACCCAAGAACGTCGTGCCAAGTGATGAAGAAAAAGAAAAAAAGGTACAATAAATAAAAAAATAAATAAGAACATACAGGGTTATACGGATAGAATTATATAAAATTCTGGACATATTGCATCTTGCTGTCAATCCTCAATGTTACAAATGCATGACCCTGGCCACTCGGCATTCGACATTGATAGAAATTGCCTAATGAAGGAATTACTGTATTTCAAAGGTGAACATCTCAAATGTCTTAAAAGACATTACAGCAGCCATATCACCCTGCAACTCACAACTGGCAACCCACTGAAGCTAAGCAGGTGTGAGCCTGGTCAGTACCTGAATGGGAAACCTCCTGGGAAAAACTAAGGTTGCTGCTGGAAGAGGTGTTAGTGGGGCCAGCAGGGGGTGCTCACCCTGTGGTCCATGTGGGTCCTAATAATAATATTAATAATAATTGCTTACACTTATATAGTGCTTTTCTGGACACTCCACTCAAAGCACTTTACAGGTAATGTTTTACGTCTCATCCGAAGGACGGTATAGTGATGGGGACACTATACTGTAAACAGGCGCCGTCCTTCGGATGAGACGTAAAACCGAGGTCCTGACTCTCTGTGGTCATTAAAAATCCCAGGGCGCTTCTCGAAAAGAGTAGGGGTGTCCTGGCCAAATTTCCCGTTGGCCCTTACCAATCATGGCCTCCTAATAATCCCCCTCTATGAATTGGCTACATTACTCTGCTCTCCTCCCCACTAATAACTGATGTGTGGTGAGCGTTCTGGCGCACTATGGCTGCCGTCGCATCATCCAGGTGGATGCTGTACATTGGTGGTGGTGGAGGGGAGTCCCCATTACCTGTAAAGTGCTTTGACTGGAGTGTCCAGAAAAGCGCTATATAAGTGTAAGCAATTATTATTATTATTATTATTATTATTATTATTATTATTATTATTATTATTATTATTATTATTATTTTAACCAAATATTTCATGCAGGGCTCAAAAGACAGAAGAGGATCAACTGTGACTCCCAGATTGCTGACTACCTCTGGTGCATGGAAGAGGAAGCCATCCACCATTACTGTGAAGCTCTCCAGCTTTTTCAACTGACATTTGCTATCCACCAGTAAAATTTCTGTTCTGTCACTATTTGGTGACAAATTGGTCAGATGGGCCATGGCTCATCTAGCCTTTTCTGACTCCTGTTCCTTCCCCAGACTCTTGCAGGATTCAATTAATTTCAGCAAGGGACACACCTCCTTTCCAATCAGTGCCAACCCTTCTGCCGGGTGCTGTGCAGCGTGCAGCATGTCAGAAGACGAATGTCTTGAATAGTGGGGATGGTCAGAGTACCATGACCTCCCTCGTGCTCTCTTTGTGATATATGAGTCACTGTTATAAGAAGAGATAAAAAGAAAAAAAAATCATTTCCACACTGAGAATATGCAAAAAACAAACAATCGTTAATAAAGAAAGGTTATCTGGTAATCAGTTACACTCTACAATTTCTGATTGATATTATATTGACTAATTAGCCTAGTTGCAGAGTCCCATCCATGAAAACTCATCACAAACCAATGTGGACTTAAATGAATCATTCACCCTACAGCCCTGATTTAGCCAAGAGTGACTGTTATTTGTTCTGACATCTGAAGTCTGTGCTTCACGGTACACAATTTCAATATTATGATTCTTGGAGTCCACCATTGACAAGTGGTTAAAGGAGCAGAAGAGTTCTATTATTACTGAGGAATTGCTGTTTTGAAGGACAAATGGGAAATGAAATGCACTGAAATGATGGGTTATCACAATGAGAAATAAAGCCAGTAAGGTATCTTCCTAGGTTGCAAAACATGCTTACTGTGTAGTGTGGTCTTATATAATGTCAATATATATATAATATTCAATGTATAATAATTGAATGTTTTAAAACACCTTTATAAAAACATACTGTCAGCATGACAAATGAACATCACCATGACAGCATTCAGACATGCCTTTTGGTGAAAGTATACTGATGTAAACTGACAGGGAATGACTCCTGCCCATTTGAGCAGCAGGTGTATTCACACAATAGAATAATTGTAGAAATACCTGCATATGAGTAAAAAAATAAAACATGATGTAAGAAAACCTGAATATGGATTTAAATCTACAATGAGAAATGATTTTTGTACAGAAGCCAATTCAATTAAATGTATGAAACGTTTCTGTGTTGTAATGAAACAGCTTGTTTCAGAGGGTTCCAAAGATGTGTAGGCACAAAACACACCAGTGCTGCCTGGCTCTAGGCATAGTTAAGAGTGATACACTAAACCCTAAATACTGACAGGGGCTCATAAAGGCCACCTTCACAAGACTCCTAGACTAGCTGCTCACTCATGAAAGAGCACCTCCCTACAGAAGATGGAACATGCTTTCATTAGAGCTGAAACCAAGCTCTTAATTCCACAGTGCAGCATCCCAATATTGTTGCAAAACAGGAATTTTGCTGGTGAATTATAAGGATGAATAACTGATGACTCAGGAAGTACAGTCCAAGTCCAGCAACAGAAATGAAAGAGACCAAAGCTCAGTGGGACAAAAATAGCAGACAAGCAGAAAACAATCGTCCTAGAGGAAAGTGGGCCATTACATTAGCTGTTCTTTCCTCTGGAACTCCCCAAAATGTATAAGCCTACCCTTGAGAACATCAGAAAATTTAAAAAGGAGATATTTAGCTAATTTGGTTCCCACTACCTAATTTGCCTGAGGATCTCATCCAGCCATTTGCTGTAAGAAGCTCGGGGTCACCTTCAAAAACATGGCATTCTCAGTTTGATAGTGACTCAAGGGAGAGAGACCCCAGCTCTCTGCTGAACGGAGAACGGCACACAGTGGCCACACCCTACAGTACCCATGCTGTTACTGATACAGACATGTTAAGGTCTCTTGTTTCTACGTTTGACATGTGGTGCATTGATTGTTTAATTAGTAAATTAGTAAAGGGCTGAAAGCCACATTTTACATGGGGCTAATTTATTTGGTTAGTCTGGAACAGTATATACAGGAGCTTAGAGTATTATTGGATGCTGGACTAGTTTAGAGCAGGTTTGTGTTTCATGTGAACATAAGATTTGTCTTAATAAAGTCTCTTTTGCACAACATTTTGCTGTTTATCCTGATTTCAAGGTGCTCAGGCTCAGGCCTCAAGAGACACTTGTTTAGAGGGAGGCCTATCATGATATTATATTGTAGCTTTCTAGGAGAAGGTAGGCCTGACATGAAATTGAAACCCACTCATTTGTTTCCAGGGCAAAAGCAATAGCTCATACGCAGAAGGGTCCCCAAACCCACTGGCATGTAGGAGTCTTAAAATTTCAGGGACATATGCATTCTTATAAATGTGTACAGAATTCATCCCAACAATGGCTTTCACTATTACTGAATTTAGTGCTGGCTGGAAAGACTGTATGCTTTGTTGCTGAGAAGTTTTCAAGGGATCCTAACAGAAAAAGCGGGAATGTGCCGTATACTGTAACTTCTACTTCTACACATGTGCTATATGCAATATGTATTGGTGGTATAATGACTTACACTAAATATTTTCAGTTTTAAACAGGCTAAACATTCAAGCCACACAACCCAGCTATGAGGGACTGCATCTGGCAGTAAAAAAAGGATAGTTGAATCGTTCCACGACAACTGCTTTTCTGAATAAAATGCAGAGCTCTCTTTGTGTTGTAGCTAAGGAAATATTTAATGTTTGTGTCACAATAGTGACCATCTGTAGGTAGTGTAGTTTAATAGTGTAGCTATGTTTAAGGAACTAGGACCTTTCTCCCTGCACAAGTTCTCAGATCCACCAGAACCACCAGTGCACTCACAGGCCAGCACAGGAAGGTGCTCTTTTATTCCTCTAGCAATTACAATAATATACTGTTCTACTGTCTACTCAAACAAAAGAACAAAAATAAAAGTATTCACAAAGGACAGCAAAAACCCCCAAAACAAATTAACATCATTGGCCCCAATCCGAAGAGCAAAGAAAGAAAAAAAGATCCCAGGAAAAACTAGTTACATAATGCACAGTTCTCTCTCTCTCCATTCTTTGCCATGTCCTTACAAATCCAGTCATTGAGTAAAAAATGCCAAAACTCCAGTGCCAGGGTCCTCTCCATGATATTTCCCTCTGTCCTCCCCATGAATACTCCCTCCAGTCTGGCAATCCATCTTCAAAAAACAAAAACCCAGAGCAGTCTTTCAATTGTCTCACTTGAACTTCTCATGTCTTATTAGTCAATGAGCTATGTGTTTCAATATACCTCCTGTGCAAACCACAGCAGGGGAAGAAGAGAGCACCCAAGACCCCAGGCCTCTGCTGACCTATAGTGTCTTCTTTCTGGCCAGAACTCCAGGATTGTCCAGGAGATTATGGAATGTAGACAGATACAAACAATGCAGATTTCCAGGTTACATGGCCATCCTTCCTTTCACCATTGTCTTTTCTGGTTTTAACATGCTTAGTACCTCACATACAGTATCTAATGTGTCACCCCTGACTTTGTGATAACTGGTACTGTAGGTGTCTAGGCAAACAATATCACTCAATCTGATGTCTGTTGTAGTGTTTGCTCTAGAAATAAAGGAGGACCTTAAGAGGAGAGATAAGCAGACAGAAATTCAGAAAACACCATACTGTACATGACAAAGGCACTGGCCAATATACAGTATGCATAATATAGCTCCCAAGCCTCTGCCCTACTTTCACTTTTGTCACCCCATGACATTTGTTCCTTTTTTAATCGGAATATTAGCCAATGCAACAGCAAGCTGCTCTCCTTAACTAGATCAGGATACTAAATTTAGACTTAATGCATTATGTAGATAGATTTACTTTTAAGTAAATGGTTTGAACTAGTATCAAATTTTCACTTAATAATTTCAGTTTTTATTCTCATATGCTTATACTGCAACTCTTTGCTGGCAACCTTTTTTCCATGTTGTACTCATTACATTTTTTCTGATGTAGCTTGGAATGTTCCACCACATTTTCATACCCAGTACAAAAAGAACATGAGTCCTTGAACTGAGTATAGCAATTATACTGACTGACAAATTAACCCGTGGTGTCATTGTTACTAAGTTGTGAGATCAATTTAAAACATAAATAATACCAATGGTATTATCTAATGGTGTAATACTGCATCAAATATTGTTTTTACTTTAGAATAAAATTTAAATTGCAATTTAAACAGCTTTTTAAGGTCAAATCGAGATTTACAAGAATCTGACTCTTCCCCTGAATAGTAATCAACTACTGGTAATACTGATATTACTGATACCCGAAGAAGGCTCGACAGCTGAAACATTGTGTTTTCTTTCTTCTCTTTTCAGCATGGATAAAACCTATTGCTCCTTTACAGCCTATGCATGCTAATGCAGCTACACACCTGATATTATTGATACAGATGTTAAAAAGAGGTGTTCTGGTAGAGTTCGGAGGACTTCTATTATACAGCATGTTATCGGATTTGTTGTGGGCTGTTCTGCTGAAAGTGTCTGTGAAAACAGGAAATTATTTTTCAAACCACAACAAAATTTAATATATTGTTGCAGGCTGAGGTAGGTGACAATGGAGGTGTCTAAGGCTCTAAGTGTGTAGCACCTTGAAGTGTAAACATTTCCAGCTTCAATGCAGAGGGGATATTTTTTGAGATGTAGTGGGTTCAGAGTCTATTCAAAGAAAGAAAAGGAAGAGAAAGCAGGGGAAAAGAGGGTGAGAAGATTAGAGAAAGAGTAGAAGAAGAGAGGGAACTTAAAACTTGTGCCAGGTGAGAGTACCTACTTCATCATCATCCCAAAAAAAAACCCAGATTTGAGCTTAGTATTTGAACCTTGCTACATTGAGCTTGCTGTTCAGCATTTTTATGGAATTTGAATTTCCAGCGTAAAAGATACCTCAGTTAAAGACAGCCTTTCCTACTTCTGGGAACATTTTTAGTATAGGGAGATAGGCTCCCATTTATTTTGTGGCATCTGGATTTACAGAGAGAGAGAGATTTATCTGCAGTTTGTATTGCATTTAGTTTAGGAGGCAGCTTATCTCTTTTTGGGCTTCTACAGGCATTATTTAAGAGTCAAGTACTTGGTATCACCCTGGGGTTTTCTGGGTGATGTAGATGTAGGCCTCTGAAATGGCCTGTCTGTAAACTTGTAAATACAGTAAATTGTGTGTGGTATGTTTATGTTGTATGTAATGAATATTTGTTTGACCAAGTGTGCATTAATTATTATTCTTTTCACAAAAGGTGTGCCAGGGAACAAATAATTCACATGCCTCTAACCATACCAACCACTTGCATATATTCCTGGCAGAAATGAATATGAATATTTATTTTATTTATTGACTAAACTGCACTATATTTTCCATGATATTGATATTGTCCATTTCTGTAACCCCACATTTGCAAGAATATTGTATTAAATATACTGCATAGTATACTAAGATCTAAGGAAATAGAGATAAACTCAGAAACTATACCTGAAAATATGTGTGTATTTTCAAGCATGTACGACTGAATGAACTGTAAAAAAAGTATAATAATAAAATAATAATAATAATAAAAATATTTTCTATATTACTAGTATACAGACATGACAAATTCCAGTTATTAATGTAAATCCATGGGAATACCTGATGAAAGTTTGAAGTGCTTGGACAACCTGTAAACATATTATGAACTGGGGAAGAAAGTGGTTTATTATCTGAATGTTTGACAGCTTCAAACTTGTTATGCTTGATACACACTTATCAAAACTTAAGCCTTCACCGTGGCCTTACTGTTGCTGAAAAATTAATACCTTTAAAGTCCTTGACAGCCCTTCAACATCGTGTTTCATTAGCTTCCTCTGTCCAGCCCCAGATCAAGCCAAGCCATAACATACTCTGACAGCAATAATTCCTTAAATGTTGGAACCTGGAGGCGCCTTGGCTAGACAGGTGAGTGGGCCCTTGCAAGGTTGATGAGCAGGGAAAGGAGACCGGGACAGGTCGAAGCCAATGTGCCCATGCTCGCTCCAACACAGGGTTCCCCTTTATGAAAGAACAGGGGAGGACCAGGCAGATTGACTATTTTCTGCTTTTTCACTTAATAGAAATAGGAAGAAATCTCCTTTCTTTCTCATTCTTCTTCGTCCAGCGCATCCCTGGTCTTTCTCTCTCTGCCTCCATACTGTATCAATTTCTCTGCTCTGTGAATTGCACATCCTACTGTAATGAAAAGGGCAATAAAACTGTCTGTGAGCCTGTAAAGGTTGTCTCCAGCCTGTCATTCGCCTGGCTGCCAACACCGGCACTACCAGGAGTTTTAGTTACAATACCAAGCACTCAGCTTCTCATTCTTCTCCACGCGTTCAAAAACACAAGGATTGTGTCTTATGTTCTGCAGTGAATTTGCACACATTTTAGCATTGTGTTTATGGATAGCAGAATAAAATATCAAATACAAATCTCTTAAAGAAACATTACTGTCAACATTCATCATTTTGGACTATCCAGTACACATCTATTTTTTAACTGATGACTGGATGGTTAGCTTTACCATTCTGGTTACAAGTTGGTTGTAATGTATGAATGAAGCTTGTGCTGTTTTACTTTTGTAATTGGAATTGTAATGCACCTTGGTTTGGTACAGTATATTCACGATCCACTCCCCCCAGAATGGATTGTTCCTGTGTCATTGGCCCTTTCCCTGCTGCCCCTTCTTTTCCCACTTTTTACCCCCTACAAAAGGACTGAGAGACCCTTGCTCTCCCTCTTTCCGCTGGGGATTATTCAGGAGCTGCACCTGTCTCTCTCCTCTTCTTCATGACTTCTCTACTTCTGTGAGCAGCACTCCCACTGTAAAAAAGGGGCAATAAATCTTCCCTATGAGCCAGAACAACAACCTCCTAGTCTCCCTTCTTCCACTGCCTGCCTCATACATGCTCAATATCACAATACTAATAACAAGTAAAATTGATCAGAAGAAAATTATAATAACATGGAATTAATAGGGTTGGCGTTCACTCTGTTACAGTGTATGGGCACACACTGTGCAGAGAACCTGCTCCACATCTTAAGTTACCTCTGGACATTTTCTTACATCAAGCAAGGTTTGTGTGTGTTCCCTCTAGACAGCAGTGTGTATTTTCTCATCCTTATTTAATTCAGCTAAACACAGCGAGAGGGTTATTTGTATATTTCAGTATACACAGAGAAGTTGGTGACATTTTTAGATTCTTTTTTTCTCATATGGCATTAAACTAAAAGCTGTTTTGTGAGTAGATCTTCACAGTTAATCAAATCACTTATGTGTTGCGGAATATGTAACAATACAAATCAAGATTGTCCCAAATGTTAGGCAAACTTCCTCAGTGCTTTAAATCCTCCGCTCCATTCATTTTATTGATGCTGATTTTATCTTCTCCATTGTAATAGATGTAATCTAACTGTCTGTTTAAATTTGATTTGTTCAAATCTATCTGCAAAGCAAAGGCTAAATATATTATTTATGCTTTTACAGTTTAGTATTTGCAACTAAAACATTAAATACCACAGCTGTCATTAGAGACTTCTGTTTCAAGCCACTTAAATAAAGTCAGAACACAAAGCTTTTGCCAGTTTCCCCCTGCTAGTTTCACATGCAGTTCAGCTGAACAAACTGTAATTACATGTCAAGGTCCTGTAATTCACAGATGAAACAGGCTTACAAAATTATGCCCTTTTAAAATGTCATTAATGTAAATCTGTCCATGATGATAAACAGATAAAAGGAATTGTATTCTTCAAGCTTATCACATTTTCTTTGGTGTTTAAAATTACAATTATTAATCAATTTAAATTAACCTAATACTATTTGAGTAGTGCATTGATGGATCCATAAAATCATTAAATGAATTACAATGAATCAAATGTTAAGGCAGAGCTCTGTACACTTTGTACATGATGATGATTGTGTGTGGAAGGACGACTGCTCATAAAATGTAAACACCCAATAAGTATTGTATGAACACATTCAAAACAGAAAACCAAAAAGGTCAGAGTACAATAAATGACTTGAAATACCTTTTTGCAATTTTCTTCCAGAAAAACAAATCCAAATAAGCAAAACAATCTTTGTATCTGCAACAGCAGGACATTTAGCAACCACAAGCAATGCATATGATAAAATATAGATCATATTATAATATAGATCATATAGAATAAAAAGCATGTTGGTTTGAAAGACATTGAGGAAATCAAACAAAATTGAAAAACAATAAACAGTACAGTATGTAATATTGTACAGTAGTCTGCTTATCATGGTGAAGTTTGTCATACAAAGCAAATCAAATCTTTTAATGTTTTACAACATTTGTTTTTCGCTGTTTACATTCATTAGTTAAGAATATTAACATTTTCTGTGACACTGATTATGTTTGAGGGGCAAATGTTATTAGTATTTTTAACACACCTCAGGAAAGGAATTATTAGAAATATCAGCAACATTTTAAAATAAAGACAGCAAATTCCTAAAGAATTTTGACTTAATATCATAGGAGTAAATTTGCTCTCTGAAGACGGGAGTTGTTGATCCAATAATGATCACTAAAAGCCCTACACTCATGATAAAGTAAAGTGGCCATGATAAAGTAAAGACAACATGGTGGTCTGTTGGTAAGAATTAGCCCTACTATCCTGGGTTAGATTCTGAAATGACTGTGAATGTGATTTTCACGTTTTCCCCTTGTTTTGCTTTGGTTATCACTTGGGGCTCATACTGTATTTTGAGTCAGCTCCCAAATTCATGATTGGTTACTCACATTTTTTTCTTTTAGGAGGGAATTTAATACTGATATCTTGTAAGAAATATATGGTTTTGTTTGTTGTAGGGGGTCTTATTTCCATTATAACTAGTGCTAACTATGCCAATATTGAGGGATAGAACCAAATGAGCACTCTGGGACAAATGACTGTTTCTTGTTTGTGACCACTCTGATGCTCTTTAAAATTAGGCTTATTTATGGCTTATTGTGTTATAGCATTCCTGTTTATCAAGATATTTTCCTTATTATTTGGAGAAGAATTTAAGTTGTTTTACTTTTATCACACATTTTCAATTTTGGCTCACCTGATACCAATTATTTTCAGAACTTTAAAATGGGTTTCCTGTTTCTTTATGAAGGCTAACAGCTTGAGTGAGACCATTGTAAAAGTCTCATTAAGATCTTGTGGTTAAAAAAACTAAAATACATTATTCTTTGAATTTATACAGTAGATTAGCTCTTATACTTTATCTTACATATTTCATACAACAGATTATTTTGACATTCCAGCCACTGATTTTTGTGAATCTAATTTGTTGGACTGGAATCTGATTTTTGTTGTATCATGTTGTTTTACAGTATGAATTTCAAAGCCTATACTAAGAGCTTGAACATATGAAAACACTGAGTTCAGGCCAGTCATTGAACCTGATGATAACATACTCTGTCCTGTGCAAATACACTGGGAGAGCAAAGTTAATAATGTTTTTCTTTGCTTTGTAGATTAGCGATTCGTATGTGTGATCATGAGACTTAATCTAAATGATAAGTAGAATACACGATTAATTTTATGTAATTCCATTCATATTTTAATTATATTAGAACAAAAACATACTTTATTATAAACCCAGTGATTTCAAGGGACCATAAGTATTGAGAAGCTTTCTCTACTTTCTAACCTCTTTGTCCAATATGTCTATCCTGTCAAGAAACAGGGGCTCTGTAGTTGGGAAACAGTTGGGATACGCCATGAATGGGTTACCAGTCCATCACAGGGCACACACAGACACAAACATGCACACACTCACATCAGGGACAATTTAACAAGAAGCCAATTAACTTACAAGTATGTGTTTTTTCTGTGGGAGGAAACTGGAACACTGGGAGAGGACACAGAGAACATGCAGACTCCACACAGATAACACCCCAGGTCCGAAATTAACCCAGGGCCCCAGCACTGCAAGGCAACAATGGTAACCACTGCGCCACCATGCTGCCCAGGAACACATTCATTTTAAGTCAATTGTAAAAGTTGATATTTAATTGCATCTCTCCTTGAGGCAATGACTACACTATATGCATATCACACTGTTTGCTGTGTGTAACCATTTATGATACTTTGCTGCAGCCACTTTGAGTTTGTAGCTATTCATGGGATGTTCTGTTAACAGCCTCTGCAAACAAGAAATTGAAACTCCAGATTTAAACCCAACTGATCATGTTATTTACATTTTGCACAAAAAAGTAAGCAAAAACACCCAAAGAATCACAAGAAAAAAATCATAAATAACAGTTTTGACATTTCTATCTTCTATGCATTCAAAAAGCCATGTAATTGAATAGATCACCAAGAACTTTCAACAAAATGAAAAGCTTTTTAAATTCTTAGTGGTGAATGAAACATTATTAATTGTCATAACTGTTACATAATTTGACATTTCCTTGAAAGTATAATTGATAACAAGGACATTTGCACTGACTTTAATTTTTTGCATGACTTTCATACTTGATACATTGAATGGTTCTTATCTTTAGAAATAGTCTCTGCATTTCTCAATCTATAGCCCCATCATCTATCTCTGTAGGTATTCCAGTATATTACCACGTACTGTAGATGCAGTAAACTTCATGCCATTCTCAAGATAAGTTCAAGGCCCACCTTTCTAATATGAGAATTCTTCTTTTTTTTCATGACACATATTCATATTAAACCATACTGTAGGTATTAACAGATACTTTGCTTCAGTTGTGTCACTATTCCTTGTCTGTAGATTTTAATTAAAGGGTGTTAAAATACAAGATGTTCTAAATAGTTTTAAAGGACTCCTGTAGATTGGTAATAATCTCAAATTTAGGTTCCCTTGGCATGGCACTTTTACGGTGAATTTCTAATCAACAGGGAATGTTGCATATTCTGCCAGCATGACGCTCAGTGCGCCTGACTCACAGATCTTTGGCTCTGGAATGGGGTACCTTCTGTGATACATGTTCTCCCTTTGTTCACAAGGTTTTTTTCTAGGGTGATCAGGTTTTTTCCCACCTTCCAAAGACATGCTGGCTGAGTTAATTAAAGTCCCTAGTAGTCCCCGGTATGTGCCCTGCGATAGACCAGCATCATGTCCTACCTTGAGCACTATGTGCTTTTTGGGTATTCTCTAGGTACTGTATCTCCAGATCTTAGGAACATAAGAATGGTTATGAGAAGAAATTATTACATTCATCTGGCCTGTTTGGTACAGTAGTTAATGGGTGATCAATTGATTGGAGGATTTCTAGACATTTCTTGAAAGAAGTCAGCGTATCAGCTTCAACAAAATTGCTGGGCATCTTCTTCCATATTTCCAAGAACCTTTTGTGCCCACTTGTGTCCTCTGTTTTGTGTTTCACTGTGTTTCAGAAATTCACTGGGTTGACTTTGGCAATGCCTGTAGGAATTTAGGGTACATTAATCCTTGTAACAAGAGCACTTCACTTCTGAGTACTTACTAAAACAAACATACACATACCTATTTTTTTAATTGACTTTTTTTAGTCCCCCTGTTAATCTAAGCTCCAAGCATTAGTTTGTTCTTTCATTTTCATTTATCACTTCTTTCGGGTATTGTTGTTTTAACCAGTTTAACGGAAATTGTAAGGGTGTGATACTAGTTATAGTGTAGAATAATATTTTTAATGTATAATTTGTAAACATAATATTTATTCACATATTTTAACATTTAAAAAAATGAAATGTTTTATTTTGATTATGCACGCTATGAATGTACTGTACAGTATCAATCAAAATCACAAGACAGCTTAATGCTCTATCTCACTTTTGCAATTGTGGGTTTTATTCTATCTTTGACTGCACAAGATTTATTAACTAAACATAATAAACAATTTTTTTTAAGTAAGACATTTAGATTAGGTCATTTTGTATTTATTGCATCATGCAAATGAGATAATGCAAATATTATTCCTCCACATAATTGCTTCATAATACATTTAAACATAACAGCTGGCATTAAAAAGATGTGCTGGTAAAATCTGCTTGTTGTAACATAAAAATGTATAGTGCCAATATATTCAAGTACATCCAAAAAGTCCTTCAATGAATGGAAAGAATCTGAGATTTTTTGGACATAGTGTTGCTTTTACAATAATTCACCAATGAGATAAACTGTGGAACCAATTTATGCTCATATAACAAAGGATGAGTGTACTTATATCAGGTCTCCTCACAGTATTCTCTGTTCAAGACAAGGTTCAAGTGCCTACAGCCTGTCATGCTATTTCATTAAGACCAGGAATATAGCTGGCTCCTTTTGTCCACGCTGATTCCAAATTATGATCAAAATTATACACAATATTCTAAATGATTCTAACATAATTTACATTTTATGCTTTTAACAACATACACTAATATTTTTTGGCTTTATTTCTGCCCCACATTGTCTTGAAAATAATACATCATAAAATAAGTACAGTACTTGAGAAACGCTGCTTACATCCTATATATTTTTATGTATAAGATATTTTGCCTTGAATACAGAATGAAAAAAAATGGATTTGGTAGACAAAAATGTATTTATAAAATTGATTTTGTAAACAAAAATGTATTACATATTGCTCCATTTTCCTCCCTTGCTTCATTTTCCAGACTGATATCACTACTGTACATTGTGCTAATGTACTTTATGTGTGCCAGGTTATAGTGTTTTCTGCCTTGTGCGCTGTGTTTCAGTTATATGCTCTCAGTTGCCAGGCTTCTTAACTACCACATGCAAGGATGAAAAGAGAATGCATTTTCTGTAAGTGAAACTGCATTTCTCATCTATATTTAGATTATATTCTTAAAGCTATGCATTTTGTGAATATTGAATCTTTACATGCTTAAGAAGCTTTAGGCTTTTCAGACAGAAATTCTTTTATTCAAAGAGAATAGAGCACATGATACATTTTGGAATTTATCAGCCATGTGACATACAACTTCTTCCATCTGGTTTACACTTCCCAGACACAATCTAAGAGCAAACTGAAGATAAATGACTAAATACACAATTTTATGAGCAAACAATAGCCACAGATCCAAAATATAATCGTATCAGTCATTGTTTTAAAACTGTCCTTTAAGTTGTGGGATTTATTCACAAATGTACTCACAATGACTCCAAGACAAAAGAGGTTCACTGTATTTTTGCACAAAACAGTATGATGCTGATAGTTTCACATATAGCACAGTACACAATTAAAAAACATACATATTTTACTTTAAACACAGTGATACATTTAAATATTCTAATGTAACATCTGATGTATGAAGTTTTTGTTTATTTCTCGATACATATTCAGTTTGGGTTTGCACAGTGGTGCAGCAGATGCAATGCAGTTTGCATTGCTATCTGGGTTCAATTCTGGATCTGGGGTGCTATCTGTGTGGAGTTGGTATGGTCTCCCCATGTTCACATGGGATTCATCCTGGTGCTGCAGTTTCCTCTCACAGTAAAAAGTCATACTGGTAGGTTAATTCGGTTCCGGAAAAAATGTTCCATAGTGTGAGTGTGTGCGTCTGAGTCCATGTGTGTCCTCGGTAGACTGATATCCCATCCAGTATGTATCCCACTGTGTGCCTATTAGATGCTGTGGATATGCTCTGGGTCCCCTGTGACCCTGAATTGGATTCAGTGGTTGGAAAATGGATGGATATTCAGTTAGATGTGTTGTGCGTAATACTCTACTGTTTCTGATCTGTTTGCAATTGGTCATACCGAACATCATACAATCTGTCAGTTATACAGTAGCTTTAGAATAAACGATTTGTGTTGGTCATAGGCAATTTTATAATTTTAAAAGGAATCGTAACAGTATCATTAAAGAGAGTGAAAATAAAATTCTCATTATCAACAACAATAAAACTGTTACAGGTATGTAGGAAATACTATTGATTCACATAGAAATAATGTATTTTAATTGAATAAGAAAAATATTGTTTTCCCCTGAATATAATTGTTGAAGAAACATATTGCACTTAATACCAAAAAAAACCTCAAGAGTCCTTAAACATCAAAGAAGATTAAATAAGAAACTGTACAGTTATTATTTTTTGACATAGTGGCTCTAAAAACATTCACTGATAACTCAAATTAGTGTAATTGAGAACAAAATGCATTCTCTTGAATATATGTGCAAAATTTTATTTTATTTATTTTCATTTTAGGTAGAGCACATGTGAGCTGAACAGTTGATTTTTCTAGGTTATTTCCCAAGGTTAGGGTTTTGTATCTGGTTCATGTGTATCTTATAAATATACTGCAAACTAATATATTTATAAGGACATATCAGTAAAGGTGACAAAAGTAACTTTGGCTCTGACTCACTTCAGAGTATCTTTAACAACATGTCAGGAAAGCAGTTTAACCATGTAATCTGGAGAAATACATTTGAACAGCCTGTTTTTGAGAGAACAGGGCACATGTGTAAAAAACAAATTTACCAAAGCAGATATTAGAAAATTGCCAAGACAAGTCATTAGATGATAGGTCATCCTATAGTGGTTGTATTGGAAAGATCAAACTCTCTCAAGTTTAATGCTTGACCCTATGAAAGGTATTCACAAGGTTGATACTTGTAATATGTGTGATAGTTCACATGATATTACATGAAACAAATTAATAAAGAAGAGCTACAAAAAATGTGCATAAGATGCTTCTTTTATGACTGACACACACAAATATCAGCTTTCCTTCTGTCTTCATTTCTGTTTGTAGTTTGAATTCCTAGCTTTTTTACACAAATAACCCATTTCTAAAATCTAGCATCTTAAAATACTACTAGAATTATATTAATGATTTCCATGACCCTCAAATTTATCAAATTTTAAAAAGGAAACAATTAAAAAGAATGATTAAAGATAAGGAGGATCAGAAATGGTGAGAGTTCAAAGAGCCCCAGGTACTATATGTAAATACACATTTCAATGCAAGGACTTAAGGTTACATGACAGGAGGCATGTACACAGACCAAAAACATGCTGGTAGGTTAATTGACTTCTCTAAATTGGCCCTGGTGTGAGTGTCTGCATGTTTGTGCCCAGTAATGGACTGGCATCCCATACAGGGTGAATCCCACCTTACGCCCAATGCTTCCTAGGATAGACTACAGGCCACTGTGACCCTGAATTGAATAAGTAGTCATTGAAAAGTGAGCAATATTTATATACTATTTGCACTACAAAATAAGATAAGTGACTTCGCCGTGGCACCATGGAACAACATCTCTTGGGTCAAAAGCAAAACTCAGGCCAAGAAATATTTAATAACAAGAAACGGCAAACATACAAGACAATCCCTTTACATTGAAGGGATTGATTAGAGAATTGTAAAATTCCTTTTTTATCTGCATAGTCTTGCTGTAGCAGTCAGGCATATTACTCCCACAGGCCACTGTGGTTGCCAACAGCAACACTGCAACATTGGTGTGAGAAAAAGTAAATGCAGTATTCCAGTGAATGAAACTGTGGTACAACAAGATTTCCTACCCGTTCAACAACAACAAAAAAACATTGCTTAGACCTGTTTGAAAACTGATGTAATTTTTGGGGGATATAAAAAAAAGCTAAAGAAAGTAATACCCCATAAATACCATATTTTTATCTTTAATAAAGATGAAACATTTTCTGTTTCTGTTTCATTGAACCTTCTTCTGAAGGATTTATTTTTCATAAAATGAGCACCATATACTGTATTATCCATACAGTGCTCAAGCTGCCATTCTGGTCTTATGTAGGCATCACTTTATGGACCAGATGTCCAAATAATCCAATTTGCAGTTCTGTTGCATCCTACCTACTAAAAGAAAGCCTTTATCAGAGGAGGTCCAAATTACTGATTTCAATCTGTTGAAAAACTTTAGAGAAAGAATTCAGCGAGCTTTGTGGCAGCTTTCTGAATAAGTAGCAGTAGGTCATTTGTGATTAATTTGGCATGTAGTATAGCCTACTATACTACAGCAGGCCTTGTATCCTAGACTAGAAACTGAAAAATGTTCTGGGTAGCTGTCCTGATCTATCTTACTTGGACCAAACTAGGCACTAGTAACAAAAAGGAAGGTGGAGAAGGGGAAGTAAAAAAAGAAAGCAAATTTTTTCTGAAGGTATCCAACACACATTTTATATTTCTCTTCTCTCAGCTATACAAAAATGCAGCTGTTCTTGAGAAAATAAGAGACACTTACTTGGCATAACTCTGATAATTATAATTTGCCTGCGATAATTATAATTTCATTTGTATCACACACTCATAGATCAGGCGTGTTTCTGATACACAGCTTCCAAGTCGTCTTTGAGATAATCCAGTACTTATTTGGTGCTTCACTTAACTGGAACAGACGAGAGAGAATAAGAAATACTCTTTTATAAACCTACTGTATAATTTAGTGTCTGTTTGGTTGATTGTTACTCACAGGGTGGTGATAGATTGAAGCAGCAGCTTAGGATATGCCTTCCAAAATTAACAAACAGGAGCTATTCTAAGTCCTATAATTGTACATACAGTATCATTGTAATGTTTGAGAAACCTCACATAAAAATCTACTCCATTTATATGGTCTCCTACAGGAATTAAATTTTTCAGTAAGGACAAAGGCATATTTTTTATTTGAGTTTATTTGACCGCCAAGACATATTGCAGCCACAAAGTGAGAGCAAGCTGCAAAAAGACAAAGTCCTAATGCAAGAAATTGTATATGGCTAATAAAGTGATCTTATCTTATCTTACCTATTACAGAGTACATTATGACACTCAGTACAGACAATTTCGTTCAACTAGCATTAAATGTATTCTTCCAGCAGATTTTTAGATATTTAGGGGCTAAGGTATGCATAGAATTTTTAAAAAGATCTTAAATTTAAAGATCTTAAGCAGTGGCACTGGAGCTCCATAGTCCAGAAGTCAGAGTTTTCAAGCACAGGCAAATCTTTAGTCAAGTGTGGCTGGGATTTTCCAAGTGACATGAATTGCTGGAGTACAGTTAGCACAAGTTTCCTAAGATTGCAACAGTTATTCTAAGGACCTGCTGGGCACAGCTGGCTTGTACTGATGTCAGTGTCTAGTGCACACTGACCTTCAGTCAGTGCTAACTCTCCTGTAAAGCACTGCAGGACTTATAATGTGTCAGTGAAAGTCCTTATTCTTTGCATTTGGAATTTGGACAATTTCAAATATTATGAAAAAACTACATGGAAAATAAAAGTTTTGTGTTCACTCTGGTTTGCAAAAATTCTATTATGTGCATTATGTGCACATACAGTACAGTAATAGAACAGTACATTTTTAATGCCAATGTGTATTTTAATAGGTTTTCATAGAAAAAACTTTTAAAAAGCAATTCTGCAATTATTTATTGTTTGCTTCTATAATCCTGGTTGATAAATAAGAGACATTATTGCCATACACAGTGAAAACAATACTGTTCTTGTTTCTCAATGCACATGTAAAACTATTTGAATTTTTGAAAACAGAAAGGAACACAATCAATCATATTGATATCTGAAGCCTTTTAGAGGATCCGATACATTTTTCTCTAAAGGTTTAACAGGATCACTTTACTGAACTACTTACAGATTGTCGTCAAACATGAATGGTTTAATATTATGTGATTTTAGTTTATTTCAATGAAAGACATGCACACTTCAGATTCATCCTTTTCTAGTTTGCACAATCTGTTCAGCCATTAATTAAAACAAAATAAAAATCATGCATCCATTTCAGTTTTGTGTCATAAGCCTCTACAACGCTAAAAAGCAAAAAGTAGGTAGCACATTTATGTGCAGAGCTGCCCAAAACTGATGAATAAAATCGCCATAGTTAAGCGGCTACCAGTTAATGATAAAGTTCCATAACATTTAAGTAAAAAACAAAATGGCTGGTTTGATGACTGGTGTTTCAGTGCATTTCGGATCATTTCTATAGAGCTGCATATGCTTAGTTATATACTTCTAGTATGTAAACTATTAGTTCACTTAAAAGTATTTTATGAAAAATGACACATTGCATTTAAAAAGAGTGAATTTTTTCCTCCATTTACTTGAACCATATAAATGATAACAATAGGAATGGCAGTAATGTTATTTTTAAAGGACATCATTTGCAGTATTTTAATGCCTCTTGGTATGGATAGTAATTTCCCACAATTTTTATTGGTTATATAAATATAATTTATATTTAGATTTAAAACTATTGGAATATAGTGTATAGGGAACTCAGGGGAAATATCTTTTATATTTTGCTTTTCTAATAGTAATTTTACTCTTGTATATTTAAGTATCTACCACAAGCCTTTGACAGATCTAATTCCTATTCAATAAACTATTTTTTACATTTAAAATGTATCTACTAGTGAATTTCTAAAACATTCAGAAAAACACATGACTTGTTTAGTCTGTCACTTATATATTAAAGAATTTAATAAAGATTTAAAAGATAATAAAATGGATTTTCAAAAACTGAATAAAAATAGAACATTAAAGATAAGAATTAGCTTAGAGAATTAAATGATTAATGGCTGCAAATATTTTAAATAATACAAAAATGATATAATTTGTCATGTTACCTCTTTTACACTGCTTCAATTAATCTCTGAAAGCAAACCACTGAATAGAAGGCAGCTCCACTGACCTTTCTCTAATACTGTAACTGAGTGTGCTGCATAATTATTTAAGCTCATGTTAATTAGTGTTACATGCAACCCCATCCTAAAAGTGCTCTTAATGTTTTATACATTAGTTTACTGGAAGGTACATTACAAATGATACAGGTGAATTGCTGAATCAAATTATTGCTAAGCCCTGTTAAGCGTTCTCAAACAATAAACTAGAGATTTTATGATTCATGCTAAACCCATCAGTCCTTTTATTGTAAACATTTTACATAGAATGATGTCCTTAAAAGTGTCTTTGAAGTACCTTTTGCATTGTGAAACCTTGATATTCATGGCTTTACAAAAACGTACTAAAAAAGATTTGTAATTTTTGATTAATGTAACCCTCTTTATTATAGTATGTTGTACAGTATAAATGCTTATATGCAAAATATTAGAGAAATATTTATAAACTGAGGCACACACTATTTAATTACATTAGTTATCTGTCAATACTACTGTTTATTCCAAAAATAAGGCTAATGCGGACATTAATGTAACCTTAACTACACTATGTGAGAAAGAGGCTGTTAATTGAATAGAAAGTGAGTTTATTCTAACCTAGGCCTGGAGTTGGTTTTTTAGAAACCCTTTTTACAGACAACTCTTCAGCTTGGTACAGGCATTCCCCAAGCCACAAACATGCTCAATAAGATATTATTCTTGAAGGTGGGATTCTAATTAAGTGGTGTTCAGTCATAATCCGACAGATGGGAGCTTCTCAGCATCCTCAACCAAACACAGACCCCAACTGTCTGAACCTGCAGTTCCTCTCATACTGAGCAGGATTACTACTGCAATAACACATCATCCATAGGGTAAAGTAACCTGTCTCGTGACATGAGATATATGTATGCTAACCCGTACATGCTCTCTTCTAGAATTAGAACTACTTGCAGCAGAAAACTGTATCATGTATGCATGTACATGAAACACATGTACTGTACCTGCTACATACCAGGGAGAGAAGCACAAGTTCACTGTATTTGTGAGACAGAAAGCCAGGACCCTAATCACGGCTAAAAATGTAAGAACAGTGCTAGTGATACACCTACCTGTATATCAAAGAAAAAAGAAAGCCACAATTGTATGATAAAATAAAAAAATATAAGATAGTATTCAAAGATGGAAGAAAGACTAGTAAAGTGTTTGTAAAATGCACCTAGTTAAAATTTCATGCAGCAGAAACATTTATCAAATCAATTATTTAATTTCATGGTTTCAGCTTTGTTGGTTACTTAAGATGTCTTCAATGGAAATCAGTAAAACTCTGGCACTTAAACCAAATAAAGGAAGACAAACATATACAACCCCCTTTTTCTCACTGCAAAACTAAAGCAGAAACTATATTCATAAAAAAATGTTAGGTCATTGTTAAATGAAGCAGCACCTTTCAATGTTTTCATTCTAATTGCTCAGACAGAAATGTGATATAATACAATTGGGCCTCTGTGTAAAGGGGTATATTAAAACAAGAACATTAAAAATTCTAGCCCCTATTTCTACCAGTGAGACCACTGAAGGCTAAAAGGGCTTAGGACTCTGGGCCCAACTTAGCCAAACCATTAGATTTGAGGAATGATCATATTAACATTGTGAAAGTTTTCTGAGACATACCACATGATGCCACAGTGCTTAAATGGCCCACGGAATTACAATTACAATTACAAAGTAGTGGTAACAGTTAGCCAGAATGAGGTCAAAGACTGTATTACTGACTTTAGCTCAAACTGACGTGGGATTCAGAGTTTAATGTTGAGTCCTGAAATCCAGTCCTTGACTTGAATGTTCTCTTGATTAGCTGTAACGCTAGCAGCACTGGGACTTGCTCTCTGCTGCCACAGCTTCCTGGTCCAGTTTCACCTTGTCTCCATTACTGTCCTCATAAGGCAAGCCCTTGTCATTGGCTAGGATGTTCTCCACCAGGAAATGGGCAGCTTCATCCACATTTATGTTATCCTGAAACACAGCAAAACAGACAGTGAGGGGTGGCACGTCAGATGCAGTGGTGTTAATTCAATTACCACAACTGCGAGGTAAAAATAACTGTAAGTTGTTCACTACAGTCTACCTTTCTGTATGTGACATTACAATTTAAATTTAAATAAAAAACATAAAAGTATTAAAATCTAAATGTTTAATGTTGATTTGGGGAAATGTTTTCATTTTAGTGATCAAAAGAAGATAGACCCTAACTTAAATTTTACAGTGAGAACTAACCTTTCAAAAAGTAAAATAAAATACCTAAAATCATTCATCGTTTTTTGGACTGCTTCTTACATTTCAGAACTTCCAGAGTCCAATCCCAGCATGTAGCGGGTGCAAGACAGGGTATACCCTGGATGGGACACCAGTCTATCACAAGTCAGACAAAGAAATGCGCACACTCAAACCAGGGCCAATTTTTCCCAGAAGTCAATTAACCTACCAGAATGTTTTTGGACTGTGGGAGGAAACTGGAACACCCGGAGAAACTGACATAAACATGGGGAGAACATACAAACTCCATGCAGACAGGACCCAGGATTGAACCCAGGACCCCAGTACTGCAAAACAGCAATGCTAACTATTGTGCCTAATACCAAAAACCAAAACCAAAAAATAGAACAATTGGTTTATTACTTCTTAAAAGAACCAAGTCCATCAGTTTACATTATAAGCAATGTCATAAGCCTGTATTGTTTGAATATGAACATTAACTGGATCCTTAAGCACATTTAACTTTACTAAATGCAGAACCTAAATATTAACCGATTCTATTCCTGTTGCTTAGTTATTTCTCATAACTGTCTTATTTAGTTATACAGCATTTGATTGGGCTGACTGTGAGAATAAAAATACATAAAATAATATTCCTCACTTCCTTAAGCGCATCTGCGAAAAAAACATCAGTACCTGCCAAATAACTAGCATTTAGTCCTCCGACACTGAGGTTCTAAAGGGTCTAGGTTATATGAAATTTTATTACCATAATAATGCATAACTTAATTATGTTTAAAAAAATAACATTCTGGAGAAGGAAGCCATCACACCCTGATGGAGGAACATGATTCCTGATCAATAAAAAACACCGGAAGTATGGTTAACAATGACTGAAAAATCGCTAGAGAAATATTCAATGAAGTCACTATACACTGAAACAGTGTTTTATTTACTGTGTCCTGTTAGAAATTACATTGTAAGATTCACATCACATTTCCCTGATGATTTTTTTTTCTAGTTGTATTTATTTTTGCATTGCATTCATTTGGTGATGTAAAATTGCATATTACATTGTGTTCCACATTTTTGGTATTCATTTTGCAATGACTTATATCTCTTTAAATCATAATTAGCAAAACTGGAATCCAGTGATAATTGCTATTCACCTCAGTGCTGCAGAAAATAAAGTTTAGTATGTCTATCAAAAAGATAAATGCACAATCACATCGATTTGTAAAATGGGGACTAAAATATACTGTAGGTCAAATAGGCTCCTAGATCAGTGATCACCTGCAAAATTGTGCTTGTGGTTTTGATAAAGCAAAACACTCAACAGTTGTGATGTGATGTGAAAAGCACTTTGGCCCATTTCATATTTCGCTGGGTTTTATTGCTTTAAAGTTGGAAACAGAATTTGCTGAACGCAAGTTCAAAAAGGAGATCAAGTGAAAAAAATAAACACAGAAACTGCAAAACACTATATATGAGTCTGGAAAGCAATAACAAAACAGGATCTGCCTCCCTTATGTCAGTCATGGACTACATCCTATTACAGACACTTTCTCATTTTAGGTGTGTATGACAAAAACCATAACTGGAGAAAAGTCTGAATCAAAGGGAAGTTGAAAGAAAATCTCTTGTCATTAGGCTGAACTGTAGTATTGAAGCACAGCAGGAGCAAAATTAAGGGAAAAAAAGATGACAGCACCTTGACAAGAAGTCAATAAGGACAGAAGTCAGTGATGGATGATTTCATCAGGTGATATTTAGCCCAGCAGTTGCAAAGTATTTTTCTACTTCAAGCACCTGAAGGAGCCAATTTCCACACAGGTGTCAACAGAGATTCAAACAGCTAAATCACATTTAACTAAAAATGCTTCCTTTTTCTCCAATTCTGTGGAAGAGAATAACTGATTTCCCATTTGTAACCAAATAACAAACCACACAAAAAATCTTCTCTATTTGAGAGTAAAACACCTAAATGAACCTTTAGTCTGAGAATTGTATTCTGCTATTCAGCAACAACAAAGATGTGGTATAAATACTGACCAGTAAATCAGGTGTAGTGGTAGTGGTAGAAGTAATAATAATAATAATAATAATAATAATAATAATAATAATAATAATAATAATAATACCCACAGAAAGTCAGGACCTTCGTTTTATGTCTCATCTGAAGGATGGCGCCTATTTACAGTATAGTGTCCCCGTCACTATACTGGGGCATTAGGATCCACACAAACATAGGATGAGCGCCACTAACACCTAGTTAGTGGCCCCACTAACACCTCTTCCAGCAGCAACCTTTTCCCAGGAGGTTCCCACTCAGGTACTGACCAGACTCACACCTGCTTAGCTCCAGTGGGTTGCCAGTTGTGAGTTGCTGCTGGTGTAACATCCAAAACTCCAAAATACAATAATTGAACCCTTTAATTAGGAATATGATTGCAATTATCTTGGGTCACTGTGCTGTAGTGATGTTAAAGCACTTTAAGTTGTCTGAACATTAAATTAAATTATTATGCTAAGGACTTGCTCAAAACACACAGCGGTATCTGAGGAACACAACGAATGGCCTTCCTCTTCAGGGATTATCCTGTTATGTGGCAGTGTACATGATGTGACTGTCTGACATTACATCAATTCCAAGTCATATACAGTAGATGACCAAACTGATATTTTGTTAATCTCGCTGCTCTGAATAGGCCTACATTCCTGATGTACTTATTTATTTAAAATAAAATAAGGCAATATTATTTTGCCTGGTTACAGTGAACAAATAAATGTTTTGTTTTAGATACTTTGTCTAGGCATGTGTATGGAGTACATTCACAAAAATGCACAGTATAATTCTTGCATTTGCAAACCATTTGCTATAGTCTTTACAAAATGTTAGCATAATATAAAACGTACACTAACAAATATCTTGTGTACATGTAAAGCACAGGAGTCTAAAACTGATTAGCACAGGTCAATAAAGAGGGTGAGAATTTTCAGATCACAACCCCCAACGTGTAAGGATTTCTGCCAGAATATACCCGAGCAGTTGGTATAGAAAACTCCAGCCTGATACCAAGTACTGGACTATTAAATAATGCCTACTGTGGTCAAAGAGGAGATAAGCTGCCTTCTAAACTAAACAGAACTTATGATTAAACCAACCTCTCTCTCTAACCTGGATGCCACAAAATAAATGAGAGCCCATCTCCTTATTCTACTATGCATCCACTAGCAGGAGAGGCAGTATTAAACTGAGGAGTTATTCTCTAAAAGCTACAGAATAGCAATCTCTCTTAGCAAGATCCAAATACTTAGCTCCAACCGGGTCTTTTCTGATGATCTTGAACATCTGTCCTTCTTTTTCCCTTTTCTTTTTTTTGCTCTCCTTCTCTTGATCTGATCTGTTTCTGGACTGTTGATTGACACTTAACTAAAGTGAACTTTATGAGTACTTTAATTAGACTCTAGAGCCCCTACATCTCTGCTTTGAAGCTAGAAATGTTTACACAGCCAGGTGTTACACACTTTATCTAGAGCCTTTGACACCTCCATTGTCACCAACAGTACCTCACCCTGTAAAATATAATCATATATTTCTGGATAATCCTTAAATGTGCTGTTTTAATTTTTTTTTTTAATTTAAAGATTCATTTATATACTGTGCAGAGTTAGGCAGGACTGTTGACAAAGTGTGCTGTGCAAATTGCACAGGATACAAGGCTTCAGTAAATGAAAAGGTTTAATCTTCCTTTGTACATGCATGCAAATTTTCACAGCTGTGCAAGAATTAGACAGCTTAGTCCCAAACAGTAATTACAACATATGCATATAATAAGCATCAGAGCCTCTGCTGGTGTGTTATATGTTAACAACTTTCACCATTATTAACACAGCTTAGCTGTGTGAGAAGGAACCACAATTTTGTTCCTTAGAAAACTGTAAATCACATTGATCAGAACCTACAAAACCTGTTTTTTTGCACTACACATCGATAAATTAACAAGGCTACAAATCAGGGATTTTTGTACTACAAAATACTGCTCTTTCAGAATTATCTTAACAACCAAAGTGAAATGAGATTGACAGAAATTTACTTAGCAGTGTACAGCATGCACAGTGAGAGTTTCATGTCAGAAGTTTTGTCAGCTTTTAAGGTTAAACATTCAACCTTACAGATTGGAGCGAACCTGACCTCTTTCCTCTAATGAATCTTTCCAGTAATGAAAGGGGAATAATGTCTGAAAATAAATTAATAACTCATAATCAATTTGAAGAAGAAAATAATAAATACAATGAAGGTAATTTAGTGAACAATCTGGAAGCGTCAGCCTAGAAATAGACCAGTCTCAGATATTTGATGCAAGGTTTCTGCGTGTGACCACAGGTGACACAAAGTCAAATGGGTGGAACATGGATGATATACAGTACGGATAAAGTGAAATGTCACTGAAGCAGAGACAAAGTTAGGAATACCCTATATACTGTATATATAGAATGTCCATTTTGCAGTCAATACAGTAGCTCAAGAACATGTCCTGAATAAGAATGTGTTTTTTTTCATTATATGTTTCAATACTAGATCAACATCTAAGAAAATGCAATAACAACCAATTTTATATATAATTTAAAAAAACATCTTGATATTAGGGAAAGCTAGGTGGTTCTGCCTCTTCCATGACTTCACTTTTTTCCATTCTTCTGCAACTGTGTTAAATAACCTTTTGCTATAATTACTGTAACTGAGCATTATAGCATTATAGTCTCAATCTGCAGCTGTGCTGCAAAACACAAAGAGTTTACAGCATCATAAGACTGCCAAGACCATTTCATTCTTATTGCTTACGTCAAAGATGAAGGCTGCCTCACAGACTGCTGTCTTATGAGGTTATTTGCTTCAAACAAGAAAACTGCTTTTTTTTGTTAAAGGAAGAAGTGGGAGGGGAAGAAAGAGCAAGGAATTGAGTGTCTCTTTCTATCACAGGCATGCGCTAACCAAACTGATTCTGACATTCTTGCCATATCATTGCAACAGACAATGTACAATTGAGATACGAACACTGTCATTTTATGTACTTTTCTGTTTTAAATGATACACATTAGAAGTATGGAATGGTTTCATATTAAAGAAGCTCAAATGTTCTGTGAGGTCTATTTTATCACAATGTCACTCTAATCTATGAATAAGAATTATTACATCAGGAAATTAATTCCAAATTTAGGCTTCAAGTTAAATGGATAATAGGACCACGGCTTCCCCCAGGTTCTGCTTTATATTGTAGCTTTGAAACAGAAATAGGAAACAAAACCAAAGTGCACTAATCTGAAGTTCTGAACATATTACGGTAATAATGTAATATTCTGTTACACCTGAGATATGCCACAACTAAATCATAAATGTACAGTAGCCAACTCAAACACAAAATACACCTCCTCTTCTACAAGAAGGACAGGTAAACACCCAGTGCACATTCATAGATGCACTAGAACATTTGTGTAGAAGCACTCTGGGCTGCGACCGGCACGGGGGAAAATCATAAATCAATAGGAGGCAACATATTCACTAATTTTATCTGTCCTTGATTGTTAAATACTGTATAACTAGGGGGTTAGGTGTACATAAATAGGCGTATTATAGACAAGATAGATGACATTTAAAACATCCCTGAAAAGAGCACCCAAAGTCTTTTTCCAAGTTTCTCAGAGTGGTGAAGTAATTTCTCTACTTGATCTGTTGTGTGGTGAGCTCTTGTCACTGGGATGCAATGAGACATGCAAATGCAAGACATTTTTATGATTTAAATAATACAATTATATGCATGTTTAACTTTGTTCTCATTTCTTATTCCATGCATGTAAATCTCTATCTGAAATCTCAAACAGTGTTTCATGGGTTGTCTCACTACACAGTGGATCAGGTGAAGTAAGAAATCAATCCACCAGTTTGAGAGAATCTAAAAGAGAGTCAGCATGTCAGGAAGAATGCCCTCATGTACCAGCTCTGATATTCTTGATGGGTTTGTAGTCCAACTATCAATCGTTAAATTTCATATTCAAAGGCTTCAAACAGCATAATGAAGGAATTACATTTTGTTACAATGAGTAATTTGATTTTGAATTACTTATTGTGTTATTATTAGTTATTGTGAATTAGGCATACTTTAAGTAGTTGTCATCTCTAAATACTTGTATTAACCACCTTTTAATGCTAAGTAAAGTAATTAAACTGTTCTCTCGCCACTTGTTTTTGTGCATGAAGTATCTAATTAATATTGATAAAATAATTTAAATAATTCATTTCAGAAAGAGAATGTTTTTGTGTTATACTTTAGTCGAAATCAATAATCTCCAAGCCTGGTTCTGGAGAGTCCTAAATCTTAAGTAAGTCATACAGGTCACCTGTTCCTAAAGATTGGCAACATCTGCTAGTTACAGTAGGTTAGTACAATAACTAACTTGATATTTTATTGATATAATTTCTTCATATACTGTACATTTAACAGCTGTCCTATGTAAATGTCTTACAGTGGCTAAAATATTTACACTGCTAAGAATTTTTCACACTTTATTGTTTTACAATATGGAATCATAATGTATTTAAGTGGGATTTTTTGCCAATGATCGCTATAAAACTCTCTGTATGGTCAAACTGAAAACAAAATTCTACAGATCCTCCTAAATTAATTAGAAATATAAAACTTCCATAAGTAATCACCCCCCTTTGTTATAACACACCTAAATAGTGTGAATCTCGAGAAACTAGTCGTTGTGTACTGTGTAATGATTTGCTGCATAGAAAACCCCAAGCCCCATTCTAAATATTTTTAATGCAGTGTAGTGTGCACCAAAATAGAAATGACCCAATTTGGTATCTGAAGCCACAGTTATACCATAATCAAACAAAAGGAAAGTCTAGTTTCAATCCTGGAAGTTGAAGGTGCTGAGAGTCTCAGGAAAGCATGAACATGATGCAGAAATATACACTTATGGCAAGTAACTATCAATGCCCTATCTGCTTGAGAGACATTTCTGTCTTTAAAATGTTCAAGTGTTGAACTTACCGTACATTAACAGTGACTGAAGCTCAAGCAGCTCAAGCAGCTCAGTGCTGTTGTGAGAATTCGCAGCAGAATCCTTTTTATAATGAATTTCTCAAGCACTCCCTCTAAAAATTCTAAATGAGTTGAGCACTCTGTACCAGGGGTAATTAGATGCCATACCATCTAATCAATCCCAATGCAGGATTTATATCTAACAATCCTTACTTGTTTGATTGAAATAATAATTAATTGAATTATATAATTAAACAGCTAGTTGCATCAAAGTTGAGTTGATTGGAAGGTCTGATACATGGCTATCTGCTATAGACAGTATATATGAAGTACCTCCATTATATATTTGTACACCTTGTGGATTCTTAGTATATAGAGAAGCAGTATAGCCTATTTATATTTGAATTTTAAGGTAAACTTTTTCATTCACATTATCTAAAAAAATACCTATTTATAACTTAAAATTTGTAACTTTATAAATGAAAAACAGCAAAAGCAAAAATAGGAACAGGGCTTTTCCAATTCCTCACAGACTGAAAATAAATTAGAAATGGATCCCTAGATTCTAGATAAACATTAGGCATGATAAGTTCAATTATTGTAAATTTTAGCTGTGCTATCATTTTATAATTTGCAACTGAGTTTCGGACAAAAGAGCTCACACATCATGCACAGTGCCTGTCACATGGTATCTCCCAGTAAGAAACCCCAAGCATGAACGTACCATTTGTAATAAATTGTCCACCTTTGTGTGCACACTAGCAAGAAAGCAGAATGGCACAGGCACAGTAGATGTTCCACATGAAGCACAGGGACATTCCTCTATGAGGTCTTTAAATCAGATCTATAGTCAGCAGTTATTTTATTCCTGCTCATTTACCCAGCTAACCTCACTGGTACAGAATTTTGACAGAAGAAAAAACTAAAAATAAAAAACTAATTACATTAGTCGGGTTAAAAAAGCTGTCCAGCTTTCAGTGTCCTGTCTTGATGAGTAACTATTTTCTTCCAACTGCTTTTTAACAGACTACATTCTGCAAATCACATAAGAAGAAAAAATGACCATCTACATGAGGGAACTAACATTAGTTTTGATAGAAAAAACACCATGAAATGATCCCCAAAACTGTGCAGCAGGAGCAACAGCATCACCTCTTGCCCTGATCCTGATACTGTTACCAGGGGTGCCAAACTGGCTCAACTGGGAAAACCTTTTTTTAGGTTGCCTATCAAACATCAGTGACAAGTGCCGTGACACCTTTTAACACAGTGTAGATCAAATGATGTAAAATACACCACACCATAATTATTTCATTCACTGAAATGTTCTGCCAAATAATTCAATTCTAATAAGCAGAGAGTCACAGAGAAAATACACTGGCAGAGAAACAGCTAAATGCACAGGATTATTTTTTGCTAAACAGAGGGCTGACAAAGAGACTTCTAAACTTGCATGTGAACAGCAAAACTCTTCATCTTTCTTCATGACAGGGTACTGTAGGTCCACCTGACCTAATTTCAGTCTATATGCATTACTTCAGAGCACCAGGGGATTACAGGCTGAGAGCATTTTTAATGTGCTTCTATGTTCCATAGAGTACAAATCTGAAAGAGACTCCTTTGACCTATTTTTGTTCAACTTAATATTTTTAGATTTAATATTTTAGATAAAATGTAAAATGATGTTTATGCCACCCATGCAGTTTTAAACCTAAACTGAGAAGCAATTTAGACAGCTCTGAAACACACAAAAAAGAAGAGCTCTTAAAAGTGCACTCATTTGGTGGAAGAGATTTACATGAATACTACTAAACTTCTCAACATTTTATTTCATCTCAAACTATTCACATCAAATATCTTGGCAACAATCACATTTTCTAGGTGTTCCATCACACAACTTTCAAATACTCAAAATGTGCCTGCATTACTGTGCCTTTTAAATGCATTTCTAGCAAAGTGAACTCTTTACCTGTGTGAAAAAATGATGACAAACCCTGACCCCTGTGCTAAAGTCCTGCAATCAATTTATTTTAGCTGATAGTGAAGTTTGGATTTAAATGGCAAGCCACTGTTTAGCTTTCTGTATTTAAACAAAAAAAAATATAATGACTGTAACTGCTGTCAGACCCCTCATTTCCATAATTTCACAAATGTTACCACAATCACTGTTAGTGTATCCTTAATGGGTATTATTATTGCACATAATCTCTTTGAGTTGAAATGGACATCTTACATTACAATGTTTAACCTCTAAAATGACACCAGAATGGTCCTTCCAGTTGCACCCTAAAGTATCTGAATATGCTTCCCAATGCAGGGAGCTGGCATTCTTGTGCCTGACACACTTTGCTTCTAGGAAAGATTCAGTTGCAGTAGTACTGTATCACTGAAGTCCTAACTAATGAAATGTAGATACTGTTGAAAAACTAAAAATATTTAAACAGTATTTCCAAAGTTTCAATGTTGCTCATTGTCACAGCAATTAAAAAAAAATATGTTAGGTTTGATAAAGACAGGTGTAGGCACAGTTAACAAATGATATAGTACAGTAGCACAGAACAGCAGTAAAAGTGTCAATGAAAACATAGGCATCCTCTCACGAGGCACCAATAAATGTAGGGGTTTTGTGCATTTACTGGGACAATTATTAATTGTAGCAGTAAGTCACAAAATGATTCTTTGATGGCTATTAGAAAACCGACCTTGTGGGATACTCAGTAACACACACACACGGATACTAATACACGAGAATACATTTATTATTGCATAAAATATGCATATAAACATAACAGGTCTTATAGTGAGGGTTGGCAGAATACAAAAAGTATATATTCAATCACGAAGAGTTACAAACCAAGAGGGACATACATTCAGTATACCATTCATTAAGACTATTATCGTTTCGTAAATGAACTTGGATTACAACTTCTACACTAGATACTCAAAAGCAAGTACATCACTCATAGGAATTAAATTGATATCAACTGGCGTTGAGGTAACAATTGAATTCTCGAGCTGTAATGCACAAGGTTGAATACTCATCCAATCTGTGGGGATTCAGATCTCCCGCGGACACAAAGGAACAGTGGCAGGCTGTTGCTGTGTCCAATCGGCGTTCTCTGGCCCAGTGCCAGGCAGTGCTGATTCGGCTGGAGGGGTGGGAGAAGGAGGGAAAGATTTCTGCTGCGGCGCATTAGCAGTGAGCTCTCTGAAGACCGGCTAATTAGTGTTGGCTGAACTAGCAGAGTTTGTGCACATGAAAAGTGACAGCGGGTCCCAGTAGGTTACACTCTTTAGACGGGAAGAAGACCGGTTTGCTCCCGATGTAGCGCTAGTCCTGAATACTGATATTCAGCTGTCCACAGTTCAGACCTTATTTCACTTGTTGATCAGGTGAGCGTTCGTGGTGGGTTCACGAGGCTTGCTGCTGGGCTAACCTCGGTGGATCCTTTGGTTACGCGCTGGCGACCTCCGTTCTCGACTCTTAGAACAAAGTCCTGGCACTTGGACATACTGGCTGTTACGTGATTGTCTGAGATGAGTCTGAGGATGTCCTGGAGTAGCACTGGAGGAGCCCTGTGCTGCCTGTTTTATCTGGAGGAACTAAGGTCGGTCATTGGTTTAAAGTTCCGCGGGCATTCGAGACCCACGTGGGGTTACCCTGCCCTACCAGTTCCTGATTGGCTGATCGAGGTGGATGATGAGTAACAAGGCACACTGACTTTAGGGTTGTAAACCTTGGGATGAGACTCTCCCTTGGAATCTCCCAGACAGTAAGGCGCCAGAGATGACCATTTATTAGGGTTGCTGGAGAATCTCAGCATTGGGAGCTTCTCCTTATCAGGAAACTCTATCAGCTAGAAAAACACCTTAAATATGAACCAAATGAAATGGCCTCTCTGTATCCAGCACCACTGAGATAAGAGACAGAGAGACTGGCAAGGGAGCAGCAAACTTAATTCCTGTATTTTTAATAAGCCTTTCCACTACAAAAGCAAAAAAATAAATAAAAGTGTGACTATTTTTATTTAATTTTTAAATAAGCAAGGAATTCAGTGGCCCAATTAACTGGCCTTATGGTATGCAGCAAGACTGTTAGAGTGACAACAGTGCCCAGGTGATTTTCAAAAGTATTTAAACTCTCCAAGCAAAGGCCTGCACAGAACAGGAGCGCCAAAGTGACTGTGGCATCATTTCAAATCTTGGGCCCTATGACATGTTCAACACATGGATATGTCATATTTGTGACATGTAGCATTCACTTCTTAAAACCTTGTTTTCACAGAACAAGAAATAAGCATGATCAAATTGATACCCGTACAAGGGGAACTCCAAATCTTTATGGTGGAAAAAATGGTTAATTAAAGGAGTTTTGGAGATTTTGAAAATAACATTGGTTTTGTATTCTCAGGTGCATAACCTATACATTGATGAAACTAAAGCTGTGGTGAACAATTACTGTACCTTCCACATACAGTATCTCTTTGGAAAAGAAGTGCCCTTGGTTGCTGTGTAAGGATCATGTAGAAAAAAAAAGCTTTTTCTACAATCAGAACAGAACCAAGGTCAGGTAAGATGTTAATTTAAAAATTATTTTCACCCCACATTTTTTTTAAGCACAATTGTGGTATTAAATAAAACAAGAATACCAACAAAATCTCACCCCCTAACATGTAAGATTGCTTATACGTTCTCTAAATAAAAAGGGAGTGCACTATATTAAAATTAATCAAATTGTAACAGATGTTTGTTGAAACACTGTACATCAAAACAGTGAGCACATTCTTTTTCTTCTGTAGGTTTCCAGAAGAGGGCTGCTGAATACTAAAGGATCAGGGATGACAAGCAGAAACAAGGAAACTGGGATGACTTAAGCAAAGAAAATAGCAGAACGGTTTGTAAAAATCAAACAGCTGAAAATGGTCTTTGCTACAAGCCATGTTTAAAGTTTTATGTATTCCTTTTTCAGGTAGGCTATGAACTAGGAATGTGAACTCTCCTGTAGCAGGTGAATGTTAATCTTCACAAAATATTGATATTATCTTAAAACCTTCATTTTGTGACGTCCGACATCCCTCCCTAGAGGGCGGTCCACTACTCCTGTGATTAAGCTCCCCAGGTGTACCTTCTTAGGTGTATTATTTTAAAGACTAGCTCCTCCACTAGGGCTCATCATTAGGGTAAGGATGTCGCGAGGCCCGCCTAGCACCAGGAAACCCTCCGTCTCCTGAGGGCATAGGCCTCATCCCTTACACTTCCTGCTTCCTGAGCCTGGGGTCTGGAGGATCTCGCCCAGTCACCCTTGGACCTCTGTTCGTGTTTTTCCCCCTTCCCGAGGGATTTTAACCTTGTCGCGTCCCATGAATCCCTTAAACGTTGTAGGTCATTGCAATATGCACTGAATAAAGTGATAATGAGACACATTTGATTAACTTTCCTTTTTCAATTAGGTACATATTCTTACATGTAACACATGTAATAAACTTAATAAACAGTATTAAAAAAAGTAAATTCAGTCATTAAAATCACATTTAGGTGTTATTTAGGTGTTAAATGAGCAAAACAATTCTAAATGATTTTCTAGTCAAGCACAACAAATCACTGTAGAAGTCATTAAATTGCAGAAATTGCTGGAGTGGCTAGACGGAATCTAATCTGACCAAATCAAGTAGATGATCAGCATCAGTGAAAAATTACTTTATATCACTCTTTAAATTAATTTGGAAGGAAGTGTTCTTCCATCCATTCATCCATTTTCTACACTACTTTACTCAGTACAGGGTCACAGGGGGAGCTGAAACAATGGATGCAAGGCAGGATGTGATGCCAATAATTTTGGGGGTGACTATACAGTACATACAGTATAAAAAGGATGGCCAACCCTGGTCCTGGAGAGTAACAATCCACATGAAATCTTAATGCACTTGAACTAAGTTTCACAGATCACCCCTAAATCATCAATTTGTAAAGATGATTAGTCTTGATCATATAAGCAAGTGATTTATTCAATGAAGTAGTTCACAGATCATGCAAATCTCAACACCCCATACAGCAGCTTTCAAAGACCATACATGGCAACTGAGGTCTGAAGTGAACCAATAAATTTACTAAACTGATGAAGGTTTACATGTTCCAAGTCTTTACAAATTGTTGATTTAAGGCTGAATTGTGGCTCTCTGGGACCAGGACTGGCCATCCCTGACATACACATAATGACAAATGTATACAATAAATACATTACTGTAAATACAATTAACAAGTTAAAGCTAGGATCTCTTGCTAGGCTTATTTCATCAAGAAACTGGAAGAGCAGCTCTCTCCATAATCAGCTTTAGCTACAAATACATCTAGAGAAGTAATTGCGATTTAGAACTCAAATTGTTTCAATCAATGATCACAAAGCACCTGTTCTGTATTAGTAGCATCTGAAGATCTAAAATTGCCAAGAATCACAGCTAAGTCAAAGTGTACACAGCTAAGTGTATGTTACCACAGCACAAATCAGTTTCACAAAGTTTATATTGTTTTTTCTGAAGTCCAGTCAGAATTCCAGAGTACTACTCATCACATAGTCATGCTGACCTTAGTTCTTAGTTACATTCTGAGGATGAATTAAGACAGACACACATAGTGCAATATTTAATTATTTTAATGCTGAAATGGATTTGTATCTCAATATCTAGCATAAACGCCATTTTAAAGAGAACGTCATTAGATGTGATGAATTACTACAATTAAAGTTGTATAGTTACTTCGATTTTTTCTATCTTTGCCCAAAATTGAACTACAATGCTTCAAGACCTTTTCCACAATAGGGTTCCACCGGTTGTCTTAAACCTCAAGGCTGAGAATTTTTTGCACTCCTGAACTCTGTTCACAAATGACTGTGTGTCTCCACTGACGATTGTATAAATAAGTTAAACTTTGTCAATAAAACCAGTGTTGTGGTACTAATTCATACTGAAGATAAATCTTGAGTACAAAGAAGATGCAATGGTGAACTTGTGCTCAAATAATGTGAAGCTCAATTCAAGAAAACCTAAAGAAGTTATTGCTGATAACACAAAAGAAAAGACACCAGTGTAATAAATGGTTGGAGCATCAAAGCTGCTGATGAATGCAAGTTTCTGTGCATCAACATCTCTAATCTCAAGTTGAATAACATCATTTATACCATTGTAAAGAAAGCACAACAGAAAATATTTTTCTTAAAAAGTGGAAAAGTGTGTAGGTCAAGTTAACATTTTAAAATACATTGCAAATACAGCGTGGTTCAGAAGTGCATCAAAATGTGTCTCTAACAACTCTAAATCTACCATCAGGAGGTTTTTTTAATCAGATTCACCATGTTATAGACATTATAGATCTTTTAAAGCAATTGTCATGTATTTCAGAAAATGTTTAGATTCCACAGCTATTTAAACATAATATCATGGTGGACCTTATATATTGCTCACATCCAAAAAAGGCTCCATAGTCAAAATGTTGTGTTTTTTTTCTTCTCTTTTCAGCATGGAATAAACCTATTACTTGTTCCTTATATATTGTAATTTGTCACTGTACTGTATGTGCAATAGATTTGTATGAAGTGTGATATATTATTTGTGTACGAGTAGAATAATGAATTGACTTATCTGCAAACTCACAACAAAAACTCTTTTTATTCTTTGTCACTTGGCAGTGATGTACTCTTACTGAGCTTATAACACCTTTCTATTCTCACACACCATATGTTAATTTGATGACCTTGATGATCAGTATAAGTGCACTGCACATGACTGAAAGCCCTTACTGTAAGGCTTAAAAATATGCAATATTTTCTCTCATGCAAGTTTCACAATTGAAAACAATTTAAAAGCTATTAAATTATATACTTTTGAAAGATTATGTGCATGTCCTTCAAGCCTTTATTACTTGCACAGCTCTTATTCTAACCTATAATTCCTCTTGAAAACACAATGCGTGCCTTATTTTAAAGCCCACACACACTACTGTAAGTAGCTCTAACTAGCATCTCTTACCTTTGCTGAGGTTTCAAACCAACCCAAGAAGCCAGACTCTTTGCAAAAATTGTCCATGAGGGTGAAGTTGTCAGTGGTGCTGTCTTTCTTCTGGTCACACTTATTGGCAAGCAGCACAGCAGGGATAGGATTCCCATTGGTCAGCTTCACCTTGCTGTCCAGGTCGTGTTTCCACTTTGAGACTGCCTCGAAGGTGGACCCTCTTGTGACATCAAAGACAACAAATGCTCCAACTGCTTCTTTGTAGTACACCCTGGTCATGTTACCAAACCGTTCCTGACCTGAAAAAAAGGGGCAGAATTTTAATGAAACATAATTAACATAACATAATTTAATATAACAAAAACCTCCTAAATTTCAGGAGAAAAATAAACTTTAAATTTTACCTAAGCAGTGCCATTTGTTTGTCCTTTCTCCAAATGTGCGTGCTCTGTACCTGATCTGTAATTTTCATTTGTAACCATGAAGTCAAGAGGCATCTCTAACAATAAACAGCATCTAACCCTTTCAAATTTATAGGCTCATTACAAATTAGGAAAAGTCTGCAAAAAATATTAAGTTACATCTCAGCACTATCATCTGTTGAGAGGTATCATGTAACAGCCCATGCAGTTTTCCACATGCAGGATATAAATGCTTCACAAACATGCTCCCAGAAAAAGATCCTTAGATCATGTCTTGCAAAGCAGGGAGAACTGGGATCATTAGGCTTCGTTTCCAATCTATGATGTCACTCTCTGCTGTCTAAATGTGGAGCAAAGCTCTCTCTTGTTTTTGGGAAAACCTTGGTCTAAGGGACATTTCACAGCAAGATCCACTTTCATCTAGGAAAATTCCAGTCCAAGAAAATTAAACCATTTGATTTTTTTAACTAATTCTTTTTCTTTACATAAATCTGTTTCTCCTACAGTTGTCATCATCTTAGCAATTCTGTAGTGTGTAGAACAGGCTGAACAGTCACCTGAAAAGTAGTAAATGGAGTTAAGTTTTCCAGGAATCTCCTGCAAATCAAATGCCATACCTGAATGACATTTACTGAGTCTATTACTATTAACAATACAGATTAACTTTCAACACCTGAGACACCAAGAGACAACAAATGTTGGAACGTTGGAACTGGCATCCTATATTGGTAACTGAACTGAGATAAAGCATAGTAGGGCTTCTCAAACACTTAATTAGGTTCTGCATGAATTGTAAGGAGCTCACGAAATTTTACCGTGAAAAAAATAAGCAATGATGATGCAATATTCTAAAGGCTGGAAAAGCAGGAATTTAATTAGGACATTATTTCTTTGTAATAAAAGCTACTCAACTACTCTTTGCAAGAAAGGGAAAGAAGACACCATAGTATTATGACAGCACAATGTTTGTACTATAAATCATCTAATAAGGAATTCTTAAGATGATGGGATCCATGTGCACCCTTTGGACTGCCAAATTAGTCTATTTAATGTAACAAAATAATAAAATCTGAAATGTAAGCTTTAGTAGATTTGACTTCTATTTTTTAAATTAAAATACAGATTTGTAAAAAAAATCTATTGTAGTTACATCTGCAGCTTTCTTGTTGTTTAATAGACTTTCAAAAATTGTAGAATCAACTTATATATGTTCCATCATGTTAAATATTCAGCTGTATATAATGCATATTTCTGTCGCAGGCTCCTTTAATGGGACGATCAAGAATCTGCTATGTAAATCTGTCCACATAAACTAATTCACACTCAAGCACTTGCAGGAACAGCAAGCTTCTAAAAGAACAGGCAGAAATAATTAGTCACACTCTCACTCCAGGTAGTAAAGCTGGCAGAACTGCTTACAGGATGTCATTGAATATTAAAAAATAGGCATGACAGCATTCTGTCTCTACAGCACAAAACAAAGGCACAGTTGGTTAAAAGTGTGGTGTGAACCTAAAATAATGTGTGAATGTATGACAACATACAGTACAGTTCTTACTTTGTAAACTGGTTTTGATTTTCCTTGCAGTGTGTAGGAAACCACATCTTACACATATCTACTTTTACCACTGTAAAAATATGAAAGGGGATTAAACTGCATTTTGAATTGTTCTTGACACTTGTTTTAACACAGTTAATCTTTTCAGTTTGTATTGTATACAGCACACTTTGTAACTCAAGAAAAGGAATTTGTTGACAAAAATTAAATCTACACAAACTAGACATTTTTATTAATGGAGTTGGAATAAAAACACTCCCAGCAGTGTTTTAAGTTGAATTGTATTTACATTCTTTGAAAAAGCATAACCTGAATGTTTGTGGAGGAGTGGTATAAGATAAATATGTGATCTTGTGAAATGAAGAATACTAGCTGAGGAACAGAAATCTCGAGTGAAAAGCATTTAAAAGATATTCAGATATAGAATATATAGCCTGAAAAGGACAAACAGAGCACTGTTCTTGACTGCACAGCTGATGTTAAAGTAGAAGCTCAGCAGTTCATGTGATCATCAGCATTTGTATGTGGTAGAGATTAGGAAGAAAGCATAGAAGAGAAGGAAGTTTACTTCTCACTATGGAAACATAGAGTCTAATAGAATCTTACTGAATTCTAGAAACATACTGTATGTATTAAAGGGCATATTTTCCTCAGCAAAACTGACTTCAGGTGTTTCTTTCAGACAAATCAGTAGGACTATCTTGCTAAATCTTTTGGAGGCTCACTTGTAAATGAAAGCCTTATTTTTAAAAAATATAAAGATCTTAAAACACGGACAAACCCAAAATTGAATAAATAGGACATACAACACGTTTTGAAACTGATACAAACTGGCTCTCCAGCTCAGATCTCTGTGGAACTGTTACATGAGGAGATTGACAGAGGAGAGAAAATGAAGAATGCCTCTAGTAGAGATCACCCTAGGAGGCTGTCACAATGTCACTGTTCTTGCACTAACAAAACACTCCAGCTATACTATTGTACTTTTTATTAGGCAAGAGGCAACCCAAAGCGCTCCATCATGGGACACTCCCAAAAGGCACAGTTAGGTGCATTTAAGCCAAGGCTAGTAAGAAGGGTAAAGACTCCTACAATCCTCTGTTTTCAAAAATGGCTCAGCCTGTGGCCTCCTTATTAAACTTGGCTTCATTTTGTCTTTCTTCTTGCAACAAGACTTAACATGGGATGTTAATACAAATGTTCATGGATTAGGAAGGAAACCTGTAATATAGGCTCTTTTTCATTTTAGAGAAATTAAATATTAGTCATTGATTTAAAACAATGGAATACTTCAAATCTTCTTAATAATATCAATTAGGACTTTTGTCCCTTTTAGAAAATAAATGAAAGGAAAGGCTTTCACTGGCTAATTAATCAGACTGGTTTACACAAAATGTATATATTAATGTTCTGGTCTTCCTTTATTAGGACCTCCATAATGCTAAGCTGCTTTAAAGTTCATCTCACTTCTGCAGTCATCTTGCTATAGGCCACTGCTCATAATCCCAGATGTAATAACTGTTTGGGGCTGGAAGCAAACACAAAACCTCTCATTGCTGGTCAACAAACATCATCTTGGTCAGGAAACCCTTCTTTTAAATATGTATAAAACAAATATACTATAACAAAAATTAGGGAAGAAAATAACCTATGCCAAGAACTGTTATGAAAGAGTGTTAGGGGGCTGATAAAATTATAAGAGAATATCAAATTAATATCCCAATAAAATAAGAATCAGGTCCTGAGATCAGTTTGCTTTGCAAGCACGCTACTTAATTCTGCACTACAACATGATAATGCAATATGGACCTGGCAGCAATCGCAGACAGCATAAACTATTTTACAATAAATTACACCACTACACAAACACACAATGTTTACAAATATACTGTATGCAGATACTACACTTCTGTGCATGTCGGAGCAATATAGACATAGAAAATGCAAATTTCTGACTCTAATCCAAACAAAAAACGCCTCAATGGGTGAAGGGACAACTTTTGTCCTATTAAATGAAAGTATCTTACCCAGGACTAAATCCAGCTTTCTAAATGTTTGTGCACAATTTAATGGGAACTGATTTCCCTATTTTAAACCTCAGGACTAACCAAGAACAGATGCTTTCAGCCTGAGGATACCACAATCTAGGACATTAGAATTTCTTCTAATAAAACAGCATACCTCTTTTATGAAGACTAGGAAGACTCTTCCAGTATTCAGATTACCTGTACAGAATGTGGTATTAAGGATGATGAAAGTATAAAAAACTCTTTTGGTTTAAGATTAATTCACTACCTAAGATGCTGCTGTTGCCTTCCTTTCCTCCTTTAATTCTCACTTTTATTTTTACTGTCTTTCTGTATATCTTACTCTGAGACCTAGCCATTCCTAAGATCCACCCCTTTGAAGGCTGACATAATGACCACTAGTACTAGTATTTTTCGTTGTAATGATCTAACAGTGAATTAGATTAATCTGAGATAATCACACCTTTCATCATCTGTATCTTTTGCCATGTTTACTTGCCATCAAGGTCCAACCACAGCTCTGTAAATACAGCAAAGCAATGCTCAAACAGTACGCTGTAGAATCAGAAATCAATAAAGGAAGCACAAACATCTACTGTAGATAACCCCCCATCTGTTACAATATAGATCTGTACAACTTATTTCTTAAAGACTGTTGCAACAATACTGAGGTTCAAATATTTCTTGTTAAATTCATTTTCAAGATTGGATTTTAGTGATATGTTAGAGAACAGTTTGCTAGAATTTTAAAGCTAAACTCACATTTTGCCAGCTAACCATATCTTTTCATATTGGCAAAAAAAGAAATGCACACAGATCTTCAATGAGCACTGACACAAATTTGGGAGTGAATGGAACATGGAATGGTTTTTATATACAGTAGAGTGCCATCCCCAGCCAGACCAGTTTTTAACTTAGTTAATCAGAATTTACCACTAGGTTCCCAGTACCCAGTAATCTTACTCAGATTAAATTCTGAGTATGCTGTACCTTTCAAAAGTGGAGCTGGTAGAACTCAGCCACATAATTGCTCTTTATTATCCTACTAAATTTAGTCTGCACCAAAAGGAGGTTAATTCATAGAGGACAAGACACAGAAGAGAACCACTTCTTACTGTAACTGTAGTTTAGTTTTAGAATGTCATTCTAAATATAAAAACTATGTAAAGCATTGCTATTAAAATTATTAATAGACCCTACAGAAACAGTGGGGGACCGTTAGTGATAGTCTATTGTGAGTTCCAATAAGCAGAAATTCTTATATTTCCTTCTTGAGGAAAACCTATGTAACTGATATTAAAATTAAAACACATGCTCACACAACATAAGAACACTTGCAGAGAATGAAATACTTTGCTGCTTAAGGAAATTCATGGCACACATTATGAAAAACCTCATTATGCAACAACTGTGTTGCAATGGGACAATGTTTATGAAACATGTTGCTGTGCCTTCTTGCATGAAAAATGCAGTGCAGATAGACACATGAGACTGCAGTTACAGAATTTTAAACAAACTGACATCCCTCATTGCTGCTAAGGCAGAGGACAAAGAAAATAAATTACATAACTGACCTCAACAGATGATTCAAACTGTCACTAGAAAACTGTTGTGAAACAGTGAATTTTACACAAAGACAAAATAAACTGAAACAGATATTCTGACCAGATTTGTCTTATTTCCATTCAGTGGTTGCCTTTAAACTTTGAAACCAGTCAATACTGTAATCTCAAGATTTTGCACAGAAGAAAGGCTACAAATAAAAAGTTGTTTGGCCCACCTTTCTCATTTAAAAGTAAGTATTTTAGTCATCTAAGGGTCTCTCTGGTCTCTAACCATTTTCTGGGGGATCACAGGATCCTGGCTTGAGCAGTGTGATTGGGCTGTTTGTTTCAGACACACACCCCTCTCCTGTTTTCATTCTTAAGCCTATTTCCTCATAATTGTGTACTCAGACAGCATGTTCCACGCTTGTTTCTAAGAAGAAAAACATAAATGTTGCATTTATACCATACTGTACAGATGCAGCCACTTAGAACATGCAGTATTTCTTCCAAATGCATTACTTGCAATGCCACGCGTTGTGTTATCCAATTCACTAGCCAAAGATGATCAGTAAGTGGCTCTTGTGGTGCATTAGATGTTAGTGAAAGAATTGTTTCATTTAATCTTTATCTCTTCTGTGAATGTTTAAATAAGCTTAATATGGAATATTAATATGGAATTTTACAAATAAAGTGAAATTTTAGTAGCTGAGCAAAAAAGTATCAGAACCATAACATCTCTGAACATCATAAACAATTTTAATTTAAGGAACATAAATATATTATACACACAGTACTGTATACGGCTGATAGAGGTAGCTAAAAAATAACACAACAGTAATCCAGTTTCTTCATAAACATTTTATGCATCAAAGTCTTTAACTCGGTCACTTACTGTGGTTATTTTGTGGTACTGTGGTAAGTTTTGACGTACTCATTCTAACTATACTCATATACTTTATAAGAAGCTGTGATGTTTAGCCTCTTCTATGAATACTTGCTCTTGTTATTGTTGTAAACATAATAGTACTTTTATCCTATAATACTTTTTTCCATTAATATCATATAGCTGGTAATAGTAGCGTATTCCACTTTCTTCTTAAGCATCTGCATCAATTTCTTTGATCTGTTCACTTGTGATTATTTTGGAAACATTTTAATGTGTTTCAGCTAGTGTACAGTATGTTACTGAGTGATGCTTTGGTACAGTGGGGGTAAGTGCGTTCCTATCACCCTGAAGGTCACGTTTTCGATTCCCAGTCAAGGGAACTAATTTTATTTTTAACAAAGATTCCTTCTCAGAAAATAAAATAATAAATAATATGTACACTATATTAACATTTTTATTATTTTATACATCACAACATGTTAAATATTAAAATGGTATTAATTAATGAGAGTATAATAACATCACTGATCATTATTAACAATAATAATTTAATATTAAATATAAATATTCCAATTTAAATGCAATGCGTACTATATTTTATGTTAATATGAATGAATGATGTTAAGCATTGTGTTAATTACCACATTAATCTGGCCGTGTTTTCAGAGCACAACGTCATATAAGGGTTGGTGTGGTGATTATCATTAGATCACAGGACCTGTCTTATGCCTGCTCTTAGTGTTTTAGAATCCTAGGTCACATAGTTTGGGTCTTGTGCTTACAACAGTGCCTAAGGTTTAGTTGGGTGATGTTCTCCCAGAATATGTACATGATTGACTGGAGGTTCGGGCAACCCTCCAAAATCATAATTTTTGTCAGAGAGTTTCTCAATTTCTCCATAATAACTTTGTCATAATAACTTTTTGATATAATTTGTCATTATTTCAACCAAAACACTTGTCCTTGATACTTCACATAAATGTTCCCAACAGTAAGAATACTTTTCATAGAAATGTAAAAATAATAGCGAGACTGAAGCTGCTTTCACAAATTCCAAGGAAATCAGGAAATACAAAAGCAAAGCTGTGTGGCAGTAACAAGCTGTGAACATTAGAACATTAGCTGTGAATACAGGCTGCTCACCAGCAACACAATAAAATGGTATTCAGGACATCTTGGTTTTTGAAAAGCCCTATTACCCCATAATTTTATTTCCAATTACAATAGACATAAATTGGCCAATTTTATCCTATACGTTTTGTATTGGATAAAACAGAACTTCACAAAAATCTTGAATTGAGCTTAAATCAAGACAGATACCTAACACACTATTCTCTCCTCAAACTGGAAATTACAGACTTTTTAGAAACCACCACATAAAATACCACCATTTTTCAAAACCACACCACACTGATTGACGTGAAACTTGGCAGGTGCCACCCTACTAAATCTTGCACCTCTAAGGATATAGCAATACTTATTACCTATAACAGACCTTCACCTCCCCTTCAGTCTCATATCGCTTACTGTTCAAGTGTCCCACCAATGACTCCAAAATTGGTAGGTTTATCTCTAATTTTCTTTTAGTTTGATTACAGTTCAGTAGTATTGTTAAAGAAAGGTGTAAATTCATCTCCCCGTTACCACTATTTTTCAAGCTCTGTCGATATCTAAATTTCTTCTTTGCATGTAGGTTGTTTTGTTACACAGTGTAGGTGGGGACTTGCTTGGAAGCCTCCAAAACTGCTGAATGTTTTCTAGTATAAATTAGGCTTTTCCACCAGTTGTCAAAATTCTATCAATGATTTCCTTTAAGGTGGAGAGATGCAAAAAGTCACAGCACAGGTCAGTGCAGATTTGAAATGTTTTATTACAAAGGCCCCCAAAAAGCAGTGCAAAGAGTTTTGTCTCCTCAAATCTGTAACTCTGAAGCCAAATTGATTACTCTCCTTTTGAACAGCAAGGAGCAAGTAACTTTCTATGCTACCGTGTTATGTTAGCAAAAAAGGAAATATTTGGAAAGGATATACTGTACAGTATACTGTACATGAACATTAGCACAGGAGGGATATCTTCAGACATTTAAAATCATTGCCCAGAGAACAGATATGCTCTACTGAGAAAAAAAAAATCAGCTGTTTTTTAAACGTAAAGGGAAAAACATTCTAAATAAAAGTGAAAAAGTGCAGAATGACGGCAAGATAGTGTTTTTGCAACACTTTTGAGCCGGTTAAGGCGGGTAAATTTCAGCCACAGGCTGCAGAGAAACTGAACACAGCAATGATGAAAGCACACATGGGACAAATTTTTAAATCACCACTCACATGAAGAATTCTTGTGTTCAGTTCAGTTTTGCTTTTGGTGCTATTGAAGTGGCTGACTGCATAAAATTTGTAAGCTTTAAAACTGAAGTGATACCTACCAAAATTTCTCTTTGATTGTTAGGAAGAGAGCAAAAAGGAAAGCACCAATGCTTGTCCTTATGTAAATCTCTGAAAGGCTTTGTAGCAAATGATTTACACTACAAAAAGGAATCCACTCACTATTTGAACCAGAATATTTGTAACAACACAATCCCCCTTTTTCTATTTCACCAAAGTCTTATTAAACCTTAATAATAAATACAGTAATAGCAATAACCAGAACAAAAATGGAAGACACTGAATGTAATAGCTTATATAGCCCTCAAAGGAAATTATGAAAATAGAAAATGTTTTTTCTGTAGAAGTTTTGGCCAGGCATGTTTGTTGCCACAACACTAGTACAGTCCAAATCCTGGGAAGTTGTCGACGTGGAGATCAGAGTTATTACATTGTGATATTTCAATGAATCTGGAGAATCGTGTTCATTCCTTATTCATCCCTGCAATGCATACTGTAACTTACACTAAAAACATAATTTATCTAAGGGAGGCACAACAAGTGACTTCTATACAATTCTATTCAAACACATAGTATTTATGGAGCACAGGCTGAAGGATCCAGACATTTATAGTGTGAGCCTAGATCATACCACCAGCCAAATATGAATGTGATCACCAGAGCTTTCGGGCAACCAATTTGTCCTGTGAAATGCTAAATTCCTGCTAGTCTGCAGTGACACCAATGAGACACACTGTTCTTATATTGGGGACTTCTCGTGTCAGACACCGTGGAGCTTGCAGACTTGGTAAATTACTAATGTGTCTGCAGGTGGGAGCGTCTGCACGTCTCAGTCTCTCAAACAGGCGCAGAAGTCACGTCTTAAAAAACAACCAATTAATCCAAATTGTGTGTGTACATAAAGACGAGAATATCTGATGATTTCTAATTTAAAATGGCCTTTTTCACTAACTACTAACACTAAATTGTCTGCAGAACAGAAAAAGAAAGGATGTAATTACCCTGCTACTGCTACACCAAATTACCTAGACTTTATCCTAAAGCTATATCATATAAAGGTACAGTTCCCTCCAAATTCACTGATACGTCTGACAAAACAGGAACAAAAAACATTGTATTACAGAATGAGTTAACAATTGGATAATGTTGTGATATAAAAATATAATAGTGTAATAGTACTGGAGAGAGAAAAATTATATTTATCATAACTGAATTCCAGAGGATGAGAGGGTAACATTTATTCCTACCTGTTAATATTCTGAAATATGTACACCACTATGTTACGTAGAAAGAAAAAAATACTATTGTATACAGTATATTAGAGGTACATAAACAACAAATATTTTCAGGAAACTGCAGGACTCAAAGCCATTTACTGTATTACTAACATCACATGTACAGGTTGAAATAATTTAGCTGGAACCTTCACAACATAATGACACCTGCTATTGTAGATGGAAAGACAAGAAACAAAGGCCTGAAGCAGAGAGCATGAATAGATAAATAAAATGAGTTTCAAACCTTACCTCCTTATATGATTGTTCATAAAATGACTAAACCACTGTCACACTATTATATACACAGATATCATTACAGGATCACAAAGTCACAAATCAGGTCAAACACATTATCATTTTCTCATCGGGGTTACAAAGATGGTGAATATTTAGCCTATAACAAAATGCGCTTCTTAAAAAGTTGAATTTGTTATAATATTTAAGGCAGGACCTATGGAGGCAATAAAATGTAAATGAGGGTCATGAGCACAGGCAATGGACTGATCTTGAGAAGGCTCACGGGAAGATCAAACAAAAGTAAATACGTCAGTCCTGGCCGGAAACACTGACTTACTCAAAAATGTAAGGTAAAGCAGAAAAACAGAAAAATGTAATAAATCAGAGTTTGAATCAAATAATATTAGGTGTAAAACCACATTGAATATCAGAACTTAAATTCTGATCAATTGAGTCTTTTAGTTTTTACTTTTCACATGTTACTCCATTCACTACAATGTAGAATTCTGATTTGACTTTTAATCCAACTCAAGAGTTTCTGTATTTGTTATTGATACGTTCTCCTTTCTTGATTGCTTTGTTTACAGAAAAAAATAAACAATCTGAAATTAAAATGACCTACTATTTTTCCTACGTTTTGGTAAACTAATAATACAATTTGCCCAACTAATAATACAATTTGAAATTCACACCAAAGGTACCAAGGTCAGGCTCACACCCAGACCAACAAAGCAGGGAGTCAGTACTGCTAACTGTCATGCCAGTATGGCGGCATGGTAAAATGTTTAACGGCAATATGAGGCTTTTCATAAAATCATTCTATACAGCAGTGATGCTATATTTTCAAATTTATAATAGAACTGAATAATATTCAATTGACATGAAACTAGAACACTTGAAACTTACGATTTAAACCATTTTATACATATTAATAAGAAGAAATTAAGGACACTGAGCATTTATACTGTAGCTAATTTTATCATAGCTATAAATACATATTAAACTATATATATTTTATATTATACTGTATATACATTTTAACATGTATTGCTCCCTGATGAGAAAATATCTTTGGAAATTATTATTAAAAATCTACCTAAGTGTATACGTAAATCATTCTAGCAAATAAAAACAGCACTTAAATATGAGTGCCAGGCTACTGAGTCAGCAGGCACCGCGGGTAAAGATTCATTTTATCAGAGTGCTCTAGGAACATGGCTTGGTAACTGCAAGCTATAATTTATCCCCAAACAATATTTCAAAAGGCACAGGCCTTCTCTTTATCTTATCTTTAACAACCCTGCCAATTCTGCCTACATGAACATAGCTGTTTGCTTCCACTGTAACCCTGCCAAACACCTGGCACACTTTCTCAAAATCAAAACCTCCCCTTCACTAAACTGCTCCCACCCCACCAAAAAAAAGGCTAGAAATTAAATTAATAAATTAATTTCTGCCGATCGTGTACACTGAGTCATAGTACTGAGCCAGAAGACAACTTTTTAGGAAGGGCTTTCTTGACTCTTAACATAAAGAATTCCTTCTCCCTAAGGACAGTTACATTTTATTTCTTTTCTCTTAATTCAGTGTGAAAATCTTCCATGGAAAATGTAATTTAATCTTTTAGAACTGATACTGCACAATGTAATGTTTCATTTCTGTAGCACATACCTCTTACTAAGGAAATAGTAATGGGAAATGAAGAATATTCAGTACAGTATATTTACTGTGAATAAAGGAAGCAAAGGGATGCACAATGTATGTGAAGTCCTGTGCACATCACATGAGCTGTATGTTTGGTAGATAAGAATTCTAGTGGAACTCATAAGAATTGAACCCACATAACCCACATAAGAATTGAACAGATGAATCAAACCACATAGCCAAAACAGTAAAATTTCAAATTAACATGACCTTTAAATAATCCTATGGAATGCTACATATGTCCTTTTAATATTTGGCATGTGTTGTTTAACTCCAGAATTTGCTAATGTATGAGTGTTACACTTCAGATTTTCAGAATTAATTTCTCAAGAGATGCTATAGCCACTAGACTTTCGCTCATAGGGAGTTATGAAATAAAAAAAAGATTCCCAGTACAGAAACCTACTGTATGTCTATCAAAAGGGATCAATGTTAAAATTCTTAAAATATTTAATCTCATGGACACAAGTGAAGTGTTCCAAAGCAAAAAAAAAAGCAAGCAGTGCACCTGCAGGGTGCTTAAACTAGCATTCTTGGTGATGTGTGACATCCAGTTACTTTAACATGTGTCTGGTACCACACGTCTGGATATTGTATACAAAAAAGCTTCTCCAAAAGGGCCAACAGCAAAGCAATTGAAAGATACTGTATAAATTCACAAAGAATATGCCAGTTTTGCCTTTAGAAACAGAAGTACTGTCAAATGTTATAATTAAAATGTCAACAATTTCATAGCCCAAAGGTTACTGATAAATCAGAAACCACATTCTACAGTATGTGATCCATGATAAATATCCATATTATTGTACACTATAGACAGGCAAGTTCATTTGGCCCAACTAATAATACAATTTGAAATCCACACCAAAGGATCTGGTGGCATGGTTTTAATATGGGCATCCGTCCTTTGAGATAAACAGGTATAGATATACGTATCCGCTTCACGTGTATTTTTTATTTCAATGCTATACATTTCATTAGCAAAAACAACATTTTTTAATAACATCTCAAAATACAGTATCTCAAATGAAAGTGATCTTGAATATTCTCTTCACACAACCGTTAAGTTTGTTTCCACAGAAGTACAAATATTTTATATTTATATAAACAAACAAATTAATAGCAGAATGCTGACAACAGTATTTGAGACAGAAACTGCACAAAACAACAATATTTTTACCAGCAAAACCAAAACACAGCACCAAAGATTATACATCACAAGATACAAGAAGACCTAAGATTTTTAACAGTAACTGGATACAAAAGAATAAAGTAAAAGAGTCTTTTTCATAGGTATATTTATGTAGCGTTTCTGTTTTATGATCAATTTTGCAGCAATGTACTGTACAATCGCAAAAGCAAAAATTCACCAAAACACATACAAACCATTGTCACCTAACTTCCAGAGTAAAACTTAGCCCATGTGCCAAGGAAGTAAACAAAAGAAGAAATGGCTACCAAAGGACCCCTTATGTTTTCAAACCGACCAGCTACGTAAAAAGCTAATCGGTAGAAATCGCTGTCATTCAGCAAACTCCGACCATTCAGAGACTTAGGGTGGGTTATTAGCTGTTTTCTGAGTTTTTTTAGAAGAAATGAAGTGAAGAAAGATAACATAGCCTCTTGTCAATCTGTCAAATGCACACCAGAGGTGTTCAGAAATGTGTAAATCCCACTTTTTTCTCACATCATAAATGGACTCTTTAGCACTGCCATAAATCAATGTAATGAACAATTTATACTTTTTATTATTAATTATTTCACATTTTTGGAAGGGTGAGAAAACCATTCCAGGTCCAGTCTCTATATAATTTCCTTAAGATTTTTTTTTACATTTGTTCAATCACTTTCAAATTTTATACAGTAAGTAGAGAAAATCTAGAAAAAGAAATTTGCATCATAGGTGTGCAACAACTTGAGAAATTGACATTTGAAGGAAGACAATAAAATGTGTCTGTGTTTTTTTATCCTGTTTTTGAACTGGATGTTTCTTTCCAGTGTGTGAAGGACATAAAAATCTGAAGGTTCAGACAGGATGTCCAAGGATGTTGGAAGGTTAAAGACCCAAACCAGGCCTGCACTGTGGATAATTTCCATGATAATTCAATATAGTAAAGGGTACATCCATTCCGGGAGGACACTGACCTGGATTTCAATTTGGGGGAGGGGATAGATAATGTTAAGGGTCTTTAATATAAGTGCCAATAGTCATAACAGACTATAGAAGTAGAACAGCCAACAAAAGAGAAGCTTTTCTCTCCTGTTTACAATCACTGGTTCCTAAGGTGGTTTTTAATATTGCAGCTTGTGTATTTCACAGAAATTGTGCAGCTTCTTAAACAAATCAAATATTTTAAAAAGTCAGATGCTGAACAATTACTTTGTAGATCTCAAGACCTTGAGAACATGTAATCTGTGAATCAGTTACGTCAGAGAAGAGAAAGTGTGTCTGAAGCCATCGTTGACATGAAAAAGTGAGATTGTCAAAAAGGGAAGACTGACAGCAAAAACACCTGTGCTACACACTTCCATGTATGCATGAGTGATAAACTTGCTTTACTAGCAGGTATGGAGAAAAAAGATAGCAACGTTTCCAGTCTATTTTAGTATAATGCATGATGTTTGGGATAAAAAATAGGCCAAATATTTATTTGCTGTAATTATAAAAGTATGCTATCGGTCTTGGATTCTTAATTAAGACATCTATGAGGCAAGGCAACATCAAGCAGTGCTGTGTTTATTTGAGATGTTTTGCAAAAAACATTTTTGCCAGTGGGATGTTGATGCAGACTGTAATCGTTTTAATCATTTTAAACAGTGTATTCATTTTAAAAATTACTACTACTGTTATTAGGATGACTTTTATACAAATTGACTTACATTTGCACCCATTTATACAGCTCAGTATTTATTCTGGATGAGAAGCAGCACACATAGGTGAAGAACCTTGCTTATGGGTACAATATCTATATTTCATTTGTAATTTGAACCTATAGCCTTCCAGTACAAGTCCAAAGTCCAGGTGCTCTACACCTCTTCCCAAATTATACCAAAATGCCCATTTCTACTAACTATGGCATCAATTTCATACTATTCCTACTATTAAGTGTAGCTTTATATAAAAACTGATCAGTTACACAATTCTAAATGATCAGTACTATCACCTTTTAGACTGTTCTTGTGAAAACTCAGAAGATAAGCAAGGTTGGACCTAGTCAGTACCGGGATGGATGGCCTCTAAGGAAAACTAGGCTGCTGCTGTTTGTGGTGCTCGTGGACCAGTAAAGGAGCATTTTTTAGTCTGGACAATAATTTCTAACCCAAAGATAAAACACAGTAACCAGACACACTATGCTATAGGAAATACTGCCTTTAAGATGAAATATAGAAACAGAAATACTGAATACTCAGTTCATAACCTGTTCATAGCCCTGTACATGAACTGGCGTCTGGAAAAATTGGTCCTGTTGTGAGCATGTGTTTGTTCTGGCCTTGCAGAACAAAAACGAGTTGAACAAACTGATCAGGACTGGTGGCCAGAGTTTACCAGAGCATCCTTTGACTCAAAAAACATATTCATTCTGAAGTGACCCCTCTCATCCACTCTTTTTAGAATATTGGAGGAGGAAGTACTACAGTATATATATAAAGATTTTAAGGAAATATTTATTTACTTCCTTTATACTTAAAAGTATTCAATTGTTGCACAAAAAATGAATTGATTGTCTGAAAAAAATTATTTGCGGATCTTATTATTGTTGTTCTTGTTATTGTTTTAGACTCTTCACAAGCTGTCTGTAGTATTGCCGTACACAAATGCAGCCATTCAGAATGCGCATTAATTCTTAAAACTGCAACGCAGTACAGTGTTTGATTCACTGGCCTAAGACGGTTGATAGGTGGCACTTGTGGTGCGTTAGATGTTAGTAAAATGGTTGCTTCATTTAATCGGTTTCTCTATCATGCATCTTTAGATCCACTTAATATGGATTACTAATATGGAAGTATGTAACTAAAGAGAACCTTCTGGTAGCTGAAAATAAAAACAACAGAAGTACAGTATAATGTCTCTGAAACATCTGAAAGTCAAAAACATAGATTAATGTATGAATATACTGTAAATCTATTATACCTTATGCCCATACAGTAGCTGTTAGTGGTAGCTAAAAATAAAGTACACAACATAATTCCACCTTCTTCATAAACATTTTCTGCATCAAATGTTTTACTCTGTCACTTGCTGTGGTCTTTTTGGGAAGGTGTTGACAAGTTCATTTAAGTACATCTGTTGAAATGGAAAATCAAACGCCAGAGTGATGCATGTGTGGCTCAGTGGTAGAATTCTGCACTATCATGTGACTGGGTCTGAATTTGATTCCAGCCAAAACCCAATTTACCTTTATAAGAAATTGTCACTTGTGGATAATATAGACCTCTCACAATAAAATAATATGCAACTATATTCACATTTATGATCATTGATAGGGCTTCAGTTTTGGCATGGAGTGCGGGTATGCCACAATTTTAGTTATCCACGCAAATCCAGCATTTATAATGCGAGAATTTCCCACACGCATTTATTGGCAAGCCATCTCCCAAGTGGAATTAGTCTAAATCAATCCACACATATTCTCTGTCAGACTGAGTTTACCTGGAATGTTGCATGACACTACTACACGATACAGTGATGTCACAATCTTTGTGTGGTTGCATTGCATGTCTTGCATTCATTATAGGAAGACAAATAGAGATACATAACGGATTTTGAATCAGTTAACTTTTGTTCAACGTGAAAACTTCAACATCAACCTAATAAACTTGATCAAAAATGGAATTTTGGCTGTAAAGAAAGTCTTCTTCTGAAGAAGGCGAGCCCCCACAGAAAAAAATACCAGACCCTGAACAATGTAATGATGGAGATAAAGAGATTTACAAAAGAAACAGCGAGAAAAAAGCGTGCCAGGATAAGATTCAGGCAAGTCGGCTGAAAATATACCCATGGCTTGAAATGAAAGATGGAGAAATGAGCTGCTCTGTTTGCAACATGTCCAGTAGTGTGAGGTTTACTAGCCGGTGTTAAAAACCGTCTACATTAATTAGACACCCGAATGCAGTTGCTCATGAGGCAAATATTTTTAAATACGACTGAATTCTGTATGTTGATATGTTAGTGTTTCCAAAGTTGTTTTACAGATTTGTTATTAACTACTTACAGTAAGTAAACTTAGAACATAGCGCCTTTTTCAATGTGTGGCTCGACAGACAGGTTGAAAATTTAAAGTAAATGTTCTTTGAATTGCCTAGCAATTTAAAAAGGATTAAATCAGAAACTGATTACAAACGTCTTTGGTTTATAAAAAAAAAATAGACACAGCTATGAAGTATTATGACAGTCACTAGTTAAAGCCTTTTTTAAGAGAATGTAACTGTTTGGTGTTTCCCTTTTAAGGCTGAAATGCCAACTCTTCTGGTTTTTGGACATACTTTACTGGTTACTGTTATCTTACTGTTCACAAAAAAACACACTTACTTAAGTAATCCGGTTGAGTAATCATACTTTGTCTCCTGGTCCTCATTGAATCTTCACACCCTCAGTATAATCAAAACCAATCAAAACACAACACCCACTGGCTACACCGTGATCTCACATGCAGGTGTGAAATACAGTAGGGCTAATAACTTCTGTTTCAAAAGATTTCAGATTTATTTTATTTTTTATCTGTTGTAACTGTTAATAAAATGGCAAACATGATTGTGATTGCACTGTTCGTCACCTAATATTACATGACATACCCGTTAGTTAGTGGGTGGGTAGAAACTGTTAGGTCTTGGCGTTTTCACATTGGAAAAAAAATATGCATGTGCTGTGTTGATGTTATTAGTATTCTAATAAATAAGCCTGCTTTATTACTAAATCATCATTTGGCACTCCCTCAAGGACTATATTCGGAAGACAGCAAAACAGAGCACAAAAGAAGAATTAATCATAGCAATTCCCAGGTTCTAGGAGGAGCTGCCCAAACAAAGCTGTAATAATGTTATTTAACAGACTTTTGTGTTTTCCCAAAGGCTGTAGAATGCAGTGGGGCCACTCAAGAATGTAATTTCATGAATGCATTTGTTCTGTCTTAAACCGTCACATTGTAAAATAACAAAACAATTTAACTTAAGAGGGAAGTGTAATGTTAATAGAAAAATAAATATAATAAATAACATGAATATGAAACTGCTTCTCAATAATGTTGAATGTTTTTTGTGTGTAAATGTTCAATAATATTATAAGTATAATGTGTAAAATATATTGTATACAGTATAAACAGTCCACCCTAACCTGCTTCTCTTCAGCTGGGACAGGGGCTCTAGTCAAGAGAGATGGGATATGACTAACTCCAAATATCAAGATATTTTGGCATAAAACTTGCTGGCCTCTGACAGAAAGCCGAAGATGAAGAGGAATTTCACCTTCCAACATGATAACGACCCAAAGCACACATCCAAGTCAACCAAGGAAAGGCCTCAGAAAAGAACGGTCAAAGTCTTGGAATGGCCCATTCAGAGCCCAGACCTCAATCCCATAGAAAACCTGTGGAATGATCTAAAGAAGGCTGTGCACAGGAGACCCCTGTTCAAGGAGATTGCAATTTTATCCCACTCTTCCTTGCTGAAAAGTTCAAAGTCCAGGTGCGCAAAGTTAATAGAGACTTATTCACAAAAACTTACTGCTGTAATAAATGCAAAACGTGCTTCCACAAAGTATTATTTGGGGTGGGGGGTGCACACTTATGCAACCAGGGTGTTGTAGGTTTTTTTATTATCAAATATCAATAATAATTATCTATTTGTATCCATTTTGTTGGTTGAAAGGTCACATTAAAGATGGAAAAAAGTCTGACATGATTTATCTTGATTTCTGGCTTTACATCACAAAAACCTGCAGTTTCAATAAGGGTGTGTAGACTTTTTATATCTAGTGTATATTACTGTACTTACAGTATGTACCGGAAATGTCTGCAAATGTTGTATATGGTTTTGGCAACACATTCGTTTTCAAACACAAATAATTTCTCATATCCGCAACAGTGTAATCATCACATTGTTTAGGTTACAAGCTTAGTTTAACATACATAACTGAAAAAAGATTGTCCCTATGGGGCTGAGAATTGACAAGGAATCGAAACCTGGATTTTTTGTTCACAAGGAATCACTGTGCCACCTGGCAGTTCTGCAACAAAATATTTTTTAAAGCTTGGTACAATGTGATATGTACACCATATTATACCTCATTATTTGTTGTACATTCTCAATGGCTGGATCTGTATGTTATATGTTGATGAGCTCTTGACAAATTTCTTTAGGGGCAATAAGGGTTAATGCAATACAGTGTGTGTGTCCTGAATTGATTAGCATCCTGTCCAGGGTGTACCCTGCCTTGCTCAGACTCCCTGGCAACCCTGTATTGGATAATGTGGTCAGAAAATGGATGGATGGTTTACCTAAAGCTCCCCATGAAACACTTTTACCAGTACGGGTGTTGGTGGATAATGGCTGCCACATAAAGTGGGGCTCTCTTACATATAGGAGGATAGTTCATGATGCTTTAGGATAAAATGCACAATACAAATTCAATTAACTATTATTAATCAACAGAAACCTTTATGGATTGCCCCATCTGCAAAGCTGCTGAAATGAACAGCAATATTAAAAAGAGGACAGGACCTTATTCGAACCAGCTTGAGCTTGATCACTTGACTTCAATTAAAATGTAGAACTTCATCATACTGTACATTTAAAAAAAACTGGCAAATATGATGTAATGGGAATAAATGGACAATGTAATATAATCAAGATAATCAAAAATCCTGGCTGCTTCAACCATGTTCAAATGACAGTGTGCTGCAACTGTCACTGTTCACTGGGCTGAGATGCCCACCCCCATCTTAATATACACATCATAAACACAGATGATAAAAACCTATATTGTACCTGTGCAATAGAATGCTTTCCTAGACCTGAAATCATCAAAAATCCAGGGAGTGCCTGCTGCACTTTCTTAGAGTATATAACAAGAATATTTAGATGACTCCACATGTAAAAGAGTCTTTTATCAAAGCCCCTAGCAACCTCTCTTTTCTCATATGGCATTTATCAAGATATTATCTGTGGGTAGGTTTCCATGGAAACCAGCCAAGACACAGAAGATTCAACGGTGAAGGACGAAGATTGTGCTTGTTAAGAGACCATCAATAGGCTGGTGCGATGTTCCCTTCTTGGACTGAGGCTCAGCAGCTCCCAAGTGAGGCAGATTTCTGAAACTTAAAATCTGATTTGTGAAGTCATCATGTTACGTGGACAACCGTGCTCAGAAGTTGCTCTTCAAAGTTACCTAATTAAGGTAGAGCAGGACTTACAGTACAATTCCAGTTCAATGCAACATTCTTCCTAGATGTTAACACTGGAAGTAATTTTAAATTCACTACAATGTGAAAAATACAGTGTGAAAAAGAAGGGAGAAGTTCCCTTTTCCACTTTCCCCTCCATTTCTGTCTCACAGTATAAGATAACTACTCCTTTAAGAAGTCTAAATCTCTAGCATTAGACACTGGCTTAAGGCACACTTATAATCATCTCATCTCACAAAGACAGATCAAATGAAGTGTTTCTATTTCAACAAGGATGAGGGGGTGGGATGTCTTTAACAATTCTGGAAAGCCAGATTACTATTATTTAACTCATGACATTTATCGCTAAGACCAATTTGGACTTTTTATTTCCAACATTACCAAACTGAAGAACTGAAGAAATGTTATGGATTTGCAGAGAATTGACTTTTTCACAGCTGTCAACAGGATAAAATTTCTGGAACACTGGCACAGTTCTGTGAATGACAACTGCCTGCCTGTTCATTGTTTATCACAAGTCGAAAATAAGCTTCCCCTCACCATTAATCTGAGATAAAATGACTCCTGGCTCTTACAGCCCATTTCCTTCTGTCTCGTCGTGGATGCCACAAACCAGTACCAACTGTGACTGCAGTAATTCGCACTCCTGTGTGGCAGTCTCATAGACGAAGAGAGGATCTGACAGACATGACTGTTAAAACATACTTTTCTGAACACAACTGTTGTTCTGTAAATTATTATGCTTCTTTCAAAAGTGGCTTTAACAGCTGGCAATCTGTTTTTTTTTTCTTTTTTAAGTCTTAATAGGTCAGCTCCTTTCCATTATTGCTTAATTTAGAAATTTATAAGGAATTTTCCAATGTATAAGATCAATTTATTAACCCTATACAATTTCTTGCATTAGGAATTTGTCTTTTCACATACCCCAGCTTGCTCTCCATGATACTATATTTACAGTACACATGTACGCACACACAAGTAAACACACTAAATGGTGTTTTCCACATGCTGTAAAACTGTATGGGGGGCTTCTCTGATGCATAATTCCATCTTCTTCCTGCACAAGCAAAAATACTCTTATTAATTAGGTTCTGTATAGATCTATATTTCTTTAAAAGGGTCACAAAGCATGTGCTGTATGAGTTTCTAAGAATTTCTAAAACCTTTTCCAACTTTATAGATCGATTTTTGTTTGTAATATTATATTTATATTATATAGAGGTATTGTTTTGTTAGGGAGTCTTTACAGCATGGTATTGTTAATAGGTTGTACTGCTGCAGGCTCAGCTGAGGTTCATCTATTGCAAAACACTGCTAGATTATATTGCTAAAAAGCTCTCTATGAATCTAAATTTAATTAATTCATTCTCTCAGTAGTTTTCAAGAGTAATGCCATTCAGAAATTTCTTCCATATAATAAAGTACAGCATACTGCATTGGCGTTTAAACATTAAAGTTAGTGCTTGGAATCTTTGAAATGCTGTATAATTCAATAGCCACGGACTAGCGTTGTCCACTGAATTTGCTGAAAATCCTATTAGTTCTCCTCAAACAATCATGAATGACAGCAGAACAAAAAGCTATGAGACTTCACTAACAGACCCAATTATATGTGTACATCCCAAGATTATGAAAAGTACTCACGTGCAATATTCAAACATAATGCACTTAATGTGTCACAGGTTGAAACATCTTAAAACACACCCATTTCTGGATCACTGCACCATTTCCTATTTTTGTAAGAGTTAGGCAATCAAACATCTGGTGTTTCAACTGAGTCACAGAAATCTGGTAAAATCATGCAATGCATGCATGCATGTTCAATTCCTTATAATATTGATTTTTTTCTTTTTACTTGCATCACAAAAAGATACTAAAGCAAACAGTAATATCCTAGTGGCAGGGATCCTGGAAGCATTAAAACCTGCGAAACTCCTGAGAAGTGCCACTGAGATTTTGTCTCAAGAGAGGGTGAAATCAGGGTTTTCTTTCAAGCAGATAAGTTCTGGTGTTTATAAATTATAATAATTAATTTTCTGTTTCTCATACACTCAGTTCACAACTTTCTCCAGCCTGTCCCTTTTGCCCTCTCTGCCCTAAGAAAATATTCTGAATATTCATCAGCACAACTAAAATATTTCCATATTGTATGAAAAGTCTCCACAAGCTTTATTTAAACTTGTCATAACAATGTTACTAATGTAATCCGAAATGATGGTCACTCCAAAAAAACTCAGCGATCCCTCAACACCATATAATTGTCAGCCTCTATGTGCTGACAGTCTTGAAACCACTTGAGACTGCACTGGTCCTAAATGACAGAAATCATGATTAAACCTAAAATACTGGTAATCTCAAGACTAAGCCTAAAATACTGGTAAAGCAAAGACTTTTCAAAACTGTTTTAAGTCTTGCAAAAGTAAAGTTGTTCTGCAATTAAAATCTTATCTTGAATCATATGCAATAACTGGAACTTTGCAAGTGTTAATAGCATTCTCACTACAGTTTCCTATTTAAATTTTTGTGCCACCATTACTTGCTAAACAACTACAAGCCATGTTAATATGTAATTTAAATGAACCTAAAAAAAATGCGATTTGTTAATATTTTAAAGCTTTCATATGTGGACACTCTGTACAGAATATATCCTACTGGTATCAACTACTGCATGGTAAAGTAACTACCAACATGCTGAAAACAAACAATAATTGATCGAATTCTGACCACATCCGCCACCCTTCAGAAATAAAAGACAAAAATGTTCATATACGTCTTACAAAGAAACTTTCTTTATCGTCTACGAGTTTCAGTGTCACTCTACTACCGTAAATAATAAATTATTTATTTTAAAAATACTCATTCAATGTAATTGCACTAGATCTGCTTTAATAGCAACTCTCCCTTAGAAACATATAATAGTGGATACCCACAAAAAAAAGATACATCACTGGATGCAGGATATGCAAATCATTGTTCGAATGCTGCTCTGTGTTTCTAGACATGATAGTTGATGACTATTTTTTTGAGGTGCTGTGTCACACACAGGAAAGCACATTTACTGGTTCTTAAAGGCAAAAACATTTTGCTTCATTTTGGTTGTTGTGAATATGAAAAATATGTCTTGTGTCAACTACAACACTGGAGATGTCAATTCACTGTTGATAGACCTCAGGGACCGTCTTAATAGCACCTCTTCTCTGATACTGGCAGGACAGTACAAAGCCTTTACATTTGTTACATACTGTATGTTTTAACACTCTGCACAGTGAATACATACTATGAATTCACCTGTGAAAGTGTCAGCTGTATTTCAGCATGTTTTAAAATTTTGTGCTCATTTGCCCAAAATAATGATTATTGTATTTCACTTGTCAGAATCAAGTGAAGGTCAATTGCTTAATTACCTTTAATATGAGTATATCACTTCAGAGACAAGTACTGCATTTCAGAGCAAAACACTGCATGACTCATCCACACTAAAATTACTAAGTTGCTCTTAGAAAATCCACACATTTTGTGCCTTCATATTGAAAGGACAGTTACACTTTAACATTTGTAATTATTGTTTTATTGCAATAAAACAAAAGGACTCATAATATCATATTGGTTACTCCTGTTGTAATCTTCATAGAAACCTTTTAACATTTCCTTAAAACAGGAAATGGATGTGAACACAGTATTGTTACAAAAAGGTATATCCCACTGTAAAAAAACAGACCAGGATTTAAGTTAACTCAAAACCTCAGCAAGTCCCTAACAACTGAATATGTCCCTTCTTACAGACCTAAAGCAGCAGGTTCTTCAGCGGGATTCCCCAGGCCTACAAAACTGTACATAGTACCATAAACTAATCTAATAAAACACAATGTTTCTTGTGAAGAAGCACAACACCAGATTTTGTTTCTGAACAGGAGTATATATTTATCAAATAAAAGTTAAGAGTTACTGAAAGTTTTTTTCAGATAATATATGAAAAGTGTATAATTTTATTATTTTTAATTAGGGGCTAGTTTATGGGCTATACCTATAATTTACATATGAGATAAATTCACCAGTAAATAAGTGGATAATGATTTTTACAGAATCTGTGACCCTATGTTTGTTATTGAGTAAAAAAAGAATAGTTGCAAAATTAGTTCAATTCATTAAGATATTTAAACCTGCTTAATATCAGTATTACAGTGTTAAAGTGGACTCAACTAAAGTGCTTCAACTACATAAACCCAACTAACCACATACTGTAATAAAGATTTTTTTTTCAACCGAATTACAACTTTAATTTGTTCAGAAAAGTTTAAATAGGTATTTGAACAAAAATATGACCGATCCTCTATATGATCTACAGTATATCACTTTACTGTTTTTTTGGCATTTGTTGTGGTTTACTTTATGGAGATGAATTAAAGGTATTTAATGCTTCTTTTGTTATTGATGCTTGCTTTACATATTATGCGTTCACTGCTTTTTTTCTTTAACATTTTTAAATTCACGTGACTGCTCCTTTCGTGTTTTTCCTTTGTTCTGAGCTCCTGGAGCCTCCTATATGCTAAAGCTTGGGTAGGCATTTCAATCTGATTATTTTGGCTAGCTGGTGGTGTGTCCGTAATTCTTCTTTGGCTCTAGCTTCCTTCGGGAGACTTCTCCAAGCCTTTTTTTTCTCCCTCTCTCTTGCTCAAGTCTCCTACATTTCTGAAAGCCACCCAAATCTGCCCTTCATTAGGTAAAGCTTAGTGAGATTTCATGTCTGGACCACTTCGTTTTAGATTTTAGCACTTGAGAGAAATCTGTCCAACTGCTCAAGCTAAAATGTACAATAAATAAAATTACATGATGAAAATGTTTTTTTTCAGATACTTTTAATATGTTTAATTTGTTAAACAAAACTAGCAATGCAGTGTAAGTTGGCAACTGGAACTGGAGTGTCAAGAATAGTTTAAAACATAGGAGGCCGGCATCGAGACATCCCAGATCGACGGAGAAAACATAATCAAAATCACACAGGGATATTAAAGGATTGCCGTCAGTGCTGTGAAGGCAGTGAATGGTCCTAGTCGACTCCTAGTCGGGGAGTCAGACGCTCACTTTTAGGTCTGGCAGTGAGCAATAGGGGCTTACAAAGACACTGTTGATGTGCAGCACAGTGGAGTCAGACCCTCACTGGCATAGAGACAATGAGAGGCAGGGTTCTATAATTTATATATTATATAATGGTTTTATATTAAATTGAATTCACAAAAATTAACTACAGACCGTCTTCTTTTTTTTCGTTTCAGCTGAATGGGACAAATTGAAAGTTAAATCAGTCAGGATCTCGGAGTTCAATAAACGAGCACATGGGTGTAAAACCTTTTGCATAACAAGACCGTCAAAGAAACAGACCTTAAGTTTAGATCAGATGACACAGAAGGTGTCGGAATTGTTTCACATGATAGCCTGGAATTCCTCCAAATGCAACGTTAATCACTCACTACACCACCTGGTGGTTTTACAAAGTAGTGCAGTCCTGCATCTGATTATTTAAAAAAGTAAAAAGGTATTGTATGTTTCAACGCGGTGAAACAGAGTACACTATTTGCATCATCTCACATTATGCTTTGAGCATTCTGAATGGCTGGATCTGTATAGGACTCTGGGATCCTCTGAGATATAAATCTGTATAAACGCTATTTTATCTATCTGTAGTTAGAACTTTTTTTTACAAAAATTAGAGTAAAGAAGAGGAAGAGAGGAAGAAACTTGGGAATGACACCTGAAGTTGTTTTTTGTGTTAAAAACAGAGAAAAACAAAAATGGCTAGAGATTGATTAATTAATAAATAATTTTAACAATCTGAATAGTATTATTCGTACTCAGGAGGAGGTGGCTCCCGGGGTCTCCAAAAATTTACTATAAAAAATAATTTAGCTATGTTCATATCACTTTTATATAACGTTAAGACATTTTTTACATACAGTATTATTCTTGTTAAGAATAATTACTAGCTATGATTCTGCAAGCCTGTTTTACCCCAATTCCCAAGGATCAGTGAACATACAATTCAGTGCCACTTATAAGTACAGGATAAAGTGTGATCGGATTACCATCTAGAGAATGCAACACTTAATAGGCATATTCATATCATGAAAGAGCCATACAGAGCCATACAGTGACTATAATGAATGATCCCCATACTGTGGGCTTTTCAATCCCAGAAGGCAAATACAAAAACATAAAACGTAAAGTGGGAACAAAAATATTGATTAACTTTATGCTTTTAAACAAGAATATTCATTTTAAAACATTATACTACTGCTTACATATTAGAGGGATGAAATACATAATTATTCAATTTACTTAAACATTGTTTTATTATTTAAAGAGTTGTTTGAGGACTATATACAGTACAGTATATACAGCTTACAGTAATAAGCCATGAGTGACAAGTTAAAATGCGTAAAAGTTGATAAAGAAGGCTTATATTAAAAAAATTGTCAAAGTGAAAGCAGAGGTAACAGTACACTAAAAAAATAGTGGATGAAAGCCAAATCTACAATTTCTACTGTTTGTTTGGAGCTTATGTGACAGGAGAATTTAATTATATAATATTGTATGCCATTAGCAAGATGTGAGCAGACTTTACATTGTACAATGGCTGCAGACTTTCTTGTGGCAAATACTGGTAACACTGAACTCTCACTCTCAAATCCTCTCAAATCAGAACTTCAAAAAACCTCCTCACCAACTGCTATGGTTAGAAACACTCAGCTACTGAAGTCCAATACACTCACAAACCTAGGATTTCTCCAGGACACTAGCCTAAATTTCAATGGACACAATGAGTTTACTATAAAACATTGTCAGCCATATGTGAAACACTGCACAGTACTCTCCTGTAGTTTCTGTCTCTTCCCTATTATTATACTACTACACTATGCTTAGTAAACCAAAGTCCATTAAAAAACAGTGTTAACTTATTACAGCATAGCTGGCTCTTGTACGATAATTGATGCTTTTTGAACTACAGTAACTCCAAATTTCCACCTGTCAGAGTAGAACTTCATCCTTAAAACCACTCTGTCCCCTTCCAGTACTAAGGTCATCTGATTATGAGGTACACTACAGAGAATTGTACTCTGAAACTACCCCTCTCCTCAGTCAGACATGAACTGAAGAGCTATTGATCACCTGACTTTCCTTTAAACCACTTTCTTTCTTAAAACCACCGTGATATGGTGCTTGTTCTCATCTATTACACAAGCTTCTTCCTCTTTCATACTGATTTCTTCATTCCCTAAGCCACCTTAGAAATGTTAACGTCATTTTGACGGTTTTCATAAAAAAAAACACAGAACTTTTTACTATTAGTAATAAATACTATAGTTCAGGTGGGTAGCTGCGACAGCATGCGTAGGCTGCAAAGGAACAAGTAATGAAAAGAGAAGAAAGAAAACACAACATTTACACCCCAAGAAGGCCCTACAGCTGAAATGTTGTGTTTTCTTTCTTCTCTTTTCAGCATGGAATATACCTATTACTTGATCCTAATAAATACTATCCCTGCTTTAGGCTAGATCATGTTGTCATGATGTGGTTCTAGGTAACACATTTGAGAAGAAGCTCACCATGAAATATAATTCAAAAAAACTTTCAGCAGTAAATTTTAAACCATACCGCACAAAATATTGTTACCAAAAATTTCATTTGCACAACACTCAAAACAGTACCGCAATCACACCAAATAGGGCAGGTTCACAGAACACGGTATGGATACGTAATATGTAAAGTGTTGTTTTCCTTATACTGAAAATTACCCTGTAGGTAATGTAACCATGTAGATACTGTAGGTAGTAGTGTATTCTCACCGTTAAATCAAGCAATAGTAAAGGTGACTCAGGCATCTCCACCTGCGCATGAAAGAATCTGTTCTCAGGTACAGCAATGACTTTATTGTTTTAATTCAGACAATACCTTCTTTTCTTCCAAATGATAATAAAGGTCTGGCAGTTGTTTTAAACCAGTTCTTTAAAATGTTTCATTTTCACACACTGAAACCAATTATACTGTAAGTAATCTAATTTTCAAATAAAAAACTGCCTGGTTATTTATAATGGGATTTCACAACCATTGGGCGGCACAGAGGTTAGCATTGCTACCTGGCAGCACTGGGGCCCTGGATTCAATCCCAGACCTGGGGTGCCATCTGTGTGGAGTTTGTATAGTTGCCCCTTGTTCGTGTGGGTTTCCGCCCATAGTCCAGAAACATACTAGTGGGTTAATTGGCTTCTAGGGAAATGGCCCCTGATGAGTGAGTGCGTGTCTATGTCTATGTGTGCCCTGGATTGGACTGGCATCCCGTCCAGGGTGGACCCCCTTCTTGCGCCCGTTTCTTTTCGGTATGGGTTCTTTTCCCTCTACGATCCAGAATTGGAAGAAGCGGTTAGAAAATGGACGGATGTATTTCACAACCACCAGACTTAATATTATTTTTAAAATCAACTGAAATAGGCGACACAATAAAGGTGATATTTGAGTGCCCATTATAAAGCGGCGCACAATTTTTTGAGTTTCCCGTTTCCAGTGTGCCGCGCTACAGGACTGCAGACTGCAGACTAAAGTTTAGGTAACATACTTGATTAAAAAAGCTTACCTGCTATGTCCCATAGCTGTAATCTCACCAGAGTCTTGCTGTCCCAGTTGATAACTTTTAGAGCGAAATCGACTCCAATAGTAGCCCTGTAATGCTGTGAAAAAAGCTGATGGACGTAGCGCTTTATAATGCTCGTTTTCCCTACACCCAGCTCTCCAATAACCAAAACTTTAAACAAGTACTCCTTACACTCTGACACAGAACCACTAGCCATGACAGAAACTCTCTTTAGCCGTCTCTCGCGGTTGCCTGTCCTCCTAACTGTCAGTACCTGTAGCACTATCGTGCTATACCGTTGGGGTATTCGTCTTGTTTCGAAAGTACAATCCCGCAGAAAAAAGCACTTTCCCCTCTTCCTGCTCCTCTTACTCAACAACCACCTGACTGAGTCACAGGACCCGGAAACTCGAGTTGAACCACCCTTTTGCGTGTTCTAGGTTTGTGTTAGTACACATATTTTATGGAGAGGGGAGAAATTCCTTCTTACTGCGTGTTTATGGGTATTTTAAAATAATTTATTGTGTGCTTTTGTCTAGCTATCCAAGAGTTCTTGAATGCGAACGTCTGGAGTTGACTGCTGCTGTACTTGTGGACGGTTATGGAACACGATTGGTAAAAAAGGAAGAAAACGTTTTGAGTTTCAGCTCATTAAATCCAGTCTTCCCCCTTATACGTACAGTATGCACTGCAGATGACTTTCTAATTTTAATTTAACCTGCTTACAACCCCCTTTGGAAAAACAATATGTTCTTAAAATTAACCAGGAGGGTGGAAAATATTTGAATTTCGGTTGTGTCAAATATTCAATGGATTGTGTAATGCTTTCTAGACAAACATGAAAAGACAGTGCTGGAATATCTCTTAAAGCTAAGTGGTTTAAATCGGGAACACCTCACTAATTTTAAAAGGATACGCAACCTTCCCAGAAACCCAAAGGCACAAAGTTGTTTACACTTTCTTGGCTTCTACCGTGACTTTGTCGAAACTTGTTACTGTAACAATTAACATTACAGCCGTTTCCACTTCTCTAGCTGATATTCATCATGATAAGTGCTGTATAGTAATCCGTTCAAACGATTCAGAATTCCAGTGATACATTAAACACACTAAAAACAAAATACTACTTGAGAATTATTTAAAGGAAAACATAGTATCATTACCCCTAGCAAGATATCATTTAAAAAATATAATAGGAATAAATACAAGGGACAAGTGTTTTAACTAGAAAATATTTATTTTACATCATTATTAAGATTATCTTGACAAAAAAGTAATTTCCCCCAATAGTAGTCCTGACCATTTCAAATAGGAGTTTTTTTTCTATGACTTAAACTGAATATTATTTTCAAACTACATACACTGAGTAGACTATATCAATTCATCATAACAATAATACTATCCATTATAATTATGTATTTATATGTTGGACAGATGCAGTCTAATACTAAGCTACTAACTTAGAATCCAATAATTACAGCTGTAAAATGTTCATATGAGTAGATCATTCTCAGCAAGATCTTAACTGCAACGCCTTATTACTAGAAGCAACTACAAACTGATGTACCTTAAACCTATAGCTTTTAAAAGATTTTAATACTGACTTGTAAATGTATTCTCTGAAAAGTTACCCAAATTTAATGCAAACATACTTTCTCCACAAAACATTGGTAAGACAATTTCCAGATTATAGATACTTCACATTTTTAAAATATATAAGCAATTACATGTTTACAAACATAGCATCTCTGTATGAAAAGAACAAGATTTGACAAATTACAAACTTTGCAAATCCCAAATCATTACAATGACATAAAAACATCAGGAACAAGAAAATATTAATAGCGAATGTACTGTACTGTATATGTTCATTTTTTTAATCACAAACTCCTGGCATTCAACCAGTCTCGCTCATCTTTTTATTGTAAAGCAGAAACAAACAAGCTCATTTCTTATCAACCTCTTATATTTTTTATTATATTCTGTATTATAGTCATCTAATGTAATATTAATTCTTGTTTCCATGTTTTTGTCATGTAAGGGATTGATTTCAGTCAGTTTTAATACTTTTAAACCTGCCTTTCCAGCTGGTTATCTGAAGCAGTCTCTTAAAGCAAGGATACAGAAATGAGGATAGAATCTAAAAATATTAACCAAAGATAATGTAAAAGGGATACTTATGATTTTGAACACAAAATATATAAAACATTGTTGTTGTTGAAGGAAATGAGACTGTATATGATAAATGTTTGCTTTGATTTGAGGCCAAATGGCATGAAAAAGTGTCACAGTCCTTAAAATGCATGTTTTGTACAATACCTTTTGTACAGATACCTTCCATATATCTTAACTACAAGCTAGAATCTGCACATAAAGTGGTCTTTTGTGATTTTCATCTGCTTTTTGCTGCTTGCACTCATCACCTGAAAAGCTGTACTTAATTCTCAATGAGCTGCCCCATGGGACTTCAGAATGAGGAAGAGCTAATTACTTATGAAAGCTCCCCTCATCTGTATTTAATATCATAATACAAAAAATCACAAAACTACCCATATATTTTTTAACTTCTCTTGTGCTTTTTATTTATCTCCTTGTTACGCAGACTAAACAGTGTCTTTGTTCCTACATTTTGAAATTTACCAAAGCAGGCACACAGTCCTTGAAAACTACTTACTACTGGACATTCCATTTGCTTCTGATTTTTTGCTCTGACTAGCATTGTTCAAAACTACAGAAGTAGTCAGTTATTTAATGGTCTTAATTTTATTTTTTGCCTCACAGCGTTGAAGAGCTTTGCTTATAGTCTCTCAGGATAACAGATGCATATGTAACATTTGGCGGGGTGCACAGCACAGATTCGGACACAGGTGAGCTGGGAACAGAGCTGCCAGAACCTACAGAATCTCTAAAAGGAGAGGGTGGTGTGAGTGCTGGAGAATCCTCCAGAGTTAGTTTGGTTGGAACAAGGTCCTCTTCTTCATGGATCTCGGCATTGTCGTACATGTACCCATGGATAAGGTTAAACTGCTCACTTTCAACCTCCTCAATTGGGGAAACAGGCTCCTCACTGAACGTGTCCATCTGGAGAGGAAGGACTTGTTGTTGCATGAGATGAGGCTGATAGATGGGCCTCACACCATTGCCTGGGCCTGGAAGAGTGATCATGGAATTCAGATCCTGAATGCTGGGAGTGAACTTGCCAACTACATCTTGGAGCTGATCCATTATCAGCTGCGGGGGCAGGACACTATTGTGCATGTGCTCTGGCGAGTACATTTGAGATTCTTCATTTTCTTTCATTGGGCCTGTTGCAGGCATTCGCCTGTGTACCATCATGGAAGGGCTAACAGGCCGGTTGTACCTGATGGAGTCGCTCTCATCTTCTTCGGCCACATTGTACAAAGTCTTGGTGCTGAGGTCCGAGAAGTTGAGGCTCTTGTTCTGGTAGGTTTTAGTTAGGGGTTTGATGACTGCCATCTGATTCGACCCTGCCTCCTGTCTCTTCACATGGACAGACAATCTGTGCCACATGTGCTGCCCCTTCGGTGGCTGTCTTGCACCTGGTTCAGACCATGACACAGACTTTCCATTAGAACTATGAACAAAATAAAGACGACTGTTATTTCACAGGAACCCAGAAAGTGGAAGCAAAAAACATTTCTGGTTCATGTAAAAAATGTCATTAGGTAGAAAAGAACTATAAAAATACATTTAACATTTACGAATTTTTCATAATTTCTTAAAAACTAATGGCACTCTTAAGTAATGCTAAAACTTGTGTGTTGAAAGTGCAGAAATGTATTTGTGCAAAATACCACATAAACAAGTTTTTTTAAATAAGTTGTATCTTACAAGCTTACTGTATGTTATACGTGTACACTTAAGAATGCTTATTAGCTTTAAAAAAAAGGCTGCAGGAAATGGCAACAAATTAACTCCTCCTTAAGAAACAACCCAGAGTTTTAAACAGTGCATACCATTTTTTGTCAGTACAATGAGTCTTTTAAAAATAAGGAGTGGTATCAAAGGTTTAGTCAGTGAGATAAAAGTCTAGTGAAAAGCAAAAATCGTTTACTCACAAACCCCTGTTCATCCTTAGAGGTTTGAGCTGTGAAATTTTAGAATACATGCTGCTTTTGTCATTTTTGGAAGACATTACATTTTTTTTTAAGCATATTAAATGTGTCTTGCCAGATTTGTTGAGTGGGAGAAGATTTTGCTAAAACAATCTGTTTTATTTTCATGAAGTACTATACAGTGTAATTTCTTAAACAGTTACTCTTTTTTAAAATGTACAGTATATTCTGCATAGCTTAAAATTCTTGCAATGGGCTTTATACAAGCATTTACAGTACAGTATATCATGTTTCAGTTACATGTCATCTCCTAAAAACAGCACTGTGAAGGTGAAAAATGTCACACAAGTTGTAAAATTCAATTAAAAATCCCAGTGGGCAATTTAACTTTAAAACATCATACTCTATTTAGGAGTTTGAATCTCCTTTTGAATAAAAAAGTGTCTTGATTACTTTATGGTTTCCACAAGCTTGATAATAATTAGGTACAGAAAACACTTTTAAATACTAAGCAAACTTTACCTCAATCTTAATATATCTGTACAACTCAAGTTTTCCTAAATTGATTTAGTTTTTTAAAATTATTTTTCATTTTCTCCTCAAAGATGTCTGTAATCAATTTTTAAAATTATTTCATTGTGCTCTCATTTTTAAAAACACTACTGATAAGAAATTGTACTGTATTTCAAGTTTCTGTAACATTTACAAGGTTAATTAATTTACTGCCCTCAGCATTGATATTGAACAAAGAAGAGTACATTTCTCTTCTTCAGTACAGAGTACATTTTCTCTTCACAAAATAAGTGTTTATGTGCTCACGAACAACAAAACAACGTTTTATTTTAAAAGAGAAGTTGAATATTAAACTGGTGGATAAGAGTGGTAATTCTAAAGGTGCCATGGCAAAATGACCCTACTTTGAAAAAACTACTTAGCGTGCTTGTGCTCACTAAACCATTGAAGAGCTTGTAATAATGTAATGGTAATACTGCTCATGCTTTGGTATACTTACACTAAATCTAAAACAAACATATTTACAGTCGGTCCTGTTTATACATGATTCCTGGAAAACATGCAGTACTGTTTATACCATTTCAAATAAAACATTATTCTACTTTTCTTGTCAATTGTTATGTATATTTTTCTAAATTTAGCAAATTTAACTTGTACTGCAACTGCACAAAGCCTTTGGAACTTTGCATGTGTTAGGGGTAAAAGCAATGTACCTACCTATGAGAAAACATACTTGTACAGTATAAACTTATTCTATTGCATTGACTTACTTGGCATTTCCTGTAGCAGGTTTCTTCCTTCTGAACATATTTAGCAAGCTGTTGCTCCTGCAGGCTATTTTCCCATCACCTACATGCATGCGTACAACGTCTGAAGTGGTAAACGCGCTGCGGACATTCCTTTCAGGTTTGGCTATGATTATGTACATCTTTGGGGTGAACATGCACCCCAGGGCCACTGTCACGCTCAGGCTCACCGAGAAGGATGTGGTAATTATTTTGTAGTTGCTGCCAAAATATATAGGTACAAAGGCCAGCCATATAATGCAGGTGGTGTACATAGTGAAAGCTATATATTTTGCCTCGTTGAAGTTTGCAGGGACATTCCTGGTCTTGAAAGCATAATAGGTGCAGCTCATTATGAGCAGTCCATTGTACCCTAGAGGGGCCACCATCCCAAGGTTGCTGGTGTTGCATATCAAGTAGACCTCCCTGATGCTGGGATAAGACTTGATAGGTTCAGGAGGCTCCATAATTATGAGGGTGATCTCCAAAGTTAGCTGAACACTGATTAAGATGGAAGCAATCACAACTTGGGCCCAGGCGCTCATGAATCTGGGTTTCCTGGTGCAAATCTTCTTCTTGCTGCCAGCTAGGATCCGCGCAATCCTGTTGGTTTTTGTGACCAGAGCTGAGTAGCACATGGCTGAAGACAGCCCCACTAGGAGCCGCTGAAGGTAACATGATGCCACAGTGGGCCTGGCAATAAGAGTGAAGGGGCAGATATAACCCAGGAAGATGCCAGCTAGGATGATGTAGCAGAGCTCACGGCTGGAAGACTTGACCACTGGAGTGTCACGGTATAGCACAAAGATGAAAGTCACAAACATGGTGACCAGGATTCCCAGACAGGAGAACACCACTGCTGCTATGGACTCTGCATTGCTCCACTCAAGATACCGCAAAGGTATGGGCTCACAACCTGCAAAATTAGACAGGGCTTTATTGAAAAACCACATCAACATGAATTTTAAATGAAAATCATACAAATCTATAGATGTCTAAATTTAATATTTGCTTCCCTTGCGTATGATAGTATAGTCATTGAAATGTTAATTTTTTATTCTTTTAAATTTTTGCTGTTTGTACATTTCTGTTACATAAAAAAATGTAACGCACACCTTTCTTCAAAGCCCAGAGTGATACTGGAGTTTGGCTTCAGGTATGGCAATATATTTTTTAGACATTGGTATATTTTTAATAGTAAAAATGTTTTGTTAATGTAACAAGATTGTAAAGCTATTTCGAACTGAGACCATGTGAGGTAGGTGGAGTTATTATGACCAAATCAGCTGAACTGCCACTAGAGGCTGTTAAACACCTCTAATACGCCAATTCCTTGTGCTTAATGTACTCCTGAAAATCTCTCATATAAAGAAAACTCATAAATTGAAGACTAAGTTACCATTAATTTACATGGGGAAAATTATAATGCGTTCCTGAACCCAAAACATCCACCCCTTTTCACCAGTAAATGATCAAAATACAACCAAAACCATTTAAAGTACAAGCACAAATTCTATTCATTATGAATAATATTAATTATTTATATAATTTTTTATATTATCAAAAAATCTAATAACCTTCAATGGTATTTTTACTGTAAAGGAGAGATATGACAACTTTCTTTCCCAAATCAATCGGTGATACTGTAATTATTATTTTTTCATTGTTTTATTTAGCTATTAATAATTTAAGAAAAAATGTTTTATTTTCAAATCAAACTTTTGAGAATTAGGAAACAGCTTAGCCTTCATGTTTCTTATTGATGGTAACAGTGATGAATGGTAGGTGCTGTACATAATAACACTCACATCCTTATTATTACATATATACTGTAGCACACACACCAGATGAAGATAAATGTGGTGCCTGACAAATGTCTTTGTTATGCTGGCTTTCATCGATGCATCATATCACATCCAGTTTTATACTAATGGGTATGGATTTGCTTTACTTTTTTGGCTTAGATTTTTTTTAATCACTTTCTTTAAAGATTTTCCTTTCTTTGGGAGCCATGTTAAGAAAAGCACTGATGGAAGTAATGTAAAACAACACTAGCAAACATAGGGGAGGTTGCTTTGGCACACACATGTTGCTACATTGGAACTGAGATGGGTAAGGTAGCAAAGTTAGATCTTGCTTGTAGCCTTTCTAGTATTATCAAGTTGTGTGTTTGTTATTTGAAATTTTGTTATTAATTGTAACTGCTCGTGTAAGCCAATTCTTGAAAATGGAGGGCTCATACTGTAAATTGAGGGATAGGTGTACTTTAAATACTATAACTACACTTGAGTTGAATCTGGTAATCGGTAGTTAATTGGTGAAAGGCTCAGTGTTACATTCTTACATCGGGATAATTTAGTGTGTTTGGTATATAAATTCTTTCATAGTATTAGTTTGTGGGTGGATTTTAGTAAATATTTGTCTACAAGGGTTTTGCTGTACTTCTATAGTTTGTTGTAAATTTTTGTAAGTGCTCTAGCTCTGCAAGTCTTATTTAAATTGCAGCTTGTCACAACTTGATAGTTAAAATTTGAAAGTGTACATTCATTGTTTACAATCATTTAGACACTGTCATAATTTACAGAGAAATGTAATTAGTATAATAAAAGTACAGTCTTTCCTAAAATAATCTATTTGATTAAAAGTATCCAGAAAATAAAATACGTATGTACAGATCTCTGAAAACTATACTAACTGTAAGTACCTGTATTTCCATTACTGTATTTTACTTCATAATGCTGAAATGTAGGTATGCAAGGCTTGCGGGCTCTAAATTTACATAAATGTTGGATTATTGAGTGAGAGAAGTTTAAATTAACATAGTTTCAGTCTATAGAATTTTTATTATTTTGTTTTTATTAATATACATGATGGTATTTTGTAGTTCATGCTTTTGCCCTTAACCCCACACTTTAAGGTAACCTTGAGACATTAAACAAATGTCCTGACTATATGTCATTAAAGATAAACTAGAGCTGTTTATAAGAGCTGAGGTGTAAACTATGGTGTCCTGGTTTAATAACATTCTGCTCTTGCATAATCTGCCCAGCCTGTTCTCCCTTAATTCAAGTGATGAAGCAATTTCATACTCCTCCATCTGATGTGTTTAGCGTGTCTGCTGGCACATAATGGCAGCTACAGTACGCATCACCCAGGTGAGAGCTGCATGTTATTGGCGGGTGACGCAGGTCACCTAATGTTTATAAAAACACTTAGAGCCTTCACACAAGTGTAAAATTAGGTGGAGGTGTATTTACAACTGGAAACAAGTGGCACTTTTTTACTAAAAAGGTTGTGGGAGTATGGAACAAGCCCCACAGCCATGATGTTGAGCTGATACATTGGTGTCTTTCAAAAAATGTCTGGATGAGATCCTTGGATATACTAGCTGCTAACTTCCAAATGGGCTAGATGGGCTGAATGCCCTACTATTATTAACTGTTCTGATGACCTTAATATATGATGAATATAAGGAGGGAGAATAGATGATAATAGTATGGAGGCCACAGTGCTTAAATACTGCATGAATAGCCAGGAGCTTTAACTGACAGAGGAATGATAGTACAATTACTGTAGGTAAGAAGCAAAAAACCTAATTTAGAATCTGCTCTGTTGGATATGAATTAAAAACCACATGGCTTCACTGTGTATCATAGCTTTATAAAGCACTCATCTGAACCTGGCAGAAGAGCTCCCATTTTGAAAAGGCACCAAATATCAAAGTAGGTTTTTAGATCAACTAAAAATAAAACCCTTCTGTTCTGAGACTGAAAGCAGATATATTACAGTCAATAGGTTTGATGCACTTTTTCTGTATCTTTACTTTCTGCTAAAAAAATCAACATTTTTAACAAACTGCTGCCCTGCACATTTTAGTCATTGTAACTGCAGTACAAATATAAACAAAGTAAAGGTACATGAAAAATTATATCTTGAAATCATACAGCATATAGTAGATGTATTTGGATTTAGAATATCATCATGTTTTGTAGTTTCCGTTTCAATCAAATGTCTACATTTGCACTTACTTGCAAGAACTATTTGCTTATTTCCTACTGCTCAGGTCTTAAAGAAAAAAGTGCTTTCTTTTTAACAGTTTTTCCAAGACTGGTGCTGCTGTACTATCCTAATTAAAGTTAAAATATAATTGTGAAACATAATCAGTGTCAACTTACTGTATTTGAAAAGTAATATATGGATTTTAACATGATCTATACTGGACAGGCTTGAATCTCCATGTTTGTGCGGCTTAAATCTCCATGTATGTGCAGTGTTGCTTTAAGAATTTCTGTTGCTAAAACAAATAGCTAAATTATCAATGCACTACAAAATCAGACAGCAAACAGCAGATGGTCTTTTCACTGTAAAATGTAAAGTACAAGCTCCCCAGTATGTGTGACAATCTAACTTTAGAAACATTTAACTTAATTTACTGAAACATGCAATGGGAGTACATTTTTCTACATAAAAATGGTTGTTTAGAAATGTAAGTGGTAAGGTGTTAGGGTTTAAAGCAAAGCAAAACCCAGACAATCACCCTTATCCTTCTGGAGAAAAAACTCAGAGGCAGATGACCGGCTTGTTCCAGACAAAAAAGAGCACTGTTGTGAAAAGGTTTGATAACTGAAGGAAGAGGGCACACAGAACATGTAGAAGCTGCATTTATTCATACTAGGACGATGCACTGACAAGGATGAGTACTACACCTGAGGTTTGCACCTAGGCTTTAAACATGCTAGGATGCTTTATTTTTTTATTTCCATATTTGATATAACTTCTTATTGTAGATTTGCTCATCATCAAAAAAGACAAAGGGAGTTCTATGACATGTCCTATACCAAGACCTCTTTCAGGATACGTAAAGTTGGTGTTCTGGAGTGTAGAACAGAAGTCTTTTAAAGAGCAGGTAAAGAGGACTACAATCTATCAGGACAAATAAAACTGACAAAATTATATGCTGAGGCCACATGCACAGACCTTCCTCAGAAAGCACAATAGGATTTTTTTAAATTTTCAGCTCGAAGCAGTTTCTTCTAAGTAAAAAACAGTCAAAACAACAGCAGCTGATCCACAGTAGAGTGAAAACATCTAAAACGAACACATACCTTCAAGCTCCTCATCTGGCCACCATCCTAGGTCACAGGCCTTACAGGTAAACTCATCCTGAACATATTCATTATCTTTGCAGGCTGTACAGATCCAACAGCAGCTGACCTCTCCTTTTCTGATAACCTGTAACAATACAATCTGTGAGTACTGTACATAATTATGTATTTACCCATAAGCTCACTTTTCAGCACTTTCAAATTAAAAAAAAAACAATCAAGTGAATTCACTACTTAAAAGCAGCAAGATCAATTTATTTACACAATTTATTATCAGAATGTGATCTTTGGAAGAATTTGCCTGACTTGATATGTCAGAAATATGGAAAAAAGATTAAATTTATGGACTATTATGACAGTTCTTATGTGTTTGTTGACCATTAAGTATAGTCAGTGATATGCTCATTTATTATCTTACTTCAGAGCAACACTTGAGTATATTTGAAAGGAGTTTTGTCAGAAAGACTAATGATGCCAAGGATTATAGGAAGAAAAACAACAATCATTAATATAATATATAAACATGTTACGAAAAACATACTGTGTTTGTGTTGGAACACTAGTGAATGGACTGCAATGCCTGTTTTGTGGTAATATTTTGTGTCAGTTTATCCGACAGTATCATATGTGTCACGGATGTCGGAAGGGCATGCCATGGAATGACAAGGAGAGCAGTAGAGACCCTATGCGTAGTGGCTAAAGGGGCAACACGTGGGTTAACCCAGGCTTAGGGGGTCAGACGATGTCGGTAGAGAAACCTATGCCCTGGGACGTGGGGCGACCTGGTTATAGGTGGGTCTCACGACATCAGTACCCTCAATGCTGAGCCAGGAGCAGAGCAGACACAAGAAGTAAATAGGCAACACAGGAAGACACACCCGAAAGACATGAATAATCACAGGGAACTAGGAACAGGGAAGAAGAGCAGCACCCTCTAGGTGTAGAGGGCATGACAATATGGATCACAATAATGTTGACACTAACCAAAGGCAAGGAAAGGAAAATAAACAAGCACTGATAAAGCATTCTGGTTTACCCAATGTAACCAAACTGGTAATGTTTTGATAATGATTACATATCATCTCTGGACCCACTGTACCTTTATCTCCCCCTTTGAGCAAGGTTCGCTGCATACAGAGCGCACCATCCCACTGCGGTTCATTTGAATTCTGTAGTCATCAATATTTAAGTTTCCTTCATGCCAGGATCCAACATTGATATAGTCATAATGACCAGGTTCCACATACTGGAGATTCATGATATCATACCTAAAAGTAAAATCAGAGATAAAGTGTCTCAGGATGACCACTGTCACACAAAAAATATGCTGCTTGTCCTAGAGTAAATACATTATATGATTAAACTAGTGTGATACAATTATTTAAACTTATGGTTCATCAGAAAAACTCTCACTCATGGACTACTAATGAACACTTTAGTATAGCAATAGAATAACCGTCTTTAAAGTCTTTGCAGTGATACCTTGAACCTGTTCTTAATATCAGAATATGACTTTTAATACAGAAGCTTATTAGAGCCAAAGAGAAAAAGAAATATCTTGCTTATACGAGATAGTATTGGATTTATATGAGAAAATGATTGAGTTTAAACAAGAAAATTATTGCGTTTAAATGCAGTAGTTAATTTGTGAACAACATCGCCTACTATTTTATTGCATTATATATGTAATAATATTGTACCGAGCAAAGTAGTTTTGACTTTAACAACAGAATAATATTGTTACACTCTTTTTGGAAAACAATAATGTATACATGAAGTAGAGCACAGTCTGTGAGCAGTCCTCTGTTAAATGCATGTGCTTGTCGCTGTTTCTGTGACAAGTAGAAATGACACAGCTTTCCAAACGTATGTTATTCTTGATGTGAAACTGCAGAAATATGTACTGTGCAGGGGGTTTTGCAGACTCTTTAAACATTGAACAGAATACTGACAAAGATTCCTACCATGGATTTCAAAGATTAAAACAATATTGAACCAGTCACCATCTAGTGCTGAATTTGTGTTTTTACATTAAAATCCTCAAACCTTCTATGGTATTATTTATATTTACAAAATAATGTCTTTACTATTTTATTTCAATCAAAAGAGAAAATGGAAATGTACATGTTAATCAAACAAAAATGGAGCCTCAAAAACTCCCTGGGTTTCCATATTAATGTATACTTTGTGATGGTCCAAGGGGCTATGTCTTCAAGGGGCGTTACTTCCCCCTTGGTTTCTTACAATTTTTAGAAGCTTTCCCCTGCCAAGAGCCTGGACTTCGGCAATTACTGGAGCAAAGATCAACTGTGCACCCTGCTCCAACACATACAGTATAAAAACAGTGCCAGACCAGTGACGTACGAGAGAAGAAGTCGGAGTATGAACGACACAAGACCTTCACATCAGCTTCTACCTTGCACAAGCTGATACACCACTAAACTAGCTTCTTGGCTGAAGACTCCCGACTCCAGACACTCGGCTGCCTACAAGCCTTTGGGCTGAGGACTGGCAGTGGTACTATAACTAGTACAGGCTGCTGGCTCACTAACACAAAGATTTCACTTACTCAACCTTACATGCCTCGGATTGCATACACACTCCTTTTTTACTACCTTAGCCATCATGGACAAGCATCGACCACCCTGTTGCTGTGCCAGATAGAGAGCCGAAAATGGTTCAAGTCAATAAAGAGCAGTCTGACTTCAGACCTGTGTGTGGTGTGCATTTTTGATTGGGGCCTTATATAGAGCCGGTGCTCCTATTGTGAGCTGCCCATGCACCATTCACAATTTGTAATTTGTACACACAACATAACTTATTGAATTGAAGTAATATTTTTTTTCTGGGACACAAATATATGAAAATCAGTACTTATGTTACCATAAAGAAACAAACATACAGAGAAAATAGTCATCTCATTTTCCAAGAAATAAATGTTTAAAAAATAGTAATCTTTGCAAAGCTTTAAAACGTTCTTTACAAAATGAATTGGTTCAAACTCTTGTAGATATAAGAATAAGATCATTACCTGCCAAGTGTGTCCCCTTTCTCATCAAACCGTACCTCCTCTCCAGATATACCTGTGAAAGAGGTATTTAACAGGAATTCTAGCAGCTTGCTGCCATCAATGGGGTTCATGGCATCACAGAGCCCAGTGTGTCCTGAGCACAATTTATGATGCATATCATGTAGCCCATGGGCCATGGCATAAATGGCATTGATGACGAATCCCATCTTACTGTCTTGCACATAGTTTTCTTCCAAGCTCTCATTGCCTGAAAATAAACAAAAGTACTAAAAATTAACAACAAATAACCTAACAGCTTATATGAACTGAAGAAATGTACTTATGCACAAAAGAAGTTGCAACACTTGGGTCAGAATCGATTAGTCAATTAGTCAAAAGTCATTTAATTGGGTTAGATGGGACAAAAAGCCTCCTTTCATTTGTAGCCTTTCTTATTTTAAATCACAAAATGCAGATGAAAGAATCGTGATAATTTTCAGTATTGATGGGCAGCTTCACTCTTCCTGAAATTTCTCAAGCTGTGGACGCTAGACAGCTTAGACAGATGTGACCGTCCTGGGGTGGTGACCCTTGGCCCTACAGGATATGGCCTGTCCCTTACAGAGCCAGGTTTATTATGCCTCTGGACTATTCTCTAGTCTGTTCGAATAGAAAATCATATTCTCTGAGCTTTTATCAAAGATGGGCCAATCATACCAAAAGCAACAAGGTAATCTTTATGAGTGAAGCAGGGTATAATCCTCATTTTATGCTGTGCTTACATCAGATGTCATGTCTTAAATCACGTCTTTCAAATGGCTATTTATACCGTTTCTCATATATTCATTATGGGATTTTAACTCAATTAAAATGCCAGATACTGACACTTTTAAGAAATCACATTACGTGGGGTCAATATTTTGCAATTTAAGAAGTAGATTACATTATATATGTGCCTCAGGAGCAACTGCTAAGTCTAGCATTTTCATTGTGCATCTTATAAGATGAATAACAAAACACAGAAGCTTTCTAAGAGTTAACTACTGCATGTACAAAATGGACCAGGCCTTTTAGCACATCATAAAGCAGCTGTAAGGACTGTAAAATGTGTATTGTACAAAATTGCCTTGTTTTGTTGTTACAACAATAATTCTTTCTTGCTATGACAATGTCACTCAATGCAGTAACAAAATGTACAAGATAGTTTATACTGTTAGGAGAGGTACAATAGCTGCTGAAATAAAGTATTTTGGTCATGTCAGATGCATGAATGATACAAAACGTTTGGAAGTTTGTGTATGTTGTGTCTCTGTAGAAGACAATAACATGGGTGTTTATTAGCAGTTGTAATGCTACAAAATCCCAAACTGACAATTGAACATTGGTTCTAATGGATGTTTTTACAACATGTAGTCTACAAATACTTATTGTCACATCCATTTTGTACAAAATGAAAACTAATTTTTAAATGCTGTCACAAGGTTTTTTACAATCATGGCTTCATCTAACAAAGCACAATATATTAACTTAAATAGAACTGGACCATTACTATTATGCAAAAGTTTTACCTACTGTGTAGTACAACCATTTTGTCATTAAAATTAAATAATTATTAATCTTAAAACAAACTAAATTGGCAAAAAATAATTAAATGGTCAGAAGGTACTAATGCATTCAACCAGTAAACATTTCCATGCACTGAAACACCATTTAATTTTCTTTAAATCTAGAGCTTAATAAAATTCTGTAGTTCACAACAGGGAGTCAAGATGATAGATTATTTGTACTGAATCTGTCAGGCTCGCCCCTGCTGCAGAGCTGCGGAGTGAGTTACTGTAGTGTTTGCCATGGTAGCTGGCCACACATCCACCCCCTGTCACTCTGTGCCTGTTACCATGGAAATGCATTCTGATGGGAAATCTGCATCACCTGTGGGCAACATACATCCATGTCCACACCAGGTGGTGCAGAATATTTAAGGACTCCTAGCACTTCAAGGGTTCTTTTACAGAGTTTTTTTTGTCTGAGTCTCTCAAATCTTTTCTGTTTCCCTAGCTTTGCCTTGCTTGGAATCCCAACTTTTGCTTTGTTTATTATCTCATCACCAGGTCACACATTGGCTTGTTACCTCTCTGTGTTTTCTTGGCTTTGAATTATGTTTTGTTTATTACAATATCTTCTAGATTTGCACTTTGCTACAGACTTTCACTGTGTTTCCTGGATCTGACCCTCATGTACAGTAGGTCTGACCACACCTATTGGATTTCCTTTGTACCTTGGACTATATTTCATATCACTTTCACCAGTTTTGACACCCTGCCTGCTCGACCACGAATGGTGACAAACGTGGACTGTGTTTGCTCCCTGATTTCCTTGCCTGTCTGCTCTTGTCTGTCCCATGCGTGCACAACACAGTGCATTTCCATAGTCAGAGGGATAATTTGGTGTTTCCCTGTCTCATCTACTCTGTTGCTCTGCATGTGGTTCATCTTAGGTCTCATATACCCACTACTAATTCCACATGAGCAGCAGGATATTACAGAATCATTTTATTTCTTATATCAGGGAGTTTAAAATAGGATAAGCAAAATAGAATGTTTTTTTATTTTTTTGTCCACAAGTACATAACAGTTCTTAAATATGAATTAAAGTCTATTTACTGTACCTCTTGAAATTCAGGACAGATCTAATCTTATTTATAATTAAATACTGGCAAAGTGAAGCATCACATGTTCTAAAATAAGCATCCTAGTACATTCTTTTGGCTTCCTTTCTAAGAGTACAGAACAAGCTACCCTGACTTTTTTCAATAAACAGCTGGATGACATCCTTGGATCAATAAGATACTAACTGCCAAATGGGCCAGGTGGGCCAAGTAGCTCGTCATGTTTGTATCTTATCTTATTTCCTTTATTCTTAAGAGTCTATTGCATAATGTTATCTTAAAGATGTGCATTAAGTTTCTTTGCATGATTGCTGAAAAATGCGAATGCTTTATTATTCATACATTAAGCCAGTTAGAAGTAGTATCACTCAATACTGCCAAAACTTACCATTTTATTCTATCTACATAAGAGGTGTGGACACAATTACTGAAATATATTCATTATATATTATACATTTTTTTTTTAATATGAGAAAATATTTCACCAAGTGTGTTAAAAGTGATGCAGTGCTGCCTCGCTGTGCTGGGGTTCTAGGTTCAATTCCAAACCTAAGATGCTATCTGCATGGTGTTTGTATGTTCTCCCCATGTTTACATGAGTTTGCTCCAGTTTCCTCTGACAGTTCAAAGATTTACCGGTAGATTAATTAGCTTCTGGAAAAATTGTGTCCAGAAGTGTGTGCGTGTCTGTTTGTGTCTGCCTCCTGGCAATGGATTGGCGTATTTCTTGCTGGGGTCTGGTTCCCTCAATCCTGTCTTAGATAAAGTTATTATGAAAAGGATGGATAGATTTTTCTTACTTTGTCCCATGTAGGATATTTCATACATTTTTAACAGTTATAATATTCGAGTTAAAACATTCACTTCATTAAACGTTAGTGTATTAGAAAACAATCTGGAGTCCGGTTAGACGTATTACAATTATGTAACTAATAAAGTAATTAAATGTACTATAACAGAGAGCTTTGGGTGGAACAAAGAAGAAAAACACTAGGCCTTTCAAGAATTGAGTTAGACACCCCTGGTCTAGGCTCCAACATGAGGTGGTAAATTAAGTAAGTCACAGCATGGCTCTACTTGTTTCTTTATAGTTTCATATCTTCTAGTTTAGCTTTAACTATTCACACCCAATTGTGAAACTAAAGATCTGAAATCTCTAATATTCAAATACAACAACCACTCAAGGGAGATACAATCTGTTGCACTGATAATACCGCAGCAAAGATAATGTTTAATTAATTTCAGAAGTTTCTTTTACAAATTTGCCACCAAAATACTAACATTTGATTTTTATTTTCCTCTTGTCACTTGAAAGGATTGATGTCTGAGCTTAGAAATGAAATTGTTCAGCAATAAACTTAATAAAGCATCACAAGGGAAAATTATTGAAACAAACAAGAAAATACTTACTTAGATATGTTCAGACACATTAAGCAGATATTGCTATTCTTTTAATTTGTAGTGGCAATGCTTATTAATAAGCCAGAAATAAGTGATGCTGTGCTTTCTCAGGGAGGCCTCTCTCTCTCATCTCTGTGGAGCAGGACACACACAGGCCATCCCATTTTGTTTCTGATTTAAAGTGTTTTCTTGCTGATTAGGAACAATTCCCAGTATCCCGAGGCAACCAGGGATGCGCCTACATAATGGATGGGCTACTCCTGGCGCCAGAGTGTCTGGGAGACCCACTCGGACCTTACAAACACCTGGTTTATGGTCCTAGGGTGAAGAGGTCAATGTTATTCTTTCCTACAGTTGACCAATCAGTCAGGAACCTGCAGGGCGTGGTAACCCCATGTGGGTCTCAAATGCCTGCCAAATTCTCAACCAACCATTGCCCGTCTTTGTTCTAGTTAAAAGACACTGCCGAGCTCTCAGACTTAATCACGTTTCTGCCACTGTTGTTTGAGTGTGGGACTTGCAAAATTGTTCCAAGCTGAGCCAGGGGGAAGCCTGCGCATAAAGACAGATCAGCCCGAGGTGGATGTCACGGATGTTGGAAGGAACGAATCATGGAATGGCAGGAGAGCGTGAAAGACCCTATGTGTAGCGGCGAGACAGGGGGTAGCCCGGGCTCAGCTGTTCAGGAAGTGCCGTATAGAAACCTATGCCCTAAGGTAGCGGCCGTGGGGCGAACTGGTGCTAGAAGGGTTTCAGGACATCTGAACGTCAATGCTGAGCGAGTAGCAGAGCAGAAGCAGGAAATAAATAGGCTACACAACAAGACACACCAGAAAGACAAGAATAATCACAGGGAACTAGGAACAGGAGGAAAGTAGAGCGCCCTCTAGGTGTTCTGGGCGTGACAGTCGAGCCTCCAGCAAAAGACCTCGTGAATTTGCTGGTGCCACCGTGAACATGAGGACCTAAAGAAGGTTCCACAGCCAAAACATTGTGTTTCCTTTCTTCTGTTTTCAGCATGGAATAAACCTATTACTTTCCTTTACAGCCTATGCATACTGACGCAGCTACAGTACCCACCTGAACTACTTCCTTGTTTTGTATCTCTTAGTGGTTATATATTTATCTTTTGTATTCTGATAACCTTCACAGTAAGATCTGGTATCTGTATCCAGGCAGACAGTTATATGTATTTATATGCACAGTTTTATGTATTAATAAATGTATTCCGTGTATTTGAATCTACAGTATGTGTGTGCATTGCTGATTGTTCTGATGATTGATCCTCTAATAGCCATAAAAGAATCACCTCGTGATGTACTGTTACAATTAATAGATTGTTCCAGTAAGTTCACAAAACCCCTACAAATTAAATATATAAATAAACCCCTTAGTATAAATGGCTGTTTATGTACTTTAAGCACTTTTATGAATCTGCTACAGCTGTTCAAATATTAAGTATTCGGTGAACGCTAAACCATTGCATTATATAATTATTACTGATATGCTGATTTTTCAGTGCTTTAAGGATGCTGGATTTGTCTACTTATTTTCTATCCTTGGGTGATACTTTCAAACTGCAATGGACCCTTATAAAGTTCTGTATTTCTGTAACCTCCACTGTTTTGGTAGGAGCAAAAACACTACAGAAGCAAACTATCTGGACTACAAGATAAAATAAAGAGCGTCTTTATTTAACATATTTCTTTTCACATTGGCAGATGGAAAAATGTGAAAAGAACAATAATTAATAAATAATTAATTCATGTTGGTGACTTCACTTTGGTTTTCTTGTGCAAAAATGTTTAAATCAAACTGATGAATGATAGTTTAGTAAAAATATATTTTGCCATGCCATATATAGATTAAAACAAAGTCAAAGAAATATTGTGTTGCACATAATTCAATGAGTATTTGTCAGAGCATTTATCTTATTCAACATTATATGACACAACCAGTGAGAGAAAACTCAAAATTCAGAGAAAAGACCATAAAATAAAACAGAATGAATGTACTGTAGTACTTTTATTTTTTACAAGTGTTTCAATAGATAGTACACTTGCTGATGGGATATGGGCAAATGCACTGTAGTAGCACTTTACTTTCAATTATCCAGTTAATCTAAAATATTATTTTCACCTCTTCACTATTCATTTCAGTTTAAGTTTCCAATTGGTTACAGTAAGCTAATAATTAGATGTGAAAAAGATCCTAACATCAAAAAACCCATTCTCCATTAGTGAACGTTACTGTTCAAGGTACTTAAAACATTATTATGTAGGTCACAAAAAGACACACCAATTACATGTTTTAGTACAAATAAGACATTGGTGGAAGTATATTTGTTCTGAAAATATACTTTCAGTTTATATTTTATACAGTATTTGTAGTATTTAGTTCCCCCTATTACATGAAACTGGAAATACCATATATACTGTATGTAATAGTGCAAAGAAACTCTAAGAGATGTTTATGAGAGACTCATAGAAAGCAGCTGTTCTGGAATCTTGTAACTTCTTCAGATGAGAAATGTCATGTTTTTTTTCTTTCCCACTTAAACCCATTCATATTATTAGAACATACAGTTCTTTTAAAACTCTGAAATCCTTTTCTCTTTTAGATAAACACCCCACTTATTCAACTACAGCTTATCCCTGAATCCCTCTACTGCCTCACCTGCCAACACCTACTGGTGCAGGTACCACACCTACTCTGATCATCAGCTATAATGAAAACCTTTTGTTTTACAGCATCTTGTTGTAGCAAAGGGTGTCTGAGTTGAGCTGATTTCTTATGCATAGTACTATATAGAGTACAACCATTTTCAAAGTTAGTTTTTTTAAGTAGTAAGACTGGCATATAGTTTAGGATTATCCCTGTCCTGTTCTGTCATTCATATCATGATAAATGTAGGAACATAATGATCTCTGTTCTCATCATACCTTGATAAATTGAACTAATTTGTTATGCATAGTACTGTATATAACCATTTTCAAAATGATTTTTTTTCAATAGTAAGACTGGCATAATTTATTTAGATCATATCTTGACCAGCAAACTCAAAGCAATATAAGTAGAAAGTATTTGCCATTAATATTAGCATGTATAAGCTACAGTAAATCGGTTCAGAGTGTAACTTGTGTGCTTTATACATGTATCCTTTCATCCCAATTTAAAATGATGGGCCACTCAGAAGACCAGTTAATCCAACTCAGCGGGGGTGATTAATACTTGTCTGCTTGACAAGTCACAGACAGAATCCACCAGACATTTTAGCACCCTAATTTGTTCAGCCATCTTAGCAAGTCTTAAAAACAGCTGTGTGATCTGTAAACAATATTTACATTTTTTCCTTCTTTCTACCACCCAGAGAGCAAAACTTTGCAACCCAGGTACAACATCATGGCAATGGTGCTGTTATTTTCAGCTTCACAGAAGAATAATTTCTCACTGCAGCATTTTAGTGTGTTTTACCTGTACATGTTTTTTTGAAGTTGTGATTCTCAAGAGGGTGTCCAGGGATTCTGCACTGAAAGCGATGCTGCCAGAATTCAGGAAACCACGGATTCCTAGTATTGGTGTTGAGCCGGAGTTTCAGGTAATAATCGTCAAAGGAGGTGACCTCTTCCGACTGCAGCTTCATGGTGATACCGCCCACTGCTTCCTGTTCATATCCTTCGATTACCTCATCTCGGTCTGCCCAGCCGTCGCTGAAACACAAAATGAAATATGCTGACATATTTGCTTAAACACTCTGTGAGATTATCTGAAGATGCACGGCTTCAGCAAGCTGCAACTGCCACATGGTCAAGGTTTGTCTTAGGGATAAAGCTAGAGCCAGAGTCTCCAGTGATGTTTAGGGAGGAATTACAGTTAGGGTGAGGGATGGAGGCAGGGCTAGTAAGGAACCATTTAAATAAGAAAACTTTATCTAACCATTAGATTATTTTATGGTCTTGGTGAGCAAAATGGAAACACCACATCGTCATGAACAGTCAGCTGCATGAAGGGATATTTAAGCTCTTAAATGTGCTCTAAATGTGCAACAGATTAAATTTAATAATACATAATTCCAAACTAATTATTTTACAGATATTGTCTGTGTTAACTCCCAATGCATATAAAAGAAAAGAAAAATGCTAAATTTAATAATTTCAGTCATAAAGAGGAGCTGCTTACCATATAGGACTAAAAAACTTAAAGGACTCTTTTTCTATTTAGGATGAGCAGAGAACTGATTATTCACTGATTTACTGCTTACAATATGGATTAATCACGAGCCTGTGATATTCTCTCATTCTTTCTTCAGCACTGAGCAGAAATGGAATTTAAACTCCGAGGGAGGTAGTCTACAGGATTACTCCTGTCCTGTTCTGTCATTCATATCATGGGAAATGTAGAAGCACTAAAGATCTCTGTCCTCACCATACCTTGATAAATATGTAAATCATCAAGCAGCTATCTCAAAGTTTCAAGAAAATATCTCAAAAGTGTTCAATTAACAGTAAGCATAGACAGACCAAGAAAGTGCACTATAATTCTGGTACAAAGCTGCATTTCTCTTCATGGCACTGATCATTCTGCATCCACCCACTAAAATGACTCAGTGACTTAAGTGGCAAAAAGGGAAGAAACACAATTTGGTCTTTATGTAACACAGAAGTGCTACTATGGAGGAGTCAGACTGAGAGAAAAAAAGGAAGTTAATTGCTTGTGCAACAAAAGAGCTAACCACAATTGTCCTAGTATATACAGTAGTGCTCACTATAATGCCTCTTCATTCAAAAGGATACAACAGAGTTTCAGATGGACTAAGCATCCCAGTATTTCCACCACTGAAAGAGTTACATGCAGTAACCATTATGTGCCTGCAGCATCTGTATACAGTACATTGAATGGTCAGATGAGAAAATCTTTGCTAATTAAAAGTGGGCAGCATGGTGACTTAGTGGTTAGCATTACTGCCTCACAGCACTGGGGCCCTGGGTTCAATTCTGGACCTGGGGTGCTATCTGCTTGGAGTTTGTATGTTCTCCCTGTGTGTGTGCTTGGGTTTCCTCTGGGTGCTCTGATTTCTTCCCATAGTCCAAAGACACACAGGTAGGATAGGTGGCTTCTGGGAAAACTGGCCCTGGTGTGACTGTATGTGTCTGTGTGCCCTGTGATGGACTTCTGCCCTGTCCTGGTTGTAGACAGCCTTTTTCACCAGTTGCTTGCTGAGATCAGCTCTGACTTCTCCATGACCCTGAATTGGAAGAAGAGCTTACAAAATGGATAGATGGATGAATTAAAAGGTATCTTAAGGTAGGTCAGACTGTTAAACCCCAATGTGAAATTTAGTGGCACTCTCCTACAAGCCTATTCTTTACATGGAAACGTAAAGACCCAGTAATTACGCACAGTGTCCGCAGTCACCACACTGGGAATACTGTACATTGGAATTTCTGGTTCAGAACAAAGATTGCCACCCACTTCTATACCAAATCTATGGAGCAAAACAACATCTGAAAAGTAGACCAATTTTGGATTCTTTCTTCAAACCACAAAAGACACCACTGGAATCACTCACACAAGAACCACAAGTAGGAACCTCTTCATGTGATGCAACAACCTCGGACTATGTATCCTATTATAGTGGTTCAAGACAGTCGTGATGGTGAAACAACAGTTGGTGATTCTTCATCTGCCTCTCCATCATCATCCTCTGATTAATATTCTCTCTAACTCTTATCTCAAGCAAAACTCAACCACTCAAATTAAGAAAAAAAATTAAGACTAAAATTCAATGTTTACATATCCATGCTTTTTGCAATAAAAGTATTTCACGTGTATCATTACTTAAGAAATGAAACAGATTATGTTTATGTTGTAAAGCTTTGAATTGAGTCGTGACGTGAATGGAATTTCTCTGATACCATAACAGGTTATTAAGAATGAAAAACAACTTAAAAACATCCGTTTAACATTAAGGTTACAACTCACTGTTCAGTGTTCAATGCTTTTTACAGTAAAAATGTTTTTGTGTGAGTCATTGCTAAAAAAAAAGGTTTATATTATATATAAAAAAAGATTTAAAGACACAGAAATATCTCTATTAATTACTTTTATGAGAAAAATAACAGTTTAATGGTTCAAACCCCATAACTTTTTTGTATTCTTAACGGGGGGGGATTCTCCCTTATATGTTGATTCGCTTTAAGACGCTACTTTTTGTCTACGTATAATGCGGACCCCCTGTACTGACCAGGTATATTGTTTTTTCTCTGTTTATATTAACTGATCACATCCAGAATTATTGTGAGGAAACTCACAACAAAACAAAATAAATTAAACAAAATAACAATAACAAAAGCATACTGTAAGTTTATACCAAATAAAGTATACACAATGGAGCATCATTATGCTATTAATGAGGAAGTTATTCATGAGTGAGTTCTCAAAATGAAAGCAGATATCCTGAAGGGGTATAATAAACTGTAAATATCACAGACAGTGCAGAAACCAAAATGTAACATGCTGTAGTCAGTCTGAAACAGAACTATGTTTTTAATCTTACAGTAATGGCTCTGCGTTTTTCCCTTTAGATGACTCAGGGACTTCAGAGAAGATGAATTAAAGGTAATATACAATTTTATCTTTCGGGGACATCAAACGTAGAAATAAGTAGAAATAATGTCCTTTGCAACATCATGAAATGGTTCTCTTATGACAGAAGCAATTTCAAGACCTTATTGTACAGTACATGTGCAGCATGCAACACAGTTTTACCTGATCATATCTATGGAACAAATTACTTTAAAAAACACTGGAATTGCTCATCATCTGGAGAGAAGGATGCATGCTTAGACGCAATATTATGCATGCTTGACTGCAGAACTAGAGTATGCATGCTTACCAGTGCCATCTGAAGTAGAGAGCTCACCCTGTGCCACAGGCTATTGCCTCTACTGTTTGAGACACTGGGGAATTCAAGCTATTCCAAATCTTAAACATTATGAAATTTCACTCTATGTGCTGTAGCTCATGGCATGGGCCTTCAGATGTAGGATTGTTTCCCTGTACAATTAACAGTTTATTGCTAATAAGCACTTTATTCTCAGATAAACCAATTAGTCTACTACAAAAATATTTGACTATGAAAATGTATTTCATTCTATTGAATACATTTCATATATGTCAAATTTTATTGAATGTCTTCATCTTAATTGGCAGGAATTATTGCTTAGTTCTGCAACAACATTAAGAAATTTCCCATTCTAAAATTGTCACTAGGGTTGTATTCAACAATACAATTTATCCGTCATTGTACTGTATATGTACTGTTTCAGGAGTTGATGTAATTATGACACTGCAGAAAACAAGCCAATAACTTCTCATGGTTTTTGTTTACGAATGCAGAAGTAAATATTTTAATACTGTATATAATGCTGTATATAATATATAATGTTTTTACATGCATGTAATACTCATGAAATGGAATTGGTATTGCAAATTGTCCACAAAGAAAATTCTTTATAATAAAGATATTGTCAATCACTAATAGTCTTCTAACACCCAGACTGTGACCTTAAAATATAAGGTCTTTGGGCCTTTTTAAATGCTTTCATAAAACTCTATTGTATTTATCCTTTAGTATTTATTTCTCAGCTATTTTAATTTTTAATATGTTATAACTTTTTTCTTCCATAGATCTGGACAGAAAGGTGCTCCAAGGATACTGGTAAAAACTACAGTATGTGGAAGTAACAGGAGGCATTTCTTTACCCAAATGGTTGTGGGAATATTAAACAAAATACAAAGCCATAATGTTAAAGCTGAAACTTTGGCTTCCTTTGACAGAAATAGCTGGATGAGATCCTTGGATTAATAAGCTACTTTTGTAACCTTTTTATTTATTTTTTCTGGGTTTGTTTCTGGGTTTGTTTAACTATTTTGGAATCTTTCACTAGAAATTAAGGATATATCCTGTGTTTTTGATTGGTGTGGCTTTAACAGACTTAAAGCGGCCCTTCCCTTCCAGTCCCTCACAACATTGCAAAAAGCACTGCTTTCTAAACAGGCAACACAGCTGCTTAACTCAGAGTGGCTGTTCCCCCTGCAACTTAACTGCCCTGATTACTTTTAGAAACATAAATTAGCTAAATAAATGTGTGTTCCCTTTTCTCTGCACCCAGATCTCTCACATCAAGAGTGCAGCTGTTTTCTACATGAACTCAGCCCTCTCCAGAGAGTATATAAGAGTTAAGCCCTGACAGGATCCATTAAAAGGCTATCAAAGTGGTTTTATTTATTCATTGTGTTCCACTTTAGAAATATCTTTCAAGTAGATGGCAAGCAGCGCTCAGAACCCACATTTGCTCTCTTCTAGTGGCATTTTCATGCTGCTGATTTAGTAACTATCATTTATCTTTTTCAATCCAGTAGACTGCACTATGATCTTTTAGATTTAAAATTGGTAATTGTGATGTATTTGTGAAAAACCCTCTCAATTTAAAATTGCCAGCTATTGAACTCCGTTCACTGCTGTGATCCCTGTACTACTGCAGCCTGATTAACCTCATTCTCCTCCAAACACACCCACTGTTGATGCTTCACTGTGCCTTGTGAGACAGTTGAAACTGCCTGGAAGAGTGGAATATCCTTCCTTGAGAGAACTGTGAGCTCTCAGGGACCAGAGACTGTCAGGAAGTACTGTTGCGTTTCAAGACTGGCTCAACCCTACCCAACACTGGAGCTGCACTGCTGATTGGCTGTGCCCGCTCTAGGGTCATCCAGATAACACACTGTATTAAATTAATGATATATCCCAGGCTTGAACCTCCAATGTGTGGAGTATAAGGTTTAACCTGTTCTCTAGAAAAGTGTCTTTATCAAGCCCTCTTTATTTCTGTTTTTTTGTTCTGAATGGGTAATTTATTTGAACATTCAATGTTTTTAAATCTAAATTCACATGAATAGTAATCGTTATAATGCTTCTTTCATTACTCATTTCTTTCATTATGCTTCTTTTATTTTATTTGTACCATATAATCAATAGTGCAGTTCAGTGACACTGGGTAAAACTTTTGTGGTTCAAATCAATTGTAAGTAATTATTACTTGATCCCTTTGCCAAAAATTCAATTTGTTTCTTAAGAATCATCAAAATGTCTTTTTGATCAGCACATAGCATATTGCTTAACAATATACGTAGGGCATATTCATAAATTTTGTCATCCCATTTAAATTATTTTAAGAAGTGTTTACTATACATATGATACATAAGAACTATTTCATTGTAAAAATTCTCACTCATTGCAATGTTAGACACAATGCACATCTTGATATCACTTTGCTCCTTCACACAATGTTTGTGTAATTCATAAAAGTGCATCATGCCATTAATTGAAATCAATGAATACATTACATGAGGCAGAGATGTCCAATGATATTATGGTTTCTGAAATGTGTATATAAGCCAAAAGTGTAAATTTGAAAAGTAATTTTTATAAGTAGATTGTTCTATTTTATAGCTATATCAACTGCATAAATATTAAGCATAAAAACATACCATTTTATTTATGGATACATATTTTTAGAAAAAATAAAGTATATGTGTACTTATTAAATGTTTTTGACTGATCATTTTGATCAATTGATCATTTAAAACTAATTTAAAACTGTGATACTCTAAAGTGACTTTAGACTGTAGTGCTAAATCACTAAATTATCTAATTAGTGAGAGAATGGATTGAGCACAGGTGATGAAATGATTTAACCTGTTGAAGGTGAAGCCTTGAGAAAGCTTTACATTGCAAAGTGCATCTAATGGTTTGGTTTCTGATGCATTTTTAGGTGTGTGAGTGCAGTTGTTTCCCAAAATTATTAGATATGTAAATGTATTTTTATCCATGATTATTGATGATTCACTACATCAGTAATTATGTCAATATCAGTATCAATGATATTGTTCTTTTTTATACAGGATTGCATTTGATGCATCAGCCCCTGTGCCAGCTCTCTCTTGTATTTTCATTCCTCCACCTGTTTTCTTTTTTCACAACTTGGCATGCCTCCTGGCCCAGTGGTTCTGGAATTCTATGACCTACTTTCTCACAACTCTAAAAACATCTTCACACTTTGTTTTTGTCCTGCCATATTTTTTTCGGACACTCAGACTTCCTTGATTATTATTCAAAATTATTGTTTTACCCTCAGTAATGTCTCCTACAGCAAGATTATTCTTATTACCTCTATCATTATGGTGCTGTCAGACATTGTGGGCTGCTGACATCTTATGTAAGGTCCCAGCTTATCTGCATACCTCTGGCTAAGCAAAATCACTGCAGCTGAAAGAAAGGCCAAGAGTAAAGCATAGTACTATAAAGGAATGAGCTGTCCTTGTTGTCACTATGCAATCTACAGAGATGCTGCACAATTTGACAGTATATCTCCTCAGGAGAGTTCATGAGAGGCTGCTAGGTAGAATACTGTAACACAGTTCACTTCATGTCCTCAGAGTAAAAAAAAAATGTGTCCTCAAAGTTCAGCAGAATGTTTGATGTGGGTATATGCTGCACAGTATGAATAGTTTTAGACATCTGGGTTGAGGTATTTGCTAAAATATACTTCACTTTATGGTAAAAGGCAACTGATTTCAGAAACTTGCTAATGAAACAAAATTACTGTATATTTCTCAAAAACAAATGCAGGACACATTAATTACCCATTTCTGTAAGTAAGAGAACAAGACTCTGGATTAGTGCAACATGTTCAATAAAAGTAAATAATGCATTATGCTTCAACAGAAGACTATAGCAAGGTACTATGCTAAAAATATATGTTAAATAAGTAACATTTGAATTAATCTAGGAACCAATATACAGTGCTGAATTAAAGACAGAACTGCAAAGCACAATTTGTTTACTAAATGTATAAATAAATGATTTTACAAATGTATGAATCATCTTATATGCCTCAAATTTACCAAATAGTGGTTAATTCCATGCTGAAAAGTAGTAAGAGAAAAAACACAGCCTTTCAGCTGTTGAACCTTTTTAAAATATGCGGTAGAGATGTGTGTATGGTTGTAAAGCGAAGGAGAACAACAGAAAGAGCAGATGACCATGGCTAAAGTAACTGTGAAAGTATCCAAACTAATGAAAATATAAGGAACAAATTGCAGGAGATATGCAAAATGCTAAAATCTGTAAACAACAACTCAAACAAAAATGGCAGCTGCAAGCTTATGGATACTGCCATAGTGAAGGACTTAAATGCTCAGATGTTAACAGTTGAACAATTGATCTTGAAATTGGACTTTGTCTTGGGCAAACAATGGGATACAAAAATTAATAAATTCACATGGAAAGGGAGAGGACCACATATTAAATTCTCAATTTTGCAAGATGAAAGATCAGTAACAGGCTTATCTATGCCAAGCTATTTTATTTCTACTCTTCTGTTCTGTAAGAACTATCAGTTTTGTTTATCTTCTGAAAGTCCTGTATCTCGGCATCCACCTGAAGAAAGCCTGGTCTCTCCATTATTGACTTAGAGATTTAATTTATACTAGTGCTCCCTCTAGGCACTGTAGATGGTGTTTTGGACATTGGATAATTATATACTTCATTGCAACTTGTAATTTAGTAGAAAGATTCACAAAGTTGACATACCCATTCTCCTCTTTTCCATAATCACAAACTCCTTAAAGATAATTCCCCTTTATCCTGTACTCTTTGTAGAAATAATGGGAATTACATTCTAGCAAGCTTTTTAACGAGAATGGCTCATTACAAATAGCTACAGTAGTACAATTTGCTGCTCTTCCCTTCTCATTCTGTTCATATTTGGTTTTCCATTCTGCTGTTTGTACATATGGCGCCCCCTGGGGACAAGGCTGTCTTCGCACCTAGAGCATGATCTAACATTAACATGTTTATGTTAATGGGTTCATACAAACCTTCAGCGGTAGTACTGTAAGTGTTAGTTAGGGATTTTAATTTTAAAGTACTGAATACATTTCTTTCACTTAATGCCTTAAGGCAAGTGGGATAATCAAACATTAGCTTCCAGAAAACCCAGCTATCAAGTGATTCTCCTGAATTTTCATCACAGAGTGTATCTGACCCCTTGTAGACAAGATTATATGAAGCTAGTCCCCAGTCTCTTGTGTACTGCTTGTCCAAGGGTATTATTTACATATTTTTATAACTGTTTACATGTTTTATGAATGTCCATATGGAGTTATGTTTTGGAAAGAGATTTATTCTTCTTTATCTCATATCCTAAACAAGAATATGTTCCAGAATGATGACATGAATCTTTGTTCGGTTGGCTGGTGGCAATGCTGACAAAAATATACTGTACATGTATTGCTGCTGTGCTGGAAGCTCCTGCTTTTCCTACTTGGACAGCAATATCAATATAAACCAGCCTTATTATCATTTAGATAGTTGGATCCACGGTGCCTGAAAGTGTGGGTGGAGTGGTAGCTGGGGGGCCATTGAGGCTTGGAGAGCTCCAGCTGCAGTAAGCACACTCAAAACTGGCTAATCCTGCTAAGAGGTCCTTTCCACCTACTGTATAAGGAGAGGAGGGGCTGTTGAGGTTTTATACCGCTCTGTTCTTGTTAGTTTTGTTTTAAGGAAATTGAAAGTTACATAAAAGAATGTGTTTATGTTATCATGAAGAACTGTTGATGTAGACTAACATCAAGATCAATTTTACATATCCAGTGTTTGATAGCACAGCTGTGCTGGCTAGAACCCCACTGGCTATGAAATTTGAACCTATATGTAGTGATACAGAAATATAAGAATAGGATATAACATATAAGTTGTATACAGTTACAGATACACATACTGTACTGTACTTTGTTTGGTGAGGGACATGGAATGTAAAAAGGATTTAGCTCCAATTCTGTAGGGACCCATTCAAATCAGTGTTACAACACAATCACATTACACTACGCATATGACTGTGTGGCACTGATTTAAAAGCTCTTACAGAGTTATATAAACTCTGAGATGACAATGTTTGCATGGCTGTAGAATACAAACTGTTCCTGAAACAGCTAGTTGTTGCTTGACAATATCTATAAAATCTGCCAGAAGACAAAACAAATAGTTTGATATGACCAATAAGCAGCAAAGGATTCAACCAATTCTGTGGTCTGCTCAGTGTAAAGTATCGGTGTACAGAGATGGAAGACCACCGTCCATGATCATGGTGACTTAATAACTTTATTGCATCTAGATTTGTTCCATTTTCATGCATTTCCAAACCACAGCATTACAGAAAATGCAAATACACTCTCCGAAATTACTCAGCTGAGCTGAGTAATAACATGATAACTCATCAGCAGGATACTACATGAACAGTTTATTTATTGTTTTTTACCAAAAGTCCTCTCTACCTCAGAACCCATCTATATGAGCAGGACTTGACCAAACGTAATCTTCTGATTGGCTATGATGGCATAAGGAAGACAGAGAAATCTATAATACAACAATACAATGACTAAAGGCTGCTTCAGATATACAGTACATGTAAAATATGAGTCATTCTATCCCAAGGGTCACAAAATGTTGAATGCAAACAAAATCTAAGCAAGTGATAATCTGCTTGTGAAATTAACACCTGCACTCTTCTATTGATAAAAAGAAAGATCAGAGAACATCATATCCCTAGAGTACTTTGACCTACTTTCTAATACCAATGAGGAACTTCAATTCAGCAAATCTTTTTTCCAGGTTCTTTTATGATTGTTAGGAGCTTGGAAGAGAAAGCAGAAATAAAAAGTCAAACTGCTGAAAGTCTTGAATATATTCCTGTTAAATGTTTCCTATAAGGGGTCTAAAAATTCATTAAATTATTTAAAGCAGGTTTAAATCTATAGCTCATGGGTGAGCTAAGGTAATAAATACATAAATTAATTAATTGTAATTATTTATAATTTATACTCTGGAAATATGGAAGAAAATGTTGAAAAACCTTGTCTCAAAATACGTTTATCTTAAATCTATTGATTCATTTATTTAAATTTCATGATTCTTTCATAGAATTTATAAATAGGGCTCAACAGCAGAACTTCATCTGCACTTTTTACTATACCAGCAACCTATTAGCCAACTAAGGTTGGCTTACAGGTCTCAATCAAGTTGAAGTGAAGTAAGGTAGTGTTTTTGAAAGGTATTGTCACTTCTAGAATCTGCCAGAATCTGTCACATTTAATGAGATTTTACATTTTTGAATGCCAACCTCATCTGTGAGTGAATTGGCATCTTGAAAAAAGCAAACAGAAACCCAGTAGCTTGAGAAAATAGTTCCAGGATGTTGTATACTCAGTGTCTTAGGTTTATTCCATCCTGAAAAAAGAAGAAAGAAAACAATGTTTTGGCCATTGGCCTTCTTCAGGTGTGAGAACGACAAGGCAGTCAGCAAAGGTAATGTAGCAGGAGAACAAAGGCTGGGAGAGAGGAGGAGTGACGGGCGGGAGCAGGGGACAGAAAAAGAGGCAAATCAAGAGGTGTGAAGTCATCACCCAGATGGCATCTTGTACCTCCAGCAACCTTATTTACTGTATCTCTTATAGTAAATGCCCAGCCATCTACATTGGAGAAACAGGAAGGAGACTCAGAGACCGCTTCAGAGAACATGTTAGGGCTGTGAAGATTAAAGATCTCTCAAAGCCCATTGTTTCTCATTTCACCTCTGACGGCCACGACCACTCTAATCTCTCTGTGTTCTCAAAGATGGTTTTCCGAACTCATACATCAGAAAGACTACAGAAACCAAATTATCCTGCAGCTAGGATCACACCTTCCCCCTTCTCTTAACGACAGACTACTTTTCTTCTAAATTTTCTCTATTCATAGGAGGTTTCATTTCACACCTCTCTACACCTATTCTGACTTCACACCTCTTGATTTGCCTCTCTTTCTGTCCCCTGCTCCCACCTCTCGCTCCTCCTCTCTCCCAGCTGTTCTCCCGCTTCATTACCTTTGCTTACTGCCTTGTCTTTCTCACACCTGAAGAAGGGTCCACGGCCGAAACATTGTGTTTTCTTTCTTCTTTTTTCAGCATGGAATAAACCTATTGTTCCTTTGCAGCCTATGCATGCTGACGCAGCTACCCACCTAAACTACCCTGGCTTGAAATAATTCTCTCTGAAGTCCTATTGTTTATAAATCAATAATTTAAATATTTTTTTTATTTATTTTCGACAGAGATAGTATACAATCTGTAACATTATCTCTCCAATGTATTGTACCCTGCCTCCGTTATAAACTAATTTGCTTTATAAAGTACAAGCAACACATTAAATTATATACTACAACTTAAGATGCAAAGAAACATTCCTTGCTTAATGCATTAATTGTGGGTTTTAAAAAGATAAATAACAGGATGACATTTGTTTTTCAGTGCAAGGTTTGCTCCACTTGTTAGATCTCCAAAATATAGAGAACAGCCAAAGTGATATTTAACTGAAAAAAGATATATTGTAATGCCGTCCTGATTGTAGCATCTTTAGAGGGCAGAGCCCTTGTTGAGAAGGGACGCGTTACCTAGGTAACCACAGCTGAACTGAGTTGGAGTAATCATGAGATACAGCTGGGAGTAAGCTTTAAGAGTACGTGCAGTACTTCCCTCAGGGGAGATCAAACAAGATCTCAGGGCTGTGCGTGCGTGCGTGCGTGCGTGCGTGCGTGCGTGCGTGCGTGCGTGCGTGCGTGCGTGCACACCAGGAAGGGTGCATTAGATCTCGTCTCCCATCTGTGGAGGCCACACAGCAGCAGGTGTGAAATGCTGCTAATGTCAGCAATAACTAAGAGTGCAGCTATACTTTAAAAAAAATTAAATCAGACTAGTGGCTGCAGGTATATCTCAGTAAGGGGGCGAGAGATGAGCACCAGTGTTGGAGGAAACTAAGGAAAGAACAGTGAAAGAAAACTCCCAAAGAGGGATGGATGTGCGAGTGAAAGTCCCAGGGGGAACTGTAGAGGAAGGCCTTGAGAGAAGAGCCTTAGAACGGGCATGAGATTTAAAGGGACTGCGACCTGCTATAGTGTGAGAGCAGGACTGACAAGGAATTTGCTGTATGAGTGTCGGAAGCAGTAGAGGGACCCTCCCCCAAATGATACGGGGTGTCAGGGGAGAGAGTGGGGTTCTTCTGCAGACCTCTGATGGTGGGCATGTGATGGTGACATGGTGAGGGTGCCACCAATGCTGCACAGTGTGGAAAGCGCAGTGGTGGATGGACATGAGGAAGGTGCACTGGCAACTGACAATATATAACCTATATATAACCTTTCCTGATACAAGTACTCTTTCACATATGCTCAATCATGACTGCACGAGAGTGAGCCACTATGCAGGTTATGTGAAACGGTACTTGTAATCAGGAAAGTGGTCAGTCTCAAAACAGAGGGAGGTGTCATTGGAGGGTGAAGCTTGTCAAGCTTGGAGTCCAGAAGCAAAGCGCTTGACAATATGAGGGACCAAGAGACAGCTTCCCAGAAGGTACCTGCTGGAGGGCAAGAATGGAAAGTAAAGCTCATTGAGCCTGGGAAGAGAGCGGAGGGTTCGGAGAAGCAAGTGACCTCATTGAACAATCTCGGAGGAGATTGTAAAGGAGATTGGTGTGATTGAGATAGACATTGGGCCTTCGTCTCTGAGCTGTGGGCCCAGAGATCTCTAAACATATGGTGCCACCTGCCTGGGTTACGCTATTGAGGGTGGCAGAGTTCATCACTACAGTGCATGTTAAGAGAGTGCATGCAGAGACACCATTTACAAATAAAAAAGGACTGAGGAAAAGTTCTCCAACAGGCTAAAAGTGGTGTGTCTGGAGCAGTGGCCTGTTCCATGCCCAAGTGGTGGCCACTACCCCCGTGGTATCACAATACTGTATATCTAAATTTTGTTTCTCTTTTCAATAACTTATTTTAAATATATTTCTGCATTTTTATTTTTACATTTACAACATCATGTGCAAGCTCAGGTCATTAGATAAAAAGCTAGAAAAGAATTAGCTACCTGTTGTCTACAGTTAAATGTGGATATAGATGTTAAGTGTGCTAGTCATATTACAGCACATCTAAAATTACTTTTTCTATATGATTGTATAGGTACAGGTTGTATAGGTAACTGACATAGTTGAAGTAATGATTGTTGTGAAGTCACTGTATAAAGTACTGTGTACTGCAGCCTGTGTATTGTAAACCACTGATAATCTGATCCAATTTATGTTCTTGAACACAGTTATCTGAGGTCTTTTAGAAGCCATTTGAGCTCCAATACTTTGTTAAAAAGGAAATTAAAATATGAAACTTAATAGATCTCAGTCCAAAATATAAAAGAAACACAACCATGCAAGACATTTACACAACACTGAGAAGCAGCACTGCATTTCAAAAGGTAAAATCACATTTATTCAGAGCATAAAGCATAGAAACAAATTATTTGAATTATACTAAGCCCGTTATTCTAAGGTGAGATTTACTCATTTTTGTATAAATAATTAATGATTTTTGATAGAATCCTGTTATAAAATCGTAAGATCTATTAAATGAAATCAGGAAATGTCCTGCAACTACATTGTCTTTTGATCTGTTTCTTTTTAGAAAAAATATTTTTACTTCAAAGTTCCTGTAAATGCAATACACATACATGTATATAACAAAGCTTAAATAACTACATTTTCACCAATCTTTTCAAAAGTAATTAGTATATCTGAGTTATGAGAAATCAAACTGCTAATAGTGGAAAATGGTTTTCTATGTTTTGCCACAAGTTATAGGAAAAGTAGGGTGTCAAGAAAGATAGGCAGTAACTGCAAGCTGTTAGTAAATGTCTTTTTTCTTCTGGAGCTAGATGACTGTTGTTGTCGCCAAGAAAAATATAAGAAAGTTTCAGATGAGAGGCCCACCTTTGCAAATTAGATTTTTAGTAGCTAATTGATCTGAGAATTTCATCCAGTTGTTTCTTCTACAATAGACTGGCCAGTTTGTTCACACTTGTGTAAAGAAGTGCCTCCTGTTTTCAGTTTTACATATAGAGTACTTCCACATGGTTACCATTTGTGTCCTGCACAGGCACTACCTACCTTTTTTTTAAGTGAGCAAGATCACAAGTTTCTCCTGACAACACACCCACTTCCAGCTACATTGTAAAACACCTTCTACCCATGGAGTCTGGCAACACATAAACAAAACAGACAGAAAGCACTGTGAAGTCATGACAAAGAAAACACAAACCACAAGTGCTACTAGGATGTGGGATGAGGGTTACCAGATGTAAAATTATCACTTGTTTTAACATAACATTGAAAGTCTCATGAATTTACCACCTAAAATTAAAATTCCTAACACGAAATCTTAAGTACAGACACACACTCACTTGACCTACAGTACTGTTATTATACTGTAAGTACAACAAAATTACCACATACAGTATAAACTGGACATTTAGAGGAAGAATGGGCACCTATTGTACATAAGAGAAAAGGAGAAAAGCAAATAGATTATAAATAGGAACTACAGTACATTTTGTAGAGTCTTCCCGCTATAGTTTGCAGGTATAGTATAGCAAGGCATACTGCATTGCTATTTCTTCCTGCCAGAGCCTCCAACAGGGGCATATTTTAATGGAGCACAGTGAGTTGTCAGACTCTTAACCTAGAAGAAGCCGCATCAGTAAGAGTACACCTTACGTAACCTACATAACAAAGCTTACAGGTGTAACTTAAGTTTGGATGAATTTTACAAAAGAAGAGCTATGAAGTAAACTATCCACAAGCAGTCTGCTTGTCCATAAAAACTTTATTTACTGAAGCAAAAAATATATTTTAGGAAATGGCCAATTTTAATAGTGTAGTTTTTATACTGTAGTTATGTTAAAAAGTGTGTAATTCATCATCAAAATATCCCTTTTCAAATGTATTTTTGTATGCTTAAAATTCCCTTTATCCCGCATGCTAGTTAATATATTCAGAACAGCTTCTACTAAGTTAATGTATGTACATATCAATAAAAATATTAGCATAAAAACACATACACAATCATGCAGGGCAGATGTAATATTATTTTTTACAAATAAAAGAAAAGTTTAATGACACAATAAGGCTGTTTTCATGCTCTGTCTGAAAATTCTTACAAAGAAGTGCTGGTGCCATTTTATAGAAATTAACAGATAATACATTCATCAATGAAGATTCATAGCTGACAACAAGGTAATAGTTTTCCATTTTATTTTTAAACAGGAAAATATTTTTGAGATTTCATTTAATGTATTTCAATCAAATTCTAATTAAGCTGACAAGCTAATGAATACGAAAGGAATAGCATAAATATTTTAGTATTTGTCAGCACCTCACTTGGCTGAGAAAATGACAGTTCTGTCCTTAAGGTCGAGACTTACAATCCCGTTTTTTGTGAGGGTGGAGGGAAGGGAAGGGTTCTAGAAAAGCTGCATGAAAAGGGGTATTCAGCAGGCAATACTTATACATTAGAGAGAGGGAGTGCAATTACAACTCACCTCCTCCTGAACTTCTGCTTAAGAGCTCCACTATACAACGTCAATATTTTCTGTTCCTGATTAGTTTGATATGATGTTGGATAAATCGACTGCATTGATAGTGTGAACTTTGTTTAAATACCAACTAGGTTGAAGTTGATATTGACAAAAGCATATGCATTAAAACCCGTTTTGGATTTTGCAGAGCATAACACAAGAAAACAGTCCAGAATAAATCAAAATCTTATGAAATGACAAGTCACTGTTCACTAAGAGTAAATATAAAATGAATGCTTCTTAAACAAACCTTACTCTTGCATTTTAAATAGTTAATTGTGCCATTTTATTTTTATTTATTTCCAATGTTGATGCAGTCGTCCCATAGACCAGTGGCTCTTAGTTCTGGTCCTGGGCAATCCCTGTATCTGCTGGATTTTGTTACAAGTCAATTGTTAATCACAGATCCTTTTAATTGAACCATTTTATGTTTATATCTGTGTTTACCTCTGCAATTAGTCCTTGGTTTAAAAAAATATTGCATGAAGGGGGCTATTTATAACAACTTGAACATACAAAAGCCTTTGGGTCTTTTCACACTATTAAATCAAGAATTTGCTCTATCTCTCTAAACCAGGGGTGGGGAACCTTTTTTCTGCCAAGGGCCATTTGGATATTTATAACATCATTCGCGGGCCATACAAAATTATCAATTTAAAAATTAGCCTGCTATATTTGGTCAAACATGTAATTAACTCACCCCTAATGTGATGACTGGAACTGCCTCTCTTTGGTGACAGGTTTTCCCTTCACCTCCATGAACTGCTTGACTTCATCCCGCAGTTCGTAAAACACAGTGTGTTAACACATTCACAACGTGTACACTCCCAGCCTGCCTGGCACTGACTGCCCTCTGAGTCACCGCAATACAGGCATGTGGGCAGCCGTCGAGAAGCATGCGTGTCTGTCCCGTCATGTACTCGTATGTGTCCTATCTATCCCGTAATGGACGTTCCTTGCTTGTCCCTCAAAATTAACGTTATTATTATGATTCACTTAATATAAATTTATGTTGCTATGAAAAAAGCTCCTAGATTTATTGAATTTCAAGTCCCGCATGCGTAGGGCTGGGCGATATGGCCAAAAACATTATCACAATAAAAAATTTCATATCAGTCGATATAGATAATTATCACGATAAATGTCAAATCATTATTTCTTTCAAGTTTAAAGGCAGATTTTTTTCTCCTGAGTGAAAGTTGGAGAAACCAGACAGTTAATTGGTGAATTAAACAACTCTTTATTTTAAGAACACATCACTTGCCAAACAGCAGAAACATTAAACAAATCTGTTAGCTGCCCGGTCTGCAACACGCACGCGCACTCGCGCAGTATTTAGTGTAATAATAATGTACATACGTAAAGCATGAACATTTATCAAACTTTTGTTACAATTATATAGAGGAAAATTATATCGCGATAATTATTGTTATCGAATTATCGCTAGGCTCTACGCCTGCGGTTGCCTTGGCAGGGCCAGACCAAATGATTTTGGGAAATGGACGTTCCCCACACCTGCTCTAAACAGATCTTAATATGTTTATAAATCCTGTTTATGAAGAATGGACACATTCAAAAATGTCAAAGGCAGAAGTTCAATTACAGTCTCCTTCTGTAGATGGCAGTTCTAAAATTCAAAAATTGCTCCATGTTGATACTTATTGTAATTAACATTTACATATTTAGGAGCTGAAAAAAATTAAAAAGATGTAAAGGTTAATTCCATGGTAGAAAATAGAAAGAAAGAAAAGTACAAACATGTAAGACACCTAAAGAAGGCATTCTCAGGATCACTAACGGTTTTACGGCCTTACGGCTGCTCAGACCTGATTCCCTTTCCGGAGATACAGGTACGTCTAATATTAGTAATCATGATTCCAATTATTCAATTCCCACATTTTTCTTTATAATGCTGAGGCACTTCTGTTGTGGTGCTTCGTCATTATTCCATCACCGATTCCCAGCCAGTACTGCCCTCATACCTCTGTCTTTGCGGGCCAAATTTTCAGTGGCTAGCTTTCCTGGGCTGCTCCTCCGCCCTGGAATTTGGACCACACTCACCTTCCGTTGATTGCTCGACTTCATCCCAGTTCTGTTCCCTGTCCAGAATACCAGGGCTTCTCAGCAATTGCCCTCAGTCCGTGCCGCTGACCCAGCCTGCACTGCTCCCTTTGACTCATCAGCCTGAACAGCGCTCCAGTTTGTCTCCTCAGTCCTCTCAGCACTTCCCTTCAAGTCTTCAGCGTCAGCCTGGTGACTCCTGGCTCTTACCCTGGAACCCTGAACTCCCTTCCACTGGCCCCACCTTCTCTGTCAAGAGCTCGACTACACTCTGGTGGCAGCATCCCCCGTACAGAACCCCAGGCCTCTGTGTGCTGCCTTAAGTCCCCAGACAAAGCAGCCTGTATCCCTACTTAAACCTCCTCCTGAACACAGGCCCCTTTTGCTGACTGCCCTCATTACCGATGCTTGCCTGGCTTCTCTTCGTGCATCAGGGCTTTTTCCTTCTTCTCACATTCTCTTTTCCAGGCTGCCTTAGTCACTTTTTTTCTTTTCCCTTTTTAGCCACTTTCCAAAGCCTAAGCTACCCTTTCCTCCCTAGGGAGCCAGGCAGTAGGAATCTGCTCCAGATCAGTGTGAGTGACACCCTGTCAGCCTGCGCCCCCTGTGGATTCCAGTGTTCTCAGGCTCTGACTGGGAGCAGCCCCTCCCCAACGGCTGTGCTGACACAGGGTCCGGAAGATGAGAAGTGACTAGAGGACAAGTCACTTTTTACCTGCTCCTGACTCCCCCTGTTTGGTCCAAAAAAGATCCTGGGCATCTTGTGCTGATTACACCGGGTGCTTCCATCAGAGTTATGATGATAGTTGAGAGCTGAGCTGACAGCACTGCCTGGCCTGTTATTGAAGGAGACCTTCCATTAGGGCGTGCGCCTTGAATCACTGGCTCCAGGGCCCTCTGACTAGACCACCAAGTGGGGGTGACCTGTCCACACCACCACCCATAAACTCCCACCACCCTTTGTGTAAAGAAGAGCCTGGTGTTCTCAGTCCTAAACACCTTCTTTAATATACATTTACACTCTCAGGTGTTTATTTCACGCTTTATCCTCCAGAAGTAAATTGGATTGACTTTGAAAATACTTTTAAGAATTCAGAATACTTGTATCACATTCACCTGTATTTTCCTCTGTTAAAAAAATGTCCCTTTTACATGTCTGGTTTTATTTTAACCTTTTCTAGAAAACCAATATCCTTTATTGTAATGCAGTGATAAGAAATGAATATAACATACTAAAGGTATATGTTATATAGTTTTGACACAACATAATTGAAATCCCAATTTAAATCCTTGTGTATCCTATCTTATTTCTGAGCAGATTTTATTGCTGCCCTGGTTTAGAGGAAGATAGTGATGAGGCAGCATAAATACCTATTTTGCTTTTAAAGGCTGCTTCTTCAGGATCAGTTCAGTCACATTGTGTTTATAATGTACATTTTCTGTACATGTACAGTATGTCATGCTTTGCAGTTGTTTAACAGGAGATAAACGTCAGAGTTTCAGTTTTGTATTAAATAGTACTGTATAGTCAAAGAACATCTAGTTCTGTAATTATAAATTAGCATGATTCTGATTCTAAATTTTGGAGAAAGTACAACGAGAGATGCTATCTAGGGCTTTGAACTACAGAGTCACAGAAATCAATAGGTCTGTTTTGAAGACTTGGTGCTTTTTAACAAACTTTGTGTTAGCGAATTAGAGCTAATTTATTTGTGTTACATTGACACATGCTACAAGAGCATCTGTGAATTGACTCACGTTTACAAAACAATTCTCAGGAATTTTAAATGAAATCTTTTAAAAAACCCAAGCAATTAAAACTGTCTAACTATCTAAACAGGGCTATTATAAAGAAAGGACACTTTAACCTACAGTACATATTGCCATTAAGCCTCTGTCCTAGTTTACCACATACCCAGCTAATATTTCACTTGTGCTGAGAATTAGTTTTGCCTGATTTGCTAGGTAGAGAGTAGTTAATTGCCTTGTAGATGACATGGAATGATTTAAGCAGGCAGATTAAATGGTGGAGGATAGGACATATGGGTGAATGTGCATTCCATTCATACCACTTAGGCACACTGCAGGGTACACTATGTGAGGTGTCATATATGAGCTGGTTAATCTGACACTGATGAAGACTGATGTGGAATATTTAATATGCAACTTTACAGTACTTCTTCTTAATGTTTCTTAAGGTTATTTCATAGCCTATGTTTTGTGGTATATTTAAAATGATTATGATCTAACAGAAACATACTATTTTAGATTTCTAATGATCAAAAACATTCTATACTGTGTGGGAAATAGCTGATGAATACAGGACAATAATCATGTATTTTTCCTTTTTATAAGGTGTTCACTTACAATTGAATTGTATGAGCCATTTCCTCCAAACAGCAGCAAAGCTTGCATTATTCAAAGTCACACAATGTTTAGCAAACATACTAATAATTTTTTAAAACACAGTGAATTGATGTGCATCTCTGAGCTATTTCCAGAAGCTTGCACATCTATATGAGAATGGTCTTCAGTTAAGAACTAGTCAAAAATGTTTTCACAGTGGGAAAAAAAATAACAAAATGTGCCACCTACTCCTATAAAATGTCATTTGCCTATCTGCTGCCTGCTATCTCACTTTACTTATGTAAAATGCAATATCATTTTTAATATAGTGAAAACAAAAGTGAAACCTTACACTCTTAAAAAATATCGACTTTTTAATGTTTGTATTTACGGTATGTAATATTCTGTTCACCGTTTTCATGTTTTAAGATGCTTAAACTCCAAGCTTTAGTCATGCGTTATGTGTTTCCCAAATACAATATGTGATAGCAGGAAGGCCAAGGAAATTTGAAAGTTTATTTGAGTTAGTGGTCTGATTTCACTGAAATTGAAATGTAAAACAACCTTAAGTTGACAGAGTGGCTTGGTTGAACTGGATTAATTGCCATCGTGATGTGACTTTTCACCATTGATGAAAACTTCTGGAATATAAAGTATCCTTAAAACTGTATTTTCTTTCAAGTCATAGGCTCACTCAAGAATATTTTGCTCTTGTGGGAAAAATTATAGTATAGGAGGAGTTGGTGGTTTTTAACAACCTGCATATTATTTAGCATTTTGAAATATTTACAGCAGTTATGCCATATTTAAAGGCCTTACAGACATGTATTCAAGAAATATTTAATATCATTGCCAAGGTATAAACTACTGTACCTGTCCCAAACTATCAGTCTATTTAACATGAAAACATTTCAAACTGCCATGCAGGACAGAAGAGGCATCAAAACAGTATCAATCCCTATCACAATAAAAGTGTTTCACCCCTCACAACCTGGAAAAATAAACTAGTAAACTAGAGTATAATTTCTCAGGTGAGTTGGCAGATATATTAGATTGATATTTGAAGTTCCCTGGGAATGTGTCTATGAAGTCTTTAAAAGGCTGTGAAAAAGCATAGTGGCACTTTTCAAAGTTGCTGTAAGAACCTGGCCCAAATTATGTGATCAGTAAGATGAAAACATTCCTTTTATAAAACTTTTTTAAACAAAGGGAGTAAAACATGTTTTGAAAACAAATTCTTATCAGTGCTGGGGCCACCCGGCTACACAATAAAGAGTATAGAAAAAGTAGCTTCTGTGTGTGAAATGTCAGAAGATGTGAACTCAACAAGCTTTGAGAAACAACAGGGCTGTTTGATAGATTGATAGTGATATGAGACAAAAGTTGGTTTATCTTTTCACTCCTTAGGAAAATGCTGGTATTTTAAAAATGCAAAATTTTCCAAATCAATAATACAGCACTGTTTGAATTTTAAAATTTTAAAATAGTTTCATGTGATCCATCTTGCTTTTTGTGATTATTGGATGTGATCTAGGTCATCACCCTCACCAAGAATAAGCATCTCTGAGACAATGGGTGGCTTCAAAATAACAGAGAGTATAAAGGGAACCCCCCCCTTAAGAATAACATACTGTAAATATGGAGAGCTTGAGAGTTGACAGAATAGTTAATAGTTAATGGAACAGTCAGGTTAGGGACCATACTGTAAGAGATTTTGCAAATACAGCACAGTTCTATTAAAAGTCCCAGTTATGTTCCTAAATGATGCAACTTTTAGCTAAATTAATTAAAAATAATTAAGATCTATAAGGAATAATGTAATTAGCATGACATATTTTCCCATACATACAATTTAGACATGTGTAATGTATATACAGTACATGTAAGATACCTACTGTATAACCTATAAAAACAAAAAATAGAAACAGATAAATAGCAATAACTCCTCAAAACCAACATAATCATTTACTGCTTCAGGGCAGATATTTTCTACATGCTGCTCATGCATTTAAAGTTATTGATCACACCTTGATATAATGGTTGGATCAGCAATGTATTGCTTGGTGGTGAGAGCTCAGTTTTTATGTTGTGGCATTACAATTCCTAACCTACGTCATGTGCAATAGCATTGTCTACAAAAAGAATCATTTTTAATGTTAGAATTTACAATTTTTCTTTAAAATTTTTTTTTCATTTCCAGAGCAAGAAATCTGTGAAACCACCTTCATTGTTGGCTTGTTTCATACTCCCACAACCCTTTGGGTAAAAAGGTGGCTTCTGTTCCTGGATTGGACTGCACTGTATTCTAAAGCATAGCACAGTTTTAATGCTCTTGCAAATGTATCCTTCCAATCATGTTTATGTGTGCAAACAACCAGCAGTATAATATTAAAATACAAAAATAATACAACTTGTGCTGAACATTTAGTGCAATTTGTTTAAATCTAAATTAAAGGTAAAACATTTACACCATTAACCAGTGATGTGCACAAAAATTGGAATGTGCCTTATGTAGTCACCTTTATTAAATATGTCTTACATCTGCACATTGGTGGCATGAAGGCACACTGGTTAGCATTTCTTCCTCGCTGTTCTGTATCCCCAGGTTTACTGGGGTGCTATCTGTGTGGAGTTTGTATGATGTCTCCATGTTCACATGGGTTTCCTCCCACAGCCAGGATATGCTAGTAGCTTGTCTTCTGTAAAGATTGGCCTTAGTGTGAGTGTGTGTTTGTGTCTGTGTGCACCATGCGATGAACTGGTGTCCTGTCGAGGGTGTATCCTGCTTTGTGCCCATTGCTTGTCGGTATAGGCTCCAGGCCTTTAATAGATTTCTGTGCTAACACTAGGATAAAGTTCAATAGTCCATTTTAAACTGTTCTCAGTGTTCTCAATTGTGAGTCAAATGCTCCATTGTGTAATAGGATCTATTGTTTGGAAATTGTAATAAATAAAATGTTGATACAGTGTGAACTGAACATTAGTAACAGTAAAATGCAATCCTTGTCATACTAAGACGTGTTCCATCCATCCAGGGTGCATCTTATGCCTGTTTCTTCCTAGTGTAGACTAAAACATTCAAAATTCACAGTCACTAAATTCTAGAAAAGATGACAGGTTGTTGTGAACACAATGTACCTCTTTTACGTTTTCATCCGTATTGAGATAATCTATATGTTGTATTAATGCAAATTTCAGCAACGAGTAATCAGGAAACAATTTAACTTTACTGTATGGTTTTAAAGGCACCACAGTACAGTATGCGTGAAATGTTTTTCGTAATCAAAATTTAAATTGTTTCCTGATTTCTCGCTCCTATAATTTGCACAAGACAAAATATACAGTAGATTATCTCAATGTGCATTTAAACCTGAATGAAGCTCATCACGTTCACAACAAGCTACAGCATAATAAACTATTTTTATATATCCAACTGAGTAATTTTGTTTTGTTAAATAACCCTACTTTCTTTTTTAATTTAATTTAATATTTAACATACTGTAATACACAGTCTAAAATTAATAAAAGTTTTAACAGTATACAACATAAATTGTTTAGTTGGAAAAACACTGTCTCATGAGGCTCAGCATTGACCAGGATTCGAAGCCAAGCATTTTTTGGTGACAACCCAAATGCTTCCTCACATGACAATCAGAATTCAAGTAGTGCAGTCCGACAACAGAACATTAAAAAAGTGTTGTGCAGTATGGTGCACTGAGATGTGTGCATGAAAGATTGCTGTGGTAGCAGCAATGCTTATTAATAAGACAGGTTTAAGTATTACTGTGCTTTTCCTAGTAAGGCCCCATTTCTCTCTCATCTCTGTGGTCCAGCCAAAGAGCCATTCACGTGATCAAAGACTTAGGAATGTTGTGCTTCTGATAAGAACAGCTCCCAGGATCAGGAGGCAACCAGAAAGGCAAACAGCCATCATAATGGAAAGCCTACTCCTGGCAATGGGATGTCTGGTCTGAGCTACTTGGACCCTACAAACATCTGGTTTGTGGTCCTAGGGTCAGAGGTCATGGTCAGTCAGTGCTTAAGTTGACCAACCAATCACCAAACGTATCACCAAGGCCTCAGACCTTGCTCCTCTGTTCTCTCTAGCGCTCAACTCAAACTCAACCACATGACTGCCAGTGCTGAGAGCTGAGTACTGGGACTTAACTTTAATTCTAAGAGATGAGCCAGGGTCAAGCTCATACGTAAAGACAAAATTCTGCAAGCCTGCAGCACAGACTCTCGGACCCACAGTGACTTTCTGTGCACAGAGAATTCCTAGTTCAGCTGAGGGCTAATTAGCTGGTCCCTGAAGAGTAAACCTTGGTCCAGCGCAGCTGACAGACGGACACTCTCCCCCCCCCCCCCCCCCCGAAACTCTGGTTGCACCAGGATTGGCTGGCCTGGAACCTAGGAAGGATGGATTGGACGCTGCCACAGAGCCTGCCAGCTGTTCCTTTGTTCCTTTGCGTCTGCGGGAAATACGAATCCATATCTGGATAAGTTACCCAATATTCTACACTGCGTCTCGAGAATTCAATTGTTATCTCAACACAGGTTGATATCAATTTAATTCCTATTAGTTATCAACCCACTAACATTCACCACAATCTGGGAAGATGAAGAGACATCTAAACCTGCTAAATTCAATCTTTAATCTTTATTGTCAGTTTTTGGTACCTTTTTCCAATATAGCAAAAGACTTTGTGTAAAAAGTGGAGAAAAGAAAACACACCAGTACTTCCAGACCACTACACAGTAACATAGTGGTTCATTGCTATATCAATATCATATCATCTCTGAGCTCTCCCATGTGCTGGGTTCTGAACAGCCACAGCCTCCCACCTCACACTTGAGAGTAGTCTGGAAATTAGCATTACAATTCCTAGTTCTTCTTTGGATTTACAGAAAACCCCTTGAAGTTTACTTAACCGCAACGCTCAATCAAGTAAGCTGTGGAGTCTGCTTTAAAGCCTGTGAAATTAAACAGTATTTTAAAAGATGATCAATAGACTTTTGCTAAATGTAAAACAAAGAAAACAATTCATGATTATATATAGTATACAGTATATAAAACCTCTTGTAGAAAGAATGGTCAGTATTAGTATGGCTTGGATGGCAAAAACAGTTTTATTTGACTGTTTTATATATATTTATTCATTTCTTCTTGTAGTCAAAGGTTGCTATGAGACAGTTGTATCACAGTATATCATAGGCTGAGCTCTCAGCCCTCTTCACCTGGGTAACTGTGTTGGCGGTGTTGTCTGTTTCAGATATTTTTGACCATGTTTTTCCTGGATGTTCAGCACCTTCTAGGCTTTTCTGGACTCTATGATGTGCTGACAGTCATTTTAATTGTGAAGAGTGTATGTAATTTAATTAGCACAAATTGAGCACATTGATTTCTAGCACCATGATTAAAAATATCAGTGTTTTTAGAAATTAAATATAAAAAGAAAATTAGGTAAAAACCTTGTAGCAAACAAGACTCTTCTATGGTAGTTGTGTATTCACAAGGGTATTCTACTTTTTAGAATGGTGCATGATATTATTTTCCCAAAAATATTATTCATTTACATATCTGAATTTATTATGAAGATACCTGATGGATTAGTAACAAAATTGCTCACTATTGAATTTCTACTTTAGCTCTTTTTATGGTTTAGTAAAATCTCTAGTTCAAACAGCTATTAAGAAACAAAATTCAATTTTTACATCATTTTATTTGCAAATAAAGCCCATAAAGTGGCTGTTAATTCCTGTTATTTTTATAAATGTTTCCACACCATGAATTCTCCTAATCTTTCCAATAATGTAATTACAAAATTAATCTTGTTCTCTTATCTTCTCCATGATGTTCACGAAGAATTGAAGATTGTTTAGTGGCAAAACATCACTCTTATATCTCCATGGGCAATTTTAACTTGCTGACTTTCATTGCTTTATTATTGCCCCTGTATTTTTAAAACAAGAAGTCCAGAGTGGGTCAACATTGGCAAAATTCTTTGGGTTGCATGCATGAAACACAATGTTGTGCATTTTTAAATACACAGTACTTTGTAACAAGATAAGCTTAATCTACTGAAATTTCTAAACTTGTTTGACCACCCAAGTATCAACTGTTGTTGAGTGCCATGAGTGCCACGAGTGCCAAAATAATTAGTTATAAACCTTAATTTAAAAAAAGATGTAAATTATCCTTCTTTATGCTCAGTGTGTACTATATTGCAAGTCACATGTGAAAAACATTACCTGACAAATGATATACAGTAAGTTTTCAACATTTGTGGATTTAACATTCATGAATTTGATTATCTGCAAGTGATGGTTACCAGGATACACCTACACGGTCTTGTCTTTGTTTACCCCCAGTTTGGGGGGGCTGATTAAACCCAGCCCGCCAGAAATAATTTATTCTATTATAACCTCCTACAGTATGTCTCCTGTTCACTTTCACTTTCCCTCCATCCCTGAGTGCTCGAGTCCCAGTCAGCTGGGTCTCTTTGGGCGTTGCACCACCCTCTGGTCTCGTGAGCTTGGGTTCTGACTAATTACCACTCGTGCGGCTGTAACTGGTCACATCATAACAGAGAAACCTCATCTCTTACGATATTGACCTTTGCTCTTACACTACACCACTGAAACCTCAATAGGAAACTGGCTTCAGGGCTGGAGGAGATACCCAATAGCAGTAAACAAATAATTTGATAATATTATTATCGATAATAGTGCATATAGTCTAACTCCCATGGAGGACCTAGGCTCCTGCACAGACATAGACAAACTTGATAACTCAGACTACAGGGGGCATCCAAACAGATCATTCTGTATAGATTCTGCATAACAACTGTGAAAAGGTGCCATCTATGTGAACACCAAAAATAAAACATCACCATTTCACGCAGCCATCTACTTGGGGTATTTACCTGAATATAAACTGCACTTTTTTCCACATTTCAGGGTGGCACATTGTCCTGCAGCTTATACAAGTAATAACAATTGATCTGGTTGTTGGCATATCTATCTCCAGAATGCTGAACAGTGTTAACCTGTTTGCGCATTCTGTAACAGACCAGCTTTTTGCTTGGTTCCAGTGTGTTGTTATTCTTGAAAGCTAAAAAACCTGTATATTTATTTTAAGTTATCCAAAATGCACAAGAAATCAAAGTGTTTACGTGTACAAGAAGGAGATCCTGTGTGCAGAACAACATGGAAATCTTCAGGATGAAAGACAGTTTTGTGTGATAAAGTGATAAAGATATCACATATGATTGAAGCCCTTGAGGCAGCTACAAGGCTAAATATTCCAATTCAATAATTCAAAGCATCCTGTGCCTAGATAATGCATTTCATGAGGAGGAATGGGTTTTATCATTTTGCTTTAGTCTGTGTGACATTACATATCAGTTTGCTTTAATCTCATCAATCCCAAAAATCCCCATTTCCGGAACCCCCCCTCCACCTCCGGATTTCTCCCAGATACAAGGGCATTTACTGTATTATTTGCAATTTGTTTTTCAAACTCTTCTCCACTTTTCTTTATATATATATAACCAAGAGAACTTGTTTTCATTGTAACCATTTCTATTTAAAAAAAGTACTGTGCTAGGTAAAGTCCTTTTTTCAATTCCCATAGTCCAAATTTCTGGGTGTGACTTGTATTTAGGTAAATACAGTCATCCTTAGAGTCCCTAGATTCTGAGGAAGTAAGAATATCAGGAGAGAAGGCCATTTGGGATTTCATTTCTTGAGATCAAGCCATCAATTCTTGAACTCAGACGTTTCCTGAAGGAAGGAAGTCAAGGCTCTGCAAGATGACTGGGTAACTTCTTTCAAACTACCTCTTGTGTACAGAAGTGCCTTCTGAGCTAATTTTTCAATTTACTTCTCCATAGTTTCCACTTGTATCATATGGTTTGTGTTTCACTGTTGATTCTGCGTACCGCATTGACTCTGTCAATACTTTTAGGACTAGAAATATTCATATCAGGCCCCTTTGTAGTCTATTCTTCTCCAAACTAAAAAGGTAATTTCTTTTCAGTTAAGTTCTCCAACACATCAATGGCACAGAGGCATTTTTCACTTGAATTGCGAGGCATAATGGCTCCTTTCTGAGTTTTGTTTTTTAATTTCACAAGGTTTGACAGGTTAAATAATCTTTCCTGTGCCCCATCCACTCTCTCACTAAGACTAAGGATTTAGTATGTACTCTATGTAACAGTCAAGGTCACTCCAGTGTATCACAGACAAAAATGATCAATTTGAAAAATATATATATAATGTATAATATATAATAAAAAAATATATTATATATATAATGAAAAATATATTTTCCACACCTAATTCTGTGGGTAGATCAGAGAGACACCATAACAGAGCAGAATAATGTTGTTAGGTCACCAGCTTCTTCCTCATAGGGATCAAACAAACAGGTGTTTGGTTAAAACCCTTCACACTGCATCAACAAGTTTGCAGATGACATGGTGGGCCTCATTAGCAACAACAATAAGTCACCATACAGAGAGGAGGTGGAGCAACTAGTGGACTGATGCAAAAAAAACAACCCATCTCTTAATGTAAACAAAACAAAAGAGATAATCATTGACTTCAGGAGGGCCCACGCTGATCACTCCCCACTGTACATCAACGGCTCCCCTGTTGTGACAGTTAGAAGCACCAAGTTTCTTGGTTTGGGAATTACAATGCTTCAGACCGCAAGACCCTGCAATGAATTGTGGAAACAGCTGCAAAGATCATTGGAGCCTCCCTCCCTTCCATTTCTGTCACCTATCACAAACGCTGCTTACACAGGACCTCCAGTATAGTACAGTAGATCACCCCTCCTACCCCTCCCATAAACTCTTTGCCCTCCTACCATCTGGGAAAAGATATCGCAGTGTACGGGCTAGCTCCACCAGACTCTGTAACAGCTGCTTCCCGCAGGCTGTCAGGCTCCTCAACACCCTGGAATCTACTTGCACCAACTCCAATTCCAGAAACAGGGTTTAAATCCCCCCAGTGTGTTGTGTATATTGTATTATGTATTTACCTTGTGATTTGCACTATCTGCACTTTGCACTATGTGTATCCTGTCTACAATGTCTATGTCACTGTCCTGTCTGTATTTGCACCGTGGACCAGGAAGAACGATGTTTCGTTTCACTGTATACTTGTAAATGGCTGAAATGACGAATAAATGTGAACCTGAACTTGAACTTGAAGTCAGGTATGGACAATTTTAAGAAATCAGTCAAACCTTCATGTTTTAGGAAAGTGGCAAGAATCTAGATTACCCAGAGAAGCTCTATGCAACTAAGACTGCAACAATGCCACCCCAAGCTATTATGGTAAAGGGTATTTACAGTACCATATATATTGTACATGGCTTTTCAAATAAAAAGGTAATTGTACCATTCAAATTATGAAAATAAATTTTCATTTCTGCAAACAAATTAGTATATTATCGACACTGAAAAAGAAAATCCAAGCATAAATTTAAATCTGTTTCCTCTTTACTGTCAGCTTCAAGAACACAAAGTGTTAAAGAGAATGACTTCTTTGTCTCCTTCATCTTGTCTTTGGAGCAGAATTTAATGCAGTACAGGAACTATATAAATAGACTCTATGATTTAGAAGAATGTTCCCCTGGTGACTGTTGGGGGTCTTGTGACTGATGATTGCTACAGACAACTTTTTAAAACATATTTTTTGTATAAAAACATTGAATATTCTTACTAGGTCATGTAAATTTTTTCTCAGGACACAGTTTCCTCTCTGCGTATGCATATTACCTATTGTATGTATTCTAACATAATTACATTATGCATACTTTAAATATAAATACAGTACAATAAATTTAACAATCAGCAGACTGAGGGGAAGATACAAAAACTGTACTCGTGTGTGTCAATTACAGTATTAGACTGACTGGCACATTAGATACATACAGTGCCTTGCGAAAGTATTCGGCCCCCTTGAACTTTTCAACCTTTTGCCACATTTCAGGCTTCAAACATAAAGATATAAATTTTTTATTTTATGTGAAGAATCACCAACAAGTGGGACACAATTGTGAAGTGGAACGAAATCTATTGGATTTTTGAAACTTTTTTAACTAATAAAAAAATGAAAAGTGGGGCGTGCAAAATTATTCGGCCCCTTTACTTTCAGTGCAGCAAACTCACTCCAGAAGTTCAGCGAGGATCTCTGAATGATCCAATGTTGTCCTAAATGACTGATGGTGATAAATAGAATCCACCTGTGTGTAATCAAGTCTCTGTATAAATCCACCTGCTCTGTGATAGTCTCAAGGTTCTGTTGAAAGCGCAGAGAGCATCATGAAGACCAAGGAACACACCAGGCAGGTCCGTAATACTGTTGTGGAGAAGTTTAAAGCCGGATTTGGATACAAAAAGATTTCCCAAGCTTCAAACATCCCAAGGAGCACTGTGCAAGCGATCATCTTGAAATGGAAGGAGTATCAGACCACTGCAAATCTACCAAGACCTGGCCGTCCCTCTAAACTTTCAGCTCAGACAAGGAGAAGACTGATCAGAGATGCAGCCAAGAGGCCCATGATCACTCTGGATGAACTGCAGAGAACTACAGCTGAGGTGGGAGAGTCTGTCCATAGGACAACAATCAGTCTTACACTGCACAAATCTGGCCTTTATGGAAGAGTGGCAAGAAGAAAGCCATTTCTCAAAGATATCCATAAAAAGTCTCGTCTAAAGTTTGCCACAAGCCACCTGGGAGACACCCCAAACATGTGGAAGAAGGTGCTCTGGTCAGATGAAACCAAAATCGAACTTTTTGGCCACAATGCAAAACGATATGTTTGGCGTAAAAGCAACACAGCTCATCACCCTCAACACACCATCCCCACTGTCAAACATGGTGGTGGCAGCATCATGGTTTGGGCCTGCTTTTCTTCAGCAGGGACAGGGAAGATGGTTAAAATTGAGGGGAAGATGGATGCAGCCAAATACAGGACCATTCTGGATGAAAACCTGTTGGAGTCTGCAAAAGACCTGAAACTGGGACGGAGATTTATCTTCCAACAAGACAATGATCCCAAACATACAGCAAAATCTACAAAGGAATGGTTCACAAATAAACGTATCCAGGTGTTTGAATGGCCAAGTCAAAGTCCAGACCTGAATCCGATCGAGAATCTGTGGAAAGAGCTGAAAACTGCTGTTCACAAACGCTCTCCATCCAACCTCACTGAGCTCGAGCTGTTTTGCAAGGAAGAATGGGCAAGAATTTCAGTCTCTCGATGTGCAAAACTGATAGAGACATACCCCAAGCGACTTGCAGCTGTAATCGCAGCAAAAGGTGGCTCTACAAAGTATTAACGCAAGGGGGCCGAATAATTTTGCACGCCCCACTTTTCATTTTTTTATTAGTTAAAAAAGTTTCAAAAATCCAATAGATTTCGTTCCACTTCACAATTGTGTCCCACTTGTTGGTGATTCTTCACATAAAATAAAAAAATTATATCTTTATGTTTGAAGCCTGAAATGTGGCAAAAGGTTGAAAAGTTCAAGGGGGCCGAATACTTTCGCAAGGCACTGTATATGTAGCTAGGATGCTAATTGATTATAAAATTCAGTTCTCTGAGCTTTGGCAATGAAGATGCAATGCAGCCTGAAAGAAAGCTTTAGTGACATACAGCAGAGATGTAGTGCCAGAACTGCAGCCTACAATCACTCTAAATCAGCTTTCCAGACATTTTATAGCACTTTTCCCACTGGGTTCCCACTGGGTTGCTGAACTATAAGTCAAGGTGCATCTCATCTGAAAAGCACAATAAAATCAAAATGTTTAATGCAGCTGCAATTCAGGTATGCAAAGTTCAATGGAAGTTGAAAACTTAGCTGATCATGCTGTTTTCAATACAAGACAAGCTACTGTACAGTATGTTTGTTTTGTGGGCACTGTGCCACAATGCAGTACCAAATAGCTATTTATGCTTCTAGTGGTCATTTTGTTGCAATGTGATTTCTACAATAAAAACATTTTTTTCCGCATCACATTTCATTATAGAACATTAAAACAGAAAAGTATATATGGTTTCCTGTTATATTACACTTGCCATTACATTAGCTAGATCGTGCTTTAAAATTTAAAGAATGTACATAGATCCAAGAGAGTATTTAATGAAGTTTAATGTACAAACTGATGGAAAGGTTTGTGGAGAAAGAAAGGATCTTAAGATGCTACAAAGAACACTACCTTATTGGTGAGGAATGACCTGTCCTGGTCATACATGGCTACCTTTGACAATAGCTCACTCATCCTTATTGATGATGTAACTAATGGCAGCAGAACATAATTTCTGAAGTTTACATAAGTATTTGTCTACTTCTGTAGAAGAAAATAATTCTATATTTATTGGGTGATGTTTCACAATGCACAAAGAAAAAGATGTAACATCTTTGAGTGTCAATCTCTGAGTTTGCATTTTACGCCCCAAGAATAAGCTCAAAGTCACAGCAGTAAAGGCTTGAAGAAGCACCTGGAATCATTACACAAAGCTCAATGGGTCACAGACTTCACACAGTTATTGCTGAAATGGATACATGCAATTAAATACTGATTCTACAAAACCACACTCTACATAAAGGGAATCTGTCTCACTTTAAATCACTGGGCTGAAAAGAAAGTATGTTTTTTTAAGTATTATAAATGTATGCATTGAATTACCCACATACTATAAAACGAACAGTACCAGTCATTCATACTAGTCTCATGATCACACATACAAATTGCTAAATTGTAAAGCAAAAATAGGTTTGACTTTGCCGTGCCAATACTTTCAGACAGCAATGTACATATCATAGGATTACAAATTTTACAGTCCAATTAAAAAAATAAACACTATAAAAGTCAAATGAATATACAATGGAATCTGTCTACATAATCTTGTGTACATTTCAATATTTTGGCCTATGGAAACATGTTTTGTTATGGCAAGAGTTGGCCCAGTCAGTGTTAGTTATCTTAGGTATTGTAAATTTACATAATGAGCAAAGATACACCAATATGCTACGAAGGAAACAAAAAGCATACACTATCCCTGATTCTAGTCAGAGAGCAGGAGAGTAATCTATCTCCACATTGTCTGTTGTGCTGAGGGTATTATGTGGTGGGTAGTGGAAAGAATAATTTATATCATTGTTTAACATATCTGAATTCAATAAAACTGAAAGTGGGACATAATGGTTATGTGATGATTTCCATTGCTGCCTCACAGCTCTGGGAACCTGACTACAATTCCTTATTAGAATAACTCTTTTATGGATCTTGCGGATCTTTTGTGGATCATGACTTTTCTCCAGGTGCTCTGGTTTCCACCTGTCTCCAAATTGTCCCTGTTTGTGTATATGGTTATGTGCCTGCAATGAACTGAAGTGGTATTTATGGTGCAATCTCACTTTACGCCCTATCCTTCCAGGACACTCTGGGTTTTCGCCATCATTAGTAGGAATAAGTGATAGTCGTACTAAATAGCGGCTCTCTGAAAAACAAAGTCTTCTCAATTCCTTTCCTTTGTACAGTATGTTGCTACAGTATGTGGCAGAAAGTGGCTTCCATAAACATGTGATTCAAATAAGGTAAGGAGTACTCGGTCTTCTTGCTGAACGCAATGAACCCACTACAAAAAGTGAACTACTCATCTTATAAATCATCCTGGAAATGATTTCGTACAGCTTGTTGTTGCCTGACCTAGAAATCAACCAAACACAATTCTAGTTTTCCTCAGTCAATCTTATTGTCCCATCTCAAAAACAGCAACATACAGTACAAAAAATTTGCAGTTGGAAATAATTTCTTAAAGTCATTGAATCATTAAGTGCTGTGAATAATACATTTAGATACTGTAACAGGATCATAGATCATTTATGAATTCTATTGTCTACAGAGTACACATTAAAGCAGAGCATTTTCTATGTTTGAACCATGTGCCTCTCTTTAATTGGCCAGATATACTCAACCAGTGATATTGTCTTTCTATATTTGAATATCAACCTTTTCTCTGTGCATTTAAGAGCTTTCTTATCCTTACACAATTAACTAAATAATACTTTGGAGCTTGTGAAAACAGAGTCTGTTGAAAGCAAATTTGAGATTTCACAATATTCAGTGTACAGTATTCTCTAACAAAAGGATACAGAATTGCAGGTGAATCAGATTGTCTAACTTGCCTATGTGACTTATGCCTCACATGTCACATGCAACACACTGAATAGTATGTCTATAGAATGGTGTTCATTTCTGTCCTGTCCATCCATCTAACCAATGTCAGATGGTAAAGATAAAAGTAAAGATGAAGTTTGGGTAAAGCAGTGGTAAGAAAGAGATACTGTACAATGCTTCTCACATCTTTCACAGTACTGCTTCTAAACCTTTTAGTTGACCTGTAAATTTAACACACCAATGGATCTCACCTAAACATCCAACCCAAGACGTCACTGCATTGATTTCTTTACATGGCTTGATTGCTTGTTCCACACTCCCGCAAACCTTTGCTTCAAAACGTACCTCCTATTAACTGTTTTAATAGTTTACTTTCGCATAGTTCCCACTTGCGTCCTTTGGTTTGCGTTTCATTGCGAAACTGTTTATTTGGAAAAAGTCATCAAGATTTTATTGAAATCTGACATTAAATAGATCTCATGTTCTACTGAAAACCAAAACAATGAAATGATTACCTATGATTTCTGAAGTAGCTTAAAAATTGAAGAATTCCTCCACATTTGCATATTGTAGGTGTTAATCATATCTGGGTGTATTTAAAGGTGTAACCTAACTACAATAACCTACAAATCCCCCACACTAGTTCAGTAATACAGTATGTACAGTACCCTCTATAATTATTGGGACAGTAAAGTCAAAATTGGTATTTTTGCTGTATACTCAAGCAATTCAGATTTGAGATGAAAAGATGAATATGAACGTATAGAAAGTTACCTTTTATGTATTTGGTATTTTTGTCAGTAGGCCTAAACCAACACAAAGACTAGAGAACTGTTCATGAAAGAGAAGTAAGCAATCTGGATGCTGAAAGAAATCAGAAAAATTACTATTTTAGAATATCCTGAAAAATAAAGAAACCACTGGTACTTGGCAATGGGCAATGACCAAGTCAGCCAAGGAAAACAAATGCTGTCGAGGATAGAAAAATGATCAGAGCTATGAATAAAAACTCAAAATCAACTGATGCTGAAATCACTAACAACCTCCACGTTGCAGGAGTGAAGGTATCACAGTCTACGTTTCACAGAAGACTTCAGCAGCAGAATTATAGGCTACACCACAAGAAACAAACCTTTCATCGGCACCAAAGTAGAAAGGCCAGATTGCAATTTGCTAAGTAGTACAGAGAAGAGCCAGTAGGGTTCTGGAACAAAATGTAATAGACAGACGAGACAAAGATTAACCTCTTCAAAAGTGATGACAAGGTGAAAGTGTGGCAAAAGGAACGAACTGCAGACAATCCAAATCACCCAGTACCACTTAATCTGTGAAGTATGGTAGAGGTAGTGTCTTGGGCATGCACGGCCACCTCTGGAACTGGCTTACTCATCCTTATTGATGAAGTAACTAATGATTGTACTGTAGTATCAGAATGACTTCAGACGTGTACAGAAACATCTTGTTCTGTGTAAAAGAAAAGGCCTCCAGACTCATTAACCAGCATTTCGTCATGCAGCAAAACAATGACCCAAAAACACCATTAATGCAACCAAGTAGTTCAGGTGGTAAGCTGCGTCAGCATAAGTAGGCTGCAAAGGAACAATAGGTTTATTCCATGCTGAAAAGAGAAGAAAGAAAACACAACGTTTCGGCCGTGGAGAAGTTCATCAGGAGAAAAAAGTAACTTACTGTAGACTGGACAAGTCAATCTCCTGATTTAAATTCAATCAAGCATGCGTTCACTTGCTGAAACTTGCTGTCTTGCAGGCTTGATGCACTTACTGCCTCCAAAGGAGGCAAGCTAAGTTTTATACTGTTTTAATTTACTTTAAGTTAATTTGTCCCAATACTTACAGTATGCTCACACTCATGCAGTATGAGGGGATGGAACATAAAAGTATTGGTAGTATTCTAAAATGTTAAATCATTTATGCAAATAAATTCCAGAACTTTTGTCTCATATTAATCTTTTCATCTCAAAAGCAAATTGCTTGAGTATACAGCAAAAACAGCAATTTTGCCTTTACTTTCACAATATGAAGGGCACTGTATGTTGGAATATTTAATCATATTATGCATATTCTGTGCCTTAAAGTACATACTAGCAATGTTTGTGGAAACAGTGTGTTTACAGGAAGAACACTAACCCTCCTATTTTAATTACAGTATTAAGTTTTCATTTTTTGAACTAGGGTGAAGTATAGACTACTGTACATTTCTACTGTACATGTCACATGGCAATTCCCACGTATCCACATATTGAGTATCTTACATACCTACAAAATGTCCTCTCATATTAAAATGAAAATTCTCGAATACAGTGTAATGACTCAGGTTATCTAATATATGTTTTCAGCCATGATATAAATATCAGTTTTCAGCATGAGCTTCTGTGTCAGATCCCTGATGATTTATAAGCTCAGGCACCACATACTGCTGGTGTTCTGGTTTCTTCTGGAGGATCTGAACATATTATTTTGTTTTTGTCTCACGTTTGCTCATATTAATAATCTAAAATTACTTTTATGGCTCTATGATTGAAATATTATATTTTTGAGGCTTTAGGGAAAATTGGACATATAGTTTTGTGTAAAAGTAACCCCCTTATGGTTTTATGGTTTAACATATTTAGATATATTTGACTTTTACCTAGTCCTCACCAAGTCCTGATAGCACATACTGTAAAACTAACCTTTGTGTAAAAATGTAAGGGCACGCCTTGATTCAATTAACAACTCATGCAGCAATTTTCTTGGAGAAAAGGGGATTCCTTGTGGATATCCTTCCATTATAACCATTATCATTAAATCTGATGGTGAAATCATGAAGTCTTACATTTACCATAATGAGAGAGGCCTATAGATCCCTTTATCCCTTGGGTGAGACTAACAAGAACATCACATGATCAGATCTTGGAGAGAAGTTGCTAGGACGGCCACTCCTGGGTAGACTGGTAGTGCTCTTGAATTTTCACCATTTGTAGCTTATTTTTCTTATCATGGAATGATGAATTTGACATTGTTTGGAAATGGCTTTTTTACCCTTCCCAGATTGATAAGCAGCAACAATTCTTTCACTAAGACTGTCATGATTTTCTTTGGATTTGAACATGATGTGTTACCACAAACTTGAGAGCTTGAGACCAAATTGACAATGTTTCTCATTTTACATTCATGTGGAATCACTTCTTGAGGATCTACTAATCATTTGCACATTTTGGAGAAACTGATTCCCTCTTAATTAAGATGGTACAACTAAGGGTGCACTTACTTTTTCATATAAATAGTTTTGGCTGATATTTTAAATACCGACAATTTTTGTATTTTATGTTTTTATCAACTATTAGAAATTGGTGAGGACTAGGTGAAGGTCAAATATACTGTATCTAAATATTTTAACTAAAAAAATGTACTGAACATCAAAATAAACAAGTTGTAACTGCAACAAAAATGACCAGTTATCAGTTATCAGTTACCAATAAATTACAAAATTATTTTGTAAAAAGTACACTGATATTTTATAGAACATAAAGATAGTAAAATTAATGTTTAATTTGTCCTCAACAAGGCTGTCTGCCTTTAAAGTCACAGGCTAATAGTGTAAGTGGCCTCTTGACGGATACAATACAAGTTGTGTATCACTTGCCTGTACCAGGTTGAAGGACAGGCATGCCTGTTTATTGGCCTTTGAGCCCCAAATGCCACTCATAGTTGCAACTCATGCCACAAATGTTCATTGTGACTTGGCAATTGGATGGCAAGTAGGCCATCCATGGAATACGTGCCACATTCTCAATTAGCAAGGAAGCACCTGCTACACAAGCAACATGAGGACATGTGTTGTCCTGCAGGAATGTTATCAGGAAGGGCAGCAAGTGAGGTCCCAGTCCTTGATCAATGTAGAAAACTGTGCAGTCAGGTTTCCTCCAACCACAACATGCCCTTTAGCAAATGCACACACTTAGCCAGACCATCACATGGACCTTCCCATGGAATGGCATGGTGTACACAATAACTACTGAATCATTCTAAAGTCATAAAGCCTTGCTAAAGAGTACTTGTCTCCATTGTTCTTACGTTCATCTAAGGCGACACAGTCATAGCACGTTTCCAATAAACAGTACCAAGGAATGAAGCCTAAGCTTGGCCTAGGCGAACTGGGTGACTGCCAGGGTCTCAAGGCCGCCAGGGAGCCTTCTAAATGTGTAACACAGCATATTTTTTTAATCAGCATATTCAAATGTGAGCCAAAAAAGTTCCCTCCAGTGGCTCTTTCTGTTGCTTCTGTACTAATCTAGGCTGTTTGTTAGTTATAAATTATAATGTTATTAGTTGTCAATGTAAATGTAGTAGTTTATTTCACTGTTGATGTAGTAATTGGTTCTTATCTTTGCCACAAAAGGTGAGAGTATCAGTGCGGTTTCAGCTGCAACAACACCGAATGCTGTTTGTTTAATTTCTGAAAGTAGTAAATGTTGTGATGGTCAATTTTATTAATCTTTGATTACATGAAACATGTAATACCTTTTACTTTTGTTGAGAAAAGAAGAGCAGGATAAGCCATTTCAAAGCAGAGGTACACCATATTATTTGGTTTTGATTCTGTCAGATCCATGTACTGTACCAATCAAATGGTAGAGAAGCCACATTTCCTAACTATCCTGTACATGTTCACTACTTAAGGTGTTTTACTAGACGTTAACAGATTCAGGCTTCACTGTATTACTTTTAATGTTAAAATATGTGTTATCTTCGTAAAATATGTGCTTCCTGATCTTTTTTGTGATTAAGTAAATAAATGTTTCAGCTTAAACAGTAAAAGGTTTAAAGTTACATAATTAATTATTTATTTAATTCTTCTACATACTAAAAAAATTCAGGTGAGAGATGATAGTAGTATATGCCTAAATTATGATCTGGGGGGACCCCTTTTCAAAATCTTGCCTAGGGCCCCCAAAAAGCCTGGACCAGCCCTGGATAAATTAGGTATATTAATTCTTTTGTGAGTTTTTATCTATTGATTTTCAACAGTCTTCACACTCAATATGTTAATGTTAAATCACTTCATCACTTATTTTCAATCAAATGTCATTAATGAAGCAAGTTAATACTCATGCAAGAGGCAAAGCCATTTATGTACATCATTAGCAGTAATTAATTAAGAATTAATGTAAATGATTCCAAAACATTTACTCAATATCCAAATATGTCTACTTCATTTTCCATCTACACACATGCCCTAAACACACATTTGTTCTCAACTGCTTTTTTCTTACCTTTCCTTTTTTGCAAATACATCATGGGTAACTTTTTTTTTGTTCAAAGTTAAAGTCAGTAAAATATTGCTACTGTGAAAATCACTTTATTAACCATATACAATTTCTTGCATCAGGAATTTGTCTTTTTGCAAACCCCAACTTGCTCTCCATGAAACACACAGACAGAGAGAGAAGCTTGGGGTCAGAGTGCAGGGTCAACCCTTTACTGTATATGGCATCCCTGGAGCAGGTGGGATTAAGGGCCTTGCTCAGGGGCCCAACAGAGTAGGATCCCTCTGCCACCCGTGGGATTTGAGCCGGCAACCTTCTAGCCACAGGCGCAGATCCTTAGCCACAGTGCCACCCTGGTGCAGCTCTGCTCTAATCAATGATGGTGACTTGTGGGCTCAGAACAGCCACATTGCTGTTCTCCAGACTGCCAGATTGAGTAGCCTGCTGCAGAAACACTCTACACTGTTTACACTTTAACAGGGAGTGAAGTCACTTTTGTAACAGGCTTTATTCTACTGATCCCTGTTGTAACCTGAAATGTCTGCAGTACTTCTCAGTCAGCATCTCAAATCACACATTTTCTTTACCTTCTCTTTCTTCCCAGTTTCCCAGATTGAAAACCATAGTAATTTAATTCAAATCAAATAAATTAGCGGTAGAGTTTCCTCTACTGATTGAAATATGTCACGATTGTAGTCCCTCCTCCTTAAGGGCGCTCCGGCTCTTTCACTTTGGATTTAATTCTGTGCACCTGACCCCTGTTCCCAGTCCACCTTAAAAGTCAGGCGCTGACGTTCATCCTGGCTCTGCATCTGGTTTCCGCATTGTGCGAGTCTGGGACCTGGAAGCGCCTGGTCCCGTTAAGGTTTTAACCTCTGTCCCCGTTCCCTGTCCACCGGTTCTGACCCTGTTCCTGTTTGAATTCCCTTTTGGATGGATCACCTGGCTATGGACTTTCTTGCGTTTTTGGATTCCCTCTATGGATTACTTTTGGATTGTTTGCCTCGGCCACACCTCCCCGTGCACCAGCGCACTTTGGACACGAACCCCATTTTCATCCCCGTATTCCTGCATGACTTTTTCCTAGTGTTTCCCCACGTCTTCGGATTGTGTCGTCCGCATAGGGTCCGAAAAGAACTGATCGTTACAAAATAATTGTTAGCACTAGACAAGATCATGTAATATATAACTTAAAATTCCTCAAGATCAGATCTTTGGGATTCTAAAAGGATATAGGCTGGTACTGAATATTTCAGCTTTTAGTTTTTCTGCATGATTGCAAGAATGGACTTTTATCACTGTACATTATGTGTAGAGAGTCACTTACTTCGCCTAAGTAAATTGAAGAGATAAGCATCACTAGTCCACATGATAACTAAATGTTCCCTCTGGCGTAGGGATTTAACAAGGATGGAAAATGTGGGATTTTGTTATTTTTGGTGCTATCAACCAGAAATGAGCACAACTAATGGTAATCCAGCAGTCTTTCACCAACAAACATTTTTTTTCTCTCGCTCTTAATTATTTTGAAAATTTAGCACATCTTTAAAAGTGTTTCAGAAATGGCGTGTGTTGATGTTTTATTCATGTACCTCCAGTTGGAACTAACAAGTTTGGTCAGGAGATTTTATTTCCGTTATACTTAATGTATTATGCATGTGATTTTTACATTTCTATCACTTTATTTCCACAATAAGAAAATTATGATCCTGACTTTTCTATCAATGGTTTTTATTGTTGTCTTGATTAATAAAAGGTATAAATGGAAACCCATTGATGGACAAAAATGAAAGAAAGATGCTTAAAGATTAAAAATCCTATGAAGAAAAAAGGGAAAGTAAGTCACATATTGTCAACACTTTTGAGTGTCTCCTTCTTCTCCCCCTGTTCTATTTCACACTTTAATCAAACAAATATTCTTCGCTGCATATAAATGTTGCAATAAAGCTAATGGTCAATAGCAATCAAATTCAAGTTACAAATATTTGCATAATGAGAAATGAGCACTTTAATGAGTGCCAGTTCTACAATACCAATGCACAGAAGTATATACATGTAGCTATGTTGTTAAAAATACAGCTCATTAAAATAAACACACACAGACATCTATTTTAAGATCCCAGTTTAGTGGGATTCTTAGAAAACTATTTATAATTATTACTATAATAATAATAATAATAATTAATAATTAATTACTATTGTACTATTGTCTTTACTATTTTACACGGCAGTTAATAGTTTGTGAATGTTAGCAACATAATACATTAAATCAAATAAAACATTCATTATCATCTATATTTATGTATTAAAAGTATTTTTAATAATTATGAAAATCATTTTATATAGAATACTATGTAAGCTGCTTTTTTTCTACAAGGACATATATGGAGAATACATAAAGAGGCATATACTGTATACATAATGCATGTAATGAAAGGGGAATTAAAACAAGTTTGAAAACCAAAAGCTTATCATTTCTACTGTACTGTATATTATTCAAAATCATGCAAATTGAAGTATAAAATCCTCAAAGTTTATATATGTATTAAGTACAGATTGTTTTTTGATATTACAAATTCTTTAGTGCATCTAACTTCGGCTGCTTCCTGAGAAGGCATGTCCACTCTCAAAGTCTGTCAATAAGCACCTTGGATCTGTCACAAGTAGAACCAACTTGGGGCACTCTTCTTCAAGAGGAATTACACCAGATTAAACCATAACCCTTTAATATCATCGATACTTTTTTATTTTTCTGTGTCCCCAAATGTTATAATCTGATTTCATAACTTCCCAGGTAATTGCATTCTGTGGAGCAATTGCTAAGTATTTCTAAACTTAAACATGCGCCTGTCATTTCGGAAACTGTTTACACTTGGTCTTCCAGAATGGATCAAATGCATTACTGGTGCAGATGCAACCAGTCTAATTATACGGCTGCTTACGTATTAAAGAAAACATGCAACAACAGAAGACTATTGACCTGTTTACAAAACTAGGAGTGTAACAAAGGGCTACTTTCTTTCTTCAATGTAATGTAATGAACTGGGTCCCCTCCAATATGTAAAACTCTTTGGATCCTTTGGAATGAAAAGTGTTATAAAAATGCAAAGTGCAATTATTATAGAAAAAAAACAGAATCAAAACATAAAAAACATTTAAAAAACATGTAGAAAATTACTAAATGTAGAGGTAAACTCTTTGTGAGATGCAACAGTGGAAAATACTATTGTATGTTGTCATTTTGTAGTTTGATTTGTGAAAAATAAAAATAATTTAAAAGTACTATTTAAGCAACAACAAAAACTATTAAGCTTTACCGAATGGCAGAAAATAAAATTTCTCCTGATATGTATTTCAAACTTTTTATAGTTTCTTTTTTTACATTCCTTTATGGTTTTACCCATCACTCACTGTTTAACTTTATGGTTTTACCCATCACTCACAAATTAACTTGATGAAAAGATATTCCAGTCTGAAAAATGTTCAATTCTGCACACGTAACAGCTTTAAAAAAAAGTAATTCCATGGTATGACAAGAACCATCTTAAGGGACAAATTTGACACTGTCCCTTATTTTAAGTATTATTCAATACAGGGCTGCTAAGCTTCTGGCACTCATGGCTCTCCTTAGATGTCTGTGTAGAACATGCACATACTGTAAGTAGGGCAATGATGGTACTTTCTATGGGCTTTTCAAAAGAAAACATTAATGTTCATTTATTGAAACAAGCACAAAATCAGACACAGTATGTATTTGCAGTACCTGATATACTGAAAGTCTTTGAAAATGTAAATGTTTACTAAATTATAAGGAAGCTGATGTTGGAGGTAAACCCTCCAGTGCTGTTTCATTTGTCCTTTTTATACTGTACTGGCTGTATTGATGGAAAAACTTGAATATTCCAAAAAATCTCAGGACACTAGATTCCATATCAAATTTAATGTATTTTTAATCTCATGACTTTATTAACCTGTTGACATGGTAGAACCTCAACCTTTACCCTACTACTTAACAACAGAAGGAATAATAAAGGAAAATCTTTTTCAGCAGTTTGGTCAAATCTCAATGAATGTGATATAAAGGAAAAACACGTTAAAAGGTTACTTGACATACTGTAACTTAACTGTGCACAGGTGAGGCCGAGGCTGAGAAGACCCCTGAAAGAGATCAAAGTGATCAAACTTCATAGCAGTGATCATGGGGAGATATTCAGTTTCAAGAGCTGAAGATATACAGTAGTTAGCAGATTGAATGCATAAAAGAGGAAAGAAAATTTTGAAGGACAGTCTGGGACACAATGGGAATAGAGTGAGGGCAAAGAAGGGTAAGGAACAAGAAGTCCAAAACTCGAAAGCAGGACTGCTGTGTGTACTTGAAGTGGACTGGGCTCACATTTAATGTAAAAACCATAATTTCAGTATAGAATAGTTCAATGATTAAGCACAGCAATTGGGATTCCTTGAAGAGCTGTAAAGAATGTTACACCAATTGAAGGGATAGCCAGAAAAACATTCAATGCTGGAGCTGGCTTAGTTAACGAATCAAGGAGTGACAAGTCACTATCAATTTGTAAAAGAGTAGTACAGTAGGTTGGAAGAATGGCTGTCCTAGATAGGAGTACTGTAGTAGAAACTGTCAGGTTTAAAGGGGAACTGCAACATTATTTTTATATTTTGAGATTAGAAAGAATCAGCATTGATGCGGGTATTTCAAACCACAATAAAAGTAAAATATATGCATTAACTTGCAAAATCTACAATATGCAAAATAGACATATTTCCAGGTACTGTATGTGTAGTGCCATGTTCTGCGATTCAGAATGAGGCAGCAAAACTTCCGGGGAACAAATCTCTTTTAATCCAATAGAAATATTACTTTTGATTTTGAGACAGTTTTACTGAAAAATATTACTTACCTGTTAACTCTGCATACAGATCACATTTGAACATTTCTGCTGTGAAATGTCTGCTGCACAATCTGCACTTCTTTGCCTGTACATCACATTACATTAGGCCTTACTGTGACTAGTGAGCACGAAGGGTCTCTTCATGTCGCAATATGTGGGAACTCGAATGCAAGTTTGCAACAACATGGCAACCTACTGTACTTTCACAAACTTCATCGTTTTGTTCTTAATTTGAAATATGTACAATTGTTCTATAACATCAATGAATTTATTTTGTTACGGAGATTTAATAACTGGTCTGAGAAATTGGGACTGCAGTTCCCCTTTAAAAGGACTTTTACCTTTTTTAGTTTGAAAAGATGGATTTAAAGTAACAAATGAGAAAAATGTATGAGGAGTGGTGTCAAAAGTGATCTGAGAAGGTAATGCAAGCATTCATAGAGATACTGAATTATAGCTTCTAAAAAAGTGTAGAGCTGGCAGGCTCTTAATTTATACAGTACGTAAAAGAGTGGAAATGGACAAAATTCAAATTTTGAGTGGGGAACTACGTCAATGTGTGTTGTCTGCAAAGGAGAGAATAAGGTTGATTCTACGCTGAAAACTACAAAGAAGAAACACAATCACCCAGAGAGAGCTCAACACCTGAACAATGTGTTTCTTCTTTCTGTTCTTCAGCATGGAATAAACCTTCACTCAAACTTCTGTTAAAATACAGTATGCTATTGTTTCATTTACACACACTAGAATTTGACTCATGAATTTGCTTTTTGTGAGGCTTGCGATGAAGAGTTTCATATGCATTGGATAAACACTCATTTGTTTATTCACATAACAATATACTGAGAGGAATTACAAATGGTTACTAATTTTGATTTTTTAGAATTTGATCTCGCGTCTTGGTTCAAAAAAGAAATAATTATATAATACATACAGTATGGGCCTCACACAGGTCACACAGTTATATACACACTATATCCTGTATTAATGTACATATTCTGCTTAAGCAGGGTGCCGGCTATGGGGAAGAAGCTGTATAGAGGCCAAGCGGTTTCTGTTTTGATTGACCAGTAGCGTCTCCTTGAGGCAAATATTTTAAACCGATGTTTTGTTTAAATGATGGTGTCCTGGATGGAGGAGTCATCAATAATCTCTTCTGCTCACTTTTCTACTCGCTTTTCAATGGCAAATGGGAGCCAATAACTGTTTTTGCACAGTGGACAATGCATTGCAATTTGCCCCTAGAACGGACAGACATTTTGTTCAACCAAAAGGTTATAGAAGCTGTGAAAATGCCTTTAATAATGAATGAAAATGAAAATGGACTGGAAAAAACTCAGATTTTTCGGTTGTTACAGGAAATTTCCAGTGTGCTTTCTTGGTAATGCTGGTAACACTTGCATCCCACTTGAGCGTGTTAATGATGGTTACCATGCCACTAGATGATCCAGTTCCTTTCTGTATCAGGTCTCGTTTCCATTGCTGAAAAGCCCAACCTGGTGTCATCTGCAAACTTGAGTAGTTTGACAGATGGGTCACTGGAGGTACATGAATCTGTGATAGTTTTGAGATATTGGAGTATCAGGCGGTCAAAGATTTTTATTATGACAGAATAAGTGCAACTAGTCTACAGTCATTAAAACAAGTCATTTTATCCATCTTGGAAAGAGGGGCAACAACAGAGGATTTGAAGCAGACAGGGAGCCTCACTGTTCCTGTTCTTTAATGATAAGTGTTGAGAAGCAAATTGAAGATTCAGAGTTTTCTGCTGGCTCCAGGGAAAGGGGTTTGGGGTGTTAGGGAGGGTGTGAAGTGTTAAAGGACAAAACAGTTTGCATGAACCATTGTTGAAGAACCTTTGCTTATCAAATCTGCATTAAAACTTGTTCAGTTTGTCTGGTAGAGAAGGGTCAGCTACTGCAAGGGGAGGCTTCTTTTAGTAGTTTGAGATAGCTTGAAAGGCCCCTCCAGACTGTGGATGAAACACTGTTAGAAAACTACACTTCCAGCTGCTTCATATGCAGTATATGGCTTTTCCATGTTTGATTGTTTTGTTGAGATGAGATTTTGCTTTACTGTAGTCCACAATATCTCTGTTCTCCTCCTTGGCTTTGCGTAGGACTAACAAATATTTGCAGCAAGATCAAATGAGATCCTCTCATGATCAGTTGTGGGCAATTCTGCAAGTTTCTGGGGAACAGGCCTGCATCTGCTTATAGTTTATATTGAGCTGCAAACAGCCAATTCAATCCATTCTAGAATTCTTTATTTCTTTTGAATGTAAGTAAACCTTAATGGAATATTATAGTACAATACAATTTTAAAAAAGCATTGTGTTTTCATCAATTATTTTCATGTAATTTTTTTTTATCTGAAAGTAATTTGCAAATTTCAGTGTCCGGTACTAAATCTAAACTTTGGTTATGACGTTTTTGAGAGCATTAAATGTACTGTAACACTCATTTAGGTTAGAAGTTGCAATAGATAAATTCATACAGTAACAAACAGAAAATGAATACTACATTATTTATTTATCAAATTATTATATAGGAACAAGTAAAGATTTGTTCCATGCAGAAAAGAGAAGAAAAGAAGCACAGCATTTCAGCTGTGGAACTGCAGCCTATGCATGCCGACGCAGAAACCTACAGTACTTAAACTTGTATATATAACACTTTTAATTCCTTTAATAAGCATTACAAATCTTAAGGAGGGATCAGTTCCTACTATGTTAATACTCTATTAATGCATTATGTGATAAAAAATAAAGGGACCCTGATCTAGTTCTATAGTTCTGTATCATTTTTGGTTCATAGAAATTATGTCTTTCTTTACATTGTGTCCAGCAGGAGCTGTCCTTTCCACACTAAAGCAGATCACCAAACTGCCAGAAATGTAAGATTTGAAACATGCAGAGGCACTAATAATATGGTGAAAATATTGGATTTATTCACTACACAATGTATTGTGCCTTATTCTTGACAAAGCGAATCACTTTTGCTGGCCTGATTTTAAAACACCAACTTGATTTTACGCAGTTCATAAGAGTCAGGCTCTGTTACAAACAAACCTTATAAAATGTGTTATATTTAAGACTGGAAGTGTTGTACAGTATATGCACCATCATATAAGATTTAAGGTTTTCATGTAATGCACATGAAAAATGTATTTTAAAATTAAAAACATTTTTAAATATTAGAGCTTTACTTTAAAATGAAAACTGGGCTTCACACTAACTTTTATAATTATTCTTATTGAATAATTATACTGAATCATAATTAGTACTATTGCTTGAAAATCTTCAAGACTTGGAACTAAACAATTCCCTTGAAGTCTATACCTGGTCATTCATTTGTGCTTTACATCATATAATCATTCTATGATTATAGACTAAATAATAAAAGCCATTTAACAATTAATCTAAATGTTTGTGGATTGGACAGGTCATTTAAATCTAAGAACAGGAGGCATTTCTTCACCAGTGCTGTGGGAGTATGGAGCAAGAAACCCAGCAACAGTATGCTGCTGAAGCTAAAACAATTTATGGGCTGACAATGCCTCCTTTCATTTGTAAACTTTCTTAAATTCTTATTTAAATTCTTAATTGAAAGTTTTAAACTTCCAACTCTCATAGTACTGAATCATGGAAAAATATATCTGGCCTCTTGCAAGGATTAAAAATGCATGTACTATATACAGTGGGTAATAATAAGAATTGCTGCCACAACGTTATAATCTTATATCAATTGCCATTGAAATAATTAGTGACAGTAACAGTTTTTTGGCGAAACAACTTTATCATTATATACAGTAACATAAAAAGTGAAGGTAGATCATTTTTTAGAGGTGTTTTACAACTGTTAACAGCTTCTTCTAAAAAAGTGGATAGATTTTTTAATGTTCTGTTCACGCAATATTCCAAGGTATGAGCTGAGGTTTTCAAATCACAGTGCTCTGAGAGATCAGGCCATGAAGCAAAACCAGAAATGTATCCTTATATCTTTTACACAAAACCAATGCAATAAGTCTGACATTAATTTAAAAAAAAACAAAATGCAGTTTGACACAGGGTCAATCACAGGGAAGAAAACAAGTAAAATTGTCCTATAGCTTGCATCAGGCAATGACATGGCACAGACCAGGAACAAAACTTTGAAGAGATGCATGGAACATTTCTAGGAAAATTATTAAAAATTTCCCCCAGAAACAGAATCATGTTTTAAATTATTCTTTATATTTAAGCCCTGAAAAAGAAAAAAATATACTTTTTAATTTAATATTAATAAAATAAAATCATTGAAACGTAACTTGCTGAAATTATCATTCCATTGCAAAGTATAGTTGCTATGGAAATATGCAAGTTGGAACAAACCAGACAACAAGGTCTCTTGCATTTCACCTAAAAGGTCTGAGTGTTTTTTATGTCTGTGTGCTGCCCATTTGTGCAATGCACTGCTGTTGATAAATACCATTAAAGAATGTTGCATACGCTTGGAACCTGGCACACAATTGAAGCACCACACTTTTAATGAGATATGCAAATTGATCTTAGAATATTTATAATTCCAGGTTCAGCACATCGTGCACTAATTGTAATTAAACACATTCAGCACATCTACGAGAGGATAAAAATCTCAGCTGGTAAATGGGAATCTCATTTTCAACTCCTTTAGACTATAAGCTTCATTAATGATTTCCAATGAACATTGCAAAGTAAGGGTTTTTCCAGTCTGCAATAGACATTTTCAGTGCCTTTATTAAATGTCTGACTTCTAAAGGCACCTTTTCCACACCATAATTGGCAATGTAATTTACTGTGTTTCAGCCTCCGTGTTTGATTACATTTTTCTCTTACAATTTTCCATGTCTCCAGTGCAATTATGAACGATTTAGAAACATGAGCTGGACACCCCCTTGCTAAGTATTTGATGTCAGTTTTGCTTTTTTAACCACAAACTACATTGCAGGAAACACACAAATGTTTGCACCACACATAAGCACAATTTAAAAGCTCCAATTAACCAGCATGTTGAAATAGGAAGATCATGCAAACTCCACACACAAGGCAGGACCCAGGACTAAGACTAACCGCCATGGAGACCCGCAGCCCCGTAGTTATAATTGGGAAACAGAGAGAGAATTGTTGGTAATAATCTTATTTCTTTCTATGGATCTCCAGGTTATTTCTATGGCATGTGAGAGAAAATCTCGTTGCACACAACGTACTTGTATATACTTGATGTTTAAATTTCTAACGTTAGCCCAACTATTCCCAGTCAATGGCCCAGTGAATGAGGAGTTTGGAATTAAGCCAGTGGATGTGAACTTGTAAAGTGACATAGATGAAAGACTTTATTTCAGCAATCATTTTAAAATCATAGGCAGAGTGAACAGGAAAGGGAAGGCGATGTTACAAGTTTCAATGACTGTTGTGCCCTAACATTACACTGATTCTGAATGGGTTTTTTTCTGATATTCGTGTTAATGCTCTTTGTCACATCTCTTATTTCCGATACAGAGAGTAATCTTCTGAGCAATACTTACAATGTAGACAGAAATGCTGCTTACATTGGATTATATTTACAATATGGCCCATGCACACTTTAGTGTATGGTAAAACAATTCACACTATAAGTGATGTTCTAAAAAATGGTGAAATACAGTCTTATGTAGTTGACACAAATATTCACTTAAAGTAGCTTCTATAAAAAAGGCACTTTAAAAAAAAGGCCATAGGTTTCATTTCATTTTACTTCATTGTCAACAGAAATACTGTACAAAGGCCAGCTTAATCAATTTTCAAACATTCAAATATGCTGTCAGATTTTGAATGCACATCTGAAAGCGTATCTTCAGTACATGAATGAACTGATACTGTACGTCTTCTTTTTATGCACAAGAGTTTCAAATGCAATACTTAATTAAATAAATCCTATACTGTATCTAATGTGAAAAAACAGCAGTACATAAAGGGAGTTACAAACCTTTTCCATCAGAATATAAGACCTTTTTCTAAATAAGACTGTCACAAGAAACTTCAATTTCCTGCATATCCACTGGAAATACCTAAATGAAATGATAGAAGTGGCCAATTAATTTTTCCTAAGTCGAGTTGTCAGCGTACCCATTAGGAGAAGTGCAGTTATTACAGTACAGTACATCTATTAGTAAGTGAGATACAGGTTTGAGAACCATTATGGAACTGTGATTACAACACAAAATGCTTTGAGGTATACTTTGAAACCATACAGCTAGAGTTTAAATCTAAGGATTTCAAAATCAGGAAAACAGACTGCTAAATAATGTCAAAATGTAGAAGAGGAGAGAAGTTATTGTGAGAATTAAGAGAAGTAGAATAGGATAGAATATTTGAAATCCATTGAGAATGGGTGGCAGAATTCTAAAGATATTGTGCTTGTGGCATAGAATAATTTAATTCCCAAATTAAATAAATCACAGAAAGTTTTATATAATAAATAAGAACATTTATAATAAGAAAATAAGCATTTTTACAAAGAACAAGACAAGCACATGTCAAAAATACATTAGAAAGGCCAAGAGACAGTCACTGGAGATAGATTGTTCTTTAGCATTTCATCAGCAAAGGAATGGGAAATGTTTTCCAGAGATAAAACCTTCAGAAGACAAGATAAAAGCAAATGTTTCACATGGATATTTCAGACAGGTATTTGCTGTGAATGAAATTGGCAACCTTTATTGAATAATATCAGTTACAGGAATTAGTGGAACTTAAAATAACTGTGATTCAAGAGTCTTATGGTGATCTACCAGTTATGCTTAAAGCAGTTTGGGATTACATTTCTCAAGGAAGAGTACTCACTCAGGACAGGTGGACTACTCACTAAGTGGATACACAGTAGCAAATGTAGCACGCATTTTCATCCACTTTTAGGAAAAAAGAGTTGAGCAAGATACTGAATTGAACCAATGTCTTACTTCTAAATAAGTACAGTTATGGAGACAAACATCAGAGCCAAACTACATTATCTGTTTGACAGGATTCAGTTGAATACTGCATCTATCCATTTATCCATTTTCTAACTGTTTTATCCAATACAGGGTCGTGGAGGTGCCAGGACCTCTCCCAGGAAGCAACTAGCATAAGGCAGGGTACACCTTGAACAGGTTTTACTGTTTTTGGATTGATAACTTGGAAAAAAGACTGTACAGAAAAGAAGCACAGGCTTAGATTAGAATGATGTAATTAGAGGAGTACCTCATGGATATGTATAAGGACAGCTGCTCTTCTTAATTAACATCAATAATATAAAATGTGGTACACATTTTGACAGGGGATGCATCAGAGATATTTCCAGATGTTCCCTCTTTTAACACCATTCAAATGTACAGTTGTCAGTCACTTTTTCTTTCATGTTATATAATGATTTCACAACAAGAGCTGATCTAGGAAATCTGTCTCGTTGAAATCCTACTGTAAATACAAAACTCAAGCCTTTAAATTATCTGTTGATCAGATCAATTCATCAATAAATCTGGATAAAATAATAGAGTTAATTTTCTGATTCCTGTTTGTTATTGCACCATTTGCCAACATTTGCTTGATACATGCCTGCAGTTGTGAACTTTACAGTTCTGCTAAACGAAATTAACCTTTCTTCCGTTCATAATATGAATACATAATATGCATATTATTAGCATGTAGTATTGGTCAAACATATATAAACACATGTAAGTAATTATCATGTAAAGGAACCAACACAAATGTTACCAGATTCATACTTTTAGATTTTCATTTGACACTTCTTCACTAAGCATTAGAACTGTTCTACAGTAAAGTGGAGACTGACAATGAGTAAAGTTGATCTAATTTTGCAAGCAACATGTTAATGTTATTTAAATTATACAGTATGTGTACACTGAAAGGGTATTCAGCAGGAGCATAACTAGAAATCCCTGGAATACATGCCCAATCACTTGATCCACTGCTCCACTGTATACTGTATATTTGCCCAAGTACAGCAATTTGTATAATTTCTTACGTTTGTATAGTTAACTTGTAATCCCAACTCATATTTATTTCACTTTAATTTCTACTGTAGGTGTGGTTCTAAGTTTGGCTTAATTCTAATATAGTTCAAGTAGGTAGCTGTGTCAGCATGTGTAGGCTGCAAAGGAAAAAGTAAAGGTTTATTCTATGTTGAAAAGAGAAGACAAGAAACGTTTCAGCTGTGGAAACGTTGTTTCTTTTCTTCTCTTTTCAGCATGGAATAAACCTTTACTTGTTCCTTAATTCTAATATGACAATTCAAAAACACAGAAATTGCAAATGTTCTATTATAAAAAATAGCTCTGCTCTTCCAACTGCATATCAGTAAGGACTGTTTTTAATTGAGATCTAATCACCTAATGTCAAAAGCAGAATTACCCTTCTTTAGTATCCTATAGTTAGTGTTATCAACAGCACCTGACCACCACAGTCTTTCAAAAGTTAACACTGCCGAAAATGCTGATGCTTTTGGAGAGTTCATGTCTTGAATATCAAACACAGTTACAGTAGCAACCATCATTATAGCTGCTCTCATGAAAAAAATATAGATCACAACTCATCAACAGATAGCTTTTCTTTAGTGGCCCAGCCTGTTATTATGACTCATGTATTGTGCTTTGAGTCAACAATCCAAAAGCGTTTTTTCTCAGCTCACTTTCTATGCTTCCCTTGGAGGATCTTCTCTCTGAAAAACTGAAAAAGGGCACTGACACACCTTTAAATCCTTTTTTTTCTGCTATATCACAGATTTATCAGGATATCTACCATATAATACAGTATGTCACAATAAAAACATTTTAAACCAAAAAAAATCAGAATTTAATAAACAGATTCATAAACTGATGCAGTAAAAGTCTACATCTCTATTTGAGAGCTTTTAAATTTTTCCAGAGAGTCTTGTAAACTACATACAGTACTGTACATATACCTGTTTTTCTACAAAAGCAGCTTCAACACACTTCTACCAACTATTTGCAGGTGGTGACTTGATTATCACTTTTAACTAATTAGCTGCATATTTACTTTAAAAAATATACATGTAAATATATATTCGAAGGAACATCTTTCCAGGCTTGTGTGGGAGGTAAGAGCAGTACTCAGAATGAATTCTGGGTATGAGTGCTAATTAGTTCTTCATCCAATCACAATGCTACAGAAGACAGACTTCTCTTACAATGTGTTGTTTCACCTTTTTGTTTACATAAAGACAAAGGTATCTGGCTTTTTTACTTTACATGTGGTATATATATATAAATTAAACATTAAAATACTGTACACACCTGTATCAGTGTACATTTTCCAAAATACTACACAGAGAATTAATAAGAACGTTATATCTGATAACAGTGTGTTATGATTATTAATCATGGATTAGGAATTAAGTAAGTTTGGAGAGGAGAGATGTGTCAGTGTGTGAGTTACAGAGGAACAAGCAGAGGTTTATTCCATGCTGAAAAGTAAAACGAAGAAAAATAAGAATATGCCACCACAAGCTAGGCTCCACAGTTGAAATATTGTGATTTTTTTTTCTTTTTGTTATTCAGTGTGGAATGAACATCTTCTTGTTCCTTAACAGGCATAACGTGTCATTAGGGAAGCTGTTTCAGTCCTCTGGGTGATGTAATCTTTTTTGTGAGCTGCAGAAATCCCAAAGTGAAAAAAGGGTAATCATCTAAGTCAACTGAGCATTTCAGAGGAAAATATACAAGCTCTTTATCCTCCTATGCTAATTCAAAGGATATAGATGTGAAGTTAACTTAATTAAGAATTGACAGTTCTGATTGAGCAGTAAATAGAAAAGAGATGGTAATTACAAAATTACCAAAACATATTTGATATAAGTTACAAAAAGAGAGGATTACCACAAATAGCCTAAGCAGGATGATCAGTTAATTAAACTTATTATTAAAATAATCATAACACCCCAAATTGTAAAGATTATGCCAAGAATATACCCACGCTGTTGGTATAATTGGAGGCACCTGAGTTATTTGTTCTCTGGAACAGCTTTGGTGAAATGAGTGATAACTCAGGCACACTGGGTTAAAACAAATATTAATATTGATAATAACACACATTAAGAATACACAACATAAAACACACTCTACTACTGTATTACAGACTAGGCATCTTCGCGGCCTACTTTACATCCTAAACAACCAGAAACACCCCAGACTGCTACCAAGTTTTCAAAGATCCGATACAACACCTACCTGTACCTGTGCACTGGCCAACAAGAGAGATAAACCTGCCTACCAACTAAATGGAATACAACTTACATTTAAATCTCTCTCTATACAGTATAGAAATCTGGACGCTACAACGTGAATGGTAAACCTATATCCCTGTTCTTAAAATGCATCCACAATCCAGGAGAGGCCGTTTTTAACCAAGGAATTCTCCATCTAGGAAATCAGAGTTTCCGAAAAAAATCAGAATAGACTCTCTTAAAAAAGTTCAAATACTGAACTGGAATCTGCTCTTAAAGGCTGATCGGAACTAATAATAATAATTGCTTACACTTATATAGCGCTTTTCTGGACACTCCACTCAAAGCGCTTTACAGGTAATGGGGACTCCCCTCCACCACCACCAATGTGCAGCATCCACCTGGATGAGGCAAAGGCAGCCATAGTGCATCAGTGGGGAGGAGAGCAGAGTAATGAAGCCAATTCATAGAGGGGGATTATTAGGAGGCCATGATTGGTAAGGGCCAATGGGACAGTAGTTACACCCCTACTTGTTTCAAGAAACAGCCTGGGATTTTTAATGACCACAGAGAGTCAGGACCTTGGTTTTACGTCTCATCCAAAGGACAGCGACTGTTTACAGTATAGTGTCCCTATCACTATACTGGGGCATTAGGACCCACATGGACCACAGGGTAAGCACCCCATCTGGCCCCACTAGCACCTCTTCCAGCAACAACCTTAGTTTTTCCCAGGAAGTCTCCCATCCAGGTACTGACCAGGCTCACACCTGTTTAGCTTCAGTGGGTTGCCAGTTGTGAGTTGCAGGGTGATATGGCTGCTGGTGGGTTCTGGTGGCTGCTGGCAGTTTGTGAGTTATCTAATGATTATTCCATATCAATTAATGAGTAGGTCTTCATGACACTTCAGTCGGTATTTACATTTTTGGGTCAGAAAATGACTCTCACCTAGATCTTCACTACACCACTCTAGCTGTAACACTATTCTATGCAAGTAGAAATGGATATTAGAAAACAGTGATGGCTATTTTGTACATTTCTTGGCAATTACCAAACAGTTTCTTGACATTACAAAACAGTTTAGATACCCTACTGATTTGTCATACAAAATTAATGTGATTTTTTACTTTTTGACTGTTCTGCATATTACACCTCACCTCTATCCATCTATTTTTCTTCCCCCTTCATCCAATTCAAAGATGTAGAGGAGCCAGTCTTGGCAAGCAACAGGTGCCAGTCCAGATACACAAAAGGCTAGTTTTCCCAGAGGCCAATTATCTACCAGTACTGTATGTCTTTGGTCTGTGGGAGGAAACCCACATCAACATGGGGAGACCATACCATCTCCACACAGGGAGCATCCCGGGAATTGAACCCAGGTCTACATCACTGAGAGGCAGCAATGCTAACCACTGCACCATTGAGCCACCCTCACCTCATTTTATTACTACCAAAATAATTACGAAGTATTTACCTATTATGATTTTTTGTTACAACTACCTGTCACTAATTGCACCTCATTACCTCATTAATTCTACTCACCTGTTCCCATCACCATTTAAACCATCAGTTCCCACAACACCTTGATTGGTATTGGAGTCTCTAGCTCAACAGATCGCTGCTTGCTCAGTTGCTCTCTCGTGCGTTTACCTGTACCGTTCTTCTGGCTTTTTTACTGTATTCTTGGACTTTCGGATTTCTCTCTTTCTGGATTGCCTTTTTCGGATTTGTTTGCTACCTGGACATCGGCATGGCCCACATAGGGTCCTGCTTTAATTACGGCGTTTAGCCTTAAAACTTTTGTTTCTAGTTAGGCCACATAACAATGATATTCTTTTTTGCCACAGTTAAAGCTTTCAAAATCTGGAGAAATACTGGGTACACACAGAAATGCATTTATTAGTGTGCAAGTTGATAACTTTTTGACACAAAAAATTACATGGAATTAAAAGTAATATAATGTAGAATTTGTGGAAAAAGTGGGTAACAGGATTTTATGAGAATAAAATATTTCTCATGTTCTTACTTAATTTTAATCAATATTAGATCACAAATATTCAGTTTGTATATTTTCATAAGTGCAATAACTACTCCAGTATCTCAAAGTCAGTAGCTTCTGAGTTCAAAATAGAAACTCTCATGACTAACCACCCAATACAGAGCAAAACTGTGTGTCAGTGATCAACAGATCAGAAAGATCAGAATCCTAAAATATCCACAGAAGCTGGGCAATTGTACCAAAATTCTGATTCCTGAGTACTGACAGAGAAGCTTTAATGTTTATCAGAGGACAGGCATTTCTGCTTCTGGATATTTTTAGTTCTACGACTGTCTAACCACCAACACAAAGTGCCCAAATTAAATCTTAAGTTTATCTTAGTGGAGCTTGGTTACCTTTGTACGGTCACTGAGAACTGCTTCGGCTTGAATTGGCGACCTGCACATTTCCAGTAAACATAATAACATTGGACCAACATCAGTCCTTATATTTGGCCAATGTACTTTTGCTCTCAATCAATCAATCAGAATTAGGATTAATGTGAATTTTAATTAACATATAAATGTAAAAAGGATGAGGCACAGGAAGCAAAAATAATACTAACATTTGTCACCAATGTACTACCTCAATCACATGTTACCAGCTGCAACCAGAATCTAACAAAACAAACTAGGGCCACTGTGACCCAAAGCCTGCAGGTTATTTTAGCTGTTAGATCACATCTCTCTCACATTCTCTCCCAGAGGAGCATTTTTCCAGAACAGATTCTCAGGGCTCACAAGCCACAGTATTCTACCCTTAAGGCTTGAAATGCTTTTCAAAAAGCATATTGATGTCTTATTTGCTACTAAGAATTAGATTTAACTAAATTAATTAAAAAATTAAAATCCTTGAGTTCTTATAGTTGTGCTGTATTTGTTAATGTTTGTAAATGCTGTAGACAGTATGAACAACACAAACTTGCAGAGAGGCCAGGAATTGCTTTCCAACTGTTCCTGTTTTCTTAACAGAAGGAATTGTTTGGATTGGCTACTGTAATTGTTAGCACTGGCAACCTAGCCACCTCAGTCATGGTTGAGAAAGTTAAAATGGTCAATTCACCCGATCTCATCTTGCTGTTAAGGGTGTTTTTGCCCACGTGTTTGTGCAAATCAGTAGACTACTGTTCTCTAATTTGTAATGTTTACTTTTTTAACTTCAGTTATATGCTAATAAATACCTTTTGGGGATGATACTCCATTTTGAAATGGAATAATACATTAAGTATGTTAGCCTTGGTAGGATTTTATAATGATATACTGATGTCAAGCAATTAACAAGGAACATTCTCAGTATGGAGACCCATTCCACCACTATGAAATACTATTAAAATGTTGTCTTTTAAAATGGATAGTAAAAATCCTCATGGTGTTTTTCTTAGCAGGACAAGAATTTTAACAGTCATTATAACATACTGAACCCAAGAATATTTTGCTTGATCTCCCCTTTCAAATTCAACATCAGCCCCAATGATGATATTGCAGCAGAGATTCAATGCAAATGAAAAAAAAAGATATGTTTCTGCATCCTTCAGATCCAGTGAACACGTATAAAAAAGCTCCTTCAGTACTGACATACTGAATATTTCATAGAATAAATTAACAGTAACGCATTTAAAAAAACATTCAAAAAGCCATGGGAAGGAAGTCAGCATATTGTGTGAATTTCCATCATACAATGCCACTAATTTACCTTTTTTTTCTGAAATCAAGCCATGTTTCACATTATCTCTTCCATTTCCTATATGTCTGAGACACTCTCATAATTCATATAAGTATCTACTATTTCTGTACCTTATTTAAATAAAATGTTCTGTAGGCTCAACAAATAATTAGAGCCACATTTCTTTAAATGATTGTTAAAACAAATGTGTAACACATACATTAAAATACATGTATCCAGAACAACTGTAAGCACACAATGCTAGAGTGTGGGGTACTTACATTGCTTACAATTGACATACTGTAGGAATCAGTATAGCAAGTCATTCGTCCCTGAGTACCCTAATTCAAAAAATAGAGTGTGGAAATGAAAGAGCACTCTAGAGAGCAGACTAAAAATGAAAAGTTGCAGTTCATGAATATGCCTTACCTCCCAATTAGCAGGAACTCTCCAGCTACACCCAGTCGTCTCATGGCCATCAGTAGCCCCCTCACAGTCATGCCCTCGCAGAAGCAGACCACCACTCTGGCTTTGGGTAGCCTCTCACGAAGCTTGCGCAGAAGCCTGTCGAAGTGCTTCTCTCCAGCATTGCTGTAAATCTTGTCAGAGTGGGCAATGCAGAGGCCTTCCATTGCAGCAAGGTCCTTGAAGGCCTCCATTCCACTCTCCCCATAGTTTCCTAGGAAACAAGAAATTAAGAGTAGTTGAACCTGTTTTCAGTTTCCTAGATAGAATATTTTTTTTACAAAATAACATGAGTCAAATAACCAGTCTGTCATCTATGATTGAAGGGTCGCTTTCCAAATTAAACCAGTTTTACAAATAAAAATGGGCTGCTTTCACATTAGCAGTATGAAGCAAGTCAGTTACATGGTTTTCCACTTCATTTTAAATAATCAACCCAAATGACACCATATTTGAGACACAATAATGCAATATATGAAAATAGCCTTTTAAATATTAAATTGAATGTCTATGTCTTTACAAACAGCAGTCAGATTGTCCAGAAAGCAGGAACTATTAAACCAGCTCACATTTGTGGAACAACTGTGTTGCGTAAAAAAGAAAAGAGAAATAACACACCAAACATTAGCTTCAGTAGATGAGTCCTTAAATCTTACAGTGCTTAAAAAAACAAGTCAACAAAGGTAAACACTTATTTAAACAACAAAACAAAATAAATGAGGTTTTTATACAGTAGGAATGTGCTTATCATCTACTGTATGTCTATTAAAATACAAAAAAAAACCAAAGCACGGGACTCAATGTTATTCAAATAATAATTTAAGGCAAACATCCTTTATGTTTTTCCCCAGACAAAAATAAACAGTGTTCAAATTAGAAGCCATTCAACAAGTAGTGTTTGGGGAGTTTTTGACATGGGTTAAAGGATTTGTCCAGAGCAATGTTCTTTAGGTTGGATTCCTTCCTGAAAGGAAAATAAATGTATTATTTAAAAGAAGGAAACATTTTGACTCACTGCTGTAAATCATTCAGGATGTCACTGGTCAAATAACCTGTCAACAGTGGTGTCTTTCTAGCATGCCAACTAAATGTCTCATTACCTGTTCTATTGCCAGGCATTTCTCTTACTTTTAATTATCTCATTTTTGGCACATAAATGACTTACAGCTTAATATGGTGGTGGCAAACAATTACATGTACCCAGGAGAGGGTTGGCTGAAGGCTGAAGGAGTACAATCTTTCTCATTACTAGGGCCTTGTGGTGTGCTGGACTCTGTAGGGATGCTGTTTTTACCAGTATTTCAGTGAAGGAGTCGGGAATGAAAACAGGGGGCGTGCCCATGGAGCGCTGGTGTTCAGGGGAGGTGTGGCCGAGGCAAACAGTCCAGAAGTGAGTCCAAGGGGGAATCCGAGACGAGGCAGAAGTCCAAAGCCAGGCGGTCCATCCAAGACAAATGGTATTAAAAACAGGAACCAGGTCGGGACCGGCATAGGAACAGGAGCTAAAAACTAAAAACTTGACTTGACAGGTGCTTCCAGGTCCCGCACTCGCCTGGTACGGAAACCAATGCAGAGCCCGGAACAGTGTGACGGTCTGGCTTTAAAGGTGAACTGAAAAGGGGGCTGGAACAGGGAGCAGGTGCGGGAGATAAAGGGAACTTTGTAGTGAAAACCATTATTTAGTTAAAAGCATGATATGCAAAATCGGCCATTGTGTCATTGTATGACAGCTGTCTTCCTGTCACAAATGATGCTTAGATCTGCATATCCAGGCAGCTCTTTTTGAACCATAAATGACTACAAGAATGTTTTAATTAGTTTTAGCTTTGAAAAGTTTTCTCCACAAAGGCTACAACTGAGCAGAATATAATTACAATACTTAATGACATCTCACTTGGAGAAACAGGAGCAGGTGTACCAGTTCAAAATCAAACCCAGGAGGCAGTAGATCTGGGTCTCATGATGCGACGGCAGTTATTGTGCGCCAGAACGCTCACCACACATCAGCTAGCAGGGGGGAGGAGAGCAAATGATGCCAATTCATAGATGAGGATTATTAGGAGGCCATGATTGGTACGGGCCAATAGGAAATTTTGGCCAGGACGCTGGGATTATACCCCTTCTCTTTTCAAGAAACACCCTGGGATTTTTAATGACCACAGAGAGTCAGGACCTCAGCTTTACATCTCATCCAAAGGACGGTGCCTGTTTACAGTATAGTGTCCCCGTCACTATAGTGGGGCATTAGGACCCACATGGACCACAGGGAGAGATCCCCCTGCTGGCCCCACTAACACCTCTTCCAGCAGCAACTTTAGTTTTTCCCCAGGAGGTCTCTCATCCAGGTACTGACCAGGCTCACACCTGCTTAGCTTTAGTGGGCTGCCAGTTGTGAATTGCAGAGTGATATGGCTGCTGGCTCCTGGTTGTTATCCTATGTGTCATTACTACAAGTGCAACATTTAGGTTTTCCTAACCTATTGATTATTTTACTCAGGAGAAGTCATCAAAAATTCCTTACATTGTGTTTATAAAGAACATTTTTATGTTTAATCAAGCAGGTTTAAAATAGTCAAGCAAAGTTCCACAGAGATATGTAGGCTTTTAAATGAAAATATCATTATGGAATGTTATCGCTCATTATTAAGAAAATATTTTGTTAGGTTAACTATATTTTCACAAAACTGACAGTTGTACATGGCATATACCATTGGGAACTGACGTAGACCAACCTGGCAGTATACTGTCACATTGTCTGAGCCCATACCTTTCATGATGCACTCAATCAGGACACGCACAAACTGTCACATGCAGGGTAAATGACAGAAACATTCTTATGACTGGTGTCAGATATTACCAAGAGGAACAAGCATATACAGAATATAACTTCTATGAGTCATACAGTATGTAATGGAATTCAGTGTCTTGCCACTCTGTCCTGCCTGTACAGTATGTAATATTGGCATCAGCTATTGGTTCCCCTAATTACAATTTCAAATACTCTGTTGAAATGTTTCAATGTTTGATCTATGCTGCCCATACTTAACAAGTGTTTATATTCATTCAATCTCCCAGTAAATAACTATTTATGACATCAACTGTTTCTTTGCCACTTTGAAATAGCAGATTCACTTTGCTGGTTGATGTCTGAGATCACCCTTACAGCTTAACAGAAATACGATAGCATCTCTCTGACAAGACTCCACTAATCCAAAAGTACAGTTACACATTTATGGTTTGTAAATCTCCAGGACTCAATAATCTCATCACATGATCGGCATTCATACTGTACTGAGTTCAGCATGACACCATACCAAGTCCATGGTGGCAGTATGATAAATAAAATAGATGAGTAGTGTACACAGAATTTATATAAAATTTGACTTATGTATTTCTTCTATTTAGTTTTGTAAATATTATGTACAACAGTCTAGTATACTGTACAGAGTATATAAGGATTCTCAGTTAACAATTCTACATTTTTCTTTTTGACAGCATACTGACAGCAAGAATGTGAACCAACTATGAACCGCTGTAAACAGACTAATTCTGACTGTCGTCTTGAACTGACAAACTGTATATAGTTCTAACTGAATACTGACCTTGGATTGTGATTGGTGAAATATAGGTTCATGGACACAAATACAAAAAAAGCTTGCTACCTATGATATACAGTACATGAGGATTATTTTGTGTATCTTCAGATTTGTTGTGAAGGGGTAGTCAGATAGAGGAAACTGTGGAGGTTGGCTATTTGTTATTTCTTTTGCACATCTGCCCACATTGACTGAATAAAAAGTAATCTCTTTATAAATTGGATGTGTATGAGGGCAATTTTTAGAGATACTAATTCACCTCTACCGTTTGTTATTTTTGTGGTTTAATAATAAAGTTTGTGATAGCTGTTCATTATAGCTGTTTCACTTATTTATTGACTGCAAACACAACAATTCTGAGGGTTGATTATCTAAACTCTATTATGCCTCTTGCCTCAGTATTCAGTGCTTTCATAAATAATTCAGAAAATTCAAAGATGTAAAGAACAGGATTGTAGGCCTATTCATTTTATAATTACATGCATTGAATTATTTTAATTTAGACCCATTTAGGTAGGCAAATCATTTTTCAAAAGGATTTGATACTTTAGTTTTCAGAGCAAGAATCAATCATGACATTCAATATAAAAAATGTATAAAATGTAATTAAAGACACGATACATAAATAATCAGTAAACTTATTTGATTGCCAAATTTGATTTGATTAATTGTATTTGCCTCCTTAATTCAAGTCTTATCTTCATAAAAATTTCATTTCATGGAAAATGTTCTCGTGGAAGCATTTGCATTAAAACCAGGAATAGTAAGCACTTTACTCAAAAGTAAAGTAAGAGTACAGAACAAGCTACTCAGACACACTGCTGAAGTTGATACTCTGGCTTGTTTCAAGAAATGGCTGTATGGGAACCTCAGATCAATTAGCTGAATGGCCTCCACTTGTTTCTTACTGTTCTTATTTGCTAAATGAAATGGTGACCCAGCATCTGTTTTACATAATTTATTGGATGCTGTATTATAAACATTATTGCTGAAAAGCTATTAATCAGAGAATCACATTAGAAAATATAGTAAATTATAACTGAATACAGTATATTTAATCGCAAATAAAGCCCTATTCCAAACTTGAATCAAATATGGCCAGCAGCCATATCACCCTGCAACTCACAACTGGCAACCCACTGAAGCTAAGCAGGTGTGAGCCTGGTCAGTACCTGGATGGGAGACCTCCTGGGGAAAACTATGGTTGCTGCTGGAAGAGGTGTTAGTGGGACTAGCAGGGGGTGCTCACCCTGTGGTCCATGTGGGTCCTAATGCCCCTGTATAGTGATGGGGACACTATACTGTAAACAGGCACTGTCCTTCAGATGAGACATAAAACCGAGGTCCTGTCTCTCTGGGGTCATAAAAAATCCCAAGGGGTTTCTCGAAAAGAGTAGGGGTGGCCCTTACCAATCATGGCCTTCTAATAATCCCCATCTATGAATTTTCTTCATTACTCTGCTCTCCTCCCCACTGATACCTGATGTGTGGTGAGCGTTCTGGTGCACTATGGCTGCCGTCACATCATCCAGGTGGATCCATTGGTGGTGGTGGAGGGGAGTCCCCATTACCTGTAAAGCGCTTTGAGTGGAGTGTCCAGAAAAGCGCTATATAAGTGTAAGCAATTATTATTTCCCCATCTATGATATTTGTACCTCATATTTAAAGAATAAAATATTACATTGATGTTATTTCATGATATTCCATTGAACATATGAAACATCTCTGCCACATGTGTTAGAAGAATTTGTTGTTCAGTAATGACAAATGTAATGACAGACTTCAGAAAACACTTGAGAAGCTGGGGGTATAATTGAATTGTGCTGTAGTTCTACACAAATATCAGGATAATGTTAGCTGGAAAACCTGGAGAGTTTAACAATAATGGTGGGTGGTCAGCATGGAGAAGCCACCCCTGGAATTAGGGGGTTATACTTGATCTTCTCCTGTCTTTTAAACCCCATGTGAAACAAAATTGATTAAGACCTCTTTTTATCTTGATTTCTGCAACTGTTTGCTCTTTGGGCTCCCTAACACTCTACTTAGTAAGTTGCAATACAGTATGTCCAAAACTCTGCAGCTAGGCTATTTACTCACACTAGACCCTGGGAACACATTACTCCTACTCTCACATCTCTTCATTGGTTGCCTATAAAGGCACCTAATCAATATAAGATCAGATCCTGTACATTTCTGATCTCCTCCATGTTTACACTCCTTCCCATAGGCTCCCATCAGTTGAGGTCCTTTGCTCATTGCACCAAGGACTAAGTCTCAAGACTGTTGGTGACTGCGTTTTTTCTATCACTATTATGGAATTCCCTACTGGTGTCTCTCCGTGAGACAAATTCTTTGATTGTTTTTAAATCTAAGCTTAAAACACTTCTTTTACTGGGGCCTAGTTTTTTATTCTGTTCATTCTTATAGTTTTTTTTATATATATTTACTTTCTATTGTATTTTTTACCATTATATACAGCATACTTGGGTTTGGAAAGGTGTTTTATAAATAAAAGTTATTATTGTTACAATACATTTGAAACATCACATAAGCATTACATTTGAAACTACAGTATTTAGTGGTGCAGAGTCACTATCATTGTCAAATGCTGAAGGCTTGTTATATCAGGCTCATTTTTAAAATTATGACAAAATATCATGAATAATTTGATAATTACTGTGCACTACACTTAATGTATGATAATGGAAGATAGAATATTTAAACAACAGCTTATCTCAGGGGGATTCCTAACCCCCTAGGGCTTTGATCTCATGTTAACAGTCACCTGGAGCACTTTCTGCAACATGAATCAAACAAGAACAGCTAAGCAACCACGGGTTTGCTGTGGCAGTGATGGATGGGGGAAGGCGGAATGGCATTTTAAAACAGTGATCTCTAATGGAATGTTCGTCAATTTATTACTCTTTTTTAAATCAAGATGGATTAGTCATCTGCAAAATCTACAGTCCTACAGCCACAAGACATCCTTTGTAATGTCTCACTGAATCCTTCTTCTGCTAGGCTTAAAGAGGACTCCTGAGAGCTCATTTTATATGAGGCATAAAAACATAGACATGTGACAAGCAGGGATTGGATGTGTATCACCAGCCTTGTGCTTCCACATTCAGCACTCTAAATGCAAGGAAACATAAGCCTGGCTCTTTTCTGCATGAAGTTGCCATGTCTGTTTATCATTCACTACCACCTGCTAGGAATCAGCTTCAATACCACACAAGCTTTTCCATCTCACAGATTCCGTCATTGCTGTGTGTTTCCCGATTTCTCAGTACTTCCTAAATTAAAACTGGAAATACAGTGGGATACAGTGAAAATAGTCGAGTCATCTGAAAAGGAAAATACAATACAACCCAATACAAGTAGATTCAAGAAGGCAAACTGGTTCTGGGGAGTTCGTTTTGCAAACATACAGTACATCTAGGATACATCTGGGCTTCAGTACTCAAACCAGAAAACAACTATCAGTTGTATTAAATGATATACTGGCCTTTTGTATGTGTCTGCTTGTCTAAGCCTGAAGACGGTTTCATATTTTAAGGATTGTGATAAAGCAAGATAACTAATTAATATTTATACTCATAATTTATGATCACTGAATAAGGAGAAAAATTACCAGGTAACTCCTTGTAACACCTAAGAAGAAATACCCAACTAAGTTACCATGTGTGGTCAGAGCCAGCAGTTGCAATGAATTATTAATGAATTATAGGTATGAATATGAATTAGGTATTGTCCAAATCCAATGCTGTGAAAGTTACAACCCCATATGTTTATTCATGAATACATGAGTTTTTACAGTTTAAGAAGGACTTTGATCTGGAATTTTAATCATTTAAATCTTGTATAAAGCATAAAAACATCCTTATCTTTTTCATTCATTTATTTGTAAGATGTAGTTCCTCCTAGTCTAGAAATATATATTTTAGGTATTATTTTCTATATTTTTTCTAGATAAAATATATTTATCCTTCTACATGTAAGTACATAGATGAAAGTATAGAAGTTAAAACAGAAATTCAATGCTTCAAAAAAACAACATGTTGTATATGTACAACATGAAAGTACATGTTGAACTACAACTATGTCCCAAACTTTCTAATAGATTTTGATTATATAATTATAATAATTATATAATACTTAATAATATAATGCTTTAGAAAGCTAAATAATTTAACAACAAAATCAGTTGAAGGATTAACATAAAACTTAAATATAAATATACCATTGCTTCAATGTTTTATAAGACTTTCAACTACTATATACAATCTGCACAAACATAAATAGGATAAACTTGAAGGGAAAACAATAAAAATGGTTGTGGCCAACATCTATATTCTATGTATAGATGAGTATGACTACATTGGATTAAAAGACATGCATACACTTATACAGTAGTGTTTGTAATCATAACAAGACGTGTTATTGCAATGAAAAACATTCTCAGCAAAACATTTCCATTCACAATTTATTTTCTGAAGGTTAGAAAATGTTCATTTTCATGAGACCATCAATTTATTATGAATGTGAGTATTAATGATCTTTTCATCCATTCAGTCACAGTGCTACAGGAGACAGAACTGTGTCCTGAATCTATACCCATTTATACCCCGAATCTATATTACTATTAATTTTAGAAATTGTTGTTACGAGATGTATGCAAGCAACACAACCCATTTTTAACCTGCACCCACCCACTCCACTCAAACACGGAGAATTCAGGGTTTAAATATTTTTTTTAAATAAAGAAAACAGCATCTGTACACAAAGAGCATTTAAAGTAATATAACAGGTCATTTCTGAGGGAAAAAAAGTATTAAACAGTTTTGTGATTTGTCAGTTTTACATGTATAAAAATATAATTATTCGATTTACTAATAATTTACTGAGTTAAAAAAAACCTTTAAAAAGTTCTAATTCGTATTTAGTATTAAAAGAAACAAAATATAATGGAGTGCAAGCGTTCTTGTTAGATGTACATGTACATGACCATTTGTCAGGATGTAGACTGAATCAGGACAAAGACATATGGAAGGTTGCTTTTCAGACTGCTAATCTGGGAGCAGAGAACCCAAAACACCTACTGGTCTTGGTAATTTACAGAATCCCCCCAGAGTCCACAGAGCTGAAAGTGCAATTCTTTTTTTGAAAGACTGTTTTCTACCACAGTGACCTTTCAACGGCAAAGTATAAAAAAGGACACAGCATTGAAATAGCACCACTTAGTGGAAGAACGGCGTTTGGCCGACTGCTGCAGATAATACTAGTCCCTAGGCTGTCTTTTTGCCACACTAATCATAGCCGTGTAAATAATTAACCCTTACCTTCTGTGTGAACAGCCGACACATATGTCCAGTTGTAGCGTTTGACTATGTCCAACAGGGCTCTAGCTTGAAGAATATCGGACGGCACCACTCGTAGAAAATACTTGAAGAGCGTTTTGTCACTTAGGTCAATACTGGTAGCAGAGTATGCTATCTGGGGGATGTTGAATAGCTGCAACAAATTTTGCACTTGTATAGCCACCGAACTTGAGCCCGGTCCAATGACACCAGCGATTGGTTTCTTCGTTCTTGGGGGAAGATTAGAAGGTATCCCATCAATGCACCATCTGGATCCGTCTTTGTCATCCCTTATTGAAATCAGCGAATCCCTTATGAATTCGATACTTTGTTCCAGAGCCACAGATGAGTGCCAGCACGAGTCCCTGATTTCGCAGCCCAGAGTAATATTTGGTAAAAGAGTAGGGTCTGAGTTGATTCTGTCCAAGGTGTGAAACATCGCCTCCACCCTTTGAATGCCGTACTGTTCCCTCACTTCTCCACATTTTCTCTCTGGGACATTTTCAGCCGGGGGTTGGTGATGGACAGAAAAAAGAGCCCCAATAACTATATCCCCGTCCATTCTGGCAACAGAGCGAGAGGAAGATATCGTCGCCAGTGATCTTTCATATACGGTATTAGAAAGGACAAATGTTTCAAATAATATCGTCGGGAAAAACAAAAACCCGATCAAATTCATTTCGAAGTGTGTCATGATCCAATCACGCCAACAGTTCCAACGGTAAAATCATATCCGTTTCTTGCAGATGAAAATGATTCTTGACTGTTTTTCAGTGTATCCAAGTTTTATGACGGAGCCAAAGGGAACAAACATTGTTTCTTAAATTGACCCAGAAAGGGAGAATACCTGGAAAACAAAATGTATTTATTCAAGTTTAATCACAGCAATGGTAATATTAATGTTAATATAATAATGTGTGCAATACATTTAAAATTTATATTACTATTTTTAAATTGCTAAAGTGATTTTTTTTAAACAAAATGCCAGCACCCTGTCCACGGTCCTAAAGGATTTGTGCCTTCTAAAAGTATACTCTAAAGGCACATGTTTTGCACAACAGAATGAATGCAGTCCATTCTAACCGCTAATAAGCTGTGCAGTGCTGAACAAACGCCCCACACCTTTGTTTTCATTGCCGAAAGTACTTGAAAGCAATTGATAATATATATTCTGCTTGTTTTGACGGTGCCAAATCCAGAAATTTTTAACAAAAACGGGCCAACGCTAAATAAAAAAATACCCTGTTATGAAAAACATAAGCACAGATGAATGAAATTCGATTATATACTGTATGCAATAATATTATGCAGCTTTGGGCTAATCAAATTCACGATAGATCAGGGAACATAGTTCGTTTCCAAGAAGAAAAAAATATTAAATGGGTAAAGGAAAAAAAATAGATATTGAACGCAAAAATACAGGTCAGGTTGTGTAAATATATTATTTATATCACCATTCTGGTTATTTCACCGAGTGTATCTCGGGAAGTTTCCATATTTTATTAAAGATCGCATAGTTCTCTCACTCACTTGAGAAAATTCGGTTATCGAGAAACGTTGTTTCAGCACGTTGGACAGAGCTGCACTTCTTCACTGGTTATCCGCTTGCCTCGTGTAGCTCAGACGTCTTTTTGAAGATATGTGCAACAAACAAATGTACTTGGATGCATTTTATGTCGGTGAAGTCTTCCATTCTTGACTTGCTAAGCTTTGCCTTACGCTGCACACACGCACATCGAATACTTTTCACGCATTTGTGTCAAGGTACAGTCTTTTTTCGCAAAAACATCATTTTAATATGGCTTATCTAAACGTAAGAAAAATGAAATGAATTAGGGATTTATCTGTGGAAAGTAATGATTGTAGAGGTTGAAAAATATAATACTGTATTTGTATATAATAATTGGCTACGGGTGCTACCATTACCAACAAGTAAACGTCGTTATTTTTGGAAATGTCAAGTCTAAAGAGTTTATTTTAAACCTTTCAAAAATGACGATTCCTCACACGTGTGCACTGCAGTTAAATCACGTTCGTTTTTTGCAGGAATCATTTTTGCTCTATTTCATAAGGATGCCATTGTCATTTACAAACCAACTTCAATTTTATCTGATGAGAGATAACACTCAAGAAAAATACGAAAGGAAATCTGAGAAGCAGTATTCTTTTTCATTCATATTTGTTTTCGCCTTGCACCTTGTCAAGTGCATGAAAAATACATATCTGTAAGCAGGATATTGAAAGAACAACTTTAAATGCATTTGACAGAATAACTTAGACATACCTTAATCCGTGAAACAATGTGTGTCTCTTCGTCTTCCTTCTCAACCACGCAGTCCTTGGCTGTTACTTGAGTTTCTACAGTATGTTTTTTTTTTAAGTATGAAGGCGAGCGCCCCCATTCAGTCAATAATTTACTGCATCAGGAAACCGGGTCACACAATCTGCAGTGCTTGCCCGTTACAGAAAGGAAGGACATATAGAAAAAAATAAATATATAAATGAAGTCGACAGTCTACCACAAGCACATATGAACATAAGAAATGTTACAAACGAGAGGAGGCGATTCGGCCCTTCTAGTCTTTTTGGTGTTAGTAGCCAACTGAACCATGGATCTCATCCAGGGCACATAGCAGAGTAGCTTGTTCCCTACTCCTACAACCTTTCGAATAGGTGCCTCCTGTGCTCGGTTTTAAATGCACTTCCATGTGGCCTCCAGTAAATAGCACACAGTTTTTGAGATGTGGAAAATCTACTAAACAAATATTTTATATAGCACCTTTTAAATGCCGTAGCACGTCACCCAAAGTAAAAAATAAATTAAATGAAAATGAAAAAAAAGAAAAAAAGAAATAACAGAAATATAAAAAAACAACCAATTCACTTAAAAATGCTTTAAACAATGCATAAAAAGTTAAAAGTTCAAACAAAAATAAAATAGCAATATAAAATAAAAAAGCTAAGCTATGAAAAAGGGCTGAATTGAAAAATTAAGGTCTTGATTTAAACATTGCCAAAAATTGTTAAAACCCTCCAATGATCAGGTAGAGAATTCTACAATTACAAAGCTCAAAAACAAAAAGATATATTCCCTATCCTTCTAAGCTTCCCCCTCAGAACATAAAGAGCCACTATCAATTGACTCCAATGCACAATGCATAAGTTTGATAGGAAGAAAAGAACTGTGAAATGCACTCTGGTGAAATTATATTTCAGGTTTTAAATGCAAGAATATTTCAAATCAGTTCTATAGCTCACTTTATGCCAGTCCAGAGCTGTCAGCACAAGAGACGTACAGTATGTGTTCTTTTTTGTAAGGACCCTTGCAGCCAAAATGTTTACAAATTGTATTTATAATAAGGTGTGGCATGCAGGTTACATTAGAGCAGTCTGCACAAAAAAGCAATAACTAGTATCTCAATATTAGATAAAACAAGATTAATGATAAAAAAATACATTTATCATAAAGAGGAAATAACTTTTTAATCTTGTTAATCTTTTTAAAACTTAAAACAGAGACAAATATGACAGCAAGATTCCTCACTTTGGATTTCAGATTAGTAGTATAGCCACCAAGGTTGATTTTCAACAAGTACTCTTAAATAAATTATTTGTTACTCTTTCTGGAACAGTTTCTGTGCTGTGACCATAGGAAATTGAAACTTTTAAAAAATATTGTTTGGATCCAATAATCTGTTTAGATTTTGAAAACATTATTCTCAAGGAAACATTAGAATAAAACATTATTTTCTATTTTTAATGTGTTTGTTGCCAAAACCAAACACTTTTAAGTTAGTTGTTTTTTTTAATTGAGGGACGTTACCAAGGTATAATAATAGAACAGACCAGAACAATTCAGTTTCCATTACACTATTTACGTTTACAAAAACATCTTTATACAAGTGACTAAGAACATGTTTCAGAAACCTCTTTGCAATGGGATCCAACACTTTTATGGAAGATTTGATCTGCATTATATTAATGTGTTGTTATTGGAAAAGATAATTAAAGTCAAAACAGTGAGGATAATATTCTGGAAAGGAAGAACTATAAACAAGATTCATTAAGGGAAGCTAGAAGCACCAAGAAGTTTGTGTGAATTCTACCTTGAATGTTCGTAGCAGCAAAGTATGTCCTTGAAAATATTAAATATTTAAAATGATATTAAAATAAATATGAATAAATATTAAATATTGTTTGCTTCTAAAATTTAAAAAATCCCAAAAGCTTTCTGTGCACTCCTGGGAAAGAGTGATTTGTTCTAGCTGTATGAGTGGAGCTAATCCTACAGTGAATCTGCCTCGATGCCATTCACTACAACCACCAGCTTGGGTTTGCTGGAGGGCAGGTATATCTTACTGAGCCTCCAGCAGTCACAGACTCCTCACCTTAATGAGTTATGCCCAGCACATTATTACAAATAGATGCCATGATTATTTCTGCCTCCTTGATATGTGTGTGTCTGGTAGCAGCATGTATTTTTGGTAGTGTCTGTGTTTTTGATAGTGTCTAATAGTGTCTTGTTCTTCTCTCAGTCAATTTAATTTTCATTTTGGTTCTTGCATAAACACTAATTTTAAACCCTCTATTACTTGTGGTTAGACCCATAGGTAGTGGTTCTCTTCTACAATACTTTGTGTACAAAAGATCAGCTATGTTGTATGTGGGCTTGCATCCTCTTCCTCTAAAAACCTCTGAAATCAAAGGTGTAATGGTCAATAAGCAGAAGCAGAAACTCCACTGATCAAAACTGATCAATCTGTTGTATGAGCTTTATTAAAGTCTTATGTTTCCCTCTTTTAATGTTTCACTGAAAGAAGAACAGTGGAAATATTAGCTTTTTCTTGAAATGGTTTGATTTGTTTAACATAAATGTCTGAACACATTTCATTGCACATTTTGTAACATAATCTTACCTACAGTATAATACACATTAACTTTACTAAGAATAAAAATAAGAATAAAATCTGTGTCTCAAGACCTAGTAATTTCAATAAAAAACATAAATATGAAACATCTCTCATAGAACATGGATAGAAAATGGTGTATTAATACAAATATTAAGCTTTAAACATTTCTGATTCACCCTTTAACATTTGTCTTAAGGTTTTTTACAGTACAAACTGGGTTACATGTACAGTACCTGAGTAAATCAAAGGATTGCCCAGTGGCTCAATATGACTCAAGTTTAATCTTATTTGTAATTGTACTTCAGGGTTATTTCCACAATACTCAATTATAACCTTGGTGCTGAAGATGGATATGATCTCTAACAGTTTCAGCTGATGTCCGTTAGCTCAGATGACCAATCATAAACACCCTTGAGCAAATTCTATTGAGCCTTTTTTTCAGTCCTTTTCTTGTTTTGCATGCTCATATCCTCCTAACCAGAGTCTGAAGGAGCTTAACAAAGATTCAGAAGCTAACTTTTGCTTTTTTGTCTCATCTACTGAAAGGCTACATACAGTAATATCCCATAGATGAGTAGTTAGTAGTTTTTATTTGTCATTTTGTGAGATGATGCAAAAGAATGACTCTGACATATCTAAAATATATTTACAGTGCCTTGCGAAAGTATTCGGCCCCCTTGAACTTTTCAACCTTTTGCCACATTTCAGGCTTCAAACATAAAGATATAATTTTTTTATTTTATGTGAAGAATCACCAACAAGTGGGACACAATTGTGAAGTGGAACGAAATCTATTGGATTTTTGAAACTTTTTTAACTAATAAAAAAATGAAAAGTGGGGCGTGCAAAATTATTCGGCCCCTTTACTTTCAGTGCAGCAAACTCACTCCAGAAGTTCAGCGAGGATCTCTGAATGATCCAATGTTGTCCTAAATGACTGATGGTGATAAATAGAATCCACCTGTGTGTAATCAAGTCTCTGTATAAATGCACCTGCTCTGTGATAGTCTCAAGGTTCTGTTGAAAGCGCAGAGAGCATCATGAAGACCAAGGAACACACCAGGCAGGTCCGTAATACTGTTGTGGAGAAGTTTAAAGCCGGATTTGGATACAAAAAGATTTCCCAAGCTTCAAACATCCCAAGGAGCACTGTGCAAGCGATCATCTTGAAATGGAAGGAGTATCAGACCACTGCAAATCTACCAAGACCTGGCCGTCCCTCTAAACTTTCAGCTCAGACAAGGAGAAGACTGATCAGAGATGCAGCCAAGAGGCCCATGATCACTCTGGATGAACTGCAGAGAACTACAGCTGAGGTGGGAGAGTCTGTCCATAGGACAACAATCAGTCTTACACTGCACAAATCTGGCCTTTATGGAAGAGTGGCAAGAAGAAAGCCATTTCTCAAAGATATCCATAAAAAGTCTCGTCTAAAGTTTGCCACAAGCCACCTGGGAGACACCCCAAACATGTGGAAGAAGGTGCTCTGGTCAGATGAAACCAAAATCGAACTTTTTGGCCACAATGCAAAACGATATGTTTGGCGTAAAAGCAACACAGCTCATCACCCTCAACACACCATCCCCACTGTCAAACATGGTGGTGGCAGCATCATGGTTTGGGCCTGCTTTTCTTCAGCAGGGACAGGGAAGATGGTTAAAATTGAGGGGAAGATGGATGCAGCCAAATACAGGACCATTCTGGATGAAAACCTGTTGGAGTCTGCAAAAGACCTGAAACTGGGACGGAGATTTATCTTCCAACAAGACAATGATCCCAAACATACAGCAAAATCTACAAAGGAATGGTTCACAAATAAACGTATCCAGGTGTTTGAATGGCCAAGTCAAAGTCCAGACCTGAATCCAATCGAGAATCTGTGGAAAGAGCTGAAAACTGCTGTTCACAAACGCTCTCCATCCAACCTCACTGAGCTCGAGCTGTTTTGCAAGGAAGAATGGGCAAGAATTTCAGTCTCTCAATGTGCAAAACTGATAGAGACATACCCCAAGCGACTTGCAGCTGTAATCGCAGCAAAAGGTGGCTCTACAAAGTATTAACGCAAGGGGGCCGAATAATTTTGCACGCCCCACTTTTCATTTTTTTATTAGTTAAAAAAGTTTCAAAAATCCAATAGATTTCGTTCCACTTCACAATTGTGTCCCACTTGTTGGTGATTCTTCACATAAAATAAAAAATTTATATCTTTATGTTTGAAGCCTGAAGTGTGGCAAAAGGTTGAAAAGTTCAAGGGGGCCGAATACTTTCGCAAGGCACTGTATGTTTGACATAAATCTATGAACAAATTCTATTTCAGTTTTCCTAACATAATCTTACTTTTAATGTTTGCAAAGGTTTAATGTTTTCAAAGGAACAAGTAAAGGTTTATTCCATGCTGAAAATAGAAGAAAAGAAACACAATGGTTTGGCTTTGGAGCCTTCTTTGGGTGTGTTTTATTTTAATGTTTAATTCAGTTTGATGTTTTATTCTCTGAATTTGTGAAAAAAAAACCAATTACTTAAACTGGCATAGTACTGTATTCCTGGATTTATTTTGATGTCCAATAAAATATTTAGGATTCTATAGAAAGGTACAAGTAATCTCCTGAAAAGCAAACTAATCATCTTGTTGGCAGGAGCCTCCTTAGCATCAGATTTATCCACAATAAAATGTACAAGAGGAAATTCTCCTGCTTAAATCTCCTAAAGTTACAATACCCTTCGGGCTCCAAAGTCACCTTGTAAACAGAGGTGGGGGGAGAGTCTCCTTATAGAGAAAAATAACATGTCTTCCTTTCTACACAAGAAGGGCACTATAAAATGGAACTCTTTGACATAACGCTATCCATTCATCCAATTTCTAACTGCTTCTTCCATTTCAGGGTCACAAGGGTGCCAGAGTCTATCTTGACAAGCAATGGGTGCAAGGCAGGGTACACCCTGGACAGGACACCAATCCATTACAGGGCAGACACACACAGACACAAACACAGATCTGTACACATTCACAGCAGGGCCAATTAACCTCTATTAGTATCTCTTTGGAATGTGGGAGGAACCGGAGCACCCAGAGGAAACCCACGTGAACACAAGGAGAGCATAACAAATCCAGTGGTTAATATTGCTACCTTGCAGCATGGAGCCCAAGTTTCAGTTTCAGACCTAGGATGGTATCTGTGTGGAATTTGTACAGTATAGTATGTTCCCCCTGTGTTTGCATAGGTTCCCTCCAGTTCCTTAGTGTGTCTGTCCTGCAATGAACAGACGTCCTGCCTTGTGCCAGTTCTTTGTTGTGATACAGTAGGTTCTGGCTCCCCTGTGACCATGAATTGGAAGAGGTGGTTAGAAAATGGACAAATGGGTTAAATGGAAACCAAAGCAGCCTCTGGGCATTAAGGACTGCCCAAATAGAACTTTGTCTTCTTATCTAAGCTTAACTTCAAAGGACAACTGATTTATTTTTGTTGTCCTATTGATGTAGGTCACATCTGGTCATTCATTTGTTAAGACTTACAACAAAATCCAGTACCTCTTTCGTCATCTGCTTAATTTCTGTCAATTCCCTTTGAAGTGAGGACTGTTATTGTTTAGTATATTTAATACATACTTATTAGAAAAAAAACAAAAGTAGAGCAATCACAAATACAAAAAGACTTTTCATGAAGACCGATCTGAAACGCTTGATAGTTAACAAAACAGCATCAGAATAAAACAATACACAAATAAAAAAAAGATAATTTCTATAGACTGCTCTGTACAAACAAGATAAAAACAACCCCAGATATTATATTTGGAAGCTAATTTTACTGTATATATATATATGAATAGCCAGTGTTCTTTGATTGGCATCTCCTTGGTGACAAAATAATAAAATAAGCCAAATTCATTCAAAACAGATGCCATAATGTGTTTGTGTGTCCAAAGGACAGCACCTGTTTACAGTATAGTGTACCTGTCACTATACTGGGGCATTAGGACCCACATGGACCACAGGGTGAGCTCCCCCTGCTGGCCCCACTAACACCTCTTCCAGCAGCAACCTTAGTTTTTCCCAGGAGGTCTCCCATCCAGGTACTGACCAGGCTCACACCTGCCTAGCATCAGTGGGTTGCCAGTTGTGAGTTGCAGGGTGATATGGCTGCTGGCCTAGCATAGGAACAACAAATTGTATTAAAAATGAGTTAAAAATGTGTTTGTATTTTAAAGCAAGACTTGTAGTGCATACTTGCAGCCAATTAGGCACACAGAAAAACAACGTATTTTCCTCTCAATATGTAAGAGGTGAAAGAAACAGTAAAAGCAAAATGTTTTTAAAACAATTCCACAACAGTCAAATAAGAATGGCAGTCTTGTACTATCCAATTATGACATACTGTTATGGAACCTGTTACACTGTACCGATTAAACATTGATGTCATGAGGTCCTATTTTAAAGTCTCCTTCTTCACAACAGACAGTCAAAGACTTTCTGACTGCACTGTCTCAAGACATCTTGTACATCAGTGACCTTGGAATACACAGAATGGCTGGGATTGTAAATATCTACAAGTATGAGTACATTATGTTCCAGGGGGTTATTGAGAGATGACAAAAAGGCAAAGTTGAATAAAATAAGCAATTTTTATCCATAAATTAAATCTACACAAGGAACAAAATGCCTTTTTTGCATAACAATGGCTTTGCTCAAGAAATTGACATTGCTAATGCTTATTCTACTGTACTAAATTAAGATGTCACTTTTGTGCCTCATTTTCATATACAGTACTTAACTGTGGTGCTAATGTTTTTATGTTGTCAAAGATAACTTTAAGTGAAAAATAAAATGGGGGTGGCAAACATAGAACCAGCTACAGGGCAGGATTTGGCTGACTCTTGGGACATGAAATTCAACTTTGATACTGTATGTGAAAAGCGATCCACACTGGTAGAAGAACCAGACTAGACTTATTACATAAGTGCTTCTGAGCTGCAGGAATTTACACACAAAAGGGATCTGGGTGTGTATGTAGATTCTTCTATGTTCTTATCAAGTCAGCATGGGGAAGCAATGCAAACATTTTTGTATATCAAGTGCGGAATTTAAATCCAGGGATGTTGCAGAGTGCTTAAGCTCTACAATGCACTATTAAGACCTCATCAACAAATACAGTGTTAATGTTTGGTCACCTTACCACAGAAAAGATTTAGTCTTTAAATTTATTGAAAGAAGAGCAACACAAATGTTTCCTGGTCTCAGGGGACTGTCTTGAATAGACAGCTTGAGGGAGATATATCTCTTCAGTCTAGAACCGAGGAGACTGAGAGGAAATTTGAGACAGGTATGCCAAAATTAAAAAGGATATTAATAGGTTTAATCCATGGGGCTGCTTCACACTTAGTGGTGAAACGAGGACATGGAGTCACAACTGGAAACGGATCCCATTAATACGGATTTCCTAGTTTTAAAATAGAGACAGTTCTTTATTCAAAGAGTAGTAGTTCTCTGGAAAAGGCATCCCAGGCAGTTGGTTGAGCTAACCTCTGTGCACTTTTGGACTTAAGTGTCTGACAAAACTTTAGACTTACTAGATAAACAAAACAGCCAAAAGAGCAAGGTGGACTAATCCGCTCTTGTTTGCAGACCTTTCTGATTTCCTTATGTTCTAAATCACTCATTTCCTTTTCTTTGTTATGGAATAATAACCATGGGCAATCTCTATGTGTCCTATTAAACATTTTTTAACAAAAGTGTTAAGATGTTTTACATTTTCATTTTTTTGCCTTTTTGTGATTTACAAAGACATTCATATGTACAACACCTGCACAATTTTCAGTTATTTCACATATGTTTCCATAACCTTTCAAGATATACATTTTCAATATCTGTAGCAAAAAAAATATTCTGAACAACCACAATGACACAAAATGAAAAATGTGTATGAAAAATAACCAAATTAAATTTTGTTTTGGTTTTGAAAAGGATTATTAAATGGAGGAAATAGAGAAAATCATGACATTTCACAAAGAGAATGCAAACATCTCTCAGTCACCATGCATACTGTATGAGAATAATATGAAACCACTCAAAGACTGTATTCAGTTTTATTGAGCTGTATTCAGGGCATCTTCACTTACCTCATTGTGAATGAAGCATGAATGCACATGTCAATGATGTTTTGTTGACTTTCCTCACTTAAAAATAAAGAGGTACTAGCTAATACCAAAGCCTGTCATTTTGTATCATATATTAATTTTTAAGCTGCTGTCAAGTAACAAATATTAGTTATCAACATATTTAAAAAGCAGGTTTACAATACTTCAAATGGAAAGAAATGAAATTTCCCCCCCAAAAAAACCCATCCCCAATCAGATTACGCCTATGAAAAAGCTGTTTTTTTTAAGCTTGGACGCTTCACTATAGAAACTCTCACTCTGGCGTCTTACACATTCCCAAGGAGCTGTTCTTTCCATGACAACCTGACAGCTTATGTGACTGAGTGCAACAACTAAAAATACATTGCAAACAAAATCTGAGTGTGAAATGAGAAGGAAAAATAAGAAAGTGCAGAGCTATTTACATGCCACTCAACAGCTGTTTGTTAACACAATGAATACATTTTATTAAACAAAGATTTATAAAACAAAAATTTAAGAGCAAGGGGTCACAATTCTTCCAGACCCGAATAAATTTAATGTAAGGATATATTATTTACATGTCAATTGCAAATGATAATTATTGCAATGTTTTCAAAGCTTTCTCACGTGCTTAACAAATGCACTACTGCAAGCAGTCATCCATGATTTGCTCTTGCAGTGCATATGCAAATTAGGGTATGTAAACCAAAGAAGTAGTCTCCTAGTTAAAAGCAGTAATGTTATATGATGGAACAGGAGCCAGTTCTTAAATTTACACAAAAAACAAAAACCCAGACATTATGTGACATTTTTGTGAAGTCACAAATGCAACTCAAAGGTAAAGCGAAGAATGTGCATGCTCAATGCTCACTGGTGAGCCATATACCGAAAAATTATTTGCATGTTAGTTATGTCAATATGGAAGTCTTTCTTAGAAACAGACACCAAAAAAAACCAATAGTGGGGACTGCTTCAAGGAATGCTGAAGAAGACTTCTGGAGAGCTGGTGAGTGTCTTGACACCCATTCTAAAAAAGACTAACGAGAAGATCTTCATAATGAAATAGAGGATCATTTATATTTGGAAACGTGACCCTAAAGGACACCCACATGGCTTTTGAAAATGTAGGATGTGTTTAACTTTTTGCAGAGTAATTGTTGAACAAACAGCAGAAATGGACATATACAAAGCATCCTATAAGGAAAACCTAGATTTTCAGAAGGCTTTTGACTAAAGTCCTCCAAACTACAGGCATTAGGCTTTCAAGGTAATACATGTGTAAGGACTGAACGCCAGTGAACAACCAGGACCCTATGCAGCACATGTTGGTGCAAACAAATCCAAAAAGTACAGTCTGTGGGTCTGTACAGATCTGGGTCAAAAAAAGCATGGAAGGGGTTTGCCAACAGGCAAAAACCTCACTATAGCAAGAGACTCCAATACCAAGCAAAGGAATGTGGGAGATGTGAGGGTTTAAATAATGAAGGAGGCAGGTGTGATAGATTAACAAGGTGATGAGGTTCAATTAGTGGCAGGTGCCATGCATAGTTGTAACAGCATGTGTTTGGACTAAGAACTGGTTATTGGATAAAAAGCAGACAGCACAGATAAGGGTGAATGCTTCGAGTACAACAGGGCTCTGTATTAGTACCACTGATCTTCTTAATTTAAATCCATTATTCTTATATAGCTGGTAAACTGGTCAGGTGTGCAGATAATAACAAATTAGGAGGATTTTACAAACAATGTAAAAGCTGCAAAGGAGCTTTGCAAAGATATACAGGTAAAGAAAATCGAGACTGGGCAAATGTCTGGCAGATGGTGTTTAATGTAATTAAGTGCAGTGTATTATATGTAGCTAACAAACACAAAACCATAAGGTAGTAAATGGAGCTTGAACAGGGAGTACTTATAAATAGGCTTAGATGTTTATGTGGACATACTATGTAACTTCTAGACAGTATGTGGAAGCAAATAAAAACAAAATATTGGGATATTTAGTTAAAAGTGTAGAATTTAAATAAAGGAAAGTCATGCTAAATTTAAACATGCTAAAAATGTAGTAGTAAGTCCGAAAAGAAAATATATTTTTTGTCATAATCTTATAAAAAAGGATATTGCAGCTTTGTAATAGCAGTCCGGCTGCTTGGGTGGGGAGATGTTGTTACCCCACACAACATTCAATCCTCTCTGCTGAAAGCAGGGATTTTTGCCCTCCACACCAGGCACGTCTGCTGCCAGTGACCCTTCCCACAGCCTTATGCACACACACACTCGCGGTGGCACAAGGGCCACAGAGGGCATTGGCACTGGTGATCTTTCTGCTTGTTTGGGAGGAGCCCTCTGGCACCTCTCCTGGCAGTGCTCCCACAGGTGTGTGGCCAGAGTGGTCACAGCATCCTTCAGCCCTTCAGACAGCCCTGCTCAGAACAAGGAACAGAGTACCAAGTCCCCCATTTACGTTTGATGGCCAGAGTGTTGAATTGTACTGCATATGAGTGGGTTGGCATGTCTCCCTGCTTGAGGCGGAAGACTTTGTGAGTTGGCTCTGTGACTCGGCCTGGTGCATCAAACATCAGGCCTAATCCCTTTGTGAATAGGGAATAATCATGCTAGAGCTTCCGCGGACAGCAGGGAGATAATATATGTCACGGATGCCTGGTCTGGCAAAAATCAATGCCACATGGGGTCAGAAACCCCTTGCAGCCATCTGGGTTTCCTGAGTATGGAAGAGGGGGTCATATCTGGGGTTCTGCCACATGGGGCCCTGGCATCGGAACTGGTACTGGAGGAGGAGTAGGGACATGCGCACAAACTGTAGCATGAGTCTGACTGGAATGGGCTGCCGGACCTGGGAGTGATGCGGGAACTGCAATGCTGGTGATGCTCACGATGGGGAAACTCCAAGTCCGATGGCTTGATGATCCAATCTTCTTCCATCTCTACTCAGGCCCATTCAGCGGCTTGCTGTTTAACCTCAAAGAGTAAGCATTACACCTCTCTCCCACAGAGCTGTCCTGATGCCGTGCACCTAGTTCCAGGTGGCGGTGCCTTCTAGGTCTAGGGGTTGAGGTGGTGTGTCATTGTCCCTGGCTCTCTGGCTGAGAGGAAGCCTTCACTGGTGGGAACTGCTGATTGGCTGCCCGCCTGGCTCTGGAAGGGCCCTGGGCATTGAGTGTGATTGGAAGAGACTGCAGGGCTCACGTTTGACGATGCACTGGTTGTCCTACAGAGCTGCTGTGGGCGCAGTTGCTGCTGATTCCGCCTGCAATGAGATGGGCATGACGGGTTCTCTGGTGGAGGAGGAGTCCAGTTGATGGAGGTCCAGTTGGGCTTGGGATTCCCAGAAGAAATCCAGCCCCAGGATGCATGTCCCCTGGATGGTTGCTTCCAACTCAGACCAGTATCTTGAATTGCTAGTTCCCTGCTACTAGGACCGCAGTGGTCCACCCATTCATGGGGGTCTCTTCTCCTGTGGCTGTACTCAGTTTCAGGTTGGGGGGTTACAGCTGGACATCTGGAAGAAGTAGGTCAGGGTGGATGAAAGTGACCATCAACCAGGACTGAAGCTGGTACGTAAATTGTTAGTTATTTTTAACCTGGACTGGTGTTCTGCCTTTCTAAATATTTGAAAAATCTCACTCTGAGATTTCAGAGTCTCCCTGTGCAAATGAATCATGAGGGTCTAATCAGACACCCTCCTTCTGTATCAGGTGCACCTTATCCCTTAGTTTTATTGTGTAAATGTCTCATTGCAGTCCCCTTGTGGCTCCAGTCTCTTTGTGAAACAAAATCTTTTTGGAAGTCTGATTTCAGAAGAAAGCTGACCCTAACTCTAAGTCAGTACTCATTAATGTAAAATTCTTCTACACAAGTGTTATTTTTTAGGAAAAAATTAATATTACTGTGAATGTTTGTCTCTGTTTGGAGTTCTGGTTGTATTTTTACTGTGTTAATTAAGAATGTTTCACCTGTAATTCCAATTGAAATCAAACTTACACTTTTGAATTTTTGTTAAAAAATGTGGGAATGGGCACAGTGCTAAGTATTGTGTAAAACCTTCTTTAAAACCTCTTGAATAGTGTGAAATAAATCTTATTGGAAGTATAGTTTTGGAAGAAAGCTAACCCTAACCCTGGCTCAGTATTTATTAAAATAGAAATCGTCTACACAAAGGTACTGTATGTATGTAAGAAGTTAAGCTCACTATCAGTTGTGGACTCTATTAAGAGATGATTTGGGGTTTCATTTTAACAGTTAAGACTGTGTCAGATGTAGTTTGGTTTTAAGATGAAATCCATACTGAGGTCAAATACTGAGGTCCTTTGGACAAATTGCTAGTGATGAGCACAATACAAATTTTATGTACAATATACAGTATGATCTCAAAAAAGTCAATGTAGAAATTAGTGAATATAAAATACTTCATTAAAAGTATGAGAATAATATAAAAAATCTTATATGACATCTAATTTTAGAAGAAAGCTCACCCTTACCACTGGAGCTTATTAATATAGAAGTCGGCTATAAAAAAGGTAGGTACAAAGAAAAAGTTAATCTTACTTTCAAAAATTGACTCTGTGTACAGTTCTGGTTATGTTTTCACTGAGTTAATTAAGACTGTGTCAGCTATTGTTCTGGTTTAAGAGCAATGACTTTTGAGGTCATTTGAATGAATTCTTTCTGATTGGCACATTAAAGGTATAAGGAATACAGTATACAGTATGGGCTAGAAAAAAATTGAATTCAGCACTAATTAAACATTTAAACCTATTTAAAAACTTAGGAATAATGTGAAGAAAAATCTTACGTGAGGTCTTTTTTTAGCTAACCCTAACTCAGGGCTTATTAAAATAGAAATCTTTCTATCATTTTTTGTATAGAAGTTCAAAAATATTAATGTTAAATGCATTGATGTAACCTTTTTAAATACAATGTCATAGAAAGAAAGATAATTGTCCTCTGAGTATAACAGTACATGTTTTTAAATTAAAAAAAATAATCTTTTCTTATCCATTTGGAACACCCATTGATTTTACTGTGCTGTATATTATAGTTTGTAAAATTTTGGTTCCATTTGTACTGTGATTATTTAGACTTTTTACACCCTCGAAGAACGCTCCACAGCCGAAACATTGTGTTTCCTTTCTTCTCTTTTCGGCATGGAATAAACCTTTACTTGTTCCTTTGCAGCCTACGCATGCTGATGCAGCTACCTACTTGTACTACTTATTTAGACTTTGTCAGCTTTGTTGAGTTCTATTTTAAGAGGAAAGTCATACTTTTGAAGTCGTTTGGACAAATTGTCACTAATGTGCATATATATTAACTTTATGCGCAATATACAGTCTAGAAAAAAGTGAATGTAGCAATAAGTGTGTATTAAAACTTTCGTTAAAAGAATGGGAATAATGTAAAAAACTGTGTACAGTTGAGATTATGTTTTCTTTCTTAAATGTGAATAATGTAAAAAAATCTTATTGGATGTCTAATTTAAGAAGGATGCTAATCCCAACCCTAACTTGTGGCTTTCTAATGTAAGAATATTAAAAATTAGTGTATATATTAGGAAAATATTTATCAGAAAGTTTGTCTCTATTTTGGTTTTCTTTTTACTAGGTTAATTAAAAATGTTTCAGTGGTACTTTGGGCAAATATTCAAAATTCTCATAGGCACTAACTCTGTGGTCTTCATCGTCTTCTTCAGTGAAAGACAATGTCCCAGGTGGAAACTACTGCAGCAAATGGCTTTACACTCAAATTCAGCAGCTGAGGTAGGTTGGAGACAGGAGTTATAGGACATATTTCTTTTGTGTATTTTTTAGAAGTTAAGTGTTCTTTGCAGTACTATATACAGTATGTCTCTGGTGATTTTTGTCATTCCTCCACAGAACTCAGGCAAATGAAAGGAGGCCAACAATGTCATCCAGACCTTTTTTTAAATACACCATCACAATCCATCACAATAAGGCTGTGTAGCTTGTTCCTCACTTCCACAACAAGTGCTTACAAGTACTACTTGCATTTTATACTACACATCACAATATGTTCTGGATGTTTAAGGAGCTTCTTACAGGTTTGGGAACATCGTAGAAAAACATACAATAAAAGCAGTGTATAATGAACAAAATTTAAAGCAGTTGGGTGATAAAGAGAGGAGAAATGGCAATAATAATGATCAAAAACTTTTTATAAAACCCTTTAAAAAGTTTCTTCTCAAAGCACACTACAAGAATAGTAAAAAAAGACAGTTAAAACAAAAGACACAATAACAAAGACAGGAAATAATATAAAGTAATTTGCACAATTAAACAAGAGAGTTTAGAATGCAGTAGAGAATGTAGGGGGAAACACAGATAATAAATAATTTAAGCGTTTCAAAAAATAAACAAAATTGAGTCTGGATTTGAATGTGCCCAGGGAAGGTGACTCTCTGATATCCTTGTGAATAGAATTCCAGAACTGTGTGGTGTAACAAGAGAAGGTCTTGTCACCCACAGAGTGTAGGCAAGTTTGGAGGACAAACAACGAGGAGACCAGAATCAGACTAACACAGGTTGCGAGGTGGGGAGTTGAAAATAATAAGTCAGACAGGTACTAAGGTGCCAAGCCATACAGAGCGTTATACTGTAGGTGAGAATGAGGATTTTGAAGTCGGAATGAAACCTGATAGGAAGACAGAGCAAAGATTCCAGGACAGGAGTAATGTGATTACCTGCACGTGACCTGGTTAGGATTCTGGCTGCGGAATTCTTGACACTAAGGTTTGTTTAGTCTCTGTTACAATCTGAGACAACATAAGACATAGTTTTCACCATATTTTGCACAGGTGAGTCAGACATCAAGCCTGGATCAAATTTCACCCCAAGTTCTTCAGTTTAGATTAAAATTCAAATACAGTGCCATCCACAGATAGGATTGCTGCACTGACTTTAGATAATTGATGTTAGGGGCCAAGAAGCATGACTTCATTCTTATTGCAGTTCAAATACTGCCAGTACACATGTCACCCTGCAACTCATATCTGATAACCCACTGAAGTTAAGCAGGTGTGGACCTGGTCTGTACCTGTATGGGAGACCTAGGAAAAAACAATGTTGCTGCTGGAAGAGGTGTTAGTAGGCCAGCAGGGGGTGTTCACCCTGTGGTCTACAGTATGTGGGTCCTAATAACCCAATATAGTGATGGGGACACTATACTGTAAAAAGGCACTGTCCTTCGGCTGAGACGTAAAACCGAGGTCTTGACTCTCTGTGGTCATTAAAAATCCCAGGGAGTTTCTTGAAAAGAGTTACCCTGGCCTCCTGGTCAATTTTCCCATTTGGCCTTTATCAATCATGGCCTCTTAATAATCCCCATCTATGAATCACCCTGTGAGCATTCTGGCACACTATGGCATCCAGGTACTGTAGGTGCTGCACAATGGTTGTGGAGGAGGAGAGTATTCCATATCCTGTGTGATTGGAGTGTCCAGAAAAACACTATATACAGTAAGTGTAAGAAGAACACTTATTAAATGAAGAAAATTGAGTCATCCACAATTTTATGCCAGAGATGTAATTACAGAGTGCACAATAGGTTACTTTAGATTTAGTAGTAATGTAGATTTGAGATGTATTTTTGAGACCATGTTATTTTAATAACTGACCAAGTGAGAACATGTCAATGTTGAATAGTAGGGGGCACAGTAATGAATCCTGAGGAACACCAGACTTAACAAACCCAACTTCAGCACTGAAACCCCCAAGGGAGACAAAGTGTTAACGATCAGTAAGGTAAGAATTGAACCATTTAAGAGCAAAGTCAGAAACTCTGAACACAGTCTCAAGACGTCTAAATAAGATGACATGATGGTGTCAAAAGCAGCATTGAGGTAAAGGAGAGTAAGGATTGAAAGAGAAATCAGCAGCCATAAGAAGATTGTTAGTAACTTTAACAAGGACAGTTTTTGTGCTGCTTAATGGTCTGAAACCAGACTGGAGGGGTTTGAAGAGATTGTTTGCAATTAGATGGTTGTTAAATTGTTCCAGCACATTCTAAAATTTTTGCAATATAAGGTAGGTTGGATTTAGGGTGACAATTGCTTAGATTGTCCATATTTGTTTTTTTAGGCACAGAGGTAACTGCAGGTGTTTTTAAGGCTGTTGGTACTACTCCAGTGCTCAAGGACTCCTGGCATTTATTAAAATGTAAAAAACGTAAATGTAAAAATGTGAAGAGTAAGAAACTCTAAGAAAGTGTTGCAAAGTTGGGATGACACAGTAATGGGGTGGAGCAGTTTGTATTGAGCAGTTTATTAATGGTGAAGAACAGGTATCTAGGATTGTTATGGTTGTTCTCAATGATGTGGGAAAGGGAGCTGGATCTAGCAGATTTTTTTGCATCCTTATATTTAATCAAGTGCTCCTTCCAATACTGAAGATATACATTCAAGCCACAAAGACACCACTGTAGTGATGTGAGGGTTTTCATTTAATTTTAAAATATCCATAATAAAACACTGTTTTTCTATAATGGTGACGTATTTCTTTTTTTTTCTTCGTTGGTCATTTTTTTTTTGTGGTTTAGTGTGATATTATTTAAATGGATCTTTTTTTCCAAAATCGTTAAACATGCGTCTTAAGAATTTATAACTGCTGTCACCTTGATTATGAAAAATATATTTTTCTTATGTTGAAAATTAAATATGTAATTTCCATTTTAAATAAGTTGCACGTTATTTGTGATTGTAAAGCAACGAAGAGCAAATTTAGTGAGAGGAACACATTTCAAATCCGACCTCTCGTTACAGGCGTTAGACTGCCCTCTGGTGCAAATTTCATCATCCAACTCTTACTTTCGGAGAAGGTTTTACTTCCTGTGCTTTAAAGATGGCGGTGAAAAGTGTAGTGTTGTGGTTGTTATAGGAGATAATACTTCTAAGGCGAAAAGGGTCTCTGGTCAATATTTCTGCAAGTACGTTCAATATTATTACAATTTTGTTTCTTTAGCGTTTCTCAGTTAAAGGATTTTAACGAAAACCGTCAAGAATTAAAAATGTGCTGCCTTGTTTTGTAACAGTTTGCTACGTTTGCTTTGTGATGATAATCTCCACTGTTACTATTATTATTGTTGTTGCTGTTGTAAATTAAACTTACATAGCCAGAATGCTCTGTAGGTTGCTATGATTTATTTTATTGTGAAAGTATAAATAAAACTTATGTAAATACCGCGATTGGATCTCTTATCAGTCTATCATGGATAAAAATAAAAAAAAACTTAGCAGACACATGACTGGGACTAACCGATCAAAATAGTACTTAACTATGATCATGTATATTAAACAAAGGATATTCTTGTCCGTTCATAACTTATAATGTTAATTTCGCTTGTGCGACATCCTTTTGTAATCGGTAACGTTTCGTTTGTAGTTTAAGACCACGTTTGATTATTTTTATTTCCAGGTTTACCACTACAGTACAAGCCGCCCCTCAAGCCTCAGTTCATATAAAAGAGCTTAAACACCTCTTTGTATTTCACTGCGTTGCCTTGTTATAGTGTCTTGCTTGACTGTGGTCACAGTCCTAAATGATTAATGTTTTGGCACATACTGTACGTGCTCCATGCAACCATAGTCTCATGGTAATGTAGTGAAAAATCCAATGTGGAAAATATTGAAAATATTTTATTTTAGGTCACTTTGCCAATGTTGATGTATCTCGACCAAGATCTTTATTACACTTATATAGTATATAGTTCATGTATTTATATAAATATTATTCTCAGGATATTAAGTTTTTTTTTTTTAAAAGTAAACTAAAAAAATAACTCAGGTAAAAATCTGCCAAGCTGTAAATTCAGTTCATTTTCTCTTTCTGAGCATGCAACTCTGCATATCATACATTTACTACAGAAGATGCTTAAGTGTTTACACAGGTGCAATTTCAAGAATGAGCTTTTTAGAACAAACAGGAAATGATAAACTGATTAAGAAGTAGCTGTTTCCCTTCTTCTTTCACATTTCATGTAGGGTGTTAATGTTGAACTTGGGAAGCCATGAGTAGCAGAAGGAAGAGAGCACCTCCTGTGAGGGTGGACGAGGAGGCCAAGAAGAAGCTCAGTTGGAGCATGCATGAGGACCTAAGGAAGGAAGATGTGATTATAGAGGATGTCGGTATTCCACACACAGGTTGCTCGATTACTCCTCCTACTGCTGTTGGTGAAGAGTATTTAGAGGAAGCCTGCAGTGCTGTGGGCCAGAGATTCCCTGGCTCAGACAGGCTATGTGCACCAGGAGAAGAGCCCACATGCTCTTCATCAGATATTCCCACTCCTTTAACACTAAAGGTCCTGCCTTCTTCTGATTTGGACCCATTCTGGAAGGCTCTGATTGGAGAGTTTAGCCTTCACTCAAAGCAGTTTTCCTTCGATATTCAGAGCAGGACTTTCACTCTTCAGAGGAGCAATGGCCAGCTGGGTGTGTCTCTCCCGAAGGAGGGTGAAAGTGAGGGCCCAGAGGAGCCTGGCTGCAGCAGTGAGCAGGCATGCCCAGTCGAGTGCTCTCTAAGTGGGGCTCTGCTGGAAGACTTGGCGTGGCTGCAGAAGAGAAGAGTTATTCAGCTCTGCCACATGCAGACAGACGTCTTTGATTGTGTGAAGGTATGCACTACCACCAAAAACAATAATAATAATAGCAGTAGTAATATTAACTGGAAACAAACAGTTAAATATTTTTTAATACACTTTTTAAAAAATATTTAAGTTAGTGCTCTGTGGCATTTTTTTATTCAAGTTGTGCTTTAACATTTTAATTATATTTTGTAACTGCAAAATTAACAACACATTTACAGGTCTCCAATGACTGGTCCTGGTGAGTACCTGCCCAGTTAGTCTTACAGGTCACACTAATTACCTGGTATTTAGAGATTAGGCAGACTTGGTAGTTATTGATCAATTAACCAAGTAATTTGTTTAATGAAGGGTGCTCTGGTCTTCAAGTGCAGAAGGGTCTTCTGAGTTACATAATTTAACAGTTGTTTAACAGATCAATTAAGTTATTCCAGATATTTTAAAATGATGATTTTAAGGCTGCTTACAAAACTATTGTATATTGGTGCACTAGGAGCAGCATTGGACTATAATTAAATGGGAGTATGGACAACTATAATGGTATAAAAGTGTTAAAAAGATTCAAGTTTTTCATTTGAGGGAAGTAAAAATGAAAACGGAGGCATTCATTTCTCATTTTCCATTTTCTTTTTTCAAATGAAGAGACTTAACATGTTCTACTAAAATTAGACAAAAAATAATTATTCTCAAAGATGTCTTGAATGGAATGCAGAACTCAAGTTTAATGTTAGATCTCTAAAAGATGTCTTGTGTGATGTAAACCATCTTGTCTGTTCTGTAAAATGGGTTTTGTTTATTGTTTATTGGTGGAAAGTTGGGCATATTCATCTTGGAAGCTGGACTAGGAAAGCCAGAGTTCCTGAGTGAAGGAAATGGCCGAATAAGAAAAGCAAACCAGCTTATCCAGAAGCTGATGGAGCTCTTCTATGACTTCATAATTCCAGGTAAATTATGACCCATAAAAAGGAACATGAAAAGCTGTACATTTGTATAGAAAAATATTTATTGTTGGGTTTTTTTTTTAATCACCACTAAGATTTAGGTTAAAGGTGAGGCAACTCCTTTAAATGGATTGAGGCTGCCATAAGCAGTCAGAAAATATTTTTGTCAAGGTCTAATGGCTTTAGTCCGTACACGAAAAAGACGCTTGACCTCTTTTAGTCCAAAAAGTGCAAATTTCATTCACTGACTTAAGCCAACATTCCCTAAATAGTAGCCAATTTGGATGGGTTTCAGTGAGCCAGGGTATCCTTAGCAACCCCTGTGAACTGCCAGGTATCTGCATACTGCAATATTATCAGTGGGACACACTACATTGTTCCAGTCAGTGCTCATCGCACATCGCTCTGACATTGAAGGTTTCTAAAAGTCTGTCCTTATTCTTCTTGTGCTTGCATAAGTGACATAATGAAGATGTTTTAACGTTCTCTCATCATAAGTAGGAGTTAAAAAGATTATTTAAAGATAATGCCTGTTCTGTTTATAGAGTGGGGTGGGAATGAAGAAGAGGATCCTGACACTGATCTTGAGCGCCAGAATATTGAAGAACTTTATGATCATGTCAGACACTTCGACCTGAATGAAGGCCATGTTATGAGAGATGACATTCAGCATCCAGCACTGATCCCTGTACTAAGACCTTACCAGTGCCAAGCTGTCAACTGGATGCTGAAAAGAGAGAAATATAAACTTGATGTGTTACAAGGTATGTGCTTGCTACCTGTAAATAGTCCTGTTTTCTACAATGTACAATTAATTTGTTTTGTGTTGTTAAATGAAAATATTGGCGAGTCTGAGCTGGATTAACTGAAAATCTAGTTATTCCTTGAATTAGACATCCATGTTCAATCTTCTTCATATTCTGTCATTTTATTGCCAGTGATAGAAAACCACATACTCTATGCTTACATTTTGCTGTACAGTATATTAAATACAGAGCACATTAGTGAAGAAGAGGAATAATAACTTATATGTTATATATAATATAATAATAATGGGTCGTTGCATTTTCACATATTATGCACTCAAGAATGTGACTAAATCCAAAATGAATTTCATTCAAAACATTGGATCTGACCTCATCAACGCCTCCAGCCATAGGATTGGATAATTATCAAAATTATCTCTGACTGAAAGGAGAGATACAGCTATGTTGTCATGTAGATGCATCATGTAGTGTGATGGTGTGAACCATGAAATCATTTAGGGTCACTGGTGAATGTTTCCTGTGCAGAGAACTGATCTGGAATAATTTCTTTAACATGTTAAAGTTAAATTAAAGCAGATTCTCTAAAGTATTAATAGAAATCGGGACCCCAGTTTCAGGATCCACTGTTTTAGTCTTAAGGGTTGTTATTATGGATTAATGAGTTTTTCTGCTCTGGTGAAAAAAATTGAAAGAATTGAAAGAATTGTGCTTAGTCAGGCATAACTATTAAGCAGCTGCTAGTGTGCTAAACCAAAAAATCATTTTATTTAAATGAAAACATTAATTTATTTTCATTGTAAATAATAAAACAATGTTTTAATTTCAGAAAAGTCTCTACATTTCTTATGGCGAGATGTAGTGACGATTTGTGGGAAGACACTGTACTATAACCCCTACACAGGCTGGTAAGACACAGTATTCAGTTTCTTGGGGAAGTAATATGAGATGTCATATGTAATCTATGTGTGGTTTGAGGATATAAAAACTAAGATTAGTTAAACACCGTATTTTATTTCTGTTGCAATTAAAAACATTTACATGTATAGTACAATTGTGGCTCAAAGAGTTTCACGAGGTTTATAGTTCTAGGCTCAACCCAGAGTGCAGGATGTTCCCTGAAGCCTAGATGTCACTGTTTTAGATTCAGACAATGCCCCCACTCAAAGTGTGGCCAGGAGTATTAAGTTGTTCTAAAAATGTATCTTTATGTATTAATATACAGTATGTAAATAATTTGTACATATGTAAAAATTTATCTGATGTAAAAATGGCCCTTGTCTTGGCTGGTGAGGATGAAATCTTTCTTTGGGAACAGTCTAGATGCCTTTGCAATGATGAAACTTGAATGAGAGAAATCCTTCAGTCACTTTTGGCTTGGATGCTGGGCTCCTAGTATGGTTGTACTCTTCTTGTCCTTAGTCTGATGCTGGGCTTTGCTGAGCGCTTCTTTGTTGCAGCCTGATACGCGAGTTCCCGCTTGCTGGTGGTGACTGGCCTGGTGGAATCCTGGCTGATGAGATGGGCCTGGGGAAGACAGTGGAGGTCCTGGCTCTCATTCTGTGCCACACCCGCGAGGGCTTGAGCCAGCACGGTCTTCTACTACCTGAGGTACTCTCAGTTTATGGGCTGTAGAGGCTGGAGACAGCCCAGAGAGCACGGTCAGGTTACAGCTGCAGATAAGAAGTTTTGCATTCCTGTGAAGGTTATACAGCTTAAGTTTAATAAGGCTACTCTAATAAGGACTCTAATCACAGATAGAATCCTGCACAATTGACATATGAATGGGAGCAAGCTTGCTGCTCTGAAATTTAGTTAAAATTCTGGTTTTACAGTGGAACAGATCTAATAGGGCACTGTTTGTTAAAAAAATAAAGTACTGTACTTTATAAATTACTTATAAATTTAATTAATGGAAATGTTGAAAATATTAATTTAATGGAGTAGCACAAATGCAAGTGTAAAAATGTTACTGCCAGTCTGAATCAGTTATTATGCTAGCATGGTTTAAAGAAATGGAATGATCAGGATACTAACTGGTAAACAGATGAGAACTTTTGTTTATTGCTTATTTTCATTAGCCTTATGTATAGGACGGAGCGGTGGCCCTTAACCCCAGCTGCTCCAGGGGCACTGTACAATGGCTGACCCTGCGCTCTGACCCCAAGCTTCTCTCCCTGTCTGTGTCTCATGGAGAGCAAGCTGGGGTATGCGAAAAGACAAATTCCTAATGCAAGAAATTGTATAGGGCTAATAAAGTGATGATGTTATGTTATACAAACAAATACGTGGTTATGGAGGACGTCATGGAGTGTGTATTTTACTTCAATTGTTAATTGAGTTGCTTACATAAAAGATAAGAAAAACACTTTGACTTCGCGAACAACTCTAATTTGTCTGTTTGTCTAATGTTTATATAGTAATAAGAATAATATAATAATAATATATTGTCTAATATTTATAATATTTAGTCTAATATAATTTGTCTAATATTGTCTAATGTTTTTGTGTCTATGTATTTTCTAGGGAAGATCGGTAAATTATTTCGTCCCTCCTCCTCCAATAGACAGAAAGAAAAAAGAGTGTGATATTAAACCCAAAGAAAAGGTCTCCTATCCAAGTAAGCACAGAAAATGTATTAAAATACAAATCTATGGTTTGTAACATAAGTATTATGACGAGACATACTTTTCAAATATCCCCTATTAATCCCCAAATAATGGCAGGTACTTAAAGTGCATCACCGATTAAACAATGAAATTCTCTTATAGGTTGTTTTATGAATTCCCCTTTGTGCAGAATGAGTAACCTTTTCTCAATCGCTGTTAGGCAGCATCCAGAAATCTTGCAAACATTTTAACATCTCTATCATCTTGAAAACATCTTTCTTTACATCTCCATTTGATTTTGTGGTGTTCTGTGCCTGTAGCTCTGCGGGAGATGCTTCTCACTGCCATCAAGGAGATGAAGGTTGGAAAAGGGGCCTCGGTCAATGCTATTTTCACTTATATCCGAGCTACATATCGGTATGACCTGCAGAGAAACCGCCGTCTCATCAAGAAGACCCTGACCAAGCTGATTGGGGAGGAAGTGGTGGAGCAGGTGAAAGGCAGAGGGCTGGCAGGGTCCTTCAGGCTTGGGAAAAACTACAAAGAAGCCAAAAGGAGCAAAGGGGCTGCAAAGCCTGTGAGTTATTTTGGGTTTTGAGAGGGAAACAACATTCAATTTATATCTTAATTTATGTAAAAACACAAGTTTTGTCCCAGCAGAAAACATTTATTAGCTGTTGTGTTCAATTTTAGCATTTCTTCTTCATTTTATTTCTTGGGGCTCCATAAAGAAGGGCTTTGAATGTTTTACATACTGTGACATTTTATAGCCTGCCTTAACCTGTTTCCCTATGTCGGGTGATAGAGTGTTACTTTTGGGAAAAGTAAGAACTCTAGGACAAAAGAATATATTATTTTCTAGAGGTTCTAATGATTTCATTCTGTCATAATATTATTTAAAACTTTTTCAGAATTCTGACCTTTCCCTAAGTAGCCCTGGCAGTCGCTCTCGCAGAACTCGGAAGTCTTCAAGTGAGGTGAGCTCAGAAAACATGGAGACACCTCTTCATGGGGATGCCTTGGAAATCAACCCCTCTGTAAGCGCCTCACTGGAGGAGCACAACTACTGTGGTCTAAACAAAGAGGGGGCTGTTGAACCCAGCCCCTCAGAAGATGTGCCTGAATGCAAAACCCAGCTTATACAGTCTGTCAACAGACATGACAGCCCTGTCACAGATGATGAAGAGGCCCAGAATAGCTGTCTGCAGAACATGACACATGAAAAATGTGACTCCACAGTAAAGAAAGAAAGCAGCTCAGACTGCGTACAATCAGATTCTCTATGTGGCTCCAAAGCACCTTTTCCTGTTGTATCCTCCACAGTTCTTCCCTTTAACACATCCAATTATCGCTTTGAGTGCATCTGCGGGGAGCTGGGCCTGATTGATTACAAGGCCCGAGTGCAATGTCTGAACTGTTTTCTGTGGCAGCATGCAGAGTGTGTCAACTACAAGGAAGCGAACCTGGGCACAACCCCTTTCTACTGCCCTCACTGCCTGGTTGCTATGACACCAGTGCCCACAGGGGCAACATTAATCATCTCACCTAGCTCTATCTGCCACCAGTGGGTTGATGAGATTAACCGCCATGTGAGGTCATCTTCTCTGAGAGTCCTGGTAAGGTCTTTATGAATGAATCTTTATCTTTATTTTTCTCTTTCTATTTATTTTGGCCCCTCTCAGAATAAGAATACACCAAGAACCAAAGAAAAGGGTCTTCTCTATTTTCTGCAAGTTTTTATTTTTATTGAAGCCATAGCTTAAATTGCCACATTTTTGTTTTCATTAGAATATTTTAATTTGGTGGGCTGTTGGTTGGAACTTTGTTTCCAGCTCACATTATTTTAGAATCTTGTTTTGTAAATCATTCTCATGCATTTTTATACAAGAATGGATTGTTTTTTCTTCAGTTTGCTTTAGCTAGGGTTTGTAATAATAAAAAATAAAATACTTTAAAGCTACTTGAAAATAAAAGGGAGAACAATAGGACACCGAGTTGGAGATTATCTCAAGGACTTGCACACTTTTCTGTTGTTCCACTTCAATTTGAGATGGATATAAATATTCTTTTTCTGTTTACATGAAGTTCAGGTTGAAAACAAAGGTCTCCACCTTGAAATGTCACCCAGATTCAGAATAAAGGTGTGCAGGCGTTGCTGAGATGTCATTAGTGTGACAGATGAAGAAGGCAATAAAGGGCTTGAAACACAGTGTTCTATTTTAGGTTTTGGTCCTTGTGGCATCCTGCATACTAATGACATTCTATGATGCAGAGCATTGAGCCATTACAAACAAGCTCAGTGCAGGTTCTACTCATTTATTCCAGGAGACAGGTTTAAACGTGTCATATTAAAACTGTTGCGGTGTGAGAAATAAAAAAGTAGAAATTGCAGCATGTTAAAAGAGCATTTTTCACTGTCTAATAAGCACGCCCTTGAGATTGATTCATCAAAAGCTTCAACCCAGTGCTGCTGAAATTTTAATTTTTCTGGATGAGTTCACTAAACCATCAAAGATTACTGGGACACACTTAAGTAAAAGCATTTTAGGTGCCTGCTTCCCTAGCTGCATGCTGAGCAATAAAAAGCTAAGTAATCAATGTGTATTTGAAACATAAGTGTTTGTAACTCATTTGAATTTCATCAAAAATTGGATGGCAGAGGAAAAGGGCTTTGATGAAAGGAGGGTGACTATGCTTCTCCAATCTTCCATAGACTACCGTTGCAAACAGTTGCCACAGAAACAGATGCCAATACTGTCAAAGTCATTCACTGTGCACTGTGGTTCTGAGACTTTTTTTTCTGATAACCTTGAAAACTGGCTATTTCTGTCTTTTTAGAGTATGCTCTCCACTTCTTAGTAGTTTCTCTTTTGTTGTGTGTGCTAATGATTTATTTTGTCACGTAGTGTAATAATGGAGTAAGAAAACGAGAGCAAAAGTACAGTGAATGCCTCTGCCTTGCTTCAGGTTTACCAAGGAGTAAAGAAACATGGTTTCATTCAACCTCACGTACTGGCTGAGCAAGATGTGGTCATCACCACTTATGATGTCCTGCGCACTGAGCTCAATTACGTCGACATTCCTCACAGCAACAGCGAAGATGGCCGCCGTTTCCGTAACCAGAAGCGCTACATGGCTGTTCCCAGCCCCCTGGTGGCTGTGGAGTGGTGGAGGGTCTGCCTGGATGAAGCTCAGATGGTGGAGTGCACCACTGCCAAGGTAGGGGCTGCCAGGGGCTGTCCAGGTATGGCATTTCTATAGACAAATATTGGCTTCCAGTGCTGCAGTAGCTTTATGTGTTCTTCTATTACTGACCTCAGACATTAATCCTAATTGACAACAAGCACAGCTGACCAAAGCTAACCAAATAAAATGGTGACAACATTGCAAAAGATTTTTAGAAATATTGTAACAACAGAATGAGATATAACATTGTATCAGTGCAAATTTGTAAACATTGCAAAGCACCAGTGGAAAAAAACATTGAAAACCAAACAGTCACATTATTTTACCAATGCAGCATTGCACCTGAAGCATGAGCCTGAAACTCCAGGGCCTGTTGCAAAATGATTGAGCAGTGTAAAGGAACTGTCTTATAACCACGTTACAGTATAGAGTGGTTTCAAATAACAAAATGCAAGAATGAAAAGTTGTCTTTGGTGTTGGTGTTGTCTTTAATTTAAATAAAAAAAACATTTTATTGATGAGCGTGAGATAAAATTACAGAGGCATTCCCCAGAACTGCTTTTTAACTGGTCTTGGAGGATATAACAAAATCCTGAACTAAATTACTTTCTTTATAGTCTTTGACCTTGACTTTTTAAATTCATTCAGATGAGAAACATGGTAAAGATTGAATAACCAGACTAAAGATTAAAAAATAGTTATAAAAAGAAGCAGTCACAGTTAAATCATTGATCACTGTGATCATCCATAAACAAAACAGCAAAACAGAGTATAGGAAGAAACTATAGCATTACTGTAATTAACAGTACAATATAATATAATTATTGATTTAACATATTAAAATATATTTTAAACAGACAAGCAGTAGGTAGTGCATTGACGATAGGACAGAGACATATAATACTTAAGACTAAATTCCTTCTCTTTATATTCATGTAAAGGCTGTTACTGTTGAGATCAGTCCCAATTAAATTACATGGAGGTTTTTCCTATATCCTGTCACAATCCCCGCATCCTCTCACTTCCACTCGCCTCGGATTGTCCACTCCTCTTAATTTGTTTGCCATGGTTTTTTAGCTAATATATTTTTTTAGCTCAGCTCCATAAGAACTGATTATAAAATATGCATGGAAGACAAACTGATGTTTGATATGAATTTAAGTCTTTAGCTGTGTGTTTTTGCAGGCAGCAGAAATGGCTCTGAGGCTGAGTTCCATCAACCGCTGGTGCGTTAGTGGTACTCCTGTACAGAGAGGCCTAGAAGGTGAGCCCTGGAACTTCACAGCACCTTTGAAGTTCAAACTGATACTCAGCAAAGTTAGCAGCTACAGAGATTAGATTATTTGTTTTGCTTGTTTGTAGTTATAAGAATACCCAATGATTTTTACAGAGACACAGTCGACACAATCCCAATTTGAATGAGTTATTTTGTAGTTCATAATGAGACTTGGGATAATCATGAAATTTGGGAAGGAAGCATTTACTAACCCTACTGTTTCCTGTCTCAGAATTATTATTACATGGTAGAAATGAATATTTTTTTAATTTCACATGCTTTATGTCAGGGTTTTGCTTACATTCATACAAGTGCTTTGTCTGATGAGATTATTTGCTTTCGAACCAACTTTTGCTGCTATACTTCTCATTTATTGTTCAGCAAAGCTATTTGATTGGGTTCAGAGGTTTCTCTTTGTGCTAAGATCTGTACGGCTTAGTGCTGTTCCTGGGAGTTGACCCATACTGGGTGAAGCACTGGTGGGACCTTCTCCTTTACCGCCCATATCGCCGTGGAAACTCTGAGCCACTGTACAACCTGATTGGTAGGCTCATGTGGAGATCTGCCAAGAAAGATGTCATTGATCAGGTATGACACAGATAACGGGGTAGACTATATTCGAGGTGATAAAGTAATTTAGGGTGATTTCTAAGTGATAAAGATTTGCTCTTTTTAAGAAATTGTGAATTTTCCAAATCAAACAGTAATTAACACAAAGACCAAAAAGTACAAAGAGGGGGAGCTCACACACAAGAAAGGAAAAGTTGGCTTAGTGAGACTTTTAAACTCCTGAAGAAAGCACAGTTCAAATGTAGTGTAACAGTATTTTGTCCCATGAACACAGCTTTGCAAATTGTTAAAACGCTGCAAAGAGATCGCAAATTAATAAAATGAAGTTACAGACCAGTGGACACAAGTTGAAACTACATAGATATGCTTTTAAAATCAAGAATGTTATTGATGTTCACACTTCATTCAAGGGACAGCTGGATGAGATCTTTAGATCAGTTGACTGCTTGTGAGCTAGGTGAACTCTATTATCTGTTCTTATAAAGAATGATTAATAAGGTATCTCATTCTCCACTTCTTTCTGATATAGGTTTTTAACTGTAGACTATTCATTGTGTATTTTTTTAAATCTGAAAAAATGTCTGTTTTGTCAAGTCCCTCCTGCATTAAAATATACATATTTTTAAAAACAAATGGTTGTTCATCGTCTTTAGAATTGAATGTAAAAATAAAGATGTCTACATATATAATTTCTTCCATTTACGTTTTGTACTATTTTTCTTTTTCAGATCCAGATTCCTCCTCAAACAGAAGAGATCCACTGGCTTCACTTCTCCCCAGTAGAAGGCCATTTCTACCATCGCCAACATGAGGTTTGCTCCCAGGATGCTCTGCTGAAGCTACAGAAGATTTCAGACTGGAGCCTAAAGCTAAGCAGTCTGGACAGGAGGACAGTCAACTCCATCCTTTACCCCCTGCTGAGGCTTCGTCAGGCCTGCTGCCACCCCCAGGCTGTACGGGGAGAGTTCCTGCCCTTTCAGAAGAGGTAGGGATAGCCAGAGGCTTCCCCTGGCTGGTTGTAGGATTGGTTAAAAAAGGACATTCTGAAAGCAAATCAACTGCATCAGGCAGCTCTTAGTGTTTAACTGATTAAATGGATGTAGATTTATTTTGGCATTGATTAGCACTGCTAATTCTGTCCTGCACTCCTGTTTCCAGCTTGTATGATTTTTCCCTCTCAACAGAATGACAATGCTACCTGCACCAAAACTGCACAATCCAAATTATATTGTGAATAAAGGTCACCAGAGTTTAATTTATACACACCATTCTACACACGTGTAAATCTATATATTTTTTTAGTTTATAAAAATGATAAAAACTATTTTGATTGCAAACAAATTGCAGACCAATAAACCTTTTGTTTAAAAAGCTGTCATTTTATAATTGTTTTATTCCTTTCTTGAAGTTACCCTATAAATTGCTGTAACAACTGCACACTTGATTATTTTAGGGTAGATTTGTCCTGTACCAAAGAACATAGATTGACTGCATCTTTTTCTCTCTGGACTGAACAGCACTATGACGATGGAGGAGCTGCTGAAGTCCCTGCAGAAGAAGTGCAGAGTGGAGTGTGAGGAGGCCCATCGCCAGCTGGTGTGTGCTTTAAATGGGCTGGCAGGAATTCATATCATAAGAGGTATGGGTAGAACATGGTTCTTCATTTAGTGTTTCCGTATTCTTTTTTTCTGAAGCTGCATTTGATTATATAGCATGTGAGCATGTGGGTTCATCTTTGATTTTTGTAAAAAGTATTAGTCATTCTTGAGTATTATTTATCATTTCTAGTACTGCGTTGTTTTCTATTCGGTATTCAGCATTCAGCTGTGGTTATGTGTCCACTTTGCCTAAAGTGATATTCATTAGCTTTCTTTTGCCCCACCCGTAATTCAGAATAATTGTATATTTTTAAATCAAAATCATGTCCTCCATATTTGTCATCTTATTTTATTATTATTAGGACTTGCAATTAATTTATCTTAGGTCTCTCATTCTGATTTGCTATCATATCACATATCACTTCTATGTCCTGAAAATCTCTTTATCTGTTCATAACATGTTTGTACTTTTTAGGAGAATTTGTGTTGGCTACAGAGCTGTACAGAGAGGTTTTAAGGTCTTCAGAGGAGCACAAAGACAAACTTAAAACTGATTCTCTTCAGGTTGGCAGATTTTCTAATTTTCCTTTTAGTTAAGAGTCTGGATTACAAATGTTTTTTGTGGCCTACATTTAGAAGATAATTCTCTTAAGTTTATTATTATTATTATTGTTGTTATCATTGTTGTTATTATTGTTATTAGGGTTCTTTTGTTTATTACAGAGATTGCATGCTACACACAACTTAATGGAACTGCTGAATGCAAAGCACCCTGGTATCCCCCCAACTCTTCGAGATGATCGCCTGAAAGAGGAGGTGAGGAGGAAGGGATCACTTCAGAGCAGAATTCTGTCTCACCAGGGAAGGAAACATCAGTGTGTCTCAGTTTGCTATGCATAATAGTACTGCTAAAATTTGTTTTAAACAGTATGGTTTGCAGTCCTTTTGGTGTTGTCTTAAAGTGAGCCAAATATTCCCATAAAAGGTCAGAAAGGAACCTGCAATCTTTTCCAAGTTTACTTCTTACTAGTTGGAAGATGAGTGAGTAATTACAGGAGTAAAAATGATCATTCACACCTTCTTTTATTGAGAAATACAGATTTCTTTAGTTAAACTCTAGGACAGAAATTCAGTTCCCTCAGTTTTAACATTTGAAACCATCAATTAATGTGGAAATCCTGAAACATAGGTGTTGCATCCAATAATTTTCTCCTGAAGCTAATACTGTACCATTCCGTCAGTGCACATTTTTTTCACCCTGCTCAGAATACTGTAAACTATTCATTGAGGTAAAATGTCAGGTTCTGACAAGGTAGCACCTCTGATCTGAGCTACATTCCCCAGAAAACTGTAGGAGATGATCTGTCATCCTCAGTCACCTTGTAGAAGACAATTTGTCAGGTGATATTTAAAGAACAGGAAGCCGAGATATCCAGATAGTCATTGACCTTTTGCTGTTTGAGAAAAGGGAGCAAGGAAGCAACTTTTGGACATGCCCATGGACTTTCTTTGAAACATGATTCTTGCAAATGTTTTGGGGGATTTTTGTGAGTTTTGAAAAGTGGGTTCCTTGGTATTTATAGAGAGGGTGACTGATGGAAGAATAGATAGAGCTCAAGTAAGGGCTAGTGTGTGAAGTTTTCTCACACTGTATAATAAAAGCGGATTGTTTTTTTACATCTAAGGCAGGTCTCTAAAACACAAACGGAACCTATTTAAAGATGCGTGCTACGGCACCCCGCTCGTGGCTGTATCATACAGTATTTTTCCATTGCCATGCGTGACTCTGACAGTTTCTTATTGCTCTTCACTGGCAGGCAGAACAGCTACGACAGCACTACATGACCAAGTCCAACTCTGAGGTAGCTGACGCCCATCAGGCCCTACAGCCCATCCTTCAGAACATCAGAGAGCTCAAACGCAAGGTAATTACTGACTCCTGAAAGAAGGACTAGCTGTTAACTTCATGGCAGTAGATTTTTGGTTGAGCTTAGATGACTGGTATTTGTACATAATAAGAATGGTGAGTACATGACTTTAAAATGACCAATCATACCTCTTTAGTACTGTAAGGTGCTCTTGCAGTGCCACTTCCTCTATTTTCTGCCTCATTTGTTGTCACTGTATGCATGTTTAGCTCATTAAGTCTGGCTGAACCTTTCTTCTTTGTAAACTGGTCCAACATTACAGTTCTAAAGTCAGCACTTTTTTGTGCTTCTGTGTATGTGATGCATCCTTTTTTGAGTTCAAGGTAAATATTTGTTAGTGGTGTTATATGCAGGTGGAAATGTGACTTTTGAGACAGTAGCTGATTACACACACTGAGAGCAATGAGGTGGAGCACTGGCAGGAAGTGATGAGCTAATTCTAGGCGCGTCTATTTGACCAAGATCTATAGCTGTCTTCATGACAACAAATAATCTGTACTGTGTACTATGTCGTGGAATTTTATCGAAGAAGAGCCAGGAGAGGTATTCTCATTCACTCAGTAGGGTCTTTATTCATATTGCAATATGGGAGAAAGCCATCACACGTCTCTGCAGAGAAGTGAAAGCTGATTCAAAAGCAAGCAGGGAGAACCCTTGTTTTATATCTTTTTTAAGCTGATGCAACACTTCAAGGACAGGCAAAGCAGTAATTTTCCATTCCTTATAGGTTTCTTCTTTAAGCAAAGAAGTGCAGTTATTTAAATAGTTTCTCATACTCCCTTCTTCAAGCAGCAGAGATAAACATTATTAAAACATCCTGTGCCCTTGACGAGTTGGGTGCTATCACACTTTGTTCTAAGTATCCAGCATCTTCTGCAGCACAGCTCTGTCCGTAAACAACATTTTTAGGATAAAACACCTTTTCTCAGTAACTTTCCATTATAACTGTAAAATGGTACAGATTAATTACTGGTACAGTTACCATTAATTAATTGATGGTACAATTCATTTACTGCACATAACTGAAGTAATTCAAAACATGTTTGAATCAAAGCCCTGCTGCACTGTTAGGCTTGTTGTCATTCGCCTTTTAATTCTCATAAAATATATCTGATTACCCCTGTGCTGTAGATTCCCCCAGGATCACCATGGTGGCTGGATGTGATTCAGAGAGCTATACAGTGTGCGATCAATGACGACCTGGTTCTCCGCATTCAGAATGAACTGACCTCCAATTACAAACAGCAGGCTGCCAAACTCTCCATGGCTGATAAGTAAGTATAACTGTAATGGGTAATGGGTAGGTGCATCAGCATGCGTAGGCTGCAAAGAAACAAGTAATAGGTTTATTCCATGCTGAAAAAAAGAAGAAAGAAAACACAACGTTTCGGCCATGGAGCCTTCTTCAGGTGTGAAGAAGGCTTCACGGCCGAAACGTTGTGTTTTCTTTCTTCTTTTTTTCAGCATGGAATAAACCTATTACTTATAACTGTAATGGGTTGTTAACAAAAAACAATTTGATTAAACTGACTACCCCTATGCTTTCTGTTGATTGTAATAGAAACAGTAACAAAAAGCAACATATACTGTACCTGTTGAACAGTTTTTTTTATTGCACAGAGAGAGGGGCTAGAACCTGAAAGATTCTGTCTAACCTAGGTCTGAAGAGGTGAGTGTTTATTTCTCATGCTGCTTCTATGGAATGTTCTGTCAGGTTCAGCGATTGCAGAGGGCTGCAATTCCTGTTGAGCTCGCAGATGGATGATCTCATGAAGTCCCAAAGGGCCGTGCGAGAAAGTGTTAAGAAACTTGAGGGTCCACCCTCACAGGAAGTCATCGAGGAAGCCACCATCTGTCACCTGAGACCTGTCCGACTTCCCCTCAACAAGTAGGCCTTGAAATGAGAAGTTCTTCAACTTGTGACAATATTGCGTTTTAGCATATTTGTTTCCCAGTGAGGTATTTAATTTAATCATTTTAAAATGTCACTATAGGAGTCAATTTAATGCTAGACTATATATAGTGTCTTCAGAAAGTATTTAATTTTTATCCTCCACCCACCCGAACAATTGCAAATACTGTTGTTATGACCAGAAATTTTAATGCATGAAATGTTTTTTCCCCTTGTTTCATACAATTTAAAAGGAGCACATTAGCATTCAACTTCTTATTCTGAAACCAGTCCATTGTCACTTTGGCTGTATTTCTGGGGTCGTTGTGCTGTTTGAGTGTGAATCTTCACCCTTAAAGGTTTTCCTTAAAGATTTGCCTTCATAGGTCTCCAATCATTGTTCTCTTTATCCTGCCGATTGCCCCAATTCTGCTGTTGAAAAGCATCCCCATAAAATGACACTGTGTCACCATGCTTCATGATAGGGATTGTTACACGGGCAATGAACAAAGAATTACATTTTTGTGTCATCAGACCAGAGTATCTTTGGCACATGGTCTCATGGTCTGCAACAAGCATTTTTGCATTGCAAGTTCCAGGTGTGCTACTATGTGGCCTGTTCTCAGGAGTGCCTTGCCATTTTCCCATAGAAGCTAAATGTGTAGTACTGCAGAGATTATTGTCCTTTAGACAGGTTCTCTCATCTCCCATGTAGCTCTGTACTTCAGGGTTAATTGGGTTCTTGTCACTTGTCACTTCTCTGGTCAAGATCCTTCTTGCCGAGTTGCTCCGTTTGGGAAGACAGCAAACTCTGGGAAGAGGTGGTTCTGTGTTCATAACATTTCCTAATGATTGACCAGATTGTGCTTCTGAGAAGTTTCATCACCCTAAATATGTTTTTATACCACTCCCCATATCTATGTCTTCTCACAATTCTAACATGGAGTTGTAACTACAGCTCCTCTCTGATGTACAGTGTCAACTGAGGAACCTTATATAGACAAGTTTGTTTAATCTGAAATCATTTCAAACCAATTCAACTGACTACAGGTGGATACCATTCGAGTTTTGGTGATACCTATCTGAATACCTATCAGATCAAGACATTTCAGTGTTTTATAGTCACATATTAACAAATTCCACATATTTTTTTAACTTTGATATTATAGAGTAAGTTCTGTAGATCAGTGACAAAAATTCCCATATAAAAAACATTACATATTGTGAAAAAAATACAAGAGGGGTGAATATTTCTAAAGGCACTGTAACACTGCAGTCAACACTGTAACAGTCCTTTGTTTGGTTTTGCTCCATTTCTAAAGGCATTTTAAGTTAATTTGCATCCTTTATTAGAATAATATATAAATTAGATTTCTTATGTTTCATGCAAAGATGTTCTCTGCTTCAGATGATCAGATAATGGAAGTATGAAAGGAATGGTATATAAAGATAACATATCTCAGGGTTTATTATTTTGCACATTATTTTGTATTTCACAAGCTAAGGAAGATAGTGTGGTAGTTTAGTTTTTACATGCCACTTTGAAGCACAGGTCTGTTACAATGACTGTTCCAAATATCAATTCATGTCTTAAATGATAAACTGATTTATCATGAATAATTGTTTTTGAAATTAAATGCATTTTGTTGAAAGTTATCAAGAATACTGCATACAATCATATTTCCAGTAATTTCATAATAACAATCATCTGTTATTTCATATTCTTTTTTAACATGTATTTTCTAGAGCCCAAGCTAATTCCATAGAAAAGGAGACAGAAGGGGTATTCATATATAATTTGTGAAATGTGTACTGTAAGCTCCTGTTGAGATTATATGATTGCATGATACCTGAACACTTATAATCGAACATCACTTTTCATTGGGCTGTTTTAAGACATTGTTTAATTGTCATAATTGCTTTTAATAACAAAGCTAAAAAGCCATATAAGTTTTTAAACAGCAGTGTATAATGATATTCGGTACGTTATATTAAACATATTTTGACCTTAAGTGGTCTTTTAATTACTCAGACAGCACTCATGAAAGGCAGTGTTCTCTCCCACTTGCTGCTTTTAAAATATGAATGCATATGAAATATATATACTGTAGTAATGCAAAGGAACAGGTAATGGGTTTATTCCATGCTAAAAAAGAAAAGGAAGGAAACACAACGTTTTGGCTGTGGAGCCTTCTTCAGGTGGGGATAGTATATAGTAATGATGTGACTGTAGAACTTGCATCTATAGAAGTAACTTCATCTTGTATTTCTTTTCCACCCCTATGGTGTCTCTTAAGAGCTTTGCAACTCATAATAGATGCCCGCTTGCTCTAGTGTATCATCAGGTCTGTCTTTTAGGGAGAAGCTGTTGGAAGCTGCTTTCCAAAATAAGCTTCTAAGAGCTCTGACAAAATGGCACATTGACTAACACCTAATTTACTATTTATGAAAATTGTAATTTGAGATAATCCCAGGCCTGTTTGTGTGCCATTAGTGTCAAACTTACATCTGTTACATCTGTATATAGTTTATATATACAGTATATTATATATTATATATATTATTTATCCAATTGAAAAACATTGTTAATATTTTTTGCAGTTGTGTGTTTTGCAGAGCTGATGAACTTTTCACTGACTATGAATCCAAACTCTTCTCTCACACGTAAGTATATGGTGTTAATTTAAGATACTGTAAACTGAATATTGAATACTGTCGCTATTCACAACACACAAGTTTGGAAGCACTGCAAACTGTAATGAAGGACTGACTTTTCTCATTTCTTCTCTCATAATAAAAAGTTTGACATCTCTGAGTGTGTAGCCCTCTATCCTTTAAAAGCATGCCACTGACCTGAAATATTCATTTAGATATAGTGGCACATCAATGTGGATTTCCTGGCTGTAAGTTTATATAACATCTAATGAAGACATCTCATGACTGTTTAGTCCGAGTTTCTCTAAGAAAGACCATCACAGCTTTGAACAAATCATACCATAGCTTCTTTCACAGTATTTTATGCAGAAAGAGGTACAGTGCCTTGCGAAAGTATTCGGCCCCCTTGAACTTTTCAACCTTTTGCCACATTTCAGGCTTCAAACATAAAGATATACATTTTTTATTTTATGTGAAGAATCACCAACAAGTGGGACACAATTGTGAAGTGGAACGAAATCTATTGGATTTTTGAAACTTTTTTAACTAATAAAAAAATGAAAAGTGGGGCGTGCAAAATTATTCGGCCCCTTTACTTTCAGTGCAGCAAACTCACTCCAGAAGTTCAGCGAGGATCTCTGAATGATCCAATGTTGTCCTAAATGACTGATGGTGATAAATAGAATCCACCTGTGTGTAATCAAGTCTCTGTATAAATGCACCTGCTCTGTGATAGTCTCAAGGTTCTGTTGAAAGCGCAGAGAGCATCATGAAGACCAAGGAACACACCAGGCAGGTCCGTAATACTGTTGTGGAGAAGTTTAAAGCCGGATTTGGATACAAAAAGATTTCCCAAGCTTCAAACATCCCAAGGAGCACTGTGCAAGCGATCATCTTGAAATGGAAGGAGTATCAGACCACTGCAAATCTACCAAGACCTGGCCGTCCCTCTAAACTTTCAGCTCAGACAAGGAGAAGACTGATCAGAGATGCAGCCAAGAGGCCCATGATCACTCTGGATGAACTGCAGAGAACTACAGCTGAGGTGGGAGAGTCTGTCCATAGGACAACAATCAGTCTTACACTGCACAAATCTGGCCTTTATGGAAGAGTGGCAAGAAGAAAGCCATTTCTCAAAGATATCCATAAAAAGTCTCGTCTAAAGTTTGCCACAAGCCACCTGGGAGACACCCCAAACATGTGGAAGAAGGTGCTCTGGTCAGATGAAACCAAAATCGAACTTTTTGGCCACAATGCAAAACGATATGTTTGGCGTAAAAGCAACACAGCTCATCACCCTCAACACACCATCCCCACTGTCAAACATGGTGGTGGCAGCATCATGGTTTGGGCCTGCTTTTCTTCAGCAGGGACAGGGAAGATGGTTAAAATTGAGGGGAAGATGGATGCAGCCAAATACAGGACCATTCTGGATGAAAACCTGTTGGAGTCTGCAAAAGACCTGAAACTGGGACGGAGATTTATCTTCCAACAAGACAATGATCCCAAACATACAGCAAAATCTACAAAGGAATGGTTCACAAATAAACGTATCCAGGTGTTTGAATGGCCAAGTCAAAGTCCAGACCTGAATCCAATCGAGAATCTGTGGAAAGAGCTGAAAACTGCTGTTCACAAACGCTCTCCATCCAACCTCACTGAGCTCGAGCTGTTTTGCAAGGAAGAATGGGCAAGAATTTCAGTCTCTCGATGTGCAAAACTGATAGAGACATACCCCAAGCAACTTGCAGCTGTAATCGCAGCAAAAGGTGGCTCTACAAAGTATTAACGCAAGGGGGCCGAATAATTTTGCACGCCCCACTTTTCATTTTTTTATTAGTTAAAAAAGTTTCAAAAATCCAATAGATTTCGTTCCACTTCACAATTGTGTCCCACTTGTTGGTGATTCTTCACATAAAATAAAAAATTTATATCTTTATGTTTGAAGCCTGAAATGTGGCAAAAGGTTGAAAAGTTCAAGGGGGCCGAATACTTTCGCAAGGCACTGTATATACAGATGCAGCCATTCAAAATGGGTGAGGTATTTCGCGGCATACCCCGGTGAGCGTGTCGCGGTATCACGCGGTATCACGTGGTGTCACGTGGTTAATTTGACGGGAGTGGCAAGCTTCCAATGTCAACTCGACTCGATTGGAAGACAATGAACGTATTTTAGCCCTAAATGAATTAATAGCAAACATGGTTTACATAAAATACATTTTTCCAAGAAAGTTTATAATAATACGATCTATACTTGAAATCTGAGCCTAAATATAAAGGAAAAGCATTTTCAGAGAGCAATCACGCTGTGTTTATGTAGACAAAGCGATTAGGTTTATGAGCAATCTAATTACCTATTCGCTTAAAACGCTATATAAAATAAAGTTTATTTAGAGATGAATGATCAGTGTCGCAGTTTAAATAAATTTTGTAGGAGGGCTTGGACAGATTCCAAGTGCATTTTTGCAATTTACGTTGCATTGTCCAATGTTCAAAGCTTTATCAGCTTATTTAAAATAAATTTTTTGAATCCCCGGCGGAACACACTCCATAGGAATCAGCGCTTTTATACAGTATATCGCCTTTAAACACATATATTTTAACACGCGTTTACGATTTAAATCAAAACGCGATTCAAATCAATATAAATGTATATTTTGTAACGCATAGGTGACTATTCATTGTTATTAAAAAGACTTAAATTCGATCATGTTGTGATATTTAGAAATATAAATTTGTTTGGTGCGAGTGAGGTTTTATTAATCAAATTCTAAAAGTATGCTTGTTGACTCCGGTATCACGTTAGTTAAAGACTTCGAAGCTTAAAATGTTTAGGGAGCAATGGAATACTGGTGTGTATTTTTTTCTTTAAAGTACCAAGACCAGCTATATACTGTATGTTTATGTTCCAAAATTAATATCGTTTATGGCCTTCACACGCGTTACAGTATGCTCCTATTCTTTTTATGCTCAGCTACTAAGATTTCCCTTCAGTGGTAAAATTCAATATCTACAACGGGCACAGTAAAGACGTTTACAGTAAGTCTTTCTACGACAGACCAACGGACCACGAGTGCCCCTGTCGGTCAACCAATCACGTACCGCGGTACCCAGCGTCATCTTGGGTCATGATATGCGACACCGCAGCCAATTACCTGCGGTACGTGTCTGTACCGCGCACTTTGAATGGCTGCATCTGTATAAGTAGGTACCTGCATCAGCATACGTAGGTTGCAAAGGAACAAGTAAAGGTTTATTCCATTCTAAAAAGAGACGAAAAGAAATACAAAATTTCGGCTGTGGAGCCTTCTTTGGGTGTGAGAAAGAGAGGGAAGTCAGCAGCTGATATCATAGGAAAACAAAAGCTGGGAGTGTGGGAGAAGAGGGGAGGCAGAGTGGGCACTCAGGTGGTGCAAAGTCTAGAGAGGTGTGAAGTTGAAACCTGCAAATAGAGAGGATTAGAAGGAAACGAGTCTGTTATTGAGAGAAGGGGGAAGGTGTAATCCTAGCTTCAGGATAATTTTGGTTTCTGGTGTCTTAAGAAACCCTTCTTTGAGAATGCAGACGGAGAGATCAGTGTGATCATGGCCGTTAGAGGTGAATTGAGAAACTATGGACTCGGAGGGATCTTTAATCCTCACAGCCCTAACTCTGAAGCAGTCTCCGAGTCTCCGTCCTGTTTCACTGATATAAATAGCTGGGCATTTTCTGCAAGAGATGCAGTAAATGAGGTTGCTGAAGGTACAAGATGTCATCTGAGTGATCGGGAATTGCCCTGAAGGGCCTTGAATGAGTGTGGTGTTAGATATATATTTGCAGGTGATACAGCGAGCTCTGTTGCAAGGGAAAGTACCTGCTGTGGATGATTGTTGAGGGCGGTCAAGGGAGCTATGAACAAGAAGGTTAGGCAGATTAGGTGATCGGCAGTATGAGATGATGGGGCAGTCAGAAAAGAGGTATCGATGGAGGGATCATCCTGTAAGATGGGGAAAGAAAGGGTGTTAGGGTGGTAGGGAAGCACCAAAGGAATACAGTTGTGAGGCCAGTAGTTCCTGATTGAGTTGATGATCTTAGGGCTGTTTTTGGCTCGGGTGAGGGCCCTGTCAATAACATGGGTGGTGTATCCCCTTATCTTATCTTATCTTATCTTATCTTATATTATCTCATCCCCTGTTGATGAAAAAAGTGCATTTTAAGTGCTTGGTTTTGGAAATATATGTTGTCACTGCAAAGTCGTCAAAGTGTGAGGAACTGTGAAAATGGGAGAGTTTTTAGTATGTTTGGGGTGAAATGAGCTATAGAGGAGATAGTTGTGTGAATCTGTGGGTTTGTAATAGACTAAAGTAGAGGGTCATGGATGGTTAATGGATAGGTTTATGTTTAGAAATGGAAGATTATTTAATGTTCATTACTGCTATTAAAGTTGCTAGTGGAAGCAGTACACCTAATGACACATAAGAAAATATAAAAATCATATGTTGAGCTTTGACGTATGATATGCAGTACATTAAATATATTTGTCTTACTTGTCTCCTTGTTATTGCACAACATTCAAACTTCCAGTGTCAAGGGACAAACCGCCATCTTCGAGGAGATGATTGAAGACGAGGAAGGCTTGGTGGATGACCGGTTGCCGACTACCAGCCGTGGGCTGTGGGCGGCCAGTGAGATGGAGCGTACCCTGAAGGCCATTCTCTCCTTTGCCAAAGCTCGCCGTATGGACGCCAGCCTCCTTGAAGAAGGGACCACTTTTCTGGAGATGTTTGAATGCTGGAAGAAAGAATACAAAGTATGTAAGGCACCATTGAAACAACTGGCTTAAAGATTTGGTGTTTTTTTAATAAGGAATTTTTAAAATCTTGTTTTTCTTATAGACTATAGCAGCTGCACAAAGCTGACCCATTTAGATAAATATTGTTGAAGGAGTAGAAGAATTTATTTTTTTTGGTCACCTGGATTTTACTGTGGAGCTCCAGAAAATAAGTTGAAAGGCGGCATTCTGGCAAGGCTCCTGTCTGTCTTTCTGCTTAGTTGCTGCACGAGTACTGGATGGTGCTAAGGGATCATGTCTCGGCCATTGACGAGCTGGGGATGGCAACGGAGCGCCTGCGTGTGCGACATCCTGATGAGCCCAAGCCCAAAGTGCTCCACATCATTGAGCCTCACGAGGTCAGTGCTACAGGCCAGACAGAAAGATAAGGCAGGAGACTAAGGGAGTGTGATCTCAGTCACCAGGGCCATATTGGATAAAATGACTCTGTAATACATATTGAGAGGAGGAGAGACTTAGCTCCGTGGGGCGGCACAGCAGGGCAGTGGTTGGCATTGCTGCCTTGCAGTGCTGGGGCCCTGAGTTCAATTCCTGAGGTGCTACCTGTGTTGAGTTTGTATGGTCTCCGTATGTTTGCGTGGGTTTCCTCTGGGTGTTCTGGTTTCCTCCCACTGACCAAATACACACTGGCACGTTACTTGGCTTCTGTGAAAATCGGCCTGGGTATGAGTGCATGCGTGTCTGTGTGTGCCCTGCGATGGATTATTGTTGCAGGCAAACATCATAAAACAAATCACAGAAAAATGTTTCAATGTTTCAAATGTGAAAATGCTTTCAGGCATTAATCGGTCCTGCATATGGCACTTTTCCTCAGTCACTCTGATGTACTCAAACTATTTTCATTTCCTTTTAGGTGGAACAAAATAGAGTTAAACTATTAAATGACAGGGCTGTTGCAAAATCCCAGTTGCAAAAGAAACTTGGGCAGCTGTTATACCTTACAAATCTTGAAAAGGTAAGATGTAATTTAGAATACAGAATCTCCTTTCCTTTCATGAGGAATTAACTGTGGAATTTACTCTTAAGAGATTAATGGTTTCCCATTTTGGGTATTAAATTGTTTTTTTCCCTACATAATTTGATGCGTTCATGTTTAATTTAGCTCTGAAATTACATTTTGCCTTTATTAAATCTATGTCTGAAAACATACAGTTAATATAGCATTGCATTTTATTTTAATTTGTAATTACCTCAGGTTTTATGTATCCAAAAGTAAGCATTCCAATGACTCTTCCAAGATGAGTTTGCCCAAAATTTATAGAAATGTATTAGGATATATTAAAAAAAAACATTTCATCGATAATGGTACTTAAATTCATGAAGAGGGTTAAAGGTGCTGTAAGTAATGCTTAACCATTTGTAGGCCATAAGGTGAACTGAGAATAAATACACTTGTAATTAGTATTATAAATCTCCTAATAATTAATTATGTTTTTAAAGTCACAGGATAAATCCACTGGGGGCCTGAATCCAGAGCCTTGTCCGATCTGTGCTCGACCACTCGGACAGCAAGTAAGGTTTCCAGACACATGAAAATCGTGAGCAAATGTTTAAGAGTCTGAAGACAAAATCAGGGCAGATATGTGACTGAGCAATATTAAGTCTGCACTCTATGTTGAGGGTTTAGAATTAAGGATTTGTTTATGGTTAAGAGGAGTTGTGATAAAAACTAATGTTGCTATTAGTATTTAAGGATAAGATTAGGGTCAATGTTAGTGGTAAGGGTTAGAATTAAAGGTTGAGTTAAGTTAAGATGAGAATTTGTGTTTAGTTTTGAGTTATTACTGAGTTATTAATAACAAGGTGAGTGGCATGTACTACAGAAAAGAAATCTTGATTTAAGTGAAGGTCCTGTACCCACAAACTAAATAGGTTGAATACAGTAATGCAGTCTTTCTGTATATGATTATAATGTTGAGTATATTTTTTATAGACTGAATACAAGCATGTGTAAAAAAAAAAACAGTTTGTTTAATTTGTTGTTTTAAAATAAATGTATATGCAAAAATGTATTGTGGAACATTTTCGAAAACAAGTATAAAATACTAAAGTGATATTAGTTTTTCTATATTAATTTTACCTGATGCTGTAATTCTAATTCTGAGGTTTTTTTTGTTCAGCATTCAACATTCAAATTAGATCGTGCAGCTGTACTGTGAGAGTGATTACTGATGTGAATTTAAATTTCCACAAAACAAGAATTTGCCTATGAATAATTGTGATGTACTGTAGATTGACATGTTGTTTTTGTGATGCAACTTTGCTTGGATTTTTCCAGAAGTCTTTTCTCTAGAGGGGGTCATGTTAGGTGTATCAGGATGTTTCATTGTGTGATCTGTAGGGTTTTGTCTCTGCACTCTAGAGACTTTAGTCTCTCTGAATTACTGTCAGTAATTTACAGTGAAAGAACAGTGAGAACACAACAAAAATATTTCCCTTAATATTGATTTAATAGCATGTTGCCATTCTGTAAAAGAAATGGAACCACCTGCTATGCTTAATCAAGAGATAGTACTAGAGTACATTCTGACCCTAAAGGAAGATTGGAATTGTAACGTATTTTTTCTTGTTTGGTGTTAAACATTTTTCTGTTTAATCATGATTATGATTATGATTATGATAGTGCTATTTATTCTGTTTATTCTGTTCATGTAAAGTGTAAAGTTCAAGTGTATTCTGTTGTCCTCAGCCAAGAAAAATATCTGGTAATGCTGCATACACTGTATATAGAATTACAAAGCTGTAGTTCTGAGTGAAAGCAAAATTGAAAACTGGAGACAATTTCTCAAGTCAATAAAAGAAGGATGTGTATTTGGAAGCCACTAGTCAACTATGATTGACCCCATTAAAATGAGACTACATCTGCCTTTGGAGCAGGTATCAGTATAAAATAAATGACCAGGCTTCAAGAGACCTTATCCCCATTTGTCTTTTGTGAAGTTACATCCATCTAATATTTCCACATGGAAATCAGAAGTAAGGCTTTTATCATTGTCAATTTTCAACTAAAGAAAAGGCCTGCTGAAGGGTTCTTGTAAAACGCAGTATTTCCACAAACACACTAGCATTTTGTTTTTTTTCACAGTGGGCAGTTTTGACTTGTGGCCACTGCTTTTGCAACGAGTGTATTGCCATCATTGTGGAGCAGTACAGTGTTGGGACCCGCAGGAAAGCTATCAAGTGTGCTATCTGCAGACAGACCACCTCCCACACCGAGATCTCCTATGTGTTCACCGCTGAGACTGCCAATCAAGGACAGGAGATCCCTGTCAAGGTATCACAGGCCTGTCAGAAGCTCTGTTTTGTCCTCCTTTGCTTCATATCCCAGCATCCTTTCTTTCTCTCCCTCACACCTGAGGAAGGTTTATTTTCTTTCTACTTTTCAACATGGAATTGACCCCCTACTTCTTTCTTTGCAGCAGATGCACCAATGCAGCTTCACTCTAATCTCTTACAATACATACATAATTTAATATCCTTTTATCTAGCTCTGTATAAAATTATTTATTATATTTTATGCCTTCAGTTGTATTTTGTTTTGGTATAATGAACCAGGCATTCTTAAAATGTTGAATAGTACCATATTCATGTAATGATTTAATCCTTTAATGATCTTTGTGATTATTTCTTCAGTACTGTGTGCTTCCACTGATGGGTAAACTTTCCTTGTCTTCTGCAGGGTAGCCATTCCACAAAGGTAGAAGCTGTAGTGAGAGCCTTAAAGAAGATCCAGATGACAGACCCCGGGGCCAAATCGCTAGTCTTCTCCATGGTAAATTTACAGTTACAATGATGAAAATTGTAAACGGTTGATTAAAAAAACTATCACTAACACTAGCTTACATCAGTTTAATTTGGATGAAAACAAGCCCTAAAAAATAATATATATTTTTTGGTTGTCTAGGAAGTAAAGTTCTTTGCAGAATGGAGCAGTGAGTAAACTAGTTAAACTAGTTAAAAGTAAAAGAAGTCTTTTTCTGTACAATCTACAGTGATAACTGGTTGTGTTCTACATTCTACAACATGCTATCTCACAGGAAACAGGCAAGGAATGAGCTGGCATGAACAGCTTCACTGCTGTGTAATTAATGAGATGATCAAGGTCCTAGTCTGGGGATCTAAAATTGCATTTTACTGATCAGTGTGAATGTCCCACTAGTTTTGTGAGATTTAAGAACCCATCAGAGATGCTGTTTTTTCATATTGAGTTAATTGGTGTTGCTAAATTGTTCTTGTGTGTTTGTGGGTCTGCTCTGTGATGTTAATTATAGATCTGAACATATTAGACTTCTGTCTTCTGCAGAAACAGCCAACAAAGAACTATACCTGGCAACTGAGGTAAAAATACTGCTCAAGGAATTAGAGAGAGGGAAACTGAATCCTTCAGATTAAGATCTTGCTTAGAACTAAGTTTTTCTAAAACAGATACTGAACAAATAATACATCACTAAATAATGCTCTTTTCACCTGGTGGAGAGGAATTCAGAATTTTTAACATATAAATCAACAGTCCTTCACTCAGGGCATAGTGTGTGGAATTTTCTCTGCTTAAAGTGGGAGAGTAGTACGGACTTGTTGTTGGAAGGTAATGAATTTAAATCCCAAGTGAGACACTGCTGTTGTACTCTTGAGCAAAATACTTCACTTGAATTGTTCCAGTTACTCAGCTGCATCAATGCAAATGTAATACACTAATAATAACTTTGGATGCTTGATTTGTGAAAATAGTTTTTCCTTGTAGTTTATTCTCCTTATTACTTTGCTTTCTCTCTTCTCTTCACACCTCCCTGTTCCTGTCATTATTTTATCCTGTCTTCTCTGTTGATATTCTCAGAAGGCTAACATTATTTCACAGCAATTAGTTTAATATGAGTTAAATATTATAACAGCTGTTTGGCTATGTTTACTGCTTCAGGTACATGACAGAACCATGACAGCTATGAAATACTCTCAAGGATGCATGTTGCTTTACTTCTTTATAATAGGGTGGTGCTTTGATGTGAAGCCATCATTTGTATACTCTCCCACATGTAACAGTGCAATGTACCTTACAAATTGAAACTGCATTAAAACTTTTTTTGTATTGAAAATATAATGTCTCTTTAACTGTACGTGATTTGTTTTTGTTATGTGTTTGTATTACAGTGGCAAGGTGTACTGGACATCATTGCACAGGCCCTGTATGACAACAATATGGAGTTTTCTCAGATCAATGGGATTCATAAATTTCAAGTGAGTGCTATTTGTTACTAATAAATAGAAAGCTTTGTGCTTTTTAACAAAATCTTCATTTTGTGAATGAGGGTTAGATAATAATCTGTTTAAGTGTCCTTTTTGTGGGTTAGGGTCGGCTAGGGTAGTCTTCAAATTTTATTTTTTCAAGATCTGATTAGTCTACTATTAAATACATTTCTACTGACAGAGACTTCATGCAGTATTTCAAAATGATTAAAACATTTTTATAGCTTCCCCTGAGCACTTGAATTTTTCAGTCTTCAATCCTGACTCACAGAGGCCAGATTAACATAAACTGCAGTCATGTTTTTAATGGGAATATAGATGGATGTGAAGGCCATAGCAGATTGTATGAAAATATTTATGGATGTGAGTCTCCAGAAGCCTGTTGTAATCTTTGATACGCGTTTATCTTACTGTTCCTCCACCCTTGCTTGCTTGTGAATTGTATTCTGGGAAACTAATTGTCATCCTAAAGGAAAGCTGTTAATTTCACAAAATGGACATAAACTGGTAAATCTTTATTTGGTAAAGCTCTTCTTTCTGGAGTATTTCTGATACTTCTCCTACTGCCCAAAGCAGAATTTGCTGCTGTTTGTCATCTTTGGTGAGAATTCTGTTGCACCCTCGAACACAGCTTTGTTTATGAATTCATCAGGATTTCTGTGTATCTTTTGTAATCCTTACTCTGTTGATTATGACTATGGAATGAATGAATATCATCATGAATAATGTGTGTAAGTAGGTTAGGTAGTTATTATTGTTATTAATCTTTTGGTAGTCATCTTTAGTTTTTAAACTACTGAGACACTGTCTAGTGCACTAACACCTCTTTGTACCATTTAGCACAAAAGTTTAAGTACTTTGTGGTATGATTAAATATTTTGTATTTAAGATTTAATTTTGATACGATAGTGTTTAGTTTAAAAGGCACCCTAAGACTTCCATCTTTTTTACTGCCAATACTGTACTGAGGACCATCCTAAAGTGAATATGTAAAATATTGACCTACTTCCTTTTACCAAAAACTAAATCACTTCCAATACATGAGTTAAAGTATAAGAGTTACTTTAAGAGATTTTTCTTTAGTGGAACAAAGTCTGTATGCATTATTGTCTTCATATGTATAGAACTAGTGGGAATAAAAACTCTTCAGCAACAGACTCAGTAGATCAACCCCTTTTCTTAAGCAGCTCACCTGCTTTTAGAGAGTAAGTTTCCAATAACCCCTCCTCACATCTCACACTCATTTGTTACCAAAATAGCCAAATCGGTCCAGTCCTGTCAGTCAGCAGACTGTCATTGGTGCTCCTTTCATTTACTCACCAACAGGCAATTACTGCTTATAAGTACAATAGATTCCAATTAACTCTAATTACCATCATACAAACCAGCCATCAGCACACCCCCTGGAACTTTCCTTAAAGGTCCCAAAACTAGCCTATTTTAAACAACCACACACCTGGTTAGCATCTCCGGCTGCCAAAACAGAGAATTACTCTTCAACCCTTCGGTAGATCAGTAGACTGGCACATTTTTTTAAGGGTTTCCCTCACAGCACATCATTTTTTCCCATCTTTTAAAACACTGAAATATAACACACTATGTGTTTCATCTGTATTTATCTTTCAGGAGAACCTTTCGTCCTTCAAATATGAGGAAAAAATCAACATATTGCTGCTTCCTTTGCATACTGGTTCTAACGGGCTGAACATAATTGAGGCCACCCATGTACTTCTTGTAGAGCCCATCCTCAACCCTGCTCATGAGCTGCAGGCCATAGGCAGAGTTCACCGCATTGGACAGACAAGGTTACCCGCCACTACTAGCTCTCTTCTGTTTTATTCTGTAAAGAAACTATTGGATATACAAGTACTCTACAGAACAGTAATGAGAATACTGAATACAAGTGCAAACTGAAGCATTGGCACTATTTGTTTAAATAATGTTTAAGCTAGTTTAAATAATGTTTCGATTGTTCTTATTCATTAATTTCTTGTCAAGGCTTTCTGACCAGTGATCTGTGCTTTTGACTAGTAAGTTGCAGATCTTAAATGTTGTCCCCTGCTGTTAAACATGAGTTGGTTCACCTAGAATCTTTACTACTACTCATAAGGATAGATCGGTTTATAAAACAAATGGCATTTATTTGCACTAAATGAGTTACTGGATAAAATTATTTAAGATAGAAAGTTCCTGTATGTTTGTGTTTAATTATCGGTGGTGAAAAGTCTATACTAAATTTGCTTTCGACTTATTTTCCTTTGGTCTGCTTTTGTACAATAACATCTAACATAAAAAAACACTTATGACATCTACAGCTGTAGATGTACAGTGTAGCGAAACAACATATAATGGATAATAAGAACAGTGAAAATAAGGAGGGTTAATGAACATAATAACTTAAGCTTTGCCCATGTGTTCCTTAATCAGGGTGGCTTTTTTCATAAGAATAAATAAAATACAGACAGTGTAGGAGTCATACGTTGGATAGAGTATGTGTTTCACTTGTAGCTAACCAAATACAATACAGAGGGTCCCAGTTCAGTTCCAGTCACATTCCTAAATACTGCAATTAATAGCAAAATGGCTTAGAAAGGGGAAGTGACATTCATAATGTAATTGACCTGAGATACATTCCCAATATACAGTTTACACACAGGTACTGTATGTACATTTAATGTACAGTACATATTAACCCATAAAAACAATAAATAGAAATAGCATCACAAACTCCTTTGTAATTTTAGTCTTGTCAAAACAAACAGTCATTCACTGCTTCACGGTGGGCATTTCCACACACTGTTCATGGATTTAGAGTTAGAGATCAAACCCTGATCCATTGATTGGATCAGTGATGTACTGCATGGTTGTAATTACTTAACTTTAATGTTAATGCATAACAATTCATAATCTAAGACATGTACAGCAGCACTGTCTACAGGAAGAATTTTTAATTTTAGATTCTGCTCTGCAATATATTTTTATTTTTAGAATAAAGTAATCCACAAACAAATTACATTCCATGTTTTTGGTGTTTTGAAAAACAGCTTAACTGCAGGGAATCTAAACATCGAGTTCCTCACTTTATCAAATACAAAACAATGTATAATAGGGACCATCTGTATGTTAGCCACCAAAATAGCCTAAACTGAGTGGTATTCAAGAAAAAGCTAGTAAAGCCATCTTTATTTCTTTTTTAAAGGCTTTTTAATTATGTTTTTTCAGATATCACAATTTTGAGCCACACTTATAATTACAGTAAAGTAGCCAGCCTTCTTTCAGTCAAACCAAACACTACATTCTTAAACATGTGTGGCCTAACAGCTCTTGAGGACAATTCTCAGCTTTGTAACCACTTTGTTCAAGAATTTCACAGTCAGTTTCAATGTTGAGCCATGTTCTTTTAAGCAACAATTTTATAACTTTGTCTTACTAACAACTTCTACCCTTTTGTTTTCAGACCCACTTTTGTTCACAGGTTCCTCATAAAATCGACAATAGAGGAGAGAATGCAGGCCATGCTGAAAACTGCAGAAAGAAGGTAGACTCACTTTTGATTTAAAATGCTCCATTACAGAATTAAAAAACTGAACAGAAATGTTTCCTGTGCTTTCTGTCATTGTTACAACCATGTGCCTATAAAAGAAGTCTGTAAGAATTCAGATTAATTGTAGCACCAAATTCCAGTCTTGGGTGATCATTACCTAGGTTCATGCAAATCCAAAAGAGCAGCAAAAATACCGAAGCCCATCATTTTTAAAAAGCACTGCTACTGTAGGTCTCTGCCTAGTTTTAGTAGTACAGAAGTATATGAAATTAGAGAAAAGAAAATAGTTCTTTATTTGTTGATTCATCATTCAAATGAGTAAGGTTCTAAGATGATTTTGACAAAAGTTTAGTGACTTAAGGTATTTCAGCAAGTCCACAACCTATAAAGTGCTGCAGGGTTTTTTTTAAAATAAAATGTGACCCGATGTCATTTCCTCTACAAACAACATAGTAAAGGAAGTGAGATAGGTTTCTGAAATATCTAAAGTCGGGACTAACTTCTACATCTTCTTTTGAAAAATACTGAAATCTGTGTTGCTGAAAAACATTTTTGGAAGTTACATTACATTTATTGGAAGTTAATGGTTAACAGTTTAGCTGTGTTAACGTTTGTTTAGAAAATGTGTTATTCCTGGGGAACTATTCACCATTCCCCCCAGGATATATATTTTTATCCATCTTCAAGTGTCGGATTGTATGGTTATTGCAGAAAGTATTAGATAGAACCTTGCCAGTACAAGGACCTACACATGCTCTGGAATGTGCCATTGATATGAAAAATGGAACTTTTGCTAACCATGCACTTTTACAATGTCTTTAGGGTGAGTAATGGTGCTGTCGTTGATCTTGATTTTTCTAGCCATGGCACTACCTCCTTGAAGCACTCTGAGGCATCTGTTCTGACTGTGGCAGACTTGGCTGATCTTTTTACAGAGGACACTGAAGCTTTGGAGTGATACCTCAGATTTTTCTATTGCTTTATTTTGAAAGGGACTGAATGCTCCTTAGGTCAGGGTGACTGTGTATTTCTCCAGTCTTCATGGTGCAGTGACCTGTATTTTTATATATCGCAAACAGATTTTTTTGTATTTGTTGGAAATGCCACAAAACCTTTGTGCACGTGGAAGCCTTTTAAGTCTTTCACTTGAAACCTCGTAAAATATAAGGTACCACACAAGTGGCATTCTTCTGATACCCCTAGCATCCAATGAAGATTATCCTTCTTCACAAATCTATCAAATTTTCTTTGGGTGCTTTTTTAACCTTTTTGTTTTAATTTTTCACATTGATAAAATAAAATATATGAATGAGACAGAGTGAAGGGCTAATTGAACATATTTTTTTAGAAAAAGTTATGTGAACACACTGTCACAGTTTTAACTAATAAAATTTTAGCTAGCGATACGTCTTTCAAAAAGAATAATTAGCAAAAGAATGTCATCAAGTGCTATCTAATTGTATTTCGGCCTCCACCAAGCCTTGTGCCTGAAGATTAATAGTAATAGAGTCATTGTGAAGGATGAGTTGAAGATTGTGACAGTTATATCTGAAAACACAGTTATTTACACCCAAAAGCTCTCTATCACAGGACACTTCCAAAATGTATAGATGAGTACTGGTACTCAAGTAAATGTGTGACAGAGGTGGTCAGGGGTTATCTTCATCTGAAATTGCCGGTATGCATAACTGCATAAATTAAAAATGCTACATAAATCAATCCATTTTAAACTAGCACAAACAAATTTGTAGTACTTTTCTCTCTCAAATAGAAAGTTACCTGAGAGTGAATTGATTTTATAGGAGAGAAGCAAGTTGTATAGAGAAGAGACTTGACCCTTTTTCAGTGACTATTGAAGCTGTTAGATCAGCTGTTGGATAAGAAAGATAAACACTGTTCAGTGGCAAGCTGCAGATGCATAGGGCTGAATTGAGTCTGAGATGCATAAAATTGGAAAATCCAGGAACTGAGTAAATGTAGTCCTGAGGTGGTCGCATGTCGTTGACCGAATATGTCACCACAGGTATGGATAAGTCTGTACCAGAAATGCCCAGAGGGGCCATCTGTACATGAAATCCTCACACCCTTAACTCATAACACAATTTTATTACCCTTTCTTTCACACAGCACACAAATATCTCACACTGCACAGACCCTGACATAAGTTACAGTTTTAATTTTTTCTTTAATAGCCACATGCTTACCTTTACTGCTGGGCAGCATTTCCAGCCTGCTGCCACCATTCAGTCACATACCATTTTTTTCCACACACTGCTTCTTTAACTGACTCACATTTTCTTAATTCACCTGGCCATGACAAAGCAGGAGAGAAGACATGCTGCAGTCTGAAACCCCATTTCTGATGGGAAGTTCCAGCTGCCTTCCTGTTCACTGTTCATTCATGCTAGCAACCCTTCCCAGGTGTCCGTCACTGACAGCCCTCCATCCAGGGAACACCCCCTCTCCTGTTTTAACCAGCACACAACTAAAAGTCTACTATCACCAGTCTCTCTCTAAGAGCCCTGGTGGATGGCAGTGACTCCATTCCAGGTGCATTTCTTCTGCCTCTATGGAACTTCACAGGCTACCACCACCACTGCGCCTACACACTGAGACACCTGTCTTTTGCCCTCAATTATACAACCCTTACATTGCAGACACTGTGCTGCTTCACCTTGCAGTCCAGTCTCTGGTGAACTCAGACACACAAAACCCATCCTTGTAGTTTGCTGTCACATTCTCTTACACCCGGCCAGTCTACTGTACATACACCACTCGTGCACCAGCCCACATCTCTCTCACACTGGAGCAGCCTGCATCACGCACATATTCACAACAGGTTTGAGAGAGTTCTCCACCGACATGTTTTTCTGCTTTAAGGAAAGCAGTTTTATTTTCCTCTTGCTCTCCAAAAGACTCCCAGCAATCTCTACAGAGAAGTCAGACAGATTGTTTATATATGATTGCTCGCAGGTGTAGATCATACCATCAGTTGCCTGCAGCTGTGGCTTCATAAACAGACACTAACAGCCTGTCACAATGTCTTGTATACCAGAGTAGATAGGTGAATGCCTGATGGCCTCACCGCAAGATGTAGCTTCCTAAACAGGTGAAATTTAGAGGTCTACCAAGAAAGCAGTTGGCTTTGTTGTAGTTGTCCAGTGGGTTTGTCTTTCTTCAAATGGGACCAGTCATTACAGTGTTACCTTTGGGAGCAGAAAATACAAGATGTGAAGATTAAACAATAATAGATTAAACTTCCTCAATTGATTGCGAAAAAGTTGATGCCCTTAAGTCCCACTATGTCTTAAAGCTCTTCATCTGAATGGTGACTCCGGAACTTAGGTACAGCCAGGTCATCAGAAACTTTGGAGTGCTCACAGATTGTGAACCTGACCCTTGACCACTCTGTATGTCAATGGGAGTTATATAATATTTAACCAGCAGTTCTAATGACAGAACAACCAGTAATGATGAATACCTATGTCCACTCTGAATTGAAGGGATGACACTGTTCTTGTCTGCATGCAGAGGTTGGACTGTTGCATTGCCAAAACCAAAGTGTTTAACAACAGCTCATGTAGGTAGTTCCATTACAGATGACGGAACATCTTCTGTTCATTTGTTGAAATGCTGACTGTGGGAGCTCCAGTGCTAACTCCAGTACTAAATCACCATCTTGGTCATGAACCACCTGAAGTCCCCTTAGGATCTTTTTTTCTGGTAGATAAGGATTGGTGGACATTCAGGCTGAATTATCTCCAGGAGAAGGAGATAAGGTGGTCTGAACTTCCAGCACAGGCCAATATAAAAAAAACAAAAACATTTTAAACAATCAAATAGTTTGGTTGTGATTTTAAACAAAACCATCTCCGCTGTTGTCTGCCATTTAGGAGATGTTAGGTGAAACATTATCTTGCATAGTTTTCATCTGATATCAGGACATACAGGTTGAAGTTGGAAGAAACAGATTTCCATTACCAAAAAGACACTTGAAATTTTTGCTTGAAACAGAACTTTATAGTCATCAGTCACATGTTCTCTCTTCCTTCCTGGTTTCACCCAAGGATACAAAGCTTTTCCTTGTTTAGGAGTGGAATTTGATTTCTGTGACATTCTGTTAGATTAAGAAATTTAGTCCAAAGACGATTAAATGGAAGCTGGATATGAGCTTAACACTATAGTGCAATTACCTGGAAATGTAAGACTTGTCTATTTATGCTATAAACCATTTTTTACTGGTTAATCACTCTTAGGAGCATTGGAAGTAATTATGTAAATCCTAGATTAATAAATTCAAATAAGAGTTTACATACTTGGTTTTTATTACACAGTTCATAGTAGCAATGAGAGTTTTGTACTTGGGTTATTATTATTGTGAGTTATTGGGTTATTGTGTTATTTTTTAAAGCAACTGTTTTACAGTGCTGTTTAGCTCGATGCTTTTTATAAACCCAAGTTTATCACACAGTAGTCATTATCCTGTTTCTCTTCTTCATATTTAATGAATGTCCCTCTGCTAAGTAAATAAGAGGATAGGGTTGTGGAGACACTGGGACAACATTTTCTATAAAGCATAAGCTACCCACCTGGCTGACCTCTTGAAGAGTTTTTTAATTGCAATTATTTTCTGCATCCTAAAGAGGTATTACTCTTTTTTTTTCTTAATCACATTCAGATTGCATTCCGGGCTAATGTGAGTGTGTTTATCAAAGTTGAACAGCAGCTAATGTATTAGGAAGAATTGCACTATAAGGGCCTGAATACTCAGTGGTCAACAATGCCTTTCTTTCAGCATTTGTTTTTAATATAAGAGACAACACTGATGTAGAATTTCAATAACAGAAATATTCCATCACAATATTCCAGCTAAAGTAGATTTGTACATTTATGTAATTTGTATTTTCTTTGTGCAATTAGAGTTGTTCTAATGTAAAATTATTTGTATTTGTTCTGTTCTTTTCACAATAATGTTGCTGGTCAGTGAACCTTTATGTTAGAAGCAGGTTGTTATAAAACTTTCTGCAAATAAAACTTGTGCTGTCTGAAGAAATTTATTTTTTATCTCTTTGCTTTGTTTTCATTTCATTGTCTTACTTTAAGTGTTACTATTGATCTGGCCTGTACACTATAAATGTGTTCTGTGGTGAATATACAGTGTATAATTAGGTTTATGCTACAGCTATAGGATTATACCATAACTATAGCATTTAAAAATATAGACAGGTTACTGGATTAAGGTACAAACCTAAAGAGGAGTTGAAATATTTAATGTTCAAGGTTTTTCATTATAATAAATAGGCTGACACTTTTATCCAAACCACTTCCCTTTGTACCCATTTGTGTATACAGCTGGGAATTTTATTGGAGCAATCCTGAAACACCTTGTTCATTGATACCACAGCTGTGGTCCCCTTGGGGATTGAACCCACAACCTATCACACCAGAGCCCTAAAAACACCTCCATTGCTGACTAGTACTATTTGTCACATTATAGCAAATACATGTTTTTTTCATGTGTCATGTGTTGTCTTATACAACATGTAGAGCATTTTCAGGTTTTGTTAGTTTGTTTCCTTGTTAAAGCTGCTCGGAAGGAAAATGCTGGCCCCTCTAACCTGTGTAAGACACAGCTAGCTAACTGAAATTGCCTTTCATTCAGTGGAGTCTTTCACTGTTTCTCCTGGAGTTAAAAGAGCAACACTTTGGTTTAACATTGGGTTCCTCTTATTTGCAAGACAAAAACATGATTCAGTGTCAATAAAACCTTTCCAGTAAAGTCAACTTGTAAAAAGACAGACAAAGACAAAGGAAGATGGTTTCTGAGAACAAGGTTGTAGGGAATCAGTCTGTGACATTTAGAAACCAAACAACTGTTTGAAATTAAGTTGCAAGACTTTAAATGAATTCACAATACTGTATGTGATTTCTTCAGCAATGTCTCAATATTTAAAGTTCACTTGCCAGATGCAACAAGTACTGGCAACATTTTATGCTAAAACCATCTATCTAATCTATATCTAATTATCTAATCTATACTTCTGAGCTGAATTAAGTAGACAATTTTAAATAAATCTGGAGAGAATCTAATGTTCTTACATGTAAAGATTTGAGCAGGTTGAGCTAATATTTCATTGACAACCTTTATTTCAAGAACTGTTATTTTTTAGTGATACAATTGTCAATTGTCATGTCATTTGCCAAACCTGCTTTATACCATATGGTGTCACGGGAAGCCGGAGCCTACAAGTAATTAGTCAAATTAAAGTAATAAATGTAATTAGTAAAATTTCTGTTATTTGATCACTATATCCCTTCTAAGACAGCTTAACATTTACTCATCTCAACAAGTAGGAATGTATACATAAAAGGTGCAGGAAATGGTCGCTTGTTTAGTCATCCATAAAGAATTTACATCCATAAATTCACTTTTCTTTAAACAAAAAAGATGCCCATGCATGATCACTCACTAATTCAGATTTAACATTCTCTCAATACGCTGTTTGCTGCAGGCATTGCAATGGGAAAGTCTGTCTCAACCTTATTCTATCAGGCATCGACAGACCTGAAAAAAACAACTCTTTTGTAGAAGACAATTTTGTTCGCTTTGTGGAGGTGGAGGTTGCTCATCTAAGGCTGACCTCTGCTGCTTTTACCTTTCTATTTCCAGTCAATAAATCCCTACTAAATCTGTCATGTGATCATTGACCTCAATGTGACCTATTTCTCAGTGTATATGGTAATTCATTCGATTAGCAGCTTGGGTGTGCACGCAAAGCTGCCTCTGATCCGCACTAGCATTGCCTGTCTTCAGTCCTCTAATCTTGTTTTTTTCAAGTCTGGAAAATGTCATGGCCATACTTTATTACAAATGAGTGTCATGGACAACAATTACAGTATATAATAAGAATAAGTTCTAAACTTAAGAAATACTAGTGTTTATACAGTATATAAATTATTGTATTTTTCCATTATAAATAATGATTTATGAGAACCTTTTTGCATTTTTTCAGCATAAAGTTGAAAGAAAATCCCTATGATTACAGAAGTGTGAATTTCTCCTACTGTTGTGAAAATTTTACGAATGAGAAAATTCTTGTTCATTCTTTGTTTATTTGTTCAACTGCATTTGTAATTGATGCATACGATTGCTACTTATGCCTTACCTGGAAATGAGATAAATAAAAAAACATTTATTTTTCTATTTTTTTTCTTATCTGAGTTTCTCTTATCTGTTAATTATATGATGTAATACTCCTTTTAAAACCAAACCAGAAAATGACAGGAAATTACATTTGCAAACATTGATTTAAAAAAAAAGATTTATGAACTTGGTCAACACTTTCCAACACCCTTCTTTTTTTCCACCGTAAGTATATACTTTGGAGGTTTAAAAAAGGAAGAAGCATTTCCCTACATGAAATGGATGTGTTTTTTTCTTCTAAGATCACTATGATGTGTGATGATGGCTACAGCAGGATGCTGCAATTTGCTTTGCTTAAGTTTTTGATTATGCAACCTGAAATACCTGCATATCTCAAATAGTGGCATGCAATCACAGCAAATTTAATTACATGTCATTTGCACCAGAATCATTTTAAAATCAGCTTGTTTTCTCTGTGTGACATCTTTGCACAATGTTCAAAAACAATTTTCAGCTTCTGTGAGTGAAAGCAGGCCTGCAGTCTCAATAGACAGAATTCTGAAGTATCACTGCAGATGAAGTCCCGCTGTGTCTATAAAAAGTTTTTTTTTATTTTTTAGATTTAGTTTATTTTATTAAATACAAATGTGTTTATTAAATCTGTGCAATTAAAAAAAGTAGTACCAGTTTAATAGTTAAGTCATTTGAATATAGTCATTCTGACATACTGTACATATCAACCATACAAATCAACCAAAACTTGAAAATGTTCCTATCCATAATAGATTTGGCTGTTTTTTTCTGAACAAACTGAAATTGGAGCTGTCAGCTCTTAACAGATCCTGAGATATGACTATTTCTGCAATACATGGAGAGTAGCTGAAAAAACTCACAACATATTCAAAAGCACTAGTATATACAGCCATATATTTAATATTTACATAGGTTTTAGTCATAGAATATAAAACACACACGCACATAATTCTAAAGACTAGTTTTCTCAGTTATATAATGGCACAATGAGTCATCAAGGAATTTTCTTAGCAGCTTCAGTTGTAAGAGGTTGCAGAGGCACTGTCAAGGTAAGATTTATAAACAAATGAACAATATACATGTACTGTCCATGACACTGATATATCTAACCCTGGATAACATCTCAATTCAGCACCTTTTCTATTCTGAAAATAGAAACAATTTGTGTGGACAAATCTTCCTGGCAAGCAGAATCCCATTTTTAGTATCCTGTTCTACTCTTGCTGAGCTAAAAACAAACTTTTCTTTAAAAAAAAATATTTTGATAACTTTTTGCTTTATTTAACATTGGTTGTTGCCAATTAAATTGTTCAGGTATTTAGAGTCATCGTACAGTAGGTCCCAATATTAATCAAGATGTAGATTCTAAATCTGGATCAAATTAAAAATGATCAGAAATAATGGAAATCATCAATGTTCTTTCTTGTTTCATACTCAGTGTAGAATATTTGCTTTTAGGCAACAGAAAATACAATTTTAGAGTTATTCTAGAGTTAAGTGTTTAGGAATGTAGAAGTTGCTCAACCCTATTTCTGGAGATTTCCCATCCAATAGGTACTTTACATGATTAGTTAATTGTTTCCTAACACATACAATAACTCAGAAATTTAAGTGTGTCAGATTAATCTCAGAGCAATGGGATGTGCACAGTGATGCAAAGTTAAAGTTGATGTGCCTTCACAGTTTCTCAAGACATTTTTCATAGTTGTCTTAGGCAGATGAAGGCCACGTGCCTTTTGATCAAATCCTGTTGCTCTCCTGTTTCTTCTCAAAATGGAGAGAATCGGAGACAGAAATGCAAAAAGCAGAAATAACTTAATTCCAAAAGAAATTTAGCCTTTACTGTTAATAAATTAGTTCAGTAAGGTTGATTATTCCCTTTTTTCAGTTACCATTATCATTATGTACATGTGGGAAGACTGTGTGCATTGTCCTGAGGTGCTCAGTTGTAAACAGGAATATCTGTTTTTACATGTAAAGCAACTCACACAGGAAATGTCTTTATTGTTTTACCTTCAGTCACATAAAGCAAATGTAATAGTGATGTTAACGAGTATGTATAAACCTTTCAAAGCCTTTGGTCTCTTGTCTTTTCAGAGGATGAGGTTTTAATGATATTGTCTTAGATTCATAACAATGGAATATTGCACCATTTAACTCTTAAATCATGAGGGATATTTAAATCACAACCACTGAGTCTGCTTAACCTTTTCAGTACAAAAAAGCCTTCTTCAGAACCTGTTATAGCACTTCTGATGCTTCCATAAAATTATTTATATCAATGTGCCAATTTTCATCTGAATCTGAGACACATAAAAACATTGGTCCGCTGAATCAACCATTAGAATAGCCCAATAGCTTAATTATCTCAATATCTTTTTCTAATACTTCAGTACTACAAAAAATTGTTTTTTTCCCTGATTCTTTCCCTTGTTTTTCGTGCTATCCCACATATACTGTAACTGAGATTCTTGATTAGAGTAAAGCTGTTCTCGTAAGAACAGCAAATGGAAAAAGGCACAAAAGAATGACAAACTCTTTCTCGGATTCTCTTGGAATGTGAAACTGATTACGCATTTTATTTATTTTGTCGTAGAAGTAGATGTTTTCTCCGTGGGCAATCCCAATTATCACGGCTCTCTTTTTTTCTGTTTCCGAGTAGTTTTTTGTTACCTTGGACTCCCCTGGCTTCCCCTATTCATGTCTGGAATCTCATTGTTGGTTTGGACATCATTCAAGCCTGTTCTTCAGGGCTGGAGAGAGGCAGCGACTCCATCAGAGCAAACTCAGTGTGATGGAGCAAGGGGAACAACATTGAACGCTGAACAGTAGTAAATTATTGTGGATAACATAAAAAAGCTTCTGGAAAGAGCCAAGAGGCCGCTGAGGACCAGATTTGACGTATTTGCCTGAACTGGTGTGAATTTCTTCTGACAATGATTCTCATAAGTTTGCCATTTGTTTTGTCCTTGCTGACTATGCGAGTGATTTCTTCAACTCAATCGTATTTTCAGACCGAGGAAGGTAAGTCTCATAAGCCACACAAAATGTCTAATAAGACATTTACAGGTCATTATGGTGAAAAAAATGTTAAACAATTTATCATCTTTTAGTTTGATAATGATTATCAGCAGTGTACAATTTCAATTTTGTGAGTTTTTATAGCTATATTATAATATAACTTGATGAAAAAACAATTGACAAATCTTGATTCTCTTGCTCACATTAGGGTTGAATGTCTAGGAAGTCAAGCAAAACCATCTTTCCCCAGATTCAACATCATTTTGTAATGCAGAATGTCTAAAAACAAACTTTTTTACAATGATTGTTGGTGTTCCTAGGGCAACAGGCAGGAATTAGCAATAAAAACAAGACAATGGAGCAGAAAGGTAGAAAAAGCTGGGTAAAATAAATATCAGACTACACCAATATCTGTCAATTGCATGGATAGTTAACATTACAGTTGACAAAATGCACTCTAGATGAGGAAATTCACAATTTCCAAGGTAATATAATACTGATTATATTAAAAATTAACCGCTCACTATCATTTGTCTTTTATTTACATTGATGTTTTTGAAAACTGCCGCATTATTTTTATTTCATTATTCAATGACACAATATATGTGTCATTGGGAGACATTTGTATTAGACAATAATTTTTAAAATAAATATAAAAAAGGTGCACCATAGTCTGGGGTCTTAGGACAATTTGCCCACAAATTATACAAATAGAGTATGCACTTTGCTGCGACACAGCGATCAATCAATTTGTGCTGGATTATTTTTTCAGTAACTCCAATACCCATTATGTTGTTGTAATTGTAGTTACTGGGATTAATAGTTAGTGATACATTTAAATAAATCCTTGTGATACTGTAAATAAAATGTATCATTAACTACTAGCGACTGATTTTCATAGTTTACTTTCTTACTGTTTTTTCAAACATTGTGTTTATTATTACAGATGATTGAATAATGCATTAATACATGTTCCAAAGTATCTATCTCTTAGTACATACAGTATCATGAAGCATGTGCAGAGTGAGTGCCAGTGTGATAGTGATGCTAAGACTCCTGCTGAAGTACCCCTGTGGTGAAGTTCTCTGACATAGTTCTCAGGACATATTCACATTTGTATGCTACTCAAAACTATGCCTCAGACTGCTGTATTCTCCAATAATGATGACACTGGATGTGAAATAATGATGTAAATAATTGTAAAAATATATTTTTGGGAAAGGGGGTAAGAATAAAGCCTTTAAGGTGTTATGAACATAAATAATGATCAAAACGTTTTTTTTCTTTCACCCAGAAATGAATGAAACTGTCGTTTGCACTAATGACCACATGGAAGTGATCATTCCAAAGGATTTTTTTGTCAGCAAAGTTCCACCAGTCTATGTAAGCCAGTTCATTTTCCCCTGTCACAAACCAGAAGTAGTAGTAAGCTAATATCTCCCATTTCTCATTGTATGTCATGACTTATATTTCATGTCATTGTATGTGTGATTTGTGAAGTCATCTATATATTGGAAATAATTAGAGAAGAGGGGAAAGTGGGTAAATTATATATGCAATACAAATATTTTTGTATTTTGAAATGTTACCAGCACTCCATCTGCCTCAAGAACTAAAGTATATAAGCATACAGTACATAAGAACATTATGGCTCCTGAAAAGGAAATCTCATTTGACTAAAGCATAAAAATAAAACTTCTAGGTAATGAAGACTGCTGCTTTTGATAGATTACAGCACAGCATTAGATTTGACACTGTGCTGTAGGACTCCAAGGTGAAGGGGGAATGAAACTGTTACGATTGATGATAGAAGTGGACAAGGAAGCAAACACAAACCATCCAAAATAGATTTAAATTTACTAAGAGTACATTTAAACCCAGTGGTGGTCTTGTGAATAATCTTGCGGAAAGTAGAGGTGAGAATGTTTCTTCAGGAAGAGTAAGACACCATTAGTGGAACATGGTCTCACATGGACAAAAACATAACCCTTTGCTGATAAAAGCCAGTTCATCACAGAGCAGACACACCCTGGACAGGACGCCAGTCCATCAAAGGACACACACACACCCTGGACAGGATGCTAATTCATCACAGAGCAGGCACACATACAAGCTGGAATTTTACCAGCAGCCATATCACTCTGCAACTCACAATTGGCAACCCAATGAAGCTAAGCAGGTGTGAGCCTGATCAGTACCTGGATGGAGACCTCCTGGGAAAAAAGGTTTCTGCTGGAAGAGGTGTTAGTGGGTCCAGCAGGGGGTGCTCACCCTGCGGTCTAGGTGGGTCCTAATGCCCCAATATAGTGATGGGGACATAAAAAAGGTGCCATTCTTTGGACGAGACGTAAAAAGAAGGTCCAGACTCTCTGTGGTCATTAAAAATCCCAGGGTGTTTCTCGAAAAGAGTAGGGATGTCACCCTGGCATCCTGGCCAAATTTCCCATTGGCCCTTAGCAATCATGGCCTCCTAATAATCCCCATCTCTGAATTGGCTTCATTACTCTGTTCTCCTCCCCACTAATAGCTGATGTGTGGTGAGCATTCTGGCGCATCATCCAGGTGGGGCTGCACATTGGTGGTGGTGGAGGGGAGTCCCCATTACCTATAGGTGCTTTGAGTGGAGAGTCCAGAAAAGCGCTATATAAACTATATAATTATTACTATTATTATTATGATTATTTTTATTAAAAGAAAGCAAATCAAGAAGGATGAAGCAAAGGATCTTCTTTTTTAGAATTATCTACCAACTTTCAAGGCAACAGTAACGTCTAACCAATGAATAAAACCACTCACCAGATATACATGTAAGAGCCGACATGAAACATGCACAACCTCCCTATTGGTTTGATAATTTACAATGACCTCTTTCTGCAAAAATGAGTTTGAGATTGAAATCACCCTTGAGTAGTGTAATTACTCTAGATGTTAAAATTCATGTAAATGTATTTATATTGTAATCAAAGCCGTCGTCAAAATTGTCACCGATGTTATCTGAACTGATTGTAAAACCTTAGGAACTGGGACTGATGCTTTGACCCAAAATATTGCTCAGATCTAATACGTAATCTCTGAAATCAATGGCTGTATAGTACAATTTAAAATACTGATTTACAGTATTAATACAGTAAGTACAGTATATAGTAGTTACATGGTTAAATTATTTCATGATGTACCGGTTTATATTGTTTGTGTTGCTATTGGTCAGAGCAAAATTTATGAAAGGTTGCTTGCCGTATGTGTTTGTTTTTGTTGGTGTAATACAATATCTCTTGTTGTGGACATTTTATACCACAGATCTGGGATTTGCACCTTAATGACCCTGAATGCCGTGGAACTGAAACAGAGGATGACTATGTCTTCATAATTAAAACAAATCTCTCTGACTGTGGGACGATCATGGTAATGTAGCTACTGTATTTACATTCCCTTTACCTCTACCCTCTGCAATCAAGCTAAGAGTATGCAAAGACCGCCAGTCCCCCATGAAATGAAACAGCTCATTATGCTTCAGTCAGCATTGTTCTTCAAACTTGGAAACCTTTTTTTTCCCTTAAGAACTCTTTTAACTTCTTTAAGAAAGCCTATGTTCCCAATTCTCAGTTTACTAATATGACCTCAGTCACGGGAGTGCTAATTAGGTGAAAGAAAGCACATTTATTTCACAAAATTCACATGGGATGTTTCTAAACTTAGTTTTAAATATTTTTCCAATTGAAAAAGAATAAGGAAAACTGATTGGTTGAGCAACTACAGATTATGTGGCCAAGCTGAAGTGCATTGTACGATGCAGAGAAAGAATACAGTTCAGCTGCCAAAAGGTGGTCTTTCATTCATTTCCCCAAGTGTTTCTTTAGAGGGCTGTCAAGAAGGGAATGACCCACAGCACTAAATTATCTGGATTTATATGGAAATTATAGCCATGTTTTCAGTGCCATGAATAGCCAGGCCATATGTCAATGTCCAGTTTGTTATTAGCTTTATTTTTTCTAGCTCTTTTCATGCAGTGGCCACATTACTAGAATGGCAATTTTCTATCTGGAAAGATATAAATTTGAACTTGAAACCACATTAACTATAATTGAAATTCTTATACACAGTGCACAAGGCATTCCAAACATGTAAAAAAAGCATTGAAAGCATGTAAAAGGTTAACTTAGCTTTGTGGGGGAGAATGTTTCTTTTTTTCCAGCTGTTTTATAAGGGAATTTGCACACCAAACTGGAAAAAAACATTTAGGGGAAGGCTTGGTTTGGATTAATTAAACTACAATTAATACAGTCCAGTGTTAAAATGTAGTCCTTATTTGCAAGGCATAAGCTAAAATGTTACAAAATAAAAAATAAAAAATATGAATATACTATATATAATAGCATAATTTTAATATTCTGTAGTGAGTACTGTATAAAAAAAGGAAAAATATAAGGTAACATTCTGACTGGCAATAATTTTATGTATTCAAAAATATGTATAATATTAGTTGTTTTCTAAATCAACTTTGGTCTAGCCTGTAATTACAGGTCTAAAGATTCAGATTAATTTCAGCTGCTCTACTGTACAGTATATCACTTGGCCTAAGACTGCCTCAGACCTATTTATTTCAGCATGGTTCTACTTATTGATGAAGCAGAGCATAAAACACAAATATTTAGAATTTGTGAAATGATTATAAAACAAATGCTGTATTGGTAAAAGTAAAGTAAAATTTAAAATGTATTCTTTAACATTCAATATTGTCCTTCATGTTTTAGACTAACAACATTTGAGGGGATTTTTTAAAAAAAAACATTTGTGTTCTTAAATGCATTATTCATCATTTCTATTCAGATCTGTATCAACAAACACCTGATACGGAAACTTTATATCTATCAAATTAGGGTATTGCATTTCCTTCAGGGTACTAAGCTGAATCTTTGTATCTCACTAAAAACTAATGTGTTCTCAAGAAACTGAATGATACCAGAAATCGGGCTTACCATAACATCAACCAATTATAAGAAAAGCATCAGGTTAAAGACTAATTGATATTTGTATGGGCCTACTGAAAACTGTTGTCTTGATTTTCAGTTCTTTATTACTCTCCTCCTTGCAAAATAGAATATGAAGTTTGTACCACATTTGGTTTGCTTTGCTGTTGTAAATAAACAAAATGAAGAAAACAGACTTACAATTACAGTCATTTTAAAATCCTGTTGGGTAGTATGGTGACATAGTGATTAGCATTGCCGCCTCACAATGCTGGGGCCCTGGGGTTCGATTCCTGGGGTGCTATCTGTATGGACTTTGTACTGTATGTTCTCCCAATGTTTTGGTGAATCCTCTGGGTGCCCCTCGTTCCTCCCACAGTCCAAAAACATACTGTAGGTTAATTCCCTTCTGGAAAAGTTGACCCTGATGTGAGTGTGTGCATGTCTGTGTCTATGTCTGCCCACTCAGGGTATATCCTGCCTTGTGCCTGTTGTTTGTCTGGATATTGTCACGCCCTCTGCAGCCAGAGGGCGCTCCTTCTCTGTCCTGTCCCTAGTTTCCGGTCTGCTGTCCTTCCTGTCCCTCTCTTTCCCTTGGGCTATATATTTCCGGGTCTTGCACTCTGTCCTCGCTCAGCATTGACGTTCGGATGTCCTGAGACCCGCCTAGCACCAGGGCGCCCCACGTCCGCTCCCTGAGGGCATAGGTTTCTATACGGCATTCCTGAACTCTTTGCACTAATGAGCCCGGGCCTCTTTCCCGTCTCGCCGCTACGCATATGGGTCTTTTTCCGCTCTCTTGCTCTCCACGGTTAGTCCCTTTGGACGTCCGTGACAGATATGCTCTGGCTCCCCTGCGAACCTAAAAGGGGTGAAGTGGTTAGAAGATGGAAGGATGGATAGATGGATGGATAAAATTCTGCTTATTATAATTCAGTACAGTACAATCTTGCATTTGCAGTATGCAAAACAGATATACAATATACAACATAAATACTGTATACAACAGGCAGACAACAGCAATGCTCTACACACATAGAGTAGATCATAGGACTAATAAAGATGATTTAGTTGTTTTTATATCTCAGTTTAAACATATTTCTATGTAATACCTGTAATAGAAATAGAATAATATTCATTATTTTAGGAAGAGGGCTAGTATTGACAACCATTCTCTTGTAGTCATGGATGGAGATCTATGTCAGACATTACTAGACCAGTGTTCCAAGCTAGTTCCAAGCTAGTCTGAAGTGCTCTGTATTTGCTTATTCCACGCTAAGCTTCAGCATGTGAGAAACTAAAGATAGACACAATTCTTAATTGACATAAGCTGTTACATTGGTTAGTAAGTTTTATAGGTTTCTTGGAAGCATGGCCATAAGACATTATTTAGACAGTTTGATGTAATAAAGCGTTTCATTTAAATTAATTATATTAATTAATTTATATTTACAGTATATTTTGATTCATAATAACCTCCAACTAGCACAAGTATTGCATAACAATGACTCGGGACAAATAATAGCATCTCCGGCTTACTGTAAATAAAACATACTTATCTCCATGATTTCCAGGGCAGGTGAGGGGACGCCTCACCAGGTGATAACCATCAGGGATAATAAAATGTGTCTTAAGGACTGAGTGAAGAGCAATTTATCCAATTAAATAGGTATTGGAGACTTAACTCTTTGCTCTCTCCAGGGACTGGATGTAAAATTCTGAAATTATTTGTATTCTCCTTTGTTGTCCCACTTTTTACTGCCACATTAATGTAAATGTCACATTTTTAAATGAGAGAGTTATATTTTTATGGTGCCTGTATTAAAAATATTCCTAAGTGTCTGCCTACTACTGAAGAAGGGCTTAGAACACTGAGACAATGAAAGGGCAGATTGGATGACTGGAGTTCATTCAAGGTGGACTGATAAACTTTGGACTGTGCTTACACAGTTGTCCCTATTATAGACCTGTTCAAAAGTTGAGAATCAACTCTGACTGTCATATAAGTTTACTCTAGATATGAAATGATTTTTTTTGTCCATTTCAATTTTACTGTGGATTTGTAACAGAGCAAAAAGTGATCTGGGAAGTCATTGCTGTGTTCTGCTCATTGTTCTGCTTTGGGGATCAGACAACCTTCAGTCAGACAATCTTCAGTATTGACTGTGATTGTCCAGTGAAACATAATAAGGGAATTAATCCCTTTAAAATAGAAAAGACAAGCAACATCAACAACGATGATAACCTTTGTGTTTTGAGATTGTCTAGTATCGGTGAACTGTACAGTATGTTCTGATATTTCTGCAGCACTTGGCTAATCCGTGCCCTTTTGTTGTGAGAGGTTATGCAAGACAGACATGCAGGGTGATGCTTGGTGGCTGTAATGTCATTGTCATTAGTCTTGGTGATGTTATACACACATTGACTTGGCAGCACAAGAAGTTTTGCACTGACTCTCACTCTGGCCATATTCAGAGTGGAGACCTATTACACAACCTCGGGTAAAGGGCAAAATATAATGAGCACTCTTTGTTAGTGGCCCTCTAATTGTAAACCCAATGATTTTGCAACTCTCTGCTTGCATTTATAGATTTTATACACAAAGCAATATGGGTAACTTTCAGATATGCTCATTGTATTCTTCAAGGCTACCCGATGTATTTTAGACTGTTTAAACATAATGTTTTGTATTTTTGAATTTTCAAATGACAAAATGGTTTCCACTGCATTCAAAGTAGTGTACGACTTTTAAAAGAGCTTTACAGCAAAACATTTGAATGTACGATGTTTTACTGTGTTTTATACCGTATGTCGTTTAGTTTCTCCTGGTGTTAAGAAATATTTTTCTCGATTTCAGGCTTCAGATAATACCCATATCATGTTTATAAACACCATACAAAATAATGAAACTGATATTATCACAAGAAGCTACATCAACATTACTTTTGTCTGCCGCTATCCCATCAACTATATGGTGCAGCATCCCAATGGTGAAAATATGATAAGTGTCGACATCAGGTAATATATTAATCTTGGTGACAGCATCATGTTAGCCTGTCTCAAAATTTACCCAGCCTTATGTACAGTAGCTACTGTAATGTTATTACACAGGTATTGTAGGTAGTATATAAGGTGCATAAAACTATATTATAATAGGCTTATATTACCATTTGTATTGACATTGCAGTTTAATTGTAAAACATGTTTTATAAATGATGCAAAGCAAATGTGAACTGGTGTGTTAAACAGGTGTTGTAAATGGGCTAAAGAGAAGGAAATTTAGGTAATGAGTTCCAGGTGAAATGTGGAAGATCCATGTGCTACTGTACATTGGTAAGTTTTTAAAGTGCCATTAAACACAAATACAATCATACATTAAATGTATGATGGCTAAGCAGATGAAAAACATTCAACACTGAAATACTTAGAAAGTTTGATAGGAGGAATTTGTTTATTGTCATCATCTCGCCATTATTGTTGTTGTTCTTGTTGTCAATGTCATTTTTGTTGTTGTTGAGTGTCTTTAGCACTTTTAAGTGAATAAATTCCATATTATTTTTCACAGGACAATTACACTCAATACTGAAGATGGCAACTTCTCTGTGTCCATGATGTTATATAAGGACAAACATTTTGAGAATAAATGGACAACAGTTCCCTTTCTAACTCTGGAAGACAACATATATGTTAAAGTCTTTATGGTGAGATCAATTTCTTGTGGTAAATATTTCTAAAAAGCATTTTATTAATTAGTTGACTGTGAAAATTGTTGCCTTCAATCTGAAGCAAGACAGTTTTGCTTACTTTGAGCTTCTATTTTTCATTTTATTACTAAGCTTTAGGCCGGAGAATCATATCTAGACCAATTTGGGAAAACTGTCAATAAAACTTCCAGTCCTAAAACTATAGAGAACATTTAGAAATGTAATTGTTTCTGTTATTACAGTCAATGTTCACTGCTCTGTATACATCATCTTTCACATAATTCTGCCTTTTGTGCATACAGTAACACAGAATTATGTGCATCAAAGTCTTACCCATCCTACTAATAAAAAGTGTGACAGTACTGCAACAAAACTATAGTTATGCAGAACTAATTATATTATAGGTAAAGTTACAGAAGAAACAAATGACATTTTAAGGGACAGCCAATGTAGATTTAGAAAGTGCACATGTGCTTTAACTAATGCACTTGAAATCTTTGAACAAACAATAAGGATAACAGTAGTTCAAGTAGGTAGCTGCATCAGCATGCATAGGCTGTAAAGGAACAAGTAAAGGTTTATTCCATGTTGAAAAGAGAAGAAAAGAAACATAATGTTTTGGCTGTGAAGCCTTCAAGTAATAAGGATAACAGATAACATTGAATTAGTAATAATAATAATAATAATAATAATAATAATAATAATAATAATAATAATAATAATAGTTGCTTACACTTATATAGCACTTTTCTGGACACTCCACTCAAAGCACTTTATAGGGACTCCCCTCAACCACCACCAATGTGCAGCATCCACCTGGATGATGCAACGGCAGCCATAGTGCGTCAGAAAGCTCACCACACATCAGCTATTAGTGGGGAGGAGAGCAGAGTAATGAAGCCAATTCATAAATGGGGAGTATTAGGAGGCCATGATTGATAAGGGCCAATGGGAGATTTTGACCAGTATACAAGATAATATATTTACACTTCCAAAAAAAGCTTTTGAAAGTTTCCTCATAAAAGGTTGACTCTCAAATCTTAAATCCACAGAATCCTAGAATAGACTGAGTAACAAATCGAAAACAGAGTTATCTTAAAGAGAACAACTTCTAATTGGACAGACATAAGCAGTGGCGTGCTGCAGGGATACATTTTGGGCCCTTTGTCTTCTTAATCTAAAGGGCAGAGAAAAGCTTTATGAACTCATAGGATGCTTCATATTCTCCTATATTTTAGACTTAAAATGTATTTAGATCTTCATAAAAAGATTAAGATTAAACATATTCTAGTAAGGAGCTGTGTTATTTTGCCTTAACTGCATATTAAACAGTAAAGGTTGGTTCTACTGTAGGCTGAACAATAAGAAGGAGAAACATAGTATTTTAGCTGTTGAACCTTCTTAAGTTGTGAGAGAAAGTAAGAAAGAAAGTAAAAAGGTTTTACATTTTGTATTTAGAAGGACCACTGGAATTATTTTAATTTGTGTGCTTCCAGAAAAGGCCCCAATCTATACCAAGAATAAGCAGATGAATATCTCATGACAAACAAGTTATAGCTTGTAGACACTTATAGCTGTCATGTAATTTTTCTATCATTTAAATGCTTGGTGGATCCAAAAGTTTAAAATATCATTAAAGATTAAGAAAGGATAAATACACTGAAATTAATAAGTGTTTGACAGCAGGAAATGTCTAAAACATTGGATAAAAAGGCTGTAAGCATTTTTCTGAGTGCTGGTACAGGACTTTCTTTTCAGCTTCTTTTCACCGAATAAAAGCACAGACATAATTTGGTCAGTTAGTATTGGGCAATTGATGGCGAATAAAAATATTTCATCTAACCTTGACTTTATCCCAGAATTTCATGAGTTAACAGTGTGTAGGGAAATAAGGATTAGGTCTATTGCAATAAAATATTACTTTTATGTGAAAGAATTGAGTCTTCGTTTTGGCTCACGAGTAGACATGTTAATATGAGGCCCCAGCCCAGGATCTTATAACAGAGATTAATTTACCTAATGTGAGCAACAGGTGCAAAGCTACAAAAATCAAGGATGATTAGAGGAGTTTGCTTGTATTTTTTCCAGTTCAATGTCCATTGTTTTGGACTATCGAAATATTCATGTTTTATGTTGAAATTAATAAAACTTTGTAACAAATCATGATGACTACAACCATGGTTCACTTGCAGTTTCAGTGGCTTTGAGAGTCATCTGAGGTTTAATATTGCTAACTTGGACTTACACAGTGTCTGTTGATTTCTCTGTGGAAATGTTTGCTCACTGTAGCACTGCCTGTTGCTTAGCAATGTCTTTTATTTATTGTGTATTCCTAACTACACTCTCCCATCTGTTTCCCTTGCAGCTACCTGCTCATCTGATACTGCATCTAGAGAGGTGCTGGGCTACCCCGACAAGTGACCCATACAGCAGCATCCAGTATATGTTCATCTGGGAAAGGTCTGTGAGCACACCGGGTGATAAGGAAGATATTACTTTATGTTATGTCCCCTTTGAAATATCATTCCTTCATTAACATGAGATATATACCTGCTGGACATACCCTTACAAAACAAAATTCCACATGGAACTGAGATGCTAAATTATTCTAAATCAGATTTAAAGTGGTGATATGGATGAAGAAAAGTTTTAAAGTGTGAAATATAAATAATGTGAAATATACGGTAAATAACAAGAGTGGCACTGTGGCGAAGTGATTAGCATTACTGCCTTGTAAGGCTGGCACTCTGGGATCTGCATGGAGTTTGTATGTTCTCCTCATGGGGTTCTTCCTTTTCTCCCACAGTCCAAAGGCATACTGGTTTGTCTGGGTATGTCTGGCTTTTGGGAAAAATGCCCCTGGTGTGATCGTGTCTGTGTATGACTGGCGTTCAGGGTGAACCCTGAAAAATGCCTCTGGTATGATTGTGTCTGTGTATGACTGGCGTCCAGGGTGAACCCTAAAAAATGCCCTTTAATTCCATTAAGTGTCTTGAGAAAAAAAAGACACTACAGCAGTCCCTAAGACAGCAATACTTTGGTTCAAATCACAGCTGAGTGCCTGGATCCTGTGATTGATGATTAATTTCAGTATGTTTGTCCAAGACCCACTCCATGGCTTTAAATTGCAGTTACTTGGGCTTAGCTTAGTCAGGACAGCTCCAAAACTACAGTACTGTGTGTGTCTGTAGTATTGTGAATGTCTGTAAGCACCTAATCATGTCTTACTCTCTTTGTGGCTAACAATATACCTGCTTTTCATTTTCTATATTTACTGATGGTTAGTTTGTAATCTTTACATAGTGGTGCTGACTTCACAGTAAGAGAAGAAAATTAGTTTTCTACACTACCAGACCCTTGTCTTACCACAGATTTCAGCTTGAACTCAGACAACTATATTACAGTGCTTCACCTCTCTGTTCTCAGCTGTGTGACTGGTCTCCTCTATGCTGGACATCTAAGTTGAATGGTTTCTAAGGTTTTTTGCAAGGCTTTGAGTGCATCTCCTAATTACCAATGAAAGCCTTGTGAAGGATATGGTGTTTGGAGGAATTCCATAACAAGCACTGTCTGAGAAACAAGAGGGAAGATAAGCCTCATGTAATTACAATGGATAATGCCTTTAAGATGAATGTCTGAGTTTAATAGTGTTTTCATTCACAGTTGTCCAGAAGTAACTAATGAACAAACATTAGTAGTGCTGAAGAATGGCCAGGGTCCAGAGGCAATGTTTCGGATACAAATGTTCAAGTTTGTGGGCAACTCATACAAAGACGTATTTCTGCACTGTAATGTTCAAATCTGTCACAACACTGCAGGAGTCTGCCAGCCTGTAAGTATTCTCTTAGCACCACTGACTGACCCTGTACTTGTATAACTGTAGAACTTTTCTGAAATATATTTGTGTTGTTTCTTTTAACTCTGTCAGAAGAGAAAGATATTTGCTTGGCATTTCACTTAGATTTTTTGATATCATAATGAAATGAAATATTTCCTAGCTTGTAAGTGAATCATCTCTTTTTATACTTACACTTTTTAAACATTATGTGTAAGAAGCATGTCTTGTAGATTTGTTAGACATTTTATGGATAGTATCTGTTCAGAAATATCACAGGGGAATTATTTTTTAAGCTCTTTTTCAATTTTTTATATTATATGATTGTTATAAGATATTGTTAGATGTAGGGCCTTATCTTGGAGAATTATAGGAGAATATGATTTTTTGACATTTCTTTGAGTAAAGTACAGTAAAAAAATGAATTACTTTCAGTTACCATAATTACCATAAACTATTTAATGCTTCCTTTAAAGGAAGTTGTGAAATATGTGCTCTTCAGTTGAAAATGATTGATCATTTAACAGAACTGTTCAGGACAGGAAGGTGTAATGCGGACAAGAAGAGATATCACACCATCTCATACTGTGTCGTACGGACCCATAAAACGGCTACTATCCAACACTGACGAACCAGGCCTAAGTAAGTCTATTCTTTATCCACAATTTCTAACATTTCGAAATCCTTATTAAAATAGACTCTGTTTAAAAAAAAAAAATTAAAATCTTTTAATCTGCAAACCACTGCGTAAATAAAATGCATTCAAATGCTATTTAATAATAGTTGTTGTATTAATTATGATAATCATTATTAATGTATTGGTTGAGGCATTTGAAGGTAATACATCTTATTTCTATGACATGTGTATTGACATTTGAAAGGTCTAAAATTTTACAAAGCTAATATAGTTTATAATGGTAGCACGGTGGCGTAGTGGTTAGCTGCCTCATAGTACTCGGACCCTGGGTTCGATAACACACCTGGGGTGATATCTGTGTGGAGTCTGTATGTATTCCCCATGATTATATGGGTTTCCTCCCACAGTCCAAAGACATACTGGCGGCTTAATTAGCTTCTGGGAAAGGCTATATCCTGCCTTGAGCCTGTTGCTTGCCTCGCTGGCTCTTGCTCCTCTGTGAACTTGTATTAGATAAAATGGTTAATAGCAGAAAAACTGCTTTTAGCATATAAAACACACCTCAGTATTACTGTATAGACAGCAGGATGCACAGAAGAATTTGTTTTAGGTTTTCCTCATCCTTAGAATAAAATATTAGTTTCACTTGTGGTTAGTTGATGTGAGCCTGTAATGGGAGTTGTGTTTAGTCTTTGGCATATTATTTTCTTCTGCTGTGGATACCTGGATAAAATAATCATACTTGAATGTTTGACTGGCTGGGGTCAATATCTTTCCCTGAAGAAGCATCTCTGGGAAAAGCACTATAAATACTACTGAGTGTTTCTTGCTCTTTACTGTGCAGGCACCGGACACTTGCCACCAGTGGAAAGCTTAGTGCTTGGAGGACTGCTTTTGGTTGTATTGCTGATCACAGGTGTGTTTGGCAAGCTGTGGCTACAATCGAGAAGAGCTTATCCCACAATGCAGGCTCAGCTCACCTTGTCCAACATTCACCACCACTCTGAGGTTGCCTTTTAACTTGCCTGTCTGTTGACTGAGTTTTGTATCACATTTACTGAACAGTAGCTGGATTTTTCATTGCATACAATGCAGTTTTAATGTAGTTTATTTGTATTACAACATATTGTGTGTTGATTTTTATCTCAATCATCTTTGATACCAAGTGACCAAAAAATGTGGGTGTAATAAACTAGTATACTGTAGATAGCAAATTATTTTCACCTTCACATGTGAGATAAATACAATATTAAGCATAAAAGACAATAACTGCTTATTACAAAGTATTATTATTACATTTGTAATATAACCTCATTGGAAATGTGACCTGCACATACAGTATGCTGTTTTCATTATTTTATTTTTGTAAGAAATTGAAAATAAAAAATTAACATGACTAAGTGAATTTCTTCCAAATATCCCAGGTACCAAATGATGAACTAGTTCTTATTTTTCATTAAGAATCTAAAATAAGCACAAAACCCCAACTCTGAAATTCCCACTACAGTGATCTCCCTTGAAAACAAAATCAGACAAATTTACAGTATATCTCTGTAGGTTTATGTCATATGAGCATGGAATTTAGATACTGGTGGTATACAGCAAAGCATTCTCTCTGTAGAACACAGAAGTTCATTATACCTCTAAATTAGAAAGAAAGGAGGATAAACAGCATCACACACTGAAGACGGATCCACATTGGAGGTGCTGTGACCATTTTTCTTTCTTCCTTCTTTTCAGTGTGTGATAAATTAAAACATACTCCTTTGCAACTGATGCAGCTCCCCACTTGTTTCTCTCCTGATGCGATTTAACTCTAAAATTTGTGATGAGAGTATTGTTTTCTGAACTATCTTTAGATGTGACTTTAATGCTGTGTTCAGGTCACTTAACCACTCAGACCAGTCATGACCGATGTGTAATATGTAGTTAAGCTATGAAGATTCACTCTACAAAAACTACCATGGTCCCATGAGAGTACTGTGCTAAGATAAAATCAGGCAGAATTCAATCAAAAGTGGTAATTCTGTTTAGGAGCATTCATCCAGAGACAACAGACACTTTCTATACAGAGAGACTGAGGAATCTGGAACAAACATACACACATGTCTTGGGATTCCTAAAGAAATAGTTTGATGGGAATCTTGGGTCATTAAGCTATGAGAAAGCTGATAAGGTAGTTGGTGTCACGGATGTCGGAAGGGACGAACCGTGGAATGACAGGAGAGCGAAAAGACCCTATGCGTAGCGGCGAGACGGGGGGTTAGCTCGGGCTCAGCTGTTCAGGGAATGCCGTATAGAAACCTATGCCCTCAGGTAGCGGACGTGGGGCGACCTGGTGCTAGGCGGGTCTCAGGACATCTGAACGTCAATGCTGAGCGAAGGCACAATGAAAGACCCGGAAATATATAGCCCCAGAGAGAGAGAAACACCGGAAGGACAGCAAAGAACCGGAGATGAGAGACAGGACAGAGAAGGAGCGCCCTCTGGCTGCAGAGGGCGTGACAGTTAGGTCAAGCATCTTCCTCTTGTTTGTAATCATTTGTAATTTTCTTACATAGTCTAGGACTGGTGAGTACCAGCAAAGCTCTTATTATAAAGCAGGAAACAGTAGAATTGTGGGTTTTTTTAATTAAACACTCAGTTATTAATATTAATAATTGCTTACACTTATAAAGCATTTTTCTGAACACTCCACTCAAAGCGCTTTACAGGTAATGGGGACTCCCCTCCACCACCACCAATGTGCAGCATCCACCTGGATGATGCGACGGCAGCCATAGTGTGCCAGAATGCTCACCACACATCAGATATCAGTGGGGAGGAGAGCAGAGTAATGAAGCCAATTCATAGATGGGAATTATAAGGATGCCATAATTGGTAAGGGCCAATGGGAAATTTGGCTAGGACGCTGAGGTTACACCCCTACTCTTTTCAAGAAACCCCCTGGCATTTTTAATGACCACAGAGAGTCAGGACCTCGATTTTACATGTGCTTGTTTACAGTATAGTGTCCCTGTCACTGTACTGGGGCATTAGGGCCCACATGGACCGCAGGTTGAGAGTCCCCTGCTGTCCCCACTAACACCTCTTCCAGCAGCAACCTTAGTTTTTCCCAGGAAATCTCTCATCCAGGTACTGACCAGGCTCACACCTGCTGAGCTTCAGTGGGTTGCCCGTTGTGAGTTGCAGAGTGATATGGCTGCTGGGCACAACAGGGCACAATCCACACTTACATAGAGCACTCACAGAAATATCTTCTATCATGGAGAATGAATAACATACTCAAGATGTAAATTAGGATATGGAGGTTAAACTTGCAGACACAGCTGGGTAGCACAGATCAGAAAATGACACTAGGTAAAAAACAGAAGAAATTAAAATATGTAAAACATGGTTCAGGTTCACAGCTGTGGTTTTTATTATCCCACAAAGGCTCAATCCTGGTGTCCTTAGGGACCATCAGTCTTCTTTACTAGGTCCTAGGCCAGGGATGTATGGGTGGTGGGGGGTTACTGTCTCACAAGTGTCTCACAAATGTCTCCACCATTAGTCTTTATCAAAGCACTACAGGGTGTAATTCTTTAGAATATCCTGGTATAGACCATATTAAATCAGCTTTTAACTCACAGAATGATTTTTTTTTCAATCCAATGACACATTCCAATCTACCATTTTGCCTCACTGATGTAGCATCACAGATGTAATAACTCCAAGCAAAGCTTGTTTTTCAAAACCCGGTGTAGGCAATTCTACTTTATTAAAGCATCATTTTTAAAGAGAGTTTACACTCTACTGACATTTTTGGTTACAGGCTCTCCACAACAGAAGTCTGTTGAATTGCAATATGGCCTGATCAATGGCCCGGGCCTCAGAATAAAAGTTCTGAAGCTCATAAGACTGGAAAGGGTTACAAAAGGTTTTCTTAAGACTTGGGCCTCCATCATTCCACAGTCAGGCAGATAGTTTACAAATGGAAGAAATTCAGCACCCTTGCTACTCTCCCTAGGCATGAACATACTACAAAGATCAGTGCAAGGGCACGCCGTACAATCCTCAAACAGGTGACAAAGAACCCTAGGTTGACGGCTAAGGATCTGCATCTTTTGCACTTGATAACGTCTGTGTTCATGAGTCGACCATAAGAAAAACACTGAACAAGAGGTTCTTGGGAGGTTACCATGGAGGACACCACTGCTCTCCAAAAGAAAACATTGCTGCCCGTCTCAAGTTTCGTAAAGACCACCTGGAGGTTCCACAGCACTACTGGAACAATGTTCTGTGGACAGATTAGACAAAAGTTGAGCTTTTTGGTAAATGTACACAGTATTATGTTTGGAGAAATCAAAACACTGCATACCAACACCAAAACCTCATCCCAGCTGTGAAGCATGGTGGAGGGAGTATAATAGTGTGGGGCTGCTTTGCTGCCTCAGCCTGGACAGATTGCAATCATTGAGGGACCAGTGAATTCCAGGTTGTATCAGGACATTCTACAGCAGAATGTCAGGGTGTCTGTCTGTGATCTAAAAGTCAAAAGAAGTTGTGTCCTACAACATAACAATGATCCAAAACACAGAAGTAAATCAACAACAGAGTGGCTCAAACAGAAGAAATTCAGTATTTTTGAATGGCTAAGTCAGAGTGCTGACCTCAATCCCATTGAAATGCTGTGGTGTGATCTGAAGCAGGCCGTTCAAGCAAGACATCCCAAAAATGTACATGAACTGAAACAGTTTTGTATAGAGGAATGGACCAAAATACCTCCTAACCGCTGCACAGGTCTGATCAGCAGCTACAGAAAATGTTTGGTTGAAGTTATTGGCAGTAAAGGAGGTTTCACTAGTTTCTAAATATAAGGGTTCACATACTTTTTCCATCAATGACCTTGACTGTTAAAACCACTTGTTCAATAAAGATATGGCAATATAAAATGCTATGTGTATTTGTTAAATAAGACTGTCTTTATTTATTATTATGACTAAGATGAAGATCAGATCACGTTTGGAGCCATTCATACAGAAATCCATATAATTCCTAAGAGTTCACAAACTTTTTCTCACAACTGTATCTCTCTTTAGCTTTTTATATATATATATCAGGCAATAAAGTAGCATAGGCATTCAAAAACGGCCAAATAAAAACTGTCTTTTTATATTAATTCATTAGTTCTGATTTTACTAATCATATTAACTGATGACAACACAAACAGTACTCTCTGCATCAAAACATTATATAATAGAACTGTCAATACTTTTAAATAAAATAAATCAAATATATTCATTAAATCTAAATGAAAAAAATAGCTCTAATTATCTGTATAATTATATTTAAACATAACAATAAAAGGTAAATGTAAGACATCCTCATGAGAAAACAACACACGAGTTGCCTTTAATCAGTTTCCCGACAAGCCGCACTCTGACCGCTGCGCGATGACGTCATAGACTGGCGTCCCGGCCAGAGGAGAGACTAGACCCCGACAGAGGGAGGGAGAGGAAAATCGTGAGACAGAAAAAAGAGAAGAGGCAGAGAAAAGAAAAAGCGTCAGTTTTGTCAACTATTGGATAAGACCACCGAAGAAGGAGATACGAAAGTTCAGAGTGACAAAGGAGCGGGTTTGTGGACAGCGAAGGTAGGAGGGGTGTTTAGTTTAGCTGCTGTTGTTGATGAAAAAAGTTTAGTCCAATCGAGCAGAGTCACAGCTTGGGGAGACGGGAGTCTTTGCTTTGTCAGGATTTGTTTTCAGCATCAGCAATTAACTCGATTCATGGAAAGTAGTGAACTCCAGCGGCCCTGGCGCTTGAATTTCAAATGTTGTTTTTTTTTTAACGGAGAATGGGGAAGGTAGTTGACTTTTTATTATAGAAGGGCTCTCGGGTCCTTACTGCGTGAGCCGGTACGCCCGGTTCTGTTGCCCCTTGGCGAAGTTACATGGTGCAGGCCGAGGGGTTTGGGGGAGGGGATCGGGAGTCTTCTGTTAGTTTTCGTTATATAAACAGAAACGCAGACCTGTCAAAATGCAGCACAGACCACTGCGGGATAAATAAAGGACCCCGAGTTTGTTTAACGATGTTGCCAGTGTCGTGGCATTTTAAGCTTGATAAGAGACATTTGTTTACTTCTGAGGTAGGAACTGCAGTCCACTCGCCACTTAAGCTGTAATGCCGGCTTTTTTTCTTTTAAGCGTGTTAGTTTGTTGTCCTAGGCTTGTCGTCAGAGCTGGTTTTCACTGTTTCAAGCTCGTTATTCTATCACGAAAGACTGTCAAAAGCACTATAACTTTTGAAGTAACGCATGCAGCATGTGATATGTTCTTGACATGTAAAAAGACCACAAGGCATGGTCAATGCTTACATCCAGCCTCTTACTTTGATTAAACATTGTGTGACTTGTTTGTGGCTAGCTCTTTGAAATGTTGTTTCTTTAAATAATATCAAGATCGGAGACGTCTGTAGACTATTTAAGTGTGAAAGGTTTTTATTTTCTGATGAAGAGGGAGGGGGGGAAGGCTCACATTTAATCTCGGTTCGATAAGAGTTTAGATCTTATCAACTGGACGTTTATGCGGTTTATGCACAAATTGGCCAGATCCACAATTAAAGAAACATTCAATATAATCATACTTATTAAGTCTTCTGTCTGCACTGATACACTCAAAATAATTTAAAGTTAAAATTAAATTAAAATTAAAGTTTAATTTAAAATATTTTGAGTTTGGCTTTTCCTGCTCCTTTAACCTGAAACGTATCAAGCTATTAAGAGAAACATCCTTGTCAATGTAACCTGTAAGTGTAATGTAAACACTTAGTTTCATTAATGCCTTCTGATAGTAACTTTCCTTTTGTAGTTGATTGAAATAATTTGAAATGTCTAATTTGGAATTTTTAAATATAAATCCATTCCATCCACGAAAGTGTTTAGATCTATAATAATCATGCAGCAACTAATCAAATTGTCTAGAGCTACAAACAACACCTGTAAAAAATATAAAAACTGCACTGTTATGATATGATAATACTTTGTCTGATTTCTGAGAAATGTGTTTTGCATTCAGGCAGCCATGTTTTACATGCATAGTGACGTACAAAAAACGTGAACAGGGCAAATAAATATTACACTAAAATAAATATAAGATTACATAAAAGACATCAATTCAAACATAGTCACTATACTTCATTGCTACAGGAATCCACACAGTTTACCAGAACCTGTAAGTTTACTTGCCCACAATCACACAAAGTCCCCATAATTGTATAAAACCCCTTTATTTTTTTTTGCAGACCCACAAATTGTACTTGCGAAAAAGGAATTAATCATTTTGTTACTTATTAAAACTTACAATTAAAAATAAACATTAAATTGCAGAGTGCTGTGATTGTATTTGATAATTTTGACAATGTAATATGGCAGTTCCTACAAACTTTAAAAATGAAAGTGTTGTTTCATTCTCAGTATGGTGCAGATTTTGTTTTAAAATATAAAATTAATTTTGTTGCATTTGCAAATGCAGCTTATTAATTGTCCTCACAAACTTCAGAAACTATTCACATAGAAAGTTTAGGTGAAAATTGTATTTATCATATATAATGGATTTCTGTTTATTATGAACCATCTTTAAAATAACCAAGACCTCAACGGGTTGCACTAGTGTACCCATACATGGGGCTTCACAACCAAGATCAGAATGAAAGAACAACAAATAAACAGCACAAAAGTATAGCTAAAAATAAAAACTATCAGCTCATGACAGGAAGAAAGACGCTGGGGCACTTACACAGCAGCCAGAAACCTATTTAAGTCTTGGTCTTTCGACACACAATTGAATAACTTATCAATAACGAAAACAAATATATGTTTTTCTTTAATCCTGATCATGGATTTGGAGCCCCAGGTATGAAAACAGTAGTGCAACCCTTTGAGATCTTTATTTTAAAGATGTTCCAAGATGAACAGAAATCCAGAAAGATTTCATCTTACAAGTATGGTTTTACACCCCATATTTATGTCCCTCTCACAACATAGTGAGAAAAAATAGTATTAAAATCTCAGTTTACCTTCTGAATATTATTTTTACATCACACTATTTTTTTATTTGGAAAAAGGGATCTCAGTGTGATAAAATGTATAAAATGAAGGTACTGTCTAGTATTGTTTTGCCGTTAACAGGTTTAATGATATCTTTGTCTTGATCAACAAATTATTCTGGAATGTTAAGATTTTTGTCAGATGATTTGGCTCAAAATGGCTAGATGCAGTAGGATGCCAAAAGAATGCCAAAATTCTGTAGTAATATTTTCACAGGCTGAAACCTTTTTTTAATCTAACTGTGCTCTGTAAATAAATATTGATTAAATAAAAAACTATTTATTTTTGTTAAGCACCTTTCCCTAATTAAAATTATGTATGTGTTTGTCAGTTCAACCAATTTATTAAAATTGAAAACCTTAAAAGTCTAATTTACTTTTTGAGGGCTTCCCTCAATAGAGTAGCTTCAGTCCCAGTGGCCGGGCCAGATAGTAGGTGATTCCTCTGCTGTGCTGTACATTATTAGCTGTTCCTCATTAGTGCTGCTGCAAGTTTGCTGCCAAATGTCAGAGACTGAGCACACATTTCTCCTATTATTTATAAGCAAGATGAAAGCTTGATGTTTAAAAAAATTAATATACCAGTAATTTATTAAATGTATGATAGCCTATACATTTTCCTGAAATGACTGAAAATGGTCCTTCTGATGTAACCTTGAGGTTTTAAAAAGTGCAGTTAACAATGGGATATTTTACTTGGTAGATGCTGTGCTTTAGACACTCATCTGATCTTGCTCTAGGAACAAGGGTCATAGCCCTCTAACTGGGATTATTTTTAGTATTTTGCTGCAAGTTCAGTCAAGCATTTGTGCTTCTTTCATTACCAGAGATGTTGACACTTACTCAGCAAGTGAAATACAGCTGTTTTTGTGTCAGCTGCATTGGTCTGCTTGATGATGCAAGTTCAGTTCTGTGCGCTATTTCTGTTTGTCAGATGGTGTGCCATAGGCTTCTGAGAACCCCTGCTGAAGTTTACATTTCACTTATTATGGGTTGAAATCCTCTTCACATTTTTTCATCTAAGACTTCCATGCCTTTCAAGACTTTTAAAATAAAATTTTCTGTAGTGAACAAATCTGAATGTTTCAGCTACATCCTGAGAGGAAAAAACAAATCAGTGCAACATCCTATACAATGTCTTTAAATCTTAATTACCAAAATCTCTCTATATATAACAAATAATGTGAAAAAATATTGTAGTGCAGCATTCCAATTTACAGAATGGCAGAACTTTGTCATAGTAAAAAGTAATGCTTTGAACCGATTCTTTTTGAAGCAGTTGCCTCAACTTCTTGCATACTGAAATAGCTCTTATTTGATGGCAGAAGGTAGGTGAAAGAAAGTTTTGATTTCTTTATGTATACCTAATGTTAAGGAGAGCTTGTTTTTAAATAACTTCACAGATATGTGTGAAGTTGACTACAAAAAGGGTGTGAACCATTTTCTTAAGACATAGATAAATTGCATAATGATTGCTGGGTGTGAAAACATTATGTCAACAGGTATGAAATGTGTTAAAATACTATTTTAATCACAAACTGTATGATTGTGTAAAGGTGATAATCCTTTGGATTAGAGTTGGATGAGTTAACCAATCAATAGTGATCTACAGGAGACCATTTGTACACCAAAACCAATTGAATTAATAAAGTTTATTTACTATAGCACACACTGTGGTTAAAGCAAGTTGTTAGGTTCTTCTGTGAAGATGCATTTTAAGAACATTTAGTAATGTGAAATTGCAAAACCTTGGGTGGAGCAGTGGTACTGTGGCTAAGGATCTGTGCCTGTGGCTGGAAGGTTGCCGGTTCAAATCCCGTAGCCGGCAGAGGAATCCTACTTCGTTGGGCCCCTGAACAAGACGCTTAACCCCAGCTGCTCCAGGGGTGCCATATAAATGGCTGACCCTGCGCTCTGACCCCAAGCTTCTCTCTCCCTGTCTGTGTGCCTGTGTGTCTCATGGAGAGCAAGCTGGAGTATGCGAAAAGACAAATTTCTAATACAAGAAATTGTATATGGCTAATAAAGCTTTCTTATCTTAAATGAGTACTTATCAATAAACACTTTCTGGCACTGGATATTTTTTCACTTTTTTAGATATTTTTAAAGCAGTTAGACATGATAATGGATTTTAAAAACATGACAAATGTTCAAGTCCTCAATTTTAGGCAGCAGTTACAGGCTGAAATGTTGCTAATGCATTGCTGATGTTATTCTTAGAACCAACGTTGTGATTTAATTTCCAGAAAGCTTTCTGAAGTCCATTTATAGAAATAAGGATTCTGGATATTGTTGTTGTTATATGAAATGTAATGATAATCATTGAAGAGGGAAATGTTGCTTTTGGTGCAGGGATGTATGTATCTGTTTTTAATTATTTAATTTGGAATGCTTAAGAATATGTCACTTATCAGTAGAGAAATTGTTACTATTACATTTTTGTAAACACATATTTGCTATGCATTGATTTTATTGGTTACGCACAGGAAGGCAATAAATAATTATCCCTCCTCTGCTTACAAAACAACATGAAGCAGCTGTCCCTTGAGAGGGAAACTGGACTTAATTTTCAAGAAATATTCCATTCTTCATTGTGGTGTATTACTTTTCTTTTATGCAGTCTTTACTGGTAGGCCTTAAGCTTAAAATGGAGTGTATGAGACTTTAAAAGGATAAACTGTCTAAAACAAAAATCCTTAAATATTTCCTATTATAGTAAATGTAAAGTTTCTTTGGCACTATTTGTTGTATGACATTGTGAACAGTAAATCTCCAGATTAGGCCTACAACTAATTCTCACTTAATTGTCTTCCAGGGCTGGTGACCCCCAAAATGGAGGTGCAGCAGCACATACACTGCATGAACTGTGTCAACCGGAGATGTATGGCCAGGCTGGAGACTGGAGTTTCTTGTGACCTAATTGGTTGTCCTTTAATCTGTGGAGCTGTTTTCCATTCATGTAAAGTAGATGAGCATCGCCTGTTGTGCCCTCTTGAAAGAGTGCCTTGTTTAAACAGTGGATTCGGATGTCCATTTATAATTGCAAGGAACAAAATAGCCGAACATCTTGAAATATGCCCAGCGAGTGTGGTCTGTTGCACTATGGAATGGAACCGGTGGCCAGTGAGCTACGCAGATCGGAAATCTTATGAGAACCTAAGCAAAGACGTTGATGATGTAGAACAACTTGATATGGCATTAGCACTGCAGGATCAGCGAATGCTTCTAGAATCGCTTAAAGTGGCCACCATGGTATCCAAAAATGTTGACAAACAGCCCAGTACCAGTGAAAAGATGCCTATGGCATCCAGCATACCAGAAGACAAACCTGCAAATGGAATTTTTGCTATGGATGCAGAGTCATATGGTGAACTTTACAGAGCTACAGTAGAGACTACGAGAAGCTTAGCTGCAGCCTTGGACATACTGAGTAATGCAACACGGGATATGGACTTAATCAATGGAAGTCTTCCTGAAGAAAAGAGTGAAAGGAACGGTGATATCCATGTGAAGGATGAAGTAAAAGCTTTGGACTTGGAAAATGTTGAGATGAAAGAGCATGATGAGTCTGGATTTGAGCTTGGAGCAGTTGGTGGAGTGGATCATGATGTAGTAGCAGAAGCACTGAGTGATAGAAAAATGTGGTCAGAGCAAAATGGATTAGACTTTTTAAAAGAAGAGGTAGAGGAGGAAGAGATAATGAACATCGTTGAGAGGATGAAAAATCAGAAAACCCTTTGTAATGGATTTCACAATGCAGAAGGCATCCGGGATGAATTGGAACAGGAGGAAATGGATTTAGAAGAAGCTGAATCGAAACACTCTGAAATCAATGGGTCTTGGGCAGTCAGCATGCCAGAATGTAGGTCTATGATGACTTATAATTCCATACCTGTTGTAGTGCAGGAACCTTCTGGTTCTCGGCCATCACCTCCACCACTACCACTGCCGGAAATCCTGCAAAATAATGCCCTGCAGTCCTTGCCCATTGACAGTGAGGACAGAAGGTTTGAACGCAAGTTACAGAATCTCCAGTTTCTTAGAGGGATGAGCGTATTTACATTTAATGGACGCAGAACTCTATTTACTGATCCATATTCATTTCGTGCAAAAATGGAAGACAAAGCTGTTGACACCTCTGACCTAGAAGTGGCAGATGATCCAATGGGTCTTCATGGAATTGACCTTATCACAGCGGCCTTACTCTTCTGTCTGGGTGACTCACCAGGTGGCAGAGGAATTTCAGATAGTAGGTTTGTTGATGGTTATCGTATTGACTTTGGTACACAAACCTTTTCGTTTCCTTCTGCTATCTTGGCAACAAACACCATGGTGGGTGAAATAGCTTCAGCTTCTGCTTGCGATCATGCAAATCCACAACTTTCCAACCCAACCCCCTTCCAGACGCTCAGGCTGGACCTGGTTCTAGAATGTGTGGCTCGATACCAAACCAAGCAGCGATCTATGTTTACTTTTGTTTGTGGGCAGTTATTTAGGAGAGATGAATTTTCCTCTCATTTTAAAAATGTTCATGGGGACATTCATGCTGGCCTGAATGGTTGGATGGAACACAGATGCCCTTTGGCTTACTATGGCTGCACCTACTCCCAAAGAAGGTTCTGCCCCTCTGTACAAGGTTCTAAAATTATTCATGATCGACATCTAAGATCATTTGGAGTCCAGCCTAGTGTACCTGCACTGTTGACGGAACCCATTTCCAACAACACTTGCTCATCTGGATCTCACTATGACCATTTGAGTAATCTTCCATTTGAGGTTCTGCAGCACATTGCAGGGTTCCTGGATGGCTTCAGTCTGTGTCAGCTGTCTAGAGTATCACGGATGATGAGAGATGTGTGTGCTAGTTTGCTGCAGGTTCGTGGAATGGTTATTCTTTTGTGGGAAAAGAGGCAATATCCAAATGGACCTTCATCTTGGCAGATAAAAGACAAGGTTGGTAACTAAATGGTGGCATGACACATCACCTAGTTTGAAAAAGCCTTCAGATCTGTCCCATTTTCCATTTCTGCAAACAGAGATAGCCTGGTGAAACTGTAAACTACTTTTATAGAAATTGTTAGTTGCAGTGGTTGTATGTAAGAGAGTGAAAAATGATATCTTGACAATTCTAAGACTTTATTCTGCTCAAAATAATAAGTTAAAGCATAAAATCAATGTTTTTGGTTTTACCAAGAACTCAATATTTTTACACATGCTTCCTATTTCTGTGTTGTAATTCAGGCCTGCTGAATATGTTTTCTAATGAGGTGAATGTATAGATGAGTACCTAATAATGAAAAGTGTTAATCACTTGTTTAATTGTGCATTTCCCTAGGTGTGGAGATTCAGTACAGCTTTTGGGACTGTGCACGAATGGAAGTTTGCTGACATTACTAGTATGGCTGACCACCTGAAGAAGTGCAAGTTCAATACTGTGGAACGAAGAGAAGAGGCTATCCCTTTGCCTTGTATGTGTGTGACAAGGGAGCTAACTAAAGAAGGACGATCCCTGCGTTCAGTTTTAAAGCCAGTATTATGAAAATACATCTTCTAGTCTGCTTCTTCCACTCTGATTAAAGAGCTATAACACTCAACATAACCTCTTTGTAATTTGATACTTTTATCAATGTACTGCAGATTATGTATACATAAAAATGTCACTGTGTATATAAACTGTTTTGATGTTAAAATTATTTTTTATATAAAAGTACTGTGCTGTATTAAAGTTTAAAAGAGGAGCCTTAATGTATGAAATAACACTTGACTTGCTGGAAATAAGTTTCTTTTGATCTTTATCATTAATTTCCCCTGTGGGACTCTGATATCTTTGTATATTGTTATGTTATTCTGCATGGTTTGATATTTAATTAGTACCCTTTGGGTAATTCAAAATGTTAAGAATATGCACACACTAGCAAGAAACTCAAGGAAATTTTATTTTGTCTTTTTTTTAAAAACTGACCAAATGAAATGTGCATTTATCACTTGTCTCAGTATGTGAAGTGCATGTATTTGTATAATCATTTTTACTAGCCATATCTTGTCTTGTACCTTACCATTGAATCTTAACAGCTAAAGGAGTTAGGACAGCATTTAAGGCTCAAGAGTTTTGTTTTAGTCTAAAAACAAGTAGGACATGAAGTCTTGCACCTAACATTTATGTTGATGATAGGTTTTGTTGCATGGTGAGAGTTTGCAGGATATTTTCACAGCAAATTGCAATGTTGTGTTATGCAGATCTTTTACAATATTGTTTTGGAGTTCTATACAGTGCACATAATTATTTCATTGTAATGGTAAATTAAAACAAATACAATACTGTAGTATAAAGATGATCACCTAGCACTTTATTGCCTAAGTGTAATTTTAAGTTAACTTTTAATTTGTAGTGCACCTCAAACTTTTCTTTAACACCGAGGAAAGACAGGAAGGATTTTTGTATAAAAACCCCAAAGTTGCCCTCATTTTTCTTGTGTGTATTAACATACACAGAATTCTGCAGTGGACTGCTTTACTACCTGTTCATGCACATGTTTCAGGCAGTAATGTATGTACTTTGCGTGCAACTCTCAGCTGCTTTTTAGTGTTATGATTGAATCTGCAAACTGGACACAAAGAGAGTAAAGAAACACGAGAGAAATAAATTCCTGCTGCTTAACACTGGGGTGAAGTAGTTATTTTTTGTTTGCTCCTTGGAAGAGCAGTCAGAATCCTGCATGATGTGCCCTTCACCACCACTGCCATCTTTTAAAAGTAAATGAGTAGTGGGGAAGCTATTGTTTGGAAACACAGTTACATTTATCTAGATACCTCTGACTGGAGGTGAAAGCACTTTAACAGTAATGTTCATCACAGGTGCAGTGGGCAAATCTAAATGCATGTGATTGTGTTGCTGTTTAATAAAAGGAATGTACAATTCTACTGCATCTTCCTGATTTTTTTATTACAGTCCCCATTCATGAAAAGGCAAGGTAAACAGAAAGAGCAAGCTTTGTAGGAATACAAGGACTGTACTATTTCTCTACAGCTCGTATCCTCAGAACTTGTGAAAATGGAATAACAAGAAAGATTAAATTTGTGCAGCCTTTGGCGCATAAAATAAAAGACCATAGTGAATTTGCTCCCTATGTGTCCTGTATGCAAAATCTAAACAGCTTACATTTTTGGTGGTTCAAGATTTATTTTTTTGTCCCCAATTTGCCACCCCTGATTGGTGTTTCTGTATAAACAGCTCCCTAAAGCTTTTTTTAATTCTATTGTATAGAAATAGATTTTGAAGCTCGCTTAGGACATTTTGTATAACTTTTATTTCATATAAGTGGATAATGGCTGCTTGTTGCTGGGCATATAATGAAATGATCGCAACTTGATTTCAGGAACTTATACAGGATACCATACAGTATTATTTAGATTTTTTTGTGGTTTGAAACGATTAACACTATCCCTAAATGGGGATTTAAAGTTTACAAAAGCTGAAATATATCCGTCTTAATGCATTTTAAAGAATGTGGAATCAATTCATTGATGTATTCAGATGAGTTAGGTTTGCCTTTTATATTCATATCTAATACATCATACTTTAGATGAGTGCACTGCAGACATTTGATGAGATGTACAATCTGAGAAACCGTGGTATTTAAATTGATCAAAATATACACAAGACAATTAGGATATGATCTGCTGCTAAAGAAGTGGAAGCTGGATTTGTGATTAATATAATATTACTTCTTCCTCTTGCTAAAGGTCAGAGTTTTGGTTGAATAGACATAATTGCAAGAGTATTGATTTATATCACCCTGCTGGGTTGTTAGTGTTAAATCAAATTATAATTTAGGATTGCTCTTTGAAAATATTTTTGGACTTTAATTATTACCATTCTTTTTAGGATTCAACAGATGATTAAGTTTATTTTGAATACAAAATGTGTCTGTGTTTTATATAATTAAAATAACAGCTTTATAGAAATTGAGACTGGCAAATGTTACTACTCTTGAATAGCTTTGAGGCATTTTTGGAAGGTGGAAAATAAAATTTGATTTGAAATTCAAATCACACCCACGAGATGAAACGAGACCTTTTTGTCTTAAATACTGAATGTGTTAAAGGTTTTCTTACGGCAATGAAAAGAAAATAATGAATTTTCCTTGTTCAAATATTCTTTATAAAAATCAATTTAATGTAAGTAACAAGCTTTTGAAAAATGGTCATTTTCAGATTGTAGTAATAATTTGATCTAGGAGGAGGAACAAGTAAAGGTTTATTCCATGCTGAAAAGAGAAGAAAAGAAATGCAACTTTCAGCTGTGTGATCTATGCAGAATATATATTTGAACACGCTTTTTGTCACACGTATTAGTCTTCCTTTTAGCTTCACAGAATTCATAACGAGTGTGTGATAAACTACTCAGAATCCTGTGTTTCTCTCCCTGGTGTATGGTCATATTCCCTACTTACTCCTGTCTTCGAAGTGAGAGTAGGAATGTGATTTAAGTCATCCAGGAAGTGTTGCTTCTTTGCTTGTGGCCCTGAAAACCCGTGGGAAGATTTGTTATAAGAAACATTTATGTCATTTGTTTGAAACTGTTGATCATACAATCATTAAAAACTCCTGCGGTTTGCAGTGATCCTTTTATTAGAGTTGGTTGTCTTGATGGTTGTAACATTCAATGCATATACCTGTTATAATTTTGGTAAATAAAATTTCCTTCACCCAAGAGTCCTAGGCTTGTAGTGTTCATATATACACATATTCTCTTGCAAAATGAAAAGCTATCCTTTTTTAAATAAAAATATAGCACAGCCAATGGCATCACATTAAGTACAGTTGTGAACTCCTACTATAAGCATAATAAATGCTTGGGCTGTCTACCTGAAACTTCAGTTTGCATAATAAAGTTCTGTAATATTAATGAAAAAGAACAATTTCAAATTAAAGCAATTCCATGTTCACTTTTTTAGCTTGAGCAATTTGTCCCTTAGGCTTTTCTTAACAATACTAGATCTACAGTACTAAATTATTATTCAAAACATCATACATACAGTATGAATGTAAGTCATTTAAAGTGCAAACAATCCACAACATACTTGAAATGGGGAAACATCCATTACCTTACCATTTTAATCATGACCTGCCTAATTTACTCATTAACCTGTTTCAGATAGGAGGCACCATCCTCCTGGGAGAGTATTTAACATACTGAAATTAGGTTAAGTCATTTGTTTTATGGAGTTCATTCTCAGGCTTTTATCCACCAACAAAAGAAACTGAGCTGCCTTGTGTCCCTTCTTGGCAGCTGGTGTTTAAAAAATAATCAGAGTACTCTTCAGTGGAGAAGAGAGTTCAGTTCTGGCAAATGGCAAGCATAAGATGATGGTACTGTATGACATACCTCGGAAATAAAACTACTTGAAAGTGACAAAAGATCATTCAGCTTCCCTCAAGGGATCGAGGTCTAACCCGCACAACCTGTCAGTAGCTACCATTACACATCTATTTCTCCGAAAGTGCCCACGCTGAAATTTTCACAGTTGCAGAAAAATGTGGATGAGGCCACAATTAAGCAATGTTTTGATCCTGTGCCTAGTCAAGTTTAAAAATAATTGTATGATCGTATTTTAACCTCTAATTTCCCATAAAAATTACCTCTCTAATACAGAAGTGTTGATTTGAAAGCTATAGAACCCTATACTGTATATCTTAACATTGTAACGTTGAAAAATATATCTTATAACCAGTAAAATATAGAAATAATCGCTCCCTCATGAGGAGTAAGCGCTTAGAAAAAGACATAGAAATGGTTATATATAGAGATAGTGGATATAGAAATAAGTTATTGACATACTTAAGTACTAACTCTTGTTAACCAAGTCACCCCTTTGCATAATTGATTTGAAACATTCTTCATCTGTTTTGCGCTAAAGAACAATATATCAATGTTGACTACTGATAACAAAACAACTCACGTATTTATTTTTCCCTTCTTTTCCATTCAACATAAAAGTAGTATTCTGTAAAGTACAGTAATAATTTTATTTTAAAAAACAGCAAACGCAATAATTAAGACATAATGTTAACACATTATCGATTTAAAACATTTAACATATTTAAAAACTAAAATATATTGCGTAAAGGCAGGTTGTCTTCCCAGTCCAAAGATGGCAGTATCGTACACAATAAGATCAGCGTTCCTTGCCTTGCATAGCAGATTTGTGACTTTGTTGAGAAGGTTTAAACGGCTCTTTTGCTTACGGTAGTTCATTAATATGTTGTATTTCTCAATATTTATCAAATCTGAGAAATAAAAAGAAGGGAAGGCGAAGAAGAACAGTTTGTCTTTTACCAGCCACGGTACAGCTTAAGTACGGGCTGTTTACATTTTAGCAGTTTATTTTTAGAAGGTAAATAATTCGGCCCTTAAATCAAGGTAGATTTATCGTACTGTAGAACTGACGTTAGAGAAGTATTTATACTAATGTATATATACATAATTTTAGCTTCATAAAAAGATATAATAGGCATAGAAAAAAAACTCAAATTTGATCATTGATTATACATTAACATTAGCTTAATTGTCGCGTAGTTGAATTACACTGCTATCGTGGCCGGCTGTTTTAGTGTCCTGTCCGTCTTGTCTTTTCTGTCTCACGAGTAGAAGATGATGTTGTTCAGATTCGGTGTCATACTGACTCCGGAATGCGAGGACATAGAAGTGTTCGTGCTGGGTTCGAGGCCAGAGATGGGCGAGTGGGATCCTAATAAGGCAGTGCCAATGAAACCCGCGCAGACTGTTCTGTCAACATGCGAACCTTTTTTCTGGATGGGAGAGATACTCCTGGAGGAGCCCTTCAAGGACACGTTCTGGTTTAAATACATTAAACGAGTCGGCGGCAACTTCATATGGGAAGGTACTGCACTATGTTTCCCCAGGAAGCTAATTCCTTATATCTGAACTCATTTCCCCATCTTTCCTTTCCGGTTTTATTGCGATAATATTGTTTTAATTGTAATTAATAATTGATGTGTTTATATAACCTTATATAAATCATTGTTTTGTTTTACATAAAATATACGTTATATAAAATGAGGCCTTTTTGATTTCAGTCAAAACCATGAATTATAATTACGATTAATCCCATGTACTTAAATGTGCAAACTGTTTAGAAAGCACGTGCTCTAACACAGTTGATGTGATGTAACATCAGTAACAGATATGATGTTACTTAAGTGACATTTTCTCTTTAAGTGTTCATTGAAGATATTAATATTGCACTCAGTGTTCATTTTGGTAACCTTGGATGTGCAAGAGGTCACAACGCAGGATGTCTTGTGGCTCTGGTTACATAAGAACAAGAACATACAGTAGGAGAGGCCATTCTGTCCATCTAGCTTGTTTGTGTATTTTCAGTAGCCAATTGATCAAATGAAATCCTGGTCACTCTTGAAAGACGTCAAGGTATCAGCTGTAACAACGTGGTGACTTGTTCCATACACGCACAACTTTTTGTGTAAGAGTGCTCTTGTGTTTCAACAGGTAATTGGGCCAAGGGTCTCATCAATAAGCCACGTCAAAGGTTTTTGAACAGCTACAGTAGTAGTTCAGCTTTAGGCTGAAAGAGATGTAACACTACTATCTTTTCTCATTCCCTGGTAAAGGCATCTTTTCCAGAAGTATAAATTGACACCTGGTGTGACGGTTATGTCAGCTCTTAAACTTTTTATTGTGTTAATAACACATTCAGGATCCCTATTTGCAGCACTAGTGTGCATGCAAAGAGAGATGGCCTCATTTAGTAGCATACGCTACAGACCAAATGTAAAACACAAACAGAAAGTACGGTTCTTTGCTTAAGCTTTATTGATGAGAGTCATTATAACGTATTACAGCAGTAAGAAAAACTGTGTTTTTATGTATTACAACTTTTTTTATACGTGATATCTGTCCTGGAATACTACAGTAGTGTGGTGGTTTGTTAGTGAGAGAAATTTTAAGAGGTGGAGTCTTAAGTAAATGGAAATTATTTAGAAATAAACAATTATAATGTAATCCAAAATAAGTCCCAATAATATAGTTATTACTGCTGAAATTATTATTCTGTGCCACAGAATTAATCTTTTGTATATTAATGGGATAAACTAAATAATATCTCATAAAATAAACAGTAATCTGTTTTAATTTTAGGCACCTATTTTCCAATTTACTGGTACTGTATATTTCATCAGTAGCAAATAAGCTAATGCCTTCTTCCATCAATTTTATAACCCCTTTATCCAATTCAGGGTCATTAGAAAGACCAGTTCTATCTTGGAAAGCCACGGGTACAAGGCAGGATACACCCTTGATGGGACACCAGTCCATCTCAAGGTACGCACAGACACAAACAAAGACATACACGCAGTTTCACACACATTTTCTCACAGATAGCACCCCACGATTTGAATCTGGGACCCCAGAACTGCAAGACAACAATTCTAAGCATGTGCTACTGTGTTGCCCCTCTGTTAATCATTCTAGCGAATTAAAACTGAATGTTCGTGATGTTTGAGTCAGAATTAGTCATAATAATATAAAACTGCTTGAGGCAAATTTTGTAAACTTTTGAAGCAAATGTTGTAAACATTTTTAAACTAAAAAGAACATTTTGTTTCAGTCTATTCTGGATAAAGTGGTACATGTACAGTACACTATAATTATATTGTGAAACTTTCCAATTTAAAAGGTTTATACATGACCATTAGGTGTCAGTAGAAAGCTAGTTAAATTGTTTTAATCGGGGTCTCAAATGAGCAATAAAGTACAGTTTTATTTAAAACAATGTTGAGTGCTTTGTGTAAATTAAAAAGTGTGTGCAAAGGAGTATCATAGATGTACACCTGAAACAGGAAATTAAAAACAGAATTTACAGAAAGGCAATTAGGTTTTCATTAACATATTAAAAAGTTAAAGTTGAAAGTCTAAGTATTGCTTATATTTTTTTCAGAACTGTAAGTGAAAACAAATATTTCATAACTTGACTTGTGCTTTGAAAATTATTTTTTACTTTTTTGTTATTTATCATGTCAGTTGTATCAGTATTACGGCTTATACTTCATTTCTGTGTTGATTATCTGTACTTACTACTGACATCATCTACATGTACATAAACTCTGGATATTCTGCAATGTAACTTGTAGTTACTGTATGTATTGACATCCATTTTTGTCTGTTCAGTTCTAATAATTTGTTAGGTTAGGTTTGTCTCAGTGCGATATTCCATGAACTCCCTAAGGACTGGTTAGCAGGTGAATCTAAAGGTTTGAGGAAAGCTGGATTCCTGAAATTACCCAGTTTCTCACTATATGCAAGTGTCCTTAGACCCCCTACAACACTATCGGCAAATCGTCCACACTTAACGAAGTACTCTGCTTAAGTAATGAAATATCCCAATTAAAACGATGATCAGTATTTGTTATCTGCGTTGCTAAAACTGCCAAAATGAGTTGATTAAGAATTTGTGTGAACAGTCTTTCAGAAAGATAGAATATGAATGCAAGAACAGCAAAATATATTTCGAAAATCACAAAACAAAAACACTGAAAGATACCAATACGCACCATGTGTTAAGAGTGTTAAGAGTGTTAGGATTGGTACAGTAAGTTGAAGTAGGACTAACTCCACGCATTGTGCTTGTTGTCTAAGGTGTTAACAGCCAGCAGTTTCTAACCTGGCTGACTTTGCAGCCAACCATAGTATGCTGGGAGACATTACACTTCACCAAGACTGATGGAGAGGTTAAATGTAGTGGTCTGGCTAAGAGTGGCTAGTCGCTACAGTATTTCATTTACAGTGATTAATGGCATCCTGACAAAATGCCACTACATTGATCAATGTCTATGCAAGCCCATCCTGACATGATGTTCATTGGTGTGTATTTTGGTTACATTTTTTGTGATTTCTGTGTTTAAAATAACTCGTGACATTGTTTAGATTAAGCATTATGTGCATTTATTTTGCATATACATGATATCCCATTTCTGCAAAAGCAAAGAGAAAACCTTCTACCCCCTCCATATTTTACTGGACATACAGTACTACTGTACACAAAAATGTGACAGGTCTTTCCTTCCATATTTAATCTTGCCATTGAAAAAAACTTCCAAGATATTGATTTGTACGTACAATTATTCCTCTGTGCTTTTTTGACCACTCTTCTGTGTGTTGTTTAAGTTCAAAACTGGCTGGGAGACCAGTGAGAAGGATAGCTCCTGTTTTCCTCATCTGATTGAAGACTTTCATGTGGCAGTTACAGCATCTCTGTCTCAGAGATGCATCTTGTTATTCTCGTAAATGGTGAGATTTAAATCCTGAGATCAGCAGCAGTTTGACTGGGGAAGTTAGTTGTTTTTGCATTGTGAGTCTGACCTCTTTTCTTGCCCCCATTACATTGAGCAGCAGCATAATAATAGTACTTGGCTTTTAGAAACAAAGGTAGAAGGGGACTCATTGCATCCGGCACTGAAACACAGTACCCTCTGGGACTGTGTGCATAAGGCTGTGGAGTCACCTTTGAGAAGAATCTCCCAGCACCTGTTTACACATTTTACTTGGGGCTCGTACTGTATGTGGCAGTGCAAACCACTTACCATTAGGGGGTGCTACATCATTAAAGATACAAAATAAAGTACGACATATAATTACCACCCAGTAAGTGCACATGTGTGTCTATATAACATTTCTGTATAAAGGTGTCGAAATTACTGGAAAAAACATAGTTGAACTAGAAGAAAACAGACTGCTGTGTTGTTTAAAATAGAAATTTCAGGAAAACATTATGAGAGAAGTGCAGCTGAGAGACCAATCACTCAACAGATGATCTCCGCAGGCACTCATTTCCTGTTCTGCATTTTGTGTTTATGCTTAGCATGCTGTGCAAATTACCAAATAGAAAATCAATTGTAAAAAGAATAGTTATAAAAGCAAATTAATGAAGTCCTGTTTGGTAGATTCACAGCTGTTTGTAATCTGTGTTTTGCTGACAGGTTTTATTCACAATAATGTTTCCATGCATGCCTATTTGAGTTTTACAAGTTACTAACATTTATAACTATTTATAAGGTCTGTTGTCTTTTAGGTTGAAGTGATGTCAAGGGTAGAATTTATGAATACAAAATAACTATCAATGTTTCATAAAAAAGTGACAGTAAATATTCAATGATATCCTTGATTCTGTGCTTCTAATTTCCCTTAATTGTAGAAAGTTGAGTCAGGAATAAGACAGACACTGAAAAGGTTTGAGCAGCATGTCTAGAGAGTTATTTAATAATTGAAATATTTTGATATGTTGTATAACAACATCTAACAGAACTTATTTTTTGTAAGATGCGTCTTTAATATTGATATTTTTCCCTGGCAGCTGGAGGCTGCCTCTTTGATGGAAATTCACCGTTATGGTGGCATGGCTCAGGAAGTATGTCTGAGAGACAGTGAACGAGATGGGCGCATCAGAAACCCAAGCTTTCATTTTGAAGTCTTGAAGAATGTCAGAATGCTTCCATACTTAGCAGCAGGTATCTGAAAGACAGGATATTTGGCCTCTTGCATATTATTTTCAAAGTGAGGAATTTTGTTTTTGTAATAAAAGTGTAAATCACATTATTGTGCTTACTTCAGTGGAGGGGCAAGCGATATCAATATTACATGAAATATTTGTTTTAAATAAGCCCTGAAAGAAATTAAAACAGGATTCTATAGGAGTCTGAACATCAGTGCACTTAGAACTAAAAAAGGGTGCTCTTTCTTACACAAAGTGGAGTCTGGAGGACGTCATCCAGCCATGTTCTTATATTATGTTTTGTGTGATGATTTTGTGAAAAGCACGTTTTCAGTAGTAATTGCCTATTGTTTTAGGCTGATAGTTGTGCTGGGTAATCTGCAACAGCTTTCTCCACCTGGGAATTTAAACCCATAACCCCTGTTGAGGAGTCATGTACCATAAACATTACTCCCCACAGCTGTTCCTATATAATTCTTCCAGCAAGACCGTACAGACTGAAATTGCTGCATCATCTTTAGGATTCTGTAACATGTAGTCTGAATTTTTCTTCCTGTGTAAGGTTTTGTAAGATTGTATATGATCCTACTTCTGGATCTTACAGGATTCCACTGATCCTGTGAGATCTACAATATAGTCCTAGATCTCGATCTCTGTGGTTCTGTATAGGATCTCAATTAAGTACATCCCAAAAGAACCTTGTACAAAATGCCTAATCTGGAATCTGTATACAGTATCCTTTTTTGTTGTTTGAAAATTGTAAGACTCCTTTGTGATCCCAAGATCCTGTGTGATTAGGTTCCAGATCAAGGTTCAGTAGCATTTTTAGTAACAGTAACAGGAAGTGGAAATTCTTCATCATAATTGTATATAGAATATAGTACAAGACTGCTCAGAAAGCCCCACGTTCATCCCACAGTCCTAAATTCTCTCATGAAAGAGTAGAACATGCTAAAGTCATGCTAAGTTAATAATAATAGTTGCTTACACTTATATAGCAGTTTTCTGGACACTCCACTCAAAGCGCTTTACAGGTAATGGGGACTTCCCTCCACCACCACCAGTGTGCAGCATCCACCTGGATGATGCGACGGCAGCCATTGTGCGCCAGAACGCTCACCACACATCAGCTATTAGTGGGGAGGAGAGCAGAGTAATGAAGCCAATTCATAGATGGGGATTATATTCGGAGGCCATGATTGGTAAGAGCCATTGGGAAATTTGGCCAGGAGGCTGGGGTTACACCCCTACTCTTTTCGAGAAACACCCTGGGATTTTTTAATGACCACAGAGAGTCAGGACCTCGATTTTACATCTCAGCCGAAGGATGGCCCTGTTTACAGTATAGTGTCCCCGTCACTATACTGGGGCATTAGGACCCACATGGACCACAGGTTGAGCGCCCCCTACTGGCTCCTTTAACACCTCTTCCAGCTGTAACCTTAGTTTTTCCCAGGAGGTCTCCCATCCAAGTACTGACCAGGTTCACACCTGCTTAGCTTCAGTGGGTTGCCAGCTGTGAATTGCAGAGTGATATGGTTTAAGTTAAGTGCAACAATGCAAGCACATTTTACACTTTTTAAAGAAATGTCTGAATAAACAAGTTTGTTGCTTGTAAACAAATATGTACGATATTTTATGCCATATGTATGCCTCATTATCAAGTAGAAGTTGCTTGTATTTGAAAAGGCTGTGGCTCCACTTAGGTTATTGACCATTTCAGTTGCTATGGCAATCATTTGTATCTTTGGGTAAAAGTAAATATAATTTTAATTTCATACAGATGACCACTTGTACTTGTACTTGTACTATTGTGATTATTATTATAGTTTCCTAGATAACCATATTATAATACATTTACTCAGTAATTTCGAACACTGTTGTTACAATAATATTAAGTTATTAAAACACTGTTGTGCCGATATATCTAGCTATGTGATTGTTATAAGAAGTCAATATCAACAATTAATTGTTGAAGTGGGTCAACTGTGGTACATATTTGTTCCATGAATTAGCAAAAAATAATTTTAATGGTTTTAAAATTTTAATGGTACCTGCTCAGCAACCTTTGCTTCACCCTTTTTTTGCTTTGTTTCTTTTTCAAAGCAGTATTTTTTGAGCAGTTAAACAGCAAATGACATTTTGTACTGGCATTGTTGAAGAAATGATAGCACTTGTACTTTACTGCATCTTCTGTCATGCAGAGAATTTACTCTGTGAAACTTTGTACCACTTTGGGTAGTGTGGGTTTTTTACCTCGACTGCTTAGATTATCTTCAGTAGTAGATTTCTATGCACTTGCCATGTCCTATGTGAAATGTTCTTCTCAGGAGCCCACAGTTTTCACCACATACCTGCATTTAAGACTCTACAATGGTATCACTTAGAATACTTGTATAGGCCTTGGAGTAGTGTTGCATTTTCTAATGATTTTTTATCTATGTAACATTTAGTTTTTACACAAAAGCTATGCATCTATAATACATCATTGGCATTAAGTACATGTACAGTATATTATACAACATTTTACAGCTACTGTATATACTAACAACTATATATTTGCATTATATGCCTGTGTAATGGGAAATATGTTTTGCTCTTTAGAAATTACTTGTATACCACTAAACGGTACAGTGGATAAAGTTGTCCCCTAAGCAAATTAATCTAATGTTTAAGTTACTTTTCATATTACCTTAATGTTGATATTTAGAGTTCTTAATCTTGAAATTTGGTTTGCAATCCTGACAATTACATTTCAAATCAGATTTGCTGATATTTTATAAATTAGGCTTCCTCCCAAGGAAACTACAATGCAAAACTAACAACATGCAAAAGTCTCATGGTAAACAAGCACATTCATTTTTGTTTTTTTTATAGGCTGGAAGAGCTGAATTTTTAAAGTTTTGACCAGAATTAAACATGCTATGTTTTAATTTTGTTTAAGACAATATCTTGGTTTCTTTCCAAAGAAGAAATGCCTGGACGTTCCTGGAGATACCTAGTTCAGTTAGCTGCTACATTACATACCAGATGGGCTAGATGGACCAGATGGTTTCTTCTCATTTGTAACCTTTCATATGTTCAGTGTTCTTACACTGGATCTAAAGTTTTATGTTGATCTGGACTGAGGGCTCATTTCAGTGTGTTATAATCCCAGTGCATATTTATAGTGTGTTATAAGATCTGAAGTAGGCCCAAGCTGTGATGAAGCTGACAGGAAATGTTCTGGGACAGGGAACAGTCATGTTTTGAAACAATACACAGTTTTGATAATATGGCAGGGCAGCTTGTTCTATACCCCTGTGATGTTTTTTTGTTAAGAAATACAGTACCTTATATTCGCTGTTTTACTGTAAATGAATTTCCATGTAGTTTATACTTTTGTTCTCTAGTTTTCATTTCACTGTTGATTGACATTCTGTGGATGACAATGACATTGTCATTGCTTTTAAAGATTTTGAATGCTTGAATGAGGTTCCCCTCATGGTCTTTTCTGTTTACCACTTACCGTAAAAGGCTGAGTTTCTTCAGCTTGTCAATGTAGGACATTCCTTTGAGCCCAGGAGTGTATTTAGTTGCTCTTCTCTGAACTGATTCTGGAGCTGCAATATCGTCCTTGTATCTTTTATGTTTTTTAGCTGTTCTCTTATGAGCTCCTGTTTTAGATTTCTTAGACCAGTGGGTGTTATTTGCAGACAACCACATTTGATTAGGTTCCAGGTTATACCTATGCAGTTAGGATAATCAGACATTTATTAAACCTTCTAATATAAGGTGTATCTCCATTTTTAACTTAATATTTGATTTTTAAAACAATTTCTATCTTTAGTTTGGTCTATTGAAAGTAAGCTTTTCAGAGAATCCCTTTCTATATAAAATATCAGGTGTGTGGCAGGAGATCATTAATTTTGTTTAATCAGTTGAATAATATTTTGTGTCAGTGATAGCCTGAATTATAACCATTGCTTTCTAGTGGTGTTCTGATGTTTTTTAAACATTTGTCTGTCCAAGATATCAGTCCTTCTTGTGAAGAATTGTAAAATGAAGAAGTGGAGCATTGTGGATTTGATTTGCATTCCAAAATTAATGTTTGCCTTTATGTATAATAAGTTCAATTTCAAATGAAGCAAATAACACCTCATGTTTTTTCTAAACTATAACATTTTTCATTGCCAGCAACTACTGTTGCATGCTGTATTGTTGTGCATTTGAAAGATAAACTTTTTTTTGGGCTTACACTATGTATGTAGGGTTCTGTGTATAAGTGGTAATTAATATTTGTAGTTCTAAGAAATATGTGTTTTTACTGTGTTACTTTTCTCGCTTTGCTGCCCTAACTTTCCATTTCAGAAAGATATTTTAAATTTTGCTCTGTTGAACTTCATTAACCATCTTTCAAATATACAATAATCTTGATTGTTTTCCAAGCTGGTTTAATCAGTGTGCACTCTATGTATAAGACAGAACAGAATTAAAATTGAAGGCTGTAATTGGAATCTGTTAAATGTACACAGTGGCAGTGACTGGGCATTTTTGACTGACAAAATAAATTTGCAGAGTAAGGCCTTGTGGACTGAAGATGATGTACATACTTGGGATGAAATAGGATAGGGCTCTTTTCCCTGAATAGACAGATGAGAGTAGAGTTCAGGTCTAAGTGGGATGTAAATGCTATTTTTGTAATTGTTTTAGACAAAGCAGAATTATGTGGCAGAACTCATTTTCGCTTCAGTGGGCCATACAATGAATTCAGGAATTTCACTGACATCTGCAGAATCCAGAATGCAGTGCTGCATGTCACTGAAATAGTTTCTCTCTGAAAATCAACTGTAGCTGCTTTACATTTTGACAGTATAAGATGGGTGTTTCACAGTGGGCTTTCACAACAATTTTTGTTTAATCATTTTAATCTTAACCAGTCACTGCCTTCATTTGACAATGCGCTACTGTTAATTATTCTGAATTAATTTAGAATTTATTAAGCCCATCATAATTTATCCTGGTAAAATTTCTTCCATAAAGTACCCCTCTGCTTTAAAATCTAAATCTCTATGCCACTGATATTTTGAATTTGTTAAAATTATTAATACATGAATTGCTCTGAAATATTAAATTGGTTTCCCCTTAGGTATCATAAAAAGACCATTTCTAAGCAGAAATTATAAAACATTTTTGAATCTGTGAAAAAAAAACAGGATTATTTCTGATATTACACTTTTTACTGATAAGGCAAAGCAGTGCAAAGCTAGGTATTATCCAGTTGTACTGTATAAATGTATTTCTACTGTAATGTTTCATAAGATCACCAAAACGTGTTCAACGCTTGGATGACCACGCTTGCTTGACTTCTAATGATTTTTGCCTTCCTGCTCCTGTGCATTTCTCATTTGTTCCCGAAAGCAATGCCTTAGATTAGTTATCGATGACCCCATGGGAACCAACAAGCCACCCACTTCTCCATGCTTGGGAGGCTATGGAAATGATGTCTGCTTACAGTATTTCATATTCCAGTGCAATGTGTGGCTCTTATATAAAATAACACTTTCACAAAATAAGGTTTTCTATGTAATATTATTACAAAATAATATTTGCAATGAACGTTTTTGTAGGATTAGTTGACAAGGACTTGCTTTGAAATTATGTACAGTACAAGACATTCATTCTATTCACATATTTGGGGACTACTTCTGATCAGAAAAAGAGAATGAAGTAAAAGCCATGTAATATTAGAAATGTAGTAATGTAGCTGAAAGGCTACATCTAACTCTGTAGTAATATTCTATAATAATGAATTAATTTAGATAAATACGCTGTGCTATTTTTGGTGTTGAATTTGTCTGAGTGTATGTGTGTGCTGTAGAGGTGTGCCAGTATTGCAATATCTATGTTTTTGTCATGTCTATCTCTGCATCTGTATCAGATGGTATGATACCTTTTTGTATGTTTGCTTTCTTAACCCCAGAATATTAAAGATTTTTAAGGAATTACCTGCAAAAATTACAAATGACCAGACCTTTCTTCTTCCTGACCAGAGATCTTCCCCCCACCAGAATATAGACTACCTAAAGTTGTTCAGTAAGGATGTGCTCAGTAATACACTAGAAAGAAAAAAATGGGTGGGGTTCTTGAGTGGTTCTCCATCTCTAAAAGCACTTACCTGAACACAGGTTGAGCAGTGTGATCCATTGGTCCTAGGTTTCAGTCTGGGTCAGTCTGTGACTAGGACTTCCCAGGTTGTAACACACATTTGGCTGAACAATACAAAGGGAAGGGTGATGTTAGTCTGCCAGGATTCTCTCAGCTCTCAGCAAAACACAAAATAGGACAATAAGCATACAGTATACTGCAGAAGCATCTGCTTGTTTGCACCGATTTTTTCAATTCATACGGTCTGCGGCGTCTTGGCAGGTAACTTTTGCGAGGCGCATGTTGTCTTTCAGCCGATCCAGCCAGCGCGTAAATGGTCGTCCATGGGGCCAGCGGTCTTTGCCATTGATGTGTCATTGTTGCGGAGCATGTGTCCATACCAGCGCAGGCGCGATTCCCTCATTTTCTCAGTGATTGGGGCGAGTGTTTCTCGCACCTCTTCATTCATGACATGGTCTAGTCTTGTCAAGTCGAGGGTCCATCACAGTATCTTCATTTTCATCGTATGGAGTACCTGTTCATGTTTCTTTGTCGTTGGCCAGCATTCAGTTCCGTATAGGGCCACTGGTCTGACCACTGAGCGGTAGACTTTGGATTTTAGGCGCAAATGGATCTTCTTGTCGCACAGTACTCCAGTGACATGCCGCCATTTCATCCAAGCGGCACTGACTCGCGTCTTGGCGTCTAGGGTAGTGCAGTCAGAGTTGACACATGAGCCTAGGTACTTGAACTGGGTCACTTTGTTCAGTTGGACCCCACCAGCTGTGATTGTGCCATCGGTTTGATCACCGCATTCCAGGTACTCCATCTTCTTGACAGTTTCATCCCGAATCGTTCATTGATCGGGAAGGTGTCTGAGGTTCCAGCTGCGCAAAGTACTGAGCTAGTGGCCTTTTGGTACAGCTGACATAGACTTAGGGAACGTGGTGCTGTCGCAGCGCCAGCCAGATGAGATAGTGCGGTACCCTGTCGAATGCTGTTTCTAGGTCGAGAAATGCCATGTGAATCGTTTTTCCTCTTCTCGTGGTGCCTTTCCATCAGTATGCGGGCTGCGTGTATGGCATCTATTGTTCCGCCGTTTTTCACAAAGCTGCATTGGTTTGGCAAGATATTGACGATGGTTCTTAGTCGTGCGTCCAGCACACGCTCGAAATTCTTCATTGTATGGCACAGCAGCCGGACCGGCCTGTAATTGGAGCAGTCGTTAACGTCGCCTTTGAATATTGTGTATAATTTTGGTCATCATTTCTTGCAGTGGGCGGCATGTTGGCACAGTGGTTAGCATTCCTGCCATGCAGTGCTGGGGCCCTGGGTTCAATTCCCTGGGGTAATATTTGAGTGGAGTTTGTATGTTCTCCGTGTGTTTACTCCTGTAGTCCAAAGACATACTGGAAATCTGTCTCTTTGGTTCTGTAGCTTCTTTTGTTCTAAATGTTTATTCACCAACTAATACATACTTTAAAACCCATGAAGTTCTCTGAAGTCATACATTATCCAGATCTGTTGTTGCCTTCAACGATAGACTAGAGGGATATGCAGGACATGCAGCTTTCATATACAGTAGCACAGCACAAGAGAGAAATAGAATCACACAAAGATATTAAACGCTGACTAATTATTTTTAAATAAGTAATGACAAAGTTTTATTGTGTTATTTATCAGTAAGGGTTAGTTGTATCTACTATTAGGACTTGGCAAGGACTAAGCAAAGGTAAAATATTCTTAGTATGTTAAACCATAAAATGTTAAGGGGGGTGTACTTACTTTTTCACAATGCTGTATAGGTGTATGTACATATGCTGTATATACTCTACTGTACATATACAGTGGTGTGAAAAAGTGTTTGCCCCCTTCCTGATTTCTTATCTTTTTGCATGTTTGTCACATAGAAATGTTTCAGATCATCAAACAAATTGAAATATAGACAAAGATAACAAAAGTAAACACAAAATGCAGTTTTTAAATTAAGGTTTTTATTATTAAGGGAAAAAAAAATCCAAACCTACATGGCCCTGTGTGAAAAAGTGATTGCCCCCTAAACCTAATAACTGGTTGGGCCACCCTTAGCAGCAACAACTACAATCAAGCATTTGCGATAACTGGCAATGAGTCTTTTACAGCGCTGTGGAGAAATTTTGGCCCACTCATCTTTGCAGAATTGTTGTAATTCAGCCACATTGGAGGGTTTTCGAGCCTTAACCGCTTTTTTAAGGTCATGCCACAACATCTCAATCGGATTCAGGTCAGGACTTTGACTAGGCCACTCCAAAGTCTTCATTTTGTTTTTCTTAAGCTATTCAGAGGTGGACTTGCTGCTGTGTTTTGGATCATTGTCCAAGTGTGCTTCAGCTTGACGTCACGAACAGATGGCCGGACATTCTCCTTCAGGATTTTTTGGTAGAGAGCAGAATTCATGGTTCCTTTTACCACAGCAAGTCTTCCAGGTCCTGAAGCAGCAAAACAGCCCCAGACCATCACACTACCACCACCATATTTTACTGTTGGTATGATGTTCCTTTTCTGAAATGCTGTGTTACTTTTACGCCAGATGTAATGGGACACACACCTTCCAAAAAGTTCAACTTTTGTCTCGTCAGTCCACAGAGTATTTTCCCAAAAGTCTTGGGGATCATCAAGATGTTTTCTGGCAAAACTGAGACGAGCCTTTATGTTCTTTTTGCTCAGCAGTGGTTTTCGTCTTGGAACTCTGCCATGCAGGCCATTTTTGCCCAGTCTCTTTCTTATGGTGGAGTCATGAACACTGACCTTAACTGAGGCAAGTGAAGCCTGCAGTTCTTTGGATGTTGTTGTGGGGTTTTTTGTGACCTCTTGGATGAGTCGTCGCTGCGCTCTTGAGGTAATTTTGGTCTGCCGGCCACTCCTGGGAAGGTTCACCACTGTTCCATGTTTTCGCCATTTGTGGGTAATGGCTCTCACTGTGGTTCGCTGGAGTCCCAAAGCTTTAGAAATGGCTTTATAACCTTTTCCAGACTGATAAATCTCAATTACTCTGTTTCTCATTTGTTCCTGAATTTCTTTGGATCACAGCATGATGTCTAGCTTTTGAGGATCTTTTGGTCTACTTCACTTTGTCAGACAGGTCCTATTTAAGTGATTTCTTGATTGAAAGCAGGTGTGGCAGTAATCAGGCCTGGATGTGGCTAGAGAAATTGAACTCAGCTTTCCAAAGATGTAATAAACCACAGTTGATTTAAGTTTTAACAGGGGGGGGGCAATCACTTTTTCACACAGGGCCATGTAGGTTTGGATTTTGTTTTCCCTTGATAATAAAAACCTTACTGCATTTTGTGTTTACTTGTGTTATCTTTGTCTAATATTTCAATTTGTTTGATGATCTAAAACATTTCAGTGTGACAAACATGCAAATAAATAAGAAATCAGGAAGGGGGCAAACACTTTTTCACACCACTGTAGCTGCAAAGAGGGGTCTAGTTGCAGCCTGGAGAAAAGCATTTACATTTTCATGGCTCTTTCTGTAATTCCAGGGAGGGGGAGGGGCAGGTGGTTTGGCTTTTAAGACAACATGCCCAAGGTCATTTGTTTCTGTGAAACAAATGTTTAAAAAATCAGCCACTTATTTTGTGGCTGCAGTGTGAGCCTTTGTGTGAGTCAGACATTGTAGGATCTTTGGCCTTTGTGCTTTATACAGTACTTCAGATATATTCTTCTGTCTTTTACAATGAAAAGGCCTTGAGACCAAACATCAATTTCTGTTAAGCTCAAATTTATTCTCAAATGTCAATATTATACTTTACAATGCTGTTAATGACCTCCCTTGGTTTATTCATTGAACTGGTTTCCATTCTGCTTTTCTTACCTTTTTAGTCTAGAAAAACGTGTGAGATATACACAAAGGGAAGATTGACAACAGCGTAAATGCTAATGGTAGTTTGAAAATGTGTATGTCAGTAAGGAATTTGTCATGGCAGAATTTGAAGACATTTTTTTATTATAACATTTTGTGTGAATGTTTTAAGATTTAAGGTGTTCAAAAATTAATTAGGTACTTTGAGGATTTATCTAGATAACTTAAGTTTGTATGTTTGCAGTGATTAAACTTTTAATGAAGAAAAATAATGCTTAGAACATGTAAGTATTTATATTTTTTAGTCATGGTAGTGTAAATGTCTCCATAAATAATGCATGCTACAAAATTAACAAGTTGCAGTGCTATTTTATTTGGTTTTATCGTATTGGACATGTACACTCGTTTTGCCTATTTTATTGCCCTGTGGTGTTTGCCCTCTGTGAGCTAATGTCAACATGAAATGTATCAAGACGTGATGAAACTTATAACATGTCCAACAGGTTAATGAATTTCATCCTGGGCTACGAGTTCAATACTCATCACAGTGAGATGACGTTCAGCTCAGTGTCTCCAGGCATGCGGTGAATTGCATTTTAGTTCTGTGATTTATTATTGGAGAAATACTAACATTTATATTATTTTCTTGATAAATTTGTGGTCAGGAGGACTGAGCTTTATGTCATATCAAATAGGCGTATTTCATTTATCATCCGGAGAAAGGGGACAGCACATGGTTTAGGATCTTTTGGATGTTTTTCTGAAGTAATCTTGACAGCACTGTAAAACATGTTAGTGAAAGCCATGGGAATTTATAATTTCTTACAAAGGGGAACCACAGCAATACCACTGGCAGGAGTTTCATTTGGACTCTTCTAATAGCCTCAAGAGGTTACACCCTGTCTTATTGCAAACAGGTAGAGATCCCTCTGAATAGCACTTTGTTCAAGAGCAAAAAGGGAGTTTACCCCATGCTGGCTAGACCTTGAAGCTTCACGTTGTGTTTTTCTCATCCTAGTTGAGTCACAGTGCAGTACCGAACATCTGATCATTGTAAATTTTTAGCTTAGTTATTTGACAGTAACAGTTAGACTGCTGTCTACATAGTGATAGCAGGGGTGATTGGTATGGATGACTGCTCTGATCTCTGTGTCTTTGATACAGGCTGCATGATGGCTTTGATGTACATGAATGACATCTCCCTTTCCACTGTATGTGTGTTTGCTGCAGCTGTCAGTGAGCCAGACCTACTGTAGATGTCTGTGAAAGATGTATGGCATTAATACAAAATAATCCAACAGTTACTTCACAGGTGGTAATTGTCCCAATCATTAACTCCTTAAATGGCTGCCAGCCCTTCAGTTGTGCCTGTACTGCAGCACAGTAGCAGACTGGAGTCTACATAGTGATACTGTAGTAAGGGGGATAAGTGTTTATGGTTTTATCACCCAATGATAGGGAAAAGTTTTTCCACAAGCCGTAAAATAGTGTTTGTGTTTTTTTGTGGTAGGGTGGTAACTTTTGTATGCATAAGGCCATTCATTCTGGGGACCATTAAGGTTGGGGTGTCCATTTACTGAAGCTTGATTGAAGTTTTATTGGTTGAGCTGTTCATAGAGTATGCTTTGACCCTTATCAGTCTCTGGGCTATTTGGAAAAGATTAACATAAACAATTAACTGATCAGAAGTAATCTGCTGTTAGCAGGTTTACTGGTTTTATTAAAATAACACGGTAGAATAAAAAAAAGCTGTAACATGAAGGTAATGTTGCCTATATCATCATCATCTCTTTTAAAATGACCTCCATTTGTGATAATACAGCTAATCGAGTACCATGTCTTAGCCTGTACAGTATAAAAAAAACATTTTTGGCAAATAATTACCAGCAGGGCATGAAAAGTGAGGTATGACAATACAGTTTTAGAGGATGATATTTTGTATTATTTGTGTGAATTAATATTGATTTTTCCCTCTGAGCAAAAACAGAATCATACCATATATTTAAATACACACTATTTGGATACATTAAATTTTAACCAGGATAAACATGATTAAGTTTATCTGCAGGTAATTTACTTCAGTATTCTTGGCACATTTTTACATTTGACACATAGGTTGTGCAAAAATCATTTCAACTATGAGCCATCAACCTCTGATTTAATGACAAAATAAACTCCAGTGTTTTGCACTTACGATATCGGTGCTTTCAATTACACCTGAAATCATACATACTGAAACCATCAGTCTGCATAAAACAACCAGAATATAATAAGGATCAGTTTTAGGATGCCTTAAGATAAGAGGCGATGGACTTGAGAAGCAGAGACTGAAGTCTTTGTATAAGAGGTACTTCATTGGCAGAGCTCAGCTACATCACTGTCAATGTGAGAATACAGAATTTCACTGCCACACTGTTCTTGTACAGTAGAAATATTGGCCAATAATGTAAAGAAATGCACAAGTAATACGTTTCTTAATATGTATGCATATCAAATTGCAATGTACCATTTCCTCTGTGTAGAATTTTCATGGTTTATTTAAGTCCAGGCGACTTAATTTGGGATCTTTGTTGTTTATTTGTACCTTGAGTTTTTCATAAACATCCACACACTCTTTGAGAAGTACTTTCCTTCCGATGTCCAGTGGCCCCTTTCAATGCAGTTGTTGAATTGTTTAATAAAAGTTGGTCTTGCATAATGAGAGTTGTTGAATTAAGATCATATTGTAATAGAATATATATTTTGCAAGTAATTTCATCAGCACTGCACACTAATTATCTTAAAAATTAAAATCCTTCAGCACTCAAAAGACTTTTAGTAAAAAACCTGAATATGTTTAATGGCTGATAATATTGTAATGAGAAAATCAGATAAGAGTAATACAAATACTGATCAGGTTTCGTAATTTTATCCAGTCAGAATGCTGAATTAATCCATTTGGTATTTAATTTTTACTCAGTATTGGTATTACCATGTTATTGTACAAAACAAATGTATTTCTCTTTAGCTTTGGCATCATTCTGATTGCTTTGGTTCTTTCCCCCAGGCAATGGTCCACACCATGATAGATGTTGTGTATTCAATGAGAGCAACGTGGTGGATGGTGTCTACTGTCACCCACCAGGTCACTGGATCGAAACGTCTGGGTATACCAATGAAATGAAGCACACCACTGATTTCTATTTCCACATTGCAGACCACCAGTCCATGCATTACTCACGGTAAGTGTCTCAAGATGCATTACAATGTTGAACGGAAAGTTCATGAAAGTCTCCGCAGTCAATCTATTATCAGGGACACACACTGCTCTTCACACCCAGCTGCACTGCCCCTTTCTGACTTGCAGAAATAAGGCAGAGCCGTGTCTTACTCAGCCCATTCCCATTCAATACAGAATGCATCGTGATTTATTGTTATGTGGTTTTAGCTCTGCTGTTCAGATTAAGGGATTGTAGTGAATGACTTTGTTGATTTCCTTTTTGTCTTACCCCCTCCACCAAAAGAAAACAAACAAGTGCCAAGCTCAGTTTTTTTTGGACACAGGTGCATTGTTTTCTCATCAGAAAAACTAACAATGTGTGTTTTGTTTCCCCTAAAAGCCTCAAAAACCATGCCGGTGTAGATAACGCATTGCTTTAAGTAGTCTAGATTTGACTGATTTAAATAACTGCTAGGCGCAACAGTGGGATACATCTCTTTCCCTCACAGCTTGTCATACAATTAGCTTTACGTTCATGGAGGTTTCATCTGCTGTAAGAGCAAATGACTAAACTGTACTGCAGTATGAAAAACAATGTTAACAATGAAATCTACCGGCAAGGCATATGGAACTAAGAAGGAATTGAGTTTTGCATCCATGCTGGTAAAGGTATGATGTCTAAATGTGATATTGTATGTCTTTCCATTTGTTTACCCCATTGAATGTTTTTTGTTGTGTAATCCATTTGAAGCATTATTGATGTAGAATGTTGCAATGGTAACATTTCAATATCTTTCAGACATCAGAAGAAAATTATTACCATGGTAAACTTCATCTTGAATACGAGTGGTATTTTAGTTGACTGTTCTTAATAACTTTGCACAATAATTTTTAGAATGCAGGTCACATCATTTGTATTCTTTTAACAAAAGCCATTGTTTGCCTGCTGCTTGAGAGGCGAGACAGAAATGCCATGTGTACAAAATGTTTAAATGCAGCCAAATTAATAAGTTTCCCCAAGGCGGAGTGGTCTTTTGCAAAGTGGTGTGCCACTTAATAGGGACTTTAAGCATGCATCCCTATGAAGAATATTCAAATTGCTTTTTATCATAATGTGCCTTCATACTAATCTCTTGCAGGCAATCATTTTATAGAGCTTTCTTGTTACTAAAAAACAAGAAACAAAGTCTGCATTGGAACACAATGCGACAGGAAAGAGGAACACAAAGATTTTAACCTAGTTTCTGACATTTTTGGGATTGTGAGAGCAGGATTTATGGCCACTGTTTCATTATTTAGTTTGAATAAGTATTAAGTAGTCAGTGAAACAGTAGTAAAAACAGTAGTTTTGAAACAGTTCTAAAAATATTTCTGTGTGAATATTTTCATTAAATAATTTTGCACCTTGGTACAGCTAATATAAATATAACTATAGTGTATAAGCTTTCCAGTTTTAACTTTAAAGCATCATTTCCAATGAAATTCTCATTAGTTTCAGAGATCATTTTTATTTTTATTCAGCCACCACTTTAGTTTTTCATTAAACAAAAAAGGAAAGGTTAAGATGGAACAGTATCAGTAAGATTTCTCTGGTTTCCTCATGGATCACTAGTTCCTTAAGAGTCTTTTGAATTTGTTAGAAAGCAGCAGATAAAAAAAAACTTTAAAGACCCCAAATTGATCTGCAAGAGCAAGCTTCTGGGCGTCTTTCTTCCTCAATAACAGTAAAAAATGTAATGGTTAAGTGAGGATTCTTAAAATGGTGTCTGAAATACCACCAGTGTGTCATTGTCAGCAGTGTTTCTGGCAGCCCATTGCTCTTCTTGCAAGTGAGCAAGTGAGAAGAGGATTGCTTTATTGTCTTTAACTATGTACACAAGGCTAAACCACCCAAACAAATCTGAGAACCCTAAATGCAGTTCTGATCTCATCAGGGTCCTTGAGATGGAAGAATGTTTCCGACCACCCACCCACACACGGAGCAGGAACAGTAACATTCTGTTCCCAAGGCAGCTTTTCTAGCTCCAGGTTGTCCCCCTGCCAAATGTCATCTGAGGGAGAAGCATCTGCCAGACTGTCCCCTCCTGGCCCAGTGTGGCAGGCTCAGGCCTGGCCCCCCAGTCTCCCCCTGCTCCAGGGCTCAGATCTGGAAAGGCGTGGTAGAGAGCCAAGCTGTCCCATTTAAGTGTAGCAGCAAAGCATATTATTTCACTTACAATTAGGTGCTATTAAAGATTATATGAGATCTTTCTGTTGCCTTTACCAAGCAGCTGGGGCCTCTGTGTAAAAACAGAGGACTGCGGCAAAAGGTCCTGCCTGTGACAAGAAAGATTATCAAGATCCGGAGCACAGACCATCATAAAGCTGCACACTGTAATGAGATGGTGCAGCTCAGCTCCAAACACTGCATTTACTCTATGAGAATATATAGGTGCATAGCATTCTAATTCTAATCGGTTATTCTCATGCAAATCAAATCAGAGACAAGCCTATTTTATAGAGTTTTCTTTTGTTTTTGCAATCACAAGTGGCTATATTGTGGTCAGCACTTTTAATTGTTGAAAGGGAGTCAAATGATAAAAGTGCCTTGGGTTTTGATAAATTAAATCTGCTGTTTTGAAACACTGTAATGATGTCTCCTTTGTTTACAAATCTGCATATTAAAAAGTGTTTCTGTTAAAATTTACTGTGGCATAGTATACAGTTTTAGGTTTTGAATATATTTTTTGTGTATAATTCATGATGGCTTATAAAACTTGAAAAATGATAAGTAAAGGGGTTTTTCAGGTCTTAGAATTACCCAACATGACAAGGGCATTTTGATGACAAGGTCATGGCTACTAATTCACGGAGAAATGCAGCATTTTGTTCTTTGTTTCCCTTAAAGAAACCTGAGACCACTAAACAGTCTGCAATGGTACACAGTCTAGTATGTCTAGCCTAGTGTAGATGTCATTCTGTAACAACCTTAAATGTTATTCTCTACTTCACTGGTAAAACCCCATAATAACGTCTCACTCCTGAATTACAAATTTGCATTCATCCATCTATCCCAGTTTATTTATTGATCATGTACAGCATCAGTATTACTAATGTAAACTTGCCGAAGCAGAACCACCTCCTTACTGTAGGTGTCTGCCACTGTGTCACTTCCTTCACTGCCAAGGAATGTTCTTGGGTTAATTGGTTAATAATGAGTTAACAATTACTGTAATTTCATGACTGGTGTATACTTGTGTATCAAATAAATCCCCATATTCAGTAGGACTAGATTAATGTGTGTAAAAATGCTAACTTAATTTATGCTATTTACTGTGAAGGAAATGGATTATAAATGTGGAATGTGGAAATGTGGTGGAATCACATATAACAATGTTAAACAGATGGCCACCATGTGCATAAACATAAACATCTTCTGTTTCCTTCCCATGCCAGCTTCCATTATAGGTGTTGACTTAATAATAATTTATTATAATTTCTTGCATTTATATAGCAGTTATCTTTTCATTCTGTAGTGTTTGGCATATAGAATGGGACTCAACCAAAGTGCAGGACATGTCTACTATGTGATGCACAGCACTACTGTAATTAGTCACTGCAGCTGACCATAACAAAGATCAGGTGGAGGAATGTAAATTTACTTGATCTAATTTTAAGTTAATGAACTAAGGGAGAATTTTAAGCAGGCCACATTGTGCAAACAAGAACTTGAATTTAGCCAGTACACAAGGAATAAGAACCCCTATTAATAACTTTTGGTGCACTAAGGTAAAAATTCTCTACTGATGTTGCTGATCTGATTTGGTATACTTCACTATCAAATATCGCTTTTTTTAGTTACCGAGGGAATTTTCCGCTGTTATTATGACTGCTGAGTGCATTCACCCGCATACTGATGCTGAAGCATTCAGCAAAGGTGCCCTTTGATGGACTGGTGTCCCATCCACGATATATCCTGCCTTGAGCCCATTGCTTACTGGCATAGGCTGTGGCTTCCATGGGACCCTACACTGGATAAAGTAGTTAGAAAATAGTTGGACGGATTGATGGATCAAGATGGCAGTTGGTGGCCAGTTCCTAAGAGTCAACCACAGAAAGAGAACCCAAACTCAACAGTTTATCCAAAAATGTTATAACAAAAATATGTTCTGCAGACTCTGCAAACATGAGATGTCATGGTACAAATGTGGAGAAAACCCCTCCACGTCCTCAGAAGCCATGAATCTGAAGATGTCTACCAGCTTTTCCTATAATAATAATAATTCCTTACACTTATAAAGCGCTTTTCTGGACACTCCACTCAAAACACTTTACAGGTAATGGGGACTATGTGTAGCCCCACCTGGATGACGTGACGGCAGCCACAGTGCGCCAGAATGCTCACCACACATCAGCTATCAGTAGGGAGGAGAACAGAGTGATGAAACCAATTCATAGATGGGGATTATTAGGAGGTCATGATTGGTAAAGGCCAATGGGAAATTTGGCCAGGACACCTACAGTAGGTAACATCTCTACTCTTTTTGAGAAATTACCTGGGATTTTTAATGACCACAGAGAGTCAGAACATAGGTTTTACGTCTCATCCGAATGACAGCACCCTTTTACAGTATAGTGTCCCCATCACTATACTGGGGCATTAGGACCCCCACACACCAAAGGGTTAGCCCCCCCTGCTGCCCCCACTAACAGCTCTTCCAGCAGCAACCTTAGTTTTTCCCAGGAGGTTTCCCATCCAGGTACTGACCTCACACCTGCTTAGTTTCAGTAGTGTGCCAGTTGTAAGGGTGATTTGGCTACTGGGAAATTATTGCTAATTGTTTGTAGGGTACAATAGCAACTAGTGCATTATTGTATTGTCTGTTCTAAGAATGCCAATTGAGTCTTCATTGTGATGGTCTAAGCTCCATCATGTATAAAAATAAGACCCAATCTAAGATGTAGATCATTATGTATATCTTGAGGGGGAAATGTCACAGTAGTGACAGTTTGCAGGTCCTAAAGCTGACTACGCCTCCTTGATTTTTTAAAGGTGCTAGGAACCTGCTCCCTGCATAGACTGTCAGAATCCCCTTGAGTCACTAGTGTACCCACAGACCAGCACAAGTCAAGTATATTAGATATTTGTGGTTTTATTCTTCTTTCGCACTTAAGTAAGAAAAGGAATTTCGCAATTCTACTTCAGTGGTCTACAGCATCCTCCTTTATTTTGACCATCTCAGACAGGTTGTTCTGTTATACTTTCCCTGCCCTGCTGTCTGCAACAAACGGGGGAAGAAGAGAGTGACCAAACACCTCTCATCTCTACTGATTGAGACTTATATACAGTACAGTATGTTATTTCTGGCCAGAACTTCCAGACTTAAATAAGGGGCAGTAATAGGGGTGTACCCCGGCGTCCTGGCCAAATTTCCCATCGGCCTTTATCAATCATGGTCTCCTAACAATCCCCCTCTATAAATTGGCTTAATTACTCGGCTCTCCTCCCCACTGATCGCTGATGTGTGGTGAGCGTTCTGGCGCACTATGGCTGCCGTCGCATCATCCAGGTGTAAAGCGCTTTGAGTGGAGTGTCCAGAAAAGCACTATATAAATGTAAGCAATTATTATTATTATTATTAATAAACGATCATGAGGGTACAAAGTCAGGGACACGAACATAGCTGGGACCTTCTCGCAGAACCAGCTGTAAACAATGAATGCGACTTGAAGAACTGTCTCTATGAAGATGAACAGTGAGTAGCGGTACTGTCCCTCCTTTTTCTTTTGTTTTTCCTCTTGGTCCCTCTTTTCCAGTGTTGCCCTACTCTGCACTCTCACACGTCTAATGTGTCCCCTCTGACTGTACGTATAATTTACGAGTGTCTAGGTAAACAATGTGCTGTATTGTTGGTGCTAGGCAGCAGAAAGACTTTAAAAGGAGAGGGAAATTGATACAAAAGCACTGGCCATCTGTTTTATATTGTAAACAGAACCCCCAAGTCACTATCCTACTCCCCATTTTGTCACCCCGTGACATATACTGTACTGCGCTGTAGCAGTCTTTCAATCATCCCACTGTGAGTGTAGAGTGAACCTGTTTAGAAATGAATGCAAGGTTAAATGAATAGGGTCACAAAAATACAGCTGGGAGGAAACAGAACATGTATTTCTGTTAATTTGCCACCAAAGCCAATATTTTATACATATTTACAATGCCAACAACACATGATAACACTATGCTGATATGATTCAGGTTACTTTACATAAAACCAATTTCATACAGACATCCAGGATTTGACATCCAAGTCAGTTCAGAAGCTCTAGCTAACTAAATGCAATAGCTTGGGAGCTAGCAAGTTATTTATTTGAGATTGTACTGAGAAGTAATATGAATCGTTTAAGTTAATCTCAGTGGCAAAATTAATTCACAAAAATATGTAAATATCAAAAATATGTACTCATATGGAAGAACCATTTATTTCAAAAAAATAGGTATTGAATATATGTTCATATATGTGGAATACATATATTGTTTAATATCCATACTATTTATCTGCTAATTGCACAATGCATGAAAATATTTAACAAAACATATGATCAAAATACTCATTTAAAACTTGGCCAGATATGCAATGTAAAAATCTCTTCCTACAAAAAATTTAAGGTTGTTTTTGCAATAACTGCAAGTAAAGTTCATCAGCTTTGCTTTAATTTCTTATTGAACAAACAAAAAACCTTAGTAAAACAATGCACAGTGGTACAGTATGTGGTTTAGAAACCCATGCTCAATATTTTAAAATGTGCATAAATATAATATAATACACTCTAGTACCAAATACTGTACATCAAATGAAAATATTTTGATTGTGAATAGTATTACAGTACATATATGTTTAATATCTGATTGGCCTATAAAGAGACTGGTGCTTTTGGATCCTCTTGTGATGATCTTACAAACTAGCAGTTTACCAAAGGTTGCCTTGTTATTGTTGTGCTGTCTGTCACTAGCACATATTTTTGTGTTTCTCCATGGAATTTAAATATATCTTTAGAATTATTACAAATATAATGCATTTTGGAGTTAAAAGTAACATTTAAAGGTATGTTATAATTTATGTTTTAGTTGTCTGGAATGTGACTATAGCTAGCATATCTAAGTATTCAGATTTGTAGTATTTAAAGTTTGTGTTTTTTCTACATATGTTTGACATATTCACTTAATTTTAATTAACCACCCCAAAAAATAAAATATACTGTCACTCATATATTTAAAATTATTTTATTTTTTTCTGGACAGGTAGTTCTCAATAAGTGTTTTGTCAGTTAACTTCATGAAATAGAATTTGATTTCAATAGCCATTTAGTGCTAGCCCAATATCAGACTTACTTGTTAAGTCTTGAATTATAAATGATAGGATTTAATAGAAAATTATAAAGTTTATAACATTTAAAACTTGTTGTTCTCATTTTAGCTAAAACAAAGGCATTTGGATGCTTTTCTAAATGAACAGGACCCATGCTTCCTGCAATATGCAAGTGCTCTGAATGAAAACAGTCAGGATATGTGAATGTTTTTTGTCCATGGTGGAAGATGAAGGTGTTTGTGGATTATTTACACAATTGCATTTGGGATCAATCTGCCCTTAATAACCCTTCACAACATTAATGGGGTGAAAATATGCCAAAAGTCAAAACCAGCATAAAGTCCATTGACAGCATAGCATTAACAGCTGACTTTCTGGACAAGCATTGCCAGAAGCCTATCGTGGGGTGACCTACAGTACCACTTTGTTAAGTACAAAGCTACACAATTTGAGGAATGACAGATCAGATTGTATAAGATAAGATAAGAGATAAGATCACTTTATTAGCCATATACAATTTCTTGCATTAGGAATTCATCTTTTCACATACCCCAGCTTGCTCTCCATGAGACACAGGCACACAGACAGGGAGAGAAGCTTGGTGTGAGAGTGCAGGGTCAGCCATTGTACAGCACCCCTTGAGCAGTTGGGATTAAGGGCCTTGCTCAAGGGCCCAACGGAGTAGGATTCCTCTGCCAGCCACGGGATTTGAACTAGCAACCTTCCAGCCACAGGTGCAGATCCTTGGTATAAATGGAAGGATAGGACAAATTCTGTCAGGATTTGAAATTCCTGCAAGTAAGGGACTAGTTATAGTTTATGATAGTTGTGCTAATACTGTAAAGAGGTACTGTAGATATAAAAATGCTTCAGGAGAGGCAGAGTTGGTTGACTGGTAATCACAAATACATCAGCATCAGCAAAGTCATTGAAAGTTGAAAATTTCAAAAAGACTGAACTTGCAAGTAGCAAACTGCTAATGAAGCACAAACATGATTCAATATCTGAAATAATACAATTATGTTTTAAAATGTTTTTTCATTTTTTTTGGAAACAATAACAATTATATTAATAATCAAGAAATAGATTAAAACAAGCTCCACTTCCTCCTGACCAGCCTATAGTTGCAAAAATGATAGACAGATAATATACAGTAAAACAATTTTTACAAAAATAAAATAATGATTTACATTACCCTTGACTCCCATGATCTAATAGCCTATATCTTGACACCAAGGATATGGGCTGTGGAAAGTTCCAAAAATAAAATGTCCAACAATAAAAAAGACCCATTGACGTCAAGGGAGAGTACCACACATCAGCGAAGGCAATGCTGTCTTTTTTTTGGCTGCCGTAGTTCTTGCTAACCATATCCTTTTTGCGAGATAGCAAACTTCAAAGATGAATCATCATACAATATAAGTGTCCAGTGGATATATTTCTTTAGTATCACACGGCTTTTCTTCCAAAACATGGTGAAAGAAGGATAGATTTAATGTTTTTAAAGAATACTCTGTTGCAGTTATTCAGATTATCAAGTAAAAATTCAATTGAATATTTAAAGACCTAAATACATATTTGCAGCACTACTCACTACAACCGCTAACATGCTAATGAATACCAAGAAAAGATCATATTATACTGCAAGCTATTAGTTTTCCCATTTTACTGTACCATTTTGCAACACAGTGCCATTCAAGTTTCAATTCAAACTGCATTGCTTTTGAAATGCCAGACGTGTTCTATGAGTGCTGAGGAGATATCAGGGCATTGTAGTCTGTAAATAGTCAATTTAACTTGATTTCATAGTTATTACAATTAATGCAGTTTTTATTTTTTTTATTCTAGGAAATATTCTAGGTGCTGGGCTAGTTTGTAGTATTTTTAAGAAGTTGATTACAATTAGCTTCCTTTGTATTACTGAAATTATTGTAAATTATTTGTAAAACATCACTGTGCCTATTGTGCATTGGGAACAAACAATTTCAGTCGGCCTGTCACTTATTTGAACATTTGCAATGTTTAGAAATGCTTTGTGGAGCTTTATTTTGTATTCTTCGTGCATATACTTTAACATATTTTGGTAGATTTTTACATTTCTTTTGGTAATGAAACTACTCATCTTTTTCCATGCACAACACTATACAGATAAATACATACACATACTTAAAAAACATTTTCCTAAAGTCATAGTAAAAGAAAAGTCTATGAGTCCTTACCTTGTGTGCAATGTTTATTTCCTTTCGGAATTGATCAAATGTGCAGTAACATCTTTGCAGTACTATGGTGCATAAGGAAACAAATTGCAGTGTCACCACTTAAGACTCTGCTCCTGTAGTTGTTATATAATTTAGTTCTTTTATAGCTTAACTGTGGGATCCAAGGAACATGGGATTTTATATTCTGAGACACACTGAGGCAGGACTCAACATAATTAGAGCAAGGGTATAAAAATGAAATAAAATTCCCTACAGCTGCTTCTCACAATTTGACACTCTTTTGTGTCAATGTAGCCATCTTGAGCCAAGTACCTGCAGCAATACTGAAAAGAAACACTGCAGCTGCATTATCAAGATCTTTCTTTGCTCTTCTGCAAGTGATGTCTTGCACTGTACCCTCAAATTTGACAAAATATGCATTGTTTTTAATAGTATTAATGTTTTGTCAAATGTTGTCTCTTTAGTCTGTTATTCATATTAGTTAATACAAAAATGTGCCTGAATAGCCTCTTGACAAAGGATTTGCAAATTGCCTTGAACATATTTATGAAATCTAAGCTTCTAAAAATTCCCTAGCATCTTGGGCTATCCTTTCTAAATTGTACCTGCAGTGTATGTGCATTTTATTAAAGTTAACTAAATTAGACTATGAGCATATGTGTTAGCTTTCCAGGACAGGACACACCTGTATGATTTCTTACACGCATCAGATTGTAACTACAGAGGCAATAAGGCTCTCTGTATAATCTGTACGTAAGTGTACTTCTGTGGCAAATGTGTGCTTTAACAAAGATTCACCTCAGCCTTCATAGGGAAAATGTATTTTGTGACAGATTAGCTCACTTCTCTTAATTCTACTGTTTTCAGAAACAATAATAATGATAGTAAAAAATGCCTTTGCAGTTTGGTGTGCAGTAGTTGCTTTCTCATGCATAGATCAAACTCTTAACATTACTGTATATATCTTCTAGCATCAGATCTATCAACAGCTTCATATCGGTGAAAATACTCTTAAAATTATAGAAACAATTCATTCTTTCTATATGCTCTAAGGGGAGCATGTTACTATACAGGTATGAAACGTTGTAGTCTCTATCCATTGGACCTTTATCCTGATGATTTGTTTTCAATAGTGCTTCATACAGGTACTGTACATGTTAATGCACTCCATGAGTGGCCAGCAGACCACACTGCATGAAGGTACAGGAGATAAGCAAATTTGCCTTAGGTTTGTATGATCCTTTGGAACCTTTTTTCCTAACTGGGAGAATATTTTGCTCCGGTGTCAAAAACTTTAAAAAATACCCCTACAGTCTTCACACAGGGCAAAATATTAAAAAATATATATGTATTGAGTCCTGAGGGCTTTGATTAATGCACTTTATCATTTTTAAGGATTCTGCCAAGGATTTGGCTAGGAAGTTGCCCACGTCAGCTAGAACACGTGATGGTAAAAATGAAGCACGAACTTGGAGTGACTGCAGTGATGAACTTCCAGACTGAATGGGATGTGGTCCAGAACTCCTCGGGGTGCAGACGTAAGAAATCTGAAGCCATGACCCCAGAGACCATGATGGAACTTTACAGAGATTATGGGTTGGTATATGTGTGGATTCCAACCCCAGATATGAGCACTGAAGGTAAACCTTGTCATGGTTTTACGCAATAATAGACAACTGTTTTCTGTGTTCTCTGCTAAAGGATTTATTTTATATTTTGTAGAGTTCAGTTGCGATCTGTTGATATACCAAAAACTTCACCTCGAATAGCTTACTGAAACAGACTTGCTTGGTCAAGACACTGTGTCTGAAAAAAAATATTCCTCAATAGGTCTTCAGGTGTTATTTTGGTATCTTCATTAATCTGACTAAATTATCTAGTGCAATATGTACAAATGTTGTCATTTTAGAATGAATGCAACATCATATGGTCTAAAAAAGAACTATAAATACAGTCAAAATATGGAAAGTAATAGATTTAATTAAAATTCAACCAAGCTAAATTTTCAGGCAAGCCATCAATTTTCACTGTAGAAGGTAGATAACTTATTTTAATTTTTACTTCTTATCCAGTGTTAAGTTCTATTCACTGCTTATTAGTCATCTCTCAAAACATACTGCATAGCAAATCATCAATTAATAGGTGGCCAGTCATAGTATCAGCATAAATAACATCTACTGCAACACCAGCACTCCTGTTACTTGTCTGCAGTTTGACAGATTTCCTTTCATAAGTGCTGTTAATGGCTGAGAAAAGCCCTAGAGGGCAAGGCTTTCTATATAAAAATTTAATATTTATTATTTCAGTCTTTGCAGGTTTATTTTTTGTGTTTGACAGCTCTAAAGGGAAGTTAAACAGGCCTCTCAGTAAGCAAAGCTAGAGCTATTTGGTTGCTCAGTCTAGGGCAACTTCTTCATTCTTACTAATCCTTTGAAGCTAATAAAGAAGATTGTTTAGGTTCAGTTCAGTTACAGAAAGTGTAGCACTGTGAAGAATAAAAAAGCATGGTCGAGCATACACAGTGGGAACTTCAGTACTGCCACAGTACGTCCATGGTAAAAGCATGTGAAAACTGAGAAGGTACTGTACTGTGTAAATTTCTCATGGTAAATCGGTAAGACATTAAATATAGGGTTACGAATGTCATTGATAAACCTTTCATAAGTTGAATATATTAATAAAATGTTAACAGTGTAACATAAATCTGATAACCAAGCTGTACTGTAGATTCATTACATGTTACAAAAACCTAATGTTGACCATAGCCTGATACACACCCTTGGGTAACAAACACACCCTTGGCTTATTATTCATTTCTGAAGTGTAATTTTGCAGCTCCTAAAATAAAGGTAGATTTTCATGAGGCAAATCAAATGTATACTGTTCTGCAGGTAGGACCCGGATGCTCCCCCAGGCTGTCTTCCTCCTCCACGGTCTCTTGGAGAACGGACACACAGTCTATGTCCACTGCAATGCTGGGGTGGGCAGGTCCACGGCGGCAGTGTGTGGGTACCTCATGTACATCGCAGGGTGGAGTCTGAGGAAAGTGCAGTACTATGTGACGGCCAAAAGAGCGGCAGTCTACATTGACGAGGAAGCTCTCGTTCGTGCCCAGGAAGACTTCTACCAGAAGTTTGGACATCTCCGCTCCTCCATTGGCTTAAGTCCTCAAAGTTGAATGCACATTTTACTGTAGTTACACAGAATCTAGTTGCACCTTACTGCTGTCTTTGTAATGGTTTCAGCTTCTCTCTAGAGCTACTGTAATTACATTGCAGTAGGCTGTAAATCATTTAATATTTGTTTTAATCTAGCCTCTTACGTTTTTGAGGTTAGTATTTGTATAGTTGTTTGAAACCTACCTTTTTTAGGTCTTTAGTCATTAGTGTCATAAGGACACCGGTAATGTTCACAGGTCCATAAATGATGAAGTTTTGCAAGCAGAACTATTAGACTAGTTTTGACAGATTTATTCCCAAGTCAAGTAAGGCTGGTAACACATACTACCTCACAAATGTAAATACAAAAATAGTCTCATTGAAACTTGAACCTAATAATGTCATGCTAGCATGCTTAAATTGGCATTCTAACAAGACAATCACCATACAAGCTCTAGTATTATCATGTCATATAGAATAGATTCTAAAATTAAATGCCAATGTTTTAGCATTCAGTGTAGGGAAAAAATAAAAAGAGTAATATAAAGTTAAATAGATGAAGAAATGAATGAGCTGCAATCAACAGCAGATGGAAAAGTGAGACATACAGTATTATTTATATTCATTTTCATTTTTGTTTGGTAATCCCATAAGTATTCTGTATGTTAAATACTTTTGATTTGAAAGTTTCCAAATTATAGAATAAACATAGCAAATATAAGCCAAGGTGTCCCTTATGTTTTTTCCAAAGTTCCACTGTGCTGTATTAGTATATATATTATAGACATATTAGGGAAATTAAAATGTGGATGACTGATTTTTCACTAATTTATATGAAATGTAAATTGAAGGTAACGATCTGGGTTTCTTTGCCTGCTATATCTCAGAAGAAACAGATTAGAACATATTTTGTCTGCCTTCAACGTAATGGTCAAAACTATTTACCTGCTTTTTAGTGTAAAAATATGATTTCAGTGTTTACAATGTCCAGGACATTACTGCTTTTCTTTTATTGTCATTTTTTTATTTGAAGAAAAGGATTTTCTCAGTTTTTCTTCATGTACTGTAGATCAAAGGAAAAAATACTAAAACCACCCAGCTTGGGCCATCAGACTTTAAAGGTTATTGCTGCTTGGAATTTAATTATGTAAATGTAAAACAACAGCCTGCCTGAATTCATTTCAGTACAGGCAGGTTTAAAAATCTTTATTTTGGAAAAAAGATCTGGGGAGAACTGACTGATGTATTCAAAATCCTGAAAGGATTTGTTAAAATAAGTCTAAGCTAATATTTCATAGTCAACACAGGAAACAAATGGATATGAAGTGTAGGTTCAATTAAGTCTAAGAAACAATTCTCTATACACATTGTGGGAATGGAACAAACAGCCAGGGCATATTATGGGTGATGACTTACCAGGGCTCTTCAGGAAGCAACTTGATGAGGTTTTTGGATCAATAAGCTACTAAAAACTGATGAAGCAAGGAGGAGTAGTGGTCCCAGCTCTGTTATCCTCTGGTTTGAAATTTCTGGTTATCTTATGTTTTTTAATTCACAAGATTCATCTTGTATGACTTTTCATATGATCATTGTGATTTAGCTGAGAGGTTAAATTTTGTTCGTAAATCGTTTTTTAAGTTTTTAGTGAGTTATCCTCCTTGAGGCACTTGCAATCTATTTGTGCACTAGAAGTTCTGCAATTCCTTTGAGGAACGTTTGATGTAAAATATCAACAAAACACAAAATAGATGAGGTTTAATGTTTTAAGTCCATAGAGTGTCCTGGTTTTGTTGTGCTCTGCTCCTTTAGGTAAACAAATATCAATTCATTTTTGGGAAGGTTAAAGAGAAATTAAGAGCAGCTTTTTATATAATAATTACTGGAATTACAAGAGACGTTGTATAGGTACCACAGAATGTAATTGGTCTTCTTTCATTCTGAATCCCAATAATGCATTGATTAAATTTCAGATTTTACTTCATCAAATGCCTAAAAAATGAATCAATGATCTTTGTTGGTCAGTTGTTAAATTCCTTTATCTGGCTTTACCATCGACAACTTAAAATTAGCATGGTAAAGTTTAAGATTCATGAGTCTTGTTCATTGCTAGAAACTTTTGATCATGAATAATTTTGAACATTTGATCGTGAATAAAAGAAAATATCTAACATAAGTTGTAAGAAGCGGAGAGAATTTTGATATACATTAAGCTTGTATCATACCTCCAAAATACTGTATTTATTTATATGATATATTTATATTTTAAAAGCTTTTAAACTGACCAGCTTTTCATTCATTATATATTCTCAGAATTATATGTTTCAGAAAACATTAAATTTTTTATATCCTTCAATAATACAAAAATTAAAATAACCTAAATGTAATTTGCCTTTTTTTGTTATGATTCTGAGTTTGGCTCTTTAAAGATTCTACCATCTGTCTCTAATCTCAGCAGGGTTACGAAGGAAGCAGTGTACATCTTAAGTCCTGGCTGAGTTACTTTTTTTGCATCATGAGATGAAGATGCCTTTTAAGCAAGATGATAACAAGAATCTTAAACACAGGGAATACACCAGATAGTGTAGGATCTTATTTGTCTCTGGTGAGAGGAAGATTAGAGACCCTTTGAGAAATGAATATTCAGACGGCCAGATAAGTGTGGAAAGCAAGCAAAATAAGCCAAAAGTGAAAGGAGTTGCTTTAAGTGTGTGTGTTGAGTAGAACAAATCTCTTAAAACCTGCAAAACCAGAGCATAAATACATTTACTTTGTTTAATATTCTGTTCATTAGTGGATTAATATATTTAAATAAAATCTGTAATAACTTGGTGTACTGATTCTTAACTTGCTTCTGAATAAACAGCTGTGTGGGTCACAGCAAGAGTGAATCTTAGGATGAAGGATCATATGGTATAGTTAATGACTAGATACAGTACTCGATTTTTAATAAACTATCTTTAACTTTCCTATTAATATACAGAGGGTTTTAACATGAAGCATTTGGCACTTTTATATTTGAATAAAATCCCAGATTTTATCCCAATGGTTATAACCAATGTATGTGGTCAAATAACATTAGTTTCATACTACTTTCCATTTGGATTGAGATCTGGGGATTGTTCTTACCAGGAAAGGTGATCTTGTACTGAATGCCTCAAGGCTTTGGGCGTGTGTTAATTGTAGTTGGTGAGCATTCAGATCATTTGTGCTTTCTTCCTTCTAACACCCCCTGAGAAGATCTCAGTGACCCCTTTACTGCAGCATATTCATTGCGATTATGGCTATATTGTTCTAAACAGAATATTCCATCAAGGAAATCACTTTCTTCACCAGCAGTGATTTTCAAAGCCTTCCCCCCCATGGTTTCCATTTGCAAGGCCCCGTCTGGTTTCACAATGTTGTCATCAATCCTTATCAGATTCCTATACTCGGCAATAGAGAGAACCTACAGTCACACCTACCCCATGAGGTACATAATCGTTTATCATAATAAAACTTTTGTGTTTTGCACTGTTGAGCCGGCACCCACAAGTAGATTAATCAGAAAAGCAACACTGACTGATGATCTTGCTGTACATTGTAAGTGTTGTCTATTTTTGCACAAGGTTTACAGAGAATAATATCTTATGAATATCGTCTGGCACAAGCACCAAATTAATTGGTTTTAGGGTGTATACTGTACGTGTTGGGTGATAAAAAGCAAATGAATAACTTATATTACTATTCGAAATTTATGAAAAATATGAAGTTACAAAAACACTTTTGTTAGCATAAACTGGATTTATGTACTGCAAGTGTGGTGGGACTGCTGCTACATGTCCCTTAAGTGGTGTTGCTTTTTGTGAAATAGGTCCCCTCCTACACATACAGTAAGACACTTTGATCTCTTGGGAGGAAAGGCACTATATGCTTACAAGATACTATTATAAATTGGGTTGTGAAAACTAATGCTTTAAATGTATATTAAGCATTAAAAATGTAACTAATGCTATTTCTTCCAATGCTCATGTTAAATTTTTAATGCCTCTGAATATGCTGCATGTATTAACTGTCATGACTATTTTGTGAACTTTTTTATTCATTTTTATATTTTACAAAAACAGCAAAAAAGAGAAAAGCAGCATAATTTAGCAACTATGAAAGATAGAAGAAGGGTGATAGAAAAGCAAATAAAGATTATTGCAAAGGAAGATTAAATAATACATTTTTTACAATTACTGTACAAAAGTAAAAGAACAGTAAAGCACTGTTCTAAAGCAAACTAAGAAATGGGAAACGTCTAGACAACGAAAGTTACATTTCCTGTGTGAATTCACATTTCATTCAGGTGTTCACAGATGATCAATTCCATAACATGCCTCAGACTGAGGAAGGACAAAGTTCTATATTTAATAATATTATCTTAGAAGTCGTAACTTAGAAGTTACTAGCTTCTAGATACTAGCTACTGGTACTAGAAGTACTTCAGATACACTAATAACCAGAGCCTGATGGTTTTCTACCAATTAGCTCTAAAAGTGCAGATTTCAATAGAAAGAAAGAAGCATCACCCTCTCCCCAACTCCCTTGCTGATTGTAAAACAGCAAAGTCCTTCCCAAAGTCTGGAAGTTCGAGATCTATGATCTATAATCTATCATCTATAGCCAGCAGCTACAGTATATCACCCTGGAACTCACACCTGGCAATCCACTTAAGCTAATCATATATATGGAGTCTGGCCAGTACATGGATGGGAGACTGGGAAAGCTCAGGTTGCTGCTGGAAGAGCTGTTAGACCAGTAGGGCATGCTCACCCTGTGGTCTGTGTGGGTCCCTTCACTATACTGGGGTATTAGGGACACTATACTGTAAAAACAAAAGAGCACCACCGTCCTTCGGATGAGACTAAAAAACTGAGGTACTGACTCTCTGTGGTCATGAAAAGACAGGCTGTGTTACCCAGATGTCAGGACAAATACTGTAATCCTCCTAATAATCCCCATCTGTGAATTGGCTTCATCACTCTGTTTACCTCCCCACTGATAGGTGATGTGGTGCACTATGGCTGTCTGTGCATCATTTAGGTGTTTGCTACAGATTGGGAGTCCCTTTTACCTGTAAATATTTATTTATTCAGAATATTTATTGTGTTTTATATTTGTTTTCGGCAAGATGTTTTGCTGTTTGGGAATTTAGATCTTTTATTCAAATAGGACCTTTGATTTGATCTATCCTAGTTCAACCTGTTTTTAACTACATTTTCTGTTTTTGAAGTCGTGAATTTACAGAACATGTCATTGATTATGGTGGAGACTTTAACTTGATATATAATCAACTACTAAACTCCTCTTTACCAAATTAGTAACTGTCCCTGAACCTATCCCCTCCATCTGCATCTAAATATTTTCAGATCTTTGCCATGAGAAAAAAATGTATTGTACTGTATGTGACTGACAGTTGATAAAAGTAGTTTAAAGATTTTATACTTTTTTTAAGTAGGCACAAACACTGTCCTATTGCTAATATTTTTGTTTTTCTATCTCTACTGCTGCACTTGGTTACAGGAATTATAAATGCCTGTGGTGCAGGAGTTGAAAGCAGCTGCTCAATCCAGGCAGCAGCAGAGCCCTCCTGACTCAGATGGTATTCCACTTCAACTGTCGCTGGTAGTGTGGGATTCTTAAATACAGACAAGACGTTTGGTCGCTTGGAATGGAACTACCTACTGGCTGTTCAAAAACACGCATGCCTTTCATTTATCAATGTGATTCATAGCCCACAAGACTGTCCAGCTGTACCGAGAACTGAGAGCTGTACTTATATTCCCATATTTGCACAGAGCAAATTGACTGCATAGGACTATCCACTTTCTCCACTATTGTTTGTTCTTTCAGCAGAACCAACAGCACAGACTATTAGATTTTAGAATTTATCAGCTTCACTTTTATTGACATACTGTAAAGGGGTCTAAATGCTGATGACATCCTTTCCTGATTCTCTCTGATATGTTTAGTTCAGACTCCTTTTTTAAAGTTATTTGGTAACTATGATCATCTCCATGTATATTAAATACATTGGTCAGAATCAATCCTTATGCTTCCGACACCTTTTACTGCTTTGACATCTTCTCTTCCTATTTATATTCTTATTTAATGGGTATAAGGATCTCCCCTAATCTTCAGTAGAGCTATAAAGAGAATACACTCTATGTCCTGAATAAAAGTAAGGCATGATTAGATGGTCACTCTTACAGTACTCTACATGAAAATGCTTCCATAATAAAAATGGATGGACTTGATCCCCAGTTCCCTTCTACTGTAATACCTGGTGCCCTGGTTGTACCTAATTTGAAACATTATTATTAGCAGTGAAGAGAGGCTAATAATTTCAGGCATGGTTGCATCCAATGGTATCAGTTTCATGGTGCCCAACTGAGATAGCTTAATGAAAGCAAATTAGTCTCCAAGATCTTCTATTTTCTGCTCCAAAGCACAAAACTGTCTAATTTCGTATTGGCTCTACTGTTACAAAATCACTGGAAATTTGGGAAAAGTGTCCACTTTTTAATTTGAATATTTTACTGGTTGGTTTTCTGCCCTCCAACTCCCCAACATGATCCTCAAGAAGTACTCTTACTGTTGCTGACATCTTTGATAATAATGAATTATTTGTACCCTGGATTTTGCACTTTTTTGGATCTGATGTTCTTCTACTGCTCAGTCATTCAGCCAGGGCCTACTGTTATACCTCTCACTGATTGGGCGATGGAATAGGTTCAAGGTGCAGGTTATTCTGAAAAACGACTCCCTTACTAGCTATCTTTATATGGGTCAGAAGGTTATCAAGCTTGGTGGTTGTCCTGATTGGGATGCAGCTTTGGGAACATTCTGTATGAATTTGCCACTTCAGTTAATCAATTTAAACTTGCACATTAAATGTATGAAACATCAAACTGGATGGAGAAAGATGGAGATACTGTAGCTCCTGACCCTCTATGTCACAGGGATACTAAGTGTGTACCTACATGTTGTGGTGCCTCTGGGGATAAGTTTATGTAAATGAGAGAAGTACTCACACCACACTTTTCTTTCCTGTGCTTCGTGGCACTTCTTCTGTCCAATTATTTTCCAAATCCAGTCCGTAATTCGTTCTCTTAATCCTGATCCGATCCGAGTTCCAAAAGTCCGTAATAAAGCCAATCCGCGATGTATCCTCAACCACAGTCCACAATCCGAAAACCATGAACCGCTTCTCCTTTCAGTAGTTCGTTATTCTTTAGTCCGATCTTTAACACACTCCTCTTTTCTCTCTCTTCCTCCAAACCGCATTCACCTTATCAGCTTCCGCCCTGTTCACTGCCTCCGGGGCACTTATATTTCGGTTCCTGATGAGGCTCAGCTGTGTCTCCTTGTTTCTCAGGGTAGACCCTTTCCATATACGGGTCAGCTGATTCTTCTTGGCAGCCATTTTGCTTAGGTCTATATCTAGTATTTTAAGTAGGTCATTCCGAAAATACCTGTTATGAATGACCCTTCCCCTGGTCATCTTACAATGTTTTCAGGGTGTCCTGTGATACAGCGCTTTTGAGAGGTTGTGACTTACAGTATGTGTTCACAGAAATACTGCCCTGAGTACTCCACTGAGGCTTTGGTTGTCCTGGCTGAGTGATGATCCCAAGTTACTATCAATCCTTGGGCACAACACTGTCTCTTCTTCTAACGGTAGATGAAAAATGTATTTTTTGAAGACTGTAATGTAAGTTTGTTGAAGACTGAGATATGCTTAAATTGCAGTTGGTTGCAGAAATTGTGTATGGAATGAAGCATGTGTTTATTATAATACGCAGCAACACTTCACAGTAAGTGGCAGTTCATGATTAATGTATGTAGATGGGGGACATTATAAGGATACTCCATGGATACTTTCTGATTTTATTTATTAATAGGAAGTCCTGCATAATTTTATATTACTTCCATATGAAATCCTATGTTCTGTCTTATTTAATTGAATTAAAAAAGCAAATTAGCCATGTTCCTAGTGAAAAAACTGAAAGTGTGGTAAAATGCTTTTGTTACCTTTGGGGCTTGTCTGATTATCCCCAGTTTTAATATTTGCTGTATTGTTGTTTTGTTCTGAGAAATGCATAAAAACGTTAATGAAATTTAACATTGTGCTGTGAAGTAATATCCCATTTTTTTAGGATCCCAAAAGTATATTATGTGGTTATTTTCCTAGCTTAAATGGCTTTTATATAAGCTTTTGTTTGTACTTTTAATTCAGCTCTACATTTTTCTTCTCCCTTAGCTGTGATCCTGTGATCCTCCCAAAGTGGATGAAACTCACTATTTATTTACAAGATTAAACACCTGAAATCGTTTGTTTAACATTTAAGGGTCTGGGCAGATGAAAAAACTGTGACATTATGCTAGACCTAGTCATCACTAATTCTTTCTTGTAGCATAACTTTTCCATCAAAAATATTTGAATTTTTTGAATGAGCAGCATCTGAGGAAACATAATTGGCAGCTGTGTGTCAGATAAGTGTCTGCATGGTTTTCAAAGTGTGGTAATTAAGCTTGTGGGTTTAGGAGAGCGAAATACAAGAATTAAAAATGAGGTAAGCTTCTTTATTTCTTTTAAAGCATGACCTAAAAGTGCATAACTGAGAAAACATATAAAAAATGAGTTCAAAAAGAGTACCAAAGACGATTTCTGGGATTTAAGGACTATTTGCAAGCTCCATATGAATTTAATTTCAAAACCCATATTTTATTATATGGATATCAGTGCACACTGCCAGTTACAATATATTGCAATTTACTCTTCATGCTAAAGTGCATTAAGATTCTGGGGGCAGAGATAGGCGAATTCATTATGATGAAGGGTGACAAAAAAAGGCAATGACACAGCTCTAACAAAAGCATTGTTTACTCCTCAGGGCGAAAGTCACAACAGGTAAAAGTTACAGTTACTATCCTAACTCTTGTATGAATTCCATATTGTTTTGGTGATTTATGATTTTATTTTAACTTTCTCTTTGTCATCCTTTTAAATAGTAAATAGCAATTAAACACAAATCATATAAAGTCCAGTATTTCCCTGCTTTTGGAGATTTTCAATGCTTAGAGAACAAACTATACTCTGCATCTAGGTAGTGCTCTGGTGTAAGTCACAACCTGTTCATGACACCCTGTTCCAGGGGAACTTTAGGAAGGTCAGATTGTGTAAGAATTAACCAGGACACTAGGGCTTACTCTATTCTTTTGAAAAGAGCCATAGGAAATTAAATGACTAAGTAGCCATGGTGGACTAATTCTAGAATTTATAGTCTAGAGGGAAGAACCCCAATAATTGGTCCAACAACACCTTTTACAGAAGTTTCTTGGAGGTCTCCCATCTCACTACTACCAGGTTCAGGACTGTTATGGTTTATTGATTGTTTTAAATGTGTGTTTCAATGTATACAGTATATCCAACATATTACCTCATACCATATTTCACATGGTTAATTCTGATTAATTGCAAAAGAAAATCTCTCATACATTAGCTTTTTAGAAATATTCTGAAATGGCACTTTTTGCAAATGAGAAAAATAAAAATGTTCACAGAACCAGTATCAAAACATCAAATGCCTATTAAAATATTAAATTATTTATATGTATAGGGACAAGCTAAAGAAATATAGATATGTAGTCCAAATGTAGATTTTTAAGACCCCATATTCTTTTATAGGAAATTTGGATGTAATGTTGTGTTACTGCCGCAGTCTCCAGTTCATTCAGTTCTATAATTAAAAAATTGATTCAGGAAAATTATTATTTCCATGAAATATTGAAATATATCACTTCAACAATGGTTACAAAAAATAAAAAACTTTAAATTACATCAAAAGCAAAGAAAGCTGCAGGAAAAAAAAAACTTTGCTTGTTCCCAGAGAGTCCAGTATTGGTTATTTATACATTTGTAAATGTTGGTTTTATGATCTTGAAAACAGATGCCTTTGAAAGAAATTTATTTGTTGGTGATTGTCAGAAGAAGGCATTGATTTTGACTTAGGGGAGCCACATAAACCTCTTTACAATAAATACTTAGGCTTTTTTACCTATGTGCTGTTGGCTCACTGCACCTCTGAATTACATTATGTCTCTATAGTGCACTGCACAAACTGCTATGCTATGAATTATTTAAGGAACTTTATGTGAGCTTGAATCTCCCTGGTATGGTGAGCTCAGGATCTTCCTTTAATATAGAGATTTTTGTTTATTACTTCATTACTCTCTTTTTTAATTAACTTTTTGATTCAAGTAATAAAATATATTATAAAGCCTGATACCCTATTTAACTCTTGATCTATTTTTTTTTTACTTTAAGAACATTCTGTGTGAAATAACATCTTCAAGTTTGAGTATTTTTTCTTTGGCATATACTGTATGGATCTAACAGGGGCCTCCCTGTTTAGAGGATTCCTATACACTGGTGTTTCTAAGTGTGTGTGTGGCATTCCAATGTGTCCTTACGAAGGTGTGGTGACTGAAAAACTGCAAAACTAACTTCTCAAATGTAATTCTTTTATGTAAGATGATTAATTAAACTGCACTTTCATTCTACAATCCATGATTTTTTAGGGAAATGCAAAGAATGAGGAACCTATAATGTTTGGAGGTTAATTTCATGTAGATGGTAATAGGATTTTAATTTAGCACTTGGAGTGGATGGAAAGGCCTTTAATAAGACACATACTTATAGTGTTAATAACCAGTTTAGGCTACAAGTTTTCTAATTAAAATACAGACCATGTTTCATTTTAAATCTGAGATTGATTTATTTTGCATTGGGGAAAAGACACTTTAGGCTATTTTCCATGGATCTATTGATCTTTGCAATAATGTGTCAAGTATACCTTCTGGCCATAGTTGTGACTGAAATATAAAAGCAAAGACAGGCTTATTTATTTTATTTCATAAACAAAACATGGTTCACTATTTAAACTAACTTTAATTATGATACTATTTAGCTTCTCAATTTACTAAAGCTATTCATTATTTCAAATTATTTAAGCAATCCATCACCTTCAGGAATTTACTACTTGTAGCAGCCTTAGAATATAGCACATTGATTCTTTATATTTAAATTTATAAAAAAAAATATTTTCAGCAGTTTCATTTGCTGTTTCAGAGTGGTGTCTGTTATGAGAATCCTTAGACATTATTATGATTTTCTTCAGTGAGTTCTGTATAGTTAACGAATGCTAGATGTTTATAGACTTAGAACTGATTTTTAATTGGTTTTAATTGGATATAATTGATTTTAGTGTTATCACCTAAATTTCATTAGTTTGTATGGCCTCTGACTTTGCCTCAATTATTTTTGAGTTTACATTTGTTTTCCTCTGGGTCTTCTCCATCATTCCAAATGTTGTTTTAATATAAATATCAATATTTAATATACCAGAATACTGTATGTATTACTTCTTCCTCCAGTGAAATCATGGGGATCCAAATATTTCTTGACTGTGGTGCTTTTGTTTTGGTGTTCATCAATAAGTGTTATATTAATACACTATACAGTATGTCAGATTGCAAAGGAGCATAATTAGTAAAAAAGTGAAATATGAAAAAGAAAGAAAATATGAATACATTTATATACAGTAGCTGGGTGGAGTGGAGCACGAAACTTAAAACCCACAAATTATGCAACCATACACTTACCCAGTATGTTAAGCCGTCCCCTAGAATTCCATTACTATTAGTAAGCTTAGTTATTATTAAGCTTATTCATTAATAATTTAATTAGCAGACATTTTTAACCAAATCAGTTGGGTATTTTACTGGAGCAAATCTGGTGAGGTACCTTGCTCAAGAGTACAACAGCAGTGTCTCACTTGGGATCTGAGCCTGCAGCCTTCCAGTTACAAGTTCAGAACCCTGTCCCCACATCAGAGAACTAAAGAAATACAGTATACTCCACAGTAGAAATACACTTGAAAAAACTTTATACCGTAGATCATCTATAAAGACCAATATAAAAATTAAACAGTTGCAGTATTTAGTAAACACAAAGGGAAACCAAGAGTGAAGAAGCTAAATTTTCAACTTCTTTAAATTTTAGGAATTGTACATCATTTGGGCATATACCCTTGTGTTTTCTGGATGATTGATGAGGAATTGATCACAAGTTGTTCGCAAAATTTTGAGATATTTTTTTCAAGATTCAAAGCTAAATCAGGTTATACTGTATCATTTAATTAAACCAATTTCCTTTTCTTAACAGAAGACATAGTGGTGGTGGGCTGGGGTTTATTTTAAGTGTTGGAGTGCAGTATGTATATTTAAATAGACACAAGTTCATGTTCAGGTAGAATCTACACTGATTCTACTTGCATGCAGACTTGAAATTTAAAACTGTATCTTGTATCTAGATTTTTGGGAAGTGCTTTTTCTTGTTACATTTAATCTGCAATTTACTGGATGCTCTTGTTTTTACAAAATTCTCATAAATCTTTTAATGAGGTCTATTAGCCCCCAGCTGCCTTTGCAGGACAGCTATTTATCAAGAAGATTCAGTGGCTTCGACTTACACTGTTGCTTCCTGGTGTCAGGTCTTCGAAAAATATACTTAACATTGCTTTAACCACTTAGACTCCAAACTGCCTGGCCACCAGTTTAATAGGGATCCATTCCTAAGACTTGTATTTTTGCCAAAATTATGAAAGGAGCCTGAAAAAAAAAACACTACAAAAACAACGTCCTGCTCCTGTGATCTGTGTTCTGAACGGTTTTTACATTGAAACCCCTTTTTTGTATTAGGCCTATTCTAATCCACTGTACAAATAAAGAATAGCAATTCAAGTTCCATCCCTTTGTTCATAGTAACATTAGCTTGTAAAAACTGTTTTATATAAGCATCTCATCTTTACCAAAAACATTTAGAAACAAACAGGCAAGCAAATGACATCATTAAATTCATAAATCCAACACGTTCTAATTATGTCGAAATGAGCAGACGAAGAAAAGATTTCTCAGATAACTTAATATTATACTATAATTCTTTGGAATATAGACATTTTGCACTCTGAGGTAGTGATGCATAAAAGACTTGTTTCTCCTTTTTCGATGTAGAATGGATTAGATCATCAGAATATGTAGTTTGCAGTAGGATATCTAAATAACATATAACAGCATTTGGATGAAAGAGGTTTCCTGTCATTTGATTGCAAAGCTGATATTGGCTCCATGACAAGGAGTTGGAGGAGAACAGTATTCTCCCTGATTTAGTTTTGTTTATTGCACTGTCTGGTGTGGATGTCAATGTGAATGTCAGACAGCCAGATAGCAGAAAACTCCATGACATATGAATATGGAAATCTAAGTTGTAAAGACAAACAAAAATCACTTTTCTTGGACAGGCAATGATTGGTTTGGTGATTTTCTTAATCAGTTTTATAGCAGAGTCTGGCGACTGAGAATTTGTGATTTAAAAAAAAAACAGAGAAAAGGAAAACAAAGTTATACAAATTCAGAACTTCCACCACTACTTAACCAGTATTACCTCTGGTAATTTTCTGTCCAAAGAACCCACTCATCTATTTTCTAACCACTTTATCCAATACAGGGTCACCAAGGGATTGGGAGCCTATCCTGGCAAACAAGGAGCACAAGAGAGGATACCTGTTGGGGTTGAGATTGAGACTGGGGATTGAAATCCCTGGTCGGGATGTCAATCCACCGCACAGATACGAACACGAACACACTCACACAGGGACCAATTTTCCCAGAAGCCAATTAACCCGTGTGAACACAAAGAGAACATACAAACTCCACACAGATAGCACCCTAGGTCCAGAACTGAGCTCAGGGCCCCAGTAATGATAGACAGAAATGCAAACCCCTCCTCAAGCCTATTTAAACCCTGCTTATTGTTTGAACTGTTTTCAGTACTGTTTTCACTACTCAGAGCTCTAGATCTTGTCTTTCATGCCTTGTTCTTGCATTTTTCTCCTGTTCCTGATTACTTTCCTGTTTATCCTTTGCCTTGTCTTTGTTCCTGAGTTTTGTTTGCTTGCTGTATCCTGGCTTGGCTTTCCTCAGTTTGATATTCTCAGCCCTGGGTCCTTTGTTTTCTTCCTGGATCCCTTACCTAGTTTTGGACTTTGGCCTGTTCCTTGTCTTTGACTTTTTGGATCGTGTTCTTAGTTGTTTGTTCTAGATTTATCCTTCTGGTTCTGGACTTTTGCTCACCTCCAGACTCTTTGGATATCCCTCAGTTACTGTTTCAGATTTTTGTGACCTTGGAACCGGCATAGGGTCCATTCCGTGACTACTGAGCTGTGGACCAGCAGCAATAGCTGCATTCTGTATAAATAATGTCAGGATAGGCCTAATCCAAGGATGCCAGGACTTGCTTCTGCAAGGTTAAAAATTTTGAAAATACAGCACATAGAAATCAGAGCAAGGCATTGTGTCTTCATATTAAAATTTGACGTTATCCAAATCAAACACTGAGTTAAATCATTGCCCCAACCAACAATTTTTACATGTATATAAAATTCAAGAATGCAGAATTTTCCAATATTATTTGTTATAATGAGAGTCTGAGCTTGCCTGAATAACTACTTGGTGATGTCGTTTCTCATTGTGTCTGACATTTTACCTGTGTCATGTTTCTGTGAAATTCTGTCATCTTTAGAGGAACTTTTGATGAATCTTGTACTAATTAAATATTATATAAGGCAAACTGTAAAGCATCTAGATAACATACATGTACAGCACAGTGTTTTAATTTAAAATATATTATTGCTTGTGTCCTTTAATAAATCTAGTCCTTTTGTTAATCTTGTTAATGTCTGAAATTAAGATTAGGATCAATTTTTTCATTCAGAAATATTTTAGTTAACACACTATTCTAGGCTAATTGGAAGTCTTCATATTATTTCTGGATGAAATATTTGTATTTCTATATGTAAATAATATAAAAGAATGTATTTCTTTTTCAAAAATACATAATTTGGTTAATATAAATAAGATAAAAACATATCTTGGAAGCAATGGCTCTATTTTGCCATTTGGTTTACTAGATTTAGAGCAATTTTACAATTTAAAGATTAATTTGCACCTCTGTTTCTCTTCTAACAATCTCACTAATGAATAAAACATTTTTATTAACATTTCATGTTGTTTACTACATTGAGTGATGTATTTCTTTTAGATGTTCCAATTTAGCACAATTTAAGTTGTTTTATTGTTTTCCGTCCTAATGCAATGGAAAGTAATTGTGGGATGAACCTACTCTCCCTCGATGGGTACAGTTGCCAGATAAAATAGATCACCTATATTTATGTTTCCAACCAATAAACATAATAGAGTGTTTGTTTTCAGCAAACCCCATATACCAGTCTGAGAGATACCACAGCTTGCATTAGGATTTTGATTCCTTTCCGCTTTGTAGTTTAACATTCATATTTGTGCATCTGCTTCACCAATTAATCTCAGTAGTGATTCTCTGACTATGCAAAGTGGCAAGACTGCAGTGCCTTCCATAATGAATCTTTCAATGCATGCTTAGGGTAGCTCATCCCAAAAGAATTTCCTCCAACTTATCACATTAACACAGCCCTGCTCTCTTTCACTTTCAAATTAATCTTAGCAGAATTTTGTTTTTGTTTATGTTGGTGTTGATTATGTGGTTCTTTAATTTAAAAAGAAAAGAATAAAAAAAAATATGAACCAGGTCATTTAAAAACCTTTCTGGTTTCACTTTATTAAAGATATACTAAACTTTGTTGTTTTTTTTCAAAAGTCTCTTAACGTTCTGTCTCACAATATCAAACATGGCCAAGAATCTATATTCAAGGCACCGATGTTGCTTGTTAAACTATTGTTGAGGGTATTGTGTAGAAGCAATTTCTGCACAATCCTTCGAGATATCATGTTTTAAGATAATCTTTTAATTTGCTGTTTTTTTTGCCTGGAAAGCCAATTTTGTTTATGTTTCAGTCAAAATTGAAGTAATAGATTTAAATTAGTTTCCCTTTTGAGTATAACTGGCAAGTATATAAAGCATGTGAAGTTATAAAAAATAATTGAATTGAGATAATGTACAATGCAGGCAACAAACTGGGTCAGAATTTCCTGCTGAGGCACCAAAACTATTGTGAGAAAATATAGAGAAACTAAAGCAGCACAGCAATTCTAACCAAAGCTCATTCTTCCCCAGTGCCAGTGGCCTTATACACTTGAGACTTAAGTTTTAAAAGCAAACAATGAAAAACATCTGGACATTACGTCCATGGATTACATAATACTGAAAGTGTTTCTGGCAAATACAGTATGTACACTGTATCCTACATTTATTTCAGCAATCACTCCTGTTTTCCTATATTTCAGTGCAATTCCTTTAGTGTTTTCCCCCTGTGCTGTAAAAAGCTCCTTTAATTAAGAAGGATACTAAGAGAAACAAAATACTTCATACTTCACATAATATGACACTTCATATGGATCGTCTATATTTACTTTTCTCTATATTTAAACTTGAGGTGATTATTATCTAAAGAGTACACAAATAGGAAAGAAATAAAAAGTGGCCTTACAACACTTTTTTTGTTTAAAATTGCAATGTTTTCTCATCCATCATCAGAGAAACATTCACTCTTCTCATATAAAACATTGATGTGATGTCCACTCCCTCCTGTTTCCTCCTTGCACATGACAACAGTTTATTGCCTCTGTCAGCTCATGTTTTAGTGTGCATGTGTCAGGTAATCTGTACAATCCAGGTCTACTCAGCCGTGATATCTTTTTCAGATGTCTGAGTCACCTGCAAAAGAAAGACTAGCTCATCGTAATCTCCAGCTCACATATTTTCTTCAGCTTTCTGAGAATGTGTTTTCGTTTTTATGTTTCCTGTTTGAATAACAAAAACAAGTGTTGAAAGCACTGGTATTGTGAGGTTATGCTCAGCTTAATGTATCATTTCCTACAATTCATTAAATTGCAATAACAGTGGAAAATGTTTACTTTACTGGTATTTAAAAAAAGAGAGATTTCAATTTACCTGGGCATCCTAGTATAATTATTTCTCTGTGGCTTCTGATTAATCCTTAAGCCACTACTGATGTTTAGAATTCTGGTGAGACCAATCTCTAAATCCCTCATGAGTCTATTGTTTGTTTGCTTTTTGGACAGCCAGAGAATGCTGGACTTTATCTTCCCAAGCTTAATTGTCTTTTGATAGCCTTTTGCCCAGAGAATGGCAAGAAAAGTGTGCTAGACAAATTCCAGCTATGTGCTTATCTTTGCTGACGTCTGCTATAGTGTAGATGCACTGCTTAATGTCATTGTAGCATAAACAGCTGTGGAGGCACAGACAAACATAAATTACAGTATCCTTTTTTAGATTTCAAGAAAAATGACAGCTGTGACTCAACCAAACAATCTTGATATCATAATAAGTGGTGAAATACAAAATCTGAAATCCTTTGAGATGAATTAATTTCCATAGAAAATTATTTTGGACATTTGCAGCCCATTTTACTCTCGTTGCTATTTGTACAGATTAAACACAATAAGAAATTATTTCACATAGTCAAATACAATTACATACTGTAGCTTGGAGTTTCCTTTCTTAAAAGTCTTTAGTGAAGTAGTCATTCACAAATCTAGGAAGAAAGATTGTGATCCTTAACTTATAAAGCTTTTAGCAGCTGGTCTATTTAATCAATTTTGTTCTATTGCTGCCTGCCAGTCAAAAAGCTTTTTTCACAGTTTTCACTTTGCCCTAGGGCTCTGTTTAATTCAGAAGATTTTCTCTTTTCGGATAGCCCTAGACTGAACAAAAGGAGTAGGAGCACCAAGATAAGAACCTAACTTGATAGACTTTCAAATTGAATTAAGAGGAGGTACAGAAACCAAAACACAGAAAAGTTTTATTTTCTAAGGAGTGCATCAATAAATCCTATGTATATTGTAAGTTTTTTTTTACCCAAACCCAACATTAAAACAGCTGTTTATGTGCAGTAACTACAGAAAGTATACATTGCCTCAAACATTTTTCTTAATAACGGTCTTGATCTCATTCCAGGGGATGTTCAAGGCCTTTGGAAATTTATTATGCCTGTCCTCTGATGTTTACCTTTCCACAGCTTTGTCCTGGAGTTCTTCTGAAAGCTAATTGGTGCTCATGTTTGATTCTTTGCTTTGAAATGCTCTACTCAGCATAGCACATCTAGGGGAACTGCTGTATTTATGCTGAAATCATGTGAATCACTGCAGTTGAACACAAGTGGAGACCAATCAACTTGATGTGTGATTTTGAAGGCAACTGGTTACACCTGAGCTAATTCAGGATTACTATTACAAGGGAGTGGACACTTATCCAACCAAGCTATTTCAGTTTGTATTTTATTTTTTATTTGACACTTTAAGATACAGATGCAGCCATTCAAAACGAGCAGGCGATACCACATTATTTTGCAGTGCGCTTGACGCAGTCTACCGTGAGTTACCATAAATTCTCGTATAGTACCTCATATAAACCACGTGGTACCTCAAGTAAAATAATACTATCCTGAATTTCTGCAAGGTGGAGCTAATAAAGCTCAACCTCTCGTGTTTGAGCTGTCGCCATCAACGTCTTTAACGAAGATATTACTAATAGTATTAATAATGAATGACCTTGGACAAGCTGTAAGCTCAAAGTATTGCCCTGGTCCACATTCTTTTTTTCATTGACCGTCTTTGTAAAAGTAACACCACAGCATTTCGCAATCACGCATTTGTTTCCAATCATGCAAAGTACAGTAATTTTTGAGAATCTCCAATTCACCATGCCTTTCACATGCTCATAAAAGAGATTGATTTAGGAACATAAACATATTACTGTATGCAAACTGTACTGTATACAGTATGTATATGTATATTTAATGTCTTTACTGTGCCCGTTTAAGTATTGAATATTTATATGGAATTTTACCACTGAAGGGAAATCTTAGCAGCTGAGCATAAAAAGAATAGGAGCATACTGTAACGCGTGTGAAGGCCATAAACGATATTAATTTTGGAACATAAACATACAGTATATGACTGGTCTCGGTACTTTAAAGAAAAAATACACACCAGTATTCCATTTCTCCCTAAACATTTTAAGCATCGAAGTCTTTAACTAACGTGATACCGGAGTCAACAAGCATACTTTTAGAATTTGATTAAAAGGGAATATAATATGGAATCGCAGTGGCACTGTGGGTTAGGTTCCTGACTTATACATCACACGTTGGGTGTTTGAATCCAGCTGGAGCCATTGGCAAGGTCACATGGGGAGTGTTGAAAAAGCCCTACAGAAACAGTATCAACAGACATTGTTCAGCGTGTACTATTCTTGTGTTGTGGTACATGAATATAATTATATCGTTATTAATTTCTTTAGATATGCGATTCCATATTATATTCCCTTTTAATCAAATTCTAAAAGTATGCTTGTTGACTCTGGTATCACGTTAGTTAAAGACTTCGATGCTTAAAATGTTTAGGGAGAAATGGAATACTGGTGTTTATTTTTTCTTTAAAGTACCGAGACCAGCCATATACTATATGTTTATGTTCCAAAATTAATATCGTTTATGGCCTTCACACGCGTTACAGTATGCTCCTATTCTTTTTATGCTCAGCTACTAAGATTTCCCTTCAGTGGCAAAATTCCATATAAATATTCAATACTAAAAAGGGCACAGTAAAGACATTTTAATCTTTTTACGACCGACCAACACACCACAAGTGCCCCTGTCGGTCAACCAATCAAGTACCGCGGTATTTTGCGTCACGATGCGCGAGGCCGTAGCCAATTACCCGCGGTACGTGTCTGTGCCGTGTACTTTGAATGGCTGCATCTGTATATATATTTCAGTTGTATATTTATAAATATTTTAAATGCTTTTTAATTCCTCAATGTAAGGCAACAAAAGGTGAACATTTTGAAAGATGTTCTATGGGCACTGTACAGTATGAACTCAGTTTGATTTATCAGTCTGTCATCATACCTTTGAGACAAGCTTGTCATCAAAATTTGCAATTAATTTTATATATTTATATTGTACATACTGTATGTATAGATAATATATATGATCTATACATACTGTATGTATAGATAATATACATGATCTATATAGATGTGTCATATTATAGTCCATAATCACCCCCAGTTTAGTTGGCTCCTCTTTAATTTACAAACATCATGTTGTCTACAACTGTGCGTTTCACCCAGCTTCCAAACTATAATTTTCCAAAATATCTTACAAATCAAAATGTCAAATGTATGATCTGAAGCAATATGTTTTTTTTTTATTAAATGCAAAAAGAATTTAAAAATACAAATACAAATAGAGGAGAAGAAACACATGAAAATCTGAAGCAATATGTCAAGTTAAGAATTCTGATTGCAGTGACATCATAGTTGCACCAAACAGAGATGAAAGAAATCAAAATCTGACGCTAAAGCAGTTGTGACAAGCCAATGTCCAGACAGCAGATTTTCATGTCTATCTAGAAGGACATTTCTCAAGGTCACTGCATCTTGATGCCTCATACTTTCTGTCAGTTTTCTTGATTTGATTGTTTAACATGCTTCGATAAATCAATCTAAAATTACCGCCACAATTTATTCTGTTTTACTTATTATTTTACTACAGAGAGAGTCTAGATGTCTCAATGTAAAGAAATTAAAACGTTTTCTGGTTAGCATAAGCAGGGTAACACCCAAACAGACTAAAAAAAAATATGGTCTTAATTGCTTTTTTGACATCTGTCCATGATCAGATTATTTTGTTATTTATTGCTTAAGGAAGATGCAGCAAGTTCAAGTATCTAAAATATTTTCCATTCTAATGAAACATTTCTTGTGTGTTCCATTAGTATGGTACTCAAGACTATATAGAAACTCATACAATATACAAATTACAATATACAAAATATTTCTAGAATAGATTTGTTTATGCTTTTAGCTTTATGAGGCTGTTTTTAATACCTTGTTTTTTAAATTTATTTTCTTCTACATCATCTAGTGGGTGCTAAGAAAGCATTATTTATTATAGGAAATATAAGCCCTGAAATAAATCTCCTAGTAATAGTCATTTGAAAAACATTCTGCACATCTCTTTTTTAATGAGAGCACACTGTACCGTGCTTTAAAAAGATTTAATTCTGTTATTGTTCTGCTGTTATGAGTATACACAGATAGATCCCAGAGATTAAATTGAGTTGCAAAAATGTGTCGCAAAAAGTTATGTTTTAGTTTAAGGTTTTGGAGGTGAAAATGCATTATAATATTTACATCATAAGAATTTGTGATGATTTATTTGTGATATTTAATTTTATTAAAACCTTAGTTATCCTATCCATTCATCAGATTTTCCTTCTTAATACTGTATAAAGGATTAAGATGCATAATGTTAGCAGTATTAGATGTTTTCTAAAACCAAATAATAATTTAAAAAAAAACATGGTGAAAATTTAGAATTGACTTAGCAGTTTAGTCAAGCCTGTGGCTGGAAGGTTGCCGATTCGTATCCCGTGGCCGGCAGAGGAATCCTACTCCATTGGGCCCCTGAGCAAGGCGCTTAACCCCAAATGCTCCAGGGGTACCGTATAAATAGCTGACCTTGTGCTCTGACCCCAATGTTCTCTCCCTGTCTGTGTGTCTCATGGAGAGCAAGTTGGGGTATGTGAAAAGACAAATTCCTAATACAAGAAGTTGTATATGGCCAATAAAGTGATTTATCTGATCTTGTAAGTGAATTCTCCAGAATATACCCAAGCGGATTGTATAATTAGAGGCACATGAATTTTATCCAGAAAATCCAAGTTTCCAAAGACAGCAAATAGCAAGCTCTGGTTAGCAAGGTTCAAATACTTAGCCCCAGTAAGGTTTTGTTTGGATGATCATGAAGTAAGGGGTCTCACCTGACACAAGTTTCAAGTTCCACCTCCTTCTGACTCCCCTTTGGTGGTCTGACTTCCTTCCTTTCCGGTCTCCTTGGTCTCTTCTCCCCTTCTACTTGTCCTTATCTGTGGTCTTAATGTGGTCATATATGGTGTGTTTCTGGACAACCTAATTCACTAGGTACACCAAGGTAAACTTTGCAATTGGTTTTGATCAGGTGACCCCCCACATCTCAGCAAACATCTCCTCTGCTTTGAGGCTGGAAGTATTTACAGGTGTCAAAAACCTTATCTAAACTCTAAAAGACACTTCCTAGTCACCTAAAGCTGTAAAATTATAATTTTGAATGCTTCCTTATTTTAATGATACTGAGATGTGGTGCTGTCCTAAAATGGAGAAGACAGGATATGAGTACTAAATAATTCAGCTTGATTAAGCTGGAGAAGGTAATTACTTTAATGAGCCACAGTTCACAAGTATTGTATCTCAGACAATAAGTATGTTTCCTTGATTACAGATAATTTGACTAAATTGTGGAAAAGTAGTGGATTTCTTTAATCAGTTTAAGAGGTTTATTTAAAAAAAAATAATGTTAATAATAGCAAATTGGTCTTCAGATGCTAAACCAAATTAACTATGTAATAATGCCATAGCCAGATTGGTACTTTAATTTACAACCAAATTAATATTGTTCCACAAACTTATAATATAATTAACATTGTAGTTCATTTTAGTTTTAAAAGACTTTAAAGACTATAATTTGCATACATGGAACATTTCTGTTAAAAAGTATCCATCAATTTTTTATAGTTTTATTTGTTCAATGAAATTAAATTTGTCATGCTTATAAATTGTAAATATACTTTGTCTTATATTGAATTATATTTTGTGGTTATGTTTAAATAATGAGTTTGCAACAATACCCAAAAGAGAAACAAGTACCTGACATTATAGGGTAGATTGAATATCAGGTAAGTAGTTTGTCCCTATTTATAAGAGATTGAATTATGCAAATATACACACATTGATTTGAAATTATAATTTATATGCTATAGGATGTGTTTTGAACTTAAAATCATCATTAAAATCATGCATTTTTCTTAACACATTACTGTATTTAATTAAAAAAAACGGCAATCAAATTGAAGGTTTTGAGGTATTCATAATCTATTCATAATTCTAACTGATAATGATATCATCAATGACCATAATATGGTAGTGTCTTAACTTTAATTTAGCTTTTTTTTTAAATACAGGATTATATGTAAACAATGTTACTATAAATGCAAATTATTGTTTATGCTTTCTTTTAACAGTTCATACTTCGCTTGTGTAGTGTAGTTTTCAAAATTAAAAAAAAAACTTAAACATGGTTTACAATACTAAACCTCACAAATGAAGCAGATGATTATTGGAACCAGAAACATTATTGTATTTTGGATGTTTTTCATTATATGACATTCCAATAAAGCTTGTTTATATGTAAGAATCCTAGTTTCCCAGTTTATTCAATGTTTCTGTGTTCATTCATGAGAATTGCTTTGGGTACACAGTATGTTAAGTGCACAGTACATTCACCGACAGTACAATAATAGTTGTAGTAAGGGCATTTTTCTTCACATGGATTGTCAGAACATCTTGAGTTTTCTTGATATTGATTTATTCTTCCTTCACACCTTCATTTTGGTGAGACTCTAAAGACTTTCATTACATATGCAAGCCTACTTCCTTTTGTAACAGATGGCTCTTTTTGTTCTTGATTGCTGGGTATAATACAGCGATGTGAGTCCCAGATAGATATACATTTCAAGTCAGTTTCATGTAAAGGTTCTAAAATTAATTATCAGGCAACAGTCAAAAGATTTACAATCTCTTTATTACATCTCCAAATGAAACATGAATGGTCAGTAGAAGGATGGGAGAACTCCATGGAAAACCAGGTTGCTGTTATAAGTGGTCTTGGAGGTCCAGAAGTTGACAGTCTTCCCTCTACTTCAAAACAAAGTTCCCCAAATGACTGAGTGACAACACTGTGATGTCATGAAAGATCCCATGAGACAGCTCATAAGAGTAGGGATGTTAACCCTCATATCCTGTTCCAACCTTGGTTTCCATAATGCTGCCTACCTATAGTATATTCCTACTGAATTAAAGCTGAGATGCAATTTCTCACTTCTTCATCTCATCTGCTATGTAGTGGGGATATGGGTACTTCAGTGGTGAGTGAAGAGTGAATCTCCTTCTATACGTAAAAGTACCCATTGGAACAAAAAGATCTAGAAATTATTAACATAAATTATGTAACATAAATAGCAGTGAAATAATCCCATATTGATGCAAACTGCTAGGATCCAGAGACATAGCAAGTTAAGTTACAGGGTTTTATAATTTAACTTTTTGTTTATCTCTGCAACAGTAGTCAAAGTTTTTTTTATTCGAGCAGTCTGTTACAGAAGTAAATGAAATACATCAATCCCCCAATTTATGAACACTTTAAAGTGTTAAATTTAAAATTTACTGAATATGGATTTAAATGCAAATCCTGAGCCCAGTTTGTGATGTTTAAAAACATTCATCACAGTTGAATGTTTCTGTTAATTGTCATTGTTGCAATAAAAGTTGGATATCTGTGCATCTGGGCAATGTCTGTACACAGTAAAAACCATAAAGAATGCAGGTTGTAGTCATGAATCACACATAACATGTTTTCACTAAGAACAGGTTAAAGAATATTATTATAAAACAACATTTTTTTATTTATTTTGTAGAATAAAAACTTCAAATCCCATATTTCTAGTTTCCATTTTACACTATAAACATATTCTGCCTTTTACTTTACACAATAACTAATTACACATAGTAGCTAGCTGATCTACAGTACAAAATTTGAGTTTTTTACTAATTTCACTAATAACAAGGTTATCATATACTTTTTTATTGTTAAAGTGCATTTGTGATTGGGAACAAGAGGGATTATAAATACTGAAAAACGTTTATGCTGATTTTTCATTTCTTAGGTTTATTGCAGTAAGGTTATCCTAGTCTCTCTGTACATTTTTCTGACAATATATTATATCAGTTTAGGAATTTCAATTACAGTATTTAACTCTTGTTACATATGCCAATTTAGAAGAGCCACTGTTCTGTCCAGTTTACCAATATAACATAGACGCATCTTCCAAAGCATGTCTTGTCAGCTCAGTACAAGCTCTTATTCACCTGACCAGGGCTGGAGTCACTGGTGATCTGCCAGCTTCAAAATTCCCTGTATTCACTACTAAGATTCTTAAATTCCTGCAAATTCTTCAGAACATGTCAATTTATGAAATCTTATGAATTTTAGAATTTTCACGGACAAATGAAAACCTGTTTCAACAAATGTAATGTGAATTCTAGTCATAATCATTAGGTCAGTATGGGCTGCATAGTGAACTGTTGGGTGAGCGCTGATTGACTTGCTATTATCATGTTTCTTTTAATGGTTCAGAAGTTTTGTTGTAATCCACCCTAAATTCCACCAGAAATTTAATTCTGCAGTGTCAGTTATGCTTTCAAATCTTGCTGTGTTGGACTCTCTGCTGTTCACTCAATAAACTTTACTTAGTCATAGAATGCAGATTATTTTGAATTTATTCCCATAAGTGAAAACATGATTGTTTACTTTTGTTTTTTTTTTTCCAACTGGGTTCACTTTTGGATCATCCATCCATTTTCTAACTGCTTTATCCAATACAGGGTCGCAGGGAACTGGAGCCACAGGACACCAGTCCATTCCAGGGCACATACAGCACAGACATAATCATGCACACCCCACAAGGGTGATTGTATTGATAAATACGAAAAATGCATGATCATGTATGGCAGATATCAAATTTGCAAGGGAAAGTATAGATAATAAGCACAAAGTTCACATACTGACTTTCCAGGAACAGCCCACTGCAATGATGATTACTTTACCCAGTCGAAAACCTGGAAAGAATTCCATTAAGATTAGATTATTATAGTTATCTGAAACTGATGAAAACACATGTATTAAAAGTATCTGCAAAATAACAGCTGTGATAAATGTCTTTTATTATAAACTTAAAAAAGACAAATGAAGTGCACATCTATTAATTAAATTGTACAGAGCCATGCAATTTGGTGCATTTGGAACATTATTAATTTAGTAAAAGCTTTTCTTACCCAACTGAAATATTATTGCTGTATTTAAGGCCTAGTGACAGTTAGCTGTTTTAACAAAAGATAACATGTAATTAAGCTGACTGCACTATCAAGCAGCACAGAATGTTCATCTTAAAGGTGATTTTTGTTTCATGGTTGAATAACAAGTGCCAGCTGCCATGTGAGACAACACTTCTAATATGGCAATCATAACACATACCTGAGCATTAAAATTACACAATTAAAAAAGGAAAATCCATCATTTATAAAACAGTTTATGTCAAAACGTCTTATAAATTCTGTGTATGTGAGTGACCGTGAGGATGTGTCTCTGTTATTCTGATCTATTATATTTGTGATTGTGGTGGAATTGAAAAGGAACAAAATAATCACAGACACTTCCTGACAAGTCTGATAATCTGCAAAGCTCTAATGACTGTAAGAGCTGTTATTCTGTGCCTTGTTACATTTGGGCACATTTTAGCACAGTATATAAAACCATTTTCAATTAACACTAGAGCTTTTTCTGTAAATTTTTCCACTACATGAATTTTTTTCACATGTAATATTGATCAAAATTCTGAACCTCAGCCAAGAAACCAGCGCTTCTTTTTAATTACTGATTCTGGATTATGATTATGACTCATGTTGCAGGAACAAGGGACACACATTGAGTGAGTCACACAATCAATATCTCACCAGTTTTTAGCTGAATTGTACAGGACAGGATTTATAGAGCTAAATGGCAATGGGAGCATACTGTTGTCCCAGATGATGGTGAGGTCTGTGGCAAGACGAATGTGGGATCACAGGGAACAGAATGGGACTGAGGGAACAGACTGCCAGTCTATTGCCAGGCTGCAGATAAAACATGTCTTTGGAACGTCTTTTGGAGGTTAGAGGAAACTATACACAGTGAAGGGCCACTTAGACATGTGGAGAACACACAAACTCCACACAGCAGTAGCACTGTGCCTTGTATGGGACAACAGAAATGAAAGTTCTTATCCAGCACACACTGCATTTATTTCTTTTAATCTTCAGTATGTGTTCTACACTTCACCTGCAGGCTCAACATAATTGACCTCCAAATATAAATTATCTACTCAAATGGTATGTTAGAATCAAAATACAAGAGACTTAGAGAAATGGTGAGTCTCTCTGCTGTTTTTAAACTTCTTTGTTTTGAAGTCATGTTTTTAAAACTTACCTCTTGGTGAGTGGACTGAATTTAGCACGTTAAAAACTGTGGTTTGTTTAATTCAGCCTTATTAGCTTACTAACTCTGACTTTTTTCTGAGTAGTACTGAAATTCAGTATTAGAAAACATCAAGATCAGTGAGAAATCAAATAAATTGTGAATGACATGCAGTTCAGCTGTGACCCTGCCAACACAGATGTCAAGCATGTGGCATATGTTTGGAATTGGAATGAAGATTTTGTTAGCAACACCAGGTGTGCTGTATATCGTTAATATGCAGGAGATGAACCATTTCACACTTGTTCAGGAAATTAGCAAGACTATAGCAAATCAATAAATCCAACTGAAAAAATAAAGCTATTAAAACTATAACAGTTAAACAGTGCTTATTAAATGGCAAAATGATCCACATAGATGGAGAAGTATTAAATAATACAGTGTATTAAAAAGTGAATACCTGTGAAATTTAGAAATGTGTGCAATCTAACACTACACATCTACTCAACATATTTTTGCATGCTTAACTATAAATCAACACACAAAATTCACATGTATCCATTTCTATTTCATATTTATTGTAGCTGTTTTGTGTCAAGCACGCTCCACAGCTGTAGTGGTCATGGGCCACTCCTCCTCTCTCCTGCCTGCCCTGCACTGGCTGCTGACGAGACAAAAAGTATTGGGTAGAATGAGTAATGAGATGTCGTTTTACATCAGGTGTTATTTAAGTCCTGTTCAGTTTCTCCTCTGCAATCCTGCATTGCTTCACTGGTCCCTGTCCTGCACTTACAGATCACCCAGTGGAGGACTCCTGCCTTTATGCCCTCTGTTTCCCTTTGATCCTGTTCCCTGCCTGCCTGCCCAGACTCCGCTTGGGAGACCTGGCTTTCACTGTGCTCTCCTCCACAGCTCCAGCTAGCGGTGTGGTCTTTGTCTGGTGGCAGCTTCATGCGGGGCTGTGGTTGCCCATCATCCCTGGAACTCACATTGCACTGGAATTGTCCCACAGTGGGCATGAGTCGGTTATGGTTCCCTGGTGCCCATTTCACACTGGAGTTTCCCCACAGTGGGCGTGGCACTTCCTGCTTGGTATGTGCTCCGGCAATGGGGTCTGCTGCTGTGTTGGACTCTCTGTATTTATGTGGTGCTGTGGTGGATTTGGGCCTGGCAGCTCAGCCCTGCACCTGGGAGCTCTGTACAGCTGCTGGCCTTGGTAGTCCTTCCCTTACACTGCAGCCCGCACGCTCACAGCCCAGACATTCCCCAATGGACTCTGCTTCAGCTTGCCAGCCTCTTTGCCTGCCCCATGTCCCGACCTGGCTCTGGGACTCTGCATGGTCCCTGGCATGCCTCCCAAGTCCACCTCTACAGTGCATGCTTGGCCTGGTCTATGAAGGAGACCCCATGAACAGAGCTTGCTCCTCTCAGTCCAGCACCTGACGCACCTCCTGGTGGATCCTTCTGCTGACAAGAGCCCTGTTCTGCCCGGCTCCAGGTGCAGAACAAGCTGTCCAGTCCAGTCCATTCTAGAGACCGGCATCCACCCTTGGACTATGATGACCTTGCTTTTGGGTCCAGAACACCTCCTGGACCGTCCCCTCCATCCTGGTGCGCAGTGTGGTGTGACATTCTGTTGGAAGCTTTTTTGTGTTAGAAGTGCTATTAGATTTTCTTTTCACATTCACAAAGATTTAGAATATAGAATGAGTGGTAAATATAACTGAAAACATGCACCATGATACTTGATATCTGAGCACTAAAATAGCAAGCAAGCAAAATAAATAATAAATACTAAATAAAAATAAACACTATTAGTATAAGAATAAGATGAAAAGGCAACAATCCCAGTTTAAGTATCAAGAAACCATAGTAAAACAGCACATGTTACGCTTGGCCATTTGTGAAACTGAAACATTTGTGAAAAACACTGGTAATTGCTCCTTAACGGCAACAGTGCAACCACCTTATAGTCATTGAAACTAAGCAGGGCTGGGAAAACTCCAGGCAAATCCAGGTTGCTGCTGAAAGTGGTGCTAACTGACCAGTAGGTGTCACGATTGCTACTCCCCCTCTTAAGGGCCCTCCAGCCCTTCCTTGCTCTGCCCCATTATCTGTACCTGTTCTCCATTTCCGTTCCACCTTAAAAGCCAGACTCAGACACTATCCGACGCTCCTCATTGATTCCCGCATCATGAGAGCCCGGGTCCTGCTGCGTCTGGCTCCGTTTTATTTTTAACCTTCAGTTCCTGATTCCCCTCCGCCGATTCCGACCCGGTTCCCATGTTTTAATCCCCGTATGGATCGCCCTGTTAAGGACTCTTGCTTTTGTCTTGGATTCCCTGTTTGGATTTTACATGGATTGTTCGCCCCGGAATCACTACCCCTGGACAACTGCACCCCTTGGACAAGCCCCCCTGTCTCCATACCCACTCCTGCATGGCTTTTTCCCCAGTGTTTCCTCACTACTCCAGATTGTGTCGTCTGCATAGGGCCCAAAAAGAACTGCTCGTTACAGTAGGTAGCTCTCTTCCTTGGGACTAGAACTTCCAAACAAATTCCACGCTATATTAAAAAGGAATGCTGGTCCTGAGAGCTTTACGAGTTGTAGTCAGTTGTAGTCATTAAAGGTATTATTGCACTACTAGAAAGACTAGGGGCGTTAACCCTGCTGTCATGGCTAAAACGTACCTTGCGCATGCATGATCTGGCCTACCTACTGTAAATTTCACCCTAATTCAACTGGTGATGCAATTTCTCCCCACCTTATCTGTTGTGTCTGGTGCATAATGTCTTTCATGCATTACCCCAACGGGTAACAATTAGTTATTATAAATAGTAAGATCAGAGGATTGATCCAAGTGCAAAAAAAATTAGGCCCCAATTTTCAAGCTCGAATAGGGGGGTATTTTTCATTCATGCACTAAAACAGTGAAACAATGAACAAATAAAATAATTAGGTGTCACACAGTCTGCCTAATAGGCTGCGTCCAAGTCAGACACACAGCAGTAATCTCAATGGGAACTGCATTGGTAACTGTTGATAGCTGTGGCATTCAAAGAAGCAATATTATTTAATCTTTACTATCTTAGAAAGATAAGTACATGTGGATATTATGAAAAAATCGGTGCTTTTTTTAGCCTCCTAGGATATTAAAGTAAATTATTACAATTGGTAGTAGTAATAATCTGGATAGTACCCAGACACAAGTTTTATCATTAATAATTATCCAGAGAGTGCCCTTTTAAACACAAGGGCAATATGAGTGAAGGACCTTGCTCAGTTGTGAAACAACCCTAACCTTCTAGAGCTACTGAGGCGTTTACACTTTCAGAAAAATACAGTATATGTACCCCCCCCCCCTGACATAATACTGTACATAAAAAAACCCTTCATCCACAGATTTTCATGGAAATTGTACATGCTGTATTTTCTCTTATTTCTCGTGTTGAAGGAAACAACACAATTGTATTGTGTAGTTAATGGGGCATAATACAGGATCAACACAATATTTAGAAACTCTCAAATGAGTTTCTGTATTTAAATTATTTAGAAAAATCCAATGGTTACAAAAATTATTTATTAAGAAAAAAAACGTTATACGTCAGCAGCCATATCATCCTGCAACTCACAACTGGCAACCCACTGAAGCTAAGCAGGTGTGAGCATGGTCAGTACCTGGATGGGAGACCTCCTGGGAAAAACTAAGGTTGCTGCTGGAAGCGGTGTTAGTGGGGCCAGCAGGGGGCGCTCACCCTGCGGCCCAGGTGGGTCCTAATGCCCCAGTATAGTGACGGGGACACTATACTGTAAATAAGCGCCGTCCTTCGGATGAGACATAAAACCGAGGTCCTGACTCTCTGTGGTCATTAAAAATCCCAGGGTGTTTCTCGAAAAGAGTAGGGGTGTACCCCCGGTATCCTGGCCAAATTTCCCATGCCTCCTAATAATCCCCCTCTATGAATTGGCTACATTACTTTGTTCTCCTCTCCCACTCCGACGGCAGGCGGAGCGACGGGCCAGTTGAAGTATTTCTCGGTCGCAGTTAATGGCAACATCAGCTCAAAGATTTGGTTCAAACCACCAAATGGAGACTGGTGTGCCGACAAGCGGACCCTGCTGATGCGGGATTAATGCTAGGAAAGAGAGAATTAAAAAAAAATGTTATACAACGTTATCACTGGGTTGTTTTGAAAGGTCCTTGGTCTTCATGGTTGAAATTTGTCTGTTTGTAATTCACAGCCAGTCTGAGACACCCTATAGAGATAGGTCCACTTATCATGTGGTTTGTTACATCAATTTCTTGTAGTTAAATTAATTTAGGTTTATCACAGCAAGGGGATTTAAATAATGAAATTTTGACTTCTCCATTTTTCCGTCATATTAATAATATATTTCCTTCTTTCTTTATTGTTACTTTTTATATTTGGAATATGTCACATCGTACATAGCACATATTAATTGCTTCTTGAAAATGTCATGACAGCAAACATTAAAGCAACACAAGGTGAAAATTGTGCACGGATTTAAATACTTTTGCAAGGCACTGTAATGTTCTGAAAGAAAACAGTGCTAAATTGGACTGAGCCAAGAAGGAGTCGTGTAAGGACCCATAAACACAAATAACTAACAAATAAAGGGATATTCTGATTTTCTCAGCTTTTCAGCAAAGTATCCAAATGAAGACACTTTTAGACATATTGATGCATGCAGTATGGCAGGGGCACTGTCACACACACAAAAAAATAACTGTTACTGTGGGACTTGACCTATAAAGGAAATAGAACAAATAATTGTGCTAATGTTTATTTTTGCACCATACTACCCTGGGGGAGTAACCCTGGTGAATCCGTACTGTAACTCCACTTCCACTCAGGTTAAGCTTTAATCTCCATTTCCTCACATGACCTTGAAGAGAGCATCTCTACCTGATGGGTCTCATTTAGTAGAGCTTCACAGTTAACAAAACCTCCTGCCTGCAGTTCCTGCAGCCAAATAGTACTGTACATTGATCCAGTGTTGTTCACAGAAAGCATTAGCCATAAACCTTTCAAAGTGATACTGTTTTCAAAAACTATGGGAGGTTTTGTAGCCCTGGAGTGGTTTGCTTAGGAACCGAGCAGTTGTAATTAAAATTACACTATCATGATTAATTGTAATGTATTTAAAGTCTAAAAATATTTAACTTAATTCCTGGTGACTCAAGATAGCACAACAAAGGTTGCAAAATTGAGCTTACAGTACATCCTTCAAGTCTGAAATGGGTTTAAATTGAAGAGATTACGATGCCATTATGCAGCAACACTGAATAAAGTGCTAAGTATCAGCTGAAAAGCCCAGTTGTAATGTTTACAATTAGCCAAGTTTGTCAGCCAAATCTTTGGCTACTTGCCCCAACAAACAAAACTATTAATGGAGTTTATTTCATGAAAGTTTGGGAGGGATGACAACAACCACGCACAATCATTCCCAGCCATCAGTAATTAGCAATCACTCCCTTCGTCCTTCCTCCCCCGAATGCTATAAATACCAAATGCGATATCTCTCTTCCTCGCGTGCAACTTTTGCATCCCACCTCCACCCCAACTCCACCTCTGCAGCTACCTCTTGGTTACCCTGTGTGGAGGTCCTGGCCTCCTCGTTCTATGGCCAGGAGGTCGGCCCTCAGCCAAACGGGTTAAGCCAAACATTCGCTCCACTACAGTTCATTAAGCTTTGATCTTGGGTGTTGTCATTCCTCGTGAAATAATAGAGTTGATTTGTTTGATTTATTATAATGAGACTAAAATGGGAATCATGAACAATAAGAAATGAATTAAAGAAAATGTATTCTTTTTTTTATAATGGGTGTTCTACCATTTTGTGATACTTGTAAAAAATGCTGTCTGGTCAAAGACCTTCATGACTGTTGAAATTCAGGATCTCAAGCACATTGTCTTCATGTGTTTGCAGAAAAGTTGGGAGATCTTAATGAATGCTGTAGTTTTTACACCAAAATATAAGAAAGGTCATACAGTAGGTGGCAAGAGACCATGCAGCCTGTCCCATTTTTGTGGTTAATGGTACTTTGTTCATGATGCTTCCTGAAGGATATCCTCTACTCTGATTCCTCTCCTAGGTAACTTATTCTAATTTCTCTCTTTATGAAACCTGCACTCAACTGGTTTCCTTGTTGAACTTTGAAGTCATTTGCTATGGTTAATTTTGTCAATTGCTTTAAGGATTTTAAATACATAAATCAAATTCCTGCAAATCCTCTTCTGTTTCAGGGTAAAGAATGTGACTGAATCTTTCATAAAACAGCTCAGAATACTTGGAAATATTCCGGTACAGCAGTGCCTTTTGTGAAGCCCAACTTCTGCCTTCCTTTGAATTGTACTTAGCATTTTATAATTATAATAGTAAAGCCATAATTGCAAATTATTCATCTCTGAATCAAATGCATTCTGCTTTAAGAGATAAATTTAGATATACTGTATAGTACATGGTGTTTGTGAACGCTAAGCAATACTTATATTTCTGGAAGAATATATGTCTGATCAAAACAAATATTTTTGTCTTCATTCATATTTTATTTTTGATGCAATTAATTGCTTAATATATTCATTTTGAATAAAGGCATCTTAAACTAGAGCTTAGTGAAATGGTTTACATAAAAGTATGATTACCTTTATTACAAAAGAGTGTTTAATATTGATGTAGGATTACTTCACTTCTTATTAATTAAATATCAACTGAACCTCTCTAGGTTAATGAAAGGTCCTTGTTGGAAATAGGTTCCTGTTTCCGACAATAGGTTGCTAAAAGAAATTGAGATAAATAATTATACAGGAAGAAAGGTCAAGAAACTGTCACTAAAAAAAACAGAGCATACAATCTGCTTTCCCAGGCAGTCAAATGCCACTTCCATACAGTACCAGATGATGATGAGGACCTTCCAGATATCACTGTTCTGACGCTGTCTCCATTAGCCTGGCTGGAAAATGCCAATTCATGACATCTTTTATTGTGGCAAAACTAATGTAGACCAGCTTCCACTCATATCTTGAAAAAAAGAGACCTGGATCTGAGAGCTTTTCTAGCACAGCTCTGCTGATAAATAGATCAGGCCCAAGCTCAACCACAACACAAATATTTATTAACAGTAACACAATCATGCAAAAGTAAATATATATATATAAATGACACATACTATATAAGTAATGTGTACATCCCACAGTATAGTTCCTTTAATGGGTCCTTTAGAAAAATCAAGAATTCTGCCCCTAATACACTTAGGTGTAATACAGATATACACCTTAAACAAAGAAACAACACCTGCATCTTATGACAAATGGACTCAAGACTAACTCTCCCTTCTCTAAAACATGGGTTCCTAAAATTGAATGGGAACCTATTTACCTATTTTAAAAATGTAGCACTAAAAATGGAAATAATGTTTTAAGACTGATTTAAGACTGACACACAGTTCACAACATAGGATATCAACATTTTTTAAAACAAATAAGACAGCAAGATTTAAATAATGATGTTCAGATTTGCTAGCCAGAATCTCTTATCCAAGATTGATTAGAATTAGACTTTTTCACATAGCTCTAGTTTTGGAGGAAAAGGAGGATGATGGATGATGATGTTCTTTCTTCTCTTTTACTGTCTTCTGTTCCTCCCTTGTCTTTCCGGCCTCAATGTACATTATCAGGCCTGGAGAGATTACTTATCTGATTATAAGGTTACTATAGAGTCTGCTAGATCCACCTACTTCTCTCACATCATTGAAAATCACCAAAACAATCCCAGACATCTTTTCTCCACCATCAACAGACTGCTCAAGCCAAACTGCCCCACCACATTACCTGCCTCATCACAACTTTGCAACACATTTTTAGATTTCTTTAGTTCTAAGATTGACAACATCCGGCATCACATTCTCTCCACTACGGATATAATTTCCACACCTCCTCCCTCCTCATCCAACTTCTCTGGTTCCCGTCTCTCCAGCTTCTCTCTTCTTGACTCAGCATCCCTAAACAAACTAGTTACGCGCATGAAACCCACCACATCTATTTTAGATCCCATTCCCACCACTTTATTCCAGTCCTGTTTCTCTTCTCTCTGTCCCATTGTCCTCAATATAATACACGAATCCTTGAGAACCGGCATTGTACCAACGGTCCTCAAAACTGCTGCTATTACCCCAGTGCCAAAGAAGCCTAACATGGCTCTCGACAATCTTAACAACTTTCGCCCCATCTCCAACTTACCCTTTCTCTCTAAAATTCTAGAACGTGCTGTCACACTTCAGTTACATAACCACCTCATGACAAACAACCTTTTCGAACCCCTCCAATCTGGCTTCCGTCAACTTCACAGCACAGAAACCGCCCTAGTCAAAGTCACCAACGATCTCCTAATAGCTTCTGATTCTGGTTCTCTTTCCATACTCATCCTTCTTGATCTCAGTGCTGCCTTTGACACTGTTGACCATAACATCTTGCTTTCTCGTCTCGAGACTGTGTTTGGAGTCTCTGACACTGCCCTCAAATGGTTTAAGTCTTACCTCACTGATCGCTGTCACTTTGTCTCTCTCAATGGGTACAGGTCTGAAATTGGTCTTGTCAAGTCTGGTGTCCCCCAGGGCTCAATACTGGGCCCCTTGCTCTTCATAATTTACATGTTCCCACTTGGTCAGCTTTTAAGATCACATGGCCTCAGCTTTCATTTTTACGCTGACGATACTCAAATATACATCCATACCAAACCCGACACTGACGTGGCTGTCTCTATTCTATCTAATTGCATCTCTGACATAAAAATTTGGATGACTCAAAACTTCCTTCATCTTAACTGTGACAAGACTGAAGTCATGCTTATTGGTACCCCCCATCAACTTCGTAAAGCCAGTCCTGTAACCCTGTCTGTAGATGGCTCTGTACTAGAACTTCAATCAAAATTGAAAAACCTTGGGGTTATATTCGATTCTGGCTTAACATTCGACCCACATGTACAGCATACTGTCAAAACATCTTTTTTTCACCTTAGAAATATCGCAAGACTACGCCCTATGCTATCATTAACTGTGGCTGAAAAGCTGATCAACATATTTGTATTCTCCCAAATTGACTACTGCAATGCTCTGCTCCCTGGTGTATCTAAATCTACTCTGAACAAGCTGCAGTATGTCCAAAATTCAGCAGCCAGAATCCTGACCAGGTCTAGTACAAGTGTTCACATCACTCCTATCCTGGAGTCCTTGCACTGGCTTCCGGTCAAATTCCGCGTAGACTTTAAAATCCTCATGCTCACCTACAAGGCTTTACATGGCTTGGCACCTCAATACCTGTCTGAACTTTTATCGCCCTACTCCCCACCTCGCAACCTCCGCTCTTCAAATTCTGCCCTCCTTACTGTCCCCCAAGCCCGTCTACATTGTATGGGCGACAGGGCCTTCTCCTGCTATGCCCCCAAGCTCTGGAACTCTTTGCCCAAGGATATTAGAGAGTCACCTTCTCTAAACTCCTTCAAATCCAGACTCAAAACCTTCTTCTTCAGAAAAGCCTTTACTTAACTGGTTCCATTCTTCACCCCTCTGCTCTTCTTAATACCATCTTCCACGGTCTCCTCTATTTTTATTGTTGTATTGTTGTAATTATAATTGTGTCCTGTCTTGTGAAATTTTCTTATTTATTGTTGTAGTCTTCTTATTTATTGTTATTGTCATCCTGTAAAGCGCTTTGAGAAGCCACCTTTAAAGGCGCTATATAAAATAAAGTTTATTATATTATTATTATTATTGTGTCTTCTCTTCCTTTGCTTTGTCCTGTCCTCCCTAGGTCAGTCACTGTTGAATGTTTATTCTTTAATATGGCGGTAAAACATTAGGAGCACCCATTGATCATCTGTGTCTTACTCTATGCTTTCTTAGCATAGAGTCTCCTAGCCCCAGGACAGCTGGATAAATACCACAAATACTGTATGTCTTGTTCTAAGCCTTCTAATTAGAACAAATCAGCTTCAAACTCCAAACACTGCTAAACCTTGCTAACCCCTATTACAAGGTGAATGTAATTCCCACATAGTTAATATTCTAACTAAATAAAATTGACAAATTCTATTCCTTTCAGAAACAAATATTATATGCATAATGACATCCATTTTTTATTTGGCAATGACTGAGAATTTAACTGATTGCCACCATTCAACAGTAATCTTTGCATTGTTGCAGCAAAATAGGGAAATGCAAGAAAAATATTTTTTTTGGTGACAAAGATGTACACTAACAGCTATGTCTGTTGCCAAGTAATTACAGAACTGTTATCTAAAGTTGTAAGAGTTGTAATGTTACAGGACTCCTTTTTCCTTTTTAAAATGTATTTAGCTGCTTTTGAAATCTGTATTGTATACAATACTGATTACATATGATAATTATTCATGCAATTTAGAAATTGTGGGGTTGTTCACTCTAGTTGGTTTTGTGCTATCTCTTAAAACAATGACTACAATCAGGCCTAATATCAGCAGAATGCTAACAGTGATTCTGTTCATAAATCTTACACTTCACATTATTTTGGACATAGGCAAAATTTCCATCTTACACTTGGACCTGTTATTAAATGAGATTGCCAAAGATGTAAGAGATGTTGACAGATTAGGTGATAGGACTTGAACATACAGTACTGTAGGTCTATTGATGATTTAGCTAAAAGCGGTTTAAATTATGTGAGCAGAGATTGATTGGAACCCAGTTGCACAGAAATCAAAGGCTAATCAATCAATTTTCACACAGTTTTCCTCGGTAGAATGATTTTTTTGTACGTTTTTATTCTGGTGAAATTAATACACTTTGTCAGTTTAAAAAACTATAATATTGACATCTGATGACTCCATAAAGCTGGTATATGATAGGGCTGCACTTTAAGAATTACTTTCTCCTGAGGTTTTGGCAGCTATTTTAGTTTCCAACATTTTGCAGAGAAACAGTAAGGTTTGAAGAGAAGGCTGAGGTGCATTGGTGCAGAATAACTGGGTAACTGTATACAGACTGTGGTCAAATGAGTGGGTTTGGGCATTTTTCAAATCATATTTGCAGCAGGCCTGTCAACTCAAATAGCCAATTAGCTCCTCAGTGTGGGCTGATTGCAAATTTTCTTTCTTTCAGAGAACACTCTAGGTTTTAGGCTTCAGTTTAAACATACTGTACATTGTGGAGAAAAAGAGAGCAAACATCAAGGGTAGACCTTGTGTTTAGTTCCCAAAGCTTGACATTCTCTTAGCTACTGATCAAAGACAGAAGCAAATACAGTAACCGAAGTTAAAAGCACACTGTACTGTATATCCTAACTGAGTTGTGAAGAGCTTAATTAAACCTTTTGTTTTTTTGCATTGGTTTCCATGTTTCACAGGTCACTATTTCCATAGTATTTAAAACAAGAAGATCTCGGTACTGTAACACTAGTAAACAAATACCTATAGTTCATAAAAAAAACTAAAATTATTATAAATTAACTATAGGTATGTGTTTAATATTGCTACAGTACAGAGATGTGGAGCTGCCTGTTATTTTTATTTTATACTGACTTTATGTATAAATAATATATACAGGACGTTTCATTTCAGTCAGTTGCTTTAAGACTTGACTCTTTGACAGCAACTCCTGAAAACTACATTTCAGAAAACAGAAAAGTTCCAAACAAGAGGAGGCCATTCAGCTAGTACTGTAGCTATTAATATGGGAATCTCATGCAGCCGTTTCTTGAAAGAAGAGATAGTATTGGATTTTATACCATGGCTAGGTGGCTTATTCCTGAGTCCAAAAACTGTTTAAGTACAAAAGTGCCTCCTGGTCTATGTTTTAAATCAGTGTTAATCAGGGTTTAGACCACAAGGAACATACTGTAATATAAACACTCCAGAGACTGAACATTTTGTATAATGGTGCTAGAGAAATCAGCTTGTACGTAAATCGATTCCACTCTAGAAAAGAGAACAAAGAACAACAATGGTTGTCTCAGGTGAGACATACAAATGGGTTGACAATGCGAGAGTAACCAAAGAAAACTAGAAAGTCGATTTGGTTAAACCATTGTAGGGACAAGACCTATTATTTCACTTGCAATTAAGTATTAAAGATTTGTAGTAGTTTTAGAGTGCCTTGACAAAGCAGCCTGGTGCCTCTCTATGTGAATTCCTGGCACACCCAAAGGAAGATCCCCCAACTGGGGATCTGTAGGGTGGGTACCAGAACCAAACCTGACTGCACCTCAGCCAGTCTCCCCAAAGAAACCCATTTTATTTTTGAGGGTTAACTCACTGACTTGAAATTTCTCTCTAAACTGGCAAACTGACTTTTACAACTACATGACTACAAGCAGTCGGTGTCAGGGTGCAAACTTTTCTCTAAAAAGCCAGGCCGAGAGCGCAAGTCAGCAGAGTACAGAATTCTGCCCAAGATATTCTTCCTGGAACAGAAGAAATTTTGTGTTCATGAACCCATTGTTATTTTCACCTGATCCAGGAAATATGTCTTTTTTTGTTGACATCTTGAATATCCAATCATATTCTGAACAAAACCTATAGCCAGAATGAACTGAGTTCCCTGTCTACTTTGTGGCCTGTCCTGAAGAAGACAAACTATGCACAAACTGTTTTAAAGATCAAAGTCAGGAAGATGCTAATTTGGCAGAGCTGCCTAAGGCCAATACATGCTGCTAGGCGACACTGGACAAAAGCTCTTTCTCTCTCCTCTGTGTGCACTGAGACCCTTCCAGTAGAGAGAAGCTACAAGTTGAATCACAAACGTATTCATCTTACCAGCACGAAGTTTAACTCATCAAGGATATTTGGAAACAGAGTATAAAGCATTATCCACATTATAACTCTCAAAAGCTGAACTTTAGTTGACAATAGTAAATGCATATTTACTTGTGTCTGAGAATATAAATGTGATTAAGTTATATGAGACTGATAGTCAATACATATTTTAACCCTGAAGTTATTAACCCTGTTCTTTGTAATCCCTGAGTGAATGACCAGCAGATTGTTTCAAAGAAGAACTCTTTTTTGTTTGTTTACTGTATGCATAGTTAAAGTTACATCAATAAACAGTACGTTGTATATCTGTGTATGAGACTAAATTATTATCTTTGATTGATTCCTAAAAGTTATTGTTGCAATTTATGTTGCAATTTACTGTTACAATTTATGATTGTTACAGCAAATTAAACCCTCCATCTCCTGTGTCAAGGAGATAAATGTTATATTGTGGTGAACCTGGGCTTATGTAGGCAGGGTGGGTGTAATAAGATGAAAATAAAAAACAGTTTTAGGCTCAAGAGCCAAGTTGTATTGTGCATCACTTCACATTGAATGTGCTAGTCACTGGGGAAGGTAGCTAAGGCCTCACTAAGGAGAGAGTGACAGGTGCATCTGCTAGAAATGTCTGGGCAACCAGTATGTTTTTCAATCTTTGCTTATTGTTTCCTGCCCCACTGTTTGTGTTTGAAGTCTTAGAAGTTGAAGACTTTGGGGGAGGAAACAGACAAAGCAAAAGGACAGTCACACACACACATTGACACAATCCTGGACAATAAATGCAAACTAAGTTAATCACAGCTCATACTGTAAGCCTTTTCCTTCTTCAGTTGTTGGCATTCTGTGACATGACGTTTATTGGTATGTAAGTAAAGATCAACAACATATCCAGTATTTTGATTTAACATTTAACTAAAATACTTCTACTATTTGGTTTGCATATAGCCTTGTGTTTAAGTTAAATTTGACAAAACTATTTTTTAAATCATTTTACAAAGTGCTTTCTTTCTCCTTTCTACAGAAAGGGACTTGCAGACACATTACAGAAATGAAATCATACACCATGTAACACACTGTAATATTCTTAGCACCCAAATGTGATCAAGCCCCAGGAAACTAATCCCAGCCCACCCCAGCAGAACTCAGCTTCATGGGCACCATTAGAAATCTTGGACAGATGGAGTGAATCATATTTAAAATAGCAATGTTTGGATCACAGTTCATGGGAAACAACTTTGCTGGCTGAGTCTCTCAGGATCTAAGTAACAAGAGCTGTTTTCAAAATATGCGTTGTGTAAAATATCCATTACCAGGTGAGGTGAGTCTATGATTGTTCAAAGGGGTAAACTATAGTATTCTACTTTCATGTGCTCTAGAGATTAAGTGGCGACAACTGTTGTGACAGTTCATGCTCCACAAAAAAAAGAACAATAAACGTGTTCACTTGGTTCTCTTGGTGTGCATTGTCTTCCTATGACTTCAGAGGTATTGTAAGCCAAAAATAATCATTTGTATTGTCCATATTAAGGTGTGCAAAACATGGTGATGCTGGATCTAAAAATCAATGTATCAACAATATTGGTTGGATATGAAGAGAATTAGAAATCAGTTGTCTATTTAATTGACAAGAATGCTGCTCTTGTCAATTAAATACTCATGACATCAGTGCAAAATTATTTTTGTTTAAAGCATATTCATTGTTTTTAAACATTCATTCATTTTTTAAATCCACAATAGTATTATGGATTTCTTTTCCACATACAGTACATACCATTCAGTTTTTAGTGGAATTTCAATACATGATGAATTTGAATTTCTTGTATATTCAGCTATAATGTAGAATAACTAAGCTGGCAGTGCAGGACAATGTACAATACCAATCTTTACCATCCAAGTCCTTTATTGTAACCAATGAATCCTATATATATTCTATATACTTCTCTCGTACTGGTACTAACCATGTCTGAGATTAATTTATAGCTATTCTCACAAGTTTGGTAGAAAGGTATATGGCGTTTAATGAATTCTTTTTTTTTTCATTTGGCCATTTTGAGTGTTATTTACAGCTATCCATTCAGGACTTTTCTCTGCCTTTTACTGTATCACTTTGTATTTCTGGTATCATTCATTTTAGCACACCTCAAGAAACATGTACTGTATACAGTCAAAGTGTTGATTACATGACAATGGTGAAAGGCCAGTTCAATCCCCTTTCAGATGAGTTCTTATTGCTGATCACTCAAGTGAATCAGTGTTCCATTTTAAGTAATTAATGATTTAATCTACAGCCAAGAGCAATCAGACATCCTGATTATTTTCTATCTGTCATTTGCCATTGACACCATGTAACTGATTGTGAGGAATTCCACTTAAGGCTGCATTTATGGAATAAAAAATGCGCAAACAAAACTGAATTATCCAAGGTACAGGTGAGATTGTGGAAGATAAAACTGTGCAGGTAAGTGCTCATTTTACATCAAAAGTTTTTTTGATTAAAGGTTTATTTAGCAATATGTTTACATTGGTGTGTGTCTTTGTTGTCACTTAATTGGAGAAAATGGTTGCTTTTCTCACTGAATTCATAGCAAAAAGCAGTAACACAGGCTACAGTCAAGCACTGGGCCAATGGACATTCTCAGTTGTGGTTCTTCTAAGTTAAATAGAACCTGACTGAAACAATCCACTCCAAGTTCCATACTTGCTATCACAAGATTCGCAAAAATCTGCTAGTTGATTACAGGATTAGTGACAAAAGCATTGTTTACAACCTGTGTGAACGAAGGCTGCCTGTGTACACTGGCATGCATACAATTTGATATACAGTATGCTATTACCATGACACATACGCTATGTTGATTGTGCAAAGACATGTTTTTCCAAATCTTCCCTACCAATTATTTTTTACATTTCTAAAGAATCTAAATGTATCAATGTATCATAATCTCTTGAGTGACATTACATCAGCTCAACTGATGCTGATCTGTGGTGTTGTGGCAGATTAATAAAATACAGCATGCAAGAATAGAAAAGGCTCCTTCCTGGGATATGTAGGGAGAGTTGTAGCAGAAGATTTTCAAATGTCTAGGTTAATGCCTGCAGTTTTCAGCATGTGCCTAACAACAGATGGGATGGTAAGGAAACTTACCCTAATTTTAAGTGAAGGAAAATGATACTCTGCATCCTTATGCTCTAGATCAGTAGTTCTCAAACTTTTTGGACCAAGTACCACCCCTGATCAAACCAAAGCATCCAAGCACAACCTACAGTACAAGTCATCTTCTCATAGGAACTCCAGAAAATCTCAATGACTAACATGAGTGCATGTGCGTGCACACACTCACATACACATATAATAAATATTATAATAATAAACTTTATTTGATATAGTGCCTTTAAAGGTGGCTTCTCAAAGCGCTATACAGAATGACAGAAAGAACAGCAACAACAACAATTAAAAATAAACAATAAAAAAAGCACCATTTCAGTGAGAGGGGTGAGCCTGTTTAGTGGAGCAAAGCAGATGTGAATTCATTGGTCGAGCCTTGATACTTAACTCACAACAGAGTCAAACAGATTTTAAATCGTCAGGCATTTTCTTGACGGCCAAGGCCTCACGGTAGATGCTGCAGTTCATATCTGGAGCAACCTCTCTAATTCATGCAACTACACTGCTGTGTCGGCTTGTCATTGCTCTTGCACCGTCTGTACAAACTCCGACACATTTATCCAGTCGATGCCATTCTCTTCGATAAATTCATTCAGAAGCTGAAATATGTTCTCTCCCGTAGTTCCTGTTGATAGCATTTTACAGAACAGAAAGTCCTCATGGGACATGCCCTCGTATCGAACGTAAACGTGCAAATTGGCCAAATCAATGACATTTATAGACTCATCTAATTGCAGTGAAAAGCATCTGCTCATCTTAACGCGACTATCAGCGTACTTTTGACATCATCCGCCATATCAATAATTCTATGAGTGACTGTTTTTTGGAGGGGGCAGCAGGTCGAGCTGTTTAGCAGCTTTTTCTCCACACATAATATATGTCAGCTCTCTTGCCAATGGTAAACAAAGTTCTTCACAAGTAGTGTGGCACTTACCTGCTTTAGCAATCCGCAAACTTGCATTTTTCCCCATTTACATTTCAGGAGTTTGTCTCAGAAGTTAAAAGAAGTTTTTTATTTCATGCGCATGGGAGCGAAACACAGGGACGCACGGTGTATCTTTCTCAAATTAACCTGGAACAGTTCTTAAATATTTTTCTATTACAGTATCTATCATTATCTATGTTATCTTTCCTGTGCTCACAAGATTGCCAGTGTTAGTAGTACACATTTTTATGCTTTCCTGTGCTTACAACATCACGCACATTCTCCTGCCTCCCTATTTGCTGGAGATATATTTTTTTAAATACAATTGGTCACTTTCGTTCGTAGCATGCATTCCTATAGAGTGGTATAGAATTACATTGTAGCTCTGTGTCCACTCAAGTATTAGTGCGCGCTGTATCGTAGTACGTAGACTGCATATTCAAAACAAACTAATTTTATTAAAATAGAAAATGTGAAAACCTGTCCCAATTTTTCAGTGCACACAACAAAGTTCCAGGGTCATATGGCGTACCACAGTTTGAGAACCACTGCTCTTGATCGGTGGTTCTCAAAATGTTTGGACCAAGTACCACCCCTGATCAAACCAAAGCATCCAAGTACGACCTACAGTATGTCATCTTCTTGTCATCAAACCACAGAAATTCTCAATGACCAACATGAGCACGGGTGTGCACACACACTCACACACATATAATAAAAATAGCACTGAGCACTTACATAATTTGGATTATTCCACCTTGTAACCGTTTTCCGAAGCTTGCTGACATTAGCAGTGCTGTCTGTGTCATTTTCAGCAGCAGAGCTAGTGTCGGTGGCCATTTTTTAATCCTCCTCAACAGGTGTGCCTGATCTAGCGTCAGTACTCTCGGCGTCTACTCCTTTCATCCTTGACATAATACTTGATTTTTGCGAGGTATTCATTTTCGATCAATTGTTCTGTTGGCAAATGGGATGGAGAATTTTTCCCCGTTTTCCCCTTAAAAGTCAGGAGTCTGTCTCAGAACTTAAAATAAGTTTTTATTTCATGCACATGGGAATGAAACACACAGAGATGCTCAATGTATTCTTCTTAAAGTAATTAACCAAGAACAGTCCTTAAATATTTTTCTGTTATTCATCACGCTTCCCTGTGCTTACAAGATTGGTGTCACGATTATAGTCCCCCCTCCTTAAGGGTGCTCCAGCCCTTTCACTTTAGACTTAATTCTGTGCACCTGACCCGTTTTCCCAGCCCACCTTAAAAGCCAGGCACTGACGTTCATCCTGGCTCTGCATCTGGTTTCCGCACCGTGCGAGTCCGGGACCTGGAAGCGCCTGGTCCCGTTAAGGTTTTAATCTCTGTTCCCGTTCCCTGTCCGCCAGTTCCGACCCGATTCATGGTTTTAATTCCTTGTTTGGATGGATCACCTGGCTATGGATTTATTCTTGTGTTTTTGGATTCCCTCTATGGATTACTTTTGGATTGTTTGCCTCGGCCACACCTTCCCCGTGCACCAGCGCACTTTGGACACGCCCCCCTGTTTTCAGCCCCTTATCCCTGCATGACCTTTTCCTAGTGTTTCCCACTTCTTCGGATTGTGTCGTCCGCATAGGGTCCGGAAAGAACTGTTCATTACAATTGGCAGTGTTCTAAAATCACGCACATCCTCCTATCTCCCTATTTGCTAAAAATAACTTAGTTTAATTCAATTGGTCACTCAGGTTCTTAGTGCGCATTCCTATATAGGAATGGTATAAGGTATGGTAGCCCTTGTGTCCTTCAAGTATTAGAGCGCACTGTATCGAAGTACGTAGGCTGCGTATTTGACACACAAACTAATTTTATTAAAATAGAAAATATGAAAACTCGTCTCAAGCTTTCTGAAACTGATTACGGAAATTACAGATTAAAAAGATATTTTTGAATTATTCCATTTTTAATTCCCAGTTTTTCAGTGCTCACAACAAATTTCCAGGGTCATCACACGTACAGTACCACAGTTTGAGAACCACTGCTCTAAATTGCAATGTGTAGAAAATAACTACGTGGCAATATTTATTCAGTTAATCTGGAGACCCCACACTTAAAAGTCTGGCCCCCACCCCCATGTTATCATCCATATCTGCCCCGCTCATTATGAAGTACCTCCCACATTTGCAGTCTGTGAAAGGAAACATCCACACACATACAGTATACTGTATATAAAGGTCAAAATTAAATTACTAGATCATAAACAAGTGATACTACTGTACTGGTTGGTTCGGATGTATAGTTTAGACAATTACAAAAGCTGTCTATCTGTCATGTGTTAATGCAATGTTAATTTTGTTGATGCAGATAAACTTAGGTCAAAGACATGTACATTTGGAACTGCTGCCTAGTAGATACTGTAAGTGAGAAAAATGAACTACTTACAGTATTCATTATCTAAAAAAGAATATGTTTGATGCTCTGCTTTCAAACACTCAAAAGGTTGTGCAGGCCACATAACTTAACATTGGCTTGGATAGAGGAGTGTACACCATTCACAAATACAGAACTTATACATTTTAGAGGCAACTAATGTTATATGCACACAAAATATTAATAAAGACATTGCAATAAAGTTAACATCATAAGTGGAGTTTTTAATGTGCTAAGTGGGGAACACTTAAAACCAGCAATTATCAGGAAAAAATAAGCAAACTGTATTCCTAATGCTAGATTTACTGGTATTTACTGGCAAATACCATTTGTTGAAGAACGATCCTTAACAACACTTGACTAAAACTGCATGTAGCAATGTGAAGTTATCTGTAGGCAAAAACTTCCAGTAAAGTAAGATCTGAATGCTTTATCCAATACAGGGTCATGGGGAAACTGGAGCCTATCCCAGCAAGTAATGGGCACAAGCAGAATGCACCCTGGATGGGATGCCAGTCCATCATAGGACACAAACAAACACTCACACACTCACACCAGGGCCAGTTTCACAGAAGTCAATTACCCTACCAGTGTGGCAGAAACCCATGCTCCTGGGCCCCAGTGTTGTGAGGCAGCAATGCTAACCACTGCGCCAGTGTGTTGCCCCTTTTGATCTGTCAATGTTTCTGAATTTTTAGGTTATTTAGTAGAACAGCTGTGTGTCTATTTAGTAGGTTCACTCAGTGACCTGAGAAATTGGTTACAGTGCTAAAGGGGAAGACAGTACTTTAAGATCTCTCTTGTGCTTCTTCTGACTGTGGAGAAGGTAAAACAACACCGACAACTTTAACTTAGATATGCCATACAGTAAATAAAGTGTTAATCTTATCAATTGCATCAGACCAAATGTGGGTGTAGTTAGATTTAATCTGTTCTGTTAACTGCTAGAGTTTAGCCTTTGTTCTTGGAAACAATCTGAGATGAAGAACCCTCTGTGCTCTATCTGCCAGCAGGACTCCTCTCCCTGCTGCAAGTCTCCTGCAGACTGTCTATGATTGCAGGTGATAAACCACCTTTGATTTCCCTCTCCTGCTCCTGCTGCTGCTTGGCTGTTTTCAAGATAACATTTTAGGCACAAAATCGGATTCTAATGTAAGTAAATAGACACCCGCTGAGTAACAAGTACAAACAAGAACCTGAGGGAGCTCAATTTGGTTTAACACCAAACATCTGCTATGAGAAAGTGTTGCCTGTCTCTTATTTCTTTTGTTATTTTTTCTTTCATTCTGGCAGTTGTTTTCCAAATTAGTGCTGTGAGATTTCCATTTTGAATTCACACTGCTGTGGGATGCGATTACCTGAATTTGAAGATTGTCCTCTACTTTGGTTCAACTCTAACAGCAAGAAACTAATTTTCTTAGGGGGTGGAAAAGAAAAAGGTTGCACATCTTTCTACAGCTGCCTATGGGACACCTTGATTTTGATTTTGAATACTTGTTTTATCATATTCTACAGGAGTAAATTGTAGGCAAGTGATCAATATGACTTGGTTCATTAGCACCTGTCAAGAAATACCATGATGAGGAGGGAATCAATAAACTACACATAATTGTGAGGGAAGAATTGCCTCCTCTCATGCTCTGTCATCCTTGTCTTACTGTATGTTTAGATCTAAACACTTACTGTATGTGTCATACAACAAGCCGATTATCTAAGATTTGTCTTTCAATTGGTGTGTGCAGATGCAGACTTACATGCATCCAAGTAATAAAATCATTTAGGTGCAGTTCTAATTTGCTGTACTTAGAGCTTTGCAAGGCTTGATGGCTCGTATGTACCTTTTCTGAAAGTTCTGCAAACTAAAGGAGGAGGGGTTAAATAGAAATGAGTCTGACGAGGGGAAATTGCTTACAGCTTCACAATGCAACACATTTAGAGAACTTTGTTACACTTTAAGGCATTTATACGCAAATGTCAGTGAAAAAAAACACATGCAATGGATTATATTATAGCTGTATTCACAAGTTTGGAATGAAGACACATGGAGTTTAATTTATGTTTTTTTCATTTGGCCATTTTGAGTATTGTTTACAGTTATTCATAAAGGATTTGCCCTGCTTTTTACTGTATTGCCATGGATTTCTGGTTCCATTTATTTCAACACTCCTCAGGAGACAAGTATACACTTAAAGTGGTGATTAAAGGAAAAGGGTGGAAAGGGTACAATTCCCTTCACTTTCAGTTCCTATTGCTGATCGCTCAAGTGAATCAGTGTTTCATTTAAGGTAATTAATGATTTAATCTACAGCCAAGAGCAATCAGACATCCTGATTATTCTCTATCTTTCATTTGCTATTGATACTGTGTAACTGATTGTGCGGAACTCCTCTAAGTCTGCATTTATGGAATAAAAAAAATAAAAAAAAGGTCAAACAAACTGAATCACCAATGGTACATGTGAAATAGTGGTTGATAGATAAACCTACGTGCAGATAAGTGCTCAGCTTTTTAAATTTTATTTAATGTTTATTTAGCAAATACAACTACATTGGTGTGTTTCTTTGTTGACAGTTAGTTCGAGACCACATTTATGGGATAGAAAAAACATGCTCTAAAAAACTAAATTATCCAGGGTACATGTAAAACAAACATGGTTGCTTGATAAAAATGTGTCTGCAGATATTGCATTTGGCTCAGGGGGAAGAAAGTCCAGAATACTGTTGCCCTGAACAGGCACTGAGAGAGTAAGGCTTTCAGAGGCAGTTCTGGTTGGCAGATGAACACCTGCCTCAGGAAAATCCTCTGTTTGCATGGGGGTTATATCAGTCACAAAATGAAAGAGCAGCTATCCCTTTGAAGAGAGCAGGCAGACATGGATGAGGTCTCTGCATGTGACCACAATGGCTTTTGAGTGTTTTATTTGGCAAAGTTATAAGAAGAAATAGCTGGAAAAATCCAAAAGGAGAAGACACTAAAAGAACCCCCAGAGCTAAAATAACAAACCCTGTGCACTGCAATGTTCTGTACGAAGCTTGATAAAACCCCAGGGAATCAAAGAAGAACCTCTCTTCTTGCTCTGTCCTAAGCAAATTCAGGAGCAGACTATAGTTATTCCTGGGTCTGCTCTACTCTTGCTATAAAAGATAATAAAGCCATAAATTACAAATACTATGATATAATGTGTATATTTTACAGTTAAGCTGTAAAATGTGTTCTATTCGACCCCAAGGCTGTGTTTCAATGTAGAAATGTATGTCAAGTTCATCCTCTTTCCAATTCCAGTATCACCTTACCTACAGTACATATCCTGAATCACACTGTAACTGTCTTGAATAATGTATTCACTTTGATTCAGTGTGCTGGTAAAGATGGCTGAAATAAAACCATTTAAGAACTTAATAGAAATATTTCATGAACCAAATGTAGTCCTTATTCTGTATAGTCCACTTTGACAAGATATGATGCACTTTCAAATACATTCTAAAACCGTGTTACATTAAGGGGTAAATGTCCATTAAACTTGATTTATTATGTCCAGTCCATAAGATTGGTGTTTCAGGCAAAAGTTTTAGATTAATGTACAGTATAGTAACTTTTCATTCTGAGCTATTACTGTATTATGTTATACAGTAGGTACATGAGGGAAATGTAGCTGAAAGTTAATGTGTTTTTGTAATGGAAATGCTTTGATACTATATTAAGAATTATTTGTGAATCTGGCAATGAAAGTAAAAAATCCAATGAAAGTAAAAAATTGTAACAGTAAATATCTCTGGCTCTACCAGTCATCACTGCTAGGTCACAGACATATTCTGCTAAATTACCTCGCTCATATGTTACAAATCAATGGTGATTTCATTGGAATCCATTTCTTGCTTTATTTCTAAGAAATTACAAACTTCATTCATGAGACAGAAAATCTTTGATGTCCGGATAACTTGGACATTTAGTTTTACCTAAATGGTAAAACTGCAGTTCCGTGAGAAGCAGGCTAAATCCACACAGGCTTGGCTCAACAAATTTCATGGTGTGATGGTTAAATTTGTTATGAGATAAATCAAACTGAATTAAATTGGGACAACAGAGAGAGGGAAAGAGAGGGTGGTTGCATACTGTATGAATCAATAGAAACACTATAATTGAGCTATATTCACTCAGAGTTTTTAACTCTTTGTGCATTTCATAAACAATGTGGGAGATATCTCAGTATTGTGTAGGTATTTTACAAAATCAAAAATAGATTTTGCAAAACAAACGGGACTTCTAAAAAGGGAAAGTAGGGGTCAAGGATAGCTGAACCAAGCCAACCATACCATTAATTCAAACTTTTGCTAATACATGAAGTGTTATTGAGAGCTCCTTTAAGATACAATATAACAATCCATTGACTGAAAACATCATTTAATATCATATATCTGGCTGTCATCCTCAGAGGATTAAGATCATACAGTATGAACTGTAAAAATCTGAAAGTAAAATCCTTTATGCAAAACATATTTTGAATTAAATATTAAGAAATACCACTGCTTTTGACTCCAGTAATTATCCTTAAATTGAATAACCTAGGTGTAACAGTTCAATTTCCCTGAAGGGAGATATATTTAAAAAAACGTGCCATAGATCAAAAGGCTAAAGACAGTTTTAAGGCAAAACAGTTTAACATAAGCTATATTATATCATAAGACAGAAGGAGTAATAGTAGAAAGCTAAAGCAAAAAAGAGTAATACTTTAAGTGTTGCTTAGAGTTCTGAAGACTACAGTGCAGGACATTGATTGGATATGAAATACAGTAACTATTTTCCTTTTCTATCTAAGGGCTTTACTTTCCTAAAGTTATGCTTACACTTGTGTTGTGGTTGAATTAGGATCACTGTTGAATTTTGATACAGGGCTGTTTTTATTTCTAAAATTCATTGCATTTAGTTACAGCCAAGGAGTAGAGTTAGACGGGTTAGGCTCACCCATGGATAGGCCAAAGGCTTTAAAGGATTTGGTGTTAGAGTTGAGATAAGGCTTTGTTCTGGGAAATGATGGTACTGGAATTAACCTAGTGCTCTTGTTGGGGTTAGGGTTGGGTTTGTTCTATAACTATGGTAACCAAATTGGTTTTAACATTTGGATTGCAATACGGTATATACTATACGGTTTAGACTAGAGCAATGTTCTGGTTTGAGTAAGATTTGGTTTGTAATTGTATTCGTTTTTAAGCAATCATTAATTATTAATGCTACTGTAAATATTAGAATTAGATTGTTGTGCATTGGGATTAGGATTAGATTTCTGTTTGTACTGTTGTTATAACTGTCCTCATGTGTTCATTTTCTGAAACTTAATCCTACATTTTACCAATATCTTAACATTGTAATGTTTAATGTTGACAGAAATTGAAAGAAAACCCCATATAACAATAAACCTCATCCTAGTTGTCCTTTGGATCTCATTCCAGTCCCTTTTCATTTGAACAATTAACCTGATTTAATCCAATTTATCCAAGGTCTTGGGACAAAGCAACACTAAAAGATCCCCATCCTATTTTTGAGACACATAGCACCTCAGATAAGACTGTGATGGGGAGCATACTATATAGTAAAAAAACTCAGACTTTTTTACTCTGTCATTTTTATTTTCTCTTTTGTTATCATGTTTTTGGTGTATATTGATATTGTAACGCAACAGGGGCTCAGGCAGGCACCCTTGCCGCATTAGGTCGGGCCCGCACCGTTGGGGACTCCCACATCACTCTGCAGGGACCCAGCCCGGTGAGCCAAAGAGAGATCTCTTTACAGCCCAGTAGCTGTAGTCCTGCTATCACAGGGAAGGGCGGTGACATCACCTGCTCTGGTACGCCGGCTCTTACACAGTGCCTGTCGGCCGTAAGCGTTACAATATATACTATAATGTTGCAGGAGACAACGGGCAGCAATCTTCAGTTCTAGTTCATTATGCATGGTGTTTGTTCTGCAAAGTGTAAGATTTCTAATCCACCTTTAGCATCATACAGCAAGAAAAAGACATAACACAAGCTGATCCCTCATAGCATATTGGGAACAAACTCATCATGTGATAAATTCTTTAAAGATAATTAGAACTCCTAACTATATTGTAGATTAGAGGGTAACATTCACACTGCAAATATCAAAGTCATTAGTAATTCTGAGCATAGTGGAGTTTATAAGTTTTACATAAAAGAGTAACAGAAGGAAGCAAAATGCTGTAACATAATTACAATGTAAAGGAGAATAAAAGATTCATCCAAGTTTAGAAAGATGATGCAGGAAAATAATAATGTACCACAAAAATACACAGCTCTTTTGATAAAAAATACAATAATATGCTCTAATGATGCCTGAGTGGAGATAATGAGTATCTGTGCTGAAAAAAAAAACATGGTTAGTGCTGCTCTGTTATATTGCGAGTGATTTTAAGATGGCAGGTCTGATTACAATTGTTGGGCAGGAAGTTGCGGGGCCTTAGTTGAAATAAAAGACTAGTTCAGTTTGTGCACAACCTATTACAATATTCAAATATGATATCAATAATTGATTAAGAGAAAACTCAAATGACATTTACTGAAATGCAATGTATGCAGTCATTCATATTATATACACTCAATTGAGAAAAACATACAATCTGTGAATTCATGAAAGATGCATATATTCCATTTATAGTTACAGTAAGTGCATGTTTCAATGTTATTTTCAGTATATATATACTTAACATATCTAACAAGTCTTTGTGTTTTTTGTTTTGTAATATGGTCTTGCCATATTCTATCTGAGAAGCACATTTAAATTTAAAATTTAAATTTGACCAACAAGGGAGGCCTGCATAAACATGAGTAGGAAGATAACAGATTTAGATCATTTAAAACCTTCCAAATTCCAGGAGATTAAACAAATTAAAAGAAGGTGTCAAAGTAAATTAAACTGAAATGTAAATAAGGCATAATTAATCACAGGCTGAAAAACCCAAAACCAAAACAGACAAATTGATTTTCCAGCACACAGCATTAATAATCAGGAAATAGATATGAGCATTTCATTACACCAAAGAAAAGACTGAAATATTTTAATAAATATGCAAGAGATTAATATTTAGGCTTCCTTTGAAATGTGCAGTACAAGATTTGTTCTGCATGTCACTTGATCTGAAAGTCCTAATAGTACTAGCAAAAAACATTCCTTAATCCCCTTTTATCTCCCTTAAATCAGGTTACATAAGGCAAAACACCCAAAGTAGGTGCTACCAAGCACAACTTCAACATGAACCCCAGCTGAAGTAAGTTAAATACCATTGACCAGTAAATGGAAAAGGTTCCAATTAGCCAGTTTAGCTGAAATGCTTTATCACAGTATCTGTACACAGATTGCAACAGTCTAAAATGTGGTTTGTAGCATTGTTACTTAAAGAGCAAACTCTTTGACTGTAATGATGGTAGCAGAAGAAGCTTGTTGAAAACATTTCATGTCCTGGTCACAGTTCTGACTTTCATTTACTATTACTAGGTGAAAAAGGAAATGTAGCACTAGAGGTAACAAAAAAAGTGATTCTTAGTAATGTATAAATGGCTACTGGGCATCTTCCTAAAAGCCTTTTGCATATCCCTTGATGGACAATAACAGACTATTTTCTCTATATCCAATCTCAACAGGTTAGTTTCCATCCTCTAGTGGAGGTTTCTGTAGGTTCTTAATACCTAGAAAAGTCCAATTGCCAATTATTGCTACACCTGTGTATTTTCACATTAAATCAGAGCAATGTTAGGTTGGGTAGTAACCTCAGCAGTAGTAACTGTAATACTTTATTTTATGTATTACTTTATTTTATGTAAAATTGTATTGACATTCTTGTTGTGCAATTTCATCCTGTGAGTACGGAGAAGATTTTTTTTTATTTTGTAAATCATAAATGTTTCTAGACCATTTAATAAAGTTAGATTAATAAGATTAATAGCTCACAGTACTCCAAAAATAATTTTGGCTTTATTATTATTATTATTATTAGGGTCCGAGAACACAAAGATCTCTAATTCTAGAACCCTCAATAAAGAAATGCAACTTTCTGGGTTTTCTTTTTGGAGTCAGTGTGGGAGTCAGTAAATAAATAACGGAATTCTGTGCAAGATTCTTTGAAGAAATGTTGTGACTAATGAGCAAATAGTTTTTTTTGTCATTACACTCTGAATATTATAGGATATTCAGTAAAGTGCAATAGCTAGGAGGAACCGAGTTATCCCCAGCCATCTCACTTGCAGCCAGACCCAATCAGAAGCTGTGCACAGACTGTTTTGTAAGTTCATCAGACCACTAACTTCTTGGATAACTGTCTTCAGCAGAACCAGAGTAAAGCTTCCCCTCCTTCTTCTTGTCTATTTAAATGTGATTATCTACTGTATATGAGACTGATATACAATGTAGACAATAATATTGTAAATAGGTGGTTATGAAAATAGTGAAATACTGAAAATGCCAACAGGACAGATAATCAATAAGTAAAGTAAATAATTACAACCCCAAATTGCAAAGATTGTCTCAAGAATATACCCAAGCCCTTCATATAATTAGACACTTGAGAACTCTGTCACAGCTTTTGTAAAAAGAGTAATAAATCAGGCACATGGAGGTAAACAAATAATTATTAATAATGACAGTGTCACACACACTAAACAACACACAACACAACATACAATGTTACTCTATTTACAAACAAGGAATCTCAGAGATCTATCTCCTATCCAACCGGAAAACTCCCAGACTGCTACCAAGTATTCAAATTCTACAGTATATTTTCACTCTTTGGCTTGTATATACTGTATACAGTACACAGGTCAAAAAGAGAGCTTAACCTACCTTCTAAACTAACAGAATATAACCTACAATCAGATCTCTGTAGTGTAAATATACTGTATAAATGTAGATGCTACAAAGTGAACAGGAAACCTATCTGCTTATTTTTAAAAAATGCATCCACTGACCAGGAGAGACCGTTTTTAACCTAATTATTTTTTATACAGGAAATAAGAGTTTTCTAAAACAACAGAATGGCAGACTTTCTCAACAAGGTTCAAGTACTCAACTTAACTCAGTCAGTTAACTCAATCTGGTCTTAAAAACTGATCAGAGCAAGGGCCTCCTGCTTGGCTTTGTCTCGTCTCTCTTCTTGGTTCTTTCTGTTCTTCCTCTCTTGTGTCTCTCCACCTGCCTGTCTTTATATACTCCGCTTCTCAACTGTTGATGACTTTTAATCATTTTCCCAGAACTTAATTAACCAAGGTGAACCATATGATTCCTTTGATCAATGTATCTCAAACCCCCTACAACTCAGTAAACAGCTCATTTTCTTTCTTGCTCTTAAGACCCTGAGAACTGGGACCCTGAGAATAGCTAGATGTTGACCATTGTTTCTTAATTCTAAGACACCCAAAGAGCCACTTTCAATAACATACAGTAACAATAACAAATTAACGTGTTGATAAATTTTAATTCTGAAGTTATTCGTTCAAGTCTATTGTTCCCTGAGTGAACAATCAACCATTTTTTTCACAACAGATATATTCACAAATACATCTTATTACTGTTAATTGTTTACGATGGTGTTATATTAATAAATTGTGTATTGTATATTAAGAATCCTTGTGTGAGGTTACTTTTTATTGTGTTTTGATTGATTTCTATGTACACTCACAATTTACTGTTTCAGTTTAGGGTTGTTTCAGTAAATTAAAAAGCTTCACAGAGCTAACCCCAGCAATGTTAGAACACACTGGAGTGATCAGGGGGCAAGGTTTAATGGGATTGGTGTCAGTCTCTTATGGTGATGCAGTCCCATATAGAAGTTTAGTCTAGGAACTGGTGCTATGTGTGCTCTGAGCCCATCAGCGACTGTTATCAGATATGATAGGACAGATCTGCTCCTGTCACAAAAGCAATTTCAAAGTAGTGAGAGATAACCCACTGCTCTATGCCTATATCCAAGGGCATTATTTAATGTAACTTTATCATCTAAACTGTGAACAATTTTAATTTGAACCTACAATAAAGGATATATACTTAATTCAGAGAATAATGCAAGTGAGATGATTAGACAAAATGACAATATAGGCAATATGGATACAATGTACAGTAGTTTGCAGGGCAGAGTGGTGGCTCTGTGGCTAAGGATCTGCAACCGCTGGCTGGAAGGTTGCTAGTTCAAATCCTGCAGTCAGCAGAGGAATCCTACTCTGTTGGGTCCCTGAGCAAGGCCCTTAACCCCAACTGCTCCAGGGGTGCTGTACAATGGCTGACCCTGTGCTCTTGCCTCAAGCTTCTCTCCCTGTCTGTGTTTCTTTGTCTCATGGAGTGCAAGCTGGGGTATGTGAAAAGATGAATTCCTAATTCAAGAAATTGTATAGGGCTAATAAAGTGGTGTTATGTTTTGCTTTTCTGTAGGGAAAGATAGCATTTTTTATTAATGTAAAGTATGTAGTAACTTAATAGTAGAGAAAATTCATTATTTTGTATTCTTAATGAAAGTCACTCTATGGTCATTCATCAATTATTTAGTGACCAATAATGCGCATAACATGCCATGTTTGATTACATTCGTAAGCAATGTATATACACCATGTAAAAACTAGAACAACGAGTACTTGACTCCTGGAGTTCTGTGATTGCATTGATACATAAGAAAGATTATAAATGAGGTGAAGTCATTTGGTCCATATAACCTGTTTAGTAATTAATAGTTGGTTGATTCAAATATTTCATTTACAGTATCTTTTTCTTAGAAGAAGCCAGGGTATCGATTTCAACAGCAGGTCTGGGTAGCTTATAAAGAAGTGCTCCCTTTCCCCAGTTTTAAATTTGTCTGCCATTGTCAATTCCTTTAAGGATTTTTAATTTTGTAGCAGGTACAGTACCTTCATAGTCTTCTCTGTTCAAGACTAAAAAGATTTAGTTACTTCAGCCTGTCGGTGCACAACATTGTTTTAGGTAGGTCGGTCCCTTTTCAGACCATAAAGGCCCATGTGGAATTTGGGCAAGGGCCACCATTTGTTTCACCCATCTGACACTGGAAGTGGAGGTGATGGGGTAAGCATCACACTCCAGCTGGCTTATTACCCCCAGTACTCATTTGGAAAGAAGGCTGAGTGGACCTGGGAGCTGTCTGGAAGGAATTACAGCAAGCTACATCGCTTGCCCCTATCTGGGATAGAACCCAAGACCTTCCAGTCAGGAGCTAGATGCCCTTGCCGTCCAAGATACCACAGTGTGAGGACATTGCTTTAGGTCCCATAATTTATGTGGTTGCTCTTCTCTGGAGGGGTTTCAGAGCAGCAATATCTTATCTATGACTTGGTGGCCACAATTGTACACAATATTCACTTACTACTGTATTATATAACTGTAACATAACACCTCTTGATTTAAATTATGTGCTTTTAACTACAGTATATATCCCAGCATTTTACAGCATTTTAGCTAGAACTGTAAATGATGTGTAAGCAAAAAACCAACATAAAAGTATTTTTCGTAAGTAACCTCTTCTAGCTCAGTTCATCCTATTAGGAATTCATTTTGTGTTTCCTACCCACATATAAACTTTGACTACCTTAGTCTCTCATTACTCTCACCAGGGTAAAACCAATCTTGAGTTTTACCTTTTTTACTTTCATTTGTTGCTTCTACAGTGTTTACTAACCTTCCTAATTTGGTGTCATCTTCAAATTTGACTAGAATGCTAACTACTGTACATCAGAATCATTTATATAAATTAATACACGCAGTAGGGCTAGTACAGATGTCTGTGGTACTCTATTTACTTCACCCCAATTTGAGTACTCACCCCACATCCGTACCCTCCATTTTCTATTTAATAACCAGTTTTCAATCCAAACACTACATTTCCTCCTGCCATTTAAACATTACTTGATGAGGAACTTAATCAAAAGGCTTCAGAAAATCTAAACAAACCATAATATACTACAGGTGGGTAGCTATGTCACCAACATATTCTCATTCTCAACATAAGGAATTTTTCACCAACATATTCTCAGGCCTAAAGGAAAGTCCCATTCTGACAGGTTAAAATTAGTGATTTTTTTATCTTGGACACAGCAGACCAAGAGGAGATTTTTGTCTGAGGCTCTTCCAGATTAACCACTTTACCCTTCTTCTCCCTGGGCTTGTCAGTCGGTTGCTCCCTTCTCCTCTCCAGAAGCTGGGCCCAGCTGCACTCCCATAAATGTTCGCACCACACTTGCAGGAGCCATGTCTCCTGCACCAATAGACCTACTCTTTTCTCATAAACCACCTAATTCTTCCAATGGAAAAACTTCTGACAACAGAAAATACATGTGGCAATAGTAACAATCTGCAGATATTGTAGCCGACTACAGCACCTAGTAATTAACAGGTGCTAGGACCCTTCTTCCCATCCACGCTCTCAAATCTCAGGGAGCGACCAGTGCACAAAGCACAGATAGGTAACTTGCATATCAGTTTTACTCCACATACTCTAATAATTACAACAGGGATTCACTGTATCAATTACATTTTTCTAAGAAAACTTATTTAGTATGAACCCACAAATATAGTACACAAAAAATGACTTGGAGGAGAGTGGTGGTGGTAAAGTGGTTTTCTTCTGCCTCACAAATCCAGAGTCCTATGTTAAACTCCAGCTTGAGTGTCTCCCTCTGTGAAGCATGTGTGCTTGTTTTTCATATTTGCATGAATTTCTGTTAGTTGCTCTGGTTTCCTCCTTCATTAGCTCTTCTAAATTGTGTTGCCCAGATTTCCCCTAAGGATTTTCTTTCTAAGGAAGAGGGCTGGTCATTACTGGGGATGTCCTGTGCTTATAGGCTGGGGTACCGTTTTAGTCTTGAACAGATAAGATTGCAAGGAGATTTGATAAGAGTATTATATCATACAGTATATTGAACAATTAGCTATTAAGCACCACACAGGTCAAATGGGCTAAATAGCTGTATTAGCTTTGTATTCTTTTTTGTGTCCTTCAGGTGAAGAGGAGACGCTTTGCTATTGTTTGTCCAACAACATTTCAACTGGATTAAGATTGAGAGCCCAGAGAGTTTTATACTTCTTTAAAAACCCTGTACTCTTTGCTACATGTTTAGGTTGACAGCATGTTAGAAAGTGACATTTTAATCTATGAGATGGAAATGTTGCTTTTCTTTTAACGTTTGTGAATCAATTTGAGCAATCTTTAATGTAGCATATCCAAACCTTATGCTGCTAAAGCCAAAAAGATTATTTGCAAGATTTTCCTTCAAAGGCTGTGTAATGCTTCCATTGCTTCTGTTGTAGTTTTACTAGACAAAAAGTTCTGTCCTTGTTTCATAGCACTACAGTGTATTGTCAGAAATAGTTTCTTCCAGGTATTAGTTTTCCAAATATAAACTACTTAAAAAATGTTTTCTGACTATGTCTAATATTAATATGAATATATTAATATTTCAAAAAAGGTTTTCACATAACATTGATTTGAAATGGCAGCACTGTGACACAGTGGTAAGAATTGCTGCCTTATGGTGCTAGTGCCCTGGTTTCAAATTATAGACCTGGGGTGCTATCAGTGGGGATTTTGTACACTCTTCTTCTGTTGTGCATGTGTTTGTGTCTATTTTTGCCCTGCAATGGACTAGTGTCCCAACCAGGTTATATCCTGTCCTGTGCCCTGGTTGTTGGTTAGAAACTGGATGGAAGGATTATTTTAGAATGCCTTTTGGCCACAAGTGTAATGTGCCTTTGTTTTCTGTTTTAATGTGCTGTTTTATATAGTGTTATAGTGTACAATATCTATCACATGTCATCTTTGACAGTATTATGTCAATATCTTCAGATTCCTTCTCTTCACCATCTACTACATTGCTAAAAAAATTAATGTATCAGTTAAATATACTGTGTATTTTTCTTAAGGCATTCCTGTAATAAAGTTTTTTTAATTCCAAATTAATACAATTGTGGTATGGTGTGATCAATGAAAAGTTTATTTCTTCCTGACTATAGAAAATATTTTTTTAATTATTATTGTGTGTCATTAAAACTGCTTGTATAGATTTTTTCAATCATCATGAAGGTCCCAATCTTTGCTTCATTTTCATTTCAGTAGTTCAGCCACAGCCAAACTGATATGTACTGTAATACAGGTATGATTTAAATTTGATTTATTGACTGAGGGAACAGCAAACTCTTTGTTTTGAGTATCGAATCAAGGAACCAGTACAGAAGTGATGATAGGTTGGAAAGAGGGATGGAAATTAAAACATTTGTGACCAGGTACACTAGAATTGTGATACTTATACAGGGTAAGCAGAAGACGGAATCTGCAACTTTCATTTAAAACTCAATTACAGTAGCTTGGCTAAAATCAATTGAGATGAAATAAAGATAGGATTTGAATTAGACTGATATATTGACTTAGCCCACTTGGGTGAATGAGCACCAACCTGACAGCAAACACAAAATTATCAGAACCTCCTGTGAAAGAAGTGAGTGGGAATGAATACTGAAGGAATTTTTATTGTAGTCTAGAATAAGCTTTTCGCAGTTGGTCCAGATCTGGTCTGACATAAACATGACAGGTTTTTGCATCCTAAGGATTTGTTTGAAAGAACAGCATTTCCTTGTTGAGAAGTAGAGGAGGCTGTACTGCTGCAGAATTAACAGATAATAGAAAGTTTGGCATTGATGTTAGCTCGAAAGTGGTGCAGAAGCCATAGGTGAATTAAGTGCTGTTTCTCATCAACGAATAGAGGGTGAGAAGGCATGGCTGACATAGCTGAACGGATACACCATAAATTTTCATTTCTATTTAGCTATCTTTGGATAAAAGCGAGGTTGAGTACACTTTCATGGAAGAGGTTTGTTATGTAATACAGAAAGTAAGATCTAAACTGAAGTGTTGTCAGTAGATTTTCTAACAAAGAAAAGGGGATATGAAATATCTGATGGAAGTCTTGGAAGCATTTCCAAAAGAACCATTAAAAGCAAAAAGATTGGACTCTGAAGAGAATTGTTCTGAACAAGCATAATAGTGGTATACTGTACAGTGGATGAGTTATGGGAATATTAAGAATAGGGAGGAATTGGCGTCAGTGCTGAGTCTGCTTCCACAGCCAGGGTTCTGAAAGAGTAAAAGTGAGTCAGCTACAGTATTTGATATTAGCAATGGAAAAATGAACAGTACAAATTACAAGCTGGTTACAAATCGATACCCAGGTGAGGTGCCTCAGTTTTGGAACCTCGATGAAGTTCAGTGATACAGTATAGTTTCCAAAATAATGCTGATTTAAGAGGTTGAGATCTGAACTTTTTTATCTGTAAGAAGCACTGAAACTTACAGAATAGATGTGATTTGGTGTCACGTGGCAATGGGAAAGCAGTGGGAAGTCTGTGGGTAATGGGAGGCAGTTCTGTATAAAAAAATCTTTCCCCTCCTTTGCTCTGGGAGAAGCTGTGTTTCTATAGCTATACTGTAGCTGAACTTGCGCTCTGCAGTTGGCATGCAACGTGAGATATTTTTGTAGGGTAGATACAGAAATGAGGCTATACAGATTAGAAATGAAGGAGCATTATACTATTATGTGCACAGCACAGTTTAGGAGATAGGCAATAGATATCAGTTCACATTTTGAATAATTTCAAGAATGGAGGTAGCTGGAGTGAAACATTTTAATAACATCAAGCTTCTCTCGTGGTAACATATCATAAATGCAATGCCTTAAAGTGTTTTCTGTGCTGAGGGGTACCCTGATCTTTGGAAAATATTGATAATATGGGGAAGGTATGGAGAGAGAATTATTGAGAAAGTTACCCAAAAAATGAAGGATGGTGCAATGTTTCAATCAATCAATCAATCAATCAATCAATCAATCAAAGTTTATTTATAAAATTTTTATAAAATAAAATACAATACAGCATGCAGCAGTAGTTGCTGGCAATGAAATGGCTTTTCTACAAGCTTACCAAGGGGTTAAAAATCACAAAATTAAGGTTACAAAAAATAAGGTTACATAATAATAGATAATGATGTCATAGAAATTGAATGAAATAAACACAGACAAAACTCAGTATAACTAGAACTGCTATGTGTCCATGGTGTATGCAACATATTATGTCCAAGTAGTGCATTATGCAGAATACAGTGAAAACTGTGCGTCCATGTAGCCATTACGGGTGATTTGCTAAAGGAGTTGCAGGCTGGCCATTTAGCATTCTTCATTTAGCCATGATCTGTTGGACTTTGACTGCATGCTTCGGTACAATTTACTGGACGGTAGGAGTGAAAACAGTTTGTGACTGGGACAACTGGGGTCCTTGAGAATGGACTTGGACTTCTTAAGACATCTAGCCGAGTAGATATCCTGGATGTTTGGTAGCTCATAGCCAGTAATGAGCTGTGCTGACTTCACCACCCTCTGCAGTACTTTGCAATCCTGGGAGGAGCAGTTGCCATACCAAGCAGTGATGCAACCAGTCAGGACACTCTCAATAGTGCAACTGAAGAAGTTGGCCTGGTTATGTGATGGCATGCCCAACTTCTTTAGCCTGAGGAGAAAGAATAGGCGCTGCCATGCTGTTTTAACCACGATGTTGGTGTGGTGAGACCAGGTTAAGTCCTCTGTGATGTTAACTTAAAACTGCTGACCCTCTCCACTGAAGTCCCATTGATATAAATAGGTATGTGATCTCCTCCCTAGTGTTTCCTATAATCCAATCATCTCCTTAGTCTTACTGATGCTCAGAGAGAGGTTGTTCTCCTGGCACCATGCTGCCAGGGATCCAACCTCCTCCCTGTACGCAGATTCTTTACCATCTGTGATCAGGCTGATGACTGTCTGCAAACTGAATGATGGAGATTGAGGTATGCCTGGCGACACAATCATGGGTAAATAAGGAGTAGAGGACAGGGTTAAGCACACAGCCTTGGGGGGCTCCAGTTTAGAGTCAGAGTAGAGGATATGTTGGTGCTCACCCTCACTACCTGCGGACGTTCCATCAAGAAGTCCAGGATCCAGTTACAGAGGGAGGTGTTCAGTCCCAGGTCCTGGAGCTTGATGACAAGCTTTGAGGGCACTATGGTATTGAATGCTGTAATCAACAAACAGCATTCTCACATACTGTATGTTCCTTTCTTATCCAGGTGTGAGAGGGCAGTGGCAATAGCATCTTCTGTTGACCTGTTCTGGCGATACGCAAATTGTAGTGGGTCTAGGGTGTCAGGCAGTGAGGAGGTGATGTATGCTTTGACCAACCGCTCAAAGCACTTCGTGATAACTGATGTGAGTGCAACGGGGCGATAGTCTTTCAGGCAACTGACTTTGGGTTTCTTAGGGACAGGAACAATGGTGTTTTTCTTAAAGCAGGAAGGAACTATAGACTGAGCTAGAGAAATATTTCCAAGAAGACATCTGCCAGCTGGTCTGCACATGCCTTCAGAACACGGCCAGGGATAGCATCAGGACCAAGAGCCTCGAGGGGATTGGTCTGTTTAAAAACTTTACACACATCCGCTCTGGATATGATCAGTGGGTTCCCGTCTTGGATTTCTGGAATCCTCCTGGATGGATCTGCGTTACTGACCTCAAACCGACCATAGAATGAATTTATCAGGAAGAGAGGCAGACTGTTGTGCAATATAACTCCACATGATCCGTGTGTTGCAGCCGTGATAATATGACTCTAATTTTACTCTGTAGTTGTATTTAGCTATTTTGATAGCTTTCCTGAGGTCGTATCTGGATTTTTTGTATCTATCAATATTGGCAGAATTGAAAGCAGCTGTCCCAGCTTTAAGTTTGGCGTGCATCTTGCTATTTACCCACGGTTTCTGATTTGGATATGTGAGAACAGTAATCCTGGGAACTATGTCTTCAATGCATTTACTGATGTAGCCAGTAACATAGTCAGTATACAGATTGAGATTATTTCTAGCAGCTTTGCGGAAGATCTGCCAGTCAGTAGTAGCAAAACAGTGATTTAATATAAAATCTGATTCATCTGACCAACGTTGAATGGTTCTTAACCCTTAATATTTCCTCCTGATTGTTTTAATTGCAAAATGGAGCATCCAGAAGCCAATGCTGTGAGCAGCTTGAAGCCAAAAGTCAAGAAAAGTTCCAAAAGTATCTAAAAACATTACAGTAAAGTTTGATTCACTTTTAACTTTCACAACACAACCTATTCTTCCATATTGCATAATGTTACTAGGAACAGATTTAAATTAAATTAATGCAGTAATGTGTGCTTTAACCCTACATTGATCATACAGTATATTGGGATTATAAAACAACATTTTGCTTTGTACTGTAATACCCTATAGTAAATTAAGGATAGAAATACATTGTTGACCTATGAAATTTGATTAATGGTCGTGGTACTCATCACTGGTCAGCAAGATACAGACAGCTACACTATATGTTATTATTCAGCATCCATCTCACTCCCAGTTTATTTTTCTCCTTAAGCACAAATTTTAAATCTATGCACTCCTCATTACAATGTGTGGGTGCTTTTATAACAAATATAGAGCGCCCATTGAGCTTATTTTTGATAAATCAAGATTTAGATGTTCATGAACCTTTAAACACAGAGAATAATATTGGTTATATTAACCTTATTGTTATTCATTTCTACCTGCTGTTTCACTCAGTTGCTCCAGTGAACATCTTGCCAAAGGCTTAGAGAGTGCCATTGATAATGATAAGTGGATTATTCTGCAAGTAATGAAGATAAGCATAGGGCTATATATGTCACAACCTGGGCCAATTTAATTAGAGTGGCAACTCTTAAGACAATGATTGTGTAATATTTAACAGTTCTTTTCTTTATATGTCTCTGGTTTACTTCCACAATCCACCTCCACTGCAGTGATCTATGGTTAAGTGAAAGTGTTACTAATTATCCTAGAATGTTTTGTTTGTGGAGTCTTCAGAGTTACTGTGCAGCACCTTAAAAGTAAGACAGGGCTGAGGGAACCTTGTACTTGTTAGGGAGGGTTCACCGGAAGCTTCAGACAATGTGTTGACATGTTTTGTTCTACCATGGTAGCTGAAAAGTGAGACATATTCTGAAATAGTATTTACTGTGCCAGAGGACCCTGAAAAGGTACAAAACATATAGGCATTACTGTGAAAGCATTGGGTATGTCAACTTTGCCAACTCTCATCTTGTTGTTTTGGTAAGAATGATCAATATTTGCATAATGTAAAGAATAGTCAGAGAGATTACAGTGATGGAAATGTGCTAGTGAAACTTCTCATGCCAGTAGGCAGAAAATAGTAGTTTGGTATCCAAAGTTCCAATAGTTTGGTATATAGAGCATCTATTAAAGTGGGAATCGGGGACATGAGGCAGTACTGAGGTGCAGAGATTGAGTCAGGTCAAGGAGTTATTGAAGGAAAGATATTCTCACCATGGTGGAAATGGAAAACCTTAACATTCATGGTCCATTAGAGGAATAAAATACATATATCCCCCACTTATGTCAGATGTAAATCCAACAATGTAAATCCATACACAAAACATTGTGAGGGTCAGAGTCTTGTTCTGGTTTGCTTTAACACCATCTTCTCTTACATGTCTGTAATAATTTACACCATGTGTTTGCAGTGTTACCTTTTTATTTAGTCAATGACTGATGAGAAAAGTTGTTGCGGTGAAAATGTATTGTATTTTGCAAGATTACAGTTTTCTTTCTAATGAACAATATACTATAATAAAATTGTAATACTGTAATGCATTCTGACATACAGTATGTAAATTCTGGCTTACTTAAGGCTGATGGGTACATAACTCTTTTATAAGTCCTGGAGTATACTGTATGTGCACATTGTACAGATTCTGTGATATTTTGTAACTCCCCATGTGCCTGTAAATGACCAATGTAAAAATCCTTTTTTTACCACACGTAAATTCTTGTGTACAATGATGTCCAGGGCAAGATGCTTAAATCGTAGTTGCAGATTATACAAAGCAGTCACTTAGAAAAGAGCAATGAATAAATTGTGAATAAATATCATGGCTAATTGAAGATGTTCAATTCATTGGCAGTGATAAAATACCAAAAGCTGCTAATGACACCTTATAAAGGTCAAGGTAAACCCTGGTCAGGGTTTGGTAACCTTTCAAAGGTCCATGTGAAGTTAACTTAAACACATATACTTATGGATCTGTGTGCCATTGATACTTTCTTATCCCTACTTACATTAAATTAACCTAAATTATCTTATATTGTACACTAAAATAAAAATAATAAATTAAGATACAGATCCTACTGTTTAATATGTTCCTTGCCATTGATCTCCCCTGCTGAGTTCTCTAAATTTAGGCTCATAGTCTGATATTTTCAGCAGCACATAAGCCTCTGAGTGTTCAGTTGTTAACTGGCTCCAGAAGGGACGAAGAACTGACTGCATATGTGAAATCTTCTGTTCACGGGAGAATGTAGATCCAATGCTGAGTGCAGTAAAAAAAATGCCAGTTTCTTCAAACAGTCAAATTTCACGATAGACGCCCTGTGATCTCTCTCTGTAGCCTCAAGTGTTTGTCACAGACACTTTAAGCTCCATAAGTTTAAGCATTGTAATTCAATGAGCTGCATTTCAAAATCCTCAACACCCATCCACTTAAACACTGTCAAATCTATGTCACTGGTTTTAAAATTGTTTGATATGATCATTGTACCAAAACATTGGAAATTCTGAAATCTGACAGAACTTTCTGATGCAAAGTCAGCAGCACTGATGTTGCAACCATTGATCTTTAAGATTTGAGAAATAGCAGAAAGTCAAGGCATCAATTTTGAGACATCAATGAGAAAAAATGTCAAGTTTTGCAAAAGTCTGGATGAAACAAAAAAGCATGTTTTCATGCAGTTCATGATTATTATCAGTAATTTCAATATTTATAAACATGTGATTGCAACAAAGTCAAGGAAAAGAAACCAGTCACCTCTGACTCCAAGTAATCAAAACATTTAGTGCATTAAAATAAAATGCCTGATGCAGAATATATGTTTTGATCCCATTACAATTTCTCTACCTGAATCTCAAATTCTCTTGCATGCTAGATACTTTATCAAGACAGATGAAACAGTGCTTTGACAAATGCTAAAAAGAAGGAAACACAGTAACTGCATGGGAGCATTAGGTATTACAGTTATTCTTCCTGTCAAACCTTTCTTTATGTCGAATAACGCTGAGGAAGGCTGCTCAAATGAATGAGAGGTTCTATGTTCCAGAAAACATGATGAGTGTTTTTTTGGCCTTTTTCTAAATTCCATTCTGCAGCTGTTCCCTTTGTGGCCACCCAGCCACAAATGATCTCTTATATTTCTCATTCATCGGTGAGTGATTGCCATCTTGGATCATACACATTCAAGTTCCATCTTGAGCTGAATTTATCAGTACTTGAAATAAGCTCACCCCAGGTTTTACACTGTGTTGAAAATAAAGAATTTACGTTGTTTGATAACCTTTTAAATTTGAAATATATGAGGTAATTGGAAAATCTATGCTGTCCTTTTGAAACAGAAAATGCTGAACTATGGAAGAAAAAGAGTTAGGCCAAAGAGCCCTGTTTATATTTTTGCATTTCTATACAGTTGTTTCAAAAAAGTTGTCAGTACAGTATATAGAGCAAAAAAAAACACTTCTTTTGCTTATGTTTAAAATTTTATAGTGTACAGACCTTAAATTATATGTGTTGTTACAAGCCAAGGGGAATTCAAGCAAATGTTAATGTGAGTATTTCTTCTGATGGAACTTTTGACTGACACCCATGTGTTGTTTTTTACAATAAAAACCAGATTAGGAAACAAATCTAATGCAAACAATAATGGATTATGTTGCTGATCCACTGCTTGGAATGGAACTGAAATATTGGTTATACTTCAGCATAGCATTTGCAGTGTTCAGAAAAATAGTATTTCATCTACAGTATAAAGTCTACTGGTGAAAAGTACCAACAATGCATACCACCAGTCACTGAATCTTCTAAGCTTTAGCATAACTTGTTATTGTCAGATTTTATTGGAATTTGTTTAGAAAAGAGTAAGCCTGCTTATTTTCACAAAATCAATATCTGATTATAAGTCAGAGTGACATGTAATATGTTTTAGTCCAATACCTACTAACCAGTAATTTGCCTGTCTGTTTATTTGGTCTAATAAAGGGAATTTTGGTTGTTTGTAATACATTAATTTTAAAACTGTTTTAATGAGGGACTGCATATTAATATGTGCATTTTTATGTGCAGTATGTGAGTGTGTTGTATGCAAATGGATCTTGTGCACTGACAGAAGGAATGCACTGGGGCTTTTGCAATTTGGTGATAACCAATTGCATCTGTGTGACTGGAGACGCTCCACATTCTTATATTGAATTGTCTAAGAAAAGCAGACTAGCTATTGTCTGAGAAAAGGGGGACTGCTTGTTGAGAATGTGATCCGTTATCAAAAAGTCCTCACGTCTCTTACATGGAGAATGTTGTGGTTGTGAAGCAGAATGCCTGCAGTGTTTTCACTTCTGAAGGTAAATCTTGTGACCCTTTCACATCTTTGATTAAAGAGCGAAGTTACCCTTGGCCATCCCATGACATCAGGGCCAGCCTTAGGCACTATAAAGTACATTAGGGGCTATACATTTTATACATATTTTTAATCATTCAAAAGTTTGTGAAAAATCCCCTATAGTGGCTCTTTCTGTTGCTGCTGTGGAGTATCCTAATGGAAGCCTGGTAAAAAAAAATGACCAATCATAATCGAGTATATAATATGTTTCCGAAGTGCAGAAAGAAGAGGTTAAGCGATCTCAAAACAGAGGTACAGCAAATGAAGACACTGTAATAATCCATCTGTATTTCATTTGGTTTTGAGTCTGTCAGATTCATTGAACTAGCAAAAAGTAGACAAGCCATATTTTAAAGCTGAAACATAGACTACTCAAGATGTTTTACTAGAAGTTAACTGATTTCTAGCAGCAGCTAGAATTGTTACTAGGAGCAGAAAGTACGACCATATACTGTAACTCCCATACTTAACTCTCTTCATTGGTTTCCTGTCAGGTACAGGGCGGACTTCAAAATTCTTGTACTTAATTACAAGGCTCTCAGAGGTTAGGCACCTGTCTATCTAAAGGAACTTATTCATGTTTACCATCCAAGTCGCCTGCTTAGATCACTTAGCAAATAAACCTACAATAGTGGTACGTCCCAGTGTCTGTTCTGTGTGTGTTTTTTTTCTGTTATGTCCACACTGCTGACCCTTGATTATTCTCCCTTCCCCATTGGCCCACCATTACACCACACTTTCAGTATGACATCATCATCAATTAGCTCTCAGCCAATCAGAACACATCTTATTCAGCACATAACATGGAGGTTTTCAGCAAGGAGAGGCCTTTTGTTTGACTTTGGTCCCGTTTGCTTTTGGTTATCGCTTCGCTTTTGGTTATCGCTTCGCTTTTGGTTATCGCTTCGCTTTTGGTTTGTTGGTTTGTTGGTTTGTTGGTTTGTTGGTTTGTTGGTTTGTTGGTTTGTTGGTTTGTTGGTTTGTTGGTTTGTTGGTTTGTTGGTTTGTTGGTTTGTTGGTTTGTTGGTTTGTTGGTTTGTTTTGTGTGTATTTCCGTATAGCTCCAGTTTTGTTGGTTTTCTGTTGTTTTCTTTGTACTTTTGTTTGTTTGAGTTTATCCTTGTTTTGCCATTGCCTTGCCCTATCGTGTTATATGTTCAACTTTTGTGTTCTTTGTACCCTGTTCCTGTTGATTACTCTTTTTCCCTTATTTGCACTCCTGGTTCACTTGTGTTTTTGTGTGAACTTTTGTATATAGGTTAGTTTAGGTTGTTTGTTACACTTTACACACTTAGTTGACTTTGTTTTAGTAACACTATTTTAGTACGGGTGAGTGCCGTTTGTCTTGTATAGTTCTGGGTAGTCAGTGGAGGTTAGTTAGGGTCTTGAAGACGCCGAAGACCGTGTGTTTCGGGTTTTCTTTTGCAGTCAGGTTAGCTTTCCCTCACTTTCCTAGCCAGCTCCATTTTGTTTGTTATTTTCTTCTTTGGCACCACTCTAGTTCCTTACCCTTGTTTTCACGCTTCCTAGTCCCTCACCAAAACCCACCTGCTTCCTGCTACGAATTATCCTAAATGTTACACCCCTTTACCCCTAGACACCTGGGGTCGTAACAATAGGGTCTGCTAAACAATCACAATATTGTCCAAAAGTTTAAAGATTCTGGAAGCAATTTTGAATGTCTCATGTCAGATCTGCCATGCAAAAACATGCTGAGTTTTTGTGTGCAACAGATGACTAGGCAGCTGTTCATGTACACAGGGTGTGCAGGGATTGTTAAAACAAATATTCCCTGCAGCAGTAGCTCTCCAGCCTGTTCCTAGAGTTCCCCTGTGTATGCTGGTTTTCAGTCCTACTCAGTTGTTTAACTGAATATGTACCTGAACTATTTCCACCTGTTTAAGGGTTGAAAACAATGGAAATTGAAGGTTGCTATTTCATTTGCAGGTTCAATTAAAGTAATTGAGACCCCCAGGCGTAAAAGGCAACCAGCAGACAAAGGAGATTGTCCAAGACCGACTTGAAAACAACTGCCTTGAAGCACTGCGTGGTAAACCTTGAGAGTCATTTTGAGACAGTGGCTGTGCAAGATAGCAATGTTGCAGTAATTATTCAGCTGAAGCATTCCTCTCTTTTAGGTGGGTGACTTTCTTGTCTTTCTCTTGCCTGAGGAGTAGAATGTGTTGATTCACTGTCCATACTGGTAGCATTCCAACTATATTTGCACTGCTATCTATGTAAAAAGAACATTTTATACAAGAGGTAATTTTGCACATACCTAGGATTCTACAGCATATTTGAGTATGTAATCAAATTGTAACAGATCTCTCATTTAACATACCATTCTAATGGTTAAAGTAACAGTTCTGTAGTATATTAAACATTTTCAGAAGAACTTTTAAAAAAAAACATCACTTTCCTATAAAAGTTAGGCTGTCCTGTGCATTTTAATGTTTTTTGTTTTCAATACTAATGAGGAGTGTCTACTTGTTTAAATACTGTACACGCTTTTCTCCCTGTTTAAATTAGTTTAATTTCATATTTGTGATTAAAATAGATTAAATATTACCCTGATGAATACTTGAAAAAACATATAATCCTTAGTAATCATTTTCATCTTCCAGTGTCTTTGTCCAATTAGATAAGGTTGCAACACATTTTTAATGACAGCTTGTTCCAGATCATCCCATAGCTGTGTATCTCTTTAGCCAAGGCTGGTTACATTGGCACACTGTGAATCTAGGTATTATGGCCTTTTCAAGGCTATTTTCCTTCAAAAAAGATATCCAATAAACACTTAAAAAGGGATTTACAAAAATAACTCTGTTATGGATTTGGATTTCCAGTGCCTTCCCTGACGATGCCACCTTCCTTAGCTAGGCTTCATGCTGGGGAGTGAAAATGTGAGTCAGTTGAAACAGGCCAATTCCAAGAATACTGGCCTTCAGAATGCAGTGCAGGATAACACCGCACTCTTGTTCGTCTCTGGTAACATCAGTTGTATAAAGCTTTTTAACATTATGACTGTAAAAACACAAGCTAATAATAAATAAAATGCATGATGTGATGAGAAGGAAGTTAAAATGGATAAAATAGAAATAAAAAATAGAGTGGAAGCTAAAAGTAATGTACTTATAAAATCAAGTCTCAGATGAACTGAAAATGATGAGACCTGAGCAGTTCGCTGGGTTTGTGTTAAAGAAATGGATTAAAATCTGATACCCCTCATTAACTCCTCTCATTCTGTACATTTCAGTATATGTATGAGTTCTTTAAGTAAGGTTCTTCACCCAAAATTCAGGCCTTCTTCATTACAACATAACTATTTGTCAAGATTAATGCAGTCACACAGCTAATTAAGGAATAATTACTCTGAAGAAGGAGAAAGTAGTGCAGGTATTCATCACTGTTGCAAGGACAAATGACAGGGTTATAGAGGGCCCCTAACCAAATAATCCATCCTGGCTCAGGGGCTGTTTCTCACAGCATCTTCTTAGATTGCATTTAGATGAGATATGAGAATCCTATTTCAGGGTTTATACTTTCAATTCACACCTTTCACTGGTCGACTGTGATTCCATTTTTCATATATATATCTCAATTTACTTTTTCTTAAAGAACAGCTATTTTTTTAACATCGGGTCATAGCCTCTTAGGAAAGACTGTGGAGAGAGTGATTATACAATCTTGATCCAGGGACCAGCGCTTGTATTTAATGTTGATCTTTCTACAGTACGTTAATTTTGTTTGCCATTGCATTCGAAATAGAAAGAAATCCCATTACAGTGATGGAAGAAAATGGCCTTAGTCTTACTACCTAGTAAATGTTTTTTATCAGTCAGTATTGCTGTCAAACCAAAGCACAAGCAACACACTTGTTAAAAAAGAGTTATGATTGACAAATTCTTTACTTTACAATGTTCAAGTAGATTTATTTGATTCTGAAACACTCCACTTGAACTTACTGTGAATGAATCTGAATTAATGAAATTCAGTATTCAATTTATTTTTCTGGTTTTTGCTTCACTCATCAAAGCATATTTTGAGTGACTTGAGTTCAAGAGTTCCTTGTCTAGTTTTGGTTTCACTCCTTTTGAATATGTGATCCACTGTTATTTACTTATTTCTCTATATTAGCTTCCTTAATGGATATTTCCAAAAATCATTGTTTACACAGGAATTCTTTTTTAGGAACTCTTAAATGCAGCAACATTTCTTTTAATTAGGAAGAAAATATAATAGCAGGGGTTTATATCATCCTGTATTCAAACATGAAATTGTATTTATTACTTATGGATGATTAATAAATAGAACATTTACTTTTACAGTTAACATATCAAAGGCAAATGCAGCATTATGCAGTTATTGGAATAACCAGTATCACCCAAGCCAGTATTGGGTGATGTGCTAGGGTTTATGCTGTATTTTTAGTTTCAGAAAGCATGTGTATAAAAATAGTAGCAGTAATATGAGTATATAACCTAACTGTTCTGCCACTGTATCAAAGTGAAACAAATTCAACTCAAACACCATTCAACAAAAATAATAATATAACCATGGTTATGTAACTTTGGCCCTAAAATACTTTTGTCATTCATGAAATTAGCTTTTCAGACTGTGTGATCTTGAAAGAAAGATTAGACACAGGAATCCCACCTTGGAAAAATAAAGTCCCCTATGATAAACATATCAACAAGTTAAACATTTTTAAAAACCTGGTTTCAGACTATCATTGTGATGGAAAAATGATCAATAGCCTTCACCCATTAAAAAAAGATTTTACATCAAAGAAACTAAAGGAAAATACTATTTCTCAAGTTTACCATTTCTAAAGTTAACCATTTGAAGTTAAGCTTTTGCATGTCTGTTTCCACTTTCCTTCTGAGAGCACAGTCACATATTTATTTTGTTATTTTCAAGTGCGTGTTTCATTAGTCATTTTTTCCTGCCTCTCTTTTGTATAACTTCCAATTTTATGTCTCTGTTGTACCGCTGTTGTTTCATGAATAAAAAATGTTAAAAAATTCCATTAACAATAGCTTTTGGAGTGTGAAGCCTTACAAATTGTCCCACAGTTCACACCATCTGTTCTGAGACATCAATAAAATAATGAGACATACTGTATGAAGGATTATGCAAAGATATCCCTCAGACTGGTCATTTTCCAAACCTTTTCATATTGTAAAATTTTTGTAGCAGTTTAATTGTGTAAAATGATTTGGCTTTGGAAACATAAAATAGATTTACAATGGGTATACTATGTCCTTTGCTTTCCCAGAGTTTAGTCTTGTATTTCATTTGAAACGGTTTGTGTAAAAGCCTGCACAACAATGGCAAGATGTGGTCTTGTTTTAGTCACTGAGTAGTAGAATGCTTCTGATCTACCTAATTTGTATATAAACCACATTCATAAATACCAGTATTGCCACAACTAATAATCAAAACTTCAAATCTAAAATAAAAAATTGATGAAAAAAAATAAAAGTCTTCAAAGTGTGACAGGGAAATAATTGTAGCTGATGAGAGTTCTGAACACAATTTGGTTTTTATATTACACAATATGTAACAAAACATTCTTAACACTTTAAGGGTTCATAACCATTTATTTCATTGTAAAATAAAATGTTATGAAAAATAGAAAACTGAAAAAATGAGACCTTAACCTTTTAATATTTAGTTGATCCCCCTTTTGCAGCAATTACAGACTTAAATATTTTACAGTATGTTGTAACCAGCTTTTCCCATCTTGGGGGATTTAATTTCCACCCACTTTTCCTGGCAAAATTGCTCCAGCTGTTGCAGATTATTGGGGAAACTGGTGTGCAGAAATCTTCAGTTCCTGCCTCAGAGTTTTCTATGGATTGAACTCTAGACTTTGACTGGGCCATTCAAAAACTTCCACTTTCTTCTTTTAAAGCCACTCAAAGGTTGCATTGGCTTTGTGTTTTGGGTCATTTTCTGTGTGAAAAAGTAAGCAAACATCGAGACTCACTTACATGGGTAAAAATGCCTGGGAGGAATTCTGCCTGACTCCTTCTTACAAAACTACAGTACTTCAGATCTGTGATGTTGAAGGGCCTTAGATTATGCACAGGTCTCTTTAGGTCCTAGCACAACATCTCAAGAGGGTTGAGGTCAGGACTTTGACTGGAACATTCTAAAATCCAGATTCTTTTACTGCTTGTTTTTGATCATTGTCCTGTTGCACAATCCACTTTTGTCTAAGCTTTAGCTGTTGGACGGATGATCTCACATTTTCCACTAGAATGTGCTGGTATAGAGAGACATTTATGGTGGTCTCAATGATTGTGAGGTGTGCAGGTCCAAGTACATTTAGGTTTGCATTGTGGCCAAACAACTTTACTTTGTTCTCATCTGTCCAGAGGACATTGTTCCAGAAGTCCAGATGCTGTTTTGCAAACCTAAGCCATGGAGCATTGTTCCTTTTGGGGAGAAGGTTTTTTTTAGTTCTGGCTACCTTTTCATGAAAGCCATTCTTTTCCGAAGCATATAATCATGAATTCTAATGTGTATCATATTGACAGAGGCCTGCAGATCCCTGGATGTAGCTGTAGGCGTCTTTGTGATCTTTAGGAGTATCATACAGTCTGATCTTGAGGTTAATTTGCTGGGATGCCCACTCCTAGGTAGACTGGGAACCATCATAAACTTTTTCCATTTGTAAATTATCTTTGTCACAGTGGAATGTTGGACATTAGATTGTTTGGAAATGGCTTCATACACTTTCCCAGACTGAACAATGATTCTTTCTCTAGACTGTCACAGATATCTTTCAACCTAGGCGTGATGTGCTAACACAAATCTGACTGCTTCAGACTAAAATTCCAATGTTTCTGCATTCATATACAGTACGAGTGAAAACAATTCCTGATGACAAACTAATCATGTGTACTTGTTTAGCAGTACCTGATTCTAAATACTTTCATAACTTATATGGAAGCAGTACTTACTTTTCCTCACATTCTGAATGCTGGCTGATTTTTTTGTTAAATAATTACAAAGTAAAAGTTGTGTGTATTATTTGTCACATGAGGTTAAATTTATCTAATGTTAGGACTTGATGAAGACTAGATGAAGATGTCTTAATATGGAAAACTATAGAATCCTAAGAGGTTGTACATTCTTTTTCACATCATTGTAGGTGATAAATAAAGTATTGTACAGGTTACTTAAGTAATTCGGGATACATATTCAGTAAATGGATATTATTCTTTCATCATTCTAATCCTGTATCTGGAAATGCCTATTAAATTAGATCAGGTTCATCTGCACATTTGAGATTAAAAAGACAGTTATTATTCTCTCAAATCAGATCACTGCTTTGGTTGCCTGTGTGTATCAGTTTCTTGCAGTGTCATCATCGATAATAGCTTTAACAATAACCAGACTCCATATGGTGCAGCAACTGTTTTCTAATTATCATAGGTAGAGAGTGAAAATGCACCATCTTTCCCTGCTGTTAGGCATTAATGTGTATAATGCTTGTATGATACTTAGAACCATGGAAATTGGAAAGATAGAAAGCAATGTTAGAGCCAGAAGTGAAAGGCAATGCTGCATTAATCAATACTTTGTGGGCCACTTGAAAACTGTACAGGATTTTGGTGTACCTAAACTTTACAGTCTTTCCTAATGGTGACTGTACTGTTAGCTATCTATTGTTATGCCCTTTTATAAGAAATCAAAAGCAGTCAAAAGCAGACAACTGATATTTAAATTTAAGCAGTCTTACCATTCTGATGGATGAGCCTGTTTTCTGAAGCAAATTTCAGGTCAGGTGTAGTGTACAGTATGTCAGCTTTAGCCTCAGGTCATAATAAGCATTCATCCTGCTTCTGTATTTAGACTTCAGGGTGCAAAGTGATGAAAATCCTATATCGCACAGGCATGTAGTAGCAAATTGCATCAGAAAACACACAGTTTTGTCTGCAAGATCTGTGTACTCTCCAGTTCTTTGAATTCAAGCCTCAGTTAAGTAATGCCTTAAATTCTTACTGTATTGCTTCATCACAAGAAGCACTCACGTAAAAAAGACAAAAAAGAAGGTTTTCTGGCTTCAAATCTGAAACAAAAAAGGATTCTCTTGTGTGTTTCTGTTTCAACTGGAAAGTAGTCTTCAAATCTTTAAGTGCAACAATGTCATTTATTTAATGCTATTTGTTTAAGTCCTTCAATGTAATTTCTTTTTTTTTGTAAAGATACAGTTCATTTTCAGACGAAAAACCTTCCAATGTTAGGAATGCACTAAAAACCCTTTTTACATTATGTGACTAGATTTGAAGGAGCTTAGGCAAGGTGACTCTCTGATATCCTTAGAGATAGAGTCCCAGAGCTTTGGGGCATTACAGGAGAAGGAACTGTCACCCATAGAGTGTATACAGGTTAAGGGTTGCCATATATATATATCACTTGATAGAAGTAGATACACATTATCACTGCTTTAACTTCTTCTCTCCATACATTCAAGTTAATAGTTCAGGTGGGTAGCTGCGTCAGCATGCGTAGGCTGCAAAGGAACAAGTAATAGGTTTATTCCATGCTGAAAAAAAGAATGGCCGAAACGTTATGTTTTCTCTCTTCTTTTTTTCAGCATGGAATAAACCCATTACTTATTCAAGTTAATAGACTAAAATTATTTAATTACAGGTAGAATAAGTTTTTCCACCAGTAGTATAAAGCTTATCCCCACTAATGGGTGAAGAGGTAAAGAAATGTGGTGATTCAGGGCTTGCAGTATACAGTATGAAGTTCCAAAGACCTTAACATTTACTGTTACATGAGCAAAATTGATACTCCCCCTCTTCATTTTATGCTTAAACATTCATGAGTCTTTGAGCAGCATAGTTTGTCTCCATATGACTCCAGAGTTCAAGCTTTCATTACATCGCATATGTTGGAGTCTTGGTTCATAGGAAGTCTAGATTAATATAATCTTCATTTGTTAATTCAACTGCTATATCATTTTGATGTGACTCAATGTATTACTTTCATTACTTGTATTTGTACTAGTTACTGATAAACATGGTGTCACGATTGCTAACCCCTCCTCTAAGGGCGCTCCAGCCCTTCCTCGTTCCCTCCCATTGTCTGCACCTGTTCCCTATTCCCGCTCCCCCTTAAAAGCCAGACGCGGACCTCACTCCTGGTTCCTTATTGATTTCCGCATCGTGAGAGCTCGGGGTCCTGCTGCGTCTGGCTCCATTATGGTTTTAACTTTCTGTTCCTGATCCCCTGCTCCGCCGGTCCCGACCCGGCTCATGGTTTTAACCCCTGGATGGATCTCCTGGCTTTGGACTCTTCTCTCCCGTTTGGATTCCCCGTTTGGACTTTGGCTTTGTTTGTTCGCCCCGACTCACTTCCCCAGGACAGCAGCTCACCTTGGACACGCCCCCATGTTTCCTGACCCTTTCCTCCATGACTTTCTCCCTCGTGTGTCTTCACTATTCTGGATCGCGTCGTCCGCATAGGGCCCAGAAGGAACTGCTACGTGACATATGGGTCTCCATTCAAGGTTGTCTTTGTGATGTGATATGTTTGCTTGCTGTAGTCTAATTTAAAACTTTAAACAAATCTCACTGCAACTGGTTTGACTGTTATTCTTTTTTTATCAAAAATCATGTTTTTAACCATGTTTTTGGGGGTTCACTACTTCATACTGCTTACTAGACTTGTTAAGCTTCTAGGATTGTAGTAGAATCAGTACTCAATACTACTACTGTACATGTGACAATGATGACCAATATGTATGAAGGTTATCTGAGTTTTGTCCAATGAAAACCATGCATAGACAGATGAGAAATACTGTACTGTATAATGAGTTATACTACTGTATGTATTGTATTATCTTCAGTACTAATATTATCAAAGCCACCTCTCTGTCAATCATAAGACAAAGTTAAATCTATTTCAGTATCTAGTACGACTATTCCATCATTTTGTGGACCACCAGAATATTCTATAGGTTGAAAGCCTCTGCATTAAAACAGTCACGTAGCTGATTTCAAACTGCCCGATTTTCTAAAGTTAAGAACATTATAAATGTAATAATTATAAATTATAATATAATAATTTACAATTTATAATAATTTATAAATATTTATTAATATTATTATTGTTAATAATAACTATTTATAAATTAAAATAATTAAATTATAAATTATAAATTTATACAGTCGACTTGCAAATTAGGCACTCTCAATTTACACGGTTGCAGGTTTATGTTGTTGGCTCCGGAAAAATAAAAAATACTTTCAAAATTATTTATTCTGTGACAAATTAGTCAAGGAAGCCTATAAGAACTATTAAGTGAATTTATACAGTTACTTTATTTGCTGTTTTTATACTTATATTTAAGATCTTGAATTGCTGTAAGTGGTTAGTAGGGGGTTTGGTTTTTATAGGGGTTATAGGGTAAAATTTGACTACATGCAGATTTGGCTTTACACACTACTCAAATTCCTAAACCCCTGTGTAAATTATGAAATGACTATAGTTTGTTTTTATTTTTCACATTTCTTCAGTTCTCAAGCTTAGTCAGAATAGTATTACATGCCACTGCCTCACAACTGATCAGGGATGAGTTTCCCGAAAACGATTAATCTTAGAGACTAACGAGCAACTTTACGATGTACGTACGTAATGTACGAGCTACTTTTTCGTGGGTTTCCCAAAACCCCTCTTAATTGGTCATTTAACGAGCGAGTATAAAGTACTTCTTTGTTAACCCCACCCCTGAAGTCGCTTAGCACAAATAATTACAAGTAGATTAGAAAACAATTGATTGACAATACTTTCATTATATGGTGTTGGCTTTGGTCCTTCAGTGGGATGAAATTAAGTTGTGAAAAGGAATATGAAGCAAACATGACATCATAATTTAACAACCATTTAAGTGAAAGTGTATAGATAGGCACAAAATGGGACCCTTATTGTTTCTAAGAGAAAAGAAAACCAAGTTTAACTGTATGGACAGTGTATGGGTCCTGCACGACATCTTTGATTTAAAGCCATATTTTTTGGCCCACTGCCATTGTTAAGAATCACAGTGTTTCATGAGAATTTTTTTTAATGTTTTAACATAAAACAGTATTCAAACTTTAAGTATTGTATCGACCGCGGGTTTCGGTACGGAATGGAGCAGGCGTGGGACTCAGGGAATGAGGCTGAACAACACATTTACTAACTCAAATCGGGAAAGGTACACACACAGGGACAGGGGTTACAGCGCTGCACCTACACTAACATACACACACACGAAGGGAAGAGACTGTATCTCAGCCTCCGTCCCATTAAATACAGTCCGGTAGTCCCCAGGTGCTGTTTTCCTTGCTTTGGCATTATTCATGTTCTTTATGGAATTTAAATACAATTTAAACCCCACCTCAAAAGTACTAAAAGAGGGAGTATTATTAAAACATTTGACTCATGAATATGAAATTTACCCAAGATGACTAATAAATTCATTACTGTATAAATAAATGTTCTTTTTACAAATTTCCTCTTACATAGTACAACAAAATATTAAAATCCTTCATATAAAATCTTAGTATTCTATATTTCCAGAGAATTCCCATGACTTGAATTTAATGTGCTCTGTCTGGCGATCTCTGTTGCTAAGGTTGGCGCAAGAGGTAGCCAGTTTAAGAAGCACTTAGTGATAAACGAGTGGGTCGGGGAGCACGTAGATTACGAAGGATTTAACATGCTACTTTACTTACGATGGGTTTTGGGAAACACTCGGAAATTAACGATCGATCTTAAGTTCGAGTGTACGATGTTCTTAGCGTTATGATGCTTTTGGGAAACTCACCCCAGATATGATAACCTTATGATATTGGATTTATTAAACTTATTTAACCAACTAAAGTTCAGCATAGTTGCCATAATTTAGGTTTGGTTTAGATCATCTCTAGATCATTTTTAGCAATTAAAAAATATGATACTGTATATCACAGTTAAATTTTGAAATATGATTTCCAGAAATGCTGAACATTTTTATCCAAAATGTTATCTTCATCCTATTTAATTTTTCATTATTTATTCATTATTAAAAGTTATATGAAAAAGTTTGTAAAAATGGTCTTAAAATTCATGTCAGTACATGTCCAATACCAATAGTTTTTTAACCAATGTGTTATATGTTTAAAAGAGATTATAAATATAAATTATATAAAAACATAAAAGTCCAGAAACTTACTGTGAGATCAGTTAAGTGCTGATGGCTAAGGAAAAAAGACAATGAAATCCTATGAATGTATCTAATTTCTTCTTTGTTGGATTGCTAATCTGAATTTAAAACTGAAATCTGAAAAAATACATTTTTTTATATTTAAATTGAATTTAATGTAACAAATTTTACTAATGTGCCCTTCTAACCCTTAAGGAGTTTAAGTTAACTCTTAAAATTTCAATAATTAAATTGTTTTGTTAATCATTTAATTCCTGGTTCAATACAAATCCTTTCCCCTGAAGGAAAGGGTTAAGTGCTCCCTGAAGCCCTTAACTGTTGCTGGACTGTTTGAGAGATAAATTAGGCATGCCCTCTGGCAGTAGCCCAGCAGGACTGATGTCAAACACAAACATATCAAGATGCTCCGAGGGTGGGGGTCAGAAACAAACTGCTTTCACAGGGGCCATCCTTTGATGTACAAATGTGTAAATTGGTGAGGGTGGTGGGGTTACTTACCCAGAATCCCTTTCATCTCCTGTAGCTGTGTGTCTATAGATATACAGATGCAGCCATTCAAAATGCGTGGGCGATACCGCATTATTATGCGGTGCGCTTTACGCAGTCTACCGCGAGTTACCGTAAATTCTCCTATAATACCGCAAGTAAAATAATAGTATCCGGAATTTCCGCAAGGTGGAGCTAATAAAGCTCAACCTCTCATGTTTGAGCTGTCGCCATCAAAGTCTTTAACGCAGATATTACTAATAGTATTAATAATGAATGACCTTGGACAAGCTGTAAACTCAAAGTATTGCCCTGGTCCACATTATTTTTTTCATTGACCGTCTTTGTAAAAGTAACACCACAGCATTTCGCAATCACGCATTTGTTTCCAATCATGCAAAGTACAGTAATTTTTGAGAATCGATTCACCATGCCTTTCACATGCTCATAAAAGAGATTGATTTAGGAACATACACATATTACCGTATGCAAACTGTACTGTATACAGTATGTATATGTATATTTAATGTCTTAACTGTGCCAGTTTAAGTATTGAATATTTATATGGAATTTTACCACTGAAGGGAAATCTTAGTACCTGAGCATAAAAAGAATAGGAGCATACTGTAACGCGTGTGAAGGCCATAAACGATATTAATTTTGGAACTTAAACATACAGTATATGGCTGGTCTCGGTACTTTAAAGAAAACACACACACCAGTATTCCATTTCTCCCTAAACATTTTAAGCATCGAAGTCTTTAACTAACATGATACCGGAGTCAACAAGCATACTTTTAGAATTTGATTAAAAGGGAATATAATATGGAATCACGTATCTAAAGAAATTAATAACGATATAATTATATTCATGTTGCAAAAAAACTGCAACGGACATAAAAACTCCCTTGCTTTTAACAGAGCGTTCCATAATTTCTAACTACGAAAATTATTTAAACTGCGACACTTATCATTCAACCAGAGCTCTAAATATCACAAGGATCCCCAAGAGCACAGCAAAGACTGTATTAAAAGAATCGCCTATCTAAAGAAATTAATAAGATATAATTATATTTGTGTACTGCGACAGGGCTGTGTAGGGCTGTTTCACCTCTCTCTTCATGTGACTCTATTCAAAAGCCATTTAGCAAAGAGGGGATGAGAAGAGTGACAAACTAGTATACTTTAGATATTTTTTTCTGAACCGGGGAAAATCTGATCATGTTTCTCTATAACAATAATAAAAAACATTGCCACACCCGGACTGTTAAACCAACGCATTAGCACGTCAAAGCCCATTGAGGAGCCGGGCGCAATAATTGTTTTTATCCCTTGATTTACTGATCTGCATTAATTACAGAAATCGAGTTCCTGCTCTTTGCAGACGGCCTGGTCCTGCTGTCGCCCACAGAACAGAGGCTGCAGCAGAACCTGGCACTGCTGGAGCAGCACTGTCATACCTGGGCGCTGACAGTCAATCTGGACAAGACCAGAGTTATGGTTTTCCAGAAAAAAAGCCAGACCTCCCTTAGTCTTCCTGAAATTGTCGGATTATGAGTGAATAAAAGCATCTTATTAAAAACACGTTTGCGTTTGTTTGGGAGCTATATTATGTATTTTTCATATGTAAGATATAATGATGTGTTCCCGCTTACACATCGCACGACTTTAAAAGCTAGAAAAACAGGTTTCGATTCACATTATCTGGTGTAGTGTGCTCTCTGAAGGCACCAGTTGTGTAGGGTTTGGGCATTTACTGGGACAATTATTAATTGTAGCAGTAAATCACAAAATTGATTCTTTTGATGGCTTTAGAATCCAACCATGTGATATAACTCAAACAACGCACACACACAAGTACTAATACACGAGGATACATTTATTAATACATAGAATATGCATATAAAACTAACAGATCTTATCGAGAGGGTTATCAGAATACAAAAGGTATATATTCAGTCAGTTACGAAGTGTTACACATATCAAGAGGACATACGTTCGGTATAGCATTCATTTAGACCGTTTCGTAAATGAACTTGGTTATAACTTCTAGATACTCTAGTATCTATACTTTAGATACTCAAAACAAGTACATAATTCTTAGGAATTTAATTGATATCAACTGGTTGGGATGACAATTGAATTCTCGAGCTGTAATGCATTGAAGTTGAATACTCATCCAATCTCTGGGGATTCAGATCTCCTGCGGACTCAAAGAAGCAGTTGCAGGCTTGTTGCTGTCCAATCCGCGCTGTCTGGCTAGGTGCCAGGCTGTGCTGTGCGGTTTGCGACGGTGCGCTGCTGATGCTCACTGAAGACCGGCTAGTTAGTGTTGGCTGAAACTAGCAAGAGTTTGTGCACAGGAGAAAAGATGACTGTGGATCCCAGCAGGTCAGGAAGAGGACCGGTTCGTTCCTGATGAAGCGCTAGTTCTGAATACTGATTCAGCTGTCCACAGTTTCGACCTGTTCATGACGCTTGCTAACCTCGGGTGGATCCTCTGGTTACTCTCTGGCAACCTCCGCTCTAGACTCTTAGAACAGAGGAAAGTTCTGGCACTCGGACACACTGGCCATTCCGTGGTTTTCCGGGCTGAGTCTCAGGATGGTCAGGAAGCACGCTGCGAGAATGTCCTGCCCTTGGGAGCCTTTCTGCTCCTGGGCCGTCCTGCCCTGGAATTCTCCTTTGAGATTCTCCCTTTCAGAAAAGTCCACAGAATTCTCTCAGGCCCTCTGTGTTCCCTGTTTTTACCTGGAGGAACTTCAGCTCGTTCATTGGCTGAAAGTTCAATGGGCATCAAAGTCCCACGTGGGTTACTCGGACCTACCAGTCCCTGATTGGTTGATCAAGGTGAGATATGAGGCACTTACTCCTGACACCTACGAATGCAGTCCAGATGTCCATCTGGCACTCCCTGGACAGATAGGCGCCAATGGATGACCATTGATCATGATAGCCAGGCTTAGCTAAGTGCATCCCCCTTTGGGAGCTGTCCCTTATCAAAAGAAAACATCTTTAAATCAGCCTGCATGAATAGCTTCTCTGTGGCTGCACCACAGAGATGAAGAGAGAGATGGGGCCTCATTTGGGAAAGCACCGCAACACTTAATTCTGTCTTATTAACAAGCATTGCCGCTACACTGGCGAGCCTTGTTTTGTCAAAGGACAGCACAAAAAAAACAGACAATACACAGGGGGGGGAGGGCAAGCGAGAGAGAGAGTTTTTTACCCTCTGTCAAAAAAAAACAAATCACCCGGGGCAAAGACTCTGGGGGGATCATTGTGTGGTACAGAACGGAGCTCAGTCAATCCAAACAAGTTCAGTAGTAAAGAGAGAAAAGCCAACAATTGATTTAAGAACGATCTGTCAAAGTGCAATGAAATACAATACTGTTGTTGTTGCTGTTATTGTTGTTTTTATCCTGTAAAGCGTTTTGAGAAGCCACCTTTAAAGGCGATATATAAAAGCGCTGATTCTTATGGAATGTGTTCCGCCGGGGATTCAAAAAAACAGCAACGGACATAAAAACTCCCTTGCTTTTAACTGAGCGTTTCATAATTTCCAACTACGACATTTATTTAAACTGCGACACTTATCATTCAACCAGAGCTCGAAATATCACAAGGATCCTCTAGAGCACAGCAAAGACTGTATTAAAAGTATACTAGTGACAAACTAGTATACTTTAGATCTTTTTTTCTGAACCGGGGAAAATCTGATCATGTTTCTCTATAACAATAATAAAAAACATTATTTTACATATCACCTTTATGTGATATCACCTTAAGGACAGCACATACAAGGGTTAAGTGCACAATGGACCACGCAAAGACATTTAAAATAGTCTTCTTTAGGTGTGAGGGCAGGAGTGGATCGCAGAAGGCATAATCAGCAAATTAGGAAAACAAAGAACAGGACAGGTGAGACGTTTATCCAGAGAGCGAGTGATCAGAAAAAGGAACAGCTGTTACGCCCAGGTTTTACGCTCTCTCTCTGCTGAATGAATAAAAGCATTTTATTAAAAATGCGTTTGCGTTTGTCTGGGTATTTACTTTGGAATCTGTGGTTTACATCTACTTTATTGCTTTGAGATGCCACTTTTAAAGGTGATATGTAAAATTTTCCCTGGTTCAGAAAAAAGACGATCAAAATCTGTAATCTTTCCACTTGTATGTCATTGGAAAATACAAGAAGTTTCTGCTTTGTGTAAGGATGGTATCAAAAAGTAATCTAAGTAGTGAGAAAGCTGTGCTCCTCAAAGCACTTTACAGGATAAAAACAATAACAACAATAGTGTTAAGATGGGCAAACGATTTTTTTATAGAAATACAAAATGAGATATAATGATGTGTTCCGACTAAGACATTAACGAGTACAGCCCCCCTCTCTGCGGGAGTGCTGACTGTGATGAATTAAACTGGTTTCACAGGTATTTTCAAAGTAGAAGTGGGCAAGATTTCCAGCGAAAGACACCTCCCCCCTCCAAAGCCAAGGAAGTACAGTACTTACTAGTTAAGAAAGCTAGGCTCCTCAATGAAATCGCTTTAACATGCTAATGCGTTGGTGTAACAGTCCGGGTGTGGCAAGCTTCTAATGTCAACTCAACTCGATTGGAAGACAATGAACATATTCTAGCCCTAAATGAATTAATAGCAAACATGGTTTACATAAAATACATTTTTCCAAGAAAGTTTATAATAATACGATCTATAGTTGAAATCTGAGCCTAAATAAAAAGAAAAAGCATTTTCAGAGAGCAATTACGCTGTGTTTATGTAGAAAAAGTGATTAGGTTTATGAGCAATCTAATTACTTATTCGTTTAAAACGCTATATAAAATGAAGTTTATTATTAAATTGCTGGACAGAGCGGTGAACATTATTATGGATAAGACAAAGATAACGATCCTGATCAGTTTAGAAATCTGTGTACGCTGTAAGGTTTTTACGTCTTAAACTTTTAAAATACAGGTTTCGAATAGAAAGAAATCATCTTCCTGGTACAGTATGTATAGCAAACCAGCACGTCTTTTTTCTCCAATCAGAGGGGTAAGACGCTCGGTTAAAAGCAAAGGAGATTGTCTGTTATAGTGGACATAAAAACAAGAGTTCGCTGGCATTATATCCTAGAAGACACAGACCGGTGCCAGACCGGGAGAATGCCCGCAGCGTAAAAGAAAATGCCTGATGAACTAGGGATTGGACAGTTTCCAAGTGCTTGTACAATCGATGGAAATGTTCAAATAAATGTGCAAAAGAATTAAACAAAATAATCATTTATTTCTTTATCATATTGGCTAGCTAATGTCCTCTCTTTGCTAGTTAGTGGCTGTGTTTCTGCGTTGGGTAGCAACGGGTGACTGTTCTCAGGCGGAAGATGTAAACAGCTTAATTTTCGTGTTAAATAATTTTTTTAAATTAAAATTCATTCTATACAGCAATCGCATATTTGGGTACCGTTTCATAAAACTTTCATGCTTAAAATGTGTAGGGAGAAATGGAAGACTGGTGTGTATTTTTTCTTTAAACTACCAAGACCAGCCATACACAGTACAGTTTACGTACATACAGTAATGTTTATGTTCCTAAATTTATATCGTTTATGACCTTCAGATGCGTTATGCTCCTCTTCTTTTTATGCTCAGCTACTAAAATTTCCCTTTAGTGGTAAAATTCCATATAAATATTCAAAACTAAGCGGATTAAAATGTGCACAGTAAAGACATTAAATGATTAAATCTTTTCACTACCAACCAATGCACCACGAGTGCCCCTGCCGGTCATTTTGGCCAGCCAATCACTTAAGGGCACCGCGGTGGCTTGTGGGTAGATTACCGTACCGCGGGTTTGTACCGCGCATTTTGAATGGCTGCATCTGTAACAGTAAGCAACTATTATATGATATGGCCAGCAGCCATATCACCCTGCAACTCACAACTGGCAACCCACTGAAGCTAAGCAGGTGTGAGCCTGGTCAGTACCTGGATGGGAGACCTCCTGGGAAAAACTAAGGTTGCTGCTGGAAGAGGTGTTAGTGGGGCCAGCAGGGGGCGCTCACCCTGTGGTCCACGTGGGTCCTAATGCCCCAGTATAGTGATGGGGACACTATACTGTAAACAGGTGCCGTCCTTCGGATGAGACGTAAAACCGAGGTCCTGACTCTCTGTGGTCGTTAAAAATCCCAGGGCGTTTCTCGAAAAGAGTAGGGGTGTAACCCCGGCGTCCTGGCCAAATTTCCTATTGGCCTTAACCAATCATGGCCTCCTAATAATCCCCATCTATGAATTGGCTTCATTACTCTCTGCTCTCCTCCCCACTAAAAGCTGATGTGTGGTGAGCGTTCTGGCGCACTATGGCTGCCGTCGCATCATCCAGGTGGATGCTGCACATTGGTGGTGGTGGAGGGGAGACCCCATTACCTGTAAAGCGCTTTGAGTGGAGTGTCCAGAAAAGCGCTATATAAGTGTAAGCAATTATTATTATTATTATTATTATTATTATTATTATAAACAGTATACCTCGACTCATACTTTGAATGCTACTCTGTATCCGTGTCATTCCTGTATGCATACACAATAAACTCACTGCGTTTCTCACAGCGAACCTGACTAAGAGAATTCCCCTTTCTACACCCCCAGGCTATTCTGTTCACTACATATAACACTATTTCCATCTTAGAATATTTAACATTGGCTCTATATTACATTACAGATAATACATATAATTATTAGAGTTCATACAAAAAATGCCAGCTGTGACGTACAGTATTTATGAGCCATTCTTGTGGGAATGTAAAGAGCGAAGTCCTTTCTTTTAAGTTGTTGATTATGTTATACAGTTTCTTACAAAAGCATTCAGGCCCTTTTTCTAGAAAGGGCTCTTTTCTGAGGCCAAGCCTCAGTAAATGTAAGCAAAAACTAGAGAGAATAAATGAAATATGTTGAAGTATTCAGAGTCATGTCCTTAATATTTGGTGGAAGCACCTTTGGCAGCAGGTACACTCATATTTTTTCATGGATCAGTCTCTACCAGCTTTGCACACTGGCTTGGTGCCATTTTTGCCCATTCTTTTTGGCAGATTTGCTCAAGCTTTCTTAAAATGCTTGGAGGTATATTACACAGTGCAGTTTTCAAGTCTCTCTGCAGATTCAATGGGACTAACTCAATTGGATTTAAATTGAGACCACTTTTATATTTTTAAGCCAATCCAGTTTAACTTTGTCCATGTATGATGGATCACAGTCCCAATAAATGGTAAATTTCCTAGTTTTAGATCTGAGTGAAATGGGGCATGTATATGAACTGATCTGGGACACGTATATATCTCACTTATCCAGCATCACAATATCACCACTTAAGTACCTTGTGAGATGTATTGCTGGGGTCTGTTAATTTATCCTTCAACAAAAGTTACGCTAAGATGCCATTAAGCTGACTTGCTTTACGTAACGCTGAAAGACAGGAACAACACCCACAAACAGGATAAATCAGATCAATATCTGCTGCATATCAAAGGACAGAACCTAGAGCAAGACAGAGCAGGAAAAGAAGTAATTAAATATCAAAGAACAGGACAAGCACTCAGATTGTGAAACAAACTTCTTTCTGACTGTATATAAGAGCTGGGAAACCCTTGCAGTTTGCCTGTTCTGTGGGGCAGACCCAGCGCACGTTGTTGGACTTATTGAGCTAAATAAAACTGAATCTGCACATCACTGTGTGCTCCTCTGATGAAGATTTTTCCAAAACATGAGGCAGGTTTTCCTCTATAATTTGCAAGTACTTTGCTCCATCTACAGTATGTTCCCATGAGTCTTTCCCATGAGAAATCCCCCAGTGCGTCCTGCTGAGAAACAGCACTATGACATAATGTACCACCACCATGCCTGACTGTAGGGATAGTGTTGATTGAATGGTGCATTTTGTTTTATTTGCATCACACTGTTCAGTATGTAATGCTTTGCATTTTATTTTGTCTGACAACAAGCCCTTTTGCCATCACTTGTTCCAAACCCCTTGTATATATGAGATATAGTAATAATAATAATTGCTTACACTTACAGTATATAGTGCTTTTCTGGACACTCCACTCAAAGCGCTTTACAGGTAATGGAGACTCCCCTCCACCCCTCAATTGGAAATATGGAAATGTTTTCCAATCTAATCTAATGCTACTCTTTCAAAGTTGAATTTGGCCTCACAGTGCATCCCTTACCAGTTTCTGCATTACCTAGCTGCTCGGTTTAGAGGGACAGCCAAACCACTTCCACTTCTTAATGATTGCCTTCACCATATTGAAAGAGATATAAAGGTCTTTAAACAAATTGCTCATGCAATCATGAAGTTTCCATTATGTTTTCATAATAATGATTTATTCACTTCTTTCTTTTTGTTGTTTGCTTTGATTTGGTTGTGTACTGTATATAACACATATCAATTGCTGTTTACTAGAAAGGTGTTTCTGAATATACATTTGAAAATCTGTAAACCTCTTGGTACTTTAGATGAAAGGACTCTATTAATTTTCAGGAAGAATGGCTAGCAACATATAATATAATACATTGTATAATACAAATCTATAGAAACTATAGCCAATGATATGTAAAATTATTTTGGAAAGCAATTTGTTTTCCATTATATAATCATGGATGAAAAATGAGTCCCCCCAGTCTCTATACTTATGAGGGGTAATAATAAAAACTTGTGATAAACTGCACACATTTAACGGGTGCATGTACTATGGCTTTTCAATACACTGAGAATTGTCTCACTAATGAGCCAATATCATTTGAGATACAAAGTGGTGAGAGCTTACATAAGACCTCAGGCTTATGAGTGGGATAATAAAACAGAAATCAGGAGTAATATTGTTCTAGTCTCCTATCTGTGTGCTCTGGTATAAACTGTGAACACCTGTACAATCTGCAAGAAGCACAAGTGAGATGAGATCGATTCTGCATAACCCAATATAATCCATAATGCTCACAATCTCGATACCTTAATCATTTGATCATTGACGCAATTAGAGACTTGTTTTCTCCACAGCAAAATTTAATGGTAGTCATCAAATCAGTTAGCAAACGAGGCAGGATTTGGGAGACATTGTCCATATATAATGTAGCAGTATGTGAACAATATAGAGTGATATGCAATCGTGAGTATTGTTGACAGAAAAATTAGTATAAAGAGCAGATAGTTTCAAAGACAAGAGAAATAACAGAGCTGAGTGTGGACATCTCTGAATACTGAGGTCATTTGTTATCCGTAAAGTCCATTGCAGAGGGTCTGGCAAATGGAATTTTAGTGGTATTAATGAAATTTGTTCTCAAAACCATATAATCTGCCATGTATCATAGAAACAACATGCTGTACTTAGATATTTCCACACAAGTCAGTCAAAAACCTTGTCAGCATTTAATAAAAGAATGGCAATGTGGTAGGTACACTAATGCCAAAATATCAGATAATATTAAACAGGGATGCTATCAATGTGAGCTGTTTTGGCCTTTTTCATGACCAGAGCCACCTCCATTAACTCAGATAGGTACAGTGCCTTGCGAAAGTATTCGGCCCCCTTGAACTTTTCAACCTTTTGCCACATTTCAGGCTTCAAACATAAAGATATAAATTTTTTATTTTATGTGAAGAATCACCAACAAGTGGGACACAATTGTGAAGTGGAACGAAATCTATTGGATTTTTGAAACTTTTTTAACTAATAAAAAAATGAAAAGTGGGGCGTGCAAAATTATTCGGCCCCTTTACTTTCAGTGCAGCAAACTCACTCCAGAAGTTCAGCGAGGATCTCTGAATGATCCAATGTTGTCCTAAATGACTGATGGTGATAAATAGAATCCACCTGTGTGTAATCAAGTCTCTGTATAAATGCACCTGCTCTGTGATAGTCTCAAGGTTCTGTTGAAAGTGCAGAGAGCATCATGAAGACCAAGGAACACACCAGGCAGGTCCGTAATACTGTTGTGGAGAAGTTTAAAGCCGGATTTGGATACAAAAAGATTTCCCAAGCTTCAAACATCCCAAGGAGCACTGTGCAAGCGATCATCTTGAAATGGAAGGAGTATCAGACCACTGCAAATCTACCAAGACCTGGCCGTCCCTCTAAACTTTCAGCTCAGACAAGGAGAACACTGATCAGAGACGGAGCCAAGAGGCCCATGATCACTCTGGATGAACTGCAGAGAACTACAGCTGAGGTGGGAGAGTCTGTCCATAGGACAACAATCAGTCTTACACTGCACAAATCTGGCCTTTATGGAAGAGTGGCAAGAAGAAAGCCATTTCTCAAAGATATCCATAAAAAGTCTCGTCTAAAGTTTGCCACAAGCCACCTGGGAGACACCCCAAACATGTGGAAGAAGGTGCTCTGGTCAGATGAAACCAAAATCGAACTTTTTGGCCACAATGCAAAACGATATGTTTGGCGTAAAAGCAACACAGCTCATCACCCTCAACACACCATCCCCACTGTCAAACATGGTGGTGGCAGCATCATGGTTTGGGCCTGCTTTTCTTCAGCAGGGACAGGGAAGATGGTTAAAATTGAGGGGAAGATGGATGCAGCCAAATACAGGACCATTCTGGATGAAAACCTGTTGGAGTCTGCAAAAGACCTGAAACTGGGACGGAGATTTATCTTCCAACAAGACAATGATCCCAAACATACAGCAAAATCTACAAAGGAATGGTTCACAAATAAACGTATCCAGGTGTTTGAATGGCCAAGTCAAAGTCCAGACCTGAATCCAATCGAGAATCTGTGGAAAGAGCTGAAAACTGCTGTTCACAAACGCTCTCCATCCAACCTCACTGAGCTCGAGCTGTTTTGCAAGGAAGAATGGGCAAGAATTTCAGTCTCTCGATGTGCAAAACTGATAGAGACATACCCCAAGCGACTTGCAGCTGTAATCGCAGCAAAAGGTGGCTCTACAAAGTATTAACGCAAGGGGGCCGAATAATTTTGCACGCCCCACTTTTCATTTTTTTATTAGTTAAAAAAGTTTCAAAAATCCAATAGATTTCGTTCCACTTCACAATTGTGTCCCACTTGTTGGTGATTCTTCACATAAAATAAAAAATTTATATCTTTATATTTGAAGCCTGAAATGTGGCAAAAGGTTGAAAAGTTCAAGGGGGCCGAATACTTTCGCAAGGCACTGTATATAAGCATCTCTAGTGCATTTAAATAAAGAGATTGTAGAACTCTTTTACACTGTGAAATTTGCATTAGGACCTGTAAAATTGGCTTCATGCCATGAAATCCACCATCTGTTGTGATATGTAGAGTTTTGTGGCCTGCTAGCATCGTGTACAGTAGGTGCATCCCATGGGATGCATGCATATACTGTAGGTAGCTGCCAAAAAAAAATACCAGTTTAGCAATTGACCAACCATGCATGAATGACATGAAGTGTTTCAGCCATTATTTTGGAGTAAATTCACATCTAGGTCATAATGTTTCAACTAACTATATAGCTATTTTTTGTTGAAAATCAAAATTAAAAAGCTCAGAAATGTAAACAAGCCAGATCACAGGTTACAGAAATCAGGACCTAAATGTATATACTGACAATGAACAACTACTTCATAGCATTTATGGAGTTTATATAACGAAAGTTCGGGAGGGATAACTACTGTACAACCACGCTCAATCGTTCCCAGCCGTCAGTAATTAGCAATCTCTCCGTTCATCCTTCCTCCACCAAACGCTATAAATACTATCATGACATCTCTCTCCCTCGCGTGCGACTTTTGCATCCCACCTTCACCCCAACTCCACCTCTGCAGGTACCCCTGGGTTACCCTGCGTGGGGGTCCTGGTCTCCTCGTCTTATGGCCAGGAGGTCAGCCCTCAGCCAAGCGAGTTAAGCCAAATAACAGCTCCATAATAATTCATTATGCTTTTTTATTGGGCGTTGTCATTCCTAGTGAAGTACTATTTCTTTGAATTATACTCTTTGAGCAACAATTTGGCACTACACAGGAAGCAAAAATCACTTAAAACGATACAGCTGATGGAATGAGGGAGAAATAAAAATCATAAACTCAAAAATAAAGAGACAATTTCGGTAGTTTTCAAGAAGACAGCAGAATGATCACAAAGTTGTCAGTGACTACAATTGAACTTTTGAAAGTTTTCAAACCATGTACTGTACCACAGGAAAACTTGATAACCCCAAGCTAAGAGAATGCAACATGAAAAATGTAGTAGGTTTTTCTCACTCGAAAAAGCAATGACAAGGATTTTGAGGCTCTTTTGAGTTTCAGTTCAAGCAGGTGAAATCCTTCTGCAGTTCATGTAATTTTTTTTCAAGTTCATTGATGAGCAGGATGATTATGTCCTGCATGTTATTCTTAGTTTTTTGTCTGACAAGGCCAAAAACATTGAAATCAGAAACCTTACTAAAGGGCTAGTTGACTGTGTTTATCTGGATGTTTGACACAAAACACAGACTTATATTTGTTTTAAAGACAATGCAAGTTACATGATAGTCATTCAGATTGGTCCTTCATGGCCTCATGCCAAAATTAATCTGTATTACAATGATACAGTATATAAAAAAAGATTATAAGTAAAATGACACAAGAAATAGCACTGTTACCAGTGAATGGCTAAACACTTGGTTTCATACTATCCAATACCACACAATTCACCTGAAGTTCTATAACAATTTTGTATTGAAAGAGCTCACACTGACACAAAATCATATTGTGACAGATTTTTTAAATCTTTTCCATAACCCCCTGGAAAAACGAGTACATATGAATTCCACACGCATAACACCCCAGGTCTAGGATTGAACCCCAGGCCCCAGGGCTGTGAGGCAGTAATGCTAACTACACACCACTGTGCTGTTCTGGTATGAATCTAAACATGTTATACTGTAATCCAGAAAGCCTGCAATGTGGAAATACAATTATTGTTTTTGGCTGAAGCTCTGAGTTAAAAGCCAATACTCAGGACTTGTACACAGAGGAAATAAAATCAAAGTGATGGTCTGACCAGGTTTCAACAGCCAGCTGCAGTCTTTTTAAAAACGTTATGCAATTTTGACTCTATTCAAATTCACCTGATAATGATGTAGTCACTAAATGATGGATTTAACTATACTCACTTTCATTTCTGAGTTTGATAAACTCTGTTAATTAGCACTTGCCTACAACTACATTGCAAAGGAAAGTAATTTTTTTAGGTCAATAGAAACCTCAATTCTCTGCCTGTACCGCATATATCTTTCTTGATGATGTTCGTCTAACCCAACCAACTCAGTGGGCACATAGAGAACTGCTCAAAGCCATAGTAAGTCAAACACTGTTACAGCATGCTCCATGCTAACATTTAGCCACTGAAGATGGTACTGTATGTTGTAGTGTTATTAAAGCTACAGTAGTATCGATTTGTTAAAGTTATTAAAATTAGTATTTGACTACATGATTTGTGTTCCATATGCATTTACATTTGAATTATGGCATTACCAGAAATCTGAGCAATTTTCATAAAAAATCTGTTACTTTTTTAAATGGTGGACTGTAAAATTCAAAAAAAAAATTACTGAAAATTCAGTAGTATTTTAGCCTCTTTGGGAGCTCGAATTATATATTTTAGAATAAAATAAGGTAAAATGTGGAGAACATCTGCATGAGATGTGACAGTAACTTCCCTAGTGCCAATCTAACGGTAGGAATATCTGCACAGTGCCCACTGTTACAGAGTTTCAAAGGCAGTATTGTAAATTGCTGGGTTGACTGCCATTGAAGCAATAACTCTGCATAGATATACATTTTTTTTCGTGATGTGTAAGCAGGAAATTTAGTTATTTTAAAAAAGATTGATTTCTATTGCAGTAGCAGATAACCTTTGTTTTAAAACCGTCCTGGTCCAAGTTATTTCTACCAAATTCTGAAACATGGGCTCATGTCATAGTATAATCTCATGGACATGGGCATGTAAGGCCATTTCTGGAATTGGTATATTTGTTTTTATTAATAATTTAACTAATGCTTTTAGCAGCAGAATATATTCTGAAGTAAACAGAAACATTCTGTCAGATTATGTAGAAGAATACTTCCATATTTTTTGTTATTTATAGTTTTTTTATGAACATACAAAGTCAATTAGAAATCAAAAAGAAAGCTACCAGTCATCTGATAACATAAAGTATTACAGATATAAATATAAAGTTATTTATGTGTTATTTATCTTTCTGTTCCTTTTTGACTGAGGGTATAGTGCTGGTGAGGAAGGATAGTAAAGAAAAAAAGAACAAACATTATCATTAAGAACAAGGAAAGGCTTATTCCATGCTGAAAAGAGAAGACCTGCCTGAATCATTATCATTAGGTAATATACAGTAATTAATCCACCTCTCCCAATATCTCTCAAAGACCTACTTCTGGAGTCTTAACTTAAAGGTTAATGTTTCCATTTGATAAATCTCTGAACCAATAGCAACCCCCCCTTTATATCGGTTGGGGGATATTTTTGTAACCATTTATGTGTTTTAGCTTTCTTACTTGCTGCAAGAAATACTTTAAGCAAGTATTTAATGCTTCCCACAACCTCGTCAGGAAGATTACCCAGATACAGAACTTCAGAACAAACTTTGGAATTTCTACTCATAACATACACTTTTGACAATACAGTAGGCCCTAACATTTTGTTTGCCTTTGGAATTGCTTTCCCACATTGTCTTGAAGATACAAATGTCAATGTTTAAAGCTGTGTCTTTTTCATAAATTGCCTCTTCCAGCTTATTTTTTCCCATCTATTGTTATTAGTTTTTGACTACCTTGCAATGGCCATGGTTAGGATACACCCTACAGCACCAAATAAATGGACTCGATAAGAAAACTTCGGAAGGAATGACAACAGCCAAGTTTGACTAGCCTCAGCTGTCTGTAATTTGTCAAATTAATCATGAGGTACTTTCCTCACTTAAACATTACACATAGTATACATAATCACCTTCTCCTTTGTTCCACATGAACAGTGGTTCAAGTCTTTATCCTTCTTGTTTCACTGATGATACTGTAGTGATTCATAGCCGTTCAGGGACGCCAAATATGTAATGTTAGTGGCTCTCTGAAGGCACCAGTTCTGTAGGGTTTGGGCATTTACTGAGACAATTATTAATTGTAGCAGTAAATCACAAAGTTGATTCTTTTGATGGCTTTAGAGTCCAACCATGCGACATAACTCAAACAACGCACACACACAGGTACTAATACACGAGGATACATTTATTAATACATAGAATATGCCTTAAACTAACAGATCTTATCGAGAGGGTTATCAGAATACAAAAGATATATATTCAATCAGTTACGAAGTGTTACATATATCAAGAGGACATACGTTCAGTATATCATTCATTAAGACCGTTTCATAAATGAACTTGGTTATAACTTCTACATTAGATACTCGAAACAAGTACATAACTCTTAGGAATTAAATTGATATCAACTGGTTGGGATAACAATTGAATTCTTGAGCTGTAATGCATTGAAGTTGAATACTCATCCAATCTTTGGGGATTCAGATCTCCTGCGGGCACAAAGAAACAGTTGCAGGCTGTTGCTGTCCAATCCGCGCTCTCTGGCTCGGTGCCAGGCTGTGCTGTGCGGCTTGCGACGGTGCGCTGCTGATGCTCACTGACCGGCTAGTTAGTGTTGGCTTTAACTAGCAAAGTTTGTGCACAGGAGAAAAGATGACTGTGGGTCCCAGCAAGTCAGGAAGAGGACCAGTTCGTTTATGATGAAGAGCTAGTTCTGAATAGTGATTCAGCTGTCCACAGTTCCGACCTGTTCACGAGGCCTGCTGCTGGTTACTCTCTGGCAACCTCCACTCTAGACTCTTAGAACAAAGGAAAGTTCTGGCACTCGGACACACTGGCCGTTCCGTGGTTGTCCGGGCTGAGTCTCAGGATGGTCAGAAGGCACGCTGCGAGAATGTCCTGCCCTTGGGAGCCTTCTGCTCCTGGGCCGTCCTGCCCTGGAATTCTCCTTTGAATTCCCTTTAGAACAGTCCACAGAATCCTCTCCAGAATCCCTTCTGAATCTTGTTGAATCTGAATCTGAATCTGAATCTTGTCGAATCTGAATCTCTCAGGCTCTCTGTGTTGCCTGTTTTTACCTGGAGGAACTTCAGCTCACTGATTGGCTGAAAGTTCCATGGGCATCAGAGTCCCACGTGGGTTACTCGGCCCTACCAGTCCCTGATTGGTTGATCAAGGTGAGATATGAGTCACTTAGTCCTGACACTTAGTAATGCAGTCCAGATGTCCAACTCGCACTCCCTAGACAGATAGGCGCCAATGGATAACCATTGATCATGATAGCCAGGCTTAGCTAAGTGCATCCCCCTTTGGGAGCTGTCCTTATCAAAAGAAAACATCTTGCATGAATAGTTTCTCTGTGGCTGCACCACAGAGATGAACAGAGAAATGGGGCCTCATTTGGGAAGCTCAGAAACACTTAATTCTGCCTTATTATTAAGCCTCGCCGCTACAATACTGATGACCCTACTGTTCCTTACTCACAATCGATTTTCAAATTTGTTGGTCTGATGAAGAGCTTTTTGGTCTTGGTCATGAATTCCTAATCAGAATTTAAGCATAAATTTGGTTGTGGCACCTTTTCTTCACAAACACCAATCGGCCCTTTTTTCTATGTCAAGTTTTTTCCTGTCCTGAAGACCTCCAGCTTTTTACAGACACTGAGAGCCGGTTACCACTCCCCATGGGTGGAGAGTATTCTTGAATCTCTACTCCTGCTATCATTCTTTGGCTTCTTGAGATGTTCTATATTTATTGCTTCTTCTACATCCTTTGATTCTTCTTTTTACCACTGCTTATCTAATATCACCATCTTATCCATTGGTACACTAACATTTCACCTCAAGAAAAGCAAAATAAATCAGTTCAATTTCAGTATTTACAGTATTTTATTTCAAAATATCATCCTACGTCAGTCCTTATGAACCTCTACTCCACTATCTCAATCTCTGTATCTCTCAAGGAGCATCTCCCTCTGATCTTCTTTTTGTGAATGAAAAAGTCTCATAGTGTCTTGTAACTGTTTACGTTTTCATCTACAAAAAGTTCTAACAAAATCTGTATTTGCAGCACAGCAGTTCGCTGGCTGTTTCTTCTAGATTGGAGCTGCCAGCTCCTTTCTCATCAAGCAGCTTGGCCTCTGATCATCAGAAGCCTACCTCAATTACAGTACATTAAAACCAATGTAGATAGCCTTAAACAAGCACTCCTCCAACTCTCTACCTAATCAATGAAACAACCCCCACTTCAACCATACAGATCACTTCCCTCACCTTTTTTATGCTTTTCTTTAAATTCTTCATTGGTCATTTTTGGGGTCCCCTTGGATCTCAGTTGAGGTCCATCCTATGGCCAGAAGGTAAACCCTCAGCCAAGTGGGTTAAGCCAAACTATTTGAACTTAAAATACTCAATAAATCTTTTAATATACCTTATTCATAGCTGTTATTCCTTGTGAAAACAAAGTGTCAAACATTACCCAAAAATCCTACCTGGACACCGTTATACATGTACGGTTGCAACAACCATAAATCCTTTCCAGTCTCTAAATTCTCTTGTGAGAACAAATGAAGCCTTACCATGGTATTTATTGACAAAAAAAGGTAAAATAGATGTTGAATTTTAGTAATCCTCTTTTTAATAAAATTTTAATTCTCTTGGAATCTATTTGTAATCCACAGATGGTTTGCAATGAGTTTGAATCAGTCCCGGTTTATCCTGTTAAATCCAAGAGATAAACTCTCTGGTTGCAAGACCTCCAATGAGACTAGGCTAGGCTTTATAGCAGCTCTCCTAGTTTGCATTTGTGAAACATCCAAAAACATTCCATGGGACCATCTCTTCTCTCATCTTTACTTCCCCTTACGCAGGTGAGACAGGCATTATAAATAAGGCAGGGGAATCAAACAAACATGTGATGTTAATCAACAGCTGGCCTGGTATAACAACTATGAAAAATGCATGTCCCTTGAAGAGATCGATAACAGCTACAGCTGTTAAGAGCTTCAGCCAAAGCAACCGCCAACTTCAGCTGTATCTTCAAATAAGTGCATGGAGTTATAGTTTACTGTTTTGTCCTACATGCAGTACTCACACGCCTTAACATAATAACATAAAGACTAACTGTAATTCTAATCCTAAACATAATGTGGAATGACTCATCACAGCACATCTGTAACAGTCAACACTAAATACTTCACAAAAACAATTACATATCATAATTCATCTCATAAACAGTTTGCCTCATCAGTCATTGAATAATAGTGATTTTATTTAATTAATGCTAAATATCTATATAACAGGTAACCCTTATTGTGCATATGTCCTATATAAAGAAGCTATTTGTTGTTTCACATTGATCTGGTTTAGGTTGTTGTAAGGATTAACTAAATATAATAAATATTAATTAGATGTTAAAGCTCCAAGATAAGATAAAATTAGGAATTATTAGTAAATAAATAAACAGTATGTCTATCTATGTCTCAGAAAGAAAAAAACACTAAGGTCCTGAGGCCAATTGAAACTAGCAGTAGCAGAGATGTGCACCCCAACTAGATCACCACTAACCACAGTCAACTCATTAAATAGACAGTTTCAGTTTCAGATGTCAAGTGGCATTGACAGCATTGTCACTTAAATTGCTAATGTACTTCTGTCTCTTCTTAATGCTGAAAAAAAAATAATTTTCAGAAGGTCCTCAGTTTGGCTGATGTTGCAATCAGTGCCAGTAGAAAACACTTGAGCCAGAAGCTTATTCCTCAGTGCACTGCCAAGGGTTCAAATACAAACAACTGAAGACATTTGCCTTACTTGAGATCTGTGGTCAAGCAGATGGCCAAGTGGAAAAATCATGAGGTCGTGTTGGTCTTTCTTAATTTTATTATTTTTCATTGTTTATTATTACTCTTCAAAGTTTCATGTGGCCATGTTAGTACTTCAAAGGCAGACATACATGTACAGCAGAAAACATATGCTTCTTATTTTCATTTTTATAAAACTCTTTTATTAAACCTTTTCACTGTGGGCATTAAGCACCTTTTTGTTCTTTAAGCTTTGTTCACCTGAAACCAAGAACAGTTTCTAGGTCACCCAATTGAACAGTAGTTATCTGAAAGTCCAAATCCTCACTTATTGCAAGGGTTCCTGAGCTCACTGCTGCCATCTTTGCTGCTTCACTGGCTGCGTGCCCAGATCACCACCTTAGATTTTTGCAATTCTTTCCGTTTCTTCTCAGTTCTGAGGTTACAAACTTTGACTTAAATCTGGGGAGCACCAAAGAACTATATGATAAAAAATATGAGGAGGGCTGGTAAAAATAACAAAAATTGGTGGTGATTTAACTCCATATTATCACCCTGATCACATGATCTCAATTTTTGTACCATTTATTTTTGTCTTTGTCCTTGGTTGAAATTCTGAAATCAAAACATTGATCTTTCCCTGCATTTTTTGTAATATTAATGGAATATTGCTCTATATGAAAGTTATTGTCCCCTGCGAAGCAATCATAACTCATATTTTGCCTCTGTGTAGTGCCTATAATATTGCCTCATAATATACAGTATACTGCAGCAAGAGGCATGATTGTCTTCGTAAGCTACAGTATACAGGATATTTTCTCTTTGTTCCTGTGTTAGCTTCTACTGGTCCAGATTTCAGAAAGGGATTCTGACTCCTTTAAGCATGCATAATAATCTACACTTTAAATAGTATTTGCAAATTAATTATGCTTAGGAAAAAGACTCATAAGTTATTACTATGTCACATTGTAAGTTATGGGGAAATTAGTTTTTCAATTTTGCTCTTGGGAATGAATCGCTGTAATTATTAATAACCTCTCCTCCGGGGATACAGAAAAAGAATTGTGATTTTAAAAATATGCAAACCATCTTTTTCCTATGCAACCATTTTTTTAAATTCCCAATTGCACTCAGTAAACAGACCTGTGGAAATAATGGTCTCTGCAACTCCATGTACAAAGCATTCAACTCTTGATTTTATGACCATAAATTTTGGGTTTTGGGGAATTGTAAATTAAACTCATTTAGTAATTTATTATTTCATTGCACCGGTATTTCAGAACAGTCCCTTATGAGCTTAAAGTTTTAAAATTGTTTATTTAATTTCATGTCTCAAATATCAAAGCAATAAGCAGAGCTTATCAACTGATAAAGTACAGAAAGTTTAGTGTTGGTTGATCAGCTTTCAGTGTAATCTTATAAATATCATTTCATGCCGTACTGTATATTTGTCCTTCCAGAATTTTATATTGTACCAGAAGTAGTATGCTGTACATTTATATATTTATATCCAAAAATATGAAACATTTAACAGAAATTAATGTCTATTAACTAAATCGTTCATATGTGTATTAAATAATTTAAAAAAGATATTGACCTGAATAAACAACATACACAAGCCAACATTAAAATTTCATTTTTTTTTATTACTCTGCCACACACCACATTTCCTGTCATAGGCAAACATGTTTTTAATGTTTTTTTCATACATTTATAGAGACAAGGCAGAGTAAATATGTGTATGGTTACTACGAATGCATGACACTTCTTTGTGAATTACCTTAACCCTTTCCTTTAATGATGGTAGTTTCTTTAGTGTTTTAAAGGTTACGACTGTCCAATCTCTTGGAAACAACAATGTGATTTGTTGTGCTTTAGCAACAACATTTATGCAAACATTCTTTCTTTAACTTTTACATCAGTGCTCGTGAAAGGGCTCACGAAACCTGAGCATTTTTTTAACTTTGTGGCACTTTTACAAAAGATCTATTTCATGTTGGGGGATGACCCTTCAACTGTTTGCATTAAGTACTGATATATAAAGTGTCTTCAATTTTTTTTTTGTTAGAATACTGTGCTTATCACATCCCATAGCAGGTATCTTTAAATATTTTTTAAAAGTAACTTCTGAAAGGTTTAAGTAAAAAAATACAAGCAGATACAACCATACAGTATGTGTTATTTTATTTCCACAGTGAAAAGGAATAACATAACTTAGCTTCTGTCAGTGCTCTAGTTACACTTTTTTCTGGCTTGTTCCTCTCCATCAATAGCCAGACAGCTAAGCTTCTTAACTGCTTCCAAACATAAGTTCCTTCTTTCTCTTCACATAATAGAGAATCTGCTCTCTTCTTCTGATAACAGATATTGACCAATGCAGACAGTCTCTGTGTCCTGATTTTAAAATGTCAACCAACTACCTCACTTCAAATGGAGGATATGAGATCATTCCTCACAGCTTTCTGGGGGATGTGGTTAATCTTATCTCAACCTACTGCTACTACATAATACTGTATATCCAATTTTTTGCCTGTTATTTTCATGCCTATTTTCTCTCCACACCTTCCTTTAAATGTGTTATAGAGTAGAGAATCATCTTTCCTATATTTCAGTTCCACATAGCTGTTCATTGAGCATCTTGTTGGTATAATGGCTTCAATGCGAGACTTTCTGGAAGCTGGAGTTCGAATCCTGCTCACGGCATGAGTTCTCTTGTTTGTGCGGTGGGTGGCTCTGTGGCTAAGGATCTGCACCTGTGCCTGGAAGGTTGCTGGTTTGTATCCCATGGCTGGCAGAGGAATCCTACTCCATTGGGCCCCTGAGCAAGGCCCTTAACCCCAGCTGCTCCAGGGGTGCCATATAAATGGCTGACCCTGCACTCTGACCCCAAGCTTCTCTCCCTGTCTGTGTGCCTGTGTGTGTCATGGAGAGCAAGTTGGCGTATGTGAAAAGACAGATTCCTAATACAAGGAATTGTATATGACCAATAAAGTGATCTTATCTTATAAAGACAGATGTTGATAGATATTAAAAAGGAAAACCTATTAACAAATATTTTCCCAAGGATATTCAGGATAACGAAAAATGATACGTTTTACATTGATCAAAATTGCATTTCAGAACACAGAAAGAACTGTGTTGGACTGGCATTCCATCCAGAGTTAATCCTGTCCTTGCTTCCCAGGATAGGCTCAAGCTTCCTCCATGACTCAATATTGGATAATGCAGTAAGGAAATGGATGGATGGAGCACAGAAAGTGAATTCTTTCTGTGCAGACAAGTATTATTTAGGTAATACCTTGCTTGATTGAGGCGAAGAAACACCTTTGTAACTCCTTCATGAGCACAACCAATTGTGCAAATGACTCTAGAGGCACACAATTATTTGTAACAGTTTGTATTGAGACACTTTCATCCAAAAACTAAGAGCAGAGTTCTGGGTAGGGAAATGTCAGGTGAAAATGAAAATGAAATTAATTGAAATTGCAATAATTAAAGTTTTGGGAACTGACAAAGCAATTCAGTAACAGTGGTTCTGGCAAGTTTATGTGAAATTTTATTTTATTTTTTCATGATGTTTTATCATGTTTATCAAGATGGTGTTTTTTCTAAAATAAAGTGTTATTGAGATATGTAAACTATCAAGAACGTGGACACATTTAACAATATGAATAATGACTCAAAGTAAAGACACAAAGGTGCTTTGAAGCATTTTTAATCTGGTTACATTATTTGCTTTTTTGTGCAAAAAGTAATTAAAACAAAAGCTTACAGCACCCATTAAACACTGCTGGTTTAGTAGCTGCATGTCTTTAAACTCAATGACATTCACAAATCAATGACAAAATGTGAGAAAGACTTATGTAATCTTCTACATGTTAGAAAAAAGTTTTATTATTTTATTATTACACTACAACTAACCACACCTTTCAAGGTAAAAAACCAAACTGAAGGATTTTATTGAAGGACTAGAATACAGTATGTGCTCATAAAAGGTCAATTGTAATCCTAGAACTGTATAATCTCATTTGCCACACTGGATTTGTGGTTTTTCATTGATAAATGAAGTTAGAGTCATATCCCTCACCAGGAGAAGTGAATCGATTATGAATTAAAATGTGTATGGATAAAGTGTTGTTGCCAAACATGATGGTTTTAATTTCTGGCCAACTTGTGCTGGATCTTCATGACAAGTCAACATGAAGAAATAAGGAGCCGGCACTTATTTATAGTCTGTGAAGTCTCTAGCAGCATTCCTCATACCATATGTCACTGTAAAATCATTCATTTAATTTTGGAGGTGATTCATTCAAAACATGTTTAAAACTCTGTTGGGATTTCTTCTCCACTACTGGTTTTCTCCACTGATTTCCAAGAAAAAATGCTAATTCTTTTATTCAACAATTACCATCCTGATTCTCAGTATGGTACTGTACCTAGGGAGTGGAGGCATAGTAGCAGTGCTGCTCGCTCAGTGTATGAGATCTTAAAAGGTTTCTATTGCTGTGTCGATTTGAGCTCCTGTCGTTCCTTGTTATTGAGACTGCTATTACTTATTTCCCAGAGGTTTAACTTTTGGAGCTCAGTGTCACAGAAGATACAGAGCTATTGGATCTGATCAATCTAAGTCAAATACTTAAGCAATGTATTGCTTTAATGAAAATAACCTTCCCTGGCATGGTTGATGTTATGGATAGTATTAGACTAAAGACTGGTTGAATGCAGCCATCAAATGTTGAAACCATAAAAAATCAATTACTCAGAAAATATGGGAATTTGCTGGATAACACAACACAAAGTAATATTTCTAAAGCTATTCCATAAACCAATTGCTTCATTTATTAAATTGCCAATGCACCATAGCACTACAATACACTCAATAAGTTATGTTTGTCATTGGTGTCCTGAACACAGAAAGCTGACAAACTGTCAGTGGGAGTTTAGTCTCCTAATTTCTGCCCTTAGATTTTTGTCTTTGACACTCCATGATCATTCCAATTCATTTATTAGTATTATTAATTTTCTGTATGCAAATATTGTTTAAATCACAAGGGGCAATGTATCTGAAAGAAAAAAAACATTATGCATCATCCATGTGTAAAACTTTATTAGGCTAAACAGTCTGTAAAATCCACTATGAACATTTACATAATATAAGAAGCCATAAAATAAATGGAGACAAATAAGAACATAATAAGCATTACAAATGAGAGGCCATTTGGCACATGTTTGTTTGTTTGATAGTTAAGCAGCTTAGTGACACTAAAATAAAACCACCTGTTACTGTATGAACCCCCACAATTTTGTGGATAAAGAAGCAATTTCTGTTCCCCTTTCCAAGTGATTTCCCTTTTAGAGTGTTCATTGATATAACCCTATCTTTAACCCTTAGAATCTTGTATACCTGAATCAAATGTCCTCTCAATCCTATTCTAGACTGCAGAGCCATCTGTAGATTACAGAAAAGCGGGCTTGTGATATACAGTACAGAACACAATATGTGAATAAAACATGACAGACAGTTAATGCCCACAAAGATACTGTATGTCTGATGACTGCAGGATATTCCATATTATCCCACTACTTCAGCCATATCTCACTACTGCTAAGGGTGGTAACTGTAGTCTGACTCAATCTTAGTTTTAACCCTCAGCTTACCCCAAAAACGTAATTTGCCCCTTTTACACTTTTTCAGAACACATTCACTGCTTTAACTTGTTTTGTTTGAAACATTAATTCTGTAAAATCTTAAGTATAATAAACCATTTCATATTATTGTTCCACAACACAAGACAGTACAGTATTGTAATGAGCGTTCCCGGTTCTGTGTGGGCGTGCAGAGGCAGGAAAGAGGTGATCCTGGTGTAAAAGGGAAGATAACATGGGAACAGTCCAACCCTGGGGGATTGAAGATCGCTACATCCCCCCTTAATTTCCTCAGCCCACAGGGAGTCCTCAAAATCTGGTCTGAGCAGGACCGCCGCTGGGCATACTGCGACAATGGAGGCCTTGCCTTTATCAGCTGGAACTGGGGGGTCTTCTTTCACAGAAGGAACTCTCTACAGTGTAATTGTCCTAGAAGGCATTATTTACTGAGCCTTGACAGAAAGACTACTGCACACAACAAAACTGTTTTAGTGTAAATATGAACAATGCACATTTATGTACTGTATTATACAGTATCATTTAAGCTTTGGATGCTTCTTTTGCAGAGTCACTGTATACTGTATATTGTGCATCCTATTTGTTTCTTCACATTTGCTTGCTCCAGGTTGCAGATGCAGTAAAAGTAATGAAATGAAACTATCCTATGTGCCTTCTTAATAAAATGCCACATGAAAATAAATATCTATATTCACACTACTTTGAGCTAGATTTCTCCATTGCTGTAGTAGCAAATACTTTACCTTTCTGTTTTATTTCCTTGAATTGTTTAAAGTCTTCTTTTTGTAGGATCACTGTTGCATTATGTGCTCTTCACTTTTGCTACAAGATTAAAACTGTACATACACATTTTTCAGTGAGTCAACCTAAGTATCGAATATTCATTATTTAAGTTAGATAAAATGTATCTCTAAAAGCACTGTATCAATTGTGGTTACAACTGCTTGGTAGTTCTGTTACATGTATAAACTTTATTGTGTTCATTATTTATCCACAATTACATACAGTGTACATCTTTTGACAACAGCAATGTACAGTTGATGTGTATAGCAGCCTTCTTTCCTTTTTCGAATTCTACTGTCACTCTCCCTCTCTGTTTGCTGCATATTATGTTAACTGTATAAAATTCCATAATAAGAGTAGCTGTAAGCTAACCAACCATGGATTTCATAGAATGTGATAGTATACTGATATGCAGTACCTTGGGTTCTTTGGTTCTTTTTTTAATCCTGAAGATTTTTTTAAACCCTCAAGATGAATTAAAATAAAGACTGCTTGACTTAATAATGACTCCATTGCTTTAATATATACCACATTTTTAAAAATTTATGGCGACGGAGGCCTTTTTTCGAACTGTAAGTTAAAAATAATTGAGCTGTATACAGTAGCTTCAAATGTTTGCAGAGCATTCAGATTCATGAGCACTTCTCTTTAAGGGATTCTTCTTACTTAGGGATTTCCCAGATTAATCGGTTTAAAGAGAACTGGTTTCAAATATTAAGGGATGTGCCCAATTAAAACCTTCTGCATTGCTCAATGGTGATTTGCTGTTGGTGTCTGCATTTAAATTGCTGTCCTCTAATGCACTTATGGCCTAGAACAGTTCTTATGTTAACACAAAGCTTTTTTGGCCTGGGATCTGTTCTGCTCAGTAAAAACTTCATATAAATGAACAACCAGGAGACCTTTTGTTTTCATTTTAACTTGATTTTCTGGTGCAGGTTTCATTTCTCTTCATTTATTTCCAATGGGATGCAGTAAACCAGTTCCCTGGTGTGCAGCTGCAGAAGCTTCAGGGATATTTCAGTTAGCAAGGCATTAGTACTGATTGCAGTATTGATCCCAGTACAGTGCAACTTCAAAGCCAGTCAAAATTCTGAAGTTTTAACAAGTTAACTGATTTGCAAGACCAAAAGCCAGAAATAGAAATAAAAACCAAAGCAAACCCTTTGTAAATTAAAAGGTTTCCTTTTAACTATGTTTGACTATTTGTGGGAATAATAAATTATAAGAGATTATAAGCAATAATTGCTTGATAACTGAAATAACTGTAAACAACCTGGGATGATGTGTGCGTGTAAGCAATTATTATTATTATTATTATTATTATTATTATTATTATTATTATTATTATTATTATTATTATAAATGTGATTTAACTGGAAAACTGAATTCTGGAAAATTAAGTAATATTAATGTGGCAGCTTTTTTAAAGAAAAAATTGTTCAGCACTTGCTCTTGTTGCCACAGTGCTTAGAAGAAGCCTGGGAATGTAAACACCTAGAATGCAGCTGTAGGAGGGAGAGATACACTACCTGTATTTGTGCTTGTTAATTATCAGTGTGTTGCATGTGTTCTTAAAGAATTCCCTTGAAGAACATGAAAGTGGGGACTAAATAATTTTGACTTCTAAAAACATTACATCATTAATTAATTCTCATAAACTCTTTTTACAGAGTATTCAGGGTCAAATCTGAGGTGGAGCCAGCTATCATGATCTATCCTGGAACAAATTACATACAGTAGACAAAGGTAGGATGATTAATTAATAAAAAAAAGAAGGATTTAGCTTGTAAATATAGGAGCAGACCATCTACATTGCTAATCTCAAGCAGTCTAGCACTGCACTGCTAATGTAAAACAAGTACTTAGGGGTACACCTGGATGATAAGCTGGAGTGGTCTGGTAACACGGACGCCCTGTACAAGAAAGGTCAGAGCCAACTCTATTTTCTTAGGAGGCTCAGGTCCTTTGGTGTGTGTGGAACACTGCTACACATTTTTTATGAATCAGTGGTGGCGGCGGCCATCTTCTACGCTGTTGTGTGCTGGGGAAGCAGCATCATGACAAAAGATGCAAATAGGCTCAATAAACTTATCAAGAAGGCTGGCTCTGTGTTGGGGATGAGCCTTGACCCCATGGAGGTGGTGGCTGAGAGGAGAATGCTGACCAAGCTCACAGCCATCATGAAGAACACCTCTCATCCGCTTCATGGGACTGTTACTGGGCAGCGGAGCACTTTTAGCAACAGACTGCTCCAGCTACGGTGTTCAAGGGAACGTTTCCGCGGGTCTTTCCTCCTGGCGGCTGTCAAGGTGTATAACGCTGCCCTAGGCTAGGACTGTTAGCCCTTCATTTGCCCTTCAATGGACAGCATGTTTGCTCCATTGTACTTTTTGGACAATCAGGCTGTATAAACCTATGCACATTTTGCACATATTTTATTGTTTTTACAGTGACTATGACATCACATTTTGCACACACCTATGTATTTATTTTTTATTTATTTATTTTTATTTATTTTGTTGTCTTTTGTTTTATAACTATTCTGATGTCTGTTTTTGCTTGTCTTGGGCTGGACTGCTGTAACACATCAATTTCTCTACGGGATTAATAAAGTATTATCTATCTGTCTAAAACATATTGTAATGACCGCTGGCTTTGGTACAGAATGGAACAGGCATGGGACTGAAGTAAGACACAAGATGTAAAAAGGGTTAACTTAAGTCAGTTCTGCCTGAAAATTAGACTTCTAAGCAACAGGGGTTTATGGCAGGAAAGGGGGTTAACTGATAAAGAATTCCAGATGCGAGCAAGGAACCCCCTGGGTGCATAATCTTAAACTGACCATTTGGCCAGGGTCTCTTAACGGGCCAAATACCATGACCCCCCCCCCCTACCATAACACCGAATGACGTCAGAAGCAGCAAGGAAGGACTATATAACCTAAAAGTTTGTACCAGCACATCGAACAATACTTCAGTTTTGTTGTTTCTTGCAGGAAACAAGACTTCGGCTTTATTGCTCCTTGCATGCAATAAACTCATCTGTTTTACTTCATCTCGGGATCCAGAACCTTATTCTTTCGAGAGGCTGGTCATGAAGCACATTAAGGACACCATCCCAAACACAGTGGACCCATACCAGTTTGCCTACCGGTCCAACAGATCCACAGATGACTCAATTTCCATTGCCACACACACGGCCCTATCCCATCTGGACAAAAAGAACACATACACAAGACTACTATTCATCAAGTTCAGCTCAGCTTTTAACACTATCATCCCAGAGAAACTAGTCAAGAAACTAAGTGCACTGGGTCTCAACACCACCCTCTGCAACTGGATTCGGGACTTTCTGACAGGCAGACCTCAGGCTGTCAGGCTTGGAAACCACACCTCCGGCACACTAACTCTGAACACTGGGGTCCCCCAGGGGTGTGTGCTTAGTCCATTGCTCTACTCCCTCTATACCCACGACTGTAAGGCCAAACACAACACCAACTCCATCATCAAGTTTGCCGATGACACCACAGTTGTAGGTCTGATCATAGACAATGATGAGAGGGCCTACAGGGAGGAGGTCAATCTCCTTACAACATGGTGTGATGACAACAACCTCACCCTCAACGTCAGCAAAACCAAGGAGCTGATCGTTGATTTCAGGAAACTGCAAACCGGACATGCCCCTATCCACATCAATGGGACTGAAGTGGAAAGGGTCAGTAACTTTAAATACCTTGGTGTCCATATCACCGAGGACCTCACATGGTCTCTCAACACCACCTGTCTGATCAAGAAAGCGCAACAGCGCCTGTACTTCCTAAGACGGTTGAAGAAGGCTAAGATATGTCCCCAGATCCTCACTAACTTTTACAGATGCACTACAGAAAGCACACTGAGAGGCTGCATCACAGTGTGGTATGGCAACTGCAGTGCTGCTGACCGCAAAGCCCTACAGCAGGTGGTGAAAACTGCCCAGTCCATCACTGGGGTTACCCTCCCATCTATCCAGGACATTTATGACAGACGGTGCTTGAGGAAAGCTCTAAGCATAATCAAAGACCCCACACACCCCAGCTACAGACTTTATGATCTGCTACCATCTTGAAAACAGTACTGGAGCATTCGGGCCTGGACTACCAGATTTAGAGACAGTTTTTACCCCCGCACTATCAAACTGTTAAATTTTCAGCCTCTCTCACTCTCACTCTCACCTCACCTCTCACCTATGATCTGAACCTCACAGTGCCTTCTTCCTTTCTTTCTTTCTTACCAAAAACCCAAACACACTTTGAAAATCTACCTCTACCATACATGTCAAAAGCTCACTCCCCATAATTTCTATCCCTTTATTTTATTCTGTTGATGCATATTTTTGCACATAACCTGTTACCTTTTTGTTGTTTTGCACATTGCCTGTTGTTGTTTTTTTTGCACATTGCCTGTTGTTTTTTGCACATTGCCTGTTGTTGTTTTTTTTGCACATCGTCTGTTGTTGTTTTTTTGCACACTGCCTGTTGTCTCTGTCTTTCTTTTGCTACACAATTGTATTGTTGTTGTTGTTTTTTTCTCTTTGTACTACTTATGTCCGAGAGCTAGCTAAATAGCATTTCATTATACCATATACCATGTATATGAGTGTAATGACAATAAACTTGAATTTGAACTTGAACTTGAACTTTCTGTTACAACAGGATTTAGGAAAAGGGGTTGAACAACACATTTATTAACTCAAACCAGGGAAAGGTACACACACAGGGACAGGGGTTATAGCGGTGCACCTACACTAACACACACACACGAAGGGAAGAGACTGTCTCCCAGCCACTGTCCCACTATATACAGTCCCATAGTCCCGCCCCCAGGTGCTGTTCTCAGCCCACCTTGCATGCGCATGACTAAAGCGCCCCGCGTGGTGCTACAATATGATAGGTGCAATAACATTGGTACAAAGAAAAGGGGTCTCCTGGGACATTGTGGGTTCATCTGGAACAGATAGGATCTGTCCAACCCGGTTGCACTTGAGCCAGAAAGGTACTATCGTACTATGCATATGCATGGCATAGTTGAATATTCAAACTAGGAAACTCTGGAACAGGGAGTTCACAATAGACAGTTCTGGCAGGATTGGTAAAGCCCAGGGCAATGCTAAGAATAAAGGAAACAACACATCCATACTTAGATTCTCACACCTCAATGACAAAAGCATAAGGAATAAAAACAAGGGAACTGTAATATATCCCCCCAACTGCATTTGCATATGTCAATATAAAAACAATAAATATGTGGATGGGAGATGGTTACAGGGTTGTCACAGGGTTTTATATTGTCATATGTTATAACAGACTGTTGTATTTTACTTTGACAGTATGTACAGTAGTTAAGATGTTCATATGAATTTCTACAAATGAGCATAATCTTTTTCATGTTTTCACCTATCCTTTATCGTAACTTGAAAGTCCTGCATTATATGTGGTTAACTCTATCAAAATTTCTGTATGTAGTGTGTTTCTATTGTAGCCAGCAACCATATCACTCTGCAATTCATACCTGGCAATCCACTAAAGCTAAGCAGGTGTGTGCCTGGTCAGTACCTGGATGGGAGATCTCCCAGGAAAAACTAAGGCTGCTGCTGGAAGAGGTGTTAGTGTGGCCAGCAGGTGGTGCTCACCCTTGGGTCCATGTAGGTCCTAATGCCCCAGTGTAGTGATGGGGACACTATACTGTAAACAGGCGCTGTCCTTCGGAATAGACATAAAACTGAGGTCCTGACTCTCTGTGGTCATTAAAAATCCTAGGGTATTTCTCGAAAAGAGTAGGGGTGTAACCCCGGCTTCCTGCCCATTGGACTTTACCAATCATGGCCTCCTAATGATCCCCATCTATGAATTGGCTTCATTACTCTGCTCTTCTCCCCACTAATAGCTGATGTGTCCCCACATATGGCTGCCGTCGCATCATCCAGGTGGATGCTGCACATTGGTGGTGGTGGATGGGAGACCCCATTACCTGTAAAGCTCTTTGAGTGGAGTATCCAGAAAAGCACTACAGTGCCTTGCGAAAGTATTCGGCCCCCTTGAACTTTTCAACCTTTTGCCACATTTCAGGCTTCAAACATAAAGATATAAATTTTTTATTTTATGTGAAGAATCACCAACAAGTGGGACACAATTGTGAAGTGGAACGAAATCTATTGGATTTTTGAAACTTTTTTAACTAATAAAAAAATGAAAAGTGGGGCGTGCAAAATTATTCGGCCCCCTTGCGTTAATACTTTGTAGAGCCACCTTTTGCTGCGATTACAGCTGCAAGTCGCTTGGGGTATGTCTCTATCAGTTTTGCATATCGAGAGACTGAAATTCTTGCCCATTCTTCCTTGCAAAACAGCTCGAGCTCAGTGAGGTTGGATGGAGAGCGTTTGTGAACAGCAGTTTTCAGCTCTTTCCACAGATTCTCGATTGGATTCAGGTCTGGACTTTGACTTGGCCATTCAAACACCTGGATACGTTTATTTGTGAACCATTCCTTTGTAGATTTTGCTGTATGTTTGGGATCATTGTCTTGTTGGAAGATAAATCTCCGTCCCAGTTTCAGGTCTTTTGCAGACTCCAACAGGTTTTCATCCAGAATGGTCCTGTATTTGGCTGCATCCATCTTCCCCTCAATTTTAACCATCTTCCCTGTCCCTGCTGAAGAAAAGCAGGCCCAAACCATGATGCTGCCACCACCATGTTTGACAGAGGGGATGGTGTGTTGAGGGTGATGAGCTGTGTTGCTTTTACGCCAAACATATCGTTTTGCATTGTGGCCAAAAAGTTCGATTTTGGTTTCATCTGACCAGAGCACCTTCTTCCACATGTTTGGGGTGTCTCCCAGGTGGCTTGTGGCAAACTTTAGACGAGACTTTTTATGGATATCTTTGAGAAATGGCTTTCTTCTTGCCACTCTTCCATAAAGGCCAGATTTGTGCAGTGTAAGACTGATTGTTGTCCTATGGACAGACTCTCCCACCTCAGCTGTAGTTCTCTGCAGTTCATCCAGAGTGATCATGGGCCTCTTGGCTGCATCTCTGATCAGTCTTCTCCTTGTCTGAGCTGAAAGTTTAGAGGGACGGCCAGGTCTTGGTAGATTTGCAGTGGTCTGATACTCCTTCCATTTCAAGATGATCGCTTGCACAGTGCTCCTTGGGATGTTTGAGGCTTGGGAAATCTTTTTGTATCCAAATCCGGCTTTAAACTTCTCCACAACAGTATTACGGACCTGCCTGGTGTGTTCCTTGGTCTTCATGATGCTCTCTGCGCTTTCAACAGAACCTTGAGACTATCACAGAGCAGGTGCATTTATACAGAGACTTGATTACACACAGGTGGATTCTATTTATCACCATCAGTCATTTAGGACAACATTGGATCATTCAGAGATCCTCGCTGAACTTCTGGAGTGAGTTTGCTGCACTGAAAGTAAAGGGGCCGAATAATTTTGCACGCCCCACTTTTCATTTTTTTATTAGTTAAAAAAGTTTCAAAAATCCAATAGATTTCGTTCCACTTCACAATTGTGTCCCACTTGTTGGTGATTCTTCACATAAAATAAAAAATTTATATCTTTATGTTTGAAGCCTGAAATGTGGCAAAAGGTTGAAAAGTTCAAGGGGGCCGAATACTTTCGCAAGGCACTGTATATACAGTAAGTGTAAGCAATTATTATTATAAACAAATCACAAACAATCCAAGTCTAGATTTGGTTCCCTTTTCTACAGCAAATTTTCAAATGTGTGTTCCTCTAAGCAAACACTATACTACACAGTTCAAATGACAATATTATATTCCATCCCATCTTGGAACATAGTGATACAGTTTAGAGAAGACCTCTAAAACCGCTCTTTGGTACAGAAAAGCCATTCTCAAAACAAGCCAGTTTCAAACAACGCTCTTTGGAAAATCAATGTCTTATAACAATCTGGAACGAGATCATTTGTTCCCCCATTACAATTATCTTTGTGTCCTTTATTATTTGGTTTGCCATCACTGCATAGGAGAAGAATGTTTCACTTTTTAAATACGTTTAATTGGGAAAACACCTTCCTATCTTATTAACTTATTGCAAGTCTCTGTACTATCCTATTATTTAAGATGTTGTGCTCTTATGTAATGTTATGTTACGTTTTTTATATTTCATTGCTCCTTTCTGCCACTGTTTTGTCTAATGTGCGACATTTGTATACACCTTTTGGCCAGGTTGTCGTGGTTACAAATTTTGAGGGAAATGAGTCAGGACAGAGGGATGGTGAGGATGTATACCTGTACATTAAAGATAACCTGCAAATTATAAAACACAAGTAAAAGGTTGTATACATTTTAGAATCTATATGTTTTAAACTGGAAAAAAGAAATTCTAAGGACTTAACAATAGCTGTAGGCTATAAACCTTCTTTCAGGCAGCCTAGTCTACGAAAATTAAGTACAGTCTGTAGCCAAGGTGATATTTTCCACATAAATGTATTGGAATATTATATTGGGTGTACAGAAACTGATACTACTATAGTTAAAATGGACAAGAGATTGCTTCTTAATCCGGTTTGTTAAGGCACAGACTGGGGAAGGATGAAATAACCATGGTATAACTACCTGAGATGATAGAAAAACTGGGAAATTATGACTGTTCCATCATAATTGTAGGCATATACCATACCTTAAATCCGTAAAGGCTCAGAGTCAAATCAGTTCAAGTAAGTAGCTGCATCAGCATACGGAGGCAAATTAGATTAGAGTATGAGTTCACAGGTGGAGAACTGAGAACATATGGATTCAGATTCAAAAGATGGATGATTAGAATTAAAAAATATAATGTATCAAAATATCAGTGTATCTTTTGTTGAATGATGACTTGTAATTGGATTTACTGTATCAGTGCTGCTGAATCAGAAGTTGGTTGGTCAGCTCTGGCAGTCTCCGTATTCCCTGGCGTCAGTGGACCCTTTCTAGTCTTGAGATGATTGCACAGATCATTCAGTTGTCAGATGCCAGAGTGCAGTAGCAGAAATGATCAAATCCTTTTTGACCCTACTCCCTTAATACTGCTATTTGATGGGGACACCAGGATTCTGATAAAGTACTCCAGTAAAGGTTTCAGCAATGGGGGGAGGTGGGGAGGAGACATAGAAGAAAAGAAGATCGCTCTTATTTTATTTTATAGTACTGTTTCCCCCCCAGAATGTAAGACAATAAATTGTTAAAGGCTCAGAACTAAATCAACCCAAAAGTAAGTCCAAGTCTAGGAAATATAATATATGGCCTAAATGTAATGTAATGAAGAGATGGAAAAAATCGAACTGAGTGTACCATGGACTGTGCAAAAGTGCCCAAGATTCAAATAGAGAAAAGAGTATTCTGAGCTATAGACACAACTTAAAAAGAAAGAGAGAAAAGAATATTGCAAAAGAGATAAATATTTGTTTTTTTCAGGAACCACATGTTTTCGGGAGTAGATTGATACAAAGCAAGTGGAGTGACAGAAATAGCAACAAGGGAATTAAAAAATAATATATTTGGCAGATACTGTACCAGTCAAAAGTTAATGTGGAACAGATAATGTAGCACTGTGTATGGTTGATTCAGAGCTGCAGGAACCCGAACGTGAAAATAGTCTGGATGCTTAATAACAATAATAATAACAACAACAACAATAATAATAATAATAATAAAAACATTTGGTGTATAGAGCTCATTTCATTATAGTGAATCTCAATGTGCTTGACATAGATAGTTAAAAGAGAAGTGAAATAACTTAAAAATTACTAAGAAGAAAAAAGATAGTACTGGATGTTGCTAAAAGACCACTTTTATAAGTCTTAGTTGAAACCTCTTTTCTGAGATGATCAGGAAGGCTATTTGACAAAAAAGGAGCATACAGAAGTAAGGACCTGCAGAAGATTCAATTAACCTGATCTAAAAGAGAGGTTTGAAAAAGGAGTGAAGTTTGAAAAAGAAGAAGGTCAGTGAAGTACTTGGGGCCTTTGCCTTTCACAGCCTTAAAAACCATGCCCAGTATTTTAAAATCCACTGTATCATGGACAAGGAACCAGTGGAGCTTTGATATAATAGGGGTGTTATGGTCTGACTTTGTTGCTCTGGTGAGAACACTGGCATTGCGGTTCTGGAGAAGCTGTAATTTAATTAATGAGCTTGAGGGCAGACCACAAAGGAGAGTGTTACAATATCCAAGCTGGATGAAATGAAAAATTAAGAGAACACCTTAACCTGGAGATATTTTTCAAATGAAAATATGAAGGGTCACAGATATTTTTATATTAACTGAAAAATTGAGAGATGCGTCAAACTTCACACCCAAATAAGACAGAGGGATAACATTTCGAATCAAAAATGGGACTGCAGTTACTAGTAGTGGCTGTTTTTGGATTTTTCCCGGTTTTTGTCTCTTTATCCCAGATTCTACCATAATGCGTGTAAGGTACACCTTGCCACTACTCCATCTTAAATGGAATTATATCCTACAGAAATCTGACTTTCAGCTTTGCCTGGATCCTGGTATTTTACAATCTACGAGATATATCCACTGCAGCTCTAAATGCCCTTTTCTCCCAACCTAGCGGTGTTTTGCAGTGCCTGTTTTTCAGCTCCAGGCTCCAAAAATGTCCCAACAATCCCCCTGGGATTCACACGTTGAGGCCAGCCAAATCAGCCTCATCCAACACCTAATCCGTAAACAGTGGAGTCTTATTAAATGACTTCATCTCATTACAAACAAAAAACTCAACTTTCTGTGCTTGACTGAAACCTGGAACAGACGTAATGATGTTCTCTTGTTTAACAAGCTTGTCCATACAGGTTGTGGTTTATTTGAGCAATCTCTCCCCTCTGGACATTGTGGTGGTCTAATTGTTATTTATAATCTCCTTTTCTGTGTGAGTCTGGTTACTATACAACTATTTCTTGTATATTACTTAATTTCATTACAGTGTTGAATCACTTACTGTGTGTTTGGTGGTCTATAGCATACACCTAACACTAAGCTTCAGGAATCTTTTTAAATTAGTCTGACTCACATAGATTCAGAGTTTCTTGATTCTTCTAGCTTACTGTATGTTCCTGTACAGGACCCGATACCCTTTTTAATATATGGTAATACACTTCCCCGTCTTCTATCATTCCTGTTGCTCTGGAACAGAGTGTATCCACTTATGTTGTGTTCCTCTCAATCATTTTGGTCTAGCCAGGGTTCTGTGATTCCAGTAACATCATAATTGCCTGCTAATGATATGAATGGAGGTATAAGCATTTTAAATGATCCACTATTCACAAATCTAAGCTAATACATTTTAAGCTTATGATAGATGTCTCCTTCTCAGTAATAATAAACAAATCTTATTTAGAAAATCATTACAATTTCTGTAATGCAACTTTTATGATGTTATAGAGTACATTGTTATGAATACTTCAGTGTATTGTTTTGGTCATTGTAAAATTAAATGGTGTTCTGTGGACACAAATGATTTTATGATATTCTCTCTGTTATGATTTATGTGATCCATAAAGATCAAAGACTGAACCTAATCCAAGATCAGAGATTGGAATTTAATATTACCTTTTAACAACCAAAAACATTAAGTGGATCCTTTTAATTGATTCAGAAAACAGGATTAATCATGCTTTATATGGAACATAAAACAGTCTCCATTTTCCCAGTCTAGGTGATTTAATGTATTAAAAACTTGATCTATTTCTTCTTATTGTGAAGCTTCAAGGTGTTTCAATATGCTGTACACTGCATAATATGTTATAACAGACTGTTGTATTACTTTTATTTTACTTTTATTTTACTTGTAGCCAGCAGCCATATCACTCTGCAATTCATACCTAGCAATCCACTAAAGCTAAGCAGGTGTGAGCCTGGTCAGTACCTGGATGGGAGATCTCCCAGGAAAAACTAAGGCTGCTGCTGGAAGAGATGTTAGTGTGGCCAGCAGGTGGTGCTCACCCTTGGGTCCATGTAGGTCCTAATGCCCCAGTGTAGTGATGGGGACACTATACTGTAAACAGGCGCTGTCCTTCGGATGAGACGTAAAACTGAGATCCTGACTCTCTGTGGTCATTAAAAAATCCCAGGGCGTTTCTCGAAAAGAGTAGGGGTGTACCCCGGCGTCCTGGCCAAATTTCCCATCGGCCTTTATCAATCATGGCCTCCTAATCCCTATCTATGAACTGGCTTCATTACTCTGCTCTCCTCCCCACTGATAGCTGATGTGTGGTGAGTGTTCTGGTACACTATGGCTGCTTTCGCATCACCCAGGTGGATGCTGCACATTGGTTGTGGTGGAGGGGAGTCCCCATTACCTATAAAGCGCTTTGAGTGGAATGTCCGGAAAAGTGCTATATAAGTGTAAGCAATTATTATTATTATTTATTATTATTGTATGTAGACAATATTATTAACTGTTTTCATTTGTTTTGATAGTGGATAGTTCTGGATAGTTCTCATTGGCAGTGGTTTCTGATGTACATTTGTCTCAGGGGTATGTAACTTGTAATAAATCTTTCTTAGGGCCAGATTACAGAATAAGTCAAGGAGTACTTTTATCAGCAAACAAACCTCATTCTTTATTCCCTCTGGCTCGGGGAACAGCAGTCACCTCCCAGGGGGTACTTTTGTATACATAAAATCACATCACAGGAGAGGATCTATTTTTGAATACCCTTCTCCACTTTCTTACAGATAGTTCCCAAGATATAAAGATGTGACGTCTTTTTACTATAGAGAAATTTACTCAGAAGATACAATGAATGAATACTCCTATTGAGACTCTTTTTTTCAGTTATAAGAAGTAGGGGACTGATAATCTGTAATTATATTGGTCTCCCTGAGGTTGTTTTTTTTTCTTTTTTTTTAAATCAGGCAGCATTTTCAACTCAATATAAGGAGTTTTGATGTGCTTCTGTGCGCCTGTTGTATTTTTTAGTAAATTCTCTGCCTTATCTTTTCAACACTTATGCCCATGGACACATAGGGTGACAGCCTTTCAATAAATACATGAATCTGAGCACCACCCAAATCATATTGATTGCTTGATTTTTTTAAACTTTCATTTTTAATTGTTCCTAAGCATTTTCATTTTTTATAATTATGTAGCAGGCGACACATCCTGTTACCCTATAAAAACTGGGACAAGAACTGCAAGCTGGAGGTCAGAAATTTCCCCATAGAAAAAAAAAATCATTAAGAAATCTCTTTATATTCTTCATTCTGTTATATATTTAATTTGAGGCATTTTGAGACTCATATTGTCTTAACTTATTCAACATGATGATGCATTAGTAGCCCAGGGGGCCAAATATCACACTTACTACTGTTGGATATGTTAAAAACAATCTTTTTAAATGTCTGACATTAGAATTTTATAAGTCATTTATAGAAAGAACAAGGTACTGAATGCATATTGTATGGAATCACCCCTAAGGCCAAAGTGCTAAATTGGCTTTTTTACCCATTTTCCTGAAAAGCTAAAACTTTGCTAAATAAATTTTCCCACATATAATCCCTGGAACCTGTCTTGCATGCTTTAGCCTTGTCCTTTTGTGAAATACAGACAGCCTTAATCGAAACCCAATTTCAGCAGCATTCCAGTATGACTGTCTATCTACCATCTAGCTAAAGGTAAAACATATTTTATGACTGGCGGTCAACATCCCTTCTACAGGATTTGCATCAAGAATCAAATCAGCAGACTTGGACAGGTTTAAAATTGGATTAATTAACACTAAATTAACTGCTTTAACCAAAAATAGAAAGAGTCCCAAGATTTTTTTTCATTTACCAAAACGATTGGGATTTTCAAGGCCTATCATAAAGCATTATTATTAACACTTCATTTGAATGTTTCAAGCACAATGTCTAAATAATACCTTCATAATTGCTACACAAGACTGTATAATAATATGCATAATGCTTTCTAGGGATATGCATAAATGACATAGCATGTGCATAAGAGATCATGACATTTGTTTTAACAATGTTTATAGCACCTTGTACTACACATGTGACAAGCATAAAAGAACATAATCAACATTGTTATAACACTATGTTATGACATATGTGACGTAGCTCTGCATGTCATCGCACATGGGTAATTGTGGACTTGTGCAACCCTTTCTTTGGAACTCTTGGAACATAAGGTCCTCATAGTATGAACCGACTTACTTACATTTCTCTTTTGATTCCTCCTTGTGGAATGTGGACACTTTCCCCTACACCATACAATACATATAATGGTGTCCTTTGGTACCCTATTCCAACTCTAGTGTCAATATGACTGTTTCTGAAAATGGTACCTTCTCCAACATTTCTGAAAGAGTCATAGACGGTATAACAGAAATTGCTCAAATCATTATATAAGACAGTTTGCACATTCCAGCAATGTTAGATTCTTGCACTGCTTTTTGTCAATTTGGCCAGCACTGAACTAATTCTGTCAGTATTGGCTTAACTTTTAGTGTTAAAAAACCTTGCCAATCTTGTCATCCACCAATCACTGAAATGGGAGGATAATTCCAGCCTCATTATGAAGAAAATTCCATACTCCAAACAAAAATTTGGAGTTAATCAGGAAGCAATAACACACAATGGCAATACAATATTGAATTTAAATATCACATAGAGTTGCAACAAGTTATTGGCCAGATTTCAATGTACCTCCTCAGTAGATTTTCTGCAATTTAAATGATATAGGATTTGGCTGTAAAAATCACTGTTCTAAAATTATGCAGCAATGTTGTCACAGGAAAACAATTTTTTTCCAATAAAAGGAAAAAATGACACATTTCTAATGAAGTCAAATCTTTTATTGAAACACACAATGAATACAATAAACCATCTCTTAAGATGCTAAAATACAAATTGCTGTGCCATTGTATATTACAATTAAAAAGCAACCCAACCAACTACAGTAGGTATTATACCGCATGAAAATTGATGCAATGGGAATAAAAAGTGCAAAAAGGCAAATTTTCATTGAACTGTACAATTGGTTTAAATTAAAAAAAATATATATTAAAAAGTTTAAATTAAAAAACAGAATGGCTATTTTTTAAGAACAAGTGAATTACATTTGTCTGAACCTTCTGATATTGTGGAAGAACCTTCCTAATATTCCATTGGAGTGTTTTTGTCCTAACTAGTAATTCCATTCTTCTTCAGATGATGGCTCAACAACTTTTTTTTTAGATTTCCACAGTGCTATGTTTTACTTTCTGTTACATAACTCTGTATGTCACATAACATAGAGTGAATGTCACGCATGTTGTGCCAAGCACTATAAACAAGACTAAAACAAATGTCATAACCTCTTGTGACAGGTGATTAGAATGTCTTGTAGCAGTTATGAAGGGATTATGACATTCAAATAAAGCATTACTGAATTCTTCATATTTACTTTATTAAATCATACTGTACAGTACCCAACAGGAACTTTTCCTCAACCTTACAGTATGTAATCGTAACTAATACAATATGAAACTTCACAAGCCATGTTGTGATCTGTTCACAATGTCTGTTTCTAAGTGTTTGCAGCAAAAATGATGACAAGACATACTGTAACGTGTCACAAGGAGGAAGTCTAATGCTCAAGCTTAGAGCACTGAAACAAGGCACAGATCCACTACCTTCCAATTTGTGTGCTCTAAAAACACCATTCAAAAAAGGAACTTCTGTTTTGTCCCCCATGAAATGTAAAATAACAAATGAATCATGGAAGCTGGACACTTCAAAGTTTCTAAGGTTGTGCAAAGACAAACCTTTAAATATGAAACTTGATAACATCAAAGCTGAGGAAACATTAATTTACTCTGAGAATGCTGTTTTTAATAGCATTCATTGCTCAATGACTACAGATGGTGATGATCAGCCCCATATTGATGGCCAGGACACACTGAAGATGGTTGCCATGCACACTGATGAATGTGTCATAGCCAGTGGAAAGCACTCATCTGTAGACATATGTATTTTTCTTAAATCCTTTAGTGACAGGCTATTTGAGCATCATAAAGAGTGCATGACTAAATGATTGTCCTTTTATCACTTGATTGAAATCGATTCATTCTTAAGATAAGATAAAGCTGTACTGATACTGTACTTGTATAATATAGTAACACATTCTGGCAAATGCAGGAACAATCAAGCATCATTAAATGGTTACATATTTTAACATGACTACAAGATTTGATATGCATGACTGAAGTTTTAGCTACACCCACTTTCAGTGACTAAAACAATAAGTGGGTTTTGCCTATACTGTCCTCACTCAGTGTATTAGTCATAATGCTAATGAAGTGCACTAAGTAGCAATATAATGTATATGTACATATGTATATTTAAGCCTTTCTTACTCTGTACTTTTAAAAGAGCTGACTAAGTACAGACCAAACATGCACTTAGAAACCTAATGGATATTTTTTTGTGGAGGATTTAATGGAATCTTGCATTCAATTAAAATTTACATTAGAAATTCTGCTGATAAAAAATGCTATCACCTGCCCATTACATCTATATAAAGCAGCTAAAAACAGATAACACTTAATAAATACCATGAATCAGGTATTGAATTTCAACATAACTCTAACACACTTCATTTTATGTAACAGTTTTTACTAGAGCTTACTTTACACTAAGTCCTGTTGTATTACTTTGTACTGAAACCATTTTATGTGACTCAACATGGCAAGGTAACTTACATAAATATGTTACTCTGAAAAAAATGTATTTTATGTAAATATATTGATCTAATCTTCAAATAATAGATATTTAAGAAAAAAGAAATACAAATACAAAGTGCTCATGCACAGCACATAATATTTATATTACTGATCTAGTCATTACATTTTATGCTCTTCCAAGTGATCAAAGAGTTTTATACCTTTTTCTTATACTCATTGATTGTATCCCTCTGATAGAAAGGTGAATTATTATCTTCATGCAGTGAAAACTGACAGTCTCAAAGCATGCTGGTGGCATTTTAATATTCTGGTTGTATACCTTTCTGTAGTATTATCAATAAAATATATTACTGTAATAAGAAAAATCAAAAGTCTTGCTCTCATACTTGAATGATTCCATATCTTTCCTGAATCAATTTCCCTTCCTGGCAGTTAATTGCTGACATTATACTGTACAGTACATGTCATAATAAATGAGCAAGTACTGTATGCCTTCATTTCATTTCAAACTGTGAGTCCAGGGCTACATACAGCATACAACTCTAGGAGTACAGTGCTACCAGATAAACAGTATGCTCTCAATTGCTTTTAAGCAAGCATGTTGAGTGAAATTTAAAAATAGCCTGGACTCCACTGCCTTTCCAGAGTTTTTTCATTCCAAACCACCAATGCATTATAACAAGAAACCCAGACATTTTTACACCTCTTATAACATGCATTTACTCCTTCTCTTATTTCCTAACATATTAGTGTATGAACGACACATTGTCTTCTGCTCATCACAGTTAAGTAAAATGATATGTGGTGGAGGCAAGATGAACGTACTAAAAATATAAATGAAAAAATTAAATGAGCTACAAAAGTGTCTTGGGTCCCTCTTCCTGCGGAAGTGGCACTAGTCACCCATAGTCTAATTGAAACTGCAATTGTTCTCACGGCTAAAATATTCATGGGATGTTTATTCAGCCACCATATTCATTAAACATGGGTAGACAAAGATTTTGTATTATTTTTCTTCATACCCTGATATTGTAGAACCTTTGACTAGCTGTGCTGCATAGCATTTTAACTCATGCTTAATTCATTACTGCATTCGAAAACCCAATTAACTTCTCAAATGATATTGCCTTCAGATACCCAACTGATCATAAGCAACTTCAGTCATTTACTAGCACAGTACCAGCTGCAGTGGAACTGTAATTACCAGTATAACCCAGTTATTTAAAGATTTTAAATTCCCCTTTACATACATTTAAAAACATTCACAGAAATACTTATTGCTTTTGAAAGCTAACTCATCAATATGTAGGCTGTGTTCACATGCCTAAACTAACATTTTCCTAGCTATTGTGTTACAGGCTTCATTCAAGATTCACAATGTTGCAAGGCATACAGATAACAGTTATGGCTTTTCATGCGGTGAATGTGGCAATATCTTGAACATGACTGTAAATGTAAATGTGATTATCGCACCCTTGGGGCATTAGTCGGTCAAAATTTGAATTTGTACAAGCTGGTATAATCAAGATTAATCACACTCATAATTGAAGAGTGCTGCTAAATTATTGAAAAATTAGCAATATGATGCAGCAGTCAGTGATACAACCTATTCATTATTAGAGTTTTGTTAACTTTTGTTTATCACTACATAACTCAGTATGAGTAAAACATTTTTTTTTTACATTTTCTTCCAGTGACATTTCTGTTAATCGAATTTTGGAAGGCATAAGGTCCAGGAGACTATCCTTTGTGAAGAAGATTCAAGGTGACTCTTAACAGACACGATTAGAATATTTTTCCATCTATCCAAAATTTTATAAATATAAGCCAAAACTAGTAGTTATTAAAATATATTTTAAGTATTGTCAATATAACATGTAGCTTCATGTTTAAACAGACAAAACATTGTCTGTTCAAATGTTCAAATCACAGTTATGCCAGCTTTTAAAGGTATTTTAGAATTTTAAACCCTGAAAGCCTTAGTCAGAAACTATAACTTTCTGCAATGCAATGGAACATCTGCAGTGTGGTTCAGATAACAGAGTGAAGGATTTAAAAAAAACATAATGAAGATGCTTTTAGGAATCTAAAAAATAACTTTTATTGCAGAACAACGTAATTCTTACTGTACAGTATATATCTTAGTAGGTGTTGTTTTAGGTTTGCTGTTAAGAAGGCATTGGATCCAAAACAAACCATTATCACATATATTTTGAAGTCCCTGAGTGAAAAAAGTCAAATTTCCATGGGTTCCTTCACAAGTTGCAATCACTTACCTTTGGATTGCGGTTATATTTGGAGTTGAAAAGGCTGCAGAGTTGTCATCAACTAATGTGAGTCCCTGCAAGAACCCTTAAATATTGAAACAAGAACTAAATAAATTATTTCCTTGAAATTCAGTTCACAATTAATTATTACCTAGTATTTTAAAAAAAGTTTTATTTGTAAAACCAGCTTAATGTGAATAATGCCTTCTTCTTAAAACGTATAGTTTTGAGCAGTTTAAATGGAGCCTCTGGATAAAGGCATTATCTTTAATTATACTTCATTACTCATTTCTATCTTTTAGTCATTGCTAAGTAGCTTTAATGATAAAAGATTATAGTGCCTGAATTTTGTGCACTTCAATTAATGTTCTTGATTAATAATAAATCTGCCTACCTATTAATGCAGCAGATTTTAGTCATTATGGATCCCAGTTTTACAGTTATTTATTATTCTTAATTATAATAATTATAATACTGTAGATACCAGTTCCTGTACAGTAGAAATAATTCATTCTTACTTTGCAAAAAATATGTTTTGCAGGTAAATGGCAAAACTAACATGTACTTGAGGGAAAACTTTAGATTTTGAAAACCTTTAAAAGCAACTTTTAAAATTGATTTTTTAAATTCACACAATGAATTGTATCAGAAATAAAGTTGTGACCTTTTTCACGTAAGACATGCATATAGAGGATCAATGTAAAGTTTTGCTTTTGATTCAATATAAAAAGAAATATTTCTGTTACATATTTCATATATACTGTAGTAAATATTTCTGTTTCTTATCCAAAATATCTGAACTTCACTAGATGCACAGACAGGATCAAGAGTATGTGATTGTGAGACCTTAGGACGGTGAAGTCATCATTTACATGATACTGTACAAGAACATCCTGTATGCAGCTCACAATAATTTGGGGATGTATTTCTCTTCACCATACAACTTAGCACATGCATGATTACAAAAAAAACATTTTATGCATGCATTAGACAGTTCATTAACAATAGCCTGTAACAGTGATGTTAAAAACACAGGAACCCTCCTCTCCTGATGTCTTCCAAATCTTCCTGGTGCTGTCTGTTATTTGCATTCTGATGATGTGAGTAGTATTAGGTAACGAACCTCATGTCCAGAGCCTTTCATTCTGTTTTCCAGTGTCAACATTGTCCTGTTGCAGTTTCAACCTCTTGACTTCTGATTCTGAGCTCTGAACTAAAGCGATGCTGGTTCTATGCAGACTTGTTTTAAAGTTAATTAGTTGGTCAGTTTATTTTGATTAGCAAACTGAAAAAACCAAGCACATGTCAGCATTTTATACCTACAGAACCCTAAATGGCCATTTTTCTTAGTGAAAACATTACTGTGCATTACATATGACTTCATAAAACTGGACTCTACAACAAGATATTGGTTCACTTGAGTAAATGCAAATATTCTGAGATTTGAATATTATGTAATACACAATTTGTCTTATACTGTGAACCATGAATACTGTGAGCAATATACTTAAAGATAATTTATATTTCCTTCTGACCTTAGGATAGCTTTCAAATACTATCACAGTGCATTAACATCCACATGTGCAATTTTCTGAGGAAATAGAAGAGACAAGTGCCCTCTTCAAGGTTTCCAGGATGAGAAAAATATCCTTTTCACTTTTCAGTTCTTCTTGTCTTTAAAATGTACTTGTCATGTCACAAGTGTGACACGGAATGGCAGTAAGGTAAGAGCCACTTGTCCAGGGTGATTTGAAGAGCAGTCTCATAAAATGATCTGAGTGTGAGAGAAAATTACTGAGGAGTAGAAATGTTGCTTTCCCTTTCCTGTTTGTAATGCCTATGCTATCAATACAAAATGTTCCTTGGGGGAACATTACAGTGGTGTGAAAAAGTAAGTACACACCATGAAAAGCTTTGTCTTTTTTTACATTTGTGGACAAAAGGATTTTTAATTATCATTTCAACAATACTGATAGATAAAGGTGATCTAATTTTTAAAAATAACATTGCAAAATCACATTTTGCACTCATTTGTACTATTTAAATCAACAGAAATGCACTTTCCTTGTGCGGAAAAAGTTAGTATGCCCCTACCTTTATGAGTGCATCAAATGCCTAAAATTAGAATCAGGTGCACCAAAACAGGTGCAAATGAATAGAACATCAGTAGGGAGTAACTTGGAGGGAACTGCCTTATATAAAGCTCAGAAACCTGTGGTCTGGTTCGGTCTTAGCAATTGAGGTGTGTGGCTACATCATGCCAAGATCAAAAGAGCTCTCTGAGGTCCTCAGAAGAAAGATTGTTGGTGTACTTATTTTTTCCACAGCAGACAATTGCATTTCTGACTTTTTTAAATGATTGCAAAGAATATTTTTTATTGTTATTTGTTAAATAAGATCACCTTTATCTATCAATATTGCTCAAATGAAGATCAAATATCCATACATACAACTATGTTTTAAAGAACACACACCTTTTCATGGGGTGTACTTACTTTTTCACAGCACTGTATATTCCAAGCATCAAAATAATTATTATATTTTTTGTTAATTTTAATATTTTACTTATGTTAAATGTCATCATTTTGAATCAATGATCATTTTTGAATCAATGATCATTCTTTTGACCTTTCCTTACAGTACATATGTGTTTCTTTTGCATACAGAGAAAACATTTGTGAAACCCCCAAATAATTATGGGAATTACAAATTCTTACCATGATATCCTTGTTTAATTTCTTAAAATGATGTTGATCATTTCACTATTTTAGATGTAACGGTTGTGTGAAATAGAAAAAAAACAATACAAATCACTGCATGTAAAAAAAAAACTGAACTCCTAATTTACTTAGTATATTTAAGAGGGTAATTAGTAATTGGCTAAGCACCCAAACTCTGCCTTCCAACAGATCCTGATTGTCAAGCATGACGGTCATGATGGGTGTGGCATGGTTTGGGGTTTGCTTCCTGTCTCAGGTTTTGGGCAGCTATTGACAGAACCATGAATTTGGTATTGAATCTGCAAATTCTGTAGAAGAATGTCAGGTCATCCATTCATCAGCTGAAGCTGAGCCATAAGTGGGTCATGCAGCAAGACAATGATCTTAAACTTAGAAAAACATTTTAGATTGGGCACAGGGGATAAATTGATTTAACCTACTGAATGCCAAGCCCGATGACTTGATTATCAAGAGAACAGAGCCTTTGTGCTATTGATATGTTGGAAGCTTGAATAAGTCAGCACACTGTCAATCTCCATCCATGGTGTCCACAGCAGGCGATTTCTATCCTGGCAAGATGTTCCAGCCAAATACAATCTGTCAATGATAGGTCATGAACTGGGAGACCATGAGTCACAATTGATGGGGAGAACCTAGTGTGATGGTCTTGGCACAATTAGTCTGTACAAAACTCTTGTGATTAATGCACTGAGCTGTATTGATCAGGTCCTGGGATGTCACTTTCTTTCCTTCCTGCAGGTTTGTTCACATTGTGCTACTGGTGTAACAATGGTTTCCTTGTTGGATAATGTGAAATTTAAGCCATGGATGCCCTACTGGATGACCCTGAACCTTATTGAACATCTGTAGGATGACTGATATTTAGAGTTAAGGTAACAGGCATATGGTTGTCCAGGCTCTGTGAGAATAATACATTGCATATATTACTCCAATCAACAGAATGATTTCACCTTTCATGTCTGTTCAACAAGAAGTATACCAGATGTTAAAAGATTTCCTTGTGATAACTTTACTTTTTTGCATTTTAATATAATGATCATGGGCAGTATACTATTGCGGGTTTTGTAGGTTTGATGCAAATGTGTTTTGCACAGTTGGTTAGATACAATGGACATTATGTAAGTATTTATTCAGTTGTCTTTGTTCCTTGAGGCAAGAAAACATGGACAAAGAACAAAGAGTAATTTAGTCTTTGATTGAACCCTTGTTGAATATGACACATGTTCCTTCCTTAGCTCTATAATGCTTACTGTATGTCTTGATAATAGGATGAAGAATTATGTATTTTCCATTTCTGTAGAAGGCAGAGATTTGGGATTCATCAAAATGTAAATATCTGTATAATAATAATGAAATATTGTGTAATGTATTGTAGATAAACACTGGTGATGTTTAAGTACATTGAGAATAAAGAAATCATGTGTTGTGTAATGCTCCATATTTCCTGACTACAGGGTGTGAAATTACTAAACTTTATAATTTGTTTGCATAGCAAGCTGGTGTCAGGACTTGACTTTGATTTTATTTATTACTCCTTATTTTAGGCAATATACACAGTATATAATACAGTTTTGTGAAATAATTATTGTCCAGGAGTTACTAAAAATAACTTATTCACTATGTCAAGGATTAACAACACTAATGATGATCCATTACTGATTCATGGAGTTTATGTAAGGCAGCACTAGTGATACATGGAGCAGAAGTTAGGCAGCAATAATGACGTAGGCTTGTCAGTCTGATTCATTCAGCCTTGAGCCAATATTTAGGAGAACTAGTGTTATAGGAACTTGTCAGATTGATTCAACCAAGTCAAAGTTAGGCAGCAATAATGATGCAGTCTTTGTCAGACTGATTCACCAAGTTTAGATTAGACAGCACTAGTGTTGCAGGCTTTGTCACTCTGATTCACTGAGAAAGTTAGGGAGCAATAATGATGTGGGCTCTGTCAGTCTGATTCACTGAGTCCAGTTTAGGCAGTAATAAAGATGCAGGCTCTAAGTCTCATTCACTCTGTCAATGTTAAGCTGCTCTAGTGATGCAGGCTTTCACTTTCACAAATTTACTATATCTACACGGGGCATCTCTAGAACAGAAGCAACTTTGCATGGATCATGATCTCTTGTCACCAGACGTTTTTTGGTCTTTATGAAACCTTAGCATCCAAAGGTAAACAAACGGCCAAAATGCTGATGTTTTCCTACACTGTACATGTACATGTTGTACCAGGGTGCTGACATATACTGGATAGCGCAAATGGAGGAATGGCTTTTAAGGGAATAAAATTGTTAAGTGGTGAGAGGCTTAGCATCTGGCAGCAGACTTCAAGTCATCATCTCTAGTAGGTCTGTAATTGGTGTACAACTGCACGGGCTCATGACTGGAACAGGACTATTGTGACGTTTTTCACTGTATTCCAGCATTTGTTGTGCACTCTGGTATTTCTGGCATACTGTATCTAAAGAGACTTCTCGCAGGAGATTGCCTAAAACATCATGTATTGTGGGTAAAACCTCTAGTTTCATCACCATATGTTGAATATGCACCATATACAAATATTATGGAGCATAAGTTCTTTTAGGGGGACGTGTCTCAGGCAAAAAAATAAAAGTGTGAAGCAATAACATCTCAAAGTGGATTCCACCACTCAGAAGCCTTGGAGCCCTCCAAGATAAACTGAGATTACTTTATCTTCCAACCACGCACTTAGTTCTTAGCTAGTATGTACTGTACTGCTTAGTTTTGAAGAAATTATTAAATCATTTTGGATTATGAAGGGTAATATTGTCTAAGAACCAACTGATGGAAGAATTATAGTGTCTGAATAGCTTTGTACAAGGGAAGACAGACCCTCACTGGAATGTCTGCTGCAGTACACATCGAGAAAAGTGAATCAAAGAAAGAATTAACAAAATACATGATTCAGCCAACAGAACAAATTAATAATATACATATTGAAGCAATTTACATACCATTAAAGAAGCCTCTTAAGAACCTCTTGTGTAAGGTCTCACATTTACCAGCAACATAAAACGCCTAAGCTTCTAAGCTGAAGACTGCAAGCTGCTGCCTTCTACAGATATACAGACAAGACAGGCCTTTTGATTATGAAGGACTACATGTTTCTGATATGTTACAGAAAGATTAGCTGCATTATGAACATGTAAGAAAGATCATGGAGTCGTAATAATATAATTCAAAGTAAATGAATAATGTTGCAGCTTTCCTCATTCATCAAACATGACTTGACAATTTGAATATGAAAACACTGCCAACAACTTATGAAATCATATTTAATTGAAGTTTATTTTTTACTCTCTGTACACACCATTGTAGAAAATTTGCAAAATACTGTACACTTTTGAAACTTAGGCCTATGCTCTTATCTACTTTAATGTTAAATGGTAGTATTAGGAATAATTAATCCAAGTGTAAAGCAAAGTTCAATCATCAGAGTCAATATGATAAGGCACTATGTTAATAATTTCATAACAACATGCAAATCCTGTGCATTGTCTCTCAGAGGACTTACTGTGGAATGCTAGAAACATGCTAATGAAGAGCTGCAAAGACTAATTAGCTAAAAAATACACTTAAAAAAATAAACATTAAAATAATATATCTAATGTCCTCAAGAAAAGAGTGGCAAAATACAATACCAAAAAACCTACAACTTTCCATAACAGTGATGTACACTGCAAGCTGTCAGATTTTAAGAGAACAATTCTGATGCTAAATTGGCCATTTTCCTCTTTTCATCAGTATTTCTTTCACATTTAGAATCTGAGTACAGACAAATGGGTGTAGTCAATTGATCTTAATGATGCCCAATGGCAGTGAACTGGAGAAAAGCCAGGTGGTGAGACAAAACCCTCCATTTCAATAATTGAATCCTTGTTTTACATGACAGATTTCACCAATGTGGGCTTGATGTAAAGTTTAATAGGCAAGCCAAGAGCATCTGCATGTGCTGCAGGATAAGACTGATAAGCTGAGTATATTAAGGCAGTAAAGGGCAAGTCATGAAAGTGTCTGCAGTTAATAAATTGTAATCAGTTGAATACCACATTTATGAAAATGCTGTCTAAGCAATGTTCATTACAACTTTTAAATTATATCATCTCATGAAATAAAAACAGTTTTCAAAGGGATCTGCCAGCAGCCATATCACCCTGCAACTCACAACTGGCAGCCCAATGAAGCTAAGCTACTGTAAGTACCTGGATGGGAGACCTCCTGGGAAACACTAAGGTTGCTGCTGGAAGAGGTGTTAGTGGGGGAGCTCACCCTGCGGTCTATGTAGGTCCTAATGCCCCATTATAGTGACAAGGACACTATACCGTAAAAAGGCGCTGTTCTTCGGATGAGATGTAAAACTGAGGTCCTGACTCTCTGTGGTCATTAAAATCCCCGGGAGGTTTAACCCCTGCTCCTGGCAAAATTTCCCATGGGGCCTTATCATCATGGCCTCCTAATAATCCCCATCTATGAACTGACTTCATTACTCTGTTCTCCTCCCCACTAATAGCTGATGTGCACTATGGCTGCTGTCACATCATCCAGGTGGATGCTGCACATTGGTGGTGGTGGAGGAGATCCCCATTACCTGTAGAGCACTTTGAGTGGAGTGTCCAGAAATGCACTATATAAGTGTAAACAATTATCAATCTATCTATAAATTATTATTGAATGACACTATAGATCTAGAAAATCTACAGGGGGAGAATATGATCAAGTAAATTTATTTTCAATTTAGAAGCATAAATATCTACAAGAGAATGTTTTCATTCGGTTATATGCATACAAAAGGATGCAAATGAAAGAAAGCCACTTGGCCCATATTGTTCTTTTATTGGTTTAGTAGCTACATTTAAACTATCTGACTGAGAAGTCTAAGTTAAGTCTTTCCTTCTCTGCGTCCTACATGAATTTCCTTTTAATTTATAACAGTGACTCCTTGGTCTTTCTTTCACTAATATGAAGTAGTCCCCTGAGATGAACCTATCTATATTCCTTAGGACCTCATATACCTGAATTAAATTTAAATTAAATTCCTCTCAATCTCCTTTCTTATAAAGATTATTTGACTCCTTAACCCGTCTATGTATGATAATCCTTTTAGTGGGAAACATGCTGCTTTATATGAAATTATGTGTTGTTGTTACCAAAACTGAAGACAATTCTAATTGAGGAAGGTTTTACTATTGAAATATACTGTAAAGCTTTAACATAAATTCCCTGGATTTAAATTCGTATTTCTGTTCTTTATCCAAACATTCTGCTAACATTTTTTGTTTATCCACATTATTTTGATGATGACATAGTGTAGAAAAATCTGCAAATAGTGCCCTCTAAAATTATTGGGACAAAAAACTAAAATTAGTGTTTCCCTGTTGTATACACAAGACATTGAAATTCACATAAAACAAATTGTTCTGAGTCAGAGTTCAGAAGGCCACTTTTTATTTTTAGGATATATTTTACAAACACAACTTTTCAACCATAAGTATTGGGACGCTTAAAGCAAATTAAAGAAGTGATAAAGCCAATATTTTGTTCCTTGCAATTACTGCATCAACCCTCAATCCCATTGACATCACCAAACTCTTGCTGCTTGTTAGTTGGGCTTTTATGCCTTCAGTTTCCTTTTGAACAAATGAAATGCTTGCTCAATTGAATTCAGATGTGATGATTGACTTGGCCAGTTTAAAATGTTCTACTTTTTCTGTCTGATGAACTCGGGGTCATTGTCCAGCTGCCACCCAATAAGTCTGGTGTCATTTTTTTCTTACATTTGCAGACAATATCTGTTTGTACTGTATATCTCTGAATTCATCCTACTGCTGCTATCTTCAGTTAAGTCATCAATAAAAACCATTGAACCTGTTCTGGATGCAGCCATACATGCCCAGACCATGATAGTCCCTCCACCATGCTGTGGTATGCTTATTGTCATTGGCTGTTCCTGTTTTTCTCCATACTTTAGCCTTTCTATCACTGTGACAGATGTTTACTTTGGTCTCATCTGTCCCTAAAACCCTGGTCCTGAACTCCTGTGACTCATCTCTGTATTTTTTTTGCAAGTTCTAATCAAGCCATTCTGTTCTTGCTGCTGATGAGGGGCTTACACCTCGCAGTACAGCCTCTGAATTTTTCTTGGTGAAGCGTTCTGCAGATTGTGGATACTCAAGATTTGCACCCCCAATCTGGAGATTATTTTTGATTTCACTATTGGGGTTTGTCTTTACACTTAAAATATTTTTCATTTGTCTTATTTTGTACATCTTACCAATATCAAAATGGCTTTCTTTTCTGTCATAGCGAGTTCTCTGGTCTTCATGTTGGTTTTTGCCGACTAATTCAAGTGAAAGACTTCAGAAGAGTTTCAAAAGACCTCAACCGTGCCTAGATCTTCAAAACCCTTTTGTGTGTGTGAAATGTATGCAACATGTAATACGTGGACAATTAGAAACACCTGTAAACCTGTTTGTCCCAATACTTATGTTCATGTAAAATGTGGGGGGTTGAACAAAAAAAGTGTTATTGTATAATGGTAAAACATTTTGCATAAAAATATCCATAGGTAAAAGGTAATATTCTCTGCTGTTGTCTCATATTCATATTGTGATTTGAAAACGAAACTTCCTGAGCATATAGCTGTAATGAGTCAACTTGAACTCTTGTCCCAATACTTTTGGAGGGCACTGTACACACTGAGATATCTTTCATGCCAAGCTTCCTGGAGCTCTGAATCACCAATGTGATATATGGTGTATGTTCCTAATCCCAGTGTGGATCACTTCACACATACAGAAGTTAAATTTCATTTGTTATGCATCTGGCCAATTCATGATTGTGAATGTCTTTCTGTAATTTCTTTGTTTCTGCATTTACTAATCACACTATACAGTATTTGTCTCATCTGCAGCTTGAAATAGTTTCATAACTATACCATGATCTAAATTGTTGATAAAGAGCTGGAAGAGCAACAGGCCAAGAACAACTCCCTGCCTGTATCTGCCCAATTAGATGTAGAAAATCAACCATTACAAGGGACCTTATTAAAAGATTTATAATTTATGTCATGCCAGCAAGTGAAATTCCATTGGTGCACGCAACCGTAATACATCCGTCTCCAGGCAACCACCCACTTAACCTGTTGATCCATCAGTTGCCATAGTAACGAGGTCAAGATGGAGATTGAAACCACCGCAATATAATAAATCTGTTAATTATCTGGTCCACCATCGGATATATAAACCTCATGAAGACGGGACCCCTCACTCTGTCATAGTGCATCACTTGAGTTTTCACAAGTGCAGCTGTCTCTCCAAGCTTGTTTCTGCCTAGGTTTTGACTTCTTGCTCCGTTCTTCGAATCTAATTGTCCCATAGTTCCTGATTGCTTCTCTGTGCTTGACCTTACTTGGCCGACTACAGTTTTTGGACTGTTTTTTCGGGTACCAAACTTGGCATGCTTCTGAGATGACACTTGGAATCTCCCTAAATTTTGTTTACCCATATTCACGGGCACTACTGCTCGTCTTTCTCCCAGACTACGTTTACTTCCGATTTGTCTGTGTGAACACCATTTCATCAACTCCTTGTCTGCAATCAGATTCAGCCACCCACCTTTTAATCCAGACCATTGCTCTTCTGCAGATGAGTGCAACAATGCTATACTATCCTTGTTGCTTGTTCAAAGAATACTTGCAAATACCACATGCTTGCTACATACTTGTAAATACTGTAAATACCACATTCTGTGGAACTTTGTTTTAAATAATTATCTTGTAAAGGTATTTCTTTAAAATACCCATTTATAAATATAAATGAACATTTAACAAGGAGATATTTTTTCTACTGGTAGACTCAATAGTCACTTAACGTTGTTTCTAAAAAACGTTCATGTGAAAGACAATATTGTGCCCAATGTGGAGGACAGCATATAGTGTTAGATCACACCTGGGGACCTTTCACCTCCATAAACCTGGATGCTCAAATCATGTTCATTTTCTTTTCAAGGGAGCCAGTATAAAGTCAGTGATTAATAGCTTTATGAACTATGCCACCTTCAGTGTCCAGCACTAAAACTGATAATGGTGGCTATATGTTTTAAGCTTTTTAGATTATGTAATTAAAAAGAACTTTGAAATTATATTACACTGTTTAAAAAAGCTCAAGTTTCCAAATATACTGTAAACTTTGCATTAAATTCAAACATATTATGTATCTTAGGTCTTTAAAAATGGAACTGATATTAGGTTAGCATTTCCTTTTTTAAGAATTTTTATTAAATAACTGGGAAAATAATGATATATTGGTCTTTTCAAAAAGTTTCCAGTTTGTGGCTTTCTAATTGGCTCAAGGGGTTGAAGCGCAGGTCATGTGACTGGCTGACTTCACCCAGCATTCCTCAAGTGGTGGTGCACTCTGAGAGCAGGTATTTGGACGTGGCTTTCTCAGTACACCTGTGACCCCTGAAAGCTGTAGGGTCCTGCAGACTTGCAGGAACATCAGTGAGAAACCTCTTCTGGCATTTTGGAGACTGCAATACAGTATGTCAAATGTGTCATGTTTTAATTGCTATACATTCAGACTGGCACTCTTCTGTTGACACTGCTTAGATGTTTTTTCTGTTGCACTTATTCAAAGAAACATCTTCTAACAGTACCTCATGAAATCATACAAAATTACAACACTAACAACATGCAATTCATGATGAAATGAATATGAAACCAGTAAGTTACTAAATAGACTATTAGATGTCATGAATTGACCTTGCACAACATAGTAACAAAGTCTGAAAACAAGACTGGATCTTAACACTCATTACTTGTGTTAATAAAACATTCTAAGCTTTTGTGCTTTTAAAATTTTAATACATTTTCAATTGTATACACTGCAGTGGCTGAGCGAAACAATAGTGTTTAATGCAGACATCAGCTCCCATATGAAACAGGAAACAATAATTATGGCATCCACATGTTTTATAGTGTGATTCTATTAAAGTAATAAAACTATAGATTCACAGAAGTAAACAAAACACTTTTTTACTCTGGGTAATTTCAGAAATAAAATCATATTGAATATTTAATTTATTAAAAAATGCACCATCCCATCTGTACACTTTTACCATGCATAACAATTATTGTTAAATCCAACATAAAAAAAACTGACCCTCATGTCACTCCAGTGGTAAAGAATGAATTGAATGTAATGATATTTTGGTCACTATTAGATAATAAGACAAATACCAAAGTATACCTCTTGTCATACACAGAATCAAGTATATATAATTTACCAGTAACTCTTTGTGATACGCAGAAAATAAAGTTACTGATTTGTTATAAAAAATATTTAAAATATAATACGTGCAGCTGTATTAGATGTAGTGTCACCAATCTATCCTATATACCTCAAAATGACAACAAGTTGCTTAATATTAAAGTTCACCATATCATCGTCCAAGGGTACAGCTGAGAGTCTATATTAGTGTTAAAAGTATTGATAGCACAGCACACACCACATTGTATATGCTGTTAGAAAAAGGTCTGAAGAGGCCAGAGAATATTTTATACATAGGTCTTAAGTGAGTAACAAAGACCACTGACCCTGCTGCGAGGAACTAGGAGGTGTTTTTCACTCTTTGTTGTCTATTACAAAGCTTGCAAAAGCTGTGTGTTTTATGGATCAACAATCAACAAAATACAGAGCGTGGGAAGGGAGCTGTGTCTGAGGTAGAAAGGCAGTCATGGCTTTCATCTGATTTAAAACATTTATAAAACTATATACTACACATAAAATTATATTGGGCCTCAAAAACATATTCCAGTTTAGCATTTTTTCTATTTTAGGCCAGACACATTATTTAAATCTCTGTCTTCAGCTGGAACGAGAACTGTATAGGCACAGCTGGGATTTAAAGAGCCTGTTTCTGTATGCATATGTACAATACAGTGCATATTAAGCTTGATGAACAGACTGCTTATCACACCTATGCATTAAAAGGGTGGTCACATCAAACACTAGAAAAAAAAACCTTACTTCACACAATGCTTTTGTGCATATCCCTGTCACAAGCAAAGTTTCAAAGGAGCTTAACATTGTATACAGCAGATATACATGAAACAGTCTCTTTAAATGTTTTACCCCAGAACATGTTTTTGAAATACTGTTTCTTTCACGGCTTATCTCAAAAGATAGCAATGTCTGAAGCGAAGAAAGCAATTTTACAGTATTAAAGCGAAGAGCTGAGGAATGTAGAAATGTAACAGTTTAACCTTAATATTATTTCTAAACCATACTCAGGATAGGAAAAAGGCAGATATAAAGACCCCTCCCCCCAACTAATTAATATTTATACAAATCACTGACAAATGTTTAACCAACTCTGAATATAATCTACAGTTCAGAAATGTACAATTGCATAGTATGAGAAGACAATATATGGAAACTCTGGTCCTGGTCTGTGTCTTTGGGTCTTCAGTAGTTCTTTCATCTGGCCAAACAGATGAAATCCCAAACAATCGCAAATAAAATGGCCACTACTGAAGTGGTCAGTCCTCTGGGGAGTGCTCACTGTATTCTTCTCCTTAAAAGATTCCTCACATCACCTTAACAAAGAGAGAAAATATACAAGGTAGATTTATGCCATTCATTTTTTGTCATTAAGTTTTCACCGCAGAAAACAGACTACCCAGACTACCCAGGACAGATTAAAAACATTTCATACAATATCATTATAACAAGAGGAGATTTAAAAAACAAAATAAAATCCCTCAGCAAAAAATTAATTCTTCTTTGCTGTCTCAACAGAACCAAATAGTACAGTCACTGCAGGCAAGACACAGCTAGACTATGGCAGCGGCGGTCTGCTTTGGATAAGGGTCTACTAATAGCCATAGTCACCAGGATACATACTGCTTTAATAGGTTACCAAGCTCTGATCTGAAAAAGGTCAAGAGACTAAAAATGACAGGCTCTTCTTAAACACAGCTGCAAAAGCCAATGGTTTATAATGAGAAAAGATAAGCCAGCAATGTTAGTCTATTTAAAATAGACAAATGTAGGACAGATTTTGCAGTTGTAATATTGTTGCATTCAGAGGAAACAAAAATGTTGACTAGAATTATAAATCTCTTAATATCTGATCAATGTTGATTAGGTTGGTTGTTTCAGTATCCAAGTGTGAAAACCAAAATTTAGCGATTAATAATGGCATAAGAACAAGCATTTCATAAATAATGTCTTATCTTGAACAAAAATAATTAACATCCTGCTGCACAAAAAAGCAAGAAAAAAGAAAGTGATTATTACTTTGAAATAAATGCACCCAAAGAACACATTTCAGGAGTTAAGAATTAAGTCAGTTAATTAATTCATTAATTCATTCATTAATGTCAATACTGAGTAAGTTAATGTGTAATGTAACTCCGATATGGTCAATGGTTACCCAATGAACAAAATTTGGACTGCAGCGCTCAACATAACACTACCAAACACAGATTTCTCTAATTAACAGAAATTTTACACCATTATTAAGGAACAAAAATGAACAAAAAACTCATCTTCATAGCTACTGAATTAGTATGGTATTAGAAAAAAACTTATAACAGTTATTGCCAAGAAAGAAAACTATTGAACTTTTATTTAATAAGGTATTTTTCTTAAACTTGAATTTAAGTGAAGTACCATCATAACATAAATTCTATTTCTAAAATCTTGGAATTATCCTTGACTAAAATCAAATAAGCTACGAAATCTCATTAAAAATTCTTACCTGTGGTCTTGGGGCAATACTTGCTGTAGCACATTATGAAAAGGAAAGGTAAGAGAAAAGCCATTAATTTCACATGCAGTATACATTATAGGAAATAAAGCCTTAATACAACAAATTGTCATACAAAATTCCCGTGATTTTTTTTAGTTTGATTTTTTTCATGATTCTGAAGGCAGCAAATCAGTTTCAGAGCACTAGGAGCCCATAGCAGATTGAAGATTTGAAACAAGAATATTGTGTTACATGTTTTAATCCCATAAGTAATCAGTATACCGAACCAAATCTGTGTCCTGTATCAAATAACAATCAAGAGAAATAAAACACACATTGAATATTAAACATTAAAATTTCTAATAGCACACAGGCATGTCAAGATTCATTTATAATATATAATAACATTATTATGTAGTTACTATTGCCCCCATTTAACTAAAATAAATAAAATTCACCAATGCACAGAATTTACAGACAGATATTTAATTAATGCTGCATCAGTCATCTGCCATCACAGCTTATACAGTATACTCCATCCATACATATATTCCATTATATAAGTACATTATATTCCATACATACTGTAAATTCCATTACATTATTCCATACCATCTGGAAACCGGTACTGGACAATTCGGGCCGAATTACCAGACTCATAGTCAGTTTTTACCCTTGCACTTTCAAACTATTAAACTCCCAGCCTCTCTCACCTACGATCTGAACTCTTACAGTGCCTTCTCTCTTCATAACTCAAACACACATTGAAATCAACCTCTACCTCACATGTCAAGATGTTTACTCTCCATGATTTACTATCTTTTATTCCATTCTGTTGATGTATGATTTTGCACAACTGTTGTTGTTTTGCACATTACCTGTTACCTGCTGTTGTTTTGCACATTATCGGTTGTTGTTTTGCACATTGCCTGTTTTCTTTGACTTATTTTCTTGCACAATTGTATTGTTGTTTGCAGTACTTACTGTTTGAGAGCTAGCTACTGTACATAGCATTTTGTTATACCATATACCTGTGTGAGTATAATGACAAACTTGAACTTGATATTCAAATACGTCTTCAGACAGAATATAGATCTATTTTGGTCCTACAATATTTGTTGAAGGAGCATGCAGAGTTTCAATGCCAAGTCACCCTAGAGTTCATTACACATTTTGGTAATTGTAGAACCAATTATGATTAAAGATTAAATGCAATTCACACACATTCTGCTGCAAAGAACATGCTAAAGTTGCTTTAGTGAAGCATGATCTTCTGGTACTTCTTGTGGTCCTGATATACCAAAAATTAATAATTAAAACACTTTTTAATGTTCTGCATTCTAGTACAATATCCATTCAATGGAAATCTACTGTGAAGGCATACTATTTCCTGTCCTGTGTTTGACAGCTTTATTGAACAACAACAACAGCCAATTGTATTCTAACGCTTTCACTAAAGCATTAGGCGGCAGGAACACATGGTGCAGCTCAAAGTCATGTAAAGGCAGCAGTGATAAATCACTACAAACTGCTCATTAATTACTGCTGCTTTGGAGCCTCAACTGGAATAGTCAAGCTCCTCAACATGCAAACTAATAAATCCTTCACTGACTCTACAGGCCCTAATAAATGCCAATGTAAGTTGAATAGTAGCAGACTATTTATCAAAACCTTTATTTCTTGTGGCATTACAAGAAGAAGAAGTAGGTTCAATCTGAAATCAACATTTTCACAGAAACATCAGCAATCTCTTTCAGAAATAATGTAAACTCTTTCCAAGATCACTGTACAAACTTTCCAACCTTTAGAAACAAGTTCCATGTTTTGCTGACAAAAATGGGCAAAGACAAGCAGTGTGATGCCCACAACTTATAAGCTACCACCTAACATACTAATGCAGCGCATAAGCTGATAGAGCAAAAAGCTGGAGAACGCCACATATGGGAAAGTTCTTGTGCTTTAGTTTCTGTGCCTCAGTTAATGTTTTCAGGTGTCAGAACAAAGACGACTGACCAACACCTAATAAATCTGAGGGGCGAATAGTAACATAACATTTTTAAATGTACTAAAGAGGCAAAATAGCAGCTAAGAAGTCAAAAGTTTATCTTTAAAAATTTCGACGTAGTTTTTCTAAAATTGTTCTACTTTAATTGGAAAGCACTGGAAGGGATGTGAAGAGAAGTCAACTTTGCTGCACTTACGACTGCATGCAGGAAAAGTGTTATTGATCTGTTCCATGACATCTGCCAAGTCTGTACTGGTGTTGCTTGGTGGGACTAACAAGTCATCTGAAAAAAACAAAAAACAAAAAGAAAATTTAACACAAATTTAAACTGGAATGGAGTCATCAACCAAAAACTGGGCAGCTGACAAAACACCTGAAAAAATAAGCAGGGACCATTCGTATGTCAATATATGCCCATTTGATGAAAAACATCTGCATGCTCTACTTAACAAAGAAAACAGGGAGTATGAATTGATCAGTGTCAAACTTCTTATACACTTTTAAACACATTTCTGCATTGCCTGAATGTTACTGGTAGAGTGAGCAAGGCTGTATGACATTCAAGAAAAAAAACAAATAGACAAATCATTAACTACATCTCAGAATCAGAACACTCCGTTTTCAAGGTCTGGTGTAGAGGAAACGTTTTGTTAAGTCTGGGGGAGTGAGCACAAGATTCTTTGACAGGGTCTTGTCCCTCCTTCCCATGGCAAATTTTGACATGTCCAAAGATGGCAAGATTCATAGGCAAGACGGCATCCCCACGTTTCTCATGCAGGAGATAGAAATCATCAGGACATCACTGCTCTGCCAACATGTCAGGATCCTTGACTGATCCCAAAGCATCCCAGGAAAACCCGCTTTCTGGGACCCCCTGCCACAGAATCGAAGTCTAGTGTAGCGGCAAGGCTTATTAAAGTACAGGAATTAAGTTTGCTGCTCCCTTGGCAGTCCCTCTCTCCTTCATCTCAGTGGTGCTGGATACAGAGAGGACATTCCATTTGGTTCACATTTAAGGTGTTTTTCTAGCTAATAGAGCTTCCTGATAAGGAACAATTCCCAAAGCTGAGATTCTCCAGAAACCCTAATAAATGGTCATCTCTGGTGCCTTTCTGTCTGGGAGATTCCAAGGGAGAGTCTCATCCCAAGTTGTTTACAACCCTAATGTCAGAGAGCATGGTTACTCATCCTCCACCTAGATCAGCCAATCAGGAACTAGTAGGGCAGGGTAACCCCACGTAGGTCTCAGATGCCCATGAAACTTTCAAACAATGAACGACCATAGTTCCTCCTGGTAAAACAGGCAGCACAGAGCTCCTCAGGGCTCCTCCTGGACATTCTCAGACTCAGCTCAGAAAATCTGGTAACAGCCAGTGTGTCCGAGTGTCAGGACTTTACTTTGTTCTAAGAGTCAAGAATGGAGGTTGCCAGCGCGTAACCAAAGGATCCACCTGAGGTTAGCCCAGCAAGAAGCCTCGTGAACTGCCGGTACCCACCGCGAACGCTCGCCTGATCAACAAGTGAACTACGGTCAGAACTGTGGACAGCAGAATCTCAGGATTCAGGACTAGCGCTACATCAGGAACAAACCGGTCTTCTTCCTGTCTAAAGAGTGTGACCTGCTTGGACCCGCAATCACTTTTCTCTTGTGAAGTATTCTCTTGTATTGCCAGAACAGGTCAACAGAGGATGCTATTGCCACTGCCCTCTATACTGCCCTCTCACACCTGGATAAAAAAGGAACATATGTGAGAATGCTGTTTGTTAGCTACAGCTCAGCATTCAATACCATAGTGCCCTCAAACTTGTCATCAAGCTCCAGGACCTGGGACTGAACACTTCCATTTGTAATTGGATCCTGGACTTCTTGATGAAACGTCCGCAGGTGGTGAGGGTGGGCACCAACATATCCTCTACCCTGATTCTAAACGCTGGAGCCCCCCAAGGCTGTGTGCTTAGCCCTGTCCTCTACTCCTTATTTACTCATGATTGTGTCACCAGGCATAACTCAAACTCCATCATTAAGTTTGCAGACAATACAACAGTCATCTGCCTGATCACAGATGGTGAAGAGTCTCCGTACAGGGAGGAGACCGCATGGTGCCAGGAGAACAACCTCTCTCTGAACATCAGTAAGACTAAGGAGATGATTGTGGATTATAGGAAACACTAGGGAGGAGATCACATACCTATTTATATCAATGGGACTGCAGTGGAGAGGGTCAGCAGTTTTAAGTTCCTGGGAGTTAACATCACAGGGAACTTAACCTGAACCCAGCACACCAACACCGTGGTCAAAACAGCAGGCTAAAGAAGTTCGGCATGCTGTCACATTTCCAGGCCAACTTCTATAGGTGCATTATTGAGAGCATCCTGACTGGTTGCATCACTGCCTGGTATGGAAACTGCTCCTCCCAGGATTGCAAAGTACTGCAGAGGGTGATGAAGTCAGCGCAGCTCATTACCAGCTGTGAGCTACCAAACACCCAGGATATTTACTCAGCTAGATGTCTGAAGAAGGCCAAGTCCATTCTCAAGGACCCCAGTTGTCCCAGTCACAAACTGTTTTCACTCCTACCGTCCAGTAAATTGTACCGAAGCATGCAGTCAAAGTCCAACAGATCATGGCTAAATGAAGAATGCTAAATGGCCAGCCTGCAACTCTCTCCTACCATCTGGTAAACGGTACCGAAGCATTCAGTCAAAGACCAACAGATTAGAGAGAAGCTTCTACCTCCAGGCAATAAGACTGCTAAATAGCCAAGCTGCAGTTCCTTCAGCAAATCACCCGTAATGGCTACAGTACACGGGCATACAGTTTGCATTGTATTCGGCATACTGCACTACTTGGACATAATGTATTGCATACACCCTGGACATATACAGATGCAGCCATTCAAAACAAGCGGGGTATGCTGCGGTATAACACGGTGGGCGTGTCGCAGTATACCGAATCATACCCTATGCAAATTAGATTATGTAAATAGTATCCGGAATCACCTTGTAAAACCGCCAGGTGGAGCTAATAAAGGTTAACCTCTCCTGTACAGCGTTTGAGCTGTCACCAGAAAACGTCGGTTTCGAATCCCGATCACTGCCGAGGGACAATCTTTATTCAATTAAGAATTTAAGTTGTATACCCTTTAGACTTTTAAATTTAAACAGTGTATTACAGCATGTTAATCATTAAACATTAAAAGCAAGATTATTCTGTTGGACAAAAGTACACAACCTACCACCTTTATCATAAATATTTTAATTATGCAGGAATATTTTATGCATCAAAGTCTTTACCGAAGATATTACTAATAGTATTAATAATGAATGACCTTGGACAAGCTGTAAGCTCAAAGTATTACCCTGGTCCACATTCTTTGTAACCGTCTTTGTAAACGAAAAGAGTTTATTTTTACATTGACAAAAAGTAACACCACAGCATTTAGTTGATCTGATCACGCATTCGTTTCCAATCATACAAAGTAATTCTTGAGAATCTCCGATTCACCATGCCTTTCACATGCTCATAAACGATATTAATTTAGGAACATAAACATATTACTGTATGTAAACTGTACTGTATATTGCTGGTCTTGGTAGTTTAGAGAAAAAATACACACCAGTATTCCATTTCTCCCTAAACATTTTAAGCATCAAAGTCTTACATGTTGTTATTTGGGAAACGTTTTTACGTGCTCCTTCTGACCATATTAGGATTATATACTTTGTGAAAAGTGATAGTCTTTTAATCTTTTCTGTGAATTCGCTTGTTATCTAACAAATGCATACTTTTAGAATTTGATTAACAGGGAATATAATATGGAATTGCGTATCTAAACAAATTAATAACGATTATAATTATATTCATGTACTGTCTGGCGGAATAAACGGAAGAGGTTAGTTAATGCGACACGGAATTATTAAGAATTATCACCTCTTTTTACACTTGAGAACAAATGAGAACATTCCAGTCAGTGGGCGGTGCATTGTTATCTCAATCACCTGCTATTCGTTTTACACCACTGGACGACAGGAGAATGTGACTGTACTGTATCCGTACAGAATGTGTGTTTCAATCAATACAGTAATTGATTAAAATCGCAATCATGTGTTTAATTAAATGCCTTTTTTGATTCACAATCTGAAAATGAAAACCGTGGTAAAGTCACCTTGAATTAAAAAAAATGATTTTGGCATGTCTGTAGCATTTTCACGAAACCTCCTAGAGTTGTGAGAACACTTGCTTTGTGTATAAAGTACATTGTGAATGTTTTCACAGCCTTCACTTTGTCGTTTTTATGCCATTTTTTTTACCACGCACGAATATTCCTCTGTCCGTATCTTCGCAAGGGAATCAGTGCGAATTTTTATACTAATTAAATGACCGCGGGCACTTTCCACCCCCTCTACATTCTCAGAGTAGAACAGACTAACCTTCTAATGAAAGACGGTCCAGCCCCCCCACAGACAGGAAAAGTGCCCACTGGCACTTAAACTTAATATGGTCAGTAACAGTTAACAGCACCGTGGTCAGAAGGAGCACATACAAACGTTTCAGAAATAACCACATGTAAGACCCCTTTTTATAAAACGACATGGTTGAAAACTGTTCCAGAGCCACTGTTGTTTCATCAGTGAAAAGTACATCATGAAATGCCTCTCCCTGTTCAATCCACTGGAAAAAAGAAAAGGAGCATAAAGCGTCTGATGGTCATAAACGATATTCATTTAGGAACAGCATCAGAGATATGTTTTTAACTGCACTGCATCGGAGAGAATACCATAGTGTGTTTTTTTTTTACTCCGTGGCGGAAACTGGCTTCCATAAGAATCAGTATGGCTCAGAGATTAAATAAAACTTCACTCGCACCAAACAAATGTATATTTCTAAATATCACAACATGATCTAATTTAAGTCATTTTAATAACAATGAATTGTCACCTATGCGTTACAATATAAACATTTATATTGATTTAAATCGTGTTTATATCGCCTGTATTTAAAACCCATAAATAAAGCTGATACTGTTTAGACTTTTAATTATTTAAAACTGTATTACAGCAGCACAATGCACAATGCAACGTAAATCGCTATCTTTGTCTTCTGTGTAATAATGTTCACCTCTCTCTCCAGCAAATTAAGAATAGTAATAATAATGAACTTTATTGTATATGATGCCTTTAAAGCTGGCTCCTCAAAGCGCTTTACAGGTTAAAAACAATAACAACAATACTGTTAGGCTGGGCAAACAATTTTTTTTTAAAGAAATACAAAATGAGATATAATGATGTGTTCCGGCTTAGACATTATTTTCAAAGTAGAAGGGAGCGAGATTTCCAGTGAAAGACACCTCTCCCCCTCAAAAACCCAGTAAGTACAGTACTTACTAGTTAAGAAAGCTAGGCTCCTCAATGAAATCGCTTTAACATGCTAATGCGTTGGTGTAACAGTCCGGGCGTGGCAAGCTTCTAATGTCAACCCGACTACGGCGAAAGGAACCCTTCTTTCATTGGAAGACAATGAACATATTCTAGCCCTAAATGAATTAATAGGAAACATGGTTTACATAAAATACATTTTTCCAAGAAAGTTTAGCCTTTGTCACTAATGAAACCACTAAATAAAGACATAAATATAGAAATCTTAAGATTTTTAAAATACATGACTTTGCAAAAATTTATTTAAAAATAAAAACGATTACAAACGCCAGCGGAGAGAGAGAACAGGGGAGGGATGTTGGTTTTGCATAAGGGGCTATGGAAATGAGGTCTATTTGGGAATGTGGAGTTACATGTTCTGGCTGTTTGTGAATTATCGTTGTTGAGCATGGAGTGTTGAGGTATTGATTTTGTGTAATGCTTTATGTTGAAAATTGAGGTGGATTTTGTTTATGATAAAGAGGATAAACTGGGATGGGAGGAGGGTTTGGTTTTGCATAAGGGGTGGGATTATGATAATTGGAGGAATTTGAGAGAGTTTAATGGTTTGATATATTTGATTTTGTATTGTGGTTGTTATCTATGTTTTTGGTTGGTATTATGTTTATATGGTTGTTTTTGTTGGTTGGTCGTTATTATGGTTATTAATAATACGATCTATAGTTGAAATCTGAGCCTAAATAAAAAGAAAAAGCATTTTCAGAGAGCAATTACGCTGTGTTTATGTAGAATAAGTGATTAGGTTTATGAGCAATCTAATTACTTATTCGTTTAAAACGCTATATAAAATAAAGTTATTATTAATTTGCTGGACAGAGTGGTGAACATTATTATGCATAAGACAAAGATAACGATTGACGTTAAAAGACATTTAATTAAACACGGGTTTGTGATTTAAATGGGAATGGGGGTGACGGGAACTCTTAATCTAAATAAAAATAAAATAAATAAAACAGGTTTCGATAGTAAATAACCACTTTTTATGCACAAACACGGGTGATTTTTCTTCCTCCTGATCAGTTTAGAAATCTGTGTACGCTGTAAGGTTTTTACTTCTTAATTAAACTTTTAAAATACACGTTTTGAATAGAAAGAAATCCTCTTCCTGGTACAGTATGTATAGCAAACCAGCACGTCTTTTTTCTCCAATCAGAGGGGTGTCAGATGGTGTCAGCCAATCACCATTCTGAAGCCCTACCATAATCTCTGGTATAGGGAGACCCAAGAATTCTGTCCGATAGATTATGTAGATAGATGACAGATACTTTTATTGATCCCGTGAGGGAGATTGTCTGTTATAGTGTACATAAAAACAAGAGTTTGCTGCGGCGTTATTGGAAACCCAAATTTAATAAAAAATCGCTGGCATTATATCCTAGAAGACACAGACCGGCGCCAGACCGGGAGAATGCCCGCAGCGTAAAAGAAAATGCCTGATGAACTAGGGATTGGACAGTTTCCAAGTGCTTGTACAATCGATGGAAATGTTCAAATAAATGTGCAAAAGAAATAAACAAAATAATCATTTATTTCTTTATCATATTGGCTAGCTAATGTCCTCTCTTTGCTAGTTAGTGGCTGTGTTTCTGCGTTGGGTAGCAACAGGTGACTGTTCTCAGGCGGAAGATGTAAACAGCTTAATTTTCGTGTTAAATAATTTTTTTTAAATTAAAATTCATTCTATACAGCAATCACATATTTGGGTACCGTTTCATAAAACTTTCATGCTTAAAATGTTTAGGGAGAAATGGAAGACTGGTGTGTATTTTTTCTTTAAACTACCAAGACCAGCCATACACAGTACAGTTTACGTACATACAGTAATGTTTATGTTCCTAAATTAATATCGTTTATGACCTTCAGATGCGTTATGCTCCTCTTCTTTTTATGCTCAGCTACTAAAATTTCCCTGTAGTGGTAAAATTCCATATATATATTCAATACTAAGCGGATTAAAATGTGCACAGTAAAGAGATTAAATGATTCAATCTTTTCACTTCCAACCAATGCACCACAAGTGATTACTGCGGTGCCCTGCGGTGGCTTGTGGGTAATTTACCGCACCGCTGGTTTGTACCGTGCATTTTGAATGGCTGCATCTGTAGCAGCTCTATTTATATTGAGTTTTGTCTGAGTTTATTTTATTCAATTTCTATAGCACTATTATCTATTATGTAACTAAATTTTGTAACTTTAATTTTGTGATTCCCCCCCCCCCCCAGTGAGCTCGTAAAAAAAGACATTTCATTGCCATCAACTACTGCTGCACACTGTATTGTTGTGCCTTTGATAAATAAACTTTGATTGATTGATTTGAAATGGCTGACCCTGCGCTCTGACCCCAAGCTTCTCTCCCTGTCTGTGTATCTCATGAAGAGCAAGATAGGGTATGCGAAAAGACACATTTCTAATACAAGAAGTTGTATATGGCCAATAAAGTGATTTTATCTTATTTCATAGTGGGTATGAGGTTCTTTTCATCATACACATGCCTTTTCTGACGTCAAATGTGCTTATGCTATGAATGGCCAAACAGTTCAATTTCGGTCTCAACTGACCTTAGCACCTAGTTACTATCAGTTCCAGTAGCGTTTGGCAAACTCCAGCTGCTTCAATTTGTTTCTTGTTTTCAGTAAAGGCTTTCTTCTGGCAACCCTTCCATATAGTCAGCTGTCATGAATGTACCTTCTAAGTGTTGATTTGCAGACTTGGTGACCCCTAGATGCAACCAGACACTGCAGTTCTCCAACTGTGACTCTTGGATTCTTTTTTGCCTCCCTCACAATCCTCCTCACTGTGCCTGTGGGCAAAACGCACTTGTGTCCATATCCTAGTAGGTTAACCACTCTTTTATTGGTTTTGAACTTTTGGATTATTGCCCTAATAGTGCTAAGTGGTATATTTATTTTTTGTGTACTTTGTATGTACTTTGTATGTCATTGCAGATTTTATTTTGTTTGTTTTTCATTAAAAGAAACGTAGGGGATCCAGTAATTCTGACACCTATGTTTTTGACTACAACAATGATATTACTCATTAAAAACATTTGTTTTGAAATAATTGTATTAGAATGAAAGCTTGTAGTTTTCCCATTTTTTCAGGCATAAAATATCAATCATCATCTGTGCTGTTCATTTTATGCAGCTTTTTTTGTTCAGGTTTATCAATGCTGCTTAAATTCTTAAGCTCATTGTCCATGCCTCACAATACATACCAGTGCAGTCATCTGAGATCACACTGAACAGATATTTATGATGCACGTATAGAAGGAAGCAAAGTTACTACTCCACAGTGAGTGCATTTATACAGTATATTTCTCAGTGCAAATTTAACATAATGTATGGATAAATGACAACTGCAGATAAGTTTGAAGCAAAGATTGTTTTCCATTTTTATGTAAAAAAAAAAATCAAATACATTTTTTTAATGAAATACACTGCACATGAGTAGGTATGAAACTCAAAAGTAAGGGCTCCTGGCTTAACATTATGGGTTTTTCCGATTTCAAAAGAAACTGATGTGATTTCAAAATCACAATCCACAATGGCAATGGTCAACACATATATCAGAAATTCTGACCTGCATGATCAAAGCTGGAGTTCATATCCTGATTCAGTGCGTGATGGACTAGAGTATGCTGAAGGGCTGCAGATGATGAAACTCCATTAATTCTGGAATCTGTTTCAGGCTGCAGAGAGTGAGAGAAGATATTGTTTAATAATTAAAGCTTGAAAATACATTACTCTATTATTTATATTAATAAATGTGGATTGCAGACATCAAGCAATATACAGTATGTAATGCAACTTTTAATACCCAAAAGAGCTTAGAGGGATGAGATGGAACCTAGAGATGTAATATGCTAGGTCACTTTTCATTGAAAATATCCTGTTGTTTTATTAAAGATATATCCCTTAAAACGTTATTAATAAAGCTCTAGAGATCCTTTTACTGTAGGAACGTGCAGAAAACCCCATCATTTTGGTGCAGCTCATTGTCATTCTGTTTAATTTCTGTGTGCACAATATGATGGTAGTTTTCTGTCCCCTTCCTTCTGAGACAATTGCCTTCCATGTTACAGACCTATTTCAGCTGAAGAAACGTCTTCAGGTTGCAAAGAGGTGTGGTAAAGAATTAAGTGAGGGTAACACTGTATTCAGCAAGCACACCGTAGAGCACAGTAACCTACAATTTCAATTTTAAGAGACATTCAAACCTCAGTTTTAAATTCTTTTAAATTGTTTGCCTAGTGCTATCTTTTCTTGTGTTATTTTTCAGCTGCAATTCTTGCAGTTTTCTAGAACAGGAAATATCAGTCTAAGCAGAAACAACACTGGCAAACCAAAAGCCATGAGCATCTTTGGTTACAAAACAAACTAAATCACATAATGGGGAAAAAAGTGACATGATGTAAAATACCATGTAATGGTTTTCTTATATTAGGATATTCTTTACTGTTTTGCAAATTATTATAGCATCACGATCTGACAAACTTATCATTATGTCAAGAATAGGTTTATTAATTAAATCTATGCAAAAGAGAAAAAAATGATCGAAAGGTTTCATTAGACACGCTTGAAGAAAAATTGGTACTGGTTTTTCAGTTTTCAGATGCAATATGATGATGGTAATGTTCATTTCAGACATTAATTGAATACAGTCCCGTGTGTAAACATATATCATTTTAGACATTTTCAAAGGACAATAAACTAACCCTACAATATGAGAAACTCAGAAACATTGTAGATTAATACCTTTAAACAGCAGTTTCTGAAAGGATGATGAAAAACATAGATAACTCAAAATATCAGATAACTGTAAAATATTTGTGGCATATTTATCTGTCACTAGAAAATAGGTTTCTTTACTCAAGAGGAAAAAAAGAACATCCAGGACACTAGATCATTTACAAAATATGAAAACCAACATGTGGGACCTCTTCAATTTGGAGACATATAATTTAAAAGCCCAATGTCTGTGGGTTTCGTAAAACTTTAATGGATATTGTCTGGGTACTCTAATAGGGACATTAAGCACTGGTGGATAAAAATGTGTAATTTTTGTCAAAAGCAACATTTTAATGGTAAGGGTAATGGTTAATGGTAATTGCACTGCCTTGGACAACATAAAATAAAATACTCCAGGAAAATCATGTATCTCAACTAAAATTAAGTAAAATGACAATATATATATATACATCCAAGGAACACACTCTAACCTAGAGAAAAGCACACAACAGAAAGTATCAATATCAAATTGAACTACAGCACGCAAAGGGGTTTGTGAGAGTCAACAGCTTTGTGCTTGACATTCACAACCAACCTTGAAGATAGAAATGTGTGCTGTTACAGTAGACGCATGTTTAAAAACTCATGTGAGGACACAAATATTTAATTAACCTTAAACAACTCCATTAAAATAATACTTGTGGATATAAACAGGAAAAGAAACCATTAGTGAGGATATGTGAATTATGCAATGCCACAAAGAACTAATAAAGGAATTTTGTTGATCTGTTTTGTGCATTCACTGTCCAGGTTTTCAAGATTTATCCTGCATTTTTTGCTGACATTACTTTCAAACTTTGAATATACCTTGGAGATCAGAATTTGCAACTATAGCTAAAAATAGCAGTAAGACTGCTAAAGACATGAAGCATTTCAGTGCAATACCGAAGAGTTAAGAAATCATGGTTTTAGGTAACAGTTCCAAGGTAATACTGACAATCCTGTTATAAAACCCAATTAAATACTGTTACAGTGGTGAAATGAAGAACGTTAATGCTGTTGTTTAGAGTATGAAAATCATTTGTCAATAGCAAAGAAAATCATTTATATATTACACCCACAATGAATTTGTATTTCTTAAAGCCATGCCTACACACATGATAAGGTGACTACATTTCAGGTGACAGAAAACTGGAACACAAGAAGTATCAATGATGTAAGCTCCATATAACCTGTGCTTACTAAAACAAACTAATTCAAAGGTGCACTCAACTAACATTAAAAATAATTGCAGATTTGGTACTTTATTGAAAGACAAAACTCCAAATCATTAATGGCTAATATTGTTACAAATGGGGGGTCATTTGATAAGCAACATTTACATATCCTAACTTGATTAACCTTACTCAGAGGATTTTGGAACAATAGTTATTGTTCACGGTATTTGCCTAGCTCTCCTGGGGATAGGAGGCAATAGATTAGAGTAAGACATAGATTATCAAAGAGTGTTCCTTATGGTTTACTCTGGGTAATTAACTTGATAGTAAATCATATTAAGGGATAAACATTAAACAGTGACAGCCAATTATAGGAGGTCATTAAGACAGCCTTCATAAGATGGGACCAAAGCAAATAAAAGACAAAAGACAGAATGTGGAAGAAGAGAAAAAGCAGGAAAGGGAGAGGAAGCACAGAACAAGAGGGAGAAAGTAGCAACATCATCATTATCTAACACTCCCCTCTTACTCAAAAGCTTGAGCCAGGCAAAAATTATATCTTTTGATCAGATTTACATACTAGATTATGGCTAGATAATCTGAATATTATTATAGTGAACTTGTTTTATTTTAGGAAATTCTAACTTCCTATTCCTGTGGAATCCTCAGGCTAAAACCATTCTCTACTATTTGTGTGATTCATTGTTAGAATAGGAAGATTCCCATTCTCTTTTTGGGCATTCATGTTGTAGGAAAAGAGATTTAGTTCTGAGTAATAACCCTTTTTACTGGGATGCAAGTTTTCTCTCTTTTACCTGTTAAGGGGTTACCATTTTGCATTTTAATTACAGGGACAGAATTCTGGGTTGTTAGGCCTGCTGGAAGTATACTCTGGTGTGCACATACAGTATGTGTCTTATCATTAATGCTATATAGTTCTCTTATTTTATTAAAATATTTGTCTTGTTTTTAACACTATCAGTTGTGCCAGAGAATCATAAGAACACACTTTGTTAATGTTTGGTTATTTTCTACCTGCATTTGTGCAGCAATATTATATCGATTAAGTCAAAACTATTAAAAGATAATGAGCCTAGTGCTCAAAATCATTCTCAGAAACAGTTACACTCACAGACCACGAAGCCTTAATAATATATTTTTAACTAACCCTTAATCAGCCTTTTTAATATCATAAACAATTTCAAAACTGAACCAGCAGTTTCCAAGGTTAAATAAAACTGCAGTTACTGCATCTGCATCATGTACAAATATTGACTACTTAAGGGATGTTTAAAAGTTCAAAGACCCTAAACTTAAACCTTGTTTGTTTAACAAATCCAACTAGCATTAAAACTTAATTTGGTACTTTATTGAGGAGATACTGTTAATACTGTTACTGTTATACTGTTAATTTGAGCAAAATGTCCTTGTCTTACAGAGCATGCACAGATTCCTATTAGGGTTCCGATTGGAGAAGATCCTTGGTTTTACTTAAAGAAGGAAACGATCTCAGGACTGATTGTTGTCAAGTGAAATGGGTGGGTTGGGAGGACACAATGCAGTCACCTGTTCTAGCAGCTGCCTCAGTCTGTGAAGCTGGGACTCCAGCTGCTTGTTGTGCTCCTCCAGTATCTGCATTCTGGCCTCCAGCCGGCCCTTGTGCTGCCTCAGGAGTTTGGCCTCAGCCAGGAGCTCGGCCTCTTCAGGGCCCCCTTGTTGGCCAAGGGCCACAGAGTCCGGCGGGGAGGAGAGTGGTGGGGAGAAACTTCTCTGACTGTGCTGTTCCTTCAACTGCTCGTACTCCAACTGCAGATTCCTGTGACACATAACACAAAATCCTGAAATGACATTTCAGCCTCATCACTCAGCTTAAACCTGAGAAATGAAAATGACCTCTGTATGACATAAGATGATGGTCATCTTCAATACCTTATCCTTTAATACTGTTTTCATATTTATATCTCTAACTTTGAATTAGTATCCTGCAAATGTTTCTGAAAGATAAGTTTTTTTACAAGAAATGACCACATTCAGAAAAGGTTATCAGATATATTTTTTATTACATATGTAACCAAAGAGACAGTGCATGAACACTTCAGCAGTAATGTAATGAAAATGTGTTGCTTATTTTGAAGGGACTTATCTATAAAACTTTCCTTTTAACCCATACATTAGCACAACAATTAACAAGTACCAGATACTAACTCTTCAACTGATTGATATTGTATACACGAAGATGAATCTATGAATACAGATAAGACATAGGTAATAAATTAATTAAAAAATACAAAAATATAGAGCAGTGGTTCTCAAACTTTTTGGACCAAGTACCACCCCTAATCCAACCAAAGCATCCAAGTACCACCTACAAGTCATCATCTCATAGGAACCCCAGAAAGTCTCAATGACCAACATGAGCACATGTGCACACACACTCACACATACATATAATACATATTATAATAATAAACTTTGTTTGATATATTAAAATGTGGCTTCTCAAAGTGTTTTACAGAAAAAAACAACAACAACAAATAAAAATAAAAAAGCACCATTTCAGTGAGAGGGGTGAGCCTGCTTAGTCGAGCAAAGCAGATGTGAATTAATTTTTCGAGCCTTGATATAATTCACAACAGTCTTAACAGATTTTAAATCGTCAGGCATTTTCTTGATGGCAAAGGTCTCGCGGTGGATGTTGCAATGAAACCATTAATTTCTGGAGCAACCTCTCTAATTCGTGCAACTACACCGCTGTGTCGGCTTGTCATTGCTCTAGCACTGTCTGTACAAACTCCGACACATTTTATCCAGTCGATGCCATTCTCTTCGATAAATTCATTCAGAAGCTGAAATACGTGCTCTCCTGTAGTTCCTGTTGGTAGCGGCTTACAGAACAGAAAGTCCTCACAAGGACGTACCCTCAAACTCGTATCTAACGTAAACGAGCAAATTGGCCAAATCGACTACAGACTCATCTAATTGCAGTGAAAAACATCTGCTCATCGTAACGTGCTCTGTCAGCGTACTTTTGATATAATCCTTCATTTCAATAATTCTATGAATGACTGTGTCTTTCAGGGGGGGCAGCAGGTCGAGCTGTTCAGCAGCTTTTTCTCCACGCATAATAGTGTGGGGCTTACCTGCTTTAGCAATCCGCAAGCTTGCATTTTTCCACGTTCCTCTTTTTATTTCAGTGTTTATTTTAAGTATTTATTTCATGCGCATGGGAGAGAAACACAGAGACGCTCTGTGTTTTTTTTCTCAAATTAACTTGGAATAGTTCTTAAATATTTTTCTGTTATTTTTCACGCTTTCCTGTGCTCACAAGATTACCAGCGTTCGTAGCACGCATTTCTATGCATTCCTGTGTTTACAACGTTGGCATTGTTCCAAAATCACGCACATTCTCCTTTCTCCCTATTTGCTGGAGATACAGTAGCTTTTTTTAAATACAATTGGTCACTTGCGTCCGTAGCACGCATTCCTATAGAGTGGTATAGAATTACAGAGCATCTCTTGTGTCCACTGAAGTATTAGCGCGCACTGTATCGTAGTACGTAGGCTGTGTATTCGACACGTATAAAAATACAAAATATGAAAACCCGTCCCGATTTTTTCAGCGCACACAACACAGTTCCAGGGTCATTTGGCGTACCACCTGGCGGCATGCCACGTACCACTGCAGGTACGCGTACCACAGTTTGAGAACCACTGATATAGAGCATTGACAACATGCTTGTTAACTAGTCTGACTGGCCTAGAAGTTAAAGTGTGGACTCCCCTTCTTGAACAAACAATACTAATGTACATATTAAAACTGAAAAATACAAAATGATACAAAATACAAAAATACAAAAAATAACAACAGTCAATTACAATGACACAGTAATGTGTACCTGGATGTATTGTATCTATCAATGTGATTGAAGAAAACAGTAGTGTAGAAAATATAATTGCTCTCAACCACTACTTTCACCTCTAGGTGTTTGGGTTTCCTCCACATTTATTGGAGTCTCTTTGTAGTTTCCAGCGACATTGCCACACAACATGGCATTATTCACTGAGCTCGAACAGCTCTGACTGAGGGGAAACACACGTGATATAGTGCACCAGGCTATAGCTACAACTACCGCTTCTCACTTGCTTTCAATAAAATAAATCACAAACATGTTATCTCTTGTTGTCTTATCAAGGAGTTCCTGTGAAAGAAGCCTTGCTTGTTTAAAAGTATCATAAAAATAGTATACTTTAAAAAAATAAAATTGCAATTGTATTAAAAATGTCACACGATGTCTTGCAGCCTCTTATTTTTATCCTTCCTTATCACAGAAATGTTGTGGAGTGTTGAGACAAGATAGGCAGTAGGGCTTAAATGCTCCTGAAAAATACTAATGTGTGAAGATCCATTTAAAACGAGCATAATTTAATTCAGATGCAATGTTCCCAAGCTTCAATGATGTTCATGTTTCAGTGCTTCAGTAGTTTCCCAAACTATGAGCTTTCACCCTCCACTGAGTCATACATAAGGGTACAATGCCAGCTGTTCAGTCTCAATATTTAATACTGCTCACAAAAAAGTGCAGCACAGAAGCTGGTGCTGCTGCCTTACAGGTGTTGAGTTCTGGGTTTTATTGTGAAATTGAGTGCCTTCTGTGTGGAGTTTGTATGTTCTACCTTACATCCATGTAGGTTTCCACCAGGTACTCTGGTTTCCTCACACATCTCGTAAACATCCTAGCTGGGATAACTCTTAATTAACCCCTATATGCATATGTCAGTGAATGTGTGCATGTCACCTAAAATAGACTGGCGTGTCTTAGAGGGAGTAATCTCATCTTGTACCCTTTGCCTTTTGGATTAGATTCTGGGTCATTGTGATCCTCTAAGGATTAAGTTACCAAAAAGGATGGAGAGACAACTAGAGCAATTGTTTGCTTCTAAGACTTTACAAAAACTGAAGATGTTGGGGGTGCCTCATTTAACAAAAAAAAAAAGAATTCATAAATCACTGTAATTATCATTAAATTACTTTTAACACAAATGTCCCAACTAGCTTGTAGACCAGACTATTTACAGCTACAGAACTTTTGATATGTTTTTTTTTGGAAGGTATTGATACTTAATTTTAAACTGCAGTGTGCTGACATAAATAAAGTATTATCAGCATTGCTGGTGACAGATGCCTGAAAATGTTGTATTTCTATCTAATGGTACATAAATAAACTTGTCCAGGGTCTATCAACACTTATGTAAATGAGATGGCCGCAGTTTCTTTCACCCTGGAAATGGGAAGCTCAATTTTTAAATGGTTTATAAAATTAAAACTTTGAATGTGGGCAAGTGAAAGAATTCATCTGCAGGGCTTTACGGTCAGTGTTACACTCTCAGACCATGAAGCCGTGGCAGTGCTGTCTGCAAGAAGAAAGTACCTCTGCTCCTCTTCCAGCCTGGCAATGATGCGTTCCAACTCCCCGCGCTCCTCTCTCTCCACGGCCTGCAGGATCTGCGCTGGGCTCTGAGGCTGGCTGAGTGGCGATTCCCCTCCTAGGGTCTGGCAGTACTGCAGAATCAGTGTGTGCTCATCATCCCTTTGGGCAGCAAAAGAGGAAAGGGGGCTTTTACTGCATTCTGAGACCAGAGCTCCACTACATGGACAGGGACCAGGCTGTAACAGGCCGGGTCATTCAATTATGCTAATAATGCAAATAAAAGAAAAATACACATTTACATCTCTGCTACTGCAATGCACCTACATGCTTATTTTATGCACAACGTACCTGGAGGGAAAGGTTTATTTGTAGATGAAGTGGAATATCATTGGAATCTCAGGGCTCTGTGAACCTCTGTTTGCTAACTAAAGCTGCAATGTGATCTAAAGCTAGTACAGCACCATCTCAAACAAAAATGTATACATAAAAAAAGTTGTTTTTAACAACAGTATATGCTGCCCAGGACATGTATTGTACAGTATGAATGCCAAACCAGTTGACAAATTACTATTCAGTCAGGGACACATTCCTAGCAGGGAGATTTGCACACATCACACACAAGTATGCTATTTATCTATGAACAACAGGTAAGCTAAAAGGTCTATTTAAAAATAGAATTTGAGTTAGTTTTACTCAATAATTTATTCTCCATTGTATATATAAAACACCTAAGCCTTAACTGTTGACTTTATTTTTTAACAAGCATTTGAGGTTAAAACTATTCTTCAAATAAAACACTAAGGGATTTGCTTTAAGACCTGATAGCAACCAAACCATGCAGTAATCCTCCTACCCTGGTTGTTCAACAGCAAATTAATTTGCCAATTAAAACGAACAGCATTCATATACTTTAAATATGCCTTTTACTTCCCTAAGAGGGAGTAATAAGGTTTATTTCCCTTATAAAGCAATGGATCTCCCTTTGGCATTTGTAAAAAAAATGTATTTTGAATTTTTAACATAAGAACAATTAGTTTAATTTATTTAATATTCCACAAAACCTTCAAAAATTGAACTAACAAAACAGCAACTTTCTGGTTTATTCACTATGCGAGAAATCACACCACCTATTTATTTATACTGAATTGTTTTTTAAAGGTACTTCAAGTTGGACAAAACTGAAAGGTGTATTCCATGTTAAAAAGTTGCAAAGATTACACTTTTTACAGACTTTCTAATTATACCCACTTGATTGACATGCTTCAGTTAGCTGTGTATGGATGCTTCTGTGATAGATACTACCTAGTACAAATTACATAATTAATTCAGGATTATGTTTGAAACTCAAAGTACTTAAAGGGGAACTGCAACATTATTTTAAATATAATGAATCAGAAATGATGAGTGCATTTCAAACCACAAATAAACTACCAACCACACAGTAACATGTAAAAACTCCAACTTACATCACAATAGAGACAAAGTTTCAATGTATGTGTAGCACCATATTGCCATATTTGAGGCAACAAATTGTGTTGTCGTGGTGACATGAACACAAACTTACATTGTAAACATGCTTTAGACCAAGCAAATTTGACTACAATATTCATTTAAAATATTTTCATGAAACCAACACATACAAGGTATTGCAAAAAACAAGCAACCTGCCAACCAACTAAAATACACTCAATTTTCAAGTTTTGCAAAGTGCTCTATCATTTACATTAGTGGATAGTTTAAGGTAAATCACACATAAAAGAAAAATTCTAGCAGGACCTATATTTTTTGAGGACTTGCTGTGCCATAGACTGTACTGTCGCCTGAACAGCTGATTTCAATGAGCGCATTTCAGTTCAATTGATCATATCAACTTGTTGATAAATACTACTTCTTAACTGAGTGTGCAGATCATGTTTGAAAATTACTGGGGATGAAATGTCAGGCAAAACCTGTACTTATTCGATCATACATCACACCGAATCTTGAAATGAAACCAGCATCACTGCACATGTTTATTACCCATCTCTTGCTAGTTGAATATCCCCTGGAAGAGAAAAGTTTGGCTTTCTACTGATCCGATCCTCTGTTCTGTGTGTGACCGCTATCTTCTTAACTGCTTGACCATGAGGCATTATTTTAAAAATATATGAGTTCAAAAAGACCAAAAAAAGATTAATGTTGTTAGGAGACTGTGTTTCTCATTTGCTTACAGGAATTTGCACAAACTCTCACTCTTATCCAAGAACGGCGGTTTCTCGTCTGCCTCCAACAGTACGGTCTGCAACCAAACAGTACTTTTGCAAAGTTCATGATTTTGCACTTAATTTAAATTTTAAAAATAGAGTTACTGTCAATTTAATTTGTTACCAAGATTTAATAACCAGTAAGAGAAATTGGGATGCTGTTCCCCTTTAAACTAAAGTGTGTTGAACTAAGATTCTTCCTTTCTGTTAAATCACAGTCCCAAGTCTTTTATCATTTGATAATTTAACTGATTAACACTGAAGATTACCATAACAGAAAACAAAACAGAAAACACTAGTTCAAACAGCCTAGCCAGGATTTTAAAGCTGTATTGTCATTTCAGCGAAGTCACTTATTAAAAATGGCTCTATTCCCAAATGGCTCATCAGTAACGATAATCATCAAGAGCACAAGTTGAAGGCCATAGCCCAGACATCTCTAGTCCAAGTCTTGTAAATAGAAATGTTGTCGTCATGCAGTGGTGGGGCTGAACTGTTGAAGGATTCTACTTTAATGGCCAGCAATCTAATATTAGCACTATTTTGATCTTGTGATAAAGCTGTGATACACGTCTCTCACTGCTCTTTTTGGTGTGTCACCCATATCTCCATCTGCTAAATAAAGCAGGATACCATACTTCCAGATTTATTACTCTCCTAGCCAGGTGCTTAATTTTGCAGAACAAGATGACTGCTCCACCCACTTATGTCTGATGAATCAGAGATGTATTCAGTCTTCTTAATTTAAAAATATTCTTCTTGGCTCCACTGAAAAAAATATGAGCAGCAGCCTTTTCTCTTGTACTGATGTTTTATTATTATTATTGTTTTAATATCTCATTCATCCCCTCCCCAAAATGGAAGAACAAGGTCAGTGTCCTCTTGGATGCACCCTTTCATCCCTGGAATTATTTTGGAAAGTGAACACAGTACAGGCATCTCTAGGCTCTTGAATTAAAAAGAACTCATTGGATATCCTGTTGCACCCTTCAGATTTTTTATATTGTCTTGCTCAGTACGCACACTAGAAAGAAATATCCAGCACAAAAACAGAAAAAAACACAAACAAATTTTATTGTCTTTCTTCAAAAGTCAATTTCTTAAGTTGTGGTACACCTAGGATGTAAGGATGTACACCTCTTTCTAGATATTGTTTAAAATTTTTACCACCTTGGATAAAAATTTGAAAGTGATTGAACAAATACAAAAACATCTGCATATTTATTTCTGAAGACAGGACCTGGATTGATTTTATTAGCCTTCCAAAAAAATGTTAAATAAATAATATAAATAATTGATTGATTTCCTGTTTTTACTTTTTATTTCACTACTGCCGATTCCAGAGATGTTTCTTATAATGTTTACAGTTAAGTGTTTCTAAGCTTTTCTTTTTACTTTTCTCACTTTTCTGACTTATATGTACTTACAAAGTAATTATTTAAACAGGTTTAAAATAAATATTAATGTATGTTCAGATACAGAGAGGAGGGTTTTGGTCTCTGAATGCTCAGAATTTGCTGAATGACAGTTATTTTAAACTAATACCTTTTTATATAGCCAGTTGATTTCAATGTACAGGGGAGCTTCAGCAGCCATCTTTGTTACAATGTGTATTGTTTTTATAAACTTGTGAACTCTTTCAGAGTAAAATGAGTGTATTAATGTATGTATTTGTATGAACCTTTGCTTTTGAGCTTGCATTTTGCTGGAGAAATCAATAGATGATTGATATACTTTGATGCTTCTCTAAACTGAAACTGAGATTAAGTTTCCTATGAAAAAAGGTTAATTTGCTTTATGCTGACGTATCTTATTATATAACACAGTTCTATAAAGCATGGGTTGTCTTTGTTTTGAAATATACAGTATAGTCTGACATGTTGTGTTCTGATTTTGCTGGTCAAAATAAATACTATTCACCCATTGTGTAGTTTCTGCTGTTGTCAGTATTACACTATTAATTTGTTTATTATAAAATAAGTTTCACTGCTATAAATACGAAACTTGATGGTTGTGTTTAGAGGATACAGGAGATAATTCCAATAATCGCACTAGCGATATATCTTAGGCTTTCTTTTTACACTTCTGTAGTTTGAATTCTAAATCTACTGTCAGCTCCTTAGAATGTAAATTTTGCAGTATTCAACAAAAGCAACTAAATTGCACCGCTTTTGATTGGACCACAGAAGGATTGCGAGGTTTGACGATATACTGTGGATAAGTAGTTCAGGTGGGTAGCTGCGTCAGCATGTGTAGGCTGCAAAGGAACAAGTAATAGGTTTATTCCATGCTGAAAAGAGAAGAAAGAAAACACAACGTTTCGGCCGTGGAGCCTTCTTCAGGTGTCCTCTTTTCAGCATGGAATAAACCTATTACTTGTTACTGTGGATAAGGATTTCTACTCCCATGTCACTGTCATCCAACAGCAACATCTTATACAGACTTCAGACTGACACTGAAAGAGCACCAATTCAATTGTTGTGATTTTTAAACAATCCCAGAGCCAAAGCCAAAAGAGCCAAAGGGCAATTGTATAGCCAGTGGCAGTTGCAGAGAGGTAACTGAAGTTGAAATGCCTGTGTTTCTCCCATGTGCACCAGCATTGCAAGGGAAAGGGGGGGGAGTTCAGAAGAGCAGACAGGAGGCTGTGTAGGGTTAAAGTGGAAGGTTAATGCCTATGGCTACAGGCTTCAGCGACCTGATCTGTCATGTTGCACCCCATACAAAATGATTTATCATGATTTCTGAGAAAAAAAAAATTAAAATAAGTAAACTTATAAAATGGAAATCTCACAAAAATGTGAAGCAGAAAAAAAATCAGGACAGAGACAGCTACTGAAAACAGCATTAAAGTACGGACTAATAGGTTGTAAGGGGTGACTGATATTACCAAATGTCTGTTAAAACACAAATGATGTTTTTTCACCCTAAAACACATTATTATATGATATATATTTACTATATACACCTGTTCTTCTTTTTACAAATATAATTTGTTCACAATTTATTTCTTTCTTATGGGAAAAATTACGTTCCATTCTGGACCTCAAAAATGTCATGCCTACTTTGAATTAGTTTACCCAAAAAATTACAATGATACGTGACAATGATAAATGACAAAAACCAATACTTACTAAAAATCATGCTGTGGTTTGTGGTTTAATAAAAACACTGCTTACATAGTTAGAAATAATCAATCATAGCTAAGAACAATACAGTTCTGTACCGTACTGTAACTACTTCATTTGCTATTTGTGTAATTACATACACACTCACAATTTTCATTCATCTATGAATTGACTTCATTACTCTGCTCTCCTCCCCACTAATAGCTGATGTGTGGTGAGCGTTCTGGCGCACTATGGCTGCCGTCGCATCATCCAGGTGGATGCTGCACATTGGTGGTGGTGGAGGGAAGTCCCTATTACCTGTAAAGCGCTTTGAGTGGAGTGTCCAGCGCTATTTAAGTGTAAGCAATTATTATTTTTTTATCTTAAGGGTCCGTGATAAAGTCTTAACCACAAAAAAACACTTTTTCTTACATGAAAAGTAACAGTACACACAGTAGTGAACAACGTATGAACCAAGATATTGTAAACTGTATCATACATCTCTCGTGCCACTCAGTAGGTACAGTAAGCTTAATCATACTAGTAAGTACACTTAATATGAAACAAGTTGTATGACACCTTCCTCTTTCACTCTCTACATTTGGTGGAGCTTTCTAAATTTTTCCTCGTATCGGTTCTTGTTATTCAACATGTGGGTAACAATTCACATGACCATTTAAAGGGAGGTTCGTACAGTAGGTGTCTTTAGAGTTTGCAATGATTTTTTGTTTATTTGTGACCATCAGTCAAGTGAAGATCACAAAGCTTCTTGTTAATTTGTGATACTACTCATAAGAAGTGTGCAAAAAAGTGCAAAAACATTTTTCTATTGCTTAAACACCATAAATACCCTTTCTAACACTGCTGTGAGCAAACACCATAGCTGTAATAATGGATTTTTATTCTTTTCCTTTTTTTATTAGCCTTTAATTTTTTTGGAAGGCAAAGAAAACCATTCTAGGTCCAAATGTTTACACATATTTGGACATATTAGACCTGGAAAGAGAAATGTACATCCTAGGTGTGCTACAACATAAGAAACTGACTTTTGAAGAAAATAATTCTTGAAAAATATGGTAAAGAGAGACAATAAAATGTATTTGTTTGTTTATTTCTGTTTTTGCTCTGGATATTTCTAATATGTGTTCTGAGTAAGACACATAAAAATCTCAAGGTACACACTGGATGTCCAGCGGACTCCCTTGATTTCAAGGCCATAACCAGGCCTGTACCGTGGATACTTTCCAAGATAATTCAAGATTTTTAAAAGGTCCATCCATTCCAGGAGGACACTGACCTTGCACTACATTCGGGGGCAGGGCTAAATAAGGCTAAAGTTGTAGCAGGGAAAACTTGTGAAATAGTTGCACATTTCATTTTTTTTGACTCTGATACCACCCAGAATAACACTCAGAGACTTCTAAAACAATTTTCTAGGAAACTAATGCTCTCTACCATTTTTTCCCTCAAAAAACAGATTATCCTTTCTGACAACAACATCAAAGAGGCTAAGGAATTTCTACGGCTGACAGCTCCACATCATCTTCCCTTCATAACTAACCTCATTAGATCTCTCAACTCTGAACTCTACCAGTTTCTCACTACAGAGAAGGACAAAAAACTCAGTCACCTTCTACAGAAGAAAACCATCAACACCCCAAACACCCTCACCAACACTAACCTTGTTGTCACCATACCTTCTGACCTTTCCCTTTCACAGGATGAGCGATCCCTCCTCAGCAAAGGGCTCAGTTTTGTACCAGTTCCCAGGAACCTGGACATCCCCCAGACCAATGTCGACCTTGACCGCTTTTACCGCAGGATCCGTCTCAGAGCACATTTTGCCAACGATTCCTCTTCACAGGCAGCTGATAACAACCCGGTTATTGATGTCATTAACATTAACAACATTGGCCGTTTTCCACCAGTTGATTATTTCATCAACCAATGCACTAATCAAGCTCCCAAGGCAGTCTCTATATCCAGTAAACACAGGACTAACCTCACCCAAGGAGAAAATCAGGCGCTCCAGTCTCTCCGCAACAGGGATGATATTGTCATCAAACCAGCGGACAAAGGAGGCGCTGTTGTGGTGTGGCATAAGGATCTATATATCTTTGAAGCCTCTAGACAACTAACTGAAACTTCTGCCTACCTCCCTCTTCAACAGGACCCTACCACTGACTACCAAAAGGAAGTGGTATCCACCATTTCTCTTCTTATCAGCAGTAATGAGCTCCCCCAGGAGGCAAACCGGCTCATCATGGAACATCCGCAGGTATCTCAATTTTACCTCCTACCCAAAATCCACAAACCGGACACCCCTGGACGTCCAACTACTTACATCTCAGCCTTTCTCGACAGCCTCATGAGACTCCTGGTTGAAGATCTTCCCTCATACATCAAAGACACCAACCATGTGCTCCAACTTTTTAATGATTTCCAATTTCAGGGTATCGAATGCTACATTTTTACCATGGACATCACATCTCTGTACACCGTCATTCCCCATAATGACGGCCTTACAGCCCTCAAGCACACGCTGGACAAACGCACAGTGCTTGATCCACCCACCCACACCCTGGTACGCCTTGCAGAATTGGTCCTCACACTGAACGCATTCTCTTTCAATAATCTTTTTTACCAACAGGTCAGTGGAGTTGCCATGGGCACCAGAATGGGACCCAGCTATGCCAATATTTTTGTCGGCTGGGTAGAAGAATGCTTCTTCGCTTCCTACACTGGCTATGTCCCTGACCTCTACAAACGATATATTGATGACTGTGTCGGTGCCGCCACATGCTCCAACGATCACCTTGAGTTCTCCCTGCACAATTTCACCAACTTCCACCCGTCCCTCAAATATACGGTTAACATATCTTCCACTACTCTTCCATTTCTAGACATCAACCTCTCCATCAACTACCCCTGACTGTCCACTACAGTTTATTACAAACCCATGGATTCACACAGCTACCTCCTGTACAGCTCATTTCACCCCAACTCTCTTCCTTTTTCACAGTTCCTTAGGCTACGACGATTATGCAGCGACGACATCGACTTCGAGAACCAAGCCCTCGAAATGTACTCCTTTTTCATCAACAGAGGATACCCCAGCGGTGTGATTGACAGGGCCCTTGCCCGAGCCAAAAACACCCCCCGGACCATCAACCCGATCAGGAACTTCCGCCATAACAACCGCATTCCTTACCACCCTAACACACTTCCTATCCCCAGGACCATTAACCACAACTTTTCCATCCTACAGGATGATCCCTCCATTGGGGCCCTCTTTTCTGATCGCCCTATCATCTCATATCGCCGACCACCTAATCTGCGAAACCTCCTTGTTCACAGCTCCCTTGACCGCCCTCAACAACCATCCACACCAGGCACTTTCCCTTGCAACAGAGCTCGCTGTATCACCTGCAAGTACACATCCACCACCACACTCATTCAAGGCCCCTCAGGACAATTCCGCATCACCCAGACAGCATCTTGTACCTCCAGCAACCTTATTTACTGTATCTCTTGCAGTAAATACCCAGCCATCTACACTGGAGAAACAGGAAGGAGACTCGGAGACCGCTTCAGAGAACATGTCAGGGCTGTGAAGATTAAAGATCTCTCCAAGCCCATTGTTTCTCATTTCACCTCTGACGGCCACGACCACTCTAATCTCTCCGTCTATGTTCTCAAAGACGGTTTTCCGAACTCATCGGAAACATCAGAAAGACCACCGAAACCAAAATTATTCTGCAGCTAGGATCACACATTCTCCCTTCTCTTAACGACAGACTACTGTTCTTTTACATTTTCTCCATTCATTGGAAGTTTCATTTCACACCTCTCTGCACCCATTCTGACTTCACACCTCTTGACTGGCCTCTCTTTCTGTTCCCTGCTCCCGCCTCTCACTCCTCCTGCCTCCCAATCTTTGTTCTCCCGCTACTTTACCTTTGCCTACTGCCCTGTCTCTCTCACACCTGAAGAAAGCTCCACGGCCGAAACGTTGTTTTCTCTTTCTTCTTTTTTTCAGCATGGAATAAACCTATTACTTGTTCCTTTGCAACTTGTGAAATATGTAACCGATTACAGTAACAAGAATAGTATTAAAGGAACAAGTAATATTTCATTTAATGAAACCTAGAAAGAATAAACAATGTTCTGGTTCGTGAGCCTTCTTCAGGTAAGAAGAGAGATTTCGCTCACACATCATACCCGAAGAAGACTCAATAGCCCAAAAAATTGTTTCTTCTTTTTTCTTTTCAGCATGAAATTAACCTTAACTGATTCTCTTACAGTCAATGCACTTGGAAGTATCTCCGCATTTTCTGTTTAGTAGTACCCTGATCAATAAAAGCACATCTGCCTCCAGTATAACTTGTCTTATATGCTGTGAGGTATTAAAAATGCAATGAATGCTATTGATTCATTGCATTGGGAGCTGCTCTGCACGGGATCACAAAATATTGCAAAGGGTGGTGAAGTCAGCGCAGCTACCAAGCATCCAGGAGATCTACTCAGCTGAAGAAAGTCAGGTCCATTCTCAAGGACCCCAGTCATCCCAGTCACAAACTGTTTTCCCTCCTACCGTCCGGTAAATGGTACCAAAGCATTCGGTCCAAGTCCAACAGACTATGGAACAGCTTCTACCTCCAGGCAATAAGACTGCTAAATAGCCAACCTGTAGCTCCTTAGCAAATCACCTGTAATGGCTACATGGACACACAATTCTCACTATATTCAGCATAACTGCACTACATGTATGGCGTTAGTGGGGCCAGCAGGGGGCGCTCACCCTGCAGCTCATGTGGGTCCTAATGCCCCAGTGTAATGACGGGGACACTATACTGTAAACAGGTGCCGTCCTTCGGATGAGACGTAAAACCGAGGTCCTGACTCTCTGTGGTCATTAAAAATCCCAGGGTGTTTCTCGAAAAGAGTAGGGGTGTAACCCTGGCATTCTGGCCAAATTTCCCCATCGGCCTTTATCAATCATGGCCTCCTAACAATCCCCCTCTGTGAATTGGCTTCATTACTCTGCTCTCCTCCCCACTGATAGCTGATGTGTGGTGAGCGTTCTGGCGCACTATGGCTGCCGTCGCATCATCCAGGTGGATGCTGCACATTGGTGGTGGTGGAGGGGAGTACCCAATACCTGTAAAGCGCTTTGAGTGGAGTGTCCAGAAAAAGTGCTATATAAGTGTAAGCAATTATTATTATTATTATTATATATTGCATACACCATGGACACATAACAGCTCTACTCACATTGAGTTTTATTCAATTTAAAAAATGTAACCTCGATTTTGTGATTTTTGTGTTTTTGTGATTTTTGTGAGTCTTGTAATTTTTGTGAGCTTGCAGAAAAAGACATACTGTATGACTTCCATCTGAGGATGTACATTGCAACTATTGTTTATACTGCAGAAGAGCTACTTACTGTCCTCAGCGATATGGCATTCTGTTTGAAAAGTTTCATGTTCAGCTACTAAAATATTCACTTTATGTGCTTTCCTCTCAAAGTCCTAAGAATCAGGGGGTTTGATGCTGTTTCTGAGCTCTATTCCCACGTACACTTGAGGTTGGATGAGTTTTTGACTTATGTTGGCTTCCATCTTCTTGCAAAGCTGGGACAGCTTTATGGAAAAGTTACCCAGCAGGATAAAGCAAAATCTACTGGTCTACTGTGAGAAGGTGACAAAGATGTGTTATTGAACTAGCCACAATGAAAACAAGCCCTTTAGACAATAACATCATAAGAACAAGAACTTCACTATCATCACTGGCACAGAGCTATCATCACAGGCATAAGTCAGGCAACACAGAGCAAATACCATTACCATGAAAAATGAGTTGTTCAAGTGCATTTAAAGGGGTTCTGGTCAGTGAATCAACAAAAACACACAAAAAAAAACATATAATAACTGAAAACATAGAATAATTAAATAATTAATATGTGCAAAACCATGAAAACACACTTTTCGAGATCTCTAAGAATTCAGGGAGTAAAAAAGTACATTTATCAAACGGGGGATAACTTGAGGTAACCATCGCCATAGTTGGTGTCCACTGCAGAAATATGAATGTGAATTTAGTCCAGCCAAACTAATTCTGACGGGCCAGAGAAGGTTGAAAGCATATTGAAAGCATATTACTGCATATTGAAAGCAACAGCATATTACTGCCTAGCCTTGATGCAGAGAAGCCTTCCGTGCAGAGAAATATACCAAGAAGGGGATTAAAAAGGGGTCATCATGTTACTGATGACAAACCTACAGAAAATATTAAACTTTCTCCTATCATACCAAACTATTCTGTCTGATCCTGCCTTATCTTGCCTTATCTAATATTATAATTAGTAACTTAATAAGCCTACACTCATGTTAATTAGAATTACTCAAACCATAGGTAACGACAACAATGTTTTCAATTGACGTATCACCACAATATTATTTTATTTTTTCAATGTGGGTTATTTCTTTTTAATTTTATTGTGCCATTGCAAATTCACATTGCCAGGTGTCCCAAAAGCAGTAAAAATTTTAGGGAAAACAGTATGATTGGGCTGCCCCACCTGGATGACGCAACAGCAGCCAGAACACTCACCACACATCACCTTTTAGTGGGGAGGAGAACAGAGTAATGAAGCCAATTCATAGATGGGGATTATTAGGAGGCCATGACTGGTAAAGGCCAATGAGAACCTTGGCCAGGACGCCAGGGTTACACCCCTACTCTTTTCGAGAAACACCCTGGGATTTTTAATGACCACAGAGAGCCAGGACTTCGGTTTTACGTCTCATCCGAAAGACGGCACTTTTTTACAGTATAGTGTCCCCGTCACTATACTGGGGTATCAGTACTGTCACAGACCGCAGGGTAAGCGCCCCCCTGCTGGCCCCACTAACACCTCTTCCAGCAGCAACCTTAGTACCCATCCAGGTACTGCCAGTTGCGAGTTGCAGGTTGATATGGCAATTCCAAATTTGGAGGCAGGACATAAAATCATAAAATAACTAGCACTTCCAAATAATTAAAAAATAATCAAAAGTGCTACAAATACAGCAGAAATACAGAACACGGAAAAAAGTCATTAACTGTACAAAATGTTGTCATGGGAAACTATGTAATTACTTTCGCGAATGACAGAAGGGGCCAACAGGAGACTGAAAAAGCACCATAAAGCCTTTAATTAAAGCGCTGCCCAATGGACGCCAGACTCATGATGAAAGTCTCAGTGAAGAATTATACAAGTTGATAATAAAGCCGCACTGAAGCTGACTGGCCTTTCTGTCAGCAGTGATTCATTGTACCATCCTACCCATTCCACCCTCTCAACCAGAGATGAGAGACTCAGTTTGTTGATCCTACCATCCCTAACTGTGAGATACTTTATCTATCAATCAAGCTCATTTTTTAAAGAGACTGCTATCAATTGCACTGCTATAAAGTAGCCAACTTAATTTTCTGTAGAGTGGATACCTATTTATTACAAATGAGGGAGATATAAAAGAACTGATTTCGGAGCCTTATTTGAAGATTAATTTCCTGATAGCTATTTAATGAGTTCCTTGTGATCAGTTAGGACTTGAAGAACTAAAATAAAATCTGCATTGCCAGAAAAAGACATTTGAATGACTTAAAATGTCTAGATGGCCCTAGGAAGTTTTCTAGAAGTAAAATGTCAGTGTAACAAAAACGTTATATCCTGTCAGGCAGTCAGAAAAATAACCATGTGCAAACAGCATATTCACAGCATATTAACATTTCTACAGTTTTTTAGAACAAATTAATGTCTGCTGCCCTGGGGATTGTACTGATACTCCACTATTGTAAAATCCCACACAAGTGCACGTGTGGGTTATTGACTCTGTGTGAAAAATGGAGCAAGAGGGCAAAGACTGATTGACACTATTTCCCCTAAGGAAATCTATTATGAAAATAACCTTTTATTTTTATTCAATCTTGCAACTGATACACATTCTGAGCTGCAAGATGCAGATGCATTTCATAAGCAAATAGCAACTGACAGACCTTGTCGAAAAGAGGAGAATAAACTATCAGTAATTTACAGAAACCTTATATGGAATATGCTGGTTGTATTGGAAATATAACAAAAAGCAGAGCATTTAAAGAAAATACTACAGCTTGTTGACTAACCTTTCATGAGATAAAACCATGAAAACAAAATCTGTACTGTTTACAGTGAATTATACTATTAAATCAAGAAAGTGTCAATGGAAGCTGATCTAGTCTAAAATGAAAAAGGGTCATGTTTTGGACAAAATCACATGGCTGGTTGCCTGCATACTGTATACATATAGATAATCTTCTTATGAACCTCATCTCTGAAAATCTCTGAAATGGGGCAAATTAAACAGCTAATGGTGGAGTTAGGATTGTGGTGGACTGATGGTGTTGTGTAAATTTCTTAAATTAGCAGAATTAATTTGTCTATCAGATCAGTGTGCATCCTAAGGTCTCCTGCCTGTCCTCTCCAATATTTTGGAGCTTTATAAAAAAGCTGGAGTTGGGAGAGTTGTTCCAATAACAGCTTTTGTTGCACTTTTCTTCATAAGCCTTGGGTCTGGCAGACTGGATGTTTGCTTTTTCTATCCTAAATTTGTATTAATAAAAGGATCCTGCATCTTTGCATTGAGTGATAAACACGGATTTGAAAAATTATGCTTGTACAAATGTCATGACCTACAAAAATAAACCGTATACGAACTGCAGGTTCAAATATCCCTATATACCACAGCCTTATTTAATACTTTTGTTGAAAAATTGGAACTCCATCCACCACACTATGCACACATCACACCTAAGTGCTGCTCCATTGAATCCCTACACTATCATGTTCAACTTTCTCTATAAAGAAGTTATCCAACTTTTTCAACACAGGGAAATTACCCACTGCTGTTTGGTAGTCATTTCAAGAGAGTTTGATACCCTGCTGGCAAAGAAACAGCCTCAGCTATCCCTTCCCCTGACTCTCACACTGATCTCCTCTGGTGCACAGGTCCACTCTCTGCCTCTCTTTCACTGTATTTCAGACCACACAATGGTGCTTCAAACTAGCGAAGCCGCACAGAAAATTCTGCATCTAACTTGGATTGTTCTACATGAAGGTTTAACCTGTCTGTCTCATAATTAATCAAAGAATAAAAAATGCCGTGTCTGTATATAAGCATTTCCCACTGAAAATTAAACAGGACTATGTAGATCATCAGGGAAAAAACAAAACACAAAAGTTTTCCAAAGCTTATTTTACGGGTTTTTTTCCAATCATAAGAGCTCATTAAGGTTTATCCTGATAAAAGTGATAAAAACCAAACATGTACCCAAAATTATATGCATGAATATAAATATATATATGAACCAAGATGCATACAATGATACAAATAGGTTCAGAATTGTTGATGTGAATAAGTTCAGAAGAGATCATTTTAAAGACTCTATTACACTTACCTTTGATGTGAAAGTAAGAGCAGTAGTGGCTCAAGACAACTGAGTAAGGATCACAACCTACGTTTATCATATAAAATTAACCTATATTTAATTACAGTGAGAAGGTCCCCTTCAAGGCTTCCTGCCCATCATTGAGCCCTGGCTCCAGGTCTTCAACATGATAATTAAACAAGTGACCTGGGACCTTAATTCACTTTGGCATTCCTAGTTAGAGCATTTCACTCTCAATTCAATATCCTCTATAAATTGGCTTCATTACTCTGCTCTCCTCCCCACTGAGAGCTGGTGTATGGTGAGTGTTCTGGCCCACTATGGCTGCCGTCGCATCATCCAGGTGGGGCTGCACATTGGTGGTGGTGGAAGGGAGTCCCCATTACCTGTAAAGCGCTTTGAGTGGAGTGTCGAGAAAAGCGCTATATAAGTGTAAGCAATTATTATTATAATTATTATTATTATTGTTGTTAGCCAGGTTATTAAATCAGTTAGAATTCAGGAGAAAGATATTTAATTCAGAACTTTTGACTTGCCCACAAGCCTCCCCTGGTTGTAAAGCTCTCCTGTCCTATCAGCCGAGGTAGGTTTAAAATTGGTCAGCCATACGAGTGGCTGGAATCTCTGGAATAAATTAATCTGGAACCATTGCTCTCTAGGGATAATCCTTCAAATGCTGAAATTACTTACACACTTCCTGTTGCAGAACTGCTGTCTGTGGGCAAAGAACCATTTGACCTCTCCATCTGTGCCAATCTAAGAAGAAGCACAGATTATTAAACAGGAATAAACAAACTTTAAAAAATACAGCCAATGTTATTTTAACAAGGCTCTGAAGGTTGCATGGCAATTTCAAGCTATTTATTTTATTTTTATATCTGCTGGTGCTTGGTTTTAATTTGATAACTGGGAAATGACATTCATAAAAAGCAGTGAAACGCAAAAAATGTCTCTAAAAACGCATGATGTAAATTAAAATGCAAAACATTTAGGCTGTCTTGAGATTTCACAAAACTCAACGTCCTTATTAAGGTTATTAGGTTGGTGTATGTAAAAAAAGTATCTGGAAACTGAAACTGGAAAAGGGGGCTGCATCAGAGACGGGATGACATCCGTATTACAAATTCAGATCTGTTATACACAAATAACTGAAGCTGTTGAATATACAGTAGATAGTGAGGGATTATGGAAAAAATAGCACTGGAAGTAAGAATAGCACAGGCTTCCAGAGCTGCTTCAGTAATTGCGTCAAACAACCTCAATTGCTGTTCCTGTCTGAACTGGTTTTTGAATCAACTCTAGTATTTTGTATTTTAAAGCAATATAAATATATTGCTTTATACTTTAAATTATATACAGTACAATATTAGGATTTAAAATGATTATTTTTTTAGAAGACAGGGTGACAACAATATATTGCACTTTACTTATTCACAAGGACTCAGTCAACTCCAATACTTTGGTCAAAAAACACAAACAAGATCTGTTATATAACATTTGTTATGATAAGTTACATGTATCACAAATTTTACACTTGCGCATTAAGAAAAAGGCGAATTTCAAAATAAAAAACAAAGAAGAACTGTGAACATCACTAAACACTTATGAAAAGATTCAATGAACAACTTGCACATTGGAACCATACTGGGTCATGAAATGGAAATAAACTTCTCAGTCTGTGGTAAATGATCTGTTATTTGCACACTCTTTCAGAATGCTAAAAATGCCACTTCTTGATTATGTGTCAAAGTAATGTGAAAGATACATTTAGGATGCTAGCAAGAAAGGCAAAAGACAAAAATTGTTAAAATGGCAAATACCTGCTTGCATAATGCTCTATCCTGGAATGAGTGTCATCATAAGAATGTTGTGGAGACTGAGAGAGTCTGCAGGCAAACAACAGAAAAAACACACAGTAAATGACACCTTAAAGACATCAAGCAATTTTCCAGAACAAAACACTCTACAGCATATGATCTATTAGGCAGCCAGTGTTATTTCTAACCTACAGAAGAGTTTTAAAGAAAAGTGTGAAAGATAAACATCAGCAGTGTGGGAAGCATAGCCAGCATGCTGTGTAGAGGGGCGTTGCATATACTCACTCATACTGCTCCGGACACATGCTGATGAGCGTGACAGGACTGCAAGAGAAACGGTGGGAAACCACAGAACATCTTTAGGGCAACTTTACAAACAGATCAGAGAGTCAAGAACAGAAGCAAGCGTGGAAGAAATGGCTCTGTCTGCCCAGCTGGGCCGAGTGCCAGCACGGCCCACCAGAGAGCTGGCAGCTAGGACTGCACTGCCTGGGGCTGCCCCACTTTACTGTACAGGAGCACAAAGGTCACCTAAATAGACTGAAAGCCATCTGCTAGTATTGACATGAGTCGGACGAAGAAATGTGTAAGAACACAGGGATCTGGGATTTGATCCCAATGCTATTTTTAGTCTTTTAAGTAGTGTATGCCTGTGTTGACTGCAAGATTTTTTTCTTTTACTTGCTTTTGAATCTGAATACAATTGAAGACAGCTGATCAGCTTCATACTATCAATGCATACTGGGACATATTTAATTTGTAAAACAACATTTGGGTAATGTGTCAATCAAGATGGGAATGCGACTTGCTTATTCAGAACCCCCATCAACTGCTTCTTCTAAGGAACTGATGCAACAGATGATAGAATCTTGGCAGACTTAGACAAAAACAAATATCTTTATAATTTTGCACCTATATATTTTATAATTTTATTAAGTGCTGCATGCCATACATATTTCTCTTACTCAATTTGGTAAATTAACTTCAAACGTTAGAAATATAATTCTTGTACTAATGGGATGAATATACATAAAAACTGGTTTCTTGTGTAAATGAAGATTGCTGTTTGACCTCCATTTCTTTTTCTTTACTGTTACTATGCAACCATTAACACCATCTCCTGCTGCTTATAAAAAACATTTGGCCAATTAGCTGAAAACAGCAGGTATGTTTCTAGTGACAATAAAGTTAACCAAAATACTTTACTACAATTTTGACCACAAAATTGAAACTACCACTGACTTGGGAACCTACAGATTTGAAAATTGGGATCCATCACTTACAGACATGCTTCAGATTTGCCTCATAGACTACAACAATATTTTATCCACTATCGTATCATGTCCTCAGCTGCTTTGTGTAATGTGCCTTGTAAGGCTAGTTTTTCTTAAAAAAATGTTAAATTAACCCCAAACATGGTATGTATCACTTTTTCTCAATCACCACCTTTATGTTCTCTTACTGATCTGCATTTCATACCACACAGCTCATTCTAATGATGGTGTAATTAAAATTCACCAATATGGTGAATTATTAATATGGGGCTCTTGTTTAAATCTAGATGGCTGAACCCCATTTCAATTGAATTGAATCTGTTTAAAATTGTTAAAATTGAATCTACCAGTGATATAGGAACCACTGACCTTGACCTTGCAAGGTTTCATCACACTAAAACCTGCTTCTGACGTATCCCTCAGATACAGAGCAACACCCTTAATGGGTCATGACCTGCTTGGCAAAACATGCCTTGTACCCCTAACTGCAAAATTGAAACTGGTTGAGTATCTCCATTCACTTATTTTCAGCAGTCTCTTCAACCCATTTTATCATTAAAAACTGTCATTGTAACCAATGGTTCACCAGACCACTCTACTTACTTAATGCATGCACTTTCATCATAAGTGCAATGCTTTCAATGATTCAAGCAAATGTAATTAAGGAAGGGAGGATACTGGTTTTTATTGTGACTGATATACAGCAAGGGGACTGAATCTCTTTAAACATATGAAATCGAAATTCGTGATCAGGAGTAGAGGAGGAAATGTGATTAGTTGAGCCTACATTATGATCCTATAATTGAAATGTAAACTCTTGAACATGCCTGGCATGATCAATAACTGCCATTAACATAATACCTTTTGTAATTACACATACTAAACACTAAATGCCTTGTTTATTCACCTGTAGCAAAGAACATATTTCAACTAAAGAACGTTAGTACTACAACAAGCTGTACAGGTTAGTCATCCAGTTATTTCAAGAATAAGCATGTCCACATTCTTATTACAGCAATTTGTTTAGCAATTCAGATAAATACTGTACAAATGGATCACTAAACAAGGCATCTTATTGTTAGTATGCATTTCATGGGCAATAGGATTCTATCAAGGAGAATGTTTAATTTCAGCACTGCATGCATAATTCTCCAATTTAGAAACCTGTGTTCCTGTAAACTTGCAGAGAATTACTTGGCTTCAAGGCATTAACAGATCTGCGGTAGGATTTTTCAGGAGAGTACAAAAATATCAAAAAACTAATCTGAGGTATTGTGCCACTGGCAAAAAAGAATGTTATTTTCAATTTCTCTGTTTATGACAGATGTCATTTAATGGAATATCTGTATCTGCATGAACTCTGGTGAATAAAAGGAAAAAAAGTAAGGAAAGAGAGAATGTTCTAATAAATACAATGTAGATGGGACAGGTCAAAGCAACACTGATTATTCAAGTGGCTAAGTCGTACAAATCACCATCAATGGAAACAACGTTAAAGCTGCCGAAGCTTTCCTGAGCAAACAAAATCCAACATGTGAATTTATAAGCTAAACCGGATTAATGAATTAGCTTCAATCCTAAGAGTGCTTATTTTCCTTGTCTACATCGATCCACTTTCACGAGGGGTCGCGGGGGAGCCAGAGTCTATACCAACAAGCAAAGGGCCCAATGCAGGGTACACCCTTGGATGGGATACATGTCCATCATTGGGCAGATGGACACAGACACACATACTCACACCTAAGCCCAATTTTCAGAGAAGCTAATTAATCTACCAGCATGTTTTTGGACTGTTGGAAAAAACTGGAACACCCAGAGGGAAACCACACAAACACAAGAAGAACATATAACTCCACACAGGTCTGGAATTTAGCTCAGGGCCCCAGTGCTGTGAGGCAGCAATGCTAACCACTGCACCGCTGTTCAAACCCTTTGTCTACATAACCTGATCAATTAAAGCAGTTTAACATGTACTTACACACCATTAGGCTTTTATTTTCTGTAGCCTTACACAGAATAAGATCAGTGGTAAAACATCTATATTAAATGCCAGTCCTCTTTCTATCCCTTTTTGCAGGGAAAATAGCTTTACTTTCTGTGAGAAATATTTTTAAAAAATATTCTTAGGAAAAATATGCTGCATAAATCATTCTCTGGTGTCTTTTAATATAAGACAGGTTTAAATACACAGAGCATCATTCTCCTATTCACACTGTCACACTGCAGGTCTTCAATAATGGAATTTATTGGATAAAAATGACAAAAGATAAAAATGCTAATTACAGAATTACTGGAAGAGTGGGGTGACATCTAAAAGCTGTTTGGTACACACCCAGGGAGTTTCCAAGAGAGAAAGCTGTCTGAATTGCAGAGAGAAAAAGCCAGGGCTCTGACCACAGCACATTCTGGCATGTCGTGAATAGTGTTAAAGAGACACTGTTCACAACCCCACATACTTCAGCCAAAAGTCTCATTACCCTGATCACCTTATTAGATCATTTTCTCTAGAGTCTGCATTGCAACAGAAATTAGATGACCAAATGGAAGTTTTAAATCTGGAAGATGGCTTTTAAGCACAGTCATTTCTTCCCATTACTTGCTCTGTATAACGATTTGCATGAAGGCACTGGCCCTGTGCCCTGCTCATGTGTCTCTACAGCAATTTTCACTTCCATACGTGAGTGAAAATGAACAGATCATGCACCTAGGTACCCACTTGTACCTATTTACTGTCAATAAATCAGGACCAAAAAAAGATAGGAACGCTTGGGAAATTACACTATATACGTGGAATTAAATTATTAGCCTAGTGAGACATGCACTTTAAAGAATTGCTCTTTCATTCTCATCCTTTTAAAAATAAATATTCTGTAAACCTTTTTAGAAATCTCAACACTTAGGAGTATGGCAGAGCAAAACTCAAAATGAGCACAGTTTTCTGTTTAATAGTACAGTACATAAAAATTAATGCCATTAAACATGAAGAAGCCACACTGAAAGAGGGCACAGGGGCCAGCTTTTGAGGAAAAAGAGAAAATGAAGTAGCACAGTTTTTCATTACTCACTTGTTTTTACATTGTAACTTGCCACCCACTGCAGCAAATGTTAAAGGCAATTTAGATTTATGGAGAACAACAGAGGTGCTTACAGAAAGATTGTGGGTATTTTGATTTTTTTACAAAATTGAACACAACTTCTAGTAGGTATTCTGTGTTTTTAAATTTGTAATTGTTTGTTTTTAATTTGATGATATAAAAAACCTTTCTATAATGAAACAATATAATCAGACTCTTGCATGTTCAGCCCTGACTAAAAGATGATGCTTTTAGGTTTTTTGGTAACATTAATTTAATATCTGCACAGTTTGAAATTACTAATTTGTATTTTTTTAGTACTATACGACAAACTCCATAGCGTCTGACAGGAGAGTTAAGACCCACTCTCCCAGACATGACAGGCATGCAGGTTGCCAGGAATTTGCAAGAAGTACTTAGCCATGGGCCAAGGGAGCTATAGCGAATTAAAAGAGAACTCAGAGCTCATTCTTTTACTGATTGAATCACGCAGGATCAAATGTGTGAATCATCATGAGTCAGATTTTATTTCCTTTATATCTACCATACATTCCTTAAAGGAAAGATGCATAATTATTACTCAAACTATTTAGTCCAAACCAACATCTGCTCACCTACTGTACATTTACCAACAAAACTAAACTTGATCTTGAAAATAATTTCTGTTCCTTATATTCTGTACAAGTTTTTGTATAATATTGAACTTTAAATTGTTAAGGCCTAGTCTGGTTCATTTTTCTCTGGCTTCTCTAAACCCTGTGGCTTGAAGTAACATTAGTCAAATATAAAAAAAATAGAACTTGTTTGCCCTTTGAGAACAGACTCTTATAATAATAAAGTGAAGCAAGTCCCTGGCTATTTTCTTAGAATGTAGTTTGTTTTTTTAATGGCAACCATTTGGCATGAAAATAATCCTCATATGTGTGCTGACATATTTTGCAAACTAGTTAGGTCTTAGATATTGTCTCCATTTTAAACTTGTTTATCGTTATCAGCAGGAACACTGAAATTGTCCACTGAACTAGCTCCACCACATTTGCATGAAAATGGACATCTGCCAACAAGGTAACAGCACACAGGAACAAAATGTGGAAGGAACAGAATTTTTTTTTAGAACTGGGATAGACACAAATGTACAGTATATGCTGCGCATCCCTAATAATTTTCTGTTTCTTTACAATCATGTAGATCAGAAAATCTCAAAGCAGAAAATGTTCAGAAGGAACATTATTCTCTTTATAAATGAGTGCTACAGAGAAAGTTACAGATTTACATCATCATCTGGTGGAACACAATAGTCATTATACCAATTTATGTTTATCTTAATGGATACCATAAATCTAATAGCTATATCAAGCAGGGTATTCTGACATGATATATTACCTGCTGTTTAGCAAAAGAAAAAAGAAAACTTAATGAAAGCTGACAAATTGTAGGCTGTCTGCACTTACGTCTCCAAGTTATCTCCCTCTAGGACAGTCTGGACTGGTAGGTAGCCAAGTCGGGGATGTTTGGCAAAGTACTTCTTCGATCGGAATTTGTTTTTCAACACCTTCGTAAAATCTCGTACATCTTCCCCAGAAGTCGTCTGAATCATAAACAGAATTTATTATTTTTATTAGATTATGCAAACATTCAGCTTATTTTCATCAAGAAGGCTAAGAAAAATTATGATAGCTGTAAGGCACAGCTTTACGTTGTTGGAGCTGCTGCTCAAATCTTGGTGCATTGCCAGAAAGCTGAAGCCTGAAAGGAATTTGAATGAAAAGGAATCAGCATCTCCCAGCATTTAGCAACCTTAGTGTTAATTATAGTGAACCTTAATGTGCTCACTACTGAAAATACAATTGTACCAACATTGAGCTCTAATTTAACTAATGACAAAGTTTAATGATCTTTCAAATTTCATATTTTTCATCAAAAATCTCAAAATAACCTGGATGTTTAATTAAGGAATACGTTAGAGCACTGAATTTAATGAAAGTCTGAAAAATGAATAATACTTGCTGAGGCTGAAGGAACAGTCTGTAATGACTTTGCTGAACCCTTAGGTCTCAATCAACTTTCCATGCTTACAACAATATACCCATTTGTTTGACTAAAGCAATTATGTATCAGAAACCCCTGTACTTACTGAAATGCCACCAATAAACTTTATGCATTTCATTTTCAAAAAGAATGTTATGAAATCCTTTGCAATGTGGAAGCCTTAAAGTCCTTTTTCACTATTTATATCAAAAATGAAAAAGAACAGAATCCCAAGGCAACTTAATTTGTTGATTTCATACACCAGTATTCCAAACTTTATCAGTGTATTACAGCAGCTCACTGCATTCTTCAAACAAAAAAGAAAGCTAAATGTATGCTTTATAATTAAGAAAAATTTAACAGACCCATTTTAACATGGAAGCCCATGAGTACAATGCATTAAGTACAAGGAAACCACACACAGAAAAGCAAAAGAAACTGATACAGTGACTGGGAAGACAAGTATGGACACAAGCTCAGAGGATGAATCCACTCGTGTGAACCCTATGATGCACATCGTCTTGACAGAAAGCAATTGGCAACAGAACTTCAACTGATTAGAAAAGAAGGAGAGGAAGAAAAGCTGAGAAAGGCATTTACAGCAACCAAAATAATTTCCTGCAAAACTCTAATTCTCAACATAAAAAAGGAGTTTTCGTTTAAAGATGAAAAATGGTCATTTTTAGTTGAAAACAGGAAACTGACAAGAGCTCTACATCTTTGGTAAAAAGAAAACACCACTACAACTGAAATAGTGGAAGATGAAATAACAAAGCTCTAACAACCTGAAAATAGTTTTCTTTAGGAAGAAATAATACAACAATATGTTTGAGACAGTTTTGACATTAATTAGTACACAGTGAGCAGGATGAGCAAAGTTGTATACACAAACAATACAACAAAACTAAAAACTGAATCCATGAGCATGGACATACAATTGAGATTTCATTATACATTTCTTGTTAACTTAAAATACCTCCAAAATCACTGAAAGGTACAGAACGTGCATGAGAAGGGGAGCCTGTAGCTCAATAGTCTTTCATTCTGCTCGTTTAAAGGCATTATGGGATGATGAGCAGGCGACCTAGGGGTCGATATCAGTAAATACTTTTGTCTCATTATGCTTGTCACCAGTTCCTCATACCAGTCTCTAGGATGCTCTGAAAGATCTTGAATGGCCTGCTCAGTTTCTCTGAGTTACAGACCTACTGTACATCTCAGGATGTAAAAGGAAGAAAAATAACAGTATCACTACTGTCCCACTTAACATCACATCATCAATTAAGTTAGTTCAAGACTGCTCCTAGAATACTGCCATCAGAGATAATGAAGTTCTGGCACCAAAGAGAAAATGAAGTAGCACAGTTTTTCTGAACTGAAAAAGAAAGTGAACAGGAGCTCAAGAAAATATGAAAGAGAGAACTATAGAGAATAGCAAAAAAAAAGAACACAAAAGGTTTGCATATTAAGATTTTGAGACGTTTTTTGATAAAGCATAAAACTATTAATTGCAGGTAGTAGACTTTCAAAATAATACATGCACAGTACTTGAATTCCAAAATTGGTTAATAGGAAACAGAGAGTACAGATGGGTTACATGCTCAAACTGGGATGATGCAATTAGTGGGGTACCACAGGGACCTACATTATGACAACTGCTCTTCCAAATTTATTTAATGACCTAGATATTCTGGTAAAGCTAGCAAACTGAGAGCAAATGTTCACATATGTTACCAAACAAGGATGTGAAAAGAAATTCAGATATTCCAAAGAAATTCTTTTTGAACTTTTGGACTTAAATAAAAAAATGGGTAAACACCTGGCAAATGACAAAAAATGTAGACATTATTCTACATAGAGTGTTACATGGATTTAGAAAAAACATTGTGCTTAAAGAAGATAAGAGTATAAATAGTTTTTTTTATAAATAGAGTTTTTTATGTTGATACATCATTTTCATCTTCCAGACAATTTAGGAAAACAATAAAAAGACAAACAGATGATTAGGATATATAGTTAAAAGCACAGAATTAAAACCCAGGGACATTATGATAAAACGGCAAAATGCACTAGTGAGATTTCATTTATGATATTGTGTATAATTTCGGTCACTAAGATACAAAAAAGATGCTGCTGATCTGATATCTGATGAGAGAAGAGCAACCACATACATTTTGAACCTGGGATACAACAATAGGCTGAAGAACTGAACCTTTTAAGTTTTAGGGAGGACTATGAGGAAACCAGATTATAGTATTCATAACCCAGAAAGGCATTGACAAAGTCAATGTAATGGACTTCTTCAGAATTAACAGGGGACACAACGGGAAACTACATGGAAATACTGTACACTTAAAACAGAGAACAGAAGATGCTTCTTTACACAAAGGGCTGTAGGAATGTGAAACAAGCAACTCATATGATTGAAGCCGATATCCTGACCTTAGCTTTTGAAAAAAAACAACAACAAATGAACTAGATGGGACGAATGGTCACAATCTCATTTGTAACCATAACTACACACTTGAAAAAAAAACATCCATTTTGGATTATTATGGGACTGAATAAAAAAAGAAAGTTGATTAATCAACAAGAAACTAAATTGTTCAGACTAAAAAACTGAGGGGCTTCCAAGAAATCACTTTATTAGATTTAGTCAAATCAGGATATACCAGAGCTCCATCTGTGGAGTCTCTTTCTGATCTGCTATGATATGTTAGTACAAGAGGGAGACAATTACTAAATCCAACTTAACACTTAATGAAATATTTAATTTCCCAAGGTCTTTTCCCATCACAGCTATGACCTTTAAATCTTAAATAAAACTGTTAAGCAATTAAATGCCTTGGGCAGCTAATGGGTTTAAATGAAAAACCTAAGACATAAAAAGTTAATTTTTTTAAAGACTGTAATTCCTGTGCAGTGGAATAGAAGGTCGAATAGCAGCTGGTCTGCACCTAATCACTAATTTCAGAGAAAATATTAGCTATTACTCAAAGGTATAATAAACCTCTGAGGTTTGTTTGTAACAGCATGGGAGGGGATGTTGGCTCTGCAGTGCAAGAGAGCAGTGTTGCAGTGAGCTCTTGACAGATGGAATAATGTGGACTACATTTTCCCTTAAAACAACCTGGCTGGACTAAGCTGAAATGATCGCCATTAAAAGAACTTTCTAAATTTAGAGAAGGTTGAAGAATCTGCTGGACAGCAATGAAACAGAAAGAGCTGGAAAGCACAAGAAAGTACTGAGTACAGGGACTTCACAGCACTGCTCCAGACAACATGCTTTTGAGAAAAGGGCAACCCAGAGATAGATCACAGAGGGCACATCTTTGAATCAAATTAAACAAGTTATCAGTTCTGTGGTGTAACATTTTTGTAATTGCGTTTTTTGCACACAACTGTATTTTCCCATCCCACAAAAGTACAGCACTTTTAAAGTCTTTTTGACTGAAATATTTCTATTCAAAGCTTAACCAAAGAAAAATAATCAAAAAATGTTTTCACCACTAAAAGTTATATTTCCTGTTGGAAACACCCAGGCTTTATTTTTGTACATCATCTAGGTGACATCTACAAAAGAATGTCCTATATCTGGAAGGTTATGTTCACGATCAGATAAAATTCAATAAAAAAAATATTTCCTACACCCACACTGAGATTTTCAAGGACCTAAGAATCAAGCATCATCTTAATATCATTCTTTCATTTTACCTGGTGCATGCACTACTTACAGGAGAAGACATATACAGCTTGATGAACTTTAGAATTGCTTTAGAATATAATGACTAGAGGCCTAAATGTACATAAAATTATCCAAGCACTCAGACGATCAACTCTAAACATGTACATTAAGTCTTCAATTTCAAAACCTCAAACTGCACCAAAAGCACACCCTAGAATTCAGTCTACTTGAATCTTGTTGTGATAAACACATTCTGCTAACAACTGCAGAAGTATTTTTTTCAAATCATACGGTGAAGCAGAATCCCTGAAGAAAATATGCAGAAAGAAAAGGAAGAGGAAGCAGAGCCATGCAGTGGTACTCACAGGTGTACAGTATTCCACCATAGGATAGTTTAATTTATGGCCCTTTGCTGTGCGTCCAGAAAAGAAACAGCTCTGGCAGACATCATAGTTGAAGTGTTTCAGGCTGCGGTACCTGGAGAGACAATTTACCACCAGTATGAACATTACTTTGACATCAGACAACGTTATGTACAGTAGTACTTTTTCACAAAAGTGTATCCATATTACAAAATGTACAGTATACTATTTTCACCATATAAAAATAGCAAACAGCTTAACTGAGTTCACCTATCGACAGACTACTGACTTTTTTTTATTAACAACCGAAATATTAACATTATGAGAATTACAGGGTACTGCATATGTCTTGGGATAGCAGATTTTATTTATAATTATATTCTCCATTTTCGGAATATGTTTCTATATTCCTATGCCTCCTATTAAAAAAAAAACATATCTTCAAAGAAAATGCTTAGCCGGCATTTTACTGCAGACAACTTTCCAAAAAATATTCGCCTTGGAAAGTGCAGACAGCTCATAAACTAGGCAGTACTGAATCCAAATCATCATCTACCATAGATCACTTCTAGAATATTTTTTTATGCTAGGGGACATATGACACCAGTGCAATTCGATGTTTAACATGTTTATAAAGAAAATGATTAGTGCATATATACAGTATATTTGGATCATCGTATATTTTATCTTCTAAATTGCTTTAGCTTTGTCCTGGCTGAACTTCAGTCTGGGCTTTTGTAGTCTTGACTCTCTAAAGTTCCCTCTGGATCTCAACTGGTGAGGCATTTTTTAACTTCTCTACCTTATCTGCTATGTACTTGGGCACGTCGTGGCTTCAATGTCACCCATGTGCTTATCCACATTTTAGTGGTGGATGAAGTGGGTCCTCTTGTATGTAAATACTTCGGAATATAAATGTAATTAATTCTTTAAAATATTTAATACTATAAAAAGTTCAATGCAAGATAAGACATTATTTTAATCCTCCTCTAGAAATTATAATTATGGTAAGCATTTACTGTAATTTTTAACCAAAGAAATGGCAAAATATAGATCTAATGTTAAATAAGTAATAAAACATTTCTACAGCGCTGATGATTTAGACAACCAGTTACAATACCAGTATTTTACAACTATGATCTTGCCCATATCAGGGCTGTAACTAACTTAACACACAGCCAGTTCACAGCTTTCACCATTTTAGATGCAATTTATCACTGACAGCTCAACAAAGGTTTCTGTTTTGTCAAATGTCAGCTGAAATTACCGAAAACTTCAAATGAAGGAAACGATGAAGATGGTTAACTGTTTCATTTCTAAAGGGCAACAAGGACAGGCGCAAGGGAACTGCAAAAAGAAGTGAACCTGGTGATCATCTGATACTGTCATCTTAAAAAGGTTTGTCAATAGTTGCTTAAAAAATAAAACTTCAAATTGATATAAACATTGGTGTGAATTCCACATATTGTATAGATATCCACATTCAATTTTTACGAGAGAAATAAATAAGAATGCCCCCAAAGAGCATAACCACATAACCAATTACTGTGACAATGTGGTGTCAGGAGGCAACAGCGAAGACTTTATGGCATTTTTTGAATGATTTTAGTTTAAATGTTACAATAAAGGGAAGCTATGACATAGGCCATAAGCCTTGAAGAATTTATATTTCATGCCACTCTACTAACTGCTGACATTAAAACACGCTTCATTCATTATTGTTTTACTACTTGTGCCAAGATGTTTAAATTCTTTCTTTAATCTTAAAACAGATTGGAACTTGTCTCTGACCATGCATAATGTCTGTTCAGTATCTTTTCACTGTAACCTCTGTATTATGGTGTGCTTACTTTCTGGGGCACTTCTTCAGAAATATAAGAATAACAGGCATGATGTCCTTTATGCATAAAGCCCAGCATGAAGTATGGACAATTTCTTCATAAAAACACACTTTGACACAGTGGTTTGTATAATATTTAATGTCAAGTTAGTAAAGTCTCTGCCTCTATCTGAAACATACAATAAGAAAATAAAAAAGAGTCCCACCTGAAGCCCACAATGGGACACTCTTTACAGATGTTGCACTTGGCCTGATGTTTTGCTGTTTCTGCAGCAGCAACTCGGTGAAGCACAGGGAGCCACACCATAGATTGAGGCTCCAGATGCATCCAATCCACAAACTGCTTGGGCTCTATCTCCACCCTATTATTGACCTGGAGAGAAAAAAGGGACATAAAGAATCTTGTTGTTGACACTGAAACATAATAATACCTGTAATACAAATCCTGAGGCACATGCAAGCAGGATCTGTATTCTAGCAAAGATCTCTGCATCCTTGTCTCAGATGAGAATCAACTGAGAAACATCCATTTTTGTTTTATAGGCTGAAAACAAAAATCTAACCAAAGTTTGATATCTTTATACATTATCTGAGTTTTACAAATGTCTGTAACCGTAGGTCTTATATGAATTTGCTGTCAAATTTGCTTTCAAAATTAGTATGAACTTTTTGCTAGAGATGCAAGTTTCCAAACTTTTTAAATTAAGGTACTGAAATACTATTTGGTAAGGCGGTGTCTTTTCTTTTAATTTAAACTTAAAAGAACAAACACTGCATTGCACTGTTAATGATCAATTTTACACTTTACTAAACATCAGCAACAAAAGAGCAAGTTGTAATTATCAAATGGGTAGTCTAGACCAAAAAAACATGTTTTTGAATAGCTTCTTGGAACTTTCCTGCTTTCTCAGTGTCTACATTAATTTAACACCTTTTATAAGTGAATGTTACTTTGTGACTTTAAAGAAGTGAGTATATCTTGATTTAAACTTGTGAGGCAGTCATGAGAAAATGCTATAAAAATGAGGAAAAGGTGGGTGCACAAAGAAAAGAGTAATTATTTAAAGAAGCCATTTTTGCAGAGGAATAGGTAATTATTTAATGAAGCCCTTTTTGTGCTGTACTATACAAAAAGTAACTGGGAAATGTGACTAAGAAGCTACACAACTACTGAATGCTTGTTGGATTTTTAAATAGATCAAAATAAAATTCCATTAATTTTTATTGGTTTCCGACTTGCAAAGCCTTAAACGCAAACCCTATCACCAGCATTTATTCTTATTACACGATTGTTAATTGTTACAGCAGTTTCCCTCTCCCCTTGTCCCTTCTTTTGATTTGACACATTTGCACTTGAACGTTTACATTCAGTTCCCTGCACTGGTATTTCTCCTGTTTTTAAACATACGTGCTGGAAGCAGCTGCGGACACTTGGCTCGATGTTGCTGCCCCCAAAGGCAGCCACCTCGCCCAGCTGCCGGGGTATCTGGATGGCATCATGAAGGAGCAGCCCCAGCTGTCTCTGGTCACACATCTCAGACGGACCAGCAACCTGCTTGAAAAGATCTGTGCCAGCGCACAGCAAGAACATCAGTACAAGCTATAAACTCTCTCTATGACAGCTTTAATTCTTTACAGAAAACTCCACCTATTCACAGGTCTTGTCTGGCCTCCATATGCATTATAATGTAAATTACAATTTTAATTGTAATATTGAATACATGACTTACTGAGTTTCAGTGGAATACTGGTTTTAATCACTCAACAATTATTTAATTTACCTTTGATAAAATCAATGCTTTAAACTTTTACATACTTATAAAACTGAAATGGCAACACTAAAAAGTAACAAACAACTGGCTATAAAGACAATACACTAAAAGTGCTAAAGCTTAACAGTTTTAGACAGTCATTCTGTAGTTTGCTACTTTCTCTACTGTCTGACATTTGCTGAACTATGGTGTGAGCCTTTCAGAAACCATTTTTTGGTTTATAACAGATGCAACAGTAACCAAGCTGCTACTTAACAGTGATGCAAAAAGACAAATTCCTAATACAAGAAATTGTATATGGCCAATTCGTCAGGAATTTACTAGGAGTGTTGGAACTGAGACTGTTTTCAAAAATAATGGCTTAGGTATTATTGAATTTGGTATTAATTAATAACTGTGACACATGTGATAAAAACCTCAAGTGTGTAGCCCTAAAAAGCCAACTGGAGATCTAGGATTATATAAACCTGCATTATAAAATCTTCTTACTAGACAGGATGCAATCAAATACTTATAAAGTGTTGATTTTATTGCTTTACATTAAAATATTTAAAAACAGTATACAGATCATTCACATTTTATCCAGATATGAAACATTAATAAATAAAATGTAAACAAATTAATGTCCTATAGAAGTTGTCACATTAATATAACAAAACATAATGTGTATAGAGCAACTGTAATAACAAGGACATCCATGCACTGTATTTGAATGAAGGCCTGGAAACTTTTGTAAGTATGACAGCATCCCTCCTTTAAACGCATTTTTAATAATCCCATGTGGGAATGTGATTTTCTGAACAAATTTGACTTGATTAAGTTCTTACATGGCTACTTTGCAGAAGGTTACTTTACAATACATAAGTACTGATTTTACATGCTATCTCCCCAAGTGACAAGGGCTAGTGGAGCATTTAATTAATATTCAGGCTAAGCCTATGGATAAGGAAAATGACTTCTATGGAGGCCAACACTGATCTAATTACTTAAAAATGTTAGTTAACAAGTTCAGCAAAAACTGTTTTATATTTACACTGTAAATTTGTTTTTATATTTACTGAAACACTGCTACAAACAGGATATTTGTCAAAATGTAGCAGAGGTAATCAAAGGATTTTTAAAATATAATGTTAACCTTTATTAGAAATAATCATTTCATTCTACTGCAGCATTTTCCAACCATTTTCCCCCCAAGATGACCCCATTTAGCAACCTTCAGAATGATGAGAAGACATGAACATCTTTAAACCAACATCTGCCTGTCAGAAACATGGCATTACTTTATAATGCCATTATAGATTATTAGTACGTTTCTTATCATCATCTTTTAGTACTGATATCCAAAATAAAACCAGAAAAAAAGAGCTGTTTCTCTCTATTGCAAAATGAAAGAACAAAGGTTAAGTAAGTGTGCTTTGGCTATGTAATGCCTGGATGAACAGTGGTCATTACAAATATCCATTAATTTTAAGGCCTCTGTTACATGAACTGAAAATTGTAGTGTTACAAGATTTGAATGACTGAAAGCCTGAGTCATCTGTCAGAATCTAAAAAATGAGCTCATATTCAGGGCTTAGCCTTGGTTACAAGGACAACTCTTTTACTAGCAACAAATCACTGACAGCCATTACAGATGGGTCTCCTGCTCTGATGAGGTGGTCACAGAGGAGAACAAATCTAGCCGACAAGACACTAACACTGACAACACACCAACAGGAACAAAGAAACTGCTTAGACTGCACTGACACACGGCAAAACAACTAAAAAGACTAGCTACTGCTGGACTACCAACATCAGCAATTAAAAAAGAAAAGAAAAAAAGGCCCCTGATATCTTTACACTCAGTGAAGTAGAAACAGACAAATTAAAAACATGTATTAATGTTTTTATTAATTAAATTATGTATTAACATATTTGGTATAATGAAAGACAGCCATACACTCCCAAAGTTTAAACATTTATTCATTTAAAATTCATGTATTTCAGGGTTGCATAATACATGTATATCCAAAGTTAAGTTAACATCTTTATATTTCTATATTAACTGTTCTTCTCTCAACTCTTAATGTACAATATTAAAAAAACACATACATATAGACTTCTGCATTATAATCAGATATGTATTAAACAAGATATAAGATAAACAGCACATTTATTTAGGGAAATTATTTAATTCAAGGGTTGGCACTATCATACACATATGTAATACATGTACTGTATATATACGTTTCAATATCAATAAAATACATGTTAAATATAGAGCTTAAAGGCAACAACTTTCATATTATCTTACCTTCACAATTTGCCTCACAAACATCAAAAGTGACTTTTAAACAAGAGTTTCTTTCAGAGGATTTCTGGCGGGCGCAGATATCAAAATAATTTGGTTTTGGACCAACAGTAATTGGAAACAAAATAAATATACTCAAACTTAATCTCACTTAAGAACCTGTGGGAGGTCCCACATACAATTTCCAGATCCATTCATTTCCACTCTTCAGTGACATTAGAAATCTGGGAATTAAAACTTAAAACTCCATAAACCCAAACCTCAGAACAGGTCTTGAAAGAAAGGAGAAAAATTATAAATAAATCAATGAATCACTCAAACTGAAAAAAATAAACTCATTTATACTTACATTTATATTTTTCTTCCAAATGCCCCTTAGAAAGAGACAGAAGTCCAATTTTCATAGATAATACTCGTATCTTCCCACTCCGACCACTACAGGGAAAAAATGGGAAACAATAAACTCAAATCGAAAGTGATGTTAATCTCCTACAGACTCATTCAGCTACTTGAACATAATTCATTTCTTCAGAAAAAATTGTTTACGGAATTTACGGAAAAAATGTTTTTCTTTATAAATATCTTGGAGCAGATAAACTTTCCAATAAACTACGAATAATGCTGTGGGATTTCCAACAGCATTCTCAGAGGTTTCAGGCTCCTCCTGTAATTTCATAAATATTCTCTAGAGGAGGTACAGTATGTATTTTTATTGCTTCTGTAGTACAAATTGTAAATATTTAATGCCAGCTGAGCTCTCATTACAGACCATCTCTAATATTGAGATAACATATTAATCAAGTTTCCAAATTATTTTGGAAGAAGAATGCCTACAGTGGGCATTCAATTCAGTAGGGACTGTTTTCAAACTGAAAGACTGCAGATACATTTTTAGCTTGAACTTTCAGAAACTTTGTTTTGCTCTATTTTTTACAGTACTTTGCACTTTTAATTTTCTGAAGAAAAGTGACACGAAAGGCACATTAAATGGTTCCCTGAAAAGAACCTTTGCTTATTCTTAATATCTCATGATCATTCCCACTAACTGGAGAAGCTCTGTCATGAGTCCTGTGATTGCCCATCAGTACTGACACAAAATCCTTGTCCAGAATATTGCCTTCTACATGTACTCCTGAACCTTGAACTTGTTTTGAAGAACATGCTAAAAACAGACCTGTACGAAACTCTACAATTTTCTAAGGTAAATGCAAGAAGCCGCAAAACTTACGTATCATACACATTGAGCAACCAGTTTAAACACATGTCAACACAGAGGGGCACATTAACAAGATCCTTGTGGTTCTGCTCCAGCCCATCATAAATTGTGGTCAAGCAATTGATAACATCAGGGACATTTAGAAGCTGGTCGTTTTGGGTGAGTTTGTGCTGTTCAAAAATATTCTGCGCCACATTCAGGTCCAGCAAATCCACTGAAAGTAAACACAAAATTGAGTTCATTTAAAATGTGAAAATCCTTCCAAGAAATTTGAAAATGTGTATTATATAGAATGAATGCTATGACTGAGGGAACGTGAAGAGGAACTACATGTGGAAACAACAGTATAATCTTTCATGGATGGTACAATCACTATTCATTAGCTGTAGGAGTGAAACAGTTTAGTTTTATTTAGTTCAACAGAGTTTTCAACTTATCCATTGCTTTAAGGATCAACATCTTTCAGGGTTACATTAAACTATAGTAAATCAGCATTGTTTATTTGAATTCTAATTCTCTTTGAAAAACATAACCAAGAATCCACAAACCTGTGACACAATGATTGGTGAATAGCATTATGTAGTCCCTGAAAGTTGTTTGTGGTGTTATTTATTTAAAATTGGAAAAACAAGCATTCTGCAAAAGTTAGTTACCACAGCCAATACACTCCTCCCTAATTGGTAGAGATCATTTAAATGTACTGTACATTACATGCTTTTAACAAAGAGCATGTGAAGCAGATAAAAAAAAAGTTGCTCACACTTTTTCTAAGCCTACTTTTACAAATCTGTAAGGGAAACCCACACAAGATGCCACAACAGCTGAAATGAAATGCCATTTTTCTTTCCTTGATATGGCCTTGTACAGGTAAAACACATGAGGTTCAACAACTCAGAACATAGCCTTACAATCCTCTGTACCTCATCACCACAGGAAAATTCCTCCAGTGGAGGATTTGCTGACCCAGAACCATCAACACTACATAACCCCTACACGTGAAGCTGAAGCAAAGGATAATCTCATGGCCTCCAGACAGAACAGGTTTTACAATAGTTCCAGAAGGGAAAGAAAAGAAACACAAGGCTGGCAGCTCTAAGTGAGCAAATGTCAAGCTGTGGGATTTTGCAGGTTTCTCCCTTGACAGCTATAATACAATGTAATCCAAACCTCCAGCACCTGTTGCTTAATGACACTTCCATAGAAGCATAAAATTTGATCTGACTTAATACCCCTTCAAATGAAGACCCCCTTCCTAGAGTACAAAAAATTAAAATAGACAGCTTCTCACTTTCCATTTTACATGATTACGTTTCCTGAGCTACTGATAAGGTTAGTAAGATCTGCAGACCTAAGGCAAACTGAGCCGGGTTTCAGAGCTGGGCTTAAGAGGACCCTGACAGCCAGACTGCTTAATCTTCAAAGCATGTTGTTTTCCAGACAAACATTGAAAGTCTACTGAACAGCAGGAGGAAAAAAAAATAAATGCAGCAAAATTTCCACAGCAAAAAAAATATCTTCAAGGTGAAGTCTTTAATAAGGAGTCAACAAATGCTTATTACATTTATTTAAGGAATCAGAAATGGTGTCATTTTGTGTCTTTTTCACCAGAAAGCCCAACTTTACAGCTCAAATGTTCATAATAGATTTTATTATACTTGAAAGACTACAAACACACTATTTAAGTACTTGAGTCAAGCCTTGAAACCTGAACATTCTTGTTGGTCTTTTCACAAGTGTGACAGAAATTAAATGTTAAATTTGAAGAGATATGTGACAGTTTTGTCAACCTCACGCAATGAAAATTACATACATACTTAGTATGTGACATCTGAAAGCTTTGATTATACTCTGTTGACAAATGACAAGGAAGTAAAGCAGCATCATACTGTACATTTTATTTAATAATGTGAACTGTGAAAAATGAACAGTTTAATGGGGTGAAAATATCATGTTCACCACCACTTAAGAGCTGTGGAGCAAGCTAGCATTGCCATGGCAGCCGGCCATGCCTGACTCACCTGTCAGTCAGAGCTGATTGCTGTGGATATGCTATCAGACAGGAGACCTATACCACCTGGGGCCAATTTATGTCCACGACCGCCTCTGGTGGTTCAGATTACTTAAGGTCTTCTCTGACTGTGCTCTGCTTGCTGGTATAATGTTTTTCCTGGATCCTCTCAAGCATTTTGTCCTCTAGTTCCTGTGTTACCAACCTTGTGCTTCTTTTGGATTCCTGACTTCAGTGAATTCTCTTCCATGCCTTTTGAATTCCCTCAGTGCCTTGATACTATATTTATTTGGTGTCAAACTTTGCTCTCAACTACAGCCTTGGATTCTGCTTGCCTACCTGTTTACCTCACTTGCCTTTTCCCTTACTTGCTATACACAACGTGCTGCCTCCACACATCAGCTTGCACACCATTACCATTTTAACTCTTCCCTCACCTGCTATTGCGATTCCCAGAGTTACTATTTTGAGAAGGAACTGGCAGCAATTACAACTGAACCTCTTTGGATATGTCTTCACCACATTGCTAATTTTCTGTCATGTTTGTTGGAGATCACTGATGGACAGCACAATTTTCATGTCTTGCCACAGATTTTCTATAGGATTCAAGTCAAGGACACCCAAGGACTTTCACTCTCTTCTTCTACCAATTCAATGTAGCTTTTCCATATGCTCTTTGTCATCATCCTGCTGCAAGGTTAATTTTTGTTCTTTTTTAAGTTCTTTAGCAGATTGTAGTATGCTCTAAGGTTTGCCTATAATTTGCTCTATCCATTTTCAATTCATGTAACACTTTGCATTTATACCAAAAGGTTCCATTTTGTCTAGTCTGACCACAAAACCTTTTTACACTTCCATAGTATCACTTCACCAGTTTATTTGTCATACCTGCATGCTTATCACTTTACTGCATTGCTGGGTCTATTCATAATGACTTGTTTCTTATCACTCTGGCATACAGGACAGTATTGTGGGTAGACCCCAATATTGTTGACTCATGGATGTGCAATAGAACTAAGTTAACCTTTAAACCCATTGCTATTAAACTGCTTGGATAACTGCTTGTTTGAGCCTATTTATTATATCGTGCATGTATGTTATGCATCTCACACACTGATGACCCAACTTATTTATTTGACTTTCTAAATTGTGAGGATTACTTTAAGCTACTAATATGTTTTCTCTTATTTCGCGTATAAGAAAGCACCACTTTCATTTTTTAGCTCCAAACTGACAATATCTGGCATCACATCCTCTCCACCACATGTTAATACTACACCTCCTCCCTGCATGCCTAGTTTCACTGGTTCTCCTCTTTCTAGTTTCTCTCAACATGACGCTGCATGCTAAATTGATATCGCATATGAAATGCATTACTTGTTTATTAGATTAAATTTCCATTGCTTTATTTCAGTCCTGTTTTTCTGCCCTTTACCTTGCTGTCCTCAACATAATAAACACACCCTTGAGTACTGGAGTGGTACCAATGGCCTTTAAAAAAGCTAGTTACCCCTATGCCAAAATGGCTCTAGACTTCCTAAGCAATTTTTGCCCTATATCCAACCTACCATCTCTTCCAAATATTTTGGAACATTCCCTTATAATCCAATTAAATAACCATCTCCTGGCAAATAACCTCTTCAAACCCTTCCAATCTGGTTTCAGACAATTACACAGCAGAGAAACTGCACAGATAATGATCTTCCTTTGGCTTCTGATTGGTTCTCTTTCTAGCCTTATTCTCTTAGATCTGCTTTTGTTAACCATAACATCACACTTTCTCTCATCTTGAGGCTGTGTTTGGAGTTTCTGACTTCTGACTTTAATGGTTCAACTCTTAACTTACTGATTGCAACACTTTGTCTCTTTTGGCAGTTTCAGTTCTGAAGTTGGGTTTGTTAACTCTAGTGATCCTCAGGGCTCAAAACTGAGACCCCTACTATTCAGCATTTACATGTTCCCACTTGGCTAGGTTTTTAGATCAAATGGTATAAATTGTCATTCCTGTACTGATGATACTCAACCTGACACTGAAGTGGCTGTCTGCACTAATCGTATCTCTGACATAAAAACCTTGATGACTCAAAGTTTCTTCATTTAAACCATGACAAGACGGAAGTCATGCTTCTCAGCACCTCCCATCAACTATGTAAAGCTAATGCAGTCACCTTATCTTTGAACCTGAATTTCAATATAAAGAAGTTGGGAGTGATTTTTGTCCCAGGCTTGACATTTGACCAAAATATGCAAAATATTGTAAAACCATAATTCTTCTACATCAGAAATATCACCAGATTATGTTCTATGTTGTCATTAACTGCAGCTGAAAAGTTTGTCAACACATTTGTCTTTTCTAGAATTACTCTAATTCCATACTCTCTGGGGTATCTAAATCTACACTGAAAAAAATTCAATATGACAAGAATTCAGCACCCAGAATCCTGACCAGGTCATGTGCAAGCGATCACATTACTCCTATCCTGGAGTCTTTCCACTGGATTCCTATCAGGTTTTGTGTCCATTTCAAAATTCTCATTCTCACTTGGAAGACTTTACATGGCTTGGCACCTCAGTACCTGTCTAATGTACTATCTTCCTACTACCCACCTCGCAACCATTTTTCATCTAATTCTGGTGTCCTGTCTGTTTCCCAAGCCTATCTATGGGTGACACTTTCATATCAAGACTCAAAACCTTCTTTTTCAGAAAGCCTTTTATTTAATTGGTTATATGTCAGGTTCTTTACATTCATGCTGCATTCCAAAACCTTGCTGTAATTGTATTACTTCTGCTGTCTACTCTCTTTGTGTGCTTTTTTTCTCTTACTGTAAAGTGCTTTGAGAAGCCACTTTAAAAGGTGCTATATAAAATAAAGTTTATCATTATTAATGTGAAAAAATATTTGAAAATAATTTAACCTTTTGTCTAAGAATGTGAATATACAGTATGTCTACACGTAGAAGGAATTATAGCACAAATTAAATTAATAGGAAAGAACATTATATAGTCAAATGGCTTACTATTTTCAAGTTCTTTTTTTACATGCCCATTTAAAAAATCAAGATGGCAGCAGATACAAACTACTGAAGCATGGACATCTCTGTTGTCCATCTGTGCTATTTCTGTACACTCCCTTAAAGAAAATACAAAGGAAATGACAAGTCTACTGATGTTCTGATCTGAAGTACAGAAATAACTTTACACAATCAAAGGAATCCATTCGGTGGAAGTGATTTTTCTGAGTAAATTAAAGTCAAAAGCAGACCACTGAATGTTTACATAGAAATTCCTGATGTACAGTAGGAGCTACAGAATTAAAGAGTAAGCTGAAAGCTGACTGATGGCAACAAAGGTACTGTGCTCTTTTTCTCTTGATTACAGAAACTAGCCTGACAAATGACACCAGTCTCAAACTATATATGAATGAAAGGGACCAAAGTGAAAAGGACATCAAGGCAGACTGCTGCAGAGACTGACATATGAACAAAGAAAATCTCTACCTGTTTATTTTAATCTATGGTTTAGTTCTACTAAAATTAAGATTATTTCCACTTAGTCAGATAGACATTAATGGACTTTTTCTACCAGAGTCCAGTATTCAGTTTTCATAACTAGCACAAGCACTTTTAAATAAACATTTTTGAAAATAAATAAAAACAGAAAACAGATAGAGATTAGATATCTTCCTTTCATTTCATTTTAACTATGGTCAGGTACAGGACATACAGTAATAAATACATGAAAACCAGTGATCAAATTTAATCCAGGTTGGAATAACAAAGCAACAGAGAATTTCAGAACAGTAAACAGAGACCACTCAGAAGGAATCACTCAGGAAACAATGTAGATGAATATGGTAAACTACTGTACTGACTCCCTGTGTCACAGATGGCCAAGATGTACTGTATCTTTCATTAATAAAAACTCAATTTTGCTATCATATTATACAATATTTTATGACTGAGCTATCAATTTTGTGCATTTTCATTTGGCCGATAAATATTTCATCCAAGTGGAAATAACAATGGAGCAGCAGGTAGCTGGTAACGGCCACAGAAGTTAAATTATGAAATGATTCTTATACAGGGACCATGAAATTTAGTAATATCTATGTGAACAATGGCACTGTGCCACACTCGTCCAGCTCTCACCCCAGCATGGAGAGGCTGATAAAGAGCAACAGAGGCAAATTCATCTGGAATTCACAGTGCAGTAAGCTGAAATACTATTGCACGGTATATTGCATTGAAGGTTATATCACTTGCTCATGTTGCTGTTACACTGAGAAACTTGATTATTAATTCATGCTTATGCATCATTGTATGGGATTTGAAGTGGTGACAGGATTTGGCCAAAAAGAGAATTTAACAGTGACATCAAAATAATGTCAGAGAAAGTCCACATATTACTCAAAGTAGTTAAAAAATAAAATTAGGGTGTAGAAACTGTTGTAGACATACTAAATATAGGCACCCTGTAACCACAATAGATCAGGGAGATTCAGTAAATAATTAAAAATTGAAATAAACCACCATACTTGGCACTAAGAATGGAGTTTGCCTGGGTGATGCTCTGTGTAGGGTTTGGATCAAATGTAACACTTTGCATCTAGACCAAAGAGTTACAATTTTGTCTTGTCTGACCATAAAATATTATGAGGCTGTTTATTAAACGTGCAATGGCAATGGTATCTCTTCTGTTTACTGAATCCTTAACTCAACCTAGAAAGTGTCAGTTTTGATAAACTAAATATTCTAAAAGGCTTTAACTGTACTTAAGTTTGCAACAATCTCTACACACACCTACTGTATATAAAGTTTGTTTTTCACTTTCCCTCTCTAACCACCATCTAAAACTATGTCCAGCTCCAGGAAAGATGATAATTTCAGTTTTCCTCAGAACTACATCATGCATAAGGTAAAATGTCATCCATGTTGATTTAATACTGATTATGTTTTGCCAATAATTCAAAAGAAAACCGACATTTCTTTACAGTGACCCACATAACTACACAGTCAATATGCTAATTTATGTTTGCTAACATTCAAATAAGTCAGCTAGTACAATATCAATATTGTAAACTATTTGTGATAAAGAGGTATTAGGTACACCTTTTTCAGTAGCAGTCTTACAAAACCACAGGGTTAAGGTTTTTTTCCCAAAGGTTTTAATTCTCTAGCTTTCAGCTTACAACAATATTGCTCATTTATCAACCTATTGCCTCTAAGATCACAAGTACATCGGTTTAAAACTTTACTATACTCTTAACAAGGCTTTTAAAAAGGCTTTCACAGGTTTTTTAAAGAAAAAAGGAATAAAACACATCTCAAAGAAGTGGAGGAAATACCACCCAAAAAGCTCCTCCAAACACTATTAATGAAAATTGGTCTGGAAGGATTCTAATGAATCCAAGTACTGTATATACCGTATACTAAAGGAAAAAAAAAACGCAAAACACCTCCTACACACTCTGGCCCTCCTGTCTGTGTGGAACAGGCTGAAGAGTGACTCATCCTTGAAGAGGACCTGATGCCACTGCTGACGAGTCCATCCCAGCCTCTGTCTGGACCAAGCCAGTCGGGTGTGACGTCTAGGAGGTGTGAGCAGAGGGCCTCTGACAGGTTGTCTTGCTCTAAGGCCAGCAGCATGGAGCCTCACTGTCCTGTCACTGATGTGGGCATTGTGTTAAGAACCATTCAACGTTGGTCAGATGAATGAGATTTTATACTAAATCACTGTTTTGCTGCCACTGACTGGCAGATCTTCCGCGCAGCTGCCGAAAATAATATCAATCTGTATATGGACTATGTTACTGGCTACATCAGTAAATGCACTGAAGACGTGGTTCCCAGGATTACTGTTTGCACATATCCGAATCCGAAACTGTGGGTAAATGGCAAAATACGCGCCAAACTGAAAGCTAGGACAGCTGCTTTCAATTCTGGCGATATGGATAAATACAAAAAATCCAGATACAACCTCAGGAAAGCTATCAAAATAGCTAAATACAACTACAGAGTAAAATTAGAGTCATATTATCACGGCTGCAACACACGTAACATGTGGATTGGTATACGCACCATTACAGACTACAAAACGCAACCCAGCTATGTCGCACAGCAGTCTGCCTCTCTTCATGATGAGCTAAATTCATTCTATGCTCGGTTTGAGGTCAGTAACGCAGATCCAGTCAGGAAGATTCCAGAAATCCAAGACGGAAACCCACTGATCATATCCAGAGCGGATGTGTGTAAAGTTTTTAAAAAGACCAATCCACGCAAGGCTCCTGGCCCTGATGCTATCCCTGGCCGCGTTCTGAAGGCATGTGCGGACCAGCTGCCAGATGTCTTCTCGGACATATTCAATCTCTCTCTAGCTCAGTCCATAGTTCCTTCCTGCTTTAAGAAAACCACCATTGTTCCCGTTCCTAAGAAACCCAGAGTCAGCTGCCTAAATACCTACCACCCTGTTGCACTCACATCAGTTATCATGAAGTGCTTCGAGCGGTTGGTCAAAGCATACATCACCTCCTCACTGCCTTACACCCTAGACCCACTGCAATTTGCGTATCGCCAGAACAGGTCAACAGAAGATGCTGTTGCCACTGCCCTTCATACTGCCCTCTCACACCTGGATAAGAAAGGAACATATGAGAGAATGCTGTTTGTTGATTACAGCTCAGCATTCAATACCATAGTGCCCTCAAAGCTTGTCATCAAGCTCCAGGACCTGGGACTGAACACCTCCCTCTGTAACTGGATCCTGGGTGGGCACCAACATATCCTCTACCCTGACTCTAAACACTGGAGCCCCTCAAGGCTATGTGCTTAGCCCTGTCCTCTACTCCTTATTTACTCATGATTGTGTCGCCAGTCATAACTCAAACTCCATCATGAAGTTTGTGGACGATACAACAGTCATCACAGATGATCACAGATGGTGAAGAGTCTGCGTACAGGGAGGAGGCTGAAACCCTGGCAGCATGGTGCCAGGAGAACAACCTCTCTCTGAACATCAGTAAGACTAAGGAGATGATTGTGGACTATAGAAAACACCAGGGAGGAAATCACACACCTATCTACATCAGTGGGAATGCAGTGGAGAGGGTCAGCAGTTTTAAGTTCCTGGGAGTTAACATCTCAGAGGAGTTAACCTGGACCCACCACACCAACACCGTGGTCAAAACAGCACGGCAGCGCCTATTCTTTCTCCGTAGGCTAAAGAGGTTTGGCATGCCATCAGATATCCAGGCCAACTTCTACAGGTGCACTATTGAGAGCTTCCTGACTGGTTGCGCCACTGCCTGGTATGGGAACTGCTCTGCCCGGGATCGCAAAGTACTGCAGAGGGTAGTGAAGTCAGCACAGCTCATTACTGGCTGTGAGCTACCAAACATCCAGGATATCTACTCAGCTAGATGTCTGAAGAAGGCCAAGTCCATTCTCAAGGACCCCAGTCATCCCAGTCACAAACTGTTTTCCCTCCTACCGTCTGGTAAACGGTACAAAAGCAGTTGGTCCAAGTCCAACAGACTACGGAACAGCTTCTACCTCCAGCCAATAAGACTGCTAAATAGCCAACCTGCAGCTCCTTTAGCAAATCACCTGTAATGGCTACATGGACAGAGAGTTTTCACTGTATTCAGCATAACTGCACTACTAGTATATATTGCATACACCATGGACACATAGCAGCTCTACTCATATTGAGTTTTATTCAATTTCTATTACATCTATTATTATGTAACCTTATTTTCATAACCTCAATTTTGTGATTTTTATGATTTCTGTGATTCTTGTGATTTTTGTGAGCTCACGGAAAAGACATTTCATTGCCAGCAACTACTGCTGCACGCTGTATTGTTGTGCATTTGATAAATAAACTGATTTGATTTGTGTCTGCCGGCAGTTTCAGCAGCAGTATGGGTGGCAGATCTGAAATGATCTCTCAGATGGACCAGTCTGATGTGTCGGTCCTGCTCTGGTGTAGTCACTTGAGGGCAACCGGATCTTGGGACGGTCAGCTGTCCTGCCGGTCTGCTGAAACCTTCTCTGCTGTAGGACACAGTGGAGCAGCTTACCCTTGGTGTCTGGCAATGCTGGCACATGACATGCCTGCCTGCAGCATGCCAATGGCCCTCTCCCTTGCATCTGGTGACATTCGAGGAATTATGGAATGCACAGAAAACTGACTAAGTGTGGCCTTTTTCTTGCAGTGACCTAAGCTTTGAATTAAGGCATTTTTAAAGGTGACTTGATCAGGCATTGTTCCACCTGGACCTCGTTGGGTAAAAGTGCACCTAACAAGCTTTCGTGGGACTGGTAAGTTGCAATGCCTCACTGCACAAGCTGTATTGCTGGTCAGAGGGCTTAAAACAAATTGACAACTTTTTGTGAAAGTACATAAGCTAGAACTATAGTATTCTCATTCCAGAAAATGGTGTGTTTCTTTTTTCCATCAGTATAGTGTGATCTCTTCACAATAAAGTGATGTCTGAGCCCGTCATACAGCAGCTGTCCTCTGCTTCTCATATCAGTCTAGGGTAGTCTATGTGCTTGAAACACCCTATATGCTTTCTATTATATAAAAAAAAATGTTTCTACATGACCATCGCATCCAATTATTCCTTAATCAAAATATGTTTTTCTTTGCACATTTTCAAGGATTAACTGTCTAATTTGCACATTTAAAAGCTGTCAAATTAACAATGCAAATTTACTATTTTATAGCTAGTAGCTTGCCAACTTTGTTGGTGGTATTTTCTTTTTCACTTAGAATATACAATAATAATAATAAACTTTATTTTATATAGCGCCTTTAAAGGTGGCTTCTCAAAGTGCTTTACAGGATGACAACAACAATAAATAAGAACAATACACAAGATAAAACACAATTACAATATATAGAGGAGACCGTGGATGGTGGTACTAAGAAAGCAGAGGAGTGAAGAATGGAACCAGTTAAGTAAAGACTTTCTGAAGAAGAGGGTTTTGAGTCTGGATTTGAAGGAGTTTAGGGAAGGTGACTCTCTGATATCCTTGGGGAGAGAGTTCCAGAGCTTGAGGGCATAACAGGAGAAGGCCCTGTCACCCATACAATGTAGATGGGCTTGGGGGACAGTAAGGAGGGCAGAATTAGAAGAGCGAAGGTTGCGAGGTGGGGAGTAGGACGATAATAGTTCAGACAGGTACTGAGGTGCCAAGCCATACAGAGCCGTATAGGTGAGCATGAGGATTTTAAAGTCTACACGGAATTTGACCGGAAGCCAGTGCAAGGACTCCAGGATAGGAGTAATGTGTACGCTTGCACTAGACCTGGTCATGATTCTGGCTGCTGAATTGTGGACATACTGCAGTTTGTTCAGAGTAGATTTAGATACCCCAGAGAGTAGCGCATTACAGTAGTCAATTTGAGAGAACACAAATGTGTTGATCAGCTTTTCAGCCACAGTTAATGATAGCATAGGGCACAGTCTAGCGATATTTCTAAGGTGAAAAAAAAGATGTTTTGACAGTATGCTGCACATGTGGGTCGAATGTTAAGCCAGAATCGAATATAACCCCAAGGCTTTTCAATTTTGATTGAAGCTCAAGTATAGAACCATCTACAGATAGGGTTACAGGACTGGCTTTACGAAGTTGATGGGGGGTGCCAATAAGCATGACTTCAGTCTTGTCGCAGTTAAGATGAAGGAAGTTTTGAGTCATCCAAATTTTTATGTCAGAGATGCAATTAGATAGAATAGAGACAGCCACATCAGTGTCAGGTTTGGTATGAATGTAAATTTGAGTATCGTCAGAGTATACAGTACATAAATCAGGTTCCTTGTCTCCAGTATAAGTTTTGCTCAGTTGTGATTCAGGTTAATTGTCAAATGAAATGGGGTTAGTTTGACTGCAAAAGGGCTCTTGGATCATTTGTTACTTCCAACTACTTTGTTGTGTGTTATAAAACAACTTAAAAATTCCATGCATCATTACGATCATATGATCAGTGAGACAACAGCTCTGATTGGACAAGTCATTCAAAAGTATTAAAAAACATTAAGGGTTACTACCGGAATGTGCTTCACAAACTTAAAATTTTAATTTTCAAACCTTTTATCATTTCTATTACCACTGTCTTGCACTCTAGGAAACACTAATCATGAATTTTGTTCTTCTTTAATTTAGATGAATTGACCATTGCACTTAAGCTCTTTACAGATACCATGACAGACAGTTTCCTTCAACATGAGAGAAAGTCTGAAAAAATCCCTTGTAACATGTCTACAACCATCCACATTGACCCTTTTCCTGACAATGATCTGACTAAACTCATTCTGTCCCCTCCCTCAGCACTATAACATTTCTTCACTGTAAACTGCCACTATTATTGCTCAGTAAATATAAGATCCTTGAACTATTTTTCTTCTCCTAAATGTAAATTTGTTTCCTTATATAGAAAGTACCCATGTCTTTTTTAATTCTTTGAGTATTACCAGTATGGAAGATGTCTTACACAATTAAAAGTACTTAGAAAGTCTAAAGAATTATTTTCCAGTAAACATGGAAAGGTGACAGACAGTAATTAACAAGGGAGAATGGAGGCTTCAGTGTCTGATCCTACTTTCAGAGACCTTCTGTTAATGTTAAAACTGCTAACTTGCAGAAAAAAAAACTTTTAAACAAATAAAATAAAGAATGCTATTCAACATGTAAAAACCATAAGGCTGACAAATAATAACTGACAAAGTAAAAATAAAAGCACACAGCAGCATAGACCTTTCTGTGATATTAACACCTGTTCAATTACAATCTGGCAAAAAAATACCTCATTAGCGCAGAAATTACTTTTCTAATCTTCAGATGCTGTCATCTGTAATATTTTACAGCTTTGGGCACCCTGTCTGGCAAATACCAGTCTTTGCAACAAAAGTAGAAATATGATCTGAATACAGATGTGACAACATTACAGTTGACAGAAAAATAAAAAAATAACATTTTTATCTTTGCTCTGGGCTCCTTGTTCTTCTCTTTGTACTAGGAGTACTAATTTACACAAATTTTCATTCTAAAACATTCAACCCTTTGTAACCACCATACTCTATACCCCATATAAAACACCACTATAGATCTCTAATCATTTTCCAAGTATTTTTTGGATGAGACAACCATGACTGAGGGAAAATAAGAAACAGCAGTATAACTTGTGCTCTAATTTGGTTGCAGGTATAAACATCTCAGTTAAGGCTAATTTGTTGTTGAAAGTTATTACAAAAAATGGTATCGCAACAAACTTCCATTTAATATGCTTATACTTTTTCTTTAAAAAGGTAATGAGAAGAGCTTTCTTTTATGATAACACAATGCCAAACTTCACATCCAGGGCAAACTAAACTAAAGTTAGAGATATTACAGTAACAACTTATTGTTTCTTGGATGGACACAGAGCCTACTGGTATCTGGTCACAAAAGAAAGGGTTTCAACAGACACTTACAGCAGAGTGCTTTCTGTAGTCTGCGAATCTTCATGGCTGTCCGGTAGGCAGAGAACCGCACATTGTTCAAATCAGCTGCAAGAGGAAAAATACAGTTATACAGTATACTTTTAAATATAAATCAAGGGCAAGGGGTTTTTGAGAAGGAACATAACAGAAAGTAGCCTAAAAATATACATATACATATATACAGTCCTCTTAATCAAGGCAAATACCATACAATGAGAACCAAACAGAAAACCCCCAAAAGAGACAGAAGATAGAGAACTTTGTCTATTCTAAATTGTCCCTTTCACTGTTGCCTGACAGGGCTTGCCATCATAGAAGTGATTCAGAATAAGGCACTAAGTCCTTCCACCTGACCTATGGCTGTATTGTACAGCATGTAATATACAACCAAAATCCTTGTTAACATCATATTAAAGCATACCTTTTATCATTTCTATTATCATTATCCAATTTTTTAACTATTTATCCAGTTATTGAGGCAGTGAAACCTCAGAAACCAACTGTTTCCCTAAATAATTCGTAAATCAACGTATGATATTAGCTATATGTTTGGTGTATCTTAAGGTTGCATATTATGGTAATGGATAAATGTTACTCTATATCATAAAAACGTTTCACCATTTTTCAACAAATATTTAAATTGCTGAGGTATTATTTCAAGGCTCATCTACTAATATCCCATCTGGATTATTTGGTGTCTAAATGTTTCTAAATAAAGCAGATTGTCTCAAACTATTTTACTAAAGAGGAGATACTGATCTGATCAATAAGACAATTAAATACTGTATGAATACAACTCCTTTAAAATGTTCTCCCCATGGAAAGAAGCACAAAAGAATCCACAAAAACTTCAATAGAAACAAGTAATGGTGTTACACCATCATTTTAAAAGATGTTGTGTATTAATATTATTATATTTTTATTGAAATTAGCAAGCACACAAAATGTGGCAGAGGGATTTCTTGACTGTGTCCAGCTTCCTAAAGGCACCTGAACAATTAGACATACTGTAATCTTGCCAAGTGCCTTCCTAATATAAAAAGCAAAAGAAACAAAACTGGCACTGTCTCAGTTGCATAATTTTTCTCGGCATTTCACTTGGCATTATTATCAGACCTATTATCTTGAAAATCACACTCATTCATTAAATTATTCCTTTTTTCAATAGAGCTAGTGAGCTAAAATGACCACCTGGCAGTAAACGTTCACATAAAAGAAAGTGCTCCTCATTAGGCCCATCTGCTAAGACCATAATGCCAAAGCTTATTAACCCTGAGAAGGAAACTGTTGTGGCTCTGATTCTCTCTGAACAGAGCTTTGGATTGCAATGAAATGTAGATTATGGATTGAAGGAATGTGTTTCTTATCATAAGGGGTCAGACTGTAGCTTTTGAAAAGGTTAAACACCAGACAAATGAAGTAACAAGGCTTACTAAGCAAAGGTCACAAAATACAGTTGCAATTATAACCACTAGCTTCTAGGTTTCCCCAAAAAATCAAAACGACAGTATTTTTAAGAAAAACCGAAGAATTATGAAAATAGGATGAGTTAAATGTTGCTCAAATTGAGATACTGACTCAACAGTTCTGAATAATTTGTTCATATTCTCTTGTCCATTCACAAATACATAATAATTCACTAAAACTTCTAAATGAAAATGAGCTCTAAACATGAAGTATAAGCAATACTAAATACAAATCTAAAAAGACTGCTGGTTAGTTAAAAGCATTAAGCATGGATTATAATAAGATGAATATGGCAATGCGAACAATGAACATTGTGAAACAATCTTCCTGGAATATCAGATTCCTTAGAAATCTTAAAGGGTTCAGCTGTTTTAAAATAAAACATGCCTGGAAGATCTCAGAACTCTAGCTGAGGTCATAAGCCCTATTTCAGACCTACAGTAGGTAAAATTAATTAAGATATTTCACATTTAGTAGGCAAGATCGGTCTTTGGACATGCATAAAAATCAGAAAATGAGCTTTCTACTGTTGCTATTGCAAAATGTCATCCCATTCAGGCTGCCAGCTACTGTTGGAAGAGTACAGTAAACCAGCTATTCTCTTGAAAAAACTACCTTATTTACATGAGACAGAGGAGCTGGCTTGCAGCCATGTTAACGAAAAGGCAAGTTTTCATACCTAAAGACTGGAACAGCTCTGTCATCTTTGGATGGTCCCAGCAGGTCGTCTGGGTCTGATGGCTGTAACAAAGCAAAAAAATAAAATACATTACCCTACCATTTCACAGATTCTGCATTCATAATCCTGCATGAAAACTCTATGAGCCCTTTTCTTCCTGCAAGGTTTCTTTACAGTACAAGCCTGGATATAATTGTGAATGTCTGGCCTGTAATACTGCTGGTGCTACAGTACAGCAGTGCATTGTCCATGGTTTTATTTCCTTGGTTCCATTTGGCAGCCAGAAGAAAAGCAAAAATTACACCAGAAAATAGTGCATAGTGCTTTAATATCAAAATAAAAAAAGATATGCAAGATATGGAGTAAAAACAGAATACTCTGAGCTTCTAGTAACATACCATCTCCTATTGTGCAAAATTGCATAAGAAATACAGGTTTTAAGAATGAGATATATCTCTGTTTTGCTCTTCAAATATAACTTCTAATGTTTATTTTACAATTTCATTTTTACTTTAATTTAGAAAAGGGGGAATTGGTTTCACAAACTGAATTATGACTCCATTGGCACCGTTTTCAGATTCTCCAGCAAATTAAATCCAATAGATGAAACAGGTGTCTTCTGATGTTTTGTTTTCTCAATATTTGTTCAAAATATTAAAATGTTACAAAGACCCTGATCATTCATTCTTGTTTAATTTGAAATGAGAAGACATCCTTGCGCTGTATAAGTACTTTCTGTCCATTCCAAAGGAAAGCAATTCCCAACATAAGGTTACACAAGTAATTTGGAAAGTAGTAGTAGAATATACAACTTTCTCATGAAATGGCTCCAGGGAAGGTTTCTAATCCATGACTGTTTTATGTTAAGTCACTTGTGGTCCAGGTTGTTTGTCAAGATCCTGAGATAAAAAGCAACCCTAATACACTCTGAAAGATGTTAAAAATGACATGCAAAGTGGCAGAGCCTGCCTGCTGGTGATCCTCCTGTCCTGTTCCCTTCCACCATTGAATCGCAATGACAAATTTGGCACTTTTGGTATAGTTACCAATTTTCACATCTTGTTTAGTTTTAATTAAAGGGAAAAAAGTAACCCCAGATTCATATACCACAGCATCTGACAGAACAATGCATAACCACTGTGTTGTCCAGCAAGCAATTTGTGATCTATGAAAATGCCAGTTACTCTGATTTTCTAATCCCTTCATCCACATTGAACCAATACTGTTTAAAAAAACCTGTATGTCTACCTGAAAGATTTATTCCCCAAAGTCTGTAATTCCCACAGATTCCAGATTTATTCAGTAATCATTCGACACTGCCCAAAGGAAAGCTCTGATCTGTCCCTTTGAAATAAATTTGTGATGGTTTGAAAAAAAAGCTTTCGTGACACATGGTTGTTTTATCATAGTTTTTTCATATACTTGCACTTGCTTTGTACATCTGTTAAAATTCAGAGGAGAATACAATAAAAGACAATTACTTTTTAAAATGAGAAAACACATATGCAATGCCATATACAATTCTGCTATGTTTTAAAACCTCCATATTTGCTTGAATAATGTTCTGTGTAGCTATTTGACAACAATTCCTGAGTTGTGAATCATTTGTTGCAGAACAACCTTTAACAACATTCAATAATCTGATTCACCTGTTTACAGATCCAGACCTGGTCTTTGAAAAGCATGTCATAGTAGGTGCTTTTCCTGCAACACTTTCAACTAAGGCCAAGCCATGTCACTTGCATTAAAATAAAAAAACAATTCAGACTCTAATGCACTCTGAGTGAAATTTCAATATTTGAAAAAATGAGAAAAAAAAATGCCCCAGACTTTTTATCAGATGATTACACTGCCCAGAAATATTTACTCAAAAAACCTTTAGCTGACAGTCAAATAACAGCAAGTCATCTCCAACCACTTTCTAAAAAAATAAATGAAAATGTTCAGCGATTCACATAGTAATAAAAAGAAAGGTTAAAAAAAGGAAATCCCTAAACCACAATGAAAGGCTACAAAACATAAACAGGCATTGACATTTGTTATGATACAAGTAATAAGGAAAAGAAGAAATCTGGCTCCATGATACAGTATTTAAGGATGCACTACATACACTTGACAGACACGTAAAAGACTAAAGTTTCACAAGCACCTAAAATGTACATGGGACACACAGAACTGAAAAGCAGAGCAATGATGCAGTATTTTCCTGTCTGGAAAAATGTAGACCCTAAAAACTGATGGGGAAAAAAAGAAAGCAGTCACCAGCTTGTATGGGACTCACATCATTACATTAGTTGCTCATAAAACACATTCCACGACAGAGTACACTGCATAGTACATAAAGTTCTATAAAATCATGAGGATCTGCTGGACTAAGTATTAATTAAACTGACGTGGACAATAAGTTTTTACCACAGACTTCACTTAAAGAACAATTTTAGTCACCAAAACACAACTTGCATGTTTGAGTATCATTATACTGTAGCCTACATTATTATGCGTTAGAAAACTGACACTATTTTGTTAGCATATATAAGACCCTGTGAGGGAGTCTACATCCCTGAAAGGAGAACTCACCTGAGAGGACCCTGGGAAACTTCTGAACAAAGTGGCCATTCTGGCTTTGATGTGGGCCAATAGTAGTCACAAAGTCAAAATGGCGGCAGCCAGTCCAGTAATAGATGTAAGAGGACCCGGGGAAGGGTCATCTCTAACGGGTATTTCAGGAACAAAACACTGAAAATACTAAATATGGACCTTAGCAAGATGGCGGCCAAAAGGAATCAGCTGACCAGGAAATGGAAAGGGTCTACCCTGAGAAACAACGAGACACAGCTGAGCCAGATCAGGAGCCGAAATATAAGTGCCCCGGAGGAAGTGAACAGGGCGGAAGCCGGTAAGGTGAATGCGTTTTGGAGGAAAAGAGTGGAAAGAGGTGCATGATTAAGGAATAACGGACTACTGCAAGGAGAAAGGTTTATGATTTTGGATTACGGACACTGGTTAAGGATACAACGCGGATTGGCTTTATTACGAACTTGTGGAACTCGGAACGGATCAGGACTAAGGGAATGGATTACGGACTGTATTAGGAAGGCAGTTATTGAAAGAAACGCCACGGATCTGAGGACAGAAAAGTGTGGTATAAGTACTAACTTCATTTACATAAACTATCTCCCGGAGACACCACAATTGGTGGAGGATGCGGGCAACTCCCGCTCGGGTTTGAGAATCAAAGAGAGCAAGTTTTTTTTTGTGTGTGTGTGCGGGTTTCGCTTTGCGCGTGTGAAGAAACGCTATGGAAGAATTAATACAGCAGTTGTCCCAGGCCACCCTCGCCCAATTCCAGGCATTAAAAGGACAACGAGAAGCTATCGAAGCGCAACTGGAGGCGAACCAAATCCAAAAAGAAACCAACGAACGAATTATAGAGGAGCAAAAATTAATACGCGCAGAATTGTACAGGTTAAGGGAAGAAATCCGGCAGGTAGCGGGGAGAGGCACTGCTCTGGAGGAACAAATTACGCTAGAAAAGATGACTGAGCTTGATGATGTGGAAGCGTATTTAACCACCTTTGAAAGAACTGCAGCTCGAAATGCATGGCCCAAAGAGCAATGGGCTGGGAGAGTAGCCCCTTATTTAATTGGAGAAGCCCAAAAGGCATATTATGATTTAAAAGAAGAAGATGCAGAGAATTATGAGACTCTGAAAAATGAAATATTGGCAAGACTAGGGGTAACCATGGCAATACGAGCAGTCCGGTTCCACAATTGGAGCTACCAGATGAACAAGCCTACGAGGTCTCAGATGTTTGACCTGGTACATCTGGCAAAGAAATGGCTCCTGCCAGAAGAATTAAACCCAGGACAGGTGGTAGAAAGGGTGGTGTTGGATCATTTCGTGAGGAGTCTGCCTGTGCACCTGAAATGGAAAGTAAGTGAAGGGGATCCCCAGACCCTAGATCAAGCCGTGGACTGGGTGGACAGACACCATGCCACAGAGGCCCTGATTAGGGAGAGAAAAGGGGACTTTCGGAAGGAGGAGAGAAGAAGCCCCAAGAGTCTGGAAACTGAAATAAAGTATCGGACAATAAAGTATAGTGATTATTGGGAACCTATACAGTTAAAAAAAACCCTTCGGGGGAAGTCTGACTCAAGGCCCCGGCCATGGGAAGAAACCCGGCGATGTTTTAATTGTCAGGAAGAAGGGCATTTAGCCAGCTATTGCCCCGGCCTGTCCGAACCCATGCAGGTAGACCCCAGAGATGAAGCCCTATGCAACTACCTTACAGCGGGGGTCCCGACCCGCGAGGATCCCCATCTTACGAAAATCGAGATAGGGGGAGAACCCATCGAGGCCTTATTGGACTCTGGCAGTGCGGTGACCCTGGTGACCCCTACAATACTTCCGGGAGAACTAGAGATTCCGAGAACAGACGGAATACCTATTACTTGCATTCACGGGGACACCAAAGACTATCAGACGGTCGAATCGAGCATCTCTACAGAACAGGGGACCTACCGCTCAACGGCAGGAGTGGTTGAGCAGTTGCCGTACCCTGTCATACTGGGACGAGACTGTCCCCATTTCCTCCAGATTTGGAACACGATCCAATCAGCTAGGCCAAGACCAATCCCCTGCCCGGAAGACAGTGGTGACGCCCCTACCGACGACCCTGATGAGACGGACCCACAAGAAGGCGGAACTGAACTTGGAGTTGAGTTTGGAAATATGGAACTACCGAACTGGGAACCCCCAGAACGTCGGGGTAAGTTTGGGACGGCCCAACTAGAAGATGGGAACTTGAGACATGCGTGGGGACATGTCAGGAAAATTGATGGGGAGTGGTGTACTGATCCTAACACAGTGAGTTACCCATATTTTATGACAAAGAATAATCTCCTTTATCAAGTGCAGCAGAAGGGACAGGAAGAAGTGGAACAACTCCTTATTCCCCGGCCCTACCAGATGAAGCTCCTCAACTTGGCCCATAGCCACCTCCTGGGTGGGCACCTGGGGGTAAAGAAGACATCCGAGAGACTCCTCTCTAGGTTCTTTTGGCCAGGGATCTATAAGGCCATCGAGAAGTACTGTCGGGAATGCCCCGAGTGTCAGAAAAGTGCGCCACAACCTTATTATAGGAACCCTTTAATTCCCCTCCCAATTATTGAAATCCCCTTCGAAAGGATTGGGATGGATTTGGTGGGGCCCCTGATCAGAACCACCAAGGGTCACCAATATATTCTAGTAATAGTAGACTATGCTACCAGGTACCCCGAAGCCATTCCATTGAGAGCTGCCACCGCCAAAAACATAGCTAGGGAGCTAGTACAACTGTTCGCTCGAGTCGGAATTCCTAAAGAGATCCTAACTGATCAAGGAACACCTTTTATGTCGAAAGTCATGCGAGACTTATGTAAGCTACTGGGTATACAGCAGATCCGAACCTCTGTTTATCACCCTCAAACCGATGGTCTAGTAGAACGTTTTAATAAGACCCTGAAAAGCATGCTTAGGAAGACGATGCAAAAGGATGGAAAAAATTGGGATCAGCTGCTCCCGTATCTCATGTTTGCGGTTCGAGAAGTACCGCAGGCTTCGACTGGATTTTCCCCCTTTGAATTATTATACTCTCGGAAACCACGGGGCCTATTGGACGTGGTCAAAGAATCGTGGGAACATCAACCTTCCCCTTTACAAACTATCATTGAGCATGTGGAACAGATGAGAGAAAGAATAAATGTTATTGTTCCCTTAGTGAAAGAAAACCTGGAGAAAGCCCAGGCTCAACAACAACAAATTTATAATAGGGGAGCAGTTGCGAGGGAATTTCAGATTGGGGACAGAGTACTGGTGCTAGTTCCAACCCCAGAGTGTAAATTCTTGGCATCCTGGCAGGGACCTTATGAAGTGGTGGAAAAGGTGGGGCCAGTCAACTATAAGGTCAAGCAACATGACAGAAGACGGCAGCATCAAATCTACCACGTCAATTTGCTGAAAAAATGGCATGGCTCCGAAGTTCTGCTCACCCACTTTTCCCCAGACCCTCTGGAAGAAGAAACGGGTGCGGTAGCCGTGGGAGACCTGGCTCCGGCACAAAAACAGGAACTACAAGAATTCCTATCCCAAAACAAAGATGTTTTTTCCCGGACACCTGGTCGAACCCACCTTATACAACATAAGATCGTCACGGAACCGGGGAAAAAGGTAAGGCTACCCCCGTATCGAGTACCAGAAGCCAAAAGGAAATTGATTAAAGAAGAGGTGGGTAAAATGCTGGAGATGGGAATAATCGAGGAATCCCATAGTGAGTGGGCTAGCCCGATAGTTCTGATCCCCAAGCCGGATGGAACTATCCGATTTTGCAACAATTTCAAAAGGTTAAATGAGATCTCGCGGTTTGATGCATACCCCATGCCCCGTATAGATGAACTAATCGAGCAATTAGGTAACGCTCGATACATCAGCACCCTTGATCTTACGAAGGGATATTGGCAAGTGCCGCTGGCCAAAGAAGATAAAGCCAAAACCGCTTTTGCCACACCTGAAGGACTATATCAGTATAGGCTCCTACCCTTCGGTTTGCATGGCGCTCCTGCAACATTTCAAAGATTGATGGACCGAATTCTGAGACCGTATCGGGATTTTGCAGCCGCCTACTTGGATGATGTTGTAATCCACAGCTCGACCTGGGAACAACATCTACAACACCTGGCAGCAGTAACTGGAGCGTTGCGAGCAGCAGGATTAACGGCCAACCCAAATAAATGTTGTCTGGGGGCTAGGGAAGCCAATTACCTGGGTTATACGATCGGGAGAGGATTGATCATGCCCCAAGATCAGAAAGTACAATTAATCAAGAACTAGCCCAAACCAGCTACCAAGAAGCAAATTCGAACGTTTTTGGGACTGGCAAGTTACTATCGGCGTTTCATCCCAGGGTTTGCAGCCATGGCCGCCCCTCTACACGATCTGACGAAGATGAGCTGTCCGGAGAAAATAAAATGGACCGACTTGGAAGAGAGGGCTTTCCAAGACTTAAAAGCAGCTCTCACTTCTCAACCCGTCTTACAGGTACCAGACTTCAGTAAGCCTTTCATGGTACAAACTGATGCTTCAGACACTGGGATTGGAGCCATACTGTCGCAGGAGATTGAAGGACTGGAGCATCCTATTCTGTATATCAGCCGTAAGTTGAATCCGGCCGAAAAACACTATTCCACGATAGAGAAAGAATGTCTAGCAATCAAATGGGCCCTATACTATTTGAAGTATTATTTATTGGGAAGACAATTTATATTATACACAGATCATGCGCCATTAACATGGATGTTACAAAATATGGATAAAAACGATAGAATTACACGATGGGGTCTTAGTTTGCAAAGATTTCAATTCCAAACGGTATATAGACCCGGAAGGAAACAAGGAAATGTAGACGCCCTCTCCCGAATGCACTGTTTATTTTTTTCTAGATCGCCCGAGGTCGGGGCTGATCTCAGGGGGAGGGAATGTAAGAGGACCCGGGGAAGGGTCATCTCTAACCTGTATTTCAGGAACGAAACACTGAAAATACTAAATATGGACCTTAGCAAGATGGCGGCCAAAAGGAATCAGCTGACCAGGAAATGGAAAGGGTCTACCCTGAGAAACAACGAGACACAGCTGAGCCAGATCAGGTGCCGAAATATAAGTGCCCCGGAGGCAGTGAACAGGGCGGAAGCCGGTAAGGTGAATGCGTTTTGGAGGAAAAGAGTGGAAAGAGGTGCATGATTAAGGAATAACGGACTACTGCAAGGAGAAAGGTTTATGATTTTGGATTACGGACACTGGTTAAGGATACAACGCGGATTGGCTTCATTACGAACTTGTGGAACTCGGAACGAATCAGGACTAAGGGAACGGATTACGGACTGTATTAGGAAGGCAGTTATTGAAAGAAACGCCACGGATCTGAGGACAGAAAAGTGTGGTGTAAGTACTACCTTCGTTTACATAAACTATCCCCCGGAGACACCACAAGAGCATGGTTTCCAACAGACATAATCATGGCCCACCTGATACAAATAAACCCTGTAAAGTAAAGCAGGGCTGTCTTTGCAAAAATCATGAGAAGATGGAGCAGCTTTGATGGAAATGATGAATAATCTACAGTGAATCTCTGTCGTCTGTGGAGTGATTTGCAGGGAATTTAGCTACATACCCTATAGTAAGCACGAAAACCAACCTAGAATATAGGGAGGGCTCCAAAGAGAGTTAATGTAGGTGTTGTTTTGTTTTTTGCTTTTGTTTGAACGTACAACATTCTGGAAATAAAACAAGTTAAATAGGGATTCTGTTACAGGATTACACAGACTTTTTACTGCCATCGGAAAGCCTCTACACTGGAGTGGCTATTTAATAATCCAGACCTGCAATAAGATCAAAGAGATGAAGACAACATACTGTACAGTGGAAGATGTGTGCTGGAACATAAAAAAAGCTTTAGTTCTATGGACAGAGCAGATAACAGCTGTAAGTGATAAAACCCGAAAGTGTCCAAATGATAACAAGAGGAACATGAGGTCAAGACCTCCCCTGCCCACAGAATCTCAGAAGCACATCAGAAGCACTCAGGTAGTCATATGTTATTGGGAACTCATGAGCTTGAGCTTGAAGGACTAATTTTTACTGTAGGTGTAAGCTTTTTACAAGATAATTACTCACAGAGCCTGGTTAATGTAGTTTACCTAATTAGTGAATTTATTTTTGTATAACTTTAGCGTGCCAAATATATCTTGTTGAACACAAAATGTGGCCAGTATTGAAAAGGTCAGAAACCTTTTCATTGCATTTCATTCCAACACATTTGGTAAACACCAATCACAACCACTAGAGCAAGCCAACAGTGAACTATAAGGACTTCTTTGATGGCAAGACAGAAAACTCTTACCTCACAGAAAAAGTATAAAGGCTATTAAAAAAGTGGTAGTCTTCACCAAAGCTGCGCCATGTGCCATTTATTTTACTGTAAATCTAATCCAGAGATGCCTTTTGACACATAGATTGCTTTGAAATGAAAAAAACGAAGAAATGCTTTGAGAATTCTGCCTTTTTATATTAGATGTGGTACACATCCCTCAGAGCTTCGAAACCTGCTTGCTGCAAATATCAAAACTCAGTTACAATTTATCTGCTTCAGTCTGTATATCTAATTAAGTACACAGTCAGGGCAATTAATAAATGCCCACATTAACACATAAAAGTTCAAATATTGCCTTTGTAACTCTTCACTTCTTCTTTAATGTAAAATATTTATTACCATAAAGCATTTCATATTAAAAGGCAAAAGATGCCTGACAAGGTGTGATGTAGAAATTAATTTAGGAATCTGAGTTACAAAGGTTTATAGCCTGAAAGCTGCAGATCAGCTTTGTCCTTCTAGCTGAATGTTTTTTTTTATTTACAAAAGTACTGAAGTCACATAATTCAGATAACAGGGACAACTTGCAGCTTATTTCTTTTTTCCCAGTATTAGTACATTCATTGATTGTTTGAAGGATGCTGGGATATTTCCACAAGAGTATACTCCCAGCCATACTTTCAATGGTTCAGAGAAATCCACATCTGTACAGAGATTCCACTGTTGGCTACAACTAACCCTGTGACCCATGATTTCTCTGTGTAGCTGTCTTTTGCCCATCTCAGTACATATGTCAGAACCCAACCAACCTTTTTTGATGAATACCAACAGGGGGCACCCATTAGACATAATAACTGGGGAAGAAAAGTGGATCTGGAACAGCAGGTCAAAATAAAGCTTGTGAGTTCACACCAGGAAAGAAAAGGAGGTCATTCTAAAGACATGAAAGGTTGGGGGGAAGGTTACTGTATACCTCTCAAAGGCACTTCTGTTTTAACAGCCCTGCAGTGAAGAAAGGATGAATAGATGTCAGGAATTTCATTTTGCTCATTTGCTGCCTCTCTTTGCTTTAACCCATTAATAGTTCTGTGCCACTTGTCAACCTTCTCAGGTGGGTTTTGTGTCATGCATATTTTAGATTGCCCATTTGGTACAGAACGGTTTGAAGTCCTAAATTGAAGTGCATCCATATTTTTTATTTATTTATAGTTCTTTATTATTAATTTAGCAGTTTTTCTTTGTAACCTTAAGATAAAAGAAATCTATTTCAGGATTTTTCTGTCTTAAATTTAAAAATACTATTAGAATCATAAAAAACACAGATAATGTTGACTGACATCTGATTTTCACTGTCTTCTTATGTCTGTTTAACACAACTGAAACTCACATGATGGGCATTAAATTGTTGAACATTAAATGAAATCTAAATTTGATTCTCTTGTTTGAAGCTTGGGTCATGTTCTTTTTGAATCTGTTAGATTTAATGGCATAACATCTAGAGTGAAGGCAATCTCCAGGTGCTCTTCAAGGATCAATCTTTCTTCTAGTTCTGTTTACACTACATATAGATGACTGTAGTAGTATTAGTCCTCTCTGTCGTAGCATACAAAAATTCTGATTACCTAGCTATCATGAACACATCACATTTTGAAGGGCAGATGAAAAAGATCTTCAACCTAAATGTACAGAATACGGGGGGATTGCCAATTTAATTTTAGAACAACACAACAAAGTTAATGGCTTAATTATTTATGGACAACAGGCTGAAAGAGTAGAGCAATATAAATCCCTAAGCGCTAGAATATAATGTTAAATTATTTTTAGTGTAAGAAGGAGTATGATGCTGTTTAAAAAATGCCAGCAATGTTCTTTTGAATGCAAATTGAGACATTTGCATGTAAATCTGTCAGTCCTTATAAGTCTTTAATAGTAGCTTCATCAAAAGCACACCTGTCTTTTAAGTATTCTAGCTTGTTTTGATGCTGTTTATTTGATGCTGTGAATGAAAACATGCTGAACAAGATTGTTAATCAAAGTACTGTATGAAGCTTGTGAAGATTAGGAAAAAAACCATAAAGAATCTTATTGTTATGCTTTGGAAAGGCAGAACTCAAGGCTCTCTGAAACCAGGCACATTTGCACAAGGAGTTGAACATCATCCAGGTATGTTCAGATTCACTCAGGCCGGATGCCCCTTCCAACTTCCTCCAATTAATGGGTTCTAATTCCGTCAGGATACCTGGACTATCTTGTGCTCTGACCAGGGTAGTGTTCTTAGGATTATTAACCTCAGCCGGACATTCAGCCTGAATCCTGCTCAAAAGATTCCCAGTCTGTCTCAAACCTGCGCTCCCCATTTATGCCCTGCTTCTTTCGCTAAGCTCCAGACACGTTTCTGACCGTTCGGCCCGTAATGCTGCAAGAAGGGCTGCCACCCTGCCTGGATCAGCCCTGAAAGCTGCGTCCACCTCGTTTTACAAATCAGTCCTGTGAGCCTCCCCTTTCCGATCTGCTTCAGCAATCCCCGTCAGCTCTTGTCAGTCTTCGAGCCTTCACTGGGCTCAGCTATTGGACTCATGAGCCTGTCTGCAAGACACAGCTTTTCTCATCTGCTCGCCTCATCATAATGCTTATTAAAAATTTTGCAAGATGTGAAGACAGTTTTCTTCTGTCCCAACACATTTCTTCACTTACTTCTTCATTATTGGAAATGAAGGGAGCAGTTTCTAGTTTTGTTACTATAATATTCTACAAGGATGTTTTCTATGTGTGTTACTAACAGCACCACCATTGTTCCATTCATCTATTTTCCAAGCAATTTAGGGCTGCAGGGGCGCTGGAGCCCATCTCGGCAAGCAACATATGCAAGGCAGGATACAACCATTATCAGGACACCAGTCCATCACTAGGCACATACTGAGAGACACAAACACAGACATGCACACAGTCACATCAGGGCTAACTTTAATAGAAGGCAAATAACCAATACCAGAACCTCTTTTGACTGTGGGGAGAAACAGGAGGACCCAGAAGAAACCCACAAGAACACGGGAAGAACACGCAGATAGAACCCCAGGTCAGAAATTGAACCCAGGGCCCCAGTGCTGCAAAGCAGTAATACTAACGCTTGAGTCACCAATACTTTAGTTAATAGGAACAGTTTAAATCAGACTATAAAACATAAGTTTAACATTGTTAATTTCGCAACAAATTTTGTTTTGATATTAAAAGCGAATATATATTTAAATGCAATATCTTAATATAAATTTGTGGGTAACGTTCATACGGTATGATTCACCACCCTTAGAATTAATAACAAAGTAGCAGAAGTCATGCAAATGGTGGTGGTGTTTCCTTTTAGTGTGCATATATCGTAATATAAAAAAACTGACAGGTAAAGTGCATTACTTCAATCCATCTTATTTTTATTAATGTTCTAAAAAAATAGTTATGAAGAGTCTCAAAATTTACTTAAAATACATTTTTGGTAGAGCAAAATTAAGAAAAAGAGGCCCACGGACTAATCTACAGCGCCACAGTGTTACAGTTACAGCGCTAGAGAGCTACAGTGAATCCAGTTATTCAAGGTGATGCTGTGCTTGGAAATGAGAAGCGCTTTGTACATGTAACTCATAAAACAGCAATATTACGTTTTACAGTTAAATGATAAGAAAAAATAAATGATATTCCTGGAGTTTCATTTAAACCAGAATCTCAACAGATCAGATAGCATACATTAATAACTGCCAGGATATTACTAAGAAAGGAGTATTACTGTTTACTGCAGGTAGGTAATTTCCATATTTCAGCCACAAGGGCCAATTGGGTCAGGGCTAATCCTGGTTACCATGGCATTACGTGAACAGAGAATATGAGACTTCCTCCTGGATGGGGCACCAGTCCAGCACAAAGCCAAATGCTGTGCACCATTCACACAGAAAAACTGACATGGTACAAACAAGGAGGTCATTCGGTCCATCTTGCCTTCTTGGTAGATAAGTTGTTTAAAATGCCCAGGATCTCATCTAGTCATGGATACATACAGCTGGGTAAACTGGGACTAACGGGATAAAGTACCTCACTAAAGGTACAACAGCATAGATTTTAACCCAAAACCCACCAGTTTTGAGTCCAGATACATAGCCACTGTGCTACAATGCCTCCACTGTTAATTGTGCTTTTAAAATAGGACTGTTGTTAAAAACTATTGAAAACATACCTTTATGTCTGAGAAGTGAAAAAAGCTAAGTGAGGTTGAAAAAACAGTGCAGTATCAAAATATGATTTATAATGATTTGATAAAGTGAATATCTGTTTTTGTATGTATCTGATGCCTGTGCTGGTTTAGATTCTTGTTAAAATAGACTCTCTTTACTTTCAGTGTAACATTTTATATGGGGTTATTAGTACAATCTGAGAAGCTGACTGAGTTTAACCTTAAATCTGATAAAAAAATGTATCCTAACTGGTCTCAACATAAAAGAAATATTGCATTTTAATGTCAAGCAAGACTGTCCTATTAATTTTATTGTTGTATATCACCTTGTGTATTATTAGTAAAAGGAGATGAGAAATTGTGATTTTTTTTTGCACCAACAAGGGTGTTCACACAACAGAATATGGGATTTACAAAATAAGTGCCTAGGCTTGAAAAAGAAATGACACTAGGATCATACAGAACTGTGATTCTTCTACATTACAGATGTTACATTGGTAACAGTTCTTTAATATGTGACCACATTCAGAAAAAAATATTTACTAAATTAGCTTTTAATTAAAAATGTCTCAACTCTTGGAATTTGGCTAAATACAGTACAGATTTATGCAACATGAATTTAATTTGGAGGACAATACTATTAAAGAAGGTGAATAAATGTCTACAGTAACCATTCACAAAGGGTGGCATTTTTACAGCACTGACAGAAACAATTTACTAAGAAAAGAATTACCTGGCACCTCTGCAACATAATTTGATGTAAATGAATCATAGATAAAAGTTTCCTTACCACAGCAACTGCTTCAAGTTAAAAGAAGCAAGGGCATCATTTAATTTCAGTTTTTTGTACACTCTGGAGGTCGAAGATCAGAGCCAAATGAATGTGTCAAGTGTGATCCATATAAAGTTCTAATTTAATAATAAAGTTATCTCTTATTTGAGATGTTCCTCGGTCCATTTCTACTTGCTCACTGCCAAAGAGAAATACTTTCTCTCCGTTATTTAAACTACAGGAGGGCACAGCATCGTATTGAAAGGAAATGTAACCAGGTTGTCAGTTAGGAGGGACTTCAACAGACCCCTTTGTTCCTTTTATGGTTTTCTATTTTTAACTTTCATTTCTACTTAGAGGCTCTAAGTTGCAAAGTGCAAAAAATATGTGAAGCCATATGGCAAAGGATGGTGTTAGTGAGACTGAGGGACCCAAGGAATCTGGCGTACAAAAGAGGCCTCTTGTGATTTTAACCAGCAGTTTCTATCACCTCAAAATGTAGCTCGTCATGGAGATTTTCTTTTGACTGTGGATCCCTTAGAAATAAGCTTCTGGGGAGAACAAATTATACAGTAGGTGTTCAAAGTGGTGTGTGTTTTCTTTCAAGCATTTTAAGCAGCTGCCACCTTGATTACAAAACTTGCTGCATCTAACTAAACACTTGAAGGGACAAAAAAGCAAACCAGCAGCTGTGTATTAAAAAAAACTGTATTAAAATGTTCAAAACAACCCTTTTAGACAATACCTACAGATACAGAAAACAATGATTACCACAATAAGATAAGGTAATTTTTTCAGACATTTTCTCACAAAGAAACTGTCATTTTTCTCCTTGGTGAATTTAATATCTGACTGGTTCAAAATAATAACAAGTATGAGGTACTTTAGGCACAACAGCAGTCTACAGATTTCCAGGGCTTGAGAAGATTAAAAAGAACTTACTTGATATAGTAAGGAACCTTGTTGTGGGATATAGCTCTCTGCCAAGGAAGCTGCACAGAAGCTGCAACATAAATGTATCAATCTTAAGGAAAACTAAGCTTGATCTTGAAAATAGGCACCAAAATAGAAGAAAACACAGTTTATAAGAAGTAAGAAAACAGTTAAAGATCTTCAATTTAATTGTCAAGATTTTCATGATTAAAAAAAAGTAATTTCTTTATGAGAAAAGATACAATGCACTTCAACTTGTGGAGGCTTAACGTCTGCCTTATATTCTGAAATTATAAAAATACAAGTGCACATCTTTTGACAGATATAATAAATACATTGAATCATATTTAGTACTTTACCAACAATTACTGCCAACTTCTTATGTTTTATGCAGTCCACATTCAAAGAACACAGTTTTCATTACATGTAATGCACAGACAGAACCTTAAAACAGCATTATTGTATGTTTCAATGACAATAATCACACTAAGCTATGGGCTATAAATGGAAATTCAACCTAAAGTTATTATAACTATGTACTTCTATTAAAAACAAGCATTGTAGGGCGCAACTAGAATTCTCATTGTTTGTGAAGGTATATATTGATTCAAATGTGAATGAAGGTAATTGATATATCTACCATGCAGTACTTAAAACAACAATGAGAGCATACGACACACTTTGTGGGTGATGGGTCCTTTTGTTTATCTTCCCCAAACCTCTTCTGTGACATTTAAAAATAAATCAGAGATTAAGCAACACTGTGTGTTCCCAGATCTAGCCTTAAGTTTTACTTTTTTAGAAAGAGGTTATATAAAATAAGGATTAATATTATTATAACTACAGTTCACCCCTTATTTGGCACTGACAGGATTTTGAGAAATTACTTATACCAATTATCTGGTTTGGTTTACTGCCTGCAATGGGGAACCTGAAAGGAACACTGCACTGACTTCATTTATTACTTTAAAATTAAATGTTTAAACACACAAAACACATTCAATTAACCAAAAAAACAACCAGTGAATAAGTATTTCAGGTGGGTAGCTGCATCAGCATGCGTAGGCTGCAAAGGAACAAGTAATAGCTTTATTCCATGCTGAAAAAAAGAAGAAATAAACCCAACGTTTTGGCCGTGGAGCCTTCTTCAGGTGTGAGCTCAGGTGTGTTTTCTTTCTTCTTTTTTTCAGCATGGAATAAAGCTATTACTTGTTCCTTTGCAGTGAATAAGTATTGCTTCTTCTTACTTGAAAGGAAATGCTGGGATGAGGGTCCAAAGTCTCGGTGTGCTTCTTGTAACTGCTTGAGGCGATCCTCCACAGCTACCTGGAGATCAAGGAATGTAAAACACTTTTCAAATTCTACAAGCAAAGAGATAAGGATGAGCAGCAAACAGATCAATAGAGACAACCTAACTTCTTGCCTGATAACATTAAGCTGGGTCCTTGTATGACTGAATTGTTACATGTGCAGAAAGCATAAAGCCCTTCCCATTACCACCTAATAAAAAGAACACTGTCTGCCTTACTTTACAGGAGCTTAGTGCTTTAAAAGGCAGAGTAGCAGAGATCTGCACTTTGAACAATACATTCTTGCCTTTCTTGCCATTAAATGTGAATCAATACACCACAGTAAGGATGACAGACAGGAAAATGGCAATAAAAACCAGGGATCTCTGGTGTCTAAGACAAACACTCTTATTTGGTGTTGATTTTGTTAAACTGAAAAACAGATTATTTTCCTATTATAAGCTTCCATAAACAACGGCAGGAAATATTTTAATTAATATAACCTTTAACAGATAACAGAATACAATTTTCAATGCAACTCACAATTGTTTTAAACGAGGTTTCTTTTCATAGAATTATTCTATGTTTATTTCTGTGTGTTTTATGCTATAAAGTAAACAGTCATCCCAACAGACAGCAGCGTTACTACACTGTAGCCTCCTCTCATGAGATCTCTGAAGCTAATTCAAGTTGTCACTGAGTGGTTTTTGAACTCCTATTACAGAACGACATCAGAAACCAAAATTATCATGAAATTAGGATCACACCTTCCCCACTGCCTTAACGGCAATCCTCTCTATTCATTTGCAGTTTTTGAGCTCTCCCAGAGTGTTGATACTCCTTCTCCCCCGCTTCTTGTCTCCTCTCAACCACCCTGTCTTTTGTTCTTTTCTAAGCTTCACTACCTGCCGGTTCGCCTCTTTCCCTCACACCTGAAGAAGGCTTCACAGCTGAAACATTGTGACCCTTTTCTTTTCCTTTCAACATGAAATAAACCTTTACCTGTTCTGCTAAAGCTATATAAGGTTAGGCCTAGGATGGGGGACCTTAAAGAAAAAACAGGTTGCTGTTGTTTGTGGTGGCGTTTGACTAGTGCAAGCCACTTTTCCAACCAGACCTTGGACCAAAGACACTGTGATGTAAGAGATGCTGCCCTTTGTATAACACATAAAAGTGAGGTCAAGTCTACTTAGTTATTAAAAATCCAGTGGAACTATTCATATGAGTAGGGGTAAAGATATTGATTTTCTGGCTAAATTCTACCCTGGGCCTGTACAATCTCACCTCCCTAAAGTTCGCCCTTAATTCACAGGTGAAGCAACTACACACTTCTTCACCTGCTCTGCAATGAAGTGGGCCACTAGCACACAACAGCTGCCATACTGTACATCACCCCAGTGTTGAATAAAGTGCGTAAAAATACTTATTAAAAGTATTACTTAAATATAAAAATACTTTGGCATTAAAGAAAAAGTGGTAAAGGAAAGTAAGATATTATTAAAAGCAAGGAATTAACATTTTATGATATCTGTGGATTGTCTGTGGATCATCTTCGCATAACTAAATAGTCATGGTAAAGCCTTCTGGCATAGATGTGAGAATTCACATCACTAGTGCCAGGAGAAAATGGTGAATAAAGATGAAAATTCCAACCTGCTGTCAAACTAAGTAATTAGATCAAAAGCACACTGGATTGCGACTGCCATATTAAAAAAAAAATAACATTTACTGCACGTTTGAACATCTCCATAAATTTGCTATAAAGTAATACATGAGTATAACAGAAGGATGGTACTGAATGCCCATAACAAACTGTAGGAAGTGTATGTTATAGGTATGCCGATAGCAGTATCTACAGATCCTGTTTAGCCATATTATTTTCAAATTCTTTATCTTGACTTCAGTGTGAAACATTTTTAAGCAACCTACTCACTGATCAGCTCCAAGCCTCCTATCTGAAAGCAAAACATTTAACAGTAGTGCCTTACTATTATCTGGTAGTCTTCTAAAATTAGTAAGTTTTCTGCAATTAGAAAAAAGCCCCTAAACACAATTTTGTTTGACACGTTGTTATCTGAGTTCAATACTTAGAGTCAGGAGAGATCAAGGAAACATTTGCTTGCTGCCAAACCCCCTAAATGTAAATAAATGAACCCTGGAGGCATTCTTGTGGAACCCAACTTAATCATCCCTGTCCTCCAACAACAGTGATCAATAAGACAGTCAATACTCACACCTCAGGGTGCCCCTCAGGACCAGAGCAATCTTACCACTCATAACACAAGAGAAGGACAGAGAAAATGAAGCAAAGACACTACCCTACGCTCATGCAGGTGTGAATGGGATCCTAACCGAGACCCCCAGAAGTTATTAATATGTCTAAACTATTAAAGCTGTTTGGAGTCTTTCTGTTATCTTCTCCTCTAGGGTCAGATAATGAATTAAATGCACAGTATTTCATTATCTGTCACTTTGATCAGCTGAAGGCAATACAAATTAATTTATAGGGTCTAATTGATAACAGCATCTCACTGGTAGTGTTTAGGGGGAATCTTATTTTAAATTTTAAAACTCATGAATTAGATTTAAAAATATTGCTTCATACACACTAAAGCTGCTGTCTTGTAGAGAGGGGAACAACAGTCACTTTCTGCCTCAACTACCACACCTACAGTATTTTATTGCGATATCACACACAATCAACAGTCAACAGAATGACTGCATTCTTGTTTTCACATCTAATATCCACTCCAGCTAGCACATAAAGTCTACATAGCATATGAGTAGTTTTCAAAGGTAATAAACAAGGAATCTGAAAGAAATCTACAACCCAGTTTACGGAAATACACAGTAAATGATTGCTCAGTACCTCTCTCAAGCTGCGGATTTTTTACATTTTTACCTGTAAGAGCTTCCAGCGCATGTTCAAGTCATCAAGCTGTCGGGAGGTGCTCGAAGACAGCTGTACGTCAAGGGGTGACAGCTGACTGGAAAGGTCATTCATTAGCCTGACTTCTTGTTTCATTGGTGCAATTTCATCCTTGAATGCCTATTAAAGCAAGTAAACAAATTAAAGTGTAGTACATTTTTCAACATACTTTGGTCAATAGTGCACTGGAAAATGTATTCATATGTTGATATATGCTGCCACTGCAGTTATGACAGTTATGTTACTTGCAAGAAAGCCATTTAGTACGTGTGCTATCATTAAGGTGCCAACATATGGTCATTGAAAGATAAACAGTCTAAACTGTCATACATATGTCACACAGGGAGTTGACATTCCCCACCAATACTGTTCACCACTAATTAATTTAATATATTTAAATAAACACTTATTTTAACGGATTTATAGGGGGAGCATTGCCAAATGTCCATGGAACCATGAATGATGTTCTTTTAGCCCCAAAATGCAGTAATATATGAGAAATATAGTGGAGATCTGTGCTTCCTGGATCTTTTGACTTTTTTAACAATTGCAATCAACACAATGACAATTGTTCTTGTGCCTTTTGTATGATAATATACATTCACTGTATTTCATGTATCTTAAATACTGTATAAAATTTGCTAAAGTACACGAAACACAAACAATACCCCTATAGGGCATTGGTATTTCTAAATTTGAAACCTATGTAGTATTCATTTTTACTTTGTTCTATCTTTTGTGCATTTACAGAGTTACATTTTGTACATTTATTTACATTTTGTAGGCATTTTAGTGTATTTTATTAAAAGATTGTTTTGTAAAAAAATTGTTAAAGTATATGAAACTCAAACACCACCCATGGTAAGCAATTCACTTATCCCTATACCAATTGCCCTACGCTCATAGGGAACCACTGATATTCAGGCCATCACTACCTGTACAATATTTTAAATCTAAGTTTATTTTAAAACTTATGTATACTTTTATTCTTAAATGGGGCAAAACAGAAGAAATACAAGTTTCATATTCTGGAGAAACTTCTGTATTTCTGTTTTACAGCTAAAATTCCCTTTTAGCAGATTTTGTGTGTTAACTCCAAACCTCATTAAACTGATGGCTGTAATGATAAAAATAAAAATATTATGTTAAATTATACTTAATGAATGCTGCTCCTGTCAGACTACAGTTCAAATTCTTAGGAATTAACTAATTAAAATGCAGGGTGTAAATCTTCACTGAATTTTCATAACTCAAAAGTTTCAACAGAATTTGAAAAATGGGCTTTCACAAATTGTCTTAAATTAGTAAATAGGTTACATGTTATACTGACATGAAGAAAACCAAATGCAATGTGCTTTCAAGAATGTCACATAAATAGAGACTATTTAAAACCCCCTGACTATTTTCTATGTAAATGTAATGCACCATTTAAAATGTTTATCAGACTTTTCTGATTCTTGCTGCAATTAAAAATTTGACCTTTATGCTGAAATCTAAGTAAGCATTCACCTGCCTAAAACAAATCTGTACTTCATAGCACAATAAAGGGGTGAGGCCAGCATAGGTACAGTGCATAACAATTAATTCTAATTGGCCTATTGCATTAGAAGTATTTCTACAAGGCACCCTATGTCATCTTAACAGCTATGTGTTTTATTTATCACTTATCACACACAGTTCAGGAATTGTGGATATGATAAAGATCATCAGGATCATCAGGATTTAGCAACTGCTTTTCCAGCTCAGAGGTGATGTGAGGTTAGGGAATATGCCAGTATAACAGTATGAAGATTAGAGCAGGATATCTAAAAATGACAGAGGAAGAGCAGATGCGTCACATGAAAGCAAAAAGCAAAATATGATTGCTGAGAGTGCTTAGGGCAGAGGTAACTCAGCATGAGAGAGCAGATGCCTCTGCCAACATACGTTTAGCTACCAAGAAGCCATATGGTGCTCTGCATTGGAGAGGGTCACAGGAGGACCGTGACACAGAGTACAGAGAGGAGACAGGAGCTCTGGTCCTGAACCAAAGTATAACTAACAATAGTACCATCAGGCCTCAGGATGAAGGGGAGGGGGGGGGTCTTATCAACATCACAGCTGACTCCACTGGAGACAAGGGGTGAGAACATTTTCACACAAGAGCTAACAGGTGGGAATAGCTAGGACGGTGCAACTACAGTATATGCGTCAGAGGAAAGGCAGAGAACCTTTCCACCAAAAGTATCAGAATTGACTTATTCAATCTATGATACAGAGCTACAGTAAGTTCCAGCACCCCACTCCCCAACACTATAACGGATCTGTTGAGATTTAGATAAAATAACCAGAATAAACAATGAAGTGCTGGAGTAAGCATATGTAATCACCCGAGGTGTTTAGTTTAAATCAGTACAATACCTACAAAAATACCAGCCCAGATGATTTTCTTTGATTTTCTTTATTCTAGTTTTGTAATAAGTAATGCTAATAATAAACTGTGACTAAAAGTATTTTATCTACTTATCCATTAAAGACCATAGTGCAAAAACCACATATCTCAAAATGAAATGGAATAATCAAAACAGTCAAACATAAAATAAAATCAGAAAATTGCATAAGAACTGCTCTGTATTAAGCAATGTAAAGAAAGGTGCTTTAACTACAGCAAAACTCCTAATATCATCTTTGTCTATACTAGACCTACTGTAATTCTTTTTATAAACTAAGCCCATGAAAACCAAAAATCTCTCTCCTTCTGCTGAGAGTCCTGCAAAAGGTGGGTGGCAATGAGTTTATTTCAGCATACCAAACTGCTCCACAAGCATTTTGAGGTGCATACTTGTCTGTGTGGTCCCTTTTTCAATACTTTCTTTTTAAATCTCTGCAACTGGAATTCACGGACCAGGTTCTTTGTAGTCACAGGTTTTAAATTACAGCGAGGGCAGACTGTAATACCATTAGACAGTTCAAACATGAAATCCAAATTACAGCCAGGTGGACTCTAATATTTTGTATAGTTCAGGCAATTCAGCTGTCTCTTTGTACACTATGCCCATTTTTTGTGGCAGGTCAATAAGAATTGGGTTACCATGTTATCGAAAAGGTACAGATGCAGCCATTCAAAATGGGTGAGGTATTTCACGGCATACCGCGACACGCCCACCGGGGTATCACGTGTGTCACGTGACTAGCTATCCGGCGTCGTCTTGTAAAACCGCCAGGGGGAGCTTAACCTCTCATGTACAGCATTCGAGCCTTTAATTTTGAACTGTGTATTACAGCATGTTAATCATCAGTCATTCAAATGTTGGTATATTTTATGAAAGCAAGATTGCTCAGTTGGACAAAAGTACACAACCTACCTTTATCAGAAATATTTATGCATCAAAGCCTTTACTGAAGATATTACTAATAGTATTAATAATGGATGACTTTGGACAAGCTGTATACTCAAAGTATAATTTCTTTAGCACATTTGTACAAGCACTTGGAATCTGTCCAAGCCATACTTTGTCAGGCATTTTGTTTTACTTCAACGGGCATAAAAACTTCCTTGCTTTTAACAGGGCGTTTCATAATTTCTAACTACGAAAATGATTTAAAATGCGACACCTATCATGAAAAGAAAAAAATACACACCAGTATTCCATTTCTCCCTAAACATTGTAAGCTTTGAAGTCTTTAACTAACGTGATACCGGAGTCAACAAGCATACTTTTAGAATTTGATTAAAAGGGAATATAATATGGAATCGCGTATCTCAAGAATTTAATAACGGTATGATTATATCCGTGTACTGCGGCAGGGCTGTTTCGCCTGCCTGCTTATGCGAGCTGTCTTGTAGCCTACTGGTCTATGTGTGTGACTACCAACTGGCAGGTTGTTTGTTCGAATCCAGCTAGTGCTGGACCTTTCAGTTTTATTTATTTATTTTTTAATCGCGTAACATAAACATATTACCGTATGCAAACTGTACTGTATACAATATGTATATGTATATTTAATGTCTTAACTGTGCCCGTTTAAGTATTGAATATTCATATCTAATTTTACCACTGAAGGGAAATCTTAACATAAACATACAGTATATGGCTGGTCTCGGTACTTTAAAGAAAAAAATACACACCAGTATTCCATTTCTCCCTAAACATTGTAAGCTTCGAATGAAACCACTAAATAAAGACATAAATATAGAAATCTTAAGATTTGTTTTATTTAATGTTGGTAGCAGGATGAACTGTCAGAGTGTATATTTTGTCGCAAAGTTGCTACAAGATGTTAACAGTGAAAAAGGTATTTAGAAATGAGTTATTTCAAGATGAAAAAGAAAACATACACGAAACATGGTTTCATTACGACCAGAATCGGTCTTGAGATATTTTTAACTTGATTTACAGTATTTGAGAGGTATGTCTTAACACCGATACTACAGTGCTTAAGTACTGCTCACGTATATGTTTCTAGGTTTATATTATGCATTTCATACGGTCAAATTACTTTTGAGCAACTAATAAGAAGCGCCAAACGGTATGCGTTTTAGTTTCGTTTTGTGCTGGAACCCGTGGATTGATTAGAGATATCAAGTACATACAAGTCATTTTTTAAATGTTGTAGTTCGTCTTGAAAAAATGTTACGAGTACATCATCTATCAACAATTAGGTTCTGTTTCCATATTGCGGATTTTGGTTAGGTACAGTATTATCAAATCCAGTGGCGCTGTGTGTTACTTTACTGAGTCCCAATCTGTGATTGAAACCTGTAAAACCGGTTTAATTCGTCACAGCCAGCACTCTTCAGGTGTGAGGGTCTTCTGCTCAGAATGAAACGCTAAAATGTTTGTGTATATTCTAATGGTAGTGGGGGCAGGGTGTGTGGGAACAGGTTTGTTCTTCACACCTGAAACATTTTCTCTGAAAGGATTTTCTTCGCAGTTAACCGATCTTGTAACAGCATGTTACAGTTTACTATTATTAACCATATTAATTTTAAGTGATTTTAATGTAAAATCTTGTAAAAATATATTTTCATTGTTCAAATATACATTAATATACATTAAGTCTGACTATCATATAATAAGTTAAATACAAAACTAAAGAAAAAATAGAGTTAAATATAATTCAAAATATTTTGCTAACAATGTTAACTGTTTATGAATAAAATGTATTAACTAAGGAGTAGGATGGCACAGTTGTTAGTATGTTTTTGTGTTTTGTTTCTTTTTCATAAATACAAAAGTAGTACCTGATGTCTCAGTGGCTTTCAAAATTAAATTATGCATGCAAACCTGTGAACTAGAAAGATAACTAAGATTTTAATACTAATTAAATGACCGCGGGCACTTCCCACCGCCTCTACATTCTCAGAGTAGAACAGACTAACCTTCTAATGAAAGACGGTCCACCCCCCACGGACAGGAAAAGTGCCCACAGGCACTTAAACTTAATATGGTCAGTAACGGTAAACAGTAACATGGTAAGAAGGAGCACGTACAAACGTTTTCGAAATAACCACATGTAAGACTCTGATCCTAAAAATGGGATTTCTATATGTCTTTATTTAGTGTTTACATTAGTGACAAAGGCTAAACTTTTAGCTTCAGTAACGTGTACATATCTCCCCTTTTTATAAAACGACTTGGTTGAAAACTGTTCCAGAGCCACTGTTGTTTCATCAGTGAAAAGTACATCATGAAATGCCTCTCCCTGTTCAATCCACTGGAAAAAAGAAAAGGAGCATAAAGCTTCTGATGGTCATAAACGATATTCATTTAGGAGCAGCATCAGAGGTATGTTTTTAACTGGACTGCATTGGAGAGAATACCATAGTGTGTTTTTTTTTTTACTCCCTGGCGGAAACTGGCTTCCAGAAGAATCAGTATGGCTCAGAGATTAAATAAAACTTCACAGACATTAACGAAGAGCATAACGCGTGTACTGTATGCACTGCAAGTACAACCCAACTCTCTGCAGGAGTGCTGGCTGTGACGAATTGAACCGGTTTCACGGGTATTTTCAAAGTAGGAGGCGAGATTTCCAGCGAAAGACACCCCCCCTCAAAAACCCAGTAAATACAGTACTTACTAGTTAAAGGCTAGGCTCCCGACTACGGCGAAAGGAACCCTTCTTTCATTAGAAGACAATGAACATATTTTAGCCCTGAATGAATTAATAGCAAACATGGTTTACATAAAAGACATTTTTCCAAGAAAGTTTAGCCTTTGTCACTAATGAAACCACTAAATAAAGACATAAATAGAAAAATCTTAAGATTTTTAAAATACATGACTTTGCTAAAATTTATTTGAAAATAAAAACAATTACAACCGCCAGGGGAGAGAGAGAACAGGGGAGGGATGTTGGTTTTGCATAAGGGGCGGGGCTATGTTTGGGTATGTTTGGGAATGTGTAGTTACATGTTCTGGCTGTTTGTGAATTATCGTTGTTGAGTATGGAGTGTTGAGGTATTGATTTTGTGTAATGCTTTATGTTGAAAATTGAGGTGGATTTTGTTTATGATAAACAGGATAAACTGGGATGGGAGGAAGGTTTGGTTTTGCATAAGGGGCGGGATTATGATAATTGGAGGACTTTGCGAGTGTAAAATGGTTTGATTATTTGATTTTGTATTGTGGTTGTTATCTATGTTTTTGGTTGGTATTATGTTTATATGGTTGTTTTTGTTGGTTGGTTGTTATTATGGTTATTAATAATACGATCTATAGTTGAAATCTGAGCCTAAACAAAAAGAAAAAGCAAGTGATTAGGTTTATGAGCAATCTAATTACTTATTCGTTTAAAAAGCTATATAAAATAAAGTTTATTATTAATTTGCTGGACAGAGCGGTGAACATTATTATGCATAAGACAAAGATAACGATCCTGATCAGTTTAGAAATCTGTGTACGCTGTAAGGTTTTTACTTCTTAAACTTTAAAAATACACGTTTAGAATTGAAAGAAATCCTCTTCCTGGTATAGCAAACCAGCACGTCTTTTTTCTCCAATCAGAGGGGTGTCAGATGGTGTCAGCCAATCACCATTCTGCGTTGGGTAGCAACGGGTGACTGTTCTCAGGCGGAACATGTAAACAGCTTAATGTTCGTGTTAAATATTTTTTTTTAATTAAAATTCATTCTATACAGCAATCGCATATTTGGGTACCGTTTCATAAAACTTTCATGCTTAAAATGTTTAGGGAGAAATGGAAGACTGGTGTGTATTTTTTCTTTAAACTACCAAGACCAGCCATACACAGTACAGTTTACATACATACAGTAATGTTTTAAATTAATATCGTTTATGACCTTCAGATGCGTTATGCTCCTCTTCTTTTTATGCTCAGCTACTAAAATTTCCCTTTAGTGGTAAAATCCATATAAATATTCAAAACTAAGCGGATTAAAATGTGCACAGTAAAGACATTAAATGATTAAATCTTTGCACTACCAACCAATGCACCACGAGTGCCCCTGTCGGTCATTTTGGCCAGCCAATCACTTGCCCTGCGGTATGCTCCGGTGCCCCGCGGTGGCTTGTGGGTAGGTTACCGTACCGCGGGTTTTTACCGCGCATTTTGAATGGCTGCATCTGTACTGCTGCTCTGGAATCAGTCCTGAAAAGATCAGCCAGATTCACTGTGGAGTGTGGGGGAAGAGTCTACACTTACAGACTGTAGGAATTTACTTTTTAGTCATAAAGGGTGAAGACTACAAAGGAACCTGATCCAAGTTTTCAAAATCTAAAATGCAAATGATTAAATGTAATTCAGATATAAACCAGCATTATATCAGCCTAAACCAGCAAACACTGAAGTCATGTTAAACAGCTGTCACTCTGAGATGAGTGACAGCTCTCTGAACCTCTCTGATTTTATACAGCTCAATTGTTTGGTTCTGCTTGTAAAAGGTGATGTAAAATAATTGGAGGGTTAACATCTTGTTTGTATAGCGGTGCGCCTTTTTACACATCTTGTCTCTTTTATTCTTTTTATTACATTTCAAAGTAATTTGTATGTCTTAACAATGAGAAAGTACTAATCTGAGAGCAGGTGAGCAATGCCATTTTCAAGTCTCATTACTTACAGCCACTAAAATACCTATTTTTCACTGCACTTTTAGCTGACATAGAGCTGTCAGAGTTGCTTTGCACCAATCCCAGTAACACCCTTTAACTCTACAAAAAGTAGGACTTTGGTCACATATAAAAGTCCTATACTAAGACATAAAGGCCTAAATGCCTCAAAGTAAGGCCTAAAAGGTTTCTACTGTATACAGTATGTGTCTACTAAAAGTTTCATTAACATCTTAGGCCTCTTTACTCACAGTGGTTTTGTCGATGTGATCTTGCAGGGAGTCGATGAGGAGGTCACCCACTGGCTGCCAGCCTGCCCTCACGTGTTCTGCATCGGCCAGGTGGATGTCCAGTTGGTCCATAACTCCCTGCAAGTCCTGCAGCTTCTCCAGGGCCCTGTCCACCTGCTGCTGCCAACTGCTGGCATGAGCATTCAGTTGCTCCCATTTGTCCTTCACTTCTGTTGACTGTTTCCTGATGGCTCTGGCTACTCTCTGGGCCTTCTCCTCTGGAGTGAGGTCTGTAAAAAAACACTACACTTCTTAGGGTACACCAGAACCAGAGAGCTATAAAGTAGGCTTTTTCTTAATTTTTTTCACTTAGTAAAGTCTATCCATCCATTTCCAAACCGCTTCAACCAATTTAGGTTTGCAGGGGAGCCAGAACCATTCCCAGCAAACAATGGGTTCAACGTGGGGTACACCCTGGGCAGGATGCTAGTCCATCACAGGATACACAGACACACAAACACATACTTGAAACAGGGCAAATTTTCCAAACAGTTAATTAACTTAACAGCGGGAGAAAACTGAAGCACACAGGGGAAACCCAAGCAAACACAGGCAGAACATACAAATTCCACACAGATAGCATTCCAGGTCCAGAATTGAACCCAGGGCCCCAGCGCTGGTAAATGCTGTGCCACTGTGCTGCCCACATTTATAAATAAATGCACAATAATATATATTTTATTGAACTTGAATTACTCTTAGTCTCTATGCAGCCATTGGAAAATATTTTCTCTATTCTTGCTATTTGTAAAGTGTAGAACTCTTGCTTCAGATCTGCATGTGAATTGGAAGCAAGATGCACACTTGATTAAGTGCAAATAGAACTGAGTGGACCATGGTCAGCAAAAACATCCCTGGTTTCTATTACAACAGCACACCTTTTGACTTGTCAGGTGCATGTGAGCTTTGTTGACAGAAAGCTGCACCACCCTTTCAGCTGAAGCCCTTTTGCAGCATGAAGAAAAGATGTCCATGTTCAGGACAAGCGAAAGAGTAAAGTGTACACCACCCCATGCTGATACAAAGGTTACTACTGCAGTAAAACCAATCTGAGCAACAAATTAATTTTGTCTATATGTTCTAGACCTCTGTCTCATCCATAAGACTGATATGGAGTGTAGCACTTTAAACTGTACAGTAAAAATTGAAGGCTCTACCTTATTACGTTGCCCAAAATTGAAGGGGAACACCCACAACGGATAATACAGAGTGAGTTAAATGCATAAACACCTTCATAATAATGACAATAAAAAGTGTTATCAGTTAAGAACAGAATTATCCAAGATCTGACTGTGCAAATTGCAGCCAATTGCCGCTTGGATAATAATGAGGTCCAACTCAAACTCACGACTGCAGTGCACCCTGGGCCACTGACTATTTGTTAAATCTGCTCAACACAGTTTGCTGGGTGCTGTATAAAAAGTTGGATTTCTTCAATGTCTGAAAAGGCAAAACACACTTGCTGGGCTCACAGTAAAAACTGCTTTAAATTCCACTTTTCTACCCACTTACCTCCAGTGCCCTTTGGCCTATTCAGCAAAAAGACTTCTAGAATCGGCTAGTGAAACAAGTAATGGAGAAATTACTAATCAACTCAATAAGCACACAGGCAACCCTGGCTGGGGACTCCTGTGCATACTGCGTTAATGATACAAGAGCCCAGGCAAGGAAACCTTATCAGTGTAATTACATTTCAATCTACACTGAGTCACAATAAAAAAATCGGCTAACCTGGCAGAGACACTGGAAGAGGCCCAGGATGCTGTGTGCTAAGCAGAAGGCTGATGGGCAGTCCATAATATGCTGTGTCTATGCATAACGTTTCTTGCCTCTCAGGCAAACGTTGATTTGACAAAACTGTAATTTTTGTTCTTAGTAATACACTTTGAAAAAGATATAGAAAACATACAAATTATTATTAACACATTACTCAAGACCTCCCTTGGCCTTTTCTATCTTAACAAAGGTATAAAAACTGGTATACATTTAACAATTCAAAGGTACATCCTGGTAAAAAATTCCACATTTTTACAATTAAAAAAGTTCAAATCAACAACAAGATTCTCAGTCCTTGCATATTTTTGTTAAAAAATACCAACAGTGTGGCAGAATAATAATAAAAGTATGAACTGGAAGTAGATGAGGAAGAATACATTCAATTTTCAAGGTATCAACTTTATACATTTGATTTATTCATCAGGCTTTATAGCTTTCAGTTGATTGTTTAATTTCTTTATATATACTGCATGCATTGGAGTTCATGAAGGAACTACATACTGTTCATTGTAGGTAATTTACCAGGTTGTCCTCAAGGGTGCGTTACTTTACCAAGCTCTAAAAGTTACTTTTTCGCTCCAAGAGTGGAAAGGTCATTGTCCCAATGGTGCAATTGTTATACAGCATGGGTAAGCCATAATAATAATTGCTTACACTCCACTCAAAGCACTTTATAGGTAATGGGGACTCCCCTCCACCCCCACCAATGTGCAGCATCCACTTGGATGATGCGACGGCAGCCATAGTGCGCCAGAAAACTCACCTCAAATCAGCTATCAGCAGGGAGGAGAACAGAGTAATGAAGCTGATTCATAGATGCGGATTATTAGGAGGCCATGATTGGTAATGACCAATGGGAAATTTGGCCAGGATGCCGGGGTTACACCCCCACTCTTTTCGAGAAATGCCCTGAGATTTTTTAATGACCACACAGAGTCAGGACCTCGGTTTTACGTCTCATCCGAAGGACGGCACCCTTTTTACAGTATAGTGTCCCAGTCACTATACTGGGGCATTAGGACCCACATGGACCACAGCTGGCCCACTACCACCTCTTCCAGCAGCAGCCTTAGTGTTTCCCAGGAGGTCTCCCATCCAGGTACTGACCAGGCTCACACCGGCTTAGCTTCAGTGGGCTGCCAGTTGTGAGTTGCAGGATGATATGGCTGCTGACATACTGTAAGTACTGTGGCTTAATGCAGTTCTTAATTACATAAGGTGTGGCTGGACTCTACGGAGGGAAACCTGACTCAAAGCTGAACCACATTCCTGAGATTTAGAAAAAGCCTCTATCTTCTAATTCTAGTTGATATAAAGAGGACTTTTGGTTTGCTTCCTTTTGGATTATAAGACTTGAATTTGGAACATTCCATTACTCTGAAACACTTTTGGATTTTGGATTCTTTACAAGGTCTTTACGATAAAAACTGTTTCATTTAATTGTATTGCTGTCTCTCGGAGGGTTGGATACATACAGTATATTGAGCAGTTTGCTTCATATTTAATGGAAAAGAAGAACAGATCCACACACTGCAGCACTACAGCAGTGGAGTAACCACCTCTCCAGATCTGCAGGCTGTAATAACTAATGGGGCTGACAGCTCATCATCTACAGCGGGTCGGACTGACCTGCAGTGCCTCCATGAATGGCAAGCCCGAGAAAAACCTCAAGCTACAGAGAAAAGGCTGCTGCTGCTGATCTGTATCATGTCCTACTCGCCCTTGAAAGAATGGATACACGGTAAGGCTGACTGTAGGAGAACTTGGGTGCAACTATCCCCCATTTTTTAACTGAACAAACTCAAAATGTGTTTTAGGATTTGGCACAAAACAAAGCAACTAAATTATAGCAATCAAATGATTATTAACACACTGTAGAATGACTAGACCATGGGGGATGGCCAGAGCCCACTGGTTTGCAGGTTGGATCTACTGTACAAAGGACACTGCCAGTTTGACCTCATACACCTTGCTCAGTGCTGGTTTCAGACAGTGCACAACACATCAGCCTTGAGTGGATCAACCATTTCATCTGTGGATTTCTGCCACTGGCTCAAGAGTGTATCTCAGACAAAGTCACAGATAGTGTCAGATGGCACAGGCTGCTCAGTATGAGAACCAGGATTTTATTGAACTTGAACTTGAACTTGAACTTGAACTTTATTGCCATATGTAACCGGTACTGGTACAATGGAATTCTTACTTACTGAAAGTCTCTCGATTATAAAACAAGTGTAAAAAACAAAACAAAGTGCAAACAGTGCATCAAGACAATGTACAAACAAACAATAGACAATGTGCAAGTAAACATGCAGACAGTTTGAATGTAAACAATACAGACGTGTAAACAATGACTGGAGACGTACAATTAATAAATTACAATGAGGTAGATGGTGATGGTGTAGGTGTGGTCCGAGGGGGATGGCTAAATGTGTTCGCCAGTCTCACTGCTTGTGGATAGAAGCTATTGAAGAATCTAGTGGTAAGTGTCCGTATGCTCTTATATCTCTTGCCTGAGGGCAGTGGGGTGAAGAGCTCATGCCCTGGGTGGTGACTGTCCTCTGTGATGGCCAGAATTCTACCACGGCAGCGGTCCTCATAGAGCTGTTTTATCTCGGTGAGACCACAGCCGATTGCCCATCCAGTGAAGAACAACACAGGAAAAAGATCAGCCCTTGGCTCCAAGAACTAACGAATTCCCCCAATAAGATGAACCACACCTCCTGGAACACTGTGCCGCACAATGAGTGAGATATTGTCTGTTCTCATTGTAGGAAATCTGGACATGTCCTAAAATGTATTTCAGGAAAATTGAGAAATCTGGACATATCCTAAAATGTAGAAAACAATGGAAGTTGGGTTTACTGAAACAGAACACTGCTGTTTTCGCATATGCCTCCTAGAAAGGTTGTTTCCAGACATCAGGCAGTTTACATTTAATGTTGACAAGTACTGTCAAAAAACCCCCGTCAGTTTATGAATTAAATTCTCTTGTAAACAGAAGACATACAAATAAACAGGGCAAACATAAAGGAAATTTAAAGGAAAATGATTTTTATACACATAAGCAGATTAAATTGTTAAATTTTAATTTTTTTAAATTTTAAATTTAACTGTGTACGTAACTAACATACTATTTATTCAGAAATATTATGCATGCTCAAAATCTCAGCTCTCAGCTAGTGACATTTTTTTCTGATTTCACCTTATAATGTATTACATGGGCACTACTGCAACCAAAGTTAAATAAAAAATCCACTACGGAAGGACAAATATGTGGCTCTTATAAACCAAAGCTGCTACATTTCCAGATGTCTTATGTAGGTGAGAAATATTTCTAAATAATTGTCATCCTTGTCCAAGTTCCTGGTATCCCAAATAGTAAGGTCTTCTCAGAAAAATTACTTATTGTAACAGCTAAATTGATTCCACTTTACAAATCAAGACTGCTGTCTCAGGAAATGTCACTTAAGAGGGTGATGTATTGCTGGCTGTGCCCTGCATGACAAACACTTAGAGCAACTGATTAGTTTTGAATGACTTGATTAAAAAGGAAAAGGTGATGCAAGGAGGAAGGAATTAAAATAAAATGTGTATGGTCAGCAGAGAAAGGTGTTCCATTACTTGTTGGCAGTAATAAAAACCTTTCAAACAAATGCAGCAGCACCAGCAGACACATGGAATTGTCTTAGGTTCTGTGACCTTGCTCTGTTAAACCCCTTGAAAACCTCACCCCAACATTGAAGCCAGCATCATACATAGCAGAGAAGGACTTTAATGGCTGATTTAATGATTCTCAATTATACTGGGCATGCTGACTTCTCCACAGGTCAACAAGCACAGAAAGGGGGTGATAAGCAAACCACAGTATCAACATTATCAAAAACCTTGGAGCACTAGAGCAGATATAACAGAACATGTCACTTGTCACAAAAGTGAAGTTCACCATGGCAAATCTCAGAGGACTGTCTCCCACTGCCAACAGACTCCTAAATAGGTTTTAAGCAATTTTCAATTTCTTAATTATACTGGATCCATTGTAGCTCAGGATTAGTAGAAATAATAATAAAAAAATGACACTGTCAGAATTGCAAAAACAAAAACAGCAGAATGAATTGTTATCAAAGTGAGGCTTGTACTGGAAAATCAAATATCTGACCCAGCTACCAATTGCAAATGGAAACCTAGTATGTTGAAACACATTACCACTGGACACAATAGGCCTCTACCAAAAGGAGCCAATCAAGTACCAGGTCTGTGGTCCATCAGTGGTGAAGTGGGTCAAAGCTTTGATTTAAACTGTGGCTTAATTTCTTTAATTATAAAAAAACTGCCCTACAAAAACAGCAAGCATTTGTCAAAAAGCGTTTCTGCACATCTGCTTTCAATTCACATAAAATGTGTGCTAATACTGGTTTGCAGCACTGATGCGAAAATGAAAATTGAAATTACAAAGCTATTATGGAACTTCATGGTGGTAAACAAATAATAACAATAATAATAATAATAATAATAATAATAATAATAATAATAATAATAATGATAAACTTTATTTTATATAGCGCCTTTAACGGTGGCTTCTCAAAGCGCTTTACAGGATGACAATAACAATAAATAAGTAGACTACAACAATAAATAAGAAGATTTCACAAGATAGGACACAATTATAATTACAACAATACAACAATAACAATAGAGGAGACCGTAGAAGGTGGTATTAAGAAGAGCAGAGGGGTAAAGAATGGAACCAGTTAAGTAAAGGCTTTTCCGAAGAAGAAGGTTTTGAGTCTGGATTTGAAGGAGTTTAGAGAAGGTGACTCTCTGATATCCTTGGGCAAAGAGTTCCAGAGCTTGGGGGCATAGCAGGAGAAGGCCCTGTCGCCCATACAATGTAGACGGGCTTGGGGGACAGTAAGGAGGGCAGAATTTAAAGAGCGGAGGTTGCAAGGTGGGGAGTAAGGCGATAAAAGTTAAGACAGGTATTGAGGTACCAAGCCATGTAAAGCCTTATAGGTGAGCGTGAGGATTTTAAAGTCTACGCGGAATTTGACCGGAAGCCAGTGCAATGACTCCAGGATAGGAGTAATGTGAACACTTGCACTAGACCTGGTCAGGATTCTGGCTGCTGAATTTTGGCCATACTGCAGTTTGTTCAGAGTAGATTTAGATACCCCAGCGAGTAGAACATTACAGTAGTCAATTCGAGAGAATACAAACGTGTTGATCAGCTTTTCAGCCACAGTTAAAAATAGCATAGAGGGTAGTCTAGCGATATTTCTAAGGTAAAAAAAGATGTTTTGACAGTATGCTGTACATGTGGGTCGAATGTTAAGCCAGAATCGAATATAACCCCAAGGCTTTTCAATTTTGATTGAAGCTCAAGTATAGAGCCATCTACAGACAGGGTTACAGGACTGGCTTTACAAAGTTGATGGGGGGTACCAATAAGCATGACTTCGGTCTTGTCACAGTTAAGATGAAGGAAGTTTTGAGTCATCCAAATTTTTATGTCAGAGATGCAAGCCTCTGATTAGATAGAATAGAGACAGCCACATCAGTGTCGGGTTTGGTATGGATGTATATTTGAGTATCGTCAGCGTAAAAATGAAAGCTGAGGCCATGTGATCTTAAAAGCTGACCAAGTGGGAACATGTAAATGCTGAAGAGCAAGGGGCCCAGTATTGAGCCCTGGGGGACACCAGACTTGACAAGACCAATTTCAGACCTGTACCCATTGAGAGAGACAAAGTGATAGCGAGCAGTGAGGTAAGACTTAAACCATTTGAGGGCAGTGTCAGAGACTCCAAACACAGTCTCGAGACGAGAAAGTAAGATGTTATGGTCAACAGTGTCAAAGGCAGCACCGAGATCAAGAAGGATGAGTATGGAAAGAGAACCAGAATCAGAAGCTATTAGGAGATCGTTGGTGACTTTGACTAGGGCGGTTTCTGTGCTGTGAAGTTGAGGGAAGCCAGATTGGAGGGGTTTGAAAAGGTTGTTTGTCACGAGGTGGTTATGTAACTGAAGTGAGACAGCACGTTCTAGAATTTTAGAGAGAAAGGGTAAGTTGGAGATGGGGCGAAAGTTGTTAAGATTGTCGAGAGCCATGTTAGGCTTCTTTGGCACGGGGGTAATAGCAGCAGTTTTGAGGACCGTTGGTACAATGCCGGTGCTCAAGGATTCATGTATTATATTGAGGACAATGGGACAGAGAGAAGAGAAACAGGACTGGAATAAAGTGGTGGGAATGGGATCTAAAATAGATGTGGTGAGTTTCATGTGCGTAACTAGTTTGTTTAGGGATGCTGAGTCAAGAAGAGAGAAGCTGGAAAGACGGGAACCAGAGAAGTAGGATGAGGAGGGAGGAGGTATGGAAATTATATCCATAGTGGAGAGAATGTGATGCCGGATGTTGTCAATCTTAGAACTAAAGAAATCTAAGAATGTGTTGCAAAGTTGTGATGAGGCAGGTAATGTGGTAGGGCAGTTTGGCTTGAGCAATCTGTTGATGGTGGAGAAAAGATGTATTTTCTCTTATATTTCTCTTATAAATCTTTTACTATATCTCACAATTTTATCTTATGATAATTCTATTATAATACATTTTTCATAAGTAGTTGTGAGAACATAATGTAAATACACTTGGAAAAAACGCAGAATCTACTGTGTTATTTCAGAACAGCTTCTAATATACCTACAACTTCCCACGATTCTCCTCATAAATCAATGTTGATGCTGTGAATCATCTGACAGTGGATAAAATCCTTTCTCCTAACTGACACACTTTCTGTGTTACCTTGCAGGGCCTAAGGCAGCCTATCCCTCTCTTTACTGTGATATCATAGCCGAAAATGGACAAAATTCATCAATGCAAGCTTTGATCAGATTTACACAATATGCTTCTAATTTCTAACAGTGCTCCTAGAGGAAGTTGTGAGTTTTACATTCTCAGAAGAAAGGTTTAAAGATAGGAGTTCAAAACAAAATATTTTAGTAGAAGCTCAGACTCTGTTTCTTCCTATTGTCCATTAATTCATACCAAAAACACTCAATTGCTTCATTAACTTATTAATCATCAACTTTATCACACTTAAGTGTTTACTTTTCAGTGGTATTGTAAAAAGGTTATTCTCAGTTAGAAACCTGACAATGGGGTCGTGTCACTTGCTGACTATACCTGGGATTCCCCAAGCTGTGGCACACGATTGCCTGACTGTATGGTGGGATACTCAGCCAGGGCTCTCAGCTCTTGGAGAAACAGCGATTCCAGTGGTGCCATTCATTTCATTGAAAGCTGGACCTCTGGTAAGGGACTGCGGACACCTCCTTCTTCTCTCCCCTGCCAGGTTGCAGGGATTGTAGCTGAGACGTGACCACCCCGAAATGGCTATTTCAAACCAGGTGGGTATATCAAAAATAACTACAAATTAAAAAAATATTTGACCCTTTAACACTGTAGAATTGTAGAATGACCAGGGTCAAGAGTGGGTAGTAAACCATTCTTGTAAATTCATGCTGCCACGAATGTGACCTTCTGTGCAGCACATTATTGTCTGCTGTAAAATGTCCCTGTGACAGGGAAGCACACACACTCACCTGTTCTGGGCTGCAAGGTCCTCCGTGGCTCCTCAGGCCCTTCAATGGGTTGGTCAGCCAAGAACATTCTGGCCTGGTCCAAAGTGTTCACCACCATCGACTCTCTGTCCTTCAGCTCAGCTCGCAATGCCTATGAGAAAAACATATAAGGAGAAAAACCACATAAAACTTAGTAAAGCAAATGTTAGGTTGCTTTCAACAAAATCCTGCTGAAAACAGCTATCAGAACCTAAAGCGTGCAAACAGACATACAAGAGGAAATGCTAGAATATCAAGTAAAAAAATATTTATCAACTATTTGTTTAAGTTGTTACCAGAAAAGTAAGTGAAATTAGAATGAATGTCTAGGGTCTACCATGAGACTACAGTTTCAAATGGAAAACAGTTACAGCCTATAAAAAATGCATACACAAATGCACATTCATACAAGTAATATTTTACCTTACAAGAGATTAACCATTTACAAGAGATGGTAATGTCATGCAATGTATTAAATATATGCTTACATATTGTGGAGTCTGCATTATCAATTTTAATACAATACTTTTTATCTTTATAGACACATTTGAGATCTCAGAAAGATTTTATGAAAAATCAAATAGAAAAGGTGCCTTAATATTTCAGCTGCATCATTATTAGATACACTTCTAATTCAGGTGCTGAATTAAATTTGCCAGGCATAATAATAATGTTGCTTTATTGCCCTATACAATTTCTTGCATTAGGAATTCATCTTTTCGCATACCCCAGCTTGCTCTCCATGAGACACAGACACACAGACAGGGATAGAAACTTGGGGTCAGAGCACAGGGTCAGCCATTGTACAGCGCCCCTGGAGCAGTTGGGGTTAAGGGCCTTGCTCAGGGGCCCAACAGAGTAGAATTCCTCTGCCGGCTGCGGAATTTGAACCGGCAACCTTCCAGTCACAGGCACAGATCCTTAGCCACAGAGCCATGCCAAAAAAAGGTCCACAAAAACCTTAATTACTTTGTGAAATGTATGTTTAATTTATAAAAATGTATAACGTTTGAGTTTGAAAAAATCTGAATGCATTTTAAAAAAGTGAATTACTACAGTCAATATTTCTGTAAATCTGCACGCAGAATTAGCTAATCTGATGTGATGCATTTGGATTCACAAACTAATAATAATGATAATGTTGCTTTATTAGCCCTATACAATTTCTTGTATTAGGAATTCGTCTTTTCGCATACCCCGGCTTGCTCCCCATGAGACACAGACACACAGACAGGGAGAGAAGCTTGGGGTCAGAGCGCAGGGTCAGCCATTGTACAGCGCCCCTATAGGCAACATGTAACTGAAGACATAAAAAAAACCCCAATATAGTCAACAGAAGATGTGTGTGCCAACATTCAACTGAATAATATGTCACCAGTCAGCGGAGCGACACACGTGTCACCAGTCAGTGGAGCAACGCACGCGTCACCAGTCAACAGAGTGATATTAATTTTAATGATCAATGCTGGCACTTTCTAATTAATGAAAAAAAAAACATGACAATGCAATATACTACAGTATATTTGAACAATAAAGATGAAAAAGGTTGTCATTTTTAAAGGATCCAACTCAAATTGATAACAATGCTACAGAACTGATAACATGCTACATCACAACATCCATTTACTGCTTCAGTTACTTTTACACAATTGTGAAATGATAGGCCCGTACGATAGCAACTGAATTGATTTTTTAGTCCTCCTTAGAAGCATTGATTTAAAACTTGTAGTTTTACAGCATAACCTTATTTTGTTGTAGAAAACCAACCATTTGTCATTTGCAAGGGGCAAGAGTTACAATCTTAATTTAAATGCATGGTAAACAGCTTTCACCAGTTATTCTTGGTGGACAATACAGAAGATCATTAAGAATTTAAAATGCAGTATAAAGAGGCCTTTATGGTCTTGTTTCTTTTACCAACAACATAGTACAGACACATCATTAAGTATGCATAGCTTCTCTTGACCATGCTGCTTAACAATATAATTATTAAGACACGCTTTCAAGATATTAACGGAATCACAAGGAAACACACACTTGAAAAGAAGTGGGAGAAAAAGAAAAACAACTCAGTCACATAAAAAGATGTTTGCAAAAATTATTTCTATAGATCAGTTAAGACGCTGATTACAATTTCACTGAATTGCACACATTATATTCAGTGTTTAAAGATTCTGAGTTCATCACGCAAAACTGAATATTTTTTCTTGACTGTATTACCTGAGTACCAGTCTCTTGACAGCACCATAGAAATGATAAAATGAAGTACCAATAAATACATTCATAAAATAAAATGGGTTACTCCTAAAAAGATCTGAAACTTAGAATGAATAAATTAGCAAAATGACTACCATCAGTAATACAGCAGACATCCTGTATATAACAAGCAACTTGTCCTGTAACTCCATTGATATTTCACCCTCAAATAAGTCAAAGTACTTCTGTCAAAAAACGTCATGTTCCTCATTACCTCTTATGGTGGTGTGGTGTAATACACAATTCTTGTTGATCAAAGCCCCCACGCAAAGCTTGCTGTGTGATCCAGATTTGCACTCAATCTAGGGGCAGCCCTAGCACAAAGTAGAACTATTGCAACTGTCAATGCTCTCCTGACTACTACAGTAAGTATTCCAAAGAAAGTTACAGCTTTACCAATATTAAGACTAAAAATGCAGGTAACTTATGTTTCCTCTACCTTGTCGTCTCAATAATATAAATAACACTTTCTATTGCCTAGAAAAATTCTGTTTTTCTCATACTTTTTAAATTAATTTTGTAAAACATACACCAAAATACCAAAAAAAGCACAAATGATTGCTCACACAAATGGTTTGGAGAAGGGGGGGGGGGGGGGGTGAGTAAACAAGTTCAAAACAACAAAAAATGCATCTAAGATGTTTTTATCAGCAAAATGCTAAGATTCACAATTTTTAATTACAACAACACAGTGTGCACTTTCTGTATGCCTTTGTGTTATAAACACAGAAGACAGCAGGTTACATATCTGATTCAATTCTCTTTCTCTTTGTATTACAACCTGCCTTGACAATAACAAAAGACAATAACAGAAATGTTTTTGTTTTTGTGTTGTAGATGTTATTTTTCCTTGCCATGAGAAAGAAATGAAGGAGGATTTCAGGACTAAGAAATTGTGAAGTTCAGGACCAACACCAACCTAGCTTCTCTGAAAAAGCAATGATTAATAATTGTTTTTTTTCTGACAGCCCTGAGAATTTCCTATTCAGGGATGTGCGATTGAAATTTAACAAGAGGATCAAAAATGACAAATTGTCAATGTGTGCTTTTGAAAGATGTTCCAGAAAGGCATCTTTTGTAATAATTAATGGAGAAGGAAAAAGTGAACCTTCAATGAAGAGAGTTTAGGTTTGAGACATTTTAATCAGCCAAGATGTTTCAGAACATGCAGTACAGCAAATATTACCGTAGCAACCACAGAAATAGATTTGCTGGAGTATACACCATTGTCACAGTCTGCTCCCCAAGTTAATGGGATTGCTATATTGATAAGATTCCTTTCTTTAAAAGCACAACATCTCACCTCACCAACACCTGGAATTGAGGAGTCTACTTCCTACCATTGAGCAGGTGTCCCTGGTAATTTTGGAACTGTTCAGCTCAATATAAACCAAAGGCGCTTGATACTGCCTCTAATACCTTATCATTTCTATTCAGTGCATTAGTCAATGGGATTAAATATATTCCACAATAGACAGGATGAAACAATTATCAGATAAAAGGGGGCTGTATTCAAAATAAAGGTCTGTATTATTTCAATGGGTTGAAATATAAGTCACTTTGGATAAAAACTTCATACTAATAAGTCTTTGAAAATAGGTGTATTTCCAGAATTTCCTAGTTTCTTTCACGTGCCTAAGAAACAAAAAGTTATATAAGAAGGCTAGGTCCCTTGGTATAAAGAATAAATAGCATTATAAAGTTTGAGTTGTACAGGTGAAACATTATCTTAGGTTTTTAGGCCTTAAATTAAAGACATTCATATTATTTGCTTATGTGCATTCCATGTCTTAAGTAGACAGCTACTGTATTTGAGCATATGCGATAATCAGTCACAGTGGGGCCATCAATGAAAACATGTTCTAATGAAATGTAATGAAGAGATCTCTGATACTTTGTTGTGCTGTTGAGCACATTATAAAAAGTATACATTGCAATCAGATTTATCTGTCTAACAGACTCACTCTGACATAATAATAATAATAATAATAATAATAATAATAATAATAATAATAATCATAATCATAATCATAATCATAATAATTCCTTACACTTATATAGCACTTTTCCAGACACTCACTCAATGTGCTTTACAGGTAATGGGGACTCCCCTCCACCACCAATATGCAGCATCCACCTGGATGATGCGACAGCAGCCATAGTGCACCAGTACGCTCACTACACTCCAGCTATCAGTGGGGACGAGAACAGAGTGATGAAGTCAATTCATAGATGGGGATTATTAGGAGGCCATGATTGGTAAAGGCCAATGGGAAATTTGGCCAGGACGCTGATGTAACACCCTTGTTTTTTTCGAGAAACGCCATGGGATTTTTAAAGACAGAGTCAGGGCCTCAGTTTTATGTCTCATCTGAAGGACGGTGGATTTACAGTATGGTGTCCCCTTCATTGTACTAGGGATATATGACCCAGAACACAAGGTAAGCACTCCCTACTGGTCCCACTAACACCTCCAGCAGCAACCTTAGTTTTTCCCAGGTCTCCCATCCAGGTACTGACCAGGCTCACACCTCTTTAGCTTCAGTGGGTTGTCAGTTGTCAGTTGCAGGGTGATACGGCTATTATCTTGGTGATATTATCCTATAAAGCACACATCTAAATACATAGTTTTGCAAACAACAGTGAAAAATCCCTCTATTTTCCCTCAACACTATTTTGACTGGCTAAAAAAGGACCATCTGTTTAAATAAGCTTAAAAGTGGAAACTTTCAGGTCCAGCTGAGTGTTCACTGATGTCAAAATCATTACAAGACAGTACAGACAAAGTACTAAATTCTGAAAATGAATGAAGGAACACAAGCAAATCTAGTATGATTACACCTGTCCCATTTATCTGTCTTTTAAATGCAGTAAACAATTCACTACAACAATCTCACATTACATTAGATGTTAAATACATGTTCCTAACATTATTACAACAAAAACTACACCATTATGATGGAGTCTGCTAGCAGAATCTGTATGTTACTCTGTATCCATATAGTGGGTGGAGCTGTGAACTCCTGCTGAATTCAGATGCTAAACTCTAAAACCTTCACACTTGCTTTAGTACAGATGCTTCTCCCTCTCTGTGCTGAACTCTCATCTTCAACATTTGCATGTAAGATACTGCATGCTTTATTGTTTCAATCTGAATGAATTTGCTTAAAAAATTACAATTATAATAATGAGTGAACCTTCAGGGAAGCACAGTGTTATGGTGTCCTGGATTTGACTCTGATTTGGGATGCCTTCTGTGTGAAGTTTCATTTTGAACCTCCTCCCATGCTATGTTATCTACATTGTTTTTATGTTTGTGTGTTTCCTTGGTGAATGACTGGCATGCCGTATAGGGTTCCCAATGCTGGACCTGGAGGACCACAGGCCTGCTTATTTTTTATTCCAGACAATCTCTCATTTACACATTTGAACCACTGACTGACTTAGTTATATAATTAATTTAAACTATTTTTCTTATCACATCACACCAGCTATTCCTGATTTTCAAAACGGCTTGGGATACAGTAGGCAAGGATTTTTGCTTTTTCCAAGTTTAATTTCATGTGAAAATGGTATCAATTTCGATTGGAAGTGAATAGGAAAGATATTTTTCATTACCCTGGTGCAGCAGGCCCACCCTCAGCTACAACTGCTAGAAATGCCTTTCTCAGTAAGGAAACTAGTGCAAAGGTCAGGGTTAGGACACAATCTGATAAGTGGTTTTGATCTCACTTCACAATACTTCTGAAGAATACTTAGCTGTAAAATCCTAAAGTAAAATAAAATCTGTTTTTCTTCTTTTTCTACTGCTGGTTAACTGAAATGACTGTGATGATTATCTGGTCAGCGGTGTCATCACACATCAGTGACCTATAAATGCACAATGATGGTCCTATTAAACTTGTAAAAATGTATCTCAGTCGAAAAGCATTAAGAGCTTTCATTTTTTTGCTGCTGTTCTTTTAAACTGATAAGAAAATATATATTTTAAAATGTCCTATGAACTGTTATCATCTACATCATGATACAAAGGCCAGAACATGTAATTCGTTAGCAATCATTATTCCAGCATGCTTATCTGTCTTATTTATATTACTGGATATGTGTTATGTACAATGAATTACTGGAGTCTGGCTGCTGCTCCTCTCGCTCCTCTTTTTCCTCTGTCTCCCTAGTTTTAATTTATTTATTTAATTCCACCGATAACACGTTGGCAGTTTTCAGTGACAAATTAGACCCATCTCCTAAAATTGATTAAATAATATGAAAACCCCATCATAAATGAATTTTCAGTATTGTCTCATTTACTTTGAAGCACTGAGGGCAAACATTACAACACTTATCAGGATTAAATTCTTTTAATTGGAAAGATTCATTAAGAACAGAGAGAAGAGTGGATGGGGGGCAAATTAAAAATCAATGAGTCACCCAGAATAATCCACACTAATAGCATAATGGCTGAGGTTACGGCATTGACTCCACCCTTTTAGTTACAGGATGTAGTATTATATATCCACAAGCATTCTCTCCTTTTACAATGAAGTAATCAGAGGAAGCAAAGTGTGCCCTTACAAGGAGAAGGTTCAAAAATAGCAGATTTAGACTTTTCCTGCGACAAGATTTTGTCCTTGGTGATGAGGCAAAGGTTTGGGAATGTTGCCTAATTTTATAGTACCCAAGGATTTCTTAATTACTATGGAAACGCTAAGCTTAAAAAACTGCAGTATAATTTCACTCACTGCCAGTTTACATGACAAACTTTTTTTTACAGCAGTTGATTTTTGCTAACGTACTTTAAAGCAATGTATATATGCACAAATACAGCTCTGAAGCACATTTTCAATTACATTGAAAGCATCTTTGTTTGGAGCTGAGGATACTTAAGAAAGCCTCCAAACAAACCCTTATTACGGTAAAAGGGTATGTATAAATGAAATTCCCATTAGTTATTCTGACAGACTTAAAAGCAAATACGTGCAATTCGAAAATGACAAACAATGAGACAGTACCACTGAGTGGTATCATGAAAATGGATTACCATCAATATGAATACAGAAAAGACTGAAACTAAAAGGAGTTTCACAGAAATATTAGAAATATTAATGTTAACTGATTCTCATACTGCATATGTGGAACAGCACATAAAAGGAAACACAGCCATATGAAATATAAAGATCCTTTACTGACATAGTTATTAGATTTATGTTTTTTTATTAGAAACCGTGTGTCCAGTCAAGGGTAAGGCCCTGATATATTCTATATTCTGTGCCACTGAGCTACAGTATTAGTGTCATGGGACTGAGATACATTTAGATGTGATCAAAATGTGATCTGACTGACAATGCAGAATACTAAACAGGATGTTAATGAGCATCAAGAGTTCCAAATAACCTACTTCCAGTCACTAAGGGGTTTGCTATAGTTACTGGAAATTTTATCAAGAAAGGCTGCAGAAATCTCAGTGATACTTTTGAAGAATAAATATTGCATGATAAAGAAAGACCAAACATTGAATGAGTAAATATGTATATAATTTGTAGAAGCACTTGTTAACAGGTGACTTTGCCCCTCGTCTCCAGCTACTTGCTGTTTAAATTCAACGGACTGCTAATTCTATATCATCACATGTGCTGCCTGCTATGCACACTACATATAAATCAGGACTCTGCTTCTATTAAAAAAACATTTTAGAAATGCTTTTCTAAAATGATTTTTATAACTATCTATTACCAGAAAGCTACATTTCCTGGCAAGAGTCAGAGTAACCTGGAACCTCTCCCATGAGCATTGGGCTAAGGTGGAACCGAGAGCATAAGACTGCCCTCCCTCTGGATGAACAATTTCAGCAGAGCCATGAAGACACAGCACCTATTTAAAATAGTCAGTCAAACCTAGCCAATACAGTATGTCTCTGGAAAGTGGGGAAAAAAGCTCAAGGAGAAATCCACATGGACAAAGGACGAAGAAAGATCTCACACTCACATTGCAGACAGAAGGTTACCCAGTCTTGTAATTTTAGCTATGATGCTGTCTTAAACATCTTATACATATTAAAGTAAGTTTTAGTTTCATGACACAGTCAAAAGTAGGGTTCCACTTAAGCTTAGTCACCAAAGAGTGTAAAAGAAGGTTTAATTGAGATATTCTGTCTGGACATCACCTTATTAAACAAACTGGGCCCCATTTTTAAAGCCTGCTGAGTTTCTTCTCAGGGAGCTTTTATGTGGAATTGTTTATGAAGGTTTGGGAGGGATAGGAGCAATTAAATTCTCCTTCATCTCCGATACTCAAATGCAAAATTTTGAGAAAAGCTCCATATCTCAGTAAGCCCCTCTCTAATCCTTATATTCCTCCTTCAGCTACGCTCCTCCTCCCCACCACGATGTTTGCGGCTACCCTTGGTTAAACCCACACTCTTTGATGGGGTTCCACAGGCCACATGGTTGACCCTAAGGCAAAAAGGCTTGATTCCTAACTTCTCAATAAAACCCCTAAGTTTCTTGCCAATTTGCATTATTTGGGGAAAAATGTATTACTAAATCCACAAAATACAAACAGAAGTTGAAAATACAAAATTCATATTGACACAAAGCACAACTATGCTATATTAACTACAGATTAAACCCTCTTTGAGACTACCTATCAGGAAATAACAAAACTGCAAGGAACTTAAAGGTCACATTTATTTTCACAAAGATCATCTATATGCTGAATCCACAATATGAAGCTTAACCAAATGTTGTGGTTCAAGTCACAGCAACCTTGGCAGAATTATTTACTGCAGCTATAAGGAATACTGTCATTTACAGCAAGATATACCTTACACAATCACAAGGGGCCTAAATGTCCATCTTATCCCCCACATGTCCCTTGCTGATAAGGTAGTAAACAATTGATAAGATCATGTGGAGGCCTTTAGTTATTTTCAGCTGTTTCTATCAAAGAGGTTATGTGAACCTTACAAATGTTAGAAAAACGATCTCATAATTTTGACAGACAGCCTGTGGTCTGTGTGCATCATTTCTTTGATTAAAAGAACCTACTTCATGCATGATTTTACATTATCAACATTTTATCTGGTGATGTCAGAGTCAATTGCTCTGCTTCTTTTGAGAAGCGGAACAGCCATCTGTTTCAAATGACATTTACTTTCCTGCCAGACTAGACTAGATGTTTCCTAACTGCCAAATTAAAGCAATTAACCATTAATTAAGTCTGAACTTTAATTAAGCATTAAATTCAATTAAAGTGTGTTAGGTATTTAATATCATTAATCAAAGATGTTGTATTATTTATTAGGACTTGAAACAGCTAAGACTGTCTCATTGTGGCCTTCTGCAATTATCTTACAGAGTTAAGCTATCTTTTCCATTTGAGCCTTTTCAAGAAGTACACATTGTTAAACAAGTAGCAGTCCAAAGCAGTGTTTAACATTGCCACACTCTTGCACTTAAAAGCATGTGTGTTCTTTACATTTCATACGTTTCATCCTACAAATCATAAAATATTGTGTATAATTAAATATAGGAGTAATAATACTTATTATAAACAAACCAGGATGGGAAAAAAAAACAACTAGAGAATATAACAAAATCATTAATCATCTAGGAAGCAGTTCTCAGAACACTTAATTTGTCACAACCTAAAGAAATTCCATTTGTCTGTTATTTCTTAAGTATGGTTTCACTATTAATGTAACCTATTCCATTCCTTTCCTGTCACATAGGAAATGTGAATTTATTGTGATTTTTCTGTTTTTGTTCACAAAGAAGATGTTATTGAAAACAATTTTCCTTAATTCTAGCATGCTATATCAACAACACAGAACAACTGAACTTTATATTTGCCTTAAGACTTAGGATAATAAAACTCAAACTCAAAAAGATATGCTGTAAGATTCACTAATTTATTTATTACAGGATCTTCATATCTCTTAAAGAGCCTGAAAACATAATTTAATTGGTGTTAAGTGAGGTACTGTTAAGGATTAGTTATTCAATGACAGATCAAATTCTTAGTTCCTAAACCAGCCTGACTTTTAATTCCAAAAATCAGTCAGAACTCATGCATTGCCTATAAATCAATACACTTCAAGGGCAGTGACTGTCTAGGAGCTGAAGTGTTCTTTTAAAGTGAGAATGCAATCCTGTTGTCTTACACACTATTCAAGCTTATCTTGTCCAAACAGTGCTAAAGACAGTCACTCAATTTGAAAGCATCCAAAAGCCTTGTATAAAAGATAATGGCTTAGTTCCAATAATCAAGTATGTGGTACTGTATATCATTTTGTTCATAACAGTAAGTGTCACTGCAGCAAATGTTTAATTGTTATGGAAAAACTGCAAGATATGGATAGCTCCATAAGCCCACTCAGTACAGGAAATAGCTCAAACATCTTCATCAGACAAACCCATCAATACTTACAAAAGATAATTCTACAATCGCCACAAGAATCAGAAACTAAGGGAAGTTCAGAATTCTAGATAAAGTAATTAAATAACAAGGGAAAACAATACCAATGCTATAAAAAACTAAATACATAGCTCTGGGAAATTTGGCCCTGGTGTGTTCTTGTCTGTCTCTCCCCTGCAATGGAATGACATCCCATTCAGGGTGTATCTCACCTGGTGCCCTTTGCTTGCTGTGTTACGCTTTGGTTGCCCTATGACTCTGAATTGGATGAAGTGTTTAGAAAATGAATAGATGGCTGTATGGACACATAAACCTACAGTATTTTCATTGTAGTATTTCAGTATAATGTAGGTTGCCCCAACTTTTTGCTTCCCAGCACCGCAGGTGCCAAGAGGTTTTAACCAGTATTTAACATGGATGCTTATTAAAATATATTGTTAGTGAAGTCAACAATACATTTTTAACATTCGGTCAACAGAGGCTAGACATTTTAAAGTTATGTGATAATGAAGCAATATTATGAAGAACACAACCAAATAACCCAAAGTGATGAATTTTGTCTTCCTACAGTATGGCAGGGCTCTGAAAGGAGGTACATCTGCTACTAAGGTAGTGAAAACAAGATTGTCCCCCCAGCTAGTGTTGTTGGAGCTCATTATCTCAGGACAAATCGAGCTAGTGAACAGGGCCTAGCATGGTACTGAGCTCCCCCACTAAAGGTGAGCAAGGTGATGGTGGATCATTAGGAGGCACAGTTCCACTGTGCCCTGCTGAGCTGAAGAATCTAAACACCACAGGCTAGTGGGAGCCAGATTAAAGAGCTTTAATAAGTATTCTATTCATTCCATCCACCATCTGTATGCCTAGCTTGGAAAAAAATGTCACAAAACAATCTGCAGAACAATCTAAAAAAGCATTATGTAACAGAATATGATTAGTAAATAGGAAACAGGCAAACAGACTTGTTCTGAGTGAATATAATTTTTTTTATTTCAATTTAACAATCTGCTTATTTTTACAATCTACAGCTACCAAATGGCCTAGAAGGCCTAAATCTTCTCCTTGTCTGTAACTGTCCCTATTTTCTTACATTCTCCCATTTATTCACAAATACTTTTGCACAATCAAAATAACTCCTCACTGAGAATGAAAATGATTGCTTTTAGGACATACAACAGTGCAGAAATATTCATCCTTTTGTGGTCAGCATATGTGCAACAAGTTGATTTATCTTAATATTCCATTGTCTCTGAGTAATTTCCATTACATGTAGACTGATTAGCAGTTCCACTACCAATTTAATTCAATTCCATATCTCTGATCGGTAATTAAGTAGTATGTCAGTTAGCTCTCAGATGTAGAGATGAATTCTGGGAAAGCAGTTGTGAGACCTAAAGTTATAATTACCAAAAGCAAAATACATAATTATGTAACTTCAGCTCAAATAGCTTTTTTTGCGATTATGGGATGATTCCTTTTGTTTGTTGCAAAGGTGTGTCCTGATTTGTCTCTCACTATGTACTCTCTAAAGAAGCACAATACTTCTCCCCTCTCGTGAGGCTGCACTACCTTTGTCTCTTCTGGCTTTTATTCAAACTGAGTTTTTATTTAATAAATCTTATTGGCCCATTAATTGAACATACTGATTTATTTTAACACCACACTCACAAATCTCCTTTACATGTGTAATTTACCAAAAAGTGAGCAGAAAAACTTCAATTTGGTTTGAAATGGTTATTATCCCAGCTTTCAAAACCACTCTTATTCATTAATGATTTGCAGACACAGGTGGGAATGAGGCTTACAAATGTTTCAGAACAGGTTTTAACATTAACAATCAAGGTGAATAGCATATCTAATAAAGAATAAAAAAAGGCTTATCAAATATCTAATAAAGAATAAATAAAGAATGTTTTTAACTGTATACTGGTAAATGAAAAAAAGAAAATCATTAAACGTTTACATTTTAAAAAGAAGTATTGGCCTGTTGCCTCTGCATGTGCTGGAGACCAGCAATTATTGCAGACTACTACACATTTTTTATCTGCAAAGTAACTGATGATAAATGAGCACTTTAAATATTGACAACTATAAATAAATAAATAGTGGGTATTTATCAGGTATATTGATTATTTCTTTTGTGAATGTTGAAAATTCTGCATTATCATGGAGCAGAAATGGCAAGTGTATGCACACGGATAACTAATTCAAAGTCTTAAGAATGCATGCATTAATGCAAATTCAGTAATCTCGAGGACTAGAATAAAAGATTCCTGTTCTAATTAAAACACTTTTTTAAGTGGCATTCAAATCAAAGAGTTCAAATTTCAGTTCTTTTCAGCTCTGTCAAGACCAACATTCTGTATTGGCTTCTTGAAAGTACAAAAAAAATCACAAAAAACTAGAAGATGATTACTCTCTATATTAACAGGATTGAGAAAAAATAAGACATATCAACCAAAGACTTGGATCACACAGTTCATCTTAATTAAGTTAATAATATAAAAATCAATTTGATATCATCTTTGTACTGTGCTTTCTGACTAGACAACCAACTTCTAACCTTACCAATTATAAATCTTCGTAACACTCTACATGAAAGAGGCTTAAAACAAGTATTTGTGCAAATGACTCCACATGCACAGAATATTTTTTTCCAGTTCAGTAGAAGTCAAACTTTCAGCTGAAAGCTAGGTGCAGAGTTCCAGGCACCTGCCTGCATCTGCACAATATGAAAATGATGGGAGACTCCAAGACTTTAGAGCTGACAAGGACGTTCTGCAGATGCAACTCCGTAAGAGTGATTATAATAATAATAATAATAAACTTTATTTTATATAGCGCCTTTAAAGGTGGCTTCTCAAAGCGCTTTACAGGATGACAATAACAATAAATAAGAAGACTACAACAATAAATAAGAAAATTTCACAAGACAGGACACAATTATAGTTACAACAATACAACAATAACAATAGAGGAGACCGTGGAAGATGGTATTAAGAAGAGCAGAGGGGTGAAGAATGGAACCAGTTAAGTAAAGGCTTTTCTGAAGAAGAAGGTTTTGAGTCTGGATTTGAAGGAGTTTAGAGAAGGTGACTCTCTAATATCCTTGGGCAAAGAGTTCCAGAGCTTGGGGGCATAGCAGGAGAAGGCCCTGTCGCCCATACAATGTAGACGGGCTTGGGGGACAGTAAGGAGGGCAGAATTTGAAGAGCGGAGGTTGCGAGGTGGGGAGTAGGGCGATAAAAGTTCAGACAGGTATTGAGGTGCCAAGCCATGTAAAGCCTTGTAGGTGAGCATGAGGATTTTAAAGTCTATGCGGAATTTGACTGGAAGCCAGTGCAAGGACTCCAGGATAGGAGTAATGTGAACACTTGCACTAGACCTGGTCAGGATTCTGGCTGCTGAATTTTGGACATACTGCAGCTTGTTCAGAGTAGATTTAGATACCCCAGGGAGCAGAGCATTGCAGTAGTCAATTCGAGAGAATACAAATATGTTGATCAGCTTTTCAGCCACAGTTAATGATAGCATAGGGCGTAGTCTTGCGATATTTCTAAGGTGAAAAAAAGATGTTTTGCCAGTATGCTGTACATGTGGGTCGAATGTTAAGCCAGAATCGAATAGAACCCCAAGGTTTTTCAATTTTGATTGAAGCTCAAGTACAGAGCCATCTACAGACAGGGTTACAGGACTGGCTTTACGAAGTTGATGGGAGGTACCAATAAGCATGACTTCAGTCTTGTCACAGTTAAGATGAAGGAAGTTTTGAGTCATCCAAATTTTTATGTCAGATATGCAATTAGATAGAATAGAGACAGCCACATCAGTGTCGCGTTTGGTATGGATGTATATTTGAGTATCGTCAGCGTAAAAATGAAAGCTGAGGCCATGTGATCTTAAAAGCTGACCAAGTGGGAACATGTAAATGCTGAAGAGCAAGGGGCCCAGTATTGAGCCCTGGGGGACACCAGACTTGACAAGACCAATTTCAGACCTGTACCCATTGAGAGAGACAAAGTGACAGCGATCAGTGAGGTAAGACTTAAACCATTTGAGGGCAGTGTCAGAGACTCCAAACACAGTCTCAAGACGAGAAAGCAAGATGTTATGGTCAACAGTGTCAAAGGCAGCACTGAGATCAAGAAGGATGAGTATGGAAAGAGAACCAGAATCAGAAGCTATTAGGAGATCGTTGGTGACTTTGACTAGGGCGGTTTCTGTGCTGTGAAGTTGACGGAAGCCAGATTGGAGGGGTTCGAAAAGGTTGTTTGTCATGAGGTGGTTATGTAACTGAAGTGTGACAGCACGTTCTAGAATTTTAGAGAGAAAGGGTAAGTTGGAGATGGGGCGAAAGTTGTTAAGATTGTCGAGAGCCATGTTAGGCTTCTTTGGCACTGGGGTAATAGCAGCAGTTTTGAGGACCGTTGGTACAATGCCGGTTCTCAAGGATTCATGTATTATATTGAGGACAATGGGACAGAGAGAAGAGAAACAGGACTGGAATAAAGTGGTGGGAATGGGATCTAAAATAGATGTGGTGGGTTTCATGCGCGTAACGAGTTTGTTTAGGGATGCTGAGTCAAGAAGAGAGAAGCTGGAGAGACGGGAACCAGAGAAGTTGGATGAGGAGGGAGGAGGTGTGGAAATTATATCCGTAGTGGAGAGAATGTGATGCCGGATGTTGTCAATCTTAGAACTAAAGAAATCTAAGAATGTGTTGCAAAGTTGTGATGAGGCAGGTAATGTGGTGGGGCAGTTTGGCTTGAGCAGTCTGTTGATGGTGGAGAAAAGATGTCTGGGATTGTTTTGGTGATTTTCAATGATGTGAGAGAAGTAGGTGGATCTAGCAGACTCTATAGTAACCTTATAATCAGATAAGTAATCTCTCCAGGCCTGATAATGTACATTTAGGCCGGAAAGACGCCACCTACGCTCAAGTTTGCGAGAGGCTGCCTTCATGAAACGCAGATGGTCATTGTACCAGGGGGCAGGGCGAGAGAAGGAGATGGTTCGAGTTTTTAAAGGAGCAAAGGTGTCGAGGGTAGATAAAAGAGCATTGTCAAGTAACTGTATTTTGTCCTCTAGAGGGTCAGAGGAAGAGAAACAGGATAAGGAGGAATGAACAGAATTTGCAAACCTTGGGTGATCAATTGATCGCCAGTTGCGGAAATTTACAGAGCGTGAGGGGGAAGTGTTAGAAACAGGTAATTCCAGATTGAAGAGAATGGCTAAGTGGTCAGAGAGGCCTAGATCAAGGGGGGAGCAGTGGGAGACAAAGGAGTCATTTGCAATAATTAGATCTAAGGTGTGTCCTTTGTTATGTGTAGGGGTACAAACAAACTGAGCAAGGTCAAAGCATCCCAAAAGAGAAAGGAAGTCTTTAGCCAGACTGGAAGAGGTTGAATCAATGTGTATATTAAAGTCCCCTAGAATAAGGATCCTTTTGAATTTAAGGGATAAGAATGAGAGAAAATCACCAAACTCACCTAAGAAGACTCCACTGGGTTTGGGTGGTCTGTAAACTGTGGCAATAATAGTAGATTGGGGGATAGAAACATTTAAAACAAGACACTCAAAAGAAGAGGGAGGAGGTATAGCTATAGGACTTAGACTGTAAAAAAGGTTGTAAATAACAATGATGCCCCCGCCTCTGAACTGAACATTATGTGTTTATTTTACTATTTGCTTTTTATGCTTATTATTTTATACTTTGTTGTGTAGTGTTTATGAAAGAATTAAGACAATGTATTTAATCACATTCAAGTTAAGCATTACCCAAATCTTTTAACACTGCACACACGAAGGAAAACAAAACTTGTAGTGGGGAAAAAAACAATATACAAAGAAAAGTAGTGCTGTGATTTAATGAGACAGGCATAAGCAGATCTGAAAAAGAGATGACAAAAAATAAAATAAATCAAAAGAGTGATCTATGAAATGATAACCTATAGCTGTAACCAATATACAGTTGGCAAACATCATCGTTAGTTTTTTGTGATTCATCAAATTCTACCAGGAATAATGAACTACATTATTTCTGGTTATTTTTGTCTTTTTTCAAGGGAACACTTATCTAGACTAGAAGTGCAATATTAGGCATAAACATGTCTAACTGTTCACTTTGACAGCTTTCCTTGTGCAGAGAGAATTTTGTCTGAAGCAAATGTTCCTCTTTTACTTTTTATAATATTATTATTTCCAATGTCCAGTTATTTTGCTGTAATAAAAGAGTTTGGATTTTGTGCTACAAAGAACCCTGAGAATTCTGATTGCAAACTCAGAGACAATCCATTCAGAAGGCCTAGAGTTGTATCAAGCTTAACCTTTCGTTTTTAAGTAGGTCTCATTATTTGCATTTTAAGGAAGTTACAAACGTTAGAGAACTGGAAGAAATTTGAAAGCTCTAGGGAGAATTCTTCTTGACTAGAAAGCTGATGGAGAAGACAAAGATAAAGCACACCTTTCAAATGATACTCCGGCAACCAAAGTAAACTCCTATCGGCCTGTCTTTTTCCCCTCTCAGGTTTGATTTGATATGCTATCTGAATGCTATCAATGTTCACCAAAGTCATTTGAATTTTCCATTGAGTGACCTTATTGACCACAGGTATAATTTAGCATTAAATACAAGGTCTCAAGACAGCTCAACCCTGGACTCTATGGAAAATCCAATTCAACTGTGCTTTTTGATATGTTAACAAAATGACACTAAACTTAATTGATTATGCATTGCATTGTAAACTGTGATGAAAAAGAAACATTGAAAAATCTGTATCTTCTATATTAAAGTTTCCTAACACTTTCCCTTTTTTATGTAAATTAATATGGATACTACCTAGCCGCACACATACTAGTTTCTTGTCTAAATGCTAAGAATTAAGTCATTATAAAGTTCTTTGAAAATATGTATCTATTGTATACATATTCTTTTGTAGAGATGTATTATAAACATGCAATTGGTTTGAATTGCATTCTATATCATTTTAAGAAAACATTTACAGTTTGACAAATGTATTTATTTGTTTTCTAATTAATCTCCATATTCCAACAAACTGATTATTCTTTTTCAGCATATGAAGCACTTGCTGAAGACACGTTAACAATTTTGATTACATGTTGCTAATTCTAGTCTGAAAAATGTTTTGTAAACTGAATGTATAATTTAAAAATACAAATATTGACATGGATGTGATGGAATCCAACAGACATTCTATCACTGAACAACACTCCTAACCTCACGTTATCAACAAGAACAATAAATGATTAGGTTCACATCTCCAAGATGATCCGAAATCTTGTGAAATTACTTTAGTTGAGCTAAGAGAGAAATATAGAGGCCAGACAGTACAAGCCCAGAATGCAAATTAGCCAGAGACTGAGGTTAACACGCCAACTCTTTCAGAACGTACTACAGGATTTTGGATGACCATTTAGTCAGGAATTTGGTTTAACATCTCATCCAAAAGACAACGTCCTACTGAACAGTGTCCTTGTTCAGCATAGTGGGGCAAAGATCGACTGAGGAAGAGTGTCACCTACTAGTCCATGAACATAATTTGCAGCAGTAACTGGATTTGAACTGGAGGTTTGTCACCACAGTACTGTCCAGTACCAGGATTGCTTAGTAAACTATTTAACAGCTGTATTATCCATTTATAAAGTGTAATTTTACAATTATTTTCCATAAACTAAAACATGACTGAGGTTACTAGCTATGTGGAAAGAATTACAAGAGGTGGCAATTTGTTTTCATTCTAATACTGTTAAGATACTGGATATCATGAAAAATGTTATTAAAAGGAGAAAAGGGGTTTCTTAGCTCTGAAATGGGTTGACTTAGTAATTAGCTTTAGTTTAAGGAGGATTTGCATTGAATTCTGACATTTTATAAAGAGTAAGGTTTCAAACATGGCCCTTTGGTGAAAGGCAGAGATCTAAATGTATTGTACCTAAGGTACAGCTATGGAAGGATGAGAGAAGCTTATGTTTTTCCATCACTTAGATGCATTTCAGGTAAAAGTAAGAGGAAAAATGTTATATTTCATATCACTCAGCTCATTTTTTTTGGTGTACTTGGAATCACATCTGTGTGCATCCTGCTCGTATGGGACATGACAATAAAATGAAAAATGGGCACAGACGGAGAAATGTGTTTCAAAACCCTCTTGGTACAACCCTGTCTGGCATGTGAAGCAGAAGCATGGTGTCAGGTTCCAGCTGGGATAAAGACATGTCAATAGTCAGGAGGATCAATAGGCAACGATTCACTGCACTCATTCTCTAGGCAGAATGCACACAGTATCTCACCCAATTAAATTACTTATTGTGGCAGGTTTATCTCCCAGTAAGTTTGCAGTGAACACAAATATTCCTATGTTGTTACATGAGTATCCAGGTAATAATTTACTGGAAAAAAAACTAATGGCATTTGCTCTTTTTGCCTTTCCATTCTTCCAAATGGTCATTGCTTGGATGTGACAAGACTTAGAATGCCTCTTGTGTATGAATTACCATATTACTATGATGTATTCTATAAACATTAGAAAATAATTATAATTAATATTCTACTGATGACTTCCACAGAAAAAAAGCCCCCAGAGGCACTTTCTACTTAGGATCTCTTCAGGAAAAAAAAACATATTTAATACATTAAGGAATAGATTAACAATGGCTTAAGAGAATAAGGACATATTTGTACAGAAATGTCTAAGGATATATTTGAAAATATAATATGACATACATTGTTTTCGCAAAATACAAACCAATCTTAATAAAGTAAACAAAAGAAAAGTACGACCTCTATTATCAGGTCTTGTTTTTTCCGTATTGTATCCACACCACCCAGCTAAGGGGTCCTTGGCTCACCCTGCTTCACTGAATCCCAGCAGCATACAGCCAGTTTAGTGTCACAATTCCCAAAAGCAATTAACAAAACGCAGATTCTGAGCTAACATGGATGTTCTGTTCTGAGAACTGGGAACAGCAGAAAGGCAGCTAAACGCATATTTCCTTTATTGTCTGAGTTCATACTGAGTTTATTTTCTGCTTAAAACATGATAATCAAAGGTCTCATTCTTCAAATTTCCTTTTTCCTCCTGCGTTGCTGACATTTGAACAATTTGTGTTCCTATCCTTTAAACATTGTAAAACCCGAGACATTTCTGCTGAAACCCAGACTTTATGTGCTACTGGTTCTGTTTCACTAAGAAAAACAGGGAAATGCTCCATAAAAACTGCAGATTTATGTTGCTGAACATATTCATTACTTTATGAACCACTTGCATATAAATCTCATGCAGTACAACCATTCATTGTTTTTTGACAGTTAAAGGGGTAGAAATTTAGTGAATTGGGTTTTAATTTTGTTAAACTAAAAAAGCACTCACTTTTTTAATTTAACAACTTCGTTCCTTAATATACGGATTAAGAATTTTCTTGAAGCCTTCATTTTTTGTATAAACAGGCGCTTGTTTTAAAACATCAGACAGTTCTAGGAGAGGAAACATAAACCATAAAACAGAAACACGAACAGCAGCTCACTGCACCTTACAGATAAAAAAGGGATGCATGTAAATATTCACAACAAATTAAAGCAAGAGGATTTTTTTTAAAGGCAATAATCAAAGCAAATAAATTACATCCAAATACAGTGTTTTTTGTGCTTTTGTTTTATATATGTAACAGCCAAAAGCGGAAAACACAGTGAGGATGTCACTTGTTAGCGCTGGGTTGGACGGAATGTGAAAACCATGTGGGTCGTTACAAAACAAAAGGAAAACTGTAACAAGCTGTACAGCAGGAAATACAGCGTCTTACACTCACCGTGCAGTGGCTGTGCTGCTGCTGCAGGGTGGGGACATCTCCACCAGTTGGCATTTGCTTTGTGAGCTCTTCGTCTTTGAGAGTGAGCCATCTCCACAGTTCTTCCAGCAGCGCGAGCAGTCTGGTCCATTTCTCCGCACTGGCCTCCAGATGAGCCCTGCACCAGACAGTCACATGCATCTAATCACACATCCGGTTACTTTAAATCAAGAAGAAATCCAAATAAAAAGTAAATATTTTAATGTCTCAGCTCTTCCTTAAACATAAAACAAGCATCATAGCCATGATATGTTTCTGAAGTGCTGACAATACCATTCTAATCTGTGCCATCAAATTCTAAATTCAGCAATATTTGCTGTAAGTTGGAACTTTGTTAACCCATTTATTCCTAGACATGCAAGTACACAAAGTTCTGTCTATTGAGTACAATGCTAAACATCCCATTTACATTTCTGGAAAAAAGCAAGGGGAACTTTGTGAAATATACATTTCTGTGACCAACAGGAATATACAGGGACTCCACCATAAGAGCTAAACAAATAACAAGGACCTGGAATTGCCATAACAAGAAAACATCCTTGCAGCTTGACATTATTCTTTTGAGCTTAATATATCTCACAATTTTGTGATATATTTTAAACTCATCTGCCTATCGTATTATAACTCTAAAACACTGAACGAACCGTAGAAAATCATGTCAGATTAAAATGAATGTGACAATTACGTGGAAAAACAAAATTTCAAATTACAAAGTCATTAATCTTAAAATAACTTCCTCTGCAAAACAATAGAAGCCTAAATATAGATTTAAAGGAACAAATTAAATAAAAACAATGTAGATTTTTTTAAACGCTACCTGTGAAAATAATAAAGTGTAGTGTAAAAAATAATAAGAGAAAATAAATAATAATAAGAATAATAAATTAAATAAATTCTAAAGAAATATAATCTAAAAATCTAAAAGAATCCGTTTTGAAAACAGACCAAAACAATAAAAGTCCACCAAAAAATATTTCCCATGAGCTGAGCACTTTCTGCATTTCACTGAGTGCATTTGTATCTAGTGATGATGAGACTTCTAAAAGCACTCAGTATGAAGATGTCTGTCACTTTTCACATGCACAAGTAGTGCGACTATCACACGGCATCTAAGAAAGCGGTTTCCTGTGTTCACTGGCCAGTGTGCAATCCCATCCATCCTAGCTGAATCTCCCATAGGGGTGGAAAATGAGAATGGCCTTCCAATAACCTTTTGGTTTGGACCCAAACTTAGGATACTCTGAGCTACAGAGCGCTGAAAGTTAAGAAGCTCAATAACACTGTTTATAAGATCCCTGTAGAGCATCCAGCTATTCACCACTGCAGAATTTAGGGACCAGGAGAACATGGGCCACCACCACTTCTTGGGCCATATTGAGATTTGGTAACAGGAGACCTGTAGATCATAGAGATCAACACCTCCCATATGCTGGTTATAGGTCTGGATGCTTGCTGGATGCTGGAGGTGGTCGTATGCTCTCTGTTCCTTATTCCAACGTCTTACAGGTACTTCTGTATACTTTCTCTAAATATTAGTGGCCACGGTAACATTGTTGTCACTCCATCTTACAAGGAGTTTCTCTTTTTGTGTCAGTATGTCTGCTGATCCTCATTTTTGGCATTTTCTCAAAATCTTTCAAAGGTTTGAAGGGAGCATTGTACAAGAGATTCTGCCGCATTGTGCCAGTACACCCATAACCACGTTTTGTCATCTCATCTATAAGGGACAGTGATGTGAAGAGGCTGTCATGTGTGAGTTTCCAACCGGGTGGAACACCAGCCTGTTCAGCTAAACCCAGAACTACACTGGGTTCCTGACCTAATCCAGTCTCTGGAAGGAGGGTATAGGTTCCAGCATACCGCTCCATATGGTACAGATAACCAGTGTATGAGGCAAGACTCCAGAGTTTGAAACCATAACGGAAGGGTTTCCCTTTGATGAATAGTTTGTATCCATTATGACATAGTAAGGGATCATACTTTCACCAACAGAAAGCCATTCACTGAATGGCCAGATCTTGTAGAAATTGTTAAGCTCTGTGAAAACTGGCCTGACTTTGTAGAATGGGTCATCAGTGGCCATGGTGTTGTCAACTAAATGGATAGAAGACAACCTAATCAAAGTGATTTCTACATATGGCATTACATATGCTTACTTTTTGGACATCATCGTCATCTGACCACAACATGTGTCTTCATCGTACTATGTTGTAACCAGAGGTAAGAAGAACTCCATAAAAGTTAAGATGCTCGTTCATATTCAAATTGAGTGGCTTTTCCTTTTTTTGGACAGAGTACAGGTTAGACATTTCAATTCTCAAGAATGGAGGGTAGAGCTTTAGGAAGGGTCTGGTTTCGTCTGTTTCAGACACTGTACAGCTGTTGGCTCATACTGGACATAACTAGGGAGGTTGCTGTTCACTGGCATTTTGTATTTTTTTAAAGTCTTATTCTTCACAATCTGAAGAGCATCTTCCTGTCCTTTGGTTTGTAATGCATCCTTTCTACTGCCATTTACAAGAGTAGCCTTTTTTCCCCAAGCCTTTGGTCAGTGGGGGCATTGTCTCTGCTGTGATATTGCTGATGAGGCTGCATCTTCTGTTAGGGCCTCATCATCCTCCACGTCAAACATTACAGCATTTGAATTCAGAATTCTTGCTGGCAGGTGAGCTGTGTCACCAGTGTAGTCCATATCAGATCCCACGCTATCACAGTCACTTTTTTAGAGCAGATGTTTCAGACTGTGGAATAACTGCAATATTAAAAACAGCTGACTGGGGCTCACTGAGGACAAGCATGTCAAGTACTTGACTCAAGGTCAATCTAACAAAGAGAGGGAAAAAAATCCATAAAAAATAAAACTTCTTTCCGTATATTATACTAGTGGTCACAATTGTTGCCGCCAAGTTTGACCAAATAGCAAAAAACAAACAATTTACAAGCTAAATAATGCTATATTTTAATAAAGGACACTTTAAATGTAATAATTGTGAAGAGATTATCAAATAATAAGCAGAACCTACCCTTTTTTGTGCAGCTCCGATGCTGCCATCTTCTCTTGATTGCGCAACCCGGAACTAAATTCATGTGGTCACATGACTATTTTGACCAATCACTTGAAAGCTATCCAAAATTGGCAAGAACTGTCAAGTGATTGTTTTTAAATAATGAACTGCCTAACAAAAACTATATGTACCCTAAAAACGACAGAAAATTACTGTAGTCGAAATTGTGACCTGTATTCAATGTAATCTGATCTAATTAGAATCCTGCAGCAGTACCTGGAAGGGAGACCCCAAGGAAAACCATGGATTTGTTTTAAGTGTTGCAAGTAACACTCTCTTCTTGGTCAAGAAGGTTCCAAACCAATTCTCTGGTTTGATGATGGGGAAACTGCGCTTGAGGAAGTATCATCCTTCAGATGAGATGTTAAACTGAAGTCCAAACTAGCTAATCACTAAAAATCCCAAGAAACTCTTTATAAGGGGAGGGGTATGAACCTCAGTGCACTGACTAAATCTTGCCTTGGGCTTCCGCAATCTGGTTATCCTAAGGTTCAACTGGTAATTCAGCTGGTAAAGCCTTTTCTCGCTTCTCTGCCTGATCTTTTCACAGGGCTTGCTGACATATAACCTCAAGTGGGAGCTGCAATTCAGTGCTGGAGGTATGAAAGCATTTTGTAATGTTACAGTAAATGCAATTAAAAATAAATCTATTCATTAACCCCTTCATCGTTGTATTATCATTTGGAAAATAATAAGCAATAGTAATACAAAGGATTCAACTCACTACTTATCTATACAGACAAAAAACACAAAATCAACAAAAAAAAACATACCTATTTCTAGATTAGTAGATCATTAGCTTAAAGCATTATCCTTATGTAACTACAATAAAAGTGATTATATATTGAGTGCAAAAGGGTTAAATGGATAAGATCAAAGGTATGTTGATATTAGTTGATCAGGCTCAGAAACTGCACATTTTGCATATGGGTGTTACAAAACTTGGAGAGTTGGGGTTAACAACCCCTTTCAGCAGCACCTATTTATTCTAATTATGCAATATAATGGGCACTAGACAACAAATCCTAAAAATATAACAGGAGCTGTACTCTATAATTGTAATTACATGGTAATTTGTATACAATGGTGTCTATGTAAGAAAAACTAAGCTAAGGTAATTAAATACATCTAGGGGAAACATTTATTTACCAAGACAAAATTTCAAACTGAAAAATATTATTACAGTATGGTAAAACACTCTCTCATTTTTACGTCTTTAAGTCCTATGTGTATAGACCAATAGGTTCGTTTTTTTTTTTTATTGTGGCGTCTCACTTCAATTGTCTACCCATCAGTTTGGCTGTCCTCACTGGGAAGGATTTCGTACTGGGAGGTCATTTGGAGGTCAGTGGGCACCTGTAGAACAGGAAGTTCCCAGTGTTCACTGTAGGTTTACCTGATATTGGCAGACTTTGCCTTCAGTTCAGTCCAACGCTGGTTCATGTCATCCAGTCGCTGCTGCAGAAACACAGCCTCCTCGGAGCTGCCCAGCGCCTTGGCCATTTTCTGTCTGTTGCCATCAATGCTCTTGAAGATGTCATTATGAGCATCAATCTCAGCTTGAATATCCTGAGAGGAAAAAGGATATCAGATCTTAGCACAAAAGGAAGCAGATGTAAGCAAATAAAAGGTTCTTAAATTTTAAAAAAAGGTTTAATGCCTTTAAACCTATACATGAACATTCCTTCATGGCCATTAAATAGACATCTGTACGCATTTCTTTCACCTGTGCTTATAGATGGGACATTTTTTGAGGTGCAGCATGGTAGCACAGTGGTTAGCATTGCTGCCTTACAGTACTTGGGCCCTGGGTTCAATTCTGGACCTGGGGTGCTATCTGCTTGGAGTCTATATATTCTCATTGTGTTAGTGTGGGTTTCCTTTGGGTACTCCGGTTTCCTCCCATAGTCCAAAAATGTACAGGTAGGTTAATTGGATTCTGGGAAAATTGACTCTGGTGCATGTGTGTGCTTGTGTCTGTGTGTGCCATGGACTGGTGTCCCATCTGGGGTATATCCTGCCTTGCTCCTGTTCTTTCTGGGATAGTCTCCTGCTCCCCCACGACCCTGTTTTGTTCAAAACATTTGTAAAAGATGGATGGACACCTTAGTCACAAAACATTTTCTAAAGCATACTGGGATCTTTAGCCTTAGGCTGGGAAGAGTTTCTCAGAAAGTTTGTAAGAATGCAGCTAACTCATGTTTCTCAGAGGTGCAGCACATGATACAAGAGACCTAGTTAAATCATTGAAATCTAGCTCTGAAAGGCTGCTGACAGAAGAAAGGAAAAAGTCTCCTGTCAAGCAGTTTATTTATAGTACCAAATTGTTCATAATTTGTGATACTTATCTGTCTCCCAGGAGCTCACTACTTAAAATGGACAAAAATATATATAACCTGTCACTGTGATTGTCAGGTCCATTAAAAATGTTTTAGTGAATACATAAACTGAAAGACAAAACATGCGCGAACCCTGAGGTACAGAATGAATAAGTGCTATAGAATTTATGTGCCTACAGTATTTAAAGCTACTGTACAGGGTTTTAGTAATAATCAGAAAGTTTAACTGAACAAAGAAATTTTAGAAACACAAAAATGATCTTTATGTTCAGATAAAACCCACACAGTTGTCCAAAGCTAGTTTATATGCAAAATGCAAAGTGAGATTGAAGACCGAAGAAGAGAAACTCATGGAGGAAAAACACTTGTTTCTACATGGAGACACACCCAGCCTCCACATGGAAAAAGGGCCAACCTTTCCCCCCCGCAACAGCGAGCAGCCAGAGAGCAGGATTCATTTCAAGAGCAGTTCTTCCAAAGGTACTCACTCAGCACTCAGGCCCGTTCTGAGGGCTAAAGTGTTGGGAGAGCAGAGTTTCATGCAGTGGAAAGCGAGCAGAAGAACAGACCCTCCTTAGAAACTTGGCACTGGCAGAGAGTGTGTGTGAGGGAGGAAATTAAATTGGGCCTCTTCCAGTTCATTCAGAAAGTGCTTTGTTAAACACCACCCCTTCCTGGAGAAATCATTTCATAGGAAAGCCCATGTCCTAAACTGTAGTGAAAACTGGCAGATGTGTAGGTATTCTTTTAATTCCGTCATATAATTCTTAACACTTTACTTTCAAAAAACAGTCTGCTTCTTCTAAGATTTGCTCAACTGGGCTTGGCTGTATTTTAATCTTTTTAAAATCCAACACAGTCAGAATTTTAGAAAGACTTATACTGTATCTCTTTGTAGAATTACAGTAAAATGTTATCCAATGCACTTTTTAAAAGTAATGAATCTGACAATCTCATCTATTGTCCCTTTGCGATTTATTATCTGGAAAATTCTACAGGAGGCTAAACATGTGCCTGCAATTAACTACTGAGTGGTTCAAGTTATTCAGCCACATCTGCTACTGTGAGAAGCTGTACTCCTGCTGCTATAGTGAAATAAAATAAAACTAAATTAATAACAAACAAAGTACATTGTCCCTAATCTAATGTTTATTGATAAAATATACACTAAAGTACTGTCATTTACTGTTTTATGCTTCTCAGTGCAGATAAAGTACATACAGTAACTCAGTACTACTCCTATTACCACAAAAGTACTACCATTTATAAGAGATACAATATTTACAAAAACCAAGTTTTTAACTTAGAGTATACTTTCAACAATGCCTTTTCATTCTTATTTTATCTACAATTATAGAAATATTGCATGACCTTCCTCCATAGAATACATACTGTTTTTACATAAGAAAAATACACGGTGCTGCTAAGAAATCTTAAATCTAAATCTATAGCATTTAAAGCCATCTTTTTTCATGCTCATCAGATACAAAATAGAAATGAAAACCCATAATTACAAGGATATATGGGATATAGTAAAAAAACACTTTTTATATGAATACAAAAGTAGCTACATTCATTCATTATTTGGCTTGTAAATTAGAGTGGATATTATCCCTTGCCCAGGAAGACCTAGACAATACTGAGCTGAAAAAACAATCGGACATTTTGCATTAGTATGTTTCTTAACCTTTAAAGAACAAGCTTAAGGTTTGTAAGCAATGAAGAGAGGTTTGTACCTTCTTCAAATGAGTACAACAACAGACCCAGAACCTTGTTTTAACAATCTTTTTGTGCAAATGCTATTTCTGTAAAACTTTAGGGAAGAAATATATTTCTGCAGTCTCTTCTGGCAGAAGGACACTGTTTTTCTAGGTATCCTCAGACATCTTTCTAAAATTCACATTAAGGAAAAAACAGCACAACTCGAGTACGGAAAAAATCTTTAAAATGGGATTAATTTTAAATTAAGCAAAAATGTACAGTTTCAAAGTATTATTTCAGGATTATAAAACCAAGATAGGATGAAATACTGCAGTAAGTATGGACATATGCTCAGATGCAATGACACCAGCAAATAAAACTAAGAGAGCAAATACAGTACATCTGGAAAATTAAATTTAAAAGTAATAAGCAGGGCTTTATAATTTTAAGATTTTAAAGATATGTGTGGGAAATATTCCTCTCAAAATATTTCTCCATTTCAATCACAAAAAGAAATGGGAAGTTGACGTAAAACATTCTTGGCGACAAGTGTAGTAATGCAGATAAGAGTTCTGAGACCTCCAAAGCAGCACTACTGTGAATAATTCAAAATCATCAGTGAGGAAGAAGAAAACAAAAAACAAACTTTTAAAGATGCTATAATTATGGAAGTTCTGACAGACCTCATGTAACACCATGCTGCCTCACTGCTGCAAGCTCTTCTCCTATCATTCATACTCACATCAAGAAACCTCAAAAACTACTTGACTTTCTCTTAAATTTAGTCTGTTATTTTACAGCAAATTTAAATATATACAGCATATATAATCACATACCAACGGGGCAGCTGAAAATACTCATTTTTCAAAAATTCTTATTTAAAAAAAATCTTAGTTCCATCAGGAGCACAGCAGTAAGCATTTATCGTAATGTAGACTGTCTTACATCACATGTTTTAGGAATTAAAACAATATGAGCAGTGAAGGAGTTAATCTAGCACAATATAAACATACTGCAAAAGGCAATTTAATGCATTTTACAATAATAGTAATAATATTTGGATCTATTTCATGATTTAAAGTTTTTTTTATAATAACATCACTGCCATACATTAGTTTTAGCTTAAAAGTGGCATTTCAAAATTATAAGAATAAGGATCTTAAAAATATAAATAGTGCACAATACAAACAAGAGAGCTGACCTTTTTGCATGTGACAATCTGCATCTACAATGGAGTTGAACAAAGCCACAAATCTAAACCACTTTTTATTTCAATATAATACTGCTTAATATATTTCAAAACAAACTCTAAATTCATTCTGTCCACTTTAAAGTAACAGCGGAGTTATATTTAGTTCTCTGCAATTCTTACTATAGGCAAAAATGTAGTTAAAAACCGGAGTTTCTCTTCATTCAAGTATACCTGTTCAAATTTCCTTAGCAACTCCTGCAAGCTGAAGTGCAAGCCAATCATTGTTGGGGACTGGACTCCTCTACAGACTACATCTTTGAGTTAGAGATGCTCCATTCTCGGCCAAGTGTTCTCCACTTTAAAGCATGTCCTCCCTCGTGTCCAGAGCAGACATCTTCCATCAGCACCACAGTTGTGTTTTCGCCTGACCCGGCTGCATAGTAACAGCATCTTTTCATTTTTGTACAACAGCTTCCCAAAATGCTACAAGTTGAAGAAAAGTCCTTGAGCCAAGAGCTGGTGTGCGGTTAACCCGGTGACATCTTGCTCTCTGTACCATCAGCAAGCTCAGGATCCTGTCTCCTTCACCTCTCTAATGACCTGCAGATTCAAGCGCTCGCAAAATATTTACTCCTGGGCCTCAGCTCCAGCGTTTGTTCTCAATTACATGTACAAAAAGACCTCTGTCCAGGCAACAGAGGTTGGGGAGGGGGGGTGGGGGAGTGGGGGACGAAGAGCACATGGTTCAAGTTCACTCAGCATTCACAGAAAGAAAACAGTATCCCATGAAGAAGTCCTTCAGGGGGAAAAAAAACGAAAAATAAGCTAACACTCCAAAGTGTGTAACTCCAACAGAAGTGAACGCTTGAGACCGAGAAGAAGGCGATGGATCACTCAGGAGCTGGATGAGAATCACGGTCCAGGTGCCCACAGGCACGTGCTGCTGCAGTGAAAGCTGAAGCTGACATTCGCAGGAATGACCCAGGGAAGCTCTGTTTCCAGTGTGTCGGCCCGCACATCACTTCCATCATTGTCAGATAACCTTAGTGTCCATGCTGATTAGAAACTGCTGCTTTCTGCTGGTTCACCATTGCATCAGGGTAGATGTGCTGTAATCCTTCTATTTCCAGCAGCTGTTTATTATTTTAATCAGCATCCTCCCTCACCCCTCCTCTACCCCCGCTCACGAACCAAGCATACTCCCACTTCCTGAGGCCTCTCTCTTGGCACAACTTCAGTCCACCCAAAGAAGTAGAAGAAACAAAAGTGCAAGGCCAGGCTCCAAGCTTATTGTCAAAGGTAGATAAAATGTTGGGTCTGTTCAACTATGAAAAGCTTTTCAATCGTAGAAAAAAGTGTTCACTTAAATACAAAAAAGTTAAGGTGAGTAAAAAACAATTCCATTGAAAGTGATCTTTCTTCTATTTCCATTTACTGTATTTAACTCAATAATCATTGGGTTTTATTCTGATGGTGACACACACAGCAGTACAACAACCATAGGTCTGTAAGTATCCAATCTTTTGATTTTCTAAACATTTTCCACACCTCTGTACCTGAAATGAATGTACTCAAGCTACAAGGTGCCTCTTGGGATTATTTTAACTTTGAAAGGATTCTTGAGAAAAAAAAAACATAACATACAGCAACCATCTAAAGCACTAATGTGTGTCATCAATTGAAATCAAAACCTATTTTGCCAATGAAAAAAAATGATTGCCATAAGCAATGAAACAATACAGACTGAGTTTAGAAAAACACTTACATTTATTCCTTTAGAGGTATATTGGCACTTGTAACAAAGGCAAAAATAATACTAAATTAGTTTTGATGGCAATGTCAACACTTGCCACAGTTTTTATGAACTTATTATGATTCTAATAAACACCAAATCAGTGTGACAGAAAATATCAGCAAAGCACTCCATCTGTTAAACAGAAAAACAAATCCCATTTGCCCAACGCGTGAGAAACTGACAGCTTTATAGCAAAATATGACCAAGGTGCGGCACACTGTCACAAACAGGATAAGGTAGCTTAATGACCTTTCTGGTGATTGATCAAAATCGTGCAAACAGCCCACTTCCAAAAACATAATAAATAGATTACCTTTAGAGGTTTCAGGAGTGGGAATTAAAAGCTGTAAATCTTTCATTGCTTGGTTAGTAAAAATTAAAATATAACAGCAGAGAGCACAAGCATCGAAAAGGTTAATCAGTAAAAAGAATCAAAGAACTCTTTCTGGAGATAAAATTCTTAAACTTAAACAAGTAAGATTGTTACCTATGATGTAGCGGGAATTTATGATGACATAATTAAATCGACGGCTTCAATAAACAGTTGTAAGCCAACAGTAGAAAGTCACTGCAAAACCACAGGTAAAGTACTGCTTTCCTGAAGCAATGTATTACCTTGAAACGCAATCTGCAAGGTCACCTATAAAATGTTTTCTTTCTGTTAAAGACATTTTTATAGTCCACCAAAAAGAGTCTGCGTTACAAGAGACACATTTCTAGATCATTCAAAGCTGTGCTGAAGAAGTCAGAAGTTATGTTAGGTTTGGTGCCACTAAGAGGATTATGTTATTATTCTGAACTAAGAATGAACTGTATTTTGCCTCTAGCTCTGAAGAAGTCAGTCTGTGAGTAGTTCTGGCTAAAACATTTACACTACATTTATCTGTAATCCATCCTATGGATAAGAGAACTAAGGAACAGCAATTCAATAGGTGACTCTGATCTCAAGTCGAAATTCAGAGAACTAAAGAACCTGGAAAATCAGAAGCTTAAAAAGCAGCCTTTCTTAAAGCTTAAGTGTGAGCACCTGCAAGCTAGAACGTTGATAAGGAACAAATGGTAAAACTGCAAATCGAATTCCATCTTATAGCCTATGTCAAGCTTGAGGAGGCTCTGCTTTCCTTTGGTGAATCCAACGATCATTCAAAAAGTTTAAACTCTGTGAATTTTCACTAAAAAAATCTTTCTAAAGAAACACATCTGAGCAGACATCCAGGTTATAGACACAAAGACCTAAGCTGTCTGAAACTGGTGAACTCATTTAATCAAATGACCTTTAAGGACTAAATTAAGACGCTCACTGATTATGCAATGTACTCAGTAACAGTGGGGTTACATCTGGAATCTAATATTTGGAATATAAATTCCTTTGTAGTGAGTGTTATATACAGTACATATATTGGCATCTACTAAATGTTAATCTAATGAATGTTAGAAGAAGAGGTAAAGTATGAGGACAAACATACCGAAAAAAATAATTCACATGACAATGTATTTACCATCTTGAAAGAAAATACATTAGGTGTTGCTTAGCTGATAATTTATGGTAAAATCCAAACTCTTCTTAACCACAACAGCACATACACTAGGCATTTTGTTAGGCACCTTTAGCTGTTTATCAGGGACTATTTTTCCATGCATCTCCAAGAGCTTTCATCCTAATTTTTCACGCTCCTGAAAAGTCTATTCCACAACATTCCACTGCGGATAAGATCAATATCAAAAACCGTTTTGCATCCACATTGCCATCCACACTTAATATGGTTCTGTGTTTAAAGTCACTGTTGAAAAACAAGCCTTTTATACACAAATCAGTTTCCAAGGTTGAAGGAAGAACTAATGAAAGCAAATTAAATTCTGAAAACAGGCACTGATGATGACTACCAGTTATGCCCAAACATTTCCACACTTTAATGTAAACAAACCCCATGCTTCAATGTCTGAAAAAAAGCATAAAATGCAGTCACTACCTTTTGCATACATTGTATAGGTTTCATTGCACTGTACTAATCAAATGTCTAGGCTAATTCACTATAAACACTGAACATTTTTTAAATTATATTTTTCAGGAAAATTACAAATGTTTAAGTCTATTATCTGGACATATTACAGTAAACATCTGTTTCATTTCAAAAGAAGATGAAACTAATGCATTAGAAATTGTATACTGCTGATCAAAGCCACCGATGCTTTATGGAAACGAATTTTGTAAAATACTGATTATAAGTCAATGTAACATTACTTTTTGTTTTGGACTGATCAATTCTGAATCATTCTGCATATATAATTGCAAGATATGCAATAAAAGAAAAAAATATTGAAGGTAACACTTTCATCTTCAAAAAAAAGCCTTTAGGCCTTGTGTTTCTGAGGTCACAGAACATTAAGAGTAGAGTGATAGATTTGCTAAATTTGCATAGTTCATTGCTCATATAATATTAGACCTGATATGGTGATTTGCTAAAGGAAATAAAAAAAACAATTTGCCTACTGCTCATATTTAAATGTACTTTTAAACAGAAAAATACATGTAATATAGAGTTAGAATGTTATAAATCCCAGTATGGAATAGGAAATGTGTTTCCCCAAGTTCTAAAATAACAAACAGAACTTCAACTCATATAATAAATGTCACTATAGAATACTGGAGTTTTGCTTTAGTCCATTTCTGTTCACATTATAAAGGAGATCCACAAAATGATTATCTTTTTGCAATACCTAGTCATATTGTTAGTTACAGTTAAATGGGGTGTATATTGTAACAATCAGCACAGTGATATATTGTTGAAGCAAACTGAGCTAACGCTGTCTTGTTCATGTATTCTCCTACAGTCTGGAATGCACTTTAAAAATGAACCCAGTAAAGAAACATTCAGGAAACTTTAAATATTTTCTATATATTATATGCATTTGATCTTCAGACTCCAATTCCACATAAAAAAAATCCAAAAAAGCCCCAAAACCTCCTGAATAGAAGATGAAATTTTAATCAAACATTACACCAATTTTAAAATTGCTGTATTAGGATGTTCTTCAGAAGTGCAGAATGTGAGAATCTTTAATAATGCATTATTATTTTTGCATTTGGTTTTTATTCATTCATGAAATGCATGAAGTTTATAGCATCTTAAAAGAAGACAGAGAGCTTTTTCTCCATAAGAAAAATGGATATTTGCACCAAAGTTGACTATACACTCTACAGTACATACAGCAGAGATGAAGATAAAATAGAATTTCTTGAAACAGTAACAAACTACAATCTGCACATTTTACATATCAACTTTACATGCCTTGAAGCAGTCAATATGGTAAAAAAATGAAAGAAAAAAAGTAATACCTTATTTCAAATAAACACAACCAATACTGCTATATTGTTTTGTTTCACTTTACAATAACACAACTTATACACACCCAAGAGACCAGAAAAATTTTGGATTAAGGTACAAATTAGGTATACAATATATTGCTATGATAATGCCACCATTTGGTAATATCTTCTATGGTCAAAGCTGATGATGACACTTTTTTAAAGGAATATAAAAAAAAACAGTGAACAGCAGTTTATCTTATTGATCACACTTTAGAAACCCTCAGTCTTATCGGGCAATAAACAAGTAACATGTTATTAATTTTAATTTCTAAGTGATAATGGCTCATTAGATCAAAGTGTATCCTAGTTTCTGTAATGGTAAGTGGACAAAAGAGCATGTGCTCATCCTCCCTGGATGAAACACTAGCCAATACAACTGGGTGGACTAGAGCTACTGGGGTAGAGTACCTCGCTAAAGGTACAACAGCAGGGCTCACAGAAAGAACCCACAACACTGAAACATGTTATAACAATGTTTTAAACAATTAAAAATCAAGTTAGGAGTATGTATGGTTCAGGTTGTAGTCAGAATTAGTTTTTTTTTTAGAAGCAAGCAATTAACCTACAGTAGAGATGATTACTTCTATGTCCCTCTACTAATTAACTTACGTTTATGTACTGTAACTATTACAGTATATTAATACTTCCATGTTTTGTCAATAAAATTAAAACACTGTGATCAGAAAAGTACTGTGGTACTTGATCGGCATGTCTGCTACGTGCTTTTTACAGTCTTTCCAGAATTCATCCTTAAAGTGTATACATAGGAAACCAAGTATACCAGGATCCGAACACCTGCTTGTTCAGTCTAGAATACAGACTTTTGTAGGATGCGAGTTGATTTTACAGAATATTTTTGCAAGGTATTGCACTTGCAGGTAGCAAAGTAAGCAGGGAACAGAACTGAAGCAAAGAATAGAGAAGCTGGTTAAGCAAAAGATGTGTGCCACAATTTTGTTTTCTGTCTGATGGGGAAGTAATATAAAAAGTAATATAAAGACTGCAATTCACCTGCTGCATTATGCTTTAATGTCCTTGTTGTATGTTTCTTGTGAGCATTTTGCTGAAGAAAAATATTACTGCTGCTCTGGACTCAACCCAGGTGGAAACTCCAGGATATTTAAAACATTTAAATATCCTGGAGTTTAAAAGCACTTTTTTATACCAAATGTGGGGGTTTTGAATAAGGTATCCAGCCATCTTGTTGAAGACAACACCTTGATTTATTTATAAAGTATTACCTAGCAATCAATCAAGCTAGATGGTTTAAATGTCTCTTATTTCTATAGTTTATATAAATTTATATATATATAAATTTCAGTCTGAAAGGAATGTTATACACTAACAGGCTAAAACAACTGTTTCTTTTTAATTTTGAACAAACAAGACTATGAAGGTACACGTTACAGTACTCAAAATCCTGACAAAAAAAGGTAATGACAAAGTCAATGTATTTTTCAGAATGTAATGTGAATCAAAGGACACAAGTGGAAACTACAAGGAAGTAAATTAAAACCATGAAAGAGAGAGAAACTTCTTTACCCAAAGGGTTGCAGGAGTATGTAACATGCTACCCAGTCCCATTGTTACACCGATGTCTTTCAGATAGTAGCTGGTCAAGATCACTAAGTCACTAAAATCCAAGTATGAAACACAGACGTAGATGGGTAAAGAGTAAGAGTCATGTATAAGGAATAGGCAAAACCGTAGAATATCAAAAATCTGCAGGAATTGTCTACTACAATTCCTAGCTAGGATCACACCTTCCCCCTTCTCTTAACGACAGACTACTTTTCTTCCACATTTTCTCCATTCATTGGAAGTTTCATTTCACACCTCTCTACACCTATTCTGACTTCACACCTCTTGATTTGCCTCTCTTTCTGTCCCCTGCTCCCGCCTCTCGTTCCTCCTCTCTCCCAGCCTTTGTTCTCCTGCTACATTACCTTTGCTTACTGCCTTGTCTTTCTCACACCTGAAGAAGGCTCCACGGCCGAAACTTTGTTTACTTTCTTCTTTTTTTCAGCATGGAATAAACCTTTTACTTGTTCCTTTGCAGCCTACGCATGCTGACGCAGCAACCCACCTGAACTACTTTTGTCTACTACAGCCTTCAGACTTAGCAAATTACCCTTCTTTCCAATTCTAATTGACGCTGTTATATAATAAGACAAAAAGAAACAGAAAGGCACATTCATTTTAGAAAAAGCAAAACCTCTATTATTACAAAGTCCACTGCTATTATGGTACCAGACTATTTGTTTATACAGTACCTCAGAAATAAAAATATTATTTCTGAGATCAAAGATTACCAAAACCAATGGATAAACAAAAAAGGTACAATGTTGCAGACAACTTTAACTTTCATGTTAACAGATAATTAATTAGTCTTATAGCAAAGAAAGAATCTGGAATCGATTTGGTACTATTGTGTTTGGAGTAATGAATAGTGCAAGCTCTATGAATTAATGAAAACTAATATATTAAGACTAGAGGGTCTCAGATGCAGGTGGATATAAAATTGTGCAAATATGCTCTGCAGCACAATCTAAATTGCCACTGCAGGCAAAGAACAAAACTAAATAATGAACTAGAAAAATCAATATATTTAAGGTATAGAGTTCAATGCTACTAGCCTGTGAGTATTTTCATTGTTCAACCCACCTCCTCTGAATCCTAGCTCTAGTACTAAAACAGACAATACTGCTAGACCAGGTTTAATCTTTTTATGGATCTTTATGCGAATTACACTGACTCCCTTGTCATGGAAGATCACAAGGAGGAAATTAGGCCAGTTATACTTGTCACTTCCACCAACTTTAATTTTCTTCAGTGAAAGAGCTTTGGGAATACTTTTTAATATAATTTACGTTTTTGCTCATTATTCTTTAAAAAAAAAACATTCTGTGAGAATGGAGGGTTAGTAGCAGGTCTGAGAAAGTTCAGGCCTATAATTTGTAATTATTAGTTATTTTTCTCATGCTGCCGAGTTATCTTTTAAAAATGGCCTTCAGGTTGATTATATACAAAAAATTGAAATTTTGATCTTTCCTTTGTTAGCAAGGAAAGTAAAGAGTTCATTTTTTTACATTAACTGCATTAAAACTGTATTAAAAGGGCAGGAAGCATGTTGAGGCCTTGGGTTCAATCTGGAACCTGTGGTGCAATATGTGTGGAGTTTGTATGTTCTCCCCACGTTCGCTTGGGTTTCCTCCAGCTGCTTCAGTTTCCTCCCACTAAGTGACTGGTACGTATACAGGACACAATAACACACAGGGAAAAGGAACTTGAGCGGTGTCAAAGAAAAGAAAATAACAAACAAAATAGAGCTGGCTAAGAAGGTGAGGGGAAGCTGACCTAACTGCAAAAGAAATCCCCAAAACACAGTCTTCGTCATCTTCTAACGTCCTAGCTAACGTTCACTGACTACCCAAAACCATACAACACAGGCACTCACCCATACTAAACTAGTGTTTCTAATACAAAGACCAGCTATGTGTGCACAATGTAACCAACAAGGTTAACTAACCCTTTACACAAAAGTTCAAACAAATACACAAGTGAGCTACGAATACAAACAAGGGAAAATGAGAGTAGACGCAAGAAATAGAGTATTAAAGAGCAAGAAGTTGATATAACAGCTTTGGGCAAGGTAATGGCGAAATAAATGATAATACAAACAAACGAAAGTACAAGGAGGAGATGACCATAAACCAACAAAGCTGAAGCTATACGGCAACACACAAAAAGCAAAACGAACGAAAACAAAGAGAGACGAAGCCAAAGCAAAATGAAAGCAAAACGAAGCCGAATCTTAGCAGAGCAGAAGTTGAACAAAAGGCCCCTTCATTCTGAAAACCTCCAAGTTAAATACCGAAGAAGTTGAGTTCTGATCGAGAAGCTGATTACAAATGACGTAATACGGCAACTAAAGTGTTATGATGGACCAATGGAGGGGGGGGAGTATCTGAATACAGGAAGTCAATTCAAACGCACACACACGGGGACGTAACAATCAAGAAAAGAAAAAATGTCCCTGTGTTTCACAATTTAATATCTAAACAGGATAACCACAGCGAGCATTGGCTTCTGGTCTCGCTCTCATACAGTCAGAGCTCAGTCTGGCTCTTGAGATCACCTGTTGAAGATGGGAAACGCATGGGAGAGTCCTTTAAGGGGACCTACTTTGTCATCTCAATTGTAGCAATTTTTCGTCCACTTTTCCTGAAGATCAGACTCGGAGAATACAGAAAGTAGTGACAATTTGCTGCAGCTCACGTTTAAATTTACAAATCCCCCTCCAAAATTATAAAACCCGCTACTGATTGCAAAACGTTCCAATCAAAATTTCAATTGTACATTCCCAAATAGTGTAACTAATTTTTTTAACAAGATACATGACTAAAAATTTAAATAAAACCATTTTATAATTAAACCTCTACTGTCTTTTCAGTGCTTTTGCAAATCTGTTACTTTTTTCATGCTTTCTTTACCATGTTTGCAGATACAAACCATTTAAAAAGTCTAATATTGTTATCATATTATTAAATATACTGTATTAATAAAAGAAGGCTAATGGAAGAGGTGTTACTGGGGCCAGCAGGGGGCACTCACCCTGCGGCTCATGTGGGTCCTAATGCCCCAGTGTAGTGATGGGGACACTATACTGTAAACAGGCGCTGTCCTTCGGATGAGACGTAAAACTGAGGTCCTGACTCTCTGTGGTCATTAAAAAATCCCAGGGCGTTTCTCGAAAAGAGTAGGGGTGTACCCCGGCGTCCTGGCCAAATTTCCCATCGGCCTTTATCAATCATGGCCTCCTAATAATCCCTATCTATGAACTGGCTTCATTACTCTGCTCTCCTCCCCACTAATAGCTGATGTGTGGTGAGCGTTCTGGCGCACTATGGCTGCCGTCGCATCATCCAGGTTGATGCTGCACATTGGTGGTGGTGGAGGGGAGTCCCCATTACCTGGAAAGCGGTTTGAGTGGAGTGTACAGAAAAGGCGCTATATAAGTGTAAGCAATTAATATTATTATTAATATTATTATTATGTGTTTGTATAATACAAAGACTCCAAGCTGAAAGACCACAGTCTTGGAACACTTAGTATCATCCACTTTTTTTTATATTTTACTTGGGTGAAAACACTGCATTTTTAAAATATTTAGATTAACAGAACTCCTTATGATATCAATTCAAAAGTACAAAACAATGGTATTTTAGCATTCTGGATTTTATTATCTGAACCAGCCTACATTCTCAGTGGTAAATCAGAGCTAATCTATACTTGTTGTACTCTATACTCTACATTTGTTGGAACATCACTACTACTACTACTACTACTTATTATTATTATTATTATTATTATTATTATTATTATTATTATTATTATTATTATTATTATTATTATTATTATTACTACTACTACATTTCTGTTTAAATATTAAGAAAGAGCAATATGCTGAATGCTGATGGTGCAAAACCAAATATTTGCATTTATGGATCATGTTCTTGCTATCTGAGGATGTTTAATAACTATTTAAGTTATGGATTATAATAGTGTTCCAAATTTTTTTCATCATGTGAAGTGCCTTTCAAGTTGAATTTGAACGATTCTTCCAGCCAGTTTAAACGCACTAATGCTCTGCTTGTTACAAAGCAAGGAGAGCTGCTTTTCATATCACCCCCGCTGTGTGTTCTGCCTCATCAGTCCCCCCATCAGGGTTTACAGGTGATGCTGATCTCTAATCCATTAGACCAGTGGTTCTCAAACTTTTTGGACCAAGTACCACCCCTAATCCAACCAAAGCATCCAAATACCACCTACAAGTCATCATCTCATAGGAACCCCAGAAAGTCTCAATGACCAACATGAGCGCATGTGCACACACACTCACACATACATATAATAAATATTATAATAATAAACTTTGTTTGATATATTAAAATGTGGCTTCTCAAAGTGTTTTACAGAAAAAAAACAACAACACATAAATGTAAAAAAGCACCATTTCAGTGAGAGGGGTGAGCCTGTTTAGTCGAGCAAAGCAGATGTGAATTAATTTTTCGAGCCTTGATACAATTCACAACAGTCTAACAGATTTTAAATCGTCAGGCATTTTCTTGACGGCAAAGGTCTCGCGGTGGATGTTGCAATGAAACCATTAATTTCTGGAGCAACCTCTCTAATTCGTGCAACTACACCGCTGTGTCGGCTTGTCATTGCTCTAGCACCGTCTGTACAAACTCCGACACATTTTATCCAGTCGATGCCATTCTCTTCGATAAATTCATTCAGAAGCTGAAATACATGCTCTCCTGTAGTTCCTGTTGGTAGCGGCTTACAGAACAGAAAGTCCTCATGGGACGTACCCTCAAACTCGTATCTAACGTAAACGAGCAAATTGGCCAAATCGACTACAGACTCATCTAATTGCAGTGAAAAACATCTGCTCATCTTAACACGCTCTGTCAGCGTACTTTTGATATAATCCTTCATTTCAATAAGTCTATGAATGACTGTGTCTTTCAGGGGGGGCAGCAGGTCGAGCTGTTCAGCAGCTTTTTCTCCACACATAATAGTGTGGGGCTTACCTGCTTTAGCAATCCGCAAACTTGCATTTTTCCACGTTTCCGTTTTTATTTCAGTGTTTATTTTAAGTATTTATTTCATGCGCATGGGAGAGAAACACAGAGACGCTCTGTGTATTTTTCTCAAATTAACTTAGAACAGTTCTTTTCTGAAAAATATTTTTCTGTTATTTTTCACGCTTTCCTGTGCTCACAAGATTACCAGCGTTCGTAGCACGCATTTCTATGCATTCCTGTGTTTACAACGTTGGCATTGTTCCAAAATCACGCACATTCTCCTTTCTCCCTATTCGCTGGAGATACAGTAGCTTTTTTTAAATACAATTGGTCACTTGTGTCCGTAGCACGCATTCCTATAGAGTGGTATAGAATTACAGAGTATCTCTTGTGTCCACTGAAGTATTAGCGCGCACTGTATCGTAGTACGTAGGCTGCGTATTCGACACGTATAAAAATACAAAATATGAAAACCCGTCCCGATTTTTTCAGCGCACATAACACAGTTCCAGGGTCATTTGGCGTACCACCTGGCAGCACGCCATGTACCACTGCAGGTACGCGTACCACAGTTTGAGAACCACTGCATTAGGCCATTTAACTCCCAATTCAGTCATACAGTTTAACTGATACGTACACATTTGGTTACCCATTTATTTACAGCAGCTGACAACAGGGATATCATTTGAGAGAACAGAATCTATGCAGTGTGCAAAAATAACTAGTGATATTTTCAATAATAGTTAAAACAGAGTAGATGTGTGTTTTACACTAAATATATTTGTGTATATGTGGTAAGAGATGAAAAAATAAATTAATAATCACATAAACTGGCCAATTTCACAAATTCAAATCTGGCAGGGCACAAACCTGAGCTATTCTTTGGGAAGAAGTTACAGAGCCTATAACACATTGGTCCTTTCTTTATTGTGCAGCTTCACTTCAATATGGCTCATAAACTGAAAACAAGTGACTCCGATGACCCCTCTCCAACTATCTCCCTAGAGAGCAACTCTGAATAGAGCCAAAATTTGAGTGTGCACTACCTACATCATCATCATCGTTTGCATCTTCCACTGCACCCTCCTTTCATATTCATCATCATGATCATCATTAGGAGTTTATGGTGAGTTTTCCCTGCATTTCATTATCTATTTTGAATACTGTACAATATTGTACTTGCTGTATTACTGTTTTCATAGTACTTTAAACTACATACATACACATTAATATACTTATGATTTTTCTGGTTTAAAGGCGGGGAAAAGAAGGTTCTAATGTGGATGTTCTGATTATACGTGATTTTGGGTTCAGGCTATAACAAGAACCTAACTACTATAAAACGCGAGTCTACTGTAACATTGAATGCTCACTGGACAAAGAACATTGGATCTAGTGAAGAGATGTGATTGGTAATTGTTTTTTAATTAAAATCATTGTTATTGTTTTATTAGCAGTTGCATTTACACACTAAGGCACTAACAGAATAATGCAACAAACCACTCACAGCACAAATAACAACGTGCATAATAACATAAATAAAATTAGTATAAAAAACTAGTATACTCTTTGCCAAAAAAGGCTGGAAATAATCATGGTAACTGTTACAGAATCAAATTCATCATGAATTCAAACCCAATGGGTGATTTTTCTTGGAATGTACAAGTGGAATTGCAGCTATTTCTGGTATTTGACTGGTCAGCTTCTTATTGAAGACCACAAAACAAGCAGTTAAAATACTAGACTACCCAGACAGTGTTATGAAGTATTTGCCCCCCCCCAGTCTGCAGCCACAAAGATGCCCATCAGCTCAGGTGTCAGATATTATGAATTTCTTGTAGCAATTTTTCTTCATGACAGCAAGTGGAAACTGGTAGTTATGGATAAACCCCAGAGAGTGGAGAAGAAGGGAGGGTTGGTGAAGGGGAGAAAAAGATAGAAAATTAAGTTTGTATTAACATTGGCTCATTTTCACCTCTGCTGGCAAATGTAAACTTATTCTTCTCATAGGATACAGGAAATTAAAGACTTTCCACTTCTTTATGAATTGCTCTCAAACATGAAGCCCTAGAAAAGTAAGTGTGGCGTTATTTTTTATCACACTCAAAAATTCATACAGTACTTCAGACTCTGTTAAAACATCTCTCAAAAGACCCAGAAATGAACAGAAGTTACTCTAAGACAGGGATGCCCAACCAGTCGATCACCGCAGACTTGTCAATCGCGGAGTGCTTGCCAGTTGATCAACTGATGCCGATCGAAACACAGTCGATGTTTAGCAAAAAATACATGGGCTATTTGACTATTTATGTTTTTTGATAGCCTAAAAAATCATTCAGATCTATGCATCAATGTCATATATTTTACTTGCCTTGTGTGAGTTTAACCCTTGTCGAATGGGTTGTAAACGTCTCTTCCCAGAGTGCTGTCTGATACTGAAAAAAAAATTGTGTTGTGTGTGCTACCCAAGAACATTCTCTTGGTTGTTGCTCCACAAACCCCACATTCACTACAGTGCATAGTGGAGCGAAACAGGCTGGCCATGACAAATTCACCAACAGTTTGATAAGTTTGATTGCCTATTTGATAATTGTAATATTTGAGCGAAAATGATGAAGCAAAGAGACCGAAAACATGCCGTTACCACAAGGAATGGGAGCATGATTATTTTTTTGTACTTTTACATTCAAATCTGCAATGCTAGCATCTACGCGAAAAAGACAGAGAACAACATTTCAAAACTGCACACAAAATGTATGATATGGACTTTCCTGCTAAAAGTGAGTTATGGGAAAGTAAACTGGAAAAATTAAAATCTCAACTAGCAGCAGTCGGTTTTCACGAGGCCTAATACAAGAGAGAAAGTTGCAATCATCGCATCGTTCTGTGTGTGCCACGTACTGGCTAAACACAAAAAGTCATTCAGGGGTCGAGAAGTAATAAAAAAAGCATTTGCTGAGGCTGCTGCCTTGCTGTTTGGAGATTTCAAAAACACATTTTTGGCAAGGTTCAGAAAGCTGTTGCCTGAAATCAAAGAGTTTCTCAAGTCGTTTAAACATGCTGAATATGGCCAATTAGAGGATGACCAGTGGCTTCTGGATTTAGCTGGATTAAAATAAGTGTCACCGACACAACCAGCAGGGGAACATTTCTTGTTCACTATAATATGAGTCACCTGCTTTTATTTGCTGTCATTTTAGTGATGGATATCGTTATTGTACTGAGGTGCCCACAGTCTGTTTTTACTATAGCAGAACTTCAAATTCACACTGGTAGATAGCGCTGGAGTGGCAAATGAAAAAGTAGATCTTACATTAAAAAGGGTTGGGCACCCCTGCTCTAAGAACACAAGAAAGGCTAGAAAAATGAGGAGGCCATTTGGTTCATCTACTGTAGCTCCTTTTTATAGATAGCTGCTTACTGATTCAATGATCTTATCCAACTGTTTCTTGAAAGAAACCAGGATGTTGTCTTCAGCCACATGGCAGTGTAGCTTATTCCAGACTCCAACAACCCATTGATTAAAGAGGTGCCTTCTGTTCTTGCTTTAAAAATGCACTTCCATATACATACCATTTCACTTGTATCTTCTAGTTCATGTTTGACTGTTGATTAAAGATGTTTAAAATACTATGTTGCAGATTAAAACAGAGTTGTTAAGTTTATTGTTCTCAAGTTATTAAAGACGTCTATAAGACATAAGAGAACTGAACATGCCTTTTGAATCCACCAAATAATGAGTAATGCCGGCTTCACACTACAAGACTTTTCCTAGGATTTTCAATCGTAGCCTTCATTTACATGATCGTAAGAAAATCACAGAGAGTTATAAAGAGTCACTGTGTGCACCTGTTACTTTCAGTTATGTAGTGTGACACCCCTAGCGACTCAGTCAATCAAACTGGTTTCATTTTCTCGTAGCAAGTCTCAAGTCATAGGGATGGACTCTTGTGTCTGCGACAGTCAACAGCCAATGAGCACTCAACTGGAAGTACAATGCATACAATGGAACAGGTAATTGGTTTATTCCATGCTGAAAAGAGAAGAAAGAAAACACAACGTTTCGGCTGTGGAGCCTTCTTCACCCGAAGCAGCCATAAGCTAAGTCTAAAAACCATAAAGAACAACAGCTGCTTGCTCTGTTTGACTGAAACACCAGTAAAGCAGAGTAAAGCTTCCTTAAAACAGTCAGTACAACAAGAAGAGCATGCAGAAACGGAACAATAAAAAACAGTCAATTAAAAACACACGCTGAACAGTAACAGACGCAGTTTTTAGGGGGAAAAGGAAACACTTATAAACTCAGTAAAAAACCACAGCTATTAATTTGGTAGGTGAAAGGTTATTTAAGTCAGAAGCCTATAAATAGTGTCACGGGATACTAAATGGTTCATCAAACACAACCCTGTTTATAGCCAAAACCTCAAATAAATAGTAGTTTCTTCAAACCAACAAATGGAATCAAAGATTGCCTGAAATACCACAAAATATGCACTGTGACCACAGACAGCTGGCAATACTTTGCTACTGCAAAAGAACAGCAATGCCTTACTGAATTCAGGAATTATTATAAAGTGAAGAAAAACAAAGATAATACACATTTCAGCTGTGCAAAAACTGTTTTATATTGACTTCAATATTACAACATATATTACAGTATAATATTAATAATATAAAGGCATTACTAAACACTAAGGAAGACAGCAACAAGGCTTAAAACTGTCTAGATATGCTGTAACGGTGTCCCGGGAGATCTTCTAAAAATACTGCATTTCTATTTTTGTATTAGTCATTCCAGAAATAAAGTGTTAATACCTCTAAAATGGTTTGAAAAGGTCTGATACAAATAAAAGCGGCAAGGATTTCCATAAACAAATCTCAAATAATGTCTGTTACTTAACCATAATTTATTAAGAATACAGATTAGAGAAACCGTAGTTTAAACAAAATGTTCTTTTTAGTATGATATTCACAACTCTAAAACTCTAGAGATCTCTTAGTTTCCTCCACAATACACAGATGTCAGGCACCTTGAATTGGCAAATTTACAACATTTAAATACAAAACCTATTCAGAATATTTCAACACTCTGAATGTGAGTATTCCCAATAAGTAGTGAGATTAATGTGTTAGCATGCAGACTCAATTCAATTTTTCTTAATTATTCAGGGTTTATATGCAGAGAGCTCTGCCCTAGGGCATGAGAAATAAAAATCAGCTTACATTACAGGAAGCGGTGATAATGTTGCTTACATGGGGAGCCCAGTTTAATAACCGAGATGTCTGTCGTGAAATTAAACTTTGTAGTTATGCAAAACTAAAAGTCACTGATTGTGTTAACTTTGCTCAACAATTAATCAAGGCTTAAATTAATATCTTATTTACTGAGTTAATTCATTTCCTTTTCTTAGGAGGTTTTCTGAGATACCTTAAACAAATTTGTAGTTTTTTCATAGGTAAGCTGTACTTTTTTTTTCATGATACTTTTCATTTCATTTAGTTTAACTCAGATTTAACTACGGGTCTACATTCAATATTTTCAAAGGAATTATGGGATAAAGGTGTTGATTATAATAAACACAAGTTTTAACAAAGGAAGATGATAAGGTGCACACAAATTTTGTCATTCAGGCTTTCTGAACACTACATCTTGCTGGCTGTTATCCTGAACAAAGAAAAAATGAGCATTGTAAAGATCTGGTGTTACCAAACCTGCATTCGAAATCAACATCTCAGCTCATGTGTTACATACTGTAAGTGGAAGACATACCCTCTATCCAAGTGGATAAATCAAGCAAGAGAGCAGAGCTTTGTTTGGACATTCACAATGATCTGGTGTCACTAAAAGCCTCAAAATTACAAACAGATCATTTTAGCTGAGAGCTGAGGAGAATGTACTCATTTCTGTAAGGTGGGTAATGGACTAGAGCAGTATTCAGTTATGATCCATGTTATAAGTCTCCCCAGTATAGGTTAAGATATTTGTCAAGATATTGGGGACACAATTTGAAAATCCCCAACATCTGAGTACAGTCTAGTACAGCATGTCCTGAACAGTATTTGGCTTTGCTGGTGGATATCGTAAGTCTCGTAATTTTTATCTCTGCAGCTGGAACAAGCATAGTGCAAGAAAGGAGCAGGTGCTGAGCACAAGAAGAAGCGCAATAGCATTAACAATCAAACACAACTCACCCACACCTCAAGGTACTGCAAGATCATAGAATCAAGAGTTTGATCTTTGGTCAAGATACGTTTGTTTAAAATATCACTTTAAATGATCTTATGTTAAAAGAACTGTTAAGTCCAAATATAAGTCAGTGATAAGTTAAAGTAAAACAGACTTAAAATGTTATTGTACATGTATAGTAAAGTACTGGACTGTACTTTGATAGCTAAAAGTGAATCACACACTAAACCCAACTTATGGTCCATCACCCTATTCTATTCTACTGATTTTCACTGGAAAAGCCTCCACATTTTAAGTTACATGAAAAAAGTTTATGCTTTTGCGAATCGGGGACCCCCTGTACATTTTACATTTTCTCATGTGACAAAAGGAATGTAACTGAACACTGCATTACTCTATCAGTGACCATTAGGGAACACCAGAACAGCCTTAATGATAAGAGAAAAATATCAGAAACCACCGATTTACAGGAAAGATTTTTCACTTTCTTAGAAGAAAATGTAACAGGCATGTTTCATTATTATTTGACTGAAATCCCTGTTTTAGCAGACATGCAATTTCAGCTGTATGTCTTCATCATCATGTTCTAGATTAAAGATGGACGCAACGATTTTCACTCGTCACACTCATCCTTTTACATTTCATTCGACTTCAGGTCAGGAGACCAGTGAGAACAGACCACCAGTAATAAAATATGTCTAATTCATGTGATAATGTTTATCCTGGTGAATAGAATGATAAAAATGTGGAAAACTAAACCTTATCACACATTTCACTTTCCTGAAGGGAACACATCGTCCATAGTGTCTTGGGTGAACCTGTACATTGTGGCTACCACTGCAATACAAATTTGGACTAATAGCCACTTTAAATTTCTTCAATAACATGATCACTGGATACTGCTTTAGTAACAGCAACAGAAACTACCCTGAATTTTACCCTGAAGCTCTGAGTTTTAAAACTCTTATTGTAGTCTTTTCAGTCATTTTCAAAAATGTTATTTATATACAGTACTCAAACACAAAAATTATTTTTGAAGCAAAATTAAACCAGCACTGAAGGCAAATCAGTTAATCTAATCTATGATGCTATGACATCATACTGCCTTCCCTACTGGGCAAATTGAGAGGCTTGCACTAAATCAGTGACTCACTAGAGTCTTCCTTCATCAGATCAGATAAAAGGAAGCTACAGTCTTGGTGACATCAGTACCTGCACTTAAAACTGACCATTATGTTGTACAGCTCTGTCTTAAGTAATATGGTTTTCTTGTGCAAAACATAAGAAATATGCACTTAGCCGACTATCACGGTATTTGAACACACAAAATTGTGTTCAAATCTGTGCTTCAACTTGAAACACGAAGTTTAGAAAAATTGGTTTGAAGAATATGTATGAAATCTAGAGATATGATCATACACTAATATTTACTAGCCTTTTCTTTACACTGTGCATGGCTATAAACCCTTTCAACAGTATTAAAAACAAAAAACACCAGAAAAGATCATTTTAATTAACCCCTAAATTCTCAAATACATGCAGCTTACCCTGTGAAACTAAATGAAAACATGAAGGACCGTGTGACACGCAGATTATATTCCACTTCAATTCAATCTCTGAAACACATTATCTTTATTTAATCAAATTCATGCATTCCACACAAATTCACAGCCTCTCCCAGCTCCAGAGGGGTCACATCCTATGTGTGTTGCTCTGCTGCTATCAAACTTCCTGCCTAGCTGATAACATTCTGCTTACATGATGAGAGACCTAATCAACATCACCACCACCCCAGACATGCCATCAGCAGAGCCTGTGCTTCCTGTGTCCACACTCCTGCTTGAGATGCTTTGGGACAAGGGAAACCAGTACTATGTGTGTAACAGCACCCTCCTGCCATCCTTTCTCAGGTCCTGACAGACTAACTTGATAGACTGCTTACTATTATGCATGCAGGTATTTCACTGCTGAAGATTCATAGAATCAAAATGTCTTTAAAAGAGCTGGGGATAAGGGATAATTTGTTTCCCACTTGTCATAAGTAATTCCCACATACTGTATCTCATTTCAGTGCCACACATTTAAACCAATAAAGACAAAAGCATTATCACTGCTGCCACCCACTTAACTCTCAGCACTGAAACAGTATTTAGTGAGGAAGGCAAAGGGTAACAGTCCCTCTACCCCTCCTCCACACTAAGCACTTAAGATAAGGGTTTCCTATGAAAGTGAAATGCAAATGTGTACAGTTTCAGGTCCAGCACCAGTTCACCACTTCCTTGCTTCGTAGACACGGCCTTGGAATGCAATGAATATTAAGACATCATAATTATATCAGCCAAAATCTGCTTGCAGCTAAAGGCTGCGGAAGTCCGCTGTTGGCTTTAGAATTTAAAAACTAGTTCAAGTGAATGGTTTACAAAGTGTTGTGACCACAAAAACAATATCAAAACAGAAAATGTATCTTTACAAAAAATGACCTTTTATCTTAATAAAGATTTCACTGTGTCATTTATAGATCTTCAAACCTAAATGAAGTTAGAAAAGGGGTTTGTTTTAGGAGTCTCTTCATGATGGCTTATTTATTTTATTTGAAAATGGAACAACTAAATAAAAACAAACAGAAACAACCAGAAATAGAATTAGGGGTGGATGGATCAATCGGCTAAAGATCGGAATCGGCTGATTTCCGTTCTAAATATGTGATCGACGATTGGCCGATGTTCCTTTCATTTGGCCGGTACTGACAGCCGATACATGGCACAAAATATTTCAGACAATATTCCACTGTGTGCCTTGGAATGCATAAATGTCATCCATCTGGGAGTGTCTTACAATATCTGATCCCGATCAAGGCAATGCTATTTTTAAACACATTTATTAAAATGCTATTTAATACAACTAACCTGATACGACACTTAAGAGCACATCACCCAGACAAGTACAGTGAGTATCAGAAACAAGCAGAGCTAGCAAAGACAGATAAAGTTACACCGAGATTAAGACAACCGTCAGTGCAGGCGACATGTGAGAGATACCAAAGTACAGCAGCAACAGCCTGAAAGCAAAAGGAATCACAACCAAAATAATGGAATTTATTGCGCTAGATAACCAACCACTTTTGGTTGTTAAAGATGTAGGATTTTGCCGCTTGATATCTCACCTAGAGCTGCGCTATGCCATTCCCAGTCGGAAATCCTTTTCAGATGTTGCCCTTCCCAACCTGTATCAGACAGTTTACTCTCACATAGACCAACTCATGAAAAACAATGTCACTTCAGTGAGCCTTACTAGCGATATACGGAGTTCTGGCCTATAGTGTTTGGTATATTTTATTTAATTTAAGGCCTGTAGCGGCCTGTAGCGGCCTGTAGCCTGTAACTGTAACCTATAGGATCATATCGGTATCGGCTGATCCTGCTGACAGAAAATCGGCATGTGCCTCAAAAAACTTTGATCTGTCCATCTCTATATAGAATACAGTTAAAATCATGCGCTGACAGGCTGTATCTGACAGACAGACAAAGCAAGTGTTCTGGGGGATCCACCGAGACTGCGTACTGCTGTACAGGAGAAGTCAAGAGAGAAACCCTCCCCTGCCAAAAATATGCTGATAAATCTTCTTAAATGTTCTCATTACATTTTATGTGTTGAAATGGTTCAGACCAAAAATGGCAAATGCTGAAACACTGTCGCAATGCTAAGTTTCTTTCAGCATGTGATTTTATGACAGGTACACCAGATGGTCACATAAATATCTAGACGCAAAATCATAAACTAAAAATGTCACAACCTCCAATGGTATGGCTGACGTTTTTCAAATCTGGTTTCCTTGGAAAATGAACACAGACCTCCCTGGGAGCATGGAAAGTAACAACCCTTCCTTTTCCACTCCTACTTGCCTAATAAATACACCCCTATTTTTATGCAGTTTTCACCTTTTACCATTTCCCTTGCTTCGCACAGATGGAACATTTACTCTTGACCTGAAAAGTCCATCTCCTGAAGTCTTCATTCAAGGCCTACAGTATGTTATAATCAGAGACATTTCAACCCGTACACCCAGCCACATCATTTAAAATGTTAAAGGCCTAGCCAGCCACCAAGCTACTACTGGAAAGCTGCTTATTCCTTGACCACATACTGCAAGACCTACACAACCATTGCCCTTTTCAAACCTCTTGTACACTGAGCCTGAGCTCTTCCTACAGATAGCCACATATTGAACTGATCTTCTTAAAGACAGTAGCACATAATCATTACTGAAAGTAAATACCATCTGAAATTCCAAGTTAGGTTTTGAAGACGGTGCATTTACTTTAGAAGTTTGTATTTTGACATTTAATAGTTACTTTCAAAGGAATTTGAAAACAAGCTTTAAATGCACTATGCTTTATATCTTCCCATTTCACTACAGATCTGTGACCTACAGAGTAAAACTAAGGCTTGCGCGCATTGCTTTCAAAGTTAACACAGGTTTATTGATTGAACTTTCAAAGGTTGACCTTTTATGTTTAGCTATTACTGCAAGACTCCATATGACGAGTATTTAAAATGAAAGAAAGCACAAAATGAACAAGGAGAGTCATGTGATAAGACAAAGTAAAGGTTGCTTCCTTTCCATTTAAAATCTGATCTTGTTCTAAAGTGCAGTATGCATTTAAAAATACAAATACTTTAAAATAAAATCCCTATAAAACATGAAATCTCAAGTGAAAACAAGTAGGAATGAAAAATGCTGAAAGAAAATGTCAAACTTAAATTCAGCTTGTGGTGTTAGGTCCCCAATGCAAAGATTTACTTTTTCAATCCCCACCAATGAAAACTGTAGAAAGGTTAGGTCACAAGTCCACTGTACCAACAAAAACACGACACTGACAACTGAAGATGAATCATTTTCCAAAGGTTTCAAAATGAATTCAATTTCTCTTTTTGATCTACAGAAAATACAGTAGCAAACATTCTGCAACAGGTTCAGCTCTACAGATTGCCAAACTTTACTAGAAACTGACTGCATTATGAGACAAAAAGAACCTCAGAACACATACAGGCTCAGTGTAGGCTACAAAACTATTTTATCACTTATATAACATAATTCTATCACTTATATATCACTTCTTCTACTAAGGAATGTTGACCTACTAAGGACAATATTCTGAAAATCGATCGTGTGGGTTGCTATGGAAACCCAACTGCTTGCATACAATAAGCAAATCATGCAGGGAAAAGTCCTAAAGCGAAATCCCAATGTTACACATGCAACTGGAAACTACCAAAAGAATAATGTTTCAAACCTCAAATTCTCTTTGCAAAAAGGTTGAATAGAAATTTAGAAATAGGACTAAATGAGAAAACAAAAGTCTTGATTTCAAAACTCTATGGTCTGGTAAGTATTGAATAGAAGAAAACTGGATTTTTGTTACAGTGGACATATTTTAAGATTGCAATGGATTTGCATGCTGCAACTTTCTTTCATTCCTTTCAACCTTTCAAGGTTTCTTCATTCAACACTTCCTAATTTCTCTTTTTGTCTGGACAGCCCTACCTAATACAAAATCCTTCCCAGGAAAACGGCAAATATTAGCTTTATTCATTGAGAATCATTTCCAAAATTACAAGAATCACTTAACTATTTATAACACCTGAAAAAGTTATATAAGTCTAACTTAATTTTGGACTGGCTCTGAGACCTATCTGAAATACAGTAGGAACTAAACCTTAATCTGACAAAACAAATATAAAAATGTGGTGCTTTTTCACAGAACTACACTGCAAGCTATCATAAAGAAAGGATTTCATACAAAAAATTAAAAACATGCAATAACTGATATGTAAAAAATAAACAAGAAGCAGCACTGGTAAATAACATGATACAGTAAGTGGATTATTAGAAAAGTACCAAATTCCCACTTCAATGGAGTAAAAAAAAAGAAAAGTGGATTTGGTAATGCATATGCAACTGAGACTGCAATGAAAAGCCAGTTTAGTTTACTGCATTTTGTCCTGAACCACTTTTCTAAGTAGAAAATGCAGCAAAAGCCCACATTCCAGAATAGTTCAGTGCACAGCTCTATTCACATGCCCCTAAAGACCTTTTTTTCTCAATAGGCAGGAAGGACAACATTGCTACAGCAGAATAAAAAGATAAGGACCAATGTTTCCATAATACTCAGGAAAACAACCCTATTAAGATTCCTCATTAATGGCATTTCACATGAATAACAATTAGCTCAGGTCGGCAAGCTTGTAAACAGTGTGGTGAAAAAGTAAGTGCACCCCTTTAAAATTTTATGGTTTAACATATTTTGACATATCTGACCTTTACTTAGTCCTCACCGAGCTCAAATAGTAGATAAAACCTTTTTTGAAAAATAACACAAAAATACTACTATTTATTTTTAAAAATCCACCAGCATTCAACACAATTGTGTTAAAAAGTAAGTTAAAAGTAGTTCTACCATCTTAGTCCCAGGCTACACAATGAGCATGATGGGGCCAATAGTCTCTGGACTGCCTATTTCTGTTAAAAAGCAGAAAATAAAATCTTAAAATTGCCTTGTGAAACTCCTGGTATTTGGGGATATTTGGCTGCGTACAAACTTCAATTTGTACAATAAATGCCCTATTCCTTGCTAGCTATTACAGAGTCATTAAAAAGCCCAAGGCAGAAATACAGCTTATATGTCATCTTTTTGGTAAATTAACCATCTTTATAAAGCAGAGAGACAGTAATCCTACTGCACAAAATCTACAGAATTTAAGAACCATCTAATTTCATTTCATAAGACCTTCCTCATAATGAAAAGTAATAAATTCCAAGTCATCAAAGTACTTATCTCCAAAATGAACATACATTAAATAGCACTTGCCAAGAAAACAGCAACAAATACACCATAGAAATTCCTTTATTTGGTTCTGTTCCATTAGTAAAAAATTAAACAAGGTATGGAATACTGCTGCATTAACAGAAACTACCTTAAAGGTAATTTTTAACACACATATACAGTTCCATAAGGCTAAATATTGACCGATTGTTGATAAATTAATGATGCTTGTTACACGTCACATTTTTTCATCGCGTAGCCTTTTGCACTTTTTTCATTACTGTCAAACACTTTTGCTCAACCCGATGGCAGTGAGGAAATTTCATTTGGCTAGGTAAGTAATGAATAGATGTGGACACAAGATGGGATTCCACCCTTTAAAGGACTGAAACTTTAAAATCAAGGGTAGTGTCTCTGTGGTACACCACCTGTGGTAGACGAGATCCAGAAACAGAAACCTCACTATGATGAAATGAGTTAAAAGGTTGATAAAAGAATTGACTTGACTTATAGATTTAATCAATGTGGATAAAAGCAGGTGTTGGTCTGGCCTGACACTTTTATGTTGACAACTTTGACAACTCTACTCTTCATAAAACCATTGAGAATGAATCTAAAAGAAACTCCCTTTCTACTCGAGCAATACTCAGCTCCTCAAATGAAGGCATGGCAGCTGCTCTTCAGTGCTTTATAATTAAAATATATTTCTAGGCTCAAAACTCAAATATCTGCCCATACATCCAGGAAGGAAAAGTTTCTTTCATTTGCCATGGGTATTTGATAAATGTTTTTTGAAGAGCTTTAAGAACAAAACATTTCCACAGTGAAATAAAGATATTGAGGTATCTTATGGGATATCTCAAAGGTCCTTAAACAGTCATCTCTGTTAATTTAATATAATGATACTGGATTACCTTTCCACATAGTCAAACATTTGACAACAGTAGCTATCAAGCCTTTCAACCCACAAGATTATTTGTCTAGCAAAATCATTTTAACAAAACAGAAAAATTGTTGTAGAAAAATTTTTTAAAAGACTCCACAGCTGAAGTTTGTGCTGTTTAATTATTTTCTTTTGCTTTTCAGTGTAGCAATATCCTCTCTTGTTAAATGTTATTTATTGTTTACTATCACTTGAATTTGGCAAAAATACAGCTATTAAATCCCAAGTGATTAGAGTGATAAGTTGTCTCTTTACCTGTGAGGTGCACACTTCCATGGCAAATTAAAATTTCAGCTCACACCTGGAAGACAGTTTCAGTGCGTGTGCCATGATCAATGATGTATCTCTTCAATACCCTGGCTCCCATGACAGAGTGTGGAAGCATAGAAATCTGTCTGTACCTCACTATAATAACACTGTTATTATAACAAGTTACATTATAATTGCACTTTTTTAGCAAATTAGTTTTAATAAACATCTTATTACCCCAGTACACTTTAAGTTTCATGTTTTGCAAAACAACACTGATCTGCAATAATCTGCAACAGTCTAGTGCAGGGATGTCCAAATCCAGTCCTGAGAACCCACACACCTGCTGCTGTCTCCAGGACCTGACTTTGGAATCCCTATCAGATATGAGCATTAGAGGAAACAGCTATGCCCATAAGCATGCCTTGATGTGTGCATACTGGCCATTGTACAGAACACTGCCATTACTTTTCCTTACAAAAACTCTTCAGACAATGTCAAGCAGAAGTATTATTAAATATCATGGGTCTATACTAGTGAATTCAATTCACCCTGACAAATATGTCACTTTTTAACCAATTTCTAACCACTACAACTCATGTGGAAGGAAAGTGGTGAATGCTTACAAAAAACTAACGAATTTATAGTGCATGCAGATTGATTCAATTATTTTATTCTAAAAGTTAAATGCTGATTCACACCCACTTTGCTGCCTGCAATTTCCAGTAGCATTTTCATCAGCTTATCCAAAATGGAAGCTATCATTCTAGTGCCCAACATGTAATCGGTTCACACTCATAATGATCATAACAGGCATGCTAATACTCCCACATCACCTTATTGTCTGAATCATTCAAACGCAATTAATTCATGGCAGACAGCCCAAAACAGTGGGTGTCCTGACTTGAGGCAAGTGCTTCATTTCTGACATATTCTGTGCCAATGGTCCACATAGGCCATGCTTTATTTATGGGATGCATGAAAATAATGGGTAACCCTGGAGATACAAAAAAATAAATCTTCACCTATTAAACAATAAATAAACAATAGTTTAATTGCTACAATCACCACTTGTAAACACACCTTCTTGGATGCTAATGCTCAACCTTATATACCTCATCCCTGTAGATATGAATATGAGGATTTTTACAACTAATCCTCAGTCAGCCTTCAAAACAAGACAAAACTGATTTGAGCCCAGTTTTGTGTGATATCTGTAGCTGCCTGCTTCCTGTTTCGATACTCTGCCTGCCTGACGCAAGCACAATGACCTTCAGCAGCATCATCACGGGAATCACAAGTAGTGTTACACATCAGTATGCTCTCTGCTCCGTAACTTATTTGTACTCTTTAATGTCTTCAATTAAAAACAAATTTCTCATCCCTGGACAGATGCCGATTATATGATTTTACAATGCAAATATTATTAGTATTACAATATTATATATAGAAAACAAGACAATACATACTGTACTGTAAGTACAGTACATCATTACATTCTCTGTTTTTTAAACATCTCATTTTCTATTATTATTGTTGGTTCAAAATGTTAAACACTATTTTCCAAAAGTCCACAATCAAACCAAAATGTTATTTAATATTTTCAACATCCATTTTCAGGATTATTTTTCATCTGTTCTGTGCAAAATGCCTGATCTTATTTAGGGCTCCTTGCGTAGGAAACTCAGATGAGAACAAGAGAACAGTTGCAAACAAGCGGAAGCATTCAGCCCATCTAACCCATTTGGTAGTTAGTACTAATTGATTCAATGATTTCATCTAGCTGTTTCTTGAAGAAAGCCAGGGTGTTCAATCACGTCTGGATAGCGTGTTCCATGTCAACAGGTAAGATAAATCACTTTATTAGCCATATACAATTTATTGTATTAGGAATTTGTCTTTTTGCATACCCCAACTTGCTCTCCATGAGACACACAGACAGGGAGAGAAGCCTGGGGTCAGAGCGCATGGTCAGCCATTTATACGGCGCCCCTGGAGCAGTTGGGGTTAAGGGCCTTGCTCAGGGGCCCATAGGAGTAGGACTCATCAGCGGGCCACGGGATACGAACCAGCAACCTTCCAGCCACAGGCGCAGATCCTAAGCCACAGAGCCACCACACAAAAATAAAAATAAAAACATAAAATGGCTCACAGAAAAATGCTTGTGATAATTATATGCGTCCAATATTTGTTATGATATGAATGTACATCTGAAATGTTCAGATACATTATTTTGTATAATGAAAAGAAATACCTTGGGACTTGGGAATCTCCCCCTAGTGCTTCGGTCAAGAGATTATGCCTTTCTTGTTAATCTATGGTATATTAAACATATTTTAAAAATAAATCACCTAGGTAAACATAGAACAGGGATGGCAAAACATGAGTGCCAAAGAATTAAGTTAACAATAATTGTACCCTGATCTCTAATGCTTCCTGAGTAGAGAGATTTTCACTTTAAAAAAAAAATACACAAAAGAAAATTACCAAGATCAAGCCAGTGGGAGAAGAGACAGGTTGTCATAGCAATAGCTACGTGCAGTACACAGTCCATGGAGCAGAAACAGTAGGGTTGAACAATATATCACTGGGGAAGGGGTGCCTTGAAGAGCTGATGACAAACCAGTGTAATCACGATATCACCATCGGTAGATTGAGTCTGTAATAATCACATGGCAGAAAACTGCACACCTGGTACATCAGAGTGGTACCCCGAAGTTACAACTTCTTCTGTCTTCAAGTTCTGTAACGCTCTTATGTTTAGGTTCTTACAGACACTCTAGACTTCTTGGTTGCAGTGCAGACATTTAACATGGGTGAATCCTTGGAAACCAAAATATTCTGAGATAGATCTTGCATACACAGCTAATGAGTACTGAGTACTGGACAGTACAAAGAAGGCGAAGGGCTGTGCAAGGCATGGTGGGTTGTAGTGGGATATGGAGACTTTTGGCTCTTTACAACTTTCAATTTATATACTAAATGCCCCATTCCTTGCTTCACTGCAGATACTGAAAAAGGGTTATTTATTTTGAAGCCCATTAATGCAAAAAAGTTGTTAACTCTGATATTCTGAAAACGAGAAGGCTTAGTGTCATCTTCATTTACTCAAGATTCATTCTTGTTGATGTCTGATATGCAAGATTAATGCTTCTATTTTGTTCTGGAATGTAAGCAAGTTAAATTCTCCCACTGACTCTGATAGCTGTTTAGATTTGCCACAAAGGAGAACTGTAGATTTTGCCATGATGTAGGACTTCACTCAATTGAAGGAACTCAATGTTTGTAGGTTTCCCAGTAAGCATTACTTTCAAAGAAAACTAAACACAGGCAGCTTTAATTGTATTGCAATTTTTCTATAATAGGGTCAGAAGACAAGGACCTAAGGATACTGCAATATTTCAAAACCTATATTTCAGTGGAAAAAAATCATTATATTTTGTTTCAGTTGCTGTTCAGTTGCAAGCACAGTTTGAGGAATTTCTTGAACTGAGGCTCGTGTGATGACTCTGCATCTGCCTATGGGATGCTGTCAAAGGCCTCATTAAAGCTAATCTACTCTACTTGCCAAGTAGTTGCATAAATCCTATCTTAGGAAAACTAGTGAATTGGAAACCAAGCAGGCTTTTCAGGAGAATACTGAAAAGCACATATTTTCTGAGGCATTAGAATAGGAAATCATTTTTGTATGGAAAAAAAATAATTTCCTACTTAGACAAAATTCTTTAACATAGATCTAAACAGAATTTGTAGTTTACTGTGACTCCCTCATCCCGAGACTCTGCAGAAATGAATCCTCTGGATGATATTCCTGCTCTTACATAAAGTATATATAACACAAAGGACATTACTGTCAGATCCCATGCAGATAAATTGCTCTTTTTTTCTTAATTTCCTCTAATTTATCCAGTGAACAAGCTTTTCCAGTCTTTCCTCTTGCCTAGTCTACTACCGAGGTGGCTGTATCTCTATAATGAAAGAGGAAGTACAGGACATGAACAAGGTTTTAATACGGTTTAAATACAACACACAGTAGGACTACTACATCAGTGGTGTTATCAGGTACAACAAACAAGTCCCCTTTCCCAGTTTGTGGTTTCTATAGGAACTTATTAGAATTCCCCACTTTCACCAGGTTTTCCTTGTCTTTGGAAAATCTAGCTCATGCTGTTCATTCATCAATCTTTCAGACTTATTTCTGTTCATAATACTCAACATGGGATATTGGTCTATGTGCATACTTCCAGACAAATTACTTTCATCTGCACTTTTTGATTACTTTGATGTTTTATCAATTGGTCCAAGTATGTATTGTTACCATTACATTACAGCAGGGACAGCCAGCCTACCCCTAACCATGCCACTGGTCAAACACTTTAGAGACCTTGGTGTTGATCTTCTTTATGCATCACTGTAAACAGTACCTGTCCTGATTTTTATTAGTACTATGAATATTTTTCTCTTACCTGCTTTAGCTATAAGGATAGACCACATTCTAGAATTTTGAATTAATTTGGTAGCAACTGCATACTGAATTACTGAATTACAGACAGCATGACATGTCTGCAGGCGGCTTTTTTGTTTAATGTCCTCATTTAACTCCGCACTCCTGTGATCTTCTCACTCACTTGAGAAACGCCAGATCTCTCCATATAGTCTTCAATATTTCATTTATACTGGAGTACATCACCGACACTGCAGATGGGTCCAAAATTAAGCAATGAAAATTTCTTTTTATGTTTTGTTTGGGAGAAACAAAAAAATACATGTAATTATTCTTATAGACATATAATACGTGACCTATTAGCATTGGACAAAATATTCATTTCGTTTTTACCATGATGATCAAAGCCAGGGCTTTGAAAATGAGGAAAATATCACCATCGTCTTCACGGAGGTATAATGTTTGTCTGCAGATCACTGTTTGAAAAGACTAGGTTAATAAATACATTGAAATACAAAAGACTATCATGTCAGATTCTGAACAGAAACACATTTATACATGAGATACAATAAAAGCATAATTATCTTCAAACAATGCAGCAATTCACAAATGTTGATACTGCAAATTACTTATGTTACTTATAGAAGTACAGGGTTCTTAGCTTGACAAGCAAAGAAGGACCATTTCTTCCTTCACTCTGTGGTTGTTGTAGACAATTCTGCAGTCACTGTAGTGTTGCAAGCCACACAAGAATGAGATAGCCTATGATACTGCTTAACAGAGAGACATATTTATTGCCACTACAGATAATCTGTACAGTGCATTAACCTGTTACACCTGCTAGGACTCAGTGAGACTGATATCCACCTGGCTTCAATGCCTGCAGGTGCCTTTTCTGCACCCCTTGCAGCTCCCCAATCAAAGCAGCTGGACTGGTAGTTCCTGGAAAATAAAACCTCATGTGACAGAAGGTACCTCTGCACAAGACAGCATGATACACAGTCTGAATAACATTACATTGCTGGGTCTTTGCAAATGATACTGTGGTCTTAACTTAGCTCTCCACTCATTGCTTTCAACAGCCACATCTAGCTAAATAAAGGATCTTTTATTTACAATTATAATATGTTGTCAATAACATATTACCCTAACATTTAGCTCCATGACCATCAAAGGACAACAGTTTGTCTTAATACAATGTCATTATCACTGAATCTGCTGAAAAAAATAAGAGTACAACAAAGTCGGGAAAGTTTGGAGGACTCAATCTAAAAAAATAACACAATTCTATAATGTCGCAAAAATGTGACCTAAATTATAAGGCAGGTACAATGCTTAAAGACTTGTGTAATATAATTGTGTTACACATGTATATAAATTGTGTTGATACTGGCTATTGATCACACTTCCCTTTGTTATGGATATCATTGATTTGTTAAGATTCATGTTGAGCATATGAAACTAAAATACCACGACTATTTCTGAATGTTGCTTTACAGTATGTCTTCAAATCTCAATTAGAAGCAGAGGGTCTTTTTGATGACAACTGTATTTGTATCACACATTTTGTACACAGGAATAGGTAAGATAAAAAGACAATGTGGATGTAGAATTTTGGAGGGTTTTTAGCATAGCATAAATAGCAAAAATGGTTCTCAGAAATTATTGGAACCTAACCATGTACACAATCCACTAACTAAAAAAAGGTACCAAACGAAACAAGACGAATTGGCAAATCTACATTACCTGGTTTAGTTGCTACCAGCTATGTTATCCAAGAATCTCATTCATCTGTTTCTGGGTGTCAACTTCAACAAAACAGCTGCTGTGCTTGTTCCTAACTTTTACAATCCTTAATGCAAAAAAGTGCCTACTGTTCTCAGATAAAAAGGCAATTCCGTTTAGTTTTCCTTTCGTGTTCTCTGTTTTGTGTTTCATTGTTAATTCAGAAGTCTACAGAAGTCTAACGGGATGTCTCTGTCAGAGCCCCAGACAAATATGAAATATGAAAATTTCAATCAGGTTTCCTCCAAGTCTTCTCTGTTCAAGAAGCAAATGATTCAGTTTTAACTGACATTCCTTTTAAGCCCAAGAATGTATCTTGTTAATCCTTTCTGGACTAAATCCAGAGCATCAATATCTATAGTTCTGTTATGGCTATGTTTTTTCTATTCTAAAGTCTAAGCATTTGTCTGCTTAAGCTCTAAGCAAAACATTATACCACAAGAATATACTGATTATACAACACTTTTTAATGTCAATAGGAAACAGTCCTGCTAGGAGGTCTTTTTACTCAAAGTACTTATTATACCCACTATAATGGGTGTGACACGTCAGACACATACTGTATGTCTGTGGCTTAGGAGACTACACTAAAGACAGACTGGCAGCTTGGTATCATGGACATGTTTTGGAACAATCATTAACTTTGCATTGCCTATGCAACTTGTATAGTGCATTATATGTTCTTACAACCAGTGTGCAATAATTTGCACTTTTTGAAGATGGAGAAAAAAATGTCCAAGACACAACAATATATCATTAGCTTATGAAACTCAAACCCAATGAATTAAATGTTGTTAGAGACCAAAATGATTACTTTAAACATAAAACGCAACAATTTATAGTGGTATAATAATTTTTAAATGTGGTATAACTTTTATAAGGGCCACCGTATTAAATGAACCTTTTTGAGACAAATGGTGCCTGTCATTCTCTTAGACTGGAGTTAAGACTTTTGACTAAAATCAACCAGCTGTCAATTGCTGCCAAGTGCATTTCTGAATACAGCGAGTAAGATTGCAGAAGCCTGGATCAAGGACAAACTAAACGCAAATACTTGAACTTCATTTGCCTCCGCCACTTCATGCTTCACACTAGGCACCTTATAATGGCAGATCAAGTGAGGCTAAACCAACACACACATTTCTGATGAGCTGCCTTGGAAACCTTTGTTAAATCAAAGGCATTACTTGCCATTCTAACTGCAAAGAGGATGGAAGCCATGGCAGAAACAGTTCAAACTCTACTTAACAAGGGCCGTCTAGGATTGCAGATCTACTGACACACTGTATGGCACCCCTCGAAACTTAAAAAAGAAAGCCACTCTTGCCTAGTTACATTTATTTTTCTTCACAGAATGCACATCACAAAAAAAAGGCTCTGAATTTCTCTTAACAAGAACCAGCACTTTTTAATGACCCCATTCATCTCAAATGTCAGATGTGAATTTTATTCCTTACTAACACCTTTCCACACCCTCAAAGGAAGTTTACAGTTTTTACAATCTGCAGCACAAACAGACATTTTGTTTGTAATTTTCTTTGGAAATCACATCTTCACAAAAATGAACAAGAATTTTATGGGAAAGCACAATCTAAGACACAAAGTATTGATGTAAAACATCAGGGCAAATGAGGCAAGTGCAATAAAGAAAGAAATCAACCATTGTACTGCTATACTGTACATTCACTCTACGTGTGAACAGTTTACATGAGGAAAAAAAAAAGACTGGTGACCTCTGTTTCCTCCTTGTGTGGTTTTCTATTTGATTTTGATTAATTTCACAGGGGACTATTAATACCTGAAACCTGAAGGGGAAGAGTCACACTACTGCAATGATTACAAAGCTACAGAGCTGACATTGCACTGAAATCTTTAATATATATACAGTAAAGATGCATTAAAAAAACATAAGGTTATACTGTACTATTCTTTGTCATGATATTGTGATCTCCTATTCAATCATGTGAAGGTGTGAAATTTTATATACACAACCGAAACAGATTCTCAGGCTCTGTGACAAGACTGAGAAGCTAATGTCATTAGCTGTGATAAAACTACATGGGACTTAAAAAGAATACACATTATGAAAAACTATTATTTTTAACAGCTATTTGAATATCAATAGTTAGACAAACTAATGCTGGAGCAAACAAATGCCATTCTAACAAACATTTATTGACTTTTAAAATATTTTTTACATATAAAACAAATATCTAGCTGAGGTATAGTTGAGACAATCATACAGTACTACCATAAGATTTTGATTACTCTTTTTGTAACCCCCCGTTAAAAACAGAAATGAAAAAGCCAATGAAAAACATTAAATTCTGCTCTAAATGCACTTTTGTGTACTGCTATACTGTATCTACATTAGGTATAATACATTAGAGCAGTGGTTTGCTTTATAAATCTAATAGAGGAACTGCTTGTATATAATCTTGAAATGGAAAGGGCTGGAAGGCCTAAATATTTGCTGCATTTACATTGACTGTTTTTCTAAGCCTGCTTAGGGAAGTGTAAAAGCTACCAGACAACCCTGAACTGTGGAAAATGTCCATCTTCAGAGGCTGAATGTGAGGTTAAAATGCCATTTTAGATCCACATTTAAGGAAACAAAGTCACCTAACATTAGGATGGATCAAGAAGGTCACTAGGCAACTCTTCTCTTATAAGGGTGGTCCTTATAAGATCACTGAGCACTATTTCCAGTTTCCAACACAACAGTCTGTTACCAGTGGCTTAATAGAAAGTTGACAATGCAAACTAAGCAACTGAGGAGCAATGCCACACAGCCTTAAAAAAACATACAGTCTTTTAGAAAGTAGCTACAGTAAGTGCCAGAATAGAATATAGTTTTGTTGTCAACCCTGGCCTGAGGCTGCATTGTGCTCCTGGGGAGAGGCTACAAAGCAGGCGAAGTTTCATTTTTTTTATTTTGCTACACTCTTTGCCGAGAAAAATGCACTGCATACAGACTCACAATACATCAAATGAGTCAATAAATATTAACAAAAAGAAAAATACTGTAATTGCAAGTTGTCACTGGTTAAAGTTCTTAAACTAAAAGAGGTCCCACTTTATAATATTCTGTGATTATACATTACAGTCTTTAGAATATTACACCACAAAATAAAAACAAGATGGTACTTTAGAAGAAAATTACATTTTTTTAAATATGAAAGATTAATATTTGTCAATATCTAACAAACTACAAAGACTTTTGATGACTACAAAGAGCTTTAAAACAAAACTAGGATTGTATATTGTATACTGTGTACAGTAGATATAAAATTCAAGGAAGCCTGGGTAGGTACAAAAATGCTCCAGAAATAATCGCTGTTTCAAAATGACCGTATCTCAAAAACCATTTGAAATATTAACGTGAAATTTTGCCCCAAACTCTTCCTCCACAAAATGTAGAAGCATGTGTCAAATGTCAGGGAAATTTGAGAAGGTTCATGCCAAGATCTAGTAGATTTAACATGGACTTGTGAGAAACATTGTAACTATGTGGTGTTAGAACATACAGATTTTAGAATAATCTGTAAATTAATAATTTAATCTATTAATTTTGTAACATGTTAGTGTTTGTTAACTACATCAACATAAACAGTGCTGATAGTAGCCTCAAAAATATTTCAGAAAGGTCTGATGGAATTAAAATAAATTCCCCGTAGTATATAAGCTAAGGTGCATTAAACTGCCAATACATGGCTGTCTTTTATCGATTTCACAAGGAAAATGCACTTAGCTGTTAAGAATGAAAGGTAAATCAAACATTTTAGATGCAGTAGGGCATAAAAAAGTGAAGGTGACAGTACAAACTAATGGACGCATCTGAAACTATAGTTATCACCATGCAATTTTTTAAAAAAAATGACATTTAAAAATTATTAAATGTATTAAGTTCCAAATTTTCACAGTGGTAATCTAATGCCTTGCTTCTGCATAGAACAAACACACAAACCATCATTTGTTTACAGAAGCTTCCAAGTCAGGTATGGGCATTTGAAAAGCTTACCAAACACTATAAGCAAACATCTGGGGGTTAGAATAACACACTTCCAAACATATCTACAATGTAGCACTGAAATCAGAAATGCCTCTTGCACCCAGCAACAGCACCAATAGCTACAGCAACACTCATCAGGACAGCGATGACAAAGACTCCACAACAAGCGCACTAGTCTCACTGCACTAGATGACTAATCAACAGTGATGAAACCATTCCCAGTTCCCCCATCCCAAATGCTCTCAGGCATGAAGTCTCTTTTAATCAAAATAAAAATATTCGCCCATATGCAAAACAGTTATATTTAACCGACTATACAAAGGTGAATGCCAGAGGCATATTATGTGCTTCTAATTTACATTTAACAAATTTCTAAACTGAGCAACATTCACCGTTCAATTATTTTTTAATCCCAATTCACCCCTTTCTCTAAATCTGTCAACAGATCTACTGCAGTGGCAGACTAGATTATCTTTGACAGACTGGTTCAAGGTCACTTGAGTCCACAACATATGTACATGAAACAAACTATCAAATATTTATTCCTAATTAAAAATCTCTCAAATGAGCTAGGTTCACGCTTAGATGAACATCAAAGAAACATCTGTAGTATTCTGCAATTTGATTTTCATTTCAAATTTATTGTTTAAAGAAAAAAGAGTGAGTACCATAATTTGTGTGTGGTATCTGGAATGCCCAAAAGTACTTAATGTAGCTATTTTTCTGTATTATATTTTTTCCATTTGCCTTTTATATCTATATACTAGAATAATATTGCATTGCCCTCTTGGTTACTTTTAATTCTTTTAACAGAGAGTAGATGCGAGCCAGTGGCATGAGCTAGCAGCCCATTTAAAATGGTATTAATCTGGCTTCCCATCCCTTCTGTTTTTAAAGCCAAAGGTGTCTCAGCAGAGGGAATATTCACACAAGACTGAGCATAAAAAATCCAGCACCACAGTATCAATCACCACTGTAGCGATCACTTTTGATACATTTAAAAAAAATGGTGGAAAATAATTAAACTGTAGAACAGACTGTTCAATGACGTTTTAAAAGTCAATTTCCCATAATGTCAGCATCCTGGCATTTTGTCGTGGATAATATGATTCCATTATCAGGTCAAGACCAGCTAAGCACAGTACTTTAATAAGGCAATAGTGGGCGAGAGAGTTTTCTCATTTTTGCATGCAGTTATGATGTACATATTATCAATAACAATCATTACCATTATGTGCTTTAATAGAAACTTTCTGACTAACTAATAAATAAAGCACAGGGAATACACTATAATAGGGAACAAAATGGGAAATTGAGGGAATAGCAAAATGACAGACTCCTTGAGGCTTAGAAACACAAGTAGGTAAAAATAATTAAATATTGAAAAAATAGATTCCATTATGCAGAAACAATGAGGATTTGTGGGAAAATAATGTCTTGTGTAATTAAATTGTATTGGCAAAGTGAGTTTCAAAGCTGAACAGCTTTGTGCTAAGGGGCTTCTCCCCAAGGAAAAAGTATAATTGAACTTTAAGTAAGAAAATCATGTTTTGGTATTAGAACCACTCATTGAATTTTAAGTCATGCTCTTAAGACTAAGTCCTCTGTGATTTTTTGTTTAGTTATTTAAGTGATTTTTCTAGAACTTTACCAAATGTTAACATGTTTGTTATAAGATTTAACTTATTCATGTATTCTAACACATTACTCCTAAGCACTGAAGCAGAGTACTGTATTTAAAAGAAAGCAGATTACCACCAGGGTACCCCAAACATCTATAAATAATAAAAAACAAATGTTGTTAGGACAACTTTGTATTAAAAGCCACGTGGTGTAACATGAGTATTACAAATATCAGCCTCCATAGCAAAGCCATTACAAGTACATACTATAACTTCAATAAAACTATTTAAAAATAAACTAAAAAATGTTAAAATGTAGCTAAAATGTTTTTATTCTTATTTGCATTCATCACACTGAAACTGACAGTTCTTTATTTTAAAAAAGCTATTAGTTGCTCAATTGCATTTTACTTAGTCCTGTAATACAGTACAACAGGTAATTAGAAATTGTTAACATTAAGTTATTTTCTTTGTTAAGTGCCTTGATTCTTTCTAGGCCAGCAACATCATTTCAAATATAATGACCAACACTGCACTAAATATAAACAATATATTAACTAAACATTACTTTCTCAGATTTAATTTGTATACTTTTAACAATATATCCTGCTATTAATTGGCTTGTCTACAGCTTCTCCACTGGAGAAGAATGTTGAGTTAACATTACCTCCTAAGACTCTAAAAACTCACTCTATGCCAGAGCCAATATCATTCATATAGCAGTTGTACTTTTGCAGACTCTGTGGTACCATGAATTTCATCACCTCAACTAGAAGTTTCTCTTCTTTTCACTACCGTCTGTTTTGCATGCATTTACCAATCATTAACCAATTTGCAATCCAAAAACACACTTGCCTTAATGTCTACAATTTAAAGAAAAAAGGAAAGATGATCTATTTGCTATAATTTATATCTTCTTTTACAGAACACATACTTATCAATTCCAGTAATCTGTACTATTTTTATTATGATATAGAATAAAACGGGTCTAATACTACATTATTAATGAGTGCATGTATGATCTTCATACATGATCTTTGATTCCTACAGGATTAAACTTCACGATTAAATCAAATATGCAATTTTACCACACACATTCTGAAACACTAAACATACCAAATAAAAAGTTCAACTAGTACTCATGACTGTTGGTTCTTGCTCAAGACTCTAACTAATTCATTTTTTTCTAAATTTAACAAAGGACTATAATTATTTCCATGGATACATTCAAGCCATTAAACAACAATAAACCCCACAAATTAAAAACAGGAGAGGCAATTATTAAGGAACAGTACATCCTGGAAAAGAATATTATGAAATGCTACTATACAGCAAACGTTACAATTCTTGCCCTGGTTCCACTATGATCAAACAGAAAACTTTTAATGCTTTTCTAGCATTCAATAAAATAAAGAAAATGCAGAGCATTCAATAAAATAAAGAAAATGCAGAGCATTCAATAAATTATAAAACTAAACACACATACTGTTTAAAAAAAGCATTTTAATGTTGAGATAGTATATTGAACATCTAAAGATGTAAATCACTTAAACTGCAATAAAGTCTCGGGAACAATTTGGAGTAGCTGAACTGACGTTTTATTGATCGTGCATGACATAGGTACATCCACTATTCCCATTAACATTTTTCAACAGGACATTTACACTGTGAAAGTTGCAAGCTAGTTGTATGTGATGACACAACTGGAAGAAAAAACAACTGTTCATCTGCAACACAGGTTTTGCACTAGGCTGCAGATGTTGTCTTGCAGCACTCCGTTCTTCCAGCATGTTCCAGCATTGTCCTTTTTACAAAACATGTTCACTCTTTATAAACAATCATGTTTCAAACAATCACATCTCATTCAGAAAACTCTACAATTCTGGTCACTATTTTTCTAAAAAGAAAAGAAGTCCAACCACACTGTTGAAACTGATTACCTGGTTTCCTTCAAGAAACAGCTGAATGAAATTAGCTAATGAACTCAACAAGCTTGAAACATAAAATGGCCACCATTCATTTGTTGCCATTACTCTAGATGTCATATGTCACTCCAGTTCATCCCACTAATGTTCAATGGGGCTCGAGCCTGACACCTATAACTCAGCTCATACATTCTCATTTCTCAAGAAAGCCACTGCTAAGTGAGCAGCACAAGGAAGTGTGTTGTAATGCTGTTGTTTCAAAGATTCACCCATAGGGGGAACAAGCAACTGAAGTAAAAAGACTTAATCTAGTCATACCCACTCAGACCAATGACCTTGACAATCCACCAAAAATCCTAATCCTACAGGTGGATGCACTGATCAGCCTATTTTAACCCGCTGTGGAAGAAGATCAGTCCCACCCACACACATTCAGCTTTTTAAGATACATCTGTGCAATGCTCGGATGCTCAATCATAGTTATCTTTGTCTCTGCATTCTCTTAAGATTCGACTTTATGCTTCAACTGCGTTTGCTTGACCAACAATTCTTCGATTTCTCTTGCCTTGAACTTGCCTTTGCCAAATCACCCTACAAATCTTCCTTTACATCCTCTGGTTTCAACCTGTTGTCTGCCTTCGGGTTTTGACTCTGGACTCTTGTTTTGTTTTCATCTGCTTTTGCCACGTAACTGCAACGTACCTGGTAATGCGTAGTTCACGCCTGGCTGACTGCTTACCATTGTCTGCATCTGGGTCCAGTTTTAAGTGTATACATTATATTGATACAACAATACATGTTGCTCTGTCCAGCTACGTTATCATTAACCTCTACTAGTTTTGTTCTGTAGCGAACAGTCATCACTCTTGCACATTCCCAATGATGGGTCATTTGTACTATTCAGCATGTCCGTTACAATCACTGACGTCCATCAAAGTACTTTAAATACAACCTCAATGCATCAATATGGAAGATTTGGTCGTAGTGCTGTCAAGTTCCCCTGTGGTACCGCTGGCACAAAGGTATGGTTCTCTTGATAAATGGGCCATATTGATTCTTTTCTGTGCTTTTTCTTTGATATTCCTGGCTTGACATTCAACAGGTTAAACCTCTTTTCATCTGAGCCCATTGTATCACAGTCAGTAAGTAATGATCAATTAAACAATAGTGTCAAAAATATTTACTCAATATCAGTTATTTTTTCTAAAAATTAATTCAGTGTGAGTGAACGATTCCTGTTTTGATTTACTACAAGCCAAGAAAAACAGAAGCTTTTAATTCACCTACGATTAACAGAGGATTTTAGTTTATTTCCTTAGCTGAGGTGAGATGCATACATAACATTACCATGCCTTTTCTTTATTAGAAAGCTATATTATACTGTCTTGCTGAGTCAGTTTTAAGCTCTGGAAACAGACTTTCATCACAGAAGAGAATCAGTGTTCAACAGTAGCATACAACATAAAAGAAAACAAAAATCCATAGTTTAACATTTAAGAAAAAGATGTGATAAATGTCACCTTCACTTCAGAGTACAATATCAGCTCAATTCCCATGACAACGCTTATGTAGTTGAATAATCAACATATTTGCAACAGAAGAATAATTTTTTAATATAAATATAAAAACCAACTGATTCGATCTAACTTTTAAAGATATTATTATGAGAACATTTCAATCAAAAATCGAAGTATTGAAACCCATTTTGTTTAAGACATTAAACTTAACAGATTAAGAGACTGAAATAGTATTACTATTACTACTACAATAAGCAGTAGCGAAAACAATTAACTAAGTAAGTGCATTCGCACAGGAGGTGGATATTCTGTCATCTTCAGACAGGCAGTGTCAATATTCGTGCCTACCACTCTGTGCATACTGACCTTTGAACTACAGAAAGTGCTTTCCAGCACTACCACAGTGTAATGAAGAGCATCTACCCAAGCTTGAAGCAAATAAGTCAGACCTGCCTGGAATCTGAGATTGGCTGTGCAAATGTAATCAAACCAAGAAAAATATGAGGTATTTAAAGACTATAAAGTCTTAAGTCTCTAATTGATAAGAAAAACAAAACTATGAATGTAATGTTGCACACGGCACTGTGAGGAATGAAAGCAACATTACAGCACAAGGCAGTGTCTCCTATAGAGACCATTAGCATTATCATTCCATGTACTGGCCACATGACCCACCATAAATTTAGATGGCATTTAGCATCTACACACTGTGAAACTCATCTCCACGGTAAATACAGCCCATTCAAGCATCACTACTTTTGGAAGGAAGTAGCTTTCTGATGAGGAATAGCACAGGGTGGGACATAGCCTCCCCACTAGCTGAGAGAGGGTGGCACTCAACCCCATCCTGGAGGCATCAGTGAAGAGAGAGAAGCACTTGGTGAGGCTGTGCACACTGAACAGTCTACAAATCAGTGAGAACAAGCTCAGCCTTTGGGGTACATCACACCTCAGGGGTCTTAATTCTTAGTCAGGGAAGTCAGGGGAAACCCAGTCATCTACAAGATTTTGTACTTTGGAATTCTTACATACAAGGAAATATCATAGCATTTTGTACATTGCAAAGTAAAGATGGGATGAAGTTAACAGCAAAGGTCATGACTTTGCTTTAACCATGAGTTCTCAGTGCCTTCTTGTGATCACCTTGGTGTACCTGCAATGCTCCAAGAGACTTTTGTCCAGCTGTTGGTGAGCAGCTCTAACACAACTGCTATATTAGATATTCACAGTATTCAGTGCAGAGAACTTTCCCATTAATCTTAATCACTTGATCTATTACTATGTCTTGTCATCAGACTCATCTGATTTAGCTAGGATCTCTGCAGAAGTTTACTGTACCTTGACCATCCACCTTGTTGAAGTCTGTGCTTTTTCCAGAGGGTAAGAATGAGTGCAAACTGATTTTTTTTAACTATTGTACAAGGACATCTAAAGGAAAAAATGTGTTTAATAATCTTCCCCAATATAAATTTATCCCTCAGGAATGTGCCACTGCTAATTTTTAAATTGTGGCAACTACAACATGTAAAATCATCACTTTCTACACAAGCAAATTATGAGAGACATTTTTGATTAAAACATTAAAAAAAAGTAAATATGTTGAAAAAGTAGCGAATCGTATTTTGCCATTTCAAGAGATTTAAAAAAATGTTTATTTGTTTATGTGAGTGATAAGTCTATGTCAAGTAATTTAAAAGATAAGTCTAAAAGTAACAATAGTGAAAAAATATTTTAAAAGGAAGCAGAGACCAGCATTAATTCATTATCATTATTCATTATTCAAGGCAAGAAAGATAAAATAATGCCAATGCTACATCTTTTACTGTTTGATTGCCTAATAAGCATTTGAAGGGTCAGTAATATCTTTGAATTTCTGGCTTTAGAGCTGACCTTCAAACCATTGAAAAAATACATACTCATTAGTTTATGTAAAACAACTCAAATCTGTGAGTGTTGGTAGACTGACAGGCAGTCAAGGAGTATTCATTGTACCACAGCATGACAGCTAGGCCAAAACCTCTTTGTTAAATGTAGACAGTCAATCTCTATTTATGACCAATTCAGCAATGCTCAGAATTTTCTAATTTAACTAAATTGATCTTAATGTGAGCACTCCAGCTTTGATCTGGAGCACATACAATGAGGTTTCCAATTTCAAAAGCGGAGAAAAGGCAAAGAAACAAAACATATACTGTATAATGATCACAGTGATAAAAGTTTTTGTTTTTTATGTTTTTGTTTATAAATAGGAGCTCAGCAATCAAGGTCAGCATGTAAACACAATCACAAGGTCAAATGATAAATGTTTCTTTTCATTTGTACAAAAGCTTTGCAAAACTAAAGACGCATTGTTTTGCAACATCATTACAGGTAGTCCTCGACTTACGGTGGAGACCCCGTCCTAAGTCGAAACCCGCTAACGTGTATATCACGATACCACATGAACCACACAGATATAATAATAATAATAATAATTGCTTACACTTATATAGCGCTTTTCTGGACACTCCACTCAAAGCGCTTTTACAGGTAATGGGGACTCCCCTCCACCACCACCAACGTGCAGCATCCACCTGGATGATGCGACGGCAGCCATAGTGCGCCAAAACGCTCACCACACATCAGCTATCAGTGGGGAGGAGAGCAGAGTAATGTAGTCAATTCATAGATGGTTTTAGTCCAGAAGTTTTTTCAGATATGTAAAGAATTAACACACATAAATGCTACATTGTGTTATCTGGCTTTGTTACTTTTTTTTACTAATTAGCTAAATTTTTTTCTTTAGCCTGTATGGTTAGAAGGCTTAAAAGCATACGCTTTTGGATCCAAGTCACTTATAATTTCTCCATTTCATGAATAGGACCTTGTCTTTATTTCATTATTACTGTAGCTTTCATAGGCGATGATCATTTTACTGCTTCACAAATTCTTTCCTTGTCCTTTAATATTGTGGTTATTGTCAAATGAGAAAAGCCAAAGTCTCTTGCAATTCTCGATACCTATTTTCCATTTTCATGCTGCACTATTATGTTCACTTTCATTTCTAAATCTACTGTCTTTCGCTTTTGTTTTTTCCTATCGGCACCGCCAGAACACTCACCTTTTTGCTTGCTAACCACCCGATCAATAACATGCAGCAGCACGGTGTTGTGCAGGCTGACGATGTCATCAATCTTAGACATTATGACCAAGCGCCAGGACACGAAAATAATCTACAGTACTGTACAGTAATACGATTAAGGGGATGGCCGTTGTAAGTGCGAGTGGTCACATGCGTTGTAAGTTAAGGACTACCTGTACTGTCTGCTGCCTTCTTTAGATCAACCAGAACTTCTGGACTAAAACAACTGCTGCCCATCACATATCACAGTTTTTAAATTATTCATTTTTGAATGAATTGCTACACAAAACATGGCAATTATTCTTGAAAAGAAAGGTGAAAGGTGAAATTATTGAAAGGTGAAATAAACCCGATTATGGCATGACCATCTAAACTGCTCTTGAAATGTGGTGCATGTTTCTAGCATGGAGGAAGAATTTGAGTTTCACCAATCTTAAATAGTTTAATGTGTTAGCAAAGAATATTGCAGAGGAGAGCCTCCATCTCTCCCTCCTTGGGTGATGCTGGGGAGGGATGCAGGGTCATCATTAAATGGAAATGCAACAAACAGAATGTGTTTCTGAATCTGCTAAAAAAAACAACTCCATCCATTCCCTAAAACCAACATTTGTCTTGAGATCCATTTATCTTTTTGTCATTCTGTGAAGCTTTACTCATGTCATAGTAGAAGCTTATAGAACCTTTACGCATGGCACATTCTTCCCTGTTAGCATCCAAAGGCTTCTAACAGTCAAAACCTTTTCATCACATGTCACAATAATATTATTAACTGTAAGACTTAAGAATAAGCAGGTCCAACTGAATGGAGGAAGCTCACTCCCACTTCATATGTGTTTTAGAAATCCTTGAGTACAGCACACCATTGCCCATTATAGTATCTGGTAACAAAGCCCCCAGTATCTTCAAATGATGACCTTTCTGAGTTAAGAGCAGCTACTGAAAGAAAGACAAATTCCACACTATTTTAATACGCCTTCACTTGCAGCTTGGGTTTTGATATTTGGACATATAAATCTAAGTCTTGAGATACATGTTTTCCCTTAGCCTCACTGAACCTGTCCTTTAGCTCATCAAACATGAATATTATGGCAGGGATATTCATTTTTCCAAAATGTAAGACTTGTGTTTTCTGCAATTTCCTTTGTAGTATCACCAATGTCATTGCATAAATCGTTTCTATGAGATGTGGCAAAGAAATGCCACTCTGGATTCGAAAATTCACTTCATGATGACTGGTTGTTATTTTACATTTTTCTAGAAAGTGCTGATGAGAAATAGCACAATTCTTCTGTGGATGTTCTATCATTTCACACAGATGACTAAGGAGCCTTATCTGAAACTCTGGAATCAATGTTGCTTCCATGTCCAAGACAATCAACACTGTTACAGTAGCTTACAAAATTATGCAAAAGTCACTTGATCACTTTTCCAATGAGAAGGTTGTGGGCTACACTGAAGAACAAAAGAGTGACTGAGAGAAAAATTACCAGTTATTATCACAACAGTGTCCTAATTATAAGGTATTTATGGGTTGCAAAATATCTATGCTTTGCTTAAAATAATGCCTACTCATATTTTCTAATATAATTTTAAGTCTTTTATAAAATTAATTACCACTCTTGATCAACGTCTGCAATATTGATTTGTCAATGGCTACTGCTCATATGGGATTACAGTCATCACGTGTATTGTAGGTCTTCATCACTTTTGAAGTGCATATTCCAGGACGGAGAGCTTCTCTACATCACACACTCCGAGATGACATCTTGCAACCGCAGAATTTCAAACAGCCGCTAGACAGCAAAAGCAGGTGAGAGGAGGTGCCTCTGGGAGTTTCAGAAACAGGATCTTTGCAGCAATCATCATTAGCTTGACATTGGAGTGAGTACTACAAACACACTGCACATCTGCCACTTTCTCCAGCAAAAACACATTCTCCTGATCTTAACTTAGTAAACTTTGAAAAGCTTGGGTCCTTTCCTGGGTGAGTATCTTTAAAAATCATGAATTCCTCTTTAGGTTTAGATTGCAAGCTATTTCTGGAGAGGTACTCATTTCTTGCTTTGAATGACAGCCATCAAATAATTTGTCATACTGTAACTCTTAAACTAACAGCGGTCCAACTGCTTATTTTTATATTCTCATAAATTAAAAGTTAAGAGCATCAACTAAATTAAAAATTAATAAAACCCAACTGTGATGGTCTATTTGGGTGATTCATATTCATATTATTAAGATGAAAGATTAATCATCAACTCTTTGCATACTCCGAAGACAATTTGTCTATAAGAGTGTAGCGGCGAGGCTTATTAATAAGAAAGAATTAAGTGTTTCTGAGCTTTCCCAAATTAGGCCTCATCTCTCTGTTCATCTCTGTGGTGCAGCCACAGAGAAACTATTCATGCAGGCTGATTTAAGGTTTCCTTTGATAAGGTTTCCTAGGACAGCTCCCAAAGGGGGATGCACTTAGCTAAGCCTGGCTATCATGATCAATAGTCATCCATTGGCGCCTATCTGTCTAGGGAGTGCCAGATGGACATCTGGACTGCATTCCTAAGTGTCAGGAGTAAGTGACTCATATCTCACCTTGATCAACCAATCAGGGACTGGTAGGGCCGAGTAACCCACGTGGGACTCTGATGCCCATGGAACTTTCAGCCAATGAACGAGCTGAAGTTCCTCCAGGTAAAAACAGGCAACACAGAGGGCCTGGGAGATTCAAGATTCAGAGTGGACTTCTGAGACTTTTCTAAAGGGAATTCAAAGGAGAATTCCAGGGCAGGATGGCCCAGGAGCAGAAGGCTCCCAAGGGCAGGACATTCTCGCAGCGCGCCTCCTGACCATCCTGAGACTCAGCCCGGACAACCACGGAACGGCCAGTGTGTCCGAGTGCCAGAACTTTCCTTTGTTCTAAGAGTCTAGAGCGGAGGTTGCCAGAGAGTAACCAGAGGATCCACCCAAGGTTAGCAACAGCAGCAGGCCTCATGAACAGGTCAGAACTGTGGACAGCTGAATCACTATTCAGAACTAGCTCTTCATCAGGAACGAACCGGTCCTCTTCCTGACTTGCTGGACCCACAGTCATCTTTTCTCCTGTGCACAAACTTTGCTAGTTAAAGCCAACACTAACTAGCCGGTCAGTGAGCATCAGCAGCGCACCGTCGCAAGCCGCACAGCACAGCCTGGCACCGAGCCAGAGAGCGCGGATTGGACAGCAACAGCCTGCAACTGCTTCTTTGTGCCCACAGGAGATCTGAATCCCCAGAGATGGGATGAGTATTCAACTTCAATGCATTACAGCTCAAGAATTCAATTGTTATCCCAACCAGTTGATATCAATTTAATTCCTAAGAGTTATGTACTTGTTTCGAGTATCTAATGTAGAACTTATAACCAAGTTCATTTATGAAACGGTCTTAATGAATGATATACTGAACGTATGTCCTCTTGATATATGTAACTCTTTGTAACTGATTGAATATATATCTTTTGTATTCTGATAACCCTCTCGATAATATCTGTTAGGTTTATATGCATATTCTATGTATTAATAAATGTATCCTCGTGTATTAGTACCTGTGTGTGTGTGTTGTTTGAGTTTTATCGCATGGTTGGATTCTAAAGCCATCAAAAGAATCAATTTTGTGATTTACTGCTACAATTAACAATCGTCCCAGTAAATGCCCAAACCCTACAGAACTGGTGCCTTCAGAGAGCACACTACATTTAATTTGGCGTCCCTGGGCCGGCTATGGCAACGTTACATTTTGGCGTCCCTGGGCCGGCTATGGCAACATTACAAGAGTATGCAAAATGCTTTAAAATAAACACAAGACTTCATCATCTCCAAAAGTATTTGAGATTTTAAGGTGAAAGACTGCATCAAATTGTTTCTTCACAGAAATATGTGCTGAATTTTAAAAATATTTGTGGTGATCACCCCTAAATAAGGCTGATTTTTCCTAGACTTCATAAATCTATCTGTGTGGAGTTTGTATGTTACCCTCATGTTACCCTTCAATTTCCTGGTGCTTCGGCTTCCAACCACAGTTCAAAGACATACAGGTACTGTAGCTTCTTGGAAAATTGGGTTCAAGTGTGTGCCTGTCTCTGTCTATGTATGTGTGTCCTGTGATGGACTAGAGTCCCATCCAGGGTGTAGCCCACATTGCGACCACTGCTTGCTGAGAATGGCTGTGGATCCCCTGTAACCCTAAACTGGTTGAACAGTTCAGAAATGGATGGATAAAAAATCATCCATTAGTTTTAAAAAATGAAGATGTACAGTAGTGCTTGGGACAAAAAAAAATTTAAAATTTTTACATGGTCTAATGAAAAATGTTCAAGCTAACAAGTGGATTCATGTCAAAACATGCAATTATTTTACATGTAAAGTTCCTGTGCTGGGAGCACAGGCAGGGTCCTATGGTTCAGGGGAAGACGGCACTTCAGAGGTAACTTGGAGGAGGTACAGAGATATTGTATTACCATGATTGCTCTACATCTGAAATTTAAAATTACAGGTCATTTTAATAGTGCAGTGCGTCCGTTCTTTAAACCTTTAGAAAAATCATCTGCACACTTTCTCCACAATACAGGTCAAAACAATTGGTTCTTGATCTTGATCCCAATACACTCTGAACACCTCCAGTGAGCCGAGGTCCAACACTTTTTTTAATACCCCAGTGCAGCTGGGTCCCCAATCATGACTTACTGGTGTAACAAGCAGATTAACTGCACCATAACATTCAGAAAAAATATCCTATATCATGCTTTGAAAAGACAAAACTGAAGTGAAAAAAAAACAGGTCATACTCAAAGTTTAAGCAGGACTTGACAGGTTGTCGTAAGCCAGTAAAAAAATAAAATAAAATCAGCAGCACTGTCTCACAGTCTGCTCCCCATCTTGGCTATATGAAATACTGAATGTAAAATGGCATCTGTGTGGACACCAAATGATTCCGCTTGATTATTTGAGATTCTTTTGTTTCCATTTGCTTCACTGGCCTCATGTGCACAAACACTCACAGAATACAACCCAAACAAAGTCACATAAAAGCATTAAGGCTAGAACATCATTCACAATAATTTGTTATTTCTGTTAGAAAAGTTAAATTGCAAGAAGACAGGATTGTATTTATATCAATATCAGTACTCTGCTTTATAATTTTGAACAGACTCAGGTTTCTGTACACAGTAATTTGAGCATAACAATGCAAATGGGTCAGCAAGTGCCCTCAGGAAAAAAAGCAAATCATGTATTTGTAAAGCTAAGCACAAAGAACTGCATTTTCAATCTGTGTTGGAAAACAGAATCAGTGGCTAAAAAAACACTGCTATCCTTTACATAGACATGAGACTATGCTTTACTATTAAGTGAAGTGAAATTAAGTGAAGACTATTCACTTAGAGTGAATGAACTGAGAACTCCAAAAGGAAGTCTACTGTCGCTGGGGACACAATGAAAATTAATATTTGTATGTTTCCCCATATACCTTAACAATATCAGCTTTGAATTCCACTGGATACATGTAAAGTAAACTTGAAAGAATTGGCTACTCTCATCATCTCATCATGACATACAGCAACATTTTAATCAGACAGACACTGATTAAGGTCAGACTTATATAAAATATGTTCTGCGTCTCAAAATACTTTATTTGGTTTCAGGTATTTATTCCAATGTTGGATATCCGATTGTTTTTGCTACTCATGGCTTTGTGCACTTATTTAAATTTGAATATCATTGTTCACATCTCAATATTACAGTTAGTTATATAATTAAATAAACCAACTACTGTATGCAACTAGAACTAAGGTGCAACAAACTCCGAAAGTCACCAGGTCATCCAGGAACTAAATTTGAGACCTGTGCTGTAAAGCCTCCACACATAACTATTTTCTTCCTGTTAAAACAAAGTAACTTTGTATTTGATGTACTCAAAGGAAATAAAGATTTATATTATCAGAGAAAAGACTAAATCTTTGTATAAAAAACTTTTTGTGCTATTTTATGCTAAAGGAATTTAATTATAAGGAAAGTGTTGGTTAAACAGCTGCAGCTTGTTCAATAACTTCTATACAACCACACATCTGTATTCATGTTCATGTTACTTCTGCACAAACTTTTAGTACACTGTGTCTAATGTGATCTTCATCCAGACTTCATTTTCTTTTCTGCATCACTCCACCGAGAACTATCAAAGAACTTTCACACCAACTGCCATCAACACTAATGACACCAATAACTGTACATGAACATATAATTCTTAAAAACACTCAATTTTAATTGAAAATGAAAGCTGCAAGCACATATCATAATTGCGTAATTATATATAATGAACTTCAAATATAAAATAAGAGCACCCAATCTCATTAAAACCATAATAGCCAAGGCTGATAACATTACCACCTCTTTGAGCCTAATCAAGCCTAATATTTCTAGTTCAAAGACCTTCCAAGTTAAAACTACATTATTGTGCTAATTAGGATTAGTCCCACTGTTAAAACGTAATAGCAAATCACACATAAATGCATGCCCTTTCTCTTTTAGATAAGATGCGCTTTAAAATTACACAAGTACATGTGGCCTGCATATTATTCAACTGACAGAAAATTCAATGTAAAAGACATTTGCTGAAAATGAAGTGTCAGTCTATTTTTTTTCATCATACTGTAAAGTGGCTGTTCAGAGTAAGATCCTGGTTTTGCCATTTTCATTGTGGTTTTTTTTAAATGACAACTCCAGCATAAAACAAAAATCAAAGAGAACGATATCAAACTGCTTTTCAGAAACTATTATGCAAATGACAGCACACGAAACAGTTTTATATACGGCCACTCTCAAACACCAGTCCACTCTTCAGCCTCCTGAGCCACTGAAGATGCCTTTCTCTAGCACAAGATGGACACGTACCTGGAAGAGGGCATCGCGCTCACTCTCCAAGGACACACTAAAACGTCTTTGTGTGAATGATGCAGGGCAAAATCAGTATCACAAATCAAAAGACAGAACTTTTCATTCTGCACTCGAAAATATAATCTCAGGTCCTTGATTGATAAACACTGTATAGCTACTTTAGCTAGAGGGTAGTGCTCATACCTCTATGTATTATAATTCTCATAATGAATAAGGAACAAAGATAAATAAAGAAATATCCATAGCTAATTCAGACAATGCACTGTGAAGTCTGATTATTGTTGGTGTGATTACAAAATTTCACGTCAGAATACTTGTGAAGAGGCAGACAACCAACCATCACACGTTCATCACTGTTTAAACTCTTGGGATGGTAATATACAATTTAATGTATGTTTAGATTGTAAGGCCTTTATATTTCTAAACACAAAATATTGCCTTCCTTCTTTGATTTGGGTTTTGTCCTGTGGCATTCTAATACCAAAATATTTCTACATGGTCTACATGTTTCTACATTTCCATGCATCCACAGACACTGGCATGATATATCAGAAGATCCGAGAACTAATCAGAAGCACCCTGGAAAACAAGCATCACCATGAGTTTTGGAGCGTATAATTATTATTTCAACAACATAATATATTAATAACAACGGTGTGGTATTGTATATATTTGCGTTTCATGCTGGCTGTTCCCTTTGATAGTCTTTACGGTCTTTTCAACAGTCTGTCCTGAAGGTCAACCAGGCAACTTTGACAAGAGTAACTCAATTGCATTTGACATGTGATTAAAACATACAATTATGTCTGTATTTTACATATAGATGAAGCCATATTCTGTAAAGCTAACATTCATAATCCAATTCATTAATTTTGTGCAGTCATACTTCTCAGGGGACAAATATTCCAATATAATATGATTAAATAAATGAAAAACCTACCACTTCAGCTTCGGCACAAATGCATATTACTGAAATTGTGATACAATGTTCATGTTCTTATGTTCTTAAAGGATTGTCTACATGCATTTTGATCTAGAACAAAATAAATAAGAGCTACACAGAGAAACCAAGTTTCCATGAAATGCAGCTACTTTGCAAATCCTAGCTTTGAATACCACAACATTCTTATTAAGGAAAAGCCTGAAAGACTGTTCTGTCTCATTACAATAAATTGCCTTTCAGTAATAACTAAGAACAGTTTAAGTAATATTATAAATGATTTCAATGGAAATGAATTACTTTGTTGGGGTTTCAAGAATTCTTGGAGGACCGCACAAGAGAACACAAAAGCAAAGATAACTGACTGGAAGAAACCTAGATGTACATTAGACATAGTTAAGAGTCTTAATGTGAAGTTATTAGGCCCCACTAACATTCAGTGCATTGGAGAGGCAGCTGATACCACTCCTGGGAAGGCAATAGTACTTCTTACATTTGTGCTGAATGTCTCATACTGAAAAACAGAAAGTGTTTAACATGAGGGAGGTGGAAAAGAGCAGGGCAAATGTACATATTCCATTAAAGGCGCAGGATAAGTTTCATATCAAAGAAACTTTGATTAAATTCAAAGAAATGTAGATGTAGGTGCAAAAGATCAAAAGAGTCCATTTAATCTCCATATCTCTTACAAAGGAATGCAGCTGTATTACTTGAACTGGCTACTTAACAGACATGTTTTATATGCCAAAAATAGAACTACATAATCTCTACCTGATTTCTGAAGAAATAGTGAGAAAATAAAACAGTAAAGGCAGAATCGTTCACTAAGCACATTAAATACATCTCAAGCCTAATGAAATCAGTGGTCATGGAAGCTTTTACTGATTATAGATTTAAATAGTTTAACTAATCCATTAACCAGGGTCAGCCAAATGATTTTTTGGACTGCAAGGCTTAAACCATATGTTGTGATTCAATTATTGCATGTGGATGTGATTTTATCATGTGGCAATTTGGCTACGGTACAATATCCAATAACGCAAGGCTAAAAAATCAGTGACCAACTGAAATCGCCATCATCACATGGATGCATTTAAGCCAAGTTATACATGGCAGAATCATTAGGTAAACAGGTCAATTTAACCAATTCAAAAGCCAGTCTTACAGTGACATGGCAAGTACAGCCAAGGCATGGGAGGATTTCAATATCCATACTTTAATACACAGGCTGTTCATTTCTCATTTCTGTGAACTCTAGGGGCAGCTTTCCTTTTTCTGGTATCTGACTCCTCTGGGGTGAAGAGAGCAGAGTTTCTCTAATCCGATAAATTAATGCTTAAAATGACAGCAGATAGAACAATATCATTACTAGAAAGTTTGCCGTAAAAAAAAAGGCTAAACAGAAATTTCAAATGATTAGGGTAGTAATACCTCAACCACATATTATTAATGCTAATCAAAGTTACTGCCACTCCCGATAAAGGCAGTATTTCTGTGATAAGGGTGTCTTTGAGGTTCACTGAAGACTTGAACTGTGATCATATTCTCTTAGATTCCACATATGCAGTAGAAATGATGAAAACAATCTGTTTCCAGCTTGATAAGGGTTTGAGGAAAATATAGTGGTATATTCTAGAGCTTTTTTCCTCAGCAGAACAAGCTCTGAAACAGAAAGTTGCACTGGGAAAACTACTGAGATCTGATTTCTTTTTTTCCCTAATTATTTAATTCTGTTTCAGTGGAGTTGGGATACGGAAATATATATTCAGGCATGAATCCTGGGCTGGCTTGGTGAAGCATGAGATACTCGAGCACTCGATAATCAGTAGGACTGCCGATTGTTAACCTAGTGTTTTACTTCATGTTGACTCCTTGAGATTTTACTGTAAGACTCATTTCATTTATTTGGAGCTGAGGGAGACAAGCCTCAACTTGGTGGTAACTCATGTTAATATTCATGCAACTCATTTGAGCACATCTTTCTCAGGGTATACAGTACAGGCATTATGTTTTTTTGCCATTAACAAGTTGGTCTCTTCATCTAGATTCCTTCCTTATCCTTCTATTTTTCGGTGATGATTTTGTTAAATCTATACGTTATGTGCTTTCACATAAGAAAACCCTTTTTATTAAGCATAGCACAAATAAACGTCACCATTACTGAGATTAAAAGCTCTTCCCCAGGCTCCCTTTATGGAATTCATCAAATATTAATACCCAATTCATTTGGCTGCGACAATTAACCAAACACATCAACCTTGCAATGATAATTAAGCCCCTCTCTTTTTTTCATCTACTATTACCACACGCCACCTCCAATTTACTGTATATCCAAGAAATTTCAGATTATCCAGATCAGACGGATGGTACTCCTGTCTTTTCTAACTAGTCATAAAGAAAAACAGCTGTTGTAGACACCGAGATGGTTAATAAAATTAATTCCTGTTAATTTAATTTTTTTTACTCTGCACAAGACACCTTCCTTTTTCCTTAACGATAAACAACAGCATTGACTCCTTAAACAAAATTTATAATACAGTATAAGTGAGCCGATCAATGTCTAATTAGGACAGTGCAGTAACAGAATAGTTTACTACCAGCTTGAACTTCACAACTAGGAAAAAGTGAACCTCTGGTTAAAGGATCAGACAGAAGATTAATTCTACTCCTTTAACGTTAAGGGATGACAGAATAACACCAGATTCAAAACAACCAAAAAAGGACCAAACTCAGCCATTAACCGATTCCACACTACTATGATAAGTATGCTTAAAAAAATATTAAAAGTGTCAATGTAAAAATAAGATATTACACCCCATAACCAATTGAAAAATTAATTACTACAAATTCAGCATCCTTCACTAATGAATCATGGTTTTCACTGAATGATATAAACATTGAAACAAGACATGGAAGAGGCACAGAATTGCTATAGCTTTCAAATTTTGTGTCCTGTTGTGCCCCACAGTCTGGATGATAAGAAATTGTTCTGTCCACTCATTTGTCAGTGGAAACAAAACTAAACTGAGTATCCACTGAACACACTTGTCAATTTCCCCGACAATCACCACACAGGCAAAGTATACACCACCAGATTTAAAATAAGACTGACTACAGTTGTATTTGTAAGAACTGATTGTTCATCAGCTTTGAATATATCAAGAAAATACATCTGCAACTGCTCCATAAGACAATCCTCTAATGTCCGCAGAATGTTATTTTGTACCTACAAACAGTGTGATAGTGTGGTGCACTTTAGCTTGTGGAGTTCCACTCCTCCACTATTCAGAGAAAACCTTGTAAAACCATATTCTGGAGCTTCTGAGAGAAGTAAATCATTTATAAGTGAGTCACCCTGAAATAAAAAACAAAAACAAATCAGACAATCTCCTCTTAAATTTGGAATGCAGGACACTGACACACAGCTGTTGAGCGGTGCCACATAAAAGCTGAGTAGCTCTGAACTGGAAAGCACTGTGCCAGAGAAAATAATGAAGTGGAAATGTAAGGTCGGTGGGGGGGATCTATTAAAATATTTACTGAAAAAGATTCTGGCAAAAAAACAAGAAACCTGTTAAGAGGGCCTGTGGAAGCAAAAGCTAATCTTCCTGAAATGAGACGTGACAAGCACGAGTGTCTCAGGCTGGAAATTCATTTGTGGCACCGAGCAGCAAAGGGCAGGAGCTGTGCCTGAGTCCTGGGGGATGAAAAGACTGAAAGCAAGAAGGGATTTTTTTGAGATGTCTATGATAAAACATCACCCAGCTAGGATGTTAAAGGAGCAATGGCACAAAGTGTATCTAATGTTTTCCATTTGAAAGAATAGGGGCATGTAGCGATAAATGTAATTAATGAGTTACATTGAGAACAAAACTATCTACAGATGCTTCACAAGAATTTGTTCAGGGAGCAGAAATAGCTAGAGGTGCAGCAAACCTCAGCTGTCAGTTGCAGAAGCTTTGGCATTATCCACAGTGAATCTTTGATTTCCAGCTTGCTGCACATATACCGAAACAGACATACATTAAGTACCACACAGGAGTTTTTAAGTCAATTAACTCATTGGAAGATAGCGAGTCACCAAGGTTAGGATGACATTGTGTTCTAACACTTTCTTTTATGAAAGACATTTAAATGATTTGCAAAGAATGCTTTGTTTTTCATTATCCAAAATTTGAAAGACTAAAATGCTCTGTCTCAATGGTGAAATGCTCTCATTACTTGCATTTAGCGTACCATCCGCAACAGACCAAAATGCTACATCAATTCTACATTATTATGACAGATACATGCATCATAGAAAGCAGCTTGTCAGTTACAGGACATAGTAATGAGAATTTGCTTTTTTTCAGTTCAGGTCAATTCTTTAACAGTCACTTTATATACTCACTAACTTGTAGATACTGATAACAGAAAAACCTCATGAATTCTCTTGACCAGTTCCCTTAGATAAGACAGCTGTCATGTAATTTATTGTTTGCTTTTAACTGAAAACCTTGTCAAACTTCAAAAGCAACGGCCATGTTTTGAGTAAAGAAAATGCACACCATCAAAAAGATATGAAGTTTCTCTGGTAAACTATAAAGGGAATAAAAAAAACAATTCCTCCCATAACTCTGAGCACACAAACTGCCCCATTATTAGATCATTAAGTGTAACACACAAACTCATCAAAAGCAACAAGAGAGGTGAGAATCATTTATTCATCCATACAGGCTTCCCGGTCTCATAACTGGAAATTAGCTAAGTATCTAATTATGTAGTAAAAAATCACAGAGGACAACAGAACTAATGACTTTTCACTTCATTTCGTCTCCCCAGAACACTTCACATAATAGCTTTTTTAACTAATCCTATAATCCTACTGATTTTTAACCTACTACATTACAATCAAATGTATATTAAAATGATGAAAAAAGTAAACCTGATCCCTAAAATGGTATTTCTTCTGTAACCTGTCCCTTTCAAAGATCCTAATATTCCACTGCTTTTTTGTATTATCATATAAAAGCTTCTTCTAGACAAATTAGCTTTTGATCTTCCAGATTCTGTTTGCTCCTTATCTGGTGATGACTGCATTTTGTTTTCCTCAGATTTTCTCTAACCACGGTCTCTTACCATCGGCAGACTGACGCCCTACAAGACGAGCTACACCTGGAGTGCTATCTGTGTGGAGGTTATATGTTCTACACAAGTTTGTAGAATTGTGTGGATTCCCTCTGGAAGCTCTGGTTTCCTCCCATAGTCTAAAGACATACTGGTATGCTAACTGGCTCCTGTTTTTTTTATCGGAAAAAATTGTGTGGGTGCCATGTTTGAGTGTGTGTGTCTGTGTATGCATTATGATGGACTGATGCCCCATCCAGGGTGTACCCCGCCCTGTGCCCATTGATTGCTGGGATAAGCTCTGGCTCCCCTCCATCCTATACTGGATAAAGGAGTTAGAAAACAGAAGGATGGATGGAAGCTCTAGTCTTTATCACAGGGATCGGCAACCTTTCAGAAGGGGTGTGCCAAGAGTTATCTCATGTGCTTGGGTTTACGAATTTGCACACCATTGATACTTTTTTTTAAATATCAATAATAGCCCTACTCACATTTTAATTGATAAAACTTTAATATTAAAATGTATTAATATCTAATAGGAATAATTTAATATGCCCATCTTATCATTTAGTGTGATACTTGTCCCTGCTTTCCCTTGCTAAGTTCTCAAAACTCAGGTGTGTAGCAGAGTCTGAAACTGCCTGTGTGTCAAGGCAGATCCAGCAACAAGAAAATTCACTATATTCACCATTGTAATCATCACATTATTAAGCTCATAATTCAAACTCTTAACACAAAGATTTTTCTGATTCACAACACAATGAACATTGACCATGGGGTGACCAATGTTACTTGCAATGATCTTTAGGAACCCCTTCAGTTTTCCGACCATAGCAGGGGCACCATCAGAAAACATTTTGTTGATGTTAATTCCTCTTTCCTCAAAATTATTTATAAACATCCGAGCTGTATCTTCCCATGGTGATGTAGTTGTGCCATGTTCAGGCACAGCTGCCTAAAACACAGTTCCATCGGAGTCACAGTATCTTACAAGAACTGGTAATACTACAGTATGTAGTTTTAATCCATGCACTCAGCGCCAAACAGTATGGTCTTTATGTTGAACAAACCCATATTCTTCTGTCCAAAAGGGCTGAAATAAGCCAACATATAGCTGCTTTCTTAGCAGACGCTACTTTGACCAAAATATTAATAATTCCTTACACTTATATAGCGCTTTGCTGGACACTCCACTCAAAGAGCTTTATAGGTAATAGGGACTCCCTGTGAAAATTATAGGTTATGTTCTTTTCTACATGAAAGAGCTTTCACTGGATATCATGCTGTAGAGAATTACAAAACATCAAGCCTAGTTTTTATTGTTTTTAACTGAATTTTTTTCCTGCCTTTTCTAATTTTCATTAGATTTTTATTGCACATGTCTATTTTGTTGTACATGCCATCAGAATCCCTTTGCATACCAATAACGGCACGCATGCCATGAGTTGCCAGCCCCTGCTCTCCCACATCATCAGTCACTATGATCTCAAAAGATGTGTGATTGGTTTCTTCTCATGTACTTATACTCTCTTATTATTCAGTACTCTTAGTACTTATGGTCTGCCACTTGAGGACAACATTACCATAACTGTAATGTCCAGGTCCTGAAAAACTTTCTATAATCGTATTAAGGATAGCACCTTCAACCTTCAAAGTCTCACTCAAGTTAAATTCAAGTATAAAGATCTAAAACATCAACATGCAATTTAATGTCACCCACAAGTGAACTGTGTTAATTATTCCATAATGTTAACAGACTATAAAAAACTCCTACATAAAACTGACAATATGAATGAATGAATGTGTATGAATACATATGTGATAGAATGAGCAACATACCAACATCTGTATACAGTAACAAACAGTTAAAAACATCTTAACACCTTCCTTGTGCTTGCTCTTTTTGTTCATTCGAAGACTTTATTCAAGAAAATGAAGAATGGAGCTGTTCAGTATCACCTGAACTACTTGATGTTTTGCAGACTTCGGATGCTAAAAATTTAAACCCACCAGCTAAAACTAACAGAAAGACACTGCTGCAACTAATGGTTGATAGGCTTCAGACATACCGCCCTCCATTCAGACTCCACCACAATGCAAGTTGTTTTTTTTCTGTCTACTACATTAATCCTTTTATTCTTGCTAAATAAAATCCCAGATGCTCACTCTTCTCACAGATTACTGGATTCATTTTTGGTCTCATTTATTTTAAGCGACTACTTGTGTAATGATTCTATTTTTATTTCCGTTTTTACGCCGTGCAATGAAATTCAAATATTTTCTTTTGATGGTAACACAGTTGTATTACAATTAGGTCAGCCACAAACCCAAGAGCCATCTCATTTTTTAAGCAAAGACATAAAAATAGAATGGTTAAATAATAATAACCCAATGTAAAATATGCATTTTTCTTTGCGGTAGTCCACATTAGCATTATATACTCCCTTTTAATACGGATTATTAAATCAAACACAGAAACTGCACATTTAGTACCAGATATGTTGTGATCTACTGTTCTTGGCAAATGTTTAGCAAAAACAAAGCAAAACAACTGGACAGAGACATTGTTTTGTTTCAGTTTTACTTCATGTGAAAGGTACTGGAAAATCAAAGTGACAGCTGAAGCCTTTTGCAGATCTACAATCCCAATACAGCACTCACAGAGCTACAGTTTAATAAGCCATTATCCCACCCATTATATTGTGCCCTAGGGGGAACAAAAAGAACAGTTCAATATCTATGCCAGTCCAAACGCTGGACTGCTTGAGACTCCTTGCAATAAGCCATACGATTAACATTTTGATGCAGACTGATCTACACACCGCACAAAGTTAAGTACCAAAAAAAATTCCTAACAAAGGAGCTTTTGAGACTAAACATAAGGAAGGAAGCCATTTGAGACTGTAGGTATCTTATCAAGAGATGGTGCTGTGCCTGTCTTTGGCTCAATGTACTGTAACAACATCCTCTGTAGTGTTTCCCTTTGTGGAAAGTCTACCCAGACACCTAATGATCCATTACTATAGAGTTACTATATATGAGAATCACACTGACCTGCTCAAGGGAAAGATATTAAACAGGTGTGTCATTAAAAAAAACACTCACATTTAATTTAATGTATTTTTATGCCAATCAAATGTTTTCTTCAAGGATAAGTAAAGATTGTCACTTTTTTTGTTTAACACTCTATTACTACACAATGTAGTTGGAGAACATACACAATGTTCTTTCTGACTGTCACAACAGATGTTATTCAGAAAAACCTCAAGGAAGGCAAAATCATGTTAGCTGGACAGATTTCTCATAAGAAATAAATAGGGGGGATATTTTCCAGCCCCAACTCAAAATCAAGACAATCATTACTGCTTTACACAAATTGCATTTTACATTCAATGTTTGTAGTTTAGCCATTTTTACATACTGTATGTTCCGTTTTCATTCACAAAGAAAAGAAATAATTATAAATGTAAGTTAATATCTAAAGTGTGGGTATATGAGCTATGACTGAAAATGGGTAATACCAGAAAATGACTTAACCAATGTAACATTTTTGTACATTTATTTTGTAAACACTTTTATACAAATGGTGTGCATAACGCGGACAATATAATGTGTTTGCTCACTGTTCGGGTTGTATACTGCCTATAAACATTGACACGTACTGTATACAGTAATAATACAAGGTACAGACAGTGTTTGCTGGAAGTTCACGACATTTTTCTTTCTTTATTGATATCCTCACAAGTTCATCACTTCCTTTGTAGTAACCCAACAACAGTGGGTACAACGTTAAGATAACTATGCTACCATGGGGTGTAGTTAGAAAGAGTGTAAACAATACAAATACATAACAGTTCTCTTACTTCGAATCAACCAAGGTTTTACACTAAACTTATCACTGTTCTAGCTTTCCCACTATCTCGACCACCACACTTTTGACCACTCATTATGGTTTCTCATTTTACGTAGCTGCGTAATTCATCAGACAACTTGCCCTTTCCGGGGCACACCACGATCGGGCAGAGTTAAACTGAGCCAGCTAGTCAGGAACTAGCTCCATTTCAAAAACTATGATGAGCCAAATTCAGGTTGGCCGAAACCATGTTAGTCAAGGAATACCTGCAATAAGTGCATGAAGTTAATGAAAGAATGTAGAGACCTATCTTAATGTCACTCTCAGTACCCAAAACAGTGACAGAAACTGGATTTCCTGAAACAGTATTAAATTGATGGAAGCACAGATCAGCAACGACACTAGCACACAAGGGGCACAGAAACCACCAAACTGCCCAAGAGTGGCCATAAATCACTGCTGTTCAGGGCCTCAGAGCTGTACTTGAACAACATCAGAAGCTATACGCGTCTCCTACAGATTGATGGAGTTTATACTGACCAAGAATACATGAAGTAGCTGTACTCTTTTATACCTTTTAAAGACCAAGCAAAAGAAAAGGAAAAGTTCCTGAAAAGGGAAAAGTCCACATAACAATAAAGAAAGGACCAGCAAGTGCACACCAGTAAAATGAGTTCATTACAATGATGGCTCATCTCTCCCTAACCCCTTCAAGACAGGAACTCAACCGTGTTCTTTTTAACTGCCACTGCCTCATGGCCTGCAGGCAGAGTGATGTCTTTCCTTATCACAGGCCCATTATTCCTTCACGTGTCATTCTGGTTTGTCTTAAAATCACAGACAATTTAAATCACAAGTGAACAGAATATTAAGACAGCTTTTGTGTTCATGGCTATTGCCACAGATTTCTTTTCATCAGCTTAATTAAGCACGTAAACCAATTACTCATATTTATACCACAGTTTATTCCTTGCACGTCTACTTGGACTACATTGTTTAAAATTAGAGCAATCTTCCAGTGGTTATATTACACAAGTATACAATTATACTGCAGTATTACAGTACGTGGTCTATGTAATCACAGTCTTTTGTGGGGTGGCTTGTAATTGCAGTCACTTCACATTATAACTGCCTATAAACATGCAGCTAATGATGCTACAAAAATTTAAAATAATACATATGGTTCACACAACAATCTAGGGTTTTGTTACTTACATAATAGTAACCACTATTGTAACCACTGTATTGTAGATCAACTGAATTTATGCCACTCTATTAACACTTCATAAATATATTTCATTCATGTAACAGTTATGAATGCCATTTGCAACCTCTGAAGTGTTGCTGTAATGGATTCTCTAAAACTATTCAATGTCACTGCAGATGTTTATACCCTCATCAGAAAGAGATAATGGATACAGAGAAATTTTATTGTTTACCACACTATAGACTATAACTAGAAAAATCTGCAAAAATTAGTATCTGTACATTTCCTAAGCTTTTTTCGGCCTCCAACCAATACAAGTATTCTCAGAACTACTTTTCAGTCATAAAGCAAAAAACAAATGTTTCTGAAAGTGCAAAAGGTTCTCCAAAGAGGTACTGTAAAATGCAGCTTACCATGTTCAATTTTGGTCACCTCATTGCAAAAAACAATGCTGATGTAGATTCAGTCCATAGAAGAGAAACTAGATACATTCCCTGACTTATGAGTTATGCCCTGCAATGACAGGTTAAAGCTACAATGAAAGCTTTTGGTTTTGAACACAGAAAACTATTAAGGGACCTGATACAAATACTCAAAATCCACAAAATAATTTCACACATTACAGTGTAATTCTTTCATCAGAGAAACATGGATGAGGGGATAGAAGAATAAACTACCCAGAAACACATTTACAGGAGGTACGTATTTTCACAAAATGCTCTAGGTATATAAAACAAGCCACCCAGTCACATTTCTAAAGTTAAAAGCTGGATTCTTTCAAGGAACGAGTGGATGAGATTGATGGATTAATTTGTTAATAACTAACAAAAGGCTAAATGAACTGGATGACCTCCTTTTGTCTGATAAATTCTTTTGTAAATTTGTAAATTCTTAAAACCATGGAACAGAGAAGAAGAGCATAGTTGATAGAAGGTGAATGCCTACTTACTAGTGGAATAGTAACCAAATTCTGGATTATTATAATGGAAATGACTATTCAATACATAATAAACAAAATATAATTAAATTTGAGAAAGCTATGGTTCCTAGCACACAGCATCATTGCTTTAAAAAAAAAAGAGTGCAACCTAGACAATGACAGTTCTGCAGCAGTGTCTGCCCAATTAAAAAGAAAGTAAAAGCTTTGCTAGGGGACAACCACAGTTAAGCTTATTCTCCTGCCTGACAGAACTGAAATCCAAGCTCCAGTTTGCAGAAGGACACTGTAGCTGCACAGTGCGAGGCCTCGGATCATATTCTGTCAATGAGCTTTTATCTAAGGCAGTCAGGTTCACAGACTCCCTCCGGTACAATGCTCATTCCACCGAAAAGTGACATGTTCACAGATCCCTGAACCGTACATTAACTCCCTTGCAAATAAGGAATGCATCCTTTAATCTAAACACACTTCATGTGTTTAGTATAAAAGGCTCTAAACCATTCCTGTCACCATTCTTCTCTGTAAAGATTAGACTGGGATGGATCCCTAGAGCTCCTGCTGCCCTTCAGCAGCAGTAATTAACTAGAGAAATACACTTTAGGGCTCTGAGAAATATGAATATCAATTAGAGGCCACTTAAAATATGTGGGACATTAAATATGTACGTCTCATTAAACAACAGGGATGTGTGATGCTAATTTTCTGTGGCCTGTATTGACTGTGTGCTTCAGAAACTGTTCCAACTTAAGAGTCCACACAACACTGTAATTTTACTGTGCATCATTAAACTATTGACAGAGGGTAATGGCTTCACAACAATGAACTGGACCAGTGCTGTTCATAAAGGTAGACATCAGTGTGCCAAGACAATGTTCAAACCTTTTACTTACAAAAACATAGAAAAATAATCTATCCCGCAGTATTATCTACAGGACCACATTTTCAAAACAAGACTTTCAAATCATAGAACTATATTTTTATGTATGTTACACAAGGGGAAATAAAGATCCTTACTGGATCACCACAGGGTCCTGTGAAATTCATGCAGTAAAATATTTGACTTTGAATCAGTCATCACACAACTGAAGTTTAAACACAGCTGTGAAAATAAAATACACAGCAGATAATCACTCCCACTGCAGAACAGATGAGCCATGACAGGCTTCATTACTGATGTTATTAGAAGATTCTTTGATATTGAGGGCTTTGCAGCAAATCACATTAAAAGTAAGGTCTCAGGCAGCTTTAACCGTTATGCAGTGACATAAGTCTGTATCTAAACAAGAAAGAACAACACTACATCTTGTTGAATTAGCAATTGTGGTGTGTTAAGAAAAGTTTTTAACCTATTTAACAATTCACTACAGGAATAATAATACAGATAATAATTTCATATTTCACATTATAGTATTAACTTCAGTTTTCTGGCACAGTTGCCAATGAAACAGTATGACAGGTATCATCTATGGTAAACAAATCTACTCATTACATGTTAAAATTCTGCATCAATCGACTCACACTGGGAGTTCAGTAAGTTTGCATCATGCAATTATGTTCTTTATTCTACCTAGTTCACCTGCTACATAAAACCGGAGTAATTGTCTACCCCCAAAAGCCTCCTTTCAACAATATTTTTTTTCAAATGAAAACAATTCTGCTGTTTTAGAGGCACCTAGCTGCAAGCCAAACTAATTTGTACTATGCCAAATATAAGGATAGCTATCGGAAGAGAGCATCCATCTGCGTTCGTCTGCAATGATCCATCACAGCAGGCTGCAAAGGCTGCCCAAGGGTGTTAAATGAATGAAGGAAGACTGCAGAGCTGACGACTCAACAGTCCTAGCCACAGGCTTTTCCCCCTTCAACCCCCTGATGTGCACCAGGTGTAAACTGAGAATTGACACCTGCTTCAAACAATCAGCATAGCTGAAGCGATTTCAACATGGAAAACTCAAGCTCTGGATAAGCTTCTGATTCACTGAACAGAACAAAGATGCAAAGCTGGATCTTAAAAAAAATATGACTTTAACCTAGAGACAAGACTACCACAGAGGGATTAAACACAATCCTATGACCAAGATGCTAATTCTTCCATCATTTCCCGTGGAACCTCCTTGTCACAACAGTATTGAAAGCTATAAGATATAACTTAGAACATAAGGAATCCCTGAAAGATTGTAACCTCAAAGCTGACTTCTGCTCATGATTAAAAAATCCAAACAGAAAATGGTATAAACAAATAAGAGTTTGCAAAAATAGAATTATTTTGAGGCTGTACTAATACTTATGAATTAACAGTAACGTAGGATTAATCATCAGTGATACAGGTAGACAGCACTTTAAGAGCATCTTTCAAATGAACCTGCTATGTTGCCAGAATCAAACAAGCATGGCACTGAAGTATCAACCAGTGAATATAATCATAGTATTTCATTTAATTTACTTGTTTTGACAAATTAATTTGCAGCTGCATTTTCATAAGACATTTGAAAAGGACATTTGACAGAACAAAACTAAATGATATGCATATAGTCCAAATAGGCATAGACAGAAAATGTTTTTTTGCCTTTATTTAAAAGAAACATTCCTCGCTTAGATGGGATGTCTAATAATTTAAAGTGTGTAAAACTGTATCCAAACCAGACTGAAACAAACAAGAGATCATTCTAACTCATTTATTTTTCTCACCTTCCCACGATTTCCTGTCAAGACAACTCAAGGTGCCACAAAGTAATTCAAGGTACTGTATAAAAAGTTGGTTCTTCCTGAGCCTCACTCACCTTGCACAGCTTCTGATACCGTGGTGAAGAAATAGCCATCCTCTGCAATCGATGCAAGAAGACCACAACTTTTTGCAGGGAGGTCCTCACCACAGCCATCATTTTAAGTTTGCCAGACTTCTGGAGGCTCTTCTGAATTTGCATTATAAACGAACACCCTCTCTCATTTCCTCACAGTTGGGTGACGACTCACTCCCTGCTCTGAGCATGCTCCTCTCTAGCCACCCTGAAGAAGCCCAGGAGAGACTTCGCTGACAGGCTCAGTGTCCCAGAACCAGTTTCAGAGGTCAGCGTGCCAAGAGCAAGGGCAGCGTGGTCCCAAACGCTGCAAACGCAAAGAGTGAGGACCGAGAGGAGAAGTTGAGCTGCCGAGAGATAAGCTGCTGCTCCCACTACTTCACAAGTGTGCGCTCGACAGCAGGGGAAGGTTATTAATTGAAACATGAAGGCTGCAGAAACAAAGGAGTGGTCCCCTGGGAAACTGACTTCAGCGCATCACCAGAGTTCATCCCTGGCAGCTGCTCTTTATTACAAAAGACGGGATGATATTAATTCTCCTCCTAGAAAGGATGGCTTGTGAGTGCTTCTCTCCGTCTCTCCTGGACCTAATGCAGCTCTGACACAGTTGCAGAGTGAGAGCGTGCTATAAATCTAAGGGAGAGAGAGAGGGGTCTCAGCTCTCATTGCTCTGGCTATTCACTGAGAAACACTAAATCATTCATATGCAGAATCTCCACCTCCTGAGAAGAACGTTTAAAATGACGAGAGGATTATTGTATTTCATTACTCGGATGACCTATAAATATGGAGCATGACAGTCACAACAAGCTGAAGGCTTTCCACATGTGGTTCTGAGTATTTGTTTTCTTTATAAAGGACTTGTCAGCAGGTCTAAACACACTATTAAAAATGTAATGGGTAAGGTCAAGTAAGGCACTTTGCTTTTTACCTTTTTAACCATTACTTTTTTAAAGGAGAGCTGTGCCTTTTATTTCATTATTTCTCTGAATAATTACTTGACTACTTTTGTGACAAAAAAACATACTCCCCTTGTGCTTTTTATGTACATTACGCAACAACGTTTTACCTTATTATTACTAATTATAACCCAGGATTAAAAGCTGCTACGAACCTTTATTGCTGTATACTGAAAAGAGTATAGCCTGCTATTATTAGGCTATACAGAAGACATGAAACAGTGTATTCAAGATTTGATAGTGCATGGTAGTACATGTGATAGTATTTAAGGAATGCTGCAGTGGGTTACTTAAAGCATGCAAGTAATGGTTTCTGTGATAGGAAAGATAAATGGTTTGTCTCCCTTTTGGTTATAGAATATCCATTCACAAACATGAGACATGATCTTTTCCCAAAGAGTTACGATCAATGGACTCTCTCTGATGGCCAGCATATGAAATACCGGGTTTAATTTTTGTACCAATATAAATCTCAACAATGTTCAGGAAAAAAAAAGTTTTCATTTTTATTCTTTACTCCTATTTCATTTGAACGCTACATATAGAAAATCAATCAAATGCTCAAAATTCTGAGAGCTGTCTCATATTTTTATGACTTTCTGAGAGCAATGTATTACTGAATACCAATGCCAACATCACCCTCTACAAGACAGAACAGCAGACAGCTAAACAAATAGTCAGATTCTGACAAAAATAAAACATGACCATATACACTTATATAATCCAGTTAAGTTAGAGAGGGAAGACAAATATGATACAAAAGACAACTACATACTGGACTAGTATATACTGTATATAAATCTACAAAAGCAAAGATCCAAACTTGGTATTACATTTTATTTTGAGATATATTGCTTTTAACACAATTTTTTAAATGAAAAATGTTTACTTAATGCAAGCTGTCTGTTTCTAAGTGTCTGAAAGTTGACCACAAAGGGAAAACCTATATCCATCGCCCTTAAACTGACGGGAGTTACAGTAATGAATATTTTACATACAGCATCTGGTGGGTAGATCTGGTGCTTGGGCCTACTCATTGCATCAATCTGTAAACTTTCACACTAAAAGATGCCCTATTCAATACTTCACACCTACATTGAAAAGCTTAAACATAACCATAGGCGCTTTTTGAAAAAATGCAATGAAGAAAGCATGCAATAAACCGTTGGTAAGAGTTTGGATCTTATACAGCTCTTCGGAAATACAGTAAAACTTTAAAGTCAGTGTTGAAAAACAAAATCACTGCTTCGACAGAACACAAACACAGTTATCACAGGTTGTTTAGTGGAAAATGTCATCAATAAACCTCAATGAAAAATAAATCACAAAGACCCTGTATCTACACTAAAATAAGTACTCAACTTCACATTCAACTGCACTGAGAAAAAATATAGGCAAAAGACAGAAGGGGAAATATTTTTTTTAATGTTCATATTTAAATTATTTATTTTTAAAGGTTTTTCTCCATATAAAGCACCCTAATTTGACAATGCCTGGCATGAAAAAAATAAACTATGTCCAGTCACTAGAGATGCGTGAAAATCCCACCCCACACACCATGAACTACTTTTGAAAACTGATAGACATAATCAATGTTCTGAACCAAGTCACAAATTAATAAATGGAAAAAAAAAAACAGCTCGGTGCGAGATTACTTCTCCCTCGATTTTAAATTAGAACACCAAGAAAGCAGGTAGGCAAAACCTTAATTTCAGAACTCGGATTAATTTATTAAGTTTATATAAATGTTTGAATAAGAATTGAATCTGAAAGTTTCCCCTTTCATATAGCACCATTTACATAGTCTATATAATAATTGTTTTGTCAAAATAACACATTTTCATTTAAATTCTTAAGTTATTCAAACTTTTTACTTCAATTATAAACTAGAAAAGCTATTTTTTAGCTCAGTGATGCCTGCAGCCTGCAGAGAGCTTACAGTACATCCTTACACAAAGAATTTTAAAAACAGATCTATGGTTTGTGAAAGAAGACACTGTCTGTAAATGTACCCCCCCTCACAAAAACATCCATCCATTAACTTTCTGACCACTTAATTCAATTCAGGGTTGAATGGGAGCCAGAACCTATCCTGCAAGCAATCCTGCAACCAACAGGCTCAAGGTGGAATACACCCTGGACAGGACACCACAAACAAACATAGGGAGAACATAAAAACTCCTCTCAGAACATCAGGACCCAATTATATGGGAATATAGTCTGGATTTTTTATTTACATTTACGAAGTGTTGCTTTCTTAGTTGTGTTTCTAGTGCTGCCCCAGTAGAATGTCTTACATGAAAAGATTTCCTAAGAACAAATCTTGTTGCTGCCTTCTACAAGTTTGCAATGTTTGATTCTGGTTTTCTCTGGCCACCTAAAACTCCACTTTTCATTTTGTAGGATCAACCATCATACCCTCATATTCAACACACATCTTCACCGAGATACTTCTGAAGAGGCGTCTCCTACCTCCAGCTGACTCCTGAGGTCCTTGATGCGAGCACCGTCCTGTGAAAGGTCCTCCCTCTGTGAGGCGTCTGACAGCATGTTGGCCGTGGTCTCGGCCTCCGGCAGCCACTTGAGGAATCCCTCCAGTTCCCTCAGCGATCCCTGGAGGGACTTCATCTCCATATCTAGGGAGCTCTGTCTGTCATTCGCTCTGAATGGGAACAGAAGCACAGGACAAGGTTTCAGACCTCAGCAGAGTATTTTGGGGCTTTCTCAGCAGTGCGATTGGGTCATTTTTCTAGTTCCCTCTGTATTGCCTTAAAAGTTCTTAAATCAAAGTGGATACACTTCTCAAGAGTTTTGTTAACTTACTATGTTGGAATGTTAGGTTGCTGAGTAACTTTTCTGAATTAAGCGAAGTGCTTTGAATCTGAAGGGGCTCTCCTAATGCACAGTAGTGAATGGAACCGAGGATGGCTTGTTTGCATAGACCCCAAGACCAGAGACGACACAAGGGAAAAGGTCTAAAAAGGACTGGAAGTTAATTAGAACAAGTTAATTTACCCAAAGAATTTGGATGGGGATGGTGGAGGGTAAATTGCCTAAAATCGAGTGACAAAAGCACATTGTAAATCTAAACTAAAAAAAACATTTACTGTATTAACGTACTTGCAACAGCATGCCCAAAGAGATGACATATATTCATTTTTTAATATGAAATCATTCTTTTGAAGTGATATTAGGTTGGCACACACCTACACAACTAGCCCACCAAGTCCCTGTCAAGTGGGTACATTGCCCAGCTCCCACAATCAGAAGCATTGTTTTGCCTTTTCCTGGCAAATCAGGAGTTGCACTGTGATTCACATAACTCCTACATCCAAGGCATCAAGTACTGTCCTTCCTGACAGTTTTGTACTACTATTGACTTAACGTTTTACCCCTCTCTGGTTCTGCCAGTAGAGAATGCTAATTGACCTGTATTGTGAGGCTGTTTCTTCTACACTTCCCAAAGTTGCTGCCAAGATTGCAGTGGTCTTTGATTCGGATACTAATTACAGTTTGATATATCCTGCCCTAGGGCCAGTTCATCTTGCCAGCTCCTGTCAGTCTCTTCACTCTGCACATCATTTCTGCTGTGTTGTTCCCCATCCAATTCACTCAGCTATTCTAGGACCTTGGATATCCTTCTCTTCCAATGCCACACGATGTAAAGCCAAACATCCCAAAGAGCCACACTTTTTGCAGTGTTAACCCTTCACCTGACTCCCACGGGACAGTGCTATTGAAAAAGTCAGTCACATCTTTTAAATTCTGATATTTTCCCATCTTCAGTTGCATTTTAAATTCTGGTGGTGAGAAGGCACATCTTCAAAAAGGTGGGGTCAATAACCATCCAATAACAGCTATTTTAAATCGACAAAAACATATTGCCAGTAAGCAAGATACCAAGGGGATGTTTCGTTTGTATTCAATCAATTGTACAGGCAATATACATGAAAAAAAGTGTTCCATATCATCCCAGCAGCTAAAAAAAATAGATTTTAACTACACAGCTATACTGTGCATGAAACAAAAAAAATCAAACTTACACAATTAACAATTTGGAAGCTCACAAATTATAGTTTCTACGGCAGGCCATAAAGGTAGACTAACAAAGGCTGACTGAACATAACACTGGGAGATTGCGTCTAATGAGCAATGATAAAACAGCACTATTACGTTAATGGCACAAGGGAAGCACAGAATGCCACCATTGAAGTTGGAACTTGTTGTACTATTAACAGTTTCCAAAAAAGCTAATGCTACCTACTGCAATTTCACATGCTCGCTCCCATGCTCTAATTTTCACATACTCTAATTTTTTTAATGTAATTAAAATGTCATTTTTTAAACCTTTATTAAACCAGTTGAGTTAATTCAATGGTAACCTTAGAAGTGTTCAACTACACAGGAGGGGATTTACTGGAGCAACATGAGCAAAGCACCTTGCTGAAGGAAGAAACGCAGGTGCTGGACACAAAATCCAGAGATCCTGATCCCTCAGTCCTAAATCCTCTTCCCCCCTGCTGCCCATTCAATACATGATGATCAATTCACAAGTCACTGCCCACATCCAGACACACAAAGACACCTGTTTCTGATGGTATCCCAAGCTGAAGTATGTTTGTCCATGATCTCCTTCACCTTTCTGGTGTCATCAGAGGCATAGTCACGGAGCAGCTTGCTAGACAGATCATTGAAGGAAGCCACTGTAATCTGCCCCCTGTTCAAATCCTGCAAAAATATCTGTGAAAACATTAAAAACAAATTTTTTCAAGGTTTCATCCTCATTTGAATTATTTTAATCCACTACTGCACTAATCAGCGTTTTACAGTGATATTCCCCAACTTGGTGTCCCTTCTTTCTGAAATGAAAAAACTGAGTATTATCACAATAACTGCAAAACCTTTCAAACTATTCAAACATGTACAGTACATGCTCAGACCATTAATGCTGTACATAATAGTCTGTGTTGCATGTTCAGACTGGCCCTCCCCTGATTTAAGTGTGATGCAGGCACCACCTGCTGTTCATTTGTGGTATTTTCTTTAAAACATCACTTGTAACAGAACGTTACATCAAGAAATTATGAAAAAGGCCCACTCTTCAAAGTTAAAAACTGAATTTATGGGTGGACAATCACAAGGCTCAAAGAAAGCTTTTTGTGCATCTCTAATTATGTAAAACAAATACATAATAGAAGAATAACTTAACATTAAAAAATGTTTTTTGCAAAGCAACAATTAATACTTTTTATTCTGCAAATGCAGGACAAAAATAAACTCATGCCATGCAGTGAGTCTGCTGTGTTTCAGTTCTGCACAGTCCAACCTTATTGTCATTCAGCTGTTTGGTCAGGGGTTCCCTAGATGCCTGCAACAGGTTATGCAGGCGTGCCTCATTTTGTCCAATGAGAGCCATAACGTCTCTCCTCTGGTCTTCCCACTGGTTGCTGTCAGTAATCATCTCTTCCAGCTGCTGCAGCCTGGCTTCCACGCCATGCTGAGTACTGTCCCACTGGCTGCGCACTCTCTCCACTGGGGAAAGACACAGAGGACTAACTGCTTGTGCCAGTGTTCAACACACCTCCTACCAACATGCTGAGCTCAAGGTTTACAACAAATATGGCATTTAGAACATGTTTAATTTCTGAAGGACAGGATATCACTGATTGAGTTTCTAAGTTATTTTAATTTATTCAGTACTGTAATTCAAATGTATTGAAAAACAGAGCACTTCCAAACAGCAAAAAAATCACCATCTAATTATTGTCAGGAAAAGGACATTAGTCAATGCCACTCCTGAAAGACACATGTTTTGAACCAGATGCAGATGTTTTCTTGTGGATTTTCTGACACATAATATATAGCCAATTTGGCTTAGTCCAGCTGCCCAAAACACTAAAAGCATGAAGGCGCTGTTTTATTGATAAGTGGGTTTTTAGTGTTGTTTTATTGATAAGACATTTGACTAATATCCAAAATTAGTCAAATTAATGTTTCTAAAAATCTACATGTATGTTTATGATGCTCAATATATGTTTTCTATTTCCTCTTTTAAGGCTTTACTTAGTGCTGAATTCCAAGATGTATTTCTGTGTTTTCAAAAAACATTTTTTTACACAACTTTTTGGAAATGGTGTTTTAAGTCCACCAGTCTCAAAATGTTTTCTTAATACAAATGTTTTAGCTCTCAGGAAAATGTGATTCCTGAAGTCTAAAGGCTTTCTGAACAGAGAAACAACATAAGGAATAGGATAGTGAGTTTAAGAAAAAACAGTGACAATGATGCAAAATAATATAAATAAAACAGATTTCTCGCTTACATTTCTCAGTAATGGCTGTGCGCACATCCACATTAGAAGTCTTGTTCTTGATATTCTGCGCAAGAGTGAAAATATCCTCCAGCTGAGGGTGTCTCTGCTCCAAATCAGTCTTTGTCACCTAGAAAATAACATGGTTCCATTTTTTAAATAGAAAAGGATAAAAGCACTAAAAGTGTAATAAAGACTTGAATGACAACATATTTAAAGAGTAGTTAAAACATCTGAGTAATTCAACAGTAAATCATCCATAATAGGAGGTTATCACTAGAATAAAAAATAATACAATTATCATTCATGTCTAAGTAATTTTTAAGAAACACCAGTATAATAGCTATCTATACAGCTTTACAGCTTCATATCACAAATGTTCACAGCAAAAAATCTAAATTCAGTAAAGCACCACCATAAAACCTGGAAAAAACCCTGCATTGAGAGAATCGTTTAGTAAACTCATTTGTATTAAAATATTTTTAAAACCACTGTATATTTTCAAATATGTTTTTAAAACCAATTCAACACTAGTGCTACCAATGTATTTCTAGTACTTATACTTAAAAAGGAAATTTACAGGTAAACTTACTAGATATACATGTAATGTGTGTTGATAATAGATATAAGCTAAAGTTGTAATGTCACCACTGCTGTTAATGATAACAGTTAATGGGTTCATTAAGTTCAGACAGATTGCTTATACAGGAAAAGTAAAAATAGACCAAGCAATCAATTTTATTCTTATACTGTATGTCACCTTTCAACTGAGTATTCTCAAAGCACTTTACATGAATTCTACATAAACGTACAGTAAGCAGAAAAATAATCAAATACAGAAATATATTCTTTAAAACATCAAAAGAAAGAATTATGTCAGGTATTGAAGGCCATCGAAAATAGGTAAGTCTTGTGGCGAGATTTAAAAACATCAGCAGATGGTGCATTTTTAATATGGTCAGGAAGTGAATTCCAAAGATGGGAGGCTACCACCGAAAAGCTCAGTCCCGTGCGAAGGCTAACTAAGGCTGGAATGTAGTTATCTAGTTTTCAGGACTTACCTTGAGACGGCTAATTGTGGTTTTGATCTCCTCCACATCTCCAACAGTGACAATGTTAGACTTTAGCATTTGGTCAATGAGGACCAGCCAGTCAGCAAGTTCGGTAGCTGTCTCATTCAGATCTGTAGGGGCTACAAGCTCTGGGCTGCGAAGTGTCTGGTGGGCAGAATCTGAAGTTACAAGGCTAGCCATCTGGACTGCTGAGGGCACTGAAATTTAAAATAAATCATAATCAGCAACATACTACAAAAATCACACTAAAATACTTTTAGCTCCACTGTTGTTGTTGCTATAAATTTTTGTCTGACCCTTTGATCCAAAGAGGCTCAGATTTGTGTCAATTTATGTAGTTGGACATGTTAGTGTCCAGCTGAGCTTAGCAATCTGACCTTAGCAAGAGGTACAACAGCAGTACCTCAACCTGGATTTGAACCACACCATAGCACTGTACCACATGCTTCTTTTTTATAAATATGGGTTGGGAAAAAAGTCACAAAAATATAATTTAAAATAAGTTCACTAGTGGAACAAAACTAATAAAAAATAAAAAGAACCCAACATTAACATCAAACGTAAAATTAAATGTGACCTTACATTGAAAATATATCACGCACAGAAAAAAATAACATGTATTCATTATTCCATAGAGGTTTTTTAAAAGTTACTGTACATACGACAATGTTTTTCAGAACTTAAAGTGTATTATGCTATATATTAAGAACATTTACAAGCCATGTCTTATTTCAAAAGTACTGCAATAAAGGTAAATTATGCAAAAACAATCCTCCCTCCCACCACCTTTTTAAAAAGTCTAAAACAAACTGTTTGACTGCTACGGTCAACACTTTCAGGGCCAGGGGCTAAGAGGAATCCCATCCCTTTACCTGTGACCTTCTGCTGCGTGACCTGCTGGGTCCAGCTGACAGGAGACACCTGAGCCGCTTCCTTTACCGTGAAGTCCAGAGCCTTCCAATCAGCAGCCAGCTGCTCCACTTTACTCTGCACACAGGCACAGCAGAGACCACATGTTTACACCAGATTGCTTTAGCCCCACACAAATACTGGGCATGCTGTGCTGATACCTTTCACTAGAAATTACGTCCCCCAGGCTGTGTGTTCGACTACAAAGATAATTTAAATGAAAAACGTTCTTCAAGGACAACAAAAAGTACATAGTATGAAAATAGGCTTCCAGCATTAAACCAACTGGGAACCTGAAAAAGTATTATGAAAAATGCTTTCTCTTTTACAAAACGCCTCCAAAGGTATTGCGACAGCAAATGCAAAACTTATTTTTGCTTTACAGCGAAGCAATTTGTAATGGTAATTGAGTTTACCAATCTCTTGTGTAATCATTTAAGATGCTTTACAAAGCCTTTGCTGCAGCACCTGTAAACTTCAAAATTGATTTAGACATATTTGACTTCATCTTCTGTAAGGAGGAGTAGGATAGAATTCCCCTAGGCAGTGTGAGAGACTGATCAACTCTTACAGGAAACATTTAATTCAAGTTATTGCTGCTAAAGGGGATGCCACATGTTACTGAATCAAATTCTGTACCTTTTTTTCCACGCAAAGATATTGAATGCTGGCTGATTTTTTAAAAAATAATGACAAAGTAGAATTATTGTGCGTTACTTGTCAAATGAGTTTAGGTTTATCTACTATTAGGACTAGGTAAGGTGAAATCTGTTAAACATTCTGAAATATGTTAAACCATAAAATCTTAAAGGGGTGTACTTATTTTTTGCTTTTTCACCAGACAGTACATCAGCAAAAACTAACGAGCCAGTTCCACAGGCAGCCATGTACACCCTGGCTATGACATGATCTCTACTGTGCCTTTCTCCACACTTAAACGTTTTCATCACTTTAGTAAAGGGATATTTTAAGTCTCTTCTGTCAACAAAACTTCATTAATATTCAAAACTTCATAGCTGTACTTTGCAAAGTTCTATGCAGAAAGGCTCTATCAGCTTTTAGAAATTATGGCCCATCCTTTTTTACCATACTGCTTTAAGTCTGTGATATATGATGGTTTCTTGCTTCAGGTCCTGCTGTAATATTTCAATGGGGTTTAGGTTCAGACTTTGACTTATCTAATCCAAAACACAAAATTGCTTCTTTAACCATTCTCTTGTACAATAGATCTGCTTGTAATTTTTTAATCATTTGCTTGCTGCAAGAACCACCTTCTCCTCAGCTAGGAACCAATGGCCTGACATTCTCCTCAAAAATTTGCTGATACAACGCCAAATCCATGGTTCCATCATTGGAACCATCCACCAAGCTGCTGCCTGGATCCTAAGGGCAGCAAAGCAGCCACAAACCATGATACTCCCAACACTATGCTTGACTGTCAGGATGAGGAAGGCAGTGTTTTGTTTTAACCACACAAAAGATACAGTGCAGTCCATAAGTATTTGGACAGTGACACAATTTTTGTTGTTTTGGCTCTGTACTCCAGCACATTTTAAATGAAACAATAAAGGAATCACAGCCCTTTTTATACATAGTCTTCCCCATTTAGGAACCATGCAGACCGCAGGGTGAGCACCCCCTACTTGTCCTACTAACACCTTTTCCAGCAGCAACCTTAGTTTTTGCCAGGAGCTCTCCCATCCAGGTACTGGCCAGGCTTAGCTTCAGTAGGTTGCCTATTGTTAGTTGCAGGGTGACATCAGTAGTCCTTTGGATCATCCAGATGCTCTTTGGCGAATTCAGAACAGCACTCAATACTCTTTTAGAGAGTAATGGTTTCTTCCTGGCTAGCACCCCATGAAAACCATTCCCATTTAGTCTTTTCCTGAAGGTGGAGGCATGAATACTGACAATGGTGCAGTGAGAGAGGCCTGCAGATCCTTCACAGTCGCATCATCCAGGTGGATGCTGCACATTGGTGGTGGTGGAGGGGAATCCCCATTACATGTAAAGCGCTTTGAGTGGAGTGTCCAGAAAAGCGCTATAAAAGTGTAAGCAATTATTATAATTAAATTATTATTATTGTGATTTCCTGGATGATTTTTCACGTTGTTCTTAAGGAGACCTGAATTGGATGGATGGAGCCTCCAGTTTCATTGGCAGATATAAACCCTTTTGATTATTCAAGAAAATACCTGTTTCAATTAAACAAAGCTATCACAGTAAGAAACTGCAATTTCCTTAATTATATTATGTGAATATTAGGGGTTCAGAGTCTTTATTTTCATCACTGTTAATATTGCAAACAATCCTTTCAAACACAAAATTCATAGAAGTGGAAAACTACAGAAGCCTATTAGCACTACAGAAAATACAAAAATACTGTATTTAAACAAGACACTATTGAGATTAAAGGAAATAACATTGGGCTATGATGAGATACCACTGCTAACACATCACCAGCAACAGGACTCTCTTCATAAATGCATTACTCTGTTGACTAAGGCAGTAACTTGTGTGCTGTCCTGGAATCTTTTTTGATTTTGATTTGCATTCCTATATGTCTTTATACTCATGTCTGTTCAAACCGACACAGAAATACTGTTTCTCCTCCCTTCACATTCCACATTTCCTGACTTTCGCTGTGTAATTCCAAACTGAAATGCATTTGATATAAGCATAGGCTGAAATCTTTCAGGATTTTGTGCTTAAATACTCAATGAGCCAACAACAATAGCAGTAATCCAACAGTAGTAATGGTAACAAAGGCAGTAATCCAACAGCAAGTATAATCTTACTTTTAAGTCATCGTAAATGTATCCTGTTCAATGTTTAAAGATTAGGCAGCAACATGTTTACATGTTTCTGGTTTGCTCACGAAGAATGACATACTGTATGTTTGTAAAGTGGTCTCATTTCTGATTTTCAAAAAAAATTGTGAAAATGACATGCGTAAATGCATCCTTTAGATTAATTCATTTGCACAAAATCATGTTTGACGATATTCTTCTTTTAATGACAATGGTGCTTCGCATGAGACAACATTATTTTATATATATCGCAGTATATTAATATTAGGCTTATATCTTGCTAATAATATCTTGTTTACTAAATAACTATGACATTTTAACACAATGTTATTTAGTAAAATGCAATATTATCTAATTTAAACATAATACTTTTTTTCTCCGTGATGCTAGTACACTTCCATAGAAAAGTACTGTATATATACAAACACAAGCATGCTCACCTTCTCCTGGGGAAGTAGCTGGTGCTTTTTCTGAAGCTCAATAGATCTGGCAAGTAGATCTTCAAGCTCTCTCTTGTGTTCCTTCATTGTCTTCTCCAGAACCTAGAAAATTAGACAGTAATAATATTCTAAATTATGACTGTGTTTAAAACTTTCTTCAAAATATTTTTTAATGTTTAAATGCCAAGAGAAAAAAATGCAAATGCACTTATGAATGTATACACAATACAGAAAATAACCAGAATTATTTTTGTTTCCATTTGACCCTTTAGATAAAAATAAACTTATATGGATATTTTAATATTTAAAAAGCATTTCTACTGATGAACAGGTCTATTTCCATGCTTAATTCAGTTTTGATTTAAATACATTGACCTGCAGCTTCCATTTTTCAGATTTTATATTTGGTTTTGGAAAGTCATTCTAATTTTCTATAATCTGAAGGGGAAGGGGTCTGACAAAAAGATGACTTAGTGAAACAATTCAGGGTGGCAAATGGAAAAGAAAATCCAGCCACTCAATCAAGAAATTACTATTTCCATCTATTTTCCATCAATTTTGGGGTTTTCAGAGGCAAATATTCATGGTGTTTTATTCCTTAGTAAAATTAACTAAATATCCCCTTAACCCTATCCCTTTATAGCTAATCTTTAATATGTAACATGTACACAATATAACATTAACATAGTACCTGATTCTCTGAGGCTGATAGGTGACCAGGCGTTCGTGAGCACAGCTGCTGCCTTGTCACAATCACCCAGTCTGACAGACAGTCCATTTTGTCCTGGAATTGTCTGTGACTCTGCAAGTTCACCTCCACTTCACCTACTTTATCCAAAAGCTCCTTTGTTACCTAGATAAAAAGGTTGTGGTTAATAATAAATGTGTTTAATTACACAAAAATAATCTAATATTCAACATGGTGAAATTTGCTCCTGAAAACATTACATATATATCGCATAAAACCATCAGTCAAAGGTGAAATCCACATTAAACAAACATTTCTGCTAAGCTTCCATTATATAGACAGTTCTTATCTTTTAGCAACAGGCAAAAATGTTTATAGTTTCCACTCACCGAGTCTCAGGGTCATATATTCACAAAATTAAGAAATCCTTAATAAACTGTGCACAGTTCTTGATCTTGCCTGATGCTTCCCTGTCTTTCTGATCATTTCCTTGGGGAACTGCTCAGACCTCAGATAATGAATCCCCATAACAATGACAATGTCAGGAAAAAGTACATTTCAACAGCAGGTGAAGTAGTAAACCCAAGAGTAAAACTAAACCACATGAACAATACATTTAAAGCCATAGAGATAGGAGAGATTTAAGCAAGTTATAATAATGATATCAGCTGCATAATCTCCAATGTGTTTGAGCTGTGAATTCCACAAACAGGATCTGTCTCTGATTTGTGAAGCCTAGGGTAAAAAAGACTTAATCAGCATATTGCGGACTAAAATCTGTACTATAATCATGCAATATGTCCTTAAGATAACCTGAAGCTTACCACCCAGTGCATAATACATGACATGAGGAGTCTTAAAGTTCAGATTGTCCAGGGAGCCAGTGCAATTTAAAGACAGGAGCTATTACTGATGCAGAGTATGTTAGTTAGCACTCAAGCCACAGATGTCTGGACTTGCTACAGTCTATTTAGTACCTTACAACAGGGATTCCCTGTCCTTTTCTTGGAGGCCCACACATCTGCTGTTTTATTATTCCAGCCATGGTCTCAGTTACAAAACTAATCCTATTCTTTGGATAAAGGTTTATTTTGATTTTTTGTTTTGAGTTCCAAAACTTGTTGGTAGTTGCATTCTAACTATTGTGTTTCATAATTAATTGAAGATTACCAACTTTCAAACTGGAGGGAAAAAAAAATGTTGAACTTGTTGGTTTTAATTAAGTAAAAAGCTGGAAACAAGCAAAAGGTGTGTGGGTGTCCAAACCCTACACTGGGAACCCTGCTTTAGAATATCACCTGATAAGTAAGGCATAACCATACTCAAATCCTGATGAAATAAAACTGATTAAATATTTAAGTATAGGACAGTCTAAACTGCCCTTGAGAATTTCCAAAGGACTTTCTGTACCATCAACAGCAACACAGAAGCTTTGCAAAAATGATGGCAGGAGCCTCTGGGCATAATCTTCTGAAGGTTTTGTTATATCCCTATCCGATATCACAAACAGCCCGTTCTGTGCCCAAGAAAAGGAGAGTTTCCCAGCCTCCCTTACCTTGCTCCAGTTCATGTTGATGGCTCTCAGTCGAGTGACATGCTTGTCTCGGTCCTGCAAGCTGAGGGATTTGCTGGACAGTATATGAGGACCGTTCTTATTGAGCCAAGTTAGTTTTTCATTCTGGACATCCATTTCTTCTGCCAGGGCCTTGTGAGGGGCAAAAAATGAAAGTAGAAGAATTGATGCACCAAACATTATTTATCATCTAGGGGCTTCAGGGCTTATTAAGCTGCTTTGGTTTCAGACTGTGGGGACTGAGTTAATGAAGGAATGAAAAAAATAGACTTAGGACAAATAAATCAGATTAATTGTTTATTTCCCTAACATTGGTTGGTTGTAGGTTGTGGTCTTTCATGATCCCGGTCTTAATTTCCCAACAACATTAAATTAATTCAAAGGAATTCATAATTGAAAGTACAGTTAACCCATTCAAACTCACAGCTCACACACAAGCTTGCCCTCAACATTACAGAAAAGCAAAGAAAACATTTCTCTAGAAATTAACCGCAGTGGTGTCTTGCCTTGAGTTCTTGGAGGTTTGTATCTGCAGCAGTGACTGGCAGAGTTCCCACAGCACACTCAGCCTGCTCTAACCAGAGAGCCAGTTCATCTGTCCTCCTCAGCAAGTCTGCCAGCTTTGGGTCCCCTGCCCTGAGGCTGGTCACAACACAAAGCATGGTAAGATTTCTAGGACAAGAAGATACAGTGAAAATACAGCACTAGTGGTGGCTGAGCTCCGCTTGAAAGGAAATTATTTAAAATAAATCTCTGAAAAACTCTTAAGTTCACCACTGACACTGGCTTTTTATTGCCACACAATAGGCATATTGAAAGAAATCATTATTTCACAAAGAAATGTAATCATACCATAGATCTACATTTTATCTACCCACATTCTAACCATGAAACTTAAAGTTGAGATCAATAGACTCGGAAAGTATAGCACAAACCAAATGGATTTTAAAATAAATGGCTTCAGTATTAACAATTTTATTATAATACTATACCTATTTGTTCATCACTAATCTATAGAAATAAACATCCTTTAGAGGGAACCAGAGGACAGAGGGGGATGATAACGAAACAAGTAACAATAACCTGAAGAAAGGTCATACACAGAGCGAAAGACTAAAGGCCTTTGCACAGGATTTATTTACTCTTTGTACTTCTATCCAAACTACTTCACAAGTGACTTTGTTTGTGTAAATGAAATAAAGAAGTCAATAAAGAAAGCTAAATTATTTAAAATCAGTTTCCACTGTGTTTTGTTTGTGGTTTCCTATGGTTGCCTGCACTTTACCAAATATTTCATCTTAAATGCTTTGTGAAAACGTGTTGCCATCTTGGTCAATCATGTTGTCATCTTTCTTTGACCACTGTGATTTTTGGATTCTGTGTGGGGAAGGAGGTGAAGTGGTAGCGTCGGCCCTTCAGCTGCAGGGCTATCCTGAAGCTAACAGCTGAGGTTACCTGTGCTGCCGCTCCCTGATCTCTTTGAAGACGTTCTTCCAGCGCCTGTTCAGACCTCCCAGTTTCTCCTGCAGCAGGCTGCTGTCTGGGGCAGACAGCTGTCTGATGATGCCCTCACCCGTCTGGTTCAAGGTGGAATAAATGGGCTGGTGACTTGTCAGACCTTCCTCGAGTTCCTGAAGATACACCAGTTACACTGAAACCTCAGCTCATCACATTATCTCATGCTCTCCCAATATTACCTACTTGTTTACTTCTTCTTATTATTACTGGGTTTTCTTTTTCTTAACCTGTTAACTGCTTAAAAATCTCTATGAATCAATATGATAACATCAGGAAAAATCCCCATAGAGTTGTTTCTTAATTGGTAAATAAAATAACACTGGAAGAGCTTAGTTTATTATTATGAAAATGCCATTATGAGGTTGTTGAAGAACATTAAAATATTATTTTCATGACAATTTATCATTATAATAAAGCACTGAATCTAATGGCCTCATCAGATTTCATTTGCTTTTTTCATGATAGAAACTTTAAAATCTAACACCAATTACAAAAGCGGATGCTTTGACAGAGAAACTCATTAAAAAAATCTGCTTTAAACTAAAGAACTCAAATGGGATTACAGAATCTCTTATGTGAAGGGTTTTGAAGAATTACATCTACAAGAAAAACAATAAAGCTTATTCAATTTACAACACAATTATTCACCAGACATTTCCTTTGTGTCAAGTGTTTTGGATAATTATATTCTGGCTATGGAGCTACATCCGAGGCAATATGAGATCAAGTGAGCCTGTTCAAAGATGTATTTTGTTGTTTGTAATGTCTTTAAACAGCAGGGAGCAGCTGTTTTTTTTAATAACTTTATGAAGTATATTCATTCAACTGAAATATACTTCACATACACTGTAGTAGTTTATTCTTCACTTCAAAAAGCACAGTAGCAAACCCTGTATAGAACAACTAGCAAAATTTAAAATAGAGAAACAATTAAAAATAACTTTGATTTCAATATACTGTAATTCAAATTAAAATTTTAGACTGCAAACTTTAATATAGACAAAATAAATTCACTTTTCATTGTAAAAGAAAAAGAAATTTACCAGTGGGCATAGAGTATGCACAGATATTTTAAACATTGATTGCAACTTTTCTTACTTCTTTCCTTCTTTCTTATAATTTACCAAAACTATAAGAAAGACAAAGATGAGTAGATCTAACTGAACATATAGAGGTTGAAAGAAAAGGAAGAAAGTAAAAAGAGAAAGAGAAAGGCACAAAAAGTTTCAGCTTTTAGATTTTCAGTGTGGAATTAATGTCTACATGTTGCTTTGCAGCCTGAACACTGAGACAGCTCTCCACACAACTCTAGTGGCTGCAATTTTATAAAATAAATAAAAAAATAATAAATTTTTTTTAGGGTTAGTTTTACATTTGTTAATGGCTTCAATTTAAACTTTTTATTTTTAATATAAGTAATGACTTTTGTCCTAGCAGCATAAACAGGACTTTGTCATGAAGACCACTGCTGCAAACTAAACTTAAGCCAAATATAACTTTTTGCTTATTTAACAGCTGAAAGGCTAAAGTGTGTTGACGTACCTGCTGATGCATCTTTGCCTTTTCCAAATCCAGAGCTCCTTCAGGACCTTTCCCATCAGCCAACACCTGCTCAGCCTCTGTCACCCACTGGCTCAGGTCATTGAGGTCGCAGTGGAACTGACGCCACTCCTCCACTGACTTGTCAAAGCACCTGCAAAAGGGGTGAGGGCAGAATGCCTTTACGTTCCTGGAGGCTACGTTTCTACAGTGCTGTGAAAAAGTAAGTACACCCCATGAAAAAGTGTGTGTTTTTCAACATATTTGCATCTATGGATATTTGATCTTCATTTTAACATATTGATAGATAAAGTTGATCTAATTTAACACATGACAATGAAAATGATCATTTATTCAACAAAAAAAAAGTCAGAAATGCAATTATCTAGTGTGGAAAAAATAAGTACACCCACTAGCTTCAACAACTGGTGTTGCCCCCTTTGGCAGAAATCACTTCTTGTAGGCATTTCTTGTAATTGTCTATCACTTTCCTACATCGACTTGGATAATTTTTGGCCCACTCCTCCTTAGAGAACTCCTTCAACTATGTGATGTTTGATGGCTTTCTTGCATGTACTGCCCATTTCAGGTCCCCCCACAGCATTTCTATGGGGTTAAGTCCTGGGCTTTGTCTTGGCCATTCCATAACCCTGCATTTCTTCTTTTTGAGCCATTCTTTTGTGGATTTCCTTGAGTTTTTTGGGTCATTGTCTTGTTGCAAGGTCCACTTACAGTTCAGCTTCAGCTTTTTGACAGATGGCCTCACATTCTCCTCGGGTAATCCCTGGTACAATGTGGAATTCATGGTTGATTCTATGATGGCAAGCTGGCCAGGCCCTGTGGCAGAAAAGCAGCACCAAACCATAATGCTTCCACCACCATGCTTTACAGTTGGTATGAGGTTCTTTTGGTCAAAGGCAGTTTTTGGTTTTCGCAAACATGACATCTGGCATTGTGGCCAAACAGCTCTACCTTTGTCTCATCCGTATAGAGCATATTGTTCCAATAGTCCTTAGAGAGTTCTTTTGATCTGAGCATGATGTAGCCACACATCTCAATCACTAAGAGCAAACCAGACCACAGGTTTCTGATGTTTATACACGGCAGTGCCCTCCAAGATACTCTCTTATGATGTTCTAATAATTTTCACCTGTTTTGGTGCACCCAATTCTAATTTTAGGCATTTAATGCAATGATAAAGGTGGGGGTGTACTAACGTTTTCCACACAACGAAACTGCATTTCTGTTTATTTAAATGGTACAAATGAGTGCAAAATGTGATTTTTCAATGTTATTTTTAAAAATTAGATCACTTTTATCTATCAGTATTGTTGAAATGATGATCAAATAGCCTTTTGTGCAAAAATTAAAAAAAGACAAACCTTTTAATGGGGTGTACTTACTTTTAAACAACATTGTACTGTACATCTCATTACATTAATTGTTTTTTGTCATGATATTTATTCTAATACAAAATATGATCCAGCTCCTGTGCCATCTTTCATTAGGCCTACAAATCACATAGTTGTCACTGCTATAAGAAAGCCAGTTTGCACAGATACTGTACACAATAAGCATGTGCAAATAAGCTCTTCTCCAACAGGGACCACTGACATGAATACACATTAAAAGTCTTCAATTCTATCTCTTAATACATTGTAGTTGTATTGGAAGTAACTGTAATGAAAGTTTGATTAACACAGCACCAAGCAGTTCTTATTTTGTGTTAAAACTAACAAACTAAAACAAATGATTGTTGTCTTAATTACCCAAGTATGCAATTTCTATTCTCTTAACATATTTATCTTTGTCTGCCCTTTTAAAGTTTAAATAGACACAGAGCCTTTAGACTGGTATGTTGGCTTACTGGTATATTAAATTATTAAATTATTTTTCAGTAGGTAACTCACAAAGTTTCATTGTTCAAGCTGTGTATGTGGTAGGAGACAAAGAACATTGTTTTAACTCATGCACACAAGAGCATTCTTGCACTGAAAGTTTCAGGTCCAACAGACTGCATTGCATTTACTCCCAAACTCAAAAATCCCATGCTAACAGGCAGTAGCGGTGTGTAAGCACTCACATATTTCACATACATTAAAAACTTGTTCAGATTTACAAAATCTACAAAACAAAGAAAATTCAGTTAACTTAAATATCCCTTCATTTTATGGAGTGCCAAAAACTTTCTTAACAATAGAAAGACTGATTTAAGAAGACATATGTTTCAGCTAGATACTGTAGCCATGTCAGGGACTATTAAAGAAACTGCTCTGAATGGGTGCACACCTCAGAGGCTATAACACCAGTTCACCCTTTGTGACACAAAGAGCAAACACCTACCAGAGCAACCTACAGACTAACATTGAAAGCACAACTGCCTTATTGCCATGTCTCAAGAGTAAAAACATATTGTATGTCTACATGACCTATGAAGTATCCTTATAAGATACTACAGAAATAACATGTACTGACATGTACAGTGTCTGCGAAAGTACCATCTACTCATATGTCTTTTTCACACCATAACCAACTGACTTAAAATTATAAATTATTTAAACTGACATAAAATTATACCAACTATTACTACTACTAAAACCAACTATTTTGAACCTTCAAATTCAAAATAAAATAGATTAAAAAACAGAAGTAGTGCTTCTTTGATATGGGCTGTACATTTTAACGAGCTTTACTCTTAATCACAATATTAAATTTCTTCATTTGCAGGTTTTTTAAGACTTCCGAGCAAAACACTTTCTCACAGGATTAGAGTCCTTATAGATCTGTGCTTCTGGAACAGAATTTGAAAAATATTTTAGTAAAAAATAATGTTTATCCAACAATAACTTTAGTAATCGTGTACCCTTGGACAGAGGAATGTGAGGTACAATGGTACACATATAATCAACACAAAGACAAACCTTCAAAAGGCAAAATGTTAGCATCGCCGATTTTAAATAAAACTAAACTGAGACTATGTCAGCCTAAGACATAGCCTAATACATCGATCTACAGATTTAACAACTTATGTTAAACAAGTAAAAACAAAATAGAGCACTACAATGAAAAATTATGACAGCTATCAGAAGATAAACACTCCCTCTATAAGCACAATGCATTTCTAAGATTAGAAAGTCCTTTTTTATTGCTTCAGTATACTGTACCTCTTTTACTCTGAACAGATGAAGCAGTGCCACTCCACAAAACGCAGTCCTTAACCACTTCTAAGTAAATGAGGCCTGGATGTATTTTCTTATTACATAGCGGAAGACGACAGGCAAGACTATGCATACTCACCCTTTACGATCATTGTACATCCTATTGACTCTGTCCCATTCTGCATTCAGCTGGGTAAGTGCATCCCCTATCTGCACAACCTCCAATCTGGTTGCCTCCTGAATAGCATCAGGTTGCTTTTCATGAATAATGGCAACTTGCTCCCCGAGTTTCTCAAGGCTGTCCTTTATATTCTGCAGTACAGAAGAAAACAAAATCTTCAGCTGGCAGGAGATCAGCAATGAGCTCTAAGCCCCTGCTAAAACGCAAAAGGGTACACTTAATCCTGATAACTGTAGAAAATAAAATGAACAAAACCTCTTATTCTCACAATGGAAAAGCACAAAATTCCTCTGAGTAATGGAAAATATCAACTTCAATCAGAGGCCCCCTGACAAATAATCTTCACAATCTCTGATCATTCATCTTCTCCTGAAATGTTGAAGTGACACCCAACTGAGCCAGGCAACTCAATTTGTCCCCTAAATGAAAATGACAAATCTGCCAGAAAAGAGCAATTTTCCTTTCCCAGTAAAATTAAAAACAAAGTGTGCTTTAAAACAGGTCTTTACTATGATGGCTTTCATGGAATTTGCCACTTTACCCTGGAGGCATATCTCAGGGTAAAACCTTCTGTCAGGTAATTGCATAGAGTTCTAAACAGACTTTTACTTCTACGTTTCAGATGTTGAAAGGAGTCAATCTTATAGAAGAAAAGCACTATGTAGAAAAGGTTTATCTTAACACAACATACAAAAAACGTGCATATAAGATTAGATAAATAACAATACCCTGTTTGCGTAAATTAATCTTGTAAAGCATTCAGCACCCAAAAGTACAGACTTGCTGTCTTCTTTTTGTAAAGAAGTATGTCATGAAGAAGTATTTGTAATGAAGTATAAATCAAATAGTATGTCAAAAGATCCCAAATTAATCACAAGCATTGATTTGTTTTTCAAACCAAACCAACTACAGTGGTAAAAAAAATACATCCATTCTTCATCAGATCCTACAGCTCCTTTAGAAAGCATTCACATCAGCATAACAAACTAAAGAGTCTTCTTTCACCCTACAGGTCAATTCTACCTTCAGTGCATCCTCCTGGCTGGAGAAATCCTCATACAGCCCACTGCTGAGCTCTGGGGAATTTATCAGGAGCTCAATGTTAGCCATGGCCAACAGCACCTTGTTAATATCGAGCAGATAGTCTGAGGGCAGGAGAGATGACACACTGTCGTCCACACCACTCTGACGTTCCTTCTGCTGATCAACAACAATACAATTAGACTCCACGTGATGGCAAAGACCAGAATGCGCAGCTGCCAATAATTTTTAATTGCAGACAACCATAAAATAAAACTGAAGGATGCTAATGAATACACATCCCTCAAAGAATACTGAAAATACAAACAGAATATGAGGTAGCATTAATCACACACATCAAGTTCAAGAAAGAAAAGGCCCAGACAGGCAACATGACAAGGACTCTCACTTGAACATTTTCAAGGGCCTGTTAACAAAGGTAAGTAGCATAAAATATTGTTTTTCTCTACTGTTCACATTAGACACTTACTGTGCTCTTGAAGTGTGTTTTTTGAAATATCACAAACTGGTTTTCAATCTCCTGCCACCGCTTGTCAAATTGCACAATGTCCGACTGTTCTGTCTCATACCGAGATAAATCTTTTCTCCTCTCCTGAAGGGAACTGAACTCTTCTTTTCTCAACTCCAGTTCCTGCAACAACTCCTGTGAAAACAATCAAAAATCATTTTCATTAAGTAATGTGTTGAATGACAACTCAAAGGTTCTCCTGGAAACCATTAGACTAAACTTAAAGATAGAAGCTACCCCTGCTATAGATACACTAAATATATAAATACTAATTGCTGAGCTTGCTAAAGTTTAAAGATGCTTTCAATATGATTAAAATATATGATTAAATAATTTAATTTTTAGATTGCTCACAGAATATCATATACGATAATGAATAACTGTATACACTACCACATGTAGACCATTCTTATGTAACAAGTCTAAAGCTTCTTTCTTCAATCCCAAATCACTTTGGAACTCCCTTTGGAATAATTTTTCACAAAGCTACCACCATTTACAATGAGACTAAAGTCAAGGCAAAGTGTAACTACTAAAATAGTTCAAGATGCTATACAGAACACAAGCTACAGATTTAAGACCCACCCAAAAACAAGACAACTCTGTTACCATGGTGGCTAACCACAGCCAGCTATTACCTGTAACTTCTCATCATCCTCAATGCCGTGCAGCCCTGACAGTCGATTCTCCGTCTCATTCATCCAACTGATGAGAGACTCCTTCTCCCTTTTGTACTGGGAGAATGCTGGGGCTACTTCAGGGGTATGTTTAGTCTTGGCTGTTTTCAATTCCTACAAGAAGAAATAATAGTGTCACTGTAGACACATACTGTAGCTATCACAATGACAGTGTGTCACGTGTACGGTTAAGTAAGAAAGACATTTTTATCATGCATGCATCTTCTAACAGTCTATTTCTTTCTGAAAATTATAATTCCTATACTTTTTTACTTATGATGAAACAACAGTTCATCAAACTCAAAAGAAACAGATATATCAAATGGTATTATTAGTTTTGACATACAGTAAGAAGGTTATGCATGAGTTGGTTGGTTTTTATGTCAATACTGCAGAGCTGCAGTGGCAATGCTAAGCTCACCCTCAGTGTGGAGTACTTGGTCTGCAGCAGAAGGAGTTTCTTGCACAGCTCCTCTCTCCCATCATCTGAGGTTTGCGGGAGCAGCCATTCTCCTCTCTGCAGCACATCTTCAATCTGGGCCTTTTCTTCATCCATCTGAAAAGTTAGCACACGTGTTTCTGTAGGGCTTGGCCTCAAAAGCAAGCTCACTAGGTTTTCAAAGACACAAAGTCTTTTACTTCTAAAAACTAGGATGCATTTTAAGTTGACAAAAGGCAGCTCTAATACCAAGAATATGACCTTGATCATTTGTTTTCTTGCTCTGTAAACCCTGCACAATGGCCTTGACAAACTGAACCATTGAGTCTGATCTGATAAGCTAAAAACACTAACGGTTTCAAAATTCATGTCCTTCTCAGAGGTTTTTTATGCATTCTTTAGCTTGGCCGTTTGACAGGCATTGTGCAGTGCCCTTCTGCAAATATCATCTTAACATTTTTTTTTTACCGAAAGATAATACAGTACAATCAGATTAATGTTTTCCCCTTTTGGAGAAGGAAAGCTTGATTTATGATTTGATTACAGCATAAGACAGTTTACATTGCAATACACATGAAGCTCAATGCCTAAAGGCACTGGCAGAATACAGATTTGTAAGAGGCAATTTCAAGTCTTGTAGAAGTTTTTTAGAATTCCATTAGTGAAAACTGTACATTATAATAATAAGTCTCCAAAAATCTGTTATTGGATCAAAATGTTCACACCAGCCCAACTATTTTAATGACCAAAATTTACTTCATTGTTTCAGCTAGAGGGGACAAGGAAGTTTCTCTAAGAGCTTAGATCAAGTTAGTGACACCTAGAGATGTAAACCTTTCCAGCTTCAAAGCAGAGGGGATGTTTCCTAAGATGTGGAGGAACCCCAGATCAAAAACGATTGGAAAGTATACCTTGCTTTACCTAGTTAATTTAAGTTGTGGTTAAATGATTGACAATGAGCATTTCAGAATTACACCATATAAGATCACACTTAGACATAGAAAAGGAGAGAAGAAGAGAGGAGAGGAAAGAAGATGAGACCACACGAGAGGAGTCAGGAGGAGTTGGAACTTGATGCTTGATGTTCATCCCTAAGCAGGAAAGACCATCTTTAGCTGAGGTAGCTTTTACAGAAGTAAAACGCTGGCAGTTTTGACCTTTGTGTGCCAAGTGTTCTGGCTTCAGCATAAATTCAATTATCAATTCAATGTTTTTGAGATAGAACAGTGTCTGAAGTAGAAACAATTAATTTTTAAGAATTTGTGTATGGCCAGCACAGTGGTGCAGTGTTTGGCATTGCTGCCTCGCAGCACTGGGGCCCTGGATTCAGTTCCAGACCTGGGTGCTATCTGTGTGGACCTTTTGTGTTCTCCCTGTGTTCAGGTTGGTTTCCTCTGGGTGCTCCATTTTCCTCCTACAGTCCAAAAAAGGGTAATTGGCTTCTGGGAAAATTGGCCCTGTTGTGAGTGTGTGCATGTTTGTCTTTGCCTGTCCTGGCGATGGACTGGTGTCCCGTCCAGGGTGTAAATGGATGAATGGATGTGAAATACTGAGTGAGGTTTCCTTACCACAGTTAAGGGGGTAGTCAGGCTTTTAAAAACTGAGACTGAGATTTCTTATATAACTGTCAGAAACTTTGTGTTATTGGTCTTTACCACATCAGATAGTGGAATTACACCATGTTATGAGCAGAACATATTTAACAAAAACATTTCTAAACATTTGGACTCCATCCATCAACTATCAGACTAACGTATACGGATCTGCAGGCCTCTCTTGCTGTGGCTAAGATCAATGCCAATGCCTCCTACATTGTCTCCTGAATACTAATAGGTTTCACGGCAGCATAGCTATGTAGAAACCACTGCTCTTTAAAAAGAACATTGACAGCTATTTTTAGGTTGCTACAGAGTACCTGGACAATGCATTAATGAATGATTAATGAAACAATGGTCTTTGGACAGATAAGTCAAAAGTTGAACTTTTGGGCCACAATGAAAAACTTTGGGTGGCAAAACACAAACATGAACTTCCAACAGAAGAATCTTATGCTGTCTGTTAAGAAAAGTAGTATTATCATGGTTTGGGACTGCTTTGCTGCTTCAGGACCCACACGGCTTGCCGTCATTAACTGTAACATTAATGTGGAGTTGTATCAGCAAATTCTGTAGAAGAATGTTAGGCAATCCTTTCATCACCAAGTAGAGCTGAAACAAAAGAGGGTCATGTAGAAAGACATTGATCCTAAACATACAAACAGATCTACAACAGATGGGCTGAAAAAGAAACTTCACATTTTGGATTAGTCAAGTCAATGTCTGGACCTAATTCAAATGTTATGACAGGAACTGAAGCAAGTTGTTCACGCAAAAAAAAACTCAGATGTCGCTGACCTCAAGCAGTTCTATAAGCAAGAATGGGCCAAAACTTATAAAGCTGATGCAATGGGAAAGAAAAAGTTACAAGAAACATATAGTTGAAGTTATTGCTGCACAAGGGGGAGCCACGACCAGTTACTGAATCTGTGGGTTCACATATTTTGTTAAATATATTTCATGCACTTCTGCTATACATTTAATTAATGTTCACCTTTTATCAAGAATTTCATGACCAACAGAGAAATGTCAGTGAATGTCAATCTATTACTCTGTGGGATGCCATTTCAACCAGCTCTTCCAAGACATTTCCACTTACCTTCTCATCATCCTGGGGCAGCTGCTCAGGGGACTCCAGCCGCCTGTCCAGGGCGCTCAGTGTGGCCACCAGCTCTCTCTCAAAGAGCAGGAGCTCACTTACAGGTTTCTTCTCCAGACTTTCTGCCCCCTGTCGCACTGCTACCTCACAGCTGAGGGACTCTGAGCTCACAGACATCTGGATTGCAAATTAAAGACAGCATTTCTATGAATACAACAGTGAGACTGGCTGGGGCTGGCAAGGTGACAAAAGTGCATGCAGTCTGGGGCATAGTAGAGTTGATTACAACAGATCTACTGTGCGCTCGCTGGCTAAAATATTGGGAGTTTCCACTGAAGAACTGAAGAGAAATGAGCTGGGACTGGGTCATAAGTCTTTCAGAATAGAGTGGATTAGAGTTCTCAGTCCCTGCCTGGACTCCTATGTCGATCATCTTCAACTGTCACGTGTTACTTACTTTAGCTGCTTTGATATGCTGGGAAACTTTGTCGAAGTTGCGGTTAAGCTCAGCCAGTTTGGGTTCCACCACCTCGCGGCAAGCAGGCCCTCGACTGGTCATCAGGATAATGGCCTGGTCTCGTACACTGTCCACTCGCAAACTAATGTCCTCAAGCTCAGACAGCAGGTTCTGCAAAACCAGTCAAAGTCAGTGTAGCTTGAAATCTGTAATCTCTACTAACAACCACAACGGAAATATACCTAATTCCTGATACCTTTACAATTTTCTCCTTCTCATTTGCTGGTAGCTTCTCGGTCTCATCCAGGCGAATTTCAGTTTGGTACAGCCAAGTGCTAATGTGAGCCAGATTCTCATCAAAGATTTCCACTTCATTCTGATGGTTCTACAGACAGGAGAAGATGCTCAAAAGTATTAGGCGAATTTACTAAAAATAACACTAACCATAAAATAAGCTTTTTGGCTTTTTGTAGATGGTAACTCAAGCACTTCAAGAAAACACCTGAAATGCCAATACTCAAAGGAAAAGAAGTCTAGGTTGAATATTTTGGGGGAATTTACGACAAACCTGAAATAAAGTAATAAAGCAATATATCAAAAAATCAAAATGTCAGTCTTTGAAATGTATTTTTTCCATTGGCACTATCTCTGGCAAAAGTAAACAAAGTGAAAACTTTAATGTTAACAAATGAAACTATTTTAAAAAGAAAGGCAAGACATCCTTTTTATCGCTATGAAGTCACTCTAATCCTTAAAATGAAATTAATTCTGTCATCAGACTTCTCAACACCTCCAGACAGTGACTGTGAGCTTTTATTGGCAATTGAAGACTAAGTGAGGATCTGGTCAACTTACCAGCACAGAGCTGAGCCAGTCCTCAGCCCAGGTGCGCACTCTCCCCCAGCCCGCATTGAGGACACACAGCCTCTCCTCCAGCACGGCCTCACTGCCCTCCACCAGGCCCTGCAAGGCGGCGCTGTTCTCTGTCACGCTGTTCAGATCTGCCTTCCTCCTCTCCAGCTCCTTCAGCACACCCTGCACCACCAGCAAATACTCAGCATATCCGTCTCTCATCCCCACCTTGCAACCCCAGACTCACCCCCCCACCAAAACAGTACCGCATAAGAACTGAAACCTCATATGAGAATTATTGGCATGAACACCCACTGAGATTCAACACAGACCTTATGTCCTGACAGTTTGGCAGGTGGAGCATGCAGAGGAAGAGGTCTTTGTATTTTACATCCTGAACACGTATTTAAAAATATTCTATATAGCATGGACATAAAAAAAATGTTTTAACTTTCACTAAACATTGTTGCAGGACCATTTTGTACAGCTGGACACTACTGAAGATGCTTGCTATAAAAACCCTAAAATAAAAGCAAAAAGGCACTGACTGCTTTTCTAAATTGAAGTCCGATTTGAAAGGTAGCAAAACACTCTCAGTGCATAAATCTTTCCAGGTTATTCCCAAGTGGATCACTGTAAACCCCATAAATACAGTAAGAACTAAGAAAGCTCACATTTGCCCATGCAACCTCTGTGTCAATGTCAGCAGGCATGTTTCCTGAGGAGTTCTTCTGGCTGAGAATAGTTTCTGTTGCAGTGAGCCACTCCTGTAGGGCGCAGGTCTCCTTCCGCAACTTCTGAGAGAGATGGATGGCTTTCTCCAGGTCTTGCTTTCCTTCAGTCACCTGTCAAGGCCAAATTTTACAAACCTTTAGTTTGAGTTATTTTAATTGCATTAATAAAAAAATATTTGCAATTTACAGGACATCTCAAGAAAGCTGAATACTGTAAAGTGTTTTAATGTCTGCTTTGAATCCATTTAAACTAAGTACATAAAGACCTTTAGTTTGCCACTTTAATTAATTAATAATCAGAACATGAAAGGAAAAGATGAGAGCACTTTCTTACCTGCCTAAGAAAACTAATATGTTGTGCTCGGTATCAGGTCATAAAAGCAATCAACAAAATAATCAAAATCATTAATTTTCACATTAGGTATAACATCATCCAGATTGTTAGTAGAATAACAGCCAATAAAGTGAGAAAATAATAATCAGACAATTTAATTTAGTCGTGTGGTTCAGTAAATGTAATTAGTACCATGTGGTCTCTTACAGTGCTTCTACTTAAGGAATTTTCTTAAATCATATGTGAGACAGGTAGATAAGCAAGTTCTATTACCTGGGCTCCCAGATCATTATAGAGAAGCTTAAGAGCTGTGAGCTGCTCATCCATTGCTTTCGGGTTGTCTGTCTGCTGCTTCTGCACGATCTGTCTTCCTGTCTTGATCACAGTTTCCACCTCCAGCTTCACCTCACTGAGGATCTTGTACAGTTTCTGAAACAAAAGAAAGCCATGACTCCTGGGTTCATGTCCAATTAGACAATAAATTAAATACATTTAATAAATATTTAATGGTCTTATTACTGATGCTCATATGCAACAGATGGTAATGAGAAGACCTTTGTATAAATGCAAAGGTTTGCAGATTTTCTGTTTGTGCCATAGAAATCTTGAAAAATGTGTTTAAACCAGGGCTGACATCTGATGCAAATGGCACTTGGATATTAGAAACCATATTTTCCTGAAGGAGAGCCTTAAAACTGTACATAAGAAACACTATTTTCTCAGAGGTTTCATCTCCTCTGTACTGCAGAGAAGAATAATCTGTAGGCAATCAAAATTTAAAGGTCATAGTGCAAAAGAGAAGAATCACAGATACATTGAGAAACTACTGAAAATACAATAAAACGTTAAATTCAGTTGGCCATATACTGTAAAATAGGAAGTATTTATATCGCTCTAATCACTAGTCTCACCATGCAGCCATCCAAATGCTTTTCAATTTCCTCTGGCTCGACTTCTCTGACATCCAGCACGTGCAGCTCAGCTTTGGCCCCATCCAAAACACGCTTACAATCCAACATCCGCTGCTCAAAGTTCGCAGGCTTTTGGAAGAGCTGATATTTGGTTGAGATCTCACGCAGCTTCCTCTGATGATGTGAAAATGTAGTACAGTGTTAGGCACATAAGGAGAAAAGGTCCCATCAAAAAAAATATAAGGGCATCTCCAGAGGTTTTAAAAAAAAAACAACAAAATGCAGATGTTTGGTTATTATTCTCCTCCTCCACATGGCTCATCTGCTCACCTGCAGCACGTCCAGCATGGTGCCTCCGCGCGGCGCCTTGCCCTCCAGGGTGACCACGGGGACGTTCCCCACGTTCCTCCGGCGCAGCTCCTCCATGTTGGCCTCATGAGCTGCGATCTCTGCTTGTATGTTCTGAAAGAACGAAACACTTCTTTAAATGGTCCTTTAAATGGCATTTTAACACATTCACATGGAACATGGAAAAACTGGACAAACCACACATTTAATTACCCTATTGAGCCTTCAATTTTAATCTTTTGAGTGGAAACACGAGCATTGGTGGTAACTAAAAAAAATCTGCAGCCTTCATTAATGTTTTCTGCCTCATTTTCACCAGCTTTAACATATGGCAGTCAAAGTCACAGTCAATGAATTCTTTCCAGGGCAACTAACTGTTGCTTCTCTTAAGCAAGAAGAAAAAATTAACAGAATTCCTATTAAGGCTGACTATTGTTAAAATTTAGATTCATAAACAGACTGGTCATTTTTCAGTGAGTTGGGGGAAACACAAACATAAACCATGTTATCCGCTAGGTTGGTTTTCATTCCTGACGATACGCAGCGTGCTATTTTTTTTTAATTGGAGTCAGAATGGGATTTACATAAAATATCCTCCATGCTTAGCCAAAAATATTGAGCAGCATTTAAAGCCCCACAAATGCATACTGGAATCTTAAAGCATCCAAGCACAGATGGAGCCCTACAACACAAGCATCCCTATTTTTCACCAGCTGTGATCAGGATTCCCAAAACTGATGTACAGATCTGCTCAAGAGCCAGTGGGGTTTGAATGGACTTTAGCTGGCCAGTCTTTCCTAGGCTTGCTGTGCAACACCAAAGTCTGGAACATGCCAGGTGCATGCAGTGAAGTCGAGGAGGAATGCATGTACAGATAGTCATTGACAGCCATTGGGGTTACCGATCGTGAACCTTCTATGTAACGTAAATTGTATGCAAGTCGCATTTTCATATTTAAACAATGAGGTACACACATAAAGGATTATTAATACAGACTGAGTCTTACACCTATGAGTTAACCTATGAATTAAAAAAACAATTCAATGTTTTATGCTGTATGGAAAATTACAATTTTACCTATTAGATAAAAACTTGCTGCGTGCTGGCCATGCTTTGATTAAATTCATGAGAAAAGATCAAATCTGTGCGCTACAAAGAACACAGTGCCAATTACAGTCCAGGCTGAGTGTGTTCTTCTGTGGTACAGCTACACTACTCTATAGAGTTTTGAGTTAGGTACACTACATTAACAATTATATGCGACTCAGAATTATTTTTTTAATGGGGTTGCTATGCAAGTACAAGTATATGAGTCGTGCCCCACGTAACTCAATGCCTCTCCATTAAAAAACTCCATTAAAACACCGTAGAGCTTATAAATTAGAAAATGACAAGTTGTGTAGACAGATGGGTATGTCAGAGTATGTGAAAAGCTCCTCACTCTCTTTGTGTGATACAGGAGTTGTAGCTGCAAGCCAAACGAGACAATTCTTAATTGGATAGATACGAGACAGAAATCATCTGGTGTTAATCAGAATAACTTTACAATTTATTTTTTAAATCATTTTTTTAAAGAAAATTAATCTTCAAATATAAGGAAACCCTTAACAAAAAGGTATTATTTTCACACCATTTCTAGGCATCCGTACATTCCCTGATAACCTCTACCCAAATTGAAAAGTAAGCCCTTCTGTCTGGAGATCAGGAATCAACCTGGACTGTGCCCCCTATACCCAGGATATCAAGTGTACCTTGACACTAAACAGGAATAAACTGTTCTCTGATCATGGAAGGAGTGCTACTGTATATGGAGTGTTGAGTTGGGCTGCTCCCCATTAAAATTGTGTAACATTAAGCCAGAACAGGTGTCTCCTCTATGTAACAATGCCCCATGACTTCCACAGAAATGAACAGACTGTGTGCCAGTCTTCCAACTCCTAATGAGGCTTAAGCAGTTTCCACTCTGATTCACAGCATGAAAATAAGATAATGGATAGGGCTGTCTTGATAACAATAGCAAATACCAATATTACATATTATATGCCACAAGCAAAGGAGGCGAGAGGACACCAAAGAGCAGAAAGCATCTAAGAAATGATCTAAGCAAATCCGTTATTTCACTTACTGCCAGCAATGATTAAACTGTAACTGATTCATGAGCAATAACTAGTTACTAACTAGTAACTGAAAAAGAAAAATATCTTAAGACTATCTCGTGACTGGCACGAGACTGTATTCACCGGTCTGAAATAAACAGCTCATCAACTGAAGTACCCTTCAACTTAAACGTACTTAAATGTTAAAAATTATTTATCCACTGAAACAAGAGGCTGCTCTGCCCATTTTTAATGCTGATAAAGAAAGAATCATTGGGTGGCCCATGATTTTAGAAGCTGGTTCTTTTTGTCTCAACACAAAAAATGCAAGTACACAAAGAGAAAAACTAAAATGACTAAAAATTATTTAGCTAGGGAACATAACATACGGAAGCATCAACAATTAACAAGGTGACAACTGCTTTGCATGCAGTAGGATGTCAGTTTTTGAGACATGGACACTACAGAGTAAGCAGCCAGGAAAGGCAATTCTAGTAGGTACTGTTCACATCAAAGAGGCAGCTTTTTCAACAGTTACCTGCTGCACAAACTTTGATATGAAACAGACAATGCTGGTTAAACTGGCCAGAAAATACATGTGTACCTGTATGTCTGTTCAAACTTTGCAAACTTTTATGTGGGATGTTATAAATCATGGTTGCTCTGTGATGTATACAATTGGATATTTCAGACTGAATGTGATCCTTTTAAACTTGAACAGACTTAATTTCTGGGTGTAAAGTATAAAGCACTAAGAACTTTACATTCCCTCATACGAAGACTGAAAATGCAAACATTTAACTAATTTATTATTCCATTCATTTTACATTATTATACAAACAAAATTGGCTCTTTTGACAGTTAACTGACAGCTACAGTCATTGTGCTTTATTATCTGTGGATGATCAGGGAAACGGTGGATCACAAAAAGGGGTACAAAATGGAAAGAAAAAATGTCAATTTGAATGTTTTGAAAAGATGGTGAAAACCAGACTTTGTGGAAAGAGACTTAAACCAGATGGGTAGAAGTGTACAATGAAGCCTGCAGTGTAACATTGTGAAGTACCTGTGCCTCCTGAGGGAGCTGAAAGGCATCAACCCTGTCGGTCAGATAGGAGGCGAGTTGCTGATCCAGCTGTGTCAGAGAGTCCTGGAGGGCCTGCAGGATCTGTTCGTTCTCACGGAGGTACTGCAGCTGCTGCTCCAGAGAGATCTGTCTGCTCACAGCCTGGAACGCCGACACCAACATGCAGTTCCTCAGTAACAACATAAAGCACTTAACACTATATACGATATACTACTACCAGGAAACATGGTTCCATGGCCGAAACGTTGTGTTTTCTTTCTTCTTTTTTTCAGCATGGAATAAACCTATTACTTGTTCTTTTGAAGCCTACACATGCTGACGCAGCTACCCACCTGAACTACTACCAGGAAAGGCAGTTAAAATTTATTTTCTAATATCCTTTACTAAAAATAACTACAGGTCCCTAGAAAAAGGACATCTATGCTGATAACTTATCAATATTCAGATGTGAACTTATAAATAAACAGGAAACCCCCTCATTACTGTTGCTTATGAATAGGGTCAGAATATCTTGGTCATAGAAAACACCTGAGCTCTCAAAGACTCTCACTTTGGGAACATTATATGACCAGGATCTATGATCTCATGCTTACTGAAGCATGAAGCTGTAGAAGAAGAAGCTGCCCTGCCAGGCTGGAGCAGCTCTAGTTCAATGCGAATCATGACCCCTCACCTGGTGACTCAGCTCTTCGTAGCGAGCATTGAAGGCCAACAGCTTCTCGCTGATTATCTCATCCAGAATCCCTCCATCAATAAGCGTCTGGCCAAGCTCCCGGATCTGTGTTCTGTTATCCCCCGGGTGTCGTAAAACAGACTCCAGAGACTGGGGAAGAAAAACACACCAATATTCAACAAACAGTTTTTATATCAAAACAGAGTAGAAAATCACAAAGGGGAACTGTGATTAAAATGACATTTTTACACTTCAGGGTAAGAATACAACAGTACACTATGATCTAGCATGAACATAGTCTAAATCATAAATAAAAAATAATATTTTAGCACACAGTTACCAACAGATATCATTTCTAAGCATTCATTAACCAAACGTTGTTGATTCCTGGTCAGAAAAGCAAAAACCTAAGCCTATTCTGAAAGCACAATTTCCAAAGGAGGACTGCACCTTAGACTGGACACCAGAACCCAGTTACAATATAATTGAGACCAATTAATCTACACATCATGCCTGGGTAAACTGATCCGACACACAAGAGCCCATATGACCGAACAGAACATGCAAACGCCACACAGAATGATCCCTCCTGTCAATGATTGAAACTCCTCAGAAATGTGAGGCAGCTAGCCACAACCCAGCCCATAAATGTCCTTTATCAAACTGAAGTATACTGTACTCCTGTTCCTATACTCCAGACCTTCATGATTAATGTGTCTCACCTCCAGGGCCTCGTTGACAGCCTCGGTATTATCAGGCATGTTGTCTGTGCTCTGCACACGCTCTTCCAGACAGTTCAGCCAGTTTGTCTCCATTTCTAAATACTGCAGCAGCTCCATCCAACATGACCAAACTTCCTGCAACCCAAATAAACATATACAGCTTATACATGGGACACACGACATCAACCTCTACACAGGACAACAAACAATTTTTGGTCATTTCAGGACCTTCACTGCTCTTCACTTATTTATATCATATGAAAGTATGAAAGTTGATCATTTGCACCTCCTTCTTTCAAACAATCCAAAAACCCATTATTACAAACAGGATTCAGGCTCTGAAGCACTTTGTTATACTTTTTACAAAATAAGGTTTGCATTTCATTACTGAATATTCCACCTGAATATGGTTCCATGAGACTGTTGCTTTCAAATCAATAAACTTCACTCACAATTCAGCGATGATACTCAAAACAAAAGACAGTGCTTCTGAACTTTTTCTAAAAGATACTTTTAGTTTCGAGTTTGCAGCTGAATATTCTCCTGTTTCTGCAATAAAAATGCAAAACTATAATAGAGCCAGCGCAGGACAATAATCCCTGAACTACTACTACACTAAGTGTCTGTATGGGGTTTCACATGTATACTGTACATACAGTGCCTTGCGAAAGTATTCGGCCCCCTTGAACTTTTCAACCTTTTGCCACATTTCAGGCTTCAAACATAAAGATATACATTTTTTATTTTATGTGAAGAATCACCAACAAGTGGGACACAATTGTGAAGTGGAACGAAATCTATTGGATTTTTGAAACTTTTTTAACTAATAAAAAAATGAAAAGTGGGGCGTGCAAAATTATTCGACCCCTTTACTTTCAGTGCAGCAAACTCACTCCAGAAGTTCAGCGAGGATCTCTGAATGATCCAATGTTGTCCTAAATGACTGATGGTGATAAATAGAATCCACCTGTGTGTAATCAAGTCTCTGTATAAATGCACCTGTTCTGTGATAGTCTCAAGGTACTGTTGAAAGCGCAGAGAGCATCATGAAGACCAAGGAACACACCAGGCAGGTCCGTAATACTGTTGTGGAGAAGTTTAAAGCCGGATTTGGATACAAAAAGATTTCCCAAGCTTCAAACATCCCAAGGAGCACTGTGCAAGCGATCATCTTGAAATGGAAGGAGTATCAGACCACTGCAAATCTACCAAGACCTGGCCGTCCCTCTAAACTTTCAGCTCAGACAAGGAGAAGACTGATCAGAGATGCAGCCAAGAGGCCCATGATCACTCTGGATGAACTGCAGAGAACTACAGCTGAGGTGGGAGAGTCTGTCCATAGGACAACAATCAGTCTTACACTGCACAAATCTGGCCTTTATGGAAGAGTGGCAAGAAGAAAGCCATTTCTCAAAGATATCCATAAAAAGTCTCGTCTAAAGTTTGCCACAAGCCACCTGGGAGACACCCCAAACATGTGGAAGAAGGTGCTCTGGTCAGATGAAACCAAAATCGAACTTTTTGGCCACAATGCAAAACGATATGTTTGGCGTAAAAGCAACACAGCTCATCACCCTCAACACACCATCCCCACTGTCAAACATGGTGGTGGCAGCATCATGGTTTGGGCCTGCTTTTCTTCAGCAGGGACAGGGAAGATGGTTAAAATTGAGGGGAAGATGGATGCAGCCAAATACAGGACCATTCTGGATGAAAACCTGTTGGAGTCTGCAAAAGACCTGAAACTGGGACGGAGATTTATCTTCCAACAAGACAATGATCCCAAACATACAGCAAAATCTACAAAGGAATGGTTCACAAATAAACGTATCCAGGTGTTTGAATGGCCAAGTCAAAGTCCAGACCTGAATCCAATCGAGAATCTGTGGAAAGAGCTGAAAACTGCTGTTCACAAACGCTCTCCATCCAACCTCACTGAGCTCGAGCTGTTTTGCAAGGAAGAATGGGCAAGAATTTCAGTCTCTCGATGTGCAAAACTGATAGAGACATACCCCAAGCGACTTGCAGCTGTAATCGCAGCAAAAGGTGGCTCTACAAAGTATTAACGCAAGGGGGCCGAATAATTTTGCACGCCCCACTTTTCATTTTTTTATTAGTTAAAAAAGTTTCAAAAATCCAATAGATTTCGTTCCACTTCACAATTGTGTCCCACTTGTTGGTGATTCTTCACATAAAATAAAAAATTTATATCTTTATGTTTGAAGCCTGAAATGTGGCAAAAGGTTGAAAAGTTCAAGGGGGCCGAATACTTTCGCAAGGCACTGTAGTACTAAACTATGTCTACAATAAGGCCCACAAAACAAATATAAAGTTCTCAGTCAGTTTTGTAGGCCTAAATATTATCGTGCTTAGCAAAGATACACATGGAGTGCAAATTTGTCCTTTATTAACAATGGCGCTTTGTACCTCCAAGGTGTGACACTTGCTCCGAAAACGCTCACACAGCTTCTGGTAATTCTTCAAAACACCACTGAGGTCTGATGACAGGTCCTGGCCACCAGGGGGAGATTTTGCTACCAGCATGTTGATATTATCTTTCAGGATCTTCACTCGCACCTCTTTCTGCAACACATCCTCTTTCGCTCTCTACAGGAACAAAAGGGATCAGTCAGCTCATCCCATCAACTTGCCTGTTCCTGAAGACCTCTTGATCTGTCCACTCCAATTTATGATAATGAAAATCACAAACATTCATAATTCAAGCTTACATCATATTTACGGTGACTCAACCTTTAAACCTCAAAGCAGAAGCCTGAGAAGGTAGACTCTTAACTTTAATACTGTAAAAAGGCTCCATCCTTTAGATGAGACATAAAACTGAGGTCCTGACTCTGTTCTCATTAAAAATCCAAGGGCGTTTCTTGAAAAGAGTAGGGGTGTCACCCCAGCGTCCTGGCCAAATTTCCCATTGGTCTTTACCAAACATGGCCTCCTAATAATGCCCATCTGTGAATTGGCTTCATCACTCTGTTCTCCTCCCCACTGATAGCTAAGGTGTGATGAGCATTCTGGTGCACTATGGCTGCCATAACATGAACCAGGTGGCTTTGAGTGGAACAGAAAAGCACTATATAAGTGTAAGCAATGATTATAATTATTATTAATTATTATCATCTCGATTCTCCGACCACCAACCACGGGATCCTCACCTTCATCTCTTCCAAAGCTCCTTCCAGTTCTTCAGGACTCTTGTATTCAAAGTCTCTCATCAAATACTCTTCATCCACTTGAGTCATCCACTCCTGCATCTCTGCCAAGTCTTTCCTCAAATTCACCGCCTTCTCCTGGTTCTCCGACACACGCTCCTGGTGGCTTAACATCTGAGGACAGAACCACCAGAAAGTCTCTCTTGAGAAATCAGCTTTAAAGGGACGTGTATTTCCAGTTCACCCACTCATGTCTTTTCCCTGGTGTTTAATATTTCACATAGTGTCCTTCTTACATAAACAATTCAGACAGCCACATTTTTTTATCTTGTTCTCTCAGCTGTAAAGTCAAATGATGGAGTTTTGACGTAAACACAAAAACGTGCTTCATTTCTGAATCACTGTTTCAAAAGGCAAAGACCTTGGACTTGCATAAAGTTGCTGAAAATCATAAAAATAATTGCCATTTGTTCTGAAAACACATCAGGACAATAAATACAAAAAAAATATTTTAAAATGATTTTGTATTTTGTACCCCTAAGATCAACAATAAACAATCAATCAGCTAAATGTCTGTCTTTTGCTCTGAAGTCGAAACCTGGTGATATGTACTTTTAGTATCTTATTATTCTACTGTTTTTTCTCCTACATGCCATCATGAAATGTAAAGCTTTTCCTGTGAACTACCACTAGTATGTTCCCACCTGCTTGCTGAGCTTTTCCCATCGAACAAAACACTCCTCCAGCTTGGGCTGCCCCCACCTGGCCAGACCTGGTACTGCATGCCCTTGAACGGCTTTCACTTCCCCTTCCATTGTTTTTAAGGCCATCTCCACATTGTCCATTTCATTCACAAACTCCTGTGAACACAGGTTTGATTTTGTTCAAGAAGGAATTACCACATGACAGTGACATACCAATGACAGTAATGCTGAAATGACTTGATAATGATGATGATGATTTAAATAAAGGATTTTTTAAGCACGTAATTGGAAATGTAAGTAATGACAAATGATGAGAAATGACAAATGACAAAATAAAACCAGTTCAGGCTGCTTAATAATTGCACAGACCACTCATGAGAGACCACTCTTTTTACCTTCAAGAGCAGTACACTCTCAGATTTTTAGACTAATTTAAATAAGAGCCTCCCATAGGTCCTATCATAAAATTTGAGTTAGGGAAATTTAATGTATGATACATGAAGAGAAAGTAGTACACTCGGCTCGTTCCATTACCGAACAGCAGACAAGCCGGGCTCTGTTTTATACTTCTATCTCACTTTAGTTTCTCACACGTGTGGCAACCTCTGCATATTATTTCACAATTTTTTGTTGAAAATTGTACGTAACCCATACTGAAACCATTCCAATATCCAAATTAGTTTATTATTTTAATTTGATGCGGTTTTTTTGGCTTAATTACTGAACAGTAAAGTGTACATTAAAAAATGTGTAGTATGAACACATTTGTCAAACGGTTTTTATGATTTCCTGCACAATTATGAAGCACATGGTAAAAAATATGTATATATGCTTTTTTCATTTCTCTCCAATATATAAAGGGGAAAAGATTCCTCTTAATCTACCTCACGGGCAAGCTAGATGCCGCTACATTCTCTCTCTTGCTCTCTACTCCACACACACACACCTGTTATTCATCAAAGGCCAGTAAACCCTGGTGAGACTAAAGCTCTGCTGTCCTCTGCTTCCTCACAGCTAGGGCAAATAAGGGACTGCTGCTGCAGTAAGGATGGCGATTCGCTGTATGTGTTCATACATGGCTAACAAAGGCTGAGTTCCAACTTATCTTAAATTCCGAACAAGACTTGTGTAATGCAACCTTCACACAACGTGGGGAGTGGGTGTATGGGTATGTTGATTGCCTGCAAAGATAGGTAACTTATGCAATATGTGCCTGTAAAGAAAACAGTCAGTACTATCGAAAAATCTTAAGTGGCAAACCATTCAACACAAGTGCAATCTCAGATCCTTTTTAGCACTTGCCTGAAAATAAAAGTCATGCCATTCGTTTTGTTTACCTCTTTAGGTTTCTCATTAAGCAGAAATAATTACATACTACATAATTTACTAAAGGGGTAAAGGTCATTTCAAAAGAATTTGGAAACAATGCATCTGCAGAATAACTCATCTGAATGGCTAGCCCAATGGAAGGCCGTGTTCCTAATGTAGGGAAAAGACGTTTGCACATTCAGAGCGTTGTTTTTTCCTCCAGCCACGCAAGGACTGTACGCATACTAGCTCAGCATGCAAGCGGACCAGTTCTCACACTGACCGTGCACCGATTTAGCTCTTCCTGAAGCTTCTCTGCGTCTCCGAGGGCAGCACTCTCTCTGACTATAAAACTCTCAGCGCCATCCATCCACTTCTCAACCTGAGCAGAGTTCTCCTGGGGAGTGAAAAACAACATTAACCCAGAACCCTTTCGATTTCTGGCTACAGCACTCCTCTTTCATCTCCCGACCCTAATTATTTCTAAAAAAATACTGTTGCCACAAACTAGATTTGCCAAAAAACATTTAAATATGTCCTGATGACTTTAATGAAAAAGACATCACGAATCCCAGAGGCAATGCAAAAACACCGCAAGCATGAAAGTGTCATGTGGCAGTGAGTCTGTTACTGACACAATCTTATTTCATTCCAGAAACTGTTTTTGTACATCCTGCTAATATCTGTACTAAAACTGAGAAACAGTGAAAAACCAAGCACAAGCTATCAGCCAATGAGAGTTTGCCAAACAATGTAGTACAGTACATATTTACTGTAGGTTTACTGTACAGTACAGTTAGTGAACTTTGTAATCTCTCTCCCACTTCTCTGTGTGAGCTGTGATCTCACCTATTTTGCTTATTAATAATCCTGAGAGCCACAGCCTATCCCATCCTGGCAGATGTACAGTAGCTCCTTCCATCAGCCTCCCACTGCTGCCAAGTTGGAGGAGTGAAGGCAGACGGTGGTCAATATATGCAAACTCCAACCGAATGTATTGGTGCGCTGCCAAATTTGGCTCTCTAACTATAAAGTAATAAAAACAATCTTCATTCTCTACAAAATGTATTTTCGGATTATATACTCTGGTAAAAATATCAGTAATATAATTTTTGATACCTCCCAATTAAGCCCTCGAATTTTGATTATATGTAAGGAATAGCACTTCAGGGAATGCATCCTCATTTAACCCAATTAAATCTAAGCTCTAACTGCCTCTATTAGCACTGATTTGACACAGTACTCCTTCTGCTGGAAAGCAGCCCCAGCCCTTAGCGAGGTATTGCTGTACTGAAGTGTAGTAGGACTGAGAAAAAGGCTCCTACAAATAACTCCAACAACTACCCAAAGCAATGTTACTGCATATAATTTAATGTGTATCTAAGAACTGAGCAATAATCTATTTCCACACTGACTGTCGACTTGGTTAACTGAGGTTTGTAGCTCATCTAGAGTACTAATTACAAGATAAGCACGAAAGAGCCCCTGCTGCCCCCCTACATATACAAACCCTTTCCTGTACAGTATATTATTAAAATGGTAGTGTTATATTTTGCTATACCATTGTCTTTACATCCTGCAATGCTGCAAATTTGCATTAAAGTGCACTTTAACTTCTTGATAAATCTAATATTCTTTAATTGATACATAAAGTGTTCATACACCATAATGGATGCTCTGTACTACTCAAATACGTATAAGGTTATATAGCTATCATCCAGGTGGATGCTGTACATTGGTGGTGGAGGGGAGTCCCCATTACCTGTAAAGCGCTTTGAGTGGAGTGTCCAGAAAAGCGCTATATAAGTGTAAGCAATAATAATTATTATTATTATTATTATTATTATTATTATTATAATTAAAAGCACAGCTTGTTACGCCCCGACGAGCTCCAGCTCCACCAATTACCAATGCGCATTCCACACATGCTAGAGACTCATCCCCAAGGAGATCAGGCTGGGCCTATCAGGCCAATTAGGGAACCTTGCACAGTATTCTCAGACATTGAGTTACCAACCCCGCTTTGAGTTTATCTCAGTTTCAGGTTCTCAGAAGCATTTCTCAGTCTTTCTTAATCCTCAGTTTCCAGTTCCTCTTTCATTGCCACTAATCATCTCTTCATCACCTCAGACCTCAGCCTCTGCCTCTGCTCTGCCTGCTTCAGCTGCGCAGCTACTGCCTCAGCTGTTTCCTCAGTCTCAGCTCTGTTTGTCATCTTCAGCACTGTCATCAAATAAATTATCTCGATTGCCACATATCTTGGCTCATTGACTCTAAATTTCGCCGAGCCCGTTTCAACACCTTGTCAGGCCCAGCGTAACACAGCTATCATAGGATGTTCAGAATCATCTCTACAACCCCTCTACAACCCCCCAGCTACAGTGTGGGAGATCTTTGCTTCATTGAGAAGAGGTGAATAAAGCGTAAGTGTTACATTGAACTCCCTCAGTGTCTTCACGATGTCCTGCAGCGCTCGGGTCTCCTCGCCGGCTCTGGAGCAGAGCTGCTCCCACCTCTCGTGCAGGCTCTCACACTTCACTGGGCCCCCGGGAGCCTGCTGCAGCCTCTCAACTGTGGGCCGCTGGCCCCTCAGTTCTGCAGACAAAGTCTGGAGGAAAGCAAACAAACACTGCCATTATTCACGGGGTTGGGCCAAGATGTTGGGTGTTTTACTTTTTTTGTTTTTTACACATAAAAGCATTTTAATGCTGTTGAAGGAATTGATCAGAATTACAGATGTCTTCCAAAATAAATGAAAACCTGAAAATAAAAAGGAAACAGCAGAAAATTCAGACTATTGAAATAAATACCTATTCATGATTACTCTTTCACATTTTCACTATTTTTGTCATGTTATGTCCTTTTATACTTGCAAAATTGGATGTGTGAACTGAAGTCCACAGTGAACTGGAGGATTACATCACATCATCCTCTTAAGGAGTTCAACTTAATGGCTTTCTGAGCACCATGGCTCAGTGGTTAACGTTGCTGTTCTGCGGCACCGGACCCCTGGGTTCAGTTCCTGGGCTGCTATTTCTGTGGAGTTTGTATGTTCTCCCCGTGTTCATGTGGGTTTCCTCCAGGTGCTCAGGTTTCTTTTCATAGTCCAAAGACACATTGGTAGGTGGCTTCTAGGAAAACTATCCTTAGGTTTGAGTGTACAGTATATGAGTTTGTGTCTGTGTGTGCCCTGTAATAGACTGATGTCCCTTCCATGACTTATCCCTCTGTAATGCCATTGCTTGCTAGGACAGGCTCTGGCTTCCCCGTGACCTTGAATGGGATGAAATGGTTAGAAAATTGATGTATAAAGTTGTTCTTGAGTGTAGATGAACTTACAGCAGTTCTTCTGTGTCTCATAAGAGTTCAACAGTGGATTCCTCACCCTGGTTCTGTGGCGCCCAGGTTTCTGCTGCTTTTTGTTCCAGTTAAGCTGTTATGTCTTTAATTGACTCCTTTTGGCTTCTGTTTGCTTTCTACATGCCGGCTTTCGTTTCAAAATTACCCAACTTTAAGTGTTTTGTCCCAATGTCAGAATGTAGACTTTGTATCCAAGCAACATATTTATTGAGAGTTTGCTCCCTTATTGCATTTAAACTGATCATCTTAATAAATGATCCAATTAAGATGAGCAGACAGGTGGGTATAACAATACAGTATGTCCAAAATATGACAAACATTTTTGTTCTGCAGAGGTCCAGTCGGTACAACACAGGCAACACAGTGCAATGAGGGGAGCGTAGAAAGTGGTATTATCCACATGAATCCCATGTAAATTGCTAAAATCTGAAAACTAAACTAAAATTAGCCTAGGTTCCCTACAACCTAGGTGGGAAACTAAATAGCTGTAATATATCAGGCTGTCACTGTAAAGACCAACAGACTGCTCAAGCAAGACTGAGCTACACTAAATGTCTCTGACGAGTATTTTAGGTTGACAGTATAGCTTTAAGAGCTGCAGGCAAAGGTGAATCTGCATGCAGAAGCCAAAGGGGTGGGTAACAAGCCTAGCTGGGACCTGAGCCCAGAATGTGAGCTACGTCTTTTGGCTCTACTCTTGATCAGTCTTTTCTGATAATCAGCTGCACGGCTGACCTACATTTCCAAACAAAAGCATGCCTTCTCTGTCACGGCTTCTCCATTCACACCTGATATCAGCTGAATGTGATACATTAGGGGGTGTAAGAATACAGCCGTTGTGATGGCTCAGAGCAACATGCCGAGGCACACTGCTGGCAAGATCATGTGAAACGCTCTACTGCCATCAGCTACATGCCCAGCAAATGAACAAGGAAGCAGCTGATGAAACTATCGCTGTGCAAACAGCTGAGGAAGAATGACCAAACAAACCCCAAACTTATCATTATCTAACAGGTGAGAAGACTACAAATAACTGAGATGCATTTTTATTTAAACAGGATTGGTTAGTACAAAGTACAAAGGCATTAAAGCAGAACACAGAAATATACAAAAATAATATTCAGAGAAACTAAAGAAACAAAGTTTTCATTTTTCCTCAACACTTGCCTCTACATTTTTCAAGGCGTCCTCAGCGGTTTCTGCATTCACCACCTCCCTCCGGGATGTGCTGAGCTTAGTCTCAGCCTCATCTAGCAGGTCTGATAGGCTCTTCATGGCATCCTGATGCTCCCGGGAGAGGAGGCTATTCAGAGCTTTAAACAAATACAGAAAAGCACAAATCAGCTGTCGAAAAAAACAAGGGTGGCAGAGGCTTGATACATACACAATATTCAATATTCATACAGCCGTGGGAACCACCACCATCATTATGTAATATAAAAACATCTCTTTCCTTAATATTAACAATTTTAAAGAAGTATGCAAAATCCCAAGAAGAACTCAGCCTACCAGCGCAGGCCTAAAGGGATGCGTTTTATGACTTACAGGTTGAATGGAATCATCGACAGAAGAAGGGGCTCGCCAATTTTAATCATTGAGTTATTTCATACAAATCACCAGATCACATCATTAAGGATACCAGTCAATCAGCTAAGAAGACTTCCATAAAATCATACTAAAATCATAAGACCACAGATTCCTAATGCACTTTCTTATACAAATGTTCTCCAATCAGGCTAATACAGCTACATCTATCAACTTCTTGAACATCCAAAATTCACAATTCAGCAAGGATATCGGAGGAGTGCTTCAGTACTACAATGAAACACTAGAGGGCAAAGCAGCTGCTCTGCAATGGCTTTTGTGCACACAGGAATAAGGGATTTTGTAATTTAAGAAAACTCAAAGCAGTCCAGATCCTCCTTTAATACATGAATACAATAAAAGGTAAATGGAAATTTTAGGAGTACAACAAACAAAACAATATATGTAGTACATTTATGTATTTATGTTAAAAGACAGCCAAAAAGGACTTTAAGTTTTAGCCTCTTAAACACACTAATACTACTTTGAAGTTCAACATTAAACTTAAAAGGTAAAACAGGACTAAACCAGAAATTAATACCTAAAAGTATATAAAGTACTGTATATATATTTTCCTTTTTTCCTACTTTAATAATAACTTGAAGAGTCCAGTGATAAAATCCCAAGTCCAGACAGAAAAGATAAAGCTCTCTCAGTAACACCAGTGTCTCTAGGAATGCATTTGAATGCTACTAGAATTAAGAAACATTCTCCTTTTACCGTGTTCCTATAGAGTAAAATACCTCAACATGATATTATGTGATATTATGTTTAAGCTTTTTATTCAAGAATACATGCTTCTCACTAACAGAAAGAAGCCAAAGGTGCAAACTTAGCATGAAGCAACATATCTGAAGAAATAGAATTATTTTGTGAATGTTAGCACGGCATTTTACTGGAGAAAAGGGAAGGCAAATTTGTCAGCTGACACAAAAACTGTAATAAATGACTACTTACAGTGCACAAAAATGTTCATAAATTGGGAAAAAAAAGAATTGTCATCCCCTTTTCTTAACTGAAATATGCTGCCCTAATAAAAAATACTCCATCTAATACTTAAACAGCTGGTGGGCCACAGAAAACAGTAATTAAATGATTCTATAATTTTGCTAACAAACAGGCCAATACTGCTGAATTCAACAGTTAACCACTGGCAGCATTCCCCCTGCTGAACACAGATCTAATACCCTCAAGACAGCTTTTCTGAGATTAAATCCAAGGTTACTTAACAGCAAAAGAGGAAAAACAAAAATTGGAATGCTTCCAAGGACTGTTACATGACATGTCTCCCCCAATAAAAAGAAATAAGAGCACACAAATGTCAACACAATGCAGACACAGGACATAGCAGCTGAATGAACTGGGAATCATTAATCAATCAATAACAATGACATCTGCAAATTATTTCTTGTAAGCACACATTGTCAAAGTTCTATTTTTGATTCAGATCATTTACTGGACTGCCAAGTGAAGTGGTTTAATATCCTCTTAAAAAGTTTCAGACTAGATCAAAAATATGATTAGAGCAATGAGTAACATTTGTATGAAAGAGGTGTGGTTTTTACTGGAGATGTGCCAACGACCCAGCTTTATAATGTTATAAAAAAAACCTCCAGGGAAAGAGCGCATGTATTTTCCTTATAAGGCTAAAAAACATGATCTTTTCAGATTTAGACTCATAAATTCCATTACAGAAAGTGCAATCTTTTTTTCACAAGTAAAAGTGCCAAACATTTTTACATCTTTATTGGATCTTTAATCCATCTGGCCAGTCCCACAGAGACTAAATTTGTGTGGTATTTGAGATTGTTGTCCTCTCCGATTGTTGTTCTCCCATCTGAGACTTCTGTGGTTCCATAAAGGTGATCATTGGGTTCCTGATCACTTCTCTGACCAAGTTCCTTCTTGGCTGTTTGCTCAGTTTGAGAGGACAACCATCTCTGGGAAGAGCCTGGGTGCTTCTGTATTCTTTCCATTTCTTAATGATGGACCTGACAGTGAGCCTGAGAAGTTTCAACACGATAGATGCGTAGATATGTATTTATACCCCTTCTCAGATCTATGTCCCCTCAATATTCTAGTTGTACAGATAAATCCCTGGTCTTCATGGTACAGTTTCTGTACCAATCACTTGAAATCATGTCAACCAATTTAACTGACCACAGCTGGACACAACTCAAATTTTAAAGTGATCTCACAAGGAAATTAGATGGACTTGGGCTCAGACTGAAATATCATAGCAAAGGGGGTAAATACTTCATCAGTATATCAGATCAAGGCATTTCAGTGTTTGCTTTTCAATATTAAGTAAAAACATTCGAGAATGTGCATTCCACTTCGACATCATAAAGTAAGCTGTACTGATCAATGACAAAAAAATCCCATCTAAAAATATTTTTGAATTTGCTTAATAAATTATAAAAAAAATCCAAAGTGAAAAATTTCCAAAGGCGCTGTGTAAGGTATCAATGGTTAAGTCACATCCTTCGGGCAAAACATTTCTGAAGGCAAGCATCAATACGAATAGTAATCTTCAATAATTAAGAGGACCTTACAGATGAGATGAACAAAATGAAGGCTACTTTCAGTGAGTACCTTTTTTCACTGTAATATCTGAGCACTATTATGGCATTCGGAGCCTCCCCCTCCAGTGGCCTCCTGATGTTATGATGTTGGACTGTGCATGTGGTATATCATGGCAGTCCTGCATGCTTGCTCCCTACCTGTGCTGAAGTCCTGCTGTCTGGCCCGCAGGTCCCTCAGCACTGCGCTGTAGTGTGCAGGGAGAGCTCTGAAGTCATCCTGGATGAAACCTGGAGATGAGGGCTCTTTACCCAGAGCTGCCGCCACGCTGGCCAAGTGCTCTAACTGCGGGCTCAGTCCTGCCAGCTGTGAGAGTTCGACCTAAGGCAACAAGCAACAGACACTTCTAATACTTCCCACCTTTAAAATATCTTTTTCTAGCTCCTAAAACAACAATTAATTTAGTTTCTTTCCTAAGTACTAATTAAACAATCTAACTGTATACACTTACAATACGGGACCTTTAATCATTCAAACCAGCGATATGTGATGATGGACATGTCCAGTATAAAACATTTGTGAATTTATAAAACAGTATTTCAATATCTAACATCATTGTTCTGACAATATTATCACTTACTAGTTATATTTACTGTCTACCTCTTCAATCTCTAAAATTCCAACATCATGGACTTTACTTGCAAAATACAGTTCTTCAAATGAAAAAACAAGTGAATTTGTGGAGCAGGCTAAACAAAGAAAAGTATTTCAAGAGCACACTGACCTCGCAGGCTGTTTTCAATGTTTGCAGGGTCTTCTCTTCATCACTCACAGCAGGAGTGCCCCTCAGCCATTCTTCACTGACTGTCAGAGCCTGCTCCAGCTCCCCCAGCTCTTTGTAAAAGGATGAAATCTTTTCTTGGTGTTCCACCTTCTGTTTCAACTGCTCCAACTGTCTGCTGCCATCCTCCCATTCTGACGAAACCTTATCAAGACTGTTTCTCACCTCCTCCACCGACAGGCCCTCTGTACAAAGCAGACCAGGTGGTCAGTGGTAGAGGCCACAATTACATCTCCTACAGCCAGACATAAACAATCACACTCTATGTTCATTCAGAACATTATTTTCCCTTAAATAAAGTAACAAATCAAGTCAAAATGCACTGACCTTTGATTAATATTATAGAGCTATTATTGTTCATTGTGTTTAGTTTGTTTTTCCAATCAAGTATCACTAAGCTTTCTTTGTGTCACCTACAAAATTAGCGGTAATAAAAGCTTGAAGCCCAAAGTTTTTTTTACTTAAATTATATGCAGTCTAGCTATGTTAATGTGCTATATACAGTGCCATCTACGTTTATCAATACTTCAAATGAAAGAGGAAAAAAAAACAGTGCAATCCCTGCTGGAGGAGGATTTATAAAATATGAACTACAGGAGCATAAATACAATGAAATGCATTTAATTATTAAATATATGACTTTGCTCTGTGCTGTTCTAGTTACAATATCAGTTACAATATACAAGTATTGACAAGTACTGTAAATGCAAAAACATTATTCTCTCCATAAATCATTCTACAATACAATGTTTTTGTTACCATTTCATTGTTGGACAGCATTATATTAACATACATTTTGCAAAAAACAGCTTATTTCTAAAGAATACTTTAATTTTTATGCAAAACAAATCAATCAAAAATGTATTTGAGGACACTGCACCTGTAACAAACAACACACAGCTTACAATGACTTTCACTAGCTGAGCCACTCAGAATTTCCAATTGCAATTTTACTATTTACTTCACAAACATAAATCCCATAGTTCATACGTGTTTGTACAGCTATGAAACTTAGTACTCCTCAACATACATTTCTCTCTCCTCTGTAAGAAAAATGTGGGCCCGTAGTGGAAAATAAAAAATACACAGAACAATATTTCATATTTTATATGCACAGAGATGTCTCTACACACAACAGAAAAACAAAGAACTGTTCTGGCAACAGTGCCATATTGAACTAAACAGCACACAGCACACTCGTATGTGAGGGTGGCAGATGTACTGGACCTCAATCAGGCACCAAATACAAAACCTAGATCAGAAATAGACACTGGTACTTAATCGGCAGTACTTATAACTTCTATTAAAACATACTTCCCACATATAATCTTTCTAACTCTATTTAAATTATTACAAAGCACTTTACAGTACATTAAAAAAGGCAGACAGCATCAAAGTTTTCACTGAAATCCAAATTCCAACAAAATCCTGCTTTGGTCCTACAGCACACTTCACATGACTTCTCTGTGTATCAGGGTTAGAAAGTAATGTCTAAAGGACTCAATCCCTTGGACTTCCTTGCCCACTGCTAACATCTCAAATAAGATCCACTTTGCATCCCTTTATCTTGTCTCATCATTCTGAAGATGTCGCACTAGTGAAATATTACAACAATTGTAGCAAGCCTTCCTGTTTGCTCACACTGCCTTTTTGAGGGCAGTCATCACAAGTGATACATTACTTGGGGAACACAGATGACTTGTGGAAAAAAAGCATGATCTATATGGCACTCACATTTCTCAGTTATTTCCAGTTTCTCAGCTTGTGTAACGTTCGAAAGAGAATTTAAGCAGATGCTGGACTGCAGATTGATAAGACGGAGCATATAATGGCAAGTTGGCTTGTTCTTCCCTGGACAGCGGTCCTACCTTTCTCCATTTGCTCAAGCATGTCCTGCCCAGACTGCAGCACCTCCTGCACCTTCAGCTGCTTTTGTGGCTGTTCAGCTTCCAGAGACTACAAAGGAAGAGCACCATTCACTGACCGAACCACCTTTCAAAATGGGGAGATTTCTCACTTTCTAAACAATAGTATATTCACAGTGATGATAGCAAATCTCATTAAACATCAAAAAGTTATCACTATGCCCACTGCACTTGGATTATGACAGTAACATCGTTACTCCTTTACCTTCAGTTTTTCTTTAATGCCAGAAGTGTCCATCATCTTCTCGTAGTCTTTGAAACTGAAGTCTTGAATGGAAGCTTTCCATTTTGCAATCCAATTCAGAATCTCCACAAATTCACCATCAATCCTGGATAAAAACATTGTCTGGTTTATGATATTACTGTAAAACAACAATTAAATTAAAATACCTGCATCTCAAAAGACATACATGGCTGCATTACGATATGCAGAATTACATATTCACCTGTTATAAAAACACTGGTCCCGAACAACTTGTTTAAGCAACAGGCATGCCGTGGTATTAAAAATCTTTAAAGCCCTGAACTTCTGGAAATGGGAAAATAGAGCAAATGGCAGAAAGATAGGAGTGTGATTTGGCACTTAAGAGTTTGGAAGATTGGTAACTTGGAAGATTTCTACTAGCACTGAAGTTTCCTTACAGCATCTTCGCTTCCACATCCACATGCCGTTTCTTGGGAGGAGGAGGAGGCGGAAGCTCTTGCTTGGATTGTTTCACTGACACTTCTTCTGTCAGGGTGACCGTCTCTATGACAACCTTCTCCTGAACCTGGGACATTCCTGACTTTGACACCGACTCAGTCACCTTGCAAAAAAAAATAACAGCTTTAAAACAAGGCAACTAAATGTAATGTACAAGACACGAGATATTAGCAACATAACTTTAGTAGTTACAGTAACTAAAAAATTATGTCAAGCTGAATACACTTAGTAGTACAGTATTTCTGTCTTCAGCAAAGATACATTATATAAGTACTCAGTTTGAACATTAATAATACCACCCTCTACTACAGTATCCCTCACCATAAGGTGTTTGAAAAAAACCTTACAGATTAAAAACAATAAAATCACTTCAGGCCCACTACTGATTTATGGTCTAACAATCAGAGTACTACAAGATAGCATAAGGAAGAAATCATCCAAGAAAGCTACGCATAAGGAATGTGTTGCCATCAAATATTCAAGCATTCTCTGGCCTTCACGCTTAAAAAAATAAATGGAAAATAATGACCACACCAGGGACACAAAGGTGCAAATCCAATCGAAAGTGGGCACCTGATTGGAGCAGTCTTCCAGTTTCTGAACAAGGTTGTCCCATCTTTGCGTCAGCTCCTCCACATCACTGTCAATCTTGCGGGAGGCTTCTGGGCTGCCGATCAGCTGGATGACATCCTGCCCTGCGTCACTGAGGTGGTCCAGTGTCTGTCGCTTCATCTCCATGTCTTCCTTCAAGATCTAAAAGTCAAACCACATTCCAAGCATACTGCAGACAAACCTGGAGAGCATCCATTTGGGCATGAAACTATAAAATAGATTGGCTTTGTTTGGATAAGAATGAAGACTAAGATAAAATGCACAGGGAGAGATCTTATCAGTTGGTTTTCTGTGCTGTAAAAGGACAGGGTGCTTAGTTAAGAAATGTTACAGGGAACTGTGGTGACTAGAGAGAGTTATTTTAAATAACTTTAAAAATACATGTGGTAAATGGGTGGAATATTAAGATGATCAATTATAAATCAGAAATGCTCAACATTCCCCATAAAAAGTACCACTTATGTAAGCTATGTGCACTTTTAAGGCGAGCATCATGTAGCACTGAGAATGAAAAGCACTTACTGCTAATCTCCGAACATTCATGTTAATTTCATTAGGGTCCTTAAAGTTGCAGGTTTGAACTTGATTCAAAGCTTCTTCTTTCTCAGTCAGCCAAGCTTTGAACAAACACTGAAAAAAGCACATTTATTGTCACTTTTAAGAGTGTATATACAGTATTAATTAAAGAAAAAAGTACAAAGTATCTATATTTTATCACCAGGAAGCTCTTATATAAAACTTGAGTTTAGAATTTTTCATACCTGTATGTCTTTTACAAAATTTTAACACTGGTTTCATAAGGCCCAATAAACATTTTTTGTGTGCCTGATCCAAACTAACTAGAAAATTAAATCCTAGATTTTGCCTGTGAAACCACCTTTACAAGTTCAGAAAATAAGGGCCATGTAAAAACAACTCTCCGAACATTTATGTTTTAAATTTCGCAAACAAACCGCACTTCTCAATGAGACCAGGAAGAACCTGATGGTTCACACAATCGCTGAAAAGCAGTCATCAAGAAACCAAGATGACAAAATGACCTAAACCAAGGTAAAGACTGGTTTCCCCTTTAGCTCCTTTAATTACCTGTCTTCACAGCCACTCTGCCTGTAAACATTAAGACCAATTACCTGGAAGCACTATGTACTGTAAATAAAAAAATGCGGGTCACACAGACAACCCGGCTACGCTGAAGGGCTATTACACAGAAAGGACTCACCTGGTCCTGCACCAGCTGCTGCCACACGGAGAAGATGTCCTGCAGTTTGTGCCACCTCTCCTCTGTCCAGCGGCAGACAGCTGCCCACCGCTCACCCAGTGACTGCAACAGCAAACTCATTAGATCAGTACTGGCACCTCCCAAGCCTAGGACACCTGCACCTACCCAACACACTACAGTGCATCACATCTTACAGATAAAATAATATAACCAAACTGGCACAAAAATTTCTATTAAAGAAACTAACCCGTTTTTTAAAAAATCACTTTTTTGTAATAATTTCTTAAATTAAAAAAATGTAATAACTAATACGTTAGGGTCTAAATATGTTTCCTCACACAATTCTACTAATTATTCTTGACTTATGATGATTTGACCTAAAATGTAGAATGTATACACCCTTCCACCCCTCTATTACACAATAATACAATGAGCCAGAGCCTAACCCACAAACAAAAGGCACAAGCCAGGACTACACCCTGGACAGCATGCCAGTCCATCACACTGCACAAACGCAATGCACAAGTGGATAATCTGGAGACACCAATTAAATTAATTAACATGCCTTCAGAACGAGGAAGGAAACCAACGTACCTGCATAAAGCCCACAGAATTATAGAACTCCACACAGAAGGCACCACAGGCTAGACAGGACCAAAGAGCTGCGAGACAGCAGCTCCAACAGCCATAACCAGCCACTGCTTCAGATGATGGACATGATTTTGCACTATTTTCTAGACCACTGAGTTTAGCCTGTAATGCTTACTTTAATATATTAAAAGCTTTCCCAGGAAATTACTCTAACAAAGTAACTTTCTATGGGGTTCTCAAAACACCTAATCTCCCGTTTTTTTATTTTATGGTTCACCCGCACACCTCACTATAGTGTGTTTCGTTTCTAATACACATTTACAGGCTGCTCTTTTACCTGCAGCTGGTCTTCCAGTGCTGCGGTGGCACACTCTCCACTGTTCTCATCCACAACCACCACCATGTGGGTCAAAGAGTTCACCTTCACCTGCTCCGTTTCCAGATCGTTCTGTAGTGCCTGCATCAAATACACATATTAACACCGCTTTCTGGAATCAAAGGAACAAGACTGTACATCTCACTGAAGTCACAATCTCTTTTGGAAGATGTGACTCAGCAGTTGATTTCTGGAAATCCTATTCCACAGGAACTCCAGACAAGAAAACCAGACTCCACAGAAAATAGGAAAAAGGAAATATTTTTACTTCCATACTGCTAAAATACATGTAATACAATGAAATATCGCACAAAGTACAAATGGTTAGAACATTTTTATTTTAACAACTAAAAGAAAAGAGCTACATCAATCCACAGTTCAAAGGTACAAAAAATCAAGACCAGGACTACATCCTCCATGTTCAGGTTCATTTTTAAAAAGGAATGGTGTTCCACTTTCTAGTGCCTCTTGGAATAATAGACCCTTGTACAGAAAAAAGGAGCTCTTGCTCCTCTACAGGACAAACAAAGAAAAGCTTCTGTTTCCTGACCACTGAACCATTCTCTGCAATCACCCTGAATACACAGTATAATGCTAACATGTACAGAGATGATGTAGAGCAATTAGTGGAGAAATAGATTTTCGAAACAATATTTTTTGTTTAACCAATTTAACAGTCACCTCCATGTGCTACTATCAAAACATAATTCAGTCCCTTTAATAGCTTAGTTTAAGTGGTTAAATCTAAAATGTTTAATCTAGACTTTGCACCTTCTTATGTTGCATCTCTGTTTTTCTATATATGTACATGTTTATGAGATGAATTTGTAAACATGTTGATTTCTTTTTATACATATATATACAGTGACCAGCTAACTAAAATATATGTCTGTGTTAACTATAGAATAGGGTATATATATTATATATTATATATTGAAAAAGTTTGAACAAAATCATATATATAATTAATTTAATTAATATTTGGTTCCAATATTTTGGAATTTTAATAAACACTAATTATTTGTCCAAAGAGTATATTACAACTGCATTTGGAGAGGTTAAAATTACATATTGTGTGTTGAAACTGCAAATCACTACCAAAAGACTACCATTATGATGTGAACTCGTTACAATACAAAATAATTGCCAAAAAGGTGAACTGACTGGGGTACTTTTACTGAAGTTCCGACTCTCCAAGACATTTCAGCAGGACAACCCTCAATTCCTTACTAACGATCAAAACCTCCAGTCCAGTCAGAATCTTGTGTATCCATCATTACACTTACTACTTTACTACCAGTGAGCTACTGAGCCATAGATGAAGTGGCTCAAACAAAATGTTATGATTTCCACCACCAAATCACTATGAATAAAGGATAAGGAATCCCAAGTCTTACTTTATGTTGCTCAATCTGCTTCTTATAGCCTTCCAAGTCTCCAGCCACGTCAGATTCCATCTTGCGAATTCGTCCTTCTGTTTGTGTCAACCAATCCGAAAGCTGCTGCAACTGCTGCTGCTGTAACTCCATCAAAACCTCGTGAAGCCTAGAGGAAGGAAAATGTTGCACACAAACATCAGTGTGATGTAAAGTTACAAGAGGACATCCCTCAGTGAGGCACTACGAACGTTAAGGCATTTCATCTGTGATGTCAGGGCCACTCAAACAGAAAAATAGAGTCTAAGTGACAAATTTTTTAAATTCATTTTCACATTTCCATTTATCTTCAATGTAAATAACCAAACTAGTATTTAGCCCCAAACCCTGAAAGGTGATATCATGGCACTGTGGTGCTGATGTGTAGTGACTTTTTAACAATTATCAGCCTAATTCTATACTTTAATTTGACTTAATTTTCAGAGAATTAGATAAATTGGGTTTCATAGGCTTCCCCAACTCTTTTTAAAAAGGATGAATACTTGCAAAAAGACGCACGCATCTGCAAAAAGATAAATAGCAGCGCTATAGAACACTGGAAAAAAGGCAAAAGCACTTATCATGAGGTACCAGTACTCAAAAGAAAAACAAGAGAAAAACTAATAAAATAAAATCAAGAACATTTTATTACTGTTATTTATTCAGAAAAGCCACAAATGAGAGGCCCATTGAACATATTTGGATCCAGTAGCCAACCAAACTATTTTAGTACTGAGAATAAAAATGTGATGGTATGCAAAATAAATAATGTGCAACATAGTTGACGCTTCTGTGAGAAATTCTCAATGAAACCTAGAAAATGATTAATGGACTTCCACTGTGTCATGGCTTACTTACCAGCTGTGTCAAAGCCTCCTCCAGGTGTCCTAGGCCTGTAAATAGCTTCCTAATTTCAGTTAATCAACATACACTATAAATTCATTTACATAAAACTGCAATGAGTAACTAGCATATTTGAAAAAGTCTAGTTACTTTCAACTGAAAATAACGCTTTGTCAGTGTGGGACATATTTCAAATGTCTTTATCCCAACCCATTGAGCACGGGCTTGACATCCTAAAAGCCGGGGAGCCCACCTGGCCTGCCGGTCCATGCTGGCCACTCGCAGACACTCCCACCGCGAGTTGAGGAGGCTCATCTGTTCGCGGATCTCATTCTCCTCCTCCTCGGTCAAGTTGCCCTGGGCGATGAGCTGGTTTCCAGCCTGCAGTACATTGCCCACGCTGCTCTGGTGCGAGGTCAGCTCCATCATGAAGGCCTGGCAGGACACACAGCAGGCATGAGCGCACACACACTACAAACCCAAACAACACAAAGCCAGTCCTCTATGCCTATCCTACAGACACCCAACGCTACATCACCTTAGAAGTCTGGATTTGCTACATGCATTAAAAAAGTGGTTCACTTTAAATATATTTATGTAACTCAATTCAATTTAGCAAGCTGATTGTAGGATTAAAGCTCAAGTATTGGTTTTGCTCTGTTGTTTCTATCCAGGTGGATGCTGCACATTGGTGGTGGTGGAGGGGAGTCCCCATTACCTGTAAAGCGCTTTGAGTGGAGTGTCCAGAAAAGCGCTAAATGAGAGTAAACTATTATTATTATTATTATTATTATTATTATTATTATTATTATTATTATTATTATAGATTTTTTTTGCTTAGTGGCACTTTGACAATCAAATTAACTATTAATGAAAATGTTAAATGTGATAGGAACCTTTAGGGAAGTATACAGTATATTTTAGGTTTTATACTGTAAAGCTTTCTGTTTAATAGATGTTTGAATTAAAACTTGTTACAACTGCATGCTAGCTGTAATTTCTTTATAATTTAAGGTAAAACAGGTGTATTTTACCTTAAATCTCCTCTAAGATTTCTTTCCCTTGAATATTATTTTAAGAAATTCTTCCTATACTTCATACCTCAATCTTGGTTAAAAGCTAACTGTTAACTGACAAAACATAATAATCACAATTATTTCTGTTGTATGTTCAAATATAGCTTATTATGCAATAACACAGTAAGTACCATCCATAAAACAGAAAATGTTTGCATGTCTGAAATCCTTTCCAGACACACTAAGAAGAAAAAAAGGTCCCGAGCTGATAAGTATTTCACTAATGTACCTTTCATCTTTCTAGTAATTTGTGAAATAAGTATCAATAAGTAATTATTTTATTAGCAATAAGCTTAAGGCCTGTCCTCCTGAAAAATGCTTTCAATTTTTTCTCATATCTGACAGCATAATTTTTTGGCATTTAATACCCTTCTACTGAAACACTGCTCTTTATGTCAATCGTCTCATAGAGGTTCTGTTCATTGCAGTCAGCAGATCTCCTCAGGGGTAGTTCAAACAAATAAGTACTTAACCTATTTAATCAAAACCTTTTACATCTAATTCCTTAAATTCCTAACATGTTGTAAGCTTCTTCTCTTGGGGTTAAAGGCAAGCATACGGCCTTCTGCAGCACTTGAAGTCTAAATTAAACTGGCTGTAATCCTCATCAAAACTCCTGCCCCATAAAACAGATATGCTCCTCCAGCGATGCTATAATAAACTAGTTTAGCTAATAAAGAAGGGATTAGGGAAAGGGAAAAGCTCAGCATATTATTTCAAAATGAAATAACAGTACTAGGAAAGGCCAAGACAAAATACACCTATACTGATCATAAACACTGAGACAGAAATGGTGCAAATGGTTTGAAGTGTATAACCTTGTTTTTGTAAATTGCTCGAAATAATTTACTTCTTCTTTGAAGAATGATCATCTGTCTATCATGTCCTGCCTTAATGCAATGCCAAATATTGTGGTTTATTAGGAACTCTCAATATATTGGATAATATATTTCTTAACTTAATACTGATACTGAAAAATTCTGATTTTTTAATGTCCTTAGTATAAAGATGAAATACATTAAATATGGCGAAAAAGGAACCATCAAGTCCTATAACTTGATTCCATATATCTGAAATAACCAAGTTCTTAAACTCACAGGAATTGGAGAGGTGATACAGCACAGGCAGTTCAAAAACATGAATCCACCCCAGCAGCTCATTCTTGCATACCTCATGGGTGTGGAACTGGCCCTTCACTTCCTCCACGTCGTCCGAGATATCATCCTGCATGTGGAGGGTGTCCTCTGCAGACAGCAGCCAGGTCAGCACCTCCTCCAGGGCGACCTGGTAGCTGTTGAGGTCCACCTCCATCTCGGTCACCGTGCTGGGGGTCTCTGCACGCGAGCTGGAGGTCTCCTCTTCCAGGGCGGGACTCTGCACGACAACACAGCAGCACTAGTTGACACCCGGAAGTGTTGAAGAGTTTGGGAACAAGGAAGCATGCATGTGGCATTCCTGTCTGTTTAGAAACTGTGCTTAATCAGGGAGAGTAGTGTCAGACAGAAGGCAAAAAAGAATGTGTTTCATGTGGTGAATGAATAATCCATTTACATCAGTAAAATATAATTTCAGTTTCACTTCAAGCAATTTTTAAAAACCAAGACTTACAAATGGATACTGGTATTTCATGTATTTAGTAAAAAAGAAACCACTAAGATGAGAGATTGTAATTCACAAAGTCACCCATATGAGTTACCTAACAGCATAATAAAAATAACATCTCAAGACCCAGACTCAAACTTGGTGTTTTCCAGTGAATGAACCTGACGGCTTGTAATTTACAAAAATTCCCTCGCAGTAACTTAAGGTAAACCTGTGCTTGCAAACTTTCTGGTTCATCTATAAGCCTGCAAAATGCCAAATTTAAAATTCTACATGGCTACATTTTTATGACCTTTCCCAAGGGGGAACAGGGATCAATAGGAATCTTGTGACAGTATATGGTTTGTGAAGATTTTTATCTCATGGTTAATACATTCAAAATGAATTCTGTACATTCATTCAGTATCATACAAATTTGAACATTCTGGACTAGGAAGTTTTAAAATCCTGGTGACAATGAAAGTGTACATCTACTATGCAGCCTTGTCACATAGTTTTGGATTTAGCCATTCCTTAGCTGTTTACAAAAATGGAAGAGTGCCAGGAAATGAAGCCACACCAGTCCAGAGAGCACCACCCAGCATGAGGCATGTGATTGGCATTTAAATTCTCAAAGCCGTGACCGCAGCCTCAGCTAACTGCCTTTCACGATAAGAGTAAAATAAATACTTATCTAACAGATCATTTCACATAACTCTGAGAATTTCTACATCCACCATGCATTTCACAAATCAAGAATGCCCTTTGCAGAAAGAACTTAAGAGAAGTGACATGGAAATATGAATTCACACCCTGTAAATACAGCAAAAAAGAAAACTCAAAAGTCAAGGGAATCTGACTAGCTCAGTACACACTTAGCTAATCTATTCCACAACCAGCTGCTTAATTCCAAATTGCTGCATTCATCCACAGCATGTTACAGCTGGGTGTGTAAAACCTCTGATTCAACATTAAGAAATATATTTTAAAGAATGATTCATTAATTGTTGAGAAGCCTGTTATACCTGCCAGAAGCCAGCAGTGAAGGCCTTGCTTTATTACATATGTAATAACATCACCAAGACATCAGATCCAGACTACAGGAATCCAACAGAGGAGATACCTTTCCTCTCTGGGTTTACATACTGCATGCTTATCTTATTGCATTAGCCAACACATACTACTTAATGACATCCAAAAGCCAGGCACAACTGCGGGCAGTCGTGACATAATGGAGAGCATTCCAGGGGGGACGGATCTACAAACTTAAGAACTTCTATGACTGTACTGCAAATAAACTCCAAGAGAAAAACATCTCATGTTGACTGCGGAAAAATAAAGCAGAAAATATTTTTATTCCTTTTGTATTGGATTGTAGTGCATAACTTACTGATGTGTCATTAAGGTATAGATATACATGCAGTTTAATGGGCCAAAAAACAATTTAAAACACACAAAATGGCAAATAGATTTTCTACACCAATTCAATTATCCTCTGTTCTTTCCAGAACTACTGTTTCTTCCAATTAAGGTAAGGGTCTCTGCTGAAAGTATCTCATGACATCGTCATTGTTAATAACAGCTCAATATCATAGAATTCATTTGGTATTAGTTTCTAATATAGAAGACAATTGTGGAATCCATATAATTAGTGAGTTTCCTTATTTTGCAAATGACACCAAGTAACTCAAAATAGAAAACTTTGGATTGACTACAATTTTATAGTTAATTAAAATAAAAATAATACATTTAAAGTCTTAGATTACTACTTAAAATTTTTTACTTGTGAAAAGTTTAGAGTTAAGAACCTATCCTGATCAACAAACCTTAAACGTTACAGCTTTCAATAATTAAAACATAATATATTGTCAAGACAAAAGCTCAGAGTAATAACATACTGTACTTCAATTATTTAACCAATGTTTTCAATTCAGCTTCTTATTGCCATCTCCATGGAATAAGAAAAGAACATTAACCTCAAAATTAAAAAGGTCAAAACTAATCAAAATATTGTCAAAAATCAAAATTAGTTATCTTCAGGAGAAAGCATTTCAGGGAATGAATCAACAGCAGTTTACATGTCTAAAACGTATATCTGAATAAACCAGATAACTTCCTGAAAATATTTCAATTTACTTTGTTCAGAAGCTGCATTCCATGGACAACAACTAAAAATTGCATATAGACAAGCAAAGATTTTCAATCAGCACATGCCTGTGTAAGTGCTAGCAACTTCTTTATAAAGAAATTCCATGTGGCAGAAATCAAACCCTCCTCAGAGGTTAAATTGGGTGTTAGCTTAAATGCACAGAATTGCTGTTGTAAAGTGATCTGGATAGAATTTCATAGCCCACAGTTTTGTTGCCTTGGGCACCAATGTCTAAATAACTCATAATGACAATGTAACACTTCTGATGTCCTCCTTTCCAGGTTATTTATACGATACATAATTTCCAGATTTTTACTATAAGGTTTACCAGAAATATCAAACGGCAACAAAAGATTAGCAGAGCTAGCTATCCTCAACTTTTTTTTTAATAGCAAGCAGAAGGCAACCACTGCTCACCAGCCACATTAAAATTAAACCTCACTGCTTACAGCCATGCTAAGTAATACTGCTTCATGCAAGCACCCTGCTCAAGACATAATTCACATCTTTTTTTGTACACACAATAGTCACTAAAACAGACAACAGCACCTATCTCCAACATACTTTCAGCTGCCAGGTATTACCTGTAAAAAGATCAGATTGAACTTCGAATTAGAAGTAAAAACTACTACTGAGCACTTCCCCCTGTGTAAAGTTTACTCAAGGACAGTTTAGTTTTAAACAACATTATGTTCAACAATGAAACACTGCTTTATCTCATTGTGAAATACCACAAGAATAAAAAAAGAAAGGAGAACCCTTTTTTCTTGTCCGTTGCCAAATTTGCCCCTGAGCACTCTGGTTCATCCAGTTTTTTATTGTCAAATACCACAAAACAAATGTTCAGCCCCATCTCCTGTGAAATCATTTGGAATGAAAATTCTGCAGAACTAGATCAATTTCATTTAAAGTGTCAACTGGTTACATTCAAAAGACTGTACAGTACCTCACCTTCGGCTGCTGTACACCACCTTGTTCTGAAAAATGAGGGCTGAGCTTTTTTTGCTCTATTATAGACTGAAATTTATTTAGATGTAACACTATTTGTAAACTATAACATTAATGATACAAGTGTCCTTCAGCATTTGAGAAAAATAAAATTACCCTTATTGCTTTGCAGTTTGATTTGCAGACCAATTTGTTGCACAGAGTCTACATACTTGCTGGCTGCAGAACTGTCCCTCTACACATTCTGCTTTGTATCTCCGGGGCAGGGTCTCCACTTCCCGAATATCATCCATGGTGACTTGCTTAGGAAGGACCGCAAACAGAGACGTCACATACATGATGATGGACTTCTTGTCAGGCAGCTGGACAGCCACGTCTGCATGAAAATTTTAAATGATAGGAAATTAGGGTGTTGCCAAATACCACCTTTCCCATCAGCTGTTCTTTGGAGAAAACCAATCAGCCTGAATATTATGAAAGTCCAGGAACGTAAATCAAGAACACATTCACTGGGATTTTCCCCTGAAAGTAGTCAGAACAGAAACAAACCAATGCTTCAGTCCTCCCTTTTTGCACAAGGTGGATAAACAAAAGGATGCAAAGTTCTAATAAGTGCCCTTAAAGAAAGTAAAAGAACATAAATCACACCCAGTCAGCCAAATAATTTTATGGTAAAAGGCCAATAAACACACAGTGGTGGGTGTTAAGAGAGGGAGGTTTTAACTTCAAATTCATATTTTGCAAGAAAGGAGATTAATGCAAACAGCAACAATACTTGCAAAAAGTCATGTTTTCCCATTACATTCAAGTTTCTTGAGTTTGCACAGACATTTGATTAGAAAAAGAAACAGATTAAATTTTTCTTTTCATAATGAGATTCAGTAGCTTTGTCCATATTAAGCAAATAGACTTTGGCCTTGAACATCTGCTTCACTTCTTGAAATGTGTAGTGAGGCATCAATATTTCAAAGTGCAACAATCTGTGGGCAAAAACGCCCCGAAGCAGGTGGCAGCTCCCCATGTGTCAGTCTGCCCTGCATACAGATAGCCAACATACCTTCAGGATCTAGCAGTCTCTCGATGCCCAGCTGTTCTTTGGCAATGGTGAAGGCATGCTCCAGCCTCTCCACAGGGGTCAGACCTAGCACCTTATCCCAGCTAAACAGACCTGGCCTGTGTGGAGACAGCAACCACAATACTAAGATTATTTATCGATTTCAGACAGACTGGCATGTGAACTATACACAACAAAAAGGGAGATGATAGGAAAAGTGTTATACACAAAGGTACTTTGGTTTTGCATTTCAGTTTTGTTTGATTTGCTTTTCATTTTTTTTACAAGTTAAAATCGCACAGAAAAATCAGTACAACAACATTCAAGATCTTTTGCTGTGTTCATGACAGCCAAGATCAGGACCGGGAAAATACAACTGTCAGTACTCCACTGGGTCCGTGGAACACAGAGGAACAATGCACCAATGTGCACCAGCAGGTTTTCCCATTCTTTAGAGAGAAAAGAGGGTGGGAAAAGAGCAAAGAAAAGCCTTAGGCGAGAGATTCAGCTTGCAAGACCAAACTGGCAAACACAGACAATAGGAATTGTTGTGGTACAAATTCACAATCAGGTCAAATAAAAAACCCTTTCTGGGTTTGCATTTAGATTTTTTTTTGGCTAGACTGAGTAATTTTATTACATGAAGGTCAACCATTTTAAACATTTCCAGACAAGTATAATTTAATGCTGCAAATCTCTTCAGGAATATTTTAAACATAGCTTTTGCATTCAAAACAAATGTTAAATTCATCCTTAACTTCCAAACCAGGCAGCACAAAAAATCAAAGGAAAACATTATCTTTAAGTTTGCTACATAGCTAAATATAATAATAAAGGAATTTATAGATTACTTTAAAAGAAGTGTCCAAAACTTTATAACATTAATATATTACTTTACAACATTTTCCATCAATACAAATAAATACATTTATCACTGTGTTTGTCAAACAGCAGCACTGCAGGGCTATACATACTTCTCCACTTTCTCTGCTGCCAGACGGATGTATGTTATCCACTTCTCTGGCTGCAGAAATTCTATACTTTATCAAGGAAATCCATGAAATAATCCCACCTCCCTCTGAATTTGAGGCTCAGATGCCTCTTTCACTTTTCACAGCTTTGCAAAGCTTTTGCTGATTGACTTCTCAATGTTTCCAAATTCATGTAAAAAACATTTATGTCTTATCCCGTTCCTGTTATGTTTGCTCTTGGAAACCTTATAATTACTAGAATTTGACAACCCTAAAACACCAAATAACAGGAAAGAGCAGGGAAGACAGACTAATCCTTTTAATACCCCTTTAAATAACATTTTCCTTCCTGAAGGTGTGTGACAATGTGCATTTCAAACATTAAAATGGTTAGATAAAATATTTTCAATTACAGAGGTTTCTAAAAGTGCACTGTAGGAAAGCACAAACATGTAACTGCAGGACATGGTTACTGTACAGCTGTCATGTGCTTGAAAAGAGGGTGTGAAGCTTTCTTCATAATGGACTCATACGGTCTGGTTTATTCTGAGGACAATGGGTGACATGATTAGCATGATTAGCGTGAACATGGCACACCAGTTATTTACACAGCAATAGTCAGGGGATGATCTGCAAATAGTTCCTCTGACCTATTCCCAGTAACACAATCTTAGTAACATTATGTAAAACCCTTTAAAACCAAACAATGCGGGGAACTTATCTGAGCTTAACAGTACATTTCAGAGCCAAACCATTACGCACAGACATTTCCCACATTCAGAGCCACTCTGACACTTAACCCCCCTGCCCCGTGCCCTTTCCGCTCCTGGGATTCCCGACTCACTGGAACCGGTGGAGGATGGCATTGAAAGCGAGTCCATCGACCCAGCTGGTGGTGAAGTTGAGCACATTGACTTGGGTGTAGGAGCGGGTAGACTGGCGCACCCAGCTCAGGAGAATCTTCTCACTGTTCGTCTGTTGCAGGTTTGACATGATGTCCTTCATTATGTCTTTTACCTGGAACCAGAGGATAAACAACCATCAGACCACAACAAAACACCTGCAAGATAGATCATCATCATCACACAATACTGTGAAATGGACAGAATTAAATGACACACATACTGGTCCTGTTCTTTATAATGATTGTAAAAATCTAATGGAACACACATTATTCATGGTTTTCCTAGTTCACATCCAGCATCCATTTCAGATTCCACCACTGTATTTATTTCACCCAGTTACACAATATATATAGGGTTACTCAGACTCATTTAAAGCAAACGAAAGCATTAAGATCCTGACAATTTTAAGAGAATTCTAAACCTAGAAGGAAGCTAAAGATGTTTATACACATACCCCAAAGTACATTCTTCAAGAAATGCTTTACTTTCAGAAATTAAATTAATAAAAATTCAAAAACACATAAAAACAAATTTGCTTTAAATTACTCATTTAAATTTGAAAGTCACTTTAAAGACGTTATAGATGGTCTAGTAGGTCTAACCAAGAAGGAAGAAAAAAGAAGAGCAAATAGCACAATGGAAGGAGAATAAAGAGACGACAGTCTCTGGGGGGAGGGGGGTCAGACACAGCTCTTCAATAAAGCCCACTGCCATCCAAGAATCCCTTTCAATTCAAACCCACCCAAACCTGTGGTGCGTGCAGACCTACAGCCAACACCTGCTCCTGGGGTATACAGGTCCCTGACACCACACTCAGACTAACCAAAGCAAAATGTGCTCCAGACAGGCACCTTTACAGTCGCTAGAAAGCACTAGTGCAAAACTTAAGCCGCACAAAGTGTACACATAACTGTTGGAACAATGCAGGTACTTCAGAGTGCACTGATAACTGGAGATTGGATTCCCCCTTCTTAATCAAGTCACTGGTATTCGCTTGCTTTTTGATAGTGATCTGTTCTGGCAGATGCTGCAGTGTAAACACTGAGAGCAATGTGTGGCTAGCCTTATGAGGCACGGTAAAGGGAGTTAATGGACATAGCAATGTTTTTATGAGCGGGAGCAGTATGTGTGATAGGGGAAAAAGTTTGAGCACCATACAAGACAGAAGTTGTATAGATTCATTCCATAACACTGCACCCATGGAGGCAAAGAAGGAGTGTGAATGGTGGTGGCTTCAGTGTGGACAATTCCTCTCGGGCTGGTGGGACCAGTGTTACTACTCGGAGAGGAGAGACAAACAGGGCGGGCACCTGTCTTCAGAAAGCCCAGGGGAAGATTAGAGGGTAGCGCATACATCCTGCCCCTTAATTTTATTCATCCTCTTGTGTCACACAATCTACTCAATGCAAGTTATAGTAAAATGTCTTTGCCACATTATTTTAAAAATAACTATTACTGTAATTATTTTTTAATTTATATTGTACAATGATTTTTATCCTGCAATGCAGCAGTTTTGTGTTTTGCAGTGACTATTTTAGGCCTAACTGAAATACTAGAAACAAGTTTCTGTCTGTAAAGCCTTTTAAGGTAAAAATGCAAAAATGTTTTTTTTTTTTTAATTGTCACTTTAACAAATAACCTTTTACTTGAGCAACAAGGCAGTAACTGACAGTTGGCAACCGTGCCAGATGGATGTTTACTGACCTGCCAGTGTAAAATGATGCTCCAGATCAGGCCCAAGGTGAGCTTGTGATTTCCATCCACAATATCCGTCCCTCCTATGTTTACCAGCTCCACCTTCAAGTAGAGGAAGGCAAAAAAGGCAGATTAAAAACTACTGACATTTGACACTGAGAACACAAATGATTTTTTTAATATTAAAGTTTCGTTATTTCAGGCTACTCCACTGTTTACGGCATGGACTGCATGCAGTACTGATGCAGTGAAACCACAACCAATATTGCAAAGTGTGCTAACAATTATTAACAATAAAGAACATTTTATTTTTATCAATTTGTATACATTCCAGAGACAGGAAAAAACATGCAGAAAAACAATATATTTTCCACGTTAAAAGTAAATCACATTTATGTTTAATTTATTTTTATGGTCGACTGCACATTACTGTTTGGTAAATCCAGCACAATGACACAAAAGTACAGAGAAATGCCTGGAGATGGCATATCTACTGGCCAACAGACTAGAGCCAGGGTGGCACAACTGACTGGGGCCATATCAGTCCATCGGTAATGAAAATTCATCTGAGCATTGAGAAGATCTACAAGGGACACTGTCAGCTGGGGAATCTTGTACAACAACTCCTAATTTTGGTGGTCAGGTGCCTCCTGGACCCTGTATCAGTCCGAGCCAAATTCAACCTTCAGCTTCTCACCCAAATTCAGGTTTTAGATAGGTGATGGAAAAAGTAATGACTGGTCAGAAATCTGTCTTGCCTTAAAGGCCTTCATGATATAACCACTGGGAAAGTATGTCCAAAAAATGGTAACTTTGATGGATTTTAGATCTCCACCACACATTTTGGGTATCTTTAAAGCTGGTCTCTAAAATTAGGGTCTGTTATTTTAAGAAAGTAGACTATGATGCAAAGAGGCACAGTATACAAGAGGTGAACTGAGAGCAGCTGTTTCCATAGTCAATAGACAAAAAGATGGATATATTTCAGAAACATATTAAAAGATATATTTCACCAAATGCAGAAAATGTGGAGAAATTGGTTTAATTAGAAAATGATTTTTTTTAAAGGACAAAACACTCTACAGAATGCATCAAAGATTCCAAGATTCCAAGAGAAAGATTATGCCATGCTGCAGGCATATCTGTAACAACTAAATAATAACAATAGCAGAAATCGGAGAAAGAAGAATATTGTGGCAAAGACTAAGAACAATGAAAATAATTGTATTTTTGAAGACCACAACGTAAGTAAATAGTTTGTGACACAATATGGGATTAAAAAGAAACGGTATGCCAAATGAATATTTCACATTATTTTTTATACAAAAGGTCAACAATATAATCTAGGTCATAGACGAACTCTCCTGCAATATGGGGCAATTTTACAAACACTTAAGTTCCTCAGGGGCTGGGGTAGTATCAAAATAATAAGTTGCAAGGGTGTGATGGTATCTTTCCAGTCATAAACCCCCATACGATATTTCAACACTCACTAATCATGTTAGCTGTAGCTGCAAATTGGAGATGTAAATCTACCATCGATTCATAATAAGGTCACTACAGACAAATCATCTTTGAGTCTGTTATTAGTTTGATTATGAAAACTAGAATGAGAACTAAACTTCAAAGAATATGTGTGTGGTATTTCAAGAACAACAAGCATGGACTCAGTAGAAGAAAGTCTTTACTAACTTACTAGAATTCAAGAAAAACCCAAATGATAGCTGACAGCGCTACAGTATGCACATATTTACATCTCCATCTGATAAGGTCCTTCGTAATAATCCTGAGATTTGAAACATTAGCAATCCAAGGTAATGTCTAACATTGGTCAAGAACTGCTTTACAAGTAGGAAAAAGCATAATCTTAATGGGTATAAAACCTCTAATTGAGCAGTGGTGCACTGCAGGGATCTGCTTCAGACTACACCATATAAAACAGGAGGGATTAGTAAAAGCAGAAATGGCAGAAAGAAAACCAAAGAACTGACATGAAATTGAAGACGTATAAATAAGCGCAAAGTGATACACACAGTAAGAAGGATTAAATACCATGCACCTAATTTGGGTGATTCTGAATTGCAGGAAGGTATGCATGAAAGGTATCTGGGTGTGTATGCAGATTCTTCAATGTCCTCATCAACACAATGTGGGGCAACAGGAAGTGTGGAAGTATAAATAAAGGGATTATAATATTCTTGAGGGATATTCTCAAGATTTACTAATGTGAGGATATTAAAACTTTAGAAAGGGCTCAAAGAAGAGAAAGAAGAAAGATTTCTGGTCTCAGGGGGATTGTCATATACAGTACATACAGTCATACCCAGACAAGCTAAGAAAGCTAAATCTATGCTGTCTAGAACAAACGAGACATACCACATACATAAATACCACATACTGGATAAAATCCTAAAAGATATAGACACTCAGGATAAGGTCAAAATTGGAAACTAAAAGGGCTTTGCAGAGAATAGGAAATACAGTTTCACCAACCACAGGCTTGCCAATAGTGTGACTTGCTCATACATTGTTTCCATATTGAGTACTAATCTTCCCAAGCACAGGAAACTCCTGCTCACACAGTTCTCCATATGGAATCTTCTAACAGGTGAACAGCTCCTCCACCAGCTCATGACACTGTGTTGTGTGATGGAGGCAAGACATCTCAATCACCAAGTCTCGCCACCACCTTAGGTGTTCACATGCGTATCTGGCACAATATGTACGCACAAGATTTCAGTATTCAAGTATATTCTTTTGTTATTTTCTATCATTTGTGCTGTTACTAATTACAACATTTTATTACTTTTATATTAAATTACACTTCACATTATTGCATTTGTAAATTTTAAGAAAGAAATATGCAAGTTATGTTAGCCATTAAGGAGTGCAACACACAGCTAAGCCCGTCTATAAAAACCTTTTGTAGATCCCGTTACAATATTTCTGAGTTACAGAAAGTTTATATTAGATACGTAAAAAGCAAATAGTGTGGCAAGTTCCTTTTCCGGCTGAATAGCACGGCGTTAAGGGAAATGCAGCCACCAGCAGCATCCACCAGGTCTCCACATCATCTCATGCTTTTTTTGCCGACAACTGTGAGTAACGCATACTGCAGTCATGTCAGGGAAGCACCCAAGTCATTTTATTATTTACTGTGCATTTTATTGTGTGTTTAACTACTGAACATTACTGTGTTGATTAATAATATATACTATACATTTATTAAAAAGTAACTCTCTCTCCAATGTTTAGTTTAATTTATTTTTTAATGTATGCTAAATTTGGCATTTAATTATGTTGTTTTAAAACATTTTTCAAAATGGGTTTATAAATATTATGAATGGTAATTCTCTGAATGTGTTCATGGATCAGCTTACAAAGGGTCGTTTTTGACAAGTAATGTTTGGGTTACCTGAAGACCTGCTGATTCGGGGAGAGGGTGATATTCAAGAATTTACCAATCAGTTAAGTGTAAAATTTTACTGTTTAGTCACAGGCAGATGAGAAACCGCTGGTTTTTCTATGGGCGAGAGCAAGTTTGCACAGATTGTGACAGCCCTTCCTGCTCACTAGTCACTGTAAGCAAACGAGAAACAGTCTCCTATCAACCTTATTTATGAGTGTGTTTTAGTTGGTTGGCAGGTTGCTCTTTTTTTTGCAAAAAAAAGTATCTAAAAAAACATATCACCTTGTACGCGTCGGTTTTATGAAACAATACTATTAACATAGTAGCCAAATTTTGCTTGGTATAAAGCATGTTTACAATGTAAAGGGGACACTTTCACATCACCGGATGGACTTTTCTTGCCTTGTTCTGAAATGCATACTATGACTGCAATATGGCTCTACACATACAATGAATCGTCGTCTCTTTTGTGATGTTAATTGGAGGTTGTACACATTACCGTATACTTGATAGTTTAATTATGATTTAAAATGCACTCATCATTACAGAATCATTATAACCTTAAAATGTAAAAACAGCATTGCAGTTCCTCTTTAAATCATTTTAAAATAAATTATGCTGCAATGTTTCACATTTTCCTGTTGCTGGGTGCTTAATACAGCCTTCCTTTAGGTACTGGTACATCAGAACTTCTCAGAGTTAAACTGTTGAACAGCCACAGACAATCTCCATTCTCTTCAGCTTTCAACAGAGCCGATACAGAAAGTTAATACGAAAACTGCAGCCGGTCTGTCTTATACACTGCACTCCCATCAGCCATCAGCAAGTTTTAAAAAAGGAATATGCCTTCATTACAGGAAGGAACAACAGGCCACACTAGCTGGGTCTAATCACTAACTGTCACGCCACTGTGAGGTGTCTGAGCCAACTGATTCCCATTTGTTAGACGGTGAAAGGTTACATTTTATCACAATTGTTAATTTCTTTACTAAATTCTCAACACTGAGAGTACTGTACCCATAGATTCAAATCTACACATTATAACATCAGAGGATTAACACAGGAAAAATTGAGATGGCTATTTAAATTTCACTTATTCATTCTTTTCTGGAGAATAACTTATCAAAGTATCTGTCAAATGTTTGTATTTTCCCCTTAAAGACTTCAGGTAAAGTTTAAAACAAATTCTTCCTTTATCTTTTGATATAAAAACAACATAAATAAGACAAAATATACAATAAGTTTGCCTCCTCCAACTTTACTTTCCAAGAAATCAATGACAAATGCCTTTAATGTTTAAAGTTGAATATTTTAGAACTGAAGACTTACATTACTCTGATGAAGAACCTGGAGAACTCTGTTAACATTATTGAGAGCATGCACTCGAGTGGATCCCCGTTCTTTGGTCTGAAATTAAAAAAAGATCATAGATCAGAGTTAAAAGGAAGAATGACAACATACTTTTCAGTAGCAGCTTAGTGTGTGAATGATTTACAACCAGGTAATGTCAACAGATGCAGAAAGAAGGGCAAATAATCTCTCAATACTGGTGGCTTGACCATCTACCCGTTGAGAAACTTGACTGCAGTTTCAAATTGAACATCAATGACAAGTGCTTAGTCATATCCAGACTTAAACCAGAAATGTCCAAAGCTGGCGTGTTTGAAGGACCTCGTTCCAGCTCTCCTCCAGGTAAGCCAGCTCATTACTGCTTTAACTGGATCAATTTAACAGCTTCTCCCAGTTCTTCAGCTGATGGTGCTTAAAAGAAAATGTATAAACCTGCAGATAAACCAGCACTCCAGAGACTGGCTTCCCTTGACCTAATGATGGAAGTTTATCTGTTGCACCTGTTCCTAATGGGACTTTCAAACAGCAATGGAGACCGCAAAATTATATCTGGATACAGGATTGCCCATGTTGCACACATTTATGTCTTCAGACAGTTCATGCTTCAGAGGACTTACTCTATATAGTCAGAACAATTTCAATATAATATGATAATTTGGTCCCAGGACACAAGTCTGTATGAATGACTTTACTTTTGAAACTTTTTTTCTCAAATTGAAAAAAACAAAATCTCCTAACACTGCAGTTGACACGTGCATTCAAATTAGGCACAAGCAGTTATGCTTTGAAGCCAATGACACCTTTAGTCAATTGTAGTTTTCATGCACAAATTACCTATAATTTGAGAACCTGCTCAACTAGATGTATGAGAGGACTCATACTGGGGATTTTTAAATCATGTTTCAGTTGTTTATATGTTTTAATACTACTTCCAGTTTATGAGAAAGTATTTCTTGCTTGCAGGCCCAAAAACCACATTGAAAATGTTACATGAGATGCAAGTAGTTCCTTTTTAATAGGCATTTAAATGTATTTTTATAGAACACCTTTAATTTGTTCAACTCTATGGAAAAGGAATGTATTTAATTTTCCTGTGCCTCTCTGTATTTCAGACATCTGTTAATACATATAGGTTTCTCTTCAAGTAAGGCGAGTGACAGTTGGTTTAAGACTTATGATGAGAATTTGCTCAGATCACTATCATATTATCAACAAAATTATCAAAACTTGGTCAATTAGGTTTTTTACCGATAACTTTATGTTTATTTGTTGGTTTTGTTTTGTTATGAGGAATTAATTGTTCTGAATTGCTAAAGATAGTTTTCAAAGGGGTCAGACGTACTTAGATTATGACGTACCTTTGGACAATGCAGTTCTGTTTATTTTGGACAAAGTAAGTGTGTCAAGTAATAGGAGAAACAACATTCAGAAATTCAACATTGATCCACGCACTACCAGTTTTGCAGACCAGAGAAGAAAGTTGAACTGCGGTAACATTCAACAAATCCTTACCAAAACACTCCCAGTGAGGCCTTCCAGGAGGTCCAATAACTTTCTGCCATCCCTGAGGTCTGCAAACATGTCCTTGATCGGTGCTTTTCCACTCTAAAAATTAAATCATGTTAAAGACACTAAATGCTTCCCTCAGCAGTGCAAAACAAAAGCAATGCATTTTACAAAATAAAACATCTGCTTAAAGGATAAAATATAATTAGCTACTCCAACCAATAGCATAGTCCTCTTTTCTAGATTGAGAAGAAACAATCTTTCCCAAATGACTCATAAGCTCATTTATAGTGTATTATTGTGACGGTGTCTCTTAACCTTCAAAGTCAGGGCATTTTTGCAGTTCAGAGTGTAATTTTGTTTTCACTACCTCCCTTTATATCTTTTGGTTTAACATTCTGATAACTGTACAAACAGCTGCGTTGAAGTGGTGCTAAAAAGGTCTCCATAACAGCACGAGGCTTGTGACTCAAAATGAGCCATGCAAGTAGCTTTTGTCATGGAATCTTAACTCTGCGTGGAAGAAGTTCAGATGCAAAAAATGTTGAAACTATTGAATTATGATTCCTGCCACAGAAATTGCACAGCTGCTCAAGGAAATCTTCATTTCGCATGAATATTAACAACAACGGCCTTGGCAAGGCGTGCTTTGCCATCATGGATTGCTAAGGAGTTTTGAAAACTCCAATTTCAAAGTTTCCCAGTTTATTCTTTCAATAGGATGCATTTTCTCATGGGCAGGGGATTGACAAAGACAAAAAAAGCACAGCTGTATGGGTTGTATTTAAGCTGTAATTGCAGTAGGTTTAACAACCCTTCATTTGAAGCTTGTAAAAATGGTTATTGTTTCTGAAAATACAGAAATTATAGCAACTGGAACACAGGAACAGCCAGGAGCTTCCTCTGTATGGTTGTTTTGTTTTCTCAAGCATTGAAAAAGTCTTTGTAATGAAATAACTGACATAACAAGGTCATGTCAGGTACTCAAATAGGCCTGAGTCTTTTTTCTATTCTTTGTGAAGCCATGGTTATGTTATTAACTGTCCTGGCCAATCCATTTTATATACAACAGTACAATCCTATTTGTTTCGCATTTATCACAGCCCTTTGTGATAAAGGCCAATGAACACCCAAAAGAAAGAACTGAATGAATCCAGATCCATGGTCTCTACTGCAAATTACTGCACAAGGAGGAAGGATCAGCAGAATCGAGTGACAATTTATGGTCTTATATGAATGCTTTTACAAATATTAACCGGTTCTTGCTTGATAATGACATGGTAAACAATTGAAGAAATAAGTTATTTAATATGATGTGTTGAAAACTTCACCCCCCTGCAGTAAGCCTGACTTTTCGTGAAAAATACACAAAATAAAAACCCACACTAAATGGACCTATTCAAGCAATGTTAAGCAAAGATAATGATGAAGTGTGCTTTTTCAAAAATAAGAGCAATGTGTGCATTGTGTTCTCTTCGCAGGCCATAAAATAATTCATGGCAGACCCCATTTCTTTAAGAGATTGGCACATTGGGGTGCTTAGAAATGCATATGAAAATTTTGTCAGTTTCCTGCCTTAAAGCAATTTCACATTAGTATAAAAAAACTTGTTTCTCTGCCATGGGAAAAGAGCTGTGGGAATCTACCAAAGACTCTGGGGAAATACTATACTGTGGGATTAAACAGAAGTAAAAATAAACTAGAGTACACGAAAACTAAGACCTGAATCAAGAACAGGATTCCACTGCTTTGTTTGTACTATTTGATTGAACACCACACTGAACATTGAAGGATTATGGATCTGAACTGTACCTTGGAGAAGCGTGCATTGATCCATTTTGTAAAGGTTTTCTTCTGTACAGCATCGTGTTCATCTGTATCAAGAGCAAACAGTTTGTCAGTTTCATCGTTGTGGCCATGAGATAGCGCAGCATACGGTATGCTGTAATGAACAGAGCCTCAGAGGTATACTATACAGTAACATTAGGCAAATCTTGGAAACTCCATCCAGTTTTTGACATCAAAGTAGGCCAATAGTGTATTGTAGACAACATTAAATACAACAGGTAGTGCATTGCTTTGCAGCCCACATTATGTAAATGTGCTGTGTATCCTAGAAGGAACAATGGTATTTGGGAGCATCCTATAGTGGCCTTTGGACCACCTTGTGTATTCACATCAACCTTTAAGTGAAAAGCCTTCAGGACCCATTGACAGTGAGCCTACCTGCCAACAAGATTATTTTTTTGCCTTTAAAGAGACAGTCCTGACAGGGGTGGGTATACAATATGCTACAGAAATAACGTATGAATGGAAAGAATGCAAAATGCTTCAAATGTCATGTACACAACTTTCTTGTCCAACTTTCAGGATACCTCATTGCTTCAAAACAAATGCCGTCACTGGGTGTTTGAAAAACCTATCAATCTTCTTTAAGACAAATGAAAAGGAAAATGTAATTAGTCACTTCTACCACAGGACAGACAGTTGTATTACAGAGGAAGGGCACCCAATATGTTGCCTTTTCCAGCAAGTCAAATTTATTAAAAGCTGCCATGTAAGCTATGGTGAACACACGGTCAAAGGCTACAAATACCATTCTTAGAGTTGTCTGCTCCTTTGTTTACGACTTCAGTGTGCAGCTTGGGAGGAATGCTGGAATAAAGGGAGGAATTTGCCTGTGGCTCTGGGGAGTGCAGGGTGTGAATGGGCCACAGCACCATCTCGCAAGCAATAAATATTACTGTTGGTCACAGCAAGGAAAATGCACTCAAATATAAGTACTGCAAACGTCCTGCCATTCTGTAAAAGAAGGACATTTGGAGGGAGGAAGAGGAATGACGGTACTATACAGTTCCACACCTAAACTCTCATTTCCTATCAAACTCTCATCAAGTTTCCTAAAGCAATTCTCAAAAAAAATATATTGTTGATTTAGCATAACTCAACCTGCATGCGAGCCAGCAGCCATATCACCCTGCAGCTCACAACTGGCTACCCACTGAAGTTAAGCATGGTTGAGCCTGGTCAATACCTGGATGGGAGACCTCCTGGGAAACTATGGGTGCTGCTGGAAGTGGTGTTAGTGAGAACACTGGGGGCCGTCCACCCTGCAGTCTGTATGGGTCCTAATGCCCCAGTATAGTGGCGGATGAGATGTTAATTTCTCTATAAGAGTTGGGAGTTATCCCGGTGTCTGGGCCAAATTTCCCACCTCGGCCTTTACCTTGGCCTCCAAAATCTCCCCATGTATGATTGGCTTGCACTTGCCCCTGCGATGGACTGGTGCCCTGCCCAGGGTGTACCTTGCCTTGCGCTCGTTGCTTGCTGGGTTGGCTCTGGCTTCCCGCAACACCATATGGTATAAAGCAGTTTGGCAAATGACATGACTTGACAACCTGCATGCAGGCAATCATCATAACACAAAATCCTCAGGGCATCGGTTCTCAAGTACACTGCTAGACACAAATCTTTTCTTTTTCAAATAAAGAAAACAGCTGGGACTTGTCTCACCAATAGTCATATAAAGTCTCGCATATACATATAGGATCTAGAGATAACACGATAACAAATCTAATTCAGATACCACACTGGCTCAAAGATGTTTATTTTCCTTGGGGGACCAACACAGATCTTTAGCAATTTGCGCTAACACAGGAAAATATGAAAAGAGTATAGCTCAAAACAAAAACTCATTTGAATGCAAATTGGATACATTAATTATTTTAATTTAATTCCACTGCATTACAAAGCACATTCACAGAGAACACAGAAAATATTGTGCATAACTTCATCTTTTCATCAGCTATTACTGATCACATACTATTTCAAAGAAGTGCTTGGAAAATGTGGATTTTTAACAACCCAAGTTTTGTGAACAAAACAATTGTTCATTCTCATGTTGGCTAGAGCATCTTAGAATTTTCCCCTATTACACTGAAGGGTCTGGATGTATACATCTAGTAGAAAGCAAAAAAACATCAAGGGAATAAATGTGTCCATCACACTTTCTTCTGTAACATAAGATGAATTGACTGAATACTTTAATGTTTTCAGATTTCAGAAGTTACCAGGTAGACAAAAGACAGAATCCTTAAGTATTAAGGAATTAAAACTTTGTCTGCACTACTGTAGGATCCTAAATTCACAAAATCTGACAATTGAGGCTTTTATGATACTATAGTGTTATCAACATTTGTGAACATCTTTATACAGTATGGACAATATCCAACAGTATCTTCTTCATCATCACTGCTGCAGAATAATGGAAAAGCTTCTTAACACTAAAAAAAAGGCTGAACAGTGACCACTCTAATGCTTGGAGAAACAAACACGGTCTCTTTGGATAAGCATCTGACTAAAAGTGGCTGTAATGTGGAAAATGAAAAGGAAAGCATGATTAAATCAGGAAAGTAAATCCCAGAAGCCTCTTCACACAGTTCAGTGCACATGTAATGACCAGTTGTGTCAGCTAACAGCTGTTTTCGATGGGCTGTAGATCTGTAGCGGACAGAAGCGTCCTGTAAAAACACTGAGCACATTTCATTTTCAAGCAGATCAGCTTTCCAATGTTTGCCAATCAATAGGATGACTTATAACACCCTTTTTTCCTGTGCACTAAACCAGTAAATTCGCTCACAGTACAACCAACAGATCAATCAATATATCTTTTCTCTTAAACTCATTACAATTACTTTTTTTTTACCAATTTATAAGTTGGCTCATTTACAAAGTGTCTCAGGGAGATCTACATGAAACTACAAAAATTATCACATTACTTTTAAATGAATTAAAAGCCTGATTATACAAAAACAAAATATGGGTCTTAGTTGCTGGTGGGGAAGTGATATGTCAAGGTAAAACTGCAGAGCTTCGGAGGTTCCAGAGGGAGGAAAGAAATAAAATATCAGACACCAAACTTTTCTGTGCATTAAAACAGTAAAGAAAAGTAAGGAGAGCAACTGCTGAGCACAGAGCTCGGCTGGAAATATTATCAGAGCTCAGAAAAAGTCAAAGGAGCAAGGCCATACAAGACACTGAAAGTCAGCAAAGAGATTTGGTGAGCAATTCTTTTGAGAGACATGATGCCACAGAGGAACTGACAAACCAAGGGTTAGTACAAGGGCTAGTACTAGCCTTGGACAAACAAAACAATCTCAAAATCACCAGGGCAATCTTCTTCATAACCGAAATAAGCAAAATCTGCATTCAAACTTTTTACTATAAACATACGGGCCAAGGAGATAATTTTAAGGATTCGTGACTCAAAAGTCAGAAACAGGAAGAGATGCCACTGGGGTTTATGTTTTATTATGTATTTTTCTTTCCACAAAAATGCTCACCAATTGTTCCAAGATGCCTTACAGTACGTTTTAAGGGGTGTTAGAGGTTCTGAACTCTTCCTATGTGGGATGTCAAGAATGTGCAGAATTCATATCACTCCAGAAACATTCCTTCAACTGAATGGACACTTGCCTAAGCATGTCCGTTGATATGCGTTTACACTTAACAATCGGGGATTAGAACACAAGATCAAAAAACACTCCTTCTGTTTGTAAAGATTTAAATCATATCCCACTTAGGTAAAGCTAATTATTCATATCCTGTAATGTATGGCTTTCTAAATGATGACAGTGACAGAAATATAAACTGACTCCTCAGTCCACAGATACGTTTGTGCTTTGTATGCAAAAGATAAAGAAGCTCGTTAAAGGTACAATGTCAAGATAGGTACCATTATAAAGGAAGAATGAACAATTCTGTTTGAGCTATGACATGAAAAAAATTACAAACTATAAAACTATGTTTGAAAAAGTGCTTTCATGACGACATTTTCACAGTAAAATATCCTACTGAAACGGAGTCAGAACCACTGAAATTCTATTTATATTTTGATGTACATGTAGTACACATATTTAGCATGTGAACACAATTCATCATTGGAAAGTCTACTGCTCTTTGGGTACAGTTCAACTTAAAAGTTCACAGAAGACTGCAATCTGTTTCCCCTTTCCAACATTTAAAAAAATAAATGAAAAAAATCATGTAGATGGAACACTTGGAAGCTTTATCAGATATTCATGCTGAATTACTAATCATTTTAATTAATATATGAATATTAGAATCCTTAGCATTTGTTGCATTGTATGCCTCATGGTGTACATACCATTGCACACACTGGGTATGTACAATTTACAACCAGCAGTGTGGAAAGACAAGACAAAAGTGCCAGACCTGCCATCATTTTCCAACAAGATGATGTATAAAAAAAATAAGAAAAACTACATCTAATTTCAGTATGCACTGTTGATTTCTATCAGAAAATTTATACAGGTTATTTCATGGAGCACAGACTCAAAACGGTATAAAAAATAAATCCCATGTTCATCCATCCATGGTCATTAGACGTCTGTTGCTCTGATTACAGGTCCCTTTTCCCAGCAACATTCCTTTCTACTGATAATGAGAAGCAGATTCAAGCAATGGCTCTTATTTTAAAATACAAAGTTACCAAATTTAGAAAGACTTGAGATTAAAATTACAGTTTTTGGTTGCTAAAAGTAGTGTTATCAGAAAAGCTGCTTTTAGTTCTAAACTTTTTATTTGTCTAAGTCTTTCCACAAACGAAGAAACACTGCAGAAATAGTCAATATCATTTAACAAATTAATGCTGAATAGACTCCGTGAAAATAAATTATAAAAATAAATCCACAAACTATCAAGAAAAGGTCTCTAGTACAGAGATTTATTAAATGTATGCTTTCATAGCACTCAGTTATGATTCCATTTTAAAATCTGAGAATCTGTTGTAAATTTCTGAAGTACAATCTAAGCACCAAAGAATCATATAAAATTATTTCCTGTCATATAAAGCAAAAGCAATGTGCCTGTGTGAAGCCTTGTTTCTTACGTACTGTATGCAGTGTTGTAGCTTTCTCACTAACAATTCATGCCATGTACGAAAACACAGGAATTCTACCTCTGAGCTGAAGAAAGCGCTGTGCCATTATTGAAATTCCTTCATCGATCAAAAGCCATGGCAGGAACCGAAAGGTAAAAAAAACATTTAGTCCATGCTTGTACTCGTTTTAACACACCCTGCCTTTTCTTGACCATAAGTGCACCCAAAGAATGCTGCTCTAAAGAGAAACTGCCAATAAGAAAGCAGTGAGCAGTTCAGAGTGGGTGTACTGTTGTGGACTGGTAGAGACCAGAAACTTTTACTGTTTGGTTAAGAAAGCCGAGACACAGAGGAAAATTAACTTAATCTGTACTGGACATAAACAGTCCTTGTCTTAACATACAGTACTCTGAAGGAGTATTGGAACAGCAAAGCAGCAAAGTCAAGTGATGCTGAATGCTCTTGTTCTTTCCCCAAGACAGGCAATCGGTTCATTGCTGTTGTAAGTGAACAACAGGGCAAGGGTAAAATATTTACAGAACCGAATTAGAACAGATGAGACTTGTCCAGAAGTATATGTATATATACACATTTTTATTTTTTTATAACTTAAGGTGGGGAGCGCAGCAGCACAGTGGTTAGCATTGCTGCTGGAGTGCTGGAGCCCTGGGTTCAGTTCCTGGGGCGCTATCTGCCTGGAGGTTCTGTATGTTCTGCCCACGTTGACAGGAGTTTCTTCCAGATGCTCCACTTTGTTCCCACAGTCCTAAGACATAGTGGTAGATTACTTGGCTTCTGGGAAAACTGGTCCTGGTGTGAGCGTGTGTGTTTGTCTGTCTGCCCTGCAATGGACTGGTGTCCTATCCAGGGCGTACCCTGCCTTGCTCCCGCTGCTTGCCGGGATAGGTTCAGGATCCCTCAGTACCCTGAATTAGAAGAAGAAGTTAGAAGATGGATGGATAAAGTAAGGCTAAATCGCCAAATGAAAAAGTTTCAACAACTTCAGCAGCACACTCCCTCAAAGGGAAACCAAGTCAGATCTTAATTATGCCATAGCCTTAGTTTTGGCGTGGTCCTGGTTTCTAAGTGACATGCGGTTACAGATGTGCACTGCTTACCATGTTGCTTAGCTTGAGCTCAAAACAAAAAACAGTCAGATGTGTCCCTTGCTTCTCCAGCTCTCCACCCTAAATGAATTCAAGCTGCAGCAAAGACTGATCCTCACTGCAGCCAACCAGCAGAGCCAAAATTACAGTCACATGTCCCTTCCTAAGTACTGTATGAGCAGCACACTGTAGATATGAGGATTGCTCTTGGCCACAATGTAGAAAGCTGGAGTTTTAACAGAAGACAAACCATTATTAGTGTACATATCACTTAGAAGAAGAGAAACATAACTTTTGAGTTAGATCTTGTTCATCCTTGATTTGCACAACAAACTATCAGTCAAAATGTATGCAAATCCTTATAAAAAAATATTCTGCTACTATTTACAACCAATTCCAATTATAATGCTTTTAGAAAAAAGGCTGTACTAACTTATTCTAATGAAACACACAGACACCAAATTGAACAATGTTTTGAAAAAATAAAGAAAATCCTAGAAAGTAAATTATATTAAACAACACGCCTCAACATTCTGGAATACCGTTTGTTATATACTTTATTTATTAAAAAACAATTGGGTTAACATTCAAGAACTACAAACACATCAATTCATATACTAGAAAGCTTCTAGCACAAGTTCTCGTTTTGCTAACAGCACAAGATGTAGGTGTTTGGGGGGGGAGCACTTGAATGAAAGTGAACTCCAGCACCAACAAATGCAAAACAGTCTTAAAGACTCAAGTGTCTAAAGAACAGACCAACGTGTCCGAACCATCTGAGAAGGAAGGTGTTCCACTTCAGTTAACGTCCTTTGAGGACTTAATTCAAGAGTTTAATACTTTTGGAACTGTGAAGGGTAATTTATCACTGCTCAAGTGATTTATGTACTACATGGATGTATTTCCCTGCAGTATTAGTCCATAAGAAACTAGAAGTATCTGGAAAGTGAGATAATCAAATTACAATCACACACTTTCACTCATACTACTCAGCTAGATGTCTTAAGAAGTCCAGGTCCATTCTCAAGGACCTCAGTCATCCCAGTCACCCACTGTTTTCTCTCCTACCGTCTGGTAAACGGTAACGAAACATTCAGTCAAAGTCTAACAGATTATGGAACAGCTTTTACCTCCAGGCAATAAGACAACCTGCAGCTCCTTCAACAAGTCACCCGTAATGGCTACATGGACACAGTTTTCACTGTATTCGGCATACTGCACTACTTGGACATAATATATTACATACACCCGGGACATATAGCAGGTCTATTTATATTGAGTTTTGTCTGAGTTTATTTTATACAATTTCTATTGCTCTATTTATATGTAACACTATTTTATAACTTTAAATTATGTGATTTTTATCCCCCCCCAGTTAGCTCGTAGAAAAGACATTTCATTGCCAGCAACTACTGCTGCACGCTGTATTGTTGTGCATTTGATAAATAAACTTTGATTGATTGATACTGTATATTGTCAAAGTTCACGTTAAACCTCACAGATCTCACAGGTATTAGCTGTCTATTAGTATTACACCTGGGGACACAGAGATGTCTCCCAGATGGGAGAAGTGTGAAATCGCAGTGGAGGGATGGATTGCGAGAGACATATTCCATTACATACCTTGTTTTCCTTGCCCACCTCTGTTTGTAGAGGACATTTAAAACTATTTGATTTGCCCCAATTAATTTGCTACATATTATTTGCGACTAGTGTTCCCTGCCTATTACAATTGATGGTACTGATGTTACTGAACCAGCAAGTGAGACAGTATGTTAAGACACTTTCAACAAAAGACTTGTAGAAGTCTCTATTGTACTTTTTTATAAATGGTGTCGCAGCATCTGTCCCAACTCAGGATTTTGTCTATGACCAGTCCCAAGTACTTACACAATTTCTACGATCTGACCATTAATAGGTAGTAGCAGTAAGTAGTAGGGGTGTTGCATTTTTCCTAATATCAATGACCAGCTCCTTTGTTTTTAAAATATCGAACTGCAAAGAGAACTTGTCACACCATTTAGGAAAGTCATTTATAATGGGTCCATGATAGTTTTTTGGGTCCCTAAATAAGATGGCCAGGGCTGTGTCATCACCAAACTTAATAAGATGTTTATTTTTGTGAGCTTTTACAATAGTTGTACAGCAATGGGGACAAAACACAGCCCTGTAGTGATCCAGTGGAAGTGCAGCAAATGTCAGATAACCAGTTCCTGAATTTGACCTGTTGAGTCCTATTTCATAAAAAGTTTAGGACCAATCTTATCAAGTTACTGTTTAGTTTGAAGTTCTCTGAAAGTTTCTGTGCAAGCAACAATGGTTGCATTGTGTTAAAAGCTGAGGAAAAGTCAACAAATAATATCCTGACAAATGACCTTGGCTTGATCAAGATGCCGATAGTCCAGATTGAACAATGTCAGTATTCAATTGTCCACCCCCTTCTTTCTCTGTGTGCAAAAATGCAGGGGGTATTTAATCATATTGTATTTAAAAGAACAAGACTTTATTTTGACATCTGTTTCTGTTATAATTTAGGCCTACATCATCACTGCATTTTTACTATGTTATTGTAGAATAAGTCAAAACTATGACAGTTCCACAGTAAAATTAAATCTGCTTTTACATGAAAAAATGTAAAATTTCTCTTTATAGTACCGTATCTTCTTGTCTAATTATTTATCTGTTCACTACGCAGGCTATGTTAAATGAAACATAACAAAAACTTAAATGTTTAATTGTCTAGAAAAGTCTGCTTCAGGTACACACAAGGTTATCATCTGAATAAGAAAATTCAATACATACTTAAATTACAGTTAAATCATACAGTGGTCATAACCTCATCAGCAAGAAGCAGTATCATATGAAAAGCTAATTGTGTTGGTTTAACATCTGATTTAAAGCAGGCACTAGATTTTGTGAGTACATTATAGGGCAATGCTTTTTTGTTTCATTTGTTTTCAAACCAACTGCTCTATTCTGCGGAGATCAAAAACACCAATGTTTTATGTGGTTATTGTGTATGTTGTCGCCAGCCTACAATTACAATAGAAGAAACAATGTAATGAAAAACTGTACAAAACTAATCATTGCAGACTCATCTAGAGCTAACTAAAACATGTCAGATCTAATTTTAATTATAATTATTTACGAAAAATAGCAGTAAGCTCCAGACAGTCACAAACACAGCACAGGAAGCCCCAGTGGCTGCTCAACAGAGTTACCAACCCTAACACTACCATACCCTCTGACATGTAAAACAGGAGCTGTTTCTCTAAGAACTTACCTAAAACAGATGCATAACAGCCTTTTTTCTTTTTTGAGCGACTACTTTTTTTCCATGGCAACCATTTACTAAAACTCATTCTCAAAATACCTAAATAACTGTACGTGTAGAAAAACAAATAGCCAATACAGGAAGAGGAAGTTGAAGACTGCAAGGTATGCTGGGAGTATTTGGTTATTCTTTAGGCAGTAAAGTCTTAATTTCCACAAAAACCACATGAAACATTGTTGCGGAAATAGGTTACCTAAATTAGCATTTTAGCTTTCATTTTCCTCTAGCAATACACTCTGCATGCCCCAATCACAGACAAAGCATACATGTAAGACCAGGGGTCTCAGCCAAAAGGTGGATTTTTGAGAAACCACTGGCTACCATGTGTTACAACCTAATAAAACAGTAACCAGCAACACTGCACCCCAGCCTATTCTGTAAGAAAACATTTCTAATTTACAGAGAAGAAAAGTGTTTGCAGGACATAAAATACCTCTGGGGACATTTTCAAATCAAAATCTTGACAAACTCCACACACATGGAGTTTCAAAAAATCTGAAACTGCAGTCTAGTAATTTGTGGTTGACTTAAGGGTAGTCATTCCTGCTGAAATCCACTCTGATCCAATGAGAACAGCTCACAAATCAAAGGGAGTTTCACAATAAATGTGCGACATGCAAAGCACAAGAAGCTGCTTAAAAGCCACACTTAACTCTGAATAAACTTAAGTCCTACAATTCCTTAAAAGTTTCTGGCATTAACCACTCCTATTATGATGGATATCATCTACTGACTTTTATCCCTCATAAAGCAGTTCAGAATTAGCATCACTTTAGCAAAGCCCAGTGGTTGTGTTAGTTCAGGCAGTGCAGCCTTAGAAACAGATGCACGTGGGAAGGAAATTACTTTCAGCTGTTTAGTTTTTTTAACTGTTCTGTTCTCTACAACAAGGAAAAGGAAGACTGAAAGTACAGCTTCCCCCGAATCCGAGTCCTGTCCAACACCCTTCCGCTAGAGTGCAACTTTCCATTCCCAATAGGCTGCTGCTGGCAGGGAGAGAAGCAGAACAGCCTTCCTAATATTCCTGCTCCTGTGCTTTTCACCTCCTCGTGCGAATAGCAAGGTGATGATAGATGTCGAGTCTGCTGTATCAGTACACAGCACACTTCCCACTGCACAGAGCACTTGCGTTCACATGCTGCATCCGCTCTGCTGTTTTGTTTCAGCACTTCTAACAGAAGTCGGCCCATTTGAACACGTTATGGAAATACAATACATTAGATGTTAAATCTTGACATACACAATCTAAATTGGTTAATAAATTGACAAGCAGTTACACATACAAAGCATATTGCATCTTCTCCATGGCATATACCAATGGAAATTATTCTTCTGCACTTTTGTTAATCTTTACTGTACAATAACAGAGGGTGAAAGATTTGAAAAAGCAGGAAGAAAATAAATGAATGTTTGTGAATGAAATTAAATGAAAAACTGTGAATGTTCAAACACTGTCAGTATGCAGGCTAACGGATTATATCACTGTAAAATACTCTACAACACATATGATAAAGTGTTAATTTAATATAACACAGAAAGAATGCTTAAACCTACATAGAAACATGTCTGGTGGCAGTAAAAAAAATATAAATGACCCTTGAACTTATATAATGGAAATTATCTCACTTTGCTTATCAAAGTGTGTTCAATATCTCAGACACAATTATAAAAATTAGAATTATGTTGCCAAAAGTTTAGGAATGACTTAATACTGTTTTGAAAATGTTAAAACAATTTCTTTATTACACATAGAAAATCTTTAAACTGGCCACATGGAAAAGCATGACAAATTTTTCATTGCAAATGATGCCTTCGCCAATCCTTTACATCAGGAGTTTCCTGCCCAGGTCCTGGCTCTCTTTCCAGCCCAGCTCTTTCTTTAAATGAATCTTTCACTGACCCATCGAGTTGCTTGGCTGGGAACTTTTTTTCTGTTCAAAGATTGAAGAACAGGAGTTACCTGTAAAATTCTATACTCAAAAGAAAACAACGTTTTGGGAAGTGAAAAGAGTGTTCAAAGGGATCCTTTTATGGGGTCAGCAGAGGTTTGAGTTGTGTAACTGCGAGGTGGGTCCCCAGGACAAGGGATGGGCTCTGATCTACACAACTGAATGAAAACCGTAAAAAGCCAGAAGACAGTTAATCTGCAACACTGAACATTAACTCCCCACAGTGCTGCACCAATTCCCACCTCTCGAGTCTTGGTCAACCTCTGCGGCTGAAACAGCTCATGTCTCCACCACTGTTCTGCCCAAGTCAAGCCGAGCTCACAAGCTCACAGTGTCCCCTAAAAAATTGTGAGACAATCTCTGAGTTGCTCTATTGTGTTCCACCAGTTGTGTATATAGAATATATATACAGATACAGTAATATCAAACCACTACAGCTCCACTACTTCAAGCTAAAAGATACTCTAAAACTGAAAAATAAATAAATAACACAGACGAGAACAAAGAATAACTGAACAAAGACATTTGTTCAAAAAACTTGCTTGTTAAAAAAAACTCTCATTAAAGACCACAGCAGGCCAGAAGGAATATCTTAGTCAGACATTTTTAATATTATACAGCCTGTGCTGCAGAGTTTGTAATAAAGCACTTGATTGAAAATCCCCAGAATGCAATGAGCCCACGCTGGGACCACAAACTACTTCATTCCATCTCCATGAAGGTGGCCTCATTCCTGCTCCTGGATTCCATAGTTCACTCACTTAGTAACTATCTGTCCGGGTTATGCTCTCCCTTTATTCATTCCGGTGCTGACACTAGTAATCACATTTCGTACATACCACTGGCTCCATTATGCTCAAACAGCCGCTGGCAGTCAGCCTGGCCCCTCCGTCATCACACAGCAATCAAAAGAAGGGCAGTCGGAGGGCCCAGCTGGAGCCTCCGGGAGCAACATACAAGGGCGTGCTGCTCACTGGCACCTGGCCTTAAGATAAAGATCAAAGTTCCCTCGCCTGACCTGGACCATGCGCTTTCCCAGTCGCCAAATCTACAGAACAGCACCAACTTAAAAACAGCCACCCTGGCCTGTCCTTTGGAAACAAAGCACTACCCTCTCATTCTGCTCCTCCTACTAGCTAAATGAGCATGTAGGCCTAATGACATTTCAGTCTGTTTTTTTATGTGAAATAGCATATTTCATATAAAACGATTTAGATCCCTGACCCCCCTGTTATATCAGGAAAAAGGTACAAGCAAACTGGCAGCATATGACAATAGCAAAAAAGTATACAATAGCTGGAAATATTTTATTGAGTATCATGAACCTGGTCTTCAACTCCTCTTAAAATAAGCCTCTGGGAAAAGTGTTGCGAGAACAAGGATGACTCCATTTGTTTTCCTGGCACAGGCAGTTATTTACATGTTCTTGTGCTGACACATGTTGTCACAGAGGGTATCATTGACAAAGGACATCTGTTGTTACAGTACCTAAAAGGATTGGTCTTGGCTTGCACTTAAATGCCACTGAGCAATTACAAAATTACCCTACTTACCTGCAAAATCCATTCTTAAGCACAAAAGCATGTGAGAAAACACAGTACATAAGAGTCAAACTCGGATTTCAACTGATTCGGTTTTGCATGGCATAATTGTCCAGAAATTGGGTTTCTGGAAAATTGTACAAGGTTCATTGCTTACTACATGTACAAAACATGCCAAAAGCTTCTCTGCTCATATGCACTAAAGCTAAGCTCAACCACGGCTTAATTACGGAAACAAACTTAATTAAATGATCTATCTTGAATCTGGAGCACTGGACACAAAACTCTTTGTAAAGGGCTCTTCTTCATTCCTACCCTGGCGAGGGTTCCTCACTGGGGCTCTGAAGCAGCCTGTGGGTGAGACCTCTGCCCAGTTCACATGCCCTCCATAACCATGGGTTTGCAGCTTTACAGCAGCAGGTAGTCAGGACAGGCGACGGAAACATGGCCCCACACCTCTGAGAAAAAGGATGCGATGCAGACGGGGTATTTAACTGCATCACCATAACAACAAAAATACTACTTCACAATGAACATAATGTGAAATGTGATGGCAAAACATCTGAAACCCCCTCAATTTGAATTCCCATTACGCCACCTTCTATGTACTATGGACAGAATAGTTTCCTTCCTCACAAATTACACTTTTAACTCCATATTCCTAACTAGGCCAGAAATATCCTAATACAAATGTGCTGCTACTAACTAATTTTGTTGTTTACTGTGGATGGGCATAAGATCCAGCCATCACAATGGTTATTGTAAGAAAACATCCAATGATTAACATGACTCACCCTTAAATACTGTTATAAAAATGCTTTTCAGAAAAAAAAATGTTAAAAAAAGGGTGAACTGTCACCGATTGTCAAACAATTCTCCTTTACCTTCTGAAGCGGTACAAAGACATTCAACGGCACTTGCATAAGCACTTTTTCTCGTAACAAATCACCTGAGAATGAATGACAAAATGAAATGATGATCATGGCTTTGAAGCAATTTTTTAATCTTTCAAAAACTGGCTCAATCCACACAAAAAAATATTCTCGCTTATCCCAGATATTGGGAATATGTACTGCGGCTCAAACAAATAAAATGACACTAGCTGTAAAGTTAAAGAAAATTTGCTCAAACATATCATATTGGGGTACAAATGGAATCTATTGGTTACTTGTCATTCAACTGATGGTCAGAAAGATCTGGTTTAAGGTTTGAGTTCATATGAACAGCTCTGACCCTTGGATGACCCAGAAGCAGTCATTGAGACCAGTGAGAGAACTACAGCTGTTCGTCTCCCACACACTGGCTGTGCAATGAACATAAGAAAGGTTACAAAGAGGAGGTGCTTTAGCCTATCTTGACCATTTGGTTATTAGAAGTTCTTTGATCAAAGGATTTCATCCAGCCTGTATGCCTGAAAGAACCCAGGAAATCGACTTCAACAACATATGACCTTGTTTCATACTCCCACCACCCTGAGTAAATAAGTGCCTCATATTCTCTTTTTTAAATGAACTTCCAATGCAGTTTCCCTTTTGGACCTCTAGTTCAGGTTTCACTGTTCATTCTGAAGAAATGCGCTGGGTTCCATTTCTCTGTGCTCTTGCAAATATGAATTCTGAAAAGGTTTATTTCTTTCAGTCCATTAGTGTAGGAAATTCCCTTAAACCCCAGAATGTGCCTGGATGCCTTTTACTAGACTGATTCCAGAGCAGCAATCTTTTCTATATTGTGGTGACCAAAATTGTCCACAATATTCTAAATCAGACCTTACTAGAACATTATACAGTTTTAACATAAAATCTTTTGAATACATTTTACATTTTTCACTATATATCCTACCATGTGTCTTTTTAATTGCTGTCCCATACTGTCTCAAAAATGTAAATATGTCAACATCAACTCCTCTCATTCTGTATTTATAGTTGCTCTCATTCTGTATTTATAGTTTACATTTTTACTTCCCGCATGCAATACTCTGCACTTGCCTATATTAAACGTCATCTACCAGGTGTTTTCCCAGTCTTTTATTTTTGAACTTCTTTTGTTGCTTCTAGAGTGTTTGCTAATACTTAGTTTGGTATCACATGCAAACCTGACTAGTTAATTAACTATTCCAGAATCTAGATCATTGATATAAGTTAAAAGCAGCAGTTGTCCTATTGCAAAACTTTGCAGTACTCCACTAATTACACCTCCCCAGTTAGAGTATTCACCCCTTACCTGTACCAGCTGTGCTCTATTTAATTAGCAATTCTCAATAAATCAAAGAACATACCCTGAATGACTACCGCCTTCAATTTGAAAAAGCTCTTCATAAATGATTATCAAAAGCCTTCTGAAAATCTAAATACACTATATCATGTGTCCGATGTCTATCACTGCCATTGCTGGTTCAAAGAAGATTTATTCATATTGAGTGCTTCTCGGACCTGAAGCACGTCTCCTTCTTCTATGCTGATACTAATTAAAGCGGACCTTTGTCCTGCTGCTGCCCCAGGCATGTTGTTGACTTCTTCCCTAGCAAACACCTGAGTGAAGTACACGTTCAGTACATCACCCATTTCTCTTTCATTGTCAGGATGTTTCCCTTTTTCGTCACAGTTATATTCTATTTCATTCTTTATGGTTCTTTTGCTGTTGTAGCGCTGAAATTATTGTTTTTGCCTCAATTGCCATATTCCTTTTATTTTCTCTCTTGGCCTTTCTAACATCTTTTTTTTTTTTACCTGTGCTAACAATTCACTGTATAATTTTTATAAAGCATTTCCTTTCCCTTATAATTTCGGGTAGAGGAGTTTATTGCCATATGTACATGTACACTGGAATTCTTATTCGTGCACCTCTCTCTAGACAATCACACCACGCAATGTAGACAGATCATTACAAACGTAATAAATAATAACAACCAGAACAATAAATGTTGCAGAGAACAATAAATATGTTGGAGTAAAAATAAATGAAAAATCTGAGGCAGCTGACAGTTTCCGCTTCTGTGCCCTTGATGCTGATTGGGACTTGACTCCCTCTGGGTCTCCTGAAGTTCACAATGTCTTGTTTGTCTTGTTGACATTCAGGGACAGATTGTTGTCAGGGCAACAACATCTTGTAAGATGCTCAACCTCGCTTCTGTCTTTTTGCATACCCCAAGTTGCTCTCCATGAGGCACGCAGACACACACAGAAAGGGTCAGCCATTTATATAGCACCCCTGGAGCAGTTGGGTTTAAGGGCCTTGCTCAAGGGCCCAATGGAGTAGGATTACGGGATACAAACTGGCAACCTTCCAGCCACAGAGCCCCCACACCACTCTGAATGTATGCGGAGTATGCAGACTCACTGTTGTTGCTCATCAGGTTTTATCTGTTGGTGTCATCTGCAAACTTAATAATATTGTTGTTACTGTATGTGGCTGTACTGTCATAGGCCAACAAGGAGTACAGCCTAGGACTCAGACAGTAGCCTTGGGGAGCTCCAGTGTTTAGGATCGCTGTAGAAGAGATATTGTTGCTAATTTTCACCACCTGAGGTCTGCCTGTCAGAAATTGTGCATCCAGTTGCAGAAAGAGTTTCATAAGCCCTGATTCCTGAGATCTGGGAGGAGATAAGCAGGAATAACTGAGTTAAAGGCCAAGATGTAATCTATAAACAACATCCTAACATAAGTGCCACACCTGTCTAAATGTTCTAGGGCAGTATGTAGTACTACAGATACAGCATAATCAACTGACCTATTTGGGTGGTAAGCAAACTAGACTGGGTCAAGGGAGTCTGGGATAGTGCAATTAATATGTCAATACGAGGCTTTCCAGGCACTTCCTGATCTTCATAAGTGCAACTGGGCAGTAAATGTTCCAACAAGTTATCTTGGTCTTTTTGGGCAGTGGCACATTTGTGATTTTCTTGAAGCACTCTTGACTGACAGGGACAGGTTGTAAGGATACAAGTAGAAACACCTTCTGGGCTGGGTGCTTTATGAGTTTTCACTCTCTTAAATGCTCTACGCACCTCATGTTAAGAGAGCTGTAACACAAAGCCCCCTGGCTCACTGGAAGCATTGATAGCAGGTCTGGTGTTCTGTGTTTTGCCCTTTGATTTACTCACTTTTGGGATATATGTGTTCCGCAATTCAAGGAAAATCTGGGTAAACTGTTGGCATCCAGTTTCCACTGATGTACAGTAATCTCCTGTCCCATTCTACTTCTCTTCAACCCTGTATCATTCCGTCAAAATCTGATTTCTGGGTATTGTGAACTTCTGCCTTGGGCTCATGTTGAACAGTTTCATAATTTACCACACTAAATTATCATCACAGTTTGCTAATGGTTCTCTCACACTCTCCAAAGATTATTTGATAAGAAAAGACCAAAATGACCAATATAAGCATTTTCCCTTGAAGGCTCTATGAAACTTGGTTAGAAAGCTGTCATGTCTATTATTTCTTTTATTCTATTCTGTTCTATTATTTTTTGATATTCCTTGCCTAATCTGTTTTGGGAATGTTTAAGTCTCCTATAATAACTGCTTTTGCACATAAACTATTAACTTCATTATACAGTATTAAATTATAATCAACATCTGTTTTTGGAAGTTTACACTATACTCCTAACACTACTTTTGGAATGTTTTTATCAACCTAAAAATGCTTTTTTTAGTCTGTCTTCAGTTCTTGATAACCAGTAGCTTCTTTAGAGAAGCTAAAGCTCAACACCAAGCAGGAATGTTTGCAGTTCTCTATTTTTGTCTTTGTCTACAGTTGTAATGTGCTGTACAATTCTATGCTGAATCTAAGTAAGGGGAGTTATTCATAGGACGTATTGCAAATTCTGTTTTCATTATAAATATCTTCACATGTAAGTAGTCCATAAGCCACCCTCTATCAAAATATGCATCAAGAATAATTAAGTAAACTCATCCACTATATTGAATGGTGTAACAAAAGCATCTTTCCAGTGACTTCCACCCTGATCACAGAGGCTAACTGTTGTCACTAAATCTCCACCACCAGATGGATACAATCAGCACAGAATAGCAGCCTGTGGATTTCAAAGTTGTGGGTCTTTTGGTCTTTTGTTTTCTTCCATTTTCTCCAAAGATGTGTCCTGGTTTGCATTCAAAATTAAGGGGGACACCCTAATTTAGTGCCAGACCTTAACTGGCAATGTGTTGAAACAATACTTGAGATTCAATACTTGTTATTCAAGAATGGTGAAAATGTCTCCTGTTCATCAATCTACTATTGTTCCACCTATTAATAAAACTGAGCATTCTATGCTGCTCTAGGCAGACACTTAGCTAAATAATGCCTCAACCTTACCTTAACCTGCTAATTAATTTAAATATTTCATTACTTCATCAAGGTATAAAATTAACTGGTCCTCCAAGTGTAACCTAATAACATTTTCAAACCAGTTTAAACGCCTGCTTAAATAAATGGACTCATGTCTCCCTACTAAAACCCCTTATAGGCTTTTGGGATAGAATAATCATCCATCTGTGTAGAGTTTTTCAAATGTTTGTGCAGGTTTCCTCCAGGTGCTCTGGTTTCCTCCCACAGTCCAAAGACATACTGGTAGGTTAACTGGGAAAACTGGTCCTGGTGTGACTGTGTTTGTGCGCCCTGTGATAGACTGGTATCCTAACCATGGTGTATCCTGCTTTGCACACGTTGCTTGCTGGGATAGGCTCTATCTCCCCCACGACGCTGTGTTGGCGGTTAGAAAATGGATGAATATAGAGAGCATTCCACACATACTGTAATATGTTCCAAGCAGCAAACTTTGGTATTTCTTCTGGCAGGCATATTAAGGCTATTCTTTAACCTCTAGTTAAAAAATACACACTGGCACTTTTAAATTTTAAGCTTTGCGGTTCTTCCTTCATCATTAAGTAGCTAGGAGGAGGAGAGTGTATATGTTTTACTTTTTGTGAACTTTCAACAGAGCACGACTTTTTGTCAAGTAGCAAACAAATATAAACGTTTTTGCTTGTTGTGTGACAATCAGTTCAGCATATGAAATAAAGCCACTGCTTACAAAAACATTAGAATTATGCCAAATAATGTTTAATGTTATCCATGTATTAAATACATTACACATGCAATTAAATTAAAATAGTATGTGGTGGAACAAGCATATAGCTACAAAAGGTAAAACACACGTGTTAAGTTTTGTGTTGGTCACCTTCAAAAATTAAATGGAACATTAATTCCCATCTGGGAATATGACTTAGCTGAATTCATATTTTAAACTAATACTGACCACAAATACACCTCCATGGAATGTCAGTTCATGTGACAAAGTTAATATTTACACAATATTACTTCCCTATAAATATTGCAACTAGCAATTGCCTCTCCTGGGAGTACTAACTCCCATATGACAAATGCTATGTTTCAGCCATCGTGCTTAATGCATCAACATTGAAAAATTCTGCATGAAATGAAATATTAATTAAAATAACACAATACCTAAACAAAGCATAAGCAAAGACGTTACAAAGAAACCTTAGCCATGGAAAATGAGGAAAGAATGAAAAAAGGAATAGTTTGAGAACTAAATTTTTTGCTAAGAACACTGAACATAAGTGCATTATTTCTCATATTACAAATATTTGCACATTCCAATGTGTATAGAGTTTTCAGTATGATGGCATCTTATTCACTGTGCTGCTTATGTATGCATGAACTTTGAAAGACTTAACTACCCTGAATCAGAATCAGCATTTTCCTCAATGCAACACCAGCACTGTTCTGGTGAAAACTGCAGTTTTCAGAAGATGACACTTCAACTAACTTTGCAATATCGTGGTCAACTACATTCAAATGTGCTTATCTAAATATCACAGATTCCTTTAATTTTCCTTTACAACAGTGTTCTTAACCAGATCTTTCAAGAGCCCAAAGGAAAAGGCAAATTACCACAAACGAATCCCTCCCTTCCCCTAGCAACTTAAAAAAACACTGGAAAAAACTAGTTATCTCAATATCCTCCTAACACAGACATTGATTTGCATTTCTTAAATGTATAAACATCATTCATGGCCTGATGGTCATCTGATGTTCAGGTGGATCCAGATAGCACTAATTCCTAATAAAGTTTCAATGTGATATTTCATACTTAAAAGGAACAGATCTCGCAGCTGATAATTTCCAAATCCATATTGGAAAATACATGACTGGCAATACTGCAGATTTGCATCCGCAGCTGTGTCTAGTTAAATAAAAATGCGCATGTGGTTGGCTGGTAGGGCTGTGTTCTGGCTGGAGAAGCGGCTCGTACTATAGCCTACATGCACAAACAATTTTGGTTTAGAGTCTCCTAAAATTGTGGACTACAGGGATCTACAGGATCAGCTGAATCATCTACTATTGAAGCTTAGAGCAACAATCACTTTCGTTCTCTGGGAAGATCAAGTAAACCACTGTGGTTTAGCCTACATTTAAGAAGAAAAAAATATCATCCAACTGTGCCAATTTTACTTTCACACCAAAACCAGTTAAGATAAGAGCAGAAAGTGATTCCTGCAATGGACTAAAGAAACCAATTTCGGTTGCCAAAATGTTTTCCTAATATAGTATTATCAAGTCTGTTTACAACAAATGTCCTTTTTGCTTCTATCAGTCATTTCATAACATGAATGTACCATGACTTAAAACATACTGTATCTTGCTTCAAGATCATCATCATTACAGTTCATTATCAGTAATGTAACTTCTGCAAAATTCCAAGCAGAGCACAAAAAACTGAGAACATGCACAGATGGCTTAACATCTGTTAATAACATAAAGGTAGTGACCTACAATAAAATAATTTTTGATTAATTGGCTGCTGACAGGTTCATAATTCCTCACCACAAAGATTCTTATGTAAGCATTAGACCCATATCATTTTGGGTATAGAGACAGTTTCCCTTTATATACTTGTGAGACCCCCATGTCCCTTTCTGAAGCAATGTTAATATTTTTGTGCAAATAAAACAAATAAAGCTTACAATGGATTTAAACAGTCCAACCATTGTACTAATCTGCAAAGCTCGTCTTTGACCAACCAGCCCTAAACATGATAACTTTTCCTCTTGGAAAAAGTGAAAACACAATTTGATTAACCTCTGTCTGTGTAAAGAAATGTTTTTTCACATGATTTCAGAATAAATGTCCTTATCTATAAGGTCCCTCAAACAAGTAGTAAATATTAGACAAATATGCAATCATACAGACCAACAAGCAAAACGACTCAGAAACAAAGCTGTAAAAATGCACAGATCAGCAGGAGGACATTAAAAAAAAATTTCAAATACACCAAACACCTATTCCTCGGAACACGGTGAAGCAGACTTTAAGAATTGAATTGATCCTAGGTTGCCCTTCCAAACTAAGCAGCATGGAAAAGACTAAACTAGTTAGGGATGCAACTGTGAGGTCCACAGCAACTTAGAAAGAGCTGCAGAGTTCAACAGCTGAGATGGGAAAATTGTCATTAAGTCAAAACTATTCCTCCACAAAGCTGGCCGGTATGGTTGAATAACAGACCCATCTCAATTCCCACTGCAAACGTACCGACACATTTCGCTGTTACATCAGGCACAAACCCTTAACAGAGCATCATTTCCACTGTCCAGTACAGTACAGTGGAGTGGAGTACAGGGAGAGAAGCTTGTGGTCAGAGCGCAGGGTCAGCCATTGATATGGCGAATAAGAGGATTCCTCTGCAGGCCGCTGGATACAAACAGGCAACCTTCCAGCCACAGGTGCAAATCCTTAGCCATAGAGCCACCGCAACTCCCCATGTCAGACGACAAACAAATGGCTGACCTGTTCACTATGCAAAACATGAGGTCATCCTTTTACTGCAAAGGATAACTTCTGGTTAAAATTGTATGAAAATTTAAATATTTAAATATTCTTCTGTGAAGAATGTGAAGAAGTATTTTAAAGACATTAATTGAAAGTGCACTTATTTCCTCTTCATTTTAAATTCATGTACAAGTTTCTCCATATAAGTTTTTCTTTCTTATTGATATCTATTTCAAAGTGGGTTATCCTTTTAAATTGCACAGTTCCTAAAAATCATCCCGTGAGAACAAGTGTGTTTTACCTTGATCTGGTTTCACCAAGGTTCTAACAAGACACAACAGCCATAATAAGGAACACAGTGGATCTCTTGGTTACCTACCAACAAACATGAGCATGAGAACACGCTTAGTTAGATGAGTGTACAATGAGTTTCAGCTGATGATTAGGATGATCTTTCTGTTCTGTGCACGATTTCAGAGCACAGTAATTCCAGATATAGGTGAACTGAACCTAATTATAATCAGATAACATAAAATAATTTAACCAACTCGCAGTTAAAAGATATCTGGAGATAACGACCACTAACACTGAACTGAGCAATTTTCAAGATATAAACATTTTGGAACCTATATATGTAACTCTAGGCAACAACCCAGAAAAATATCAATTTGGCACAGCCTTGTTTAATATTAATAATAATAGCCTTGTTTAAGATAATATTTTAAAAAATAATCATAAATAATGCTTAATAGTATTTATAAAGTATCATTCTTTTAAAATAGTTTATTTCTTAAAAAAAGAGTAAGATATGTCGAGAGTAGGTAAGTCAGACATTCAGACTAATTCTGAAGAAATGCTTAATTGGCTGCAGAACAGAGGGATGTGATCCTGCACACAGCATGAGAAATCTTATCTTCCCTAATCAGACTGGTTCTGTGGAGTTTTTACATTCCTGCATTCCAGCCTCTGAAAGCATTTAGCAAAAGCCCAGCTCCAGACTACTTTTCTTTACTTCAAGTGTTTACTTCTCTTTCACGGATAAATACATCAGTTGACAAGTGAAATGAGCCAGGGCAGACTCAGGAAAATTACAAAAGCCCCTGGCCTCTAGGGTAGAGAAAATAAATTGGACCTTTGGGACCAATTTCTAAGAGCACTACTTAACATCCAGTATTATATTTCTTCAAATAGATGATCCAGATAATACTTCTAGGACGATGCAGTTATACTACAACAGGTGTCCAAAACAGATCCAAAAGGCCAAGCAATAATTTGTTCAGAAATTCCAAGAAAAAAACAGATCTGAAATGAATATGGTACAAGTTAACCAAATGCTAAAGACAGCATATTAAAAAGGACTGTTAGATGTACCCTTCTTCATCATAAAAGAAGTGGTTAAAAAGACACACAGACCTCTTCATCCCATTTGAGCATCCATCTGTACTCCTACTAGTTTCGCTAGTAATGCTTGGGAACACGGGTAAGATATTTCTTCAGCTGTGAAGTTACATAAACCTATTAACAGCTACAGCCCTGTGAATTTAATTACCGTGAAACATGAAACCCAAATGAAGAAGCTAATCTCCACTGTAAAAAAATCTAAAGACTGTACTACAATTTTGTCTACTAATACAATTAAGGCAGTATCCTGGACAGTAATATGATACTTGCCAATAGCAACAACCTCACTAGCAAAAGAGTGAGCGGTATATATAAAAAATAGTATGTTTGCCACATGTCAGCAGGACGGCTTACATTGTTACAGAATGTTCCAATTAACTTGATTTTTAAATGTTTTATGCAGCATGTTGGCAACTACAAAAAATCATTTTTCTGTTCTTTTAGATAAACTTGTGAAATGCTGCAAAAAAACACTCAGGGTTCCTTAAGCCTTTCAACATGCTGTACCTGTGACATTCATGATAACAGACTGTGAACTATAATATGGTACACCTGCAATCAGAATACACATTTGTGTAAAAATGTAGTTTAGTGTGCAGCCTGTCAGTCTGTACAGTATCATTTTATTCAGCAACATAACACATAAAGACACCTCTGACTTTAACTATCCTGCAAGGGCTGTCAGGCTGCTGTGAAAGAAAGTTCTGGCCTAATTCCGTAAAGGTATTTTCACAATAAATAATATCTCTCAATAAGAAAAGATGTTGAGGAATGTTTACTGAAGAGTTATGCATAAGAAGCTTTGGCTTTAACCCACCTGGCTGAGGGACGACCCCCTGGCTATAGGAAGTGGAAGTCAGAGTCCCCAGACAGAGAGAGGGTAACAAAGGGATAACTGCAAAGGTGAAGGTGGGTGTGGAAGACGGACGCAGAAAGATGACTGCGAGCAAGAGAGCGAGGCTTTCTATGGTATTTGAAAATTTTCAGTAAATTACATCAACAGAGACTTATGGGTTGTGGTAGGAGAGATGAGGGAATCTTAGGATGCTGTCATCCTTCACGAACATTCATTAAAAGTTCCATTAAAACCTAAATCCACGTTCCACTGATTGCCACCGCACTGAAATACTAATAATGATAAGAAAACGTCCAAAGAATTAGCACAGGGTGAGGCAACGGACATTTGGCACAGATAAACAGCAAAGGCCAAGGCCTATTATTTTGGCACATATTGAAAACAGGCTACCAGCACCCAACCAAGTCCCAACTTTAAATTGCACACATTATGAACTGTAATCTCTTGTAAAAGACTAGTGTTTAACCAGGAATAAAATCTAAATGCAAAAACATAAAATGTATGAAAATTAAAAGCAAAAAGAATTTTGATTAACAAAATGATGGTACAAATCAAGGATTCAAGTTTGGTATACTTAATAATTCAGCATGTATTTGTACTAAACTATACAGCCATTATTTATTTAACATGAATACATGTTTCTGCCAGGAACTTTGCAATGAGTTTCATTTATCTGCCTTATCTGTTTTGTCACATTGTTCCATATGCTCCTTCCATAATTGTGTGGAAAATAACTCTCACACTGTTTTGACCGCTTTAACACTATGCTTCCTCTGTGAGGGGGTGGAGAGGTTCTTTTTCATTATAAATTATTTTGAAAAGCCTTATCTAAGATGTTTCTGGATCAACGACAGTCTAGTCTAAAATGCACATCAATTAATAAGGGTGCAGTTTTGTTATCCTTTGGGATGTGGATGCCCTTACAGATTGTACAATTTATAGCTCAATGTAAATAATGCTCCATCACTCTGGTGTCAATAGATGCCTCATTCAGTAGGAGTCTATACTAAGGGAGGGTGCTTTTAAAACTGTGAAGAGGAGTCACTTTTTTACACAAAGGGTTTTAGAAGCCCTGTGTGTTGTGATGCTGAAATCCTGGCTCCTTTCAAGAAACAGCTTGATGAGACTCTTGGATTAATTATTCAACAGCAACCAAACAGTCCAGATGAAGCGAAGGGCTTGAATACTTAAGCAACCATGACTTTACCATTTTTTTACCAACTTTTTCTCTTCATCCGTCCATTTTCTAACCACTTTATCTAATGCAGACTTGCAGGTAAACCGGAGCCTAAACCTGAAAGCAACAGGCGCAAGGCAGGATACACCTTGGATGGGACACCACTCCATCGCAAGACACATATGGACACACACACACAAGGACCAATTAACCACATAACCATTTAAACTATTTTCATCTTTTAGCTTTTTGCTTTGTTTTGAATGTGTGGAGTAGGTTGTGTATAGAACAAATATTAACCTCACTAATGTGTGCTTCAAAGTGTCACACACTGTAAGCTTTAAAGCAAAAATAACTGTAAAAAGAAATTGCAGGAGTCTGAGCACTTCTGCAAGGTACCATATTTCTTTAAGGAGCTGTAAATAAATCATGCAATACCTGAAAAACAAAGTAAATTAGTGTTCCAGTGCACTATGCACATATTCATATGACTTCTACATGTTTGTGCTACAAAGCATCATATCAAAATTATTTAATCACACTGAATTCATTGTGAATTAACCAAAAATGTGAGATTACCCCCATGCACACATTTAAATAACAGCAAGCGATCAGTATTTCTATTCAAGTCAAATGCACACAAAAAACAAAAACTTGCACAATGTCAGTGAAGCAGGTTTGTTTAGGATGACTTCCTGACAACACTGTCTTGCTTACAAACAATGAAAAGTAACACCTGCTAACAAGAAAGCCTAGTTTTCACTTATGCCTCAGCACATTCCTTGGAGGTCAACGTGACAAACACAGCATATCTGTGTTTGTGGAAAAGGCCCTGAGCCCTTTACCAACTCCAGCTACCAAACAGATCAAAGGCATGGAAGGCACCACACTGAGAAGACCCTAGGAGCCCGTCTTCAGCTGTAAAAACAACCCCAATGGTGGTGAGCAGAAGGCACTTGCCAGTGTTCTCAACTGGCTACTGCCTGCTGAGCTACATCACTTTTTTTCTAGCACTTCCATTAACATTCGTATCAACCTGCAGAGAAAGAGGAACTAAAAAATGATGTATTTCTTTAAAAATGAATTTAAACTGAAAACATACATGGCATGTTCTTTAGTGGATGGATTAATAAATTACGATTCAGCTGTTTTATGTGATTTAGTTAATTATCCCATTTGGCACTTGAGCCATCCTCTTCCACTCACTACTGGAAATGGGCAGTGCTTTAAAAACTATTTAATTCACACTGCATATCCTCTCAGCCCTGCAAACTCTCAAAACAAATTACAACTGTCTGTGAAAATCCAGCTCCTTACCCACCCCCAAAAAGGTAAGGCTTTTATTCTTAAGGATTGTACAGTTATGAAATGTTTCAATAATTACAGATCATACAGTGAAGACGACAAAGACTTCTACAGAACTTGAATATTGTGGTTGTTTCATTATTACTCATTGAGAATGAGCAGAATGAAGGCATTTTGAAACTGTTCCACAGATCAGTGACACCTGACCATAAACCTAAGGAAACCCCACATAAGAAATATGGCAGATAAGGACTGTGTGGACACAGCAACACTCAGCCAAAGCTGCGTGACATCAGAATGTCCAAACCTTGCACAACTGTGACACCTTGATAAAAGTTTGTGCAAGATTGTGCAGTTGTCCCAGAAATTTAACATACAATGAATCCACTTTGTTTTAGAACGTATTGGAAAGCCCCCAATATGAACAGCTTTATATACTGTATTTGAAACTGCCTCAAAATAAACTACCAGATTAAACTCATTCCCTGAGAGCACATATGACAAGCCACATGCAGCAGAGTGAGTTTCTCATAAAAAATATTATCTGTATAACGACAGAACAAAGTGGAACTAACTCTTCTTTTTACCTGCTCTTCTGCCTGGCCTGTTGTCAAGTAAATCATAATGCATACCTGAGCTGACAAAAACTTGCTTAACTACTTTCTTTAAAACCGGAGTGGCAATTTCTGAATGTTATTAATTTAACACCTTTCCAAAGTCTATGGATTGCCTAGCAACCCCAAAGCCTTAAACTGAATGCAACACCAATAGATGGTTTCTTGTTTTAAAATGCAAACTTCCACATAGAAAATGCTGCAAAAATGTTATGACAGACCTGGAAGCTAGAAAAGAGTCTGGAGCACAACACTCTTCCAATCACAGGAGTTAAGTTTCTTGCTTCTTCAAATAATTGTTTTACAGACATCCAAATGTTACCTTTCTTTTTGCTCTTAAAAATGTCCAACCCTACTACAACAATTCAAAACTAATTAATTCCATTGCAGGAATTAAATTTGGCAACTTTATTGAAAGCATATTGTTAGGGCTATTAAAAAATTATGTTAGTGTTCTCCTTCTAAATTTTTTTTCATTGTATCGACTATATATCACAATCAATTGCCTTTCACAAATAGTTGCTTTTTTATGTAAAAGAAAGTAAATGTAAAATGCCACTTTTTTAATTACTGATAAATCTGTGGTAAAAAAAAAACTATATTGTAATCCTGCACACAAACCGAAGTGACGTCTATTAATTGTAGAATTGAGAAATAGATGTAAGCATCAGAACAGGCAAATATAAACAGAGTTTAATCACTATAAATCAAACATTAAAGGGAGCTGTGCCTACAAAATGTGTATTAAGTGTCAGCCAATATTCTCCTGATATCTAATCAAACATCTCTCAGTAAGTCAACATCTCTTAGGCTTCATCTATCACGGTTACTACCAAAGGGATGGAGCTTTCATTTGCAGGTTACATCGTAGTCTGGAAGATTAATTTACAAATATTGAACCTTTTGAACAGGTGAACCGACTTTAAGAAGCCTATTATTACTTAAAAGAGAGTTGTCTTAATATGCATCTCCATTTCCTTAACTGGTTTATATTTTAGACTTGAGATTTGCAGTATTCCAACTCTGCAGACCTTACAGAACTTACCTGGAACACACAGTTGTAAAGTGCTTGCAGAGCATACTCATCCCCTCATCAACCTTTAACAGTGTGCCACAACAATAGTGACAGGTAAAAACTTGTGGATGTTACAAAAAGGCCAAATAATGTAGATTTAATGACAAAATAAGAGAAAGCTTAATATCCAGTTTCCATACTGATGTTTGATGTATTTGATTTTCATGCAGCTAACAAAGAAGAATATAGTTCTGAATGGTAACAGATGTCTTTAGTGTTATTTAAAGAGGCAGAAAACCAGTCTTTTAGCACAAGATGTGGCCACAAGAGACTTATTGTTTCTCCCTCATATTCAAGTAATTCCAATTTTTCACCCACCTGGACATGCCAGCTCACAAAATGACTTGTCCTCTTCTTCAAACAAATGGAAGCCATACAAAAGGCCAACAAAACGCTACAATACATACTGAAAACTGAAAACTGCCGGGTTTAAATCAAAGGACGCTGTGCTAAGGTTATGCAATAACTGCAGACCTCACTGACAACATAATACAAAAAAGATGCTACCCTTGAGAGAATAAAGAAGAGGTATTTGAAGTCTAAAAGGTATGAAAAGCAAGCAGTACAAAATAACTTAAGTTCTTTATCCTCAAACAACAGAAATCAAGAGCGACTAACAAAAATTCAAATTTCTGAAAGGAATTGTCATACTAGATCCTATGTGCTTTTTCTGAATCAATAACGAAACAAGAACCCAGGAACTAAAAAAATCAAGAGGTAGGGCATTCAAGAAAATGAAGTACTCCAAGCGCATGTAAGGAACGGGCTGCCCAGCTGTGCTTTTCCAGAAGACTCCATATCTCTCAGGATACTACCAGATATGATCCTCACATTAATTAGCACTAGGTCTCCTCTCATTTGTTGTTTTTTTTCATACCATTATGACTGCAGCTATCTTACCCTTTGGTACAACAAGTCACGAAGTTCCAGTATCATAGCTCGACCTGTTTGATGTTTGTTCAGACTGAAGAGATGGAATAGTTGAAAAACTGTTTGAATCATAAAAAACAGTATCTGCACTGTCCTCTTGTTAATATTATTATTTAAACTATCCAACTTTATCTCTATGTCTTTCTACATTTAACATCCATAAATCCAGCCTGATTACAACAATCAGCTGTTAGACTTAATGAAGAGCATGTGTGTCGGCACAGACCCTCTGTCCAGTGCACACATTGCACTGCGTGCAGCAGACTCTTCAGTGAGGAGAGAGGTCAGCCCAGACGATCTCCGCTTCACCTTCACAGATCCCTGCTCAGGAGGGGTTTTCTGTCAAATGGCGAAACTCACACAACTTACTTTAAATTAAAAAAAACACTTTTGTTCCCCTGGCAAGATTAAAAGTGAGAACAATCCCTCACACGGCTCACATGACAGGATGGACCCATGTGTGCGTTTAGCACGGTGTACCAGTGGGAACATTTGCAACTTAAAAATCATTTTTTGGTTTCCTGCAGCCAAAATTAAGGACAGCAGCAAAGAACTGCAAAACGTATAACTTTAATGATGTTTTCCGTTGTACTGACATAGAATAAGTGTATCTGTAATGAAAAATGCATTGCTTGCCCCTGGCTGTTCTGTATCCATTATATTTACCATCTACCAGCTGTGAAACGACTGAGTGACATTTATCTGATGAGAAGCTCTGTCAGTTGCTCCTAGTCTTCTCTTCAATCTGGCTTGAGTGAAGAACTGGTATTTGGATGCTAATTGAAAGCAAACAAACATCTGCACAGCGAATAAATTCTGTTCCTCTCAAGGAATAAAATTATTCCGCATAAGCATGAAAACGTTAAAGGCCATGATCAATTTTCAACAAAGAGAACAAGAATGGATGGGCCTACCTGATCTCCACTTGATTATGTCACTGAATTCGCTGTTGGCAGCACCATCAGGGTTTTCATCACTTGTTCCCACTTTGGCCATATCCTTCAAGCCTCCTCCTTGTCAAAGTTTGTAATCCTGTTGTTTTTTTTTAAAGGATCAAATCAACTCCGGAGTCTTGTTGCAAAAAAACAAAACTTCACATACTCTTCATGAAACACCTGGAGGAATTAAAGAGAGACTGATTAATGCACAGAAGGACGTGACCCTAATTTATCATTAACATGTACTGTGGCACAAAGAAAGACACCCCAAGGCAAACAGATTCTCATTTCTCAAAACCACGTTGTCCAACCACAAGCCTTTCGAAAAAGCTCTCAGGATTCCTTTTCATCAAGAGTTTTTGGCATGTTTTGTTTTTTAACTGTAGGAGTAATAAGATATAAATGTTACTGCTCTTTGTGCTCTGCAAGAGCTTTATTGTTGGTCTGCTTCCCTATGAATCCTGAATCTGGCAATTCCCGAAATGTTAGGAAGTGATCCAGGGAGGGAACTTATTTAACTTATCCCCCAGTGGTGGGGGACTAAGTTTTTTTTTTAAAAAAGCTATTGTTCTTTGTTTCACAGAGGTATCTGAAAGTATGCCGATGAAAGAATCAAAACTGTATAAACACTGCTGTCATTGAAAACAGCCTGACACACAAGGCCATTCCTAATGTGACTCAATACACACTCGATACAATATCACCTGTTTAGACCTTCCAGTTCTACATAATGAAAAACCGAAACTTTATAAAAGCGTTTTTTGACGCTTGTGATGACATCAAGCAAAACACAAGCTATTGTCCCCTATGCAGCCTGTCTAGACAAGACCACCGGCCGACTCCTGGGACAGACCAAAGGCATTTGAAAAACTGCTTTCTGGAAGGAATCCAGTAATGTACTCTGCACAGTAATTAAGTCATTTTCTGATTTGTTTGGGGGATTGGTGGATAGCTCCCATTTAATTTTGTCACATAAAACAATTCATACTTATTGTTTGGCTAGATTTACCATTCAAGACTATGCCATTAGTGAAACTAGGCAGAGATCACCCCCAGCTATAATAATGTAGTGTGGGCTCTTCAGTTAAATGCTTCACCAGTGCCTAGTGACCTTGAGCAAACACAAAACACTCTACCAGTACCTCTTTCGCTTATGGTAATGAAGGCACATCTATGCTCACACATCTGAAAGCACAATAAGCTTAGAATACCTAGACCTCAGCCTTGTAATGAGGCAGTGTGCGATCAACCCCAAAAATATTTTTAAACACTTACAATACTTTATTTTTAATTTTCAATACAAATAGTATAAATACACAAATAACCAGACTTTCAAATAATGGAAGACAAAGCATAAAAAAGTATTAGAAGTCTACTGGGAAAACACAAATGATATGAAAAACAATTAAAAAAAGAAATTAACACCTCATAGCTGTTCACGAAACCAGCCTCACCTAACTGTGCGGAAATTCTATGTTTAAATTTATAATTAATGTAAAAGAACTAAATTTAATTATGAATGGACTTAAACCTATCTTTAAAAATACACAATATTTTCATTCGTTTAGAGTGGCAATAATCGTAGTCCATAAGACCAATGTCTCACGAGTTATATCGAAACGTCAACAATCTGTTGCAGGAAACAAATTTCCACTCATTTGATAATACTTTGCTGACAAAACGGCGAGCTAAACAAAATAAACTCGGTAACACATGCTCCTGTTCCATAACGTATTGGACACTACTGTTTATCTGGATGTAGAAGTCACATTGTTACAGAGACCGCACTTTCACTAGGCAAGCCGAGCTCCCACGTCTTCAACATTCTTACTCTGGGAGGGGCTGGCAGTGCTCTCAGATCCTTGTCGAGCCCATTCAAGCTCGCCGTGACTGGCGTCGCAGGAAAGGCTTTTTCGTGCATGGCCAGAGGAATGGAGCGAGGTTACACAAATGTCAACACGGCTCAAGCTCGACGTCAAATCGTACCTCTCAACCATTTTTAATCGCAGTTCCCTAAAAAACGCCCAATACAAAACAAGGTAGTCTGAGCAGGCGGAGAAGTCAATCGTCACCGCAGGTTATTAAGGGGCTTTGACTCAAGTTTTAACTTTGAGCTCAGCACAGGCGAAACTCAAGAGCTTTTGTGTTAATCATAAAAACAGGAATTAAGGTACTACTTTACAACAGCAAGCCCCACTAAACACATTATTCATTGTTCGGAATACATAACGCTAACAGCAGGCAGTTCCTGCGATGATCCTAATACAAAAGCGCACTGCTGTCACTCTTCGAACGTTTGGTGATTTTTTGCACAAAACTGTTAGGAACAAATATGTCTCCACAATAAACCAAATTGTCAACTTTCAAACCCAGTGAAAAATACATATAAAAGTGTCTCTCACTGTTGGCGGGCTCTATTTAATATTATAAAGGACTACGACTCTTACGTTCGTTATTTCTAATCTTAAGGTTTCCGTTGGTCCGCCTTTAGATTTCTTAACTAAGCTATCCTTACTTAAAAACGATCGGTACTAGGAATGCAACAAGGAAAATATACGCATCTCCTTAAATGACTTCTAAATTTTACTGACCTTAGCCTGATGGAAAACTAGAGGTAACTTAGAAATACTTGAAAGAAATTTAACTGAAAAGTACAGAGTAAAGCAAGTTTTGTTGTTTAGAACAAGACCTTTACCTTAAGACATTTCCAAAGAGCAGCTACGCAAAACAGAGGATGATCCTAGCCAAGTTCTCCACATACATAACCATGCACAATGCAAATATCCGTCCCTGGTTTCCACAACAGCAATAATTTTGTAAAAAAACCCAAAAAATACTTGAAAGTGCTTTTTAGGGTGCTTTGCAAAAAGTCGTTTTGTCTGACGTTTGAATTCCAGATACTTTCACACTTTTTTAATAAACAGAAAAATACTACCGCTTGCTTTCTGCGAGTTGGCCCCAAACTTTGTTCCAGTTGCTCCTTTCCCCTGCCTCGCGCTGCAGTTACAGCTCAGCTTCTGGAATATGGCGCAGCCACTGTCACGTGACTGCGCCTTCAGTCGCTCAGCTGGTCCCCGGACTCCGGACACGGACTTAAGGAGAGCTCACCAGACTCACCAGTAACCTTTGAGGCGGCTGGGCTCGCTTCTCATCCTCCTCAGTGAACTTGAAGGGGATCAAACAGTACTCCCCTTTCTCGTTACAAACGCCACGTCAGTCGCTGATAATATATTATCACTTAAGAGTTCACAATTGTTTGCTTTTTGTACTTAGAACCGGTATTTTCGTTAGTGTATACTTAAGTTGTAGCAGAAAATGACGAAAAGTTACCAATAAAAGTGTTTTAGGTTAGCTGGTTTTAGTTGTGACAGTTCGGGTTTTGCCGCTTGTTGACAAAACCTTTGTACAGAAGGCTAGAAATTCTGGAGTTTTTGTCTTTGTTATTATTGTAAATTGCGTTTTGAATTGTACTTCGTGAATGACCTACTTTTCAGCTGTGTATAATATACACAGTATGACTTCGCCTAATATTAAGTAAAGTTCTTTGACATATCTCACTCTATACAAAGGTACTCTATCTTAAAACTATATTTTCAATTAGAAATATCTCTGGCAGTAGTACAGACAGATAATACATTACTGTCTGTATTTAAAATTTAATAGTACAAAAACACTCATCAGTAAACTAACAATTATATGTTCATTAGCTGAAACATTATTGGGGAAAGTTTTTTCTTGAGTAACCCTAACTGAATCTGGGTTAGTCAAAATATATTTGGTATTTTTGGTGGTTTTCATTTTTAATTCTTATGACATCCACTTTACTCATATCGTTTTCTTTATAACTGGTGTTACAAATCAAAATACAATTTTAGTTGCTAACAGCTACAATATAATTTCTCACCCTCTGACAACACCATTCAGTAGCATGGCACTGTCCTGCTTGAGGATCATGTAATCTTATCATTGTTCCCTAAAGGACTAACATTTGGTGAAGAAGTAAATCACTTAAATTACTGTCACAACTCAGACAAATTTTAGCTGTAAACAAAGAATCTCTGAAGTGTTGGAAATCAGTCAGAAGAAACATCCCCTCATTTGGTTTTCCAAATAGTTCTGGTGATGATATTTCAGAATAATCTTCAGGTGGTTAGTTATTCCATCCAACTTCGAGCTGCTTTGTCCAATTCACGGTCACAATAGAACTTATCCCGGCAACCAAGGGGTGCAAACACAGACATGCACACACTCACTCCAGGGCCACATTTCCAGGGCCAATTAACCTACCAGTATGTTCGTGGACTGTATGAGGAAACCGATGCAAACATGAGGAGAACATACAAACTCCAAGCAGACAGCGCCCGAGGTCTGTAATTGAACCCAGGACCCCAGCACTGCAAGGCAGTAATGCTACTGGTTAGTTTTTGTTTCCCCCAGATAGCAATATCAGAAACAAGACAACCCTCCTCTATCAAAAACAGAATTCCTTTCCTCTGAGGAAAATAATGTCATTCACTCTTAATATTATACCTATTGTAAATGGTGGATTACATCCACTCAGAAAAATTCCATTAAATATGTTGAAGGAATTTAATAATTCATTCTATGTTGTTTGTGGACAGAAAACCAGTTACATTAATTGGACCAAGAATGGGTCAAGGAGCACTGGTCCAGGGGTCCCAGTCATTCACCAAGCTGGGTATTGAAAGGACAGGTGTTGGAGGAGGTTTATCTCTGAAAAAAGATGGGAGTGTCTTCACTGAAACATGTTTCCACACTTCTGGTGGATGTTCAGATATCCTTGCATGGTATTGTCAGATGTCTCTCTTCCCTGAAACTCACACTGGGAGACAAAATACATACTGGGCCAGCATTGCATCTCTGTGTATTCAGAATTTGTTCATGAAACTATATATTCATTTTAGCTTGTTTAGCTATTTAGCACTTTTATGTTATTATTTAAAATGCTGTATTTTGTCATTTATTTGCTTTTTTACTGATGATAATATAAAAAGAAAGTAATCTGTAAATGTTCCCAAACATTGCCCAACATGCATAAAGTGATGCATGATGCATGTTCTGAAAGTGAAGAACCATTCTGTGAATCCTTAATGTACTGAATCCCAGTTTCCTCTGGAAGAAGTTTGCTGTGTTCTGCAATGACAGACTTAAAGAAGAAATTGTATAACTGAAGTGTGGTCAAAATGCCATTTTTGGAAAGAAAACAACCTTCAAATCAATGTTACATGAAAATGCTGTGGTATTACTATACCCCTTAATTTACTGAAAAAAGAAGCACTTGGCTATAAACATATATTCGAGAAGAATTTAGGAAATTTTATCGTGTTTATTTTTTGCAAATCATTGGTAACACTTCATAACAGACTTAATAAATCATTATGAAATTTTAATATTTTACAATTCAGTTTATGATGTAAGTCCATGTAAAATAAAAAACCTTTTAAAAACATCAGCTGAAAGCCTTATATTTCAAACTGTTCTTTCGTCTGAAAGGAAGCAGCAGCTGCCAAAACTGTGACCCATTACTCACAGAAGCTGCAGTTTAAAATATGCTACACTTTAAAACTAGAAAACTGTTAACAGTTGAATAAATAAGAAACAGAAAATGTGCTAAGCTATCTAGTACAAAGAGTTCTCTATTTCTTTTAAGAGTAAAAGGAATAATTTGGCGTAGGTAAAGAGTAAACTGCTTTTTAAATTATATTGTTTTGGCATTACTGTATACTGTTTTGTGCTTTGCTTTAAAAACTTATTTTCATCCTAAGGTATCCAGTGAGTGAAGTGAAGGCATCCTTTATTTAAAAATATCCTGTTTTAAAAAAAAATAAGTAAAACATCATAATAATAATAATAATAAAAATAATAATAACCATAACAATTCAGGGCTTGTACTGCAAGCTGCCTGAGTGACCACTCTACCAGATCACAATCCCAGGTAGAGTACAGAATATTAACATAAATGCCTTAATGCTTCAGTTGGTAGTTGATAAAAGTGCATAGTTTATATAATAAAAAACAAATAAAGCAATGTCAAGAGAGAAACATCGTACAGAGCTGATTCATTTCAGACACTGGAAATGTAGATCATTCAGTAAAAGGGCTTGGACATTTTCCTCAAGCTCTCAGCTGACATTCTTCTTTGTATGTGGTTTTTCATATGGTACAAAGAGCAGGTTTTATTTTCACAAATTAGCGCTCCAGTATACACTCCACCAGGTGTAGGGTGACAGCTCAGGTAAACGGAGAAGGGAACATTTGTCAAAAGATTGGAATGCCTGTCTGCATCCTAGCTGCCCTACAAACATCACGGCCAGGCGACTGCTGAACACATGCTGTGCTCTTTTAAACTTTCACAACAATATCTTTTGGAGAGGCGCTGAGTATTCAGATTGAATCCTTCTTTTCACCGGCTATGAAAGCAATGTAAGGCAGATACTTTGAAGTAAAGAGAACATAAAGATAAACGTTTGACATGTGTTAAGAAAATGTCACAGTGCCAGGAGGGAAAAAGTCATTACAATCTATACATTCAAAGCACAATAACCTCATTGTAAGGTTCAAGCAATGTGGAATGTTTAGGCCCATGTCCTGAGTCTTCTGATTTCCCCTACAATTTAAAGGGGAATTCCACCAGAAGCCAACATAATCATCAAGTGTAGGGCATTACACTTTCTAATAAAAATATTATAAAGTTAATATCCAATACTGTAAGAAAGTGTTGCATAGATCTCAATTATTATCAGCATTGCTATAATTTGAATTTATAATTTGAATAGTTTGAAGCTTTTCCACATTGAGCAACTTCAGTTACGTTTGAGCAGAACTTTACTGAAGAAATTAGTCTTTCCTTATGATTTTGAATTTCTCATACAACTGATATGTTAAGATTGAAATAAATGTATAAAGCGTGAATTAAAAGACCTTCTGGTGTTTTAGTAAATCAAGCTTGTCTACTGGTATAGCAGTTAGAATGATTACATATCTTTTGAGTTCATTTTAATATGGATTAAAACAGATTAATTTACATCCAAAGGGTTTCATTGGGCAAATGTTAAACACTCGGAACAAATTAATTTTAAAGAGAACCCATCAAGGAAATATGTATACTTCTAGGCATTTTTTAATTATAACATTTAATACTAGTGTGCACTGTGAGCACTTACACCAATAATAGTTATTATCCTATGAATTGGGATGTATTAATATATACTGTATGTCCAGAAACTGTTTCGGTATTTTTATTCTAAGACAATTAACAAAACTACATCTAATTGGTTAAATTGCATATCGTTTGTACTGGAACTAAATAATATTTAAAGATAAAATGCAAATACAAAGTATAACAAAATACATTATATTTTTGGTCCAACAGACAAAAATCCAATTGCATTGCCACTGCTGTGCATATAAAATGAAATTGTGAAAGTAATATGAACTAACCTATTTTATTACTCTTTCAAACATCACATTTACCCATGTAGCAAATTGCTAGTAACTAAGTAATATTAGGTTCTCATCTTGCCACTTCATGAAAGTCTTATTAGACTCCCACAATGTGGAAAAAGTGCCTCCTGTTCTTGGTTTTCAATAAACTTATATTAAGCAGGTTCCACTTGTGTTCTCTGGTTTGTGTTTAATTCTGAAAAAGTTTTGGGGTCTTTGGGTTGACTTTGTCAATTCTTCTGAGGAGTCTGAATACTTGAGTTTCATATCTATATTCATCTGTTTGATAATTAGCAGCTAAGTTATTCCTATTGAAGAATACGGGTATCAACACTAACAACATGGCTGGGCAGCTAGTTCCAGACCTTCACACCCCTTTCTGTTAAAGAATGTACACCTTGTTCTCAATCTTAAATATCTACATAGTTTTCAGAGATTGTGAAATGTACTGTGATAATCTTCTTAGAGGATACAGTAACACACTCGCTGTGAATCCCATGACCAAATTGGTCTTTCATTTAGGAAAGCTTCATTCTTCAGATAGTATAAAAGTATTAAAGTAGGCATCTTTATTCCTGCCATATAAAATGTTTTAAAGTATATCTAGTGTAAAGAATAAAAATATGTCTGCTATCAGAACTCTGCTCTGTTACCACCTCTGTCCTAGTGAAATACTAACCATACTAACCACTACACCACCCCCCCAGCAAATGTTTTCATATTTCCTCCTCTTTCTTTTCTACTTTGTTCCTATGATTGTTAAAAAAAACACCTGGAAAATCATATGTTTCTAAGTCCATTTTACATGAAGTATTTTATGCCCCCAGCCTGGGCCTTTACGTTCATATTTAATAATGTTTCCTTGATAACTGTCTGCATTTGTTGAGCACTTTCCAACCCCAAGGATCTCAGAATACTTATAGGAGGGATGCACTTCTTTCACAGGGGTTATGTTCTCAGCCATTATGTGCCAGAAGCACCATTACAAATGAGGTCAGGCAGAGAACTAATGAATTACTTAACCAGTCAAATTGAAGGGTAAATAGAGAAAGTCAGACTGTACAGACCCAAGGGGGGATTCAGACAGGCTGGTGGACGGGATTATCAACCCCTACTATACAGAACATGAAATCTTTATTCCAAATAAAGACATTCTTTATCACCATTTAAAAACCTGAAGGATGTCACCTCCTTCCGCAATGTCCTCTGTTGCCATACTGGGACGTTGGGTGGTTAATCCTCCAGAATGATAGGAAAGAGTGCCACCTGCTGGTCCACTAGCACCTCTTACAGGAGAAACCAGCCCTTGTACCCAGAGATCTGGCGCCAGGGTGGTTGCACTGCGCCTTATATGCAGTGTATTGTTATTTCTCAGTTAACAAAGAGTATGCAAAAACAAACTAACTGAAACACTATTTTTTATAAAGTGTTTCTGCACTTCTAGATATTTTCTCTGATAACTATCCATTCTATTGTGAAATACCTTTTAGAGGTCAGTGAAATAATGAAAAAAAAGTCCATCGATAGTGATAGTTTATTATATTTTGTATTCCTGGACACTTAAATCATATTGCAATCTGAGGAGGAAGTTCATTGCATTGACATACAGATAAGCAACAAAACAGGAGTGAAACAACATGTACATATAAACTACTCTTCTCACACAGGCTCATCAAATACACAGGAATGTTTAACTTATTAGTGTAAAGACACAAGAGATTAATGTATTTTTTTCTGGACTTTAAATACAAAAGCTTTTTCTTTTTGACGTCAGAGCAAAACAGAAATTATTGTCTCTCGTAGCCCAACCCTACCCACCAGGATGGCCGAGTGGTTAAGGTGTTGGACTTACGATCCACTGAATAAATGTCTGTGTGGGTCTGAACCCCACTCCTGGTAGCCTTTCTCCAAAACGTCTGTGGCATAATGAAATCACATGAATCAATTGTGATTCATCCAAAATAACCCGACCCATTCTGCAAGCAAGAACACAGAGGAATCTTAAATTGATTTACATGTGTTAATGAAAATAAAATCCCTGATTAACTCCAACAGAAGGAATGATATTTTCTGAGTAAGTGAGCATGTATCTATGATATTACCCCATTCTTTATTTCAAAGTTATTTTCAATGTAATTCAAACGTCTGATGTGAGCTTACAAAACATGCTGATAAAGAGAATCCCTTACACTATATACTATCTCAACAGCAGACTGAACATAATTGTGGACCATGTTTATTCAGAAATTAGCTTCTCTTTCTATAAAGTTGTATGCAAAAGTCTGGGCACCCCTGGCCAAATTACATGATTTTGTTGATTGAAGTGAAAAGAAGTTAACACAACCTCTGCAGCGAACACACATAAACTTGACATGTTTCTGCAAATTGTAATGCTCAGTTACTATTTATTTGCTAAATTTAACAGTTTTAAAAAAATTAAAAAGTAAATATGGCATGTGCAAAAGTTTGGGCACCCCTCCAGTTGATCCACTAGTGTTATTTGTTTGTAAGGTCTTAGAACTTAATTGACTCGTTAGGCCTTAATCTAAGGTCATCTCAGGTGATGACAAAGCCAGGGCTTAATAAATTCTCTGACTCTTCAAACCTCTCAGGATGTTGTGCGTACACTCAACAACCATGGGCTCCTTGAAGCAGCTGACTGAGGATAAAAAAATAAAGATAATTGACTCTTACAAAGCGGGGGAAAAAGATATCCAAATGCTTCCTGTTTGCAATTTCCGCTGTCTGAAATGAAGTTAAGGGGAACTGTTGAAGTCAAGACAAGATCTGGAAAACCAAGAAAAATCTCAGATAGAACTGCTCGTAGACTGGTCAGGAAAGCAAAGCAAAACCCCCATATCACTGCGAAGGACCTGCAGGAAAATTTAGCTGGCACAGGAGTAGTGGTGCACCAGTCCACTGTGCAGTGTTGCTTGCACAAACATGATCTGCATGGAAGAGTCATCAAAAGGAAACCTTACCTTCGCTCTCATCACAAAAGTCAACATCTGAATTATGCAACACAACACTTAGATAAGCCAGAGGCATTTTGGAACCAAGTGCTGTTGTCCGATGAAGTAAAAATTGAACTCTTTGGCTACAATCACCAAAGGTACGTTTGGAGAAAAAAAAGGAGAAGCATTTGAAGAAAAGAACACCTTAGTAACTGTTAAGCATGGGGGTTGATCTATTATGCTTTCGGGTTGTGTGGCAGCCAGTGGAACAGGAAATATTGTGCAGGTAGAGGGAAGAATGGATTCTAAGTATCAACAAATCCTGGAAGCTAATGTCCCACAGTCAGTGAAGAAACTGAAGCTGAAAAGAGGTTAGATATTACAACAAATAGAAAGACTGTTAGCTGGCTACAAGAAATGTTTGGAGGCTGTGATTTCTGCCAAAGGGGGTGTTACGAAGTACTGATTGATAGAGTGCCCTTAACTTTTGCACATGCCACATTTACTGTTTTGTTTTTTCCAATCTGTTAAATTTAGCAAATAATTAGTAACTGAGCATTAAAATTTGCAGAGATATGTCAAGTTTAAGTTTGTTTGCTGCAGAGAATGTGTTAACTTCTTTCCACTTAGAAAATCAACAAAACATGTAATTTGGCCAGGGGTGCCCAAACTTTTGCATACAACTGTGTATTTATAGTGTGTTAATAATAAAATATAAAAGGGTAGTCCCATAGGGATTCATACTTACAGACTCAATAAATACAAGCTACATTATCAAACCATGAGCTTACCTTCACTACCTACAGCAGAACATTCACCGCTGTAAAAATCTGAAACATGCATTGTTGTAGTCTCTTCAGTGTATTCCCTGCTTTATGGTAACTTCCTACAGAAATGCTAAACATTTTCTTTTTCAACAACAGTTAATCTGAATAAATGTAGGACTGTATTTCTGTAGGTCAAAAAGTAGATCTTTAGCTTTATTGATGTGTACAGAGGAACAAATGATATTAATAACAAGAAGCACCTGACAAGAAGTCAATATTATCGACTGGTAAATGTGATGGACTGCCTACAACAGCACTTCACACGAACTGTTCATTGTGTAATTCACCTCGAATTTATTCTTACATTTTTGAACATTTTGATGAAAAGACAAGTTTGGTTTCTCATTATCCAAACTAAATTGTATTAATAAAAGGTGTTACAACAGAAGAAAGAAACTAGCGAAGCCTTTGAGTAAACTGTTGACTCTCACAACCACAAGAACAACAACAACAACAAGAAGACATATTTAATCACTGACTATGTACAAGATGTTAAGATTCGTGTACAGCAGTGTACATTAATTGTACTTAATCTGTACAGCATGGATAAACAACTCCATTTTTTCTTAGTTGCTTTACTGAATATATCAAGAACACTGGAATAAGAAATCAAATAATTCCTTGGGGCTTAATCAGTTAAAAGCAACTATAAAATGTGCAAATATATACAAAGAACGGGGTCACCTACTTCAGTTGCATAAGATACATAATGATTACTTCTTTGTTATTTATTCATTTATTACCTTTTGGCCTACCAGTTAAGCAATAGTTTTGTGTTTGTATGTAGACTTATTTTAAAAATAACTATAGAAATTTAACACAAAGAAATATTTCTCCATATGGACTGTCAAGTGCTGTGAGAGTATATTTTGTCTGTGTATAAAATGGTTCCACAGCACACAATCAGGCTTCAAACAACACCAAAACAACCCATTTTCCTTACATATGCTGTCTGTCAAATATGAAATTTCTCAAGCGACTTGCTTATTGGACTAGTTATAGTATGGACACAACAATGTAAGAAAAAGATGTACTAAATATAAAGATAAGCATGAAACACAACACAGTACTCCTTCAAATTTAAAAAAAGAAACCTATGATGACCTATGATGAGAGACTGAACAGGCATACCACCATGGTTTATTATCTTTATCCATGCTTTATGTCTCATGGAGAGCAAGTTGGGGTATGCAAAAAGACAAATTCCTAATACAAGAAATTGTATATGGCCAATAAAGTGATCTTATCATAAAGTGCTTATACATAAAATTGTAACCCTGTTATGATCATGATTATGGTCACAGAGGGTGTGGTGGATTGTGCAGTATAAGATGCTTTTTAAATTGTTTCATAGTCCAGAACGAGTTAAATAGCCATAGATTCCTGCTGAGGCAGTTGTCACCATGTCTGGAGAAACTGTGGGTTTAGCCTAATACTGGGAACAAATAAAAAAGACAGTGTAGAAGTTATCTGCATACAGCATTTTATTTGTATATAGTAGAAAATATTCGGGCAGCTACAATTTTAATACAATAATGCTTTTTCTCATCAGTATTGCAGTATAACGAGGGTAATAATTGACGAACACGAAATAAACAACACGTGCACAGGGAGAAACAGCCAACATTTTATTGCGGGACATGTTACCTAATCCACCATGTTGCAATATCACGAAGTAACCTGAAGGAGAAGACGTGCACATTTGAAGAGCTCTTGCTTTTTAAATTAAAAAAAGATATATATTCAAAAGTATTTATACACAGTAGAGTACAGAAATTGTCTTTTTTTATTTTATCAGGGATACTTTGATGGCAAACGATTTTCAGGAATGGAATTCTTAGCATACCAACAGGTAGAAACCGGTGTTTGCATTATCTTCTAGTCTAAAACACCAAGTACTATAAATTATAAATTATGCCACGGAAATTATTATCAGGCATAACTGGTATTGATGATAAAAATTAGATTAAAAAAAGGACTACCAGGAGTGGGGTTCGAACCCACGCGGACATTCGTCCATTGGATCTTAAGTCCAACGCCTTAACCACTCGGCCATCCTGGTTGACATAGCTCAGTTCTGTGCCTCCACCTCTTACATTCTTTCTCCTCTTCTGCACTCAAATTATGTTATCATGTTATAAATTGTGAGATCGCTCTCTACACACATGCAAAAGGACAATCCAGCGGCTTACACCTTTAGCACTTTATCTTCACTTTCATGTGTTCTGTGTTTTTAACTTTCGGTTTCCAAACGTGTTTTTTAGAACGTAAACTACACGGGTAGAAGACAAGGGTGGAAAAAGTAAAGCTTTAGAAATCGCAATACTCAAGACAATTTTCACCACAAAGTTCCTTGTAGATTCAAAAGGTGAGAGAAGTTAAGTAGAAAAATTATCATTATTGTTATTCGCTTTTCTGGAAGGCGACGTCTTATTGCTTTGTATCGGTAAAAATGTAATTATTTTACTTAGAAATTGTAGTTTCAATTGCAATAAGAATAAATTAATGTTGGCTTAACTATTACATTATTAAATTAGCTTTTAAAATTACCTGGTATAATCTTCCAATATATAGTGTATTGTAACTTGCAGTTGTCAAATTACGATTATTGGGCGAACGAAGCACAATTTCCACAGTTTAACTACACCCTTTTCACGTTTTCAAATCTGTGTAAAAGAGTAAAAGTGTTGGTGGGAAGGACCAAGGGGTCAAATGAAAGGGATTACGATTCTTACCCAAGACATCCAAAGCGCCCGGCGGCAGCGCTACGGCCGCGGACTGAGCTCTTTACGGCAGAGCCGCTCTGCTGCGATCGCTGTCGCTCTTCGGTAGGCCTGTCACCAAGAAAGCAAAGGTTTCTTGTTTTTCGTTCTCGGCAGCCTGATGTATCTTAATCCTACGGGCCCTAAATGGGAAGTTCATGGCTAAGGAAGGTACTGTGCTGCAGACAGTGCTGGCGGAGAACAAGCTTGTTGTGCCTACGAAGGAGATTCAGGCTCTCAGAGCAGCTTCAACACCTCGGGTTAAGACAGAGAAAGCTCACAGGCTACGCAGCAGCGCTGCCTTTTTTTACGTAAAAATAACAGGAAATGTCAGGAAAATCTCGGTTTTATGTACGATTTTTAGTTCAATTCAATTGTATTTTTCTTTGCATGTTTTGGACGTCAAGTGACGCCGATTTTATGGTAAACCTTTTAGGGACTCCCCCAGGCACCTCTTTCGTAAGGCCTTCGATAGCTCAGCTGGTAGAGCGGAGGACTGTAGCGGTTACACGGGAATCCTTAGGTCGCTGGTTCGATTCCGGCTCGAAGGACTTCTTTTTTTATTTCTTAATCATAAAACTTTCTTCTTTGAAAACTGTTTTCACACACCGCACAACTCCTAATGTCTGTTTCCCAAAGTGGATTAACTACTGCAGGTTAGCCGGATTGAATTAAGATGATAACTGACTTCACACTTGCTCCTGGTTTCAGTTGTCCAGTAAAGCGACTCCGCTTTAAAAAAGCGGACTAGCTACGCGTTCACGCCGCACCTCAGAAGGCAGGGGGTCGAGCATTAAATCCTCTTTCCTCGCCACCACAAACACCGCGATAGGAAAGGAAGCGCGTCCTCATCTAACGATCATGAATTACAGTGCATAGGTATTTTTTTCTGTTATGAGCAACCTTCGTTCGTCTGACTCTGATCTCCGCTTTGTCCCCAATCTCGTCTACCCTCTATGGGTGACAGAGCCTTCTCTTGTCATGCCCCCAAACACTGGAAATTACTCCCCATGGATATCAGAGCGTTACCTGACCTGAACTCATTCAAACCCAGAATCAAAACCCTTTTTTCAGATTAACTGTTTTTTATACCTTTGCTCTAAAGCTATTTGAAAAACTACATTTAAAGGCGATATAAAAATAAAATCACATCATTATTATTATTGTATGACGTTATAGCCTGGCAATGAATCGCCGATAAATAGAATGGGTATGTTAATTATGTACTGTAATGAAATATCTCAAGATATGATTGATATTTGTGAAAATTGCGTGAGCACAAATGGGTTGCCAGAAATTAATTTACATTATTATGGCATTGAAGTGGATCTCGTATTTAAGTATTTGTGTACTTTCACAATATTGTTTCATGCAGCAGTAATTGCAGTAATTTACGCACATAGCTGGACCACAATGGGAGGTCACGACAAAACACATGAATATCATCATCCAAAATGGTATGAGGTTCTTTTTTAGAATATACAGTGTAGCGCAACCCTTGGAATGAAAATGTTGCCTAATTTTAGCCAACGACAGCTATGCTATTGATCCAGGTGATTGGGAGGAAGGTCATCACAGGGTACGCTTGGGGGGACCCTCTCCCTTTCTTTAGGGTGGCACAGCAGCATGCAACATGTCACCTGCCTTGTCTAGGGATACTCTCAGAGCACTAAGAAAATGAAATTGTGACTTCAGGATCCCAAATGACATATGGACTCTTGAATATTTAGATAACGGTACGTAGCTATTTGGAACCGACGCTACGTGCACAGTAGATAATAATATTTTATATGAAACTCCTGTTTAAAGTTATTCACTATTGTATGGCTCGGAAACGTTGTGAATGTACGCAAAAGAACTGTTTTAGGGCAAACACCACTTTCCTTATTACACTACACGCTTTATGAAGCGCTCCGAATTGCTAACATGGTAAAAAAAGCACAAACTTAGAGTTTGAGTTCCTGTTAACACAGTGCTACAATTAATTGTAATAACACCATATGGGGTCAAGAGATTGTGAATGTAAAGTATATGCTGTCTGCTTAAATTAAAAATTACCAGCCGACTGTAAATGGTTATGACGATCTCTAAATTTTTCTCCGCAAAGCTATAATGTCAACTAGATCTGAGAATAAAGGTGACGCTATTTCTGCAGCGTATTAATGTGGTCTGTGAGGTAAGCCCAGTGAAGTCAGCCTTAACTCAAACCACTTTCCACAGAACAGGTTAGAAATGGGAGGATGTGTCGCTATAGTTACTAAACGGATACAATTCAATCTTACTTAGTAAAACCGAAAGGCCGGAGTTTTGTCAACATAATTACTAAAGTTATCTGGCTAATGGAATAAACTCCCTTTGCGAAGCAACCTCATAATTCTGCATTTCCAAATTCAATATTCAAACCGTTGAGCTACGAGCCCGTCTCCACAAGCTGGGGGATTAGCTCAAATGGTAGAGCGCTCGCTTAGCATGCGAGAGGTAGCGGGATCGATGCCCGCATCCTCCACTTTTTTTACTTTTCTACCAGGTTAATCGTGTATCGTGTTGCAGTCGATTTGGATTTTGCAGCTCAACAAACAGGAAAAAAACTATAAAATAAGTTTAAAGATCGGGTAACACGTCTACACACCATGGCGCTTTCCTTGCAGCCGAATTCTCTGTTCAATCTTGGTAGATTTAGCCAATCAACGCCCGTGTAGCTACCAAGACCTTACTAAGTATTGTCCAATCACAGTGTCCGCTCTCATTCTTGGCAATTTCGCCCAATAGCCTTCCTTCTACCACGATTCGGGCCGTGAGTTTAGCCAATCGTATGCCGATTAGTGTTTTTCAACCTGGAAACGCCAGGGATAGCGGGTGTAGTACAGTTTCTTCTGCGCCCACTTTAAAATACTTTTCTTATTTGCAAAATAACTGTTGTTTGGCGGCATTATTGACTTCACTACTCCGATGTTGTTTGAGATAAATCTAAATCTGTACGTGGTATTTTAACAATTCTGGTATTTTATTGATTTAAAATCAATCGGAAAGCTCCGTCTCCTTTGTAATTTAAAAATGAATAAAACGTTTTAAATTTTAATAGTCGACAATACATGTGGTTACACTGAATTTGGTTTTTGTGTTCCTGGGTATTATACTGTTCCAAAATAAAAATAATAATAATTTTAATGGGGTGTATGTTGAAATTAAAATCACAAAATTGCATTGTCTCTAATCGCTCACTGTGAATTGTAAGGCCCGTTTAAGAGTGCGCTCAATTTACCGTGACCGCAAATTACAGATAGATATTTTGAACATTAAGAAAGAAACAAAATAGTAATGTCATGTATTTATGGAGTTTTATCTGTAGTAAAATTCTTCGCTCAGTTTCATTTTCAGGTTGAACAGCGACTATCGAAGTTAAAACCTTCGAATTGCAAAACGAAGATGCTTACCAAGAATTAGTAAAGGTTCATACCATGCTGAAAAGAGAAGAAAATTTCACAACACTTCAACTGTGTAGCCTTCTTCGAGTTTGTTTTTAAGTACTCGCCAAGAATGACTAATTATCCAATCAGACTGTCTGTTCTCGGTCTTGGTAGGTTTATGCCCAAACACAGCCCTCCCTGCCACCAAGGGTCTGTCCTGGACTTGGACTACAAAGACGTTATTTAGAATATTCTGTAAGGTTCTGGTAACCAGGTTATGAAAAAGATATTGCTGCTCTGGCATCCATACACATTGGAGCAACAAGATGCATGCTGGGCTTAAGCAAATGTCTTACACTGATTTACAGAAGGTAATGAACCATATTAGCCTTGAACAGAGAAGTAGTTCAGGTGGGTAGCTGCGTCAGCATGCGTAGGCTGCAAAGGAACAAGTAATAGGTTTATTCCATGCTGAAAAAAAGAAGAAAGAGAACACAACATTTCGGCCGTGGAGCCTTCTTCAGGTGTGTCACACCTGAAGAAGGCTCCACGGCCGAAACGTTGTGTTCTCTTTCTTCTTTTTTTCAGCATGGAATAAACCTATTACTTGTTCCTTGAACAGAGAAGGCTGTGTCCCCAAAGTGTCACGATCGTCATCCCTCCTTCAGAGGGCACTCCGACCCTTTTTGTATTTTAGTTTTATGATGTACACCTGTCCCTGGTTTTTCCCTGTATTATTTAAACCTCGTGCCTCCGAAGTTCTGCTCTCAGCATTGCAAGCCCAACGGCATAGGATTCAGAACAGTGTCCTGACCATCTGAGTCCAGGGCTCGGATCGCCTGGCTCCAATATGATTTTATCTTCTGTGTTCCTGGTTTCCTGTTCCCTCTGTTTGTCTTTGTCTTTGGATCTCCCAGTATTGGATTTTGGACTGCATCCTGTTTTTACCCAATTGGACTCCCCTTGGACTCGTTTGCCTTTGCCAGGCCCACCAAGTACAGTACCAGATCACTGCGGTCACCACCTCCCTGTCTGTAATCCCGTCCTGTTCCAGCTGTGTTTGCCCTGTTGCCCTTCTCCAGTCACTTACGGATTATACCGTCCGCATAGGGTCCTAAACAAGCACTTTACGGGAGTCAGGACCGGCTCCCATGATAAAAGGCACTGTCTAAGTCAACATGTTTCTTCAGAATCAACAGTGAACTACTGCCTAAGGGCACAAGTGGAAACTGTCTGAAAATGCATTTCAACCTGAGAACAGGAAGCACTTGTTTACACAAAGTGTTGTGGGAGTATGGAAGAAACCACTCAGCCATGTTATTGTAGCTGAGCCCTGACTTCTTTTAAGAAGTGGCTGGATGAGATCTTTGGATTAATTAACTACAGTAGGCCACCCCTACTGTTTTCAAGAAACCCCCTGGGATTTTTAATGACCACATAGAGTCAGGATGTCGGTTTCACATTTCATCCAAAGGACAGCACCTTTTTATAGCATAGTGTCCCTGTCACTATATTGGGGTATTAGGACCCACCAGACTGTGGGGTGAGTGCCCCCTTCTGGCCCCACTAACACCACTTTTAACAGCAACCCTAGTTTTTTCCCAGGAAGTCTCCCATCTAAGTACTGACCAGGCTCACACCTGCTTTGCTTCAGTGAACTACCAGGTGGTGGTCGCAGGATGATACAGTTGTTTACAACAGTTGTATATTGTGACTGACTTCACACACTGTGTTAAAAACAGAATTAGGTTTACCATCACAGTTGGAATATAGACACTCCTAAACTATGTGTTTTAGGTAGGTTAGGTCCCTTTTCAGGCCATAAAGGGCCATGGGGGGATGGGGGGCAAGGGCCTTTTTTCCTCAACCATCCAACACTGGAGGTGGAGGTGATGTGGTCCGGCTGGCCTATTATCCCCAGATAAACCACCAGTACTCATTTGGAAAGCAGGCTGAGTGGACCTGGAAACGATCTGGAAGGATTTAGAGCAAGTTACATAGTTTGTCCCTACATGGGATTGAACCCAGGACTTTCTAACCAGGAGCTAGACACCCTTGCCATCTACCATGGCTTCTGAATTATGTGCTTTTATGAATTTTAAAAACTGCATTGTGAATCTAATTTTTTTTTAAAGTAAGTTTAATAGGTTTGGTGTTTTAAAGTTTAATAAGAGACACTACATTTTATTTAGTGTTATTTCCCTAGTATATGTTATAGGTTTTGAGTTTGATTTTCACAGTTATGAACATGATAAAACACAGAAGTTACACATTTTAGTTTAACACTTTTTGTGTGAAAACATTATTTTATCAACAATGGTCATATATTGGATTAACACACAATATTTATATATAGTCTCTCCTCCAGGTGTTCTGGTTTCCTCCCACAGTCCAAAGACATACTGGTAGGTTAATTGGCTTTGGGTAAAACTTGCCCTGGTATGAGTGTGTGTGTCCAGTAAAGGACTGGCACCAACTTCATGGTGTGCCTTACCTTGTGCGTTACTTGCCAAAACAAGCTCTAGCTCCCTCATCACCTTGAATTAGAAAAGGGGTTAGAAAATGGATGGATGTATTGTCTCTAATCACTTACTGCAAAGCAATGGGTCCTGTAAGAGTGTACTCATTATTAAGTTCTACTTAGCTTTGAAGGAAAATTACTGAAAAATGATTAAGACTTGACTTAGGAGCCAACTTATCACTTTAAACAAGATTTTATGGGTTCAGTACTTAATTGACTTCATGCTTTTGAATATCAAGAAAATACACAACAGGAGCCTTTTCCTCAAACATAATTATATTGTAATACAATTTGTAGCAACACGCGGGGCTCTTTAGCCATGCGCACACAAGGCGGGCTGAGAACAGCCCCTGGGGGTGGGACTACGGGACTGTATATAGTGGGGCGGAGGCAGGGAGATAGCCTCTTCCCTTCGTGTGCGTGTGTTAATTCCCCAGTTTGAGTTAATAAATGTGATGTTCAACCCCATTCCCTGAGTCCTATGACCGAGGGGCTGTTTTACCTTGCAGGTTTAACTAGTTCTTAAAATTAAAAAAAAACTTCTTATATAACTTGAAATTTTCTGATTATCCGGATTTAATTAAACTGATAACTGACTTCATACTTACTCCTGTTTTCAGTTGTCTAGTTAAAGCAACTCAACTTTAAACTAGCGTACTAACTGCGCGTGTATACCAACCTCAGAAGGCAGGAGGGTCGAGCATCGAGTCTTCTATCTTCGCCAGCACAAACACAGCGATAGGCAGTGCGTCTTCGTCCAGTGAGCATGTATTACGGTTCAAACTATTTGGATAAAAACTGTTGCACCATCGCGTCATAAAGCCGTAGCTGGCAAAGATTTGCCGATAAATTGAATGCAAAAGTTAATGATGATGAAATGCAATGAAATATCTCGACGTAAGACACATTTATAAAAATTGCACTAGCATGCATGCATTCAAATTAGTTATAATAATATAATAATAATAACATTAAAGTGGAGCTCCTCATTGTAGCCATTGTGTAATTGTACAATATTGTTTTTGCAGTAATTTATGCATGTACTGTAGTTGAATCACAATGGGGGGCCAAGACCAAAATACATGAATATCATCCACAAAGTTGTATGTGATTATTTTTTAGAGCCACTATACTATGTAGTGTAATGTAATCCCCTGAATTAAAATGTCTCCCAATTTTAGCTGACAAGAATAAGCATGAACAGAGGAGGTCTAGAGGAGAAAGGATCCTTTATTGGCTTATTGGCTTTTTCCTCAACATTTCTTGATGCAAGTCAGGTAGTATAGGTGAGATCCCCCAGCGCCTCCAGGACGCAGAAAGTCTTAAACCAGGTAAAAATGTGCCCTAATTATAATTAAAATTAACCATTCTCGTATTAAAATTAAATGTATTAAGAATGTCCTGTCTCAGACCACCAAGACGGTGAAATCTTGACTTCAAGATCCCAGAATGTAATTGCTTCACAACCCATTGTCTTAAGGTCAAGTATTGTTTTTGTGCATCAGTACAAAATGTGTCTTTCTAATAAAAAGGTAAATGTAAAAGGCAATCTCTAAACTTTATCTCCGCAAAGCTCTAATGTCAACTGGAACCCCTAAGGAAGCTGCTGTTATTTTTGAAGGGGATTGAATAGTCTGTGAGTCGATCTCTAAGCCATAAAGTCAGGGTAAATTTAAATTAACCTGCACGGAACAGGAAAGAAGTAGAACTCGGCTATTTACATACACTTCCGGATTATTCGTGTCAGTTAATGTAACTAGCTTCACGCTACTTGTGCAACACATATTTTTTCTATCAAAATAACTTTATTTCCAAAACACCTCACAATAGAAAGCATTCTAACAATCAGTAAATATTCTAGCAAGGTGTGAAACTAACATGCAATAAAAACTTTCCAAACGGGATGATTGTCCATTATCAATCCATGTGGATCTAAGTGGATGATGAGGCCAGATTTACGCAATTAAAGATTAGTCCCTGTTGAGGGCCCAAAGTCCTTTCCAGCGCTCCCTCACCGTGGAGAAGCTCCATTTGGGGACGACGCGCTTCATCCTCCTTCTGAGGTCCACCAAGATCCTCTCCTCCAGTTCTCTCGCTCCCCACTCTGTGTTCTGCCGGATGAGACCTTTCGTCGGCGACCAGTTCCCCCCTCACCTTCTTGAACAGGGCTCTGTGGTTGGTGCAGAGCTCTGGCTGTCTTGTGGTCTCGTACCACCTGCTCAACTTGACAGCGTGGGTGTAGAATTCCATTTGCCTCTCTGCCTTGGGCCCAGTGTGTGTCCACTTGACCAGGTGCCACATTGGGATGAAGAGCCACAGCCTGATAAGGAACTGGTACTTATGGCTGATGGGCTCCCGCAGCACCCGACAGAGGTTGCAGAAGAAGATGCAGTCGAGTTTCAGTGGGAAATGTGGTACATCTCTAACCCCTTCCTCGACTGGCTGGCACATCCAGTTCCTCGTGACGTACTCGTACCTGCCGCCCCAGACGAACTTGAAGACCATCCCTTGCAGCGCTAATCTGAGTCTGGCCGGCAGCGGGTACACCACCGCCAGGTAAACCAAAGCTGGCAGGAAGTCTACTTTCAACACCTGTGAGGGACAGTGACGGGGTTTTCCACAGACCCAGCTTCACGTTCACCCTGGTAATCCTCTCGGTCCACATGATGGTCTCGTTGTCCTGGCTCTTGAACGAAACCCCCTGTATTTTGAGGGGCTCCATGCAGACCTCGAGACCTTACAGCACTGTTATCCTGTCCTTCCAGGGTCTGAAGAACTTCAGTTTGCTCTTCCAGCGGTTGAGCTTTGACCCTGAGGCTCTGGAGTATTGCTCCATGACCTGCAGGGCTCTCTTCAACCCCCTGTCCAAACTCCAGAACAGCGTCGTGTTGTCTGCGTACTGGCATATCTTCAGGGTTTCCCCCGTGCCCCCCCGGTATCACCAGGCCATTAATGACAGAGTCATGTCTCACTGCCTGTGCTAATGGCTCTGTGAAGAGAACATAGAGAAGAGGAGAAAGAAGACACCCTTGTCAACATCCAGATTCCTGGGGAATGAAATCCCCCAAGTATCCTTTTAGGTTGACACTGCTGCCCACATCAGAGATTCCAGCTGACAGATCACCCTTATACCCCACACTGTTTATGATGTGGGGCAGGGCAGTTCTCAGCACTGCAGCATCAAGAAGAAAACTCAATAGAAACAGGGCACAACACACTAGCGTCATTTGGGGTACATGTACTTAGGGATATGGTGGTAAGTGTGTACGGGTATAAAAGGGATGCACAACCGGGGAAACTATTTACATAAACTGGAGTGATCTTACAATTGTGTACCTCCATTCCACAGTTGCTCCCCTAGTCACCGCCCTGGCCACTACTACTCCTATCCTGTCCTTCACCTCACAGACTAGCCGGGCGCTCTTCTACCACAGTGCCAGGCGAGGGCACCAAGGTATTTTTTTAACAGAATATGGGATATTGTAGAATCAATAACTAGATTACTGAATTCCAAACAGCACACATACAGTACTGATCACCACCTGCTGAACAACCATCCACTGCTGTGCTATCACCACCGACTCACTGAATGTACGCCCTGTAATGTTTACCCTGTCGTGTTATGACTATGTTGCACTATTGTCTGCACTTGTCTCCCACTCCCCCCACCACAACTGTATTTCAGAATGCTTATAATAATAATAATAATAATTGCTTACACTTATATAGCACTTTTCTGGACACTCCACTCAAAGCGCTTTACAGGTAATGGGAACTCCCTCCACCACCACCAATGTGCAGCATCCACCTGGATGATGCGACAGCAGCCATAGTGCGCCAGAACGCTCACCACACATCAGCTATCAGTGGGGGAGGAGAGCAGAGTAATGTAGCCAATTCATAGAGGGGGATTATTAGGAGTCCACGATTGGTAAGGGCCAATGGGAAATTTGGCCAGGACGCCGGGGTTAAACCCCTACTCTTTTCGAGAAACGCCCTGGGATTTTTAATGACCACAGAGAGTCAGGACCTCGGTTTTACATCTCATCCGAAGGACGACACCTCTTTACAGTATAGTGTCCCCGTCACTATACTGGGGCATTAGGACCCACATGGACTCCAGGGTGAGCACCCCCTGCTGGCCCCACTAACACCTCTTCCAGCAGCAACCTTAGTTTTTCCCAGGAGGTCTCCCATCCAGGTACTGACCAGGCTCACACCTACCTAGCTTCAGTGGGTTACCAGTTGTGAGTTGCAGGGTGATATGGCTGCTTATTTGCACAGTACTATCTATACTACTGTAAATACCCATTTATTCATTTATTTATCTGTTCATTACATTGTTTTATTTGTGCTTATATACCAATACAACCTCAATAGCTGCTAATGATTCTCCATCCTCCCTCGTGTATGTTCTTTTGTGTTGTACTGTGACATTACACTGACTGTTCTAGTGTATTGTGCACCTCGGGCCAGGAGAAACTATATTTCGCTCTCTCTTGGATATTTGTATAGGTGCAGAATGACAATAAAGTGAACTGAACTTAAAATAAACGCCAATGCGATTACTTTGCAAATAAGAAAAGTATTTCAGTAGCAAACATTCAAGAGCAGATCCTCCAAGCCCTGCAGGTTCAACAGCGGGGGGTGGAGGGTAGGAGGGAGGAGCTCTCTGACACGTGATTGATTAAAGCCCAGACCTGACTCTTGGTACCAGGACTTAAAACAGACATTCTGATTGGATCATTCTTGATAAGGTTTTGGCAGCAATATGGAAGCAAATTCAGCTCCGTGAAGTTGGCCCCCCTACAAACAGCACACACAATGAAACCCACCCCATTCGTTAGTGCTACGTTTGTCCCTTTGAAAGTAATTTCCCAGATTCTTTCTTTCCCGAGATATAGCGCATTCTTTTTTGGGGTGTTACGTCACTCAATCCCCCTATAACGTCGTAGGGGAACCAGACTGGTCTCATTCATTAGGGCTGCGTTTGTGCGGGTTTGTGCCGTTGAAAGTAAGTTCTCAGCTGCTTTCCTTCCTGAGATGTAGCGCCTTCTTTCTCGAGTGATCACAAGACCATGCATTATGACTTTGACCTCTGGTGACCCCGTCTGCCGAGATCAAGCGCTCTGATACTGGTGCGAGAATAACAATTCTGCAATTTTGTTTCTCCGTTTACCCACGTGGGGGGCGTTTCTGTACGTTTGTGTGAACAGCAAAATTAAAATTGTCACCAATATCATGCGCTAATCCGAACAGTTGTGGATGTAGCCTTAAAAGGCGCAACCGCAAAACAGCATTGGAAACTCTACAGTCTCACACATGCAGACCTCAGAAATTAGCCAACAAAGGTACTTTTAATTGCTTGATGTGTTGAAAAAAACGGGTATGCATTTTGAGAAATCTGAGTCTGGTGAGGTGGACGCTTTGCATTTCAATATAGCGCCTCCGTTTTTCGGAGTATGACGCGAATACATAAAGATCACGACCATTAGATCTTTCAATTGTGATCTATGATAAGTTGACCCCAGCGTTTAGAGTTTAACTGAATTCTGATATATTTTTTGCATTTTCCAGCGAAGACTTCTTTGAAAGCTTCATTTGTCGAGAACATTATGATTGTTACACATGCTAGTGAAACTTGAAAAATAATGTTACATTTGTCAATATAGATTACAATTGCAATTCGCGAGAAGATTGCACCGAAACAAATTGCACTCGTTGTTTTCAGTTTTCATCACATCGAGTAATTAATAGTACTGAGTGGGTTGGTACCTTTAAACTGTCTTGAAGACCGTCACGTGATTACCCGAAAAAACCGCTATATCTCGTTAATGAAAGCAGCACAAACTCAGCACTAACGAATGCAGTGGGTTTCAGTGATTGTGTTGTTTGCTTGGGGGGTTGACATCCCGGAGCTGGACAAGCAAACACGTCCTGGGTCATTACATTGCAAAAGACACGATTTCAGCTTGGAGAAATATAACGACTTAACAAAGGCACTTTTATCTGTGTCTTCAGAAGTCAGGGTGTGCCCCAAACTGTATTCTACACCAAGTATTGACCAGAAATACACAAATCAAAGGACTGTGACCTAATGTTTGCATGTAAGAGCACTGTAAATACGAAGACATGGACAATGACTGACTTTTAAGACCTTCGATGTATATTCGGTTGTTTTAAATTAAATACAAATTGAAAATAAAAATATTTTCCATATTTTGCGGTCTGCATGTGCGAGACGGTAGAGTTCCCAATGTTTTGCAGTTACGTTATGAACTACCCGGGTCAACCGATTACTTCTTTTTTAAAAAGGACACAGCTACGAAAAATCGAGACGTGCTAGTTAAAGTCTCTTTCTAAGAACATGCAGTTGTTTGCTAATCTTCGCCTTTTATGGCTACATCCGCAACTCTTCCGATTAGGGTATGATATTGGTGACAATTTAAAATGTTCTGATCACAGAAACGCACAGAAGATACCGGTATTAAAAGCAAAAACAACTGCCGCCCCCCCACCCGGACAAACAGAAACAAAACTGCAGATTTGTTACTCTCGCATGAGTGACAGAGCGGTTGAACTCAGCAGACGGGGTGACTAGAGGTCAAAGTCATCGTGCATTGTCGCGTGATCACCCGAACAAAAAAGGCGATATATCTCGGAAACGAAAACAGCACAAACGCACAAATGAATGAGATCGATCCGGTTCCCCTCCGACGTTGTAGGGGGCTGGGCAAGGTCACCCCTCGAAAAGGAAGACTTTATATCTCAGGAACGAAAGAAGCTACTGAGATTCTAGGCTGCAAGGTGGCTGCGATAAAAGAGGCGTATGCATATTGTAATCAAAGACAACGATGATTCTTTATGGTAAACTTAATTAAAAACCAGTTAAGTATTTACAACATACAATCTTCATTTATTTCCCCTTAATTTGTACACTGCAGTTCAACTTACACTATATATTACAATAGATACTGGCAGCACTCAACGTCTTGTCCATGTCTGGGTTTTCTAATATATAAGAATCAGTCATAATTAAAACCAGGGATTCCTGTTGTGAGTGCAATACTCACATTATGACAATCACGTGACTTCTCCAAGCACAATTTAGGAATCACTCGAAACTGGCAAGGATTTGTAACCAATTGCCTAGGCGTTGCTACGATTAATTTATTCTCCAGCAAAATTCTTTAACTCCACGATGTAAACATGCCACAAACATTGATCAGATTATTATTAAAGATAGTTTCGCATTTAATTTGAAGAAACACCGCCTCCTAATGAAAACGATTTATAATTAGAGTAAGCTATATATATATAGAATACCCCTGCCCAGTCGGTGCAAAGAAATTCCTAAAGATCTACTGATTTATGGGTATAACATCTTGGTCATCTGTTGTTACTACTCCAGTTCGTCTATTCTGTCGGATCCCGAATTTTCACCTGACGACGATTTGCGCTCTATTCATTTTCCGCAGGCCCTGCCTGCTGGTAGACGGCACAACCAATCCCCACACTCGTTACTTCTGGGCGTCTGTTTCCATGCTCTGAGCCAATCAATGAGCAGCTTTTTGTCGCACCACAGAAACTGGGACTGGTGGGTTTGTTTGGGTTTAAAGAGCTGGTTAGCGATCGGAAGGGGATGCGTAGGATTAATAGTCTCAAATAGAGTTTGTTTACTTAGGTTGCATTATCGCAGTTGTAATCTTATTTTTTCGGCGAAGAAATTATTAAATGCAGAACGATTTCATTTCAATATATAGTTGCATTTTGTTAAGCCAATTGTTTATACAAATACGCTTTTGTAATTTGTAGTAGGAACTGGGTAGTTAACCTGGTCGGGCAAGCAGAATTTAAAAATTTTAAAAGATTTTTAAAATATGTTTTGAGCTGTGCATCAAAACATTTTGCGTCCTTGCAATTTGTTTAGATATACATAATTAGAATTGCCAGTTATCGTCTTGTGATGCGTGCAGAAATTGTCAACGAGCCTTTTATTCGTCTATGCATAAACGTGGCGCGTTTTTGCTATTCCCTCTAATGTGTTTTTTTAATCGGGTTGTATGGCAAATTGGAAAACTGCGTGAAACAGCATACCGTTTATAAAAAGAAATCAGAAAGGTCTGGAACTGTCATTCGGTGGCGGTCTTCTACCGTGTACTGAAAGTCGTCTCTTAAAAAAAACAGTTGCTTCAAAATAGACAAAAATAAAGCCTTGAAAAACACGAACCTGTTATAGTAAGGAATTATAAGGCTGATATTGTTTACATTGCCTTCGGTACCTTCAACTACTTAACGAATCTCAGACCTGTGTCCTTCACATCACACTGAAGTAAAGGATAACGCAAGTCAGTTTGAGTATTAATAAGTTCTATTGCAGTTTTTTTTCTATTTTAATTTAAAAAAATCGTAGTGAAGCATTTTAAGATTTTTTTATTTTAGGGAGGTCTTTTTTCGAAGAAAATCTTATACATTGCGTTATTTGTATGGGCATATCTAACTGCAAATAATCTGCGACTCAACAGGTAAGAATTTTGTTGATTTTTTTAACTGACTTTTTAAAAGCAAAGCGTCTCTTCATTTATATAAAATGCTTGTGTCTTTTTCAGTTTTCAGTTTTAAAGATGTCTTTTACTCAGGGAATCCAGTGGACTGTGAGAGAGATCATCATCAGTAAGTGGAATAATACGCCTTCTGTAGTTCTGATTAAGTAATTACATTTTCTGTAAAATCGTGTTTTTTTTATTGTTCAGAACAACAAAAACGTCATCGGTACATGTAAGCTGTATTGCATGAAGGTGGTAACAGATGATGTGAATTCAATTATACCAAGAACCAAGTAGGTTTGTGATGTTGTAATTCATTCGCCATTAAATAACATAAACCAATAAACAAATGTGGCAGTAAGTTTGCTATGGAATGAAGTTTAGTAGCAAGAAATAATGAATAACTGTCTTGGTTAATATTAAATGTATTATGCCCCTAAAAAGTCAATATTATGAAATATCGTAATAAATAATGGATGTTTAGTTTTAAAGATAAGAATTATTTTATGTTTTTGCAAGGAGTAACATCTTATTTTTACTACTAATAAAAGTAATAATAATAATAATAATAATTGCTTACACTTATATAGCGCTTTTCTGGACACTCCACTCAAAGCGCTTTACAGGTAATGGGGACTCCCCTCCACCACCACCAATGTGCAGCATCCACCTGGATGATGCGACGGCAGCCATAGTGCGCCAGAACGCTCACCACACATCAGCTATCAGTGGGTAGGAGAGCAGAGTAATGTAGCCAATTCATAGAGGGGGATTATTAGGAGGCCATGATTAGTAAGGGCCAATTGGAAATTTGGCCAGGACACCGGGGTTACACCCCTACTCTTTTCGAGAAGAGCCCTGGGATTTTTTCTGACCACAGAGAGTCAGGACCTCGGTTTTACGTCTCATCCGAAGGACGGCGCCTGTTTACAGTATAGTGTCCCCGTCACTATACTGGGGCATTAGGACCCACATAGACCGCAGGGTGAGCGCCCCCCGCTGGCCCCACTAACACCTCTTCCAGCAGCAACCTTAGTTTTTCCCAGGCGGTCTCCCATCCAGGTACTGACCAGGCTCACACCTGCTTAGCTTCAGTGGGTTGCCAGTTGTGAGTTGCAGGGTGATATGGCTGCCGTAAAAGTGCCTTGGTCTCAGAAATGAAGCAATTTGTAAGAATTTTAATGAAAACCATGTATGCTAATACCAAAGACACTAAACTTAATAAAATATATATAGAGGTATAACTGTTATAATACTAGTTTAACTGCAGTTAGCCAGATTAAAAGATTTTTTTTTTCTGCATGTGAAGAAATAGTTAAGCTTTAAATGTGAAATCAAATGTGTTGAAAAGGCTGAAATCTCTTGTCTCCCTATCTGTGTGTCTCATGGAGAGCAGGTTGGGTATGAGAAAAGACAAATTCCTAATACAAGAAATTGTATATGGCCAACAAAGTGATCTTATATCTTATTTAAATGTCTGTAATTTGCCTCGCAAGAGGGAAGCAAAGTCTTACATCAAGAATTGGTATAGTAATGAGTATCATTCTACATCTTCAAAGTGAAGAAAATGAAATAGAAGATGAAAGAGATTAAAAATGTTGACCTTAAGATTGTATGGTCTTCTTGATTCTATATATTACCCTCCAAAGTTGGAGTTCATTTGGTAAATGGTTTGTCAGGAGCAGTTTAAAATCTATTAATAATTAATTTCACTTATGTAGTGCTTTTTTATTTCAAATAATCCCAGAGCAATTTACATATTCAGTGCCTATAGAAATTCTACACACTTTCCAAACTAATACATAATAAAATGAAGATGCAATCAATCTGAATTTTTTTACTGTGATTTATACATTGTAACACAGCCTCCTAGTGAAAACTGTTAAGACATTCTGAAAAACGATTACATGGTGTTTACATACAGAGTTAATTACAATTGGAATTCATTGTGCTAAATTAGTTATTTTAATGTTCAGATTGTGAAAAATGAATAATTGTTCAAAACAATGATAATTCTAATGTCTGAACAATAATTATATAATTACAAACATAGTACTTACATATCTGAACATAATTACAAACGAATACCTAGAAAAAATTCTTAAAGACTTTCCATGGGCTTTGTTGGAAGGGACCTCATCAATCAGTGAAAGACTGCACTCACCTGGTTGACGCATAGTGGTTAGTTTCAATGTTCACAGTAGTATGGTACTGATGTATTGGTGGTCTGATGTACATCTTAAATTATGAATGTACAGAATTAATTATTTTTATCCTGGCATATCAAGCTGTTATTAACTGGCATAATAGTGGAGTTAAATACTTAAACTACGTTAGAGCAGATGGACTTTGAAATCTTTGATCAAAATGGCAGTTAGGTGTCTGATGCCTTGGTTAACAAAGAATTCCCATTTTTCCTTATTTTAATTGTATAGTCACTGGAATTATTCCTAACAATTTTTGGTGATATTGGCCAAGCTGCTTGAGCATGCAGGAGCAGTTTGCGGTAAGGCCCATGTTTCAAAAAAATTGGTGACCTCTTGTGGATGTACGATTTTTCACAGCACCTAGCGAAGTGCAAATGTGAAACAGGTTTAGTTATTGATTAAATATATTTAATATTAGTTCATTTTGGTTCCAGTTTCTTTTAAGAAGATTTTCAAATACAAGGGTCAGGCTGCCATTTTGATTGATGCAGGACCATTGAAAAAACAATCACTACAATTACTATTTATAAGTATTGAATCTTTTTGTCTACCATTATTGAAGTGTTGATAGCTGCAAAGTGAGTTAAATCAGCCAAAAGATTTACGAATGGTACACAATCCTATTGGGATATACAACATCACCATTTGTGATATAAATCTTTATTGATAAAATAGGTTAGGTATTCACAAAAACTACTACAAAAATATATTTTTTTAAAGTCTCAAACTTTTTAATTGCATATTCTGTTTGAAGCCTCTTAGCCTGCTTCATATTTTAAAGTAAATAATGGAATCTGAGAAACAGTTGTTATTCTCTATTATAATATGAGTGTGCATTTAGTGGCAGGTAAAGTTTTGATACTGTTAATTACTGCTTCTTGTCGTCTTATGTTAAAACTGTGGTTTAGTTTCTGGTACATCCACAAAGACTTAGTTGTGCTCTCTGGGCACATAAAAAATTAAAATGGGGGGTAAAAGGAGATTCTCATGTTATATATTTTATTTTTCCAAGAAATAAGTTCATTTTAGGATAGTAAAATATACTTTATTTCAATGGTTCTCGACCTTTTTTTTGCTGAGGTACCCCCTGGAGGGTCAGCCAGGTCCTCAGGTACTCGCTAAGATTATCGTAGACATGCGTACATGTGCTGTATTATAGTGGAAAAATAAAAGTGCATATATCATTTAGCATCTAAATGATTTCAGAATTAGCTGATAAATATTTTACTAAAAGCTAAGGACATTAAAATCTGCCATTTTGGATGCGAAGCCCGTGGTACCCCCTGGTACATCTTCAGACACTCCCAGGGGTGTGCGTACCCCTGATTGAAAACCACTACTGTATTTTACCAGACCTTGAATGTCTCGTCGGTTTCCAGCATAGTTCATAAGGGTAGTTGAAATCTTACAGTACATGGATTTTGAATTCTGTGAGATGAGGAAGTTGTATCTAAGTAATTCAATATTGTATTGGCAGAAGCTTTAATCATAGCAACACTGTTTACTTTAAAGGTTTGCTGGTGCTCTGATAAAAGACTGAAACCTGAGAGTCTATCTATGACTAACCAGTGTAAAAAAGTGTCTTTTGTGTTGGACAGCATGTACTGTATAAATCAGCTTCTGTGCATGGCGGTTACATTTGTGTTAAGTGTGGAATCTAACCAAAAGTTCTGTTTTCATACAGTCTAATAACCTCACCTTTTTCCATTAGCAACAGTTTCTTAGAAGAAGTGATGTATATGGAATTTTACTACTGTGTGAACACCAAGGCCTGAAACAGTAATTGAATGAGCTTTACCTTTGAAGTTGTATCATGAAATTATTCTGTGAATGGAGACAGTTAAAATGTCAAACAGTGCTGTTGATGTCAGTGTTACTTCAGGAAAGTTGAAAATAATGCTTTTTTTACTTTGGACTGACTAACTTGAATTATATTTTATTATACAATACTTGATTAAATGTTAGTGTGGTCTGGATTATTTGGTTGCTCTAGAGATGAGAGCCCAGTGTGATTATGTCATTAATCATCAATGCAGGAAGGACATCTTTTGGTATATGATGTCTTTTTCATGGGAGCAGGAAATGTTTATTACTGTTTATCAATATTACTGTTTCAAAATGTTTGCTCAGTATGTTGTAATGAACATTTCTCACTTTGTAGAAGGTGAAATTTGTTTGCAAAATTCCCCGTATTGCATTCAACTTGATATGGGTTCTCTTATTTGATGTGAGTTTAGAAGAGAATGCTTATCTAGGAGCCCAGGAGATTTTCTTACCGATATGTAAGGCAGATTGAATATGAGCAGTTTTGAATGAACACATAAAATCTCCTGAGACTGTAACTGCTGCTTTCAGTGACAAATATTTGATAACACTTTTAAGAGTAAATTAATCTAGAAAACCCCTTTAACTCATAATACATTAAGAGAATATTAAACAGCAGTGTCAACAGCCTTTTACTAGCGATCCTTATTAACTAAAGTCAGATATGTTTCACGAATACTTTGTTAAAGGATACTTCACTATTAACTGTTACATACTTGCAAAACGTGATAATACTGTACTATAATTGGTTTGACTCTAATATTTGAATATAATATTTAATGGGTGATTATCATTTTCCCCTCTTTACTAGAATTAATTTGTGTTTTTTAATTAGTGAACAAAAAAGTGTGATTTAACTATATAGAATGTGGAATGGTTTATGTCAGTGAATTTTCATATAAAATGGACGACTGTAAAATGTTGACTAATGTGATACAGCTTTTTCTTTTAATAAATTGTTTTGCTCTGTACTGCATTAGACCTGTGAAGAAAATGTTCAAATTAAATACAGTTACTTGTCCAGTCATTCATCCATTTTTAGTTCACATTTAATAATAAGGTTCACAGCAGCATGTTAGTGTTCTCTCCAGAATATCCTGGTTTGGCCAGTAAGTTAGTTCCAACAGAAGCTTCCCAGGGTATGCACCTTTACCAGGGGCTAGTCTGGAGGAGTAGTGAATGTACTCCAATGTCATGGAGCATTAACTCAGCAGCCATGCAAATAATTCTTATTTCCACTGCATACTGTATATCCATGAACTTGCCCTTTCTTCCACTGCCCAAAGATCATGGCTGTAGTCGAGGATTTGATCTGTAAACAGGGCTCTTTGTCTGATGTCAAGGACTGGCAACACTGCACACACCAGTCTGTCAGCCATTTTCATGCTCTATATGCCATCACTCGTCAATGGAGGAACACTGAGGCACTTGAACTCTTTCACCTAGGGTAGATTTTCATCCCATCCCATTTTCATCTGGAGTGAGCAAGCCACTTATTTTTCTGGAAACACTGACATCTCAGAATGGGAGTTATTGGCTCTAATCTAAGTCACTTCACAGATTCACTGAGTAGTGGATCCAACACCAGTCAGACGAGGCAAGAAGAGCCACATCATGTGCAAACGGCAAAGATGCTACCTCCAGGGACCCAGGAATACTGTTAGCACTTCGGCTCACCCACAGGTGTGGGGACAGTAGACACATGACAGAATCCAAAGGATTGTTTAGCATGCAGAGGTGGCAGGAGCAGCTTATACTCTTGAAGCAGAGGTCCCACAAGTCATCTCAAGGAATGAGGTTTCATGCTTTCTCCGGTCTACAGAGGTAGATCAGATTAGCAAATGCCGGTGTCCCCTTAAATACTTGTGAAGGCACAGGACTGGTGCACCAGGCAGAATTTGCACTGTTTTTCCTGAATCAGATCTTCAGCTAATGCACAGATATTGTTTCCAGAATGGTGTGGACTGAAAATAAGATATCTTAAAATTATAAATACAGTTGTTTTTTTTTACTAGCCATAAAAAAGGGATGCAGAACTGCTGAATGGGCAGGCTGAAGAGTGTGATCCCCATATAGTTGGAACACAACCTCTTACCTGGAGCTCTCGATAAGAAATGTTTTGCCATTAAATTGGCACATATTTACATTTACAGATTATTTAGGAGTACCCTCCATCATGCACATTTTTGGAAAACAATAGAATTAAATCATTTGGGAAACCTACTAAGTAAATGTATTTAATTATATTGCTACTTCAACTCCTTAAGGGTGTAATTTATTTGGTTAGTAATTGTCTTCATCTTTCTGTGTAAGAATGTATGGTTAGTTTGTTACATTTTGGTTATGTATTATATGTTTTAATTGTATTTTCAGATGTGAAGATTAATTTGACCTCTGTTGTGCTGGGGGAGAAATGAAGCTGCTCTGGAGTTTCTTCAAGCACAGTGTACAGACATGGAGTTCCGGTTTGGCAGCTTGATTTTCAGCTCCAAGTTTGACTCTGGGAATTTGGCCAGGGTTGAAAAAGTAGAACATCCAGAGCTTGAGGGGGACCCGGCTATTAATGGGAGCACTTCATGTGGGGGCCTGGGAGCACCCCTCTCTACTCCCGACTACGAGTTCAATGTTTGGACTAAGCCAGACTGTGCGGAAACAGAGTTTGAAAATGGGAACAGGTAAGGCTTTGTGCATATGCAGTGGTATCTCAAAAGATATGTTCCCAACTCGCATTGCGGGAAAATGATTACAGCGGCCTTAATACTTTCAGGATTTATTTGAAATTTGGAATTACATGCTGGCTTTCCCAGAAGCGATGAGGTCAGTGATTGATTTTTGGAGCAGACAAGTGGTAATATGGAAACAGTGCCAGGCACTAATGCTCTTATTATCTACATTACCTCATAGCATGACACAGAACTGCTTTCAGAATGTGACATTTTAAGGTCTACTTCTGAAATGGAGTGAACTGAAGCATCAAATGCTTCCAGTTGTATTTTTCATTTTTGCAAAGACCTATACAGACTATAGTGTTTGCTGGGTCAAAAGATTTATTATAATGAGAGCAATAGATTTTACATTGGATTAAAGCCACACTTCCTTGTAGTGGTTGCTAAGAGAAAACAACATGCTTGGAAAATGAAATTTTAGTGATGTATTTATGCTTTTTTATAATTATTTGTTTATCTATAATAAGCCTAGTTCATTATAGTTATGCTCTTTTTTTCATTAGTCCCTTACTGGGTTAAAGGTTTTACCAGTGTTCACAGTGTGTTACATAAATATTAAAAGATAATGTGTTTTGATTCTTATGAGGTAATATAATTGGTGCAGGTTTAAACAGGTAAACGCCTGCTTGTCTCTGCTGCATTATGTTTGTAAATAATTGTAAGGTACGTTATTACTAAGTTATCACAGAATGCATCAAAAAAGCTGTCCCAGTATTTGACCTCCAAGACAAAAACTAGAGACACAAGATAGATACTGTAGGAATAACAGACTGCAAGAACATTTTGTGCTTCCCTTTCCTTTGTTGGATGAAATGGGAGTCAGAGCTTCTGGTTTGTGTTTGTATAATAAGTTGGTAGATGCAGCTATAGTACACTCATCCGTTATATTAATGTCACTGATATAATTATAATAATATAAATGAGAAGAGGCACTATATGGAAATTTATTTCTGATCCAGAGATATTGAGTAGTGCCCTTTAAATTAAAGTAGCATCTAGCAATGGGAATGCAGAACAGAATGCCTTCTGGTATTTGTATTGTTTAAGGCCTGGGTGGGTTCGCTTACAAACTCTTGGACTGATATTTTATATGATTTCTTTGTTGACCTTTGCCACTTCAATGCTTTTAGTGTATTTTTTTAAAAGAAAGTTATAACCCTTTTGTTACCTGTAGAGTGTGAACAATCTGAGAGGACCGACATCTGTCTCTGGCTTTAAAAAAAGAGCAAAAAATGGCAGATATTTTTATACTTTTGCACAGGTCCTGGTTCTATTTCAGTGTTCGGGGTGGAACCCCTGGAAAGCTGATTAAGATCAATGTTATGAACATGAATAAGCAGAGTAAACTGTACTCACAAGGGATGGCACCTTTTGTCAAGACTATACCTGTGAAAACTCGATGGGAAAGAATCCGTGACAGACCCACATTTGAGGTGAGGAATAAAAAATGTACTTTTTTTGCTCAGAAAAAATTGTGCTTCAGAGTCCAAATGAAATTATCGAACTGGAAAACAAGTGATGGAGTGAAAAAAGGAACAACGGCATGTTAAAGCTTAGTATAAGGTAATATCTTTAGGTGGAGTGTAACTTTGTACATTTATAAAAAACTGAATGTTTCAGTAAGTGAGATGAAAATGATAGAATTAATTGTAGCCCAGGATTAATATTAGTTCTCTTTTAATGTTAATTTTTGTTTAAAGTTACTATAATTAGCGATTATGGTTGTTATGGTATGGTATGTAACTAATTTCAGAGACAAGTACGGACTGTGTAAGCATGGCATTACTCAAAACTAATTTGTTACTAAATTGTACATTGCAGAAACAGTTCTGTTTTGAAAAATCTTTGGCTCAGTAGTTAGAATTATGTGATGAAATACATAACAAATGTAAATACCAAAAGCCTCATGATAACCTAAACAGTTGGTGCTGCCTTGTGCTGGATTACTGTATTTTCTTTGCACAGATGGTGGAAAACCAGTTTATCCTGTCATTTACCCATCGCTTTCTCGAAGTCCGTGGGGCCACAACCTACTTTGCTTTCTGCTACCCATTTTCATATGCGGAATGCCAGGACTTTTTGCTTCAATTGGATCATAAGTTTGCGAACTCCATGTACTTTAATACTAACAGGTAGGACTGTAGAACCTAATATTTGTTTTTGCAGTTATAGTTTTCTACAATTACCATTCAATTATAGTGAATAATGTGGTCAGAGATTAAAGCAGTTTGTCTTGTTGGTATGGTCCTAGACTTCACAGCATGTTCTTGGTGTAATAGTCGTCGATAATTTGTTACCAGAATTGATTGATGGTGAAATATATTTTCTGGAAAATAAAACTTGAATTTACTGTTAGGATTTTAATTTTCCATTTGTGCAAGTAGGGCATTCCCTTTCTGCTTATGTGATCCAGTGCTTTTAAATTCCAAAGTAACAGTTTAATCACTACAGTTCTTATGTGCTTGTCTCAGTCCTGCAGATTCTATATATTACCATCGTGAGCTGCTTTGCTACTCCTTAGATGGCTATCGTGTTGACCTCCTGACTGTCACCTCCTGTCATGGAATGATGGAAGAACGGGAACCAAGGCTTGAAAAGCTGTTTCCTGACAACCGTACCCTTCGCCCTCACAGATTTATGGGAAAAAAGGTAAGAAAAAAATCATTTTTTGGCCCCTAACCAAACATTTTTTTAACTATACTCTGCTGATCATTGATATAGATTGCCATTTAATCAGCTATATCATCATAATATTTAGCTGAATTTCAATATGCGATATCATGAAGGAATTATCCAAACCATTTTTTTGTTTTTTTTGTATAAAGATTTGTAACTCTTGGCTTTAATGTGTTTTGTCTCTAGGTCTTTTTCCTCAGTAGTCGGGTTCACCCAGGGGAAACACCATCGAGTTTTGTGTTCAATGGATTTCTGAACTTCATCCTGAAGCAGGATGACCCCCGGGCCCAGATGCTAAGGAAAATGTTTGTTTTCAAGTTGATCCCAATGCTCAACCCAGATGGAGTTGTGAGAGGTCACTACAGGTGACGTTTGTAATTGAGATTATAGCACTCGGAACTGAACCCTCTGTGACTGATGTGATTTGCTTTTCTTTTTGAAAAGCAACATTTTATTTGTTCAAAAACTGTTTTGTTAAAGGTTTTAGTCTGCATAGGTGTATTTTGTAATAAATTCACAAATACCTTTTATGTTGTGGGTACTGTGAAAAAGGATCCTAAATTTCAAGGTCTCCCTATCAGTTGTATAACAATGAATTTGGTGTGATATTATAGGATGTTTACTTCTGTTCCGGAATAATACGAGTTAATAACCTTTTTAGTGTAGCAAGCAGTGTGGGACTGCAGAGTAACGTTTTTTTATTTAAATTCCAAATTTATGTTTATGCCGTCATGTACAACTAAACTTACTACTTAGAAGTAGACTTTCTGGTCCAAAGCCCTTAACCACCACGGATCAGATGGTTTTGGAGAGTTGCCTGAACCTCCAGTCAATCGTGGAGATATTCTGGGATAAAAGTGCATGCGTGGTCTAAATTCATTTTTGACTACGAGACCCGTACCATGTCTCCTACAGTATGTTACTGAAACACCAAGAGTAGGCATAAGACAGGTCCTGTGATCTAGTCATACCATAATCGCCACACCAACCCTTATATGAGCATGTCCTCTGAAAACACGGCCAGATTAATGTGATAATTAACACAATGCTTAACAACCCAAAGTCAAGATAGTGGTGAGGTTGAACTGCATGAATTCAAATCAGGACTGCTGCGGTTTATTAAAATAGATGAGCTAATCATTAATTAAATTAATGCAAAGAAAGGTTTATGGAAAGAAATAAGGAGAAAATGGTTGAAAATAAAGAATTAGAAAAGTACAAGTTGCTACGTTATAGACCAGTGTTAATAAACTAATCCTAATTCAAGGCAAAAGGCATAAAGTTACATTAAACTCTCATTAAGATAACTATTTTATGCTATGGGGCATTGAACCCAAGCACAAGGTGAATGCAACCTATTCGTTTAAGAGGTGTGCAAATGAGAGCGCTTAGTATGTTCCCATTGCTTATATTCTGCATAGTGAGGAAGTAGGCATCACCTGATCTGGGAGAATTTGTCAATGTGATGAGCTGTGTGACTCACCTCAGGCGCTGATATATCATTCCTGTGGAGCACAAGTAGATGAGTTACTGGCTGGTGAGGGTGGAGCAACATATCAGACTTTGCTTCCCCGATCCGGTTGAGCTCCTTGGTCTACTTCTTCTTTGTCTACAAGTTTGATAATTAGAGTTCAGAACTGCTCATGTTTTGCCCATTCATTTGATACCAAATAAGCATAGTCCACGTCTTCCTGAGATAATTGTGATGCCTTATATTTTAATTGAATATTTTAAGTTTACCCTTTTGTAAGGGAATGAGGTATGTGATGTGGCATTACATCCAGTACTTCATACTGTCTTTTATGAATAAGGAATGAATGATACAACATGGACCCTCAATCGATGTGGATGTATCAGAATAATCTGTTTTCTAAATCTAAATCCTTTCAAAAATGCTTGTTACAATCAGAATTTTGACCGTTTCATCTGTTTTTCCAATAAATTACTGTTTAATTTAAAACCAAATAAGTGATATCTATGGGCACGTGCTTGGATATCCCTTGTTTCTTGAGAATTAATGCGGTTGGTTATGTTTCTTTTGAGTATAACCATGTGATTTCTTAATTTAATATAGAATGATAAAAGATGGTGTTTGTAGTACATACAGTAGGATATATATATATGAATGATTTTAAAGTATGGTTGCACTTAAGCTTAAAAACGTCCTTTCTTGACTATCCTTAAGTATTGGCCCCAGATTTATTACCTTGTGTCTGGTGTTGAGATCTCTTCTGTTGACGTTTGAATCACCAGACCTACTTTGTTCATGGCCAAATGGTTTTATGGCCATGTCTATTCTACTCTAATCTCTCCTTGACAGAGAGGTTCATAGTACTATTAGCCTTTGTGAAGCCACAAGGAATAAATTCCCCATAATTAGAGATGCAGGCATGCAGACTTACTTGTTAGTAAGAAATGAATACAAACATCTTAATATCAAATTGTATGACTTACAGCACATGCACTTACAGAGCTTCCTAATCACAGAAGATAATTAACTGAAAGTTGAGCGGCACCACATTTGTGATCTTTTTTTGTCCAGTGAGAATGGAATAAATTTTTTGCTTTTTGCCGGCCTGAACTTGCATGAAGTTCAAGTGGAATGCATCAGTGTGAAAAATGTCCAAAGGTCTGAAGTACACTTCTTAATTACAATTATTGGTTCTTCATGTTATATAACTACCTAAAACCGGATCGGGAGAAAAAAACTTTGGCCATCATTGACTCTGTTGTCTATGATGGCCAATGTTAGGCACTATCTGCAATGAGATATTTAGCTATAGTGTGATAAATATTTTATATGCTGCCTCATCGGCTGGGATATAATGGAAAATTAGGGAACTGGACACTTTTCAGAAATCATTCATTTCTTGTTTTTCAAGTTTCACATTTATATACTTGATTTCAAATTATAAAGGTTGGATTCAATTCAGGAGTCAAACTAAACTTTTTTTTTCATTTTATTAGAACTGATTCCAGAGGTGTAAATCTCAATCGCCAATACCTCAATCCCAGTTTTGAACTCCATCCCTCTATTTTTGGTGCCAAAGCAGTTATACTGTACCATCACCTGCACAACCGCATTGGACCAGACTCTCCAGACTGGAGGACATTTGTGTCTCCTCTGTCATCCAGCTTGCTAAGCACAAAACCCTCCAATCATTCCAGTACCAACTGCTTGTTTTCACTGGAGGCCCCTCTGACAGAAATAGAAAAGTGCAACAACCTCAGAAACGAGGAGGAGCATTATGAGGGGGATTTCTTCACTTGTGTGGAGAAATCAGAGCAATCAGAAATCCCAATGCTAACTGAAGAGAACAGGACAGATACGGCCTCAGAATGTCTAAATAAAGGAGAGGCTGAGGGGAAGATTGATGGAGAAGGGACCTGTGGTAGCGAAGAACACTGCGATGAGAACGATATTCTGAAGATGGCAACGGCTTCTGATCTCTCCGAACACATTCCCCCACAAGAGAGTGGCATAGCTTACTACATTGACCTACATGGACACGCGTCCAAACGAGGCTGTTTCATGTATGGAAACAGCTTATCTGAGGAGAATGAACAGGCAAGTGCAATAGCTGTATTTCCCTTTAAATCACGTTTGTTGTTATGATCTCTCTCCTTGTGAGTGATGAACACGACAGCGTATGATGGTGAGTTACTGCATATATAAGTCCTTTAGTGGAATGAACCTGTTGTGCAGCTACATTATGATGGTGCTGTGGTGGAGTAGCTTCGGTCTTTTTCTTATGCTGTCCAAAATATAAAATATTTCCATGCCAAAGTACTGTAAATCAAAGATTACTTGTTTATTTTTTTAATTCAAAATACTTTCAATTTTTCATTAGTTTTTAGCTGATCAGTTGAAAAGGTGTTTCAGATTGTGAAAATGTTAACCAGTTTAATATGCAAGAACATTTGCAAACAAGAGGAAGTCATTCAGGCCAGTTAGGTATTTAGGATCACATCCAGCTATTTTTTTAAAGTACCTGACATGACTAGGTAGCTTATTTTTGGCATAATCCTCGGGGTACATTTTGGAATTTAAGCTCTGCTCTTTCATGGTATTCTAATATGTATTCTTGTATCAGTTTTATGCTTGTATTTGAATAGTTGTCCTGTATTTTAAATTAAACCAGGTGGAAAACCTTCTATATCCAAAGCTGATCTCGATGAATTCACCACACTTTGACTTCATGGGCTGCAATTTTTCTGAGAAGAACATGTATGCCAAAGACAAGAGAGATGGGCAATCGAAAGAAGGAAGTGGGCGTGTAGCAATTCATAAAGCCATAGGGCTGATCCACAGGTATGGCAAAAATAGTAGCAATCTAAAGACAAGTCTGAAAACCTACTCAGGATCCCTTTCTATAGGTTGCCGTTGTGTTTTTTTACAGTTTGAAGGCAAATGTGTTAAACAGCAAAATATCTCGTGGAAGAATCCATGCTTTGCTCTTGTACCAAAATAGCATGGTTTCTGTAGGTAAACGTATAAGCTTAAATTGGAGTCTGGTCATTTGCGTTGCTTTAGGCTAGGGATTTTTTAGTCCTTATTCTATCATTTAGAAATATTTTTTTAAGATCCTTAGTTTATTTTTGTTTTTAAAATTTTTAATTTAAAATCATTAACATGAGCACAGCTTTATTTTCTTAAGATTTTAGAAAATTGTAAGTTTTACTGTGGTAGAGAACTTATCTGGGCCTTGAGACAGATTTGTTTTCCTGTTCTCTCTAGTTATACCTTGGAGTGCAATTACAACACTGGCCGCTCTGTGAACACAATTCCTCCAGCTTGTCATGATAATGGCAGAGCAACGCCTCCCCCACCCCCTGCTTTCCCTCCCAAATATACTATCGAAGTGTTTGAACAGGTACGTACTAGTGTTTAGGATGTGATGTATCATGTATCAAACATGATAGTTAACACAAATTGTTGAATTATTTTTGTTTGTTTCAACAGCTTGGTTATGTAGGTTTTCCTAGACATCTGTTGCCCTGGGTAAAGGTGTGCATGCTGTTTTCAGGCTTACATGACTCTAATGACCGCTAATGACCCTAGGTCTGTGTTTCATTGCTGAGCATTCTGGAGTTATCAGTATTGTTTATAATTTAGGTGCAAATAAATGAATTATTTCTTTGTTGAAAATACTGTAAAGGATTGCAAAGTTAATAGTTTTCTTAAAACGTCTGAAATGAGTTATTTTCTTAGATACAAAAAACTAAAAATATCTGTTCATACTTAGATATTGGATAATGTAAACATCTGGGAACCAATAGAATAGACTTGATTTTGGTAAACTTTACGTTTACAATATAGTTCTTTACGTACAATAATTGCTTGTAAATGTCTGAAGTTGAAGACAAAGCTTCCTATTAGGTTGGCAGGGCAGTTGCTGTGGCAGCTCTGGACATGGCTGACTGCAACCCCTGGCCTCGCATCATCCTGTCTGAGCACAGCTGTCTCACCAATCTGCGCGCCTGGATGCTTAAGCATGTTCGAAACAGCAAAGGCATGATCTTCACTTCTAAGAAAAACAGCACAAAGGCTTCTCCTAAGGGAGCCACAGTGTAAGCACATTTCTGTATATGTTCACGTTAAAATATTCTGCTTATTTTAAAAATCCAGAAAATTGTTATTCAGCTAAAATGTTCAGTGATATCTGAATTTCAGTTTAGGAATTTTTTGTTTTTAGTTCTGGTTTGTAATTGTCAAAGTGCTGACTGCTCCAACACTTGCTTCAGTATGGGTGGGTTGATGAGCTTTCGAGCTTCTGTCTTGAGACGTGCACTGGAATGTGCTGGGTTAAAGTGTCTAATTTGCCATTCTTCATTCTGCGAGTCCCATGGAGCTCACAGAGAGCTACCGATTTCTTTAGTTAACATGTTCATCTCCTCATTAATGAACCATTGTGATAGAACATGTTTGGTAAAAGATCAGGCTGAAAGAGCTGCGAACTGTGGTTTCAGGGGTCTGACGAGCTCTGCCTCGGAGAACTCCCTTAGTCGGACCAGGAGTAACAGCAATGGAACAACCAGTGGGAGCAGCAGCAGCCAGCAGAACTCCCCACAGCTCAAGAACTCGCCCAGCTTCACTTTTGGCTGTAGTCAGGGGATCAGTAGGTCAGCCTGCCCTCCACCCTCCAACTCAAGTCTTCATAAAACAAATAACAGGGCTCTGGGACCAGTGAGAGGTAAGCTGGTTGAAGGGCTGTGTTGGGAGAAGGCAGGATGCTTTTTGAAGTACATGTGGGCCTGCTTGGGAATTTCAAAAACAGTCTAAATATGATGTATGCATTCTGCAAAAAGAAAAACGCAGACTTGAAGGTGTTTCAAAGTGTTACCACTAAGGAAGAAGCCAGTAGGGAATGGTTTTGAAATCGTCAACATGTTGGTGTTTTTGTTGTCTTATGACTAACTGCATATGATAGCAATTACGATATACAAAAAGATGTAATCCTTGTCTACTTTTTTCTGTTGCCAAATTTGTAATGTGGAGAATCAGTTCTGGTACTGTTCCTTCAACTTATTTATGGGATAACCAAATGCAAGTGTTATAAAAATATAGAGCACTGTCAGAAGAAGAATTGAAATGTAAGCACTTGGTATGGCACAGATAAATATGGGCTTAAAAAGGTAAAAATATAGTTATAAATTAAGAGTAAAAGCCTTTGGTGGAGTTTATTTAAAATTTTGTGGTGTGTGAATAATCAAAAGCAAGTGTTGCTTGTGCAGTAAAGAAAGCAGTGAGCATGTCCTTCCTGAGTTTTTTCTCAACGTACTTTTAATATATACAATGTCTTCATGCATATAAATGTGTTTTGCATTTATTGTTGTCATCCAAACCCAGCTTGTCAGATGAACGCTTTCCTGCTAGTGACTGGGAAAATTGGAACTTCTTTTAAACTGAGCTAGGATGGCGTTTCATTTAATGGAAAGGATATGTAAGCGGTGGCTATGTTTGTAATGTTGTTTATATCAAATCATGGTAGACTACATACTGAACCTAAATACTTTGTCAAAATAAAATGAAAACCACTGTACTTAACTGAAAGGCTTTTACATTGCTTGATTGTGGGCCTCAACCCCAGTTCCTGCTGATTCTCTGCTCTGTGTTCTCTTGTGCCATCTCGAAAGTGTCTCTTTATATTTCTGTATAGAGTCTAAAGCACAGGAGAAGAGACGCCCACACCACCGGTCAATGCTAAAAACAGCTGCAAGCAGCCCCACCAGCCACCAGTCCTCCCCAACCCATCCTTCGCTTTCTCCCTCTTCTTCCTCAGTCTCCCTGGGATTTTCCAAGATCACCTCCTCCCCTCAGCAGCAATCCGGCCTCGGCCCTTGTTCCATCCCAGCTTCCTTCAGCATGGCAGGTCTGTATTCTCTCCAGCCTCCCAGCCTCTCCAAGCTCCTACCTTCTCTCCAAGCTATGCCCAAGTCAAACCTCCTTAACAAGGCCTTAAGCAAGCGGCTAACCCCCTTGATTCACCCTGCCCTTCCACCCCTGGGCTTTCTAAATGACAGAACAACCAGCCTGGGTTCAGGGAATAATTCTGGGAACCAGACAGGAAGGTCTAGTAAACACTGAATGGATCAGTAAAAATCATCCCAGTTAAAACAGGTAGATCATAGAACACTTTTTGCGAGTTAAGCTTGGGTACAAAGGTCAGGGCCGGGGGCAAGATTCATCTTCAATGTCGTGATATTTCACCTTAGAAATACCAAGTAAAAATTGAAATTTTGTATATATCTATCTCAGAAGCTCTTCTCAAGTAATTTGCCAAACATGGCTTGATGAAGATAAAGTTCCATTTTAGAATTTAACAGGGCTTAAAGTGTTATTTTTAGTTGTACCTTATGTTCCTTGACCTTGTGCTCAAACTGATCTTACTTTTTGTTTGTTAAACAAAGCTAAGTTGGAAACTATAAGTGCAAGTGTGAATAAAGTTTTGAAGCAATTAGCATTTTTCTGTTTCAAAGTATTGATACCTGTTGAGATATAATGGAGAAATGAGATGTGCAAAACTGAATTGTCTGAACCTAGGCTTCTGATTCAATCTCTTCTTCCTCTGCACTGCTACAAGTTTCTTGAACATGTACTTACAATGGTCTATAGTCCACTAGAATCCTGGCTATCTTTGGAACCAAGCCTTTCCAGATTAAAAGTCAAAAGAACCTAGCAAGTATAAAAGCAAAAGGTTCAAATCCTACAATAGATACATGTGCTGCTCTGGTCCTAGCATACAGTATAATAGAACACAGTACAACACAAGGAGGATCTATAAGAGCACAAGTCATTTTAACTTTTATTGCTGCTACATTTAGTGTTTTGCAAGATGCCTTTCTTTTCCAACATGATGCAGTACTAAGTATTGTTAGTATAGTTCAATTGCCAAACATTTTTGTGCTACATTATATATAATTCTGCAATTTGTTTTGTTTTCAGTTTTCCTCCTTTTCAGAGCTTGCTTCTAATTTTAATATTTTTAATCCCATTGTACAGTAAACACTACATATATATGCATATATACATAATAAAAAGGGACAGCTTATGTGAAAGAGAAACACATGAAACATGTTTTTCAATCTCTTCAACCATGTCAAAATATAGCATTAAAGCAACCGATAGCTGAACTTAATTTCCCAGTTTGTACTTGTTAATGTTAAATTTTGAACTTGCAAAGCAAATTCTTTATTATACGTCCTAAATGGATAAATTAATTGTTCAACTAAAATGGTACATCTTATGTAAAGACATCCCTAAAGAACAGGTAAACTTGTCACTCAGTGCTTTTTTTCAATGATATACTTTGTTGTGTGTTCTGAATCTATTGACGATTTTCTACAGTTATCACTTAAGTTTCTCGGATGTTTTTGTAAAATACACAAAGCTATATTCTTCTGGTATTTTCTACACTTTGGTGCACTTTTTTACTCACTTTATAAAAAGGAATTTTATGTGCTGGAGATGGAATACTATTGTAAAATTTTCACCTAGAATTATATGGTTATGTTCATTGAATTTATATAGTAATACATACTATGATTATAATTTACAGTTTCATTTAACATTGGAATAGTATAAAATAATAAAAATGTTAACTGCAAGCAGACTTCAGACCGAGGATTTACCAATCTATTTTGGTAAAGTACATTGGTGGGTTATGATTTTGCATAGTACATAGTAAGTACACTATGCAGATGCAGAAAGGATATTTTGCATGTATCTGGTTAATGGACGCAAGTGTATATTCTCAAAGCAGTCAAGCTATCAGTCAGGTGACTTTAGTAAAAATTGTAACCATAATTTTAGTATTTATAGTTTTGCTGCAAAACCTAAAAGCATTTGATTAAAGTCTTGTACTGATCCTTTTAAAAATGTGCAATCACAATTCTAAACAGAATTATAGAAAAATATTTGTTTTTATTTTCTAAATATATACATTTAAGAATAGTGTTTCAGAGAATAGATTGCTGTTGGCTGTTCTGAATCTTGATTTTCAGAGCATAATCAGGCCAAATTTGTTACTTGAAAGATCTGAGTAAAAATGTATATCTGTATATAGAATGGCTTATCATAACAGCATTTCAGAGGTTGATGACAAAGAAAAATATCCAACAAAGCAAATCATCAAAAAAAAAACCTTTGCTACTATGACGCATTTAAATCTCAAAAGGAGTTTCTGTTATATGTTTTGTGAATGTAATGGTTGATTCAGTGGTTACAAGTTGTAGATGAGCTACAGAAATATTTTCAGTAATAAAAGCTGAGATTTAAAGCAAGCTGTATAAACCATATCTACTATTGTGTCTTGAGAATTTACCCCAATATGTGTTAAATGTTAATATGTTAAATATGAATAACAAAGTAGTGGATTATTATTTTCCTGTTTCATGTGATATTACATTGTCCAGTTGTATATTGTGCCATGATATGTTGCTTGTGGTAGTTCCATATGCTTTCCTTTACTGGCACATGTAATATAAAAAATATTTGTAACTTTGTGAGTTTTATACTGATATGTTGTCAGTTTTGAGCCTTCAATCCTCATCTTTATCTGTTTCATCTTTTATTCTAAAACAACTGTTGCACTGAATTCATAGGCCTGAAAGGAACAGTATATTATTACTGTGAATGCATTTAATATTCTAGTCAAATGCTTATTGAATTCAATTGAATTCAGAAGAAGCCACAGGAGTGGCATTTTGTTTCCCTGAGCAAATTTAGTCTCAAGAGAAAGATAGTATCTTTTAATATCAGGAAGAATCCTAACAGACGGGCTTCAATTATGAAGGAAGAGAACAGTAGACTTTTTCATTTAGAAACAGTTTGCCTTCTTAATGATATTTTATGTTTCGAAGGTGTGAATAAATATGGTCTTCTGTACGGGTGTTCTTTGAAATAATGAAAATCATAATCTACTGCCTGACCGCTGATCACTGAATGTCTCTTTTTAACTATGGTTATCTCATCATTTCTTCTTCTTTGCAAAAAATACTTTTCAAAATGAATGTAAAAGAGACATCTTCATTTTTTTTTACCTAGCTCCTAAGTTATTCAGGTGTAAACTTGACTCTGGTTAAAGTATGAGTATGCCAATTAGTCTTACTTGAAAATCACTGTTCCTTTCAGACCTGGAATTTAAAATCGATCTCATCACTTTCATCATTATCTGTTTTTCTTGATATAATACTTGTAGATACCACGTTACATTCTTTTTTTATATGTGGTGTGGGGCTGTTTGATAAAATTGTCCTTATCTTTCAGTGTAATAAAATTTCTCTGTATGATTTTAAAAACAACCTAAACCTGGACCTATCCTTATTTCAACCTTAAATTTATGCTTTCTCAATTTTGCTCTCCCATGTTTGTGCTCATTCTCAAAGTAATTTTAATCTGACTTATCCTATTTTTTCCTTCAATGTTTATTGTTTTCTTGAACTGTTATTATGTGAAAGGATAAATCTATTTTTTGGTGTGTTTTGAAGTCTACGGAGGTTACATTCCCAGTTCATGGTATCTGAAATGGCAATTTCTGATTAAAAGTTGTACAGTTTAAACTATCCAGTGGGGTATATCTCTGCTCACTATAACAGCATGACTTATCTGCCACAAGTGTGTCACAAACAGGAATCACATCAAGCCAACCAGCTCCAGTTTTTTATTTATCATGGAAGCCATTTTTGATTAAAATGTTCAACCATGTACCCCTAAGCAGTTGTATGCTTGTTTGAACGTCAGAGAAAAGGTGCTAAATGTTGATGCTGGAATATAACAAGCTGTTTGCTGGTTGAGGAAATATTTCAGGATCTCTAGTGGAATATTCAATGCTGAGACGATGGCTAATTTAAACCAGTTAATGTCTTTTCAAATTCCATTCTTTTAAACTCCCCTGGAATGCACTTTTAGGCTCTGCTTGTGGTGATATCTCCTGCAATATAGACAATTCATTCCAGATCCATTTCCGAAGGGGCCTGAACCACTGATGAGCAACTTTAGTTGGGGAGACTGAGGAACAAGGCTGGGTTAAAGCACAGTGAGCACAGTAAAAATGCTGAATGAGGTTCCAGCACATTTGGTTTTATCTGGTGAACTTGAGCTTGATTGATATTTCATCTAATTCATCACTGTTCTCACACGTCCTGCAGTATCTGCATTATCTGATGATACATTTTTGTGTAAATGAAGCTAGAATGCGATCTAAATCAGTAGACGTTGATGGTGTGGAAAGTTATTCAATATTATAAATGAAAGTTAGCCATAGATGGTTGACCATGGATGTCACCACCAGAGATGGGGATTCCAATCACATCTTGAATGTGTGGCAGGGAAGGTACCACATTGTTTGACAAGCCAAAGGGCATTGTTAGATGTCTGTTCCACGAGCACCCGTCTGCTGATGTTGGGTTGGGGACTTTCTGTTACTAGGATTGATATAGTGGTTTCTACACATGACACATGAAGGTCTCCAGGCTTCGATAACTCAGTGCTGGTGACATGACAAAGTATCTATTGGCTAAATTCCCATCCTAGGACATTGGCTTTCTGGTGCAGGATTCTAGATTCTGGGCCATTGGCTGGAAAGTCAGTGATCAGATTTAATTAATAATTGAATTCAGTCTTCTTGTTTGATCATTCATTTGTTCAATAGTAATGTAGTGTTCATAGGGAATTTGACAAGAACACTGATTTATAGCTTTCCTTATAATCTTAGCGTAAAGGTACTTTGAAACTTGGATTTCATAGTCTAGTTTTTTTGGTTCTTGTAAGGAAAGAACTCATTTTTTAAATATTTTTTTTTGTTTTCACAAAAGACATTTCTTTACAGCACAGTTGATTAGCTCCCGTTACTGGAAAAAAATGGAAACGCTAATGTGGTTACCCAGAATTACTTATGAACTGTTAAGTTCTTGGAATCCCTGTTGCATTTTTAAGTGAATGAATTCAAAATATCAGTTTTTGAATGAGAAAAAGCCCAAAGCCGCCAAATTAAAAGCATTGTTTCAGGCTTATTAAATTCTGGGCTTTTTTTAATCTTTAAATTTAGCTTTTTTACTAATCCTCCAGATGTCTTTGATTGGAGAGTCAATGGTAGTAAGTACAGAGGAAATGATGAACTCGAGACATACTGGAATGTGCGAAGGTATCAGTGTATTGCTGTGTTGATACTGGCACCATGTATTCAAAATAAATTGTGGGTAGTAATGTTTTTTGTGAGATTTACTAGTCATAGTTTGTCTTGTCCTTTAGTTTCCATTTTCAAAATTTTGGAAGTATCCTTGAATTATATTTTCTACTGCAAAACAAATTTGAATAAACATTTGAAATAAAAACACCATGAGCAATGGAAAAATGTTATATTGCACTGAAATGCTTCATCAACATCTTTAACCTTCTGTTTAATTTTTTTGTTAATGGTTCATTTACTGAAGTATTTTTGTCCTACTGTGCATAAACAGTTTCATGATTTATCAACATTTGTTTTAATTTCTGCATTTTAAACACATGCAACATGTTTTTCTTTTCCCATCATTCTCTTTCATTGCATAGGCTACAGCTGTCCTAATTTTCATGTTGGCTTGAAAAGTAGTGGCTCTCTATTAAGGAATCCCAGGCAGAACAATCTGCATATTCCTGAAGACTCAAGTGATGAGCGTCTTTCTGTCCAGGTAGGGAGAAACTTGCTATTATTTGAAGACACAAGAGATTAAAATCATTCTGGTTCATCAGATGCTGAAAGTCCTGAAATGAAAAACTGAATTCCAAATCTTGTGTTCAGGTTACCTTTTTATTTTTCTATATTTTTTGCTTTTTTCTAACTGGCATTGATGTCATTCATTCTTGAAGAAAGCTTTTTCTCTTTTAAGGTAACACAGAAAATGAGGCTCCAAACAGCAATGTAACATATTACAAACTTTTTACACAAGTATTTGAAGGTTCTGAAAAACATATCAACAAAAGTCATCTTTCACATTTGAAAACATTTTTATGACATGTTCTCAAGAAGTAAGCAGTAACAAGTTTTTAAAAATACAACACTAACAAATGTTTTTTTCCTGACGTTTTGTTAAATATTTAATGTGAGAATGTACACTTCAATACATTCATGAGTAAGGCTTTCTGTAGACTTGTTTATACACACCTGTAGTGTATTACAACAGCGCAAGGTGGCAATATTAATTCTTCGCTAAGGCAAAACAGCAAGCAACAACGAATTTCTGCAGCTCTAAATACTAGAAGTTACATTCTTGAAACCATTTTACATGGATTTCTAGAATAAAGATGGAATGTTGGTGCCCAACTAAAATGAAAATTGGCAGTGAGAGGCAGAGTCCGCATAGAGACTGATTGATGGTCCCAGGCTTTGGGCACAGATAGGAGACCAGAATTAGATGGGTGAAGGTTGTGAGGTGGAGAGTACGACAATATTACTTCACACAGGTACTTAGGTACCAAGCCATGCAGAGCCTTGTAGTGAGCATGAGGATTTTGAAGTCAACACAAAACCTGACAGGAAGCCAGTGCAAGGACTCCATGGATAGGAGTAATGTGATCTCTTGCACTAAACCTGGTCAGGATTCTGGCTGCCAAATTTTGGACATACTGGAGTTTGTTTAATGTGGATTTAGAAACCCCTGCGAGTAGAGCATTAACAGTAGTCAATTCGGGAGAAGACAAATGTGTTGATCAGTTTTACAAAGTTGATGGGGGGATGCCAATAAGCATGACTTCAATTTTGTCACAGTTTAGATGAAGGAAATTTTGAGTCATCCATGGTTTTATGTGGAAGATGCAATTAGAAAGAATAGAGACAGCCACATCAGTGTCAAGTTTGGTTTGGATGTAGATTTGAGTGTTGTCAGCATAGAAGTGATAGTTGAGGTCATGTGAACTTAAAAGCTGACCAAGTGGGAACAGTAAATGCTGAAACGTAGGGTTTCAGTATTGAGTCCTGAGGAACACAAGACTTAATTCCAATTTCAGACCTAAATTCACCAAGAGAGATAAAGTGACAGTAATCATTGAGGTTAGACTAAAACCATTTAAGAGCAGTGAGAGAAACTCCAAACAGTCTTTTGGAGAAAGTAAGATATCATCGTTAACAGTGCTGAAAGCAACACTGAGATCAAGAAGAATGAGGATAGAAAGACAACCAGAATTGGAAGCCATTAGAAGATCGTTAATGACTCTGACCAGGGCAGTTTCTGTACTCTGAAGTTATCAGAAGCTAGATAGGAGGGGTTCGAAAAGGTTATTTGCAATGAGGTGGTTATTTAACCAATATGTAACAGCATGTTCTAGAGTTTTTGCAAGAATAGGTAAGTTAAAAATGGGTTGAAAGTTGCTTAGATTGTCCAGAGCTATGTTTGGCTTTTTTGGTGCAACACCAGTGCTCCAGGATTCATTTATTATATTGAGGACAATGGGGCAGAGAGAAGTGAAACAGGACTGAAATAAGGGGTGGGAATGGGATCTAGTATACAAGTGGTGGATTTCATATGCAAAACCAGTTTACTGATGGATGCAGAGTCAAGGAGAGAGAAGCTGGAGAGAAGGGTAAAATTAGGCAAGCAGGGAGGAGGTGTGGAAGTGACATGTTGTGGTGAGAATGTGATGCCAGATGCTGTCAATCTTGAGCTAAAGAAATCTAAAAATGTGTTGAAAAGTTACGATGAGGCAGGTTGTGTGGTGGGGCAGTTTGGCTTTTGCAGTCTGTTGATGGTAGAGAAAAGGTGTCTAGGATTGTTATGGTTATTTTCAATGATGTGAGAGAAGTAGCTGGATCTATAAGGTCTATATAGGGTTGGGTCTTCCAAACTCATCCCCCAAAATCCACCTTAATTAAGAGATCTACTAATTATTGAAACTCTTGATTCCATGATTCCCTTAATTGAACTAAAGAAACTAGAGTTTTCACATTCCCTGTACTTAAAGCACTCATTGTTTTATTCTTACATCATGACATGGAATTGGTTACTAGGTACCATATTGGATATATACATTAAGACTGGTTTTAAAAGGTTAATATGGAAAAATTAGAGGTTTACAAACCTCTGGCACTGTACAGGCCCTGTAATTTCAAACACTATACAACGTCTTGACAGGCCAACAAGAGAAATGCCATCAAGAGTTTGTTTGGGATTTGTGTACATTTTTTATCAATGTTTTCAAATTGACATTCAGTTTTCTTTATATTATTTACTTTTATTAGATGTACTTTCCCATGATTTTCCATGGAATTTGCTGATGAAAGACAAGCTCAGGAACCTCTCATCCATGGATTATTAGGCTTTCTGAAATATGATCTCTCAAAATGTGAACTGAAAACGCTGAGATACATCCGGAGTTTGGTACCATAACAGAACTCATCTATGGCAGAGTCTGAGCTGTCTGTTTTAAGCCGCTTAAAAAACTTGCCCCTCATTTGTGAATGAGGATATGCAAAAAATAACCAGTGGGAAAGCTCTGACAAAATGAAAATAGGGAGTGAAAAGGGTTAGTTAAGGGGGCATTGATTGACTGGCATGAGAATTTCAGAATGCTAATTCTTATTGACTGCCTGAAAATAGCTTTGCCAGTATTCCCCTGTTCACCTGGCTGTGTGGTAGGAGAAAACCTAGAGTGTTTAATCATTCAAGATGGTGTTTCTATTTTGTTGTAGCTGCCATGCTTCTGTGTTACTGTGAGAGTTGGTCTATGGCTGAAATGGCCATGGTTTTATTTGAAATTCATGTTCCACATCTGCCCAAAGAAAAAAAATAAAATAATTTTGAGAAGAGCGTGTGAATTCCTGTGAGTATCTGGCCATCTACAGAGACACAAATCTATGCAGTTGTACTTTTTAAAGTGAGGCATTCTCTATAATGCTGTTACTTCTCAGTGGACTTAGTTTTACACATTTCTCATATTTGACCTTGGAAGGAATGATGGAAGGGCAAGGCTTAAGGATATCCCATGCTTTTTTTTTTACACATTAGCCCCACAATCTCTTAACACCTGGCCTGTTTTACAGTTAGATGGCCCTTGTTAAACATACTGCTATTATTGTTCAGTCCTCACATATAATTAATTACCTGTATTTCTGACTGAAATGTATCATAAAACCTAATTTGTGCAAATAAACTAAATTGTAGTTCTAGATTAATAATTAAGAATACAAATTTAACTTTGCAAATTTATGGTTATATTTAGAATGGATATTATTTTTTACCTAGAAAGAAAAGATTAAGTACTACTTAATAAACTGAAAAACTACCACATTTGAAATTTTATGAAAAAGTGCTGCTAATTCTCTTGAAACATTTTTATTTGGTACTTGTTACACTGCTACAAGCATACTGCTTATGAAAGAATTGCTTGAATGCCCCTGGTGAACATAATATAATAGGAGTGATACCCTCAGTTTAAAATAATAAATAGTGATTTTGTGAATTTTGTATGTTTTTTTTGCCATTTCCAAAATGACATACTGCACTATTTATATAAGTTACTTCTTGGCAGATGTACTAATACTTTCTCGCCATTATTTCATAGAATTCCCTGAAGAAAGGCAAGCTCAGGAACCTGTCGTCCATGGAATATTCTCGGTACACATTTTATCTTAGTACAAACGTCATATTGTCACAGTATTCTTTCTGTAAAACTGTTCAGTATTTTTTCTTTTAGCAGGCATTATTACAACCCATAAAAGAGATAATTAATAAGACTAAAATTTCCCTTAGGTTTTTTTTAACTTTACTCCTTGCTTAATGGTTTCCTGTGCAGTGTGTACTACCTGTGTCCATTAGTTCAGTCTAAGGTTCGAGGAGATTGAGCTTTTTTATTTTTGTAACATTGTGCTTTAGCCCTTGTTAAATCTGGCTTTTTTTGTGGGCAACTCCAAGTCATTCCTTTACCACAGATTGGGCAGGTTTCCTGTGTTAAGGTCCAACAGTAAACATTTTGATGCTTAGTTTTTGCGATTTAGCTGTTTAGATGTTGGTTACCAGTCCACCTTTCCTTTTCACTATATTAATTATATAACTGAAAATTAAAAGTTGAAATTTGAAAGAAATAACCCAAACAGACAATTGAAGTGGGTAAGTAAATAACACCTAGTTCATTTTAATAACACGTGCATGTGCCTTTCAGTCCTGGATCTGGTTTCAGATTTGTACTTTAGTAGATTTAACTGTCTGTCCATTTTATTTGATGGTAAGATTAAACACTGATTTATTCTCTTTCATATATTTTATTGACATCTACATTGGCTAGATCTGAACTGCAGCCCAGATCCAGCAGAATTCCTGTGAGGAAAGGCGGACTGTGCTCAGTCCAGGGCCTCCTGCGCTCCAACAGTATGGACCAAGAGCTACCGCTGAGAGTGTGGAAATTCATAAAACCAGGATTCAAAAAACAACTGTCCCTTTCAGGTGAAGAGCCATAGGTGCTGTCCTACAAAATGTGAACAAACTAGGAGGAAAAAATGAGTAGGCTTTAGGCTCACATGACACTGCTGTATAGATCACTAACCGAAAGAATACTGTGTGTGTATATATATATACTGTATATATGTGTATGTTGGGGTGTTGGCAATTAACAAATTGACTTTGTTACCTTTGTGTTTTATGCCATTGTTTATGCTGTGAAAGAACACTTCATTTTGCAAACGGTGGCCCAAGATTGTCCATTTTTCGTTTGAAAAGTTAGAGGAGAAAAGTGCTGTTGGAGTTTTATGATTAACTTTTTATTTTAAAAGAAATTTGAACTTGCTTCTGTATTTCCCAAATCTGATAGTGACAGAGGTTCCTTCTGCAGAGAGCCAACCAGTGACACTCGGCTCCAGGATGCTCCTGAAGTCCAGAGCTCAGAGCTCAGTGCTGGTTAAATCCAGTGCTACAAACCAGGTACTTAATTACTAATTATGTTCTTTACCAGGGGTGTCCCACTCCTGTCCTTAAAGTCTGCTATCCAGCAGGTTATATAAGTCTCTTTAAATTGGCAGCCTCTTAAAGAGACCCCCCTCCTGTCCAATTTAGAAAATAATAGCTCAATTAGGTAGTTATGGGCTTAGGTAGAAGGTAGACCCCAGCTGGAGTTATGTATCCTTGTGCTAAATCGAGTTCTCATTTTTGCCTTTGAGAGGAAAGTGGATTCAGTGGGATAAAGGAGAATGTTGAGTGACATGGGAGTGGATGGTTAACAATTTTAATAGATTTCAACAAGATGCAAACATTTTCTTACACTTGCAGGAATTTCCTGGATCCCTATCTGGAATGGATCAGATACTTGTCTGCAGCAAAGTTCCCTTGTGTAGCGAAGCTTGACTGAACTGAAGATATTTGTTAAAAATTTAAAGTATTATGTTTTTGCATTTTATCATCTCACTTAATATTTTCACTTGAAGTATTCTGCTTTATTATTACAATTTTGTACTAAGTGAATGGAGAAATATGATTTTTGAGTTGCATTTTTGTACAACACAAGATAAATTGCAACATAATTAAATCGGTACACTATGCAATTGATTTCATGTGCAGCAGAAGACAGGTTTGCAAAATGTTCAGCTGTGTTGAATGGACAGAAAGCACTAAGTCTGAACTGCAGTAAAAATAATGACCTTACATTTTTGCTGAGATTTATTTTAGAGATTGAATTCATGCTGAGGATATGTAAGTTTTCAGAACTGCATTTTATAAAAATTAAAAAAACATACAGATGGGGTTGACAGAATGCAAATGCTCATGTGTCCTTATCAGTTAGCAATATAAGAATAGATTTCATACAAAATATTAAGATCTTAAATGCATCTTCTGTTGTGCTACTCAAATATAAGATTTTATATGTGACCAAATATTATGTTCAGCATTTTCAAATACAAGATTAAAGCATTTATAAACTGGACGCTGTGGTATTTAAGTTTTAACCATCCAGAAAAATAAAAGATTACTGCTAGGAAACAAACACTACTATTTTTTTCAAAATGTGGCATTTTTATTTTAGTAATCGTTATAGTAGGGTGTGATAGGACTGTCTCAAGAAAAGCTCTCAGAATAACTATACATGGACTCTGTGCACATTAGTTTTGAGTTGACTATTACTTTATTACTGTTATACATACCCATTGTTGATTTAAACAAATGTATAGTCTTTAAAGTGGAATTAATTTTGTTTACTGTTAACTTTTCACAAACTGCACTATTTGTATATTTTAAGTCAAATGTACTGCTGGATTTTACTTTGTGTATCGTATAGACATATAAACAATTTAAAGAAAATGTTTTTGTTATACAGTATGCTGTAATATATAGTGAGCAACAGAAACATTGCCGTCTGACTTCATCTCTGTTTAATAAAATACACCTTACTGACGGAGGGATAGAGGAAAAAGATGCAATCCTCTATTACTGTAAGCAGAGACCATTCAAATAATTGTTGCTTGTCAAAATAGCGTTGTGTGTCTGAACTAATTTAGGTTTGCCCTAATGTTTGCATTCGCCCCTTTGCACTACATTTTAGTTTTTCTTGTGGACTTTATCTTCTTTCACTCAAATGTTCGGTATTTGTTTAAAAATGCTCACTTGAACAGAATGTGTATACATCCTCGCCCTGGTTTTAGCAATCGACACAGTTAATGTACACAAATTAGACTTTACATAACCTCCCCTGGTTCACTTTATAAAATTTTGTATGCAGGGGGAGTTTACCTTAGGCATAGCGCGGTATGAGTGGAATGTGGTCTCTACCAGCATCTGTTTCACACTTTGGACTTATTTTGCTTTTGCGTACTTTGGGTAATTTCTGTATATTATCGCAGACTTTTTCATAGAAAATTGACAGTAATTTGTATTGCAATTAGTACTGGTCCCTGCGAGTACAAGCGTGGGATAGTCGTAACTATAAGTAATGAATATTAAGAGGAGACGGTTAGTTTAGGCCTTTCGTCATCTTCGTATATTTAAATTAAGAGCACGGCCTGCTAACCGTTCCTCTGCTCACCCTCCTGACTGAAAGTCTAGTGCTGAGGAATGGGACATTGGGAATTACCATACCAAAATCAAACCTTATCTACCCCGTACACAGTGAAGTCAAGAACATACCTAATATTTTTTATTTTGCATTTAATTTTCTAAACGGTACAGTGTAGGGTTATTAAAGTTTTTTAAAAAATATAAATACATTTAAAAGTAATACTGATTTATTTACTCTGTATTTTTAAGTGCATGGAATCTTTTGTTTTTATTCTAATTATATGATTTTAAAACGTTTTTTTTTCCCCATTTCTTTCTCCATATATAAATGGGGAAAGTATCCGTTCTCCCTCCACGTTATGGTCTGTTAGCTGCTGCTGCATTCTTGCTCCATGATCAGCACGCAGATCTGTTGTCCTTTGATGGTTAATAACCACTGGGGAGCTTACAGCTCTGCCCTCCCGTCCCTCCTTCCTCACTCGCCTGAACAGCTACGGCAAATAAGGGAGGTTCCCTGCAATATCATGAAAGGCAATTATGCAAGTTTACTCAATGGCTACAAAAGAGCTGCTTCTGACTTACATTTGGGTTATGTAAACACCTGAGGAACCACAAAAATATGTAAAACAGAAAACCACCTGAGGAACCACAAAAATATGTAAAACAGAAAATGGGTGTATGTCATTTGCATCTCCCCAAAATACCGTAGGACATCATTGTAAGTAGGTGAACACACTTGCAAGATTCCTCTTCCCTTTTCTTGATCTATTTTGTAACAGCAGTACAAACTACGAGCACTAGATGAGCTAGAGAAACACCTGAACAGGTGAAGAGAAAAAAGAACAGGAATGAAGTTTGGGATTGTCAACATTAAGTGACAGGCCTGTATACTGAAAGTGACACTCAGTACTCTTCTACAGATTCAGACCGTACCTTCCAATTTTAATTAAATGCACAGATGTTTCTTGTATATTACTTTCTTGCTGTTAATGTACAAAAGTAGTAAAAACTGTTTTTACTGAATTCTAATATAAACAGTACTGCATAAATGTACTACACATAACCATTGAAACTGTAATGTAAAAGATGTCTTACAAGAGACAGCACATCATTCATTTTGTGAGCATCTGGCCTGTTAAATAGAAAATTGCCCTCTAGTTGAATTTTCTTCTGCACAGACTTATTCTGACTCATTTTGGTATGTATCTGCTCAGACAGCTGTTTTTGAATTGCTGTTTACATAGAAAGGCACTTGGAAGCTCTGATAGTCTCAGTAAACCCTGCATTACATTGCAGAGCTGTGACCTTGCAAATGGCCACAGATTCTAGCTTAAATTAGACTTCATACTGCAAAGTCAGAAAACTGTAGCTTTCAGGTGCCAAGGAGAGCTGGCAAACGTATTTAAAATGCATCTAGAATACTAATGTGGCTGATTACGACGGGTACAAAAATGCTTCCATTCTTCAGCTGCTCCAAGGACTCCTAGCTGTATTCAGCTGCATCAGGGGTGTTTGATCCTAAATGCTTGTAACATGTTTTTCATTAATTTAACAAGTGTATTACATTAGAGTGGCCAAGAGGTCCTGGAGGAGAGCAGTGTTCACATTGTGATCAAATTTAATAATTTGTCACTTATGAGTTTGCACTATGTAAGGCAATTAGGATTACACTAACATTTTTAAACAAGACATTATCCAATCCAGGGGATTTTTTTGTTTTTTGGTCCTGTTTCATCAGGAATATATTTGCAGCTGGAGAGCACTGTATATATAAATGACATTTTAATAGCTTGCCTCTGTAATTAAAGAGAAAGAGGAATGAAGTGACCTACACTTTGATATACTCCTCTTTATATACAGATCTTTGATATACTCAAAACGTTTTCCTGTAATGTTTACTTTGTATGCTGGTCTCTTGAACTAAATCACTATCAAATTGAACTTTTTCTCAGTTTTTTTATTTAAGTAGTACAGGTACCTGCTGGTTACTAATTAGGTGTTATCATTAAAATGATTGACAAAGACCTAATTTATATTTATTCATTTTGACCTATAAATGCACTCTTAGGAACACAACTACACATTTTTCAGAGTATTGACCACTGATTAAGTGCATCTCTGCCTTTTCTGAGGTTTTAATAGTTTTCATTGTTTATCCTTAATCTACTTTTTTCCACAAAATCATAAGAATGTTGATTTCACCCACTGCAACACAGATTGTTCACCCACAGCGGTTTTGAATTTTTAAAGAATTCATAATTTATTCACACCTTTTCCCATACCAACAGCAAAAACATTTACAGGGGCTTTGCAGTTGTCCTAGTGTTCATAGTGGCGATCAATGGTGCTTCTGAAGCATCAGTCAGCAAAATGTGGTCCCCAATTTCAACCTGTCAAGGAATCAAACGAAAATGTAATGCTGAAAATACAATTCTAATAATAAGCAGTGCTGGTATTTGCATAATGTTATGAATCCCAAAGAAAGCTCCCATTTTATTTGCCTATGTTATGCATGGGTGTCAGCAACTACAACTATGCACCAGTAACTCCACTACACATCTGGTAAGTGAAGAAGTGAGAAACCACCAATAGAATTAAGGGGGAAGTTACAAAGAGACCACATTATGTGATTCCAGAGTGGAATTTAGCCAGGACACTAGGATGACACACCTATTCCTACAAAACCACGGGAGATTATATGTAGATTGAGGATGCTTTTGAAACGTGAATATTTTCAAATAATCCAAGAAACCCCAAAGTAAGAAGTTTACAAAGTCTGTGTGTTCTGCCACATGTATTTAAAAAAGCAAAAACATGATGACACAACATGTATAATAGGAAAATATGTTCTGTTAACGTTTATAACATTTATGTTGCAATTTGATGAATCTGCATTTTAGTATATTAGAATTACTGGAAATCAAACACCAAGATACTTTCAAAGACAAGTCTACATGCAAATGTTTAAAAGACAGTTTTGAAATTTGCATTCATGTTTACATAATGGTACAGATCAAAGACAAACGGCAGTCTTCATGGTCAAGTGACCTAAAGCCGGACCCACCTTGCCCAAGCGAAGCTGAGCAGTTGTCCGTTTACTCCAGTTTCTTTGGGTTGTTGACCGCCACGTAATGATAAAGAACAACCAGGAGGAAAAGGGAAACCCCCAGCATGTTGGCGAAAATCGCCAGCTGCACGTCAGTCACCATTCTGTGAAAATTACATTTTAAAAAATCTCGGTTTAATAACAACTACAAACACCAGCATTGATGCATTTCTTGTAAAACCAAACGACGCGTTCATTAATTATTCTCGGTATTTAAGTTCCTAAATACCCACGAGTGAACCTTTAACAAGCCAGTGTCTTTAAGAGGGTTAATTTACAATATTCAATCTCCCATTACTAAGGACATTTTACTTCAACCGGGGACAATTTACGACGTCTAGGCTGGTGGCACAACATGTACAATTTGTCTGTGAAAGTATTATATATAATGTAAATATTTTTTTGGGCATTACCTTGCAGCACCTCACTGAAGACGAATTTCTGTAAAGGAAATCTTTCGCTTTTAAACCTAGACCTTTCCGGCTATCTCAGCCACGTCACGTTAGTAACTATAAAGAAACTACGCGATGATTGATATCGCGATTTACGCCACTTCCGTAGGTCCCATGAGGAAGTTGGCGGATGACGCATTGTCACATGACATGGGTCTTTATTTGCTCAGAAATTAGAAACCATCAAATACAGTTTTTCAGTTACTTAAGTTTGTCTATTTCTACTTAGAATGTTTATTTCTAGCAAAAAGTTTTCTAACAGTGCCAACGGAGACAAGTTTGTAAATTATGTTTCACGTGAATGTGGAATATTGTCCCTGCTTGTTACATAAATAGAACACTTCTTTATCGTATTGGAGATATTAAAAATTGTACACAGTATTATCTATGTAGCTAAGAAACTTTAAGAAATCGCGGGTATTTTTTTTCTATTATTAAGCTGAACAAAAAACTGTTTTGATTCTAGTCGGCGAAATTCCTTAACATATCTTTAAAGATTTAAAAAATTAACATTCCTTTAGAATTCGTTATCTCTATAATATTACAACTAGAAATTGGACACTTTTTATGTTTTTGTCTGCTATGGAACGTCCTTAAAGACCCAAGTGGTTTACTGTAATATACACATCAACAGGACATATAATTATATGCTTTAATTAGTGTGTTATTGTAAACATCAGTATGTAAATCCTGGTGATATGTACTTTAAAAAAAAAAGAATGGTCACAAATAAGAATCAATCATTCAACCCATCTAGCCTGTTAGCTAATTTACCCAAGGATCTCATCCAGCTGTTCTTCGAAAAGAAGCCAAAATATTGACTTCAACAACATGGCTGGGTGACTTGTTTCATACTTTTGGGTGAAGAGGTCCCTCATGTTTTTGGTTTTAAATACACTTTCACATAGTTTCCACTTGTGTCCTTTGGTTTGTGTTTCAATGTTCATTCTGAAGATCCCCCTGCGTTGAGTTTGTCAGTATTTTTTAGGGATTTTGAATACTTGTGTCAGGTCCATATTATTTGTTCAAAATAATGTGAGTGAAGCACATACCTTTCAGCCCCAGAACATACATGGCCTTACTTGTACATTGTACAATGTTCACAAAACATTCCTCAATTTAAATTATATGCTTTTAACTGTATTCCCTAACATTTTGTTAGCCTTTTTAATACTTTGTCACACGGTCTTAAAGATGACAACATAAACAACTATGTTTTTCCCATTTTGTACTTATACTATATATTTTTACTAGCTGCTTGTAATATCATGCAAATGTCTGCATTAAATGTCATCTGCCCAGTTTTGACTTTTCTCTCAATCTTCTTGAATTTTGTTTGGTACTTTTTTAGCTATAATGCTTGCTTAACCTCTGAATTTGGTATCTTCTGCAATCTTGTCTAGTTTACTAAACATAATATAGATCATTGATATAAGTTAGAAAGAGCAGTGGTCCTAGTACAGATCCTTGTGGTACTCAACTAATTACTTAACTGCAGTTTGAGTATATGCTCCTTATCTCTACTCTTTATTTTCTATTTATTAACCAATTCTTAATCCAAACGCAAATTTCTCTAAATCTTTATTTTCTATTTATTAACCAATTTTTAATCCAAACACAAATTTCTCTACATACCTGCTGATTGTAATAAGATAATTTATTTTTTATATGGATTGTGATCAAAAATCTGAAAATTAAAATACATCATATCATATCCTCTCTTGTGTGTTCATTACTTCATCTATCCATTTTCTTATTGCTTCATCCAATTCAGAGTTGTGAGGGAGGTTGTGCCTATACAAGCAAGGCAGGATACGCCCTTGACAAGATGCCAGCCCATTGCAGGGCAGTCGCACAGACATGCACACACCCACACCAGGGCCAATTTTCCCAGAAGCCAGTTAACCTACTACTATGTCTCTGGACTGTGGGAGGAAACTGGGGCACCTGGCCAAAACGCGCACGAACACAGGGATAACATACAAACTGTGAGCAGATCCACCCCAAGTCTGGAAATGAACCCATGGCGCCAGCGCTGCGAGACAGCAATGCTAACCATAGAAACAAGTTGGTTGGGCAAGACCTACCTTTTGAAATCCATGTTGGCTATTTCCTAGAAGCTTATTTACTAATATGCCATCTTTAAGTTCTGTTTCCATACCCTTAGATGTAATAGAAGTCACACTTATTGGTTGGTTTAATTTCGTCACCCTTTTTATGGGTGGGCACTACATCAGCAATTTATTTCATTAGCAGGTCATGGAAACTATCTTGAGCAACTGCTACAAGAGTTGCATCAATATTATGTGAATAACATATCTTGGTTCATCGACTGGTGCGACTGGTAGGATACTGTTGAGCTCTGGCGATTTATTAATCCTGCAGGCTTCGCCATCCTGAAACATTCTTTCCCTTTTATGGTAATACTATTCATATAAATAATGTTACCCACTTTCACTGCCTCAGTCATGTTTGTGAACAAGCGAAATACTAATTTGATATATCAGCCATTTACCTTAGACGTTTCCCATTATTGTTATGGATGTATTTTGCTTAATCGTTTATCGTTCTTTTGCTCCAATAGTACTGAAAAAATATTTTTAGGCTTCATTGCAATATTCGTATTACAGCTGTCCGTGAAATAGTAAACACGTTAAGGACCAATAACGATGAATTACAATATTTGTATTAATAGAGATATTTAGAACTTGATGCGGTCCCTCGATACCACGGCGTCTTTGCATAATTTCTTAATCAGTGTTGCGCCAGTTTTTAAACACCTTTTAGACTGAACAATTAAAACCAGATCCCCTCCAAACAGCTAGATGTCGCCCTATCCCCGAGCGACATGTCGAACTGACGTCTCCCGGATGTGTTTCCGCTAGGGGTGTGGCCGGCGCTACTGGCAAAGAGTCGGTCGGCGTGACTGAAGCAGTAGACCGGAGAAAGGCATTGCGGGAGTAGATCATTAGAGCAAATAATAGCGTATTTATTAATATCTTTTTTAAATTATAGACTCTGGGAGTCGAAACAACGGCCGCCATGGCTTTTTACGAGTATGTTACTCAGGAGCAATTAGCAGGTTTTGACAGGTACAAGGTAAGGAGATTATTATATTTATTCATTATTTTGAACCATCTCGTGTGCGATGAATGACTTTGAATAAATACATGTAATCGTTTCCCTTAACACTTATTAGCAGGTAGGTTCCTTTTTAATATCGTTTTGTTTTTTTTCACGTACAGTATTCAAAGTCAGAAAGGCTCGCGGCGACGTGAGGAGTTAAACGTGCTTGTTCTTACCTTTTAATTTAAACAGTAGATTGCAGTATACTTTTCTGATTTTGTTCCTTCACGCATGATCTTCACCTTCTCTGCCGGCTACAAATTACATTGCTTTAGGTTTATTCTTGTACTCCACATTCGGCAGTTAACTGCAAGTAAGCGCAGATTGAATGTGCTTTGTGGTACTCTCGGTTGCTGTAACCATGAGACAGAGCAGGGCTGGGGCTGTAGATAAAAACTGTTTCCTTTCTTGGGCTTCCTATTAAAAAGTATCTAATCTTTTACAGCGTCGCGCGATTGCAACAAAATGACAACAGTCGTACGAAGCTTTTCCTAAATCTTTTTAAAAACAGGAGAAATGATTTTCTTCCCACTGAACTTGAAAATAAATGTGGACTGAAGTATAGAAATGCCGACTCCTCCGATGATTTCAGGCGCTGTGGGTTTGCTCCACTCTCCCTTCTTGTCTTGGACTGTTCTGTTCTGGCAAAGAATATTGTACCTCTACAGTGACTGCAATATCATTGAGTTTGCTGTTGTTGAACCCTTTTTCTAATTGATTTTGTTAAGGACCTTTCTCGGTTGTGAGCATTCATACTGTTTGCTCTTATATTTGGTCTGCCGCTTTAAATAAGGGCTTTAAATAAACCCTTCAGTAATTTGACACGAAAGCTCACACTTCTTCGTCTTTTTATGGAGGTTAGAGCACCCCCCTTTTCATTCATCATTTCCACTTACGACATTTCAGTGTTCCTAGAGCTTGTATCTGGTATTAAGTGGATATCCTGCCTTAACCTTCACTTTCATCGTAGCTCTGGGAGGTGCCTTCTCAAGATACGGTTTGTCGTCTTTCGGTGAACGAGACCGGACAACATCATAAAGGTTCTGCTGTATCACGTGTAGTGATTAATTATGAGAAAGCTAAGTACAGAAGTGCTACAAAACACTGCACAGGTTTGCCAAAGTCTACACGTATAGACTAAAGAGCTTCTCCTTCTCTCCATGGTAGCACTTCAACTGGCTCTCTGAAAGGTGCTTTAACGTTACAACATATTACACAAGCCGCGTATTTCTGGTAGGCTTTTAAAAAAAATTTGCAAGGCGAGCTAAGCTTTCAGTGTGAAATCCTTGGGAATTCCGTTGTACAGTTGCACTTACCTTAGGTGCCTGTTCTCTGTATAGAACACCAAGCACTGATACGGGGGAAGCATCAGAGATAAGAAAGGGTCCTTGCTAGTGGACTACTGCAGCAAAGACGTTACTAGCTCAGCTGTTCATTCTGATCAGTGAGCCCAAACTGACATGATTTGGTAAATTTGAAAATCAGAAGTTGGTGGGATAACAAAACTCTGCAATGGCAGCTAAAGAAATCCGAGATGTATATTTTATCACGACTGATCAATGTAAACAAGTGCAAGTTTTAAAACTGTTTTACTTTAAGTTGACAAAGATACAACAGGCACCAAATTCATTTTTTTCCCCACAGACACTGAAAGCAGAGGGTGATTAATGGAAACTAAATTGCATATTTTAGTATTCTAAAAGACTTGCATCCTTGGAAGTTCTAAAATTAATTCTAAATAGTTTCTCTCTTTGATAAAAATATGGATTCTACTATATTTACCCACTCAAATTCAATTTAAAGACTCTATAAAATAAATTACAGTACAGTACTATGTCACAAAAAAGCATTTCACTTTTGTCAGCTTTGAGGCACTTAAACATCCATTTCCTGTCTCCCCAGTTTACACTAAGAATAACAAGAACCACTGTGTGGGAAGTGATTTCTAGTTTAACAGTTCCCAAGTAAAATCTGGTGACATGGAAAGTCTGCATCCTGTTCAGTCAGGTCTTAGTTTAGGATGAGTAGGAACTCCGTTTCCTCTGTCTCTCTGTAACAGCCCAGTACTGTTCCATTATCATTCCTTCCTTTTAATGTAGTTTCCTTTCCTTTGACTGGCCTTTATTTTATTAAAGTCTGTGAATTGAACTATTGCAAAACCTCAAACACAAAATACTGTTTTCTCATCTTCAGGTACCTGTGTCCCATGGATACATTGTTTGTACAATTTATCACCCAGACACTAAAAGCAGGGGACACTTAATGGAAGCTAATTGTTTATCAATTCAGGTTATTTCAGCAGTATAACTCTGGGTGAAATGAGTACCTTTTTAAGTCGATGAGCTGATTATTTTCTAAAGTTCAATGTTTACCAGACTATAAAAAATGTGCGATTGGACAGGAGAATCTAAAGCATTCTCGTTCACATCCAGTGCTGAGAGTACCGAAGCTGATTAGTGTTGGGATTAGAGTCTGTTGGTTTGAATACTGCAGTGTTCCTGAACAGATTGTACTGGCACACACTGCTGGGTTAGAATCTCTTTTGGAACATCAACTTCTTGCTTTTCCATAGCATTTAATGTTCATGATTTCAGCATCTGGCTTTCTCTTGGCAAGACTTCTTTTGGATTGTTGCCTGACTACTGACATATGTTCACTGTGTACAGACCCTCATGGTGTGGTTGTAGGGCTTGTATGTCTTTACAGTGGGGCGAAGACCCGTTTCACATTGCCTTAAATGTGGATTTGAGAATTGAGGTGTTGCACCTTCCCAGTCTTCGGTGATGTAGAAGTTCACAAAAGCATTCATTGTTTTTCAGTGTGGGTAATATTTAAATAGTGACCCTCATTATTCCTTGTTATGCACTCTGCTTGCAGTAACATTTGGTTTATAATGGATGTTAAGTAATGGATGTTTGATTTAGTGACTTTTTCATGAGATAACTTTAACACAAGTTTAAGTATCTTTTTCGTAAGTGCTAAATATTGTAATGTAATTGTTTCTTCCTCTGCAGAGTAGTTAGCATTTGTTGTATGAGAATGTAACAGCTAAATAACCAGGTTAGTGTACCAGTATAATGTCCCTTGACACACGCAGCTTCATAAATATAAGTAACCAAGATCTCTTCTGGGTCGTCTGCATGTCCACCCCTTTGAAGATGTCACAGACTCTCAAAAAGTCTCCTTTCTTTCTTAGTATTGAAGGAACAGTATATAAACCAAGCAGGGCCATTTTTATGTTTCTCACTTTCCTAATAACCCTCAATCAGTGAATGTCATATAAGGATCACAACCATAAAACCTTAATGTGCCCAGTTTTATTGAAGCTGTAGATGTACTTGTATTATTTATTGTACTTGCTTATGCATGGATTTGGGTCATAAGAGACCAAAATTCTCAATTTTGGTCTTGTAAAAACCCTTAAAATTTCCTGCTGTCCCAAAAGAAGCTCAACACTCATCTTTATTCTTGTTTAAAGTAGCCCCCGTCTTTAAAAAGCCGAAAAGAAACCAGTCACATAGCATAGGGCCTCAAAGAAAGTTATTTGCATAAGGTTTTTAATCACATGAGAAATGCAGTTTTGAACAGCAGCTGTACTCCCAAGTGGCACAGCCAGTAGGAGATGTCTCGCCAGATGCTGGCTGAACTCTCTGATCCAGGCTTTGTGAGTTTGAGTCTGGTTTATGTCTGACTTAAGACTGGGCTTCCCCAAGCAGCAGCTCACCATTGGCTTCGCACTGTGGCGGTAGTGTTTAAATGCTAGAGAAAGTTGCTAAACCAGTGAGGCAGGATTGCAGGATTCTGTCACTCCAGCAGCTATAGGTGGCATGATCTTGAGGCAGTGGTGTGGCTCATACTGTAGGACACACTGACGTGAGCATGTGACGCTAGGACTTACCACTACTGTTGAAATGTTGCTGTCGAATTGAGTGAGATTGACAGGGGATTCAGTCTCACTGTCGGTCTGTCCAAGGGCCTATACACTTTAAAATTTTGTAGAATGTGTGGAACAGTGAAAGGTGTGTGTGATATCTTGATTTGGAAATGTGTGTAAATTTATCATTTTAGTTCTCCAGATGTTTTCTATTACCCACCCAATGTGCACTTGCTAGATTTAAGGGCAACATTTTGTCAGCAGCTCCTGTGGCCACAGGCAGAGAGTGAGGACCTGTAGATTAGTCCCTCCACCATGCCCAGCTCCCATGTTGTGTACACTCGATGCTGCACAGTGACTTACAGGAAAGTTGGTAACGACTGCCTGACATTGGTTAATCATAATATTGTTAATTAATGCTAAATTAGCATAATGGCTGCTGCCCTTTCCACAGGCTAGTTTTTACCCCAGTCTGTGAGGAGCTGCAGATCTTGCAGTTGATCTTGCAGGTCTCTCTTTGTCCTGGTCTGTAGTTCTAGATTCTCCTCTGTTGTGCGCTTTACTCAAAGCTAAAATAAACCAATTCTCTTTTCACAAAACACTGTAGGAAGTCAAAGGAACTAATATCTGGTTTCTTTTACAGAAAATATTTACCGTTTGTGTATTGGAATTCTGTCTCTACTGGCAGATCCGCTTGGGACTTGAAACACACAGGATACTGGTGCTTAGAGAACATACATAACAGCCCAGAGAGTATATTGTAATTTATGTCATGCTTTGTAATTAATCTTGCTGATTCGGTGATGGCAGATATGGTGAAGCAGGAATGATAATGAAAAACTGCTCTGCCAAGGGCTGCTGAGTTGTGTCAAGGGTAGCCTATCTCACTGCTGTAACTTGGCCGGAGGTTGTGTCCAACTGTCGTTTAGAAGATTAAATTCATAAAATCATGCTGCTTCTCCTACAGCACACAGGGCAACAGATTTAGTGTTACAAATTAGTGCTGTTTTGTTCCTGAAAATTTGTTTAATAGAGTTGGGAATTTCTTGTTCATGAAATAACAAAAAAGCAAATCAGTGACATGATTCCAAAGCTCTTAGCATTGTCTAACATGTTGTACTCATCTTCTTTGTCTCATTGCAGTGATATGTAAACTTTAATCAAATACATTTTCTGCCTCAAAGGGTGTGTTTAAGCTAAAGTAAATAAGATTAAATATATGTAATGACCATATTTCTTAGCAAGTAAGGACTGTTTGGGTGCAAGAGGCTTAGTCATAATTTTTTCTTATCCCTAGCTAGTTTTGGCCTTTTGTTTCCCCCCCACCCCCCTCTTAAGATTCATAACCTAATTTAAAAGAAACTATTACATGAACTGGACTTGCATAGTTTTGGTGTCTTATTATGGTGTTTTCTAACTAATGAAGAAAATGAAAAAGAAGCTCTTTGGTGTGAGCTGAAAATAAAATTAAGCAAGAAAGAAATGCAAGTTAGGATTGGTTTTGAACCTGTTGGTTTGGTAGGTTTCTTTTCCTTGTGAACTGTCATGCAGTTGCATTCACATTGATTAACTTAGAGAATCTCCCTTAATTACGCTACACCACCACTTGACTTATTTGCCACTGATCTAAAACCAACATATCTGACATTTCTCACCTAACACAACTCTTTGTGTGCCAGTTGAACTCGGCATAATGTAGTGTGTGCAATGATTGATCAGAATCATCCTTTTTTGTGTAAGGGTCTTTTGATAACACCTTTTATAAATAAGATTTTTTCAGCACATGCCTTAAACAATACACTATAAAATTCCATTGCTACATAATAACAGACTGCCAACATGAACTAGATGACGGTTTTGTTCTTGTGCTGTGCCCTTTTTTGAATTGTTGAGAGATTTGTCACAGCTAGGTCAGGATTTGACTGCTGGAACTTCTAATCCTGTAAGGTGCAAAACTTAAGGCTCTGAAGATATCCATAAATAGACCTGAATATCAAAACTAGAATTTATAGAGTAGGAAGGAAGAACATAAAAAAATAAATATTTAGTGCATTGATTGAATGATGCAGTTTTTGGAAAGACTGAATAACTTTCTTTATAAAGAATGTATAGTCCACTTATCAACAGCTAGCTGAGGGCTGTGAAAGAACACATGAATAATTGTACAGATGAAATATGCATGTGACCTCTTGTGCTGTAGCCCAGAGGACATCACCCTTCACAGTGGGAATCGTTGTCCAGCACATTTACTCTGTGAATGTATTCATAGTCCTAGTGGGCGAAGATGGAGAAAGCATATTCAACAGTTCTAAATACATGCAAAAATATAAAACTTTTCTCAGAAGAAGTGCAGATAACTAATCATTTCAATGTCTTACAGTTAACTTTGGGAAAACTAACACTTGTACTATGACTTTGCAGAAAATATTATTGGTAGTGTCTCAGGAAATTTCACATCTTAGTTTAGCATGCAAAGTGTTTATGCAGTACCAATGCCACATCCTTGTGTGTGAAGGGTGAATATGTATCTGCACATACTTCTGTGTTAGACAGCCTTAATGCATTCGTATTTGAACATACAATTTGAGCTAAATAAACAATTTCCATTTACTGTAATAGATGTCTAGGTTTCTTCAAAGTAAATTTCTTTGTATAGTACTTGAACAAATTTCACTTCAGTGTTTCAACACTTAACTGTAGAAATAAAATACAAAAACCCAAGGACCTGAAATATATTACTTTGTGTCTTTAAAAACAAAACTGCGATAGCCAGGCTTAAACCTTTGGTCAGCTTTCACTGAGCTGCTGATTAAAGTGATTCAGACTTGTTATAGAAGAGAAATATTTACTCGTATCAACAGAAGACAATTACACCAATAAGATTAGTACTATTTATGTGATCATTCTAATTGTAAAGTGAGTGGAGCACTTTTTTTCTTAATGAACTGACATGATGTTGAAAAAGGCAAACAATTAGTTTATCCTTTAGGTTTCTTTAATCTTAATTGACATTTTGGGGCAAAGCAAGATACATTCTTTTTATTATGTGAAAAAATGTTTAAATATGCATTCATCGGAATGAGGTTACTGACTGCTAGTTTTTAAGCTAGTGAATGAGTGAATGAAATATTTATAATAAGGAAATAATGTAGATGAATAAGATGCAACTGCCCTGCTCATACAGTGTGGCGAAAAAGTTGTACACCCCCTTATGACTTTATGGTTTAAGAATTAAACATATTTGACTTTCACCTTGTACTCTCCAAGTCCTAACAGTAGGTCAAACTAACCTCAATTTGACAGATATCATCACGATATCTACCTTTTTCACAGACTAGATTTGGAAAGCAGTAGCACAGTGGAGGAATGTTCATGAGTTCTTTGCAGCTGCTGTTTTGGTCTTGTGCTGTGTTCTTTGTCCTCTTTCTCCTGTCACTTTTCAAGTACTCCTTAAAACCCAAGCAGGTGTAGCGGCAATGCTTGTTAATAAGACAGAATTAAGTGTTACTGTGCTTTCCCAAATGAGGCCCCATCTCTCTGTTGGTCTCTGTGGTGCAGCCAAAGAGAAGCTATTCATGCAGGCTGATTTAAAGATGTTTTCTTTTGATAAGGTACAGCTCCCAAATGGGGATGCACTTAGCTAAGCCTGGCTATCATGATCAATGGTCATCCATTGGCACCTATCTGTTTAGGGAGTGCCAGATGGACATCTGGACTGCATTCCTAAGTGTCAGGAGTAAGTGACTCATATCTCACCTTGATCAACCAATCAGGGACTGGTAGGGCAGAGTAACCCACATGGGTCTCTGATGCCCATGAAACTTTCAGCCAATGAACGAGCTGAAGTTCCTCCAGGTAAAAACAGGCAACACAGAGAAGAATTGGAAGGACAATTCCAGGAGAATTCCAGGGGTGCGAAAGAATTCCAGGGCAGGACGGCCCAGGAGCAGAAAGGCTCCCAAGGGCAGGACATTCTCGCAGCACGCCTCCTGACCATCCTCAGACTAAGCCCGGACCAACATGTAACAGCCAGTGTGTCCGAGTGCCAGAACTTTCCTTTGCTCTAAGAGTCGAGAGCGGAGGTTGCCACGAGTAACCAAAGGCTCCACCCGAGGTTAGCATCAGCAGCAAGCGTCGTGAACAGGTCAGAATTGTGGACAGCTGAATCCGTATTCAGAACTAGCGCTTTATCAGGAACGAACCGGTCCTCTTCCTGGCCTGCTGGGACCCACAGTATCTTTTCTCCTGTGCACAAACTTTGCTAGTTAAAGCCAACACTAATTAGCTGGTCAGTGAGCATCAGCAGTGCACCGTCGCAAGCCGCACAGCACAGCCTGGCATGGAGCCAGAGAGCGCGGATTGGACAGCAACAGCCTGCAACTGTTTCTTTGTGCCCGCAGGAGATCTGAATCCCCAGAGATTGGATGAGTATTCAACTTCACTGCATTACTGCTCGAGAATTCAATTGTTATCCAAACCAGTTGATATCAATTTAATTCCTAAGTTATGTACTTGTTTTGAGTATCTAATGTAGAAGTTGTAACCAAGTTCATTTACGAAACGGTCTAAATGAATGATATACTGAACGCATGTCCTCTTGATATATGTAACTCTTTGTAACTGAATTAATTTTTATCTTTTGTATTCTGATAACCCTCACGATAAGATCTGTTATGTTTACATGCACATTCTATGTATTAATAAATGTATTGTAGTGTATTAGTACCTGTGTGGGTGCGTTGTTTGACTTATACCACATGGTTGGATCCTAAGGCCATTAAAAGAATCAATTTTGTGACTTACTGCTACAATTAATAATTGTCCCAGTAAATGCCCAAACCCCTACAGAACTGGTGCCTCGTGAGAGCACACTACACAGGTCAGACACAAATTTTGCACAAGCAATGTTCCAATATGTCATTGGAAGAAATGTGAGTTAGCCTAAGGAAGAGAATTTTCATCATTGAGACAGTGGAATCCTGCCAGGCCATAGTGGGTCTTCTAAGCAAACAGATAATATAGCAAATCAGTACAGCTTAGGATGCCACTGCATCAAAGAACCTTGATGAGGTGCCTCTTATGCAAACAGTACTATATGTTCACAAATGCATACATTTCAAAATATTATGGGGAGACTTTAGACAATAGTAATCTGTTAATGAGGAACAAGTAATAGGTTTATGATGAAAAGAGAAGAAAGAAAACACAATGTTTTGGCTGTGGAGCCTTCTTCAGGTGTGAGAAATCTATTAATGTATAGTGGGAAAATATTAAATGTGGTACAAAATGTGTAATAAACTGTGGAATATTATACTGTTAGCAGTGTAAGGATGTAGCGATAATCTCAAAGTCACTTTCTGGTGCTAAATGTTTGTGTACACATTTAATGACCAGACCCTTTTGGGATATTGTAAAAATAATGAATTGGTAGGGTGTTTAAAAGCCATCATTACCGTATTTGCATGACATTTATTAGTTTGTTTTCGTCTTAAAAAGTACAAATACTTATATGAATTATATTACTCTAAAACAGAAGTAAGATAGTTATTTATTAAGTTATTGATGTGAGCCTAACATCAATTGATTAAAAGTATTTTCTCAGAAATGTATTCAGTCTAAAGGATTTGAGTTGATAAGACTAGTGAGGTGGAGTTACCTGTTTCATATATTAGAAATATCTTTAAAAGTCCTTTAAAGTCCTGCCAAACCAACCATTTTCTAAAGTAGTTCAGGTGGGTAGCTGTGTCAGCATGCGTAAGCTGCAGAGGAACAAGTAACAGGTTTATTCCATGCTTGAAAAGATAAGAAAAAAAAAACAATGTTTCAGCCGTGGAGTCTTCTTGAGGTGTGAAGGCTCCACGGCCGAAATGTGTCTTCTTTCTTCTCTTTTCAGCATGGAATAAACCTGTTACTTGTTCCATTTTCTAAAGTGTTTTTTTATTCTGAGATTTTTCGATTAAAACTACGTTTCTGGATTTGTTTGAAACAAAAGAGATTATGGTGTTGAAATGCCACAAGCATTAGACTGCACTACGTGATGAGCCTTTGCTGGACACTCATTTGGAATATGAGAACTGTGGTATTACCAGTGAAAAATAAACGGAGCTCACCTCTTACTTACTGAGCTCTTCTAAGCTTCCTTACTGGTTTTGTCCAGGTAAATCTCTGGGAAATCATGATCCATTGGTACCCAGTTTCCACACATGACCCTGATGAGTACAGTATTTGTATATATTCATAAGTAAATTATTTTTATCAATGTCCTTTAACCTGTAGGTTGATTTGGTGGGTGTGGGGTGGCAGATCATGTATCTTAACAGCTGTATTTTCCTATATTACTTTTTTCTTCTTGTAAGGTGTCAGCCTACTTATCTGCAACACTAAGTGTTTAATATTATATTTTTCTGTTGTTCAAAGATGTTTGTCTGTTTCTTTTCCAGTACAGTGCAGTTGATTCCAATCCACTGTCTGTCTACGTAATGCACCCGTTTTGGAATTCAGTTGTAAAGGTAGGTTTAAAACCTGCTTTGTAATAGTAGAAATGTCAACCATTGTTTTATGTAAATTTATACAAAGCAAAATGTATGATTAATTTTTTAATTTTTGAGCTTAATAGAGATTTAGTGTTAAATATTATTTTCCATAGTTGCTGTGTATTGAACATGAATTAAACTAAGTATTAGTGTTTTTAGAGAAATCAGCTTTATTAAGCTTTTTTTGTGTTATTTGATTAATTGATCATTCATGACTGACTATGATGGACTCAAATGATATCATTTTCTGTTCTTCATTCCCAGATTTTACCTACATGGCTGGCGCCTAACTTGATCACTTTTACTGGTTTCATGTTCCTTGTTCTCAACTTTATTATGTTGGCCTTTTTTGACTATGACTTCTATGCTTCAGGTAAACTACCGGGTCTTGGGGCTGTGGGTGAAACAGGGAAATGTTCGACTGATTTGTGGTTTTTATTCTTAAACTATTGCGATGTAGTGATTCCACAACGAGTAGCTCCTATTAAACTTTATTGTAGGTAAATGAGTTATGAAGAGTGTGAGGTCACTTTCTTTAGAATATGGGTTCAGAGCTTGGTTAATGCTGTTCTGAGACACATGTTTCGGTTTGACATCATACCTGAGTTGTGTGCTAACCAAAGGCAAAGTCCATTGATCAGTCATTGTAAGACAAATCATTAAAGAGCTGAAATATGGAAACTTTGATCTCAGTTCTGATCCAAGTTACCTTGTCAGAGGCTGGACCATAAACTTTCATCTGGAGGTGATACTCCTGGAATTTACATTTTTTACATGAACCCTTGACCTTAAGTTCACTGTTCTGTTTGTATACATTTGGCTTTTTACTAGATGCCTATGCGGTTCATAGTTTTATCAGCCTTTTCTAAATGTGCCTTTTCTTATTCCAACACGATTTCCAGACAACTGTCTTTGATATTAAAAATATGGAAAAATGTACTCCTTTAATTAAGCACATCTGTGTTTAATTACCAGGTGGACTTGGCTGACAGTATTTTGATGTTACACCTCACCAGTATTTGATTTTGATTCAGCTCAGTAACTGTAATTTGCAATTGTTTTAGATTGCTTACAGACAATTCATGTCCATAGAGATTCAAAACAATGTATTTAAATTGTTTAGTTTTCCTGATTTTCTTCCAAGAATGTACAGTGACAATTCAAGTCATTTACTGTTTTTTTGGTTTGAATTAATTCTTCACAAATCTTTCATGACCATTTAGACATGCATACCTTAAAATTATCAAAATTATCAAGCCTTTTGAGTACACTCTGTAAATTACAAAGGGTGTGCATGACATTTTTATTATTTTCTGTATTCATCCTAGTCTGCAAGATTTGTCCTTTTCATTTGCCTAAACTTTTTCAGATTTGGTTCAAGTTTTACAATGCCTGTAGTTAACATTGGGCATTTTTATGATACTCACATTTTGTGGTTAGTTTTTTACTTGTGAAGTAAAGGACACTGAATTATTAGGATTCCTCCTGAAGTATTGTAAGCTTCAGTTCCAAAACCTTCTTAGCAAAGTGTCAATTTAACAGGATGAGCAAGTGTGATTTGCTATGCTGCAGTGCAGCCAGCTAAAGGCTACAGTTCTGGAAGCACTGCAGTGTCGGGGGTGCAGATGTGTGTGTATAAACCCTTTGTAACAGATAATACGGGAGGGTAACATAAATAGTGTCCGTAAACTAGTAGTGAATCTAATACAGAATTGCATGGCTTTTAACTGAAGTCAGATGTCTGCTGCTTATAAATGCTTTATCAATGATTGCTTCAGTTTTGACGTGGGTTTTACACTCTTATAAAGTGTGAATTGCCCCTCTGTTTGTGTGCAAATTTTACTGATCAGTTGCTTCGGGTCATGAAATGGAAATGTATGCACACTTATAGAGGGATTGTCTGGATGATTAAATCTCAGTTCTTTTGTTCTGCTGAATACAGAATTTGAAGAAACCAAAGAAACCAGGGATTTTGCTTTGTATTGTCACTTGTATTGATGTGGTAAACAATCTAACAAAAGAAAAAATATTTTACTTGGGTTTTTCAGGATGGTTGTTCAGTCCCAGCTTAATCCAGATTAGTTGTTTCACTCTTAGACATATTTCAGTCTTAGTTTTCTTCAATGTAGACTTTTACAGATTAACTGTATTGAAGCAAGCTATAACTAATCTTAAACTGTTTTAAGTAATACTTTCTCTGAAAATCATTTTGAAAATACAGCAATATTATTGGGGGTATTGGTACAATTTTTCAGTGAAATAATTGTTTTTAACATAATTGTGATTAACATGAATTGCCATCAAGTAAAATTTCATGGGCTAACAGTCAGACTCTTAAATATGTGTTCATTTATCAACAGCACCAGACCATCAACATGTACCAAGCTGGGTGTGGATTTTAGCTGGCCTATTTAACTTTACAGCATATACATTAGGTATGTATTGCAAATTAAGTTGTTTTACCTCTAAATGAGAGATATTCTTTATTACTAAGAAAAGATAGATAACGAAAAGATTCTGGATATGATGGGAAAGTAACATTAGGAAGTAAAAGCATAGATGATTGTCATTTTTTCAGCTGAAGTCCTGAATGTATTACATGAATCCCTTGCTCTTAAGTAGCACATACATACCACTTGGATGAGATGCTGCAGCCATTGTGCACCAGCAACCCCCACTACACAGCATATCAGGTAGAGAAGTGAGAAATTGCTTCACCAGTTGAGCTGTGGGGGAACTTTAAATCCCACACTGGACTTTAGGTAGGACAGCAGGTTTAACTCCCCTGCTCTTTTGGAAAGTGCCATGGGATCTTTAATGGCTCTGTAGACAGGATCTTGGGTTAACATCTCATCTGAAGGATGGTACCTCCTACAACAGAGTGTCCTTGCTGTATGGGATACTGGTTTGGACATTTAGGTCTAGAGGGAAGAGTGCTGCCGACTGGTCCACATCTACTTGCAGGAGAAACCTCCTTTGCAGTCCTATCTGATCTCTGACCAGGCCTACATTTGCTTAGCTCCTGGGGTTTAATGTGATTGGGCGGCAAAGTGGTAAATCTGTTGCCATTCGTAATTAATGCACTGAATAAATTTAAATTATAAAAAAAATTGGAGAAAATTATTTTGCAGGGATGCAGAGGTGTGTTATGAGGGAGGAGTAGCAGACAGGAAAGTGAAAGTGCTCTCTCGTATGACCTGCTCAGTTAAATCATAGCTCGTACCTACCTTGCTATTAATCTCGGTAAGTATGCCTGCTGTTTTGGCATTGCAGATGGAGTGGATGGGAAACAGGCTCGGAGGACCAACTCAAGCACACCACTAGGGGAGCTGTTTGACCACGGGCTGGACAGCTGGGCCTGTGTGTTCTTTGTGGTGACGGTGTACTCCATTTTTGGGAGGGGAGACTCTGGCGTGAACGTAGTCACACTCTACTACATACTGTGGGTGGTGCTGTTTTCCTTCATCCTCTCTCACTGGGAGAAGTACAATACCGGTGTGCTGTTTCTTCCCTGGGGATATGACATCAGTCAAGTGGTAAGACCACCACACTGCAGTGTGCCATAATTCTTACTTGTCAGCCTATGCAAGCTGAGACCTAAAGGAACCCCTTTTATAAGCAGTCAATCAAATGGAGCAAAATTAAAAGGACTAAACAGCAGGTCATCTTAGAGATACTCTTTGTGCACCATTCCAGCCGATCAGAAGTGGGCTTAAAGTGATGTTAAGGAACAATTAATAGGTTTATTCCATGCTGAAAAAAGAAGAAAGAAAATGCATTTCGGCTGTGGAGCCTTCTTCGAGTGACACCCAAAACGTTGTGTTTTCTTTCTTCTTTTTTCAGCATGGAATAAACCTACTGTATTACCTGTTCCTTTGCAGCCTACGCATGGTGACGCAGCTACCCACCCGAGCTACTTTAAGTGATGTTACTTGTGTAGTGTAATTTAATTATGTGTTGCTTCTCTACATTGCCTTCCTAGAGCTCTAATGGCATTGTAAAAGATCATATAATAAAAGTAAAATATACTTAAATTGTGCTTTAATAGATTTCAGAGGTAAATGCATACGAGATTAAAAGTAGTAAGCTTTATTCTTTTTGAATCATAAATAAAAATGTATTCTTGCTAAAGAGCTCTCAGTGTCATTGACTTAAAGATATTCAGAAAATGTTTTGTCTGTTTTGGATCTAGAACTGTTTAGCTCAGTGTCTTGTATCAACCACTGATTTGGCTGCTCCTATAGGAATGTGGGCAAAAATGCGTTGGGGGTAAGAAGAGAATGTGCAACTTACTGATCAGAGATGTGATCACCTTTTCTTTTAGACCATCTCCATCGTGTACATTGTGACCTCTGTGGTTGGGGTGGAAGCTTGGTACATGCCGATATTGTGGAACATCCGCTACAGGGACCTCTTCACTGTTATGATTCTGGGTGAGAGATCTAACTAGCTAGTCTTTTAAGCCATATAGTAATGTGGGTGAAACCCTAAAACAGCAAACAAGGTTAGGTGCAATGTTCTATGAAAAGCCTAATTCAACATTGCTTAACACTAATGAATAGTCCTAAAAATTTGAATGCAAGAATTAATTCTTGCTAGTTAATTATAGTTATGCTTTGTTATTCCGTAATTAAATGAAAAATGCAAATTTGAATAGTTTTATATTGCATGTTTTTGTCCTATGAGACATCCCACAAGAAACAAATTGTATATTTAATACCCTTTTCTTTCTATCTATTAGGCTGCGCGTTTTTGGTAACCCTTCCAATGAGCCTGTACAACGTGTTGAAGTAAGTTCCCCATCACTTGTGGTAGCTGTATTGCAGAATTTATTGTTTGCCGATCAACAGCTTTTGATGGTTAGAAAACCTAGAGTCCACAAAGATGTGCAGGACAAATGCCAAAGCTAAAGGTACCTGGAATTGATATTGTGGAAGTTCATAGATTGTGAGAATTAGCTTTACAGTGTTGAGGAAACTTTTTAAATCATAAACCATTTAACCTAATTAGCTAAAAATATCATGATTAATTCTGAACGGGGGATAATTATGTAAGGACAGTTCTCATTTTTACGGATTAGGATTGAAAAATAAAAATAACTTCTTTCTTTGTTTTCAGAATCCATCGAGGACCCACTTTCTCGCTGCTAGTTATTTAGTGAATGTTGTGCCTTTTTTTATATGATTTTAATTTGAAAAAGTTGCCCAACATTATTATCTCTCATTATCTACTTGTTCCCATCCTCAAAGAATTTGTACTATAAAAACTTTGTTGTGTTGAGAAGAACAGAAATGTAAAAATCCATACTGAAGACATTTTGAAGTTTCCACACTTCACGTTTTCAGGTTAGAGGCACTCCAGTAACACTTCTCACTGAAGTGCCAGTGTCAGTCAGTACCACTGCAAAACAATTAGCATGTTACAGCCTGTTGGACTTTTATCCGAGTATCTGAGAACAGTATGGTTCAAGTAGGATTAATGTGATGTCAGCAGGCACACGAGTGACGTTGAAGGTGCTTTTCTTTCGCCCTCTAACTGTTGCTTCTGCCTTCCCAGGGCATACCGGAACAACTCTTTGAAGCAAAGCTCTTTGTACGAGTCCTTCTTACCGTTCCTGTCCCCAGTGCTGCTCTTCATTCTCTCCACCGTCTGGGTCTGCCTCTCCCCCTCAGACATCCTCCAGAAGGAGCCAAGAGTCTTCTACTTCATGGTGGGGACAGCCTTCGCCAACATCACCGTAAGTCATGGGGGCTTGTCACACAGCTCGGACTTCAGTGTTGAGAATTAGTCCGCGATTCCCGAGAGGTGAGCTATAAACAGTTCTCAGACAGGACATCTCAGATGAGGACAGAACAGCTGTCACTTGTTGAACTGCTTCATCTCTGTGATCTCTGGGCCTTCACCATATGACTGGTATGATTGTCATTTAGCTGAAATCATGTTTAAGCCCTTGAAATATTCCCAGTGGTGTTAAACTCATCTAGAATGATTATCCTGGCCAGGCTTTCTTCATTAGTGGGAATTGGGAAGAATACTTTGGACCATTTACCAGCTAATAATTTTGTATAACTCGGAACCAATAACTAGCCTTAACAGCCTACCTGGAAATAATTCACTCTGGGAACAGAATTTAAAAATTATTTTCCCCTCATGACAAATTGCAACACATCTATAAGTGATTTCCTTACTTTGTGTCAGGCTCAGTGGCATGTTGACCTAGACAGTGAAGCATTCTCCTGTCATGGAAGATCTGGTCATGTTGCGGCGTGAAATTCACCGTCTAGGGAGCAGCGCTATGTGTGCTCTTAGCCCGCGAGCGACCGTGATCGAACCCCTCCAGGGGCAGAGCTGAGATGTGGAGAATTCTGACAGACCAGCATTTTTACAGGATGGCTTCAGGACCACTAATGTCTGTGCCTTCTGCCCGTCTCTCTGCAGTGTAAGCTGATTGTGTGTCAAATGAGTAACACACGCTGCCAGCCGCTCAGCTGGTTGCTGCTTCCTATGGCGGCGGTGGTGTTGCTGGTGGTCTCAGGTGTGGTGCAGCACAGTGAATCACTTATCCTGCACATCTGGACTGCAGTTGTAGCCCTCGCTCATATCCACTACGGGGTTTCTGTGGTAAGTTCCCATCTCTTAGTATGAATTGAATCTTGAGTGAAGAATACTAAAGGCATCATGTGCTGGCTAAGCATGTGATGCCTTTAGTATTTTTTTGTTTAAAAAAAATGTTTTGTAGTGAATGTTCCCTGACACTCATGCAATGGGAGCTGCACTATACTGGTTTGTGATTCTGAAACAACCATCATCCCCACCCAACAAACCCCAACTAAGTAATAATTGAAGCATAAGAGGACTACATTTTTGCAAATCTCTATACTGTTAAAGTTAATGTTTTGCCCTTTTCAGTTGAAACCCCTGAACTGATGATTGTGTAGGATTCCAATTTTCAATTCTTCCACTAGATGGCACTGAATCACAAATTTACAGTTCAATTCCAGTTGCAGTATTTTTTCTGTTATCATTTAAGACAAATAGTCATGAGACTGAGTGGCATCAGATTTATTCAAGCTTTCTTTGCACTTTAAATCTGCAGAGAATTCTTTGCAACCTCCAGAATTATTAATTTTAGAACCTATATCTTAGAGTGTAGCTGTGGTGTTTCCAAATGTATTGTAGTTTAGGTTTTTTTCAGTTGTGTGTGCAATAGTGTTTGTTTTGGTAGCACCTTATTCAAAATGATTAAAAATTGTAAAATGAAACTGATGTCCTAAGTGTGTTCAAATAAGGAAATTGTATCTCAGAATTCACCTTTTGAGTGGCTTTGATGTAGATTATGAGCATGAGTGGATGTTATCTAGATCATTTCTGCACTGGGTAGTCATAAGACAAGAAGCATCTTGCTCAATTTGTGTGAAGTAAATGGTCTCTTTTTTTTATGTCCAGGTGCATCAGCTCAGCGAGCACTTCAACATCTTCGCCTTTTCACTCAGAAAACCCAGTGCGGATTGACTAGAGGAGGAGAAAATCGGCCTGCAGGCAGCAGAAGTATAAACTGTTCCAACGGCCTGTGAAAACCTCAGCCATCACCACTTAAAACTGGCATCAATTCCTGAGAGGAGATAGGTTAAAGCTCCATCAAGCAGCACACTGTTCACCTGATGCTAAGGACAGTGTTACACAAGGCTATTCCTGCAGCGTAAATACATTAGGTTGGGAATACCAGCTAACTTCATGATGTATTTAATCGTAAATCAATGATTTCTGCTTGTTTCCTAAGGAAATATGGTTCTACTGAGAATAGGTTTGGTGTACACACCAGTAACGCACTGCTTAAACTCCATAACTTAAAGCTTGAGGAAAAAACACATTTCAGACTTAAGAATGTACGGTGTGTTGCCCTTGAAAATACAATTTTCATTGCCTTTTATGTTATCTGGTATTCAGTTTCCAAATTCAGATGCTTCAGACAGAGGTTTTTAGATTCTATAAAAAACTATGTTCCTCTCACTTTTGCATGAAATTCTTTGAAGAAATTGCAAAATCAATCAAATGGAGCTCTGACTATTTTGTTAATTCTTCTGTCAAATGTGTACAGAGACAAATACCACTTTGCTCTGTTTAACACTGTTTTGGTTTTGTTTCTTGCACCAAACTTTACTTGGTTGACCTTAGAAATAACAAGTACTAATACAATGTCCACTCAGACTTAGAAATTCATTGCAAGCACAAATCGCATAGTCCTTTGAAAACTGACGATCTGCACAGTATAGTCACACATGTTCATTACTGGAGACAGCATAGGTTGAGAATATTGAGTCACCTGTCTGTTACACTTTTGAATAAGTATGTGAAGAGCCCATCTGTTTCTGTGGAATATTGTTTGATTTTAGTTTTACTGTAAACGTTTGAAAATTTCCTAATGCAATTGGAGAAAGCTTGGCATTCTGTATTGTCACAGCAGATCCTGCGATTTTGTCGGAGTTGTAATGGTGGTATTGTACAAAAAGCTGATGAGCTCATTGGCATGTAGAACCTAAAAGACAAAGTGATCTTAGTGGAAATGACACTGTATGCGTAACACTGATTTAATACATTTCTAGGTGAAATTCAAATAGCATTAGATTCCGACTTTGAATTAAGTATATGATCTTGAATTCCACCCCTATTCCATATATAAATGCCTCCTTTTAAAATAAAGTAAATCAGTTTAGAATTGATTGATCATAATCACTTATCTGTGAGCTTATTGCTAAACTGAACCCTGTGAATTGTGGTTATAATCAAGAGGCAAGCTTAACCTTGTGACTACTTTCTTGACATTTGTACATGCATTTTTTAATGAAGACCTAACATCTTAGAATATTGAAGTTCCCAGTTTGCCGGTGGTATGGTGACAGCATGCCGATTTTCAGGATTTATTTGTACCTCGCATATCGGTAGTTTGTTTAGTTACATGTGCTTAAATGAAGAGTGTGCCTAAAATCCTGTTTTTGGACAGGGTACACTTGGAAAAAACAAGCATTGTAGTTTTATTTAAGCAAGGATATCGAACCACTAGTTTGTTATTTTTTTTTTTTTGTTTTTACATTTGTTTTGAGGTGTGTTGTGTGTGTTGGGGACTGTTGGTGGTAGCAAATGATAGGAATGTATTTGTTGCTACAGATTGTTCCTCTTTGATCCATTTGGTTTCATGAATATTTGTAAATATGAATTTTTATGTTGGTAATTTCTCTTAAAGTAGAAATTGGAATAATGTTTTAAATTTTTATTTTTTATTTCAAACTAATGTGATGAGAAATGAATGGTTGGGCAAACTTGCCAACAGTTTGTACACATTCAGGAAGACTTCCTGTTTATAAGCACCTGCATCAGTGTTGTCATAATTCAGAACTGCTTTTCTTCTAGTAGTAAAATACAGCAGCTGGTTAACTAATGAAACTGTTTACAGAAGATAATTAGCTCTGTACGTGCAGAACCTATAAGTGTAGTCTGTGCTTGGCTTATTTATTGAAAAGCAACTTATAAAATTAGCATTTTACAAAACACTGGAAACCTTGGTGTTACTGTAGTGAGTTATTCACTAATTCATGGCAGTTCTGATAAATTATTAAATGTATAAAAATAATGGTAAATAAAAACCTTGAAATACTGGTGGGCTGATGATTATGGTGATTGTTAATGCTTTTTTCTTATTTGGCAGTGTATTGTAATGATGTGCAAGTAAAAAAATTGTGAAAAGCTAGTAAAAGCATTTTCTACAGGTGTGTACTGTAATATAAGACTGAAATGTGATATATTTCTGGTTATAAAATATATCTGTGACTGGAACTTCAGAATGGAACTAGCTACACTTCAATTCAGTAAAAGAGAGGGTAGACGATTATGCTTCTCTCCCTGTTTGTGGAAAGACTGTGCCTTGGTGGTATACTTCAAATCAGCAGTGCACAGGTGAGCTACACCAGTTATTGTATAGCTGGAGATGTCAAAGCTGTCTTGAAGAAACAAAATAATGTGTAATTTACACTAAACTGCCAAAATCATGTAAACATAATGAAGAATCATAATTTTTATGGAATGTTTAACCAGTTCTGGAGGTGGAGCAAATTAAGAACTGATTGTATAATCAAAACCTGCTGTGTTTTCACACAGCACACTCTAGTCCTAGAGTATGTGAATTTTTTTCAGACAAGTACTTTAAACTGGCATATTTTGTGATTTCTGTTTAAGAATTCGTATTTATTTTTGCTCACACAGATTGTAATTTTTTAACCACTCAAACAATAAATCTTACTTTCTACACAACTGTGATGTATACTTTGCAAAACTTAAATTTTCAAGAGCAAACGATCAGTAGGAATCTTACCAAGTAAATGATCCAGATGCATGTCACTTTACAAACTTACATTCCCTTTGTTTCATTTGCTTGTTCTGTTTACTACTGGGGAGTAATATATTAAGATTTTTCTTTTTAGAGTTATAAAAATATTGCATACATAAAATAGCACTCTGGCTTATTGAATTACATCACTCTTTCAAATGCCAACTGTTACAGGATGTTATATTTCTTTAAAAGTCCAATAGAAGGGCATTACTTAAGGTTTGTTTAGATGCTATGACACAACATTTTAAAGTATATTTAACAGTGATTGCAATAACTTTTCCTTCATCTTAAAGAAAATGAACTCCCTGTAGATATGCTTCTTAGCTATAGGATATCGATTTCAGCAGCTCTACCTCAGGGTAACTGTGCAGGAGTAATTGCAATACTGTAAGTTTAGCAGCCGCAGGGACACAGTCTGCACAGAACCTGTGGTTTTGTACTGAAAGACTGTTCATTTGAGTTTTTCAAGTGTATTTTTAAAATACTTTAAGTGGCTTAATGGTGTTTTATCCCTGGAAATCAAGTCTACCACTTTAATAATTGAGCAGTGCAATTTGGATTTGTATTAAAGTATACTTGTAGATTTCTGCTGTGCAATTCTTGGGACATGTATGAAACCACTGCATTTAATGTAGCTGAAAGTTTAAATTACAATGTATTCAGGGCTATATTCTTACTGCTGCTTTGTTGATATGTATGAGATGTTTAATGGAGTTGTATTTTTGTTTTTATCTGACAAAAGTGATTTCTGTACTGAGGCACTTGTAAATTTGACACTATTGTCCTTCCTTAAACGAATGTGACTTTATTTTGTACCACATTATGTATGCGTTAAGAAGAAAATGACTGGTACTTATTGGGCTTTTTATGTGGTCTGTCAGTGTTTTAAATGCAAAACTCTTGTGTTAATTTAAATTAGATACATATGATAAAAGTTATCTTTAGTGGAGCATCAAGGAAAGATCTAGACAAGGATTCAGTAAATGATGGTTTTCTTTTGGGATGAAGAGTCTTGGAGGTAAGGATAAAAGATGGATCAATAAACTACATTTTGTCTTATACATGTGATGAAGCAGAGCTTTTTTTAATAGTAAATAATTCTGATACTTGTAGTCTCAGGTTTCATTATTTTGGTGTTTAAAGGAACTATGTATTTATGGAATGATTACAAGTTGGGTTAAGTCAAACTTAGACATTATCTTAATGGTATCATGAAAACCTAAGAACAGATGTATGTTATTAACATACAATAGATGTGATAGTAACTGTCAATTGTTACAGTGCTTAAAGAAATTACTTCAGAAAAATCCAAATAGAGAAAGCAGAATCTACCGTATTGCATATCTTGAATCAAATGAAGACTTTTATATATTTTTACCATCAAACTAACTTTTACTTTTAAAATGAACATTTTGGTGCGATTTAATAACTGTTACAGAGTATGTGATGGTGCAGAAAAAGAGCCCTTCCTGTGTGGTTCACATTTTATTCTTGTTTCTTGTTTAAGCACATTTCAGACAGCACTGTTCAGTGCAGTATAGTACCTGTCTACATCCCATGCTCAACCAGGTGTAATCTCCAATATGTCTTTAGCCACACATTTGTAATTGCAGGTTAAAGTTAGTTGGTTTTGGATGGGGGCTCTTGCATTTATTTCATTAACAGAGTATATAGTAATTGAGGGAAGAATTTGTCATTCTCCAAATTCTGGTGAACACCTTTATAACTGGAGTTGTAAGTGTATCTGGAGTCTGTAGCAGGTCTTAATATTTGTAATTACTGTGACTATTTTAAGGACATAACATTTAAAGCTTAATAAAGATAATAAATAATAAAATTCTGTATTGCGTAACATTGCATTTTGTTTGAACATTACCAGTTCTATATTTGTCAGTGCTTCAGGTTTCTTATGTAATTACTCAATAAAATGCATAACTGAAAGGGCGGGAAACTTCTATATGTCATGGGGTTAGAGTTCGTTAAAACTGAGACAGTTGAGACTGAGTTATGAAAACATACGTCTTTGGACACTTATTGCATTAAAAACTGAGAAAAGGGGGCACGTGTTTAACAGAGCAGTTGTAGGAATATGGAACAAGCTACCCTGTCACGTGATTGAAGCTGTTACCAAAGTGTGTTTTTCAAGAAATGGCTGGATGAGATCCTTGGACCAATTAAAGCCCAACTACACAACATTCTAGATGGGTGAACGTTTGTAACCTTTTTCATGTTCTTATGTTTACAAATTTTGTGTAGTCTTTTAAGAGCATAATCTGAGATGATTATGAGGCGAATGTTGGCAGCTCAAAGTCATAAATAAGGAAAGGAGAAAAAATAAAAATATTAGAAAAAATACAATTTTCCGGCACATTGAAGGATGTTAAAAATGTATTCCTAGTTTAAATACATATATATCGTGGACATCTGCAGCAATGTTTGTCAAAATTAGAAGTCTCGCTTCTTTTTGTGTGTGACTTTACTCTATGTTGTATTGATCGCCATCTGCTGGACACTGATGATATGCATTTCACAGCAGCTACTGCTACTACCATTCTTTCTGTACAGACCTGTATCCTATTTATCAGGGCTGCCTCCCTGGACCCCGTAGGTAAATAGATACCCGTGTTGAGTGTGGTCTTCATTTAGCAGTGGCTTGATGATGATGTATGTGAAACGTACATATATTCTCTACAAACACATCAAAAAAACTTATCACTCTGCATGCTTGAGGAGTAATGAAGTCTACATGTTTAGGGTATTGTTTTAACATTTGGTGAACAGCCATCCCTTTCTTAACCTCTTTCTCCAATACAGGTATGTGAAGGAGCTGGAGCCTAATCTGGCAAGGAACAGGCGCAAGGTGCAATACACCCTGGATGGGAAGCCAGTCCAGCTGTGTACACACAGACACAAACACACTCACACCAGGGCTAATTTTCCTAGAAACCAATTAACCTCCCAGTATATTTTTCTCTTTGGGAGGAAATCAGAGCACCAGAAGGAAACCCACGCAACAGCACCTCAACCACATACCTGATGTTTTTTGCCAGGCTTTGGGTAGGTATTGAAGTGGGGGGCATCAGACCCAAGCTGGATGCCCCATTTTCTGACACATGCCCTGCACTTAATGGGAGAGTTAAAAGATTTAAAAATCCATCCAACTGGCCATGTTCAATGCAGAAAAAACTTGAAGATCTTGTCGCACCTCATAACAATCTGCTGACTCCTGTGAGCATTTTAACAGAAGCCCAAACAAGAAAGATGTGGAAACACTAAGCCTCTAGGTTTCTGTGCAACGTTCACAGAGACTTAGTCTGGAGTTTCTTCACAAGTGCTTATGGGCATGAGCCTTCTTGTACCACAGGTGTCTCACTCCCAGCCCTCGATGTATTAGAATGGGCTGCAGTGAGGAGGAGACTGTGACCCATCCCCTGTGGTCCTGCCATTTTGCTAAGACTTTTTGGGCCCAGTTTGAGGACTGGTTACAGGCCCCCTTGCTTCACTTTTCCCTGACCCCTGCCTTCATAATATGCACTATTATGTCAAACGCTACCCTCTGACGTGTTTGACAGGATTTGGGTTATAGTGAACAGTGGAAAGGATGTCCTCTTGAAGGGTGAGGAACATGGGGGTGTTCAAAGGCATGGAGGTTCCAGTTAAGGGAGCAGGTAGCCTGGTCATTATCTATGATCTATGGAGAGTAGGGAAGGAGGAAGCAGAAAATCTGTGGATCGTAGGATCATGTCTCATAACCCTGTGATACTGATAATCATGTAAGGAAAAATAGCATTTTTCATGGAAAAAACATCAGCAAATGTGTATGGAATTGATTCAAAATGACATGAGATAATGCACCTCAGCAATTGTATTTCGGTTGGCTTTGTAATTTTCTCTAGATGTGTGCATATACAGTATGCACTGTGCTCGACAGAGACAAATGGAGAAGAGCAACCAAAGCAGCTGACCCCAGGACAGTCTGGGACTAAGGCTGTGAAAAAGAAGAAGAAGAAGAAGAAGAAGAAGAAGAAGAAGAATTGTGCATATACAGTATACTGTTTTAGGTATATACTGTATAATACTGTACAGTTTTTCCTTTTGTGTTATTCTATATTTATTTGTGAAAAGAAAATAAAGTTCTTAAGAAAGAGAAATGCAAATACAGAGAAATAGCAGATAGCACCCCAGGTCCAGAACCAGTCTCCCGTGCTGTGAGCCAGCGATGCTAACCACTGTGCCACTGTGCCGCACTCTGGTGAAAATCATGAAAGAAAAATACAAAAATTAACCTATAGTCTTACTTTCTCAAGATAACAGCACAATGTGTCATCATTGTTTTGGATGCACTATTGTAGTGTATTCACAACCAGTTCAAAGCCAGTCCGTCAATGATAAGCCCCAGTCTAGGAGACCGTGAGTAACCACACCTTGCTAAGATCATCATACATGTCTTAAGGTCTGGGGCTAGAAGCTACTGATCTCCGCATCAGATTAAAGTCACTCTGTTATTAATGTCAAAACTCTGGGACATCGCTTGCTGCTCTTGCCGTTATGACTTATTCCGCAATAGCTAGCCGATACAAAATTTGTCATAATATTCCTGCAGGCTCAACCAGACGTGATTCACTTTCAGCCTGACAGTGCAGGCACTGACAGGTGCTCATGTAACAACAGCTTTCTTGGGAGATGAGAGAATGACAGTTAAACCATAGATGCCCTACCTGTCAAACCTAAACCCAGCTAAATAATTTTGTGATCAGGATGGGACATCAGTGGCCTCGACAAATTCAATTTGCTTGTTAACTCTGCATGCAGACCACTGACAGGTGAACAGACATGGTTGTCCAGGCTCTACAACTGGAAAGGGGGAAATAATCTCACAAGTCAGCATGGTTCAAAGTATGTGTCAGGGATGTGCAGTGTGTCGTTTCTACACAAACAGCCCCTGACCTTTTAAAGTACAATAGACCCGTTGATCAACCCAAATGTTCCCAACCCAAAATCAGCATAATGACTTTACCTGTCATAGCAGCTGCTGCACGAAAGTTCTGATAATAAACGTAAGACGTTTTTACAACGATGTATATATATGTATGAATTAGATTGTCAGTACGCTGTATATAAATACATAAAAATAAAGAAATAAAACAGGAAAAAAGTATTTGCTAAAGCAGCCCCACAGAGATTGCATTAAACTCTACAGAAGATGACGTAACAGCAGCAGTATCCTAGCAACAAAGAAAACAACAAAGCTTCCATGATGTGTCGGTGATACATACTGTAGGATGACGCCTGGCAGATAGTAGCATTGATTAAAAGACATCAGTGGAGATTTCCTTTAACGTTAGTTTGCACTTTTTGAAAAATGAATCAGGCCGAGAATGGAGGGGAAGAGCGAGAGGAAAGTGGACCATCGGTGGAGTCCGAAAACCCGGAGGAGCGAATAGCCGCTCGCCGCCTGCGGATAGCAGCTAGGATTGAGGCGAAGAAACGGTATCCAACAGCCAGAAACAACTCCATGTGTTAATGCTTATCTCTTGAACTCGCAATGTTTGTTTGTTAAAACTGAATCATGGAGACAATAATTAAATAGTAAAACGCATTCATACCTAAGCACCGCGTGTAGTTGTGACGATTTAGCGAAACATCTGTCATGTCTCGATTCAGTTCCCGAGTAAGACAAATGCTTAAATTAACTTTTATGTCTTGCAGATAATAGACTACTAAACCAAGGCTTAGAAAGTTTTGTATGTTGTTTATGGCGGCACAGAAGTGTGACGCTGCTGGCTAAGAGCACTTGATTTGAGACAAGGGCACCTTCTGTGCGGAGCCTGCATGATCTCCCCAAGGCAATGTGAGAGTTCTCGGGTGACATGCTGGTTAGGGTAATTATCTGTCTGTCCAGGGTGTAGTCGCGCCTTGCATTCTGTGTTTAAGCGATTGGCTCTGAACTCTGGCTGCTCTAAATGGCTCTGAATGCTCAGGGTTTTGTAACCCTCATAATGAACTCATACTGTTTTTCTTGCATGCTGAACTGTTTAACATTCATGTCAAAATACTCAGAGAAGCTCTAGGAGACAGCAGCCATGAAAAGAAAGATAAGGAAGAAATGAGAAAAAGCCAGAAGCAGGTGGAGCAGAGCTGTAAGGTTGGTGGTACTTATGGATGTCAAATAGTATCGTACATATTAAAAGTCTCTTACAGAATTTATTCCAACTGTAATATGATTTTTATTCCTCAAGACTTGATCAAAAATATGTTTATCAGCAGCACTGAGGTTGTCATCCCTAGTTTTTTAAAATAGATAATAGATCATTATCTAGTCTGAAAGACCTGATTTCCTCAATTTGATCCATGCCAAATTTTAGGCTTCACAAGATGTGTAAATACATGTTGTAATGAAATATAGTAGAGAATTGTGTTGAAAGCTGTTAGTATTTGTATTATCGACAGTGCCTTATCTCATTTAGCTGATTCTGATACTCACACTTTGTTTTCGTGTGGTATGGTTTCTTTATACAAATAGATTTTCTACTACAGCTTTAGGCCATGTAGAGCACAGGTGTCTATGACTGAGCCATTGTATTTTATTTCTCACAGAGAATGATTAAACTGCAGGCTGATGGGACAGAGCTGGTCACCAATATTCAGGTAGCAGGAGACTGGAAAGAGTCTCAGAGGAGGACTGAAGAGGAGGAGGCAAGGAGGCAGAGGTACATGAGGAACATAGCTGAGTCCCTCCTTCACAAACACAGCCATTCACCAGGACATTACAGTACCTTTAAAAGTCTCAGACAAATGGCTTTTTTTAATCTTTCTTTACATGACTCTTTACTCAAATAGTTTCATATTCTGAGAGACAAATCTTCAAATACAATATCTGGAAAATGTTAGGCTACATCTATTATTACAGTGGAAATACTGTAAACTTTAGGGGATTCATGAGTTTGAGAATAGAGGATTCTCAAACAATTTGATTACTTTTGTTTGATTAGATTGTGTTGTAGAAAGACTGTTCAGTAAGCTTTAAAATATCTTTACAATGCTTCATGAATTATTCCTAGTCACTCATTACCTGTAATCATTTATTTTTGTAAATGTAATTGACAAAATGTCAGAAGATTCTCCATTATGATGTGAAAGACCTTCAGAATTGCTATCTGAAGTATACACAAACTATTCCCTCTCAACAGTATTCTAGATTGTTCTGAAGGTATTGACTACTATGTCACATACTGTATCTAACCCATTCTGCCCTATGAAAGAACAGAGAAGCTGGAAAGTGAAGCCAAGACCAGTTTGGAAAAGTTTGAGGAAATCACAAAGAAGTGGACATCAGCCAGAATGAAGGAGATCCCTCAGGACTTGAGGGAAGCACTCAACATGCAGCAACAGCAATGCGCTCTTCTTATTGAGGAGAAGAACAAGCTCATTAATGACCTACAGCAGGTAAGGAAATCCTGGATGATGGGGATCCATCCTTTTTCTAACCACTTTATCCCACGCAGCGTCATGGGGGACATAAGGACATAATATTAAAAATGTTTTTATCTAAAGTTACAAACCACATGAGACCCAGCAAAAATAATTAATACATAATTATGACTATTCTTCCTTAAAATTCCATCTTTGAGTGCGAACCTTAAACTTTCTTGTAGTACTGTTTACTATTTTATGTGTATGGAAATCAACAAAAGGTTTTCCTTCATTTATTTAGATTTTGTTCTTAGAGGAGAGATTGTGGTTTCTTTACACTCAATTTCTAGCTGTTTCTCAGTTATGACACAGAGGTACTGTACAAATACTTTTATTTGAGACTTAACCTATTTCAAAACAAGCCATGCTCTGCCAACAGGAACTGAAAGCAAGTGATGATCGCTACGTTAAAGACTTGAAGAAACAAGCAGAAGACATCGACCTCATGATTGAGAGAATGGAAGAACAGATAAAGAATCTGATGAAATCCTACAGAGAAGAACTGGACCAGATTGAGGTACCGTAGATACATTTCTATTGACATTTCTACTTGACAGTAACAAATGATGCTTAAAAGGCATTGTGGATTTTTGGGAGAGGCAGAAGTTTTATTTACTACTTTCTATTTTGAACTGGACAACCTTGTTAGCTTTATCCCTTCACACATCTTTTAAGTATTTCATGAAATATGGACAGCATGGTAAATGCTTCAAGGTTTTCAAGAATGAGTCATGACAACCCCTATGCGTCTTTCACAAGTGCTGTGTATTTGTGCAGAAAGCCTTTGAACTAGAACGTCGGGAACTTCTAGACAACAACCGCAAAAAATGGGAACAGATGATGCAGAGTCGTCGGGACAAGGAGGTAAATGCCATTAGTTGCTATTATCTGTGGCACCTTTACATTTGGTTAATTAATTAATATGAATTTAAGAGCTCTAATTGGACCATTAAGGATCTGAACAGAGCTGATCATTGTGAGGATATTGGTCCAGGATACAATCTAAGATAACCTTCAGGCATTCCTCTTAGTATCTTACTTCACCTTACAGGAAATCCCACATTAATCAGTGATCCAGTGATATTTTAAGAGAGGTCACATAAATACAATATAATATAAGAAAAATAAACAATTTTATATATGCCACTTCATAAAAGTACATAAAAACCTCAAACTAATATTTACAGTATGTGAAAGGCAAGCCCTTATGTGTAATCTTAGTGCCCATACATAACTAACATATTGTGGTACAAAAATGTACAGTATGTAACCTAAGAGAATCTAGAGGTTTACTCTATAGTTGACTTTGAAATCAGGGATATGATGAGGGGTGTAATTGCGTATCATAAATGTAATGAGGCAAATAGAACTGTACACATGGCATGTGTGTGTAAGGCTGTGGGTTGTGGGTCCCTGCAGCTGGAGTACCTCATCCTGAGGATGAAGCGAGTGGAGGAGCACGAGAAGCAGCTGCAGCAGCTGAGAGTGGAGGACGCTGAGGAGTACAACATGATCAAGATCAAGCTTGAGACAGATGTTCAGGTGTGATATTCAGATTCATTAAAGGACTTGAGGAGCGTTGGTTAAGTGTTTCAGGGAGAAACTGTGTCAGAGAACACAATTATTGCTCTGTATTGACCTTTATGAGCAGAAAACTGGAAAGGATCGAGACCAAAGCTGCAAAAATTGTTGGCTGTGATCTCCCTTCCATTTCATCTGTCTATTTCAGATCCCTCTCATACATTTTATAATCTTTTTCAGCTTCTCCCTTCTGGAAAACGTTTCAAATCCTTCTGCTCAAGGACTGCCCGCCCCGAACTCAGTTTCTTTCCCACTGAATTTTGAATTCACATTGAACTCTCAATTTCATTGTATAATTATGCTGCTACATGGGAAGTTGTTTACATATGTATGTGATGATGTTTGTTTGTCTTCTGTCCTATTAAGATTTGTACTGTATATGTTGAATGTATATCTCATCTGTGTTCTTTGCTGTACTGAAAGCAGATTCCACCAACTATTGTTGTGTGGCAATAAAAGAAAGAAAGAAAGCTGAATTACTGTAATTACTGGGACGTAGGTCCAACAGGAAGAGTGCCACCTACACCATTGACAGCAGCGGCCTGTTTTTATTTAGCGGTGTCCCTTCCCAGTTGGCCAGGCCCAGCCTTGTTTAGCTTCTGAGATCTAACAAGATCAGGCTATAAGTTAAATAACGCTGGTTCCATTGTATAACACCTGGCTATTCTAAATTTGGTTAAATCTCAAGAGAAATGTATTTAAGCATTTTTACAAAAGCATCACATTTCTTGACCTTGAACAAATTTGTAAATATTAAATAGTACAATTGTAATACTATTTACAAATGTAAATATTATCACAGTTATCACTTGTTCAGTTGTGATAATTGTAATGCTATTAACAAAGGTAAGAACGTTTGTTATAACATTTATCTAATTGCATTCCTTTGGAAAGTATCAGTAAACCTCTACAGACAGGAATGGTCATTTCAGTAGGCAAGAGGTGAATTATGTACATTAGAAGTAAGCTCACTATACCCTAAGAAGGAAGCTGTCCTACCAAAATTTTAATTTGAACAAGGAAATATATGTATCATGAGATACAATGAAACATTTACCTAAATTTGTGGTGTTTGCATTACAAATGTGAGGAAGGACAATTCCATTTCACCAAATGTTGTGAACAAACAGAAAATAACTGAGAGAATACTGTACTCATGGCTTGTTAATTTTAAGCTGCATTTTCCTTTTTTCTGTAAGGACTTGGGTCTCTAAAGTCAATCATCATATTTCATGACTTGTGAATTTCTTATTGGCTCTTAGATCCTGGAGCAGCAGTTGCAACAGATGAAAGCCACCTATCAGCTGAACCAGGAGAAACTGGAGTACAACTTCCAGGTGCTGAAAAAGAGAGATGAGGAGAACACAATCACCAAGTCGCAGCAGAAGAGGAAAATCACTAGGTACCCAAATACTCCATATTGTAATAACCCCCCAATAATAAACATTACCTCTGTTACAATACTGTACAGTACAAAGCAGGCTTATTAATTACATCCAAATATGTTTAACTGGAGAAGGAGCTGTATTCCAATATTATTTGCTATGTTAGAATGTTAGGGAAAACACGGGAGATACTAAAGTTTCATACACTCATTGTGTATATACCGTAGTTTGAATGGTAAAAATCTAGTTAAACATTTTAGAACTAAATGGACATAGAGATGTGCTCCCTTATGTTTTGTGATTGACCTTTTTAGTAATGCTCATTTAATTGGGGATCACTTGAAACCTTTCAAATGGGGAGTTCATGTTTTTTTTTTACTCTTTATTTGTTTTTCATCCTATTGAAGACTGCAGGATGTTTTGAACAACCTCAGGATAAAATGTGCCAAACAGGAGAAACAAAGTCGTGAGGAAAATCACTCCCTCACTGATGACTATAAAAGAATTATGCAGCAATACAAGGAAATGCAAAAGAAAATGAGGTGAGTATTGTGGGATTTTCTTGAATCCAAATTGCTGCCAACTTTTAAAAAATATTGGGAGTGCTGTAATTAAAATGTAATTACTGTACATTGACAAGCCATTTCTCTGCCACACCCAATGCCTTCTTTAATGGTAAAAAATAGTAAAGCATCTCTCACCATTAAAGTCTTCATACTGATGTTATAAAAGACATGGTACTGCTAATAAAGTTATTTACAGTGTCTTCAACATGCTGTGAAACAGAATGTCCATGAATATAGGGCACCAAAATACATTTTCTTCTTCGCAGAATTTAAAGGCACAGTATACTACAAAGATTTTGTGTGTTATTATTCAACTAGAAGCTCTGTGGGGACAGATTGTCCCGGCTTTAGGAATCTTCCTATCAAATGATGTCCTCCATGCAATCCATTCTCAATATATACTGTATGTGCAGCATATTGTCAAAACATATTTTTTTCACCTCAGAAATATTGCTAGACTACGCCCTATGCTATCACTAACTTTGGCTGAAAAGCTGAGCAACACATTTGTGTTCTCTCGAATTGACTACTGTAATGTTCTACTTGCTGGGGTTTCTAAATCTACTTTGAACAAACTGCAGTATGTCCAAAATTCAGCAGCCAGGATTCTGACCAGGTCTAGTGCAAGTGGTCACATTACTCGTATCCTGGAGTCCTTGCACTGGCTTCCTGTCAAATTCCGTGTGGACTTTAAAATCCTCATGCCTTCTCAGGAGACAGGGCCTTCTCCTGCTATGCCCCCAAGCTCTGGAACTCTCTGCCAAGGATATCAGAGATTCACCTTCTCTAAACTCCTTCAAATCCAGACTCAAAACCTTCTTCTTTAGAAGAGCCTTTACTTAACTGGTTCCATTCTTCACCCCTCTGCTTTTCCTAGTAACACCATCCACGGTCTCCTCTGTATATTGTAATTGTGTTTTATCTTGTGTATTCTTTTGATTTAATGTTGTTCTCATTCTGTAAAGTGCTTTGAGAAGCCACCTTTAAAGGTGCTATATAAAATGAAGTTTATTATATTATTATTATACTTAACAATTTTGTAAAATACCTTTCCTTTCTCGTTACGAAAGAAGAGCCACATGAATATTGATGACCACTTTTAATAAACTATCGCCATCATTAAGCTCATTGGATGATTGTTTTCTCTTACTATCATAAGTCAATTTAAGTGTGCACTCTGGGGTTTGTGTTTTTTTGTGGTGTAGAGTTTGCAAGTTATATTCATCTGTTAAGTTTGCTTGTTTGCAGCAGCTGTTTTGCACATACACTCCTTCAGATCAAATATCTGTTTCTTATGATTGTAGTTTCATTATGATAGGACATTAATAAACAAATCAACTGAATCATAATTAACAGTCAGATATGCTGACTACATAGACTAGGACAAAACACAATCTTATCAACATGAACACGGTAAAAATGCCTGCATCTCTGTTTAACAATAGTATGATTGAAAATAATTTGGGAGTTTGAGTAAACACAGCATCCAGATTACCTGAGCTGTGAATTGCTGCACATTTCGGCACAGAGGTAAAAATGCACTTTTTCAGACACACTTAATGGTAGCAGAAGTAATGTAAAATTTTAACGGGTCATCTATTTTTTTTCCATCTATTTTTCCTTTGTGTTTGTGCAGACACTTTGCTGCTGTCGATGCAAAGACATTCGAGGATATCTGGCTGATGAATGAGGCGGAGGTGAAAGAGCTGGTAGAGAAGGCCTTGCAGACGGACCGCCTCATTCACGAGCAGCAGCTGGGTGTGGCCTGGGTGCGGCCTCCTCTGCCCTTCATGGAGCACTTGGGACCCATCATCCCACAAAGAAAGCTGAAGAAATCTGCCGGGCAGCTGGCTGGAGAGCTGCTGAGATCAGGAGGTTACATCTCTTGTGCTTTTCCACTTGTATTGAGGTCTATCAACATTGAAACAGTAGAAAAAATACACAATCCAGTTTCTTCTCTTTTGGATCAGTAGTGGATTTGAACAAGGACACTTGTTTTGTGTGTTAATGTGATAAGACTGACTGATTTTCTATTTTTAATTATTGCAATTTCAAAAACCTCTGCAGGTAGCCAAACCAGCAGGGAAGAGAAAGAGGAGGCAGAGCCAACAGCAGCAGTCTCACCAAGCAGTGTTCTCCCTATCCAGGATCAGGATGTAACAGACACTGAACATCCAGTGAGCACTGCTGAGGATCACATGAAAATCTCTGCAAAAACAGTCAAGAGACTGCTGGAGATCCTGTGTGATGAGACGGTAGGACATACAATCACTTTATTCATGAGTCCTGTGTTGCTGATTCATTTGGACTGTTTTGCCTTTGATTATGCTTCACTGACAGCAACCTATTATTGATTGTTATTTAATTATTTAATAATATTTTGTGGAAAATAAACAATCACATAGTTGTAAGGTAAAAATAAGTTCTCTTTATTTACAACGTGACAGAAAATATGTTTTTCTGATATCTGCCCATAAGTATCTGAGAAGCTAAGCTGCTTGCCTGCTTCCAAATAAGTCTCTTTCTGAGACTTTCTCCAAAAATTCCTATAAGACATTTCCCAAAACTACTTTTTCAAAAACTCAGTCACCCTCCAAGATTCTTTAAAATAAACTCACGCTTCATGATGTCACAAAAAATCGAAATATCCACAGTGCCATGGTTGGTCAGTTGGATGGATGCCTTCTTCCTTTCTTCCTTGCTTTTTTTGCCATTGATGAAGGCTTCGTATTTATGTTAAGGAAAACACGTTCCTTCGTGTTTTACTCCTGTTAACAGAGCCAACTGTGGCATCTTCAACAACCAATGAAACAGAATGTTTATGAATGTGGAGCACTGAAATCTGTTTTTTTGTAAAACTGATCTTTTCAAACACTATATTTTTTTATTAACATACTATGACTCCATTTATATGGCCTTTTCTACAATTTGAATCACAAGAGAGAGCTACTGTAGATTATATTATTTCCCATCCACATTGTAAACATTGAAAACACTGGTTTACTGAAAACTATTATTCACTATGTGTCATTTCTACAAAATTAATAATCTTCTGATATATCATGGGATTTCTCTCCTTATAGGGTTTCTTGATTGAAAGCAAATTACTCAAATTACTTTCTCCCTTGGAGAAAGATGAACAGTCCCTCATGAAACTGGATGCCATATTCCTGGTAAGCACTTTCCTCCCACAACCTAATACACTTTCAAACTTTGATATTTCTTCCACTAAATGTGTTGCAGAATAATATTAATCTACCTAATAGTATTAAACATTATTAGATGGATTATCAAGCTTTTCTTTTCATTAGAATCATTATTTAATTGTTAATATATTAGCTAAAAACTGTTTTTAATTTACTAAAAAAGGTTTTTAACATTTCCTGTAAAATATTGAATTTAACAAAATATCGGTACACTCCAAGACTGTAAATAGTTATTATAGATCATTCATGATAACCAAAATTAATTCTAGATTAACTTTATTTTCCTAGGCTCTGGGAATTGAGAATGAAGAAGATGTGTACAAGCTAGCTGATTTCTTCATGACGTACAGGCAACAACAGAAGGAAGATGAAGATGAAGATGTAGGGTGTATTATGAGTACAGTTTTGAGTTAAATATTTTATTGCACCTTTTTACAATTTTTACATTGCCTATAGGTACAAACTGAAAATCTAGATGACCTGGGCATATTTATGTTTATCTTTCAATGAGCTTCAATGAGAAATTCTTTAAACACTTTTCTGAAATTTTCTGAAAAACCTTGTGCTTGAAAAGCTTTTTAAATTATTTTATAGCTACCATAAACTGTCTTTAGTGTTCCTCAGGGGAGATGTCCCAGGAACAGAGAAGGAGCAGAGTACTGGAGAGAGAAGATTCTTCTTCAGTGCCACATAGCTCTTCATTAGATCCAATTCATCCCAATGACGTCCTGAAGGCACTGCAAGCCTTTACCACAGAGTACTGCAGACCAAGGTGAGCAGGAACGTATACAGTAAACATTGATAAATCAAAGGAAACTCAATGCATATAGAAGCTGCTTTCTATGTTTTCATAACCCAGTATAGAAAACTATAGGTTCAGACAAGATGGAGATCCCTGTCCTTAATACTGTGGGGAATGAAGTGCCGCCCTCAGTCACCTGATCAGATCTGAGAAGATGATTGGTCAGGTAATAATGTAAAAATCGTGATGCAAAATCTTCAGGGTTCAGTTTGTCAAAGGACAGATCCTCTCTATTGCAGATCTACCAGAGGGTGAAGGAAGTGACTGGCAGAGTGAAACATGTTCATGTTATTCTGCTTTAACAGTATTTGATAAACAAATTCAACATAAACAGTTTATTCTTTCTTTTAAGTTGACAAAGCTGGTGTTTATGAGTCAAACTATTAAAAAGTTAAAAATAATTATGAACAAAAATTATATTTTTGAAATATTTAATGAATAATCTCTGCTTAAAGAGGTCTTTCTACATCAGACATCATAGTATGGACATACCAGAATTTTGGACACAGCAATTTGGAATTTGTAAATTTTTAAATCTCTTAGTACAATTCACATTTGTTTTTATCTGGGTAGCATACTTTTTTCACTTCTTTTTGCTTTTCATTGTCTGGGTTTGATGATAGCACTGATCATAGTTTAATTTGTCATTTTGGAAACATCTGTCATTCGTATTTTAGGACAAACAAATTATTTAAACACTGAAAATTATAAAGGAGATACACAATGTTCTGGCTGGTAAGCATTTAATTAACCTTTACTTGTTCCTTTGCTCACTGACGCAGCTCCCCACTTGAAATTCTCATTTTTGTATTAATAATTAAGACTACAGACACATCAATTCTGTTTTTTAGTGCCTAACAGTTGGGCACTCTTCCACTACCATTAAAGATATCCCCCTCTGATTTTCGTTCCAAAGAATCACTAGAATATGATCAGACAGCTGTGATATAAGTACTGTGCAATAAGGATTTGACTGAGTCAGCAGCAGCCCTCCAAAACCCCACTGTACTATCCAGGGCACTAAGGGTCCATGCCATAGAGAGCTCCATATAAGATACGTTCACTTTATTAGCCATATACAATTTCTTGCATTAGGAATTAGTCTATTTGCATACCCCAGCTTGCTCTCTATGAGACACACAGAGAGGGAGAGAAGCTTGGGGTCAGAGCACCAGGTCAGCTAATGTACAGCAACCCTGGAGCAGCTGGGGTTAAGGGCCTTGATCAGAAGCCCAGTGGAGTAGAATTCCTCTTCCAGCCACAAGCACAGATCCTTAGCCACCGCTCCACCCATATATAAATGTGGAGTTAGCCTAGCCTGCTGTCAGTGGAATTTCCTAAGCAGAGGGCAGGGTGGTCTTAGTCAGCCAGGACTCTCTCAGTTTACAGTGATCCCTGGGGTCTCCTTGATACTTGCAGATTTGCAGTGCTGTTGTTGAGGGTCTTTCCTGTCCTCCACCTAGGGCTGTGGTGTGTGTGATGTGTAAAAAGACAAAAGTGCGTGAGCTGGAGGAGTCTGCCTACACCTCCTAATTCTGTCCTGTGTGAGGGTTGAACTGTTAGTTGTTGTGGGCTGAGATGAGAAAAATGAGTCATTGTTTATTCCAAAATAATCAGACTATAATATGATATGCTGACTCTAAATTTCTTTTTTAAAAGAACAGTGCACCATGAAGAAAAAACCTGTTTCTAAAATTTACCAACATTTGAATACCTGTAACATATGCAAAATGGTGCCCATGATGTCCCTTAACTAGACTGTACACAGGACAAAATGAACAAGACTCATACAATAGAGTTTGTTAGGCCTCAAGTGTGAATAAAATGCAGGTGGATCATTGCATTCCAATTAAGATTTTTATGTTGTCTTAAATAGTACTTTAGGAACTGTATCTATTCAAAACTAACTGTAACATTCAAAATTCTGTTTCTTATAGTAAAAGAAGTTAAAAGTTTATATGAAGCCTCATACATTCTGCTTAACACAAAACAAACTAAGGCAGCCTATCCCTGCAGTAGATTATATACTGGGTAAAATACCAGATGGTTAGGTTTGCCTAATATATAAGGCAAATCTCTCCCCCAGAGAATGACATAAGTATGCACTGCAAAATGGTGATATACAGTATGTACTATACGTTAAAAAATTACGTTAAAAAAGCCTCTGAACCTGAGAAGCCCCTAATGAGATTGCAAAGTCTAGGAGGAACAGAGAAAACTCTGGTGGTTTGTGAATCAATTTATTCCTCCAATGAGGGAAGAGAAAAGAGAATTACCCCCTAAGGGTTTTATCATGATAGAAAATAGGATAAAGGACATGTTATATTTCCTGGGGTTTTCTGTAACTATTAATTAACTGGTAATTAAATATATAATTACAGATCCAAAACACAACCACAGTGTCAAAGTGTAAACGAAACTTGAAAACTATATTGACAAACTAGACTTTCAAGTGGGTGCTAAGATACAAGAGTGTCAGAATTAAACCAAACAATACTCACAAAATAAAAAAGTAGATCAAGAATTTAAAGTTTGGCAGAAATAAGCTCCCTCCATATCTGTCACACTATATACAGAGTGGAGAATTTAATACTGTCACATTCTTTGGCATGAAAAATTGAGTATGCAGCCTATCCAATACTGTAAAAGAAGGAGAAAAAGTCATAATAAAACTAAAAATTAAAGCAAGGAAGCACATTCTTTCTTTTTATGAAGAGGTCATCCTGAAGAGGAAAAACAGTGCCTGCTGCTTCACTGACAGCTCCAGCAGAGAGACTGTTTTACCCAGTCCAGGAGAATCTGATTCTTTCAGCTTGGTCTTAGCTGGGTAAATAGAGGTCAAAGAATGAACCTTATTCCTTGTCTCTGCCAGCTCAGAGGGACTGCCAATCCACAATAGAAAGAAAGATTAGAGGAATAATAAAAGTGAGGAAGAGGGGCAGGCATCCAATGTTCTAACTTAACACCAGCCTAAAGGTCACCTGATCTCATGAAAATTAATGTTTTACTGTTTTGCCCAATTTCAAGGGAGAAGTACCTGCAGTCTAATGTACTAAATCTTGAGGAAAGAGATGACTCTGAAGACCGTGCATATTGGGAATCCATGGCTAACGTTATCCCTGAGTCCAAGCTAAAAATCTGGGATGCCTTGGAGACTGCTTTGGAAAAATACTAGTAGGTATTTTTCCAGTCTTATTAATTTAATTTTCTTTTGTAATTGTAGGTTGTAATGCAGAAAAAAGACTGTTATTCAGTGTACTTTGTTTTTTCATTGTTTATGTTATGGTTAATTTTTTCTGCTATCTATAGTTTGCAGGTAATTGAATAAAACATTCTGTTGTCTCTTTTGTTAAGTTCATTTGATATTTTTCCTTTTTTTGTGTGACATGCTTGTATTGACATACATTTTGTATTGTTATAGCAATGTTCTAACTGAGAGGGCTAAGCTGATTGATGAAACAGATGGTTTGAAACAGCAGAATGCAGAGCTTAGGATGTTACTGCATCAGTATGTCAATTCAAGGGTAAGTCCTACCATCTCTCACATAAATCCATGATAGTTTTCTTAGTGTGTAGGTGGTGGGTTTTATCCAGGGAAGTAGAGGGAATATAGTTATACATCATTACTTTCCTCCAGCTACTGAGGAAACAAGACTGTAATTTTCTTTTCAAGTTCAAGTTCAAGTTCAAGTTTATTGTCATTACACTCATATACATGGTATATGGTATAACGAAATGCTATTTAGCTAGCTCTCGGACATAAGTAGTACAAAGAGAAAAACAACAACAACAACAACAACAACAACAACAACAACAACAGCAACAACAACACCAACAACAACAATACAATTGTGTAGCAAAAGAAAGACAGAGACAACAGGCAGTGTGCAAAAAACAACAACAGACGATGTGCAAAAAAAACAACAACAGGCAATGTGCAAAAAACAACAACAGGCAATGTGCAAAACAACAAAAAGGTAACAGGTTATGTGCAAAAATATGCATCAACAGAATAAAACAAAGGGATAGAAATTATGGGGAGTGAGCTTTTGACATGTATGGTAGAGGTAGATTTTCAATGTGTGTTTGGGTTTTTGGTAAGAAAAAAAGAAAGGAAGAAGGCACTGTGAGGTTCAGAACATAGGTGAGAGGTGAGGTGAGAGCGAGAGTGGCTGGGAATTTAACAGTTTGATAGTGCGGGGGTAAAAACTGTCTCTAAATCTGGTAGTCCGGGCCCAAATGCTCCGGTACCGTTTTCCAGATGGTAGCAGATCATAAAGTCTGTAGCTGGGGTGTGTGGGGTCTTTGATTATGCTTAGAGCTTTCCTCAAGCACCATCTGTCATAAATGTCCTGGATAGATGGGAGGGTAACCCCAGTGATGGACTGGGCAGTTTTCACCACCGGCTGTAGGGCTTTGAGGTCAGCAGCACTGCAGTTGCCATACCACACTGTGATGCAGCCTGTCAGTGTGCTTTCTGTAGTGCATCTGTAAAAGGTAGTGAGGATCTGGGGACATATCTTGGCTTTCTTCAACCGTCTTAGGAAGTACAGGCGCTGTTGCGCTTTCTTGATCAGACAGGTGGTGTTGAGAGACCATGTGAGGTCCTCGGTGATATGGACACCAAGGAATTTAAAGTTACTGACCCTTTCCACTTCAGTCCCGTTGATGTGGATAGGGGCATGTCCGGTTTGCAGTTTCCTGAAATCAACGATCAGCTCCTTGGTTTTGCTGACGTTGAGGGTGAGGTTGTTGTCATCACACCATGTTGTAAGGAGATTGACCTCCTCCCTGTAGGCCCTCTCATCATTGTCTGTGATCAGACCTACAACTGTGGTGTCATCGGCAAACTTGATGATGGAGTTGGTGTTATGTTTGGCCTTACAGTCGTGGGTATAGAGGGAGTAGAGCAATGGACTAAGCACGCACCCCTGGGGGACCCCAGTCTTCAGAGTTACTGTGCCGAAGGTGTGGTTTCCAAGCCTGACAGCCTGAGGTCTGCCTGTCAGAAAGTCCCGAATCCAGTTGCAGAGGGTGGTGTTGAGACCCAGTGCACTGAGTTTCTTGACTAGTTTCTCTGGGATGATAGTGTCAGATAGTGTAGAACACACGCAAGGCTGCAGGACCCGATGGCATACCCAGTCGCGTCCTCAGAGCCTGCGCCAATCAACTGGCGGGTGTATTCACAGACATTTTCAACATGTCTCTGGCCCAAGCCGTAGTCCCCACCTGCTTCAAGACAACCACCATCATCCCAATACCGAAGAAAACCACAGTGACATGTCTTAATGACTACCGACCAGTGGCACTAACACCTGTCATCATGAAGTGCTTTGAGAGGCTGGTCATGAAGCACATTAAGGACACCATTCCAAACACACCGGACCCGTACCAATTTGCCTACCGGCCCAACAGATCCACAGATGACGCAATCTCCATTGCCATACACATTGCCCTATCTCATCTGGATAAAAAGAACACATATGCAAGACTACTATTCATTGACTTCAGCTCAGCTTTTAACACCATCATCCCAGAGAAACTAGTCAAGAAACTCAGTGCACTGGGTCTCAACACCACCCTCTGCAACTGGATTCGGGACTTTCTGACAGGCAGACCTCAGGCTGTCAGGCTTGGAAACCACACCTCCGGCACACTAACTCTGAACACTGGGGTCCCCCAGGGGTGTGTGCTTAGTCCATTACTCTACTCCCTCTACACCCATGACTGTAAGGCCAAACACAACACCAACCCCATCATCAAGTTTGCAGATGACACCACAGTTGTAGGTCTGATAATAATAATAATAATAATAATTGCTTACACTTATATAGCGCTTTTCTGGACACTCCACTCAAAGCGCTTTACAGGTAATGGGGTCTCCCCTCCACCACCAATGTGCAGCATCCACCTGGATGATGCGACGGCAGCCATAGTGCGCCAGAACGCTCACCACACATTAGCTATTAGTGGGGAGGAGAGCAGAGAGTAATGAAGCCAATTCATAGATGGGGTTATTAGGAGGCCATGATTGGTTAAGGGAAAATGGGAAATTTGGCCAGGACGCCAGGGTTACACCCCTACTCTTTTCGAGAAACGCCCTGGGATTTTTAATGACCACAGAGAGTCAGGACCTCGGTTTTACATCTCATCCGAAGGACGGCACCTGTTTACAGTATAGTGTCCCCATCACTATACTGGGGCATTAGGACTCACGTGGACCACAGGGTGAGCGCCCCCTGCTGGCCCCACTAACACCTCTTCCAGCAGCAACCTTAGTTTTTCCCAGGAGGTCTCCCATCCAGGTGCTGACCAGGCTCACACCTGCTTAGCTTCAGTGGGTTGCCAGTTGTGAGTTGCAGGGTGATATGGCTGCTGTGATAACAGACAATGATGAGAGGGCCTACAGGGAGGAGGTAAATCTCCTTACAACATGGTGTGAAGACAACAACCTCACCCTCAGCAAAAAGCTGATAGTTGATTTCAGGAAACTGCAAAACGGACATGCCCCTATCCACATCAACGCGACTGAAGTGGAAAGGGTCGATAATTTTAAATTCCTTGGCGTCCATATCACCGAGGACCTTACATGGTCTCTCAATGCCACCTGTCTGATCAAGAAAGCGCAACAGCGCCTGTACTTCCTAAGACGGTTGAAGAAGGCTAAGATATGTCCCCAGATCCTCACTAACTTTTACAGATGCACTACAAAAAGCACACTGACAGGCTGCATCACAGTGTGGTATGGCAAATGCAGTATTGCTGAACGCAAAGCCCTACAGCGGGTGGTGAAAACTACCCAGTCCATCACTGGGGTTGCCCTCCCATCTATACAGGAAATCTATGACAGACGGTGCTTGAGGAAAACGGTACTGGAGCATTCGGGCCTGGACTACCAGACTCAGAGACAGTTTTTACCCCCGCACTATCAAACTATTAAACTCCCAGCCTCTCTCACTCTCACCTCACCTCTCACCTATGATCTGAACCTCACAGTGCCTTCTTTCTTACCAAAAACTCACACATTGAAATCTACCTCTACCATACATGTCAAAAAGCTCATTCCCCATAATTTCTCTTTTTATTTCATTCTGTTTATGCATGTTTTTGCACATCTGATGTTGTTTTTACACATTACCTGTTACCTTTTTGTTGTTTTGCACATTGCCTGTTGTTGTTTTGCACATTGCCTGTTGTCTCTGTCATTCTTTTGTTATACAATTGTATTGTTGTTTGTTTTTGTACTACAGTACGTATCGTCTGAGAGCTAGCTAAATAGCATTTCATTATACCATACACCTGTATATGAGTATAATGACAATAAACTTGAACTTGAACTACATACACGGGTTTCACATAGATCTCTAAAGAAAATAGCAATTATATCCTATATATTGTTATTTTTCTTTGCGTTTTTACAATTGTTTTGTTTTTTTTTTTCTTTGTGAATTACCTAATACTTCAGCCTTTATTCACAGGTGAATGCTGAGCTGGAGATTCCACCGACACAAGTGATGCAACTTGAGCCTGCTTGGAACTGAACACCACCATGTAAATTGTTGTAGGATCTTGCTTTTTGGTTACTTCAATATTCAGTATGGAATAATGTACTTCATATTAAAATCTTCTTGGTTCCATAGGGCACTGCTCAATGTCTTTCTGCATTGTTAAGTCACTGATTATTAAAGACAGCACTTTTTTCACCTTATGTTGGGTTTGTATGTATGCCTTTGTGGGACTACTTTTAGGGCTAATAACCTTTGTTATACAATATAACATGGGTGTGTGCATGAACTACACAGCTATCCATTGAAGCCTACTGTCTGAAACCCAGTAAGAAACAACCAAACAGAACAAGATGGGACAAATGACATTCTTACACTCGTAAAGCCTAAAATACAATGCAATATATTTTGGTTTGACACAAGTAACTGCAACAACAGTTACATGGTAAGTATGTAAAAGGAAACATTACTTATTACCATATGCAGCCATATCACTCTGCAGCTCATAACTGGCAGCCCACTGAAGCTCAGCAGGTGTGAGCCTGACCAGTACCTGGATGGGAGGCCTCCTGGGAAAAACTAAGGTTGCTGCTGAAAGTGGTGTTAGTGTGGTCAGTAGGGGGTGCTCACCTTGCAGTCTGAGTCCTAATACTCAAGTATAGTGATGGGGACACTATACTGTAAAAAAACCCGGGACCTGACTGTCTCTAGTCATTAAAAATAGCCATTTCTCAAAAAGAGTAGCGGTATTACCCTGGTATCTTAGCCATATTTCCCATTGGCCTTTACCAATCATGCACTCCTAGTAATCCCCATCTATGAATTGGTTTCATCACTCTGTTCTCCTCTCTCCTGATAGCTGATGTGTGGTGAGTGTACTGTGTGCATCATCCAGGTGGGGCTACACCTTGGTGGTGGAGGGGAGTCCCCAGTACCTGTAAAGCGGTTTCAGTGGAGTGTCCAAAAAAGTGCTATATAAGTGTAAGCTTGTTTTCTTCTTCTTTTTGATCTTATCATCTAATATGTGAAAAAAAATCTTTTAATTTTTTTAGGTATAATTTCAGAAATGAAAGCGCATTTCACAACTTTTGATTTAAGAGTGAAAAGGCACTGTCAAGAGGATGACAGCAGATTGAAATATTTGCAGCTGATTACTCACAACGTGCTAACCAATAACAAACTTCCTGTTCCTTCTTGTTCACAAAGTTAAAGAGCAAGTAGCACAATAAAGTTAATGCAGCCAATCTGTTACTAACACAAATGACCAGCAGGGGGTTCCAAACTGCAAGAAAAATAAAAATTAGGACAGAACATTCAAAATACTTATCCCCCAAGAAGGTCAATTTAAGTAATAAATTATACACATTTTATATAAGGATTGTTATAACTATATGTGCATCATTGGGAAATATATACAATTACACCAAATTGATCCCATGGTAAAAATAATTTTGAATAGTATTAAAACCTTTTTTTGTAATTGTTGCCATATATTTATAGTGGTATGTGCTTTAAGGAAACACCATGCATAACTCCACTTGCAGAAAATCAGTTCAATCTAAAACCTGAAGAAAAGTGTTTCCACATGACTTAAAGACCAGTAACTAAGGAGGAAAGCATTTAGTAATGTGGGCACTATTTATGTGATTGTACAAATCATTCGTTTTATACTGTATTATGTTTAAATATAATTAACATATGTATAAAGTTTTCTATAATAGGGAAACGATACTTCACATCACCCCACACTATGAATTTATAATAAGTGGAAGATACTCCCTTGTGGTGGAGCGGAAAGACTGTGTTATGCAACAATATATGTAACAATATTTTAAACGACGAACACCTAATTCTCTATGAGCTCTAACTAAACAGCAGACTCTAGTACCCCAGTGTCTAACCTGAGGTAATTAAACTGATTACCCAGTACAATATAATAAAAACAAACATACAAATGTTGTGCAAGGACACAAAGTTACACCCAGGCAGCACACACTGTCTCCCATTAATCAACTGCTAGCTTCCACTCCCAGTGAGGTACTGTTTCTGTTACGTGTGCTCAGCTTGCTCTCAAAGCTTATTGCCATATGCAGATTCAGACACTCCATATTTTACAATGAAATCTACTGTGACTATCCTCCTCAGTCAGATTCTGCTGGGGTCACTACTGCCACTAGTAATCTTCATCATTTTTTTCTTAGATAAATAAGATAGTCATGCATTATTGTGTATAAAAGCTCATGGCATTAGAATTTGCAATGTGCCTTTTACTAGGTCATCATGTGATATAAAAAGGCACATGGCTTTACAAGCAGACATTTCTCGAACTTCGCAAAAAGTGAGGAAATCTGACAAAAGAGAAAGTCCGAATCACAAAAAAATACTGACACCTCAAAGAAATTCACAAAGTAAGGTTTATGTTTATTAAAAGAGAAAAGTGATAGCACTCCAACCTGTTCTGTGGAAATCACTTTGGTGAAATGTGTGAAATTATTATTAATATTTATGGCCAAACACTGAATAGTATTTACTAGTGATTTCAAATAAGCTTTATACGTAACAAAAAAGCAGCATCAATATTTTATACAAAATAATATGTATCTGCATAAAACTGAACTCTTGATTTTTGAGCAGAAGGAAAATGATGTTAATGTCTTGGAGAAAGGCCAAGATCTAAAAACACTCAGCCTCACTACATAGTGAACCATAGTCTTAATGCATTGATTATATCTCACAAGATAGTTGGCTCTAAAATTCTTAATTTTTATTTTTCACTTTCCTCCTCTCTCTACAAATATTTTTATTTTCGCCTACAGTGTTGGCAATGGAAATACTTTTTCTGCAAATATACCAGGACAGTTTACAGATATAACCCCACATTCAAGCTTAACATCACATGAAATAAAACTTTTTTTTTTTTAGATGTAAGCTATGAGATGATTTCATAGTTTTTTAGAAAAAAAGGTTCAACAGTTAACCACAGTATGAGATTACAAAGTGCATTCAAGTGAGGCACCCTACTGCCATGGATCAATATCTTAAGTTTCTGGCTTCAGAACATTAGATTGTCTTTACACATAGGTAAGAGGGACAGTCTTCCATTCAACTGGTAAAGCAATTGTGAGATCAGCAAGATCACATAGCAGTGGCTCATGTTGACGTACATACCTGAGCAGTTCCCACAGGCACTTGCAAGATGTTGATCAAAGATTGCCATAGAAGGTCATAGATTTAATTTGATGTTGGTGTACCTAGCTCTGTTGTGATGTTTTGATGGATGGTCTCTGAATGCTCCAGCATCTACATATGGAAATATTCCTGATAGCTAGTACTACAGAGTACCTTTCCTTCTGTCTTTCAATGAACCATGAGGTTGTGGGGGTACAGGCATGATTAAGACCACTGGATCACACCGTATTTCGTGCACACATTTTTTTAAAAAGCTAGAGGTTTTTCTCACTTCATATTCAAGGTTTACAAATAAATGAACATAGGAGTGCAAATAAAATCTCTTACTATTTTCTAAATTCATACCTCAATGACCTGTCATCCTACGGGGTTAGTGTGTTAATATTGAATAATTAATGATTGGGTGTGAAAATTGATGGTGCTTTTCTAAATGGATCAGTATTTACTATATACAATCACCAACCTCATTCAGATATAAATCTACAAAAATAGAAACAGCAAAAAACAAATATTATTGAACAGCACACTCTGTAAACACTGGCATGACACTAAGATATTAAGTACGTCTGTGGGAAGGCAGGCTTCTTGGGTGTTCAAACAAGGTTACTGTGAGTAAAGAGTTCAATTAAGAACCAGATTACTAGCCAAGTGTTTGCTCTAGTTTTCATATATCACTGTCCTCTCAGATGTCTCTGAAATGTGATTCAGGTCTGCAAACCTTCTGCTCTCACATTATCTTCCAGCGTTAAAGATCTTCTGACTTATAGCCCCAGGCATGGAGTAAATCACCAGGCCAATGAAGATGAGCAGCAACAGGCTGATGATGAATCCCACAAAATGCAGCTTGTAGTCCCTCCATAGGAGAATACAGGCGATCCGCAAAGGGCTCAGAAGCCAGGACAAGCTGGTATTAGGGCGACTGGTGAGACAGATCATGGTTTCATTTATTTATTCATCATCAATAATGTAATACAGGCAAACAAAAATATTGCACACTGTAGACCAGAGAAATATATAAATACAGACTCTTTTTTTTCCAATATAAACAAGCTAAAATCAGTGCAAACAAAGTTTTTTTTTGTAGTCAATGCAATGAGCTGGTAAACCAATTGAAAACAATACAAATCGTACATAGCTACAATTCAAACAAGAGCACACTGTCAAAAGAAGTGCACACAGCAAACCAGGGGAAAGTCACACTGCTGTGTCTCCTTTCTCTGCCCATGTTCATTTCAAGGGAAATGATGCTCTCCTTGGTCCATTTCACATCCATTCTTAAATGGTTTTGTGCTTTAAGAAGTTAGGTAACATACTGTTATCTTGGGAAACAGAACTAGATTTCTCAATGTCATGTGCCACGTGAGTGAGTGGATATGGATTTTATTTTCTTCAGAAAGGCAAGCATTGGCTTTGGTCATGACTTTGGAACAAAGTGGCTACAAGAATAAAGTGCAAACTGCATACAACAATGTCTGAACACTGAAATCTAGAATTTACACCTATGCAAAGCCTTTAACCTTTACTTTGCATTTATCTCGCCCTAATATCTACTTATGTGTGAGGCTCATTCTGTAAATACATTGACATGCTTATTTTAATATTGTCTAGTGCACTTATTTATATTACATCATATATTATGTACGTATCTTATGATTGACTTGGGAGTATATTATCTACTACAAATCTTAAAACTACTAGTAATCCATTGAATGATGCTCTAACAATGTAAAATACTGGCCATATTAAGAGAGATGAGAAAATGCCACAGTTACGAGCAGCAGAAACTAAAGTTGAGACATGGATGAGGGTATACAGTACTAAATACTCAGGTTTCAAAAAGAAACACAGCAGTTTTTTTTGTTTTAAAACACAAGTTGGAAAAATGTAACCTTTAAAAAGATTTTCCCAATTTAAATGCACAAAAAACAACTCTTATTCCAAAATATTTTGATTAATACATTTTAACAGCTCTTTTCTCCCAAGGTACTTTAATTACTGAAATATAGGAACAAGCAGTGCAAAGGCTAACGGAAACACCACACAGAATCCAGTGCTGCTGTTGAAGAAAGTGCCCACTGTGCAGTTTTCTAACCTGTACAGAGTGCACTGCCTCTGCGTTGCACAAGTCCTCTGGATACCCAATATATCTAAAAATCCCACTATGTGATGTTGTTACAGAAAAAAGCTTTTCATTTCAAAGCACAAAATACACGGCTTTTGCAGGAAGTGTACCAGAAGCATTTGTTTTTGTTGACAATCGGCAGCATTAACTGTTGTAAAAAATGCAGATACCAATTTTTATTTGAAACAAGCACAGGAAAAATAAGTCAAGCACAGAGCACTTGCAGAAATAGACAAGACTGTTTGTTTGATGGTGGAAATGTTAAAACTGTTAGGTCCCATTCATTGCAAGTGTCTGTTTGTTTGATGGTGGAAATGTTAAAACTGTTAGGTCCCATTCATTGCAAGTGTCCAAAGCAGATGGGTCTGAAAGTGAGGGCTGTGCTGCCCAGCCCTCCTAAAACCCCTCAAGCTCCCAGCAACTTCTTCACCATATAGCCAGGCATGCTGTAGAGGAAGAGGCCGAGCATGGCCAGCATCAGCAGGGCCAGTACGATCTTAATGATGAGCCATTTGTAGCGGTTGCAGATGAGGTATCGGATAGATTTGAGTGGGTTGAGGAACCAGAGGAAAGTGGTGTCTGGCCGGCTGTCCAGCGAAGCAGTTACAAAGCAAAAGAAAAAAAACACAAAGTTGACCAGGTTAGTAGTTAGTAGACAATAGGCTGTTATAGCAGTTAAGCAGTTTTGTTATTCAAAGCCATATGTAACACCCTGTTTTAGAGCTAGGTCTAGGGTGTGTTTTCATGTTTCAGATTGTACAGTAGCTATGAACCCCGCGATTGCATACCAGGTAGAATGAGGAAGTATGGCCAGACTCCTCTGACAGGCACCCCTTTGGCACAGCCCCGCAGTGGCCTCATTGCCAACTGACCACACCGTATTGCTGTGTCACTCAGAGCAGCAAGAGCCCTGGCCAACTCATCCCACACTACCCTTTGCATCTTATTGTATGTAGGAAATCTCAATTGATGTTATTAGTCACCACTAAACAAGTGACTTAGCAATATTATATAATACATGGAGATTCAATTTAGAATAGGTAGGAAAGGAATCAGGTATAGAGACTACTATTAAGATTATGAAGTATTCCATTTATCTATGCTAAATTTAGTCTTATTGACATAAATGTAAATACTATGCACTCTATATACTTCACAGTAATAAGTATAAAAATGAATGCAGACCTTGCAAATTACTACTACAACAATCATTAACTATTCTAGTTCTAAAGAAATCTATCCCATTTACAGCAATTTCTAATGAGAGTCAAATAAACAGGTACAGTATGTATTTGATTGCCAGACTGAAGGCATAACTAAGGAATTTAGAATATTTCCTCAAAGTATTTATCACTTACTCCAAATATTTTTCACTTTCTTCTGAAAAAAATAACTACAAAACTACTTCTTCTTGAAAATGTATTCCACAACAGAACTTTTCTATTGTTTAGGTGAGTTTGAATATTGTAAGATAATGGTATGAAACATCTACTGGATTGTAAAGCTTAGGACAGGTAAATAGTCTGAAAGAACAAACAGCTATAAAATGATTCTGAGATGGGATGAAAGCCATATTAATGAGAAATGAGAGGCAGCAAATTCCTCAGATCAATAAGTAGCCCCTTCACCCTTTTATGTAAGCATGCAATTCTAAACCACAGTTTCCATGGATTGAGCATCATCTAAAACCAACACTCATATTTCAAGACAAAAAAAGCTCTTATGACAGACTTATGATTGAAAATGGTAACATACCCCCATTAACTTTATGGAAAGTAAAGTATTTTATTAAAAGTGGAAGACCAAAAGAGTTGTGGGTTTTACTAACATACAGTAGTATAACAAACCCAAGACAGCAATCTGTTTAATCATAAGAATGTGATCATCTGTACTGTACATTATTTTATTAAATAAAGAATTTATTATTAACTTCTAAGCTTTAAAGTGAGAGGTCCTAATGTGAATCCTGTCACTGAAGGTTAAAACAAATAAACCATCCTCAACTATGTATCTTCATGCTGGACTGTGAAAATTTGCACTACCAGAAAAAGGCACTTATTTTTGACTTTTTTTATTAAGGATGTCTGATGGCAGCTTTAAGGATTTTCAGTGGTTCCTACAAATAATGGTCAATTACTAGATGAAAGCTACTAATCTCTTATTTCAGTTTAAATTAAGGACAAGTAATACATTATTTTAGCACCCAAACACAAAATTGTGTTGCATTATCATTATTATAATTAAAGAAATATATTATTAGTTTAGACGTACAGTATCACAATTCTATCATTATAACATATTTTCATTAATGATGGCTCTGCCATTGTACGTAATCAAATCCATTTGATTGCTGACATCCAGTTGTTAAAGAGATTGAGAGGGACATGCAAACTGTCTACAGGCATTCAATGAAATGTGTATATTTTCTGAAGTATTTATCAAATTTAGGACACCACAACTTTATAAAATGAAAATATTTGATATCACATTCTTATACAAGAACAGTTTTATTCTGGAATTTTCCAGCTGAGGGTTTCCATTCTCTCTCTAGCTACCTGGTTAAAAGGCCATCACCCATGTCAACTTTAAGACTTGCCTAGTTTGGATTCCAATCTTTTTAGTTGAAAAAAGGGCAAACACATACCCTGTGGTATAAGTCCCAAACAGCTGATGTAATTCTAAATCATTAAAGCTAAAGTGAAAAAAGTATAAAGAAAATATACAACAAAAAGGAGGGAGGGTCCAACAACCTTCTTTTTCCTTGGTTTTCCAAACACTTTCACACAAAAGTACTGAAACACCTGATGGCTGGGCAGGGCAGAAGCATGAGGAGAGACACAGATGGCGTTCAGAGAGATGGAGAGAGCAAGAGAGAGTGGTGGGGTAAGAGGGCTACCCTTTGCATTCCTCCTCACGCTCCCAGCAGCTTCTTGACCAGGTAACCAGGCATGGAGTAAAGGAAGAGCCCCACCATGAGGAGGAGCAGGACCAAGGCTAAGATTTTCAGGATCAGCCAGCGGTAGTTGTGCCAGATGAAATACCGGATGGACTTCAGGGGGTTCATGAACCAGATAAAGCTGGTGTCTGGTCGACTTTCATTCAGGGGGAAGGGAGGGAGGGGGAAGAATGGGAGACCAGAAAGGAAAAAGGGGTTTGACAGGTGGTTACAGGAAGGCAACAAGGGAAGTGAAGAAACAGCAGGAAAAAACGAAGTGAGAGTATTAAAGAATGAAAAAACAAGAAAACAATTCTGTTCACAGTCTGCTGTTACCTCCTGCCTACTGGGTAGAATACAAACATGGCCACAATGAAGCAGACTCACCTGTAACTGGGTTCTTAGCATTTACACTTAGTCATTAAAATAAAGAAATACACATTAAAAGATGTTCTTACAATCTTTTTTAATGGAATGTACTGCTGTATTTGAGCTTGAAAGGTCTCTTCTCTTCTCTGCTTATTTTATTGGAAACATATTACTGCCAATTTTATAATGTTGTCATTTCTCAAATTTGATTTTAAATCAAATTTTAAATCAAAACTTAAAAAGTTTTCAGTTATTGTTTGACATACTATAACTCTGCTCCATTTTGTTTTAGCCCTCTCTGGAGTAATGCAGTTCAATTTTTAGGGTCCTTGAGGTTCCACACGCATCTTTGCTAGGTGTCTGAATTGTGAAGCTTGACTTTATATTCTAACTCAGTTTGAGTAACTAATGAGTCTCCAAAATGTTTGAGAAAATATTTTTCCTTTAACAGCATTGGGTGAATGCTTTCAGAATACCAAAGAACAGAAAAAAATATTGTTATGTTTATATTTTCTTAGGTATATGACAATATCACCCAAGGCTAAAATATCAGTTAGGTTCCATACTCATTCTTTCCTAATGTGTGAATCCTATTTTCAATTGCTCAATGAACTGTCTTTCTGTCTTTCAAAACATGTTTTTTTTAGTATTCTATTAATAAGACATCAGCAAACCTCTGAGCTTTGAAGGGACACGTTAAAACATTCAACAATGTAAATTACTGTAGGTATCCTTAGATTCTACTTTTTGTTTAATGTTCTATAATGTTTATTTTGACTTTTTAAAATTGTATATCTGGACTGCACATTAGCCAAGTCTTGTGAACAGGCTGTACATATTACCATGACTTCTGAATACGTCTTCCCTCTGTGAAACTATTGCCAAGAATAGTGTTTAGCTTGGTTATCTGCCTGAGAGTGATTGGAAGCATGAGTTTAATTTGCAACAAAAGTTTACACCTTTCACAAAAAAAACCCCAACAAAAAACAAAGCCTAAATCGAGTAGGATGTCAAGCACTTTAGAGAAAAGTTCTAAAATGTGTTAGGACACATGCATGAAAACATAATTAAATAAGCACTTAATTTGCCTGCCATTTCTTTTAGCATATGTGAATCTGAAGGTGGTTGTGAAGGTGGACTAGAAAATGAAGACTACTGATGAGGAGGGAGCTGTTGGCATGTTTTATCATTCTAAATAGTAAGGAAGCTGCACACTCTGGATATAAATAAAATTAATTTCAGATGCATATTTTGTTTAATATATTGCTTCCAAAATTCTTCCTTGCTTCAATTAATTTTCTGCTCACTATCTTTAATTTCAGTAGTTTGGTCAAATTCTAATAACGACGATGTAAGCTACCTAATCTTACTTGTCTGAGGAAATGATAGTGCCAGCTGAAGAGCAGTGCTATCACAACTCCCCAGAAGGATGCCCAAAACATTGACGCGGATTTCAAACACTGAGCTAAGGGCAAGTTGGTTCAGCAGCATGTTTTGCTGCACCCAAGACGAAATTGTGTATGGAATGGAACGAATAAGAAGCATGTATGATGCAGGCTTGAGCTTGTTTGATCAAGTAGATTTGCATATGCAATGTTTTGAAGTAATACTGATGAAGAATGAAGCAAATGAGAAGCACATATGATGCAGCTGATAAAATACCAGTCAGCAGACACGTGGCATCAGCTAGCACTAACAGCGCTTGGCTTGAGACAGGAACTCTGCGGTGGGAAGAGGAACACACTGCAATGACCAGGAAGAGTAGCCTGGTGTGGAAGTAGGAAGCAATGAGTAGAGCTATCCGTTGCTGAAGTTTACTAGATGAGGATATATTCCAAGCAGAACCCCAAAAGAGGAAGAAATATCAGTGGGTGGAAGCTTTGAGAGGGGATAGTGGAGGGCCAATACTGCAGTTGATGGACTACAGCAGAGAGGGATAAAGGGTAACAGGAATGATGAGAGTTGTAAATGAGGAGACCTGGACCCACTGTAAATTCATGTTGTGCCCATCTGCAGGTTGAACTGAGGGTTAGCAACCAGGGGGAAGGTGTGGTGGGATGGGGACAGGGAAAATGAAAAGCAGGCTTGGGAAAAGAGGAAAGATGAAACAGTGAAGATAGGCTGGGGCTGTAGGCGTGGTGAGTTTGATGCTTGAACAGAAATTGAAAGGGGGAAGGAATGAGAGCAGAACAAGTCGGATAAGGAGATGAGAGGGGGGGGAGAAGGGAGACGAAGTGGGAAATTTGTTCGGTTTGAAAGGTTTGAGGAAATGATGAAAGTGTAGACAGCGTGGCAGGTGCAGAGCTGGTTGTTTCTCATGGAGAATGTGAGGTTGAAGGGCTTTTTATTTGAAAAGAGAAAGTGATTCTGGCACTAGCTTGTTGGAGGCAAACATGATATGGGTAAGGTCTCAGTATTGCTGAGTATGACAGACGTCTGCCTCAAGACCGAAATGCAGAGTGCTAGAAAAGTGGCGTGCAGAGTTGTGGGCAGCCAAGGAGCATTTATACACAGCAGAGTGGAAGCGTGATATTAGAATTTGACCTCCTCCAGAACTTCTGTTGCATAACACCATGAAACATCAGACAAGCTTTTCCGGTATTTCATGATAAATCCAGCATTTCCCACTGCCTGTTGCAGTAGCCTCCAACAAAAATAACGTTATTCACAGGGTATACCACATAAAGTATCATGTTCTGCTGTGATATTTTCAATTTAAGGGAGTAACCTTTAAAACAATATGGACCATTTATGAGGAAGATTTGTTATAAAATAATATTTCTGGTTCTTCCTTGTCTAAAATTGGCACCATATTCTATAACTATTCTTATCACCTTGTTCATTCTTCAACCTTCATGAACATAACTTGGTTACACAGAAGAATGGTAACATATTGTTCTTTGTTACAAGTTACATGATTGATTTGCAAACTGAACACCTTCCCTAATCCCCATGAAAACCCAGATAATGCACAAATTCAGTGCAATGATGCTTTATCCTGAAAAAAATATGACAGACATCGCCTAAGAAAAACATTAGCCAAACTACTATTCATGGTTCAATAACTATTATCACTTTAAGGATATTATTTTTTTAATGCAAAAATATAAAACATTCTTTGATGCTCTCTAGTTTGTAAATTAGGGATTAGGTATTTTATATTTATTGTATATTTTAAGTTAGACAATCAGATCAAGTATCAAGGTATCCTATTCTAAGGCTGGAGACTCCAAATGTGATCCTTGAGAGTCCCAGTCCATCATAAGTTTTTAAAGACCTGAAGCAATTTAGTTGGAATCCATTAAATGTGTGATTTGTTAAAATAATTTTGAGATTCTTTGGAATGAAAATAAAACATAAGAAAGGTTACAAATGAGAGGAGGACATTTGGCCCAATTATACTGTTTGGTAGTAAGTAGCTAATTGATCCAAGGATCTCATCCAGCTGTTTCATGAAAGAAGCTCTTTGGTATCAGCTATCAGTGGTTCTCAAACTGTGGTACGCGTACCTGCAGTGGTACGTGGCGTGCCGCCAGGTGGTACACCAAATGACCCTGTAACTGTCCTGTGTGCGCTGAAAAAATCGGGACGGGTTTTCATATTTTGTATTTTTATACGTGTTGAATACGCAGCCTACGTACTACGATACAGTGCGCGTTAATACTTCAGTGGACACAAGAGATACTCTGTAATTCTATACCACTCTATAGGAATGCGTGCTACGGACGCAAGTGACCAATTGTATTTAAAAAAAGCTACTGTATCTCCAGCAAATAGGGAGAAAGGAGAATGTGCGTGATTTTGGAACAATGCCAACGTTGTAAACACAGGAATGCATAGAAATGCGTGCTACGAACGCTGGTAATCTTGTGAGCACAGGAAAGCGTGAAAGATAACGGAAAAATATTTAAGAACTGTTCTAAGTTAATTTGAGAAAAATACACCGAGCGTCTCTGTGTTTCTCTCCCATGCGCATGAAATAAATACTTTAACACTGAAATAAAAACGGAAACGTGGAAAAATGCAAGCTTGCGGATTGCTAAAGCAGGTAAGCCCCACAGTATTATGTGTGGAGAAAAAGCTGCTGAACAGCTTGACCTGCTGCCCCCCCTGAAAGACACAGTCATTCATAGACGCTTATTGACAGAGCGCGTTAAGATGAGCAGATGCTTTTCACTGCAATTAGATGAGTCTGTAGTCGATTTGGCCAATTTGCTCGTTTACGTTAGATACGAGTTTGAGGGTACGTCCAGTGAGGACTTTCTGTTCTGTAAGCCGCTACCAACAGGAACTACAGGAGAGCACGTATTTCAGCTTCTGAATGAATTTATCGAAGAGAATGGCATCGACTGGATTAAATGTGTCGGAGTTTGTACAGACGGTGCTAGAGCAATGACATGCCGACACAGCGGTGTAGTTGCACGAATTGGAGAGGTTGCTCCAGAAATTAATGGTTTCATTGCAACATCCACCGCGAGACCTTTGCCGTCAAGAAAATGCCTGACGATTTAAAATCTGTTAAGACTCTGTTGTGAATTGTATCAAGGCTCGAAAAATTAATTCACATCTGCTTTGCTCGACTAAACAGGCTCACCCCTCTCACTGAAATGGTGCTTTTTTATTTTTATTTGTTGTTGTTTTTTTTTCTGTAAAACACTTTGAGAAGCCACATTTTAATATATCAAACAAAGTTTATTATTATAATATTTATTATATGTATGTGTGAGTGTGTGTGCACGCGCGCTCATGTTGGTCATTGAGAATTTCTGGGGTTCCTATGAGATGATAACTTGTAGGTGGTACTCGGATGCTTTGGTTGGATTAGGGGTGGTACTTAGTCCAAAAAGTTTGAGAACCACTGAGCTATACCAACAACTGTGCAGCTCCCATAAGCCTCTGGGTTAAGAAATGCCCCTGTTCTTTAAATGTACTTCCATGTAGTTTTCCAATTGTGTTTTCTGGTTCATGTTTCACTGTTGTGTCTGAAGAAGTCCACTGTCTTGAGGATTTTTAATACTTGTATTATAGTTTATTAATTATACTAGAATCTAGTATACATTGGTATACATTAAGATAACTGTGGTATTCCACTAATTATATCACCTCAAATATTTAGAGGTTTTTCTATGTTCTGTTCATTAATCAATTCTCAATCCAAACACTTGCATTACCAGGTATGCCCACTGCCTGTAATTTGAAAATTAATCTTTTATGAGGATTTTATTCAAAGCCCTCTGAAAATCTAAATGCACCAAATCATATGCTCTCGGTGTATTTGTTACTTACTGTATGTAGCTTGTTATAAGTACTCTTACAGACCTTACCTATGTAAAATGTATATTTTATAAAGCCATCTTGACTATTCCCTAGGATATTATTTGATATATGAGGTTCTCTAGCTTAGTTCTAATAAACATTCCTTTAACTTTCATATAAAAGACATATTGGCCTACAATTACTCGGTTCAGTTTTCTCTGCCTTCTTGTGGATGGGCACTACCATTAGCAATTCTCCAGTCCCTGGGTATTTCCTCTGTCTTAAAACTTAGGGAATCATTCAGCCCTCAAGAACTAGATTTCCCTAAAAAGAACAAATTACTTGCCTAATCGATTAATAACTTCCAATAACTCCTAATCTTTAAAAGTAGGGTAACTTAGAAGACTTAAGGGACTGGTGCTATCTAGTGTACATGTACTACAATCTGCTCATCTCCCTGTAGGCTGAAAGTGTTTTGTGAGGGATGGGCTTACTTTGGTTTCTCCAGGGGGTCAGGCTCATTACGTCCAAGACCAGCTGGGCACTTCTCTGCTTCTTCTGCAGTCAGGAGGTGCAGCTCTGCCTCCACTTTCCCCTGTACAAGTAATAGCACCCACTGAATTACCAGGGACAGTAATTACCATGGCTATGTTGTTTACATACATACTAAGTGCAGATGAACCAACCACTGATGACATGGGAGAGTGTTGCCGGTGATGGCAGCACAAATTCAGTGAAAACTCAACACTTAAAAAAGACATTTAAAATCACATTTGAAATCATTTTAAATAACAATTATATTTCTCTTTTAAGGGGTTGTGGCCAAAGTGCAGGAAAGCAAAAATGCAAAAAAATGAGAGGCTTTTCATTTACCGTGAGCTCCAATTCGTCATTTTCATCCCGAGCAACAAAAGGCCACCAGCCTTTGACCCTCTTCTGCTTGAAGATGGAGATGGTGGGCAGCTCCTGCTCACTCAGCACCATGTCTATGGAGCACTGCTTGGCTGTCTTTGCCCCGCGGGGAAAACGGTTTAGGTCCAGCTCAATTGCTCCTGCACAGAGAACAAGACCACAACTTTCAGGAATGAACTGTACGCTGACAACATTCACATACTGTACAACACACATACTGCACACAGATTCACGGGATTAGCTTGGGTTATTTGTATTACTAATATGCGACTCTATTGTTTTCTACCTTTTTGATCTACTAGATATTTTTAGTTCTTAAGTATTTGCATTTCTTTTTCAAGTTTAACTGAAAACTGTTTAAAAAATCAATTTTAACCATTGCCTTGCCCCAACAATAAGTGTTGTAAGACATAATGTACCAATTATCAGTTAGAAATCTATTTTGTTTCATCTGCAGACTGAATCTGGAATAGGAAATAAAGATTACATCACAAGGTTATGTAACTGGCCCATTATTATTAGCCCAGTCAGTGAACTTTCCGGCTTAATGTAATGACTTTTAATTAACAGGCTACATGCTTCCACAGTATGTAACATGGACTGAATCCTAACCCTCCCAGTTTTGCATCAATTTGCTTACTGTTGAAATAAAAGATATGATATCCTCTAATTATATTTCTAGGGCAACAATTATTCAATTTAACATTTAGATTTTTTGTATACTGTATACGGCACTAAAAGAGTCAATTATGCTGGAACAGCTAGTTAACAGGCAGATGGCAGACATCTTAAGTATGTAAGTGATTGATGATATCTTAATAGAACACACATTTCAAATTTAAAAAGCTCTCAGCTCCTTGAATAAAAATGGGAAAAATGGTGAAAAGGAGAAAGTCTACTTTCTTATTGTACAAAAGAACAGTTACAAATGAGAGGAGGCCTTTTGGCCCATTTGGTTCTTTAACAGTAAATTGGATAGTAGTAAAACAATGATTAAAAATAATCATACAATAAAAGCAGAGTAAAAAGGCTACAGCACCTAGAAAGTCATCTGCAGAAAAGTGGTCTGCATCCCAAACTTGAAGTGTGAGCCGCGCTGGTATCTTGTATTCAGTCTCATCCCAGGAGAACATGGACTCCTTCTTAGATATTACAATCTTCTCTTCTGCTAACAGGTAGTCAAAAGGATACACGAAGCGCCAGTTGAAGTTTCCTTCTCCTGTCAGTGAGTGGTAGTGCACATCAGTGTCCTGCTTGTCTTCCTGTTGTCCCTTCAGCCAGCTGTGGAAAGGATCAGACAAGAGAAATTAAATAAGTAGTGCTTCCAAGTACACTATTTACTGTGACAGATTTTTCAGTCCATAATTCCCTTTATAGGGGAGGAAGTGTACAGAAAAGGAGATTGCTATTCATTGGCAATAGAATTTTTTAAAACCTGTTCCATTCATACTGTTGAATATTAGCTATGTAATTAATTTCTTAACAAATATAACATGCCCACTTTTGTTCAGATTTAATTACAACTCTATTATCTATGGTATGTATGCTTGCATTCTTATGGCAAGTCTTCTTAAAGTTATTCATTAAGGTCTACAAGCAAATATCCAAGGCCTTTAAGAACATTCTTTGACTGCTAAATGCTGCATGTAGAATATTCCTTGGAGAAGGATCTCATTTATTGCGATTACAAAGTGCAAAACCTTGTTTTTGCATTTTCCTTAGGTTGTGCTGAAAAAAACAGATCTCTGGGAAAAATAAATCACATTCAACTTTGGTATTGCACGGCTTTATATGTGTTCTCAGTTTATCTGAAAAAAAAAAAGATTTTTCTTCTATTATCAGAATTGAAATCTGTAGCACTGAGGCTGGCATGTCCTTGTGTGGTGACGACATTGAAAATTAACTGCAGGAGTACTGCACACTGCATTCTAGTAGTACTGACAATGGCACATTACTCCTGTTAGGGAGCAGCTCTGACAACAGAAACGTTGACGTGACCATAGCTGCAGTGGTTTCACATAGAAGACAAATTTATGGAGCTATACCATTAAGTTGAGAAAGACATAGAGAACAAACAGAAGACCAGTCCTCTTAAATCTTTAATCTTGTCATATTGTCTTCACTAAGATGCATTCAGAAAAAAATACAAGTTGGCAAAACATATTGTAAACACTCAGTGGCAAAGACACGGGTCTTTAAGTAATATTCTGAGAAATTTCTGACTTCACCCACAGGAAAATTGGACTTCCAACATATTGGAAAATTGACCCTGGCATGAGCGTGTGTTTGTGTGTTCCCTGCAATGGACTGGTGTCCTGTCCAGGATGCACCATGCCTAGTGCCTAATGCCTGTTGAGCCAGTTTAGGCTCTGTCTAATGGATGAGGAGGACCATAACTTTGTCTCCAAAGAGCTGTTTTCAATTTATGTTACTGTATCCTATACCACTCCATTTTTAAAATATTTTTATTCTGAAAAATAACATAAGACATCGCACAAATCCCAGGACACCATCTCAGGTCATGAAGGCGAGGAATTAATTTAAAGGTCAAGTACTGTATATAGGCTAAATTTCATGTCACGACTGAAGGAGACTATGTTCTAAGTACTGCTTTGCCTGCTGTGTGGCAAAATAACAATTTCAATCTAATAGTTAAAGAAGCTGTTACTACCAGTTAATACTGTTATACTTTGATTTACTTTTTTGAGGCAATTGGTTTAACACATCATAATACAGATACATTATGAAGAACATTTCTTCAAAATACTGTTATTTTAAACAAAACATATTGAACATCATTAATTTAAGACACTTACCCTGGATTTCAAGCAGAAATAAATGAAAAGTACCAAAAATAAAATCATCTCTGACAAACTGTTACATGCAGCGAAAGAAAAAGGAAAAAGACAAAAAAAACATATCCACATGCATCAAAACTATTAAAGATAAAAATAAAATAAAAATCAGAGTAAGGGATGGAGCAGGAAATTAAACTGTTTAACGTTGTTACTGAATTTCAAGATGTGATATTGGTATTTCTTTTGTGTCACATGATCTACAATTTTCTGATGGATGAGGAGTGGATTTTTGTTTTTTGCTGAAAATGCATTTTCAATTTTTACAATTTTAGTCCACTGCAAGACAATCACCTTTTAATATTTTGTAAAACAAGGATTAAAAAAATAACATCCAAAAAATGAAACGTCAGAAATGCCATGATGGAATACTCATAAAGCTGTACATTTTCGTCAAACAAGTTAGATTAATCTCATTTCCTAAAACTGTAAATATGATTAAAAGCATTAATTAATCAGTTCTTTCACTGATTACATAAACACAAATTAATAGATTGATATTCTAGTGTAGGAGACATGGTGGCACAGTGTTTAGCATTCCTGCCTTGCAGTGCTGGGGCCCTATGTTCAATTCTTGGGCTGCTGTCTTTGTGGAGTTTGTATGTTCTTCCCTGGTTTGTGTGGGTTTCCTCCAGATACTCTTTTTTCCTCCCAAAGTTCCCAAAGACATACTGGTAGGTTAGTTGGCTTCAGGGAAAAATGCCCCAGCTGTGAGTGTGTGGATGTTTGTGTTTGTGTGTGCCCTGTGATGGATTGGCATCATGTACAGTGTATCCTGCCTTGTGCCTGTTGCTTGCTGGGATAGGTTCTGGTTCCTTGTTGGAAAAAGTGGTCAGAAAACAGATGGATAGATTTTCTAGTGTAAAACAGAATGGTGTTAAAATTAAAAAAAAGCAGATGATGTGTGCAAGGCAAATCTAATCAAGATTTCAGTCTTGCTATTTTAAAGCTACCCTTAAAATAGTGTAAATTCAGCTTTACACTCTTGTTGTAATCAATATATTTTTTTGTCATGTGCACAGAAAATGTGCAATACTCTGGTCATACACCTTTAGATAAAGAATTCTAAGGACTATCCCAAAAATGTAAAACATTTAAATAAACATTCCCAAATCACATACACTAGTTGATAAACATCATCTTATTATTCTGTACAATCTTTTGATCTGAGAGAAAAGTCATTTATATAATGTAAAGATATAACAATGTAATTAGACGATATACTGTACGTTAGAAGCCAGAGTAACTGTTAATCTAGAGCAGGATATGAAAAACATTCAGCAATGTATCTGCAACAATAAAAAGCAGAACAGAAGCAATAATACATAAATATTTTTTACAAACTACTTACACTTATGCTATCGTCTTTCTGCACTATTACTGGTACAAGTTACATAAATTATAGAGTAAAACATTCTTACCTCACAAGGAAAATGAAAGTGAAAACACATCCCAATTAAGCTGATTACAAACAATTATCTAACTTTGAAATGAGAAATTTCCCCAGTTCTCCATTTAAGTTGTCTTATATGGTAGATGTACAATACATTTGTGTGATTTTTAAATTTCTCTTTTTAGATAAGAAAGGTTGCTTCCAATTCAAAGCTATTTCAGATTCAGGCCAATGCAAAATGGCTATCATGTAATAAAGATCAATGCCAATAATCCATTCATTAAATATTTCATTTTTCAGCACTTTTCCAAAACATTTAATATTTTTTCAATTTCAGAGATTTCCAGGCCAGGAAATCTTTGTTTTCAAATTCCATTACTCTTTCAATGTTTCAACAACCAATATAAGCCTATAAGTCTTAGCTTAAAACAAATCAGTAACATTGTTCACATGTTTATACAGAATGTACAAATTAAATGCCTCTTAGTTTAAGGGCAGTTTAAAAATCCTATCCTATCTCAACTGTCCCTTTGGTTTGTGTTCTTCACGTTTTAAAATAAGAACTGAAATGTGTTATGCACAAAGCACAGTTTGGAGGACAGTAATTTATGGATGAGTTTGAGTAGGTGTGAGAGAAAGATAACTTTTTTATTTTTTTAATGATAATGAACATAGATCTGTGAACATCAAACAGATGTGAGATGATTTGACAGTCCCTTGGACTACCATTACTGCTAAAGATGGAGCTAACAAGAGTATTAAATCAACCTCATAATCATAATAATAAAAATAATAATTGCACTATGCTGCACCATATAGAGCTACTGTCTGTTTTCTATATATACAGTAATAAAATAAAATGAGAATGTGTATTAGAACATCACTACAGGTGCTAGAATCATTAAATATTTCATAGCAAGCTGTTCTATCTGAATCCTTTAGAGGAATTGATTTCAGATTTAATGCATATTAATAGTCTTCTTTGTCTGTCGGCCTGCAGTCGCTACCCAAGGCAATTTTGTCTATTAAAAAATCCATTACAAATGTCATTCACTGTGACCTTAATTCAGAGCAATATTCTGATGTTTAATTTGTGGGGATCGACAAGACCCAATCCTGTATTATGAATGCAGAGGCATGGCCCCTTTAGTGACCCAATTACAGCTTAATTTAAATACATTTTAAATGCAGTAGCTTTATTGTGTGCTATTCTATTCATGCAAGCATTTTTTTTTCATTAATGCTTTCATGCTTGATGAAAATCAATACAACCCACGTTCTATACTGTTTGGAACTTAAAAAAATAATAATTTGTGGCACATCAAGCAAAAAAAAAATGAGGAGACAGTGAGACTATACCAATTACACCTACATCTTTACACTACCGACAATTACTTTTTGTCTTACCTCTAAGGACTGCTCATGTGTCTTTACCAAAGTCTATTCAAAAGACACTTTCATAAGGCCTCATAAGTACATTATTTTTTTAATTAACTTTTTATTAAATACAGTATGAACCGAACTGGGACAACTGATTTTTAAGATTCAGTTTACAGGTAAGAGTCCTGTGCTGAGTTGAAAATATCGACCTGCTGGCACACTCCTCCACTGACTCACTCTGTCAGAGTTATTCTGAAACACTGCTCTACAGTGACTTATGGGAGAGCGATCTCTGGCTTATACAATAAGACCCTTTTACTGTTTGGAGCTTAGATGTTCCATACACATTTGATCAATGACCAGTCATTTGGCTCAGTCGATCTATTCATTTGCACTGTGGGCTGGTGCAGCTTTGGCGGCTGGGAGATCGCTATAAGATGGTAGATTGAGTCTCATCTGGGGATGAACTGCACATTTAAGCACCCTGCAAGTCACAGGAGTTATGGTTTAGCCAAAAGTCATGACAACTCTGGCCAGCAAATGCTTACTTATCCAGATGGTGCTCTGCTAACTGTATGCATGTCTACTGGCTGACAATGTCTGAGATTTGTTGACCAATTCTTAAGGTCTTCTAAGTTGACAGAGGGAGATGTGTCATCTTGTTTAGATGAATTATGACTCATTCAAATTCAGATTCAATATTAATTTTGATTCTATTACAGGAGAAGCAAAATAATTGTAAAGATTTATTAATATAATCCTTAAATGGAAAGCAAATCACTGCAAGAAACCTTTAATTCTGTGTGTAAAAAATATACTTTATATACAAAAATAATATTTTCCCACCTTTTGGAATAAAGATAATTAATATTTACATTCCCATAATTCACAGCACACTATTTGCACTAAGAAAGGCACCATAACCCTGAATGGTGCTCTTTGTAAAAGCTGAAGAACTGTTGTTTCACGTACTGTGTACATGATATTAATAATCTCTACTTGACAATGCAATTACACAGGAGGGACAACAAAAACTTAATGAACATCGTGACATTGCGATTATGATTAGGTTAACCTGGTTTGTGGTTTTTCTGATAGTTTTAGGACAAAATTGAAGAATCAAGAGAATGATGATTCATAGCACACAGATTACACAAATGCATTAAGAGGAACTGTTGTTACAGTATGTGTCATACATTTTGAAAATTGGTGTAGGGGACAATACAGAAAAGTAATGCTCAGCTCCAAAACTTTATATAAAAACCTGCATTTCAATCAAGCACAAGGGAATAATTAAAAGTGGAATATGACCAACTCAACTGGATCTAATGTTGGAGGGGACAAAAAGAGAATCGTCAGGAATCTATTATAATCTCTGAAAATTAGTTATTCCAATATTCACTAACATTCTATACTTTGACATAGATTAATAAATTCCTATAAGTGACCTGGATAGAAATTAAAAGCAGAAACATTTGATTTTTTTTGCTTAATAAACTGTAAATTGGTATGGTCTGAAGCGTCTCTGAGGGAGGTGAAAACATGATAAAATGTCACGGTTGGATGCGTGCTCATGACCAGGGAGGGAGGCTGAATGCAGGTACGTGGGTCGAGCCGTGCAATGGAGTTCTCTTTACCCTCTGACATAGATGTCAGACATCTTCTCTCCTGTCATGAAAGCATCATCTTGAAGCACTACTTCATCAGTGTTCCAAATAATAACACGCAGCTCATAACTAGACAGCAGTACAACAATGACACAGGGAAAAGGACAAAAAAAACAACACAAAAGGAAAAGAAAGAGTTAATAACACCAAACGCGCACAATACACACAGTGAGGCGCACAGGCGCCTGTACCTACCCCCGCACAAAAATGTCACTAGACTTTTCTCCAGTGAAGTAATCATCGTCCTCCAGAATTACTTCGTCTGTATTCCAAATTATCACCCTGAGCTCATATCTGGTAAGGAGGAAGGGACATCAGGTCAGAGCTGGACAACTCTCTGACAGAATGAGGGAAATTCACAGGGATTTATTTGGAGAAAAGCATATTTCGTGCCACTGATTACAAAAAAGCTCCATGCCTGTTATAAATCTTTATGCTTAAGCAATCAGTGCAAGAAAAACAAAATGCTTTTAAAATGTGGTTATGAATTCTTATTTTAAGACTCACCCCCCCCCCCCCCAGAAATAATTTGTGATTAAGACACTGACAAGGTTAAACAGGATTTTGAATTTTCCCCACAATCCTACTGCTAAAAAAATTAAACAGTTATAAAAGCCCACAATCACTGCTGCCAGAGATAATCATTTGGCAGCTTTAAATTTAGATATCAGGCAGGTGTTAAATTTATGAAAATTTACTGTATTGATCATACCATATTCAAGTACTTAAATTTAAACTAATCTTATGGGGCTGTTCCATAAGTAAAAACACAATATAAAACACTTCCAGAGATGAGTTAATATATATGGCCTGTTAGACATAAAGGACAGATCTCAATTAGTGATCATAAGGGAACAAAAGGAAGGGACAATCAGGTGACACTGGCTTTTTCGCATTTTTCTATAGGAACACCATCTATTTCTTTTGCTGAAATATCTTAATGAAAAGGGAAACTGTAAACATGAATCTGGCTATATGGAATTGATTAACAAAGAGAGATGGAAAGCTGCTAAAGGTGCTGTGTAAATATGCAACTGTCAGAGATCTGGACTTCCTCTTCCATCAACAGGGGGGTCTGTGCCTGGGCAGGCTGTTCCCTGAACCTTTCACCATTCTCTAAGGCTGGCAGAAGGCTGGAAGGTTGAACCTCTGGCAGGTTGAATGCTCAGACTCCAGCCCTGTCCCCACCTTTGAATGTAAATTCAGTCACAAGAACATACTGTGTTGACTTGATCTCAAGGAAAATCATTCAATGGTGTCCTTCCTCTAAGGTCCATTGAAGTCTCCTGTCTGAATATACCTGGGCTCAAGTGCTTCATCTTCATTCAGTCACTATGGGGACAGCTGTTAGTCAGCTAATTCTCTACAGAACCTACTTCTTTGGCTTTCTTGGAGCGATATCAATGGCAGGTCCAGGTGCTGGCATATCCATGGGAAACATATCAACCCACATCTCAATTCGCCCCTACAGGTCCAAAACACATGAAAACATAACAAAGTTTACAATGAGTGGAAGTTCTTAGCCCTTTGTTAGGTAGCTAATTGAGCAGATGCTAATAGAGCAACAACATGGCTAAGTAACTTCCCACTACCGTTTGAATGACTTTCAGGATGTTTTATCTCCATTGCTGATAGCAATGATATTGAGTCTTGACTCTATATAAATTAATGTAAAGATAAAAATAACCCCATCTTTATCAATTGATTCACCCCGGTAATTCTTCAAAACCGTCTGCTCAGTATTATGCTCTTCAGTAGCCTGATTATATATCCGTTGTGGTGGTCTGTTAAATTTGGCAGACACTAACAGCTTGTGTCTAATAACAGGCTATTTATTACTTGTTAAAACTTTCTAATAGCCACCACTGTGAACAGCGAACTGCTGCAGTGAGCAGGACGTGTTTGTACCTGCTCAATGCCGGGCTTGTCAGGGTTGAGGAGGGGCCTGGTCTCCACGTGCTCTGGGATGAGTTTGCAGCCAAGGCGGGGGATCTCCTCCCAGTGATGCAGCACAGTCAAAGCCAGGTGCTCATCTGTCTGCTTCTTCAGTCCTGCAATCATGTGAATAACACCTCTGCCCCATCTCAGTACTGCCAATAATTTGACGCTACCCACCTCCCCACAGTAATGCTATGATCTTACAAATACAAATGACAATTCATAAACTGTGCAAACCGCTGAATATGTTATCAGTGGAGTTGCATCTCCTTTATTAGAAACAATCTGGGTTGTTAAAGTAAAAACATCCATCTAAATAATTATTTTATTCATGAACTATGTTTATTACCTGTTTAAAGCATTGAAAGAACCAATTTACAAGCATTTTGCTCCAGTACAATTTGTTTTCAAAATACAGCCCAAAATAGGGTCTCAGAATAGAGAGATTTGATTCACAAAAACATGATTAAGTGAAATCATATTAATTTTACTTTTTCCCTCACCTATTCTGTCTCCAGCTTGAATAATGAAGTTCACATCTCATGTCTCATGATTTACATTATTATCTTTGTTTGCATGCTTGTGTGACCGCGGATGACTATGGTTCCAGCGCTATGCAATGATCCTAAACGACATTGACGACCTGTGGTCATCTGCTTCTCATTCTAACAATTTAGGGGTGGTATCAAACACAAATAACATACAAGCACTCACTGTCATTTGCACTATGGGAAATAAAATGGAATGTGTAATGGTTAAAATGTGTACAGTGGTCCAACAATATAGTACATTGGGCTTCCTTAATTTATTAAAACTAGATAATTTTCTTCTAATATTTTGCCCCTTCATTGAAAGAGTCAGGCTGGCGTGTAGTGAGGATGCTATTTCAGTTGCTCAGTGTATTGGTGACACATGTCAAATGAGTGACCCAAACAACTTCTTACCGTTTTCATCCTCTATTTCAGTCGGTCCCATGAAAACCCGGTTTGCCACTTTGACTCTTCCTCCGGGCCCAAAGTGCGGGCCGTCCACCTTCCCCTCCTTGCACAGCTTGGTCAGAATCTGAGTAGGTTTCATGGGGTCTCTCCACACGTTGTAGCCATGGCTAATGACACAACAAGACACCTTATCTAACACACTGGAACACAACTGATAAGACTGCCTCCCACAGGTACAAGCACTGGATAAAACAAACTCTGGTCTCAGGGTTTTGATTTTAAACAGACTGTTATATCTGTAATGTCACCATTACTACTATGCTTACCACATGTACTATTAAAGAAATAAAGCTATCCAGTAATATTTTAGAAATAATTATAAATATGATCCTTGTGATTTATTTTGAACAGCTTAAAGAGTTTTGTATTTTCCTATACCTAATCCTTTATCACTATAATTTGCTTACTTGTACATGCTTTCTTGTCACTTTCCTGGTTAATTAAATAACTATTAATTGTAACAATTTACACTATGTTGTTGTGCTTTCTCTAATTTTATTTTTACAAATACTTCTCCTTGCTCTGTCAAGTTTGCAGTTCTCAGCCTGACATCTGCTCTGGGTACTGAGATGAGTATAAGTCTCATGGGAGGAGGCATTACTCACAGTGAGTAGCTCTGAGCAATGCCACAAGTGGCCCTGTGCTTGCTGTAGTATCGGTTCTCCAGGTCAATCTTGGTTTCCCCTATGAGATCATCAGATCCCACTAAATCCCAGTCAAAAACAGCGACGGTCAGCATGGATTCCATTGGGAATGTAGCTTCAATATCAAATGACCTGAGAGAAAATGAGTGAAAGTATGTGAGAGAAGTAAAACTGAAACCACATATACAAGCTTTGTATCATTTATGCCCATACCATTTAGATTTTGATTCACCCTGTCTTGATTATATATACAATAGATCTATACAAGCATTTCCTTTTTGGGGTCCTCATAAACCACACTGAAATGTAGAAGGAAGAAACACAGGTGACACCTGAAGAAGGCTCAACAGCTGAAACAGCACTTTTTCTGCTTTTCAGTGTGGAATGAACCTTAACTTGTGCTTTTGCAGCCAATACACAGTGAAGCAGCTTCCCGCTTGAACATCTTGGTTCCTGCTGGAAGAGGTGTTAGTGGGGCCAGCAGGGGGCGCTCACCCTGCAGTCCATGTGGGTCCTAATGCCCCAGTATAGTGACGGGGACACTATACTGTAAACAGGCGCCGTCCTTCAGATGAGACGTAAAACCGAGGTCCTGACTCTCTGTGGTCATTAAAAATCCCAGGGCGTTTCTCGAAAAGAGTAGGGGTGTAATCCTGGCCAAATTTCCCATTGGCCCTTACCAATCATGGCCTCCTAATAATCCCCCTCTATGAATTGGCTACATTACTCTGCTCTCCTCCCCACTGATAGCTGATGTGTGGTGAGCGTTCTGGTGCACTATGGCTGCCGTCGAATCATCCAGGTGGATGCTGCACATTGGTGGTGGTGGGGGGGAGTCCCCATTACCTGTAAAGCGCTTCGAGTGGAGTGTCCAGAAAAGCGCTATATAAGTGTAAGCAATTATTATTATTATTATCTTCAGTCATTAACCATTTCAGTTTCTGCTTCTGATATTCCTGTAGGTCTTTCTCAGTCTACATTGGGAAATTTGAAGTCCACTATAAAGCCTACTTCTTAGTTTTTTGAGTGCATAAAATTCATCGGAAACTTTGGGCTGAATCAATGGTCCTATGAATCAGATTTAGATATAGTGACAAATTCCATGCCACCACCAGTCTTACTGTAAACCTACTGAAAAACCCTGGGAACACTAAATCAAAACTTTTTATATTGAGTGTTCAATAAAACCTCAGATAAATGCAATTGTGATAGAATACTTATTATAAAATGTTTGATTTTCATATGAAGGAGACTAAAAATGTGAAGAAGATGGCTCTGAAAAATGACTATAAAAAAGATCTGTACAGATGAACAGTTGACCTTTGTTTTCTATGAACAGAGCAAAACTATAAAAAAGAATTTGCCATGCTTATGTTGAAGGAAGCTGAGCTCTGGGATGGTTGTACTATACTTGACTTACTTTCCAAAGACAGGGTTCAGTTGTTTTGAAATGTAGTTCTCTTTGTCTTTGATTTCTGTTTTCCCCAGTTTAATGACAACGTAAGGATCTGCTTTGCCATTGATATCGGCAGGGTGCAGGTCTGTGGCCTGAAAAAAGAAGAATGGATCAGCTGTAAAATATTAAGGCACATACTCATTGACCATCTTTGGTTACCTCTGCCATATACCACAATAAGACATAGCTTTATTATTTCTTAAGTACAGATATGTTGGTACTTATTGTTACCTATGTTTAAGATCCAGTCTCTGGCTCAGTAATATACTGTGCTTTTGTATCTGCAAAAAAATTACCATTACATCAACCTATGAAGCTGCATTTTCTGATCTCTTGCTCTCTTTATGAATTGACTTAGAAAAATGCATCACTTACTGTAGATATGAAGATATGAATGTAATTACTAATTACTAGAACTGTATTTTATGTACCTATCCACTATAAGAACATCTAAATATTCAAAATGTTTGTGCCATTTGGGATATGACAATCAAGTGTGTTTAAGAGCTGATGATACTGAACAATCACTTAAATGATTTGGAATCAAAACCTACCCTGACTACATACACACGAACGAGGACATTGATAGGGTCGTTGTGTGGGATACTCTGGAACATGCCCATATTCGGATCAAAGCCAGCCTCTTTGGTAACGTCCTCAGGGAGGGGCACTTTGTAGACACACAGAGAGCCCTGCACCACAAGACACAGGGCAAAAGACATTGCAGGGTCAAAAGTGGGTAAAATTGGCTGAGAAATATGGAGAATGCAGCCAAACAAAAATAAAATAAACCAAAAAGTAAACTAATGAAGTTAGTAACACAAAAGTAACACAAACCTAATTTATCAGAAACATTGTAATCCTTATGGGATGTAAAATCTTCAAGCTTTTGTCTAATTTTGATCCTTAAGCTTTCAGAGAAACAATTGTATCTTGGTGGTCTAAGTGAATGCTTTTTCCAAAAACTGCTGTCATACTGTTATTTTGTATTGTTTTGGTGTTTATAGCTTTTTTCAAATATATTTAATTTTTATGTGCTTGTTATTTTTATATAATTCAGTTGAAGCATTTGGATTATGCTTTCCAATAGCTTTGAACTATTCTGCTTTCCATTTATTATGCCCTGTTGTAATAACATTTATTTTAAACTAATGTGGAAAAGCCTGTTATTAAATATAAACACACATGTACAAACACAAAGTTCTCAGATGAAGGAACTGCACTTAAAATGTTCTTTTTAAAACCAAGTAGTCTAACAAATCACACCCTATATTGTGTGGTCCTGGATGCAAGTCTTCTTCAAGGTTTACAAAGGCATGTCCTTTCTATATATTAACTTAAGTAATAAGTCCCAAATACTTTTTCTCATACTACTTGATATTATTTCCTTCTTCTAAAATCTTTTGTAAGAGGAAAACAAAAGCTATCTTCCAGACCTCGGTTTCACATTCAGGTAATTCTCATAAAGTCCAGATGGTTATAATGTGAAAAAGAATAAAGTCCTCAGATGAGCACCCACAATTTGAGTGCTAAAACATACCTTACTTTAGATGGTTTATTTTGGCAGTAACTGAGACATTTACAATGCATAAATGGATTATTATTCTCTATTTACTTTTTGTCAACAGGCTGTCTCCTTTGACAGATGCTTTTGAACATGATTAATTTGTGTAATTTTCCATTCTTACAATATGGAATGAAACCCAAATATAATTCTCAGCCCTTACTTTGTATCTCCCAACAATCCTGTCCTCATCAGACATGCTATCATCATCGTCTCCAATTTTCCCTCTGAATAGGTTGAAGGTGTGTAGCCAGTCCTCAAAGTTATCAAACTCATTTTCCAGTTCCTTGTTGTATACCTGGAATGACACGAACGTTTTATTTATTTACAGTGAATTGTTTACTATGTTTAAAAACATGCAAACAATTCAGCGTAGAAAATGCAGAACACATTTGTTAAACACAAGAGAACTTGACTTGTTATACAATATTCTTAATTTTATTGAAGATAATTTGTCAGACTGTCAATGAGATTTTGTAAATTGAAGAGGGCTCAACACATTTAGATTTCTGTAGCTACAAAAATCTACCTTTTAATTTTGGTTTGTCACACTTTACTGCAAGTTGGCATCTTGTTCTAATATATTTCACCCATATACCTGGGACCAAAGTCCAAAGACTGTAAAAATAATAATAATTAATAATTCCTTACACTTATATAGTGCTTTTCTGGACACTCCACTCAAAGCACTTTACAGGTAATAGGGACTCCCCTCCACCACCACCACTAACGTGCAGCACCCACCTGGATAATGCGACGGCATTCATAGTGCACCAGTACACTAACCACTCATCAGCTATCAGTGGGGAGGAGAGCAGAGTAATGTAGCCAATTCATAGAGGGGGATTATTAGGAGGCCATGATTGGTAAAGGCCAATGGGAACATTGGCCAGGACGCTGGGGTAACACCCCTACAGTTTTAAAAAAATGCCCTGGAATTTGTAATGACCACAGACAGTCAGGATCTGGGTTTTATGTCTCATTCGCAAGACAGAACCTTTTTACAGTATAGTGTCCCCATCACTATATTGGGGCATTAGGACCCACATCGACCACAGGGTGAGCACCCCTTCTGGCCCCACTAACGCCTCTTCCAGCAGCAACCTTAGCTCTCCCAAGAGGTCTCCCATCCAGGTCCTGACTGGGCTCACCCTGCTTAGCTTCAGTGGGTTGCTATTTGTGAGTTGCAGAGTAATATGGCTGCTGGCCTTATTAAAAAATACTTTTATTGTTCATGGTTTTCCCTTTACTAATGTTATTTAATGCTCCTTGGTTTCCCCTTTTCCTAGTTTGTTTGTGTGTGGTTTGGCATGACAGTGGAGTACACTAGGCTCCGGCTTTTGGAAATTTGTGAACGGTTCATCGTTCTGTTTAAAGTCTTAATAAATGTATTGAACAGGATTGTGACAGGCCATTAGCTGGTGCCCCGTTATGCAGCCACAGCTGTAGGGAGTGGCTGGTTTGATGAGCAGTGCTGCTGAAAGACCTGTCTGACTATGCTGGCAGCGGCTGTGTGTCTGTCTCTCTTGCAAACTGCCAAGGGAGAAGGAAGACCACCTCTCCTTAACAGTGCATGTCGGTGGAGAATCCTCCCACACAGCCCCCGACTGAGCTGTTGTGTGTGGATTCACCAGTGGGGCAGCAGTGGCAGGGCAGCTGGCCCTAGTTCCCCCGAGGTGCAGGGAAAGAGCATTCCTGTGTGGCTGCAGGACCTGTGTCACTGTCAACTTGTGACTTCGAAACACCTGGAAAATATACGATTGGCAGCAGGCCACACTTTCTACCGGGGCTCTGAGAGAGAGTAAAGTAGTAAAGTAGTACTAAGAAAATCAGTAAAATAGCACCAGTAAAGCAACAGAGGAGCGCTGTGACACTCCTGTGCAGAAGGAATTACTCACGTATAACTCATCGATTTTCTGCTTGTTGCTCTTCTTCTCCATCCCCTCACCAGGATGGTTCTTCTTCTTCTTGTCTTCCTTGGAAGCTTTGACCTTGTCCTTTCCCTTCTCTTTGACCTTTGAGCCTTTCACAGGAGAGTCATCAGGTTTGATCTCTGAACACAGGGCGAGGGGTGGACACAGAGTACTCGACACATGAATTCCACATGAAAGTTGACATTCTGTCCTCTGGCCAGCATACCAGAGTTATCGGCATCCTGTGCTGTGAGGATTACAGCTTCACAGCCATCTCTAAAACCTCTTTATTCAGCTTTCACTTAGACATTTTCTGATAGAATGTATTTTCTTTGCATTTGAAAAGAACTGATCATAATTAGTTTAATTAGTAAAATGAAAGGTTTAGCATATGAGAAACAAGCCAACTACTTTTTAAAGTAAATTGAAAGTTTCATGATTCTTCCAAAAATATATTTTTTTGACCTTTTACTTACTATAACATGCTAAAAACCCAAATGATTTAGATGGGCTAATTTTCCTTATTTTTTCATCCTAAAAACTAGAATTCTTGTCTTTGCATATTTATGCAAATTTACTGTAATAATGACTATCCATACATATCACTAAATGGGATTTTTCCACTTTAATATATTTCAAAACAGGTTTCAAAGTTCTAAATATTCTTAATAACTACTCTGCATCATATGGAAATACAATTACAGTCTTTCTGTCCTAGGTAGGTAAAGCCAATATGAGCCTATTTTCAGCCAACTTTCATGGCAGCAGGTAGCCATGCTGGTGGAGGTGGCAGACAATGTAAGCACAATGAACATTCACAGCAAAAGAGAAATACTGTATATATGTGAAGATGGGAAAGGAAGGGGTACCAATGGCAGCACATGAACACACTCTGTACTAGCTTGAAGTGGATGCAGTTGACATGCAGACTGTAAATCATTACTGTAAATCATATCAGCAATAATAATTTTGCAATTTTGTTTCAAACATCATAAACAGACCCCTTAAACTGTTCATTTCATACTGTAAAGTGGTGTTTTTGCTTGCATTATTCAGATAACCTTCAGATAACACATATAGCCACTGCTGCTATAACTAAATGTTGATCTCAGAGCAGGAGCAATCTTTACCTGACTTTCAGTTCAAATCTTTTAGACACGTTGAATTAATGGCTTTTTTTGGCTGGTGTATAAATAGTTATTGGATAAGCAATTCGTACTGAAGACAGATTTCTCCTCTTCTGAATCAACACTGAGCCTTTTAGTTCTCAGTAGCTATATAGCTATACATGTATGTAATTAGCAAGTGTTATCAGACTATTCACTCATGGGAAGGACTGTGCTCCACACAATGGATTTTATTTTCATGGGGTCTCATTGCTCAGCTGGTGTGAGGTTTGTTGGATGAAGCCAGTCAACTCCAGCGCATTTCACAAGATTCTGATTTTGTGCTTTTATGTAACCCCACTTCAGATAAGCAACACAACATGCCCTGTGATATCACCCACTGGAACATTTTCAGCTTAGCTTAGTTAATAAAAAACTGAACTTCTCTGACATTTATAAAAGATATGATAGAATAAGGAAGCAAACATATACGTACATTATAGGAACAAGTAATAGGTTTATTCCATGCTGAAAAGAGAAGAAGCCTTCTTCGGCCTTCTCCGAAACGTTGTGTTTTCTTTCTTCTCTTTTCAGCATGGAATAAACCTATTACTTGTTCCTTTGCAGCCTACGCAAGCTGACACAGCTACCCAAATTAACTACATGTACATTATATACTTGTTTATTGCAGAAATTACACGACTCTAAAATTGATTTAAGTCTGAGAATAGGAGGGTCTTCTTTACAGAAATGGTTGTGGGATTCTGGCTCCTTTCAAGAAATGACACCCTTGGTACAGTCATAAACTGAAAATCTATACAGGCTACATGGTCTGAATGGCCTTGTCTCGTGTTCTTATTTCTGATCACAAGTCATCCTTCCGGGCCTGGCAGTTCCTCCAACTCTTTTTAGTGATGAATGTGTTATGAGCTTCCATAGACTGAATTTAGTAGATTTAACTAGTTTAGTTGAGAAGACCACAAAATGCCACATCTAATTTCTGAATGAACTCAAATAGTTCTAACAATGTAATGTATAATAATGAAGAAATTTTGCACTTCAAGAGGGTTTAAATGTATCAATATCCCAGGCACTTAGTAGCACACGGTGGGATTTGAGGCTCAGCAAGGCAACAGAGACCCAGATAAAAGGCAAGATTCAGACTAGTGGCACAGAGGATTAAGAGACACACAGCAAAAAATGCATAAAGAAAGGTATAATGCATTTTAATGTATTTCTAGAAAATTAGTTATATTTGTGCAGTTTGCGGTTTACAGTTTACAAACTCATACAGATAACAACAGATAAGGGAATAATTATTTCATTTTTAGGGAGTATTGGTTAAGGCTCCGGACTCAAATAAAATAAAACGTCTCTCTGAATGCTTCAGGAAATGCTGTTTAAGTATGCAATTCATGTAAATTCCTCTTTTATATCATATCCAAGTGCTCTTTTCTTTCACATTATTGGTCCCACATTGAACATTTAATCAAGATGGTGAGCACCAAGCCAAGCAGAAATAATGGAAAATCTTATTGAGTAGTACTAAGACAGAAATTACACTTCATTTTAAGAAGAGAAATTTAAACTAACTGAATATTGACACAAACACAATGACACTCTGTCACTTTTCCTGGGTTGTGTAACAATTCTTTCATTTTACCTGTGCTTTCTGCTGCTATCTCCATGTCTTCCTTTTCCTCAGCTTCTGCAGCTGCTGCCTCCTGTGCCCTTAGTTGCTGGAAAACATACGAATGTGTAATAAGTTCCTGCTTTCATGAATTAGAATCCAGAATTATTACCAATATTGTCCAGCAGTGCCCAACAGCACCATGTTGTAGACTCCTAGCACAGACTTTCAATTTGTGTGAATAAGGAATATTGGTGTTCAATGAACCATAAAACTCACTTCTTTCAGGGTTTCAATGGAGGCAAAATATTTTGACCACCAGTCCAGCATGCTTTCATCGGGTTCTTCCTCCTCAATTTCTTCTCCTTTCTTTTTCTTTTTCTTCTTCTCCTTCTCTTCTTCACTCTAGGATGAAAACCACAAAATGTTGAAGCATTAAAACTTTTTCTGCTGTCCTCAACACATGAACTTACCTAGTGGCAAACAAAACTCTCAGCTTGGCATTATCACAATTAACTATTCATGCAAAATTCTTTGGGTATTTGATGACCTCATACTATGATTAAAAATGAGTTAAGTAGGAAAGATTTCAAAAGCTGTATGTGTACACAGACTTTAAAAAAGTGTAAAGTTAGTAATGTCCCTCCAAACGCAAAGCCATTGGGTGCCTTACACTAATTATCTTATATATTTAGACAGTCCTTGTAAGTTTGGAAGCCATTTGATACTGTCTGGTGTCAACAGAGTAATGAAAACCTCTATTCCTTCAAAAGTTGTCTAAAAAGAATAACAAGTTTAATGATGGCTAGATTGGTACACCAAATGTCAATCAAGCCCAGTCTTAACTGTGAGACTTACCACATCAACTTTAACAACAGCATCAGAAGTCTGAGGGGGGGGTTACACAAAGACAAAACAAAATTAAAGGTGCAATCACTGCTGCCAAATAAAAATAAACACATGCAAACAAGACAACAACCACACAAAAATACTTATACTATATGTACAAACAAACATTTAATGGCAGTTCATACTTGTCTTTTTTGAATGTGATTTACACAAAACAGACAAAAAGGAAATGTCTCTGGATCATAATATACATATGCTATTGATAACTGAAACCTCCATCCTTAGGAATAACTAAGAGGTTTTATGAATCACTTCATTTTCCAGTCTTAAGGTAGTAGAATAGAATCTGTGGTGGAGACATTAAAATGAGCTGTTTTGAGAAACAGACGTTATATTACTAAATACATTCATCAATGAATGAAGGCAACACAATTAGAACATTTTGTTCTAAAGCATAAGGTCTCAGTTGGAATGTCCAATTCCATCCTTACCCCTGTGGTGTAATGGACAGCAGGGATGAGTGAAGAAGGGACTATCAGTGACATGTAGACTCCTCAGCTGTATCTCTCGTCATGCGTACCAAATCTACAGAATTGTAACTAGCTGCTGGGTTAAGGACAGCAAGACATTGCTGAGCCAGTCCCTGTGCAGCTTTTACTTGGCCAGATCAAAGCTAGTCAAGCTCACTTCAACTTCAAACACTTCATGTTTACAAAATAAGCTAAGTGTATAAAGATTAGAGTCTGCCAAAACTGCGATAAAGGCAGCTGTGTTGGTTGAAATACACTGTAAGAGTTTCTTCTGTCACCCATCATGATCACAAAGAGAAGCCCAGGTCACTTACAGCATCCAGCTTGACCACAGTTTCCATCTTCTTGACAGGGGGCTCTGGCTCCATGTTGACTATTATTTCACCTGTGGGGTGAGAGTAGGGGCTCCCATTTGTCAGAGCCATGTAGCCATTCATCAGTTTAGCTGGAGGACAGAAGTACGTGGCCAGGGACAGGCAGAACATGAGAACAGGAGAGTAGGCCAGGAGGAGGAAAAGAATGGAGAGAATGGAGTAAGTAGGAGTAAGACGTCAGAGGAAAAAGAAGTGTTATCTAAATTCTTTATACTATCTGAAAGCAAATGTACACAGCAAAAAAGAAAAACAGCTTGATAGTATATGATGGAACAGTGGAAAAGTCTAATATACAGTATTTGTTTATCTGGCAAAACAGTGTCATTCTTCCCGTGAATCACTGTGTCTATTGTGAAAAATAAACACAGCTGTAGTTGCAAGTAGGGTTCCATGCTTTAAATGTTTATTTTTTATCACAAAATGTTCCTTTCAACTTACCCCCTTCTCAGTAAAACCTAAACAACCAAAATTCTGTTTTACTTGATCAGTTCCTTAAGTCAAAAAACAGGCGATGGCGACATCAATTCATTTTATAATTTTCCCAGATTATCATTATCCAGAGTTTCTCAATTCAGTCCTACGTGTAATTTATTAATGTGTTATTCAGATATAGTTATGTGTTTATTTTCACCAGTATTTCAGTGAGACCTTCCAACAGCCATTGATTTCAACAAAGTTGAGATTTATATAGTATACAACAGTCAAAAGTGCAATTGTAAAGAAATTATAAGTAATATAAAAACATTCTAGGCCCAGAGGGCAATGAATACTTTTCTCAAGATTGGCTCAGTGAAAAAAACATATACCTGCTAATTAATTATCCAGCACTGTTGGTTAAAAAATCAACACCAAAAGTATGGAACCTTAGTTGTGAGTGAATATGGATTAAATATGCAATTCTGGTCTGTTCAAAATTAATTAATTAATCATTTTCTTACTGTAGTTCAGAAAAGCCATAGTGGCAATATCCTAAAGCAGTGTTTCTAGCCCTGGATGTGAAGACCTACTACACATACCTGCTGGTTATCATTCCAGTTGGGTTATTAGATTAACTGAAGCTTTAATTTGAACTTTTCTTTTTTTTGTCCTACTGAAAAAATGAAGATTGAAAGGTATGTGTGAAATTTATTAAAGGTCAATCATGTTTCGGAGCTGAAAAAAATTACATTCCTATTATTAGGTAAAAGGAGATTTCAGGTATGTAGAGTACAGTAACTGAGATCTCATGAAGAAGGAAAACCAGCAGGTGTGGCTGTCCCGAGAAGCACTACTGTAAGTCCTGGCTCAAGACACTGCTGTGTGTGGGGACATGGCCCCAGGCAGCGCCGTTCCAGCCATGTACCTGCTGTGGCCCAGTTGTTGGCATTCTTGTCTGGGGCCCTGTAAATGAATTTGCGGAGGGAAGTGACTGCATGAGATCCCACCAGGGTGTAGCGTCCAAAGGCTCTGCAATCCACAACTCGGATGTTCAGGGGGGGATGGAGCAGCTCGTTTTCTGGTAGATCCTTTGGGCAGATAATTATTGATGAGGAAAACAAGATGTCTGAATTAACAAATGCAAAGCAATTATACAGTTTCTGTCTGGAATTTCAATACTCAGAAGCTATTACAGGGAGTTAGAAGTCATTAGCATCTAATGTTTTTGACATTTTACTTGAAAATGAGGTATCAGGCTTTCTTTGTTGTGTGACAAAGATAGCAAAAGACTTACTAAATTGCCTTTAGTCTGTTGAAAGGAAAACAGTAGGCTTGACATGTCAATAATAGCTATTGTTTTCTGTACAGTATAGAAATGACAGCAAAGAATCTTGTCTAGAATTCAGTGGAAGCAGATTTTTTATAGAAGTAAAGCTGGAAAGTCTCTTTATAGTTAAATCTCTAAAACACTCTGAATACGAATACTAATAAATTTCATTAATTAAAATGAAAATTATACTTGATCTCAGGAACTTTAAAGATACTCACAACTTCAAACCACTTGACCAGAGTGCTGAAATTGGGGTTTTTCTTGTAGTTTTGAATGAGTGCTGACTGGACTCCCTTCCCTGCACACTCAATGTCAACTCGGGGTCTGTCCACCTGGGCCAAGTTCACCCTCTTCAGGTCTCTCAGGCCCCAGAACAACACCTGGTGGCAGAGATAAGTTTTTTGTAAGGCAGCAAGAGGTCTGAGAGGTTGAACTGAGTACTAAGCTATATGATCTCTCTCCAACTGAAATATTAATATCTTAAACCACACTTGCCAAAACTGAGTATTGATAACTGGCAGAGCATAGTGTTCATTGCCACCCACTTCCACAGAGAAGATCATGCTCTGTAAAAGACAAACTTATCTAGTCTGCTCAGCCTGATTATACCAAATCATCTATTATACTAATTATTATAATAATATTAACACTGCATCTGTTGCATAAACATTAGAAGTTACATAGAGTAGGAGCATGGCAATCTAGGTGTGCTAACTAAAGAATATAGCAGTTTTTATAATAAGAATTCTGTTAAATGCTGTGTAAAGTGAAATATTAACAAACTAGATATAAAAGTGTTTCTGATGCTGTTTTATTTAAAAAACAGCACTTTTTGTTAAAAGGCCAACATATGAAGTACCTCATTTGTCTCTGAATACAGAATCAGGAAAATCCAACTAGACACACTCAAGAGACATAAGCTGGTTTGAAAAATCACTGAGAGGAAAAACCACTGAGAAGAAGGCTACTATAATCAATTCTTTGCATGCACATTTGAACACACAGTTTGGGAAAGCACAAAGAAGCAGAAAGCCTTAAAGTAAAATTTGAATTTTGAGTCTGCTGGCAATGAAAGCTACAGAAAGTGAACAGAAATGTGAGAGAGCTGTTCTCTTTATAACAGCCAGAACATGTGACAGGAAGTCATGGCTCACAAGGCACTAGTGAATGATGCTCTTCTCACCTCAATCCTGTATTTGCTCAAGACAGGTCGGATGCCTAAGGGAACAGGCATTATGGGACCTCGATCGGAATCTGTTGGGCCCTCGATGGGAGGCAGGTCGGCTTTCCCAGCTGGGCCAATCTGGGAAAATTATAAAATGAATTATCCACAATGCCCCTGAGAATCTCTCTGTGTCAGTTAATACAGGTACAGAATTCAAGTTCAAGGGAAAACAGAGTCCCATAAATCAATTTTCCATTCAAACTATTGGTGTAATTAAAAATAGTAATAACAGATGATACATATAGAATCTTTCAGTTAGAATAATATGCACTTTCTAGTTAGAAAGATACAGATTCCCTTTGATTTAAACTCACTATGGAAAGCATTCACCTTTTTTGTCTTGGCTGATAAAAATATAGCTATGTCTTAAGCTATTATATGTGGTTTTATTAGTATCAATTACCTTAAATCATGATAGCTCAATAAATAATACTGAAGCTGTCAATTAGATTTCTTGTCAAGGGCATTTTAAAACTGACACACAGTATCTAAATTAATTGCCAAACAATATGCTTTCAATATGTGTTTTTTTCCATGTGGGCCATATCATGTAGAATTCTAAATACTGTTTATACAACTAGAAATGACTATATTGTAACCTACTTATTTAGTGTCTACTTATTTTAGTGTCTTTACATGGGCCTTTGGTATGTCATTCAACTTTGTCAACTGATGATCCAGAATCAAGCTACCACTTCAGCCTTATATCCTAGAGGTGAAGTTCATAGGACATGTGTCAGTACTGTAGAGCTACAATTTTGGAATTTTGGAATTTGCAGTACCTAAAAGGTCTAAACAACTCTTTGTGTGTGACTCACTTACTGGGACTTAAATTAAATAGTCAAAAGTTAATCAAAAGTTTGTTGTTTAAGAAGCTAATAGCTCTTTATTACAATGGGAGTAATGGTAAAACAAAAAAATTAATGTACAATTCTCTATGCCTCTACATATCTTTTGAATTAAATAACATACAGTATACCTGCACAAGCATATACAGTATATACAGTTATATACATTATGTGAAATTACATGCAAATAAAATCTGAAATGTTTCATATGACATATCCAAGTTACTTTTGCATTTCTTGTCATGGGCTAATGTAGGGGATTTCTGAATCATATATATCTTTTATTGGTAAATAAATAACAATCAACATCAGTTTTCCGTCAACCAAGTTATAGATTGATAAAATCCGGAGAAAACTGGCAGCCTTTTTTAACATTCATCCATCTACCCTCAGTCGAGTACTGAACAGGAGCATAACTCAGCCGTCCAAGGGCATAAGGCAGGATACACCCTGGCTGGGATGCCAGTCCATCAAAGGGTATCACAGGCCAAGCGTTGTGAGGCAGCAATGCTAACTTCCACACCACTGTGCCACCCAGAAAATTTAATATTTTCAAATAATTTTATAACTATCATTAACTGTGGAAACACACATCCACACATCTTTTTTTCTACCTTTATATCCAATCTGTATTGCAGGTAGCAGGGTTGCCAGAGCCCATCCTGGTAAGCAACAGGAGTAAGGCAGGATACACCCTGGATGGGACGCCAGTCCACCGCAGGGCACACACAGACACAAACACGCACACACTCACACCAGGGCCAATTTTCCCAGAAGCCAATTAACATACCAGTACTTCTTTGGACTGTGGGAGGACACTGAAGCACCTGTAGGAAACCTACTTGAACATGTGGAGAACATACAAACTCCACGTAGATTGAGTAGAATAGAGGTAGAATTGAGCCCAGGGCCCCAACACTGCAAGGCAGCAATGTTAATTACTGCTCCACTGTGCTGCCCAAAAACCAACTCTTAACCCACAAATCACGTAGGACATAGCATTAACCTGCCAATTACCACAATGAAAAGCAAAGCACATATGAAAATAATTTCATAGAACATATACTTTTCTGCTTCTTTCTGATAATTAAACAGTTGCTTAGTAAAGTCTTACAAATCCCAAGCAAAGGACATTTAATATGCAAATCTTTTTACAGTTTTTATAGTAGCTCTTCGGAAAGACAGATGGATTGCAGATGGATCAGCCTACATAGCCAGATGACAGTTAGAATGACAGGAGAGCAGCAAAGTGAGAAGTGACCAAGAGATGGGTGAGATGTAAAGCACCTTAATCTGAGGCACAGCAAAATCATTGACAGCCAGTAAAGCTCTTCTAATTTCCTCTTCGTCATAAGGAACCTTGGAAGATGATAGGATGAGCAAATGGGGACACAGGAAAACAAGACAGAGAGTCACAGCAGAAGAGAACCTCTGAGGAAAGCAGGCTGATTCAGAGAAACTGGAGACGAGGAGCAGAGAAAGACGAGCCTGTCCTGTTTCTGTCAGCAGCAGAGAACACAACAGTTAAACCAGCATGTAGAGAGGATCATGTATTTAGCTTACAGGATGCATGTAACCATTCTTTCAGGCAATCAATCATTAATAACAAACTATGTAGCTGTTATACGTGATATTCTGAAAGTCACTCATGCTCATGCTCTGAATTTTTAGCCATTAGCTCTACATACTGTACTGCATCACCATAAAATATCAAAATAATAAAGACTATATGTTTATGTTTATTGATTGTAAAAATTCATTTGTACTAGGATCCCTTATGTGAGTTAGACCTGGACTGAAAGAGCATAGAAACTAAAACCTAATGATACCCTTACTATTCTTGATGAAATTGCTAATATTTCTTTAGTTCTCGCATGGGTGACACATATTTAAGCAAACAAGTTTTAAAGTACTTGTCTCTAACTCGTTCTTATGAAGGATTATTTCTCTAACTGTTTGAGCTAAGACATATTTTTTTACAACTCACTGATACTTATATTCCATGGCATTTAAACCAAACAATAACACATCTAAATGGATTTTAGCCACATGTTCTAACACTCACCCCAGCTGTGTGGAAAATATGCATTATATGTAGGACAAAGTAGCCTTAAACTGAATTTTAAATTAAACACAAGTCTTGTTTCTTGCTAATTCTTTGTGCTCTGCTTCATTCTCCTTCTGTCATGAATTAACTTTATACATTTATAAATTTAATTTAAATTCTGAAAAGAATGTAATGGTTATACCATATGGTTATATATATGTAATAATAGTGAATTGTAATGAATAACAAGGTGGATTTGTGAGACATATCCATGTGAGCACACTGTGTTGTGTTTTGCATTGTATTTTAGGAGATATTTAAGCATGTCCAAGATTTAAATAGACAGCAAACGTCTGTCTGTTAGACACTGTTCATCCCTGGTTGTTCAGGTAGTACTTGTTTTCTCTATCAGGCAAACAGAAGGCCTAAGAAGATGTATGCTAATATAAAAAAGAAATCCCCAATGCGCATGCTTGTACAGTTTTGTTACTGTATCTGTACAGGCCTCAGAGTAGGGCACTCTCACGCGTATCCGGCGTTCTCAGTCCAGACCTACGCACCTGCAGGAGCTCGAAGGCTGCGAGCAGGTCCCCTGCAGTGAAGTTTCCCCGGTAAATCTGGTAGTACTCCAGTTGAGGGGGGAAGCGTGGAGGACCGTAGTGCTCGTCGGACATTTTTGTCATTGGCTTGGCAAAAGTCCTACCTATGAATTCAGCTTTGCCCTAAAATAGCAAAGTAAAACAAGTTCACAGTCAAACCACCATTTTCAGCCCAACCAGAAACATACAAGCAAACAAAAAGAAAAAAAGTAAAACGTTGCACTACATGAACAAAAATATGGGAGCATGAAGTAGATACTGTATATATGACATTAGTTTTATTCAGAATTTTTTATGCAGAATTTAATTACAAAAAAAGGACGATGCAATTAACTGCACTAGTCCATTACTATGGTGTCCATAGTGCTGTATTTTTAATCTGAAAATAATTTATACCTTCTATTATGGCTCACTTAGCAGGCCTTTAGGCACATACAGTACAGTATTATGAGCCGTAGGATATGCAATTGGCAAGTGATAATTTGTACACTGTTGTTTTATTTCAAAGATTAGTTGGTAAATAGCTGTAAAACATTTTTAAACACTATTTATAAAAAATAGTAATACAACTGAAAACTGCTGATACAAATTGGGATATTAGTTAAATTTTATCTTAGGAAAGCAAGATACATATATATTTTTTAATGATTAGCAGGAATGTTGTTTTAAATTCCTTATAACATTGGTAAAATAATTGGTGTTATTCCCAACCTTCAGAATTCTTTGTAGTTAACATTATTCTGTAGTAAAAACAGAAAGTTGTGTAGTAAAACAAGGTTATTGTTGAACAATTGTGAAAAATAATATACATAAAAAGGCATGCTTTAAAAAACAATGTCAAAAACAAAAAGATACTGACTACTTTAAAAACACATAGACATTAAGTTGATAACCACTTTACTGCAAGAGCTTTAGGGCAGCTTGAGCACATCAATGGATTCACATTTTTGAGAAATAGAAAAGCATTAAAACCTCCTTAATCTTTTTTTTAATTCTACAACTTTAGGGGTTCTACAAGTTCAAGCCAAGTTCTAAGTACATTCCCTTTTCTAAGTTAACTCATTAACAGACTACACATTTCTGTGCAAAAGACTTCTTAGATACAATTAAGATTTTCAATGCATATTTTATAAGTAATAAGTTATTCCAAGCCTCCATTAGTTTTCTACCATCACAAAAACTTTGACAGCTTAGTGTCTGTGAATAGAAATCACACTTGTCATTTAAACAGTCTTTAATTCACATTTACCATCAAACTCTTGATTGCAGCAACTCAAAGTATACTACTTATGAGCAGCCAAGAAAAAAACATTGAAGTAGCTTACCCATCACATGGATAAGCCATTATCTTTACTTTAAGCAGATTTGTAATTATATCTAATTGTCGTTGTCAGGAGTTCCTTGTCATTACATATTCCTTTCCACATATTCATAAAGCTAAAAGGTTACGTTTTGTCCTACAAAATAGAGATCATATAAAAAGGACTGATACAAAATGACTAATGTATCAGTAGGAAATCTCAAAAACATCAAAGAGCTGAAATGTAATCTTATTTAATCAGCATTATTGCATAACTATTCCATTATTGCACTACATACATAATTACATAATCATAGCCCCCTACATGATACCACAATATCATACACCATCTGTTCATCACAAATGGGCATACACAGTACTTGATTACTTGTTAGAAACTGGGGAAATGTTACCAAAGAAAATAGCCATTTCCTATAGAGTTAACAAGTTTATATTTTTACAATGCTTTCATTTTACTCATCTTTTAAGTTGTATTAATTTCTTTAACTTATATTCTCTATTTAACTACTTGTTACTTTCTATTCAGCTTCTGGTTGTTAGGTTACTTCTTGCCCTAAAGCTGCAGAATTGAACACAAACCAATTGGAGGGTTTGAAAGAAATTGTTTACAAACTGACCCAGTGCTGCTTGGTGTAAACCACATGCTTCTGCCACTCATGCAGTCAAGTGGTTATGGAGAGTCACTGCTCTACTATCTAACACATCAGCAAAACAACAGCAGCAGAAGGGATGCAACAGTGATATGATCTTATGACTTTGTCATGACTGTATCCAGAATCATTCAGTTCGCTTCAAAGTCAATATATTTCACCTCTAGGTATTTGCTAGCGACATTTAAAGGGTTACACTTCTCTGAATGAAGCATTCACCTAACCTAACATTGTCAAAATGAATCATCATTGAGCTTTTACTGGGGAGTCTTGCAAATTATTAGAGCAATAAAGTATTTCTCTTTAACAAGGTATTGGCTGTCTAGTGAGTGTTCATATCAAGCACTAACTTTCTCACAACAGTCATGACGGTCCTGCTCATCAGCTTGGGATACCGACACTCAGTGATACAGCTGCTGTACTCAGTTTAATAGTATCTGTCTGTCAGCTCATTTTAGTGATGCCAGGGACTGTGGTCTGACAAGACAACAGCTACTGTAAATGTCTTTGTAAACATCTGGCTTATTAATCTCTTTCTGTGTTGTTGAGCATGTTCAGGGGAACAAATGCGGTTAAATATATTAAATATACATTTTAAATGTAACAACAGAAATTTATTTATTTTAGTGTTATTGTTTTCATTTGGGAAAAAGTATTAAATTACACTATAACAAATGGCTAAATGATTAATGCATGTTTAAAGGTGAGCTATTTTAAAGTGTCAAGTGTCAATTTCCACTATGACTATAAGGTCACTCAGGTCTAGCCATAAGATGGAAACAAACTCTGAACTATGGCTCTGGGTTTATCTTCTCATTTCATCTGATCTTTCCAGTTTTTCTTGTGTCTGTGACTTTCAAAAAGCCTTCCACAACCTGTGACTTCAATTGATATTTTTTTCATAGGCACATTACTGATACCGTCTGATCCATGTATTGCATGTTCACTTTTAGAATGTACATCTATATAGAAAGACTTCTGAGCACTTTTAGGAAAGGCACCCAAATCCTGAAAATGGAATTATGTGACATATCACATCTGTTGCATGCCTTGAAGCACATGGTCTACTCTATTGAAAGCGCCTTTGAGCGTGACTGCACTACTTCCAGCTTAAAGAGAGTTCACACTCTACTTAGCCCAAGGACATCCAGAATTAGTGTGAATTTAAATAAGAATAAATATGCAATCAGACAATAGAACAAACATTAAAACATTTTCAAGTTTGACTCAGCTCAGCCAAACAACAAAACAATGGCATTAACATCTGATATACAATATATGCTTTAATTAATAGCTAGCAAATCAGAAACACCATGTGTATCATCTGGCACCATAATCCTGGTTACATTTTACACTGTCTGGCTTCACTGCTCACATTCATTTGTTATTTCTGGAGGGCAAATATTCCACAATCCAAGTCACCAAATGAGATAGAATAGGATGGCGATACCTACAGCATCTGCCTTCTAAAAAGGGAATATGACATTTATTCATTCTCTAAAGAAACTCTGTAGCTGAGATTGTTTATAAAAATGCCACAGTTATACCATGAAGCAATCGACTTATTTTTGTTTAACAATTCAGACAATGAACAGTGACTTCTGAACTTCATAATGTCTTATTAAGTAACAGTGTTAAAAAGTGCCAGCTTTCTGACAGGCATGTGAAAGCCCCGATGTTTCGCAGTGTCCCAGGGTTTGGGTGCAGATGGCAACACAACAGAAAACTGCCCAATAGAATACTTCAATTGTCTCTGAAGGCTGACATGACTGCTTCAGTTACCATTTCAGAAAGAAGGACCCTGTAGTCTCAGCTGTATAGATGTGTAAGTCAACTGGAACGAATGGTAGGAAGTGAAGAAAATCCTGTACACTCTTATATACAGTAGCACATATTCAGAGAACTAAAAGCTAATTTAAAACATTTTGAAATTGGTACATAATAAGTGACTGAATATTTCTTTCCGTCACATCATTACGAAAGCGTAAAGCTAAAATACAAGCACAGCTGTGAAGAGTCCCTGAGCCCCCAAACAAAAAACCATAAGAATAAATATTTGATCACATGTATAATACATAAACTTCAAAGTCTGAAGCAGAACAAGAGAAAAATTAGGTTACATTTTTGGTAAGACTACATGAGAGGACTGGGGATCCTTAAAATGTTTTTGAATCTAACTTTGTAATTACAGATCTAACCTTGTAATTAGTTTTTACAATGGAATGTTTTAACCAATCTAACTGACACCAAGCTAACCTTAAGTTTACTTTAAACTTTGGGGCTACACAAACACATTGAAGTGTTCTGTGATGATGGGACCACTTTTGTTTTTTAATTCACAGTTGGTGTCATTTCAGAAGATTTCAATCTCGTGTTTTTTTAACTGCAGTTCAATGCCAGAAAGGGAAATGTGCTCAGCCAAGGTTGACTGGTCATGTTAACGAAGCCTCAAAGCAACAAAATGAAAAGCGAAAAGAAAAATTAAAAGTGATGATCATTTTGCCACTTAAAAAATACAGTTAACCAGTAGAACCACTAGGGGTCACCATGGCACAATAAGGCAAACCAAGCCCTCTTCCTCCCTGCCTGCTGATCCAGGCGAGGACAACAGCAGGGCTTAGGTCTGGACGAGAGATCTCATTGAAAGTATGGTACTGTTGTGACAAATATTTGTTTGAAATTCAATTGAGCATTCCTCCAATACAGTCAAAAACATTCTAAATCTGTTAAACCAATGTTTGTGGAGAGTATATGGTTTATTAATTCTTGAAGAAGACCTTATATGATAATAACTCCTATTTTATTCTATTTTTTCATATGAACCATTGTTCTTTTAATCAAAATACATGTATTCTAAAGTAAACCCATTATATGAAGTACGCACCACAGTGTCCTGGTCATAGATCTCAATGACAATGATGGGAGGATCATCCCTCAATTCGCTGGCCTCACCATACAGCTCTACATTATCAAACACCAGCAGCTGATCCCAGGTAGGACACAAAGTCTCATTCAAGACCTGTTTGAGGAATAAGAACAGTCATGATAATGGGAACTCTGTATCCAAAAAGGCGACAGAAAAACATTCCCTGGGGTATACTTGACGTTCTTCATTACATGTACTTTATTTAGGCACATTTTCACTCCTGGTGTGAACAGGTTAAACCATAGTAGGCACATTCTCTGCATGTGTTACAAAAATGTTTTTGGGTTAAAATTTCAATAGGACATTACATGAAAAGTAAAGTAAAATCATCAAGTAGAATCACTCTGTGCCAACAGAGGTTTATCTGATTCTGTCAGCCATTTAATATGACACAGACCTTCTTGTTCAACATCAGCTTGGTGGTTCTTTAAGAGTTAACAAAGACATGGACACAGGGTTTTCTCCTTACCTCAGTGCACTGACTGTGTGTAGAGAAGAAGACTCTTCCGAAGGGGTCAGACAGGCCACTGCTGTCTGCTGCAAACAGGCTGCGCGCCTGGTACATGTGAACTCTCAGCTGGAACACCTGTTTCACTGTGGGAAAATGTCAACACGGAGATGAAATGACAAGCAGGACTGTCTCTCTCCTGCACACATCCACTCAACTTTTCCCTCTACCTCTTCATTTCAACCTTTTTTTGATTTTCTTTCCTATAGTATATTTATTAAGTCATGCTGTCTTTATGAGCTGAGCTCAGATTAGTTTGCAATCATAATTCCATTGCAATCATAGGTAATGGGCAGCGAGGGAGGGAGTGACACTAGTCAGAAAAGTGTGAGGGGTCGGCGGGGATCTATTCCTTATCAGGCAATTCTCTGTAACAACACCTCACCTCAGGTCACGATACAACACACAGTGCAGAGCATCAACACACTCACTGGTGTAGGTGAGGCTGATGGGAGGGAAGGACTGCAGTCCAGGGCCTTTCACTGTCTTGTTCTCCTCAAATCCATTGGGAAGGCCACTCAGGAAATCCTTCCGCTGTTTGTTGAGACCCAGCCAAAGGTACATCTCCATTTTGGCTTGCACTGTCCAGCCAGCAGGACCAAATCCTTTCTTACCAGGAAGCTGTTAATGGCGGAAAGATAAAGTGAGTAAACTCTAACGAGTACAGCACGGAGGAAAAGAACAATACAATCAGCTGTGCTGCAGAGGCTGAATATAATTGCTCTTTCTGTGCCAGGTACAGAAAATTGCTCTTTCTAGATGCCAGACACAAAGTTTATGAAATGCATGTGGGGAAAACGTAAACAGAAGCCCAAAAACAATACCTTTAAGAAGACAGTTTTGACTTTTCCACAGTCTCTCCCACTCTCTTCATCAACAATAGAGTACAGGATGTCTTTGGAGGGAATCCGTGCATATGCAATACGCTTATTGTTACTCATCATCCAGATGAAGACATCTGGAATGCTGTGTTGAGGCTTAAAAATAAAAAAAAAGTTTATTTTACACACGGTACTCTGTTGTATGAAAACAATAACCTTACTGAGTCATAAACAATAAAAGTGCTCTCTGGAATGACAATTAAATCAACTAAAGCGATTATTTTTATGTTAGATCTTAGCTAAAATAATTAAGTTCTGAACTGAGAAGAGGAAAATGAGAAAGCATAGGCAGGCTCCTTCCACCTGCTGACCCACTACACCTTTGATCATTTGACATGCTATGAGTTGAGCATTGATTAGATTAACCCTTGTTTAGAGAAAAGGCACATTCTTTACTGGAAAACCTGCAGGTCCAGGTTGCTATTTTGCTAGAAGCAAAGAGAACCTGACGAACTCCAACTCTTCCCCAGTTATGCTTGCACTTGGGAATCCTGGTCACTGTCAGATAGTGACAGGACCCAGACTGGAACCTGCTATGTCTGGACCAGAAAGCTCAATTTACATTCAGAGTGATCACCTTTACCAGCTGGCCAAGCAGAAAGCCCAAACACCTACAGTGTGGTGAAAAACTAAGGAACACCTCCTTAAGATTGTATGGTTTAACACATTTTGACCTACTGTATGTGACATTCACCTAGTATTCACGAAGTCCTAAGAGTAGAAAAACAAACTAACCTCACTTTACAAATAATGCAGAAAAACCCACTTTGTCATTATTTCTTTTAAAAAAATCATCCAGCATTCAATATCCTAATGTGAAAAGGTAAGTGCACCCTTAGTTCTACCATCTCATTTAAGAAGGTATGCAGGACCAGGAGCACCAAAACATGTGCAAATGTATAGTAGACCACCTGGAAGTGTTTTTACCTGTATATGAAATCAGAAACATTGTTAGTGTGGTCTTAAGCACTCAGGTTTGTGGTTACACATCATGCTCAGGTAAAACAAAATCTGTCACAGTGTTACAGAAACAAATGTTGCTGCTTATCAGTCGGGGAAGAGTTACAAAGCCATTTCCAAACGATATGAAGTCCATTATTCCGAAGTCAGAAAGATAATCAACAAATGGACAAAACTCAAGACAATTGCCAATCTTCCCAGGAGTGTCTGTCCTATCAAATTCTCTCCATGATCTGACCGTACAACTCTCTTAGAAGTCTCAAAGAACCTAAAGGTTATATCCAGGTATCTAAAGGCCTTTCTCATTGTGGTAACTCATGGAAGGATTGCCAGAAGTCCTCAAATATTACAGAACTGGAGCATGTTTGTAAGGAAGAACAGACCAGAATTCCTCCCAGACAAAGTGAGAGACTCATCAACTTTTACAGGAAATGTTTAATTCAAGTTATTGCTGCTTAAAGGGGTGTCACAACTGACTGAATCGAAGTGCACTTACTTTTTCACACAAAGATATTACAGTAAATACTGGTGTATTTTCTTATCAATAAATAATTACAAAGTAGAGCGTTTGTGTGTCATTTGTTAAATGGGTTTAGTACAGTATATCTCATTTAAGGACCTGCTAAGGACTAGGTGAAGGTCAAATATGCCTAAATAACCTAAACCATAAAATCTTAAAGGGGTGTACTTACTTTTTCATCACTCTATAAGTCTTTTTGCATCTACTGTAGGTATAGGCTGATTCAACTTTACCTCATCTGCTAGGAATCTTAACTTCTGCAGGAAGTTCTGCACCAATTTTAGCTTGTCTTTGACAGTGTTCTTCTTCACTTGGGATCGGATAGTCTTTGCCTGCTGACCCATATTTTCCTACACGTAGGAAGCAAGAGAAGTACAACATATTTAACAGAAAGGATGTTGCTTAAAAGTAACATTATGAGACATATTCATTAAATAATCTGAATACATATACCATTATTTTATTATTGGGAAAATAATAGACAGACATAACAGACATACAGTAACTGCTTACTTAAAAGCAATTTATTATTGCTCGATTTCTAGATAATGTCAAATACAGTAAATAGAATTTTAGACTTTGTCAGATCAATTAAGGTCAAACAGCATTTCAACCTTTTGAAAGAAATTTGAGTGACTTTCAAATTTGTATTCTCCTTTGTTTTCTGGAAATCTTACATCCACCTTTAATGATCTTCCAAGTAATTACTGCAGATTCCAGCTGCATTATTGCACCATGAACAAGGTCAAGCAGATGTGTAATAATGCAATGGAGACTGTTGGAGTGAGAAACACTAACAACAGAGTGGATAAAATCCAGTGCTCCCTTATGCAAAACAAATGTATTGAATACATTTTCATTTTGAATTAATACAACCCAGAAAAAGAATACTCTGTGTTTGGGATCTCAGTTCGCTTGTTTCCTGGACATCAAATTCTCTGACATACCAGCTCCCTCATGCAGGACTTGAGCCTCTCTCTATCCAGTTTTGTTCGCCCAGCCTGGTTCTGGTCTTTGTTTGCGAGTGTCACGAAGCGACTGAAAGACAAAGCCAAGAGCCAGCAATAAACTCTAGAAATAATTCCTGCAAACAGGTACTTAAAAAGAAAAAGAGTGCTCTATTGGTTTATGTATCAGGGGCAACCATAGACCTTACTTTTGGTAAGTCACATGATCTTCCCCAAAGACACTGTGCCATTTACAGACTTCCTGACTGTATTTATAATGTAAGAATGAAATCATGCATAACAAAATACTACAACTAATCAACTGTAATTAACGATGGGCCACACTTCCACAACAAAGATTTATGAAAATGCAAGAACCACTTCGTCTGTGTTCAGTTATTCATGTTCCCCATGACCTGATGTCCTTTCTTTTTTAAACATGCCAGAGTGTTAAAGGTCACTGACTGATAGATTGAAGGGTTTGAGAATCACAGCAGACTCATTAAATTCATGAACAGACTAAAATGTTTTAAAACTGTTCCTTTATGTTTTAGCTACACAGTGTTCACAAGGGGTTGGTTGTAGTCTTTAGGTTGTAGCAGCAATGCTTGTTAATAAGACAGAATTAAGTGTTTCTGTGCTTTCCCAAATGAGGCCTCATCTCTCTGTTCATCTCTGTGGTGCAGCCACAGAGAAACTATTCATGCAGGCTGATTTAAAGATGTTTTCTTTTGATAAGGGACAGCTCCCAAATGGGGATGCACTTAGCTAAGCCTGGCTATCATGATCAATGGTCATTCATTGGTGCATATCTGTCTAGGGAGTGCCAGATGGACATCTGGACTGCATTCCTAAGTGTCAGGAGTAACTCATATCTCACCTTGTTCAACCAATCAGGGACTGGTAGGGCCGAGTAACCTACGCAGGACTCTGATGCCCATGAAACTTTCAGCCAATGAACGAGCTGAAGTTCCTCCAGGTAAAAACAGGCAACACAGAGGGCCTGAGAGACTTTTTCGGACAATTCTAAAGGGAATTCAAAGGAGAATTCCAGGGCAGGACGGCCCAGGAGCAGAAGGCTCCCAAGGGCAGGACATTCTCACGGCGCGCCTCCTGACCATCCTGAGACTCAGCCCGGACAACCACGGAACAGCCAGTGTGTCCGAGTGCCAGAACTTTCCTTTGTTCTAAGAGTCGAGAGCAGAGGTTGCCAGAGAGTAACCAGAGGATCCACCCGAGGTTAGCACCAGCAGCAAGCCTCGTGAACAGGTCGGAACTGTGGACAGCTGAATCAGTATTCAGAACTAGCGCTTCATCAGGAATGAACCGGTCCTCTTCCTGACCTGCTGGGACCCACAGTCATCTTTTCTCCTGTGCACAAACTTTGCTAGTTAAAGCCAACACTAACTAGCCGGTCAGTGAGCATCTGCAGCGCACCGTCGCAAACCGCACAGCACAGCCTGGCACCTAGCCAGACAGTGCGGATTGGACAGCAACAAGCCTGCAACTGCTTCTTTGAGTCCGCAGGAGATCTGAATCCCCAGAGATTGGATGAGTATTCAACTTCAATGCATTACAGCTCGAGAATTCAATTGTTATCCCAACCAGTTGATATCAATTTAATTCCTAAGAGTCATGTACTTGTTTTGAGTATCTAATGTAGAAGTTGTAACCAAGTTCAATTACGAAATGGTCTAAATGAATGATATACTGAACGTATGTCCTCTTGATATATGTAACTCTTTGTAACTGACTGAATATATACCTTTTGTATTCTGATAACCCTCTCGATAAGATCTGTTAGGTTTATATGCATATTCTATGTATTAATAAATGTATCCTCGTGTATTAGTACCTGTGTGTGTGCGTTGTTTGAGTTATATCGCATGGTTGGATTCTAAGGCCATCAAAAGAATCATTTTGTGATTTACTGCTACAATTAATAACTGTCCCAGTAAATGCCCAAACCCTACAGAACTGGTGACTTCAGAGAGCACACTACAAGGTGAATAGGAAGTCAAGGTACTGTATTTCTCTATTCCTCATTATAGTCATATGTCCTGTCATGACTATACATTGAGTAACAGCAGAACACATCAGGACACAGTCCATTGCTGAGCAGCATATAATTTACTGATATTGATGTACCTGTATATGGGAACAATATAACAATATAGAGGAAAATTAAAAGGGTTAAGAAAAGTGTTGTATATGTGAAAAAAAGACACCAGGAAACAAAGTAAAGAAAAGTAAAATCTTTTGTTATTGTAAAGTATAATGTTTTTTTATCAGGGTTGTTTTTTAGCTTACTTGAAAGAATAGGTTTTTGTCAGTAGTCAAGTGCATATTAAGGTGTTTTTCCCCTCAATACAAACTCCCCCTCAGTTTCATAATTATGTTCCGAAAGTGCTTACTGCCCACATGGACTGGGTCACAAATAAGCCCTTGGAAACAAGCAGGCTAGAGTTCTTCAGTTTCTGATCAGTTTTGTAATGCTCGGGTAGAATAAAGGAATTACAAAACCTAAAAGTGGAAGCAGATATTTCATGCATCAGTGTACACTGCAGCCATTTGATAAAAGAAATGAAAGTTTTATTTACATCTGAAAGAGCAGGACTCATTTTAAATTATTCAGGCAGGAAATTTCTAAAAGTGAATATGCATCAAAGTAGTAAGACTTCATTGCCAAAGCCAGTGATTTCAAAGAACACTGCCCCTTGAGCTGTGCCTTCAACCAACTGCCAGTTCTGCAAACATTCCCTTGTCACAAAATCAAGGAAAGCAGCTAATCTGAATATCGAAGACTGAACTCATCCCCTACATAATTTAGTGATTAAGAAATCATAATTTGCTTAATGCCTGTGCCCCACTTTATCTAATAACTAAGTGATCTAGCTCTTTACTGAAAAGATTTACTATTTTGGTGGTATGTTACCATTTTGTACATTAAACACAGACTCTATGTTGCATGGAGGACTGAGCTATTCTTTCACTGTGAAATGACATTTGCACCTATTTCCATAAAAATATGTAACAACATTATTACTGGTGAGACTTCAGAGCATCAGCTTCTATCTTGCACAGAGCTTTCAGAATTTAATTTTCATGGCTCAGTTTTTACAGAACAAGACCAAAGGGATGCATGAGATAGTGAACAAAGGACTCTTCTACAAGGACAGCTTCTACAATTTGGTGTGTAATGCTGAACACACACACACTTTGTCCTATTACTATGAAAGCAACCCTGCATAGGACACATTACAGCCAAAGAAAAATCATGATAATCTCAAATTCCTATCATGAGGGTACTTTATTTATGCTTTGTTCATGCTTGTTTAGAAAGAAATCAGATGAAACGTAGCAAGACAAAAACATCTTATATTTCAAGACGTGTCATAGCCTGGTGCTAAAGTGTTAATGGATAAAAACAACAAAAAAGCTAAACTGTTAAACTTTCGAATTAAGGGTCTGGATATTTTATAGGAAATATTATCTCAACTACTCTCAGCAGCTGTCTGATTTATCTCTGGTGTCTTACCTGCACCCACTGCTTAATTCCTCCAAGACTCCTCGAAGTCGACGCTCTGGATATGTCTTCTCTGTTTTTATAATTTCATGGACGTCATTTAGGCCCTCCTCCTGTGACAACAATGTAAAATCAATGTGTTTGAAAAATGGCATACAATAGAAATTTGAAAGCAATAAGACCACTTTATTTTATTAAATGCTGACCATCACAATTTTTCTTTTTAATTGCCCTTTGTGATACAATAAGGTATATAAAATCAATTTGACAAAACCCTGAGAATTCAGTGTATGGAGTAATACCAACCAATTTATCTGCAATTTTATCCATTATGTTGGCATTGTAGAGTCTTCTTCTTTGGTCTTGCCACCAACTCTTAATATAGATACAAGGCTTCTTCTCAAAATAGGGTAAATGGAAATAATTCCTGAAATCAATACAACAAACAATTAAAGACTCTTTTTAAATAATCAGCAAGTTACAGCTGTATATGAAATGCAGTTAAGCAGAAGCTGTATCAATGATTGCAAGTAATTAATGGTTCCTCATGTTTAAGTACTTCAGTTACCAGGTGTGAGAAATAATGATGCATGTTTGAGGTTCTTTTAATGTAGAAAATTACTTTCGAGACTTTTGCCCACAAAACCCAGTGACTTTTGATGTCTGTTCTTGTTGTCCTAAAAGCACATAGGTGTGGGTTTCATTCTTAAAACGGTGTTACTCCAAAAGTTCAGAAAAGTACACCATTACTGTATTAATGTGAAAAAGTTCTCAGTATAAAATGATTAAAAGCAGCACCTCAATTTTTCAAAGAATCCACAAGATCAGAAGCCATTACAGTTTTTTAGATTGTTTCCTTTTGAGGACCAACGAGAAAAGCCAAAGTTAAACAATGTGTACTGCACTGACCTGTCAGTGACAACAGGCTTCATGGGTGGAGTAGAGGAGACAGATACCAAGTCCCCATCATCCTCTGTCTCGTCCTCACTGGAATTCTGAATAAGCTCTGACTCTTCCTCATCACTCTCGCCACTGTCCTTTTTCTTCTTCCTCATGGTCGGCTTGTTCACACCATCTAACTGGTTTCCATAATTGCCTAATGAATGGCGCATACAACAATAATTTAGTAGGGAAAGCCCCATCACCATTTAATGGGGCCTGTATGCTGCATATAATGTCAAAATGTTACAACTACATTTTCAATCATGTCACTCCATTGCATCTGTTGTCCTAGGTTTGAAGTAAATCTTGGAATCATTCTAGTTTTTCCTTTTCAAGAGTTTGGAGATTTCAATCATATTAAAATTTTTCATTTGCTTGGAAATGCAATGGCGATTTGTATCAATTTCTCTCTGCTATTGACTTTAAAAAAAGATTTATTCTTAAACTAACCTTTCAATCTAGAGAATGATCTAGTTATACGTTTCTTAAAGTAGTCCAATAATACAACTATAATGTGTTACTGTTGTGTTATTACTATAACTGTGCAATACACGTCTGAAGTAGATTAATAGACTCAATGTTTACTCAAGTCCTTACCTATTGTTACTTCAAAGCTAATTGGTTTGTCTCCAATCTTTCTGTCTATCATAGTTGCTTCCAGGAATGCTCCAAACAAGAAAAACTCTTCAATCTTTCCCGTGGCATTCTAAAACAAGATTTATTAAAAAACAAGACAGCTGAAGGAATGCATGTTAGGGTGCAAATGTAAAAATTGGGACTAGAGAACTAGAGAATTCTTTCATAGCTATCATTATATTTTCTGTTTTACTTCGTGCTAACTGCCAAATTATAGCACACTGGTAAAAGTAAAAAAAAAATCATTGTGGATGTCTGTATAATATCAGATAAAATAATTGTAAAAATCAGGAGTGAAGAACAAAAATAAATGAATCAAGATGAAATAAGAAGCAAAAAGTTGTTGCTGGGTTTAATGACCTGAGAGGAAAATGTCTGAAATAATTAAACAAAACAAGACTTCAAAATCCAAAACCCTTCCATGACATCTTATTTTTGTTACTTTTTATAAACACAGGTTTATTGTCCTGGTGATATAATTAACCACAGGATCATAAAGTTCCTACTAATTTTTTTCATCCTGAAATGATAATGATGATAAAAGCCTGGACTGCCTGGAGACAGAACACTTACAGGAAACACCACAGTGCATCTCTCTCTGTGTGGAAGAGTCTGTGTATGCATTATTGACTGAAGTACAACAGAGAGCAGTTTATTGTTGTATTAATAATGCAGGGCTAGTAACTTTCATCATTTATCACCTCTTGTGGTGCATCCTTGCTCAAGCATGTATCTGTTATTAATAGAAATCCTCCATGTTTGATCTATAATTCTTCATGTACAGTCTGCAGTTACAAAAGCAATGGAAAGAAGAATGGAAATAAGAATGGACTTCTAATGCTAGTCTGACAGAGTAGTAAAGACACTCCCCTGATCATTTAATTAAATTGAGGACTTGTGTCTGTATTTTCAGTCTAAAGTATTCTTTGATGTTTCAATATCAACACTGAATGGAAACCTTTTTAAAATAGACTCAGAATACTCACAAGGCAAGATTCTTTGATGTGCACATAGACAGCACTGCTACAGATTCTAAACCCTCCTTAGCAGTTATTTGTTTAATAACTAATTATTATTGGTTTAATAATTAATTATTATTAGGGATTTTGATGGGTTCTCAGAGCGTAATATTGCTGAATATTTCACTAAATATGGAGACCATTATCCTTTGTGTATATTCCTAGGACCAGGCTACATTGATGACTACATTATCTAACAGTTAGGAGTGTGCAGCGATCTCATCTGTACGTCCTTGTTTTGTAAGTGTACTGCCACCTTCACTGTGTAAATTCAGCATCCATTATAAACCTCCTCCTTTCTTCCCTGATCTCTGTGGATGGCTGAACTATTACAGTATGATAACAGCATTGGACTACCAGACATAGCAGTTATAGTGCAATGCTTGTAAAACTCCAGAATATGGTATTAATCAAATATGTTTCTGACAACAAGCTAAAAGAAGATGAAAGAGCTTGTTCTTGGCTTGACACTAAGATGCAGGGAATGCAAAAATGGAGAAATGCATCAACAGGGTTCAGAGAAGGTTTTTAAACTGTATATGATCTTAATTGGAACCCATATCTAAACAAACCTTTAATCCCCTCTTTTAATTGCTTTGTTTTCAGGGAGTTTGCTTTGGATTGCTGAATTTTTCAAAATTCAAAATTGAAATGTCAATATGAATTAAGACTTCAAATGCATCAGGACTCCTTTGAGATGGAATGAATCACTAATCTGTGAAGTGCGATTGACCCTCGAAGTCGGCTCACCTCAGAGATATTCTGGATGCCCTCCATCTGAACCTCCGTGGAGCTCATGATCTCCGTGGAAGTAGTGTCCAGGATCTCCACGGCAATGCCGATGAGCAGGCGCGCCCTGAAGGAGACCCCCTCTCCAAGGCCTTCGTTCAGGTCTTGGTGCTCATCCATCAGAGTGTAGTTTCTTGTGGAGCCATACATGTTCACCCAGGCAGGGCCAAGGGTTGGAAGAAAACCTGTCATGAGAGGTGAGTTAGTGATGCCTCCCTCTCTTGTCTTTATATGGACAGTCACTTAACCCAGCTCATTTTGTGCACATCATTTTATCTTGTTTATCTTGTTGTATATGAGTTCACATAAGTTACAGTATTAGAACTGTCATATTATAGTACGTACATGAATAGTACCTTTTAGTCTACCTAAGTTCTAAAGAAAGGCATTTATTCATTGTGTGCGGTCATACAGTATATGTGTTGATTTTTGAAGTGAATTGTTAATAATACAACACAATACGACAACAAACCATTACAATCAGCTTCACCTTTATCTCCATCATTGGCAATCTTCCGGAGATCAATAAAATGTGTTCCTATGGCTACATCGTTAACTTTGTCCGAATCTCGTATCTGGAGTTTCATCCGCTTACAAAGAGGTGGGAACATTTCTGTGAAAATTATTTGTTCATTCCAGATTGGTTCATAGCTGCTCTTCTGAACTGAAGTCTTTCCCTGTTATGAAAAACGAGTGTTTAATGATGCACACATCCAATAATTACTCAGCTATGCGATTGCAAAAAACATAATATTAGATATCTGGAATATATCTAATTAATTAATAATGCTGAAGGCCTATTCATTTTATTCTGATTATTTCTATCAAAACATTAAGGCAGCAAAACATAATTAACCATTTCCTCTTCATGCTGAATTTGAATAAAAATAAACAGGTTGTCACAGGAGTAACTACAGGAAGTCCCGTGTAATCTTCAATTACAACTGTTACATTTTACAAAACTAATTACATTTAAATCAGGTGGGAATGAACATTGAATGAATCATTTACATTTCAATTACATTTCTATGTACAGTATATGATTAGTATTCTTTTAAGCGCATAAAGCAGGTGTTCTTTGCATATTATCATAGTTAAAAAAGATGCAGTAATCCAGCAGTCTTACTTTTTGCCCTGCAAAGAGCACTTGAACATATGGGTCCACCAAGTCTTTGTTTTCTCCTATGAAAGCTTTCTTCACATTGGCCATTATACTAGTGTTCATCTTTGGAAGCCCCTCAGCTCTGTAGATCTTGACATAAAAGCGGGCCCACTGCCGTTCAGAAGGAACGCCCTCAGGCAACAAGAGGTTCCTGCGTCGAGAAAAAACATTTTCAGAAGTAAAATGAGCTTGAAGTACCAAGGATCTCAACATAGTGATTTAAAGAAAATATTGTTGAGAACAGGGATAAAATGTAATATGATTTTATATAATTATTTCCTTTAAATTAATTTACTTTAATACTTTATCACATGTGCAATGGACACACATGCATCTTTAGAGCCAAAAAAGAGAAACAGAGTTTTACAAAACTGGGAGATTTCTTAAAACTTTTGGATGTTTGAACACTTCTGAAAATAATGACCACAGAATGTAAAATGAAAAACATTAAGCTACAGGAAGCCCTTAATCACATACAGGAGGTGTTCAATATTTTGATCTAAGCTGCCTGCACTGTGAAATTTATGTTTCAGGTTACTCACAGTGCTGTTTTTTAAATATACTGTATCCCTGCAAATATGAAAGAGCATTCATGTAAAAAAACAAAAAAAAAACATTCATGTATTGAACACAATTGCATTATGTGCTCTATTATATTTTATGCTGAAGGATATTTTAACTAAAATACAAATTTTACAGACGTGTACAGTAAATTATTGAGACTTTTACCCTTCTATATCATCCTCATCGGTTTCATTGGCCTTGTGTGGAGTTTTAATGTTGTCTCCTTTGCCAACCACAGCAATATCACACTTCAGATAACCTTTTACCCCTGCAGTGATGTCATCAGGATCAGAAAGGATGGCCCACTTGTGGTAGAATTGATGTTCTGTTGAAGGTATTCATCACACAAAAAAGGGCTTGTTAAACCACTTGCAAGAACAGAGATATTAAAATGATAGCTATTAGGATTTAAATATTTCTTACCAGGCTGTGAATACACTGTGCCCACATCCAATTTAAACATTCCAACCAAAGTGCCACTACGCAACAGGTTTTTGGAATGTATTACCTTAAGAAAAATGAGAATTTTAAAAAGAAATAAAGGTATTTAGCTTTTTTCTGGATTGATTTTTAATAAACAGGAGTCAGGTTTGCAAAGTATTTTCAAATACTTGAAATACAAATATAAGATTGTACTTACTGAAAGCTTTAAAATCTTGTCAAACATTACATCAGGAGGCACGTGGAAGTCAAAAACAAAATACTGGAAAAGAAATAAAGTTTTAATTACTTGAAATGACTTCCATCACATTGTATCAGTTTAACTAGGTGAAAAAGAATACATGTATTTGCATGTCAATGATATTTTACTGAGAAATAGCATAAAGATATAAAAAGAACAGGCAAACAGCTATCCTTACTGTACTAGTTTTGCCACCAGAAAATCATTTTAAATAAGAGAGCTACAGTATGTAGTTGATAAATGTGTATAAATGACAAGATTTTATTCATGACAATCACCTTAAAATAAAATATGATCAGCTGATTCAACCTGAAATATCAGTTAGTTTTTTATCCAGTGATTTATCCAAACCAGATAAATCACTGTTCTATTAGTCTTTGACATGAGATACTTGCAGAACACCAGATTAATTTCATATATCTGAATCAATAATCAATGAATAAGCAATTAAATAGTTTTAATAACTGTATTTAATCTACAGTATTAAAACACTGAAACAAAACAGACCTATCTTTGGTATCATCCCACTGCAACTCATTACGCAAATAAAACAACTATCTCTTTAGTCAGATATTGGTCCTGAGCTGATGTACAGTATCATTACTAGACTTGGTATTTGCAGCAGCTGGATCAGAAACCTTTCAGCTCTTTTCAGGGCACAGAAATATTCAGTGATTTACTTTTCAAAATTTCAAAATGATCTTGAATGATCTTGTTCTCTCTTTTGTGCAACATCCTCTGAAAAGGGTTGTCAGAGGTATTCTGACATACAGTAGTGTCATGTCATAATAATAATAGTATACAAAACATCTGCTTCCCCCTTTTTGTTTTACTGTATGTTTTCCATAGATATTGTGAGGATAGGGGCCAGCAAAATGGCAGTTCAGGCCTAAACTATATTTCCCAGGCTGCTGTGGGGAATGTCCTGCCATCCTCAGTTTCCTGACCAGTTGCTTTAAAGGCAAGTGATGCTTTAAAAACCAGGAAGCTGGGGCTTCCTGGAGAGAGTATCCTGTGGGGAAAGACATAGGAGAAGACAGAAACAATAGGAAGAGAAGCAGGAAAGAGATCTGCAAAGAATCCTACAGTTTGTGGGAAATTTATTGAACTGGAAAGTCTGTTTGACATGACTTCCTCAGTTTATGGTAAGTTTGTTTTTGAAAAGCTGTTAAGTAGCTTAGATGCCTGGCTGTAATTAGTGAGGGAACCTCAAGAAACCCAAAAGCTCAAAGAGCAGCTAGTTTTTTTTATTTGCTTTGTGTTGCCTGCACTGTACATTAACAAAGAGCACTGTTTCTACTTTACAGAAGCATTTGTGTCTGTTTTCCTGAGACTTGCTTATAAAAACCGATTGGTACAAGGCCCAGTCCTTGGGGAGGCCTCAATATATTTATTATTGAAGCCCTGAGCCTATTACAGGTAAAGGGGTGCACATATCCTACGCTGAGCTGAATACTTGACCTGTTGTTCTTTCATCACAGTGCATTACACAGCAATAACAGGTTACCTCGTTGTAGTATGGGCAGTTTGTTGATTCTTTCATCGATGTGTACTTCTTCTCCTCTCCAATCTCCACACAAACAACAGGGTCCATGTTCAATCCCACCAGCTGTCTTGCTTCAATAATAGTAATACTGACCTGGAGAGAAATTTATTGAAAACTGGTCAAACCTATAATAATACATGAGAAGTGTTTTAAATCAAGTTAAAGAAAGTTAAAGGAGACTGTCAATAGTGGACAGCAACACCTACAGTATGTAGGAAACAGGGTGTATTCTAGAGGTAGACTGGGAACTATCAAGGCAACTAGCTACATAATCATATTTGCATTGCTGCCAATGATGCTAAATGTCTAAGCAATTACTATGAGGCAGAAACTGCGGAAGGTATAGTCAACACATCTGTGACAAGAGTAGGCACAACATTCTTGAGAAAAACAAAATAAGAGGAGGAAGAATTACCATTGTTGTGCCAACAGGAAGGCTGCTTATAGCATGTTATCTGACACTGACTTAATGCCATCATTTATTGGAAGGTCCCAGCAAGTGTTTTTCTACTTACTTGGTAATCCATTGGTCTTCCTGCGCTTGGCTCCATTTTAATATCTGGTTTTGATCTGAAAGTTGGAAAAAAATAATTTTATATCAATCAATTAAAAAAGAAAATTTGTTGTGCTTCATATCAGTCATGATATGAATGAAATTTTAATTATAATAAGAGATATGTTTGATATGCTCTAATTGTGTGTTTGATATGTTCTAATTGTGTGACTTTTGCATTAAAGAGGCGCATTACATGTAGCACACCAGCAAATATCAGTAAATGCATCAAAATGTGACTATACAAACAGATTTAGTCTATTTAGAGTTGATTTAAAAATATGCCCAGAGTAGAAAACTGAACTCAAGTAGCCCATGAGTAAGAACTCGACGACCGCAAACTCCAATGAAGTACAGTATAACTGCATTTCAGGTTTGTGAAGGCATTCACCTCTTGTTGGAGACATTGGTGGTGACAGCAGTGACAGAAGCCAGTGAAATTGTGTCTGGATCCAGACCTCCTCCCAGACGCATAGCTTTCCTGTCCAAGTCCTCTGTTTCAAGAACTGCTGGCTCATCTAAAAGACAGGAAAGTTAATTTAGGAGGGGTTTCTATTTCTGCAGTTTCTATTGTCAGTAAAAACCTATATGTTTCCATACACTTTTCAATAGTGTTTAATATTCCATGATTATTTGTAACTAAGTACCTTTTCCTTCAGGCAGTTCTTTACTAGGCACTTAAACCGCCCTGCCATGTTGTTGAATCCAATACCCTGGATTAACTACTAACAAACAGACTACATATGCTGAATAGCCTCCAAGCAGAAGATGACTCATTCAAAACCTGTTTTATTTAGAACTATGGATTCTCACCTGAAAATAATGGATTGCACAAGGGAGACTTAGGAGGTGGCTTGGGTCAGGTTAAGACATATTCTAAAATTGTTATATGGTCTTTAGAGGTTGCAACATGTCACAAAATTGACTCATCTCTAAGACAGAGGGACTTTATTAAATGCAGGCTTTACAAGTTTTTCAGCAATAACAGCAGAGTTAACATTCCAGTATCATGGTATAATTTATTCACTAATGAGGATAGAGCCTTGGTTTAATAGGTGAAAGTGGGGAGCTGCATCAGTGTGCACTGGCTACAAAGGAACAAGTAAAGGTTAATTCCACTCAAAAATTGAAAGGAGAAACACAACATTTCAGCTCTTGGTGTCAATGATATGGTTTAACATGGCAGTCAAAAGACCACCTTTCACAGAACAATGTGCCACTTCAGCAGACTGGACTTGGGGACCAGGAAAGAAAACTTTCCCATCCCAAGGCTATTGAGATGCAGCTTTGCCAAGTTCTAAAACTTGATGAGATTTAAGGTGAGGTAGTTTATTTACATGTTCATTTTTCTGAACCCTTTCTTTTTAAAGGAGTGAATTACAGATGTCATATGATCATTTAACTCACATCTGAACTGCTGAAACAGGGGTGTTTTGATCTGGAGTTTCTGATGCAGTGGAACTGGCAGGTGTGAACATAATCAAGAAAACAGAGCACGATAATGTGTCAATTTTGGTAAAGTGTGGTGACTTGCGATCTTACAGTTGATAGAATATCAAACATTCTTGCACTGTGAACAACTGACTGTGAAGTGTTATCATGATAAGAAGTGCATTTTCTCCTTTTTCTTGATTTTCACCAGGCTTGACAAACAACTGGTTAGTTCAACTATGCAGAACCAACTCTTTCACCAATGAGTTGATTATGTAAAATCATTTTCAAAGATATGCTGCCTTAATGACTACAGACCAACTGCTCTAATGTCAGTGACTATGAAAGTCTTTGAGTGGGGAGTGTTGAAGCACCTCAAGATGGGCACATCTTCCTCTTGGATCCTCACCAGTTTGTGAACAGGGCCAACAGTTCTGTTTAGGATGCTGTTAAACTGGCTCTCCGCTGTACACTCCAGAATTCGGACGAGCCAAATCCCTATTCTTGTATCCTTTTTTGGACAATTTTGCTATGTGTTGTTGAATTCTGGATGTTTGCTACTTGTCGCAAAAACTGTCAAGTGAATAACAAGAAACCTTTCCTTCTGACTTTTGGTACAAGCACTGCCCAAGACTGTGTCCTATCTCTGGGGTTTTTTCACTTTTTATGAACAACTTCACATCTCAGGTAGACTCAGTTGATATTTTTAAATATGCAGATGACACTACTATTGGCCTTATCTCTAATAATGATGAGGCTCCATAATGACAGGTGATTGACTGGGGAACAACTGGGTGTTTTAATGTAGCAAAAACAAGGGAAATCATTATTGATTTTAGACTTGTCCAGAACATAAAACTCAGCATCACAATTAATGACCATCCTATAGTAACCAAAAATTCCTTCAAATTCTGGGGAACATACATTAGAGACAATCTTAAATCAAGGATCATACAGTTGAGAAGGTGCATCAGAGGATGTGTTTTCTTAGGCAAGTTAAAACACACAGAATGAACCAGCAGCTTCTTCAATCATAATTCAAAGCATTTTAAAAGCTTTCATCACTGTTTGGTATGGGAATTTGGACGGCCATATGAAAGGAAAACTGGAAAGGATCGTGTCCGAAGCCTCAAAAATAAGTCTGTGAACTCTTATTCATTTCAATCCTTTACATAAGCCTTCACAACCTTAGCTTCTTTCCCTATGAACTTTGAACTCTCCCCCTTCATCTTCTGTATTTAGCCTCCCGTGAGCATCTCTTTTACAATTCTGTTTGCCAAATGTAAAGATGGTATCTATACATGTGATTGTGATTCTGCTTTTCTTGACTTTTCATTTCAACTTGCATTCATTTTTTAATTATTGTATGTGTTGTATGACTGCCTCATCAGTGTTCCTTTGCTGCACTGAAAGCAAATTCCAACCACAATTGTTGTGTGGCAAAAAAGTTTGATCGAACCTTCTTCTAATTATAGTCTCTCGAGTGCATCATGGTCAGTCATGAATGATCAATTAATCAAAATAATAGTATGCAAAGGAACAGGTGAACGTTTACTGCACGCTGAAAGGAAAAGAAAAGAGACACAATGTGACTCCACAGCTGAAATGTTGTGTCTCTTTTCTTTTCCATTCAGCATGGAATAAAACTTCACCTGTTTCTTTACAGCCAACATGTACAGTACTTCTTCAAAGTAATAGTATACATACTTTTTCGAAAACATATATAAAAAGGGTTCTGAGTTTCTTTAGATGCTTATTATATATATTTTTACCATTAGAGTGAGTGCACCGTTCTTCTTATTTGCTTTTTTTGTGATGATTCCATTTTTGTTCATATTATACACTCATCCATTGGCCTCAATAAGAAACCACCAAAGACAAATTCCCTGCCACACCAAAACCAAGTGGTTTAATAGTTTACATGTGCAACTTTGAGAACAGAAATGTTCTTGAAAAAGGATAAATACTTTTAGAGTTTCCAGTAACTGGTGGATTTTCCCTGCTGCAATGCTATTGCAATTGACGAGTAGTATAACCTGGTATTGATAAAATGGATGATCATAGATGGTATGACCTAATAGAGAGAGATAATTCTTACTGTTCCCGAAATTATGTAAAGGAAATAGAATAAAAGGATGTTAGCATCCCAAACCTTATTCTGGGTTCTCAGACTTGCCTCAATGGAAGCATGGAAGAGTTTGCCAAGACAATTACCTCCTTTCTTATGGTCTTCCTTTGAGGTGCGTGTCTTCCCGAGCTTCATGGCTGCAAACACTCCTCTCTCTGCTCTGTGTGAAATAAAACCCAGGAGCACGGTGAGGATTTGGATCCTTAAATTTCTGATGCAAGGTTTCCATCAGGATGAAGAAATTACTGTGTAGAGCAGAACGTTTGTCTCCAGGCTTGGAATATCTTTTCAGCCACAGGAAAGTGGAGCTGCTCAAATTTTAGAGGTATGTGTGAAATGGGTATACATTTTAAAATAATGTTTTAAACATCGAGAACCCATCTACAAGTCAAATATAAAACAAACATGACTTACATTTAAAAATATGAATTAAGAGACATTAAACAAGCAATTACACATTTTCATTTTATGTTGATGTATATGACTGAAAGTCTTTACATTATAATTTGCATAAGACATGATTTGTTCACTTGCTGCCTTTACTAATTTAATGACTAAATTATAATAGTTTGAAGTTATTTTTAAACTATTTTCGTCAATTTAATTTTTTTTAACTTTAAGTAGAATAAAGCAAGTACAAATGAAAAAATACCCCTCCCACAAATCCCCCCACCCCCCCCCAATCCATGGTATATCCCCCATTGGAGTTTCCCACCAAGATATAGATGGATTTTCCAGATTATACATTTCACCCCATCACCAATTAAAATAAACCTTTATGTTAACAAAAATCTAGTATTCTGTTAAATTAAGAGCAAAAATCATCTTGGTAGTACAATTGAGCATAGTGAAATTGTTCATAAAAGAAATCTGTCTCAACTAGAAGAAATCCAACAATCAGACTCAAATATGTACAGCTATTGACTGGTGATCACTGCCCAGCTTACAAATAATGCATCTTAATATTTAAAGATAACCATGAATTGAATACTTTATTTTCCTGTAAATCTATTAATAGATTAATCTATGTAATCTGTGGAATCTTTAAGCATAATTGTTTTAATATTTTCAATTTTCAAATTTAGACTAGGATGATATTAAAAAGTTCCATTGAACAGAATAAGAGTACCTCCAGCAAGATATAGAATATGATGTCTTCCAGTATATGCATTAATTTAACTCCGGAGTGTTTGCACTGATTATGCAGCAGCTCAGTTTATTAAAATTAAAATGCTCAAACACTACCTGACTGATATTTGGTATTTCAGTAAGAATATTTCCTGTTCTTTAAAAAAAAAGATTAACATTTACATTCTTTTATGCTACTTTATTTTTAGACGCAGATACACAAATATTAAATAAGGTGACAATAAGGCAGCAGACATTCCAGGCAGCACTGTAAATGGCTGTGTGTAGATCAGGTACAAGTGTTTCTAAAAAGTCTGACAAAACTTCCTTTAAGAAGAAAATGCACCTCATCTCAAATTATTTCTTAATTGGAGCTCCTGATCTCACATTAACATCATCAAACAATATAATGTATTGCCTCATGCTTTTCCTTTTCACACAATTCATAATCAAATGCATTAAATTAACCAAATCATGCAGAAATATCTATTAAATTAAAACTGTAAACTGATTTCACAGCAATTGTCATTCTAAAATAAAAAAGAACAATTTAACAAAAAGCAACAGTTGCAAGCTTTTTCCAAAATTTACATTCAATGTTCATAGCTTTAACTGGACACTACTGATCCACTGCAGAGTTTGACTGTATACAACAAAGCATCAACCAATGAACAAGCTACATACCATGTAAAAAACAACACGTTTCCTTTTCCCGGACTCAGTTCTGATAGGTCCCAGTTATAAAAAAAACAACTGGAACTGGTTCTGAAAAAGTTACTCCTACATTCCTTATTTTGAGTTTATATCACAGAAACAGAAAGTCCACAAAAGTAAAGTTGCAAAAAAGAATCGGTTTGGTCTGAGACTGCAATTGGTCTGGCGAGATCTGATATGCTTATGAATACTGCATGAAGCAATACGAACCTGAGACAACCGTCACCATAACTAGATCCTAGTGATACTGTTGTTCTTTGAAATGCCACAAAGGGTAGAACAAGCCAAGTCTACTGAAAAACCGCCTAATTATTTTGTTGGGTAATTTCATTAAGACTCTACAAAATAAATAAATGGATAAACGGATGAATATTGAAATTGCTTTGTTTGTTTACACTGTTTGATAAAGACATTAAATGTATTCTTTCAAAGGACAGTTTTTACATCTTTTCAAAGCCTTCCTACTTTTCATATTCTAAACAAAATATGTTTTGAACATTAACTAGCACCTTCCAAGCCAGTTTGTTAGTTACACAGAGCAAAATGAATATTCTGTACAGTAATCATAATTTTCCATTTTCATTATAGTCATTCTTAGCGAGCACAGTCATTGATGGTGTACGGTAGATAAAGCAGGTCATCCCTTACAAGGGAACAGATAAAGGTTAATTCCAAAACCTGAAAAAGTCTAAGAATAACATGCAGCCTAAAATGAAATCTGAAGGTTTTATACTGTTTTACAGATGTTTCTAAAACTGAAATTTTAAGAAAACCATCATACATAAATATCAACTTCACAACATGTTTCATAGTTGTGCACACTTTTAATCTTTTTTTTAATTCACACTTCTCTCCATCTAAGCCATCTTATGCATTCAAAAGGAATTTTTGACGGAACAATTTTTTAATCTAGCAGGCCACAGTTTGGAAGGTAGTCTGCTTATTATTTTATAATCTCTTCATACATCCATGCATTTTCATAAAAGTATAAATTATGCCTAATTTCTCTTAAATAGTATGCAGAATGGATAATCCTTAAGAATACTGTTGTTTTATTCCAAAATTATGATCTAAAGAAAGATATTTATTAGTAGTAAATTTACATCAGCTACTGTGGCATTAGTATAGTAACCGTTTTATATCAGTTGTAAGATAAACATGTTAGCTTTTAAAAAATAAAAGACTTGATGTACAGTAAAAGTCTTTATTTACATTTTGTGAAACATTTTTTTCTGCTATAAATCTAAGAGATCCAGAGAGACCTAGATCATAGCTTTAAATGTGTGTTTCCAGGAAAATTGACTCATTTGTAAGAAAATTACAGATAGAGCAGTTTCCACCTTGCCACCCCCGTGTAATCCAAATCATTCAGCTAACTCAGTACAGCCCATTCCTGGTTGATACCTACTTGTCTTTGCTGTCTTTACTTCCTTTGCTGTCTTTGCCTTCCTTCCCATTCTTGTCCTTCCCTTTGCTTGCAGGGCCGAAGTGAACAGCGGACATTTAGAACAATTAATGTTTCAATAATTCATCTGATAAAACATAATTCAGTGAAGCAGCACATACGAGGGTGAAACATATTAGAGTTTCTCTGAGGGTGCTTTGAAACCACGACAACACCAGCAAAACTGAAAAGATACAGGATTCAGTTTCAGCAGCTGCTTTTTGAAAGGATGTATATGCTTAGTGAGGTACTGTATTTAGGCTACCTTATGACAGAAAACTAATGCCTTAAACAATCCTCACTGTCCCTTCTTTTCAAGGCCTTGTCTTCTGTGGAAGAACTTCATGTGAGCATTAGCAAGGCCCACCCTTACTGAGCACATCTTTGTCTTCCTAAAAGTGTTTTTATTTTTTATACTGTCTCTCCACGTTTAGTACACTCCATTCTTTGTATTTTGACTAGCCCAAAATGTTCACAAAAAAAGCACTGATCTTATTTTTGTTATATTATTTCTAAAGAAACATACTATACTGTAATGGGTAATACGATACATTTTTTTTCAAGGAATATCACAAAGAGATTTAAAGTCTAAATTACTGTGAGACATCATGCCAATAGGATCAGTGTGAATTTCCTTCAGTGTTTGCCAAGTGTTAATAAAAACTGAAGTTAACGTGAAATTATAAGAGTTTTGTACATATCAAGTTTGTGTAAGTACTGTTCAACATTTCTAACATATACTTAATTTTAAAATTATACTTTGTATAAACTTTTATTTAAGTTTTAAATATTATTGAGTTACTACCAACAGCAAAAAAGAGAAAATAGTCCTGGTGTTTCAAAACAGAATCTTCTGTGATGTTATCATATAGACTGCTGACTTGAAAACAAATAACAGCTAAATTAAGATGTACCTGAAAGAAATAATGCTATGTCTTTTTTCCTTCTTATCCTTTGGTCTGAAATTACAAAAATCAATTGAATGAAATGGCAGAATCATTATTAAGGGGACGACATGTCTATTATCATCAGCCTACAATCAAGCTTTGCTTCACAAACTGAAACCACTCGAACATCCAAAACAAACAAACAAAGGGACATATTATCCCACAAACCACTTATACCAATTGCAGTCTAACTCAGCCCTGCCTTTGAATTTATCTCACACTCAAAAACAAGCAAACAAACAACAGAGCAAAGAGAGAAACAGCAGAGCACAGCAACCAAAACAAAGAAAAATCACTTCAAATTCACACAACACTGATTACATTTTTAGCTAACGTGGCCTAAAAATTTATAATCACATGCAAAAGCATCAGAATTCTTTGTTGCTATTCTATGATTCATCAATGCTAATAAATACGGCTAAAATGTGTTTATATGTGATCAAAAAGGAATCCAAAAAATTACATTTCAATCAGTTAAAATTAATTTTAATAAAATATTAAAATTAATACAGTAATATAATATAATTCATTTATTGTATTAATTTATGTGTGACATATACAGTACTTCGTCTATTGCACAGGTAACAAAGTAAATACTTTCTGATAACATGATAAATTCAGAGAGTATTCATTCTGAATTTGAAGCACATTGATCATTTTTAGTGATCAATATCATTCACTACCAGAATGTATACAGAAGCCATTGGAAGGGCCTGAGGCTGATTTGATAAGAATTAGGAATTATTTTGCCATTATTTTGGAGTGTAACCTTTATTGTAATTTCTGTTGTTCATGTGACAGCACCACCAGAAATATTCAGACTAGACTATTCATGAAAACCCCTGGTCTATTTCTGTGTAGGTGCAGTTTCTAAATGCACTTACAGTACTCTAGCTAGCTGTGATCAATAGCAGATGGATGTGGACTGATGTCCTCAGAGGATTTTATTGCTAGTTAGTTTTATAGTCGGTAAGTTTAAATGTTAGATTCAGGAAGAAGAGAAGAAATATCAGCTTTTATATCAGCAGTCATGCATTTACTCATTGTGAGTGTTTCATATAATCTTATCTACAGTACATGAAGCACTATGGCACTCAGGTTTCAAACACCACAGCAAACATACCCAGGATCCACCTCTTCACTGCAGACAAAACCATAGGTTTAAGAAAAAAATCTTTATGCAAAACTTTATACAGGTTTTATTCTACTACCACAAAGATGTCCTTATCAAACATGCAAAAGGAACTTAGGAATCTTAATTAACTGACATAACTCTGTCAGAAACTCTGTCAGAAAATTAGATGATACAGGCATTCCAGGTTACAATTCATAGCATACTTGCTTTCAAACAGAAGTATAAGTGCATTTGTTTCCAAACATCTTAGTGTAAGATACATATACAGTATATGTCCTATATGTTAGATATTATTCGACAAATAATCAGGGTACATAAAAAGTTCACTAAAAATCTCATTTTACAGAAACACACAAATGAGAATTTGTATAGAATGTGGGCAACACAAATGCTTTAGAACAGTTTGCACCTCAGTAAGAGTACCATTACCGTACTTGCCCTTTCTTAAGTGCTTTTCTGTTGAATATTCATCTCAACATGAAGGGCATGCCCCACACATTGCACAGCACTCTTAACATTAATTACTTATTTTGGTTTGTTTAGCCTTACAGAAAGGCATTAAACACACAGAGACAGTACCTTGCTACTGCCTGGTATCCATCATTCAGTTTGTTCTTGAGCTCAGACATTTTTCTGGATGAAATAAAGCAAGGATATGCTTTCACTTTGTTGTCAATGAAAACAAAAGTATGTAAAATAGATACCCATTATTAATCATACAATGAAAAAAAGAAATACTGTATTTGTAATGATAAAATCATTCTAAAAAGTGACTGCCAGATGAAAGAGCATAAGAACAGTTACAAATGAGAGGAGGCAACAATGGAAAAAATATTGGAGATTATGGAGAAATTGTGGACATTTAAAAAAATGGAGATTCGTTTACGTCTAATTTAAAAATTCAGTAAAAAGGTCAGTTGATATGTTTAGCTTTTTCATTTTCTGTTACATGCACATTTTGCACTGATTGTATATTAGATGATCTTGTACAATTAAATATCTTTGACACTTGTCACTGCTGGGCTATGATCCTCAGAGAAAATGAAGCACCATCAGTAGTCCTGACAGAAAACTTGCAATTTGCATTAAGTAAAGTTGCTTTAATGCTGCTTTCTACTTAAATATAGCCTACTCTATTAGACCTGTGAATTTATTATTTGGTAAAATCTAAAATATATTATTATTTTTTTTTCTTGGAAATTATAGAAAGCATTATTCCTCGATTGACACTATAAGGCCTGTGAAAATCAAAGGTATTTGGGCTGAAAAGCACCTTGCCTCCCATTTCTATAAACCCCCACTCTTCTTGCTCTCCAGGAGGTGTTTTTGGAGTGTTTTGGACAGACTATGATAAAAAGGAATACCATGGTGCAATAGATGTGACAAGACATTTTGTTATAACAAAGCACATAGCAAAATCTGTGAAGTGAATTGAAAATGTCATTCCTCCTCTTGCCAAAGGGAACCCATCAGCGGTTATGAAGTCATCACCACTCATGTTCAAAAACGAAATTAAGTTAGTTTACCCTTAAACTGTAGCGCTTCAGTTTTTCCCATTACCTTGGTTCATCTCAAACTGTAACAAGCAGAACTTGAATAGTAGCGAGCAATTACAATCCATTACGAAAACTCAATATTTCTACCTGTGACAAATTTCTAATCAATAGCAAAGCCTCCGAGAGGGGGAAGCAACATATCGGAATAAAGGGGTAACCCTTTAAGAAGAAAAGGTCAAATTAAAATAAAAAAGACAGCAATCAATAATTAATTGGCACCAGGCTACAGTCTGCTTGGGGCTACTGTGAATGGAGTTAAAGTTTCATTTAAATTGGCTATCATATGGCATCACCTGGGACCAAGTGATCCAGTTGAGTCAGTCTGTGATCAGAGCCCTGTCATTGGCTACTTGACAGTAGGGGTGATTAGAACACAAATCCTATTGTTCAGCATTGTATTTGCTCTTCAACTGCAGCAGAGACCATGAATTATAAATGTTCCCTGGCTGTCCAAGTCAGATATTAATGACCTTAAGTGATACTTTTGCGTGACATTGTTTTATTCTGAAATATTGTTCCTGAAAAAGATAACAGATCATGGTGTCCAGGCTGCATTGAACCATTCAGAGGTTGTATCCAGCTTTGATCCATTATGGAATCATAAGAGTGACAATCCTCTGGAACAAGACTATGACAAATGATCAAGCTTCTGCTTCCTGGTTATTCTTCCAATTATTATTTTGCTGTGTCTAGGCAATTGTTTTCACAGCATGTCAGTTAACGCCATGTCCCCGTTATGACACCTTGGGGCTGCCTATTGTTTCAGGGTGCAAAGCTGGAGCCCTTTTCATGTCCAGATTGTTGGTCTTATCAGGATGTTCAGCTGACTGTTCCCAATGTTGGATACTGAGGCACAGAGTAGACACTCTCTCGAATTTGAGAGAGAAGGGAAAAGACAGTAGGGAGCTGAGAAAGAGTGCGAGCTACAGTAAGGAGATGGAGGCAGAGAGAGGGATAGAGAGCAGCTTATAAATAAATCACCAGATAGGATGTGGTAGAATATCATGCCAGCCAATACATGTCCCATCATTGTAGAGATGAATCCCACACTTTCTTTAATTCTTAATGCTGTTTCTTCTAAACTTTCCAAAAGAGAGTTCTGGGTGTATCGCTCTGTTGTTTAGCCTGCTATTACCACTATCATTAGGCTCAAGGCAGGCTTTGTTTTCCTAAAATTAAAAACCCGCCTCTTCTGTGAACAAATACAGTATCTGTTTGCTACAGCTTTTATTTGTCAGAACATTAAGTATTTTTTTTCCATTTTTAAAAATGCACGTTGCATCGCAATGTACTGTAAATACATACTAGCCAATCATTTTGGTTGAGATCACATATATGTTTCAGTGCATTCTGACCTTCAAATCCAACCTGTTCCTATGAAAATGTCATAATGCTGAGGTGATATTCTGCATTTGTGTGTTGAATGAAGGCAGATTATCTTAATTGAAAAGAGAACAGCAAAAGATATTTCACCTTTCCTAACTATAACCACATGGAAATGTTTTCAATATTTTATTTAAGATCACCAATATGACAGATTAAAATAAGCATAAAATTAAAAATGGCAACTCTATTGTGTATTATAAGGTGCTGTAGAATGTTTAAATTCCATTTTCATTTTCTTATTTTGTATCTCCAGGGGAAAGTACATTTGAAAAGAAGAAAGAGCTGAAGAACATACAGATTCAGTAAAGACCGCTGAAAGACCGCTGAAAGAGAAACTACAGAGTTCACATAATATTTACCCAAAAGCACCCTTATCCTCCTCTTCCTGCCCTTCTTCAAGACCGTAGCTTTAAACAGAAGCAGCAAAGTTAGCCCCTTTAATATATGACATAAAATACACTTTAACTTAGGCACAGCAGAGAACAAATCCCAAACATACATCAACAATGTTCAAATATTTGTAAGAACATTATCTACAGCATATAGACCAGGGGAAATCACAGACACACCTGTGGGAAACACATACCTGTAGCTGCACACAGACATTTTGCACTTGCATGTAATGTTTGAGGGTTCAGAAATTGTACTGATCATGTCAACTAAGATTATATATTCTCTTAAGAAATGAAAGCAAAAAAAACCTTACAAGTTTAACGTTGGGCAAAAGTAAGAATTGTGTAAAAGCCAGTGTCTCTCAATTATCAAAGACAAAGAATACATAAATACATAAATAATTTCATTTATTTAAGGTGGGCAAAATACTAGTAATAACCTTGAATCCGGGAACAACTACAGCACTCTACAGACAAAGTCTACAGAAAAAAATATATTCTTCAAAGTTAATATAATCTCCTTAATAAAGGTTTAAAAGTCTGGATCTACAGTTTCTATTTCATTATTGCATCGCTTGAAAACACATATTACTGCAGTGAAAATCTTTTATGAACACCACATTAAAAAATGAAAATGCCTTTTTGTTGTAAGATTATTGTTAAAAAATGAATTATACAATTTCCTTATATACAACAGCTATATATATTATGTGTATAGCTTTTACCTTCTGCCTATTAAATTTCCTAATCAAAAGTATCTGATTACATTCTGACGGATCATAAAGCTCGCAATGTTAAGATTGAATAAGGGATTAAAAAGGGATTCCATCAACAGAATGATCAGTAATCGAAAGTGAAGCTGTTGCTTCCAGCAAGGAGTCATTATCAGCACTAAAGAGAAATGTGCTTCACTACAAAGGCCTAAATATTGGAGTTACATTAATTTACATGTATACCTCAGGAATAAACTCTTCCTGCTTCCCTGAAAAAGCTAAGTCAAAAACAGGGTTTATGTGTAGGGCTATGCATTTTTCACAGTCTGTTTTTAATCTGTAATTCAGTCTGTCAGTGTCAAGACATCAACACAGCCTTGCATCTTCACCTAATGATCATTCCATTGTATTATTTTAATCATTTTAATTAGGTCTCTTGCTTCTAAAGTAGATAAATTAATTGTCCTGTTCATATCTACATACTTTTTCATCCTTATAAGAATCTACAGGTGACAGGATAGCTAACAGACATTTGTGGGTATTTGTATTTCTTTCAGTCAGACAAGTATTTCTATGAGTCATTTTATTAACCTATTGAGTAACATTAATGGATGTTATAGATCTTTCATTATATTCATAGTTTTAAAGAACTCTAAACATGATTTTACTTATATCTTGAATAAGAAAAGTTATTTGCACGTTACAGATGCAGCCATTCAAAATGCGCGGTAAAAACCCGCGGTACGGTAACCTACCCACAAGCCACCGCGGGGCACCGGAGCATACCGCAGGGCAAGTGATTGGCTGGCCAAAATGACCGACAGGGGCACTCGTGGTGCATTGGTTGGTAGTGCAAAGATTGAATCATTTAATGTCTTTACTGTGCACATTTTAATCCGCTTAGTTTTGAATATTTATATGGATTTTACCACTAAAGGGAAATTTTAGTAGCTGAGCATAAAAAGAAGAGGAGCATAACGCATCTGAAGGTCATAAACGATATTAATTTAAAACATTACTGTATGTATGTAAACTGTACTGTGTATGGCTGGTCTTGGTAGTTTAAAGAAAAAATACACACCAGTCTTCCATTTCTCCCTAAACATTTTAAGCATGAAAGTTTTATGAAACGGTACCCAAATATGCGATTGCTGTATAGAATGAATTTTAATTAAAAAAAAATATTTAACACGAACATTAAGCTGTTTACATCTTCCGCCTGAGAACAGTCACCCGTTGCTACCCAACGCAGAATGGTGATTGGCTGACACCATCTGACACCCCTCTGATTGGAGAAAAAAGACGTGCTGGTTTGCTATACCAGGAAGAGAATTTCTTTCAATTCTAAACGTGTATTTTAAAAGTTTAAGAAGTAAAAACCTTACAGCGTACACAGATTTCTAAACTGATCAGGATCGTTATCTTTGTCTTATGCATAATAATGTTCACCGCTCTGTCCAGCAAATTAATAATAAACTTTATTTTATATAGCGTTTTAAACGAATAAGTAATTAGATTGCTCATAAACCTAATCACTTGCTTTTTCTTTTTATTTAGGCTCAGATTACAACTATAGATCGAATTATTAATAACCATAATAACAACCAACCAACAAAAACAACCATATAAACATAATGGTGGTGCTGGACCTTCCAGTTTTATTTATTTCTTTTTTAATCGCGTAACATAAACATATTACCGTATGCAAACTGTACTGTATACAATATGTACATGTATATTTAATGTCTTAACTGTGCCCGTTTAAGTATTGAATATTCATATCTAATTTTACCACTGAAGGGAAATCTTAACATAAACATACAGTATATGGCTGGTCTCGGTACTTTAAAGAAAAAAATACACACCGGTATTCCATTTCTCCCTAAACATTGTAAGCTTCGAAGTCTTTAACTAACGTGATACCGGAGTCAACAAGCATACTTTTAGAATTTGATTAAAAGGGAATATAATATGGAATCGCGTATCTCAAGAAATTAATAACGATATAATTATATTCATGTTGCAAAAGAACTGCAACGGACATAAAAACTCCCTTGCATGGTTTCATTACGACCAGAATCGGTCTTGAGATATTTTTAACTTGATTTACAGTATTTGAGAGGTATGTCTTAACACCGATACTACAGTGCTTAAGTACTGCTCACGTATATGTTTCTAGGTTTATATTATGCATTTCATACGGTCAAATTACTTTTGAGCAATAAGAAGCGAGAAACGGTATGCGTTTTACTTTCGTTTTGTGCTGGGACCCGTGGATTGATTAGAGATATCAAGTACATACAAGTCATTTTTTAAATGTAGTTCGTCTTGAAAAAATGTTACGAGTACATCATCTATCAACAATTACACAGGTTCTGTTTCCATATTGCGGATTTTGGTTACGTAATATTATTTTCTAGATTTCACGTTGTGAATATGATGGGATGTCTGATGGGATGTTTCTAAAAATCCACCCTCTGTAAAACGTCTTCTCTAGTTGTCCTGCATATGTATTCGCTAATGAAGCTGTGTGTTCTGAGCCTAGATCTCTACATTTCTGTATGAACCAGCTTAGAGGGCTAAAGACAGCTTGTGTTTAAATTGAGTGTAAGGCAATTTATGCTTCTAAAGTCATGGTCAGCATTTATCTTTGTACTGTGTTGTAAACTTGTTCTGTGCCAAGTCACATTATTTTATAGCGTTTTTAAAGCGTTATCAAATACGGTGTTACTGTAGTTTACTGAGTCCCATGTCACATGGTCTGTGATTGAAACCTGTAAAACCGGTTTAATTCGTCACAGCCAGCACTCTTCAGGTGTGAGGGTCTTCTGCTCAGAATGAAACGCTAAAATGTTTGTGTATATTCTAATGGTAGTGGGGGCGGGGTGTGTGGGAATAAGTTTGGTTGAAACATTTTCTCTGAAAGCATTTTCTTCTTGTAACCGATCTTGTTACAGCATGTTACAGTTTACTATTATTAACCATATTAATTTTAAGTGCTTAATGTAAAATCTTGTAAAAATATATTTTCATTGTTCAAATATACATTAAGTCTGACTATCATATAATAAGTTAAATACAAAACTAAAGAAAAAATAGGGTTAAATATAATTCAAAATATTTTGCTAACAATGTTAACTGTTTATGAATAATAAAATGTATTAACTAAGGAGTAGGATGGCACAGTTGTTAGTATGTTTTTTGTTTTTTTTTAACCCAATCTCCGGGAAACCATTAGTACGATGGTGAATCGGAGATTCTCAACCCTTGCTGCGTACGACTGGAAAATAATTCGTGATCGGATCAACGAAATGCTTCGTAGGAGGAGGCAGTCTTTTCCTCTTGTCTAACAGTCTGTCCACAAACAAAACATTCCTGTTAGACAAGAGGAATTGAAAAAAAAACAATGTTGTCAATGAAAACCGGTGTGTGTGTCTCTCCCTGCTGGATGTCCCTCTCACAAACTGCTGAATGAATAAAATAATTTTATTGAAAACGAGTTTGCGATTGTCTGGTCTTTAAATTCTGTAGATACGCGATTCCATATTATATTCCCTTTTAATCAAATTCTAAAAGTATGCTTGTTGACTCCGGTATCGCGTTAGTTAAAGACTTCGATGCTTAAAATGTTTAGGGAGAAATGGAATACTGGTGTGTATGTTTTCTTTAAAGTACCGAGACCAGCCATATACTGTATGTTTAAGTTCCAAAATTAATATCGTTTATGGGCTTCACACGCGTTGCAGTATGCTCAGGCACTAAGTAAAAGGAGATGCTTCGTATTGCTTGACTAATTTTAAAAACTAAGTTATAAATATAAAAATTGCAGGCGCTGCTCTGGTGCGTCGGCTCCTACACAGTGCCTGTCTGCCGTAAGCGTTACAATATACATACAGTACCCAACACTGCTTGTACCCATCTGTCATGTAAATAAAACACCTTGAATTGAATTGAATTGAGGGGAGAAGGGGGGGATACTAAAGCCAATACTGGCTCAATGGGCTTTGACGTGCTAATGCGTTAACGGTCCGGGTGTGGCAGGCTTCCAATGTCAACTCGACTCGATTAGAAGACAATGAACGTATTTTAGCCCTAAATGAATTAATAGCAAACATGGTTTACATAAAATACATTTTTCCAAGAAAGTTTATAATAATACGATCTATAGTTGAAATCTGAGCCTACTTTAAAAATAAAGGAAAAGCATTTTCAGAGAGCAATCACGCTGTGTTTATGAAGAAAAAGTGATTAGGTTTATGAGCAATCTAATTACCTATTCGCTTAAAATGCTATATAAAATAAAGTTTATTTAGAGATGAATGATCAGTGTCGCAGTTTAAATAATGTGAGTCAGGAAACTAACACAGCGCCACCGGATTTAATAACGCAATAAAAACGCTATAAAATAATGTGACACAGTACAGCACAGTACAACAATACTGACCATGACTTTAGAAGCATAAATTACCTTACACTCAATTTAAACACAAGCTGTCTTTCTGTATGAACCTCTAAGCTGGTTCATACAGAAAATGTAGAAATGCATTAGCCTGATCATGATTAAAAAACACATAATTAAACACGCGTTTGCGATTTAAATCAGAACACGATTTAAATCAATATAAATGTTTATATTGTAACGCATACTGTCCCGCCTCCATTTCTCTATAAAAATTTACTGTTGCACACACACACACAATAGAAGCAGGAACCACTGTCAGAAGGGAAGATATATTCAAAATATCGCAAATATCGATCATGTTGCGATATTTTGAAATATAAAAGTCAATTGATTGTCCATAATATCGCTTACCTATTTTTTCGAAGAAATGTTTGTTAAAATAAAAGTCCAGCACCAGCTGGATTCGAACACACAACCTACCAGTTGGAAGTCACGCACCTAGACCAGTAGGCTACAAGACAGCTCGCATGTTCAGGTAGGCGAAACAGCCTTACACAGTCCTGCCGCAGTACACGGATATAATCATACCGTTATTAAATTCTTTAGATACGCGATTCCATATTATATTCCCTTTTAATCAAATTCTAAAAGTATGCTTGTTGACTCCGGTATCACGTTAGTTAAAGACTTCGAAGCTTACAATGTTTAGGGAGAAATGGAATACCGGTGTGTATTTTTCCTTGTGATATTTTAAGCTCTAGTTGAATGATAGGTGTCGCATTTTAAATCATTTTCGTAGCTAGAAATTATGAAACGCCCTGTTAAAAGCAAGGAAGTTTTTATGCCCCGTTGAAGTAAAACAAAATGCCTGACAAAGTATGGCTTGGACAGATTCCAAGTGCTTGTACAAATGTGCTAAAGAAATTATACTTTGAGTATACAGCTTGTCCAAAGTCATCCATTATTAATACTATTAGTAATATCTTCAGTAAAGGCTTTGATGCATAAATATTTCTGATAAAGGTAGGTTGTGTACTTCTGTCCAACTGAGCAATCTTGCTTTCATAATATATACCAACATTTTAATGACTGATGATTAACATGCTGTAATACACAGTTCAAAATTAAAGGCTCAAATGCTGTACATGAGAGGTTAAGCTCCCCCTGGCGGTTTTACAAGGCGACGCCGGATAGTTAGTCACGTGACACACGTGAAATGCGTGATACCGCGTGATACTGTGACACGCCCACCGGGGTATGCCGCGAAATACCTCACCCATTTTGAATGGCTGCATCTGTATATTTGAGTTTTAAATTATAGCATTGGCAGTTGGTTAATCCAGTCTGTTGTCATGAAATGGCACTAAATTGTTAAAATTTGCTTTCTGTATATCTTATTTCAGTGAAGAAATAGAAACAGCAGGTATCTTTTACCTTCAGCCTTTCTTGTAAATGAAGGTTAGAGGATTCCTATTCCTGAATGTAATGTCGTAAAAAATGTTTTCTGATTGGACAATATATAATATTTTATTTCCCTTTATCAGGTACTGCATTTGTTTGTTTCTGGGAAGTTATATGCCCAGTTATTATTCACTAAAGTCAATATCCTGTATGTACATGTCAAATTTACAGGATGTGTGTGACAGACTTTGAAGGACATCAAAAAGGGTTGAAATCCTTGTTTAATTATCTGTCTTGTCAAAATTAAGGATTTTAAGCAACACTGACTTTCCTTATTTTGATAGCTCGTGTAAGATAAAATGGGTAAAGCATATAAATCTTGACAATTTGTGAACTCACTAGTCACAATGGAAAAACTAGGGCAATGTTTTAGCAGTTCTTGCATTTTCATGCTTTCATGCAATCAGCAGTTTTGTGAAATATTGATGTCAGGTGGCTTGCTGATGGTACTAACACCCCCCACCAAATTCACCACACATTTATTGAAAAATAAGTGTTGATTCGTTTTTCCAAATGCTTCTGTCAGATTGCAAATAACATCATTAAAACCTTTGTGACTTTCTGTCCCTTCTTTGACAAAGACCATATGAAAATTCAGTTACAGACAAAAGACAAATTACAGGTTGTGCAATATACTGTATGTTATAACCTTCTGTGGACAGAACCCTAAATGAACATTTCTGTTGACGAAGTTGTTGAAATAAACTAATCTTGATGTAGTTGGTACTACATTTTATTGAATGTGAGATTTTTGTTAGCATCCATTCACTATCTGATACTGTCAAACTTGGACATAAATACGATTTATTTCTGTGTCAGTTCAGCAAATCAATTACGAAATATCCCACTAACTGTGAGAAATGTGCCCACAATGGACAAATTATATCTACTGCTAAGTGACCTGTAAAATGAAAAATGTCATGTACCTGAATTTAGTTTTTCATATCAAGAGAATAAAACATGTGAATACTTCTGTGTGTAAACTTTAATACTTTAATAAATGTAGGGCATCCATAAACAAAACATTATGCTTCTATTATTAGTGTTTAATGAAATTATACGACATCAAAATTACTTTGTTTAATTTAGCAAGTTTCAAACACTTTGATCAAAAATGCTTTTTTAAGTTACTCCAATACCAAGAAAATAAAAAACAATGTTCACCATTTTCATTGTAGTCTTTACAGTTAGTAGGGCTAAACAGAAACCTCTACCTCATGAGGATGAGAGTTACACGGGTATATTCCTTTCATTGCTAAATGTGTAAAAAACAAATTTAAGCTGTTGATTCCTGGTGCCAATGCTTTCATTCACACAATCTGTCAACAAGGCAGCTGTTAAAATGTATAAGATAAAGGAGTTGCATTACTCCTCTGTTAGCTTTGCTGCAGAGACTCCCACTAAATTTAATAATGTATTGTAAATTTTGGTTTTAACTTTAAACGCTCTGAAAGCGAATGGAACTTTTATTGTCAATGAGTGTGCCTTTATAGGAATTTAAGTGTGCTAAAGTTGTTTTTTAATGCACAACACAGGTTAATTTGAAAGGATGTGGCAACTGTTGATAGTTACAAAATGTGTTATGCATACTGTGAGAAACACAGAGCCTACAGGTACCAATGGGAAGAGTGACACAGCTCTCACCAACAGTTCTTCAGCATCAAACATGCTCGAGAATGACCTTGTCTAGCAGCACACTGAGGATAACCTGGCTGAATGATGCCCACCTAACAAAAACCGTGTTCAGCCTGTCCACAGACTTACCCTTACTACTGTATAATGCCCTATAGTTACTGTACCTTTCTAATTTAGTAAAGTATTAATAAACTTGTTATACAGATTTTCTATTGACATTTATTTTGTTTACCTTTTCATTATGTTTTATTTTAGCTTTATGTAAAATGAACAGTTAATATGAATATTATATACAGTAAATCATGTCTTACCTACAGTATGATTTGATTGAATAAATATTTATCACCCTTTAATGTACAGATGAACCTTTTCTAAAATGTATAACAAAATTAAAGACGATTAAAATCTGTAATCTTTCCACCTGAAATGTCATTAGAAAGTACAATATGTTTCTGCTTTGTCTAACAATGGTATCAAAAAGTAGTCTAAGTGGTGAGACACATGTGCTTAATGATAATCAAGGGACTTAGAAGTCAAAGAAAATGATCTACGTTGTTTAATTTTTAAACTCTAAGTTATGAATGCAGACGCAATTGGTGCTTTACGGCCATTGTGCAATACTGAGCTCCGCGCTCCCTCCCTCTCTCAGTGCTGCCTCCCCCTCTGACACAGCGCAATGGGCAACACGCTGTTTTCAGAGCCTCTGATTGGGGAAAAAAAGACTGTCAGGGAGAGTTCTTTCCGGAACCTATGCAGACGACACAATCCGGGGTAGTGGGAAGAAACACGGGGAAAAAAGGCATTCAGGAGACGGGAATGAAAACAGGTGGGCGTGTCCATGGTATGCTGGTGGTCAGGGGAGGTGTGGCTGAGGCAAACAATCCAGAAGAAAGTCCAAGGGGGAATCCAAGCTTATGGAAAAGTCCAAAACCGGGCGGTCCATCCAAGACAAAAAACATTTAAAAACAAGAACCGGGTCGGAACCGGCACGGGAACAGGAACGGGAACGGGAACGGGAACTAAAACCTTAACGGGGCCAGGTCCCGGCCTCACCATTGCAGAGCCCAGAATAGCATCAGAATCTGGCTTTTAAGGGGGAACAGAAAAGGGGTTGGAACGGGGAGCAGGTGTGGGAGATGAATAACAAACAAGGAAGGGCTGGAGCGCCCTTAAGAGGAGGGGTTTATGATCGTGACAAAGACCTGCTGATCTGTTCTACATACTGTATTAGTATTTGCAAAGGAGTTGCAAAGCTTCAGCCATGGTTGTAAGAGTCAATGTCAAATTATGTTCTGAATTGGTCCAGGAATAAAAGCAGTATAAGAAATAAAACGTTTCTGTAGCATTCACCCAAAATAATTGCTTTCCAGTGCATTCCCTGTATATTTGTTCCTACCATTTAAGCTGTCAGCTGAAGAGCACAGCATTCAGATTTCTGTGAGCTTCTCTCCCACTCTGGCATTAAGTAGACAGATAGACTGCTATATCACGCCACTTGGCTTGCAAACTGTGTGGTGAAAATAGGCCACATTAATCAGTGTCACACCACATAATCCAAACCTCTATCTCACCATCAGTTAAACCCAATCCTCATGATCCCCATAGACTGTAAAATGTGGAAACTGGTTGTAGCTTAAACTTTTATATTCCATTAACTAATTCCAGTTGTGTATTCATAATAATTGATGCAATTATTAATAATAATTGATGCAATTATTATTAATGCAATAATTATAGCACCACTGGCAATGTTTGTGAAGAGGTAAAAGAGGACTTTTACATAAATTTTCCATTGCACAATTAGTGGAAAAATACAAAAATACAATACTATACCACTCCTTTAAGAAAAAAAGCGTATTTTATTTTTTCTTGTTTTCTCCCGCACATTACACATTTTATCGTACAGTATGCATTGACAGGGCATCAGAAGAAAAATGGTTAAATTGAAAACATTTTTAAAAGCTGACCTGAGGTCTGACGTGTGGTCAGTTTCATTAGAAAACTAGTCAAATTCACAGCACTGGGGCAATAAAATACATAAATAAGCACATTGAATTAAAATTAAAATACAGCTTGAGTAAATCCAAAGTCTTTCTGTGTCTCCTAATATACTGCGAGGCCATGCTGAAAACATGCTAGGAAGAACTGAAAGCTTTCTTGGTGATATGCAGAAACATCAAGCTGTACAGTAACTGTATTGAAAAAGTGATAGATTTGATCTTAACTGGTTTTCTTTTTGTTTATGAACCATGTATTTAATATATGACAACCTACTAATTAACATTATTGGGCAGTGGCACAGATAAAGAAACGGGGCTGTCAGTGACCCAGAAATCATTTCATGGCAGCTCTCGAGCACTTAATGAAAATGCTTGAAGGTTTCGTAGACTGTTGTGTGCAGACACCCTCTTAGATTTTCCCATTTATAAAAGGTACGAGGCTGCTGAAAAAAATGTTGCTCTGTGTTACGCTTGTTCTTTGTTTCTATATTAGAATTACATTGAGTAAAGCTATTTTCACATGAGGCATTTTGTAAGTTGCGAATAGTGGTCATGCTCTTCTGTTTTTGACAGTGAGTGTGTTGTTAAGCTACGGAAAAAATGCATTTGCTATTTCAGAAACAGACTTTTTTGTTTCAGAAATCAATTCTACATTTTCTGTTTTGTTTATGGGATGTTGATAATGTTCAGCACAGCTAAACATTAAACTAGAAGCACAACTGCATTTCAGTGGACTGCTATTTTGGCAAATTTTATTTCAGTAACCAACATACAGTACTGTGTATCATTTTTAGAGACAAAAATGGCCAGCAGCCATATCACTCTGCAACTCACAACTGGCAACCCACTGAAGCTAAGCAGGTGTGAGCCTGGTCAGTACCTGGATGGGAGACCTCCTGGGAAAAACTAAGGTTGCTGCTGTAAGAGGTGTTAGTGCATAGTGACGGGGACACTATACTGTAAACAGGCGCCGTCCTTCGGATGAGATGTAAAACCAAGGTCCTGACTCTATGTGGTCATTAAAAATCCCACGGCGTTTCTCGAAAAGAGTAGAGGTGTAACCCTGGCGTCCTGGCCAAATTTCCCATTGGCTCTTACCAATCATGGCTTCCTAATAATCCCCATCTATGAACTGGCTTCATTACTCTGCTCTCTCTGAGTGTTCTGGTGCATTACGGCTGCCGACGCATCATCCAGGTGGGTGCTGCACATTGGTAATGGTGGAGGGGAGTGGAGTGGAGTGTCCAGAAAAAGTGCTATATAAGTGTAAGCAATTATTATTATTATTAAAAGTATAAGTTATATAAGGTAACATATTTTGTTGGAGAAGACAATCTCTGTTCTCTGGTGGAGAGCTCTGCAAGGTCTGTAGTACAAGAAGGATCATGACAGATCATCTGTTTTTCATTTATGTGTTGTCTGTTGTCCTTGGAACATGTGTAGCTGTAGAGGCACATCACATTACAAGACCTGCTGATTACAAACTCATGGAGAACATAAATAGATGTTTTATTATTACTCATATCTTTTGAATCTGAAATCTGCGGTTTAGATATCTGTGTACTATTACAGACGCACATACTGTATACCTATTACTAAAAAATCTGAAGTAAGTCTATAAAGTATATAAAATCTGAAGTAAGTCTATTTACTGTATATGCCTAAAATATCCCAATCAAAAACATAGCAGCAGGAAAACAAACTGACTAGGATCACCTCTAATTCACACACCATAAACATTCCTTAGCAGCATTAATTGTATAACTCAAGAAATGAAAGAATGGAAATTGTTCTGTTTATATATTATTTTTGATGTTACATTACAAATTGAAACATTGATTGTGGAAGTAATATTCCATTTAATAAGAAGTTGGGAGAACCTGCTTTTAAGATGCATTTTTTCATTTATATTAAATAAAAAAATTAAATATAACAATGTAATTGATGACTTTTAAAAATTATATACCACTGAGGTCTTGTTAAATTAAAAAAAAAATCCTTACCATAAGACCTTGTAACTATAAGGATCACTTTTTAAACTTTTTAAACAAAACTGGATATACTGTATGACACCAATTTTATACACTGTATGCTTTATATTCAAAGTGGTTAATTTTGCCTTTGACAAAGTTATTACTATGCATTGGAAAAAGCCACCACGTGCATTTTTAGCATTATCCCAAGGTAGTCCTCACCTAGTAGATAGAGAATTGCAGTACACTTAGCATCAGTTTTCTCTAGTGCCTCTTCTAAACTCATTCTAACATCTCTTGACACTCGGATAAAATCAGCGTACTGTACTTTTGTAGAAAGCAAAATATCCTTAACTAGGATACTACTCGAAAAGCATTCTCCACATTTCTGTTGTTAAAACACTTAAAATTCATTTAGGATAACAGCAATATAAGAATTGTACAAGGGAAGGTACATATTTATACAACTATATTAATATTTTGTAAGTTATATTTAATTGCCATTTTGAAAGTGTTTCAGATCCTGCTTAGAAATAAAAAGATCATCAAGTTGAATTATCTTCAAGTTATATGCAGTATGTACCATAATTCTACTACACAATGTATAGAATAGGCACTCTTGATGTTCTGAATCAGTTCAATTCACAGCAAACATCACAATAAAAGGTCCTGGTCCTTCTTCATTGGCTTAAATTTCTGATTGCCATTTTTTTCATATTCATTCTTTGCACAGCAGTGTAGTATCTAAGATTAAACCAAAGGCACAATTTTGCAAAATGATATTCTCAATTGCTGCCAGTGTATCTCAACTGGCACTGTAAAGAAACATAAAAACCCCGCCTTTTATTTCAGCGCTGACTCCTTTGAGAATGTGAATTTCAAAAAAGAGGTTATGGGTGGCAAGATGGTTTGATGGTGTGCAAATGGTTGACTGATAGGATATTATTTATAAACCATTTCCAAAAGTCACACCTGCTTAACACATCCTCTTAACAAGAGTTGAAAAATAAACAATTGCATGCTAAAAATAATCCATCCACCAATCCATTTTCAAACCACTTCATCCAAAGAGTTGTGATGGAGCTGGAGCCTATCCTGGCAAACAAGGTTGGGATACACCCTGGACAAGACACCAGTCCATCGCAGGATACACACAGACACACACCATGGCCAATTTTCTCTGCATCAGGAGGAATCTCACACAAACACAGGGAGAACATACTAACTTCACACAGATAACACCCCAGGAATTGAACCCAGGGCCCCAGCGCTATGAGGCAGCAATGCTAAAAACTGCACCACTGTTTCACCCTGAGAAAAAAAAATGAAATCTAAAAACATGAAACCCCCATTACAAGTACATTTGTTTTTGATAACCTTGCTGTGGTTAATCACTTCCCTACATTTCTGCACATAATCTTTCCAACATTCATTTTGCTTCACACAAATAAATCGGCAGGATCTGTATGCCTCTTTAATGTGATAACTTCAAAATCCATTTACAAAGGGTAACTCCTTCATCACAATACAGATCACTTTCCATATTATTACTGCAAGCCACTGCAGTGTAATTTGTAATAATAATGGGACATGATTTATTTCAATAATTATAACCTCAAGTGTTAATAGGCAATTGAGAAAACACTTAAACCATATTATCTCAGAGCTGTTTAATACAAGCTAGATGGATCTCCACCTATTGCCACATTGAAAGGATTCAGTGTGCCACCTCACTGCTGCTACTGTTTTTCAATTTAGAGCTTTCAATGCTCAAAACTGTAATTGAGGAAGCAGTGTTTTTAATCATCTGGCATTAAACCTCATAAATTACAATATTTTAAACCCACTCCAGAGCAAAAATAAAAACTTTGACAATTGATTAAGATGTTTACTCTTAAGTAAAAGTCATCTTTAAATTTGTCTTTTAAACTCTGAAAAGAATTACATTCTGTGACTCGTGTTTTATGGTTATCATGATTAGCTGTTACAACAATCATTTTTTTTCCATATGAGTGAGGCTCATCAATATATAATCATATATATATATGTGCAAAATCAAACAAGTATTTTTATTTTAGACGGGAAATGTTAAGAACTTTCTTTCAAGAACCAAAACAAAACGTGAAAAAACAGGCCTGAAAACACAATGCTTAAGAAAACAACAACAACATGCTTGATCTTGTAGTTTATTTCCCTTTTAGACAGTCATGAGATAAGAATAGTGTGTTTCTAAGTAGGACAGCCCCATTATGTCCCAGAAAGGGAGCTTTCCACATAAGCAATATGAAATGGTAATACAGTACATACTATATATGGAAGGTCTAAATCTTGGCTCCTTGGATGACCCCTCATCTACATAAACTGAAATTTCTAATTAGGCTCACTGAAGAGGCTGGACAACATGGCAGGCATCCTGGCTGTAGATTGAGCTGCATACAGGTGTGTTAACTCACTGGGGCTGTCATTCTTCCCACACTATTCTGAAGTAGGCACACAGGTGTTCTCAAACTTTTCTGCCATAAGAGGGTTACTTTCAATGGGGACCCTTATTTTCAAGTAGAGTATCAGCCATCATGTAGTACAATGCTAATGTCAGGAATAAAACATTAACATGAAAACTATAGGGTAATTGATCATAGATTTTTTAAAACAGATTTGGAAGCATAGAGGAGCCACTTAGAATCCGTGTCAATTCTTATTACCACGGCAATACCATGGTTCCGCTGCACAGTGTTTTGTGTGATTCACTGGCCAAAGACAATGCATACTGTTGGTGTAAGATGTTAGTGGAATGATTGCTTCATTTAATGTTTCTCTACTGTGCATGTATAAATCCTCTTAATATGGAATATTAATATCAAATTATGCAACTAAAGGGAAGTTTTGGTGTTTGTTCTAACTATATAAAGCTGCCATTATTGTTGTAAATGTTTTCTGATGTAGCACTGTAGGGAGTGTTTCGTGCCTTGGTGGTGCATTGTGTCCTTGCAGAAGGGAGGAGGGAAAATGGAAGTAGGTTTTCATTTTCACTCTCCGTCTTCAACACACATCCCCAATAGTCTCAAATGCAGCTTTAGTTTAGGAACTCCAATTCCCAAGAACCCCACAGGACTACTTCCTGGCAAAGTCTATGTGACAAATTAATTTAAATAACTACTCAAAAACTTTTTTTTTCAATCTGGCCTTTTAAATACAAATATTTTAAGGACACTATGTTTAACATTTTTTATCATTAAAATCTTAAATAAATAAAACAATTCTCTAATGATGTAACCAAATTAATATTTATAATATACTAACATTTTTATTAATTTTATATAATCACAGTATGTTAAATATTCACTTTACATTCACGATATCTTAAGCCCATATCAGTACTGGGGACATATCAGATATGAAATTGAGGAAGAGAAAGAATAACTTCAGCCCCAACACCCATCCACTGGACAGACTGAGAAAGGTGTTAACTATCCACTTGAAACAGATGCAAAGCTGGTATCAGATTACTTAAAGAAGTGCATTTCAATACATTATGTCCACGCATTCTAAATGGCTGGACCTGTACAAGATTACTGAATAAGCACTACTATTCGCCTCAAAATTCCCCTAAAGCTCTTCAAGAAACCCCAAAGTTCCCAATTTTGCTTTTGATTAATATGGTTTATTTTAAACAGAGAAAATCAATACCTCAGTTTGAGAACAACTGCCCATTTATATGTCATCTCAAGCGATGTCATATATGGGGCTATGAATTCATACAGTACTTTAAAAACAAAGCATAAGAAAGAGAAGACTGCTATCCTCTAAAAATGAATTAAAAATAATTATAGATGAAAACCATATGATTTTGTTTTGTTTTTTTTGTACACAGGTGTTAATTAGAAGTACTTAGAAATCACCAGCCATAGAGCACTCCACACAAAGTGTCACAGCCCACACTTTCACTACCATGATGTCTACCTTGAGTTCAGGCTGTTATTGTCACCTTCCTCCTCACTGTTACAATACTCTTCTGCTTCCTCATTCCTGGGACAAGTCAAATAATAAGTGTTACCTACTTTACAGCATGTCAAAAAAGAACTAGCAAGTGGGAGTTGCCAGGATACTGTAGTATATTTTTCCTTCAACACATACATCATATACTTATAATGTATGGCTTTTACACCACCAGAATTATTATGAAACCTGTAATATTAGTCTAGCATGTCATATTATATTGATATAGCAAGGCAAATGAGCACAGCATGAAGAAAAATCACACAGCATGAAGAAAAATCTTTGCAAATAAGCAGAGATGAATGACAGATAAAATTAATAAGATGTACTGAAAATGTTTAAGTTGATAATATAGAATAGACATAAAACCTAGAAAATCGACATACTACAGTTATCCGTGTGACAGAGGATGGAAGAAGCGATTACACAGCCAACCACATTATTACAGAATTGACAACTGATTCTGGTTTCTCACAATGAACATGAGAGGTCCGATGTTAATATAGATTTGCTGAGAGATAAGTGGGGTGCTCTTGTGCAGTACAACAGCAGCCAACTCAGAAATTGGCTCTTAATGTACATAGTGCGCAATTCTGTGTCATTACCCTGAAATGGTGGTGTTGGAAATGTCAGCAGAACCTAATTAAAATGGGTAGAGTTGTCAAGCAGAATTATACAGGTTAGTGCGAAGAAAATAAAAAAAATCCTTTCCATGCAATGGTCTGTTTATTAGTATTGTGTGGACATGTATTCACTGCAGTAATTGCCTATTTTTATCTGTCAAAGATTCCCTAAAGGCACTGTGTAATTCACACATTATCAAACTTTGGGGAACTGCATACATTTTAACCATACCCTAGTAAAATAGTATGCTCTTTTAGATGCATTGAAATAAATTATTTGTGAGATGAGTATTCAGAACAAATGCTATTAAAACTGTTTTACTGCTAATCTGACCGGTGAACAGATTATAATTATGGTCACAAACCCTTGAAGGTGAATTTGCTTTAAAAAGTGTTTTGATCTCCTCACAAAAACAAAAAAAGCCTGCAGTTGCACTGCTGTTGAATAATCAGCAACAGTACTTCTTAGCATGTTGTGTAAATTAATTTTAGATGAAAGTACAGATTAAATATATTTATATCGTGTTGTGACTTTATAGTATTCACTAGTCAATTTCATTTTATGTGTATAGGATTTAAGGGGTCCCTTCATGTTTTGTTGTTATTTACTGCATACTGTATGAATATAATACACAGAACAAAACTATTTGATTTTAAGAGAAGTGAATAAACTGTATGAAAATGAAAGGATGTCTGCCAGTCTAGCCAGCCAAAAAAAAAACATACATGAGAGATTTCAGCATGTTAGTTCAGGTATGTGTTTAGTTCAGGGAGTAAGAGTCATATTTTCTGTGCTTTGCATGTGGATGAAAATGCTAAATAATGTTACTAAATACAAAATGGGACCTAGACGAAAATCTGAAAATCTAAAAATGTTTCAAAAATTGTAAAAAATGTTAAGAACACAGTAAAAAACTGATCACTATGCTCTAAGTTGTTACTATCTCATGTCTCATTATCTCCAAATTATGGAGATGAAGATTTTAAGGGGCGCAAATTTCCTTTACAGGAAAATGTAGCCATTCTTGCTGTGAGTGCAAGATTGTAGGATTCAGTAAATCTGTCTTTGACAGATTAAGAGCTACAGAGAAAACTCAGACTAACAAAATCAACAGCAACAATAACAAATACAAAACAACAGGTAAAAGCATACTAAAGTGTGAAAACTCATTGACGTTTTTAGCAAAAGGTTCAGCTATGGTATCAAAGTAGTTAGAATAAATATGGCAGATTGCCAACTCTGATCATGTATTATATGTGTGATTATGTTGTAAAATATGGGTGAACAATCCAGAGTATTCAAGCACAATTTCAGAAACACAAAATCAAACATCTAAAGCTTAGTGCACCTTCAGATGTCCTTAAAATTGCATCCCATTTCAGTATAATTTGAAGGTATTGACTGGATTTTGAATGGAAGATTTTTATTTCAGCTATTGCTATGAAAGAGAGGCATCATAGAAACAGACTTGACTGAAGGGTTGCTTAAATAAAAAAAAAAAAACAATGTGGACTACAATGGTAATCTTCCGAAAAACGCAATTACAATAAACTCTCTTCTTAAGGGCCAAAATTATTGACTTCTATTGCCTCAACTCAGGTTTGAGTGGCCTGATATACAGTACTTAGCTTAGGCTGTGACAAAGCCAAACAAACAAGCCATCCTTCATGAAGGCATATGTTAGTCACAACATGTAGGAATTTCATTGAAACCCAGCAGACAGCAGACACACAGGGACCCGGATGGGGAAATATTGGTCTATACAAGTTCCCGATTTTGGACTGGGTTAATACACTATTATGGAATTAAGACAACAAAAAAGGGAAAGCCTATTTACTGCTTGGTGCCTAGTGATCTTCTGGTGTTGATATTTTTCCAAATAAGCTGTCAATACTACCTCAACCACCCCACAGTGATGATCATCCTTTATTGTACTTAACTCCTATAGCACCTTCAGTAACTGGCTTGTTCTTTGATCTGAACTGACACAGGGATGTACAATAATTGTGGTGGAGCCCAGTGCATCAATCTGCTACCTTTTTACTTTTCTTGACACCTCCGCACATCAGTTCAGTTCTCCTGGATAAAGCTAAAGCTTCCTTATTAAGGACTGACAGCTCCTGACATGTGTTTTAGGTTATACAGTAAATATCACCTTTATTTTTTGCTACACTACACACACACCCCTTTCACTTCTCCTGTGGCAAACACTGTTGTGCTTCAAGGCAAGGCATGCACTCACTTTCTGAAGGAGCGAATACTCAGGTGGGACCTCCCAGTTGACACTCCCGATCCTTGGCTGTGTCCCGAGAGCAGGCTGTCCGTTTCAAACTGAAAAGCTCCATCATTCTCGTTGAAGCCATCCAGGAATTCGCCGTCGCTCCAGGCCCCGACAGTCCTGTCCATAGCCTGGTACTTGATCTCGATCGTAACACATGTCTGGGACAAACACAAAGAGATGAAAGATGCTTCCATGAATAACTTCTTTTAGGCAGCAGATGTCTTTTATTTTTTCTCTAAAACATCATATTTATGCTTGAATAAGGAAATTATTTTTTTTTACAAAAGGAAATTATTTGTTACCCTAATCATAACATCATCTGTTAAAATGTGTTTCTCAAAGCACAACAAAATGTACCTAACATACCAAAACCTAAGGAATAGGGCCTATATTTAATAATTTTAATATTTACCTGCTTTTAGTCTTCCAGCCACACTATTACAAGCCTCCACAATATTAGTATTAGAAGCAACCTAATTCTGCTATTTTACTTTCACCAATTCATATTTGAACTTCACACTACTACTAACCACAATTAAACATTTGACAAAACAGGATGATTTCCTCCATCCAAGTTTTGTGAAAATGTAGGTAATAGAAGGCTTGCAATGAATTTGAATTTCCTAAACCTGAAATACACAGTAAGTACATAGCTTTTCAGCATACAGCAAACAGACACTTTTCACATACAAGATGAAATTAGAAACAAACCTTGTGTATGACTGTGCACTAGCAATGGAACCTTGAACATATCTAATATACAGTACTTAGATATACTTTGTTTACAACATGTCATCCTTTTTATCAGAAACACACATATCCAAAGATTAAAGGCTTTCATAAGGATGACTTTCAAAATCAAATGAGAAACCCAAGGGCTTCTACCATTCCCTGCTAGTGTAACAATATAAAATTCATTACAGTTGCATTTTGAAAATAACATTATACTAATGAATATCTGTGGAGCTGCATGCTTTCAATGTTTGCTTCCAACTGAGACACTAGATTTAAAATGACTATCATTTAAATCAGCTCAGTGACTTTATTTCTAATTTAAAGACAAACAACATAACGAAATGTCACTAGGAAACATTCTTAAACAAAAGTTATTAAATTTTATTAAAGATAATGATAAAGATGTGTTTAAGATGTGCTATGCTAGGGCTGTACTAGTACATTGATAATATGTTTAGTTGTTTTTGTTTCTTTAGGTTATGTTTTACAGTATGTGCTTGTGAGTTGACCATGCTGTTTGTCTGCTTAAGCATGAGAAGCTTTGCTGCATACTTGGGACAATATGTTTGAATTTCTGCCGAAGCTGTACTTATTTTCAAGGGACTGTATCTACAGGTGTTAGTTCAGGCAGCTACCACCGGAATTATAAACACCAGCCCAGGAAGTGGGGGAAGAGGGCTGGTGTTTCTCGGTCCAGCTCACCCGAGGTAGAGACTCTTACTATCAACTGCAGACCTTTTAACCTCCCGCTGGAATCCACTTCCATTATCTCAGTAGCAGTTTATACACCTCTGCAAGCAGGGGTCACTGCCATCGGCCGTGCTGATACTTGGGGGATTTAATCACAATTTAAGGAAGTTTCCGCCAAGGTTCTAACAACAGATATTGATACAGTACATGTTGCCACCTGGAATAATAAAATACATGACGAGCAATTCTGTACTATTCCTGAAGCATTTCACACTGTATCCTGGGCCCCCCTTGGTCATTCTGATGCCCATGTGATCTTCCACATTCCTAAATATTGCCCAAAATTGAAATCCACCAATCCCTTAGTGAGGATCGTGAAACAATAGTCTTCCTCAGCAGTAGGTACGATAAGTGATTGGATAATACTGACTCAACTGTTTTTACTGTACTGAAGGTAGGCATGTAGTGACTTACAGCACATGAGTATACGGAAATGGTAACCTCCATTTCCATATGTAACCTTAAGATGAGTACATTTCATCTAGGACAGTGACTGTTTTTAGTAATAACAATTTCGCTGGGTGGTTAGGATGTTATGCAGGCAGAGAAATGAAGCTCATAAAAGCGGAGATAGAGAACATTACAAAATGGCTAAATACAATTTTGAACGGGCTGTGAGGATGGCCAAGGCTAATTACAGTCTCTTGGGTTCCTGCATGTGTTTACAGTGATTATTCCAGTGCCTAAGAAAGCCAATGTCAGCCGTCTGAATGATTATAGGCCTGTGGCTTTGACCTATGTTATCATTAAAGTTTTAGAGAGACTGCTTGTAACCATCTGAACAATGCTGAGCTGACCTTTTACCAGTTCGTGTACAGGGCCATTAGGCCCATAGAGGATTCTGTTTCTCTTTCCTGCAGAACCTTGAGGCCCCTGCTATCTATGCATGGGTCCAGTTTATTGACTACTGCTCCCCATTTAATACAACATTTGCAGTCTGAAAATCCTAGATTTTCTGTGATAGAATGCAGGTGGTGAAGATGGACATCATGCTTTCTAAGTCTATGGCTCAATACTTGTGCCCCCCCAAGGCCGCATACTGTCAGCACCGATTTACTTGTTACACACAAATGAGTGTGTCTCTGTTTCGGATTCTGTGAAAATAATAAAATTCTCAGATTGCATAACATTAGTAGGTTTAAACACTAATAATGACAAAACAGCATACAGTACAGTAGAAGTGAGGTCTGTACTGGACAGGTGGTGTCATGAGAATTGTTTGGAGCTTAACATTTGTAAGACTCAAGAGCTGGTGGTGGACTTTCAGAGGGGCAGAGGTGATCAGCCACCATTTGTCATCAATGGCCAGCCTGTGGAAAGAGTGGACACCTTCAAGTCTCTTGGCATGACCATCTGTCACTGAAGTGGGAAGTTAACACGAGCCTCATCATGAAGAAAGCCCATCAGAGCCTGTAACCCCTACGACAGTTGAAATTTGGAGGTAATCAGGAAGCAATGACACACTTCTACAGAACTGTGATTGAGACAGTGTTCATCTTCTTGATAACAGTGTAGTACAAAAATACAACTGCCCAGGAGAGGAAGCAGTTGGAAAGAGTCACATGCACAGCATCTAAGGTCACTGGACGTGATTTTTCCTCTGTTGCTTCTATTTATGACAGCTGCATCAAACAGAAAATGAAGAAGGTGTCCACAGACCCCTTCCATCAACTCATTTTTTAAACTTCTTTTGGAGAGGTTTCAAAGCTTCACATTTAGTACTGTTCGGTTCCAAGCACCTATCTAGAGGTCTCAATATGTTATATGTGTAATATGTGTTTTTGTTGTTTTTATCTAGGCTGCACTAGCGCACATCGCCATCAACTTTGTTGACGTGGGAATTAAGTATAAAGACAAATTCCTAATGCAAGAACTTGTATATGGCTAATAAAGTGATCTTATCTCATATAAAGAGAGAATTTGAAAGAATTGTGTCTCACACATAGTAGATAGGTTTACGGGGTTACAGAGTAATGATTGAGTCATTTCTGTTTCATTCCCTTTCGTAAATATGTAGGTTCCTCATGAGCAAGATCAAATTAAGTTATTTTGTCAAGAGACAGAAATATAAAATAAAAAAGCACGTAAAATGGTAGTCTGTTCAGAAATAATAGAAATGCACATCACTAGTTTTTTGTTTCCTACTGTAGATCAGTGCACAGTCATGTCTGCCAGGCGTCTGTCAGACACCTTAACAATCAGGCACTGATTGATTTTAGTTTGGACTGTGGATAAAGAGGAACGTTGCAGAAAACTGTAATGGACTGGGGAGATGGATACTGCATATGTAGAGAAGTTTGATTATAACAAATATAGCAGTAAGTCATGAAATGAAAACCACAACCAAAAGTGCCTTTATTACACTGTTTAAACCTACACTATTAACCAAAGAATGTTTGCTGGAGAAACAATTAATTACAGGTATTATCAACAGAATGTATTTTACCATTAATAAGTCAAAATATAAGGATGCAGTAGTCATCTTTGATGGATAATATGGTTAGCATGCACAAATTCTATAATTAATGATCTGAGTCGCTTCATATATTTACAGTATTTATATTTAATGTCAGCATTTTGAATTTCTTCCAGAACTCAGAATATCAATTATAGTCTAGTATGGTCTATGCTACTTCTATAGAGTTACTGTATGCTATGTAAGTAAAAAATGCCTTTTTTTTTCAAATTATACATACCATTTCCCTACAGTGAAATTACATAATATCTACCCAACCTGTCAAGTTACTGTTGGATAGAAATACCTTCTGCCATTCATATGTGTAGTTTTAATTTCCATTAGGGAAAAAATGCCAATTTCACATACAGTATACATCACAGAATAGCTTAACATAATATTTGCTTATGAGCACCTGTGTAGTGCTCCTCTTCTGTCTGTGACACTCTTATATTCACTATTTATACTGTGATGTTCTGCACAACTCGCTATGAACACAAACTGTACTTGAAAGACATGTGTGTCATCTTATAGTATTTTGCTGTGAATTGCAACCATGGTAAACAAGCTATATAGCAATAGCTAGCAAGCTCTAACATACAATATAGGATTAATTTGAAATATAAACATTTAAAATATTCTGAAATAACCTCAGAGAGAATCGCTATCCCCTTAACTATGTTTAAATAGATTATGGGGGTTTAGAGTTTATAGTCATTTTCAAGTGAAAATCTAGCACAATCACCTAACTGCCTGTGCTACTCAGTGCACTGGAAGGCTAGTCAGTTGCTCTAAGGGTTGTACATTATCTTTAAAACTAGTCAGGAAGTGATGCTGTTTTGTGCTTTAGAACAGTTGCTGTACTAAGAAACACTTTTCAAATCCTAAATTAAAGTTTTATTTCAAAGATCTCATATATAAGAAACTAGCAGGTTTGGATCTTTAAGTCTATTATTATTTTTTGATAAAAGAATACATGAAGAAATAAGTGCTTGTCAACGTTTTTCTCCTAACGATTGGCTTGGGACATGCAAAAGGTTGCACCTCCTTTATTATGATTTTGCATTTTTTTTGTTGCTTACACAGTACAAAAATAATGAGATCTGAAGACTCAAGGGCAAGAAGCACCTTCTGCAGAGCCATTGAGGTTTCCATGGCAACCTCTTTATATATGCTCTTAAAAAAATAAAACTCAATGCAGACCGTATAATTTATTAGGAGCTCTCTGGATGTGCTTTTGTGGACCCGTGTTTATGAGAAATTTATCAGTCCGGGATTTGACTTTGTATGACTACCAGTGCTTCAGGCAAGGAAGTGAAACCTATGCCTCACTAGAACTGTAATCAAAAAATAAAAAAACTAAGCGCTCGGTGTGCTTTGGTTGATTATGTCTTTGTTACCCTGACTAATCAAAAAACCCTGCAGGTTCAGTGATAAATCAATCAAAATTCAATGGCTTATGCACACATACTGTATACGGTTCATATACTTTTACTGTGGACTCTGTAACCTATTGAGTTTCCACACACTCCATATGGGGTCTATAAACGAACCTACTTTGCAAAAAAAAAGAAGAGGAACCATTTATTTACAGAAGTGAAGTGGTGGTGGAGTTTCCATCGAATTCCGCAGTGGAAATGTAAACAACAATCTTTGTAAAGCCAAAAGAAAAATCCATAAAGAGGTTTAGGGGTTTGATGTTGCTGTGTCTGAATAACCCCCTAGGACTCCCTGTATTAAACACAAATAAGTGAAATGAGGTGAGCACACATGGGATTCCACCATGCTGCACCACAGTTCTCATTAGAGAAGACAGGGGAAGGAGAATGCTGTGTCTCTGTGCCTAATTCAAAGCCAATGCTTCTTTATGTCTCTGCTGTGTCAGGTAATTACGAAGCGGGCCTCTCACCCGGATGGCAGTATTGTTGTCATCTATTAAGGTATCTGACACCTCCAGCTGAGCTTCCTCCACTACTTTCTGCAGCACCATCCGGAAGGTCCCAATGAGCCTGGAAGACAGGAAGAAAAAATGACATCTTTCATAAATAACAGTGAAACAGTGATAAGGAATGGGGTCTTTCACTAACATGCTTGTCTTGCCTGCAATCAAAAAATATAAAACATCTTAGGTGGGATGTACAACAAATCAATATGACAATATGAAACAAAATTCCATTCTCTCTTGAAGCTGGCTCTCTGCTCACATTCTCTTACTTGTAGATATTGATAACATCGACATAACTGTAAAGGAAACCCTGGATAAATAACATATAGTAATTACTTAGAAAGTTGTCAATGTAATTCAGTTGCTCTATGCATAACACTGAATTCCCTTTCAGGTTTTAGGGAGTGGAAAACGTCTGTAAGGAACAAAGCCAATAGCAACTACAAAGCAAATTAGAATGATTTGTCAATGAAGCACAAAATGTGTTCCCTTAGCTGTGGTTTAATTGATAAATGGTTAAGGTAAATTGTATTTAATTGGGATTTAAAGGGCAGAAGAAACACTGCACTTGAAAACCAATCTACAAGGTACTACTATAGTATGTCCTCTCACAGAGAAGCACTAAAATTACTCTAGACAGCGTGTACGTGTACAGTTGTTTTCATACTCTCCTGTTGCTTGCACCACCTTTGCCAGTTTGTATTCTCCTCTTCTGTATAATTATTTTTAATTATTGTCAACTCAACAGTAAACAATTTTTAATTATTTACTGATATTTTTTTACAGCTTAAATGCTTTGTTTAAAAAAATAAAAATGAAAAAATTTCTAAACAAATGATGGGCGACACCGTGCTGAGGCTCTGGGTTAAATTTTGGACCTGGGGATCTGCATGGAGTTTGTACTGTACTGTATATTCTCTCTATGTTTGTGTGAGTTTCCTTCGAGTGCTCTCTATTACTCCTACAGGCAAAGACATACTGGTACATTAATTGGCTTGTGGGAAATGTCTGACCGGAAGGTGTTACAGGGGTGATGAGGTCAGCCCAGTTCATCATTGGAGTACAGCTCCCCTCTATTGTGGACATTTTTACAACTCACTGTCTCAGGAAGACTAAGGATACCAATAATCATAGTTTCTCACGTTTTTCCCCCCTTCCCTCTGGTAAGTGTTATAGCAGCATAAAGGCACGAACTTCCAGATTCAGAGATAGTTTTTTTGGATTTGGAATTGGATAAAGTGTCTACTTTACATTACCATACAAATGGAATGATGGATGAATAAATAAATTATCACAAAATAATCAATTTAGTAATCTACTGCTCCTTTATTCTGTTTGGGTCATCCATACTGTATGGTATGTGCCTACCTGACAAATACTGTTAATGTAAAATTATTCAGAGAACTCTGGCACCACTATGCACGGAACTGAAGTGCTTTGTTTTGCCTTTTTTATTAGGGTAATTTTGTTTAATCATAGACTGTCCCTTTCTTCCCTTTTTTTGAAGCCCCAGTGAATTATTGGTTCTCAGATATGAATATCAACTTTGTTTCAAATGCTTTACATCACAATAGCTCCTCTTTGTAAGGTTTCCAGGAGACAGCTAAACAACAGTCATCCACCATAATAAATACACAACATTACTTAGCCTTAGGGGTATTGAAGATCGCTGTCTGCTTGGTTTCACAAACATTCATCTTTATAACCGTGATGTTTGACTGGCAGAGCTGATTTCAAAAACATGTTTCATGAAGATATTTGAAATCGGACATGTTGTTCCACCCATATGGGTATGAAACACAACTAAGCAAGAACAATTATCTTGCACAGCAATAATAAAAAAAAAATATTCAGTATGTTCACCGTCAAATTTAACCCACTTGTCAATGGCAAATTCCTCACATTGGCTTGACATTGGGAGTATTCTGGGAGCTTCTTGCAAACAACAATCTGTCATTGGATGATATGTTAGTAAGCTGCTTTTTTCATTTATACGGGGTGTAAATGTCAAGTTTTGTACCGATGAAAATATAAAAAAATGGCAATTGCAATCACTACTTGAAGGCCTTTGCAATGTCTAAAGAATTTTTAATCAGAGTTCCATATCATATTTCAAAGATGGTGCAAACCATGCGAGGGTTGCAAAGTAATAGGGAAAAGGTTCTGTGCTGAGAGTTAAAGAGAAGAAACAAAATGCTTCATGTGCAGAGTGTTGTGTTTCTTTTCTCTGCCTTTCAGCAGGGAATGGCATTTCAAAGACATGGATACATGCAGAACAGGTACAGAACAGGTATAAAGTACTGTAGTACAAAGTAAGTAAAAAATACTTCTCACTTTTTAGAATTCATGAGCTCCTGTATCAGTATTATGACAGGTACAGTATGCCAGTACAACAGAGATTTCTTTCACCTTATAAGGTGGTAAGGGAGTCAGAGTGTTAAACTGAAATATATGGGTACAGATTTATGACTTGCAAGAGAAATGATGAAGAAATACTGTGAGACTTAGATACATACATAACAGAAGCATTCCTAGGTGTCAAGATATCAGTCAGAGAATGACAGAGACGATTATCAGGTATAGGCTTGACCCCCTTACCGACCTTCAGAAAAGTAGGTCTAGTAGAAATTGTGGTAAACAAGTATGTTATATAAGCCACAGAAAATAAACATTCTGTAGCTATCGTGCTGAGGTAACTCCAACGCATTGTATAACTTTCAGCTTTAGGAGGTGGTTGATTGGTTGTTATTTCTCCAGATGAGTTAGAGAGTTATCTTCCCCACTACATTTTCTGTCAGCAAATAAGCTTATCATGCAATGAGATCAATCTACTGGCAGCTTTTAGCATTTTATGCAACTGAGTGCTTTAGCAGTTCCTATGGAACAGCTTTGTTTCAAGTAACTCAATGGGATTTACCACAATTTAATTTAAACATGGAAAGTAACTGCAGGATCATGTGCCCAGTTCAGCCTGTGACCATCAGGTCACACAGACCATAGCCCATACTGTATAGTAGACATTGACATACCAGTGTGACTAATCACTCTGAGTAACACTGGTTTGTGTCCAAGCAGTGGACACCCTTCCTGCAGGAAACTCCTACAGCCCCAAGATAACACTACTGACAGAACTATAAAAGGAACTACAGAAGCACAGATTACAGTACATAGACTATAGAGTATAGAAACAGGTTCATGTAATGGAGGGATGAATGAAAACTTAAACTTAAGCAAAAAGCAGTATGTTGTATTGATGTATTTTACTTGTTTGTACACAAAATAACATTAAGTATTATATTCAGTGTCTTTCTTTTACCAGAAATGAAATGCAATGAATCTAGAGGAACATCAATGGAAACAAGCAACCTAATTCAGTCGTTTACATACATTCAGACATGAAAAAAAATATTGTCAGAATCCCAGGAAAATATACATCTGGAGTAAGGAAGTAATTCCCTACATCAAGTGTGCATTTGATAATATTCTGTATGTAAAAATATTAATCACACTTCTGAGGTTTTCTATAAATTCAAGGTCAGCAACATCTAATTACAGTAAATGTATCAAACAACACAATTAATATGTTGCTTCCATCAGCTGGAAATAAAAAGTACATAATAGCGATAAATACATACAGTATACTGTATGTATTCATCACAAATATTTACAATGAAACCAATTAATGAAAACCTCATTAATTGAAAACCTAATTTCAAAATTTTAAAAATAAACATCGATTCATCACAGCTGTCTCTTGATTAATGAAGCAGCAACTTGAAATAAGCATTTATTACAGAACACAGGCAGGTGCTCTGATGACAGGAGTAATCTGCAAGTCAGAATGTTGACACACAGTGTATCAACAAAGAAAATAAAGCCCTGGACTCTGATCTGAGGTCTGGGGCTCTGAACCCTGTAGCTTTATAACTGAGTTTCAATTATTTATTTTTAGATTAAATCAAAACTTGAAATCCCCTGCCATAATCCATCCCTAAACTGGATGGTTAGTACCTGTAGAAGCAACAAGCCTTAATCAAACAAAAGCTTCATAGACTGAATCTGGAGTTTGTGACCAGCACAATAATCAGTCTGAGCTAATAATTTAGGTAAGCACTCATTCATTTGAGTCTTTACCTTAAGTCTTTGCTCCACTTATCCCTTTTTATAAAGACCTTTATGAAAAGTCACATTTGATTTTTTTTTAAATGAAACGCAACTCAAAGTTTACCAACTGTGGAGCAATTTATAATGCAGTACTGGCTTTAAATGTCCAATTCGCACACAGTATTTTCCACTTTTCACTTAAAACTATTAAACTTTAAAATTACAAATTCAGTATTCAATATACTGTACACACGCAGCAAGAACAAAAATAACAACAACACGGCTTCTGTAAATTTAGGATTAAGGTTAAGTTATTGACAAATAACAAGATTTTTTGGGGGGTTTATTCTTGACATTTCTTAAAGACTGCAGTCTTTAAAAGCAGTGAACAGGAATATTACCATCTTATAATAACAAGTTATAATCATTGCAGATCTTGCACTGTTTGCAAGAGCAGAGGTGTAAAACTGGGTGTTCTGGCTTAATTCAACTTTGTTGTTGTACAATCTAGCCTCCCTAAAGTTCTCCTTCAATTGGCGAAGCAATTTCTCACTTCACCATCTATTCCACTGTGTATTGAATAGCTGCTACATATCACCTAAATGGATACTGCATTTCTGTGGTGGAAGAAATAGGTCCCCCTCTATACTGTATATAGAGCACTCTGGGATCCTACTGGGATGAAAAGCAAATTAAGCAAATTTTATTAATTAACTATAAGAGAGTTAATTCTTCAGAGACTGAGAATGAAAAAGCTTCGTTTAAACACTTTATACTGACAGTCCAGTATAATTTTGAAAAGCTGTTGCTGAGTGCTGACAGTTGGATGAGGTCTACCAAAGAAGGAGTAATCAACTACTGAAAATATATACAAACTATTTTTAACGTCTAAATTTTGAAAAGGACAAACTGACTAACAAAACCCCCCCACAAAAATTAGGACATAAAAATAGGAAAAGGTGAAAAGGAGCACTAATCATATTAAAGTTTTAAAGGTGAAAGAACAATTTCTGACAATAATTACAAGAAGGCTCCATGGCCGATACGTGTTTTCTTTCTTCTCTTTTCAGTATGGAAAAAACTTATTACTTGTTCCATTACAGTAGGTATATTATAATGGCATCACAGCCTCCATTAAACCCTCGAGAAATGTTAATTAGGCTGGAATTAGATCTGCAAACAGAAAAGGGCATATCTGAATATTGATAGTAACTGGGGAATTACATACAGTATTTTCACTATATTAAAGCACCCTATTCAATGAGAAAAAATGTCTTCAGAATGTGCATGGAGATCACAATCACTTGACAGTGGACTATATGGACTGTAAAGCTAAACAGCCTTACCAATGTCTAATCCACTGCCTTACAAATTTTGCCCTGTAACTTACTTTTGCTCACTTTTGGTAGAGCTGTTAAAAAAAACAAAAACAACTTGCTTTTCAAAGACCATGAATTTAAAAGTAAAATTACAATTTAGCAATTTTAGGTGTTGTTTTAAAAGCCGTAAGTGCAATTTTAAAAATGTACTCTTTCACCTAGACTAACATGAGATATTAAGATTGATCAACAGACCACCAGATGAGGCACCTGTTGAAATCACTGTTGATCCATACAAATCACTGCACTACAGTTCAAAGTCTAAAATAAAAATAACAATAATAATAATTTCTAGTAAAAGTAAAAGCACTGAGAAACTCAAGAATTATACAATGATAAACTAAATACACAACAAAGCAAAAATATAGTTAGATAGTAAAATTTGCCCATGCCAAATCAAGTAAAACTAAGATTAAGAAAACATAATACTTTAAAAGCAAAGGTTAAAAGATAAGCTTTAGCAAAAAGATAGGATTTAAAATGAAATGAAAATTTGAAAATGTTGGCATTGTATCTAATGTATTAGGCAATACGTTCTATAGACTTGGTGCTGCACACAATAAGGTTCTATCACCCATTGTGGAGTCTAAATTAGAAGGCTGGTATCTATAGATCTAAATTTAAAATGCTAATTGTTTTGCTCCTAAATGAATAGGTGAAGTCCCAGAAATGCAACAACTCAAAATACTTTTATTTGGCTTCAAACAAGGAAATGTGGTTGTGTTTGTATATCGCTCAATACAATCGGCAATATCTGTAGTATCTGACTTTAGCTGTCAAAGAAAAAGTTAATACCCAAAATAAATATTGTGCATGAAGATGACTAATTGGCCACTGTACAGAAGGTATCATTAAAGGACAGCAATAAAAATAAACTCACTTGTTAATGTGGAACAAATAATCTAGAAAAAAACATTTCTGTATAGATGTTTAGTCTGTACACCTTTACAAGCAAAATGTAATGGATTACAATATGTAATGCTGTATTAATGTTTGCAGTAACATGAAATCATACAGTTCTTACACTGTATCAAGACATCATGTTTTATTCTGAAGCACTAATCAATCTTGATTTAGGTACAAATAAGACAAAGCAACCCCAAAAAACTGACAGACAACCATCTAAACAAGAGCTCTGTGAACACCGCCCCCATGAATCTAATCTTTACTTGACATTTTTAAAAAGATGTAGGAGTGAGACAGTTTGCAGAAAATTAATTATAAGTAGCCTATTTGACGATGCTAGGGATTTGCACAAATTTGCATGAAACTATGCCAGCTAGTTTTCTTTTCATGGTCATCTCTTCAGTTAATCTCCATCTTGGTATCAGTGAGGTTGACAAGTGTACAGCTGTGCATTTTCAGAACAGCACAAAGCATCAGGTGGACACCAATGGTATCAAAACAAATGGAAAGTATGGAATGTGCAGTTATGGCAGCACACCAAGCCTTTTAACACTTTGTTTCATCTACTCATCAGCTGTTTTCCAAGATTCTGTCTGAATCTTTGAAGTGTAGTGTTGATATTTCAAACAAAGAAATTTTGGTGTCCTCAAAATGAAACTCTGAATGGAAATACAGAAAATAAACACAGTACACTGCAGTAAAGCTTAATGCTGTTAATCTTGTGATTGCCTGTGTATTGCCTGTAACGTTTAAGTTATCCAATCCAGGACTGTATGTGTCATTCAGACTGAACCATTCAGCAGATTTATCCCTGCAGTGGCCTAAGTAAACTGCATAGGCACATGCAGGTCCTTGCAGGCATGCTGTCAGCCTGATCACTTCCCTTCACATTGAATTTTGAAATGGAAGCTGCAGTGTCTATGTCTGTGGATGGACACATTTGCCTCGGACTGTAGTCTATCCAGGGAGATGACTGCTGTAGTACAGCAATTTGCATGGCTAATGAGGTCTAAGGTCCACGGCAGATGTGCAGCACTCCTCAGGCTCAAATACATGATCACTTAGCATTAGGCTGAATCTTCCAATCCAGAAGGTGAGCAATACACAAGGCCCTCATCTGTGATTGAGAACATATCAGTGTAATAAAGGTCACACACAGGGATAGGCCCTTATTGCTCATTTGTTTGCTCACATATTGTAGGTAGTATTGTCCAGCCTATTTCCCAAGGATCACAGTAAATCTGTTACAGTCTTTTTTAACCTAACGATTTTTTGCAAAATCCCACAGCAAATACAATAGCAATGTGATATAAAGCAACAAAACAAAAACTTAAATTAAATCACATGCTTCATTTTAGATTTTAAAATAACAGTATGCAGCAAATTAATTTAAACTAACATCCATAAAGTGTCATTTTCAACAAAAAGTTATGTGGCGGCCAAATATATATTAAAATGTCCTCCTATTTTTCATGGCATATGTATATGAAAAATGTCTCAAAAACAGCAGCCCATAAGCTTACTCCAAGCTAAACACCACTCATCACAGTAGGAGTCTAGTATCACATTAGGCAACTCAATTGCACAACCTTAATGCTAAAAGAATAATGAGATCATATATCTTTCATGGGGAGATCTCTCATCTACATAGTTTCCTAGAGATAAAGAATGATGTATACATTTTAATATCAATCATTCTGCAATGCAGCTCAGAGACAAACCCAGCTATTGACTTTGACTTAAGGTTTCCTTCTGTGTCACTGACATTGCATGTAACAATATTGTTATGCAGAGGAGACAGCTGAGTTTTAGCAGGCTAGCTTTTTGGTAGGTCCCAGATTCATTACCTCTTTCTATTATTATTATTAAACTACTATTTTTTGTCCCTGGGTCTTGACACATCTAAACAGGGCAAAAGATGCAGATGATCAAAAGGAGTCGCATTAAAATAAGGTTAAACAAACAATATTATTAGATCCAATAAAATGTTTATACTGTAAATGCTCTGTTAATTGTTTCTGCTTTGTCAACACTGTAATTCATTGATAATTACATTGATAGTTGTTTGAATCTGAATTTTGAAATCTTTAAAACAGCCATATTAGAGAATAAACAACAGTGACTGGGCCATTCCTAGTGAGGTCATTAAGCTAGCCTCCATGGACAACAGCATGAATACAGAAAGAACAGACATAAAGTGAAGAGGAAGTAAGAACACACAGGAAAGACAACCATCATCATCCATCATCCTCTTCCTCATTAACAGCTGGTAAAGAGAGAGAGAGAGAGGCTTGCAACTAGATTCTATCTATCAGTGAAAGAGTGCTGTGATATAAGCTTTATTACTGAAGAGATCTTGCTGCCTTATTTATTTGGAAATTCTCATTTACTTTATTGTGGGGCACACAGGCTAAAAACATCTGTCCTACTACTCCTACTATGGCCATGTTATTTTGGACACTAGGGAAATTGGTTCCCATTTATTGGTGAGCATGTGTTTAGAGAGGGGGTGGCAAGGTGGGGCAGTGTCTAGCATTACTCTGCTTTGTGGCTCTCTGCTCTGCTCCCAAAGGCTGCATGTACTGTAAATTAGATTTCAGTTTCCTTATAATTACTAAGGAAAAGCATGGCTGATTCATAGTGCTGAGGTCCTGGATTCAACTGGATCTCCCAGTTCAAAGACAAGCTGGTAGGTTAATTGGTTAATTGCTCTGCAATGGACTGGTGTCCTGAGGGTTGCTTGCCAGAACAGGCTCTGGCTCCCCTACAGCCCTAAATGGGATAAAGCAGTAATGGAAGGTTGTATAGAGAGGGAGGTTAAGTCCTGAGAAGGATCCATTTTTTAAAAAAACACAGGATCCCTCGTTGTCCTTTTAAGGTTTTGCTATCTTTAGATTATAAGAGAAGAATTCTAGACTTTATATGTCTCAAGAGGTCAGGCCACTGACCTGCAAATATTTGTACATAGTAGTGAAACATGTCTTTTATAACTGCGTGTGGTATTTATTGTAATATATATTTGGTTGTTCTAAGTTTTGGCCTTTTCATTACTCTGTTTCAAGCTGTGAATAAAAACACACAGTACCATGTAATATTTAGTTAGGAATCTCTAATAGTGAAATTATTTCATAACTTTATAATTTCCTTACATTCCAAGCCATTCTCAGGACCTGATTTTTATATTGTTTATATAATCTCCCTATTTTAAAATTGATCCCATTCCCAATTTCTAAGAATATGCTTCAAGGGAGAGGATAATGTGTAACCAATGAAAATCAACGAAAATGGTATCTTTTATTACTCCAGGTACCTGAAGGTTAACTTTGACTGCATTTCCTGTTCTTTTCAAATTAACACATAATTCTCTATGCATTCTGTATAACACTACAAATACAACGATATTTTACTGAATATATATATTTTTATCAATTATGATAACAGTTTAAGAAAAAGCAGTAATACCCAAAACAAGCAAACACATCAGCTCAGATAACAGGAACATAATGATTTTATAATATAGTAACAAAGCAATTGCATCTCCTGTAACTGAAACACTAGTGTGCAGATACAACTTGGTGTCCCAGGAGTATCTGCTAATGTTAACGCAGTGAATGTTTTTTTTAATTAAGGGATCTCCAAATGCTTTCATATTTTGGATTTCATGAAAGTGTTTTGCATATTTTATACACTAGGAAAGTTTTTATTAAAATTTCTGGTATTACAGTAGAAACAGGGTGTACTACACTATCGGGGAAGACACATTGCTGATCAATTGCAAAATCACTTTTCTTCCATTTATTCCCCATATAAATGTGAGACATATTTGGGTTAACGTGTTCAAGTGTTTTGTGTGTGGTAATTTGTTTGGTGTGAGTGAAGTTTAATTTAATCTCTGACCCAGGGAAAAGTGTGGTGTGGACGGTTGAGGAGAGAATGCAGGCTGCTAGTTTTGTTTTGTTTTTATCAATAAAGTTTGATAATCGGCCAGTGAAAGCTCTGTTTTCTTTCACATGAATGCCTAAAACCCTATACCGAACCCAGGATTTTACATTTCCAAAGTGGTTCTTGAAATTACTTCTCCATTCTTGTTACACATATTATCATAATTTGAAATGTTGTGTGGGGCTCAAGTAAAATAATTTCGGTGTTAAATTAAAATATTAACTTAGATGATAAAACTAACTTAACTCCGTGGGATCTGAGAAGTTGCTGCAACTGTAGGGAGAAACAGCACTTTGTTTTTTGTACTTCTATTATTTCAAGGACACCACAAAAAATTCTTAACATCCCGAAGGGGTAGCTTGGCAATAAAGTTGGGTTTGGCTTTGACTTTGCTCTATGGTTAACTAACAGAATTTGAAACTGAAAACAAGCATTGGGTTTTTGAACATATTCTTCACTTTTGTTGAACACACATCACAGTTCTAAATTAGTTATAAGCTGAAAGCCATTCTAGTCATGTAACATCAAGTACAGCACTAATGACAAAACATCCAAACCAGGGCTCTGAACCTCAAAATGTGAAGTATGTGTAACATATTTTTAAAAAAGAATAACAAATCAAGCAGAACATCAATAAATATTTCAAGATGCCGAGCTTTGGACTCCAGAGTGGCTTAAAATAGCTCGTTTTGAATACAAATAGAATCTCACATTTCATACATCTATAGTCCTTGTTATTATTATTATTATTATTATTATTATTATTATTATTACTATTATTATTATTATTATATTGTTAGGGGGTGTTATTGTGATTCATTATGTGACTGAACCTGCTCATGTCACTAAGAATGTCTGAATGAGAAGCAGGTGTCTCAACCTGTTGTGTAACAGTAATTATTAAGACTTGTTGGGTACCTGAGCTTGTAAGTGAAAGCAGCGTCACTCCTCCAATAATGCTGATTCTGCTGTGGAACCTTGGGGACTTGCATGTTGACAAATCCTACAAGGCTCTTAAAAATGCACTAAAAATGTTGTTTCTATATTTGGAGAAATTAAAAGAAAAATAATGTACAAACATTTCCTTAAAAATATGAAAAAATATAAATCCACTGAATAGTATGTCTGTGTTATGAAATGGAGTTTATTAACTGAAGTTCAAGAGGGATAACAACAAGTCAATCTCACCCAGCTGCTACTAATTAAAATCATTGCAGAAATCAGCTACTTTATGCTGTGTATATATAACAAACATCTTTTGGCATTCATCTCAAGCATCCCTCCTTCACCCTGCAGCTACCCTTGATTAGCTCCTCTCTCTATATGGGTCCAAGGCTACTCATGCAATTGCCAGGAGGTTTCCTATGAACTAAGTGGTTAAGTCATACCTATTCTACCAAAAGACTGTAATTCAAATATTTGCAAAGCATCTAATTCATACATGTTGTTATCCCTGGTGAAACAACATTTCATTTAGCTTCATTGTGTCTGCAGATTTTAAACGTCTATATAGGCCAGATATTTAGAGAACAGAATGTTACAGAGTTCATCTTTTTTAAGAGTGAACTGTTCATAAACTGCCTCCCGCCTCTTAAGTAAGATTAAGTGCTACTGTATAGCAATGGGTCACTCATGTCTATCCACATCTCAGAACTACAGTACTTTCTACCATTTTCGTGATACAGACCAAATAGGAACAGCAACACAGTTTTCATCAAATAGAAGTTAAATGAAGTACATGTTGAGAATAAAAGTAGCTTCAGATGAAAACCTTTCAAAGAAAAGTTCTTAATACTACAGTACATACATAACACATGAACATACAGTATACAGTATGTATAAGGCACATACTGTATAAATAATTGGATCTAAATTTCTGAAATGTTATTATCATTTGGTTATTTGCATTAAATTGTTTAGAGAAATAATTGTCAGTTAAGCAACACTTTTAGAGAACAGACTGTACTGAGGAAAGTCTTTTGGTGTAGAAATCTCCATTGCTTTCTTACATATCTGTTACAGTGTGAGGATGCAAGAGCTGGTTTTGAAATAAATTAAGGAGAAAAGCTGGGTGAAAATGAGACACAACAATGCTAATTGAATAATTATAGACTGAAGAGTGTGCATAATGATTAATTCTAAGGTGTAGAGAAACAACCAGGAAGAAAGGGGTTTGAGTCTGTGTCTAGGCTCCAGCATGGGAGGACAGAGAGTGAAGACTACAGAGGGATTTCACAGTAACAACAGGGTGAGCTGACTTACTGTACAGCTCTATTAATTAGTCCAGGGGTGTGACCAGTTCACACAGAGCCTATGTGGAATCTCACTCTCTCTGGTTACCATTTATTCCCAGATGTGTCTTGTTTTACCCAGCTTTTCTCCTTCCTTTCATACAGTAGTTCTTCTTTGTCTCAAAGCCACTTATCTTCTCAAAGCCACTCTTGGCTAGTTTGCTTTCCACCTTTGAGGGAATGACAGGGTAGCTTTGAACTGGATTCAGGGAGTCACAGTCTTTGTAAATTATCTGAAGATAATAGATTGTGTGTCTTGATTTTGTGTTTAGTAATTATTGTAAATAACCAAGTAATAGGTTTTATTCAATGCTGAAAAGAGAAGAAAGAAAACTCAATGTTTCAGCCATGGAGCCTTCTTCAGGTGTGCTCTGTTTTCTTTTTTCTCTTTTCAGCATGGAATAAACCTATTACTTTTTCCATGCTGATGCAGCTACCCAACTGAACTAATGTAAATAAATCTTTGCCTTTGTCTTTTACGTTTGTCTCCTGTTTAATACTCTAGCATTACATTGTGCTCAAATAAAAAGATCCATGAGACCATGTTTAGAACCATCCCTAACTGTAGGGGACATTTTATTAACTCAGTTATGTGTTATATTTATTAAAAGTGGTGTTAGGCTTCTACATTTAAAACCCTTCTGCTAATGGCATTTGGTATCAAATTGAGATATTCTGTTTAAATTGTCTGACTTTTTGTAGGTTGGTGATGTGCTTATACACATTCATTTAATTTGATTGGTGATTGCTGTGACGCATACTCTACTCAACCTACGGAGCGAAAAGAAAACAAATCAGGATTTGTATCAAAGGAAATATATAATAAGCATGGCCGCTGAAAATGGTCTTTTATATATATATAAATTGGTTGAACAGGGTGGTGCTTGTCAACCCTCCTGAAAGTTCGTTACAACAACCGAGATCAACAACTGTATATCACAGTAAGCTCCTCTCTCTTCCTTGCATTTGTCTTTCTGTATCATGCCCCTAATCCATCTAAACCCTTGCTGCTATCAATTGATTAATGACTTTCTCAGGACTAAGCCAAACCCGGGCAGATTAAGCCAAACATTCTTATCCCTAACCTCTAAATATATATATATTCAATGCATTTTTGTAATGGGTTTGGTTATTCCTCATGACAAATAACCCACATTTGTATTATTTCTGTGTTATGAATGTGCTGATAATGATAATAGCTGTGGAAGTGAACTTGATTTTGTTTACATAAACACAAGGAGTCAAGCACAGAAAAAAATATTGATTCTGGTATCCATTGTGGCTGAGAGACTGTCAAGCAGAATTGGCAGAGGGGTATTTTGAACTAAATTCCCCTACATTACCCCAACAAAGCTCCCTGTTCTGCTCTGTAGAAATACAAATTTCATTCTCATAACTGCAAGAATGTAGTTTTGACAATTATTTTAACAGACCGCCATTCATTTGGCTGTTTGTTTTTGTTGTTCTATTCATTGTTTTATATATTTACTATTAATATCTTGGTACAAAGCGAAAAACATTACTAATGGAAAAGCAAGAATTTGCCAAAACAAACTCCATTAATCAAGGTGATAAAAAGTTAATGTTTGGTTAATCACATTGACGAAGTGATTGTTGAAACACACTCTGTCTTCATACTGTCTCTTTTGATCTATAATGGCTTGTCTCGCCGACTTCCTGCTTGAAATAGTGATCATGGTGTCTTTGTTTTCAATCATAACACATTTTCTTTCTTATCTCTATGTTCAATAACAATCAAAGAAAATCTGCAACAACAAAAAGTCTCACTTTGTTTCTTTGGATTAAGTTAAGTCAGCAATGCCTGTTTTCTGACCAGCTCCTGTCAACTGTAACAAGAAAAAAATAAACACCTAAAAGTATTAAAACAATGCTTTGTGTTGTAATATGCACATATTATAATTTTATATTATAATATGTATAATATTATAATACTTATTATACATGATATTCACAGGACCCTGTGCTTGCCAGGAAGCATGCCTTTTTTACTTGTTTTATCAATGATTCAGTTCGACAAACTGTAAAAAAATACCCAATGCAAATAAAAGAGATGTGTTTACTTCAAATTCTCAGAATGACAGACAAACAAACAACACAAATCCAAATCAATGAGCCCATCAGCATCATTACACTGTGATTACACCTTACTGTCAGGAATATCTGGAATTCAGGTGTCTGCAGACATAAGGGAAGCACACAGGCGTCGGCGACAAGCAAACATTATGAATTTCATCAGCAATATCATATTTAAATTGGAAAACAGAACTGCTTTTGGATGTAGTGATGAAGTAACAATACTGTATACACCCTGCCATAAAACTAAATTACACAATGGATTTCTTTCTGAAACTCACAGTACAATGGAGATCAACATCAAGTATGATGTTATTATTATTTCTTCTTCAGCGATTTGAAATATTTTGTGATATTTTAATTTAAAGAAATAACTGAAGCTCAAAAATGTTTTTATTTATGGATTTTTAACATGAATTCTAATACTTAACAAGAAAAATTCAGAACTGGATATGTTAATAGTAGTTCAGGTGGGTAGCTGTGTCAGCATGCATAGTCTCCAAAGGAACAAGTAACAGGTTTATTCCATGCTGGAGAAAGAAGAAAAGAAACACAACGTTTTGGCTGTGGAGCCTTCTTCAGGTGTCATTGTTAATAGTATACTAGTATGATACATTATTGTCATTATTAAAAGGCAGTTTTACACAGAACTGAAGAAAAATCATATATATTCCATCTGTTTTCTAAACTCACACATTAATGTTAATGTATTCTTTCATTTTCATAAATAACTAGTATTAATGATTATGCAGTAGCAGTACAAAAAATATTCCTTCCTTCCTGGGCTACATTGCATCTTGCACTGTTTAAATCAATCTTTCTGTTTCCGAGAATTATACGGAAGATTTGTTTTAGTCCTTGCATTAAGCATATGTGAATAATAATATACTACTGTATGTTTATACTATTACTGTACAAAAACCAATATTAATGTCAAAGCAATGTTGTTCACAATGTTTCCATTCACTTGTACTCATGTTGTTTGTTTTAGATAATGAAATAAAAAATGAACAGTCATTCAAGAAAGTATGCAGTGAAAATAAGAACCAATACTTGCAATGTTATACTGTCATGCATCATTAGAAAGTCAGCACTTTAAAGCTGCCTTTGTCTTTTCTGTTAGAAACAAATAGGACCAATAGCATGTTGACAAAGCAAAGAGAATTAAATCAGCTGCATAATGAAAGCAATAAGAGTTTCTTATGAATTATTAAAAGAAGCAGAATGGACCTTACAGAAGGCATATCACTTTGGCAGTAATCTAGAAAGAACTGTAGAAGATAAATGTTCAAACAGGTAACAAAACCAGTTTATCTAAAACCTCTTTCAACAAGCACAATGTATTGTCCTTATGACTCAGTTGCATCATAAACACCAGCAATGTTTACGTTTTTTTGTTTTTGTTTACCAAATCAATTTGTAAAACACAAGAAAAGTCTTTGACAAACTGGTCAATAAAAAACTAGTATATTTCAGTGATCTTATTTCATGTCATAAGCTATCATTTTCAGTAGAACTGGAAAGTACCAGACATATGCAAAGCACTCAGTTTCACATCTGACCTGTTTGTGCACCTGCCACAGGATAAAAACTACAATGACATTCACATTTCAGGAAATACATTTTTTAATTATTGTATTTCTTGTTGGAATGTGGAATTCAAAATTTAAGACAGGGCTAATCATTACCCTCTTAGGGTGTTTTTATGAGAACTGTCCTTCTCATAAAAAACACATGAATCTGGGAGTCAAGTAAACTACAGTAGTCGATTTAAATAACAGAAACAATTTGATTTTCTTAAGCTTATATTAATGTATTAATATTAATAAATATGTAATTATTTCAAGGTTTTAATATGAAATAAATATACTACATTTTTATATATATATATATTTTTTTTCAGGAATAAGTCAAGTACAAATAATTCCAGTTGATCTAGTATCTGTAAATTACCACAAATTAAGGGAAGAATATATTATGTATGCATTATTAGTGAAGCATAATGAAATATTACCTTAAATAAGCCTTTTCATGTCACAACAGATGAAAATTAATTGGCACACTCACTAGAATCCATCTCTTCTCTTCAACAAAAGAAAACTGCTTGCAGGTCAGCTAATCCCAGAATTTCAAAAAAGTTATTACACAGATCAGTGTGGCTCACTGATGGCACTGTGTCCTGAGGCAGTGATGGTAATGGTCTGTGTCAGAAAGAAAAACAATTTCCACAGCCCTTAACCTTAGTGCTCTAGAAGGAATAACACACCATTGTGCAATTTAAGACTAAAACATCACAGAAATATAAAGGTTTCTAAGAGATTACAAGCCCTGCATTTCTACTAATGCTACCAAGCTACCAATAAACCATTTTTTTCAGTGCTTTTAAAGCCTCTGCACTTTTGGTTCTTTACATGTTTTTGTTTTAGTAGGTTTGCTCTAACTGCTGCAGATACTGTATTTTGCCTCTGTGTATATGTATATACTGATGTATATACTGTAGTTCTTAGTGGGATACCTTGTTATGAATTATTAACAGTAAAGAACCTTGAAAAGGATCTTTAGCTTTCTCAGGGAATTTCAAGTATTGTAACAAAGTCACCTCAGGGACTCATTATTTTTAAAAATGGCAGAACTTAACTGAACAGGAATGAATTTCACCGTAGCTGTTCTAAACCATAATCATTGCTGACATCATTTCTCAAAGCCATGTACTGTACATTACACACAAATCTCTTTCTGCATTTGATTTTATGCATCTGTGCTCTGTCCCAACTTCCAACTTGATGAGGTTGTAACTGCCTCTTTCTATTGCCAGGGGGCTTAGAAATTAGTAATTAATAATAATAATAATAATAATAATAATAATAATAATAATAATAATACTTTCTTACAGTTACTGTACATAGCATTTTTCTAAACACTCAAGTCAAAGCGCTTTACATGTATGGGGGATTTCACCCCACCACCACCAATGTGTAGCCCCACCTGAATGATGCAACGGCAGCCATTGTGCGCCAGAATGCTCACCACACATCAGCTATCAGTGGGGAGAACAGAGTAATGAAGCCACTTCATAGATGGGGATTTTAAGGAGGCCATGATTGGTAAAAGCCAATGCCAGGATGCCAGGGTTACACCCCTACTCTTTGTGAGAAACAACCTGGGATTTTTAATGACCACAGAGAGTCAGGACCTCGGTTTACAGTACATCTCATCCAAAGGATAACATCTTTTTACAGTATAGTGTCCCCGTCACTATACTGGGGCTTTAGCACCCACACAGACTGTGGGGTGAGTGCCCCCTACTGGACCCACCAACACCTCATCCAGCAGCAACCTTAGTTTTTCCCAGGAGGTCTCCCATACAGGTACTGACCAGGCTCACACCTGCTTAGTTTCAGTGGGTTGTCAGTTGTGAGTTGCATGCCTGCTGGCAACCCTAATCTCACTACACATAAATATCCAATAAACAATTTCGAACATCTTGGGAGTCATTATTCCTCATTTAATAACTTTTTTATTTTTTTACATAATAACATTTTAAACATAAGGGAGAATGAAAAAAAGCAGAATACGACAACAAAAAGGAAAGAAAAAACAGAAGGGATTATTCTGTAAATGAAGAAATGTTTTTGCCTAGGATTACACACTTATTGCAATGACACAACAAAGTCTAGCTGGACAGATGCAGCCATTCAGAATGCACACCAAAACCTATGTCTGAAGAAAATTAACTTTGCTTTACTTCTATAAGATTTTGCTTGGCGAATTTAGCTTTTCAGTGCCCGGAGAAGATCGAAAGGTGACACTTGGTGTACGTTAGAAGTTACTGAAATGGTAGCTTCATTTACTTTGTTGTATTACTTCTTTAAATCCTCTTACATGGAATATTAATATGGAAAATAAAGGGAAATTTTGGTAGCTGAAAACAAAAAATATCTTGCTAAGTAGAGTACATTTTCATAACATAAATAGAATATTAATTTATAATTAGTTCAAGTGGGTAGCTGCATCAGCATGGGTAGGCTGCAAAGGAACACGTATAGGTTTATTCCATGCTGAAAAGAGAAGAAAAGAGACACATCGTTCACCTGAAGAAGGCTCCACAGCTGAAACGTTGTGTTTCTTTTCTTCACTTTTCAGCATGGAATATTTGCAGTACTTTATATAGTTGGTAGTAGTAGATGAAAATAAAAAATGTTCTACATTCTTCATAAACATTTTCTACATCAAATTCGTGTACTTGGTCACTTGCTGTATTTAATTTGGCAAAGATTTGACATACTGTACTTGTTTTAACTTTACTTCTCGTGACACTTCCAAGGGTTCGCTGCAGAAGCAGACATGGGGTGCGGGAGGGGTGTACGTCTTCATGCTTCCAGGAACACAAACTCAAAGCCCACCCCCAGCTTTCAAAAATAACAGAATTTTTATATTTTTTCAATGCTTAAACTATGCTAAATTAAAAGTAAATGAGACAGAGAGACTGTTGTGCCAGAGAGTGGGTGAGTGAGAGAATTTTTACATTTGACCCCAACAGAGCGAAGATAGCTTCCCATATTGTGTATAAAGCTTCCCAATTATGTATAAAGAAGATTCCCATGTATAAATTATTTCACAAAAAGAACAAACTGTTTTTTCATGTTTACCTCAGCTTCCTTTTATAAATTAGATTGTATAATTAACATTAAGACGAAATATACTGTACATTATTTTAAAGTGTATTAAATCAGAAAAAAACATTAGATTTACAAGAGACTTTAATATTTTTTTTACAAATCCAGGTAACTAAGTAACCTTGCATTGTGAAACAGCCCCAGGGTGTCACATTTGCTAACGTACAGTAGCTCTACACTATGACAGTTCATTAATGTTATTACTTAATTTATAATTAATTGTTTTAATATTTAACCGACTGTTATGTATAAAAATAATACAAATGCCAATATTCTATACAGTTTATTTATTATATTTTGTTATTAGAGGACAGGTACTGTATTTATTATTCCCAAGAGGTAATCTGGAAAGACATTTTGCATTGGTTGTAAATTGAACCTACCTGTAGGCCTCCCATGTACTAGGCAAGAATTCTACCACTGAATCACCAATGTGTCGCTCTGATGGGATGAGCTTAATTAAATCCTTTACACTGCGAAGAATCATTATATATACTATACAAATATTATATATAAACACCAATAATTAAAATTACTGATGTTATTATTTCTTGCAGAGGAAGTTAAACTAAGCCTTCCCCCAAGTGTTTTTAGAAAAATGTGTTTTCTTTAAAGAAACACCCTTAATATAGTGCAGACTTGTATCAACTACGATGCAACTTACAGTATGCAAACATAAGACTTTTTGAAGACATTACCACTGGCCTCTTTTTACATGTTTATTTTCTTTTAAATACATTGTTTTGAAATCTACTATGCGTACTGATGAAAAAAAGAAATGCAAAATTTTCTGGAATGAGAATACTATAGTTATAGTTTATGTAGTTTCACAAAAAGTTGTTAATTTGTTTTAAGCCCTCTGACCAATAATACAGCTTGTGAGGCATTGCAACGTGGCAATCACTTGGAAGCTTGTTACAGTAGGTGCACTTTTACCCAACGAGGTCCAGGTGGAACAATGCCTGATCAGGTCACCTTTAAAAAGGCCTTAATTCAACGCTTCAGCCACTGCAAGAAAAAGGCCACACATAGTCAGTTTTCTGTGCATTCCATAATCTCTCAAATGTCACCAGAAGCAAGGAAGAGGGCCATTGGCATGCTGCAGGCAGGCATGTCATGTGCCAGCATTGTCAGACACTATGGAGTAAGCCGCTCCACTGTGTCCTACAGCAGAGAAGGTTTCAACAGACCGGCAGTACAGATGACCGTCCAAGATTCGGTCACCTTCACGTGACTACTCCAGAGCAGGACCGACACATCAAACTGGTCCATCTGAGAGATTGTTTCAGATCTGCCACCTGTACTGCTGCTGAAACTGCTGGCAGACACATTGCCTGCATCAGTGACAGGACAGTGAGGCTCCAAGCTGCTGGCCTTGGAGCTAGGCGACCTGTCAGAGGCCCTCTGCTCACACCGGACTGGCTTGGGCCAGACAGAGGCTGGATGGACTCGTCAGCAATGGCATCAGGTCCTCTTCACTGATGAGCTACTATTCAGCCTGTTCCAGGCAGACGGGAGGCCCATGTTACTGTACAATATGATTAGATCACTAACGGGCTAATAAACTTTACATTTTTATTATTAAAATAAGATTTGTATTACAGCCACACAGAGCTACACTACTTTAAGGATTCACTGCATCACCTGGCAGTTTTACAGAGTAGTTCTGTCCTACATCAAAAATTCAAAACAGGTACAGTAGATTCTGTTCGCCACGCTGCCAAACTTATTTCAGTAAGTCAGACAAATCTCTACAGTATTAAATGTTTATTAACCTATTAGTGCGTTCCTGAACTAATCATACCGTATGCATACTGTACTAGCAGAAAAAAAAAAAGATTAAATACAGTATAGAGAATTATTAGTAATTGTGTATAAATAGTAATTGGAAAACACTTTTATTTTAGATTTTGATTATTACATATTATACTGTACATTGTATACATTATACATATATACATATTATACAGAGTGGCTATAAAAAGTTTTGAGTATTGATTTGAATTACTTTGTCAGTCGAGTACTATAAATTGCATTGTAGGGATTTTCTTAAAACGAAGAAAGGGTGAATCCAATACTCACACAAGATACATAATTGTAACCTACTATATTTTAAATTTGTAGTGTTCTGCTTTATATGGTCATATGATGGTATTTCACATAAATATCTATTTCTATTTAATGGTTATTCTCACGGAATGAACTCATGTTCAGTGGTTACACTGTATTCTAGCCTGTGCATAAATTGAGCATAAACAAAAACTAAAAGTTACTAAAAATGCAGTAAATTATTGTTATTATTATGTAATTATTGCACATTTGTTTGGTCCACTCTTCATCCCTCTATTATAAATAGTACATATAATATACATCTTTCCTGAGGGGTAGGTTAGGTTTGCCTGCATTTAATAATAAACTTATACTAATGTAGCATTATGTTTCTTTGAGGTACACAAAGAGTGAAACTGTGGGATAAGAGAATCAAGAGCTAAAATGTAAATGCAGGTACTGTAGCCTAGGACTTTGGTAGAAATACAGACATGGAGAAGTGGGTGGGGAGTGTACAAATACAATATATATATATAGATATACTGTAGATATAAATTATGGGAATAAAAAGGGGGGTGGAGCCTTTTCCAGGTACAATCTTCAAGTCAGAGGACAACTATTAAATCTTTTTTTTCGGGAAAACCCAAGACACAGAATTAGAACTGTTTTGGTTTTAACTGGAGTATTCAATTAAACAATTAACCTAATTATTTTCTGAATTAGACATAAATAATATTTTTAAGGTTTTTTACAGGTCATTACATAAGACATTCAGTCCTTTAAAAGGAACATTAAAGGTTACCTATGGATAACATCTAGGAATCTGATTAGATGTTTTACAATTATACATCTATAGTAATTAAAGAATTAGATCAATGATGTAACTGAGACCTTGGGTGGAACAAAAACCAAAAGACCCTAGGTCCTACAGGAACTTAGGCTGAGACCTCAGGGTTTTTTATAAAATAGTCTACATCCCAAAGAGATTTTTATATTAATAGCAATAAATTATAATAATAATAACTTTATGGAATAATGTGCACATTACATAAGAGATGCCTTACAATTGCAAATGACAGAAGCTGTCATGAAAAATGATCCCTTTTGGATCGTGTGACTAATATGTTCCAGTCCCCATGTTCTGGCTTTTACCCATAAAGAAAGCCTGTATTCCTTTATACCTATTTATTGTGGCCAGCTTTACCTAACCATTTGAATAATTAAAGGAATTTGTATCATGTTCTGACCTGTGATCAGGTTCTGAAAGGAGGACATATAATATTAATTACCATCCTGCTAACCAATTTACTTTTACATGTTTCATAATTTACTAGGTCCCACTCTCACAAACAAAAATCTATCTTTCTGGGTTAATGCAGATTTTTTTTCCATATTATGCAAGTAATTCATTTTCCGTTTGGGTGAGGAAGAGAAAAATAACTGTATCTGAATCCATCTGGGACAGACTATAGTTAGCCAAGAGTGAAGAGACACAATGAAATTTCATAAAATATGAACTAGAATGGATGTGGGAAAAATTTGTATATTTATTACTTATTTAGTAAAGTCAAAAGGAGAACCTCAGGGAAAAACAAAATGTCAATGCATCATGTATCTAAATTATTTTACTTTAATGCTATGAGTATTAGAAACAAAATGTAAGAAATACTGTAAAAGCAACTGTATTATCAGATAATTATGACATAATTTAAATCACATTATCCTGCCTCGCACCTGTTGCTTTTTGGGATAGGCTCTAGCCCACAGCAAGCCTGAATTGGACAATCGGTTATTGAAAGTGATGATGATAATGATGATCATGACGAAGCCTTACCAATTCAGGAAGGCTAACTATGAATGAGTGATGATAGTTTAAGAACGTATAAAATAGGAATAATAATTTAACAATAATAATTGCTTATACTTTTATAGCGCTTTTCTGGACACGCCACTCAAAGCACTTTACAGGTAATGGGGACTCCCCTCCACCACCACCAATGTGCAGCCCCATCAGGATGATGTGACGGCAGCCAAGTGCACCAGAACGCTCACCACACACCAGCTATCAGTGGGGAGGAGAACAGAGTAGTGAAGCCAATTCATAGATTAAGAGGAGATTATTAGGAGGCCATGATTGGTAAGGGTCAATGGGAAATTTGATCAGGATAACACCCTACTCTTTTCGAGAAACACCCTGGGATTTTTAATGACCACAGAGAGTCAGGAGTTTTATGTCTCATCCGAAGGACAGCACCTTTTTATAGGAGGAATAGGAGGGCTAAACAAATGGATGGGAACAGCTTGAAGATATTTTGTTTAAAACATAATAAAGATTCATCAAAGCCAAGAAAGCAATGACTGAATAAATAAAACATTTAAGGAAGATATGAGGAGAGTACTTTATAAAACATTCACAAAATAATTCAGTTACAGATATTAGAAAAGCCAAGGGTGACATTCAAATGTACACTATACCGCAATCAAGATTAAACTTAATAATGAATAATTACAAAAGCAAGAGAACAGTAAGAATAAGGTAAAATGTCTCAAAGATAACAATGGAACATTTATACAGTAGATGATGTAACAAAAATGGCTGTATTTAATGAACATTTCACTCTGCTATTTTACTTACTGGTGTTTACCAAAGAAGAAACTGAATTATGACAACAGCCTACGGCTATGTGAACACACAGTCGTATATTGAATAATATTAGCACAGAAGAGGCAGAAGCCTTATAGATTCTTGACAAACGTAAGATAAACAAATCTTCAGGGCCTGGTGGTATTCTACCAATTGTACTTACACAAACAAGCTGTGTTATCCATCGGAATTAACAAAACTCTTCCAGAAGTCTCTTGAGACAATACACTGGCTGGAAAATAGATTATTGTAGTGCAAATCCATAAAGGGGGACAAATCTGTTCAAAGTAATAAATTGTAGTTTTTTGTACATATCTTGTGCAAAGAGCAATAAGTGTTACTTTTATTACTTAAAAAGTTATGGAAACAATAGTTACAACTAAACAAGATTAGATTTTCAAAATCCGTTTGATAATGTCCCTCATAGCAAATTAATTCTCAAATTGTAGGTAGCAGGCATTCATGGTTATACATGGATAATGGATTAAGAACGGCTTAATGGACAAGGAATTGAGAGTACAGATGAGAAACAAATGCTCACACTGGGGAGTCGTGTTTAGTACAGGGATCTGTATAAGAACCATTGCTCTTTCTAATTTATATCGATATAAATTTTACTATAGTTAGTAAATTAGTCAAGAGGCAGCTTATACCAAAATAAGAAAATTAGCTTATAAATTGCAAATGAAGTTCAAAATTTTAATTGTCATGTACCAAAAACAATAACTGCAAAAATAAAATGGGAGGCACTCAGCTTGAAGTGGCTACATATACAGTAGGAAACACTACACTACAGACACTATTTACATTTTATAAATGCTGTGGGAGGAGGAATACAAAAGATAAACTTAATGTTAGGATATATATTGTAGCTAAAATTCAGAATTCAAATAGGGAATATTATACTAAAACTGTATAAAGTAGCAGTAAAGTTTTATTTAGTTTACTGTCAAAGTCATGGTCATCAAGATGCAAGACATACAACTAGTATGGAATCAGTTCACGGAAGAGCAGATACATTCTGAGCTGAAACAACTGCCTTGCATTTGTAGGTTTAAAGAGCCTTATTATTCTAATAGCCTTTTAAAAATACCTTATTATTAGTCTTCAACAAGGAAGAATAAGACAGGACCCGAAACATTGAAAGACCCTCAAAGGCATTGTTAAAGTGAACCCACTGGCCATCTTTAGAATCAACAGTAAAACATGTACCAGAGGACACAAGTGGAAACTACAGGGAAGTGCATTTTTACACAAAAGGTGTTGAGAATATGGAACAAGCTGCTAAGCCATGTTTGTTGAAGGTGATATCATGGCTTGGATCAGTTTGCTACTGAAAAACCACAGGAACAAGATGATCCAAATTGCTCCCCTCATGTCTGTATTTTTTTATGCTCTTACAGTATGTTCTTACAAGTGTGTTGTTGACCATGCCTAACAGGACCCTTTAACACAGAATTGTGCCTTTTCAATATGTACTGTATAGCATTAATTGGATTTTAAAGCGTGATCCTGAAAATACAATTTTAGCCTCCTCGGAAAACTATATACAGTAATTGGTACTTTTTATGTGCAAAACACAATTACAAGACACCTACTAAGATCATCAACCAAACCACTTAGTATTCAGATACCAGCTGCGAGCTCAGTTTTGAGCTGCCTGTCCAATCCTGCTTTCAATCATAAAATCAGCTTTTCATCATCAGAATAGCATACCAACTGTTGTGAAGCAGAGAAAAAAAAACCAGTAAGTATGACAACGTAGATATTTTCCCCAGATTTGATTATTATGTATGGACTATTTATTTAGTAAGCAAAATATGACACGGTCAACTCATTTACAGTTCTATTTTGGTATAAATATTACAATTGATTGCCATAAAAATGCACATTTATCTAAACACACAGACAACTTTCTAGTTACTGTAGTATTTCTAATAGAAGTACAAAAATATAACATACAACCCAGACACTATAAGGTTATTCTTTACTAATAATTTTGGGGCATCTTATTCAGTGAGCAATTCTCCTCGAGGGAGATGATGGTAAGAGAGCTCTGTGATTTCCTCGGGTTTGTCTAATGAAGAAACTTATCATATTTCATCTCTCAGGGCTCCTTGAACAGATTTCTACTCCTGCTGGTAATTAAAATTAAGATTTCAAAGGCAGAGACTCTCACTAGGGATCACTAGGTAGGAAGCACTAAATAGAAATGTCAGTTTCAGCTCTTCCGAGTTTCTTGAAAAGCAATCACAAAACAAAAACATGACTGTTATCAAGAACAACAACAACAAGACTCCCATGCAACCCTGTATTGGATAAAGAGGTTAGAAAATGGATGGAATAAAAAAAGGAAGAACAGTCAGTATGTACTGTACATGATGGTTAATACAGACCAACTTAAATAAGCATTTTTTTATTATCCATCCATCCACTTTCTAACTGATTAATCCAATGCAGCGTTGTAGGTTAGTCATAGCCTAACCAGGCAAGTAACAGGTCCAAGGATGCAGGTACAGACTTGCACACACTCAAGCCAGGGCAGTTTTTCCATGAGCCATTATGTCCTGGACTGTGAGAATAAATCAAAGGACCCGGAGGAAACCAATGGAACAAGGGGAGAACATACAAACCCCAAGCAGATACCTGAGAACTCAGGGCCCTAGCACTGCAAGGCAGCAATGTTAACAAATGCACCGCTGTGCTACTGCTTTAATTTAAAACTGAGTGGTAGACTGATGTTTTCTGAGGTGTTAAAATGCATTTAACAAAAAGCTCTCCAGTTTGGATGCTGAAGTAGTTTTTCAGTGATAGGATGTGGAAAATGGTTCAAATACGTGTCGGTATAATTCTACATATGCAAGTCCTTAACAAATAGTTGGGGATGTGAACATTTACCAGAAATTAGAAATAAACTGGTCTAAGATACACAATTGCAATTCTGTTTTAGCTTTGACTTTGATTTACTGTTGAATGTCACAGATATTTCATTTTCTTACAATTAGCAACAGATACCACCCTTTTTGTCAGCTAAGGAAAGCAGAAGATTAAATTTGTCAGATGTTATCCATACTAATCTATGCTGCGTGGCATACTGCTCTGTAGGTGGATGAAGGGTAGGTGGAGAAAGCCCATCACACTGGGCTTATCTTTGTGAACATGTAGGCCCTGGAGTAATAAACAACTTCAGAGAGAAATTCTTACCAGCTCATCGTGCAGGATAAACTGTAGGCTGTTATCCAGGATAAATGGCAATTCCAAAATACTGTATGAGGAACACTGCTCTATACATTTAACCTTGAATGCATTTTTAAATCAAATTTAGAGAATGTACATTTTTTGGAAACTGCAAATTTCCAAATAAAATTTCATTAAACATTGTTGAAATGTTTTAGTTTTGGTCCTTTTGGTCATTTATGTACATAGCATAAATCATGAAATTGCGTTGTGTTCACTGAATGAGCAGTTTATGAACATTTGTTTAATGCCATAGGGTCTATTCATGATCAAGTATTTTATGTTAAGAAAATATAAAACGGGGATATTATATTATTACGAAATAGGTTTGTGAATTTTTCCTGAACGGCCCATGGAAAGTTAATGAACAACCCCCTTTTTTTTCACAGAACAACAGTAAAAGGTAAAAAAATATATATGTCCATATATACTGTGTACAGTATATAGTTAGTGTAGTTGCCTTAGGTAACACTTGCCTTAGGTCTTACTGCATTTACACTTTTCTTTTTCAGTGAAATAAAAAGCCTGCATAAAGTTTGATTGAGCCTCTGTTTATGACAGTTTATTGTGACCAACAGGGATCAACTGTGGGCGGCTGGTCAGCCAGGCTCAGTAGCCTACTGTGACAGCTGGACATTGATTAATGTTGAGGGGGGAGTAAGTTTGCATCCTTTGATAGTTTTTCCCTTACAACGGAAAGAAAAAAATGAGAAACATGTGCACGTTTCCTCTGTATACTAGTATCACTGAAAATAATTTTGAAATTAAAACTGTAATTTATGTAATTTATAAGTGACAATATTCACAGCGCAGAAAATATCCTATTTTATAAGATGTAAAAAATAAATTTTACAGTAGCTTAACTGCACAGTAGGTTAGTTCATATTTTCTCCTAGCCATTAAAAAAAAATAACCAAAGAAGGTAATTGATAAATTCTTATTTACAATGATGACTTACATAGCACCCATTTAACCAGGAGGGAATCTTTACCCAAACAATATGACCTTCCTCAAGGTTAGAACAGCAGGTTCCCACCCAGATTGCTTCAAGTTCCAAATCCAGAGCCCTAATCACTTCTCCAGCAGTGCTTTCCTATTTTGGTGTGTTTCATTCACCCAGCCAAATTATAATTGCCAATTGTTTTCTTTCTTCTATTTTAGAACAATGACTTATAAAATCTTTGTCTAATTAACAATGAATAATGCTCAATGTGTAATCATTTTATGACAACACTAATGGGGCAGGCTGTGTTAGGACATAGCCAATAGATCTTAAAAATACCAAGAGAGCGGTGTGAAACGTGTGAAACATGGAAAGTGAACTGCAAAGAGACACAAAGAGAGACAGAATAAACTGTAAACTGTACTGGTTTAGCTAGTACATTCTAGTTCCAGTTTATTCCAGAAAACCTGTATTGTACAGAAATTCTATAAGGGTTCCCTTTCACATTCAGCACATGTACTGTACCAACATTGTTGTGTGAAGACAACAGTGCCGAGCAATTAGACTCAGCAGTGTCATGTGTTGGACCTATTTTCTCTGGTCACAGAACACAAAACAGATTAGTTACCAAACTAATTAACTTTCTAGCGACTGATACCTTAACATAAAAAAGATGACACACGCAATGCTGACGTAAACACACTTTAATAATTTAAAACCGTGTATAATCTGATATCACTTGCCTTAAAAGTCCATGTATAGCTTACAGACCACATGTTTTATTGATAAGCTCCTCTTTTAATTTGTTTTTCTGTGACTAAAAGTAGGTCACCTCAGTCCAGTAACCTGATAGGCTGGACAACTCTTGTTAACTACACATTCTTTTAACATTTAAGGTCAATATTCTAAATGTCATGCAAAATAAATTATCAAAAGTTACCAGACCTATTTAAATAACATTACAATTCATGATCTTTTCTGTTTGTGTTTGCCCAAAGTTTAATCTTATAAGTATGAAAGATCAGGTGAAGCACTCTAAATGATGACAGTTCCTGCTGCTGATAATGAAGTAAACCAACACAGAGTACAATCATTGTGACCTCTCTTGTCAGAATGATACAATGCACACTGCATTAAAAGAGGTAATAACAATATCATGGGAGGAAAAATGCTTGTAAAACACATCCAGTATTAACATTTTCTTTGAAATTAGACAAATGTTTTCACATGCCAGCAATTTCTGTATGTTTTTCCCTTTAGAGTAGTGGGGGTTTGCAGGTATCTGCACAATGTGGACCTCTCCTAAAATAAACAATACAGACATAGTTGTATTGGTATGTTCTTGGTCTTCTTCCATTATAAAAGCTGTCAGTCCAACCATCCATCCATTTTCTAACCACTCCTTACATTTAAGGGAGGAGCAACAGGGCAAACAGACACACGCACTAGTCTTCCCATAAGCCAATGAAGCTATCAGTATGAGTTTGGAATGTGGGAGGAAAGCAGAAAGCCAAGTGAACACAGGGAGAACATACAAGCTACACACAGCACTTAGGGTACAGAACACTAGTGCTTAGGGGCAGCAACACTAACCACTGCACCACCATGCCACGCAAGTTGTCTTTCAATTAGCCAAATGTAAGTGATTACATCTTGTGCTTTACTTGAAGTACTGTAATACCATGAGGTCCAGCCATACACACTACCACCTTATTCCAGTTTCTTTTAATATGAGCTGTGATCAGTTTAGTTTCTTGAAAATGAGAAATCGATGAGCAATACATTTAACCTAGAGGATATACAAAGTTTAAACAGATTTGCTTTTCTTTTTTGAATGAGATAGTATCTGTACAGCTGAAGCCATGCTTGCAGATCATATTCTTTTCTCCTGATAGACCGGAGCAAAGACAGATGCTTCTCATATTCTCAGTGGATGTCCGACGTAATGTAGCGGGTAACAGAAAAAATTAACTGAATCTGAATATGAATGGAGTGGCTTTGCAAATAAAGACTGATGATAGTGAGAACATGAAATGTGATCTGCTTAGAAATATGTGATATATTTTGTCTGTATTTTCCATGCCTAAAATATTAAAATATTCTCAAAAACTTTTGCTGAAAGTTGGGGTTGGAATTGGCCTTACTTTGTGAAATTGTGGAGACGTCACAGGACTCTCAAGCCCGGATTCCCCATGGCTTGGTCAGGAGGCTCCTTCAGCAGGAGCTGGAGTGCTTCAGAATGAGGTGCTTCATTGCCCTGCCCTCCCCCACTTGCTTCCAGAAATACCTCAGAAATCTTCAACAGGACTCCATGTGCTGTGAAACCCCAAAGACTGATCTGGCAGTTGCATTCAGTGCTCCTCATATTTTGTCTAGGCAGTGATGCCCCCATTCCATATGTTTGCTCAGTCACAATCTAGGTGGATCTGTGTAAGCTCCTTCTTGCTCTAAATATTGACTTCACAATACAATGCAGACAATATTATCGAAGGCATAAAACATATTCTGGTGTAACTGTATAAAAAATGACATATTTTCACCATTAGATTGCCCTTTTTTATGAATGGGTGTTACTGGACATAAATATTGAACTACAAGTTCCATTAGTATACGTGTACATTTTTCTTTGTAGAATATCACAGAAAATTAAGTACACGTCAGGTCTCAATGTACATACAGTAGTAGTATCATTTGTGGTATTCAGTGGTCTTCTTCCACAGTAATAAAACCATCCTTAAATAGCTGAGCTGCAGTATAGTCATGCATGTCTGTATCTTCCTTTGGCACAATGTGGAATTCTATTGCAATTCCTTATACAGTAGATACAGTATGTGTTTAAATATTTGGATGGACCTTTTTTTCCAAACTTAGATGAAAGTGAATTTAACAACTGGGTATATTTATTTAAAAAAAAAACAATTATACATCTAATCAAAAATGAATATTATGGGGAAAGTGATTCTCCAGCACTGCATGCACTACCTGCACCTCAAAAAATGCCAGTTTTTGCCAATGTGGCAGTCATTCCCCTTCACCCCCTCAATCCTACTGTTTGCCACAGATACTAGAGAAAACTCTTCATGCAATCAGACATATTGGAATAAAAAATATGCTTTTAGTGGTGAGATAAACTGCATTTAGTGATATAAACATTTTACATTATCTCCATCAGTGACACATTAACAAGTTTATGGTGGTGAACCAAGAAACCCCTAACATTTCTTTGTTAGCTTTAGGAAAGGATATCAAAAGTATATAAAAAAAGTTGCAGTATTGTCAAAACTGTAGTGAAATAACTGCTAAATAGAAAATTTGGCATTATAGTTTAATTCTATTATTAGTTTCGGAAGCAATTTTTGAGGACATTGCACTGGGGATAAAAAGCAGTACTATTGAACAGATAGGGCAGTGTTCAGACAGTAGGAGATAGTCATTTTAATAATACGAAACCAGATACAGTATTTGAATAATTCTAGTGTGTTGTGGTGTGACACTAGAAAGGACCAACATAACAAGGTCATTTCAAACTGTGAAAATCTACTAAAGTTACTGTATTGTTTTCATAGGCAGGTGATTACACAAATGTATTTACAAGCTCACACACAGGTGCATTATTTTAACAACCAGATATGAAAAGTATGAAGAACTTATCCAACAAGAGTCCACTGACCTGTTTGTGAACACCTTGCTGTAGTTGTACACTTGGATTTCCAGCATTTCATTTCCATCGATGTTACTGGCAATGGGCCATCGGAAAGTCTGACAGAAATAGTAAAATCAAGGATTACAAAAACATAGCAGACAATTTTTAAGCAGCTGCAAAATTAAGGTAAGAGTAAAACAACGCCAGCAGCCATGTCACCCTGCAACTCACAATTGGCGATCCACTAAAGCTAAGCAGTTGTGAGCCTGGTCAGTACCTGGATGAGAGACCTTGTGGGGAAAAACTGCTGCAAGAGGGGCCAGTAGGGGGCACTCACCTTGTGGTCTGTGTGTACCTTAATGTCCCAGTACAGTGACACTATAATGTAAAAACGGTGCAGTCGTTTGCATGAGACATAAAATGGAAGTCCCGACTCTGTGGTCATTAAAAATCCCAGTCCGTTTCTTGAAAAGATTAGGGGTGTTACACCAGTGTCCTAGCCAATTTTCTCACTGGCCTTTACCAGTCATGGCCTCGTAATAATTTATGAATTGGCTTCATCACACTGTTCTCCTCCATACTGATAGCTGACGTGTGGTGAGCATAGTGGCACACTATGGCTGTTGTCACATCATCCAGGTGGGTGCTGCACATACAGTAGGTAGTGTTGGAGAGGGGTCCCCCATACTTGTAAAGCACTTTGTGTGTTGTGTATTATTATTATTATTTAGAACAAGAGCACCAAAATATATGCATGCAAATATACAATGTTTTTTTATGCTTAGAAAAAAGGATATATTAAATTTACATGTTGATGTGTTTTAATTCAGAGATGTAGTAAAAGACCTGTCAATTTTCAAGTGTATGGTTGATTTTAGGCCAGCTGGAAATCCTTCTCACAGAAAAACAGGTAGTTTAAAATGCTGATTGTAAAGATACCCGAGGAAGAGCTAAAACGGTTTGTGCGTTATTGTCTTTCCAGTTATTTTTTTGAATGTGTAATCAATTCTATTCAATGCATGAAAGCGTTTGGGATGACTTCATTAAAATATTCTCAGAAGGGACAGGTACTGTTACATACAGCAAGCTACCCTCACCCTCCCAACAGCATTTTGCCAGAGATGTCTTGTCTTCCTGAATCCAGAATCCAGAATCCAGAATCTGATGTTCGGACTGAACTCTGGTATTTAGCAATGTAGCATGTACACCCCTCAAAGAATGTCAAAAGGTAACTGGTTTAAAAAGAAAAATCACCTTTAAGATGAGTGACAAACGGTAAATGACACCGAAAAAGTATTTCAGCTTTTAAATAAGCAATCACCAACAGAACAAGAACAGGAACAGGAACAGGAACAGGAACAGGAACAGGAACAGGAACAGGAACAGGAACAGGAACAGGAACAATAACAATAACACATCTTAAAATGAGACATGTATTCCATCTTCTTGGTTTGAGGAACTCATGACTCTAGGTTCTACAGCCATTGTCCTGGAGAGCCCCTATCCAGTGACCCTTATCCTGGATCAATTGTATTTTAATAATTTGTTACATTTCCTACTAATGGATAAATAATGGATCAATTAAGCAAGTTATTTGTTTAGTTAAGAGATCTCTAATGCTTTCGATAACAAATATAATGTTAAAATTTCCTTCATTGTTACAGTATGTAAATATTTAAAGATCACAGTGAACTTGTTTCAGATCTTTAGAAATTTAGTAGTAATAAAACTTTCTGTATAGGGGCTCTCCAGGAAGAGCATTGGATATCTACCAAAGAAAACTGAGACCAGTATCACATTACCTCAAAATATGATATGGTTTAGGACTGGATATTTCTTTATATTCTGGTTTTACTAAAATAAATTCATTTCACCCATCCCGCTTAGTATTATTGGGAGAAACAAATTAAAGGCAAGCCATCATCAGAGAATAATTATGTGTAGAGGCTGACTTACATTACTTAGATTATCTCAGATTGTTATAGTTACATTTCTTAATAATTAATTATAATAATTCCTTACACTTATATAGGGCTTTTTTGGACACTCCACTCAAAGCGCTTTACAGGTAATGAGGACTCCCCTCCACCCCCACCAATGTGCAGCATCCACCTGGTCAGGACGCCAGGGTTACACCCCTACTCTTTTCAAGAAACGCGCTGGGAATTTTAACGACTACAGCGAGTCAGTGCAATATTTCTTAAATTTTTTAAATGTGGCAAATTTAAAGGAAAAGGAAATTTAATGTTACACTATGAGAAAACACATTCTGCTATGAAAATCTCACAATGTTAGCGTTTGAAAGAAATCACGGATGGATAAGAAAAGCTTTGGTTTAAAGAGCAGGACCATTACTGTGTTGTATTTGTATTTCTATTGTCATGGGTATATAAAACAAAAAAGCTAAACCTTCATTCCTGTGAGGTGCTGACACTCCGAGCAGAGAGGGGAGAGCAGCAGGATCATACCCAAGGCTTGTTCTCACTGCACCCCTGTCTGCTTCAGTTACAGTCTTGACCTTTGGAGTTCCAGGCACTCTGCTTACTTAGCCACCTCCGCATATCCCGAACACACTGCAGTGCCCTAGCTCTTAGTAGTTTCAACTTATATTTCAAGAGCAATAAAAGGAGACCTTGGAAAAATCTCAGTAAAACCATAATTCTAATTGAGTAATTGTCTCCTGCCTTTAATCTGTCTCATAATGCAATTTGGCCACGTGGTTTAAATATATTTAGCCCTACCTTTCTCTTGAAGACATGCCTTTCAGGCCTTGGACTTGAATACCACCTGGTAGATTAATTTCTACAAGACAGGCTTTTCCCCAAAAAAACTGCAAAAGCCCATATCAGTGTCATTAAAGGAAAAGGCTAAAACCAACAAAAAAATATATAATAGATAAATATGACTGTAATACAAATGTTCTTACTCACCTACTATTGTATGTATTTACTGTATATATTTTTATGAAGAAAACATTGGCTTATAGTACATTTTCAAATGATGTTTGGTAATTATGATTCTTTCCACAGCTATTTACCACAAATATCTATTTTTTAAAACAACTAGAATAAAGTAGTTTTATCAGTGTGTCTCAGACTCACTTCACTACTATTATAATGGCATTAAGGGATTATAGCACCGAGCATTTAGTCTGAAACAATACCACCACTTTTTCATTCACAGTTCCTGCAGGTTTCAAACAGATCGGCATTGTCCTAATATAATAATCAGCTTTGATTTGATTTCAATTAATTTCTCTTGAATGTTGAAAAAGAGTAGCCAGACACAGCACTGGAAAAAAAAAAGCTAATTCAATGCAAGTTCTTCTATATTATGTGAATAAATGTCTTGAAAATCAAAACAAAAATACATTGGAATGGAAATATGCCCACCAGTACATGTTCTTCTGATAAAAAGTCCATCAGTAAGGTTTACATTATTAATGTTCTTCCCATGGTGGGGGAGCAGGAGCCTACTGTATGCTGGCAAGAAACCAGTGCAAGGCAGGGTACACCCTGGATGGCAGGTTATTGCAGGGCACAGACACAGACACTCACAGCTGACTAGGGCCAATTTTTTCCAGAAGTCAGTTTAACCTACCACCGTCTTACGGATGAGACATAAAACCGAGGTCCTGACTCTCTGTGGTCATTAAAAAAATCCCAGGGTGTTTCTCAAAAAGAGTAGGGGTGTAACCCCGGCGTCCTGCCCAAATTTTCCATGCCTCCTAATAATCCCCCTCTATGAATTGGGTACATTACTTTGTTCTCCTCCCCCCCCCCGACGGCAGGCGGAGCGACGCGCCGGTTGGAGTATTCTCGGTCGCATTTAATGGCAATGTCAGCTCAAAGATTTGGTTCAAACCACCAAATGGAGACGGGCGTGCCGACAAGCGGACCCTACTGATGTGGGATTAACGCTAGGATGAGAGAGAGAGTTTAACCTACCACTATCTTTCTGGACTTTGGGAGAACACCGTAGGACACGGAGGAAACCCACGCGAACAATGGGTAACTATACAACCTCCACACAGATAGCACCCCAAAGTCCAGGACTGAACTCAGGGCCCCAGTACTGCAAAACCCATTCCACCATAGTGCCACCCCATTATTAATGTTAAGCATATTACTGAAGCATGCTAATTAACTTTATATTCAACTATATTGTGGTGGGCTATTTACTTGCTGGGCTGTTTTCCAGTGGGCTGTATTCCTACACTTTAATTTACTTGTTAAATTGAATCTTTTGTACAGCCTCAGTTTCAATTATGATATTTTTAAACAGAATAGAAAAAGAATAAGAATACAATAAGAACAGAAAAATCAATTAAGTATAATGTATAATACATTTTTTCATTTAGCTTAGTGTGTCTTTTCACTATATTTGTGTGTACACATGGTAGAATCCTGAAGAGAACCAGAAAATAATTCACAGTTGATTCAAGGTAATCCATGTACTATAATATATTTATTGCAATTGATACTGTATGTGTTGAGAGAAATAGCAACCACACATGTGTGTGAGAAACAATATGAAAGATGCACCAATCAAAAAGCATTCTGCACATGTTTTATATTAATCATAATAATAATTACCTTTATATTTCCACTATAAAAACATCTTAAAATCAACACTTTGATATCGGAGTTTCTAAAGCACAATGAGAGATTTGACAGGTTTTGAAAGAGGTCAAGCAGCTGGTGACTAAATTACAGGTGCGTCAGACACAGGAATGTCAAAAGTATTAGATATGTAAAGAGGAACAGTTCCAAAAGCCATGATGACATATGCCAAACAAGGGAAAACAGCATCAAGAAAAAGGAATAGTGGTTGGACATTAAAGCTTGCTGATAGAGATAGACAGATACAGCAGGATAGTTACTAAAACACAAAACAATGGCTACAACAATTACCACAGAACTGAATTTACACCTCCACAATCCAGTCTCCGCAATCAATTTACTGTATATTGTGAGCTTTACAAAGATGATATTTATGGTGGGGTTTCCATTCAGAAACCAAATGTTACCAAAGCCAATGAACCACAATGCACAACCTGGTGTTATGCACACAAAACCTGGACTTCTGAGCAGTGGGAAAAAGTAATACGGTCTACAACTACATCAGGATGGGCTTATGTTTGGAGAAGAAACAAAGGAAGCCACTATCAACCCAAAGTGCCTGTTCCCAACAGTTAAACATGGTGGTGGATTTTTTATGGTCTGGCAGCCATCTTGCGGGAGTCATTTGGTCTTGATTATTACTATGCATAGTAGAATTACAGAGTTAAATTAATAGAATTAAGGGAGTATCTTAGGATGTCCATTTGTACCAGCCCAGAACTAAACTTAGTACACTGGGGTTAACTGAGGATAACAACACTACTGTTTAAAAGAGTTTCATGGCATTTTAACAATCAAGTATTCAGGATCTCATTTTAACTTCGCCCCGTGTCCCCAGTCACCATAGTGGAACCTCTTGGGAAAGAGTGCAACTGGAGTGAGAATTCCGTTTGAGATGGAAGAGTGCCACTAACACCACTTTCCTTGAGAAAGAAGCAGCACACTTTCCTTGAGAGATTTCCCATCTCAGTATTCACCAGGCCCAGCCTTGCTTTGACAGATACTGTATATCTGACAATATCTAAGGCTAAAAAGTGTCTGCATCAATATGAAAACATAATATATATTTGAGTATCCAGATCCTGGTTGGCTGTGTGAGAAATATGTAGGACTCTCCATCATAATTGCATTTAGTGTTTTTAATTATGGGACGATGCGGGATATGAAATAAACAGAATGAAAAAAAAAGTGTGGATGGGAAATCTGGTGTGCAAAGGAACTATTGATATCATTCCTCCTTTGGTACAGGAGATTGAGTCATGTGGGATTACGGTAACTGTTTTGCCATTTGTCCAGTATGAAAACGTATACGAAAATTGTGCCTACTGTTAAATTTCTAATCTCACTAAGAAAACAAAATGTCAATCATTGCTCATATACCTTTTTAAAATTCCTGGAGATTTTATGATAACTGCTCAAGTGCTCAACTGCACAAGTTAAGGTTCCACAACATGAAAATAATGAGATAATGTTAATAAAGCTATCTGAGGATGCTACTTAGCTGTGATTATACTGATCCCACTTACAGTGGATATAAAAAGTATACACACCCTTATTGGAATTGCAGGTTTTTGTGATGTAAAGCCAGAAATCAAGATAAATCATGTCAGACATTTTTTCATCTTCAATGTGACCTTGCAACCAACAAAATCCAAGAGACAAATAGATAAGTATTAGGAAACATAATTGAAATTAAAAGACCTACAACACCCTGGTTGCATAAGTGTGTACACCCTTTTATAATGGGGGCTGTAGCTGTGTTCAGAGTTAACCAATCACATTCAAAATCATGTCATAAGGTAAGTAGCATACACCTGCCATCAATGAAAGTGATTCTGATTATCCCCAAATAAAAATCATCTGTTCCTGTAGGATTTCCTTGAAACTTTCGTGGTTGCATCCTACTGGCAGAGCCATGGTCCACAAGGAGCTGACAAAACATCTACAGGATCTTATTGTTGAAAGGTACCAATCAAGAGAGGGGTATAAAAGAATATCAAAGGCATGGGATGTACCATGGAGCACTGTGAAGACTATCATCAATAAGTGGACATTGACTAGATCAGGACAACCCTCCAAAGTTGATGACAGGACAAGGAGAAAACTTATCAGGGAGGCTACCAAGAGGCCTACAGCAACATTAAAGGAGCTGCAGGAATTTCTGGCTGGTATTGGTCACTCCTTGCATGTGACAACAATCTTCCATATTGTGCACACATCAGGGCTATGGGGTAGGGTGGCAAGAAGGAAGCCATTTCCCACAAAAAAGAACATCCAAACCCCTCTACATTTTGCAAAATGCATTCACTCACCCTAAAACATGTGGGAAAATGTCTTGATGAGTGATGGTCTGATGAGACAAAGGATTAACTTTTTGGCCTAAATTCTAAAAGATGTTAGTACAAAGACAACACAGCTCATCATCCAAAGAGCACCATACCTACTGTGAAGCATGGTGGTAGAAGCATCTTGCTTTGGGGCTGCTTTTCTTCAGCTGGGACAGGGGCTCTAGTCAAGATAGATGGGATAAAGACTAGCTCCAAATATCAAGATAATGGCTTCGAATGGCCTAGTCAGAGCCTAGACCTCAATCCCATAGAAAACCTGCGGAATGACCTAAAGAAGACTGTGCACAGGAGATCCCCTGGCAATATGAAGGAGCTTGAACTTTTTAGCAAGGAAGAGCGGGATAAAATTGCAAAGTCCAGGTGTACAAAGTTAATAGAGACTTATTCCAAAGACTTACTGCTATAATAAATGCGAAAGGTGCTTCCACAAAGTATTAGTTGGGCGGGGGGTGGGAAGTGTGCACACTTATGCACCCAGGGTGTTGTCGGTTTTATTAATTTCAATATTTTTTCCTAATAATTATCTATTTGGTTTTTCTCTTGAATTTTGGTGGTAGGAAGGTCACATTAAAGATGGAAAAATGTCTGACATGATGTATCTTGATTTCTGGCTTTACATCACAAAAACCTGCCATTTCAATAAGGGTGTGTAGACTTTTTATATCCACTGTAAAATACAGTATAAACATGGATGGTCTGTTATTCAAGAAATCACGTACAGTATGTGACAGTGTGTAGTGGGAGGCGCCGCGGCGAGCATCGGTGAAAAGTAAAAAAAAAGTGTACGTGAAAAAGGCAAAAAGAAAGTGTACCGCTGTGCCTTGTAGCCTCCAGGCTGGGCTTACCCTATTTAATGGGGTCCAGCCAGGGGAAAAAAAGAGCCGCTAGCACAGCGGTGACCAGACTGGACTGACCCTATTTAGTGGGGTCTAGTCTGGTAGAATAGGGCGTGTAAGGCAAGTATCAAACAAGAATTTAGTGCGTAAAAACGTTACGTGGTTGCAATCCCCTTCGGGACTGTAGGTGTAAACTCCCCCTTCCGGGGGTGGCCCTGCTCGTCCCGTTGGGGGTTGTCCAGTGTGCCTTTCATCTTCTCATCTTCTAGTAGCCAGGACAGCTAGGACTACAAAGGCGCCTCCACACTGGCCACGCCCCCGTGTTATGCCACATATACTGTAGGAACTCAAAATTTTGTAGTAATTCTGAAGCTTCTTGAAAATACCATTTCAAATGGCAAACTTCCAGCTGCTGCAATAAAAGATCTGTGATCATTACCAAGGGTGCTGTTACAGCACACAGCCATTATTGGACTAAAACAGCACAACACTGGGCTTAATAGCTAACGGAAATGTAAAACACTCCCCAGGCATCCCGAGAACTACCATTTCCGAAAACATGCTAATACTCAAAGGAACTTTAATCTTGCAGAAAGACCTTGTTTTGAAATGAACTGGAAAAAAACCTGAATAACTAGATATACTGTATCTCACACAAGAACAAAATTAAAAGCAAAGCCTGAGCATTTTAACATTTGGCATGTAAGATACTGTATCTGTTAGCAAAACTAAAAAGCATTGCTAATGTGTGTGCTGTACTAATGCTCCATTACCTAAAAATGTAAAACAGCAAATTAAGATTCAATCTGTGTTTGGATAGTCTTATTGGGAAATTATCTAACAGGTCAAGTTCCAGCTGGAATGCATTGAAAATAATATAACCTACACAAATGTTTTACGTGATCCCTTTCAAAAATGTAGGTTAAACTGATATTACCATTGTCATGCTATCAGTGTCCAGATTATACAATAATTTACAAAGGCCAAAGGTGATGACAAAAGCCAAAGGCTAATTAAAAATAGCTAGTATATTCCTAATAATAGTTATTAACAACAATAAAGGGCTTATTAATAATAATAATAATTAATAATAAAGGCCAGATTATATCATTTACAAACAAAGGACAAAGGCGGAGCTGTTGTGGTGTGGCAAAAAGACCTATATATCAATGAAGGCTCCAGACAACTAACCAACACTTCCGCCTACCGGCTCTCCCACAGGATCCTACCACTAACTACCATAAGGAAGTGGTATCCACCATCTCTCTTCTAATCAGCAACAAGGAAGTTCCCCAGAAGGCGAACTGCCACATTGGTAAACATACTCAAGTATCCCAAATTTATGTCCTCCCCAAAATCCACAAACCCGACACTCCTGGATGCCCCATTGTCTCAGCATGCAACTGTCCCACAACTCAGATCTCAGCCTTTCTCGACAGCCTTATGAGACCGCTGGTTGAAGGGCTTCCTTCATATATCAAGTACACCAACCATGCTCTCTAACTTTTTTTAATGATTTACAGTTTCAGGGCCCTAAATGTTTTTACCATGGACATCACATCCTTATACACCGTCATTCCCCAAAATGACAGTCTGACAGACCAAACTTGTAAGTTTGTCTCAGGCACACGCTGGACAAATGCACAGTGCTTGATCCACACTCACTCACACTCATGTACGTCTTGTGAAATTGGTCCTCAGACTGAATGCTTTGCCATTCAATAACCTTTTTTATCAGCAGGTTAGTGGAGTTGCCATGGGGACCAGGATGGTAACGAATCCGTTATATTTGTAACGAATGCTGTGCCCACGAGGTAGAGGAAAGACCCTGTGCATTGTTCTGAGAGTTTCAGGAGATCAAGAAAAAGGGTGAAAGGGAGAGGAGAATTGGGCTACTTATCCAAATCGCTGGGCTGAAGTTGGAGTTGAGGGACAAAGGTAGAATATTGAAGACCAGAGTTTCAATCAGAAAGAGAATATCTCAATAGAAAACTGCTAGGTAGGAGCTCCAAGGGTAGAGGCTAATACCGAGCACAGCCCTGAGGGTAATGAGGGTTTAAATATCCTGGGAAGTAGAAGGTTTGGTTATTTGGGTGGTGTCATGATTGGATAATTGATCAGTGCGCTGACGCTTGCTGGAATTACCCAAAGCTGTGGTCTGTTTAGCGAGAGGTCGTTTATGGGATAGAATACGGTTGCTGGTGGACGTGACATATTTTTGTTGGCTGGGTAGAAGAATGCTTCTTCTCTTCCTACACTGGCCTTGTCCCTGACATCGACAGGTAATACATCTACAGTACCACCATGTCCTCTAACGACCTGCATCACTTCACTAACTTTCACCCATCTCTCAAATATACAGTTAACATATCTTCCACTACTCCTGTTTCTAGACATAAACCTATCCATTAACTATCGACGACTCTCTACTTCTGTCAATTATAAACCCACAGATTCACACAGCTATCTCCTGTACAGCTCATTTAACACCCCACATACTGTACAGTACTAAAAATTCTCTCCCATTTTCACAGATCCTCAGGCTCTGACGACTTTGCAGTGACGACATGGATTTCAAAAACCAAGCTCTCAAAATGCACTTTTTTCACCAACAGAGGATACCCCACCCATGTTATTGACAGGGCCCTCTCCCAAGCCAAAAACAGCCCTAAGATCATCAACTCAGTCAGGAACTCCCAGCCTCACAACCGCATTCCATTGGTGCTTCCCTACCACACTAATACCCTTTCTATCCCCAGGACCATTACTGACAACTTCCCCATCTTACAGATGGTTCCTCTTTTGGTACCCTTATTTCTGACCGCCCCATCATCTCATATCGCTGAACACCTAATCTGCATAACCTTCTTGTTCACAGCTCGCTTGACCACCCTCAGCAATCATTCACACCAGGCACTTTCCCCTGCAACAGAACTTGCTGCATGACCTTTAAATATTTATCCAATACCACGCTCATTCAAGGCCCCTCTGGATGATTCTGGATCACTCAGATGAAGTCTGAGTAAATCCTATTTACAGCATCTCTTGCAGAAAATGCCCAGCTATCTACATTAGTGAAACAGGAAGAAGACTGGGAGACTGCTTCAGGGAACATGTCAGGGCTGTGAAGATTAAAGATTTCTCCAAACCCATAGTTTCTCATTTCATCTCATACTGATCTCTCCGTCTGCGTTCTCAAAGAGGGGTTTCGGAACTCCTTTGCAGAAAGACATCCAAAACCAAATTTGTCCTGAAACTAGGATCACACCTTCTTCCTTCTCTCAATGACAGACTCATTTCCTTCTAATCCTGTCTGTTCATTTGCAGGTTTTGACTTCACACCTCTCTTCACTTCTCTCAACTTCACTCCACCTCAGTGCCCACTCTGCTTCTCTTCTGTTCCTGCCTCCTCCACACTCCTGGCTTTTGATCTTCCATGCTTTATTAGCTGTCTACTTTCCTCTCTTTCTCACACCCGAAACAGGCTCCACAGATGAAAATTCTCTTTTATGTGCCACTTCTCTTTTCAGCATGGAATAAACCTTTACTTCTTCCATAATAATTTACATCCTTATAAAGGTTATTACATGAACTTCATTCACTTGTGTGATGATTATTCTAATCTTCCTAAAATATTTTTAAATGATCCCAATAAACTGGCAATCTCCAAGGCCCTAATGCCTTTAATTATACCTCCTCAGGGCAGTAAACAATAAGCTGATACATTGTAATACCAGGACATATTGCCAGATATCAGAGAAGCTACTGAACATTAAATCCTCTGGCATTCACACACAAATACTGCTGTGTGAAAGAAAGTGAAGATAATACAAACTCTCCAATGAGATGAAAGAAAAAAAACTATTACACAGCACAAGTGCAAGAATCAAAGAAAATTCTATGAAAAGAAATCCTGCAGGAGAAGGAAACTTTATGCTACATGGTAGCACAAACAACCAGGACTCCAAAATTGCCTCTACAGAGAAAGCAGAGATCTTGTAAAGACAGCTGTTCTTGCTTGTCATAATCCTAGACAGGAAAGCATTAACATATGTTTATTAGTCATTATTCAAATATTGATTACTGTACATTGCATTAGGATGAGCTGTCTGATTCAGTAAGTATTCAGCTAGTGAAGACTATGAAAGTCGCTGGTCTGAGAAAAGATCTTCATATTGTCTCCAACTCACCCAGCTCTGGAGATAGTCAGCACTGTCACAGTTCACTAACACAACAACCAGTTTTTAAACCAAAAACCCAGTCTCTAGGCTTAGAAATGTGAGGCTATACTCTGAGACATGCCATTCCACACAAACCGTGGAATCTTGGCTAAAAGGCTTGACATATTTGTCAAAGAAATTTGAAAATAAATGTTACATTGACATGTCAGTATCTGCAGACAGATATAGTACCTGTCAACAGAAATTGATCAGTAGATCTTGAAATAGAAATGAAATGGAATAACAAAGAACCAATCAATATTCCAGATCTCGGTTTAATCAAGAATGGAATCAAAAACAACATATACAAAAACATGGAAAAGTCAACATTGAGGCAATACAGAAAACAGTTGCTTTAAACAACAGAGAAGTAGATTCTCATTCTCTTATCAAAATAGCAATGCTAATTTGACTAAATAGTATAACAGTCTAAAATATAATAATAAAATAATAATATCTGAAAACCTGTAAATAGAAATAAAACTGAATACTTAAAATTTAACTTCCCAGCATAAATAAAGGAAGAACTATAACCCTTTCATCTTACCAAAGGGGACAAAAGCATAGGAATTGTATTAATAATTGTATGTAAAATAACTCCTCAGCCCGGCCCCTGTTTGTCTTTCCATTTTATTTCATAGGGCTCAGCTTCTCTTTAATTAGATCTTTGAGCTGCTTCTCCCAGAGACCTGGACTGAAGCTGTTCTGTGCTGCTGCTCAAGCACAACTGACAGCCTGAAAGGGGAGTCTCACTATTCTACTTTCAACCAGCTCCCAGCAGGCCTGTCTCTCTTTCATTTCTGCCTCAGACTATATATAGAACGTAATGTTAAAGCTAGTGCTTGAAAAAACATGATCGAACTTTATCTAAGCTTAACTCATAGTTCAAGTGGCCTTTTCTAAAGTTTATAAGCTATTCACTTTAACTCTAAAATGTAAAATTTGGTTTTGATGTGATCATTACCACACTTTCTGCCCTGTTAAAAGACTTCTTTGGCTGTCTAACCAAAAGAGTATCTATTTTTAACTCTTGATTAATTATAAATTAAGAATAGTCTGGGGATGTTGTAATTGTTGAAAAGGAAAAAAAATTGAAGCCAGACATTCTGTTTATCAAAATTTGTAATTACACATGCCTTAAGTTCTGCACAAATTTAAGCTCTTTATAGGATTGTAGAACCCACTAAAATGCACCAGTGTACAAATACAAATGTCAATTTTTCAGAGTCAGTTAAATGCAAATATGCAAGTTTCAAGCTTTTAATAATGTTCATATTCTCTTAAGAATTTGTTTAAATAATTTGCTTTGCAGTCATTTCTTTCAGTTCCTTCCATTCACAAAATAAAGTTGTTGATGGTTCCCTGTCAAGATCCTGATTATTGAGCATGGGTCTTTCATGAGCTGCAGGAAGAGAAAACCTTGCAGTCATGAATGAAGATTCTATCATCAAATACAAATCTGAGTTTCTGATAGCAAAGGTTCTGCTACTTGGACTCAGGACAAAAACATAACAAAAAGTGGAAGTAAAATTTAAAAAATATATGTGTTTTACACACAGTGAGTTCTGAAATAATACGTAAGTTGCACTGTATTTCAGGAAAGGAAAATGAGAAATCAGCACAACAGCCTCATCCATGCAGTATGTTAACATCAGAATCTCACACTCCTGATACTGACAAAGTTATGAATTGCATTATGAAACATTTTAGATTTTAGACCTTTTATTAACATTTATGTACTGGCTCTCTGAAAAATTGATGGACCTGTTACACTGTCAGTTCTAATTTATTTAAGTGTCATCCTCAGCTAGATTTTCACAAGTAGCTAATCTTGTAGGGCTGAGAGCCACTGGATAAAATAATCTCATGAAATCACATTATTCAGTGATGCTCAGTCAAGTTAATCTTCTCTCCACGCATATTACAGACTGTACGTCACATTCCCAAAACTCTGTAGCTGTAGGCAAATTCAATTTATAATGTGCAATGCTTGTTAGGAGACAAAACTTTTATTAAAAGTGACAGGTGGAAAGCTAATGCACAATTATAAAAGCACAGAGAGAGGTTAATTTGCTGTTAAAATAGAGGATAGTATCATCTCTAATAAGGAAAGAAAAGGTGTTCTGATAATACTCTGTACTTAGATTTCAGTCAGTACTTCTATTTCCATTCTCCTACACCAGTGGTTGCCTCTGTCACCAAAGACTACATAAAACCATTAAAATAAATTATGTACTCTATGTAGTTCCCTCAATGCACAAAAAACTTAAAATACTTATAGGAACCAGAAGCTGCCCATAATAGTACTGCATTGTTTAATCAGATTTTACAATGTAGACATTACTGCACACTTGCATAATATTTGTTCCTGTATCAACACAACTTAATTTCAGTGCCATGCGTTAATCAAACTGCATGGTGTAAGAGATGCACCACATTCACCTGGACAGTGGCTAGTACAATCTAGACCAGAACAGCCTTCTCTCGTTAGTGCTAGTCTCCAGCCAGGGATCCTGAAATCTACATAGTCTGGAAATGTTGTGGAAATCAAGAAAAATACAAAAGTTGGAAGCTGCCTAGTTAATACAAAAAATGGGAAGATGCCTGGTAAATGACGTTTAATATAGGCAACAAAATGTTACATGCAGATTGCGGTAACATTATGAATATAAGATGGAGAACACAGAGCATGAAGAGGCTACCTCATACACAAGTATTTATTATTTACGTTTACAAAATATTTACACAGTCTAGACAATGTTAATAAAATACTAAGGGATAAAGATAGCAAACAAAGGATATATGTACAGTCAAAGTGTAGTATTTAAATCAATGATGTCATGTTAAAATTGTACAATTGTTTTTGTGACAGTTTTGGTCACCATGTTACAAAACAGACATTGCTGCTCTGGAATCTGTCTAGAGCCAGAAGAGCAACAAATACATTCCTGGACTAAGGGGATGAACTACTCTTACAGGCTAAAATAACCTGAACAGAGATGAGTTCAAGGGCTTACCTTTCCTGTACTCAGGACAGCAGGAGCCATGTTAACATAAATGGTTGTGGGAGTTTGGAGCAAACTACCTCATCATGTTTTTTAAGTTGATATCCCAGAGTCCTTCAAGAAATTACTGGAATAGATACTTGGATAAATTAATACCTAGCAACCAAATGAGCTAGATTTGTAACCACCTATCATTTGTACCATTTCTTATGTTCTTACTGTCACAGCTACAAGTGACTAGGAAGTGTCCCTAAGAGTTTAGATAAATTGTGTAACACATGGCAGTGTAAATATTCAAAGCAGGTGACATTTTCTGAGATGTAGGGAGGTCCAGATACTGTGATCAAAAACAATTACAGAGTTTATCTTGGTTTACCTAGTTAATGAGGTTGTAAGTAAATGATTGTCAATGAGCAGTCTAGAAACACACCAAATAAGATCACATTAAGACCAACCACAGAGTAGAAGAGAGCAGAGTAGAGGAAAAGGAGAGGGAAGAAGGTAAGAACAAAGAGAGAGGGGAGTCAGGAGGAGTTGGAACTTAAAGCCTGCACCAGACGAGAGCCCCTACTTCGCGATCGCCCAGACAAAACCCAAAGCTTGCTGTTCTGTGTTTTTAGGGAATTTGGGTTTCCTGAGTAAAAGATACCTTGGTTAAAGACAGTCTTTCCTACTTGTGGGAACATTTTTAGAAAAGGGAGATAGGCTCCCATTTATATTGTGGCATCCAGGTTTGCAGAAAGAGATTTACCTTCAGGTTGTATTGCGTTTATTTTTAAATCTCTTATTTTGGTGTCTGTGGGCATTAATTAAGATTTGAATATTTAGTAGCACTCTGGGATTTTCTAGGTGATTAGAACGTTAGGCCCCTGGCACGCCTTGTCTGTACAGAATGTAAATATAGCAACTTGTGTGTTGTATGTTTATGTTGTGTGTAGTATATTGCTCGTATTGTTATTGTAAATAAATATGTGTTTAACCAAGTGTGCCTGGATTATTACTCTTTCATTAAAGCTCTGCCAGAAAATAAACAATTCATGTGCCTTTAAATATACTAACAGCTCTGGTATATTCTGGAGTAATCACTTACAAGTTGGTGTTCAAATATTTATTTTACTTATTGACTAAAGCTCATACATTATATTATTACACACATTATATGTAACATTATATTTTTCAGCACCTTGGACAGTGTCCAGCATTGCATACGTCAATCCACTTGCTTGAATCATTTTTGCACAGGTATTGATAAAATAAAAGTAAAATAGTTAAGTCTTAGTATTGCTTGATTTGTAAACCAAGTAATGAAAGAAATGGTGAGAGGAAGGTAGAGAGAGGAACATCTTACTTTACTCTCAGTGCACTTCAAAATCTACATATACTGAAACGCAACAACATCAAAGCTTGAGTCACTGCATAGCAGCATACAATGCAAGTTATATCACTACTTAAAAGGAAAATATCTTCCTGTGACACACAGGACGAGATTGAAAGGAGTATGAATATTTCTTTAGTTCTGACTCAGGGTTCAAATACTGTCACGCTCTCTGCAGCCAGTGAGCGTTCCTACTCTGTTCTGTCCCTAGTTTCCTGTGCTTTGCTTTCCTTCTGGTGTCTCTCTCTCTCTGGGGCTATATACTGTAGTTCCGGGTCACTTATTCTCCTGCGCACAGCATTGACGTTCGGATGTCCTGAGACCTGGCTAGCATCCAGGTCGCCCCACGTCTGCTGCCTGATGGCACTGGTTTCTATACGACTCCTGAACTGGTGAGCATGGGCTAATCCCCCGTTCCGCTGCTACACATATGGGTCTTTGTCCGCTCTCCTGCCTCTTCACGGTTCGTCCCTTCCGACATCCGTGACAAATACTTCAACATGTGCCAAAATGCACCAGCAATACACCAGCAACTAAAATACACAGATTACCAATTTTAACTTCTGATATAAAGATATTTACTGTGCCTTACATCCATACCACAAATCTCCAGCTTTGCTTAAATCTTTTGTGAAACTTTATGTAATATTACAATAATTACATTAAGTTTTAACACTTACATTTCTGGATAGAAAACTTTCTGAAACTTACATTTCTGGATAGAAAACATAAAGATAAAGATTTTGCCAGTCTGTATGACAGTGCATACTGTATACTCAGTAACACATGCCATTAAATTTGATTTCTAAGATTCAGTTGTAAGGCACATATTTGACATCTTAACTGGCAAACTGACATCAATATTTTTATTCAGTAAAAAATGATTACTGCCTGTCTAAGACAGTTATAACAGTGCTCCCAAAAGTTTTTGGTTATGTAACATATTGCATTCATAGGCTCATGAAATATACAATACCGTGTATCCTGAAACCTGTGGTGTAGATTAATGTAAATGATTGTATTACAACAAGTTCTTACTTTGTGTTCAACTTAGTCACTTAAAGTGACCATAAGTAATAGGACACAAACACTTTATTAATATTAGCAAGTAGATTGCAGCATGTTTAGGCAATAACTGGATGAAGTGTGTGACCCATTGAGTTCACCGTTTTTAGTTGAATGATGAGATGCCTGCTGCCCATCACTTTTATGAGTCTGATTTTATTATTTTTATGACAACTAACAACAGACCAACAAAAGACCCCCATCAGCCAATTGTATTAATACTTTTGCTCCTTCAAAATGAAAAGACCATACATTTGATTTAATGACTCAAAATGGTAAATCTAAATCAACTTTACTAAAAATTAAATTATTATTGGAGTTTGTAGTGATTTTACTATCATAACACTTTTGGAGGGCACTGTATTAATTTAGTGCGGGGATCTGTGTCAGTAAGTCAGCAGCAATGGAACAAGAAAAGGTTAGATTCATGCTGAAAAATAAAAAGAAAGAAGTTAAAACCCAGTATTTCATGGCTGAAAAAGCCTCCACAGATTTTTAAATATGGAATTAAACTAAATTTTCCTATGATAAATACTATGCATTTTATACATAGACTGTATATATTTTCTCCTGCCTTACTGTCAATGCTACTTTCAAATTGCTTTATCTTATGTGAGGCCTAGAGTTTTACTACCTTCTTGTATATTTTGATGTGAGAATCTCACCACCATGAGGCAATCAAAATAAGCATCTTTCATAAAACTGAGCATCTGTCAATGAAAATCAATTTTCTGCAGCCCCTGAATGCAGTGCCTGGCAATCTGTACTAGAACTGAGCATCTGTCATCATAACACAGGGCAGGGTTATGTTGAAACAAATTTAATATTGGAAAATAGACAAAGAGATGATGCTCTTTATTACTTTTCATTCTTGCTTAGGTAACTGTCAGTCTCGTATAAAGGGCACTACTCCTGTGATGATGAGTAAAATGTTCAAAGCTTGTATTTGTCTCTACGTGTGATGCTGTATTATGATAATATATGATTATGTATTATATTTATTGTATTTTTATGCTGTATTATTATAATATATCACATTTTGTGATAATGTATGATTATGTATTATATTTATTGAAACATGTGGCAATATTGAGTTTTTTTAAATTGTTAGAGCAACTAACTAATTGTAATTAGGCAGTCAATTTTTCAGAAATAACTTAAAAGGCTGGTGGCTGAACTGGAACTGGAGTTCTGAACTGCACAAGCAATGCACAATTCAGGTGATATAGTCAAACCTGAGTATTTCACTAGGAAGGAAAACAGCCTGTATTCTTCCAAAGACTAGGAAGGGAATATTTACCCTGCGTATTAATAACACAGGGCTGTATATTTTACACACCACAGCTGTGTCTTAATAACATTATAAAGCAGATTTCCTAAAGGTCAGATTGAAAGTTCAGCTTATACTCCTGAGGCTCAATATCTCTGCAGTGTGTCAGTAATTTAACTTTTCTGTTGTTGAAAGAAGAACTTGCCAGATGATGACATTGAAGACCATTTGCCTCAGTCTCCTACATTTCTATGCACTCTCCTGTTGGTGCAAGATGAAGATGAAATTAGACAATAACAGTTACTTTAATGGGGAAGAGTACACTTCACTGGTCTGTCAAATTCATATACTTCTGATAAACAAAAACTATTAAATCATCATCCTGATCCTAATGTTTTGTTTCCATTTAATTAGTTAAACCTGGTCCAGAATAACTAACTGAACAATCATAACCTACCTTAACCTACTGGTCAATTAATTGCAGGAAATATAATGTAATAGACTGGTTCAAATGAACCTCACAACAGATTCATCATGTCAGAGACATATATTCTGAATGCTGGGAAAGCTGGTTTCAGTACCTATTGAGTTTTATAATATTTACATAATATAAGCAGCTATTGTTTTAGTTAATGAAAATTAAAAGTATCACTAAAAATAAAATGTTTCCAAATTAAAATGAACAATAAAATAAGTTACCTTAAAAAGAAAAATGAAATTAAATGCTATCAGTATATACAGTAACAATAGTTCTGAAGCAGGCTCCACAGCCGAAACGTTCTGTTTCCTTTCTTTTCTTTTCAGCATGGAATAAACCCGTTATCTGTTCCTATCCAGTAACAATTATTTCATGGAAATTTAAAGAAAATTGCAGAACTTGACTTGACATCCTGCATGTCTTTTATCTTAGGGTCTTTGTAAGTCCCTTGTCCACACTCATTTATAATATTCTTAAAGATTACAAAACGAACTATTGATTGATTTATTGTAACATTATCTTCCTTTCTTTCTTTTTTGTTTGATAACCCTTCATTCTTAAACATGAATAGATCAAGGACTAAAGGGTACAGAACAGCAATTGTGTTATGTCTTTTAGATGTCAACTGTTAACTATGAACTGTCCATTCAGGGCATCAGGGTGACAGGGTTGTGTTTTCTCACCTCTTTCTTTAATCTTTCTTTAATCTCATAGAAGCAAATATAAATCTGAGAAAAGGAGGCATGTCTTTACACAAAGGTCCATAGGAACATGCAACAGGCTACCAAGCCATCTCGTTGAAGCCAGAACCCATAAGAAGTCATCTTTTGAAAACTGACTCGATGAGATCTTCAGATCAATTAGCTACAGTACAAATTACCTAAGAGGCTTGGTGGGCTGAATGACCACATTTTGTTTGTTACCTTTCTTACCTGTATTTTCTTACTCCTTCTAAGCACCAAGCTGTTGTATATGATCAAGTTCAAGTTTACTGTCATTATACTCATATACAGGTGTATGGTATAATGAAATGCTATTTAGCTAGCTCTCAGACGGTAAGCAGTACAAAAAAACAACAATACAATTGTATAAGAAAAGAAAGACAGAGACAACAGCCAGGTAATGTGTGACAGGTAATGTGCAAAACAACATCAGCTTCTTGACATGTGAGGTAGAGGTACTGTAGATTTCAATGTGTGTTTGAGTTTTGATAAAGAGAGAAGGCACTGTGAGGGTTCAGTTTAATGTTTGATATGGGAGTTTAATAGTTTGATAGTGTGGGGGTAAAAACTGTCTCTGAGTCTGGTAGTCTGGGCCCGAATCCTCCTGTACCGTTTTCCAGATGGTGTAGTGTCAAACAGTCTGTATCATATATCATTATATGTATATCATATAATGATATATGATCATATCAATTATCATATATCATTATATGATAATCATAACAGCGAAACAAACTGCTACCGAACCCTTTCATGCCCCTCCAGAAGTTGCTTTGATCAGACCATTTTATACAAAATGCCTGTCTGCACAGCTTTGAGTTTTGTACCATGAGCTCCTTTCCAGAGATGTGACAGATCCTCTTCTTTTCATATATTCAGGTAAAGGGGAAGAGTTAAAATTTAAGTCAAAAGAAGGAAGGACAATGCGTGCGCTGGAATGTTCGCATGAAGTATGTTCACTTGATGTTTTGACTTGATGTTTTGCTGTTTTATTAGTTATCTCTGGCGGCTTGAGCTCACAACTGTACACAACATTGTGGCAATAATATGCTAAAGCTATTCAGTCTTCAAATGAAAATTCTTCAGTTCCTTTATCAGTTAACAGACAAAAATACATTAATTTGAAAAAAAAGTAGAGACTAAATAATAATCTTTGAAATTAAAACCTGCAACTGAAATGAGATTCTGTAAATAAAATAAGTTAAAATGAAAATATAAAAACAATTATTACAAATAATTCAATATTATATCAAATTAATATTATGAATATTAACCATTTCTGATTTACAATCATGTAAATCCATATCATCCCTATCAAAGCAAAGCCCTTTGAAATGTCAATTTCTCAATGTCAGAAACTCAATGTCTTTACTTTAGGAGCTTGTATCCTGAAAACATTTCTTGTAAATAGAAAAATATATTCAAGCTCCGTTCAAAGAAATAATCTAGGAATTAAAAAAAGTACTGCAAAGAAAACATTTACGATTAGTTATGCAAGATTTTGCTGTAAAAAGAAATTAAACAGTTTAATTAAATTATTTCCTTAAAAGTCACTCAACTGTTTTATTAAAAACCAGTAAATATAAATGATATATTACATAAACAGCCTTTAATACAATAGCCTTTTTTCTACAAAGCTATCCAGAGCATTCAAATATTTATTTATTGTTTTTTTTAATTATTATATAGAATACATTTTATTTCTGTTTGTGTTTTTAGCAATTTAGGGGAAAATGAAATGAATAGCAAAATTATTTTGTTTTTCAAATAATATATTATGCATATATTTTAGGAGGTCTGTGTACATTTTACCCCCTTTGTTAACACATTTTCAAATGATAGAAGGTTTCTAAAATTTTCCAACGGCAGGCGGAGGACGCGCCGGTTGGAGTATTCTCGGTCGCATTTAATGGGTCAGCTCAAAGATTTGGTTCAAAACACCAAATGGAGATGGGCGTGCCGACAAGTGGACCCTGCTGATGCGGGATTAACACTAGGATGAGAGAGAAGGTTTCTAAAATTTAGTACTGTAAACTAGGACTCCTCATTCTGAATCACAGGGAGGCCTTCTAGTTGGTGAAGCTTAATTTAATCAATAAATGTCTTGATTGGTTGTAATTTTTTTTTACTCAAAAGAGATTAATAATTACTCTAGATCACTCTGTCATCCTATGGATTCATGAAATTTTACTACCACTTAGAGGGCAAATTACAAGTTACTCTAAAATAAAACCTTTTCTAGTTCCATTTATTCAGTTCTCTGGCATCATTTTAAGTGAACTGTCTGTCCTGTTGACAGTTTTTTGCTGTGTGGTAGCTTACAATGTACCACTGTGTCTCTGTAAGCTTTACTAAGGTTGATCCATCTTGGAGGGGAGAAGTAAGAACTGCTTAGTTGGTTTTCATTCCTGAGGATGGGGGGGTGGTGTAGGGATGTTTTATCTGGTACTTTAATTAAGTTTCAGGATTTTTTTAATTTTATATACTGTATATATAAAACACCCACAGTACTGCAATATGTCTATGTGTGTCATTCTTTAGTGAAATTATCACTGAATTTGCTTACAAAATTTTGAAATATACAAAAAGCTGGAAGCTGGCTTTTATACATCACTTGGAAATGAAAACAATTTTATTCTATCTTAACCACCAACACTGCACTGGTTGACCGTTCTGTCCAAGTGTTATGCAAGTGTGTGTACACTGACAATTCAGTCTTCATCACCTTCTGTCATGCTTTGAGCTACTCCCCAAAGGTTGGTGATGTGCTGATGATGCTTATTTGGCACATGGCTGTGAGCCTCCAGATAGCTATTTTGAAATATTATAATAATATAATTGCTATTACCCATGCAAAATTACTTATTTCTCACACGTAAAAAAATACAAAATTATTTTGTTTTTCAAATAATATATTATGCATATATCTCAAATTTTTCAGTTCCAGCAAATCCACGGTGTAATGGGGCCTGGTGCAGTCAGATATGCAGCCTTCCTTGCTCATAAAGTCTCAACGGTGATGCATTTAAAATACCCCCATTTCAAGTACAATTAAATCAGCAAGCCTAGCTACTCACAAGGAAACAAAGGATATGCACTGCAAAGCACAAAAGGGGGTATCCAATATTAATGAAGGTACTGAAAACATTTTATTTTAAAGCATTATTAATAAGCATGGAGTTTGAGTTTAAGCACCATATTTAAAGATGATTTAAAATGTATTCACTGGAAGTTAAACTGTGGCTCATCATGGGGAATGGCTGCTCTGCCTGATTTTACTGGATATGGGAATATTTTGCTGACGCAGTTACTGCACAATATACTATATGATATTTCTAATACATTAGTGAAAGGCAAACACATAGAAATGTGGGAAAAGAGCAGATTTAGTGTGTTAAGCACTCACTACTAAATTTACTATATAGTCACATACAGTATTAGTATTAGTAACTGCAGAACAAAAGGGCTTAGAACAAAATTACAGAGGGAAGCTCTCCTGGCAAAAATATGCTGTGCTGTACATACATGAGATCATGAAGCTATGACAGGGTTTCCTCTCTGCCACACGCTTCTTTACCACTTCAGCTCCTCAGTTCTTTTGTACTGACAGAAATTCATGTGCTCTAGTTGCACAGGTACTTTTGCCTTTAGATAGATAATTTTGCCTTTAAACAAAGTAATATGTCACTTAAACACAATAATTTTCCATTTAAATTAAACTCGTTTCGCCGTTAAATGAGATAATATTGTATTAAATTGTAATAATTACTTTGGAAACAATATTGACTTATAAAAATATATATCAATATATATATAATATTGTCCCACACATCTCTTTTTAATAGAATTAACAACAAAGGAATATTGTCACACTCTTCTTTGTGCAAATGAATTAATCTAAAGTAGCATGTGAAATGTCTTTTGTGTACATGAAATAAAACAGACTGTGACTGAGCATTCCTGGGTTAAATACGTCTTTTTCACCGTTTCTGTAAAAAGTAGAAGTGACGTGGCTTTACAAATTTGATTTTTTTCCTCATGTGAAGCTGTAGAAACACATACTGTACAAAGTTTTTACTTAATCTTTGAACATTGAATAGAATACATTTACAATGACTTGAGAGTAAAACTTACATGTACTGCTGGTTTACTGCTACTGTTCTTGTTGGTCTATCTTTAACCTTTAAGTACAAAAATCTCAAAAGCTTTTAGCCCATGCTTTTCCAATACATTTGAATTTGGAATTACAGTACACTTCAAATTCAAGAAAAGGGAGAAGAAACAGTATTTCAGCGTTGGTTTGCACAGACATGAAATAGAGATACGGGAAAGCCAAACAAAATAAAAAAACAATTCCAGGATGGCCATAGCCAAAAAAGTAATACATTTATGAAGAGAGTCTTATTGCTAGTGATGTGTTAGAAGCATTGTCTCGTTTATTGTAAGTACTGTATCTTGTTTAAGCGCAGTATTATCTTATTTAAAAGCAAAAAATATTTTTCCCCATGATGCTGATAACCTTTCATAGGTTACAACTGAAAGGTAAGAGAACATATCAAACGTTCATTCCAATATGAGCTTCCTTACTTAAATACAGCTTTTCATTTATACTGTAAGTAACTACTGTATATTACTGTAGACCTATCAAGAAAATGTCACAAATTTCTTGTTCTATGATTATTACTAGCTCTAATGCAATGACTTTAATTGCTGTATTCACTGCTAGTCTTCCACTGCCTTTTTATTATGTTAATGGCTTTGTTAAATTGGTGATTTTCAAAGTAGCACACTATTTGAAATTCATACCTTTAAAGTGAGTTAAGTAATTTTCGGTTCAAACAATCAATGTTAATATGATTCATCCAATTTAGCCTGATGAAGTAATGATTTCCTTCAGATAATCAGCTTAACATAGAATACGTTTTATTTGAAAAACAAGGTAACAATTTGACACTTTTAGCCATTTTTTTAGTTTTAACTCTAATTTGCCCCCTTGCTATTCATTGAGCATTTCACACCTGTGTATGCTGTCAATTTCAGTTATATCAGTTCCAGTCTAAGGCTAGGTGATTATTTAATCCATTGATGTGTTTCATTGTTTGACCACTTCCGATAATCAAAACTACCCGTTGATGGCCAAGCTTTGGTACTGTGCCACCTGCTCTTCTGCTTTTGTGTGTTGTGCTCAGAAAAGTGCTCTCAGCATGGAAGTCTGGACAACCTATTTCTCTAGGATTTTGACATTAACAGCTTCAAACACAAACACTAGCTTGGAGGTATATTTATGGTTTTCTACAGGAAGTATCACAGGACAGATAGACACTGATCCAACCCATCATGGTCTCTTTTCTGACTATTGGGAACCACTGTGTTTTGAAAATAATTTTTTCCCCTTTAATAGCAGCTGAACTGCAATGTAATTGGCACTTCCATGATTTTCTGCTCTCATTCCTGAGCCCAGCTTTCAGTAAATTATAGTTATTGTGACTCACACATCACTAAAGACACCAATATGATTATGATATTCATTTTTCATGTTACACGAACGATATTTACAGGGTTTTCTTCAAGAAGAATACAAGAGAGATGCTAGGGCAAAGTCACTCTCTCACACAGGGTGTCAGAATTGCCACGTGGTAAGGTGGCATAGCTATAGACCGTCCTCACTTTTATCACAGAGTTAGAACAAAACCACAACTTAAGACATATGTAAACCTGCATTTAATACAACTTTGCACCTTGTTTCCCTTAACTCATGAAGTATTAGTTTCCTGTCTGGTATTGTTTCATGTGTTTTTCACTTTAAAGATGCATTTGTTGCACACTGTTCAGTAACAATGCAGCGTTACATGATTATGATTTTTGCATTGATGACTCCAGATAGGTACTTATTCTAAAAATCACATTAAATTCCGTGTAATCGGGTACATTTACTTGATAATTTATCATTTACCTTTGCTGTACAATCATTTGAAAATATAGATATGTAATTCTATTTAAATTTACATTCATGCTTTGTATTTTAATTACTAAAATAAATACATTATAAGAGGAAACAGCTCACATAATTTATTATTATTGTATGGATATACTATGTACTGTATATATTTTCCATCCTATAGTGCAGCATTTAAGTCTAGCATTGTCTTTTGTAAGTTAAAATCTCTTTTGCCTTCCTCCTCCTCTTTAGTTTCAATTGTTAGAAGAATTAAGGATAACATGATCCATTTTCTATCTAATTTTATTAATTTATCATCTCTCATCAACTATTTGTGCAATGCTAAGATTAAAAGGTCTTGCCATTCTTATAATCTTTAGCACATTATTGCTAATGTTTCATACAGATGCATATAAAGATTTTTGTGTATGCACTTAAAAAATTAAGTTGAGATACCACTTTACAATGCTAAAAATGATACTGAGAATCTTTACAAGTAATTACATAAAATCACTAATCTTTGGAGAAATGCCACCATATTATCAAAATAAATAATAAGTTATGGAGTAAATACTAGAGGTTAGTAACCTTGTATTGTAGGTCTTTACTGCTTTGATGTTAATTTAGTTAACATAATAGTTAATATTTAGATGTAGTTACTATTATGACAATGTTTTATCTCTTGTAGTCATGTAAAACATAAACTAAGAAAGTGGTGGAAATGTAACTACATTTGACTATCTCAGTCATTTAAAATCACTTGAAAGGCCTCATGCAGTTTTTTCTAATTAACACTGTAATCACTCTCTTATGGTAATTCTAAAGTACAGCAAGATTAAAAGAAAGAAAGATTAGATTGGATAAAACTGTACGTAAATCTGGAATTTAACTAGTTAATCCCAATGTACGAAATAAAATAAAATTCAGGCAGTAGAACTGTTGTCAATAAAGCAATTTCTTGACTAGAGAATTACTTCAAAGTGAATATGAAATCACATATACAGGTATGCACTTAGGCAAAAACACATTCATAGGTGTGAGAATAAAAGTATAGAAGTTTTTGGTTAATAATAATAACATTTATTTTTTTCATTTATTTTATCTCAAGGCAGTGTACAATAAAACAGTCAATCAAAAGAGACAGATGTACACAAATTAGAACTGCAAATAAAGCAAAATTAAAAATCTAGAGTATTGTATAATAGTTAGGTTGATGATAGGATTTGAAAGTGCTGGAAGATAATTTCTGCATTCTGGACCAACAGAAAAAGAGGCTTTGACTCCCAGTTTTTGGAGCCTTGAAATGGGAACTGAAATAGGCCCAGAGTCCAAGTGGACATATAGTTGCATAGGGACTTCACAGCTCTCTGATGCAGTCAAGAGATAAAGTGTTCGGTCCCTTAAAAGTGAGCAGCAGTATTTTGAAACGTATTCTGTCATCTACTAGGACTCAGTGCATGGAAGATCAAGCAGGTACAATTTTACAATTTTACTTTTTGGTTGAGATCTGAACAGCAGAGGTCTAAACATGCTGCAGTTTGTTAAAAACATGTTTGCATACACCAGCAAGCACTGCATTACAATAATCAAAACTGGAAACGACACAAGCATCTATTAGCTTTCTCATATTAAACTAGAAAACATGTATGGATATTTGCAAATGTTCCAAACATGAAAAAACATACCTCAATAGCACTACAAAAAAGAGCTTCAGAATGACCCCAAGATTCCTTGGCTAAGCACTTTGACTGATTGACAGACATTAAAAGCCAAACTAAAGCTGATACATTTCTAACACTGATAAAAAAAGCCCATCAACATGACTTTGTCAGGTCTGTCAGAATTCAAATGAAAAACATTTTGTTGCATCCATATTCTAAGCAGCAAGACAAAAAGGAAAGTGTTTGATTAATGCCAGGTTTTGTGGGAACAAATTAGGCGTCATCAGCTGATATAATAATTATATCATTAAAATATCATATATCATATATTTTCCCAATGGCAACACATACTGTTGATACTATAAAGAACTGGAGAAAAATGCAAGAAAAAAATGAATTATAGGACAGCAAATGTGATTAAACATGTTAATAGTGATCAATTTGAACAAATTGTTTTCTACCAGCTAGATAAGATTCAATCCACAACAACACAGTTGCAGTAATATCAGCTGCTCTTTCTAATCTCTTCAGCAAGATTGTAAAGTCAACAGTGTCAGCACTTAGGACCAGCTAGACAGGAATTTATTTTTTAAATCCTGAATTATCTGTTGATCATTAATAACTCTAACAAGCATGGTTTCTATATTTTGCTATTATTTGAATCCAGATGGAAAAGGGTCATTCAGATTATTTGCAGTTAAGTGAGTTTTTAATTGAACAGCAACAGTCAAAAGAAAAAAAGGATAAGTTAGATATTTCTATTCTGCATTTTTTAACACAGGGTTAATAATTGCAAGTTTAGGGGTCAAGAGAACAATTTCAGTCCTCAATGATGGGAATTACAAATTTTGAACAAGTAGGGCTATAAGTATAGGATCGAAGGAAACTGTGGTGGGTTTTAGCTTTGGTGATCATTTCAAGCATCTGAAGAAGACAGACTCCATAAAAGACTGCAAGGAAAGATGCACTAAGCTTGAGTATTCTCAGAAGTGGGATCACAAGATACAACCTGACTGTGGATGTCATGAATTTTAGATTAAAGAAGCTCAGAAAATGATTTCATTGGAGCAGACTCTGGTGCTGTTCATAACTGGATTTAAGAGAAGATAAACTGTGGAAAAAAAGGTTCTAGGATTACTCTTCCCTGCCTCAATTAGCTTTCTCAAAAAAGCTGACTTTGTAACAGTCAGTTCATAACTGTGGAATTGCTGGTGTTGCTTGAAGGCAAGTAATTGAATAGACAGATCATTGTCCCTCCATCTAATTTCAAGCCGACACACATGAGATTTCATGAGTGAAGACGGTTGTTGTACAGACTGATGTGTGATGTGCCTCTAGTTTTTTCTGGAGTCAAGCAATCTAAAATGCCCCCGACTGATGGTGAGATAAGACGATCCTGTGCAGATGCAGGAGTAGGTAGATGACAAGGCAGGCGAACAATCCAATATGATAGGCAAGTTCGTGGTCCAAAGGAAAAGGGTGTATCAGAATCCAGGAAGTATGATAGAAGCGAACGGTCTGAAGCAAGAGGCAAGGTCGTGGTCAAAAGGAGTAAGTTAGGTCAGAATCTGGGGAGAACACGGGAGGCAAACAATCCGAGACGAGAGGCGAGGTCCAAAGTCAAAAAGGCAAAAGGGAAGTCCAGAATCCAGAATATACGAGATACGGAAAAACGCCAGGTAGAGCTCTCAACGAGTAGACTCAATACCGAGCAGTGGGAAGCGGGTTAGGATGGTATAAATGTCTGACAGCTGACAGCTTTTGAAACTTTTTATCTTACAGCGACCATGCACCACATATCATTAAAGACTGCATACTGGAGCTCCTGAAGCAAAAAAGAAAGAGATGTGGTAACACAATCCTGAGAATTATCCTCAACTGAAGCAAGTTAAATGATTAAAGATTTCACAGAGATATGCTAAGATACTGGTTTTGTCTTGCAACTTATGATGTTCAGGGAGGAAAGTTAGTTTTAGAAAATCAAATACTGTCCACTTTATTCCATAGAGAGCAACGGACACAAAGCGGGATATACCCTAGACTAGACACCATTCCTTCACAGGTCATACACACACTCGCATCAGAGTTAATTGTCCTAGAAGCCAATTAACCTTACTGTACGTTTTTGGACTGTGGGAGGAAACCCATGCGAACATGGGGAGAACATAAAAAACTCCGCACAGACAGCATCTCAGAAATTAACCCAGGGCCCCAGCCATGCATGGTAGCAATGTTAACCACTGCTCCACCATGCTACCATTAAATACTTAATCATCTTAAAATAATATATTGTCTTTTAACACAAGAATAAACTCTATAAACAAAAGGTGTACACTACAAATCTTCACTTTGAGATAGTAAATAAAAGTGTATTAATTCTGAATAGTATTAATGTCCTAAATATACATTGACTCAATACAGAAAAAAACATCCATTTTGTTTTGACTAAATTTATTAAAACTCAGAAAATAATGTTGCTGTATATCCTTCACAGGATTTTAGTCCAGTTATTTTATTGCCCCCCAAAATTAAAAAGACCTCCCAACAAATTGTGATTTAAACAGATGGTTGTTCCCCATTTCTCCTTAGATGTCGTCCTGCTGTATTACACCTTTAAAACAACTGCTGTAACTGTCAGCGCTGAGGTCAGGATTAAATAAATAAATCTAATTTAACTTTACTCATTTTCAGATGAGTGCTGAAGTACAGGATCAATGTTCTTCTAATTGAGTTTGAGGTCCATTTTTATGTTAGACGTATGAGACATCTATAAAATTTTCTCCATTGTTATGACTGTGAAGGTGGTTTCTGCAGTTGAGGTGCACTATAGATATTAATGGACTGAAGCTGGGGGATTCAGAGATTAGATATGCAATACCCTTTCCTTTCACTGTTGATGGAAAGTGCTTCAAGCCCTTTGGTCTGAACCCCATGTTAAAATTGTATTTTATTTTTCTAGACTACTCAGGATTTTTTACCTCCTGGTACAAATGTTTGACAACAAACAGTAAAATGATGGAGCTTTTCACATCATCTGTGAGTTTAAATGAATGTCCAATCAGAGTGAATTCCTTGTACTGTACATGAATTAAAGATGATTCTGAACCTAATTCTGAACAGTATTAAAATGTCGAACTGCAAACCTGTCCACTCGGTCATTGAAAATCCTGTGACAGTGCTTGCAAGAGTGGGAATGGTAATGGGAATACTGTATCCCAACTAAATTCGAGTCTGGACTACCTAAGTTTTTGAAGTCATTTCTCAGTTCTCTGACTGACCTGTTGTGTACTGGGGCTGCTGATGCATAATGCACCCAGTGGTGGGTGACGTAGGACCTGTTCGATTTGTAAAGGGCTATAGAAATGCAACAACCTATACCCCTAGAAGTAGCTTCAGAACTGTAAGAGTCCTTCTGTACTTCACCCTACATTGCACACTGCCCAGGTGCGAAGATAATGGGGGTGGACTTTGGAGCCCTCATTGTGGGATATAGATGTTGTGTTTCTAGGGACTGAACTTTAAGAAAGGGGATAACGTGCTACATGCTGTCTCAATTATATATCCCCTGTGCAGCCCCTCTAAGTGTGCAGGATGTTTAAAAATAGATAATACTGCTAGGAGTACAAAGGATCTTACTTTAGATCTCATTTGGACCCAGACCATTAATTTCACACAAAAAATAAAAGTCGGGAAATTGTTGTTTAATTTAATTCATTTGTGTGTTCGATAACACTTGATTTGTTTTTACTAGAGAAAATTACTGCCATTGATCTATTGCTGCATACATTTTGCATGTTTTTCTAAAAACAAGTTTAAATTAATTAAATGGCATCCTAGTTGCCAAGTGATTCAACTTAATTATATTTTATTTGCATATCATCCTTGAAGGCTCTGTCTTATTATATTTTATGTCATATGATCACTCTTATTTGTCAAATTGATTTCACTGCTTGCAAGAGTGTGCAGACTCTTCGCAACAACTGTTCTTAAGTCACAAGGACTAATTAAGGCCACAAGCTTTAGGTTTTTGTTTGTCACACTGGAATGTGTGAATCATCATCACTTTTATCTCAAAATGACACTGCACTCAAAGCAATCAGTATTAATTATGTAATCTGAGGTGACTTTAAACAATTACTTGAAAGGCTTTATGTTTATTATTTTCATCTTAAAGTGTAAGTATCTTTGATAATGATAGAGCGGCTTATTATTCCAATTATTTTTTTCATTTAAACTGTTTTTTATTTGAAATAAATTTATGAGAAATAAGTGTCTTTTATGTAACTGTGCTTGGGGTGCACCATTCAATATCATTATCTCTGGTTCTTTCATGAAAGACAAACAGTACCTTTAACATATGCTCTTCAATATCTAAAAACACAATCTGTCTTCATCCTTTGAAGCAACAACAAATTCATTTTAGGAATAATGTGTTTTTGTATACACTCTGGTGCATAAGTATTCAGACTGTTCCTACCCTAATATTTTATTAATTGATATTAATGTTACAAAATTAGATCAAGAAGATCATTTAAAGTAAATATCAGAAAATAAATAGAAAAAAGGAAATCTGTAGATATCCAGATCTGTGAAATATTGTAATTATTTGGGAGAAAAAAAGCAAGTGGGATTTTGTGACATTCTGCTCCACTCTCAATCATTAAATGCATAAATTCTTTCAGGTGTCTGCCACTGGCTGACACTGGTCCATGGGCTGCTCCTAAACAAACACAGTGCAAGAACTACTAATGGGCAAAAGGAAATATCTTTGTACTCAAGATATTTTCTAAAACTGTAATCAGATTTGACTTTTAATGTACACAGCTGAGTTTAACTGTCAAAGTCATTTGTTTTGCTTTCATCGCCAACTCAGTAAAAATGTTTTGAGAACATTAGTTATGCACATTGAGTGTTATGTAAGCCCAATTTTGATCTACATCCATACTGTATACTCTCACAATGATGCTAAGAACTCAGTGAGCTGTGTCTGCTCTATAAGGCTCAAAGAATCATCAGAAAACAACTTTTTAAACATGAAGCAAGCTGAAATGTTTCAAGTATGGAGAGAATTAACGGGAGTGAAAAATTATATTGGCAGAACAAGAAGAACTGGAAACTTCAAATTTTCTCTGAAGGATACAAAATAAATAGTTGACACAATGAATGAAAAATAAATCTGTATTCAAGGCAGTGTCTCTGGCCACAGTTAAATGCATTATTTAATAATACATTTTGTATCATTACTACTAATAATAAATGGTTTCAGCTTTTTTAATCTTGTTGTTTCTGCACATGGTTAAGTATTGCTGTATGTCAGTATTTACAGAAAGCACAAAGTGTGTCTATCGACTGAAGTGATAGGTATGGTATGTATGGTTTTATTTTGTTGTTGGATCGACTATTTTTCTGTTGGTTCCACTACTATTGTTTCATTTTCTTTGTTCGGCTTCTTATTTTTCATCTTCAGCTTGTTGAAGATATTTTAAGACGATGTATGTGATGTTCTGAATGCCTAGAGGCATATGCAGATATTTTCAGGAATGTTTCCCTTGACCAGTGAATGTACTGTATAGTCCACAAGAGCTACAAAGCTGTTGATTTTAATGGGCATTTAGTGACGTTTTCCAAACATTGCGTTAACAGTCAAAAACTGCTCTCTCTTGAGAGCAGAACCATTTTGGGAATCCATGCTTTTATTGTCTTGATCTGGTGAAATTCAAAGGGAAGACATTTAATTTTTCTTAGATCAATTTATTGTACTCTCATTATACAGTATGGCTGGTGCAGACATTAAAACAGCCTAAATTGTGATTTGGTTTCATGCTGAATTTTAAGCATTTCTGGGAAAACCTATACAGTATTTGTTTGTTCTAATTACAGGCAAGGCAAACCATATTAATTTAATTTAGGCAGGTTTAATGTTCTGAGTAAGTACTATTTTTCAAATTGTAACTCTGGGAATTATAATCAGTTTATAAACTGAATATAAATTAAATATTCATATATATATATAGGTTTGTTATTTTTTTGATGATGCTTAATCATACTCTGTGCTTTGTGTGTATGATATGTGTTTTTTACTTTGAAAAGGGTCACAAATGCTCATATTTTTCATTCACTTTCTATCAGATTATTTCATTCACAAGACAAGCAATATGCATTGATGTGAGACAAACAAAATAAATACTGTGTAACATATATTCTAAATGCACAGCCTACAGTACCTATATGTAATTCCAGAGATTTTTCTTGTTCTAAAAAAGGTAATTTTGTGCGAGCCAAATTTATTTTTTTCTGCTATATTGTGGTACAATTATATCCTTACAATTGTGTTAGCCATTGATGCAGACATTGCAGCAAGATATCTAATATATGTATGATTTTAATTTATTGGTACACTGTTGGGTATTTTAATATGGTGGATCGAATCCTTCACCATACAGTATACGTTGCCAGATAAAACAAATGCCAATGAATTTGGCATGACAATAGAAATTAATGTCAGCTTGACAGCAGCTTTGCAGATTCACGCATTTCTAATAAAGCAAGATAATTCTGTAGTATATCATAAAAGCTTATTAGGGGACTTATTAAAGGAAATCTTATTACTGGATTGAATAGGTAAGCTGAGGTTTAAACTAGGTGAAAACACATTATCAGCAGAGAACTCAAAATCAAGTTTCATGAAGGTGGGAAGTTGTCAAGGCCTGTTAGGATTCCTGCATCCTCCACACTCAGCCAGCAAGGCTTTGGAAACCAAATCCACAATGTCAGAATGGGTGGAAGAACATAAAACACTGGAAGATATCTTGAAATATCTCAATGGCTCTGCTAGAGGACAATGCCTGCAGCAAAGTCTCCATTTATTTTTATCTCTATGCCACTGGGTCAAAGGCCCTTACTGTCAAGATATGTGTGGAAGTGCAATGGTTTTTCTACAATAAAAGATGCCATGTTTGGTATTTTCCATCCCCAGAACTCCACCCCCTTTGGTAACTACTGTAACTAACTAGCCTTATCAGTTACTTATGGATTCATGGAAGACTATCGTCCTTGACTGTAACAGATAGTCAATGATACCACAATCAGTCCTTCAAGACAAGAAAGTCCAATACACTTTAACACTAGGTCAACTGTTAAAAGTTCTGATTCCAACAAAGGACTCCCACATGAGGGGACTGAACAAGCAGACGTCTCACAATGGATGGGACATTCAAAACTTGTTTTTTGTCTTTTGCTTGTTTCTCAGTCCAGTATCCCACTCTGTACTTTGTCTTATTTTCTCATCTAAGACCATTACTTCAATTGGCAAAATGTGTCATCATGCACATGGCGAATTCAATTACGTGTGCCATATGTGCTTCTGATTAGATTAGGCTGTCCCTGCATTTTACATAAGATAGATATTCCCTAGAAATAATAAGAGCATCTTAACACTTTCAAATAAAAATAAATCACAACAAGCACAAAATTAAGTGCCACAAAAGTGGCAAAAATTAAATGAAATAAGTATTGTCTTTAAAATATTACAACTGAGAAATAAAATGCTTTGTGACCTATCCAACCTGAAGTTGTGATGTAACTGTTTTGCAAACAGTTTTTTTTTTGCAAAAAAATACTTTAGATGACAGGAAAATATAATGAATAAAAAATGAACTGGATATGTAATGATTTTCTCTTCTCATTTCAAATAACCTGTCAAAGTCAATATACCTTTGGTGGACGGAGAAAGTAGTACTCCATATACAAATGCATGGTAGAGATATTTATAACATACATACTGTATAAGATTTCAAACAGAGTTATCTTGTGTACTAGGCTCTTGCACAGTTCTCCACAATTTCCCCACAGGATCCAGAACCAGCTCACAGAGAGGGGTTACATACTGTACAAACCATGCTTGTATTCTCCCTTTTAAATGTACAGTATGTGAGCTTCTGCTGCACATTTGCTGCAAAGTATCATGCTCTTCACTCATCACATCATCTCTTTGAAATTGTCTAAAAAGTAGATATGCCATGAACTGGGCAGGAGCTTTTGGCTGTAGTTTTAGTTTCTTTGATTCTATGAATAGAGCATCGCTCCTACTTACTGGCCCAGCCATTGGTAGCCATTAAATTTAAATCAGCTATAGAGCAAGAGTGTCATAATGCCATTTTCTAGTTTTCTCTTATCTTCATGTTTCCATCAACCTAAAGTCTTCCAGTACCTGACAGACGCCTTTATTTGTAAATCACACTCACTCTATAGAATTCATAATGCACGTGACCATCTGGGCATGTGTTAGGACTCATAAAGGTTGTCACTTTTCCTCCCTGTACATCAAAATGTCCTTGAGGACTAGAGCCCCATCAGCCAATGGGGAACTTAATTTCAAAGCCATAGTCAACATCTTGAACACCTTTAAACATTTTGGGTCACCATGTTACATACTGTTAATAACAATATCAATTTATAGTTGTTCATGGTGTCTAGTAAATAGGATGATTGCCAGTGACTAGCAATATTGCAAATTACTCCATTTACTGAATGGTTTATGGCAGTGGTTCTCAAACTTTTTGGACCAAGTACCACCCCTAATCCAACCAAAGCATCCAAGTACCACCTACAAGTCATCATCTCATAGGAACCCCAGAAATTCTCAATGACCAACATGAGCGCGTGTGCACACACACTCACACATACATATAATAAATATTATAATAATAAACTTTATTTGATATAGCACCTTTAAAGGTGGCTTTTCAAAGTGTTTTACAGAAAAAAAAACATTAACAACAACTAATAAAAAAGCACCATTTCAGTGAGAGGGGTGAGCCTGTTTAGTTGAGCAAAGCAGATGTGAATTAATTTTTCGAGCCTTGATACAATTCACAACAGAGTCTAACAGATATTAAATCGTCAGGCATTTTCTTGACGGCAAAGGTCTCGCGGTGGATGTTGTAATGCGTACATTAATTTCTGGAGCAACCTCTCTAATTCGTGCAACTACACCGTTATGTCGGCTTGTCACTGCTCTAGCACCGTCTGTACAAACTCAGACGCATTTTATCCAGTCGAGGCCATTCTCTTCGATAAATTCATTCAGAAGCTGAAATATGTGCTCTCCTGTAGTTCCTGTTGGTAGCGGTTTACAGAACAGAAAGTCTTCATGGGACATGCCCTCAAACTCGTATCTAACGTAAACGAGCAAATTGGCCAAATCGACTACAGACTCATCTAATTGCAGTGAAAAACATCTGCTCATCTTAACGCGCTCTATCAGTGTACTTTTGATATAATCCTTCATTTCAATAATTCTATGAGTGACTGTCTTTCAGGGGGAGGGGGGCAGCAGGTCGAGCTGTTCAGCAGCTTTTTCTCTACACATAATACGTCAGCTCTTTTGCCAACGGTAAATAAGGTTCTTCAAAAATAGTGTAGTTTACCTGCTTTAGCAATACGCAAGCTTGCATTTTTCCGCATTTCCGTTTTAATTTCCGTATTTATTTAAAGTTTTTATTTAATGCGCATGGGAGCGAAACAGAGACGCTCGGTGTATTTTTCTCAAATTAGAACAGTTATTTAATATTTTTTTGTTATCACGCTTTCGTGTGCTCACAAGATTACCTGCGTTCGTAGCACGTATTTCTATGCATTCCTGTGTTTACAACGTTGGCATTGTTCCAAAATCACGTACATTCTCCTTTCTCCCTATTTGCTGGAGATACAGTAGCTTTTTTTAAATACAATTGGTCACTTGCATCCGTAGCACCCATTCCTATATAGTGGTATAGAATTACAGAGTATCTCTTGTGTCCACTGAACTATTAGCGCGCACTGTATCGTAGTATGTAGGCTGCGTATTCGACACGTATTGAAATACAAAATATGAAAACCCGTCCCGATTTTTCAGTGCACACTACACAGTTCCAGGGTCATTTGGCGTACCACTTGGCGGCACTCCACGTACCACTGCCGGTACACGTACCACAGTTTGAGAACCACTGGTTTATGGTATCCCTACACTGGAATACTTTAGAACAGGGATACTCAATTTGCAGACCTGCCCATCCGTTCCATTGTTGTTTGTTGATATAAACAGCTCCTTTATGGCAACATAGCTTATTCTAATTAGCAACTGAATGATGTAAGGGCTGGTTGTAGCAAAAATGTGTAATCAGGAGCAGGCTGGTGGGGCCACAAGCTGAGCAGCCCCAGTTAGACAGATTTGTACCTTTGTTACAGACAAATTATAAATATTGTTTTTTTCTTTCCAAGTGACTTAACCCTGAGTAGGCTGTTGTACAATAGCTCAAATACAAGACAACTCCCCTCCCACCTTAAAATGTAAACTACTTTGCATGCAACTACTTTGTACAGTATATATATATATGTATATATAGGATGTATATATTCAATATTTATATTTAATTGTATGTAATACTTTAGCATGGGTTTCTAGCATGTAGCTGTAACCATACACTATGTATCACTAGAACGCACCCTGGAATTACTGCTTAGAGCTACTGTATCTATCCTGTATAGCAAAAAACAACTGAGAAGAGGTCCCGCATGCTGATAATGTTTGGGGATATTTATGCTCCTCCTCTGCTCCTTACTGCGGATATGAGTCCCTCAGGACTGCAGTTTGCTGCAGGTGAAGTCACATAACAACTGGAAGACAGCAAACTTTCTGGACTATACACAAGCACTTGAAATAAATTCTCTAAAGTAATTTGAAAGTAATATATTTGGATAGAAATATATTACTTCACTGATTATAATAGGAGTAATTTATCTTCATAGTGTTTTCTCTCTAGTCTTGTACAATTGAAATAAATTAATTCAGCTTTTGTTTCTTAATTTTGCCATCATAGGACAAAATCAATTTATCCATTCATAGAAAGCTGCTTATTTCCGGTAACGTTTGTGGCAACCTGGAGCCTAATACACCCTGCCTGTAGCAGGATACACACAGTGACAATTCTGAGACAATTCTGTTAGGTGTGATAACATTTGCTGGGCAGTGGGAGGAAATTGGAAAATGCCATAGCACCATGCTACCCAACAGGGAAGCCTGTAAACATCATATACCGTGTGAACAAGCTTTGTTTTAGCTCCTTGTCAGGGCAAATATTCCAAACATATCGCCATTAATAAAGAGCAGACTCAGATTTGCATCTCAATTCTGAAAGAGTAAATATTCTCACCAAAAACACAAAGAGATAGTTCACACTTATTAACACAAATGAATATTTCATGAATAAGCTGAGAAGCATACTGACCTCATCAAATCGGGCTTCATCTTCACAGTTCTCTAAAACCCGTGTGTAAAATGAAAGACCTAGAGGGCACAGCAGAAAAGCAGAGTGGTTTCAGTGTTAGAAAAATCAGCATGACTTTGTTAAATAAAGCTGTAAAGAAATAAAAATATTAAAAATGTTAAAATAAGATTTTGAGAGCTAATCATGCTATTATGATTACAATATACAGTGACATTTTTAGATTTTTTAAGCAAGACACATCTGTAACACATTCTTTTATATGGCATTTTTGTTCACGTATTTCTTCAGGTGAATGAATAAATCTGGGGGTATAAATCCATATATACAGTAAAATATAAATCTACTATATAAATCCAGTAGTACAAGATAGAAATTAATTATCGATTTGATTTATTATTATTTTAAGTAAATACAGAAAAATATAAAAACAAGTGAAAGTGATAAGTGTAAAAATGTTACAGTCACCCAACCTTAAAACCCTACGGTGTTCTCATCTAATATTACTTTTTTACATTTTAAAATTTCAAAACAAAATCAGCAGGTATTGTGGCCTCTTTATAAAAAATTAATCTAGTATGATTGATCTGATCTTTGTGTTTCATTATGCTCTTATGTACCACTGAAGCCTAACCTACAAACTACAGTTCTCAGGGCTGACAAATTACATAGATAACTATACTTTCACCTTTACACAAAGTACAAAAATGGGTTCAACAAAAATGCTTTTAACAAAAGTCTTTATTTTCTTAGTCCTCCTGTGCCAAGAGAATCATTTTAATACAGAATATAACACACGTGTATGCCATATAATATGTTTGTAACTATACTTAAAAGTTCTCTACTTTTTGAAATGCACAGTAGATTGTACCAAGCAATATCTGAGAAGTTAACCTGATGATGTCTGAATAACTATAAAGAAAATTAAATAGAAAATCAGTTCTTGAAATGTTATTACGTTTAGAATGTTCACTGTTAGAACCACTTTGCAAGTATTTATTTTCCCTAAATACAGCCAGGAGTTCATCTTGTATAACCAGAACTGTATTATTTTCTGAACAAGTCAATTTTCTATCCATCCATTTTCTAACCATTTTATCCAATACAGGTTTGAGGCAGAGCCAGAGCCTATCCAGGCAAGCAGTGGGCACAAGGCAGGATACACCCTGGATGGAATACCAGTCCATCACAGGGCACACACTGACACACACACAGACACAATCATGCACATACACACAAGAGAGTCAACTTTTCAAGTCACCAATTAACCTACAGTAACAGTATGTCTTTGAACTCTGGGAGAAAGCTTAGAAAAAAAGGAAAAAGGCTGCACATCTCTAGTACTGTATGTGTCTTCCTACAGTACATACAGTACATACACACACCATCACCTTCTTTACTGTTTTAAAAGCACTTTTGCTTTGAATATACAGGTAAGTGTCCAGATCTATTATGCTGTGATAAAGTGATCAATTCTCTGGTATGATAGCTATGAATGATTCACAGCTGATTGATTGCAGGACAACAGACACAGGGAAATTATTATTTTTCATATCTTCTTACATAAATGGTGTGTAGAGGTTCAAGTGTGGAGCTGCATCAGCATGCAAGCTGCTGAGGAACAAGCAGATTTTTTGCATGAAATTAACCTCTAGTTGTTAAGGTTGTGTATACAGTATCGCTTATCCATTAGTACAATACTTTATATCAGGTACTGTATGTTTGAGCAACTGTAATTTAAACATATCACAATATTAATGTGCCGAGGTGCTGACAAGTCAATGTAATTTCATGCATTTTACATAAAGGATGTAGGGATGGTAATGTTTCATTAGACAAGACAACTTCCTTTCTTTTCAAAAATCCAGTAAAAACCCTGAATTCATACAGTATAACCACAGTCTTAAAGTCCTCATATCCAAAAAATACACAACCTTCAATACTCTGAATGTTAGGAAATAATAGTATAAAGTGATTTTAGATTATAGGATGCTTATAAATTCAAGAATACAATCTGGTTACTAATTAATTTATTTAATTCATTGTCATCCTTTAGAAAATAAAGTAAGGCCATAAGTATCAGGTTTAACTAACAATCAACAGTAATTAGAGGTTATTAAAGGTTAGAACACGGGTGGATGCACTTTAAAACAGTTCATGTAATTATTAAATCAGCTATAAATTGTCTCAGGCCTGGATTTAAAACAAGTTTTGCAAACGTGTCTCAGGCCTGGATTTAAAACACGTTTTGCAACCTGTGCCAACTGCAAATTCCAAATCAATTGTGTTGTGATGGTTTTCCAAAGTTCCAAAGAATCTGCTGGAATCAGACACCTAACATGAACCGGTTCATTTGGAACTTCACTATTGACATAATCAGGGCATTAGCCTTGTTCATTTTGTGCCATAAAAAATAAATTGCAGATTCGACTAATATCAGACAACACCTGAATCAATAAATGGTGAGTTTTATTTTCAACTACATTTCTGGGTGCAAAAAAAAACATTTCCGAAACTACATAGTTATTCCAAAACCAATTATCTCCATAATACATCAAAAGCACAGACTTGTCTAATCCACTCCTAAAAATCCAATTTAATCCCTTGTTAGATTTGATTTAGTCTTGATTGTTATTTTTCTTACTCTACTACTCATTATTCTTATAATTCACAGTTTTCACCACTCAGGGGCAGCCAGGAGGATTCAGAAGGTTGGTGGCTGACGTTCAAGTGGTGAAAGCTGAATCAAAAGAACAACGAGTTTGAATGAAACAGGCTATACCTGTAGAGTAGCAAGATTCACTAATGGGTTATCTTATTGTGAGTAAGCTTCCGTGATTTTCATTGTAATCAGTGTGCATATACAGTAAGCTTTTCTTCATAGCAGGGAAAATTTGAGGAATATCAAAAATATTACATTCATAACTGAAAAACTGAACCCTATTTAATCATGTCTCAGGGCTATAACACAGCTTTATAAGGTCAATAAAATGTACCTTACATATCTATTTGGTTTCTGCTGTTGCGCCTTTTTCTTTACACACATAAGTAAAATAAAGATAAATTGTTGAATGGAAAATCTTCAAATCTGATGCCATGAAAGACCAATGATGATGCAAGTATTTGGGGACAGGTATCCTTCAAATGTGATGCTTAGGACAGAACTGAATACACAGCAAGTTACACTCATGAATGTGGCAGAACCATGTAATAAACCACATACAGTACATCTTAAAAGAACACAGGGTAACAACATACTGTATAAGGCCTTAATGCTGACATTGGATTATTATAGCATGTAGATCAAAACCATTTGTTTTTAAAGGGCAAAAGAACTTGTAGATTTGCTCCAGATGTTAGATGTTAAATTGATTAAGCTAGCAATAGATTAATGATAATTAAAGCTGGAAAACTGCATATCTGCTCATTAAAAGTTTTATTTTATACTATATTAAAGGGCATTTTTAAATAAGCAAAGAGAAGACCTGAACTGTCTTTTAATTGATGTCTGGGACAAATCTCAAACCAAGACATACTGTACAGTAAAGTATTGTCAGAATTGATTGCATAATAATTCCACAAATCCATAAATAAAACCAAAATCTCTGCTCCACAACCTGATATACCATATGCATCTGGAACAACGAAGCTGTTCATAGCATTTTCCAAATGACATTTAGCATTACAACACAAGAAACAGAGCTACATAAAGCTATGTTAAAAACAAATCCTCTTGAATGGTACATGGTTCATTAGGCAACTATCAGATGTATGGGAATAAACTGCACTCTGGAATGATTGACATTTTTTAAATGAAGAGATAACAAAGTGTAATATCCCTATGATTAAATGTTTTCTGAATAGCTTTTCTAAATGAAACATTCATGACTAGGATTCATTGCCTTTTCTCATACTGGGCTTCCTAACCCAGTAAATACCAAAACATATTAACTGCAGTTTTTCATCAGGTGATAGACATTTTCTGCAAAACGGCAGACCAGTAATGTGCACAAAAGGCTAAAGGATAATAATAAAAAAAACCTAGCAGCGTGATGGTCATTTCCTCATCAAGGCAGTAAGAGAAACATCCTCTTCCCTTGTTTTTTTATGATTAAACTGGAAATCTGAGCTTTGTTCACTATTACTTGTCATATAATATAATCTGACATTTCTATAATTTTTCAGAATAAGCACTGTAAAGTTTTTACTGAAATCAATATTGTCATGATAACATATACTGTATGTTTTTCACTCGAGGTCATAAACCTTTTGCCTAGTTGGTTGTTTAATTGTCACTGAGATGGCTTTTTTCTGAATGTTGTTATAAAGTGTGTGAGATCACACACTGAAGACACACAATCCCAACTACTCAAACAGTGCAACTGAATAAATGAATCTCTATCTGAAAATGTATACAGTATATGCATAGCATAACCTCAAAGCAGTAAAACTGGAACTCAATTGGCAAGGCTACTAAGCCCATTAATTTTCATGTGACATATTAATGAAGGGACACTGGCAGCTCACGTTTCCATAGTAACCCATTATTATTACTAGTATTGTTGTAAGATATTTTTAACTGTATATTGTTGTTAAGACTTAAGATCAGGAGATACCTGTGGGGGCTATATTACAACTTTACCACTGAAACACAATTTATTGAGTGTTAATAATAATTCACAATTGTTTTATATTCACAAAGGGTATGCATTGGGTAATTATTACTGAAAAATGGTCATTAGAACATGGCCATCCTTTAGAACACTGGCTCTCCTTTAAGTGTTTATTACCCATACATAAACATATGCCTTACAGATGTCCCATACTATGTTCTATACAAACAGGTGTACTACAGTATGTTCTTACATTTTTCTTTTATGGCTCTTATCTTTCTTATACTTTATATTTCTGCTTAAAATTGTTTGACTACTAAAATGTCCTGTTGTCTGGCTGATACTGACGCACGCTAACTCATGTCCTGTACTCAGTTCAGGCTAAGGCGTCTAGCAATTGACTGCCACAGGTCAACTCTCAGCCCCCACAAAGTGAAAAGTCTTCTGGGAAAACAAGGTTCCTTTGGGATGAGATCCCCTGCTGTTACTCTGGATCTTATCTTGAAAGTGACATTCCAGTGACGTCATCTGGGATGTGAGCACTCTCCTTCTGGAAATGGAGGTGGAAATGATATGAACGATATGAAAGAAGTGCTTTGATTTGTGAATGCTTTGTTGCTGGTGAAGAGCTATCCAGATGAAAAATGATGGGAAGCACAGCTGCTCTTTAAATGTTTTTACGATAAAATAATCTAAGTACAGTCAATGTATTGATTTGAACCTTTATTTGTGGTTCAGATCAAACTATATGCCACTATAAGTCTTAAAACCATATAACTAGAATGTAATCTTCAGACAAGTTAAATTACGCAATTAATGTATTTACATTACACAAAAAATAAATATTGGTACTGTATTATCCAAATAAAAAAGCGAAATAATTTCCTATTTCATTGTGACATGCTTTTTTATTCATGCGTGGTTTGAAAGGAGATATTGTCTTCCTGCAGAGAAACATCCTTCATGGAAAGGAATTCATATTTCATTAAATATGTAATCTCTACTAACAAAAAGCAACATTTTTGCATTACAGCACGTACAAAGAAACATGTATGTACTTTTCAATAGTATCAAGCTAATATCTCTAGGCAAGAAAAAAAGGGAAACCATTTACAATAAATACAGTATGTTTAAAGAATAAATTTGATGTATTTGCAAGACAGCAGTGTTACAGTATATACTGCCTGTACTACTTTTTTAATTTTGAGTTGCAATAAGTACTGTAAATTGCTCCAACATGTTTGCTGCTATTTTCAGTTCTAACCATTAAAAAAGAACAAGATCAACTTAAAAAACATCCTTTCAAATTATATAAGTGTGAAATGTGACAGGGAAACAAATTATTGATGCCTAGTACATGGAAGCTCATTAAGAGGCTCTCCAGCTCGTGACACACTGTGACACTTTCATTTCCCACTTTGTCTTCTCACACTCAGCCCAACTTAATCGTTTCTGTAGAGTATTGTTGGTTTTGGGGCTAATCAAGGCATCCTCAGGAGAGCTGTAGAAAAACAGCACCACTGAAAACAGAAACAACAATAACAAAGCTGACAGAATCAGCCAAAACCTTAGAAACAAAGGCAGGAAAGTAGATGAAAATGGAGACAATATACACTACCTCTTTCAGATGTGAAACATCTTGTTCTTAGGAACCTCATTTTACATAATCAGAGTGGAATTTCAAGTAGAACAGTAAATATCTGGACACCCTAGAATTCTGAAACATTCAAAACTTTTAAAATCCCTACATGGCATTAAAAATTAAATAAACAATAGTAAGATCACTATATAAGACACTGCAGCATTAAAATGCAACACATTTATTTATCCTTGAGGTTCCAAATAAAGCATTAATGTCTGGTGGTTATTTTTGTTGAGGTTGTTCATTGATAGTGCCCACTAAAACACTGAATAATGCCACCCCATTAACAGCAGCAATAATACTGCAATGAACTTGTGAGTTTTCAACAGTGAACAACCACTCTTCCCTTTCACAGATGATGAAAGAGCACTATTAGTAAACTAAAATATACCAGATAACCAGAGCTTGATAATTGTACTATTAAACAATTTTGATATTCCTTTGTAAATAGCCTTTTATAAGTCATATATTTAAAGCTGGGTGATGAACATTAGCTTTTCCACATTTCGGTGTCCATGCCAACACATTGAAAAGCCTGATCTGTAATGGAAAGCATGGGATGCTATGCAGTTCTGAATCCGAGATTTGGAGTATTACTACTCAATCAATAGTCTCTAATGGACTGAGACAGATTTCCTGTGCCTTTACACTCAGCATATCCCTAGGCTGCAAAGAAAAATTCCTTTTCAGATTATAACCTTCCATGATTCCAGACTCAAATGTAACAAAAATGTAAAAAAATAATATTCAGTATTTAAATCTAAAAATCTTATTTAAACCTTGTACATGAAACGAATGAACTGCCAACATCCTTGTGCTCAAGTAATTACATTTGTGCACAATTGAGCACAATGTTAGTGTTCTCTCATCTTTGCTACATTACTCTTTTTTAATTTAGACTGACAACATTTCAATGGTATCTTTCAGACTTTCTTTGTGTAGTTGGTAACAGGACTCTTTAGTATCTAATTTTAGTTCATGCACAGCTATCATGATCAAGTACTTGCTCAGTACTGTTGTAAATTAGATAAAACGTACAAAACGTACAAAACGACCCAAATATTAACAAAATAGACAACTGTATGATCAGAAACTGCTCATGTTTGTTGTTATACATTATCTAAACTAATACATTATTAAGTGCCGCAGTAAAAGCTGCTGTGGGCCAAAGAGCTTAAATCTCAATCATGGTTAAATCATGTTTAAAAGGGAAAAAGTATCCATCTAGGAAAGAGATAAAACTTCTACTACCATGGAGCTAAAATAATAAATCTGCACATAACACAGCAGTCCTATATTTAACTGCACTTAACTCAGTACTACCATCTTTCCTGCTATATGGGCAATTCAAGCTACAGTACAGGCTGTTATTTTTCTCTGCTGCCTCTCAGTTTGAAATCTATTACAAAATGTGTAAAAAATAAAAATGCCAAATAAAAAATTAATAAAACTATGCCCTGAAATTAAAATTAATTTAAAACAGTATTAACAACACAAACAAAAGGTATTCAAACTGGAACAACATTTTGTGTGAAACTCTCCAGATGACACCACAATAATTTGTTTTAACGCATCAGCATTAGGAATATGCTTGGATTTGTCAGACAAAGGCATAAAAGCAGAATGTTAATGGTTGAGGATTTTAATATAATAAATTGGTTTTGCATTAAGGTATCTGATGTATTCACCACTTCTGTTTTTGTTGCATGAATTTAAAAATTTAAAATATACCACAATTTCAGACCTCATTTTCCTTAAGAAAAAGTGCAGGCTTTACTTAACAAAACCATTTTAGGAAGATGTTTATAATCTTACATTTTCTGTCACCTTTAGTTGCAGTAATGCCTGGGTTAAGCAACACCAGTACCAGTAAAAAGATCCTACTTTTCTGTAGGAAGAATCTACAAAACGTTTAATTTCCAAAAAGTAAAAAAAAATAATAATAAAAGGGGAATTTGATCGGCATTAAAGTTCGTTATTGCTGTTCAGAATATAGCAACGACAAGCTCTATTCTGAAGCACCATAGAAAAAGGGATGAGCACTAACGTTAGTGTCCCACAGTGCAAGGCACGCTACACAACACTGAAACATTACTGCAAACAATTCACTGCCACAAGCTATGAGCTCTCCGTTGTGTGACTCATTAAGCTTACTCTAAGGCAGAAAGACCAATTGTTTTAGCAACAATTACACAAACACGGATGGGATTTGGAATGGGTGCATATTAATATCGGAGGTTAAACAGTTAAAAACTTTTTTTCATGAATTATACTGTACATAACACAGCGTAATACCTCGAAATGCCACTTTGGCGATGCGGTCCCCCTTTCCTCGGAGATCTGTAACCGTTTTCAGGTGGACAATCAGAGCCATTATAAGTTAGATAAGGTCCGGTACTTTGGGAGAAATCACCTGCAGTTTTTATCCCAAAACAAAAAAAAAGATATAGTATTTTTCTTCACTGAGAATGTACCTCTAGTCAGAGCATTTCAGAGCTTCTTTTAGTGATGAAAATAATTCTCCTGCCATTATGTACCCACACCAGATCCGCTTTTGTTCTGCTGACTGAGAATATTTTAAATTATTAAACAGCTTTCATTTTATCCCGCTGGAAATTGCACTGACTGGGTTCACGTGCTCTGCACCCAGTATCTGCTGCGTTACAGCGGTGTTTCAGTCTCACCGTGAAGTCAAGTGCTTGGAAAAGTGCCGTAGGAGGGCGTCAGCGGCGCAATAAACCTACCATTCAAAAGATAGGTTCACTATGGATACGATAGGATGGGAGCTGGGTTGATGCATCCGCTAATGTATAATAAATACAATTTTATATTTCTTTTAAAAATAATCTCCAAGTTTATTTTTTGGCAGCCTGATTCATGTGCGCTAAGTGTTTTATAGGCGCTTATAAAGCTTAGATGAATGCACTGTTTCAACTACATTTTGCTCTTTTATTTATCGAAACATTTTTCACCTTTTACTGTGAAATACTGTACGTTTGAGTATCACAATAGTCAATGTCATATGGAACGAAGATCTATTTACATATTATATTTATAGAACATATTATTTTTATAGTCTATATATAGTATAATTTGCTATGATTTTAATTACCATGGGAAACACGTAAAGTGAGACACCACAAATGTAACAGCTTAAATGCATGTCCTATCGATGATGATTGTTTTCCACGTAGTCATTTATAAACGGATCACATTGTCGGTTTTTTTTGCAGAAATCATACGAGCTCAGTTAAACGTCAATTATCCTCTTAGTTGCGCAACAAAGTGCTCCCCGCGGAACCTTTGCGCTGTACAATCTGCCTGAGCTTTTGTTTGTAGCTTGTGAAGAAATTCCGCAGCCTCTGAGACACTGGTGCCTCTATAGTCAACTCATGCCCTCTCCACTACTGTGACAACTTGCAAATACTGTACATCTTCTGTTTTTCTCCTTTCCTCGAAAGAGGTATACTGTACCATGTTTGGTTTTGCTTTGCGACATACAGTAAGCAACATACAGTATACAATATGTGTAAACTGCATATGCAATGTTATGGAACAAGTAATAGGTTTATTCCACGCTGAAAAAAAGAAGAAAGAGAACACAATGTTTCGGCCGTGGAGCCTTCTTCAGGTGCCTTCTTTGCAGCCTACGCATGCTGACGCAGCTACCCACCTGAACTACTATGCAATGTTATGTTGAAAACATTAAAAACACTGTAACGATGTTCAAATGTTTAGAATCAATGATCAATATAAGCATAGCAGTACAGTATTTTTTTTACATTCAATCTCATTGAGCAAGAGCAAGATGTTAAGTTCCAAGAATATAAAAGATCCCAAACAGGTTTTAGAGAAGTGTGTAATTGCATATTTATTTTTAACAAAGTGAGATTTGTTGTGAATCGGTTCGTAATTGAGAAACTGTGAAGTGTTCTACTAAAAAGTATACATGAGTTAATTTTTAACATATTTTTAACTTTGAAGTTTAAAATAATGTCAGTTAAACTTTTAGAAGCACAACACTCTCTCTATTTACAATAATTGTGCTGGAAGACACACTTTCGGCTTTGATTAGCTGGAAAGAGGAGGGGGCTTCGGAGGTTTTTGTTATAAATAAATAATTATCCTGTCATGCTAAAGCACTCCAGGCAATTATAAGCCACCCTTAGGATAATTTGTTCAAAACAAGGAGATTCTGAAACACACTGGAAAGGCAGCATTTGGATTCTTTCAGGACAGTTCTGTAACCTCCAGAAAACTCTACCCTCTGAGGGACAGGTACCTCAAATTCAAGACATAAAAACACATGAAAGGCCAAAAAAGAGAGAAAGCCATTTTGGTATTTAGTTGCTAATTGATTGAAGGATCTCATCCAGCCATTTCTCGAAAGAACCAAGGGTATGCCTTCAGTAAATCTGGAAATCTTGTTCCATACTCTCACAATGGGAAGAGGTCCCATGGTTGAATGTAATGTAATGTAATGTCTTTGGGGATTTCGAATACTTATATCAGGTTTCCTTTAAATAAAGACTTATAATTACTTAGGGGATCTGATACCAGATTTCAAAATAATGAAGCATGGTACTGTACTTTTGAGACCCACTGTAAGTGTTTTTAAATGTCAACAGATCTCTTGAATTACTGAAAACTGAAAAGGTGTGGTGATCCATTGCCTTGCTGTACTTGTACATTGCAAATGTCATGTGAGAAATCCCTTTTTATCCAAGTAAATATCCCAGTAAATCCTTTATACTGTATCTTGTAATACCACTGATATAGCTGCCCTGTGTTTTAAGTTTCCAAGATATTCTACCGTGAGAGTGCATTCAATTCACTTACATTTTTTTGTGGTTTCTTGGGTTGTGCCTTATCAAGCTGACTTAAACAACTAGCTTTTTTGAAGCAGTGTATAAGCACACTTATTTCACCGTAAAACTGTCAAGTTACCAATCACTTTGCAGTACACTAGCAGTGATGCATGCTGAAAAAATCTTATGGACTTTGTAACAGTAACTAGTGATGGTCCTGTGTGTTTATGATGGGTACTGTATAATATGAATCACGGTAGGATACTACTGTTTAGCCAAATACTGTTACCACAAATTAAATATCTCTCACACTAATTCTCCTATTGGTTTGGAAGAGGGAATGAACATAAAAGCGGATTATGAATTAGCCAGGTTAAAGTTCAGATTGCAAGCATTCTGCAGTACTACTGTATAAAAGCAGGTCGATATTGTAAAAACAACATGTACATACTCTATAAACCACCTTGCAAAGTAGTTAATATGACTAATAATGCTTATTGAATGACATAAGCCTTTGAATGACACAATGAATACATTTCACAATCCACAGGACATTCAATATCAATAAAACCCCATATGCTTTTAGGAAATTAGGAATTGTAGTCTGGATGGTTTTAAAAAGATTTAAGGTGACATTAAATCTTCATGCAATGTCCTTTCACTTCACAAGTTTGAGACAGCCCCCTTAAAGTCAGGTTGGGAATAGAGATGGAAATTTAGGAGTAAGATGCTAATTGCATTTCACATCCACTTTGATTGTGTCATTGGATTGTGCTTTTTTGTTCATTTGACTGATAAGTACTGTAGATTGGGTTGTGGTTGCACCTGGTCTTCCACTTCAGGTTTAAATTTATAACTTTAAATCCCCAGCCTGTCACAGGCATTTCCAATGGGGAAAATATCATTACGGTCTTTCAGTGAACAATAACATCTAAATAATAGTTAGTACTTTTTTTTATTAAGCTGTATATTGTTTAGATATTATTACACAACATAAACAACACAAACTATTTAATTTTTAAATATGAATTAAAAATAGTAAAGAAAATACTGCATAGTGTTTTTGAATGAAATCACAGTTTGTTTTACCACCACATGACTTTCACAGGTTAACAACAGAAAGAATGAGAATGGGTGACAAAGTATTGAAATCGATCGAAAAAATGCATTCGTAAAATAAGTGCGGAGAAGGTGTTATAAACAGCTTTGATTCTTACAGGGTTTCGTTATAATAAATAAGTTTTATCAACGCTTTATTAAGAAGTCGAAGCAATGTGATTTTCGTTTTGGATAATGGTATTTAAATGAAAATGTAACTACAGTATTTCCGGCTATCATTTCTGTGTTTTTTAATGATAAGCTTTAAACTAAACAATAGTTTAAAACCGAAAAGATTTAAATCTTTATCACAGTATTGTTAAAAAACACTGAAAATCATTGTTTTCAGATAAACTGACGCAAGGGGAGCTGTCCTGCCCCTGCGTAAACTGCAGTTGCCTGGCAACACTTTGTTGCACTTTTATTGTTTGCGTTTTGTTGTTGTTGCCACTTCCAGCAGCTCAAGCGGAATTCGCGTTCGTTTTCATACAACATCGAAAGTTAATAGAAGTAAAAAGTTTAATTTGTTTTTTTTTCCCTTTGCCAAAGGCTTTGGTGCAAGAATGGCTTACAGAAGCGTGGGAACGCTAGTCACTCACAACAACGCGACATACATTCCGCCTGCTGTAATGCCTGGGTAAGCCATATAATAATAATAATAATAATAATAATAATAATAATAATAATAATAATAATAATAATAATAATAATAATAATAATACGAGCTGCAGTCTTCAGCAAATATGATTTCCCTGTTAACACACATACTATAGAAAATACAAAACAACGTTTCCACTAGCTAATAGCACAACGATTTTAGGTCTTTTTAAATTGATGTAGTATTGCTCAATGGGTATTCACAAAATGCAATTTACAGGTGCACTACACTTGAAACAGATTATCACAGACACCTTTAATAGGGATTTGAACAAAACAGGGTTATTGTATTTATTTACAAACTGAATCAGATTTTTTTAGACCTGGGGAAATAAAAGCATATTTTCTTTGAAAATATGGTATGCATTGCTGCCTTACAGCTGTGGGCCCTGGGTTGCCATCTGTGTGGTGTTTGTGGGGGTTTGCTCTTGGTGCTCTGGGTTTCCCCCACAGTACAAAAGCATACTATTAGGTTCATTCGGGGGAAATTGGTATGTGTGAGTGTGCCTGTGTGTGCTCTGCAATGGACCGGTGTCCCGTCCAATATGTACCCTGCCTTGTGGCCCATTGCTTGCTGGGTTCTTCTTTGTCTTCCAATTCAGCCATGTACTGTATAAAGCAGTGTGGGAAACTGATGGGTAATAGTAATCATCTGTGTTTGGCAAACATTCATACAGTTATGTTAGTTTGACTTAAAGTAATTCATGATGGTATTAAAATAAAATTTCTGGTAGTAGTAGTCCAAATAATTTTAGTTTAATAGTTTTATTCAATGTTATTTGTTTATTATTATTATTATTATTATTATTATTATTATTATTAATAATAATAATAATAATGATAAGAGAGCTGCCATGTCTTTTAATGATTTATAGACCAGTGGTTCCTGTAGGATCCCCACACATACCATTAATCTGAATTGCAGGACCACACGATTAAAATGAATTCATCAGTCAATTGTGTATCCATAGCAACACATTATGCAATCTTCTGGCAGCAGTTAAAGCTCTGTAAACACCTATGCCACACATATACCATACATACTCATTAAAATGTATATTATATTGTCAGTAGTTTTTTTATATAGTGTAAGTCAGGGGTGTCCTGTCCTGTTCCTGGAGAGCATGTCAGCAGGTTTTCTTTCCAAATTTTAACAATGTAGGCTAGGTCTAGTTTAGTTTAATGGAAACAATTTAAGCTTCCCCCATTTTCCAGGTGTTTTTGCTTTAAAGAGACACAGAAAACGTACTGTAGACACTGGCCCACAACAATTAGGGGTGGACATCTCTGGTATAAAGTTTTCCAAAGACAGTGTATTGCTATAAAAACAACAAAAAAGAATTGCTTTACATTGTAAAAAGGTTAAAAAACATGGATTGCATTATTCTTGAAATTTCCCTTTTCATTTGTCCTTTAGTCAATCAAAAAATCAAGTTCAGCCCCTTCTTTTTTGACCTTCCCAAATTCCAGGCATTCATTCAATTCTGATACGTTCTGTATATGTATAAATATGGCTATTTGTACTGTATGTGCCAAGCAAAACAATTAATACATTAAAGTCCTTCAGTCTTTCATATATATATATAATAATAATAGGTTTTCTTAATGAATAGAAAATACTTGAGGTAACACATACAAAATTTGCATTACCTAATGGGCACCTTGACAAGAATAAAACCAAACAGCGATCACAAGGTACAGTAGCTCAATTTTCACATTACATGTGTTATACACATTTTATTCTCTGAATTGTGTGCTGAATAGAAAACCTGAAGATATGAGACTAAGATCCATCATAAGCCAAAGGATCCTGTTTAAAAATAGCTTTAATCATGGGTAACTTCAGAAGGTTTAGCTCTGTACTAAGACAGTCATTCAGTCCAGACAAGAAAGATAAGAAAGGTACAGTAGATCAGAACAAATAGAACATGCAGTCCTTGATATCATCCCAGCCTAAGCAGCTACAAACAAAGCTGGTACTATAAGTCTTCATATTTCATTCATCAAATCCTTTCTTAAGTTCAGGTGAAACATCAGGACGAACAACTGGGTCATGCATTCAGCCATTAATATTCAATCTATGCAATAATTCTTTGCGTCTCAGCAGAATGTGACATTTTTAAGTGGCTCTGTACCCTTTTTAGACCTCGATTGGGAAAGCAATTGCTTTGGGGTTTCCAAAAGACCTCCTTATTGATCAGAGTATAGTAGAACATTGCTTTGGTGATGCAAAGAGATCTTTGAACAAAGACAGATGAACAAGTTGCTACAAGGCTGTCAGAGTCCTTGGTTTTACATAATCAAACCACAAGAGTTGGAGGAGACTTTTGTATGTACAGTATTTCCACCCAAAACACATGAAAACCCTCTTGTCAGCCTGCTTGCTTCTGCCATCACCTTAATTGCAGGTGGTGTTTTCTGACAGAAAAATTGGAGGTGTCATTCATCACACTTGATGAAGTTTGGTGACACTTGGTGAAATCTACCTGATTCCCTGAAGTTGTTTATGATTTTGTCAGCTTGTTTACTTTCCAGGAGGGACCATCAGACACCACTTTGGTTGTCTTTTTCTTGGGATGCCTTCACATCTTTTTTGTGTGTGCTTTTTTCACCTCTCATGTTTTTCTTAGTTTCATTAAGGGACATTTTGGGAAGGTAAAAAGCTGCCACCATGCTTGACTGTAGGGATGGTGTTGGCTAGGTGCTTTGATGGTTTTGCACACTATGTAATACTTTACAATTCTATCAAAAAAAACTTGTCTGTCCACGAAAACCCTTTTCCACATGTTTGCACTTAAATGCTTTATTGCAAATTAGAAGTGTAGTTTGAAATGTGTTTAATTTTCATCTACTTCGGAGTTCAGACATTGAAATCTGTAGCTGTTTCATAGTTGTTGTTGGCATATAGTAGCATGCTTCACTAGTTTGGAGTTCAGTTTGGAGAGACGGCCAGATCTAGGCAATGTCAGCTGGTACAATACACCTTCCATTTCTTGATGAATGAGTTCATTGTGCTCGCAGCGATATTCCAAGACTTCAATATGTTTATGTGCCCGTTCAATTATTTTATCCCCAAATGCCTCAATCTTCATGGTTGAGTCTTTGCTTGCAATTAACTAACTGACCAAGGAACCTCAAACCTAACAAATATTAATTGCTACTCCAAACTGTCATGACAAAAAAATCTTTAAAGCAATGAATTGTGAAAGAGTCTGAATATGTTTGCTGCGATCTGTATGCTGTAGCTGCTCTGCCTAATTAATGAAGTGTAAAGAATAAATCTAGAATTCTGTCTCTTTTCTTAAATGTGTGGGTGCAAATCCCTTCTGGAAGCTCAAAGCTTGGATTTGACTCACAATAGATCATTATTATACAGTACATGCATCATACTGCACATCAGGTCATAACTCCATCCTGCATTTTGGATCTTTTTGCAAATCTCAGCAATGTCAAAATAACCAGTTTTCTAATTAGGCTCTCTGCCATTGTCTGAGTTTTTCACATTATAAATAACACACTGAAAAGTTGTATATTCTATATTTGAGTATTCTATATAATATAAACCAACTGTGATATCATTTATCATTGCTCTACTTTTCTCTTTCACTTTTATAGCTACCGTGGCCATGTACCTACCACAAGGTATTTGTACGGTGATACTTTTGGGAATGCCACTGTCAAGTATTTTCAGAATTTTCGCTGTGCTGTCATGGAGTCCAGCAAGAGTCCATACAGTTCAGGAGGTCAGTTCCCCACGATCTACTCTCACAACCCCTGCCTAGTGACTGCCTGCCGGTCCCGCAGCCGAGACAGGGCTCTCCATACACCCTACTGGGCCAGAAACAATGTGGATTTCAGCCGACAGGAGGAGCTCAAACTGTTTGACAAGGTAAAGCAGAAACCTAGAGGTGCTCTATAAACAAGAGAAAGATGCCAGTGATAAAAGACTTCCATTTAAAAACAGCATATCAGAAACACTCATTTCTAACAATGACTAAGGTTGAAGGCTGACTGTGTAGTTTAAACATCCAATGTGTTAATAGGCTTGATAAAAATTAATGTAGTGATTTATGTTTTTACTGTTTTAAAGCAAGTGCTGCCTTATGTTCTGTAATGTTATGTTTCAGGGAAACAAAATGTTACTGATATTTGTAAGGCTACATCTTTTGGGTCCAATGTTCCCTGTGTTAGCATAGTAACCATACAGTACAGTTTTAACCGAATAGTGATCTTTTGTAATAGTCTGAAGTGAATTTGCAGTAAAGGCATGAGGTGCAAAATACTAAAAACAGAAGATGTTCCTTCAGCTTCTGCAAAGCTGTCACATTCCCAGTAAAGTCATTTGCTATATTGAAGTACCTGAATCTGTGAATAAGTGCATCTGCCAGCACAATTTTCCCACTCACAGTGAATGACCAGTAGCACTCAAGTTAGTTAAGGCAGGTCTGTTTGCAAGATAGATAATTCTTTTTGGTGGATGTTTCTCTTTTGCCCTGTGTCCTGTGTTGGGAAAGTCACTGATATCTGTCTGGTATTCTACTCTGCCTTTCATTTGTAATGAAGTCTTACAGTAGCTTATTAACTAGCACATCTAGCAGGATTTAACATTTCAATGACAATAACAATTTAAATTATACTTCTGAGATTGAATGCTATTTTATCAATAATATTTACAAATATACTGTAAAATTATGTTAACAGATACACTGTGGAGCTTTAGCATCTTGTATTAAAAAACAAACAGATCTATTCTGGGCATCATTCCATTGTAGGCAGCTACTAATATTATAAAGCACCAATATTATAAAGCTAATGTAAGTCGCACAACACACTTAACTTTTTTCCGATTGGTTATATATTCTCAAGCTCATTTCTGAAATATAATCAGATTAATCTGTGCACTGTGACTGTTAGATGTTGCCATTGTATTTTGTTGTCTGAACTGCAACTTCATCTTACAGTTTTCAATTAAAATCAATGCCTTAGTTAACAGTCTACATCTAAGTTCTATACAGTTTCAGTAAGATAAACTCAATTCAATTAAAAGTAGAGAATTCCTAAAGGTTGCACATTTAATTGCCTGACAAAGTTTGAGGGAGCAATGCTTTGTCCAACAAATACAATCTTTGCAACTTTTTGTTTTCCTTCAATGCGTTGCTTTGCAAGTTTGATAACCGAGAAATGACACACTTATTGCTTCAAAATTCTTTTTTGTTTTTTGGTTTTCTTACAGCATGCTCAGAAACACAGGGAGAGTTATAAAGACATGATTGGTACCCTGCAGCCAGTGAAATACTTCATTCTGCCTGTTCAGGAAAGTGAAAGATGTAATCAGAAGAATATGTAAGAATCCCAGCTATCAGTAAATAAAATGACTTTTCATTGTATGCATAGTAAAAAAAAATAATATGTAAAGAAATAGACATCTGTTCATGTAATTATTACTATATATTATCACTATATAAACCCTTGCTAAAACAGTTATTTAATATACAGTATATTAAAATAACAGACATAACTTGTATAAAGTATTGTGTGTTACTGAATTTTGTTAATAATTGAAAAACATTCTAATATACTGTGCTTTCACCAACCTTGCAGGGTTTTTTAAAGATGAATTGTAACAACATAGTCAGTAATGTACAATTGAAATGAAGTTAAGCAAAGACAATATAAAAATAGTGTATTGGATTTTTTGTAAAAAATACAAAAATAAAATATTTTTGTGTGTGTGTCTGAGGCTGTAAGATTTGAAAGCGTGAAGTACAGGTACCTTATTGTCATCTATTATTGTATTGTTGTATTTTATTATTACATTCATAAAAAAGGACACTTTCATGTACAGTATAAAATGCCAATTTTCTTACTGGATTCCTGGAGATCAATTAATTTTATGAAATAAATTAAATATGCCTGGGCAGCTGAAACCTATGCCTCAGTGACTCAAAGTCCCGCTACCAAAATATGACATATAATGGTGAATGTCCGTGAATTGTGTAGAATCTCAAGAGAAGGGATACTGCACGGGGAAAAACATTGTATGGCAAAGATTAAAAATGTGTTCTGGTTGTTTCCATGCAAACAGATACAAAAAAGAGAGGAGTATGTACTCCAAAAGGTACCATCCAACAGGAATTTAAAAAACCCAAGATGAACAGGATGCACACTGTCAACTCAAATGTCCGAGTGAAGGTCTCTGGGTGCTTAAATTGCATTAGTGACTAAAAACAATTTGGAGTAGATTGTACTTCATGTTCATCTCAGTCTTTTACTGCAGTTAGTAAAACAATTTTAACAGGCTCTACCACCTTGAAAAGCAAGCAATTAAAGCAAGCTTGGAAAATTTGCTCTTCCACTCTCCTATGTATACTGTAAATACTCCCTTGCTGCCCATAGCCCTGTTTTCTTCCTCTCTCCTCCTCCAAAACACCATTGTACAGTAGCTACCTCCCTGGTTCATTCCTCATGAGTTAGGGGAGCTGTCACAGTGCTCATCGTCAACCAGCATTGTCATTTCTTCAGCCAAGCAAGTTTATGTCAAAGTATTAACTACACTATCAGTTTATATTAGTCACATCATTTAATCTGAACTACAATTTTTACCAAAGTAATGAAATTAAATTAGCTGGAAAACACAATATCATAATGCTTGTCTTCATTTACTTTATATCATGTGTTCAAATTACAGTTTCTCCAACATATCAGATATAAAATACTGATGGGTAAGCAGTATACATACCCTCAACAAGCAGAAAAAGTACAGGTTAATTTCCCTTTGTCCATTGTCCTGTAATCAATCAGTTCTGAATCAATCCATAGCTATCATACTACAAAATTGATCACTCTAGTTAGTCATTGCATGACAATCTTGACACTTATATTCAAAGAAAATATTCCTTTAAAACAGTAAAAGAAGTAGATGGTGTAAATTAGAGTTAATACACCACCATAGCCAATAAGAGTAGCTATATATACTATGGTATTTATCGCTATTTTTTAATTTAATGTGTTAGTTATACAGCATAACTGTAAGTTTAAAATGTGCTGCAAAAAAAAACCAAAAATAAAGTTGCAGTGTGTTTCATTCTATAGAAAATGTGACAGATTACACTATAAAGCATATCATACATGTGTAATGATCACCCACTCTTTCACTGATTATTTTTAACACTGTATGGAGATGTATTGAGGGGTAGATGGAAACTCAAAGTTGGCATCACACTGCAATCTCATTAACTACCATACAGTTATTATTAAATTATTATTAAAATGCAAAGGATGCCACTCCCTATTCCAAAACCTTAAACTTATAGCAAGAAAGAGCTACTTGAACTACTTAATTACATTGCTAAGACCTCATGCTAGCTCAAGGAAGCAAAAGAGCTTTCTTGCCCTCTGCTGTTTTTATTTGCACACTGAGGACATGGTTTCAGAGGCACCGAAAAGAGAATGATTGAACAGTAGGTCTCATTGACCGCACTACAACTTCACAGGTATCTAGGAAGTCAAAGGGTACTGCTTTGTGAAAGGCTGAGAATGTTGGATGAAGTACAAACCCATACAACCCAAGCCGCTCTCAGCTGATTGGGTTATACTGACCATTATTGGACCCAGACCCAGTCGTGAACAAGCTTGTAGTCAGCTTATACTCCAGATGTGCTTTTTATTGCTTGAACAAGTATCATATGAATCATTTTCATTACATTCATTAGTACCAGAACTCATGTACTGGGACGTGGTCATGGATTGTACATCTGTTTGTAATTATCATATTAAAACGTTTGTCAGTGCTTTTAAAATAAAGTTTTGTTTAATTTTTAAAAACTGAATAAAACATCACGCCACAGATACAAAAATGGGAGCTCTACAAAAACAAAAAAGTGGGAATAGATTGTTAGTGTTTAAGCTGCCTATTAAATTTGAGTTAGCTGTTAGGCTTCCAGTTATTGTTCCTTGTATTTGTGTTCTTTTGCATACAATATATCAGTGAGTGAGGAATCCAAAAGAAAAACTGTCTTGTCAGTGCAAAATGCTGTAAAAGAGGTTGTTTCAAACTAATTTTATGTCATATAGATAGATAAAACTTTATTGATCTCGAACGGAAATTTATGTAAATATTGTTATTGTTGATGTGTATATTGTTCTTAGTAAGAGATTTCTTTTCTGCTCACAAAGAGTAACGGTTATTTTTGCAGTAAGTAACCTTCCAATAATTTCCAATAATACCCAGAGAAAAAAGGAATCATTTTCATTTGAATTTTTGTTTCTAGTATTTGATCTGTTTTAACATGAAAATATACAGTCTGTGTTTTATATTGGCATTTCTTACCCTCTTTCATTCTCCTTCTGAGAACATAATACTTCTACCTACAATAATATCTCACACCATCCAGCTTAGTTCTGACTGAACACATTTCTTCTTAGAATGTAGCCAAGCAGAAATATTGCCAATTTGTTATCTGATTGAAACCAAAATCAATTTCTTCTTTGTTGGCACAGGCAGTTGAAAATCCCAAAGGAATGTCAATTACCAACCAACTTCAAGAAGATTTAGATTCATATGAGTAATATTGGCATTTTTAAATGGTCAGGGACCTAGGTTCTGAGAAGTTTACTTTATTCTCCTATACTTCTGAAGAACTAAATAATCACAGATCAGTAAGTTAATGTATAAATTCCCCATAACCACCAAAGGTTCTTCTTTTCATTGCACTGAAGTGTTTTCAGTACAATAATGCCAAACACAAATGAATGTAAAATTAAGAAATATGAGAGGTACAGTAAGATTTAGACAAGATGAAGACTTGGCTAAACTGCATTAAAAACTAGGAAGCTTAGGCTTCCAAGGGACTGTTGTACTCTGCTGGCTAGTGAGGTGTTTTAATATGTGATAGATCCCTACAGTATATGGTTTCCGGTAGCGTACCTCACAGATCTTTGCACATTCTAACATTTCACATCAGATGTAAAAAGAATTCAGGCTTTGGTTACACAAGGCCTAACTCTGTATTTCAAGCTCTAACTAAACTTATCAACTTTCCCTATCTATGAATACAACGAGACATCTAAGTTGCTTACTGTCTCCAAAACATAAGCTTCTCTCTTAAGACCAAAACCACTTACATTCTAAAGTCCACAGACAATATTGTATGCTTTATTTTGTTTGCTTGACAAATCTATTTAAAAACATACTTTAGAATAGAATCCAATAGAATAGAGTATTCACTATTAGTTCTGGTTCTCTTCTATTGTCTATGTAGTGTATATGTGCTGGGCTGTTCTTTTTCCATAAACATCCCATAAAACATCAAAGGGATTAAGATCAGGCAAATATTTCAGTTTCAAAACTTTGAGCAAATTAAGTCATGTTTAGGGTCATGTCTTATTGAAAAACAAATCTTTATTCACAAGCCAATTTCTGTGCTTTCTGCTATAATCATGAAGAAAGTCATTAAAAACACAAACAATATTTGTAGTATAAAAAACTTTAAACCACTTTTTTCTTACTGTAAAGTTAAGTCCTTGAAACAATCCTGTTTGTTTTTTTCTCAAATACTGTCTCCTCCCAGAAATGAATCTTTAGTTTTTCAATATTACTATTATCTGTAGTTTTTGTACCTACTTTTATTTACTAGTTTATGATAGTTTTTGCTTCTTAAAGGTGTTCTGATACATGGCATTTGATTAAATCTAAATCAGGAGCAAGCTCGGTATTAGTTTTAAAACAATGAATCTTGAACTTAGCAATTAATCTTCTCTTTGAGTTCTTTTCCTCTTTCCATGTCAGCCACATTTACAGTATGTGAATAGCTACCATATATTCCATGTTTGATAGTTGTGTTCAGTTCTCCATAATGGGAAACATTTATTTTTCTCAAGGCTTCATTCCCAGTCAATCCTTGGGCTGAACGGGGATCACGGATAGATGATCATATAATGTTGTATCCTTTAGTAACTTTTCTCACCCTTGCTCTGTCAGGGGCTTTGTTTAAAATAATGAGTAATTGACTGCCCAGCTCATCAACTGGCTTCTCTGAGTGTCAAACACTTGGTTCTGTTGTCACATTCAGTTTAGGTCTGAATGCTGTCCGAATCATTGTGACTGAAAGGGAAAAGTACACTCCTGTCTGTATGGTTTTAAGGAAAAACATAAAAAATAAATGGCTGTAAAATTAGTTTACAGTACTTATAGAGTTACTTCTGAATAATTAATGCTCAAACTGATGGTTTACATGTAATTTTCTTTATTTAATGTGTAGGTATTTCAGCAATGTCTGCCATGTCATTTGATTTTTACTGTTAACTCATATACAGTATACAGTATACAGTACTACACTTAAATGTATTTTACTCTTAATACTTATGTCAATGGCATTGTGCTATACATTTGAGCGTTTCTGATATACTATTATGTTGAAATAGTGAGGTTTGTACAGTATCCTATCCATCCTGTCTTGATAATAAAATGCAGACATTTATGAGAGATTTTGAGGAGCTATTGATAGGAACTAACAGCATGTCTCTTTAATAGTCCTAGAGAGACTGTTTCCTACTAATGTGTTCTCTGCAGCATAATGAAGTATCAGGACAAGTAGTAAGATAATTCTATGAAATAGAATAATACTATGACACTTCAGTGAAGGTGAGGGTGTTCTGAAAAGTCTGAAAGATTGCATACAGTATTTCATTAAGGTGAACTTGATCAATGGTGCACAAATGTAAACTTAGACAATAGAAATGTGTTCCAATTACTACAGATTATTTTAAAAATATTGAAAACTATCAAAATAGCTTTGGTCTTACAGAAACCATGCTATAGATATTAGCCATTTCTTTCTGGTCTTTACAGAAGTGAATGCAGCTGCATTTAATTTTTGTTGAGTTTTGAAAGCCAGTAATGAAGGTGTTTCAAATTAAACCTGGGAAACATATTTACTATATGAAGAGATATTTTTCAAAGATGGACATATGCATAGAAATATGGAGATTTTTGGGGGGTGGTTGTGGAAATAAGTTTCTTACAGATGAGAAGAGACATTATGGTACCAGTAGGAGATAACAGTGTTGTCTGTATTAGAGACCTGCCCTCTGTGAAGAAGAATAAGATCCCCTCTGCACCTCTGCCACTGGAAACACGCAGATACCAGACCTTCCCATCAGGACTGAGGACGTCTCTGGAAGACAGAACAGTGAGGGATGTCTTCTTTGAGTGCCGATAATACTTTTCCCATTTGCCACAATAAAGACACTAAGTTCTGTTTTGTGCTGCTTGAAACTCCTGAATACAGGTGTTTATTACTGAAAACCATAATCTGAGACAATAATCTCTGTCTTGAATAATCTTAAAAGCTGTTCTAGAAACAGGATAAAATGTCTCACATTAGAAAAGTTAAAATATGTTAGTTACTTTCCCACTCTCCAGACCTAACGAGTCTTTGTCCTTCCTAATTAACCAGGCAATTATGTTTTGCACATATGGAAGATTAAATATAGTTGATAATTGTGCTGTATTAGGTTTTGTGCTGAAGATACAAGAAATGTTGATAATAAAAAGACTTGATTTTCAACAAAGTACATTCATACTGTCACATCCCACACTCTCCCTCACAAATGCTGTTCCATTCCTGTCACGCCCCACACTCTCCCTCGCAAACGGTGTTGCATTCCCAGAACCACTGTTTCACATCTCATTCCTAATTGAACCCATCACATTCCCATGTGCACCAGATTCCACAAATTCTCACTCCCGAACCAGTTATCCAACCACATCCCTTTCCTTTCAGTATTTAAAGTTCCCTCACACACCAACCCTTGTTCACTATTGAAAAGCCTCCAGTAGAACTCTTTTGTGTGTTTCTAAACCTTTTGACTGATCTCCTGGTTCCTAATTTTGCTCCTGCCTTTTGGATTTTGTTTTTGGGTTGTCTTTTTGGATTTCCCTCATTACCAGACTCTTTGCCTCCCTATTTGACAAAGCCCCTGGATTATGTCTTTTGGATTGTCCCTGTGCTACTCTGCGTTCTGTTATATGCATGGTTATGCATAAGGATCCTCCTATTCTACCAATTGGTTTTGTGATACATACAACAAACCTAAAACAATTCTTTCAATCCATGATCTGAAAAGGCTCATTTGAAAAAATACTAGTTAAGTCATTTAAACTAATTATGCAGACAAGTGTGGTTTATTATGAATTAAGGGTATGAATATACATTACATCTTGCTGAATCACAATGCTCTCTGAATTGTAATACAGAGAGTAATATAATATTCCATCCTGTAATGGATAATATAATACTGTACATATTTTAACTTCTTTCTTCCCGTGTTTTTTACTGGTGATACTATTAAGATATCTGTGATAGTGCTCTAAAAAAATAATCTAAAACTGTGATGTAAGGCACTATAGATGGATTACTAAGTGAATACTGAACTTGAATTCCAATGTCTTCCTTATGTGGAGAAATTTAAAGAGGCAATCTTTGAACTGTGAAAACATTTTTGTTGAGCGAATGGAAGTATGGTTCCATTTTTGAGTAGCTTCATTTGACAACTGCTCTACAAGACTTTTCTACAATCAGAAAGTCAAAACTGTGCCAGCCAAGTGCATGTAGACATGGATCAAGATTGTATTTTAATCTTTATTAGCTTCTTCACTAATGAGCACTCAGCTCCCAGGACAGTGATCTTAATTAACATGAAAAGCCTATAGAACCTTATAGGTTATATCTGGCAGAAGACCCCACCTTCCCATCAGAGGAAGATTCCATGAAACTGAATTGGTTTAGTTGAAACAAACTCGGCACACAGCTCTGTTCTTAGGTAAGATTGGGAGTTTTCCTGTACTTCATGTTATTATTGTCATTAGCAGGATACGTTATAATGGGGGATACTACTTAAAAGTATTAACTGACATAAATTGCACAGGCTAAAGTTTCATTCATTTTTATATTTGTGGTAGTCATTGAGGTCAATTGAGCGATGGAAAAAATAAGACGCTACCTTGTTCTCAACACAATTGATTTGTGTGTGTTTCTGGGTAAATAAACTTTGTCAAAGTATCCTATCAGTCTTTTATTTACTGACATAATTTGTAGTATTATTATATTACTGTATGTCTAACATAATATATTATACCCACAGATATAGTACAATATATTTGCCCACAAAATATCAGCAGTAAATATTTTTAAATATTAGTTCTTCAGTACATATTACTGTATTATAAAAATTGAGACATTCACTTCTGATAAGTTCTGAGTTTTGCACTTTAGACTTATATATAGACTTTCCAATGCTTTTTTCTTATAGGATATACAGTATGATTGCCTTATCTACTTTGAAGCTATTTTTTTGCCCATAAATCAAAAGAATAGGGACCACAAACAACATTCATAGCTGATATATTAGCCTGTTCAATAAGGTACAGCCTTGTGGGTTTATGGATTTATTAATTCCAGGGAGATCTCTGAGCAGCCAGAGCATCACATATGAAGCAATAAGGAATATTTAGATTAATTCCCTTTCACATGGCACTACAATGGCCTCAAATTAGCTATGGTATGCTCTGCATCTATGTTCAATAACACGATCTTGACAACCCATTTCAAGATAAACTGATTCAAGTGTTTAGCATGAAATATGTTACTTATCAAACAAATATGTATTTACAGTATGTAAATTAAGAGCTGGAGCACACTCTGGAACAGAAAAAAAGCAGTGCACATATCTGTAAGATGCAGCAGAAAATGGTATTAGAAGAAACCATGAAGTCTGTGAAGAAACAAATTGACAGTAAACAAAAATGTAAAGATTTATTTTCAGTTTTAAATTGATGAGATGCAAAATATACACGACACTGAAGTGAAGTGATGAAGACATAATTATGCAGTGCTCTGGCAGAATAAAATAACAATCGTTATTTATTTCAGTAAAAGTCAACACAAATCATATATACTTTATTGCTATTAAGTAACATAACCACATTGGGGAACGCTTCAGTCTGATTTTGTATGACATTGACCAGTTTCTCAAGAACATCTTGGCACAGATTGATGAGGTACTCTTCACTTGCCCTGTACTGGTAAGCAATAAATACACTTTTCTTAGGTCCCTATCTGATGCTGCCATGTGTGTTCTGTGGTATTGTGAGTTTGTTTACCTTTTGACTCTGGTTCTTAGGTGCCATTCATTTTCCTTCTGTGCTGATGATACCCACATTTACTTGTGCTTTGAGTACCACACAGAGCAGTGGATATACTCTAATTGTGACTGACTAAAATAATGAACTCGCTCGATGGCAACTTTTTTTTAAATGTCACCAAAACAGAATTTGTCCTAAATAACTAATTTATTTTTCAACATTTGTATTCTCTACTCATTTGTTAATGGGCATTCTATTCTTGCTAAGAATATGTAGAGTTTAGGGGTTATGCTGGATGCAGTAAATTCTGGTTTATATTTCAGTCTCTCACTTGAATGCCATGTTAACCAGTTGATGATGTCTGCTTTTCTCCATTATCATAACGTTGTACAGGACAAGTCTTCAATTAAGCTTTTCTCTGCTCCAAAACTTTGGAAATCCCTCTGTGACATTAGTCAGGGATATACAATTTTAAAATGCATTTCATAGTGTACAGTAGCTCTGTTATTTTTACCACTGAAATGAAATGTTCTAGCTGAAATGTAATGTTTTAATTTTTAACTTGGGTTAGCACTTTGACTTGAATTCCTATCTTTTGACAATTATGCTGAAGATGGGATTTGCAGAAAATGTGATTAATCAGAGAAAATTACTATCCTCCAGATAGAATGCCTGTATAGAATAACCAGTTTAAGGTAATATATTTTAGCAGCTCTCCCATACACATGACTATGGATTCTCCTTTTATAATTACATAAGAATAAGATACATATAGGAAAAACCTTAATTTATCACTTTAATGAGGGGAAAAATAAGAAACCCTACTGGTCCAAGTTCTGTTGTAAAATAAAGTTTCAGTGTTTGTTAATAAATTTAGAATAACTGACATTTGGATGAATAGCATTATAAACACTGCTTGTTTCTGCTAGAAACAACAATAAAAGAACCTAATTATCATCCCAAGACACTACGTTGAATGGAAATTCTGTTTATTATATTACAAAAGAAGTGCAAGCATTTATTTTGAAAAGGAAACAATACAACAGCATCCTGGGTTCGTGAAGTGTCCACTCTCAGAAGATGTAACTGAATGCTGGTGGTGTGGATATCTTAAAACAGCTCTACCTTAACTTGGATACATCATGATCCCACACAAACTCTTGGATTGGGTTACAGCCTTGCAGTGTATCCCACTGTTCTTCAGCTTTCTCACTGCAGAACTGCCTCTACAGTCTCCTGTTAAATAACACCTAATAAATAAGTAAGCATGGTCCATATTGCACTTGTTGGGGATAAGACTGTTGTTGTCTAGTAAGCACAAAAGGGACTCCTCTCTAATATCAGACTTGTATACCACCAGTGTTCACTCCCCTTCACACTACCTCCATTCATAATGCATGGTCATAAAGTTTTAAGAACAGGATCAACTTTCACATTTTTTGGATTTAAAACATTGAAACAGTGGAAAAATACTTATTGAATAATACCCTGATATTATTAATCCCAGGTTTGACAGCAACTATAATTATTTTGTTATATGCATATTTACATTTTTATTATGGTGAGGTAAAATAAATAAGACATGTGAAGTGAAACATTGCAGAAGCACCTTTATACTTTTACTGCAGAGTGCCAAAATGCTTAGGTCAAATTTGAAAAAACAACTTTCAGTACCTGTACTGTATATGTCTTAAAGTAAAAATAATTAATGAGGTAAAACCATTTAATATGTTGTCTCCTTTCCTTTACCCACATCGAAAATATCTAATAATACATCTATCTTTTTTGCTGTTTTACATGGCTGATAACAGGCTAAAGCATGGATTGTACTGTAGCTACATGAATTTTCATACAATTTCTTTTTCTGTGCAGTGAATTTCTAAACAAAAGATAGGATGTGCCAGAAAACAAGCAAGTGAATGAGTATTCTGATATTCATAGATTTGTAATTTAGTAGTTTGTGTTAATAGTGAATGTGTACCATGAACAAAATTGTTCAGACTTAAGGATTTACACAGAATTATCCCTATCTAGTCACTACTGGAGCTTGGCTGGTGCCTTTTTTTTGGAAATTGGCTGTTTTTCCTTGTTGACTCTTTTGCTACAGAACATACAAATGGAAATATTTTTAGAGGTGGGTGAACTGAAGGGCACAAATTAATGACTGAGAAAACAGGAGGTTTTTACATTGTACTCAAAGTTTTTGTTTACAATTTGTTTTAGGACATTTGGGGTAAAAAAAATATTCTCTAGCTCTTTAGAGAGAAATGTAATCACAGTGCAACAAGAAGTTTTGAACAACAGCAATTATATTGCAATGCTTCTTCCTAAACTGATGAAGAAAGATGTTGATCAGAAACATACAACTTTTTAGCAACTGATTTAGCAAAGATGTAGAAATCAAATTTATTTCCATTATTATTTTTTATTCTAACATGGTGGGAAAATTTTCATATTTACTTACCTTTCTAGCTTCTTATGTATTAATGGATTCTTGGTAAAGTATCTTAACTTGAAATAAAAATTGGATATCCATATCTTTAGAATTAGTAATTGTATAAAACAACAGAAACATTTATATACAGTGGTGTGTTTGCCCCCTTCCTGATTTCTTATTTTTTTGCATGTTTGTCACACTGAAATGTTTCAGATCATCAAACAAATTGAAATATTAGACAAAGATAACACAAGTAAACACAAAATGCAGTTTTTGAATGAAGGTTTTTATTATTTAGGGAAAAAAAAAATCCAAACCTACATGGCCCTGTGTGAAAAAGTGATTGCCCCCCCCTGTTAAAACATAAATCAACTGTGGTTTATCACATCTTTGGAAAGCTGAGTTCAATTTCTCTAGCCACACCCAGGCCTGATTACTGCCACACCTGTTCTCAATCAAGAAATCACTTAAATAGGACCTGCCTGACAAAGTGAAGTAGACCAAAAGATCCTCAAAAGCTAGACATCATGCTGTGATCCAAAGATATTCAGGAACAAATGAGAAACAGAGTAATTGAGATTTATCAGTCTGGAAAAGGTTATAAAGCCATTTCTAAAGCTTTGGGACTCCAGCGAACCACAGTGAGAGCCATTACCCACAAATGGCGAAAACATGGAACAGTGGTGAACCTTCCCCCTTCCCAGGAGTGGCCAGCTGACCAAAATTACCCCAAGAGATCAGCGACGACTCATCCAAGAGGTCACAGAAAACCCCACAACAACATCCAAAGAACTGCAGGCTTCACTTGCCTCAGTTAAGGTCAGTGTTCATGACTCCACCATAAGAAAGAGACTGGGCAAAAATGGCCTGCATGGCAGAGTTCCAAGACGAAAACCACTGCTGAGCAAAAAGAACATAAAGGCTCGTCTCAGTTTTGCCAAAAAACATCTTGATGATCCCCAAGACGTTTGGGAAAATACTCTGTGGACTGACAAGACAAAAGTTGAACTTTTTGGAAGGTGTGTGTCCCATTACATCTGGCGTAAAAGTAACACAGCATTTCAGAAAAGGAACATCATACCAACAGTAAAATATGGTGGTGGTAGTGTGATGGTCTGGGGCTGTTTTGCTGCTTCAGGACCTGGAAGACTTGCTGTGGTAAATGGTACCATGAATTCTGCTGTCTACCAAAAAATCCTGAAGGAGAATGTCCGGCCATCTGTTCGTGACCTCAAACTGAAGCGCACTTGGGTTCTGCAGCAGGACAATGATCCAAAACACACCAGCAAGTCTACCTCTGAATGGCTTAAGAAAAACAAAATGAAGACTGGAGTGGCCTAGTCAAAGTCCTGACCTGAATCCGATTGAGATGTTGTGGCATGACCTTAAAAATGCGGTTAAGGCTCGAAAACCCTCCAATGTGGCTGAATTACAACAATTCTGCAAAGATGAGTGGGCCAAAATTTCTCCACAGCGCTGTAAAAGACTCATTGCCAGTTATCGCAAACGCTTGATTGCAGTTGTTGCTGCTAAGGGTGGCCCAACCAGTTATTAGGTTTAGGGGGCAATCACTTTTTCACACAGGGCCATGTAGGTTTGGATTTTTTTTCCCTTAATAAAAACCTTCATTTAAAAACTGCATTTTGTGTTTACTTGTGTTATCTTTGTCTAATATTTCAATTTGTTTGATGATCTGAAACATTTCAGTGTGACAAACATGCAAAAAAATAAGAAATCAGGAAGGGGGCAAACACTTTTTCACACCACTGTATACACAGTTAGACTACATAAAAAGATAACTTTTAAACAAACAACAATATTAAAGTTTAACTATCATGTGCTCAACATCTGTAATCCTTTAGTTTATCTTCTAAAAACTAATTGCTTTCTTAAGATTGTAGCTGAAAATATACCTGACATACCAGTGCCCCCTATTGGCTCCAAACCTCAAAATCCAGGATCAAACACTGGAAAGTGCCTGTGTGATAATTCACAATCCTGTCTTTTGTAAAAGGTTTTCTTCACTTTTGCATTTTTAGTTATAAATTATTACTTTTAACACAGGCAACCTTTTATAGGCCAGCAGCCATATCACCCGCTCACAACTGGCAACCCACTGAAGCTAAGCAGGTGTGAGCCTTGTCAGCACTGGGGGACCTCCTGGGAAAAACTAAGGTAGCTGCTGGACGAGGTGTTAGTAGGGCCAGCAGGGGTTGCTCACTCTGCAGTCTGTGTGGGTCCTAATGCCCCAGTATAGTGATGGGGACACTATACTGTAAACAAGTGCCTTCCTTTGGATGAGACGAAAAACCGAAGTGCTGACTCTCTGTGGTCATTAAAAATCCCAGGTTGTTTCTTGAAAAGGGTAAGGGTGTAACCCCGGCCAACTTTGGCGTCCTGGCCAAATTTCCCATTGGCCCTTACCAATCATGGCCTCCTAATAATCCCCATCTATGAATATGCTTCATTCTTTGCTCTCCTCCCCACTGATAGCTGATGTGTGGTGAGCATTCTGGCGCACTATGGCTGCCGTCGCATCATCCAGGTGGGGCTGCACATTGGTGATGGTGGAAGGGAGTCCCCATTACCTGTAAAGTGCTTTGAGTGGAATGTCTAGAAAAGCGCTATATACAGTTAGTGTAAGCAATTATTATTATTATTTTAAAATGAAATAAGTTTTATAATTAAATATATATTTACAGAGGATACTTCCTCTACATAGTACTCCATAGGAAGTCATAGTGCCATTGTAATGGTTGCCCTAAATCAGGTAGTCGTGTGACACTTGTCTTTACAGAGAATATGAATCTTCTCAATGATGTCATCAAGCTGTTGTCATGCCCATTTCCACTGGGTGCACTATTCTTGTGTAATAAGAAGCTTGGAATCCACATCTTATTTAGTGTCTGCCTTCTGGTAACCCCATTTCTACTTCACCTGTTTTACACTTGTGAAAACCAAGAGACTTGTGCACCAGGGAAAGTAAACTTTGGGAAAGAACTGAAAGTAATGTGGTACTATTTTCTACCCTCTCCATGGGGTGTACATCATTTTAGTGACATCACTAAAATGGCATACATGAGGTTTTGGACTTCTCTTTGAAAGACAAGGTATAAAAGCCTTGTCTTAAATTGCTAACCACTGTATGCCAGTGCTCAGAAGTGTGAATGCAAGGAAGAAGTATGTAACAATATTTCACTTTTTTCTAGAACAGATTAGACTTTGTGCACTAGAAGCAGATTAAGAAGAAAAAAAGTCTGATCCAGGAACTGGACAGTGGTTCACTGAAGGAGCCTGGAGACACCTTTTCTTGTGCCATCTTAAAGAAGAATCTTTTCAATATTTACTACTCCGTTCTTAATGGAAAACAGCTATCTTCATAATCAAAACTTCTTTCAGCTTCTTTCTAACTCTCGCATACAATTTTCAATACAATCTTGACCCGGTCTTCTCCTGCCCTCTCTCACCCTTTCTTACTTTCTTCTCTTTCTGTCCTACTTCCATGCCAGGTGTCTTACTCACCCTGCCTTTCAGCCACAGCAATATCTTTCTTGTTTTTGTGTCTTTGCCTTTCCCAATCCTGTCTTTCTGCTATCCCCCTAGGAGACCTCTTGGCCACTGACACCCACTGCGCCCTTCTGTGTCAAGTCTGTGCTTCTCCTTCACAGCCTTTTCCACCCCCAGTGTTAGGAAGTGACAGCAATGGGTAACCTTTCTCTTTCCACCCCCCTCCTCCCCACAGGCATCCGTCTGGGTGTGGTGTCAGCCCCTGATGTTTTCCCCCAAACAGTTCCATCTGCCCTTTGAGACCCACGGCTCAGACCCAAAGTAAACTGGATTCCTGCTTTCCTTTTGATGCTTGTCTCCCATCAGCAGCTCTTTTGCTCAGCTGAACAACCTCTGACTTGGGCTGCAGACTGCCTGTGTCAGTGGAGTCATTGCATACAGTACCTCTCGATTCCGGCTCTGCATTCCTAAATTTGGTTAGGCGGTTTCTTTGAAGGTTCAGAAGTACAGTACAGAATTTGTTGAATGGCCACTGTGTGCAATAATGTCAGAACACACCTGTCTCTGTAAGGCCCCTCAGTGAGGTCAGTATTTGGGTCAAATTCTATTTAACACAACAATATGATGAAAATAAAAGCATGGTACAGTACTTTAGTGTTTGACATTAACTGGCCCAGTTTAAGAAATGACACCAGTAAGGTCAAGTCGGCCAAATCCCCCACTTGCCAGAAATGAAGTAAGAAGGCTGCTGAAAAGATTAGAATGTGAAGGTGAAGCTACTTTTTTTGATGGCATCAGTTCAAATACACGAGGTTTCAGAAGAAGACAGATTGGAGAATATGCGTGGGGTGAATAAGAACCAGGTATGATCAGTGAACAGGTGACAGTAGAGCCAACAAAGCCCAATTAAGATGAAATTAGAATTGTGTGGTAGTCTTCAGCAGACTCTGAGTTGACCCGGAAATAACCGAAGGCCATCGGCAAATCTATGACCAGATGTGGAAGTCGATTAGGAACTCGTGGTTTGCCACTTGCTGACGTTTGCTGCAACTGAATGGATGAACACTTTTTGATTACCCAAAAAAAGAAGGAATAGCAGTAATGTTCTACTAAAGGTAAAGCAGAAAAAAGACTAGGGAAGAGGGAGAGAGAGAGATAATGAGTGAGAAAGCAGCCACTGACGTTAGGAAGTTCTATGGAAGGGGGAACAGGTCATGGCAGGTTAAGGGAGCTGGCCTTTTTCCAGAAGAAGTGAGAAAGCGACTCCCATCAAGGCTTTGAAGTTGTTGGATCACGAGTTGAAAGGCTGGCTGGCATGAGAAGATGAGGAGGTGGGAGAGGCGCAAGTGTGAGAGATGTCTGTCTCTGAGACTGATTAAGGCAGAGTGCCAAAAAAGATGCACATAAAGGGGGCTCATCAGACTAATAATTATCCATTAGAGTTCTAATGGAATGGCTCAACAAGAAGAAAGTGAGTGGCTATGAGTGGCCAAAGTCTTGATCTGAATGTGATAGAAAATCGACAGACTTGAAAACTGTTATCTAGCAGTGTTCCTCAACCAACTTTACAGAATTTGAGCAATTTACAGAGAAGAAAATTGATTGGTAGAGAATTGGACCATGCTAGATCAATAGGTACATATCCAAAAAGACTCACAGATGTAATTGATGCCATTCTGTAGGTGCTTGCACCCAATATTGACTTTGGTATTTATGTAATCGGCATATTTTAGTTTTTGATTTTCCAGTCTTTGCTGAGATTTAACTTCTTTCAGCAATTAAAGTTTTGAATTTAAGCACTCATGTTTGGATTAAAAATATTCACTTCAAATAATGAATACACCATTTTAGTAATTCAACAAATATTAATATTATAAGGCAATATAGTAAAATGGACTGTGTTCCAATATGTACGGTCATTTGAAATCACTGAAGTGATTTCACAAAGAATTTTTTTGTTCTAATATGATCAAATGCTTGAATTTTTTCCAAAATACAACTTGTGTGATTTGCATGAATGTCCACACATCCTTCTTTCCATCTATTTTCAAACCATTTTATCCAATATAGGGTTGTGAGGGAACCGGAACCTATCCTAGCAAGTAACGGGTGCAAGGCAGGATAGACCCTGAACAGGACTCCGGTCCATCACAGGGCACACACACAGACACAAACACACACTCACATGACCAGAGATTTAATGTCATGATCAAAAAAAATATTGACTACAAAGCAAAAATAACAGTTACAATGTTGCTATTCATGTACTTTTGTAGGGCACTGTAGTTGTACAGTACGTGCAAATAAGGCATACAGTCGATTTTAGAGATAAAGTCTTTTTTTTAGATTGCCACACCTCTGTAACTCATGAGACATGTTTTGACAGAGAGCCCGTACATCTGACCCCTTATTGTTTCTGTTATCAGAACTTGTGCATAAATAGAGCATGTAAGTGCTGCACTCTTAAAAGTATTTTCAGATAAACCTCTCACCCACTGAACCTGCTGCCTTGATGCCTTCCAGACCAACACAAAATAAATGGGATCAAGTCATAATCCCACCAGCTCCCAGAAGAGGGAGCCAGAAGGAGAGAAATGGTGGAGAACTAAATTGTGGCTGTCCTCCGAGAAGCTGCAGCCACTGCTGAGACTGCCTGATTCTTGTTCATTGCAGCATCGAACTAAAGGATTCTCAAACTACTCACCATGTCTCCAACTACAGAATGGACTCTCTTCGTTCTTTTCATTCCACTTTTTGCTTTAAGCTCCACAGTGAAAGGTAGGCATGCACAATACCACCTTCTCCTGTTCATGCAACCTGCTTGAAAAGAACTTAAAAATATATAGGTACTGACACAAAGATACATTTGCAAACTGGATAAAATTTCACTGCAAAAGTGTGTTGCTTTGAATAAAGCTATCTGAATGGAAAAAAAGTATTCATATCTAAAAAATCTGTCATTTGTTTTTCTGTTTCCTTTTGTCTGTTATAAAGGTTTTCTAGCTCTGTACTAGTTTGTTGACAAGTTAGTAGAACTGATTTACAAAAGATGAAATAATTGTATCTAATGGGTTAACTGAAACCTAATAAGGTTCATTGGGGTATAGCTAGAAGAGTGTTTTTGTTTTACAAAAGCTAAAGTATTTGAAGTTGTATGACTTTAATGTCTTATACTCTAGGGGAAAACTGGGTCATGTGTTGGAATAAAGTAAGAATGATCAAATCTTAATGTATTTTGGTCAATTGTCTTTGCTTGCTTTTCCCAATTCAAATCTCGTTTAAAAATTATGAGTATTCTCGTTTTTCAGATAAATTTAATAATCCATTGTTTTGCAGTGGGTTCATATATTTATTTTTTGTTGTATATTTAGTGAATGACATATTTTATGTATGCTATGCATCCATATTCTTTCTCATGCAGATTATGATACCTCATAAATCCCCCATTTTGTGGAAAGAAAATATTTTTCTTTGAAAGTAAACTTTCATCATTTTTTAAAGTCTTTTGACTTTTGAATGTGTACAACAATGTGCTCTCTGTTAGATGCAGCAAGATGGCAAAATCATGATTTGCTGTTAAACTTTTCTTTTCCCAAAACATCTGTGAATGTCTACATCATATTTGCCCGTAAAGAAACAAAATGCACATGAAAATGAAACAGAATAATAACTTCAAATTTGAGTTTATGACTCTTTTGTAATATACACATAACATGAGTAACTGAGAACGTCTTTTGAAATTAAACTTAAAATTTCTCATATTGCAACTTTGTAAAATATAGCTTGAAATGCATTGTTCAGTAATTTTGTGTCAAATATGAACCATTTTTCATATATTAGTAGAATTACATTATCCCAATTCTGTGTTGGTGTGTTAAAGTAAGTTCCTGCATCTCTCTCTTGATTGCAACATTTTCTGTTGAAATTTACTCACAGTCATTAAGATAGGAATCTACAAACCTGGTAATGGCGAGACAATTTTTTTTCTGATTTTTGTTTCACTTGAGCTTTTATTGACCTCAACAATTATCTGATTCATCAATGAAAGTTAAGCTTTTCCATGTCTACCACAATTAACTATTTAACACCATCTACAGAAAGTTCAGGATTGTAGCTCTTTAAGTCCAGAACTATTGACCACTCCACCCTTCATTTCTGTGAAGTATTACTGCTGCACATCTGGCTTTGAACAGCAGCAAGCACTGAACAGCTGCAGTGATCCAAATATTTTCTATACAAAATTACCAAAAAGGAAAACACAAATAATAAGAAACTGAAAAACTAAAGCAAAGTAAGTTTTGTGACTGAGGTCATTGTGAGCTCAGTCACAATGAGAGTGCGGTTAACTCTGCAACACCACTTAGTTGACTACAGAAGTGTGTTGAGACTTCTCATGCTTTCTGCATGAGTACCAAATAGATTAAGTATTTTATGAACCACTAGTTGACTTGACATAAAATTAAGCAGTATATGTTAATGTATGAGCTGATGAAAATCTAAACTAAACACCTGAAGTCTATAAACTCAGAGAGCTTGAATTTCAGTCTGCAAGACTGTGATGTACATGTATACTTTTTCAGTCCAGGTGATAGTGGAACTTTGAGCATCTGAATTCTGTATATTGTTAGCTTAGCTTCTTGGTATATCCATTTATTACTGAAGTTGCCAGGCAAAATAGGAAACTGATAAGGCAGATGGTGTCATTTTTGTGATCTGGTGTGCTGAGTTTGGACATAGTAGCTGATAAACACTGCTTTTGATGTTTAGCAAATGAAAAATGCATTATTAATTGACTGAGAATAAATAATGCAATGTGTCATTTTAATGAGATGTACAGTGCAGGGTGATATAGAAGAGGGGTATTCCTTAGCCAGCTTTCCTCCATTAGGGGATTCTGTATATCAGTACTGATTTATTATTCAGTTGCTTGCTGGGAGTGTGTTACATGTGTTTTGCATGAGCCTCTGGTGTGGTTTCTGTCTATGTATCCATTTTCATGCTAACAAAATGTTCCGGTACCATAATAGCTCTGAAGAAGATATTTCTTAAATATGTCTGCCAGAAAGTGCAAAAGGGAAGCCAATCTGTCACAGACAATAGCTGAAGTGACCACTGGAAACAAAACCAACCTAGGGGCAACTGTGGCATCAATGCAATTTCCAATTTCACATTAGTCAGATTTAATAGACATTTCTAAGTTGTTTCCATCTATGGGTAATTCCAGTTTGATCCACAAGAACAACTCTGCGAAATTAATTCAGAAGCTGTTTAGGTGGAGAGGTTAGTGAACATGGAAATGATTATCTAAGAATCAGCAACAGAACATGTGGAACAGGATAGACTGGCGAGGAACAAAATAGCAATAAGGTACAGAGTATATTGACAATGAAGTTTGTTAATTGAACAAAACTCAATTCATCAAAGACCAACCAGCTTGGATTATAGGAGGAGTGGTGGCATTGTGGCTAAGGGTCTGTGCCTGTGGCTGGAAGGTTGCAGGTTCAAATCCCATGGCCAGCAGAGGAATCCTTTTCTATTGGACCCCTAAACAAGGCCCTTAACCCCAGCTGCTCTAGGGGCACTGTATAAATGGTCGATCCTGCGCTCTCTCCCTGTCTCTGTCTCATGGAGAGCAAGCTGGGGGTATGCAAAAAGATAAATTCCTAATGCAAGAAATTTCATCTGGCTAATAAAGTGGTCTTATCTCATATTCAATTTCAAGAGAAGTTGACCACCCCACATTTTCCATGATATTGCACCCTCCACAAATAAAATAAAATTATTTCTGATGTGGTTACAGGAATGAAAAAAAAATTAAATGAAAAGTGAAAAAAAAAATTATTGCTAAGAGTTTTGAAATGCTTAGGCATTCTTAGTTCGTCTCATTTGTTTCTGGGTGCAAAAATAAAATGGCATATTTATTGAAAATACACAGTGCAAACTAGTTCATATATTGTAAATCTAAAGTAAAAACAATAATGTCATGGGAACTACAAAATGTTTTGTGAAATACACATATTTGATGTTTTTGCATTTCATAAAATGTAATTTAGGACAAGTCTCGCTCGATTGCCATCGAACTCTGTACTTAGATATTACGTGTAAGAAAAAATGGGTAAATAATCCTTTCCTATTCCAAAAGTGAGCTAATAATAAATGGCAGAATAATAGTAAAAGTCTACTTAGTGTTAAAAGCTGCCACGTTACAAATTTCTTTATGTCTTACTTCAGAACTTCAGCTCTTTGAATATCTTTTGAATGAGATCACAACATGGGACCAGAGATTGCAGCTGTTCAGTTTGTTTCTTATTGCTGAAACACTTGTTTCCATCTCATTATAAGTAGAATACCAGGAAAAAAGCATTTCCTCAGAGAATTGACACAGTAAAACAGAGGCAGGAGGTTAAACAGTAATTTAACAGTAAAAAAGTTGAAACCAAGATATATCAGTTCACTCAACAATCTTCTTCACAAATTGTTTTTACTTCAAATTTTGAATTATATTCCCAGACATAACCTCCACAAATGTGAATATATACATATTGTGCCTAATAAGCAGCTCATGCAGAACAAACCTGGCATCCCAGCTGCCAGTAGTTAGGCACGGGAAGGTATGTCTTGTTCCAACAGGTTAAAAGAATTTAAGCCCTCCAGCTTTGAACTAAGAAGACTTTAGGGGGCTTTAGATGAAGTACTCAGATTCCTAAAGGGGATGAACAGGTTCATTTCCAAAACACTACTTTAAATTCAGGAACCAGGACAAAAAAATTGGAAAGATAAAATACTAAAGTAATAGTATAGACTAAGAATAAGAAACACGTGTTCCTGGTAAAACAAGGTGAAAAAGCTCAGACCTCAGTGTTTGAAATCCTTAAACAGGTTCACTGTCTGAGGCTCAACTAAAAACACCCTCCTACCTTACATCTACTTCACCTGAAGTCAGAATCACTCACTGAAAAACAAACAAACAAACAAACAAACAAACAAACAAACAAACAAACAAACAAAACCAAATTCTAAAACACTTTAAAAATAAATCTGGTAACTAATTTGAGTCTCCAATCTCAGAACTGATTCCACGCTCAGAACTAATCCTAGATCTTGACATGTTGATAGAAAGGACTGCTCTGTGAGAGGCAGTATTAATTAACTCTTGCCTCCATTGGGAAGAGAAGAGTAAAATACATCCATAAAATACATCCAGACCAAATATAACAGAACCACCACCTGCAAGTTGTGTTGTTATCTTTTCATCTTTTTGATAAGGCACATTTTGGTTTTTCATTCTGGTGAAACTGATTTGGAGCTATATATTCATTATTATTTTATGGAGTTGTATCCATTAGTAAAAGTTTACAGTACTTTTTGACAAGCCCTGGAGCTGTAACACCAGGTACAATGTTTCACGCATTTACAGTGAAATGCTGTTTACATATTTAGGCACCTGTGCCTAAGTTGTATTTAACATTTTAAGAAAGAGGTGAAAAACTGTCTAATGCAACAGGTCACAGTAAACTCTCACAAAAAATGTTTTTCTTTCTGACGTTATAGTTCAAGTCAGGCTGAGAGTGCAGACATGCCAACATATGCTAGATTTTGCACTTTTCTTGAACCATGAAACATACTTTATCTAATGTGTAAAAGATGGACCTCTTTCCACTAGTATAACTAGGGCCCATGATTGTAGCCTAAAGGAATATTTTCTTTGGCTGACATTTTTCCATGAAACAACATCAGACAACAAAAAACACGAGCGTTGTTCAAGAAAAAAATAACTATATTTATCAAGAATGATGTACTCATACTGAACAGTATGTCCTTGCCGAGACAGTGACAGGCTTTGTGCTCTCAATGAACTGTACATCAGAGAACCTTTATAGTTTTCCTCTTTTTATCTTGACTTAGCACAGTTACATAACTAGCAGTTTGAAAATTTAAATGTATTTTGCTAGTATAGTTTTTGTTTAGTTTATGTTGGTCTATTTAATCAGGAAGTCTCATTGATATCACCATTTTTTATGACAGACCATAACTCAACACAGTTCTGCCAATGATAACACAACAGTAGAAATAGCATTGGATGTTATTTCTAAATGAGCCTGTGTGTTGTTTGTATTTTAAGGACTCTCTTGCACTGAAGCAGTAATCTTCCCATCTCTCTGGGTGTTCATTCAATGTTACAGAGGGTAATAGCCTATGCAGTAAAGCCAGAGACTCTGCAGAAGCTCCAGGATATTCATATCAAAGAAAGCTCTTAATATTCACTAATCTTTGCTGTTGTGTATGGGTGGTGGAGGTGGCTACATCTACTGAACCCCAGCTAATGTCTTTTATGAATAATCAGCTGATAATGCATTGTTTTGCTCAGGTTCAACTGTGCTTCAACAGAATCAACCATCACAAATAGCCCAGCATGAAAATCTCAGAGTAATCATATACTGTTTCTCAAGCATTGATTGACAAGCAGATTGAAATACATTATTACTTATTGCTTTTTTCAAATATTCTATTCTTAAAAACAGTTTTAGTTTTTTTTTCCAAAAACATGCCTAGCAAGTTAACAATAGCTTTTTGTATTCAAATTCTACTTCCACAAGCCAAGAAATTCTTACAGATCCTAGAGATGAATGGTTTTCTCACATTTCGCTAGATAGTGCCTAGACTATTGCAGACTAAAACATCAATAGAATATCACATTTAGAAAATTATTTCCCCCTTTTCTTTCTCAGATTTAGATTTTACAAAGGATAACATGAAGGAAAAATAGTCATTTTATGTTGTTGATTTTAACATTATTTAACTACAGTATAACACACCCGTTAAAGTGTTAAAAGTTTTAATGTCATCTATTTGTATTCTCAAAGTGAGTTCTCGAGTGGGACGTCAGCAAATAACAGAAATTTCAAACATTTACTGTGAACTGCTGCTTTGACATGATACATTCTGATCAAGGAATGAAGATTGAATTGTTGCCAAGGATAAAGATACCCAAAAGACTATAACTGGTAATAAAGCAAAACTGTATTTAATGTTTGTTCTCCACTTTAGCAGCTGAAGAGGCCCTTAAATATAGCCCCAGATATTGTAAAATACTTATGTGATGGCCAATAATGGCAATAACAGGTGAGGTATAAATTAAATTGCGGGTGATTCAATTTTTTACTGGTAACCTTATATATAAACTGGTAAAGGCTTGAGGGAATTGGGGTTATATTGGTGGCTTTTTCTTATTTTGATTCCTGGAGGACTAATATCTAAGGACACCCAAACAGATGGCTGTCACCTCATTAAAAATTAATTTAATAAATTAAGACATTGCCTCATACAGCAAGTACGCTGGCAGTGAGGCTTTTCCTTCATATGCTAGGTGTCAGGGTTTCTGAAAGGGGTGAGTAGTTGGACCCTGTGCGAAACCGTGAGGAAGGTAGTAAGAGCAAAAATTAAATCCAATATTCCAAATCCAAGTCGTTAGGCAAGAGCAAAGTTGAAACTAGGAAAACCAGGTCGGGTAGTCAAAGGAGTCAAGAATAGTAGCGCGCACAAGAGAAAGCTGTGGAAGACTTCTCAAAAGTGAACTTAGGTAAGCCGGTGAAGAGTGTCTAAATATTGAAGAGAGAGAGACGTGGTTGGATAATTAGTTCCTGGATGAGCATGCATGGAATCCAGTATGCGTGGGAATACCAAGGCGTTTTTGGCATGTGGAAAGGCTTGTACTTCGTCTGTCTGCCATGCATGACAAGGAGACTATACTGTATATCCTCTCATTGTGAGACTGACAGGGATTGCACTCTTAACCTTTAAAATGGTCCCCATAGCTCTTTTCTGTTGGTTGAGTGAAACCAACAAATTTAAGCCCAGAAAGATCCACAGCAGGATCTGAGATAAAAAAGATTCTCAGCCTAAGATATACTGTATAAGGTTAATACTTGAACTTTTGATTTTGTTACTTTCTCTTAAATTGTTTTATAATAATAATAATAATAATAATAATAATAATAATAATAATAATAATAATAATAATTGCTTATACTTATATAGCTCTTTTCTGGACACTCCACTCAAAGCGCTTTACAGGTAATGGGAACTCCCCTCCACCACCACCAATGTTTAGCATCCACCTGGATGATGCGACGGCAGCCATAGTGCGCCAGAACGCTCACCACACATCAGCTATCGGTGGGGAGGAGAGCAGAGTAATGAAGCCAATTAAGATGTCTTTGTGCTCTAAAGGTACTATATAAAATAGCATATATAAAATGAAAGTGTCGTTGTTGTTTTAGTAGTCATTGTTTGTGTCATATCATATTCTGTAAGGACAGGACAGTTATCTCACAGAGAAGTAACAGTAAATTAAGGTCTCACAGTGCCAAAAAATGAAAGACATTGTCAGCAAGCATAAGGTGCAAAGCAGAATACACCTTGGATGGGACTCCAGTCCCATGCAGAACACACACACAGACAATCACACCAGGGCCAGTTTTCCCAGAAACCAATTAGTATGTTTTCATGCTGTGGGAGAAACTGGAGGAAACCCATTCAAACACGAAGAAAACATACAAACACACACACTGTATGAGCAGGGAAGCATTTCTAGCCTTCAACCAATAACCAAAATATGAAAGCTTACTTCATTTATATATCATTTTATACAATATAAGATGCTTATAAAATATATTTATATATACTTATATGCAATACATCTATAAATGAAACTTTAAAAAGTAAAGTATAAACGTTACTGAATTAAATCCTAAACAGATATACTGTATAGCTATATTCAGAAGTAGAACTAGATAGTTCTGTGACTTCCAGATGAATATTGCATAGTTTGAAGCTTAGATGTAATATGGCCTTCGAGGAAAAGTTTCCTTTCTTATTCCTGAGTCAGGATGCTATTGAAATTCTTTTAAACAGATGTAATGTTTAGCCTGAGTGGCATGGTAGAATGGTTAAATACATTTGGTATTTTTTTAACAATATTGGAAATTCAGTCGTGAATGATGTAATATGTAATTATTCAGTGTCCTGGTTTGTTTTTATGCCACCATGGAACTCACTATGACAGTATATTATACCACACATCCACCACTGAAGTGCAGTCCGACATGGCTTTAGTCTGGCTCAGCTCACTAGCAGTTCTATATAGGAAGTGATGGCTGAGAACTTAGTAACTAATCTCTGTCACACTGTCTCAATAATAATAATAATTGCTTACACTTTTATATAGCACTTTTCTGGACACTCCACTCAAAGCACTTTACAGGTAATAGGGACTCCCCTCCACCACCACCAATGTGCAACATCCACCTGGTGGATGAACATTCAGAGATGGGGATTATTAGGAGGCCATGATTGGTAAGTGCCAATGGGAAATTTGGCCGGGATGCTGGGGTTACACCCCTACTCTTTTCAAGAAACGCATTGGGATTTATTTTGATAACCACAGAGTCAGGACCTCGGTTTTCTGTCTCATCCAAACCTTTTTACAGTATAATGTCCCTATCAGTATACTGCTGCATTAGGACCCACATAGACTCCAGGGTGAGCGTCCCCTTCTGGCCCCACTAACAAATCTTCCAGCAGCAACTTTATTTTTTTCCCAGTAGGTCTCCAGGTACTTATCAGGCTTACACCTGCTTAGCTTCAGTGGGTTGGCAGTTGTGAGTTGCAGGGTGATATGGCTAACTACTAACTAGTAACTCCTCTCATTGAAAAATATCTTCTAACAGATTGAGTTTAAAATCTTTCAAAACTGACCTTCAGAATGATTAGAGATCCTAATCAATTTAAATGTCATCAATTCTTCATTAGGGATTGTTTTTATCTGAGAGACCAGACCTCGATGTTCAATGTTTTGTGGTCTTTAACTCATGCTAATCTTTTGCAAAGCACACGTAAATAATACTTTATTATTCTTTCTTTATTGATTTTTGTACTGTGCATTTTCTTACAGGCAAAGCTTAGGAATTTTAAACAGTGGTTGATAATGTAGAAAAAAATAAACATTATTTACAGTACATATATGCAAATCATACTTTATACAGTACATAGTGTATTTAGAAACATTTTCCATTGTCTTTGTTTTTAATGTGGAATTTAATATTACACTATTAAATGGAGTTAAATATGGAGTAAATACTATGGAATAAATTATTAAACTCTATTACATATTTTTCTAATCTCTTTGTTTCTTTTACATTTATTTTAAATAACAGACTCTTACTACTGTAGGATGCTTACTGTCGTGCAACTGTGACATTATTTACAATTAAGGCTACAGAAGATTTATTGATATCTTTTTTCACCTATTTGCACAGCTTTCTTTCTGAATTGCTCACCTCCAGGTTAAATTAAAAACAGTACTCAAATGAAATATTTTAATGGGCAATTAAAATGACCCAAGTAGATTGCCACGCTCTTATATTTCAGAGCATAGTACAGCAGTCTTTGAAGTGTCTTGTCTGAGGCGTGAGAAGAACACATTTAAACAGATATACTCATGCAAGAACATTAGAGCATTTGTCTTCTTCTTAATGCAATTAAAGATCAGAGTTTACAGACTAGTGTCTGTAAGTACCCTGGTCCTGGAGTGACACTTCCTATCCATTCTTCATGTTATGATGTAATTGGATCAGTTAAGTGGTTAAGAAATCAGATCAGATGTGTTTTCCAAGTCCTAAATGGGTTCTAATTGAAAAGTTAAACAGGTTGTAATTGAAAGAACCAAACACCCAAAGTAACCGAGCACTGAAGGACAAAGTTTTCCTACCCTGTTTGTCAGTTTTTCAAGAGAAAATGAAAAACACTATAAAATAAGAACACAAAAGTTACAAAAAGAGGTGAGGACTTTCCTTTCAGCCATGTCTAGCCCATTTGGTATTTTGTAGTTAGCTGATTCAATGAGCTAATCCAGGGCATCTGCTTCAACAACATGGGTAGCTTGATCCATTTAATAAATGCTTATTAAATTGAATTAGTTTTACATGCGCTGAAATGTATAGCATTAAAATGTTAAGAATTATCTCACACTATGTGCTATCTGTATGGGTAGATAATAAGATATGTTTGCAAATAGAGTGTTTTCCATTCCAAGTTTGTGCAGCTCTTTTCTGTCATAAGAGACAATAAAAAGGAAGATATAGAGAAGGATGTCTACACAGTACACAGTGCTGGTACAGTCATCGTCATGTTCAAATGACAGTACACAGTGGGAAATATTGAACAGAAACAGTACATTGAATATATTCCCAATGTTTAGTAAAATGGACAAATTAACAGAAGCTCTGGTCTTTGGTCCCAGGGTCACAATACAGTACAGAAACTAGAGGATACATATGTAGAAAAACTATTGGATAATATATTTAAAACTGAATAGACGAGGCTTTTCTTTACACAAAGGCAACATACCAACAAGCCATGTTGTTTAAGATGAAATGCTGGATATTTCCAGGAAACTGTTGGGAATCTGGGATTGGCCTCAGTTATCTAGTGATAAATCCAAATCTGCTAGGTAGGTCACATGACCCCCAGTCATTTGTAACTGTGTTCACTATTACTGCTATAGCTCAGTGGAGCTATTTTATTCATTTTTGTTTGCATCAACAATAAGAAAATATTACAGTAAATAAACAGTACAGTACAATAAACAGTACAAATTGCATCATATAAACTTGGAATTGGGGATTGGAAACATCTGTGATAGCAGCCTGTGGATCTAAATGTCTGAGACAAGTGAAAGCTCTTAAGTTAATACTCCTAATTAAATGTGACAAATAATTTCTTTTACTTATAGCTCATGGCAGTGGTGCATGAGACCTAAATGTAAAACAAAGCAATCTGAAATATAATGCTCGGATTAAATCAAATAGTGTATGCAGATGAAGTAGGGAAGTCACTATTAGCAGACTGCAACATGTACCATATAAATTAAAAATGTATGTTAACCAGAAATGCCCATAACTACAGTGTCTGGTAATAATTTAGTAAGCCCTGGACACGCACACATTTTGGGCTTTTTTTGCATTCCTAAAATTACATGTGATACATTAAAAATTCAAACTAGCATGCTAGCGAACAAATTAATAATTTCTCCTGTCTGTCCAAACTTTAACATCAAAGAAACATATTGTGTTAGCCGACCATGCTGTATTTTTACAAGGCCAAATTGAGTAAAAACTATGATGTACTATGTTTTAATAGCAACTAGTTCTGACAGCAGCCCACTAAATATTTTAGTTAAAGGTATGACCTTACACCACTTCCAAAATTGCTTTTAAAGTGTCCTTTGCTACAGAAAACTGACTTAATGTATGATGAGTTTATAGACTTTGACTGTTGAAGACCCACAGCTGGTTCAATTCTATACCAAATCATACTGTTAATAATTCAGTTTTATAGCTAATTTAATGGCAGTGTTCCCACTAACTTTGCACAATGGATACTGGTTTGTAGTCAATTTCTGGACTTCATTTTCAAATAGATTTCCTACTTATACATTTATTAGTTAACCCAAATTAGAATTTCTTCAACAGTTGACCTCTTATGTAGGTTCTGTATGTGATTTGTGCGACATCCACACAGTAAAAAAAAGTAACAATGATTAAGACAGCAAGTTTAATCTTTGTCAACAGGAGAGATATAGTGTATTAGTACACTTAGAGTGACAGATATAAAAATATATTTTCACTTCATGATAAAGCGCATGTCAGACTCAAATTCATTTTGTGAATTGATGTGTTCAATACGAATATAGAGCACAAGCCCTGTGAAGGACCTAGTTAGAAACATGGAACTAGAAATTCTTTAGGTTTAGTTCCCTATGAGTATGCAACTACTATACCAAGACCCTTGCTGAAATAAACCAGCTCATATTCCTTCTTTTTTCCATTGTTGTCACTTTTAAACACAGAGATTGTCTCATTCTGTCTTGGCAGATTTTGATTGACAATCTTTGACTTAAGACCTGCTGCTTCAGCTTTTTGTTTATAATCTAAATTGATTTAAAAAGATTCTATCATCAGAGTGTTCACACGGAGAAGTCATTAATCTTCTTTTCAGAGTATGTGAGTATTTTAAACAGAGCAACCAGATTTTAGGCATCAAAGATTTATTTTATTATTTTACCTTTTTTATTAATCACATATCATAATGCTAATTTATCCCTTTTAATATCATATGATTTATTGTCATGAAACCAACACAAAGGTAACTATTGTTTCCAGACAGTTACTTGTGTGTTGGTTTAATGGCAGTAAATAATCTTCGTGGCAATGGTCCTTGGCTCTAATGATGGGCGTCTGATGTTAACTCAAGTTTTATTCATCAGGGAATTCATAACTCCATGTGGGAAGTCAGGAGAAGTTTCATTCTAAAAGTCAGAAAGGAAATTAAACTCAAACATTGATGTTCTGTAATATGAAGATCACAGCTGTACACTTTAACATTTTAGGAGCTTCATTCCGTAAAATACAAATACTTTTATTGAATTATAAATATTTGCTATACGTCTGCATTTCATAGCTTTGTGATATTAATCCCATTATTTAAATACTATATAACAACTAAATATGCTAAGATTTTGTATTTTAATATAAATGCAGTGCATTGGCTCAACCAACATAGTGAAGCCTTGTCTCTTTTGGCTTTTAGGTCTTTCTGTTTTGTTTTAGTTTTTAAAGGAGTACTGCAAACCTCTGTGATTACCAAAATGTTATCTGTCACAGAACATCACCTTCTCAACTATTTAAAGTTTAAAGATCACACATACCATTTACAACAATGCTATTGTAAGAGGCCAGCAGTAGTGAGGAGGCCTATCATAAAAATACTTGTAATACTTGAAAATAAAGCTTGGTGCTTACAGTCTTTAAGGCAGATATGCACAGTGCTTCAAAGTCCTGTGTGATTTGTTAAATCACATATTAAAGTTCAATATGTGACGATGCTTAAAATTCTGTTTTAAAGAATCACTGAAGTTTCCAATTATTTCATTAACTTTTTGTCTAGAAAATAAAAAAAGGTTTTGACTGACCTTAAATAAGTATTAAAGAATAAGTAAATTTTAATTAGCTATAGCTGCTTTCTTATAAAAAGGGAGGGGAATCATACTTCATAGATCATGAACACAGTTGTTGGCACAGACATATTCATTAATAATTTAGTTATAAATGACAAATATAACTTCAGTTTACAACCATGTAATTAATCCAGGGTAATTTACTAGCAGGTTATAGGCACATAGCAACAGTTTAACCAGTTTCTGCTTTAACCACAGAAAACATTTATCTCAAAAGTGGTCAAACCAAAGGCAAAACACAGTATCCCAAATGATTCAACAAATTCAAACAAATTTATGACAAATAAATGGGAAAAGAAAGTATTTTACAAAATAATTAAAGGCAACAGGGTCCGGTTAAAGAAAAGAACAATGCTTCATCTGAAGAAATCTTTATATGATCTTTTATTCTTTAGAACAGTTCTGCAACACTTTCATGTTGGCTGCTACATACTGTACCGTATGTTTTCCCTCTGGGAATGCTTTGTATTCAAGCAAATAAAAGAAGCTTTATCCTATAAATTTAGTCAATTTAGTCATGGTACATTTACCCCACTAAAAAGACATCATGTTTTGAATTTTGTAGCTGTGTATGATTATTCTGGATGTAAAATTGTTACATTTCTTGTCTGAGGGGTATGTTTTAATTGTTTTTGTATGTGTAATAGGCTCAGTGCCACTGATTACATGTGCAGCTATTGTTTCCCCAAGGTGTCTTCTGGATACTAGGCTGAAAGATGAATAAGAACACAGCAATGTTGATGATACTAGTTCTTAGTAATACAAGGAAACTGAAATCTAATATATACTGTACACAGCCTCATTTTTGGGTTGCATCAGGGCCACAGAGCAGAGTGATTTGAAGTAGCCAGCTCCCTTCCTGATGGGGAGCAGACATAATATACAGTGACTCCAACAGGGACAACTTAAAATATCTGATGAAAACTATTCTACGCGTGTCTGGGACATGGAATAGGATTACGCTGATATATATACAGTACAAACACTAGGAATGCTTACAAACTACTCCAAGGCCGAAATCAAACCCAACACTCTGGACTTTCGAGGCAGCAGCATTGTTCAAAATGCTGCCTCGATTCCCTAGATTCTGCATACATTCCACAGAACTAGAAAACTAGAACTAGAAAATAATTTAATTTCTTTTGCCAATTTAGCTAGCAATTCTAAGCAATGTACAACACAGCTCTATTACCCGTATAAGTGGTACAGAACACAAATGCTCACATTAGCAATTAGTAATGGTTAAACATGTGCAACCTCTTCAAATACAGCTTAACAAAGAAAAATCTGATTTGAAGTATTATTTATAGAAAATGTATTATCATTGACAAACAAAAAAACCGGGTATAATACAATGCACCTTGCAAAAGTATTTAATACCCTTTGCAATGAAGTGCCAATATTGTGAATTACAAATTATGTGTACACATTTTCTAAGGTGAATATTTCAAGCAAATATTTTAAATAAAAAAACAAATACCCAAAATGAACGCTCTTATGGGTGTTATACTATTGTAAACCTTCTGATTAAAGGTTCTTCACTTCTTAGCAATCACAGCAGAGTTGCATGTGCTACGGGCATTCTGTTGAACAAGAATTGAAGTATGTCACTGGTTTTTGTTAATGCAGTCTTAATCATCTCTTAGAGCAAACATAGAAAGCATATGTTGGTTCTTTCGGTCTTTTGTGTCAGAGTCATCCAACAACATTTCAGTTGGGTTGAGATCAGGAGGAATGGGAGGAAAGCACAGTTTCTCGAACCTTGAGCTTGTATTCTAGTACAATTTTGATTTTTCTTCAATACAGTATCACCAAGCTCAATAGTGCAACTGTTTTTAATTATTCTTACATATTTAATTATTGGATGTGCATCTGGTCCATCCATTTTCTAACCACTTCTTAAAATTCAGGGTAGCAGGGGAGCTGGAGGCAGGAAACACACTGGACAGTAACCCAGTCCATCGCAGGGCAGACACACACACCCTCACACCAGGGCCAGTATGTGCTTGGATTGTGGGAGGAAAGCAGAGCACCTGAATGAAACCCACACCAACACAGGGAGAACACACAAACTCCACACAGACAGCACCCCAGGTCCAGAATTAAAGCTAGGGCTCCAGCACAGAAAGGCAGCAATGCTAACCATTGTGCTATCCTGCAGCTCTAAAGAAACATCAGAAATGAAAAAAAAAAATTATTTTACTGGTAATGTTTAGGTAGAAATGGGACAAAACAAAACAAAGATTTTCCCATTATTCAGTAGATTTTTATTTTAGAAAGAATACGGTGACTGCTGTTTAATTGAGGTTGTTATTTCTTTTTATTTGTAGACTTCAAGTGTTAAAAGGTTACAGATTATAAATATGACTCATATTTTTGATAGACACTAAATCTTATAGAAAAAAAACACATTGTGACATATTGTATTATGTTTTATGGTCAGGTCCCTATACCTTAAAAATATTTTGCATTCATTTTAAAGTTTTAATTCATAATCAAAATCGGATAAATAGAACTCAGTAGTGTACAGTATATAGTACATAGTGTACTGCACATAATAAAGTTCCCGTCTCTTTTCTCATAATTAAATACTTTATAATAATTATAATATGGTAAATCAAGCTTTAAAAGTTCTCAATGTTTCATGCATTTAGCTTTCCAATTCATTTGGTCTAAAAACCTAAAGGTATTAAATACCATCATACAATTTGCTATATTGCTATATTATACTAAACAGGGGACCTTAATCAAGATTGTCAATCATGTCTTTGTGCCACTTTGCTGGACATTTAGTATACCTGTAAATACTGCTAATATTACCACAGGAAATGCAAATAATGGTTAATCACACCTTTTTTTACCAATACACACAAAGTTATTATTGTAAGGGAATGTGAACTTCCTTGAAAAGGAAGGGAATGCTTCATTGGTCTCTGCTCAATCGTGGTGGGTGGGTTTGGATAATACAGTCTTTAATTTTATTAAGCAAGCGTCTGGACCAGGAAGTTCATGTTATGTCAGCTGTGTTCAGGGCATAACATGTAAAAACTGAAAATCATCATGCAGAATTTAACACTTTGGGAAAGCAAACAACTTGGTTTGTCCTTGTACTGTAGACTTTTCAATTTTCCAGGTAGCGTTATACATCGTTCAGCTTTGAAACCTCTGGGTACCTAGTGTTGGTACTGTACACTTTGACATTCCTCCTTCTTCCTTTCCTCTTAAGGAATACACCGCACATTTTCTACCAAACAGGATAAAGTAAAATGCTGGTGGTATTTAATAAATAATAATTTGAAGCTCACATGTATACTTGTTGTTGTGCTAAGGGCATGATTGAGAAATGAAAAAAGGCCAGTATGCGATTCAATAAGTATCTTAAACTGCAAAGACAGCTAAAGTTCCCTGTGGAGAAAAAAATATGGGATAAGTCTCTTTTGATAAAATGGTTCATTACCTATCTCCTGCAGTGTTCACACAAGAGAAAATGAGCAGACGCAAGATATTTTGCATCATTAAATTCTTTCTTGCTACTTAATAGGCCAGACTGTCCAAATGGCCTCCTTTCATTAGTAACGTTTCTTATGCTGTTATGTTCTTATGTTTTGTAGCTGAACGTCCGCTGAGGCCAAAAAATGTGAAGCTGATGCCTGATGAAAAAGGTCTAAGGGTCACATGGGAGCTTCCAAAAGATTCTCAGTCAAGGCCTGTGGAACACTACAATATTGGTTATGGGAAATCTATGAAGACTTTGCGCTATATTAAAGTGGGTAAAAACACTCAATCCCAAGTACTTGAGGATGTAGGTAAGAAAGATAATGTTATTTACTGACACAATCAAGACTTATTAATGTCTTGAAGATGAGAAACTTGCATATGAGAAAACCAAATAATGCAAGTTAAGAAGTTGTCCTCATAATATCTATATACAGTAGATAATAGGAAAGTTGCATGAGCAGTGCATTGCAACTGGTTAGCGGGGAATACATACATGTTGGATTTGTAATTCTTGCTAGTGTATAAGGAGCATTTGTCATCAGGAGTGAAAACCGCCCACAGTACTGGGGATGGATTGTGCTTCAGTACGTACCACACCATCTAAAAGTATTGGGAAGGCAAAGTCAAAAATTATTTTTGTTTTACAGTCAAGCAAAATGGATTTGTGGTCATGACATCAACATGTACAACTCATAATATGTAATATATGTTTTATTTTTAGGTAATTCCATGCATACATTCAGGAGGGCATGGTGGCCCAGTTGTTACACTTGCTGCCTTGCAGCACTGGGGCCATGGGTTAAAATTCCTGAGTGCTATCTGTGCGGAATTTGTACTGTATGCAGTGTTTTCAATGGTGTCTTCTAGGTGCTCTGGTTTCTACCCACAGTTCATAAACGTAATTGGTTTCAGGCAAAAATTGGCCCTGTGTGTGTCTTTGATTGTCTCTGTCTGCCCTGCAATAGCCTGGTGTCCCATCCAGGGTGTATCCTGCCTTGCCCTGCCTGTTGTCTGCTGGGATAGGCTTCAGCTCCCACACAACCCTGTACTAATAAAGCAGATAGAAAATGGATGGATGCACAAATTTGCTCCTATTAGACCAAAAAACAATTGCATTCAACCCAGTTATTTCAAGTGACCATAAGTATTGGGACACATTTGCTTAAATTAAATTTCAGATTGCAGGAAATCTGTGACCCACTTAGCTCACTAAACATTTGATACTTTGTCAATTGCTATGGCCACTCCGGGTTCTTGCCTATTCTGTTGGGTGTTCTAACTTCAATTTTCTTTCTGCATGTAAACTGCACATTCAGTTAGATTTAAATCTGGAGATTGACTTGGCCAGTCTACTATTTTCCATTTCTTTCTCCTGTTGAACTCCTTGGTTGCATTTGGTGTTTTGGATTATTGTCATGCTGCGTGGTGAAGCACTGCCCAGTCTGGAAGTTTGGAAGCATTTTCTTCTACATCAGCAGACAGAATGTTCCTGTAAATGTCATAGATCATTCTGCTGCTGCATCAGTAAAATGAGAAATCAATTTCCACAGGCAACCATGCATGCTTGCAAGCAATGATATTACCTTCACCATGCTATAGGTATCTTGCTTTCTTCTGTCCATAAAACTTTGTTCCAAAACTCTCCTGGCTCATCTTTGTATTTCTGACAAAAGCTACACTGGCTTTTCTATTCTTGTTGAAAAGTTTATATGTTTCAGTGTAGTCTTTGTGATTCTGCTATCGCAGTCTTCTGCACACTGAATTTTGATACCTTCATTTTGGCATTCTGGAGGTTCTTGGCAACTTCACTGGCAGTTGTTTAAGAGATTTTCCCTGACAGCTCTGATAATGTTTCTGTCATCAACTACAGATATTATTCTTGGCCGACCCAATCTTGGCTGATTGATAATTATACCTGTGGTTTCTATCTTCTTCACTTTATTACAAATTGTTGATTTTGGTATGCTCTATTTAAAAGATATGGTTCTGATGGAATTTCTCTTTTCTTTTAGCTTCAGAATTGCCTGCTTTTCATGAACATAAAAGTCTTTGGTTTTAATTTTGTCTTTCAGCTATGAAATTCGAACACTGAAGTCAGATGTCAGCAAAACATTTAATTTTAATTACAGATGTTCACAACTGTATTATTAAATTACCCCAAAAAGAAATACCTAACTAACAAGAGACACCTGTCAGCCAACTGTCCCAATACTTTTGTTCCTTCAAATGGAAGAGGTTCCATCCATTTATTTGACCCAAGAGAGTAGTCATTGTTTTCCTCCCATTTGTCACATATTAAACGCAGGTTGGGTTGAAAAGAGCAAACAGATGAGATTTTGTGTAATCTTCTCACTTGTATACAGGTATCCCCTAATTAATAAAAGAGATGTGTTCTAAAAGAATCATGTTTAAGTTTACATTATGTTAGTAATATATTCATTTCCTATACTAATAATGTAAACGGAGGGATGTATTCCAGTCCCATCTCAAAACTGTCACCATTTAATTGCTTTTATTATGATTACATTTTGGTAAATGCTTTGGAATTATGCAATTTTGTGCCAAACTTGAAAGTCATATACAGACATAATAAATAATGATAATGGTAAATTAATATTGAAGATATGTGAGTATGTGTGCTGTAGGAGAAAATTGGTCAAATGATAGGCTAATAATATGCGACGTGCATATTATTTCACTAATAAATATTTTAAATTTCACCACTTTCATATATTAAATTTTTACATTAATTTTCTAAACATTTTTGCACAAGCGGTGTGCGTGTCGCTCTGTTCATGCCAATGTCTCATGCTTCTGTATTAAATCAAGTTGTCACATTTAGTTCATCACTGTTCTCGTTCTGCTACTATTGCCTCCACCAGATGTCTGACCCTGACCACACATGATTTCATGGCCTGTGTGACTGTGTGGTCGAGTTTCTTGCGCTTTGTAGGGCACACCTGACCTAAACTGACTAGAGTTACATCAAAAACAGTATTTGGTTGGAGAATAGATCCATTTCTAAAATCATAATGAATGGAATTTGCAAAACCATGTCAGTTACAATACCATGTCAAAGATACAAGAAAACACAATGTTTTGGCTGTGGAGCCTTCTTCAGGTGTTTTTATTCTGGCAGTCCCAGGAGCAGACAGAGAGAGTGGACATCTGAAAAAGCACAGCTGGCTTGTCTTACCTCCCTCTGACTCACACATAGATTAAGGGAAAAGGGGATGAAACTATTCCCCATCCCCAGAATGAGAAGAAAAGAATATGCTAGTGAAGCGTAAATCCCACCGAGTGAAAGGCAAGAGAAGACAGGAAAAGGTCAGGACGAAGAGACACAGAAGCTGGGAAGACAATCCCAATAGCAGGTGTGCGCTCCTGTCTGCCAAAGCAAAAGGAAAGGGAAATGCACCAGAGATGCATATATCTGCTGAGAGACAGAGTCATATATCTACAAAAGAGAGGCAGTAGCTAGAGTTAACTTCAGAGTACAGGAGCCGGGAGGAACAAATTCCCGAGGCAGTGCAGGAAAGCAAGTTGGCGCTATCCTGAGAGTCTCTTGAGAGAGAATGATAAATACCAGCAGGAGTACTCTGGGCCCTGCTTCTCAGGAGTTTGGAGAAGGAGGTCGTCTCGGTACAAATAGATCCCTCATGTGTAAAATGGGTACTCCACCCAGATGCTGGAACTCCACGGCCCAGAAATTCACCTGCAAAAAGGCTCCAAGTAGAAATATTGTTTCTTTTACTTTTCAGTGTTGAATTAACGTCTGCTGGCTCCTGATTTAGTTTTACAATTCTTTTGCCTGCTTTTTCCATTTGTTCATATAAATTAATTAATATTCAGATATTGATTGAGGACTATCAATTGAAAAACACATTTTTGATTATGCATCTGTATTTAACAAGGAACTAAACTCCCAGTAAACTGTCTGAAACATGTTTAGGTGCTCTGCTGCTGTGAATGTGTGATCATGTTCTGAAATGAGGAGTGTGTTTCAGAGCCTGGTGTTTTGCACTTTTTGAAGATGACTGCTGAGAACAGTGATGGAGTGAGCCAGCCAGTGTACAAAGCAGAAACACCTCCAGGTAGGAACCTAAGCAAGAAGAATATGGATGGAATAATCAAGGAACAATTTTGGCGCAGACTTTTTGTCAAAGTAACCACATACTGAACAATTAAAATTAAAGTTATTCTTTGTTTAAAAACAACCAATAATACTATACCCAATAATAATACGATTAATCATATTTTGTTTTTAAATTATCAATATTTTCAAACTTTTTAATTATTAAGATCAAGCTTCAAAAATGAAAGACTCAGACATAACTAGTGACCAAGGTCAGCGGGCTGGAGCTTGACAGACACTTTTTCTGTCAAACAGCTTAACCTACTTACTGGAAATATTAATCCGGATTCACCACATTTTATTTTTTGCTTTATTGCTCTTGCCACATATTCATTCACTCATTCTAACACACATTCCACTGCTATTGGTCAAACTCTAATTAGGTCTGTACTTAAGAGGCACGATTCACAATAATGGGCTTGATTGAGGTAACTCACCCAGCTAATGAGAATAATAATAGGCTTTCAGAAACCTATCCTCCTCACACACACACCTTTAATTAGGGATGAACCAGGGATCCTGGCTGAAGACCAATACGTAGAGGAAGGGATCTGAAAACCCTAAAGCAAGTTAAAAGCAATAAGGGTGATATTTATACTTAGGTAGGCAGATTAGAGTTTTACCCCCTTGGGAACTTTTGTTTAAACTTTATTTATTACTTTGCTCATCCATTTCACTGCCATTATTCACTCAGTCCAAATCTTATCCACGTTTCAACTGGAGTAATTTGGTAATGTTTCAACATCTTAGTGTCGTTGTGATAGAGGTTCATGAAGAAACTATGAAGAGTATTAATTTGCCGGTAGAAATTCATGAGGAATGAGGGCAGCAGAACGTTGTATGAAAGTAGAATCATTTATTGAGTTTGTGGAAATTAACCCACTTGGCTGAGGGCCGACCCTCTGGTCCTAGGAGAGGGAGCAGGGAGGCTAGGACCCCCATGCCTGGTGAAAACATGATCAAGGGCTAGTTGCAAAGGTGTAGATAGAGTGGAGGAGGGATGCAAAATGAACAAGGAAGAGGAGGATTATGTCAGGATTAGTGGTGGGTTGCGGCAGCTGAGCTTAATTAGTCTGGCTGCCCTCATCCCTCCCAAACGTATTTTAGAACCTCATTAAAAAAGATGAAAGTAATGACTGGGTTGCAGACAACTGTAAATCAAGAAAAGCTGTATAGAAAGGCAAAACATCATAGATATTTTCCTTCTGACTGAATTCCTCTCTTTAATGTAATCAGAGCAACCCACTGATTCTGAATAAATTAAGTAATAATTCATTCTATACTGCTGTTTTTAGGTCACCTCCCCTCTCAACAACTGAAGTTGTATATACAGTACTGTAAGTAGTATTTATTGGCTGCCTTCAGCCATTGTATAATTTTCATAGGCACTGCAGTAAAAGTGATCACTGCAAATGAAAACACTTAACTTAATTGCTAGCATAGTTAGCTAATAGCAGTTATTAGTGTCACAGATACTGTAGGTGACTCATGTTTCATGCCACATAAAAGCCATAAAAGCCATTTTTTTATCATAAAAGCCTTCCCTGTAACGCAGGCTTCCTATGACCACAAGCACAATCACATGGCACAGCTTATGGATAGAGTAACCCAAAACCCCAGTTAACAGAAAAGACATGTCCCAAAAGAAAAGTTCACCAGTATTAGTGTCTGAACCCAGCTCTGCCAACTTATGTCAACAGTTAAGAGACAGTGAAATTCTAGGCATCCTCCTCTGTCCCGGCATCCTGAACGAATGTGTCTCTGATCCCCCCCTCCACCTTGTTTGTCTCCCAGTCCAGTTTTAGGTAGAGGGGGAGAAAGAGGATTCTGGGGTCTTCCTCTGGAGTCCCCAGCATCAGGGTCTTCTCCTGGGTCCAATGCCATGATCTGTCCTACAAACTTTTCCAAAGGTCCCATTTCTGTCCTGTCTGGGGCTATTTAGGCTCTTGACTGTTTTGAGAGAAGCTTTGAGTGCTCTTTCAGTAGGTGGCTGTGCAAATATGGCCAAAGATGCTGATGCTTTGTTCTGTCTCTTCCTATGTCACTGGCAATTCATATCCATGTAGCCCTCAACACCTGGTGTCCAACACCCAACCTTTCTACTCTCCCACATTAACTCTATCTGAAGATCTATTTAAAAACAAGCCTTTTTTCAGGCAAATACTGTATACTGTAGATGTGTTTAATTATTTTTATTGAATCAGTAATAACTATGAATTCTTATTCTATTTCAATCAAAATTTATAATTTTATTATGGAATTCATAATAAGAGCTGTTACTAATGAGAGGAAGTAATTTGTTTGGCTTGCCTGTTTGGTAGTTTCACTTATTTGAACCAAGGGTCTCATGCAGCCATTTCTTGAAGGAAGGCATTGGCTTCAACAATTGACTTTGTCAATGCCAAGGAATTTTGGAGACATTTATGCTGTTGGTTATTTTCTATGATTGTCTTATCTTCAAAACGTCATTTTTAGAGATTAAAATGTGAATCTCACTCTTTGCAACATCCAGATCTTTGCCTATATAAATGACTCTATAACACATCATTTCCAGAGGCATACAGCAAAATTAAATTAATATTGTGGTGGCAATTCTGTGTCATTTCCTGGCATATAATATTGCATTTTCTCGCTGTTTTAATTTTTTTCTCATTGAAAGAATTAAAATATGCTATATAAAAAGACACATTGATTTGCTTACGTGGCTTATTTAAAAGTAGAATTCAATTTATTTCTGAAATCTCTTTTTTTATCCACAAAAACAACTAAGCAAACAGAGTATAAAATATGCATTTTCCACATATACAGTATTTTTATTCCTAGACTTCATATCTGCTGGCCTCCTATTTCTGTGGTTCTATCCACATCTAAGAGGCAGCTTCTATCATCCAGGACAATCCCTCATTTCATTTTCATTGTTTTAGGTCAGAAGGACAAAAGGTGGCTACTACTACAGCATTCACACAATTTTAAGAAATGACACTTTCTTATGTTGTGACAGTAGTCACTTCTGATTGGTTGATATGGACTTCAGACATTTTTAGCTTGATGTAATGTTTTAGCAGCCAGTAATTTGTCACTAAAAGTATTTATTCTTCCTTGTGGTCTGTGCTATAAAAACAGTTCTGAGAAGGAAGCCAAGAGATTTAATTATGTGATAGACATAACATTCTTCAGAAGATTTTCAATTAGTAAAATGACTGAGATGAACACACTTTGTTTAAACTAAGATAATTTCTGTACCTCATAGTAACAGACCTATAATAGTAATAAACAAAATAGACCTAATGTACTTTTAAACAGCACAATACTCCTTTCCAAGTTTCTTTGGCAAACTTTTTTCAAAAATTTAATGTCTAAAGCATAGCATCGTTTGGCACAGTTTTGTTTTTCTTTAACATTGTAAAATAATTAATAGCTGATTCTCACTAAAGATATTTTGTATCTGCCAGTACCTTAGAGTGCACTTTCTAAAAAATGAAATTCAACTAAAAGTAAAGTCCACTGTTAAAATCCAATAGCACTGTTGAACATTTGAAAAGAAAAAGAGGAAAAAAAAACTTTCATTATGCCATACACCTTGTTAAAAGGAAGGCTTAAAATGTGTTTTCTGGACCCAAACCTTCAACAGTTTAAAGCTCAGGCCAATATATTTCATAGCTTAATTCTACCTCTGCCAACTTACATTGCAGACTCAGAATGGGACAGATTTCTTTTAATAATGTTTTAAACATTGATTACAGTTCTTATTGAATAAGAATTTTTACGTTTACAAGGTATTCCTGAATGCCATGTTTAATGTTTTTAATAAAAAATCTTTGATATAGTTATGCAAGGATATATTTGGGATATCAGACATTGCCAAAGTTACATTTGCTGTTTCCAATCATTGGTAAATTCTATTTTTTCTTTCTTCTGTTGAGTATACTTAGTAGACTTTGAAAGACTTACAGAGAAGTTTGGGTTCCAATGTTCAGTATAAATAATATGACGTTTTCTTTGTAAATCTTCTGGATATTTCAGCATCATTTTGCAGGACATTTCATTTACATTCACTTTACCATCAACCGTAATCAATCCATCCCAACCATAAAACATACATCCTTCATTTAAAACATCAGAAACACCTCTGTGACCACCTTCTTTCAACAACAGGTGGAGAATGGGTAAAAGTAGATGGTTTTGCTGTCATGAGCCCTGTAGCTTTCAATGGATCTATTACAGGTACAATCACTATTTAATTATCCTCTAAATGTAATAATTTTATTCAAGAAAGCTTGCTTCTTTTTTAAGTTATTACCCTGGGTTTTGTATGTGGCCTTTCTGGACTTGGAGAAGGCATATGACCGTGTGCCCAGAGAGGTGGTGTATTGGTGCTTGAGGAAGAAAGGAGTACCAGAAAGCATGGTGAAGTTAGTTCAAGCAACCTATAGAGATACAACTACAAAGATGATAACACAACAGGGAGAGACAAAAGAGTTTGAAATCACAGTTGGAGTACACCAAGGATCAGCACTAAGTCCTTTCCTTTTCATAAACATTATTGACACACTGACAGAGGAGGTAAGAACAGAAGTGCCTTGGGAACTCATCTTTGCTGATGATGTGGCACTGATGGCAGACTCAGAAGTAGAACTACAGGAGAAAGTGTTCAAATGGCAGAGGAGTCTGGAAAAGGGTGGACTGAAAATGAATGCAGAAAAATCTGAAATAATGGTAATGGAGAGAAGAGGAGATACTATGACCAATGTTGAGGAGACAAATGGAGGAAAACTGAAACAAGTTGATGACTTTAAATACCTTGGATCAAAACTGGTAAAGGGAGGAGAAACACTGGAGGCAGTAAAACAAAGAGTGAAAGCTGGATGGAACAAGTGGAGAGAAATAACTGGAATAATCTGTGACAGGAAAATTCCCAGAAAGTTAAAGTGCAAAATGTACAAGACTGTGATTAGACCTGTATTACTATATGGAGCTGAATGCTTGGCAGTTGGAAAGAGGGAAGAGAACTTGATGAGAAGAACTGAAATGAGGATGTTGAGATGGATTCTGCAGATTTCAATGAAGGATAAGATCAGAAATGAAGAAATCCGTAGACGATGTAGGGTGGTGGATGTGGTTGAGAAGATGCGAGAAGCGAGGTTACGGTGGTATGGACATATCATGAGGAGGGACGTTGAGGAAGTAACAAAGAGGGTAATGGAATTTGAGGTGGAAGGTAACAGAGGAAGAGGCAGGCCTAGAAAGAGATGGATAGATTGTGTGAGAAAAGATATGGAGGTATGTGAAGTGAGTGAGGAAGATGTGCTCGACAGAGACAAATGGAGAAGAGCAACCAAAGCAGCTGACCCCAGGACAGTCTGGGACTAAGGCTGTGAAAAAGAAGAAGAAGAAGACCCTGGGTTTTGTAAACTCGTATTACAATGAACAAGGTTGACAGTATACTTTGTTGACTTAATGAATAAGTTGTAAGGCAATTTTAGATTCTTATTCTGTTACAGATGTCATCTAAGTATCCAATTCTGAATCATAAGATTAAAAGTAGATGCTCCAAGCAAAACAAGCAGTATTAGTATTTTCAAGATAAAGTGAATGCAGTGTAAGACTTTTTAAACAAAAGTATTTTACAAACTACCACAACTTACCATTACTTATCGCAGCCATTTTTTTACATTAAATGGTGTTTATATAGGAAAATCTGAGAATGTACAGTACATGAACATACTGCACATGTATTCTTAAAGATATAGAGATGGGCTTAATTACATAATTATAATGCATTGTGATGTTTTGATGAAATCGCTATAAAACAACACAGTATAAAACAAACAAATAAAAACATACCTATTTTATTCTGTTTTTTTTAGGATATCATTTATGATTTGTAATTCATATTTATCTATTTATTATCCATTGCCAAAATGTGATGGGGATGTGTTGATTCAAATCGACATCATAAAATAACTTAACTGCATAATTAAAAAACATAAATGTATTCACATAAACATGTGGTTTATAATAATAATAATTCCTTACAATTATATAGTGCTTTTCTGGACATTCCACTCAAAGCGCTTTACAGGTAATGGAGACTCCCCTCCACCACCACCAATGTGCAGCCCCACCTGGATGATAGCAGGCATAGTGCGCTAGAATGCTCACCACTATCAGTGGGGAGGAGAACAGAGTGATGAAGCCAATTCATAGATGGAGATTATTAGGAGGCCTTGATTGGTAAAGGCCGGGGGGGATTTTGCCAGGACACCAGGGTTACACCCCTACCCTGGGATTTTTAATAACCACAGAGGGTCAGGACCTTGGTTTTATGTCTGATCTGAAGACGAAGCCTTTTTTTACAGTATAAGGTATCCATCATTATTTTGGGGCATTAGGACTCACACAGACTGTAGGGTGAGTGCCCCGTACTGGTCCCACTAACACCTCTTCCAGAAGCAACCTTAGTTTTTCCCAGGAGGTCTCCCATCCAAGTACTTGCCAGGCTCACACCTGCTTAGCTTCAGTGGTTTGCCAGTTGTTAGTTGCAGGGTAATATGACTGCTGGCCATTTATAAATACATTAATAATTGTTCCCCATTAACATTTACAATTGTGTTTTATTATTGTTCAAGTATGTTAAATAAAAGAAAGCTGGAGTTTAAAGTTCTAATCTGCACAAGATGAGGCAAAATTCACCTGACAGTAACCAGCAAGGATAATGCCAACAATTGTTTTTTTACTCAAAGCACTGGGCAAACTACACACAAAATAACCTAAGGGTATAAATTTAAGAGCTTCACCACATACAGCAGAAATGTGTTGGTTTAGAGAAGGTCTTAAAGAGAAATAATTCAAAACAGGTGGAACTGGCAAATTATTAATTTCTGTATAAGCATCTCAGAAAGTTTCTTCATTAATCTGCCCTGTTTGGAGTAGTTCTGTTACATACTGTAGTTGAAACCTTGGTATTACTTTACAGCAAATACTAGAACCAGAACATGAGAACGTAAATAGAACCTTAAAAAGTATATATCAACTATACTCAGGATATTTTCCTTGTAAGAAAATGCATGACATTATATTGACATCAAATACTTGTTTTAGAAAACCTGAAGGGACTTGTACAGTTCTTTGTTTCTTAACTCTTGTTATCTAATGCTTCATATACCTCATCCTTTAATATTCAACATCAAAATCAAAGGTGTTTTTTAATACAAATTACCATACAATGCAAGACAGAATATATATTTACTTCATGTCAATCATAATCACACAGAAGCAATAGAACCAGACAGGAGACTGGCACTGTTTTACTGGCTGCTTCTCATTGACTCTTCATGCAGACCTACAGTAGACAAACAGGTAGCATAAGGCATGTTTTAAGCAGTATAGGAAGGTACTTTCATAGGACAGGCAGTGCCACTACGCTACATGGTAACAGAGTACAACACTGTTATTTAAATCTACCTGAATCACTTATTTCATTTAGCTGTGTCAATATTTTCAATAATTCCCAAATAATACAAAAGCAGTTGTTGTTTTATAATACATATAAGTCAGAGTGCCACCAAAGCTTTCACATTGAATATTTCTTCTTTTTTCAAGACTTTAGGTGTTCCATTCTATAACATCTATTTTCACTGTTATCGCTAATAATTACAGTAAGTTCTTTTTAAAGATGCCCATTTATATTTGTTCTCATTGTCTGCACAACTGGATGGATATAATTGAGTTTATAGGATAACATGGAATTTGCATTTACCCTCGCAGTCATCATTGGGATCCGCCATGCTACCCCACTGAACCAAAATTAATTTGGGTTCATTCAAACTGTGAGGCTAAAGTAACACCATCAAAGGATCCTTACTGAGAATCAAAACTGCTTTTTTAAAGTATAAGTATAAATATTTATTGAAATATTTGTGTAGACAACATTCCAGAAGTATTTAACTGCAACCTTTCTTTATTCTTGGTACAACAACAAAGTATCATTTTTGCAACTGTTTTTAAATGACATGATGAATAATCAGCTGATGGTTTGTTTGTTTAACTGGGTTTCTGTTATATAGTACTAGGTTACAAGTCAAACAAACAGATACTGTAATAATACATTTATTCACTTCACAGAAAAATCTTGTACTGTATGAAGCTGCAAGATGGTTTGGGTTCATTCAATCTTATTCTTTCTGGAAGAACAGACAAAGCAGTTATATTGAAAACTAGCAAACAAAAAAAAACACTTTCTTGTTATTCTGTTATTCTTTAACTGTCTAAAACTATCAAAAAGATAGGTATACAATGTCTGAATGTTTGATAGCAAGATATGTAAGTCCAAGTCACATACACAAACATTATGCCAAATGCAAAGAAGGAATAATAAATTAAGACTTTGAGGTCATGGCTTATGTACTTAAACAAACTTTTAGTGATTAGGACTTCATAACACTCCATAACAGACTGGATACAGAAACTCACACTAAGTAACCCTTATTTATTTGAAGCTATGTATATTTGTAGCACCAAAAATGTACATTATGACATAAAGCTGCTTAACCTCTTTGGCAGTGCTACTATTTCTCAAGACATTTATCACAATAAGATTTCCAATGAGCCGGAGCAAATACTAAAAGCCAGCCAAAAAACGTTAATAATTACTGTCCTATAGTTGGAAGAAAAAAATATTTGTTCAACAGTGATTTAAAACTGTATACAGTATGTGTCCACAGAGTAAGGAAAAAAATCATACAGCATGGAGATACATACAGTAAAATCTCTTTCACTTTATTCAGTACAAATTTAGATAATAGTATTTAAAGATTATTCATAATGATCAGATTCTCCTTTGCAAGTAGGTCAAACATCTTAGACTATTCCTTTTTGGTTTCTTTTCAGAAACCAAGGTTCCTGGAAGGCCATTACAAGTGAAGGGACACACATCTGAAGACAGTGTGTCTGTGCGGTGGAAGCCTCCTCATTCGTCAGGCCCAGATAACCCAGGGAGAGTGAGATCATATGTTCTGGGTGTTGGAGAGGACAATAAAAGAATGCATTATACATCCTTACAGGACGATCAAACAACTCATGAAACTAGAAGGCTTGGTAAGAGACATTTTACATGATAAACTTCAATTTTAAATTTCTGTATTTACCTATAATGCAATTATGAGAAATAAATTTGGTTTACTGGCAGCTTAACACAGAACAATACACCCTCTTCCATTATACTATAAAGAACATCCCCATTTTTAAAGTTTGGAATAAAAAACATCCCCATTTTTAAAGTTTGGAATAATACATTTAAGGTCATTAGTACTTTTATGCATTTATTTTGATTAAACAACCTGTACTGTATAAGATGTGTTTTTTTATAGAGGATCAATATTTCATAGGTATGAATGTTGGTGTTTAGTATGGGGTGCTCTGGAAAATGATTAATAAAAGACACAGATTCATAAAATATACTGTATGTTTCCACACTTGTTTTTAAAGTAACATTGTTCAAATTACATTATTGTAATTTACATACTGTAGTTAATAGGCATTGTTGTGATCTGCATTAGCATCTTATTTTTTAATTTCAGTAGTCACTTTGCAAGTATAAAAGTTGTGCAACAGAAAAAAACTGAGGGGTTTAGTTTATATGAGGTGTTCTTTAAAGCGTCCATCAGCTGTTGCATCACTGTTTTGAACATTTTCCAATACATCAAAGTAGTTTTTGGACTTTGGTGGCTGGAAATGATCACAGTTTTCTTAAATGTGATATTAAATGTATTAACTGTGTACAATGTGGACTTTCTAGTGGATTTATATAAAATAATTTAATTCATATTACACTGCTGAGCATTAAATGTTCAAATTTTTCCACCTGAACCCTATCAAACAGCACAAAGACTCACATCTGAAAGCAATATATGCTGACCGAGAGAGTATAATTTTGCATGATATTTATTAAGCTTCATCACTTTTGTATTTCTGTTATAGAGACATTCAGATTCATACAGTATATTGACTTATAATACAAGTTCACATAAAACATGTCTGAATGGTTTATTTTGCTGGAAATTTAACATTTTTTCTTGCATATTTTTTTTCTTGTTGTTGAACTTCTGCAGTTTACTTAATGCAGCTATATAAAAATGTAAAAGTTGTGGATATATTTAGTATTCCTCTTTGTTTGTAGCTTCTGAGTCGGTGTATGTGGTATCACTGCAGGCACAGAATGCACTCGGGCAGAGCTCACCTGTATATAGGCCGGTCATGACCAAAAAAAAAGCTTCAGGTATGTAAATTTAAATACACCATTTCATATGCCTTCCATGCCCATTTCTGTTGTTCCTTGAATACAAATGGTAAGACCATCAGGCCCTGCAGATTTATTCATCTTTAGAGCATGTAGTATGCAAAACACTTCTGTCTGTTCTATGCTAATTCCTATTTAATACAGTATTTTGACCTTTTGCTTCAAATCAGCCATTTCCCTTTCACTCCCTAGAATTGCCTATTATTGTCCAAGATATATCATACTTCATTATTAATTATTCTTTTGCTGTTTTAGTACTGAAACAACATTTTGTTATTTATACCTCCTTTGCAATATCAAATAATAATATATCAATTTCTCTCTTGGCTTTTCTAGTATACCTTTTATCTCTGTATTTACAGTGTAGTGTATTTATTTCTTTTTCTAGATATTGTAGCTTTTAATCATTTTATAAAGTGCTTTATTTTCCCTTATAATCTCCCTAATTAATTTGGTGAACTTATTGTGATGCTGCTTTGATGTACCCACTTTTAGAATCAATTTGTTCTATACCTCTAGCACAATCTATTTACTGTATATCATTATTACATTTTTATTTATTTAGTTTTATTTTTACCTATTTGAATCTTTTCACACCATTTTTATGTCTATCTTATAACATTTTATGTCTCATTTGTTTGAAGTCCACTGTCCAGAAATTGTAAACTTTTACCTTGGATTCAACTTTTACAGTTTTAAAATACACATACTGTATAGAATTGAAGGCGTACAATGTTATTACCACAGTTACCACATATCTTAACAGAATATTACCTTTGTTTGCCTCACACTGTCTTTATCATTTGATTGACAAGATCAATACATGCATATCCACTTGTAGTTGCTCTGACAACAGAATACGTCAGCAGTGATTAAGTATCTATTATTTCAATTTCTGCTGTTGACAGTTATGTAGGTTTTCCCAGGTTGTGTGAGGAAAGTGGAAGTTTCCCATAAAACTACTTATTTTGCCCACAAATACTTAATTGTACTGTAATCAGCAACTGCATTCAGTCTTTAGCATACTTTAGAGACTCCCGATCCCTCTGTATTCATTTCCTGATACTATTTGTATATATAGTGTTACACCTCTCCTTTTCTATTTTTCAGTCTCTAAGGAACAGTATGTATCCACTAATGTTACATTTACAGTATCTCCACTGTTATCCTTGTTTCTGATTCCAATAACCTCATATTAACTAATACGTTGGTATAATCTGTTTTGTTTTTGTATAATTTGTTTCTAATAAATCTAGCACTTAAATATAAGGAAATGGATTATTGGTCCTGTGCCTCCCATGATGTTCAGTTCTGATATCTCCATAATGGAATCAGTTTTTATATTATATACTAAACCAGTGGTCTAATCCCACTCTATTGAAATGCATCTTGTAAAGGGCATCTCTTGATGAGCCTAATGTAGCTATGTACTGTATTCTTCATGTTAGAAGACCTCTAATGGCAAAAATAACATGCAGCAATTTGATCATTTATAGAATATTTTTGAAAGTTACCATTAGCCTAAATTACTAACATAAACCTTGAATCATATGTTGTACCTTTTTACACTTACAGTACAGTACAGTATCTGCCAGAATAAAATATGTAGACTTGACAAATAGAAACATACTGTAATTGAGCTCAATTTGTTTTCTTCATATTTTAAGGTATATGGTCAGATCCTCTATTTCATTACTTTAATGCATGAATGAGAAAATTCTATTTTTTAAGAAACTCTTTTTTGGTCAATAGATTCTGAGGAATTGCCTGAAGCAAAGGACATCACTGTTCGGATCATATCCCCTCAGTCAGTTCTTGTAACCTGGATTGATCCTGCCTTTGAAAAACAAAAGGACGTTGTAAGTGCTTCATCAAGGTAGGGCTAAGATTGCTACTTTTACTTTTACAGTTTTTTTAATCTGAAACTCATCTATGAATTTTTGAATGTTTTAAAGCAAATCTTTAAGTTTGGGTGCATTAATATCCAATTTTTACATTTATATATCACAGTTTTACAAAATATTAAGTTTTAAATGCAATTGACAAAAGTTTGAATTTCACTTAGATTTTAGCAAGCTTCTCCACAATAAGTACAAAGCTTTTTTTTCTGTAGATGTAAATTGATTATGTAAAATTTATAGAATAATGAAATTCTTTGAACAAAACATCAGAATAAAAACAAATATAGAAATTTTAGAGCTATAAATTGCATCTGTCCCTTACGAATATTGTGCTTAGTTTTCAGCATTAAAAAAATTCACATCACTTTCTGTAACTGTTTATCTAATTCAGGGTGAGAGTAATCTAAAGCCTATCCCAAGAGGCATTGAGCACAAGGCATTTTACACCCTAGATAGGACACCAGTCCATTGCAGGGCACACACAGACACAAACACACATACTCATGCCAATTAATCTACAAGCACATGTTTGGACTGTGGCAGGAAACAAGAGCATCAGGAGAAAATCTACACTAACATGACATGATCATACAAACTCCATTTAGGACTGACATCAGAAAGTACTTCTTTACAAAATGTACTGTAAAAGTTTGACAAAAAACACTCTTGAAGCTGAACTCACTGTGTTCAGTTAAGAGGTTCTGTTATTTGTGAGTTATATACAATAGTATCCATTAAAAAGCAATAATTGTTTAAACAAAGAACATGTGTAGACAAATGGTAGTTTGGAGCTAAGAGGCAATAAAAATGAAATAACATCCTCTTTTGGGAAATCTGTTCTTAGCATTGCTGATTGGTGTCCACTGATGAGATTTTGCTGGGTAGGAATTGGGATGGTGTGGGATGAAATTAATGCTGATTTACAATCCTTCTTCCCTACTGGGTAGTCTCTATGCTTCCACCAAGCATAAACTCAGGGGGGTGTTCTCTTATCCAACCCAGTTATTCTACTTTTTTATTTTTATATTTTTTTCAGAAATTCTGCTTTCTTTTTTCACTTGGATGTTGCAAGGTACAATTTGTAAATAAACATTTTGAAATGGGGTGGTGATTTTCTATACCCACTGTATACAGTATGAAATAAAAATTAATGAGGCTGTACTGTATGTTCTCTAACTGACTGAAATACGGTCAGTTTAAGTGGGCCAAAGACTTTTTAATAAACTTGCCACAATTTAATAAGCTGGTTTGATATTTCTCTCACTTAAATCTCATAGTGTTTTTTCTGTTTGCTCTTGTCTTTGAAGACACTACACAGTTCGGTACCGAGAGAAGGGAGAATCAGCCAGGTGGGATTACAAAGAGAGCACGCAGAGACGAGCCCTGATAGAGAATCTGATAGCAGACACAATGTACGAGTTTTCTGTTAGAATTTCAAAGCGAGAGAGGAATGGCAAATGGAGTGTTTCAGTTTTTCAAAGGACTCCTGAATCTGGTAGGTTTATAAACTACCATCATAATTAAGATTAATTTCTAAATGAATGTAATGTGATAGTTTTTTGTTGTATTACAAAGTCAAAAAATGTTAAGCATAGGATTCCATATTTCATTTGTCAATGACTATAGAAAGTTCAGTGAACTTGTCACTTGGCTCTGCCCTTCTCCTTCAAGACAGCTCTGTTGCATACCTGAAAAGATGCGAGGCATCTAAAAAATGGCTGTTTATTAAATCAATCACTGCTGTGCCATTGCAAGGATGTTATATACTGTACACAACATTACTACAGACCCCTCTGGCAGCATCAGGCAGCATAAATTGAACACAGTTGTGCTAATAGGGCAACAGCTGAAAACTCCAGAATGTAAAGATCATAACAAGCTCATCACCCTGTTTTAGAATCGGCACCACTGCAAGACACAGTAGGCAGAAGTCAAAGTCAAAGTCAAGAAGGGATTGGGAAGAAGAATGTTGGTCCTAATTCACACAGAGGGCCGCATTGCATTCCTCATGCATGGCCTATACAAACCAACTAATGTGGAGTTTCAAAGTTTACCAGTCAAAGATCCATAATGGAAGCCATAACTTACTGTCTCTGATTTAGAGAGCACTATAGGTGGTTGTGTTCTCAGGCCAGTGGAAGGAAGAAGCCAGGAGCTCTTGCAGGCCAAGTGGATTGTCTTGGATGAGCCACTTAGTCAGTCAGTGTGTATGTGAGTGCTGCACCTGGGTTTTGGCCCCTGGTACAAAGATTTGGCCGGACATCCTATACAGTGTAGTCCAATATTTATGAGCATCAGTGCTATTGTGGGGTACAGTAGGTGGAAAAAGCCTAGCACAAGTAGGGGGGCTGGAAGGCCTCCATCCTCCATTAGCTGAGTGACATCAGGGGTTGGTTAGACCAGAGTGTGGCTAAAGAGTGCTTAGGGGCTATCAAGTTGGGGGGAGAAGGGCATTGAGCCTGGAGCCCTCCCTGTAATCTGGCTGACGTGTCTGCCAAAAAATGGGTCATGAGGAAGCGTAACCTTTTAACCAGAAGAAACTTAAATGAAGGATGACAATGAGATCCCACTATGACTTCTTTGATTTAGAAGGCAAAGTCTCATGGCAAAACACACGTTCTTGTTATCTACCAAGATGCAGAGATGGTCTGTACGTAGGACTGAAGGTATATTCTGGTCAGATGTGTCAAGCAAGAGCCAGTTCAATACAGAAACCCAGATAGAGGACATTATGGATTCTATGAACTGGTAGGAGAAAACCAACTGTGGGAGACAGGGAAGGCACAGTTTTATATTTTTTAGTGGCAGGAAATACCATCTTCCCTGTAATGTATGTACTGTATACAGGGATAAGTTACATATAAGGGGGTGGTGGGAAAATAAAGAATAAGGAGGGAAATGGAATAATTGAAATTAATAATTAAAACCTCAATGTCACAAATATAGCTGAGCAGTTGGTATAATTTGAGGCACGTAAATTTTGGCACATGCTGGAAGCTCAACTACAACTGAGTAAACATTACATTTCTCTTTCATGTTATTTTGACACCTGTGCAGCCATAATAATATATTACAGTATGCTGTTTAATAACCACTAGAGGTTTCAATTTAAATGCTTTAGTTTTACTGCTGATGTTAAGACTCAGTTGAGTGACTGCACTCTACAATCTGCTGTTACATATGTTAAAGCAAATTTGTGAACCTGATATTTTAAAATATCATACTCATCATTTAGAAAAGGAGGAGTGATCAATGAGGTTGAAACTACCTCTCTTGTGATAGGCTGGAGTTCCTAGTGCGAACAGTATGAACAGAAGGACAGACATTTATGGAATCAGTCGGGGCAGCTTTGTGAGATGCTCAAGTCTTGAGAGTTCTTAGAGAGAAAGCACCAAAGCACTCCTGATGTCCTAACTCTTTGGGAGTTCGCTAATAATCCAGTCAGACTCACAAAATCCTTGGAATTGGGTCAATATACAGTACCATTTTTTGTTATTAGTTCCCCACCCCGTCTTTTAAGAACAAACAGGACAACACTGACACTTGCTGGCACATACTCCAAGTTTCCAGAAACTCTGGTTCATCATGAACAGAACCAGGGTTTCCAGGTGGAAATGTTTTTCTTTCTTTCTGGCAGGCTAACCAAAAAGGTTAACAGCACTAACTAGAGTCTCCTAAATCAACACCTCAAGGAAGTTAAAATCACACTGAATTCAGAATGAGAAAGAGGAGTCCTGGGGTGGAGAGGTCCTAGAGTGTTGTCTGGAATGGAGTGCAAACTTCGGCCCTCTAGAGACTTCTAGGGAAGTGATTCTTTCTGCATTTAAGGGGTGAATGATGTGCTTTGGGAACATAGCATTTGAGAATGGAAATTAAGGTGTCAAAGCTCAGCCACGTGTCAGTTTGCAACAGTGTGCAAGCTACACCACTTCAAAAGGGATCACCACGTTGAAGTTTGTGCACAATGCCTATGTTGAGTGTGGGATTCTAACACATGAAACATTTAGTTATGCTTTTTATATATATTTACAGCCCCAACAAGTGCACCTGAAAACTTTTATGTTGAGCCCTTGAAGGGAAAAGGTACTGCTGCAACTGCATCTTGGGATCCACCCCAGGAAACAAATGGAAGAATAAGAGGTAAGCATAATATCTGACTTACTTTTTAAATAGCTTTTCTCCAAAAATTATCGATACAATGAAGCACAAATGTACAACAACTTGTCTTGTAGGTGACACTACTTTACATTGGTGCCTTTAAATCTTCCTCTTTGCCAGACAAAATCCTGAATGATCAGGAGCAATGATGTGGATATAATGAATTAATCTTGTGTAATCTTTGCTTTATACATCATATCATATTAGAAAAAACCTACAGTGTATACAGCCTCGTGATTTTAATTTACAATTTACAATTTATAAGTATCGGTACACATTCACTTTAATGTTAAACAATACTGCATGAAGTCTGATTATATGTGTTTTGCTTGTATACTGTATACTTCTTGCATTTGTATTTGACATATTCATCATACATCTGTATGTAACATTTTTAGTGTTTTCACAGGAAAGACAACATTTATGTAAAATGTATTATGTTCCCTTCTAGCCTTTCCCTCATACTTGTGCAGTGTGGGAAAGTAACCACATAAGGAAATTAGCCATATGTCAATATGCATATCCTTCCCTGGAGTTCAAGACATTGCTGACAGGAAAGCATCCCAGGGCAAGCTCTTACAGACATGCTCCACTGCACCAGATCACTTTGCAAATGATCAAATTTGTTTCATTTTAATGCCTCTGACTATATGTCACACACACCTAGAATGGAATCATATTTATAATTGCATATGAAATAGTAAAACAGAAAGATTTTTATCTATGTAAAATGCTTACACCAGTGGAAAATATGTTCAGTAATGCTTTCCTGGACTTTTGCTTTTATTGGTATTAGTGCTACTTCAACAGGCCGATGGCCAAAAACTTGTAGCAAATTGAGATTAAAAAATGTTTTTTGAAAAACAGTTGGATTTTATTAGTTACAGTTTGTACAATACGTGAAAAGTCAGGGATAAAAGTTCAGAAATGATTAAATCCTTCTGATTTGACAGATGCTGTTTACAATAATAATAAAAAAAACTACTACAGTATTTTTTTTTCCTGGCAACTTAACAAAATGGGGTTATGCTTGATCATGCAATCTAATATAATGAGCCGATGCATTTAAAATTAATTTAAAGGGGAATGGGACTTTTTTACTAATATCCTGATATACAGTAGTACATATAATATAAAGACTTGTGTGGCATGATGTATATCGTGTTGTGACTTGGAAAAAATATTTGGACAGAAATATTTTTGTGTTAAAGGTTCTACGTGTCTTTTAAATAGCACACTAATTATTTTAAAATACCATTTCCAATGTTGGGTTTTTACAATATACAGCATGAACTAGAATTCATCTGTTGACATGCATTGCTAATTTTAACGTTAGTAATGCAAGTTGTAATTCATCCTGCCCTTACAGTCTCCATCTTCCAACTGTCTGCCCAATCATTTCAGAATACATTCTTTCATACGCCCCCGCTCTCAAACCCTTTGGAACAAAGTCCATTACCTATCCTGGAACCACCTCCTCTGCCATAATCGATGGTCTGCAGCCTGGTGACCGCTATATTTTCAAAATTCGTGCAGCAAACAGGAGAGGACAAGGTCCTCAGAGCAAAGCCTTCAGTGTCGCTATGCCAACAAGTAAGAATCCTTCTTATTTGTTGCTTTGTATGACGTCCAGATTTCTCTTTGCTTTATAGACCTTCCTTACTTCACTTGCTGGCTGCAATGTGATGCCTGTCTGACTGGAATGTGACATTGCTTAACATTATACCTTGTTTAATGTATCACATTTGTAACCTCTTGTGATTTTTGTTTTGTGATTCATCTTGTGTGAAACTGAGGACTTAATGATTAAAATAATTTAGACTGCTTCTGACGTAATATTGATTCAGTTTTCTGAATATCCAAGAAATGTTATTATACTAATATTTACTGCAACAAACCAACATCAATTAAATATTCAAACCAGCACCACACAGTATGTATTATATAATTTATTCATATTTTAAAGAGATTAAAATACAATGTAGTATGTATAATAAATGTGTTATAAAATCCTTTCCAACTTTTAGTGTGCTTGTAGCCTTAATTAATTTGTCATTTTCTCATTTTAATATGCTGAATACTAAACAAAATCTCCTTTTTTGCCAGCTAGCACTATTGGTTCATCATCATCTCAACACTCCAAAGTCCCAGATGGTCGTAAGAAGAGTACGTTCAGGACATCTTCAAATCCTGCTTCATCTTCAAAAGTACCTTGGTCCCATTCTACATCTAAGCTGCCAGATACTGGTTCTCGATTCACAGAAGAACCTGAGGAACCTGATTCATATACGCCTTTGAAAGCTTCTTCTCCCAAACCTGGAACATCCCATTCTTCTCAAAACAAAGACAATGAAACTAAGGATTTAATTGGACAAGGACCTCATTCAGATTCAGATGAGAATTTAGAGGAAGAGGTGGATGAACATTTTGAAGAGAAACGTGTTCAGCACACAAAACAAAACAATGCAGTAACAACCAGTGATGATTCCTCATCAGAAAGTTCTATTAAATCAGATAAAATTTCCCCTGGATCAGTGTCCAAAACACGACCACAGAGGCCCATCTCTCCCACTAATACAGGTACAAACAAAATGAGAAGACCAGCTACCTTGCCCAAAGCAATCTCCCCTTCAAAAATTTCTAAAGAGAAAGAGGACCCCCCCTCCACTAAGTCCACTGCTCAGGAATCTGATCTTACAAGAAAGATCCACACTGATAGCTCTTATCCCAACAGAAGGGAACCAGATGACCATGATAAAGAAAAAGTCCAGTCAATCCCTTCTTCCAAAAATTTTTTTTCCAAAAAACCTTTAAATTCTTCTGTGTTGTTTCCAAAGGGAGGACGTGTAGCTGTTCCAGCTAATCGTCAAACGGGTTCTGGTTTCATTAATGGCCGAAGACCAGTGGGAAGCCAATCTAGGTCTAGTTACACAGAGTCTAGAGGCTCTGCCCAGCCCGAAACTACTCCAGAACAAATAGGATCTAGCAGGATTTTAAACAGTCGGTTAAAACCTGATCTTTCTTCAACCGTGTCTCAATCTACCTTGTCAACAGGCGCACAAAATCCTCAAAGCCGTTCATCACATAGTCAGCATTTGACAAAACCACAAGACAATTATCAAGATAATGAAAGCACTGAGACTGAAACAGAAGAGAAAAAATCAGCTTCCTCCTTGTCATATTCTACTCCTTCACCTGATTATGATAGGGGTGCCCAGACTTCACGTCTGGGCACCAAAGAATTTGTTACTTCAAATGACAAGCATAGCTCATCCCCATCAACAGGAACTCATTCTGAAGCCAAAATATTAACATCAGAACGTACTCGTTCACCTTCATCGTCTAGTAATAGGTTCAGTGTGCTACGCAGGCATTTCCCTAAACAGGAAACAAAATTGAATACATCTTCTGGGCAACGTAGAGTTCCATCATCCTCAACAAGGTCCCAGACATCAGAATCAAATGTGGCACACACAGATTCAGGTGCTTCCGTGACACAAGAAACAAATGAAAAGCCAAAAGTCCCCATTTTTTTTCCATCAGAGCATGCTTCTACCGGTTCCTCAAAAAGACATCCTGCAGTTATAAGTGAGTCTTCAAATCCTGTTATCCCTTCAGATTCCAGTTCCTTACCTCCATCCCAGGGACATTTAGATTCTGATAATCCCATCCATCCAAAATCTAAGGACGAAGATGATGATTATGATTATTATGGAAGCAAAGAACTATATGATACAACTGACAAACTAGTTTCAACGACAGCAGAACCCCAAGTAACTACCTCATTTTTAAGAAAACCTCAAAAATCAAATCCACGTTTTGGAAAAGCACACTTCCCTTTTGTCCAGTCAGTTCCCCAGCGGCCTGCTGGAGGTTTCAATGGGAAATCAAGGTCTCCCATGTTTACAAACCGCCAGTCTGGCTCCAGGGATTCTGAAAGTTTGCTTCCTTCAGATTATTCAAAGGTAGGTTCCTCGAATCCAATTTCTTCATCATCAGACTTTACTTCTGCCTCTTCTTCAGGTTTTTCAAAAGTCTATTCTTTTACACTGCGTTTATTGCTCATTTCTTTATTAAATTAAATGCAGCACCTTTTAATGTGGAATCTTATCGGGTTTCATCTCCTCAGCTGCCTTATGTAACCTCCAGCCATACGTCTAGTGAAAGACAGCACACAGCTTCTTCTTCAGTACCAAGAACCTCTTCATCCCAGTCATCTTCTGCATCACTACCGCATTTACCACCGATTCGGGAACCTAATCAAGGTACAAGGGTACGGTATCCTGGCCGCATGGATATTGCCACACGGGTAAAAACTCCCTCCAGTGCTTTGAAACCTAGCTACACACAAGGTAATACTGTATTTTTAATTGACCAAGTTTCATATTTACTGTTTTTTTGTAATGTTTTTCACAAGGCAGACTACATTTAAATAATTATCCACATTGAATTCAAAATGTATTCTTAAATAACTTATATCAAGGAAATAATTTTGTTTTTTTTTATTTTTCACACCCAATAATGTTGTAGCTTTAGTAGTTTACTTTCAATTACTTTACTTTTCCACAAAGAGAAATAAATTGGAAGCATTGAAAAGTTGTTCCTCTATTTATTCAGATTAATACAATTTCTGTCACATAGAAAAATGGTTCAAATATTTCTTGTTATCTTACTATTTCCTCTTTGTTTCCTTATTTTGTTTAAACTGAGTTTCATTTAAAAAGTTTGTGTTTCATTCTCATTGTTTTTTTAACTTTTCAACTTTTCAATCTTACAATCTATAAACATAATACTCCTGAAACTGATTATGTATTGTGTCACTTACTCTGTTCCCAGGGAAAAATGGCAGACCAAATCTCACAAACACAAATGGGAAAGTTGTGTCCACTTCAGATGCTAAAGTCAAGCAAGGAGGTCGCAGGTTAATCACTGGACCAGAAGGTGTTAAATGGGTGAGCTTACAGATGTCTTTTCTGATGTTTCTGACTTTGTGGAATTTCATTTCCATTGTTCAAGCAAATGCTGCATGTCTCTAGTAATGGTACAATGTGCTTTGCATGATGTGGGGCATTTCCAATGTTCACATTTATTTGGTTGTTATCAGAAACCCTTTAAAACAGAATTTTAAATTGAAACCCTTAAAAACCCTTTAAAATGGAATTGTAAACTGAAATTCGGGGTGTATGAAAACAACCATTTAACTCTTCAGCTAGCTGTTCAAAATCATATAATTTCTGATTTTTTTTCTTTAAATCTATACAGTATATGATGTGAGAAAAGTTTGCCTTTTTTGATTTTCTATCATGCATTTTACTGTATATCACCCCTCCACACTCCCGTCTTTGCAGCTACCCCCTGGTTCACTCCTTACACTATATGGGGATAGAGCAATGGGGGCTGCCCCCTGCTGAAGTAGGTAAAGCCATATCACTGATATCTAAAGAATCAATTAAAATACTCAAATCTAGTTCTTGGGTGTCAGTATTCCTCATTAAATACATTTCAGCAGTATCCTCATATGTTTTGTTTCAATCTGAAACTATTGCCTTACACGCACACAGGTTATGTTCTGTACAAATCAACATTTGTATTTTTGACAGATAGTGGACTTTGACAAAGGATTTTTAATGAACCAAGAGGGAAGAATTCTGCAGGACTCAAAGGGCCGTCCTCGTAGAGTGGTACTTGGAGAAGACGGACGCACAATTTTTGGTTTGTTTAATACATGTGCATTTTTCTATTTTTTTGGGAGAATACAGGAAACGTATTGTGCGGCCATGTGGTATTGTCCTGGGTTTACTCAGTGTTTACCTGAATGGAACAAAATATAAAAACATATTCTGAATATATCTTTTAATATATAAAGTGCTTTGTAAAAATATTCATTTTTGGAATTCAATTATAAAAATAACGAAATGATGCATACACATTTTTTAAATATTAATTAATTCAAAATGTGAGCCTAAATACTTAGGGTTACTGTTACTTATATTACTTACTAAGGGTAATATAAGTAACAGAAAATATCAACATTTACAAAGGAGAAGGAAAGATATGTTAATAGCAATAAATATTCTGACCCTTGAACCCAACATTTGGTGGAACGATGATTAGCAGCAATTGCAGCTGGAAGTCTTTTTGTCTACCAATTTTGTACACCAGGTTAATGTGATTTTTGCCCATTCTTCCTTGCAGATTTGCTCAAACTCTCCCAGGTTGCTTGGGGATTACTTATGGACACAACTTTTTAAGTCTTTCCACAGATTCTCAATAGAATTCTAGTCAGGACTTTGACTGGGCCACTCAAGGACGTTAACTGTCTTATTCTTAAAACACTTCACAGTAGCTCTGATCTTGTACTTTGGACCATTGTCCTTATGAAAGGTTTATTTCATACCCCAGTTTTAGGCTTTAGCAGACTGAAACAGGTTTACCTCAAGTATTTACGTACATGTATTTCGATCAATCAAGTTTTCTTTTAATCTAAACGTGCTTTACAGCACCTGCTGAGGACCAGTATCACCATGCTTGACTAGGCTGGGTATTTCCCCATATTGGTTCTTCACCAAATGTAACAGTTTGCAATTGCACCAAAACTTTCCAATTTTGTCTGATATTACCACAGAACATTTTGTTCCATGCTTGCAACATGACATAAATCATTCGTTGAAAAGTGCATGTGGGATTTGAAATGGATGTTTCTACTCTGCAATACAGGCCAGTTTTGTAGAGAGACCATGATGTTGTGGATTTACGGACATTTTCTTCCAATTCAGCCATTAAATGCTATACTGTAACTCTTTCAAAGCTGTCATTGACCTCATAGTGGAATTTGTCCTTCTTGACCAGCTGCTTAGTTTGAAAGAAAGGCCAGATCTAGTCAGTGTTTGGATGGGATATTTGGATTTGGAAAGTACTTACTTTCTTATAACTTGTCAGGTGATTGAAGGTGAAATTGCTGTGCTCTCATAGTTGGCATTCAGAGAGTTCAAGACGTTTTGTAACCTTCTCACAGAAACAGGTGTTTTTATTCTCACATCTTGAGAATCATTATTATTGCACACAGAGGCCACTCAACTAATTATGTGATTGATGAAGGTAAACTGGTACGTCTACAATAATTTAAAAGGATATGCAAAGGTTCATTCTATGCTAAAGGTAAAGAAAAGAAACACCATGTTTCAGCTGGGGCCTTCTTCAGATGTGAGGAAGAGAGGGAAAGTAGCAGATAAATAAGATATAGGAGAACAAAAGACAGAATAGGTAAGAATGAGTGGGAAACAGGGAGGAAATGGCTATAAAGCAGGTGAGAATGAGTGTCCAAACCCAGGGAGAATGGGAGGTGAGGTGTGGAAAACAAAAATCTGCAATTGAACAGAAAGGATTTTGAAGTAGATGCGTCTGTCATTGAGAGGAGTGGGAGGGTGTGATCCAAGTTTAAGGATAATTTTGGTTTCGGATGTCTTTCTGTAACAGAAGATCTGAAACACCTCCTCTGTAAGAGAGAAATGATGAGATCAGAAAGAAAGGGGTTTTGAAGCTTCTACTGCAGAAAGACATCTCATCCCGATGCAGCTACTGTACCTGCTTAAAGGTCCATTGAATGAAATGAAAATAATTTATTATTATATATTTTACTATCTACTATATAAAGAGGTGTTTACTTCTTTTAAATATGTTGTGCTTTGGATGTGTGCAGTAGGTTGTGGCTATAAAAAATATTAATTGCTACTTCAAAGTGTAATGTCTGCAAGCTTTAATGGAGCAAAATGTGAAATGTGTGCAAGGGTCTGGATTCTTTTGCAAGGCACTGTATATTCCAAATTTCAAAACAGAATTAATAATCCATTTAAGGTGCACATTCAAATGTACATCACACACACAAATAAATAGGGTGAATACTTTTGTCACTTTTCATCCAGTTTCAGAGTTCATAAACTTTTACTCTAAATACCAGTTAAGCAATGGCTGATATCTACAGTATATATACAGTAAATATAATTTTAGTTCATACACATGGTAATATTTTTCCTGCTTTTCATTAACTTTATTTTTAATTTTGCATAGTATGTTAGTGTCAGTCCTAGGAGCAGAGTGTATATTTCTATATAGAGTTTATACTTCATAAGAAATTCCCTGTATGTTTTTTGCTTAGCTTCATTAGAGTTAAGAAAAATGTGTCTGGAAACAATTTAGAAAGAATCAAAGATTCATTAGGCTGTTCCAGATCTAATGTCAGTGGTGAAGAACAAATCAAATGCAAGTCTTGACATTTCAAGGGATCTTCTCATATTGTCTGTTGTCCTCAGATGATCAAGGAACTCCACTGGTGAGTCCTGATGGGCTTGCTCTCTTTGGACATGGGAGGGACAGCAGACCAGTGGTCAATCCTAAAGATAAGCTGCTAGCAGTAGGAGGAAAACCATTAGTAGGTTTGGACCCTATAAAACCAACACAAAAAACGACTACAATTACAACCACAACTACAACAACCACTACTACTGCTGCAACAACTACAACCACTCCTGAACCAACAACTATTCCAACCACCACTGAGATGACCACAGAGGAGTCTACGACACCATTCATTTTCCCCACTTGCCCACCTGGTACCTATTCCCAGGTAGATGATAGAGGATATCCATTGCTTGGAGAAGATGGCATACTTGATTGCTACCCCGAAGGTAGGAACACTAGAAATATATTATTCAGTTGTGCAAACTCAGAACTAATTGGATATCCATATGATGGGATTAATTTGCTGTAGAACAGTTCATGATATGGTTACTTTTCCCAAAAAAATGATTTACCCCATGAATGCTTGGGTGAACAATTTATGTTTCTAACCAAATACTCATTAATGAAAGTATTATTTAAAATAAACATGCATACAGTATATACAAACAATTCGTGAACAGTGAACACATAGTACAAACATTAGACAGAGCAAATGTTTTGACCCTTATCAAAAATGAAACAGCACATTATTGTGACTGCTAAAAATGTTTATATGCATAAAACTAACAATTATTCCAACCTCCACTGAGACGGGCGGAGCGGTGGCTCTGTGGCTAAGGATCTGCGCCTGTGACCGGAAGGTTGCCGGTTCAAATCCCGTGGCTGGCAGATGAATCCTACTCCGTTGGGCCCCTGAGCAAGGCCCTTAACCCCAACTGCTCCAGGGGCGCCGTACAATGGCAGACCCTGCGCTCTGACCCCAAGCTTCTCTCCCTGTCTCTGTGTCTGTGTCTCCCTGGAGAAAAGCTGGGGTATGCAAAAAGACACATTCCTAATGCGAGAAATTGTATAGGGCTAATAAAGAAACATTAATTAACATAACCACAAAGGAGCCTACAACACCATTCATATTTAAAAATAGCTTCAGTTTTAATTGAGAAGTCTAATGTGTACAGAAATATTTACTGTACATATTCTCAGACCGCTTTAGGAAAAGGACTGCTGCCCATATTCAGTTTGAAATGCATTGCCACATAGTTTCTCTTCTGACCTTTGTTTTATTTACATTGTATTTGAAGGCTTTAAAACAGAAAGAAAGGATTACACTGTTTGCCTGTCCCAAAGTACTCTGCCAATCAACAAAGGTAGTTGGCACTTAATGCCAACCTTACCCTAGACGAGGTTCGCTATATGAAGGCAGGAGGAATACCAGAAAAAGATACAAGATGGCATGAATTAAAGACTGTTATATAAACAAATTATTTGTTAAATATGGCTAGGGATGTAATGAACAGGTGCATTCTCCTTTCAATAATACTTTCATGGAGCTCCTAACCTGTGTGAATTAACTCTTGTAATGTTTGGCTACCTTCTTCCATATACTGTACATGTTAAATAAAATACCCAAAGGTATAATCAAGCAATTTTAATTAAATCCTAAATCGAAAAAAATATATTGTACCTGGTTCACTACAAAATAAACATTAGGATCTGCCATCCATTATAACATTTTTGTGTTAACTTACATTGACCACAGAGGAAGCGCCTAAAAAAATATTTTCAATTCCAACTACCTCAAACAAGTGGACCACACGCAATTTTGGCTTAATTACCCAGCCTTGCTGACTCCCTAGCAGGACGTTTAAAATATCTTGTCTTCTGGCAGAATAAGGGAATATTAAATGCAAATCATCTGACCAAAATATTGATAATTCAGAAATATATCTAAAAGTATTGTAATATTCTTCAAAATATTAAATATTTCTCACAACTAAATATATCTAAACTGTAAAACACAGCCTAGAAGTACTGTAATACTAACCTGGTGATATCACTGATTTTGATTCTCTTCATCAACCCTCAGGTGATTCATATTTCTGTTGTACTCCACCTGCAGTTGTGCGATTTCATAGTTTTTCGTCCCAGACACAAGTATACATTGTACACACAAACTGCTTCTGCAGCAGCCTGCAGCAAGTCCTCTCCTCAACCTTGCTACATCTCTGCCAATCGCAGCTGTCAGCCTCTGCTGCCTGTAGGGCTGCTTTTCACTAGGCTCTTCTCCCAGAGCTCTATTCCATCCACAATACTAAACATGCAAACGCCCACAGTTCTTCCAGCTAACAGTGTCCCTGCCACTTCCAAGGGACCTCAGTCCCACAGATTAACCTCCACAGCAGCTGCCCAGCCTCTTCTCCAGTGTCTCTAGCCAGTAGCTGTTGCTTTCCTATGTCATCTGCAGCTGACAGCACTTGACTGCCCTGCCATGCCTTTTACCCCATTGCCTACAAACACAATAATCCTGCAGGTTTAGGAGAGCTTTCTTCCAACGCACATTTCTACTTTTAGAGACAATTTTACTTCTTTCAGACAGGATGTTTATGTAGGGCAGTTCACAGATGCAGCCTATTAAGATTCCAACTCCCTGCAGCTGTAACCACCTAGACAAGCTCCTGTTCACACCCTGTCACAGATGTGTTTTTCAGTGTAAGAATCAATTATTAATTACCTTTTACTTTTGTTTCTGTAGTTCAATGCAAATATTTCCCTAACTCAAATAAGTGGCCATTTCAAGCATTTAGTTTCATGTACTGTAGAAGTGGATCGGCATCATGGACAAAGATATTCAAACTTAGGAGATACCAAATTTGGTCAAACAATTGTGGTACAGTATACAGAGCAGCACATTGCAGTTAGTTGTTTTTCTAAAAGCAATGGATTCTAAGATGTTTTGACAATGGAAAAATGCATTATTTCATTCAAACCCCTGAACAATGTTTCATGTGTAGTTGTGTTACTCCTTATCTCAAATATGTGGGTAGAAAGCTATATATTTTACTTGTTATGTGTCCAAACAAGTATGTCCTACGAATCACATTGTAAATATGACCAATGTGCTCCAATTTGTTATAGCTGCCAAACTTAAGGAGACATCACTCAAAAGTTATAATTGCTTCCATTGCCAAAATATTGAAATTTATTATGAAAAATGTACTGGTGTTAGGTATGGAAATATGCAAATACATTTAAAACCTACATGTTTAATGTCTCAGTGGAAAGTCTTACCATCTGCACATGCAGCTCTTGTGAACACCGAGGCCTAGTGGTTAAGTCTCTGGTGTCATAAGTAATGAGTTTTGGCTTCAGGTCCCTGCTTCAGACTTTCTATTGTACCTTGATCAGCCCTGATGGGTTTAAAAACTTACCCTGTTAGATCACACCACCCAGGTGTATAAATGCATTTGATAGTGGGTAATCTCTGCAATATTCACGGTGGGGAGTCATGAGCTCTCTCATTCACTTAATGCCATGGAAACCAGGATGAGTTCTGGCCTGAGGTGTGGCTCGGATATGGGAGTCACCTACAGTACCTACACTCAGATTTTACACCACTTTGCATCCAAACGTTCACAAGGTCTTGTGAGGTTATGCTGTAAAGACCTCAAAGAAAGAATTATATCAAATATATATTATATCAAACTTTAGATTTCTTCATTTGGAAAGGGGTTACTGAATGCCAAGATAGACGCTACAGAACAGAGAAAAGGATGTTGGAATTCATTAGGTTGTTAGATTGTGAGCCTGGAAGGAGATTGTAGTGATACTAAAAGACAGTTTCAAGAGTGTTTGTAACTGACAGACAGACAGTACTGGAGACCATCCCACCACCAGTCATGCTAGAATTACAGTTCCTGGACTGCGCTGATGTTCATGTCAAGCCCACATCTGTAACTGCTTACTGCCAGTAGCAAAAGCAACGCACTGGTATCTATTATGACTGTGAATATTTATTCAGACACTTGTTTGGTCTATGCGATAGTATTCACTTGCTTTCAATAATTCAATGAGCATCACACTCCATACTGACTTCTGGAATCTAGTACTTTTGACCTCAGAATATACAGTACATTAAACTGTAAGTACACTAGTGTATAGCACCTCCTCTATGTTCCAAATAAAATGTATTTTTCCAGAAGTCATTTCTATTAGTAACGATATCTTAATAGTTTTGTCACCTTACACAAACAAATTATATGGTGTATAATTAAAGCTAGATTGAATGTACATTGTATACACCATAGTTCCCAATTATAATTCATTTTACACTCATCCTAATTAGGTACTGTACATGTGTTACTATGTTCCACAAAATAAATCTTAATTCAGTTATTACAATTTCTTCAATTTAGTCCAATCAAACTTGAATATTAAAGTTAAAAAACGTTTGAGTTTACTAGGAATGGTGTTCCATGTGTTTTACGTGTTATAATATTATATTATATATAATATTTTTTATTTTATAATTTCATGATGAACCTAAAATATATTTAACATTTTTTCAACAGAATTAAACGAAGGGAAAAATCATCATAGTTTGCTGTGCACATTAACAGGAGTTTCATTTTGGAATAAGACCAAACATTTGACTTCAACTTCGTATGCAAATATTTAGTCCTCACTTGAGACCAGAAGTGTAACGAAACCTTGTTGGGCTGGGATTATCTGTCCATAATTTATAGAGAGTGATGATAAATTCCAGGATATTTCAGGAAATTGTACCACAATAGTAAATGTGTTAAGTTTATTCCTTTTTGTTAAAGAATTTCAGTTTGTTCAGACAACTCTATCTCCAACTACAACTCCAACAACACCTACTACAAGAGAACCACCAGAAGCTACTACAACAGAAACCAAGGAAGTATACACAGAAGCTATGCACTTCAACAACGGTCCTACTTCAGGGTTTGATGCAGCTGGAAACCCTCGATTTACAGGTATTTTCCAAATGCTTGCTGCTGTACTTTATGTTTTGTACAATACCAGGTCTGTGTGAATATCTAATAGTTTCTCTGAATTGCATGAAAAGGTTTTCACATTTTCAAAACATTTGACACAAACCTTAAAGTTTTAACACAGATTTTAAAATAACATCATTGGCATAAAACTAAGACACTCAGAACACATACAGTACTACATGTCAAATCAAATAATTGCTCCAATTATTATGTCATTTAATGAAAGTCCTCTTTATCAATGCTTGTAAAATGTCAATCTAAATATTGATTACAACTATCAAATGCCCTGGATAACCTCAAATGTTCCCCTTTTCTGTGTCCGTTTGATACTGTCTGATACAGCGATTTAACAATATTTAACCATAAATATTGGATCAAGACCTAAAGTATGTTAATTTTTCAAAATGACTTCACTCAGACACAGAAAACACTTCAAAAGAATTTTGAAGTTTACCTATGTTACAATGCAAACAGAAACAAAATAACATAGGCATACTGATAGTTGGGTAAATGTGGAAAAAATAATAATAATCACTTACACTTATATAGGGCTTTTCTGGACACTCCGCTCAAAGTGCTTTACAGGTTATGGGGACTCTAATCCATCACCACCAATGCGCAGCATCCACACGGCAGTCATAGTGCGCTAGAACGCTCACCACACATAAGCTTTTAGGGGGAAGAGAACAGAGTGATGAAGCCAATTCATACTTCGGGATTATTAGTAGGCCATGATTGATAAAGACCAATGGGAAATTTGGCCAGGACACCAGGGTAACACTCCTACACTTTGAGAAACGCCTTGGGATTTTTAATGACCACAGAGAGTTAGGTTTTATGTCTTATCAGAAGGAGATCACCTTTTTATAGTATAGTGTCCCTGTCACTATACTGGGGCATTAGGACCCAAATAGACCACAGGGTGAGTGCTCCCTGCTGGCCCCACTAACACCTCTTCGAGCAGCAACCTTAGTTTTTCCCAGGAGGTCTCCCATCCAGGTACAGACCAGGCTCACACCTGCTAAGCTTCAGTGGGTTGCCAGCTATGAGTTGCAGGGTGATTCGGGTGTTGGCAAAAAAGTAAAGAAAGAGAATCGTCAAACCATAAACACAGACAACCATAGACGACCACAAACAATTGTCAACTCACAAATGGTTTACCAACATTTGATGTAATATTTTCCCTCCCAGTACTGTACAGCAAGGAAAAATGTCTGTTACGGTGTATCTGAATCTTGATTTACTGAATCAAGAAGTGTTGATGTCAAGAAACATCTGTTCATATGAATAACTTTTCTCATGGATTTGGAAAAGGGGAAATGGAGGCGGGAACTCCATTTTCACACGTACAATAATGGCTCTGCAAACAATTGTCTAATGAGGGCTGAATGATGAAAGTTTACAGTATGTTGTCTCAAATAATCACAAAGCTGGGCAGACCAGGCCTTACTTAGCTTTTCTTGAGGCTCACATCAGAAATATGGCTGCACACACTGTGATGGTGGGGATCACATGTTGTGATGTGTGTTGACCACATTGACAGTGGCTCTTTCTACAATGTTGTTCCTCCCTCTTCTCCTGACTATAGTCAGGAGACCTAACTGACTATAGACCTAATTCAACTCCATACACAAACATGTGTGGTATTTCAATGGCCTCAAGTTCCATAATTCTCTTAATTAATAAAATGAGCAGCACAGCAGTCAGTGATCATGTGTGCATAAAATTAGATCTATTGTGAAGAAATCTTACCTGTGCATACTGGTACCTCACCTCCTTTACTCAGTCCATATTGCGTTCAAAAAGTACTGTTGTTTCTTTCTGAGGCAGTTCCTCCAAAAACACAAAAAGTGTGTTCAAGCAATTGAGAAACCCTGTAACACAATATCTAATGTGATAGTGGATGGATGTTTGCTCATTATGCTTTCCGGCATCTGTAACTGTAACATCAGTTGTTTTTTATGGGACAGGGTTGTTAGCCTTGTGCCCAACCTCCACCATGCAGGACCTGGCAACCAACATGGGACATGAACTCATTACCCTGAGATGAGTCTCATGCTCTACCAACAGAGCTAGTCGGGACCCACTAATGTGACAGAACAATGGCTATTAAGCTACATACATTAGAGATCTCATAAAGAATCCAGTAATATTTGACAGTGTTTCATAACACTGTGATGTATTTTTAGCAATATGATGGATTACTGCATGTAGGATAAGGCTCCTACCATTTCAGAATACTGGAATTCTATATGCATTGGTGATATCTGAGATGATATAGCATACCTTTCCTATAAAAGTGATGTGAGTTCAGTAAAGGTCCATAATGTCAAATAGTATCAGTTAAAAGGTAAGGGTTGAACTTCAGGTAGAGAGAATGTGAAAATGCTGAAAGAAACTTCAGGACTCTCTGCAGAATTAGTTCAGTAACTGTGACTATTGTATTTTTTTTTCTGTATGTGGCAATGTTTTTTGGTCTCACTCAAGCAAAGTAATTACAAGTATTACAACACCATTAATTGTCTTTTTAAGAGACAGGCTTAAAACTTGCTCCAACATTAAAAAATCAGACAATATTAGGTGCTTAAGTATATGCAACAGAGTATCACCTGTTCATAAATGGGGAGTGAACTAAAGAAATTGCACTACATTGGGTTCAGACCAGACATTGTGCTTGCATTAATGTCTTTCATTTGCATTAGTACCAGGTGAACTTGTTACTTTATTGGAGATAACTATTGTTTACTAAGATAGCATTTAGGTTGTAAATAAGTAAGACGGGCTTAAAATCTATATTCCTCTAGAGCAGGAGTGGTGTGAGAATGGTTGGAGGGCAAAACAGAAGTGGGCTGTAGAGCTTCTGAAGCAGAATCTCTTTGGAAATTATTGAGGCTTAGCCAGCATTGCAGAGAATCACATTCTGAAGAGGTATTAATGAACCAGATGGAGACACTGCATGGCAATAGTTGAGGAGGAAAGATAAGTGGGATGTAACAGAACCAGCTGGATCGCATGCTTGTGTATGATATTGAGTATGACCTGAAACACCTGTTCAAGGTTCAGTGTGCGGCAGTCAGGAAAAAATACCTAAGACGCTGATTCCAGGCTGCAGAAAAGTGAAAATATTGGCAAGTCTTTCATTTTTTTGTTAGATGCTGCTGGGTGACCTAAGAATTTTAAGAAAGCAAACATTTACACATTAACATAAAGTAGTAGGAATTCTTTTTTTTTCCTTTCTGGTAAATGTAATGGTTTCAATGCTAATATATCTCTAAGATGATCAAGGCACTGTATCACAGCATAGCAAAGAAAATAACGCAGATCTAAATAAGGCTTAGTCAGCTTAGTAAGAAGGCTTGCAAGCTTGCACTATTGCTTAATGTGCTTATTTTGGCTTGTCTATTATATAGGAGTCTTTTGGCAAAAGAAAGTGTATTTGATAGGTATATCCCTTGTCTTTATTAATGGTCCATCAGTGGCAGAAAATTTGCAGAGACAGATCATCTCAACACAGCATGCTGAATCATCAAGAAGCTCATCCACTCACACATCTGTGGTAAGAATGGGGATAGCAGGAGCCAATGGCACCAGGCTACAAAGAGAACTGGCAAAGAACTGCAGAGGTGATAGATTGCCCCTGTTGTGGTTATTGCATTGCACACATCTGAAATCCATTAAAATATTTTTCTTAAAACTCTGACAACAGCAGTGTTTTCCTTCAGGCTATGATATATAGATATGATAGATATGATATAATTTAGGAGTATAATATTTAATATCCATGCATCTAGGATTCCACGTCTTTTATTTGTCTGACCAGTGTTTCTGTTTCTTCCAAATTGGGCTTTCTGTAGCTCGCACGTCAGTAGCAGAGTAGGTTCAATGTACTTTTTTCCAATGCAATGTGACTTCAGTTTTTGTTTTTACTTCATTGTTTCATACAAATGTCCAGCAGAATTATGCCTCATAGCCAGGGCACATAAAACATAGAATGCCTGATTCTCCTCTGTGAGATGTGAGTCACTTGCTTCAGTTAGACTAGCTTCTAATCAAGAGTTGGCAATAAGAAGAGGCAAGCGACTGCCAAAAAATTAGCAAACATATGCTTTTTCAGATCCTTTCTAGTAAATTAGGAAGAATTGACACATTGTGACATCCATCATTGTCTCAAGGGCTAAATAAAAAACTGAATCTTACGTTTATTTTGGAGGACATTATGTTCCTTTAAAGAATTTAATCAAAATGTAGATTTTAAAAATGTAAGTAAATATCTTGTGATGGAAAGAAAAACTAGGTGAATGCTACTAATCAGAGAAGCACCTTGAAAATATGTAGTGTGCTGTATGTGATAGTCACTAGGGTTCAAGGCACAGTGAAATCATTGTAAGCAAAGAGCTGTAGTAAAACATGAATCATAAGTATACGCATAGCAACACCCTCCAATGAGGGAAATGTTGTCAAATACATTTTCAAACAATGTCTCTTTACAAAACAGTGGGTTCCTTTCATTTAGAGATGAAGATTAGTGATTTGTAAAATCAGAAACAAAAGAATATAGGTGTTTATTAAAAATACCAGCAAAACCTCAGAAGCTTGTTGTAGGGCCTTATTATTTAGTGTGATATATTGTATTCCAATTTGTTATTTCAAACATTTAAAAATGTTGGCAAAATAATTACCCAGCATTTCAACAGCTATTATATTACAAAAACAATCAGGACAACAGACAGGGGAACAGGAAAAGCCAGATAACTCTGACTTGTACTTAATAGCAAAAATAAACAACATTTTTTTCTTAAGAACTTTTTCCTTGATATTTTAAGATCAAACTGGTATTGTCTACAGTTTCCTACAATATTTTGTTCCTTCAATATATGGAAATGTGGTTTAAGGCCTTTTTCTTTCCTCATCTTCCCCTTCTAATCAAAAGATCACCACCACTATACACACACAAAGGACTTTTATTCCTTTTATTCCTGGTTTGAAACATTCAGTTATTTGCACATATTAAAGTTATTTCATTAACTTAACCACAGAGACTGGAGGGGCAGACATACAATTAAAAAAAACTTATACAGGTATACCTAAAATTTGAACACATTCAATATCACCATTATACAAATATAAATGGTATTACAGTATTTAACAGAAGTTCAGGAGGAGGTCAAATATTAATGTCGCATTTCTGCTCACCTATTTACTGTATATAGTAAATACTGTATGATTGCATATGGTGCTTGTTCAGCTTTTCTAACACTTGGTATTTCAGTCTCGTTGGAGTCAGACAGAATTGTCTTGTCTGGAATAATGGTTTCCATTATTATTGCATTTGTCTCCTACAATCCAGGACCGGCATCACTTTCATGCTTTTTCAACTCAAAAGTATCCACGGATAAGAAGGGACAATGCCATCTGCAACTCTTTCCAGTTCTTCTTGAATTCATTGTCTCCCTTTTACCTTTACATTATCTCTTCTCTTCTCTTAACCCTGCTCACTTTGCTCTCTCTCCTTCTCTTTTTTCCCTCCATTTGTGGTCAAGCATAAACCCCACCTCACTTACAGCCCCAGCCTATCATTGTTGCCTTTCCCCTTTCCCCACTCCTTCTTTTCCCTGTCCCTGCCGGAGCTTCCCCTGGATGCTGACACTTCTGTGTGCTCTAGGTCCAGGCCTCCTCATTCACAATCCTCACCATCCCTGGTGCACACACGCCAGTGGTGACCCTGGCTGCTTTAGTGATGGGTTTTCTTCCACCTCTGTACCCACTACCTTGGTTGGTGTCCAGCTATGTAGTGTGGTGTCACCCTTACCTTTCCCTCTCCCAAAGCTTCCACCTGTGAACTTACAGTATGATTTTCCTTCTTCTTTCTCATGTTTTTCATTCTATCCATTTATCCATTCTATCAAATTTGAGCAAACAATAACTCTCTTCCTAACTCTTGGTCAGGTATCTCTGCCAGGCCACTAAGATGTCTTCTGCTGCCTGCCGCTGCTGACTTGAATTAAGTATGACCCACAGCATACTTACTGTATGTGTTTCTTCTTCACTTCATTCATTATGAGTGTTTCTCTGAAGCACTGCTTATCTGAATCTACAGTACTTCATCAAAAAGGTCAAAGTCTGCATCATATCCACTTCTCATTCAATCCATGCTACTGTATGTACACATTCAGCTCAGTTCATGTAAAACTTTTAGCTCAGTGTTCAAAATCTTTTAGTGTTTTAGGGATATTAAATACAACATCCCTTTATATTCAATAGTTGGTTTCATCGTTATTAAAATTTGACCAAAAAATTTTGAATTGGAAATAGGAAATAAGAAATATTGAGATGCTGTATTTAAAGTTTTTTTTTTAATGGTTGGCTGTACAACTACGGACCATGCATTAATATATATATATATGTGTTTATTTTGTTATTTATTACTACAGTAGATAGGTGTTCTGTAATCTGCCTTTTAGTCTGTCTCAAGATTGAGCCTACAGTATCTCTCTTCCCTTGTTACTAAACAGTTTTGTTTGATTACTGCACAGGTACAATTTAATATTTTTTTTAATTTAGTGTAGAATAATATATCTAAATTAATATTAGTTTTACCTTGTGTCAACTAAAGTATTCCCAGGATTCATAAGAGTTTATTAATGAGTTTGAATTGAATTTCTGCTTAGAATATAAAATATTACACAAAATACCCCTTAGAGATGGCAAATTTTGAAGGTTGTAAAATAACATTTGGTCAAAACTAATTCTTCAGTGAGAAATTAAATGAGAATATAAATTTAAATACAGTTAAAGCCTTTGTATTATTACAACGGTATATTTAAACAATTCCAGGTGTTGTGAATTAGTGTGAGGCAATTGTTCAAATTCTTATTTAAAACCTAAAAATATTTTTACAAACTGTGTAAAATTCAATTTTCATGAATGAACCCAGAATTAAATTTCATTAAACCGCTGCAGAATTTCATGTCTTCATTCTTTTGATATTGATTGGTTAAATCCTTTCAAATATGATTCCTCTGATTGCCTAAGTCAAAACAAAATTCCAGCTGGTTGATTTCAGTTACTTAAAAAGCACAGGCTATTTTAAGCTAGCTAACAATCAAACAGTATGTTTATTCATGCTTTGGATTATTCTACACAAGGTAAGAAAAATGCAGCAGAACCTATGTTTTTTATCTTAGAAAAAAAATGAACTAACGTAGCAAATCAAATACTAAACAAAAGCAACTTTTTCACCATCCTGCACAATCCCACCTACTGTACCTACTCTTCCAATCTGTCAGTGGTCCCCATTCTCACTAGAGGACTCCAAAAGGATACAAATAGTTTTAGATGTATAGTGCAATTAAGGTATGACTGCATTAGCATAACTATTCCATTCCTTGACTATTTCCACTCCCACTTCAGTAGAGAAAATAAAGTGACATCTGGGAAGGAAAAGAGGAGGTTCTCAACAAATCACCAACAACATTTCAGCTGCAATAACCAGATCCATTTCTGCTTCTGTGAAAGACCAAGATAGGAGCATCAGATGTGAGGAAGGAATTGTCTTGTCTGGAATAATGGAAAAAAAGAAACTTTCCACAACCTAGCCATATCTGGAGTATCTGTGCATGTAAAAAGGTTTTTACAGTGCCCCATGGACCGAGTGTACACAAGAGGTTAAAGACGAATTACTATTGTACAATTGTAACCTGTGTGGGGGATCAAGCTCACATCAGGAAATTTGAGAGCTGAAATTATGCTGTCCCAAATATTGTCAGAACATTAACTTGCTTTCAAATTCAAATCCCTGTTCTAGGAAGAAACAGCTGCTGAAGGTTTGTATGAAGTGTCTAAAAGAAAAACAAAATAGCAACACAGCATAGCATACCATTGGTATACCATTTTAAATTCCTTCTGAAAAGAAATGTGTCATATGATATGAGATGTTCTGGTATTTGTGTATTTGTGACAGATTATTGTGACAGATTATTTAAAATTGTTAAACAGAAACATAGATAAAAGAAGCAGCAGTTTAGGTTGAGACCGTGTTAAGTTTGCAGTCTTCAATGGAAAACAAAGCATGATGAAGTATATTACCAGATGATCAATATGAAAAAGACACAGTGCTTAAAAAATGCAATTCTTTTTTCCATACAGTATATAGGGTGAATATAGAGTACAATATCTCTATATTTAAATACTCATTATATAATTAGAAAAAAACTTTCTGAAATGCAATGAAACTTTAGCTGCCCTTGAGTGCTATTTATGACAGCTGTCACTGCTATCAGCCTGACATTATCATTATCAAAATGTTTAATGAACAGACATTATGCATACATTTTTTATTGTATTGAAAAAAGATGTATGCATAATGTCTGTTCATTAAACGTTTTGATTAGAGAGGGTGAAGAGTATACAGTATACTGTAATGAACTGTAATGAAGTTATTTTCATTCTGAGCATTGTTGTGGCCTTTTAGGACATCATGACCTTTTAGGGCAAGCAAATAACTATGCTCACATGTACAAAGCTTTGTTTTCATGCAAAACTTCACACTACCAATTGCTTGATCAATTGCCGTAATGTTGTCCACTTGCATATAGAGATCATCACGTTTCTTCAACTGCAAAGCAACCAGTGAGATTTCTGATGCATAGCAAGGAGTTCTCTCTCTGTGCTTGAACAATCATAACTTGGCTTAAACTTAATAAGAAATGGAAATCTTATTTAATTTATTTACATTATTTGTTTAATGGCATGCCAGTTTTCCAAGAAGGATTGATAATTTTTCTTGTTCACAGCCCCATATGTTAACTACATCCAGAAAGACCCTGGGGCACCCTGCTCGTTAACAGAGGCCCTGGAGTACCTGCAGGTGGACGTTCTGGAAAACCTCTTTGAGAAAGACAGACAAAGCACCCATCAGCCACCTAAGAGCAAGCCTCACAATATCACTGTGGTGGCCATGGAGGGCTGCCACTCTTTCGTCATCTTGGACTGGGCTCGCCCTCTGAAAGATGACATGGTGTCAGGTAATGCCAGGTTACTTGACATTTTGTAATTAATCCAGTACAGTACAGTATATATTACTTCACATAATATGGGTACTTCTCAATACTCATATTTTAATTTTACAATGGGAGATTGTGACTTTTACTGTTTCTACTGGGGATAGGCAGCAAAGACTATTAAAGAGGGCCCATTTGCACAGAAAATACTTTTGCAATACACTGTAGCTCAGGACACTTGAGAGAGCCAGGCAGATAACCAGTGAAATGGTTGCCGTAGCGATAAAATAGTAGTAGCGTCAAAACCCACAAATTCTATAGTACATATTACAGAACAGTAAAAGTGGTTGTAGCCATGTGCTAACTGTGTAAAAATACTGTTGATGAAAACCTACAAGCACACTGGAGCTGACCTGTGATTCTTATTGCAATTTTAAAAAAACATTATTTGCAGTCCCAGACCATTTCGGGCCTGTCCTCCAATTGGTGCTGAACCTCTAGTGTTTCAACATGGTGTATATTCACATTGTAAAGGACATTTGTTAATGAGATGGGCACCAGTGTGGTCTGCTTTGAGGTATATTTTAAAACTGCACATATTGACTCTTAAGCAAAAGTTCACACTTTCCGGAAAGCAGATTTTTGAAGGAATAAGAAAGTTTAAAAGAACCAAAAATGGATGGCAGCAATTTAAACGTTTTACACACCCACAAAACAAATTTACCCAAGACTAGAAAACTCAAAAACTAGAAAACAGTACCCTACAGTACCCTGATTGTTTACCAGATCAATTAGAAAAACAATAAGGGAAAAGGGAGCACTACATAAAATTATTAAACAAAACAACAGGGTCCAGTAAAAACACAGTAGAATATACAGTATTACTTGCACAGGAAAATGGATATTAGAAGCTCCAAGAGAGAACTTAAAAGGAATATTGCAATGGAAGCTACAATAGCAAATAATTATTTCAGTATAACAACAGCAAAGGAACCATAAAGGATTAAGACAAATATTACCAGGAAAAAATAGGAAACATCAAGACAATGAAAGGGAAATAGCTGATGTACTAAATGAATCACTCAGGTGTACACTAAGAAAGGGGTCAATAATGTCTCAAGCAGCGGAAGGAGAATATTCTGTGTTATGTGCAGAAGAGGCAGAAGTGATTAAGGTATTGAGATTGACTCAAAAAATTCCCAGATTTATTATTTAGATTGATGTTTTAGAAATTATTTTAGCTTTTGTTGGACTCTTTAACAAATCAGTTTTACTTACATTTAGGAATACAGCAGAATTCTGAGTTAAATCAAATGACACTTGTTAAGATGCTAGTTACCTTGAACCAATTTGTTTTCTTTGAGGGAATAAAAGGGAAGGGAAAAAAGGGAATAAAAATCTTTAGATGTGAATTGGGGTGTAGGATTTTGAGGTATTCCATTTGATATTTTCTTAGTAATACAGTATTAGTTGGAAAGATGTTCTGGATCTTTTCCTTATTTAAACAAATGTTAAAATATGAAACAAATTATAGGAAAATAATACTACTGCATCTTACTTTAATGTTAAATTGTACTCCACCATCTGGTGCAATATTTCACCTTACACTACCAGAGCCAGGTGTATTGGCATTTAGCCAGCAGTAAAGCTAAATATCTGACAGAGCCAAATTTGATCTAGATGACTAAGAAAGCACAATACAAATATTTTCCATCTAATGTACTGTGTGATCTAAGCATTCCTTTTTGAGGTGGGTTATTTTCTGTACAGTCTAATGCAAAGGTTAACATTGTCTGATTCACTTCCTGGGGAATTAGATTTTCAAACTTCTGGTTTAAATTATGTTTGCTGTCTAACATTATTAATATCTACGAAAGACAGCGCTCATCTTGAAATGTTTTTTGCAAAACAAATAAACAATAGGAAAGCAAAACCTTCTTATATTGTAAGCATGCATAAGTAGAAAGCTGTGGCTGGATGTAAGATTGAGTTCATCAAAGCATTTTCGAACTACAGACAAACCAATGCAATAGTTAAGAATTTGTGATTTTAAAATTATATTAAGGTATAAAGAGAAGAGCACAAATGGACATCTGATGGATTTTTCTTTCTGACTCTACAGGATATATGGTACACAGTGCTTCCTACGATGATGTTTTAAATAACCGATGGTCATCCAGTTCAGCAACTGGTACCCATTTACCCGTAGAGAACCTGAAGCCAAACTCAAGGTTTGTTGTCCTCAAAATTTCCTGCTATTTTATGCTTTGAAATGAATACTTGAGAGTGATTTGAGAATCGCCTCATAAACAAAATCCAGTGAGCGTTTCCGTCTTCAAATTCATAACTTCCACAAGTACAGTACCTTGATGATGTGTAGCGAGGTGAAAAAGCATGAATAATAAGAATTAGAAAACAATGAAGCACAGAAATATGATGTGAAAATATTCCATTCTTCAGGTTAGGAAAACCAGATGACAAAAATTAACCTTGAAAATAAAAAAGCATTATTAAAAGAGCACTTATGTAATCCTTCTACAATCTGAAAAGATTCATGCCATCTAAGCATAAAAAATCAAAACTATATATTATAAATGGTAAAAATTCAGCGACGACGTTTCAGGACAAGTATTGCAATGTGCACACCCTGGAATGCATATAGTAACTAATTACAAGTGACAGGATATGTGAAGATCCAAATACACTAAATGCCAGGCAGGTCAAAACTGTCACAGAAAGATCTGAAAAAAAAGATGAAAGCCTCGCCTTGAAGCGGTAAGCCATTATTAAAGAATGTTCATAAGATAGATGTGAGAATCACACTATAACAAATGGCAAACAGACTTAATTGCATTCCTGTCAACTCCAGGAATTTTCCATTCCTGTAAACACTAGGTGTTTTCTACAATGAAATGATGAGTACAGAAAAAAAGGTCCAATTTAACTTTAACAGGTACTGTACATTACCTGTATGTGGCACCAAATAATTCTGGATAAAGTAGAAGTATGGGAGGAATGCCTGCCCTCTTAACATCTTTGCTAATAATCTACCATGTATTATGGTAGAATGATATGGAGTTATGGAAAGAAATTCCATATTATGGAATATAAAGAATTATGGACAACACTATGAAACAGCATCAAATTGTGTTTAATAGGAAGTATAAAATGGTAAATACTTCTTTTAAGGCAAACACAAAATGCTCTGTGATATATTATAGGTCAAAAAGTAATAGTCTTTCTACAGGTGCGTACAGAATTATAGAAATTTGCAGTAATCTCTGAAATTCAAGTTCTAAATACATTAAGTGCAAACCTGGAATAGAGAGATTTCTTTTTCCAAATTGTCAAAAACAGATGAGCTGAGCAGTTTTGCCTCAAGTTTTCTTCACTGTAAAACAGATAATCAAGACTTGGAATCTCAATAAAATGTGGATACCTCCATTTCTGATACTGAAGTTTAGACACAAGTTTCAATAACATCAGTCAGTGTCACTACCACCAAGAATACTAGAAAAGAGAAGTTGTGGTTGTTAAAGTTTCTCTTCCCAGGACCACTATAAGAGTACTATACTGTATGAGATCTGCGTGAAGAATCCTGAGGCAACAATGGTGTGTCTCCCTGGAGCTGAGGTGTCTAAAGTCATTCAAAAATTAGACAGGCTCTTAGCAAAACAAGATAAAGCTCAGTTGTTGCTGTTCATGTTGGGACAAACCACCTTGTCATAAACAATATATATTCCATACAAAACAAGTTAAGTCCTACCCTTTCTCTGTTTTCCAAGGTGTATTCATAGTTATAATCATTCGTTGGCCTTGGAAACAAGCTGAGGAGTTAGATTTATTCAGAGGTTTTCTCAGCTCCGCCCCTGTCATGATCTTACTTCTGTTGCTCACAGCTTCAGACAATACTCTTCAGTGACACCCCTTAGTTAGCAGTGAAAAACCATTTCACTTGCAGTCCGTTCTCCTTGCACCTGGGAAACAACCTGCTTGCCATTCTACCTTCCCTCTTTTCTCCTTTCATCCTCTCGCCTCCATGGAGCTCCAGCAAACTGTGTTCCCCAGTGCTGACGCTGCAAATGAGAAGGACCGGAAGAGTGCTCAAAAAAGGGGGTTTCACATGATACGGATTCCATGCTAATGTTGTTATCCAAGCCCATCCTCTCTGCTTATCTCTTCTCCCTTTCTCTCTTTCTCTGGTAGACTGCAATCCTCACCTGGTCCACTCTCTCTTCTGCTTTCTTGTATTTCTGCACCTGCTCCAACATCTGTTGTCCAACCTATCACAGCTTAGCAATAACTTCTCGCTGTCGCCTCTGCAGGCGCAGGCACACGTCTTCTGCTGGTTTCTCGTTCACAGCCATTACTGCAAGCCAACACGTGCACATTGTCTGTGGTCCAGGTGTGGCGTTATCCCCTAGCTATCTCCCTAAACCACCAGCAGTATCAAGGGCTCAAAACGTGTTTCCCGGGGCACCAGATTCCTGCTTCCCTTCAGGTGCCTGTCTCCCCTCAGCAGCTCTTCTGCCAGGCTTCAGGTCTGCACCTCCTGCTTTCGATTTGGGCTGCTGCCCACCTGCATCATAGAATCACTAGACAGCTTTTGGCTCGTGCTCTGCACCTCTGGTCTTCGGTTTGAGCCAGCCCCTGCATGCATCAATGGAATCATTACAAACCCTTTTCCATAGGAGCCTGCCTGTCTGCTGATGCCTGTTTACCATGCCCCCCTTTTCAATCTGAACCTATGTAAGGCCACCCGAATGTCTTCTGGTTAAACAAACCTTCTCATCAATCTCTGTTTCATACCCTCCCTGCTCTTGGCATTGAAATTTGTGCTCCCTAATTTGTGCTTCACTGTACACTACCCAATCTTCAACAAATGTTGTATGTAATCGAAGCAGCAGGATGAAAAGCTTAGCTCACTACATCCATCTTTCCTTATTTTATGCCTATCGACCCTAAACCTCAGGGCACCTTGTAGTGTGCACCAGTGATGACAGTGTTAATTCACAGTCTGTCTTGGTTTCATTTACTGCACCACAGGAGCCCTCTGTTTGTTCTTCCCTCATTACACTAACCTTGAATTGGGTTTTTTCAGATATCTTAGTTGCCTTCAGCATGAAGAAGACTCAGGCTCTTTTCTTTCTTTGGGTCTAGGGATCATTCTCTATTCTAACATTTTGAGCACAAGGCAGGCTTGGCTGCTGTAAAAGAATTCTCACTTAAACTGCACCATGCACATTATCCTTCAGGGCCCACCATTTCTTATTTTCTCTTCCCTGCTTCATCTGCACCACTTTACTGACTCGCACACCAACTGCACACCAATTTTAGGCTGTAAGGAAAATACTTTGGGGCTTCCTAGCCTCATGAATCTTTGCTCCGTGGCGGTTTTAGAACTGTACCTCAGCAGATGGTCAAAACCTAATCTCGCACTGACGTTATATAAATATCATGCTTTTTGCTTGCTCAATTAAAAGTTTGTTTCCACAACCCACTCCACCTTTGCCATTGTAGCTGCTCACTGGCTCGTCCCAGATTAGAGTGGAGGTTCTGACAGCCCCCTCCTTTAGGGCAGTTTGTCATTTTCTTCTGCCAGGTGAGTTACTCCAATAAAACGCTCTGTTCCAGTTATCTGTTTCTTAGCAGGGTAGACAACAGTCACAATACAGTATATTGACATTGTTAGTAGTTAAAGTAATAAGGAATATATTCATCTTTATTTACTGCAGCTGTTGTAGAAACAACATGACTAACTTTCAACTATCTCCAAGCCTGAATGTTTTACAATGCTTTGGAGCTAGTGCAAAATGACAACTGCTTAGCTTATACATATCCTATTTACCTTAATTCCTGCTAATGCTGTATTTATTAAGGTGAGTAAGGGAATGATGCCCATATCTTATCTTCTTCGAGTTTCTCTGCTCTGACTCCTAACCTTCTGTGGTCAATGCTTTGACACACAGGAATGCTTGTTTCTTCTATCTTTCTATATCTCACAGAATTCCTTCATTCTTTCCCTGGAAAGTCATAAATATGTAACACATAGTTGAATTTAACCCCCTTCCTCCTGCACCACCACAGTCTTAATTAGGGTTTGACCATGCTGCTAAAATTATTTTCTATATGAATGGATTTCAGTTTAGGTCTTAAAATCTATGGCTTATGAAAGATAAATGGATGTTACTAAACTGTTATGAAAAAAAGAAGTTCAAGAACATTTTAAAGAAATATTAGAGGTGCTCAGTAAGTTAACATTCCTTAAAAATAATTTAAAAAACAAGGCAATAGTTAATATTTCACTTTTCTCACAAAAAGGGATGTTTCCCTTTGAGTTCTAATTTTAATGAAAGGATTTTACTTGAGACAATTTTTATATTTCAAGCATAGTTTTACATCTATTGATTGTCTTACTGCTTTATCCAATACAGGATCATGGGGGAACTGGAGCTTATCCAAGCAAGCAATAGGTGCAAGGCAGTATAACCAATCCATCTCTGGACACACAGACACACACATTGACACTCACACCAGGGCCAGTTTTTACAGAAGCCAATTAACTTACCAGTATGTTTTTGGACTGGATGAAACTCACAAGAACACAGGGAGAACATACAAACTCTATGCAGACACCACACCAGGTTCAGAATGCTAAGCACTGTGCCATCCTTCTGCCCCACAGTTCTACAATGTTATGGGAGTTTAATTTATTCTCTTTTTCTATTCATTTCTTTAGTGTCATTGGTGGGGTGAATATTTTTTTTCTCGTGTTCTTAAATTGAATTTAATAAGACACTGCATTGTCAACATGAATGAAAACAACAAACACTAAATAATTTTGATTTGTCAAATATATTCTATACTGTATATACATATACTCCCAAACTTCGCATAGAAGAACTCAGTAGTACTATCACATGAAATGTGTGATTCCCTGGCAAAATGGTTATGTATTCCTGGTATGCTTCATCATGGTGGTTGAGTGTTGTCAAGTCGGTATCGGCTCATGGCAACCCTATGGACAGTTCCACTGTCACTATCCATAGAGTTTTCATGGCAAGATTCAGAAGTAGATTGCCAGACCTTTCTTCCGTGCAGATACCACCAACACCGCACCCCCCCCATACTGCTGCTGCCCAGTATGGGTTATTAGAGAACCTTGCACCTGACGTGGGACACGAACCCACTACCCTGAGATTGAGTCTTTCTCTACCAACAGAGCTAGTCGGGGCTTCATGCTTCATCATAGATATGTATAAATGAAATTTGCTTGACCTATCTTTCTGGCACCTTTAGGCCACAGATTACATTCTGTACAGCTTTTCTTGTGTAATTAGAAAAATAACCACCACATAAGCAAACCCTCTATAATAGACTGGGCTGACAGCTAGTTGCGACAACAGAGGAATTTTTTGTGCTTAGAAAGTATGATTTTACCCTTGCAAACTATTAATAAACAGAACTGTCCTGTTAGTTGTATAATTCATTTGGATTTTTAGTTTTAAAGTTTTATTTTTATTACACTAGGCTTCCTAGAGGTCCAGGTATTTGTTTCTAATTCAACCCAGAGTTGTTGATTTTACATTATTTAAGAAAGTCTTGAAATGTATTGAACTGAGTATTATGTAGTGTGATTTTTCTCTCCACAGCAGGTGGTAAAGTACCAAAAATAATACTAATAAGCATATGGTAGTACAGTAGTTAGGTTTCCTATGGGTGCTCTGGTGTCCTCCCACACAGAAATGTGCTGTCCCTGTGGTTCTGTCTGTGTGTGCCCTGCGAAGGACTGGTGTCCCGTCCAGGACATATACCACCTTGTGCCCATTGTTTTCCAGTATGGGATCCAGCCCCCCTGAGACCCTTGGATGAAGTAGTTGGAAAATGAATAGATAATAATAATTCAGGACACAATTGCTGTCTGTCTCTTTTACACAGTTTGTAGCATCTTAACATGTTTGTATTCATTAAACTTTCACATTTGATTTTCTTCAAAATTCAGGTCTTTCTAAAAACGAATGTCCTTTAAAAATAAATTATAAATCTTGTTGTACCCACTCTTGAAAGCTGTCGTTTAGAATTTTCAATTCTAGAATTTATTGTTGATAATATCAACAAATATGAAGTTGTGTATACAATTGCAAAATGTTAATTACTTTTTCAAATGGGTATTTGGAAAATGAATATTTGTATGAAACTTACTGCATTTCCTTTATGTGAATTTAGAAAACATTTTTTCCTGTTATTCCTTTGCTGGATAAAAAAATGTTGTTCTTAAAACAGAATCTCATATATAGATAATAAAAAAATTTAAGATGTTTTTCTAAAAAGAAAATAAATGCAAATAGCACAGACCTGTTTCATTTCATAGAACAACAAATTGTTTTCAAACTGGATTAATAAAAAAAAAATGTATACCATCAGAATGTCACAAAATTTACTTTTTATCTAAATATAATGTACAGTTACAATGTTAATATTCTTAGAAAATAACTAATCCTGATTTATTTTCAGTTCCTTACTTATAGTGTAAATTATTGAATGTGCCCTATGTGATGGCTCTGAAATTCTTTGGAAATTTGATTTACTAACAAGGGTTATTTATTCATCTGGTTTTAGGTATTACTTCAAAGTCCAGGCAAAGAACATATTTGGTCTTGGTCCTCTCAGTGAAACATTTACTTATGAAACAGAATCAGGTATGTAAGCTTCGTTTGCATTTGATTTTAAAACATTCTAGTCAAATTGACAGAAATATTGTCCTATACATGATTGTACATGATTCAACATGGTTATATTAGAAGAGTTATATTCATACAATGTTTGTTAGTTCTTTGCTTGGGTTTAGGCAGTAACAAAGTCCTTTATAGCTACTTTCTGAAGTATCCCAACACATTAAATACGAAATCTGTTCTACTGGACAGTAAAGAAGAAGTACCTTCATTTTTCTAAGATAATTTCCACTTGTGCCTCTGCACAAACTTCATGAACTGATAGATTCAAGACCCTAAAGACTTAGTCATTTACATATTATCAAAACATTCCATTAGAAATAACATTTATCATCATTCTTTGAAACCTTTTCAGTACAGTGGCATTCTTCCACCTTAGGAGACTGTATTTCATGCATTTACTGGTCCACCATCCCAAAGTCTCCTGTGCCACAAGCTTAGTTTTTTACACTACCCCCAAAACTGGACTTCCTGTCTTCCATGACACCCTGAGCTTTTCAGAATTTAATGTTTGGGGGTTTACTCTCTCTAATTCTCTGTGGACCAGTCGATTTTTGTACTGTATTTCCCCTTGCATGGAGTTTCTCGATTCTGTACTGATAGGACTTCCATGTCTATTTTTCAGTTCCTGTTTTCTGGGGTTCTTTGGGGATACCCTGACTACCATCTTTCTGGATCAATAGATCCATGAACAAATCTATAAAACTCTCTGTGGCAAAGTGTTGCAAAGGTTGCCATAGCAAATAAAACAATTGATGCATCAGAGGCTCATGCTCCTCTCAACCTGATCCAACTGAGTCTTTAAAACCTTACAGCTCCAATCTCCTGTCCTCTTTTATCTCCTTCTGTGGAAAAGAGAACTTTTCCTCTCCTCTGGATCTCTGCTTTGCAACGGTGACCACTCTCTGTCTGCTGCTAGCACACTTTTCCTCTCCTCACAACTCCAGTATGAAATCAAAGGTTTGAGGCAACTTCCCTCCATCAACAGGTCCAGGGATTGACCTTCTTCCTTAACTGTGCTCCTCTTCATCAGCTGGTCTAGACTCCAGCCACTTCTTCTCCTTCGGTATCATTTCCTTCCAGCTACATTGCTTTGCAGTACATTTGTCCTTTTTAACAGCAACTCTGAGTACCTTCCTTTGCCAAGGCTTTGAGCAGACTTTCCTTTTCACTCTCTCAGTGGTCATTTAAGCACCTCCCAAGTGGCAATGTACATTACCTGTGGCTAAATCCTTGTGCAGGTCGGTGTTTGCTTCTTGTGGTTCCTACCAGGAACTTCATGGAGCCAACCTGAAAATGGTTTTAGGTTTATGTGATATTGAATATATAAGCAGTACATATTTTCAATCCATAAACCACACTTCGAATGTGACAACTGTGGTGCAGAGAACGTCTAAAATGGTGGGATTAGTGATTCAGTCCTGATCTCAGGTCCCAGTAATTAGAATGAATGCAAACCCCTCTAGATCAGTAGCAAAGAGCTCTAGCAACTCTTTACTGAATGCTACGCTCTGGTGGAAATATTGTGAGATACGGTTTCAGAGAACCAATCTTGCAGAAACGTCTGTTAAGAAGGTAATACAAGTTTATACAGTTATAATGTTTTCTGTGCTTCAAATCATAGCACCAAACTGGTTTCCACTTCTGTGATGTTGACATGGTGACTAGGTATTACTGTTTTCCACAGTTGGGATTGCCTTGGGACTGGTTACATTTAAGTTGTTTTGACATGGGGTCACCTTCGATTGATTTTCTGCCAGATTTAAGTTCCTTTGCTGACCGTGTCACTAAAAAGTAACAAGGGGCAGCTTTCGTAGAACAGCAGCCATGTAGTTTATTGCACTTGTCAGCACTGGAATTCTTTAGTCAGAATTTGGAACAGTGCTGCAGAGTGTCAAAAGTGTTTTTGCATATACTCTGCTGCTACAATATCAGTCCCTCCCCTTGTGCTTGTATGAGCTTTTGTGTTTCTTACATTTACTCACTTTACCAGACTCTGCACAGTTATGGAACAGAAGGCCAAGAACAAGTTCCTGTAGTATTCCAGTAGTCTCAGTCATGTTAGAGGTTTTTTTCCATTTAATTGTTTTGTGGAAACCTAAATACATTGTAACAAGCATGCTCTCTAGGGTGCCCATGGTTAAGGGAAAGAGTTTCTGCCAGTGGATCCAGCCCATTTGGACTCACACCTTCACAATGAGTGGCTAGAGTTCAAATTCTTGCCAGGACCTAATTCCTGATCATTCCAATGCTATATCATACTGATATACCGGTATCTGTTGCCAGTTTTGCTTGCTCAGAGAAACAAAAAAAAATAGTTCAACTAGCCTGCAATTTCTAAGTCCAATTTCTTCTACATCACTCTTACATTATAAGGCTTTATTACTTTTATTACTTCCATAAATACATTGCCAGCAGCCATATCACCCTGCAATTCACAACTGGCAACCCACTGAAGCTAAGCAGTTGTGAGCCTGGTCAGTATCTAAATTACAAACCTCCTGGGAAAAACTAAGGTTGCTCCTGGAAGAGGTGTTAGTGGGGCCAGCAGGGGGCACTCACCCTGCAGTCTGTGTGGATTCTAATGCCCCAGTATAGTGACAGGGACACTATAATGTAAAAAGGTGCCGTCCTTTGGATGAGACGTTAATCTGAGGTCCTGACTCTCTGTAGTTAATAAATCCTAGGGTAATTTCATCTATGAATTGGCTTCATCACTCTGTTCTCCTACCCACTGTTAGCTGATGTGTGCTGAGTGTACTGTGTGCACTATGGCCGCTGTCACATCATACAAGTGGGGCTACACACACTGGTGGTGGAGGCGAATCCCCATTACATATTAGGTGCTTTGAATGGAGTGACCAGAAAAAGCACTATATAAGTGTAAAGAATTATTATTATTACATGTACTGTAATACAAATAAGATTATCTATGATTTCTTGATTTAGCTTTATCCTATTTTTTTAGAAATATTCTTATTGCATCTAAACATCTTTAAATTGTCATTTTGTAGGGGATTGGGATTTTGCTGTTTAAATTTAAGGACACTAACTGCCTACTGTACATTTTTAAGATATTAAAACTGTATTGTAATGCAGGTAACTTTTAATGTAATAAGAGGTTGCTTTGGTTAACAGCATTCAGTGATAGTGTCTGAATTAATCCACTATGCCCCACTGACAGATTTTTTATATTCCTTTCTTTCTCTGAAAATTCCCCACATCTACTGTTTAACTCACTCATTCAAGGAAGAAAATTAGGCCTGAATAAACAAACTGTACTGTTTCTAGCTGGCTAAACATATTCAGTAAACATGGGCTTTAAGCATAATAATAACATTAAGTTTAAATCATTCAACATATAATGAAATTATATAACAAAATACTGTATAATGACGATGCAGAGCAATTAGTAGTGTTGTAACAGAAGAAACAAGGTTCTTGATCCCGAGATGAAGTGAAACAGATGAGTTTATTGCATGCAAGGAACAATAAAGCCGAAGTCTTGTTTCTCGCAAGAAACAACAAAACCGAAGTATTGTTCAACGTACTGTTAAAACTTTTGGGTTATATAGTGTTTTCTTCTCCGTTTCTGACGTCACTCGGTATGATGGTAAAGAGGGGGGTTCATGGTATTTGGCCAGTTTACGATGTTCTGGGCAAATGGTCAGTTTTAACATTACACCCAGGGGGGTTCCTAGCTGGCATCTGCAATCCTTATCAGTTAACCCCCTTTCCTGCCATAAACCCCTGCTTGTGACTTGGAAGTCTAAACCCCCTACAGAAAAGATTAAATTCAAACCCCCGTCTTCACATCTTTCTTCATTCCCCCCTTATAAAATATGGCATACGTCAGTGTAGCCTATTTTTATACATACAATGTCAGGGCAGATCTTTCCTTTCTTGGCGAACAGGTATGTATTGCCATGACATTGTACGTTCCACGGTTATGGCAAGATGTGATACATGTTTTTGTGCACGTGATGATTACAATTATACATATAAACAATACTACTCCTACAGATAAACACTATAAAAAGGTTCCACCCCAGGCCCCAAACACAGACTTTACCCAAGGCCCAATTCCCCAATTTTCAGTATAATAGTCCTGATATTTCTGTCCCTCATTGTAAATGTGTTGGGCCAGATCTGAGATGTGCTCAGAATTATCAGGAATATATGTGCAGCATTCAGTGCCAATTACTGCACAAGTTCCTCCTTGGGCCGCCAGTACATAATCTAAAGCTAGTCGGTTCTGCATGGCCACTGTTCTGAGGGCTACCATCTCATCATTAACAGCCTTCAGACTAGATGAGGTAGAATTTGCTAATTCTTCTAAAGTCGAAGCCATTTGAATTAACTCTCGACTCAGAAAGTTCATGCCGGCTTGTGGAAATATTATACCTAAATAATATTCCCAATCAGCCAATTTTCTTTGTGGTCTGTGGTTAGGTCCGAAGGGGGTGTGGGTTTGAACACGGATATGAGGAACCACATATCCTAAATAACATGAGCCAGACCACTGGGCTGGCAACCATGGGTAGGCTCGTTTTCCACAAATGAAATATGTTCCGTTTGGCGCTCCCCATGCCTCTGAAAATAAGAAACTTATACCGAATTGTGGGGTGTGCCGATCCCATCCTGGAATTTGGAAGGTAGAGGTGGATATATTTGCAGAGATGGTAAGGTTGCAACGACTCCATCCAACCAAGTGCAGACCATTAGTGTGCTGAAAACATATGTTTCCCTCACGTTCCTTATTTAGAGTCAGGTATGGTGGTGTATGGCTTCTGTTATATTTAGGAGCGTAAGAGCCTGTGAAACTCGTGGGCTCTAAGCCTCGCTCCTGTAGATATTGTAATGTTGTGCAGGTTAAAGTCGTGTTATGGCAACCCCCATAGTTTGTCATATTAAAATCTCCTAAATTATCCCTCCAAATGATCATGCCTATGACTTCCTCGAGACGCCAAGGAATGGCTCCCATAGGAAGTCCTCCCTGTACATATTTGGGTAATGCTGCACACACCCAGCAGGCACTTTGGTTGGTTTTCTTAGCTGTCAGATAGGAGAGGCCTAAAAAGGAATTAATTCCATGTTCTCCTTTGTGGGAGAGATGATCATTAATCCCTGCGGAACATAGTTCTACAGCAACAATTATCATTATTGACAGAAATGATTTCATTCTGAGTCTGTAAATGGGGATGAGGCTCGTCGGCAGTGTGGCGCGTGGATCCAGCGATCTTTTCCTTCCACTCGAACCGCAGACTCGGTTGTCAACAGGATCTGGATCCCACCTGGGCTGGAGAACCTGTGAAGGAAATTTCCTGATCCACACCCACTCTCCTGGGATGAGGTTGTGCCCTCCTTCAGGTGGTGGTCCCCACGCCTCCAGGACCTGCTCGCGGGCTCCTTGGGTGGCCTCTGTCAGCTACTTGCAATAATACAAAGGAATGGTTGATCCCTCTGAGGAAACCCCAGTCTCAGCACCTGTAAGAGAACTTGTTTCAAATTATTAAAGGCGGCTTTTGCTGCAGGAACCAAGGCAATCTTGTCCTTGTACTGCACTCCCCCCTTAAGCAGATCTGTTAAGAGTTGTGCTCACCCTGTAAAAAACATTGCACCCAGGCCCTGTTAAAATTCCACAATGCTAGACACAAAAGGGCCTTATCATAACTGCTTCTATTAGACACTCTAAAGCTGAAGCAACTCAGACTTGTGGGTTTCCTCGTCAGGGGAAGCACTCAGAATACCATCAACATACTGAGTGATCACAGCCAGTTGAAGCCACGTGATACCCTGTTCTGCATAGTCATTCTTTGTAATGCATAATATTTCAACCCAATAGATCTGGGATCAAACCACCCATTAAAATCTGGTACTCGGCAAGTAAAACTTGCTGTCCCAATACTCCTGTGGCCTCCTGCCATCTTCCCATATACATTGCTCTATAGTACACTGTTGAACAGAGGAGTGAAACAAGCAGGACAGTAGTGCTCCAGTATCCCCTACAGAAAAACCAACACTCCATTAACAGTACATTTTTATCCACTGGACTGGGACAGACTTAGGGAGGCTACAAGGGATTTACAGGATCTAATCGTTAGGTAAACAGATTTTCTCACAAGACGTTATTCTCCCCAGTCTCGATTCTAAACCTACAGCGTTTCAGCATGTCTGGTTTCGAGACATTCGAATAAAACCAAATTGTTTCCACTATTGCAACTAATTGTATAAATTACAATTTATAATAATACAAAAACTGTTTAACTACTTTTACGTCCACCTGTACTGTACTTATACGTTTCAGACGCTCTTATATTTTCCAATCTCCTTAAGTTGATTTTCGTCAAGTCTCTGTAGTTACGTCTCTAGCCAGTCCCGCTGGCTAAACACACTAACACCGTCATTTAGTAGACCAAAACTCACAGTTGCACACATACATGCCGGCACACAAATTCATAAAACACACATATACATCGAGAATATATTTTTCTCTTCGTAATACAATGTGCTGTATTCTTGTTTTACTCCTACATGAATCATTTTAATTCCTGAAGCGCACTCCAGGTTCGCTGCATTTCTAATTTCGGGTGCGGTACTTTAGCCCACCGGTCAATATCTTACGGTTTTGGATTTGATCGTATGGGGGAAATCAGGGAAGGTAGGTGCGATTGCAGACCCCCTCGACGGGGTGCGAGACAGTGTTAGAGTGGCGCTGTCATCAACGGCACCAGCCCCTGCTACATCAAGTCCTTTCCCACTTCGAGTGAGAGTACAGACCTGCGGGCGCCCTCCCTCTAACAGGGGAGACCCTGATCCGTCTTTATCATACTCATACCAAGTGTTATCCCAATCAGACCCCCCTTCTCCATATGGCCACTGAGGGAATTGATCCCAATTATTTTCGTTTCCTGCCTGTTTGTTCCCCTGTGGGAGAGCAGGATATAACTTAGTCGCCGGCTGTAGCACATTAACCAGTGCAGCGTGACCAGGAGTTAATTCCTAATTCGTTTCTCATTCTCCTGTACTGCCTCTTTTAGCTTTTTTTTTTCCGTATACTCTTTCGTAGCGAGTAAAGTATATCTTCTTCCGGGTATTTATTTTCCCCGTAAACACACTTTTAAGTCACATCCCAATTTCTTTCTTTTTCGTCATGTATCTGCCACCACTGGTGCCGGCCGTGCACCAGGGTGGGAGCTACATGCTTGTGCTTTTGCCAATCAATACTCATATATGCTTTCTTTACAGGCGTCTTCGCCCCAAATTCCCTCTGACAAACTCAGCTTTTTCCATATTTTTCTCCTTCTTTTCCGTCAACTTACACTTTTCCGATATTTAAACGGACCCTTCCACCACTTTCTCAAACCATCAGTTAGCGCACATGTTCGGTCTCTTTAAGATTTACTTTTGTCGTGTGTGAGGTAACAGCTCATTCAGTAGGGGGATGCTTTCACTTGAAAAACCTGTGCATTCCTGCACTCATTCAGCCAAGGGCGTCTGTTACCTCAGGATCTAAATGCCTCTCCGAGACTTTAGAGAGGACTTACACCGCACTGTTCACAGGTAAGAAACGAGACCTCGAAAACCCCCTTTCTTGATCAGTAATTCACCATCCCCAGAACGCCAGCATCGCTGCTTTTGCCCCGGGGTGGACTTACGCACTGAGCTCAATCAGGGCGATTCTCGGGTCCCCCAAATCCTGCCACTTAATGCCCCGCTCCCCACTTTGAGGTGCGCCCATGCCAGTGTCGCGCGTGTGTATATGTATTTCACAAACAAGGAAAACACCAAAAACATACATACATATATCTCCTCCACTCCTGCTTCCTTTAAAACAAAAAAAAAAACCACGCCACGCCAATCTGTGCACGATCAAGGCGTAGCTAATCTCAGGACCCCGGGCGTAATTAAAGCCCACACCAATCCTGGATTATACGTGCATTTAATGCACCACTCAGCTCCAGAACCCCGGGCGCAATTAAGGCCCACACCGATCCCGAGCCACAGAACTCCGGGTGCAATTAAGACCCACACCAGTTCTGACCTTCAGAACTCCGGGTGCAACTAAGACCCACACCAGTCCTGAACTACGTGCATTTAATGCACCACTTGCTCTAGAACCCCGGGCGCAATTAAGGCCCACACCGATTCAGAGCCTCAGAACTCCGGGTGCAATTAAGACCCAAACCAGTTCTGAGGTTCAGAACTCCGGGTGCAATTAAGACCCACACCAGTCCTGACTTCACGGTAAGGGTCCAAAACCCGTTCAAAACTCCACGCGCAATTAAGGCATACACCAGCTTCGAACGCCTGTACACAATACCGCGGAACCCCTGCCAGACCAAATTCTGGGCTTACAGCAAACAACCCATTACATACACCGGTGCCTTCCCCGGGCCAGAGGAATTCAGAAACTCACGTTTACTCCGTCATCTCGGGCGATTCTCGCAGGGAGCAGAGATTTCCCAATCGGTCAGAGAGAGTCGGGACTTTTAAATAAAAGAGGAGTCCTTACCTCTTAGTTATGTGCGCGCTGACCGTCTCTCCTGCCGATGGGAAGTTCTGCGCCTTCTGGAGCATCCGCCGACTACGCCAAATTTGTTGTAACAGAAGAAACAAGGTTCTTGATCCCGAGATGAAGTGAAACAGATGAGTTTATTGCATGCAAGGAACAATAAAGCCGAAGTCTTGTTTCTCGCAAGAAACAACAAAACCGAAGTATTGTTCAACGTACTGTTACAAACTTTTGGGTTATATAGTGTTTTCTTCTCCGTTTCTGACGTCACTCGGTATGATGGTAAAGAGGGGGGTTCATGGTATTTGGCCAGTTTACGATGTTCTGGGCAAATGGTCAGTTTTAACATTACACCCAGGGGGGTTCCTAGCTGGCATCTGCAATCCTTATCAGTTAACCCCCTTTCCTGCCATAAACCCCTGCTTGTGACTTGGAAGTCTAAACCCCCTACAGAAAAGATTAAATTCAAACCCCCGTCTTCACATCTTTCTTCAGTAGTAATAAAGAGCAATAATAAATTAGCAAGATGGTATGGTGGTTAACACTGTTACATCACAGGTCTAAAATCATGTGTTTGACTCCACCTTCCAATCTTTGTTGAGTTGTGCATTTTCTCCCTCTGTGTTTCTTTCCTCTCCCAAAGACAGACAGGATTGCTGTGTTTACCTGTTTTGATTGTGTTCAGGTGTACTCTGGCACTTTGCTATACAGTATGCTCAGAACTGCAAACAGTGTGCATAGTTAAGGTGAACTAGGCAACATATACATGTACCGTACATCACAAATTAATAATAATAGTAATAATAATAATAATACAAAACTGTATGTTATATAGCGACAAATTGTACAGTGCAAATAATACTTAAAGTAATATACCTTCTCAAAGCACTTTACAGAATGACAACAACAATAAATAAAAAGAATACACAAGATAAAACACAATTACAATATACAGAGGACACTGTGGATGGTGGTACTAAGAAAAGTAGAAGCAGAGGGGTAAAGAATGGAACCAGTTAAGTAAAGGCTCTTCTAAAGAAGAAGGTTTTGAGTGTGGATTTGAAGGAGTTTAGAGAAGGTGAATCTCTGATATCGCTGGGCAGAGAGTTCCAGAGCTTGGGGGCATAACAAGAATAGGCCCTGTCACCCATACAATGTAGACGGGCTTGGGGGACAGTTAGGAGACCAGAATTAGAAGAGTGAAGGTTGCGAGGTGGGGAGTAGGGTGATAATAGTACAGACAGGTACTGAGGTGCCAAGCCATGCAGAGCCATATAGGTCCATCTGGAATTTGACAGGAAGCCAGTGCAAGGACTCCACTAGGAGTAATGTGATCACATACGAATGGGACATACTGCAGTTTGTTCAAAGTAGATTTAGATACCCCAGCGAGTAGAGCATTACAGTAGTCAATTAAAGAGAACACAAATGTGTTGATCAGCTTTTCAGCCACAGGTACAGATAACATACAGTAGGGTGTAGTCTAGTGATATATCTGATGTGAAAAAATGTTTTGACAATATCCTGCACATGTGGGTCAAATGTTAAGCCAGAATCGAATATCACCTCAAGGTCTTTCAATTTAGACTGAAGCTGATGTATAGAACCATCTACAAATAGGGTTACAAGATTGGTTTTACGAAGTTGATGGGGGTGCCAATAAGCATGACTTCAGTCTTGTCACAGTTAAGATGAAGGAAATTTTGAGTCATCCAAGTTTTTATGTCAGAGATGCAATTAGATAGAATAGAGAGGTACATCAGTGTCAGGTTTGGTATGGATGTATATTTGAGTATCATCAGCATAGAAATGATAGCTGAGGCCCTGTGATCTTAAAAGCTGACCAAGTGAAAACATGTAAATGCTGAAAAGCAAGGGGCCCAGTATTGAGCCCTGAGGAACACCAGACTTAACACGACCAATTTCAGACCTATAATCATTAAGAGAGACAAAGTGACAGCGATCAGTGAGGTAAGACTTGAACCATTTGAGAACAGTGTCAGAAACTCCAAACACAGTCTCAAGATGAGAAAGTAAGATATAATGGTCAACAGAGTCAAAAACAGCACTGACATAAAGAAGGATGATTATAGAAAGAGAACCAGAATCAGAAGCTATTAGAAGATCATTAGTGACTTTGACCAGGGCAGTTTCTGTGCTGTGAAGTTGATGGAAGCCAGATTGGAGGGGTTCGAAAAGGTTATGAGGTGGTTATGTAACTGAAATGTGAAAGCACACATTTTATCAACATTATCAGCAAACAAATTATTATCAGCACACAAATGATCAACATCATGATCTTGAAGGAAATAAGCAAATGACAGCCCAAATCTACCACATGGGTTTGAAACATACACCATATTTTGGTGTTCAATAAAGAAATGCCACAGAAAGAAATTTACAAATGAATCCCTTTGTTCTTGGGTAATGTTTTTTCTGGAACAGTTATTAATCATTAGGACCTAAAATATTGGTGTGCTTGATGAAATTAAAAGTAAGATTCTTGTATTACTGAAACAATTTCACGTTTTTTTGTTGCTTTGCAGATGATCCATTGCTCATAGAGAGACCTCCTGGTAAGTCACACAAATATTACTGTTATTTTAAATTCTATTTATTGATGAATATAGCAATATACCCACCATGTGTTGTACAGTGTCTGTGTCTGTAATACTGTGTCTGTGTAAAATGAAAATCAAATTGTACAGTGAAAATAATGCTTAAAGTAATGTACCTGGAATCACATATGATGTGGCAACCTGTTCAAATCCACTTCTTTACAGAGCTGGGTGTATTTTAAGGGAGATGTATTTTGTCACTAAAGGTATTCTAATATCAGGGGCTCTTTTACTTAACAGCAAAAATCATTAGCAAAGTATGATTTGGATTTATTATCACCTGTTTCACTTTGCCAAACATTCATTCAGAAAATGAATATGTACTGTAAATACATCATCCAGCATAAAGAAATTCCAGATTGTGTGTTTCTAGCCTGGTCAAAAGCGATTAAAGTTTAAGATAAACGTACAATAAAATCTATTTTTGTTCCTATTGTTGCAACAATACAAAGACAATTTCTGAATGTAGTCTATAGCTGTTTCTCCATCTAGTTTTTTTTTTCCATGACACTCCAATCATAAGCAATCTGCCTTTATTCTCAGGATAACCCTACCACATTAGTGTGGCGCATACCTAGTTTTCTGGATGTTTATGTTCTAAGGAGGAATATTAATTGTATTTCAGGTGGAGAGCCTATTTGGATTCCTTTCTCCTTCAAGTACAACCCAGCACAGAGCACCTGCAAGGGTAGTCAATATGTGAAGCGTACCTGGTACAGAAAGTTTGTTGGCGTTGTGCTTTGCAACTCACTCCGGTACAAAATCTTTATGGGAGAAGGACTGAAAGGTGTGGTGAAATCAATATTTACTTAACCAATGGCTGATGATTATTGGGTTCTAATGTATTTCACCTGTTGTTTTTAGGCTCACTAGTATTATTATATAAAGGAAATGTAAAGCATGTTTTTAGTATAACATTTTTCAGTTGTGCTCAACTCGATCAAATTGGTGGTAAATGTGTCATCATGGCTTGACATACAGAAGATGTGGACTGCAAAGAAACAGGTAAAGGTTTAGTCCTTGCTGAAAGGAAAAGAAAAGAGACACAACGTTTCAGTTGTGGAGCCTGACACCTTCTTCACAGCTGAAACAGTCACAGTCTTTCACAGTCTTTTCTTTCCTTTCAGCATGGAATAAACCTTTTCCTTTGCAGCCCATGCATGCTGATGCAGCTACTGTACCTACGTAGATGTGGACCGCCACCTTTAGAACCTTTTTAGAGTGTGTTAGATTGTTAGGCTAATTTTGTTGTAGAGAAATATGCAGAAAGTAAGTAACATCTTGACATTCATGAGGGTTAGGTACAGAGAACTGTTGCAAATCGCTGAAGTCTTCCTCTATACCTTTTGTATGTTTAAAACATAAGTGTATAAGTATGTTTAAAAGATGTAAGTAACCTTCCCTTGTGTGATATTTAAAATATTAATACGTTGGCTTTAAGTTAAATAACATCAACAATAATCACAAACTCATAGTAATATGTTAAATAACATGAATTTCTTCTCTGTGTCTAGCCTGCATTTTCTCTCTCTGCCTTCATGATTAACACAGCCCACTGTAATGAACAGGGCAATAAAACTGTGGGCCGGTAAAGTCATCTCAAGTCATTCCCAATGCTGCCAACACAGAAACAAGCATCTTGATTTCTTCCTAATCTGCTCTTGTTCCATACAAGACCCCATTGGCTAGAATAATTTAACACATTTTTATAGTTTGCCAAAATTTGTGGCCAGGGGCTTCAGCTCTAGAATGCTTAATGATAAATTATTTAATAAGTTCCAATGGAGTCGACACATCTGAAGAAGGCTCAACAGCTGAAATTCCTACTTGTTTTAGTTTTTCATCTTGGAATTAACCTCTACTTGATCCAAAATTATTTTGTGTTTTTAATTGCTTACGAGTTCATTTTGATGTTTTCTAGAAACTTTCTACAGTATTGGAGATACATACGGCCATGGTGAAGATCACTGTCAATTTGTAGACTCCCATATGGAGGGAAGGACAGGGCCTCACTACCTATCAACCTATCTGCCAACTGTGCAAGGTAACAACAGTCTCTTCTTCCTGCTGATGATAAATCCTACAATTCTGTTGTGCAACACAAAAATCAGTTTTTAAAGTTCAACTTTAAAGATACCCTTCTTATTAAGAAACCCTCCTGTAATTTTACCATAATAAGATATTTGTTCCGTTATTTGACTATTAGCGTCATTGCTACAAAACTAAAAAAAATCTACTCTAGTGCTCTTTTAGTAAAACAGCATGACTGAAATTTCATTGTTTCTCTGGAAAATCTCCTTTAAAGTAGCTCACCAGTTCCATTGCTAATTCAATGAGGCCTAGCCTTAGGGCTTCCACCTGGTCCATAATCCCCAGACACTTTGAGACAGAACAGCATTACAAAAATTGCCCTGAAATTAATGTGTAAATTGCACTTAACTGTTACTAAATTGATATTGCTGTTTAATCACCACATGGGGCTTGACAATATAATAGTACTTGAATGTGAGAAAATAAAAACGTATCTGGAGTAATATGTATTTTCCATTTTACATGACCATTTGTTCTTTTTTAAAAGCCATTTCGATTAAAGTATAATCCTGATTTGTACTGATCACAGATTCTCTGATCCCACCGTTTTGTGCTGAACCAAACTGAATGTTTAAATTTATAACATTTTAAAATGCTGTTTTGTCTCAGTGACTCATTAAGTCATTGGTCAGGCAAGTGGCAATTCTGCTTTCCTTGTTAAATACAAGGTGTAATTATTATTGTGTTTAGAGATTCAGCAGTTTCACTTTTCAGCAGATCACGTCACTTTTTATCACTTGTATCATCTGATTCTTTAATTGATTATAGTTGCCAAAATTTTCAGCCCAGGACTGTTTGTTTCAGGTTTCTTCCGTGCTTATCGCCAGGAGCCAGTGCAGTTTGGACTCATCGGCCGTCGCACATCTCATCCCTTTGTGGGCTGGTATGAGTGTGGTGTACCTATTCCAGGAAAATGGTAACAGCGACCCAATAAAGAAACTTTCCTCTAAAAGTACATGGCCCAAACGTACTGTGGCCTTTCTTCACAAAAGAGAAATAAACTTTACGAAATGGCAAAGTTACACACATGCTGCTTTAAAATGAAGACAATAAAACGAAATAATAGTCCCGTATTAATAATTCATGCACTTTTGAAGCAGTGTTTGTGAGAATAAAGCATGTGTGTTGGAATTGATTTTTCTTCACTCCTAAAAACCTTATCCCAATGGCTAAATGTAATACAAAAATGAGCAATTGTGTAAAAATACAAGTAACAACATTTTGCATAAACACTTACTGATAGCAAAGACAAAATATTACATCTTTTACTTTATAAAAGATTGCAAAGTGCTAAGTTATTAATGAAAATGAACACAACATTGTGTTGTATAAAAAGGTCCATGTTAATATTAGTTTTGTTTTATATATATATATATCATTGATTATGTCTCAAAAAACAGTTTACACAGTATGACTGTATAATAAAACATTCCTGAAAACGAAATGTTTGCTACTGTTACTTTAATTATATAAATTTTCTCTTCAAAGATTCTCGCCTTTTCCGAATCTTTGTGCCCCATAAAATATTGGGCTGGGGGTTATTTTTTATTTTCAGTATGAGGTCAGGGAAACAATGAGAATTACGTTGCTCAGGAATGAAAGAAAATTGTTAAATGGTGCTATGGAAACCACTAAACAGAAAACATTTACCCTGACACTTTTTTTATTTGTTGTTGCTCTCGCTCTTTTTTAAAATCAACAAAATCGCTTTTAAAATTTAAAGTCCTCTAGCTTCAACAAATCACACCTGACTTCTAATAGTGTTTATGTTATAAAATATGTTATTTATTCTTACTGTATTCAACTACATATAACAGCATAATTGTTGTTGGACTTATATTTTCTCTGTCCATCCATCTATCACAAAACCTGTGGATGTTTCAAATTGGTGACAATACTCTGGTGTTCAAGTCAAGTATTTTATCAAGATCCATGGTGTTGTAATTTGCACTAAAATGCATGAGCTGATAGACACTGCAATGAAAGCAAAGGACCTATTGATGTCTGTGCAGTTCACAAATTCCAGACACATATGTATAAAGGACTGGCAAGTCTGTATATGAGATATGTACTTTGGTTAGTGTATAAATTGTATTATGATTTTTTTCTCCCAATGCCTGTTTTTCTTTCTGATGTAATTTAGATGATTTCATTCTTCCTCGGCTAACAAAACAGGACTTTTCAACCTTTTTCTGAGCTCTGAATCATAAGGTTGGAAAACGTAGCTTTTTATATTTTTTTCATCTTTTTGTAAGAATAAATGCATTTGAAATGTAAGACTGACATTGTTTTGTTTTATTTGAATGAGGGTGACAACCCTTAAAAGGCTGTTGTGTATGGGCTTTCCATGTTTGTGTTGCCGTGGTTACATGAAATCCCTGAGACACCTTGGAGCGGGTGTCATAGACAGGACTGCTGGCAGGCAGGTCAAGGTAACAGACACACAAGAAGCTGTAAGGTTAAGTGCAAATGAAAACACAGTACTAAAACCCAACAAAAGCTCATCTTTGAGCTTCTAAGTATACTTTTTCTTAAGCCCTCTCTATAAATTCAGCTAAGCTTTTTTGTGAAACATTTACACTAACTTTCACAAAGTTCCAACTGTTGCTCAGGTTGTCTGATGCCTCCTTTTGTCTTACTTGTGACTAAGAATAGGAATTAATTTCCCATAAATTTCTGAGAAAAAGTAGTTCAGATAAGAATCTTTGTCTTGTCTGAACCTACCACCCTCTCACATGCTCTTCCCGACATCAGCTATTTCAAGATCAGACCTAACAAAGCCATATCTTGCCCTGGGGCTTGTTAGAAGCAGGGGAGGGTGGGTGCCACCCTTCTTCCAGATGGGTCATAAACCCATTATAAGCCCAGGTTATGTAATCCTTCTCTCTTTCTTTGGTTTTCCAGGTGGTCCCCCATCTGGACACTCAGAATTCTGCTTCAAGACACCCCACCCTCCCCCCTTTTCTGTGTAGTAGCTGCTCAATTGTCCTCATCCTCTTCCATCTTTGTCAGGGGCCAGTCAGGCAGCCTCTCCCCTTCGTCTTCCATTTCTATCAGATGACTGTCAGGTGGACTCTCTCCCTCTTCTTCCACAGCTATGGACCTCAGGCAACTCTGCCTCTCTCTCCCTGCTGTGGGAAGGTCTGCCAAGGCAGCAGGAGCCAGTCTTCCTCATAATTCTCCTCAGACCAAAGGTCATCTTCTTCAAGCCAGGGGGGTAGTACAGTGTCCTAGTACTCCAGATACAGTATTTCTGTTACAGGCTGGTGGCAAAAACAACAACTCAACTAGGATGAAGAGAAAAGGAGGCACCACCTCACCCTTTTACTGTTCTCTTTTCAAACAGCAAGACCAAAACAGTCAGTCGGTCAGATTCTTCTCTTTGTCCTTTCAGGACAGTTCGCTAAGTGATGAGCTCTCCTCCAGAATCCAGGTCCTTGGTGTTTCTAACTCTCCTGGCTACCTCACACAGATACAAAGTAGGAGTATACATAGGCTGGAGCTCAGCTATCAGATATCAGGAGTCTAAGGACCAGAAGCTGGTTCCCTCCAGGTGGTCATTACAGGTTCACTGCCAGAGTCTCCATTATCAAGTTCCCTGGTGGTCCCTTCTCTGATCTAAGGACTTTGGCTAAGGAAGTCATCTTCCTGCCTTTCTATTGGCTCAAGCCAAGGCCCATAGTTATTTGCCTCCTCCTTTATATCCAATGTCTCTAGATTCTTAAACAGTGTCTCTTTTGTCCACTGAGTGATGATGTCCTTCTTGGACTAGTGTCTTTTCATTAGGATTTTGTCTTTCTTCTCATTTTTCTTAATTCCCTGTACCAACCTGATCCTTTCTTTCTCCTTGATAAGCTGCTACCAGTGACTTTCAGGTCTGCTATAGTTTAATTCAGTTGAGACTTTAACTTAGTCAATTGCATCTGTCGAGTCTCAGCTGTCTCTATCCTGTATCTGCTTCCTCACTTTACTCGTGCTGCACCAAAACCACCTCCTCACTCTTCTTTAGAGCTTCTAGCTTGCCCATTTCAAACTGCCTCAAAGAATCAGCTATTTTGGCACTCAATAATTCACCAGCTTCCTGTTCCACACCTCTCTGAAGGTTCTGTCTAGTCTTTTTTCAGTCAGAACACTTCATACTCTGTCCTTGTCTTTTCAGTATCAGTTTTAGGGTTTCTGTGGCAGTCTGGATGAGAATATCTTCTGCTTTAAGTTTGGAATCCTGCAAACTATTATTCTGTTCTGCATCTATGCATACCATTGTGAAAAGTATCGGAACCGTTTTCCTCTTCTCCATCTGCTACTGGATCAGCAATTTTTCTCCTTTGAGATTAAATTGCTGTTTATACTTTTCTTTAGCAGATGCCAGGTCTTCTATTACTTACCAGTTTTTAACTCTAAGATTGTGGTTTCTGATCTCTTGTCATTCAATTTCTTCTTTCAGTTGGAGAATTCTCCAGTGTTTAAATATGGTTTCCCTTTTCTTTTTCTTCCCTCTGGCTGGCCTTTAAAATGAATTCTGTAGAGAAAATTCAGCCTTTTGTTTTCAGCAATAGGCTAGTTGAACTGGGACTGAAGACTTTCCTCCTGCAACCTTCTGTTCTTCACATCTGCTTCTACACTGTACTAGACATCAGTGAAGTAAATCAGTTGACCTTTTCCAGTTCTTTCTGACTACTAGGACTTCCTCAGCGTTTCACTTACTTACATCTGAAGTAAGTATTCATTTTCTCCTGCTGCTTGTTAGCCAGTTGGACCTTAACCTTCTCGCTCAGATCTCCTGGTACAGTTTGTTCAGCTCAGCACCTTTCTTACTCCAGGCTTTTCTGAGGGCCCAGCCAATGGCCCGTGGTTCTTTACTTTCTCTTTCTCAATACCAGTTGGGAGCACAGCAGCTCATTCCAATTTTTTTTCCCTTTTCAGTAGCTCCCAGTATCTCCATGTCTCCAATTCAGCTCCCAGTATCTCCTGTCTCCAATTCAGACTTTCTAGGTAAAAACACTTCTTTCGATTCAAGAATTTCAGGTGTCACCATCATCAGATCCCATTTTATGTGTGGCACCTTTCCTGCTTTCATTTGTGTCTTCATTTTCCAGTCCTCTTTCTCATGAGGACAGGCTTGTGTGCTGTGGCTCCATACTGTGTGCATACTCCATATAGGATGCACATAATGAGGCATGCTCAAACAGACACTGTTTGCCCTAGAAGTGAGGGTCTTCATTTAGCTAGGGATATCATCATTGTACAGCTTCCCTTTGCAGCCTCTTAACTGATTATAAAAAGTCCAAAACTATGCCCAGACTGAAGGAAATTGTTTCCTGACTTCTGTGTGATGACAGAGTGGATTTCTCTACTAAATATCTACACTAAATACAGCACTGTTTTTAACTATACCTTAAAAGTCTGTCACACAGTGTTCAAATATTCAAAGGAGTATGTTTTTCTCCGGACCATAACCTGTCATCATGCATCTCACACCATACAGTACATGACACTGCAGTAGGTTGTCATATACAGGAAAGTAAACCAGTTCGACAAGGCAGATGGAAGGTAAAGTGAAAATGACCTTTTATTTATAGTGAAAAGGAAAATACTCAAATACTAAAAAATCACCCTAAGCCTACTCTTTGAAAATAAAAAAGCCTAAGCTACTCTTTAAGCATCTAAGTAGAGTTCTTCTGAAACCAGCTTAGTCTGGCAGCTAAACTACTGACTGACTCCAAAACAAAGTCTCTGTCTCCGAAATGTTTAAGAGTCACAATTTTCCACCTGACACTCAGTTGGCAGGATGCTTCCTCCTCTCTCTCACTCTGGTGCAGATTGCATGACAGAGGATCTGCCCTCTGTCTCCAGACAGCAAATAAAGACCAAATCCAGATGGGATTTTAAGCTGTCACCCGACCGATTATTTTACACGTACAGTTTGTCAGGCGACTGAGTTTGGCATGTTATTCTGCACAGCTTTCTTGGGAATGTAGTTCAGATAAGAACCTGTCTGAACTTATCCCCCTCTTACAATTCTGTCAATCAGCCTGATGGGGGTAAGTATATCACAACACTATTATATTTTTGGTGTATTTTTATATACAATAGAATTTTCACCAGATGTACAATATTTGCTGCAAAATGCACTAGGTTCCTGCCCTAAATACACTGTATTACAATAAGCCAACGATTGTATTTTCAGAATTGACTGTCTCTGAAATACTTTGTTAGAATGCCAAAGAAAAGCATCTAACGTAGCAAAAGAGATTTACTTAGACCACAAACACAAGACAATTAAGAAATAACAATAAAATTTAACAATGTGAAATGTTCTTTTATTAAGGGTTCATTTGACAGTAAAAAATATAAGTGTTTGAAGTTTAAATTCAGTTGGAATTACTGTTGCAAAGGTTCCCAAGCACAGAACGTATGTATTTATATTAACACATTTTTATATAGTACTTGTAAGCATTCATATGAAAAAGTTAAGACTGTTATTTTAAGATTAAAATAAATGCAAACTTCAAAGTTTTTTCAGTGACAGATTTCAGTTTGGCTTATAAGTATATACTTTTACATGGGAAAGTTTTAATATTCACAGTTATACATTACATGTGGGATTTAATATCCCTGTAACAACCAAAGTTTGTGCCAGAATGAATTTGTCAGGAGCTACAAGCACAACCAAGGATCAGATTTTGGATTTTAACTTCTCCAGCCAGAGCTACAAAATTGGCTGTGCTTGACAATATGTGTGTGTGTATGTTCAACTTTTTTCTTTTTTACTTTTGAGATGCCAAGTATATTTTTTTCTCCATTATATCCAGTAATGATAAAAAGCTTCTATTTGACCTGACTCACCATTGTAACACTTGCACCCAGGGAAAATGATAACAGGCTCATCCAGTACAACATGCACCATTAGGGCCATCAGTTTCTTTTTTTTAAGCAAGTCAGCTGAGGGACAGTAAGGCTAATTGTCTACCGGAAGGAAAACACAGCATTTCTGTTATTAACACAGACTTACAGACAGATTACAAACATAAGAGGTAGAACGTTGTAGTTCAGGTGGGTAGCTGCGTCAGCATGCGTAGGCTGCAAAGGAACAAGTAATAGGTTTATTCCATGCTGAAAAAAAGAAGAAAGAGAACACAACGTTTCGGCCGTGGAGCCTTCTTCAGGTGTGAGAGAGACAGGGCAGTAGCCTGAAGAAGGCTCCACGGCCGAAACGTTGTGTTCTCTTTCTTCTTTTTTTCAGCATGGAATAAACCTATTACTTGTTCCTAAGAGGTAGAACACTGGATTCCACTCAATATGATCTCTGTGCATCAAGTCAGCTAGTGACATGTTATAGATTTGTGTAGACTACCTTTTGCCTGTATGGGTTATCCTGCATTCCTCTAGACATTCTGGATTCCAGTACAGGACTTCTTCTAATTGGCTGCTTGTATTTAAAAGTTAATTTTATCTTAACTCTTAATGCGCCATCATATTTGCTATCGAATTCAATGACTTGAGATTGAAATAATAATGAGATTAGAAAATCTAATGTTCTATAAACACATGGACATGATTTTCATAAAGCAAGTAAAGAAGGAAATTAAAAGAAAATACATATGAATACATTAATTCATCCAATTATTTATCTGTAGTATTATCTTGTTTGTCTGTTAGTTGTTAGTTGTTCTGTTGAATTTATAGAATAAATAGATGTTTATACAGTAGCACTTTGGTTTTTAATGTCATATATATGACCAGATTGGAAGCTACATCTCACAATTTAATTGGTAAATTAATAATTCACAATTCCTTAAAAGAAACCAAAACTTCCAAGATTCAAAATGTATAAGTTGACACTGATAGTTTTGACAATTTATTTCTTATATTTTGTAAATTTAGACGTTTGCTTTTACTTTTCCAGAAAAAAATCTGTTGTGCAAGAAAAATGTTAAATGAATAGGGCTAGAGCTTTAGATCTTTCCCAATGGTTTGGTCTTCTAATAATACTGAGGAAATTCATACAATTTCAATTTTGGATTAAAATAACAGACTGCACAGGCCAAAAATAAGCCAGAAGTATTTCCTTACTATTGACTAAAGAGTGGATTCAGAAAAAGAAAAACCAATAATTGGAATATTGTATTTGGGTACCCATTAAATTGCTCCAAAACAAAATCCACAAACATTTCTTTTTTTCTGCAGGCCTTTGTTGAAATCAATTCAAAAACTAGATCGAAGCTTTCCTTGTGGACAAATGCATTGGTAGTTTTAAAGAAAAGTTGAAAATCCTGTTTTTACTAATGTTTTTTCTCCATCAAAATCCCCCTTCCCCCTCTTCACCCAGCCCTACAGTTACAGTATGTGACATTATGTGTTCTAGCTGTTTTCTTGTCTGTTGATTCATTTTATGTTGTTTTTTGTGGTGTTATATTGCAGTGTCCATATGTACAATATATGCCCTTAATTGCCATATTGTGTTGTATTTTATACTTCGAATAAAAAATCTACTATTAAATGGGTCACAAAATGAGAAAAAATAAGTGGGAACAGGGCTACGTTTACTTGAGTTATACTGTACATGCATAATGGCAGGCATTTTGTAGGATTTTGCTTTTTCCTTCTCCTTTTACGATCTTTCAGACTCCATATGGCAGCAGATAACAATCTTCAAGAAATTAAGTAATAAATTCCTTAGTTACTGAGTTATCAAATATACACATTTCTTGACTAGGTGCCTGTCAAGTATCGCATAGTCAGAGGAGACACATTTGGTCTGAGGAAGTGCTGAGCTAGTTGGGACTGGACCTTCAACAAAGGGACCGAAAGGAACCAAAGGAGAGAGGAATGAAAGACAAAACACCATGATACCTGCAGTCTGCACACAGCGTCCTTATTAGTATCCTTATTAGTATACAGATGGAAAAAAGAAACACAACGTTTTCTGGAATGAGAATACTATAGTTATAGCTTATGAACTTTCACAAAAAGTTGTCAATTTGTTTTCAGCCCTATGACCAGCAATACAGCTTGTGCAGTGAGGCATTGCAACTTGCCATTCACACAAAAAAAGCTTGTTAGGTGCACTTTTACCCAATGAGGTCCAGGTGGAACAATGCCCAATCAGGTCACCTTTAAAAAGGCCTTATTCAAAGTTTAGGCCCCTGCAAGAAAAAAGGCCACACACAGTCAGTTTTCTGTGCATTCCATAATGCCTTGAATGTCACCAGAAGCAAGGGAGAGGGCCACTGGCATTCTGCAGGCAAGCATGTCATGTGCCAGCGTTGCCAGACACTATGGAGTAAGCCGCTCCACTGTGTCCCGACTGCAGAAAAGGATACAGCAGATCGGCAGGACAGATGACCATCCAAGATCAGGTCGCCCTCGAGTGACCACACCAGAGTATGACCGACACATCAGACTGGTCCATCTGAGAGATCGTTACAGATCGTTACAGATCTGCCACCCACACTGCTGCTGAAACTACTGGCAGACACAATGTCCACATAAGTGAGGCTCCAAGCTTAGAGCAAGACGAACTGTCTAGGAGGCTCACACCTCCTAGACATCACACCTGACTGGCTTGGGCCAGACAGAGGCTGCGATGGACTCATCAGCTGTGGCATCAGGTCCTCTTCACAGGTGAGTCACTCTTCTGCCTGTTCCACGCAGACAGGAGGGCCAGAGTGTGGAGGAGGAGGTGTTGCGTTTAATTTTTCCATCAGTATATTTTGTCCATATACTGTACACGAGGAAGGGACAAATTTAGTCCTTTAGTCCCACAGGTTGTAAAGGTATTTACCACTACATATGACCTTAAAAGCAGAGGATTTTGCTTAATAATTAGTTTTATTAAATTAGATCATTATCTATTAAATAAGAACAGGCACACCTCAGGACCTCAAAGATTATGGCTGTGTATCACTGGCATATAGCGTAAATATATTCTGGGTCTGAATTCTGGTGTTTCATCTAGTGACACTGCAGAAGGGTTTTGCTCCACTAAAGATTTAATTCCACTTTTAATATTTTTATATTTCTTTCTGAGATTCAGCTTCAGAAAGAAATCTTACAGTCTTTACCACATTCCCAACTTCACATATTCAATACTGTGCATATTAAATTCACCACAGTAAGAAAAAGGCAAAATAGTAATAAAATGCAGAAACTACAGCTGACTATACCTACCGGTCCCAGGACGTTTGGCCTATTAGATCCTGTGGAGCCACTAGAGCACCAACAGACCAACACAAGACAAGCATATTCTGTAACTGCACTTTTATTCCCTTATCTACTGTACTGTAGTCGCAATTACTGAACAGGTAGCATCACTATCAACATCACTAAATCGTAAGTAAAAAAAAGGGCATCCGCAAGGGACATACTCAGACCAGCAAAACTACTTAACAACACAGCTGCAAGTAACCTAGGAAAAAAAAGTCTCAAGGAGCAATCTTTGCACGCCACAGAGTCATGTCTCTCACTCCTTCTCTTGCAACACCATTAACACAGAAAGAAAAAAAATCCCAAAACTTCAATTTTCAGTTTTGTTGAAGAGGGCCTACACCAGGAGTATCTTTCATGCTGCAGATCTTTGTATTCCCAGTGTAGTCATTCAATTGATTCCCGCCATCCTGGCATGCTTCCTTCTGCCATATTGAAGACAAAAAACCTCAGCTGAGGCCTTTGGGTTTCTCACTTGCATCTTCTTTGTCTTGATAATCCAGAACCAATATGTTCTGCTATACCTCCCCTGTCTTTTTGTATGCAACAAGAAACAGGGCAATGGAGTAGAGAGCATGAATACTGTAATAACCAGTAGCCATATCACCCTGCACCTGACAAGTGAAACCCACTGAAGGTGTGAGCCTGGTCAGTACCTGGATGGGAGACCTCCTGGGGAAAAAATAAAGCTGCTGCTGGCAGAGGTGTTAGTGGGACCAGCAGGGGGCGCTCACCCTGCAGCCTGTGTGGGTCCTAATGCCCCAGTATAGTGATGGGGACATCTGAAGGCGCCGTCCTTCAGATGAGATGTAAAAGCGAGGTCCTGACTCACTGTGGTTATTAAAAATCCTAGGGCGTTTCTTGAAAAGAGTAGGGGTGTAACCCCAACATCCTGGCCAAATTTCCCATTGGCTCTTACCAATCATGGCCTCCTAATAATCCCCATCTATGAATTGGCTTCATTACTCTGCTCTCCTCCCCACTAATAGTTGGTGTGTGGTTGGTGTGATGCTGCACATTGGTAGTGGTGGAGGGGAGTAGATACTGTATAAGTGTGAGCAATTATTAAATTAATTATTACTACCTCAACTGGCTCTACTGGGTTTTTTATTCTCCTACTGGCCAAGACTGATGGGAATGTTATGGTGATCATGGGGGGAAAGTAGATTTTAGTTGATATTCCAGCAATCACTTTGTATAAAAAAATTGCCTTTGATGTTTAATAGAAATACAGTACATACTTACCAGAAGTTCTAAAATGCAATAGATTAAATTTCATTTTTCCATATTACTGGATTACTGTATTTCTCTAAATTCTGTACCTGTAGTTTTATAGCTCTATGTAATTATACAATGTTTTAAAACATGTATATCCTCATTAAAATACTTCTTTCTTAGCGTTTTGGCAGTGTACTTTACCACGTTTGTTAAGACACATGCTAAAGAACCTCAGAAATTACACATGAGAGTAGGCGAATATAACTTGTTTGATAGTTGGTAGTTTGTTCATCCGAGGATCTTGTCCAGCTGTTTATTGAAAAAACTCAGGATAACAGTTTCAACAAAATTTCTGTCTTACGCATGTGAAAGTATTTTAAAGTCAGAAAGCAATAAGGTTCTATAATTAGATTATGAAATTGGCCCATTTTAGTGGTGTTTCTGATAACAGTGTTTTTTGTATATACAAGCTTGTCACGAAGTCTGTGAAACTCTACAGAGTTCCCAGAATTCTTCAAATTGCAGAATTCAGATTGCTTATCTTTATCTTTTGCCTTAACAATAGTGATTATTTCACTGGTTAAGAATTTTTTTTTTTAATTAATACTCAATTTACTCCAGAGAACATATAGTATATGATTTGTAAAGTTCAAGTCTGTGTTTTTTTCTTGTTTATTACTGAGATCATACAATTTCCATTATAAAGAAAATACATTTTCCAATCTAAAAGACCCAAACAGGTTAAGATTATATTTCAAAATCATGTAATTCCACATACCTTCATATTTTAACTGCTTGGACAGTGGATGCATGGATTGACTGTCACAATAGTCTCTAGGGACTTGTGGAAGAGGTGATCGGACCCTATGCGGTGCCGAGAAAAATAGATGTCCAGAAATCCAAAGGGTGAAAGACGGAATGCAAGGTCGGGTAGGCAGGCTAGGTCGGGTTCCAGTAGTCAGGTCGGTGCGGTATCCAAATCCGCTAAAGAGAGAAACGAAGGCGAAGCCGGGGACGGAGCAGGGTCGGGTATCCAGTAGTCAGGTCAGAAAGATATCCAAATCCGAAAGCTGCGAGACAGAGACGAAGACGTTGCCGAAGGTTAAACAGGGTCGGTATCCAGAGATCAGTTCAAAAAGTATGCGCACAAGAGGAAGGCTAAGTCGATCTCAACAGTGAGCGAGGACTGAGAGGAGTGAGCAGGTTTAAATGGGGAAAAGGGCGAGCGCAGTGCAAATTGCTAACTAGGGTGCAGGTGTTGACGCCGAGAGGTGCACACAGGAGTGCGGCTCGTGACAGTACCCCCCATCACGGGCAGCTCTGGACGCCATAAACTGAAGGAAGATCCTGATGAGGGACTTATCCAGGATGTCCTGTTCTGGAATCCAAGATCTGTCTTCAGGGCCGTATCCTTCCCAGTCAACTAGGTACTGGCTCTGCCCCCTGTGGCAACGAGAGTCCAGAATCTTATTCATGCTAAAGGCGGCAGTGCCATCGATAAGACAGGGTGGAGGAGGCTGAGGTTGAGGTCTAGAGAGGGGAGAACAGTGGTAAGGTTTATGAAGGGAGATGTGGAAGGTTGGGTGAATTCGAAGGGTGGGAGGGAGAGCAAGACAAAAAGTAACCAGGGTGATCCTGGAAACGACCCGGAAAGGGCCAATAAAACGGGGTCCCAACTTGACAGAGGGTTGACGTAAAGACGTGTTCTTGGTAGATAGCCAGACGAACTGCCCCTTCGGAGCCTGGGAAAGGGTCTTCTGTGCTTGTTGGCTGCCCTCTAATAGTGATGTGAGGTCTTTAAAAGCGAGGACCAGGCCGTTTTCCAGAGTTTCCTGGATGTAGGTTTCTAAGGCCTTAGATTCTTGTACAGAGAGAGGGTAGATGCATCCCCTGGGAGGTAAGGTTCCTGGAATTAACTCTATAGGGCAGTCGTAAGGGCGATGCGGGGGGAGAGACAGTGCTTCCTGTTTACAAAATGCCAGATCGGCGTAAGCGGGAGGTATACTGGATGGGATATCTTGAGAGATGAGGGCGATAGAGAGTTTCTGGGGAAGTTGACAACAATGGGTAATGCAGGGCTCCAGGCAGTGTTATCATGGCAAGACCAGGAAATACGGGGATTGTGTGTTTGCAACCAGGGAAAACCAAGGATGAGTGGAAGAGACGGGGACTGGATGAGGAGGAGCTGGATCTGTTCTTGGTGAGTAATACCAATACACAGCGAGAGGGGGATCGTCTGCCATTCCACCAATCCCGGAGAGGGAGGAGCCGTCGATGGACTTGATGCGGATGGGAGGGGAGACAGGCAGCGGGGGAATCCTTAGAGAGGTGGCGAGACCGGAGTCTAGAAAGTTGCCCGCGGCACCTGAATCAACAAAAGCCAAGAGAGATTCCTGAGAACCGCCCCAGGAAAGAGTAGCAGGGAGGGAGAGCCCGGACACAGAAGGATTGAGAGTACAGAAAACTGAATTTAGCAGGGGGGTGGGCAGTGCGAGGGGGTCTGACCAGACAGGAGGCTCTGAGGTGATCGGGAGCCCCACAATAAAGACAGCATCCCTCGGAGAGTCGGCAGCTCCGTTTTCCTAGAGTAAGGCCAGAGGGGAAGGGGGAGGAAGGAGTAGCCGGAGTAGGAACGGGAGGGGCTCAGCTAGAGGCAGGGCAGAGCGGGAGGCATTCAGCCCTATGTTGCTGCAGGTGGACATCTATCTCTACGATCAGTGAAATGAAGCTCTCCAGCGTGGGCATGTGGAAGGGGAGGGGAGCCAGGTGATCCTTTAGCTCTTCGGACAGACCCCTGCAGAATTGATGAACGAGGGCCTCCTGGTTCCAACCAAGCTGGGAGGCCAGAACCTGAAAGTCATTGACATATTCCTGGAGAGGCCTTGCTCCTTGCAATAGGACTGAAAGGCGGGAGGCGGCAAAGTAGGAGGATTGGGACTGTCCGAAGGTGGCGGTCAACAATGCTTGAAATTGGGTGAGATCCAAGGCTTCCAGAGCATTCCTGGCGAGGAGACCCACAGCCCATTCCAGGGCCCGGCCAGAGAGGTAGGCTACCATGAAAGCGATTTTTTCTTGATCCGTGGGAAAGCAGTCAGGAGGGAGATTATAGGCAATCCAGCACTGCGTCAGGTAAGCCTGGCACATATTTGGATTGACATCGAAATGGTACAGGGTAGGAGGAGGCAGAGGACTGTAGGAGGCAGCAGAAACAAGGGGCAGCATGAGGTTCTGGGGTGGGTGGGAAACGAGAGACTGGGGAGCAGATCCGGAGACAAAGTTAACCAATTTGTGAACGGTGGAGCTGAGCTGATCCAGTGCCTGAGAGTGCTGAGCCAGCAGTGCCGAAGAAGAATTAGAGCCTGCGGGGTCCATCTTAGGGCTTACTGTTCTGTCACAGTAGTCTCTAGGGACTTGTGGAAGAAGTGATCAAACCCTATGCAATACCGAGAGAAATAGATGTCCAGAAATCAGAAGGGCAAAAGATGGAATGCAAGGTCGGGTAGGCAGGCTTGGTAGGGTTTCTTTAGTCAGGTCAGTATGGTATCCAAATCCAAAATCCTCTAGAGAGAGAAACGAAGGCCAAGCCGGGGACGGAGCAGGTCGGGTATCCGAAAGTCAGGTTGGTAAGGTAACCAGATCCAAAAAGCCACAAGACAAAACGAAGAAGAAGCTGGGGACGGAGCAGGGTCAGGTCAGAAAAGTATCCAAATCCAAAAGCCGCGAGACAGAGACAAAGACGTTGCCGAAGGTAAAACAGGGTCGGTATCCAGAGATCAGTTCAAAAACTACGTGCACAAGAGGAAGGCTAAGTTGATCTCAACAGTGAGCGAGGACTGCGAGGAGTGAGCGGGTTTAAATGGGGAAAAGGGCGAGCACAGTGCAAATTGCTAACTAGGGTGCAGGTGTTGATGCCGAGAGGTGCACACGGGAGTGCGGCTCGTGACAGTACCCCCCCTCACGGGCGGCTCCAGACGCCATAGACTGAAGGAAGATCCTGATGAGGGACTTATCCAGGATGCCCCATTCTGGAATCCAAGATCTGTCTTCAGGGCTGTATCCTTCCCAGTCAACTAGGTACTGGCGCTGCCTCTTGTGCCAACGAGAGTCCAGAATCTTATTCACGGTAAAGGCGGCAATGCAAATTGCTAATTAAGGCGCAGGTGTTGACGCTGAGAGGTGCAGGCGGGAGTGCGGTTCATGACAATGACACCACCACTGATGTACCAGCTCTTGATGTTGAGAGGCTGTTGGTATAACAGCCAGTCTACTGCTCTCTGCAGTATTACAATTCATTTTGAAACACTGAAGGGAAGCCTACAGCGGGTGGTCTATTTTTTTTATCCCCAGAAATGTATTCATTTATTAAGTAAACTTAAAATAAATTCCCAACAGGATCTACCACTGCACACTTTGGGCATCTACTGTATAACCTCAATGTTTGTGGTACACTGCAGTGCAAATATTTTGTAGTTTTACTGCATTTAATGAAGAAGAACACTAGTCTTAATACAGGTCTCTGTATCAATTATATCAATTCAAATACAGATGTTCTTTTATTACTGTTGTATATTTTTATGCATTAACCATTTTTCAAGCCATTTACATACAATGTTGTCAGTTCATCTGTTCTTCATTTACACAATCAACTGTTTATGTGAACTTTATCCGATCCCTTCTGCAAATGTAATTGTATTGTTACAAATATGGGGTTATGAAAAATGGTGAGTATCAGAAATCTGGCAGGCAGATTAACCAATAAGTAAATTAAATTATCATAGCCCCCAACTTGTAAAAACATTGCTAAGAATATGCTCAAGCGTTTGGTATACAAGAATCTGGATTTGTTGTTCTCTGGCGCAGCTTTGGTGAAAAAAGAAATAAATCAGACACACGAGGTTAAACAATTATTTATTAATAAGGACAATACACACCAAACAACACACAACATAAACATACAACATACTGTATAAGTTACGGTATATTTACAAACTTGCAAACAAGGCATCTCGAAGTCTTATATTCTCAGAAACCTAAAAACCCCACACCGCTACCAAGTATTCAAATCCTACTTTATACCTACAAAGAGAAGCGATAATGCTGCCTTCTAAACTAAATAGAATACAACCTATAGTTAAATCTTTCTCTCTATAAATCAGGATGCTACAAAGTGAATGGGAAACCTACTGTATCTTTTTATTCCAAAAATGCATCCACTTAGCAGGAGATTCTATTTTAGGGATTCTCTATGCAGAAAATGCAGAAAATGAGAGTTTCTTAAAACCAACAGAATGGCAAGCTCTCTTAAGCAGGTTGGATACTTAAATCTGGACTTAAAGGCTGATCAGAACAAGGAGCATCCAGCTTCTGTCTTTCTCTCTTCTCCTCTCTTGCCTTTCCCCTTCTGTCTTCCTCTCTTCTCCTCTTTTCCCTGCACTTTTCCGGCTTTTATCCTGTTTTCCAGGACTGTTGATGACACTCTTAACAATTTACCAAGAACTTAATTAAAGTAAGCAAAGGTAAACTCTATTATTGCTTTGATCTCTGAATCTCAGACCCCTGAATTTCAGCAAACAACTTGCTTTGAATCTCCTGAGAATTGGACACTGGCCAGGTGCTGACCACTACACCTTACATCATGACACCTCAATTACCATAACAGTATCATGAACTAATATCTGCTTGTGTCAATCACTGCTGTTACTTGCTAAAAGTACTCCACGAAGTTATTTACATATGGTCAGCCTTTACTAAACCCATGAAGATATTTGCTAACGCAATTATTACCATTTAAAAATTGTTAAAAAGACATAGTTCTTATTATATACAAAACATACTCTCTATGTTTTGTGAATGGGTGTAACATCTGTGAATACCTAATTGGTTGGCACAATCCCTTATTTGAGTGACCACTGAAAGACTGCAGCTAGTGGCTTATGGATAACATCTCTCCTTTCTTTGGGAATGAATGGGGAAATATTACCTGGCTCTGCTGATTTATTTATTGTAATTGTTTTCAATCCCTGTAACATGTCAGCCTCTATTGTACTGAAATTGCTTATACTGTGCACATTTTTAATTTTATCCTGAAGCATGTTATAATTATCTCACAAAATATTTGTTATTTCTATTTACAGTTTATTTATTTCCTGTTAAAGCTTTAACCTTATAATTTAGTGTTAATTTTGTTATTATAATACTCAATGACCTTTCTTAGCTTTGACCTCCGGTAACCAGCCCCCACTTGTCATGTGCATGAATGCCAAGGTAACCCTTTCAATGGCCACTCAACTCTGGTAACTCATGATTTCCTAGCTACACAAATTTAAGAGACTTTGGATGTAGTTAAGAGAACCAGCTCACTTCAGTGTCAGACACTTTGCCTTCAATGACTTACCAATGACTAACTAATGGAAGTTGTGTTATAAATTAAAACAATGTCCTTAAAATCTACAACCATGAACCACAACCTAGGTCATAAACCATAGTACCAAATACAGAAGCCTAAACAGTAAATAACCCTTAAGTGAAAACACACCAGCAACCACCACCATAAACCATAATTATAACTATCATCCATAACCACACAATCTTATCACTAAATCTATATGCCATCAGTCTGTACCATATAAATAACCAACTTATGTTTCTTCTTTAGGACAACTACAAATTTACTCTTTAAAACATAACACGAGTGTACTTTAGGAGTGTTGGTTCTCTATCCTAGATAAACTTTCAGCAACCCACTGAGGCCAGGGCTGTCTTTCCCAGGCCACTGAAAGGAGTACACCGAGCAACCAACTCTATGCAACCTGAGGGCCTCTACACATGAAGTGGAATTAGGCTTAGCAGTCTTCTCTTTTACAATCTGCTGCCTTTGGGATTTGTAATCAATAACTGTCTTCCATTTTGGGGAAGTGAAATCTAGCCCTATTTGTTTCACTTGATCTTTACCTAACCAGTAATAACCATAACCATTTATTGAAATCGGAACCTGATTAACAACTAATATTAGCAGTGTGATCCTTACTCCCCTGATTCTGTGTATCAGGGATGTTAAACATAACCCTTACCTGTGCCAAGTCTGCTACTACTTTACCTGAATCCTCTCAATTAATGATGGGAAAATTTCTACACAAAAATGGCTTCCACCTATGATCTACATCTCCATATTAACCAAAGCCAAGAAGAATTCCTAGTTTTTGGAGCTAACGCAATGGGGAGACCTAACGTTTATACCTCCTCTCCCAGTCTTCCCTTTCCACACTGGAGCCAAGCTACTCATTGGAGAATGCTCTGCAGGTGGAGGTTAGGCATATCCCTTGGGAGAGCCAACCCTGCTTCTCCCTTCAGCCACCGAGCCTAACCAGCCATGTCTAACTTTAACAGTCTAACCCTCCACAACTGACAGACAGCTGTTAACCTTCTAATCACAGATTTTCTCTCTCTCCAGAGATGGATGTTAAACTGGTCACTCTCACTACTGATGTTTTTGTAGGTGTTTCTCTCTGTGAGTGTGTCTGTGTATCTGTCTCAAACCCTTTTCAAAGAGACCTCTTAAAATGTGTCACCTGCAGCAGGGTGCTATGTTGTTCGCAAGTGCAAGTGTGTGCGCTTAACTCCCCCACTGTTGCCCTGTTACACTTCCATAGCAGTATTTCTTTTGGATAATCTGTTTGAATGTTCTTTTCTTTAGTCTCCTTTAGATAAATTAAAGAGTGCTATCATTCTTCAGATGTTTTCTTATTTGAACTGTTAAACCATTTAAGTCACTGATTGGCAGATTTCCATTTTGTAAATTTTAGGAGGTATTTGCTTTGTGCCTGAAAAGGTATCCTTTCCAAATGTGACCACCCACACTGTACTGCATCTGTACGTGTTTCATCTACTTCTATTTCTCTTAATCTCTCCACCATCACTTTGATTTGGAATTTCCTAAAATTGTAAACCATTAATCTTGACTGTACAAACCAGGGTTAAAATTTTAGTTAAATGAACTTTATGAACATTTTGATTACAGCTTCGTAACTCCTCTGTAATTCTCTCACTTTTGTCTAGCTAACACTGTCCAGGTCATTAATAAAGACAAGATCAAGACAAATATTTACTCTTGTCAGATTCTGAACAAACGGGGTTACATAACAGGCATTAGTCATTTCTACCATTTCAGTTCCTGACCTCCCAGTTATGCCTTCTCAAGCTAAATAATAAAAATACAAAGTCCATGAGATCTTGCTATATGCATTCCATAGTTGTGTGAATGTGTTTGGTTTTCTGTAGTTCCTATTACTATGCCTTTTGACTTCATTTTCACTTCTCTGACCCATGTAGACCCTTTCTTTTTGTCTGCATTTTCAAGTCTTCAGATGTTTCTTGATATATACAACTCTTCTACTCCATCTGTTTCACCTATCTTTACAGAAAACACTACACCCACTTATATTATACAGTATTAATCAGTATAGGATCTTTGCTGGCTGCCCTATCTTTCTTACACCCGAAGAAGGCTCCACAGCTGAAACATTGTGTTTCCTTTCTTCTCTTTTCAGCATGGAGTAGAGCTATTACTTGTTCCTTTACAGTATGAATCACTGTCACTCTTTCTTTGTCACATTTCAACAATATCATAGTTATCTATTGTTGTTCTTACCACTTTTTGTAAGAAAAGTTCAGCAAGTTAGATGCAAAATTTAATTGGGATTTTAATTGAATTGTTTCACTTTTTATCCATTTAATGTTGCCTTTCTGTTTCAAATTCTGCTTCATTTTATCAAAGGTTAAATGGTTTAGAACTTTTATGTACATACTCGATTCCAGTTCCCTCTTCATTTAATGTGATAATGTGTAAATATAGTCTGGCCTTACTGTATAGGTAGAGTACATCTATATCACATGGACAATGTCTGCCATGTATCTATCCTTTTTGTTTTCATTTATCTTATTTTGTATTACATTAGTAATTAGTAAAAGTTATTTGTATTTTTATAGCAGTTTTCATCACAAAAAGCAAGTGTTTTACACATAGAAAGTTACACAGATCATATACCACAGAAATGCTTCACCAATTGAAATAAGGGTTCAATAGAATTTAGGGTCTCTTTTGCTTGGTCAGGTCCCTTGCAAGCCCAGGCTTTTCTGAATCCATGTTTAACCCTGCTTTCAGTGCCATGCAATGTTAAATGACCAAAAAGTCAAGATCCTGGCATGACAACTCATCTGAAGAAAAAACTGTCCCTGGTCTCATATGGTAGCTTAATGGTGGTTTGGAAATTGTGATCGGAGAGAAGAGTAAACTCACCAACACCACTTGAGGCTGTATCTTGGTTTATTTGGGGATTTCCACAATGCTGATAATTTTTTATTCAAATGACATATGATTACTCTTTTTTCATATCTATGCTTAACATTTTACAAAGCCAGAGGTGAAAAAGACTTTCAACAGCAACAACAGCAAAATCAGCTTATGTAAGTAAATAAGTTTAACTTGTGAGAAACAAATTGCAAATATTCAATTGAAGCTACTTCTTAGATCAAGTAAGGGTTCAATTATTGAATTAAGGCAGAATGGAATGAAAACCAGCAGGTGTGTGGGTCACAAGGACCAGGATTGGGAACCACGGTTCTAGGTGAAAGCTCTAGCAATTCTGCTCAGTACATTAGCTGCATGGGAGTTTGTCTTGCACTTGGCCTTATAGACTGAAGAGGAGGAAAGTACCAGAGAGGCTCGCACAAGCAACAACATCTGGAATAGCAGTCAGCGGTGAGGAAAAGAAATGTAATAGAATCATAACTCATTTTTATGGCTGAAAGTAACATTAAGTAAAAAAAAGTTAGATGACCGATATTGGAGAAGGAAGAAAGTCCGGAATAATTCAAATATTCTGATGTCTAGAAAGCAATTTGAGAGCCTTCTCGATGAAAAGAGAAACTGCACATTGAAATAGAAATGAGAGCTTCTGTAGTACTAAACAAATGAGAACGACTTACCATTCATTAGTATTTTTTAAATTCAATTAGCAACGTGTAAATCCATGCAAGTCCTTCTGACTGCAATCATTAAATTAAGGGAATATCAGACTGTTGAGAACATTCAATTATGGAATGAATGCAATTTAATTTGAGGTAATTTCAATAACGTATTTGTAAACAGAGTGACACAGAAGGCAAATTTAACTTGCTCTGCTTCTAATGACTTTAACAAGCCCATAAAGCTTTTATATGTCCCTGTTCAAGAGGCAGCCTAGACCACTAGAGCAGTGTGGGAATGTGGAAAATTCTGTTTCCATCAATGTCTAGTCAGGCGGTAAACGCGGTGGATGACATTTTACTGCATGGAGGAAGTTATTTAGCCTCAGGGGTGTTTTTAGAGGGTTCTGAAATGTTCAGAATGCACACAGTTTGTGGAAAGGGTTGCTACTAGCCAGCTTTGAATTTTATTTTCACAGCAGTTATTCTGACTTTAATATTTTTCTTCTGCTTATAAAATGCATGCTCAGGTGAATATAAATCTAGAGATTGACTTGGCCAGTCTAAGATTCCCATTTTTTTATCCTTATGAAATGTTTAATTTAATTGGCTTTATGCTTTTGTATATTCTCACGGATCATGGTGAAACTCCACCCAATATTTCTGGAGGTGTTGATGTCTACAGTACATAAACAGATAAAATGTTTCTTTAAACTTAAGAATTCATTTGGTTGCTGCCATTATTAGTTACACTATCAACAAAGATAATTGATACAATTCCAGAGCCAGCCATGTATTCCCAAGCTATGACATTAATTTCACTAGGCTTCACAAATGAGCATCCTTTATAGCATCCATTGTTTGTCCACACACTTACAGTACCTTTCCACTATGTTTATCTTGGTCTTAACTATCCATTAATCATTCTAATATCTATCTGTGCTCATGTGCAGCATTTCACATTTCAAATCTGCCTATTCTGTTCTTTATGCCGATGAGAGGTTTACAGCTTGAAGAGCAGGTTTTGTAATTACTTTTGTCTCAAACTTTGCAAACTGAAGATTTTGATACTTTCACCCCTGACCTCAAGAAGTTGTTAGTAACAGTTGTTTTAGACAGCTCTGATAATTGTACTGTCATCAGCTGCAGATGGTTTTCTTGGAAACCCATTCTTGGCTGATTGTAAATTGTACCTGCAGTTTTTTTTCTTCTCTATATTCAAATTGATTGATTTTTGGAATGTCCAAATTCTATGCCATGGTTCTGTTTTTTTTTTTTAGTTTTTCATGTCTTTACCTTCATGATTGTCTACTTTTCTTTATCATCAATTTATTTGTTTTTCATTTTGAATTGTTCTGTTTTTATTTCATTTTACGGTGATTAATAGTGAATATATTACATTTTAGATTGCAGTGCCTCAATAATTTGGGTGGGGTTAAACCAGGAAACTATTTCACACTCAGTACGGAAATGAGCACACGAGCTCACAGTCAGAAACTCATTTAGGGAGGAGTTCAGGAAATCCTTCTTTACACAATGAGCTGTTGGAACCTAAAACAGGCTTTGAAGCTAAGTAACTGAAGGAGAAGCTCTGTGCACCTTTAAACAAATGGCTGAACATTTAGTTTAACTTAACTACTAAACTACTAAATTAAACTTTTAAGCATGAGATTTAGAAAGTTGAGCTTTCATCTATTATAATTATATAAGGTAGAAAATTTATTGTTACAACAATACTGGCTGGCCAGCTCGCTCCATTCTCTCACAACCCTTTGTGTGAAGAATTACTATCTGTTCTGTTTTAGTTGCAATTCCCCATAGTTTTCATTTTTTCTGGCTCAAGGTTCACTATTAATACTGAAGACATTAAGTTGACTGACTTTAGAAAGGCTTTTGGGATGCCTGAATCAAGTCCCCTAGTCCCCTACTTATTTTTGTTCAATTTTAAATTCTCTTTTAGCATAATGTCCAATATACTGTAGGACATCTAAGAATAGCCCTTTCATATTTGTAACAATACATTTCCTAACTTATATAATTAAAATAGATGGAACATCAGCTTTCTAAATCTTATGCTTAAACCTTTAATAACATTGTAGAATTTCACTCAGTCTAAACTGATATAATATTCAATTCAACTTGTTGCTGCATGACAGTATTTGAGTTTGAAACAATAGGATAATAGCCACGTTTCAAATAATTATTTCACTGTTACTGATTTACTGCCAAGTTACTTATTGTGAAAACATTGAATTGTAATCTCTTAAATGTTTATTAAATATGGAATTTTACCTTTGGTTTAAAGTAAGAAAAAGTTAATGGGAATCTCACACCACAGCACAGACTAAATCACAAATTCATCCCTACATGCCAGTTTCAAAATTCTGTACCACTATTGTTCTTTTTTGGCAGCTTTCGACGGGATGCATGTGGGAAGTTTCCGGAAGAAGCATTCCTTCAAAAGACCCCTTTTAAATTAGTTGTCACATGTACTTTTGTAAGCGCACCAGCCTCAGCCCAAAGAGACCACCAGTCCCATCACAGGAAAATACCAGTGACCTAGAACAGAAGATCTGAATAGCTTAAGGACCTAATGTCACCATTCTTTTTAATGTTAAAAGAAGGTGGGTGGAAATATTCATTTAATATGCGCCATCTTCTCTGCTGCTATTTTGTTCCAATGGTGCTCTATTCTGATTCAATGAAGTTTGTATTTTAATAGTGGAATACAATATTTTTTAGCATTGCTTTCTTCAAATCTAATGCTCAGCAAGAATGAGCATTAACTACAGAAATTCTTATCTATGTTAAATAATTGTATGAACTAGAGGGGAGCAGCTCAATAAAATGCTTAAGCGTTAGATAAAATTTGAGGCTTGTGAGTTGTTTGTATACTCTGGCACAGCTCCGGTGAAAGAGTATAGTGTAATGGTTATCACGTTCGCCTCACATGCAAAAGGTCCCTGGTTCATAACCAGGTGGAAACAAGCAAGCTTCGGGTGGAGTGATGGCACTGTGGTTAAGGATCTGTGTCTGTAGCTGCAAGGTTGTAGGTTCAAATCCTGTGGCTGGCAGAGGAATCCTTCTCCCTTGAGCCCCTGAACAAGGCCCTTAACCCAGCTGCTCCAGGTGTGTTGTATAAATGGCTGACCCAGTGCTCTGACCCCAAGCATCTCTCTCCCTGCCTGTATGTCTCATGGAGAGCAAGCTGTGTTATGTGAAAAGACAAATTCCTCATGTAAGAAGTTGCATATGGCTAATAAAGTGATCTTATCTAATTAACCAGGGTAAATTGCCAGAAAACACTCTTTGATCATCTGTGTTTACCTGTCTCCTGAAATGATACCATTTGTTTCACAGTTTGTGAATAAGGTGAATTATAGATTTTATGACCACCACTAGCTTAAACAATTTTGTTAATAAAAAACAAATTCTCTTTATAAACACAAGCAAAGACAGATGAAATACTGAATAATTCACTCCTGTACTTTTCTGTACACTCTAGTGTTTTCTAAATGAGTAAGGAAAGTTTAACTCCAAGTGCTTAACACTTTGTACTTAGATTGCTAAATGCATAACAGTGATCCCTATGATATGATTTTTGCCATTGTCTAATATAGTTTGTACTGACTTTGGTCCTGTCTTAAAAGACTAACAGTGTATTCATTTTATTTTTTTTGCTTAATAATAAAAAAAAAACATCTGTATGCGGGAAAGGTGGCCCAGTGGTTAGCCACTGCAGCACTGAGGCCCTGGGACTAGTTACAGACTTGGGGTGCTCTCTGTCACGAACACTAACCCCTCCTCTTAAGGGCACTCCAGCTCTTCCTTGTTCTGCCCCATTGTCTGCACCTGTTCCCTATTCCCGCTCCCCCTTAAAAGCCAGACGCGGACCTTACTCCTGGTTCCTCATTGATTTCCGCATCGTGAGAGCCCGGGGTCCTGCTGCGTCTGGCTCCGTTATGGTTTTAACTTTCTGTTCCTGATCCCCTGCTCCGCCGGTCCCGACCCGGCTCATGGTTTTAATCCCTGGATGGATCTCCTGGCTTTGGACTCTTCTCTCCCGTTTGGATTCCCCGTTTGGATTTTGGCTTTGTTTGTTCGCCCGGACTCACTTACCCAGGAATTTTAAAAAATGCAGACCAATTCAACACAACTACAATTATGTATATATCTCGTGTACAGTGTCACAAAATTTTCAGAGTTTTACAAGAGAACCACATCTGTGACCCAAAAATTCCTTTTAGCCTCTAAATCTAAACAAAAAAAGCTTTCAAACTTTAGAAATAGGTCAAAAGGTTCATTATTTGTTGTTCAAGTCATTTGCTTTTTCTCATTTCCCCCACTATCCAAAGATATTTTTTAAAGTTTTGAATAAAGATGTAATGCAGATCTTAACTGTATATATATTATGTAGTTGTCCCATAATTTATTTGTTTTGGTTGGAAAAAAATCAAGCTGAATATCAGAATTTAAAAATAAAAGGTCATATTTTACAGGCACATTTAACATTTAACATTGTGCTGCCATTCCCCCCCTCCCCCTGAATAATTAGCTGGAAAAGACCAGACTGGGCATTGGACAGTATGGGGCAGTGATGGTCCCTCATATACTTCTGGGCCAACCCAGGGGTATTTGTAATTACTGCTACACAGCTTGTTATTGCTACGTTCCCCAGGGGCCTTTTAAGTGTTACAAAAGTGCCATGCTCCACTTAGAGGGCCAAAGAAGATGACTGGCTAGGTGACGGAATGAAAAGAGAAAGCAGAAGGTTCTGAAGAACAGCAGATCAGGGAATATGTTCAGGCTATTATTTTTTGTTATCTGATTTCCCTCTGCACTGCAAATAAATGCTCTAATTCACCTATATTGCCATCCCGGAGAAGTCCAGGAGGCCAAGCAAAGTGATGAGAGTTAGGGAGGGACAGCTGAAGAAGTTAAGTGCTTCGTTTTCTGTTATCTGATTTTTTTTTACCTACAGTATATTGCCATCCCTATGTGTGTCTATCGCTTGAACTTGGTTACTGTAAAGAGGACAGCAGTCACCTTTCTTGGAGGTGTCGAACCTGATAGAAACTGAGCCCTAACGTATTATTAGGTTTATTATATAGTACACTTTAATATTATCATTTGAATCCACTTAGCTTCTCCCTAAATATACACAAATTCTAAAACAGATCTATACAAAAAGAATTACATACTGCAAAAGAAAGCAACACTACATGGACTAGAATAGATTTGTTATTTTTCTGAAATATAATATTTTCAGATAACCATAGTTTCTGAGGCTAAGAAATTGGATGAAGGTACTAACAAAGAAGCACAATCTTGATGAGGGTGCCAATGTAAGTTTTGGTGACTATTTTCATGTAGCTTTTTTGCTTCAAGAAGCAGATCTTTAAGAAGAGAGACTGTTTTTTAGCTCTGTTCACAGGACACTGAATCGTTCTTTATATGAATTCCAAAGCAGAAAAGTAAGCTGATTGTTTCATCCTCACATTTTTGTAGAACACAAAACATATTATTAATTAGAGTTTTCCTTGAATTTTCTCAAGATGGATTGGCAGACACTGCCACCTCAGACCTCTAAGATCTGATTCTGCACTTTTAGCTGTCTTGATAAAAAAGCTTTAGGTTGTATCAGTAAAATGTGAAACATTATCATCCTTTCATCACTTAGTTAACTTTTTCCATAATGTTTATATGACCACTTTTCATTTTCTCATTTTACTAATCTTTATTTTATATAGCACGTTTCATGATCTCAAAGAAGGGATTCCAGTCCTTTGCAGGGCACTCACAGCCACAGAAACTCTCACACCAGGGCCAATTTTCCAGGAAGGCAATCAACCTACCAGCTACCAGAATGTCTTTTGACTGCAGTTGCAAACTGGAGCACCTGATGGAAACCAATGTGAATAATAGGAGAACATACAAACTCCATGCAGACCTCCCCAGGTCCAGAATTGTAACAGCAGAACAGCAAGCACAGTTTGTTATGGCAGCTGAGAGAAGACCAGAATCCAATAAGCACAAACAACATATACAGTAGGTGTATACAGCTGTATACAGAGATAACAGCTCACTGATGCCTTAAGGAACCAAATCATTATAAAGGTTCAGGATAAGTTCATAACCATTTTAATCTTGCCTTGACTGCAATTGTTGTTCTCGGTTGCAGCTTGCTGACTGAAACCTATGAGGCTATCAAGGGCCAATGTACAGTTTTCCTGGGCTGATTTAGTGCAGCTGTTTTCTGTCATCCCTGAGGGCTTATATATAAAAAGACTGTGGCAGAAACAGCTCTACTGTAGGTCTGTTGTTGGAGACCATAAAATGGCGAAGTGGGAGCAAAAGTGATGAAATTCTAAAAGTAAAGCTTGCAGAGTAAAAGAAATAAAAAAAAATTCAAATTGTGTTTTGGTCAGTCAGCGAAGGGATTAACCCAAGGACTAGTAGACAGGACTTGCAGAATAAGAAACAAATACTACTGGGAGTTAAGATTTAGTTTTTCCTGTTTTATTTATTTACTAATCTAATCTTGGATTTTGGTAAAAGTTCAGTCATTGTCAAAAAATCTGCAAGACTTCTTCTTTTACTACAGGACAAGTGAAAGAATGCTCCTGTGGTGATATCTATCCACAAGGTGTCACATTATGCATGTAGTTTAAGTTAAGCGGCTGAGTTCTGATCATTGCCACATCTTAATAGCACATTTGAATACACCAGCACCCAGTGCATTACAACAATAAAAAAGCATGCACTAGTTTTTTTGCATTACATTTGGATAGATGTGTATGAATATGTGTCCCAGAATGGTAATCCCTAAATTCCGAAACTATTGTAGTGCTTTCGGGTTCACGTGGGTATGCGCCCTCGCCACTCCCGCCTCAGGTCAGCCCTCTACCGCTGGGGCTCGAACCCGGGCCTCTGGCGTCACTCAACAGGGAACCAGTTAAAGGAAGATCTCCCCTTTTCTCTTGCTTTTCACAGGGAATGGCAGTGACGTCACCGTGTTGGCAAGCTGGCTCACACAACCTGTAATGTCGGCTGTATGCGTTACACCATGTTGTCTTTGTGCCGAATATCTAATCATTATAAAGGGTGCTAGGACCGTTCCTCCCATCCCTTTATAATGATTAGTATACCCACAGACCAGACAAGTCAGTTAGTTTTGATTAAGTGTCACCCTGTCTACCCAACATCCAGAGCCCATGATATAAAAATCTCTCCAAGGGGCACTCATTACAGACCAGCACAAACACCTCATGGACCCCAGTCACCACAACAAATATTCCAAAAGAATGAGGTCCAGCAAGTAGTTCTGTCCTCCATATAGTTCCTTTGGTGGTACTTAGGCATCTTATTCAGTCCTGGGTGTTTTGAACAAAGTGTCCTTAGTTTTGGGTAGAGGAGGGAGAAAGTTGATGGTGCATCATCTTTCTGATGGTCCTTTGCACTTAGTCCTTGGTATTCTAGTTAAGTTCTCTTCTGGGTCCAACAGCAGCAATCACTCTCGACATCCTTTCTTCTCCAAAGTCCTGAGTGCTCTGGCTGGAGTTTTTTTTTAAGCCCTTTTAACTATGTCCTTTTTGGCTGGCTAATCCCACTCAGTAGGGGTTTGCCATTGTCTCAGTCAGGGGCAGGTGTGTCCAGTTGATTACAGGAGGAAGCTTGGTGAAATCATATGGGTCGTTAGAGAACTGTCAGTATGCAGATTTCCAGGTTTTTGTGGGGCCCCCTCACTCTTTGCTTCCTTTCCTGTCCCACTCTGCTCAAGGCCTGGTCCAAACCAGTTCAGCAAACATCGTGTTCCTCCATTTTTGTTAATTGCCCCCAGCCCCACTGTTTGTGTTTGAGGACTTTCATTATGGGGGAAAACAAACACTCAGAAAAATAACAAATGCATCAATGCTGACACAGTCACTGGCCCCTACAAACTCAGCCAAAAAACATGTCTTAAACCATTGACAACTCTATTTCAGGTGTATGTTTAATTAAAAAAAAAACAATGAAGATATATACAAAACTTAATTACTTAATTATAAAGATAGCTCTTATTTTACATTCTGCCAGTATTTGTCAAGTTATTAATTAATTCCTGCTAAGGATCTCCTAATTTTAAATTGCAGATGATCTTTTTGTGTCTTCTTTTCTTGAACCCCATTTATGTAAATACTTTTCCATCCTTGATCTGGCCTCCTTACTGTATGAACTAAAACACTTTTAAAGACGGTGACAGAATTACTGTGAGCAGGGGGAAACTCATGCCTGATTCTCGTTCAGGATCTAAATCATACTGGCAGATTAAACTTATCTGGCACACAAATGGACCCTGCAATGCCTCTGGAAAATGACCAGATTTGTGGGGACTTATACAAACAACCTCAATTTTCTTATTAATGTACTATTTTCTGAGCTGATAAACCATGTAAGTGTCAGTGTCCATTAAAGTTCCAGCTCTCAAAATACACTTAAATAATAAACAAAGGTAAGCTTTATTAATGCCCAATATATATATTTATTGCCTAAGGGCAGAAAATTGTTCCTGGAAGTTGTCAGCAATATTTACTTGTGTACATTAGGTCAAATATATGCACAGAGATGTTGCAATTATTGGCATAAAATGGGATTTGCTGTCTACTCAGGAAACAGCCGTCTGAATACTATTCCAGGTGACGGCTATACACTTGGTACAGACTATCCTCACCATATGTGCATCCATTAGATTTTTCATTTCCTCTTCTTAAGGCTTTTGGCTTCATCCCTTTTTTACTTGGCTCGTGCAATTCACAATAAACTAACATTCATGCCTGTAACATTCAAAATGTCCTTTACAGATTCAATAAAATTACCACTTTCCCAGATTAACACATCTGACTGATCCCTTTACGCATGATCTAATAAGAGCAAAGGGTGCCTTCTCAGAAAAGATTTTTCCTTGTGTTGTTTAAAAAAGCGATGATGGAATACGGCATTACATGGAGACAAGACATTAAAGAATGATTACAAAATGAGAACAGGATGTTCTGCTTATCAGACTTGCCGGTAAGTAGCTCTAGAAGCCAGGGGGCCTGTCGACAAGCCTGGAAACTAGAAACTCTGTTGAAGTAACAAAAATAAAAACCATGGATAGATACAATGAAACATCAAAGATCCAAAGTACTCAGACAGCTTTTCAGAGCAATAAGTGATTTATATTAACGTTAGGAGAAATGACTTTAAACGGCCAATGATCAATAAATACCAGTATCGTGAAGTGTATGCTGACTGTATGTGTCACGCCCTCTGCAGCCAGAGGGCGCTCCTTCTCTGTCCTGTCCCTAGTTTCCAGTCTGCTGTCCTTCCTGTCCCTCTCTTTCCCTTGGGCTATATATTTCTGGGTCTTGCACTCTGTCCTGGCTCAGCATTGACGTTTGGATGTCCTGAGACCCGCCTAGCACCAGGGCGCCCCACGTCCGCTCCCTGAGGGCATAGGTTTCTATACGGCATTCCTGAACTCTTTGCACTATGAGCCCGGGCCTTTTTCCCGTCTCGCCGCTACGCATATGGGTCTTTTTCCGCTCTCCTGCTCCCCACGGTTAGTCCCTTTGGACGTCCGTGACAGTATGGAGAAAAAGAAGGCTGTGTGATCAGCCTGCACCTGCTGTCCTGGAAGAGATGGAAACGAATGACAGATGTCTAGAGCAAGTGGATACTTCCCAGCTTAGACAGTTGGAGTGATCACTGTACGATCACTGAGTGAATGTGGAAAAAAGATCACTTTTAATTACAGTTGTATTTTGCATTGTTTCTTTTGCACTGTTTAATATGCTCTGGGGTGCTATTAAAATTCCTGCTATTCTCAGAACCTGCTACAGCAACAATGCTAAAACTATTTCTAGATATTCGGTTAATGTTAAATATAAATGTTTCTCTCTTAGTGCCTTTTAGTGCTAGAAATATCCGTTAATGGTACAAGGCTATATTTTTATTCGTCGGTCTACCTGCTAATTATTTAACCCAATTCACCCTTAAATCTCCTGGAGACTATGCTTCAGATTCATACTAATTCATACTAATAATGATCCTTTACTATTGTATTTTTCAGGCTCTAAAGCAAGATCTATAATATATTAAAATGTATGGCAAAGAAACAATTGTTCCACATTAGAATTTTGATGTGTAACCAGGGAACTAATTGATCATAGTGAAGCATTTTGTTAAATAAAAAGTATTGTGCTTTAGAAGAAAAGTTTAAAATATAATTTGCATGACACACTAACAGTGTTAGAGCCACCTTCGTGGTTCAAATGTCATTGCCCAGTAGTGTGTGCTTACTGTTTGTTTAGAAAGCCTGTAGAATGTGTCACAACCCTGTCTTCTGAGATTCTGCACCTCTAGGCTGATTGAGTATTATAAAAGCAACTGGGAGGAAAGGGTCTGTGTCTAGGCTCTAGCTCAGGGTGTGCAAGGTCGTTTACAGGACTGTGGGCGTTAGGGAGGATTAAGAAAATTCAGTTAAGGCTGTACTGTGGGACATCACAGGTTCTGGACAGGCAGTCTGTGTGGTAATTCGCCAGGTTCAACTGCACTGAAGTGTGCTTCAGAGGAACAGGGCTGGCTTGCTAGACAAAATTTTTGGCACTAGAGGAATAGGGCATTATTTGGCAAGATGGCAGCATATCTTCTTCCTGTGGTTAAGGGAGAGCAGACTAAAGTGCGCAGAGAAATTATTCCAAGTACTTTATATGTCTTATCATCACAATGCTGACAGGCTTGGAGAGAACAGAGATGGCAAAGAGATGTCAAAGAGGATCAGCCAGGAAAGTAAGTGATTAGTGAAGGTCTGGTGCTTGAGTGAAGTGAAGAGGGAGAATTGGGTGACACGGAGGTAATCAAATTGAATACTCCAGTGCCTGGTGAATAATAAGGAGTGAAAAGTTCTTGAGAAGATCTAGTGAGTGCAATGAGCACATGTGTAAGGAGACCAAGGGAAGACCATCATAAAAGTAAAATGCCTGTACAGACAAGTGGGGGCCAATGTAGGGGAGCTAGATTCCCGGAAGGGGTCTGAGAGAACAGAAAAGACCACTAAAAATGAAAAACCTAAAGTGGCACTCTAAAGTAGCATGTTCAAGGAGTGTGTGCCAGTCTGCCACACAGGGGGTTTCAGGTATTCTGTTCTGAAAATAAAATGAAATATTCTTTTCTGCAACTGATTTTAATAGAGAGTGAGGGATGAGCAAAACATGTTTTTCTGTTTGCTGAAGCTATTAAGCAGTATTTATGAAACACAGCAATAAAAAATGTTTGGTAGGGGTAATTGAAGGCAGGAAGTTTCTGTAAATTGAATAATGTTTATACAGTATATTCCAATTATTATTTGGAGTGTTATCAAGTAGGTAGCTGCGTCAGCATGCGTAAGCTGCAAAGGAACAAGTAAAGGTTTATTCCATGCTGAAAAGAGGAGAAAGGAAACACACAGTTTCCGCTCTGGAGCCATCTTTGGGTGTGTCACGGATAATACAGACTCAGTGTGGTGAGTTTGAAAGTTTGTTATCAGGCAATAGACAATCATGGTCGCAGTCAGCAGAGTGAGCAAGTTCCATAAGCACTGCTGGTGATTGGTTGTGACTTCATCTGTAGTGTCCTTCCCAACCCTACAGGTTCTTCATTGATTGGTCATCTTTCAATGATTGACAGTGTTCTCCAGCTAGGGTCCCTCTCTAGATGGTTCCCCCGCTTGATGTGGCTTCACAACTGGAGGTATCAAGATAAACCCAATTTGTGACATCCTGGTTCATGTTAGAGTCAGGACTGTTGCTGATCAGAGAGGCCCTCTTGAGATGTGGTCCTAAAGCCTTTTAGTTATGCTAAGGTGACCGTCTGTTCAAAACTACAGGATGATTATAAAAAAATCTTCTGAAGTCTAAACTTTAAGCCTTGCCATTACAACTTTTTGCCATGTGGCATTTATGAAAGTAATTTGGATTTCTGCAATGAAATCAAACTATTCTGAGAGAAAGGAATACCCTCATTATTATAACCATCATTTTGATGTGGGATGCTAAAATGTACCTCACAGCAGGTGAGGATGTGAGTGAGCCAGCTGGGTCAAAAGACATCTTCTCATTTCTAATGTTTATTCTGTTCTTCTGCCTTATAACATCTTAAGCATCACAAGCGGCTGCACCACCCACTGGTATTCCCACAGTTCTGTGCATTCAGTATATGAAGGTTACCTAAAACTAAAGGAAATTCCTATCTAACAAACAGCCATGGTTAAAAGGAAACAAAAGGCCAAAAAGCTGTCTTGCTTAAATTAAAGAGTTATGTTTTCCTGTATTGGTAATTTAAGAATTAATTGCCAATGGTTATTATTTTCCAGTTGAGAAGCCTGGTTAATCTCTTGAGATCAAAATGTGTGCAACATATGTGCCACTAATAATACATAGCTAATTTATTTTTGTCCTTACCTCTGTGCAAAATCAGAACCAAATGTGATTTTGTTTGCTAAAACACAGGGGCTGATTAGTAAGTGACTACCTAATAGATACTTCTTAAAGGTTAAGGGGATAAACAAAAAGCAATCTTCATGTAGCTTTACTGGCTAAGCTTTGTGCTGCTAAAGAAAATGGTTTAAATTATTATAATTATGAACGAGCAATGTTTATGTCAGGATCTGATGTATGTATTGGATTAGTTTTTATATAATTTTCATACTATGGAGGAAAAATATCTTGTTTTTTAAGAGCAGTGTCCTAATGATTTCCATTATGCATTCCCAAAGACATTATAAATGTCTGAACAGCTGTTTTTTTACAAAAGACACTTTACACATCTCACTAGCAGTGATGAAAAGATTGTCATTAATATCTTGGGGAAAACTTCAAGGAAATGAGCAAATCACATAGATTAGTAATCACACATGTTTAAGAAATGAGTCCAAACTTTCCAGAACTGTGCAGCTTGTTTGTATTAAAAAAGGAAGAGGACATTGGATAAATCCTGAACAGAGGATGTAAGGTAAATCCCAAACAGGCCAACTGTAGCTTAAAAAGGGGTGACTTCTGCACTTAAACAAATCATGCTATTACATAAATACATTTTTAGACAATGTTCTCTAAAAAGGACTAACCTGTTCCTAAATATTATGGATCCATAATGCTGAGTTCCTCAGTGTTAGATACCAATCAACCAAGATTGATATAAGGCTGTCAACTGTATTACATTTAAAAGACATTCTATTTTTTTCATAAAAATATATGGTTCATATTTCAACAAGTCAAAAAAGTACATTTAAATGCATGTAAATGTTATTTTTATTTCTGCAATGAGTTTCACTTTAACTGCACAACAGCTTCTGATGTGGTATTACAACAAATGTTGTTTTTGCCGTACTCACCTTGGCTGCTGCTCTGCAGGAAAAGCTTGCTGTGCCATGGCAGCCGGTGACATCATCATCCAAACACCTAGAGACTCGCAGAACCTGGAGTCACTTGATGACCACACCCATTCCAGGTGCTCCTTAGAATAAATACTGGAACTTGACGGAGCTCTGTCATCGAGCTTGTTCACTTAGCTCCTCGAGCTTCATCTCAGTGTCTGCTCCCATGTTTAGCTTGTTTGTACTCTGATCCCTGCTTTGACTCCTTACTTCCTGTGTTTCCCAACATTTGTGTGTGATTCTGGCTTTGAACATGGACTGAGCCTTGACCTTCCCTCAGACATTGCCCTGGGCTTTGTTACAGTGTCTCCCCAGTTACGATCTGTGCTTGTCATGGATTTCAATCCTGGTGGCTACTCAGCTTGCCAGTCTGCTAGCAGTCTGCCCCCCAATCCCAGAGTGCGTGTTTCCTTATCCTTCTGGTCTCAGTAACATGCAGCTCTGGACATTCCCAGTGTCTGTTTATAGAATCCCCAGCTCAGCTCCTCTGAGTCGCACCTCAGTAGTGCGACATTACAGTTTTGCTGTGGACTGACTTCACTGCAGTATTAAGATCCAAAAAGGACAAACTCCTCTCTTTCAACGAAAAATAAATGCGATTTTAAGAACTACTCTAATGCCAAAGCAAAAAAAACAAAATAAAACAAAAAGGCTGTGTTACTATAAACATCAGTAAGGAGAATCAGCTGTCCATGGGGGAGGGAATGGAAGAAATATACAGAAAATGTCCAGTAAGTTTGAAACCCTGTATTGATACATCTCTTCTGTACAACAGCCCATATTGCAAATCAGTACACCTCACATATTTCTGAAACAGAGTTTGAATCTCCCATGAGCTTTTCAGTATTTGAATATATTGTCCCTGTACACACAATCTATGCATACTGCTTTGTTCAGACCTTTGCATAGTTTTCACATTTTGTTCTTGTAATCTTGACACTTGGAAGTAGCAATTAATATGTTTTTTAAAAAACAGACTAAACCATACATTCAAAGAAAAAAAACAGAAAGAAGTAAAAATATATTAAGAAAATGTCCCATAATGTCCCTTTGCTTTGGCAAACCTATATTAATTCAGGTGCAAAAATGTACTTTAACAAGCCACACAATTAATTGAGTGGCCTCTGTGCCATAATAGTGGGTCGCATGATTTCAGAATAAATACATCAACAATTTCTCTATAAGGTTCCTTAAGCAAAGATTGAAAAGAAGAACCAAACCAAATCAGAGAGAGTTTAAGTTGTATTAGGGCACAGATTAACAGAAGAGTATAAATACTTTTTTAAAAAAACCTTCATATCTTTTGAGGATGGTGAAGTCGACATGCCTAGATCCGGCTTGTCCTCCAAGCTCAGGAACTGGGCAAGGATGAAACTCTGGGATGGAAGAAAATGTGCATCAGTCAGTAATATCCCTGTCACTGCATGGGAAGTTTGCATGGAACTGAAAAAACATCCCAAATTTCACATGGTGTTTGGAGCAAAGCATGTTAGTGATGACAAATAAGGGGTTTGTAAAATGCAAACAGTTGCATCAGCACCATTCCTAATGTCAAACATGGTAGTGACAGCTTTATGTTAAAGTTCATTTTCTAATCATTAGGGACTTGCAAGCTTCACAAGACTGATGGAAACATACTGTAGATGGATTAAAACAGTGGCACTTCTTAGAGAAAAACCTGCCTCAGACCTAAAACTGGAACTACAAATGTATCTTTCAGAAGGACAAATATCCAAAATGTAAAGCTGAAGCTACATTGTAGTGTCTTAAGAATTTAAAAGTGAATGCCCTGGAGTGGCCTCAAATTAAATTGGTAGATATCTGAAAAGCCTTGTAACTACTGCCAAGGTGCTTTCACAAAATATAAATAGTATATAATATAAATATAATAAAACCATGATCAAAATTGCATCAAGCCAGTGTGCAAAGTTGATAGACTTTGAGACTTACTACAAAATACTTTTTATTGAGGTCACTGGTGTGAATATTTATGCAATTAATGCATTTCAGTTTATTCTGTTTAGTTTTTGACATTCCCTGTAAATTATTTCACCCTTAAATGTATTTGATAAAATTCATGTTTTGAATAAGATATTACTTTTGAAAAATGTGTGAACAATTTCAAATGTAGTTCTAAGTTTTCCAGAACATTGTGACATGAAGTTTGATGGTGCATTGCGATGTTTGAAAGAGTTGGTATAGTAACTGGTGCCAAACAGGGCTTTAATATATCATTTCTGACTTTTGCTGGAAATAACTTAAAATTGATTAATTCCATCTAAGATATTAATAAAGGGTAATATAGTCTATTTTTTGCTAGTAGCTAAATTGACTCAAGAGTCTTATTCAACTGCCTCTAGGAAGAAGCCAGGAAATCCGCTTCGAAACATTGCTGGTAGCTTGTTCCATACTCACAACCCGTTGCACTAAGAAATACATATATTAAGCATCAATGCCTTTTAAATTGTCTGATAGGGGCTCTTTAATTTGCTTTTTTTATTTAGGGTAATTATAATTATTTTTAGTAGTTCAGGTGGGTAGCTACTGTACGTCAGCATGCGTAGGCTGCAAAGGTACAAGTAATAGGTTTATTCCATGCTGAAAAGAGAAGACAGTAAACACAACATTTCGGCTGTGGGGCCTTCTTCAGGTGTTAGAAAGACAGGGCAGACATCAAAGATTAAATAGCATAGGAGAACAAAAACTGGGAGTGGAGGCGGGAGCAGGGGGGAGGCTGAGAGGCCACTCAGGTGGTGCGAAGTGGGGAAAGGTGAAAAGCGTTGTGAAGTCGAAACCATGTGAATAGAGAAGAATACACGAAAACAAGTCTGTCATTGAGAGAAGGGGGAAGTGTGAACCAAGTTTCAGTGTAATTTCTGTTTCTGATGTCTTTCTGCTATGGGAGTTAAGAAACCCTTCTTTGAGAACGCAGACGGAGAGATCAGTGTGATCATGACCATCAGAGGTGAAACGAGAAACTATGGGCTTGAGAAATCTTTAAACTTCACAGCCCTAACATGTTCTCTTAAGTCTTCTTCCAGTTTCCTCAACGTAGATAGCTGGGCATTTGCTGTAAGAGATACAGTAAATGAGGTTGCTGGAGGTACAAGAGGTCACCTGGGTGATCCAGAATTGTCCTGAGGGACCTTGAATGGAGGTGGATATGTACCTGCAGATGATGCAGTGAGCTCTGTTGCAAGTGAAAGTACCTAGTGTGTATTATTGTTGAGGGCGGTCAAGGGAGCTATGAACAAAAAGGTTAAGCAGATGAGGTGGTCGGCAATATGAAATGATGGGGCGGTCAGAAAAGAGGGCCCCAATGGAGGGATTTGCCTTTTCCTAGGATGGATAAGTTGTCGTTAATGGTTCTGGGGATAGAAAGGGTGGAAGGGTGTTAGGGTGGAAGGGAAGCACCAAAGGAATGCAGTTGTGAGACCGGGAGTTCCTGATCGAGTTGATGGCCAGGAAGCTGTTTTTGGCTTGGATGAGGGTCCTGTCAATAACATGGGATGGGTATCCTCTGTTGATGAAAAAAGAGTGCATTTTGAGTGCTTGGTTCTGGAAATCCATGTCATCACTGCAGAGTCTTTGTAACCGAAGGAACTGTGAAAAAGGGAGAGAGTTTTTAGTTTGTTTGGGGTGAAATGAGCTGTACAGGAGATATCTGTGTGAATCAGTGGATTTGTAATAGACTGAAGTAGAGAGTCAGGGATGGTTAATGGATAGATTTATTTCTAGAAATCGAAGAGTAGTGGATGATATGTTAACCGTATATTTGAGGGAAGGGTGGAAGTTGGTGAAGTGATGCAGGAAGTGCTCTAAGTGGTCATTAGAGCATGTGGCAGCTCCTGCGCAGTCATCGATGTATCGCTTGTAGAGAAAAGGTTTATTGAATGAGAAGGCACTGAGTGTGAGTTCCGATTCTGCAAGACGTACAAGGGTGGGGGTGGGTGGATCAAGCACTATGCATTTGTCCAGCGTGTGCTTGTGGGCTGTAAGACCATCATTGTGGGGAATGACGGTGTAGAGAGATGTGTAAAAATTCATTGTAAAAATGTAGCATTCTGGACCTTGAAACTGGAAATTGTTAAAAAGTTGGAGGGCACGGTTAGTGTCCTTGATATATGAGGGGAACCTTTCAAACAGCGGTCTCTTCAGGCTGTCGGGAAAGGTCAAGATGTGAGTAGTCAGACAGTTGCATGCTGAAACGACGGGGCGATCAAGGGTGTCAGGTTTGTGGATTTTGGGGGGGAGGTAAAATTGGGATACCTGGGGATGTTCAATTATGAGCCAATTCTTCTCTTGGGGGAGTTTCTTGGTGTTGATAAGAAGAGAGATGGTGGATACCACTTCCTTATGGTAGTCAGTGGTAGGATCCTGTTGGAGAGGACGGTAAGCAGAAGTGTTAGTTAGTTGTCTGGAGGCTTCATTAATATACAGGTCTTTTCACCACACCACAACAGCGCCCCCTTTGTCTGCTGGTTTAATGACAATATCATCTCTATTGTAGAGAGATTGGAGCGCCTGAGTTTCTCCATTGTTGAGGTTAGACCTGTGTTTCCTGGGTGTAGAAAGGGTCTTGAGAGCTTGATTGATGCATTGGTTAATGAAGTAATCGACTGGTGGAAAACGGCCGGAGGGGGGAGTCCAACAGCTCTGTTTGGGATTGATATTGTTAATAGCATCAATCAACGGGTTATTTTTATTTTGAATAAAATAATTATTTTTATATATACTCGGCCAATTATGTTTTTCACCTCTTAACTTATGAACCACTCACAGAAAATGAGGAAGTGTGGGCGGATAATTTTGAATCGTCCACCTTCAAATCATTCATCTCTTAACGTGTCACAAGCAATGCAGCACTGTACTGGAGATACTGTACACCACCTATTGGAGAAGAGCTCCTGACAGCACCATTACCCCTGTGACCAGGTGGAAAGCTGTAGGGGTCATGGTGTTGTGAGAACCGAGAGCCCAGACTGACTAGTCCCACTCTACCTGCATCTATGGTCCTCCAATTATCTGCCTCTTAGTGAATCCTAGCCACAGTTGGCCAGTGGCAACACCCAGGCTTGAATTTGTGATTATACAACTTAAGCAACTACATCAAATGATTGGGGGCCTACAAGAAATTTATAATGAACACATAAAAATACTAGTCTGCTTAAGCTGAACATCTTCGTCTTGTGGTATTTTTCACATGACCAAGATGTTGATGTATTTTTCAGAGACAAAAAAAATTCTAGAGATTTGTATTGAGCAATAAAATAAAGGAAATAATAAGGAAAATAGTTTATTTATAGTAGTTTCCATTGAAAATTGTTAACAATGGCATGTAAATTATTGTGTTATGCCGTGTAGCAGCTACCAGCCATATCACCCTGCAACTCACAACTGGCAACCCACTGAAGCTCAGCAGGTGTGAACCTGGTCAGTACTCAGATGGGAGACCTTCTGGGAAAAACTTAGGTTGCTGGTGAAAGTGGAGTTACTGGGACCAGTAGTGGGCCCTCAACTTGTGGTCTGTCCTAAAGCCCCAGTATAGTGATGGGGACACTATACTGTAAAAAGGTGCTGTTTTTTGGATGAGAAGTAAAACCAAGGCCCTGACTCTCTGTGTTCATCAAAACTCCCAGGGCATTTCTCAAAAAGAGTAGGGGTGTTACCCCAGTGTCCTGGCCAAATTTCCCATTGGCCTTTACCAAACATGGCCTCCTAATAATTCCTATTATGAACTGGCTTTATCACTCTGTGCTCTTCGTCACTGACAGCTGATGTGTATCAAGCGTACTATGCACACTATGGCTGCCGTCACATCATCTAGGTGGATGCTGCACATTGGTGTTGGTGGAGGGGAGTCCCCATCATCAGTGCAGTGTCTAGAAAAGCACTAAATAAGTGTAAGGAATTATTATTGAGCTGTCTGTAAAGCAAATATCCATCTGGGTCAATAAAGGAAGTAAACACAGTATATAAAATGTTACTTACAAATGTACTTACATTTATATTGTACATATACAGTACAAACATATATAGTACCAGTCAGTTTTCATGATTAACCATGCTTTGAACTCTATAAACTTGTCTATAAACCCTTAATATTTAATTTCATCATATGTGTACATAAAATCTTAAGTGAACTGCATTGAAAATATTATTTTTTCATTTTCAATAAAATGAACACCCAAAGCAAGCAGATTTCAGTCTCATGCCCAGGTTAGTCAGAAATGTGTTTAACATGGTGTTAGAACACTAAAAGAAGTTTAAAATTGTCTTTCTTAGATGTTCTCACAGTTAACTAGCATGTTACCTCATTTACCCTTTGTCACCAATTATTGGTAAACAGGTGAGGGTCCACAATTACTATAAATATAGGAAGCATGGGCAAAAGTTTGTAATTCCTGAATGAACATAGCAAAATTTGCTCAGCAAGCAAGGAAAAAAGACAGTTTGTAATTACTTTAAGAAAAGAAGGTCAATCTTTAAGATAAATTGCAAGAACTTTGCAAGTGTCAGTAACTGTTGTGGCCAAGATTATCAAACGATATGAAGAAACTGGCACTCATGAGGACCGAAAAAGGTCAGGCAGGTCAAAGGTGACCTCAGAACCAGAGAATACGTTCATTAGAGTCACAGGTCTGAGAAACCGGTGACTAACTGCCCATGAAATAGAAGCTGAGCTCAATGCAACTAGACGTACAGATGTTTCAACATTAACTGTTCAGAGGAGGTTCCGTGAAGCTGGCTCAAAGGTCCAGTTTCTGTGGTTTTTTTTGGCCCAGGCAAGTCTCTTCCTCTTATTCTGCTCTCTTAATAATGGTTTCTTTGCAGCAATTCTTCCTGGTAGGCCAGCATCAAGCAACCTCCTCTGAACAGTTGATGTTGAAACATCCGTACTTCTAGTTGCTTTGGGTGTTCATTTTATTGAAAATTAAAAATTAACATGTTCAATGCAGTTTATTGAAGTAAGTAAATAAGTACACATGTCATGTCATTAAATATTAAGTGTTTATAGACATGTTTATACACTTTAAAGCACAGATTATCATGAAAAACCTGGTTTCAAAGAGGTGTTCTCAAACTTTTGACTGGTACTGTTCTTATATATGCAAAATGGTACTTACAAATGTCATCAATATTAACACAATGACAATTGATACTATTCTGAGAGAAAGCTGCACACACATTTACTGCAGCATATACTAAGAGTGTCATGCCCACCTCTGAGGAAACTCTCCCAGCATCTCTCACACAAAAATAAACACAATCACAGACATTAACACCCTGTAAGCCTGTATTGTTTTCTGTAATTAGTATCAGACAACTATACAAAACATTACCCATATGCATACTCAGTGTAATTCATAAATAAACTCGAGTATAAAGTCTTACAAAATGAGTCGTAAGATTCTCTTAAATAACCGTATCTTCTTTTCTTAAATGTGCTTGCATCACTATTCTGGTGTTAATAGCTGTTAATAGCCCTTGCAGATACTCTGAATGAGCCTCTATTGTACAGGTACTCCCAATACTGTCTTAGTGATGAAGTCAGCAGAGTATGCTGCTGATTCTCGCAAAAAACTCCTCATGGAAACAAGTAAAAGATGCTTTAGAAGAGGCTGGCAAGCCCAGTTAATTATCCCTACAACACAGTAAATTTACCTTAGTCAAAAATGCAATTCATGTTTATCCATGATAAATAATCAAGGCAGAATACAAAAATACAAAGCCATCTTAACAAGCCTGTGTACCACATTGATATACGACTAACGGCCAGTATCTCATGTTAATGTTTTACTCACTAGAAAGATATCATTTGTTTTTGGAGTTAGTCAAATAGTTTTTAAGCAACATGAGTTAGTGTTATACACGATGTAACAACAATAAAAAAGAGTCTAGTATCCATCTTGGTTTCCTCAGTTACCCATTTTCACATCTTTTCACCCTGTTGGTATAATGATGATTAAAACAAGTTAAGGAGGACAAACCTTAATCTCTCTCTTCTACAAATATATAAAATATCACAATTCTTGCTTACTCGCATGTGCTTTTCTTTTTCACATCCCTCCCTCCACTCCATCTTTCCCTTCCAGAAGCTCATCCTTCATTAAAGTGGGGTGTCACATGGCCATCTTGTAATAATAAGGCATTTGTCCTTTTTAAACAACTACAGATGTTTAAGATTGTTTCATTTTCTTCAGATCAATGTATCCTGCAAATAAACAAAACTCTAAACAATGACACAAAAATTAAATGCCCTTCTTGCTGGAGTTCTGTCTTCACTTTAAGAAGTCTCTTTTCTTTATCTGCCTTAATTCCTAGTCTCAAAACCCACACTGCCAGATAACACAGTACTTTGCTTTGGTTCACTTTGGTTCGATTCATCTGCTCCAATTTCTTTTCCAAAACACGTCATTCTCTCTGCCATTCTTTCTCCAAGTAGACAGCCTTGCTCTGCTTTTCAAGATTTAAAAACCATCTGGGCCTGATTACTCCAGACAGATGCACTCAATTATTGTTCTGCCAGTATCCATTTTGGCTCTGTGATTTCTCCCGATTCATACTTGAGCCAAAATGGCTGTTTTCTACGGTAGCCTCCAAGGACAACTCAGTTGAATAGTCCATTCAGGGATGTAGACTAACTCACAGGGGGGTCCCTACAACCCCATTCTAATGGACGATTTGGCTGAAAAGGAGTTGCAGTTTCTTCAAATCACATCTTTTCTCTGCCTTAATCAGTATTATATACCTAAGGTATGGAATTAATTGACTAAGAAGTTTTTCAGCAGAAGCAGTAGGCCATGTTTCTCAAAAGGGTTTATGAGAGAGTAAAAATGAACATTTCATATTTGTGGGAATGCATTTGACTAAACTTTAGTTATTTATATAGTCTGTCAAGTTTCATTTAAATCAGTATGGTAGTTCACAAGATTTTGGAAAGATTTTTCAACTGCTTCCGACCATTTCGGCTACCCTCAGGCTGGCATCTTGGGTTACATGAGCCCCAGAATGTTTGTGCAAATTTAATGGCTTGGCTGTCCCAATATACCTGTCCAGTATACACTTCCAAGGCTCCCACTTCCACATGGTCTCTGAACACCAGCAGTTTTAAAAGAGACACAAAAACAAATCCTTACTTAAGGAACTGGAAACCTAAAATTTTAAAAATCCTTACAAATGCACTAGGCATCCTGTCACTACCTGGAAGGCTAGTTTTGATGAATGCCATTTCACTAGACATATTACTGTTGGATTACAAAAACATTTGAATATCAATTCCAGAAGCAGAAAAACAGATTTTCATGGAAGAAGCATAACCATGAAGTTTCTTCTGCCTAATGCATTGCCAAGATGTGCTAACTGATTTTGTTAACTTCATAATGCTGACGTTTACACAGCTGTTTTCTGTTTTTATTTTTTGACCGCATTTGTGACACGATGGTTACATGGACATGACATGATTCTAAAAGTATTGAACAAATCAAATTATGTATAATAATTTTAATCAGTCTTAAGATAATAGGATTTTAAGAGAGCTTATAGTCAATACTGGGTTTACTTGTTCATTTAAACCCCAGCTGTCAGGAGTTTCAAAAGATGGAAACAAAATCCATGTATTTAAAATCACAAAAGTCCAACTTAATGTGCAATGAGTGAAGGCTAAACAAACCTACCTACAAGGGTTAAAGAATAAAAATGCAGGATCTACTGTTATAAATCAGTTTATGCAAACAAACATTTTGGTTGAATACTAAAAGAGATTAACATTCTGACAGAGATGAGACAACAAATGTAAATGGATAAGTGTACTTAATTTTTTACAGTTTGGCATTAACTAGCCTGGCTGAGCAAATGACAGCCCTGGCCATAAGGGCAAGTCTGTAAAAAACATTTATGAGGAATGATCTAGGGAGACAACTTCATAGAAGAAGATAGGATGGAGGGAGGAGGGGAGCTGGAAAAAATGTGAAAAAGGTGCACAGTAGATGGGAATTTAGATGTAAGTTGAGCAAAAGTACAGTATTACTTTTTGACCTTCTCTTGAACTTCTGTTTAGCAACTCCATATGGAGAGGAGGTGGGCAGATGGGAGGCAAAACAGAAAGAGCAACTAAAGGGTTGAAATTCTACAAAGGATCCTTTTAATTAAAATGCACTGCATCCTGGAATCTCAAATAACAATAACAACAAAAACATCCTACGGACACTTTTACAACAAAAATGTGTTGGGCAAGCAGGTTGTAATATGTTTGTGGAAGATTTATTTCACTTTTAAAAATAATTTCAGATAATGGATCATATATTTAACTTTGTCTGAATTCCTCCAATAGATTCTGTTGGAGCTGCTCAGAAGTGAGTTAGTTTACATTAACAAGATCCACATGGGTACAAGATATGGTTAAATTGACATCAAGTCGTGAAGATAAGATATTTTTATTCAACTGTACACTAACAAGCCTCCCCATAACAGTTAATGTTGTGTACATAGAAACATTTTAAGGTCTCTATTCCCTTCCAGATACAGGTCTGTAGTAGTGTATGAACGTTATTCTGTATGTAGTTTTAATTTTAAAATGGCAAATAGATCAAAATAAACTTATAGGGTCATGTTGTAACATTTTCTTACTAAGCTTTATTTTTTCCAAACATGAAAACATAAAAGGTTAAGAAATGAAGCTCCCACTTCAGCAAGAAAGTACACAGAACACATCTGCAGTAAGTGAGACTCCATGAAGCTCTTTGAATGTTCACCACCTGTTTTCCATCAAGTTTAGAAGATTTAGTGTACCACTGCTGAGATATGACCAACATCAAAACTTTAAGAGAGCATGAGACTAAAGGTTATTGCACACAATAACCTTTTTATAGACTTTTGGCAGTTGTTTAATGTCAAATTGCAGCAAGCCTTGAAATAATGCCATCTGCCAGTTAATATCTACAGACATTCCCACCTCTTTATATTTTTGTTTAATTTACCCCTTGTGATGTTGGGTCACATGTGAATCAACTGTATTAACAATGCAAGCCCAGTCAGTGAACCTTACTACACCCTGCCTGTTTCATCAGAAATGCCATTCTCCTGCATATTACATTTATAATATCATTAGCATCTTACTGTACAATAAAACAAATTAACAGAAAGAAAGTTGCCATGTTTCAGTTAGCACAATAATATTATTGAAAGCAGAATTTTATTGGCATTCACCTGATTAGATAGTGACAATGCAAGGAATATTTTTGATGACACGGTATGATGTCTGTGTGTTTTGCTTACAAGTACAATTTTCTGATGACATGGGCATTAATATTAAATCACTACCGAACACATATTTTTGATTTAGAATAAGCAACATCACTGTTTTTTTTTTGTTTCTTTAATTTGTCCACCTGTTCTTTAACACCAAAGCACTTAACCCGATGATGAAAGTCACAGCCTCCCCCAGAAGCCCAGTTATATGCGTGGGCCTGGCAGCAGCTCACAGCCCAGTTACCCCACAGCTTCAGGCTTTGATCCAATTTGAAGCACAGCTCATCAAGGAAACATGTAGTGCTGCACTGAACCTACAGGAAAGAGAGAAATGAACCATGGACTTCAGGCAGTGACTACAGTGAAAAATAGTGTTGAAACCTAATAAAATAGACCCAAAGAACTTTATACCAATACATTCAAACAATGTAAAGCAAAAATCCCATGGTTGATACAGATATATTATCTTTTTTAAAAGGTTCAAATAACTACGAAGGTTTACTTTACATATAAAAAAACACAGACTTAGCACAGGTACGTCAAGTACCCACACTTAAAAATACAGATGTAATTTAGCTGAAAGTTTAACATGACTGTGGTATTTTTCATATAATGTTTTTTTTTTCCAAATTTGTGCATCATACATTAATTCATTCCAAACAATCAGCTGGCTTTAATTCAAAGTAGACTTAAAGACAAATTTCAAAGAAAATTTCTGCTGAAGGATTGTAAGATTTTTGGTCCACTTAAAACGTGTTTCAGGTCATTAAAAATTGTAATGTGGATGTTAGAATCTGCATCTGATTTACATTTCAGGACTTTTTTTTAATGTTAACTGAAGACACTGCTGTGAAAAACCATTAAATAACGATTTTAGAATTGACATTGTTATAACTAATACTGTATGATTTCTGTTCATTATTATTTAAATAAAATTTATTAAAATAATATACAAGCAGCATTTGAAAAACATTCAGCTTTAATTATTAGCCGTCAGCACCTTGAATTGTCAGTTTTATGTGGAACAGTAAGATTTAAAAAGACCAAAATCACACAAATGTGTTATCTAGCAAATATTAAATGGATGATCTTTCCAAAAGACATTTTCCCCAGTTGCAAGCTGTTTGCCATGTCCCTTCCAAATCAGTAGGTCTTGAGAATTGAAATGACAAATCTGACAATCTCCATCAGTTTTGCATTTGTTACCATGCTAAGCCTCCCAGAACGTCAAGCCCAATTAAAGTCAAGTTGTCCTTCTGTCCTTCTTAACTTCTCCTTCTGCTCATGCTAACTGCACTGGGACACAAGGCTATATACAGCATATACAGAACATTTTGTAGTTTGTAGTTCTTTATAAATCATGAATACTAATTGCATTGTTGATTATGTACTGTATAAAATCAATAAAACAAATAAATACGTATTTATATTTAGTTCCACATCTTATACTGCAACGGAACAATGAATTTAAAGGCTTTTATTTCAAACACACCTTTCTTGGTCTCACGCAAAAAGCTTACAGCGCAATTATATGACCATATCTTCAAAGAGCTCTGACTGTGCAAGACTGTCTCTGAATAGGTTCCATAGATGACGTTTTATTGTGCTTTGCATGCTGTGAACACAAGTAGGTCTGATACCGGATCTCAAGGTTGCTGAAAGCCAACACAGCCCCGATCAAACCCTGATTGAGCAGTGAGTGGAAACCCCATGTTTTAATGCTCCATATTAAGTCAGTGGCAAAGAACCAAACGGTCTATGATTTAAATAACAGATGCACTATCAGGCTATTATACCAGTGGTTAACGACTTTTAATGCCTTTTCTAAATGTCATCACATGTTCCTAATGATGAATAATGCACTGTCCACCAAACAGAACACTTACAGACTTACATTAGATTATGCAATATACTGTAGTATGTTATTTTTAAAGGAAGTGACGATTTATGAATGAGAAGCATACTGTATCTTAAATACATACAGTTTAGTGTAACTGGAATCAAGGTGACAGAAAGAGTGGTACTGTAGGTGAGAATAAGAATCATCAGCTGGATATGCACCCAGAGAGTGAACTGAAGTACAGTAGTATAATTTTTCCAGAGAAATTAGGCTGAATGAATACAGGATTAGAAACAGATTTGGATGCCCTGGAAGGGGAAGATTGTAGATGTAGGGAAGTCAGAAAGCAGACAGTTGCAGTAATCCAGTCTAGAAAAAACTAGGGCCTGAACTGTGAGAGCTGTCTGTTAGGAAAAGATATATCGTGTTTGTGATATTTAGAAAAAGCAATTGGAACATGTCAGGGAAGCCATGGTGAGAGTAGAAGATGAAGCAAATATAACTCCAATTTTTTTGGCAGAGTTAGAAGGAGGGGAAACACAGAAGATAAATAGGGATGTACATGAAGTGAAGTAGAAATTTTAGATTTGGAAAGATTGAGAATGAGGTGAATCTGTAGCCAGAAGGAGCTGATATAGTACTTGTTAAGAAATATAAATGCTATAGGAATAGAAGGAGAGGACTATCTGTGCATCAACAGTGTTGAAACAATACAATAAGATATGATAAACACACAGAGAGAAAAAAGAAGCCAAGATACTTTTGTGATAGAAGAAAGGGAAACTTTGGAAAGAGCACAAAGTGTATAGAGAGAGTCATACTATGAAACCTGAAATGACCAGAGGTAGAGGTACATCAACCTATGATCACATATAGATGGAAGAAGTAAAGCATGGTCTATGGTGTCACTGGCCAGTGGTCCAGAAGTATCAGGGTGGAGGAATTTGGCCAAAATGTGCTACTAAACACAAGAACAAACATTTGCAATGTTGGGAAATTTTTAAATCAATTGTTTCACTGAGACCAAAATCCGGATAGTGTCAAGAAACCTTTGAATTATATTAATGTAAGTGTTGCAGAATAGAAAGCTACATAAAGTGAAAAAGTCCAATAAATTATAGATCTTAATTTAATTAATAAATTATTTAATTCTACAATTGCCTTTACTTCATATGTAAAGGCAATCCTGAAACTGTTAGAGCTTGTTTCTACTAGTGTGGATCAGAAATGACAGCAGTTTAAAAAGAAATAGAAGCTGGATAGCATTTTGGAAAGTTTCCCAAAAATTACCAGTGGCATATTATACAGAATCGGAAAAATATTATACGAAATGAACCAAAAATAGGAAGGTTGAAAATTATAATGGACTAAGCAATGCAACCAGTAAACATAACTGAGCTAAATGCTTTTGGCCAGAGGACCAGTGGCTCTACAAGAGTTTCCACAAGATGTTTCTTAATTTAAATATCTGTTTCCAAATTCTGATGTGGTGAGTCAATTACTCATGTTCAACAATGATACCATAATAGGAGAAACAACAAAGGAGATTAAGAAATATTTAGAGAAACTTCAGGACCAAATGAACCCCAACACGGGGTTAGTGTTGAAACACAAATAATTGTTTGAAGGCTATTGTTGAGGATACCTTGACTGCATGAATGTTTTGTGGCATTTCAGATAACATTGCATCACCTAGAAGTGTATCATTTAGCACTTTTCCTAGCATCACCAAGAAAACAGCACAAAATGTCACAACCTGCTCAGTATTGTGACTTCAATCCTATAGAACAGAATTTGGCTAATTTGGAATAATCAAGAATAGAGTATAGAGACCAGCTTCTCTAAATGACCTAGAAAGCCCACTGCAAAAGGAAGAATCTCTCTTTGGCCTATGAGAAGGTGATGAAAAGAGTAATTTTTAGACTTACTGCTGTTATTAACCAAAGAAACTTCAAGGCTGTGCCTATACCTTATGAGATACATTCCAAATAAATGTTTTTGTTAGTTTGCTTTGTTTTTTTTTATCCCAATACTTTTAGTATATTTGTGAAAACTTTTATATTAATAGACCTGCAGAATACAAGTTTCGTTTGTCTCTCTGTTTTGTTTCTGTTTGTATTCTTTGCTATTAGCGTAATACATTCAGAACAGAAAAAAACTATTTTGCAGGAAATGTTTGGCTGTACTGTGCATTATACTGGCTGTACATTATCAGAAAGCTACTTATTCCTGGTGAGTGCAAGGTGGGGTGCCAGTCCATTATACATTATACAGAAACACTACACCATGAAGACCAAGGAACATTCCAAGCAGATCTGAGACAAGGTTCTTGAAAAATACCAGTTAGGGTAAGGATATAAGAACATTTCCAAGGCATCGAATATACTTCGAAGCAAAATGAAGTCCATCTTTAAAAAGGTGAGAAAATATGGAACAACTGTGAATCTGCCCAGAACTGGCCATCCTCCAAAACTGAGTGTCAAGAATGGCAACTCTAAAGGATAAACTACCTACCTTAGTAGTAGGTAGTGAGGAGTGAGAAGGACGAAGAGGACAGGAAGCTCTAAGATGGTTGGAAGCCCCGCAGTAAAGGCAATGTTCTTCAGAAATCCGGTGGTTCCTCTCTTCAGACTAAAGCCTAGTAAGAGGGGTAGATGAGGGGGAACGGGAGGGGGAAAAGTTTAAGTCTGTGCTCATGCAGTCTGATGTCAATTTCAGGGACTCAGGAAATAAAAACCTCCAGGTAAGGGAAGAAGTTGGACAGGGTAGTGAGGTGATCTCTCAGCTTTTTGGAAGGACCACGATGGAACTGATGAATGAGAGCCTCCTGGTTCCAGAGAACTTGAGAAGCCAGAAAGCGGAACTCTGTGGCGTAATCCTAGAGGGAACAAGCTGTGAGACGACCTGATGGTGGGAATGAAACTAGCCCAAAATGGATTGCATGGCGGAGATAAAAAGGTTGATATTGGCGGAGGCAGGGGTATTCTGGGAGTTGGGGCTAGTTGCCCGAACCAAGGCTCGTCCAGAAAGGTAAGAGACCAAAACGAAAATCCTTTTTCTGTAGGGAAACACTCCGGACGGAGGTGAAAGGACATTCCAACACTTGGTGATGAAACTCGCGCACTTGGCGGGGTCTACATCAAACCTTTCCAGGGTAGGGAGGGGCAGAGGGCTAATGGCACCAGCAAGGGGAAGGACTGGAATGGGAGCCATGGGGTGAGGCGGTGGAGACAAAATCCAGAAAACGAGCAATGAGCCAAAAAAAACAGTAGAGGGCAGTAGAACCAAGACAACAAACCCAATCCGAAAGGTGAGAGCGAAAACCAAGAAGCAGGCAAAAGTCAGTAAACAATCCAAAACCAGAGAAGATGAGAAAGACAAAGCGCACTGCGGGAGCTCAGGGAGACAAACCACAATAGTGAGCAAAGAAGAGGGGAAAAAGAGGAACTAAAATAGTGATAGCAGAGATAAGAGATAGGATAATTACTTATGGCGTGAGCGTTTGTGAAAGATGGTATACGTGGGTATGTGAGAGTGGGTGGAATGCGTGCGTGTGGGAATATGAACATGTGTGGAATGTGTTACAACATCACGCTGAGAACACCATCCCTACAGTGAAGCATTGTGGTGGCAGCATTATGCTTTGGGGATGCTTTTCTGTGGCAATGACTGGAAAACTCATAATGATAGAAGGAAACATGGATGGAACTAAATACAGAAAAATCCTGGAGGAAAATGTGCTGCAATCCACAAGAGCACTGGGAAGACAGGGACAGGGATTCATCTTCCAACAGGACAATGACCCAAAATATACAGCAAAAGCCGCAATGGAGTGGCTTAAAACCAAAAAGGTTAATATTATGGAGTGGCCCAGTCAAAGCCCAGACCTCAATCCAATTGAGCATCTGTGGAATGACTTAAAAACTGTTTACAAATGGTCCCCCTTCAACTTGATTGAGCTCTGCCAAGAAGAATGGGCAAAAATTCCACTGTCAAGATGTACAATGCTGAGAGAGACTTACCCAAAAAGACTCACAGCTGTAAATGCTGCCAAAGATGGTCCTACAAAGTATAAACTTGGGGGGGGGGGGTGAATACTTATGCATTCAATCATGTTCTTTTTGTTATTTTTAATTAATTTAGTAAAAAAATTTTCACTTTGACATTATAGAGTACTTTGTGTTGATGGTTCCATGCTGTAACACAATACAATGTGAAAAAGAGGGGTGAATACACTCATACTGTACATCCACACACACACTTGGACATCACTTCACTTAGTCAAGTTGTCTTTAGAAGGTCGGAAGAAACTGGAATACCTGACAAAAACTCACTCAAAAGTGGGGAAACAATTCTTTATATTCCCATATAAATGATAATCATCAATTAAACATCAATAATTGTGTTTGCATTCTGACATTGCTTACTTTGAAAATTCATCATTAACAGGCACTGAGAATAAGTATATCATCAGTCCAATGAGTGAATGAGTACAGGACTGCAGTGAAAATCAAATGGGAATTTCTCAGGCAGTTGCGAGTTGGGTGTGCGCCAGAATATGTTTTGAAATTTACTTACTTCTATTTGTCTATTGCAAATATGTAAAAAGTGATCTTTAAAAATATATGAAATACCGGCGTGGATCTAGAACTTGGTTGTCATTTATTTTCAGGATTCTGTATTCTTTACTAATACAATTTTGTTGATGTGTGTTTTTCCTCTGTCTGGCTCTAAATGAGACTCTGTAAAGTAAGATTAATGGGTAACAAACATCTTAAGTCATAAGAGACCCACCCAAGTTTAATATAAAACAAACTCAGAGTCCAAACATAACATATTACTCTGTTTTATGAGCTCATAAAATAAACTTTATTTAGTTTGCTAGCAGTAGTTATCATGATACCTGTTCATTAATAATGTATTGTACATTACTTTTACATCAGATAACAGAAGACCAAGTAAGTATGCAGTGTAAAAGTAATAAGACTTAATTTTGTACCACATTAAGTACTCTATTTTGTTATTAACTTTTACAGGGAAATAGTATCCCTTTCATCATGTCAATGGTAAAACTATATAATAATAATAATAATAATTGCTTACACTTATATAGCGCTTTTCTGGACACTCCACTCAAAGCGCTTTACAGGTAATGGGGTCTCCCCTCCACCACCACCAATGTGCAGCATCCACCTGCGCCAGAACGCTCACCACACATCAGCTATCAGTGGGGAGGAGAGCAGAGTAATGAAGCCAATTCATAGATGGGGATTATTAGGAGGCCATGATTGGTTAGGGCCAATGGGAAATTTGGCCAGGACGTCAAATTAGGGGTTATACCCCTACTCTTTTTGAGAAATGCCCTGGGATTTTTAATGACCACAGAGAGTCAGGACCTCGGTTTTACGTCTCATCCGAAGGACAGCACCTGTTTACAGTATAGTGTCCCCATCACTATACTGGGGCATTAGGACCCACGTGGTCCCCACTAACACCTCTTCCAGCAGCAACCTTAGTTTTTCCCAGGAGGTCTCCCATCCAGGTACTGACCAGGCTCACACCTGCTTAGCTTCAGTGGGTTGCCAGTTGTGAGTTGCAGGGTGATATGGCTGCTGGCATATACAGTGCCTTGCGAAAGTATTCGGCCCCCTTGAACTTTTCAACCTTTTGCCACATTTCAGGCTTCAAACATAAAGATATAAATTTTTTATTTTATGTGAAGAATCACCAACAAGTGGGACACAATTGTGAAGTGGAACGAAATCTATTGGATTTTTGAAACTTTTTTAACTAATAAAAAAATGAAAAGTGGGGCGTGCAAAATTATTCGGCCCCTTTACTTTCAGTGCAGCAAACTCACTCCAGAAGTTCAGCGAGGATCTCTGAATGATCCAATGTTGTCCTAAATGACTGATGGTGATAAATAGAATCCACCTGTGTGTAATCAAGTCTCTGTATAAATGCACCTGCTCTGTGATAGTCTCAAGGTTCTGTTGAAAGCGCAGAGAGCATCATGAAGACCAAGGAACACACCAGGCAGGTCCGTAATACTGTTGTGGAGAAGTTTAAAGCCGGATTTGGATACAAAAAGATTTCCCAAGCTTCAAACATCCCAAGGAGCACTGTGCAAGCGATCATCTTGAAATGGAAGGAGTATCAGACCACTGCAAATCTACCAAGACCTGGCCGTCCCTCTAAACTTTCAGCTCAGACAAGGAGAAGACTGATCAGAGATGCAGCCAAGAGGCCCATGATCACTCTGGATGAACTGCAGAGAACTACAGCTGAGGTGGGAGAGTCTGTCCATAGGACAACAATCAGTCTTACACTGCACAAATCTGGCCTTTATGGAAGAGTGGCAAGAAGAAAGCCATTTCTCAAAGATATCCATAAAAAGTCTCGTCTAAAGTTTGCCACAAGCCACCTGGGAGACACCCCAAACATGTGGAAGAAGGTGCTCTGGTCAGATGAAACCAAAATCGAACTTTTTGGCCACAATGCAAAACGATATGTTTGGCGTAAAAGCAACACAGCTCATCACCCTCAACACACCATCCCCACTGACAAACATGGTGGTGGCAGCATCATGGTTTGGGCCTGCTTTTCTTCAGCAGGGACAGGGAAGATGGTTAAAATTGAGGGGAAGATGGATGCAGCCAAATACAGGACCATTCTGGATGAAAACCTGTTGGAGTCTGCAAAAGACCTGAAACTGGGACGGAGATTTATCTTCCAACAAGACAATGATCCCAAACATACAGCAAAATCTACAAAGGAATGGTTCACAAATAAACGTATCCAGGTGTTTGAATGGCCAAGTCAAAGTCCAGACCTGAATCCAATCGGGAATCTGTGGAAAGAGCTGAAAACTGCTGTTCACAAACGCTCTCCATCCAACCTCACTGAGCTCGAGCTGTTTTGCAAGGAAGAATGGGCAAGAATTTCAGTCTCTCGATGTGCAAGACTGATAGAGACATACCCCAAGCGACTTGCAGCTGTAATCGCAGCAAAAGGTGGCTCTACAAAGTATTAACGCAAGGGGGCCGAATAATTTTGCACGCCCCACTTTTCATTTTTTTATTAGTTAAAAAAGTTTCAAAAATCCAATAGATTTCGTTCCACTTCACAATTGTGTCCCACTTGTTGGTGATTCTTCACATAAAATAAAAAATTTATATCTTTATGTTTGAAGCCTGAAATGTGGCAAAAGGTTGAAAAGTTCAAGGGGGCCGAATACTTTCGCAAGGCACTGTAACAGCAATTTAAGAACTTTTTGTTTCTGTAACATTTCCAAATCTAGAAAAGTAATCCCAGCTAGTTTTTGCTTGGTCCTCTCTATGGAAAATAAAGACGGCTTTTAACTACAGTGACGCTGACACTGTGCCATGTTGTAAATTAAATGTATATTATTTTTTAGTCATATTGGTCACTGGTGCATTCGTGTGTGAATGGATGTATGTAAGTGATAGATGTGTTAACTATCATAAAGTGCTACCTGTTATAATGAGAGAGCCCTTAAGGAAACCACTCATTTGTATTATTTGTGTTGCACACGGTAATGGTTATTGGCATTTTTTCCCTGAATGATGTATAGTACCCACAATTAACTTCAAAAGACTATATGTGATAAACTTTGAAATTCAGTCTCTTTCATTTACAAAATATTTTTATAGTAATAAAAGAAGCACAGTTACATTTCTATACAATTTAATATTTTACAGTATATTTATTTGGTAAAGTTTTTACTTTTAGAAAAATATGCACAGCAAGCATGGGTTATCGATCTTTGTGCTAGTGTTAAGTAAAATGCATCACAATTAATGTTAAAATAAATTAAATTATAGACAAAAAACATATGCAGCAGGACTATAAGGCCTGCTCCTTTCTGTTTGCTTATGTCTTCACTAACATCTGCTGATTTGGTCTGAATGGATGGTATTAACTGGAAAGGAGCCTTTCTATTTTAATTAAGAATTGAATTAGCTCATATATTAATTGTAGTAACTGATATATTATGTTTTTCTTAATCCTAGATCCTATTAAACCTGTGTTGAATCACAAAATGTAGTAAAGGTAGTATAAAAATGTCTTTGGAAAAAATTGAGGGGTTGTGTGAAAGCTCATATTTATTGTAAAGTTTCATTTTGAATGTCTTGACACATGAAGCTTTGTTGTTATTTTTAAAACATGTAATGAACTTTTACCCATCAAATATTATATGGATTTTAAACAACTAAAATTAACATAAACTCTTTTAAACAGATTTTAATACTATATTTTGTACATTGCAAAACTGGAAACATCAAAAGTAGAGCAAGCCTATGTCACAGAGTGACAGCAGTTGAAGAATGGCGTAGGCTTGGGTACTATGATTAACTGAGTTTTGCATCGAGTGGCCAGTTGTTTTTTTTTGTCAGGGTGGGCACATTTGTCTTTCTCCTTTGTTTCTGTTTCCTTCCTCTCATCAAAGCCGTCAAGCACAAATAGTTGGGCAGGTGCCAATCATTAAAGATGAAGGACACACTGTTAACCCAGCCGTCACTCAATTTCCACACGGAGGTGTGGTGTGATGATGTGTGGTGGTGCAGAGCCAGTGCAGAGGTGGGACAGAGCTCTTTGGAACCTGACAATCTGCATACTGACAATTCTCAGACAGCCATTATTGTTTATGCTGAGCTTCCTCATGTAATCACCTGGACATACCTGCCTCTGACTGAGAGAATAGCAAATAACCACAGAGTGGGATTGGCTGGCCAAAAATTACAAAAAAATATATTAATGTTTTAAAGTGTGTCCAAGAACTATTAGAAATGAACCATATTTCCATTCACAATAAAAGATAACAAATAACAAAAAAATGTTATAGAAACAATTCTAAAGCTTCATGATATGCAGATTTTATATTTCACACAGAAAATTAATCTCATTCATCAATGAATGTCACAGCCATCTCATACTTAGTGTGAAATCAGGAGTGACAACAGTCTCCTTAATGTTTTTGCAATATTCAACAAATGGGAGCCTGTGTTATTAACAATTCTGTTCTTTTTAAAGGACGTTTTAACAGTAGTACTGTAACAATGCAACCAAAACTCTTCAGAGTTTTATTGTTTTTGCTTTTGAGTAATTATTTTAAACATTTTCTATTCAGATTTCTTTAGTCATTTATAAGGATAGTTACAAAGAAACTTCTAGAAAGTTACGCTTCTCGAAAGTTTGTTCCAAACTCCCACAACACTTTGGGTAAAACCGTGCCATTGCATTTCATTTAAAAGCTAGAATGCATTTCCACTAGTTTCTACTTGTGTTCTCTGATTTACATTTCACTGTTCATGGGAACTAGTAATAGGTTTATTCCATGCTGAAAACATTTAGGCTGTGGAGCCTTCTTCAGGTGTGTGATAGACAGGGCAGAAAGCAAAGGTAATAGCAGGAGAACAAAAGCTGGGAGAGAGGAGGAGTGGGAGGTGGGAGCAGGGGACAGACAGAGTGGCCAATCAGGTAGTGTGAAGTCGGGATAGGCGAAGAGAGGTGTGAAATGAAACCTACAATGAATAGAGAGAATTAAGAAGAAAATTAGTCTGTTGTTGAGAGAAGGGGAAAGGTGTGATCCTAGCTGCAGGATAATTTTAGTTTCTGTAGTCTTTCTGATGTAGGAGTTAGGAAAACCATGTTTGAGAACACAGATGGTGAGATTAGTGTGATCACGGCCATCAGAGGTGAAATGAGAAACAATAGGCTTGGAAAAATCTTTAATCTTCACAGCCCTAACATGTTCTCTAAAGCGGTCTCCGAGTCTCCTTCCTTTTTCCCCAGTGTAGGTGGCTGGGCATTTACTGCATTTAAGGCTGAAATGTTGTGTTTTCTTTCTTCTCTTTTCAGCATGGAATAAACCTATTACTTGTTCCTATGCAGACTACACATGCCGACGCAGCTACTGTACCCACTTGAACCACTTTCACTGTTCATTCTGTATAATAAATGAACAGTGTTGACATTGACAGCTCATTTTTCCCCTTCAATGGTTTGGCATAGTCTGAAGTATCTGAAGTTGTCAAACACTTTGAAATGAGTGATTCAGCTACTTATTGATCAGTTATAATTAATTAAATCTAACACAAAGCTACAAAAAAAGTTAATTGAAATTTCAAGAAAAAGTCTTGAAATAAGACCTTATGATATAAGATGCAGTTTGAGATTACATATACTGTACCTGTATATTAAACCATTTATCTTAATGATTTGGAACTTGAAAAGCAGCACATTCTCGACAGTAACATAATCCTTCATGCATGAAAATGGAAACCAAAACCTGATTACTGTATATTAATAATCTCTTTAAACATAATACAATTAGTTTAATTGTAGTTCTCAGTAAAGTTTCATATCACTAATATAATTTTCATATTTTATATCCTGAAGTTCTGCAGGACACTGTATTTTTCCAGGGATTTGGCAGTTTGTTTAACATGACTGACTAACTGAAGAGAGCCAGCTAAATGTTTTAGATCACTTTCTTCTTTTCTATGAACAGCAATAAATTAAAATACTTGTTCCTCTCAGTTGGTTTTTAAAAGAGGTCTTGCACTATTCATTGATGCACCATACACAGCATAATTTAAAAATCAAATTACAAGCTGAAGCCTTAAATACAAACTTAAAGCTTGTTATCTGTATACTATATACTGTATACAGTTCAATGAGAATGTAAATCATAAATCATAATGGTAAAGGCCAGGTAAAGAGTAAAACATGCATAGTTTTTGTTAAGCAGGATGCTCCTTGTCTAAACAAAAGGGTTTTGGGATGGATGAAAGTAGCTTTGCTACGTCTATGATTCTGAATTTTAGAAATGCACATCACACACTGGCTTAAGCCCATTGCAAGAATCTCAGGGTTGTCAGTTCACATCTACTGTAGGTTAATTGATGTTAGCAGGAACTCTAAGGTGGGAGATCTGTTTCTTTTCTGCTGATGATATACATTTTTTTAAACGAATGAAGATACATTTGAAGACATATTGTTTATTTTGTTTGGAAGTTTGAGAACTGTTTTTATCAGTACACTATATACTGTACCGGTTGCACTTTTCCATGTGCAGGGCCAATATGAACATGGTAATGACAGCACTGATGTTTCTGGCTTTTCTTATGTATTGTATGGACTGTTAACAGAACAGACAAATGATACTGTATATGTCTTCAAAACATAGCAAGCCCATTTATTTATATCGTAATGGATCCAGTAATGCCATATCCAACACATGGTTGTGTTTAACACACATTGTTTCAGTTAAAAGTAGACATCCGTACAGCACTTAAAGTAAATTACGTACAGTAAATTAATGTGATTCAGTTTAATTCATGAACTGTTCGTTATGTCAGTTGCACTTTTCAGAGTTTGACCGTGTCAAGTCTATTTCCAAGCTTCAGTTAGTCGAAGAACTAATTATACAAAATCCAGACTTCACTACAAACTGTTAAAGTTGTCTATGCATCTAGATCCTGGAGCATAAAAACAGCGCTAAATGAGGAAAGTTCTAAATGATAAAAAGTGCAAATGAGGAAAGGTTTCTCAATTGCCGATGTAGAATTCTACACACTAGACAGCCCAATAACATTAAATCCTATCAGATCTGTTTTTTCCTCCCTTTTAATCTACCAGGCAGCATTAAAAAAAAAAAACATAAATTTTTAAACATTAGATTGGCATTCTGTGCAGGATGTACTCCTCATTGCTCCCTGTGCCTGGCAGGTTGGGTTGCAGTTCACCTCAGTCTTTTTTTCCATATTTAACACAAATCTTGGATTTCTGCATGCTCAATTACACAATCAGATTGAAAATGACCTACCTATTGGCAAAGCCTGTTACCTGTCCCATCCACGCTGCCCAAGTGGACAGTAATTATTTTCATTAAAAAATCCAAATTTAACCAAATTCAGATTTAAGATTTACTTGAAAATAATATTTCAAGGTTTAATTGTATTTAGAAATCTATGTACAGTATGTTTCTAAAATATAATGGAAAATACTTCTTAAATTGTTTATTTAAACATTTCTGAAAAAAAACACAAGACATTGGAATTATTTTTATGTCCCCCCAGTTAAGGAGTAACAAATATTTTAAGAAGGCTTTCCAGCAATATCAGAACAAAGACCTGCGGAGACCTTTTCTAGCTCAACAAGCCCAGCAGAGGCTCATAGAAACCTAAGAACAGGCCATTCGACTCATCTAGCCCATCTCTCAGTGAAGTCACTGCACAGCATTACAGCAGATACCCAGCAAGTCACAAAAGTTATCATTTTCAAAATGATGTGATATAGCCCCTCCAACCAACACCCCCAAGCAGCATCTTGCTAGTTGAATGTAACCGCTTGGCTAATGACATGGTCCTCCAAACTAGCTATTGTTCAGCCATAGAGATCATCCTGCAGTCGGTGCAATTACCTCCACTAGTTGAACTAATGAGTAGCTCCTTGGCACTCTTCTTTTGAGCGTTACAATGTCCTATTTCTGCTAACCTAGGAGCTCTTTCATCATTGTTAGTGCAAAAACCTCAAGGACAGAGACAAGAGCACTGACTTCCAACCTCACTCTTTTCTATGTAAAAGTTAGGCCAAGAAATTGAAAAAAAGTATGTCAGGGGCCATACTCTATACTTATACAGCGGGCAAAATATTTTACTGCAAAGGATGAGGAAGAGAGGTTATACTGACGTCCAAGTTTAAAAATTAATTTCCATACTCAAAATGCTACCCAAAAAGTATATTTTGCTTACGACATTGATATTGTGTTTTTGATACAAATTGCAGTGTGAAATCCCTGTGTATTTCAAAATAAAGTTAAAAATATTCCTGTTCCTGACTTCAGCTGAGGGCCCTGAAGCTTTCTGTGCTTTCTGTTTTGTTGATCTAAGACACTGGAATGAGTCTCCAGCCCATATTAGATCTTGCAAGTCAATCAGCACTTTCAAATCCTATCTTCACTTTTCACATTTAACAGGAACAGGTGCTCTGGCTGAATTTAAGTGCTTGACAGCCTTGTTATATCTGTCTCTGGGCCATATCATGTGTAGGAACTTCTAGACATCACTATTCTGTTCATTTAGTTGGTTACTGAAACACTTGGAGAATGTGCTGGGGATGGACATATTTTAATATAGGGAAACCACAGCTTCCCCACATATCTGGACTCAACATAACAGACAATTGGTGGTGTCATTGTGCAACAGCCTTTGTCCACTAAAACAGCCACTGAGATATTCCCTTTTGTATATGTTTTACACCTTTTCTGTCTTTGAGGACTTGAGGAGTTGCCAGAAGCCTGTTTTCCAAATACGGAATATCCAGGAATTCTGACAGGCCTTCAAAGCAACCAAATCAAACCAAAAAGGCTCAAGGACTGTCTTTGTACTTCACCTTGTCAGTGCTGACCCCACATTACTCATTGCCTGGAAACACAGTGAGGGCAAGGGGTGGGCTTTGGAACTCTTTCACCTCGTATCACTTTGATGTATATGGTGACTTTTATAGTACTGCAGCTTGACCTTTAAATGACCTCAGCTATGGAAACAATATAACAACATTCTAAACATATTTTCCAGGAACCGGAATCTCTTGGTAAGTACTTCAGCATGTAATGTCTACCGCAGTCTTTGCAGTCCATTTTCATAGCAAAAACTGCACTTCAAAGTCTCATCAGGCACGTACTTGACCATTTTGAAAGGTTTTAAACAAAGATAAAGAGAAATATGTCAAATTTAAAATTATTTAATATTTCTATTTGCAACTTCTAACACTTTTGAGAGAATTGCAGTTACTAGATAATGCACAGTGTTTCGACTGGTTTTAAAATATTTTACACATCAGTGGACTGAGTTTCATGTCCGAATATCTACAAATGCCTCAAAAATGAATCCATAATTCAGTCAAACTAAAATTTGGGTACAACATTGTATTTTACAATATAAGACAATTAGCTGGAGTGTCACAGAAGAGTCATACAAATATGCCAAATAGACTAATGATTAGAACATTTAAATTACTAGCATTTCAAAATGCTGTTTCTGAATTGTTTTGGTCTTTATTTCAATGTTTACTTTATTTTATTTCAGATCATCACAAGTTGTAGCTTCTTCAGAAGAAAAATGTAGTTTTAGAAAAACAGCAAAATAGTGGATTTTGTAAAGTAATGGATTGCATTTTATCCCTTAAGTGTCAGGCAGTAAAGTAAGTAAAGTAAGCTCTTTGGTCAAAGAGTGCTACATTCTGAAAACACAGATCTAAACACATGCAAAACATTGAAAAATCCAGAATACATTTTATATTAATTTTATATTTATATATATACAGTATACTGTATATATTGCATCAAAGACAAATTGAATAGCTGGATCTTCAATACGTGATACAACTGGACTATCACATTAGTAATATTTTTATTGCTTTTATTAAGATGTGCATAGTAACTGGAAAAACAGCAAAAGTAGCCAAGAGTGGCAGAGAGATGATCAGGCATGAGCATCATGGAAACCTTTAAAGCTGCATATTGCAGCTCTTTCTCAAGTTGATTTGTTGACATGCTGTAATGAAAATGTGACTGCAATTTGATTTTTTTAAATGATCTGATAAATGTCTGTATCAAGTAATCCTTGTTGAACACAAAAAAACAGAAAGGCACAACTCCTTATTTTTTAGTTCAGGTGGGTAGCTGCGTCAGCATGCATAGTCTGAAAAGGAACAAGTAATAGCTTTATTCAATGCTGAAAAGAGAGGAAAGAAAACACAACATTTCGGCTGTGAAGCCTTCTTCACCTTCTCTTTTCAGCATGGAATAAACCTATTACTTGTTCCTTATTTTTAGTCTGTTATTCAGCAATCTTATGAATGTAATTTGCGTGAACATTTTGAACTTTCAATATACAGTATTAACAAATGTTCCCTTACCTCAAAGTACAGGCTATGGTACCGAGGTTGCCAAACAATTTATTAGCTGGCACTAATACCACAGTTCTTTTGCATACACTAATGAAACCCTGGAAGTTGCTCAAAACAGTGAAAATAAACAATGTTAATTTTTAATTAGTACACACTGACAAAATTGAGAATATTTTATCCACACTTGAAAGTGTGTTATCCAATGGCATTTTCATTCCTCAGAGGAATTCATTTGATCATACAGACAACTGCCTTTTGTGTCTTACAAAGCCTCTAAAAATGCAAACTGGTGTGCAGCTGGTAACAGGACATATTTGAAATTATCTAAACTATGAGATTGTTACATGCTGTCAGTGTCATAGTATTCCAGAAGATGATAACATAACCACAATTACATTACTGGCAATGATTTTAAGAAGTACAGCTCATTTTCTGATTATTTCTTTCAATATTCTGGCATGGCAACAAATAGAACAAAAAAAAAAGAAAAATGTCTTGCATCATACAGGCAAACATACAATGCTAAAAGTATAATACAAGATGGAAAAAGACATTAATATCAGACCAGCAGCACCACCTTAGTTAACAGCTTGATATTTAGAAAAGTTGCAAAACTTCCTGCATATATCAAATAAGATTGTAAACAATTAGAGATTAAACCTCAACAAAATGAACATTCAGTAGTAAACATTCACATTGTTTTCTATTTCCCGATGGTTCTCCATACAAGGAGGCAAACTAAGCTGCTAAAATATTTACAGGTTCCTTTATACAATCCATTATCAGATAAGACAACATTGTTGGCTATATACAGTTTCTTGTATAAGAATTTGTCTTTTCGCATGCCCCAACTTACTCTCCATAAGACACACAGACAGGGAGAGAAGCTTGGGGTCAGAGTGTAGGGTCAGCCATTTATAAGACAACCCTGGAGCAGTTGGGGTTAAGGTCCTTGGTCAAGGGCCCAATAAAGTAGGATTCCTCTGCCGGCTGTGGGATACGAACCAGCAACCTTATAGCCACAGGCACAGATCTTTAGCCACAGAGCCATCACACTGCCCAAGGAGAGGTATCTATGAATTTCATCTGGGATTAGATGTCTCAAAACAGTCCAAAAATGTCTCCAGTTCTGTAAAAAGGGAATTTCTCAAAATAAATGAAATAAAATGAGAAATTTAAACTTAGTTAATTCACCAATAGGGCATTTAGTAACTGGCAAAAAAGTTTCCTGGGGAGTCAGAATAACTTTGAGCACTTGCACACAGAAGTGAAGGCTGTATTCTCTTTGTACTCTACCATCACCACAAGACAGTTCCACAAGGTACGTATTACTCAGCCAAAATAAAGATAAGAAATAAAATATAAAGATGCATCTTGTGCCACAGTCACTGAGATGGAGTATGACAATCATAGTGCGCACAAATTTGCTCTTGTTGCTTTTGTGGCTGGTAGGAGATCATTTTGGGCTTTCTGTACGACCCAATTACTCAATATGTTGCAGCTGGGTGCACCCCTAGGAGGACCACTATCAAAAGGTCCATGGGCAGTAAAATATGCAGTTCAGATATTGCCTTGAATTGAGTTTCATTTGATTTAAGCATTCACAGACTCTATTACCCTGAGGCTGATGTGTAACTCTGTTTGAAACCCTACATGTGATTCACATGGAATATGAATTCAGGTTTATAGGAACCCCTGTTTTCTGAGTGGATCCACACAGAGCAACCAAAGAGACTGATAACTAGCTGCCATAATGCTTTTACAGATTTATGTGCTGCCTGATCTCATATGAAAGTGGTCCAGGCCTCCATCTGGCTAAGTCATACTAAAATGTGCTAAAATCTAAAAACTATGAATCAGAGATGGATGACACTTTTTGCTAGATGTTTATCACCAAACACAATTGAGTCTTATACTGTAGTCTTAACAATTTTCAGTAAAATAACATTTGAGCTCTTTTGTAAGACTGGTATAAAGAACTGATCATTCTCCTCATAGCTCCAAGCTTTTCATTGTCCAAATATACTAGTAAATGTTTATCAGTAAACACAATGTAGTCTTATAGTCTTTAAGATTTTCAGTAAAAGAATATTTAAGTTCTTTTGTAGCATCAGTTCTGTATACCAGTGCTTGGTCTTGCCACGGGCGAGAGTGAGAGTTTGCACAAATTGCGACATGTAGTGGCCCTGCCTGCTCACTAGTCACTGTGATGGCTAATGTATGGTACAAGCAAATAAGCACGGATTTTGCCAGCACACCTTTCACCGCAGAAATGCTCAAATGTGATTTGCATGAAGAGTTAACAAGTAAATTGTCTTTGTCAGTAAAACCATCTCATAGTCTATTATTTCTGTTGGATTAAAGGTTGTTATTTAAATGTATTATGGCCGCTTCGTGTCACCTGACGTTTTATTGACTCATTCTAAATTAAAGAATAAGGTGCTGCGCATACCTGGAAATTGAATCTGTTTTGTGATGAAAATTTAACGTTACTATGTACACTTTACTTTCACTGTGGTTTGAAATGCACTCATCAATGCCAGTTCTTTCTACCTGAAAGACAGTTTTGTCAGGCCAAGAGAGGAATTGAAAAGACTGTGGCAACAGAGAGCTGATATATTGCTGCTGTCACATCATCCAGGTGGATGCTGCACATTGGTGGTGGTGGAAGGAAGTCCCCATTACCTGCAAAAGATGATTGAGTGGATTGTCCTGAAAAGCGCTATATACAGTAAGTGTAAGGAATTTTATTATTATTATTATTGTTGTTGTTGTTGTTGTTAACAGAGACTAAAATAAATAATAGAAAGCTCTTTCAGTATTACAACAGAAACAGAACTGGCAAAATATACTTAGGATGAAAGTGCAAAGGAAATGGTACTGTCAAAGTAAATGAGTACTTCACTCAAGTATTCACCAAAGAAAAGGTTAACAACATGACTCTGGCAGCAGAAGGACCTCTATGGTTTCAGAGAACTATAATTCTCTAAAATTGTATTAAAAATCCAATATATCTACAAAAGTATATGAGAAGTCATAATTCCTAATAACCCTAATTATTCCAACAATAATTGGCTTCCTCCATCAACATTATTGCTTCAGAACATAATTAAACATTTTCTAAACTGATCATTTATTTCTTTCCTCATTTTTTCCAAATAATTTATTTTAATCTGTTGTAATGTTGTAATTGTACGTCATCTGTAACTTCAAAAATACAATGAATGCTTACTGTAATAAAAGTAATAAATTATTGTGAATAAAGAACGAAACAAACACTCACAGATTGTGATTACAATTTAGATACTGAAACATACAGTATGTGATGCAGTTTAATGTACTCCATGTGAAAGGTTTGTTCCCCTTTCTGTTACAGCATCTGTAAAAATAATTTAGGTATTTCTATATTTTAACAACTTTTTACAAATACTTTACATCAAGTGTTTATAATTATACCCAATTCAAGAATTCTGACTAAACAAATAACAGAAAACATGCACAAAAATTGGACTTTCATGTTTAAACATTTAATTCAATAAGAAAAAGCGAGGCTGCTTAGCCCTGGTTCATGAAAATAGAACCACTCTGGAATTTTAATGAGGCAATTTAGCATAAAATGCCAAATTTGGTTTAACAAAAACTAGTGTTATTTGGAACAGAAATAATATAAGAATGAAGAATGTAGTCTAATCATTCATAAGAAGTGTCAGAAATTCAGTCCAAAACAAGAAAATGAAGGAAGTGACCTAAAAAATCTTTCAACACCAAAATAATAGAGGTCTGTTTGAGGCAGTGACATTGAGATTTACCATGTATAGTTTTGTAAAGCAAAACAACCAAAAGTATTCATTGAATCTTCAAAAAAATCAATCTGAATTATAGCCGCATAAACACATCATCATATCATACTACTATTAATACATTTATTATAATAACATAGATTTTAAAAAAAAATTAAGTGTGTTTGTGCACAAGCCAGGAGGCAATACCAACTTCGCTGAAAAATTTATATTTTTATTTGGTAGGTTGTAAAATGAAGCACTGATTTTTTTTCTTTTTCAGTTCTACATTCAATAAAGGTATTTAGTTTTTTTGTGAACAAAGTTTTACTTTTGTTTTCTCAAAATTAAAAATAACCATTCACTACCATGCACAATTATGGCAGGTGAGGTTTTACGAAAAACTCTCAGAAATATAGTCAGACAGGTTCAGTGGAAACACTGTGCACAAGGCTTTGGCATTGTTTTCAGAACTCGAAGCCTCCACTGTCTACTCCCTACTGGTGCCTAGAAAGGCGAAATAAGAAATTATGTTTAAGAACTGTAATAGGACAGCAGGTTCAGACAACATGGCAGCCTCTTGTCTGTACCACATTCTCCAGAAAGCTGTGGGGAATTGGGGAATGAGCTGATGTCCTTACTGACCTGAACAGCTGCTAGAAGACAGCTGGTCAGGTGACAGTTTAAATAGAAGGAAATGAAGGCTTTCAGGGTTAGTTTGATCTGCTGTCTGGAAGCAATACAATCTACCCTTCCAAATCTTATCTTCATAATTTTCCTGTAACTTTGAGGATGTGGAGTTATTCTCATGATGAATATTTATCCTGTTGTATGTCCGAGTTGCTGACATACTGAAGTTTGTTAGCATTTTGAAGAGATACTTTAATGTTACCAGAGAAACTGATAAACATTGAACATAAATGGAAATCATGAGCTGATTAACATCTTTAAACAAGGTTGGAAAAAGCCTCCTTGGAAGTTATAATTGTTCAGAAAAATTGTGTTGGAAATAAAATGATCTGAACTCCGGGGAATCACATTCTGGTGCCAAATGACTTTCTCTCAAATGGAAGGGGTTTGGATTCAGTGAATTGTGGGATTAGCAATATTTCTGATAGAGCAAGGTTAAATTGGACTTCCTGCACCCTATAGTCTGGGGCATCAATGCTAACCACAAAAAATGTTTTTCCATAATATATAAGGTTATAAAAGGTTTTTGTGTACGGAAGCCATAACTCAGCAGACTAACATGGTCTCAGACACCACAGCTTTACACACAGCACATACAGTACTGTGCAGCTAACTCTGTACAAGCCCTCAGCATCTAATAATTCTTACCTTTCAATTTGCTTTTCTCTTGCCTTGTTTCAAAAAACAGTTTTTTCATCACCGCTTGCCATGAAAAACATTATTATGCAGATTCACTGATTTATTTTTCTTTAACTACCCACTCCTAAAAATGACTAAAATTGCTCCTTTCTAGATCTTTAACATGAAAACCACAGTTAATTTCAGCTTTCCTCTGTGTATATTTTTTCACTTCTCTGTTTTGCATCTTTCTATTGGGAGAAAGGACCATAATTTGTGCCCTTTGGATTTTATCCAAGAGGGTCAGGGTCTAGACACAAGCTCCCACATACTTCCTTGTAAAGGAAATGTGTGCCTTTGTTTTTCTGATCATGTAAATTTGAAAGAATGAAAGAAGTGCAGGGAAAGTGCCAGCAGGCAGCTGAAGTCCATTACCCCATTTTCAGGCCCCAAACAATTTCTGTTTCGAGGCATTGGTACACAGAAAGTCCTAACCGGTCTTACTTTCATCAAATCATCCATTTTAATTGCACTGGTGACAAGGTTCTTTTGGTACTTTGTGGTATTTTTAATGCCTTTAGCTTACTAACTATACCCTTGAATAGTATCATTGAAACTGCCAGCAGTGAATGCCACAATGTCTGTCACAAACATCACAAACACAAACGTCCGCTTATACCGTAACATTGTGCACTTTTAATTTGCATGAGTTAACATACTAATTTCTTTACTCTCCTAAGGGCATATGCAACACATTGCTTAGTGGCTACTTAACTGCAAAAATCTATTTTTTGTATATTATTTTCACATGAACAACAGTACAGTATATACAGAGTAAGCCAAGGCCACCCTTGCCAAACTTTCTTTCTATTGTGTTCATTTTTATTCAGCTCATAAAGTTAAGTTTTTTGAGCCATTTATTGCAAAACATCTTACTGGCTTCCTATCAATATATGTAATGGGAAAAACACTTTTTAAAATTCTGATTTATTCTCTACCTATCTCAATCTCATTATCTTAATGTTGAACATAATCTCCTGTCTTCCAAAATTATTTGGAGTATTGACAGAACAGGCAATTTTAATCAAACTTATGTTCATCCCAGTTCTGCTAAAATGCAAGAATTGGCAACACATCACAAGACAATATTGTTACTTTATGTACCATAATTATTGTGCTAAATACATATAGAAAACAGTTCAAAGCTGCAAAGTACCTTTCAAAGAAAAAGGGATTATCAAAATATATAAATGTTTTGGATAACTTAATTCGAAGAGATATGCTAAATTGGAATTAGGATTTAGATTCAGGTTCTCTTATTAGTTAGAATGAACAATTTCCCCTCCATTAAACTAATGCTTCCTCTCGTTAATTTTTGTTAAAACAATGATTATTCCACTTGAAAGGTTAGAAGCTGACAGCTCAGCTGGGATAATTGACTAAGTTTGTTAAAATACACCTCACCTCTAGAAAACTGAATAATCACACGCAATGTTTGTTGCTCTTCTATCTACAAATATGTTAACTTAACACTTTTTACAGTTTCATTTTTTTGTTAGCCTATTCCTATGGTCTCATTATTAAATATTATTTACTATTATTATTACTACATTATCTTAATATATTTTAATGCAGTGTGATTTCCAAGGTAGATTTCCTCATATACTTTTCTGTATAGAAAGGTTGTTAACAAGAGGAGGCCATTCTGCCTTGTTTAGCAGCATATGTGTTACTCATTTGGTAGTTTGGCAACTAATTGAGAGGAGGTTGTCAACCAGCCATTTGCTAAAAAAAATGTCCCCTTGTCTCCGCTTCACTGTTAATACCGAAGTATTATAAGTATTATTGAAGTCCATAAGGTTGACGTTGTCAATGCCGTTGAGAATTTGTTTACAATTGTGTAACTGTTACGCTCTAACAAACGCCTTCACATTCTCACGTGCACCCACTTAAAACAGACGCCCACGCCGCAACTAATCTTCACCTGTCACTCCGGTTACTACTGTTACCCTCCTCTTTTCCCTTATCATTGCTCACTAATTCGGATTCTCTTCAGAGCTTCCTAGTGTGCGTACCTATTTTCTTTCACTTTGAACTTCTCGTTGCTTCCTAGACTCTTTCCTGACCTTTCTGACCTCGTCTCTGCCTTTGCGATTTGGATTTGTCATCTCGATTGGACTGCCCAAGCCTGGTTTTTAAATTTTGCCTGCCCATCGGCCCTTTGAAGACAAGGGCTTGCGCTATTTGTAGCTTTTACTGTAAAGACTTCCTGTAACAGCGTGGGGATATCACCTAGTTAAGCACTGCACAGGGTCTTTATTTTGAAACATAACGATTGCTAATGGAGTTTTTAATGAAAGTTCGGGAGGAATGAAGGCAGCCGCACTCATTCGACACAGCTGCTGCAATTCTCACTAATCCCGACGTAAGCAACCGGTCTCCATAAATATCAAACGTCACCCTCTCCTCTTCCTCGTTCGTTTTCTGCATGGTTTGTTTTTGCCTCGCTCGAATCCGTGCTCCCTTCTCATAGATCTACAAATCCGCCGCTCCGATGAAGACCTTTTCCGCAGCGCAGGAGACTCTCCTACCCTTCTCGTCCAGTCCACCCCCCACAGCTCCCCCCACCTCCGTCTCATCGCCTCCTTCAGCCGCCGTGCCACATCAGCGCCGCTCATCTCCCAGCCAGTCCTCACAAGATCCAACTCCTCGCCGAAGACTGCGTTCCGCCGTCGCAGTCCCTCTCTCATTACAAACCCAGCCTTCCCGTTCCTCCACGCCAAAATCTCCAAATAACCCCCGCTTCTCTTGAGGATGTCCCTGCCGCCGCGCTTCATGCACATCGGCTCCTCCTTCTCCTGGATCATCTCTCGCGATTTCCAACCGGACCGTAGCAAGCCTCCAGAGGATACCTCGAAAACATGGCGTCCATTTTAAAAGAAACGCTTCCAAAAAAGCTTCCCCCGCTTCTTCCCAGCTTCCCCCAGCGCTCTCTGATGACATCACCCGCGCCGCCGCCACTCATCCCAACGTGAGGACCCCGAGGCCGCCCGCGCCTCTGCCTGTCGCATCTTCTGTCTTGTCTTGTCCTGATATATCCGTGTCTGTCTCTTCCCCCAAGCAATCCATTCCTCTGCTGAACAACTGCACCTAGCCTCTTCCACCCAGCCTCCTGCCCTAAACTCCTTGCTGCCGAGTCTAAGGCCCCAGGCTCACGCCCCTCCCCACCCTTCTCCGCTTAATCTAATTTCTGCACTCTCCTGTCTCTACCTCTGGCGTCCAACACGCCTCAAGCTCCGCCAGCTTGGTGCCTTCGGCCCCGGTTTCTTTTCTTTCAGCCCATGCTGCTGTCTCCACGGCCCGAAGGCCAGCTAGTAAACGACCCCCAGCTCAGCTAGCAGGCGGCCCTTACCCTCCCCCACCCCCTGGCGTCCAAGACGACTCGGCAGCCTCCTCAGTCCTTAACGCAGCCTTCGCCCCTGCTTCAATTCCCAACAGTCTTCGGCTTCCATATCCCAAGCCACCGAGCTTCAGGCCCCAGATCCGTCAAACCCCTCCTACCACAATCTGCTTTCCGCTCTTCTCTCCTCATCTTCTCCCTTCCCCGGTGTCCAACACGGCATCCGTCATCCCATGCCTTCGGCCCTGGATTCCAATCTCCCCTTTACTAAGGACTTTCCTCTCCGAACAGCCGTTCCTCTCCCAGCTCCTCCTAACACACTAAAGTTTAGTCCTCCTCCCATTCCCTTTTCACTCCGGCAGCAAATTCTGAGGTGCGGACGTCAATCTAGCTCACTTTCTCTCTTCCTCCACTTACAACTCCGATTCTAGAACAGTCGACTGCGGCTCGATTTCCGTCACTCTCTAATCTTCTGACCCTCACTCTGCTTCAGTCCTTCGAATTTCCAACTTCTGCTTGGCTTTCAGCATTTTCCACGACATCACACGCTCCGCCTTTCCCCAACGTCGTCAGGAACTCGACGATTACATGCACAGCATCCCCGATCTATCCGTCCTTTTCGAGGGCTCCCTGTTCTACGATTACCATAAGCAGTTCTTGGCCGAGGCCGCTGCCCGCCTACTCCAACGGAACCAGCGCACCTACTGGGGAGCCCTCGACATTGAGCTTTACTGCCGCACTTTCACCGGTGTCCAAGCTCTTTCCTGCGACTTCTGTTCCTCTTGGACACATTCATCAAATCTTTGCCCAGATACCGTCCGCAAGCCCAACCTTGACTCCGCCCCTTCTCCCCCACAGCATCTATTCTCCAGCCAGGTCTTCTTCAAACCTTCCCGGTCCAAAGATGTTCGCGGTCGCCCCATCGTGATGATCAGAGGCCAACAAATTCCCAACATCTTCAATTCCTCTACACGTACCTCTCCCCTTCGTCGCTTCCTTCACATTCGCAGCTTCTGCGGCGAAGCTCATGCTCGCTCTGCCTGCCCCCGCCGGCCCTTCCATGCTCGCTCCACCTTCAGCGTTCCCAAAAGACTACTGGCTTTTCTGTCTACCCCAATCGACATCCCCGCTCTTGCTTTTGGCCTGCTCCATCACCCCGACCCCTCTTCCACCCACATCTTACTCGACGGCCTTTCCTTCAGATTCACTCCAGGCCCATGCACACTTCCTTCTTCCTTCGTCTTTTGCAAAAATTTGCAATCTGCCACCGCCGGTCCCCAGTCCGTTGATTCCTTGCTAGCATCCAAAGTCGAGAATGGTTTCGTGATTGGCCCACCTGACTCTTCCCCATTCCCTGCATACCACATCAATCCCATTGGTATAGCGGTCCGTCTGGGCGCCTGGCTCACTAAGGCCAACATCTCCAGTGCCGTTAAAGTTATGCCTCCTGACCCAGACCTCTGGCACCTCTTCGGAGTTCATTGGCGGAACAAGTTCTTCGCAGTCCGCCTTACCTTCGGACGTAGGAGTAGCCCAAACTATTTTCGGTACCTTAGCCGAAGCTCTCGGCTGGATCCCCTCGAATAACTATAAGCTTCCTTTTCTCGTCCACCTTCTCAACGATTTTCTTACCATAGACTTTCCTCACACCCCACCTGCAAGAGCCTCCACCACACTTCTTTCCGTTTTTTAGGAACTAGGGGTACCCCTTGCCATGGACAAAGCAACTGGCCCCTCTCATATAATCCAATCCCTCGGGATCACCCTTAATTCCATCAATTTCTCCGCTTCCCTGCCTCGCGACAAAATTGACAGGATCCAGATGTATATCTCTATCTATTCTTCCGCCAAATTTCGCACTAAGAGGGAACTTCTCTCTCCGCTCGGCCACCTCAATTACGCCGTGCGTATCATCCCTCAAGGACGGTCTACCTTCTCGACCTCGCCTCTTCTGTGCCCTCTCTTTACCACCACGTAAGCCCTTCAGCCAACTGCAAATCCGAGCTCAGGCTTTGGCAGCTTTTCTTGGCCAACTCGAATGGTATATCTCTTTTCTACGCTGACCTCCTCTCTGACACTGAAGATATCCAGCTTTTCACAGACGCAGCCCCCTCAGTCGGTTTCGGAGGCTATTATAAAGGCCAATGGTTTGCGGCCCCTTGGCCTCCTGATTTCTCTCCAATCCCTCTCGCCAACCAGTCATCGGCCTTGTTAGAAATATTTCCAATTCTCGTTGCTGCTTCTCTTTGGGGCCACAATTGGAAACATAAACCATCCTCATCCATTCGGCCATCCATGCAGTAGTTCATATAATCAACAAAGGAAGGTCTTCATCCTAATCCATCATGAAATTCCTCTGCCGCCTTAAATGGATTTCTCTCACACATCAACTCATCTGCGTAGCTGCTCACATTCCAGGCCACCTTAATGAGATAGCTGACTCTCTCTCTCGCTTCAGGAACTTGGCACCAGATGCAAGACCAAACCCGTGCACAGTATCTCCCTATTCGGAACTCACGTTCCTCTGAATTATCCTTTCCATGGCTATCTCCAGCCGGCCCAGCAAACTATCCTCTTAGGGATCGCCCCTTGAACTCGATTCTTACTGCACTGCCTGGAAGGGCTTCCAATCCTTCCACCTCTCCGCGAACATAAAATTCCGTTCTTTCGACATTCTCACCGTATCATCCTTCGTTCGCTATTGTAGAAACTCACTCAAGGTACGAGCATCCACCACCAAAGTATACCTGTGCGGCATCCACTCCTTTTCGGCACGATCTGTCCATCCATTATCCACCCTCAAATCACTCTCCTTAAAGGCTTTCAGTGGCTTGAAAACCACTTCCGAACCTACGCGCATCACTTACCTCAGACATCCTTGAATCCTGCACCAACGTTGTCAGGTTACCACTCACCCTGGGTCGACCGCCTTCTTGAATCTTTATTCTTGTTAGCCTTCTTTATCTTCCTAAGGTGCTCCGAAATTACCGCTAATTCCACATCCTTCGATCCTTCTCCTCAACCCTGCTTATCCAACATCTCCATCTTATCTTCCGAGATGCTGACCTTCTATCTCAAGAAAAGCAAAACCAACCAACTCAGATCCGCCACTCTCATCTATTATTTCAAACTCTGTTCCTACATAAGCCCTTACGAGCCTCTATCCCATTACACACATCTTCGCACCTCTGCCGGAGCTTTGCCTACTGCCCCTCTGTTCGCAAATGAGAAGGGCTGTATCATGCTACCCTCCTAAACAATTCTCCGGGCACTCCTTTAGATCAGTGGCCGCATCCTCCGCCGCTCACCAAGGCATACCCAAGTCTCTCATCAAGCAACTCGGCCGTTGATCCTCCGAGGCTTACCATGCATACATTAAAACTAACCCCGATATCCTCAAGCAGGCACTTTCTCTCCTCGGCTGAATTGGCCCAATAATCTTTTGTTTTTGTTTTTCTGCACTGGTGACTGGGGGTCCCGCTTAGTTTCTTTTGGGGGTCCTATCCTCCCCGTCCAACGGCCGGGAGGTTGGCCCTCAGCCAAGCGGGTTACGCCAAATCTCCACATCACAATAAACGATTCTAATTTCTCCCAAGCTTTCGGCTGCTGTCATTCCTCGTGAAATGGAGTTTTTAATGAAAGTTCGGGAGGAATGAAGGCAGCCGCACTCATTCGACACAGCTGCTGCAATTCTCACTTATCCCGACGTAAGCAACCGGTCTTCATAAATATCAAACGTCACCCTCTCCTCTTCCTCGTTCGTTTTCTGCATCCCTCCTCCACCCCCTCTCCACCTTTGCGGGCTACCCCATTGGTCGCATGGGGGTCCTATCCTCCCCGTCCAACGGCCGGGAGGTTGGCCCTCAGCTTAGCGGGTTACGCCAAATCTCCACATCACAATAAACGATTCTAATTTCTCCCAAGCTTTCGGCTTCTGTCATTCCTCGTGAAATGGTAACTGTGTAAAAAAAATTACCCTTTTTCTGTTTTTCTACATATGTGCAGTGTAATTAGAAGTAAAAAGTGAAGGAGCCTTCGAGTTCAATTGCAATAGAATCTGGAAAATAATGAATCCCCTTGAATCCCATTTGTTTGATTCTGTTCCATCATTGGGGATGTAAGTACTATAATATAAAGGGGTAATGCTTCAAGGCCTCTCCCTCCTGTCTCTTAAGAATGAGAGTGGCCCGCTAGAACCACTAGATGAATAAAGTACATGAGTTGTATGAATTGTCAGCACTAAAGAGCATCCCCTCTCTGGTTATCCTGCCACTGTGTTTTAATTGTGGAAGAAACAAGGATATTTTCATTATTTTGTTTCAAATATCATGTATTGCAAAAATAACCCCCCCCACTAATCTTTATCTTGGAAAACTGGGACACATGGTGGCTATAAAGTTGAAAATCCACTTATTGCATGAAAATCACAGAAGATTATTTGATATTATCAACAAGAGGGGTCTAAATCTTTTTTCATGTTAAATATTTGTTTTCATTGTAGATCTTCTCAGTTTAGAAATTCTCCATCAGGTCCAAGTGCCTGTGTCCTTGAATTTAGAATTGTATAGAAACCGGTCTTCTGTATATTTCATTTAGGAACAGCATCTTGCAATTCTTTACAAAGAAAGTTACTGTAAATGTTTTGGGAACTCAGAATTGCTCAGTCAGTACAGGCTGAACCCTGTACTCCAGATGCTTAAGCCTGGGGTTTATCATCATATCATATGAGACTAAGAATGGAAACTGGATAATTTAGAATATGGTATATAATATTTGAAGTTGTTGGGTACATTATATGTAGGATAATCCTGAAGAATGCAATTTAAAATCAAACAGAAAGAAAAAAAAACTGTAATTACTCTCTTTGATCTACAAGATGGGCTGTTTATTTCACCAAATTAAGTGCACTATAAGTACTGGCACCATACTTCTCAGAATACTTTCATACAGCGTTTTAGGTTTTTGTAATTAGCTTTAAAATAAAACAAACTAATATATAAATCAAGCCACTCAGGTTCATCATGTCTAGCACCGATGTATCAGTAATAAATAGAAAACATATGTAGATATCTGGCTCTGGTCTGGGGTCATTGACCTGGTCTCCTGACCTGGCTTTACAGAATTTTAGAACGGACACCTGCTGTTGCACGTGACACCACAGAAAAAGTTGAAAGGCAGGACAACATCATCAAGAATAACCACTGGGCACGAGAAAAATAATTATTTATGTCTCAAGGCAAAAAAAGAACTGGGATTTATAAAACTGCACGCAAGTTCCTATTAACTCAAGTAAATGGACTGTGTACACAAATCATCAAAACACACAAAACTTAACGGGAAAAGGAATTTATCATAGACTTATAACAACGCAGCTGCAACTGAGCTCAGTTCACCCTGGATTGTGCAAGGTGTACACCAAAGGACTTTTTAACACAACTGAAATCAGATTTGAATCATGTCTGTAGACAGATGAACTTTATGTCAATTTTAAGGAAAAGATTGTTTTTGTACTAAAAATGTTTTAAGTATGTATGTAAAACAATAAGAACTTGTATAAGAGTTGTAAATGTGTTTTTAAACAATGCAATTTCATAAGGTGACAAGGTTACAATGTGTAAACATATCCAATACTCTGCGATTGCTGCAGTATGGCATATTCATATTGACAGTGAATATCACCTGAAAAGAGCTAAAGTAAAATTTAGTTTTTAAAAGAAACTATATTTGAAATCTGTTTTTGAGAATACAAATTTGGCCCTAAAATACACATACAAATAAATATGTGAACTGGATGGCCAAGCAAATATCACAAGTCCGGATTTGAGTGCAAAGAAATAAAAGTATGTTGAATGTGTATGGGATTTTTATGAAAATTTTCAATACATCTGATTAAAATCAATGAATGAAAACAATGTAAAACTGTTAAGAATTAATGGGGGAAATGATAAAACCGCATTTAATGCTATTCCTAAGAATGTAGAAAATATATGGAAAGTTAATAAGATTTGACAATTCCACACAAAGATGAAGGGATGGTTCTAAATACTGCAAGATATAACTAACACAAAGAGTATGAAATAGCGGACGACAGTTATTTACTTAAACTCATTATGGTGTACGCAGTTGAAACAAAATGTTTCTAAATGATGTCACTGTTAGAGGACCTCCTGAATCACGAAGATTGTCAACCACACAGAGACACCCAGATATACAGGACTCTGCTATAATCAGCAACCCCACACTGTCAGGTAACAATGTGCGGACAGCATTGTACAGAAATGAAAAAAAACCCACATTCAATCCCATGGGGAAAAGTTAATGATATATTACTTAGTTGTTGCAGTTGTACGGCTTTAAAAATTGTTCAAATCAACAAGAGGGGGACTGTAGATATCTAGCTCTGGCCTGGGGTCATTGACCTGGTTTCCTGACCTGGCTTTAGAGAATTTTAGAACGGACACCTTGTACATTGTTGTACATGACACCGCAGAAATAGCTGAAAGACGGGACAATATCTTCAAGAATAGTCAGTGCAAGTAGAAGTAGAAGTAAACATTCATTAATAACACAGCTGGACTCAGACTCAAATCTCTACAAAACTCAAAACAACTCTACAAAACTGCAATTCGGGGCACTGTGTGAAATACACCTTGTGTGTGTCTCCTTAAGTGTTCTCTGGAAATGGAAAATCATTACAATTAAACTCATCTCAAACCTTCACTGGCCTGCACTGTGACTCCTTGCATCTCTCCTTGCATCCCTATAAACACTGAACATAGATGACTGGTAGAACAGAATCTCAGAGTCAGGTTCAATGAACAGCAACAGACCCAGGTGGCAGTGTCAGGCAAGATTAAGTCAGAGTTAGCACACATTATGACTCACTGCTATCACACTGCAATGATTTACAATTTAAATTAAAAGGCCTATTGTACTCTTGATAGATGGAATAAAATCAAATGATCAGTCATTTCGTATTCCAAACGCATATGGAACTTATTGAACACCTCCTCGGCATTATTATGTGGGAGGCTCAGAGCAATTTGAGGCAATATAAACTAAACATTAAAATATAGACAACACCAGAAATATATAAATGAGATCTCATGGTTATAGTCAACATTGAATCGCTCACTTTTTATATTAGCTTTCTTATAGTTTGGAGGCACAGTTTAAAGATTATTGTGTTCCCAAGATTTCTGTGTATTATAGGTCTTCTTAAATTATCTTGATGACAGTAGCTTCTCACTTTGATACAATGGAAATATCCTTCAGGTTTTACAATGTAATTAGTAGGGTGTCACAGGGATCTGCACTAGGAGCAGTGATCTAGTTTCTTGTATAGCAAGTAAACTAATTAGGGTTACAGGCAATACTTAAACAGGAGGATTAACAAACACTGCAGAAGTAGAGAAGGAACTTCAAAAAGAGTAAACATGGCCGTTTATATTTTATCTAGACGTGCAGAGTATTACAGTACATGAAGGTAGCAAAATGAACTGTTTTGGTACACCTAGGGCTAGGGTGCCACAACCGTGACTTTTTTATGTTGGTCTTAGGAAAAGAGACACATGACATTGTGACATAAAAAACACAGTTCTACAGTATATTATTTATACAGTGTGCAATATTCCAAAAACCACAAAACAATACCCTACTGTAGATCCTAGCTAAGCTTCTTCTTCAGAAGTCCCCTCTATTCTATGAATAACAAGGCAGCTAGTCTGCTTGAAGACTCTCAAATCCAGAAACTCATATTTCAAAAGCCTCACTCTAAAATCACATGTATAGGCTAGTCAGTAATTTGCTTCCTTGCTCCTTTCTCTCTCTGGCGCAGCTCATAACAGCGTCTGATCTATTCTCAGACACCAGAGGTTGACGGCAAACTGGAAGTCTCTGCTTAATGGAATTATAACAAATTTATAATAGAATCCAGGATGGTGTTTGAACCCTAATCTCATACACTTCCACTCACCTGTGTAGATAAGTCTTGCACCCAAAAATTCTTGTAGCGCCTCTCTCTCATCTCTACAGCACTCTGTGTCACTCATTCGACATTGCTGAGACCTTACCTCTGTGTTTATTCAGGAACACAAAGTTCATGCCTTTGTAAGCTCAATGCTTCAATCAGAAGACAGCAGCTCTGTATCCACCTTTTTCCTTGTTTTTTTTCTCACAAATATCAAAGCAACTGTACATGCTAACAGGTAACCCACCTCCTACTTTCCGTCAAGCTACTCTTCTTCCACGGCTCTATTTCAACTACTGAAATAGAATTATAACAAAGTTATAATAGAAATAATAAGTATAATAAGTATTATAAGTTATAATACAAATTCAGAAGGAAGTGTGTATCCTAAACTCACCTATATATGTAAGTCTCACACCCAGGACTTATCAGATTACTGATTATCACAGTGATTTGAGCTCTGCAAATTCAGACATGGCAGGAAGTCAATCCTGACCACACCCATCCCTCAGGCCACCTTGCTCTTCATAAACAGAGAAAACTACAGGGTGTTTGTTTCAAGCACTCAATGGCCTAGACAAACTTAACTAAGTGGAAGTGGAATTTGAACAGTGGAACATGAATCAGAGGATACTGAATGGTCTCCTCTCTCTGTAATCTTTCTTGTATTGTTAAGTGTTTGCTGCTGAAGACTCATGAATACGGTATGGCTCTTGTAATTGTTGCCAACCGCAAACACAATAATCTTCATTCAGTTCAAATGTCTTTAAAGCCTGAAAAATTTATTTATATCATGGTTTCAGACACATTTTGCTCATCCAATTGCTTTGCCTAGAAGAATATTTATTTCCTTTGCCTAAAGGACTTTTCTACCAGATTGTATTTTAGTCTAACTGATGTGAAAAGCATAATACTTTCTCCTGTAATTTGCATTTGTGTATTTTTTCAAGATCATTAAGTTATTTTCTTTGGATGTAGATTATTACATTCACTGGAAGATATTCAGAACATGATTTAGTAACCTAAACACTGTGGTCACTTTCAGCAAATATTTTTTGAATAAAGTATAAGGTTCTTTCTCTTCCAAAAGGCAACATTTCCTTACCAAACTAAATATTCTATTATTCCAATATAACAAACTGATTTTGATTTTCCTTTAAATAAAATGGACTGTGATGCCTCCATAACATACTGTACTGGTGTCTTATGTTTTTATTATTGTGCTGTTTTCCAATTTTCTAATAACATTTAAATCTGTTACTGAACTACCATTAGTTTTAATTACATAATTGTTCATTAGTCATTTTAGTAGTCATTTTATCTTTTCTTTCAGTTAAATGTGCTGTTTTTTAAAACTCTTTCATTTAACATAATTGTGTACAGCACCTTAAGATGTAGGGCATGAAATAGTGCTTTGTTAAATAAAATAGAAATTATTGTTTGAATTACCGCAAGAAAAGACAATAGCGATCTGCCAAATGACAAAAATAAAGTGAATGATTTTATGATTCTGAGAAGTAGTATCTTTGAACTATTTTCAAACGGAGTTTTAGGTCAGGCCTGGACTGCTTCAGAACCATTGTTTCTTGTTATGATGCGGAAGGTTACTGCTGTGTGGGTAAGATGCGTTGGAGCCCAAGTTCAAAGGGACCGGAGAGAGAGAAAAGAAATCAGGTGTGGCGCATTGGTCCTGGAGTAGTCAGCTGTCTGCTTCCCTGGTGACTGGAGAGAGGCTGAAACGGCAAAGTGACAGCCCCTACTTAGACTGCTCATCCCTGGCCGCCCAAAGGAATCTGGGACCATCGGTTCCGGGACGGGACAGGCTACTAAGCCCCCAGCAGGAAGAGGCTTCACAGGTCTGGGAGGCAGCCCTCCAGGTAGCCAGGGGTGCGAGCCGACAAACCGATAGATTCAAGGTGCACGCGCTTAAAGGGGGGGGCTCCTCAGAGTCCAGGCCAGACGCGCACCCGTAAAAGCAGGGGTGAGGTTTTAAATAGAGAAGTCCAGTAGTAAGTAGAGATTGGATAATTAGCGAATGAATGCAGATCGTCCGAAGGGGATCTGAATTATGCAGCAAGCCCTGGAAAACCGTGAGCCCTCGTGAGAATGTGACGGTTTCCCAGAGCAACCGCTAGGTGAGCCGAACAGGACGTGATCGTAGAATTTCTCAAGTGTAAAAATGATAAGGTAGCCCTGGAGGGACCTTAATTTAGTTTTTTGGGTGCATGCCAGGGTCAGCAAATACAGTCTAAAATACAGGTGAAACCACAGCCAGCCCTTGGCTGCCTTTACATACAGTATCATATCACCAGTGAGAAACTACAGGTATCAAGGTCCAAACAAACCAGCAAACAGAAAACAAAGGCATGACTACACATGAAGACATACAGAACTTTGACTTGATAAGCTAAATTTGTCCGTTATAATGCTACTAATAAGAATAATTAATAAATATCTTAATTTGTTCCTCCATTTTGGCACTAGCTAGTTATCAGATTATGTCGAAAGTAACATTTTTTACATTATGTGTATTCTCATTGGTTGCCACTAATTTGCAGAAAATGAGATGATTATTTGCTCATATTTCTGAAATTAATGCACATTTCTGCAGTTGTAAGCAATATGTATTGTCCCTAAACATGTCAGTAGACAATATGGCCATTCAGAAACTTTGTCAGATAAAAGGAGACATGACAAAGTCAATTGGTAGTGTGGGAGAGTTGCCCAGTGTGTGAGCAATAAATCTTCTCACAGTCCCTACAATACCATTTGCCAGATGAAGACTACAACATATTTTAGTTCCTGGCTCACCTGCAAGCCTCAGCCTGAGGCCTCTGATGGCTCTCTGCAGTGACTATACTAATGTTGTTCTGGCTTCACTAGACTGAGCAGTTGCGGGCAGTGGCCTGTTGTTGGTAGTTCCCATTTCTTGGCTCCGACTGACCTTGTCACTGCATTGGACCTTTGACCTTCCTCTTCGCCACAGGAAGGATGTCCTTCTCTTGGCCATACAGTAGAGCACAGCTCTCAGCAGCTGATCCTGAGGCATTTGCACCACATGTCTGAACAAAAGTTGGCATTTTGTTTGGATTATATATTGGTTCCAAGTGACACCAAGTGTTTTTCCAGGACAGCAAATGATGAAGCTATGCAGTTACTGCCTGTGCTTTGAAAACATAACCCAGCTGTCGTAGCTGTACAGGAAGATACTGAAGACACATAGTGATATCAAATAGTTTTGTGTTCAGGGTTAGTATCCATGTAATCCAGAACCTGAGGTAAATCTACCAATTAACTGCTCAGGGCTCATTGTTGAACTGGCTGGAGCCAGAGGCCAAGTGTAACAATCTTACCCTTTTCCAGAGCCCCCCACCCCTCTCAGTCTGAGGCCTGAATTCCAAGGGCATAACACATTCTTAATGTGACGAAAGTGGAAAGTCTATACCTTCCTACACCCTTATTAAGTTTTCATGTGCTGCAGAAAAAGGAAAAATACAATTAAAAAAAATAATTAAACTGATTAATTAGATCTCTCAATGTGTGATAATGTTATGGAAGATGAATCTTTAATTCACACTCATTCTTCAGAGATTTTCATTATCAGTAAGATAACCTTTGGGTTATGGTCTTTATTCTCAGAGGCAAAATAATTAGGCAGAATTTAAGTTTAGAAACAGGCAAATCAGCATCTTATTTTTTAACGTTTGTTTCCTGAGAGCATCTTATGATGGTTTAGTCATTTTGGTTGCATGACTGTTTATAATCTCTAAAATATGCCGGCACTCAATGTGAACCAGTAATATTTTATTACACAGAAAGCTATGCTCATGTTTTTCACTGTAAAAAGCTTTTATTTAACAGCAAGTGTTGGCACTGAGTAGTGAACTTGGCCTAAAAACTTAAGCATTAAACCATATTTTGTATAGCCTTGAGCATTATATCAAGACATTACCTTTTTATTCCATCTTTTTAATATTTTAACAAGATTACATGATATGATGCAATGTCTTAATCATTGGGGTTAAGCAGAGTCTGATGTCTTTACTGGCATCAGTGACCATATATTCCTTATAAATTCTACAGCGCACTTCAGAGACCCAGACTTATAAATGGTACTTTGTGTGAAGGACCACCCCTCTTCTATATGATTTAACAGTTAGCATTGCTAGTCTTTAGGACAGAGTGCTCCACCCACCCAGTCTGTACCTATGTGAATTTCTTGGTATGACCTATCCTAGGAATTCAAAATAGACTTACAGTATATGAATGCTCTAGGAATATTTGACACTAACTTAGAAAATCCTGTTAGCATAGTGAAAGAATTCTGCTGTTCTTTTTTTGAGTGTCCCCTTTAATGCCATTCTCTGTTCTTCACAATGTCCATGTTCAAAACATACAGTAAAAACATAGTGTTCTCCATAGGTAAGTCAATGGCCGGTGAAGGAACCTTATTGAGCATTTTGGAGCTACTGCTATACATCCCCTGCAAACAGGAATTCACAATTCATATGTTTGCACTTAGAAAACTATTAAAATCTAGCCCTGGAATATAATACTGTTCAAAAGCAATATGATATATGGAAACAGACTTTCAGCATGAGATGCTTTTAGATTTTAAGATTATAGCAAGAAAAAAGCTGAAGGCTAATCCTTGCAGATTTTTGTTCTGCTGTAGCTTCAGTTTATAGTACTACAGTTCATGCACATGCCTCCAAAAGCAACAGAACTGTTTAGCTAGCACAAAAGCCTAGTATTTTAGTAAAACTTATTATATATGTGTCTGCTCTGACGTTGCTCATTTTACTCAGGGTTTTTAAAACATCATCAATTATTATTTTATATTTTCCAGGGACAGGAAAAGAACAGATCATGACATAGGCTGGCTGACAGAGTGAACAAAGCCCCGCTAGGATTTACTGTCCTAAACATTTGCTGTAATACATTGGCCAGGACATCCCAGTTCTCAAGGGTAGGTAGGGAGGTGCTGAAATGATGTGTGACAGACCTTAGTGCTTTCCCAAACACCTGGAAGACAAATGGGCCTCCAATTACCGTACTGAAACATGGACTCCAGCCATTCAGTTGTCAGCCAGGATGTTGTTTGATGAGCCAGGAAAGCTATATAACCAGAGTGCATAAATAATTTCAGTTGCATAAATAAAACTCTACTCCTGAATGAAATGTCTTAGGTTTTTGGTGCTCAACTCTATTGATTTGTTTTTGTTTTGTGGGGGGAGAACAAATCAACACAATGGAAAAACCAAATAAGTAAAACAACAAACCCATTTTCTTCAGTGTTTCCTTATATCTCATTCCTGATGCACTCCCCAGATGACAACCCCTCCCTTTCCAAAAGAAAACTCGCTCCCTCTCCGACAACAGAAGAATAGTAATATTTAAGGGGCTGGGTCAACAAGACTTCATCTGCCAGAACACTGCAGCCTCTGACAGTCCCCCTGTCATACCTACTTCTGGCAGCATTGTAAGTGTATTTTTGTTGTGGGCTGGCTGAACCTAACATCTGCCAGGTACTGGGTCCTAGGTAACTATTCAGAAGGACTTATAATGCCCTATTGTTATCAGATAAGAAATAATGTGATCTAAATCTTAAGGACCAAAATGTAATCTACATTCAACAGAAATTCTATGGTTAACTAAATTTTATATTATGTAAAGAAAGACAAAAAAAGAACAAGTTCAAAAGGTTTTCTTCTTCTTCTTTCTTGCTGTCACCATGAAATAGACGCATCAATATTTAACCAAACTGTAACCAGATACAATACAAAAGACAAAAGATAAAGTTTACAAAAACGATAATCCACCAAGGGATTTGAGAGGTGTGATGTCTGAGGTTTGAATTAGCACCTTTTTGATAATGAAGCATATTAGTTTCCTTCATGTTGAAAGGGATTCAAGATAATGCATCAATAAATGACATGTATAAATATAATTAACTGTTTTTCAGTATTTTAAGCTGCAAAACTGTACAATATCAATTTAAACATCTCCTAAAGGTATGTAACTGCCACTTGGGATAATGGTTAATTTAGTGCTTTTCAAAATATACAATTTCTTATCAGATCCCAGCTGAAGCTTAATTCAGGCTTCATGTCTGCATGAATTGCTACATGTTGCCCTACTCTTCCAGCAGTAGAACACATCACATCATCTTTCAACAATTCAGTTTCACCTTAGTTTAAATACAATTTTCTTGTGGTAAAATAATCTTTGAAGTATAAAAGCAAGATTTAATACAATGATAATTCAGGCTCTACACTCTTAAGTAATGGTTTAAATCTAATGCACTTTCACTTTTTTTGTCAGCCATACAGTTCTATGATGTTTTGATTAAATAGAAATCAGTTCACAACAGGAGCTATATGTTTTTTTGGGCCTTGTTTTTGTATCACAAGCAATATACAGTAGCTTTGTTTTTAAACATTGAAAATAATACTCAGTTGCTATTGACTTTTATCTTAAATTATAATGCAACTTACTTTGTTAGCATTGTTATTATTGAGTATAATTGTCTATAATTCTAAGAGGTTTGTAGTACTATTTATTACAAAAACATCTATCCAATGTTTTATTTTGTTTGTGTTGTTTTTTCTTTGTCAGAAGACAAACCCAGCACTTCATATTTCATTCATACATCAACTCAAAATATGCTAGTACTCCTTCAATAAAAAGGCATAAAATAAAACCAGCTACTCTTTCTGGATAAGCTACTATCAACTATGCATTCTAGAAGGGCCAAAAGGCCTCCTGTAGTTTGGAACCTTCTTACAGCACTGTAATCAGGATGAGACTTTAATCTATTTGGTGTCTGTAACACAGCAGATCTCTAATTAAACTGTTAAATAATAAATTAAATTAATTACTTTTAGAAAAAAAACCCAAGAACTGGTAAAACACCTCTTTATTCTGCAAGCCTGAAGTTTAGCACTCTGTAGACCACATGCAGTACATATCACAATCCTGGACTGTTGAGGTATACTGACTACATAAATTTAGAAAGAATCAGATAATGAAGACCTACAAAACTTGTGGGTCTTATAATTACATATTTATATTTAGATAAAGCCTGTTTATGTTTAACAAAATTTTGATTTTATGCTATCTACATGTATATACTTTTTATGTAAACAAAGAAAGGCATTAGTTCTGTTTTCAACATGGTGCACGGTGTCCAAGTCTTTACCACCAAAGCGTTTTATTGCAGACTTTTATGGTAATATAGTTAAAAAGTGTTGAATGTGCCTTCTTAATTGAACAAATGGAAAATAGAAATTCTCCTTAAAGTAAAAAAATATATATAATAAAATGCAATAGCTTACTCTTTGAGACCAAAATAGTAGGGGAAAATATATGTGATTTAAAATATTTTCCAGTTAAAATACTTTCCAGCATGACCTGGCAGTGTCAAGAACCCAGCTTGTTAAATCTGGTGCAATATGCTGCTTGTAAATTTAAATACACTGAATGTGAAGCAAACCGGAACCACAAACAGACCTTTTAATCTGGAAAGGGCTAATAAATCAGAAGGATCTAAAAATAAAGCACTTAATTCATTTCAAGATATTCATAATAGTGCACATCAATTTAGATTAAAAATAAAGTAAAAATAGTTTGTAAATAAACTTTAATTTAGACATGTTGTAATTAGGTAGTAGTGTTCGCACAGTCCTTGAATACATGACTAACACTCTATAGTTTTTGAGGGTTTCTTCGCTAATATGAGAACTTTACATACATAAATGGAGTTTTAACCAACGTTCTGGAGGGATGACAACCAAGTTCAATCAGACTTGGCTATCAATAATACGGAATAACACCTGACATAATTTTCACTCCTAAAACCCTATAAATACTTACGTTATCCACTTCTCTCCCTTGCATATGTCTTTTTGCCTATGACCTCCACCCCATCTCCACCTCTGCAGCTACCCCTTGGTCACTCCTCACTCTGGATGGAGGCCTTAGCCTCCTCATCCTATAGTCAGGGAATTAGCTCTCAGCCTAGTGGCTTAAACCAGATTTTTACTAAAACACTTCATAATTCTTTCAGTACACTTAATTGTTGGGGTGTTATTATTCCTAGTGAAGAGTAAGTTAAAGAGACATCACATGCACTTGCATGGCACATGCATTACTTGAAAAAAGATGTTTTTTCAGAATCACAGAAATTGAAAAGTGCAGTACAGTAAAAGGTACAGGAAAATTGCATATTGTGCAATTTTTTTTTAAAATAAAAGTTTTAAGTTTTGACAGAATAACAAGATGACAAGTCCCTCGTGACCACAATTTAGGCCACTCCCAGAGTCTTGTCAATTTATCTTGTAGGCACTCAAAATCAGATCAGAGCTTCAGAATACTGACACAGAAGATCAAATTTATAACCGAAGATTTTTACTAAATGTAAAAGTTTACAAACTTAAGTCAAAATAGGCACATATAAAACTTTCCTGAGGGCATGTTTCCTAAAAAGAACTGATATCTATTTCCATTACATTGGCACACACATCTCAATAAATATGAAACAAAAATTCTCAGTGTTCACCAGTGACTCTTGTCATAAAGTAAACTAGCGTGTTAGTCGGAAAGAGATGGAAAAAATATGGGTGTGGTGCTTACTTCATTTCTTGAAGTTTGGCATTTTTTCTACTGTATTTTATTTCTACAGTTTCCTTCCATTTTCTTAACTAATCCCCCACTGTAATCAAACCCTAAAAAATAGTCAAAGTTCATTATGCTTTACAGAAAGAAAAAAACTGTATTAGAAAAGCCCGTATATCAGTCAAGCCTGTTATTCTGTGATATCACTAAGAGCTAAAAATAACACATCTTGAAAACTCATGGGATGTACAGATGGAAAATGTTTGTGCTGAATTTCTCTTTTGAAATGGATTCAAACGCAATAAATCCATTTAATTTCTCAGGTCTCATTAATAACACTCAAAAGCTGAAGGCCAGTGAGCAGGTTTAATTCTAGTTTGGCTGACAGGTTGTTACAGCTGCTACAGGAAAAAGAGAATCATGTGAATGGACACTTTAAGACTTTGCTTCGTATAAAAGCAAGAAGCCAAATCAGACAAAGAGAAGCTTTGTGACGTTTAAGAAATATTGCTGTTATGGATTATATCACTGTGCTGTGCCAGAGGAGATGTGACAATGGAGAGTAGCTACAACTGTCAAATGGGGCCCATTTTAATTATTACAGAAGGAAAAAGCTCATGTAATATGAAGAGAGAAAGCTGTTTGTAATTACGCAAAACATTATGTAATTCTGATTTGTTTAAATAAAGTCCAGCACAATGTTTGCAATATAGAGCACAGAATAGACATTTTATCCTAAGAACACAAGTCTAATCTGAACATAATCTGAAAGGACAATTTGGCTGCTTCTCCTTATCAGGATATGAAAATTCAGTTTCAATAAATGGTAATCATCCATGGGGTGGAATATGATCTCTAGTATGCAAAGGAGTATTATTTCTTTATCAGTATTAAAATGTGTCTGATAATATGGACTTATTCACTGAATATTATCCTTAAGGTGATCACTTAGCAATGGCAGATGTGCTCCTCTGGGTCAGGGAGGCATCATCTCCACTTATACTACCTTACATAAATTAAATTACTATATGTACTCTCTTGAGTACATGTAGTCTTTTTGTTGCCACAAACGTTTTACATTAAGTGAAATCTTTTCTGTAGGGAAATCGGTGTGCTTTCATATGTTATCAAGTCTACTGTTTTTTTTATTTTCATATATATATAACCAGTTATTATTCATTTGGTCTTGCTGTTACACTGTCCAGAAACAACCAAGTCGATGACTGGGCTTTCCCCTGAGAAGTAGCGAGTTCTTTGGGATGACTGTCTCCTTTTTTTTATTTATTGAGTCAACACATTAAAATCTCAGCACAGTGAGTTAGAAAATCCTCTAGATACGAGGATTTTCTGAAATGAACCTGCCCTTCTTCATCATTACATCTGCAATAGGTTAATTCAAAACAACCCATCAATCACTCAATGACTTGGAATTCATTCATTTTCTTGTAATACCTTGAATGTATGTGTCACGCTCGTAAACCCCTCCTCTTAAGGACACTCCAGCCCTTCCTAGTTTTGTACTTGATCTCCTGCACCTGCCTCCGGTTCCTGCCCCTGTCCAATAAAAGCCAGATGCTCCTGCCAATTGGGGCTCAGCTTTGTAAGATGGACGCCCAGAAGCCCGCTTATCTGCGAGTCCAGGAGCAACTTGACTATCTGGGTCCGGGACACCTGTTTCATTCCCCCTACCCTTCGCTGGATCCCGCTCCAGCTTTTAACTGTTTGTCTGTGTCTGGATTGATCTCCCGGTTTTGGACATTGGATAATTCTTGGATTTGCTACGGACTCCCTTGGACTTGTTTGCCTCGGACACCCTCCCCCCCTGAACACCAGCGCACCTTGGGCACACCCCCTGTTTTCCTTCCAGCCCCTTTTTCCCCGTGAAAATGAATAAGTATTGTGCTTATTTTCATAATGTTAAAGCTCATTCTGATTAAAACTCCTAAATCTTAACACCAATAAAACAAAAATCCATCCATTTCCTAGCCTCTTCTTCCAATTCAGGCCACAGAGCAGCTAGAGCCTATCCTGGCAAGCAATGGACAAGAGACCAGTCCATCACAGAGCAGACACACGCACACTATAGCCAATTTTCCCAGAAGCCTATTAACCTACTAGTCTGTTTTTGAACTGTGGGAAGAAAACCAGACAAACAGGAGAAGAAACTCCACACACATAGCACCACATGTCTAGCATTGAACTCAGGACACCAGTGCTACAAGGCAGCAATGCTAACCGCTGCACCACAGTGCTATTGAAATGTAGTCTTTAATTTATAATGTATTGCAGTTCTAACAAAACAAAAATGTATTTATTAATTTTGATGAGGTGACATTTAATTTCTTAAGCAAAAAATTTGTAACTCACTCTATGATGAGAACAGCTAAGAATAACTTTTGAATAAACTTCTGCATTTCCGGTCTTGAATTGAAATTGAACTTTCAATAATTGATTAGAACTGTACTTCATTGTCATGTCAAGAACTAGAACCTCCTAACAGCATTGAGCTAGTGGTTTAGCTTGTATTTAAAAAACTTTAAAGAAGGGCTAAGCCTGTGCTCTGAGAAGAGGCCTTTAGAAAGTGGTCCATGTGCTCCTATATGTGTTCTGGATCAAGTATACTAAAGGCAGACTTACAAGTTAATGACTGCTGGACTTTCTGAATTTTGAAACAGTTCTCTGTTTTCCCAGTAGCACAAAGGCTTTGGCCTGTACTAAAAAAATAGGAAAAGCTCTATAACTGATTATGTTCCACTCCAGACAAATGCAAAGATTGCCTGTAGTAAAATATATTATCTTGGCCAGGAAACTTGGTTGGGATAAGTATAAACAAAGGAGATGGTTTGAGCTGACATTTTGTCCTCAGGCAAACACAAACAATTTATACATAAGTGTCATTTTTACAAGAAAAACACATCCAACTGCCAAAAAAGTTAGTATGTATTATTGCATATTCCAGTAAACATTTTTCATGCTGTCTGACTGCTTTATTCTAATTTTTTATATGAGAATCACAAACTGACAATAACAAAGTATCCATTGAGGAAGACCTTGGGTCACTTTTGGTGAAAAGCCATTTACTTTTAGATGAGTTATCTGTTTAGTTTAGTTTAGATTAAATATGTCACATATCTGTTTTTTTACATTTAGGATAATTTAATGATCATTTTTCTACCAGCTGCTGATCAGTTCAGTTCACTGCTGCAACCCCTGCATCAGCATGTGAATAATAAGGACTGTGATCTCCTCCAACACAATCACTGTCAAGCCACTTGTCATTTACATTGCAAGTTAGGCCAAGAGGACACGTTTGCAGCCTTGCTAGACACTGGGGAGATCTCACTCTGTATACCATATATAAAAGACCTCAGAAAGCAAAGCAATTATTAAAAACAAAAGAATTAGATGTTTATGGTTTTGCTCTTAGGTGATTTTTTATATAAGATATATAAAATGGCGCCGACAGAGAAGGCTGCCGTCCTGCGAGCTCCCATTCGTCCTTGTCTATTTCTTTATTTTTTGTTGTTTTTCATACTGCTAACTGCACATACTGTTTGCTTGGTGATTAGATACTGTATGACCGACAAACACTTATAGACATAAGAACAAATATTGGCACAGTTAAATCTACACTAATATTTACTGCCGACTAAAGACATTTCACACTGTATTGTTGTGCATTTGATAAATACATTTTGATTTGATTTGATTGATTTGATATACTACAAGCAGAAGACATTTTAAAAATTGCTAGTGCTTTATTTCCAAAGTTTTACAAACCTATAGAAAATAGATATACAGTACCATACATATACAAAGTCAGAAATAAATTTGCATTTTATTATTTTTTGTCATGGAATTACATTTATTTCTAGCCTTCTATCCTTGTTTATCCTTATCCTTATCCTAACACCTAACTGATTCCAAAATGAACTAAGCTTACAGACACTGGAGTCTTAACCAGCTCATTTGGGTTTCATTGGAAACCTGCTGATGACATATGGAGGTATATTTAAGTCAAGGGAAAAATGCAAAGAAGGAAATGATTTCAGCTATGAATAATAAAAACCTAGTTTGTCCCCTTTTCCATGTTTATCTTATAATGCTCCAGTATTAGTATGTTTTTGTTTTGTTCTTGTTGCATTCTCAGAAAAGAAATTTAAAAATGTCTGAAAAGATCGATGCCTGTGGCTGGAAGGTTGTCGGTTTGTATCCCACAACCGGCAGAGGAATCCTACTCCGTTGGGCCCCTGAGCAAGGCCTGTAGCCCCAACTGCTCCAGGGGCACCATATAAATGGCTGACCCTGTGCTCTGACCCCAAGATTCTCTCCCTGTCTGTGTGTCTCATGGAGAGCAAGTTGGGGTATGCGAAAAGACAAATTCCTAAAACAAGAAATTGGATATGGCCAATAAAGTGATCTTATCTTATTAAAAAAGTGTTGTTGGCTTAGATATTCTATTGAGTATATATACGATTTACCAATTTTTTTCAGCACTGATTTTGTTTTGCACAGTGTATTGCACAAGCCCAGACATCTTTGGCCAAGATTTAAATAGGTTCAGATATAAAGGAATGTCACTGCCTTGTAAAGGAGCATTACTGATTTTACAAACTTGCCACAGAATAAAAAAAATTAAAAACCACCCTTTAAATGTACTGTATATTGGTCAATATTTACTTCAACCCACCTACCACTACATTGGATACAAACAAAAATATATGAAGATCATTCTTTTATGGCATTAACTGATTGGAAATAAGTTTTACAGACTTTTGCCAAATCTCAAGTCCTCATAGACACTAAGGACATTTGTGAATAGTTAGAAAAACTTTGTCTTTATCTAATTGTAGTATTTATTCATTTCTACAGGCTTCTTCTTAAAAAATAACTAAATAAAAAAGAATATGATTGTAGCCAATAGGGATGACAGTTGGAAAATGTTAACTAAGAAAAATGAAAAGTTTGTCCAATTAAATCAATCACATATTGCATTATTTCACTGAGTTCATGTACAACAGCAAATGCCTGGTCAGAGGATTATAAGTGAGCACATCTGGTTTACAGAGTTTAGGGGAAGATATATACCCTACATGGCTAGACTGCAAGTGAAATGTGTCTGAAACGTTGTCATATATGCCACAACCCTTTAGTATAAAAGCACTGCAAGTTAGATATTTAAACAGTTTATGTATCTTAAAACACATCAATAGGTATAATATATATTCAGTACTCTTTAAAAATGTTTTCCTGTTTTCTTGTGTATTTTGATTTATCATTAATGCTTAGAATAACATAAAGAATTCAATTTCATTAATCCATGTCAATAGTTCAAACTTCAGAAAGGAATGTGTGCTAATCTTTTTTTTTACACTTGGAAGAAAAACAAATTACAGATGCAGGTGTTGTTTAAAAGAACACAGACTGGTTCTGAACAAACTGTAGTGATTGATGGAGGACAATTGTTCTGTCTGCTCCAGTGTTACCAGATAGGAAGCAGTGATGCTTCAGGCAGTAGCTGTATCACTCAATATTGCCATTTAAGAAGGAATGTATTCTTAAAGAAGTGGCTTAATTTTTCTGTTATTTGGCATGTTGACATTCCTTCTAAAATCAGCTTAAGGAAAGAATTCATGATCAGCCCTTACCAATCATGGCCTCCTTATAATCCCCATCTATGAATTGGCTTCATTACTGAGCGTTCTGGCGCACTATGGCTGCCGTCGTAGCCATAGTGCGCCATGTTTATTTTTTTGTTCTATCTGCTCTCTAATTTGCCTCATTGAACTACTTTTGAATTATTCATGGTTTTATAATCTGCTTGATTGTAACCCATTGGTGCCAAGAAACAACTTATAGAGAGGCAATAAATATGATATAATAATACAATACATGATATCCAACCCCTCCTACTGCTCAATGATAGTGCTTCATGAACCTTGTTTAACTAAGCCTAAATTCAAAATATTTGTTAGGTTTTCTGCAGACAGTTAAGATTTTGGCCAAAAAGACAAACATTATCACCGAAGCAACTTTATTTATATACATATTGTAATGTCAGCCTCCATGAATACAGCCACACAGGTGGTGATTTGTCAGAACCCAAGCGCAAGAGACCAGACAGTGAAAAGTGAAAGGTGATAATGAAATAATTGATTACTGTCCAGAGAAGCTACTCAGCCCAAGCCAGTCAGGAATGGGAAAGAAAAGAAATGGCACACTGGTCCCAGGAGAAGCCAGCTAACTACATCCCTAGCGAAAAGAGGCTGCTAAACACAGCCCCTCAGTCGGAAAAAGGGAGTCTCTTGTATGGGAAGAAACTGAATAGGAAGACCCCTGAAAAAGGTCCCAGAACGGGCTCTGAAGGGCAGCCCTCAAGATTGCCAGGGGTGTACGTCTGCAAACTTGTGGTCAATGCTGTGACCAGTGAAAGGAGTAAGCGTGGAATGGAGTGCGGGCTTGAAACTGAGGCTGCTGCATCAGGCGATGCGGAGAGCAGGCAATGAACTGAGTCTGGTGCGCCAGGCGACACTGGAGCTGAGGCTGCTGCACAAAGCGAAGCGCTGTCTTGAAGCCGAAACCGCTGCTAAACACTGTCCACCGGTCAGAAACTGGGAGACTCGGGCACAGGTGAAACAAAATGGAGAATTTCTTGGGAAGGAGCTGAATGGATTTGAAGGGCAGGTTTAAGGGCTCTGAGACTGCTGCGCAGAGTGAAGCACTGTCTTGTTCAGCGGGAATATGTGGAGAGTGAAAGCAGTAGTGAGAATGAGGTAAACCCAGGGTAAAGTGAAAAGTAATGAAGTGCCGTCAAAGCGGTGCCCCAGCTTTAAATAGAAAACCAGAAACTGAATAATAAGTAGGAAATTGCTAATTAACATGATCACAAAAAGGGGAGAGCAGTCAGAGCAGCAGACCCTGGAAAACCATGAGTCCTCATGAGAATGTGACGGTTTCCCAGGGTAACTGCTAGCTGAAGAATCCCATAAGACAGCTGTCATGATTCAGTCAGTGACATCAGGTACTTGTTCCACTATTGGAACACCCTATTGAACATAAGAATATAAGAACGTTCAGATAAACAGATAAGACCAGTTGGCCCATTTAATTAAGTTTCTTCGTTGGTAGCTAAATGATCATAGGCTGTTTCATGAACAATGCCAACATTTTGACAACATTGCGTTTTGGCTTGTTCCACAACTTTTATGTAGAAAGTGCCTCTGCTCTCACTTTTAAATGCACTTCTACTTAGTTTTCATTAGTGTCTCCTGATTTGTGTTTTACAGCTGATTCTGAAGAAATCCAATGGGCAGACTATGTCAATGTCCTTGAGGATATGAAATACCTGAATCAGGTTCCATTGTAATGTTTTCCATCCAAGACTAAAATGATTTTCTTTGCCTGTCAGTATAGGACATTCCTCTAAGCTTAGGAATGTATCTACATGTTGTTCCCTGCTTTGATTACAGATTTCCAGTATAGTTTTTGTGACATGGTCACCAATATTTAACAAAATATTCTCAATGAGGTCTTTCTAGTGCATTACACAGATGATGTGCCAACATAAACATATGTTTTCATGAATTTCCTCTTCAAACTCAGTATTTCCCATATTATATCAATAGTTTGTTTTATTACCTACATGTAACAGTACAGATGTCTTTGATACTCCGCCAATTAGGTCACCCCAGTCTGCATTATAATTCATATTTTAATTTAGTGGTCTGTAGCTTACTTATAGCTCCATGACCTTAGAATGTTTTTATAGGTCTGAGTAATAGAGGTTCCTGATTCTTCTAGGTTATTTTTCAGTGTCTTAATGATCTTCTTGATTTATAATGCTACACCTCCACCTCACTCACCCACATTATCTGTTGCTCTGGAATCCTGTCTATTCCGAAGAATGTTGTATTTATCACCAACATTTCTTGCATGTCTCAGTGATTCCAGTACCTCACAGTGTATACTTTTTATAAATGCTTAAAACCTTTCATAACGTGTCTTTGCATCTTTTTAAAGGAAAAAACAGGATGAATAATTTTGAAATAAAGAAAACAACATAAACTAATACCTAATCTGAACTGTTTGTGTCAGTCTAACACAACCTTTTTATATCTTAAAACTGATTGTTGTATACTTCTGCAGGCTGTTTAAAGGTTAAGTTGCTTCATGGTTAATTGCAGGGTGATATGCAATTAACAGCCAGCAGCCATATCACCCTGCAACCCTGCAACTGGCAACCCACTGATGCTAAGCAGGTGTGAGCCTGGTCAGTACCTGAATGGGAGACCTCCTGGGAAAAACTAAGTTTGCTGCTGGAAGAGGTGTTAGTGGGACCAGCAGGGGACACTTACCCTGTGGTCCATGTGGGTCCTAATGCCCCAATATAGTGACGGGGATACTATTCTGTAAAAAGGAGCTGTCTTTTGGATGAGAAGGTAAATTGAGGTCCTGATTCTCTGTGGTCATTATAGATACCAGGGTGTTTCTCGAAAAGAGTAGGGGTGTAACCCCGGCGTCCTGGCCAAATTTCCCATTGGCCCTTATCAATCAAGGCCTCCAAAAATCCCCCTCTATGAATTGGCTTCATTACTCTGTTCTCCTCCCCACTGAGTGTGTGAGTGTTCTGGAGCACTATGACTGCCGTTGCCTCATCCAGGTGGATGCTGCACATCGGTGGTGGTGGAGGGGAGTCCCCATTACCTGTAAAGTGCTTTGAGTGGAGTGTCCAGAAAAGTAATGTATACAGTAAGTGTAAGCAACTATTATTATTATTAATTTCAATACTCTTTTTCATGAATTGGAAGAAATGCATCTGGATTGAATCAAATTAATATAATCTCAGCAACATGATTTAATTTGTTTTAAGATACGAAATCAAATACCTGTATGTCATCGTGTTACAGCTTAAGTTTAAGTGGTAATATTAGAATGGTCATTTATGTGACCTTTATCTAAGACCGAAAGTCTGTGATTTAGTCCTGGGGACAGTGAATAGAGGATCAGTTTCAATTAAACTGAGCCTACAGGGGGGAGAGTAAACATGGAGGAGCTCAGAGATGTATGAAGGAGCCAGATTGTTAAGAACCATGAAAGTAAGTAACAAGATCTTATATTGAATACATGACTTTATAGACAACCAATTAACAGACTTGTAGGAGTGATATGCTGCCAGGGTCTGGTGTGGGTTAACAGTCTAGCTGCAGAATTTTGAACATATTTCAACTTGTTTAGAAGAGAAGTAGGAGGCCCATAGAGTGAAGAGCTGAAGAAATGAAGCCTTGATGTTATAAATGCACTCAGGCACTCAGCATTGGACATTGATAAAAAAAGCCTAATGTGAGCATTATTTATAAGGTGTAAGAAAGATGTCTTAATCAAATTATTCACATGTGGCTCAGAAGACAGGAGAGGATCAAGTGTGACTCATAGATTCCTGACTATGGCTGACACATGAGTGGGGAAACCATCAACCATTACTGTGAAACCCTTAAGTTTATCCAGATGAGATGTGTAACCTACCAGTAAAATTTCTGCTTTGTCATAATTAAGCTTCAGGTAATTTGATGTCAGCCAGTTTGCTGTCACTCAAACAAGAGATAAGTGACAGAGGGGGAAGAACTGAGAAGGAAGACATTTTAACATAGATCTGGGCATCATCTGCATAACAGTGATACTGAAGACCATGTTTCTGTATAATTTGGCAAAGAGGTAAGAGCAAAGGGCACAAGACTGAACTCTGAGGCACATGGGTGATTAACTGGGAATTTATCAGGACTAAGGGAGACAAAATACTAAATTTAATAGTTTTAATTAGAACATTATGTATAATATCATGTTTGTTTGCAAATTCTGTGAATGGAAATAGTTAAATGAAAGTAAGCTTACTATTATACAGTATATCAAGTTAGGTTACAGCTCGGTAGTGGTCAATGATTTTAGGTTTTGTGCAAGAGTCAATGATAGATACAAAACTACATCTGGACTTATGCAGAATTTACTCCAAAGCAGTCAAAACACACCACTAATATTCTTTAAAGTCAATATTTATTAAGAAATTAAGTAATTCAGTTATAGTAGTTGAAAGGACTGCAATTTCCAGCTCTCCTAGATTTCTTTCAGCTGTACTCACAAAGATTGTCAGAAGGGTGTTTACTAAAGCAAATCCAAATTCATATAACTAAGCTGCTTTCTCAGATCTTTTAACCTTATTATGCTTTGGGTAGAAAAAATGCATTAAACAAAAGTTACCTCGTGGGCTAGAACAAATCTGTCATCATATCTTTTTCCCAACCAGGAGTCTTACTATAATAATGTTAATGTTATAAGCCTGTCATTCAAGCTTATAGAAATTAGTTGTGATGGAGGCAGAACAATTTCAAATGCTTTGGTATCTTTGGGTTTACCTGCCTGGTTTGAAGGGCCACAGCCTGACCATGAGGACCATACAGTAAAAGAATAATTCAAAACAGAACATTCCACACACACGAAAACATAAAAATCACTTTAGAGAAATCACAGCATTATAGCATAAAGACCATCATAAGCCCACACATAGGCCAGACAATGACTTAGTCTGTTTTAAATTGAGGGTCATTGGCTTGGTCAGTAGGAAGTCTTAGAAGATCATAGCAATAGGAATATTAACAAGATTAAATACACATGAAAGAATATAAGAGCATGAGAATATTTTCAAACAAGAGGAAGACAATCAGCCCATGCAGTTTGGTTTTTAGTAGATAATCAGTAGATCATTGATTTGAGGGTCTCATTCAGCTATTTTCAAGAAGCAAATGTATCACTGATATGGCTTGGTAATGTTTAAAATTAAAACCCCATGATAAGTTGCTAAAATGTTTTATACATCAGCAATATAGCACAGAGGAAGCTGTTATGTTTCTTTTGTCACCCACATGCATTTATAACAATCTGGGCCCTGCTTATGCTGCAACATCAAGCTGAGGTTTTCAAGGTCTTCAACCATAAGAATAAAATATTCTATTCCTTTGCCGAATTAAGCAGAAATACATCAGAAAAGAATGAGTCTTACAGCCAAATATGGGAATTTATTGCAGTAGATGAACACAGAAGAAAATCCTTTTGTTCCTCAAAATATTTAATACTCTTTTTTGTCCTGAACGTCTTCACTGTTGTTTTATAAAACCATTTCAGTCACATTACTAAAAATATCACAGCACTAATGGTGATCAGTGTAGCCACCCATTTGATAAGGCAGAGAAGTTCAGCTTCACAGCAGATCAGCCGTAAATTAGCTTAATTACTACACCAATTGATTAAAGAGGGAAATTTAAGGAGGCCATATTGCGCAATCCCAGAGTGGAATTCAAACAGGACACCAGTAACCTACTATTATGCCCAGTAACAAGAGTTAATTAATTACTAAGTAGTCATAACCCCAGTTTAATACCTCCTGTAACAGCAGTTTAACAGGTTACCATAGTGAGTCATCAGAAAACTCATCCAGAGAGATGATACTAGTCACCAGCACCACTCACTTTCCTAAGAGGTTACCCATCCTGGTACTGATGAGGGCCACTTTTCCTTAGATCCTGAGACCCGATGTACTTTTAAACTACACCTCATCCTCACCTACTCTAGATCTTGAGTGCACTGGAGTCCTTCTTGGTTTCCGGAGTCAAAGGTTGGCCACTGATTACAAAGTCCAATATGCAGTGCTAATGTGGATTACACAGTGACCAAAACATTTCTGCCAGGATATAATCAAATAAATCCTGAGTCATTCGAATGTATTTGTTGTAAAATGTGGATAACACAGAGAAGGTATATGGTGAAACAACGATACTGTTACAGCTGTAGGTGACTGTGGATGTGCCTCAAAAGAATCGAGAAACAATGGGTGGTGATTAGCTGCACCTTTCGTTTAATCGAAACGATCTTTTATTTTGAGTTTAAGAGTAAATTTCGGGAGCTCATACTGATTACTGATCTTTATTTAGTTGAAAAAGCTGTGGTCTAGCCAACTTTTTTGGTCTGTTATTGAACAGGGTTTGTGAGTGAACAACAAACTCTTGTGGGTATTAATCTCAGAAGCAGAGGCTGAAATCTGTATGTATCACATAAATAGGTGTGACTTCCACTGTTCGGGATAGTTTGGTGGGGTGCACTTGGGGAACCTCTATGCAAAGTATAGCATTGTTTGGACCACTAGCCATAGAACAACATGTCAGACCTCTTAAAAAGCCTGTTATTAAGGGGAATCAAGTTGGAAAACATTTTACGCTCTGCAAGTAAAGGATGCTAGTTCTGTCTTAAATTGGGGATGTTAAAATACAAGTCTAAATACTGAAATATATTTTAGGTAAAACCAGAAATCTGTTACCTTTCCTTAATAGCTTTAATGACCACTCTTCTTGATAAGGTCACTACATGAAAGCAGTTATTAGGGACGATCATTTTTTTAAAGGCGGGTATTGTTACACATATAGGTGACTGTGGTGTCAATCAACAGTCCAGAAAGACATCATATAAGATCAGATCAAGATAGAACAGAACAGAGGAGGAAGAACAGACATCAACAGAGAGGAGAAAGGAGGAGACAGAACATATATTGTGTGCCATGCGAGAGATCCTTGTTCAAGAACACCTGAAAAGACATGATTGGAGCTAAGTATTTGAACCTTGCTAAGAGAGCTTGCCATTCTATAGATTTAAGGCAACTCGGATTTCCTAAGTGAAGAATCACTTGGTTAAAAACTGCCACTCCTGCTTAGTGGCTTCATTTAAGAATAAGGAGATAGGTTCCCATTTGTTTTGTGACATCTGAGTTTGCAGAGAGAGATTTAACCATAGATTGTATTGTATTTAGTTTAGAAGGCAGCTTACCTCTTATTCTGGCCTTTGTAGGCAATAAGAGTTGAATACTTGTTAAGAATCTGGGATTTTCTTGGTAGTTAGGACTTTAGGCCTCTGAGACGCCTAGTCTGTAAACTTCTACTATACATAGGGAAACCTGTGTGTTTATAAATATATGTTTAACCAAGTGTCTGAATTATTGCTCTTTTCACAAAAGCTGTGCCAGAGAACAAATAACTCATGTGCCTCTAACTATACCAACCACTTGGGAATATTTCTGGCAAAAATATATTAAGATTATTTAATTTACCTATTGATTTAACCTCCCAGTCATTCCCTGATTTTCTCGATTTCTGTAACCCCCATTTGTAACAATACAATATTTTTTTGTTTTATGAATTGCCTTTAATTTTTTAAATACTCTAGTTTCACTATTTAAGTTAAAATATTGCATGCACTGCTATAGCATTTTCTAGTAAGATGAATCTTAGAAGAATCATTTTATAGCAATAAAGCGAATCTTTCTGTTTATTTAACACATTTGTAAAAAACAGGATAAGTATGAATGCTGAAATAACAACATAACTGCATTGCTCAACACAGGATGTCTAAAAAATGCCTCTGTCTGCACAAACCCTGGTGAGGAGCTGTATTACTTCGGAAGATGTATTTGTATAAAAAACATTTGAAAATTGCTTTAAAGCAATATCCAGTGGGTTTTGTAGAGAAGGAGGCGTCAAAATCTGGTTATTCCCAAAATGCTTGATAGGTGTTCCAGGTATATTGATGTTTATAATGGCATTTTTCACTAAAAGGTATTAATCTGAGAAAAACACAGGATGTAAAATTGTACTGTGCAACCACAGAGCAGCAAAAGACAGCAGTACTATGTAATGCCCTTTCTTTTATTCTAAGAACTACAATACTGTATATCATTACCTAAAAAACAATACCTATAAAACAAAAATAAAAAATAGAATTCGCAAGGGGGACACACACTCAGAAAAACAAATGAACACATGGACCCTAGTAACCCAAAACCAATGTTCAAAACAGTATTATTCCCCCAAATCAACTCTATCCAGTTACCTGGCTTGAATTTTTTCAGCACAGCGAAGAGACAAAACTCTGTAGTCCCTCGATTGCCAAAGGTGTTCATTCCAAACCTGAAAGTCTTAAAAAATGTTGACCATTATGTTTCCCCCAGCCTGTCTTTATGCAACAAACACGCAGAGTAGAGGAAGAAAGATCACCCCTCGTCTCTGTGCCCTCTCCTGTGTTCAATGGTGTATATATTCTCTCCCAAATCCTTAAAAAAATTAAAATACTGAGTCCCCCTGGCCAAGGCTTATATATACTGTACTGTTCTGGACCAGAGCTCCAGGTCTGAAATGATTGGTGGGAGTGTTCTAATGATCGAAAAGGCAGGCCGAGGAAGTGCGTGCTAATGATGGAACTCACTTGACCAAGTCTAACGATGCTTTGTCCATTCTTCTTTTCATCCCTTCACTTCCTCTTTAGTCCTTCTAGTCTAGACTATTCTGCACCATCACCATGTCACCATGTACTGCGGGGAAATTAACATGTGCCCTGGCAAACGGTGTGTCATTCAATCTTTGTCGATTGCGAGCTGTCCTCCTATTTCTGTCAGGAAGGCTTGGAGACCTTGATTAAACGAGAAGGTATACAGACAAAGAAAAAAAGATCACACAAAATCTGTCAAAGATTTTATATGCAAAGCCAATAAAGCCCCCAAACTACTGCCCTGCTCTCACTTTTTGACACTCCATGGCATAGATTAATGGTGAAAAATAATATTATTGTTGATCTCCACAGGCAACTAGTCTCATTTTATCTTTTGTTCCATCTTTTAAATGAATGAAAATCTCCCTTTGAGTTTGTTTCTGTACCTAAAATAAAAAAAATACAGGCGATTTGAGAGAGGAGATAGGAATGCTTTGAAGGTTTATATCTAATGCTTTTGACATTAGTCTGCTGGCTGCGATGCTACCAGAGCATCTGTTTCTGGCTAAAGAGCTGGTCATGGAAAATACCCTGGCAGCTGCAGAAACTTCCTCACACAATGACACAGCTGCTGGGATATCGATCCCCCTTCTCTTCTGTTTTTCACTGTAGACTTTTGGCAGTAGTTGCCTCACTCTAGTGCTGTTACAGCTTTTCATTGATTTTTATGGCTGTTAGATGATAAATTTAACTTTAAAACCATCTATTATCTAAGTGTGTATCACTTTGTGTTAGGATTGGTTTTTGCTGTTGTTTTACAAGTCTTTGTCACTGCTGGGCAATCTACCCCAGTGAACTTTGTCACAGCCAAGAGACTCTCAACCATAAAATATTGAGAAAATAATGGAAACGTGAAGGTCTAAACATTAATCTTGTAACTCATAAACATTATCTCAGCAACTCAGTACTAAAATTCATTCCTGTTTTATCTTGCCCTGCTTTATTTTCTTATTATTAGGAGTGTTGCAGGTTTGGATGCAGATCTACATGCAGATCTACAGGCTATGGATAAGTAAACAGTCTGTTTTGTTTCTGTCTTTCAAGTGCATATGTCAGACATTGAAATCAAGTTTTTGTAGAGCCTCTTGGGTTCTAAGTATACATCCCTGAGGTTAGGCTCTGTGATGTGGAAAGCCTGAACTAGTTAAATTGAAAGTATGACTGAGTTAAAATTTTGGTGAATTCACAATGAATCATTCCACATGTTGCCCAGTGGTCAAAATTGTTGTGCCAAACCAATTCTCTTTAAATCTGTCAATAAAGCTTAAAATATTCAATGAAGAATGACATAATGCCTTTGGCCATTTTGGTTTTTATTTGCTGCTTATTGAGAAAATGAATTAAATTACAAGCTTAACAAACTGTACAGCTTTAATTATCCTCGCCTCAAAACCTATAGTTATTTTCTTGGAATATCACCAGCACTTTCACATAGAAAGGCCAAAGCTCTAAAGTTGATGTTCTCAGATGTACTTTGTATCCAAGGTAACTCACACACTCCATACTGCATAGAGTGGGACCAGTTCAGTCCATCGCTGGGCAAACACGCAGCTTGTGAACATAGAGATGCAAAATTCAGTTCAAGAAGCTGTTCAAACACTTCAAACACTGATTAAAAAAAGGTTAGGGGATGCAGTTAAGATTGACACTGTTATGCTGTGGTCCCTGGTGTTTCAGGGCCCTGGCAAATGACACGCAGAGCTCCAAGCACAGGTTTTCAGATGAACCTCAGGACGTCTGAAAGGCTTCAATGAGTGATGATGGAGAAAATGATGCAGGCTGATGGGAAGGGTGAGAGGAGATGATAAAACAGGAAGAAAGGCTGCCTTACTGCACCAGAGTGGCTGACTGGGAAAGGAGCTGTCAGAATGAAGCAGGAAAGAAAGACTCTCTGCAAGCAGCAGTGGAGAAGTCTGGTAAGCAGAAGACTTTTGGGGGTGACAGAGAGTCAAAAAAGAAAAAGAAAAAAACACAAGCCAGGAGAGAATGCAGCAAGGGCAGTAAGACCAGACTGATTCAGTGCTCATGAAGAAAAGTGAAAGCAAAGCTAGCACTAGCTTAATGTTGGAGCACTGAATACGCCTTAAACAGCCTGCTTAATTCCCTGATTGATTGTAAGATTGACTGCCTGAATGAAAGACAGGCAGTCTTTTGGAAATGAGAAATCTTCCCGACCGCATTTGCCCAGGTTCTGAAGGTGGCTGAGAGCCCATGCAAATGTGTTGGTTGCCCGTAGCAAAATTGTGCATAATGAACATGCCAGAAACATACTAATCATGTCTGTGCATATGGCTGGTAGAAGATCTTAGTCACTTACAAAAATCTATTAATTTTTACAACATGCAGAAAAATATGAAAGTATATTTGGAACATTTAATTAAATATGGGTATAAATATGTTTTCCTGTATATTTTATTACATATTAATATTTTATGACTTTCCTAGCACCTCAAGATTCTGCATGTGTTCTATTTTGACCTTTACCATAACACAGATATAATTTGGTTCCAGCAATGGTCAAATTATAGTGATTTCCCTTTTATTGATTGTGTAAAAGGATCACAGTGGCTGTGGAAGTAGAATCATGCAGTATATATTCCTCTTTGTCGAGGACATGTCTAACCCATATACTGTATGTTTTTACAAGGATATTAAATGAATTTTCGTTTCTGATGTTTCAACTTCTATTATTTTTCTTGTGTGCTACAGGTCTCTTTTTTCAGCACGACATAAAGATCCATTACAGTCTAATTTCATACAGTCATCCTATACCTACTTCAGATATTGAAGCAAAATGGGATGTAATTAATGCAACAGAATTTTGTGAGGTCTTTGTGAAAAAGATTGTCAAAATTCTTATCACAAAAAGAGGTTATAGACCTCTTATCAAAATGGATGCGTCACTTATGTAGAGATGGAGACCTTTTGAGAAAACATACTTTAGGTGAGTGACACAAAAAAAGTCCTTAAGAAAATGTTGTCCTTTCATTGTAATTTCTAGAAATGTACGGAATAATCAATCAATCAGTTTATTTTTCAAATGCACAACAATACAGCGTGCAGCAGTAGTTGCTGGCAATGAAATGTCTTTTCTACGAGCTCACTGGGGGAGGGGGATAAAAATCACAAAATTAAAGTTACACAATAAGGTTACATATAAAGACTGCAATAGAAATTGAATAAAATAAACTCAGACAAAACTCAATATAAATAGACCTGCTATATGTCCAGGGTGTATGTAATATATTATGTCCAAGTGGTGCAGTATGCTGAATCCAATGAAAACTGTATGTCCGTGTAGCCATTTGTGTTTGGTAATTTGCAGCAATCTCTTTCAAGAAAATATGTTTGAATATTATGCTCTATTATGAAATATATTGATATATGATATTATGAAAAATAATGTTTCCCCAGCAGACTTTTTAGTGTCAGCAAAAACTATGTTTTCATAGTAGTATAACTGAAGATTTTGAGAGAGTGTCTGAGTACTGATTTTCTGATAAATAAATTTACACAATTTTAAGATGATTTTACATAAAACATATAGCAGAAGATGAGCCCACTTTTTTGAATGGCTATGATAAGGCACAGCATGTTTTACTTGTTTAAATGGAAATAAGTGCACTTTAAGCTATCAATTTAAATGATACATTTATTAGACTAGTTTTCAAGGGCTTTATAAAAATGACGAATGTGGGACAGGTGTGAACAGCTGTTTTCTTTCAAAGTTAGAAATGTTAAATGCTCTACTGTGCAGATTGTGTAGACAACTGTTTAAAATAAAGGTCGAGCTTGGATGGAAAGAAAACCAAGACTTGAAGAACTGAGTTTCATACCGCACTTCATACCATAAGCACATCACTCATCCTGGTGGCACTAAACTGGATTTTTTATTGTCTACAGCCATTGGATCTTCAGCAATGTTTGTCTTTTTTGTTCAGGATTGTTTTTTTTTACTTGTGGGATACAAAAGTGCAACTTCACCACTGTCATAATTTATGTTAAAATCTTAAATGTTGCAGTATAATAATTATTCATAAATAATTTCACAAATTTCCCATTATTTTTAAGTACATACTCAATATGTTCTATATAGTGTTGAAAATTCCTGTAGAAATATTTTTAATTTTAGTATTTTGGCAAAACTTGTTTGTGTTAATCATTTTAATGTGTAACGCATACGGCCGTCAGTGGTGTGTAAGAGCCGGCTTACCAGAGCGGTGACGTCACCACCCTTCCCTGTAATAGCAGGACCACAGCTGCTAGGCTGGGGGAGATCTCTCTTTAGCTCAACAAGCTGGGTCCCTGTTGAGTGACGCTGGAGTCCTGGGCTCGAGCCCCTGACGGTGGGGAGCTGACCTGATGCGGCAAGGGTGCCCACCTGAACCCTGTTGCGTTACATTGGTGTCAGTAATTGAAACAACACATTGTCACGCCCTCTACAGCTAGAGGGCGCTCCTACTCTGTCTCATTCCTAGTTTCCCTGTGCTTTCTTGTCCTTCCGGTGTGTCTTTGTGTGGGGCTATATATTTCCGGGTCACCCTTTCCTCCTCTCTCAGCATTGAGGGTTCAGATGTCTTGAGAACCTCCTTGCACCAGGTCGACTCCTCCACGGCCTGAGGGCCTAGGTTTCTACCTGACATCATCTGACCTCCTGAGCCCGGGCTAACCATTTTGCCGCTATGCATAGGGTCTTTTTTGCTCTCCTGGCCCTTCCCGACTTCCGTTACACAATCTTTTGGGGTAAGTCTCTTTCAATGATGCACAACAGCTTGATATAATTTTTGCTCTTTCTTCTTGGCAGATTTGCTCAAGCTCTCTCAAGTTACTCGGCAATCAGTTATGCATAGTAGTTTTCTAATCCATCCATCCATTTTCTGACCATCTTATTCAATGGAGGGTTGTGGGGAGGCCTGGCATGGACAGAACACCAGTCCATCACAGGGCACACACACAGACACAAACCCGGGAAACACACACACTCACACCAAGGCCACTTTTCTCAGAAGCCAATTAACTTACCAGTATGTTTTTGGACTGTGGGTGGAAACTGTAGCACCAGGTGGAAACCCATGTGAACATGGGGAGAACCCACAAACTCTGTGTAAATAGCACCCCAGGAAATGAACCCAGGGCCCCATCACTGCAAGGCAACAAAGCTAACCACTGTGGTACCATGCTACCCAAGACTGTTCAGTATGTTTGTGTTTTTAAGGAAAAGAAGTTCAATTCATATTTTTGGTCATTTTAGGTCACTTCTTAAAAAAAGAAGTGAAGTTAAAAAGGATATAAGTCTCTCTTACCAAGCTATTTGTATATACACAGTATTTAGTATATTATAATATGTTTATTCCATGCTGAAAAGAGAAGAGAAAAAACACAACGTTTCGGCTGTGAAGCCTTCTTCAGGTTCATTTTTAGGCTTCATTTTCACACCTGAAGAAGGCTTCACAGCCAAAACGTTGTGTTTTCTTCCTTCTCTTTTCAGCATGGAATAAACTTATTTACTTGTTCCTTTGCAGACTACACATGCTGACGCAGCTACCCACCTGAACTACTTTAGTATATTGTATATTTATGTGCTAGTACAGTATATTTAATATACTCTATATTATACTCTATATTATTAGATACACCCTGTATAACATGCACAAAATATTGACTTTGTTAATAGTAGCTGCTATTATCAGTAGCTGAATATCAGTGTGTTTACATTGGGTAGTATTCATTTTTTATCATACCGGATTAGCTCACAGATTTTGGTTTATCTCAATTATCACATCAGCTGAGACATAAAAACATTTATTAAAATCATATGTTTCAAAATATAGACAAGGACAGCTGATTGCAAATTTCTTTCTGTTCTTTTTTTGTTGTTTTTCTATTGGTCTCTTTCGTTAGATCTCATATATTTTTTATGGTCTCTAATTATAAAGAGAAATGTGTCAATACAATACGTCTAATTCCAGAAATTCTGTTTATATAAAAAGGCAAATCAAAACAATAGCTGAAGAGCACAGACACCCAAAATCAGAACACTATGAAAACACATTTTATCACACATGATGCCAATAGCATGCTATTTAGATGTCGCAGTGGAAAAAAAACCCAATCACAATCTAAAATGATTCCATGTTTCAAATATCTGAATCAATATCCAGCACTATATAAAACAGAGAAAACATAACCCTTACTAAAGAAATATTGTTTTGTTTTAGTGTAGCTTGGATACTATCTTACCTGCAATTATGTTTCTCATTAGTTATGTCCTTTCAAATTTCCTTTCTGTCTAATAATCCTACTCTTTGATCTTTCAAAAAGCCACTCTTCCCATACAGGTTCTATTATATCCACTGCTGACCCAGATATTGTTTTTTCTAATTTTCTATAACTTCTAAACATCTGCTTTTTATGACAGAATAGCTTATTTTCACCAACCACAACTGTAATATAAAATTGCATTTCTCTTCTGCTCACCACCTGTGATGATTTTCTGACAGAGTATACACAACTAGTGCCTCAACATCCAAGGGTTTCTGAGGACTAATGCTGAGGAACAGTAGGCCTAAAAAATGCTACATATACTGAGACTGTTTAGTACAAAGACCAGAAGTAGCTAAAGATGAGAATCAGATGTGAGTGTCTTCTATTATCCATTAAACTTATAGGTAAGAGTAGACATTTTTTGTGAAGTGACCTCAATGATGGAAGAACCCAATTCCCTATTATCTGAGCATTAGAAAATAGAGGAAAAAGCCATATGGAAGAAACTTACACGCAATAAGTAGTTATGTGCAAAATGAAGAGATAATGTGCAATTATAGGGGCTTAGGGTGATTGTGGGGGGAATAATAAGGTTAATCATTAAGGTAAATTAAGAAAGTAAATGAAGTAAACTTACAGGTTCTAGTAAGCTGTGTTGATTCCTGTAGGATTGATGTGTAATGACCATGTATGGATTTATGTCTTTAATGTTATGTTATATTTATTACTAATGTAATGTTTATTTGTACTTTTTAGTCATTCTTTTTTGTTTGTGTACAGTATGTAAAAAGTAGATGCTTGGATGCAAAACAAATTTCAGAGAAATCAGACAAAGTATTATGTACTTAGTATTGTACATGAAAAATACAAACACAGAAACTAATATGCAATGAAAATGCAGTAACCTAATTGTATATCACATTATAATTCACTGGCCACATGCATAATGTTATTTGCAGTTTAAGGAGCACATAGGTTTCTTTATATTTAGATAACAAAATATTGAGTTCAACCCATGTGAGGTACACCAGGTGCTTGCTGATTGAGTTCAAACTGCAAAACTGAGTTGATTAACATCACTTTATTAACCCTTACAATTTCTTGCATTAGGAATTATCTTTTCGCATACCCCAGCTTGCTCTCCATGAGACACACAGATAGGGAGAGAGCCTGGGGTCAGAGCACAGGGTCTGCCATTGTATGGCGCCCCTGGAGCAGTTGGGGTTAAGTGCCTTGCTCAGGAGCCCAACGGAGTAGGATTCCACTGCCGGCTGTGGGATTTGAACCGGCAACCTTCTAGCCACAGGCACAGATCCTTAGCCACAGAGCTAAAGCGATTTTAAAACAAAGAAGTTTGAAATTATTAAATGAAAACAAGAATAATGAAGATATTAACCAGATATAACCAGATATCATTAAAGTAATCGGTATTACCTGGTACATACTGCAGTGATAGAACACAGACTGTCTGTGAGAGATGTGCTTAGTAATGAAATGTTCCATCTGAACAAACAGCAGACTAGTCCAGAGAAAGTCAGAAAACCAGCTCTGTAAGGGACAGGCCATGTCCTGGAAGGCAGAAGGCCACCACACTGGCACAGGACTGTCACATCTGTGTGATCCATCTGTGTAATTGTTTTCAGACTGCAGTGGTTACAGCACGAGACATTCTGGGAAGAAATAACTGTCCCATCAGCAGAATGAATGCTACTGGTTGTCTGCAGTTTGGTAATGATTTGACACAAAAATGCCTTTGGTGTTGTTTGTGGGCAGCCTAACAACTCAGCAAGACATGAACAAAGTTGTTGAGCCAACAGTTTCCGTTACTGCAAGTCAATGCAGAGGTGTTGCTTTCCCAGCAGGACACAAAGCATTAAAATTACAATAGCATGACCTGAAAAAAACGACCTAAGCAGTTGGCACGACAAGTTTCTATTTAGTCCAGTAGAATATCAGTAGACCAACTTGCCAATGCCATTACAATGAGACAAGTGAGACTAGCCAGCTTCCCCCATCAAGGCTGCAGCTGCACAGAAAGAGTGACGCAATGTCCCACGGCAGTCTGTGCAGAGGCTGACCAGGTCAACACGTTAATGCCGCAAGAAATGTGCCTCTTCAAGGAGGACTACTTATGATGTTGTCTTTTTAACAAAATGACACATTTCATAGGAAAAATGTAGCTCAGCTTCATGGTATCTTATAGATGGATTTTTAAAAAGGAGACAAACTTAAAAGGCACAGAAAGGTTGTATTCCAATAATTGCAAATTACTCACAAAATGCAAGACACACAATCTGTTATCCACAAAATGTTTACAAAGAGTATAAAGTCCCCAAGTCCAGCCCTTCTATAGTCGAAAAATACTTGTACTCATCCCCTCAAAGATGTAGCAGCTATAGGGCAAACTAACTAATGTCACAATGGCTTAAAAATATAATACAGGTTTCTATACAACATAAGACCCTCCTCAGCCCAGTCTGCTTTCTGCATATGCCAGCAGCCATATCACCCTGCACCTCACAACTGGCAACCCACTGAAGCTAAGCAAGCGTGAGCCTGGTCAGTACCTGGATGGGAGACCTCCTGGAAAAAACTAAGGTTGCTGCTGGAAGAGGTGTTAGTGGGGCCAGCAGGAGGTGCTCACCCTGTGGTCTGTGTGGGTCTTAATGCCCCAGTATAGTGACAGGGATGGATGAGAAGTAAAACTGAGGTCCTGATTCTCTGTGGTCATTAAAAATCCCAGGCATTTCTCAAAAAGAGTAGGGGTGTAACCCTGGTGTCCTGGCCAAATTTCTCATTGGCCCCTGCCAGTCATGGCCTCCTAATAATCCCCAGTTCTGAATTAGCTTCATTACTCTGTTCTCCTCCCCACCGATAGCGAATGTGTGGTGAATGTTCTGGTGCACTATGGCCACCATTGCATCATCCTTGTGGGGCTACACATTGGTGGTGGAGGAGGGGAGTTCCCATTACCTGTAAAGCGCTTTGAGTAGAGTGTGCTATATAAGTGTAAGCAATTATTAATTATTATTAAATTTGTTGCTGAATGCTCATTGGTTATGCATGTCTTATATTGGTACAAATCACATACTTGTGATAAATTACATCACCTTCCTGAAAAATATATTGACCTCAGAATTTTTACCAATTTCTCACCTTGAGAAGAGGAAGTGTCTTCAAATGAGGTAAAAGAAATGTAACACTCTTCTGTTTTGAGAGTGATATTCAGTCTCACACACACAACAGGCTTTCTTTTCAAGGTACCTGTAACGGGAGCCGGTCCAGGCTCTCGTGAAGCGTAGTTCAGAACCCTATGCAGACGGTATAATCCAGAAGTAAGTGGAGAAGGACATCAGGAAAAGGTTCAGCAGGATAGGACGGGTTGACAGACAGGGGTAGGTGATAGTGATGATCCAGTGCTTGGGGGGTGTGGCAAAGGCAGCTAGTCCAGGAAAGCCCAAAACTGGAAATGCAGGGTACAGTCCAAAGTCCAAAAACTGGGTGATCCATCCAAGACAAGACAGGGTTAAAATCCGGAATGGGATCCGGAACAGGAACAAGAAGTTAAAAGAGAGTAACAAAGTCAGGCGCTCCAAGCCCCGGTCTCAGATGGTCAGGACACCGTGATGAAGCCTGTGCCATTGGGTCTCTCCAGGACCTGCTGGTAGGCAAGCTTCCGGGCATCCATCTCCTAGTGCTGAGGCATGAATAGCGAGAGCACCAGGCTTAAATATTAGGAAACAAAACAAGGGGCAGGGGCACATAATCAACTAAATCCGAAAGGGTCGGAGCACCGTTAAGAAGAGGGATCCCGATCGTGACAGTACCCAATTTGAGAAGAAATTGTTAACTTATCACTAGGGGAGCTAAATGTTTTCTGTCTTGATACTCTTTAGGATAGGTTTATTCAAGAGGATGCCTAATTGTCAAAGTAAATTTGCCCAAATGACAAATACTCTGTGCCCAATCTGTCAACATATCGCTAATGGTCATAAATTACATAACTGGATTTTTTAATAACTGCTCTGGAGAAATGATGGCAACCAAATTCTCCTGCTCTAGTTTTTAATCCTCCATGATTTCACTTCCCGAAATGCTGTAAGAACATCACAGTAAGTCTCTCCCTTCCTCACATTTATTTTTATATCTCTTGAAATCCATCTCCACCTTTGCAGCTACTCATTATTCCATTCTTTACTGAACCATGGGGTCCAAACTTCCTTATCCTACAGCCAGGGGGTTGGTCCTCAACCAAGCAGGTTAACCCAACAGTCTTCATAACTAACTTTTCAACAAACATTTAGAGCACACTTTCTGACTAGGTGTTGTAATTCCTTCTTAAGTAAAAGTAGTCACACAGGTAGATCCAAACTATCTTGAAAACCTTATTTTTCTGATACACAGAAAAACATTTTCAACCCCTGTTTGTGAAAATTGATTAACTGCCACAAGTATCCACCTTTATTCGGTCCCTCAGAAACCCAGAGACAAACATGTGTGCTACAAAAAGAAGACTTATGCTTCTTTAACTCCATTAAAACAGAGGTAAGAGGTATCAAACAAGAATAAAATAGCCTCTTAATACAAAGATGAACTCAGACTTTAATTAAAAATAACCTTTGTACAGCATCAATAAAAATATGCCATTATAATTCTAATAGTCTTCAGGTTTAAAAACTCAAAAAACGGCAAGATAACCATGAGTGTGGCACAAATGTGTAGAAAAATACACTAATTGTTGTGTAGTAGAACAGACCAGCTGATAGGCAGATCCAAGTGTGATGGCCTGGACAGTAAAGTCTAGTTATTACAGCACTACACTTGTGAATCATGGCAAACTGACAGTACAGAGCTGCCTGTGATCAGCTCCCGGATCGTCACTTGCTTCCCACATCCTAATGTGTCGTTTCAGCTGACACCATACATCCTTGTGCTCCTCATGCAACACCACTTTCTTGCAAGAGAAGAATATAACAGTTATGACATGAGATGGCCTATTTGTCAGAGTCCAACCCCATTAAGGATTTCTTTGGATAAGCCAGGATCACGAGACCATTGCACAGCCACATAATTATACGGGCTGTACGATGGAAGCAGGACAAAGACCATGCAACCTTGGGCATAGCATGCATTGCAGGTTTTTGGTATTGTTTCCAACAGTGGCCACACTCACTAACAGCCTGTGATTTTCACAGTAGACCCCTGCTGATCAACCTTGTTGTTGACAAATGTTAATCAGCATATTGAACTAACCTGTCATATCTGTTTAATAAAATATCAGTACACTTGCTAAAAATGATATTTTCATTATCCTAATAATAATTTTGTGAATCTGTTGCATACTGCAAATAATAGATAATTTTCTTCATTGATAATTAGAATATTAATACCAAAAGGGAAGATGTCTCAAATATTCTGGTTTCAAGACATTCCAACGTATGGGAGTAATAATCAGTCTCCAAAACCATTTTCATATTCCATGCTGGTTATATAGAGATTGCCCTGAACTTAAAAAGTCAGAGAAGTCAGCACAACTACGCACGGAAGATTCACAGTCACTTCTTAGACACCAGAGACACGCGGCCCATGCGGCAGGGTACCCAGGCCATTACTGACTACAGGACTACTCCACATGCCAGTGACGGCGATGTCTCCCTTCCAGATGCGCTGAATGACTTTTATGCGCAATTTGAAGCACTAAATACAGTGTCTGCGAGAAAGACCATACCTCCTCCTGATGATCAAGTGCTTTGCCCGTCCTCAGCTGATGTGAGGAAGACACTAGAAAAAGTTAACCCACGTAAGGCTGCTGGACCTGACAATATACCTGGTCACATGCTCAAGGAATTTGCTGATGTTTTTACAGACGTTTTAATATCTCCCTGTGCCAGGCGGTCATCCCTGTATGTTTCAAGACCACCATGATTATACCAGTGCCAAAGAAGTCTACTGTGCCCTGTCTCAATGAATATCGCCCCGTAGCACTCACACCAATTATCATAAAGTGCTTCGAAAGGCTAGTCATGGGCCACATTAAGTCCAGACTCCCCACCTCTCTGGACCCCCCTCCAGTTTGTGTATCGTCCTAACCGGTCTAGTGATGATGCCATATACCTCGCCCTTCACCTTGCCCTGTCCAATCTGGATAAGAGGGACACTTATTAAGAATGCTGTTCATTGACTTCAGTTCAGCATTCAACACAATCATCCCCCAGAAACTGATAGAAAAACTTGCTTGCTGAACCCTAACACCTCCTTCTGTAACTGAACTCTGGACTTTCTGACTGAGAGACCTTAGACAGTCCGGATTGGAAACAACATCTCTAGTACCACCATACTGAACACTGGAACCCCCCTGGGCTGTGTACTCAGCCCGCTCCTGTTCACGCTGATGACTCATGACTGCACTACTAAACACAGTGCAAATTACATCATCAAGTTTGCTGATGACACGACAGTGGTTGGCCTCATTAGTAACAACGATGAGGCACCATACAGAGAGGAAATGGAGAAACTAGCAGACTGGTGCTGATCACTCCCCACTGCACATAAATGGCTCCCCTGTGGAGACAGCTAGAAGTACTGAGTTTCTTGGTGTGCATATAAAAGATGACCTCACTAGGACCATCAACACCACCTCCCTAGCTAAAAAAGCACAACAACGTCTCCACTTCCTGCGGCAACTGAGAAGGGCAAACCTTCCCCCCCCCCATACTATCCACATTCTATAGAGGTACCATTGAGAGCATCTTGACAAACTGCATCATTGTTTGGTTTGGGAATTGTAAGGTCTCAGACCGCAAGTCCCTGCAACGAATTGTCAATACAGCGGGAAACATCATTGGAGCCTTCCTATCCGTCCATTCAGGACATCTACCACAAATGCTGCACACACAAAGCCTCCAGTATTGTGGACGATTTCTCCCACCCCTCCTTCAACCTCTTTGCCCTCCTACCATCTGGTAAAAAGTATCGCAGTATACGGGTCAGCTCCACCCGACTCAGTAACAGCTTTTTTCCACAGGCTGTCAGGCTCCTCAACACCCTAGTACCTACTGCACCTACTAGAAATCTGGAATAAAGAAAAAGTTATTTTTGCCTAATGTCAGGCATACTGTCTGATGTATTCTTTGCACAATTCTTTGCACAATCCTGTCAAGTAAATTGCACTATGCACATTGCACTTTATGTACCCTGGACCCTGTACCCTGTCAGAAATGTCTAAGTCTACATTGTCTATAGCATTGTCTTGTCAGTGTCTGTATTCGCACCGTAGACCTGGAGAACGATATCTCACTTCTATATGGCTGGATATATGGCATATATATATGGCATATACATATACTTGTATATGGCTGGATTGACAAATAAACTTGAACTTAAATCATACCTATAATGTTAGACAAGGAGAACATACAAGTCCTCTTTGACACAGGACATAGAAATAGTGCATAACATTTAGAACAACTGCCCAAGGCATTTGCAAGGTTTATATATATATTCTTAGATATTCTTACCAAGCATGTCCTTTTTCCTAATGCAACATTTATAGTAACATGAGAGGTGATTTGTGGCTGTGTCTGAGCAGTAAAACCCACTTTGAATGAATGTGTTTTAGTGAGCTGAGGAATAAAGATACTCTGGCATCTCTCTGCTCCACTCCCTGGGGGTCTTCAAAACTGCACTGAACTGTACTGTGACTTCTTGCATACGTTCAATTACACAATATATTGTAAGGAATGTTTTTGAATTTGAAGAATGCATTTGTCTGAGGATTTGCAATCAAATGCTTCTCTCAGTCTGAAGACGGATACTAATTTGTGCAAAAATCTCCAAATATTTGTACCAAAATCTGTATTTGAATCTACAATTTGAAGTTGTATAATGTTAATATGATTACCTATTTTACATAACATATTACAGTAAAAATGTAATGTTTTATACTAAAGTATGTCTCTGATATTCTTCTGAGTCCCTTGGAAATTTGGCAATAACTTCTAAAAAGTTAATGGAGGTTATGTTATCACTGATACCATGGACAGCAACAGAAACAAGGTGCATTTCAATTAAAAGTTTTTAAACTATTTTTTTTTCATTTTTTTAAAATGAGAGACTAAGATAAACATAGTGATTCTAAAGCACAGTCAGCTTTACTTTAACATAATCTCTACTCCTATGTTTTCCATTTGGCCTGAGTCGTTTCCAAATATTCAGAACTGTGGTATGCAATTCAGCTCATGAAATGCAAAAGAGAAGGAGACTATACAAATCTCTGCACATAATTTGCTTATTTTTCATTACATTTGGGCAATTTAGCAAACATTTGTATTTCTTCTGCATGACTCTGAAAGCTACACTCACTTTTTGTGTGTGTTCTCACAGAGCAACTGCAACAATCTGCTACACATGCCACTACCATATGGCATCCTGTAGACTTTCAAAGATTGTATTTCAGCATCTTTTCCAATTTTTTTATACATCCTGCAAGCCAAGCCAATGTAGATCTGCTGACTCTTAATAAATTACCATAAAAGTCACACCAAATCCCTCCAAAATCCTCAACCCCTTGATAAAATCCAGTGGTATTATCTCACAAGACAGCAAGCCTTAATTACTGAACGAATAAGAAACAAAAGGCCAGCAGAAGATAAAACACTCCATAGATGTTATAATTCTGTAGCACATACTGTATATCAATGCTGATTATGATAATTGCACATAATTACAGAGATTTCTGCTTGCTGCACACAAGTTTGAGAAGAGGTTAATAGAATGTAGCTGTGTCTTTGACAAAGAATAAAAATAAATAAAATTATATACTTTCCCATGCCTGGAATTTGTTTATTTGGCAGTATTTGAAAAAATAACTTTTGATTTTTTTTCTTTCCTGACCCAGTTAGCTGAAATGCTTCAATTTCTATAATTTTATTGGTTTAATCTCTCTGAATGCTATGTAAAAACTCTGGCTTTGGACATATTTTTTTCTGAGAAACATATTTTGTGGGTCCAAGAAAATGTTACAAATGTAAAGTTAAGAATAAGTACTACTTCACAAAATATGCATTTTATCTTATTTTGGAAGAAGACATTCTTGATATTAAATTTGAATAGCATACTAGAAGAAAGATACTTTAAGACTGTCTTTTGGTCACTTTCTGTGCTTTTGTTTCTTCAGTATGATTATATACCTCAAAATAAATAAACTAATTGCATGCTGGCCCTTTAACAGGTGATGAGGCACCATATAAAACAGAAAACAAGCACAACAACCTTTACAACATTAAAAAAGGGTTGACGAATCCCAAGAGAAACAATAAACTCAGCCTTGCATTAGCTGAAGTTAATCCAGAATCTCTCCTCTCTTTTGAAAGCGGACCGCATGCTTGTGATACAGAGCTAAAACCAGGTTAAAACCATTTGTCAAAAGCTCACCCTTTTCTGGTCCAGTCCCTGGTCAATCGTCTCAGAGATATACTGTATGTGATCCTGTATAGCAATGGACTCGAGGCCTTTAACATGTTTAACCAAGCTAGAAGTCTAACGTTGTACCCTAGTGACCTCTCCTCTTCAGTACAACATCATAATTAAGCGTTGCTCTTTCTTTATAAACCAAACAATTTTGTAAATGAAAAATGTATTGCTTCTTTCATGGACGTCTCTCACCTACTGACCCAAACACAAAACAAACTGGAAAAACAAACTTAGATATGGATATGACAAATACTGACTTAAAAAACTGCAACTTGTTTGAAAAAGCAGTATTTTTTTTCATTGGATTCATATCAGGCTATAGATTATCATAAACTTTGAATTCATTACTTTTTATTAAAATCAAAATATCTGTTTGGGGGCAAACATACTGTTGTTAAAAAAATAAATGGATTTTTCAAATTATGAAAAGTTCATCCCATCACAATTTAGTATCTGACAAGATTCTTCTGCTTGACTGTCATTCAACAGTTAATCAATAGTGTGGTTCTGGACAAAATGTGATTGCATCTTCTCTCTGTGCACTATTACAATTAAATCTGAGACATCAATATGAAGAAAATTGCACTGGGATACAGTACTGTCAGGGCAACTCTGCCAAAGGGGCCACAATCCTGCAGAACTCTGTGCCGGTCCCAAGCCAGGAAAAGGAGAAGGTTAACCGGCAGAGTGCAAATACTGCTGATTGTAAAAACAAAAACACGACTGAAATCTAATGCAATGTCACCAATGCTGCATTGGACACCAACAGAGTTGATCTCTATGGACAGTGATGATTATGATGATAAATCAGTCAGCCTAGTGATTGCAGGTCCCAGACAGACAGGATGAACAGACAGGATGAACACATTTTGAAATAGAGTAGTAGGGGACAAAGTGGAGAAGAAACAATACCAGAAAATGAGATCCCAAGCAGAAACTCATAACAATGAGACTCCAGGGAGTCACAGGAGGAGCCACTGTTCCTGCAACATCATGAGCAGCAGAGAATATCCCAGGCCCCTGGCGAAAGACTGCAGTTACTGGCCTCATATGGAAACAGTAAAGTTTAAGCAAAATAAAATCATAAGTAACTTAGACAACCCTGCAGTTATGAGACCAGTGACTTAGAATTACACTATTTTAAGTTGACATTTTTTAATAATTTGTTTTCGTCTAATCTTTTTTAAGTTTGGAAATTATGGCACTTCTCATTATTTCATATACTATAGGTTAAAAAATGTCAGAAAAAATAGCCTGCCTGTATGATAGGATACAATTTAAGATTATTTTTTTGGTAAAATTATTTGGTTTTCCAGAAGTATAACAGGGTGTGTCATTTGCCGTTCACATCTTGAAAGTTTACATCAGACAAAGCATTTGCAGTTGACATCTTATTGCACTACTCAAGGCATCATTCAGGAAAAAAAATTGAACAATTAGCATGGTTTGAGGTATTTGCCAAGCTGTAGGTGGGCTGCGAGACAGGTAAACACAGATGATCAAGGCGGATTTCCTGGTGATTTAATCTGATTAATTAACTTCATGGTAAATCTTTAAGGAATTTAAGAGCAATAGAACACAGTATAAAAAACAAAGCCAGAATAGAGGAGAGGACTGGGAGAGAAACAGAAGGAGGCCAGAGAAACAGAGAAGACAGTGAAAAGAAGAAACAAGCCCCTCACCCTTCACTTCCTTTATGATTGTGTTATGCGAGAAGACTTTATTCATTCCTGGATCAGGCAAAACGAATTTGGTTCAGTAATCTGAACCTTTTTTCAAAGAGCTTGCCATCCTATTTATGTTAGGAAATTCTGATTTCCTTTATTGTGGAATCCTCAGGGTACAGTTGTTCTTTTTTAGATGGTGATGCATTTTTAGAAAAAAGGAAAATAGATTCCCATTCACTTTTGAGCAACCTTGTGGTAGGAAAGGAGATTTAGTCCAGACTGATTTTCTTTTATCTTGGAAACAGGGTTTGTTTGTTTTTTTGGCCCTTCTAAGCTTTGAATAATATCTCAGGATACAGGGCTAGCATTCTGGGTTTCTGGGTTTGTAGAGCATAGGCTTCTGAGACATGTACAGTATATACATGTTAAAGTATAACTGGTGTATGTTATGTGATATCTTGTGCTGTTTAGTTGTGTTACTTTCTTGTTTAATATATATATATATGTTTGTACAAATGTTTGACTCTGATTCTTTCACCAGAGTTGTGCCAGATAATATACAGAATATACATTATACAGTACTTTCTTTTTGTGTAAATTTCATTTTAATTTTAAAGAATTTGTCTTTTCACATACCCCAGCTTGCTCTCCATGAGACACACAGACAGGGAGAGAGAAACTAGGGGTCAGAGCAAGGGTCAGCCATTCTACAGCACCCCTGGAGCAGTTAAGGGGTTAAGGGCCTTGCTCAAGGGCCCCAACAGAGGAGGATTCCTCTGCCAGCCACAGGATTTGAACCAGCAACCTTCTAGCCACAAGCACAGACCCTTAGCCACAGGCCACCGCACCGCCCATGTGAACTGTATAAACATTGTCTGTACACCTATCAATGAAATAATACCATCTTGTCACTCGTGTATCATATGATAGAGCTCCTTCAAGAATAAATATACTCTAGATTTACATTATTGCTGCAAGGTAGCATATAGGATTCTCAGATGCTTTTAATATGTAGTAAATCTGAAGACTGAAGCAAATAAACATCAATGTTTCTCCTTTTCATTTCTCCTGATATGTTGTGTTTCCTTTACTAAAATACTGCACTCAGTTAATGTCATTAGTATTTTCTATTACCAATTATAAATGTAAAACATCCAATCTGGAGAGCACAGTGCTTTTTCTTTGACTATCTTGTGTAAGTATAGCTCTAACATTATTCTGGTTTTAGCAAGCTTAAGTGTATAAAAAAAATTCAGATTACATGGAAATTAAGAAAAAGTGCTGACTCTAGTCTCAATTAAAAAGGATGGAACACTCTTTTTAGTATTCACGAAATTTGACAAATTAATACTTAAGGCTGAAAGAAATGTACCTGTTTATGTTAAAAACACAATAGTCACTGTTGTAGTTTTAGTCATAAATCTAAACAGTTTGCACTATTGTATGTTCTTCTTTTTAAGGTGGATTCCAATTATTAAGTTTAAAGTCACCAAAAGAAAAAAAAAACATACAAATAGAAAAGACCATTATTTTATGACTCAGTAAATTATTTAAATTGTATGTCATTCAGCATTGGGAGTTGCAACTAACAATAAAGTAGAACTGTACAGTATTTATATAATAGACATGCACATACACAGCCATACACTTTTAGTCACAAAAGTTAACAGAAAGTTTTAAATAATATTATGTACCATATATAATAAGGGAAAAGTAATAGAAGTAATAGTAATAGTAATAATAGTAATAGAAGAGTGAAAAGGAAAGACAAAAAGATGAATTTATGGACTTGCAATAAAGGCATTGTTTTAAGTACTGACCTGCCTAAACACTTGCAGGTGCTAAAACATGTTTGCAAATATTCTTCAAAGGTAATTTTGACTTTATCTTTAAGGACTCGAAATGTAGGATCATATGATTGCTGAAAAACACAATGATGTTGACCAGTTATTTTCTGGCGTTGATACAGTGGAAAAACAAAATGACATCAGTCTTATAAATACTACCATAAGTATGGTTAAAAAAATAAATTCTTCTTTTATTCTTCCTGTTTATCTAAAAATGAAAGAGGAGGTAAAATATGGAACAGAGTAGGTTATACAATGGAACATAGTGATCAGGGAATGATCAAGACCCATATTTAAGCTGTAATCACATGGTGATTATTGCCCCGAAAGCTCCTATCTATTCCAAATCACTTAATTTTAAAGAGGTCTGACTACTCTAAAGTTTACTGTACTCTCGTGTGTCTCCATACTCTTATGTATTAGGTTGGTTTCAGTAGGTTGTGGGATGTGTACATGATGAAAGCACGAAGACACATATACTGTGCAGATGTGCTGATCAGAAGAAATTGAAAATGTTGTGGTGATAACTGAAAAATAAAAATGACATGTCTGAAAAGAAAAATGAGTTGCTAGACAATCTGAAAGGGATGTTGCTGCTGTTTTTAGGAAGCTTGCCCACAGATGTTAAATTCACAACAAGAGTAGCAGGAAAAATAATTTTAATTTGAAAAAAATAGCATCACATCTTGCAGCTTTGCAAACGCTGTGAAAAAAAAAGCTTTGCAGCTTTCCTCTCTGGACACAAAATTATATTTTAGCATAATGCACATGACTAAACATCCATCCATCCATTTTCTAACCACTTTATCCAATTTCAAGGCCACCGGAGTCTATCCTGACAAGTAATGGGCGAAAGGCAGGATACACGCTGGACGTGACACAAACACAGACAGACACATGCACCAGAAACCTATTAACCTACTAGTTTGTCTTTGGACTGTGGGCTATATTTTGGGTCTTAAGAAGCTCAGGCATGGACATAAACTTTAATGTAATTGTTTGACACCAACTATAGAAAGTATAAACGGTACATACAGTGTCTTTCAAAGGAATTCAATTTTCACAATTTTTGTTTTAAAGCTTTCAGTAAACTTTCAAATAGCAATTAATATTTGTTATAAACACAACGTTCTTCACACATTCAAAGCCAAAAACAAAAAGAAAGAAGCAAATAGATAGATATTATAAATTAAATATGGAAAAGTCATGATTCCATAAATATTTTAACCTTTTTCTCTGGCAAACCAAATTTAATGTAGGTGAACAAGTCTACATGTTTACAGAATAAATACACCTATCTCTGAAAGGTCCCTCAGTTAGGTAGTGAATTTTTAAGCAAAGATGGCTTAAAGCAACTCATGGATAAAAATGGCGCAATTCAGGAGATGGGTCTAAAAACATTTCAAAGATGCTTAATATCTCTTTCCATATGGTGAAGACTGTCGTTAAGCAGTGGAAGGCACCCTGCCTTCCATGCCACCACAAACTCAATGGTAAGAGAGTTACACATCTCAGTGGAGACCGGGGAAAATATCAATGGGCCAATAATGTCCTGCTCAGTCCACAAAGGGTGGTTGTATGCAAATGAAAAACATACTCATTTCTGTACTATGCCCGTTCCATGCCATCTTGAAGATTACAGGAATTCTGAAATATACACTAACATTTCAAATATCTAATTCAATATTAGACACTATATTCATGATTCATATATCCCTCTTGCATGTTCTGAAGTCTCAGTTTTGGACTTCAAGCTTGGCTTCCTGCACATTATACCGCTGACTCTGACCTGCAGCTATGACATCTGCAAGTGATTGGCCATCACTTCAAAGCCCACTTACAGTACATGAATAAATTATATGATGTTTTGGATGAGGCCTTTTTTGCTACAGTTATTTCAAAGGATGATTCTGTTCATTTATAGAGTCAAAGTTTCTATTATAGTGCAACAACCTGCTGACTATATCCAGTCTGATTTGGTACACTACATCACTGAAAATATTGTAGCACTTATAAGTCTACTTGTGGTCTACCTCACCTTTCTGTATTACCTGCCTGACAAAGCTGTCTTTTTGAGGTCCTTCTCCCTTGGCAAAGCTCCCATGTTGCCACCGGGGAGGTGGACCTGCCAATAATATACTGTCTATAGGAAGCTGTCTATCCACTATCTTCAGACTACATCTTTGGGACAACATCTGCTTCTCAGGAGGTAGTCACCCCAGGGTGTGATTTCCTGTAGATATGAATGGAAAGCCTCTTTACCTACCTGGTGTCTGTGTGGCACTGTGGTCTGGTACTGTTTTCTGTTCCCTGGGCTCACTCTCCCCCACCAGATAGGACACAGGGAATCCTGCTGGCTTCTCTGCAAATCCAGACTCACACTTCTCCCTCCCATCAAGTATGCTGACAATACCACAGTCGTGGGCCTGATCACTGACAACGATGAGACGGCCTACAGGGAGGAGATAAAACAACTTGCAGACTGGTGCCGGACCAACAACCTATGTCTCAACATCAGCAAAACCAAAGAGCTGATCGTTGACTTCAGGAGACAAGGAAAAGTCCACTCCCCTATCTACATCGAAGGGTCTGCAGTGGAGATGGTGAATAACTTCAGATTCCTAGGTGTTCACATCTCTAAGGACCTCACATGGGCACTCAACACCACCAGTCTCATCAAGAAGGCGCAACACCTGCATCCACAGATCCTTACCAATTTCTACAGATGTAGAGTGGAGAGCATACTGACCAACTGCATCACAGTCTGGTACGGCAACTGCACCGCATCCGACCGTAAGGCACTACAGCGGGTGGTCAAAACTGCCCAGCACATCAGTGCCTTACCATCCATCCAGGAAATCTACAACACCAGAAGTCTGAAAAAAGCCACCAAAATTATGTCTGACCCCACTCACCCCAGTCATAACTTGTTTGTCCCCCTACCATCAGAAGGTTCCGGACGCTCCAGTTGCACACAACTAGACTCGAAAATAGCTTCTTCCTCAGAGCTGTCAAGCTGGTGACGCCCCCACACTCTCCCATCATACTATGATCTCTCCTCACTTCTTCCTGTACCCACAATGACTGTTCTCCAACACCACTACATACACGACAACTGAATGCAAGCTGAAATTCTACTTAAAACTGTACTAGTTGTAATATTTATTAATCACCGTATTTTTGCACTGTTCCCCAAACTACTTTTGCACTGTTTTTGTCCTGTTGTATTCTTTTCTGTTTGCGTATTTGCACAGTTTTGATGACACTGTTGTGTTATTACACTGTTATTGTTATTGTGTTACTGTCTATTGTCTTGTCTTCTGTTCTATTTATATACTGCACCTGAGTGAAACACTTTTCACTATACTATGCACCCGTGTAAGTATAATGACAAATAAAGTTGAATTGAGTTGAATTGGACAACAGATAATAATGAGGGAGAAAATAGTTTTCGTCCAACTGATTAGGCGACTGTAGGAGGACAGTCATTCCCCACACCATTCTGGGGAATTTAGCTCATACAAAAGTGGCCATATTGTCTGAACGTACTGTCCTATCACAATATGTAAAATATTTACTTGAATGGAAAACTATGATGGCATTTTCTGTGTGTGGTCTGCATGTTCCATTTGTTTTTCCAAGGTACTCTGTTTTCCTACCAGTCTTCGTAGACTGTTGGCCAGGTTCATTGGCTTTTCCAGTTTGTCTCCTTCTCCAAACCCTGCAAACATCTGACACACTATCTTGGGTGAAAGATACACACTATTGTGGCTGCCCTGTGATAGGTACCAGGTTGCCATTATCCTCATCAGGACAAGTGACTATGATCTCTGTGAAATTTGTACAACTTACAGGGATGGTAGCAGAACATAATGCAAGTTTATAGAGGTTTATAGAGAACAGAAAATAGCTGGAAATAACTCTGTCTAGCACTAAAAATAATCCTCGGTATTAAAACAAATTTATCATTATTTATTCACACATGTTTTTAGAAAAATAAGGTGTCTGGATTTTTGTATATTGATTACATGTTTTTGGGATCATTTTGACATTTTGATCAATTGATCACTCGTGACTGAACATGATGCACTTCAGCGACTCCAATTGTTGCATAAGCACCTCATCAGAGTGTGGAACAGGTAATAAGGTGAATGTGTAGCCTGGTGAAAATAAAGAAAAAAAAACAGGGAGATACCAATACACCCTACATATATAGAGAAAAACACTTCCGTGACACCTGGTCATCTGGTGACAGCCGTGAAGCCAAGTCCTCTTTAGCAATTAATAAAGGTTTTGTGTAGGTTAACCAAATACATTTCAGCAAGTGTGGCACAGTTATGTAAAACAACGTGCTTTTGATTCGTAGCATCGTTAGAACTATGTGGTTATCCAAGAGTGGAGCAGATTGCACATACAGCAATAGCATTGCATTTTCAACATTATTGCCATTTAAGGAGATGAGACTCCAGTTACAAGTGCAAGGCTATCACTATAAGTACAGTCGATCTGTGCTGTTGATTTGTACTCTCTGGGTCAAGACATGCACCTGTGCCCCGTTCCAGACGTGACATCACACCACCACTTACGTCCCGATTTCTGTCTGCAGTCGTCTTTGTGTGGTCAAAGGCGGTCAAAGCCAACAAATCCAATCATCTGGGAAAGTAATGTTCATCAACTGTCACAGCTTTAGGAGTATCACAACATCTACAGTATTAATTGGTTCAAATTTAAAGCAGAGATAATGCTTGAAGCCTCTTAGGCAGGTTGTCATTGTAAATTGAATGTGTTCTCAATTTCCTTGGTTACATAAAATATTAAGTAAAGGAAAGCTATAGAATGTTCTCATAGACTGCAGCTGTACTGTAGCTTCTGTTTTATTTTTTTGCTTCTTATCAGTTTAATTTCCAAAGGGGTGGACAGCCAAATCTGCCTCTCACAGGACTTTGAAATCTCTTGTTTGATAAAAGTGCCTGGGCATGGTCTGAAAAATGTGGGAGGCCAACCTTGTTGTTTTCTGTTTTTTTTTCGCAGGAGGATGTAGCTACAGGAGATTAATTCTGTGTGAGTAGCACTCAGCAGGTCCTGAGAAGAAAAAGCAAATAGATAAGGCTGACAATCTCATTTCCTTCCCTAGACAGTACTTAATCAGAGTAAAAATATGAAGAGCTTTCCATGATGTCATGCAATATTCTCAGAAGGTAATAAATGCACAGGAATTTTTGCAGTACATAAATTTACAGGAACAAAAAAAGAAGCATTCATTGCTCATTAAAGTTCCATAATATTTTAATTTATTCTAGACACCACAAAACACTGTAGGTTAATTCATGACATCTGTACAGTAGCTGCACCAGCAGTTTTGGTTTGAAGAATTGTCATGTTATTGCAGAAATATAATATTGTGAATATTTCCGAAAGCATCAAAGAGCTATTATTTTAAGTCTGGAAAGTTAAGTTTTAACAGTTATCATTAGCCCACACAATGAATTTCCATGAAAATAACTGCAATGCTTTTAGCATAAACAATATCTGTAGAAAACTTTGACCAGAAAGATACCAATGATGGTTTGGTGTAGACAAAGAGAACTAGGACATGATTTTTATTTAATCACTGGCACAAACATCAGCTCAATTTTGAAGTTTAGAAATGAAGTTTTAAACAAAATAATAATATAACCTTATATTATATATATATATTATAATCTTATAATAATAAAATCTTACATCTTACATTAAATTATAATTAGACTATTATTTAGAACAAGTTTGTATTGTGTTACCATTCTTTGGTCTAAACTACTGAGTGTATTAATGATTTGCCAATTTTTCTGTGTGAAGTGCTTTCAGGTCCTTTTGAAAAGTGCTGCAGGAATGTGTATTGTTGTTGCATGTGAAAGGTATTTATATTCCGTTCATGTCATCTGACAAACTAGATAGAGTTCAGAAGTTTGAAATCTGGGACAGATGTTGTCTCTGGACAGTTATGCTGCTTTTTCTCCTCTAAGGCCAGCGTTCTGTCTGCATTAGGTGAAGACAATAACCACAGCTCTGCCGAGCAGAGCTGCTTATGGGCTGAATAATTTTCCTTTAGTTTTGCCAGAGGTTAAAGAAATAATATAACATTTGCAAGTGCCAATTTGCTTGTTGGTTAAAACTGTTTCTTTGAGCCTTAAAATTTAGGGCACGCTTGGAGGGTTTTGTTGGACCAACGGGATTCAGATGTGTTTCTGTTTTGTGCATGCGGAAAATGTTCTCCCCAAAAAATAATTTTAAGAACAATCCGGAAAAGATTTCAACTGCACAAGCGTCTAAATGAAAGCTGGAAATTATGATGTGAAAAACTACGTATTCCAGTTGGAGGCAACTGTTTTTTATTATGGGGGAAAAAAAGAGCTGCGAGCTATGAAAATATTTTAATTTGGGATATCCTCACGCATGGACCACTGCCTTTAATATACCAGAGGTTGAGTTCGCAGGCAGGCATCCGGCCCTCTGTGCATGACAGGCTCTGACAACCACGTATAAAAGCAAATGATCTTTCCAGAGACATTTCAGCATTGCGCTGAGCTGTCAGGCTTACACAAGATGAACTTCAGTGTGCACTGGGAATGCTCCAAATTGGCTTTACACAGGCAACTGTGGTTAGAGTCATAAGCCTAAAGCAGTCATTAGCAGTCAGTGGGTGATCCCTTCTGTCCACGGGATTGCACCAAGCACAAGCACTCTGTGGAAAATTAGATGCACTGGGATTGGTCCATGGAGAGAGGTGCATATCATTTATTTCAGGCCTTTGAAGAGCAAAAGCACACTTCAGTCACTATGAGTGAACAGAGTCAATTGATATTGCTCTTTTGTTTGTTTTGTAATCTTGTTTTTTTGGAAACTGCATTGCATAAAAGGCGACAACTTTTTCACTGTAAAATGTTAGAAATGTGTCCCTGTCTTGAATTAATCCCACAAAAAAAACATTGCCAAATGTTTTAGAAACAACATTCTTATTATAAAATGTACAATATTTTCTTTTCAGATTTTTGATTTTCAATTTTCAGATTGTCATAAAATGTTGTTATAAAAATCCAATTTGCCTGGACTGAAATACCTGAGAATTGCCTATGAAAACTCATGAGATACTTCCAAAAGCTTACAAGATTTCTGTGCTCTCTTTATATTCTCTGATAAAATATGTGGGCTATTTTAGCATTCACTATTGTAACTGTTCTTGAATGTACATATAATTAACTATGTACGTGTTGCAATAACAGTGGAGTATTTTTTAATGGAATGTTTGGCTGTTTCTCTGCTTCATATCTGTTTGTTCATCATGAAAAATATCCATATTCGTACAGAATACAAGAAATGTGCAACACATTACGTGACCTGTGAATGCACTCCATGATTAGCATGAAGCCATAAAGTACTGTTCAAGTTTTAGTCTTTCTGCAGTATAACATAGGATGAAAGAGAGTTTGTACCTTTGAAGACTTTGATGAAAATAAAGTGTATGAGAAAAAATTGATAGCAGTTAAGATGCACAGCTGTAAGAGCAAGCCCCAGAGTTCATCAGACATGAAGTGTCTGATATTTGGAATTTGTGAGGCAAACTGTTAAGAGTTAGCTGTTTCCAAAAGTTCAGCACATGGTGCTGGCTTTGTTGAACAGTTAACAAGGCTGTTTCTTATCATCTCCAAACACTGCAGTATTGGATCTTATACAACATTGTGTGAAACATGATAAGGCACTCTATTGGCTTCTGGGAAAAGTGGCATAGCGTGAATGTGTTGCGTTTGTGTCTATATGTCTCCTGCCTTGCTCGCCATGCTTTTCCAGGCCACTGTGATCCTGAATTGGTTAAGCAGTTATTGAAAGCAATGTATAACAATACTAATGTCATGATTGCGTGTAGAAAGTATTCAAACATTAGCTATGGTTAATCTTCATTCCTCGTACCTCGTTCATCAAACAAAACATGCATTACAAGGTCACAGAGACTTACTTGTGTAAATCATGAACACAACACAAGCACACGACGGTGGTTGATACATTCAAACAACATTGCATCAAACAAACTTACATTGATATCAGGAACACTTTGCACAGTGGAAAGCAGGCTCAAGATAATATCTAACGTCAATGACAGTCTTACCCTAAAACAGCCAAACCCCAAGAGCAAAAAGTTACTTCCCTCTTTGATCTTCCTGCTATTCAGCTAAAGGCCATCATGTCAAAGTGGCCATAGCAAACTACACGATTAGTTGAGTGGAATGTGTCTCTGTTCAAAAATAGTGGTTCACATTATTTCAGAGTTAATCGGTCTCTCTAAGGTCCTTCAGTCAGTTAGTGAATTTCAAGCAAACATGCAACCATGAAGAGTAAAGAGCTTTCAACAGTTTAGGGATAAAGATGCACAAAGGCACCAATCATGAGAAGGGTAGAATAAATTTGAGGTGAAGTTGATCATTAAGAAGTGGTAGGTATATCCTACTCTCCAGACACTGCTTAGATCCAAACTGAACAGCTGGCAAGGAGGAAACTTGCTAGGGATGCCACTAGGAGGCCGATAACATTGAAAATATTTCAATGGCTCAGATGGGACAAAATGTGAATGTGAAGTTGGCCTGTATGTCATAGTAGAGAAAAGGAAGTCCTTACTGAAAAACTATCCTGTTTGCATAAAAGGATTTAAAGTAAACTGCAAAATGGGGCAAAATTAGTTTTGTGACCATACAAAGCAAAATTGGAACATTTTTATTTAAATTCAAAATGTCTAGTTCAAGCACTGTACCCAGTCAACATACAATATCACATCCCTACTGTGAAGCATGGTGGTGCATTATGTTGTGGAGTTGCCTCTTAACAGCAAGAAATGGGAAACTTGTCACAACTCAGACAATGGATGGAGCAAAGTACAGTACAAAGAGTACAGTACAGAACAATGTACAGTTCAAATCTTTGAAGAAAACCTCTAAGGGTTTCAGTCTGCTAGAGACCTAAAACTGGGATAAACTTTCACTTTTCAGCAGGAGAATGAAGAAGAAACAGAATGTCCTTGAGTGCCTCAGCCAAAGATTCAGAATATAATTCTGTATCCTACTAAGAAACTGCAGAAAGACTTGAAAACTGCTGATAATCTGTTAATAAGCAATATCCAAGTACTTGAGGGAGCCTGAACAAATCTGCCAAACAAATCTGGGAATTTACAAAATATGGTAAACAAAATGATAGTGGTATGCCATCTTTGCATAAGGTTTTGTATTATGTGACCCAAACATTGACAAAAAAGCCTCTGTGTACGCATATAATACTGTATGTAATAAAGATAAGAGAATTTACAAGTTTCATGTGGACTGTCCATGAGAGGGAAACTGTGAAAAGCTTGTTGCCAGCAAAGAGTGGTTTGATAAGTTTAAAAAGCATTACAGTCTACATACAGTAACTGGAAGTTAGGAGGGGAAGTGGGACTAGCAGATGAGGAGGCAATAACTAAGTTTCCTGCTGAACTGAAGATGATTGATTAAAAAGACCTGATCAGTGCTGATGAAACTGACGGTTTTGGTAGCATATGCCTGATCGATAAATTGTCAGACGCAGCTGGAAAGGGATTACTGTAATTCCTAAAATGAAGTTTAGAGTTTAGTATGAAGAGATAAGCAAATAGGATTCTGGAATAGACTATTAGGGATAGAACTGAGTCTTTTTCTAGAGGCTTCAAGATCCAGGCAGGGTAGACAAACCTCAGTGAATCTTTTCCATAATCATAGCTAAGTCATTACAGTGTTAAAATTCCTGGTAAATCTGATTCAAATAAAAAAACACGAGATTTCATATAAACTCAAAAGTTCCTTAAGAATGCTTAGGATTGCTAATCAGCAATTTCTATTCCAATATGAAGGAAAAATGATAGTAATGAACTGCCCAGAAAGGAATTTCAGTTTAACACATTTATTGGTCATGAAACAATGGTCTGAGGCATTAATAATAGTATTTTGTTTGTCACTTCATCACTGTACACCTCCTCATCTTCATGTATCACTTAAAAATATTGACTTTTTGTAGCAGTATCGTCTGTAAAGAAAGGATACACCCATAAGAACCAGTGCACAGTACATTATTTTATGTAAGTTAGTAAGAGTTCCACAGCTACATATTACTTATGCTGAAAGCTGTATTTAAAATGACTTTTTTATATTATCTGTAGGTGAATAGCACCACTTACTGGTGAAACCACTGAATTGTCAAACTTGTTCTATAATGCTTATATTAATAACATATTACAAATTGTTAAAAAATAAAAAATCAACCTTCTAATGTTTCTACAGTATGTAAATCAAATATATTTTTGTTAATTATTTTTGGAACAAGCACTACAACACCACTCTGTGGTACTGAGAAATGTTTGCCCAGAATCTGCATTAAACACATACAGTGGAGCATGGTGATTTAGAAACTTGTGTTACATCTAGTAATCAAATGTTTGGTAAAACTGTAGAGTGCAATAGGTAAACCACTTCATTTTGAGTGCACATCACCTGTGAAATGTCACAGAATGGTAATCTTGTATGTGCAGAACTAGCCATGTGAGTTGAGTCTTAATTTTGTCTCACATTACCACACAATAAAAACTACAATTTTATCGTTGCCGATAGTTTTACAGGAAAAAAATCCCAGAAATTTTAATTGCAACCTCTTTTTTTTAAATTTGTATTATAATAAGATTAATGTGGTCTGCACATTTAAATATAATTCTTACATTCATGTAAAATAAACATATTTTATTTTCTGTCAGACACATCTTCTCTTGCCTTATACGTCTGTAACACATGGAACCTATGAGTTATGACGGTCATTTTTGGAGTCATCACATTTTCTTGCTGGTACTCATGTTGTTCTTTGCATTATAATGTACTTGTTATTTCAATGTTATGTTGTAATATTGGCTTTATAATGTTTGCTGGACTATGGGATTATTACTAGAGGAAATGCAGTCCATCTAGCCCGTTTGGTTGTATCTCATTAATTTGAGGGTCATCCATGAGTTACTCTGCAGAAGCCAGGGTATCTGTAGCATGTCCAGGGAGCTTCTTTCATGCTCTCACAATGTGCCCCGTCTTCATTTTAAACACCTTTCCACGTTTCCTCTGGTGCTGTTTATTCTGGAGATGTCTACTCTGCTGATTTCGTCAGTACTATTGGGAATTTGGAATACCTGGATCCGGTCCCGTTTTCTTTGTTCATTAATAACATGTTATTTTATCTTGTCAGTGCAGGACATTACTTTAAGCCTATGAATGTATCTGGTTACTTCTCTTAAACTACTTCTCGGGCAGCAATATCTTTATTGTTACATTGTAACCAACGTTGTACATAATATTCCTAATCAGGTGTTGTTCTACTGTATTGTACAATTTTAACAGAACACCCCTTGCTTTTAAGTCTATGTATTTATCTATGTATCCTAACATTTGGTTTCCCTTTTTATTGTTTAAATTGTGTAGAGATGTAAATTATGCATCAATGTACAAACACTTAATTCTCTTTCATAAAAGTGTATGTTTTGCATCTGACATGTAAAATAATGCACTTGTCTATGTTAAATATCAACTGCTAGGTATATACAAAGTCTTGAATTATCACTGTGGTACAGCACTACCCCTACCATTACATTACCCCATTCACTCTCTGTATTCATTTCTGTAGTTGCTTGTTCAAAGATCTCTAACAAGTTAGTTAAGGAAGACCTTCATTTTCTCAATCCATGTTAACTACCCCCTAGGATATTATTTCAATACACTTTAAGTGATCCTCTAATTAAGTTCTGATTATTGTTGTAATTAATAACTTTACATGTAATAGACGTTAGAATTATTGGTCTAAAGCACTTGGTACCACAGATATAGGGTGCAGGTACATTGCTTGTACAACGTTTTATTAGACACTGTGATGTCGCCTCTCAATTGAGAGCCAAGTAAGGTATTAGATGTGACAATAAAATTCATCCTTTTACAACAATTTGTAATAATTGTATGTATTTTGCTTTGGATCTGATAAAACTGTAATCAAATTGGTAATTTGAATAAACCACAATTTTACTCATTGTTTGAAAACATTCAGTGTCAAGTCTAATGTTTGCAAATGGTACCATCTATAGGTATACATAGGTACTACAAAAACAATCTACAATTACAATGTTATGTGATAAAAAACTGCTAAACTTATTTTACTCATCAAATGTTCTTTTATTTACATTTTTTCTACTATTTTTCTTCACTCACAACTTCCCCATTATTCTGTATATGCTACAAATTATACCACACCAATAAACAAAACATTTTTTATAATCTGGAACAAGGATCTTTTTATGCAACACTTAAAATTTACAGTAGGATGCTTAAATCCTGATCCTACAATTTGAAGTTGAAAGTGAAGTTGCTACGATCCTTGGTCATTATTTTTTTAATGGCATATTGGATACCATATAAAATGTGAAAAAACAAAGCACAATCTGGGGGTTAAAGCAGGATATAAACTGCTACCTATGGTGATATCTCTGTGATACATCAGGACTTGAAATATACCGTAAAAAAGTAAAAGAATCTTACTGCTCCAGTTTTGGAGGGAAGACAGAAAAGGCTACACTTCAAATTTCAGAGTGTGATGAAGTAAATATCAAATGCCAACATTCCAGTCACAATGCAGTTCTGGTACCCTACAATCCTTATACTGCAAAATCCAATTTCCATGAATTCCCAAATCAAATACCTGATTCTGTCCATCAGCATAAATTCTCATTAGCTATGCTGATTTATCAAAACAAGACATCCCCATAAACATGCAAAGATGAAAACCAAGTCATGAACTACAGAGATTTAAGCTGGTAATGTTTCGTGTTTGCAAATTATTACAATATTTGTATGATGCTATTTTACCTTTGTTGTTGTGGGTGTACTTTAGTTGAGGACAACAATTATAAAAATTCTTAACACATACAGTATATACTGCATGGAGGCTATTTAATAGATTTTTAGGACTCTGGTATTTAGAAATCAGTCTGGCTTCTGTTGTTGGTCACATTCTTCTTGGGACTACAGTACCATTTAAGCGATAAAACGTTGCAATGTTTTATAACTATACTACTGTATATACATTATATATCTCAAAGAATGATCGACTTACAGAGACAAACTTTAACCCAAATAAGTAGCATACAAAATCAAGGAGATTTTTTAAATTATTTTAATTGGATATTACCAAAACTAAACTTATATGTTGTGATGATACATAGCACGCCAGTCTGAATGTGTACTGGAAAAGAGCTTTGATTTAACCAACATTGCCTTTAATGTAGCCAACTAAGTGATTGCAATATCTGAACTGAGCACTTCATAAAGCACTGGGTAAAGGTTCTGAAGACATGTTAGGTCTATCCTGACAATCCAGTCATTTATTTGCTGCTCTGAGCCTTTCGGACACATTCTCCCAGTTGACCACATTCCAGATAGCCTTCACATAGTCAGGTCTAACATTCTTGTATTGCAGGTAGTAGGCATGCTCCCAGACATCAATCCCAAGCAGAGGAATAAGACCTGAAAGAAAATGAAATGATGTGAACAAAATAGTAAACTTGAAGAGCATTAAGAGTGGCCCTATACATGATCAAAGACTCAGCGACACTATGTATGATGCAAATAATCAAGTAAACTCAATGGCACCATTGTGCTTAACACATCAATTATAAGAAAAAGTTCACTTGCGGAAGATACTGTCACACTCAACACCTATATCCGCTCTGAATTTAAGTTAAACGTCACCTCACAGTTGCAGTGGCCTCTTCTTCAAGGGTAAGAAAAGAAGCAGCACATTCCAGGACACAGGTGCACACACTGCACTTTGCTGTGATAACTCACTGGGGTGACCGTGGCTCTCTGGTGCATAGATCTACACACTGAGGGATGTTATGGCATTTTGCCTCAAGGAACGTCTGAAAAATGATCTCTTTGCTGCTAGAGATTTCTGTGCTACTAAGGGGACCATCCAATCTCATCTTCAACAGTTGGAAGAGACGACTGCAGTCATCCGTCAACAAAAGAAAGAGTCCATAACATGTTGTGCACCTCTTGAATCTTAGCACCATGAGGGTTGGAAACGTGGGTACCCTAGTTTATTACTAAGCTAGCCGAAGTGGTAGATGCAAGCTGTTGCTCTAACTTGCACATTGTCTGGCTGGCATAGCTGGTGCCATATAAGATGGTCCTATTAACTTTAAACAAAAACCTCTACTGAAATGGCTAACCTCACTGATATGATAGCACACACAATTTACAATTGGCTTTGCATCTGACTTAAGTGCATTTCACTCATGGGGTTATGGGTTTTGTTTGAAACCATATAATGTTTTTGAAATATGGAATTGTATATCTCTGTGTGCTATTAGAAGTACAAAAAAGAAGTTCCTTTATTTTTTCTTTTCATTTCTATAAAATACTTTAGACAATTAAAATTTTCAATCACCAGCACTATAATGAAGCCATTAAGCCAGTTCATCAGTCTGGGAAAACAACTAGGGAGTTATTTGATTAACTCTTTTAGATGATTGCTTTCGTTACAAAAATGTATTAAAATCCAGTCGGATTACATTGTCACTTACCAGCACACATTTGCTTTTAATTTGACAGGAACAAAGACATAGAAGGCAATAGGTGAAAAAAATATATTCCAGTGTGTAACACAACCAGTAATCTGAAATGTGTGGGTAACAAGATGAATAAGAAATTATGTTTCTGAGCCACAAAACAATAATACAATTATGAATTTCAAATACCACTGATGGTCACATTGATTCAGTGAAGCTACCTCTTATTTTAATTTGACCTCTTTACACATATGTTTTTGAGTGCTTGAAGGTAGGTAACATCAACTCTGAATGAAAACAATGACAACAATATCACCACATTATAACTAGGTTTGACCATTAAACTTTAACTCTCTATAAAAATAGGATGCCTTGTTTTGTAGTTTTTATTATCCACATTACTTTCTCCAAAAGCAATCAGTGCTCGGATAGCTATTCCAGAAGTTTGAATGCAGCATTTCCATAGTCTTCTGTTAATCTAAGTGTTTAAAGTCTCTAAAGTAATAGAAGTGAAAAGAAAACAATCCAGGGTCTTGTACACTCCTAGCAACAGTTGGGGATATATAAAACCATATTTTTACAAATTGCAAAAACACTCCCTTGGAATGTAAAGTGAAGGCATGTCTCACGCTTCAGGATACGCATCTGAATTCTGCTGATATTCAAAGATGTCAACGTAACCAAGTAATTTCGTATTCTTGCACCCTGACTAAAGTTGAGCTCCTACAGCAGTTAAGAAGGTAAATTTTAGATATTTTAGGTCAGTTTGAAACACTCGATGACAATGGATTAAATTACAGCCACTGTTTTTGATCAATTTTTGGACTTCAAAAACCTTTGACTACTAGAGTTTCCAATGTATCCAAAGCATTAATTTGATATTTAAATCAGCACTGGATACATATACATCACTTCACCTCTACACACTTACAAACATTTAATAATAATAATAATAATAATAATAGCTTACACTTATTTAGCGCTTTTCTGGACACTCCACTCAAAGCGCTTTACAGGTAATCGGGACTCCCCTCCACCACCACCAATGTGCAGCATCCACCTGGATGATGCGACGGCAGCCATAGTGTGCCAGAACGCTCACCACACATCAGCTATCAGTGGGGAGGAGAGTAGAGTAATGTAGCCAATTCAAAGAGGGGGATTATTAGGAGGCCATGATTGGTAAGGGCCAACTGGAAATTTTCGAGAAGCGCCCTGGGATTTTTAATGACCACAGAGAGTCAGGACCTCGGTTTTACGTCTCATCCGAAGGACGGCGCCTGTTTACAGTATAGTGTCCCCGTCACTATACTGGGGCATTAGGACCCACATGGACCGCAGGGTGAGCGCCCCCTGCTGGCCCAATTAACACCTCTTCCAGCAGCAACCTTAGTTTTTCCCAGGAGGACTCCCCATACATTTGCACAAGACTTAAATGTATGCAATGTATGGCAAAAATATACTGGTTTAAAAGATATAATTGTATTTTACATTCTGTTAATCTGCTCAGGGCTAAAGTTCCTTGAGACTAATTCTTATCTACAATTCTCAAGATGGTTGGACAAGACATGGCTGTGATCAAGGAATTGTAAAACGCAGTAAAATTGCTTCAGTTGTCTCCTGAAGGCACTGAACTTTTGATATTTTCTATAACTTCATAATTTTTTATATTAAACACCGTAAATGCTTAGAACAACATAGTTCTTTTCACAAAGGTCATAATTCAATTCAATTTTGCTTCTTACAAATCATCAAAGACCCATCAGAACACTCTGGTTATAGTACAATTAGCTATTAAGATTAATCTTCAAACGATTTATAAATGCTGTTCATACGTAGATAGATGTGCCACTTAATGTTATGAACAGACAGCTTTCCAAATTCGTCAGTTTGCTTCTGATCAAATCCATCATAAAGTGGAAGAAGTATCATACAATAATTATCTAGACTTCTCAGTTTAAATGCAAAGAAGGTATTCCTAGGTTAGCTGATAAAATATCTATGGCCTTCTCTAGAATACTTTCACTTTGAGTATTTATTACTATGATGAGGAGCCAGTAAAATCAGTCTAACTGCCTGTGTGCTACCTGGTCAGTGACATCACCTCAGTTCTCTTTACACCCATTGACATACAGATATCCAAATAGTTTACCAAACGCTAATGAGAATAAGCTGCCATTTTGCTCTTATGCTTTCCAGTTTGGTTAACTTTAGTTATTTGAGAAATATCATAGACTCTTTTGATATTAAATAAATTGTCAAACTCAATCCTTATTCCATTTGGAGTCTTATTCCATTGCCATGACAACTTCTCTTCTACCCCACATTCCTAATCAGTTTCTTTCTATGGATTTTACTTAAGATATTAGGAGTATTAAGATCTCCCCTAACAGATCTGCAAAGAGAATGTACTTGAGATCCTTAATGAAGTTAAAGCTGATTAAAGGAGATGGTCTTCTTTACAGGCTACACTGAAAATATGACTCAAGTGAAAACACTGAGGATAGATAAGAGATACTCCACTGTTCCATTAGGCACTGAACCACCAGCATGGTACAGTATTAACTGTTTTCTGCTGAGAAAAATAAATGGCTCGAAGGTGGGCAGGTTGGAGGAATCTACTATACCTACTTCCTCATTCTCTCCTGTCTTAACATGAAAAACAGGCAATTGACAATTTCACATCTGGAGAGGTGAGGGGGGTATAACAAACTAATTGGTTCTAAATTTCTGTAACTCTTGTGTTTTGTTTATTTATTTTTTAAGAAATGCCTCGGTTTGTTTTTATGTTTCAATGTACACTGACCTGTGGTAGCTTGCAGAGGGTCCTGGTTAGCGCAGGCAGCAACTCGTAATCTACCACTTTCTCTCTCGAAACCCAGCCAGCCCCAGCCTGAGCCCTGGACAGCAACACAAGCTGCTGACATTTTCTCCTTCATCTTCTCAAAGGAACCAAAATCCCGTTTGATAGCTTCCAGGAGTTCTCCTGAAAACAACATTGCTCTATTCAGATTTCAAAACTCACATTTCAAAGTCAGATTTCTCTGATTCTCACAACATATCTTATTAGGTCAACTTTATTTTTCAGAGATAATCTGTTAATGTCTATGACTGAATTGTGTAGAAGAAATTCTTTGCAATGGCAGGACCGTTTCAATCATAGCAGGGAAGGAGAGGAGTCCTCCCTTTGCAAGCAGATTGATCCATTTTCAACAGAATATTTAGAATAAGGAACAGTGCAGATGAATCACAACAGACAATTTAAAGACTAAAAGTAACAAGTTTCATACTAGCATACTTGTACGTCATGCTAACAGACTCTTATTAAATGTATGGTGATAGCAGTATTGACCAAAGGTGCCACACTCTCCTTAGCTGTCATGTCCCCCCACCAACATGAAAACAAGCCAAGAAGCTACCAGTACTGCAACAACTATACTGATAAAAATAGAACGGAATGAGAACCAATGCAAAAAGTGTAACAGTAATAAGCTAAGAAGTAGGAATAAAAACATATCTCAATTTCAATTAGACTGTAAAGAAAATCAGGTTAAGAATAACACTTATATTAAGTACACACTACATAAAACATACCTTGTGGTTCCCCTCTGCTATTAGAAGACAGGTTAGTCCAGAAAATAGAATGATTGATGTGGCCACCACCATTAAATCTGAGAGCTGGCTGTAAAGCAATCTGTGATGTAACATCACCTAAAAAACATTCAATACACAGTTTAAACATAATATATGAGTGAACCCAAACCGTGGACATTTCTATAATCATATAATAAAGATATCCATCTTTAATGGGTATAATCCTCAGCAACCCTTCTATAAATCAAGGGGAGGTTTTTACTTCACTATTCTGCAGGAATTCAGCAGATAATTGAAAGGCATTTGAAGCGGAGAATTCCACCTCTCTCAAACATTTGGTGCTGCTCCCTACTCTGAATTTGTATTACATAAATAAGGTGGCACAGTGGTTATCACGCTGTGGCCCTGGCTCCAATGCCAGACCTGGGGTGCTATCTGTGTGGAGTTTGTATGTTCTCCCTGCTTTTGCACAGGTTTTCTCTGGTGCTCCAGTTTTCAGGTATACTGTCAGGTTAACTGGCTTCTGGCGTGATTGTGTGTTTGTTTGTCTGCACTGCAACGGACTGGCGTCACATCCGGCGTGTACCCATATTGTACCCATTGTTTTTCAGGATAGGTTCCAAATCCCCCATGACCCTATATTTCTAAAGTGGTAAGAAAATAGATGGATTGATTAAATAGTGTTCTACATGCGAAACCTGAATACTTGCCAGTACTGATTAAAAAAAAACATTATGTTCCTGGCATAGTTAGAATAAAACAAAGTGGTACAGTAGGTTCAAACAAGGAATACAGTTGACTATACAAACGCTGACTCTAGTACCCAGCCCTCCACTCCTACAACTACTTTTCCTCCAGAGATTAACCAAAGAAGTATAAAATACAGAAAAACAATGATATGCCTAACAGCATAGCAGCCATTCCTTGTAAACTAAAGTCACTTGCAAATATGCAGGATTCAAGAACAGAATAGTTCAGATAATGTCTAGGCCTTCCAGGTGAATCCCTTTTTAAAACAGAATTAGGTGTAAAAGCCCACCGTTTTAGCAATCTGCAAAGGGTAAAATCTAAACAAACAGCACTGTAATTCATTCTCAAAGTGGGCTGTATTTGGACTTTCATCACACAGTTTGGATTATGTTGTCCATACAAAGGGTTCTTGTTCAACAGCTGCTTGATTTGTGCACAGCGATTAATCAGTTGCTTACCCTTAGCCAGCGCCTCTTGGTATTTCTCCTCCGCAACATTGAGGTTATTGACATAGGTGGCATGATGTTTGCTGTGGTGCACCTGCATGATCTCTGCACTGATATGGGGCTCCAATGCCCCATAGTCATAGGGCAGGTCAGGGAGAGTGTGCTTCTGCCTTGAGGCCACACAGTTCAGGGCTGGGCTCAGTGAAGCAGCATACCTACAGTCACAAGTGACAACACCTAATATGAATAGTTTTTTGGTTGTTTCATTAAAAAGGTCATTGATGTACCATGTAACTATTCAAAAAAATATAAAGAAAGTAAAGAGTGAAACCCGAGTACTCATAAGGAGGCCTCCGAGATTTTTCGCCAGTTCTTGGATACAAGCTAATAAAAATAAGGCCTATTTAGTAAGAAGCTGTTATTGTTAAATATCCTTCAAAAACATTCGTTTTACTATAACGGATTGTTACGACACGTTTTACAAACGAACCAACAAAACACGGGATAGTTTAATATTATTAATAAACATCGTCTTTGCTAGCGTTATGCTTTTGGACAAAAAAATTGGACAAACCAGTAAGACCCCATTACGGACTAATGTAGAGGTAAGTGTAGAGGTAACTACACTTTGTGTGCACGAATAGTTGAAAACTGCCATCATTATTTATTTGCAATTTAAAAAGTAACTTTAAACATCAAGTGTAATGCAACTCCAGTTAGCTTAACACAAATCTTAATCGTGTCACTGTCAATCAGTAAAAGAGTGACAGTCCATAGTGTTATGAGGTTTTACCCAGTAACCCGTTGCCTCTTTTTGGACATACACTACATGTATAGAACTCTGGCTTTCGCTTTTGTGGTGGTTCATCATTACTCGCAAATGCTTCTTACCTGCGAAGATTACTGACCCTGCACAACATTTTCAATGCAAAAGGAACTAGTGCAATTCTGCTTCTGCAGCCTGTGGTGCTGATCAGCCCCCTCAGCAATACAAACCCAGCTCTCTTCTGAACGGAGACGCACGCTGCCCTTGAACTTTCAACTTCAACTTGTTTTGGAACGTACCACTTTATTAAAAATCGTCAGAATGATACGATTCCTGTTTTTACAGTACATACGAATGTGCTTTAAAACAAAATGATTTATAAAACGCAGAATATATTGTATCACAAAGTCCACTAGCGCATTCTACATTTGTTTTGTTTTTTAAAAGGAATTTACCCCGTTCTGCATAACAATGGTTTTATCCACTCCATTTTGTCGTAGTGCACTTTCTTTCAGCTTCATGCTCTTGCTGGAGAAATGTGTGTGTTTGCACGACTTATGTTTTAAAGCACTGGAAATAGTTGTAAAAATTATCAGCTCGGGGTGGATTAAGAATTTTTAGGTATTTCCGCAGTCGAGAGGGTAAAGGATGGAATATTTTAATGTGATGAATTGAACAGCAATTTTTGAACATGGATAAAATTCTTCAAAAGGGCTACAAACACATGGAGGCCATTCGTACCATGTAGCTCGTTTGGTATTTAGACGATTAATTGAACCAAGGATTTCATCTAGTTGTTTCTTGAAAGAGGCCAGGGTACCGACTTCAATCACATTGCAGGGTAGCTTGTTCCAGACTCCCACAACCCTTTGGGTAAAGACGTGCCTAAAAGGGCGGAGCTGACATCATTAAGCAACAGGAACTGTCTTCCTGTTCGCGTTGCCTTTCACAATAAAAGTCCCCCTAAAACATGCCTAAAAAATCCAAGACAGGGTGAAGGTACATTTCTGGCGAAACAAAAATGTGTACATCCTCAAAACTGGGAGGAATGCGATATAGAGACCCACAACTAAAAGATACCGTTCTTCATTCACTTTTGCAGGTTTTCTAATATTTTTTGGTGTTTTTATATCACTTCCTCTTGGGAAGATTGACAGTGCAGCACAGTTCTGGACACGTGAAAGTTGCATTCCTGTTCTCGTTTTTTAATGGTTTTTAATGCATTTCCATATTTCCACTTGTAGTTTCCAATTGTGTCTTCTGGTTCGTATTTTATGGTTCATTCTGAAGAAGCCTACTGTGTCACTTCGTCATTGAGGATTTTTGAATACCCATATCAGGTCTCCTTGTAGTCTTCCCTGTTCTGCCTTGAGGCTCCTGGCTTCCGTGCCCTAAAGTTAGATAAACGGTTATTGAAAGTGATGATGATGATGAAACGCGGTGACCAAAATTTTACACGATATTCAAAATGAATCCCTGGTACGAGTGGTTTGTAAATTTGTATGTACACTTTGTTGATGTTATTAGTATGTATATGCTCATAACATTAACTGTAAATTTACTTAAACCCTTAACTTGCTTTTACCAAGTATACATATTTAAAAAATGTAACTTAAACAGCCTTAAATTTTAAATGTACATTTGAAATGAACATTTATCAGGTTCAGGTATTGCAATGTATTTTTAACATGTTACACAGCAAAGACATCAAGACAGAAAATATCAAAATTCTTTGTAACTATATTTGCACCATGTCAGCACTAGATGGCACTGTCAAACTTTTTTTGTGTACGTGGAGATAAACTGCACAGGGTCTGAAATTCTTAAAATTTGTAGGAACAACCTTATTATTATTATTATTATTATTATTATTATTATTATTATTATTATTATTATTATTATTATTATTATTGGACACAATATACCATTTAAGGAGTTTACAGTCAAGTAATCTAATTTAATAAATGCAGAGGAACAACAGGTTTATTCCATGCTGAAAAGAGAAGAAAGAAAATACAAAGTTTCGGCTGTGGAGCCTCACACCCAAAGAATGTTTCTCTTTTCGGCATGGAAAAAACCTATAACTTGTTCCTTTGCAGCCTACGCATGCTGACGCAGCTACCCACCTGTACTAATTTAATAAATGTTTCTACTGTATATGTCAGATTGAAATCTAGTGAATAGCCAAACAAAGAAATTAAACCTTCATATCCAACAGAACAGGTAATGGCAACAATAATGTATATATTGTAAAAATGACCATTGTGGAACCTTCTGACATTCTGCTAGTGGCGAAGATCTTGGTGTCTCTTTGCCTTGGGCTGTAAGTATGAACTATTTACTTCACTTACAGATGTGCAGCAAATGAGCAAATTTAATCAAATGTAAGTTCAGTCTGGCTCCCAGAGCCGGAATCCAGAGGTTTACTGTGATGCTCCTCCTCTTGGCCCCAGCTGGAGGCTTCCGTGATCAATACTGCTGGCCCCCTTGTGAGTCCCTAGACTCAATCATGAGACTTGTGATGCCCCCATGCCCTGGTTTTACCCACCCACGGGTGATTGACAAAACAGGACAGTATTGGGACAGTATTGCAAAACCCATACTTGTCAATATCACTGTGTGAGGCAGGGACTTCAACAGAACCAGCTGAACCACATCTATACTAGGAGTGTTTACAGGAAAGCAGTGTTAATTTTAAAGAATACCTCACATCCAAAAGCTATAGAAAAGATTTTTAAGGAGTCATTCATTTCGTGTGCCGTTACTCTTTTAAATTCTGATTCCTTCCACAACATTGCATTGACAGCACATGTACTGTACGGTCACACTTAAATCTTATGTTTCACACTTGAGTTTTATAGTTTTGTATTGTGTTGTATTGTATGGTTTTGTTATTTATATTGCATTGATTGTATGCATCATGTGACATATGTTACATACAGTTAAAGTGGTTCAGGTTGGTAGCTGCGTCAGCATGCGTAGTTGGCAAAGGAAGAAGTAATAGGTTGATTCCATGGTGAAAATGGAAGAGAGAAAACACCTCTTCTTTCTCTTGTCTCTCTCACCTCTTCTCTCCACCTGTTTTCTCTCTTCTTAGCATGGAATAAACCTATTACTTGTTCCTTTACATACAGTTACAGTTTTGTTTACTCGGTTTTAATTGTTGTCTCAGTGAATCCAAAAGAAAATTTCCAATTTATGTGGACAATAAAGGACATTCTGATTCTGCTATCTGGAAGACAGCACTGGGAAAATCAGGATGGTTTGTAGCCTTAAATATAAGACTTGAATGTTTGTTGTTGAGTTAGGGCAGAGAATACAGTACTGTACTCGACTTTACTGAGTAAACTGACTTTAAGGTCACACAGAACAGTGTCTCCCTAAAGGCTGATGCCTTTCTCTCCCTGTTCTTTGAGCTTCCACCCATTGGTCAAAGGTCCGTCTTGCGTACACACTCGTTAATTACAGCACAGTTCAGAGGTGGCATGTGGAACTGCAAGAACCTCTCGAACCCAGACCGAGAGGGAGCGGGGCTCCAGAAGAGGGTAAGCATAGACAATGTATTGTTACAATACATTACAATACAACAATAGACAATGTATCTGCATACAGCCAGTTCTTCAATGAGGCCCTGCGCAGTTAGCTCTGCCCACATGCAACACATCAATGGGACATTTACATGCCCCATCCCAGCCCTCCCAAGAACGAGTCCTGAGTCCTGGCTAGACAGTCAGGAGAACTCAGGCAGTGTTTGAGAGGGAAGACTTGAGGGGAACACAGTTTGCATTGTTGGACCCAGGAGAGGACTCATACACTAGGGACTCTACAGAGAGCAGCAGAGGAAGACCCCGGCATCATTGTCCTCCCCCCTAACAACTGGACTTAGCTAGACTCAGCATGAGGGACCACATTGTTTGGGTTGGCCGGGACTGAAGAGGATGCCTAAGACAACACATAATGTCTTTGCTGTGGCAGAAGGAGTCACACCAGGTCACTGACCCAAAACAGCATTACTAGACTTCTGCTTTGGGACATTGGGTTTTGGAAACTGGGGTCCATGGGGCTCATATGGTTTGCTGGCATGTGGGTAATTTTTGTCATGGACTCTGTGTAATCGGTAGACTACAATAAAATGGCATATTATGAAGAATGACTGTCTTGTCTGGTCTGTGGGTGCACTGGAGGTACTGGGAGATAAGAAGAACCTCTGGTGGGGAAAAAGGGGCCTAGCACTGTTGTAATTGCTCGGTGGAGTAGTAAAGCTAAAATTATCCTGTATTTTGGGATCACCACCTGTGACAGTTAATCCCTAATAAAATCACAGTAGGACTGTAAATGAGTCATACACGTAATCTCCACATTCCATCATGAACACCTGCAAATAGACATACCTGTCAAGTGACAGAAGCTGTCTGCATGGAATACAAAAATATACATGAATTTGGAGTTGATGGAACAGGGTGTCAAAAGATTAAACTACACATTTAATTCCAAATGAAAACATAAATAGTAATATATAGATATAACAACAACACTAATGATACACTGTGAAGCATTAAACAGTGCACGAGTATTGAAACAACAGTATATGTTGCACTTTTTAATGCCTCTGTGTTCAAACTTTATACAGTGCCTTTAAGCACAATTATCCATCTATATATCCATCTTACAACCGCTTTATCCACTACAGGGCCTCGGGGGGCAGGAACCTGTTCCTAGCAAGCCGCAGGAGCATGATGGGATATCCCTGAGCAGGATGCTACACAGCGCAAACACACTGTCACAAACTCAGACATGCACACACCCACGCCAGGGCCAGCTTTCCCAGAAGCCAATAAACTTGGCAGCATTTTCGACTGTGGGAGGAAGCCACAGAACCCACACAAAGAGGGGGATAACATGTAAACTCCATGGAGATTGCACCCCAGCAATGCTAGCCACTGCGCCACCGTGCCGACAGAATAAATCTATGCATTATGTGTTTTTCCTCTAAGTCTTCATAGTCGTACTATTATTATCATAAATGTTGAAATCCATATTCATCACTGGGGATTTCAGACAGCGAGCTATGTACTGAACTTTGTTGATGTGTGCGATATTACAGGATGTGGATTCTCTGAATAATAACATATTTCTATGACAACTGGAAGAGACTTGCGCCTCCCTCCGTCTGGAGCGCTGATCCTCCGGCCCACTGCGTTCTGCGCGCGTCCACCTTATGATGCTTTGCGGCTGAAGCTCCTCCTCCTCTCACTCATGGCGGCGGCGAGAGATTTGGGCAAATAGCATCGGTGTTTGGAGAAACGAGACAAAAAAAAGATTTCCCGATTTGTTTTTATTTTTAATTTCGCTTTTGTTAACGTTTTATAGCGTTTGTCCAAGAGGATTTCTAGCCAGCAGAAAGACGGGTCTGGTAAGTCTTCCCTCAGGGGTGTAACGGTGGTTATCAAGGGGAGGATTGTGAGTCTCGGCTGCGGGAGAGTCCGACACTCTTCCTTCAGCGCCATTTTGTGGCAGCGAGAAGCTGCAAACACAAGAAACCGGCAGGTAGCGAAAACACAACAGAATGATTCCCGGATATTTATGCTAGTTTTGGCGAGCACGGTTACACGTACGTGAAGTGTCTTTTTACAGGTTTGTACCTAAGTGTTTTTATACTTTGTATTTAAAAGTAACGAAAACAGCGTGATGTGTATACTAAAACCATGATGGTTCTGCTTTAGCAAGACAGTGGAGGGCGGATACCTCCACAGGATATTTTTTTATCTTGAATGAGAAAAGAAATGATAACAAAAATGAGAAAAACAGTGGAACCGAGCGCCTTGTCACCTTATATATACATACTCGCAGGACTTGAGCTGTTAGGTTGGCTCTTTACTGAGCATTTACTTGGCAGTACTTGAAATAAATAAGGTGTCCCAAGAAGATGTTGATAGCTTTTTAACTGGTGTTTTTTTTAATGTTTTGATGGGGAAGGTGTTTACACAAGCTGAAAAAATACTTTGAATTGGTTGTAGCTTTACTGGAAAATTCTGAAAAACTTTCTAGTCCGAATATTTTGGATTTCGTTTTGCTAGCACTATCAGCAGAAGCGCAACTTCAGACGCCGTACACCTCTGTCTTACTATCTGAAGTCAATGGTTGTAGCTTAGCCTATGTGATGGAGTCAATGATTGGGGCTATCGTTAAAGTTAGTTTGCTGCGGAAAGATGTCATTTGTAAGAGATAATCTCGATCTAGTATATGTGGATTGTAAAATTGTTGATAAGTTTCTTGTTCTCCCCCCCCCCCCCTACTATTTTAAGAAGTCGCGTAATGTTGACCTGTCTTTTGTGGCCGCCTGTTTCTTTTTGGTTAACTCACCATAACAGTGTGAAATCCACGTCAAAGTCTACTCTTCATTTATCTGTGATATTGAACGTCGAACTTCTCGCACATCCAAAAAAAAAAGTTTCCTACATTTTGTTAAGACTTTCCATTGTTTTGTTTTCTCTTTCCCCTACAGAGTTCAGAATGACTAATGAAGAACCTCTGCCAAAGAAGGTCAGTATAGAAAATGTTATTCAGGTCATTCGACATAGTGATCTTAAATGTTGAGATTTCAACTAAACGTCTTCTTGCTTGATTAGGTTCGCCTTAGTGAATCTGACTTGAAGACCCTGACCAGAGAGGAACTTTGTGTAAGGTAAATATCTGTATTGCCGGGAGGGAAGTGTGGCGTTGCATCTTAATTTGGCCTTGTGCAATTCATGTTAATTTTTCTGTTCAGGTGGAAGCAGCATGAAGCATATGTCCAACTTCTGGAAGCAAAATATGCAGAACTGAACTGTAAGTTTCATGTTTTCATGTTCATAAAAATTGTATTTGGAAAATGAATAGATAAATTGTGAAGGCTACTTAATTTCACCACGTATACATATCATCTGCTGCTTAACTGGTTCTTACAAGACCTGTTGTTAAGCAGTCTATTCAGAAACCTTTATATACTGTCTCTCAAGATTTTAATACCTGCATTTGTGCAGTGCTTTTCAACCAGTTTAAGTGCAGCCTCCTCCTGGATTGATGTGAGAAAACTATTGTTGGCTGCCTGACTTCCCAGCAAATGCAAGTCTGAAGTGGATTTTTGCCAGAATGTGGGATTAGCCCCCCTATTCTTTCGAACAGTATATTGAACCTTTGAATATGTGATTAGGAAGTTAGTTTAATGTTTAAGACCACCTCCTATAGTACAGTGTCCTTATTCCCAATAGAAGGGTATTGGTTTGGAAATTGTGTTCCAGAGGGAAGAGTGACACATTTATCCTCAAATTGACACAAATGTCACTTAATGGCAGCAACATGGTTTTCTTTATAGAGTTTTTCCCATCTTGGCCCCGACCAGGGTCAAGTATGCTTAGCTTCAGAAATCTGGGGTGATCAATTTACAGGATGGTAAAGCTGCTCTTGAATGCTCTATTGCGTTTTTTGAAATGTTAAGTTTTTTTTCCTCTTTATTTGCCCAATTCTGGTTTAGCGAATGATGTGACTGGATTGAAGGAGTCTGAAGAGAAGCTGAAACAGCAGCAACAAGAATCTGCAAGAAGAGAAAACATTCTTGTCATGAGGCTTGCCACAAAAGAACAGGAAATGCAAGAGTGTACAGTAAGTAGCAAATACTGTTTTTAAGTTGAATTTGTTGAAGGAAAGTGTGCATCACAGTATTGGCCTGAAAGAAAATGCATATATAGATAATATAAGGTTTAATGTTTTTTATTGGAATTAGACACCTTCATACAATTATTTCATATTTGGCATGGAGTTTTTTTTTGCCAAAACATTTTAAATTTGTACCCATTGATTTGGCTAGGTATTAGATTGATATGAGTTAAGTACCTTGTTCAAGGGTACATCAGCAATGGGATTTGAATCCACAGCCTTTCACTCCTAACACTCCTCCACACTGCTGTACTGCTTCAGTTAACTTATTTTACTATTTGTTTTAATCTAAACTTTAAGGGAGGGTATTTTACTGAAATTGAAGACTGTTGGCTCTAACTGCTCCAGTTTCAGTTGCACCCTTAAAACATTTGCATTGTGTGTTAATTAAGTATAGATACTTTATTGATCCCGTGAGGGAAATTGCAGTGCAACAGCAGCTTAACACAGACAACACAGCCACAGTGTAACGAATGATACAATAATAATAATAATAATAATAAGACAATACATACAATCAGTACAGTGAGGGGTGCACTAAAAGAGTTACTCACAGTCCAGGACACACAAAGAACAAACTAGAACAGAACAGTATATTGCACATATGATTATATAGATGTAAATATAGATGTACAGTGCCTTGCGAAAGTATTCGGCCCCCTTGAACTTTTCAACCTTTTGCCACATTTCAGGCTTCAAACATAAAGATATAAATTTTTTATTTTATGTGAAGAATCACCAACAAGTGGGACACAATTGTGAAGTGGAACGAAATCTATTGGATTTTTGAAACTTTTTTAACTAATAAAAAAATGAAAAGTGGGGCGTGCAAAATTATTCGGCCCCCTTGCGTTAATACTTTGTAGAGCCACCTTTTGCTGCGATTACAGCTGCAAGTCGCTTGGGGTATGTCTCTATCAGTTTTGCACATCGAGAGACTGAAATTCTTGCCCATTCTTCCTTGCAAAACAGCTCGAGCTCAGTGAGGTTGGATGGAGAGCGTTTGTGAACAGCAGTTTTCAGCTCTTTCCACAGATTCTCGATTGGATTCAGGTCTGGACTTTGACTTGGCCATTCAAACACCTGGATACGTTTATTTGTGAACCATTCCTTTGTAGATTTTGCTGTATGTTTGGGATCATTGTCTTGTTGGAAGATAAATCTCCGTCCCAGTTTCAGGTCTTTTGCAGACTCCAACAGGTTTTCATCCAGAATGGTCCTGTATTTGGCTGCATCCATCTTCCCCTCAATTTTAACCATCTTCCCTGTCCCTGCTGAAGAAAAGCAGGCCCAAACCATGATGCTGCCACCACCATGTTTGACAGTGGGGATGGTGTGTTGAGGGTGATGAGCTGTGTTGCTTTTACGCCAAACATATCGTTTTGCATTGTGGCCAAAAAGTTCGATTTTGGTTTCATCTGACCAGAGCACCTTCTTCCACATGTTTGGGGTGTCTCCCAGGTGGCTTGTGGCAAACTTTAGATGAGACTTTTTATGGATATCTTTGAGAAATGGCTTTCTTCTTGCCACTCTTCCATAAAGGCCAGATTTGTGCAGTGTAAGACTGATTGTTGTCCTATGGACAGACTCTCCCACCTCAGCTGTAGTTCTCTGCAGTTCATCCAGAGTGATCATGGGCCTCTTGGCTGCATTTCTGATCAGTCTTCTCCTTGTCTGAGCTGAAAGTTTAGAGGGACGGCCAGGTCTTGGTAGATTTGCAGTGGTCTGATACTCCTTCCATTTCAAGATGATCGCTTGCACAGTGCTCCTTGGGATGTTTGAAGCTTGGGAAATCTTTTTGTATCCAAATCCGGCTTTAAACTTCTCCACAACAGTATTACGGACCTGCCTGGTGTGTTCCTTGGTCTTCATGATGCTCTCTGCGCTTTCAACAGAACCTTGAGACTATCACAGAGCAGGTGCATTTATACAGAGACTTGATTACACACAGGTATATTCTATTTATCACCATCAGTCATTTAGGACAACATTGGATCATTCAGAGATCCTCGCTGAACTTCTGGAGTGAGTTTGCTGCACTGAAAGTAAAGGGGCCGAATAATTTTGCACGCCCCACTTTTCATTTTTTTATTCGTTAAAAAGTTTCAAAAATCCAATAGATTTCGTCCCACTTCACAATTGTGTCCCACTTGTTGGTGATTCTTCACATAAAAAAAATTTTTTATATCTTTATGTTTGAAGCCTGAAATGTGGCAAAAGGTTGAAAAGTTCAAGGGGGCTGAATACTTTCGCAAGGCACTGTATTGCACGGGTCCCTGGCATATATTGAACACAAAACGGTTGTAAACAGGAAAAGAAAAAGAACAGATGTAGCAGTAGATGTGTTCAGTCCAGAAACACATCTACACATCCCAAGCGAATAGTGTTTTTATTTGTAACTTTATATATGTTAATGCCTCACACTATGCAGTTACAATTAATATACAGTGATCATGCTGGAAAAAATACATTTGTATTCATAAGGGGTTTACAAGAAGCTCAAAGCACTTAACATGCCTGGCGGTTGTAGATGGCAGACCCTTGTCTTTGCTTTTGACATTTTTATTCTTAAACTTGTCGTTAAAGGCCAATGATGGTTGACTGAATTGCTTTCTAATGTTGTTCTGTATATGATTGTTCAACCTGAATAGAAGAAAAGTCTTGTGTGTTTATAACCTCAAAAATCACAATTAGTTGAAGTCGTATTTAAGTAAGATACACAGCCTTGTGAAAGACAAGGTCTGTGCTGGGTATCCTTTTTATTTTTGATTTCCTGAAGTTTTTTTAATATAAAATTCTCATTTAAATGGGCGTGTTTTGCATTGGAAATATCATGAATAGTATTTGCCTGGAGAATGCTCCTGGGCTGACAAATAACATTCTAAACTTAAAAAACAATTAGAAGAGGTAGTGCATGATATCCGACACTCAAATGTCTTTAGCCTGAGTTCACAAAGTAAGATGCTTTTGTCAATTTTGACTACCTTTGGGCTACTGTAATGTACAGTTGATTTTTCAGTCAATCATAAATTGGAAATGCATTACAGGGGTAATGTCACCATTATGAGTTTGGTATAGCACAAAACATAAAAAATCATTTAGTAAAGGAAAATGAAGCAAGAAAGGCTGAATTGGAAGATGGGGATTCAGTTCACACACCTTTACTCAGTTTTTCAATTTAAACTCTTAACGGAGGGCATCTGTGAGGAGAGCATTGGTACCCATCTTAATGCAAAAAAGTGCTCACAATGGACTAGGTAATGTCATTCCTGAGACAGTGTCATATTTAATCTAACTTTTTTAGAACTTTGATTTGTGTTTAAGTATTGCTTAATCTATAATGTACTGTGGTTGCTGGTGCATAAAATCTAAATAAAGTGGTTTCTTTGTGAATGAGGAGGCTTGCCCTATGGCAAGTGCAAATGAGCAAGAAATGTCTGTTTCATCACATACATGAAAATCCTCATTTGTTTAGCTGTCCTAAACTTTATTTTGCCAATGTTTTGTTTGGTGTAAGTGTAAAATTGTTTTTCATCTTTGCTTAAATGATTTTGAAGCTTCACATAATTTCTGGTCAGTGTTAGAGCCTTGCTACAGTGAAAGGAAAATTGAGATTATTAAGCATCATAGCACCAAGGGCAAAATGGAGCAGAGGCGAACATCTGGCTCCTCAGCCGCATGAATAACCCTGGAGGTGATGGTGATGGTTGTACCACAGACACAGAAGTTTTACAGAATAGGACTGTAATCTAAATGTGTAGTTAGTTGTGATTTAAAAACTAGAATTCAGATTTTTATGCTAGTAAGTCAGTTATGATTAATGGCTTCACACAAACTGAGTGATATAACACTTTATTTTCTGTATAATTCGATATAGAAGAGACGAAAATACAAAAAACATAATAGTAGTTATGCTCAGTTTTGTTGGTAAGTTTTAAAAAATGGCCTTAAGTGGAGCCTCTGAGTGAATGTGTATAGTGTATATGTGTCCATATTTCTGACGTGTTACAGTTATGCTATTCTAAAAAGATTGTGGGAATTTTATTATGGTAACTAAAACATTCTCTTATTTGAAGTGTACTACACTAGAAAATGTTTAAAAACACATAGGTCCTTTGCAGACCCTTCCAAATGATGCAGTTGCTTTTTGAAAAATTATTGTAATTTTCCTTCCTGTGAAGAAATTCAGCTAATGCTAGTTTCACATGAAATGTACAAGTCACAGGTGTCACAGCTTAATACATACATACCAAGGGGAGAAATGGTAATTCTGAAGTTCAGGCCCTTCACATAGAAATTGGTGACTAGGTAGCTAGGACTGTACTGTGCTGATTTGTTGAGATTTCCAATAAACAACTTGAAAAGACATTTATTCAGTTGCTAAATTATCTGTACAGATATAGTGGTCCTTGTTCTGTGTTGGAATTGGTCTTTCGGCATTGATCACTTCAGTCCCCTTGATACAGTTGTAATGATGTATTCATCTCATCATGTGTGCTAATACCTTTTTTTGCATTGCACAGACCCAGATCCAGTATCTCAAGCAAGTTCAGCAACCCAGTGCTGCCCAACTGAGATCATCAATGGTGGACCCAGCCATCAACTTATTTTTCCTAAAAATGAAGGGAGAACTGGAACAGACTAAAGACAAACTGGAGCAAGCCCAAAATGAACTGAGTGCCTGGAAATTTACACCTGATAGGTAAACAAACCAAATACTCCCCGGTCAAGACTTTCCTGACACTCCCACTGCAAGAATGCTATGGTGGGAAGGCAGAAATGCTCTATTCACAACAAGACTCAGACTTTAAAGCCAAAAGCCAGATTCTTGTACTGTCCCCGCTTGTAATACTTAACATAAACCTTTGTCAGGTGAACTTCTGTTTCAGCTTCCTTTCCCCTTGGTTCAGAGGCCTGAAGGAATTGGGACTGTTCCGAAGATGCAGTCACATCCGGCTTCAAATTTCTTCCCCTCCTAGAATGTTTCCATACTTGTGGTGTATGGGGAAAATTGAGGGAGGAGCAAGTCTGTGGCATGCTCTATCTGCAGACTGGTTAATGGATGAAAGAACCTAGTTTAATCATGAATTGAACGTATAAAATTCCAGTAAAATGTAACAGTGGAATACCCAGCGCTCTAAACGCAGCGCTAATGACTCATAAGACACTGGAAGTCACTTATTAAATAAGACTCTGGGCTTCCTTCAAGTTCTTTGCGAACTGACAAGAATTAATACCTCAGAAGTGACGTTTTAAACAGCTTGTCATTCAGATATGGTTAGATATCCTGTTTTTTGTTTTATTTTTTTCTTTTTAAGTTACATCTACAGCAGTGTGCATGAGAAGAGGATGTTGTAAATATCCTGTCGGTCTTAAAACATTCAAATGCTCTATGTCTCAATGGTGGAGTTTTTAAAAGACGCAGTCAAGCTGACTCAAAAAAAAACTTGTTGCGGCATTTAAAAAAAAAGGCACACTGCTGTTGGTGTATCAAGGTATTGTAAATGAAAAATGTGTAAAATGGTAAATGTCAAATGAGAGGTTTGCTTCAGTTCAGGTGATTGAAATAACCTGAAGAATGGAGTGTTTTGGTTGTGCAGCATAAAACAGTGCCACCTCTCTAGCTGCAAAAAAGCACCTTCTCCATACTGATTTTGATTTTTATCCGCTGTGTATTTTAGTGTTTGAGACATTCACGTTTCACTTCAGTCTGGTATTTCATGAAAATGCACGTACTTTATATGCACTAAAGCATATATGAATGTTTGGTTATGAGATGGAAACTTAGCACTACGTTTGATGTGGAGCTTCTAGGCAATCACATTAACGCCACTTTCTGTTGTAGTAAATGTGTAACAGGAAAAATGTTGATTTTGCATCTTTGACAGTGCATTGTACTTTAATGGTTTGCACTTCGTCACTGCTGGTAAGTTGTTTTTGATGTATATTCATAATGCCATGCAAGTTGTTGTAATCACTCTTTTTAAAGATGCTTAAACATTGCAGTCATGCATACTTAGTTTTCTAATGCAGAATGATTACTTGGAATATTTTATGTGCTTTTAAATCTTGGCAGCATTAATTAATGTTAAGCATTGTTACTGCCTTTTTACAATAGGTGAGGAAAATGTATTTTGTAGCCTATTCCTAAGACTGATAAACTGAAATGATTCAGAGTAGTGGTGCTTAGGAATGTTATCCCCAGTGAAGAAAGCATCAAATCTTGTCCTTATGGATTTAAACCAGAATTTAAATTTGCCTAAATTTGTTTCTCAGAAGTTTTGGTAAATGTCATATTTTGGGAAAGGAACAATTATATATTTTAAGTTTGTGATTCTGACAACTGATAACATTTTCTTTATATAGATTAAAAGCCTTTCCTCTGCTTAGGTAAAAAAAAGGTACATGTTTCTGCCATAAGTTGAGTAGCCTTTTGAAATCGGATCAAAAGTGCCATTTATCACTTCCAGTGCATATCTCTGTTGCACTTTAAATCATGGGTTTTGGCATGTATTTTGAAGTATTTCTTAAATACATAACACCTGCACAATTGATATGTGCAAATTCAACAGAGAGAAGTGGAACGGTAACATGTCATCTGCTTCATTTATGCATTCTGTTCAGTTTTTACATCTCAAAGAAAATGTGATTTGCACAGTGTAATGTTTCTGGTATTATCTAATGTCCTGTATTGTTTTGAAAGATAAAATCTAAAATCCCCCAAACTCACAATAAGTACCAATCTTGTGTTGAGGATGTTAGAGGTATTCAGTATTTAAGATTCAAAAAGTGACCTCTAACTATTCATTTGAAAAAGAGTTGCTGCTGGTTTTTATATTTTCAGTGTTTGTTAGGTGACTCTTGTACATGTCATTGTCCATTGTGTTTCGTGATGCATTAAATACTATGGACCTTCTGCATCTTTGCAAAAATAATTTTTATCCGCAAGCAGCAAATACTTGGAAAATGTTTTCTACTTTTAATGGTATTTTTGTGCACTTCATTTTGGCGTTTTAAGAAAAAATGTAAATGTGCAAATGTTTTTTATTTTAGTGAATCTGCCCCTTTTTAGTCAATGTGCACCCTAGAGTGCTATAGGTTATCTAGCATAGAGAAAGTGTTTCCACAATTTTCTGCTGGTACAAAGCATGCCCAGTGTGTGAAATTAGTGGAATTGTTCCTGCCTCCTTTGTAAGCGGATGCTCACCTGAGGTGATAGCAACTGCATTTGTACCCTGGTACACAGGTTAGAAAAAAATCCCAGTGACTACAACTAAATCTCCCTCTTGAAAACCCTGCACTAATCTTGACAGTTCCAAATCAGTGACTTAAAAAACATGGAAAAGGTTACATTTAAATAGTACTTAGAATATAAGGTTTCCTTTTAAATCTACTCATGGATATGTTTCTTCTCTCAAAGCTTTATGGGGTGTTGTTTAATTAATACCAGTATATATTAGCCTTTTGTCTAAATTTAATTACTTGTCAATTTAGTTTGCTGAAGACATGAATGTAAAATGTTTCACGTAAGAGTTCTGCTGAATTAGATATTTTCAAGATGGGTCTTGCAGAATTAAATGGCGTTCAGTAGCATCTAAACATTGCAAAAGTTTTTCATTTTGCTTCAGATTAACTGGACGATTCCTGCAGCAGATTGGAATGTTCGCTTGTTGTGAGTCAGTGGGTTTTACCGTTTCTTTTGGGATTGCATTTTAGCAGGGCTACTTGGCATATGAGCAATGAATTCAACTTAAGGGTGTCCTTGGTTTAATAGCCGTGTGATTAAATTACTGTGGATTATTTGTAGTTCTAAAACTAGAATGGAAGGTCTGTTTAAGGGCTGCAAGTTTAAGTAATCCTGTTTTTTAGCATTATGGAATTTCAGGTAACCAGATTTTGTTGCACTGTTTTTATCTGTTTGTTCTGTCAAATCCCATATAGTTTCAGAAACAACCCAAGTTCATTCTGTGATGTTAGGTTCCTTTCCTTTGCAGCCAAACAGGGAAAAAGTTGATGGCGAAATGTCGGATGCTCATTCAGGAGAATCAGGAGTTGGGGAGACAGCTATCGCAGGGACGCATTGCCCAGCTGGAGGCTGAGCTGGCTTTGCAGAAGAAATACAGTGAGGAGCTTAAAAGCAGTCAAGATGGTAAGATTTGGTAGATTTCTGAGTCAGGACAGTTGTGTGGATGTGAAAGCACACTTAAACTATAGCCTAAGATTTTTTTTCTGGGTTCTTAAAACTTCAGTTAAAACTACGTCAAGGTTATTCCATTTATGGCCTTAGTAGTCCGTAGGGCTTTTTTGTAAGGTATTCTGTACAGTTTCTTATTGAAGTATGTGCTTCTTTTTGTTTATCTTTACAGAGCTGAATGATTTTATTATTCAGCTGGATGAAGAAGTGGAGGGCATGCAGAGCACCATCTTGGTCCTTCAGCAGCAACTTAAAGAGACTCGTCAGCAGTTGTCTCAACAAGGACAACAGCAGTGCCCGGCTCCTGGCACCAGCAGGACTTCCTCTTCAGAGTCTTCAGGCCCGGCAGAGGCAGCTGGTAAAGACTGCGGGAGAGTGGCAAATGGACCAAGCAACGGGAATCCTTCTCCCAGGACATCGGGCCAGAGCCTTTACAGGGAGGTCAGCAGCACTGAGGAGGATTTCCCCTCTTCTCCCAGCAATGAGACAAAACTCTCCAACCACTCAGAAGAGCGCACAAGCAGAGGGGGCAGCAGCGGGTACATGAACCAGTTAAGTGCAGGTTATGAGAGTGTAGACTCCCCCACTGGTAGCGAAACGTCTCTCACGCACCATTCTAATGACACAGACTCCAACAATGACCCTCAGGAGGAGAAGTCAGTCAGTGGGAAAGGTAACAGAACTGCGGGGTCACGCCATGCTCAGAATGGTTTGGACACAACTGTAAATGCACATGGCTCAGTTTTGTAACATCCTTTACACGCCAGCTTTTTATATCTATAATATACGTTGTCATTACATGTTTCGGCTGAGGATACTGTCCAGAAATGTTGGGACTATTTTTTTTGGCTTCATATGATACCTCTGCCACAATTTAAATTTTAATAATTGCATTGCTAAACAAAACCAATAAAATGGATACATGTAGATTTGAGTTATTTTTTTATGATTTAACGTAATAAGAAGCTACATCTGTTTCTGCAATACACGTGTTGATGTTTGTGTAACCAGAACTGGTTCTGAACAGGCCTCCTTGATTTTACTTCTAATGTCATTTATGATGCTGGTGAAATAAACCATTTTGCTTCTGGTTTAATACTGTAAATGCTCAGTACAGTAATGACACCACAGGTGTGTTTTTAAAAAATAGCATTGACCCATTCAGGACTTCTAGTTTTTGGTGTTGACTTTTCTTTTTATGTTTAGTTTTTTGTTCCCCTTCTAGGTGAAATGCTGTTCAAAAGTTGTGTATAGTTTTAAAGTTTCTACAATATGTTGTACCATGTTAATTGCATATTACTCTGACTCCATGAATCCCTTTCCTGTACTGACCAAACATCAATAAAGACTTTTAATATTATGAATGTTTCATTTTTACCAGTTTCATGATTGAGACCAATTCATAGCAGCGGAGTCTTCTTGGATCAAATATTATACAGTACTGTTGTATTTCTAGTACTTGAGACTTATAAATATACACCACTGTTCATAGCCAAAGTGAATGAAGATATTTGTTTTCACTACCATGCTTCATCGTAGGGATGGGGTTGCATGTGTGGTTAGCTGTGTTTGTGCCAGGAGTGCCACTCTGGCTAAGGAGTTCAATTTGTTGTTCTACAGACCAGAGAGTTTTGTCACATTGTCTCATTTGCCATGTGCCTTTTGAGAAACACTTTATCAGGTTTGGCTTCTGTCTAGCCACTTTCCCATAGAGGATAAATCTGTGTAACGTTTCCTCTGGACAAGTTCTTCCAACTCAGCCATGGGACTCTGCAGCTGTCTGTGTGGTCGCCTGGTTCTCATTTACTTCTCTGATCAAGTTCCTTCTTGCCTGGTTGCTCAGGAAGAATCAGTGTGGTTCTGTATTCTTAGCATTTTCTCAAGATGGACCTGACTGTTTTAGGGAACTTTCATCTGGATATGTTTATACTCCTCCCCAGATCAATGCCTCACAATTTCAACCACAGAGTTGTAGAGCTTGGTAGCTCATGGTAGACTTTCATGCACGGTCAAACTGAGGTATCATGTGTAGACAAATAGTTTCTCCTGAAATCATGTCAAGTGGTTCAACTGACCACAAGCAGACTCCAGTCAGGTTCTAGATCTCAAGGAAATTAGATGCACCTGAGTTCAACTTCAGGTGTCATAGAGGATGAATATGTATCGGATCAAGGTATTTCAGTGTCTTCTTTTTAATTCCATGTAAAATGTTTTGAGAACTTTCGTTCCACTTTGACATTAAAGAGTACTTTGTGTAAATCAGTGACAAACCATTTATATAATACATAAATATTTCTATTTTAGTTTGCAACATAAATTGTGACAATATTCACTCTCCTTTGATTCTTTCTGAAGGTACTGTTCTGTGTAGCTGGTTTTACATTTTCTCTTAAGTCTCTGTTTACTTTAAGTGCCTGAAGTATTCCCATGGCTGACCACTCTCAATGTATTTCAGAATTCTGAACATTTCCTTAAAATAACCAGTAAAGGAGTGAATTATGCTTTTTAAACCATATGTATGGTGTGCAGGAGGCATGTGGCTTGATGGTTACTGCTGCTACCTCACACACTGGGGTCCTGAGCTTCATTCTGGACTGTGGTACCTTCTGTGTGGAGTTTGCATGCTCTATCTGCTTTAAATGTGGATTTCTGTCAGGTGCTCAAGTTTCCTTGAACCTTCTGAACAGATGCTGGATAATTGCTGTCTCTGAATTCTCCCTGTGTGCTTGTGTGTCCAGAAAGGAAATGGCCAGAATTAGTCCCACTCGGGTCCTGTTCTGCATGACATCTGGTCAACGTGAAATGTACTAGGAAAAAGTAGTTTTGTAATGTCTGGATGGTATGCAATACAGTCACTCAGTGTTTACGTTTGTGTGTTACTATGAGTAATTGGGGATTAATTTTGAGAATTAAATGTACGTGTTATTTTTATTTCGAAATTAAACATCCTTCTTTATAAAGGTTTACTATGTTTTTTTCGTCAGCGTGCCCTCGCTGGTTGTGCAACCTTGCTTTTAAGTAATTCTTCCACACCATCGGAGGGCGATCTTTCACAAAATGTTATATTCTACAGCCGTAGGTCTCCTCTTCATTTTCCTGTGCACCTTTGCTATAGATGTAAAGAAAAAGGAATTCTCCAGAGAACCGAGTTCATTCAGAAGAAAGGAGCAAGTTAGGTGCTGAAAGGATCAGAAAGGTGGCATTTAAGAATGATGAGCGCTGAACCTGTTGTTATCGTGTCTGCTTCTAGGACACCTATAGGTATGTAGCATAGCTTACAACTCATTGACATTAACGCTTTCATTTTTCTTTACGTTCTCTTTTATCCGTATTTTATTCCAATTGTATTTTAAAATACTGCTTCAATTTATTACTGCAATATATAAAAATTAAATGAACTAATATAATCAACTAGTGCCCGTCGTGTTTTAGCTAAGCAGTTATTTCTGTACGTAATGCCAAATCAGAAATGAAATTCCATAGCTAATTTCATAGACAAGTCTGTGGGTAAATGTATTAATTAATAAGCGTAATTATTCTTTTTGATTTAATAGTTGGCAAGCTGACCTGAATTCACCCAGCACCCTTTACAGAAGTTAGGTGTTGCTGTGGCGGAGCAGCTCATTGGGCAGTGATGTGCTGCCCAGTGATTTGACGCAGAGATTGGCTGAAAGGCAATAGAACCATGAGACACTGATTCTTTGCAATTGGCTGCTGTGTTTGTGCTGGGGTGACAGTTCCGCTTATGATCACATCAGTTGTTTTAGTCAGTGTTGTTAAAGGGAAAGACAATCGATGTTTGTGTCCCGGCGCTTGTCTATTAAAATATTAATTGTTAAAGGGAAAAGAATATCGCGGGAATTTTACTACTCTTCCTAAAACGAATGCGAAGAAATACGATACATGAACATTCATTTTGGCGGATGACGTTTTACAAAATTTAACTTTACTGTTAGACTTTTAAGTTTCAAGCCTGAAGTTTTGTAATAAAATGTTTAACAGTTTAAACGTCAAAATTGAGTTTTAGCTTAGAGGGCTGGAACCAAGTGGCAATGCAGTAGTTTAGTAGTTTAAAAGGTGTTATTTAAACTCCTTATTATGGAAATTCAATAAATATATTCACAGACGTTTAGAATGAACTTCATCTCCCCAGCATAGATATGTAAATGGATGTGCAGTCACAATTTCTCAGCCCCCATCCTCCCATTAAAATGAAACTTATTTATCTTCCTACAGGCTTTCTCTGAAAAGCTTTGTTTTTGGTGTGTTATCAGGATCTTTCAATGGAGCTCTGTCCACTGTGCCCCTGCATGAACTTGGCTCTGTTGTCATCAGAGAGGTCTTGAGAAGAGCTAGTGTGAAACCAGAGGAGGTGTCTGAAGTCATCATGGGACATGTGTTAACAGCAGGTAAAGGTTTATATGGGCTCGTATATCCCTGTAAGTGATTTGTAATTGCTTGTCATTCCATGAGGCTTGAAGAAGTCAGTTTATATCGCCAAAAGTCCAGTTTGCTTTCTCAGTCTTTTTGTTCAGTATCTATATTTCTAAAGGGCTATAAGTTGTTACTCACTAACACCTTAAAAACAGTGATGTCTTCTTCTTTAAATACCATTCAGTGTTTAATAGTGCATGTCTGAAAAAGCTACTTTTGCTGTGGCATTCTGCAAGTGTTTCCTCCACATCTTCCCTGAGGGACAGGCACACTAATGCTGACCTTGAAATGAATGAACAATCCATCCTCTGCCTCCTGTATTCTGTAGTCATGTAAAAACCTGTGATTGTTTGGTTCTTGCATAATTGCTGAAATATCTCCAGGCATTATCAAAGTGAACTTTGAATAAAAAAGATTTTAATGTATGTGATGTTTTCTTCTCTTTGTGTTTAGTCTTAAACAGCAGCCATCAAACTCCAGTACTGTTTTCTAATGTGCACTAGTGGGAGTTAACCATCAAGCCTGAAGTTTCTTAGATGATCAACTGAATCGGTCTTCTTAAGATATTGCGTTTTTGCTGAATGTGATAATACTTGTTAACCAAACAGATATGTGTTTTTTTTCCCTGCTGTGCAAGTAAGACGGGAGGGCCAGAGTGTAGAGGAGTTGCATTTCTCTTTTCCGTCAGTATATATAATTTTCTAAGCCTTCTTGCAGTAACTTAAGTAAAAAAGATTTTCAGAAGTTTTCAAGGAATATTGCAAAAGTGACAAATAATTGGAAAGAACAAGGTCTCTTCTTATGACTGACAATCAAGCGTCTGGCTTTAAACGTGATGAACTATGAACTTTTTGCTGAATTCGCTTCAAATCTATATTGTGACCCCCACAATGGCGGTTAATAAAGCCAGGTTATGTAATTTAAATTTTGGCATTACATCCATGTCTACCAAAAGCAGTCTTTAAGTTGTGTTCTGTGGGTTTACGGACTGGAGATAGTGCTGATTGACAGGAGAAGTGGGCTAGCGGGTTATTGTGACTGCTGCCCGCCAGGTCATGGGCAGAACCCTGCACGCCAGGCCAGCGTGGGAGCTGGAATCCCCTACCCTGTGCCTGCCTGGAGCTGCCAGATGGTGTGTGGCTCTGGCCTGAAAGCCGTGTGCTTGGGAGCCCAGTCACTCCGCACTGGAGAGTCCACAGTCGTTGTAGCAGGAGGAATGGAGAGCATGAGCAGGGTAAGTCCGGGTGGAACAAGCTGGGTGTTTGCCGGTGACAGTAGTGACAAAAATGTGGATGCTTTAAAATGTGTTGTAAAAGTGTTTGCAGGTGATTGAATTATGCGTCAGAGAATGATTTGTTTGAAAAAGTCTTTACAGACGGTCAACTTGCCACTAGACTTGCATTGGACAAACCATTTTGAAGGACAGCCTCAACATGGTCTGCTCCCATGAAATGGCTTGTAAAACTTTTATAAGTAAAAGTTTTATGTATTGGCAAATCTGGTGCCCTGCAGTGTCCTCAGACCTTTTGTGGTCTTAGTTATCAGGACAAGAGAAACATGGAGATCTAAAGAAGGCTAAGAGCTTTATGGACTGTGTGGCTCACCTTCCCCACCATTGTGAATTTGCACAACTCGCATCACCTCTGTGCCCCTAGGAGGAATGCTTAGGAAATTGATCATTCCCTCTGCTGTCTCATTCTCAAACAATTTAAAATAATCCTTATCTCCTGAAACGCTGTTGTCCTAAGCACTTCATTAGTGATGTTTGTTTTTGCTGTGCTGGACTCTGCCATAAAACAACAATTTCCCTGGGGGAATAATAAAGCTTGAATCGATCTGAGATCGTGTTGCTTTAGCATTGCATTCCATGTTCTTTAGACGCCTCACACGGTGCACATGCGCGCTGGAATTAAAATGGGAGATGCTTCTCTGCAAGACTCGGTCATCTCTGATGGCTTGACTGATGCATTTCACAACTATCACATGGGTATAACAGGTAAAGACTCCAGAATATGTTTATTTAATGCAGCTCTACAGGGTTTTGAAAAATGCAATCATCTGGTTATTTCTCTTACTGAATATCCCGCCATTACCATATATTTTTAATTATGACGTTCAAAACAGATCTGTCATTGTACACTTTCTACTGAGAGTAAAGTAACATAATTATGTATTCATTTGCTTGATATACCAACATGTACGTGCTGTTGGTCGATCCTATGAAAAGCTGAAAATGTTGCCAAGCAGTGGAATGTGAGCCGTGAAGCCCAGGACCAGTTTGCTGTCACGTCTCAAAACCGAACAGAAGCTGCTCAGAAAGCAGGCTATTTCGACAAGGAGATTGTGCCGGTCACTGTGTCGTCGAGGAAAGGTGACGTTTGAGTTTATCTCTCTATGTACCTCTGGGCTTTTCACCTTCATGAGTTTTGGTTTAAATGAATCTAGGCATGACAATGACAACTGCTCCTAACTGGATCTGAATAGTATAGGGATCATGCGAAGCTGTTGATTATTATACTGGAAAATAACTAGGTCTACAGAGAGAAACAGTAGAGGAATTCTGGTTTTGTGAGGAATCTTGTGGCTATTGTGTCATCAGTGAGTACAAACCTCAAAATAATAATATACATATACAAATATCTGTGTGGTTTAATATTCAAAACCACACAGATATTTCACAAGTTACAATTGTTTATGATTTTATCATAAAGCTTAAACAATTAAATAGAATATATATTTTTACATACAAAGGGTTATTAGTGACACAATGAATGTGTTTTCTCCAGTACCTATTACTTGTTTAATGCCTGTTAGTAGACTCTCATTATATTTTGCATGTCATTTTTTAGATTCTGTAGGTTATTTTTCTTCTATATCTTTTCCATTTCTCCATATACCATAACACCACAATATATTATAAGCCATAGCACAGTTCTGTTATCATTACTAGTCTTTTTAAATGCTATCAGTTTTTGTGAATTAAATGGAAGATATTACTTCATCATTAAGATGATGTGTTCCCTGAATGTGTGGTCGTCTCTTTCTAGGCCAAGTCGAAGTGAAATCAGACGAGTTTCCTCGTCATGGAAGTAATTTGGGTGCGATGTCTAAACTGAAGCCCTGTTTCCTAAAAGACAGCACAGGCACCGTGACTCCAGCTAACGCCTCAGGTTGGTGTGTTTACTCTGTGAAAAGGAAATCTGAAAATAGACCAATACAGCATCTGAGAGTTCAATGGACATAACATTGAGATTGTTCAGGTGAAACAGATTTTCTGACTTGTTGACTTTCACACCCAGATGCTAATACTAAGAAAACTCAAAAACAGTTATAAAATTGCATACAATACCCATTCACACAGTAAATTAGGGACAGTATAATAATTTCATTTTGCTTTCACACAGTGCCAGTGGAATAATCTGAATACAATTTTCAAACCTGTCAGTACACATATGAATCTTAGAAAGTTTACAAACAAGTGGAAGTCATTCAGCCCACCTAACCTGTTTGGTTAGTTGTTAATTGTTAAAAGGATCTCATCCAGTTGTTTCCTGAAAGAAGTCAGTGTCAGCTTCAACGGCATGGCTGGGTATCTTGTGCCATATTCCCACAACCCCCAGACAAACCCATATTAGTAAATATAAGCCTCTTTTTAGTGAAATTGTGTTTGTGTTTATGAAGCATGTTGCATTGTATCTGTGGTTACGACCTGTCACAGTTATTCTGTGGGAGCTGCTTTGGTTTAGAAGATATTGATAACTGAGGTTTAGTTAATAGTTTACAGCATTTCAGAGATTTCTGCTATTCCTTCAGAATTCCTTCTGCTATTAGCCTTCATGCGCTACTAGCAATGTGAGTGTGGAGCTATAGAACTAAATGTGCACAACAGGCCAAATGGCTCCCTTTCATAGATAGATCTATTGATCACGTGAGGGCAGTGCAACAGCAGCTTAACACAGTCAACACAGCAACAGTGTAACGAAATGATACAATAATACAACAATACAATACATACAATACGATCACGAAGCCTGTTTGATGTTCACATACCGTCTGAAGATACGATTTCTAAATTTGTGTAACTTAATAACTTAAAATTGGGGATAAGATTGTTTCATTAGAGAGGGCCTTGGTACTGTGAATATACTCTGTAGTATACATTTTATCAAGTCCCCCAAGGACACTGCTAGATGTGTGTTCCTAGCCATCAGCAGAAACCCTAATAAAAACCCTTAAATCAGCAGCCTAGAATTCTAATCATGTGGTCGGTGCTGTAAGATTTTAACTCAAAATTCAGATTTCTCGGAGATGATACTCATCAAGGGTCGCACAGTTCACTTCCCAGGCTGCTGTCTGCATGTTGTTTGTACGCTTACATGTGGGTTTCCACCGGGTACTCTGTTTTCCTCCCACGGTCCAAAAACTTTTGTAAAACTCGGCCCTGGTATGTGTGCATTTGTGTCTGTGCCCTGCGATGAGCTGGGATCCTGACTGCGGTATATCCTGCCTTGGCGCCTGTAGCTTGCCGGGATAGGCTCCCCCTATACGCCGATAAGCTCATTGAAAATATATGAATGTTACTCTTGAAGTATACCACCTTGATGAAAACCCTTCTGTTTAGTTCACGGTTCTGTTTATATTGTTTAGAGTGAACGCTGCTAACTTAGTTTTATGTATTTTAATTTTTGTTCTTGTACATGTTCGCTCACAGGTATAAATGATGGGGCTGCAGCTACCGTTCTGATGACCAAATCTGAGGCTGAGAGAAGAGGTTTGAAGCCGATGGCTTTGATTACTTCCTGGGCTCAAGTTGGTTTAGATCCAGCAGTTATGGGCACTGGGCCTATCCTAGCAATAAAGAGAGCCGTGAGTCTCCTATTTTCTTTTCTTACATACAAATAAATACTGCTAAGAATTATATGAAACATCTTTTTAATGTGAACAAAGTTTCAGATACCATGTGACACATTCAAGGCTGCAGTGCAGTAGCAAGGAGCAAGTAGCAAGATAGGTGTCAGAGAAACCTGATAAAAAGCAGTGTCCTTTATTTCTCTTGAAACACAGAGTCTCTGTCTTTTTCCAAAAACTCACTAAATCAAAATTTTCCAGGATCCACAGATCGAATGTACGGCTGGACACCACCTACAGACCAATATTAGAAGCCTTTTTCCTGGTTTTAACTGCCACATGACCAGTTGTCTTCCTCCATTCAGTCAGATGAGTGAGGATGGAAGGTCTTGGGGGAGCGATTCTGACAAAAACTACTAGTGGAGACTAACTAGCCCCCCTTTTCCATCTGAATGGTGGTATCAAGAGGAGGGACTCAACAGTGTTTAATGTATGGTCTTGTTGGTGGAAGAGAAAGGAGAGAGAAGAATTGTCAACATACATTTGCAAACAAGTGGAACATGCAGTACCCTTTCTAGACTAGAAAGTGACTTGAAGCCAGACTGCCTCATTCTCTGTACAGCACTACAAACCAAATGCTTTTTCTCTTCACTGCATCCCTGCGATTGAGGCACCTTGTTCGCATTACGCTAAGTTACTCAAGGGAGCAACAGCAGTGGGGTCTAATGAGATCCAAACTCCCACAGGTTTTTTTAATTTCCTTTGATCTCTATAAAATGCGCAATAACTCAACACATTGCTTTCTCAGGTGGAGAATGCAGGATGGCAGCTGGACCAAGTGGATCTGTTTGAAATCAATGAAGCTTTTGCTGCCCAATCTATCGCTGTCACAAAGGAACTTGGCCTGGACCCAGATAAGGTAGACTTGATTATTTAATACAAACCTGAACTTTAACCTCAAACTGTTCCTTTACAGCGCCCATGCTGACTGCAGCCATCTGCTATAAGGTCAGCTGAGCATTGTCAGAAAATTTTAAGTAATGAATGTGAAATCGCATTTTTGGTATTAAAATCCTGTGCCTTTTTTAACGTTTGACATTTAGATGATAATTATTTTAATGAGTAAAAAGAAACGTTGCATCTGTGTAGAAGACATACATTTATAAACTCAGTTAACAATAGGAAAAATTGCCTGCTTTTTAGTGGGTGCTGTTTCAAAAAGTAGTTCTTTACAATGACATTTTCCACTGCCCAGCTGATGAGCTGATCCTGTTGCTCTACTGTTGAAGTAGCATCATGTTGTCTTGAGGTTCTGGGAGATGTGTAGTTAGATTATTTTGTATGTCAGTTACGTTTTTGTACAGAATTAGGTTTCATAGATGTGGGCGTTTTGGGTTTACTGTCACAATAAACCTGTGTCAGAGCTCAAAATTTAGTTCCTGTCTTATTTTGTTTTTAAGATGCATGTTCTGTTTCAAAATGAGATTATTGGGTGCATCTACAGGTAAAGGCACTTTGTCAGAGAGCAGGTTAACCTCTGATGTCTAGATGACACCAGTTCCAGTCTGGGCTATTTTATTAGCTACTGTATATGTTGCCAGAAAACCAATTACCTGAGCACTGACAGTATTAGATGGGCTTCAGTTGGCCAGTATCTTCTTGCCTTGCTGTATATCAAGAATCGTATGCCTTGCAGAGTGCCTGTGCATGCTCTGTGTTGTCAACAAAAAGCTACGTCACTCTTCTAATAGATGATAAGTACGTGATGTGCATTGCGAGAAAGGAAAACTGGCCCTGACCGTGCATGTTTCAGAGGAAAGAGCACACAGCCTCATCCCCTCTGTGGTATTATTATAGGGGTTATATCAAGAAACCTGAGTTATTTCACAACTGGATATTCCTGATTGGGGAGGTATGAAAGAAATAAGTTATTTGAAATTTGGAAAAATGAATAAAAGATTATATATAGAAATCCGTTGTATATGTGTGAATAGATAATCTGGCTAAATTTATTCCTGTATTGACATTTTCTGCCCAAAGTGATTAAAATCTTCCATATACATTTTTAATCTTAACAAATTAATGGAACATACATTTTAAGATTTTTATCCCAAATAAGTCTATGATGTAAATCTTTTTGGGGAGTCTAGTCTAGAAACAGTTCCTAAATTCTTTAATTTGTCTCACTTCTGCTAGACTAGTATTTGAAAGCTGAAACGTCATTGTAGTGTTGTCCATGCTGTGTTTGCCGTTTCCTCTCTAGGTCAATGTCCAAGGTGGTGCCATCGCTCTCGGCCATCCTCTGGGAATGTCTGGCTGTCGGATCTTGGTTACTCTCCTCTATGCTCTTGAACGCACAGGGGGAAGGCGAGGAGTTGCTGCCTTGTGCATTGGAGGCGGCATGGGAATAGCAATGTGTGTTGAAAGGATGTGAATTTAGAGTAGCCTACATGAATGTGAAAATTAGAAAGGAAAAACAGGTGAATTGTAGAATTACAACACTTAATACTGTAACTGTCATTCCTTAAAATTATTTTGCCATATAATGGCATTAATTTTTTAAATTAAAATACTAGTGCTACTGTATATCTGAAACCAAAACCAATGGTTCTACTCGGGTATTCTCTTAAACTGCCAAGTATTCTTTGTAAGGTAGTTTCTAGAACAGAATTCCCAGCCACATATTTGATGCCCAAACTCTAAGCAAGTACCTGCTAAACTACCAAATGAGCAAGGTGTGCAACATGGTCTCCGTTTGGTTGCAGTCTTATTTTGTCTTAACCATCAATAGCCAACTATTTCAAAGTTTCTCTTTTGGAAATCAGACTTCAGTCTCAGTATCACATACAATTTGTCATGCCATGAAGCACATAGTTAAATTTGGTAAATAATGCCAGTATGTTGCCAGGCACGTGGTTGAAAAAATGAAACAAGGTTACAGCTCCACACTCAAACCAACTGAATCACTCAGCCATGAAAACAGTCAGCATGCTTTGGCCACAACATGCTCTATATACACAAAGCAGCAATGCACACAAAGAACAGCTGGTCTGTGAAATATAATCAGATACACCAGTGTGATCAGTTTAAAAGGTGTTCAAACAAGTCTGAATAATGTTTTCATTGTAAATGCAAAAAAACCTTATTGTTGCTTAACCCTCTAACATAATTATGGGTGTATTATTAATTACTAATGTCATGGTTATTTGTCTCTGTCTTTTAATGTAGAATACAGCACATTTGTATTTACTTCAAAAGGATCTTATTAAAAAGCTATTTAAAATGGTTTATGAGCAGTGCAAATCTGTGGAAGCACCACAGGGTTAAAGCAAAGTACTTGCATAAATGAAGTTTTGCCAAGACAGAACTGGGACACAGGATGGCCTAAATCAGGTGTAATGAGCTAGACCACACCTTGCCAACAAGTGTCAGTGTGGATAGATCAAACAGCATTTCCTAGATGCATCATTACTCTAACTCTAGTTAAGCAGCACTACTGTAACATCAGCAAAACAAAGTACAAACATCTGCTTGGATGTTCAGGTACCCAATAAGAGGAACATAATTAACTTTAATTTTTTTTTCAAGAAATTAGCAGCTATCTGCAGTTTTATTTAGACAACTTGTGATCATAACTTCCCCAATCTTTTATTACTGTAATTAAGTTATAACAAAACCTGTCTACTTTTGGAACTATTCACTTCATTCAAACTTTGTTACAAGTATTATATATTTTTGCCTAATTATAAAAAATGCCATTTACCACCATTTAATAAAAACAAATTTAACATCTAGTTCAGGAAGTAGTCAACTCCCCAGCATCTTTTATGAAATTAACAAATGTGGTGTATTTTAGATTTTTTATTTAAATTCCAATATGTTACATTTACCAGGGCTACAAGCTACCTGGGCATGCTAAGAATTGTACAATCGTGTATGAAAAGTAACCACATTACAGTTAACACTTGTATAAATAATGGTAAGAACTGGACTAGTGCTTAAGATCCTCAGCCTTCCAGAGCTCCGGACTCGACCGCATCTCTGTAAGCCTGTCCCCCTTCTTTCTCCTCTGGGAAGAGTTTGATGAGGTCATCAATTCTGAGGATAGTAATTGCAGCCTCCGTCGCAAACTTCAGACTCTTGGTTTTTACCATGGTAGGTTCGTAGACGCCAGCTTGCTTATTGTCTCTGGGTTTGCCATTCACCAGATCCAGACCAATCCTGTCCAAACATAAAAGCACTATTGTATGAGCATCTTAAGGTGGTGTGACTGAAATATTTCAAAGCTGAACATGAGCTTTTAACACAATCCATTGAATTCTAAAACATTGAGCTAGCAGAATTTTTTTTGTTGCATCAATCTTTATCAAATCTATTTTACAAATTCAACTCGATGTGAAAATGCAGTGCTCAAAAAACTTTTGAATAATGTTACAGTTTTGACTGAGACTGGTGACTGAGAAGTGTCTTAGATTTTAGATACGGTTCGTGACATTGGGAATAGTAAACACTTCTAACTTCAAAGCAGAGAGGATGTTTGCGAAGGTCTGGGGGGGGCCTTGAGCAGAATACCAGTTATACCAGCTGCTCAGGTATAGAAATTACTTACAAGTTGGGGGTTATGAATAATTATTTCACTGATTGACTAAACAGCTCGGTCATTAATGATTTTTACCAGTTTTGTAACCCCCCCCCAGTTTGTAACAAACTGGATTCCCAAAAAAAAGCCCCAAAAACCCATTCTACCTTCAATTAGTAGTTCAAATTATGTCGGCACAAGCCCTTATCTTTTGAAACTCACCATTTCAGATTTTTGCGTTCTGGGTTGATCTGGGCCTCGTTGTGGAACGCACGCAGCTTAGCAACAAGGTCGGTGGAGTCCTGAGCCGCGTTAACTGCCAGGGTCTTGGGAATAACCAGCAGAGACCTGGCAAACTCAGCTATAGCCAGCTGCTCACGGGAGCCCTGTCACAACAATGTGAATGTTAATACGTGAAGGGTGGGGGAACAGAACACTGACAAAAAAAATGAAACCCCTCCTTGAATAAAGAAGATTTAGACAGTCCATCATGTTAAATCATCAATAAAAAATCCCCTTTAAAATAATTATGAAACTAATTGTTGTTACCATGCTGGTAGCGTAGTTCTCCAGATAAATGGAGAGTGCAGCCTCTACAGCACCGCCTCCAGGGACCACAGACTTCGACTCCAAGACTCTCTTCACCACACACAGCGCATCATGCAGGGAGCGCTCCATCTCGTCACACATGAAGTCGTTGGCCCCACGCAGGATGATGGAAGCAGAGGTGCGAGCCTTGGTGCTGAATGGGTGGAAGAGATTAATTTTGCATTGCAGTTCAAAACAGGAAACCTAACATTTATGCAAATACAGATCACTTTATAAAATAATAAACTGAAGATCCTTCCCTCAGAAAAATTTAAATTTCTTACAGACCAGGACAAGCACCTCATGGAGTGCATTTTCAGGTCATGACTAGTTAAACTCCCAACGCACAACAAAACACAAAAGAACTTTATCATCCTTGACAATTAAAAAAAATATCTGTTAGATATTTCCTTCTGTGGTTTCAATAAGGCTGTATGCTGGTAACTGAATCTTTACAACAAATCCTGAACAAGAGCTATTTATTTTGTTACATAAGTATTAAAAAAGTCTTACTTCTTAATAAGAATCAGCTCATCATCACACACTCGTTCCTGAACAACCTCCTCAGCTTGTCCTAGCAAATTGCTTTCAAATGTCTCCTCTCCCTCAAGGTTGCACAGAGTGGAGCACATAGTAGCTGAAAAACACAGATGTGAATTATTTCATGGACTATTTAATTGCATACACAACACTTTCAATACAATTGAATTACAGATAGAATCACTGATAAAAATGGTTTTCCAAAGCAAGTTAAGTGTGATCAGAATTATCTCTCCACTAAATCACTAATATTACAACGGATTTTTTACAATGGACATACACAACCCTTTGGGTAAAGAAGTGTTTCCTGTTGTCGGTTTTACAATTATGAACCCCTTTCCAATGATTCCCATTTTGTTGGGTTACAATTTTATACACATTTTAAAGTCAATATTTTAATCAAAACTTAAATGCACAATCTGAAAACTGGTAAACAATGTGAGAAAAAGTCAAACACGAGCAGCATTTTCAAAACACACTGCAGAGGCTACATTTTGTGGATGGCCTAAAGACAGATCAAGAGGCATTTTGACAGCAAGACGGACAAACTACTAGGACCCCTACCTTCACGTTATAACAAGGCAGGAGCACATTTGCAGATGCGAAATAGAATAACCTATGAATCAACATGTTTTTTTTTAACAATCCAGTGATCAAAGTGGGACATTCAGGCACACATCCCAACTGTCTAAGCTGGATTCTACACACGTCTGAGGTCAGGCTCACCTCCTGTTGCTTTGGCAATGCGTTTGAGGTCCCTCTTCAGAACCCTGCGCACGGCCATGGCCCCCACATCAACAAAGTACTTCAGGCACATGTCATCGATTCCCCCAGTGGTCAGGATGACATTGGCCCCTGCTGCCAGGATCTTCTGGATCCTCTCTTTGGTGATATCAGACTCCCTGCGACAGAACGAGATTTCTCACTGCCCTTTGAACCAGCAGCATTACAGCCAGATAGAAACATGACCCAGTCATTACTTGCATTACCATCCAATAGCTAATATACATCAAAATGGTTAATCACAAGCCGATTCTAGTATTTTCCCAGAATCTCTCTCTAGCCTCACTGACAAGAAGATAATAAGACCAATGCTGTCAAGAAAAAAAAACCCATATGTGTTAGGTACATGTGCAGCCCACAGAGCAAACAAAAACACAGGAGTGTTTTTACGAGAAGAACGTCAGACTGGCCTTGCTGTATCCCACGCGTATAACCACTCACACTACTTCAAGTGTGGAAGCAATAAAAAATGGGATCTGGGAGAGGACCACACAGATGCAAAAGCTGCTTCGGTATTCTAGTTATAGTATTCTGCTAATTGTTTTTAGCTATAGAAACACGCGGATCCAATGATTAAGATCCATTTTTGGTGCTCAACCTTGCTGAGACCATTTTCCAGCTTTTCCCAACATTTTCTGTGCAAGATTTATAGAACTATTATCAGTCCTTCACACTCACATACTGATACTATTCTTAACTTTAAAGAAAAATAATAAATTACAAAGTTACTGTGTTGAAGGTTTTTAAGGTTTATAGGCATTTCATTCTACAATAGCACAGCATGTCTATAACTAGAACATATTAAACATCATATTTATTGTAACTCAGCAGTGTGCATTATATTACCTTCATTTTGTTTTCCACAACAAATTGGGATCATATTGGCACACTCTACTGTATTTTTTGTGTTTAATAAACTAATTTGTCTTCTGCAAATTAGGATGCTTGAAATGAAACAGGCTTGTATAAAGTGGCTGGGGTACTTTTAACACTCACAACTCTTTGACATGTCAAGAAAGGGTTGCACAGACCTTTTCCTAACATTGTAAAGCAGAATTCACCATTAACAGGAAACGCGAGGTGGATTTAGACCATTGTGAGACAGGTTAGTTTTAGCCTACTAATGATGTGTTGTTGCAATAGTAATCCTGCAGGAAGGAGAAGAACCACAGGTTCAGACATTTAGCATATATGCTGGACTAAGGAGCAAATGGTGCAAAGCTCCCATCTGTAGGAAAGTCTCTAAATAATAATCCCCCTAAAAGGTCTTTATTCAACACTTTTCACAGAAAAGAGTTGAAGTTAATTTGAACCAAATAATCTATGAAAGCACTTTTCTAATTTTACTGAATAACCTGATTTCAAGTTTTTGCAAACCAGGAGTATTTCTAAATGGTGTATATCAGTTAAAAAAAAAACCTAAGTGTACTTAAAATAATGTCTGTTTGACAAATAAATACACAATAAATAAATTGTGTGTTGATAAAACACACATCTCTAAGAAGAAAGTCAACATACCTCTGTCTAATCTGGTCAAGTTTCTCAGGGTCGTCGATAACTACTTGGACACCTAGCTTCATTTTAGTCTTCTGCAGGCTAAAATCCAGGCAAGCAATCTTAGCATTTACCACCCGCTTTACCATTCCTGAGGAAAAATGAAAACGGATCAAAGCACATCCATTGACATGCAAGCTACTTCTACACAGTCAATACTATTGTCAGACCTCTGTGTTCATGGGCAAGGCATTTTACCAACATTCTGTAACATTACACAAAGGGAATTTTTCTAAATTCTATTTTTTCCCCAAAGTATTCCCAAAACACATCTAAATTAATCTCTTCATATGCTGCAAAACATGTTACAGGTCCCAGATTTAGGATTGCAATGAGTTAAACAGAAGTGTCCAGTTTGAGCAGTAGTTGTGCACTAACTTCAGCATGCTGCTTGACTGTTCAAACTGAGGATGCTCTATCCCACGCGTATAACTACATACACCACTTGCACGGTGTAGCAGCAAAAAAAAATGGGAAAGCAAGTTTTAAAAGCAAAACACCTGCACACACCTTGTGATCCCACAGTGCAGTTCAGTGCATATCCGTTTACAAGGAAACTCTCCTTCTGGCTGCGTCCATGTGCCTTTAGCACATTGACAGAGTTGATTGGGTAGCGAGCCTGACCTTTCCCATCAACAAACTTAACTGCAAGGGCAGCATCCACCACAATGTTGGCAAAGAAGTCTGCATCACTGAGCAGCATCTGTCAAGGTTTTGTTAACGCCAGATGCAGTACGGTAAAGCAACACAGCAGTCCTTGCTTTATTACCTACTAGGCTGAGACCATTACAAAAACTGTCTACCCATTTTATATAAACCACTTTATAAATCTGCCCCAAAAGTCCTAGCTATAAAAAACTTAATAGCATCTGTAAGTTACCAGATTTCAATAATACTTGCCTCTGTACAACTTTTAAACCATCTATTTCTGAAAACTGGAATGAAGAAAACTGTTTTGAGACATTTTTATGAGTGACTACTTAGAAAAAGGATACACTCCAATGATCTTGGAAGACATTGAGGTTTTAGCTGCATTGACAAGACACTCTCTCCCAAGATCATCAGTACTAATAGTCAGATTTTCACTGATGTATCGAACAGCTTCTCTGTAGAGACAAGAATAAAAAAAAGTGAGATGGGAATCATTAACTTCCAAACATTGCCAACTCACGACAACATAAAATACTACCAACAGATAGCATGTTTCATTTTCTTCTGCACCTCAAACTGAAAAAAAAAATTTTTAAAATGCCAAAGTTTTTCTTTATATACTTACTTGCAAGCCAGGCGATATCCACTAATTATAGATGTGGGGTGAATTTTTTGTTTCACAAGTTCATCCGCACTCTTCAGCAACTCTGCAGCAATAATCACCTACATACAAAAAACAATGACAACTGTCTGCAATTACTTTCACTTGGGGTCATGCAAACTGAAGTCTGACTTCTTCCAGGAAAAGCCCTCACATGGTATCAAAATGTATTGCCACTTCATATAGGAGAGATGGATATTGCCAACCTCTCCTTCAGACTGTGACAGTGTTACTTTCTCCCATTAGCATAGCCAGTCATTCTTGGTGCACCGAATGAATGGTACTAAAATGGGAATAATGATTATAAACGCCACTTAGGATAAACTGTTTTACCACTTCTAATAGAATGTGTTATAAATAATTTGTGCCAACATAATACATTTTAATATAGTATAGAATTCTCTAGATGGACCTGATAAGAATTAACTCACCACTGAAGTCGTCCCATCCCCTACTTCTTTGTCCTGCAAGTCAGCTAGTTCACACAGCACCTTGGCAGCTGGGTGCTCGACCTCAAGAAGCTGCAGAATTGTTGCTCCATCATTGGTGATGGTTACATCCTATGGACAGAATAAGAGACAGGTCTGGGTAGTAAAGTGATCACGGTTGCAGTCTTTAAATCTAGAAACACAAACCTTGTTTTTCTTTTAGCATGCTAAATTAGAAAATATTCAACTGTCATATACACACAGAATACTTTGCATTATTTTAAGCTAGACACTCAACCTATCCACAATTAAAAACAACCTGTAACTGTCCCTCCCACAGATTTTCAGCAACACAAAAAGATGGTACTTGTCTCTTCAGCAAATCAACAGTGACAATTATTTTAATTAACAAGAGACACTAAGCTACTAAATTCAAATTGAAATTGAGAAATACATGAAAACCTCCCTCTCTGTTTAGATTTGTTCAGGTGAAGAAGTGCACAATCCCTGCCGTATTCTTAAGGCCTTTTAGCAAGTCAATATAAAAAGGATTTATGGACAGCCAGGCTTCTTTAAGAGGAGTAGCTCAGTCTTCAATGAAGTTTTTTAAATTGAAAACGTGTCTTAAAGAAGGCCAGGGCTACAGGTTCATTTTGAATACACAGCCGCTACAGATTTAAATGTGAAAAGCAAAGACATAAGTAAATACTCACACCAATATCATCCACTAACATTTTATCAAGACCGACTGGACCAAGGGAACTCTTGACGATGTTGGCGATAGAGGCTGCTGCCATGACTGAAAGAAAAAAAAGGCCATTAAAGGAGCACTCTGCCGTTATTTTTCCTTTAAAGGAAGTTATCATCTGTATATGTGAAGCAAGTGGAGATTCGTTGTTTTAAGCAAACATCTGCTGTACAAGAAAAGCATCCTTCAAATACTATGTATCCTTTCACTTACAAATCTCGATAAAAACGTTTTATGGTATTTAGTGTTCTGTCAGTTCATACAGGAAAGCTAGGAAATGCTGCCAGACTTTCCTTCAGACCATGACTGGAATTCTCTCCCCCATCACCATAGCCAGTCATTCTACCTGATCTGAATGACTGAGACTAAAATGGGAAAACGTATTGAGCAGTGATAATATACAATCGGACAAATACAAGACCTGACAGGTTTTCGAAACAGGGTGTGCGTTTCGTACTCGCAGAAAACGATTAAAAATAGATCATTGATCAAATCTATGGTCAATTAAGTAGCAATCGGAAAATTACAAGCGAACGCAAAATAACCGTGCAAATAAAAGCGATGAGGAAGTAATACATCCGAAATGAACCTTGTTTTTTTCCAGTGGAAGTGAATTTGTTTCCAAGCTAGAATGCGTGTCCAAGAGTTACAAGAGACACTGACACCATTTTGTACCAAAACGGCACAAGTACGTGAACAGACATAATCCAGGAAAAAAACTAGCTACTAAAATAACTGCATCAGAATGCTTCAACGGCTTCCCTACATATGTCGGCGAGATACAAACCTATCTTTAAAAACTTGAATTGCAAAATACAATGACAAGACCGACTGTTAAAATGGCTAGCTTAGTAACAAAGGAGAACTGCAGCAGGCTGGGTTGGGTCAGTGACCAGCAAATTCTGAAGCTGATCATCTAAAAGCGATCTTCTTTAACAAAGCATCACCGTACTGCTAAAATGTCGTTATCAATCGGCACATTATGTAGCTGGACAAGTAAACTTTATTAATACCGTTAAAGTTAAGCGAAGAACGGGGAAGATATGACACACGTGCGTCAGACCGGTAACTGCGAGCAGACCAGCTTAGCTGCTCACCACGTTTAATTTATTTTATATTAGATTTCCCTTCATGCCGTGTGAAACAGTATTCTATAACAGATTATCGGTAAGAAACAACGTAGCTCACCATTTTGAGTGCGGACTGACTCGCCAGTTGTTCTCTGGCCGAGCACATTGAGAGGCCCCTCTAAAACCGACATCTTCACGCGCCGCAGCCACACACCGAAGGGAGTCAACCAGCATGCCGGGTAACAGCCGCAGCGCACAGCACTATGGGAAGATCAGGAACGGGGTGGAAGTTTCGAGATGCATCCGTACAAAACCCAAAAATAAATATTCCGTTCAATTTAGAAATACATGGAAATACTTATACTTTATGTACAAAAATATATAAGCATACATCTGATTTTTCAATTAAATATTACAATTATAGGAAATGAAATCAAACGGTATTGCCTTCCTTTTCACTAACTTACTACGTTTCCCACAATGCATGTACATGTATTTCCACCATTGAGGAACAGTGAGTGTTCGGCAGCGCCTTATGGTGGGAATATTAGGGTGGTGCGGAAATGCCAGAATTAACGAAAATGCACAAAACACTTATTTGCTTGTACTGATCTAATATGGGATTTTTTTTTAAAAAAAGTATACTATCAAGATTAATGTTGTACGTATAACTATGCCTATATTATCTTTTTATAGCTTTCTAAGAATGTTTCTAAAGTGTAAATCGCCTTGGATGAAGTTATCTAATACAAATTGCAGAAAATAGTATTTCTTATGTATTTGAAAATTGGAATGAAAATGCTACTTTATGCATTTTCGTATAGAACTAGTGCAGTGTACAGGACAATGTTATGCAGAATTCAGTGCAGTGTCCTTGTTACTTCATCATCCCAGATGGGAAATGTGCTTTGCAGGCAGGTAAGGACAACACATTATGTAAGACATTTAACACACACATCTATGGTGAGAAAGAAAAAATAAATAAAGTAAATGTACAGTCAGATGTCCAAACTGAGCAGGTTGATAGCTGTGAGAAATAAAGACGACTTAGTTCTATTGCCCTTGAGCCTGGGCAGTCTAAATCAAAGTCAAGATGGAAGAGGATGAAATTCACTTTGCAAGATGTGGTCATGACAGTCAATGATTATATTGGCCTTCTGCACTATTCTGCACTGTTTGATTTAGATGTCTGAAAGCTTTAGTTATTTTGCAACAATGATTTTGCTGGCTACCTTAACAATCCTACTCAGTCCAGTCTGTTTTCATTACATATATTAAGGTTACCAAACCAGGCTACCTCAGTGAATGTTAGGACAGATTCAATGAAAGTTCTGTAGAATAAAGTCATTGTTCAAGTACACACATTAAAAGAATGGAGTTTTCTTTGGAAGAGCAATTGCTGTTGGGCCTTCTCAAATCTTGCTTCTTGAGGTGATGCAGTAGCTCTATGGCTAAGGCTCTGTGCCTATAGCTGGAAGGTTTCCGTTTCGTATCCCGTGGCTGGCAGAGGAATCTTACTCTGTTGTGTCCCTGACCAAGCTGGAGCAGCTGCTCCAGGGTTGCCATATAAATGGCTGACCTGGTGCTCTGACCCCAAGCTTCTCTCCCTGTCTGTGGGTCTTATGGAGAGCAAGTTGGGATATGCGAAAAGACAAATTCCTAATACAAGAAATTGTATATGGCCAATAAAGTGATCTTATTTGGTGTCTGTGTTTTCCTCAAACGTAAGTTTGGCATCAACAACAGGCCAAGATTTTTTAACTTGACAATTTCTTGCTCCTCAATGACTGTTGGGTGGTTGCTTTCTATAATCAATGATCATACAATTAATCATATGATCATAATATTTTTTGACATATCAAGCTGAAGGAAGGAGATATGACACCATTCAACAAAATAATCCACTACAGACCCATGACCTGTGTCTGTGCCTTGGAGGACACTAACTATGACAGAGTCATCAGCAAACTTGATGATGTGTCTGTCCTGTCACGAACCACACTCCAGCGTGCACCTCTCGGTGTACACACCTGCGCTGTTGTTAGCAATTAGCACTGCGCTCACCCTGTTTTCTCATTTAAACCCGTTCACTCCGCTCACTGTTGAGATTGTCCTAGCCCTTTTCTTGTGCGCATTCTTTCTTAACTGACTTCTGGATAACCCGATCCTGCTCTGCCTCCGACCTCGACTCCGTCTCTGCCTCGCGTTTTTCAGATTTGGATACCTCGCTGCCTCGACATCTGGATACCCGACCCTGCTCTGCCTCTGACCTCGACTCTGTCTCTGCCTCGCGTCTTTCGGATTTGGATACCTCGCTGCCTCGACGTCTGGATACCCGACCCCGCTCTGCCTCTGACCTCGACTCCGTCTCTGGCTTGCGTCTTTTGGATTTAGATACCTCGCTGCCTCAACCTCTGGATACCCGACCTAGCCTGCCTACCCCGACCTTGAACACTGCCTTTCGCTCCCAGGATTTCTGACACGTTCTCTCTCAGCACCGCATAGGTTCCGATCACCTTTATCACTAGTCCTTACCGATCCTTGTCCTCAAAAGGGCTTCTACTGCTGTCTATATATAGAATGTACTGTATAGGATGGGGGACAGTACACAGCCCTGAGGAGACCCAGTGGAAAAACAAAGCTTCTCTGACATAAGACCATTCACCCTCACTCTTTGTGATCTGCTGGTCAAAAAGAATAGGATATAGCCTACAATAATCAAGATTAAAATGAGGGCGTTATCTCTCCATTTATAAGTGTGGTTGAATGGTGTTAAATGGCTGATGAGTAATCTGTAAATCAAAGCCAGGCATGTGTCTTCGGACATTCTAGATGTGAATATAACAAATTCAGTAATGTGAAGCAAGCATATCCAACTCCTTTTTTGGCCCTGTAGGCAAAATGCATGGCATCCAATAGGTGCTCTACTTAATAGATAACATGTCTTTTAACACATTTCTCAAATTATTTCATAGCTAAAGAGGTCAAGGTGGTAGCAGTGAGCTTCTCTTTATGGTCCATGATTATGCCCCTAAAGACATGTTTGTCAAATCTAAGGTAAAAATGATTTAGTATATCAGTTCCCCAGTGCTGTTTTCTTCAGAGACATTCGCTGTACAATACCTCCATCACTGGCAGCAGCCCTGGCACAAAATTAACATTCTGTGGCCCAATCTAGTTAGATCTCAGAAGCTAAGCAAATGTCAGCGCTGGGATGGGAGACGTCCGTACAGAAAAAACAGTTCTTGGTATTGGTGAATAAGTTTCACTCTTCCTTTTTGACCGGATTGTCCAGCCCACTATCCCATGTATGGTGATTAGTTTGGCAGTGCTGTAGGTTAGTGGTTGCCAAGTGGTTACCCTTTTAGGTGTGTTTTTAAATTTTTCTTTCAACTCTTAAAAACTCTTGAAGTTGGCTTCAATAGAAGGGAAAAAAACACTCCTTGCTGGAGAGCTTAATAGATCGTCATCTCTACCTGTCTCTCATAAAATTGACTGCATATCAAGAGCCTTACAGACAGAAATAAAACAGCCAATTTTTATTTAGGAAGTTGAGGAATGGCTGAAAAAATGTATGTCTGTTAGAGTTAAAAAAGGGTCTAAACAAGCAAGCAGATCAGTTAGATGCATCAATGACCATTGATGATTAAGGGCCCTGTTGAACTTGAAACAGACACAGAGGACCCTTAGGACCAGAGTTGAGAACCACAGCTATAGGAGGTGCCACCCTTCAGCTGAGATGTTAAACTGAGAACCTGTGTCACGGATGTCGGAAAGAGCATGCCGTGGAATGACAAGGAGAGCAGTAGAGACCCTATGCATAGCGGCTTAAGGGGCAACACGTGGGTTGACCCAGGCTTAGGGGATCAGACGATGTCGGTAGAGAAACCTATGCCCTGGGCCACGGACGTGAGGCGACCTGGTAATAGGCGGGTCTCAAGACATCCGTACCCTCAATGCTGAGCCAGGAGCAGAGCAGACACAGGAAGTAAATAGGCAACACAGCAAGACACACTGGAAAGACATGAATAATCACAGGGAACTAGGAACAGGACAGAAGTAGAGTGCCCTCTAGCTGTACAGGGCACGACAACCTGTAATGTAGTGGAGCCGCTGCCGTGTGTCACTGCCCTTTAGTGTTGGATGTAGTGGGTTCCTGACTATATGTGAAAAAGTTCAGGTGGGTAGCTGCGTCAGCATGCGTAGGCTGCAAAGGAACGAGTAATATGTTTATTCCATGCTGAAAAAAAGAAGAAAGAAAACACAACGTTTCGGGCGTGGAGCCTTCTTCAGGTGTGAGTTTCTCTCACTAAACCAGCATTCCGTCTCTTCACATGAAGAAGACACTATATAAAGGCAAGGAATTACAATCTGTAGCAGCTCTTAATGTAAACTGATCATGTAGCCTAGTTACAGTATGTGTTAGCAACATCATTTTTTTTAAAGCATAAAACTGCTTTGTTTATTTTCAGTAAAAAGCTTTAGAAAAATGACGGTTGATCTTGCAGAAACAACTTTCTGGATTCCTTTTAGCTATCGTCTTGTCAACATAATACCACAGAATCCATGATAATCTCAGTCTCATCACAAGATTAACCAAGGAATATAGAATCTAATAAATATTTTTGTAAGTTCACAAAGCCTTACGTTTATACTACAGAAGTGCATTGTGTTGTTAGTGTCACCAACCTAAGACTTTATTCCAAGGTTTTTGTAACATTTCAAGGTGTGGAATCTAATCCATTTTGATGTCTTAAAACAACACTGATGATGTGTTGTTGCTATAGTTATTCTGCTCAGTACAAACCAAACGTTCAAACATTTGGTTGAGGAGTAAATGGTGCGAAGTTGCTATCTGTGGGATTAGGACTGAATGCCTCTAAATTCATTGCCCCCCTTTAAGGTTTTTAAAAGTCATTTTGACTATCAATTATAATTGTCTGCCAGGCCATAACCATAGATGCATCTAGAAATAGTACAATATATTCTGAAGTTTCCATCACCCAGCTCAATGAGAGCATGTTTTCACATGAAAATATGATGATGAGCATGAAAATAGCTAAAGCTGTATTATACTGTTAAATTCTTGCTTTTTTCACAGATAGGAGCACAAAGCCCTGGAGATTTTGGTTAAGGAAAGCTTTTGAAGCACAAAAGCCAGTGTGACAGATTGATTAAACATTTATTAAGCCACCTTAACACAGTTAAGAAAAGTTTTTTTTTTGCTGTTTTATGAAATATATGTATTTACATTTATGTAATACATATATGTAATACATTTTTATCAGTTGAAATCAGTTTAGGTTTTAATAATTCATCATTGTGCTCAAAATTCCCATCATCATGCATAACATTTAATTCCAGGATCTTTATTCTTTTAGTAACATGTTGCTGGTTACTTCTTTAAAACTTGGTACTTCTGCACATCCATAAATCCACACTGGACAGGATGTCAGTCCATCACAGGACACACACAAACACACACAGTCGCATCAGGGCCAATTTTCCCAGAAGCCAAATAACCTACAAGTACTGTATGTTTTTGGACTCTAGGAGGAAACCAGAGCACCCAGAGGAAACCCACACAAACACAGGGAGAACATACAAGCTCCACACAGAGAGCTCCCTCAGTCCAGAATTGAACCCAGGGCCCCAGCAATGCTAACCACTGCTCCACCATGCCACAGTGGACCCTGTGGAAATGGGAAACTTTTGGAATCCTCTTTATAGTTCCGAAAGGATGCTAGGTTTTATTTACTTAGAGGTCTGAATAAATGACTGCTGTGTTTTCTCAAACTGAATTTTCTATAACACGTCCCATTTTTAAAATTGATTTAAATAAGACTTAAGTTCTTATTGCATTGGGGGTATAAATAAATCTAGGGGAAACTGGCTTTAATCCACTCATAGTAGATTTACTATTGCTTTACTCATTCTGTATTGTACTCTGTTTCCATGCACCTTAAGATAATGTGCTGCAGTAGAACACAAAATATTGATTATTTTAGGACCAATTTTTCATAATGGCCCAATGGGAAAACGTACTGATGCACAACGAAAATGCATACTTTACAGCAACAGCTCAGTATATATATACATATTGTTACTTACTTTTTTATTAATGTATCAATGTATGGTCATATATAGCACCCCAGGTCTAGAATCGAACCCAAAGCCACAGTGTTGTAAGGCAGCAATGCTAACCACTGAGCCGCAATGCCACCCAAGAAATATATATCAACTATTCAAAATGACAATTTTAATTAATGCAAGTACAGAAAAAGATGAGTACATGCCACTCATGAAGGCCACAACAATGGCACTGGACCATCACATCTGTCATATACAACTGCAACAGGAAATGCCAGGAAGAAATACTACGCACAGCAGTAGAATGTAGACTGTAACTCCTGCTGTGCATGAAAATGAATTACATGGTCAGAGGCCATTCAGGGGGAACACAGACAGCTGACAGATAGAGTGATAGAGTGTTTCATTTACAGGTGATAGATAAATAGAGCAAATTAAATGTTGTTTTGTGTGTTCAGATGGAAAAAACTGTTGTGGTAATCATTGTTCTGTTTAATTGTTCAAGCCAACAGTCAAAAGCAATTGGTGCATATTGAGGGCAGCCTTACAGCTCTGCAATACAGTGTCACTGACAGTCCTTGAGCCAGCAGATTTTCAGTTCAGCAGACCCAGAAGTGTTTACGTTCCAGCAAGGCAATGCAAGACCACACACTTCGAAAATTATATTGGCATCATTTTACGAAAACAATGTAAAGATCTTGTGGTGGCCAGCTTTTTCTCCAATAGAGTCCAATAAACCATCTGCAGAACCAAATAACAGACATCGCACAGGAGGTTAATCAAGTTCATGCATAAACATGGCTAAAAATGTGCTAATGCTGAGGGAGATCATACCCAATACTAACTTTTTTCATTTTAATCTATCTACTGAAAACTCACCATGACTCTTTGACCTGTACTGTAGTTTTAATTATACTCTCTGTGGTTTTGTTTGGCATCTTTTTTGCACCAGTTTAATATATTTCTTTGTATTCTTGTCAAGCTGGGAGTAGGAAGACGCGACTGAATCGGTCCTAGAACAAGGTTTTGGATAGATCAGCTTTCAGGTATTCTGGATTCTGAAGTTTGGGGTTTTCAGACTTTCAGGCAGAAACAGAAATGGAATGGAGCGCTTCCTGAAAAAAGCCTCACGCAATGTCAGAGCACTGAAAAGGGGGTGTCAGTAGTATTAAATAGAGAATTTAATAGAATAATTAAGAGGACTGAATGGATGATTGGTGGAATGTGGGCAGAATTGTTAAAGGTCCTAGGCATGTTTGAATGCGATTACCCGTGGGAATGTTACTTGATAGGGCATCAGCTTTCCTGTCTTGACTCCCAGCCAGTATGAGAGGGTGAAGTCAAATCGGGGAAAAAAACTAGACCCAGCGCACCTGTCGAGGGCTCTAGGGGATGTCAGCATTCTTCCAGGACCATCTTGACTGGTAGAAACTCCCAACTACCTACGTCGTAATTGTGCTCTGCTGGGGACAGCTTTCAGGAAAATAAGGAGCAGGGGTAAAGCTTGGGTGATGTCCCAAACCACTGGGAAAGAATGTCACCAAATCTCATATCTGACACTTCGACTTCGACTTCAAAGGATAGGGATGATCAATGATTAGAGCTGAAGTGAAGCGGCGCTTGTTCCTTAAAGGTTTTCTGCACTTATTGTCCATTTCCCCTGACCGGGCCTTTTTCGGGTGAAGCTGGTGATAGCTGCCATGAAACGGTGGTAGAAAATAGCAGACCCCAAGAAGTGCTGAATTTGTTTAAGGGAAATGGGTGTGGACCAGACCTTAACTGCTGCAACTTTTCTGGGGTCCATTGGCAGGCCTGATGAAAAGAGGATGTGTCCCAGGAAGGCCAACCCTGGCCAATGGAGCTCACACTTTCCCAGTCTGGCATAGAGGTGGTGCTCCCTGAGATGGAGTAGGGGTTCACAGACATGTCCAATGTGTTCCTGGAGGTCACGGGAGAAGATTAAAATGTTATTCAGGTACACCACCATACATTCTTCTAAGAAGTCTCGGAAGATGTAATTCATGAAATTTTGGAAAATGGCACTACAGAGACCAAAGGGGATCACCAGGTATTTGTAATGCCCCGTACTGGTATTGAATGCTGTTTTCCACACCTTATTTGGATCAGGTTGTAGGTCCCCCTCAGGTCTATCTTGGACGTCTTACTGGCCTTCTCCAGAAGTTCAAGTTCAAGTTCACGTTTGTTTGTCACTCCAGCCATATACAAGTATACAGTGGAATGAAATATCGTTCCTCCTGGAGGCCCCATGTAAGCAGAATTTGTGATAAGTGACAGAAATGGAAGGGAAGGAGGCTCCAAAGGTCAAAGGTCAAAGGCCTTCCTGTGCAGCGCACCCTTGTTAGTGTGATGTATGGTCCTCCTCTGTATGTGTCCTGATCCTAGGGGCCTTCCGTCCAGGGCCTGCAATGTCAGGACCAGATTGTAGGGAACCAAAGGGATGGTGTCAGATCTGGGCATGGTAGAGATGAATATGCTAATTCTAGGTTTTCTCTGCTATACTGTAATCCTATTAGATGTAGGTTTCTGGGTTTACCAGTTGACACTCTAAATTGGTTTAAATCCTATTTAAATAAAAAGTAAACATCAGTTTGCTTCAGAAACCTTCTGTTTAATAGGTGTTCTTCAGGTATCAGTCCTGGATTCCAGCTATGTATGTGTTCATAAAAGGTGATTGTTTAATGACCACATTTTTTGCACCTTGTGAATTAATCTTTTGTTGGGCAAAAAAGGGCAGCGTCAACACTTTTTAAAAACAAAATGTACTGTCATAGCTAATTAGATTATACAGACATTTACAGTGCATGTTCCATGTGGCGTTATAGGGATTAAGACTTACAAACTTGGATGACTGAGGTATATAACAGGATATTTTAGGAACTCTTCATCTGTCATTTAATTGACTTATTTTGCACATCTTATACCTCAAACATTCACCACTTTGCCATTCCAAGTACAGTTCTCTTTGGGGGGAATAAGCCAGTGCAACATACCACACATTTGTTGCAAACTCCATGTGGTATTCGTGATACTGTGGGTTTGCCACTCTACCATACAGGCCAATTTTGTGGAGTATCCGGGATATTGCTGACCCCTGTGTATTTTCTCCCATCTGAGCTATGGAACTACTGAACTCTTAAGTGTTTCAAAGTCACCGTTGGGCTTACAGTGACCTCCGTAACCAGTTCCCTCCTTTCCTGGCTGTTCAGTTTGGAGGGACATCCTGATCTAGGCTGTGTCAGGGTGTGTAATGCAGCAACTGCCTCTCTTGAGTGCGGGTATGCGGCCTACAGACAACTGAGAGGAAATAAGTGCATTTGCATTAGGTTGCGAGAGCAAGATCTGTTGTACCTGATTTCGATTAGACTTCTGTTTAACTAGGTGAAGAGCACAGGAGAGCACATACTAGTCATGATGAGAGCAGCCTAAAGGGCGATCGACATTAGTCGCGTTGTTTAAAAAGTCTGATGTCTGTCCGCCACTCCCATTAATTGATCATTGTAGTCAATGATGTAGTCAGTGCCTTAGCTGTACAGAAGAGAGCAAGGCCTTAAGTCCTGCTCTGGTTTTTTACACTTTAATTCTACTTTTATGAATTAAGTGGAGTGTCAAATCACATAATGTTGATATTTCCTTTTTTTCATTGTACTATCCCAAGATCATATCTCCACTGCTTCTTACAAAGGTGCTGAAGAGCCAGGTAAACAATGATCAGGTGTGAAATCCTGTCTTGGATCCTGTTTGCTTTCATTGAAAAGCTTCCAAAATTATTTCAGAGATGGAAGACTTAGAACCTGTTAAAGTGCAGAAGGACAAAGCACTCTACAATTACATTGCAAAACTGATTTGGGATGAAACGTAATTTCATCTGCAGGCAGTATACATTGTGAGTACTGTATTCAATAAACTGTGACAGAAATATAATACAATTATAATATATTAGGTCATTAAACAGTATACTATGTTTTATAGTTATTGAATTTAAGTTGGATTTATAGTGTCTAAACTATATTATTGATAAAAAAGGTAAAAAGTTGAGCCGCTGGTGTCATTTGTGCAATCCGAATACAAATTGCAGTGGATCAGAGTACACAACTCATGTCTGTGCGTGTAACTATGAGTGACTCTCAATATTAACACCTCCTCCCGACATTTAACATTAAAACATTTACAAAATACTTTTGAAATCTGACATGTTGCGCACACTGCCAATGTAGATTGCAGTATTGACTACAATTGGCACATAAGAGAAGTGACAGATGGCCAAAAGCCAGCCATATATTTTTTTTTACCAGAAATCTACCAAAATATTTACTGACAAATCTGAACCAACTTCAAAACTAGAAATAAAGTAACCCTGAGCAGCAGGCAGGTGTGAGAGGTGTTTTGGCTCAAAGCATGTCTGTGTAAAATAAGGAGCAGGATGTGTCAGATGATTCATTAAAGTGAAGAGAATATGAGTTTGGTTAACAAAACTCAGCTTCCGATCATTTAAACTATCATTTAATCATTTAAACAATCAGGATTTCAGCAGGCAAAAAACCTTGGCTAAAGTGCTGAAAAAAGATTTATGGTCCCTCTAGTTTGGTACATATTCTTGTATAGTTCAATCCTAGTTCAGGTGGGTAGCTGTATCAGCATGCGTAGGCTGCAAAAGAAAAAGTAAATAGGTTTATTCCATGCTGAAATGAGAAGAAAGAAAACACAATGTTTCGGCCTTGGAGCCTTCTTCAGGTGTGAATTAATAATTACTTACATTTATATAGCGCTTTTCTGGACACTCCACTCAAAGCGCTTTACAGGCAATGGGGACTCCCCTCCACCACCACCTGGATGATGCGACGGCAGCCATAGTGCGCCAGAACGCTCACCACACATCAGCAATCAGTGGGGAGGAGAGCAGAGTAATTAAGCCAATTTATAGAGGGGGATTATTAGGAAGCCATGATTGATAAAGGCCGATGGGAAATTTGGCCAGGACGCCGGGGTACACCCCTACTCTTTTCGAGAAACACCCTGGGATTTTTAATGACCACAGAGAGTCAGGACCTCGGTTTTACATCTCATCCGAAGGACGGCTCCTGTTTACAGTATAGTGTCCCCGTCACTACACTGGGGCATTAGGACCCACATGAGCCGCAGGGTGAGCGCCCCCTGCTGGCCCCACTAACACCTCTTCCAGCAGCAACCTTAGTTTTTCCCAGGAGGTCTCTCATCCAGGTACTGACCAGGCTCACACCTGCTTAGCTTCAGTGGGTTGTTGCAGGGTGATATGGCTGCTGGCATAATCGATATAATAATTGATCCTAGTTAGAGGTTTATGAAAGTCTTCATAATATATTAATATAACCTTGCCCAACCAAGATATTAAAAAAAGGAACCAACAGTATTGTGAGACATATTTGGGTTGATACATCAGTATTTTGTATGTGGTAATTTGTTAAGTGTGAGTGAAGTTTTAACTAATCTCTGACCCAGGGAAAACTGTGGCGTGGATGGTTGAGGAGAGAACACAGGCACGCGCTGTCCTTTATTCTATTTTCTTCTTCTGTTTGGTCTGTTAGTTTTTTTATATCAATAAAGTTTGATAATCGGACAGTGAAAGCTCTGTTTTCCTTCACATGAATGCCTAAAACCCTAAACCGAACCCAGGATTTTACAGTATTATCACATGAATAAGTGTGTGAACCATGAGATTAAGTAAACGGCCGCACCTTCAGCTAGACATTTTCTTTGCTTATTAATCTCTTGCATCTGCTCTTATAAGATTTGGCCTATTTGTCCTTAAAGAACTGCTTCGAGTTGGTGACATTTGAGGGTCCTCTTGTATTAACAACTTACTTCAGGTCCTGTCATAACATTTCAATCGGATTTAGGTCACAAACCATGATACTTCCACCACCATGTCTGATGGTCGGGATGAGCTCCCTCTGTTGGAAGGCAGTGATTGGTTTTGCCACAAAATTCAATTTTTGACTTATCTGCCCAGAGAACAATCTTTCAGTAATCTTGTGGATTTTCTAGGTGTTCTGTAGTAAAATTGAGATGGCTGGCAATGTTCCTTTTAACGAAATGCAGTGATTTCTTCCTAGCTGTCCTCCCACAGAAACTATTCCTGTTCAGTCTTGATTGCTGATTGATGCATAAACACTGACATTAGCCACAGCAAGAGGGGTCTGCAGATCTGCAGATATTACTCTGGGGTTCTTTGTGACTTCCTTGATGATTTCTTTTGATTGTGCCATGACCTGTTTCCAGTGATCTGTATGGTAAAGACCTACTGTAACTCACATCTTTTCTCCCTCTAATGTTGGATGGGGATGCCCGAACTCCCAAACTCAGTCCTTATTTATTGGTACCCCATTATTAAATCACCTGCTTCTAAATACCCTCTGAATTTGCCAAGTAAGCAAAGAGGTTAACTTATTTCACACTGAGTACAGTGATTCTTAATCATTCATTTTTCTACACCATGGCATCTGAAAAAAAAACCCACAGGATTGGTAAATATAAACATTTTTGTTTTTTTAAGTAAAGGTTGATTTTTTTTAGTAAACAAGGGTGTCATGGTAAGTTGTAATTCATAGGTTTATATTGGAGAACACAAAGTTTTCTCAGTACTGTAATCAGAGATAATGAAGCTCAGACACATTAGATTGAATGGTAGGCTCCTTGGATCCAGCAACAATGGTGAGGCTAAAAAACAGGTAACATGCACTGTGACCGCCTTAAGATGTAAAAAGCAGTGAAGATCGCCTTTGATACCTTTAGCCACATCTTGTATTTTGGATAAACAGTTCAGTACAGACCATCGTCAATAATCAATCTGAATAAATATCTACCAAAGTCAAAGTCTTGCAGAGGAATCCTACTCCGTTGGGCTCCTGAGCAAGGCCCTTAACCCCAACTGCTCCGGGGGTGCTGTACAATGGCTGACCCTGCTCTCTGACCCCAAGCTTCTCTCTCCCCCCGTCTGTGTGCCTGTGTGTCTCATGGACAGCAAGCTGGGGTATGAGAAAAGACAAATTCCTAATGCAAGAAATTGTATGTGGCTAATAAAGAGATTATCTTATGTTTTCCCAAACAGTTTACAAAGAGGCTAAGCAACATAAATCTACTTATGGTTTTGAACACAAAATTGTCAGGAATAGGATTGGTATTAGATGGATTTGCATTTTAATGTTGCATTGCTAAAACAATCAACAACACATTTCCTTAGAATAGAGGAAAAAAGAGAAAAGATAGTACAGCCTACTCCTATCTAATGCTAGACAAGGGTGCAATTTTGAACAAAAAAGAGCCTTGATTATTTGATCATTGAACACCTGTTTCGTGTTTTTTTTAATCAAAATGTGATTTTATGAAAAAAGTGAAAAGAGGAATTTTAGCCTTAAAATAACATGGTATACTTTGTCAATATGGTTACCCATAAGATATGTTACGTAACTACTGTATAGCTCTTCTGTCACTACCAGGATTCGATTACTGTTGGTCACAGGTTCAGAACAGATGAGTTCCAAGACAATAGCAAACTCCGCTGCACACAAAATGGTCTAATACAGCAGAATTCTGCATTGCCATGTGTAATCTCTTCACAACTTTGAGTCTCAATATGTACTGTACAGCATAGTCTAATAGGAGATAATAAGGTCAAATTCTGATAACTCTACTGTCCAGAAAATTGGTCCAGAGTGGAAACATTTTAAAAATAGAGTAGACCTAAAGTTACCTTGTAGTCTCATGGGTATTGACCATGATGCACTGAAAATGTACAAAGTGCGTTATATTGATGATATGAACATGTCAGTACATCAGATGTATCCCACAAGGCAGGACATAGAAGCTAAAACGTTTTTCTTTCCATTACAACAATACATTGTTATGAAGTTTTTAGAATTCCAGATTTTCTTTTTGTGGAAAAGAAAATGTATTTGCCTTAAAGTAAAACCAAACTAGTATTCAGAACACATCACCTTTTATTATGCTTTTGTGTTTTTTGCCTCCAATAATCACATTTTCTAAGCACTGAATACTAGACCATTAGAAAACATTCTCTTTAGTTGACATACAGTATTTGCATCTTAATTTTATATTATAGCAAAAGCAAAACTATAGAGCCTTACATTAGAACTTTCCTAAAATTTACATACATACAAAATTAAGTGTTTACAATACAGATGTAAAAAAAAGTGCAACAAAGTCCATATCTCAGTGGATATAACTCTTACAATCCCTGCCTGTGAAATAAAGGGGAACAAAGTAAAAGTAAAATTGTGAAAAGAAAAAAAACTAATCAATACTTCATTGTTCTTTTGTTCAACATTTTATGCGCATATCTGGCCTATATTGAGTTATGTAATGAATTTTTTTGTTAGGTATTTTGAAGCCAATATAAAATTTGAGACATTAAAATAGCTTGACAGTATGGGCAATTGTACAGTGTTTGAAAGCAGTTTCTAAAATATTTTTGAACATTCACAGTAGATGCAAAAAAAACAATACACACACAAATCTTTATCAAGCTTGTAAAAACAGATGACCTTGAAAATAAATATGTTTACATTCAAATCACAGGTTGCCTGCTGAATTTATTTTTCATAGGTGGTTAATGCAAATGAGAGCTAGTTTTCAATTTTACAAATAAATAGAAAGGTCATGTCCTAAAAAGAAAAAATTGCCAAGCTATTTCAGTAAAAAAAAAAATCTACACAAAAGTAAAATATACACAGTACGTACTAAATAAATTTACATTCTTGGTGTGTATACAGGAAAAGATGACATTTGTTTTAGTAATGAAAGCATTTAATTTGCCGATGTTCTTCTTATGAATCCCATACCATATACAGTATAAGTTGATGGTAGGCCAGTGCAGGACACAAAACTCTAAGGTGTGCATACAAGCTAGTGTAGCTATGACACCACGTGCTAGTATATGTATCCACAATCACATCTACCACATACCCTAGTGTGTTTATACATGTGATGGGAGTGATTGTAAATATACTGGACAATACATTCCTAGTGTATGTATGTGATTCTTAGTCAAGGTTCTTCATTACTAATATATATTTTGATAATGCACTGCTGATTACATTAAACAAAAATAGTGCAATGCGATTTCATTAATCCAATATTTTTAACAAGACATTTTTGAGTACTGCATCCAATTAATCATAACTCTGGTTGTACTCCTTAATCAGCACTACTCACCTTCCTTTAAAATGCTATTTAATTATCAGTCACATTCTGTAAATGAAGGCATCTATATTGCTTTATTTTGTATTATATCCAAAATTACATAACAGTTTTGTAATTAATTGCACAACAATATATCAATATTTGAATTTCAGGAATAAAGGTAATACAAAATCTATGACCTTGATTATTCAAGAGAGTGTACCTCCAAATTGGTCCTTGAAAATTGACTTCAATGTCAGAAATGGATAGTACTTTTTATTTGTGGTCACTAGTATTTGAGGAGTGTTGTCTTGGGAAAATAAATAATTTAAAACTTGCCAAAAAAACAAAAATAAGTCAGCCAGTTAAAAAATTAAATATTGCTATCTGAAAATCTGTAACAGACTAAAGTACTCATTAAACATCTTATTACATAGATCCTACTCAAGTCTCGAGTGTGTGGTCCCTCCTAAAAATTAATAAAACAGATATTTTAGCTTTCCAAAAAACATGGCCTGTTACAAATTGCTCAGTTTGTTGATGACAGACTGGTTTCAATATATATAAATGCATTTCACGCACAATTTTGAAATAAATAGATATTGTTGCGAGTCTCTTTGTAATAAAAATGTACACCATCCCTTTAAAACTGCCTATTTTTAAAATGTGATCATCTAGAAATTAAATTAACATTTTATGAAGCAAAAACTACTTGTATTGAATACATTAGAAATCCAGAGATAGTTATAATTTCTAAAAGCAAGAAACTATGTTTGCACTTATACAGGCCTTGAAGGTTTTAGATTTTAAATATATGCGTGCATTATTTTTTGACATTTTTAATAGGCTAATATTCCTTGCTGTAGGTAATTAGGCTAACTACATAGTATCTTACAGGCTATAGCTATACTACAAGTTTTCAAGATACTTAAAATAACTGATCTATGCTTCTTAAAATGGATTTTTTAAAATCAGTAGCTCCGCACTGTTAATATACAGCTGTACTCTGTAATGCAGGCAACAACTGTGTTATTGGAAATTAAAGCAAAAACATTTTGATATATTGATTCCCAGACCAATCCTTCAAAATGGTTTTGGTTTAGTGAAGACCAGTTCTAGCAAGTACAGTTCAAATATACAGTAAGTAATTCAATGAAATCTAATTTATTAGACACTGCATTGGATATTTTTCAGGAGTTTATAGAAATACAGTACTTGGGACATTTTTAAGTAATGTGTGTTTTTGTTTTTAATGTAGATTAATAATTTTGTAAACTTTGACCCTTCATATATAAAATCAGAAGGTTTGCCAATTTTCAGTTACAATATAATGCTCTAGGAAGTATTTTAGAATTTCTCTGTTCTGTTGGTGGAACTACTGCTTATTTTATCTTCATTTAATACACCAATTTATAGATTTCCTGTTCAAAGCAAGTACATGAATGCTCTTTTCTCTTACTGTTCATAATTGAGATAAGCTTTCTGGAATTTTCCTTACTCTTTTGATGTGAGAAAATAATTTGTTTTTTTACAAAAATAGGGTATTGTCAATATATAACAGAGGTACAGTATGCTGCCTCAAAGGAGAACTGTGCAGGTTTACACAGTGAATTAATTCAGTTTCCCTGTTCTATATTTTGCAAAGACACATGAGAACATCTAAACATAGTCATACAGAAAATTACTATTGACTTAAGCAGTTTCTGTAAGGCAGCAGTCAGAAGTAAAATCCCTTTTCATTCTTAGCCCATGGTTACAGTCAGGACTGGACTTGTCTGAACAATTCAAATACGGTAACTTTATTGGTTCGTAAGCCACAAACAAGCAGTATCTTTGATCTTTATTAAGCTTTCTTAAATATACATACACAAGCATTTATTTTTTATACATGTACATACGTTTTTTAAGTTATTGTCAGACCTTAAATTATATGCTGTCTAACAAGGATTACAGTACTACCTGCGGTGTCAGATCACCACACAAATGTGCATTATACCTGTTTGCACAAGCAACTGTAGATACCAGCATTAAAAAGAGGCTCAAGCAAAACTGCTGGAGCTGAGACACTGAAATTTTTCTCTCAGGGACTGTACAATATTCTGCTGGTTTGCAGGAGGCACACTCCAAAGGTAATCATTCAGTTTGTCGTGATCTGCGAGGGCAGCCAACGAGACAACAGGGCTCATGGTGCCATGACAAGACTTCACGGGGGTGCAGGGCAAGCTGAGTGACTGTGTCAGGCCCCTGTTGAAGTGCTCTTTGGCCGATGGTGTTGAGGCGGCTTGTTTTGTGCTTTGTTCCGTAACTGAGGCCTGATCTTCATCATCAGATTTGATTTCCACGTAGTCTTCATCATCTTCATCCCCGGTGTCCTTAAAATTGGCAAAGTAGTTCTGTGTGGCAATGTGAGCATTCAGGGGGGAGTTCCTGTTCACTACCAAAACCTGCTGGGAGTCCTGAAGTATCATGTCCGACCGGCTTTCTGGCTTCTGATCAGAAGAACTGTGCTGATGTCCCGACTGGGCAGAATGCTCGGTTCTGTGAGGTGAAGGTAGTCCACAGTTGTTTTCCCCTAATGAATTTCGGTTGGAGGCAACCCGATTCCTTTCTTTTGGATACCGACTGCCAGCGATTTCTATAGTTTTGTTGTTCATTTTGACTGAGGATGAGGACTGGCATCTGTTATAAGAAAGTGGCTTGGCAGATTCTGGCCGCCGCCCCAAAGAGTTGTAAATGTGCTCCTGGCTAAAGTTTTCCTTGTTGGGCTGGTTCACAAAGGCACTCCATCTCTGGGCTGGGGGACACGGGGGTGTAGCAGATTTCAGAGCTGGGACAGAGCAGGCAGGAGACAGCTTCCATTGTGGAGCCGACATCTGATTCTCCCCTTTGAAGTCTGTTTCATTTGGCCAAGAAACAAAGTCCGCCAGCTCCCCGTTACTGTAGGTGGAGTTCAGCCAGTCCTCGCTGAGGCGGGAGTTGTCAGAAGCCAGCTGAGAGCAGTGTTGTAGGGGGGACTGCTGTTCTACAAAGGACTCACCTACGTGGCTACGTGTGGCCTTCTGCGTGCAGGATGGGGTCTCTCTGAACATGATCTGCTCATACAGCTGAGAGTATTCTGCAATCCTGGCACCTGAGTGTGAAGAAAGTCATTATCCAGATCAGAAGGATTTAAATGGCTGCATAAGTGCTGAACAAAAATGACCAGTATTTTCCATTTCTAAGTTCTAAAATATTAAATATTATACATATTAACATAACATAAAATCATAATAAACTGTTATATAGTTTTGTTGAATAAAAAATGCATGCACATTTAAAAAAAAAGTATTTTAAACTTGAAAGCTCAAGTGGAAGCACCAGTGGTGGCAGCACACATCTGAACCATTAAGACTTTTCAAAGGCAACTGTTCTAAGGCTGTATTTCTGTATAACTTAACTAATCACTGGGTTAGTATGTAAAGTGTTTTATACAGAAGTCCATAGCCTGTGAGAATCGATAGGGTATTGGATGAAAGAAGAGCAGGATGCTTGGAAAGCGAGCTGAAGGTTGTTCACCACAGCTTTCAAATTAACGACACTAAAGGTTAGGATCGCAAAACGAATCCACTGTAGCTCATGAGTGAGCCTCTCCCTGCCTCTCTCCCCAAGTAACCACTACCGAGCATCTGCATCTCAGCCTGGGCCTGTCTGTTTTTATATCACCAGGAGTGCGCACTGTTCTGTGTTGGCAGTGTAGGGAATGACGGTCTGGAGGTAGCTTTACAGGCTCACTGACAGTTTTGTTTCCCATTTCATTACAGTGGGGCGTGTTTATCACAGAGGCAGAGAGAGCAAGTGCAGACATCTGCTTGATGCAGAGGTGGTAATCATGCTGTTGTTTCAACTGATTCTATAAGATTCTGATCACAACTGTTGTTCTTTTAGTTGATCACTGTTATTTAAATTAACATAAAGGCAATGCATAAGTACTTTGATTATTATATAAGGGAGGGCTATTTTAATATATGCATACTATATACTGTAGTACATTATAGGGGTGGACTTGGTTATATGTGAATCTGGCTATTCATGACTGTGCTCTGCACCAAATCCTTGCAAATGTCGAGACACATCTGTATATAATTTTTACACCATCAAAGGTTATATGTATTGTTTTTCTGCTAGATAAAAAATAGTTGATATACACTCAAACCTACACACTAAATGCGGCAACCACATAGGTACGCAAGTTTGTGTTCACATTAGTAATTGGATATGAAGATGGCACAACACCTTACAATTATATCTACACACAGGAGGGACTTACCTATGGCAGCTCCTCCCTGTTTCTTTTCTTCCAGTATTGCTGCAAGGTCTTTCGGTTTTGCTTTCTGTCTTCCAGGTCCATGCTCGTGCTCTGGGCTTCTCATTTTGAGAAGCTGGTTGGCTTTCTTTATCTTCTGGCTGTATTGCCTTGCCATCAGAAACACCCTATTCTTTGTTTTATCTACAATATCACCTGACAAATCTATGCTTTCTGAACTGGAATGAGCGAGGATGCTGTTGCTGGAAAGCAGGGGGTTCTCCAGATTTCCCATGTCATTTGAGAAGCTCTTGCCGAGACCAAAGACAGACCTTTCTCTGTGGCTGTCCCCTTCCTCAGATCTAAAGCTGCCACTGCTGAGCCTTGCTAACTTGCTTTTAACAGCCTTGACAGTGCCAACAGTCTCTGTGAAGGAAAACGACGTTTGATGCTCAGTGTTTTCCGTGGTCTCCCGTCTGTGAAAAGCAGGCACTTTACCAGAATGCGTCTCCTGAGCATCTTGCCTGTTAACAGGGAAGGCAGCGGGGAGACATTCTGGTTTCTTCTCGTTCTTTTTAATGTAGTTCTCCAGATCATTCCATATCTCGTCAACTTGTTCTGACATCTTGTCTGCAGCCGACCTGTGGGAGAAGGAGTCCGAATTGGAAGAGCTGTCCACCCAACCGGAATAATCAGGCTCTGCAGGCACGCGGTGGTCCGATGCATCCTCTTCACTGAACTGAAGACTTTCTTCAGAAATGAACCTGCCTAGACTGTCACAGCCAGCAAAATCCGTTTCAAACGCCAACAAGCTGTCCCTTTTACCTGCTTTGGCATAATTCTTGTTGTGTTGTTGTGGAACCTGATCAGAGAAACCTATAGTGTCATAAATGTTCTCTTCAACTATTTTTAGCTCACATTTCCCAAAAGAAACAAGATCCTCAGAACAGGATTTGTTGGCGCCCAGCAGAGGAGATTGGTCTTTCCTTTCTGCAACAGCTGGACTTGCCTGTCGTTCTTTAGGGCGCACGTTTGAACTTGTTCTCTCTTCAGCTGTTCCTTGTGAAGTACGGACATAGTCTTGGTCCCTTCGGATAAGACCCATCGATTTCAAGTCTTCATAGCTGATGTTGTCATACACATTTTCTATGTCGTCAATGGTCAGCTGCTCTGCAGAATCCGAACCAGAAATATTGCTGGACGTCTCTTCTATTTGCAAGCTATTGGGTTGGTGGGTTTGTCTGTTATGGTCCCTTGAAACAGGAGCCTTAAAACTCGAATTTTTCTCTCCGACACTGCTGGCTCTTCTGATGACTTTTCCGCTGGCCTTGGGCGACTCTTGTTGCAGCTGCTCAACATGCCAGCTGCACGGCCTTCCAGAACCTCGACTCCCTTCCTTGATTCGGGACACCCGTGGATAAGGAGCAGCAACGGACGGCATGAACATCTGGTAGATGTCCTCCTCTTCTTCGGCCTGCAGAGTGGGCTGCCGACTTGGAAACAGCGCCTGTCTGATCTGGTGATCTGCCCAGATGTTCCTGATGGTGTGATCGCCACCTAGAATAGTGTCTAGGTGGGAGCTCCGGGCTGTGTTAGGCTGTCTGATTTTCGGGTGAGACAAGTTGCCAACACAGCTTGCGCCATTTGGTAAAGACCCTTCAGCTGCCTGCAGAAAGCAAATCAACAAAATGAAAACAGTTTCACAGTTTTGCTGCATGCACTTAAATACGTCATCTAAACATTTTTTTTAATAACTATCATGTTAAATAAGCTGTTCTTTTAACTGATTAACTGTAATTTGAACTTGCCACAAGATGCATGTATTTTACATCAAATAGTTAATGCTCATCAAGAGTTCAATGCAATTTCAACATTTAAACATCAATTACAATTTTCAATGACTTAATTTCAACATCTGTCAGGGTGGAGGAACCCAGTTGCTTGGTACTCAATTACCTGAGAGTCTTGTGCACCTGCAGTAATACTTCTTCGTTTTTCAACGTTCTCTGAAGCTTGGCTGTTAAGCCTTTTCCGGGCACCTTTCATTTGGATTTTGAAATTCAGCCCCATACTCTTCAGACAAAACATGGAAAAAAAGAAAAAGAAAAAGAAAAAACATGGAAAGAAATTATTGCTTCACATCTAAGATAACCAAATACATTTCAAAAAAGAAATTTAAAAGCTGCTGTCCTGTTTCTGGGATTCAAACTGAGGACAAATTAGAGCTGTGATATAAATTAATTTAAACTGATTATAAAAATTCTCAACTTAAAATTTGACAGATTGTCACAAAATAAATGCAAAAACCAAGCCTCTTCCCATGTTTATTATACACTACAGCAAAATGCACCTTACATACCGTATGGTTCAAATTACCATCAAAGTTTAATGTTTAAATGAATTTTCATTGCGAAACAGTATATTCATGACAGATCGGTAACATGTAATCATGATAACTTAACCATTCAAGTCTTTTGACTTGAGTGGTAAGAGAACATCACTATTCTTAAAGTATTTGAAATAAGGAATCCAAAAGCCCCAACCTTTATTTATTACACAATGCTGCGTTCTCTTTTATCAAACAAGACCCTCCTAAGGCACTAATGAGAATCAAGGCTGTTTGACTAATAGTGAATCTTCTTTCAGCATCTTATGGAAGTTCAATGATAAATATAAACTGAAAGAAAAAAACTAAATACAAATTGTGTAATTTTCTTCAATGTTATTTTCGTAAAGCCAGTGGGAATTCCAGAATCCGATATGCTGAGCTGTTCAACATTAGTCTAGAACACGATGCTTTATCACATTAGAACAAACAGAGGAGACTCACTAACTTTTAGATTTCGGTCCTTATTTTTGTTTAATTACCTTCATTTTCCTTTGAGCCATGCAATGGAAACAACATGCTATACAATCTTTAAAAAAAAAAGGAGTAAATGTGTTTTAACATTTCCATATCTCCTTGAGTGACTGCACTCACCAGATCAGTCTCATCTTCGTCCTCTGCATCAGCCAGCTCTCCTGCTTGCATGTGCAAACTCTCCTCAGTGTCACTGGTTGGGTCCAGGGAATCCTGGGATTTACTGGCCAGATCCCTGTGAGCCTTTGTCCTGCTGGAGCTCAGCTGCCCCTCGCTCAAGTCCAGCTTGCCAGCCTGGGACAGGAGAGATCCTTCCATGCTGATTCTCTGAGAAAATAATACAGACATTCTCTGATTAAATAAAATATTTATAGTGAGAGATCATGCTTCAGATTTAGTCAAAATAGTGAATACATAAATCTATATGGATATAAAAATTAATACAAAAAAGAAACAACAACATGCAGTATATAAGTACATATTGCATTGTAAGTACTTCAAACACTGTCAAGAGCCATTTTGAAAAATGCTTAGTGCATCTCAGTAAGTTCTTATTTTATTTTGACTAAACAAAACTAGATTTGTCAGCAATTCTAACCAGAAAATGAGGTGGTCAAGCAATGTCGGAAAGATCAAAATTGCCGTTTGGCCTTTTATCTTTTCTATTGAGTAATTCCAGGTCTTACTTACCTTTTGCACATCTGGATCTGCATGGGGGAAGAAAGGAGAAACACAAGGTTTAAGATTACAATGTTCTTAAAATTTAAAAAAACATGTCTACGTTTTACAGGTGAGGACTTGTCTGAGACCTACCATTTTGCTTTGAAGTTCTTAGCAGTCTTGCAGAGGGTTCTGATAAAAAAAAAGATAATGGATTTAGAGAGCAGAAATATAACATTTTGGTAATTAAGGACATGTGATGGTATACAAACTTTGTAGACTCTTATAACAATTTGATCTCTTACATCTTATTTTTTCAGAAAGACAATGTCACAGGTACAGATTCAATTTTTCCAATCGCCGTATAAAATATCATACATAATGAATAAAAGGCGAAAAGCCAAGGTAGCATCACAAGAAAACAGGCTTTTCAGATTGTTCAGCTTCTTGGAAAAAGAAGATGATTGAAAAAGAATCATGTTTCACCTGTACTTCATCAGTATAATTAATCACTGCTCACCTGACTTCCTTCTCACCCTGCGAGGAGTAGTGCCGTCTTTTGAGTGCGAAGCAGCTTTCCTTTCACCCTCAGGGCTATAATGGAATCCAGGGTGATCTGTACAGGCCAAAAGACAAAATCCTTTAACCAGTTTTAACAATAAAATCATTTTTAATTCTACAGACACAATATGTTTTAGCAGCATGTTGCTGTAAGGCTTGAGTGTATTGTTAAATAGAAATGGCTGGATTTTTGGAAGATTCAACCATGGAAAGTGTGACAGTTTGTATTACAGTTCATGAATGATACCTTGTGGTGTCTTACAACAGGTTAATGGAACATTCTTAAGGTGCTTGCATATTTAGTTCTATGATAAGTTCTATTATCAAATAAAACTTCGATAAATATTCCCTTTTATCACAAGATTGATTTACAATCTTTTAGGTTGCAGTTGTGGTCTAACAAACAGGGTGAGTATTGAATCATTCTACTACATTAAATAGTGAAGTTAATTCTTAAAAATCTTCTTTATCACAGAGAGTGAAACTTTGCAATGAACATTTCAGAGGTCCGGTTCTTTTTCTTTTGTAAACAAGTAATTTTCAGATTAATAGGACAATAAATTATACTTACACACAGCATCCATCTCTAAAATGGCTTGCTTAGCCTGTAGAAATGAAAAACTCAGATGAAAGATAGCTCAGTTTATAAAGTTCAGGATTTCCTTAATCCTCAACATTCACAATACTTTAACAATGTATATCGAATGATGTAGAAGTTAATATTCTTTTATGTCTTAAGACTTAAACATTTAACAATACAGATCTATTACATTAATACTTTTTGTTCTAAGTAAGTCATTAATTTTCACAACAACATAATGCTTTTAAGTGGAACTGGTAGATGATCAGGACTGTGTATGAGTGATGTACAACTGCCACATGTATATGTCTATGGCTGTATATGGCTGTGTTTTTTTTGGGGGGGGAGGTAGTATTCAGATGAGAAGGGTTTAACAGCAAAACACATTTTTGTTGCATTTTCTTTTGAGAATTTACTTCTTAATCTAAATTATAAGATTATGAAAATTCTTCCTTTCTTAGCAGTACTCCACTTAAATGTCCTACAATTCTGGCAAACTTGGCATCTTGAATTTAAAATATTTTCTTCACTAGATGGCGCCTGAGTACCACATTTTGCAATCTGGAAATAGGGCCATGATGAAGCATACGATAAAAAAATCCAATAGAAGCTTATGTTTTAAAAACACGACTATACAATTTGTAGATGCTCCACATCAAAGAATAAGATGTTTTTAATCCAGTTTTTTACAGGTATAGATCTATTCATTACACTTTGTAATAGAGAACATTTATATGAGCAATGTGCTGAGCGCAACAATACAATACATAAATGTAACTTAAGTCTGATGAATGTGATCTGACCTTGGCTGGAATTTTAGCTGGGTGGTTTTCAAGTATTAGTCTTTTTAAGTGAAGAATCCACAGTCTTTTGTCCTGCTGGGATTTTGCCTTTAGGGGGAAAAAAGAGGTTAAAACATGTTGTGGATATTATTAATTCATTAGTTTTGACCATTTTAATCAAGACAAAATATTCTGTTTGTAGATATATCTGTGGGAACCTAAACATTTTAACCCTGCAGAAATAGATCAACCAGCAAAGCTCTGTTGTAGCAAAAATTAAAACAAAAAACCCAATATAATTAGCAGCATACATTAATTCCATTAAATAATTAATTTTAACATTAATAAGACACTGGCTTAAGTTTTTCTTATTTCAGAGTGTTACGTGTTTTTGACAAAGTTAAACAAACATTCATGTCAATATCGGTGTTGGATGTTTATTTTTCATGCTGTAATCTGTCTTAACAATGACAAGGTTTTCTCAATTTACCCCTATCTTTTCATTCATTTCTTCAGATGGATAACAAGAGCCACCAGTTAAAATGAGCCCAGATTTGACTGGGTCACAGTTCAGCTGTCCATCAACAGCAACTGCAGGTTCAGCTATGTTTGCTTATTGTAAGGGTGGCTGGGCATCCTAAATTACACTTCTTCACCCTCCAGGAGAGCAGCAACCACTCTCAATCAGGAGAGAAGACCACTGCACATAACTCAGACTCAGTCAGCTCCAGTTTACAGTATTGAAAAAATTGAAAATGGTGCCACAAAATCACATGGTGTTTGCGGATATACAAAATTCATTTTTTTACATTTTTTTGTCCGTTTAGTGGTGTTCAGGTGAATAAGGGGTTACAATTTGCCATTCTGCTGCATTCGGCTCATAAACTTTAAGAACCTAATGAAGCAAACATTATTTCTACTCACTGGATCCACTCCAATTATCAATGACTCAATGTAAATGACATTTAAAAAAACCCAAACAAATCACAACTGGTGGGAGTACCTGCACAGTGTGTTGAAGTTTTGGATTCTTGTAATGGAAGACACTAAAGCTCAGAGGTTCCTTTGGTATGACTTCCACCAGCATCAGATTACAACACTGTCAAAAAAAAAAAGGAGAAATCTGAGAAACGGTAAAAAAGTTACTCCTGTAAAACTACTCCTTAATCCCTTTGTATAAATAATGTACCCTCAGGTCTATTTCCCTCAGATTGCAGAATTTCCATCCATTTTCATTTATTCCACAAACCATTAAGTCTCAATCCAAAGTATGGAAAGCAATCTGCTAGATTAAACTACATTGTTCACACACTGCTTACCAAGATGTGGGCCTTGTACGTGTAGGATTCTTCCCTTTTCTTTGTAATAAGCAGTAGTTTATCAAAAAGAAACAAAGTGCGCTCATTCTTGGCACGCTGGATGCGGAACGTTCCCTCTAGAACCAGCTCCCCATAGCTGATCAGGTCTGGGCCTTTCCAATTGGTGAGTAAACTTTGAATCTCCTGTAAAAGAAACACGTTGATGAATACCTCCATGCACTGCCACCCTTCCAAAGCACATTCAAGCACAGGCTCGGCAGATAAAAGAATCAGTCCATGCTGTTATTGTTGGTGCAGTGAGGAATGAATTATTGCTAAATGATGATAATTGAACCATTTAAAATCAGTAACTGGCTTTTTCAATACATTTGGCCACCTTGGTTTGGTTATCTATGACAGTATAAAATACAGGGGAACTTGCCTGTAACCTCACAGCATGCTCGTGTTTTCTCTTCATATCATTGATGTGCCACGCAACTCTCTGCATAGTGTCAATGGCATCTAGCACCACATCATAGGCCTCTGTGTCCTTATCCAAGTGGTTTGCAATCTCCTGCAGGGACAAGAGAGCGTTGTAAAATTACTGTAATGGGAGAGGCCAGCTCTGGAAAGCTACTGGAAAGACCCAATCCAACAGGTTTTATGAGTCACCTTAAACCACCAAATTGTAGACACTGTGATGTCAGATCAAATGTAGCAGCTGACTTTTCTCAGTAAACTAGAAATGACCATCTGTGGCCCTTAAAAGTTTAATTTTAAATTACCTCTGAACTACTTAATTGAACAAAACACCAGCTTAATAGGTTATAATGATATGATTCCAAACATTGTTAGGTTTCAGTTCTCCTGAACCAGATCTGTACCTTATACATTCCTTTTGCTTCAGAAATATGGGTAGAGTTTCCCTCCGTCTCTCTGATATGCTGAGGTTTTTTGTTACATCTTTGCTTACTGCTTGGACTACTGCATTGCTGTATGTACTAGACTCCCCACACTTCAGCTGGCACAAATTGCAGGAGCCAGAATTCCAGTGGGTATCAGTTTGCATGAACATGAACATTTTGTCCTACTCTGGGGTGGCATGGTGATTACCATTGCTGCCTCACAGCTCTAGGGTACTGGGTTCAATTTCCAGGCTACGGTATCTTCTGTTTTAGCATGTTCTCCCCACGGTGTCCACTCCAGGGTCTAGCTCTTCTTTATACATATGCCTGTAGGATAGGCTCCGGGTTGCCTAAACCATTACCAGGAAAAAGCAGTTTTCTGATAATGAACCAATGTTTTATTCTGGATTGATATCAGCAGCACCATATCAGGAATACATTATTCTAAAAACCTGAGGTTTTTACAACCACCAGGATCCTGTATGTATCTCACGAGTGCAATACCTGGGACATGTTCCTTTAGTTAGGGACCCCTACTGTACGTTCTCCTAGTTCACTGTACAATTACGAATTATTTTTTAATTACACAAAAATTCTGTTAGGGTTATTCTTTAAAGAAACTCCCTGTGTAAAGGTCAGAGTACTGACATGAAGGAGGAGATGGTACTTCAGGATCCTCTGGACTGGCTTGAGCAGGTAGGATCCCAGCGGGAGGGAGTGCTTCAGCGATTCCTGTCGCTCCCGGAAGAACTTGGTCAGAGCTTTGTTCCTCATGCATTCTGTCAGCACAGCCACTGATCTGAAAACACCAAAGACAATCTGCACATTTAGCAAAAATATTGGAGATGAAATAAGACCTTGATATCCACTACCAGTGATAGGAAGAAGTTAAACCAGCATGAGGTCTGACCTATTTTCTGTCAGAGCAGATTTATACTGCAATATGATATAATACTTTAAAAGATAAGGAAATGGAAATTGACCATGCTGTAAAACAAGCTGAAAAATATGGCCTTTTGAGTTGCTCTAAGGGTTAATCCACACCGAAAAGTGAGAAAGGGAAAAAAAATCTTCACGCACTTTTCTATAACTAAGTAGCACACCATTTTGGAGATGTAGCTCTTGCAATATGAACCCTGGTGTTTTTTGAAGGCTCTGCTGCAAAATCCACCAAATTCCACTGTTTATATGCTTGATCAGCTCTGGACAGGGCAGCCATTGTTAAGAGGCAACATAACCTAGGCAAGTGAAACTCTTTTGTAAGAGCATTTTTATGTGCTATTCAGTGGGTTTCATTATATCATCCCACTGGAAAAGACAGGGTGTGTGGATGGGGGAGAGGTGCCTGCAATGATTTGACTGACACTCTCAGAACTGTCAACTGATTCTCCAGCAGGGATCATATAACCCTGCCTGGGGTCACTGCTGTGCAGAGAGCAATTTGTCAAGGGAAAGGAAACAGAAGTTCTTTTTTCTGCAGAAAACCCAGAAATTACTCAAGTTTTCAAAACGTTCATTGAAAACAAAAGGTTTTGTACTGACATTAACAGACCTGGTTTCCTATATAGAAAAAAAGACCCCAACTCAAGATTAATATCATAGAAAGCAAATAATTACTCTTGCAGTCTCATTTCTAAAGATAAAAATAGGGTCAGATTGCTGAACACTCTCTCACGTCTCTCTCATTTCACTTTAAAGGGCCAAAATGTGGGAACAATGTTTTACACTACTCATCTAATCCAAAAGGAAAAATTACCTGTATTATGATTAAACTATAGTGAGTTTTTAATGCCAAGTAGATCATAAGTCTATCCATAAAATGATATGAAAATGAACAGTTTTAAGAAAGACAAAGATTCATGGATACAGCACAATTTCTTTAAGACCAGTGCTTACATATTGCAAAGACAAGTTAAACTTTGTAAAATATTTTAGAGCTGCAAGCCAGAAGCACACAAAAATGATCAAGAAGTCCCTTGCATTGAGCCCACAGCTTTAACTCATTTTCATCATTGACAAAAGTTAGAATCTTCAATGCAAACTTTGGAAAAAAATTTTCATATTTAGTGCCTGCATGAAGATGTGATTAGCATAAGTTTCTAAGCACAAACAGGATGCTACAGGCACTCCTTTGGAGTGCACTCATTTTATTCCTTTAGCTCAGGAATGCAAACAAAAAACTCCATCAGAATATTATTGGCAGTCTAATGTTTAGAGGCCCTTAATTCAGTGTTCTTGTATTGCTGTTACACAACATTAAGTAGATTGATGCACCAAGATATGTTTAAAATATTTAAAGTCTTTGCTCTGTCTCCAACATATTCTGAAGTAAAAACATCATCTTGAATTGCAAGTGGTATCTAGAGGTCAGGCACAGGAGCTTTACAAGACAACATTTAAAAAAAAAACAAGCAATAGTTTATCTTACCTTGGGTAGTTGGTACAGTATTGAGTGTATATGTGGAAATCTTCACTCTATATAAAAGAAACAACAAATAGTAGTTAAAGGATAATGTTGGATTTACAATTTGCTCCTTTGCTAGATATAACCCTCCACTTCTCAACAGATATAGTGTGGTGGCCAGCATTGGGTGAATCCCTGCAACAATGACTTCTGTAGCTCCTATGGCCGGCATGCTCTTTAAATTTCTTAGGTACAGGTATGAAAATACATTGCTGTAATCAACCATAGAGTGTTAACAAGCCCCTTAGTAATACCTAGTAAATGCTGAGACTAACTGGCTACAGGGAATAAACACATATTTCAAGAAAGTGGAGAAGTGTTGGCTAGGCTGAACTGTGTATACATAAGTGTAAAAACGTTAATTAATTCAGAGAAGAAATATGGTTGCTTATTATTTGAAAAAGATCTGTATAGTTTGGGAAACATTTGCAAACCGTACATTAAGCTTTAACTAGACAAGTGAAACACATTTCTAGAGCAGAAGTGTCCAAAGATGTTTGTAATTGTATACTGTATGTCTTAAATAGCTGATGTGTGGTGAGCGCTCTGGCACACTATGGCTGCCGTCGCATCATCCAGGTGGATGCTGCACATTGGTGGTGGTGGAGGGGAGACCCCATTACCTGTAAAGCGCTATATTAGTGTAAGCAATTATTATTATTATTAAATCACAGAGCAAAGTCAAAAATACAGATTTAAAATGTCACAGCAGTGTTGTCACCATTAAGTAAACAGACATCGGGGGATGATTGGAAATACATGACATGTGAAGTCAAGGTGTCTGTTTCTTAAAACCCGGGCAATAAACTTTGTCTATATAGAGGAGGAAGAAAAACCAAGACCTCCCACAGTAATTGACTCTCCATGCTAAGATAAGATCACTTTATTGGCCATATACAATTTCTTGTATTAGAAATTTGTCTTTTCGCATACCCCAGTTTGCTCTCCATTAAACACACAGACATGGAGAGAAGCTTGGGGTCAGATCGCAGGGTCAGCCATTTATACGGCGCCCCTGGAGCAGTTGGGGTTAAGGGCCTTGCTCAGGGGCCCAACAGAGTGGGATTCCTCTGCCAGCCACGGGATACGAACTGGCAACCTTCCAGCCATAGAGCCATCGCTCCTCCCCATGATAGTGAGCCATAGTTATTTGTTCTTACACATCTGGAAGAGCTTGCAAACTCTAAGGCTGAGCTTTCATGCAGCACATGTCTGGTTTCCACTGTAACAGTGAAGGTGATGAAAGAGTGTGTGGACATGAAAGAGTGGATAATGGACAATCTTTTGAGCTGTATGTCGTTCCAGATAGAAACTATAGGTCATGTCAAGGGCCAATAGCAATTAGAAGGTCAAGCCATGCATGCAATCAGCTGAATTCATTGAAGCACAATAACAGCAAATTAGCCACAGTCCCACTCCTTTAAAATACAGACTATTTTATTATTTAATACCCTGCACCATTTGAGTTGAAAGGAAAAAAATCTAGCTTTGTAAAATTCAATTAATCAAAAATAATTCCCACTTGCAACGATTTCATTAAGTCATTTTTTATAATCACAGGTCAAACACAGAACATCATTCTACTTGCCAGTTATTGTGCTGACAGATTTTTATTTTTTTAGGTGCACACCCAGTATTATCAGTTAATGTCGGGTGCCTGTTATGTCAAAGCATACTGTACTCCTTAGAGAGACATGGTGAGCATGACTGTGCCAGCACCCATGACTAAAAACAGCTGAAGATAAGTCAAGGGAAAGCTGAAGACATTACAGTGAGTAATTACCTGCTTAAGCAGATAATGTTATGTTCTTATGTATAATTGAGGATGCAGATACAGAACATGGAAAAACCAAATCTAATTTTTAGTGCTTGTGAAGTTTGTTTTTTCTTATACCGGGGAGAGTCAGTAAATAATGAAAACTATAAACGTCATCTTGGATTTATATTTTTCTTTTTACACAATGACTTGCTGTACATCTTAAACAAGTCTTAAACCCCAATTGGAAATACAGGCTCTAGTGTGATAGCACTCCTGTATATTATCAGTTAAGGATTACAAGCACCAAAGACTTCTTCAACTATGTTTTAGATTGTTGCCTAAAAAGCCTCTGAAAGTTGCCTCCTGTACAATTTTTAAAACAAATGAAATAAAAGACATTAGGCAGGTCATGCACGCTTGAATACAAAGCAAAACATCAGTAAGATGACAAGGCTTGAATCTGAGATTTCAGCCTCTTCTCTAAGAACGTGAAAGAAAGGCAGTTAGAAGCCCAACTGAGTTCCCACCAGCACCGCCTGAACATCAAATATGCCACAAAGTACAAGAAGAGGACAGAAAATGACACATGGAATCCCTGTGGCTAATTAAATTAGTTTCTGAGTCCTCTTCCCTCCTCTCTCATTAAGAGCTTAGGAGAGGCGCCTAGGGATTCTCGCACATTGCTGCTTATGCTAAAAATACTTTGGAAACACCTGTTAAATAATTTCTGAATTCAGTGAAAGGTGAGCATCTTCTCATCCATGTTTGTCATGAAATATAAACACTTTGGTGTTAATACCTACGTGTTGCAGGAATTGCTTTAATTACATCTGAATTATAGTGGAACAGTATGCTGGAGTGATGCAAAGCTCTGCCTCACCTTGGCCCTAGTGAATGAAGTAGTACTAAAAATGGAGGGAAAACTGCAGAGTGATGAATCTATTAATCAGATGAAGAAATTATATCTAATCAACCAGAGAAAATACAAGAAAAACCTTGAACATCACAAACTTCAGCACGGTACAGATTATCATATTGTAAACACAAAGCCAGGTACATAAAAACTCTTTGCCCATATTTATACCAAAATAGGCATTGTAATATTTTTCATGAAAACTGGGGCAAGTTTATCCTGCCACAAGTTACCTGTTGTGTCTCAGGTCCAATCAAAACTTTGACCCATCTAATAATCCCAAGATAAAACAAATAGCACTTAACTGTGCCGTTTTTGTCAGAGGCTTTTTATTTCTCACTAACTGAAACCACCCAATGGAAATAATGGGCCTGTTAATTGTAAGTAGAAGGTGGTTTGATTCATTGTGGATCCTTTCCTGGAGATTTTACTGGAGTGTGAAAAACGTTTTGAGGATATCAAAGGTTAAGCAGTGAAAAACCATCACATTATATCTGCTTTACTGAGCTTCTCACAGAGCAGGGTATTTTTTTCTTTTGAGGTCACTAAAACCAAGTTTCATGTTTCTGGGCTTAAGCAGTTTGGAAATCTCTCTTTATATTGGCTGGGTTTTAAAAAAACACTTAACAAGATGGTGACATTAGGACATGCTCCTCATTCTAAAATACTTTACATGGTCTATGGAATACAAGTGGTGAACTGGCTATTTCTAACTGCAAGCAGCACCTCACAGAAAAAAAAAGTAACTATAAAAGGTCTGTTGTTTAGTCAAGAGTTTTCCATAAAATATATATATATATAATTTTGTGGAAACACATTTCTTATACATTAATACAAATTAAACTATTAAAAAAACCTCAAGACAAAAATCAAATTTCTGCTTCAGTGGCTAGGATAAGCTTTACAAGATTTATAGCTTTGAAACATTTGCCAAAAAATCTAACTTCTACTCACCATCATTCACATCACTTCTGCAGATGCTCTAACAGCAGGTACTTCACAACCGAGAACAAATTATGATCTGCATGAGGACCAAACCCCCATAAGACAGCTAGCTGGCAGCCAGTATTATAATTTGTGTCTGATTACAGCTGTGCTACAATGTTCCAGTCTTGTTCCTGAAGATTAATTCAATTGGACATGTTGGGCTGACAAACTGATAAAGTGCATTCCACATTACTCAGACTTTATCGAGCTTCACCTGCCCTGATACAAGACATCTTTGATTCAGAACCAATATAATTCATTAAGCAACAACCAATTCAAAGGTTAAGCTTATTTAAACAATAACATTAAGTGCTTCTTTAATAAGTGCGAGAAGAATCAGAAACAAAATGCATGAGTCAGAAGGAACACATAAGCTGGTAATTATTAATGTGACTGGAATCACAGACACATGGCTAATGAAGTCCAATACTGATGAATATCTGTGGGTATACAGTGTTCTGGAGACAGGCTAAAATGGAAGAATGGCGGTTGCTGTGCTACACATCAGAAAGAGTACTCAAGCTCAGGAACGTAGCCTAAAGGAACCAAACAACATAAACATCTTTAGCAGAGCATTAGGAGTATGCTACAATGTTTACTTTCTTGTCCAGTTTGTCAGAGCACCTACAAGAAGGAATAAGTCTATTGATTTACACTTTTCAAACTATCAAGGCAGAATGAGGACGTAAACAGTGTTGAAAAAACTATTAGGGAACTGATCATCATATGTTATGATCTGAAGTATACTGAAGTATAGGTCCAAGTGAAATGTTTACAATTTCAATTTGCATGCAGACTGTGAAGGAATAAGACCGCTCTTTAAGAGAAGTAAAATGGGAGAAGATACCATATAGAATCAGCTAAGAATGGATAGCAACAGTTTAAAGACATTTTGTTTGTAGAGAACAGATGTATCCAAAGACTGAGTAAATCAAAGTTAGGAACACAAATGCAGCACAAAAGATTTAATAAAATAAAAGAATATAAAGGGACAGAAAGCACTTGGTGAAATTATTTGAAAAGAAAAGTACCACAGAGATCTGTATGAGGAGCACTGCTCTTCCAAATATCTAGATACAGGTATAGTTGACAAATGAATTGAGTGTGTAGATAATGCCAAATTAGGCAACTTACCAAAACTGTAGAAGCAACAAATTAAATTTGGAAAAATTAGATAAACTTTCACACTGGGCAAACACCTGGTGGGTAATGTTTAATGTAGATGAATGCAGGATTTTGAAAAACATAACTACAGATTAAGAAAGGGAAATGAGTTTGAAGAAAGTAATACTGTGTTTATAACATTTATATCTTCTAGACATGTGGGAAAGCCATAAAAAGCAATTTTACATAGCTAAAAGCATAAAATTTAAAGCAAGTGATATGATAAATTATACAATTCAGCAGTCATAACACATTGGGAATACTGTGTAATTTTGGTCGCCACATTATAAAAGCATTATTGCTGATCTGGAATCAGTCCAAAAAAAGAGCAATCGTATACATTACAGACCTTAAGGAAATGTCCTACACTGACAGTCTGAAAGAACTGAACCTTTTTTTTTCTTGAACAGACAAGTATCCAAATTCCTGGGGATTTAACAATGTCAACCCAATGGACATCTACAGAATAAACAGTGAAATGTAAATCAGAGGACACGAGTGGAAACTAAAGGAAAATACACTTAAAAATGAGAAAAAGTGGCAGTTTTACACAGCGGGCTATTGGAGGTCTTTATTCAAATTCTCAAAGAATGTAAAAATATCAGATTATCCACCCACATCTAAATGTATGGAAGCCCGTTTCCACCAGGAAGTAAAAAAAATGTGCTATGGTATCTCGCAATTGCAACTTTGCATCTCAGAATTGCGACTTCATATCTCAGAACTTTTTATCTCACATTTGCGACTTCGAAATGGCCCACATTTCATTGTCTGTCCTTTTGTTATGGATTCGGGTTCTAGGGCTTGTGTCCTCGCTGCTCCCACCCTAGTTCAAGCCTCACTGCATTGGCTCGAACCCAGGTCTTGCCAGCTTAAATTCTATTAGAAATGTAAAGAATCAAAAGGCAAGACATACAATTGAAATATGTAAAAAGTATAAGTTTCAGCTTCTATAATTGTGAATTCCTCTGGGTTTTATGTGTCTATTTCTGTATCTGTCTATTTCTGTATCTGTATCTGTTTCTGTATTGAAAAGAGTAGGGGTGTAACCCCAGTGTCCTGGCCAAATTTCCAATTGGCCCTTACCAATCATGGTCTCCTAATAATCCCCCTCTATGAATTGGCTTCATTACTCTGCTCTCCTCCCCACTGATAGCCGGTGTGTGGTGAGCGTTCTGGCGCACTATGGATGCCGTCGCATCATCCAGGTGGATGCTGCACATTGGTGGTGGTGGAGGGGAGTCCCCATTACCTGTAAAGCGCTTTGAGTGGAGTGTCCAAAAAAGCGCTATATAAGTGTAAGCCATTATTATTATTATTATATTATCTTTTTTCATATTCTGTCTCTTTTTTTGGATTTCTGGTGTTTAAAAACTTTCTAAAAAAGCCCACCATCAACTATTCCATCCGGGTACTATGAAAGCCTCCCTGGGGGAAATGGGATTCCATAAAAGCTAGTGTAATTAATTTGATTTTTAACACAGCACTGTACAAGACAAGTCTTCAGGCCTATAGATCCTATGATCCTGTACGATTTATGAATATACAGTAGTGTAACGGTACTGCCGACATACAGGTTGTACGATCTGGTTGCAGTGTGGTGACAAAACCGCCCTCCCCTGCGCATAACAGGGATGTTGGCTGGCGGGGTTAAAGGAGGTCTTCTTTAGCTCAGCTGGCAAGACCTGGGTTCGAGCCAATGTAGTGAGGCACGAACTACAGTGGGAGCGGCGAGGGCACAAGCCCTAGAACCCAAATCTGTTACAATAACAAGAGGACAGACAATGAAATGTGATATAAAGTTGTCATTCTGAGATATGAAGTCGCAATTCTGAGATACCATAGCGTGTTTTTTTTTACTCCCTGGTGGAAACGGGCTTCCATTTTAATGGGCTAAAAGGCCTGTTTTCATGTGCAAGTTTTCTTATTTTCAAATGTTAAAAATGGAAGTTTTTAACCCAAGCGACAGGCAATTTGCCCTTAAGGTATTGTAAAGTTTGATTCTGAATGAGGAATTGAGAAGAACAAGACAATCAGTGGGAACCTTCTGACCTTTCAACTATAGTTGTTTGGCAGTCACTTATTAAATGATCTTTGCTGGTTTTAAAAAAATGTTCTCAAGACACTGGTAACATCAAGGAAAGTTCTGCTGTGCAATGCACCAGTTTAGGCCAAACAACGTACTGGGGTCATGAGATGTCTTTTAAATTACTTCACTTTCTGTTATTTGAAATACTGATTTCCAAACAATTCTACCAAAAAGTAATCTACATTATTAATCTAGGGATTCTCAGACACACCTGCCATAAACTGTATTTTAAGAATTCCACGAATGCTGACCTGTAACTTTTTAAAAACAGCTGTTTAATGCACAGAAGCCTATGGTCTAAGCATACAATAAAACAACCATTAAATATGATGCAGTGTTCTTCAAGGCCTGTATAATTGCATCCAAAAATACCCTTGCTCAAATAGTAATTAGTTTGTGGACCTTTGCAGCAGGAGCTAAGATATGTATTTATTATTCTGTAAGGATTCTTTGTTTAGAAACCAGCTGTTAAATTCAGGGAAGGCAAGTCAAACAAGCTCTGACAGGCAAGAGACAGGTTAATGAGAAACTTGCAGAGGAGAACCACGTGGTCCATAACCCTTACCTTTGCAACAAAGCACTCTGCTATCGCCACAGGGTCGGCATTGCAGTTCTCCAAGTCCTGAAGCAGGTCACTGCAATTCAGATTGAAGCAGAGTAGGTTCACAACAAGAACACGATTTTGGGGGGTGAACACATTCTTCAATAAAGGCAACCTGGTAGTCACAGAAACTCTAACTGCACTACAGTATATTTCTTTTCAATTGTCCCATAAAACACATTATCTACATAATGTATTTCCTGGCTGCTATCAGGTGTCTGTTTCAATCCCACCTGAACTGTACATGTAAAGTGAGCAAGACAAATGTTTTTGGAACAACATATCATGTAATGTACATGTCTCCTGATCCCCGAGTTAATCCTGTGGTAAAGAATGTCAGCAACTAGTCTGCTTTACAGTGGGAAGAATTGCTTAAAATCTGAGCAATGTGACATTGGTGGTTGTGACACCACTTGTCATTCCCATTTAAATCATTCAGTGACTGTCTGTAATTTGAATTTTGAAATTTGAAAAAAAAAACAATAAATCAGGATTAAAAAAAAACATTTGTTCAGACACAAATATACAGACTAAAAAAATGAGAATTTAACTTTTGTAATAACAGCTGTGGTACACTGTATCTAACATAGACTAAGAAATAAATGGAAGAAATAAAGAAATAAAATAAGAAATTAAAATAAATAAACAATACCAGTATTAATCAGGGTACTATCTGTTTCTTCGTGCTTAGAAAACATGCAGTAAAAAAGGAAAAAGGTTTCCATAAAACTATATCTTCACATTGTAGGAAATTCAGACCTTTCCAAAAAGAATCAAACAATTCATGCAAAATCTCTGTACTTTAATAATGGTAAAGAATTGTCACTGAAGATCTTTATGGGTATTAAATTAAATTGTGCAGCAGTATCAGAAAGGCAGCATATTTAGAAACATTCAGACTGGTAGACAGCTAGTCCAAGAAAGAGTAGAGTGTAGCTGTGAAGCTGTAGTTTCATTCCGAACACTACTTTTCTGCAAAGTGGGTGAAATTAAGATGCCGCCTAAAATGAGTTTTTACCCATTTAGATTTTTAACAATGTGTATCAAAGTTTTTTTTTAATTATCCAATCTTACCCTACATCATTATTTTCTTTTTATAAAGAAACAGCTGAAAATATGTCCTTATGTTAAATAAGGATACTTATTTGGATGTTTTTCTTTGTATATGTTTTGTGACAACATTCATTGATATCCATTTCTATTTTTGTGTATTGCACTGTAAACTAAAGTAATCACAAAGCAAAGCAGTAAAATTCTGCCATTTGTATTTTAATTTTAGTGTCCTTGCCCCTTGCTGCTGGTGAATTCTTGTCCAGGATTATTTAACATCCTGAAAGCACATGGTTTCTCTATTACTCCAGATCAACCTTCTAGGGTGGGCAAAAAAATCACATCCTTTAGGGAAGTTCCCAGCATTTAAATAAAGTCATGTCGACACCCTTACAACACAAAAAGACCTCCAGGATGTAAGAAAGGTTACAACTTCCACAAAAATGTGTATGGCTCCTTTCCAACACACACAGAGATATTGCAGAGAGGATAAGGATCACATTTAGTGGATCTTCAAAAATATGTTCTGTCTTGATTATAATGACAGGAGGTCCAAAGGTCAAGAAGATAACATGATGAACATGTCTTGCCCCATGCTGCAGAACACATAATATATTAGGGAGGGCACGTTACAGTATGGACACAGGAATGTCTTGGATGAGGTCCGACACCACTTTTATTGCTGCTAGGTACAGAGATTAAGTACTACCTGTCCAATACAGAGAATGTATTCTAATGCAGCTGGCCTAAATTTATTTTAATTGATTACAAGCTACAAAACATAAGCAGGAACCCTCCTGTGCACGAAACAGTAAAGTGTGTACAATAGTGTGTGCCTGATTAGAGAGATTAGCAACCCTGCTTCATAGGGTCACATAGCAAGTGATTAAACAAAAGGTGCACATGACACTTGAATGGATTTGCTCAAGTGGAGAACTTCCCTGTTTCATTAATTTGTGTAATATCTTAATTATCCAGTTTATAAACTGCAAATTAACTTACACAGCCACCCTATAAGGCAAAACACATGACATTTTTCTGTTGTAAATCTCATCCCTTGCAAGAGTTAATTGTATTTATGAAAGTTGCTCCTCCATGGCAACCAAACCTGAATCAGATCTAACAAGAGCTGGTAACATCGTCTTCTGCTCACGGGAAACTTCAAACAACTAGATAAGTAATTAAGTAAATAAGTAAGTGTTCTAAGTAATTAGCATTTAGTAAGTCTTAAACCACACCAAAGTATTTTAATACGTGTGGCAGAGTAAAAGAAATTACTGCAAAAATGAGCTAGCTGAGGCCAGATTATTTGCACTGTTGAGATGTCAGTCTATCATATTAAGATCCATTAGTTTTTTCTGTCAATTTCAAATTATGTAGACTGCAAATATAGGTGAACATATTTTATGAAATATTTAAAGAAACTCCAAAAAAAGGCCAACAAATAACTGAATGGGATTAAAGTCAATATGAGCATCTTACTGAACAGTAATAATAATTGATCTGGTCATCCAAATAATAATAATTACTGATCACATCCTAAAAACCTAAATCTGAAAACTGCTTCTTTACCATATGATTAGTTTGCATACAATAATTATTCATTTAATTTATACTGCATATAGGGAATCTTTCAAATAGATGGTCTAAAGACAGTAAGAAAAATTGGGTCTCAGGTTTTAAACATTTACAAAAATGCACACATCTAATACGAATCTTACAGCAGAACCACCTGTATTACTAGACTGTATTTCTATATTACCAGAAATACTGGGTGAATAATGCACAGCTAGAATGGACAATCCATGGACAGGTTTTGGTAGTCCAGGAGCCACATAACCATTTAGCACTCAAATCCTTTCACATAGAGTTATGTCTAAACTGTCTAAAACACTATGACTAATTTTCAGAAAATGGAAAATACACCATGCCTTCAGTTTCATTTCCCCAAATACCTCATTAAAGTTTTCAACTGTACTGCTTACAAATTTAAGTTATTATTTTTAAACTTTATAGGGAAATTGTGGAAATTCTTCCAGCGGACACAGTTTTCTGAAGACCTTTTTAGTTATTTTAATAATAAACATGCTATACTACAGCATGTTGCTAAATCACCAATCCCCTGCTTTAACAATCAGCTTTCAACTGAGAATTGGTAGACACTAAGTACATACAACTAAGTGAATCAATCTAAATAAATTCATCCCTTCAAACTAAAAAGTGAAAAATAAGTGAAGACATTTAGGTACTGAAAAGGATAATTTAATATTTTACTCAAGTACTACATTTAAAACTGAGAACAAACACAAAGGATTGCTGGAACCTGGAACAAGCTTCCCATTCATGTTGTCAAAGCCAACAGTATCAGTTTTTTCAGCAAACAGCTGGATAAGATCCTTTTAACAATTAGCTACTTAGGTTCAAATGAGCAATATAGACTGCGTTGCCTTCTCTTATTTGTTTTTTGCTGATCTTCTGTGTCTGCTTGTAGACTACAGTGTATTTGAAATTATTTATGTGGCACATGTGGTCTTACAGTTGGCAATTACGAGCACACCTGCATCACATTAGACCAAAGACAAGCTCTGTGTCTGGAGAACTGGTCATTCACTGGATAACAGCACTTCCATTTTTGTTCGCTGTCCTACCATATAATTCAGTGGAGTCAGGATTGTCAGAGGAATTTTTGAGGATCTGCCTCCAGATGGCAACCTGATAGTTTGACACGCAGTGACACCCAAATTTATGTTTGCATGAAACCTGATGTCAATCAGCACTATCCGCCCTAAAACACAGCTTAGGGGATATTAAAAATTGTTGCGACCAAACTTTGTACACCTGAACTGACAAGACCAGACTAATTATCTTGACTGGTTCTCCTTAAATGTATCAGCCTTACTGCGGCTATTAATGGCCCAGGAATCCTGTGGTCATATCTGACCTAAGCCTTGAATCTGAAGCTCATGTTCACAGTGACGTGAAAGTATCATTTTTTAATCTTCATAACATTTTGTACATCCATACACATCTCTTCCAGCTTGATGCAGAAAAGATAATACACGCTTTTGCCTTTGCAGGCTTGATTATTGTAATGCAGTGGTGTATCCAAACATGTTATTAACAAGCAGCAGCATGTTCAGCAGTCGGCTGCTCAGATCATAACCAAAACTAAAACACGTGAATGTAGAGTACCTATTTTAGTGTCCTTGCATTGGCTCCCTGTGGATTTCAAACTAACATTAAAAAAACCTTCAAGGGTTTAAACGTTTTGGTTCCTGATTATGTCAGCAAACTGTTAATTCCATACACAATCAAACTATTTATGCTCTTCAGATTCCAGCTTTTCTTTCTTTCAGTTCCCAATACAAAGCACCGAACTCACTGGCGAGACATTTTTCTGCTGCTCCAATGATTCTCCAATACTAGCCCATGTCATGTCTTATAAGTCAGTTAGCACTTTCAAATCAGGGCTTAAAACTCAGAGTTATACTCTAGCTGATGCTGTTTAAATTACTATTTTAATTTGTATATCCCCGTCTCCTCTGTTTTCCTGTACAGTGCCTTAAATATTATGAGGAGTACCTATTCCTATGTGTCCATCATTTTATTGCATATGCTTTAAACACCTGCTTCACTAAAAACCATTGCAGCTTTAAATACCTATATTTGGAAGACATTTCTCAGATTTTGAGCTCCGACACAAATTTCAGATGTTTTTGACAACACAGACAGGTTGAGAAGGGATTTCAAAACAGTCAAATACAAGTTAATGCAGTGATTTAAAGTCTTTGAAGGAATAGCAACAATATTCCAGTGCCACCTCATGTAGATTAGGGTTTTCTAAACTGTTCCCACAGAAAGAACAGATATTATGATGAGTGAATTATATTTAAAATACCATTACAGAATACAGAATACCATTTAAAAACTAAACCTTGAAAAAATATTGATGGGGAAATTTGGGAATGGAACAGTAGACTGATACATAAAGTTTTACAGTCAACCGTTACAGTCGTTACAGTCTGATTATAAAATTATAAACAGATTTACAACTGAAAATAGGAGGCATTTATGATATTCTCTTAATAAGTATGGGAATATATAACAAATGGTTAAGCTGTTTTATGGACCCATGAGTTACCTCCTTACCTGTTGAAGTGGTAAATGTCTCGGATATTGCCAAAGAGAGATGCTCTTTCCTCTGTGCCCAGCAACAGTCGGGACTGACTGGAAATGCACTCAAGGTAATCCTGAGGACAAAAAGAATAGTTAAAATTTAATATTTTATGTCTACGTCAAGTTACTCAAACATGTTGCTGAACTCCCACCATTGTTTCCTTCAAGAAATGGCTGGCTGAGAGTCTAGAATCCATTAACTCAACCCTGAACATATTCAATACAAATAAAAAACATAAATACTAATATTTAAACATCAGAACCAGAGAACAATAAAACATTACAGGTTCCCGAGCCGAAAACATATGGAAAAATATACAGATATAGCTTCTAGAATGTGGAAATGAAAAAGATTTCATTGTCAGTCTTTAAACCCTAAGTCTTCTTTGACTTTTCGTTAGATGCAAGATAAAGCAATGCTTTAGAATGCGACTGGTGTCAACATGTTCAGTTTGTAGTTCTCATTTCCCACATAATGCAGCAAACATCCCCAATAAACATTAACACTTCGGTTTCATACCAAATAAACTTAACGAAGTACAGATAGAAATAACTATTGAAATGGAGGCTAAAATTATCTGCGTAACCAACTTATTAGAGTTCTTTGAGCAAGCAGCAACAGTATTGTATATGCAGAGCATATGATGTGGTGTATTTAGACCAGTTTTTTAGACCAGAAAACAAAGCTCAGATTAAGAGTGAATGCTCAAACTGTGATGTACAGATCCCTATGATATTACATCTGTTCATGTTTATATATAATACCAAGACAGTAGGATTAGCAAATGCTATAGAAGAAGCTGTAGACAAAATTCAAGACTGGACACCTGGAAGATGACCTTTATTGTAGACAAGTGCAGGCTTCTGCATGCAGGTAGTAAAGCAAACTGTAAATACAAACTGGGGAAAGCATGAGCTAGAAGAGGCTACTTATGAAAAAGACCTGGGTGATTATGTCAAAACATTTACTGTACATCTTCTAGATAATGTGAAGAAGCAATAAATAAGGAGAATAAATTTTAATATGTGGTAATAAAAATATTTTTAAAAATTTAAGGTAATTTAATTGAAATGGTTTTTGAAATACCTTTATTTTATTGTATAGTTCACCATGAATGTGCAAGACATTACAGCTTGGCATACTCCTTCCTCACCTCACAGGACCTAAATGTCAGAAAACCAAGACTTAACTTTGTCCTATTCAAATGGACAGTGTTTTCACTACTCTTTCTGAATACTTTGCGATATATGAGTTTAGGTTTCTTTTAATATGTAAGTCTATTCTTGGATGGGTTAGATAAAACACTGTAATAATAATAATATTTGAAAAGAAGTTAGAACCTTTTTACCACTTGATGTTAGGTGAATGAATTATTACAAGAAGACCACATTTGTGTTTTTCTTACAATTGTGTAACACCATGTGCTACAGTGACTCTGGGTTTCAAAGTCAAAAAATGAAAGATGAGCCAGCAGCGAGGAGAAAAATGTACTGTAAGAGTAGCTTTTCCTAAAAGATGCCATCTGGAGCTGAAATGTAAACAAACAAACCATTAAAGCCTGAAAGTTGTGTGTGGGCTTGGCAAGTTTCAGAAGGAGGAGCATTTCTGGGTCCCAGCAAAAATAACTTTTTTGCTGCAAAAAAAAATTGTTCAAGTTGAATTCACAGGGCTGCTTTAATAAAATAACAGTAGTAATGCATGGATTGATGTGAAAAATATTTTACCACTGCTTGCCTACATTTCTCCATTCTAAAGACTATACATGTGGGCGGTATGAATATTTTTTTAAATACTTTGGGGAAGGTTAAATATGATATTTTTTTCTACACCTGTCCCTTGAATTCTCTTTTTGCTGTTATTCTACCCAGCAATGTCATCTTTTAGCTCTGATTCGGGAAATGTAAGTGGGATGAGAACCTATTCTCATTGGGAATGAAGTAGGCAGTAGAAAATAAAAATAAAAAAAAAAATAAAAAATTCCAATGTCTGGTGTTTCTCTTTTTAGAGGTTAGATTGGCTTGGGAAAAAACATAGCTATGATGTAATTTAGTGAGATTATTGTTTTCAAACAATAAATTTGTAAATGAATGTGCATTTTTTTCCCCTTTTTCGAACTCTTTACAGTCTGTCTCAAATTTAGATCCTCCTTTCCCAAGACTGCATCAAAAACGTTATGAAACAGACCCAAAGAAATCCTTTCATAGGGAAACGATGTGATTATATAAAAGTAACAGTAGTGAATGTCAATCAACCAAGCCAGGAGGACGGATCATGGAAGCAATTATTATTTTTCTTATTCTTATAATCTGCCAAATATTACAAGTCAAGTAAAACCAACACTTTAAAATAACACAAAGATCTGTGGCTAAAGATCTTCTCTAACCAAGTCAATCACAATAAAGCAGTTTACAGAACTTTCATAGTCTACATGTGATTCAGAAGACAGACACTACTGATGGTAAGTAAGAAGACCATACATAGGTAACATCCAAAGGCATTTCTATGTTATCTACACCCACAATTGATGCAAACATGAAACTATGCTACAGTACTGCCTTTAAAGCTAAAATACCTGCTTTCAGGGTCACTCATATAAAAATGAGGGAGACGGCTAATCAGTTATGTTCTAATAGATGAATATGTTTGGAAGAATAAAGAGGGGCAATCATTCATAGAGTAACATGTGCTTTAGAAAAATATTTTGCTTTTGGCTGCATGGCAATTATTACCCAACCAAAACACAAACAGTTTCACAAAAGTGCAGGGAGGGCTGCCTCTTAAAACAAGAATGATGTACATTCAAGAGAAGAACCCAGTGGCTAAATGCACATAGTAGATGTAGCTCTTGAATGAGCAGTTGCGGTTTTGAATTCTGAAAACAGTTAAACTTTCCACATGATTATAAATATCTCAAGATGAATAAAACAATTTTTCAACAGCTCATATTGTAGACGTTTCAACAACTCACAGCTATTCAGCAAATACAATTTTCAAAAAGCAACATAATGAACATCTTTGTGTCTAAACAGAGAAACTTTCTTTACTGGCACATGTTGGGAGGAAGTGACCAGTCTCCAAAGTTGTTGACAGGACAAATTAATGGTTTCAGGCAGATAACATCAGTATCTTGGGCGCTCATGGTAGGAAAGTAACACAACTGAGGTTTTCTGAGAATTTAAGAAGTGACATGCCAACAAACCAAGCTACAATAAAAAGACAGCTGCAATGGTCGATTCTGGTCAGAGAGGCTTATTGATGCATCACAATGACCTGTGAACAAATCTGCTAAATAAACTGTTGTGTGGGAATACGTGCCTGGGCTTGGACGCACTGCTGTTTTTATACAAGTCACACAAAAAAAACAAAGAAAGACCGAACAACTCACCTCTGAAACCTTACTATATTATTTAAATTAACATTTAAAATTGGGGGAAAAAATTGAATCTAGAAATGTGGGAACAAAATCATTTTTTAAAATAAACAGTGCAATGTTAAGCACTAATTAGAGAAGTGACCTAAATGTTCACCCTCTTCACATTTAACTGTTTATAGTTGTAGCAGAAAGCCCTGTACAAAGTGGTGCTCTCTAGGCTGTTATTGTAAAGACTGTTCTCTCAATAGACTTATAAAATTAAATAAAGTATTAAAAATATTTTGTGCCACTGCCCGGAAATATGTGGATCTTAGAAGAGGCAAAGATCAAACCTACTGTAGTCGACTTCCTTTTGCGATGCATTTGCTTAAAACGTTTCAAAATCAAGCTCTGCTTTAGAATGCTTTGTACTTTTCACTTGCATTAACCTGCTTCCTAATTCATTCATTTTAACCCAGTAATATATTGAGAGGAAACAATGTCCTATTATATAGAAAGGACATTCAGTTCACACAAAAATTGTCCAGCTGAGAACCAGTTTTACAGGGCTTATAGCATCAGGTTTTTGAAGACTTTTTAAAGTGAAAAGCATACACGATACTTCTTCCAAGCAGCAAGTCTGTCTTACAACAAGGCATATACTTGTGACCAAAGAAAAAAACAAAAACTACAATATTAAAAACTGAGAGACTACTGCCCTTTTTCTTTACTGTGGATTTGTTGAGATGAGCATTATTTTTGCAGTTGACCAATATGAGTGAATAATATTTCAGTGGAGGACTGGAGAGCTCAGTGAAGTAAACCTCTATACACATGGTTTCCATTATAGGAACGTTAAATGTGCAATTTGTAATTTCATCCATCCATCCATTTTCTAACCACTTCATCCAATTCAGGGTCGGGGGGGAGCTGGAGCCTATCCCAGCAAGCAACAGGCGCAAGGCAGGGTACACCATGACTGGAGGGCATACACAGACACGAACACAAACACTCATACCAGGGTGAATTTGTGAAGAAGACAACTAACCTAACAGTATGTCTTTAGACTGTGATAGGACACCGGAACACCTGGAGAACACTTATACAAACACAGACAGAACATAAAAAATCCACGCAGATAAGCACCCTGGGCCCACAACTGAACCTCAGCGCTGCAAGGCAGCAATGCTAACCACTGCACCACCATGCTGCACTGCAATTTGTAATTTCCTGAAGCATAATTTACATTCATGAATTAAAATAGCACATTTAATTTTTTAAAGGGTAAATGAAGGGCTTTAAAAATGACACTAGAAAATCTATAAAAAATCTAAATTAAAATGTAACACTTTGTGGGTTGAGCTTAGGCCCATAAAATTTTAAATTGTGGCCAAGATTTTTGTGTGTTTCTTAAAATAAGGGAGAACATAAACACAGACTTCAAATAGTACCAAAATCACTTGTTGACTTTGTACTGAAGTTGGAACTTCATCAAAGCATGACAGAAGACTCAATCACTATATGAAGCTGAAATTTTTCCTATTTTAATTAATAAACCAAATCAGGTCAACATTCTAAAGACATGTTTCAGAATGTTGCTGAAGTTACAATGTTTGAGCTGTCAAGTCTAAAAAATATCTTTACTCGAAAGAAACGAGCAAAGTCTAAATGACCATTTTGAAATACAAATAATTCAAGTGGAATCCGAACACTGGAATGCATACAAGAGCTTTGTCAGTTACTGCATGATAAAATCAAACAACACCCTTCACTGAGCATTTCTGGGCTCTTCTACTATCACAACCTGCCAATAATGACAAATTGGGTGGTGTATTTATGATCAGAGCTACAGTCCCTTTGGTGACGGAGGTCAGGCACAAATCTCATTTAGAACTCAACCATTCAAAGATGAAAGAGTGCACACAACCCACTGAGTCATCCACCTTTCATTTGTTCTCAAGTTCAGAGCATGAGACAGTAAAGACATTCAAAACAATTTAGCGTGATAAAGGAAATTAAGATAATCCATAGCTATAACAATTCACTTTGTGGCTTCAAATAAAACTCTTGACTAAACAAATTACGTGCTGTTTCATTATGTGCTATTGATGTCTTTGTTTATTTTATTTTTATACAAAGGGCTGTGGTGTCTTACAAAAGCTGTGCCAGTTGGTATTCAATTTCAGAAACAACATCACAGAGCCATTGTTGGTTTGGGTCAAATGAACTCTTTTTGATATATGCATTGCTTTGAGATGCTTAAAAAATAAGGGTAGCTGGCCCATAATCATAAAATCTTCACTAGCATGGTAAGAACATTTTTGAAAAATAATAAAATAAAATATCCATATGAAACTTCATTGAGGGGTGTCACTGTGGATCAGTGGTTAGCATTACTGCTTTGTAGCACTGTGGCCCTGGGTTCAATTCTGGACCTGGGGTGCTGTTGGCATGGAGTTTGAATGTTCTCCCCTTGTTCACATGGGTTTCCTCTGGGTGCTCCTGTTTGCTCTTACAGTCCAAAGGCATACAGCTAGGTTAATTGGCTTCTAAGAAAATTGACCCTGGTGTGAGTGTTTGCATGTCAGTCATTGCGTCTACTGTATATGCAGTCTATGCCCTTTTCTTTAGAAAGGGGTTCTTAGTTTTGTTTTCCTTTTCAAAATACATGTGACAGGCTTGAATGCTTTATGGCTTCTTTCTTTCCTCTGTCTATACACTTATGCTTCACATCTTACCTTTATTTAATATTGTTGTACTGTACCATGGTTGCTTTATTAAAAAGGTCAAATAGTTGTCCCTACACTTATTAAAGCTAAAAATAATAGTGCTAATTTTTTATATTTATATAGTTACAGACCTAGGTATTGTGTTTCCTGTATCTAATAATTATTTCTATTAGTATTACATAATACATTTCTAAGTATTACATTTACATTAACAGTGTTTATTGTAAAATAATATCTACAGTATTTGAAATCCCCTCATCATTCATTATTTATAGTAAGATTAGGAAGAGTTAAACCACTCTATGACAGTGTAGGAATACTCATTTCTGCTACAGTGCAGAAGTGTAGATGTTGCATAAATACGTATTCACTTACCTATAACCAGTAATTTACGAATACAAAACAAAACTTCCACAGCTTAAGGCTTGTTGTGGTACAGAATTTGCATGGCAAAACTCCACTGATTCCTGTTCAATCCAAAATAAAAGTTATAACAAATGCGATCAAAGCATTTGTAAATGCTAATAAAAGTTTAACTGAATAATTTAATGATATTCAAATATCTAAACATATTTAAAACACTGCAGTCATCTCTATTTACAAGACAAAATGTCAAATTGTCACTAGTGATAAAATGGTTTTCCCCACTTTAATTACCTATAAATGCTACACTTAAATATTCAACAAACATTGGTAAAGCTATCAAAAGGATCACTATTACATCAAATACTACATGTGCAGAAAAGACTTTAAATTTAAATCATTCACACATATTAATGTTCTGCTTATGTACAGGCTATTTGATTAAAATATAAGGTGAGTCATGTAAAACTAACAAGAAAACCAGCATGTTTCCTGTCAAACAAAACAGACATGCTTTGGCATTTTAGACACTTTAAAAGTTCTTTCTGCCCACATTCTGGATACTATAAAGTATTAATACAGTATTGGAAGTTATTCGTCCGAAAAGGACATATACTCTTGAGAAAAGAAAAATGAAAATGAAACAGAGAATAGAAATAGATAATTCTACTTACAGGAAGATTTTTGGCTTACAAAAACTTGCATGCATGTACAATTTCATACAAATTACTTAATTTTGTAGTTAACTTAGCCAATAGCAATTCAGTTTTTCCAATATTGGATACATTGATTACAAACTCCTTAGGAAAGACTACAATCTCCTGTGAATATCATTGATTAAATCTGCTGTATTAAATAAAAATGTTATCATATTTTATTGACAGTGATTAGATCGTTAAATAACTTTTAATTTCTGATTAGTTGTACATCAGTAGTGATTTCTTCTGAAGTGTTTATTTACTGTATATGAAAATATACTACCCATCTGAGAAAATATCACAAAGATCATTTCAGCATTGTTTCTCTCATGAAGTATAGATGGGCATGTCAGTATTCATATAACAAAATGCTGAGTGCATAGGAATGTAACGTCCTATTTTTTAGTCATTTACTTAACTAGACAGGTCAACACAAAATCAAACAATTACCTGGAGTGTGCCCATTTAAGCTGGGTATTATATTTGAAGCAATCAGAGTGAAACACATTGCTCAGGGGTACAAAAGCAGTGTGCCAAGAGTACTTGAACAGCCCTCCAGTTTAGAGTCTAAATTAAAAGCGGCAGGCATTCAAAGTAATGCATGTAATTGGATTAAGATTTATTTAATGGACAGAAGGTACAGATAAGGGGTAAATACTAAAACTGTGGTGTTTCAAACTGTGGAGTACATAAGGGATGTGTATTAGGACTACAGCTCTCCCCCCTTTAAATCAGTGCTCTAGATCCTGATGTCATCGCCAAAGTACTCAGGTAATTTGCATTTTGCAAAAGAAATTCAAAAAGACCATGACCAAAAATTAAGACTGGGTAAACACCCAGAAGATACTGTATACCTATAATGACAGGAAAAGTACAGGGTGTCACGTGTAAGTAACAAAAACAAACATACTGTAAATTGGAAAACCTGCAGCAATTAGGTGTTCACGTACACATCATTATAATCTTCTAGACACTGTGGGGAAGAAAAAAGAAAAGCAAACAGAATGAAGAGATCAATAGCTAAAAGCGTAGAATTTAAATCAAGGTACTGTATGTGTGCTAAAATTGTCCAATACTTCATTTACAATGAAAAATATTGCTCCTCTGGACGCAAAAAAATGGAACAATATACGCCAGAGGGCTTAAGGGAATGTCCCACACCGAGTGGCAAGATGAATAAAGTGAAGCTTTTTAGAGAAGACTATGAGAAGACCTGATGCAAGTATTCAAAATCCTCAGAGGCATTAACAAAATCAACCCCATGGACCTCTTCAGAACCACAGAAAACAACTGGAAAAGAGAAAGATTTAAAAATGAGAGCAGCAATCCTGTAGGAAGTCCAAAGCTTGTTGGAATATGGAACAAGTTAGCTAACCATTGTGTTGAAGCCAATACACTTCCTTCAAGAAACAGCAAGATGCAATAGATGAACTATTAAATATGACCTGCCCTCAAAGGACGACATGCTCTCCTCTTGTTTGAAAAGGTTCTTATGTTACCAGGTCCAGAGTCACAAGCCATCCTGGTGGCTGTGTAACTTAAATGCATTTTATCACTTTTGTTTTTGAGAGCTGTGTCATTATTTACATTTGTACATTATTATGTACAACTGTACAATTCTTCCAAAACATTAAACTAAATGGAACAGATTTCTGTAGTTAAGTGGTGAACTGTAAGCAAATAATAATGTTATAGTTTTACATCTATTTACAACTGAACGACACAAATTATCATCTTTAGGCCATTAAAATATATCAAAGTACTTGAGAAAAAGAGCACTGCTCCTGTCAAAAAGACAATTGTGTGAAACAATCACTGATAAAGCTTAAAAAAGCTTTCTGAGGAAATGAAAACCCAGCCTACAAAGCCAACAGGCAAAATAAACATGGAAGAATGAAATAAAATTACGGTTTATTTGCTCTTATCAGAAGGAGTAGTGCATTTTTAAAATTCAACTAAACATCTGAGACAGCAAGTATCCACACCCACAAGTATGAAATGCCACTGTGCCTCCTGTCCAAACCAAACTCTTTTACTAGTCAGAGCAAACTACCGGATCACATTTCTTCCAAAGCTGGGGAAGAATTTCTCAAAACTGTCCGATTGTTTGTCTGACAAATCCCTTATATTCAGTATTAAACAGGGTTTCAGTGAGGTTAAGCTTCATGTCATCCCACATTTACTTATCCATTAATTTACATTTCTAAAACCTGGAAAGAAACCAGATGTGCACTCTCAACAGTTTCATTGAAGCTTCGCGTCTTAAAATAGACTGGGCCTAGAAATACTAGAAATGTGTAAAATGTTGCCAGAACACAAAGACCCAGAGATCATGAATGAGAATAACTGTGTCCTGATAGTCAGACTTCAGCATAATTTCCTAATACATTCCTATTCCTCTAAATCATTATCAACCCACATGTCCTTCAGTAACTCTTACATTGTCTTGCATGAAATACTGTACATAAAAGTTCTTAATCTGGTAATATACAGTAATTCAGTATGGCATGTATTTACTGGTAACATCAATAAGAAAAAAGAAATACTACATTGTTTAAATTTATTCCAAAAAGTCCTCCAAATCTTTGTGTATAGGAATGAACACATTTAGGTGACATGCTGCAGCCATTATTCACCAGCAGCCTCACAACACAGCAGTTGGGCTCCTCCATTATCTGCACACCCTTGTACAGGTTATGGTACTTACTGCCTCATTTCGATCTAGTTTGTTTTTGTGTGCCAATTTTTTGCACGTTCAGTTCTAGCATTAATGTCCTATCTCACCTATAATTCCTGTAATATCTATAATTTACTTATTATAAAACACTGATTTGCTGGATAAAGGGTGAATTTAAAATCTGAAATGACTATAAATATTATTTATTATCATTATTGTACCAAGTAACACTGATATAGCCTAGTAATGCTTTTAAAATGTATGATAAAATTCAACAGATAACTAAAAATGAATTTCTACAAATGTGTAAAATGTGTTGCCTTATCCAAGGCAATATTAACACTCAAGATCTAATGGGAAGAAAAAAAAAGGAAGGATACAGAATCACCAAGGTTAAAATTTTAAGTAGCTTTAAGATTTTGTGAAGGAAAATTGGCCAAACTGAAGGTTTTAAAGGAACACATGCCTTTAAGTTGTATGTCATTATACATCATGTTGTTTCAGTAATAGAGGTATTTAATAACTCTGTTAAAACCTACCTATTATTGAACTCATACTCATTTATCTGTACCCTAAAGTGCCACGAACGAATAACACTGAATTCTGAGCATTAGGAATGCAGTGTTGGAAAGATTTAGTTATACAATTAACAATACACACATGTATGATTACATTCAGTGAGTGGTGATGTGCTTACAACAACCACTATACAGTTTGATGAGCACTTCTCAACAAATGCAAAGTGCTGGATACTGGCATTCTTAAAATACTATCAAAAAGAAAGTGGGGCAAAAGCACAATAAATTGACTAAGGGAAACCAATAGTAAAACTAAATTTTGAATTAAAATCTTAAGTCAAAATAATGTCACAGATGATTCACAGTGAATGTGGAGATTCAGAGTAAAATTCAAAGAGCTTTATTGGCATGACCATTGAATTCATGTTGTCAAAGCAGTAACAATTAGCAGAACAGTCTCTTATGGATTTGAGTACAGAGATCCAAAGACATGGTGATGCATGTGAAGGTTCTGCTACTCAGTGTGTGGAGTCTGGTCTTCAGCAGAATAAAAAAAGCCTGTACCAGCAGATCTCAGATTAAGACATTGACTATAATCAAGCATTATATTCTGATATAATGGGTGGACAGTGGCACTGTGGCTAAGGATCTGTGCCTGTTGCTGGAAGGTTGCCAGTTCAAATCCTGTGGCCGGCAGAGGAATCCTACTTCATTGGGCCCCTGAGCAAGGCCCTTAACCCCAACTGCTCCAGGGGTGTTGTATAAATGGCTGACCCTGCTCTCTGACCCCAAGCTTCTCTCCCCATCTGTGTGCCTGTGTGTCTCATGGAGAGCAAGCAAAGAAATCCCTAATGGAAGAAATTGTATATGGCCAATAAAGTGATCTTAGAAATATACAGGAGGTAGACATGAGAAGGAGAACTCAAAGAGACTGTGTAAGGTGGGCAAGGTAAGCAGTAACAAGTAGGTAAAATGTTTTATTTTAATGTCTACACACAGTAAGCTCTAGTAAGGTCTTATAACAGTCAACTCCTTCAATAATTATTGATTTATTCAGCTGATGCGTTTGTCCAAACATATGTATGTTTACCCCTTCATAAAGCAGACTATTTTACTGAAATAATCTGAATTAAATGCTGCTCTCAATAGGACAACAGCAGTGTCCTTCCTGGGATTTAAACCCATTACTACCCAGCTGAATTGAGATCACTAGACACATACAGTATCTTGACTGAAATTGACTGCTTTCAATTGTTTAATGATGCACAGAAAAGATGGAAAAACAAATTAACATTCTTTTCATCTGATATTAATCAGTTTTTCACTACAATATTTAATTAATTTGATGTTATTTGGCAAAAAGTAATGGTTAAAAAATCTTCAATTCTTTCCAGAAACTTCCAAATTATTTTGGATTGTATCCTGAAGTAGTGGTCAAGTTCTGATCCCATATCAAACTGCTTCAGTTTAACTGAGAACCATTTCTCAAGTTTCAGTTAATTATTGATTAGAATGATGTTAACTAAACACATGGAATTGTGGCAGTAGAGATATTCTTGTCGTTCAAAGAATATACAATACCAAAATGAAGAAACCTGATCATACTGAAAAAACAGTAATCAGTGTACAGAGATTAAAAAGAGATTATTTTAAAAACCAGCACTTCATTGGTTACTTATAGAAAGTCCAAAACTAATTCTTCAAAACAGCTGAAATATATACAGTAATTTTCCCACATTACGTTCATATCCTTGATATGATGACATTTGATTGAAATACTGTGTACTGTATATGTCCACATGCAGGAAGCAAAAACAAACTACAAAGTGGTAAATGCTGAGTGTGAGAAGACTACTTATGAAACAAGATTTAAGTGTTTGTCTTCTAGACAATACAGGGCAGCAAGAAAAAAAGCAAATAAATGTTAGCATATATAGTAAAAAAGCTTTAAATCAAGGGATTTTTTTAATTATACAATGTTATTTTAAAATTGTACAATGCACTACTAAGACCTTATTGTATTTTTCTTTGGTCACCACATTATAAAAAAGATATGCCTGCTCTGGTATCTGTCCAGAGAAGAGCAACCAGACACTTTCTGTGGTGTAAGGGATTGTCCTCCACTGGCAGACTGAATGAACTCAACCTTTTCAGTCTTGAATACAGAAGATTACAAGTGGACCCGATACAAGAATTTAAATTCTCAAAACCACTGACAAAGTCAACCTATCTGATATCTTTTGAATAAATAGTGAACCACAACTATTGGAAAATACATTTACGAGTGGAAGTGCATTTAAAAGGGAGAACAGGAGGCACTTCTTTTCTCAAAGGGTTGTGTGAGTCTGGAACAAACTACACAGACATATTGTTTCATCTAATCTGGCATTTTCCCAGGAATTTAATATCCAGGAAAATGTCCCCTCTTATCCATACATTTTCTGAAATATATAAATATTGGATTAAACTATAGAATGCAGTTGCGTCCTTATTTTTTTTTTTTACTTGATTTGTTGTAACTCCCCATGACATGGCTTATTCAGGGCAAGAGATACTCCTGGGAGGCTCCTTTAAGATTCTTCTCATGTTGGTGTCATAGAAGGGAAAGGGATTGTTTTTGTACACCACTGTAGATGAGGGCTGGATTCATTTTTTGCTCTTCAAATTTTAAATATTTTAGATATTACAATAAGAGTGAAAACACTGCAGGAGGCATTTGTTTCACTTCCATGGAAAATCTTAGATACCACACCTTTGAAACCGAATCGGTTTGTGCTAGACAACAGATATAATGGCACAGTGCCACTGCTCTACTGCTTGGAAAGATTCCCAAACTTGTTGAAACTCCCAAAACAATCTTGGACTAGTCTGCTTTAAGAAGCTGCTTATTATTTGTGATTTTCTACTCAACAATGATACGTAGTATATTTGAAGAAATGCTGGAAATTAATTTAATAATATCTTCATATACTATATGGCATGTAAATAAATGTTGAAGTAACAATTGTTCATCTTTGAATATATGCTGTATAAAACTGGGAATATTGAATTGTTTACATACTGCACAGATTAAAAAAACAACAACAAAGTACTAAGCCCTGAAGCGGTCTATATTGACATTATCCATGTCTGATGTTGTGTCTCAAGCTACCTTTCCTGTACAACAGGAAAATACCTACATACATCAGCCATGCTTCATAACAAGGCACAGGTCAAGTCTGCTACTACTTTATACCAGTTCCGTTAATTTGGTAGCACAGTATTTCATGCGTATAAAGCTCTTTGAGTTTAAATAGTTTTTGACAGAAGCAATATTGACTACATTATATTTTTCTTCAGTGGAAAGTTGTGTAGTTATTACAAATTGCTTACAGGTATTCAAAAATATTACTTCATTAACACCACTCTTGTAAAGACCTTCACTGCCACACTGTGGGTCTCTCTAGCTTTTCTGTCTGGATAAAATAATTTACTTCTCAAATTAGTTAATAGAAATTACCATAGTTTTTCAAAAGCATAGAAGAATAATACAAACTATAAAACACAAAGCACTGCTCTTGGAAAAAAAAACAAATGTTTCTGATAATTGTTAAAAGAGGAATTTTAGCAGCACCATCTCTATTTATTGGTTGTAAGGTCAATGCACTTTTAAGTGTATGCTCCTCAATGTCTAAGCAAAGAATCTAATCTAACTAATTTAAATCAAGTGGAATTTACAGACCACCGGCATATTTCTAGCTGTATTTTTTTTTACCACAAAACCTTGAGCACTCAGACTTAAGACCATGAGCCTCTCCTCAGACTCCCTTTTATTACAGTTCTAAGGTTGTTAAATTTAGCTGCCTTGAAATTTAAACTAGTCTAAAATCTATAACAGTGGTTTTAGCAGGCATAAGCTTTGTTTTGGAGTGAAGTAAGCAATTCCAGTGCAGTTCATTCGCAACGTGATCTATATAATTATTTCAGAATCAAATACCTAATCTCCTATATTTTTAATTTATTTGAGCGTGTGGAGGATATTGATGTAATTTTCCCTTTTTACTGAATCGGTCTCATTTTATTCCCTTTGAACAAACCACCATTTTGTTTACTTTCTTTTCTACAGAATAGATGGCTGATTTATCAGTATCTGTGGCACGGCTTGAAAGGAAACCAAACGTTTCCCAGGAACCTCCTCTCAATAGGCCTGGGTTTCCCCCAGAAAAGGCCTAGGCTTCCTGTTCACTGTGGTCTATCTAAAGAAATTATCTGAACGGTGGAAGCAGAACTGTCAAAGGGAAGAAAAATAATAAGGGAAGAGGGGAAAAAGATAGAAAAGTAATGGTAATGGAGTTTAGAGTGTGTCTTTACAAGCCTTCTTAACTGCTTCTGAATGTTTTTCATTGGACAGTTTAACTTTGCTTTGTTGTATAATGTCATATAACTGATGAAAACGCATGTGAATATTGTAATTGCAATTAAAGAATGTTCCAGGTTTGTAAAAAAGACAGCCAGGTAACCTGTTGAAAGGATATTAAGTTATTTTTAAAGAGAGATCTGCTGCATCAAATATTGGCTATTTAGTTTTAAAATGTCTAGTTACTTTTTCAGGATTACAAATATAATCGAACCCTCCTCTCACAAAGGCATTTGTATACTTGATTGATTTGATGAAATGGCATAAAATAGGATATTTGAACACATAACACAAATATAATGTATATACAGTATAACATATAGGAGAGAACACTGTTTCACAACAGGTAAAATACTGCTCACAGTATTCCTCAAAACTCTGATGGCATGAGACAAAATTTTGAGTCAAGTCTTAAAGACAATTTAATCTACTATTAATTCCATGACTAGTATACACATGTACAACCAAAAATGACTTTGTCAATTATTTGTTTTGGACTGTAGCGGTGAGGCTTATTAATAAGGCAGAATTAAGTGTTTCTGAGCTTCCCAAATGAGGCCCCATTTCTCTGTTCATCTCTGTGGTGCAGCCACAGAGAAACCATTCATGCAAGATGTTTTCTTTTGATAAGGACAGCTCCCAAAGGGGGATGCACTTAGCTAAGCCTGGCTATCATGATCAATGGTCACCCATTGGCGCCTATCTGTCTAGGGAGTGCCAGTTGGACATCTGGACTGCATTACTAAGTGTCAGGACTAAGTGACTCATATCTCACCTTGATCAACCAATCAGGGACTGGTAGGGCCGAGTAACCCACGTGGGACTCTGATGCCCATGGAACTTTCAGCCAATCAATGAGCTGAAGTTCCTCCAGGTAAAACAGGCAACACAGAGAGCCTGGGAGATTCAGATTCAGAAAGGGAGATTCAACAAGATTCAGAAGGGATTCTGGAGAGGATTCTGTGGACTGTTCTAAAGGGAATTCAAAGGAGAATTCCAGGGCAGGACGGCCCAGGAGCAGAAGGCTCCCAAGGGCAGGATATCCTCGCAGCGCGCCTCCTGACCATCCTGAGACTCAGCCCGGACAACCACGGAACGGCCAGTGTGTCCGAGTGCCAGAACTTTCCTTTGTTCTAAGAGTCTAGAGTGGAGGTTGCCAGAGAGTAACCAGCAGCAGGCCTCGTGAACAGGTCGGAACTGTGGACAGCTGAATCACTATTCAGAACTAGCTCTTCATTAGGAACGAACCGGTCCTCTTCCTGACTTGCTGGGACCCACAGTCATCTTTTCTCCTGTGCACAAACTTTGCTAGTTAAAGCCAACACTAACTAGCCGGTCAGTGAGCATCAGCAGCGCACCGTCGCAAGCCGCACAGCACAGCCTGGCACCGAGCCAGAGAGCGCGGATTGGACAGCAACAGCCTGCAACTGTTTCTTTGTGCCCGCAGGAGATCTGAATCCCCAAAGATTGGATGAGTATTCAACTTCAATGCATTACAGCTCGAGAATTCAATTGTTATCCAAACCAGTTGATATCAATTTAATTCCTAAGAGTTATGTACTTGTTTGAGTATCTAATGTAGAAGTTGTAACCAAGTTCACTTTACGAAACGGTCTTAATGAATGATATACTGAACGTATGTCCTCTTGATATGTGTAACTCTTTGTAACTGACTGAATATATACCTTTTGTATTCTGATAACCCTCTCGATAAGATCTGTTAGGTTTATATGCATATTCTATGTATTAATAAATGTATCCTCGTGTATTAGTACCTGTGTGTGTGCGTTGTTTGAGTTATGTCGCATGGTTGGACTCTAAAGCCATCAAAAGAATCAACTTTGTGATTTACTGCTACAATTAATAATTGTCTCAGTAAATGCCCAAACCCTACAGAACTGGTGGCTTCAGAGAGCCACTATGATTACATATTTGGCGTCCCTGAAACGGCTATGAATCACAACATATTTGGCGTCCCTGGGTGGGCGTGGCAAGACTGAAATGAGTCAACCAAGCGAATAATTCATATAAAACGCCGCGGGTTTCATACACGACAATACAGTGTGCTGAAAGCCGAAAGGAAAAAAAGTTCCCCTTGCTCTTTAAGCAGTGCTTGATTGTTTTGTGATCTTTTGCGATCTACCGGGTTGATTGCATACTTGATTTTGTGGTTTTCTGTGGTAAAACTGTAATTTCGTACTTAAAAGTAATACTCTTTAAGTTTAACGATGGTTGCTAAAAGGTCTGAATTCGAGTCGCTATTAAGCACTCTCTCTAGCAGCGACAGGTCTGACCACGATCTCTTCCATATCTCCGTCAGCGGAGAAGCTAGAATAAATCTCCATTCTCTGAGAGAGCTAGCGAAGGACATAGAGAGATTTGACCCCGCAGTGTCAGAGAATAATATCAAGAGTTATATTCAAGACCTCAGGTATACCCTGCAGTACCTGCCAAACGCCACAGAACAGGAGAAAGTGTTTCTGGTCAGGAAAACTACCAGCAGAGCTGTACATGAGTGGATGGCTAGGCAGATGAAAGAAGTCTGTAATGACTTTGAGCAGCTATGTCATGCACTTATCGAAGAATACAGTGCGTTTATTGACCCGACTGCCGCGATAGCCGCCGCACTTAACATTAAGCACGAGAGAGCAGAGTCCCCTCGCGAATATTACGAGAGACTTAGACGAACTTATTTTGCAGGGCGAAATGATGAGGGTTGCGAAGAGAACACACATTTCAAGGGTTTATTCATTGCGAATCTCCACCCATCAGTCAGAAAGATGATCTTGATGCATATAGATGCACAGACCATGAAAATGACTGATATTAAGAGATTCGTGCAGAAAGCCTGGGAGTATGATGTCCAAAGTCGCTCTGAGCAAAAAGCTGTTAAAGCGACTGTGTTCGCCGTCAGAGCCAGCAGGGTTAATTCCCCCCTGCTCGAAGGAGCACAGGCTCCTGAGCTGGCTAAGCCCCGTTCCAAAGCACTCACACAGGACCGCACCCAGCGTCCTAAGTGCCATGAGAACACCGGGGGAGGGAAAGGGCTAGAAAAAGCTGAACAAAAGGATTCAGTAGCCGCCCACCTGGCCAGGCTTGAACAAGCTTTATTAGGACAGGGACAACCGTTCCCCAAGGCTGCCGGAAGCGTGAATGAGCTGATACTCTCCACTGGAGGAGGCGGAGACCCGCCCCCTCTCCCTCCCTCAGTCTATCTGATTGAGCGGAAGAGTTCCTGCCTGGATAAGGTTAGCCACTCCCAAGCGAGTGCTGACTCCACCCCTGAAGTCACAGAGCAGGCAGTAAAACAGAGAGGAAAAGCAGGAAGCTTTTACCTCAAGGCTGCCATGGGAGATGTCTTACCCAGTGAGACACTGATTGACACTGAGGTTGAAAGGTGTTTGATGTCACACGGCAAGCTCAAACGGGTAGAAAAAGAAAAGGGCATGCGACTCAGAGAGGAACCTTTGGTGGATCACCAGAAAGGCAAAGTGTGGAAACAGGTCAAGGCTCCTAAGTCTTCTGTACAGAAGGAAAGGGGGGCCAAGAGGCAGACTGTGCTCACACAGTGCCCACCGAACACAGAAGCCCATGCGGAGATTCCTTCTGTTCCCTCTGGACAAGAAATAAAAATATTTTCTTGTTCCCCGAATATACAGGGAAGTCGTGTCCCGGCCGAGGTCTCAACAGCCTCCCTGCCACAGGAGCGGTGCTCCAAGCAGCCGCCTGATCCACCAGGTAAAGCACACACCTTTTACATCCCTAAAGAGGAGCAGATCTCCCCACCTGGCGATGAAAAGGAGCTTTCCCTGTGCACCCTGGCACCCAAGAGGGGTCAGGACCACCACCCCGCAGTGGTGGAAAGGATCCAGATGGCAGGAGAGCAGGTTGGTGATGTAGCCCCCACCCTTAGCCCTGAGAGGTCCTCTATTAGTGAGGATCTGCTTGAGCAGCTGTCACAGGGCCACCGCCAGGTGCCCCTGGTGCAACATTCACAGGTTAGACAGGAGGTCCAGCTGGACACTGAGACTACTGCGCTGTGGACACACCTGATCCCAGATGCTGATTCCCTCTGCTTTGACCCAGGGAACCTGCAGTCAAGTAACATTATTTCTCACGACTACCAGGTAGTGAGTGAGACTGACCTGATTGTTCCTGCCTCAACGGCAGGGTTTCCAACACACCCAGTCCCCCAGAAGGGACAGGGAATGAAAGCCGAGCCGGTTTTCTTACAGCCACCAGCTCAGTCTGTCAGTCTGAGTCTGACCAACAGTGGTTCAGCCAGACTGGAGCTGGATGGTCAAGTCACCCGCCTGCCAGTGCAGGACATCGCAAAGAGAGGTGTCAGAATCCCCGCCTGCACTGACATGGGCCTGGTGAGTGATAGTAAGTTCAAAGACAGTGAACTAGCTATCCCAGTGCTGGGGCAGCTCCCTGAACCCCTAGCGAGGGAAGGGGGGAGCGAGCAGGTGTCCTACACCTACCCCCAGCAAACAATTGGAAACATGCCGATAGAGGGATTCCTCAATCAGGAAGTGTGCAGGGTGGACCTGAACAGTGAGAATAGGATAACAATCCCAGATCACTCAGGTGCTCCAGATGACCACTCAGCCGAGGGTCAGGCATGCTCCACCACTGCACCACCCCCTGCAGGGTTCCTAGAGCACAGGCATGAACAAATCGAAAAAGCAAATGCCCTGGAAAAGGAGGAGCAGCATCAGCAGCTGCGTCAGATCTCCCCAGATTTCCAGGATGTTGGTGCCCAAGATGCCACATGGCATACTGAGAAAGACACCATGTACACGCTGCACCAGCTTAGAAAGGCAACAGTCATTCAGAAGGAGATGACTGGGATCAGCCACCCGAAAAGACTTTTGGGAGGACTGATTGCTGCCGCCACTGTTGCTCGTTTGCTTTTTCTGGTAGGTTTGTGTGCTACTGGCACTCTCACCCTGACTGCCCCAAGAAGGCAGGTGTCAGAGAGGCCAGAGGGTAGTGACAGACTGTATCGACAGCAGCAAAAGTTGGAAAGCTTAGGGAAAACCCTACAGGCAACTTCCTATGCAACAGGGTTAAACCTTATTCCCCAAACAGTGGACATGATTGTTGGTGTTATACAGTGGGTTTATGCTTGTGTGCAACAGGCCAGAATGTTGACACAAGACCTGTTAAGGGAGTTTAGTGCCACTGTGGCCAGTCTAGCCATGGCACAATTCCCAACCCACTTGATTCCACTCTTCTCAGTAGAGGAGTATGTGACATTAACCCCATCGCTCATAGCTCACCCAGAAGGCAATCCAAGATTGAATTCGGTTCCAAGTCTTGAGATGGGTATGGCTACCAAAGCTATCCATTGGCTGTGTCTAAACGATTCACCAATGAAGGGTGTAAAGCTACTAACGAGCAGAGGGAGGTTAATGGACCCCATGAAGAGCAGGTGGGAAGTAAATGGCTGGTCAGCACACCACATTTAACTGACACTATGACTTGTGACAGGCATGATACAGCTACCGCAATGCAGCTACCTAATCAAACAGTTTTTCTGCAAGTTCCCGAGGAGGCTACAGCGTGGTAACTTAACACTGTACGGTCTGGAACCAGACAATATAAGACCAAACTTGAGGTCAAAGATGCCTTCAGGTGCCACACTATTCAATTGGATAGAAATCCAAGAAACAGTAAGCCCTGAAGAGGTACAGGTAGTTAGTTTGCTTTAATGGAACAAACCTCCAAACCACCCTAGCAGATACCCAACACAGGTGTTGTGGTTTATCGGAGGGCTGGGAACAGGAACCGTTGTTATTGTAACACTACTGCCGGGTAGTTGGATCATGACTGACAGTGTACTCTGAATGCTGTACTCTCGCATCAAGATGTACTCTGGGTAGCATGAATGAGTCAAAGGTAGCATGTCAAAAGAAAGGAAGTGACTTCTCCCCAAATATCTACTACAGAGGTATCAGATATTGACAGTGAACTTCCTGATGTGTAATTCCTAGACTGAGATAATGTCTCCTACCGTGTTTATACATACTCCAGATGTTATTCATCCTGTTTGTATCCAATGCTGGTTCCGGTATGAATTCTCGAGGAGTAATGTAGACATTTAAGATTAATGTTCTAATGGCAAGGGACATCACTTAACTCTGTTTTGTTTTGAAGGCAACAATGCCTCGGGACCTCGTGGCCTTCAAAAAGGGGGGATATGTAGCGGTGAGGCTTATTAATAAGGCAGAATTAAGTGTTTCTGAGCTTCCCAAATGAGGCCCCATTTCTCTGTTCATCTCTGTGGTGCAGCCACAGAGAAACCATTCATGCAAGATGTTTTCTTTTGATAAGGACAGCTCCCAAAGGGGGATGCACTTAGCTAAGCCTGGCTATCATGATCAATGGTCACCCATTGGCGCCTATCTGTCTAGGGAGTGCCAGTTGGACATCTGGACTGCATTACTAAGTGTCAGGACTAAGTGACTCATATCTCACCTTGATCAACCAATCAGGGACTGGTAGGGCCGAGTAACCCACGTGGGACTCTGATGCCCATGGAACTTTCAGCCAATCAATGAGCTGAAGTTCCTCCAGGTAAAACAGGCAACACAGAGAGCCTGGGAGATTCAGATTCAGAAAGGGAGATTCAACAAGATTCAGAAGGGATTCTGGAGAGGATTCTGTGGACTGTTCTAAAGGGAATTCAAAGGAGAATTCCAGGGCAGGACGGCCCAGGAGCAGAAGGCTCCCAAGGGCAGGACATCCTCGCAGCGCGCCTCCTGACCATCCTGAGACTCAGCCCGGACAACCACGGAACGGCCAGTGTGTCCGAGTGCCAGAACTTTCCTTTGTTCTAAGAGTCTAGAGTGGAGGTTGCCAGAGAGTAATCAGCAGCAGGCCTCGTGAACAGGTCGGAACTGTGGACAGCTGAATCACTATTCAGAACTAGCTCTTCATTAGGAACGAACCGGTCCTCTTCCTGACTTGCTGGGACCCACAGTCATCTTTTCTCCTGTGCACAAACTTTGCTAGTTAAAGCCAACACTAACTAGCCGGTCAGTGAGCATCAGCAGCGCACCGTCGCAAGCCGCACAGCACAGCCTGGCACCGAGCCAGAGAGCGCGGATTGGACAGCAACAGCCTGCAACTGTTTCTTTGTGCCCGCAGGAGATCTGAATCCCCAAAGATTGGATGAGTATTCAACTTCAATGCATTACAGCTCGAGAATTCAATTGTTATCCAAACCAGTTGATATCAATTTAATTCCTAAGAGTTATGTACTTGTTTGAGTATCTAATGTAGAAGTTGTAACCAAGTTCACTTTACGAAACGGTCTTAATGAATGATATACTGAACGTATGTCCTCTTGATATGTGTAACTCTTTGTAACTGACTGAATATATACCTTTTGTATTCTGATAACCCTCTCGATAAGATCTGTTAGGTTTATATGCATATTCTATGTATTAATAAATGTATCCTCGTGTATTAGTACCTGTGTGTGTGCGTTGTTTGAGTTATGTCGCATGGTTGGACTCTAAAGCCATCAAAAGAATCAACTTTGTGATTTACTGCTACAATTAATAATTGTCTCAGTAAATGCCCAAACCCTACAGAACTGGTGCCTTCAGAGAGCCACTATGATTACATATTTGGCGTCCCTGAAACGGCTATGAATCACAACAGGACGTATAATTTGAAAGAAAAATGTAGTAGAGCTCCACTTGGCTTAAGAATTGTTCCCAACCCATCTCCTGTCTGGGGGAGAAACAGCCCTACCCTTCCAGCAGCTTATGAGTCTCAATCCAACAGACAGTTACACAGTCAATGCATGGCGATGGACACGCCTTTTTATCATGAGCGTGATCTTTCATGAAACCTGACAAAAGTGCCAACAAACACTGAGTACTCATACAATACTGTAGATTCCTAAATTTGTTCCAGAGGGGTAAAAAAAAATCAACTTTCACGTACACCCCCTTAAAACAGAAGTACTTAATTTATTTGAAGCCATTTAAAAAAATTAAGCGATTCTGCTTTATTGTCTTATTCCACAACATGCTAAAATATAAAGTACACCATGGAGAAATAATTCTGTCTGAAATAATATAAAATAATAACTTCCAAAGCTGGGAAAGGAAATATTCAATAATTGCTACTTTATATGCTGAAAAGTACTATGGTATTTCATTTCAGGTATTCGATAAACTATAGAGTGTAAGATAAGACTGCAATCAATCGGCACAGCACACTGTAATATAACAGAGCAGGGGTGTGCGTGAGTCTTTCAATAAACCACAGCACGAATAGAGTCAGTTTATACAGGCATCTGATACTCGGAGTGTTCATACATCTAAAGTGGGAAAAAGTATTCAAAAGAAAATAACTTTTATTATGATGCTGATAATGATGATCAGTGAGGAGAGGGGGGGTAAGAATGATTTAGGTATAAGAAAAAACAATCCTTTTTAAAAAAAAAAAGTTTAATGTACCATGACTCATGGCAACAAAATTCCCATTCACAAATATGAAGACTTCTTGTCCTTGAAAAAGTTTGTTTTAGTCAAAACGTTCAAGTTTAAACTGTGGCTCCAAAGGAATAGGCGATCGACTGACTTTTTTCCAGAATCACATAGTATTTTTATTCATAGCCCCTCAAATCAAGATTTGTTAATCAACTTGGCTCACTGCTGCAACACTAAGTTAAGGCAAGAAACTTGGATGCCTCCTTCTATAACATGCAGTCAAGCCATCTGCCATTTTTAATGGTCAACCACATGTTGTCCACTGTAAGCTCACTGGTGCCTTGAGAGGCAGATTGGTTGCTGTTGCACATCAAGCAGAGAATACCCTGGCCAACTGAAGCCCAAGCAATACCAGCAGCTCTCAGAACAGCCTCACAAGCCTGGACTACCGATCTCAACCTGGCTTATGAATAGGCAACTTTTCTGTTGAATCTGCCTGGCGGCCCGCTTCAGATTTCAAGACATTTTTTCAAGTCAAATTTACACAAATTAGTTTTCATTGATGGAGAGGTGCATTTAGAAATGCAAGGAAAGCAAAGAAGATTGATCCTAAAGCAGCAGCTGTAATTATTATTGTTTTTAAAAAACAAAACGGCAATCAAGACAAATACTAGCAGCAATTCTGTGTTTCTGAATAGAGGCTTTAGATTTATCACGCTTTAAATCTTAAATAAAAAATTAATTTGACCCCCTACCTGCACGATGCTCTTCAAGTCCTGTACATAGGTCCGCTCAGTGTCTAGGATTTCCTGGACCACCCTGTCCACATAAAGGAGCTTAGGGCCAGCCTGCTCAGCGGCCGGGATTTGTGTTAAGATGTGTTTGCTGGGTCCCTTGCTCTCAGCCCTCTTCTCCCTATCCGTCTGGTTCTCCTGTTCACTCCTGCAGCCCAGCTGTGGAGCAGGGACCAGTTCCAGCCGTATTGCCCCAGTGTCCCTGTCCTGAGGGGAGGAGGCCAGCCCCAGGTGGCTGTTTGACGCCAGCGTGGCACGGCTGCCCAGCGAACAATGGCTGTCACGGGAGGAGGCGGAAGAAGTGGTGGAGCTGTAGCTCACGGGCCGGTCGCTGTCTGTGGAGTCCATGCTGCGCACGCTGCAGTAACGAAAGGCTGGGCGAGTTTCTGGACGAAATCGCCCCAGTGGGGCAGCGCTCAGGCCAGTCTGGCTATCTGGGATCTCCGGAAGTGGTGGCAGGGCATCTGGAGGGAGATGGTAATCGTCTACAAAAACACAAATCAGAACAGGAGTCTTGTTAACACTGCAGTTTATCCAATATGAAAAGGAGAAGCTAACTAATTTGGCAAAAAATAGCCTATGGCCTATGAACAGGAAGGATGGAAAAACACCAGGCTACTTCATGCTCAACAGTGAAACAAAAGCCCAACTACACAAGTGAAAAATATGGGGAAGTGCATTATGGACTGGGAATAGGTGGCACTTCCTTACACAAAGTCCTGGTTGTATAGAATAGACAGTATCCCGCAGGGTTTTGAAGGCCGAACAATCGATCCTTCTCATCAAGAACGTGGATGAGATTCTTTAATCACGGAATAGTCCCCTCTAGTTATGTCCTTCTTAAATTTATCACGTTTTTAGAACTAGTTTAGAGGAAACAGATCTCCATAAAAACAAAAACACTATTGAAGTAAATTGGCTGTTCAAGGAATATAAATGCGTTGACAAAACAAAACGTTCCCTTTAAATTAACATTAAGAAAAAAATAAATAGTCACACCACCTTGGTAAGGCTCTATGAAGAGATGGTACAGCATTTTGTTTTGTTATACTTCTTATATTTCCTCAAGCAGGAAATGCTGATTGAGGAAATATAAACTCAACACTTTTTTGGAAGCACTTGCTTAAAATCTTTTTTTTCCCTGAGATATACTAAAGAAAGGTGGCGTGATTAACATTGCTGCCTCATAGTTCTGGGGCCCAGAGGTCAGTTCCAGACCATGAGTGTTCTGCATGGATTTTATATGTTTTCTCCATAGACATACTGGCTAATTGGCTTCTGGGAAAATTGGCCCTGGTGAGAGTGTGTGTGTAATTTTATGTCTGTGTACACTACGATGGACTGACATTCTTTTCAGGGGGCATCCTAACTTACACCTACTGTGGGGTTAGGCTCTTACTCCCCCACTGGATGAAACAGTTAGAAAAAGGATGAATGCTAAAAAAAAAGGTTATGACTAGTTTCCTAGCACAAAACACCTAATGAAAATGCTCAGAATTAGATATTAATATACTATGCCTTATAAGCCATATCACCAAGATTTCAGTATCCCAAGAGATGATTCAATACTACCAAGCAACTAAATGCTCCCCAAGTCTGAAGTTAAAATAATTGCCAGTCCACAACACTTGATACTCTACATGGGTCCTTAGCATCCTGTCACAAAGTTGTCCATTATTTCCAAATATAATCACTGACTCATTCTGGAAAAATGGAAGATCTCACTGAAAAGGAGTTTTTCATAACCCTCAGACTTGTATAATGCAACAGGCACTGGCTTAACTGATCGAATGACTGAATGCTTTTTTTGTAGCCACTTGTTGGCTAGTGACCAAACTCTATAGAACAGGGTGCAGACTACAGCCAAATCCTGAAAACCGTTTTTTTCTTCTTCAGCAGTTTGGTTCTGTCATAAAGATATGTGTAAGAGACTCTTTGGACACACTGTAGGCAAAGCTGCTGTCTATGATGAAAGCCAATGCTTTTCATATATCACTGTGGTTTCTATGAAACTCTCATTCCAAAAAGCCATTGTAAAGCACAAAGGAATAAAGACGACATTCATAAAAAAAAACATGTGCTTGCTCAGGGATGAATTGCTCTCAAGACTGTTGTACCAGGTGGGGCAGGTGAAGCCAAATCCATTCACTAACTGGCTTTTTGCCTTCCAGCAATGGTGGTCAAATTGAAATGTCTGCTGGTAACACAGCTATGTTTTCTTCTGATGTACTGATCATATGGTGGCTAAGATAAGGGTGCCTGGAGTCTACAGCCACATTATGTGTTAGTATCAAACTTTAAGACCACTTCGGATGGAAAACAACTGAATATATCTAATGTATCAGCAGGCAATAATGTAAATACAGAACTGGTCGATGAATGAACACAAAGAACCACCACTCAATCTTTTAATAGTACCAAGACTTTTATACCACAAATACATGTACAATTTACTCACAATCCTTCCTTATATGACAACTGCTTTTAATAGAAACGATTAAAGTATATTAAAGAGCAACTGATAATGTATAAGATCACAATGCTAGAAGACCCACAACTGGAAATATACAGTATTAACAAAAAAGCTATTCCTCCATGATAGGACATCCACTAAAGTTAATATTATGAAGGATTCAATAAAAAAAGCCCAATCTATCGTTCATTTGTTTCAAGAGCAGCTTCTATTAATTTACCCTGTGACTCAGTTAAGAGAGTACAAAGTTATCCACAAGAGAAACTTGGAAGAGAAAGCAAAATAAATTGAGCCAACCTAAAGGCTGCACTAATCCTTCCCAACTGCAGAGGTTCTTAGGGTTCTGGCAGCAAACCAATGTTTACATTGTACGTCTGACCTACTTTCAACACCCGTAAAAAAAACAAAAATTGATATGAAGCTGAAATGTTTAAATTAATAAGTGCTTCAGAGGTCAGTTATTCAAACATTTCTTAAAAACAGAACTTTTGATGAAAACAGAAAAAAATAAGTAGACATTATACTTGGAATAATAATACCATTAACTAGACTCTTAGTGCAGTAGTGTATTACATTTGTAGACAGAGTTCAATAATCTGTATGCTCATTAACGAGAGTACTTCACATTTTGAAACAATTAAAGTAAAACGTTACCAAAACCGAAAGAGGTTCTACCAGTCCATTTTGCCTAGAAGAAAGAAGATTAAACAATGCTTGTAGAAACCAGAAAGGCCTCTAATACAATATAGTTACACACTCCTCTTACTTAAGTTTTTATGGGCTTTAAAATTGCACATTTTTAATTGCATTTAATTTAAAAAGCCTGCCGTTTAAAACATTTGCCTGGTAATTTGGACATACCAACAACTTACTAGACATTCAGGCAAAAGACTACTGTTGTTGATTTTTCACAAAAGAACTGCTTTTTTGCATGCTTGCATTTTCTTTGTTTGGTTTGGCTCCCATTTTCGTTTAACTTCTTTTTACTTGCATTTTAACCAAAACCCTAAAACCATATCAGTGGTTTACTTTAGTCATTTTATTGTGTCCATCCTTTGGTTACAGATGGGTTGAGCATTTTGTTTATCACACTGACTAACAGAATGACCATGAAAGATATGAGCTTTTTTTGGGGTCTTTCAGGAAAGAAGATCAATTTGCCCACCTTGTCTGGCACATTGCTTCTGAGGCAACAGTCTAACCACCGAGCTACACCACCAGATTGAGAAGAACAATTCCTTCAGTGTATTTGATTTAGGTGAGCTTTACAACTGGCCCAGTAAAACAAAGTTAGATGGATATGTCCTCCAAATGAGCATTGATATAAGCAGGCACACAAGAAAAACATGACAAAACAATTAAATTATTTAGAATTTAAAAAAATCATGAACCCTTTTAAAAACAGACCATTATAAAAGCTAGATGCCTCAGTATAAACAATCAGAGCTTTCAGTAGTCATATCATCAAATTACACAACCAACCAGCCAACAGCTTGTATAAACTTGCCTGTAGAAACAAGTAATCCATAAGCTACCTTTTTGAAGCCTTCTTTGCAAGTCATGCTTTAGCAAAAACTGTCCTATTGAGAAAAGTCTGCAGCACTGGAACTACCATGCTGAGCAGAGGCCTATACCACCTCTGTGATTTTATATTCAGTCACATTTACAGATTTCAAAACCAGTCCTTGCAGTATTTTAATCTGTTACACAGCCTTCTATTGTGATTACTATTTTACTCACCAAATCATATGATTTAAAATATATTATGGCTCTACTTCGATTTTGGGACCCTGGCACATTTTTCCCTGCTCCACCCTCAGCATTCTGTGCTGTTGTTGTGCTGTGCTTTGGTTGTCAGCACCAAAGAAGCTATACAAATCCTGTTCAACAAGGGCTGAGACTGAGCAAGACTGTCAAAATTTAACTCTTTGTAACTGTATGTTCACTATTTGTTAGGCATACAAATATACAGTTCTCTACATCTCGCACAAGAAGATAATTTAAACGCTTTGAGACTTACAACTAAAATATGCAAGGGATTTTCAATATTTTCCAAACATTTCTGCTGTGGAAGAAATGCTGCTTAAATTCAAAACAGTGAAACTAAAAGGTGCTTTTGATTTCCCTGAAAGCATATTTTAACTGTAATGAGACATTAGGAGCATTGTTCTCCAATTTCTTATTAAAATCCTTTTCTTTTAACATAGGTGTACTAAAAATAACAAAAATGGTGTAATAATATTAAGAAACAAGTACAAATGAATTACAGTACAAGTAGAGATACATGTAATTTGTTTTGTGATGACACATAAGAAGTCCTACTGTTTGAAGTGACATTTTATAAAGACTTTTTATCGAGTCACTTTCATCTAAAAAAAGTGGATACTTCATACTCTTTTGCAACGATCTTGGCTCAGTTTGCACAACATAGCATCTACAAGGCCGATTAAAATTGAGCACAATCATATTACATATTGTACTTGTGTTCAGAAATGCTTACTTCAGCATGTTCCGATACTAATGGAACTAATCAAATGACACCAATTTAGTGGGGTTTATAAACAGAATATTGCTTTCAACATCAAAAGAAAGCTAAGTCTACAAAACATTAAGGCGAGATTAGATTGCTACACAAAGAGGGTTTTACATTCAATTTGGGTGCTACTGGATCTAATCTGTGGAAATTTCATTTGCCAAGAACATAAGCCAGTGCATTTAACTAAAACTTTCTACCCCACAACAGGTTTTTTTTCTATATCATATTACATTCTACACTAGTATAACGATAATATGTTGAATTCAATCAGTTACACATTTGAAACACTCTTTGTACATTTCAACTAAGTGAAGTTAATGTGATTTCCTTACAAAGCTACAGCTAAACTCACTCCCCACAAGGCAGACTACTGTGGGAATTTAGCTAAACTGTACTTCTCAATTGGCTTCACCATCCCTTACTGTTCTTTTGTCCTGAAAATAATTCAATCATACACTCTCTCTTTCTGCTGGATTACTAAAAAATGATGAAAAAAAGGTTAATAAAAAACATAATTGGACTAGACAGAACAATGGGTACAATGAAAGAACCACAAAAAGGAAAATATCAAGTGATCATAAAAAAAGCTTTTTTACAGCTACTTTTTCAAATGTAAAATAATAAATTCCCATTTCTTTAGATTACATCTTGGTGGGAGGTTATCTTCATATTAATTAGCTACTAAAAACTCAATGAGCTCCAAGGACTGAAAGGCATTCTAAAGTTATTAAGACAAAAGTAAAGAAAATCCCTTTTGCACACAAAGAACTGCCAAGAGCAGATATTGACACTGTACTTCAAATCAAGAACTATGACATTATTGCTACTGGACATTTACTTTGTATGTTGCAGATGCAACCAGCCAAACCTACCTGTTTCACCACAAGGAGAAAACTCCATTCTTTCTGGTTTAAAAGGCACTCCAGGAGGACAGACAGCTCACATTAACGTAAGTAAATCCAAAGCACTCCAGCTGTCGACTCTGCTCTTTTCAGAGAAATACTGCATGAGTCAGCTTTTATCTATCAAGTCCCTTAAAACACAATGGTCCTCCAGAAACCTGATTTGCAAGTTTCTCATCTCTCTGGTCCTCTCATACCCAAAGTATGGAAAGCAAGAGAAAGAGAGGGAGAGACCCCCGTCTTGAATGCTGCTGCTGAGAGACTCTCAAACTAAAACATGACATCATTCAATTCAGCTAAGTACAATAACCTCTGCTGTGGGTAAGTTTTACGTACACACTTCACTGAGCAACACCCTGCAAACCCTATTCTTTCCCGCACAAGGCTGCGGGACATCAAACAAAGTGCAAACCACACTTTCACAGCATTTCCCATACTTCTGCATACTTCACAGGAGGAATCTAGAAAAAAAAGGTGCAGACTCTTTCTTTCTTAAAGTCACGTACATGTCCAAGGAGACCTTACAAATGGAATTATTTCTACCCTCATGACATTCAACGCCTTAAGGATGCAAATGTATGCAAACCACTCTCTTTTGGAGCAATTGTTTTTGAAGGCTTTTTGATAGGCAGGAATAGCAATTGAAAGATACATTACATAGAATTAGATATATTCACCATAGAATTATGTTTGAAAAGTGATTGATTTACTCCTTTTGGATGACCCTATGCAATGAGAAAGAGCTACTAAGACAGCTTAGACAGATTCGTTCTTATACTGTGTATTTAACCTTCTTCTTGTCTAAGTGGCAGAAACGTTCCACAGAATTACAATGTATTACTTTTCCATCTGCATTGGCATTTTTCAATTACTATTTTTATCAAGAGGAAATGTGCTTTGACATGATGTTGGCTGTTCTACTTGCCTGACAAGTTGAAGTACAATATAGCAGCAGACATGCAAAAACTATTCTATAATATTTAAATATAATTCAAGCCTAGTGTTTTTGCCACCTATATTTTAATAAATGGAATTTAGCATGCTATGAGAAATGGGACTGAAAAATATTACAGAATTACTCCAATCTTAACACTCGCTATGTGCTAAATGCACAAATAAGTGGGGTGAACAATGATTCAATGCCTGGGCTCCACCGCATTAAAAAAAGTAAATCTCTGGGAAAATAAATTTTCTTTCACACACTGCAAACAAAGAATGTAACTAAAGAGCAGGGAATCTTTTGATACAGCCTACTCGAGCTTCTGGTGCACAGAGCCCCAAAGTGCTGAATGTGCCTATATTGGCATTAGCAAACAAAGCTATTGATCAGGTCCTTGTATTATCCACATTCCAAATACCCCTAACTCTTTAAAAAGGGCTACCATTGTAGAGTAGCTACACAAAGAACAAAAGTTCCAAGAAAAAAAATTTAAGACAGTTTTCAAGCTACTCAAGGGGTGCACTGCTAGATGCTTAAGAAGTCTTTCTAAAGATTTGAAGACTTGGCTAAAATCAACCACTGGCTAACTGTTAAAAGTTTGCTACTGGGCTTTAGGAAGAAAACAAACTAGTAGCTCAGCTCTGGTATTTTCGATGTTTAACAGGTCTGCAAAAAATTCACAATGAAGACCACATTTAACCCAATGGTGCCTTTCTTCCTTATAAGCATTTCATTGCACTTGTGCATATGACAAAAACTGAACTGAACGTTTATAAAGTCATCTAGTGCTAGGTAAATGGCAAGAATATTTGTAAATGAACAATCAAAGGCCAATGTCAGAACTCTTTCTAGTTTGCCACCCCCATTAAAGCAAAATAGATAGATGTATTCAGTTAACTTTATAAAAACAGAGGAGAAATTAAAAAAAAGTGTAATCTAAAACCAGGCAATGTAGTGTTAAACACTGTATGTATAAATATACAAGAGTTTGGTACAACTCATTAAGACAGAAATCAATGTTAGTGAACCTGCTCTAATCAAATCACAGTCTTATTACAAGAAATAAACTAAAAACCAATCCAACAATCCAATGCCTAAAAATATGTAATATTAAGAAAATAATCAATTGAACTTAAGAATACGTAAATCCAAGTTTAATAAAAATGTAACTACACAACACTGTTAAAACACAAAGCAAAACATCAAAAGGCTCACATTTATATTGTGGCAGAAGGTGGCAGAGTTGCATTCTCTGCCATGGCTGCTTTAAAACCACAAAACAAAATTCAAAAGCCTTCATTGTACAGCTTCCAAGTAAGTACTTTTTCCCCAATGTAAAACTGGAAAGGGAGCAATGCTACCGCCACAAACCCTCCCTCCTTCCTCTCTTTACTTCCTATTGAGCAGTTACATGTAGATTTAACAACTTTCTCCGTCACTTGCCAAAGCAGGTTTATTGATGCTTTAGTATTACTGAAAGTCTGACTCACAAATGCTTTAAAAAAAATAAAGTGTGACATGTCCAACACATTGTACTACACTCCAAATAGAATGCACTCTTTCAAAGGCTAGACAGATTTCTGTAAAGCACTCTATGGCCATCTGTTGTGAAAGATGCTATAGCAGAGTCATTGATTTTTGTTGATTTGTAGCAAAATCAATATAATCAAATCTATGAAACCATTTTCTGTTTGAAAGAAAGCACATTTGTCTTAATCCTGCTGACATGTATGTTAAAAAAATGCAAAGCCAAGTGTATCTACTGCAACAAAATAGACCTTTCATATGGCTGACCTCATCAATGGTAAGACAATACAACACTGCTCATTTGTATTGACCACAGAGATTTTAAGGTTAAATTAAAAAACCGTTGGCAAGACAGAATGATTTATAACGAAGCAGGGTAATGTAGGTAGGAAATTAAAAGTGCTACAAAATGAGGGAAAGCTAGATGCCTGTTATAGCAGGTGTAGGTCAACTATTCACCATAAACCTTTTTTGTCTCACTGGAAAGGTAATAAATTCTACCTGGAGAACAGATGTTGGACGAAATTGTACTTGGCTAAGCTTTTCTTACCCCCAGAAGCAGAAATCATTGCATAAAGACTAAGAAGTTACTTTTAAGTTTAAAAGGGCAAAAACTGGTATTTAGAAAACGGAGCAGATGCAACAACTTGGCTTTTTACATTGACCTTGCTGAAATAGGTTTCCATTTCATGCACTTTGATCAGGTTCCAGAAATCTGATTCAACGAAACTGTCTTCATTCCCAGAAGCACAGATTTTGCTCGCCTCACAATATTCATTTTCTTTTTTATATTCTAAATGAAATAAAACTACAGCAATAAAAATGGAAATTGCGTGAGCCAGATGTTCTCTCTGAATCTTTTTGTTAGCACAGACCATTTTCTGAAAATTATAGTGCTTGAAAAGAGCTCTGGTAAAAAAAAACATTCAACATATACATGCTTGCTCAGCTTGCCAAGTGATTTACACCTACATCAAGCATGTTAAGAACTCAGAAAGGAAAAAGTTTGGATGCAGGGTAAATAACTTTGGCAGGGCTGTGAAACATCAGTGCTGGTTAAAATTAAGCAACTTAAACTTTTGGATTTTGTGCAGAATATGCACAACCTCCTTCACACAGCCCTGTTTTGCTGCAGTGATTAGATTACACTTCCCAAAGTAGTTAGCAGAAACCAAAGCTGATCCCTAAATAGTTCATCTGGTTTTTATTAGGTTATGTGATATTATAGCCTGCTACAAGGCTTAAACAATATTCATTTTTATGCAGGCTTTTATTTCAATTGATTGTTTCCCCCCAAAAGAAACTGCCAACACTTAAAAAGGTGCTGTTTTATTTAACACGGCTCTGGTAACTGCCAGCTGAGCCCACAGCAGATGTTTTGAAAAAGACAACGTTGCTACCAGCACTAAACTGCAATTACACATCCCCCCCCCCCACCTCAGGGGTACTAATTTGGTTCGCAGTTACTTGATAGTATTTTAACATGCGCAGAGCTACAAAAATCATTCAGGCAATGCTAACACAAGATGACAGAAAAAAAGCTGATACAGAGCTTTTCTTCACTCTTCCCAGAGGTTAACAAATTATTTTAAGATTATATGAAATGGTGGTATGACTCCATACAAATATGGACTGCTTAAACAATGATTAACAACATTCCAAAACATACGACTCTTGAATTAAAGCTTTTCAATTATTTAAGGCTTTGTGGAGGTGTGCAATTCACAGTGCACTGAAACGAAGGGGACAGAAAAATAATCAAGGTGTTCCTGCTAACGGGACAATAGTTGGTTCTAAAACTTCTTCCCTGCTAAATCTCCAATGTTTATAATATGTATTTAATTTTGCTTACCAGTTGGCATTTTTCCTTCAAAATGGAATAATGCAACCCTGTAGGTGCAGACATCCAATGGCAGTTAGATCCCAAGAGCAAATCTTCCACAATCCTCCTGTCTTCACTTCACTGCTCCTTCTAACTTTCTAGCAGATACATTTCCTTTTTCACCAAGTTTCTCAGCACGTCCTCCACCACACAGGCACATATACACACAGGCGTTGCAGTTGAGTCAGGAAACAAACTCCCTGCTTCTTTCTCCCTGCACTACAGTAGGCAGGGAGTGAAGCTCAGACAGCCTCCCCAGGGGATGAGCTATCAGCCAGTTTTCTAAAGGGGTTATTACAGCATATCCAACCTGTTTCACATTCTGGAGCTGAATAGCCAACCCTCCCTCCCCCCAGTCCTCTTAACTTTCCCTATTGCCCCACCCTCTTTCCCAGCCTAATTGCAAGGGAGCCACAAGCTTAAAATAAGTTTCTTTCGGTCTGTCCAGACATACACAGTCCAAGCAAAAACTTCTCAATCCCAGACAAAGCAGCACATTCACTACAGAGCTCTATAGACCAGAGTTACTCTGACAAGCTGGGCTGTAAGTACAGTACTGTTACCTCTTACTATTAGTACACTCACTCAGTTAAGGAAACTTTCTGGGCACCACAATCACATTTTCCCCAAGTCCAAGCTCAATATCAATTTGGGGGGGGGGGGGGGGGAATCAAGAACCAGCAGTAGTTGCAGTGAACTTCATGTAGTTTACCAATTCTTTTTTATTTTTAATTTCGCCATAATTTTTTAAAACAAATCTGTGATAATTCTTTCCAGATATGCAACTTTTAAATACATCTGGCTAAAACATTCATTTTTTTAAAGACGGTGCCTTCCGCAGTGAGACACACTGTATTAATGTTTTATGGGAATAACAATATTGTGAAATTTTAATTCTAAACCTGGCAAATAATACTAAAAGTCAAGAACATCAATCTTATTCCAGATACATTTACAGGGGGTTGAGACTGGGTGGTGTCACAAACCAATTCAGCCAGTTTGTTTCTTAGGAAGTCCTCAGCCTAGCTCTCTTTTAAGACATGGAAAATGGGTAGAAGGATGTCCTGTCTGCCCAGCAAAGCAGCAATACTGCCTCTGGTAAACAAAGATCTGTGTAGTCCGCTGGGAAGTTTGCTCCTCGTGTCACTATACTGCCAGTGCTACAGGGTTCTTTCAGAAACCAGAGATAAAAATGGCAACGATAGTGATGTACAGAAGGAGAACTGCTTAGCAAATTAAATCGTGGCTTGTAAGCTTAACACTGGGCAGTGTTGCAGTTGTTTCCTACTTTAAATTGTTGATCGGGGGACAAGAGGACATTGATTACATCTGTGTAGAGCAAGTTCCCAAATACATTCCACTGGAAATAAAATCCAGGTACAGCTATGAGGATGTGAGACAGGTTTGCAATGGATGCCTCACAAATTTGCGTCACTGTAAAAACCTCATGTTGGACATTGACCATGTAAGCACCCATCTTTAACTCTGTAAACATCTACATTTTAAAGTCCCATAGCTCCGCTGGCACTTATATCACAACGTCATCATCATTCATGTAAATAGCCAGCCACATCATAGCAACACAAAGCTTACATCCCACAATTCCATAGTTCACAGGAACTCGTATATCCTGTAATGTTGGCTTGTTCCCAAATTGTTTCTTCCCCTTTCCTTTTGCGCATTTATTGTAGAGCTATATCAGTTTTGTTGCTTTTTTAGGAAAAAATAACTGTACTAAGATCTGTCCAATTCAGATCTTATTATTTGAATTGGAAAATGGAATAATTTAGTACGTTTTTAAGCAAATTTTAAAGTGAGCTCCATATGAGATGACAAATTAGGCTATTATTTCTAACAGTTATGAGTTTAAATATTTAATAATGTTAGATCTCATCCAATTCTAAATAACGAATTCAATTTTTTAGCATATTCAGGCGAGATCAAATACTGAAACAATAAGCTGCTTTGAAAAGTACAAATGCCCTTCAGACCTATCCTGTCTGTACATTTGTAATCATTCATCTGCATATGTCTCAGTTTGACGATGAAGCTCTGAGGATCTAGTCAGGTCAGAACACAATGGGTCCTCGGGGGGGGGGGTTGCCAAGATGACAAGGGCTGTCGTGCTGCAGTTGCTGTAGCAACACCACTGCGCTGCCCCTCTGCCAGGGAAGAAAATGCACTATTGCAACACAAATAACCAAGTAGAATTTCTTCTTCTAACAAAGACTCAGCGCAAAGAGACAAATTGTAGCCAAGCCATACTATATAATTTTGTCTTCCAAGCAGAATTCGTAATGCTTTGTTTTAGCAATGTACTGTTTGTTCCAATAAAAAGCTTTAGGAGTTTTACCAAAAAGATGAAAACAAGACAATGGCGTTTTCAGATCTAACTTGTTAATTAGGAAAGGAAAAAAAAATCAAATTATTAAATCAATAGATATATTATATATATATAATTGTATTCTCAGATTGCTTGACCTCCTATAATGGTGCTTTAGGAGATTTCCGATAAAGAGGAGTAAGACTGTGGAAGTGTTTTTTTTTGCAGTAGTAGCCAGACAAACTGTGCTGGTGAGAAGATCAGCACCTTCCCTGCCAACATGATGAGCTCCAGTTTTCCCAGCTGTGCCTCTGAGGTCTGTAGCTGGACCAATTCAATAGGGCCCCTGGGGAGCACAGAATGATGCCTTTTAATATCCACTGAAAAGACTTATTTACTCAGGTAGTTCCACACTCAAGATGAATCCCTTTTGTTAATTCACCAGTCACACCTCAGTTAGTGTGATCATTAGCAACAGGGCTCATGTTAATGATTGATTCAGATTTGCTTCCCATGAAGAGAGGAAGAACCCACGTCATAACATTACAGCAATTAAAGATGAGTAATAAGAAACAGAATAAACAGCAGAGTCATCTTCAACTCTTTAGCTGTTGTATCAGCTGTTTAAAATAAGTGAAAGCTAGCATACTTCAAGTGATGGATTAAGTAAAACATTTCTCAGGAGGGTTTTTTCTTGATGCATAGTCTACCTCACACTGAAACGTTTTAAAATTAAGAGCAAAATAAGCAGAATAAAAGGCTCAATTAAAAAAAACCAACAGCTCTCAAGTTGTGTCAGCTAAGGTTGTGGAATTTCCTGGGCCACTAGTGCAATTAAGCTTTCACACCTTGTAGCCTTCCCCCACTGCCACAGTAAAACATCACAACTGCTCACACCTGATGAAGAAGGCTCCAAGGCCGAAACGTTGCGTTTTCTTTCTTCTCTTTTCAGCGTGGAATAAACCTATTACTTGTTCCTTTACAGCCTACGCATGCCAACACAACTACCCACCTGAAACATCACGATTGTTTCCTTTCTTTAGCATTGACCCTGCTTCAAGCTAGAAATGCCAAATGTGCCTTGTAATATTGTAAAATTAATTGTAGCCAGGCTTCTCATCACCTCTGGGTTTCATACACATACCATGAAAGACACGGATAAAGTACATATTTATCTTTTGCTAAGCACTGTTGGTTCTATAACTTTATCTGTACTGCCCAGCCTTGTGTTAAGTATTTTATTGCACAGAAATTACTTTATACAGTCTCAAAAGGTCAAGTTAAGTGGTGTGTTAGGTTTTACCATGACTACTGTGTTTAATACAATAGCCACGGGCAACATAGCTCCTGTCTTGCAAAGAAAAAACTTCATACTTCCTTGACTTCACTGATAAAACCTGACAGTGAGACAACTCATCAATTGAATAGAAAAATCTGTTAACAGTGACAGTGTGAGTATGCAGAGGTTGGTTGGGACAGATCTATCTAGTTTTAAAGGGAAAACCAAGGAAACTCTTACAGGGAAAGAATGGAGTCTAGAGTGTACTGTAAGTAGCCCTGAATCTAGAGCTCTATTGCATTTAGGGAGTATATCATGTACTGTAGCTTGTTATAATGTTTCAGTCAAATCATAGCTTGTACCAGTTGTACAGTACACAATTCAGATGAACTTTGTAAATTAGGCTTACAAACTAAACTTGGATTGGCCTAGAGGAAGTTTCTGAAAAGCAAATGGTAATCAATATTGGGTGAGTGATGAAGTGAGGGTAATGATCAAAGCAACTTAAGGACAGTTTCAGAACTATCTACAGGCAAGTTTACACTTGTGTTCTGGAAATGTCCTGATACGTTTCTGGGGGGGGGATCCATTTATTCCAGAATGGCGTGTTTACACTTGCTTGAAACAGCCACATGCCTTCTCTGCAGAATGAAGGACTGAGATACTGTACTGTGAGGACAGCATCAACAAATGCCATAATCATTTTAAAATCTGAATGATCAACTTCAACAGTGAAAGTTGACAAATTACCATTTCATATTCCTTCCAATCATGTTATCTAATTAACCTAGGTTTTTGCAATGCTCTTTCAATATATAGTAGCACTAATGATCCATCTTAAAACAAATAGTGGTTGAAGGTAAAGCTGTGTCCCCATTAAAGATGGCACTGTGATGATTTTGTTGGTTGGCATACAGTTTCCACCACACATTTTCCAGAATACACTCTCAGCATTTACACTGGAAAAAATTATTTCGGAGACAATTTCCTGATTAAAAATATTACCTATAGCCTTGCAACGTTAAAATCGTAGTTGTTAAACTAAACCTTTTCGAAACAAAAAGAAACGAAAAACCTGACATTTATTATAAAAAATAAGTAAAGATTCAGAAATAAAATGCTTAAACATTCCAGCAATTCCCAATGTGTCCACCTGGTGGCTATCTGAGATTTTAATACCTCACAACAACAGAATATTATTGCTGTTACTTTATAGTAAGAAAAGCTATTTCATTTGCCCAGTTCCTTCCATCTACCTCTCAGAAGTTTCTACCAAATCACTGATTCAAGCTGAAGAATGCCTTACTGAAAACAACCAGCCAAAATTCCAAAAGAGCAATTAAAGCTTGTACAATGAAGGTGTCTATTGACATAAGCCTGAACAAACAGGAACTTACTCCAGTGAAGAAACAGCCTTCCAACTCTAACAACTAAGAGAAAATAAGCAAAAGACAGCTGATAGAGCCTCTCTCTCTTCTCCAAAACCAAGCCATCGTTAAAACTGGAAGCTTTAAATGAATCACTTGGCTGCTCCCACTTTCTTATTAATTTACCAGATGCAGGTTTACATCGTTGTCAAACACATGACGTGGAAAGAAGTACACCAGGATGCGACTGAACTATAGGTGTGAGAGATAAGACAGAGAAGGAAACTGGTTGTGAATCATTAAATGCAGGGTGTTTGACCACTGGTAGGAAAAAAGTAAAATGATGCTGTCTGAAAATGTCATGCTAAATTAAAAAATGGTATTTGAATGCCACATATTCAATTATCTACATACTTACACAAGCAATGCATATTTCTACCCTAAGTAAAAAAAAACATTAAGCTAGGAATTCGTTTTACAATAAAACTACAGTAACTGAATAGGTTGCTATAAACATTTGTGGATCAAGTAACATTCCCCTCATTTTCTTTTGTCTTGCTCTTCTGGAAACATTGCAGAAATTGTATAAACACCCTGACAAACTCTTAGGTCTGTGAAGTTACTGAGTTTATTTATCACTCTTTAGATACAGACAAACTTACATAAATAAAAAATTAAATATAATAAGATATATAAATGTCAGGATGGTTACATGATCCTTTGTTTTTTCCTACATTAAGAGTATGCATTTGCCTTCTCAAGAAGTAAACTGCATACCCCTACTAAGATAAGCCAAGACTAAAGTATTTAATTAAACTAAATCCGAGGGCTGCAGTCAACAACAAAATGATGAGATTGGCTACAGTATCTCTTGTAGCAGTATTGTAAACATTTTAATTTGAATAATTCTTGCTAGAATTAAGTTGCATCTCTAATTAGGTCATATGCAACCAGAAAATAAATTCAAAGTATCAACCACACAACTCAATTGGGGGGAGGGAGATGATGAATTTAGAAGTGTCAGGGTCAAAAATAATAAACAAACAGCCCCAAAACCTTTTGCTTGGTTGGTACTCCCTTATCCACAGTTTACTAAGCAATTAAGAGCAGCTTCAGAGAAGAAAGCACAGTATTGCAGTTTTATCTCACAACAAAGAGGTATTTTTTACCTTTAAATATTTTGGACAAAACTGAACTCACTTGTATTTTAGCTTTTATCACTTAAAAATAAAGGCTTGCAACATGCTGTGTAAATAAAGCTACTCTTGTTATTTTTAGCAAATGAAACTTAGAGTGCTTTCACTTTTGTGAATAAATGAAGATAATCTGAAAGAGGAACATTTTCCACACAGAAATCTGACGTTAAAAAGAACACCTTACCTTCTAGTTTCTATTAGATGTAAGAGAATGTTACCCTTAACCTCACTTTTAAATTAAAATATTAAGACTATTTGTGATCACTGCAGCTAAAATGTAATCGACATGTTCTTTAAAATCCCTTTTGAAATTATTGATCTGAAAAATCAAACTTGTCTTTGAACAATTTCCACTTCTTTGCAAAAAAAATAATAATTCTATTTGCTGGGTAGAAAAGTCATCATCGGTGGTTTTATAAATGACAAAAGTACTCACCCTGCAGGCTGTTTCCAGTCCTGTAAAAGAAGCTGGCATTTGTTTTTTCAAATTGATATTCAAGATGTTTTTCTCCTAAAGTTTATTTCCATCTTGGTGTGGTAGTCCAAGCATAGCTTTTCCCCACAAGCACGCTAATTGCTCTCCGATTTTCTCAGGCGGTAAAAGAATGACAGCTAGCAAGACGCTCTGTCTGCCAAAGTCCACATATTAATGTGATCAGATCAGGGATTCGGGAGCAATGAGTGAGTGAGACAGCATCTACTAGGCACATCACAACTAATTACTGGTTCGAAGTTTTCGTCAGAAGATTAACTGAGCCAAGGGCCATCAGCTCAAGTTTGGATTGAGACACAGCCTGCAGTTTTTGCTGATAACAGAACTGGAAAGCTGCCAGCACTGCAGGCAGCAGAACCACAGAGAAGGAAATCTGTGTTCACTCGCAGAGCTTCTTCCAAACTCCACAGCATCTCTTCTGCTAAAGTGGCGACACTTGATTTCAATTGCCAGGCAATAGGCTGCTGTATCATAATGGATGATCAGAGTCGGGACATTCTTAATGCAAACCCAAGGGCACAGCTCCGCTAGTATTCACCTTCCCAGCTAAAGTCAAATAAGCTCCTGGTAAGACCGGGTTCACATTGCACATGTTCCGTATATCCATTCAGAAATAAATCGACAGACTGAAAACTATATTATTGCCTCATTCACTGTGGTTTACAGCAGGAAAACATGAACAAAAACCTGCACACTTGGCATTCATCTTCTTTATGACATCTGTAAGGTGTTTTCCGTGTGCACTGCTGTTCAAAACTTAGACATCTATGACACAAATAGGAGTTATATTACATGTGTTTAACAGTTGACTCAAAGCTTTCACTAGTATTTTCTATTACAACAAGTTTGTAATACCGTACAGCATGTCAGAGAAGAAGCTAAACCTGAAATTTAGCAATCTTTAATTCAATGTTCAAATGTTTTTGTATATTCTGATCACAACAGCTCAAAGTAAACTGTACATAGACAGCCCACATGAAGTGCCTTAGTGACTAATCCATAACATTCCCAAATCAAATCTCATTGACACTTTGTCAGGTGTTCTTTGACTTAAATTATCACTGCAGTTAAAAACAAGGTTCTCATTTCAGGAGGGGATAAACACAGAAATGTATTTTGCAAAAGGGAAAAAACACTGAGTTCTACCCATTCCTAGTAAGTGGCGATCAAAACATTTCAGATTTGTTCTTATTTAGAAATTATTTTGTGGTGAAAAAAGAACATTACCAGAACCGTGATAAATGATAAATGATAAATACTGTACCGGAGGAGATAAACCAGCTTGGAGAATAACAAGAAAATGTGCATAGGACAGTAACTTGGGTACAAAATGATCTTAAAAAGAAGGATTATGTCTTTCAGATTTTGATTTTGTTATGTTCTAGTTGTTTTATACCATAAGTTGATTCAATACCATAAGTTGAGAAGTTTGTATGAAACACTTGTCATTGTATATGTGAATATCCTTCTTTTGCATTGCGTCTTGCAACTGCTTACTTGAGCGCTGTAAAAAGCCAACAGGAAAATCCCTAATTTAAGCTATTATGCAATTCCTGAGTAACTCTTCCTGGAATTGTGAAAGTCAGTTTTTAAATTACGGTCAGCTTTAGAGGAATGTGAAACCAAACAGATTGGCAATTAAAGCTTTAAAATAACAATGAATCCAGTAAAACAATTATGTCCCCCTTTCTTGTTATTCCAGCCCAGCTTTCCAGTGCACACTGAGTATCAGCCAGGGATGATGAAGAGATGAACACAACACGTACTGTATACCTTTTGATAATTTAACACAGCTAAAACGTCACCCCTCATTACCAAACCAGAGCACAAAATGAGGACAGGCATGAGCGTCGCTGGACTTCTCGGTAACAATGACACCTATAGTGAAGTTTTGGTTATATTTAGCTCAGTGAATACACAGGCTGGATTCTTGCGGATACACAATTAGGACTCTGAGATCATCCCTTCCTCTTTACATTTTTCTTTCAAACAGCTGCAAATACGTGCAAAACTCACCACCACCTTTCAAAAATGTTTAGTCACTTAGTATTTATGTCATTATTAATAATGTGTAGGAAATGAATCCTGCTACTGAAACAACGCAAGGAATACAATTTACAGGTTTTAACTTTGAAAACGGGAAACTTAAATTAAGCAGTTAAGTCACATGCATTTTATACTGCAATATAAAACAAATAGCTGAAAATAGGACCTAAGGTTTTGAAACCTTTGTAAAAACCAGGCCATTTTAGATAAGGTAGGCCATACTCAGCTAAACTATTCTGTTCTATTAAACTTTGTAGCAGCACATTTAACCACTCAGACAGTGACCTGATCACACTAATCTTATGATAGATTCTCATATCACACTGTTGGCAAACCGACAATCTTGAAGTCTGGTCCCAGACCATTCAGCAATAACAGATTTGTATCATGTGTGAAAATGTAATTACAGCTATTCCAACAGTGGAATAAATTAAAAGCTTCAGAAATTGTACATGGAGTTCAAAGCCTAACATTATTCTACGAAAATTTACAAACACCTGTTTCAGCAAGGCAACGTAGCTATACAGTATTTCAAGTACTTTATAACTACTTTTCGAATCATTTGAAGTTAATTGAAACCAATCCTGTTAAATACAGCATTTACCCTTAATATAAATAATATAATGCATTCTCTCTGTATCAATCAATTTGAAATTCATATTATTTATTGTCCACAAGCCCACAATAAACCAAAAGCTACAAAAGGACTTGAAAAAAGTCTAATGCAACTAATAGCAAGTGTTTGGAATTTAAATAGTACTTCTGTCCTTGCTGATAATTTTTTACAATAAACATTTATCTGGCAAAAAATTAAATGTTGCACATTCATCCTAAATCATAAAAATCATCTGAAAAGATTTTATATTTAGATAAACCCACATCCCAAAGAGCTTTATTCTTGTTATTCTAAAGTTAGTAGAAAAGACTGGAATTTCCTCCTGTTTGTTTTCCCCAATGTCCTCCCATTCCTTCGTTCTCCACTTCTAAACAAGTCTTGCTCCCAGTTGCTCAAATGCCTGGTGGAGAAGACAGCACTTAAAAACAGAATTAGAAGATGAAGCAAGATCACAAATATGCTTTAGACATGTTGGGAAACTCACTTTCTAGGCCAGCCAGGCATATGTTTCTCTGCATTGTTTTCAACATCACAATTCCCATAACACAAAATCAAAACTGAGCCTTTCAGTGTCCACTCTGCAGTCTTCTGGGAGCCTACAATAATACATTCATTTTTTAGCTCTGAAATCCTTCCAAAATTAATAACATTTTCAAAATGCTGAACTAAATCATATCTGTTTTGAGTGACTAATGGCAGTTTTTGGCAAAAGCAAAAGCAGTTTTTGCTCAGGGGAAAAAGGAAAAGGAAAGCTCACCACATTGTAAAACAACAACACTAATATAGTATGTCCCATCAGCTGGATACAATTAATATTTTGGATGCATCTTCAATTACATAAGATTAATATTAAACATGGTATTTATCTTATAAGGCGCTACAAACTTTATCATCACATTGTAGTCTGAAAAACTATAAAGACTTAAAAATAAACATTAAACACAATAAAATTCTTGCAAAAAATGAAGGCTGTGAACCTCTCATATAACGATTGCTCTGGTTTATTTTTCCCCAACCATTACAACTTTACTTCAACCTTTTGGAGACTTATTGTAGATCCGTGTCCTCCTGTACCTCATAAGAAAAAGTTCATCACAAGCCTTTTACACCAGATCAGGGTTCACACAAGTTAGTAAAATGAATAGTCTGCAACAAATCCACTGAAGCCATATGGACAACGTGCTGTCTGTGTGGCCCATGCAGTGAAAAGTCAGAACCTTGTATAAAAACAAAACATTTCAAGACAAATTGGAAGATTTAAAGACAATAGAATGAATAATTTTATAATAAAAGTTATGTAGATGTATTTGAAAGTTTGTTAGAGGGATGTAAAAAAATCCAAGAATCTTTTATAATTTTCAGACAAATAACCACAGAGGAAGCTGCCTTATTTTTCACAAAATTATGTATTTTCTTCTTAATACTTCTTTCAGGTTTGAGCACACCACACAAAGATGTGAAGATGTTTTTTGTATACTAACACTTATAGCCCTATACTGTATCTAATAATCAAATGTCTGGAAAAATCCTTTTCCAGTGACTCTATCTTTAACAATGCTTGGAAGTGGAAAACTGTAACATTCTTTCAGGGCAACCTCATAAGTTGGCTGGGTACAAAACACCAAGACAAGAGGGCATTTAAAGCTTTAATAAGGGGTTATCTCAATGCTCAGTTAAGCCACTGTTCAAATTTCTACAATGAAGAAATGACCTGTAATACCACAATGCAGCTTTTTAAAACTTGATCCAGAACTTCAAAAACATTACAGTATAACTCAACTAAAAGTATCCAAATTGGAGACGTGCCTTTTCCTTTTCAGTGAACCATAAGTTCATTCTAAAGGTTCGAGATCTCAAAATCACAAATGACCAATTTTAGTTTTATGTTTAATCACTTTTTACACTTTTATAAATTAAGTAAAACTAAAGCTGCCATGATAGTTTGCTAAAGAACCACCTGATGAGGAAATATGTGGTCTTCATAAGATTTAATCTGTAATTGTGTTTAGTTTTTGTCAGAATAGATTTGACCAATTCCATAATCTCAGATGTCACTTTCTGTTGTAGCTCTTCATTCCAGAAACATCTTAGAACTGGCAAGGACTAGCAAGGATTAGAAAGGTTCCGACCCACAATTTCTGGACATATATTTTTTTTTTACTGATCAAACTTCAGTTTGTGCAATAGAGTCCTTTACAGTAAAAATCATGAATAATGAATTCCAGAACACTGAGTATCACTTCTTAACACAAAATCCAGGCACCAGCATCTGAAATGTCAGATTACTTAGTTTTGGTCTTGGTAATTTTGCAAAATTAATAAAGCAGGTAAAAAGATAGGCAGTGCGGGTTCCTCAGTCTAAATGTTCTATTCTATGGGTGCCTAAGGCTTTGAAACTGGATCCTTATCAAAGAGAAAATGTATATTGAATCTAGTTACAGTTTAGTAAATGTACTTTGTTGTTTGAAATTACACATGTACCTTGCTTAGAAACATCCAAAGATCTAATAGTTAGAATGCTCATACATTCATCAGTGAGGAAACCAAGAATGACAACAAAGAGCAATATTAATGTAAAATAATTGGTCCCTTGTTTAATATTGTCCTTCAGATACTATAGTACATTGTGCTCTGTTAACAAAGATCTAGTTAAAGATAATCAAATAAAGCAACAAACCACCAGATTTATGGACATAAGAACGGTTATGAGTGAGAGAAGGGTATTTGGCCGATCTAGCTCATCTGGTAGCAGCTAATTGAATCAAAGAGCTCATGTGATTTTTTGAAAGAAGGCAAAGTTTCAGCTTCAACATTACTGGGTAATAATATTCAGCTTCAACATTACTGAGCATTTCTTGGATTCAGTCCTTTTTTTCCTAAGCAGTTTTACTAAAAGTAAATAACATAGAATCCAAAACAAAAGCAAAAACTGCAAAAAGGAGTCTGCTTCTTTGAGCACAATGGAAAATACATTTAGGCTTCAGCTGTGCCACCATATTTCCACACATGTGACAGACATGTGATGTTTACTTCAGTGGATAACCCAAAAGAGTAAAAAAATGAGCGATCAAATCAAGAAATTAAGTGATAAGAAGCGAGATATCTTAATAAGATTTTGAATCAAATTTTAACTGCATTTAATATACAGTATCAATGGAAAGATGGAGTTAACATCTAAACATGATAAAACAACATATTAGCTCTTTGATGCAATGTGATGTCACCTCTGGAGACTTATGTCAAAGTCAACTTGTGAGACATTTTTGAGGCTAGGTAACTGCCACTAAGCTTGCTCCAAACACTCTGGATAACCTTTGTTGCTGGGCTGTGAGACCACAGAGAATCTTCTGCCTCCCCTGAATGCTTTACACACCTCTTAGCTCCCACTTGCAAGATAATGACATCTCCATGACTCATGAGAAAGCAAGAAGAATTGCATTTAATTGCATTTCTTATTGTTTTAGAGGACACTGAAGTAAGAAAAATGATGCAGGCTTTTAGGAACGCAATAACTTTTATGGTGAATGAAGTACATTGAAAGTGTCTGTCTGAGCATCAGATGCTTAGTCAGGAACAGGACAAAGATGCACAGGAAGGCCAAAAGTTGAATGCCATGGTTTATTTGAAAACACTACTTTAGAAGCAGTGCTTACAACTCATTCTGACTGGAGAGAGCATTTCAATGTGTAATGTTTTTTTGGGTTTAAAAGCCAATAATATCTACAAGTCTCACTGTAAGGAGAAGGCCTGTTCTTGGCACACACTGTATGCATGACGGTTTTCAGTACAAAAGAAAAGTTTTGTTGGAGTGCAAAAGAGATCCTTAATGATGGCGAGGCATAGTATTCTATTTTTTTACCAGCTACTGTAGGTTTAAGAGATTTTCTCGGACCAATCACTCATTTAAGTTCAAACAATTGCTCTGTTTCGATCTGTTCATTTGGCAAAATTATCAGTACAGCTTCCATACTGTTACTATCCATGATACACTAATGCCGCAGATAAAGATGATCTTTATTAAGATAAAGTCATTGACTGCTGCTGTCTAACAGCCCTCTACAACAAAGTATCACTGCTGTTCTTGTTACTTCAGGCAAGAAGGCAGAAAATGTCCTCTGTCCTTGTACTCCTAAAGTAGGAAACATTAATTCAATACTTTCGCTCATTTATATTTAATTAATATTACTGTACTCCCCTGTTTTTAACTTCTTAAGCAAAATGTTAGATGGAAGGAACTAAACTGTGTCACATATATAGGGCAGATTTAACTTGAAAGTCATCACCTAATGACTTCAGAACACCACAATCCTCCCAGGCATTAAAACTAAAAAAAAGTGGGACATTTTAATACTAAAATCTATTAAGTGAGAAATCGGGAACCTTGTTTATTGAGAACATAATTCTGGGTCATTTGCTATACAGTGGATGCCTTCCATATAATGGATATAGGGTTTTGTTAGTCTCTTTATCAAAAGACCAATACCAACTTAGCCATATATTATTTATTGATAAATACAGGGTTTCATAGAAGTTTTCCAAATTATGTTTTTCCATTTATGCATATCAAACTGTTCTAATGCAGTCTAACGCAGTCCAGAGATGTTATATAAAAAAAGTTAAATAATAATAATTGCTTACACTTATATAGCGCTTTTCTGGACACTCCACTCAAAGCGCTTTACAGGTAATGGGGACTCCCCTCCACCACCACCAATGTGCAGCATCCACCTGGATGATGCGACAGCAGCCATAGTGTGCCAGAACGCTCACCACACATCAGCTATCAATGGGGAGGAGAGCAGAGTAATGTAGCCAATTCATAGAGGGGGACTATTAGGAGACCATGATTGGTAAGGGCAAATGGGAAATTTGGCCAGGACTATACTGGGGCATTAGGACCCACATGGACCGCAGGGTGAGCGCCCGCTGCTGGCCTCACTAACTCCTCTTCCAGCAGCAACCTTAGTTTTTCCCAGGAGGTCTCCCATCCAGGTACTGACCAGGCTCACACCTGCTTAGCTTCGGTGGGTTGCCAGTTGTGAGTTGCAGGGTGATATGCCTGCTGGATGCTATAAATAGTATTACTGCATACTGAGAGGTTGAAGCAGTTGGGGCTAACGGTGAATTAATAAACCCTCACACTCAGCTCCTGGAAAACACAAATAATGTAGACTGTAAAAAAAAAGACGCTTAAAACCGTACGCTGTTCGATATATGATTTCCATTAAATGCTTAAGTGGATAATAAGTTCATGTAGTAAACACTACGTAAGCAACAATGTGTACTCCATTCTCTAAGGCTTTCCTTAATAACAGCAACAGACTACAAATATAACAATACAAACAGAAACTTCGATAAATCCCTAAATACTTTGAAAATAAGCATTAATAATCTGATAAGGGTTGGAATATAAGGGATATTTGCAGTAGCGGCAACAGTAGTAATTAAGGCTCATTTAACTTGGGAATGTTTACTCAGAGCACTACCAGCCTTTAATAGATTTGGAGTGTTTGCTCTGCAAAGACTATTAGTTGCAACAAACAGCAGAAATGGTGAGAGCCTCAATGTATAGGAGAACTACTGTACCTATACCTTATGTATAGGAGAACTACTGTATTTCATCCATCACAGGGTGAAGTACAGTACATGGATGGGGTTTGTAAGCTGTATAGCAGTAGTATTGTGCATAAGCAGTCCCACTTCACAGCAGATCCAGTAGCGAAGTGAGAAATTGCTTTACCAATTGAATTAAGGAGGAACTTCATGGAACCAAATTGTTCAAGTCCAGATTGTAATTTACACTGGGGTTTAAACTCCAAGCTCTTTAAAATAGGACCATGAGTCCTTTAGTACCTAAGCAGTAAGGACCTTAGTTAAAAGGACAATACCACCTAGACCACAGTGTTCCCTTTCACTATACTGGGGCACTGGTTCGAAATTTAACCGAGAGAAGAGTCTTTTCTACCAACACAGAATTAACTACCAGAAAAGGTCTGAATCTTGCACTTTTAACTTTTTTTTAAAGTTCAATCATTCACTAGAAGCATAAAATGTTAACATTTCAATAAAGTGCAAGTTTCACACTAAGGAAAAGCTCATATTCCTGTTTGGAGAAGAGAGGATTATTTTCTCATAGGTAGGAACTTCATTAATATAGTACCATGTACACTGTATTGCTTGTGATGAAAACCTCAATTAGATAAAGCCACCTGGTAGCCTGAACATACAAGTATATTTTTAGTAGCAGCTCTCTTGGAGAAATATGAGTTAGGAAGGATTTTAAAATTGTATTAGTTTCCAGCTATACTGTTTACTATTCAGAGCTCTATGTTAGTAGCCATAATCCAAAATGAAAAAATAAATCCCTTCATAAGCTACTTATCAAGTGTCCAGCTATATTTATTGTGTTTGAATGAACAGCATCATGCATATTTTGCATTTTAATAAATTTAGCAAATTACTACCACAAAGATTTACAACCAGAAAATGTTTGAGCTTAAAAAATCAAAACATTTAGAATGAGTCCTCAGACCATGCAAAAAAAAAAAAAAATCTACAAAACAAAAAGAAAATGCAATCTCTTAGTCTACAAAGAGAGGCTGAAAATGAGTTTTCTCTACACCAAGTAAGAAAAAGATGGAATGAAACCAAAAAACACGTTAGCATATGATTTGGATATGATAAAAGCATAGCACAAAGCTAATAACGTACTATTAATTTGTTCAAATCCAGACTGGTTAGCCAACTCAGTGGAAACAATCATGTTTCTACAAAAAGCTGCCTGCATGTGTTGCTCCTCTTACAACCCACGCATCTGTTAAAAAAATAAAAATCTGAAAGGAAACGCTGCATATCGCCACAGACAGTGGACTCGGCTAACACTAATATGGTTGGCAAATATAAACAATTCTGACTACAGATGTCACATATTTAAGGGCTTAATTTCTTCCTGAGCTTATTAAACATTTTTCTAGTTGCTATCATGATTTAATCCGGCTAAACCTGTGGAATTTAAGTCTCACTGAGCAAAACATATCTACTTTACAAGTCCTCTGCGAAGAACGGCAACTTGACACACTGATCAGCACTTTTCCCAGCATGATTCCGGGGAAAGGGCACATCCTGGATAGACAGGTGGCCGGAGGAAAGCTGCTTTTGAAAAGGTTTTACAAACTCTGGGAATGGAGCAAGAGAATGTGTGTGACAGAAAATCAATTCCATAAACATGTGAAAAGCATTCTTCTATTTAGTGCTCTTAGCCAGATAATATCCTTATAATGCTCCCAAACCACAACTCAAAAAGAGACCTTATACGGCTGATCAATGTATAGCCATGGTGCCTCTGCAAGAACAATTCCACAGCAATGCAGAAAAGTATTGCCATTTTTTTTTCCATTTTTTCCCCACTCAGTGCATGGACTTTAAAAGTACAAAATACAATTATCTTCAAATATTATTTCCTATTCGATGTACTGTATTCAATTTGTTGAAATTGAACAACAATGGGTTCTAAAGCAATGTGTGCTTTTTATTTATTCCAAACAATTAATTAATTTTCTCAACCCCCCAAAATCCTGTAAGAACAATGTATAAAAAGAAGATCATTAAAATTCCGACACTTTCAGAAGGACAAATATAACACTTGTATAACCATAGTGGAAGTGCCTTTACCCAGACAGTTGTGGGAGTATATAAGAAAGATATCCTGCCGTGTGGTTGAGGTCTGTACTTTAGCTTCATTTAAGAAATGCCTGGATGAGATCCTTGGATGGATTAACTATCAAAACAGGCTAGAGAGGTTGCAAACCACTGGAAGCCATTTGGCCCTTCTCATGTTCTTTTCGAGTCATTTTCAATAACCGCTTAGTCCAATACACTGCGGTGGTGTGCCAGATCAAGATGCACATAGAGAGAAGTCAGTTAAGACTGACGGCATGTTTTTTGGACTGAGAGAGAAAACCAGTGAACTTGGCACAAAATGTACATGGCTATGCACTATGCTGGTTATCTTTCGTCACATAAAAGCATAGAACAAGCTCATTTAACGGTGTAAATATATACGTATATGTTCCTTATATAAAAATATATAAGGGACCTTTATATTTCAGTACAGAGATTGTATTCATTCTTTTATTAAATCCACTCAATGTCTTAATACAGTACAGGTGAATTTACATGTTCTCTTACCATAAACACTTGATCCTGTTATTTTTACCTTGCATTTCATTGCAAAAACTGCCTGCTGAAATTCAGATAGAAATTCAGATAATAGAGTAAATAAGATCAATCATAATGGGTAATCACTTTCACATTGATACTGACATTGTAATCCTAGGTTTGGAACGGTTCAGTAATGGAACAGACTACATGAAAGACAGGAACATGCAATTCTTATTTCTGAAGCACTGTACACCCAGTCAGTCAATCAACCACAGATTTGTCTAGCTTGCATAGGCTAAAACACTGTAAGCAATCAAGATAACTAAAAGAAACATGAATCATCAGACAAATGCCAAATATTTTTTTTCCTTAATTGTGTTTGTGGCATATATACAATAATAGTTATTTCATACTTCTAAAATATAAAATCAGTTACACAGTATCAATTAGAAATCAAAACACAAAACCAATATCAAAGTAAAATAATCAAATTAAAATTTCCACTTGATTTAATAAACATGGTAGTCATTAACAACCCTAAAACTGCAGGAAACAAAATTGCATATATGCACAGGCATTTAAAATCCCAAACATCTGTATCTTTTCTACATTTATAAAATTATATAAATCCAAAACCCCCATTAATGGTGACAGTAAGTTTAGATCCTAACTAACAACTTGAAAATCAGAGCCACATAAAGGGTGACCTAAATTGAGAGCTGCAAAAATTCATTTTAGAAAGAACAACTTGACCCAGATTATGAATTAACCCTCTTTTACTCAAATCCTGCTAAATGCACCTAAACCTTAAATTTAGAAGGAAGAGAACAGAAAATTGAAATTCGTGCAAAATGGAGATTGTGTTTGTATGAACACGAAAAACACTACTGTGAGGAGATGGCTAATTACTGTACACAGCTCAAACATTCCCATATGAACAATGATGAGTAATAAAAGGTTATTTAACATACACCCAGTTTCTGTGGTGGTTAGTCTTGTCTGCTTTCTTAAGGAAATCAGATAGCCTGGGTGGAGAGACTATGTGATGATGGCACAACCCAGTATGGAGTAATCATTTTCACTTAAGTGGAATCGCATGGCTAACAAACTGTTCAGACTGTAAAGTGTTATCATGACAAATACAAGCCAGTACCTACATGACTTCCGAGCAGAAGCTCCGTCCACATACAGTTTATCCTAACTATGCATGTTTTAATAGCTTTCCCTTATCATACAGTGTCTTCTAAACAAATACAAATTGTACCGGTCATTTCAGAGCAGTTTAAGCCTAATGAAAAAAATAAAGCTGGTTTAAAGAAACCTTTAAAATCACCAGATTCCATCGACCTGGAAAATCTGTTGTACTGGTCCAAACATGTCTAGTCTACAATTAAGAGCCACGGTGGACTGAAGACACAGCTTTAGAGACCTGGGTCTGATCTATGTTTTAGAGTAAAGATGTGCAGCAACTTAAATAAAATAAGAACACGAGCAAGTAATGTCCTAGGATTTATTGGCACTAGATAATGAACACACAAATCAAGGGGTACTAAAATTTCATTTTTTATATATTTTAAGAAGACAAGAAAGGTCACAAATGAAAGGAGGGCACTTAGCCTATCTCTTCCATTAGACTGCTTTATGATCCAATGATCTTGCCAAGACCTTTGCTAAACCAAAACTCCTCAGTCCACCAACAAGTCTGTGGCTAATGACTTCAGATTGTTCCCCATCACTAAAGACTGAATAAAAAGATATGTTATTTTCTAATCTGGGTTACAATTTAACAATTCATTATCTGATGTCAATTTCTAAATAAAATGGTGTTCAAATAATATCATCCACATACTGTATCTCACATTCAACTCACCCAATGTGTTGGTAATCAGACCACTGAATGGGTCATCATCACATTATTGCAAAGGTACAAGTAATAGATTTATTCCATGCTGAAAAAAAGAAGAGAGAAAACACAACGTTTCGGCTGTGGAGCCACGGCCAGAACATTGTGTTTTCTCTCTTCTTTTTTTCAGCATGGAATAAACCTATTACTTGTTCCTTTGCAGCCTACGCATGCTGACGCAGCTACCCACCTGAACCATCATATTACTGAATACTACAAAGAAAATCAAGAATTAAAATGCTGATTGTGCACACATCTTAGCTATAATGACTCAAAAGTGATTCAGATGCATAAGATTACTTTGACAAGTCACAATTTAGCCAAGCAATTAGTTGAATGGACTCTGCAATAATAGCAGCTCATATGATTTTAGAATTAACATCACTAACTCTTCAGTCAGCTATTTGGAGCAAAGATTCAATAGAACTTTCAAAACAACTCTGTAATAAAGTTGCACAACAGGAGAAGCTTTTAAAGAAACTTCAGACACCGAATATCCATTTGAACATGGTAACGTCATTCATTAAGAAGTGAACGAGCACAGGCATTTAAAATTAAAAGGTGAATGCTTTTGCAAGGCACTATATAGAACTTTAGTACTTTAGAACTGTTAGTTGATCATAAGGAGGAACATGAAACACTGAATTTAAATCTGTGAACATACCACACCTTCTTAGAATGGGTAAGAATATTATTATTATTATTATTATTATTATTATTATTATTATTATTATTTGCTTACACTTATATAGCGCTATTCTGGACACTCCACTCAAAGCTTTTTACAGGTAATGGGGACTCCCCACCACCATCACCAATGTGCAGTATCCACCTGCTTACGTTATTTCTGTATTGCCATACTATTGCAATCAATGTCCTGGAATCTCATTTTCACAATTGGAAATTTTCACAAATTGGAGTTTGTCCAATAACTATGATAAATGTGAACAGTTACCACAATGCAGCTTTTGAAGATTTAGAAAGAGGACTACATATAAAAAGGGCTGCGATTCCTATATGGTTCACCCAATATAGACATACCTGTAAATACCCTTGAATTAAAGCTGACATTCTGCGCTTTAACCTCAGTCATTGTTTTGTTTTAAATCCAATGTGCTGGAGTACAGAGCCAAAACAACAAATACTGTGACACTGTCCAAATACTTACGGACTACATTGTATCCATTTTCATATGGCCGGAATGCAGACTGTCATATGGACAGTTATATGCAACTGAGATACTGTATATCAATATGTGCAATACCGATCTTTCAAAAGATTTCTGCTAATGGTATTTTCCATGATCTGTGAATTTAGGAAAGCCGACTGAGAACAAAATGTGATCTGGTATTCTGAGATTTTTTTAATTTAATGATAGCCCAAGGTTCTCCCTTGACTTCGTAAACTAAATAGCAGAAATAAACTCCTAGCTAAATACTGAATGGGTGCAACTACAATTTTAATTTACCTCTGTCTACTTAATCTTATCTAAATGTATTCTGAGACTCGGTTTAGATTCAACAAGAAAAGTACAGCAAGATAAAGACTGGAAGGTATTGAATCTAACTTAAAATATGTGAAATTAATGTCCACTACATCCCCGAACGAACATCATAACCATTTGACAGCACTGTGGGATCTAGGCTGTGCTATTAATAAGGCAATGGTAGATCACCCACATGCGCTGTACCGTTTCTCATAAAATGACCAGACTGACATTTGACTTTTCTCTTTTTATCCGAGCTAGGGAACATGGTAATACCGACAGAATATCTTGCAATTAAATGTTTTGTTTTCCAATAACAAGGCTAAAGATTAAAGAGATCTCTCTCAATAATAATTATAAATACTAGGAACCAATACATTATTCAGTTTTGTATTTGTACTGGTTCTCCATTATACAGAAATGTATTATGACTTGATATGAACACTACTGTATACATTAGTACATCTTCACTGAACCCTTGACAACAAAGGATTAGAACAATGTATTGTTCACCAGAACAATTTCAATTTATGCTCTTTTCTTCATGCAGGAAAGCATATATACGATATATATACTGACTAAGAAACAGCAGTCTTGCAGAACAGGGGCCCTGGGTTCAGTTCCTACAGTGCTTTCTGCATAGTTTGCACACTCTCTCCATGTTCATGTGGGTTTCCTCCCACAGTATAGCGACATGCTGGTAAGTTAATTGGCTTCTGTAAAACTGGCAATGGCATGAGTGCATGCGCCTGTTTGTCTCTCTACCCTGCAATAGAGTGACATCCCATCGAGACAGTATCCTGCCTTGCACCTCGTGCTTCCTGGGATATGCTATGGACCACGTTGACCCTGAATTTGATAAGCAGTTATTAAAAGTGATGGTGACGGTGTTGCATTACACAAAAACATTTTCCCCACAGATTGTACAATAAATATGAAAATGCCACACCTTTCTGAGAATTTGTCACCCCTTACTTAATGTTGATTAATCACTGCTCTATGCCCCTTAGCAACAATGTCAGTCAAATTTGCCTGTGACGTGCATTCTTAGTTGAACAGCATTTCTAATGAATCAAGCCTGACTATTTACTTTAATGTATTATCCATATCTGAATTCCACAGCAAGCTGCACATGGAACTATTTATAAGTCACTTCCTTTTATTTATAGAGCTTATTGTTCAAGTCACATCTGTTATAATCTGGGAACACAATGGCCACACTGCGGATAAGAAGTGGGTCAGTGTTTACACATATTCCATTGTTTAACCTTACCCGTCAGACCCAAGACGGCTGTGCTTTTATTTTTTCCCCTCGTCACCTGTTTAATACATGATGAATAACCAAAATAATCAGTTAACGACCTAATATTCAAGACAATATTACAAAAGGCCTCTGAAGAACCACGTGACTCATACAGGTTACACACTTTACCCGATACTCTAATAAATGAAGTCAGTCAACAACAAATAGTTTTCTAATCTTTCACTAACGTAAAAAAAATTAGAAACATAACACTTGAAGTTAACGCTTTAGCCTTGATCTGAATATAAGTCTTGTGGTTCATTATAAAAAAATATTAGTAAACAATGGCAATGCTTTATTTTAAAGTAAGAAGTTGATGATTTTTTTGGTTTGGTGCTACGGTATAAAAAGTAAAAGTCATACTGTGATCTTAAATTGACATCTCATCAGGGTTGCCAGTCTTTTTTTGCTATACTGAAGCAAATTCTCAAGTCCGATCAAATTAAATGGCTCTGCTAATCTTTCTCTCTTAAAACTTAATTTGTTGATGGCCTGAAAATCCAGATGTGTGCTCTATCACTGGATTAAGTGGTGGAAAAACTAAGAGAAATAAATTTAGTTTTTCACACAAACACACAAATTACAACCTTACCACAGATGCAGAGCACCTCACATGCCAGAATAAATATAATAGTACATCGCTTTCTCTGTGTTTCACCTTCTCTGGGGACTCCTAGTCATTTCCTCAGCAAGAACTACAGCTTAAATCTGTGCTGGGTTTTAGAACAGTAAACAAGATTATTATCAGTTTCATTGTGGATCAAAAGAAGAAAAATCACTGAGGGAGCTAGTGCTCCTTTTGATCATCCATGTTCATGATCTGAGGCCAAGTTTTTAGGCCTTTTAAAATAGGTTACTTCTAAGGAATGAGTATGAATCTCAACAGACAAAACAGTCTGGAACTTTGCAAAGTGAGCAGCCAAGTAAAAAATTACAGAGAGCAAAACAAATGGTTCCAGCAAACAATCAGTAAGGCCTACAAAGGGCATTCTGGATGTTTTGCCTAGTGCTTGAGATGGTTTAGTTTCCTGGAATTAAGTTTGACAATTGTGTCCTTGCAAAACAGGCCACACTGAGTCCAACTGAAGACCTGCAAGCAAACTAAATTTAAGCTCATAAGAATAGCATGGAATGTGGCAGAAACATTCCTGGGTACTATCTGGATAAACAATGCTGGTTAAAGGTTTGTTAAAATAGCAGTTGACATTCATTGTAGCTACCTTCATTTCCTTGAAAGATATTTTTGTATCTGAATTAAGTCTGAAATGAAGCAATTCATTGAAGCAAGTCTGAAGTGACCATTCATGTCTGGGGAAATGCACTTTGTTGTAAGTTCAGAGTTATATTTACAATGGTGTTGCTGTAACAAGGGAAGTATTAATCATACAATTCCAATCAAAAAAGCTTGCTCTCAAAGTCAGCAATAATGGTCCACATACAAGTGTTATTGTTATCGAACAGAGCTGTTTATTTATAAAGATTATACATATGATCTACTATTGCAAGCTCAGCAACAAAACCAGGCTTGATCATCTTTTGTCAAAAAAATGGTCAGATGTACTGCATAGCTAAGTGACTTTGAGTCACAAAACTATTGTTATTGGCTGGTCAGTTGAGTGTCATCTGATGAGTGTGAGCTAATTATTTTCAGTAGCTGCAGTTGATGCTATGAGAAGTGATTTCTCAGGTGGTTCTTCCTGAGTTATAAATGAGATTCACTGGGTTTTGGCCGACAATGGACATCTCCTATCAGCTGGCAGAGCACTGATGACAAACGGATGGACTCTGCATTTTTCCTCTTCTCCTTTACAGGTGTGATCCCAAAACACAGGAATCCTTATTTCTAACAGATTTGTGGTCACACAAGTCCTCATTCTCACACACAGGAGGTAAGACTTTAAGATATGAACTAACATTTTTGTAGGTGAACCTACAAAATTGTGTATGAATAGACTTGTCATCTATCAGATTAACTGTTCATATTTAAGAAGAAAAGCATAACATGTCTAAAATATTGATGTATGGCAGTATGACAGTAATACTAAAAAAATCTTGCACTTAAGTTGTGTTTATGCTCTATTCTATCCATAACATTGTAAATCCAGGAGATACATAAAATGAAAGTTAATCAATAAATTAATGCATGCATTTTTGTGTCAACCAGAAGAATGTTTTTATTTATAGTGTCAATAGCAACATCTTTCAGTTTAGTGCTTCAACCGCAAGTTAATTTAATCAGCTAAAGGCTACATATTGTTGGATCTCTACTATGCGGAATCTTGCATTTGTCAGATATTGTTCTATGACAGTACAATTCTAATTGCAAAGCTTTGAAAAATGTAAAGGGTTTTAATACAACAGTGGAAAGATTTCACTATAAACACATTTACTTACAGCCTTTGAAAAAAAAACTTTGAAAAGAACGGGTGTAGAAACTTGTTCAGTTACTCAGGTACAGTATAATGGCTTTCACTGCACTTAGAAATAGTTACAATCAAACCACCTACCCAGTTTCAGTCTGATTGAACCAGTAGGGGCTGTGACAACAGTTAATTTTCTTTATTCTAAACTAGTGCAAGCTGCAAAATTAACACCACTGTGGAATTCTAATCCTAGTTAAGTACCATAAATCTGAGTTGAAAAACATTTTAAATGCTTTGTATTTGGCATAAAATAAGTGAATTTGCAAAAGTAAGTGTACATAGGGACCTAACATGGAACCTATGTGAATTAAAATGCACTCACTTCCTGGTATACATTAGTTTCAACATACCAGTCAGGGAAGCAGAAAGTTTACACAAATAATAAGGAAGTTGAATGATAAGCTAAACGAAAAGGAAAACAGTGTATGGAATAAGTTATTAGAAACTCATGAAAAGTGTAAACAAATACTGAACCGTTTGTGTTCAACAGCGCAATGTTCTTAGTTTTGTGTAATCTAATTAATCTTTAACTCAAAAGCAAACAACATATACATCTGAATTTTGTTAGAGGATATTTTTATATTTACAGTATACATACTAATATATTCAATATATTTTCAAACAGCTTAGGTTTAAATTGTATGCCCAAATGCCTCTGAAACATCTTAAATGACGTCTTATTTGGCATTAACAAATCTGAGTAATCTTTATCAAGTTGTACTATTTGTTGATACATAAGAAAACAAAGTGCATGAACACAAAGAATCCATACAGTCCAAAATTACTGTGGCTTTTTAAGATAGCTACAAGTTAAGATTTGTGTGAAATGTTTTATAAACCTGATGTACATGCAAGATTAAGAACTGTACTGTATGGCAAAATAAAAATGCATCTGTAAGAAAAGCAATTTAGCCCTCAAGACAGATGTACAAAAAAGGGAAAAGCCTAAAATAATGAGCATAATATCCTTATTCATTTGAATGAACAAGTTCAGGCTTAACTAATGGGGGTGGGGGGTAGCCAAAACACACTGTCAGATTCAATTTGGCAGAAAACGTATCCATCACCACTGCAAAGACATTTCACAGAGACTATTGATTACAGCCACAATTAAAACGGTTTGCAGTTGGATCTACAGTGCAGCAGCCGACACGCAAACTCATTCCACTCTTTGATTTCCATGCGTTTCAGCACGATTAAACAAAGGCATCATGCATCTGTGGCCGGTGGGTCCAAAAAAAAGTAACAGCTGTGGTTCTAGCAACCCATCAATGGATTGGAGCCGGCAGTTACATAAATTACTTTTATGTTTGTGCTGCGTCTCGTCTAACCCTGGCTGTGACCCACTTCCCCCCAACTCATGGTGCATCCATGTCCTTAACATTTACGCCAATGGGATGACCGTCTCTTTGAGGAACAATGAAACAGCCAGGACTGGGTGCTTGCTGCAGAGCTTGCATCCCGTAATTCACTCACCAGCCCTCTTTCCCATCTATCATGAAGGTAAAGAGCAGACTGTGAGAAAACACTGAGCTTCCACGTCTATATAATTGTATAATCTCTGGAAAGGCTCTTGCCTCTCAGGAAGTGTATCCGTGACAGTTATTTAATTATTTAAATCAAACCAGAAATTACTGACAGTTTTTGCGTAGTACTTAAAACACATTTATTTTACAATGGATTTCCTTTTTGGTTTAAAGCATGATTTTGAAAAAGTTGAAAGTTTGCCCAATCTTTTTTTAAAAAAAAAAACATCTATAAGATAGTCAATTTCAACAACAAAGGATAGGTAGGCCTCTGCCTTGACCCTTTAGACAGAATCATCTCCAATCTTCTTTCCTAAATGCACTTCCTCTTAATTTTCACTTATATCCAGTCCTCATTTCCTTAATTAGTGTATATTCTATTATCTCTGACAGTACTTCTCAGAATGTTCCTTACTTATATGAAGATCGCTTGTAATCCCCACTGTTCAAGACAAAAATAAAATATATTTTTATGATACACCTTTAAGACCTTCTTGGACAGTATTTCCAATAATATATATCTTATAGTCACCACAGCTGTACTAAATTTTATATAATTTAATTTTTAGTAAACATTGCTGCACTGTTTTAACATACTGCTAAGGTACAGACAGTGATAATTCAACACACATCCTCATATGTAACAAATGCTCCTTCCTTTTGTTACTTGCCTACATTTATAGGCCTCTATTCAGCCTTGAATATTTTTTTAACACTTATTTGCCTTTTCTCATAGGGTCTTTGGATATTTGCTTTGCCACATCTTCAGATGCCCAACAAGATGAACAACTATAGCAATAGGTCACCTGTGAGTTCCCATTCTACTCTGTCTCAGCCCACATTGAGGTTTTAGTCTTTAATCATTATCTTGCTACTTGCATGTTAAGAAATTCAGAACACATGGATATTCCTTCAGGTTTAAATTTCAAAACTAGTCTTCAACAGTGCTTAATCAAAAGTTTTCCGAAAACCTAAGAAATGTTTATACACGATACAGCTAATTTGTTCCAAAAAGTCTAGCAAGTCCATTAAACAAAATAAATTAAATTCTTAAATAAATGTAGACTATCCCGGCCTAGTATCTTTAAAACTTCCTCCATTTTCTATGATATAGAGTGTATAATTTTAAAATAACATGAAAAAAGAAAATTGGTAATGTAATTAATCAATCAATATACAGTATTAAGGTATTAATTTATAATCTGAATACTAAAATCTAAAAGAGCTTACTCAAAGGAAGAGCACTCTCTCAGCTCAGCTACATACAGTATGTACTCAGTCAAGACAGAGGTGGTAATGGTGGGGGTTGGTGAGAAGAGATTTATCCCCACTTGTAAGACAATACTAACCTTCATTCATGACCACAGACTGTTCCCTCCAGCCCTTTATCAGGCATCTCAGTAGAAACCAGCTTACTGAAACCCGGGGGATACAAAGAAAGGAAAGGATTCTATAGCACAACCACCACATTCCAGCAGAAGGACACCTTTACACAGATGAGAGATACTGTTTCAACCTGGATTAGCCCCAGCAAAGAACAAGAATACTTCCTCTTTCACCACTCCAACCAAACAGAACTTCTCACATTTAAAGGTTTGTAAAGTCTGGGCAAAATCAACATGCCCTCAATCTTAAAGACTCTGTATTACTCGGGCTGCCACAAAGATTTATTGTTTATTCAGAGCATTCGCCCTAAAAAAAAAGCAATTAAAAACATCATAGTGAGGATAGTAATACATTACTACTGCAGAAACACAGAAGGCTGCATACAGGGAAAAAAGGCGGCCTTTGCGATTTGGCTTCTCTCCTTGCCTAATGAAATGTTTCCTTCTTACATTTCACTGAATCTAGTTCACCTGTTTGACTCCAACCTAGTGGGAAAAACACAGAAGACAATGCTGTATCCATCTGAAAGGCAAGATATTTAGAAGGGCCAACTGTGAGACATTTATATTGGCATGTCGGACATTACAGGAAAGACACCACCTAATTTTGAAACTTGTAACTGGAAGCAAGGTTTAAACCAAACTCTGGAATACCTTTGACAATGTTAACACACAGTATACAGAACCACAATCCAACTTTTAAACAGCTTTGAGCGCATTTTACAGGCCTAAGGACCATGTTAGGACATATCAACTGTTATACACACGAGAACACATCTGGGTTGCAAATTGATCTTGTGTAGCTGCACACCCTTAATTTCCAGTTCCCCTCATTACTGGGAAAGAAGAAGAATCTAGGAAAAGGAACTATAAAAAACAGCTAAAACTGGAATTATACAGTAGGCAATAGGCAATCCACCTGTATTCCTACCAAGGATACCAGCGATTTGGTTAGTTCTGGAATACATTTAAACAACACAGCTGGACAGATTGCTGTAGACACCTGCTACCCTTTCTATAAAGAGGTACTTTTTTATCACAGTTTTGGATCAATGTTTGATCTCTTTGAGGCAGTAACTGCATGAAGCCTGTGATCATTTCAGCCCACCAAACATTTTCTATAATTATTTGAGATGTTTTATAAAGACACTGCTACAGCCTTTATGTGTTGGTGCCTATCCTTGTCCTTGGGATGATCCAACTTCAGATGTTTTTCTTCAGCATGTAAAATGCACACTCACTTGGATTTAGCAGGAGAAAAGTGTGAAATCAGACTAGCCAAGTCAAACTCCGTGCTTGCACTGGGTCATTGTTATGCTGCATGGTGTACTACCACTCAACACGTTTGGAAGTATTTTCTTCTGCAGAAGAAGACAAAATGTTACTGTAATCCTCAGAATTCATTCTGATCTTCAGTAACATCATCAGCAAAGGTGAATGAGCCAGTCAGTCAGAAAGGCAGTCATGTTTTCTCAGACCATAGCATCACCTTCAACAGGCTTCACAGATGGGGAGCTGTCTTTGAAGCATTACTTTGGTAACGGTTTAGCTGGTTAAAGTCTCATCTGTCAATATACTTTGTTCCCAAACTCTCCTGGCTCATAATTGTACTTTAAGCAAAGTCGGAAGCATGATGGAGGTAATATTCTATATACCCCATTCTGGGAAGATGTGTTTATAGTTATATAAGTAAATGTTCATTTGCACTAATTTATCACTGAAAAGCTTAGTACTCCATGAATTTCTGAGCAAATAAGTGCTAGAATTTTTTTCAGTTCAGTAAGAGGACACACAGGGAATATACTGTACATATTGAATAAAAATGGCTTATCTGAGGGACGAACCTAAAATGAGTGACAGCATATAAATGATGCTACAGTTTGTGTATTTATTAAAGACTTAAGGATCAGTGAAGTATGTTTAATTTAACTACAAATATGTTTTGTGCCACCCAGAGTCTCAGTCTCTTGTAATAGTCTAACTGTTCTCTGTAAAAGCCTTATTTCTCCTCAAAACAGCATGGTTTGTATTACAAAAATAAACATTACCCATTCCTTCACATATGCAAAACACAACAATAAAACAAAATATGGTTCATCACTTAAATACACTGCTACCCTAGATTATTCAACATTAAGGTTCCTGCCCTATACTACTATTAAATAATTTACTTATAATCCTGTTTTTTTGCAAGCACCAGTGTTTACATTCAGGCTGACTGACTTTTGCCTCCTTCTGGGAAATTAGGCTGAAATGATGACCTTCGGAGATTAAAATATTTTTCTGCCATCTGTTACACTGCACTGCATCTATCTCCGGGCTTATTCCCACTGTTCACTGGAAATGTGCTCTGCTCACAAGGCACACAACGGCATCATCTTGACGTTCAGGAAGCTACAGTGCTTGTACTGTATTAAGTTATAAAAACATTTTAAAAGCAATAACCTAGATATTTTTTAAAGAAAAACTGGAGAAAAAAAAAACAGCCAACTTGTCTTTGTCAAAATTCAAAAGGTTGAATCAAGACCGGATAAAAGAACATGGCTTTTTTTCTGTAACATACTGTAACTACAACAGTGATAGCACCAACACTACAGACTGGGTTTTTACCCAGAAGGTTACACAGGTATTGTACTGTTTTATCCTTGTTGTTTAGAGCATGTTAAAACTTGAGATCAAGCTCAATTGTGTAAAGAAATACTTACAGGCTACAGTAGCTAGCCATTTTGTTGAAGATTTAACTTCTTAAGCTCAGTGAGATCCTCAGATCAACTAGTAACATACAACCAAATGAGTTAAAAGGGTCTAAGTTCAGCCTTGCTTATTTTCTTAGTTTGGCCTCGCAGAGATGATGTCTTCTGTTTTATCCCCTCAGGTGACAATGTAATAGTAAAGGATATAATGACTTGTCCTATAACCATCAGGGGTATATTACAGGCGGCTCCCTTTCCAACATAATAAAATGACAAAAAAAAGTCATATCATCACAGTTTAAACCGTAGCAAGGTCCAGCTTACCTCCAGGACCGCAAAGGCAGAATTGGCTGCCGTTAGATAAGAAACTAAAATGTCGAAATAAATTTGCCAGATTAAAAATAAGTCAAAACTAAGCTCCATCTGAAACAAGGTAGAAACAGCAAGGTAAATGGAAAAATGTGAGACAACAGCCTGAAAACAGTTAAGATTAAGTCTATTAATAGTTTATTAAAATATTCATAATATTTTAACCAGCAGTTACCATAAATTTGGTACCAGCTAGCTTTATTCACACACAATGGACATAAGAACACTGAACATGATGCTCAAGTGATAACCCATGATTGTACTCAATGTAAGTACAAAAATCAACGTTTTATTATAGTATATTGTTGGTGTATTAAGGATAAAATTCCTAAAAGGCAATACATAAATCAGTAAAGACATTTTAACGATGCAATCATAGATATTTAACATAACACTCTAACATACAAGACTGTAAACTGGATTTAAAAAATATAACATTCAGATAAAGAGACCAAACAGACCCTACCCTGTTTAAGAAAGAAAGACTAACTTTGCTATATCCTGAGGATAGATCCAAGTCATAACAAAGCAGATACAGTTGAAAACATGAATAAGATAGCCATCGCAGTGAGTCACACCTGATACACATGATACATTACAGCAAAACAAACCAGACTAAAAACACCTTCTTTTGACCTCCATATAAAACTCATGAAGGCTCTCCTCAAAAGAAGGCCAAACCTTGATGAACTTGATAAAGACTTGCACAGGCATCAACACACTAGGAAAAAAGATAAGGGAAATATGGATAAAAGCTCTCAACACGCAAACAGCTTTAAAAAACTGTGAATAAATAATCATTTCTCACACTTATGTAGCACTTTTCTGGACACTCCACTCAAAGTGCTTATAGTGAAGATACTATAGAATCAAAGTCAGAATCTGTAAGACTGTTAGCCTGTCCACACCCTAACTCACTCAATTACTGTATTGGTTTTTAGACAGTTCACACTGGGTTTCATTTTGTTTTCTACTCATGTATGAACAATGAATGTTATCATCATTAAAAAAAATGAAGATGATACAACAGAAACCAAGACTGAGGGGTGACAGTGATGTGTATGAAATTCTTGGAAAATGAAATGGGAAAAAAATGAAATTATATATAAACTCTAAAACACAACCTTTAAGAAATTATGTTATTACTTGGGTTCAGCCTTTCAGGTCTGGGAAAGCTCTTACAATACAAGCATTTTACATGAATGATCTGATATTTTAAATAAAAGCAAAAACCAAAAACCAGATGTGTCATACTCTGGAAAGCTTTTCACCCAAGACCAGGAAAAGTTGACCTGCCAAATACTTTAATGTCATGGAAATATTTAACAGTTAATCGCGAAATAAATATATAGTACAAGTAAAATAAATAATAAGTATAATAATTAGATTAATTCGAATAATTAGTATTGCATTTATCAATCATTTATCAATTGCATTTATCAGGAGATGATTTTTTTAAAACTGAAACATATATAATGGAACATTATATATTTACTGGTAATAAGACTGCTCCTAAGAGGCGTCCACCTACAGAATGTAAAAGTAGTAAGACCATCCAAATAACTTCAGCAACATCCCACAGTTCATCATCTTAGCGGTAACATGTTCTACATCTTTCTCTCCATAACATTACACGGGTAGTTACAGTTTACATTTACTGTATAAGCTGGTGTCATGCAACCTTTTATGATCATGCTGGCCATACAAGGCGTCTGCATCTCAAAGAGGTAATCACAAAGGTGATCACAATGCTGACTAATTCCCTGATCAAGCAGAAATGAATCTGAGGTGGGTTCCCAAAACGGCAAGGATGTCAGTCCCACAGAGAAACAGTATTGTGGAGACAGGAATTTTTCTATTGCAGTCCAAGACCTGGGACACTGACAGACATGGAGAGAATGATGTGTAGGGTTGAGAAAGTTGATCTACTCTGTATTAGGTTGACCTCAATGGCTAGGTCTGCTATCTGACTGTAAGCTAGGCTTCACCAGACCATTACAAAACCAACCACTTCTAAACACCGCCATGTGTATAGCATGAACATGTGCCTCCTTTGACACTGTTATATAACTATAACGTTATTGGCATCTGTGACATCTGAAGCTCTTTGGGATATTCCGGGTTTGAAGCCTGCTCAGCTTGATTAAGACTGGATAATCACAGCCTCTCTGCATGTGGAAAAACGTTATGAATTTTTGGATGCTGAAATGGTCTTCTTAATTACTGCACAGCTACTGCATGTGCTCCCATGAATATTTGTAATATCCCCTGAATATACGGTAATTTTATACGCCATTGCTATTTAGAATTAGTAACATGCCCTGCTTGAAATGTTGCAGTATCAGCTTTTTTGGGAATGTGTAAGTTATATATGTCAGTAAGTAGTTTCATCTTCAGCCTTGGTCTGGGTTAATGTAATTGTATTTGGGATATGCAAGTGTGTTTTTCATAAAACAATTTTCATCCACATATGGACCCAATTGTGAGCATACTGGCAAGAGTAGTACCTAAGCTTTTCTCCCTCAAGTGACTGGATAAACATTTAGAGCAAAGAAAAAACTCCAGACACAAAATTTCAGCCCTTAACAGCTATAAACATCTGATTGCTGAATTTTATATTAGCAATCACTACTTGAGAAAAGGACCAGTTCAAAACAGGTGCTGAAACTTCACATAATTATCAACACTCTCATAGCACACATTCCATACAGCAGAAATCAAGAACCTCAGCAGTATATTCTCAAAAAAACATCTGAACATATTGTAAGCGAATGTATTGTAACAAAACAAATTATAGAATAAATAATATACACAGAACATGGGAATTTCTATCTCATTAATCTGCACATACCAGAATATACAACAAGTGGACAATGGAAGAGTTAACTTCTGCCATGCATTAGCTTTTAAGTATACAGTAGTTTCATTTCAGCCTTATTTTTATATGGGGATTACAAAATAAGAGGATATCCAACATTATACATTTTATTAATCCCCAAAGAGGAAATTAAGTTGCCAGCAGAGCTCAAAGACATAAATGATTATGAAAACACTACACAGACAGACATGACAGCTACTCTAAAAACAGACATGTAATGCAGTACATTGACACAACTAATCAAATTATGTAGTGCATTATTCCAAAAACAAGGACAGTACAAACACTAAAAGTTCAAGATAAAAACAAATCTTAAAATGCTTTAGAGCTATGCAGTGCGCACATGGCCGCCGATATAAAGGGTCTCATAAACCTCTCTGTAGTGCATTGGGGAGCTATAAGGCGAAGAGCTTTTGTTCCAAAATCACTGTGGCAAGGATGCCACACATTTCCCAGTATAAGTCTGTCTTTCCTTAGGATCTGCTTTTGTACTATGTCCTCCACAGACTACAGCTGTGTCCCAAAAATAGCAACCACCATCTTAATAAACCTATAACGTTAAACAGAGTCTGTTACCCCCCTCCCCCAACATAAAAGATCACACTTGTAGGAATCCACATCAGTACCCTGGATGTTAATGAGAACAGTAGGTCTTTTCCTTCTAAAGTCCACATGTCCCTAGGTTTTGCAGATATTAAGCTGTAAACAACTGTCCTAATTCCAAACCACAAATTTGTGAATCAGCTCTCTATACTGAGTATCACTGTCTTTGGTAAAGATGCCAACTATTGAAGAATCATTACTAAAACATTAGATGACAGGAAAGGTTGTTGTACTTGAAAACATTGGTATATAAGAGGCAGGGACAGTACCCTGGAGTGCCCCAGTACTACAGTGAAGTACAAGTGAGACTGAATCCTTTAGTCTCATTGATTGTGGACTTGCCTGTAGATAATCCAATATCCATTTCATAAGAGCAGGGTTGGTCTGCAGTTCTGTAAGTTTCCTTCCAATTAGATGGGGCTTAACAGTATTGAAGGAGCTTGAGAAGTCAAAAAACATCATTCTCACTGAGCTCCTGGCCTTCTCCAAGTGGGAGTACAGTCTGCGCAGCATAAAGAGGATTGCATTCTCCACACCAATACCTGCTAACATCGTATTGGGCTATACTTTGTCAAGAAAAACATTAATTTTAACAATGTCAGCAGTTAGTACCATTCTCTTGAACCATTTCCCCTAAACCTCCAATTTAGTAAAAGTGTACCCTTCTTTGAGAAATCTGTCCATGCCTTCTTTCAGAAGGGGCTATTGGGGCCATGGCTCTTACAGAAGTCATTTCATAATTTATATGTAACTAAATTTTCTGCCTCATACATGAGCATATACCATTCTTGATATTTACTACTGTACATTTCATTACCAAGACATCAAAATTTGGCCAAAAACTTGTATCCCTTGTATCCAGCTGTCAAGGAAATAAGAACTTAAATAAAAGTTATTATCATAACTGCTGATTTAGCATATAAAAGCTTACCTTTTTTGCAGAAAACATGAAGCATAAAATATTTTAATGACTCAGCAGTTTAGGGAAAAAAACATTCCATACATACAGGGAGAAATTGATGTAAAGAAGCAACAGGAACAAAGGAACCACAGTTTGCAACTTGCCAGACTATAATTAAATCATAAACTTTAAAATGATGTGAGGCTGACGTTTTATTAAAGTATTTATAAAATGCCATAAATACTTTGGGATATCTTTTTTATATTTGTAGTCCACACCCTGTAAATACTGGGGATTTTATTCACTACCAGAGTGACATTAATTACATTGGCCTCAAGCAGTCAGCTTTTATTTTAAAGAATACAGAAATAAAATATATAACTTCCTAATTTACGAACTGAAGTGGATGGTGTTGACGTACAGAAGGTTTCTGCCCTACACACTGTAAGGATTGATTCATCTGAGATTTTAAAGAAAGATTTGAAGTATTTGAGATTTAGAGATGATAAATTCACTCAAAAATAAGGTGTTCCTGAAATCAAATTAATTTTATCAGTGCCAATGAATCAAATAAAGTGTGGTTCCTTTAAATTCCTGTATTAATTTCAATAAGCCTCACAAAGAAGGATCTGACACTTGCATCCATTAGAACTATGTATTATGTAACACCTGATTAAGCAGTGTGCAAGAAAAATGTGCAAAATGGACAGAGATGTGATAGTCAGATTGTTTATATGCAGTTTGTTAGTCAGATCTGACCTCTACATTGAAAAGCCCTAATTTTAAATTAGACATCTACATATTGACACTTAATATGTATGTCTGTTTTAACCACCACTAACATAAGAGCTCTGAAATAATATTGATGACAAGTGAAAAAAAAAACTACCTTTTCACTAGAATTTTTACCGCATGATTTCAGAGAAGGAAAACATTCTCCTTCTCTGTGCTGTTTAAAGTGTTCATCAGAAATAACTGTTTGAAGAGATGAGGAGGCCAGGATCAACAAATAAAAGAGACCCTGCTTGTTGTCATTGGGTGTTTCCAATTTCACAGTTGGACATCAGTAATGCAAGCAGAAAGGATATTTCCATCAGAGCTCACAACTAAACAGAAAACAGTGTCCCTGGCAGCTAGGAGCTTAAACCATCTGCCTATATATGAATGAAAGACTAAAATTAAAACAGAAACTGCACCACAGCAGATGTTTTAGTGAAAAACTAATGGGGGCTTTTTCCTTTCCTATTAGAATTCTCACCTGTTTCAACACTGCAAAATAAACAGTGAGAGACACTCGCAGTAAACAGCCCACATTATTCCACTTATTTTCTTGTTTCAATCTTGTACCATGTTTCACACAGCAACCAAGAGAGCACCAGAAAAAAGGTCTTGGTGTTTAAGAGCCAGCCTCATCCTTGTATGTTGACAGTGTGACAGTTTGGCACTAGTTGCCTCACCATCTGTGCTTGAAAGCAAATCAGTTTATTGGCATAGTTAATGGCATTTGTGTGAATAGAATTCATTCATATTAGTGAAACACACATACAGACAGCATTATCTGGCTCTATAGCCAGTGTTGCAACCCCTAATAAACTGCACAGCTTTTCAATTTGAACTTTTTGGCCCCCATAATACAAAGCCAGGAAAACTGCCACCATGCAGGCCTATCCTGCAATTTCTTTAATGGACGGGCTAGTGTTGTGGCATCAAGCCAGAAACCATCTCTTTCAGTTACTTCACACGGGTATTACCAACTGACTGACAGCCCTGAGGGTGAGCTTTCCCATTGCCATCTTAAGACAAGAGGCTACTTAATCATCTGGAAGAATGGAAGGGAGAGAGAAAATGCCATTAAAAAGAAAATTATCCTTCATTTTTCCCCAGTAAAAGGTTGTGGCCTACAGAAAACATTTTTAAAAGTCCATTGTCTTCTCTGCAAAAAAAATTCTCAATGAATGTATGTAAATGTAGTTCCCCCACTACCTATTTATGTATTGCATATTTTATTTGCCATTTCATGTACTTCATGTGATATTATGGGACATTTATGTTTTTGTACTTTTTTTCAGAGACGCCAAAACAAATTTCCACTGTAGCAGACAATGAAGTATCTACAGTATTTAATTAAAAGTAGAGATGAATATCTATTTTTGAGAATAATATAAATACAATACCCAAGCACATTCTAGGGGAACAAATGAAAGACTAAATAAGATCAATTGTTTAGACCAAACACTATATTTAATCCAAGTCACGCAATAGAGCCAAAGAAACAGCACAGATTACAGCTATCTAAAATTTATGGTCCAACACTTGTTCTTCTGCATTTTTAGTGCTAAGCAACTGAAAGACAAAAGCAGTTTATAAAACTGATGCCTGTTAATGCACTTTGAAATGCTTTTCAATGTTATAGCACTGCATATCTTGAGCAATTTCTATTTTCCATCTTAAAATATATAGACATACAGAAAAGTACATTTTAAATGTGTTTCTTCAAAAAGCAAAATATGGCTTGAAATGAACTTTTACAGGTAGAAATCAAATGTAAGCAAAATTAACAGCTTATTCTCTTATACTGAAAAAGATAGCTTGTTGGAACATACAGGATTCAGACTACACACTTATCTGCATTTGCTTTTTGTTTACAAAAAATATCAAAGACCTACTGTATAGCACGTTTTAGTTTTATCGTCTGCAGCAGTTCTGAAAGTTTATTTGAAATATCTGCAGCCAAAACACATGCATAATGAACTGCACCATAGCATGTTAATCTTCCAAATCGTTTTCAACATTTTAGAATTGTCTCTCTCCCACAGATCTGAAACCCCGATGGATGAGCTTTAACAAATTTGTTAACTGGGTTGTTCACATACTGTAAGTAAGGTGATTTTTAAAACACTCTTACTAATAGTGAGGGTATATTCAAATTACAGTATATACATTTTTGTTACTAAAACTATCCATTTTTAAGAGGCAGGTAACATCTTTGTGACCTATGAAAACATAGCATTAAGATCATGGTCCTGTTTGATATGAAACCTACAGTACTGTTCCCTAGTGAGTGTAGTACCTTTTAAGGATCTGGGATTGTTATTCATATTCATGTCAATGACCATTTCTAAGTGATTTATGATTTAAAAATATAGTTCATATAGAGGAACAGTTGACATCTTTTATTACGTGTTGTTAAAAATGAAACGTGCTCCTTGTACATTTCCATAAGTATCGCTAGTGCACACTGTGATTGTAAAAACACGAAAGAGATTTTGCAGAACACCACCTGTCTATGGGGACTCCAAGGACCAGTTTAAAGATTGCTGACAGAAGCAGTTGTACAGGAGATGGTTTGAATTCTGAGGCAGTTACTGCAGGTTTCAGCTCTAGCAGCTCAATGAGAATTTTTATAATGCCAGGTCCAGTGCACCGGTGCCACGGTGGGACACAAGACTTGGTGGAAAATGTCAAATATATTGCCATAGGTGCTTGTTACCTTATTTATTGGTACAACCTTGTATGTAGTGGTATAGTAAGTTTTAAGTTTTATTTAATACGGTTTTCTCGCTAAGTTTATTAAAATGATCCCAGACACAAGCTAATGTACTCTTTATAACTAATATCTCTGTTCTGAACGACATTATAAACAGTTAAGCTTTTCTTGACTGTTGCCCAGGAGATTATCGAAAGTGGCCTTTTAATTGCCATTTAACAGCAAAGGGGCAGTGTAAGTTGTTGTTTTCTCTAAGGCAATCATGAGCATAATACCTCACATGAGCTTATTTTGTAGTACTTGTCAAAAGACCCCTCTGACAATATTCTATTAAACTAATTTAATTGAAATTATCCACAGGTTCTTATTTGCATTTTAGAAAAGTGCAGTGAACCTCATTTTATCATAATTGTAAAAATTAATAAAAAGCGTTAATTTTAACATAATAAAGAGTACAAGTTTGAAATTCTAAAAATCTTTTATAAGGAATATTTACACATGGATTAATTGAAACTTTTGTTGAAGCAAAATTTTGGGGGGCATTTGTTTTCTTTAGTTCTTTTATACTTTTTAAACAAAAAAAAAACAGAAATTATTTCTTTATTACCCCCAATTTAGGAGTTGCCAATTGTGTTTTTCACATCCTGAAGTGAGGCTACAAACATTATGACCACAGTGTAGGGGAGACTGAGGAACTGTAGACAAACTCCTCCTTTAACAGGTCACTTTACAAGAAGTTCTGAGGCAACTGGAGATGAGATGTATCCCTAACTGACATCACCACAAGCCCGCAAGCCCCTGAGAGGCAAGACAGCCCTGGCTGCAAATTCACACTCTATCCCCAGCAGCCCTCAGCCGATTGTGTACCACAACCAGGGGAATCCTTGCCCCTGTTGACAAGTGACATGGTTTGGAAACTTGGTCATGATGCCTGGACCACCGATCCCCATCTGGGCTCAGATGAGCATCTTTACAGGTTGAGCCACTTAACAAAGTCCCCTGTCATTCCTTTTTCGAATCTGGGGCAATGCTCTCTATTTAGATCCTTGACGCTGTCATGTTATTTATCAAGAAGCAAAAGAAATGGACTTTTGGCTTCTCTGAGTGTAGAATTAAATGTTACATTAGCCGCTAGGAGATGCTTACATATGGATAAAAATGTGTCCATTAATTAAGTTTAACCTCCTTGGTCTCGGCTCAAAAGGGTGATATCTTTCAATAATAGAATAAAAGTTCAGGACTTCCATATGAAGCTCCAAACAAATCTGTTCAATGAGGATTCAAACAATTTTATTTGTTCAATAATTGTTTACTTGAGACAGAAATGTACATAAAGTTATCATGTGTAAATATCACCAAAACCAGACCATCAAGATGTATTTAGCAGGCATGTCTTTTCATAAAATTATCTGAATTTCATTATTAAATTGCTGGATAAAAAAAAAACACAAAGGTCAGAATGACCTAAGTTCGTGAGTTAGTCAGAAACGAACATCTTTTGCATCAGTCTGTTAGCTATTTTGTGTTTTAAAATGTTTATAAGTCTATGCTCCTATAAACCATGTGCATGAACACTACAACCACAGTCATACAAATATGCAGGAAAGGAAGGTGAACATCTAACATGAATCCATTATATGTACTGTATTAGCCTGTTAGAATCTTTGAAATAAATTATAATCTGACAAAAACAAGAAGCCTTCAATATGTGCTCAGTTAGCAAAAAAGGGTTATCTGGCCGCCTTTAATTTACTTCATCTAAGATCTATGAAAAATTTGCTGGCATGCACAGCTATCTTGTGGCAACTCAGCAGCACAATGTTCTCATTCTGGATAAATTAATTGATATGTAGAAAACCATGACAGCCTGTTATTATAGTTTAATCTCATAATTTATTCTGCTCTCCGAGTTATGAATATTGTGTGCCTAAAACTACCCAATAAAAGGACAACAATTAAAACCACCTGTTTGCTTCATAATTCCATTGGTGGTAAACCTCTACTCCACATTCATTTTTTCCTCCCTAAAAGAGATTTACTTTGTGCAAATTAATGCAGCCACTCAATAACTTTGCCCACTACATAAACAATGAGGTTTAGAACCACCTGGTACACAATTTTTCACAAGACTTTCAGGTGTTACACTATGTGCTATATAAGAAAACACTATGTTAAAAAATATTAATTAGAGTTTTAGAATATTCAGCAAGCATGCATATTACGGTCTGGAATCAGCTTGATTGTCCTATGTTTATATTTCTTTTTGTACATATATAAGAACATTTGTATAACATGCTGCAGGTTGTATAGTTGGAAATTCCTGGCAATATGCACATTCTAAATTACTTACCTAACAGAACCAATTTAGACATTGCCAAGATCGTAAAAAGCTAGTTATTTAAAACAAACCACAGCCAATTTAAACCCATGGCCTTTGAGGCCCAGAACTGTACATCACTCACAGAGAAAGAATATATTGGGAAATATGTAAGCAGTTCTGCCAACAGCAAACAATTCAAAAATAACAAAATTCCACAAAAATACTAAAATCAACATCTCATGAGGGGATCCTTTCATCGCTCTGTAAACAATGAAGTGTAGGACAATATTTCAGTAGATTTCACATAGAAATGCATTTATTCATTTCACATTTGCTTCAGGTGTTCTGTTTGCCTAACTTAAAGAAATTTACACAAATAGAAAGTAGAATATCATAATTTCACATGCTTTTTTCTTCAGTTATAGTGCAATGCACATATTTTATTTTATGTTGCAATACAGAATTAAGACAGACAACTTACTTGTCTTTATAATACAGTGACATTTTGGTACAATACTTAATTTACTGTATGTTTGGTTAAAATAATTAAATTAACAATAAAAACAAAACTAAATGAGTGTAGTGTTATTTATCTGTGCAATACTGACAATATAAGATAGCAATTTTTTGGAATAAGAATTAAGAGGCCATTAAACAATCATGTTCATTCTGGAATGTCAATGGCCCAGCAAATGCTGTATTTTGAACCCTTGTCAACCGCAGAAATGTCACACAATAATGTGTTATTGGATACTTATCATTTACAACTGCAATAAATTATCAAAGATATAATCTTTGTAGCATCAGGTCCACTGACATTTTATCAAGCAAACAAAAATGTATTCAGTATAGCGAATAAACATATATACTAATCGACAGGGTTGCAACAGGACAGGATCCAGTGATTAGACACTTCTGTCCAGACAATCACTCCAATAGTCATGGCAAGGTGTTGCTACATGTACATGTGGTTTGCCTGACCACAAATGGTCATTGACATACCGTGTTTAGCTGTCTAACTTTCTGCAAACACCATAGACAGCAAGGGACAGTGACCCGATTTAGTCTACCTTCCAATTCTCTTTTAAATTGCTTTGAAAACATGAAAATCTACAATCAATTAACATGTGCAGAGTGATTGGATTGGCCATGTCTGGTGGATGTCAGACTTCAGTCTCCTTAAAAAAGTTTTTTTTTTCTACGAGCTAAGCTAATGGCCAAAAGAAGCATTTCAGAGATATTTGGGGAAATGCAACTTTGATACCAGCTCCTGGGGGATTATGACTCTTGACAGAACCAGATAGAGGAAGGGAGCCCAGCCCTTTGAGAACTAAAGAGGTCTAAATAAGGAAGCAAAGTGAGAGTCAAAAGAGCTTACCATGACCAAAAGTTTGAAATACCGTACATGATCAAATCTCCCCCCAATTAACATGCAAAAGTATGCATGGATCCGTTATTGGATGTCTACTGTTTATCAGTCACTTTGGGTTCACTGAAGATAAAACATCCTTGACTACAAGGAATAGCCAATTAAATGGTCTGGACTATTTCAATGCAAGGCAAGCCCAATGATTTGGCTCTGCATCATGCCCACAGTCTTATAAAGAGGTAGTTGTGCATAAAATTGCAATGTGCAATAAAACTTTTTCAGAAACTCCAGGGTGCCTGGATGTCGCGGTGAACCACGCGGCAGTTGTATTCCAAAACTGAGTCGGACCACACGAGTACCCAAGCATGTGTACAGGTACAGTAGATAACCAATTTGTGTATGGGTAGTAAGTTGCATTTACACAATTCAAACTTCCCCCCTGTACACATGCTCAGATCCATGTTTAGCTATTCATGCTGCAGAGTCTGATTTACAGAAAACCTACTGAGGGCACTGACTGAATTTGAGTTTCTTCCCCTTCCAAATTAAAAAAATAAAATTATCTAAACCTTGTCAATTCTAGCTTATGTTTCCGTTTGATTCAAGTTAACTCTTAATTAACAGTGAAACAAAAATTAACAGTGAAAAGTCCACTTAATGGACAAAATAAGTGGAAAAAAAATTAAGTGCATCTAAAACTGAGAACAGGTTATCCTGAGGAGACAGGAATCTAGACCAAGCTACCCAGTCATGGTGTCCAAGCCTTTCAAGAAGCAGCTTGACGAGATCTTCAGATCAATTAACTGCTTTCTTCAAAAGGAATTATAAGGAATGAAATATCCTTGACTCATTTAAAGCTTTTTGTTTATTTTCAGCATCTTTAAATTGGGAAAATCTAATGAAAGGAAGCTAGTTCAGACATAGGAAAGTTTCTGTTGAAAGAGAGAGAATGATTTATTAAGTTTAGAAAACCAGCAGATTTTCAAATCACTAATCACTAATAACTACAATCACTAACAGTGGTGCATTTTGGAACTAGCACTATGCTGTACATTTTAATTCACCACAGGTGGAGTGCAGACCTTCCTCCTAAACATAGAGCATCAGGGTTATAATGAATTATAGTTTACTATGAATTTATTCCTACAAAATGCAAGAGCACAGACCATCTCCATATATCATCTTTTTCTAGACTTGCACAAAAAAAAAATTACCTTGTAACTCGAGCAAAACATATTGGTGGCATCAGCCGGAAAATAGATTTTTTTAAGGAGTCAGTTATGAGAGAGAGAAAACTAAAACTGTAGTTCTCAGTAGTTAGTTCTCTGTCCTATTTAGTTGTTAATTGTAGAAGATATTGTGCTTAGATTTTTCAAAAGGCATTTTATATTTCTCTTTAAAAATATCTTATTCTTCAGGGAGCAAACCATTTTGGGCCAATCTTTCAGATGTCACAAAACAGCACAACACTTAATTAAGTCCCATGCACAATCATCTACAGTATAAACAGCCTGACTTGAAAGTGGGTCTTGTCATATTAGTTTACTGGACAAAAGTTCCAAATACATCTACAACTTAAACATATGACATTCATACTGTGTCTATATACAGTTGTTTTGGGTTTTAAAGAAAATGTAATATGAAAAAATATTGTGCAACTCAACGATATTAGAAGTTCACCAGATTTAGGACTGGGACACTGATGTACTGTAGTGTTAGTTCAGGTTAGGAATTTGTTTTTATATTATTTGTTGCTAGTCAGTATCAACTAATATATGATCTTTTAATTTACAGGTAATGTGATTAGTAGATGAACATATTTACAACATATATACAGATATACAGAATGAGATGCAGTTTCTAGTTTTGAAGAGAAAAGGAAATAGTGAGCAAGTTTTCTTAACAAATATAATAAAAAAACAATACTAATGAAAACACACCTTCACTTGACAGTGCCAAATAAAAATAAAAACTTTAAAACTGTGGGCGATGGGCCAGATTAAGAGAGAATTCACAGGAAAACAAATTCTATCCCCACTCTGAGCTTCAGGATTATTGTCCAAGTACTGGTGATGAGGATGAACTCCGTAATTTAGGCAAACAGAATAAAATTGCCACAAAACATTCCATCCAAATTACTGGCTTAGAAAAGCTTTAACCTTTTAATTTATGTAATTGAGCATGAGCATACGGGCTAATTAGCCCTCCTACACACTAATTAACACTTTAATAAAGAAAAACAAGAAATACACAACCTAGATATCCAATCTCGATGTCCCACTTCCATTTGTACCTAGAGTCAGATTCCCCTGCTGTCTACATTCCAAGGACTAATTGTAACTTACAAATTTGTTCTAGAATAGTGGTCTTTAACCTTAGCAAGGGAGAACCCCAGTTTTAAACACTGATTAAACAGAATCAAAGAACAGATGCCAGTACCTGTTTAATAGCTAATACACTACACATTTCGGAAACATTGCACCAAGATATTAATACTCTAATATTTTTTTATCAATTTACTAAACTAAAAAAAACTGCACCCATGGTGGTCAGTTTTCAACAGGACAATTTCTGTTTTAATTGTTCCAGCTTTCTCTCAAAAGTATCCAAAAGATGAATGGAAATTATGGGATACAGTGTGACAATCTGACAGAGTCTTCCTTATACTTTATAAGAAAAAACATAGTGATGTTTTGTAAAGGAAAAATCCACCAGATTTTTAACATAACATTGTTTGAAGTCTGAAAAAGTTATGAGAGGCTATTAAAAGCCTCAGAGCCTGCGCCAATCAACTGGCGGGTGTATTCACAGACATTTTCAACATGTCTCTGGCCCAAGCCGTAGTCCCCACCTGCTTCAAGACAACCACCATCATCCCAATACCAAAGAAAACCACAGTGACATGTCTTAATGACTACCAACCAGTGGCACTAACACGTGTCATCATGAAGTGCTTCGAGAGGCTGGTCATGAAGCACATTAAGGACACCATCCCAAACACAGTGGACCCGTACCAGTTTGCCTACCGGTCCAACAGATCCACAGATGACGCAATCTCCATTGCCACACACACGGTCCTATCCCATCTGGACAAAAAGAACACATACACAAGACTACTATTCATCGACTTCAGCTCAGCTTTTAACACTATCATCCCAGAGAAACTAGTCAAGAAACTCAGTGCACTGGGTCTCAACACCACCCTCTGCAACTGGATTCGGGACTTTCTGACAGGCAGACCTCAGGCTGTCAGGCTTGGAAACCACACCTCCGGCACACTAACTCTGAACACTGGGGTCCCCCAGGGGTGTGTGCTTAGTCCATTGCTCTACTCCCTCTATACCCACGACTGTAAGGCCAAACACAACACCAACTCCATCATCAAGTTTGCCTATTACACCACAGTTGTAGGTCTGATCACAGACAATGATGAGAAGGCCTACAGGGAGGAGGTCAATCTCCTTACAACATGGTGTGATGACAACAACCTCACCCTCAATGTCAGCAAAACCAAGGAGCTCCTTGGTGTCCATATCACCGAGGACCTCACATGGTCTCTCAACACCACCTGTCTGATCAAGAAAGCGCAACAGAGCCTGTACTTCCTAAGACGGTTGAAGAAGGCTAAGATATGTCCCCAGATCCTCACTAACTTTTACAGATGCACTTCAGAAAGCACACTGACAGGCTGCATCACAGTGTGGTATGGCAACTGCAGTGCTGCTGACCGCAAAGCCCTACAGCGGGTGGTGAAAACTGCCCAGTCCATTACTGGGGTTACCCTCCCATCTATCCAGGACATTTATGACAGACGGTGCTTGAGGAAAGCTCTAAGCATAATCAAAGACCCCACACACCCCAGCTACAGACTTTATGATCTGCTACCATCTGGAAAACAGTACCGGAGCATTCGAAGACAGTTTTTACCCCCGCACTATCAAACTGTTAAATTCCCAGCCTCTCTCACTCTCACCTCACCTCTCACCTATGATCTGAACCTCACAGTGCCTTCTTCCTTTCTTTCTTACCAAAAACCCAAACACACATTGAAAATCTACCTCTACCATACATGTCAAAAGCTCACTCCCCATAATTTCTATCCCTTTGTTTTATTCTGTTGATGCATATTTTTGCACATAACCTGTTACCTTTTTGTTGTTTTGCACATTGCCTGTTGTCTCTGTCTTTCTTTTGCTACACAATTGTATTGCTGTTGTTTTTTCTCTTTGTACTACTTATGTCAGAGAGCTAGCTAAATAGCATTTCATTGTACCATATACCATGTATATGAGTGTAATGACAATAAACCTGAAACTTAAAATCAGCTCCTAATCATAAATCATAATCTCACTGCCAGAATATTGGCTGTTTTGTGTTTATTAAATAATTAAATTCTTATGTTCGCTTTTGGCTCTGAACCTGACATACATTTAATGTTAATTACAGCTTGTTATGATGCACTGTCTTTCAGTAAACTGACATGGTTTTGTAGCCTATATAAAGGTGTGCTTTGACAACATAACACTGCATTCAACTAACATGATATTGAATCAAGTCTAAATCAAGTCAAATCGAGTACTTTCTGACATAAAAAAACATGAAAGCTACAAACGAGTTGGCCATTTGGTCCATCTAGTCCATTTGGTAGAGTAATTGTTAGCAAATTGATCTGAAGATCTCATACAAGACATTTCCCGAGACAAGTAATGGAAAATGTATTCTTTATTATAAACTTACACCATGCAGTACAGTATACAATATCTTACATCCCATTGGAATTACACATATTGTATGTTGTAAGAAAGAATATATTAATGAGGGTTTTAACGATGTTTTGATGCAGGGCTAACATGCCCAATAGGCAATTTTAAAATTAAACAAATCCTTCTGAAATGTTGTTTTTGACTAGTTTTGAAGAGTTGGATATTGTTAAAACAGCTTTGTTCCTTTTTAAAAAATCATTACTTGTATACACACAAAATCAACTGTGTAAAACCTACAGAGAAAAGAAAGTAATTTGTCCTTCACCAATTCAATCTGAAATCTCAACTACAGACAAGAACTAACATGGTCCATAATAGGACAGCAAGTGAATCTACCCCCTCTCATTGATAATGAAAGGTCAGAGTTATATAATGAATGTTGCAAAATAGTTGAAGTGCTTTTCCCTATTGATTTTATGGTTTGGATTTATGCTTGAAATTTATCCATAACCATAAAGGCATTATCCATAAAGGCAGCCACATGTTTATAGAGAGGTGGTTTATAGAAAATCTGGAAAGACTTTACTCAGTGACTCTATGTAGGATTTAATTTTCACAATTTAACCATTTCTCCCTTCTAAAGAATAATCAAAGCACATACAGTACCAAAGTAGCAAGGATAAAACTCAAGAATAAACCTACTGTTTGTAAACAGCTTTTAGGTATAATGCACTATTAAATGCATTATATTAAACAAAAGCTACTTTTAAACTATTAAACAAAGCTACTTCCTGGTCAAAGACACATTCGATTACTGCCGTTTTACTGGGATTTTACGACCGACTCGCTACATCCATCGCAGCACAGGACACCGTTCTCTACGTTCGTCTGCCTGCGGAGTCTCTATCCCTGCCTTTCGCCGCACGTCTGTAAGTCCATCACGTACCGGCGCCGATCTAAAAAATCTCCTCTCACTACCGCACCTGGACCGCACTCCGCTTCCCCCTGCATCCCCGAGACTGGCCAGATCAGCACTACTCAACACCCGCTCCGTTAACAGCAAGGCTCTTCTTTTATGTGACATTATCAAAGAAAAACAACTGGACCTTCTGTGCTTAACCGAAACATGGCACAAACAAAACGATGGACTCCTGTTCAACCAACTAGTTCCTCCTGGATATGGTTTCTTTGACCTTCCGCGTCTTTCAGGCAGAGGCGGGGGCATCATTGTTATTTACAACCTTTTTTACAGTCTAAGTCCTATAGCTATACCTCATCCCTCTTCTTTTGAGTGTCTTGTTTTAAATGTTTCTATCCCCCAATCTACTATTATTGCCACAGTTTACAGACCACCCAAACCCAGTGGAGTCTTCTTAGGTGAGTTTGCTGATTTTCTCTCATTCTTATCCCTTACATTTAAAAGGATCCTTATTCTAGGGGACTTTAATATACACATTGATTCAACTTCCTCCAGTCTGGCTAAAGACTTCCTTTCTCTTTTGGGATGCTTTGACCTTGCTCAGTTTGTTTGTACCCCTACACATAACAAAGGACACACCTTAGATCTAATTATTGCAAATGACTCCTTTGTCTCCCACTGCTCCCCCCTTGATCTAGGCCTCTCTGACCACTTAGCCATTCTCTTCAATCTGGAATTACCTGTTTCTAACACTTCCCCCTCACGCTCTGTAAATTTCCGCAACTGGCGATCAATTGATCACCCAAGGTTTGCAAATTCTGTTCTGTCCTCCTTATCCTGTTTCTCTTCCTCTGACCCTCTAGAGGACAAAATACAGTTACTTGACAATGCTCTTTTATCTACCCTCGACACCTTTGCTCCTTTAAAAACTCGAACCATCTCCTTCTCTCGCCCTGCCCCCTGGTACAATGACCATCTGCGTTTCATGAAGGCAGCCTCTCGCAAACTTGAGCGTAGGTGGCGTCTTTCCGGCCTAAATGTACATTATCAGGCCTGGAGAGATTACTTATCTGATTATAAGGTTACTATAGAGTCTGCTAGATCCACCTACTTCTCTCACATCATTGAAAATCACCAAAACAATCCCAGACATCTTTTCTCCACCATCAACAGACTGCTCAAGCCAAACTGCCCCACCACATTACCTGCCTCATCACAACTTTGCAACACATTCTTAGATTTCTTTAGTTCTAAGATTGACAACATCCGGCATCACATTCTCTCCACTACGGATATAATTTCCACACCTCCTCCCTCCTCATCCAACTTCTCTGGTTCCCGTCTCTCCAGCTTCTCTCTTCTTGACTCAGCATCCCTAAACAAACTAGTTACGCGCATGAAACCCACCACATCTATTTTAGATCCCATTCCCACCACTTTATTCCAGTCCTGTTTCTCTTCTCTCTGTCCCATTGTCCTCAATATAATACATGAATCCTTGAGCACCGGCATTGTACCAACGGTCCTCAAAACTGCTGCTATTACCCCAGTGCCAAAGAAGCCTAACATGGCTCTCGACAATCTTAACAACTTTCGCCCCATCTCCAACTTACCCTTTCTCTCTAAAATTCTAGAACGTGCTGTCACACTTCAGTTACATAACCACCTCATGACAAACAACCTTTTCGAACCCCTCCAATCTGGCTTCCGTCAACTTCACAGCACAGAAACCGCCCTAGTCAAAGTCACCAACGATCTCCTAATAGTTTCTGATTCTGGTTCTCTTTCCATACTCATCCTTCTTGATCTCAGTGCTGCCTTTGACACTGTTGACCATAACATCTTGCTTTCTCGTCTCGAGACTGTGTTTGGAGTCTCTGACACTGCCCTCAAATGGTTTAAGTCTTACCTCACTGATCGCTGTCACTTTGTCTCTCTCAATGGGTACAGGTCTGAAATTGGTCTTGTCAAGTCTGGTGTCCCTCAGGGCTCAATACTGGGCCCCTTGCTCTTCAGCATTTACATGTTCCCACTTGGTCAGCTTTTAAGATCACATGGCCTCAGCTTTCATTTTTACGCTGACGATACTCAAATATACATCCATACCAAACCCGACACTGATGTGGCTGTCTCTATTCTATCTAATTGCATCTCTGACATAAAAATTTGGATGACTCAAAACTTCCTTCATCTTAACTGTGACAAGACTGAAGTCATGCTTATTGGTACCCCCCATCAACTTCGCAAAGCCAGTCCTGTAACCCTGTCTGTAGATGGCTCTGTACTTGAGCTCCAATCAAAATTGAAAAACCTTGGGGTTATATTCGATTCTGGCTTAACATTCGACCCACATGTACAGCATACTGTCAAAACATCTTTTTTTCACCTTAGAAATATCGCAAGACTACGCCCTATGCTATCATTAACTGTGGCTGAAAAGCTGATCAACATATTTGTATTCTCTCGAATTGACTACTGCAATGCTCTGCTCCCTGGGGTATCTAAATCTACTCTGAACAAGCTGCAGTATGTCCAAAATTCAGCAGCCAGAATCCTGACCAGATCTAGTGCAAGTGTTCACATTACTCCTATCCTGGAGTCCTTGCACTGGCTTCCGGTCAAATTCCGCGTAGACTTTAAAATCCTCATGCTCACCTACAAGGCTTTACATGGCTTGGCACCTCAATACCTGTCTGAACTTTTATCGCCCTACTCCCCACCTCGCAACCTCCGCTCTTCAAATTCTGCCCTCCTTACTGTCCCCCAAGCCCGTCTACTTTGTATGGGCGACAGGGCCTTCTCCTGCTATGCCCCCAAGCTCTGGAACTCCTTGCCCAAGGATATTAGAGAGTCACCTTCTCTAAACTCCTTCAAATCCAGACTCAAAACCCTCCTTTTCAGAAAAGCCTTTACTTAACTGGTTCCATTCTTCACCCCTCTGCTCTTCTTAATACCATCTTCCACGGTCTCCTCTATTGTTATTGTTGTATTGCTGTAATTATAATTGTGTCCTGTCTTGTGAAATTTTTCTTATTTATTGTTGTAGTCTTCTTATTTATTGTTATTGTCATCCTGTAAAGCGCTTTGAGAAGCCACCTTTAAAGGCGCTATATAAAATAAAGTTTATTATTATTATTATTATAAATGCAGAATGCAGGACATAGGGTGAACATTGGAATGGTGGTCACTGGATCAACATCCTACTCAAACAGTCAATATAAAAATTGACCAAGATCATTCCTTTTGTTAGGGAAGAAAGATTTGGTGGCCAAATGCATAAAAACATGGGTTTTCCCCAATCAAGATCACTGCCTTGCTTTAGCTCGGACCAGGTACTGTACAGTACGTCATATATTCAGTCATGAAATTAATGTTCAATGCTCTTGTTATAGAACGTAACCTACTGTACATTTCTGTCCCATATATTCTTTAATGTAGATGGAAATGTTAACAAAAAGTTACTAATACACCATTTCCTGTTTCTGCAAAACTGACAAGAAAGAACTTAGCCAGTGGAATATTTCAAAGTTGACTGTTTCACAATAGCAATAGCATGAATCAAACATAGAACATGAAATATTGCTTTTGCCGAGTTTTATGCTATTGTGCTGCTAAAATGTACAGTAGATTAAATATTACTAGGACTTTTTTTTCCCCCCATAAGGAGAACAAATAAAGTCTCTGATGTAATGAAGTCATCTCATCCGCACAAGATAAAATATCAAAGGCAAAGTTGTTGAAAAGAGTGATTGTGTATCAGGGCCTATACCACTGCTTCCTTCTAAGAAACTGTAGGCTGGTAAGGAACTTCCAGGCAATGCGTAAACTCCACAGACCACAGCCCTCAACCCTCTATCTACCATTTTGGAATCATTATCAGCAGCACATTTCTGTGGCCTCCTGAATCATTATCTATAATTCCCCCTGATGGATACAAGATGTTCATTTGTAGAAGTTCTACTACGTAATCACAATAAATAGCAATGTACACAATTAACTCAATCCTTAGGGAACATAGAAACATCTATGTCTAGCAAGAGAACCTACCAGTCCCTCTGGTATAGATATGTTTCTTGAGGTCACCAGACAAATTTAGCTCAGTACTTCTATATAAAAAAGGTTTTCAAACAAAAAACCCTTTAATTCAGAAAAGGAAAAATCACAGCCTTTGTAGGAACTAGTTTGCTCTTTCAAAGGGGAAAATTCTGCCATTTATTCAAATGTTAACTCAAGGTTTTTGAAATGAAATAAATACCATAAGTTACATGAAAAGACCTCAAAAACAAAACTTCGGCACAAGTTAAAGTTGCATGCTATGAAAATTAACTTAGTACAGATGTCTGATGATGTTCAATTAAAACAGCTCCTGAAAGCACACAGGACTGAATACACTGGCAATCACAGAAAGACAAAATACGTCTTTTAAACATGCATTACTAAAATTCACACAATTTTTCAGTTTAGGTCTACAATTGAGCTTTCAGAAAATACAGATTACATTCTCCAAAAAATGAATCTTAAATCAGAATTACCTTCCACGTAAAGTGAAGTTTTCATTTGTTTGCATGGCCTGTCATATGTATGGAGAGATGAGGGCTGTGCAAATACACACATTTCTACGTCTAGAAAATCAACTAAAAGAAGTTTAAAACCATGAATTGAATTCTAACTCAAGTGATATGGGTTTTAATTTCCCTGGATTTAAAAGAACAATTTTGCATGGCAACAGTGGGGTCTGCAGCTCTTCTAGACCCTGCTACATGACAGTTCTAGAACTCCAAGCACTGCAGTAATCTGGCTAGCCTTTTTAAGACGTGCATAAGAAGTGCTGCCCTTGGGAATCGCATCATCTTGTAATAACAGGACACACCAAACACACCCAGTTCCACATGGCAGTAGGGAAGATAAGGATGATCAAGTGAAAATGGAAACATACAGTTATAACGATAAAGCACAATTATTTGAAACTTTCGAAAGAAATTCCATCTTACAGACCCACCTGTTTTCACCCATCATAAAGGTTAAGAATTCACACTTTCTCCACACTCATATACAGACACATAATAAACAGTTTTGCTCTGAATCACCCCAGCATATGCTAGGCAGATCAATGTCTAATTGTTTCGCCACATTGCAGGCATCTTCATGAAAATGCTTAGTGAAGCTACAACTCCTGCCACGACAAGGCAGTAATAAAATTCAGTCAGCTTGCATTTGGGGTCTCAGAAAGGATTCACACAGAGCTCCGTCTTTGGCAGTTCACAGAGATGGCCTCTAGCTTGACTTTTTTCTGTGTTATAGTAAAAACAGATCACAACTGAGAAAAGGGTTGTGAAACAAGATGTGTTTATACTTGGCCTGGAAACCATGCCCATTCAGCTGCAATTGATTTCCTGTATGGCAAGATGCAAGGGCCACTCAGCTGTCCAGGAAGGCTGCAAAGGCCCCATGCCATTGCTGAGATCAGGAAGCTTTGTTTAGGTATTTTTCCTTTGCCAGGATAAACAGAAGCCCTGGAGAGCTTTTATACTCTGAGATGACCCGGCTCAGGAAGCCAAAGTGCTATCAGCACAGGCCTACCTCTCCAGTCTTCTGTCTTATTAGACCCATTGACTTCTGAACTAGTGACTTTTCCTACAAACAATGAGGTATTTGGTTACTTTGGAAAATAGAGGACTATGAGCTATAAAGCAGGAGCACAGTGTAAATTTTACAAAATCTAACTGGTACCTATAATTTGAATAGTAAACTATGATCCAATAAACATTTATGCAATGCAATTTAACTCTAGCAAACTCCCACACAAAGTACAGTACTCAAAATTGATTAAGCTATGTCCATAATTAAAAAAGCCACAGAATCACAGAATGATTGCTCTAAGATCAAAACCCCACTAGCAAAGGAGCAAATTAATTAAAAAATGTTATGAGGGCAATAACTAATAATAAACTGGTACTACAGTAAATGCCACAGAATTATCCTGTGTAATTTGCTCTAGATGAGGACATCTACTAAGCAAAAAATTGGTCTCCTTTAGTGCCAACAACTGCAAATTCAACTCTTCTCATTTCACCTAGAAATGCATCCTTACTTTCCTTCCAATAACATATGCTGTTTGCTCAAATGCTGTCCATTTGCATGAATGCGACAGCTACCGTATATGCTTGAATTCTGCACATACTATGAGTTTCAGGTTCCTAAGAGCTCATTTAATGATAAATTGAGTATTGCATTATAAGTTAATTACAAGTTATTTTTAATACTTTTACTTCTCATACTTCTTGGATTCAGAATCCAAAGATTCATCCACGCAGAAGGCCTCTTATTCCATGAGTCTATTCTGGAAGTACAGTGTACAAGGCAGAACTACGCCCCGGATGAGATGTAAATCCCTCACACTGTGCATACAGATGCTTTATACAGGATCAATTCAGTGATACCAATTCACATAACCAGAATTCCTTTGGAAGTTGGTAGGAACCCCAGTTGCCAGGAGAACTCCACACCCCAAGCTACAGTACCCTCCACTGGAATCGAACCCAGAATGCACACGAGTTGTGAAGCTACAGTGCTGCGGTGATTGATGGCAGCTTGACTGACCGCACAAGCTAATTTGCTGCCCTTCTTGCAAGCTTATGCTGACACGACAACTCAGCAACAGAATCAAGCAGGTCCTCATGCTGTTTGTGTAACAAAGACTTTCTTGCAAGATGAGAATATAAAGGTTACAAATGAGAGGATGATGATGACCCCTTTGGTGATGAGAATGTGACAGTTATGTAGGCAACTGTTGTCTGAACTGGAGCACAGCATGCAGCACAGAAGTACAGTTTCCATTTCTTCAAAACAATGGCCACACACACTTCTGGCCTGTGATGTTCAGAGTAAAAAACTCCTGCTGATATATGCATTAATGACAAATATTAATGAATTTGTCATCAACAGGGTTGATCAATAAGCTGTCTGAAACATTTACAGTACCTGTATCAATAAAGTATCAGCAAAACTGCCACAAAAATTTACCAAAAGCTGTATTTTTTCTGATAACTGTGAATTTGTTGCAGTTATGAGTGTTATGTTTCTTCTGATGCTTAATGGATAAAACTAGTGCTTTGTGTAGATGTTGAACTTTTTTGGAATCCAGGTCTCCATTTTGTCAAATTTGTAAACATTTTATGAATATACTCCTGTTTGCAACCACTAGAACATTGCTGAAAAGACCCGTTTAGAGAAACTAGGACAATAAAAAAAAACTACAAGATTTCAAAAAGGATGACAGTAAACAATGGCAAAATTAGCTGTGCTTGAAGTTCCCCATCTGCAGTCATACACATACACTGCAGACTTGAAATATTTGTGCAGCTCAACAATAAATGTATCTATGCATTTAATGCACGAACATGTTAACATATTTTTAGCAAAAAAACACTTTAACGTTTTAGTAACTTTTGGTTTTGAACAACACTAGGGCTGTAAATTAAGATTAATATTACATTGTAAGCACCTCCTGGGATCCTCCTGATCTTGGCATGGTGGAGCAGCTTCAGTATCCCAGGGAGCCTTAGAGCTACGTTGTCGGGGGCTTTGTAGTGATGGTAGGGTTACCCTTGGCAAACTGGTCTAAGGTGACAAAACCAGATTAAGAATGATCCAAATTAAAAATGCTGAGAACTTTGCCCAGATCCGGGACACCAGGACCCACCCCTGGAGCCAGTTCTGGGGAAGGGAAGTCTGGGCCACCCTGCTCAGCCTGTTAACACCGCAACCCTCACTAGGAGGAAGCGGTTAGAAAATGAGAGGAGTGTGGGCATGTTTGTGTGTGTCCTGCGACGGATTGGTGTACCATCCAAATCATATCCTGCTTTCTACACATTGCTTGCAAGGATAGGCCCCAGCTCCCCTGCGACCCTGTTCTGGATTACAATGCAAGTGGGATGCTCTTATTTGTCCCTGAAGATGACTGATACATGCAGTTTCAAGGAATGATATTTGACATCTTTAGGCCTCAGTGAAGACAACAGCAGACCAATTGAGGAAGCTTTATGGTTGTTGTACAAAAAGAAGTGCAATTCATGCCAGATGGTGCTCTGTAACAAATGGCAGATTCACCTCTAGAGAAAAGACCACAGAACAGCCTCATATTTCCACAACTGACAACTGTGAACCTTCATTTAAAATAATGCAACAGCAAGTTGCATCTATAATTTGCCACAGGAGTTGGACCAGTCCACTATTAGTGGTATTGTAAATATTTGGTTAAGTTTAAGTGATCTCTTGTGGATAATTCCAACAGCATTCTAATTTCAGTGCAATATAAGCTATTGTTCTTTAGTCATTGTTATGGCTTTCTCTAGTATGAGAGTCACAGAACATTGAACTACGCCATGACTAACAAGATGTCAAGATACTGTACAAGGAAAGGAAGGAAATGAACAAAGAATGCATCATAACAAAACTCTCCGGCAGACCATAAAAGGCAATCTCCTTCCGGCAGTAACTACTGTGTTGTGGAAGTGAGGTCTGTAATGCCTCACCCCAGATAATTACTGTGCATGCCAGCATATCAAACAAGTTGTTACACAGATAAAAAGCAGGAATGAACAAAGATCTTAATTTTCTACAAATTACAGAATCATTGCTTTAGATGTGATTGCCTCAATTATCCTTCAGCACATGTAATAATGCTGAATAATCCCAATTAAAATAAACACAGCGCACAACAAATTGCAAAGATTCACTTTATATTTATTCTTGAGCTTTGCATTTCTTAAATAAGATGGCCAGCTATTTACTAAATGAGTACAGCTGCTTCATGACTGTGTGAAAACCGTGTGGCTGCTTATGTTTAATAATAATTGTGAGTATGCAGAGGAAAACATTTTTATCCATTCACTCTAGCATGGATATTTAGAGAACTACAGTATGACATATGATTACACAGGTGCTATAAAAAGAATACAAATCTTGTTTTAGTTATATCAAAAAGACACTTAATTTTCTTTTACCATTCATATAAAATATTTTGGCAGCCAAAGGATTTGTGATTGAAAACTAAAAAACTTGAGAAAGTAAGAATAATTTTGATGTGCTCTATTTCACCTGTATTAGTAGTTCTTTTTAAATGGGTTTACAAACCCATTTAGATTTTATTTAGCTTCTTTTGTAGGATTTCAAACCAACATCCATACATGCAGGCAGCATGGTAGTGCAGTGGTTAGGCTTTGCTTCCTCACAGCTCTGAAGTCCAAGATTCAGTTACTTCGGTGCTATCTGAAAGGAGTTTGCGTGTCCGCATTCACATGCAATTTCTCAGTTTCCTCCCACAGTCCAAAGACACATTGATGTTTAATTGGCTCGTGAGTGAGCGTGTGCATGCCGCTGTTGGTGTCTGTCTGTGCCCTGCAATGAACTGGCATCCCATCCAGTGGGTGTCATGCCTTACATCCATTGCTTTGGTCTTCTTGACATATTTGTATATAAAACCATTTTATAATTTAAATAATAATTTTCAAATTTCTAAACAGTTGCTCAGATGCTTTGTAGGACATTCCTGAATACAAAAAAAATGTGTATTCCTTCATTTATATAATGGTACAAATACTAAGTAAACAAATTTATTCTGCAAGGTGATCTATACAATGTATGGAAACAATGGGGAAAAATTATTCTTGTATACACAGGTGTAGAAAAAACGCAGACTGTGAATAATCAGCACTGCTAAACCACAATATACCATACGTACAGTATGTGACCTCATACAAAATAGTTTAGAGCTATAGTCATCACATTTCACAAAAGGATATTAATTTCCTGGAATTATTTAAAAGAAAAGCTTTTAAAATAATTCCTGGTCTCAGAGGAACATCATACACAGGTTAAATTAACACAATTTTTGGTCTTGAAGTTATTAAGTTAAAAAATCATTAAAAGTATGGTGCTGTTAAAAGTTCATTTTGGGCTTCAACAGAATATGGGATCACAAACAGAAATGGGAGAGACATGGGTTTGGAAATACAGTATGTCATGCCAAAAGCCAACAATTAGGGATCAATAAAGAAGATGGACAAGATTTGGGGACTGATGAGCTAATCGTTAAAAAATGGGACGGTAATATACCTAATATGAACTCGCTGTTATGCTGCTGTCACTATCTGTACAGAACATTCAATTTAGGTTCTGAAATGTATTCTCTCCATCCCCTCTTCAATGGCAGACAGTTGAAATGGGTAAATCCAGCAAGTGTGGACAGATGAAAATGTGGCTGGAGCTCATAAAAAAAGTAATTGTGCTAGCTGCTTTAAAAAACTGATCTTGGTTTAAAGGCAAAAAGCAGTAAAGCAGGTACACAACAAAGAAAATAAAATGAGAGAAAGTTTTCACATGTAACTTATATTAACTCATTTCTATCAAAATTAATATTTAAAAATAAAATAATAAATAAATAAAATATTAAAATAAAAAAAAAATAATGAAAAACCTGTCCAGTTCAAAAACAGATTTGCAAACAAGACTGTTGGGACAAAAGGAGGTTTCCTACAATTCACTTTCAAGAACTGTTCTATATATTTAATCCATTGCATTTTTGAGATAAGGATAATAGGATTTTCCCCAAAGAACAGATTGCAACAGTAATGACTCTAGAGATTTACCCTGCACAACTTAGTCTAACTTGCCTAACCTGAGAAATATTCAAGATATGCTTTTCAGGCCTTCTGTGAACCAATACACAGTTAGGTGCTTTCCTTTGATACAGTTTTCTTTAATTATTAAACATAACCTTGAATTAGTTACACAAGGGCAGATAGAGATATACGCCTCATATATTACTTTGTCTGATCCTAGATACTCTGTAACTTCACAGAAGTACCCTCACCTGGCCAAGGGTATTTTGGTCTAGTTTTATGAACTGAAAAAAAAATAAAGAAAAGCATTGAGTGCATTAAAATTCTGTGTGCTTCTAGTTTGTTATGCATCTATAACATCCTGCAATTAAAATGCAATATTCTGAAAATGGAGGCAATAAGGGCAAGCAAACAATACAGAGTACCTTTCACACAGGCGTGTCACTCATTACTCCCAATACGTGCTCATTAGCTTTCTTGCCAATATATTGAAGCGATGGATGCAGCACCTAATGCCTTCTGACTAAGTTTCCACATATAGTTTTAAAAATCAATATAAAACTATCCAATTAGAAAGGATTACTTTTCTCAGAATATGAGACAATTCATCAATGTTGGTGAAAGCAGAATTTGTACATACTTCAGATTCTACACCGTAGGCCCCACATGAGCTTCAGGCTTGAAATAAGACTTGGGTTGTAAACAGAACTTGTCATAAATTATGAACAAAACCTTGAAGTGATAAATGCCACTGTCAAAACTGTTTCTCTAAGCTCCAGGGTCTTACATTACACAGTAACACAAAACTTCAAGCATAATTTAAGTGCCAAACAAAACACCTGCCACGCTGTATCCTTGCAATTAAAGAGTCTTCTCCAAAGACAAAGCAACTGTCTGACAATTTAACATTCAACACTCCTTAATTCAGAAACAAGCCTCTCTGGCTCCAGTGTATTTATGGAATTCACACATTAAAAAAAGGGATATTACCATTAACATGATATATTGTATATACTGTAGCAGGAGACTGAGTCTACACACATCCAAAATGTTTCTCCTTATTGCCTTTCTAGCATCATTATTTGTCGGTGTTGAAATGTCCTCCTTCTCTTTTTAAAATAATGTAACATCACTGTATTTCAGTGCTAGAAAAAAATGCACAAGAATGACCATGTAATCATTATGAAAAAGAAGTTATTTTCCTGAAGAAAAGTAAAGCACTGCACTGACGTGGACAAAGCTGAATACAAAACTCTGCTTTTACTTTAGTTTGCCTTAATCATAGCATCTTGCATATTTTATTGTGAAAGGTGTCATTTGTTCTGGAATTTTGCACTTCCGCAACAGTTTTTTTTTAAATGAAGCCTTAGTTAATGCTGTAAATTGTTTACAGTACCAGTAAAAATTGGTCTAGGTTGATTAAACCTCTCGTAGCAGAATATAAACTGTATACAGTATATTACATCACCATGGGGAAGCAATCAAACTTGTGAAGAAGAAAACCCCAAAATCCCCTGAACAATTCTTAAAGATCTTTACCACAGCTTCTTCTTAAGTAACCTTCCCACGCCCAACCCGCTTTATATTTCACATCATTAGCATGGCTGCATGTTCTGGTTTCTTCCTGCTTCCCAGAGAAATGCAGGCTAGTGTCACTGGAGTCTATCCGTGTGCGTCTGGTATCTCGCCCAGGGTGTGGTTCAAAATTGAGCCCTGTGCTTCTGGGATGGGTTATGGCTCTAGCCCTCACCAGGAATAAGCAACTTCCTGATCATAGATACATAGATAGACCAAGGCACTAGAATTCTAGGCCTTGAATTCTATCTGTATCTTGTAAATTATTGAATTTGCTTAAATTATACATTTACACAGACAACATGAAAAGGAACATACTCATTGGGCTATTTCATAAATACTGTTGATACATAAAGCCAGGAATGCAAGGTCAAAATGTAGCTGTGAGACGTTCTACTTTCAATGCACCTTTAGAGAAAGGTAGTGCATTAAAAGTACGACCTCTTACAGTAACTGGAGATTTCCTGATCTTGAGCTACAGGATTATGATGAAAATGTCCCACCAAAGAAAACCCCAAGGTAAATAAATGGCCAGTAGAGATTAAAAGCACTAAACCTAACAAATAAACCTAAAAAATAACAATTGTGTCCAGTTATTCAGCCAAAAGAATAAACAGCTCTGATGTAATTATATATTTTTTATTTGGTTGATAAGACTTTGTGCTTTGTGTATTTATTCAGCTTGGTATTTTACTGGATCAAACGGAGTGGTCCAATGGACACTCCTTGTGGAAGACTTTCAGACAGTCTGAAAGGATTCAATCAATAACAATCCGAAAAGATAAAAAAATCAGACTTACAAGTACTGCACCCATATTTAAAAGGTACAGGTAATATTATACAACTAATTTTGTCTGGAAGGTTTGCCTTCCTCTGTTTTATAAACACATTTAAAAATAAGTAAAAAAAATCCTCAAAACGTTTAATAAATGATAATTCATTGCTCTCCCTAAGAGACGGACAATATTCAGAATACGGTAGACGGAGGCAACTTAGAATTGCCTAGGTTTGCTTTCAAACGATATGTGATTTTTGTATGCAAAACTAAATAATTCTACCCACTTCATGGTACATCGCACATCGGACGGTATAGCCCCCACCCCCGCTAAATTTTATTGGTCATTTAATTCTCCAGAATCCAATATATAAAGTGAAACATCCAAATACCGAAGTTCTTTAAAGATTACATCCTCTTATGTATACCTTACCTGAAACCAATAGTTATCTGCATGCTGTCATTAAATCGACGCCAACAAGATGACATCTAAGCTTCATGTCTGAACAAGAAAAAGCTGACGTATCCAAGGTTTCAGACGTGTTAGCAATTTAAAGTTGCATTAGCAATCGAGTTACACCAGCCACGACAGAGGAACGTGTTAACAACACCTCAACTTCACAGCTTTTGGGGGGGGTTGAAACCTGAATGCCAATCAGATTTCTAAATAAAGTACACTGGCATAACTAAAACGAAATATATTTTTTATTTTTTAAGTAGTTTTGGTAGGCGAGTCATTATCTTGGCATATATTATTCTTAGCAGGTGGTAGCCGCTGTCCATCAGTTGCTTGCATAATTCCGCGGTATGATTGGCTTATATTTTAAAACCACAAAGAAACAGACAGAAAAGTAATCAAAATAATAATTATTGACATGCTTACCGGAGTTTTCAACGATGCACGATATCCGGTAGTGATTTCTGCATTAATTTCTGAACAACGCAAGTCCAGATGGGTCAATTACGTCCAGTGTGGAGCCGTCCTAAATCAAACTGCACAATTCCTGTCCACCGACGCTACTCCTCAAAACAAACCGTCTTTGACTGCCACAAAAAAAAGCTATTGAGGAAAGGTCTAGTTTTAGCTACTCTGGAAAACAGCCAAGAGAGCAGTCTGCGTTCAACAACTGGAGAACTAAACACTGCTGCTCTACCCTAAGCCTCAACTTCAAAAAGTCTTTATGTTAGGCACGGGTATTTCTAGCCAAACAGCTGAGGGTTTTCCCTTTCATGGGTCTCTGTGGTATCATTGAGTTTCATGAAAAATATTAAAAGTTACAATTGCCAAGTGTGTTCGTAGACTGCTGCCTACTACCCACACAGAACTTAACGGTACATCTGTTAGAATGAGGCTTTCTTTGTTGAAAATCGTAATAGCTCTTTTGAGAAAACGATGTTACCACCCATTGCGTTTGTTTACCTTATCATCAGGTGATAATGACAGAAACACAGTAAGTCAGTAAGGGCAAGGTCTAGTTCAGTGTGAAAATCACTTCCTTTATTCTTACTTAATAGTGTTATTGTTTTCACGTGTTGACCGCTTGAAATATATTTCCAATCAAATCTTTCAATTTAAAACATAATATTCATGCAGAAACAATTATTGTTGCTTTTTCAAAGATTAAAGATGCATCAACGTTTGTATATTTATTGTGTGACCGTTAACGCAACTAAAAGTGCGTTTTAAAGTTGTTGAATGACAATGGAATAATGACTGCGTTCCAGTTATGAAAACTTAGTGAACATAGTGCCTTTAAACATGCATCAGATAAAAACATTCTGCCTATTAGTCACATCAAACTAAAAAAAGTAATATTGTATTACAATAAATATAACGTTTGAACAAAATACTGTTTCGGCGGTCACATATTCACTACAATTTTTATAGAGTGATGTTATTCCTCTTCAATGGTAAGTATGTAAACTTGATGCAGCTCATTTCCATCTGCTTATGTTTCCTGAAAAACAGAACAATAAACAAGTTTGTGGTATTCTGTTAGTCATGAAGTCTCATGCATCAAAACAAGATTCCATGGTGTATCCTTACTAATTCACCCCCTCAGCAGAAACAAAAAAACTTTTAAACTTATTTACATGTGTTCATAATATCCCTGTTATATTCATGTTGGTTGATGAAGCATGAAGTTACAAAGCTGACTCCCAGCCCTGGTCCTGGTTTTCTCCCTGTTTTTGCTCCATCTGAGTTCTACATCTTGGGCATATGGACTTCAATTACTGTACCTTGAGTTGATTTTTGTTTGAAAATTTGCCTTCAGCTTTTAAAAACAAAGTTTTAAATTGGTACCAGCTCAGTACCAGTTTCTGGAGTTTATAACAGCGAGCTAAAATGTGATCAACTGCACATCTGGAGACAGAGGAAACGCAGTGTGGGGATGTCTGATCTATTGCCATTCCCTCATATGTCTGATCATCATCAGCTGATCACATACCTGTATGAAGAAGTGTTTAAACAGAAATAAAGCAGCTGAAAAAAGGCCCCTAAATGTTGTGTATCGTAAAGTTACTGTAGACAATGCACTTCAGATGGGTTATTTATGAAACTCAAAAACTCTTCTTTAACCTTACCTGTACTGTGGGTAGAAGATTTGCTCTATTAAGCCAATAAGTCTAAAAGACATAGAATGAAAACCTTCAGGTACACTGGCCCTCCAGGACCAGAATTGGACACCCCCTCCCTTTAAACATTGCCCATGGATGATAGTGTCAACCACAACAGCAGTGCACCGAATTCAGGCTGGAAGAATGTTTTTAAAAAATCACTTCATGAGAACAGTAAACAATAAAATCAAGAATATCACCTAGTTAAAGAAAATAAAGTTTATCATTCAAACCAGGAAATCAATAGATGACACATAAAAAAGAACTGTGAACTCCATTATGAACTAGAGTCTCAAAAAATACTTCACCTACTCATTTTGAGTAATATATACCTATTCAATATCAGCATAAATGAGAAAGCACTTTCATACAATGGTCAGATATAGAACTTGGATAGTCCTAAACGCCATAACTAAAAACACTGGGACCTCCCGTTCTGTGATCACATATGCATATAAAAAGGAAGGCACATTTTAAAAGATGTCTGACCCTGATGAGATACATCATCCGGTTTAGTGAACTTTCATATTTACTTTGTTATATTAAAAAATGGGTACAAAAATAATTTGATTTGGGGAACTGTTCCAATTAGAGTTTACACTACATCCTACAGCAATGTGAAAGAATGCAGCTCTCTCTTTTCCTGTCCTTGTGCAATTAAATTCTGAAGGACTAAATTTAAGCTTTGTTAGGAATTTTGTTCTGACATGATAACTGACACTATAGTCACAAATACTCTCAGTGTGTCTTCACATTGCATTAAAATATTTTATTTACAAAATTTGGCAGCTATATCCATCCATCTTCTAGCTACATCATCCAATTCACAGTCACTCAGGAGTGTGGAACATATTTCAGCAAACAACAAGCGCAAAGCAGGATACACTCTGGATAGGACACCTGTCCATTCCAAAGCAGACACAGACATGGACAAGCACCCAATCTCACCAGGGCCAATTTTCCCAGAAACCAATTAACCTGCCAGTCTGTGTATGGACTATGGGAACTCGGAGCACCTGGTGGAAACTCATGCAAACAAGAGGAAAACATACAAACTCAACACAAATAGCACCCCAGGTCAATAATTGAACCCAGAGCCCAAACGCGGGTGGTTTATTACTAATAAAGGAACAGCCATACCTTTTTGTCTGTTACAAAGCTTCTTTCACAGATATAACATGGAAATACAAGCAAAACCAGGCTAGTTTCAGGCAACAAACTACTGTATATGAGTATGAATTGCTTTAAAAATATTAGGTAAAGGTGGAAATTTCTGAGCTGTGTCATTTTTACTTTCCTTTCTTAATTAATTTTTAAAACTGAAAGACGAACAATGTTTGTCTGTACTGGCACTTTTACTAAGTACTCACTTTAAGAGTGGAGTAGCTTAGTAAATGTAGCTTTGATGATCAGTTATAAGAATGTGACCAACAATAGCTGACACTAAGCACCTTGAGGTCAGTTCCATTTACTCATTTTACATTTTATCTCCACACTAACATCTACTTTTGTTTGAAATATCTTTGCAAGTACACAGGGTAAGATTCATCAGACCAGACAAGTCTGAAAGTGGATTCTTAAAAACTGAACATTGGTTTCCAAAAGTTGATCCATAGGATCATCAGTACAAATTTTTACACATTGAACATTCTGGTTATTCATGTTTTGCAACTCCTGTTCTTCTTAATACCATAGCAGATTAACTGGTTCTATGGCAACCTCTAATTCAGTATCTAAAAGTATACAACTGTAACACATGCAGTATATCTATACAGCATGTAAAGTTTAACATTTAACAAGTGTAACATGGCATAAGAAAATGTATGAGGATGTATTCAATCAGATCTTAACTACAGTACCTTGTAACTTTTTCCTGAATTAAACAAATGTAGACATTACTGAAAAAGTAAACAACATAATTGTCTTTATGTTGTATGAGAGTATATGTGTTATGAATGATAGACAGGATTGCCATTGAATTTCATAGGGCCCCTGGACTAAGTAGCAGTCAATGCTTGTACAAGGAGTACCCCCACTCTTGTGTTTGTAAAGAGCTGAGAGGTTTCCCATGAGATAAGAGGCTAGGGCGGTAGTATCACAGAAAGAGGAAAAGCAACTTCCTGTTTACAATCAGTTAATCTTCAAGTGTTGGTAATGATGTCATTACTCTTTCAAGGTTTACTTTTCAAACCAATTAATTGGAAAATAAGACTAGTAAGCAGAATTAAGCAATACACAGCTGTAAACAAAAGAAACTCATACAAAGGAAATAGTTTAAGGATGTAACGTATGCAGCATTTGTTCTCTTCTCTGATACATTATATACAGTACTTGGTGTTTCAGAACTATTCTTTAAGGAGGGAAAATGAGATGCTACAATGCCACCTGTTTTTTTAATATATATTGAATATATATTTGAATATTTGGAATATATCTGCTTCTAAACTTCTATCATTAAAACTTTTGAACACTGAACTGTGCCATTTCTAAGGTTAAGAACAACCAAATACAAAATAAAACCATGATCAATGTTAAAGATAAACATAGGGTATTTACCCCTAAACAACTCCGAAACAAAGAAAAGCTGCATTTAAACTAGTGCATCTAACAATTATAATGGTTCATGTCTATAATGTGAAAATGCAAAAAGAACAAAAAATACATCTGAATTTATTATTTTAATAACAAAATGAATGTTTATTTGGATTGCTCAGTCTAACAAGCTAATCTCAGTCATGCAATAAAAAACTTCAGAAAGATTTTAGAATTTACATGAGGCTGCCTAAAAAACAAGCTTGGAAGATTTATTTTTAGGCTATAAAAATCAATCATCTGTATTTTCTAATGTAATGCAATGTGGGAGATAAAAATAAAATATCGGAGAAAGGATATGTCTTTCACTGGACCTTTGTCAGCAGAAGGAAATTAAAACTGTGTTGTATGAAAAGACTGAGCTACCGGCTGCATTAATGTGTGTTATTGTATCAAATTACTCATTAAGTGTATTGATGTTCAGAAAGGCACAGCAATACTTTTCATTTCGTTCCTGATAAATGAACTACTGTTCTATAAAAAGTAGTGTTTTGAAGTTGAATTTTTAAAGCAGAAAATATAGTGTCTTTGTGCAGAAAACGATTGAATGATATAAATAATGAGGACTGTTTTGCCAAAAGAAATGTATTTGACATGAGAGCTGAATATTTTAGAGAAAGCCTTCTGAAGTTGTAAAAAGTTATTGAATAGAATGGAAAAAAGTAAAAACAAAAATCAGCATGTTACAATCTTACTGAGTAACGTTTGAAAAAACCCTTTTGTTTCAAAAATTTCTGTTGACAAAATACCTTATCTGCCAAATCAAGTTTCATTCTAAACCAGCCGAAAAGTATAAGGAGATTGTTTTCACACATCTGTTTCTTTTGTGCTTTTTAAAAACTCTGTTAATTAACAACTTCATCTGGTCAAATGTGATTTATGGGATTTATTTTTATTTATTCTGGGCCAAGCTTCTAAATACTAATGTACATCAATGTCATGTAAATACATTTCTTTTGGTGGTGTCTGACATTGTGATTGTCCACACCATCTGGAACAATAACTGCTTGATTACTGTATACTGTCAACTAGGTTTTTGTTTAAACAAGTAAAGTGAACGTTTTAGCAGTATAATTGTCCTTTCTTGTTGAAGTATAGCTGATGATGTTTTATGTCTGGATACTGGATATGAATCTGTATCTGAAATGATTCACACTGCATATTTCTCCCTATAAGCATGTGCATAAGTGCAATTTACAGTATGAACAATAGTTCTTAGTTTTCTGAAAGCAGATCGCTAGCACTTTCAATGGTAACTTTCAAGGAGAAAACAGTGTTTCATTTTTCAAGGTAAAATAAAATAATGGTTCTATTTGTAGCTCTAATTTATTGGAATAAATTAATACAAATGATACAAATTTACCATTTCAGTTCAGGCTCAGTACAACACTGGATATTCCTCCATATAAGCATGCAAATAAGAGCAATTTACAATATGAACAATACTTCTTAGTTTTCTGAAAGCTGATCACTAGCACTTTCAATGGTAACTGTAGAGCTTTCTTTGAGAAAGAAAAATGGTTTGTTAGGCCTGGGCGAGTCAGAGCTTGCAGCCCCCAGTCTCTTACCAACCGGCTGTATTTGCACATGGAGTCAAACGCCTTCCAGCTCTGTGAGAATGCAATCTGGAAAATGTTCGTGCCACCTGCCTCCACTTAATGGGTCAATACCTCGTCAACGCTGGTTACTTAAGCCCTGCCCTGTGCACAGCAGGCTCTCTTCATTGAGCTTCCTACAGTACTTCCTTGCTCAAATCAGCCTTCCAGTAATACCCTTAATACTACGCCTGAATCAGCCAGACTCCTCGATCCTGAACTCAAAGAGCCAGATCAACTGGATCCTCGTCTGTTTCTTAGTTGCTGCACATTGCAGTGGACATCCTTAGCAATCAACCTGACCTGTGTAGCTTCCCTGTTCTGTGCACCATCTGTCTGCCAGCCTAGCTCATCTCTTGTTCTGCTAGTCAGCCCAGCACAGCCCCAGCTCTGACTTGTCAGCCTTGACTTCACCAGGACCTATTGTCACGAACATCATCCCCTCTCTTAAGGACGCTCCAACCCTTTTGTATTTTAGTTGATTACATGCACCTGCCCCCTGTTTAGTCTGCCATTTTTTAAGCCTGGCGCTCCCGCTATTCCTGGCTCAGCATTGGGAGATGGATGCCCAGAAGCCCACCTACCAGCAGGTCCAGAAGAGACCCTATGGCATAGGCTTCCCTATGGCATCCTGACGATCTGAGACCAGGGCTCAGAGCGTCTGGCCTCTTTATCTTGTTTTTTAACTCCCGGTTCCTGTTCCGGATCCCATTCCCGATTTTAACCTCATCTGTCTCTGATGGTTCTCCCGGTTCTTGGACCCTGGACTGTGCCCTGGATTTCCGCCCTGGACTGTTTGGACTTGTTTGCCATTGCCACGCCCCCTGAGCACCGGTTCACCGTTGTCATGCCCCCCTGTCTGGGAACCCATCCTGATCCTCTACATCTTTTCCCTGCTGTCCTTCTCCACTTACTTCTGGATTATACCGTCTCCATAGGGTCCTAAATGCAGGATTCTTCAGGTCAGCACTGCATAGTAACACAGTGCAGTTGCTGCACCAGTCATTTTAGTTTTCACCAGATTATTATTACAATGGGTGATCTGTTACCATCAACTAAGACAAAACCACAATTTGTAACCACTATATATCAGCCACCAGCTATATTACCCTGCATCCCACAACTGGCAACCCACTAAAGCTCAGCAGGTGCGAACATGGCCACTACCTGGATGGGAGGTGTCTTAGGAAAGCTAAGCTTGCAGATGGAAGAGGTGTAAGTGGCCCCTTTAGACGTAGTCCTTTGGGTGAGATGTAGAAGCGAAGTCCTGATTCATTTAAAATCACAGGGCATTTCGTAAAAAGAGTAGGGTATAATGGTCTTTACCAATCCTGGCCTCCTAATAATCCCCTTCTACAGTATGTATTGGCTTCATTACTCTTTGTCTGCTGTCGCAATCATTATTATTATTATTATATTCAAATAAAAAAAGAATCAGGACCTTTTCAGAATTAATAAAATCATTAATCCATTGTTTTTGTTTTTATATATCTACATTTTCTATGTCTTACATAAATACAATTATCCCTGTCTTATACAATTTAGTGGGTTTTAAAAAAAGTTCATTCACAGATGTGCCCAACTAAATGGAAGAATGGAATGTGTTTTCCCTCTGTGCTGCAGGTCTTTCAAGCTTTGAACGTTTTCCAAATAGTTATATAACAGTTTTAAAAGGTATATCTTCCCCTCAGGGGGCTATAATGCTGGGCTTTCACTACTGTCAGATGACATGACAAGTAGAAAGGGGTAAGTTTAAAAGCAGTTTTCAACTTCTGAGGGATAAAGTTCCAGGGTACAAAATCCAGCAATCTGACATTCCTGAAACAAACAGGGGTTGTGTATTGAAATGCATGTGATTTATTGAATGGTGCTGTAAAAAATGTAAAATTATGTAATACTACAGCATGAACCCTGTTGGAAATCCTCTTTTATGAACACTGGTATTTCTTTTTGGACTGTTAACACTGAAGTAATATTGACTTTCTGTTACTGGAACAAAACCTAAGAATCTTCATTGTTACAGGACATTAACAAGTAGTCATCTTTTTGCTTTTTTCTGGACAAAGTAAAGGTTTCCCAGAGGATGCATGACTGTTCATATTTATCAAACTGTCCTTGACAAAATGTTAACTTCTGTACTTGAATCAAAGCTAACATTAAGATCTGTACTGGATCATTAGAGTTTGATTCCTGGGGAACTTGACACCACGTTTCAAGAATTTGGATTTTCCCTCTTGACCTCCTCTTTGGCCACCAGAGCCAGTTTCACTAACCCACTTAAGGTCTTATCTACAATGAGGACGAAAGCATGACTGGGCTGCTATCTGCTGCAAAAGGTGCTTTCATTAAGACAAAATATTCCTTGTTGTCTATAAAAATATTACTGCAGTGCAATTACACACCTCTGCACTAGACCTACTGGTGCATGATGGGTGGGCATCAGTAGCACATGAAGTGGATCTCCTCATACATGTAAAGTGGGATGAAAGGCAATCTATAAATCCAAGGAATTTTTAATTATTATTACTGGATAGAAATATCTGGCACTCAACTATGTGGGTCAATACAAATCACTTCTAGCCTCTTATTGTATGTCATGGAACGTGTTGGACATGTGGTGTCTGTGAAAGAGACTGCACTTTTTATCAAGTTATCAAAGTCTACCACCAGCGCAGACGCAGACTGGTGAAGGAGAAATGTCTGCACTTCTCTGGACACCTGGTCCATTTCAGGCACTTGAGAGGAACATGTCAGAGCAGTTCTTGCAGCAATAAAACAAGATCCGGGGGAATGGAAGCAACTATTCTCGATAGGCGTGGATAAGAATTGTGGAGGATGACCTGTTGGACTGCACACTGTGTGGAACAGAGCCAAGGAACACAGAGTTTCAGCATTCTGCCTTCTGGGAGCTACAGTATGTCAATTAAAGCTCTTCAGAATCTGATAAAATATAGGTGTTGTTCTAAAGGCTTTTCCAAATCTAATGAACAATAAAAAAAGAAGGCAAATAGGGCAACAAAAAATGTGATGCTCTAAAATTGTTTTGACCTTTTAAATATTACAGAACAAGACCTTAAAGAACATGAAGAAATTAGATATTAGAAATATCAAAGGGACTATCCAAGAGACTTCACTTAAACTTTTATTGTTGTTCATTTAATGTTAAAATGAGCTTTAGTCACACTTTCAGGAGGTGTCTGACATTTACATGCATGTTATGACCTTTCACAGGAAAGGTATCCCTTTGGCAAAACAAAAACTCATGTATCCAACTCCTTTTCTTTAATGTGGTTGTCTGCTTTTTGCACAAGACATTATGAGAAAGGTCAGAGGCATGGAAACTAAAATACCCTAGAACAAAATGACTTTGAGGGGAGCAATAATTTGAACAATTTCAGTATCTAATCTTAGTTTTGGTACAGTTAGGACTGAAAATGTCACATAATATATTTTTGGCAATTCCTCAATAGCATTTTATGTTACTGGAGATTTGAATTAACCCTTAGAGGGTTAGGAGCTAATTTACTGCAAGAATATGGCAAACAGCCTTTATTTTAAAATGTAAACTCCTAAGTATATTTTAAATACATTGTTAGGGAAAACTCAAGTAGTTTTTTTCCATTACTTCATGTGGTAAACAAAATTCCTCAATGTAATCTCTGTTCAAAATAGATTGCTTTGAATCTATATCCTTACACCACACCAATCTCAGAAAATTGTAATGAACAATAATAAGGCAACTTTCAAAATCTTTCTCTTTAAACAGGAGAGTATATTCTGCTTTGAGCTTCCTGTTACAGGCTATCTGGTTCATGGTAAAGCACATGGAAAATCAAAATTATTGGAAAATGAATAAGAGAAAATGGCAAATAGTACCTTCAGAAACATGGAGAAAGACTGTAGCTTCATAAATATAGTGTAGGGGTAAATAAAATACCCAAAAGTAATGAAATAGCTAAGCCATTAAAAGACAGCATATTTACAGTGCAAGCCACTGGGTGCTGTTGTGGTCTCCTTCTCCATCTGAGGAAGGGAAGTAGGACAACAACTGCACACAGCCAAAGTGAAGATGGATAATGGCAGCCTGCCTGTCAGCAGTTCCGCTTCACACACAGCATCTGCTCTGTTCAGACTGTCGACCCGACTGAGACCCTCCTGTGTGGGATAAAGGAAGCTCTGTTTCAGGCACTTTGTATCACATACTGTAGGTTTTTAAAAACTATGTCCTGCAAAATATGTTTTCACAATATTGTATACTGTATCTGTGTTTCTGGACATTCAGTCAGACAGAAAAACAACCTTTTTTTTTCTTTTATTTACAGTATGTTTTCACAGCCATCGTACAAAATGCCAGATAGACCCCACACAAGATATGGTTTGCTCATGAACAGATCATGTGATCCTTATAACGGTCTGTTGAATTGAATTGAAACTGCTACTTTGAATATCTTTCTCCATGATGTAACCTGAATAATCAGGATTGCAATTCTTGCATAAATGTGAAGTAAAAATGGGTAGAAGAGACCAAAAACTATATTTCCCTCAAGGTTAACTTCACAATTACTTTGTAAGTGCCCAAGGACTTTAAAGAATCTACAACTGTCTACAGCTCTCGACATCTTGACTCCAGTGAGACCCACAGTTAGTGGCATCTGTCATCCAGCTGACTGCAGTGCTCTGATGAAACAATTCAATTGACTTCTTTTCTGCTAGCATTTTGTAAGAGACATTATACAATAAAATTGTAAGACAAACAGCGAGGGAGTTCACTTGGAGTTAGGATAGATGCTCTCAAAGAATTTTAAATATTGCAATTTACATTCCTGCACATTTGTCTAAGCTTTCCAAGAGGAAAATAATTTGTTTCTTTCAAAAGATTCATCTTCTTAGTGCAATACAGAGTGTATTTTGTTTTTACTTGAAGTGTACCCTTTACCAATACACCTCAATGACCCCCACACACCAGGGTGAAGATTGATATACTTGTTTATAATCTTGCCATCCAGTCATACTCAAAATAAGATGGGGCTTTCTCTGTGCAGGGACAAATTCCTGCTTTGCTTTTGGGAATTGTGGGGCCAATGTGATTATCTATATGTGCTCTCCTTCAAAGTCAGGAACATGAAGAGTTCAATAAACCTGTTACTAATTACTAATCTTGTTTCTAATCTCTTTGATCTATACAGTAGATACAGTAGCTTACTTGATTCATCTCACAATGTTGTTCCTTTTAGTACATAAACACTGTTCTTATTAGTATCTTATCTAGTTCAATGGTAAAATAACTGAATTATTTTTAGAGGAGGGGGGGCAGTCTTACTGTATATATTTTATTTAGTGATCAAGAACCTTAGTAAAAACTCTCTCACCTCAAAGCATGAAAAACATTAGCAAAGCAAAAACACAATTGTAACAATATAAAATGCCAGTGGAGAACTGCTAATGAATTCTGTTTGAGTGGCTACTGCAGAAATAGCATCTCAGGTACTCCCTCTGATGTATGAAGACACTGTTGTAAGAAATGGTGTTGATCACTTACAATCTCAAGTTTGTAATGAAAAGTGAGTGAATCATCCACCATTTGTGACCAAATAAACATGACTCTTTTGGCTTGTGTTTTCAGAAGACAGACAGTACTAATAGTAATGTTTAATTTCATAATCCTTTTTTATGGCTTCATAGAAATATTTCTTGGGAGAAAAGTGTTCAGGAAATCATGTGGCTCACTAAGGAAATAAAAAAGGACTGATTCTACACAGTATGCTAATGCTAGTGGGACTGGCAAATGTTACAGTATTTCCTTATTTGACAAGAGAAGAAGCTCTTAAGGAGTCAGACAGCTTGATAATATTAGGACTCTCCCCAGGGGGCTGGCTACATTTCAGGCCAAATTATAATCAAAAGCAATCTGGTAGCTGCTGGGAAAGAATCTAAAATTATTTTTAAAATAATTCCTGCACTCCTTTTGATCACTGTGAAGAACATAAACCCGCTGCAACAGTTTCAGGAAAAGAATGCTTTTTCTTCTAAATATCTGTGTGATTCTGCTTTGATTCACTTCAAAGGATAAAAGCAGTGGAACTAAAATGAAATTGAAAAGCTTGAAATTTACCCAGATAATCAAACAACCTAAAAAACAAGCCATTTATTTTCAATTTTGTTATCCAAGATCAAGATCATGTTCCTGATATTTAGACTACTGTATGTTCTTGACTCACCCCTTTAAAAAGATCCCAGTGTAATTACAAGTACAGAGTCTGTGTAAGACATGATTGTCTTCTTTGAAACTGAAGGAACAGTGAGAGGGTACATTTAAATAAAATGTTCAAGTAATACAAGTGTATTACACAGATATAAAACAGATAAAAAATTAAAACATGAAAGAAAAGATAAAAAGGTACTGTATTTTCAAATATGCCTTTTTTACTCTCTTATATGTTACTTAAAACTTGGAGCAAATCAATTTTTTCCATTGATCATGTTACTAAAACCTTTCATTTACTGTGAGCTTTCAGAATGCAGCTATTGTCAGATACTAACACTATTCTTCCGTATGATGATTACAGCATCTATAGCTTGACATATTAATTCCTTTAATGGAAGGCATTGGTATAATTCTTCTCATAGGAAGGTGCCTCAAGTGGGTTTTAATAACTATTTTTTAGAATTCTATTTATTACTTTACTTTTCTGTAAATTCATGGTCAGAACTGAGCTTCGATAGCAGAGGAACTACAGTCCCAATTTCTCAGATCAGTCATTAAATTTAACAAAAGAAATTAATTGAAGGTATCGTAACATTTTACAAATTTCCGATATTAAGTACAACTCTGTGAAAGGACTGTATAGTCACCATTTTGCTGCAAATCTCAGGTCTCATTGAGTGAGAGCGAGAGTTTGTGGGAATTACAACATGAAGTGGTCCTTCCCGCTCATTAGTCACTGTAATGACAAATGTAATGGGAAGTATGAGTGCATAAGTACAGGCTGTGCAGCACTAAGCATACCTGAAAATTTTATTTTGTGATGTAAATTGGAGGTTTTAAACATTACTGTGTACGGTTTAATTTCATTTTGGTTTGAAATGCACTCATCAATGCCGATGCTTTCTATTCGCGAAATATTAAAATAGTGTTGCAGTTCCCCTTTAACACACTGCCATTGAAGCCAGACCCAATCTATAGGGGTTATCTGCCATAAGCAAAGTACTTTCTTTATTGAACCATGGCAGCCTCTAGGACAAATAGAAGAGTGTGCCAACGATAAATGTATTCCCCCACCCCACATTTTCACTCAAAGTAAAAAGCGGTGTAATTGGATAACTAAAAAATAGATAGAAAGTCAGTTTACAAAGATAATCAAAATGAAAATCGAGGCAAGACCAAGAAAGTAAAAAACTATGGTAGCAGTTCCTGATGCTATCACTTTTCATTAGACTCCATTTTTACTTTCAGAAGCTCCATCTGACTGCTTCTGCTCCCTCAGAAGAGGTGGAGCATGAGAAAAATATTATGTTCCCTATCCAAGCTTTTAACATTAATACATTTCAGTTTTTTAACCCATCAGTTAGAAAAATCTTTTGCACTTACTAATGGCTGTCCAGTGTACAGTCAATATGAGCTTTTAAAATAGGTTGTCCAGCTTTGACAACTGTGTCATTTAGTTTCTGAAGAACCCAGAAACACCCAGAAATAGGGCCATGGAAAATGCATCCATGAACATTTGTTCAGCAATGTGCATGTACTACAGTATATGACTACGCATTCAATAACCTTTTCACAGTCTTGTTAAGAAAACAACCTAAATGAAATAAAAAATACAATTGGATTTAAATAATTTTCATTTCCCCTACCTATCTCTGTATACCATTCACTTGGATTTCAGAGTTGCTGGTCTGACAGTAATCTATTAAAAAGCATTTGAGTTTAATCTCTTTTAGCAGTCTTCTTCCAGCACCTAGCAGTGATCAAACCTTTTAAGCCTGAGTTCAATGCTGCTGCCCTTTCCTGACCTGAACCAGAACATCTTTTGTACTGTTGTGACATGGGTTAGTCAAAGTATCCTAGGTGTAAAGGAATGATGTTGAAAAGGTCAACCCTTTAAAATGTTTTTTAAGACTCATTGAAAACTCTAAGTTCCTCAATGAACTTAGTTTAACCATGACTCTGCTGTACAAATAACAGCAGGTATTTGACTGTCAGTGGTAAAATTGATTAAATCATTTCCTTTTGATTTTATTGGACAAGTAAGAAAATAATCTCAATATACATAGTCTAATAGTTGTGGAAATAATACATCCATTTTCTTTACACAATTTAGAAAGGTATATTTTCTTTCCTTAGTGAATCAATAATAGTATTTTGATCTTTTATGAAAGACAAAAAACTCAAGGGAAGTTAAAATATTATGGCTTAGTATGGTCAAGGAGAAGAAAAAATCTAGCTTTTGTCATTTTTAAAATCAATAAACTTAACATCTTAAGCATATTTATCCTATAATATAAATTTATTTTAAGAATGTAATTGAGAAAAGAGTGACAACCACGGTTCTGAACACAGCATCTTACCTTCCACTTAACAAGTTAAGCACTCTTATCTCAAATCGATTTTTATATACAGTATATACTGTAACTCTACCTTATGTCAGTTGTAACTGCTTATGTACATCTACTGTATGCTAAATTTAAAATTTATAATTTCTCCTCATCAGTCTTTTAGCTATCTGTGATTGATGCCTAATGGGTAGTTTAGTCGGAAACTTCAAACAAAACAAAAAAAAGTAGTTTCATATAACAATTTCCAATTACACAAGGTTACACAATTATACAATTGTACAGAGATAAATACTGTAGGTGTAATTCACTGAATTCAACCATTCAGTTGTGGCTCAGAGTGTAAAGGGAGATAAAAGGGAAACAAGCAGCCTGAAGATCCTTTGTCTGCACTTGTGTCCTACACGATCATATCATCTAAGAGCTTCACAGTGCAATCAGAGATTAGGAGACACAGGCCACACACTCACAGGCCACTCAGTATTGATGGAACGGAAGTGGAAACAGTCACCAGCTTTAGGTGTTTTGGAATTCACTCTCTAAAGATCTAACCTGGATTGTGAACTGACTCTAACATGATGAAGGCTCAGCCTTTATTTCTTGAGGTGCTTCAAGCGATGGGGGCTGCCAGTACCTGTGTTGGTGAACTTCTACTGTTGCACCGTCAAGAGGATCCTCACCAACGGGATCACCATGTGGTATGGCAACACATCTTCTCGAGAAAGAAAGGCACTGTAGAGAATGGTCAATATGGCCCAGAAGATCATCGGCTGTGGTCTCACCGAGATTAAACAGCTCTATGCGGACCGCTGCTGTGGTAGAATTCTGGACATCACAGAGGACAGTCACCACCCAGGGCATGAGCTCTTCACCCCACTGCCCTCAGGCAAGAGATACAAGAGCATACAGACACTTATCACTAGATTCTTCAATAGCTTCTATCCACAAGCAGTGCGATTGACGAACACATTTAGCCATGTCCCTCGGACCACACCAAAACACCTGTGCTTAGGTTAACACACCCCCTGTCCTTCCTGAAATCCAAAAGTAAGTAAAAGTATTATAATTGTAGAGCTTTGTGCTTAGGCCCTACCCAAGCTTTTCACCGATGATGATGCTGTGAGGTGGCTGTTTTCTTGAAGCATGGATAACACCTGCCAGATCTGCATTAGCACTTTCTCTGCCTAGCCCTGCCACTTCCTGCCTGTCATGAGGCTTTCTCTAAGTTATATCTCAGTACTTAAAAGTCTCTCAAAACAACACTTATGAGTGTGTTAATGAGCAGTCTTTGCTTCTCAGAGGAGGGGTCACTCTTGCTTACAGCACATAGAAAAGATCAGAAAATGTGGCCCATGAGATCACCTTACTCTGTTTCAACAGCTTCTATACCATATATTTCTTTAGGCTTTTTTTTTTGGCGCTGTGCCACACATGCAAACACATGCATGATCATCATGTGTGTCCTAGTGAGGCATCAATGCAGTGCTTAGTCTGTGAAGAAAACACAAAGGATCACATCATCTCAGATTTACATTTGACATTTGATAACTGGGTCAAGATTAAAGCGCCCTGGATACATATACCAGGTATGATCTAGGCTTATTTGTTTCATCCATATAATTTATCTGTTTTTTCATAGCTCTAAATTTATATGACATCATTGTTATGTTTTAAGAAACAACTTTTTCAGACCTTATCTTCAGTAAATTAGGGTTCAGTTCCTGGTGGACTTGTTGTCTTCTGTTTTTTGCTTTACTCACATTGTTAGTTAAACAGTCAGACCAACTAATTATCTGACATGACTAATAGATAAGTGTACCTTTAAAAATCTGATGGATGTCTAATTTTTATTATAATGAAGATATTTATGGACACAGTGGCACAGTGATTAGCATTGTTGCCCCTGCTGGGGCTCTAGGTTCAGTTCCTGGGGTGTTACAGTATCTGCGTGGAGTTTGTATGTTCTCCCCATGTTCACGTGGGAGTTCCCTGGGTGTTCCAGTTTCCTCCCTCAGTCTAAAAATATACTGGTATGTTAATTGGTTTCTGGGAAAATTGGCCCTGGTGTGAATTTGTGAGTGTTGTTGAGTACCTGTGTGTTCCCTGTGATGGACTGGCATCCTGTCCAGGGTTTATCATGGCTTGCGCCTGTTGCTTGCCGTGATAGGCTCCAGCTCCTCAACAAAACCTGAATTGGAAGACACAAAACAGTTGAATAGGTCAATTATTTTATAGACTACTCAAGCTGGAACAAAATAAAAAAAACCACAAGGTCCTGAGGGAAATGAGTTTGAGACCCATGGTGTAAATGGTATTTCTTAGGATGATATTAAAGTGTGAGTTATTATAATAACTGTGAGGTTAATTGAAGTGTACTGTATATGTCTTCAATAGAGGAGACAGCCAGAGCAAGAAAAAAATATATTCTGATCAGAGGAAACAACTGTGCCACTGAAAAATCCTGTCAGAACAATGCACAGTTCTGGAATCTACTTCTAGGAACATGGCAGGTTCTGTTGGTCTACATGGCATCATGGTCTATGTGTTCCTAGCTGACCGAGACACAGAAAGTAGAACAACACAGAAAGTAGATTTAGTAAAAATAAAATAACAACTGCAAATGCCATATGGAACAATAAAGGACATTTTAAAATTCCCAAGTTGGGAAATGCATAGAATAGCTGAACAATGACTTACAAAATAGGCCTGGATAAAAGTGTGGAGATTCAAATTAAGAATGTTATGTCTTGCTGCCTTATTCCAGGAAAGCTTCCAGCTTTGGCATGGTTTTGGCCTCTGCAATTAGAGACCTGAAAGTTTTCCAATCCTGCTTGATAAAACCTTGATTTTAACTTTTGTTTGGAACATTTGTTTTGAACTCACATTAAAAAATGATATTTGCCAGTCTGTGGCTTTTAAACTATTAAACTAGTTGTTACAATGATATTTTAATTAACGGTACACTGATCTTTTTCTTAAGGTCATGCTATTGTTTTGCATGAAGTTCTTGCATCTTCCCTCTGCTGTTTATGATACACACTTTGATTCAACTTCACATAACATGTCTTGTTTACAGAATGTCACTCTTTGCACGAGACAATTCTGTTGCCCTTCCCAATTCTGACTAATTGGTCATTAAGATCCCATGGCTCCTTTTGTAAAAGCTGGGGTTTAAAGCCTGATGGTCTGTCCTCCCTACATGTCTTCCTTAATAAAACCGATGAAGCAATTCCTCTGTTCTTCACTTGGTTTGTTGTGTAGTGAAACTACCCAGTGCATAATGAGGGTTATGTATCACAACCTGCTGCACTTCAATGGTACTTGAATTTGGTCCCCTACTGAATATGAGGCACTTGGAGATCCTTTGGAATGAAAGGTGCTATATGGCAAGGGGGCAAGTAATTATTATTTATACTTATTTTACGTTGTACAGTGGTACAGCGGTAAACACTACTGATTGTAGACAGCTCTTGGGTCTTGGGTTCACCTGAGGTACCTTCCGTGTGGACTTTGGATGTTCTCCCATTGTCTGTGTAAATTCTCTCCACGTGCTCCATTTTTCTACGAGCTTCCAAAAACATACTGGCTAGGTTAATTAGTGTCTATCAATTGTATGTGTGTTCTTCAACAATAAGCTAAAATACTGTACCGCCAAGAAGACAGTCCAATCTTAAGACTTATGCCTTATGCTATGGTAAGTGTTGCCAATATCCTTACCAGGAATAAGCATCTTTCAGATAATGAGCAGATGGATTATTTTTTCTTTGTAAAATTCAGCTCATAACTACTTTTGAATAAAAGGCATTGTTTGCAAGTAGTCTGAGACTTTCTACTCATATCACATGACTTCCAACTTGTTGTTTTAATACATTTCTCATGTATCATTTTAACTTATTTAAAGAAAACATAGCCAGTGGTTTCCCTCAGGACAACAGGGGAATTGAGAAAGATCTTTATACGGGCACAGAATGTGAAACCATTGGAGTGAATTCACATCACTCTATTTTAAAGAAAAATCGATTAAATGAATTATTTTATCTTCTAAACTTAGAAAAGCAATTAGTTCATGTCCCAATTAGCTGTTCATTCCACAGAAGAAGGCCAGCTGTCTCTGGTGCATAAATCTAGGACCAAGGCCAACCTTAGATGATAACCGAAATGGAAAGTGAATAAAAAAATCATCACAGAATGTACCCTGTAGAGTGAATCCTAGGAACATTAACCAGATGGAAATCACAAGAGGGAACATATTGAATTGAATAAATATTAGAAACAACATTTTGGGTCAGTAAGATCTGTAATTTTCCACAACCAACATGCAGTTTTGGTAACTGTTATACAGTTTAACAGTGGCATTTTTTAGCTTCCTACTTTTACATGATTAAATCCTATGGTTTTTAAAGAAGTCAAAAGTTTAACCCTTGAGCTTTTTCATAATGCAGCATTATTGAATGGCTGGTTGTATCTGTGGACAATTTAGTGCAAATGATTATGCTTCAATAAAGTTACACACAATACTGTGAGGGCTAACACATGACCTTGCACTTTATGGTAAAGCACAGGAACTCTTTGACAGTATGAGTACATTTCACTATTCAGAGACTCAATGTCTGGGTGGCATGGTGGCACAGTGGTTAGCATTGTTGCCTCGTAGTTTTGGAGCACTGGTTTCAATTGCTGGGGTGCTACAGTATCTGCATGGAGTCTGTATGCTTTCCTCGTGTTTGCTTAGTTTTCCACAAGTTTGTATGCTCAGGTTTTTTCCCACAGTCCAAGGACATTCTGATAGTTTAATTGAGCTTTTGAAAAAAATTGGTTCTGTTGTCTCTGTGTTTCTGTGTGAGTCTCTGGTTCCAGTTCCCCCCATGACTGGATATGTGAATTAGAAGATGGATGGATGGAGAGTCCATTTTGTTGGAGCTTCATTCAATCTTTAATAAGGGCCTGGAAGTCCTTTGGGTGCCATATTGGCTTAGGTTGCATTCGTGGTGCTCTACAGTGTAAACTGTACAGTAAATATGTCGCACTACCGTACATTATTAACACTATAGTCAATGATTGAATAGGTGGCCCGCCAAGTAAAAAACATAATTCCTAGTCCACAGTTAAATGACTGATTTCTAGAACTCGTTGAATGTAATACATTTCCATCTACATCTGGAAAAAGATCTTCCCTGCTATCTGGGAGGCTTGAATGGGCTGAGTAAACAGCAGCTCAGTACAAATTTGTCTTAGCATTTTCCCATCCCAGTTCTTGATAATGTGGTGCCACTATAACAGACTTCATAATTCATTAGGCATTGGGTTTACAGTATGAGGAGCTTTTTTCTATTGTGTGGATTACACTGATGTGCGATTTAGTGCAGAAGATTATGCTTAGTAAAGTTTAGAAAGTTGTTTATTAGATATACAACAGAAACAGCCATGAACCTCAAGAAGGTGTTGTGCAATTTTGAAGACATTGATATTGTATATACATACACAACTACTTACACCAGAAATGGTAAGAAAAACAATAATAGGTTGTAGCTACCACATGCCAAATGACTTTTAATGGTCTCCTGAATTTGTGATTGACTGGTTGTAACTAAGGATCAGATTGAAAATATTGTGGCTGATACCCTTCAACATTTGTTCTCTTCATCTTTAAAACAAGAAAACATTCCCAGTGTATCACCCTGAAAATGTCCCTGAAAAATAAACATTGCTGCCCAGAATCCCTGGCACAGAATAATAGTACTGTGGGCCTTCTGGTACATTTGTCGTTCACCTGCTGAACTCCATCAGTGTAGTTTGGAAGAAAAGCCTGTATCAGGCAAGATTCTGGATGTCTAAAAAAGTTAATTTTAGTTATGGAAACTGCACACTCTTAACAGATATCTGAAAGTAAAAGCAACAGGAAGCGGAAATAAATTTTTGTAGAGTTGCTGGTGCTGGAGTATTATAGAGCTACTTGTAGAGCTTTGAGGAGGAGCAATATGGAAAAATGGTATAATGTTGCTAATTTGGGTTGCTGAGTACTTAGATTCTGTAAGGAAAAAAAAGCATGTGTTCATGCATTGGTGTTTTTGCAGTGGTCTCTTAACCTGGTCATGCAGGTGGATGCTGCACATTGGTGGTGGTGGAGGGGAGTCCCCATTACCTGTAAAGCGCATTGAGTGGAGTGTCCAGAAAAGCGCTATATAAGTGTAAGCAATTATTATGATAATTATAACTATGTTCCCCACTCCAGATAAATGAATTGTCACAAGTCGGATGTGTTGGGTGGACACGTCTCTTACCCCATTTGTCTTTGATTGAGTTGGGGCTGTGTGAGTTCATGGAGCACACTTTGCCATTGGCTCACGTCAGGTTTGTTGAACGGAGTGCAGAAGCCTTTGCACAGGCACCTTAATAAGGAGCATTTTGAGTAATTCAGTTTTCCACGTTTGTCTGTAAAACAATTGGGTTTTGTGAACACCATTATTATGTGCAATTCTTATCTGATGCTATTTGACCCAACCATGAGAAAACTACTATTATGGCAAAGGTCTTCACAATTCTGCGTTATATGTACCCCACCAGCTTGTCTCCTTATTTAACAGATGTTGAAGTGGCACCTCTTTTCTGTCAAGATCACCTAACTTATTTTTTTTCTCTCCTAAATCTATTAAGAGAGAAAAATGTAAATTAAAATTCAGTGAATAACTTGCTTTTCAGATCTTCACTTATCAAGGCCTACCTGTGATGATTGTCAGAAGTTCAACTTCATCTCATATTACTCTTCACTGCATATTTTTCCATGTTGCAAAACCATTACATATTTTCACATTCTTGAGTATAATTATTGCATTTTGAAGGTGCCACGACATGGTTTCGAATGGGATTGACAGCTCCCTGCCCAAAACGAAGCTTTTCAGATAAGAATTAGGTGTGTTGGCATGGCAGCGCTCAGCACAATGTGGAGGAACTGCTGTCTGCCTGTCTCACTGGGAGGATTCCAAGTATTGTTCACTTTTATTTTTATTTGTGTTATTTTTACAAAAGTTATTTTTATGAACAAAATAGAAGAAACAACATATTAACAGTCAGAGCCATACACTGCATTAACCAATATGTCATATAAACTTGTACAACTTGTACAAGTTAGAAGTTAGAAGTTTCTTCTGCCTTCTTTGTTTCTATACTTTCAATCATGGTCCTAAAATGGAAAAACAACTCAGAAACAACTTTAAATAAATATTTGAAATAGGATATGAACTGAATCAATAATTAGCTGAAGTTTTTCCACAGATAATTCTTCAATTTTTCTTATATTCTGGACATATTCATTTACTGGTATTCCAATGTAATAGGCTGCTCAATATTATTTAATTTGGTGGCCCACTGTGAAAATTTTAAATTCTGGTGTAACCTAAATCCTAAAACATTTGCTTTTTGGAGTCAGAATTTAAAACAAGAAATTAGCCAATATATCCATAAATACTTCAATATTGTTTAACAATTGTTCACAATACTCCTCTAACTAAGAAACTGCTATTAATTAACAAAAAAATAAACTCTGCTGGAGACTTTGAGAAGTCTTGAGCTTCTAAATCACTGCACTGAATATTATTCAGGTCATTCTCTGCCAGTTTTCATAATCTCAGATATTCTTGCAAGGCCAACAGACTAGCCTTGACTGAATTCACTTTAGGGATCAAGGACATGTAAAAAGGGGCCGGAGCTGCAGACCTCAGAGGAAGTAGAAAAGGCTCTTCCTGTAATTGCCTCTGAGAAGGCAACAAAACCGGAACCCAGTCACGTCAGCGGACTTCCGCAAAGACCAGCCTCATTAACTCATGAACTCTTTCCAAATCTGTAGTCGCATTTATATTACATACATGTACTACAGTAAGGGCTCTTTGAAATTCATTTTCAGCATTCCATTTAAAACTCTGAGAAGTCTGAAACAAAAAACAACTGTAGTTGTGTTCTTCTATATCTACTGTACTGTATGTCTGATTATGTTAGAGAAGAACGTAAAAAAACAGTTATACCACATTGAACAATGCAATCTACATCATGAGATTTATTCTCAGGAAGAGTCGTAGAGAGCATCTTTTACGACAAAGCTTAATTAATTTCTTAAACTGTACACTGTAGTTTGAGGAAAATGATACCTAATTAATCTGTTTCATTTAACTTAATTTTTCATGGACTACAGCAATGATAACACCTAATTAAAGTAGCAAAAACAAGCCTATCCTTAGTGAAAAAACTAAAGATTTTTTAGTTAAGTTTTAGTCAGACTCTAAATTTTAAGTTTAATAATTTGCTCATTACCAGAAAATGGGGACAAACACATTATGACACCAATAAAACATTTCACCTGTCTGAGGAGACAGGGGAACAAAGTAAAAGCTTTTCTTTAATATTATTTTCAAATTAGTGATGTATCTTAATATTCTGAAGATCTTTCTGAAACAGAAAAACATAAACATGTAATTACAATTGTAGTAAATGTTTTCATTTTTGTTTTGTTTTCATGATGGAGACTGGCTTGCAAAGAGAGAAACAGATCCTCCATGTTAAAACTACCATCTTAAAATAGAAATAGCAAAAATAATTATTTAAAGATTTAAAGACACTTAGTTAATTGTTGTGTTGCAGTTCCAAGTTTCCACTAATAATGTTATAATAGTTTATTTGGATATGTTACGAAGTGTCTGAATATTTCTTTACATTTCTATGAACACTGTTAGTCCTTATAATTTTATAAAGGCATACATCATTAATGTATGCAATTGTTTGCATAAGAAATAACAAACCACATAAAAACAGCTGAACATAGACAGTGTGACCTCTCAAAGAACAAGAACATACTGTACAGTGCAGATTATGCTGAATATTCATGATTCTAATGAATGAGTTTTGTCTTATTTATGCTTTTCTTTATTTAATAAATTATATACAACATGTAAATATGTTAAACATGCTTGAAATAATACAGGTTTCAAAGTAAATTTGGCAAATGGCACTTTGAAATTAGGAGACATCAGAACAGCATAACAGCATACAATATGAATAACTGAATAGCAAATACATACCATCAATGTACCTAACAAAGTCTGTCTGAAAACATGAGATGTAGAAACCTGACAAAAGCAACTTTAAACTTAAGCATTTATGAAGATTTCCACGGCTTCTGATTTGTAGCTGCTTTAGTTGCCAGTGAAAACAGTGGAAGGGAGTGTCCTAATTATTTAACATTATTAAACTCAACCACTAGATATAAGAACAAACTTGCTCACAACTTCTAATTTAACGCATAGGAGTCCAGCAGTAAATCATATTTTCAATGTACTATATGAAGCATGAATTAATGGGCATTAAGATGTCACAGTGGTCAGTACCGCTGCCTTGGAGCACTGGGAACCTGGGTTCAATTCCGGACGTGCAGTGCTACAGTATCTGCATGGCGCTTTCATGTTTTGTCTGTGTTTGGGTGGGTTTTGCCTCTGGGTGCTCCAGTTTGATTCCACATTGTAAAGACAAACTGGTACTGTATATTAACTGGCTTCTGGGAAAACTGGCCCTAGTGTGAATGTGTGTGCCTGTGTATGCCCTGTGATGTAGTGGCATTCTGTTCCTGGTGCATCCCGCCTTATGTCCATTGCTTGCAGGGATAGGTTGCATCGCCCTTGCAATCCCAAATTTAATGAAGCAGTTGGAAAATGGATGGATGGAAATATGAATTAATGTCAATACATGCACACTAGGGTAGTGAAACACATACAAATTAAAAAAAGCAGATGGGGCTTCATAAATTTGCTGGGGCAATTAATCTCACAGTACAATTACAATACTGAGGTACAAGTTAAAGTGAAGACTTCCAGAATACTTTAAACATGTAATCACATTTTTAACAGTGTGGCTTATGTAAGATTTCACATCAGCATCAAACGCAAATTTAGATGCTTATTTATTTTGAAATCTTAGAAACAATACATTGCAGAATGCTAAGAAAATGAAAACTTTTAGACTGAGGAAATTGGCTAAAAATAATTAGAAGCAGCTAAATAAAAAATTGCATGAAATATTCCAAAGGATGTTTAAGCCTCGCCAAATTAATTATAAGGCAGAGCAATGTTTTTTCCTGTTAATTAATTTCTTTCTTTGCTATTAATCCTGCTGCAAGTCTTGCTGTGATGTTGTTTGTGCTTAGATGGTTGTTTGCCAATCCAGTTAGCTATTCAAGCAAGTGGCTGCATCTGACAATGTTTCTCCAGGCAGGAGGAGGGAGTATAGAGGTGTGGAACAAAATTTCAGCAGGTTTCACAACATTGTGCAACACTAGTTTTATTATGTTCTGTGCCTCACTCTCTGAGAGGATGTTTTTTAAGGTGCTTTTGCTAGAATAGTTTGCATGGGAAATAACAAACCACATGCAAACAATTGAGCATTAACAGTGCCATGTGATATCTCAAAGTACAAGAACATACAGATTATATTGTATATTCATGATTGTAATGAATGACTTTTGTATTGAAGAATATTGAAGAATACTATACTTTATTTAATAAATTATATACATTATGTAAATATGATTACAGGTTACAAGTAAATTTGGAAAACAACACTTTGAAACTTGAATAAGTAAGAACAGAATAATATGAATAACTAAAAATAAAAAATAAATACAATGGAGCTACAGTACAGTATGAAGTCTGCCTGAACAAATGAGATGTGAAAGCCAGTGAAAAACAACTTTAAACTTAAGTACAGTATGCTATCTGAAGATTTTCACATCTTCTGATTTGTAGCTGCTGTAGTTGTGCCAGGGAATCAGTGGAAGGGAGTGTAATTCCCTGCAGCGTTCAGCTGTGTTTCTAGCATTGCATAATTCCTGAAGTGTTGCTCCTTTTCACTGACATTCAGGACACTTTGTTCTATGTCTTTCATCATGAAAGATACATGAAAAATAGCACTTAGCATTGTCCGCGAGCAGCCAGCAGCATGATTCTGTCAAGGTTTGCTGGAGCTCTTAAATGTCCTCTATAAAAATATATAATTGTTGTTCACATATACTATCTACTCTTGCATCTCTCACTCTCATGCCAGAATTTGTGTGAATATTTAATTTTCTTTGATCTGGTTTTGCAAAGATTATTTATCAAAATAACTACTGGACATGTCAACCTGACAAAACTACTTTTTCCAAAGTTTCATCAGTGCAGAATAAAAATGTGAGAAAATAAATGATCACAAGGGGACATTGGAGAGACATTGGGCAGTGACGCCTGGGAAACTGCTTGCATAGAGCACATATGTACAGTATGACACACATACGTGTCATTTGAAATTAGTTCACCTCAGTGAGCCTTTGTTCAATTAAACTATGACAAAGAATGCCAAAAATACAGATAGTAATCAATTTCAAAAGGAAGTGAATAAATAAAGAGGCCAAAGACATAAACCATCATTTATCTGCCTCGGTGCTGCATGGGGGTGTTCACAACCGTTAAATGTATCTTTTAAACTCAGCCAAAAATTAAAAAAAAACATCCACTGGATTTTGAAATTGTCAGAAAAGGCTGAGAAAAAAAAACCTTGTAAAAAATAAATATACAGTAGAAGATAGAAATACATGTATCAATTTGCAATTGAGTTGCTGTTTTAGCAGTCATGAAAGCTTCATTATTAGAAGAAACACTTTTTAATTCACAAACCATCACAGGTTTTATTATATTGCACTCAAAGCCTCTCTCCATTTTTTTTAAAGTCCCATGGGTGAGTAATTTTATAAACCACCTTAGACATTCATCTGACTCAAACAATTGCCCTTTTATTCTCCTTCATGCATGGCTTGCCTTTCTAAGTTCCACCTTGGTCTGATTAATCCCCCCAGCTCCCTTATTTATCAATGGTCACCCACCCCCACAGAAGCCTTAATTCTTCTGCCTCTTTGCTCAAGACTCCCTCCCCTTGATTTATACCACGGTAAACGGCCTCTGTGGTGGAAAACAAAGCCAGTCCAGGCTTCCTTTCTACACCCCTGATCTCTTTTGTTCCTGATAGGTCTGCCAGAGTGTGCAAGAGGGAGGGAGTGACCGCTCAGAGCTCCAGCGACGACAACAGCAACAAAACCTTGCTGTGTCATCGATCAAATTGAAAGAGCGGCCTGCCAGGTGAGTCACGCAGAACGAAACCTCCGAGGCCAGAGCTGCTGTCTCAGAGCCCGACGAGCATTGATTGCACGTTTAGGAGAGCGGTCAGCCTTTTTAGCTCCTCCTTAACCCTGAGGCCTGCAACACAAAGCCCATGTCACCCCCAGCTGTTTCCTTTTCCTCAGCATCTGCTGATGTGAGAGGAGACACTCTCTAATTTCTCATCCACCATGTGACAAGCAAACATAAACCTGCCTTGGGTGAAGCAGGAAAGCCTACTTCTGATAACAAAAGGCAAACTTGGGGATAAACAAGAGGCTGTCTTCGTTATCCCACATGCTCTAATTTCCTCACAATTTAAAAAGGTCAGGGAACATGCTGAAAATAGAATATCCCTGGACTTAAGTGCCTGCTATCCCTTGATAAAGATTAATGAGGGTGCATGGAGGTGGCAGCTCAGTTCCTTTGAGGAAGCTTTCATTTCACATTTCAGTTCTAGCGGGGCTTTTGGGTCCCCGTTTTAAAAAATCTGGTGACACTTTCTTAATAGGCATTGGTCCAGCTTTAGAGGACAGGAATAGACCTTTAAAAATACACTATACTTATTTTTTCCTGTTAACATTTTTATTCTTTATATGCAGTGCTCTGTGTGGTATATTATTGATTTCTTTTAACCTCATTGTCAGCCGAGAACAAATTTGTTTAAAATGATGACAGAGAGTGGCTATTTATGCTGCAGCACATGTTACTGCAAAAATATGAGCTTAGAACCTTAGTCAAGAGCAATTCCACTCAGGATTTGACCCGATGGCCTTCCAGCCCAGCCTCATAATCACTACTTCACACCACTGTCTCATGGAGAGCTTAAAAGGTTAACACTCACATTGGATTTCCATATTCTTGGGTTGTCATACCTTCAGCTTTTCAATAAAGGCTGTAATTGTCACATAAACTGGCTTTGGATGGAAGTGCATTAGGTTGGTGAAAATGAAAAAAAATATTTCAGGTGTTGTTAGCAAGTAAGCTAACTGTAACTGGGTGTAAAGTGAGGTTGTTTGGGAGATCCCACTCTCTGTGTTTCTGTAGTGTAGAGACCCAGGATCTCTCCCTGTATGTTTAGAGTAAATTGCAGCAGACCTACAGGAGATTTGAAAGTTCTCAAAATGTACAGTATGTTGCTCTGTATTTGTTGTTCAGTTCAGTACATGGATTGTACTGAAAAAAAAAAAAATTAATGAACTAAAATGTACTGTATAGTCTACATGCTAAAATAAAAAATGTGATTTAATTTCTGTATTTATTGTCAAATGTCAGTCTCAGATAAGAAGCTTTTGAAAACAAGGTAGTATTTTAAATTTACTAGTGTTGAATTCCAATAAGAATTGTAATTTGAACATTTGAAAGAGCTATTTTCTTTCTGGATTCAATGTGCATATATGAATCACATAATCAAACATTATAATTTCTTTAACAGCCAATGATGCTGTTTTAATACAAATTTTCATCCTAAACAATACAATATCTGTTCTATTGTATACTAATTAAAAAGCTTTACAGTTAGGCTTCGGTGGGAGCAGCACAGTGGTGCAGTGGTTAGTATGCTGTAGCTGCCTTGCTACACTGGGGCCCTGAATTTAATTACTGTATGTAGTTTGTATGTTCTTCCCATGTTCATGCAGGTTTCCTCTCACAGCCCAAAGACATACTGGTAGGTTGATTGTCTTCTATTATCTATCTAGTTGTCTTCTTCAATTACCCAAACGGCTACTGGCGAAAAGGCAACCAACTTGAACTGATAGGGTGCATCGGTGCCCTCCTGTCACTTTGCACTCTCAGGACACATATGAACAGCACTAATTACCTCCTATCCTTGTGTTACTTTCGCACAATCTGTAATTGTATTGTACAGTAAATAGCAATTGTAAAATGTATTGTAATCTTAACCCAATCCCGATACACTTCTGTCCTTCTACTCTTCTATGCCTCTTAACAAGCATTTGATAAAGCATTTAATTGCCGACAACACCGCTGTATGCTGTGCTGTTCGTGCATTGATAAATAAACCTTGATTGACCTTGATTGATTGATTGACCTTCTGGCAAAACTGTCCTTGATGTGCATGGGTTTGTGTCCCTTGCTTGCTCCCCTATGACCCTTCACAGGATAAATCATTTATAAAAAGGATATACATACTGTACTGCATATAAAATGGTGGCACTAGCAAAATAATGTATATCTTGAAACAGAGTATAAGAAGTTACATTAGCCCTTAACTTTGGTCTTTAAAGGAGTCTGTGTACAGTGGTCTGCATGGATCCAGCCACGGGTAAGATGGGTGGGAGAAACTCAGTTTGTATTGGCTATAGCTTTTTACTGATTGATAAATGTCTTTATTTTGTTGGTTAGGTGAAAATAACAAATGGTCCATGAAACACAAGATTTCTTCTGTTGTAGAAAGAGTATCTGTTGATTAATGACTCACTATATAGGACTGACATCCTGGAAAAAAGTCCTAATGCAAACTGATACAGTGATATGGTTGGTAAATTCAGAATTGCCAGTTTAGTTGGAGAGAGAAGAGGGCAGTGAGTTAACCAACAAAATGACTAGTTTACTACTGTTATAAAGACGGAAAGCAGTGATTGGTTAGGTGTAGAATTGATGATGCTACCACCACCATGAGTCATGACAGGGCTGGCATTACATAGGTTATAAGCTGTTTGGCTTGCACCAGACATAGCACCTTGTGTTCAGGCCACACATTTCAAATTTTGCTTTATCAGATCAGAGAATATTTTTCCACATGGTCTCAGAGTCTGCCACATGCCTTGCTGCAAACAAATTGTCAGGAGTGGCTTCTGTCTAGCCAGTCTCATATAGAAGCTAAACCTGTATAGTGCTGCGAAGATTGTTGTCCTCTGGACAGGTTCTCCCATCTCAGCCATGGAGCTCTGTAGTTCTGACAGGGAGGACAGTGTTCTTCTCCAAGGTCTTTGTCCGGTTACTCAGTTTGGCAGGTTGGCCTCCTCTAGGAAGACTGTGTGGTTCCCTGTTCTTTCCATTTCCTAGTGATGAACCTGACTGTGCTCCTGGGAACTTTCATCACCCTAAGTAGCCTTTTATATCCCACCCCCCCAGATGTATGCCTCCTCACAGTTCAATGCAGTTGCACAGACAGCTCATTGGTTGACTCTTTAAATTTACAACCTGAATAAGGGACCTTACAGAGATGTATTTATTTTGAAATTATTTCATGCTGTCTGAGGCCACTCAGCTACAAGTGTTAGGTAATTTTGAGCACATCAATTAGTGAAGTTTGCCAAAATGAAGAGTTTGAATACTTATGCAATCATTACTTTTCTATTTTTGTTTCAAATCACTTATTTATTAACTTCTTTGTTTGTTTTTTGCTTTGAAAATATAGAGTAGGTTGTGTACATTACAAATATTAATTTCTCCTTCTATGACTGCAGGCTTTAAAGCAATACATTATGCAAACTGTGCAATATTCCGAATAGTTTTGCATGGCACTAGTTTAGGAGTTACAGTAAGGCCTGATTTCATTTGGGTTTCAAATACAGTATATAAATATAGAACCAACTAATACTCACCAGCTTTCCACCAAATCAATGTAAACTAATTATTACTAGACACGCATTTTGGATAAATAAAATTATCCTTTGTGCTTTTTTTGTGTTTTTTGGTGACAATTCAAAGTCACTGGTATGACCTGTAATCATACCATAAGGTTGCACACAATGCTATTTAAAAGAAATGGCAGAAAAAGTAATCAGATATTGATTAAGGCATCAAAACCTAATCTTTATATTATCTAATGTAGTCTCTCTCACAGTGTGGCAAATTAGCACCTTATAGAAACTTGCATTGTTATAAAATTAATAACTATTCTTTTGCAAAGATGAACTATTAAGCTTTTATTAGTATTATAATACAACTACTACTACTACTAATAATAATAATAACTGTATTTATATAGCACCTTTCATGCATTAAAATGCAGCTTAAAGTACTTCACAGAGGGAAAATATAATAACATAATAAAGACACATAAAAAATTAATGACAATAATAATAGCAATAGAAAATACAAAAAATAAAGAGTAATAAGGAATTAAAGTAAAACATTTAATGATGCAAAATAAAATGTCAAAAGATAATGAAAATGAAATTTAACTATAAATGTCAACATAAAGGGAACAAAAACCAAAAACAAAACTTTGACAAATATTATCTAAAAACAAAATTATAAAAAAGGGTGTTTCGAGCTGCTTCTTAAACCTACTCACTTAAGTTCCCTGTCAAATGTGTACAGCAGTGGAAGTGCATTCCAAACCTTAGGTGCATCAAAACAAAACGCTGTTTCACACTTTAGTTTTGCATTTCATTCTAGGCACATTAAGCAAGCCATCACTAAATGATCTGAGTGAAGGGTTTGGAACATAAATGGAGAGGCAATCACCTATGATGGTACTAATCTGTTTAGAGCTTTAAAGACCAACAACAGAATATTAATATTATATAGAATAGAATATAGATATAATATAATATGTAATATTATATATTATATGGAATTATCTATTCTAAATGACACAGGTAGCCAGTATAATGATACAGAGACGGATGATCTCTCTTCCTAGTTCCTAGGCTGCAGCATTTTGAACAAGCTGCAGCCTATCTGTCATTTTTGGAATGGGGTAGTCCAGTAAAAAGTGAATCACTATAGTCTAATAAAGAGAAAATAAAAGTGTGTCAATTTTGTAGCATCTTGCAGACTAAGGTAAAGTCTATCTCGTGCAATATTTTTCAGGTGAAAGAAGGTGGTCTTAGTGACATTATCAATGTGAGTTTTAAAACTCAACTCTGAATCCAGAATAATACCTTCAGGTTTATCTTAATTGCCTAAATAACTCAACATTTTTCTCTATTATTATTTGTGCCAAACAATAAAAAATTCTGTTTTGTTTTCATTAAATTTGAGGAATTTATTCTTCTTCCAACCTGTCATTCTGGATATACCGTTTATCAAGCTATTCAGAGCATTGGTGTTATCTGGTTCTACAGATACTGTATATTGTATATACTGTATAGCTGTGTATCATCTCCATGACTGTGGAAGTTGACAGCATGCTCATTAATAATTTGACCAAGTGTCAGCATGTACAATGTAAAAAGAAGGGGACCAAGTGTAGATCATACGTTAATTAACCTTTTTCAATAATGGATAAGAGTGCTCAGAGAAGATATCTTTGAACTCAGTGTTGGTTTAAGAACTAGAAATTACTGTCTTCACGAGTTCATGAGTTAATTTAAGATACCTCTGAGTTCAGGTTCAGTTTTAAGCATTCCTAAAAAGACATAAAGGAGTGTTATAATTCATAATCTCATGCCCTGAAGTTAGTATTGCATAATGTTTCTTTAAGACCTTAACCTAGTTAAAATAAGGTACTATCACTTTGCACATAGAATGTTACTGTGGGAGGAATGGAACATTAGTGCTATGTTAAATCATCAAGCAATTATGAATGACAAAGACAAGGGATAAATGATGCACTAGTACAGTAAGTGTAGTCATGACCCACTGTTAGCCACAGTGCAAATTCCCCCAAAAATGGATACACCAGGTTTCCTCTCAATCACTTAGACTTTGTGTTTGAGGATCTGGTGGTACAAGCGAGGAAGAGCATCACAGGAACTAAAGGCCTGGGATGTTCTGAATATGCCAAATATTTCTCATTTATTACTTACATGTACAGACAAAATTCTTATAATATGACTTAAACTATATGCTTTCAACTTTTGAATGATAAATTGATTCACACTTTACCTCAGATCATGGAGATTTTAACATTAACCTGTAAATAAGTACAATATACTGGTACTGATATCATGTTACATTGATGCAAGTAAATATAATATCAAAAGAAGCTTTAAACTATTAACTGCTGTTCCAATGCTAATGTTAAAAGAGAACAGGTTTATATTGCTCTAGAGAGAAAATAGGACAGCAGTTGAAAACAGACTATACATTAATGGTACACTATATGTAATGATACTATTAAAGAAATTATTTCACCAAGGTCATGTTTCCTAAATGCAATACTCTGTATGATAACTAAAGTCACAGAAGCCCAGAATAGAGGTCTGAGTAAAAGAATCACCTAAGCCACTTTTTTCTTAAGCTAACCATAAGAAATACTGAAGTGCAACATGGTATAAAATGGTAGCCACCAAAACATAAAAGGAACCGCATTCTTAGATTAGTAAGAACATTTCTAAATCATATAAAGTAATTTAAAACTAATAATTTCATATGACATCTTCATAGCTAAAACCAATAAGGGCTTTCTCTGCTAAATGTGCGACTCCTCATAAACACAACATAGGGTTCAACAAGTAGCTAGAAATGGCTAATGTCTAGACGGCCCTCAGAATTGTGGTAGTTTGATACTATAATTGCAATTCAGGCATGATGTAACATGGTGCTTTGTCATTTTTCCTTTCTTATATAAAAGTACTAGTGAAGCACAGAACTATTCGACAGATGGCTTTAGTGTAGAAATTTTGATGATTACGAAGACTTCAATTAAACCAATAGCAGTGTGTAAATATTGTTCTCGCATTTTTCACTGATACTACCTCTATTTATACTGTAGTTCACACCTCCGCTCAATAATTCTTCTTATTAAGAAACTATTTTAAATATTGCAGTTTTACACTGTTGTGAAATTACAGACTGTAAAGCAAGTAAAAGGGTAAATTAATGCTTTCTAAGGACATTGCTCTGACAAACAGGAGGCACTTCTTTACACAAGGTGTTGAAGTATTATAGAACAACTACCAGTCGTGTTGTTTAAGTATATACCCTGGCTTCTTTCAAGAGACAGCTGGTTGAGATCTTCTGGTCACCTAGCCACTAGCTGCTGAATGGCCTCCTCTCATTTTAAAAAATTCTTTGTTTTTTTCTGGCCTTAAGTTCTTAATATTGATGGAGGAATTTGGCAAAAAAAAAACAAAATCAATTTTCACTGTACACATGAAAATCTATTAAACCACATATACAGTAACTGGACAAATGCAGAACTAGATAAAACTGTGCAATTCTGTTGTGCTTGTGTCTAAATACTACTTAAACAAGGCAATTAAGCATAGCAATAGAGAGGCATTATTTTTCTCTATTATATGTTAAATGTACTGTGCAAACAAATATTCTTTATTTAACATGAGGCTGATTTTGATTTTGAGTTTTACCTGTATGCTGTGTTCTACCTTCAGATGGGAGCAGTGTTCTGTAAATTTTGCAAGGCATCTTAAAGAATCTTTGCGTTGCTCTCAGTTAAGATATGACCTTGTAAAGTACAGACTCATTAATTTTTTCCAACAGTTATGCTGTCCTCTTGAAATCCTCTGTGCTTATCTCTGTCCTGCAGGAATAATATGAGTGTATGTTTTTTTACACTGTCATGGCTGGGGACATCTACAATAATGACATGAATGGCTGGTTAGAATCTCAGATGGAGGAAAAATATCTGTATCAAGGCTAAAAAATTACCCTTACTCCCTGTAACTTCCTCTCACAAATATATGGATCTAATGTCACAAATCTGCAAGGATTTTGATATACATCTGTGTTTATGTGACCATCAAAAAGCTAAAAAATATAATATTCGCAATACTGAAAATAGAGGCTTACTAGCACAGAGAATTTTTAGAACATTTAGAAACTTAACTTTTCACATACCCTTCATTTACCATCTTGTCACAGGGCAAGGTCTACTGCAGGTCTACTGAGCATGTTGTACTTCATAAGTACTGTACCTCTAGAATATGCTGTGTGTTTTTCTACTGTACCATGTTTAGTTTTTATTTTAAGGTATTACTATATGCTATACTATAAATGTCTCTTCACTGTGTAGGTGTTAACATGTTAGGAAGTAACACTTAATACAATTTAGTAAGATACAGAACTAATTTAAGCCTTTCTGTTTAAATGCAGAGTGATGTTCTGAGCTATCTTCAGTGGTCTGTGGGAAGCTGGGCTCAACATTGTTTTAAAGGAAGAGTAAAGGCTCCACCTACAGGTAGAATGAATATTGCAGATGTAAATCAATTAAAACAGGGAGTTGGATGTTATTGCACAACAGACAGAAGTGTTAAGAAGTAAGCTTCATTACCACAAATATAACTTTTCTTATTTTAAAACAGTTTTATGAACCAAAATATACATTCAAGTTGTCTTATAACTTGTTAATATATTTTTTCTCCAGTATGAAAAGGTGGACAATAAGATAGATTCCCATATTGTACTTCAATCTATTGAACAGATTTACAAGTCTCCTGGAAACTCTAAAATACAATGTAAAAAACAGGTTTGATGAAAAATAAGTTTTTGTTTCAACCACCAAGAAATGTTTTTAAAATAACATTAAGGCTAATACATTCAACATTAACCCAGTCATGTCACATTAACACTTTTTCAGAATATATGAACCATATGATTGTTGATTAATTTGACTCATTATGCCAAATTCTTAAATATTTGTTTATATCACGCAACAATGAAAAGGAAAAAACCTGTATATGAGACCTGTATTGGGAACACAAACCAGAGGACTCAAGAGTAAACTACAGTATGTACAGTAGAAGTACAGTACATAGGGTGCCTTGAAAAATATTCAGACCCATTCTATGGTGTCCCATTGTGTGAAATTACAAAATGCTACACACACATTTCTTAAATAGAATATTTTATTCAAAACATGAATGCTTAAACTGAAGAATTCTAAGGTAAGATATATTGCAGTAAAAGGCAGCACGAGGAAAAACTTCAATGTTAGTTGCATACTGTAAGTATGCAGACCTGTAAACGTAATATTTGGTGGAAGCACTAAAGCAGTAATTACAGCTGCAAGTGGGTGAATCTCTACCAATTTTTCACACTGACTTGGTGCATTTTTGCTTGTGCTCTTATGCGGTTTTACTCAAACTCTCTCAGGTTGATTGGGGAATATTTATGGGCAGCAGTTTTCAAGCTTGCTACAGATTTACAATAAGACTCAAGTCAGAACTTTACTGTACCTCAAGAACATTCACATTCTTTTTTGTTAAGCCACTACAGTGTAGCTTTGGCCTTCTGCTTTGGATTATTTTCCAGGTGAAAGAAAATTTTTCACAGCTTTAAGTTTTAAGGCTTTACCACATTTTTGCAAGATCACACCTGTCAAAAAAAACCATGTGGTCTTCAAAATAGCTTATATTTAGTATGACTTTCTTCCTGCCACCCTGCCATACAGGTTAGTCATGTCAATTGATCTGGATATTGTTGAGTGATACACATTTTCTCCCAACCCAGTCTCTGAATTCTGTAACTCTTTCATAGTTGTTGTTGCCCTACAATAGCATCCCAAAACTGATCTAGGCATCTGAATGGTATGATACACCTATAACTGGGAAGATTGTGCTCATAGGGATATCCAGAGACTAAAATAAGTTTTGTACCCTTTGCCTGATCTGTTTTTCAATTTTATCCCTGCTTTGCTTTTAAAGCTTCTTTGTCTTCAGTTGTTGAGTCTTTGCTTGAAGTTCACTACATAGCCAAAGATAATCACAGAAAAAGACATTATTACACACAGAAGCCACTCAGCTGAATTGTGTACATTGTGCATATAGTGTAACAAACATACAGGTAATTGCTATTTCAAAGTGTCAGAACTGCAAGCTTTAAAGCAAACAAGTGTGAAAACTGTGGAACTTTTGCATGGCAGTGTAAAACTGAAAACAGGAGGTATTCACGCAAAATGTTGTGGGAACAAGCTATCCAGTCATGTTATTAAAGCTGATACCCTGGCTTCTATCAATAAAAAGTTGGATGAGATTCTTTCTATCTAATATACTACAAGTAATATTATCTACTACAAAAGTCTATATGAGCCAAAAGGCCTCCCCTTTAACTTTTTTGTTCTTGTATTGATTTACAATTAGGATGTGATTACATATTAGGTATGAAAACAAATTATATTAAATTTAAAATTCAGAATTACACCTCAGTACAGTTGCTTCATGACCTCACATGGAAATAAAAACAAATGAATTATGAAAGTATTGCATGTTTTTTCTGGATATTAGGTTGCACACAAGAACTAATTTACTTCTGAACAAATGAATGACATAATCGGCTGTCCACTTGGCCAGACAGAAGTGAGAACAGTAAACAGCTGATCAGTATTATGAGTTTACTGCGCAAAGTCATCCTATTTAAAGTCCATGACCATCTAAGAAGAATTAAGTGCTATACTGTAAATAATGTGCAGGTATACTACAGCTTACCTGACCTATTATTCCTCAGTGCTATAGAATATTCAGCTTAGGTCTGAACAGAAGTTGTATAAGGTGAGTTCCACACATCTTCCAGGGTTTATTACACAAATACCATGATTTCTTCCAAGTTCTTGCGTTTTAGGTCAGGAACCGTAGCGTCTTCTGTGGGATAACCCACTGGCAGCAGCAACAACAGCTTTTCATTCGCTGGACGCTGGAGGAGAACACGCAGTTTTGGGCCACAGTTTAAAGGTGTAGACGTCACTGTTACCAGACCTGCATTCTGAGGAACAAAACACAGACATAATGTATTTTTTAAAAAAGGGGGGCATTTACAGTACCTACTGTATTTTCTTCAGAATAGTACAAAAATGAGACATGTAAAGGTTTTACATATTGTAAAACTTTTGATGTATAATGTGTGTAAAGATACTGTAACTGTAATAACTAGGAAATCTATTTTATATATCATGCAAAAGATAGCACAACAGCCTATAATCTTGCAAAGTTCTGTCATGTGATACCTTAGCATCTCACATGAGGAGGAGCATGACATTCCAGAACACTGGGGCACGAGCAGCATTGTGCTGATGTACTGTATTTAAAATACCTGCAGTGCAGCAAGAAGCATCCCACAGGAGATAGAAACACTGATTTCATTGTAGTAATGGGTTTTCTTTTTTCCACTGGAGTGAATTCCATATATTTGCTTGAATATGAGGATGAGGTAAGGAGCAGTGTCTAGATACTCTTTAACCCAGTTTGTTCTGAAAGAACAACAGCAATAATAATACAATAATAATTACAATAGTAATTCATTAGAAAAATAATTAAAGATCCTAGCTTGATGTGAGCCAGTGTCAGAATATACTGAGGTCAGTGGGACCAGGTCTGGGAAAATCTGTTGTAAATACACACAAAAAAACTTTTATCTCCTAATTAATTCATGCCTCAAATTGTATTATTGTTTTATTTTTACTTCAGCATTCTATGGTACTGCTTATATCTACAGGGAACAAAATACTATATAATACAAAATACTATGGAAAAATCCTGTCAAACATGACAATTTACTTATACTTTTCACCACTAACCTAGCTTAATAACTGTAATGAAAATGTGTGAACACCTTTATTAAGAAAAATAGTCTCTTTTGGATCAAGCACACCTTCAACTGAAGTAGCACCTGGGATGTTTTACTTATACCCAGTATACAGAATGAGATAGGTGTTTTAAGCCCCACCACCTTTGATGGACACTTAACTTCTGTTTGTTTTATATTAATAAAAACAAATTTGCAGGCTTTGTAATCCACAAGGAGGAGCTGCTGTGGTAAATATCCGCACTGTGATTCAGCTCCAGGATTTATGTTAAAGGGCTCCATTCACAAAAGGGTTTTATGCAATAAATTGAAGGTATTGTAGCAATTTTGAGACCATCTTGAGCCATCCCCCCACAATAACTCCTGTTCAAAGGGTTTACTTTGATTCAGTTTCAATCCATCAAGGGATTACAATACAAAAGATGAAAACATATTGCAGCAAAACACAGTTTCTTTAGGAAATCGCTTCGGCTGCTGGGAATGTGAAGCTAGTTACGCTAACCATTCAATGTAGACAGAACTCACAACTTTTTTTCTGAAATTGTAACATTGTAAACAAAATCTTGATAAACAAATAATTAAATGTCATTGGTGAGAACAGCTTAGAAATCAAAAGGGTCTTCTGTTTAACATATGTTTATGTATAACCTTTGATGATTAATTCAGTGCTGATAAATTTGATCATTGGTTAGGGGAGGGATTTTGCCTGGAAATGCTGGAACAATGTCATTACACTCCTGTAAAGCAGTGATCTGAAAAACCCCGGCAGAATTAGATATATATTTCCCAGTAGAATGTCTTAGAATAGAATTTTTAAAAGTACAGCACATGAAAGCATAACTCTAATGTGTGAAAAGGTAACAGCAGTAAAAACTACAGATCCAGGTGACTTCTGTTACTCATGTTCTTCTCACCTTAGTCTCTGCAGATCGCCGACCCATTTCTCTCCCATACGCTGTTTGTAGTTAACCTCTTCCTCCTCCTCAACAATCTCGCGGATCATGTGCTTAGTTTCGGGATCTGCCACTACCACATACGTCCAAGGCTCTGTGTGAGCGCCGCTTGGAGCCGTGCCTGTCATACATTCAACAGAGAAATCATAGTGTTGTCCCTTATCTCTGTCAGCCACCATACAGAGATCTGAGCAGAGGTATAAGTCAGATTGCAGGATAGATACAGTATGTACTGCCTGAATACTGTCTTTTTAAAGTCTGTTTTTCATATATATTTCTCTTATACTTCACATTCTTGTGAGTTCAATAAATTTTTTAATTTTACAAGGTACTGTAATTATACATTTCTTACATTGTGCTCCAGTAATTTTTTTTCTGTGAAACTTCAACAAAGTTTAATAAATAGACTTGTCCTTCAACAAAAGTACATATTAAATAGGTCTCGACCATCGTTGGTTTACATGAACATCTTTATATTGTTAATAAAATACACTATAGGCATTTAATGCTAAAAGCGTCTGTTTACTGAAGTGCCAGACTCCTGTTTTCAATCTGAACTGTCACTGCTGATCAGATACATGAATCCTGTTCTACTGATATCTTTAGATTTGTGCTAAAACCATCTCTTCTCTGAATAAAGATCACCGGATAAATTACATTATAACCTGATATCTTTAGATTTATTGTAGGAGTAGTATTTTTTTCTTACTGGCAAGAGCAATCACATGGAACAACTGAATATAATGCACTGTGAAAAAAATGTATTTCTAAGAGATGAGAATCAACTGCTAAATCAATACATTTTCCATCAAGAAGAAGATGTACACTTGATATATAGTAGAGGTTTACCAGCATGGCGTTTTTCAATATTAATAATAATAATTATAATAATTGCTTACACTTATATAGCGCTTTTCTGGACACTCCACTCAAAGCGCTTTACAGGTAATGGGGTCTCCCCTCCACCACCACCACCAATGTGTAGCATCCACCTGGATGATGCGACGGCAGCCATAGTGCGCCAGAACGCTCACCACACATCAGCTATCAGTGGGGAGGAGAGCAGAGTAATGTAGCCAATTCATAGAGGGGGAGTTTTAGGAGGCCATGATTGGTAAGGGCCAATTGGAAATTTGGCCAGGACACCGGGGTTACACCCCTACTCTTTTCGAGAAGCGCCCTGGGATTTTTAATGACCACAGAGAGTCAGGACCTCGGTTTTACGTCTCATCCGAAGGACGGCGCCTGTTTACAGTACAGTGTCCCCATCACTATACTGGGGCATTAGGACCCACATGGACCACAGGGTGAGCGCCCCCTGCTGGCCCCACTAACACCTCTTCCAGCAGCAACCTTAGTTTTTCCCAGGAGGTCTCCCATCCAGGTACTGACCAGGCTCACACCTGCTTAGCTTCAGTGGGTTGCCAGTTGTGAGTTGCAGGGTGACATGGCTGCTGGCTATTAATCTGTAATTATGTAATGTTAATTCATCCCCATAATTTGCAAGAATAAATATGTAGAATTAATTTCATTCGAAACCCATGAGTTATGTCTACTCCAATTTATTCACCTCCCAGAAGGCACATGCCTATATCATGGGATAAATCTGATTGTTATTCTAAATTGTCACTTAGTCTGGCCTTTGATAGATTTTGAAGATTGAGTACCTCTTGAATAGATGTTATCAGATAAAAAAAGTCACATTTCACAACAATAACTATCTGGCATCATTTGGACCTAATCAAAGTTCCAATATGTCCTATATTGTAGGACAATTGTATTCCAAGTTCTAGTGAGCTTCTGCTAATAAGGTTTGGGATTTCTAAGAACACAAACATTATGATCAATGATGTGCAACAGATGCATAACTAGATTTGAATTTTGATTAATCAGAGAAAAAAAAACAGCAGATGTTTTGGTTTATCCCATTGCAGTCAATCTTCTTTAGTCGCAATATACAGATACAGGTTAACAAGCCTAAATTCCCATTTTACCTAAACCCTTGAGAACAGTACTAGCACCAATCATACAATATTAACCAGTGTTAATATTGTGTTTCTGCCGTTTACTGAGCATTTTGGAATCAACTGGGGAGACGTGTCATACTTTGCAATTACATCCAAAGTAGAACAAATTTTGTTTATGATGAAATTATCATAAACTGTTGCTCCATGTACTTTAAAGTCTACAAAATGTGTAATTAAGGATGGTGTCAATAGATGTTATAGAATGTTGACTTCCAACAGCATTGAAATTATATAACAAACCATTAGACAATTCTCCACTTTTTATATCTTTTACACATCTAATTAAAGAGCAAATATTAACCCTAAAGTTGAAAAAATTAAGCTAACAGCAAAATACATAATTGCAGGTACTACTGTATATATTAAGCACCTGCTTTGCACCAGTTGTTTGCCATGACAGGCTCCAGCTCCTCTACAACCCTGAACTGGGTGAAGCGGTTAGAATATACTTTACATGGATGTATATTATGTTCCTAGAAAAAGATTTTTTAAATCATATTTAAAAAAAAATTCTAACATATTTGTCAACAAACTGTGCTTATCAATCATCTAGTAATGCACAAGCGTTTATGTAGAGTACATATATTTTGCAAGAGCACATAGTATAGTTTATACAGTAAATTACAGATACAGTAGCAAGATATCTAATTGTTGCACATTTCAACTTTTACAATTTTAGCTAATTAATATTTCTTTGTCAACCTCATAAAGCTTGATTTGGCTAATGTTGTGATTACTTATGGGCTGTTTTCAAAAGATACATTACATAGGGTGAGCTGGATATTTTATAGAAAATATATTGTCTGGCAGAAATGCGAAAACAGCTGATCTAGGGGAAAATAGCCAACAATCGTATTAATCTTCTTTGGGTAAAAAAAAGGTCACTTGTTTCTAGTGATTCATATCCAATCACCTCAAGGTACAATGTAGCTCTGGATGCAAATATGAGAAATCTTTCCAGCTGTGACTCATGTTATTTAAAGTAGCCACACATTCAAGAGGTTGACCTCTGCAGTGGTTTAGAGTTGTTTCAAAATGTCACTAAACCTTTACAAAAAAAGGGATCCATTCAAATTCCTTACCATGTTTGCTAAAGCAAGTCATCTTAATCATGTGTACATGAAATGTTGCTTATTGTAATATATAGTATACTGTATATAACATATAACACACTATCCTTCTAAATAGAACATGTCTCTCATGGCTATCTTTTACCACACAAAGGGGGCTTGTCCAAATTTTGTAATAGAGTTGTTAATTAATGCTGTGGAACACTTTGGTGTTTTCACCTTAGACCTAATTAGACAGAAGTGGCAGTCTGAGAACATTCATCAGTCTTCTGCCTCAGAGGCCATGAACAGATTTGTTCAGATTTGAACAGATATTTAGTTCAGCCCTGAATTGTGTTTGCATAGCTGTTAGAGAAAGTTTTTAGGCTGCCTGCTGGCACTGTGCCTGATTGCAGAGAGAACCATGGTCTGCATTCTGTCTTGATTACTACACACTGCAGTCTTTTAAAGAGAAGACAGATAAAACAAAACGAACTGGTTTAATTTAATTTCATTTTTACCAATCAAATGATACGTCAGATAAACTTCTCAACAATTCTATCAAACATCTTGTATGAAATCAATTAAATCAATCGGCGGAAGTCTTTGTATCTCACCAAGGACAAGCTAACAAGAGAAGAGTCTGTCATGCTTCAGATCAGAATGTTCCAATTTCAATATTTAGAATATAAGGAGAAGGTATGTCCTAATGCACCTGCTGTTCTGATGACATTGTCGATAACCTCCCTTGGCACTGGCTTGGAACTGATGAATCTGACAGACCTCCTCTTGTTCATCAGCTGGTAAAACTGCTGAGAGCGCTGCAACATTTCATCTTTGGAGAACCTCAGGGGGGAATATGGGACGTGAGCAACATTGCTCTCACTGTCAGCCCATTCATCGTCAGCTAAACAAAACAGAAATTAACAGCAAATTAGTTTAAGACGACACATCTGCAGCACAAAGTGATTAACTATTTTATCAGAGTCTCTTACTTCACTTTAAACATGTTCATATACAGCTGGAATATACAGTGAGTTGGAATACACTGTATCCCTGACATGGTCTAAATTCTAAATTTCTGCGCCTGTTTTCCTTAAACCTCCATCTACCAGTGCTATAGTTATAAAACATGGAGCTGCAAATATGAAAGTATTCGATGGGTGGGTATCCTTACAACAGCCTGCCTACGGAAATTTAACGGGGATCAGCTTGCAGGCATTTAAGAATTCAAGTTTAAAATTCTCTCTTTTGACCTCCTGTGGTTGATAGTACAGTAGGTAGCTGTAGCAGTTCCAAAGGGGTCACCACTTGGCAAGAACCTAACTGGACTTACAGTTTTGAGAGAGTATGTGAAGGGTTCACTTGGTAATAAGGGTCTGATTGTTTTGGAGTGTGGACATTGTGGTTTTTGGTATAAAAAGGGTGTGTCAAAGAAAGGCGAACACAGGATCAGATAAATCAACTTCTGGTACATTTTCCATTTGTGTTCTTGTATTGTATTTTGCCAGCTATCTTATTTGGCATCCTGAAACTATTCTGTGCCTTTTGAAAAAATAGTATATTCATTTTGAATGAGGGAGGCAGGTTAAAACAAGATGAAGGCTCTTGACTGTACCACATTTCACACAGAGTAATGGAAAATCTGCCATCGTCAGTCACCTGACCAGACAGAGGAAGATGATTGCTCAAGTGACATTTAAAATCAGCATGCAGATGCTTTGGGTGCTGATCTGTGCCTGATGTCTGAGAAAGATGTCAGCTCCTCTGCTTTGCACTGAACCAGAGGACCAGAAGGAGAGAAGTCTACTTATTTCTGAGGGACCAACCAGCTGTGGGACCATGGACTCATGTGAACATTTGTTCACTTTGTGAACTTTGTGGGTTTTTGAGAACTTTCAGAAATGAACTTTGAAGATGGTAAGCAGCTTAGCTGCTTTGCTCTACCTATATAGAAGGATATTAGAAGATGTTTATGTAAAGTTCAAAAAGAAGCTTAGAGTTTTGTTCTGAATATGTTTTATTACTGTAAGTAAAGGATTTTTTTACCTTACTGTACATCTGTATGTGTGTGTGTCACGGATGGCTGTGGAAAGACAAGGAGAGACTCTATGTGTAGTGGTAAAAGGGGCAACACGGAGGTTTGCCCAGGCTCAGGGGGTTTAGATGATGTTGGAATAGAAACCTATGCCCTCAGGCCACGGACGTGGGATGACCTGGTGCTAGGCGGGTTTCAGGACATCCATACCCTCAATGCTGAGCCAGGAGCAGAGCAGACACAGGACATAAATAGGCTACATGACAAGACACCCCAGAAAGACATGAACAATAACAGGGAACAAGGAACAGGACAGAAGTAGAGCGCCCTCTAGGTGTACAGGGCGTGACGGTGTGTTTCGCATAGACTTGCTTACATCAAGATCCTAAAGGCACCCTGCCCCCGAGTAGGTAATAATTTGTAGCTTCAACTTTACTTGGATAAGCCAATTGTCTATTTTAAATACATGCATTTGGAAACATTTAATCTAATCAATTTTAGTTAGGAGATTTTAATCTATTGTATATACTAAATGTAGATTGGAGTTACAGTAAAAGTGTTGTGATCTATAGATTTGGAGGCTTTTTTTTACAACTTAAATGTCATTGCAACACTACATTGTTTATGGCCCTGTTGGACTCAAAGGGCATCCTTTGAAAATTATTAAGGTTGTTTTATTATATCACTCCGAGGAAATAAAGAAGCACAAAGATATGTGTTGTCAGAATACAAAATAAAATTTTGTGAAGACCCTGTCCCAAGACACACAGAATGGTCATTTTTCAAAACCTTTAGCATTTGTTAAGTTTCCAGTCTGATTCTGCTGACTGAAGATAACAGTTATAAATGAGAGCTGGCTATTAGTTTTTTCCTAAGTACATTTCACAAGTAATAAAATTAAATGGTCTATTTTCTGTCAATGATGTTCATACGTACTGTATATGTGCCTGTCAGGAAGAGTTATTTCCAGACCCTATGCAGACGGCACAATCCGGGGTAAAGTGAGAAAACACGGGGAAAAAAGCATGCAGGATACAGGGATGAGGACAGGGGAGCGTGTCCATGGAGTGCTGGTGGTCGGGGGAGGTGTGACCAAGGCAAACGATCCAGGAATGAGTCAAATGGGAAATCCAAAACTGCACAAAAAGTCCAAGGCCAGGCGATCCATCCGAGAACGACGATTAAAATCCAGAACCAAGTCGGGACCGGCAGGGGAAATGGGAACGGGAACAGAAACTAAAACCATAACGGAGCCAGGCACATCCAGGTCCCGGGCTCGCATGATGTGGGAACCAATGCAGAGCCCGGATTAGCGTCTGCATCTGGCTTTTAAGGGGGAACTGAAAAGGGGCTGGAACATGGAACAGGTGCGGGAGATGAAACTAACAAGGAAGGGCTGGAGCGCCCTTAAGAGGAGGGGTTGCGATCGTGACAGTGCCTTGTTATTAACACAATACCACAAAACATACTAGAATTGTCAGATGTTCCCACAGCTCTTGTGTACCTTTGATGAGTATTTGAGTCTTTTGCGTGAGGTGTCTGCATCAGGCACTGCATAATAATCAAAGCTAATGTCCTGATGTGATTGTTTCAGCTCTCTTCTGTGCTTAGGGTTGTCCATATAATATTTTATGTAAAGAATGCTTACTTCAATATGGAAGGGCTCTTGTTATGAACAGTTCAAATGAAAATGCTGTAAAACTGCAGAGCTCGTTTTTTAATTTTAAATTTCACATTTCTACTGAAAACATCTCCCAAGTACCAGTAGACCTCTTGTATTATTTGCTGTTCCACATTGCAATAAGTGCCACTTCTGATTTAGTGCAAGCTCTAATGCAGCCCATTAACCAGCCATAAATATTGAAGAGATGAAAGTCAAGAAGATCTGTTGACAAAACTCTGCTTCAAAGAAGACAAAATAAAAGACAGAACAAAATGTTTTTATGCATATGATCAACTGCACTGTGTTGAAGCTTTCTGGTGATTAACAGCCCTGAGTTAATCAAAAACATTCATGATACTGCAGTATCAATTTAATTTATTTGTCGCGATTGTACTTTCTGAGATAACTGACATAAGATTAATAATGAAAATCAGTGACTTAAATTAATCCTTTTCCCCTTGCTGCTTCCTAAGTACTCAGAGAAGAATGGTTGTAATGGAAATGTGTTCTTCCGTGATTCATTGACACCTGGCTATATTTGGCACTTCTATATTCCTCTTTACCCTCGTTTCTGTAATTCTGGGAAGGATATCACCATACAGTCTTGTCAACCAGATTACTTGTACTTTTTTTCTGATTGAAATCTATTTTTTTTTCTTGGAGAAAATGAATGACCATGCAATTTAAACTGATACCATATTTAATTAGAAATTTATAGTCAATATATAATCAACTAGAAAAATGAAAAAATGGACTTTCCAGATTTGTCTTCCAACATTTTCCCTCCCTAAGTCAATTCAAACACTAAGCCAAGTTTAAAACATTTATTTTAAAAAATCAAAGTGAATGTAAATAAGAAATCATCGATCCTGTGTATTTTCTTTTGCTAGAGTTGATACAGTAAATAGCAAAAGAGCTCACTGATTCAAGAATCTCATCTGATCACTTGAGAAGGCTCTCAAGGATTCCGGTTCAACACATTGCTACACATGAAGCTTTATGTAAAAACGTTGCAGAGGAATGTCTCTTATTTTCAATGCTTAATGCACATTATCTATAATTCTGCTTGTGTTCCCAAGTTAGACAATGAGTTATATTTGTAGGGATTTCAGGTGTAATAATGCCTAAACAATACCAATGCCTAAGATGTTACTTTTTGTTACTTTTCTAATATGTAAGGGCTGGATGCTGTTTTTACAGAAATCATATTGTTTTAATATATTAGTAAGATGTGCTGCAGTGGTTAGCATTGAACCTTGGGTTCAGTTCATGGGGAACTAACTGCATGGAGTTCATGTGTTCTCCCATTGATTGCATGGGTTTCCTCCTGTTGCTCTGGATTCCTCACCCAATCCAACAAAATACTTGTAGTTAACTGGCTTCTGTGTCTGTGTCTGTGTGAGTCCTGCAATGGACTGTTGTCCAGTCCAGGGCATATCCTGCCTTGTTGCTTGCCGGGAAAGGCTCTGGCTCCCCCAGACACAAAGCAGTTAAAAAATGTATGGATGGATGAAAAGTAGATATTTATAACCTTGATGTTTGAGGCAGTTAGAGTTTGGCTTTTAAAGTCGGAAACACAGCTGACTTTCAATTTAATGTAGTGAGTCCCCATTTTCTTTGTCAACCATACAAAGAATTTGCTTGATTCCACCCAACTAAAGCTATAAAAAGTTTGAGTAGCAGCATGAAATTGCATACATTGAAACGTTCACCTTTTAAGTGAGTCTTTTATCTCAGTGCGGGTAAATGTTAGAGGTACAATTATAGCAATTAAGCCCTTGTCATTTCAGGTTGTGTTTTTTTAATATATACCTTCTTACTGTAGTTTTTGTATTTTCTTTTGTGATATGACTCACTGCAAGAGGTTTCCATGCAAAGGAAAAAATAAATTAAATGGCTGACTTTTACTGTTCAATTCAGTTCAATATCTCTGCAACATAAGTGCAAACATTTTGAAGTCAATGCAAAAATTGCATTTTAATAAAGATTATGTAAAAATGATGTCATAAATGAGCTGTGTGGTGATCAGTAGACAAAAATCAGTACAAAAAAAGTTAACTCCAAAAAAAATCCCCGAAAATGTACTTTGAAAACAGAAGAGGAAGAGGGTAAGGATCAGCAGAATCTGAACGTAAACATATTTACAGTCTATACCACCTGATAATGTTAATATAAACTGTGTATTAAGAATATGGTATAGTATACTGTACTTGCACAGTCGAAGCGTTTTGCTATGGTTAACTACTTGATTCAGAATTAAGTGACATTAATCTTTAGTCTAACACTAGAAAAACATTCAATATATTTTTAGTTTGTCTTTTGCCTTCCTTGGTTGACGTCTCTTCAGTTCATGTTTCTTTCTGTCTAAATATTTAACGGAACAGTTTTCTGAGTTGAACTAAGGTCAAAGTATGACTGAGTAGGCTCAGAAAAAGTCTTTTTGATCCACTTATCGAATTCTAACATGAATTTTGTAACAAGAGTGATGTACAGAAAATGTTCAGAGGTTGCAGATACCCATTAATTTGCTTAAAAGTTAAAAGTTAAAAGTTAAAATTAAAAATCTTCAGAGTCTTCTTGAAGTTAAAGATTTGGATTTCCAGATTATGATCCAGCGTGACAAATTTCTCAGTTACCTTTGATTTCCATTTCAATATTTGCCATTCCTTCTTTAAAATTATTTGACTACAGGCACTATTGTAATTTCTATGATGACTGCTATCATCTTGTATGCATTAATAACAAATTAAGAAAATAATCAGCAAAAAAAATAATGTAGTAAGTCCGTACATTAAAAAAAATATTCAACCTTTTTAATAATGTTGTCACAGCAGGAGTAACATCTTTCTGGAAATGTCAATCAAAATGTTTTAATGATTACCTTCATCTCTGGGGTTTATCTCTGTGTTGTCTTGGAGATCTTCATCTACCCAGGGTTTGGCTGTAGCAGGGGGTTTGGACTTCTTCTTTGTGACTTTATTTTTTTTCTGTGACCCTCTCAGAATGAAAAGGACAACAACACATAAAATGGCCACAAACACTGGAGTCAGAGAAGAGAAAAGAGCCATAGTCCTCGAGTGCAATGTGAGGCAATGTGCTTCTTTTCACAAACTGGAACATTTCACAGCCTGAAGAGGAGCACACCAGCAAGAGCAAACAATCTCTCCACCCTGAACTGCAGAACAGTGGACCTTGAAAATGGAAGGTTTGTAACAGACAGTTATCGCCTATCTTTAGGGTAATTATTAAACAAAGTTGCTGACAACTGCACAAAAAACTGCAAAATCACAGGGACAAAGATCTTAGCACTGTATTGTTTTCAGGTTGCTGCAGTGACCTTTTCGATTAACTTCACTGCATCTAAGTTTTGAGCTGCAACACCAATACATAAAAGAACTGCTGCAAAGATAAGTCGCTAATGGCATAATGGGATAAACATCTAATTAGTTTTACTTCTGTACAAAATTACTTTGGAAATGGAAAATTAAGAACAAATTCTCAATCTAGGTGCTGTATGTATAAAAGAGTAACAATTGTTTTTTTATTATTTGTTAGCAATTCAAGTTGGTATTTTATGTATGTACAGTATAATGAAACACAGGTAAAAGAAAAATGAATTAGTTCATACATGTATATTTGGCATGAATTTAGAATTTATATACAGTATGTTATGTTTTAATTACTATTAATTTATATGGTAGAACATTTTATTCAACTGAGTAAAGTTTCTTTATAGCAAAGGAGTAAAGTATCTTACTCAAAGGCACAACAGCAATACTACATCTAGGATTTGAATGTCCAACCTTCCAATTTCTATGTCATGGCTTTAATGAGAACAAACCATTCTACTTAAATTATCCAAATTGCAAAATAAAATTAAATATAAATTAAATTATTTAAAAATAAATAGCAGATTTAATTTAATTTAATGGAATGGTGTTATCATCCACAGGAGGATGGATGTTTAAAATGAGCAATCTATCTTTGTAGTAATAATTGCAAAATAATTTGCTTATAACATAACCTTAAAAAAATGTTTCCACAGTAGGTCACCACTATTCAAACCACCAGGAAATTGTACAGAGTTTATTAAATATTTTAGTTTTACAGAAATATACTTTATAGTATACTATACAGTCCTTGATAGTTTGGAAGAAGTGAAGGAAGCCCTTGGAGATAATCCTGCTACATACTGTACTGTACAGTACAATAAATATTCACTGGTTTCTACCTTTTTGCATTTGCTTGTAATCTTTAATATAATACATACAGACAAAAGCCTATATGTACTGTACTTATACTTGTAAAGGGAAAGGGAGCTTTTACTTAAAGAAATGTAAACAGAAAGAAATGACATTCAACACAATGAATTACTTTTTCCAAAAATGAACAAGTAATAGGTTTATTCCATGCTGAAAAAAAAGAAGAAAGAAAACACAACGTTTCGGCCGGAAGAAGGCCCCACACCTGAAGAAGGCCCCACGGCCGAAACACTGTGTTTACTTTCTTCTTTTTTTCAGCATGGAATAAACCTATTGTTCCTTTGCAGCCTACACATGCTGATACAGCTCCCCACCTGAACTACTTTTTCCCAAAATGCCATGAAATAAATTATTTTAATCATTTAAAATCTGTGCACAAACATAAAAAAAATCATTTTCTTTTTCCGTCAATTATGTGTACACTGTAGTTCAACCTACATCACACAATCTTGACCTTGCACATATTCGGTTAACCTACCAAAAAATAATTCTGTCCTAGAGCAGGAAATCTCAGCCTTTTCCAGTTTGCTCAACAACTTCAGGGAATCTCTCAAAAAGGGCCGTCCAATTAAAATGACTAGCTCGAAGTATGTCATTCTTGTACGTACAGATTATATCCATCTGTCGTCTAATCGCTTCATCCGATTCAGGATCACAGGGGAGCTAGAGCCTATCCTGACAAGCAAGGGATGCAAGGCAGGATACACCCTGGAGAGGACGCCAATCCATCACAGGACACACACAGACACAGAAATGCACATATATAGCACCACAAACAGCTGAACATTCAGAAACTACTTCCTGAAGCATGTCCTGATGTCACGCCGGGGCCAGTTTTCTCTAAGTCAATTAACCTACCAGTGTGTCTTTGGACTGTGGACGGCAACTGGAGAACCCACGCAACACAGGGAGAACATACAAACTCCACTCAGGCAGCGCTCCAGGTCCAGCATTGAACCCATGGCCTCAGAGCCTGTACAGGAGGAATGCCACTGTGCCACTGTGCTGCCCCTGATACTATTATAACAATATTAAAAACAGAATGTCTGAACCACAGAACTACTGTAGTTCTGAATACCTTGACAATTGGATTTGATTCAGTCTTATTGTGTAGTGTATTGGATTTTACACATTTCAGAATTGATAAAAAAAGTACCCCAATTTCTCTTGATGATTTTTATAAATACACCCTGGATAGTCAGTGACACCCCTTATTAAGGAGCCACTTTAATGGCTCCTTAAAGCGCTGGCTGAGCACCACTGTATTTGTAAAGCAAGTATTAAGCTTCTGTGACAGATGTGGTTAAAACTAGGTCGAAACAGAAAAGATTCATATACTGTGTAGATGCTGTCTGAAAAACATAGTGTTGAGGTGCCTGTATGAACTGTACGTCTAGAATAAAAGGAGGAATTCAGTTGTTTAGTTGGAAAGAAACCCTTCATTGGTCAGTGAATAAGAACAAAGGGTGAGGCTGTTATTAAAAACACCTCTAGAAGCCAGAAATGTTTTTTTTTCCTTCAGCAAATTTATTTGGTCATTGGGCTGTTTCTAAACTTCTTTTATGCCATATAAGCAGTAGCTGAAAAACATCTACAGTAGGTAGTAAAAAGTGAAGATGGTGGCTGGCAACAACACAACCTCAGGGAAAGTGAAACATGACACTGGACAATCTCTGAAAAGTGTTAGTATTTGGTGAAATACCCTATTAATCTATTACTGTAGTTTTGTCCAAATCAAGTTATTCCAGCATTCATCAACACTTACAAACACTGATGTTAAAAATAACAGTTGTGAAAACCATTGCTAATAAATACTGTATAATAAATTGCACTAGTGTACAGTAAGTCCAAGATTTCATACTACAAACATACTAATTTACTAAAAAGGTGATGCTTTTCAGGTGATTGGAATTCACATACTATATGACTGTGTAAATGTTAATTATTGTACATTTAATGCAAAAAATGAACTATGGTACATTGTAGGTGGAGTTTTTATACAGACCCAATCCACACTGCTGTTACCAGCTCTAAATGTTTGCTTAATGTTGCTAAGCAACAAAGACCTAGCATAGGAAAGTGCTTCACCAGCACAATCCTGCAAACAACACACTGCAGAAGGTGGGTTATGGTCAAAGCTATTAAATAATAAGCTTTTTAAGCAAAACAAGTCCAGAAGAATTTTATATCCAAATATGCACAGGGTACTGTTCTCGAAGGTTCCTAATGGAACACAGATATTTATGTTAGTACTGTATGTAGTAGTTCAGGTGGGTAGCTGCGTCAGCATGCGTAGGCTGATTTTTAATCTTCACAGCCCTAACATGTTCTCTGAAGCGGTCTCTGAGTCTCTTTCCTGTTTCTCCAATGTAGATGGCTGGGCATTTACTGCAAGAGATACAGTAAATAAGGTTGCTGGAGGTACAAGATGCCATCTGGGTGATCTGGAATTGTCCTGAGGGGCCTTGAATGAGTGTGGTGTTAGATGTGTACTTGCAGGTGATACAGCAAGCTCTGTTGCAATACACTGTGAAGCTATGAAGATTAAAGATCTCTCAAAGCCCATTGTTTCTCATTTCACCTCTGACGGCCATGACCACTCTAATATCTCTGTCTGGGTTCTCAAAAATGGTTTTCCGAACTAGTACATCAGAAAGAATACAGAAACCAAAATTATCCTGCATCTAGGATCACACCTTCCCCCTTCTCTTAACAACAGACAACTTTTCTTCTAAATTTTCTCCATTCATTGGAGGTTTCATTTCACACCTCTCTACATCTATTCTGACTTCACACCTCTTGATTGGCCTCTCTTTCTGTCCTCTGCTCCCGCCTCTCGCTCCTCCTCTCTCCCAGCCTTTGTTCTACCGCTACATTACCTTTGCCTACTGCCCTGTCTCTCTCACACCTGAAGAAGGCTCCACGGCCGAAACATTGTTTTCTTTCTTCTTTTTTTCAGCATGGAATAAACCTATTACTTGTTCCTTTATGTTAGTATGTTCATTTACCTTGTGGGGCATTTGTAGTCATTTCAAAGGCAAACTGCTTAGTAAGCTCAGGAGACAGGATTAACAATTTCAGTTAAGTAGAGGTTTTTATGGAGTATTATCATAAAAATTCCTACCATATTTTCTCACTCTTTTCACACACGAATAAAACTATTGGATATTTCATGTACTGTACTTTCACTAGACTCATTATATAATAATTAGACAACTAAAACAACAAAAAGCATATTAATTAATCAATTATGACAAGCTAGAAAAATAGTTTGCACACATATGTGTGTGTGGGTTTTAACATTTTTTTTTCAGTATTGACTATCATTTAATCACAGTAATCACCATTATCACCTGAAGGGAATATGTATTAAAATCATTGGAGGCTATCAATCTTAAAATCTGTATACTGTATGTATTGTACAATACTTTATAATGAAACAGAACCCTAAATGAAGACCAGAAACCTACTGTACCTCATTTAGATTAATATATCTCAGCTTTAACTGCTTACAATGCTTACAATGTATCTAAGAACCTTGACAGACAACAGCATCAATCTCTTAGACTTTATATACTACTGTTAAGGAAAGCTGAGTAAGGTGCAGTTTTACAGCTGTAGCAATGGAGCAATGTAATCTGTGGTGCTCCAAGTCTCTGTTGTGCTGCTCATACCTGTGTGCTGCACTCCAGTGTATAGTGTTAAGCCCCTACCCCACACAATATTGCGGGTGTCCATTTTTATCTTAATCTAACAGTATGATATCTATATGATATTATATTTGATATACAGTATGATACTGTATATAATATGATATTTATGCATATTCAGTTCTCTGCATTTTACAGTTAGAAAGCAAAAAAGCAAACAAATATCTTTACTTTCAAATTTGTTTACATTCTGTGCTGATTATTCAAGTTCAAGTTCAAGCTCATTTGTCAGTCCAGCCATATACAAGTATACAGAGGAGCAAGATATTGTTCTCCAGGTCTACGGTGCGAGTACAGACAGACACTGACAAGACAATGCTATAGACAATGTAGACATAGACATTTCTGCCAGGGTCCAGGGTACATAAAGTGCAATGTGCAAAGTGCAATTTACTTTACAGGATTGTGCAAAGAATTGTGCAAAGAATACAGTATGATTGACTTTAGGCAAAAATAACTAGGTTTCCAGATTTGGAGTAGGTGCAGTAGGTACCAGAGTATTGAGGAGCCCGACAGCCTGTGGAAAAAAGCTGTTACTGAGTCTGGTGGAGCTGACCCGTATACTGCGATACTTTTTACCAGATGGTAGGAGGGCATAGAGGTTGCAGGAGGGGTGGGAGGGATCGTCCACAATACTGGAGGCTTTGTGTGTGCAGCGTTTGTGGTATATTTTGACTTGTTTGTGTTTCATTTGACAAATGTCTTATATTATTTCCATACTTATCTTCCTATTCTCTGGCTTTCCAGGTGCATTGCTATTATTTGTTTTTTTTACTTAATTTTTTAATGTTTTATTTTCTACAAATAGTATTTAGCACTCAGACACAACTTCCTAAAGCCTGTCCTAATGCTAGGTGTCCTTTTTAGGCTACATATTCTGTTGTACTGTCAGTTTTATGCCAGAGTGATTGCTTTTCTGCTTCTCCAAACTGAAAAACAAAAATATAATAAATCTAAGGTTGCATAATTCCCACATTTCAGCAAAATAAAATCAGGTTCCAAACAGTATTTTTTTAAATTTTTTTTTAAAAAAATTGGTCTTCTGATATTTTATTAGAACATAAGAAATATTACTAACAAGCTGAAGCCATCTGGCCAATCTAGTTCAATAAGTAGTTAAGTAGCCTATTGATCTCAGCATCTCATTCAGCTGTTTCTTGAAATAAGTCAGAGTATGATTGGATAGCTTGTTCCATTCTTCCACAACCCTATGCGTAAAGAAGAGCCTCTTGTTCTTGGTTTAAGTTCAATTCCAGTTTCCACTTGTGTACTCTTGTTTGTGTTTCACTGTTGATTCAACAGCGAACTCAAGTCAGCCTCAACTAATCTTATCATATGCATGTCAGCGAACGCCAGAATAATTTGAAACACGTCTCTTTACTCTCCTTACTAATCTACAAATTGTATGCATCATGAAAGCCTTAGGAAAGGAATTAAAATGACAAAATCAACATAATACGTAATACACTCCTTTTTGTTTCTGAGTACTGGGACAGTGCTAGTTTTCTAATGCCCTCTGAAATGTGCACAACCCTTATTTGTGGAGTTAAAGAAAGTCAGGAGGTGTTATGTTTCAAAAAATGAAATGGCTGGGGGCATATATTTCATGTGTTATTTAAGCACCTGTATATCATTGAATACATTTGCTTAGATTCTGTTGAACAATTGATCAATTACATTTCATAAAGTATTTTTATTAAAACAAAAAAATTCAAAAGAAGCTGAGTAAGATGAGTAGCCATACTGTACAACGTTACATACCCTTAACAAGCACGTGAAATGCAGAGGAATCATATGCTTGTTTTTATGACAAACAAAAATGTAAATTTCTAAGCCACCTGCTTTCTCACAATGTAGCAAAATTTGCACTTATACTGTATATAGAGACATTTAAAGGAATAAACTGTAGGACCTCAGTAGCACACTCTCAGCTCTCACAGTCCTGGTTTTCTAACAGAAATAGGAAGTTAAAACATTTTATGAAAGAAAATAAATTTCATTTTATTCAAAATTTTAAAATAGCTTTGTGTTCATCTTTTGAGATATATTTGCAGTTATTTACTTTTGTGATGGTCAAGAGTTTAATAAAAAATATGTTTGAATTATATACACATGAGCAATTTAATATTTTTTCTTACAATGAAACTTGATAAAAGCTTTAAATGTCTGTTAACTAGGATAATGACAAAATACAGGATATTAGTACAATATTTATCATCTGACTGCATGATAACACATCACATCATCCAGGAAAATCATGCCCTGAAAGACTCTCAGGCAGGCAAACATCAGCAAACACAACCTGTGACATTATTTTTTTTCTTCCATTACTCATCTGGTTTGAAGAGACTTGTAGGTGACAGCTTATCAAAACGTACTGTCCAGAAGGATAGCATACTGTGGTTTAAAATTCCCAGATACCACTTAATGCTGTCATGTCATAATCCTCCCTTGAAGGCCAGGACACTTCTATTATAAAAACAGATTTCATTTCTATCTAGACATCATTGTTTTTAAAATGGCTGGATTTACTTGTACAAATGTGAAATTATATTCTGAAGGTATTGTGAAAATGACATTAAGTCATAGAATATGCCATTATTAAAGATATATCCCATGCTTTATAGAACTGATTAGATGTAACAGATTTATAGAATTGAATAGATGGATTTAAATCTCATTTTCTCACATGACATCTGCTAAAACCGATATGTAGACATATTTTGGTTTATTTATAGCAGTATTTTCAAATTTCTACCTTACATTTACTAGATAGATACTTTATTGATCCCATGAGGGAAATTGCAGGTTTCTTATGGTGCTGACATGTCTTCATGGTATGCTACTACAGTATGTCAGACAGTACCATACAGTAGCAAACGCTTCATTGGAAGCTTATGGAAATGGCATGGCAATTTCTATGGTTGAGTGTAGTAAAGTGAAAGCATAATGGAAACATGGAAAACAATTAGAAAAGAAAAGTTCATCATGAACAACTTTCATACATATATAATGAGTACAGTCTCTTTACTGATACAATAATAACTTTGGTTCTTGTCTTTTGCTGTATTTGCATTATATGCATACATGTTATTACTTTAGTTTGGTTTTTAAATTATTTTAGAAAAAAAAACATGAACTTGCTGTAAAATATATATCCAAAATAGCAAAAAAATGTATTTCTGACAAACCATACATGTACTGTATGATCATCTATCACAGACATTGAAAATAAAATGTCTAAAGTTAAATGGGTAAAATAAAATATTTTAAAAGTAAAAAAAAATAAAAACATAAGATGACTATTAAAATAAATGTAGGAATGAATAGAGGGATCAAGAATACAGATATTGATTAAATGCTGTTAGATTTAGATTAATTGATTATTCATGACTTTGCTTGCTGCATAATCGTCTAATCAGATAATTAATGAGACTGTTGATTGGGCTCAGGTGATGATGATTTCACGTCTTAGTGTCAAAGCTGTTGAAGATCAAGAAACAAAAACAGCATTTAAATAAAAAAATTCCTTTGTGGCATCGGAATGTAGTGGCAAAATCTCAGGTAGATCCACCAGCAGTGAGTCCATGTCTTTTTACGTGATGAATAAAGGCTTTACAGTTTACCTAAACTGCTCTGGTGGATATCAGCAAATGTGGCACAGACCTGCAGAAATATAAAATTTGTACAAGAAAATCTGTTTCGGTCTGTGTACAGCTAACAAATTATTAGGGAGCTCAAACTGTGATGGACCATCTGTTGTGATTCACGGTGACTTTACTGCATGGCACTACATTGAACAAGTTTTGGGATATTATGTCCTGCCATTAATTACATCCTGACTAAATTCTGTCAGGAGAATCAACAAACACATTCTGCTTGTGTAACAACAGTTTTCGTACAGGATCAGAATGTGATGCCCAGACTTACAACCAGTAAGTAATATTAAAGTCTCAGAGACTGGTAATAGACACGTGCTTGTCCAGGCTCTACAAAAGGAGGAGAACAGAACTCCACAACACAGGATCTGCAACCTAGTGCAAAGCATGTGTTGCAGATGTATATTGTAGCTTGTCATAGTTTTGTGGCTTTCATGCTGTAGTTGTCCAGCCTTATTGATGACAAACGTTAATCAGGAAAATGAATTTATCTATGTCGTGTCTATTCAATACATTTGATAGTGCACTTCCTACAAAAAGGTTTTCTTATGTTTTCCAATAACATTGTGAATGTGTTGTAGTTATAAATTGCTTTGACTCTCTGTATATAGTAAAAATTAAATACTTATTTTAAAGCATATTTACTGTAATTATATTGGATACTGACAGGAAATAATTAATCATTTATATTGCTCACACTATTCCTATAATGTAAACTGTATGTCATAATAAAATTGTATTCATTTTCTAGACATTATTCCTCAGGCAACCTAACAAAAATCATGACTCTGCTAAATGTTTGCTTTTCAATTCTCCTTTGATTTCCCTCAAGATGGAGAGGATTAAATACATTACATTATTTCTTCTGGATTGCTGGAATAAGATTAAAAAGCTTCATAATGGGAAACCACTTCCCTTTTGGTCCTACAGTATTTGCATGGAAACAGATTTATTCTTTTTAACAAAAGCACAAATTACTGTACAATACAACAGCATGCTATGCCTGATCATTTACAGTATGTACAGTATATAACACTGGGCTATATTGTATTGTTGGTTTTAGTAACTAACTGCCCTCTGTTAACAAGGCTTTGAAAAAGGTCTGCTTAGGATCATCCACCCTTCACTTCCCTCTTCTGTGTCCTCAGCTGTTCTCTGCAGCTGTGTGTCCTGTCACCCACTTCTCTGTACTGTAGTTCTTGCCTGCACTGGATTCTGATATGCTATCCGAATGTGGTCATACTGTCACACGTCTCATGACACTTTTGAGGTTTTCTGGTCTACCCCATGAAGGCTGTTTGTTACTGCTTGGCTTCAACAGTTTTAATGTTTCACAAGATCTCACATTATGTGATGCAAATCCGCAGAACAAGGTAGACAATCTAGACAAAGGATTCACAACTTACCCTTAAAACTTCAAACCATTTTTATGGATATTAACCACCTTTCTATTCATACTAAATGCTGAATATTAGTTATACTGAAATATTGTGTGATATATTATTTTTTATTCGTAAATCAAACTGGAATTTGGCATCAAAAAGATAATTCATTTAAACAGTCAGTAGTAGTTTAGAATGTCGAACAGCCTTGTTTATAGGCATCATTCTGTTTACCTTCTGTTCATCCATTCTGTTTACAAAGACTAAAGGTTTTCCCAAATATTTTCAGGAATGTATTTAATCTCATTAAAGTATTTTTGAGTTTTTTGCATTTTTTACTTCTGGATGCTAATAATATATTAGCCTTCATGTTAACATGTAACAGAGGGTTACAAAGCCTTTATTCTGGAAGGATTTAATGCATATTAACATTCCTGCATTAGCAGACTCTGTTGACAGTTGTGCTTGGAGAAGAAGATCATTTTAAGTATAATAGCACACTGGAGAAATGATGATTATTATATCAAATCAACCTTCTTTTGTGGGCCAACAAAAGCCATTAAGCACTGCCATTCTTCAGAAACAAGTCACACATCATACTAAATAAACATCAATGACTCCAATGTTGACTGAGATGTGGAAACAAATATACTTAACACACAGTAGATGACAATCATATGAAGCAAAAGCAGCTTATGATATTAAATGTCATACTGTACATGCCTATTTTAAAATAACGAAGACTGTATGCAAAACCCTACATATTGTTCCTGCACAGCAAAATCCTGTTCTGGCAGACCCACAGGGAATGTGATTTTACACTGTCAAATACTGAAGCATAAGGCTTTTGGAGATCCTCTTCTTCTCCTTTTACCTCGATTTGATTCATCTTTTCCAATAGAAAATTAAGCTTCAGTAGGTTTGCCAAGGTTAAGATCTGAAACCAATCAATGGAGTTCAGAAGAAATTATCAATTTGTGCTTAAGGTACTAAAATCCTTTCATTCTGCAAATGAGCTGAGTCATGCAACTTGAATTATGTTATACAGTACATCTACTGTATGTATTTTGTATGTACAGTGGTGTAGGTAACTGGATCATTCAGTTTAAGATTTCTGTTTAACCATTCTTGTTGAAAGTCAGCTCTGCTGAAAAACTATGAAACATACATATTGCTGAAAAAATTAAATATGAACTGAAAAACAGGCTTACAATTTTTTTTTAAAGTAAGTTGATCCATCTGGTTATTCAAAGACCACCAAATTCTACTTTAAAAAAGTTTGTTTGACACCAACAGTACATCTCTGTAACTGTTCTTCAGGTGCAACTGTATTGATAACCTTTCACCATTATTCATGTTAAAAACAGATCTGTTTGTGATCCGCCATACCTCAGATGTTAAGTGATATATCTGTAATTCATTCTGCATTCTTTATTTTGCAGTAATACAGTCACAATGTCAGCTGCACATTAACCTTTATTTAAAAAATATTATGTATAAGGTATATGGGAAACTTTTAATTTAACTGAACAACTTAAAAACTGAATAAAACTACAGATTTGAGCAGAGAGCTGTGTTTGTGTGCTCTGGCAGTATTGAAAGGACAACTCTGAAAAAGAAAGTTGAAAAGTTGAAAGAAAGGAAAAAACACATGGTTAAGCTGTAAATGCTAATATTTTGTTGTTAAGCCTTCTTCAGGTGTGAGAATTACTGTGAAAATTAATTTTCTGAATAACTGTAAAAACCTCCATAATAAAAGGCATGTTAATCTTCATAAAAATCCCAATCCCAATCCAAAAAAAGGCTGGTAAAATCTGCACTTCACTAAATTCCTTCAAACATGACAAGTTTCCAAATTGATTCCATTATCAACCTGTTCACAGGGCTTGCCTTACTGTTGCATACTGTACAGAAATTAAATTGGATTGAATATTAAAAAGATAATCCATATTCAGCAACTATATGCAGTCTAAACATGTGACTAAATTTAAAAGGCATTAAGTCTGCAATAATATAAACCACTGGCAACAAATGTGTGGTATTACTATTTTTTGATAATACTGCACTGTATGTTTCACTCATATAAAACAGCAATGTACCCACAGGATCTTTGTAATTTAAGACAAGTTGAAATGATTTGGAGTGAAGGTTTCTGAGAGATGCTTCAACCTTGAAGTCACAGAAATAATCAATTTACACAAACCTCTGAATTAACACACTCTAAAAAGGAAATGAAATGTACTGTTCCCTCACATTCACTACATGAGAGACATATTAATTTAATAAGAAAACAGTATTTTTTTTCTTGCAGTAGAAAGAAAAAACCAAAGCTATCAGGCACTCTGACAAACCATAAAAATGAAATATTTTAATTTTAAGAGTCACCCCCTGTTGTGAGAATATTAAATTCTACTTTGATTGCATACTGCTAATCTACAGTGGTATTCACTTAAATATATCATGTGAAGTGGAGATGTACAGTACCTTGCCTAGTTTTCAGAGAAATTGCAGAATATGAATGAAGGTGTTTGAGGTGAAAAATGTATTGCAGAATAAGCATAGCTGGCATTTTCTTTTCACAGAGTTGTTAATTCATCTTGCTCCCGGTTCACTCGCATAAGCAGAAAAACCTCCATCAAAGACATTTCCAGAAGTACAACTTTATAAAAGGTCTGACAATTTGATTAAATGACGTTTAAAAACATTATGGTAAAAAATGAATATGATTAAAGCAAGAATTTTTATTATGAAAACTACAATATAGCTGACCCTTTGTGCACTGCACACATGCATTAAGCTGTACAGTATGTTAAACATGTGTTCTTAATTTTATTATCATAATTATGAAAAAGGGTAGAAATCTGGTATTGTTGGATTCTGTAGCCCTCAGCCCTCTCTTGATGTCAGTCCCAACTCGACTAACACAAATTCCACTTTACGTAAAAAGCTCCCATGGCCCCCATAATAAAAATGTCTAGGTAAGAAAAGTTACATGCATTAGAGCAAGAATTTGAATTAAACACAATGTGGTCTCCACCAGGGCTGTTTAACAACTCAGTCTCACTTTTCTTGAGCAAATATCTGGTAACTTCTGCAAATTATCTGTCGCTTCTTCTTTGAAATTTTGGAGTAATCTGTATTGTAATAATGTCAGGGAGGCATCTAAGGGATTTTATTTACTTTGAATGTATTCTCTGTTTATGTACGGAACAGTACATTGTACATAAACACAAAATACATTCAAAGTAAATAAAATCACTTGGGTGCTTCCCTGACATTTGTGTTCATGTACATAACATTATACTGTAGAGCAGGAAAATGTAATTTTCTATGCAGTTTGTGGTCTTTGAAAAGGGGGCCTCTTTTTATAGGCTTCATCAGGAAAACAGTCTTATAATTTAACAACTGTGTTGCTGGCTTCGAGTTTGAAATACACCATTTTGAAGAAGAGGTTGTATTTTTCGGTTTGAAAGGCTCCTCTGTGCTCCTGTGGCTGTCACTGGGAGAGTGACTGCAATCCAAAGGGCTAGAGGTTGAGTCACCTAGTTCATTATGTCAAGGACCAGCTATGTACTGTACATACTGTAGTTTGTGGTTCTGTTATGATTTTGCTACCTCTAAGTGATGAAATTGGCATGTAGGGCTGTATGTATATATTTTTTTCTGTATTGGATTAAGAGAATATTGGAGATTACTTGCGTGTGCCATACTTTTGTGAAATGTTTTAAAAATGTTGTTTGTGACAATGTAAAGTGTAAGGTATTGTATAATTCACTTGTCATGCCCACATCCAAAATGGCTGGAAGAGGAAATTCTCATTTATTTACTGTACTATATTGTTTTTAAATATGCACAAATTTGGTGTTTAATGATTTAGTGGGCTGGTGGATGAACCTTCCTCAAATTTCTTATTCTTCTTGTGCACTGCGAGCTAAGCCATTATCAGTTCCAAATTGTGTGGTTATATACTTAAAAATAGCTAGCAATTTTGAACACCTCAAGGTGTGATTCAGAAAGTACTATAAATGTGCTGAAGAAAATCAATAAGCACCTTTCCCTAACTGTCTCTCTGGAGGCTGGTTCAACTGAAGTCATAGATATATAACATAAATATTATTTGAGTATTTCACAGGTTTTATATTGTATTTGTAACTTGTAAACAGTCAGGGTAGTAACCCAGTGGTAACCCACTGAAGCTAAGCAGGTGTGAGCCTGGTCAGTACCTGGATGGGAGACCTCCTGGGAAAAACTAAGGTTGCTGCTGGAAGAGGTGTTAGTGGGGCCAGCAGGGGGCGCTCACCCTGCGGTTCATGTGGGTCCTAATGCCCCAGTATAGTGACGGGGACACTATATTGTAAACAGGCGCCGTCCTTCGGATGAGACGTTAAACCGAGGTCCTGACTCTCTGTAGTCATTAAAAATCCCAGGGCGTTTCTCGAAAAGAGTAGGGGTGTAACCCCGGCGTCCTGGCCAAATTTCCCATTGGCCCTTACCAATCATGGCCTCCTATTAATCTCCATCTATGAATTGGCTACATTACTCTGCTCTCCTCCCCACTGATGTGTGGTGAACGCTCTGGCGCACTATGGCTGCCGTCGCATCATCCAGGTGGATACTGCACATTGGTGGTGGTGGAGGGGAGTCCCCATTACCTGTAAAGCGCTTTGAGTGGAGTGTATAGAAAAGCGCTATATAAGTGTAAGCAATTATTATTAATTATTATTACTAATCCAATGAAAAATGTATTTTGATTAATAAGTGTGCACCTTCTGAACAAGTTGTAACAAGTATTCATCTTAAACCAGCTAAGTTTGGGATTATTTTTGGAATGAGCTAAGAACAGTACCATCACGTGTACTGTAGCTGTGCTTTAAAAGTTTGTTACATGTTATACAGTAGGAGCTCATATACTGTACCATTTTCAGCTTTTCAATTTCTGCTATAGTAAGTTAAAACACTAGTATGCCAGTCTCCCATTAACCACCAAGACCATTTTTAACCTTCACTGTTATAAAGAGCTGCATTTTACCATAGCTAGGTTTCACTGTGTGAAAACTGTTAAATGTTGTTGGTTGCACGCCAGAAGCCGAAACTCTCTTGGTTTGATTGAATCATTTTGTGATTTAAGGTGATAAGGTTTTTTAGAAGCCTCTACCATGACCAAATCAATGTTTATTATTTATGTGCTCTGAAAAGGATTTGGAGTTGTAATTTTAAAATCTAAAATTCTTAGGTTGCAGACAAATGTACCATGAAAAGAAACAGAAAATAAAAATGCTAATGCCCAGTGTGCATCTATCCTACTGGAGGTTTAATTTCTACTGTATCAAATCTGGGGCAGCTGTGTCATGTTATTCACTGTTTCTATGGTAACAACAACAATCTAATCTGATCTGAGGGACCTCAGAAAGATAGACCTGCAGTCTTCATCATTGTTTTTTTATCCAGATTCATTGAACTCTTCCCAAAATAAAGCCAATGTGCTTAGTTTTCACTGCTCGTGTTAAAAGGATATTTTATTAGGTGTCTATTTTAAATTAAAGTGGGATTTAAATTACAGGTACTGTAAGTGGTATTTGCTGCTCATTTCTTTAATACTGTAAAATAAATCCAACCTTGAGACGAAAGTGAAATTTTTCTCAATGCATCATTTTTCCTATATAACCTAAACAAATAAAATTAACTGAAAAAATATATAATAAATATATCATTTAGTGTATTCAGTATATACAATTTCCGGTCCTGTTTAAGATATTACAAGGTTACCTAACATTAAAATGAATAGAACATGTGATTTAAAATCCAGTGTGGAGACATTTTCATCCAATCCACATTTGCGATGAAGTTGGAGCCTATTCTGGGAAGCAATTGGTGCAAGGCAGGATACACCTTGGATGGGACACAGGGCAGACACAAACATAGACAAACACACATACTCACAGCAGTGCTAATTTATCCAGAAGCCACCTAACCTACAGGTACATTTTTTGGACTTCGGGAGGAAACCAGAGCACAACAGCACTATGAAGCAGTAATGTTAACCATCCTGCCAACATGCTGCCCAAATTTTAAACATTTTTATTGAATTATGCTGACTGTACATTAGCTTTATTAGTGGCTGACAGTTCTAAATTTACATTTTAAGTATGAATAATCATAAACATAATTTAAAAAACCTACAGTCTATCTGTAATGTCAGCTCTGGGTATGATGTCAGGATGTTTTAGGGAAATGTTGCATAAAAGATAAAGCAATGAAAGAAAGTAAAGCCATCAAAATGGTAGTGGTGGAGGGGAGTCCCCATGACCTGTAAAGCGCTTTGCGTGGAGTGTCCAGAAAAGCTCTATATAAGTGTAAGCAATAATAATAATAATAATAATTATTATTATTATTATTATTATTATTAAAATATAGGTAAAGTGATATGGCAATGTGACAATCAGTCATTAAAGAAGTAAGGATCATGAAAGGACTTTGTGGAACTCTCTAGGTAACTGACAGAGGTTGTGAAACAAATCTGTTAAAGATTAGATACTGTAATACGGTTTTGTAGTAATTTTGAAACTACAGTACGTGAGGGCGTAACAATGTATCTTGACCACTATTATGGGTCTTTTACAGCAGAACACAGTTATTGACAGCATCAAAAGCCTTAGCTACAAATATATGGATAACTGCATACATGTGATTTCTGTCACCGGTCATTGATATCAATGAGATCATTGACATCTTTCAAACCTGTTATAATACAATCTTACCCCAGAGTTAAAAAAACAGACTGTAATCATATAAAACAGAATTACTGTCTAAAACAGAGCTTAGGTTTTTCCCATGACCTTTGAAAGTTAAGGCAAAATGGACAGAGGTCTAAAGAAGTTAGGATCTGACTTATCAACAGCTTGGAAATGAAGCAGAACATGGGTGGACTTCCAGTCTGCTGGAATTTCAGACATTGTGAAAAGAGATTGAATAAATGGGTCAGCAGAGCAGATGTTAAATGAGTAGGACGTTTTAAAGAACATGGCTCGGTACCAGAGTTATTACTCTCCATTGCTCAAAGCTGAGCTAGTATTTCTGATTTAGTACTGTACTGTATGGTAAAACTGAAGGAACTCTGGAAATTGTGCACATGAAGCTCAACTGAATCAACCATATTTGTTTAATATCAACATATAAAAAATACAACAAAAATTAATGAAATATTTACTTTTTTCTTTAAACTGATAATGTTCTCAATAAATTTAACTGATTTCCAAAATTTCCCAAGATTTTTTAAGGGGTTAGAATCTTAGAAGCTAATTTTAGAGTTTCTAGCAGTTTAACATTTGTTCTACATTAAACAACTGAAGGGTAGCCAATCAGTGTGTTTCTTAAAGTCTATAAAACAGTTCACCGAAATAGGTTATTTTGTTTTATTACAGTTGACAGATCTAGGTTAAAACGGTCTACTGTGACTTTACTCTTAACTCGAACTCTTAGCAGACATTGTGGAATTAGGTGTTCTTAAGTTTCTTCACAATCCAAAAATCTTTGTCTTCATAACAGTTAAAATTGATAACTAAAAAGTTAATACGCATTTTCCTATTTTAATTAAAAAAAAGCAAGGGCAACAAGCAGTTGGTAAAATGAGCTGACTGATGAAGATGATTAACCTAAGGTTCTTTTATATAACCAGCCCAGGATGTCTGGCCTCATTGTATCTTGGAACCAGCAAAAAACAGATGACCCAAGTATCTAGGGTATAAAGCCTGAATCAGAAACTCGAGAAGTAATTACCCACAGTACATCAAGGGCAAATGTCTTATTCTTAGTGTGACATTCCATTCTCATAGGCGCTTCAGGAATGTGCCACTGGGCAGAGCAATTTTGTGTCTACCCTCATTCAACATCTCTCATCTTAAAAAATTGAAGTAAGACTCTCATAATAATAGAAAACTATTAAGGACAATAAAAAATACAAACAAAAAATGAGAAGAATTCCATATAAATCTGTCTGTACCAATACTTATATGGGTTTCCATAAATATACATTTATGTGGGTTTCCCCAGAGAAGGATGTAACCTGAGCAATATACTGTAACTTATTCTTATAGATATACAGAAATATACATTTTACAGTATGTATATCATACATTTTAATATTTATGGCAACTCAAAATATAACTAATTTTAAAAAACTAATGTGATATAATAAAAACACTGCATGGATGAATTGAGGGCATCTTGCTTCTCTGATTTTTGTTTTTTACATGATTTTTAAAATGTTTGTTTAATTAGATTCACTGGGTCGGGGGAATTTTTATAATTAAATATGTAATTTAATGTGCAGCATTTTATATTAAAATTACATCTAAACAGATTGCAAATTGTGACAGTATTTTGATACAAACACTTCAATAATTCCCTCTGTGATTTCTGCACTGAAATTTCTCTTGCTTAGTTTATGCTCCTCTAGCTTTTATACACACAGCTTGGCAACACTCCAGGATATTTCAACATTAACATTGCTGAGCTAACGGGTTGAGGATGGAGACTTTTCTGCATGAAGTGCCATAAAAACCTCAAAAGTTTCACAAATATTTAAACATTAAACAAACATGACACTGTATAAGGCTCACAATTACCTTTGAAACTCATATTTCTTAAAGTACTCCCCTGGGGATGAATAAAGTACAGTATTTTGAATGGAATCAAACACTTCCCAGAGACATAGCCCAAAATAAACACACAAGACATTAGCAGATCCAAAATTCTGTGCAGCATCATGATTAAAACCAGCTATACTTTTTGTGTCCTGATTTCATATATCTGAAAACACATACATTTTTTATTAATTTTGATTACTATCAATTTTATGCTTCCATAAATATTAAATAAAACTATGTGCAGAATATTGTACTAGTATCTCTGGAACTACATTCACAATGACATCACTAATCCCTCATTCTGGCATATGTAGACCAGGAAGGTTATTGTCCTTTCCAACATAGTCCAAGGTGTATCTGAGGCAGTGTTGGTTGGCATAGGACAGTCCCAGTGGCTATGTCGGTGTTCCGATAACCTGCCCAGTGTGCAAATGGCTGAGGAAAAAATATCACAGCCAGTTGGATAAAGTTGGATTAAATGATCACCTTTTCCTACTCTGTCTGTCCTAATCTCAACCCCTGGTACTCAACCCCTGCAGGAGGTGACTGGGGAGCCTAACTCAGCCCCACTGTGCCCTGCCATTGGGTTCTTTCTACCTCCTGGACCATGGTCCCAGTCCCTCCTTCATAGCACATCATAACAGTTATAGTTATACAGCAGATGCGTACACTTTAGGCGTTCTTTCATTTGCTTGGGTGATGTATAATCATTATGTTGTCCATCTAATCTTAATTCTTTCCTGGAGTATATTTATTCTGCTTCATTTGTGCTCTAACATCAAGCCTATCTTACATGATAAATGGTTAAGGCCTGGCAATGAGTTCAGATTTCTGCTATCTTAATGGTATATATTCTCCTAAAAGTCATATGATGTTAATGTTTAAAGGCTTTATGTTGAGGAGTGGGATGATGTCAATGTTTTAATCAATTTAACCTCTTTTTTAGCATTCCTCATGTTTGTGTTATGGATACATAAAACCTATTTAATTATGCAACATTCTGCCAAGTTCTTGGCATACTGTATTTAATTTGGTTTCAGTAAAACCAAAGTACTGTTTCAAGGTTTTGTCAGTTTCCTTATTCCAACAAAGGTTTTCAGGTTGTATCTTTTTCCATTCTAACTGCTTGTCAAAATCATCACCATAAAAGCGACCATAAAGTGTTCATTTATGCTCTGTCACATACTCTTGATAATTTGGATTTCCAAAGTTCTGTACAGCCTTAGAATTGAATTTACAGTCTGTTACACAGAGCCATACAAATAATGTCAAAGATTAGTAAAACATAGAGTACACAGACACTTTTTGTTTTGAACTGCATAATAGGTTTTGCAAATGGCTTACGATATATATAGTTTTTCTTTCTTAACAGAACCTCAGATGTTGAGAGAGAACTACAGTAGGAGAAGTCACTATCATTTATTGGTTATATGAATATTTGCACTGAGAACTCTGGAATGCAGAACCATTAGAAGCTACAATGACAAGCCTATGATACTCTCGCATACCTTGACTGGTATGCAGCTTTCTTGATTCTTTTGTGCCGAATCAGAGCTTAGTGGCACTTTTGAAAGCTTGTCAGTTTATTCTACAAGCACTGCTCCATCCCTAAAATAATTGTGTATGGTAATTGAAACCATTATTACCTGCCCTTTCATCATTTGTACAGGTTTCACTGGTGTTTTTTTATATGGCTACAACCTGGATCCATAGTCCCCTGATATTTTAAAACAACAGAATTTTAAGTTTGCCTGGAAATGGAACTAGTTTAAGGATGTATCAAGTACTAAACCTTTACTTATGCTATTTAATTACCATGCAGAGCCTGACAATACTTTAGCTCTTTAAAGTGCTGTGGGTTCACTGGAAGTGGAATTTTGCTCAAGGATAGACACCACTCAGGATGACCACAAGATGGAAGGATTTCCTCTGCTTTATTGAACTGACGATGGGCAACACCACATAGGTGGAAACTGCAATTTTGCATTCAACTTAAGCAAACACTCCACACTGTTTTGATGGTAGATAAAAAGCAAAGGAGGAAGACTCACCTTCATCAACACATGTCCTGAGGACCTTGATCTCTTGGCAGATGCCCTGAGGACTGGGCTGGTGTAGTCAAGAGTGGTTGTGAAAAGATGCCCATCTCCCCTGGTAGAGGGCTATCCATCCTGATGGTGTACAACCAGATGGACCTGTGGAGGCTGGCATACTCTGTAGCTAGTTTCCTTCACCAGCTCAACAACTGTGCACAGCTCCACCCATTTGAGTTTTGGGCAGTAACCTATCATAGACATGAAGACCCAGACCACCTCCTGGGGCTGGAATGGCCATTTATATTGTAGCTACACAGGCACTGCTAACCCGCAACTGTTGCCTGCCACTCCTTGAGTTGAGAGGCTAGCTGTGGCTTGTCCATCACTGGGGGTGATCTGGGCGTCTGCCAAAGACTCTCTGCTGGAATGTGGAGCTTTTTGTTTTGTTGGTACAGTATGTTAAAAAAGTAATTACGAATGAGTGTAAATGTTGTAGAACATTAATGTTCTCTACCTAATTAATCAGTAGCATCACTGGCACATCGTGATACTATAATATTGTAGCATCCACGGGGATGCTTTAGCAGCTGCTCTGTCTCCTTTAGCCATGCACACGCAAGGCAGGCTGGGAACAGCACCTGAGGGGCGGGACTTGGGTTACCGGACTGTATATAATGGGACGGGGGCTGTGAGGCGCCCTCTTCCCTTCCGTGTCTGTGTAGGTGTTTGTGCTTTCTTCACCAAGTCCTTGTGTGTAATCCTCTTCAGTGGCGGTTAATAAAGGTGCTGCTATCTCATATCCGAGCCTTGTGCCTCCTTCATTCTGTACTGAAACCCCACGGTTGTTACAATATACAGTATATTTTGAACAGTTTAGCTAAAAATGGTTCACTTTCTTCAGTCTAGAGTTGTCTAATACAGCTTTGCATACATTCAATAAAAGTAAGTAAATGATGTCATTCATTTTGTGAAAGATTAATAGGTTATTTACACTCATATACAGTGCCTTGCGAAAGTATTCGGCCCCCTTGAACTTTTCAACCTTTTGCCACATTTCAGGCTTCAAACATAAAGATATAAATTTTTTATTTTATGTGAAGAATCACCAACAAGTGGGACACAATTGTGAAGTGGAACGAAATCTATTGGATTTTTGAAACTTTTTTAACTAATAAAAAAATGAAAAGTGGGGCGTGCAAAATTATTCGGCCCCCTTGCGTTAATACTTTGTAGAGCCACCTTTTGCTGCGATTACAGCTGCAAGTCGCTTGGGGTATGTCTCTATCAGTTTTGCACATCGAGAGACTGAAATTCTTGCCCATTCTTCCTTGCAAAACAGCTCGAGCTCAGTGAGGTTGGATGGAGAGCGTTTGTGAACAGCAGTTTTCAGCTCTTTCCACAGATTCTCGATTGGATTCAGGTCTGGACTTTGACTTGGCCATTCAAACACCTGGATACGTTTATTTGTGAACCATTCCTTTGTAGATTTTGCTGTATGTTTGGGATCATTGTCTTGTTGGAAGATAAATCTCCGTCCCAGTTTCAGGTCTTTTGCAGACTCCAACAGGTTTTCATCCAGAATGGTCCTGTATTTGGCTGCATCCATCTTCCCCTCAATTTTAACCATCTTCCCTGTCCCTGCTGAAGAAAAGCAGGCCCAAACCATGATGCTGCCACCACCATGTTTGACAGTGGGGATGGTGTGTTGAGGGTGATGAGCCGTGTTGCTTTTACGCCAAACATATCGTTTTGCATTGTGGCCAAAAAGTTCGATTTTGGTTTCATCTGACCAGAGCACCTTCTTCCACATGTTTGGGGTGTCTCCCAGGTGTCTTGTGGCAAACTTTAGACGAGACTTTTTATGGATATCTTTGAGAAATGGCTTTCTTCTTGCCACTCTTCCATAAAGGCCAGATTTGTGCAGTGTAAGACTGATTGTTGTCCTATGGACAGACTCTCCCACCTCAGCTGTAGTTCTCTGCAGTTCATCCAGAGTGATCATGGGCCTCTTGGCTGCATCTCTGATCAGTCTTCTCCTTGTCTGAGCTGAAAGTTTAGAGGGACGGCCAGGTCTTGGTAGATTTGCAGTGGTCTGATACTCCTTCCATTTCAAGATGATCGCTTGCACAGTGCTCCTTGGGATGTTTGAAGCTTGGGAAATCTTTTTGTATCCAAATCCGGCTTTAAACTTCTCCACAACAGTATTACGGACCTGCCTGGTGTGTTCCTTGGTCTTCATGATGCTCTCTGCGCTTTCAACAGAACCTTGAGACTATCACAGAGCAGGTGCATTTATACAGAGACTTGATTACACACAGGTGGATTCTATTTATCACCATCAGTCATTTAGGACAACATTGGATCATTCAGAGATCCTCGCTGAACTTCTGGAGTGAGTTTGCTGCACTGAAAGTAAAGGGGCCGAATAATTTTGCACGCCCCACTTTTCATTTTTTTATTAGTTAAAAAAGTTTCAAAAATCCAATAGATTTCGTTCCACTTCACAATTGTGTCCCACTTGTTGGTGATTCTTCACATAAAATAAAAAATTTATATCTTTATGTTTGAAGCCTGAAATGTGGCAAAAGGTTGAAAAGTTCAAGGGGGCCGAATACTTTCGCAAGGCACTGTATTCCATGACTATTTACTTGTTTGTCTTCATAAAATCACCTTTATTCAGAAAGGTTGTCTTGTTAAGAGCCATTTAACTTGTCAAATTAGAGCTGTACCACTCTGATGAGCTCTAATAAGTGGAAATGTTTGACTTAAAATACCCAAAGCAGAAACGGAGGTCTTTTAAATGCTTCTGCTCTCTAGTACTTTGGAAGTTAGAGATTAATTATATTCATACAGTATAAATTAAATTACAAAAAAGCATAAAAGAGGGATATAAACACACAAAACACTTTCCCTCATACCATTTTTATATCGCATGAGAAAATATGGGGAAAAAAAAAAATTCATTAAGTACATGCCAGATGTTGCAATTACAGTTATCCTGGTTACAAATTATAATACTGGCTTAATTTAACTTAAATGTAGCTGAAAACATTTAATTATGTAATATCAATGCTACAATAAAAAAATGCAGTTGTTACAAACAGATCTAAGATTAAGGCTTTTTTTAATATTTACAATATGATTGTCGTTTGTCCTTTTGGCAGGCACAATGATGACTTTTGGGTATTCATCAACAACAAGGTACCGAAGGCTGCACCCTCACAGAAGAGTGCAATTCCAAATTCACAGTATGACTGACTTCTCCAAATGTAATGTGTCCCCCCTGCAATTCATACCAGAAAACTGAAAGAACACCCTTGTGTTGGCTGTGCACATAAAGTAAGCAAATGTTTGTCAAACAGCCACTACTGTAGAAATAATGATTTATGAGGTCACAAACACTTAAGAAAAACATGGTAATGTCCCAGTCTTTAGGCTATTTAATACAGTTTTGCATGTTCTGTAGCCTTGCTTAGATATTTTTATTTTCTGATATAAAGTCTTTTAAACATATCGTATATAAAAAATCATGTCTTAGAACACTTCATGTCTTAGAACACTAAGACTAATAAGAATTTATTGGTTTCATGTAAATGATCTTGCTGCTTGATTTTGTTTTATATGCAGTATGTAGGGTGAATCCTATAAACACGTATGGTAAATATGGTAAAACATACAAATATTAGATACCGACAGCTCATATGCTCACAAATTTTAATTTAATGAAACTTCAATAAAGCGAACTCTATTTAGAGATGCTGCATAAACCTTGAATTTAGCATTAATTGAGTTAAATTGTTTGCTTTAAGTTTGCTTTTCCACATTTAATCCTTTTAATTGTTTTCCTACTTAAGAGATAAGTCACCCCAGTCTTCTTCATAAGTGCCTCAGTGTTTCCCATTTTTATTTGTAGTTTTTACTACCTCTACGCAAAACCCAGCACCTGTCAACATTCAACAACCTGTCAAGTGTTGGTCCAGCTTTGAATGTCATCCAAATCTTTCTGAATTTCATTTGGTGCGTCTACAGTGTTTGGTAATCCTCCTATTTTAGGGTCATCTGCAAACTTGCAAGTGTATCAACTATTCTGGAATGTAGATCATTGACAAAATTAAGAAGCAGTGTTCCTAACACACATCTTTGGGGTACTCCACTAATAACCACACACTAACTTGATTTCCTTAAGCTCTGGACTGCATCTGCTCTTTTCTGGAGTGATTTCAGAGCAACAGTATTTTTTAATAGTATAGTGGCAAAAATTGTATAATATTCTAAATGTAATCCTTCTAGTACATCATGCAATTTTAACATTTCTTGATTTAAAATATCTTTAATGACAAATGCTAATATCTTGTTTGCCCTTTTTATTGCTTCCCCCTGCAAAAAAAAGGAAATGACATGCCAACATCTCCTTTTCCCATTTTGTGTTACAGATTATTTTTGCTCCTTGTTTACAATACCCTGCACTTCTCTACATCCAACATCTGCTAAGTATTTGTCCAGTTGTGAATATTAATGTTGTACTCCAGGGGTTACTGGAGCACATGAGCTAAGCCAATATGACTTTCCATAATGGGTGTTCTATCAATTCCTCCCTCTCTGTGAATTTCAACTGATAAGCCACAATGAGAACACAAATGTACAAAATTAGAGAAAAATATGCAGAACAACTATACTAGGACTTGGAATATCAGATTTACTCTTTTCCCCTTTGAAATGGATACCAAAATTACCCTGAATTGTTCAAATGAAATAATGACTGGGAAATGACTTGAGGAAAACATGTTTTATTTGTGAAGGTGCATGTCTCCTTTGGCTATAAACACTAAACATTCAGTAGTACTATTATTGTATCACTCAATTATCCTGCGGACATAACTGTACAAATTTGCAAAAAAACACTCATACCTCGGTTTCTCAAACCAAAACAATTTAACAAAATAACAGATTCTGCAAGAGACCAAAGGAATTTTCCAAAGAAATCAACACCCTAAGTGTGCCGACGTACAGAACAGACTGGTAGATGTGAACGCCGACTGTTCATTGCTGCATGATCTACAGCTCAGGCTTGTTTTTTTTTTTTTTTTTTTTAAAGTAGGACTTCCAGCAGTTCACATCAGAATAAAAAACGAGTAGACAGAGATGCGTTTTTGTTCTAAATTTGTCAGAACACAAATGTACACAGGAGAGGTCAGATTAAGTACTGGTTGACTGGGCATATGAAGGGGAACATGCTGGAAATCAGGTTTGATGTTGTACACGTCAAGTGCTTTGGGCCATTTGAGTGGTCTATTTTTATTTGTTGCATTTTTTTAAAAAAGTATCTAAATTGAAAATGATGGGTTATCAAAACATGTTAAAATCTGGTCATTTCAAAGGTCAGTGGATATTACCTGTGGGTTTTCCGTGTTGATTTCTCTTTTATACACATTCTAATACACTTTTATACACATCCTGATACTATTAACCAAAACTGTATTGATTTTCCCACATTAATATTCTTTAAAACTTGGAAAGCCAAATTCTAACCTCATGCCACTTTGTGCTTACAAAGGCAAAAATCTACTGCCAACACATTTAACAGCAGTACTGTATTACCACCTTCTAACATGAGATCTTCAGGTCTCAAAAGTAAGCAAGGCTGGTCCTCTGAAGCAAAATTCTCAAACCAATGCTACAATATGACCACCAGAGACTGTGCTGTAGGAGGTACTCTCCTTTGAGGGATGTTGAACTGAAGGGATGTTGGTATAGCTCATAAGAGCAGGGGTAGTCACCTGAGTGCCTTGGCTAAATTCCCCTCTATAAGCCTCAAACACAATCTGTCCTCCCTTAATTCCACAGATCAAATACCTTCTCATTTTCTCGGCCTGATCTGCTGTATAATGGGTCTGCCACATGTCATGCAGATGGGTGCTGCTCCTTAGTGATGGGTGAAGTGGGTCACTTATTATATATCAAGTGGAAAGTCCTTCGGGATGAAAATCACCATACACAGTAGATGAGCAATTGTTTTTAATAATTTAATTATACTGTACTTATTTGATTCATTGGCCAAGATAGTCCACTGTGGGGAAAAAAATGGAAAGCTTGATTGAAGGCTGCTGAAATTGGATTAGGAATCATGCAAACATACTACAAAATACACAACCATATATTTTACTAAAATATACAAAAACATCTTCTCTTTGCGAGCTCAAAAGGAAACATTCAATCATCCACCCGGGTTTATTATGCACTCACCTCAAAATTATTTTGTATTTTTAGCTTTTCAGCCATGAGAAGCTAAACCAAAACTTGCAGATTTGGTGACTATAACCTGGTCTCTAACATTAAATCAATTTTAACAATAAACATCACCTCACAGGACACAAATTGCACTTGACCCACTTTTCCTTCTCCGTCCCAGACATCCATTTTCATTTGGATGTCCTCAGCAGTCCCCTTATTAAGTATGGAGAATGTTCCATGATTATTTTATCTATTCAAGTTCAATGGGGGTGAAGGCATGATACAAAAAATTCACTCTGCTAAATCCAACTACATCAAAAGCTCGGTGATACAGGTACTAACATGGACACATCAGTTCATTAATTAAAAGACATGACGCTTAAACCACTTAAATGGCATTTTGACTTCTGCCTTGCACTAGACTACTTAGTGCTTCCCTACACTTCCAAGGTGCTCTACTTCTGTCCAGTCGATTCCTGGAGCACACCAGAAGATTGAGAAGTTTCCCCAACACTTAAAGCCAGCCGTCAATATTATTTTTGACCAGAATTGGATGATAAAAGAATACAAAATATCTTTTCTGGTTGGTCTCTTAAATGGGGACATAGCAGATTATTAACGTGCTGAAGGCTGATCATTGACAGTCTGAAAAGCAGGTCCAAGAACTTTAGCCACCAGTACCTAAGTGATGACAAAGATAAGATCAACAGCTAATAAGACTGGTGCCATGGACATTTAGTAACTCATCCACAAAGTGGTCTTTTCAGTAGAGTTAGAATACAGAAGAGATGAAGAAACCCCGAGAGAGACAAGTACAGACCCACCTTTTAAAATGACTGTATTCCTTTGTTTAGACATGCTGTACTTCACTGAACCTAGAGGTTCTCTTCTGGAGATAATATATCCAAATGAGGAACTGCATTAAATTGTGAAGATTGGAGTCCCTCCTTTTTTTTCCTCTTTAAAATACCTGTTTGTTGTGAAAACACGACCATCCAACCTAAAGACCTTAGTACCATTTATCCCAAAAGCTTTTAAGGTATTTGAGAAAACTTAACATTGAAAACTGTTTTGTTTGTTCTTCTGCCTTTATTGTCAGCAAAAAAAACTCTTAAATACCATACATTAAAAATAAAACCAAAGCTTGCAGATGTACAGAACAAACTTTCAAAAACATTTTCCCCTGTAGAAATCTGTTCAATTCACTCAAGGTATAAAAGATAACCAGGTTACACATCCTTCTTTCAATTTACTGTACTTAAGAATACATGCAATTTCAAAATGCCATACATTTTATCCAAAATGTCAGTAGTGTGGAAATCCTTCAAAAATAAAATTGCCATCGTCTGCCCCATTAGAGCTGACGTCTTACAGATTATGAACTTTCCTGAACAATATGGAAGTTTTATTTAAATACTGTCAAGACACTATTTTAGAGCCCCTGAAGCTCTAAAACAGTCTAATAAAAGAAAATAAAAACTGTATTAAGAAAATAAAACTAAATCAGCACCATTTGTTTTGTCCTAGAAAGGCATTCTGTCTGAGGAATAATAAAAAAATCTGCTTTATAACATCCTGCTCCAGGAATAAATAAAACCAAGGATGTCAAATTTAAAATTTCTTAAAATGGAAGAAATAAGTATGAATAAAAACACGTCCAGTGTTCCATAAAAAAATGGTAGCAATCGTGGGTTCACTTAGTTTTATTTTGCTTATCTGCAAATGTTTTCCAAAATTGAAGGTTCCATCCATTTATTTAATAGTTAATTTGTCCTGCATCATCTTTGGCAGCATACCATAGTCAATTGTTTAGAAAATTTAATTTTGATGGCCACAAATAAGGAATATCCATTGGCCTGTGCTTGGAATTCCAACACCTATAATCCCCGTTGTAACACACCTCATGACAACAGGCTGAACAGTTACTGTATGCTGCATAACTGTTCAGCCTGTTAAAACACACTGCACATGGTTTCAAACCACGAGTTTGAACGTGCAACGGTTGTTAGTTGTCTGCAATATTCTCCATAAATGTACATGCTTTTCTCCACAAATAACTTTGTTCTACTGCCAGACATCAATATTTACTGGTATTATTGAAATTAATTTGGCCAAATCTGGCAGCACTTCTTGAACACCCTTGTATGAAATGTAAAGTAAGGCTTGTACAATTCTGTGGATTTTTAAACTTCACACGCTTGCTGACAGGAGGTGTTTGAAAATCTTGTGCTTGCATTAACCATCAAAAGATTAACTAGGTAGTTTCCAAAATAAAACAAATCTAGAGCAAAGATTAATGATGCAAAGAATTAAACTCCTCTGAAAAGACCAAAATGGGGAAACTCAGCTTCTGCAAGGATCCTATAACTCAAATGCTTTCAATCCTTATGATTAGTAGTATATTAGCCAATATGTGTTTATTTAAAAAAAAAAGTGTGCTACTATTAAAATGAATAGGGAAGAAGCCTCTTAACACTGCCTGTACAGATCACAGTGGAAGTGTTTTTATAATAATCGAGCAAATAATTGTACCAAGTCCTCTCTTCCATAATCCACAAACGAACTGCATTATAACTGCAATACCAATCACTGTTGTTTCAGCTTTGCCAAACTTAAAAAAAAGACAGATATGGGAAGCAAATGGGCTCTAGACTTGACTTCCTGGCAAAACCTAAATCATAAACCTCAAAAACACCACAGTTAAATTAAAAAATGTCCTTTAGATAGCATTTTCTTGTACAAATAGCTCCCCAAAACCAAAAAAGGCATTTGAGGATCTTAATGAAGAGTCCATTTTGCGTTTTTGATTCTGGCTTATGGCTGATGCACTGTTGATCATTGTCAGGCCACTATTATAGACCCTTTTTTTGAGGAGCACTTAGCTTTCTCATCCCTCTTATCCGTGACAACAGCTCTTTGACGAACTCCTGCAAGACACAAGAAGCGTTGTACATATGAGAACAATTTTTAAAAAATGCATTGAGCTAGAAAATGAGTTGGTAAACTGCTGCTAATTACTGTTGGTAGCTATTATTGGGAAACGAATACAGATGACAGTACTAAAAAGGGAAGGAAAAATAGCTGAAGAAATGCATCATTATACCTTGCTGCAAACTTGGGTGTATCTGAACCAACAGGTATTACATAAAAATGTGTCCTCCGATGCTCATCTGGACTGAATGCTTTGATCACAGAACAAAAACCTACCATTAGAGTGTCATAACTGATCCTTATATTGGTCTCCATATTATTATAATGTGCAGTGAATCCCCCTAACTTTGCTCTTCCTTAGCCTGCATCAGTATGAGAGAGAGATATTTTCTACAACACAAGTTTTAAATGAAAAAAACAAAAACAAAATGAAAGCATATATCCACCTCATCACCTACTGTAGCTAATTGTAGAAACCCTAAGGATATCTTGCACAGAAGGGGGTGCTGGCAACAGGTTCCACATGCACCACAGCCCCACCCATGAAATGTGTGGCAGAAAATAAACTTGAGTAGTTGCCCCTCCTGTCAGCCTGCCATCCCTTTGTTATCAGTTCATGTCTCAACAAAGCTCAAGATGCATCTATACAACAGCATGGTTATCAGTTTTGCAGCACGGGGCAGGGAGCTGGGCTGTAAAGACCCAGTGAGAAACTGATTAAACTCTCCATTTCTCCTGCATCTTACAGTGCTTGCATGATCACAAACCAAACTCCTACAACTCGTTGTGTATAGAGGAGACTCCTGTTTTCCATTTTAAATGTACTGTCCTATAGTGCCCACTTCCTCTGCATTTCATTGTTGGTTCTGAAGAAGTCCCACGATTTGACTTTGTCAGAGTCTTTGATAATTGTTAATATTTAAACTGAAATTTTTGGTGCACCAGAGTAGGACGTTCCTCTAAGATTTAGTTGCTCTTATTTGGACACATTCCAAAACTGCAGGAACATTTTTGCTTTGCATCATAACACTGGATGCAATATTCAAAATGCAGCCTTATTTTTGCATTGCACAAATTTTAAAATCAAATTTAACATCTCGGCTTTTAAAGATGTATTCTAAAATTGTATTGCTCTTTCACATCGCATCGATGAAAATGATCCGTCAAACACCCAAAGTTTTTTCCCCCCATGATCAACTTCAAAGCTCTGCATTTCTTTTATAGTTTAGTTTTTTTTCTACTTGTATTTAGGACTTATTTGCATTTAAATTTGCCATGTGTATACCTACTGAATTGGATTTAAATCTTTTCAGATTTTCTTTGCAAAACTGCAAAGTCTGCTTAGGTATCAGGTTATTGTCCTTTGTACAGTAAATTGATCCGTTCTGGATGAGAGATGCATAACCCTGACTGACAGACTGACTTGGGTCAAAGAGACAATTTACACACAAAAAACAGTTTCAGAATGAAAAGAAATAACCTTTCCCTATGGTTTTTAGGCATCTTTATCATCCAAATAAATTCATTGAGGGGAAAAAAAATGTGCAACCCCTGAATTGTTCAAGCACCCCAGAGAAAAAGTAATCCCAAATCATACAGATTACTTCATCATCAGTTTCATTTTAAATAAGAGCAGTCGTGGCATTTCATTCACTAATGCTTACATACTTCAGAGGTGGACATGAAACCAGTGTATTCTGTGGGGCAAAATGGCACTACACTAAGCTGGACAGTCCACCTGTGCATCCACACATCACCAGATCGCTAGTCCCTTTTGTTATTTTTTCAGATTCCTGTATTCAATGCAACTTCCACAATTTCAAACAAATATTGGTACCTACTGTACAGATGCAAAACTGGGTTTTTACTGAAGAAATCTGTTTATTTTGGTCAATGTTAGTGACAGTGTCCCTACCTGAGTATTGAACTCACAATCCATAGATCAGGAGTCTATTTCCTGCCCTTTTGTCTTACGGGCATATATACAGTATTTTGGCTTTGGTAAGTTTCATTGTGCATGACACCACTGCCCGAATTCAGTCTCTGCGTACAGCCACATTGCATTTAAAAAAATGAGCACCAACTTTAATCATGCAGAAGGTAATTATAGGAACAAAAAAAACTATAAATGCACTTTCAATAAAAAAGGCAATGGAAATTATAACAAACTTGATCCACAAAGACGAAACCAAATGCAGTGTTAGTCCCGAAATCACCCTTTGCAGGAAATTAATGGCTTGATAGAATAAAAGCAGCAGTGCTAGGCAACAAAAATCCAATCAAATAGCAATGTTGCAGTGTCCCACCTATTGCACCCTTGAGAAAAGCCCTTAACCAAAAAAAGGCTTCTATCTGAAGCATGGTCTTTGCTATACAGTATATAGAAAATAAAAGAATATTAATCTGGTGCAGGGACTAATTATGATCAGATAAAATTTAAAAGAACCGTTCTATTTACAGGAAAAAGGAATAAAAGTGCTTTGTTGATTACATGCAAACATCGATGCCAGAAAGCAATTCATGTACTACACATAGTATAGGACAACAGTGTCTGTATACAGTACAGTATGTGCTCAGTCAATAGTTACAGTATATTGCCTTTTTAAAAATGAACACTAGTTAGCAAAACGGTCTTCCTTTTTATAGAGTGCTTGTTTTTTTGACTCCCCTTCTAACAATGTTCTGCTGATCTTTAAAGCTTCTCTTACTAAGAAAAACAACAGCAACACTCTCGGGCACCTCTAAGCAAAACAGTGGAGCTTGGGGTCAGGAGGATGGCCCATCAACTCGCACCCTCATTAAAATAGTCACTTTCAGATCAGCTGTCAAATCACTGAAGACCAGCACAATGATAAAACCAATCGAAACAAAAGGCGTAGCAAGACATTATGAGTACCTTGAGTCCATGACCTACTTTATAAATTTCAACTGCAATGCATGTCCGCAGGTAATGAAGCTCTGACACAGATGCAGACTCTTAGCAGCTATGTCCTTTGAGGATTACTGTTCTCTAATCCGCCCTCAGACTCCTTCAGAAGTGAGCCCCCCACACAGTGACCTTGCAGCACCTCTAGCAAAAACGACACTGACTGCTATTTCAATTGATGGCTTTATTGTTTTCTGTTTTAACATAAAACGGAGTTTATAGCTATAAAATGTTCCATTGTCCTATCATTATTATTAGCAGAAGTGCTACATTTCCTCTTTCCCCAAATGATTCCTAAGAAATTGAAAATTAACATTTAATATTCGAGGACAATACCCACTGGAGAAGTAATTAAAGACAGACAATGAAAGTGCATAATTCAGGAACATGATGTTCCAATGTCTGTTACCTAGTAAATTATTTTAAGTTCAAAGAATCGGAACACTAATCTGAAGCATACTCCTGGTCTGTATTTTGAAATATAGTACCAAGTACTTGCTTATGACACCAACATGAAATGTGCAGTTACTTAAATGCTGTACAAATGTAGAGAAATTAAGATTTCAGCATATGTACTTCTGAAGTATTTTGTGAAAAACTCACCCGTTTTAAACAAGATCCTAAATGTTAAGTGTGATGAAACAAAAATCAGCCAATTAACACACAGGTACCACTTTTACACATATCACTCATTGATGGTTTGTAACTAAGAAGACCCTCATACAAAAGCAATATGCATGTTCAACTTCTGTTTTAGGTTGGTTATGACAGGATGAAGACAAGACTGCTGTGCATTATCATTATCCTGAAAAAACACCAAGATGCCAAAAGCAAAATTCAATGACTTGTTTTTGGTCTATTTTTGTAGAAAACCTTCAGTCGTAGTTCTGCATGAAGACTATTAAGCATCCAGTTTAAGCAGAGCCAAATTCTTCCAAAAACACATACTTGAAGCAAAACAATTACAGTACAAAGAGAAATGGGAATTGTGTCTTCACTTGAAGATATGAACAAAGGCGATTCATTCATCAATGGGTAATTGCCAATTATTTGCTTTACTGCGGCGTGTTTACTGGCATGTCTGCATACCTCTCTTGATTGCAACTGCATCCTTTCTTGAGTTCCCTCATTTACAGTGTTTTGTGCCAATGCAATCGTGGCACTGGGATATTGTGCAACAACTCTTCTGCTTTCCCCTGACCTCACACTACCACCATCATAATAAAATACAAGTAGCCTAACTTTTCATTTGAGATTCAGCCTCTGAGCTGAAACACCATATTTGTCTTGAGTAAAGATAATAAACAATTCCTTACACTTATATAGTGCTTTTCTGGACACTACACTCAAAGTGCTGTACAGGTAATGCGGACTCCCCTCCTTCACCACTAATGTGCAGCATCTACCTGGATGATGTCCTAGGTGGCTTAGAATAGCCCTTTCATACCATATCCTGCTTTAAGTGCTCATCTGTTATAGTTACAGAAAAAACTGTCCCATTAGGTAAGCCTCAACTGATTCCTGTTCACTGCATGTGGAGTTCATGGAGCCCAGTGGAGCAGTGAATTCCTCATCACTGCTCTGTGTTTAATCATTTCTTCCCAAGTCTCCTTGGGGGTAAGCACTAAGTGACTAGCAAGTGATCAACATTCCAGTTAATGCAGGATTCCTGCTCAACCTCTTCCTTGGTACAGATCTTTTGAGAACAGAATTTGTTTCGTTTTTTTTGCACGGTTAACATCTTATAACTGTGCTGTGGAAATGACCCAATTTTAAAAACGGACACCAATTTATGTTTTGTTTTCCCCCATTAAACTGTTTTGTAATTAGTATTAGTAATTAGTTTGGGTATTTTTGCTAACCTCTCAACCTTCTAAAGAAAAAGAGGAACATTTATCTCAAATATCTCATTTATCTCCTTCAAGCTTCCATGACCTATGTAAAGTAAAAGCAGTCATCCTCCTTTGACAGTGAGGCTTCCCCTTATTTCTTAATCCGAATAAAATACCAAGTTCATTTGTAAGACTAGCAATACTTACGAAATGATTGGAAAAAAATAACATTGATACAGCCAGTACACTGCATTTCATACACTTTAAATTGTTTTACTTGGGGAAAAGATTGAGCCATACTTAAGCAAGACCCTAGAACAGATGGTTTGCACTTTTAAAAACCCAGCAGCAGTAACGCATACAAGCAGAGTACAGTATATAGTACATTACCACTTAAAGTAGGAAAATATTTTTTGATCAAATTTTAATCTTTTGTGAGGAATTCTAAAATTGCAGGTGGTAGGCATTCAAGGATGTGCATATTTTTTGAATGAAAACTGCTGAAATGGATAGACAATTCATTGGGGCTGCATGCTCAAATTGGGATTATTAGTGGAGGATCCTAGGATTCTGTATTAGAACCTCTATTCTCTCTAAATCACACCATTGATCTAGATTCCAGTAGCAAACTAAAAGTTTTCAGATGCTATACACCATGGCAGCTGCAAAGGGAAGTCCAAGAAACTCAGATTGAATTCAAGAATATTTGATCAAGATAATAATACTAATAATACTAATAATAATAATAATAATTGCTAACACTTATATAGCGCTTTTCTGGACACTCCACTCAAAGCGCTTTACAGGTAATGGGAACTCCCCTCCACCACCACCAATGTGCAGCATCCACCTGGATACACTACTTCGGTCACATACAGTACTGTACATTCACAATGTTATATGCAGTCACTTCTAGCTTTGTTTTTGAGATCTAATAATACAAATGAGCTTTATGAGTGCTTATGAGTTGAGTCTGTGCTAATCCATCATATTTGTCTTCTACTCACTGTGGGGAAGCAATGTAAAGCAAAAACAATGTTAACATATACGTATATGGATAAGTGTAGGATTCAAGTCAAAACTGTACAATGCACTATGCAAGACCTCACTTACAATACAGTGCAAAATATATTTCTAGAGTCCTTCTAGAAAAGAACAACCAGGGAACATATTACTCTGACAGACTAAAAAAAAAAACTTTTAGTCTCAAACCGAGAAGACTATTAGGGGACTTGATTCAAGTATCAGGTCATCAGTGGAACTGCCAAAATTAACCAAAAGAACTCCATCAGACTCAGTGAAAAACCAATTGGGGACATGCATGGAGAAAAAGTGCAATTAAAACAAGAGCCACTTCTGAAAAATAAAGGGCTGTAGGAATTGGGAACAAGAAATCAACCAATCTCGTCTTTCAATAAAACAGCAACATGAAATCCTTAAACCAACCAGCTATCCAAAACGATATGGACTAGAAGGGCTAAACAGTAACATTGTGAAAACTTAATGTTCAACTTCAAAGCCATCTAGCCAAGCCACAAAACTCACATATTACAGTTGCATTACTGTGAGTTTGTAACATACAGATTCACTTTTCAGTTAGACTGCTGAATAAATAAGGCTATACAGTACATCTTAATTATTCAAATTTATCTCAAGCTGCTCTAAACTCAATGCAGAACGTCAGGATAATGCAATACAACTAAAGGCAAACAAAATAATTTAGACAAACACCTTTACAACAATCCTTATCTACAAATTAATGAACAAAGATGAAGAATGCCTATAATAAAAAACATTTATACATTAAATGAATAAAAGATTCCTATAGCACTCAGACCATTGGAGTATTTCACAGCATCACAAAATGTCGACAAAGCAGCAGTTAGGTCTACTACAGTTTCAGCTGGTGCAGCAGAAGTGAATTTAACACTTTCCAGAACAATTAAAACCATAATACTTCATTAAAACAAATGACTTTACCCTTGCCTGTGAATGATCCTTTATGTATAAAAACTCTAAACAAAACCACAGTACAACACATTCCCTTAAAATAAATGTACTAAAGTGACATTTAAAAGCCTTTCCCTCATGGCACACAGTTCCACAGAAAAGAGATACTATAAATTAGGTCATTGAGGAGATGGTTTCAGTTGAGCTGTTTGCTGCAGAATGGTGGCTGACTGAAGCATGAGATGTGTGATCAGGCAGCTTCCCATTCTTAAGACTTTCACGTCAGACCAGACAGACTACCTCTTTCATGGATTCAATGCTAGTGAGTGACCTGAATAAAATGTGCCGCATCTGGCAAGAGAAAACCACTAAAAGTGTTGCACAAAAGGTGTCCGATTGACTAGACAAACTCCTTCTGTCCCCCCCTCAGAAACCCTCAGACAGACAAGGAAGGGAAAAAGACAACATAATAATATCAAAGGCAAACTGTTTGCTTTAAATTAAATGCGTTTTAGGTCAAATTAGACCACCTGCATGGGCGCACAGCATCTTTGCCTTACGGGCTGAATCTCTCCACCCCTTATTTTTGACAATACAGAACACCAAAGATAAAAGCTATGTTACAAAATCTACAAAGTTAATTTGCTGTTATCACAGTGCAAAATAATAACAGAGCAAATCAATTTAAACACATTTATTTTGTACTAAATGAAAACTGAAGGCCATATGTGCAGATCTTTAATAAAATTATGCAATACTATGGCAGTTCATTACACTATATAAACTTCATTTATGAGAATGACACTACATGAAAGCAATCGAGTTAATTCTTTAGCAAAACCCTTGTATACCTATACATAATATAGTGCTGATTGGAATGGATTGGTTACTGATTATTTAACCAAAAACCAAACTAAAGGAATCATCTATTAAATATTCCAATTGCTTCTATAAAACGGGTCTTGGACAATTTCCCAAGAAAGCAATAACTCATATGTACCACCACTTGCTGCTTTAATGATTCAATAAACTGATAGGCTTTATAGTAAACAGATTCCATCTTCTTTAAAAGAGAACATAGCTTTGTCATAACTTTGTTCTGAGTTTACAAAGGGCAGAACCTTCCACCATTAATACCAAACAGGTTATTAAATGTAAAAGAATTTACTTTAAAAAAAAAAGAATAGGATGACTCACACAATACAGTTTTAAAGCACTAAGACAAATGATCAGGTGCTGAAACGCCCATCTCACTGACTAGTCAATGATAATGGTATTTGATTTCAAATGTAATGTAAACTCATCTTATTCTACAATAACTAAAAAGATACTTGGAATGATATCTTGACACTAAAAGTTACAAAAGTTATGGTTATTTAAAGGCAATTCAAAAAATAAAATCAATGTGAAAACGCCGACTCTATATCTTATAACAGCTATCATCCACTTCCATTTTTTTTTTTTGCTTATCATAATAGACCTGGGTACTGAGAAGCATTAAAATAAGGAAATTAGAGAGATAAATACTGTACTTGTCTAAGTGAATGTGATAACCCTCGAGTCCAGTGCATTTCCAATAGTCCAATCTCACCTCAGCACAGGCAGGTGGATTTTGGTGTAGAAAAACATGCATTTCTGTACTTAACATGCACTTTCAGATAATTAAATTCCTTTATCAATTTAAAAAATGAGAAAAGTGATTAAAAAATACTTACTTCTGTGGGTTTATAACAGTCTATCAGCGATTCCTTAAAAGAAACAAAGAAAACAAAACGAGTTTTTCCAAAGTGATCATGACTTGTGACAAAGGTGTTCGGGTTTTAACAGGATGACTTAGTTGAATGTGAATTCCCAAAATATATTTTTCTTTGAGGACAAATGTACTCTTTCACCAGAGTTATTTTTAAAATATTTCCATTGCACAAGGTTGAAACATTCAGAGCAACAGGTCTAACAGGACAAATGCATATATGATTAAGCCTTTATTTGGTTGAGTCAACCGTCTACATTCCACAGAACAGAATAAGGAGTTTGTTGTAAGCAGTAAAATGGCCTTCCTATAAGGTGTACAAGGTTTGGTGCACATCAGAGCAATAATTCCATTTTCAATACATTTAGACATTTTACAAGGAATCATTTAGCAGCAAACAAAGGTGGGGACACGTCTAGGGACTAACATTCCAGCTCCAGAAATTAAGTGCGTATTCCAGGGTCTAAACTTGCAGGCCAGAAACAGCAATTCAGAAATTGGGGAGTTAACCAATGATAAGCACAATTTAATACTCTCAAGTGTCAGCATCACTGACAGATGACCTTCACTATTACTGCTAAGATAAACTGTACTGTATTGACTGATAAAACCTCTGACAAGAGCACTATGTTTCATTTGGCCTGCAAGAATGACAAGTTACTTTATACTGTTTATTTTCAAAACCGTCATAAAAATGCTCCTTCTGAAGGCCAACCGATTTGAATGTTCTTGTGAAAAGTCAAAGCATTTTTCTTTGATGGATAAATTCAAGGTACATACATTCTGGAATACAAGTCATTTCAAGAGATTAAAAAAATAACAGTATTAAAGGAAAACTTGCTCCATGTAAACTGAATGCATGCAGCACAAAACATCAGTGCAGTGGCTCTGTGGCTAAGGATCTGTGCCTGTGGCTGGAAGGCTGCCGGTTCAAATCCTGTGGCCGGCAGAGGAATCCTACTCCGTTGGGCCCCTGAGCAAGGCCCTTAACCCCAACTGCTGCAGGGGTGCTGTATAAATGCCTGACCCTGTGCTCTGACCCCAAGCTTCTCTTCCTGTCTGTGTATCTCATGGAAAGCAAGTTGGGGTATGCAAACAGACGAATTCCTAATACAAGAAATTGTATATGGCCAATTAAGTAATCTGATTTTATCAATAAGAGTAAAAGAACCAAACATACAGTACTTGATAATTTGTTGAAAAGGCAAACAAAATGCTGAATCTCACACCAAACTGTGGTAATGTTTAAGCCCTTGTAAACTTGTGGTTACATGTTATACAGTACTTATAACTGTTACTTACACAAAGCAATAGTTAATAAGTAACAGCTTATAATTTCTTAATGTCCGTGTGTGAACCACAAATTGAACTGGAGGAATCTGAAAGGGTTTGACAGGTGAGGTTCCCATTTTTTTATAGGACCCGAAATGTTGTAACGATGTAATGGCACAAACCTTAGGTTGTATTGCCTCTGAAGATAAGCATATAATTTTAATTTCATTTCTTTACTCGAGACCAAAAAAGAACTTCGAAAGGGTTTGATACACATTTATCAGCCTGAAAACATCTCATTAAATCATGACGTACCTCCTCAGTATAGAACTACTGCGGCTTCCCTCACAATTTCAATTACTTAACTTCCAGAATTATTCATTGCAGGGTATTCTGCCATTCAGAATTTTTTTTGTAACAGTCATTAAAATGGCCCATACTGACTTACTTACAGTACAACTGACTTGACAGAGTCTAGATGTGTGCTCTGCTTTTAAACTCACTTGTAATTTAGTGGCCCGTTCATCTTCACTGGGTTCATCCAGAAGGTCATCAATGTCTATTTCAACTTCTGGCATTTCTTCCTCCTATGCAAAGAGAAAACATTGTTTGCACAATCTGTACACAGCAGTCAAAAGTCTTAACATGTATTACTAATTAATGAGGGGACTTCTGACAGATTTTGGTACAATCACCATAACATATATTACTTTTATAAACCAAATGACATGAGGTTTTGCATCTATTTTCTTAGAATGAGAAAGAACCAGTGTAATACAAATGTGCAGTATTACAGACCATAATGCCTGGGAAAAAAAAACAAAACAGGACCTCACATGCAAATCTTTGTTAAGTAGCAGCATCTTTAGCATCTTAAAGTCCCAATGCTGCTTGTTTGGGGCTACTTTCACCCCCAGTAATTACAAAACAGTAGAGAAAAGCAGAATGAGAGTGAATGGGAAGTCCTTGCAAATACAGAAGTGCAAAAAATGATCCAGATTACATGGCTGTCCCTTGACACAGCCGTATCAAAACAGTAAATGGAAAATAAGGAATCACCAACACCATGTTTAAACTAGGTAAGACTTCTAGCTTGTAAACTAAAATTAATGAGATGGTGTTTGATTTTACAGAGTACATCTTGAGAAATGGAGACATGGAACACTTAAAAGGCATCAGTCATGAGTTGCCGTAACCTCAACAAGGCTGACAATTGCCCTATCAACCCAGTATATTAGGATGTTTGCAAGAAGACCGAGTTCTCATTACCACACATAGTGAATAAAGGTCTCCACAAGATCTTGCTTTGTAAATTCACTCCTGTCCTACCTCATTAGCATTTAATGAAAAAGGTCCAATACTACAAACACTTAATATATTTACTTAAAGATTTCTACACACATACTAGAGAAATCGATTTGAGATATTTGATTTTAAGATCATGAAAATCAGTTTAGGAGGTTCTTAAACTGGTGTTGTACTGTATATTAGAAAATGCTCAAAGTCAGCATCAATTCTAATTGTGTGAATTCAAAAAAAGGTGCATTTATGATTTTATTACACTTAAGATTTAAATTCATTTTAATGACATGTCCCTGCCACTTTAAAACAATCAAGCAAACACTTTCCAATTGTGGGGAAACTGCATAATAAACGGAAACTTCCTTTCTACTGGAGGAATATCAGAATATAGAAGACAAGAGCTATACTAAGTGATGCTAAAGGAGCATACAGACTGTCATGTATTACAGTCACAAGTCCAGAAACATTCTGTGCTGCAATTCCTCTTTACAGTAGCAATCTTGCACAGCTGAAAAGAGGAAAAATCTTATGCACTCATTCATTATCCGACAGAGATCTACTGTATTATGCTTTTAATTTAGTTTTCGGGTGAAAGGAGAAAGTGAAAATTAAATAGGTACCGTCATTAAGTTGGAATTTACTTTTAATAACTTTAAAAGGCATGGATTGCATTTTGATGTTTTATTGCACAAACAATATGGCAATTCCCAAGAGAAAACACTGGATTAACTTGAATGCAAATTGGCATCAATCTTCCTGAGCGTTTCTATGGAAACATAGTCAGGCAAAGTATTCAACCCAACAAAACGCCCTGAATTTAAAACATCGGTACTAAGGTCCTAAAAACCACATGCATTGTTAAAGAGAAAATATTTAACCCGCACAGTTGTATCTAAAAAGGAAACTGCACAACAATTTTCCTCAAAACAACTGCTGTTTCTTCAAGCGTGTACTGTACATATAGCCAACAAAGAGAATGCTAGAAATTCATTCTTTTTTGCCAATAATTAAAAAAAAATTTGAAACAATGTTTACAACTTTAAGCACAAGGCTAAGCATTTATGAAATTGCTTGGTTAATGCCATTTTTGTAAAGAACATAAAAACTGTACAGCTACTATATATGGGGGTTAAACTAAAAAAACAAATGAGTTGCCACAAAAAGTAGAAAAGTATTTATTGAGCTTGTGATGGAAACAAATAGAATATCCAACATAATAGGCTTCACAGGTATATTAAGATTGACGATTGTTGATCTGTATTTTACATTTTTCGTTTCTTTGCAGTTTTTGTCAACAATAAGCATTTCAACCATGGAATCATCCGGTTTTGAAGATTTCTAAATCAACTGCTACTTTAAAATAACGGACACATCACTGGGGATTAAACAAAATGGGACATCATATGCTTGTATTCCCCCCCCCCCGCCCCAAGAACTTGATATTTCAAGTTTAGCTCCTTTTCAAATTTAATACACTCATATATATATATATAAAATCAGTTGTCATCTTCAATATTAGATTAGTCACTTGTTCTAAATTACATTAAAATTATAGGTCATGAAGCAAAGACAGCCTCATAGCAGCTTGACTTGTATAGAATTCCCTGAGAGATGGAGGATGGTTCCATCATAATTAGATGCTAATGTGAACAATTCACTTCAAGGTCAAAAGAGAAGGGGAAGAAAAGGATTCATCATAAACTATACCTCTAATCAATTGAATCAAGTGTCATCAACTTGGAAAGTTTGTGCTAAAATGTAATATGAAGAGTTTTTTGCTGGCTTGGTCAAGGACCTCTAGATTTTAAGGGAGAATTCTCCAATTGCAAGGCAAAATACTTTGGATCTTGGAAAAACTACTCTTCACCACTTTCTTCACTTTTCAATCATTAGCATTGTAATACTGAGGAATTAGTCTTAAGTTTTAATAGCGAGGTCAGGGAGTGATGAACTTATTTTAAGATTTCTCAATACTATAAAAACCCCCTTTGGTTTGTTCACTGAAGAGGAGTCTGACACAGAGCTTACAGAAAAGCTACAAATGTGTTGCAGATTCAAATGACACTTATCATGACAGAGCAATTTTAAGTCTTATTTCTACTACACAGCAAATTTAAAGCACTATCATCCCTGGTGGGGCAGAGCAGCCAAAATACATTTCTAACTGCCCCCTTAATTGGGAAATCATTAGATTTACTCTGCTATTCCTCTGGCTTGCACAATAACTTTGCAGAACTTTTGCTAAAGCAAGTCACACACTAAAACGGTAAAGGAGAAACATATGCTAGAAACACTGACCATCTGCACATTTGGCACATGGGATATTAATGGTCCAGAACAGAGCTTCTGGTCTGCAATCCAGCAGAAAGCTTATAAATTCTTTGGTGAACTGTCCCCCTCCCAGGGCAGAAACGGGTATCGTAGCAATCTAGACCAATCCAACAAGGCTAAGAGGTCACTAAAACCGATGACACCCCTATAAGCCTTTGGCCTACATATCATCTCTGTCTGGCCATTTGCTAACCCAAATAGGACCAGATGGCCAAGAGGCTTTAAACTCTGAGTCACTAATTAAAAACAAAGTACCATGACAGTGGTGGATAAATAGAAAGGCAAGACATACACTAGTTATATTCAGACACACGTAGCACATACAGCAAAAACAAGTTTCATTTATGGCTTAAATATAACAATGCACTGCAGATTCTGAGAAAACATACTGTATGCATCATCTGCAGCAAGACATTTTGATTAATGGCTTGCAGCAGTGTAGTACCAAAAGTGTGGAAGCTATATTAAATTAAGTGCAGCTCAGACATTCAGTCTCTGAATTATTAGAACATGCACCAGTTCTAACAAAAGATCATCCTCCAAACTGCATTTTCTGTAGTCTCTAAGAAAAAAAATTCAATTGGTTCAGTTTTTCTTTAAATTAACAGATCTTTAAAAATCCAGGCTGCTTCATTTGGGATGTTTAAATAAAAAGCAGTACCTATTACGGCTTTGATTATCAAACTAAAGGTCACATTACTTGTAATCTTTTCTATCAGTCCAATTATGTTTTATAATATAACTAGGCAATCTTAAGAAAAAAATAAGAACATTCTGAGGTAGGATGCAGCAACAATTCTGGATAATGGAAGAAAAGGTCTAACTGCATTTCCTATTTGTCTCTCCCATTTCTACTTTCTTTGGAAACTGGCAAACACTTGGCAAAGTTTCTCTATGGGCCACTTCAAATTGTGTTTTTTTATATTAGAGCATCATGTTTAAAAGATGAACTGACTATAATAACCAGGCAGAATTCTTTCTAATCATAAGGTGGTGCTTTTTAGGAAATGCATAAAGGCAGACTCTTGGTAAACATTCAAAGCACAGATTGAAATCAGGTGAAGAGATGGTGCATTTCATTTCAAAGGTAAGGATTTATTCCGAGAATGCAAGAGTACAATATGTTTCTTTTATGAATCATTAGGACAAAGGGTTAAACTCACTTCATTTATTTAAAAAAATTCAAATGAAAAGCGATTCAAACACCTCATTAGGATTCAACAGATACAAATTAGGGTCTTGCAAATTTGTTTTCCAAAATAACACTCTTCTCTACAAGACAAAAAAAAAGCTGTTCTTATTGTTCAAGAAAGCAGAAATGTATATTTCTGTACCATACCATTAAAGCTTTAAAATCCATAGCTTGCCACTGTTAAAAACAAAGTATTGTAGTATTTGTCTTGAAGAATTAAACAACTCTAAAATCTTCTACTCATTGTTCACATACCCATTCGAATAAGTGCTTGATTTGGTTTTAGAACTAAGCTAAATCAATATGGAAATAAGATCCAAGAGAACAGACAGATTTGTAAAGGATTGCCAGAAAGATTTTTAACAAGCAGAAACAATAATGGTCATACACCAAGCACCTTACTGTATGTGGCTAATGGAATTTTCAAAAGATTATCAAATTCCTCAGAAAAGATTGATTCTCAAATCATAGGTGGTAGGAATGCAGAGTAATGCAGCTACAGTATATGGATTGTGAACTGGTCAACGTATAGGAAACGTTGAGTATAGCTAACACATTATATAATGTAAGCTACACATTATATATAAGCTAAATACTTTAGAAGCAGCAAATGAAATACAAAAAAGTTTAGATCGTTCTAGACAGGGAAAACAGCTGGCAGATACTTAAATATAGACATCAGCAGAGTATTAAATGAAGAAAGCAAAAAAACGAATATCAAAATGGAAAATACACAAGAGACTACTTATTAAAAAATGGGAAAAATGGAAAAAAAAGGTGGGATATACTGATAATCAGAGATAAGATTAATAAGACTGATAAGAGAGAAGACTCGGGGACTCTGTAGGAACTGGATACAAAGTATTCAAAATCTAAAGCATTGATAAAGTCTACCCAGTAGATTTGTCCAGAATGAATACCAAAGACTGGAGGCAGTTCTTTACCTAAAGGGTTGTAGGGGTATGAATCAAGATACCAAGTTAAGAAGTGGCTACATATCATCAGATCAGATAGCTCCTACCTACCAAATGAGACAGATGGGCCATGGAGCCTTCCAGCATTTAAATCATTTATGTTGGAGAGAATAAAAGATTTAGGCTGACCTGGACACACAGGCTGAAGATACTGTATTTCTTGCAAGCCAGTAAATTCCTGTGGATTGGTCATTTAGTGCTTGGCATTATTTTTACATACAGTCCTTCTGGACCTTGTCATGAAGCTTTTAAGTGACATTAATTCATTAAACAATGTTTGCAAGTTTGACATTTTAAAAAGAGAAGGGAGAGGAGACTAAACTGCTCTTTTTTTATTCAAAGGGAAACCAACTGCCCTGAAACCTCCATTCTGCATATGGTTTGTTTTTAAAATTTTCATTAGGACACCAGTTGATAGCGTCAACTACTGTATGTGACATCACAGAACACTTTCTGCAATTAAAATTTCCTTCTTCAAACCTAAAGAGTACTTTATGGAAAAGGAGAGCACTTAAGTTTTATTTACATCATTACCACATGTCCCTACTTCAAAATCACCTATGACTCAACTTACCAGAGATTTTAGTCTATGTATACTTCACAAACCATTGATCCCCCCTGCTTTCCACCCCTCAGCTGAGCACTGCATATTACACAAAAATGATTTCCAACAGTGAATCATTTCCAATTCAAACCTCTAAAGAATTTTAATTCAGCTTTCAATGTTAAAAGGTGAATACTCTAATAAGGTCCCAAGAGGTTTTCACAATAGCCTTGCCATTAACATTTTTTGTATTTCTGGCTCAACTGCTAGTCCACCACAGATCCAAACAGGTCATACGATTTCTTCATATTGAGCATGTGATGAATTATACTGTACATACACGAACACACTTTCCTTTCTTTCAAGGAAACTACAGTAATTGTGTACATCCACAGATTTTGAAAGCATTTCAGAAAAGTGTACACATTGTACACACTCAAAAGCTGTAAAATTTAAGACATTTAGAAATAAAGTTAACTGGTGAGCATTAAAAATCAGGTAAAAGACAAGAACTAAAAAGCTAAAACACACTGTGTGCATTTTGTTCTACCTAAAGATCTAAGACAGACAACACTGGATCTGAAGAAAAGCTTCCCTCCGATGTGCCATTTAAGTCCGTAAACAGACTGTACAGGTGGCCATTTTAACATTTTGAGAACAACCATTTAGTGGCATTAACGTGACAGGGAGAACAGGAATTTTTATTCAGGGCAATGAAAACAACTGGGAAGGGAGGCGACTCCATATTAGGAATCAGTGAATAAGATTTGTCCACAAGTGAATTCCCATAAAATTATTTTCAATAAATACCATGGGGTTTTCAAGACATTAAACCAACCCTAGTATCTATGATCAAACAACTACAACACTTCAGTTTCAGTTTGTATAGTCTGGTTCATTTAAAAAGTGCAAGCAAAAGCTGTGCCCCATACACCCGCATTTCCTACTTTGTGGTTCCAACCTATATTTTGCTACAGTACATGAAGCACACAGTTTAGTGCCAAGCATTATGTACTGTATTTCCAGGATGCATCTTCTGACCCTTTCTACTTCATCCATCAAAACCAAAATCTTAGTGCAATAGAACTTCATTCTATCAATAGATAATGACTCGATGGCCTTCCATGAAGTCATAATGCCAATGACAGAACTTATTTGGATACAAAAGGACTAGAAACACTCACAAAATGGCAGCAAAGTTGAATTCTGACATTTAGCCCAGTTATAAAACTGGCAAAACCTTGCCAACAAGCCATCACTCAGGAATGACAATCCGACAAATCCATGCAACAAGATGGAGGGTCAAACTCACCATTTTAGTTCAAATAATGCACCTCTAAGTTTGCCAATATGGGTCCCATGGAGTGTTCTACTCTGACAAGTAAAATCGATTATTTTAGCTACAGCTTAAAAGGAATAGTTTAAAGACAGTAAATGAGAATTGAGTGGATAAAGCAATGCCTTTGGGAATCACATGAAGGCTTTTATGCCTTCTATTTATGGATTATAGATTTTTGACTTTGTGTGAAGTTGACAGCAAGTGCATTAGGCAAGAAAGCCATTTAATAGCTCTCTCACTAGGGGGCTATCAATGAAAAGGCTTATTAGCCTAATTCTATTCATACAGCATAGGTATAAAATGCATTTAAGCATAATGAACATTTGGTTTAAGAAGAGTACAGGAGGAAAGAACTACTACAGAATGAAGGATGAGGTCATTAGATCGGTTACCAAAAAACTGAAGTGATTTAATTAGGATATAGGTCAATTTTTTGCAAAATAAGTTCCTGGTGTCTCCTAGACTAAAACTTGTTACTTCTCAGTATCCTCACTATAAGGACTGGAAGGTGTGAACTCATGTTTAGAGGTGACAGGAGCACATCTTTGTAGTGAATGTTATATACACACACACACACACACGTCTTCACCACATTAAAATTAACATTTAACAATACATGATAAGAAGTAAGTGAAGCTTTTAATCAAACAGAAAAGAACTCCAGTATTGACAACCGATTTTAAAATGTTGGTCACAAATATTAACTTCAGCCATGAATTGCCAGACCATTCAAACCTACAGATAAACCTGTACCAGCATTAAAATGTGCATACAAGTGGCATTATCAAAATTTTTAATATCTTTACATTTCTATTCAAATATAAATCAGACTATGCTAGACGTTAAAACTCCACAGCACAATACAGTGTAAGCTTTTTACATTAGTTTTTTGCTGCTGTCCCTTCCATTATACTTATCTGTAATGCTTCGCTACAGTATTTCACAACGATCTTAGTTATCAGATTTAGTTACTTGCAACCATATATAAAATTTAGATTTTTTGGTTTTGTTGGATGGAAGATGGATGTACATCTAATTGACAACTGTGTCCTCATGTTCAATTTCTTTTTACTAGATTTCAGAATCAGACCCAGTTCATTATAGATTGCACTTCTGTTGGAATCAATGGTAATAACTTAGTGCTTCAGCAAAGCAGAACACCAACATTTTTTAAGTTGCTATGAAAGAATCAACTTTTCTCTTTCAGAAGCCTGTAATTGAGACGGGACTGCTTTGCTTAAAATTTGAATCATTAAAATGTATTAAATTAGGAAATTGACTGTCTTCCTCAAGCACATACTTGGCCACCACCATGCGAAGGACGGCGCCCATTTACAGTATAGTGTCCCCATCACCATACTGGGGCATTAGGACCCACATGAACCTCAGGGTGAGCGCCCCCTGCTGGCCCCACTACCTTAGTTTTTCCCAGGTCTCCCATCCAGGTACTGACCAGGCTCACACCTGCTTAGCTTCAGTAGGGTGCCAGTCAATATGGCTGCTGGCCACTGAATCTGGATGAGATTCTAAGACCAATCTGCTAATAATTACCACACAAAATAGCTTCTTCTCCTTTGCAAAAAAAATACTTAATGTATTGTAATGTTAGCCGATATCTTGTTAAAGGGGTATGACAAGTATTTTAGCATAAAATAACCTTATAAACTGTTTGCCTTGGTTTTACTAATTTTTAAGTAGTCCAGGCATCCCTACTTTAAAATAGAATGAAGAGATCCCATCAAACCATAACACGATTTTGTGAATACAACTTAAAATTAGCTGATCCACTTCCAACAAGAAGAACTAAGGAAAATACAATTTCTCTAGGTGAACAGCTCTCTTTACTTAATGTAATCAAAGCCAAGACTCTGTAACATAGTAGTTACTTCAAAATTCCATTTCTCAATTACTAGGAACCTAAAATAAATTAATACAAGAGTCAATAACCTAGTAAGATATTACCTCAAATCTTTTAGATAGTGAATTAACAATAGCAAAATCAAAGCCTTACCATTCTTTGGTTTGCATTTTGCTGTAACTTTGAGAGGGGGAAAATATGATATGCCATCTAAATCAGTAAGTACAAGCTTGGTTAAAGACTATTTGTTCAAAAGGTAGAATGCATGTTTTACCACCCTCAGTAATTCAAAATTCAAAAAACTCAAAATGGTTTCAGTAACAGACTCAATTTCAAGTGTGGTTTTTCTTTCTACAACTTTTGCTGTTCTTTAAAAAATTGCAAATAGCGTCATCCGAGATCTATCGAGAAACTAAACGCACCTAAGTTGGTAATTTGTCAGGTGTCTTCAGAAATTACTGGCAGCCTACTGAATAGTCCTAATCATAAAGAGTGTTCTGGCGCACTATGGCTGCCATTGCATCATCCAGGTGGATGCTGCACATTGGTGGTGGTGGAGGGGAGTCCCCATTACCTGTAAAGCACTTTGAGTGGAGTGTCCAGAAAAGCGCTATACAAAAGTGTAAGCAATTATTAATTATAAAATTGCCCAAGAATGAAAATGCTAAAAGTCTAATAGAAGACTTAGTAACCTTTATTATGGATACTGCATTTTTTCTCCATTTGACATTAAGTCAGTTACTGTAATTAAGACTTACACAAAATGAAGTGTTAAACTGCAAAGGCTATACTTTGTAATGACTTTGGAAGCACGATAAATTAGAACCATTTAAGCACTGCATTATTTGCATTAAACAAGTAAAGTCTCAAAACTGGGTCCAGCGCACTTTCGACTGTTTCCTAACGACTATTAGCATTTCATTGTCAGGATTTCTACTCGTCAAATACATAAGAAAGATCTTGTACCCACAACATAGACCAGCTGCCAAGTCTTCCCAGATTTCACTTCTACATAGTACATAAAAGAAAAACCCTGGTTCTTGATAATTAAAGTCTGTATTGATACAAACACACCTACAGCATATAGCATTTAAATGGCCGTACTACAAACATTTCATGTACTGCTAGTTGACTCCACATGGGATTTATACCCATAACTTCATGTGGGGGGGGGGGGGGGAAGAGAGAGCAACTGGCACATTTGCAAAATGGAAAGTGTAGTACAGCCTCAATCCAGGTAACGCAAGACTCAACTTGACCTAAAACCCTCCTGGGGGTACCATAAAAAAATAGGTACGGAAAGTTACAGTACACACGCAACATGAAAGAGCAAGTAGTGGGACAAATTCCTTCCATGGATGAAGAGCACGGAGTAGTTGCCACTAGCAAGCATGAGGCCTCCGTTTCACACTTCAAACTAACTTTCACACACATGTGAAAACAGCTGCACATTATCTTATGCGTTTTTATTAAAAGTTGAGAGCAACCCATACTGAAATCATGTCAGTGAAGCACCCCAGTTATTCGATTTTATTTTGTGTTTAATTGCTGTACTGTTTTTAATAAATTGGTATCCCACTCTCACCAGATCACAGGAACTACAGTAACCAGATAATGCATATGAATCTCAACCACATTCACAAATCACACCTCTATATTTTTAACAACCACTTCCAGTACCTCACTAATTAGACCAGTCCTCATGTCACATCCTTGCTCAGACTTGGTGATGTTCGAGTTTCCTCTCCCAGCTTTTTGATCTCTGGATCTCATGTTTAGATTTAATTTGAGGGTTTCTCCTGGTTAATGCTGTATTTGGGGTTTAAAATATTCTAATGATAGGGTTTTCCCCCCATTCAGTGTAGTTTCATCCCCTCCTCCCATATATAATCAGGGAAGTTGTCCTCTCTCCCTACCTCAAGGACTCCTAGCTGCTGCTGCCTACCCCCTCCGATTAGCACACACACCCAATAGCCTTTAAAAGGACAATAAGTGCTGGTGAGCCTGTAGTTCTGCTCTCTTGTCCTTTCTCACTTGGAGACATGCCTAGGGCAAAAATGTGAGGATCGCTCCAATATCACGCTACGTAATTCTCCATTAGTATTGATGCCATAACCAAGGGTTCCGTCTTGCATAAGATTCAGGTCACAAATACTGAAAGAACAGAAACCTTTCGTGATCTGAGGAGTGGGGTGTACAGTGAAGCATTAGCAAAGCCTGCCTAATATGCAAATATAAGGTGTCATGTACAGGGGGTGGCCAAAGTAATGGAAACACCTAATAAAAAAAAGGACTTGTAATTGGGATTTAGTAAATTACAAATATTTTGCACTTTTCATAATTTCAATACTAATAACCAATGTTTCCCCTATAAAAGGCATCTTAAAACCAACACTTTAATATGCAAGATCTCGCATTTTGAAAGATGTCATCTCCTTAGGGTGCCTAAGGTTCAGACGCACATCTTAGAAACGGGAAAATATAATGCATCAAGGGCAACAGTGTGAAAAATCATGATGGTATATGCCAAACAAGGGAAAACATCAGGAAAGATGAACAGTTGTCCCAAGTTGAAGCTCACCGATAGGGATGGATGGACACTTAACAGAATAACTGCTAAAAACCACAAGGCAATGGCCACTAAAACTTAACCTCAGAACTGAATCTACACCTGCATGACCCAGTCTCATCAAAATCTGTACGCGATGAGCTTCACAAAGCCGATATTTATGATGGAGCTGCCATACAGAAACCACCTGTAACCAAAGCCAAAGGTTAACCTGGTGTAATGAGCACAAAACCTAGACTTGTGACCAGTGGAACAAAGAAAATATGGTGTGACACGTCATTGCTTAAGTGTTTTTCCTACATTTGGACAGGTTTATTGTTGGAGAAAGCAACAGGAAACCTTCAACCTACTGTTAAACATGGTAGTGGATTAGCATTTTTATTGTATAGACAACCATCATGTGGAAGTCCGTGAAATTTGAAAGCCAAATTTTTGACAAAGTCTGGTCAAGTAACTATAGCAACATTCTCTAATCTGCTCCAGGTAGACAAGTTCAAATTTAGCCTGATGTGGCTAAAAAAACAAAAACAAACGTTACCTTAGTTTACATTTCATGTCAATTTTGATGGGTTTCTTGTTGGTGTTGCAAGTTAAACCTGCACCATGTTTTTAATGATTCCCCTACCCCAGTCTAAATCCTGGAGTCTAGGCCTATATCTTGTCCTTCGGATGAGATGTAAAACCAAGGTCCTGACCCTCCTAACAATCCCCATCTATGAATTGACTTCAATACTCTATTCTCCTCCCCACTGATAGCTGATGTGTGGTGAGCATTATGGCGCACTATGGCTGCCGTCGCATCATCCAGGTGGATGCTGTACATTGGTGGTGGAGGGGAGTCCCCATTACCTGTAAAGCGCTTTGAGTGGAGTGTCCAGAAAGCGCTATATAAAAGTGTAAGCAATTATTATTATTTTAATCCAGCTATTGTAAAGGGCTCACTTTGAGATAACATTTTGAAAACTATTCTACTGGCACAAAAACACACTGCTTTTAAAAACTGAAATGCTCTTGATGCGTTTATGTTTCACATAAAACAAAATAAACATAGCTTGTGGCACAGAATAGAATTTTTAAGGTCAGCAGCTTAAAATGCAGCCAGACAATTCAATTCCAAGTTAATTTGTAACCATCACTTCCTCGCATATCTCAGGGTTATGCATTTTTTATTCTCTGGGAACCCTTTTAAAGTAGCTACTGTATGTAAACCTAAATCCATACAGGTGACCTGTATGCCAGGCTTACTTTCCCTATTGGAAACGGTGCTAAATCAGCAGAGCTACTGGAGTCAATCTTGCCATCAGTTTCAAATGCAAAACCAACACTGCATATACTGTATTTCACAAGAACGAGAACAGAAGCTTTTTTGCTGAATGCTATATATTAAAATCAACAAGCATCTGCAATGTTACCACATTAAAATGGCAAAATATGGACATAGAAAGCGTCCTACTGGCTGTGAATAAAGACAAAAGCACTAAGCTATTTTCACAGATGTTCTGAAATTATTCATTCAAATCAAGATCCAGCACATGATTTTTCCCTTACATCAAGACAAAAGCCACACGCAATACAATCCTATTACTTTCCTACATAACCCGCAGGAATCAATTGATGTACTTACTGCAAGTCCTGACAAATGCCCCATGAATGAAATTAGTCATCTGCCATCAAGTTTTATAAATTCCCTCTTAATAATGGATAGGATTAAGCACTTTATAAAGGTAACAAGGGAGCCTAATAAGCCATAGATGCAGGCCCAATTCAACATTAACAACTGGAAATGGTGTGACTGAAATTTAAAAAGCATAATACAGATTTTTCCCATGAAGCATTTAAAAAACAAGGCTTGGTTACAAGAAGAATAAATGTGCAAAACCAGAAACTAGCCTTTTTAAAAATGAGTGTCACATCAGCAATTATGAAAGCAAAAGATTTTCCTTTCAATATTAAAAGAAAATCTGGCTTTGGGGTTTAAATGGAAGCAAAGCAGTGATCTTTCTGAAGAAACATGCAGATATTCTAGCATTGAGTTGTAATAACTTTAGTCTTTCAAATATTATTTTTAGCTAAGAGCAAGACAACCTAAGGATCTCCACTGTATAGAGACTAGAGGTACAGGCAGACAAATGTTTAACTTGCATTTAAAAAAAAAGTCACCAATGACTAGCAGTCACTGAAGATAATCCTGCAGTGCAGGCCTGTTATAAAATGAAACTAAACTTTGTTTCATTTTTTACTTTGTGAAATAAGCGGTTATAATGGAGACTATTGCACATCTTCCAGAATACTGAACAAAATGCGCAGAAATATTTTCACTGCTACCCACAGTACTGAGGACTGCACTTTCAGGACTACCTGTTTTAATATTAAATCAGGGGTCCAGGAAGCAAAGATGTGGCAGCGTGCTTCCAATTTAAGATTCAGAATCTCAAGGTTACATGCACTGCCTCCACCTTAAAGAGATTCACATTTAAGAAACAGTTATGTAGAGAGGCTTCCTCTCACTGAAATTGCCATTATTCAATTATTAGGCTTAAGAGCATCATTACTGCCTCCACAGTACAATTCAGAATGTGGATGGAACAATGTCTTTAACAATCTTTCAGTGCCTGTCATTGTCATGTTTCTGCTTGAAGTACATTACAAAGAGGCGTGAATTAAAGGTATTTCGATCTGGCAGGATGTAGCTTAGAATCTCACTACTGTGACAAAACATTTGAAGCGTAATATACATTACTAATACAGTAACAGTTAAAAGTGTTTTTCCTATAGACAGTAGTCCAACTAGTTCTTGTAGGGCTATTTAAGTCTGCATTTCAACATAAAAAATAAAGAACCAACAAAGAATAACATTTTTATCTGTACTCATTACTCGCATACCCACAAAGACAACAGATCAACAACAAGCAAACAAGATGAAGGGCAAAATGTAATGGAAAGTAGCCTTAAACACCTTGAAAATTAAAGTCAAAGTCCTTAATATCAAATCATTCTTTTACCAAAATTATGAAGTGATTCAAGACCTCAAAGGTTCATTCTGACAACAAAATTATGAATTTTAAAAATTGGTATATTGAAGTATACCAATTTTTATACTTCAGTTATAGAGACCTATAACTGCAATCAACTCAAAAGTAAGGCGATATGGAAAATGTCAGAGCAAAAATGTTTTGTCACCATCAATTTATTGATCACATATGACAAAGAAATGCGTTACACTGATTGAGCTTTGCTATCACTGGGACAGCTAATAGCTTATGCAACAACTTGCTTATTTCTTAACAGAGCTTCTTCAGTAGAAATCACAGGAATACAGGACTTGTATTCTAGATGCACTAGATTGTGGATACTGTCTTGGAAGATTGGTTCATTCCTCTCATGTCCTGCATTAACCTTTTCACTGAATTCCGAACCCAAGATGACACGTGACTTCCCAGCCAATCCCATGGATGTTCAGTGGGGCTCACGTCTGGCAGGTAGAACATCCAGGGCATAACCGTGACGCTCTCGCCCCACAAGAAAACTGTTACATGAGCAGCACAAGGACGGGTCTTGCGCCATTATAATACTGTCACGACAGGATCAGGTCACAAGAAAGGCAGTAAGTGACCTGCCTCAATGTGCCACCATGCAGACGGGTTTCCCTCAATTACTTGTTATGACCTGGCAGTGCAAAACTAATCACAAAGACCAAGCTGCATTAGTCTTGGTGAAGATTATACCTTCTGGTCTCACAGATTGTGGAGTAATTTTCAACAACTACAAAACAGAAGATTTGTCTGAAATGCCAAGCCAGATTTGAAAGTGTTACTCCCTGTCTGGAAGCAATCAAGAGTTCAAAGCTGGCAATCAATGACTTAATCCAACCTCCAACATTTAGATGGTACAAGAGTTTTGTTCTCTTGAAAAGTGAGACATGCTTTCTTTCCAATTCCTCAAGTCTAACCAGGCTTAATTAAGTTAACAGGTTAAATTACGTGTGCTCAATTAATTTATTAAAGAGAAAACTTTACGCTTGTATTATGAGATGTCAGAAATAAACACGATCAATTTATGATGAACAGACAAAAATGGGAATGACAGCATGAAAAAAATCTAGTAACGAGAGCTTTCTACTCCAGAGGTCAAATGGATTACTGTTCACCTGAGTGAGAATAGTTCTAAAGTTCAGAAATTTGCACAATGATAAATCTTAGTGAGATTAGTGAGCCAACAATGAAAAAAATCAATTTCCTGTTTGCAGCATATTTTATTTGCTTAAGATGAAGAACTGAGCTAGAAGAGATGTTGGCCCCTCACGACTAGAATTGGGAACCACTATTTATTTCTGTAAAATGTATATTCATAAAGTAGGTATTCAGTTATTTTGTACGTGTTGGAAATTGTTTCTGTTTCATGACATCTTCTCCAACTGCTTCCCCTCCATTAAAAACTGCCACATTAACAGTTTTGAGGAACCATTACTATTTCACTTGTAACACAATGGTTGTCCTGTTCATTTATAACAGAGTACAATATGTATTTCAACATGTACTAGGTGTTTATTTTATCCATGTTAAACTGCACCTACTCTGGGTTGATGAAACTAAGAAGCAGAACTACGGTATTCCCAGTGTCATTTCTCTCTAACCTACAGAACACACGGTACAAACAACAAGGGACACATAAGGGTATCTTGAGTACTCTGCACAAAGATTGGGCATTTGTAATCATTTGTAGCTGTAATTATAACAAGTGTACCTGAAGTATAGACAATACAAAATTTAAATTCACTCCCCATACTATTATTCAGTAGAATTTCCATTTACAGAACAATCATGTGAAAGGTGCATGTTATATTCAACCACAGATATGTAGTTTGTAAATTCAAAACGACTTTGTTCTAGATGTTTTTTTATTTAAGCAATTATCAAGGACACTACTGAAAGAAAACAGACCTGTAAATTTAGTACCATCAAAAGATGCATTCTTCAAATTATGCCAAAATAGTCAACCCCAAGAAAAAAAAAAACAACTTATTTCAGCCATTTGTTTAATCTGCATTTTATAGTTGTTGAAATGCTCTAAAACAGGTTTCTGACAATAATATATAAAAGTGAAAGACCCTCATATAAGTCAATATATTGAGTGTGCATCATTAGGATCAAGTAATAGGTTTATTCCATGCTGAAAAGAGGAGAGAAAACTTTCAGCTGTGGAGCCTTCTTCGGGTGTAAGAAAGATAAGGTATTATTAGGTTAGCTACAACAACTATGCAGTGACAAAGAAACTGATTGCATTGCAAATACACCATTGGATTCCCCTCCAGTTCTGTCTCTAAAGCAAAAGCTAGGTCACCAATATCATCTGTCAATGTTTGGCAATGGGGTTTAACAGTCACCTGGGTTGAGATCCAACAACAGAGCAGGGCAAAGCATAAACTGCTACAATGGCAGTCTTTAGTGTCTTGTACCGTATAGAGATGAATATGATTGTGTTGAAAGACTATGGAACTGCACTGATCCTGCTGTAATAACATCTCATTATATGATTAATAACACTGTACAGCAACAATCATTGCCAAGTTGACATCTAAATTTAGCATCAGTACCCACTCACACCTTAACAAGATCTGTTGTTTCTCTACACAAGCCTTCTTCTGCATATGGGTGTTCCAAACATCAGTGACAAACACTTCATCACAAAACACCACTTCACCAATATCCAGACATGCTCTCCAAAGTGATGGGCAAAGAACAGTCTGGAGATGCTGAGTCACAACATTAACATTGCAAGAGCAGCATTCTAGGTTTAGTGGCATGGACCTTCCATGACACCCAAGAGTGTTAGCAGCAACATTGTAGATGTTCTTTTACACAGATGGGAAGGACAATTTGTTTGTCCTTTCAAAGAGCCAAATATTTAGATGTCCAGTGTCAAGTACAAACACAGCTACTTCCTAGAGTCTAGTTTTTAAGCATTTACCAGCTACCTACTGTAAAATGAATTTAATGAAACTGACTCAAAGAAACAAAATGAAAGGAGACTGCTGCTTCAAACCATTGTGGGCAAGTATCCTAAGATTTCGAAATCAGTTTGCTAAATATATTACGTTAAAAAAACAGGTGCATTGCACACTCCCCCCGTTATCAATTTGAGAGGAGAGACACAGCCAGCTACTGCTAGGCATGTACTATCAAGACCATAAAAAAGTGTTTGCCAAAAGACCAGCATTGTCCCGTCTCTGAAGGGGTTTCTCAAACACTGTTGCCCTTGCCGGGGTCGATAAAACTGGCTACTGTAGAATATGGTTTTGGAACTATTCATATTCAGTAATATTCTTAAAGATCAGAAACGATTGCAGTAGAATAATTTTCTACACTGTCCTTGCCCAAAACAGAAACGTTTACAGCTCAAAATATCATACCATTTAACTCTGTTTTTCCTTCTGCGAATACCTCACCTCTCAACTTTTGATACAGAAAAATAAAATACGACCAGCCTCTACGAGACTTCTTCTTTAAACACAGTAGCATAAAATCTGAGTGGCGCGCAGTATTAATGTCACCTAGCAATTACAGTGATATCATCCAACTCTAAGCACATACTGCATGCTTGGCAAACCAAGAAGTGAAGTTTTACAGTAAACAGCTTCTTTTTCTCCGTGGCGATAGGTCACCAGATAAATATTATTTGTAAATTAAATATTCACACATCTAGCGGAGATTTAAAATGTCAAGGTCGAATGTTTGACCACCGACGATAAAGCCAACTTCAATGTAAAACAAAATAATTTATACATTTTTTTTTATATTTCATACATACGAAATGAAATGCTACTTAAGGGGCGCCACATCCAATATTTTCCATAATTCATTACTTCGTACGCTCAACTAAAACTGTCGCCAAGATAATTGGTTGGAAAGGGGTCTCAATAATGACACTCCGTTTCACGCCTGTCGAAGCCGCAGATTTGATGCAATAGCTGTACGATATAAGTAACGCGCACAGTTAAATTCTCAAATAGGTAATACTGCAGTAGTATCACGATATCGTATTTAAACAACTATATATTTATAAAGAGCTTTTAATCTCAGGAACATTTTCTGCAATCGCGTTATACGAAAAAAAGGTTTAATTATATTACCACCGAACTACTGCTTCTACTCGAGACTCCCTGCAATAAACAACTTTATGCATTTTATAGCAAAAGATGGCACAGACCTGAACATGAATGATTAATTGGTTTAATCAGTCATTTAAAATTGACAAGTTACGGCACAACGATCATCACTATGCATATCAGTTTTTGTATCCGTTCACGGTAAATAAGAATGATTCTTAAATTCTTATAATGATTATGTTACATCAAGAACAATTTGTAGAATATCCCATACATATTTTCTACTATATAAAATCAGATTAACCTTTCACTTCCAGCCACTGGAAGAAATAACATGATTTAAAATGTATTATTCGGACACCAAATTCACGCACACAAAAACACAAAAGGCTGTTAATTAATAATTTATATTTACCTACAGATTTCGAAGCTTCCTTTTAACGGACAATATTACAGCAATATTAAAATATTAAAGACTACCTCGCAATCGTATAGCTCACTGAGTTGTTCAATGATCCATTCCTCCAAGATTAGCCTTTTCCTCAGCTCCTTCCTGTCGTATTTCACGGTTACTTTGCCCTGTTTCTTCTGGACCGAATCATCCCTTCTCTCGGGTCCAGCACCAGTACAGCCACCAGTCGGGGCTGCCTGAAAAAACACCCGTCCAGGAGGAGCAGGGAGCTGGGTGCTTGTTTCCGTGCCGGTAGCTGACATGATAAAACCGTGTGCTGCACTAACAGACTCTGGAAATGATCACAATTTCAAACACCTGCTATTTAAAGCTCTTCTCAGTCTTAAACTGCTTGGTCAGAGAGGGGGAGGCGCCTCCAATCCAAATTTCCAGCTTTAACGCTCTCAGTGCTGGTGAAATTGATGCTGGAAAATTTGACTTTTAGAGTGCTTTTAAGTGGGGCTGGTAGAGAGAGTTAAAGGTACTGTAGTTCACAGAGCTTTGTTTAGTGGATCTTGAGGAAGCGTTAATAGAAATAGTTATCAAAACGATTGAACTACGTCTTGCTTTCCTAATCGTAAAGCTAAACATATTTTAAAATTCCACAATGTTCATAGATGTACTATAATTGTTCAGAACATTTTAATAAAGAATCGTTTTGCTACACTTTGATATATTAAGCAGAGGAAGCAAACTTGTTGAAAAAGTGAAAAATAAAACATTTAAATATAAATAAAAATATGTAAGATGATTGTTTTCAAGAAAACTAAACTGGATGTCTGAGAAATACAGAAAATGCTTAATCAATCAGACGAAGGTAGTTATAATACAAGTACTCATTTACTCTGCTGGGCAATGGAAACGTAGAAAATAATGTGTACTGTATTTTGATTTTACATGAACAAGTGTACCAGGATGGGTGGGATTTTGTTAAAGGATTCCTGAAGGGTTACAATTCTAAACTTACTTTGCTTTGTTCATTTCGTTAAAATCATTTCATTAATATTAATTAGAAAACTTTCACAAAGACCATTAATAACCTTATGAAATTCTTTGTGTCCCATTTCTAAGAAGCCAGTGTATATTAACATGAGTCTTGTGCCAGGCTGAACAACACCTGGTAGGCTTTGGGGTGTGCGCTACTTTTATGTTACACAAATTAAATGTTACCATGTTCTTTATACACAGAATACATTGTTTTCATTTAAAAACTTAATTATAGAAAACGCTGTTGGTGTGTATACTGTGGCATTTCCATCCCTCCCAGAACCTTGGACCGTTCGGTTGCTCTCTGACTTCCTTTCTGGTAGCTTCTCCCACCCAGCACATAAGGGGGTACCTCTAGCTTTCTTCTCTCTTTTGATCGCATGGCGAGCTACATGAGGCGGTGCTCCCCCTTTCTCCCTCTACCTTTAATCAATTCAATTTTTTTTTCAATTCAAGGTGCTTTATTAGCATGACCGATGGGTACAATCAGTGTTGCCAACGCAAATAAAAATAATAACATAAACATGAAACAAAACAAAAAAATAAAATAAAATCTACAGACATATTACAGACATTTACAGCAAAGACATATCATAAAATGTTTACATATATTGTAAACATATTGAGCATTTGTCACAGTGCAGTAGGAAGTGCACCTCTGTCTCTATTTCTCCCCGCTGGCAGTGGGAGCATAGCCTGTCCTCTCTGGGCAGCCAGGTCTGCCTGTGTCGCCCAGTTTCTATGGCCAGGCCATGGTCACTGAGCCTGTACTTCTTCAGGGTCTGTTTTGTTTTGCTATTTCTTATCTAAGTCAAATATCCGGCTAGTGTCTATTGTCTGTTTAGGGTTCTGTAGCATTCCAGTTTATGTTGTGTTTGTGTTTGTGTGTGTCCCAGTGTGTGAGATATTGCTGTTTGATCTGTGCTATGATGTGGTTGATTCTGAGTTATGGTGGTCTAGCAGTGCTGTCCTGAGGCTGGCTGGTGTAGGTGTGGCTGGGGCCAGTGAGCCTTCTCTCTCCTTCCTTATCTCTCCTTCCTCTCTCCTTCCTTAGCTACATTCCTGTAACCTTAAGGTCAATAAACCCCCTGCCACTGGTGTCAGTTAATGGATTAACCCAGGCTCCTTCCAGTCAGCTTCAGCATTGAAGATGCAGAAAAAAGGAAGGAGCACACCAGGACTGCTCAATGGGTGAGAAGCTCAGAAGACCGTGGAATGGAGCAATCTATACACCTGAGCCTTGCTGGGATTGCAGAGTTAATTGCAATAGGCTTTAGAGCGACAGTACTCTCCAGAAAGAAAAGATAAGAAGACGATCCAAATCATTAGAAATAATGGATCTGTTGGATGCATTGGCTAGTGAACATAATTAGAACTTAGTCAGGAAAAGCGAAGGATGAAAGGGGAGAGGACCCGGTTGGGCACTGTAGTTAAGAAAAGCTGGGTTGCACAGAGAAACCTAGTGGAATAGATCATGAAGCAGAGAAGCCAAGAGAAGACTGCAACCGGACGGCATCTCCGGCAATGGGGAGTTACAAAAGGGCAAAGCCTGTTGGAGGCATTCAGGAAGTGGTGTGAATTAGTTGCTTACCTGGATGGAAGATGAGAAAGCTTCACATCTATCTACAGTTAGCTTTGACTGTAAGCTGAGAGGTCCAAGGGGTTCTGTTTAACTTGTTGTGTGAATAAGTTTGAAATAAAAAAATATTGCCCTGTTAGTCTTTGATTGCCATGTTGGCATGGCCAAAATTATGCTGGTGCTGCGTGAACAACTTGAACACCGTGTGTTACAATCAGCAATAAGGTTCAAGGGCTTCACTGCAGACATTCACTATCTAGTGCACATGGCTTATACACTCTTCCCTAGGAAGGCCCAGAAAGAGCTGGCTAATCATCACTTCATGTACGGGCTCACCCCTGACCACCTGCGGCACAAGGTCCAAGTAGCAGATCTGGTAAAAATCTAGAAGCGGCCTCAAGGTGAGCAGAGGGGAAGTAGATATTTATGGATCACATTCTGTACCCCATTTGCAATAGAGGAAAGAGGAAACCAACACTACAGAACCACACTAAACATGCAGAGCAAGGAAAAGGATGGGGACCAGTATAGGAGGGACACCACTGGTCCCCCAGGCAATCCCTGGGGGCACAAGAACCAACACCCACAATAGATTCTGAATTGTACTACCACCTTACAGATAGAGTTGAGGGAGAGCCATGCCAGGCCCTAGTGGACGTGAAATCTGTGGCGACTATTGTAAACCCTAGCCTTCTATCCTTAGCTGCAAACCACTTACCTGAAACTGAGTATGGCAACAGGAGAAGAGACCCCCATACATGGGTGGACCACTGCCATAGTAGAAGCAGGTAACCAGCAATTTAAGAACCCATTATGGAGACATGCTTCCTGATGCTGGTTTTCCTCCGGCGATGCAAGGCCCAATAGGATCACTATCAAGGATCCATTTGTTTGCCAGGGGACATTCAACAGAGCATGGCACTCTGAATTTGTCAATCAGATATCGGCTCCTTCCCTTCCTACACCTCCAGCAGCGACTTCTAGATGAACAACCGCTGCATCTTCAAAGGTGAGCCCTACAGTCTCATCTCACAGGCAGTGCCCAGGGCAGTCTCAGCCAATGTGCAGCATCCCCAGCAGAAAAGGGTTCTGCTCGGCCAGATCACTCAAAGAGGGACTGAGCCACATCGCTGCTCATCTAAGTCATAGGAACAGCTAGGGACAATGACACACCACCTTGACCCACTGGAAGGTACCACCAGGCAGACCCAGGAGCAGCGAACCAGGAAGGCAGTGATTCAGACTGCATGGGAGAGGAGTGCAAGAAGTTTGACAAAAGAGCAAAGTGATTGCCTCTGGGATCTTTTACAGCAACTGTGAACAGAAACGTTGGTGAAAGACTGGGAAGCAGCTTCAGTGTTGCTTGATGGTTAATTACTATCATGCATCAAAATATGAACATTTTTATTTTCATTTGAGTATTTTTATTATTGCCAAATGATGCCTATTAAATTGCAGTGATGAAATTCTCTGGACAGAAGCCTGTGTAACACAGTGGTGCTTTCCTGTAGTCTTTCTGTTCAGACTCTCTTTACTGGCAGTTTGTGCTGCAGAAATTATGTGTGCTGACACAAAATTGAATTTACTGAAAGAGAGAAGCTCTAAGAGGATAAGAAAATTAACTTGAATTAACAAAGAAAAACAGGAAGTGCAAATGAGCCATGTAAAGCTTTTTATTAAAATATGTTTGTCTGGTTAGAGGTTTTTCTTCATGACAAAATGTTGAGTAAATAGCACAGCAATAAATCTTGACATTTAAACATCTGCTTTGTGATATATTCTTTCACAATATTAATATACTCAATATAATAAAAGGATGAAACTTCATTTGGCAGAATAGCATGTAAACATGCCTTCAAACCTATACAGACCTAGAATAGTAATAATATTCTATTATTATTATTGAAAGTATATTAATAGTTGTTTAACGCAACAAAAACAACTGTCCAGCAACAGGAAAAAAAATACTATCCTTACCTACTGTTTAAGGGGTATATAAAACAGGATGATCCTTAATTCCTAATAAGAGTTCTTGTGATGAGGGTTACCCATTAATAATGGTAATTAAAAGGGGCAAAACACATCTGAACTATTAAAGCAATGAACAAGGTTCAAGTTCAACACTAAACAGCTCTAATACATTCCACTAAACTTCTCTAGAGCCACATGCACAGATGCCTATATTGCAAGCCAAGCTGAATGCCAGTGGCTCTAATGGCTATTTTTGGTTAGAATGGTGTTTATGCCAGACAAAAGTATATGTCCTTAACCAAGTGAAAGTGAATTTTAAAAAAGATATCTAGAGTTGCTAATAATAATCTGTTTCTGTGTGCTTTTATTTAAGCTACATTGACCTATATTCATTATATTTCTATTTTTAAATATCCCTTTTCTAAGGCTAGATATGAAAAGATTGGTTTTGATATTAAGAGAGTATTGCTTGGTAGTGACCCAGTCCCAAGTATGTCTGGCTTGATGTCGAGATTTTAAAAGGCTATCGTGTTTCTGCATGTAGCTGGGCCCTTGTCCATTGCAAGTATGCTAGGCCAGAAATAACTCGTGCTTTTCATGTAACAGATTTCCTCATCAACCCATCTGGAGTTAGGACACTGAAACGATCACATCGTTCAGTCCAAGAGTTTTTTGCAGACTGCTGTATGACTGCTGGTTCTATAGAGCTTTGTTTGATTTCTCTCCTCAAAATTTAGACCTATTGAATTAAATACTATTTAAGATCCTGCAATGTCCAAGGTCTGAAAATGCAAATGGGTCTCGCTACCCATGTTTTGATTTTAAATATATACTGAACACCAAAATAATCTTTTTGGTTGTGGTGTAATTGCAACAAATTCAGAACATTAGAAAATTGCTAGCCTCAAAATATTTGTATAAATAATTTAATAGGCGATAATAGTGTGCATGACCACAGCTGGCAGCAATATTAACTGTACATCTGTGACACACGCTCGCACCAGGTTGCAGATGCTGCATTGTGGGATTCCGTCTTATTCCTGTTGTACAGCCTAGACAAGCATGTTTTTGTTAACTGGTCTCTGATACAATGGAGGCTAAAAAAGATAATCAAAATGTTATTTCAGTACTACAACATCAAGGAGAGCATTAAGGATGAAGTTAAATGTATCTGAGATTGCACTGGTAAATGACTAGAGATGATGAAATGGAAATGGCAAATGAATATTTCACTCAGGTTTTCACTAAGGAAGCAGCAGACAACATGCCAGAGGCAGCAGGAGGAAGTTTTTTATTACATAGTACAAGCATAGAGTATCAGAGTAGAAGAAACAAAAGTTTTTCAGGTTTTAGAAAGACCTCCAGAACCCAATGGTGTCTTTATATACTCAAGGGAATAAGATCTATTTTTCAGAATTCATTAACACAGCTTTTCCAACAGTCACTCAAATCAATTATATTCAGTACTTGGCAAACCTTAAAAGCATTGAATTCAAATCAGGGGATTAAATGTTAAAATTTCTATAATGTATAAACCAGGGCTCATTTACAGTAAAATTAGTACACAAATTGTGTACAATTTTAGTCGCTTTATTTAAAAAAATATATGTTACAGTTTTAAAGTAACTTATGGAGCAGCTGAGTTTCTGCAAGTTTAATAATATTTGTACTTTCCACCTTAATTTCTTTACTCAGAAGGTTCAGAGCAAGGAATATTGTTTTTCTGTATTTAAGCAGCAGCAGTTGGCCTAAGCTACCAGTAAACTTGGAAGAAGACACGGTGATCAAAGGCTGTTCCTAATGGTTTATCAGGTTAATTATGTTACGATCCCTGCCTCTCGGCAACGGAGGAGGCAGAAGTAGGTGTAGCCCCTATCCATCAGTTCACCTATCAGTTTTCCCATTCACCACCACACCCCCGTCTCATCCTACTTAAACACCTGTCCTTCCCTACCTCGTTGCTCAGTATTGGTTTTCCCTTTCGAGCTTCCTGGTTGCGCTTCATCTGCTCTGTGTTTGTCTTGGATTTCGGTTTGCGGTTTTTCCCTTTTGACTTCGGCTTTTCGGATCTCGGCTTGGATTGGTACTTTCGCTCTATTTTGGACCACTGGCTACCTCTGGATTCTCGGATTGCTCTACGGACTACGACTTCGGATCACGCTTCGGCTTCGGTACTCGTTCCCTTTCGGATATCTTGCTTCCCCTGGACTCTCGGCTCGTTCCTACGACTACGGTTTGCTTTCTGACTACGACTTGGCTTTGTTCGCTCCTGCAAGTGGGTTCACTCACTGGTTCGGTCACTATTACCGAACCCATAACAGAATACTGAGCCATTTAACATGGACCCAGCGGAGCAACAGGAGATTCGCACGGCTTTGGATCAGCACGGACAAGCCTTACTCCAGCTCCAGGCTTCTGTCCAACAGATCTCTGCGCACCTGTCTGCAATGCCGCCCATCGGCAATCTAGGAAGCAACGCTGGAGCTGCCGCTTCGGCTCCACCCCCGCCAGCTACTACACCTGCCCCTCGACCTCTTCCACTAACTCCACCTGACAGGTTTGACGGCAACCCTACGAAATGTCGGGGCTTCTTAGCACAGTGTGCGCTGGTTTTCAGGCTCCATCCGGAAACTTTTTTTTCTCCTCAGGACAAGATCGCCTTCATAGTTTCTCTGCTAACCGGCCGCGCTTTGGAATGGGCTACTGCTCTGCTTGATCACGAGGCTCCTGAAATTCAGGATTATGATCTCTTTTTAGGAAAATTTAAGGGTTTTTTTTGTTATCCTGTAGTTGGTCAAGACTCTGCCTTCCGCCTCTCCTCCATCCGCCAGGGCCGCCGGTCTGTACAAGACTATGCTATAGATTTTCAAGTAGCAGCAGCGGAGACTCACTGGAACGACGAGGTCCTTATTTTTTTTTTCCGTCAAGGACTCAGTGAAGAAATAAAGGATCGTCTGGTAAATATGCCGCAATTGGGCAGTACCTTGGAAGAAGTAATTTCACGAGTGTTGGAATTGGATATCAGAATTCGTCAAAGGAGTGCTGAAAGATCTCGGACCTCAATATTAAAGGCTCCTCGGCTTTCTCCTATCAGATCTTTCGACTCAGATCAACCTAGGGAAGTAGCCCGAACCCAGTTAACCCCGGAAGAACGAGAGAGGCGCCAACGAGAGGGTCGCTGCATGTACTATGGGAAATTAGGACACTTTAAAGCGGCCTGCCCTGCCTCATACTCGTCCTTGAGGCGCAGCCCACCTTCTCAAGTTCCTAAGGTGAGTGAGATTTCTCAATCCCCTCAGTTTTCCTCTGGATTTTTTATTCGTTCTACACTATTCTGGGGTAATGAAAGGAGACCTCTTCTAGCTTTTATAGACTCAGGGGCGGCAGGAAACTTTATTGATGCCTCCATCGCTCAAACTTGGAAATTACCCTTGACCCCGGTGACTACACCACTTCGTGTTCAATCGATCGACGGCTCCCCCGTATCTCCAGGACTCATTAGATGGCAAACTGAAATTATAAGTTTGCAGATTGGCGCCACCCATGTGGAAGAGGCCTTGACCCTCCCACCTCATCGACCTTATGATTGTGCCATTGACCTTTTGCCAGGTACTATCCCTCCTAAAGGTCGTATTTTTCCGCTCTCCAGTTCTGAGTCTGAGGCCCTGAAAGTCTACATACAGGATTCTCTGAAAGCTGGACTTATACGTCCATCCACTTCACCAGCATGTGCCAGTTTTTTTTCCGTGGAAAAGAAGGATGGTGGGCTTCGTCCCTGCATCGACTATCGTGGTCTCAATGAGATCACAATCAAGAATCGGTACCCTTTGCCTCTAATTCCAGCAGCACTTGAGTCGGTGCATGGAGCCAAAGTCTTCACCAAACTGGATTTACGAGGGGCCTATAATCTAATCCGCATTCGGGAAGGGGACGAGTGGAAGACGGCTTTCATGACTACCCATGGACATTACGAATATTTGGTCATGCCCTTTGGTTTGGTTATGCCCCAGCGGTGTTTCAGTCTTTTATTAATGACATCTTTCGTGATCTACTACAAAGATTTGTCTTGGTCTATCTAGATGACATTCTAATTTTTTCTGATTCCTTCCAGGATCATGTTCTCCATGTCATAGAAGTAATCTTCCGGCTCATGAAGAATAAACTATATGTCAAACTGGAGAAGTGTACCTTCCATGCTTCGAGGATTCATTTTTTAGGTTATGTCATCTCTCCAGAGGGTGTGGAAATGGATTCGAGTAAAGTCTCGGCGATTACTGATTGGCCCACACCCAAGAACCTCAAACACATTCAACGATTTCTCGGCTTTGCTAATTTTTACAGGAAGTTTATTCGAAACTTCAGCTCGGTGGTCACTCCCATAACCTCCTTGACCCGTAAAGGACCAAGACAAGGCAAATGGACCCCTCAAGCCGAAGAAGCATTTCAGCGTCTGAAACACCTGTTCACAACAGCCCCCATCCTAAAACACCCTGATCCAACTTTGCCTTTTGTAGTCGAAGTGGATGCCTCTGGCCATGGTGTGGGGGCTGTTCTCTCTCAACGTCATGGAGAAAAACAGATTCTTCACCCCTGCGCCTTCTTCTCCAAGAAGTTATCCCCTGCCCAAATGAACTATGACGTGGGTAACCGTGAGCTCTTGGCCATAAAGCTGGCATTGGAGGAATGGAGGCACTGGTTAGAGGGTGCTCATCACCCTTTTTTGATTTACACAGATCACAAAAACCTGGAGTACCTGCAGTCGGCCAAACGTCTTTGTCCTCGCCAGGCTAGGTGGTCCCTTTTTTTTTCCAGGTTTAATTTTTTGATCACCTATACTCCAAGTTCTAAGAACGTCAAAGCAGACGCCCTCTCGCGGATCCATGACCCCCCTGAGGCCGAATTGACCCCAGAACCCATCATTCCATCTGGTAAGTTCCTGGCTGCGGTAAGATGGGACATTGAGGTGATTGTCCGACGAGCCTTGGTTGGGCAGACGGTACCTCCTCAGTGTCCTCAGGACAAGTTATTTGTCTCTCATCCCGTCCGATCGGCAGTTTTACAATTGGGTCATGACTCCCGCTTCGCTGGACACCCTGGAGTCCACCGTACCTTGGATTTCATCTCCAGAGACTTCTGGTGGCCAACTATGGCTAAGGATATCAAGGAGTATGTCCAGGCCTGCGCTATCTGTTCCCAAATGAAGTCTTCCCGAATGAAGGCAGCGGGCCTACTTCAACCCTTACCCATCCCGGATCGTCCTTGGACCCACCTCTCAGTAGATTTTGTTACTGACCTTCCACCCAGCCATGGACACACAACTATTATGGTAGTGGTAGACCGTTTCTCCAAATCTGCTCATTTTATTCCCCTACCATCTTTACCTACAGCTCGTGAACTAGCAGAATTGTTTGTACAGCATATCTTCCGATTGCATGGCATCCCTAAGGATATTGTTTCAGATAGGGGCCCTCAGTTTGTCTCCCGGTTTTGGAGGGCCTTCTGTAAGTCACTGGGCGCCTCAGTCTCACTTACCTCAGCTTACCACCCTCAGGCCAACGGTCAGACAGAACGCATAAATCAGGAACTGCTGACCTATTTACGGACTTATATCTCCTCTACCCATGATAATTGGGTGTCCTTGCTCCCATGGGCTGAGTATGCACACAACTCATTGTATACTACATCTACTGGCATGTCTCCCTTTAAGTGTGCCTTAGGTTATCAGCCTCCTCTGATCCCTGACTCCCACCCCAACACAGAGGTCCCTTCGGTTCAGGACTATATCTCTAACCTGAAGACCTTCTGGAGGAAGGCCAAAGCCACCCTTCTTCGCACCTCAGCTCAGCAGAAGAAGGTAACTGATCGGCGCCGTCGGATCCCACCCAGACTTCGACGCGGTCAGTTTGTTTGGTTATCCACTTGTAACCTTCCTCTTAAGCAACCTTCTGGCAAGCTTGCTCCCAGGTACATTGGTCCTTTTCGTGTCCTCGCCCAGATTACCCCTGTAACTTACAGACTGGCCTTGCCTCCTACCCTTCGGATCCATCCTACTTTCCATGTTTCCCTCCTTAAACCCTTTCACAGATCCACCCTGTCTAAACCGCAACAAAAACCCCCACCGCCTCGAGTGATTGATGGACTCCCTGCTTACACGGTCAATAAAATCCTGGATTCCCGATGGTCTCGTGGAGCCCTACAATATCTCGTCGATTGGGAAGGCTACGGTCCGGAGGAGCGCTCGTGGGTTTCGGAGAAGGATATTCTGGACCCCAATCTCATCAAAGACTTCCACCTTAACTTCCCGGATCGTCCCGTTAGGGCGTCAGGAGCCGCCCGTAGAGGGGGGGGTAATGTTACGATCCCTGCCTCTCGGCAACGGAGGAGGCAGAAGTAGGTGTAGCCCCTATCCATCAGTTCACCTATCAGTTTTCCCATTCACCACCACACCCCCGTCTCATCCTACTTAAACACCTGTCCTTCCCTACCTCGTTGCTCAGTATTGGTTTTCCCTTTCGAGCTTCCTGGTTGCGCTTCATCTACTCTGTGTTTGTCTTGGATTTCGGTTTGCGGTTTTTCCCTTTTGACTTCGGCTTTTCGGATCTCGGCTTGGATTGGTACTTTCGCTCTATTTTGGATCACTGGCTACCTCTGGATTCTCGGATTGCTCTACGGACTACGACTTCGGATCACGCTTCGGCTTCGGTATTCGTTCCCTTTCGGATATCTTGCTTCCCCTGGACTCTCGGCTCGTTCCTACGACTACGGTTTGCTTTCGGACTACGACTAGGCTTTGTTCGCTCCTGCAAGTGGGTTCACTCACTGGTTCGGTCCCTATTACCGAACCCATAACAAATTAACTTCACATTAAATGATATGGATGACCATATTAAACAATTAACAGCAGTGACTGGGCCAATCCTAAAGCAGTTATTAAGGTATTTTCCATAGGAGTGGACCACAGCATAAATATAGTCACTAGTAGTCAGATCTACTGAAAACAGAGGAGAAAAAGAAAGAATAGAGTAGAGGAATAGGACAGGGAGTAAATAATAAATATACTGTATATATATATATAACTGGATTCTTTTTCTAATCAGTCATATTATCAGATACGTTGAGCAATCTAAAGAGTACCATACTCTGAGCACTATTACAAGAGAGCTTGCAGTCTTGTTTTAGGAAATTCTGAGTTCCAAAGACACCTCTCCTGTTTTAGCAAGTTAAATAATGTTAGTATAGGGAAACTGGTTCACAGTCAATTGTAGGCATCCATGTTTTATAATAGGAGATTTAGTCCTAGGTAGGATCCATTTGTACTAGGTTTTCTCTAGTTGGCCTCTAGTGTATAATTCTGAAATTTTCTGTGTAGAAAGTAGGATTCTTAAATAATTTTTAACATAGCTATATACAGGGTAATTATTGTATATTTCTGCACATGAATAAATATATGTTTTTTTCATGTTTGAACTGATTATAACTTTGTCAACATGTACCAGAGAATAAAAGAATATGTGCCACATAATGGTCTTCAATCTCTGACTTGAAGGGGTAAAATTAATTAAATTAAATACAATTAAGTTTTAACACCCCCTACTTTTCATAATACCTGCTATTTTTTTCAGACCAATACAATTAATGATCAATTAAACATAATAACATGTGCAAACCAATACAAAGGTGAAGTGTACAGTATATAAATCAATTTGCCATGATACACAAAATGCCTGATCAATTATTTGGGCATTAGAAGAGAAAAATAACAATAACAGAAATAAGTAGTTGGTGGCAAGGAGGCACAGTGGTTAGCATTGCTGCCGTGTAGCGTTATGCCCCTGATTTCAATGTCACACCTGAGGTGCTATTTGTGTGGAATTCGTACTATATGTTCTCCCTTTGTTTGTGTGGGTTTCCTCTTAGTGACCTCTATTTCTCCCACTATCCAAAAACATGTTTTTTGTGTCTGGACTGAGGTTAATTAGCTTCTGGGAAAATTGGTCTTGGTGTGAAGGTGTGCATGTCTGTGTTTGTGTTCTTGTGTCTTCCCTATGATGGTCTGGTGTCCCAAACTTGTGTCCTCCCTTGTGACCGTTGCTTGTCAGGATATGCTCTGACTCCCCCACAACCCTGAATTCTTGCCTAAGAAGTGTTTAGAAGATGGATGGATGGAGATATACTAGTCGCCCTGTAAATAAACAGTCTTATGTATAAACCCATATTTACTCTAAAGATACACTGAATTAATACTTTTTAAAAGTATACTTGTTTAGAAAATAAAGATTCTCCAGTGTTACAAAGTGATAATAAATATACAGTACAGTGTTATAACGAATAAATACTCATCAGAAGTACTGTATATGCTGGCGAATAAGCTTGTCCGGATGAAGTTTAACAATCCCACAAAGAGAGAGAAAATACTGGATTCCAGGTTGCAGTTGTCATTCTCTTCTCCTGGCTCTGCTTCAGGGATATCCAGTTGTGCAGGGAGAATAAAGGATTTATAACTAACTTCTCACTGAGCACAGGTTTGCTAACTCATGTCCAAATCGAAGTTGAGACTTAGGCTGGGAAGAAACTGAACAAAGTTTGCTTGCTCATAGTTGTAGCTGCTACTCTGATTATTCAGTAATATTCTGAGTGTTGACAAAAGGGGAGATCTTATAAGACCTCTCTTTTTGCAGAGAAAGTCATAGGCTGAATGCTGTTTTACATACTGTAGGTTTTTCTCTCAGCCTCAGATTAATTGAAGTTTACCAGGTTTAGGAGTGAGAGGAGCATTTCCCATATGCTGTTAAATATAACCTATAACATTACTTGCTAATGTCATCATCAGGTACAGTAAAGTGTTTCCCCCAACCAATACATTTCTCATTGGTGGATTGTCATTGCCCCATTCGTAAATAATTGACAGTAAGTAGTAACCAAGATTTCAGATGTCTCCCTCTGGGAATTTCAGAGAAAGAGATTCATTTTCATTACTGGGCGTTTTAAATCCCAATTACAATGTCATGGTTTGTGTCAGAATCCCAAAGCTACACCAGGTTCATTTTTAGTTCAAGGCAACAGAAAGATGATTATAAAAATGTCCTGAACACTAAATTGTAAGCGTATTAATGTTATACCCTTTCCATTTCATTACACATTTGAATATCTCTTTTCTATATCCTACTGTACTTTCGATTCAGGTCATTAGGATTGTAGCGGTGAGGCTTATTTAAGTACAGGAATTACGTTTTCTGCTCCCTTGCCAGTCCCTCTCTCTTTCATCTCAGTGGTGCTTGATACAGAGAGGCCATTCCATTTGGTTCACAATTAACGTGTTTTTCTAGCTGATAGAGTGTCCTGATAAGGAACAACTCCCCAAAACTAAGACACATCAACCACTCTAACAAATGGTCATTTCTGGCGCCTAAAAGTCTGAGATTCCAAGGGAAAGTGTTATTCAAAGTTGGTTTACAACCCTAAGGTCAGAGTGCATGGTTACTCATCATCAGCCAATCAGAAACTGGTAGGATAGGTTAACCCCACGTGGGTCTCTGATGCCCATGAAACTTTCAACCAATGAACAACCAGCATTTCCTCCAGGTAAAACAGGCAATACAGAGCGCCTGTAGAACAGTTCCCAGGAGCGGGACATTTTCGCAGCGCGCCTGCTGGACATTCAGCCTCAGGGCTCCTCCTGAACATCCTCAGACTCAGCCCGGACCACCACATAACGGCCAGTGTGTCCGAGTGCAGGACTTTCCTTTGTTCTAATATTTGAGCACGGAGGTTGCCAGTGCGTAACCAAAGGATCCACCCAAGGTTAGCCCTCGTGAACCCACCACGAACGCTCACCTGATCAACAAGTGAACAGGTCGGAACTGTGGACAGCTGAATCAGTATTCAGAACTAGCGCTTCATCAGGAACGAACCGGTCTTCTTCCTGACCTGCGGGGACCCGCAGTCACTTTTCTCCTGTGCACAAACTTTGCTCGTTTCAGCCAACACTAACTAGCCAGTCTTCATAGAGCATCAGCAGCGCATCGCTGCAAGCCGCACTGAGCACTGCTTGGCACCGAGCCAGAGAGCGTGGATTGGACAGCAACAAGCTTGCCACTGCTTCTTTGTGTCTGCAGGAGATCTGAATCCACACAAATTGGATGAGTATTCAACATTCTGCATTACCGCTCGAGAATTCAATTGTTACCTCAACCAGAGTTGATATCAATTTAATTCCTATGAGTGTTGTACTTGCTTTTGAGAATCTAGTGTAGAAGTTGTAACCAAGTTCATTTACAAAACGGTCTAAATGAATGATATACTGAACGTATGTCCCTCTTGGTATTTGTAACGCTTCATGATTGAATATATACCTTTTGTATTCTGCTAACCCTCACGATAAGATCTGTTATGTTATATACACATTTTATGTATTAATAAATGTATTCTCGTGTATTAGTACCCGTGTGTGTGCGTTGTTTGAGTTATCCCGCAAGGCTGGATTCTAATAGCCATCAGAAGAATCATTTTTGTGACTTGCTGCTACAATTAATAATTGTCCCAGTTATGCACAAACCCCTACATTTACTGGTGCCTCGTGAGAGGATGCCTACAGTATTATTAATTTTGTACAATTTCTGCATTATAAATTAGGATTTATCACAATGCCTCTCACTAACTCATTGTATTATGCACAAAAGGATATCCAACCACAGTATAATTTAAATGTTTCTGTATTTGTAAGCCAACACAATTTATACATAGAATCTTGCTTTTACATCCTTATTAAATTGCATTTAAGGTCCTGCATTTCCAAAGTGAATTGCAATAATATTCACCAGAGTTCCACAATGTCAAGGCTTGTCTTTCTTTCAGTTTTTTGTAGTTTATTGATCCGAGGCATTCACCAACACCTTTTTATAAAACATTCTCATGAATTAGACACTGCTATGTGTCCTGACATTATGTCCTATACGCCCACAACCTTTCTTTAAACTAGAGCATTTATTGCATTTAGTCACTAATGTATAGTGTACTTCAATTACTGCTAGAATGAGGTTGCACAAAACAGGTTTTCATGCATAAGGTGCAAGCTAGATGAACTTAACTGTGAAGAAATACAAGTATAAAAGAAAACATCATAATCATAAATCCATTTACCAAAAAATAATAAGGCTGTAGATTATTGGAAAATATTTTATACTCTAATAAGACAAAAGTGCTCTTATACACCATGCTGAACTTGTACACTACCGTTCTTTAGAAAGAAGATTGGAGTACTTTTCGGTCTAAGTGGGAAAGCACAGAAGAGTTTTTTTCAGTTTCTTTCATTAAAATAATGAATGCACAACAAGCTTAAAGCAGTGATGGAAAAGGATGGTCCACTAAATAGTCTTCCATTTTCTTCAATTCCTTTTGCATCTTAAGGATACATATTGTTATAAATGGGAGGTTACAAAAATAACTGAGTAGATAAATTAATAAGTAAAATAAATCATCATAACCCCCAACTTGTAAGACTTGCTCCAAGAATATACTTGAGTGCTTGGTATAGTCAGAGGCACAAGAATTATTTGTTCTCTGGCACAGCTTTGCAATAAAGAGTGATACTTCAGGCACACTAGTTTTAACAAATATTTATTAACAATGACCATACACACACCACACTACATACAACACACAAGTTTTCTGTGTACATTTCAAGTTTACAGACAAGGTGTTTCAGAGACCAACCACTCAGAAAATGACAGACCACTCCCAAGTATCTGACTCTTAGATATTGCCTACTGAGGTGAAAAGAAGAGATAAGCTGCCTTCTAAAGCTAATTTAAAATGAGGGATTCTTAACTCAGGAATTCCGTGTTCCCTAAAAGCTACAGAATAGCAAGCTTCAAATACTTACATCCAATCGGTTCTTTTCAGATGATCTAGAACAAGGACCTCTCGTCTGACACACCCTTTCAGTGCTTTCCTCCTGGCCCCCTCTGGTGGGCTCCTGTGTAAACACTTCATGATAAGCATAGAAAGTGTTGACTTCACATGTTAACTTGCGCTGTACTGGGCAATGACACAACAGATAGCAATAATTCTTCACCTTTATATGGTACTTATCATTCCAAAGCACTTTATACAAACAAAAGATTCCACCTCTGAAGTGCACCATCAACCTGGGTGACACATGGCAGCCAATATGCACCAGCAACCACGCTACATACAGTATACCAGGAAATGAAAAATTGCTTCACTACTTGAATTAATTGGGAGCATTTACAGATTTGACAAGGCTAGATTGGAATTTAGTGCAGACATTAATAATAATTAATAATTCCTGACACTTATACTGTATAGCGCTTTTCTGGACACTTCACTCAAAGCGCTTTACAGGTAATGGGGACTCCCCTCCACCACCCCCAGTGTGCAGCCCCACCTGAATGATGCAACAGCAGCCATGGTGGGTCAGAACGCTCAGCACACATCAGCTATTAGTGGGGAGGAGAACAGAGTAATGAAGCCGATTCATAGACGGGGATTATTAGGAGGCCATGATTGATAAGGAAAACATTAGGGAAAACAGACTTACTCTTTCAAATGGTATCATGGGATCATTAATAACACCCCTCCAATTAACATTTCATCTGAAAGACATGTCTGCTCGCCTTACTGCACAGTCACCATACTGGGCATTCGTTTGGATATTCTTGTGTAAAGGGAAGAGTACCACCTACCAGTTCACCAACACCACTTACAGCAACAACCTCCTTTTCTTTAGACGTTTCTGTCACGGATGTCGGAAAGGACGAACTGTGGAATGACAGGAGAGCGGAAAGACCCTATGCGTAGCGGCGAGACTGAGGTTAGCCCGGGTTCAGCTGTTCAGGGAATGCCGTGTAGAAACCTATGCCCTCAGGTAGCGGACGTGGGGCGACCTGGTGCTAGGCGGGTCTCAGGACATCCGAACATCAATGCTGAGCGAAGGCAGAATAAAAGCCCCAGAAATATATAACCCCAGAGAGAGAGAAACACCGGAAGGACAGCCAAGAACCGGAAATGAGAGACAGGACAGAGAAGGAGCGCCCTCTGGCTGCAGAGGGTGTGATAGTTTCCAATTGTAGTACTGACCAAATCCAGCCTTGCATAGCTACTGAGATCTGATGGGTTCTGGCTATGTGGTGGTAATGCTGCTGCTCTGCACTGCCTATACCCCTCTAAAATGGTGCTGTGCAATCTTGTGCCTTACAGACATACTGTATGAGTGCATTCATATATTGTTCAAAATTTGTTTCAAATCAGAGTTTACTGTACACAAGTATGGATTAATACCCCAAAAGGAGTTATACTTAATTTATATTTGTTTTCTCAATTATGTTTTCAGTAATACCAAAAAGACTAATTAATTGCAAGGACTGAAATATACTCTTTGTGTTTTTAGACTTGGTAAGCCAAAGTAAATGGATTTAGTTACTTTCTAATAAGAGTGTTAGAAATCTTGAGCATTCTGACCTTACCTTCTAGTCAGATCTAATACATAATAAATAATTCTGAGTAAAACACTATATTGCTATAATATACATGAGTGTGTTAAACATGACAATAGAACTGCACTGATTAATTCCAAAAAAAGGCTATTTAATTGTATCGGCTACTGGTGTATTACTCATGCATCAAGTGCTAGCTACATTTTGTACAATTTCTAAGTACAAGCAATCAGGGCCCTATTAGTTCTCAGTACCACTTCCAGCATTTCAAGCCTAGTCATGACTACTGAAGGACAGATACTCTGCAGTTACTGTGTAGTTTTTAACTGGAAAAAAGAGTCTGAGAGACAAATATGTCTTGTGATTTCACTTACAGTACCACTCTTCTCCTCCATGAGTAAAATGGCATGGGAAATCTACAAACCAGTGCAAAGGAATTGTGGTTGTTACCTTACAGAATACATGATCTGTTAAGAAAGATGTCTGTAATTCTACTTAGAAATTCTGCTTCATAATAGTGTCACAATTTCCCATCGTCTGTCTTCTGTCTGCCAAGGGTTTTAATGTGGACTTGGGTGAGGGCATTTGGATTATACAGCAACTGGGCATGTGGTTTAATTACTTCTGAAACTGTCAGACAGATTGTTTAAATCCAGAAAAGCACAAACAGTTTAACCTCTTGATTGCACAATTCAAAAGATCTGTCTTTTGATTCAGGAAAAACGCATTTTACTGAATTGAACATTCAGACCTGCAAACACTGCCTCACAGGTCAACAATAGATAATATATGTAACTTTTTTAATTTAAAATTTCACTTATTAGACATGTCTAAAGGACTACAGATCTCTTGTTTTTCTCTACAACCAAAAATATCGGGATTTGATGCTTCTAGGTCACTTGTTAAGGCTTATACCATTAGTAAATACTACATATTAATTGCATTCATTTAATCTGATTTTATCATATTGCTGCAGGCTGAAGAAGGTGACAATGGAGTCGTCAAGGAATCTAGACACAATGGTTAATACCTACAGTAACTACTGTCAATATTTCTACTTCCTAGAGCTTCAGACCAAGAGATGTTTACTTCCTTGTGCAACCACAAGGAGACCACAAGAAGTGGGGGTGGGGAGGAAACACTGGAAGCGTGTGCTAGCCGAGAGGTCCTTGTTTGAAGTCCTCTGAAAAGACCCGGTTGGATCTACGTATTTGAACCTTTGCTAAAATAGCTTGCTATTCTGTAGCTTTTAGGGAATATGGAGTTCCCGAGTGAAGAATCCCTCAGATTAAACCAGCCTCTCCTGCTTGGTTGGTGCATTTTAGAATAGGGAGATGGGCTCTCATTTATTTTGTGGCATCCGGGTTTGCAGAGAGACATTTAAACATAGATTGTATTCTAGTTTACAGTAAGTATTAAATCATTTATAGGCATGAAGAAATGCACATGACTGAAAAGCACAACAAGAGGCCAAAAAGGTAAACACAATGGAGTGAGTGTCAAAATAATAAGCAGCAGAAAAAACAATATTTTGAAAAAATGACCTATTTTTTTCCAGCCATCTGCAGCAGGATCAAAACTTGAAATTGACATTATTTATTTACTTGGTAGTCTCTGCATTTGAAGGTCTGTGCAGTTTTCTATAAATTGTTGTCCAAACTTTCTTGAGATTAACCCAAGTAAAAACTCATGATGGAGAGAAAACAAACTCATACTTTATGAAATGGCATCTCATTAGGTCTGTTAAAAAGTCATACTCTAGTTCAATAGAAGTCACCCTATTAGGTCATTCATGACAGTATGATCATCTCTCAGAAAAACAAAAATGTTCTACCACTGAAAATGTGTTTAATCTATAAATGTAAGAGGTAAATGGAATTAATAATTTAGTTCTTTGATTATGAAGCATATATAGCCCCTGTTTTTATACTTTAACAGGTAAAATACACCGTAACACTGAAAAATACTACATAACAAAATTTCTAGCTTTAGTTATTTCCAGACTACAGTAAATGGTAAGAGACACATTTTCTATATATTTTTCCATGCTGAAAAGAACAAAAAAGAGACACAGAGTTCTGCACACCTGAAGAAGGCTTCACAGCTGAAACATTGTGTCTCTTTTCAGCATGGAATAAACCTTTACTTGTTCCTTTGCAGCCTACACATGCTGATGCAGCTACCCACCTAAAGTATTACATTAAATGTAGTCTGTAACTAACACACATATCATAAAATTGTATTATATTTCTTTAAACATAACTAAGCTGAGGACAAGTTCAAAACCAATGGATTGTTTTAAGAAAATATTTATAGCAAAAAAATTAGTCACCAATTAGAAACTTATTAGTCACTAGAAGTACAAGAGTATGATTTACTGATACATACAAATATATGAAAGTAAGCCCACAAGCTAAAATGCAAAGCGCTGGCTATATATATAGAGCTTATAGCTTACATAATAAAGTATATAATATAAAAGGCTATACAAAACATAAAAAACAAGGGAAAGTGCTTTGCTGCATTTTTTGGATGTAATTCATTGAAAGTAATTCAACTGGTAGCTTAATTTTAGCAGCTCTCTCAGTATCTCTACAAGGATAACTCCTTTCAGGGACAAAGCAAAAGGACAGATTAATGAAGCAGATCAAACAAAGTACTGTAGATCTCCAAGGACAGGTGCACTTAGTGAATTTCAGCAGGATTACTTGACCAGGCACCTCCATCCTCCAGCAGGATAATTTCTACAGGGCCACCAGAACGATAGCTTCACTAGTAATCCTGTGGAGCACAAACATCTGTTTGTTTGTTTATTGTCTTGTGCTGTCTGCACTTTGTGTTTTTACACTTTTTTAACCATCGAGAGACTTTCTATAAGTAAGAATTCCATTGTACCAGTACATGTACTGGTTACATATGGGAATAAAGTTCTAGTTCAAGTTCACAAATAAACCAGAGTAACTCCACTGTGTGGTGGCACAGTCTCATGATGGTTAGCATTGTTAACTTGCAACTCTGGGGCCCTGAGTTCAATTCCTATCTGTGTGGAGTTTCTATGTTCTACCTGTGTTTGCATAAGTTTCCTGCAGGTATTCTGGTTTCCTTCCATACTTACTGGTTTAAAGAATAAACATGAGTACAGTTTTCAGTGTTTCATTCCTTTTCATGTTAAAGGACATTAAATACTGTACAACTCAAAGTTGTACCACCTGCAGAAGTTCTCAGACGACTCTGCAATTGTGGGATGTATCAAGGGTGGGCAGGAGGAAGAGTACAGAGGACTGGTCAGCAGCTTTGTGGAGTGGTGTGGGGAGAACCACCTGCAATTGAATGTGGCAAAGATAAAGGAGCTGGTGATAGATTTCAGGAGGAAAAGGGTCCAACCTACTCCTGTCTACATCCATGGGAGTGGCGTGGAGATAGTGGACTCATACACATAATCATACTGGAATGGTCTAAGAACACTGAGGCCATCTACAAGAAGGGCCAGAGCCGACTTTACTTCTTGAGGAGGCTCAGGTCCTTCAAGTTATGCAGTAAGATGCTATGCTATGCAGGGGCTCTGGGATTAGAGCAGGGGATGGTAACAGGCTGAACAAGTTAATCAGAAGAGCAAGCTCTGTCATTGGGTCTGATCTGGACCCCTGGAGGTAGTGGCTGAGAGGAGAATGGTGTCCAAAGTAGAGGCCGTCATGGACAACGTTTCCCATCCCCTCTTTGACATGCTTGTGAAAATGAAGAGCATGTTCAGCAATAGGCTGATCCAACCACGGTGCGACAGGGAGCGCTACAGGAGGTTATTCTTGCCTTCTGCTATAAGACTGTAATGTATTATTGTATCATTTCGTTACACTGTGCTGTGTTGACTGTGTTAAGCTGCTGTTGCACTGCAATTTCCCTCACGGGATCAATAAAGTATCTATCTATCTAAAGCCCATTTTGTACTCTTTTAGTTGTACTGACAGAGCATGCACCATGCTGCATGTTTTCATAAAAAACTCTGATATTTTGCTGAAAAGCTGAGAGACCACGCAGAACACATGCTCTACCGTGGTTTGTGGGATGTGGACATAAATTGTCCCTATTGAGGAGACTAGATGGTAAGTGGAACAAGCTGATGTACTGCAATCTTCCCACCGTAATGAAGGTCCGTAGGAAGCTCATCTAGGTCCCTACTTTATCCTCTTAATAACAGAGGAAAATCCACACCTGTTCAAACCTGTTTGGCCAGACCACCAAATATTGTCTTGTTTTACCAGCAGCTGACATGACTATGACCGAGGGCATTACTAACAAATGCAAATTGTTAGTTTTTTAACCTGGAATTAGTTTTCTTGTGAAGTATCACCCTGAGATCTACTTGACTCACTAATAAGGGTCTAATAAGACACTCCCCTGCTCTTCTGTATAGATTTTACACAAAACGCTGTAGAGGTGCAGCTAATTCCTTAATTTCCTCATGCAGAATTAATTGGCTCTGCCCTCTTTCCACCTCCTAAATCTAGCTGCCCTGCTACACCAAGATATCACTGTAAGTCAAAAAGCTGCTTTATGCTCAGGAAATAAAACATTAGTACTTAAAAACACATGAACCGAAATAATTTTTCAATTAAATGATCAAATAAGCCTGCTTTGAATGTTTTGGCATTTTTCAAAGGTCAGTGGTTCAGCTCCTTGGACCTCTGCCATGCCTATCGGCAGGTGGAGATGGGGAGCTGGGAAGGGAGTTGTGGGAGTTCCAGGTCATGCACTTTGGCCATCTTTAAGTGGCTGATGGAGAGAATGCTGGGAAGGGTGCTACACAGTCAGAATGTGTAGTCTACTTAGACGACCTCCTAGTCCATATGTCCGATTTTGACAAACCCAGGTGAACCTGAGGCTAGTGTTTCAGTGTATCCATGGGAATCTGAGTCACCAGGGGGGTCTCCACTACTTGGGGAAGGTGAAGGCAGCGATTATCTGGCTATAGCCCAGAACATTGAAGGTGTTTTGAGGATTCCAAGGACTGACATCCTATAAGCGCAGGTTTGTTAGAGGAACTGTAGATCTGGCTGCCCTGCTGCTCTAGCTTATGACTAAGGGGTTCCTTCAGGTGGTCTTGGGAGTGCAAGGAGGCCTCAGTGCCCTCAGGGAAAGTCTCACCCAGTCCCCAGTCCTGACCTTTCCCTTTGCTGACCAACCCCTTGTGCTAGATACAGACACATATGTGCGCATTGGGGCAGTGCTCACTCAGGAGGAACCTGAGGAAGAAGACGTTATCGCCTACTTCAGTTGGGCACTGAGCCGCTCTGAGATAAACTACTGTATCATGCACCAGGTGTATCATGCACCTGGATCTGGTCCAGGCCACTGTGTGCCAAGTGTGCCACTTCTACCCCTAACTCAGGGCTGGATTTTGGTGTTCATAGGCCCTAGGCACTGTCACTCTGAAATGTGCAAAAAATGTGAATTATGTCGATTGACACGATGCACTTTAAACTATTGTAATGACCTGGGGATTCGCACAGAATGAAGCTCGCACACCCCTGATAATCCGGCAACCGCACCTTTATTTACCTCCGCCCATTGGACTTTGACAGACAGAGATTAAAACTCCTCGAAGGGGTTACACACACACCGGGTAAGGATTAAGGAGGGGAACTTCAGTTCACGGTGGGTTACAAGGACAAAGCAGCAAACACTGACAACTATTTACAATGGTTCCTCATAAACTCTCTACGCTATTTACACTGCCAGGTCAGTCTCCAGTTGACACACTGACCTCAAGTCCAGCCCCATGGGCGCTGCCCCCAGCCTGCCATGCAGGCACTTAGGGCTAAGGGGGGGTGCAGCCACTAAAGCGGGCAATACAGTATTCTAATGCTAAACCAAGTGATTGATGATCAAGTCAAGTGACCATCACTTCAATACTACTAGTTTCTAGAACAGCCGATAGATAGCATATGATTATTCATTTGGAACACCTAGAGTTGATCGCAAGCATGTTGTTCCACCTCATTTTTCGTTAGTCACTAGTTTCCCTCCTTCATAGGCCCTTAAACTTTCGTAGGCCCTAGGCAGACTGTAGGCACTAATGAGAAATCTGGCACTGCCCTAGCTCTACGGGAAGTTGTTCTTGATCTGCTTTGCTACAGTGGCTGCTGGTATTCAAGGAGTCAGAGGGGAAGCCCAGCGACTGCAGGCCCTGCAGCAATATTATTAGTTCGCAGTCAAACATGGTCCTGGGCTCAGCACACCAATTGTTCTGTCTTGGTGTCCATGTATAGATAAAGCCTGTACATACTGTGAGCAAGCTGAGAGCCAAGAGGAGGAGAAGGTGGCCATCTCCAGGTTCGAGAGGGACACTCGCGGCGTGAGCTTGTGTTACAGGGTGTGCGCGTGGGAATGCAAGAAGGAACAGAGGCGCGAGTGGAATGCGTAACAGTACCCCCCCCACAGGGTCGGCTCCTGACGACCCGATAGCGGGAGCGGGATCGAGTGCGAAGGAAGTCTTGAATGAGGTTTTGATCCAGGATGTCCACTTCAGAAACCCAGGAACGTTCCTCTTGACCATAACCCTCCCAGTCAATCAAAAACTGGTGGATACCTCTACGCCATCGGGTGTCCAAGATCTTATTCACAGTATAGGTGGGAAATCCGTCCATTAGTCAGGGGGGAGGCGGGCGAGGTTAACGAGCAGAAAGTAGGGATCCGTGGTAAGGCTTCAAGAGGGAAACATGGAAGGGGGGGTGAATCCTGAGGGTGGGGGGGAGGGCGAGGCGGTAAGAAACAGGGGTAACACGGGATAGTACTCTGAAAGGCCCAATGAAGCGAGGACCCAACTTGCGGGAAGGTTGCTGGAGTGGAATATTCTTGGATGACAACCAGACGAATTGGCCTCGACGTAGATGGGTTAAAGGGGCATCAGAGTCTATCAGCAGAAGTTTTCTGTCTCCGAGAGGTCTTAAGCAGAGCAGTCCTGGCCTTCTTCCAGAGTTCTGGGAGGGAAGAAAAATATGCCCGAACAGCAGGGACATCAGAGTCGGGAATAGTGTCAGGGAAGAGCGAGGGTTGATAGCCCAGTGAACAAAGGAACGGAGACATGTCAGTGGAGTAGGTATATAGAGAATTGTGGGCATATTCAGCCCAGGGGAGAAGGGAAGCCCAATTATCATGGGCAGCGGAGACGTTGGACCTAAAGTAAGTCAGCTGGTCCTGGTTAATCCTTTCCGCCTGACCATTGGCTTCGGGGTGGTAACCAGAAGTGAGGGAGGAGGATGCCCCTAAGGTCTGGCAGAAAGCCTTCCAAAATCTAGATATGAACTGTGGACCCCTGTCAGAAACAATATCCTTCGGAATGCCATGGAGGCGGAAAACATGCTGGACAAAAAGGTCTGCCATCTCTCGGGCTGATGGGAGGGCTGGAAGAGGAACAAAATGCTCAGCTTTAGAGAAACGGTCGATGACCACCATGATTGTCGTTTTACCGTGGCTTTTCGGGAGATCCGTCAGGAAGTCGACCGAGAGATGAGACCAAGGCCGTGAAGGAATGGGAAGAGGTTGTAAGAGACCAGCCCTCTTCTGCCGAGGGGTCCTGCTCCTAGCACAGGTGGGGCAGGCTCGCACGTATTCTGTTACATCAGACTTTAGGGAAGGCCACCAGAAGTCCCTGGAGATGAATTCGATGGAACGACGGGTGCCAGAGTGAGCAGCGAAGCGGGAGTCATGGCCCCATTGAAGAACTGCGGAGCGTACTGAATCAGGAACAAAGAGTCGGTCCGGGGGGCACTGGGGAGGAACTGTTAGGTTTCGGAGAGCCCGTCTCACCTTGTCTTCGATGTCCCAATGTATAGCTGCGAGGAACCTGTCAGGTGGCACGATGGGCACTGGAGGGTCTTCAGAGTCCGTGGGGTCGTGAAGGCAGGAAAGGGCATCAGCTTTGACATTCTTGGAGCCTGGAGTATAGGTAATGAAAAAACGGAACCTGGAGAAGAACAGGGACCACCTAGCCTGGCGGGGGTTGAGGCGTTTAGCAGATTGCAGGTAGGCCAAGTTCTTGTGGTCAGTGAGGATAGTAAAGGGATGGAGGGCCCCCTCCAGCCAGTGTCTCCACTCCTCCAAGGCAAGCTTGATGGCCAAGAGTTCCCTGTTCCCAACATCATAATTCATCTTGGCAGGGGATAGGCGTCTTGAAAAAAAGGTGCACAGATGGAGTGTGCCCTTCGGACCATGGCGTTGAGATAAAATGGCACCAACCCCAAGAGCAGAGGCATCGACCTCGAGCACAAAAGGAAGAGAGGGATCAGGATGACGGAGAACTGGGGCCGAGGAGAAGTTCTGCTTGAGACGAAGAAAGGCCCTATCAGCCTCTGGGGTCCACCTTCCCTGTCCAGGACCTTTACGAGTAAGGGAGGTGAGGGGTGCTACAACAGAACTGAAGTTTCGGATGAAACGGCGGTAAAAGTTGGCAAAGCCTAGGAAACGCTGCACTTGTTTCAGGTTCTTGGGTGTGGGCCAGTCCAGGACAACAGAGACCTTAGCAGGGTCCATCTCAACACCCAGAGAGGAGATTATATATCCTAGAAAGTGGATCCTGGACGTATGGAAAGTACACTTCTCCAACTTGGCATAGAGATGGTTATTGATGAGTCGGGTGAGAACTTCGCGGACGTGAAGGACATGATCATCCATGTTGCGAGAAAAAATTAAAATATCATCAAGGTAAACCAAAACATACTTCTGAACGATGTCCCTAAAAATGTCATTCATAAAGCCCTGGAATACCGCAGGAGCATTAGCCAGGCCAAAGGGCATGACCTGATATTCATAATGACCAAGTGTAGTAATGAAGGCTGTCTTCCACTCATCACCCTCACGGATGCGGATGAGGTTGTAGGCACCCCGTAGGTCAAGTTTGGTGAAGACAGAGGCCCCCTGAAGAGATACCAATGCAGAGTTAATGAGTGGAAGGGGATACCGGTTCTTGATAGTAATCTCATTGAGGCCGGAGAAGTAGACGGGCAAATGAAGCCAGATTCCAAGGAATCCCAGATGTAGGACTCCAGGGCGTCAGATTCATTCAAAGAAAGAGGGTAGATTCTTCCTCTCGGCAGTAGGTCAATGGCACAATCGGAGGGACGGTGTGGCGGCAAGGAGAGTGCTTTTTGCTTGCTGAAGGCGAGGTGCAGGTCGGAATATACAGAAGGGATCCCGATGGTGTCCTCCTGGGAGCTGCGGACAGAGGAAAGTCTGAGAGGCAACTGCAGACAACGATGATGACAATTGGGTCCCCAGGCGAGTAGTTCACTGTTGGACCAGTGAAAGGGGGGGTTGTGCATCTTCAACCAAGGGTATCCAAGAACCAGAGGATGGGAAGGAGAGTGGAGAAGTAGGAATTGGATGCTCTCAGTGTGGAGGGCGCCGATGCGTAGAGTAAGGGGAATTGTTTGCCATTCAACAAGAGTGAGAGGGGATCCATCCAGGGTGAGGAGGCGGATAGGGGGAGAAACAGGGATGCGAGGAATATTCCAAGTGGTGGCGAGTCCGAAGTCTAGGAAGTTTTCCTTTGCGCCTGAATCAACAAAAGCCAGAAGAGATTCTTTGAATCCATCCCCGGAAACCAGTGCGGGCAAAAAGAGGCCAGAAGAGGCAGAAGAGGGAAGAATACCAATCTTGGCAGAGGGCAGGGAAGTACAGGGGGGGCAGAGAGGGCATGAAGCTCGGAGATGGCCGGCTGCCCCGCAATAAAGGCAACATCCCTCGGAGAGTCAGCGGCGTCGCTCCTCAGAAGACAGCCTGGAGAAGGAGGTCGGGCGGGAGGGGGCAGAAGGGGGTTGAAGCCGGGAGCGTTGTTCTTGGAGCCTGATGTCAATTTCAGCTAGACGGGAGATGAGGTGCTCCAAGGAGGGAAAGTCCAATGGGAGATATGCGAGGTGGTCCTGGAAAGCAGAAGACAAGCCCTGGCAGAACTGGTGGATAAGAGCCTCTTCATTCCAGGGGACTTGGGAGGCCAGGAGGCGGAATTCCATGGCATAATCTTGAAAAGAACGGGAACCCTGGGTGAGAGAGGTGAGATGGCAATATGGTGGGAGTGGAGCTGACCAAAAATGGACTGCATGGCGGCAGAGAACCGGTTGACATCAGCAGTCATGGGGAGATTCCGAGCGAGGAGGGAGGTAGCCCAGTCCAGGGCTCGACCGGAGAGGTGGGAGACCATGAAGGCAATCTTCTCTCTGTCAGAGGGAAAACAATCTGGGCAAAGGTGGAAGGCCATCCAGCACTGGGTTAAAAAATTCTGAAGCTTTGCTGGGTCACCCTCAAATTTCTCCGGGGTGGGGGGGGGGCAAGGGGCAAGTAGCAGCAGCCAGGGGAGGGGCAGGCACGGAAGCCACCGGAGGGGGTGGGGGCCGGGTGGTGTGGTCCACTAGGCGTTGAACTGCAGTGGTCAGTTGTCGAAGAGCCTGGGACTGCTGTTGCAAAAAGGTGGTGGTGTTCTGGTCCGCTGGATCCATGTAGGCTCACTATTCTGTAAGACTGGGGCAGATCTGATCAGTGGATCCTGTGCAGGACTCAGGAGAGTGAAAAAGACACTAAGCCAAATCGCTAGACAAAAGGAAAAAAATCGGGAAACCAGAAAGAAGGTCTGAACACGGAATGACAGGGAAGAGGCAACAATCCTAAACTCTAGGTGAAGTCAAAAACCAGGAAGCGGGCGAGTAGGTCAGAACATGGAAGAACAACGAGAAAGCTACAATCCAAAACAGAAGGTGAAATCGGAAACGAGAGACAAGCAAGGAGATCAGAACCAGTGAAAATCAAGAGAGAAACGCGCACTAGGAAACTCGAGGAGAATCCGTAATAGTGAGCGGGGAAGTGAGGAAAAAGGAGAACTAAAATAGGGATGGGAGAGAAAGGTGATTGGCGTTTTAGTTGCGGCGTGAGCTTGTGTTACAGGGTGTGCGCGTGGGAATGCAAGAAGGAACAGAGGCGCGAGTGGAATGCATAACACCCAGTGTAGGCGATTTCAGGGTGACCGAAACCCTTTGAAGCCAGGTGGCTCATTTCTACTGGGGATGGTGTCATGTGGACACTTGTGACTTCTGCTGCACATGACATCTGTGTGATACAGAACAGCCCAGTAGGATGCCCTCACGCTCTCTACAGCAGCTAAAGGCAGGGGCACCCATGGAGCAGATATTTCAGAGTGAGCTTCGAACCCCCGTAACCCCCGTAACACAGACCTTTGGAAGAAGACGGAAGGAGCCCACCAGTTCATGAGGGAGCACTTGACTGAGGCAGGATTCCACCAGAAGAGATGCTATAACCTGAAGGCTAAGGGGCAGCCTTTGGTCCACGGGATCAACTGTGGGTTTTCTGCCCCAGGGGAAAAAGGGATTGTGCTCCAAACTAGCTCTTTCCTGGAGGGGACCCTGCACTGTGCTGAAGAGATTATCAGACGTAGTATACTGGGTTTGCCTGTGCATGAGGAAATAATCACTGGTGCTTCACCAGGATCGGTTGGTGCCCTACTGAGCTCAACCAGACTTCATGCCTGACTGGGAGAGATGTCCCCCAGTGAGACCACAACATGGAGACTGCTGATACAATTGGCTGCACCCTAAGCTGCTCAGGAAGAGAGTGAGAGAGGGCAGCATAGCAGTTTCCTCAATTAACATTTGGCAGGGAGACACACTGGGGTTAGGACTGTTATATCTTCAGAAGTGAAGGGGTGGGGGGTGTGAACCGTGCAGTTGCTTAGGAAATGAATGGAAGCTGAAGGAAATACAGTGACCTGTGTGTGTTCGCGCCAGGACTGACCTGCACTAGTCATTGGTTATAGCCCTTTCTGTACATTAAAAGTTCTTTCTGTATACAGTACATCACAGTGTCAACCTCAGTCACTCAGTATTACTGTACGTTGCAGTATTTCAACCAGTGACAAATGAGCATGGGACCAAGGAAAAAGATCCAGGTTAGGGATTTGGGATTGAAAAACTGTAAAATTTTTACTTCAATAAGGGTGATGGTTGAATTCCTTATGACTGAACTCAGATAATGCAATATAAAAAGTGTATCTTTAAAGTTTTATGGTTGTGGAATTTATGTGTAAAAACTTTATACAACCTATTTCCTCAATGCGCCTGACCAAAAACGTAAAGTCAAGTATAAAACACAACCCCTTCTGTATTTGTATTCCATTTGTAATGTCAATGTAACATTTTTAGGACCCTAGGTTTTAGTGGAAGTTTTAACCTAACACTAGATTCAGTTTTCACCTACCAAATATGCTCAATTTAGAAGAATACAGAAATACATTTCAAGCAGAATTCTGTTTGATCATTTGATTGAAAAACACCTTAGAAGCATATTTAAAGTAAGTTTTATTTCATAAGTTAATGTAGAATTGATATCACTTTTGCTGATATCTTGGACTATTATTTCAACTAGTGACAAATGAACATAGAATATAGGGTTAGAAAAAGTGGTTTGGGTCAGGGTTAGAAAATCTGTAAATTTTTAACTTCAGTCAGGGTTCTGTTTGAATTCCTAATGACTGGACTGATAGTGTCATATAAGACTGAAGCATACAGTATTCTGTAAGGTGACAGCAGCCTTCTGAGTTCCTTTTGTTCCTTATCCAGTGCACATTTTCAGGTTAACTTTGGTTGAAAGGTTAACTATGTTCAAGTATAACTGCCCAGAACTATTATGATTCCAAATAGTAAGTAAAAATAGACAGTACTTGGAAACTTTCTGTGATAAAGTGTTGATGTCATTCATGGTTGTGTTAAAATTACGATTATAAATGCACTGTGCAAAATTCATAAAAGAAAACGCAAGTTTATGAACTGAAATATGAAGTAGAGTGATATATATATATAAATAAATGTACAGTATAAGTAATATTGGAATTACAAGTAATAGTCCATCAGATGGCTCTACCCCATTTTCCTAAGTTGTAGGAGTCACCCGGCTGTTATAGTTTTGGTGCCAGAAAGCGAAGGAGAAAAACGGATGTTCTGTACAACCAAACTTTACTATATATAGCTCATTGTTCCACACGCGCGTCCATGTCATTCTTTGCTTCATGTGAAGATACAACAAAATACATCTGAAAAATAGGAATTAAGGGAACTACAACCAGTGGTTTGATTCCCATGCACATTTAGGAGGGAATACAGATTTCCCGGGAATATTGAATTGAAGGTGACACTGGCACAGTGCAAAAGGAGCACTAAGGGATTTAACTTGAGGAGAAATGCAGTTGAACTGCATTGATTACCAACACATTGATTTTTTTGGCAAATGGACTGCCTTTCATGGTTGTCTGCAAGTAACGTGAAAGTTTAAAAAAACAAAATTGTTTTCAACACTTTGTTTTGTTTCATCTTCTGTTTTAAAATCACTTCGACCAGATCCTACCGCAGGAGTCTTATCACACACAAAAACTTTTTCCAAAGTTCATATAAATAATGGATGATTTTCAAAGCTGTTCTCAACAAGAGGAACAAAAAATCATTTTAAAATTATAATAGTTAAAAAGTACAAAAAAAGAAAATAGCTACGGAAAACGAAATATGATTTTTTTTACCTTCTGCAAACTGGAAGAAGTGAAGAAAATGCACTTTGGCAAAAACCTGTGAACATCTGTTAGCAAATATCTCCATCTAGTGGACAACGGACACTACAGTTCGCGCCAGAATCTTATAACCACTGAGATAAAGAAATTGTTTTCAGAAATGTCACTGGTATTTACATAAACGGTTCTGGCTCTGACACATGCATACTTATATAAAGAGCCTGATCATTTAATGAAATCAATAAGAAATAGAAACTTGTATATTTTAAGGCAATTTATATTTATATAATTGTTTTGCCTTCATTAAGAATTGACCTGCATGAATTAGAGAAAACATCAATACCGTCAGCAGCGAATCAGTTTTGTTTCATTCAAACATACATTCAGCGCTTTCCCATTTTTAAAAATGAGCCCTTTACTGTATATTCTCGATATGGACGTTTTAGGATCATATCAAGCTGATTGATCATCCCCCATCCCCGCCCCCCCAGTAGATGTGTTGTTGTACCAAAACAACGAGTAATTATGGGTCATTATAAATTTATGATTTTTAAATTACAGTTGCATATTTGTAGAACAGGCACTTGTTTTCCAGGTATCTAAAGAAAAAAGGGTGGTAGTTCTAATATTTCCCACAACACACCAGTGTGAAAAGATGTTTAAACTTGAATTTGGTTTGGTTCAAGTATCCTTCGCTAGATTCCAGTGGATTTCATTGCATAGGGTCACCCTACAGCGTTCTTTTTACAGTACATTCCACGTTTGCCACCTCCATCCAGGTGTCAGGAGCGCTGTCTAAACAAGCTATCCCTTACCTGTCCGCTAGGTGTAGTCTTCCACTCTGCACTTCTGCTTGTTCCACAACTGCCTGGTTTGACGTCAGGAGAAATGGCGGAGCCGGAGAGAGTAGGCGCATCTTTGGTCAGGTTTCAAGGTGAGTGTTTTAATTTAGGAAGTAGTTGAATCCTCACTAATATTTTGGAAAATGCACAGCAAAATTATGAAGTCATGATAAAGAGTATTTGGGGACCGCGCGGAATGTTCAAGACGCGGGAGCGGAGCCAACCGGCAAAATGGGGTTTCAGAGTAACTAGAAGTAATATAACCAAATCACAAGATTTAGATTATATTGTGAGCACTGCATCAGCGGATTGAAAAGAAAAAAACAATGGTTACTTCTGGAAATCGAATGAAGAAAGCGTATAGTTATTTTTAATTAAAAATGGGAAAACACTTTTTTTATTTGTGAAATAAAGTTTAAATGTTTTATCTGTGCGCTTGGACGTGATTAACTGAAGTTCAGCTGATGTCGTTTCTGCACAGGCAATAATGATTGTTGGAATAAAAGCTAATGCAGTGTAATCAGGTGCAGTCTGAAATTATCCGAAGGTTTTCATGTATGGGGTTTCCTTCTTTAAAATACTATTTTCTTCCAAGAGATAGATGAAAGGAAAGAAATTGCTTTAAACTTCTACATTCCTTTTTCTCTTTAAAGTTTCTTTCGGGATTGTTTTTAAATTTTGTAAAGCAATCTTCCTGCCGTCTTTGTCCCAGTTACTCCTTTTTTTTAATCGTTTAGAAAAATAAGTGTCAAACTATTAAGGTCTTGACAGTCGGGACACTTAAACCGACTCTTTTTTCCTCAAATGTGTTTGCTATACGAAGCACAAGGAGTGTAGTTTCGGTGCGTGTGTTTATTTAAATACTCGTTAGTTCAAATGGTGGTATATGTACTGTATTTAACTTTACTGACAATTCAATTTTTCCGTCTGTGCTGATATATCATAGGTGTGTTATGCATGCTATTAACCACTCAAATAATGTAAATGTCTTAGGTTATTAATCAACAGCACTCATCTCCAAGCCTCGTAATAGGGCAGATTCTTTCTGATATTTTCCAATTCATTTTCATGCACTAATTTAACAACCGTTTAGATGATAGATATTTGCTCTCTTTTTTATATAAACGTTTTTACAACGGTTACAAAAGTATTAAATTTACTACATTATACTGTGGAGAAAACATATTCCACACTAAACTTTCTGAACTTTGTTTCTTGCCTGTTTTCATACCATTTTGTATGTGAGGAATTGTTTTCAGACATGGGTTTTGAAGGTGTTCGTCTAAGGATATGGTTCTGTTTTTGTGTTTGTCTTTGAAGAAACCATATCTTTTTCTCTTTAATTCCAAAAAATAAATGTATTATTTGTTTATTAATTAGAATGTCTTTTATTAGACAGAATACAGTTTAAGTGTTTGCAGCCTTATGATTCGGTGTTTAGTTGGAGGACTCTTAAAAGGTTATTTTTGAATATCTAGGGAAATGTTTATTTTTTATTCGCAAACATTAATATGCCTATTCCAAAAAAGATGAAGACTTTTCAAATACCTCTCAAAGCAAAAATGTTTAAATTAAACTTTGGCTTGCACACGTGTAGAGAATCTTGTCTAGCAGAGAATCTTGTAGGTACAGTAAGTGTTCCCAAGGCTTGAAAGACTTGTTTATTCAGGAACTGTACCTGGCATTAAAAAAAGAGACTAAGGTTCATTCTTTGTGGTGTTGACCTTTGCCTTATGAAAAGCTGCAAAACACTAAGTGTGGTTGTGTGAATAAGATTATGAGACCTGTAATACTGCAGCCTCGCTCTGGCAAACAGTTTGAAAGAGAACCAGAAAGGCCAGGCCATGAAAACGCTTGATGCCCATATTTCCATTTTTCTATAGCATAATTGTGTGAGGCAGAAGATCATCTTCTTTAAAATACTGCCCCCTTGGACCTGAATATCATTAACAAATACTAGCAGAAGTCCCTTCAGGAGAATGTTTCTTTTTGTGTGTATGTGCCAAAGTTGTAGTTCTTTTATAGATCACAGACTGTAACTGCACCATAGCAAAAAAGACCACACTGCAAGATAAGGTCTTTTTTTCCCCATTTCTCTAGACAACGCCACAACTTGTTAGAAGATTTAGATACTTCCATCTTGCATTAGTGTATTGCATCAGTGTTGTGCACTTCGAGTTATTAGAAGATTTAAATCAGATTTAAGAGGATTTGTCTTCTATTAATTCTCTTTGTATCCCGTTCCAACACACTGTAAATAGACATCACAGAAAGCTCTATTTGCTTGCTGCTGGGACTTCTGAAATAATTGCACAATCCCCTCTGTCTCTCTTACATTTTTTAATTGTTTTTCCAAAACACCAGACTGTAGAACTTTATGATAGGATAGTTATTTATGATTTCAGGAATGATGTTTAATTTTGTAGCTGGTTTTGTTTTTCTGGTTTATGGACTACAAACTTTTGTCTTCCCTGAAATGACCTAAACATTTCCATCTTACATCTTTGTGTGCATAATTTCGCTCCATCCCGCTTCTCTGAGCGTTCTACTGTACATATATATTCTGTGCCGTTGTTTAGAAGCATGTTGTTTGGAATATGTGGTGCAAACTTTTCATCTGACAGTACGAAGAAAGGGTAAATTAAGCAGTTTAACATAAAGCATTTAAAATTAAAGCTTGGTGGTTTTTACTACACTGTGTATTGTGTGCTAAAAATATAAATGTCCAAAAGGGAGCAAACCTATTTATAGCACTATTCATGATTGTGATGTTATAGCTTAAATTATCCAGTGATATATTGATATACCAATATTATTGGTATTATTGTAATAGATATTGATATCTGAAAATGCAGGAAATACATCCAAGAAGTATTAATCAGGAACTGTTTTCTAATAATTCTGTTATGTCTTTATCTCAGATTCGTCCCCTGCACATATAGAAACCCATCACCCCACTTAATACATCTTAAAGTGTCACGGCCACCTAATTTTACCTTTACCTCACTCACTGGTGTGTATCCTTTGAAAATGCTGCTGGAGTGCCACCTTTTTTCATTTTCTCCACCACACGTTTTAAGTTTCTGCACTGGTGTACTTTGTACTGTTTATTCTAAGTGTTTGAGACAAATTTCGTTAATAATGGAAATGTGAGCTTTGGCCTGACCATGTTTTAACCAGTACTGCACTATAACCAGTTTGCATTTAATTTGAGTTCACATGTTCTGTGATTGTTCTGAGATCTTAGCTTAAAACATTAAATTTCATTAGACCTGAATGTGGTACTTTGGTATATCGAGTATAGGTTTTGCATTGTATTTCCGTTTGCTTTGCCTTCAGTTAAGTCTTCAGTTTTTAAACTGAAAAATCTTAGTTTTACCAACATGAAAAACAGGACGCCTCCATTGGTGAAGAGCTTATTCAAATACAGATACAGTACAATACAGGCATCACATATAATAATACTCACACTTACATAGTGCTTTTCTAGACACAAAGCACTTTACAGGTAATGGGAACTCCTCTTGACCTCCACCAATGTGTAGCACCAACCTGCATGATGTGATGGCAGCCACATTGTGCCAGTACTCACCATGCAACAGCTATTAATAGGGAGGAGAACAGAGTGATGATGCCATTTCAAAGATGGGGATTATTAGGAGGCCAATGACTTGTAAAGGCCAGAGGGAACTTATAAATAGAACACTGGAGCTTACACTCCTGTTCTTTTCAAGAACTGTCCTGGAATTTGTAATGATCACAGGAAGTCAGAACCTCAGTTTTACATATCATCCAAGGTCCCTTTTGTCACATAAATAAGGATGCGTCTTGTCCCTGTCTGGCAGTGTTTGCCTGCTGGCTTATTAGAGATGCTTGGTTAGCTTGCGAGGTGACTGAAGCATTAAACAAAGCTTTGTTTTCCCATAGTAGAAATGTTACATTTGCACATTTCTGTTGTATGCCCCTACCATCTTCTGATTGCTAATGCAGTGAATAATTCTCCAGCTGCCACTTGGAGATAAACTTGAGTAATTAAAAGCTTTTTATTATTTTTGCTAGCGCCCTTTATTGTTAACAGCTGTTAATGTTATCTTCACATTTGCAACACTATGTTGCAATGAGTGAGCAACAGTAAGTAGTGGATAGAGCTCTGCACCAGAACGGAGACAGACGAGTTCAAGTCTCCAGTGTGTTACTAGTTAATCGTGAGGGTAGGGTCTAGCCATAATTCTCTGTCTGTTCAACTGTATAAATGCACTCCACCAGGTGCTAGAGTGGTACCCAGTGATGAACCAGTACACTTTTCAGGGGAGTCTAGTCTTCCTGAAATAAGACAAGCTGATGTTCCAGGAGTCTTAACCTTTTATATTGTCACTTGCTGCATCAAAAACCAAAGCCTCTTTTTATACAAAGACGTTATACAAATAGATAAGATTGGCCATATGGCCAGTTTTCATTTGCAAGCAATGTGTTCCTATTCTATGATACAATGCATCATACACAGTATCTGTTTCTCATCATAACATTTCAGAACAGAAATGTGTAATTCTTAGTTCTTAATCAAGTTTGATTTGTTTAAAGGGTTTTGCTTTTTCACCGTTGCCTTTAAATTATGTATTATATACTGAATGTGTTTCTGCTTTACAATACCTTCCCTTTTACAAAGAATGTAAAATGTATGCAGATTTCAGCAGTTAATTTCCAGTGTGACATTGCTGAGTTGAATAATCTAAGACATGACTTAATTAAGTCTCCTGAGTCCATTTGCTTTCCATATTGTCTTTAAAAGGAAGTATCCTTCCTAAATGTCTGCTTCTGTAGAACTGAATTGTTAGCTTCTATAGATTGTGTGAAAAAGGTTGCAACAAAAGAAAATATTTTTTACTTTTTTAATAATGTATCCAAAGTAATTCAGAACCTTATTGATGTCCATTTTTTGTCTTTAAAGACCCTTATGGGTAATACACATACTCAGCACAGCTCATGTGCCCCTTAAGAATAAAAAGTAATTATATTCCATAATTTGCATTGAAGTAGATGCATTTGTTAATTGGTGCTAGTTGTTATATGTAGTGTTGCTACACCTGTTACAGACATGGGTTGCTTGGTTTTTTTAACCATTCACATTGCAGCCATTCAGGAACAATGAATATAAGAGGCCTTTGTTTTGTAAACCTTTTATATCAAAGAAAAAAACCCTTCAGCTTTACCAGATTATGGGGCAGCCAGTTAAATTTCTGTCCAACAATGAAGTAAATAAACCACCTCCTCCAGTCTTTCATAGATGTACAGAGGATGGGAGGTCATGAAATGACTAATCATTTCCATTATGTGAGATGGGTAGGTGGGTCTTATTTAAAACAGGCGGGTGAAACAATGAGACTGACTACAGTCAGTCTGTATTTGTCTGACCACAGGGGCATTTCATGGATACTTTATGTCCCACTGAATTTATTAAATCATTTTGGTGTACATTTGTTTGTACTTAGTGGCTACCTACTGACCTTTCAAAAGTGTAGAACTACCCTGAGTTCTTGGTTAGTGGACAAAGCTTTGAAAGCTTTTTGTAGCGCAAAGGCCTGAATCATTAAGAATTAAAATTACATTTTGCTCGCTTGATAAATTTAAGTAAATTACACTGGATTAGTAAGGTTACAGGCTGCAATCTCTGGTACTAGAGAGCCAATGTGTCTCTTTAAAGCAGCAACACTTGAACAGCTAGGAAAGTTTGGTCCAGTTAAGTGAACTGATTTAGTTATTAGGACCTAAGTTGGAATGCAAACCAGCAAACACATCTGACCTGGATCAGAGATGTACCACTCCGTCATAGAGAATTAAAACCTTATTTAAGGATTTCAGTTATTAACTCAATTTATGAACCTCCAATATTAATTTGTTTTTTATGGTGAACCTTGAAACAAATTATTTTCTTCAAAATTTGCCGACCGTATTTCCATTGCTAAGCTATTTTCTTTTAGTTTTTCCCAGCCCTTTCTTCATGCTTAAAGAATTCATTGCTAAGATGTAGTCAGATTTATACATTTATTTAAAGCTAAGTAAAAAAAATCCTTGTTTATTTTTACATTTGGTTACCCAAACCAGGTTTAAATCTAGTGTTAATAGCAGCTTATGCAGATGTAACCCACAGCTTTTGCAGTGTGCTATAGTGTATTACATCTTGATGCTGTTGAATAGTTCCTGAAGCTTTTACCATGTTTTTTTAAAGAAAATATCTATAGAAAACATGGGTCTTCTTTAGTCATCAAGTTTTTAGACCATTGACCCCAAAACTTTAAAACCTGTTAAAAACATTTTGAAAATAATTCCCTCACTTTTCATTTAAATGACTTGCTGTGCCTTTTGTATAGTGTTGAAAATGTACTCTGTGCTAAAGCCTCACTTAGAGTAAACTGTACTGCATGTAGTATTGTATATAGCATTCTACTATTGAAGAGTGATGTCCATTTTGTCAGCTTTGTATTTTTTGGAAGTATTTATTCCAGAAGACATTGCATAAAAGACTTTTGGTAATTCTTTGGTTACTGAAAGAAGATTATAAGGTATTTCTATGTTTTGAATAAAAATGTCAGATGTAGCAAAAAGTATCGTTTTTATTCCAGTTCAGTAGGATCCCAGGAGAAGAAAGCTTACAGCACTGATCTGATTTTGATTAAAAACGGATCACAAGCTGCTATAGCAATTAAAAGAGCTGAAGTAGCCTATCCTATAAACAAGCAGCAGACTAGGCACATTTGGAAGGAGCATTGACTGTGAAACTGAGATTCATCTAGGCTGACCCCTCTTTGTGTTCTATTTTTCTGTCTTTAAATCATGCTTTTACGAATGTGTCCAGCTGAATGTGCTTAAACTTTTCTGAATAAGCTCTATCCTTTTGTATTACGCAGTTCTTTTGCCATTACATTTTAATTTTCAAAGTACAATGAATCCCTTAAGACCCAGCATTGCTTTTCCTGATCCTGCCAGCTTTTGATTTTATTGTCTGTTTATTTAAAGTAAAATCTTCAAAGAGGTTAACTGTTAATGTAATTTAAAAAAAACCTTTCAGTTGTCTTGGGAAAATTAAGACAAGTATATAAAGATATGATCATTTTTGAGCTGGTTTAGCTATAGTCTTATACAAGCTGCCTTCTGCTTGCTTTGTAAGAATTCACTCATTAAAGATAATTGAAATTCAGTCATTAATAGTATGATTTGATCTTACGAACTTCGGGAATACTATAAGTTGTCATTAGATCCTTCTCTCAGTGATAAGCTCTGGGAGTTTTCTTAATTCAAGTATCTCTTTCAGTTTGTAAACATTGGCTTTTAGAAGCTGGGTTAAGAAACGGTAATGGTAATAATGAGGAAACATTAAAGCAATAAGACAGAACAGTTTTTTGTCAAGTTGTGTATTTTAATATCTCTTTAATATTCTTGCTGTTATGAAGTTAATATTCCCTAGAATATCTAGCTCCTAGTTTTCTGAAATTAATTTTTTTCAAGGCTATTGAGAATGTAAACTTAATTAACATGGGGAGGTGAAATGAGTTAAAAGAAAATAAAAATCTTCCCTAAAGTGATATTTTAGGTCCTGAATTTCAATCATGTAAATAGGTTTCCTCTTTGCATAATATGATAAGCAAAGATGGAAAGGTGGCAGAAGACAAGGAGAATGCTGGGAGTGGGGAGGAGGCAGGCAGTTACCATATCTTTATTGATGGAAACTATTTAAATTGGTAACTATGGGTGTGTTACGCCTTCAAACCATTTCATTTGCAGAACACCTAGAAGTGTTTGTTCAGCCACTCTCCCATTGAGTGGTGTGTGCTCTGAAAGTGCAGCTTGTAACTTAGATTCTCAGTCTGCTGGGTACTTCCATCAACTTTACATCAGTATATGGGAATGGACACATTTCACAGCTGTTGAAAGAGGAGCAGAGCTTGCAGCCATGTGATATTATCAAGGCAGCTGTATTGTTCTGCACTGTAGAAGCTGCATCTATGGTACCCTATTTGTACATCTTGAAGCATTCCTGCGGACTGTTCCACCCACCTGACTGAGACGTTTCCAGCTTCTACCCTTTCATTAAGTGACATGTCGCTGTCGTCCGGGCAACCGTTTACAACGGCGTATCATATTTTCCTGCCTTTTGTGCCATGCTGAATATTTCAGTTCCCTGTTTGCTGGAATGAATTGTGAAGTACAGGCGGCACGAAAAGAAAAAAAGCAAGGATTCTTCTGGCAGGAAGGAGAAGCTGGTGCACAAGGATCTGATTGCACAGGCCAGACCTTGAGGAGGAAGCAGCATCTGCTGCAGCAGGAGCACACCAGCAGCATCCCTCTTGCCACGGCGATGCTGGATTAGGGATTCTCCTCTGGGCTGGGAGAGAACTGCAAGGCCCGATTTTTTTTTTTTGCTTTGCATGCTCATCGACTGGATGTCAGCTCAAGTCAGCTGCTCTCGTGCTTTACCCAAAGGGGTTTTGTTTAAAATGCACAAATGAACAGGCTGCTACAGTGCTAGCTAGCTTCGCTGGAGCTGAAGGATCAGCGTTTTTTTAAGAAAAATACATATACATCAGCAGTATGCCTGGCTCGGTGAGTACAGTCCGACAGGAGAGGTTTAAGAAGCCAGGTGTGAGGCCAAACCTCCCGAGTCTGTTTACAATTAACGAAGAGGATGAGCAGCAAAAGAATGGCAATTTCAGGAAGCAGAAAGGTAAGCAGGCAGCCTATTTTTGTTTTCTCTGTCATTTCAAAGGGCCATTGGGAGCATCGGACAGTGGGATTCCACTTTCCGCCTCAGTATCCCAAATATGAACAGATAAACCATTGTCAGACAGCATGAAAGGCATTTTAGCAGTGGTAAATGTAAATCCATGTGTGATGTGGTGTTTTTCTGGTTGCAGTTTCACTATGTAGTATTTCTGATCTCTCTTTTTCTGTGCCAATAATATGGAAATTTCTATGAAATTAATTGTATGGCAAAAAATGGCATATTGTGGCAGTTGTTGAACATTGACAGTAAATTTGTGTATTTTATATAGCTCAGCAATAATGCCATATTACTGAATTGTATGTTTAAAATAACACTTTCTTCTCCAAAATCTGACATGCTCTTGGAAAAATGCTGAATAACAATTTAAATCATTCAGTTCTTTGATTTCTATTAATTTCAGCCTAAACTGTTAGTGTGGTTGCTGTGGAACCCCTGAAATTCTAGTACAGTGGAAGAAATTCTAGACCCATTAATATCTTCATTAAGGCATCAGCTGTACAAATGCCAGGTTCTCAAATACTCCCAAATGTAATTCTATCACAATTCACTGAAATATTCAGACATTCATCATAGATTTTCATGAACCACATCTTGCAAACATTAGACTTAGCACAATTCTATGTATTTAGTAATTTATGTTTACTTATAAAATAGACCATTGGGGAATAATTTTAGAATATTTCTTTAGCAAGAGAACATATAATAGAGGTATGTGTACTACTATGATGCATAGTTTGTAAAATGAAGGGTAAAACCCAATCATATTGTCTGGTATTGCTGCAGTTTTAATTTCTGATGAGGCATCTAAATGATCTGTAAGATCACTCTAATATCCTTTGCTCTAATATGTGATATATGCTCTACTGTCCTTTAATTATTAACAACTGTTCATGTCCAATCAAAAGTTTGTAAGCTGGTTGATGTTGGGATGATTAAATGGTGTGTACTGTACAGATTGGTTAACTATTTGCAGTTTTTTAAGCTTGTATTTATGTACATTTTCCCCATGATCTTGTACAGTACCTTCATATTTTTCAGATTACATTTCACGTGAAGGACTTGAAAGTTTAACTGCTGTCTGGATGAGGGGAATGGCGTGTATAGCTTTCTGTACTGAATGGAAGTCAGAGCCCCATATTTTTACTTATATAAGATGATTATAAATAACAATTTTGTAGGCCTTGTTGCTTCTCAGCTTCTAGTTGTGTAACTTCAGCAAAAAGCAGAAGAGAATCCTTGATACACTGTACTTTGTTGAAGGCGCCATTCACCCTGATGGCTTTGAAGGGCTCTATTCACCTTAATGCTGGTAGCCTCTGGTGACAAGCACTGTCTGTTTAATGGCTTAAGGGTCTAATAAAAGAGGCTTTGAGCAGAGAGTTTTCTGCCAGTGCGGTTCCTCCAACACGTAATACACAGTGAGCAGTCTTATGCAACTGCAAGCAATACTGTTTTGATTCATTGGAACATCAAATTCATTATATTTTTAAAAGGAACATGTAGTCAAATGACATTAGTGATTTAAAGTTTTTTTTTACCTTGTAATCTCAGGGATTGTATTTGACACGGCCTGTTTTGACAGGGTCTGTGATGTTTTCTAATTCCCTGCTTATACGTGATATTTATAAGACCAAGCATATGTCAGCCACAGTTTGGATACAAGGACAGTTTCTCCTTCTCTGTTATTCTTTGACACATTAGATTATTCAAGTCTCTGCTGCTGTTTTTAAACCTGCCTCTAGGCCTGTGGTTTCAAAAGAGCCTTTCATGTTTGTTTTCCATTGTAGTCTTTAAGTGCCCAAAAGTTTATAATATACACTTAACTACATCTGTTTATATGTTACCAGCAAGGAATAAAAAATAATTATATATTCATGTATTAATATGTAATAATAAAAATGAGCACAGTTTATTTTGGGAGAGGGGATTTCCTGTCAAAACGTTATTTATACCTAAGGAGCTACCTTTCAGAAATAATCTCTTACAGTTTAAACTGAATAAGGAGTAATTCTTGTAACCATGACCTCAGTCCTTATTTATCACTGTCCAGAGGGAATAATTTAAGTGTGGTTTGGCAATCGTCTATTGTCATAATTACAAGTGATTATCTCCATTTGCATCCCTATTTGCAGTCATTGCTACACTATAAATTGTATAGTAGTTATGTTGGAAACAAATACAAACGTAAGTGTCATGGATTAATTTATTACACTCATCAGTTCATCGACCAGGACCAGGACAGCTTCTTTCACATTTCTGCATCTGCATAGCTTAAACAAAGATTCCGGACCCAATATCTAGCAGGCCTTTAAAGAAGGATTATTTTAAATAACAAGTGGCTTGATTCTTAAATATATATTTCTGTTCTGCCTCAGCAAAATAGACAATTATGAATTCCATGACATGGTGTGAACAGTTTTTAATGGTGTCTGAACATTTTTGTAGATTTAGGCCTTTTCTACCTTCAAACAGTTTAGAGGGTTTACCATGGTATTTCTGCAGCTTTCACAGGCATCCTGACGTTCATGATATAAACGTAGCACTCCAATGGTGTGAGAGAGTCCATCTGCTGGATCAAATAAATAAAAAGCATCCAAGCCTTGGGCTTTTTTTAAACAAATTCATTTCAAAGTTTGTTTTTAATTAGTTCTATAACTTCGGTTTTTACTGCAAGACGGTACTTTGGTATAAGTATTTTAATTCCATTTATTTTGAAATACAGATAGAACCTGTAATCATGTCACAGTGCTGTCCTTTCAGTGGTGTAGCTAAAAGGAATGATGCTGGAATAGAAATTATAGTATATGGAGGGCTTTGCCTGTATAGTATTTAACAGGGATGCAATCCATGGACAAGTGCACAGCTACAGTATATACAGGATCAGGTGGAATGAGGTAGCATTCTGTGTGAAAGCATGTGCATAGTGAAATGTCATTGAGGTGAATGTGGAGTCAAGGGCAGATGGGTTTGTCCCTGAGGGGCTTATATATTTTGAAAGACTTTAGTGAGCTCTTTCAGTATGTGGAAAGAATAAAAGCAAATTGAGGATCGAATGAAAGTAAATTATTTGGTGGACTTGATTGTTTTCGAGGTTTCCCTTTGTTGGGTTGAGTTGCTGCCAAACAGGGTGGGCAGTCGATCTTGTTATTGAGTATTTAATGAAGCTGTTCATATATCACAGCCAGACTAACTTGCAGCTTGTCCTGGCAGTAGGCCACAGGCAAAATAATAAATCTTGAGGCCGAAGGTACATGCAACTATATTGGTCGAACCTGCTAGTGTATTCACACATCCCAGTGGCAGGGAAATAGAGAGGAAGTGTGCCCATATTTTTGGTGTTTTGGTGTGGTAGAGAGTTTAACTTCTATTTATATTACTCCTCTTGGAACATCTCATTCCAAACACTGGACAGGTTTTCTAGGTACAGTTCTGATGGCCCATACATCCTAGTCAGGCTCCTCTTTCACCCATCCCTCCTTGATACAGTGTTTGTCTGGAACCATACAATTCCACAGGTAAAAGAGAAATATTCTGTTAGGATGTTTTCTGTACAGTAGCTTGGTAAACAGTAAATGACGTGCTCCATTTCATCTGTTGAGAAAAATAAGGCACCTATAAATAATTCATTTTCAAAGTGTTCTTGCAATGAAGTTCGTGGAGTACTATGTCCCAATTTTCATTTTTTAAATAGCTATGTTCTTATTGCTCACTCTTTTTTGGAATTCCCAGCCATCTTTATTTCTCGACAAATGCTCTGCTCACACGGGGAGAATGAGGCTTCCCCAGACTGTCCACTCTGTGGACTTTAATGCTGGTAGCTCCACAGTGACGTACAGGATCTTCACTGTGGGTGGAAAACATGTGTCCCTCATTGACATATCACTCAAAAAGTTACATGGGCTTAACCCAAACTTACTCACGACCTTGTGCCAGCTGTACTGAGCCTCTTGTGCAGTCTGTCACTGATGGCTAATGTGACCTTGACATGGAGTTTTGTATCTTTACCAGATGAGCCATTTGGGAGCTTCCACGATCTTTATTGTTAAAATAGATCCCTGGGTAATGCATTAACATTTTCTGATACCAAGAGACTATTGCACGACTGGATGAACATGTACAGCCAACAAGAAAGGTTTCACGGTCAAAATTCAGGTGGTAATTGAATATGTAAGTTTGGAATGCAATTGAATGTTTTTGATTAATTAGATGGCTACAACTGTGTGTGCAAGCTGTAGTTGCGTAGTTTGAATGCTGTCACATGTACTCCATACTCTCATAGTAGAAGTAAACTGACGTCACTATAATTCCCAAGTTATTGCTCAGTTTGACTGTAATGTTAGACATTATCACATCAGTTTTAATATAATAACCATAATATAATATTGTGCAATTGTGAGTTGTATAACTCTCTTATACAAGCTATGAAGCTGCTATATAGCCTTCAGTGATTTGCATGAAAACCAGAAGTAAAATATAATCTTTCATGAAGACTTTTAGATCTGTTAGAATTGTCCCCTTTCTACAAGATTAACACAGAAAGTAATGTCCCACTTTTTTCTAGTTCAAAATTTATTTGTTATGGTGCTCAAGGGGACTATTTCAGAGCACTGCAACAGGAAATAGGAAAGTTAAATCTTATAGCACCAAAGGTTTAATTGTTGTCCTGTGAGAATTATTTTAAATACATTGGCAGCATTACTTTCTATTTGACCCTGATATAATGTCATTGTTGAATTATCATTACTTAGTCTGTAAGTGAGCAAACAGACAGCACCATAAAGTAGACCAAGCCCTACAAATTACAAGAGATTGAGCAATTGTCATACATCTGTCAACCATTTGAACCTTCATCACCTAAAATTATTGCAAGACACCAATCGATTCAATCAAGACTTCAGGGATTTCCTTTTGATCATTGTCCTTTTATCACTGAGATAGAAAATAAATGGTTGTTTGCGGGTGTTGTACTGTAAAAGTATTACCTCTGAAAATTTTTATTTGTGATTTCATTTACCCTTCCAAACAGTATTAAGAAAAACCCAAAGTGTTTGCTGTGTTTTAAAGCATCTTAATAAGTTGGCTTGACATGTCTGCTTCAGGGATGTATCATATCTGCTTTTGCCATGTTTTGTATCCTGTAATATTTGTGTGGCTATACGAAAATATAAGTGAATCTCTGTTAATCCCATGAGTGCACATGAATACTGTGCCCTCTTACTGTACTCCTGGGCTGTGCAGAGGTGGAGGATGTTGACTTTGCTGCCTCGACCATAGTGCCTTTCTAGGTGGGGTGGCAAGATCTGTGAAGTGTATGTTTGTATTTCCTTTACTGTTTGCTATGAGGGAGTGGAGCGTTTGCTAACATTTGGCTCTTGGCTAAAAGATGACAGCTGACAAGTTTAGCCAGAATGTATTGATGTTCACGTGACAGAACGAGTATGTAAACAGTGTCGTGTATCTTAGCTAAATTGGCTGACTGGTGGATTTGCATTGTTGATGGGAAAGAGTTGGATGCAAACGTTGTTTAAAAGAGTGCAAGAGCCACGTCAGCATGTGGATATGCTGTAGCAATACTGTACAAATGGAACAAGCAGAAAACATGACATGCAGCACAATTGTAAAAGTGGGAATTATAGAAAATAATTAATGTCTTTATCTTTTGGTACTTTCTTGTTTTTTACAAGAAATTATACATTAATGTCATTTGATATCAACATTCTTCATTGACAAATGACATTAAGGTAGTCTACTGTTAAGTTTTTCAGTTTAGTTATTATTGTGCACTAGCTAAAAGTTGCTTTTTTCCACAACTGTGGATTAAAATGTGATCCAAATGTGAAGGTGTACTCAATGTCAATTGCTATATAATATTTTATTAGTTGAAATACACAATGTTCATGTATATTTAAGGCTGTAAACTTGTAATGTTAAGTCATCCGGTAGTTTCACAAAGCTGGAAAATGTTTACAGGTGCTTCACTGTCAGAGGATGAATACAGAAGCAAAACGTATAGTATTCCTTGTTTATGAGGAAAGTTAGAGAACCATTTCAGATTTTTAACTTTGAGTTTTTAAAAGATTTTTTTACATCTCATCAGAAGTATGTCTAGCGTGGTAAGATGAACCTCTTGTTGATAAAAGAATATCATTTTTTGAATAATTTTTTTTAAACATTTTGTGGTGTCCTGTTGCTAATAACAAATTGATGGAAAGTTTACTAGGATATTTTAGCCAAAACCCATTTCAAATTGATTTTACAACAGAATAAAAATACAAAGCATACATCAGTCTCAATGTCCAAAAGGATCAGAGTATCCAGATCAGTGTTCTCAATAGATTATTAGTCTCAATTTGAAGATTTACGGTATGAGCTAAAGAAAGCTGATCATACTGTAGGTGCAGGACACACAACCTGGAGCAAATGTAGAGATTCTGCACAGAGATGTACTCATATATTCCTCATAAGTAATTTAAAACCATCCCCTCTGTAAGAATGAAAACAAGGGGTTTAGAAAATACCGATTGCTGGGATATGAACAGATTTAAAAGATTTAAAATGCATTTCTCTTTGTATTAATAGACGCTTTATATCTACATGCAGCATGGAAGCCATACAATTCTTCAGTTTTTGTTAAAAAATGCGGTATGTGCACCTGGAGTTTCATGCTAAATTATTTTACAGTTCAAGAGAATAAATACATTTATCTATTGTATATGAAATTCTCCAATATATTTTAAATTCTTGAAATATTGAGAATGCATATTAAAACAAAATATTGTACTACTAATTAACTCATTCATTTGTTTGTTACAGTAGAAGTATGATATACAGTATTTTAGGATATTTATAAGATATGTCTACTTAGATAGGACGAACGGTGTTTTAATTCTATAGTCAATATACTGTAGAATCGGTGACAATATCTAAAGTGTTTTAATAATGTGGTTAATGCATATTTTTTGTGCTTGAGGATTATCACGACTTGTTCACCATGGCCTGTAAAATCAGTTTTATAATACCTTTTCACTGGTGTGTTTAGTCTGCCTGACCTGTTGAATGGTCTTGTATTCCTTTTAAAAAAATCCCACAGAAGCTTAATTCTGGAATGTTGGCTGTAATCGTGAAGGTATCATTTTCTCTGCTGTTATCTTACAATTTGATCTGCCTTTCCCAAATTTTGATGGGTATTGATTAATGCTGGGATTTTCATCATTAATTTGCTGAAACATCTAGACAAGCAACAAGCTTAACCCTGACAAAAGCCTTGGAATAGAATGATAGCCACACATTGAAAAAAAATATAATAAGTTAGTTTAGTATGAAAGTGTGACATATCGGGGCCATGACTCTGCTAATCTCCCTATAAATGCTTCACCATATGCAGTGCACGTCTGCAACTGATGCATTGAACAGTTTGTTTAGATGTGTACAGTAAGACAGGGAGTGACAATGACCCTGCATTTTTCTCTTTGTTCTGATGATTCATGGGTCTCCTGGCAACAACAGAGGAATTCACAAAGAATGAGCACTGCCTAGTACAGTATTTTATAGTTATGAAGCATATTAAAATTAGTTTTACACCTGCTTTTCTATTTGCTTTAATCATGTGGGTTTTTTATTATGCCTTGGCATTCTTCCACCATTGGATGCAAACAGAATTCAAATGAGAACAGTAGTCCAAGCTGCAGTTAAATATTTATGACCGTTTCCTTATACAGGGCAGTAGTGTTACTGCCTTGTTGACTGACCATAGAAGTTAAGCAAGGATAAGTCTTATCAGTACTGAACGATAACCAAGTTGCTTTTGTAGGTGGCACCAACGGACCAGTAGGTGGTGCTGCTCTCTCTTGACCAGAGAGAACAAACAAACCCAGTATGGGGGCCGAAGACACTTTGCTGTTAAATATGACATTTTAAAGATGAAACATTAAATTGAGGCCCTGAATATTTGGCCATTAAACAGCTATTGGTACTTTTTGAAAGACGAGGATTGGTAATCCAATTGTCTGTACTAAATTCACCTTTAATTTGTTTGATGATAATTTCTCACTCCTTCCTTTCCTATGGAAACAAATGGGTTGTGTGTAATGTACTCTTTCAGTCAAGCATATTTTTGTAATCCTTTGCAAATTTGTCTGAATATTTCTAATATTATTTTACTTCAGAATCACCTTAACCTGTTTAAAATACCCTCTTTCTTCTATGGAAGTCACTTATGTAATGGGGGAAGATATAAATAATGGTTTGACAGATAAACAACACAACTTCCAATTCATCATTGTCATTAAGAATTTTAAATAACAAGTAACAATAACTTATAAAGGAACAAGTAATAGGTTTATTCCATGCTAAATATTGATTTTTTTAGCATGGAATAAACTATTACTTGTTCTTTGCAGCCTAAGCATGCTGACACAGCTACACACCTGAACTACAGTAACTTTTAAATACACTCGATAAGAAGCATATTAGTAGGGGACAAGTAATGTTTTTACAGTATTAAATACATGAATAAGTAAATAAATAAAGTATTGCAGTATTTTAAGACTTTTTTAAATTTATATAACAAATTATTTTTGCTGTGGTGAAATAAAGCTCATGTTGACTTTGTTTCCTAGTTTATTGCTGCCTTTTCTAGAATTTTGAACAAATAATATTATATTACAATCAGCTGTTAACAACCAACTGTTATTGTTTTATGGAGAGTTTTTGTAGACTATAGAAACATTTTGGTTGCTGCATAATTGCTGCTAGAATCCAACTAGATAAGAAAATATTCCTCATGAGTCAGCAGAAATGTAATTCATTGAGCTTGCATTTCTGTGGTTCAGCAAAATGATTTTAACCCATAAATCAAACTACTGTATGTGCATCTGCAGCCATTCATGGTAACAGTGGCATATACTGTAGTTTTAATAATGCTCGTAATAACAGAATGTAAACAAAAATAATGAAAGAAAAACTTTATAAGTTAATACTCTAAACAGAAATTTACTTTGGATTTTGCAAACAAAATCTAAATTTTTTGTAGTATCCAAATAATATCTAAAACAAATAAAGACTATAGCAACTACCTGAGAGGAAGACAGAAAGTAGCTAACACAACCTGCTTTCACTTTAAAAATGGATTCTTTAACTCCCACAAACCGTTTTTACTTTCTTCATTTGCTGGAAATGTACAACCACTGACGTTACACATTCAAAAAATAGTTGATCAGTTCTGTTGGAGAATGGTAACTTATCTCAAAAATGTGGATTTAGAACTTGTATTTCCTCCCATAGTCCAAGACGTAGTGGTAATTTTTTTTAGTTTTTTCTGTAATACAAAATTGACCCTGGTGAGAGTGTGTGCCCAGGTTCCGACATCCCTTGTGACCCTGTATTAGATAAAGCTGTTTAGCAAATGGATGTGTGGTTGTAATATATTACAATGAGCAATGTTTCATGGATACATTATTAAGATGACAGGTTATAGCAAACATGATAAGAATTTTGAGTGGATGCCTTTTTTTCTGTCAAAGATTTATTGACATTTTGAAACGGGTCAACCTCTTGAATATGGACCTCTGCTGTTTGGTGTCAAGGCTTTAGTGGACAAAAAGAAAGTATGGTGAACATAATGATGTTCGCCAAAACCTGGAAAATTCCCCTCAGTGCCAAAAAGGTGGTTAAGATATCTGTGGGAAGCATTGACACCATTGACCAAAGATTGCTGGACACAGGGACAGAAATTGTCTAAGGCCGCAGCTATTTTGGTAGTGGTTGAGGTATGCTGGATATAAATGAGGCTGTGTGCACATTGCATCTATGAATATACAGTGTTTTCAGCACTTTCCTCTGAAACTACCACATTACAGCAGAAAACAACTTGAACTTTTAGAAATTACTGAAGATTTTCCTTTAAATCACTGTTAGAAATAAAGGAAATAGGTCCTTTTGTGAAACCTGAACTCTTTGTCTGCTGTGATTCTTTTAAGATTCCTTTATTAATAATCCAGATTTTAACAGAGCATCACACATCTGCAAGGAGCGTAGTCTAGTGAAAAACAACCACTCCTCATACTAATCATTATCAAATAGAACCAAGATAGAGAAAAGTTTAATTTAGCTGAGTGAACAGCAAATTCCAGTATAAGAGAATGAGGTTAAGAGAAAGAGGAAATGCCATAAGATTTAGAGAAAAAGAAAAAGAAAAAGCTTCATCTCTAGCCTTTTTAATTCATGATTTCTATTGTGTAAAGGGGTGAACAGTGTGGTATCCAACCCCATGTATACAGGCCATGGCAAGGTCCACAAAACATCCACAAATGAAAGGGACCATTGACACTAGGGAAGAGTACAGGAAGAGCCAGTGCAGAGCTTCTTCTTAGCTGTTGTAATACGTGCTCTTGAAAACTTGTAGATAACTGGTGAGGTTTCTCTCAAGTAATTTAAAGAAAACCAGATTTACCCCAAAATAAGTGATCCTCTGGAAATTCCTACACCTGATGGAAGAAGGTTCCCATTAAGCCAGTTGCATTAAAAATTAAACACATCTTATTACTACATTTGAAGTGGATCATCATTGAACTGGATTTTAAGAGGCTCGATTGAGATTTTCAAACAAATATACTACTAGTCAAATACTACTATATACTATATATAGTAGTATATAGTATACTACTATAAAATCATTGAAAATATGGTATGAGTGAGGTTTAGATAAATTATGCAATTTAATGGAAAACTCTTTAAAATTCCCTTACAGTTCTACAGTTTGTATGGAGTAAATGAAAACATTTTCAGAATCAGGTTTGTCCCTAATGAGCAAGTCACTGTCTCCGAGTATTAATAGTAAAGTTTTGTCATGTGAAAATGTTGTCTTTAGGTCATCCCATCTGTTAAAAACTCTGAGGTTTGTTCTAATTTGTTTATACATGTTTGTCTATTCTGAATTTAAAGTTCTTGATTATGACAAGGTGATTAAAGTACTACTCTTACGAAAAGCTTTTTTAAGTTGGTCCATTAATTTTTTGTAGTTTTCTAAAACTGTAAAAATGAAAGGGAATATCATTTTTTATCTCGGTTTTCATTTCTAAGTGTGTGAGGTGGTAAGCTTCTGCTTTTCCTTTATTTTTAATGTAAACAATGAAAATAATGTAAATAATGTAAATCTTTTATATGTCGGCTCTGAAAACACATTTTATGCTGATTGTTTTTTTGCTATGTGTCATCTTTAGATGGACTTTTATTGGTCCTTGAATCAGTCCAGGATTCAGGTCAAGAATATCAATGCCATTTGATCTAAGACTTGCATCTGAAGCTCATGTTCACAATAATGTGAACTTTTTTCATCATCATAGTACTGCTTCTATCAGTTTAAAGTAGAACGTTCTATCCGTTCACCTCTCCCCTAATCTGGTACAGAAAAGCTAATGCATACCTTAGTCTTAGTCATGCTTTCCAGCCATATTTGCAAGCTAGAACGTGTTCAGAACGTGCTTGATCAGACCTAAAATAGAAGTAATTGCATAAACATGTATCTTCTTGCATGAGCATGTACCTCTTTGAGCTTCCTTTCACTGACTCCCTGTGGAGTTCAGGATAAAATTCAGAATAATACTGCTTACCTTTAAGGGTCTGAACTGTCTGGCTTCTGACTATCAGTGAACCATTAATTGTCCATCAATTCTATGAATTGCAAATTATATGTGCTTTTTTGATGCCTGCTGAAAGAATTCCTCTCCTAGATCCAAGTCTCAACTTTGGGAGACTATGCTTTCTGTAATACTGTTCCAAAACATTGGAAAAATCTCCCGGCTAATATCAGTTCTCGCCTACAAGTCATCACTTTCTAAACCTGACTTAAAACTCATTTTTATACTCTAGATTTTAATTTACTCTATGAGTTTGTATATACCAAATTGTTTTACTGAAATGATGCATCATAAAAGGTGCTATATAATATAAATATTGTCTATGTGTGTTAACTAGAACAGGTGTGACTGAGGCAAGGGGAGAGGAGTGTGGTAACGAATTGTGTTATCAGCACAGCTTATGAGTGCAGATTCTGTGAAGATTAATGACTTTCATTCCTCTTTGGATTGATTGTATTTACACTGAACAAAAGCAATTCTGCTGAGGCTGGGGAAATCAACATCTCAGAAAGCTGGTTTGTTAAGATTTTTAAATGAATACAGTTATAATTAGAAAACTGAAAACAGTTGTATATTCCACACAAGTCCCCCATCCCTAATAGGGTGAGTAAATCACAAGCAAACGAAAGGGAAATAATAATGATATCTACCAGGTTTGGAGTTAATTGGTCAAACTGTTTTGAAGAAGAGTAGATAGAATTACGGCGTATACAGTGCCTTGCAGATGTATTCAGGTCCTTAAAGTCTTTTCTAATTTTGTCCAGGAAATTGGTTTGGGAGGACACTGTGAGGCTAGCACCAACTTTGTAGAAATTACAGAGCTCAATGGCTGACATGGGTCTAACCTGACCATTATGCCAGAGTGCCAAAAAGGAAGCCGTTGCTGCACAAAACATCTCAAACTCTTCAATAAACCATTTAAGTGATACTGTAATATTTGTTTTGCAGAGCAAGATAAAATTTTGGAACATTCTGATTTTGTTGCGTCTATTGCGTCTTTTTGTTGCGTCTATTGCGAAGATCACGGTACACCTCACCTCAGCACATCACATCACATCATTGCTACTGTCAAGCACTAACGTTTCAATTCTGTTGTTGCATCAGTTCATACGAAGACAACTCTTAAAGGATTTATTAATATGTAGGTCAGTGCACCATCTTCACTGACACAGGATCACAATTTTGATCAGATTTCGTATTTTAAATTAATAGACTCTCTCTCCCCCAATGTACTGGTCTGGTATGTTTTTGCATAGTTGCCCAGTTATTAATATAAGAAGTTTTTAAATTGGGGAAAAAATCTTCCCTTAAATGAAGAGGACATCTTTTGGCTCCAGCTTATTGTTTGCAACATTTGAACAAGTCACATATAGTACATACTGTAAGAGGTTCAATGCAATGGATTCTTAGTCCTACTCCAGTCTTAAACATAAGAATAGTTATGAATGATTAAGCCTTTCAGCCCCTCAGGTTCATGTTGTTTGGTTTTTTGGTAGCTAATTGATCCATGGATGTCATCCAGACATTTTTGAAAAAAGCATGAACCTCAACAATTTGGTTTGGCATTTTGTTCCATGCTCCCACAATCCTTTCTAGAAAGAGCCTCCTTTTCTCAGATTTAAATCAAATTCACCAAAGTTTCCGTGTTTGCACTCTGGTTTGTAATGTACTGTTATGAAGTCCAAAGGTTTGATTTTGAATGCTTGAATCAGGTCCCCTCGTAGATCTTTTAAAATGATGACTATGGTCCTGAAGCATTTTCCGTAGTGCAGCAGACCAACAGATGTCTGAAGAGGCTGAACTGGCTCTGGTATATGTTTACCCAGTTCCTCCGTCCCAACATGGAGCAGAGCATCAGATTGATTTCTGCATTTCTTTTTTTCATCTTTCATTTAATGATTTGATCAATAGGTTGCATGCTCATAAATGTGCATTTATGCATGTAAATTGAAATCTAAATACATAAATATTCCACTTTGGTATTTTTATGTTTGAGGCTGATTTGGTGTTTTATGTTGTATTTTAAGTATCTGTGCATTGCCATTTATAAACATTTGCCACAGAATCCAGCTCTTTGGCATGAATAGCTAATAATTTACAGTATCTGTACTCAGTTTTGAAGATCCCTTTCTTCATTTAGACTATCACTATAAATGCATTGTGATATCCTAAATACATTATTTGAAATCAGGTAAGGTGAATTTGTCAACAACAGTTTTTTATCTATGTTTACAATTTTAGTTGGTTTGTGGTTTATTATTTTATAAATGTGCAACTCACAGTATAGTTCATATGGAATGCAGCACATTTTCTTCTTGGATTTTATGACATGGTAATTACCTGGCTGCTTGTTAAACCTCAATGAACCTGTGTGACTTATACCTTACAGATGTCACTGTGACTTCTACTTAGGGGTTTGTGTCTGGCAGAGTTATGATTTACAAATGAAAGGCTGATATTTATGAGATGGACCTGACAGTGCTGTTTGCAGTGCGCTTGCCCTCCAGGATCATTGTCAGCTGAAGTCTGTCACAGTTTTTGGCTCAGTGGCTGCCCTAATTAGGATGGGTTTGGCAGCATTTCAACCTAGCACATTCTGAATACAAAAACAAAACAAAGTCTGCTTCAAAGAAAGGCTTGGATTTGATTTGTGCAAGTAAAATTCATTTAGAAAACCAGTTATGTGTTGGCATTTTTGATCTACGACCCAAAAGACGCATACAGTATGGTGCTGAGAGGAACTTAGGCCATTTAGAAGACTTGGTAGTTTAGTTGACATGTATATTTAATAATTGCAAATCACAACACAGTATAAACAGAGTAAATTCTGATCTTCAAAATTCTGTCAGTGCAGCAACAAGTCTTACAAGGTTTACATGGATTAATAGTCTACCACCTTTATTGTTTGAATCTAAATATTATAGTTTTCCTATAAAGATATTACTTTACTGAGATTATTAAATGTCTACTGAAGAATACTTGATGAGATTTGAATTCACTTAGTAGTTCATGTAATGATTAATATACAGTCACTCTCTATACTGAGTAAAGCCATATTTGTAAATAGACCTTGGAATAAGTTGCTGTGCTTGGGCCTCTTGTGTATGTTTCATGTTGTGTAGGGGGAAGGAGCCATTCTATTAACTTCTAGGGGAAGGTGGGTGTGGGGATGGACTCCATCATGTGCTCCATCAGTGAGCCATGGTTGAGCCTGAGCCCACTGCAGTTGCACGCACGGTACACACCCTCAGGCTGGCTGAAATGACAATTTACAGCTGGTTTTCCTAACATCCTTACTTTTACTTATTAATTTTGAGGAACTGTATCAGGAGTCATTCCATTGTCTTTAAATTAATAGTGTCTAAAAATGATTTTGATTTGAAACATTTGAAATAGCCCGGTGTCCTGGCCAAATTTCCCCATCGGCTGTTATCAATCATGGCCTCCTAACAATCCCCCTCTGTGAATTGGCTTCTTTACTCTGCTCTCCTCCCCACTGATAGCTGATGTGTGGTGAGCGTTCTGGCGCACTATGGCTGCCGTCGCATCATCCAGGTGGATGCTGCACATTGGTGGTTGAGGGGAGTCCCCATTACCTGTAAAGCGCTTTGAGTGGAGTGTCCAGAAAAAGCGCTATATAAGTGTAAGCAATTATTATTATTATTATTATTATTATTATTATTATTATTATTATTATAAGGCCAATGTAACATATTTGCTGCTCTTCTACGGTTATTAAATCGACGTTTGTTGCTCCTGCTTTTATCTCTTTGCTGTCTTGGAAATGTTTGTATATTTTATCCAATCCACGTAAACCGCATGTTACTTTTTAAAAGCCATGAGTTACCTATGTGAGCATCGTCTCGTGCTGCATTCTTACTGATGCAGGAATTGGCACAGAGGGCCATCAGGACGCCCTGAGGTTGATTTGCTGAAAGCCAGTCAGTACGCTTCAGTGACTGTTAGATTGTATTCTTTAGTGGGTCACAGTGCCTAATTGTGTTGTTGGAAGCTATACATCATTGTAGACACCTTATTATTATTTGGAATAAAATCTGAAAACATTTAAAAATAGGGTCATTCATTCCTTGTATGGTCATTCTTAAAGGAGGTTAAAATGTTGGGACACTAATAAATCCTATTGAAAACCTAACAAAAAGCATAGATCGGTCAAACAGTACTTGGCTTTCTCCTCTCTAAAAGAAATGTGAAAAAAAAACAGATGAGCCATTTTTAAAAGTTGGTTCTGATGTTCCTGCGATGAAACATTGATGTGGTTCGGGTTTGTTTTGCTAGTACTGTAACAGGAGATAGTTACAAGTTTTGCATTGCTGAAAGAACCGCAATGATGCATTTTTCTCAGTTGTAAAACATTTTCTGGAAGGCAGCCTGTGAGTGAAGGATTTGATTTTCAACATTATAATAACTTGAAATTACTTAAGAGAGAAGAATATTCTTTAATGAAGCACAGTACATCTCAAAGCACTAAACAGAAAACCAAACACAGGCACACAATAAAATCGGGTTGTGAGTTCAAAGCATACCAAATTAGGTTTTCGAGAATACTATTTTTGCTAAGTAAGTTGGTAGGTGGTACTTAATAGCACACACCATTTTTAAATAAATTTTCTAGTTTTCCCGTTTACCTGCCAAAGTACACAGAGAACACATATAGAAAAAGCTTAAAATTCTTATGAAGCATAGATCTAGCATTAACATGAGCTGGGTGGTGCTTAATACTGGGTTAGATGGCTCTGTGATGGTTCTGTGCTGTCATTACATTTTCAGTTGTAGGCATAATCCAAAGCATCACAATTTGAAGTATTGCCATAATGTATGACATGTTGAATCCAATTTATATTGTTTTGGAATCTTAACTGTGTTTCAGATCATGTCTAAGCACAATCTGAAATGTCTTTGTTTTCCAGCAGTTAATGGAGTGAGATGGAGTGTGTGAAAAAAGGATTTAACAACTTTCCAAGAATACAAGCAATTTGTTTGGCCCTAGTGAAGCACATTCTGTTTTCTAAACCAAACACGTGCAACTTGTTTTCTGTTAACTCTTTATAAGCTTAAAACGTGAACAGACCCCTGCATTGGCTTAAACATTCAAGTCTCTGTTTTCGGTAAGAAGGAAAGAAGTGGAAATAATCTATGAAAAATGAATCTGAAAAACACATTTCAATGTAAATATTTTAATTAAGAAAACAGAACAGTGGCAAATAATCATTATTTTTAAACTGGTACCTTGTATTGTAAGTGTATTAAGTAATTTAAAGTTGATATAATTATAGTAATTTATAATGTGAGTATTACATGCTTCTGAGGTATGACTGGAGTTCAAGTTGCAAAGTAAATTGGAACATGCTTGCATTGAAAAAAGAACACTGAACAGTTCAAGTAATTGGCCCTGGAACCTTTTGTCCAGTGTCTGAAGAAATGTATAAACAAAACTTAGTTTCTTATTTTACTTATGTAAATTTAATAAAATGCATAGATTGGAAAATTGTATAAAATAATTAACAAAAATGTAATTGTTGCCTAAATAGTTAAATATATAGCAAGGAAGGCAACAATAACAAAAGCCAAAGGCTATTGTGTCCTTTTGCTCTTTGAGTTACAGGATAGATGACAGACTGAAGCCCCTCTATTGTCTGTCTTTGTAATGGAAATAGAGCAGTGTGGCAGACGGCTGCTGGCACTGCTGACCAGTTACTCTTGGCTTAGCTGTAGCTAAGCTGCTCAAACCACTAACACAGTATGTCACGCCGAAGTACCATTGGAAGTTCCTTTCTAATCGCTTGATGAAAATTTCATTTTACGAATCTGATCACACAGAGTGACTGCGATAGTTGCGCCAAAAGGTCCACTGGAATTTCATTGGCTTTTTTTCAAGCAGAGAGAGAGGAAAGTACAGATTGAAACAATTTGCCATTTTCCATATCCTTGTCTTTTTTTTACATAGCTCTCCTATAGCTTTGTTGTTTTCTTTTCACTCTGTAAACTGCGTTGCTGGAAATTTCTATTTTAAATTTTGGAATGTAGGCTGTCACTGAGTGCCGCTTGCCGTTATATGAAGCGACGTAGGAGCATTAAAAGGGCATTAATTCTTGTCAAAGACTGCAAATGATGACCGAGAAACCAGGTGAGGGCTTTTTTTCACTTACAAACTGCTTTCGTTTGGTTTTGCCTTAAATCTAGAAGATGGTTTAAGTATCAAAAGTTGCTAAATGTGTATTTTGAATCTCTGTTTTTGTTTGAACATTGCACATTTTGTGGTAGCTTCTCTTATGATTGTTTTGCCTGTTGAACTGATGTTAAAATATTAGAATAAAGCAAGCCTTTAAGTTGGGAGGAGAGGGGGTGAAAAAAATGGAGAAAGGCTTGTCATGTCAGGGATTATCTCTGCATTATTAAGCAGGCTAGATGGTCATGTGCATAAATTTAAGGGGCCTCTTCATGACAAACGTGAACAGATCTAGATAGCTGGGCTTTGCTCACTGCGCACAGAGCAATAGTTAGGGAAGAGAAAATTAAAATGCACTAAATAGCAGCTTTTGTGTGATATAAAGAAAAATAAGTGGAAAAATCCTAAATATATGGCTACTTGGTTGCCTACAGTACATGTGGATTTAAATTTAATCAGATTATACCTGATTCTGTTGTGTGTTACATATTGTATAGTCCTAGATTCCCAGTCTTTTGTTTTCTGGATTTATGTAAAGTATTTTGCCAATATCAGAGGGGGAAAAAAAACATAAGATTAAAGATGTCTGCTTGGCTAAAATGATTGCATGTGACCATATAAATTAACAGTATTAACAAGAATCTGTGGGTTTTCATGTTCTAAACTATCTTATAAAGTTTTGAAAGTCTGTTTACCTCAATCTTTTTTTTTTCTTTGAGGATTTAATATATTTGAATTGCTTTTTGACCCTTTCAAGCATTCAGAAGGGACTTGCATAATAAAAGCTGCAATTCCCATTAACATATCTATGCATTAATGCGAATTATAGGTGACTCGTCCTTTGACATTTGGATTCATGCTGAAAATGGTAGCAGAAACACAATATAATGTCTGTTATAAATGGATTCTTCATTTTCCATTCCTGTCTGGGCGATAGTGGCTGAAACCCTCTTATTTTAATCTATTACTCAAGATAAGATAAAGTTAAGATAAAAAAAACCTTTCATTGTATGCTTCTTAGATCTTGTTCCGATAGTAAAATGCATTGAAGAAAATGTAGGCTTTTGTACATACACTTTTGCACATTTAGTCTTATTTCCTTTAACAGAAACTGAAGATAATGATATAGCTGAAACTGAGATACATACTGTGTCACACTGACAAATGCAGCGGATGTTCTCTTAAATCCGCCTTAACCTACTTTTTCAAAAATAGCTGCATGCAGGTTTCGGCCTAGGTTAAGGTTGGTGCACCAGCTGTATAGCAATCTGTAAACTGTAGCATAGGTTTTCAACAAGGTCTTTTAATATTCTGGGTAATAAATTTACCTTATACTATTGACATAATCATTGGAGTGTTTACAAAACCAAATCTGCTTTGGAAAGATCTACAGTATAGACCTAAAAAGGTTTTTGTTTATAAGAATCAGCAATGAATTAATTTTACTTTTTATACTCTTGAAAAAGTGCATAAAAATGACTCTTCCTCCATCCCTTTTAATTTTTTTAATAAAAGGTAGATTAGCATTAGGATGGTTTTATACATAATTTAAGCACAAATTACTGTCAGACTTGTAACTTGTAGCAACTGTCCTTCAGAGTAAATCAAAAAGGAAACAAGGCCATACATCAGGGTATTGATCTTTTTCACTGGTCTCATTTTCTCTGTCTTTCCAATATGTACCCTATTACCATAATTTCAATTCAGTTTGAATGTTTTTATAATAGAAGTGCAACTCATTCTTGTTTTAAAACACTGTTAAAAAATGTAATTACTTGTTATTTTCCTTAAAAGAAATCAGTTCCCCACAACATGCAGTCATTAGCAGAGAGGCCTGAAGTGTTTGTAGCAACTGTAGTCCAGACTATACATTATGAGCTGGAGCTGTTCTGATCCAGTTTTATCCCCATACCTTTATTTTTTAAAGATGCTGACCTGCTTTTTCTACATTTATACTGTATTTCAGAGGTGACTGAATAGAATTGTTGCATCTCATTCGTATTGGGAAACGTACGCTTGTTGTGGGATGTGATATTTGTGAAAAACTATTTTTTAATTACAAAGTCCTACATTCACTTTTTTAATTGTGTTAGTAGCTTCTAAAATGAAATCTTCTGTATTTGAATCTCATCAAATTCAATTTGCATTTTCACCTTTTCAAGATAGTAATGCATCTGCATTATATTAAGCACGTGACTAAACCTTATGTATACATACTGTGCATTATTAGGCTATTTCATGTTCTAAGATAGATGTGCTTTTGATAACATAAGAGAGGTTACTAACAAGCACAAAGAAACAAGGGTTTGCTGACAATCAGATTTTGGGGATATTTCTCAGCAGTGACCTATGCACCACATGTAGAGGAAAGCATGGTGGCTTAATAAGTTAAAAGAGGAGTTGCAGTAAATAATTTATTTTGTTGATTAACTAAGGATCATTTCTGCATTCTTTCTCCTGTTTATAAGATGTCAGGTTATTCCAGTTATGCAAACAAAAACTATTTACATTTTTGCAAATCAAACTAGATCTAAAAAATACTGATGCATTCTGCTCTTGTATTGTTTGGTGAATTTTGTCTGCAATGTATTGATTGATTTCTGTCATGTATGGATGCTCTTGAGATTTAAGTATTAATGGCTTCCATTGCTTTCACTAATTGCCTTGTAGAAAACATTTTAAATGATCTTTTCACATGGCTTTAACTGTAAGAATCTTGTCTGCATTGGAACACAGCTATCTGCAAATACTGTACAATCAAAATCTTGTAGAAGACCTGACTTTGTGGTACTGTGAAGTCCTTGTTTCTGGCTTACACTGTCTGCCAAATAGGAATATACAGAGGTTAAGTTATATGCTAGGGATTTAAAAGGACATTTTTTACTTTGGAGCCTTCTTAAGGTGTGTTCATTCATAATTATGAAATTAAAATATTTTAAAATAACCAGTCTAATAGCAATGATACCTTATGAGTAAAGGTTGTAATTAGGGAGACAAGGTAATGGTGTTTAATTTTTAATGTACCTTGATGAAACAATTTACTTTAGGCAGCATTTGGGTTTGGACAGCTGGGGATGATGAAAGGTGAACAGTGCTAAAGACTAAGAGTACCTTTTCTGTCAGACTTTCACGTGTTCTACATTTTACAAGAAGAAGTGCATGAAGACATTTCCTCCGTTTTTTTTCCATCAGTCAACACATCAGTAGTTTGTTTAATTATAAGAACTAAGTCAAGGTACTTATTTACTTGCTGAAAATCATAACAAAACATCATTTTAGCTATTAAGCTTTCTTCAGGTGTGAGATAAAAATGTGAGAAGAAATGTGTATCTGTGGGCCACAAGTTAAAACAAGGTAAAACGTTAAAACGAGTCTCATGGATCCTACATCTACACCTCTGTTCAAGTCCTCCTTACCTGTTCTGATTCTGTTTATCTCAGACCTGATTGATAAATGTCTTGAGACTGGAGCAGTGCCATCTCTGTTTAGACAGCTGCTGCTTAGATTACTCCCTTCTTGAAGAAATCTAAACTTGACCACAACCTTCTCTATGGCTACAGGCCTAACTCCAACCTCCAACCCTTCATTTCAAAGGTTCTCGAGAAGTCAGTATCTACTCAGCTATAATTTCAAAAGAAGTTCCCGCCAACTCAATTCCAGTCAGGTTTCAGACTCTTGCACAGCACTGAGACTGCCCTTATGAGTGTTTCTCATGATCTGCTATTGGCTGCTGACTCTGGGTCTCTGTCTATTTTTGTTCTGTTTGATCTCTCACCCACTGTTGACACTGTGGGTGCTCTCAATATTCTCCTGCAGAGATTGAGGGATGTCAGACTGCTAGGCACAGCTCTGAAATGGCTTTCCTCCTATCTTTCCAACAGGCAGCAGTTTGTCTCTATTGGGGAAAGAAGATCAGAGATATTGCCAGTGACTTGCAGCTTCCCCAAGCGGTCAGTTTTATCCACTGTATCATACTGACCCACCCTGTTCTTCATTTACATGCTCCGTCTCTGTCAGATCATGCAGCATTGGGTCATTAACTTTCCCAGCTATGCTCATGACACACAGTTGTATATAAACATCAAGCCTGATGTGCCCACTGACTGGAAAATTTAAACAGCTGACTGGAGGAGATCAGGATATAGATAAGCCACAGTTTTCTCATGCTTAATAGCACCAAAACAGAGACCATACTAATTAGAGCACCTAATGAGATCCCCAGCACTAGTAACTGCAGTCCCATCATTGGAAATGTCAATGCCTGATCACCCAGGATAGGCTAAACAGTTTTAAATACTCCAGGGCACTTCATACTGTGTGACTTCTCACTAAAGCCAGGTGCTCTGCATTTCCTAATTTCCTATCTTTTTTTTCTTAGTATTTTTTAAGTTCCCTGACTTTCCTTTTAGCTCTTTTATATGAAGTATTGAGATTTTCTATAATGATACATGCTATAAAAACGAAATGTTTTATCTAATATATACAGCATTCCACTTAGTTTTGCTTTGCACATCTTTTTACAGAAACATTTTTATTAAAACTTCATTTTTATTTATAAAAACTGTTCATGCCAAGAAATGAGGAAGTTAGTGTTTTTTTCTACTGTAGTAGGAAAAGGCAATTGATGCACTAGTCTTCCAGTCCAATACTAACTAGGTGGTCACAAATTGAACAGAATACTTCTACCTGAATGAATGAAATTGCTTCATGTACTGGTATAATTCCTGTTCAAGGTTTATTACCTGCTTCCCCAGGATTACCTTAAGCTATAAATTACAGAAAGAATTACTCAATTTGAAATAAATGCTTAGCAGTCCTTAGATATTTATACTCTGTAAACTTAAGCACAATGCGAGTAGACTCATAATGATTTTTCTTCCTTCAAATATTATAATGTTGGGAGTTACAGTAAATGTGTTATAGAGATAACTATTGATGCAGCACAAAACTGTATCTAAACAAATCTATGATACCTTTTTCTTTTTGCTCTGTGAATCTCTAATCAGTTAGACTATAAGAGTGGCATATTTCTAGATACCAGCCAGACTGGTATATACAGTAGGTGCTTGTACCTTTGATACAAATGTGCTCATTTTATACATAGGTTTTATATTTGTTTTCCAATGTACTTCTGAATTTCTGAATTCCCAATTCCTTGTTACATTTTATTATGACTAATATGGTTTTGCCTCTATTGGAATAATACCATAATTACAGTATTTAATGAATCTGTATTTTGAGAAGAGAAATTGTTTTAATTTTGATGGTTCAAGTTTTCTGTTTAATAGTCTATTATAATTCTGCCTAGTCCTATTAAATGTATTTAGTGTAGTTTTTATACTTGAAGCTTGGTGTCTTCTGGGTATTATATGCTCTTGTACAGTATTGTTCCCAAATATTTATTGTGGCATGTTCTGTATATACTATAGTTTAGACTTCCAGTCTGTAGCAGAAGTGGATGATAACAATGCTGAAAATCCAATATGAGCTATGATTCTGATGTGTCCCTAATCCCATTGAGAATTACCAAGCATTTTTTTACTCTTTAACCTACAACCTCTGTGAGAGATTAAAAGGCCTGACTATTTTCAATATTAAGACCTGATACAATAGTGACCTACTGGTGGAAGGTCATTCTGCAATCCATTTAATTGAATCACTTTCAGTCTTCAATTTGAATTAAAATCTTTCTGTTATAATGAACTGAGCACACTAACTAAAGTAATGATTCCAGCTTCTGGAAAAAGAAAAAGAAAATGAAAACTGATAGTTATTTTTATGGATCATGCTGTGGATGAAGGTCATTGTGTCCTTTTTTCTGCTTACTAAAGGTAATCTTATTTGTGGTGGGGGAGAAGCCTTTGTTATTTTTCTGAGCTTTTAGGCCTGACATTAAGCATATAAAAAGGGAAATTTGAAAGGGAAAACAAATTATAATCTATTATCCATGATCTTATGGAGTGCCTCTGTAAAAGCTCGTGTTCAAAGGCAGACTGCTTTTTCATTTTATTTTTCACCTACAGCTGACTTTAGCAGTTCTGGTCCGTCTCTTCGGGTTTCTTTAGCAAAAACCATGTGTCTTTTAAAGTGATGAGTAAAAAAATATGAAACATGATGTATTTTTGAAAACTGTTTCAGTTAACGTTTATCATTTAAGTCCCTATCCACTTGCACAACTGTTAATGTTACTAATGATCCATTGATGGTTGCTGGTTCTGTTTTGTTCTGCGGGACCTCTTTTTCTTTGATTCTCTTGGCCATATAGCCCCACTGAATAAATTAGAGAGGGTTGATGATATGACTGGAACCTCTTTGACTTGGTTTAAATCTTATCTAACTGTGTGTTCAAAGTGGGCATTGATCCTCTTCAATCAGATCCTCCGCAACTGGCTTCTTGCAGGAAGTGATCTGTTAACTTCCTATACATCTGCTCTCCATTTGCACTATTCTGGATTCTGAATTTTGAAAAAAGGATTCTGACCTTCTTTTAGTTTCTAAAATGAACGAGGTGGCAGCAACCTTTCGGGGGGTGCCTGGAGTTAACTCATGCATTTGATTTTATGGATTTGCATGCCATTGATGTTTTTATTTAATGTCTATAACAGACCTGCTTACATTATGATCAATAAAAACTGAATGTGAAAATCTAAAATCTAAAATGAATCAATTAATATGCACATCTTAACTTTGTGTGATCCTTGCTCTTGGTTTCCCACACTGCTCTCTCCAATCTCAGGCCCAAAGCAGAGTTTGAAACTCCCTGTGCATCAAGGCAGATCGAGCAACAAGAAAATTCGCCTTTCACCACTGTAGTCATCACATTATTAAGCTCATAATTCATAATCATGGCACAAAGGTCAGGTTGTAATACAATGAATATTTACTGTGGGGTGGTCAATATGATTCGCAATGATCTTTACAAATCCTTTTCTTTTCCAACGTCAGCAGGGGCACCTTCATTCCTTGCAGAAAATAATTTCATAATGTCAGTTTCTCTTTCCTCAAATGATTAATAGAACTCTTAGCTATATCTTCCCCATCAGTTGTACCATGGTTTTTAGGCAGCAAATCTCTATTCATCTCTCTGAAAGGGCTGGAATGAGCAAACTAACTTTGTTTTCTTAACAACTGCAGTTTTGTCCAAAGTGTGAAAAATGTTATCACCGGCACAATTTGTGAGCTTTCCTGTACAAAAACAGCAGGTTAGCACTGCTATAGTTTTTTTCTAAAGAGCTTTCATTGGGTAGTGTATTTTAGAGAATTACAGAACAGGTAGGCATAGTTTTTTTTAAATCATTTTTTGCTAAATTTCTTCATGGTTTATTAGACCTTTAATGCGTGTGCCGCTTTCATTCCTCGTGCCATTAAAAATCCCTTTGTGTGCCAATAATGGCAGGAGTGCTGTAGTTTGCCGACCCCAGCTCTAACCCATGGAACACCGTTCTGTTCTGTTGCCTGTTATTAGATCTTGTATTTTACTTTTAAACACTGTCTTTAAACTCTCTTCCGTTGACTAGCTTTTTAATGTTTAATCCATTATTCCTCTTTCTTTTAAAATATGTCATTAAAAGGACTATATAAAATAAAAATTATCTTCTAAGGGGGTACTAGAATGATACCTATGATGGTCAACATTCATTGACTGAACGGTTTTTTAACGGTGAAATGAGGCACGTTTCCCAAGCAGGCGAAAGCCCGCGGTGGACATAAAAAGTGTGGCTGCAGCATGCGAGATGCATGTCTGACGCAAATTGTTTATTGGGTGAGATGAAATGTGCCACGTTTCAAGTCAAACAAAACAGCAGTTCCCAAGACAGTGGTAGATTGAATTTTGCAAAGAAAATGACTGGCGGGCAAACTTTTGTTGTCTATATTTTAACTTGACTCTTATCGCAGTGATCAACAGCATTGATCTTCTCATCTGTCAGGGTAAATGTCACCAGTGTATGCTGTTGGTATAACATTCGTGCATAACATTTTTTTTTTGTGTAAGATCATACATGTGACTTCATTTTCCAAAGTAAAACTGTTTAAGCTTGCTGTATTGGTATAATAATGGAATACCTTGTCTCCTGATCTCTCATCTGTTAAGCACATGGGGTGTCCTTGCCTGATCTGCCCTAAAAACCTCAAGGAGTTAAGGCGTCTTTCTGAAGTGGGAATTGAGACAACCCTCAAGCAGGTTGTTGTGCTACTCTGTGTTCTAGAGGGGGACTAACACAACACTGAACCACAATATAATAATTTCTTCTTTTAAAACCCCAAGCGCACATTTAATATTATTGCATGAAACCTAAAACTGAAGCTCTTCAGCTTATTTAATTCAGTTAAATTTAATAAGTACAGTTTAATAATTTTAGTAATTTTTTTTTAATGTGATGCAAGTTCTACAGTATGACATATGGGACAAAAATAATATGCAATTACGAATAATTAATATTGTCACAGTGGTGCAGTAGTTAGCGTGGCTGGGGCCCTGGGTTCAGTTCTGGACCTGCTGGTGGAATTTCTGTTTGGGGTTTTTATGTTCTCCCCATGTTTACAGGGGTTTCATCCTGTGTGTGCCTGGTGATGGACTGGCATCCCATTCATGGTGTATCCCACCTGCTGTCCGTTGCTTGCTGGGATAGGCTTTGGCTGTCTGATGACCCTGAATTGGATGAAGAGTTTAGAAAATGGATGAATATTATTAAATATCCACAGAGCAATACTTGAATTATCATTCAATTCATAATGAAAGTTTAGTACTGCATTCTTAGGCAATTTAGGCAATACCAACAACAAGGCCTATATAAGATAAGATCACTTTATACATCATATTTCTTGTATTAAGAATTTGTCTTTTCGCATACTCTAACTTGCTCTCCATGAGACACAGACAGGGAGAGAAGTCTGGGGTCAGAGCGCAGGGTCAGCCATTTATACGGCGCCCCTGGAGCAGTTGGGGTTAAGGGCCTTGCTCAGGGGCCCAGTGGAGTAGGATTCCTCTGCTGGCTGTTGGATTCAAACCAGCAACCTTCTAGCCACAGGCGCAGATCCTTAGCCACAGAGCAAACGCACTGCTAATATTTGAGAAAGCAAACATGAAAAAGTATATTTTTATGTCCTTTAGTGTTCTGTATCCGATCATTTCACTTTCTCAAAATCAAAAACACAGAAAAGGCAAGTTCTTAAATTTCCAATCAATAGGGTTGGTTGACAGCCGTTTTTAGTTCTACTTGCAGAGATGCTACATTTGTCAGTATGTTTCATATTCTCCTTCAGTAAGCTCATTATATTTTAAAACAATCAATATAAGGTATTGTATTTAAGCTAAACTTTAATGTTGTCATATTTGCAATGACCTCTGCAGAATTTCATTGAGGTGGCCTGTAGAGAGAGATTTTCTCTTGTAATTTTGCATTATAAATGATCTCAAATGCATCCAGAAACCAATTATTTTAACTATATTACATTCCTTTTATATGTGAAGACCTCTATTATAAAATAAACAGTCTACATACCTGCTGAAAACCTGTATACACTGCAGATCTTATACAGCTATGACATGGAAAAACATTCCGAAATGGAAACGAGTAAGTGCCGTTAGCCCATCAGCTTTCAGATCCAGTGGGTTCAATTGTCCGTACAGTATAGGCCTGCTAGAATGCTGAGTCACATTTTAACAATTATAAATTTGTTCATAAATTTGCTTTTCCCCGAAGCATAAGAAAATGTTATTTTGTACAGTGCCTTGCGAAAGTATTCGGCCCCCTTGAACTTTTCAACCTTTTGCCACATTTCAGGCTTCAAACATAAAGATATAAATTTTTTATTTTATGTGAAGAATCACCAACAAGTGGGACACAATTGTGAAGTGGAACGAAATCTATTGGATTTTTGAAACTTTTTTAACTAATAAAAAAATGAAAAGTGGGGCGTGCAAAATTATTCGGCCCCCTTGCGTTAATACTTTGTAGAGCCACCTTTTGCTGCGATTACAGCTGCAAGTCGCTTGGGGTATGTCTCTATCAGTTTTGCACATCGAGAGACTGAAATTCTTGCCCATTCTTCCTTGCAAAACAGCTCGAGCTCAGTGAGGTTGGATGTAGAGCGTTTGTGAACAGCAGTTTTCAGCTCTTTCCACAGATTCTCGATTGGATTCAGGTCTGGACTTTGACTTGGCCATTCAAACACCTGGATACGTTTATTTGTGAACCATTCCTTTGTAGATTTTGCTGTATGTTTGGGATCATTGTCTTGTTGGAAGATAAATCTCCGTCCCAGTTTCAGGTCTTTTGCAGACTCCAACAGGTTTTCATCCAGAATGGTCCTGTATTTGGCTGTATCCATCTTCCCCTCAATTTTAACCATCTTCCCTGTCCCTGCTGAAGAAAAGCAGGCCCAAACCATGATGCTGCCACCACCATGTTTGACAGTGGGGATGGTGTGTTGAGGGTGATGAGCTGTGTTGCTTTTACGCCAAACATATCGTTTTGCATTGTGGCCAAAAAGTTCGATTTTGGTTTCATCTGACCAGAGCACCTTCTTCCACATGTTTGGGGTGTCTCCCAGGTGGCTTGTGGCAAACTTTAGACGAGACTTTTTATGGATATCTTTGAGAAATGGCTTTCTTCTTGCCACTCTTCCATAAAGGCCAGATTTGTGCAGTGTAAGACTGATTGTTGTCCTATGGACAGACTCTCCCACCTCAGCTGTAGTTCTCTGCAGTTCATCCAGAGTGATCATGGGCCTCTTGGCTGCATCTCTGATCAGTCTTCTCCTTGTCTGAGCTGAAAGTTTAGAGGGACGGCCAGGTCTTGGTAGATTTGCAGTGGTCTGATACTCCTTCCATTTCAAGATGATCGCTTGCACAGTGCTCCTTGGGATGTTTGAAGCTTGGGAAATCTTTTTGTATCCAAATCCGGCTTTGAACTTCTCCACAACAGTATTACGGACCTGCCTGGTGTGTTCCTTGGTCTTCATGATGCTCTCTGCGCTTTCAACAGAACCTTGAGACTATCACAGAGCAGGTGCATTTATACAGAGACTTGATTACACACAGGTGGATTCTATTTATCACCATCAGTCATTTAGGACAACATTGGATCATTCAGAGATCCTCGCTGAACTTCTGGAGTGAGTTTGCTGCACTGAAAGTAAAGGGGCCGAATAATTTTGCACGCCCCACTTTTCATTTTTTTATTAGTTAAAAAAGTTTCAAAAATCCAATAGATTTCGTTCCACTTCACAATTGTGTCCCACTTGTTGGTGATTCTTCACATAAAATAAAAAATTTATATCTTTATGTTTGAAGCCTGAAATGTGGCAAAAGGTTGAAAAGTTCAAGGGGGCCGAATACTTTCGCAAGGGACTGTATATAGTATATTAAAATTAGTCCGTAGTTACATGTTCCGTCTCCAAAACAAGTTCATACTCAAGTTGATACCCCCAAGATGTGTTACAGTTTTCTCTTTGTGTGACCACAGCAACTACAATAAGTGAGTTTAAAATTACAGTTGCAGGATCAGGAAAAAGGTCAATTGAAAATTAATCCCATTTTCCCTATCTTTAGGCATGTGATTCATAAGCAGTGCTCGTTGGATAGTTACTGGGCAAAATATCACAAGTTCAAGGTAAATGAATATATAAAGTTTTGCAAAATGGTGACAGTTTTCCAATAGCAATGGAGCCCTCTAAGTGGTTTTATCTTGTTATACAGTATATGGACTTTCGTTACTGCCTTGTTTGTTTTGGAACACTTCACTACAGTCATTGCCATACATCACATGGTATAGCCAGTCTGGGGTCTGTCTTTTCTGTGCTACTTAATTACAAATTCACTCACTGTTTTTGATGATGCCTTTATTCTTTCTCCAGGCAGTCTTGAACTTAGGCAGCAAGATCAACTCTGGGTCTCAAGCATTTTGCCAAAACAATTTTTAATGCCATGCCACATTGAAGGGTATCTACCAGTCGGCTGCAGATTTTTAAATGGAAGGTTGATCCTCTCACTGAGATATAGTGTGGACAGTACCCATCCGATCTGCTTCTTTTGCCTCAGTGCCTTTCCCACAAGGTCCATAGGAGTAGTCTAAAATGCTGTCTCTGCTGGATGTAACCTGTAATAGAAAGTATACAGTATATACACATTAATATCAACTTTGTTTGCAAAGGCAAATGTACACAGCATAGAATTTCTACTCACATATTCATTTGGAGTGCTGTACACACATTCCTGATGGCCCTCTCTCCTTGTTCATTCATTATGTGCAAATTCCTTCCACATCCATGAACATAGTGTTCCATCCTGACTGCTTTGACTGAATGAACTGCAGCTTGCATTCTGCTTCCATGATTCAGCAGCAACCTGGACAGCTTTTTGTAGGCGTCATTAGATTCAGCCTGTATTTCATCACCAGATGCATCCAGTATCTGTTGTGGTGGCAAAGCATTCCACTTTACATTAACACGACCAAAGTTTATATTCATGCTTTAAGCAGTCTCACAGATCTTCGTATGAATAGTAGCTATTGATATGATGGCAAAATTAGGCTGTAGATCGTAACTCAGGTCTTTAAATGCTGGTAGCTCAACAACACCAAATGGCTGGTAACCCTCAGTGATGTACACAGTGGAGCACCTTGTCCATTATGAAGCACACATGATAGGACTTGTTAGGGTGTTGATCCTTATCTGCTTGCTTGTGGAACTAGAAGTGTGGGCTTTTTATTTTCCATGAATCAACTGTTTTTTTCATCACAAAATATTTTTTCATTAAGCCCAAGTCATTGTTTAAAGCAGAATCATTATTCTATAAATATTTCATTTATCCTTCAAAAATGTATTAAACTGATAATTAAAAAAAAACTATTTATGCACTCCTTGTATAAAACAAGTCATTTAGCAACCTAGTAACATGAACAGAATATATTGTACAGCTTGGGTACATCCGGTAAAGGTGTAGAAGGATTAATAGGGACTAGTCCCACTGATATTGTAGTGCAACAATGAAAACTGTGTTATTTTTCTAGAAAATTAAGCATTCCTGCAATATACTGTATTAGCACTTCTTTTATACTTAAAATTCAAAACATAAATGGTTAAAGATAATGATATTCTATACCTACTAAATAAATCATTCAAACAGGTTTTTCAATAGAAGATGTCGATAATATTTTAATATTGGCAGCATTCGAACAATTAAATCACTGTTTAATTTATTAAACAGCAGTGATTAGGGATTGAACTGACACATGACAAATTCCAATCAGTAAATACAACATTATTCGTACAGAAAGTAGGAACATGCTGAAACATACAGTATGAAAGGAATGTGGTTGCTTATATAAGTTTGTCTATGTCCTAAATAAAACAGTGTTTGGAAGCAGTAAGAAAATATCAATGTTTTGTCACAGCATATAGAATTTGAATATGGGGCACAAAAAAGATATGATAGGCTTAGAAAGAGCAAAAGGAATTATTCCTGGTTTCGGCTGACTGTGACGTAGACAGGTTAAGAGAGCTAATTTTGTCAGAACAAAAAAGATGGAGAGGCAATTTGACTCAAGTACTGTATATTCACACTCAGTGACAAACCAAGGACACGGGGACACAATTGTAAACTAAAAGGAAATTTATTTTTGGTGGAAAACAGGCAATACAACTTTCACAAAGAATTGGGGGTATCTGGAGCAGCTTTCTCAGCCAGAATCCAGGAAATTGTGGGCCAAGCTCAGAGCACATTTAAGAAATGGATCAAATTTATTTGCTGCTCTATCAAATGAGCAAGAAGGGCCAAATGGCCTGCTCTCATTTGTATCCTTTCTTATGCCCTTAAAAGTGCATCTTTCTTAGAACATATGTGTTACTAGTTGAAAAAGCTGAAAATCTATTTTCTCACTGTTTCATCTTTGTTTTACTATGTTCTCCACGTGCTATGATTTAGTTTGGTAATATACGATACGTTGGTGTGTCTGATGCTTGGCTGATGGAGTTGCTAATGTTGTGAATCCAGACAGTTTCACTCACATGGACCATGTTTCACTTCACCTGACTGCATTTTGAATTCACTGTACATCCCCAAATGTCCTTTGCAATGTTACAGGAGATTCATGTTGCTATCCAATCCTATGGTTCCTCTAAGATTCTAGAAAATTAAACGTTTTCGGATGCTGAAATTCATGTTGAAAGCTGCAGGCTTTTTCAAATATTTTCAATTCTTATACGAAAGTGTTTGAAAGTTGTAATTCCAACTTTGTGTAAGATTGTTTATATCATGAGACCTTGGGTTAATGCTTCACATTATTTGGTTGCAGAAACAATACCTTCTTTATCTTTTCATGATATCAATTGAGGGCAACAATGTTATGGGAGTCAGAGTGTCTGCTACGCCGCTCTTGAGCTTGATCCTGGAGTGGGGGTGATTTCTGTGTGCAGTTTGCACATTCTCTCCATGTTTTCTTGAGGTGTTCTGGTATTCGTACAGTATGTTGAGGTTTTCTGCCAGTAATATTGTATGCACATACAGTATATACATGCACAGTAAAAAGTGTTGTCACCAAAAAGTGTATTTGGACTCTTGAAAGTGTACCACACAGTCAAGGACAGATGCATCCCCTTCAAAGATGCAGAAGCTCTCTTCCATGTTATTAGCATTTGTCAACGATGCATGTTGTTTGTCGCGGGGAACTGTTATACTAGAGGAAAACACTATCCATCTTTTTTAAGTGCTTTCTCGGTAGACCTTGGTCAGTGGAACAGCTAATGACCTTAGAAACAGCTGCTACACAATGATTTGTATGCTCCACAATTCTTTTTCCAGGACTTGGTGTGACATTCTTTTCATCGTGATGGGACTGTGGACTGGAAATCATCCGACACATTAACTTGTTCACAACAGATGAAGGTGGTGTGCCCAGTGTAACTGGAGGCGTTTTAGCTTTTGAAAGATCATATCAGGTTGACTACCCCCTCTGTAATGCTTACCTTGGGTTACCACTCAGAGCAATTATTTCCTATATTGACTTACAGGATGTGAGAGCGGGCTACCAGGCCTTTTGCAGAATCATACAGCTTAAATCCTTTAGGTATACATACAATGTTAAAATTGACTTTGGCTTGTTCCAGCTTGCAAATTGTGAAACACAAATCATTTGTTCTTCTTGAAACTTGGAAGCTGTAGTAGGTGGTATGATAATAAAGGACAAATTATTATTACCGTAAGCTTCTCTATTCAACAGTTCTGCTACTGACTCATTGTTCTGAGCAGATTATGCTTCTTTTGCACTACACATAAGCGCTGCTATTAGTGAATCTTCAGGAGTGTAGTCTTCTCCTTTGTTTCTTTAAGTTGCTTTAAATCATAATTTTTAAAGTAGGCTACCATGGAAATTATCCTGTTTCCCTTTTATGGGAATCCAATATGAATAGAACAATGAACAAAAAGGGAGTTTTATTTATGCTTTGTCTTCTGTTTTTGAGGCACACAAGCCTTTAAAGCCGTAGTTACTTAGTTTTATCCTGTGAAGTTTTTCTTTGCTTCAAATTATGCTAAGCATAAGCACATTCCTCTGAGTTATGACCATTAAACTTTTTTTCTTTAGCCTTGTGTTTGGTCTCTAATTTGCAGTAAATCAGACAGAAGCGAGGTCTCACCTCTTTGTGTTATAAAGATTGTTTAGTTTATAGAAATCTAATAATGGTGATTTGCTTAATTGTACTATTTCTGTTTGAAATTAAAATTGCAATCTTTAGGTGTCCAGAAAGAGAAGAATACATTGCTGATTTGGGGCTGTCAGGTTGACTGTACTATCAGAACATGATGGATATAGGAAACAAATAGCTGAAGAAGCCACACTACACTCTATCTAGACAATATTGTAGCAAGCATCTTGAGAGTACATGTCAGTGAGTGTGATTTCTGAAAGAGGAATAATTATTTTACAAACACAGACCGCCAAGAGACAACTCCAGTTTATTCTACAATTGGTTTCTTGAACATAAAAGTAAGGACACTGAGTATATTTCAGCAGCTCATTTACAAAATTTCAAAACTGTCAGCAGTAATTATTGAAGGAATAAAGTGAGAGGATGGGTGTTATTGAAAAATATTTATGTTTTCCACTCCACTAATTATGACCATTACATTCTGTTTATTTGTGCAGGAAATATCATGTTCATGCTTTATAACAGCCTCCCAGTGAGTCTTAATATAGTTAAGAGTAGGTTGAACTAATGAAGCATAATAAATGTTTTTTTTTTTACTGAGGGCTTTTCTTAACATGCTGTCCAATGGCTTGATGTCTTTTTATCAACAGAACTCATTTGCTCAGAAGACAATTAGCAATTTGGAAAAGAAAAGAGCTTGAATACTTTTAAAATATGTCTTGGGTTCCAAAGTTTTTTTTTTCCCCCAGAGTAAGAGTTATAAAAGTATATAATAAGCTGGAGACAAATCCTTGATGATATTAATGTTTCTCACTTAAATATACATTTGGAATTATAAATGGTTTTATTCAGAGATTTATTTTTTTATATAAACATGTATATCTACAGTACAAGGTCAAGGTTGTTTGATTTAGTTAAAACTCAACCATTCTTTGTGTTTCTCTCTCATTTACATTTTTTACAGCAGCTGACTCACAGGCTAAATTAGATGAGAAGAAAGCCCCAGCATCCAATCGCCCTACTTCTACTGCATCAGGACAGAGCAGTAACACTGGAAATAAACAAGGTATAATACAGTCTCATACTGGCCTTCGAATCCCTCACTCCTCATCTTTCTGTGTGCAGTATTTATTCTTCTGCTCTTGGGTATCTTTTTTGTCGTTGTCTGCATCTAGCACTAAGAAATGGCTAATATGAATGTTTACCCTTTTGTTACTGCCATTTCATTTAAGTTCTTGCTGTGATATTAAAATGCCAAGTGTGTGAATTTCTCAATACATAAGTAATAAACATTTTTGCCCTTGAACACTAAGCAACATGAGTCAAATCAATATTTTATAAGATTTTAGCTTTTTGCTGTTTTCTTTTCCTTCAGTGTGTAACCTAACGATTTTTGTCATCTGTCTCCAGAGCCCCTAGTATTAAAGGTTGATGAAAGGCAAAGACTAGCAAGGGAACGGCGAGAGGAACGCGAGAAACAGCTTGGTAAGTGACACCACCTTATCAGTTCAGACATGTTTTATCTCAGGGGCTCAGTAAGGCAACAGCTTTTTCTGTGTGCTTAAAATAATTCCTAATGTTTTTTTCATTTTATTTCAGGAAAAATAAATATTTGTATGTATTGGTATACAATTTCATCAGACAAATAGCACTGCTTCTTCAGTTATGATTGTTGAGCATAACTGAAGTCATGAAGTCAAACTACCATTCAAAAAGGTTTAAAAAAAGTCTTATTTTATTGAGGAAGGTAATATGCTTGTAAATTTAAAGCAGGCAATGAAAAGCAACACAGTCACAAATTGTAAAATACAGACCACATTAGAGCCTAATGTTGGACACCTTCAGAAAATCAATGGGATATAAAGAGTATTTTAGTGTATCAGGGTAGAATTTCATATTGAAAAAGAAACTGCAGACACCTTTCCAAGAAATGTTATTAGTCTGATTATTGTCACATGAGATGTTTGCAAAATGTTGAGATAATCTCTGTAATATTGTTTCATGCTTCTACACATACTGTAGGTGCTACACTAGAAACTGTTTATAAAAAATTGGATATTATCCCTGTTTTGACTGAGAGCTGGAAGTGTTTTTTAATAATTGTAGATAAAACAAATATTCTTGTATTTCTGAAAGTGCAAATAGTAGAATAATCTGGTGCACTGGAGATTTATGTAACTGCTTCCATTACCTGTTACACACTGCTCTTTCTGCCACTTCTGCTGGTACTATTTAATATACAGTAGACTTTGCTCAGCCTGAAGCATGTTGTTGAGTTCCTCTTTATTATTTACCGGAGTAAAATATTCACTAAATACACCAGCCATTTGCATTTCTCTTATCATACATTATCTACTGATCCTGTACCTGTCCCATTCCATTTCTCATTACCATATTTTGCCAAAACCAATTCCTTAATTATTTAATTAATATTTAGCAAGATCAATATATCAAGAAAAGCATATATTGAGGAGTCCTGGTCTGGTAGGTGCTCTCTGACAATCTGAGTCACTAGCCATGTCTTTTCTTTTCTTCAGTTTCAGTTGTTGATGTCTCTGTTGGATCTTCTTAATCTACAGTGTATATAAGTAAAATAAATACACATACTGTATGTTTATGGTTTAATTATATAAAACTGCATTACAATTCCTAACTGAATTTGGGGATCTATTATATACCACTAACACTATACAGTACCTGTCTCCTATGGAACCTTTCTGGCTGTTAAGCATTAAAATTCCTGAATCATTAAAGTACCATGTGGAGAGGATCTCTCTGTTTCATGTACCAGATCAAGGTAGCATGTATTAACTTTTCTTTAAATCAAACTCATTTGAAATCATTAATAGGGCATGGTCAGTTTTTCTCCAGTTTATCCATTCTATAAAAAAGGGAGGCAATATCTAATTTAAAAAGGTTTTAATGCATTTCTGAATGCGTCTTTAGCTTTATTAACATTCAGTTCAACTACTCTGGATACCTAGAATTAATCTTGCAAAAGAGATATTAAAAGACTTCCTTCCACAAAGCCTTGGACAATATATAAGGTTAAACAGGCTGACAAAATCAATAAAAATTATCCCCAGTTAAATGCAATATGATTAGTGTTTTCCCCTGAATATTTAATGACTGATGAAATGAGATTCTTTCATTTCAATGCCTGTAATCCTGGTAGAGTACTTTTGCAGAAGGTCAGTCAACTTCCTTTTGCCTTGATCTGCCACATTTTATTTTTTGTAATTTTTAGTTTTTTCAATAATTGTTAGAGTTTTTACATTTTCAAATGTAAAGAAATCGATATAAACTGTTTGCTATTTTATTTTTTATTATAACAATAGAGACATTATTCAACTCTTATTACATAAATGCAATTATGTAAAGTCTTAATCCCTGTTTTCAGGTCAATCGGTGAAATCTAAAATAATACCCTTTTATTTTCCCACTTAAAACACTGTATTGCACTTACAAGAATTGATGCCAACAACACATTGACAAATGTAAATTAATGGTTGTCAGGCACTGATGACAAACATTGCTGGCAGTAATTGCAAAAACCTTTTGTGCTGACCTTTGTTCTTCGTTTCCTCTCCAGTACTAGAAGGATAAGTCTTAGAACCATAGTGCAACTTTCTAGGGCAAAATGATGAATACAGTTGGTCACATAACTGTCTGCTAATGGCAGAGAATGAGAATGCTCAGAGTACAGTTATTGCTTGCAGTGTCTTTGCCAACCTCTCATTTGGAAAATTTTAACTTTAATTTCATTTAACATCAAATGCATTTAAAAGGTGTTCGGGTTTAGACAAAATTCTACTTCATCACACAATATCTATAGTTGCGTTTGAGCAGCTTGAATAACGTACACTTGTATGTCTGAGGTTTTTTGAGTATTTCATAGCAGAGATTTATAGAAATTATTTTTCAAATTACCCTGCTTTGTCTCACTGCACTTTGCCAATTTGTCTTTCAACACGGCAATTCCCTTGTAATGAATGTTTCTTGTTGTTAGTAGAACCCCTTCTGTGATTTAACAGAATCAACAATGGAAAAATGTACCAATTTATGTATGTAGGATATTGTGTACGGTTTTGGTCACCTCTTAAAAAAGACATTGCCGCTTGGAATCAGTCTAGAAAAAAGTGACCATACACATTAGGGGGCTAATGTAATACACTGACAGGCTAAAAGAACTGAACGGTTTTGGCCTTGTTAGTATTAGCATGAGAGACCTTTAAGGAAAAACAGGTTGCTGATCTAAGTGATATTGGTGGACCAGTAGGTGGCACTCTTCCCTCTGGACCAGAATGTCCAAAACCTGATGCCATGATGGCTTGGTTTTTAAATATTCTCAATATAGGGGTGTTAATCTCATTCCCCTTGGTAAATTCCACTGGCAGTCAGGCCTGTCTAAAGTTCCCCTTAATTCAATCTGTGAAGCGATTTCTCACTTCTGTACCAGATCTCATGTGTGTTAGGGCTGCTGGTGCATAATGACCCAGGTAGGTAGTGCACATCAGTGGTGAGAGAAAATGGTTCCTTAAGATCTATTGGGATCCTTTGGATTAGTGAGGTTATTGTAAATGAAAAAATAGAGGCAAATTCTGCCTTCAGGAAACACCTTGATAGGACTTGATTGCCGAAACATTGTTTTTTCTTTCTACTTTTTAACTTGGATTTCACATCTACTTGTTCCTTTGCAGTCAACATGCTGACAGAGCTCCCTCAAACCTCATTAAACATAGTTTAATGCTGGCATATAATTTCTTATTTAATTATTCACATCATTCTTGTCCAGGTGCATTTCAGTGCCTTGCGTATATACCTGTACAGTAGCTTTCCCTTTCTAATACTCTTTGTAATGAGAAAAACAGAATCTTAGTTTATCAGGAATGTGTTACACAGACACCTCAACAACAAGAATGTTTCTTTTCATGTCATTATTGCTGGCCAATGTAGTATATAATGAATGTTAAATCTGCACTGTTTTAATTCGAAAATTAAGGTACCACCAATTCCAACCAATGTCCATTGGAACAGGAAATGCCTGTTCTTCTTGTCTGACCGTGTTAAAATCAGGTGCAAAAGCAGACCCATTACCTGTTTAACCCATTTAAATCCTAACCATTTGCACAATGGCCATAATCCTGCTTTAAGAAGTTGTCACCTCAGTATATTCATCCAGGTATTTTTAAAGGAGGGGTATAAAAGGCACTTTAGAATTGGTCGTCGCATCGTTTGATTGTAATGTCATAGTGATGATTTGATGTAAATGTTTAGTTTTTGTTATTTGAGGTAGGCTAAGCTCTTGATTGCTGTTATTTCAGTTGAAGTCTTGTGAACGATATGCTTTGTCTGTTGTTGCTCGTCTCCGTTAATGTGGCACAGTGCAGTTGACATTTGTTTATTTCACCAGCATCATCTCCAGTGCCAGTATTTAATATTTAATAGTGTGTAGTTAAGCCTATCATGTGGAAATGATGAAAAACACTCTATTTTCATTTGTAAAGCGAAGCTCAAAAAAGGTCCTAAAATCAGTACATATGCAATATACAAAGCATCCCAATTAAGGACTGAGTTTTCTGTTGGTTTAGAGTCAGTACCTACCACAGTACCTGCAAGATCTGTAGTAGGCCCCCTTTATTAATGTGCACAGTACAAGTCTTAAAGAAGACGAGAATGGAAAGCCTCACCATTCAAGGAAAGCTGTGAATTGCTAATGCAATAATCAAAAACTAGAATGTGTCAAATTATTTTTCACATTGCATCCTTCACAGCCACGTTTTTAAAAAAAATCTAAGGTACTGTATAATTGGAGAAGTTTGATGCTATTATTGGTAGTATGATAATTGAAAAGTGCAGATTATACTGCTTTCTAGAGACGTGTGGACATGTCTTCTACTATAATGTTGCAGCAGTGTAGTAAATATTAGAATATTAAAATTCTGAAGGTCCATTGTTTGGAAAAATGTTATGGTTCAGCTTCAATGCTGTTGCACTAAAGGGTATGTGTCTTCTTTTAAAAAAGTATGGGGGCGTGGTTTGGAAAGTATGCTCTGCATTACGTGAATCCTAACCTCACTGTTACTATTGAAAATATTTCAAAACCAGTTTAAGACAAAGTAGCAAAGAGCTTCACCTAAAACTGTATAAATCTAATGCTATTGAGTAGCCAGGTGTAGTGTTGTATTTCAGTGTCTTAAGACAGCCTTAAACTTTTTTTAACTGCTAATATTTAAGGAATACCTGCATTTGATTCTTTTCCGTTTCTTTTCAGCTGCTCGGGAATCTGCACTGTTAGAAAGAGAGGAGCGGGCGAAGCAGTACTACGAGAAACATCTGGAGGAGCGCAAAAAGAAACTCGAGGAGCAGCGTGTGAAAGAAGAGAGGCGGCGAGCTGCCGTTGAGGAGAAGCGGAGACAGAAACTTGAAGAAGAAAAGGTCTGCTTATCAGCGTCCATTCTTGACGGATTTTCTCTAGTCCTCTTGAGCATTTCTTGCTTTAATGCTTTAATTTGCTAAAAACTGCATTGTTTTATTGTACAGTTTTCCGTAAGGCACATATCTATTAAAAGGAGCAGAGGGATTGAGGCTAGAGAGTGGGAGCAAACTGCGGTCTTGAAGCTGGCTCTGGAGCATTGCACTCAGTTTCAGAGACTGGCTGGCTGTTTTTTTACAAAAGGCTTTTGATGAATCTGAATTACAAACGTTTAGAAATGTAAGTCCAGCTACAGTCATCATCACTTGGGGCATCACCTTTAATGCTTCTGGTATCAAGGTTAACTGTTGTAAAATAAATCTAGTTAAATAGTAATATACAAAGAACAGTAACAGTTGTAAATTAGTTAAAGCACTTTGTAATATTTTCTCTTTGCAGTTTTAAATGAGTCCCACTCAAGTTAAGTCAAATATAAGATAATATTTTTTATTTATAATTGACAATTAAATAACCCACTATCAAAGAGATGCATCTGATGATGTTCAAATGTTATTAAGTGCATTATTAAATACAGTTTTCAGCGTTATTACATAATTTATCCTGGAAAATACCAGTGTAGGAGGTTATCAGTGCATTATTAACATGCATACGTTAATATTAATATTAACTGCATAAGTGAAAAGTGTAAAAGTTTTACTCTGAAGAACTGAATAAATACTGAATAATACTGCAGAAATACTCTGAAGAACTGTGTTTTGATCTGCCATGTCAGTCGATGCAGCTATTGAGAGGATGCTTTGTAGCTTTAATTGTATTGTTACTATTTAAATCCTCAAACAAAACATTAAAACTGCTGTCTGGTCTAGTATAGTTTCTGTTCTGTTCAATACTTAGATTTAGCCACTCTTTCTTGAGTTCTTTTTGTCGGGGAAATGTGTGTCAAGTCCTTGAATTATCCTTTGACTTTTTAGGGCTCTCTGTCTCTTGAGTTATGTCTGAAATCGGTCAACAGTCTTCTTAGATGAAGACAGGGTTTGAAAAGATTATAGCCAGCAGCAAGGGGTGTGAATGTTTCTCACCATAATACGAATGGAAAATAAGACAGCTAACATGACTTGTGAGAAAATATTGCAAGAGAGAGAGGGTTATTTAAGTGGTAAAAGAAGCAACAAGAAGCCTAAACTGAGCTCTACCTGCAGTCACATGAGAATAAGTGATGATGATGTTAGTCTTTGGTAGGACACCATTTTGAATAAAGAAGAAAGTAACATGGTTCGGGGCTGGATGCAGGATATTTAGTGGATGTTTGTAAGATGTGATATAAAGAGCAAATTAACATTTTAAATATGATCATCATGCCAGATCTTAGTAAAAAAAAAATTCTAATATTGTAAGACACACAGCCCATTGTGTGTTTAAGTATATTGATAGAAGTGCAAAATAAAATTTCAATTGATTATGATGAATCACATCACAATCACAATGTCTTCTTTATAAGAAACCTCTCCATATGAAACCTTGTACACTACATTGTGTTGCATTTTTTTTAGTTCCTGAACATTCTCAGCAGCCTGTACTGTAGACTTTACTCCCTAGTTAATTTTCAGTTACTGATTAAACAAACATTAATTTTAAATTAACTTTGAATAACTGACCTGGGTGGTTTCAGTTTTTTTTAACGATGGCATTTGTTGTCTTAAATTAAAGAATATTAAACTAAAATCAATTTCATCCCAGACTAGCATATGATAAACTATTATTTTAGACTAATCGATTTAACATAATTCTTAACAAATTCCATTAATGATCACGGGAGTTTTGCACATCTATAAAGTATGCAGAGCTCACTCATTCTGGAATTAATAGAAAACCCACACAATTTTTATTTTTCTTCTTTGTGGCTTCTGTCTTGCTTTGCGTAACATGATCTTTTGTGTTTTCTCTAAATGTGGCTTGGCAACTCTTTTACCAGCTTCCTATCTGGCTAAACTACTGCAGCACAGGCCCCAGTAGCCATAGGGCATTTTATACAGTAGATGTCTAGCAAATGGACTATTGCTGCAGTATTGCACAAGTATGACTGTTCTTGGATGGTTGCTGACACATTAATGACATCACTGCAGTAATTTTTTTATATATACTGTACTAATACTCCACAGATTTCGACACTTCTCAGAATTTATTTAAAGCTTTCGTTAATTGAAACTACTGTAAGATGCATAGGTTGCAAAAGCTGTTCCAAGAGGAAAAAGAAATTCTACAAGTTGACAGATCTAAAGAAATAAACCATAAAAACAAACATTTTCAAAGCAGAGCTCCATTTAACTTTGTATTTACATTTTCTGAAATAATTATTTCAGCCATTGTCTTTTTCATACTGTATATTCTATATCTGTTGAAGAAATCGGTATTTGTTTCATTGTCACTTTTCCTGAGTGCATGTTGTACAAATGAGGTTTAATGATTTCATTAAGTGGGAAAGAGGTTGAACACGATCCTACATGTGTTGTGTGATGTCAGTGCGTAAAGGCTACAATGTTCAATACTCAGTTCTTATTTTCCAGAGAAATTCATATTTACTAAGCAGTTGCATTCAAAGTTAAGCTTCTGTAAGCTTGTTGTTAAGAGTCCGAAGTTATGTGTTTGTGCCATAAAAAACAGCTCCAATAAATTTGCTTATGTTTCTCATGTTTTATACACCAAATAACACTATAGTACCATTTGTCAGTTTAGTACTTGTTTTTCTATTTTTACTTTCAAAGCAATCATTTTGTCATTAATAATATACTGTGCATAGTAAGGATATGGCTGGGCTCTAGCTGCAGATTATGATCTCAGGAGTTGAGGCAGAAAGGAAGGATTCAAAGAGCATTGTTACCTTAATTCCACATGTCAACTGCCAGCTGGAATTCCTGTGTGTTTTTCCAGGAGCGTCATGAAGCCGTTGTTCGGCGGACAATTGAGAGAAGCCAAAAGGTGAAGCAGAAGCCCAGCCGCTGGTCATGGGGAGGGGCTGTTCACAGCAGTGGCATCCATTCCAGTGGTAAATTACACCTCAGACACTTTTAATGTCTCTCTTCTTCACATTGGGGCAATCCTTTTGTTCAGACTGTGTAGGAAATCAAAGAGGAAGGTAAAGAAACCGGTGTGCTTTCAATCAGTACAAGCTCATCATTACTTTTAATGTGGTTAAAGAAACATAAACATTGCAGAGTATTCCTGTCCTGCATGTTTAAATTGATTTTTTTTACCAACAATTGGCGTTTTTAACAAAGCATGGATTCTTCACTAGGTTTACAGGCTGGTAACTAGATGACAAAATGATGTTTCTAGCGCTTGCTTGCAACTTGTCTTGAGCCCTTTGCTTTGAAGAATACATTACATTATGTAAAGTGCATCTCTGTTCTGAGCTGATCTTATGTTCTATCTGCTGGAGTAATGTTAATTTTGTTCCCTGGATGTCTAGATCCCAGTGAAATTAAAAACACAAATAGACATACCAAGAGCTGTAAAAATAAGAATTTGGTGACCACAATAATTCCTTGATACACAAATTAAATTGTTTGTATGTAATGAATACATAAAAACAAATTGCTGTAACATTTATAAATACTTGTGACAAAATAAATTTGAAATAGGATGTTCTTGTATAGAAGATGCATCAAAAACAACACATTGGCACAGTTGGGGGGTCCTTTATTTCAGAAGCTTTTGAATTACAGCAGCAGGATTTATTCCCTTGATGATAACTGGTGGTGTTTCTTACTGGGTATGACTAGAAGCCCCCATTAGTGCCACACTGTAGGCTGTGAACACAGGCTGGTGGCGAACACTCGTGTTGCTGTGCAAGTGTAACCCACATCACTGACTGGTTTTCATCTTGAGGGCAGGACAATGCCAGAGAATGAAGCGCCTGGCTTCTGATTGACGCTTAAGCCCCTCCCCCCCCATTTTAATTCCAGTTTTCCAGTGTGAACCAAAGAGGCAGAGCTGGTAACACGTCTCAGAGGAACTGTGGGCCTCTTGGAGGGCCTTCCTGGTCTTTAATGTTATACTGTATAAAACCACCCCAGGAAACTCTGGTGGGATTTTGTCATGTAATTAAAGACATGAGAAATACTCTTTGAATTAAAAGAAATTGGAAATCTTTGAAACATTAGTCTTATATTCAGTGTAGTGTTTTGCTGCAGTATTTTTAAGATATGCTTTCAGCAGCAGTCTTTTATGGTTCATTAGTACTTCAATAATGCCTTAATGTCCGTCGCCATCTTCTTTATTTCACATTCTGTTGCATGATTATGATTTGGTTTGTCACTCTGAGGATCATTCATTGTCTTGCGTTGGCTGTTCCTTTTTTTCTCTTGTCCAGGTTTTGTTGAATCCGCTTTCCTCTTTCCTCTTGATATAGCAGGCCTGGAGCACCACTTCCAGGGTGCTTTTGGTGTTCGCAGATATGGTACAAAAATGCAATGTGAATATCGATTCCTCATCAATGTATCTTACCATGTAGGAGTACGTCACCTGGTAGCAGGCATCTCAACACTGTGCATGATTTACATTAGATACCATAGACTAGAACTATAGAAAGCATAATAAACTTACCACCTAAAGCAGATTGGCTCATGTTATTTGACATAACTGCGCAGGTCTGTGAACAAACTGTATGCAGTCCAGTTTGAGCACATGCTTGTTTCCTGAGTTAGCATTAATGTTCCACAATGAATGTTCTGCAACAAAAGATGCTGACCACAGAATTGAATTTTTTGGTAGACACATAATCAAGCCATGAAAATGTGATTCATATTAAATTGCAAAATCTAATTAAATAACTGTGTATTCTTTTTCCTGTGAGGGTTCCCCTTGGTTGGCATTTAATCTGTGCTTTAGAAAATTATTAAACGACACTATTTCTGTTTGATTCACTTTGTGTTTAAATTGTCATGGTTTGCCGCACTATGGATACATTCTTTTTACTACAGTTTAAGGCCATAGCAGGGCTGTTATGTCAGATAGACAAGGCCAATCTGCAGTTGTTCGCAATTCACACCTCTTCTAAATAGCTTTCTCCATAATACCTAGTAGTTCCTGATGAGTAGGATAGAGCAAGAGCTGAGTTATTGCATCAGGGTGTCACTTGCCAATATTTCCATTTGTTTTAGATGCAGACAGGAGGTCAGTTTCCACTGTGAATCTTTCGAAACATGCAGACCCTGTCATTAACAAGCGGCTCTCTTCCTCGTCTGCAACGTTGTTAAACTCTCCAGACAGAGGTACAGTTCCTCCGATCGCTTTCAGCGTGAAGAATAATATGTGACTATGTATGAGCAGCTTAATTCTTTTTAAGACCATGAAGCAGGCATAGAAAGCTGGCATCATTGAGATTTATTTTTAAAAATCCTGTAAGGGTATATCGGTTTTGTACAGTCATTAGAAGCTGCATTGGACAAGACCAGGTGAAGATTTTGTCCATTCTCTTACCCTTTTCCTTCTTAAAAAGCTGGGGTGATCAGCTGGGAAATGGACGCCTACCTGTCCCACATTGCTCTTGGGCTTCGGGAGGCCATGTCTTTGTCCTCCTACAATATAGTTTATTAATAATGTAGAACAAAATAAAATGCATTCAACATACATTTTCTGTGCAATTTATCTTGCTGGAAAATAGAGAACATATACTGTATATCGGCAGCAGATGATAGAATATTTTTAAAGCCGTCTTTGAATATATAGTACATAGTTTGACAGGTCAAATTTGGACAGTGTTTTAAAATACATTGTTTTATCTGTTATACTGTTATAATCAATCTTTATTGATTTCCCTCACGGGATCAATAAAGTATCTATCTATACATCTGCATTTTGAAAGACTTGTCTTTACCATCATATTGCCTGTTTAACTATGAGTCAGGAAACACTGGTGTAATAGGTCTTGAGTTCTGATGACTCATCCATGTTATTGTCATCATCACCTCACATCCATTTGCAGTTTGTTCATTTTACATTTTTTTTCATAACACTGTTTGTTGCTGCTGCCTGTTGTACTGTATGTTTCATGTTGAGACCTTCCTTGGGTCTGATATTTTTTTTGTTTTAGATGAAATTATGGAACCATGAAGAAAAATAATGCAGCAATAGTACAAGCCCTTTGCAAAGAGAATGAGATTAACATTTTCTTTAACAGCTTTTGAACCTCAGCTTCTTTATGTGCATAACTATGATGAGAATTGTTTTGTGTATTTTTTATAATGTTAAGGCTCTTGTTTGCTTTACAGGTGCTATACTCTTCATAGCAAAAAAAGACCCAAGAGGAGCAAAATGTTTGTACATATTGCACATAAGCTTCAATTTTTCAAAATGTGGTTACTACTGTATATACTTATACTATGTTACTAAATACTATGAATGATGGAAATCATTGCGTGTTTCCTTGTATATTACTTTTACAATGACGGTCTTTACCAGCAATCAGGCAGTCTGTAAAGGTTAGTTCATAAGGTTCCTAACTTGTTGAGTATTCATCAAAGGAAATGCAGAACTTGAACTTTTCACAATGTGTTCTTCAGTTATCAGATACTTACAAAAGTGAATGTGGAACATACTGAAACTCTCTTCCAGTGTGGTGATTCAATAACTTGTTTGGTTTGTTTGCACAGCCTTACAGAAAAGAACTCCCTTCCTTAATAAACCTCAGTCAAAGCCACGCACCTCCTCCAGAGAAAAGCCCCCTCAGGATCGACGGCCAGGTGTTTCTGAGGAAGATGCAAATTCGAAAGTGCTTTCTAAATCAATCACTGAAAGGTTTTCATATGAAACTGGCTGGAGATTGCCTATTACATTCTAGATTAATACATTTAGGTTTATTTAATGATATGGCCATATTCTTTGCTGTGAGTATTTTTTGGAGAAAAAGTGAAAATCGACATCTGTTCTTCATGTTGGAAGTATTAGATGTAACAGTTGTCATTACTGTATTTACAAGCTTTAGGCAAATCATTACCAACGCATTCCTACAACTATTTTGTTATCATAGTGATCAGTGTCTTTATTAGGATTCTGATTGTTTTTTTTTGTTTTGGCTCTGACAATCAACAGCAACAATGTGTACAATACAGTGTATACAGAAAAAAAGATTACTTCAGTTAATGAAGGCCCATTCAGCATTTTCAAAGTGTCTTTTGGCAGATTTAAGGAATGTCTGAGACACGTGTTTTAACTGATTCACTGGCCCTCTGGGAGGTGTATGCAATTTCCAGATCAGTTTCACCTCACAAGCCTTCAATGATAATCTGTCAGCTGAAACCATCAATTGCTTACTTTGTCACCACACGTTAACCAGGGCAGATGCTAAGCTTGCATTCCTTATTTTGTAGCTGGGCTGTGGTAGCTCTCGAGACTATAATAACTGCTTTCTATAAGGAATTCTTAAATTACTCTAGCTGTCCACATTAACCCTCAAGCTTAGCGATTTGCCAGACTACTGGGAAAATATTTATCTAAACTGTGCATCTTTGTATTTATGATTTGTGCACTGCAGTTAGAGCATCCATTATCACTTGATGCATGTAAGATAGAGCTCAGCAAACGTGAGATTGTGGAATACTGCACGATATTTTATGTTTTGATTGAAACATTTCTATTTGCATAGGATATGATTTGCAATACCAGCTCTTTCTTTCTGCTTTTTCTTCCAGCTAGAGTTCATCTGGTCACCGTCAATGCTTATTTATATTTTGTTTGACTGGCTGCAAGTCATGAGCTCTCATGCCGCTGCTCCTGCTGTGTCTAATGTGTCTATGCGGTCCTATAACTCGCAGCTCGTCGCCTGCAGCTCAGTGCCTGGGAGAGCTCCATCGTCAGCCGGCTGCTGACTCCCACCCATTCCTACCTGGCAAGGAGCAGAAGTGCTGTGTCTTTGTCCGGGGAGATAGGTAGGTTTCCCGTTGGTTGCAGTTGTCTGAGACCCATGTGTGAATAGAATATATGTTTACTGGCTAATACTGTACATGCATTGAAAGCAAAACTGACATTCCAGATTCTGGTTCCTGGCAGTGATGACTCAATCGGAAACATTTTTGAACATCTGTATTCACAAACGGCATGATAGGTCCATACGCCATAGAGCTTGGGTTGTTTTGACGAAGAAGTGCTTTTTTTTGTATTTTCTTTATATGGAGCAGGTTTCATTTTGGCTTTGAGAGCAGGTGAACTTGGAAAACGTTTTAAAAGAAAACTGCCAATATAGAACTTCTTAGGAAGTGCATTTCCAGAAGCAAAATATTTGACAAAATTCAGCAGAATAAAACTTTATTTCAGCAATATATAAAACTATATATTGGCCTTCACTGATTCTGGTTTGCATGTAAGATGACTTCTTTTATCTTATGTTTCTAACAAAGGTAATTCAGAAGTGCTGATATTTTTACATATTTGTCCTTTCTGAGCAAATTCAGATGAGATTGTTCGGGGTTTTTTTTTTTTAAGTCACTAGACAAAATTGGTACATTTCCTGTTATGAATTCTTTGCTGTGCACTTTGATAACACACCTGGTAACTTCAGCATTTTGCGTTTTCTAATGCTTGAAATGAGTGAAATTGTGTTGTTTGGAGTGAGAGGAAGAAATATGCGTAGCCTTTCCTCTGTTTCTCTTGTCAACTAAGGGGGATTTGCTTTGCTGGTGCTGGTGCTGCCTTGGCTGTTTTCTCCAGTTATTCCCTGCCATCAATAACAACCTTTAAGCTGCATGCCATTTCTTTTCCAGTGTGCAGTTCTGTTACTGATTTATTTACTAACACTTTTCAAATCCACAGCAGCTGCAGTGTGTAACTCAGCCATCACTATGAACCTAACCCCCTCCAAAAAAGAAAACTACATAGATTTGGAGATGGTACAGTCTGTGGATAGCTTGTAGAACCTGGCAATAGAATACAGCAGTCTCCTAAAGGGGCTCATCAAAAAATGCTGTTGGTAATAAATGACAAATCTAATGATTTGTCCGGAAATCTGCACTGGCATTTTCTACAGTGCTGGTTTGCTTTTCAGTTTTTATACAAGACCCGTTCTGGCAAGCTTAGTGTACTTTGATGCCAAAATTCAGATCAGAATGTGTCAAAATTGAGCATGAAAGTAGGTGTTCATTGAAAAAAATGAAGATGGAATGGCTTCATTCCTTCCAAGACATTAATCATCTTAAAACAGGAAAAACAGCAATACCATAAAAAAAGATGTCCAGAGACATGCATTATCCTGTTCTTTAAATTAAGAAGAGATTTAAAGTGATGGTTCTGGTACCCACATCTTTTTGCATTTTGTAGCTAATAGTCGCTTTATTCTCTCTTTCTCTTCCCTTTTGATGGTTTTTCATCTCCACTCCCTCTCCTCCATTACTTAAAAAAAAACCCACTGTACAGTTATCCCCATTTGTCCCCGTTCAGCATCTTGCAGTCCTATGACCCCAGTGTCCTACAAGTCTGTCCACTGTAGGAGCGCTGAGCGGCCGAAAGTGACCATAACCAGCTCTGACACGGCTTCACGCAGGAGAACTGTCCATCTGGCAACGGTAAGATTGTCTCATGTCTGCGCTTAGTCAGCGTAGAATATTCTGAGAAATATTCCTGGACTTGGAAAAACATATTTGTGAGTTCCTGTAAAGCTTTTTAATGTTAAACTTACCCCCAAATGCTCATATTCAACCAGTTAATGTTTAGCATCTCATAACTAGGATGAGTGTAAATACATGTTTCTGCATAGTTGGATGTGTTCAAATGTGGCAATAAAAACTGCCCCCCTGACAGCTTGACGTTTTCCTGCTTTTAATATATTATGTTTACCCGTGACAAATATAAAAGGGTGATGTGTAATTAAGACATTTACTGTATATAAATAACCAAATTGTTTACCCGGTGCCAGATACAAAAGGGATGATTGATAATTTACAGTACAGTATATAAATACTACTTTATTCAAACATTTAACTTCTAAATCTTATTCCTTTGTTCTTATACGGTATGTTGCTTGTTAAGTAAAAAAAAGTGCACTGTCCTCACGGACCTGCATCAATGTGGTGTGTTTGGTTTGGCCTTGGATTCAATCACCTGATCTCCTATGACAAAAAGCCAGCCTCTTCCCCCTTTCCAGAGTCCTGGAGAGTCTGGTCATAGTTAAAGAATTGTCTTACACTGAGTCCAGCCATGTTAAGGTAAAATGGAAAAGCAGCTATGAGCAACACATTTATATGTTTATATTACACAGGTATAAGACAGTGTCTTTAGTGTTTTTCATGAAAAATGCTTACCCTGCTCTTGTTTTGTGAGAACCACTGGAAACCACTGACCTGTGACTCTAGTTGCATACCTAATACATTATTGTTAAGTCCTGTTGTATTCATTTTCAAGCTCCCTTCCTTTCATTAATTATTGTTTAACTCATGCCCTACAAAGCTGAAATAATTTTGAATGTTTCCATTTCTTTAAGACAGCTTCTGACTGCAGGCATTCACAAGTAGTCTGTTATACTGTATACTTATGAACAGGATGGTCATGTGACTAAATTATGCCTCAGAGTTTGTTTCCTTTGTTTGTTTAAAACTAGAATGAAACAGAATGGTACCTTACTGAGAAGTATTTGTCTATAAGTACTTGTGATGTATTCTTGTATTTGTGCATCTTCAAATGATGTTCACCTTCCGCAAGACAAAAAAGCAGGTGGTGTGCAATTTTGTTAAGTCACAAACAGTCATGTTAGGAAAGGTATACATCAGCCTGAAGTAAATTTAAGAACCATGGATCCCCAAGCTCGTCTTAAGGGTACTCCGTATTAGAGCAAGTAGATAAGGTTCGGATTTGATCATTTTCTGAACGTACACAACCCTGACCTGGAAGATCAGGCTTGTAGTACAGTAGTTATTGGACACATTAGGTGTAAAGGAGCACAGAAGAACAGTTCATTTTCAAATTAGTAATATTTCTGTAATGCCACTCATTTAAAAACTAATAATGATTTGTTGTTTTTACTGTTTGTGAACTGAGCTTTCTTTATGAAAAAAAAGATGAAGATCAGGTTATTAGCTGTATGTTTGCAAATGCCTGCTACAGGTATACTGTAAGCTCAACTCCAAAAGGCTTTTCTGATAGTCCATCTGTCTTGGTAGAAGGACTTAACTAATTAACTACTTAGGGATGGAATTTTGGCCCTATTAATCAGTGTAGGGTGGGTGACGCAAACAGTCTTCATCGCATCTGTTCAGAGTGGTTTCGACTGTAAAAGAAAAGACTATAATTTTTCCATTTTTATATTTACACAATATACTGTTGCAAACATAATGACACCTTATTTCTTAGCTTACAATATTTGATTCAATTAACACTTTTACTAATGGGATCAATGACAATGATACTGGATAAATACAGTTTAACGAACAATATTGTGTTTAATGAATCAGAACATGATCATGAATAGTATCTCAACAGAACTTTGTTTATTTCTACAAAGTCTGAATTTTCTGCAGCCTTTTTTTCCATCTGGATTGTCACTATGTGACTGAAATGTGAAATGCAGTTTTTCCACAGACCCTTTTTGTGCTTTATTCTATTTATTCTATTCTAACTTTGTCAAATATTAATACAATTTTGTATTTTTTTAAGTTCTGTTATTTCTTATTACTTTTTTAATGGAACAGAGAGTGAGTCTATTTCCAGTTAGCTGCACTTTGATCATGTTCAGGACTTACTGACCTATATAATTTCAAATTTTTATTTATTTTGAGGATTCATATAAGAGCCACTATTCAGTACAATTATTGTTTATAATTAAAGCACCATTTGTTACCATTTATCTTGAGACTTAGGTCATGAAACATTTTTCATTAATATTAAGTAACATTATTCAGTTTAGTACCACATGCTCAAGCTGAACATATTGGTCTAAATAGAAAATTCAAAGACTGTTTTTAGAGCTAGTCACGAACTATGAAACCTTTTACATAATTCTGTTCAGATTATTCCAGAAGGCTTGGGACAGAATGCTTTACATGGTAAATACAAGTTTCTGATTACCTCTTTTAACTTAATAAATTTGTGGTTTAGGTTGCTAAAAAAGAAAAGGATAAATCCTGGACCAACCTCTCTACCCCTACTCCTGCAACAAGCAGGAGGTCTCTATCTCCCTCTAGTGTGAGGAGCAGAGCAACAGCACCCTCTCCAGTACGGTAAGATTACTGCAGTCAATCAAATCTTGCATTCAGAAGTGTCATTAAAAAAAAGATCCATCCTCATGGTCCATCAATGTTGTGATTATTGCAAATTGTATACTTGTTGCATAATTGTCCAGCTGCTTTAATTGCAATTGTTAAGGTTGAGGTGCCACACTTACATCATGCGATGTAGTGCTTACACCTTTTAATGTCTTTTAAAATATTCAGATGCCCTTAGCTGGATGCCCTATATTTTGGGATGAAATGGAACTTGTTTTCTTCCAGTAAACGTGAACATAGAGACATGTTGAATAATAGCTTTAGTAAGCTTTTCAATGCAAAGTTGAAGACATATCTGACAGTTTGGAGAAATGTGGTTTGAACTTAAATGGCTTATACTGTATTATTGTAAAATAGTCTTCCACTGTTCAATATATTTATATATATCACTGTATATATAAATACTGGAAATAATCATACTGTAAACAGGATAAATATGGTATATTACACAAAAGACAAATTGTAGAATAATATATTTTGCTTTTAATTTAAATGTGGCCTAATTCAGTGTTCCAATACATTATCGATTGCCTGATCTAATTGTGCCAAACCAACATACAAGTGTAGATAAGAGATTAATTTAGAGATTTTAAAGAGTTTTAAACTTGCAGTGAATATGATGGCTCCTGGGAAAGAAGCCACATGTGACAAGCACATAAAACTCAATGTTTTAGCCAAAACAGGTGAATTCCCTTCAACAGATTGCAACCAGACTCATTTCATCCTGTGCCATAAGCAAGACCCTGAAGAGAGTACAGAAAATTGGTATTGTTGACAATAAACGTGGTTGAGAAAGAAAATTCGAACTATCCAGTATGTTCCTGTGTAAATAGTCTACATGGCAGGTGACATTCCAACAGAAATCTTGTAAATGGTCTTGCTGCAAGAGCAACCAGATGCACATAAACATAAAATGTTCACAGTGAGTGTGCAGCTGCACAGAACAAAAAAGACACCAATGGGCAGCAGAAATTAAACAATGAGGCGATGAAACCTGGAAACAAGTGCTCTTTACAGACAAGTCCAGGTTTGAGCTATTCATCAATAATCAGTGGCTGTACCACAAAAGGTGCAGTATAATATATTATAAAGTTCATTCAAAGACAGACAGGAGAGCTGCATTACAATCAGTGCACATAAGCTACAATAAAACATTGGGATGGATCAATACAAGTCTGGAGTTCTATCAAGTCCAAGGCTATAAGGAAAATATAAATATTTCACTCCGTAACTACATAGATACATATTTCTGTACTGCCTTCAGAATGCTGTATACAGTAGTGATGGGAGAAGTGCTGCAGGAGCTAAATTGATCACACTGTTACCTGTTCAGATTGTATCTTTAAATGCAAATAGTGAATGCAAATTATTATTTTTATGTTTGTTTGCACAAAGCAGTCACACCAGCTTTAATTTGTTTTTATAAATATACTGTAGCATTACGCCCCTCCTGGCATTGGACTGTCCCATGACCCCCACCCTGTCAGCTCTAGCCAGACTCCTCTGTTTGTCTACGTCTGCCCAGAGTATTCCTCCCTCTCTCTCACACTCCCACTCACAGTGCCTCGCCCACTGGTAATCCTGAAGGGCAAGTGATCCAATGATCTCATCTGTCGTTTTTTTAAAGAAACTTGGGTATGGGCTCCAGCAACGGGGACATGGAACTTGTTTCAGGTTCCCACACAACCCTTTGTGCAAAACTGTGCCTCTCAATCTCAGGTTTAAATGCCTTAGTCTTCAGGTTCATATTTCACTTTTGTTTTAGTCCATTGGGTTGGCTTTCCTAAAGCCCTTGAGGATATTGAATATGTGATCAGTTCCCCTTGTAGTCTTTTGTTTAAAAAAATTGTAATTTAAGCCTGTAAGTGTAAGACATGTGATTAAACCAGATAATGTGTCTGGTTGCTCTTCTCTGGGCTGATTCCAGAGCAGCAGTATATTTTTTGGGATGTGGTAGCCAAAATCTTGCACAATAATCAAGGTCTTACTAGTATATTGTACACAAATATTAACATATAACAACTATAATGGAAAAACAAAGAGCATGTGATGTGGTGTATTTAGGATTTCTGAAGGCTTTTGATAAAGTTCCTCATAAAAGACGAATTCTAATATTCTAGTCAGCAGTAATTAAAAAACAAAGGTAAGAGGTGAATGCTCCAAAAATATTTTAGCACCTCTGCAGTCTCATACTTCTGCATTTTCTAAATGAATCTTATTAAATAGTCAAGGTAAGTCATAACAAATTAAGTTGACTTGTATGTTTCATCATAGAGCGGTCCACAAGGCACCTCCAGTGATCAGCATTCCAAAGCCAGTGAGATCTCCCCCTGATCCATCCCAGGAATCTCCTGGGCAGAGCCACCCCCTGTCTCCTGGGAACGTGCGGCCAGTGAGGACCGTGCTGCAGAGTCAGACAGAGGAGCAGGAGGACGGAGCTAAAAGTGCAGACAATGTGCAAACTTCAGAAGAAATAAATCCTGAGCTACCTTCACCTGCTAAAGACACTGCACCTAAACATGAGCCCGCTAAAGGTAAGAGCCTGTGCTTCCAGCAGCTCTTCTTTAGTTCTGACTTAGGTTTGCTTAACTGGGCAGTGTGGCTGGAAGACAGTGCGACTGGCCTGTTTCTGTCGTGGTTGGCATTTAGACAGAGACAGCCGGTTCAGTAAAACAATGGTTGAAAAATAACTGTCTTTCCCCTTTAGTGTATAGAAATGAAAACCTTTATTCGTGTTGCAGAACAGCCTCTGGGCAAAGTAATCTCCAGGTATCCATTGAAGGAAAAATAAAGGAATTCTTCTTCTCGCCAGAGTCTGGTCCAGCTCAGCCACAGCTGCAGGCCGTGCCCGCTGCAGGAACCTCCCCAGCCGGTGGAACCAAGCCCTCGGCGGGCACCACTGACCCTGAGGAGGCTACTCGTCTACTGGCTGAGAAGAGGCGCCAGGCCCGTGAACTGAGAGAGAGGGAGGAGCAGGAGCGCAGAGAGATGGAGGAGGCTGAAAGGTAGAATAGAAGACTCTTGCACAGTTAGGGGTCTGGTGGCTGCCTGATTCTACCTTCCACCGGTTCTAAGTCATACACCATAAAGGCTTGTTTTTGCACCCTAGTTCTCATGCGTCTACCACCCTCACGTTTGCTTTCACAGAATGACTGGAGAATACGCATTCAAAGTTGTTGCTGTGGGTGTGGCTGAACTACAAAAGGCTTTGTCTTTATTTGTAGTCAGGAAAGCACTGTGGAAAAGTGTAACATGATGATGTTTGTGTAAAAGCAGATCATTTTAATCTTTTAAGTAAGTAGATAAGTCAAATTCTCATTTACAATAATGACCTGGAGAGCACCCATCCTACAGCAGGGCATTTACGGCAGCAAGCATCTTGCTCAAGGGTATAACAGCAGTGACCCACCAGGGATTTGAACACGCTACCCTCCAGTCCAGAAGTCACAGCCCTATGCACAATTCTTCTCAGCGGTCAGACAAGAAATCTAAGATCTTTTCTTGCCTAGGCAGGCAGGGATTGCCATCTTTTCGGGTAACCAATTATTGCTTCAACCAATCATGCCGCAGAAACGCATATTTAATAATTGCTTGCATAAACTGGCAAAAGTGTTACTGAAATACAAACAAAAATCTCAGAAATTGCCTCAAATTTAATATTATATGTTGTTCCTTGGAGATTTGTCATATCCAAATGTCCATAGGGACATTTCTGCCAAGGCAGACTCACGTCTGTCTCTCGTTCATTCTGTTCCCCGAAAGTTGGTTTTGGTTCGCCAACCATTGTTGTGCGGATCCTGTCCTGCACAGGCGCAGCAGGGAGGAGATGGCGAGGAGGAAGGCAGAGGAGAAAGCGCGTCGGGAGGAGGAGGCTCAACGGCTGGCAGAGGAGAAGAGGAAGAGGGAGGAGGAGGAGGAGAAACGTGCTGAAGAGGAAAGAGCACAAAGGGAGAGAGAACTGGCCGAGCGCCTCCAGAAGCAGGTGAGCTGGAAGGGGAATAGATGAGCAGGAAGAGTCCACAGGAGGGAGTAGAATGGGCCGAGGACTGTAGTATTTTAGAAATAAAGAGAATTGGACTGATTTAGCAGTTATTCGCCGCTGCAGTAAATTCTTTAACTGTTTAATTGTTTCTCTAATTTGTCCAGGATTTGTCATCTGCCTGAAACTGTTCTTCAGTTTCTGGTGTTGTGATAAAGTACAGAAAAAAAAAACATCCTTACAAAAATTATATGGTTCAGAAGTCAGACAGCAGAAAAAAGTGTAAAGCCAAACTAAACCACCACCCATAGAAAGGAACATTGTTTTGAAATCTGGATGTTTGCCGTTATTTGGACAGTAAAAATGTTAAAAAGGGACCTCCCTCTCATCTTCTCTCTTCTGTATAGAAAGGTTTGAAGGATTCCTGCCTATCACAGTTTAGTCTCTATCGAGGTCCAGATGTCTTTACTTACAGATTATTGCTCATGTTTTAAAGGCGTTTTTAAAAGTCATTTACAGGAATTTCTCATTTCCTCTTCAGAAATCTGTCCTGCTGTTTTTGTGTTAACAGTAGTAAAGCCACACCTATTGAAATGCAAAGCCTTGCATTCAGCTGTATTGTGGCATCTTTATAGCATTTTTCTCTGAATAGCGCAAAGCCTGCTGTAAATGGTTTTATGACACTTTTAAAAGGCGAATAATAATCAAATAATTTGAATACATCAAAAAATGCTTATTCTGCCAAGAAAAAGTAATTTGAAGAGCTGAAGCCCCAGAAGTATCTTCAACTCAAACTTGCTTTCACTCTTCAGAAAGAGGAGGAAGACTCTCGCCTGCGCGAGGAGGCAGAGAGGCTGAGGCTGGAAAGGGAGAAACATTTCCAGAAAGAGGAACAGGAACGCTTGGTGAGGAAGAAGGTATGCACTGTGTTGTCCGAGGACCTCCTGTAGGGGTCTTTGAGGTTTTGTCTTTGAGAAAACCTCATCAGTGATTTTAAGTTTGGTAATTTGACCAGACTGTACAAAGAAGGATTGTTCAGATTTAAAGTGCTCTGAGGTATTTCAGTTTTCAAAAATGTCCATCAAAAGCAAAGCTGTTTTCATTTATAATCTCTGAATATGGGTTTTTCACAGAACTGACACATTTTGTTAAGATGTGTGTTATTGTCTTTGACTTGTTTATATTTTGAAGCTACATACATTGACATCAGTTTTCTCTTTTTTTTGGTGTTAAATGCAACTGAGTTGTCCACATCTTCTGTGATTATTGCTAATCTTAAGCATAAGGGAGGGGGAGATTGTTCTCTGGGCTTGAAGTGGTGCCTGGTGGACTGTGGTATAATTGAAATTCAAATGAGCATTTTTTGTTTTAGTAGATGTTCGTTCATAAAGGCTAATGACCTCCCTGAAAGTGTCATTGTAATGAGAGGAGATACAACATGGCAGTGCTACATATTAAATTACCATTTATTCCAGAAAACCTTGCCAAAATCCAAATATCTCCTTTTAATAATAATAATAATTGCTTACACTTAGCGCTTTTCTGGACACTCCACTCAGAGCGCTTTACAGGTAATGGGGACTTCCCCCCACCACCACCAATGTGCAGCATCCACCTGGATGATGCGACAGCAGCCATAGTGCGCCAGAACGCTCACCACACATCAGCTATCAGTGGGGAGGAGAGCAGAGTAATGAAGCCAATTCATAGATGGGGATTATTAGGAGGCCATGATTGGTAAGGGCCAATGGGACACCGGGGTTACACCCCTACTCTTTATGAGAAATACCCTGGGATTTTTAATGACCACAGAGAGCCAGGACCTCGGTTTTACATCTCATCCGAAGGACGGCGCCTGTTTACAGTATAGTGTCCCTGTTACTATACTGGGGCATTAGGACCCGCATGGACTGCAGGGCGAGCGCCCCCTGCTGGCCCAACTAACACCTCTTCCAGCAGCAACCTTAGTTTTTCCCAGGAGGTCTCCCATCCAGGTACTTAGCTTAGCTTCATTGGGCTGCCAGTTGTGAGTTGCAGGGTGATATGGCTGCTGGCAGACCATTTTTAGACTGGAATTTTTATCCAGTTTTACAGATCCAGTGAGTACAATGATTGTTTTAAAAATATTAAACTACTTGTAGGTGATTTAAACAGCAGACTAGTTTATTACTTCCAGTTTAGAATTGCATTATTTTTAATCTATTCTGCTTCTGTTTTTTAGCGTCTGGAGGAAATCATGAAGAGAACAAGGAGGTCTGATACTGCTGATAAGGTAATAACAGCACGGTGGACACTACGTGAAAGTACATTTAAATATGAGAACAGGAGGTACTTCACACAAAGGGTAGCAGGAGAATGGAACTTGCTACCCAGCCATTTTGTTGAAACTGAAACCCTGACTTCTTTCAAAAAATGGCTGTATGAAATGTTTTGTTAGATCCCTAACAAAATGGTCTAGATGGGTACAATGGCTTTATCTTGTTTTTAGCCTTTTTTATTTTATTAAACATTGATTATCCTGTTCCTCTCAAAGGATTATGCTTTCATTTTATTCTTTTAGAAGCCTGTTTCCCAAAGGAATGGTGAAGTATCCCAGCAGAATAAAGCAGATGAAACAGGTATCTGATTAATTGGACATAACTCTATTGAGTTAGTCTCTCTTGTGGCTTCCTTGAAAATTAATATTTCCATGACATTGGTTACCTGTATTGTAGATTGTTCCTGCAGCAATGGAGATATTTGCATCCTTGTGTGTTATGCATCTGTGAGGATCTGTCAAATGCATTTTGGACACACCTTGATCACATTTTCTTATCTACTTGTAATGTAATGTATTGTAGCAATATATTATTATATTGTACGTTCTATACATAGAATATATTCAGGCAAAAAGTATTGCTTGGTTTAAATATCATGCATACAGTATATGTTACAAATACACATTTTATATAAAAATAAGGAAAATCATTTATATCTAATATCTGAGATTTAGTACAACAGTCATAATTTATTTATTTCTTACAAAAATAGAACACATAGATATCTTCCACTGTCTTTGCAAATTCCATCTGTTGAATATTTTAAAATATACAGTATGTGCATATTTTCCAATATTGGCAATTGTACATGGCTTGCTTACAGAAGTATATTTCTCATTCATCTTTGTTACTTGTGAAGTTTGGGTTTGTTCTCGCCTATGAATGAAGCTAGTGGTTTTTTTTTTGTATTTGCAGCATCTTATCAGCCTTCAATGCAGGAAACGCTGTCTGTGACTGTGACAGAGCAGCATTCAGAGGAGGGTCCAGGGACACTGTACGCAGGAAGCAATGGTCATGGGGCCCTGGGCCCTGGACTGCCACTCCACACAGCTGGACAGAGGTGAGCATGCCCACTGGGCAGGATTGTGAACATGTGAGCATAGTTTATTTTACACAGCTGGTTATTTACACTGGTTCCATTTCTAAATCCTATTCTCTTCTGTTGCCTATTGCACAGTACTCCCAGACACATCATCTTCACCATTTCTTTCTGTGGTGTCAAGAGTACAGCACAGGCATCGTTGAAACAGTATAATGAAACATATTTAATATCTGTCTCCATCAACAGATTATACAATTTGATTTAATTTAATGTCGTTATATTGCTGTTGCATAATACATAATCTCAGATATAACTCATTCTGTGCAACAATGGGGAAGGAAATATTCACTGAACGTCATTATAAAGACGATCTTGTATTTCTGGCTTTTATGCTGGAAGTTCTTCTCCTGGCTCAAAAGGTCCTCATCATGGAAGCAAAACAGTTTGACTTTAAGATTAATTGGGACGAAACCAAGATCTATGTGGGTGTACATGATACTAATATTCCCACACAAGTCTCACTACAGGGCTGTGCTGTGGAAGTGGAGTCCTTCACCTGACTCAGGAGCCAGATCCCTGACACAGGAAACAGTGAGACAGGATAGGAATAACATGCACTGATAGAAATACCTGGCACTCAGCTGTATGACTTATCACAAAGGTTCAGTTCTACGGTGTCTATTTTATTCCTGGATTATCATACGGATCCGAGACCCCTTCCTCCCCAAGCCAGATCAAAGCCAGATGTGGTTTGCTTACTTTGCCCATGACCTTATCACTGGTTATCCACTTGAGCTGTGGGGTGTCAAATGACAGCACAAGGAAGCTAGTGGCAATCGTGCTGTTCTGCACCTCTGCAAGCATCCAATAACTCTTCAGAGGCTGGTGGACACCATTTTCGTTTTATAAAAAGACATTGTACTATAAAACAAATTGATGTTTTTAACCTTCATTTAATATTCATAGAGGACTTGAAGAATTGTTGCTTTTGAAAAAACTAATTGTGGCTAATAAAGAAAAGTTTTTACAGCCTGGGGGTTAAACAATATTAATCACCTTATTTATTGCAGCAGTTTATTAATAGAAACTTGAAGGATGTAGCACAAAATATTTTTGTTGAAGCAAATTATAATAAAATTATATGTGCTTCTTGAGGCTTCCTATCATTATTGTATCTAGGATACTCCATGTTAAAGCAGTGTCTATAAAACCTTTAATAAGATGGCACAATATACTTAAATATACTGAAAGCTGCTGTTTCTTTTAAATACACTGAAAAGTTATTGCTTTATTTTTTCAGCACTCCAGCAGCTGTAACACAACCAAAAGAAAATGGGATTTCTGTGCAGAGTGACACTTTTGAGGAGGTGATCAACCTGCCTGTGGGGTCCAAACAGTCAAACCTTGAAATGACTGGTGAAGATAGTGAGGATGTCGGCTCACTCATCCCCGTCATCGCATTCAAAGAAAGGGGCTCTCTGAGAACCCTGGCTAATGTAGATGATGTTCAGTCACATCAGAGAGCAGGTGAAATTAATTTATTATTCTCTCTAGTAATATGTTGAAAAACAATGTGATTTTTGGGGACTCTTGTGATGTTTTGCTAGCAAAACAATTTACACTGATTCAATGCAAAATTTTGATGGAAATAGTTTTGATATGCATTTTTAAAAAATTATACCAAATAAAACTAAACTTTATCTTCTCCCTCCTTTTCAGAAGTAATCTGAGATCATCTGCTGAGAGAGAGCATGCAGAATTGGATTATGAAGCTGTGACTTTTCTACAGAGGAAATACTGCAGCTATTTACTTTGACTGGCACTTTGGAAGAAAACGTTTAAACACATTTTTGTATCAAAGAGGAATTAAAGCAAACCGTCGATCTATCATTTTTCAGTGACCGGAAAATGTTTCTCAGTAGTTAATCATGCTTTGTGTGCTTTTGTGTTAAAACAGCTTTTCCAACATGCTTCTTTTGACAGGTGATATTTTCTGAATTCCTCAGAAAAATAAGATGAAGCGTTTTGTGACTGTGATGTGGAGACGGGGGTGATTTTGTTGGGTGTTACTAATTACTGTAAATTGAAAATCGGCTATAATGTCCTCTAATCTAATACTTGAAGACACCTCATGCTCTAGAAATAGCAATGGATGAAGCTACATTTGAAACCTAGTGGTTTAACTGTAATGGCAGAGAAGTAAGTGCATTGGGGTAAAAGACTCTTGCTGTTTTCTCTCATCAAACCAAGAACTGTTTGTAAAGTGCAGATTTCTCATAGTTTTTTAATTCAATGTAAAATGTTGAAAATAGGAGAAATATTTTCAATTATGATTAAAGCCATCAGCTTTAACAAGTCGTTATTAATTGTGTTGGCAGAGCAGCCATGAGATGTATCATATATGCATTCAATATCCAAAATAGTATGATTGTGGGATTTAAATCATATGGTCCAACAGATTTATAACCTACAAAAAAATAAAATTTCTTTAAAGAAATGCTGCTACTTTATAAATTTCCTTTGCCTTATCAGATTATGAGAATAAATGAGATTTGAATGATTTTTGAAGGTCAATGACTTTTGCTCGTTTAAGAGCAAAGGGCTTAAATGGACACAAAGCTAAAGAAATGCATTCCTAAAATGACTTTCACACATTTTTGGACTCATTATTTCTCCAACACTTGAAATGTTAATTTCCATCACATTATATGCATTGCTGCTATCTAGCATGGTTCTCAAAGCTTTGCACTTTTACATAGTTCTTTAGAGAACTACTGAAGCTCCTTTCTATGGTACAAATGATTTACTGGTGATTCACCTGACCAGTTATGTGGATTAGAACTACTGAAAAAAACATTTATGCAGGGATCTTTTATTACGTCTCTTGTTAAAAATGTGCAGAGAGTAAATACATATATAGAGATATATAAATACAAAAGGTTAAAATGTATATTTTATTAAAATTAATAACAAGGCTTTGAAAACAAAGGACAAATGTATCCACTACACTTAAAAGCTGAATAATACTAAAGCCATTCAGTGGTTCGTTTTAGTAATAAACTTAAGTGATTAAACAATTCTAATTGGATTCTGTTTTGTTTCCTTACAGTCTACTCCTGTCCATGTACATAGAAATTTAATAATGAGACCTTTGTCAGAACTGTAGTAGTTTTCATTGATTCAGTCTGTATAGCATGTAAAGATTTAAATAAACTGTTTGAGAAATTACCTGTCTGTTGTTTGCTATAGAAGTGACTTATACTCAAGCTGCAGTTTCTCATGTTTTCTGAAGTTAAAGAAAATAAAGCAAGACATTTTTTACGGACAACCACCAGGTCCTGCTTTTAATCCAATGATCCAAGTAAAAATACATAACATGTCTGAAGCTGTTTTCTAGGATGTTCATAATAGCAAGTACATCTTTGGAAAACAATTACAGTATCTACAAAACAGTAGGTTTTTTAATAGTCTCTACAGCATTAAAATAAGGACTGAATTTCTACATAAAGTAAATTATATATTTTTAAATTGTGAGACAGGCAGCTGATCATTCAGTAAGTCTCTTGCACTGTAGGGATCTCCTGTTTCTGTAGGCTATAACCTCCTGAGGGGCACAATTTGAATGGTTTCATTAAAGCTTTAAACTCTTTAACCAAGTGGTGGGATTAGGATTTGATGGTTTAGGAGGGTTGATCATACAATCACGTACTCTAAGAGAACAGCACATACGACTAAACCTTAGACCCTGTTGTAAGCTCTTTAGAATTCAAGGCCTACAGTATAGGGTGGGTTTGCTATACAGCTGTTATTGAAACAGAGAAGGTACAGTATAAAACAGAACTTGTGATTGTCAAGTCACCACACCAACCTTTAAATGATTATGTCTTCTGAAAACACAATCAGGTTAAAATGATGCTTAACAATGCTGAACCTAAATTTAAGATAGCGGCGAAGTGGATCTGTATGAATCCAATACAGGACTACTTTATTATAAAATAATGCTACAAATAACAGACACATGGAAAGAATTGAAGAAATGGCCAAAAGGGGGAAAGATACAAAAAGTGAAATTTACTAAGATATATTACAAGTGTTTTTAAAAATTCAGATTTTAATTTGAGGCAAAAGTAATTGAATCACAATTACTTTCCAAGGTAAAGATTGTACATTATCGCTACCAAACACAAGGCAAAAGTGAATTATTCTTTCCTTAGGAAGTGTGCAGATTAGAGACTTGGTGCATTCCCATCGCTGGTGTTCTGGGTAAAGGGGAAGTAGGCATCACCTGATCCTTATCAATTTTTCTGTGCAAGTCAAGTATGAACTGGCGTGGAGCGACCCTGAGTCGGTTGCAGATTGGAGAGGGTAGCGCAGTGCATCCGACTTTGCTTCCCTGGTCCTGTGGAGCTCCTTGCTTTCCTTCTTGATATTTTTGCCTTCAGAAATTGCTTCCTTCAGAAAATCCTGGCAAAATGTCCTGTATTTGTTTTCACCATTTATTTGATACCAAACAAGCATATTCCTTTAATATTCTGTAAAATATTGGATTGTAATTGTGATTTAGTGTACCCTTTTATGAGGGAATGAAGTAAGTGATATGGCCACACATCCAGTACTTTAAAAGATGACCTATTGCTTCTAAATTCTCATTGCTAGACATTGCAATAGGTGTTGTACCTCATTATGCCACTAGAGGGCTCACTAGGTATTTTAAGCAGGACCCTTAATCCCCGTGGTTTAAATTTGGAATATTTTGTTCTAAATTCGACATCCCTTCACTACTGCTTGTTGCAATCACAACTCTGACTGTTTCACCTGCTTTATTATAAGTATATTTTAAATTTCAGACCCAACATGCCCTCTCAATTTTCTGACCCCAGTTTTATGATCCTGAATCTGGAGCAGGGGATCTCTTCCTCCTGGCTTGAGTAGTTTTATATTAGTGTCTGTACAACTCTTACCTTTCTCCTTTGAGGAACCAAATATGTCCCAATATTCAGAAAGTATAAGTGGGAGAGGCATGCAGACTTGTTAGCCAGAAATGAGCACATATACACTAATATCATATAATATGACATACAAGGACATGACAAAACAGACAAAACAATGAAATCTTTTTAAGTTCTCTTTAATAGAAACTGTGCAGGGTTTGTTAATTAATAATACTACAATAAAACAAAGAATAAAAACAAGGAGTTGAAAAAAGTGTTTCATGTTGATCACCACTAATCAGCAATGTACTCTCTTCTGGATTGTCAGGGAAGTCAGTTTTGGTTTTAGGTCTCCTCTGCAAAAAATGGTACAATCAATAAACTGCAGTATCAACTTCCCCTTAAGATTACTGAAGAAAATTCCCTCACACCATCTTTTGCAGGGAGAAGGCAAGCAAGCCTCCATCTCGGTCTCCTCGAGTGCACATATGGACATATTCCCCCTGGTGTAATGCACTGAGCCTGCATTTGTTTAGCCCAGCACAAATTAACTGCCCTGCAGGTTTTTATATGGAACCTGTGCTCCTCAAGGGAGACTGGAAAGCTCTGGATGAGTTGCAATGAACACAAGTCAAGTAAATCAATTCAGGTAGTGGGTCATTAAGACTGAAATCTAAAAATGGGACTTGGGACCAGATCACAGCTCTAAAGGGACTACACAGATCAGTGGGAAGTGAGCCAGTCAATGTCTGTGGTAAGGAAAGGCAATTTCATCCCTGAAGGTCTACAGGCTTTACAGGTACTGTTTCATTAACACCTGAAACCAGCTGATTCAACATCAGACTCAAAAGCTTTACAGAATTAAAACAAGAAGTAAAAAGAGAGCAAAGGACCCCTTGGGTCCTGATAAATCCTCCAGGTTTCTAATAGCTGAGGATTCTCCTATCCACTTGATTAGAGCGATTTCCTTCTAAGGAACCCAAGGTATTTCTAATTTTTCTACCTGTATCACCTGCTTTTGACACTGTTGTAGTTCAAAATACAAAAAAAAACATCTGCACACTCTGATGATACTTCCACCTCAACCAGTTAGGACGAATTGTTAACAACACAAAACCACCTTAACTCAGTTCAGCTTAGGCAAAAATCAAAGCTAGAAAAAACCTAGTACAACAAGCAGACAGGATTACATGCACTCACTACTGCACCAATGTAATATAATGTACTGTATGTGCTTGACCACAGTAAATACCTTTGCTATAGCACACAATTCATTTTTAAATTTTGAAGGCATATTTTATTCCCAAAACCTGAAAGTATAAATGCTTTCTATGCATTAATGGTAATGAACATTACTGAGTTCATATTAGACAGAGATATAAAAACATTACCTTGTAACTCCAGCTGTCTGATAATGGATGCCGAATTGAGGGAAAGTTCATCATTTTCCTTCTGAACCTCCAAACTCTTCAGACGTGAGATATATTCAGCAGTCAGTTTCTCACATATGTGCGATTTCAGTAATTCTAAATTCAAAGAAGAAACATAATTAAACAGACTGCAGACACAGGACCCCTCGTTTCCAAGGAACACCAGCAATGACAAGATGTCAATGTACAGTATACAGTACTAAAGTTTATTTCTATGGCCATCTAGGGAACAGAACAAATGCAGTGTCTTTTGCTCTAAAATAGTCATTTTCAAGGGCTTTTTACAATCCAAGCACATCCCAAGTCAACCTCTTGCGTTACCTTAAATGTCATGTTTAGACAAGAACTAAATATACTGTATATTAACAATAATACATTGATGTAAAGGAACAGTGTAGGAATAATTTAAACACCAACACCTAATGTACTGTAAATTCTGATGTCCTGCTGTCTGTGAAAACTACAAACTGTCACTGGTGAACAATAGGTGTGCTCCATGCTTTCATCGTTCTGCTTTCTTAACATAAAGGAACTTTGCCTAACTCTTCAATTCCAAGAGTTTTAACTCTTTAAAAAGTCTGGGCTAACAAGGCTTATTCACATTAACCTAAATTTCTGTGTTTCTTTGTTCTGTGTTTTTTTACTTTATATTGTTTGTCTGGATGTACACTGACTCATTTTGCCAGAGCTTCAGCTGGGAGTACCAACTTCACCTACTAAATGCCAGACTTAGACCATGCATTTGCTATGGCTGGGAGCCCTTAGGGGCAGTGGACAATTGTCAGAGTGTTGCTAGGAATAGGCTGAGTGCAGTAAGGGATTCCTTAGCATGCAGCATAGCAGCATTGTCCTTTACTTGCAAACCACACTTAGCCTCGTCCTCCACATTAATGGTCCTGGCTTGCAGTGTGAATAGAGGTGGATAGCTTGAAGAGGCCCATCTCTCAGAATGTCTGCAAGCTGCCTGGACATCTCATTCAGGAGCATTCAAGAACTGTGTCAGAACTTAATTGTCTGTACCAAATTGAAGAGTAGAAAAGAAAAAAGGAACTTCCAGTCCTACATTTAAAAAAGCCTGCTTATGTTTTTGTTTGTGATTAACTTCTAGGAAATACATACTTTGATGATCTACTGTGCTGAGCAAAATAATATATTGACCCATATGCTACTGTTGTCATATTTTATCAAAGTATTGTAAGTCACATAAACTAATCAGTTTATCAGACATATAATTACCATACTGTACAAGGTGAAGGTATCAGCCTAAATAACATTTTAAAGGCTATGAAAAGTCAATTGCACCTCTTTAGGCAGGTAGCAAACTACTTCTGTGTAGTTATTTATTAACAATTAAAATTAGTTTATAGATTATAGCATAACATTATAGTGTTTATACAGATTCAGAATGAAGTTTTTTTAATTACCTATTCTTATGAATTTATTTAAACATGCAGTCACACAAAGTAGGGCTTCTTCTGTATCAGCAGAAACAAGGGCCTGAAGCAATCCGTTCAAACACCCACTGTCAATCACAACCTAGATAAGTGAAAAGAAGCCAGGATAACTGTGCTGTTAATAAGGCAGTTGATCCAAATAATTCAATTTGTAAAATGTATAAAACATATTATAACAACTAGCTTTCAACCTGTTTCAGCAATGTCTGGAATTTTTTTTTGTGTTCTACCTATAGAATTAGACAAACTCTCTTCTTCTTGTACTGTAGCTGCTGAGATACAGTAAAAATGTACCTTTTATATATTTTCTAGGCAACAGTAGAGCTATAAATAAAATGTAATTTTTTTAGAGCCTTATAATATAAAGTCTTCCAAGAGAGCTTCAGGGTGTCTTACAAGTGTCCTTGAGCTCTGTATTACCTGAGCATTGTCACTGAGACTCAGGTTGTGTATTGTGATGGCACTGTGACTCAGGACAGTAGAGTTGGTTTTGTGATGAAGAAGTAGCTCTCCAAGAGTCTTCAAAAGACCCTCTTCCACTATGACTTCCTGAAAAAAAAGCCCCATGGGAAAAAACAGTTACAAATAGTGTAATGATTCTTCCTTCAAACAGTGAGCGCTGTTGTGTACCCCATGATGACCTAATAATTAATTTTGTAATTATAAAAACCCACTGTTTTTCTCTAAACTTCAAGCACAAAACCCAAGTATCCTAATGTGCTTAAATACTTATTCATTAACCTAAATCTTTAAAGTTAACTACAAAACATAGGTGCCCTCTAGTATCCTGCCAGAGCCCTTGTTTCCCCTTTGCACGTACAGTATGTTTCTGCTGTTGCACATATATTCAAGCCGGGTGTTCACCTTAAATAAACTTCCTCAGGAACAGCAGTGAGAGCCAGATGCCTAAGGTCCTGCCACAGGTGAAAGTGCTTCAATTTCTAGCTTGTATAGACCATGAACCATAAAATTCACTGAGTCCCCAAATTCCAGTGGTCCAGACAATGACAGGATGCTATTGGATATCTCTACATTGTGAGGGTAGGTAACCATGTAAAATAATACCATCCAAAGATGAATGCACTGCTGCACTGCAGTGTAGCTCCAATTACAGTTGCTCTTATTTGAGAATAACAAGCAATCTTCCCCTTAAGTATATTTACCATATACTCAAAATTAAGAAAGAAATATACATTTGAACAACACATTATAAAAGTTAGGCCATTAAAAACTTGTTTTGTTAGGAATCCTAATCAAATACCAATGCTGTCTTAATGAACCTAAATGAGGTTTCACAACCTCATAGTTATACAACAGCAAACTCTGCCAATAACATTTGCATAAGCTATTATCCACAAAGTTAATAATGATTAACTCAGTGAGTGCCTGCAGGCTAATGCAACATTACCTCCAGTTCTATGAAGTCTACATGAGAAGCTTACAGTTGAAGGTTTATTTTTAATCCAGGGACTTTTTAACAACTAACTGTTAGGTTTCAGTGGATGTTGCCTGTACATTGAACTAAGAAATCAAATTACCGATTGGCTGAAGAGACAAAGCAGTATTAATTAAATCTGAGGGTGGACATGAGGGACTACAGACTAAATTTCAAGCCTTCAGCTCTTAGCTCTCATTATCTCATAATTTCTTCACTACATCACCAATGATGTAAATATTGGAAAACTGTATTGCTATAATAAGAGGAAGAGGTGATTTGCTTACCCTGTTGGGTGAGGTCTCTGATAAGGCACAGAGCAATGTGACGGCAGCCTCTGCCACAGGCTCTGTGGAGGACCGGAGCATGTCTCTGAGCCGAGGGACACAGCCCAGAGACACCAGCTCCTCCTGTGTGCTCACTGGCATGAGGGAGACCCAGATAGAAACACTACATAAAAGCCAGACTTTGGGGAAAAAAAGCTTTTCACACCTGTGCGCTTCAGTATGAAACATTCAAAAAGGCAAACTAACTCATTTATCTCCAGCTCAAGAACAAACCATCCTCATCTGGTATTGTAAATCGTTTCACAATAATCAAGTTAATGGGCTAAGACTCCCCTGATCAGCAGAATTTATGGACTTGCCTTTGCAAACTATAAGACTGTCACTCTTTTATACAAAGAGAAGTGAGGTTGTAGTATTCAACATTACTTGAATTATATATACTGCACTCTTATTCTAGTCAGTACTTGAATTTTTCATACCCTTCACCACTTCAGTGAGCAATTAAGAATGGAAAGACATGGTAACAATACTTTTTACCTGTCATGTCTGCTGTGTGTGTGGTTTTGAAATTGTGTGGATATAAGAAATCCAAGTAAATTTGTTATCAACTCAGACTTATCCTGAGCACTGCAATGTCACCATAAACAGAAACAAGATACTTGCTAATTTACATAAAATCGATTGATTTACCTTTCACACACAAGTTCCTGAGGCACCTGCAAGCTTGACAGGAATTCTGTTTAAATTGAGAAAATTTTATAATGATTAATTCACAGAGACCTAAAATATACCTAATCTTAAATCTTAATTTACGATTAAGACTCATGATAGTTCATTAAAATGCAGAGCTTGGCTCACATAATACAAATGAGAGGGTGTTATGGCTAAACTTTTTGTTTATGTGCAAAAAAAAAGAGTATGTATATATTACAGGAATGCTTCCTATAATTGAATGCATCTGATAATACTCTGATGTTATTAGATAGGCAAATGATGGTTTTATACAAGGAGTGTACTGTATATATTGTTTTATTAGAACAACTAAAACGTGTAGCGGCAAGGCATGTTATTTTACTTAGAATTAAGATTTCTAATAATCTTTGGGTTGCATTGACCAAGCAGCTTGGGCCTCTGTGTAAATGGAGCAGAATGTAGCTTAGAGGCCCCTATGATAAGCGACATCATAAAATTGCATCCAGTGCTGAACCATCTAATGATGTATAGTGGAAATGGGCTGCAGAGAGTCTGTAGTCTGTTTCTCCCTATAACACAGGTCCAAGGTCACCGTCCTCAAACCCAAGGCAGATACACCAGAGGGACCCACAGGGTGGAAACGTGGACCAACCAATCACGAGCTGTGATGTTGCACCTTAAAAGCTAGCTCTCATTTTTCATTGGTGAACTAACTGGCTCCTCTTTCCTCTCCATCCAACTGTCAATCTGACTTTTCCAACCCTGTGACCAAGCAGTCCGGGTCTATTCCAGGGGCGCTGTACAATGGCTGACCCTGCGCTCTGACCCCAAGCTTCTCTCCCTGTCTGTGTCTGTGTCTCCATGGAGAAAAGCTGGGGTATGCGAAAAGATGAATTCCTAATGCAAGAAATTGTATAGGGCTAATAAAGAAACATTATTATTATTATTATTATTATTATTATTATTATTATTATTATAAACTGTTCTCCAAGCTGCCAGACACTGCCAACGTTACACACCAATTTAGTGTAATTTTTGTCCAGTCTTCTTGGCAGATTTCCTCAAGCTGTCTCAAGGATCCTGGGATTCACTCATAGTTATCAATTTTCAAGTCTTTCCACAGATTCACAATAAGATAATAAGTCAGGACATTGACTGAGCCACCGTAGGCCTCTCCAGTGTAACTTCATCCTGTACTTTGGGTCATTGTCGTTCTGAAGGAGGATTTTGTCTAGTTTTAGGTCTGAAGCAGGTTTGCCTCTACAATTTGGCAGTACTACTTTACAATGCCTTCCATAACTATTGGGATAGTGAAATCCAAATAGTTATTTTTGCTGTATACTCAAGCAATTCAGATTTGAGATGAAAAGACAGCTGTAGCAATGGGTCAATGGGTCGCAGGCATGATGCAGTTATTGAGTGCACAATAATAATCTAATTTACTTTACATTAATTTGTCTCAATAATTTCACCTGAAATTGGGCGATTTAACACAAAAAGCGCTATTATCATAAAACAGGACAAGATATGGAAATACCCAGAAATAAATGGTGAAATTCCGTACTTTTGCTTCACCTTTTCATCTCAAATCTGAATTGCTTGAGTATACAGCACAAATAAAATTTTGATAGCAGTGTATGTTTCCACCAGTCTTGACAATATTCCTAGTACCATCTGATGACAATGTTGCCACCACCATTTGTTGACGGTTGGAATGGTATTAACTGATGTAATGCATGATGCTGGATTTGCATCAGATTAAATTACTTGCATTAGATCAAAACGTTCAATTTTTTCTTCTCTAACCACAAAACCTTTTGCCACGTTTACATTATCACTTAAATTCTCTCAACCACTAAATTCTGGAACTATTTCAATGTCACCATTGGCCTCAAGGTGTCCCTAATCGGTTTTCTCCATGACGTAGGCAGTGTCTGGGTGTCTTCTACATCTTAATGATTGACATCACCATAAGATACGATCAGCCAAAGAGATATGAAGAGTCTTTGAAACTGAGTCTTTTTGAGATGTTAAATTGCTAAAAAAAGGAATATGTCATCCAGTACCTTCTGAACGCTTGAAGACATGAGAGAAAGCAGGGCTTTGAGCAGGAAACAGTCCCCTATCTGCAGCATGGTATGGTGGTACTCTGGCTTGGTAGCAATGTTAGTTAGAGCAGAGCAGCTGTAGTACTGCAGACAAAAACATAGTTAACATAGGTAACAGTGTATTTCTGAGCTGAGTCTTCCTAACCAAAAGTCAAAAGTAAAATAAATAAAAGTCAAAGGTGTTTGATTTTTTTATGACAAATCATAAAATAGACCAATACAAATGAAATATATTAAACATTCAATATATTTTTTTAAAAGCATACAGAGGGAGTTTCTGGAAATAACTTTCCTTCTCGCTACCTTTCTTTAAAATATATACTGATGGAAAAAAGAAATGCAACACCGCCTCTTCCATACTCTGGCCCTCCCATCTGCATGGAACAGGCTGAAGAGTGACTCATCCATGAAAAGGACCTCTGTCTGGCCCAAGCCGGTCGGGTGTTATGTCTAGGAGGTGTGAGCAGAGGGCCTCTGACAGGTCGTCCTGCTCTAAGGCCAGCAGCTTGGAGCCTTACTGTCCTGTCACTGATGCGGGCATTTTGTCTGCCAGCAGTTTCAGCAGCAGTACAGGTGGCAGATCTGAAACGATCTCTCAGAAGGACCTGTCTGATGTGTTGGTCCACTCTGGTGTAGTCACTCTAGGCCAACCGGATCTTGGACGATCATCTGTCCTGCCAGTCTGCTGAAACCTTCTCTGAAGTCAGTACATAGTGGAGCAGCTTACTCCATAGTGTCTGGCAACGCTAGCACATGACATGCCTGCATGCGACAGCATGCCAATGGCCCTCTCCTTTGCTTCTGTTGACAATCGAGGCATTAAGGAATGCACAGAAAAAAGTGTGGCCTTTTTCTTGCAGTGGCCTATGCTTTGAATTAAGGCTTTTTTAAAGGTGACCTAATCAGGCATTGTTCCACCTGGACCTCGTTGGGTAAAAGTGCACCTAACGAGCTTTCGTGGGACTGGTAAGTTGCAATGCCTCACTGTACAAACTGTTTTGCTGGTCAGAGGGCATCAAACAAATTGACAACTTTTTGTGAAAGTACATAAGCAATAACTATAGTATTCTCATTCCATAAAATGTTACGTTTCTTTCTTCCATAAGTATATGTGCAAAGGAAAACAATGAGTCCTGGATGAAAGCAAACTCAAATGCTGCCTGCTCCTGCATCATTACTGACACCTGTGGTCATATGAGTATTCTAAACATGCTATTAAATATAATGTCCATAATAACCATATTCTCAACACACTCATTTAATCTTTCTTTCCCTCACTTGACTTCACCAGCATCTCTAAAAAGTGCTGGGATAATTGATTAACCATTTTCACGTCACTTTACAGCACTGTTAACAAACAACAGACCTGGATTCCTCTTTTTTTACCTGGGCCCACGTCAAATCAAACTTGGACCAATCTACTAATAAAAAAAGAAAACCTGTTATCAACCCCATACTTAATGGCAGCTTTCTAGGGACATGGGGAGCAAAGGAAAGGGTGTGAGTTATTTACCTGAATCTCTGAGTCGGCAGACTGCAGGAGGAGTGCCAACACAGGAAGAGCACCTTCTCGACACAGCACGCTTAAAGAGCTCTCTAGCACACAAAATACATAATTGCAAAAGTCACGCTAAAAAAAGGTTACTGAGTAGCAGACATGAAAAAAAAAACATTAAATTTGTTTAGTGAATGGGACCTGAAATGCAAATATTAAATGAGGAATTAAGCCCAGGTGTATCTTTTAAAGATACTAATACTTACAATATGTGTAAATGCAGTATTACATTTTGAATATAAACATGTTCCTGTACCAAGCTCTACAATGCAGCACATGATTAAATGAGTAAAGATGCTAATGTTTAACATTATATAAAACCATTAGCTCAAATTCCAAAGTATAAATATTTCCAAATCGTTGAAAACTGTTAAAAAAATGGCATATAGCATTGTACAGTATATTATTCAGCATTTACCATTTCTTTTCCTACATTGTTAGATAATCAAAAACATTTTTAAAAATATGTATAATTTATAATACATACAGCATGAAATACCAAAACCTATAGTCCTCTCTAAGAGGAGTACTTGAAACGTTACCTGATCTGGTGAGGTTCAGAATGGCCCCAACAGCATTCTGCTGGACTCTTGGGTCATAAGACTTTGTGAGAACGAGAACTGGCAATACTCCACCAGCAGACACAATCGCTTCTCTGTTTGAATCTAAAATTAAGAACAGGAGTGGTTAATAAACACTCAAAGTTGGTCAAACAGGGATGATCTCGCATTGTGCAGCACAACAAAAACACACAACAAAAAGCAGTTATTTTCTTGACTGTCTTTTGATGCACCCTATGGTGCCAGCGTGACGAGGAATGGAATGTGAGCTCAGCACGTTCGATCAGGTGTCAATTGGTCCTGATCCCCAGGGAGTTTCCTTAATTGGAATAAAGACACAGATGTACCAACACATTTAATGGAATTCTCACTATCTACTTACCTGCATAAATTTCATTAATTGATAAAATAATGCAATTTGTGTGGTGGCAGACTGAGACAGGTAATCAGCTAATTTACCGTCTGAGAGGAGACAGCTGTCCCTCCCCACGACCTTAATACCTGACGGTTGCTCTCCTCTCTATTTAGAAGTGTGCACCCTTTCTAGCAGGTGTGCCAACCAGCCGCGCTGCACACCTGGACTCTGCAAGAGACACCTGAGCCTGAGAAAGAGTGCTGAGAGAGCATGGCCAGACAGACAATGTCCAGGACAGACCTTAGAAAAAAAAAGTTTTGCAGTGCCTGTTTATCCTTTTCGCTCTTCGGGAATGAAATTGTTATGCTAATTTCACTATGCCCCTTTTCAACATCAAATTTTTGGTGCTCTGTTGTAGTAGTTTATAAGCTTGTACTCAAATGTCTAAACTGATAACACAGTATTATTCTCAACATCTTTTCTGAAAATGGAAACAGAAAGCTTGCTGTGTTACATGGAGATCACGTTGACATACCTACATCCTATGTGCTGAAATACAGTTTCCACTAATGCACAAATGGATATTTGCAATTGTTGCTAACTACATCTGTATCACAAAATGGGCTATCGACAAAACGGACTAAAACATCAGTTCATATACCATATACAACCTGGCCCTCATGGACAACAAACACCTATAGTCTCTTGGAATCAATGAACAAATTTGGTTATACTTAAATCAATACTGAAAATCTAGGAAACTGTCTCCCAAATGAAAAAAAATACAGCTGAAGCCTTTAAAAGGGATTATTTTTAAAGTACTAACTGGAGATGTGTGTGAAGTAAAGCAATTATTTAGTTGTGGGTGATAAAAAGGGCACAACAAATACTAAATTAATATCTCATACATGTTTTCACCAAAGACAAGACAGCAGAACCTACAGGCAAACAATGTACATGATCTGTTTTAAAGAAAGATAACATGACAGACACACATTTGAGGGACTATGTTAACAAATAATCCAAATCCATAGTACTTAAATGAACGTAGGATGTAACCCTGTACATGTAATGCTAACTATGTTAAGTCGTTTTTTCTTATTTCATACACTCCAGATTGTTGGTTTCGGTATGTGAAGTTTCTGTGCCATGATTTTGATTCAGCCTCTTCAAAATCAAACACCTGGAAATTGCATTATTTTCCTTAACAAAGCTCTTCAGTTCTCATTTTGACTTTCAGTTAGAAAATACAGAAATCCAAGTGAGACAGACTGAGAGGAGGTCTGCCGTTCTTTTATAGTCTAATTACCCAACAAAAACTCCAGACCAACACCTGTCACCTGTCAGACAACTGTCTCAGCATTTTTGGGAAGAGCTGAACTAACTTTCTGTCAATTAAAAATAAAATACTTAGGACAATTGACAAAAATTGTCTAGTAAATCAGTGATTTCATTTCTTGTCATGATCAGAATGAAAACGTCAGTTTAGACTTTACTGTCCCAAAACTTTTGGCAAGCAATGTGGTGTGCACTACCGAAAACAAATCCAGTGAGACTCAAAAAGTCTAAAGAGCAAATAAAATAGCCAACGAAAAGTTAACCGAGATCCCTCAGTTCAGCCTGAAAATTCTGTATCAGTTGTACATTGAAAATTGTGCCAGATTATATTAAATCATACAGACCTGAAGTTGCCAATGTGGCCACACATGCACAGGAGTTGCACTGCACTGTATGATCACCAGACTGGAGCAGTTCCAAGATAGGATCCACCATGTCCAGCTCAACAACCAGCTCTTTGTCCACTGAAACAACCAAAAATTCCAGCTGACACTAAACTCCATGCATCATAGAATCTGTAAAGATTTAGGATTCATGATAGTGGACGGACTATGCAAAGTCCAGTTTATGACTTGCTACGCGGAAAAATACACATCGTTCTACATAAAATAAGAATGTACTTCTTGGATGAATCTTCAGTGGTATTTGAAAGCCTAATGGTAAAGACAGGAAACCGAGGCAGTGCGGAAGGAATCACCTGCCTTTCAAAGTGCTGAGGGTCTCGCTCTTACCGTTCTCCTCCACCAGAAGATTGACAAGAGAAAGGGAAGCGATTCTCTGCACCTCCAGATCGCTAGACTGCAGCAACGCATTGTAAGGCTCCAGAAACTCTGTGGGCAAAGGGGTTTTCACTGGAAAAGAAAATAATCCATTCTGAATTTTACTTTTAAGAACCCGTATTTCCATGAGATATTGATCCCTAGGCAAAGATTTTAAGAATATGATTTACTAGTTCAGGTGGGTAGCTGCGTCAGCATGCGCAGTCTGCAAAGGAACAAGTAATACCTGAAGAAGGCTTCACAGCTGAAAAGTTGTGTTTTCTCTCTTTTCTTTTCAGCATGGAATAAACAAATGATTTACTATGTGCTGTGGTATATGCTTGATTTTTTATTACTATTTTTTTCTGATTTGTTTTTGTGGTAAACTTTTAAAACGTGTACATGTCAGCATTGTAATTTTATTTATTTTTTGGTAATTGCTTACAGCACGTTTCCTTTTTTAATTTTACAGAATCATTTCTCCTCATCTCCCAAAATGGCACCGCACACACTCCACCATTAAAGGTAGGTTTCTACCAAAAAACTCATAAAATAAAGTCAAACAGCAAAATCATACAACAAGGATTTGATTGCATCAGTGGCAGCACACCAAGAACCTATCAAGCAGCCTCCTCATTGGTTGGGTACAGGAGATAGAAAGCTCCATATAAATGTGAAGGCAGGACAGCATCCAGCGATGCCAGTGGAACAAATGCAGAGGCTCCCAACACAGTATCAGCCTCTTGTTAACTGGGTACTACCTGGAACCAATATGTGCTACTTATATACCCCATTACACAGATTAAATGGCAGACTTACTCTCCAGTTTCCAAAATATAATGCCTAATATTTCTTTGAGAAAGTTGGTGCATGCACTTTTCTCTCGCTTTAATTCTTCATTCTGCACTTGTAGTTTGAGGGCTCACTTGGTCTGTTTCTTTAGGGGCCTAACTTCAATATCCTACGGCCTTATGATTGGCCCTCAGCCAGGTGAGTTAAGCCAAAGCTTTTTCTGCCTAACTCTTCAACAAGCACTCTTCAGCGCAGTTTCTTATTGCAAGTTATTCCTTGTGAACCTCGGCTAAAACAAAGGAGGAACAGTCTGATCATCATGGTGCCACAGTGGATTCAAGTGGCAGTGAAAGGACAACTAAAAATAGCATATTAACATTTCCTGCAAACTCGTTTCACGAATTCTCAGGTGTTGAAACCTTCAGTAATATACAGAGTTGCCTACAACTCTGGGAGATTAGACAAAATAAATGCCTGTAACAATCACAAACAAGCTGTCTCTATCACAAAGTACACAGTCAATACTTGAAAAGGTAAGCATTCAACTTCAGGCTACCACGTACGTCTTCAGACCAGACTGTGCACCCAGCATGCTTTGGTTAAAATCAGAACACCAGTGACTGGTAAACTGCTGTCTTGAAGTCCCACAACTGCATTCATGTTTTAGTAAAGACAATAAGCACCTATTCAGGAAGCATGGACCAGTTCCAGACTTTTGTACGGTTCTGTAAGGTGCTTGAACACTGATGAGTTCATAAGCTGATGAGTTAAGTATTTCTAAACTTAAGGCAATACTAAATACAACAAGATTTTTTTTTAAGTAATTTAAAATTTAAGCACCCAACAAGGAAATTTAATTTCAAATATGACTTAAAAAGGCGAAGGCGTTTTAACACACTATATAGAGGAGGTCCACCATATATTTTTTTCCATAATATTAGAAGAAAAAAAACTTCCAACTTCACATGAAGATATTTTTGTTTTAGATTTCCATACTACTTTGAGTCTAACCGTTCACAGGGATTGTCACTCCAAAAGAGAGGGCGGTTTGCATGATAACCAGAAGAGCAAACCATGGAAACCTGTTGATTTGAATACCTTCTGTTCAAACTTACACAAACCTAAAACAAGACAACATTATTTCTTTTAGTACTGGCATATTGCTGAATCCCAAACACACTCTCAGAAAAAGGGTTACCCTAAAACAATTCAAAGCGTGTTAGAAAAACCCTAAAAGGTGACTACAGCCTTAAAGATTAGGGGATAAAAATCATAATCACAGTAAACAAGATATAAACGTAAGAACATAGAAATTAGAATTTTGGACAGTCTCTCAAGAACTACACACCCATCTCCCAATTTATGTAAAGGCTCTGTTTCACAAGTCTATATAATCCAATATTAAATAAGCCAGTAGCAATCCGTTCTTAGCTGTTGAGTGAACACATACTGTACAGAGAATTACAATTGATAATTAATACATAAAAACATTTCACTTGAAACATGAAAAAATATGTGAAAATACTATAATTAAAATAAACACTAAAGATAGTGAACACTTTGGGGTGGCACAGTGGTTAGCATCGCTGCGTCTCAGTACTGGGGCCCTGGGTTCAATTCTGGACTTGGTGTGTTGTCTGTGTGTAGTTTGTATGTTCTCCCTGTGCTTGCATGGGTTTTCTCCGGGTACAGTCAAAAGACATATTGGCAGGTTAATTGGCATCGGGGAAAATTAGTCCTGGTGTGAATATGTGTGTCTTTGTGTCTGTGTGCCCTGTGATCGACTGGCATCCCATCCAGGGTGTATTCTGCCTTGAACCAGTTGCTTGCCAGAATAGACTCTGGCTCCCCCACAGACCTGTTCTGGCTGAATTGGCTAGAAAATAGATGGATGGATATAGCATTTAAACATTTAAACAGCATACAGAAAATAGTAATTGAAACAAATTATAAACTCGCTGATATGATTTAATATGGGTTATTCACAAGTCACAGTGAGAAACTGTGAGATGACCTAAAGAGAACATCGCACAATGCCTGAGAAAAAAGACTGAGAAGAAAACGAAGGTCTGGTGGAAGCTGATGATGACTGCGTACTCAACACTACTCATGTGTGAAAGGAACTCGCCACGCTATTTGCTCTTTATGTCATGTGGTGAGTTTCACATTACATAAAGAGCAACAGTGCGCTACTTCATTGCCGCAGAACATTTAATGTAACAAATGTAAACATTTTAGAACTAGAAAATCTATTATGAGAGAAAGGTTTTACTTGAAGTCAAATTTACACATCTCGAGTCTTATGTAACTTGGGGATGAGGTGTGGTTAAATTACCGTTAACTTTTAAAAATGTGGATTACGCATAACATAGATAACTACCTTTATCATCAATTTTGCTGTACTTATACATAAGCAACCTGACATACTTACACTGTTGACTAATGTGTAAATAGTAGATCGCGGCTGACCGCTGCAAGTCAGAGTTTTCAGAAACTGCTAAAGTCTTCAGGGCTTGCAGACATTTGCTATCCAGGAGTGGTATTTCAGTACCTGACAATAAATAAAATATAAATAAGAATTATAAAGATGATTTTCAAGTAGAATTCCCTGAAAGTGAAACAAAGGGTGTTTTAGTTTTAACATCTTGAGAATTGTGTTCTATTAAGAATTCAGGCAGCACAAACACATGGTGGTCAATGCTACAGCCTCACAACTCTTGGGCCTTTAGGTCACTTCCAAGCTGTGGCACTGCCTTGGTAGAGTCAGCACATTCTCTGTGCCTAAGTGGATTCTCCCTGGGTCCTCGGGTTTCTGTCCTCATTCTGAAGACACATGTGCGAGACGAATTAGGATCTTGAATTTGTCCATGCGCGCGCCTTGCCTTCAGCCTACTCTTCCAGTATAGGTTCTGGGTTGCCGCAAATCTTTCCAGGAGTTAATACCTTTCTGATAATGGATGAACTGCTTTTACTTTGCCCAAGACAGTGGAAAAAAAACCCTCTAACAAACAAACAACAAAAACTATGTCTTTGCTGGTACTGCTATTAACGTCATTTAAAACTGTTACATGAAGCGGATTTTAATAGGGCCCATGATACTAATGCTTTTAAATCTGTATGTTAATGAATAACTGCAATTAGATTTTGTTTATTAAACAAGACAGTTGCTGGTTGGTCACTGTAATGTATGGACATTATTTAGATTAAAATATTTATCATCTTTTTTTTTTAATGTTGGCTTTCTGCTAGAAGTAGGCCGTTTTCTCACCCCTCCAATGAATCACAGAACAGCTGCAGATTGTAATAGAAAAGTATGTTGCTGCACTGCGACAATCTGGGAATCATCATATTATGCTATGTTGTACCTCATTCCAATACTCTTGTGGCTCCCTGGATGGTCTAGTTCAAGGACCAAGTTTCAATAGACTGTGGACATGTTTTCGGGTGCTTTTACATTTCCACAAACCTTCCACCTTAACTGGGACAATCCAAAGAGATTATATACATCATTGTTATGATGCAAACAAGCCTAAAGTAATTACAGTATAATATAGGATAATATTACTTCTTCTTTGGATGTTTGACCCTTATAGGAGTTGTGTTAATTTTTACACAAAGTTCATTTTCAAATGTATTTATTTCTAAAAATGAAACTACTCAGTTCTGATTCATGTAAGGTCTGATTAAAATTAAGGCAATATATTAAGGCAAGTCCACACATCTTAAACCTTTATTAAAGTACCGGTTTTGTTACTGACATAGCTAAATTAAGAAAAACCCTAAGACAAGGCAACACACATGAAAGTTCCTGAGACGTTAACAAAGGTATCAGATACAAAGTGCGCCTTTTATTTTCATGAAATAAAGGGCAGCTATTCTGCTCCCCATAATCTGGCAGTGCTGCTAGGTTACCTGTGTCCAGGTGCTGCAGGAACTCCTGTGCTGCCTTTCTTTCGTGCTGCCGGAGTACAGGTTTGTACAGTTTCCCGATCCCTGTAGCCTCTCTCTGCAGGCAGCAACACTCCGAAATAGCCGTTATACAGTCCCTGACTTTCTGCGCAAGATCAGCCGACATTCGTCTCACAAAAGCAACGAAATCCTTCAGTAGCTGTGCGCACCGCTCGCAAATTTGTCCACCTCCCATCTGAAATAAAAAGATTTAGCTCAATAATATGCGGTTTTATGTTAAGTGATTGTATTTAATAGCTCGGCGCTTTATTTTAACTTGTTTATAATGTAGAACGAACGTAAAATTTAAGAGATCTGGTTCAGGCTTTAGAAAAATTATAAACCCATCGCATTAAAAGTACATCAGTTATAAAGTGGTGTACACAACGTAAATAGTATTACTTTGACGATTCAGTGATGCACATGTAGCAGCTACACGATTGAAATATACAAATTGTAAGTTAAAACGGAGAATAAACAACAGTTTCAGCATGCAAGGTGCTATTTAAATTATGACTGTTTTTGTTCTACGGTGGCTCACAGTGGTGAGCTGATGTGCTCTGAAGCATATTCTGATTAAAATAAGCTCCACATAGCTCAGGTAACAACGATACTGATAAAACGAAAGTGCCTTAGTTTAACTTTCTGTGCATAAGCTCTTAAAGGAGCTCCTTAAAAAAATATATCTTGCCGTTTGTGTCGCAGCTGTGCCTTTCACAGCGGGTCTGCATAGTTCTTCAGACTCCCCGACACCCTGCAGACAGGTCCAGCACCACGGCGCTCACCTGTATCACGTGACTTCACTCTTCCAGGACCTCGCCCGGTTTGCACAAAGGAGCAGGTGGAGTAGCGGGCCAGCAATGCTCCAATAGGGTACAATTCGGCTTCATCTTCTTATCAATACTCTTGACATTACGTTTACAAAATTGTTTGATTGAAAAAGACTCATAACAAGCAAAGAAGAAATAAAAAAATGAAAACAAAAGAACACAGGGTTTAGAAACAAGGACCCGTACTGGTTATAGTATCTAATTTTAAGTTATTCACACAGCTGTTGACTAGAGAAGCAAGTGTACCGGCTTCACTAACATGGCTGGCTGGATAGCTTCTTCCAGACTACCACAACCCCTTGTGTAAAGAAGCGTCTCCTGTTCTCGGTTTTAAATCCAGTTTTACAGAGTTGTTTCCATTTATTTTCCGCTGGTTTGAGGTTCTCTGTACCTATTGATCGATTTCACTGGGTTGGGATTAAATGTCTTTCAAGAGTACTTGGATCAGATCCCCTCGGAGTCTGCTCTGTCCCCTCAAAAGGTTCATTTTTTAGCCTTCTTTTCTTTGTATCTCTGTTCATAGTGTTTGTTATTGTTCTTGTATTAACGGTATATTAAACGTAGACTGTGTCTTGTATCGTGCTGTCGGATTACGTGAATTGGTAGCGTATATGGGCAAAGCGAGATTTGTATATATCGTTGCATGTCTAAGACTATTGTTTGTTTTAATGTGTATTTATTTATGATGTCATTTGTTTTTGTAGTATAGCATGGTAATGCCACAGACATATTTCCACCCTTATTTCTTATGTTATCCCTTAATTTTGTGAATTTATGTTTGTATTTTGCACTAATCAGTTCAATTGCTTTTTTGTAGAAAAAAATGTTAAGGACAAAATCAGTGAATGAATAAAAAATATCATTTGCCCTCACATATAAGTATAAATGTTATAGCTAAAAAATATATAGCATCTCCTGAAGCTAGGACTGGTCTATTTTAGCATCCTAATCTTGTATTAACAGGTATATCCTGTTGTGTTAATTACGTTGCTGGAATTGACGTTTCTGTTCGGCGTTATTTAACAGTCAAATGAAATTACGCCGAACACGGTTTATGTACCAAGCCTCCCCACGGCAGGTGGCGCAATGAACAAAAAACATGGAATGGATATCAAAACGGAAATTGTTCGGTTGCCAGGGGTGATGCGATGACTCCTTTAACCCTGGATTTCCGCTTGATTGATTGAGTAAATTTTGCGTCTGAAGAAAAACATATTAGTGAGGGTAAGAGGTTAGTGACTGGAGATTGCATTGGAAGCAAAGAAGAGAAATACGGTTGCTTTGCAAACAAACGATAAGGTTTTGTGCGGTAAGAAAAAAATGAATCACTGCTTTTCGTCGACGTTTATTTTTCCTTTGTTAGTGGAGGTACCAAGTGCTCATGGGGAACCGATTTCTCGCAAAATGGCCTGCGGTGTTAAATTACAGTTTATGACTTGCAGTGTGAAAAGCGTAAACAGAAATGAAAAGAATGTCTCTTATTTAATTTAGCTAAGAATAATTAATTGATTTGAAGCTACGTCTAGATAGAAAGAAAATGTACGGTACATATCGAAGTTTTTTTCCTCCAAATCAACCTAGTAAATTATATTTAGCTGTGAATTGCTACAATTCTGGCATTTTATTTTTATTGTGCCGTTTGGAGCCCCTTCACAACAGTTAGTACACTCGAACGGATTTGAATCACATGACGTTTCACAAGGTAGTTTTATGCTCTTAACAACTACATCAGTTGAATTGCATATAAGAATACTATACTTTAAGTTAAAGCACCATCTATCTCTTTTAGGCAACTTTTAATACAATGCTTGGGAAAATAGCATACCGAAATCAGATCTGTCGATCATGGGATGCCCACGATCAAATGATGAAATATATACAACATTTACTTACAAGATCTTTTGGATTTTCATTATATGTTTATATCGGGATTAATAGCCTTTGCAAATGGAAAAAAAAACAAACAAGCAAACATAAAACAAGGATTAGTTTGGCTCTTGATTCGTGAATTCTGAAAATTATTTTTGTTTTTTTCACGTTTGGGGCTTATCAAGAAAGTGTTAGTTGGTGAAAAGTGAATTTGACCGAGATACAAAAAATAATATATCGAGTACTAACAGTTTTAAGCGTTTTAATATCCTTTGTGCGTTAAATTATTACTTAATTACTAATAAACAAATACTCGTACGATAGATGTTGGAAGGGTCCTTTGGGTAAAGCTGAAGTGTAAATATAGAGCTTGAGTGTGTTTTCGTATTGGTCTTTTTCAGGTTGAAGGACGCTCAGTTCTCAGAAATGGTGCGGTCCAACTCCAGATCACACACTTCCAGGTCAAGATCTGGGTCCCATTCAAGCTCAAGATCAAGGTCCAGATCACGGTCAAGGAAAAAGAGATACAGGTACAGGACCTAGGTCTTCAAACCAAACATAAAACTGTTGTTTATGGCAAAAGCCAAAATTCTGTAATTTTGAGTGAAACTTATCACAGTAGGCTGCCTGGTGCTTAAATTAGTCAGAAATAGCTGTCATTTTTGACAGCTTTGCATTGGAGGGTTGTGTATTTTTGATCACTTAACAATGGCAAATGTGAACATTTCTGTGTTGACAGTATTAAATTATATTCCTCATTAAATATTTAATATACATTTTCTTAGCAGTGTCTTAACATCAGTGGAAATAAATGAAAAAGAACAATAACTTTGCATAATACATAATGCACAGTTTATTAGAACGGGTTATTATTTGATGTGGTTATATTCACAACCAAATCTGTGATTTCCTTCACTATGGAAGTTCCTGAGTCAGTATTCGTAGAACACTAATCCACACGGGTAGAGAGGACTTGCCTTCAGCCTTATTTTAATGGATGGATAGCGTCTTGCTAAGTGATCTCACAAATAGTGTTGTTTCCACAGTAGCTCAGCTACTTGAGCTTAGCTCTTTTGTAAGAGATGTATTTGTATTTTTGAAGGTGTGGTAACTTGGTAAAAACATTTCCAAGCAATGTGTCATTTTTAAAAAAAATATTTTTAAGTTGCACTTTGCTGTGCTGTAAAGCAGGCAAGCATAGGTGGTTAAGTAAACACATTCCAGGAATCACAGGGGTCATTTTTCCTCTAGTGTCTTTTCTCCATTGTTACAAACTGTTTGACGTTTTTGATTATGTTTACATGATGCAGTGAATTGATTGATCTCTGCTCTAGAAGGAAGTTTAGACAATATAGAGAGCAGCATAGTCAGTTTTTCACGTTTTGTTGTTTTATTTGTAGTTCTAGATCCCGCACCAGGTCGTATTCTCGTTCCCGAAGTCGAGAACGTGAGCGAATCTACCCCAGGGATTACCGACGGGATTACCGCATGAACAGGGGGATGAGGCGCCCTTACGGATTCCGCGGCCGGGGCAGAGGCTTCTATCAGGGTGGCGGCCGCTTCCACCACAGGGGGGGGTTCCGGCCTAACTGGCAGAACCGGCGGTACTCCCGCAGCCCCCGGAGGGTGCGATCTCGTTCCCGCTCCCCGAAGCGCAGGTCAACATCGCAGAGGTCCCGCAGCAAATCCCACCACTCGGCACGCTCCTCCGCCTCCCGTCGCTCCTCCAGCTCCCGCTCGTCTTCTCCCTACAGCCGCTCGCCCGCCCCCGCTAAGAGCCGTGGCTCCCAGGACAAAGCCTCCAAGAAGTCGGAAGGGGGCAAAGAGGAGGGCTCGGGCAGGCAGTTGGAGGAGGAGAAGGGGGACGGCAAAGCTGAACAGCCGGCTATCGCCACCTCCGCTAAATCGGATCTCAAGAGGACACCAGCTGTAATCACTGAAAGCTGGATTGGCATTTCGGCTTATAATGACACTAGCCCCCATCGCAGCCCTTCTCCCATCCCCACTCCGCCGAGTCAGAGCTCTTCCCGCTCTGATACGGCGGCGCACCAGGTGGCCTCCAAGATCAGTCCCCCCTCCCTCCCTGCATTGCGCTTACATTCTCTGCAGCACAGTCCTGATGACCCCCTCGGTCACTACAGTCCCTCCCATGACAGTCCTCCATATCAAACGTCCCCCAGGAGGAGCCCTGCTAAAGCGTTTTCTACTGTTCAGAGCAGCAGAGGTTTTTTCCCCAACAGCGATGAGCAGGACCTCCCAAAAGTTGGGAAATACCTCAAAAGGTAATAAAAAACTCCATAGATGTTCTCACGTCTCTGATTGTGTAACTATAGTTATATTTGTTGGTATATAATATTTTGGGGATTTATTTTAATGTTTCTTTTCCAGTTGCCTATCATATATATTTTATAATGATTAAAATAATAAGGATTATCACACAATAATGCATGCCCAGAAATGCTATACGTACGTTCTTTTACATTGATTTCCTCATAGCTTTTTCTTTTAGAAACTGATCGTATAATATGTAAAGAATGTCTAAGAAGCTACCTCCTATATTAAGAAGACTACTGTTTTAACCTTTGACTCATTTCTTTCAGGTATACTGAAGAAGATGGAGGAAGAGCATACCTTCATGAGAGGGGAAATGGGCGTGACAAAGAGCATCAGAAAGACAGGCTGCAGGAGAAAGGCAGGGGAGAGGGAGACTGGGGTGATCAGGGTGGCATAGATCCGGGAGTTAAAAAGGAAAGTGAAAAAGTTCCCTTCCTTGGGGACTCTCCTGATCCTGAGGAGGATGAATCCCAAGCTTATAGACAGCCATATCAATTCAAAGTGACCACTCAGGCAGAGCAGGTTAAAAACTACCCAGTGGAGTCCCGCTGGAATGTGGAGAGCCAGGAAGAAGGCAGTAAATACAAAATTAAAACATCTAAGGGTGAAAGGGATTATGAAAGGTTTGGGGAGGACAGGATGTTCAAGTTTAAGAATCCAGGCTATATGTTAGACAGGCTAAACAAAGACAAGTATGGCGAGGAAGGAAAGGGCACTGACAAGTATGATGAAAGGATCACCATCAAGAGGGAGACTGTGTCACCACAGCAGGCCAAAGCTGAGAGGTTCAGAGAGCTCTTTGACCAGAGTCCTCTGCTTCAAAAGACGTTGGACATGAGGGAGAAGGTGGCCCTCAGGGATGAGAGCCCACCTAGAGTGAAAATAGTGCCTGGTGAGGCTTCTCGGCCTGAGGTGAAAGTGAAAATCGCATCTTTGGCGTATGATGACCCAAGGTAAATTATTAAGTTTTTTTCCTGATGTTGATAAAGAAATTTGCAGCTGTCCAAGAAGTTAGTATTTAGTTTGCTCTTGTCTGTTTTCTTTTCAATTCAGTCCAGGCACTTCTTTAACAAGTGACAGGTCGCTTGCAAGTGCCCTCGTCCATTCCACCAAGGGGGAGCAAGGGTTCCGCTCCATCTTTGACCACATTAAGAGACCTCAGGCGTACAAAAATTCAGCAGAGTCCTTTATTCAGCACATTGTTTCCTTGGTTCACCACGTCAAAGGTATGGATCTTTAATAATTAAATTTTTTTTTTTCAGTGTAACTGTAAAATGACATTAAAATAAAGCATAATTAAGAATAACATTGACAACGTTTTTAATGTTATTTTGCAACTATGTAGTGAATGCTTCTGCAGTGACTAGTATAATCTTTGCTTTTCAGAATTGAAATTGTTCTTATTTTGTTGGAAATAGGAGCTTGTGCAGCACTGTTTGAATACTTAGCTTTTTTTAAGAGGGCTTTTTAAAAAAAATGTGCTACACTTTATTAGTGGTGATGTGCAAAAACTCATAGCTTATACAGAGCTGAGTTCGCCCAGTGATGTTTTCTTTTTCATTATAAATAGGTCATGGCAGTCCTGGAATGTGCATTGAATTGCCAAGTTCCATGTTACAATGTAATTACACTTGAAAGATACAGATGCCAAAACAGGCAAAGTTGAAGCTTCTGTGTTCCTGGCGTAAAATCACAGTTACTAGCTCCAATACCCCTCTCTTCACCATGTTGGGTTTGATTGAGTCACTACACTTATAGTGACTGGTTCACGTGTTAGTGATTGGTTATGAGACATTTTCTGGAAATGAGGCGGTAAGTTGAAATATGGATGTATTTGTTACCAAAAAAACGATTTTCTGTTTTTGAAGCAATATTACAGTTGTGTTCTCCAACCTAAGCCTTTGAAATATAAGATTGCACATAGGTTGTCTCAGATTTAAACAGATTTTTCTTTGGGTACAGTATATGTAATTAAAATGTTATGATTGAACTTAAGAGTCAGTAATTCAGTCAGTGATTTGTGTTAACAGATCCTAAATTTATGTTTTTGTGTTATGGCACTAATGAGGTTGGAGATCACAGTAAACCTTTAGTTGGGTAAAATTTTGTGTTTAATCATTTAACAATATTCTTATCCATTTTTCTGAAGGGAAAAACTTTTTTATTGTGATATGATATTCTGTTTAGTTATCTTGTTTTCATAAAAGATTTTAACAAAGTAATAAAAGTAATTGAGGTTCAATACCTTGTTGCTGCTTAACAGATAACAGAATGTAGTTAAGCATAAATTTTGAATACTTTTTTGTCAAATTAAAAAGGCATAGTAATTTGCTATTGTTCAGACTATTTTTTTCACTAAGGTTCTGAAAGTGAGCTGTGGTAATAGGGATTAATTACCAGTCTTTATACCTAAATAAATTATCACTGAACAGTAGGTAGGTAGTTTGAGCCTATATAGTTTGTGGGTTTCCCACTGATTGTAATGTGTGCATACTTTTTGAAGCCTTGTAATGGGAAAATTCAGTATCTGTAATTTGTCTACTTTTTTTTCTTCTGCTAGGTATCTTGATTGTTCTTTCCTTTATCCGTCTCCACTGACCCACTATTGAGACGTGTAAATAGGTGGAATTAAAACTAACTGGGCAGTATTTCTCCTCTGCAACCAACAGAGCATTACTTCAAGTCAACAGGAATGAGCCTCCATGAGCGGTTCACTGCTTATCAGAAAGCTGCTGAAGGGCATGAAGTCAGACAAAAGAGTCCTGAGATCCACAGGTAAAAACTCTTTAGAACTACAGTCTGTAACAGACCTATATGTAATGTCTGTAATGTAATTTGTAACAGTGTTTGTCTGCACTGTTTATTTTTCCAACTAAACTATACTTTTTTGTTTTTCCTCAGCATCATGCTCTTGATAAGGATACTTAATTTGGTTTTAAACATGTAAAATACAGACCTTATAAAATTGCTTGGAAAAATTGAAAGTTACTAGGATTTTCCAGAACTGCTTTTCAGCAGCCTGTTAGTAATATAAGTCATACAAACTATATGAATTAAAGAAAGTCTTTTATTTTTTCCTTTTCAAGGAGGATTGACATCTCCCCCAGTGCATTTAGGAAGGATAGAATCTTAAAAGAAGATAGCCACAAGGTAATCAGAAATACAGTCATGCTTGATTGCTTGGAAATGAGGAATGAATGAAAAATGTGTGGCTAACATGGTCTTATCTTATTGGAAAACTTGTCTTTATCCAAGTTTATGTAATGGATACATTATGCTTAATATCTTTGCAATAATCATAAAAGTCAACATTTACACTTCTCAAGACTTTAAAGCACCAAGTAGGATCTGAGGTGTTTACTGAGTCTTAGGTGGTCTTATGACACTCAGAAAGACAGGATAAGAGGACAGTGGAGAGACAGAGGAAAAGGAGAAGCATGCCAGGCGAAAGGACCTTGTTTGGACCAACCTTAACGATTATTTAAGATATAGATTTAACTCTCTCTGTTTTGGTTTTATACTGGGTTAGCAGTCTGGGTTTTTCTGGGTGTCAGAACATAGTCCTCTGAGACACCTTGCTTTGTAAATGGGGTAACTTGTGTGTTGTTTTAGTTTGTTATTGTTGGAGTTAATAAATATTTCTTTATCCCAGTTTGCCTTGAATTTAATATTCTCCTGACTGAGTTATGAGAATAAAGATCTTGGGTGATTCAGGCTATACCAGCCATTTGGGTATATTCTTGGCATATCTATGACAATTGACGGTTATGATTATTTTAATTATTGATTATCCCACTTCCTGTTTGTAACAGTAATATTGTTTGGATGGTTGAAGGATTTCTCGCTGCGAGATTTGAGTTCTGAAGATGGGGAAAGTCATCCTTGCACCTTCCAAATGCAAGATCATGTGAAAGATAATACTCATTTATCAAAGAGTACTGTTTGTTGGTGTTTAAGATACAGGTAGAGTTTAAAAGTTTCATTGTCAGTTGGTTTGACTGTTTCCAAAGATGCGTTAAATCCAGGTCAGAAAAACTGAAGATCCTGTTGTGCTTTCTAAAGGGGGGAAAAAAATCAAGGTGCGACGCAGCGGATTTGAGGCATGATATTGATCGCCGCCGGAAGGAGAGGAGCAGAGATCGAGACGACTCCAGGGGTTCCCGTGAGCCCAGCCCATCGAGAAAACTGGACAAGCTGGGCAAAGAATTCAAGGACTACAAAGATTACAAGTCCTACAAGGATGATGGGTAAGCACTGGCCACACACTTGTCGACCAATCCCTTTATTCTTTCTAATTTCAGACTTTTTTAATGTAATCATTCTTTTCTGCAAATTTACTGCGATATTTATATGCAAATAAAATTTTGTTTTACAGCAGTAATCTTTTCTTTCTTGCGCCTTATGTTGGATGAGGACAGTTTGGATTAGCAAACAAAAATGACAAAATAAAATGTCAGATAACCCAGGCTACAGCAAGAGGTTGGACTTCATTGCAGTGCACTTCTTAAACTTATTGTGTAAGAGCTGCAGTTTGATATTGCATTTTGTTTCTTTCTTCTTCTTTATAACGGGACAGGAATTGGTGAATGTTGAGAGGTTATGCGGCACATCTGAACTGTGAATAATTTTCAGTTGGTATATACATGTATTTTTAATTTTATCACAAGGACAAATTTTCCTCATGCTTGGCTTAAACTAATTATAAAGAGTGACAATAGTAGTGGGTAAATGTGTTCTGTAACAAAAATACGTTTTATTTTGAGGTCATTTTTAGTGCTTGAATTATGTTCATAAGGTTGCCTGTTGATATGATGTCACTTGTGTAACTGTCCATACAGTTGACACCAAGTAGGAGAATGGTTTACATTACAAGTTCCTGTAACATTTCATGAACAGTAACTACTGAAATAATTCCTTCCCAGCAAACACAAAAGCAAGGAAAGAGAGCGTTCAAGATCTTCCTCCTCGTCATCGCTGTCTCGAGAGGACAACAAGGATAGCCGGAAAGAACGGGATGAAGAGTACAAGTCCCATCACGAGCAGAAGGACTATGTGGGCTACCAAGGAGGAAACCGGGCACGGGGGACTTTTGTAAGTATTTGGAATAAGAAGCTCCTCCTTCATTTGCTTTTAATTTATCTGGAAAGCACTCTTAAATTATAATTGAATTCATATTATTTCTATTTCACTGGCTCAAATGAACATTGTGCCTTGACCATGTCTAAGTAAGGCAGTTAAAAAATGAAAAGCTGGTTTGAAGCCATGAGAGTATTTGTACCAGAATTTGGAAAATATGTTCTGTGGAAAATTAATCTTTTTCAATTCATTTCAACCACCAGACATATACAGAGTGGTAAGTGTGCAGTGGTACTCAAGGCCATTGCAGAAGCAAAGTTAGATAATTGAAACAAGTTTGAGTGGGAACCTTTTTAGACTGCGAGGACATATTTGACAAGGTTTGTTGCTTTTGATGTTCATATTGTGTGTTTTACTTAAGCTTATTTGGATTTTTAGTTCAAGTTACCTGCTGACTTCTTTTCTCATTTTTTATTAGCAATTTCGCATCAGAGGCTCAAGAGGTCGGGGCCGTGGTGTCTTTTCAGGACCCAATCCTGGACCCAGTGTTCCCAACATCCCTTTCCAGAAAAGGCCCAAGGAGGAGGAATGGGATCCAGAATACACCCCAAAAAGCAAAAAATATTTTCTGGTGGGTAACTTTGATAAGTTATTCTTGTTTTTTTTTTCCTGTTATACACAAAAGAATTGGCAAGTTATTTTATTTCCTGCTCCCTGTTTGTTCCCATTGGAGCCAATTGATAAAAGGAATGATATCTGGAATTATATCCTTTAGAACTATAGGAATTATATCTGATAGAACAAGTAATAGGTTTATTCCATGCTGAAAAGAGAAAAAAGAAAACGCAACGTTTCGGCTGTGGAGCCTTCTTCAGCCTTCTCCACGGTCGAAACGTTGCGTTTTCTTTTTTCTCTTTTCAGCATGCAATAAACCTATTACTTGTTCCTTTGCAGCCTACGCATGCCGCCACAGCTGCCCACCTAAACTACTATATCTGATAGAACTTCACTAAATGCATGGTAAAGTAATAATTAGTACAGGTCTGAATTATACAGATTTTTTGTGTATAATGTATAGTGTTCGTGAATCTGATATCTTTGTCATAGTAGAATGTAAAGAGGATGCTATTCTTTAGTCGGTGAAATGCACATTAGCACTACACTTATTGAATGCGCACATTTGTCTTATCTTGTAGCATGATGACAGGGATGATGGTGTCGATTACTGGGCCAAAAGAGGAAGGGGACGTGGCATCTTTCAGCGAGGCAGAGGGCGATTCAGTTTCAAAAAGTCCAGCAGCAGTCCCAAGTGGACACATGATAAGTATCAGTGTGAGGGAAATGTGGAAGACGATGATGATGATGTAGAGAACGACGAAGAGAGAAAAGATAAACGAAAAGATGAGAAGGTAGAGTCAGAGGGAATTTAAAAATTTCTTACTGCCAGCTTCAGGTGACTAAATCTATTTTCTTTGAATAATTGTGCAGTGCTTTTGTTAAATCTAAGTACAATGAAAGTGTACCTTCATTAATCTCCAAATAATGGATAAAAAAATGGGGTTTTGGATGGCGTTAACCCGTTGCCTTCATCTTGCATGAGGATAATGGGTCGTAAAATTTCTGTAATGTTATGAAGGAGATTTACAGGTGAAAATTTAATGTGTTTTAGTTTCTAGGAGTCCAGTTTCAGAATAATTAGTTGACAAGTTTATGCTTCACTTTAGTATAACTGAAACGCAAGCAACAGCTGCAACCTCATTTTGCTATCACTTGACCACTAAGCAGATGAAGTGCTGTGGAGTCCACACCCCTTTTTGGACAACATTCAATGGAAAGTGTATTCAAGTTGGAAACAAAACTTATGTATTTCTTTTCTTCCCAGGAGTGACAAGTTGAACAGAGAAAATGAAACATGAAGTCTTCTATGCCACTCAATCACGTTCAACATTTTTCTTATTGCGATTTCTGTTCTCTATCAGTATTGAACTTTTTTTTAGTGAATGTTAGTTCACCATTTAAAATATACTTTTTCCTGTATCTGGCATATTAGACTGAATGTTAACTGTAACCAAAAAAAACAACAACAAATTAGATACCATATTTGTTAAATATGTGAATTCACTTTTAGAATTTAAGTAGTTGAATTCAATGTGGTTTAGTGACTGTTAATAAAATCTTATAACAGTTTCTTGTATTTGTATGTTTTTACTGAACTGTGAACCTACCATAAGTTATGTTTTGATCAAATACACCAGCTTGCATCTGCTTAAAGATAAACAGAGTACTCATTCACCACAATAGCATAAAAAGAGCTCAGTGGTATGGTTAAATGTATTCTAAATGAACTGGTGTTTAAGTAGTTGGAATTCATTCTGTACAAATGGCATTACATAGGAACACTTATTTTCTGAACATTTAACATTTACTGGATAAGACTGTCATCTTATGCAGCAGTACATATGTAAATGATTTTCTAACGTTGTTCTTTTTTAAATGCTGGAATTCATATAAGTCTCTTTGAGTATGATTGCAGTGCAGTGCGGTTTAGTACTGCAAAACACTGCTGAAGGCTGCTAAGGACCTTCCAGCATGTTATACTTTACAGTATAATAAACTGATAAGATAAAATCAGTATCATTGCACATGCAAGGTACAAAAGTGTCAGTGCACCCACTTTAGCTTTTCCCAAGATAGAGACAGTGTAGATTTGCCAGGAAAAAGAAAACTTATTTTGTGAGAGTACTTCAATGGTATATGGATGTTTTTCAAAGATGATACTGGCCCTTCACAGGTGTAAAAATTCACCTAGGACCTCGGAGATACAACTGCAACTAAATGCACAATGCTTCCAAACAGAATTTCTGGAGGAAACCCATAATTATTTCAGATAATTATAAAAGCTAGTCCAAATGTGGTATTGAAGAAATATTTGAAGTGAATGTCAGTTTTTAACAAACAATTTATTGTGCAGTTACACAATTTCTAAGTAGACTGAAGGCATTCTTTAAACAGGTTTTGCAAAAGTGAAATATTAACAGCTAATGTACATTTTGAGTGTCCAGATTCAATTCAAAGGCAGTTCTTTTCATAGGCATACCATCAAATATAAGGAGAATTAGTTCCTCTTATCCTGTATTCCTCACATGGTGCCAGTTTTTCTTATGGAATGATTTTAGTTTTTTTATATTGCATCATTACTACTTCCCTTATAACTGTATTGTTCACAACATAATGATATATATAAGGAGGAAGGCAGCTTTCATTCTCTATGTGGGCTTTTAAATGAATTGGTACTGTATACAAACTGCACTATCATAGTGTCCAGCAATTCCAATCCATTAAACTGACTATAAAACAACGTAGTTTTTTTCCCTCTAAGTGCAAAACCTAAATCTTAAAAAACCTACTCTTGACTTGTTCCAAACATCTCAGTATTGAAAATATTTACATGTAAAAACAGTTAAAAGCGATTGACATTTCAAGACAACTGTACACACATAAATATCCATCACAGTTGGATACTGAAATCTGTAAGACAAAACAGATACAATTTAAAACTAAAGAAAAACAAAAAATATTAATGTCTCTGACATCACCAGTAAAATGTTTTGGTTAGGAAACTTGCAGCAGCATTTAGCCAGCTTCCATTTGAATCCTCCTTTGCTCCAGTTCGTGAAATGGCCTTGTCTGCTTCTTTCTCTGGACTCTCATCTTCAGGCAGGTAATCTGGCAAAGAGGAGTTCTCTTGCACTGTGGCATTTGTAGCTCTGATTGGAATTAAAACCTACATCCAAAATGAAACACAAACCTGTGAACAACTAGCTTCCATGAAAATGTTAGTTTAACTTAATGGAGTCTTAAACTAAAGTTTGGGAAGATCTTAAACTTCCACTCACCTACAGTGCCTTCAGAAAGTATTCACCCCCTTGAATTTTTTCACATTTTGTTCCTGCTACATCTCCAAATTTTAACATATTGAAATATTTTTTATAATATAATAGAAATTCAACACATTTATGAATCAAAAAATGTTTTATTCAAGAACATTTGTTTCTCTAGAATGAAAGACTTGCATGTCTCATTTACAAAAGTATTCACCCACCCCAAGTCGATACTTTGTACATAATCCTGTAGCAGCAATTACAGCCTTGGGTCTTCTTGGGTATGTCTGTATGAGCTTTGTACATTTAGATTGTGAAATTTGTGCCTATTCATTCAATGTAAATTTGCTCCAACTCTGCCAAATTAGATGGAGAGTGTCGGTGGACAGCAATTTTCAGGTCATACCACAGATTTTCAATTGGATTCAAGTCTGGGCTCTGGCTGGGCCATTCCAAAATACTAACCTTCTTTTTTTCAAGCCATTCCTTGATTGTTTTTGCCATGTGCTTTGGGTCAATGTCCTCCTGGAAAATGAATCTTCGCCCTAAACGCAGATCTCTGGCTGACTGGAACAGGTTCTCCTCAAGGATTTGCCTGTATTTGCCTCCATCCATGTTGCCCTTGATAGCAACAAGCTTTCCAGTTCCTCCTGCTGAAAATCAACCCCAGAGCATGATGCTGCCACAACCATGCTTGACGGTAGGGATGGCGCTCCTGGGTGTTGGGCTGTATTTGGTTTGCGCCAAACATAGCGCTTTGCTTTCAGGCTAAAGAGCTCAACTTAAGTCTCATCAGACCACAAAATTTTCTTCCAAAAGGTTTTATCACATGGCTTCTAGCAAACTCCAGGCGTGACTTAATATTGGCCTTTCTCAGAAGTGGCTTCCTTCTAGCCACTCTCCCAAACAGGCCGAATCTGTGAAGTGCTGAAATGATTGTTGATGTCTGGACAGTGGCTCTGCAACTCTCTCAGTGTTGTAGCTGGCCTCTTGGTCACTTCTCTAACAATTCCCCTTCTTGTCCAGTTGCTCATTGTGGTAGGACGGCCTGATCTTAGTAGTGTCTGGTTTGTGCCATGTTTTTTCCATTTTGTTACAATGGACTTTCACGATGCTCCTAGGAAGGTTCAAAGCTTTGCCAATCTTTTTAAAACCTTCTCCAGCTTTTTTCCTCCTAACAACTTCATCTCAAATTTCCACGGGCAGTTCCTTGGTCTTCATGACAGCAGGACTGACCTGATCTGCTGTTTTAGTTGTGAGACCTCACAAAGTCAGTGATATTTATTGTGCAATCAAGGAATTGAACACAGGTGGATTCAAAATGAACACAGGTGTACCTTGTTAATGTATTTAGTGTGATCTCTCAAGATAATTGAATACCTTGTTAAAACAAAGGGGGTGAATACTTAATAATCAATTAAGTAATTATCAGATTTGTATTTTTAATATACAGTTGCAAGAAGAAGTTAGTGAACCCTTTGGAATTACCTGAATTTCTGCATTAATTACTCTAAAAATGTGGTCTGATCTTCAACTAAGTCACATAAATAGACAAACACAATCTGCTTAAACTAATAACACACAAACAATTGTACTTCTTTACAGTACTGAACACATCGTATAAAACATTCAGTCTAGGTTGGAAAAGTATGTGAATCTTCACTTTCATGTAAAGATTCTGAAGACATCTAAATAATTTATTTCATTTTAACATTATCGATAATTACTTCTACAGGAGTGGAAAAAAATCCCATTTAAATATGCTTCAATTTGACTTTGCAACACAGCAAAATGAGAAAAAAAATCAATGGGGGGTGAATACTTTCTGAAGTCACAGTATATTTCACATTTCTAGTGACCTACTTGTGCATTATCATTTTACATCCAATATATACCTTGCAACAGCTCCCTGGCTCGTTCCATGTAAAAAGAGTGGGGTTCTGACTGGACCTGCTTTTGATCCCTCACCCAGGTGAAACTAAAACATTAACTTTCATCTTCACACCTCATTACCAAGAATTTAGCAGGTCTGCCGAAAAGATAAATGGATTTATGGAGGTTCTTCAGACAAATTGTGACTGAAGTCACACAAAACTACTATGATGTAACACATGCACCACATTCCAGTACAGTGTGTGAGAGAGCACCAGTGCTCATGTGGCAGGACCCAGTACAGAAGGCACAGTCAGTGACTTGATTTTTGTTTATGGTAATTTAGAGCTGTGATTAACTGTTAAAACTGTGGATGTTTAAATGTGAATTAGCTTATCAAATGTTATATATATTAATTATGTAGTGAATTAGTGTGCTTTTAGACACACCTACAATACTGAAATAGTAAATGTCATTCCTAAATTAAAAACTGACTAAGGGTGTGGGGGTGGCATTGCACAATTTAAAATATCATGGGCACATTCAGAATTAGTGGGATTCAAATTTAGTCCTGTGCAGGACTTGAGTTCAGGCAGAATCACTAAGTCAAAAGAACTTAGCAGGAAGAAACTAATAGGTGGGGAGAGAAATCTGTATAAAAGAGAATTCTGCCCAAAACTTTCTCTAAAACTAGAGACAGTGTCATGTGTATTATTTATCTGCAATTCTCATTCTGCCATTTCATAAAGAAAAATGTCTAGGAATTACCCCAGACAACTAAGATTCCCAAATCAATAAGATTTCTTTATTCTAAAGAAAAAATACTTTTTACCTCTTCTCCAGTTTCATTTTTCACAATCTGCTGCGCTGTAAGCACTTTAGTTGCTGCAATAGCTGATGCCAAAGACTGTAGACAGAAATGCATGTTCTAACTCATCAGAAAATCATGGAAAACTGCAATGTTTATTCTATTAATTTTTCAAACAGAATACAAGAATAAAAGAAGATACTTCCCCCACTATACACAAAAGGCCACCCACCCACTCCCTTAATTGTATTCTCCTCCCAAGTTTCTACCAAAGGTCTATACTTTGACTATTTTTCAACCCCTACAATTACAAATATAGTCAACAACAATGGAGCTCCCATTGGTTTTTTGTCAGCAGTAGAACTCCAAGCCTCTACTGCCCCCTACTGGCATAATGGATCTCAGATAGACCAGAAAAATGATTAATACAAATTGATTGAGAGGCTTCCAACAAAGCACCAGCAACTTTTTAGTCACTGTCACACCAGACAACCAAATCTGTTCCTACTTCTGTGGGAGGCCCAGATTAGTGATAACACAGAACTACACCTTTAGAATAATCAGCAAAGAAGATGATATCTACTCCATGTTTACAAATGTGCTCACAACATCCCTTGGACAGGTTTTACAGAAGATACCCTCTGAAGGAACTTTAAAGTTCTTATAGCTGAGATTTTTCGAGGCAGAATTTGTATTATTCCAAATATTGTCCCAGGAAATGCCTCAATCTCAATTTACTCTTCCAGCTAGGGCTTTATGAAGTACGCAATAAGAAGACTTAAAAGGAAGCCAATCCCTTTGTTTGATTGACAGATAATTCATTTGGTGCATGGACAGCCACACACCCCAGCAAGGAGGATCATTAGTTCTAATTAACAGATTAATTTATTATCAGATATTGAAAATAACAACAGGTTTTTGAAACTGTTGATTCAAAAGGAGTTTCAGCAAACAGTCTTGTCAAATTTTAACACCCCATCTCAGCAATAAGGCCTGGAATTCAAGTACTTACTTCAGTAGGCAGATCAGACCGAATCCGTACAGTGCATCTCCTGAGGGCCATTTGAAATGTAAAGCTGATCACTCCTTTGACCCTCAGTAAAGCTTCTTCACAAAGGCCTCTGTGATCCTAAACATCAGTATAAACAGTTTCATGTGGACCAATATAAAAGATTAGATTCCAAATTATAAAAATGACAAAAATAGTACATCACAAATCCTTAAGTCACAGTAAAAATGTAGTCACTCACTGACACAACAGAATTCACCATCTTCATGAACCCCATTTTTTAATGTAGAAGCCAAGTATTAGTAATAATACCTTAAAGTGTCTCCTTAATGTACATATGTATTTTTTCCTCAAAGATAAAATAAGAATAACCTCTTGAAAGAAGATATATGTTCTGTCAATACTGTATAACAAAAAAACATACCATACTGTCCATTCCTTGGATATGAAGGGTGACTGATTTGGCCTTCTTGTTTGAACTATTAATGAAGAATTGTGGTTTCGCTTTCCTTTTGGGTCCATCTGGAGTTCTAGGTTCAGTGTTAATAGGACTGGTCAAAACCTCATAAACTTCCTTTGCTAAAAAAGGAATATCATTGTTGGGGCCTTCCCTACAACGAAATCCAAAAGGAAAATGTCTCAACATGGATTACAAATCCCAGAAAGCTTAAATAAATATGGACAAATTATATAAATTGCTCATGTTGCAAAGGTCTGCTTTAATTCAGGCAGGCCATCAATCAGGACCAATTTTTTAGTAATTTGACAAATTGATACTGCAGACAAATCCATACATCTGTGCATCACTTGTTAAAGTTTCAGTTATAGATACCCGTTTGGTGTTCTCATACATAACGTATCACCAAATGGAAATTTTGAAATGTTTGACACTCTGGTGCATTTTGTGCTTTTACATCCCTTATCATTTTTTCTAATGAAGTTTAATTATTGGCCATATATAGTGAAAGAAATACATAAAATATACAGTTTTTGTCAACGTGAGTGCTAAGGGGATACAAGAGGTGGGGAAAATGTTTGATGTTGCTTTCTTGCTGGAAAAAACAGAATCTGCTGAGATTAAAATACACAGTTTAGAAAGTGGTCTGCAATTTCATCCAGGGTAATTCACTCAGCACAATCAGCAAATATTTTGTCAGAATATTTTTTTTCAAAATATATGGTTAGATAATTTCATTTCCAAAAAAGCATAAAAGTTCTACTATTTCATACCTCATTTTTTCCCTTCTACCAATTGTATTCAAATTTCTAGTACTGTGGACTGTTGAAATCGACATGCAGGGTGATTTTAGAAGCATTCAACAATAGGTGCCTTCTACTGTGTTTTTTCTGCGTTAACTGGAAAATGTATTTCAATTGCCAGCTTACTGTGTACAATTCAGCACCCCAAAATGCCTAGTAATATTTTGAAAGAAATCCATTTTAATTATGAATCCCTTCCCCTTATAATAGTACATCACAAACCATGATTCATATATTTATCTGTAAAAAAATCCTGTCACTTTCCATCTGAATGAAATGAAACATTTTTATAGCCTGGTGATAACTTACCTTTCCATTAAGTTCCTCAAGCTCACTATCATACCAAGTTCATTCTTCATTGTGTCTACATTTGAAGGACATTCTGCTAGGTAACGAAGAGTCTAAAACGTTAAACAAGAAAGCAAAGATGTATTTAACAATATTTGTTTACATATATATAAAGGTTTCACAACATTCATAATGTAATGTATTGCAGGTATCTGCTATGTCTGTTTAATGTATTAATACATCGCCTCTCGGTCTTTTTGGCACCATGTACACAGACAACTGAAAAGAGAAATCACATGAAAGAGAATAAAATAAACAATTAAAATGTTGACATAGCAGAGTTAATCTAATCTGACAGAAGCCCTTTCTGATGAGACCAGATGGCTCAAAAGCCTTGTAAGAACAGTCTTATGAAGCGCCTGTTTCATTTCTTTTTCTGTAAATTCTCACATTAACAACATTCAAAAATCAAAATTTCAAGACTTATGACATTTACAGTACATCTTAAATTTCATGGTGTTGAAACCAAACATGAACATGTGTTTAAAAATGCAAAACCCCAAAGTCAATAAAAGACGTGCATCTTAAGAACTTGTTTCGATTGTCATCAATATGCAGTAGTATACAGATATATTAACTGTGATTCATATATCACAGTTCTCACTTCCATAATTCAGCTTGCACGGGCAATTTTACCACAGGCCCAAATGATATATTACAGATTGCTACAGTAAATAATTTTCTTTAGAACCTTTATATGCAGTTTTATTAATATTATTTTCACTCATGTTCACACACATTTAAGATCTACATGTTACTACATGTTTTGCATTTATTTCTTTTTCCCTAGCTTAGCTTTTATGTTTGACATATGGAAATACTGCCATGCCCTCCAAAAGCAAATAGTGAGCTAGAGAGATGAATATCTTTAACTCTTTAACTAAAGCTAATAACTGTATAAAAAGCATGTGCTATGTTAACAAGCGACTTCACAGGATTTCAGTGCAGTAACGAAAAATGACCAGATTTCAAAATGGAAATAAGTTTATGGTCCTGAGTAGGAAGAAGCTACCTATAAAAAATCTGTTTATGTTGAGTCATTTCTACTTTATGATGTCAGTTAACTGTCTGACAGTCTTAAAGAAAACTAAAGGGCTTGCAAGATTAAGAACAGGTCTTCATTAGGGAAAGTTAATCAATTTCCTCTCCGAATTGTCATAAACTCATTGCACACTAGAGGAGATGTCTAGTCAGTGTAATCCCAGCTAGAAGGGAATTTATAAAACACTAACAACAGGGGCATGAAAAATTGTGACCCGTGTACAATGTTATTAAAACTACTGTATAACATTTTTAGAATTTTGGAGCAAGAAATGTCATCCAATCTGTAAGTCTTTCTGTTGTTATGTTTATTGTTCGTATTCCATCAGAGGCAAGAATAAAATTGGAGACTTGAATGCTAAACTTTAATAATCTGCTTGTACTTACTCCCCACTGGAGTAGGGACTGACTTAACATTTTAAATATTATTTCAACTCAGACTGTTAATACTAACACCCCCTCTCTTCTAAAATATGATCAAAAATGTCCAAAAGAGATGTTTGTTGGCCACATCTTGCCTGTTTTGTTACTTTTAGCTTAGACAAATCTCAAAGAATGTCAAGAAATATGCTTCATCGGTACATTTTATATTTAGATAGATTAATATAGTTAAAAATATTTAAAAACAACATTCTATGGTTTTACAAAAGTTATGAGATGAGTTAAATCAGATAAATAAAGATACAGAATTTGAATAAGAAAACACTGCAGCCCTCCGGGAATTCAAAATGAAACCTTTGGGATTTCTAGCTTACTTTTAAGATGTACGAAGACTTTAACCTTAGGTGAATATAGTACATATGTAAAGCATTAAGGTTTCATTTTAAAGGATTACATTATTTTCCATTAGACTGACGTTAAAATATTCAAGAACTGCCACAAGGGAATGAGGTAATTGCACTGCTAGATTCAATTTAACCAGTGGATCAAATCTTGAGCTAATGAAATAAGAGAAGACAGGAAATAAAGGGTCTCACATTCTCACGTTCTGTCACAGGTTTTAAGTAATAGGAAGCATTACAACCCCACAGGGATGTAAGTAAGCATAGCTATTTTAAATCATACCAAAACATTGAAATAAACAGACTTCAAATGAATTGCTATCATTGTGTCTAACAGCACTACAGACAAATGGTATTTAAAGGAGAACTGCATTCCCAATTTCTTAGACCGGTAATTAAATGTCAGTAACAAAATAAATTCATTGACGGTATAGAAACATTTTACATATTTCGAATTAAGGACAAAATCTTGAACTTGAAAGTGAAAGTACAGTGTGGTCTACATCCTGTCACAAACTCCTGGTCTAGCCATGGGTGAGAGCAAGAGTTCGCACAAATTGTGATGTGAAGTGCCCTTCCTGCTCACTAGTCACTGTAACGACTAATGTAATGCAATGTACCAGCGAATAAGTACAGGCTGTGCAGCAGACATTTCACTGTAATTATGTTCCAACGTGATCTGCAGGCAGAGTTAACAAGACGTATTTGTCAGCAAAACTGTCTCAAAGTCAGCAGCAATGTTTCTATTGGATTAAAACAGATGTATTCACAATCCTGCTTGTTTACAGTGTAACAGAGACACTTTATGTCACGGGAGGTTTTGTTGCCTCGTTCTGAACCGCAGAATATGGCACTGCCCACACCTGGAAATTTTGGCTTTTTTGGTTATGTAAATTGGAGGCTTTACATGTTACTGTGCACATTTTACTTTCATTGTGGTTTGAAATGCACTCATCAATGTTGATTCTTTCTAATCCTCAAATCTAAAAACTGCAGTTCCCCTTTAACTAGCATAAACACGTACAAAAACACTACTGTCAGACCAACCTGCAATGTAGAGTACAGCACTTGTGCATCTTGATGGTCTAAAAATAAGACTAGTCCAGGAAGGCATCCCTGATCCCGGACTATAGCTTCCCTATTTTGTGGCTCTGAGGCCAAATCTCTCAGTTGTGTCACAACTGCCAGTGCGTCCATCATCTTTACAGGCTCTCGTTTATACTGCAACTGCAAGACAAAAAACATGCGACGGTTTTGGTTTTATACAAATATTGAATATTGAGAGTCATTCCATGTGTCAATCAAAATTAAAAATTTCATAATTTGTTCCAGATTTAAATGAAACATACTAGTAAAGTGATTTGATCGAAAACTCTCATTTGAGCCATCAAATCCTAATAGATCCTGGATAAGTGTTTATACATGGTCAGGGGATAGATAGCATCACCTACAATCTAGCGGATAAATTGTATTATGTCCACTGTCACTAACGTACAGCAGCTTTCCTATTCAGTGTTACCCTGCTCACAGCATGCAAGTGCTCAATTTAAATCAATGGTATCTTCACCCCCACCATACACCTCTATGTTGGTTTTCATTTCATCTGATTTAGTAAAATCTGGCACATCAGATTCCACAGAGCTGAATATTCTTATGATTACAGCATTTTTTGCCATATAAGCAGAAATGCACATTAGAGATTACTTGGACATACTGTATTTTCAATGCTGAAGCTTTCAATCTCCTTCGGCTTCTCTGTAGCACAAACAATTTCTAAAATGGCTTGTTCAGTCTTGGATTTCATCATATCACATGAAAAGATTTGGTTAAGATGTTTTTCATTTAACTTAAAAAAGTAGTTTGAATACCTCACTAACAATTGGGGGGAGGTGGAATATTATTGTAAAAGTGATTACTTTTAAAAGGTCTACATACATTGTTTCAGAACTGAAAAGGCTGTGATACAAACCCAGATACAGATATAGCTCAAGAATATGTTAGTAATATATTTGCTCTCTCAAAAGACGGGTAAATCACTTTTACCAACTTTGTGCCGTCTTTTATCTTAATATAACAAATACGGAGTGACCCTGCAGAGTGATGTTTTCCTGCCCGGTTCAATTTCTGTTTATCAGCATTTTTATGTTGATATTATTAACGTGTATTAATGCAGTACATTGTAAATTACATCATGATTTTCTCAAAATATTTCAGTCCTCATATCAATAATACCTTTAGTACCTTTAGTATTTTAGCAGCCTTCTGCTGCAACATATATATATATTCCAGAAATGGATATGTGTGGCGATGGTACAACAGTACTACTGTCAGTAGTTCCACCACTCCAGCGAGTTTTCCTCGGCCTTTGTTCAAGATCAGTTTGGGATTCGGAAACTCCGGACGCTGATGTCAACAACAAAGCTGTTAATCTGTTATTCTTGGTACTCAGAAACAGAGATAATCTAATCAACTCTTCCGTTAATATTCAGGATCTCTGTAAAACTATACCTACTGTACATTAAACTTAAAGTTAAAAATCAGTGTAACGAAATTTTAAAATAATACAGCTATTGTATACTGCATTGGTTTCAATGCAAAAACACAGTCAAATTAAAGACGATATAAGTAAAGCTCTGAGAATAGTACAAATCCTGACTTAAAATGTTTTCTTTACTATATTGAACCTAACCACTGTACTGATTACGACTCCAAATGTGCAAAACAGGAGATCTTAGATATTAAAGTCAGTCGAGTTTATGACTACGGTAGTTTAAGATATCAAACCTGTATAACCTAAATTAGCCCCGCAATCAGTTAAACAACCACTTCAAATGAGAAATCTTAAACAAAAATGTTTTATGTTAATTATAACAAAAGAACACAACATATATCTATCTTACCCTCAGCACAGCGCTTCAGGGCCACGAGCAACATCAAATCCAAATTTTGAGAAACATAAACCGATTGGCGGGCAGTCTAAGGCCACGTATCAGAGACGTACACGTCAATTGGTCGTTCCGAACTACTAACTTGAACTGTCCAATCAGAACAAGCTTTGCTGACGCGGCTTTATTTGAGTTCTGTCAAGGTGTAGGTGAGGTGAGTACTGTGCAATGGTGCCTTGTATACAGTAACTATATTATAATGATTTTCACTTTTTTTTGAGCGCAGCGGAATGGTTGATTTAGAAAGTCCAAAGGTTTTAATATTGTAATTTAGGTGACTTAGATATGAGGTTATTGAGAACTATTCTTTTTTCCACACGAATTAAATTGCGGAACTAACTTTATTTGTGCAGCTGGTTGATCGTCACTGTAAGTGTAGGATATAGTTAAGCACGAGTTATTCGTTGCAAATGGCATTGATATTCAAACACAATATTTTTAGAAACCTTAACAAACCTTAGTCCGGGTTCTTAACCCGTCAGATTGTAAACGTGATTAATGGTAAATCATGTTTCTAACAGTTTTTGATATTCAATTTTCAGTTCTGAAACCTCCAACAGTCTAAGAATAGCTGAACAATGCATGTGCTGTACGCTAATGTTTTTAAGCATGTGCAAACTGGGGACTAGCACTGTCAGGTCCTGATCCTATGAGGACTGTTTAGGCTGAGGATGTAAAGCTGTGCATAACAAACAATTTAATTGGTGATTAAGTTACTGCAGTCTCCGCTTTCCCCGCGACCCTGTCTTGCAAAAGCCAGGGATCGGGTTGTTAAGAAACGTGCTTGTAGACTTTTCTTTCAGGGCATAGTATATTGGTTTGTGTATCTTGTTTTAAGTATTTTATTATGTAAATTCATTTATTCTTACACCCTTAAGGATTTACACAGTGTTTTTTACACATTTTTTCTCTCTACGTCTCTCAGCAAGGCACGGAGAAATTTACTTTCATTGTGTAATCGGAACAGTTGATTAAACAGTTATGTTTCTGTTTAATTTTTTGTTAATCTTTCTGTTTAATCTTTTGTTCATTCATATTTAATCTTCGGATGATGAAATCTAATTTGCCTACTTCTCCTTCTCTTCCAAGCACTGGCGAAGATTTCCTGTGTCTCAGCAGGGGGCAAAATTCTTACTTTGTTTGGTTGCCAGTTTTAAATGTCTCTCTTTGCGGATCTGTTAGACATTTTACGATACATACTTGATTATTTTGGAGTTCCACCTGATATGGTAAGCTTTCACCATCTTTTACCTTTTCCCCTAATGTTAGAATTAACAAAACGTTGTTCAGAAAATAACGTTTTACGTAATGATCTTTGCAATTGTTTATAATCAACGTCGAATTTGCATGCAAATGGTAATAACTTTTCATAAAGTAAAGGCCTCTAGAGGTGGGGATTGCTTTACTCTTTGTATATTCTCAAATTAAACAAATTGAGAGATTCCATTTTATTTGTTGTTGTCTTATTGTAATTTTGTGACAAAGCTCAGGAGAGAGATGTAAAGGGTTTCATGCTGACAAATATTTTAGTAATAGGGTGAAAAAAAATGAAAGTTGTATGAACTGTAAATAGCTTCAACTGGCAAAAGTTTGCTTCTAGAGAGTATTGCATTCTGTCTCTGGTTGCTTTTCTCCCCAGCTCCTGCCAGTATGGGAGAATCAACTCTGTGGCCAGTACCGTAGTATTATCCGTATGATTGGAACAAATCTTCCTTTAAGTCCCTGTCCAAGGGTTCATTTTCAGGTTTGTGTTATTATTCTTCAACACTATCAGGAAGAAAAATACATCAAATACAAGGCGGTTGACAGGAACGACTTGCATTTGCTTTTTACAGTCCTCTTACAGACAACTTTTGTGTGGTGATTCCCATGGACCTGAATTATGTAGCTGACATGCTTAGGGAAACTGGTCCATAAAACCCGTTAAACTATAGAAGTGCTGTTTATTTGTTTGTGGATTATGGAAACGTAGTAAATCATTGCTGTGGGGAAATGCTGCAGCTAGAATAACCTTCTATTATTTTTAAACTTTGTTCTAGTGCCATACAATATAGTAAAATTCATTGGTATCATTTTTTTTTTATTTACAAACTCTTTTATGATTTTTTTAACAAGAAGAAAACAGCAGTTCACTGAGTTCTTGCCTTGTATTCAGACATATTTCCCCGCCAGTGAGTTTGTGACTGCCAGCGTCTTTGTTGGGGTATTATTGTGTACACAATGAAAATGCAAGATCTTTAGTTAAATACCCATTAAACATGCTTGGTTCTCAAAGAGCCTAATATTGTTTCATGCTTGCCTCATGCTGTTATACAGAACTGACATCACTAGGTTAAGAATTTGCTCTAAAAAGAGTCTGAAATCAAAAGTTCTAGTACCATCAGTTCAGTCAGGAATGAAGAAATATGTATTGCTGTTGTTTAAAAGAGTATGTGACACTACCAGTTGGAACTGTAGCTTCCATGGAGTATTTCTTTACCTGGCTAAAAAAATGTAATAGCAATTGAAACTCCTGTTTTCATTAACATGAGGTGACATCTCGTACAACTTTCCTAATTAACATTCTTAATCTCAAGTACTCATGAACTCTTTAGAATTATTTGTATAGGTTTTTGATGTAGGCCAGTAGTACACAACTCTGATCCGGAAGAGTCTGGTTTTCCTTCCACTTGAGCTTTTAATTACCTAATTAATTGGAGGAGAACTTGCCAATCTACTCTACCTTTCCTTGTTATTAAAAAGCTAGAGATTTACAGAGACCCTCCTCTGGATAATAGCTCTTGAGTACAGGAGTTGGGCACTTCTGACTTGGACATAGGAGTTGCCTAAAATCTAGGTCTTCCAAGCAGCTCTTTCATAACAAGTAAATGACAGCTGCTGCCTACTTGTGTTTTTGTGTGATTGCCATCCAACATAAAGGCAGCTTAATGAGGTCATCCTGGGTTTTTTTAAGAAAACATCTCTTCAAACTACCAACAGCTAAATTACAAAATAAAAGTTGTTGGATTGAAACACTTAGTAACTTGAAGGTGCTTTTTCTTTAACAGATACCTCTGCAGGCACGTGCGAGACCGAGTACTCTCAACTCTTCAGATGAAAACTGTCCTGTACCCTCTTTTGCAGATGTGATGTGGGTAGCACATGATGAGGGTGAATCGTATGCAAGGCTCAGGTAATTTAAAAAGATATCTGCGACGTGAGTCAGACTATAACAAAGAACCTGAGGTTTCTGAATGGTTGCTAGTCATTTACTGTATGCACTACTCGGGCTGGGGACCCATTCATGCCTTGATCCAAGGAGATTTCAGAGAACCGAAGAAAAAGACATTGGTTCTCATGGCTGAAGTGGGTTACAAAGCCTTTTCAATAAATGTGTTGCACCATTACAATGTCAGACAGATAGTCTCCAAATATGCCTCAATGTTTCTACTCATTGATTCGTGATTTCAATCTATGGAAGACATGCCTGAAGCCATTTTGCAGTTGGGATTGGCCATCTCAGTTAATGGTTATGGCAGAACCTGAAGTTTTTCATGCAAGGAAACCTTCAAATGTCACAAACCTGAAGAAGTTCTTTAAGAGTGTCCCAAAATTCCTAAAAGCTGGTGCAAAAGACTGATAATCAGCTACTGTACAAGAAAAGCCACATTCATTGCTGATCACAAAGGTACCATTGCTTACTGTTGAATTATTTTAATTAAATCCAAATATATATCTTTGTCATACATTTACTTTTTGTCTCAAGACTTTAACGAACATCTGATTGTTCTAGGTCAAAATATCTGGATGGGAACCAACCAAAAGGCTTCTCAATCCTTCGCACCTTTCGTGTACGCTGTATAACTTAAGTGATTAATGTACTGTAGTTGTTAACTGTATATCCAACCTTTTTCTATAAGATTATTTTATGTAAATAAGTGAGTTTTTTTACACTATTTATAAAAGGTTCTAGTTTGTTTTCTAAAGACATTATAAAACGATGCACCCTCTTGACTGTACAATATGGCCCTATGTACAAAGTAATATAAATGATTTAACACACAATTTGCATTCTCTGAGTAAAGATCACACAGGAGTAAGTGCTCCACAGTATTTGTCAAGAAACTGCAATTATCAAAATATGTGCTCTTACTAGTGCAATGAAGATTTTCACATAATAAGAAGCTCTTATTGTTAAAATAGGCTTTTTAAGGAATATCAAAAAGTGGTAAACCATTTATAATTTTATCAAAAAACTCAAGATTTGTTCAAACTTGTGGTCTGAGCACGAGTGTCTTGTCACTGCAGAACTCCACTTGCAGCGATTGATGGCAGCCTGACAACACAAACTTAAATCCTGGATCCTCACTTGCTTTCCTTCCGGCAGGCTCATCTTTATATTACAGCATTTCAGCAGGGCATCACACATTCTCCTGTCACAGCAAGCTGTTCTTATATGAGCAGCAGCATTAGGACCTGACAGCCATGCCATGGATATTCTACTTGCCAGGCATGCACCCCATAGTTGTTGGGTGATCTGGGACAACGCGTGACGTACAGAGGCACATGCTTATCCAGGCTCTAAGAGAGGAATCCTACAAGACCGCATGTGCAACCTGGTGCACAATTGTGTTGCAGCGTCTTTTGCTGTGGCTACACACACTGCTACTTTGTGACTCACAGTATACACCTCATTTTAATTTATATTTAAGGTATATTGTGTTTAATTACAAATGCTAATCAGCATTATGAATTTACCAGTTGGCCACAAAAAAAGCAATTTTCCCGACAACTGTGTGAACTTGATACAGTTATGAGTTTCTTCCGATGTGCAGTGTATGATAATATCTAACCCTGACATTTGTTTAATTTTCAAGGAATGAGGTTCGTCCTCTTGATGGCAAGCTTGTAGCTCCATTTTTCACCGCCCCACCAACTTGTTTATCAGTTCCATCCCAGCACGCACAGGGAGTGTTAGAGAAAAAAACAACCCAGCCTCCTACAAACAGTGACGCCTTAAAGAAGATCACAGCCCTGGAGGATGAGCTCCTCAGGCTACGGGCACAAATTGCTATGATCGTAACCACACCACCTGGTAAGAGTTGTGTTCAAACTGTTTTTTTTAACTTCCCATTTATAGCTTTGCTATAGCAAAATCTTGTCATTTACCAAACCGCTTTATACCGTGCGGTGTGTTATGAAGGTTTTTTTTGTATTTTGTGTTTTACCAGTTAATGTGATAAATGGTAGATTACCACATTGTTTTAGCTAAACTGCATTTTATTTAGTATTTATTTTATATTGGGGGGTGATGCTTTTGGGTTTCTTGAAGCAATTGTATCTGCAATAGAAATGCTTAACTAGTGTAGTAATTGTAATTGGACTGACTAATGGTAAAAGTCAAATATTTGTTGTTACGTGACTTCAGGGTTCTTTATTGAAAGTTTTATTGAAGTTGGGAGGAGAAAAGTATTGTTAAAGTAATTATTTTTGTGTTGCAGGTCATCTCTGTTCTGAGTATGAAAGTGCTCGGGCTCCTGGTACCCCCAGGATGTCTCGTCTTCCTCAGGTGTTAACCTCTACTCCCGTCCCGGCTCCTCCACCTGCTCCCCCTCCTCTGGCACCTCCTTTACCGCCAGCACCCAGCTGTGCGACACCAGACCTTTCTGTTACTGACTTAATCAGACAGCGTCGGGCAGCCAGCAGAACTGAGCAGAGCCACAGGGCATTACCCTCCTCCTCCAGTCTCCCCAGCATGTTGGACGTCCTAAAGGATATGAATAAGGTTCGGCTGCGGACAGTAGAGAGGTATACTGTGTTTCAAGAGTTTTACCCTTTTTGTTTCAGGTTTGCTTAATACTGGGATCAACGTACAGGCAAGGAAAGTCTGGTACTGTTGACGTGTTGTCCAGTTCTTAAATACCCTTCCGTAAGAAGTATCTAGTGAGGTCAGTTAGGGCTTTAATTGAATTAAAATCACTAAGGTGTGAAGACCATCCTCCTAGACTGATATTTCCCAAGTATCCTTTTTTGAGGTTTAACATATCAGATACATTATGGTTTAAAACATCTTCCATAAATAGTGTGCAGTTCAAGTACCACACAGTTTTTAATACACAGCTTGATTTTGGTATAGCGCTAGTCCCTTCATATTGGACAGGTCTTCAGTGAAACTTCAATGTGATGATCACAGCCCCAAGTTATTCACTTTTATGTTCCATAAGGTCTGTCTTCTGAGACTCCTAAAACAAACTGGCTTTTAGTTACCCCTTCCAGCATTTATTTGTTGTGCATTTTGCAAAAGGCCATTTGGTAGTCTGTTGTTCACCAGAGTGTACTTATCTTATCATTTTTGCAACAAGATACTGTTCACATAGAAATACCGCAAAAGGCAAGGAAATAGTTCTACCAGTGTTGCTCCAAAACAGTTGCTGCATGGAAGCAATTAGCAGAAAAGTGTGTTGAAGTGCGGATTTCGCTAAAATACAAGACCTTGGACAGGAGTTAAGATTGCACAATCTTCTCTAGGTCTATTGAGCAGTGTGTTATTTTGGCCTTAATTCACAGAACAGAAGCTCCATTTAATTTTGTTGGTGGAATCTAGAACTCAAATTAAAAATGAAAAATGCAGCGCTCCTTAAAAAGTGTTTTTTAAAAAGATTTTAGGGATAGATTAGTATTTAAGGTACTATGGAAAATACATGAAAACCAATTCATTTGTTAGATTTCTAATTTGAGATTTTTCTTGATTGTTAACTGCATATGATGAGATATTTATACAAGATTTATCCTCAGCAGTGGTAAACTTGGTTAAATGTTGGGAAATGTTTATTTCTTCTTTACCTTAATACTGTAGGTCCCCGGGAGGAACACCAGTAATGAAGAAAGACAAGAAAATAATCAGTTCTGCAGACCCAGCTGCACTGATTGCGGCTGCTCTGAAAATAAAATTTGCACACAGATATAAAGAGGACTCCTTTGACAAAGAAAATCGATCGTTTGAGACCTCACCTTTTGGCAGTCCAGAGATTCCCAGAGTAAGTACTCATTTGTTTTTTTGCCAATATAAACCTTTTTCTTTTGGTGAAAACCAAGGAGGAGTAAATGCTTGAAGAGCGTTATCTTGTTCTTCTTTGTGTAATGCCAGTAGACCCCACGTGGTGGTGCTAATTATCTAGTGGAAACTGATTATGAACTGATTATTCAGAAACAAATTTGTGCATTCTAAGATGCAAATGTCTACAGACTTCCTACTGTTCAATGGGATCAATTGGTCCTACTACTCTCAATGCATCTTACTCTTTACATGTAGACTTTATATCATGACTTTTACAGACTTGTTTACCAAGTTGTTTAGGCTCATGGCAAAAAAAAAGCTTTTGGTAGAATCTTATTTAACTCACTTGGGTGAGTTAAATATTAGTTCAAGACTACATATAATGTTTCAAGATGTTAGGCACAGGATGTCATGTAATAATTACATAATCTAATCTTGAAATATGTGCACAACATTCGACACAGCCAGCACAAAGCAACACTGTTTGGACTTCGGTGACCAATTGTCAAAAGTACACAATAGAAGCTGTAAAGTAAACTGGAAGAAAATACAGTACATAGGAACAGAGCAATGCACAGTTGTATGCAAAAGTTTGGGCACCCCTGGCCAAATTACATGTTTTGTTGATTTTCTTAGTGAAAAGAAGTTAACACAACCTCTGCAGCAAACAAACTTACATTTGACATATTTCTGTTAATTTTAATGCACAGTTACTTTTTGCTGAATTTAACAGATTGAAAAAAATAAAACAGTCAATATGGCATGTGCAAACATTTGGACACCACTCCAGTTGATCCACTAGTGATATTTGTTTGTAAGGTTCAGAAATATTCTTAGGTCGTCTTGCACTGCATATTTGAGATCTACCCACAGATTTTCAATAATATTCAAGCCTGCGGACTATGAAGGACATTCCAAAACCTTAATCTTTTGTTTCTTGAAATAGTTCATGGTTGATTTTGCAGTATGTTTTGGATCATTGTCTTGTTGTAATGTCCAACCTCTTTTCAGCTTCAGTTTCTTCACTGACTGTGGGACATTAGCTTCCAGGATTTGTTGATACTTGGTAGAATCCATTCTTCCCTCTACCCGCACAATATTTCCTGCGTGACTGGTTGCCACACAACCCCAAAGGATAATAGATCCACCTCCATGCTTAATAGATGGCAAGGTGTTCTTTTCTTCAAATGCTTCTTATTTTTTCCTCCAAACGTACCTGTGGTGATTGTAGCCAAAGAGTTCAATTTTGGCTTCATCAGACCACAGCACTTGGTTCTAAAACACCTCTGGCTTATCTAAGTGTTGTTTTGCAACTTGACATTGACTTTTGTGATGAGATCGAAGGTAAGGTTTTTTTTCTGATGACACTTCCAGATCATGTTTGTATAAGAAAGGCTGCACAGTGGACTGGTGCACCACTACTCCCGTGCCAGCTAAACCTTCCTGCAGGTCCTTCGCAGTGATATGGGGGTTTTGCTTTGCTTTCCTGACCAGTCTACAAGCAGTTCTATCGTAGATTTGTCTTGGTTTTCCAGATCTTGTCTTTACTTCAACAGTTCTGATTAACTTCCAGTTCTTAATGACATTTCGGACAGTGATATCTTTTTATAGCCTTCCCCTGCTTTGTAAGAGTCAATTATCTTTATTTTCTGATCCTCAGTCAGCTGCTTAGAAGAGCCCATGGTTGTTGAGTGTAAGCACAACACCCTGAGAGGTTAGAAGAGTCAGAGAATTTATTAAGCCCTGGCATTTTCATCACCTGATTTAAATGAAGGCCTAATGAGTCAGTTAAGTTCTGAGACCTTACAAACAAATAACACTAGTGGATCAACTGGAGGGGTGCCCAAACGTTTGCAGATGCCACATTTACTGTTTCTGGACACTCCACTCAAAGCGCTTTACAGGTAATGGGGACTCCACTCCACCACCACCAATGTGCAGCATCCACCTGGATGATGTGACGGCAGCCATAGTGCACCAGAATGCTCTTCACAACCCATTCAGTTAAAGTTGTGGTGTTAAAGTTGTACATATTGTTGAGGAGTTCATTTGCTGACTAAGTTCAGTGGTGGCTCTGGGAGTTCTACTTGGGATGTAAAGATGATATTGCTTGGCAAATATGCAAACACGAACTTGTATTCCTAGCCATTTCATTTCAATTCATGAAAACCGATCAGCGTAGCTGCAGTGTTTCCAGTTAATCTGTTTTATGTTCCCTTACGATCTGCTTTATCTGATTATTTTACAGCAGCACAAAACTCCTTTTAAAAAGCAGTTGGCAGCTATGACATTACATGCATGCTCTGTGGGTATAAGAAGTTTACCTGTCGTATACTAACAAGAATACATGTATGAAAGGAAATGTTCTATGGAATTAGTCTGGTTAATCAGCATTTAGCACCCAGAAAGACAGGATAAGAAGATGCAGGAGAAGGAAATGAAGATAATGGAACAAAGAGCAACAGAGAGAAGGAAGAAAGGGAATATAAGAAGATGTTCCCTATGTATATCCTCATGAAAAGAATCCCTACATATGTGCATAGGTTACAGGGTTAATATTCTGGATTTTCTGGGATTAGGTAGGAAAATACTGTAACTAGTGTTGCGTAATGTGTTGTGATGTTTAGTTTGTGTTATTTTTAATATAGATTTTCTGTTTAGCCTCTGATTATCACTCTTCTGCCAAAGCTGTACCAAAGAACAAAACTCAGGTGCGTTAAATTATACCCACCACTTGGGTATATGCCTGATATTTGGTGGTTTTAATTACTTATTTTCCCCCTCTATTTTCTTAACCCCCTATCTGTACCAGTATTTTAAATATTGGACTTGTGATGAAGATACATCTTTAGTCTATTGAAAATGATGATATTGGGAATTCTCATTCAACAACTGACAAAAATAAATCTACAACCAAATATCAGTTTGTAACCTGAAGGACTACAACGAGTGGACAGTGGGATTAGTGATAAGCATCACCTTTGAACTGTGCTTGAGGGATTTATGAGAGAAAACACTCTGTGGCTCAGAGGTTAAGTAAAAAGCAGCTAGCCTTGTTTCATTATCAGATCGCTTTCTTTTAAGCAAGATAAGAAAATATTGAATAGTCTGATATTTCCAGAAAACGCAAACTATTATCTTAATGTTCACAATTCACTTTGTCTGCTACATATCAGATTAGACTGAATACATGTCCTTTTCCAAATGCTGATTTGATTCCTAAAAAGTGTTCACGTTAGCTTGGATTATCTGTAAGGTAAAACCCCACAGGTAAAAGTCATGTTCAACTCGGGTGCTCCACAGCCATAAACAACCTGTAGGGAAAATATTAAGAGCTTAAGTGGCATAGTTCATACAGAATGATGAGTATCTCCTGACTTTGGATTTCTACAGCTTTCTTTGTGAAGTCACAACAATGATTAGGGTTCACTGTAAACATGTTTTCATTATGTAATTGTCTACATTAAGAGTTTTTTCATTGGATTCTGGATACCACTTTAAATCCCCCTCTCTGTTCAATCTTTGAGAATAAATCTGTGTGTTCTTGCCATAATACATAAAGTTTATTTTATTTATAATTTATTTTCAGTACAAGTTATTATAAGGAGTACCTGAATTTAGGATTTGCAAGTCCTATTCAAAAGAAATGTGTATGTTTCAACGGTTTTCTTCTCTGAAATTGTTTGTTGTACAATAAACTATAAAATGCCATGATTTTGGTCAGCATTGGCTTTAAGTAAAAGCATTGTTTTCTTTAATTTAGCTTTAAATTAAAACATTGACTTTTGTTAAATTCTTAAGTTTGATGTTTGTAGCTTTCACTTAGTGTCTGAAGAATTTTACGTATCAGTCTGACTTTTTTGTTTTTCAGCTTCCATATCAAGTCACAAAAGGCACTGGAAAGCTTCCACCTTTAAAATCGGACCTCCTGAATCTGACTCCTACAATAAGAGCTAATCGTACTTAAACCAGCGGTACTTCTTTTTTACATCAATGTTTTTACACACCATTATCAGGCTTTTTTTTTTATTTTATTATTCTTGATGTATATAATGTAATGAGGATTGATTCTATGCTGCCCTTTAAAGACTGTATATTTTGCTGTTAAGATATTTAGTATAATGGTTTTAGTCATACTGCTGCAGAATCACCTGCTCAATTTCAGTTGTTGGTTTGAAATGTATAAAATGTTCTTGTAAGAATTGAACAACTTTGAACATTTGTTAAAGAATAGAAGAATATCAACTGTTCTAACAATGCAATGAGAGAGATATTGCAGCTCATTTGTTTTCCTGTCAAACTAAAATGGAATGGTACAGACTGAGCCCATATTGTGTGAATTGTTTAATATCATTTGTGGATCCTTTGCATCTGGCACTGTGTAAGAGGGTTTTCATTGTCAGGCTGGGTATTGACTAAAGCCATACCTCAGTCTTCAGATTATGAATGTTCCCTCACACAGGCATGAAAGGCTGGCTTGAAACCAGTGAAAGTTAGTGTTATTGATATAAGGTAGGGAAGGCTGAGAGTAAAGATGCTACCTATGAAAAAGAACTGAATGTTTATGCTGTCATATTTTTCTAAACATAGTGTGAGCAAGCAATAAAAAACAGAATGTCAGGATAATAGAGATGTACGATTTAAACTGAGGGATGTTAAAATTGTGACATTCACTATTAAGACCTCATTTAGAATAGTCTGCACAATTGTGGTCTCCACGTTTTGAAATGTTCAATGCTGAGAGGCTGAAGGAACTGGACTTTTTTTTCTTAGATACAGAAGACAACAAGGTTGCCTAATCTTAAGTATTAAAAATCTTTAAAGGTACTAACAGTGTTAGCCCAGAAAACTATTTCAGAATCAACAGTGAAATATGAACCTTGGGATTTGAGAAAACTATAGAAATGTGCTTATAAAACTGGGGGAAAAAGTATTTTATTACACAAAGGTCTGTGTGTATTCAGAGATAACTGACCCTCCATGTTGTTAATGTTTATGTCCTGGCTTTTTTTCAGGGAATGGTAGGATCAGATGTTAGGTTAACTTGGCTAATACCCCTACCAAGCTAGGTGGGTTAAAGGACTGCTCTCAATTTAGCACTGGATGTTTACACATAAGAGGAAACCAATGCACACTTGAAATGGTTTTACAAGGTGTTCTTTAAAATCACAAACAGTCCAATAATAGACTCAATTTACACTCGTGGCAACAATAATTTGTTTAAAAAGACAGTTTGCTTCATACCTAACAAAGGTTAAGGTTAGAAGACACTGTGTTGTTCTGTACATTTGTTAAAATAATGCATAAAGAGCCTACATATGGCCTTATTGTGCCAATGTAAATTATAAAATAGATTTTTATTTTCAAAATAGTTTATTTACAAAATGGTTTACGGGAAATGAGATGCACTTAAAATGCAATCGGAAAAATACATTTCTTTAACAATATTTCATATTACATTAGCAGGAGTAGTTACCCCAACGTTACTCAGGATGGTCTGAAACATCATTTTGAATGGATGTAAATATAGAATGTCTAACTTGACCCAGACAAACGAAGATGTACCTGAAATGTCACTATAGTTTAACTTGATTATGGAGCAAGGGTAATTCATTCATTTTTGTACTTTTGCAGGTAGGGTAAGATGGTATGCAGTGTTTCAGAATAGGTAGAATTAAAGTACGTAATAAATTGTCCACACTTTCACATCACAGTGTATGAGTAATTATGGTATGGTACATTCTTCCAGGACAGCATTAGTGTGTAAGTTTCAAGGTTTTAAAACCAACTGAAGGTGTGCAGTGTATCATGGCAATATGGTGTTGCTTCAATAATATCTTTAAACAGAAAAGCAGATAATGCAGTGTGATGGAACAACATGCTCTGCATGTTGAAAATATTTAACATGACAGCCCTGTGTGTAAATGTACAGTAAACATTATGTATAGTTTTAGGTATGACTATTTGTAAGATAGGTTGGGATTGAAGTACTTTTGTCTTTCGGACACTATCGACATCATCATATAAAGCAACCTTAACAGGCATATTGCAGCTATTAAAATATGAAACAGTGTAAATGGTGATAGAATTGGGGAAAATATCACAATGGGCTTAATCACGGCATCTGATATCTACAGTGCCCTCCACATTTATAATTCTGATAAAATAGTATCCAATCCATAACTTACTGTTATATTATGGTTTGTATAGTATACCTGTCTTGCTTACAACAATTCTTGAATACTTCTTACCATAATTATAACACTATTGCACATAACAAAACTGGATTCCAAAAAAATACGAGAGACCTATTTAGACCCCTGTAGCTCATACTTTGTAAATCATCTTCTGATGTGAATTACACATTTCTTCTGCAGGATACATCTTCCTCTTAAAATTATATTTTTTACAGATGTGTTTTCACCACAATATGTGGGGTATTGTGAATGAATATGGAGGGCACAGTATACATGTCTCAAAAGCCATTAAAACTGTAATAAACCAGTACTGGAACCAATAGCATGTTTGTCATGACAACTATATAGTGCCCTCTAAAAGGTACAGGTTAATTGTAGAGTTTTGTCTTTAATCATTTTGTTGTGGGGAAAAAACATGACTGATGAGCACAACTCATAAGTATTTTATTTTTAATAAAGTCAGTTCTGCCTTCTAGGGCAATTAAATTGTTTTGAATTTCATTTTCAAAGTGCTATAGACATTTGGTATTATTGGGTAATTAGACACTCATAAAAGATCTGTGAACATCCAATCAACTTGTCTGACTATGACTTTGTCACTTGGAGTCAACAGTCAAAAGTCAAAATAAAAACCAAATAACTTTCTATTAAAGAAAAGCAGACTGAAGAATAAAAAAAAGTCAATCAGAACCACAGCACAGAAACTGTGCATACTAAAAACTATTTGGAATATACTGTCCAAGAAAAAAACATCTGCAGTTTATAACCACTAGATATTAGGTGAAGGTATCAAAATTCAGTTTACAGACGATTGAGGCAGCAGGTTACAACACATAATGCAAACCTCTCAGCAGCAAGAAAATTCATATTAGAATTTGCTCTGAAGTGCAAAGATGGGCCAAGAAAGAGCAGTATGAAATAGTTTTATGGGCAGACGAGACCAAGATAACTATATTGAAGTGATAACAAGGTTAAAGTGTGAAGAAAGACAGGAACATCACCTCATCTGTGAAGCATGGTGGAGGTAATGTTAAGGTAATAGTAGTGTCTGGAACTGGTTCCTTCATCTTTATATTACTGATAATGATGGAAGTAGCAGGACAGAATCTGATATTTCGGAAGAGTTATGACTGGTTACGTAGAAGAAAATGCTTCCATACTTTCTGGGTGCCATTTCACTATGCAGCATTGCATACAGTAACATATGGTATATTGTCAATGCTACTAAGCAGTTAATCGGGAGAAAAAAAATGTAAAACTACTTGGCTACTAGTCTAGTGACTGATTTAAAATCGATTGAGCATGCATTTTGCATGCTGAAGAAAACATTTAAGTCAGAGCAAGAATAGCCCAAATCTCAAAGTGGCTGCAGTGAAGTGTCTTAAATGATTACAGTTTGGTAAGCCCGGTGGGATGTAGATTTTCATCCTGTTATTGCCTCAAAGAGACAGGCAATCAAATAAAATTCGATCAGCACGTTTTACACTATGAAACTTAATCCTCAAGTGAATGTGTCACAATACTCGGCAACTGGAAATTGCTGGTTTGAACACTAAATTCTTATCTTAGTGCACAATGAGTTGAGTTTAACTCATTGAACATTTCTATGCATGGAATTCCCTAAAAATAAACCATTGTGCTTATCATTCACATCAATTTCATGATCACGAATGCAAATTGCTTCACTGTAAAGCAGTTTTGACATGTAGATGTTTTTAAAGGACACTGTACGTCATGTCATTTTAGAACATTTATCTAACTCACATGAATTAAAACATGATTAATAATGAAAGTCTGTTTTAAATTTTAGAAAAATGTGAACATTTAATGATCACAGCATGTGAGCTTACTGGCTTGAAAAGAGTTGGAGTATGGCAAACACAAATGAGCACAGAAAGGAAGAGGAATGTTTGAGAACATCTGAGAACAGAGAGATGTTAGAAATGCCCTGCTATATTTAACTCTCAGTTCCTTTTTAACATGCGTTTAGAATTTCTTAAAAAAATACAATTTAAATAATTTAAAAGTTTGTGCTAACAAGCAACAATTTAGAATGATAATGTTAAGGCTTCATTATGTGTGTGCACAATAGTGAATTATGAAACTACAGTATATAAACTACTTGCAAATACCCTTTGTATTAAAAGTTAACAGTATTCATTTAATAGTAGCAATTGCCACCTTACTTTATACAGGTACCAATCTTCTACAGTAGTTTGGCATGTGAATCAGTAGCTTCATCATTTACAAAATGTACAATGGTAACCATTACCAGCAGACATAAAAGTATATAAAAAGCAAAAAGGTCGACATGGTGCTTGGTGAGGTCATACCTTTTGTTTCTTAAAAAATAGAGTCTTGTTTTAATGCGTTCAAGTGCTTTTTAATTGCAGATTTAATAAAGGGAATTTAATTCATACTAAGTGGGCTGACGATCCATTACCGATGCAAACTGTAGAAAAAAGTGAAAAGAGTTGTAACTTTTAAAAAGAATCTGAAATCCTTAAAAAACTGAGTTTTTACACATAATGTATTTTCAGTAGTTCCCAGTGTGCAGCCCAGCTGCCATTAGAAATTTGAATTGTGGAGATTTTTTTTATCCTCTTCTTTCCCAAGAGCCTTTATTTACTTGTTTTCCTTCACCTTCGCTTTGTCTTTTTTCAATGGTATCATTTCAGAAAATGAACACCTGCTGGTTCACTTAGCTGGTGGAAGCCTCAAAACCTCCCATCCCATGGGCCAGAGAAGAACATAGTAAGACAGGAAGATGAGGAAAATGAGGGGCTTGGTTGGATCTTTCATTTGCTTCTTTTCATCCTCATTTTTGGTGCTTCTTTTGCCTATATTTCTGGCAACGCTACGTATGCCCTGCAGCTCCTAGAATTCATCATGGATATCACCATGAGAAAAAAAAAACTGTTGTTCCCAGGTTGACGAAAGGCCCTTTTTTCTTGATCATGGTCCACCTCCTTCCACCCCCTCATTCAGAGACATACTGGAGCTGTCATCTTCTCTGTGGTGTTGCTTGTGTCTCAGATGCCGCCACCGTGCTTTGTTCTTCCTGAGGTGGCTCATCATCACTTCCGACAGGGCACTGTTGTCTGTGAATCGGCACCATTCCTCAAAGAGTGGTTCTACTATATATGTCATGAAACCTAACCAAAATATGAAGGAAAAAGATGTTGGGATACAGTATACGATCAGGTTTGAGAGGAAGTTTAAAAGGCAACAGTTTACATTCGCACTTTTCGCATATTTCAGGCCAGAATAAAGTTTCGTGAAGATTTTGCATTAACGTAGTTTGTAAATTAATAGAGAACAAGTCGGGTTTAAAATGTAGTTGAAAGCTTAATTTTGCTTTTGATGTTGAAACATGCTCAGGGTTTTAAATACAGATCTACTGTAGGATGTCCCTTTGACATAACAATTACATTTCCTACTGCGGAAACCATCAATCAATTGCTAGCAGGCTTCACTTACCTATTTGTATTCCAGGGATTGTGTCTATTTGCTGATTACACAAGGGACTGACTTCAAGGTCAAATTTGCTCTCTAGGTCACCTAAAAAAGGAGAAAAAACTTTGCATTTTAAATGGAATTCACCAATAAAGGTCATTGTAAAACTGTTTTTTATAGCAAGTCACAGAAGTCTAAAATTCTTATTCCTGCAGGGTGTTGAAAATTAACTTCAAGTTCTTCATCTTTAAGAGAGTGTGTGAAGAAAATATCTCACAAACAAGTCAGTAAATATAACTACCAAATGCCATGTTGTTTTTGAGACAACTAAATGGAACTAAATGAAAAGCAATCATTTAATATCAGCCATCAGTTTCTTGAACAATTAATAATACTTAGCGTTGTATCTGTATGCCACAAACCATACATCAGGAAAAAAAACAAATACTGCTTTTGTAAAAATAAGAAAAGTAAAAAAGTAACCACTAATTAAACTTACATATTATTTTTTTATTTAATTTTGTAACAAAAAAGCACAGAAAAGGCACAGCAAGGTTTTATCATTAAAATGTGTATCATTATCTCTGTGAAGTTGTTGTCATTTTAAAATGTTATTGCGGGAAGAGTTGTTGTTTGCTTAGATCTTCTTCCAGTCTCAAATGATTTACAAGTTATTTTCCATTCCCAAAATATCTATTTACATGGTGAATTTCTTCCAGAATGTTTACAAAAACATTATTTTTTTCCCTTTTTTCTTAAAAAAGTACATTTCAAATGCAGTAAAAAATCACAAGCAAATTATTGGGATTGTAAAAAAAAAGAATACATTTAAAAAGAACAGCTACATTCTCCAGATATTAAGGAAGCATCGCATGACAAAAGTCTATCTGCATAACGCTATACTGTCATGTGGCTTGGGGATACATTTCAGTGTATTTAAAACCTTAAAACCTTTTCAGCATGCCTGACCCTGCTGACTTTTCTCTTTCATGTATATACTTCAGCCAGCTGCAGAATGCTAACTATCTCACCATTGTCTTTGAGTACACTATTCTGTTTGGTCATGTGACAATGACACCTTTGAGCTCCAATGAGTGTGCTTCTTCTTACTGGAGTGCATAGGACTAGCGAGGCCTAAAATGTAGCCTCCTGACATGGCCTCCTGGAATGAATAAATCACAGACCACTGCCAGCTAGAAAAGATTCCACTGCGTTTGGAAGCCTGCTCAACTAACTCAATACAAGAGCCACCCAGATGGATACCTTAAAGTTCAGGTACAGAATCAAGCAATCCTGGAAAAGCCTAATATAAATCAAATTAACTAAAATAAAAAAATTAAAGATAAAATGAATAAATGTATAAAATGCAAGAAGAGCTTAAAATATTTTCAGTGGCCTTCATCTCCAGCAAATAAACATTCATATCACTATTTCTTTAATCTGTAATCCATGGAACACCTTATTTTAATTCCTTTTTGGAAGTAACTGAAAACAGAATTTTGTCGATACTGTTACAGTACATTTCCAATATGAGGATGTGTCTAATTACCACAGTAAAACCTCACTTTAGTAACCTATCATATCCTTTTATTATTTCAATTGGATTTGGCAATTATTTTTATTGTATACCCCCCATTCTAGAATTGTTTGCTTTCTGTCAATGAATCCTATACAGTACAGCTCAGAATACCTGTTAAGTCATTCATCATAAGGTAACTTCAAACTCCAGTGCGTTACAATTGATTTAGCACATCTCTTACCGATTCCAAAGCATGCTTACAGGCTTCTACCAAGACTCAGGTGTCAGTTTCACCAAGAGTTCATCTGAGTCTGCCAATTGAATGCAAGTGCTTGAGGGCTACTAGTCATGTTGAGTAGTGACTTGACCAATCTGTGGGCTCAACATTTTACACCAGTACTCACTTGGGAGCCTTGCTGCCCGTGCCCATGTATACTGGCATGGAAGTAACTGTTTTCTCACAGTTCACAGGGAGTCCGCAAGAAAACACACACCCTGCCAAAACAGGCAATAAGGGAAGCTGATACTTAGGCCAAAAGTTCAGAAGTGCTGTGAGGAATGGAAGCAATCCCATGATGTACAGGGATGGTTATTGTAATGTGGCAAGGATGAAATATCACATTCTGACGTATGTTTGTATCACTAGAGTGGAATGAAAACAAACTGAGAGCAATTAAAATGAGAAAAATTGGAATAAAAAATAAAAATCAGTTCTAAATGTCAACAATAAAAAAATGAATAATGTACTGAAGGATCTGTTTTTCCTTTTCATCCCAAAGTGTGCTTTAGTGTAGCAGTATAAGCTGCAATGTGATTTTACCATTCTTTTCTAACTGTACAACATTCTATTTATTTAAAGGTTGATTTAATTAGATTTTCACTTCCATCAAATGCCTTTTATGAATATTGAGTTGAATTTGGTATTCCTTTTCACATAAAATAAGCACATGCTGAATATGAAGTACTGTATATGATACAGTTGAGAAAATCAATAAGGGACAAGTAATAGGTTTATTCCATGCTGAAAAGAGAAAGAAGAAAACACAACGTTTTGGCTTTGGAGACTTGTTTGGGTTTAAAAAAGCTAGGGCAGTCAGCAAAGTTTATATAGCATAGGAGAACAAAAGCTGGGAGAGTAGAGGAGGCAGGAGCAGGGGAGAGGCAGAGTGGCCAATCAAGTGGTGCGAGGTCGAGAGAGGTGAGGAGAGGTGTGAAATGAAACCTACAAATGAATAGAGAGAATTAGAAGAAAACAAGTCTGTTATTGAGAGAAGGGGGAAAGTGTGAACCAAGTTTCAGGATAATTTTAGTTTCTGATGTCTTTCTGCTATGAGTTAAGACACCCTACTTTGAGAATGCAGATGGAGAGAGCAGTGTGAACATGGCCGTCAGAGGTGAAATGAGAAACTATGGGCTTGGAGAAATCTTTAATTTTCACAGCCCTAACACGTTCTCTGAAGCCGTCACCTAGTCTCCTTCTGGTTTCCCCAGCATAGATAGCTGGGCATTTACTGCAAGAGATACAGTAAATGAGGTTGGTGGAGGTACAAGAGGTCACCTGGGTGATCGGGAATTTTCCTGAAGGGCCTTGAATGAGTGTGGTGTTAGATATATATTTGCAGGTGATGCAGCAAGCTCTGTTGCAGGGGAAGGTGCCTGGCGACTAAATCAATGGTTTAATCTCTTTGTTATGAATACAGTACATCTCTACATCCCCAATATAAACATATTATGAGAAGGCCTGACAGCCAATGGAAATCTTTTTTTTTTTAATTCTTAGAATACATAACAATATTCCTGATAATATTTGGTATGAAATTTAAAGGTTCATATTAGGATTTAATTTTTACTGCTGTCGGCTAATTGCAGCCCCCTATTTTATTAGATGAGAAAATTGTAAAGGTTTCTCAAAGTTAAAATGATAATAATAATAATAATAATAATAATAATAATAATAATAATAATAATAATAATAATAATAATTGTTCACACTTATATAGCACGTTTCTGGACACTCCACTCGCTTAACAGGTAATGGGGACTCCCCTCCACCACCACCAAGGTGCAGCATCCACACCTGGCTAAAATTTCCCTCTGTGTTGAAGCCCAGGTCCCTCTATTCCTCGAGTCAGCTGGGATGATGCAGCTCTACACACCTAACCCTCATTCTCGTCTCCGCTCTGTTCAAGACCTCAGAGAGTTTGTCAAGGAGGCGACAGCCCCTTCTTGTGGAGAGGGGGAACCAGCTAGACTTGTTCCACGGGGGAAAATTCCTGCATCAAGGAGTGCGAGCCAAAAACCGTACACCTGAATGACAGTATTATTGATGAGTTCTTTTTCAACATGCACCTGTCACCAAACAGCTGAATTCTGAATATAGTTACACAAAAGGCGATACATTAAATCTAGCAAGGATATTATAAACACAAATAAGAGGTCTGAAAAGTTTTGGTTGTGTTTAGTCTGCAGATTTTATTGCTACTGTGTGTCAGTGAATTGTGCCAAAAAAAGCCAATCGTGTACACCCTATTTGTAGATGGTTCTGTACTTGAGCTTCAGCCTAAGTTGAAAAACTTTGGGGTTATATTCGATTCTGGCTTAACATTCGACCCACATGTGCAGCATATTGTCAAAACATCTTTTTTCTTCACCTCAGAAATATCGCTAGACTACGTCCTATGGTATCACTAACTGTGGCTGAAAAGCTGATCAACACATTTGTGTTCTCCCAAATTGACTACTGTAATGCTCTTCTCGCTGGGATAAATCTACATTGAACAAACTGCAGTATGTCCAAAATCGGGCAGCTAGAATTCTGGTCTCCTAACTGTCCCCCAAGCCCGTCTACATTGTATGGGTGACAGGGCCTTCTCCTGTTATGCCCCCAAGCTCTGGAACTCTCTCCCCAAGGATATTAGAGAGTCAACTTCTCTAAACTTCTTCAAATCCAGACTCAAAACCTTCTTCTTAAGAAGAGCCTTTATTTAACTTATTCTTCATCCCTCTGCTTTTCTTAGTACCACCATCCACGGTCTCCTCTGTATATTGTAATTGTGTTTTATTGTAATTGTGTATTCTTTTTATTTATTGTTGTTGTCATTCTGCAAAGCGCTTTGAGAAGCCACCTTTAAAGGCTCTATATAAAATAAAGTTTATTATTATTATTAGTCATTATGGTTACTAGTAAGCAGGAAGGGCTGCATCACGTCGCAATTCATGGAAACTCAAATGCAAGTTTATGATAACATGGTGAGTTACAGCACTTTAACAAAGTTCATGATTTTGTGGTTAATTTGAGATTTGTACAATTTCTTTGTAAACAAGATTTAATAACCGGTCTGAGAAATTGGGAATGCAGTTCCCCTTTGTCTCAAAGATCTAGGGTCCTGGTTTCAATTCTGGACCTGGAGCACTATCTGTATAGAGTCTGCATGCTCTCCCAGTGTTTCCTGTGGGTGCTCTGGTTTCCTCCCACAGTCATACTGTTAGGTTAATTGGCTTCTGGGAAATTTGGCCCCGGTGTGAGCGTGTGCTTATTTTTGTGTGCTTGCATTGGACAGCCTCCTGTCCAGGGCTGGAAGATGGATGGAGTTCCCTGTGTGTTCCATGAGAAATGGAAAAAGATTGAAAAAACCTTTACTTGTTATTTACTTAGTGTCATTCAAGCTAAACTACACAAGATAAATAGACTTCCTGTACCTTTCCAGATTTGTGCAAATAAAGGCAAATGAGGATATAGATGCAACTGAATTCTTCATAAAAATGTTAGCCTTTAGCTGAGGTACATATGTAGCTCTTAGATGCTGAAAAATGTCAGTGAAAAACTACGATTGAGAATAAAGAATTTAAATCAATCTGATGTAGCACTGTGTTCTAATCGACAAACTTGTACTAGAATGTTTGTTTTTGGTTATCCAGAGTTTGCATATGATGTAGTGACACCTGTGAATATTTTGGCATTTAAACAAGAATATAAAATAGATTTGTCTCAAAACGCATAATTTTGTGTATCAGAATAATAGCTCATCTGTTATACAGCTTATTAACAAAGGCCGTCTGTTCAGAAATGCCCACGTTTGTGTGGTACGTGACCAGTCCACTGTCTTTAAGGAAGTGTGGTCTTCCTGTTTATCAGCCTATTTCCTGTCCTTGCACCTCACTACCATCTATAGAGACAGGAAAGTCAGACCAGTGGCACCCACTGGCATTTCTGAGCCAGAAAAACAAAAGTAAACAGCAAAAAATAGATGGACGCAGTCCAGAAACAGTGCCTTTTATGACACTGGGAATCCTGTAACACCTCACTTGTGTGTGTGGTGTGTGGTTGTAAGAACATGTACAGTAGCTGCAGCCCCATACTTGGATGCTGACCTTGTCTGTAGAACTCCTCACAGACCCTCTCACTCCACTGCTTGCTCATCTCCCACACCCGGCAGGGGTTGCAAATGTCAGCGCACTTGAGAGCAATCTGAAAATCAACAGAATTATATTATTATAGAGCATTATGACAATGTAGGGGTCTACCAATTTCATAGGAGGAAACCATCTTCAATTTCAACACAGAACAAGTACTGAAGTACTATTTCAAAAAGGTACTGCCTTTTGTCTCTTAGGCTTCTCTCTGTTTGGATGAGGGTACATTTTGCCTGTTACCCATTATTCTTATTTATATTTACATTTTACAGTACATTTTGCATATTTATCTGTGCTTTTCCTGAAAAAACTTGAATTAATGGGATAAAATTTATCAGTTAAAAGGTGAATCCCTCTTTAAATTTGATTGGAAATCACTTTTTATAGATTTTCAATATTGCCAGACTTTTTTGGTATGTATAAGTATATTAAGTTTTATTACATTTTCTTTTCTCATGCAAGTTTTTTGATCTTTTGAAACGGCTTGGCATTCCTTTATATCTGTGAAATGTACCCTGGGAGTAATATGAAAAGTAAGCTTTTGTTTGTTTTCCAATACCAGCCTTTACTGATCAAAGTTAAGTTAAGTTATCCTGTCAATGTTTGCTCCTCTAACAACATTTCTATCAACGTGAAAAACTGGCAGGGCGAAGCAGAGCTTATTCTTGATCCTCTTAAAGTGATGAAATTCCCTGGATAACTTGACGGGAGGCTGGCCTTTTGATGTAGCCGAGTTCAACATTGTTGGGAGGATGTGCAGTGTTGCTCAGAGCTGGGAGGTGATTGAGAGGTGGTGATTGAATCCGAGCAGTTGATGAGTTGCATTGGCCATAACAGCATAACCATCCATCCATTTTCTAACCACTTTTTCACTTTTTCCAATTTTGGCTCGTGAGGGACCTCAACCTCAAGCAATGGTCTCCAGGCAGCGTACACACTGGATGAAATGCCAGTCCCTAGCAGGGCATAGAGACAAACCTGCACACACTCACACCAGAACAAATTTTCCCAGAAGTCAATTAACCTACCAGTGTGTCTTTGGACTGTGGGAAAAATCCAGTGCACCTGGAGGAAACCCATGTGAACACGGGGAGAACATACACACTCCACGCAACTAGTACCCCAGGTTAAGAATTGACCCCAGGGCCCTAGCATTGTGAGGCAGCAATGCTAACCACTGCACCTCCATCAGTCCTCATAACAAAACCAGTTTAAGAAAGTGTCAGACAGTTTTCCATAACCTAACTGACAAGCTCATCTTATTTTAAACATGTGTTTATCATGTTCTAAATAATTATGCCAATGGTTTGCAATGAATTACAAACCTGCAACATGAAGTGTCTGTGTTCTGCATCCTCCAGACTCAAATCATTGCTGTCCAGATGAGATTTAAAGTGACCAAGAAACTCGTTCTGTCGACTGATGTCTGTTGCCAGAATGAGTGAGCCCAACTGTTGTTCAATGTCCTGCCTGAGGAAAAACATTATGTTAATTGAAAGTGTTGTTAACAACCTTCTGTTAACAATTTCTATGGTGAGCTAATTTCAGCTGCATTTTGATCAGCAGCTCTGGCTATTTCAGACACATGCTGGCTCCTTGGAACACTTTTGAAAAAAGGTTTACACCAAAGAATATGACATTCCTTTTATTCATTTGCCCTTGATTTTTAATAATGTGATGCACACATCACTTAATCTTCATGTACTAGTACGTTTTCACAATATTGAAATCCTGCCCTTGAAGTTGTTCACCTTGAAACCTGAGAAGTTTTGCTAAAAGCATTTAAACATCCTCCTATGACAGGTATTTTAATATAATGTGATAAAAAACTGCATTCAGAAGAACATTTGCCTGAAGACGTGAAGGTCATAGTGTTGTTTCCGTTTTACACCAGCAACCTAAATATGCTCCCAGGTAAAGAGGTGGGCTTGCTCCAGGCACAACTGCAGCTCCTCCAAAAATTCAGGACGTGCTGTCTGACCGCCTACAGAATGATGGGCCCACTGGTCTGTGCAAACACCAGTGCTTTTGGTGTGCACTCCTGTTTCTCAGTCTGATAGGTCAATAGTACTAGGAGCAAACACATTGCAATCCATGCCTTACGCTGCATTAAAAAATATCGGCAGAAATTTCTTCCTGCCGGTATCTGTTATGCTATTTCCCCCAGATGTTATCTCCTACCAGCTTTGCCCTGCTCCACCAGATGCAAACAGGTCTCTGAATTTGGACCATCCATCAGAAAAGCAACCAAGGCACAGACAACTGTCAACCCCACTGGGTAAGATCATTGCGGGCAGAAACCTTGTTCTCCCATCCTCTCTATTAATTCATCACCCCCCCCCCCCCATACTCACTATTTCCTTTTCAAAAGATTCACCATTCAACTAGTAGCTGCCGACACCTCACTCCCATATCTGACCAGTCTGTCTCTCGGACACACTGTGATGACTGGAGAGTCTTGCAGTCTGATGGCCCTGTTCCATTGGAAAACCTTTGGAAGCTCAGGCTATCATTAAGAGCTTAGACCCCTTCTGGGTCCCTGTAGCCTCTTCATCCTGCTGTCTTCTCTCACACCATTCACTCAGATGGGTGTGCACTGACCACAGCAACCCGCTGTCCAGCCCTGCCACCTTACAGGTGTAATGCAGCCACCAGCCTCCTGCTGAATAGATGTCTCTCACAATCACCGATGGATGGCAAGGATTCTTTCCAGCAGTAAATCACTGCTTCTATGGCATTCGCAGGCAAGCAGCGTCTTAGGCACTGCAGCCACACACCACCCGCTTCTCATATATGTCTGCACTTCAGTAGCTCAGGACAAGCCAGGTCACGTGCCAGGTGTGTGCACTCACAAACACAACCTCAGAAGCGTATCACACTAGCATCTGGATGAGAGAATCCTACACCGACACATCTCTGGGGAGAAATAGACCTTCTCTCTGTAATATCTACACAGGAGAGAGACAGGACAGAGACTGCAAGTCTTGCAGAGGAGCAGGCAGGCCATATGAGTCACATTGCCCACATCTGTAGCTCATTAAACCACTAACTCCCTACAGCTGTGGGATCTTACAGCCACTCTGGATGATGGCCTGTCAGAATGTGCATCCCATGCTCTATCAAACCCACAAAGGCAGAGCTCTTCTGCTTGCTGTTCACTGGTGGAGATGTGGTAAGAAATAGGAGTTTTGTTTTGCGGAGCTCTGTTGTATTGATGCTGATATACTGAGCCACCTGAAGATCATTGCTGATGTCCATATATTCTAGAGGTCAACCCCTCTCAAGAAACTGCAGCTGATGACTTCCCTCTCCCCAGAATGATGCAGAAACTAGGAGTTTACGTGTGTTCCTGGAAGGTTTATGGTGTTGGCAGAACTCCTTATCGGTAGACTCGGTGTGTAAATCAAACAGAAAATAAAGAACCTGTGACACAGCAGGTGCTGAGCACAGATGAACAGTAATGGAAATCCCATGGTTCAACGACAAGCCAGTGAAGGGGTACCCCTTTATATAGATGTTCTGGAGAGGAAGTGACACATAACATGAAGGGAGCTTTTTGGCAGGAACAGCATTACAAAACATGCCACCTAGGGGAAAGCCTTTATATTCATAAAGGAACATCCAATGGGACATTCTGTGCATTTTATCACCAATATAACCAGCTAAGGCTTAGTGTGTCTGTATCCTAAATGCCCACGCCTTGGTGGACAAACATTATGATTAAATTGGATTAAAGTGAGATGCCTATTATGGGGTCAACATATTTTAATTGGTTTTGTGACTAATATTAGTTATAACATGATGACAAGATCCACCTGTTTATCTTTTGCTGAGGGACAACTTCCAGTAATTCAATACTTCCTGCCATTTTAAAACTAAATAATCCTATTAAAACTGAAATTATTTTCTGACAATAAAAAATTGAAAAACTACAAAATAAGAAGAATGAAAAAAAAATCACTTTATGTTGTCTTCTGTGGTTTAACGTTTGCTGCAGTTGAGGCTTGGAATTCAACTGGCAAATCCTGTCATTAACATTGTTGGCAAACCTGTTTCAAATCCAAATGACACAGTTCTGGTGTACAGGCAAAACAAATTTAATGTGTCCCCAACAACAGATGTTAGCACAGCAGAGACTACTGCAAAACTCTAATTGGCACTGCAGAATGGAGAAATCAATGTTGCCTTGTATTCTGAGAGGTTTGTGTTTGTTTTGCTGGCTTTTGGAAAACAGCCAGTCTATACAGAAGTATGGAGCTGGCTACTGTCCCAGAGTTCTGTCGATAGCATTGAAACACAAGCGCCCTTTTGCAGCTGCTAGATTTCCATTAAACATTGAAGTATAATCATTGATTTCATGCTAGAAAGAGTGTCAAAGAGATTGTCATGAACAGTACTCACGTCGTCTCCATTGGCAAGTGGGAAAGGAGCCCTGACTCTCTGAGCATACCCACTGTGGACCTCCAGTGATGGTTCTCCAAAACAGACACATTCTGAAAGGCAAAACACAGCAAGAATCTTCTTCTTCTGTAAGTTCTATCAAATGTTAACCAAGACACACTAATAACTTACCAGACTAAATTAGGGGCCGCTTGCAAATGCCATACGTACCTGGTACAAACTAGCAAGGTGATGTTTGGTTTTGATCAGAAATGGCTGATTTACTCCTGGATGATCTACATCATGAGCAGCAGCTGCCATCAGCCCCAGAAAGATATCCAAGGGAGTAAGATACCTAGAAAGCTTGAACACATGTGTGAGATGATGCTGTGTCACCAGTCTTTATTCTCTTGATCCTACACTTTAGCAAATCTTGCTGAACCTCTGAACTCAGAGCAGTAAATCTTGCTGCCCTTACTAGGTCAATGCCACAGTATAGGCTACAGTTTTGCAGGACAGGTAGAACGAAATCACGTAGGATAGTATGTGCTTTAGCAACCTTTTCTCTCCGACCATGTTAGGGAAAAAATATTGGAGTAAAGTTAAATTTTAAAAACAGTACATACTGTAGTTCCTAATCTATATCTGTTGCTTGTACTGTACGGATTAACTGGTCTTTGCTTAAAGCAGCGACTGATTCCTTCTCAAACCAAATTAAATGTATATCACTGGCTTGGAATACAGGAAACTACAGGAGAACATACCATTCCTCTGGCTCATTTGAAGCTTGCATCAGTGGGAATCAGTTTACCTCAAAATGAAGGGCTGCCCCCCACCCTTTTATGTTTAATAGGCAACCAGAAGGCACCTTGTAAATTATTTTCCACAGTCTGAGGCTGTAAACACATCTAAGAGTGGTAGACAGGTCTGCAACTGTCAGGTTCTAAGTCAAGGTCAGCTATTTAAGCCATCAGTCAGACAGGCAGGCAACAAAAAGGGATCCCTCTTGTCACCATGCTAACTTTTAGCCTTTGGAGGAACTGCTGACATTCTTACCTTGGGCTCCTTTAGATAGCAATGCATGGCTTGAGTGACATCGGCCGCGTGAACGGCATTGTGGTACGGATTTTGGCTATGGTAATCTTCCTGCACCATCACTACTCAGAAATAAGAAAAAAGGCTATAAGCATTGTTGATCTGCACGGAGATATAAATTATCCAAATGAATGTCAAAATGTTAGACACAAAAGGCTTCTCCGAATGCAAAGCTCCTAGCTCCTTTACCAGTCAGAAGCTTGACTTATAACGATCAAAGAATTCATATTTATGGTTGACAGGGTGTCCTGTTTTGTATTCTGCATCGATTGTGACCTGACTGGTGAAGTGAAGGGTAATCAGGCATTGATACAAATTAGTCATCTGCTGCTGACGCTCTTTTCAGTCTGAACTCCCTTTTTCTCTTGAAGGTCAATGGAAGAGAGATGTCATGTGAAATTAGCTATACTTTAAAAGTTATGCCATTCTTGATAACAACTGTTAAATAGCTCTGAGCATCACTGAAGCATTCTCTTTTGAGATACATCTTTAAAGCTTATACATTTAGCTCATGTGCAGTTAATACAGTTTATGAAATGTAAAAACGGACAATTTGGAAACTGCACAGTAACAATATTTTTTATACATCAGCTCATGTTTTCTGATTGTTTTGAACTGATTCTTCCCAGTAATCAATTCCCAGTGGAATAATTCTTTCTGTAATGAAATTGTTGATAGTGGGTTTGATGACTTTGTTTAAGTGTAACCTAAAATGCTGTAAAATGCATATTATGACAAAGAAAGCATTGATTTTTGTGAGGCCACTAGCTGAGAGGGCATAGAAAGTGTTTTTTTCCCACATTTAGAACACAGGATTATCACAATCAGTACTAGGACACAGAATGTGTGTAAACTGCTAAATATGAAACAAGGCTGTAGGGCTAGCTGTGTATTCTAAAGTTATCTACTACAGATGAGAAACAACTTGTGGAACAAATGACTTAGTAATGGATATCAATGTTGGAATAAATGAACTACATCATGAAGTGGCAGGGCTGCCGGAGGGCCATGTCTAAGGACACTTTCTTAGGTTATGTAGTGCTAAAATTGTGTATTTAATACATTTTCATAATTTACAGCAAACAAGCTGTACAAGCAGGGTCATCTCAGAGTTTTATCCATCTTTTTTTTTGGGGGGGGGGGGGGGGTGGCAATCTGGCTTCGCTCCCGTCTCTTAGATTCATGTTTTTAGTTCACTAGAAGAGACATACAGTATCTGTCCCTCTCCAAAACACTCCAGTTATCTAAAAACACCACCTTACTAGCCAAAGTGTGTGTGTGGCAGACTACAATTTGGTTATAACATTGTAAAGACATGTACAGTATTAATCAATTGAACAAATTGAAATATAAACTCAATCACATGAATTTATCAGGAACGTTCAAACTTCAATAATTGGAGCCTTTTGCAACTGTCTTCATAACTGACACAAGGACAATGATCTTTTTCTAATAAATCTTAAAGACAGATACCTGATACCTGTATTGAAGTACCATATTACCCTTACATTTTTAAAGAGCGATATTTTATAAGTTGACCACATACCTAAAAACCTGTACAGTTTGACCATATCTAGTTGAAAATGATGGATAAGTCCATGGCTGTTGAAGAGGTGGCACAAAAGTGTTACCAAACTGTTACCTGCAAAGATAATAGGTTCCAGATAATTTAATACATAATCTCCTGTTGAATTTATTATAGTGAATTAAAAGTACCAGCATACAGACATAAACAGTGAAGCCTCTAGGTATCAAAACAGATAAAAAAAGAAAATAGTGAGAAGCTACTGGCTAATTATAGAACACATAAGGGACACATAATTAATGTCCATTCTACAACAGATGTGTTTACGTTAAAGATATACAATCGCTTGACAATTGATCTTTAATAGGATAAGTACACATCAGTGATATTTTGATTACAATACATGTTTCATAAATCTAAAGTGAAATGACAAACCGAATGTTTACACAGAATTCTTTGGTCCAAGTTAGTTTTAAATAATATTCACTTTGATGCATCGAATTAACTATTGAAAGAAGTATTATGAAAATCTTTCCAGTTATACTGTAGTTTATCATTAGTTGTGCCTTATTCTTAATATATGACATTTTATTCCAATGAATCGTCTTCTGTTTTATAGCTTCATGGTTGTTTATTGACATTTTTTCCTTTGCATTGCTAAATGTTTTCTAGTTCTTCCCTGTCTGTTTTAAAGCTTTTTTTTTTACAAATAAAACAAATGCAGCTTCATTTTCATACTCTAACGTGACATCTTCAACATTACTGAACCCTGATCTTCATTGATTTCTTTGGTAAATCAAAGGATCCAAGCCTCTCACTAACTTATTCATGCAGTGATTTTCTTTACCATTGGTAAGTCGATCAAACAGGAAAATGTCGAAATTCCATGTTCCAACTTTTGACAACATGTGCTGGAGGGAACAAAAAAGCAGGTGTAGATTTTAGAAATCTATTTTAAAATTATCTAAAAATCTAAAAATTAGGACGTTACCCTTAAGAAATACTTTTTGTAATGAGCACAAATTATGATGCTCATACTAACTGCAAAGAAAATAAATAATACATCATTCTTGCAATATCAACATAATATGTATGTAGATGTAACATTGCAAATCATTAATGGATTCATTAACCTTAGCTTTGTTAAAATGCAAGAGCGTTCTTGTTTTTTATTAAAAATAACACTGAATATAAAATTTTTAGTATACTGAAAGTGCTTTTTCAGAGAAGTAACAGTTTTTAACATTAAATTTCATATAGGGCAAAAATAAAACAAGATTTACCGTTACTAGGTTTTTACAGCAATTTCCTAAGTGAGATGTCTGATAATAAGTTCCTGTATTATGTAGCTAAGGTTATGTAACTAATGTTCTACAAAATCCCCCAAACAAAGTAGATAAATCTTTCAATTGCAGAAGAGTTAAGCTTCACAATCACACAAGCATTAAGCGCTTGCTCACCGCGGCTTGTCCCAGATAGTCTTCGTCCAAAAGATGCAGAGAAGTCTGTGGTATAATTCCACGCAACAGTCTGGAAGCATGAAAATATCTCTGAAAACTCAAGAGTCTTTTCACTTTTTTCTTTGTGCCAATTTCACCTGAGTGTGCTGTAGCTGCAAGAAACATAATGGAACACATATTAAATGGATGGATATTTATTATAATGTGCTACTTTTCAAATCAGTAAGTAAAGCCACATCTTGTAAATAATATTTGTCTTTCTTTGATTTAATTCAGTTCAGAGTTTAAAGAATCCTTAGTACATTGTATATTTCATTGCCGGATGATGCACGAGATGTTGGTTCTTAGAAAAGTGTATAACACATTTCAGAACCCAAAAAACCCATATAATCAAAAGAAAAGGAGCTGCTTGAAGCTAAACACATGAAGCATTTTCAACAACCATAGGAATGAGTCAGCTGAGGTAAACCTACAGTATTTAGCAGGAAAAAAGCCATTTTCTAGAAAAATCATCATGTGTTTAGCTTCAAGCAGCTCCTTATGTTTTCCTTAAGATTTTACTTTTACTCTGGAGTGGTCACATATGTGTCCTTTGACCACTGTAACAGGGGAATGTATACCAGTACCTCTCTCTCATACACACATAATTCTCAAATTGGCTTTTTGTTTCATAAAAAAAATGAGCTTTTCTGCATGCAAACACTGTATGTGACACTAAAGTGTAAAAATGTCTGAATTATCAAGTCTTACAACTTTATAAGTTATTACTGAATGTGTTAGATCTTATCAACCCCCTAAACGCAAAAAAACAAACCGGTGTAATTGAACACATGGTATTTCCTTACTGTTAAACTCTGTAATAAATTCAATACCATTACATTTTCTAAAGCTAAAACTGACTTTTAACTTACCCTTGTGCTTAGTGCAAAAGTAATACAAAAAGTAAATGTACCTACTGTATATCTTCAGCACAATAAGAGTCACAGTTAAAAGGAACCACTTAAAAGAATCCTCTAATCGAACACAGTGGAAGTATTTATAGATAAGTTTTCAACAAGGCCTCCAAAACAAATGGCATACCAAGACTATTATTATGCCAGTGAAAGATAAAAAGGGATTTTCAGCAGCCAGTGTCAGCTCTGGAAAACACAAAGCTCACAGGAGGGTGAAATGGATAATTCACCTTTAACCTGGTGTTAATGTATGTCTGTTACACAATACAAATACAAATGACCAATGGTCTTACTTTCACCTTTCAGTGCAAAAATCACTGAACCATTGAATTGACCACCCTTTTCTTTTGATTCACTCTCAACTAATTATGATCCAGAAGCTCAAAAGCGGTGCTTTTTCTCTTAGATGAAATCATTGATTCATTTGGTTAGTAAACTATAAAGGTTTGTGTAGCATGTTAAGTACAAGAGAACCTTTAATATTTTCATTTTTAAATTAATTTTCACAGAAGGGGAGAAAGAGCTTCACAGATAATTTTTAACCAAAAGAACTTGCTTAACTTGCTTTCATTAAACAAAGAAATGAAAGAAAGTTTATATTTAAAAAAATTCATGAAATAATAGGAAATAGTTATTGTGTTTAGAAACATTTAGAACTTTTCCTCTCTTGGATGTGTTGTTCTTGTTATTTTGGCTACTTTTAAGAAACTGATATCATATGGTACCTTAATATGAGATAAGCAGATCACTACAGATTGGTTGGTAAACTTTGTGAAATTATACACCAGACAACAGATTTAAAAGACTAATTGCACACCAGAATATTTAGCCCAGCTATAACACTATTGCCAATCAGAGAGACTGCAGAGAGAATTTATTAAGGCCTAGTATTTTGGTGAGTTTTAAGCTATTAATTTATGGACGACTTAAAAACTTAGCTTAAAATGTAAAAGAGGTAAACTCAACATCTATATAACGTATACGGTAAGTATAGGGAAACTTGTGAATCAATCAAGTATTAAGAAGCACCTGTAGGCTACAAAAGAACAGGTAAAAGTTTATTCCATGTTGAAAAGAAAAGAGACACTACAACACCTGAAGAATGGTCCACAGACACAATGTTGTGTCTTATTCCTTTTCTCTTCTTTTCAGCATGGAATCAAGTATTGATATGATTGTTATTGTAAGTTTGTACTTTCTAAAGAACATAAGAAAGGTTAGAAAGGAGAAAAGGCAATCTAGCCACTTTTCTTCTTTTCTAGCCCCTTTCTCTTTCTATAACATAGTGAAGACTTTGGAGATCCTTCATGACATTTAGAGTGAAGAGGCACAACTAAATAGCAGAGGCTGTTAGAGTCTAACAAATCTGCATCCATCTCATTCTGTCAAACCTCATCACACCAGCTTGACACAAAAAGGAAAGCTCTTCTTCACTGTACTGTAAAAAGTTCTCTCACTCCTTGAACTTTTTAAAATTAGTCATAGCATCAGTACCGTCAGATGGACCAAGCCCAGAAATTAAACTCTCCTTTTAGCTAAGCAGAGTATTCTCAGAAACTCCAGCACTTCGTAAGGATTGGAAGTCCTACATGTCATGTTGTCTAGCTCTAAACAATGTGACATGTAGGACTGTCACTGTCAATTACCTGATGAGGCAATTGAATTTGTCAGACTAATTTTATTGCAATATGAGTTATATTTTGTTGCTGTGTCATGTGAGGACTAGAGATACTTTATACTATATGTAAATTGACCATCAATTTGCGCAATTCTATCAGTAGCCAAAGTTTAATTTTTACAGCTCTGCATTGAAGCGTCAGACAGATTAATGTGGAAAAGATATGCAGTTGAAAAGCAAACACTTCCCAGACTAAACAAATAATAATCATATACGGTATATTGTGAGACTACTTATGTAAAACTTAAATGGAAATTAAAATTGTGCACAGTGTTTCTATTTAAAAGGGTTTTTGTGGGGGTTTGTAAAGCAGGCTATATTAAAATAAAATTCTTAAAAGAAAAAGAAAATATTCTTATTGAATAAGAAACTCCAGTACAATATGGTGATGCTTAAACTACTAAACAAACAATATCAAGAGCAAAATCCCCCTAAATAATTAATAGATTGCCATGTTTTCTTTGTAGGCTAACTTAAAATTTAAGAAGATCAACAAATATTTTTTTAAAGATAAGAATCTTGCTTATCTGGGGGTCATGCATTTGTAGAATTTACAGTGTCATTTCTTTCCATTCAATGTCCAAACATTTCACCATCTGTTCTCTAAATTGTTTATACTGTAAATAGCTTGTTTTATAAACACTTAATAATGTTGTCCAGTGCCCAGTGGGCACAATTTTATATCATGCAAGGAAGGAACAAAGAAACTAAGAGCAAGTACTAAAGAGAATGAACTGCATTTCCTACACCTAATTATTAGTACATGCATTATAGTTATTTATGAAACAGAAAGAATCAAACACTCTATTCGACAGACTAATTGCACATCAGGTACTGTATACTGTATAACATGTTAGCTTAACTTTAATGTTAAGTTTTAACATTAACATCAACATTTTCTTAATGCAGCTTAAAACTTTTAAGTGTGCCTCTGTTAGTATCTAAAGATATTTATTGATGCAATCAATTCCTTTACCCAGGGGTGATATTATTAAAAACAAACTGAAATTTGTTTAAATTTACATTCACATTGTAATTACCATATCAGTTACATAATTATGGTGCAACTACTTGTAAGCATGTAATGAATACCCTAGCTGAGCTCCTATAAACAAAGTAACTAGTACAGTATGTACTGTAAATACAGGGAATTTAAATTTCCTGTACCTCTGTGTCATGAATTTCTCAAGTATGCCAAGAAACTGCTGTCAAGAGTCGTTAATCATCCAGTTAGTATATTACACTACCAAGTGAGCTCCTGAATAGTGTAGTCTTTCTAGGACTGATAAAAACATAATCAGTGAGAGCAGAGTGAACATACAAGAATTTCTCATCCATGGGTTCATATGTAATTTGTTGTTTTTTCCTTGAGCCTTAATCTTTAGGACTTGCTGGCTGTTTACTCTCCCAGGAAGGTAAATTATGAGAAAACATTTAAAAAATATTCCTGAATGTGATCATAAATAAGTGAATTAATTGTTCATTACCAAACCTTTTTTTAGTTTATAAACATTTTTAAAACTTCATTTTAATGTTTGGTAAATTCTGATAAAGACACATTTGTCAACGAGTTTACTTTTTGATATCAAGTTCTATCTCAGCTAACCCACCTGTGATTAAATAGACTTTAACTGATTAAATTAAACTCTGTTGCTCAGATTCTGATTTATAAGGCACTGACAATGATCTGAATAGTCCTAATATCTATGCCAGAGCTTAGCATTCAGTGTGTTCAGAGCTTTTATACTATGTTGGAGTTTTGTTTCTGCAAGTCACGTACGCCTAATAGGAAAGGCTACAAATGAGAGACCATTTGACCTCTCTTACTTGTGTTGTTGCAAGTAGCTTATTAATTCAAGGATCCCAGGGAATATGAACAATAATATAGTTAGGAAATAAATCCTGAAGCCTTGAAACATTGTGCATATGAGTGCTTCATAATGTCTGTATTGAATATATGTCCAATTCTTCCATTTGAGTGTTCTCTGAAAATTCTGCACTCATTTTCAGCCTTCCCATGAACACAGTTTTATTTTTTTTTTGTGAACCCAATATAAAGTTAATAATCTTTACAAAGAATCTGAGAGTTTATGTTCATGTGCCTAGGGACAACCACATTCAAGGATTTACATTTTTGTGAATGCTTAGAATGCTTGGTGAGAAAAGTTTGGCTTAACCCATTGGGTTAACTGATAGCCTTCTGGTCATAGGACAAAGGGGCTCGAACCCCATTCAGACTGAGTGCACCAAGGGATAACTGCAAGGTGGAGATGAGCAAAGGAGAGATGCTTGAGCTGGATGAGAAGTGAGGCATTTACTGTAAGTTTAGTTTCTCTTGATAATTTGGTGGTGATGGGGATAAGGCGCAGGTGTGCGAGATTGACTTGTTGTTATCCTCCCCAAACTTCAGTTCATAACGTCCACATAGTGTTCAGTTTTGATTGCAACTCACAAAAAGAAAATACTGAAAAGTTCACAGAATTTTACTGAAGTCCGCTCCCTGGGATCCTTCAGGAAGAGACTTAATGAGATGAAGTGTGGGATAGAAAGCTACCAGCAATCAAACAAACAAACAAAAAAGGATGAAAAGTGATTTTTTTACTGGAACCTTTACATATTAGGATCATAACTGTTTAGGTTGAAAGTCATGGGTTTATTTCCTTTCCTTGTTATTTCTAAGTTTTGTTTACACAGTAGAGCAACACAGGACCAAAAAGTCCTGGAAACATAATATTTAGTATATTATATATATATTATAGATAGCCAGCAGCCATGTCACCCTGCAACTCACAGCTGGCAACCCACTGAAGCTAAGCAAGTGTGAGCCTGGTCAGTACCTGGTTTGGAGACCTACTGTGAAAAACAAAGGATGGTGCTGGAGGAGGTGTTAATGGAGCCAGCAGGGGGCGCTCACCCTTTGGTCTATGTGGGTCCTAATGCCCCAGTATAGTGAAGGGGACACTGTACTGTAAAAATACGCCGTCATTCGAATGAGACATTAAAAATCTCAAAGTGTTTCTCGAAAAGAGGTGTGACCCCTGCATCCTGGCCGAATTTCCCATTGGCCTTTACCAATCATGACCTCCTAATAATTCCCATCTTTGAATTGGCTTCAGTACTCTGTTCTCCTCCCCACTGATAGCTGATGTGTGGTGAGTGTACTGGCGCACTATTGCATCACGTTACACATTGGTTGTGGTGGAGTGGAGTCCTCATTACCTGTAAAGTGCTTTGAGTGAAGTGTCCAGAAAAGTTCTATATAAGTGTAAGTAATAATAATGTATTATTATTATTATTATTATTATATTTACCACCTCATAATGTTAAGGTACAGATGCATTAAGAATTGATTGGAGAAATACTGTGTAATGGACCTGGGTGGTAAACGTTGCTCCTGCTTAAGGTCTTTCAGACAGAGGTTCCCAGAGATGTTCCGGGTTCTTGGAAGTCAAATCCAGTTTTCTATCAGCAGTTGGGCCAGCAGAATGGTTCAGCTGACAGTCAGGCCTTCACTTGTGTGATTTTAAAAGCAACACACAATAAGCAACATTTGCACATTGTAGTTTGTTAGTATTGCTTCCTTCCTGGATACATTTATATAGCCTGTGGCAATCAGTCATCACTGACTCATTGCAGATAGTTAATCTGGGATGTCTTGACTTGAAGAATAGTTGATGATACCACAAGGTATTGTTTTGAATGGTATTGCACTCAAGTTGGACTGAACTTACTGTTCAACAATCGGAAATCTATGAATGGGAACGACCCTCTACGCTCGGAGAGTACCCCGGTTGGCCCTCTTACTCTTCCATCTCCTGAAAGAAAACAAAGAGGTAGAGATAAAGGTCAAACCCTTGCCCATTGTATAGCTGAAATCTACTGTATGTCCATGGCTACTAATGGAAGAATTATGCTTTATTATTGTATATTAGGTGCACTGACTTCCTGTTCGCCTTTGACTCCCAATCAGAGTTATTTGAGCAGCTGCCAGTTTTCCACCAGAGGCTGTCAAGCAGTCAGAAACACAAAGGATATACGGCGTTGTTTTGTGTTAGAAAGCTAAGAAACCTCAGAAGAGACAACTCTGAGCTTCATGGGGGAGCAATTTCCTGGAAGGATGTTAGGCTGGATGATATATCTGTAACACACGGAAACAGAACCTGCTTGATAAGCAGAGCTGGCAAGTAGATAAAGCAGGCCAGCCCTCATTAACGCAGTGGTGTGCCTTAATGAGCATGAGCTGTGGTGGTGGGGGGAGTGTGAGGATGTACAGTAGGTACTGTATACCACATAATTCTAAATCCCTACGCCTAAATTCAAGATGTTGGTTTATCTGGAACCCCAGAATCCCCTTGTTAAGACAAATGAACATGAATATAAACTATACCGTATATAGCTGTCTTATTATTTAACCTATATACAGAACTGTATATCTAACTGGGTTTTGCATTGTCGCTGTCTTCTGAAATTTGCCCATATTTCCCCATTCCACCTTCATTAAAAGCTAGAAATTTCACTACTGCTTTAATAACAACAACAACATAAACATTGATTAGTAATTGTTGACAGTGTTGTTCTTCGTAGTTTTCTGATCTAATATAATCAAATAAGTATCTGTATGGATCTTTAGGAATTACATGAAATGTAATAACTCAGTTAGCTTTTAAAAAGAATATATTTAAAGAAACAAACAGAGGTTAACTTCACAACAACTGGGATATTTAGTGTTTATTATGATCTTCCTCAAAACGTTCAACACAGAAATCATGTTTAACAGATCTTGCATTATTATTAAGTCAGAATGACTGATTTAAGTAAATGAGTTTTGGTGCTTTTTGGTAATATACTAATGTGATATGTGGATGATTTGATATTCTTGAAATTGTCTTGAAACCCATGAGTAGTTGGCAGTAGTTGGGGATAATGCCAATCAGGAGTTGAAAGGAAGTGAGTCTTTATAAGACACTAAACAGAACACAACATTCTTGAATAAACCTACAAAAGTCAAAAAGACAATGAAAAGAACACCATAGAAAGCTACGGTAAGTGAAAAGTGTGCTTCTGTGTCAACAGTGGTAACTAGTATTTGTATGTACTAGTATTTGACTAGTATTTGTATGTATTCATTTTGTACAGCTTTGCTCAGTACCAAACAGTGGCGGTCTTTGGGGTTAGTGTAGTCAAAACAGTGACTGTTTGAAAACAAAGTGTTTTGAAACACTTTTTCACATTTGTTTCTTACTTTATGAAGTAAATATCTATTTTTAAACATAATCAAATACTGTTATATATATAGATTGAAGTCTTCCTTGTAAACTCAACATTTAAATTTGAATTTTATTAATTGACTTAAATTATTTTTTGTTTGTCATAAGCCCTTTCAAATGGCCAAAATTAAAATACAGTATTCTAATATGTTACTAACATAAAATAGAATGAATTGACCTACAGTATATAGTCACAGGTGTATTGTCTTTCCCATTATTAATCATATCTGTCACACAAACAAGAAGAAACAATTACCAACTTTGAAAGCAGTACTTGAGAGCATACTAGCGTGCACAACTAATTGTTAGGACCAGCTGCTCTGCAGGACAGAGCATGCTAAATGGCTGCAAGAAGTTTAATAATTACTAAAGCCCTATTTGAATAATGCCTCATATTCCATTTATACTTTTAACGGGAGTTCTTTTTTCTGCTAGAATTGTGCTACAGTAAAACAGTATAAAAAAGTGCAATGGTACAACTATAAAAAATCATTTAAAGGCAGATCCATTTTGTTTTGTCTCATATTTCTTATTTTCTGGTTAGAAATTCTAAATGAAGAATTCTTCCTGGAATTTAAACTAATACAGCATTTAAAGAGAGACAAAATAAATACTGAGCTCTTGATCCCTAGAGCACTGTCATATGGCTGATTCCCACACTGGTGCTGTTATTTTTAATTTCTTCATTGCTTTTGTGCTCTTGTGCCTGTGGCACAAAGTGTACTAATAGTTCACTAGTTTTTCATGGAAATGAAAAAGAAAAACAGTTTAATCAAGTTTGTACTTTGAAGACACGCTCCACATTTTCCTCAAGGGGCTTTTAAAAATAAAAATAAAAATAATAATAAATACATAACTTTCAAGAGTAAAAATCCACTTATGGAATATGCTTGTGGTCCAAAATGTATTTCAGAGAACTCCAAATTCATCTGTTTTTTTAAAAGAAAGTTGTGACATTTTAAAGGTGGACACAGAATTACACCCAAATTTCTGCAAATAAAGTGCTTAGAAAGATTAAGACACAGACAATGTAATTTTAGTTGAATTTAATTAAGCCCCCCCCCCCCCCCCCCCCCTTCAACTAATCTTCTGTTGTCCTCTAAACTGCCCTGATGTGTGTGTCTGAAAAACTGAGAAGTCCTGGACTTTTCCTGAAGATTTTTCTCCTTGGTTCTGGCTTTGCAAAATTGCAAATAGCAGGGTAGTAAGAAAGTCTTGTTTTAACTCGTAAAACATTTGTGTCTATGTTAAAGGTTTTCAGGAAAGCCAGTTTTCTAACCTTTTTGTGAAGTTTTCTACTGCAGTAGACATTTGATATGACCCAATAAACTGTTTGGGAAGGATATACAAAATTATATGGGGAATTACATTATTTCAATCAATTTTCTTTTACTTTATGTGTGATGTATGTTATTGTCATTATCCCCAAATGCAAGTATGATCCGAGTAGTCATTTTAACTTTTGTTATAATGCAGGTGTGCTGAGAGGATACAGTAGTTCCAGTAGAGGGTGCTCCAGGAACAATCCAGCACAAATGCCTTCTGAGGAGAGAAAAACAGACTGTTCTAATTGTCTAATCTAATGACTGTTTTAGGTAAGCAAACCCCTCATATACTCATCAACTACTGCTCACCTGAAAACTATTGCTAATAACTGGAGAGAATTAAATATGGGTATAATCTGTCTTCAAGAATAGAAAAGCACATTACGCCTATTAAAATAGTTTTATTACCATATTTGAATTATACAATATTTTCATTTTTTAAAGAATACTGTCTCGTAAAAGATATTCTTTTTGCTACATCAAGGTGTATTCTTCTTTATTGTTAACTTTGTTCTCTGCATTTGGTATAATGTTCTAATTATGCTTGATGTGTCAATAATGGTGTATTATATACATATTCTACAAAAGTGAAACAAGTGAAATTTGAAAGTATTTCTCTGGTTTGACGTCAGAGATTTTCCAATTACATCTTACAATCTTATGAACTTCTTTTTCTTGAAAAGAGTTATTTTACTTCATAATATATTAACTTTATTCCACATTGCGAAATTTGTAAAAGATAAATTGTATGTATGAATATTTTATACCACGATAGCAAAAATGCAAGCTTATAAAATTTCCGTTAAAATATGTTTTTAAACTTAATCATTTTCACACTTGTCTGTTTTTAATAGAGAAGAAATCCTTCTCTTAGGTTTGAATTTGCTTTTTAATTTGTATTTCATTCTTTTTCTTTCCATATATCATTCAGTTAAACACTAATAACTTGCAGTTATATATTGTAGTAGCTTTCAGACAGGTGTGCTGAGATGTTGATTTTATCCAACTCATGGTGCTGGGTTTCATTTTAACTAAGCTTTTGGTGATCTAATCCATCCCTAATTTGCTTAATGAAATCTCATAATTAATGTATTGCAAAATTGGAAATTTTAAATTAGTTTTAAGTAGCATGAAGAATGAAAAACATAATTTCAGCTGAGTGTTTAATTAAGCCACTGAGATCGGATTTTTTAAAAAGAATCATCAGATCCTGGACTCATGAGGAAACTGTCACACTTTAGTGTACATAGAGTTGGAGCTACTAATGGAAGCTCTCAACTATACCAGCACAATTAATAGATACACATATAGAAGTTCATATAATTTTTGACTATTATAGTGAGTAGTATTTTCATCCACTTCAACTCTTTTATTTTTACATTTTAATTTTATTACGCAACACCTTTAATATATGAATATATATAGTATAAATAATATAATATATATATAAATATAGTATAGAAAAACAAAAACATATCACGTCTAAGAAACATTAAATTGTTGACTTTATTCCAACACACCTTTTGGCTGATAAAATATATTTTGCTAAATCAAAATAAAGCGATAAAAACAACAACAACAAAAAAAGAAAATAAGGGTTTTCTTTTCTTGCAAAGGTTGATGTCTGCATTAACAAATAGGTATTCCCTGGAGGAATGTTTTTAAGTAAAGTCATTGACTTGGGCCTTTTTTTCACCTTTTCAATGTTCATTGATCACCTGCCGTGTTTTGTTTTAATTTCAAACTTTGTACTGTAGGTACAGAACTCTCTTTGTTTGGAGAAAATGATTTTTGAGAAATTGTTATTGGATCAGGTTAAATGTAAATAACTTCAACATGTGAATTGTGAAGTGTGGCTTGCAAAGGTCTACCCTATTGTCACCATATTAATAATCATGCTTACATTTCTAAAAGGAAAAGGAAACAACAGCTTTTCTAGAAGGATTTCAGCACATTGTTCAAGAAAACAGAAAAACTAAAAACAAAACAAAATATTAAACAAATAAAACAGTAGAACAAGAATGCAAGAAAAAATTGAAAATAATATTCAATTATGAAAATATATTATATTTTTATACATTGGCTTCTTTCTGAAATTTACATTTTTGTACTGTACAAATTGCCCAAATTTAGTATTTACCCTTTAAAATGAAAAGCTTTGCTTTACATACAATTAACACCTGTTACTTGCTTCCTTGGGCTGAGCAGAACTTAAGAGCTTCACTACTTTGTAAGTTCTTTTTAGCATAGTAAAAATATACGTCTAGAAGAAAGCCTGTTTTAAGATAGAGGACAGAGCTATGCCGTTAAATGTCTCATAACTCAGAAGCAACTATTTCACCTTTATATTAGACTTAATGTGCAACTAATGCAATAGAGCCATATTAGGAGCTGTATGGCTGCATGATTTACATTTGTGCTTCATTGATGTGTTGTATTTTCTGTTTTCTGATTGCTTCATCCAACTCTGGTTGCGGGGGAGCTGGATCATATCTTGCCAAGCAATGGGTGCAAGTGTGATATACCCTGAATGGAATGTCAGTCCATTGAAGGGCACACACTGACACACACACAAACACAAACATGCTCACACACACCAGGGTGGGAAGGCCAATTCACCTACCAGTATGTCTTTGAACTATGTCTAATCTATTATTAACCTACTCCCCACCTCGCAACCTTCGCTCCTCTAATTCTGGTCTCCATACTGTCCCCCAAGCCCGTCTACATTGTATGGGTGACAGGGCCTTCTCCTGCTATGCCCCCAAGCTCTGGAACTCTCTCCCCAAGGATATCAGAGAGTCACCTTCTCTAAACTCCTTCAAGTCCAGACAAAAAACCTTCTTCCTTAGAAAAGCCTTTACTTAACTGGTTCCATTCTTTTCCCCTCTACTCCTACTATTGTTAATACCACCATCTACTGTCTCCACTGCATATTCTCATTGTGTTTATTTTGTGTATTTTTTACTGTTTATTTTTAATTGTTGTTTTTGCTGTTGTCATTCTGTAAGGCGCTTTGAGCAGCCACCTTTAAAGGCGCTATATACAATTAGGTTTATTATTATTATGGGAGGAAACTGGAGCACCTGGAAGAGACCTCCAGAAACACAGGGAAAACATACAAACTTCACACAGTTACTGTAGCACCACAGGTCACTCAGGGACCCAGCAATGTGAGGCAGCAATACTAACCATTATTCAAAAAGTACCGACTTCTCAAATAATTACTTTTTAGAATGGATTATTTAAGCACTATGTTTAAGAAAACATTACAATAAATATTGCAAGAAAAATGTATTCTGTTTGCCCCCTATGAAACAGCCTCCCAGGTCTATTACAACATGAAAAATAGATTTTAAATTTTGAAATATGCAATTCTGAATGAAACAAACAATGATTTTACACAACCTAGGGCCAAAACAACACTGTGAGCCAGCTGGCTGCTTTTTCCAATTTGTCAAGGTACAGGTATGTTTGCAAAGGCAATGGAATACAATAACCAGTTTGCCCAGTGCTTACACACAATTTTTCAGTTTTTGAAATGAGACTGGGAGGTTCCAAAAAAAGTATTGAGTTCTGGGCGTTCATTATGCAGTATATATAATGGACTTTAAATATATGTTGCATTTTATTTTATTATTATTTTGTGGTATTGTGGGCATTTTCCAATAGTTCATAAAAGAATACAGTGCTAAAGCAGAGCTGGATCGCTAGACCTGGTGTAGAAGAAAAGCCTCAATTCCCCTCTAACATTTCTGGAAGGCAGCTGGGTGTCATTCATGTGAACAAGTAAATCAAGGTGCTTAATACTGTGGGCTTTAGGGAACCTATGAAAATTTTCACAACAGCAAGTATTGATACTGTTGTTGTAACCCACTAACCACTCTGGGATCATCAATGACAAAGTAACCATGACATCAGTTTAGTGTCCCATGTGAAGGACAACACCACACCCAGCACAGTGTCTCCTGTCACCATGCTAAGGCCTGGGTATGGAATTCAGGTCCAGAGGGGGAGCGCCATCTACTAGTCCACTTACACATATTAAGAGATAAGATAAGATCATTTTATTAGACATATACAATTTCTTGCATTAGGAATTAGTCTTTTCACATACCCTAGCTTGCTCTCCATGAGACACAGACAAGGAGAGAAGCTTGGGGTCAGAGTACAGGGTCAGCTATTCTACAGTGGTGAAGGGCCTTGCTCAGGGGCCCAACAGGGTAGGAGTCTTCTGCCAACCACAGGATTTGAATGGGCAACCTTCCAGCCACAGGTGCAGATCCTTAGCCACACTACCACCACTCCACCAGCATTCTACAGTAGCAACATATTATTGCTCAGAGTTCTCCCATCCCAGTATTACCCAGTACTCCAAAATCGGATGAGATGAGGCTACAAGGTGGTAGGAAGGACCTCTTCTCACCATGTGAATCAATGTTTAAAGTGTCATATAAACAAACATGCTGGACTTTGGCGATTATGTATGTGTGTAATGGAGTTGAAACAATCCGTATTTCATGAGAATTACCACATTTCAACCTAGGCTTCAGTGATGTGAAAGTGTAATTTCAGTGCATATTTGTGTTAACCACAGACTGTAGATAAACATTTAAATGAGGTCATAATTCATTTTTTCCCTAGTACCTCTTGTATACCGTCCAATCATAAAGCAATATGAGTGCATCCAAATGTTCAAATGACCTTTCCAGATTAGCTAGAGACTTTCCCATTCATGTTTGCTCCATCATTGTTATTTTGTCTGTGGTAAGCTGCCTTTAATGCGTCTTTTAAAATGAGTATTATTGATAGATTGAGGACAGTTCCTGGAATAACCATTTAAAGACGTACACCTTAGCTATTCCAAACTTATGCTAACAACATAAACAAAAACAACAGGGGAAATTTTTATTCAATCTTTCCATAAAAAAAGATTGATCTTGATAGAAACATGAATTGAAATGAAAACCGGAGGCATTACACTTTAGCTTAAACATTTTACTTCACATTACATTTTTCATGATACGAAAAAGCTCAGCTTGAAACTTTTTCTGCGCAAATGCACTTTGCATTAGACGACAGACGATACAAGAGATTTAGATTTAGTGTTTGGGAGACCAGATAAGTCAGTTTTGTTCATATTCTGTAGGTGTTTGCATCCTTGCAAGGGTTTTGATCTGCCCAGCATTGTTTTGTTCAGCTTCAGGATTTCAAGTCACCCTGAAGCCAGATTTCTGAAGATGGATTCTTCCTGTCCCTCCTTTCCTACTGACCCCGATAGTCTACTATCTCCAGTTCGTGTCACGTCATTATCTTCTGCCTTTCTTTGGAGGCAAAAATGAATACGTCTGCATTCAGCATAACTTCTCTTTCTCTTTCAGTATTGTGAAAAAAACATTTTTGCAGCATCTTTAGACTTATAATATTTCAATAAGGATGACATTTCACTAAGCTCCCTCTTGCTAAGTACACTTTTAACATGCTCAAAATAAGATGCTATTATGAACAATCCCATAGTAACATTTTATTAAAGGACTGTCTTTTTGAAACATCCACCTCATCAAAGTACTTATAAGATCCTAGAGAGGCATTTACAAAAATAAAATGAATAGTACCTGTGGAGTTCTGTTCATTTGTAACATACCGTAGACAGAATCTCTAGTTTACCATCAGGGTCAAACAGTAATGCAACAAACTTGTTTTCATCTTGTCTCCCTGGAGAGTTAAGAATCTTTTCCTCCCAGTAAGTAAAGAATTTTTTAATAAAATGCTCACCGATCCTCTAATCTGGCTTTAGTTATTTGCATAGCTTTGATGCCATTAACAGGGGAATTCAAAACCAGCAGAAAATCTAGGAATACTTGCAAACATAAAAGTACATTTTAATTTGCTTTGTTTTTTTTTTCACAGCTGTTGCTTGTTGTGGCTTCAGTCAGGCTTAAATACTAGAAAATCTACATCTGGGGAATAAGAAATGCACTCTAATCAGTGCTTTTGTCAGGGATTAACTGTCATGGCACTTGTATGCATGTAGCCAGTAAGTGCATAAGAAAGTGACATCAACAACATAGGCAGTAAGCTCTAGTCATTCTGTGATCATAATGGCCATGCTAATGTTTGTAATGCTTTTATTATTCATAATAAGGAAGAAGTAGTACGACAGTAGTTTTAAAAGTGGTAGCAGTAATATCAGTACAGCATTGTGGCACAGTGGTTAGCAATGCTACCTCACAGCACTGTGAAGCCCTGGGTCCACTTCCTGTGGTGCTAGCTGCATGGAATTTGTATATTCTCCCTGTGTTGGCATTGGTTTTCTCACACAGTCCAAAAACATACTGGTAGGTTAATTGGTTTCTGGAAAAATTGGTCCTAGTGTGAGTGTGTGCCTGTGTTTATGCTCTGTGATGGACTGATTTCCTGTCCAGGGTGTATCCTGCCATGTGCCCATTGCTTATTACGATATGCTCCAGCTTCCCTGAGAGCCTGTACCCAGTACTTGATCCTGTTCATGGGTAAAGCGGTTAGAAAATGGATGGATGGATAGCAGTAGTATCAGTACCTGAAGTATTGCTTATCCTTTAAAATGATGTGGATTTTGTTAAGTAGTAGTGCAGGTTTGCAATGATTAAAAAAATATATGTATAATATGATTGCATTTTGCTTAAAATTGTAAGATATTATGAAATTCTATTCAGCATTCTTTATAATTGTGTTATATAGGTTACACAAAGAGATATTGCAATTATGTTTTTTCACAAAGAAGCAGTAAAAATGAACAATATAAACAAAGCACATAATGATAATACAATCTCAGAACTCAGATTTTTCATGGCAAAACTGATGAATTTGCTCAAATGAGGAACCGCTTTTTAAAATAGCCCAGGTCTATGAATTTGTCTGCTTGAATTTACCTTTTTTTCACAATCATAACGACATTGTTAAATGATATGTGATTAGAGACGTAATTACCAAGGATATTTACAGTATGTAACCTTTTTCTTCTTAGAAAAAGTCTTGTGGTCTGAAATGTGCTCCATCTGAGAATCAGGCTTGAACTATGCAGTATTTGGCCTTTGATTTTATCTCTGGTACAAATCCTACTATAACATCTGTCACATTTCACTTTTGAAATGGTTAGGATGATGTTTGAAAGGGATGAGTAGATTAGTTTCTGTGCACTGAAAAATGTATTTTTTTCTGTGGTACATCATAAATGATTCCAAATGTGATATTTTCAATACCCATATTTTCAGCAGATATTCACCCATATTTTGCTTATCTAACCATTATACACTGCATGGAATTTTCTCAAAGGTATTTTATCTAAATCTGCTTACTATTTCCATATTTTACAAGTATTTACAAGAATTATTTGTATAAAAGTTTTGTGGTAGAGAAAAATACGTCTAAATACTTTCCTGTTACTTCAGTACATGTGTGCATTTAGGAAAACCAGGCAATGTAATTGCAACAGTAAAAGTTACTTTTACCCCAAACAATCTATTTTATCTATACATTTTATATACATCATCTTTTAGAATTTTAATAAAATTATGGGTAACCATAAACAAAACACAAAGACCTTTCTTGCACTACAGACACGTGATGAAAGAACATGGAGAGAAGAATTTGCTAAGAGGGAAAGTCATGGAAAACAGAACTACTGAAGAGGCCTCGTTCATCCGAGGATAAACACTGCTGTGTTCACTCCCTCTTACTTTGTGTCTGATCTTCTCGGATAACAGTCACATGGGTGCTCATGAGTCAACCTGTATTTACAACTCCTGTCTCTGAGCCTTTTTTTCTGATATACCTCCTGTATCCACCACAGTAAGATTGAATTAACAGACAAGTAACAGACAAGGGATTAAGTATTTCAGCAAAAGAGTCCGTCTTTCCAAAGCAGATTACTTCTGTTAAGTGCTGTAATAAGTGTTTTTGTGGTTGTTAATTTATCATTTGAAAGAAACAGACAAGGTTCACTTCCAATGTAAAACCAAATTGAAGGACATTGTTCATGCATAAAAACTGTCCTTGAACTTAAAGGAATGTTATCAAGTCTCCACACTCCTTATGATGCTATGAGATAAAATGCATAATTCAAAAAGATTATAAAGGGTAGGAGGTTTCTGATATACAGTAAAACATACAATGTATTCTACAAGGCATAAAAATCTTTAGCCACAAGCCAATTTTACACAAATAGTAAGATAGTGGAAAAGGTTAATGTCAAACAACATGATAAACATTCTAGGGAATATCCAGACCCAAGGTTATAGTAATGAATTTCTGGCCAAGAATAAGAGGCAAAAGGTTATAGGCTTTTGGAATTTAAACATTAAATTATTGAGGCCGTGTCAGATAACCCTATTGCATAATTGAAATTCATTACTATACACTTTTGCTTTGAGCGGTTGGAAAGAAAACCTTCCAGAAAATGACAAGAGATCTGCTTTGTTGTCATGAAATGTATCAGAAGAAAGGAAGGGCTACTAGGTCACAGTCAACTTTTTAATAGAAGTGTCCTTGACAAGTTCAGACATTGTACATAATGAGCATTTTGATAGACAAAATATTCAGATGGTTGCTAATTCCAAATATAATACCTAACCTTGCAAGCTGACTAAACACATACAATATACTTTATAAAACAGGCAAAAAAACAAAGATGGCTGGATAAGTAGAATGCAGATGCTCAATTATTGAGAGTTTGTTTCCAGGTTGTCTTCTTTGGATACTTGTTCTTCTTTTTGAACTAGTACTGTATAGCTGTATAGTTTAACTACAATGGCAACACCACAAATTAATTTTCATTTAACTCTCTGTTGAGTGGGGTGGCACGGTGGCACAGTGGTCAGCATTGCCACCTCACAGCACTGGAAGCCTGGGATTTAATTATATTAATAATAATAATAATAATAATAATAATAATAATAATAATAAAAAACTTTATTTTGTATAGCGCCTTTAAAGGTGGCTTCTCAAAGCGCCTTACAGGATGACAACAACAATAAATAAGAAGAATACACAAGATAAAACACAATTACAATATATAGAGGAGACCGTGGATGGTGGTACTAAGAAAAGCAGAGGGGTGAATAATGGAACCAGTTAAGTAAAGGCTTTTCTGAAGAAGAGGGTTTTGAGTCTGGATTTGAAGGAGTTTAGAGAAGGTGACTCTCTGATATCCTTGGGGAGAGAGTTCCAGAGCTTGGGGGCATAACAGGAAAAGGCCCTGTCACCCATACAATGTAGACTGGCTTGGAGGACAGTAAGGAGAGCAGAATTAGAAGAGCGAACGTTGCGAGATGGGGAGTAGGGCAATAATAGTTCAGACAGGTACGGAGGTGCCAAGCCATGCAGAGCCTTATAGGTGAGCATGAGGATTTTAAAGTCTACACGGAATTTGACCGGAAGCCAATGCAAGGACTCCAGGATGGGAGTAATGTGAACACTTGCACTAGACCTGGTCAGGATTCTGGCTGCTGAATTTTGGACATACTGAAGTTTGTTCAGAGTAGATTTAGATACCCCAGCGAGTAGAGCATTACAGTCGATTTGTCAATATGAGAGAACACAAATGTGTTGATCAGCTTTTCAGCCACAGTTAGTGATAGCGTAGTTTAACGATATTTCTGAGTTGAAAAAAAGATGTTTTGACAGTATGCTGCACACGTGGGTCAAATGTTAAGCCAGAATTGAATGTAACCCCAAGGTTTTTCAATTTTGATTGAAGCTCAAGTACAGAACCATCTACAGATAGGGTTATAGGACTGGCTTTACGAAGTTGATGGGGGGTGTCAATAAGCATGACTTCAGTCTTGTCGCAGTTAAGATGAAAGAAGTTTTGAGTCATCCAAATGTTTATGTCAGAGATGCAATTAGATAGAATAGAGACAGCCACATCAGTGTCAGGTTTGGTATGGATGTATATTTGAGTATCGTCAGCATAAAAATGAATGCTGAGGCCACGTGATCTTAAAAGCTGACCAAGTGGAAACATGTAAATGCTGAAGAGCAAGGGGCCCAGTATTGAGCCCTGAGGAACATCAGACTTAACAAGACCACTTTCAGACCCATCTGTACCCATCAAGAGAGACAAAGTGACAGCGATCAGTGAGGTAAGATTTGAACCATTTGAGAGCAGTGTCAGAAACTCCAAACACAGTCTCAAGACGAGAAAGTAAGATGTTATGGTCAACAGTGTCGAAAGCAGCACTGAGATCAAGAAGGATGAGTAAAGAAAGAGAACCAGAATCAGAAGCTATTAGAAGATCGTTAGTGACTTTCATCAGGGCAGTTTCTTTGCTGTGAAGTTGACAGAAGCCAGATTGGAGGGGTTCGAAAAGGTTGTTTGTCATGAGGTGGTTATGTAACTGAACTGTGACAGCACGTTCTAGAATTCTAGCAAGAAAGGGTAAGTTGGAGATGGGGCGAAAATTGTTAAGATTGTCGAGAGCCATGTTAGGCTTTTTTGGCACAGGGGTAATGGCAGCAGTTTTGAGAACCATTGGTACAGTGCCAGTGCTCATGGATTTGTGTATAATATTGAGGACAATGGGACGGAGAGAAGAGAAACAGGACTGAAATAAAGTGGTGGGAATGGGATCTAAAATAGATGTGGTGGGTTTCATATGTGTAACTAGTTTATTGAGGGATGCTGAGTCAAGAAGAGAGAAGCTGGAGAGAAGGGAACCAGAGAAGTTGGAGGGAGGAGGTATGGAAATGATATGCTTAGTGGAGAGAATGTGATGCTGGATGTTGTCAATCTTAGAACTAAAGAAAGAATTAAGAATGTGTTGCAAAGTTGTGATGAGGCAGGTAATGTGGTGGGGCAGTTTGGCTTGAGCAGTCTGTTGATGGTGGAGAAAAGATGTCTGGGGTTGTTTTGGTGATTTTCAATAATGTAAGAGAAGTAGGTGGATCTAGCAGACTCTATAGTAACCTTATATTCAGATAAGATTAATCCCTGGGGTGCTATCTGCGTGGAGTTTGTACGTTCTTCTCGTGTTTGCTTGGGTTTCCTCCAGGTGCTCTGGTTTCCTCCCCACAGTCCAAAAACACACTGGTAATTTAATTGAATTCTGGGAAAACTGGCCCTGGTGTGAGTGTGAGTCTGTGTGTGTGCTCTGTAATGGACTGGGGTCCCATCTAAAGTGTACCCTGCCTTGCGCCCACTCATCCGGCTCCCCTGCCAGCCTGTATTTGATAAAGCGGTGGTTAGAAAATGGCTAGATGGATGTATGTGGACTTGGTTTGCACTATATTAAAGGGGATAGTTTATTGGAAGATAATAAGGACTGCAGTCTTTCTTACTAAATATCATTCATGAAGAGTAAATAGTGAAAATAGTGGAATGTATGCTTTCAAATTGCAAGCATTCTCCAGCAAACTAAAACAAGAGAAAAAAACAAACCTTTGAAAACTGTATCCATGGGATTAAATTGGTCTTCTATTTTTGGGCACAAATGATAATCCTTTTGATTTTCAGTTATCAAACTGTTCTAAACTTTTTTTTTCAGTCAGCTTGTAAGTGTGTACGACTGCTTGCAACCCTGGCCCAAACCTGTTGTGTGGTGTTCTGATGCAGAAAAGTGCTTCTCCAATCTATATTTTTTCTCTTTGAATGCATGTCAATGTGGGAACAAAATCTGTGAAAATGGTCCCAAGAACTATAGTAACTCCCAACAAACTGGCAATGCATGTACATGTAAAAAACTCTTTTATAAAGTGAATGGCATATTGTTTTGAATCTAAAAGTGCCAAACATTTCATTCATGCAAAGGAACAAGTAATAGGTTTATTCCATGCTGAAAAAAGAAGAGAGAAAACACAACGTTTCGCCATGGAGCCTTCTTCAGGTGTGAAGAAGGCTCCACGGCTGAAACGTTGTGTTTTCTTTCTTCTTTTTTCAGCATGGAATAAACCCATTACTTGTTTCTTTGCAGCATATGCATGCTGACGCAGCTCCCCACCTGAACTACTATATTTTATTCATGTCTATTTTCATTTGAGTGGACTTTGGAAGTAAATTAAAAGAGATTGAGAGTTAATGGAAAGTCCCTACAAAAAGATAGGAATACAATTATTTGTACGTATAGATAGAGATAAAGATATTTTCTTGACTTAGACATTATTACAAATTATTGTGGAATTTATGGGCTATTTATAGTAATTTCAAGCCTATTAACTATGAAGTCATACTGCACATATTGTCCTACCACATCTCCTGCAGTGCATCAAGTTGTGTATGGCTCATGTAATAGTACAAAAAGGAATAAAGGGACAAGGCTGTTTGCTTTATTCCTCCAAACATTTAATGAATATATGCTCATTGCAGTTTAAATGCATTTATGCGGCGTAGTAGTTCAGCATTTTTGTAATGCAAGAGACAAAATGGGCACAAGGCAACTGATATTTATACTATCTGTAATTCCTGTAGCTGTAGATCCCAGAAAATAGGATTAAATATGTTGAAAAGAGAGTTGAAAAACAACTATATTATCAAGTGCAGATCAAGGGATATTACTGAGGTGACAGCATAGTTTTGTGAGCAGTATTTCTTAATGAATAAATAATTTCGGTTGGAAATGAGTGATTTCCAAAAAATAAGCATTGTTTCCAACAATTTTAAAAGACTCTATGGACTTTGCTATAACAATATGCTACTTGGATATACTATTATCTGTAAAAAATGTTTGCATCTAGCAATTAGGCTCCTGCTCACTCTATCTAGCGTATTCCTCACTCATCTACTATATATTTATGTCTTTTAATTTGAGCCAGTAAAGTTTTCACATACTTTGCCTTTTACAAAGAAACATAATGTAATCTTCATGCCTTCCCCAAAGTTTTCCTGAATTAGATTTACAATAGCTTTAAATCTATACTAAAAACAGAATGTTCTTTTTCACCTGCTAGCCATCTGTCTTTAGAGTTTATTCTGTTTAGGTATTTTAACACAGATCATACCTTGTGTTTCCAACAGCCAGCTATTTTGTATGAAGAAAATGGAAAATAGAGGGAAACGTGCAAGAATACACAAAAAAAAATTAAAATAAGGATCTTATTTGCTAACCCATCTGTTTGCAATTCCTAGAAGCCAAAACATTCCAGAACAAATACTGGCTCTTAAAGAACACAAAACAGATCAGTTATTTCATCAGTTTGCTGAATTGTATATCTTACGAAGTATACTTCTTTGTCTGTATTTATTTTTTCTCTTATAAGAAATCATGTCAACTTTTTAAAATGAATTTCTTCATCCATTTGTTTAAGTCCACCTTCAGAGTCGCTGGTTGTTTCTTAAGTCTTGCCAGAAATGCTCTGCTTAAATTGCATAAAAAAATGCTGTTATGTGTGACATTTTACTCAGAGGTGGCCTCACATGTACAGTACATAATTGAGCTATACCAACACCTTCCTTCAGATTTCAGCACCAATGATTTTGTTTTCCATTTTTTTTGTCCTTTCATATTAATACTGATAATGACATGCCTATCTACCCATTACGGTTCTTAAATTACTGCCATGTTGTCAATCTGGATAAAAAACCTTTCAGATGTACTCAAATGTCCAGATGTTGAATCTGTAGGACAATTTTAAATGATACATAAATATCAATATAAACATGGAAGGACCACACTGTGCTATCTACAGTACAAATCTACAGCTATTAAGAAAGATAAACTCAAGAAAGAAATCCAGTCAAAACCACAGAGTAAGGAATTGTGCATTATACAAATTGAGCGCTTAGAGAAGCCACCTTTAAAGGCGCTATATAAAATAACGTTTATTATTATTATTATGATAAGGAGGTTTTTGCTTTTTTTTTCGAATAATTGAGAACATCAGAATGGACAATGCATATCAAGGTCACATTTTATAATGTGGTTTGGTCATAGTGTGGAAACGTTTATTAAATAATTGCAGTATCCTGACAAGTCTGTATGGAAGATTATCGGGATATCTTATTCTTTTGACGTTTTCAAGGCTGTGGATAACTCTCTGAGATTTACTTTATTAACTGCCAGACGTCATCATTTACATTCAAAACCTATAAAACCAATGTTTTGCATATTCTATAGACTGCTAGTGTATAGAAGTTAATGAAACACCCATGTAGACCTTTAGTTTATATGGTCATCTTGTGTATACCGTTTAGTTTAAAAACATAGGTGGATTTAGCGATAAAAACAAAGAAAAATAACAAAACTGGTCAGATCATTATTCTATAATAAACATTGCAGTCTTTAGTTATGTACTTATTTTTACTTATTTGTATCTATCAATTAGGGAAATCCAATGATTATTCACTCTGACTTATCATTGCCCCCTATACCAGCCAGGAAGAGATGAAGAGAACACACTCACTTTCTGATGCATGTGAATATGCCCTTTTTATTCATATTATATTCCTGGAATGCAAATAGCAGGGATTTAGTGCCAAATGAAGGATAGACACAGTTTACCAATGATGCTTAGTCTAGCAGTTGCCTGATTGGTGACTGAGTAACCAAGAATTTACTGCTGGCAGCTCTAACCCCCAGCATGCAACATGGCATGGCCTGCATTTTAAACTGGCAAAGTCCAGGTTATGTGAATCTTTCTGCACTCCAAGCTTCAACTCTTGATGGATGATAAGCTACTTACAGCCCTGTTTTTAAAGTGGTACTACCTTTAGACACAGAATAATATGGTTTATGTTACCAGATATTCCAATATCAACTGTACTGTAATTGTAAAACTAAGACAGGAATGTTTTACAATACAAACATTTTATTTTGGAAAAAAATAATATCAAACATCTCTGTTCAGCTCACAATTCATAAAAACTCTAAACTGATTCTAAACAATTCTAAGATGAAACTGAAAGAGAAATATAATTAATTTCACATACCATAAAAATGGGCTCCTTTAACAGTAGACTGTGTTTACTGTTCAGTGATCTCTCATTAAAATATCCTCACATATACACTTAGCAAACCACGCTGAAGCAGTTTGGATATTTTGGCCAGCACTAATGGGAAAGGCAAATTAATGACCCTGTCACATACTCTGATAATCACTCCAGGACAGGATTGAATTATACATTTAAGGCAAAATGAGGACATTTACCCCTGAAGTTGTTCTCAGTCATATCTGCAGCTTAGGTTATTGAGAAGCTTTAAAATATTAATCAAAACATCCAAAAGTTAATTTCACACTAAAAACATAGAAAGAAAAATAAAGTTTTGACAGGTTAACCTTCTTCAAATACAGTATGGACAAACATTGTCAATGGAAAATGTTCTTTCCCATTCTAAAAAGAAGACTAATGTCCAAATCTGGTCTAAAGGCAATACCCACAGGTGTTTTGCCCATTTGTCTAATTTACTTCTGTGTTTGTATAAAGGAAAGGGTAAAAATGATTTTTTTATCTTTGTTTTGTTTTTAGAATGCTAAAAACATTATATCTCATGCTACTAAGGAGAAGTAGCCATGAAATATTTGTTTAAATATGTCTACTAAAATGTCCAGCATTAAGAAATACACTGTATTTTATTCTTAGATGTTTCATAACTGTATATATAATTTAAATGACAAAAATACATAATTAAAAAACAAGTTATATAATCTAGATATACCTGTACTCTTATTCAGTTAATGGAGGTCTAAGAGCTCAAGCCTGTTGTGTAAGTAAATGGGACATTGATAGTCACTGTCCTTAGTTAGACTGCTATCTCTGCTTCACTTCATAGGTCTGGAGCAAAATCCAAATAAAGGAAATCCATTCCTTTAGAACTCTGAACTTCTGTCCCTGTATTTTTTCCAAACCAATCAACTGCCTTTTAAAGCCATAAACAGCATGCAAATCATAACCACAATTTTCAATCTTCAATCTTTTTTTGCAGCTACACATGCTTACCAGAGCAAGGGATTCCTGTTTTAAGAACACCCTTTTCAAGGACACCTCTGGTAAATACAATAAATAGAAATACAATGAAAAGCACATGTAAAAGGTGGGTCGGGGACATCTTTAAAATGTCACTGTTGACTATTTACCTTCACTGTCTGTATCACTCTCAGAAAAAGGATAATATGCTGAACATCTTTAATTACCAAGCATATATGAAGCTATCTTGGCTAAAAATGCTTTGTATCCTGATACTGATCATTCACTCTGAGGACACCACAGGAAGAAAGTATGCTTCTACTAACCCCACTGCTCTACTGTTAACTCCTGCTGTCTGATAATCCTTTACCATTGTCAGAATGTTTTATTTTAATGTAAATAAATTAAACATGGAATGGGACGACCCAATGTAGCGTAGCCTTTGGGCTTGTAACTGTCAGGCTGTAGGTAGAGGTCTGTGCTTGAACTGCTTAAACTACTGTTGTACCATTGAGTGAGGTTGCTCTAATCCACCCAGCTTCTGTATATAAATGAGGACCAGCATAGCTGGGGGCGGGTCAGCCCTGCATTTCAGTTATGGCACAATGGGGGGTGCATGCTCTCTAGTCTGTTTAATCCAAAAGAAACCAGGATGAGTTCTGGTATAGACTTTACTTTTTTATCTATGTAATAATAATAAAATAATGCAGACTGGATGCCTCAATATTTACATTTAAAGAGCTTAGATAGGTACCACAAAGACTAAGCAGACCACATCCGTACTATAGTTTTATCAATGTTCATGGAGCTTATCATCACCTTAAAATTCAGACCAAGAGAAACCTGGCAACATTTCTGTTCATATATTTGCAAGATTCGTCAGCAGTCCCGGAGCTCTGTGATTGACTGTTGCCAGCACTGTACCATACCAGGGAAGTTGATCATTGCCTACTTTTGCTCACAGCTGCTGTGTGTTGACAGCCTGTAAAACGTTTCACAAGTATGGAAGCCGCAGACAATACCTTATGTATTCCATGGGTAAAAATAAATCAATACATCCTTTAATCATATAATAACCAGTACAAAAGGAGTAATATTTTAAACATACATCTATTTATCCATGTAAATCTGTGGACTGTTCAGAAAAAAAATGAAGGAAAAGCACCCCTTGTCCCTTGATCCCATAGTTATTTTGGAAAATAGGTAATCGTTTCACAGCAGAATGGAAGTGGGCCACAGATTAAGAAATAGGAATACTGAGTGTCCAATTCAAGGATGTCTAACAGGAATTCACAACTACAATAGAATACTACTATGAGAAAAATAAAATGTGGCTCTTGCTGACTTCATATGTGCACTTAGTTAGGTCTGTCATAAACTTGACAATCTCCACAAAATATAACGTCAAGCAGTCAAGGTGGATTCGTAGACCAAATTAATGTTCTTCAGAAGGACATAATTGAACAAACCTTATTTTAACATACCTCCCTGTATTCTATATACATCAGTCAAAAAGGAATACTTTAATATGTAATGATACACACATTTAATCTTGCCCCACTTCACAATCAACTGCTTTCCTCAAATGTTACAGTTGCATATCTGATGTAATTCAGGATAATTGCTTTGACATGCATTTGGACATCCTTGAAATGTAATATGCAGAGTATTTTTAAATACATTCCAGGGAAGTTAGAATTAAGTATTTCTATGTGGAAAGGGCATGAGAGTGAAATCTACAATAAACAGAAATGAAACAGGCTATACAGTATGGAAATGTATAGATGTACAGCAATGGGAAAAAAAGCCTATGGAATCCTGAACATACATGAACATATTCTCTACAGTAAGATAGAATCTAAAAAAAAAAAAACTTTTAATGTTAATAAATTACTTTGACAAATCTAAAGATCTGTCATACAGGCTCACTCTTCTCACCACTAATAGCCCCCCACCTCACCACCTATTGAATTTCACAAACTAAACTCAAGGAAAATCAAATATTTATAATAAGAGTTTGGATTTTCAGAGCACTCTTTACCAGAGAGAGCTCTAACTGCCATGTTTATAATAGTATGCCTGGAAAACCTGTATACTGTACTTTAATGTCAAATCTGAGAATTTAACAGAATACAAAAACTGTCTGCATACTATGAGGTTCTGTGTGCTCTATAATTTGTACATATCTTTAATTTAGACACAGTAATATTTGGTCATTGTAAACCACACTTTAAAGGAAAAAATGATTAGTAATTAGCAAACTGTGTTTCTGATAATGTGTTCAATTGAAATATTCTAAGAAAAAGAGATGTTATAAAATTAAGTATTATAAGATGCTGCAATTTTCATTAGAACTGTAATGAAGTAATTTTTGTTCTTTACAGACACTTAAAAATCTATGTCTTTGCAACACCCCAAGGTAGAAAACAATAAGATAAGAAAATAGGATGAGAAGAAATACTGATTTTACCTGGAATATTAGACAGGGCATCCTCATTTTCAAAAACCCCTCTCCTTTTTGGTCCTTGGAGATTGTGCTTTGATTTCCAGAGAAGTTTGACCAGTTTGATTAATTCAGGCAGCTCCAGAGTGAAGGTTCCTTGCTGGTAGGTGGAGAGGGTCCACACAGAGGTAGGAAGAAGTTCTTCGCTCACTTTCAGTCTCCTACCAAACTCTGAGCTCAAGAACCTGTTTAACACAGGCATCCTCCTGACTGTGCTTTGCAGTGCCAGAAGTCAAGGTGAGGCTGCAGAACAGGTCCAGATGGGGTTCTACCGCTGCAGTACTCCCGGTCTCCCCCCTAAGACTTCTTTGTGACTCTCCAGTCCAAAGTAGTAGAGGTTTGGAGACAGTCCTCTACCTAAACTTTTCACGATTTCCCCTGGAAAGAAAACTACCAAAAGCACTTTCAAGGTCCCTGCTGGCTGAACAGTTCTTTGGAAAAGAGAGAGCCAGAGGGTGGGGGTGGATCTGCAAGGGAGAGCAGGAGGGAGAGAGAGATTGTGATTCAGATTCTCTCTCTCCCTCTCTGATGCCTCAGTCAGCATAATAAGGCCTCGTAAGGCTGAGACCGTAAGAAGATTTTATGATGAGAACAATCCATTCAGCCCATCAGAGCTTGCAGCTTTTCAGTAGACTAAGTGATTTTGAAAGATCCCAGCCTATTAGTCTTTGCCATGATTATAAAGGATCATCCCATATACCCAGCTAAGAGTGTGTATAAAGTGTCATATCGGCTATGTTACAAATGCAGAAATTATAATATTCAGCTTACTAAAAAATGGTTGGAAAAGGAATGCTCCCGAAGTGCTGTATGGAAGATTAAAGGACATTCAATGATCACATTAACAGCCCCACTATACCAGCTTACAACAGGTTTTCTCGTTTGGCTTCCCTTGGCCGTTCGGGAGTACTGCAGTGATAGTGCTTATATTATAAAACACTAGGAAAGAATATGTTAGCAGAGCAACATGATCAAAGTCACTTTCTTTTCATATTCTCTTTTTTCTTTATTCTCAACATAAAGTCCTAAGAGGATTGTGTGAGTTAGTTAATTACCTTACTAGACTCAGCAGTCACTCTCTCAGCTAAAGAGGCAAAACAGTTCTTTTTTGTTTGAAGAGAACCTTGAACAACGAGCACGGCAGAAAGAGCAACAGGATCTGAATACAAAAAGAAAACTCTTTCATTGCCCTAGACTAATGTGACAATGTGACCCCCCTTCCCACCCCGATCCCTCAAACACCCATCCCAACAACTTCTCTCTCATACTTTTTTTTTCTGAAAAGAGTTGGCAAAATAACAAAACTTTAATGCTGACAGAGAGGCTTCTGCACAACACTGAAGCAGAAAATGATTAAAAATTATAATGCCTCAATAAAAAGCAAACTTACTGAGGTTTGGAGACATTTTAGGCATACCACCAAGCTGAATTTCATTTAGTTTGGGCTTTCCAAGAAGAGTCCAACTCCAATGGGCTGAGCTCACCGAGATTTGATTTCCCAGCATTGATTCCACATGCTCAAACAACCATGAATTAAAACTACAGACAGTGACACTGAAACAACAATTGCCCAGTATTGCTAAGTCATTATTACAGATAAAAAGCTTGGGTATGAAAAATAAACCATCATTTTCCTTTTCATTGATGTCAAAAGAGCAACACCCAACAAAGCTCACTAGTCCAAAGTATATCTTCATTTCATTGTTTTAGATTAGCAGCACTACTTATATGGAAGTGCCTAACAGAAATAAAAGAGAAATAGCACTGACAAATCAATCTTACACAGCTGTTCCTAATCACTATCATTACAGAAATTAACTTTATCTATTGAAAAGAAACATGCTTTTGTATTACATATATTAACCAAGCAGGTTAAGCCAAAACTATCTCACCAAGTAATCCAAACATTAACAAAGCATCCAATTCTGGGATATTGTTGTCCCTAGTGAATTTAAGGTTAGAGGTTATGTCTCTCCAGCCTTAGTAGATCTTACTTTAATTCTTCCTTCTCTGCTTTGAAAGACAAGCCATGAAATAGACCCATACAGTAAATTGTGACTATCTTCATAAAGATTGCTAGATGCTGCATAAAGTAACTTCTTGCTAGTCAAAATCTCCCTCCTGTTGCTTAATATTCTCAGCCTTCAGTGGAATCTTTAAGGGATGCACAAAGAATGATTTCTGGATTTTACACTTCCAAGGTTTATTGATCTAGCCCTTCAGGGCGCTGTGCATCTCCTCCATAAATTCCTAATGAACCCCTTACTTAGCTTTCAAAGCTGTCTGGCCATCAGTATTCAGCTACCTGAACTGGAGCTCTGTGTGTGAATCCATAAAAAGTAGTATTTGACATCAAGGCAACATACTGAAAAAACAATATGCTGAATTGCCATCTGAAAATTAATCATATACAATTTAATCAATTATATTATAAAAAAATTATATTCATTGAATGTTCTTTCATTCAGGTTCAGTAATAAATTGAAAAAACTGTATACAGTATACAGTATATATTGAAAATACAATATGGAGGTCAAGTCCAGTAATTTAATGGATACTATTCTCTGATTAAAATGAAGAAGAAAAAACATACATCATGCAACTTATGTTTAACAGTTTTATAAATTTAGCTCTTATACAGTAACTTGTTATTTTGTATTAATACCAGATAAAATTAGAAATTAAATTGGATGTGAATAAGAACTGCATTTTCAAAAGTCCGACTTACTTGTTGATTTGGTTTGGTTATAAATATTGTGTGAAATGCATTGTACTATACTATGTTATTTCAATTGTTTTTTTTTTCAACTTAGTTACATGTTGCTTGTTGCATTTTACATAATAAAACAGTACAACTTGTTATCTTTTAAGGCAAGTCTGTATTCTGCTAGGAAGTTTTTATAATCCTTTCTGACACTGACCCCTCATCAGCTTAATGTTACTCAAGTCTATGTTTCTAGCAACATAATAGACTTAACATAGCTGCACAAGGGTCAAATTGGACACCTAGTTTTAGTCTGTTTAACAGAAAAGAACAAAAAAGTTCCACCTCCATTTTCCTATAATGTTATTTTATAGCAATGTTGAGATTTTCCTTGAAATGCGGTGTCATGGTTAAGTATGCTCACTAACCAACCATCTCACAAGTTCAAGTGCTCCTAGACAAGCTTTGATGATCATAGCATCATAGGACCAGCTATGAAAGCTTTGAAATAATGTTTTCACAAGCTCACTTTTAGTTCACATAATAATATTTCACATAATCCTTGTGATCATGCCATTTATAGTAGTCTCTGCCTAAGTCTGTTATTAATTTGTTTCACTGTAAACCAAGAAAAAGCTGTTTGTAGGTGTGAATAAAAAATTGTAATAGAAAACTGTTGACAAACAGTTAAGAGAAGAACAGTTTAGAATATGCAGACATAATAAGTCTTTATCTGACCGTTATCTGGGCATTGGAAAGTTGTGCCATTATATTTAAAAAAATTTCCTCTTTCTAATGTGTGCAATTAGAATCTATTTTTCCAGTCTGATCAGTCAGTGAGTGACAATTAGGGTCAAATTATTATTGTAGGGATGCTTAAAATATGGAGTGCTTAAAACTCAATTAAGTTATACTCCGTTGTAAATAACTCTCAAAAGATCAGTAGAATGATTCAATTAACTAGGAATAAGAACATCCAGGAATTGAGCACATTAAAACGATTATTGAGAGTTTTAATAAATATGGCTAAACCCACTTGGCTGAAGGCCAACCTCCTGGCCAGAGGACCCCATGAAGTAGGAGGAGTGACCAAGACACAACTGCAAAGATGGAGAGAGGGAGCTGGTGGGATACAAGGAAACAAGTTGGGGAGAGAAGAGGAGTACGTACTGTACAGTATTTATAATGCACATCAGGATTGATTAGGAATTACTGACAACTGAGGCTGATTGAACTTGGCCCTTGTCATCCCTCTCAATCTTTTGTGATAAACTTAATGAAATAACTATCAATCCTTTATCAGAGAGCCTCGTCTCCCTGATGGACCTACAGAAAACCACATCCTGTCCCTGAATTATAGAGAACCACTTCACCCTGGATCAAATGGAGTTTGATCACAGGGTACACATATTGTACACGTACATAGGGCAGTTTTAGATATACTAATTAACAGTCTTTGCAAGGTGGAAGAAAACCAGGAACCTTGGGAAAACCCACACAAACATGGAGTCAACATCCAAACTGCATTCAGAAGCCATCCCAGTCAATAATCATATGTGGGATAGGACAGAGAACAATGTCCTTGTTTATACCGTATCACTTAACATGATGGTACTACTAAATTTAGTGCTTCTCTTTAAAACTGTGTTTTTAAAGAACATTTTAAAGTTTATAAAGTTTGCCAAAAAAATTATATTGTAAGTAGATAAGAACATTTTGTCCTCTACATTTAAACTTTTTGACATTGACTACCATCTCAATGCAAACCATTTTGTTCTAATAGAGATAATGACAGGCGAGGTGAGGAAAACCATACTGTACAGCAGTATACCTTGTGAGAAAGCTCCTCAAAAACATTCACGTAAAAATACATTTTTTGCAATGTTTTTTGTTTTGTAAAAGAGACGTTATCGAACAATTAGACTAAACAAGGTGGCACATCTGAAGGCCATCTGCTGTTCTTATAAAGAGAGTGGATGCAGAGATCTTAACCACATTACAATAATTCACGGACATTCTTATTTTCTTAGGACTGTTTCCAAGAAAGAAAAACAAAATGCAGACTCAGTCCTGGGCACATTTGCATGCAAAGCATGTAGTGAACATGAGTACTCAACCGCTCTGTAGGTTTTAGGTTTTTTTTTTTTTTATATCAGTCCTTTTTCTTACACCTCCAGTCCATTTGATGCCTTAATTTAATGTTAGTTCCCTTCTCTCTATTTGGGAGCAGACAAAGAATTTACTGGAAATGCTTCACAATCGTACCCTTTACATTCTTTCCTGTCGTCAATGAGGATGGAAAGTTTTTCATAGTGCTGATTAGATAACGCTGTCAGTTGACAATGTATGATTGAATTGTTGTATTTTGACATCTGTTCTGATGGCCCTAAATTAAGCTTATTTAAGATTGATAAAGATACTCTGATTGAGGACACTATAAAATCCAGTGCTCTGTTGTTTAATGTGGAAATTGAATGAACAGTACTAATTAAACTGATAACTGCAAGTAAGGTCAATGATAATGAATCTTTTATATCTGCTATATTGCATAACACAACTGCATGGGTTCAGATCAGAAGCCCACACTCACACTGACACATTCTGATCATGCATGTTTTTACCTCTATATTTCTGGAGAATTCACAATAACTCCCTTTCTATTTTTATGTACTTGTACAAAAGATTTAAAAGAAGATGGCATTTGATCTATAAAAAGTCAATTAATCTGTTTGTCTTTGCTATCTTTGTCCAGACATTTTGTCCATACTATACATACCAACTCATACATACACAAGGACACAAGCACAATTGCTTAATGGCCATATGTCATAAATGCTAAAGTACAGTACATCTTGATCAGTTTAGTACTATTCATGAGAGTCTGAATATATGATGGTGGACCATCAGCTTTTGCGAAACCAGGACCTTGCTGAGGTAATTTGATAAGTGACCTTGAGGTTATGTTACTGTACTTTTCAGTGAATATGGTGATAATGATAACCATCATATATGGCCAAGAATGTACAGTAAATGAGGTCCTGTCTGAGTAATACTGCAAGCTACTGAGAAGACAAAGACTGAAGCTCTCAAGACGTATTCAGATAACTCAGAGCTCAGTGAATACTCTCTGAGTCCATTAACTGCACAAAAAGGTGCTTGGATATCCTGAAGTATCTGTCTTTGGTGCAAACAGGAGCCCACCACAGGCCCGAGGCTTGCAGTAGCCAGGCATGTAGGATGCCCAGCAGCAGGAGTAAAACTGTCATAGATTTTAAGGTACAGTGCTTTTCTGCCTACAGGGTGTCAAGCATGCCTTTAGGAGCTCCTGTGACATTATCCAGTATTCAAAATGAATCCAGACACTTGGAGGGTGCTTAGGAGCAAGAGATAAACAAAACAACAGAAAGCTGAGTTTGTAAGTATGATACTAAATCACAAAACTTAAGAACTGTAGTACCTTTGATGCAACGTGACAAGAATGCAGAAGTACAGTACACATCCTTTAAATCTAAACATTTAAAATCCTGCTGGCTTGGACTTATTTGGAGTTGCTAGCTCATAGTCAACATTAGAACCTCAGTTGAACTCTGCAGTTGATAGACTGTTTTGATGCTCAGGACTCCATGACCAGTGGCTTCCATGTCTTATACAAAAAGAACTGTATGCTGGGCCAGGTAGGTAAGTCAGTCAGGTACCATAGGTCTTACCTGTAGTTTGGACTGAAATATGAGTGAGGTCAGGTCCATTATCCACACAAGGACGCTGGATAACATTGAAAGTTGCCCTGAAGACCCTGTGGAGGTGATACCAATGTCTGGCACTGCATGTTATGGCACACTTACTGACACTTATGAGTCTTACTGACAATGGACGTGCAGTCCCTTTGATAAGAGGGACCACAGTGGTAAAGGGGAGAAATTTATCATAAGGGAGCAGGGTGGGTAACAAGTGATAGGAGAGTTCTAGATATCCCTTTTCCTGAAGGGGAATGGCTTGTACTGTGCAACCTCACTGTCAGGTCAATCTTCCTCACAGTCAATGCACCAACACTGAACCAATCCTGAACCAAGTCCTGACAAGTGGCTGTAGTTCTAGACTTCACCAGTCTATCAGTAAACACAGAACTAGCACAAGCCATTACACTCTCAGTGAAAAATATCTCTGGGTGAGTCCAGCAAGGTTCACAGTTCTCAAGAAAACTCAGAGAACTGAGAAAAATGCATTCAGGACAGCAGGAAAAAATGGTAATGAAGTAAGACATAAGCTTTGTTACACAAGAAAATAAGGAGGTAGCAGATTCGGACTGGATGCTTATTTGTACGCAGAGAGGCATTGACAAGGCACTCCCCAAAAGGTAAAATTCAGCATTTCATCTGAAGAGATCTTAAATAGAAGCCCAGAATAGTGTTCTTCAAGAAATGTATCCCAAATCCATACCGAACTGTTTGACATTAAAATGTGCATGGTGTGATAATTTTGTCATAACCCTCTTATAAAATGGTGGGAAGGTAGTTCTGTTTTGTGTGCATGTTTACTTGTTCATGTGCAAAAAAAAGAGTGTATTTCAAAGATAAGCATTGTGCAGAATATGGTACAAGTAATCAAGAGAGTTCTAATTCAGAACAGCACAGATGATGTTTCTATATTTGGTGAAAAACATCTTTTTGAGTAACTTGTTTTGTGGATTTCACACAGTGTAATGCACTAGAAGAATAGGGCATAGCTATATATCACACAGTTCTGAATGATTAAATCTAGCCTTTTCTGAAAACACCTTTTAAATGGATTTCCACATCCTTAATTTATTCCAGTAAAAGACAAAAAAGTCCTGCAGATTAAAATTATCAAAGTCAGTGTCTTGCTTCCCTTTTACAGTTGGGAGGACAGAGATACAAAAGTTATAAATTAGAGTGTCCAAGGTCACACACAGAATCAAAGTTGCAATTTGAGCTCCTGCCAAGAATTTTTTGGCTCCAAGTCATTTGGTCTGACAATTGGCATTCACTGCTTTCTAAATAGCTCCTGCAAACATTTTTGAACATATAGCAAAACTCCACGGTGTTCTGAAAGGAACACTGTACTTTATGTCATATTAATACAATGTGTTGCAAATGTATTGAACCCTTTGCGCAGTTTTCACATTGTGTTTCTGTCAGGACAATTTGGAGTAGCAATTAATATTTGTTTTACACACAACCTTCTCCACAAGGTTAATAGAAAGAAGTAAATAGATATGAAGGAAAAATGAAAAGGTCAAAATAATCTTAACGAGACATAATTACTTGTGTGGCTTCTATCTACTGAGTAATAACAGTGGTTCATATGATTTCAAAATAAATACACCTATCTCTGTAAATTCCTTCAGACAGGTAGTGAATTTCAAGCAAAGATTCAACCAGGAAGACTAAGGAGCTTAATTCTACTTAGCTCCTTAATGCTCCTTACAAAAACTTGCAACTTGTGTGAAATTAACCTCTGCTTGGTCCTTTATGTATTAATATTATTACATAGTGATATACAGTAGAACAATTTATTAAAAATGATATACTTCTTTGATACTGCTCAGGTTTGTTTTCAGTTTCTCAGTATTATAATATTGTATAAGTTATGTAAGCAAAATGCTGGGTTTTCAATACTAGATCTTTCAGGAAGACACTGGGCATTTATTATTCTTAGTAACAGCAGTAAGTAGGATTGCCTTTTATGCTACATTACAAATATGTAAAAATAAATGAAATATTTGTAGGATATTGAAACTTCATTCTGTGAATATTTTCTATTGTATTCTATATCAGGAAAAGGATCAGTAAATATGTTTTTTGATGCAACATAAATGTATGGATTAAGATATATTTATAAACTTAAAGTTCTTACTCAGGGAAAACCTTTACTTTTTTAATGAATGTATAATTTCTTTCTTCAGATAATAAGGGACTTATAGTTAGGTAGTTTGTTGCAACAAATGTATTTGAAAGCTCGACACTTCATTTATATGTCACCATCCAGTAGAGATGTGTTCCCAAATGTGTTACCTTGCTGTGGATTTAAATTTATTTTGATGAATAATTATTTTAAAATTCATTTTCATTTCTTTTCAGGTTCAAAAACCTGTCTTCAAATTACTACATGGAGTATTTCCAAAAAGATTTTGTTATTGAACTACTATATAGATATATCCGCATTTTATCAAATAATGAAGTTTAAAACTCAACTATGGCAAAAGTTAGGCTGTGTAGTTTAAAGCATTGCAAAAGCAATGTAAACCACGTCAATGCAGATTAGCTTCATTGATACGCTGTCAAGACCATTTTCAAAACAAAGTAAATCATGCTGAAGCAAAATGAAACATTTTTTAAGCCTGGAGAGTAAATTACAGAAATGTGGTGATGGAATTTTAAGTCTTGTTTTCATGCTTTGATTTGTAAATATGGCTGTAAAGCTTTGTCAGAGTTTTTTAGTGGATGGTAAAACCATAGAAACATAACCAGACAAGGCTAGTCAGCCAGATTCATGACAGCTTCATTAGAGTTAGGAAAATGTAAATTCTTACATTTCAGTTTCAGTTAAGAGTTAATGTTTAATGAAACTCAGTAATATTAAAACAAAGACATTTATTACCTAAATTCAACTTATAGTGTTTATTTACTGAAGATTCCAATGAGGGAACTATATCATACATCATTACGTACTGATATACTGATATGAGTATTGATCAGCTCTTTGTCTTATAAGAGTACTACAGGAAATGAAAAAAATAGAAGACATAAGAGAGTTCTCTCTCCTCTAGCACTGTGATTGGGAAAATAGCTAATTCATATTCATACCTCATATTCACTACATCCAGTGCCCTTCCCAACCTAACATTAGGTACAGTACTAATTCAATTAGACCAATGGATTACAAGAGATATCTTGTAATTAAAGCAAGCACTATTATTAACCTGTTGTTATTAATCATATGTAAAACTATATTAATAGAAATCTGGCACATATGCTCTACCTATGTCAAAAGTGTTAATGTAACTAACAAGACTGTATATGTGTGATCTAAATGGCTTTAATAACGAAATGAAGGAAACCTGAAGCTGATATTATTTGATTCATATAGTCTCCTGGGTCATTTAAAGGTGAAATCCAGTGCAATAAAAAACAATAATAACTGGTGTTCAATGCAGAATGTATTGTTTTATTGTAGATATAAATATATCAGAAATATATTGATAATGCTATGTTGCCAACTCCAAGAACTGGTCCCATCAGCCTCTAATTCCACTCATACCAACAATCAGCTTTGTCTCTCTTTGTATAAAATGTCCCTAAGCTGACATTGCTTTTGTGATATGGTGAACAAAAAAGAACATAATATGTTAATGAGTTCTGATGCCTTTCTTGTTGCTACCCTGCATTGAATGCTCTTTATGAGAACATAGTAGAATACACATAAACACTCACATTCCTTTCATGCATAGCTTTCTGCAGCTCAGAATGATCCAATGAATATGAACAGGTTATGCTGCTACTGCCTGACTGTAGCAATTTGCAATAAACAATGTTAAATTTCACAAGTGCCTATGTAATCCATGATGTTGTTGAATCTTTTCGTAAATTCCTTTTTGCTGATTCTGCATTTACCTCTCCTTGTTGAATTATTTGCAGATAATTCAAAATTCATTCTATGAATAGTTTGTTAACTATACTGGAATCTGAACTGTTGATCAAGATGAGCAATGGTGCAAAAACTAATCTTGACTTTACACAACAGCTTACAGTGGTCCAATTAGAGTCATTTTTATTGCTTGCTTGAAGAATTCTAATACTTAAACAAGATCTTCCCTTTCTACACTAGATCCATGTTGGAATTTTCTTAAAAATCTATAATTTTGAAAGGAGTATTCCTAATTTAGCTCTAGCTATCATTTACATAACTTGCCAGTAACAGGAGTAAGGCTAATTGGGGGTAAAATGTCCTGGTAGAATATCATTCCCCTTTTAAGGAACTACTGTTGCATCTACAATTCTCCGATCTGTGGATACCACTCCCAGTTAAGTAAGGCTTCCAATATCCTTTCTATTGTTCTATGAATAAGGCCCCAGTAATCTATTCATTTTAAACTACACTAATAGTTTAGACTGTACAAACCTGTGTGAAATATTAGGATGTACAGTATTTAGCATGTTTATGATTTCTTTATCATCTTTTATTATTAATCCCCTGTTATATTGTAATTCTATCTAATTATTCTTCCACATGATTAAGCTAAGTATTTTTCCACAGTGCATTTAGTGTGGTAGTCCTGGAAAATATTTCCCTCTGTTTTCTGTTGTAACATTCTTTTCTGTGTCTTGGCAACTTAATTGTCTTTATTGCTGTGTTTTGGTTTCGAGCATGTATCATTATCCATAATTCCTGAAGTGTAAGAACTTTTCTTCTGTTGACTGTTTCCAATTCATTTGTAAATTTTGCCTTAATCCTTCATTCATACTTAAAGATACCATATTGTGATCACAGGTTCCCAGTGGTTTTATCATATCTTTTCCCATTATTATATATTTGTTGTTTGAAAAGATACAATGGGTGCCTTTATAAAAACACAAAAAAGTTATGTTTTCCAGTAAATTCCAGTAGATTTGACAGCTTGACAGAAAAGTCAAATATACAGTATTTAAGCCAACCGATTATCCATCTATGACATAGCCACTTATGCCTAGTTTCTTTTAATTGCTAATGCAGTTAAAATGCACTATAAGGTTTGGAATAAACTGGAATTTTAATTTAGATTTTTTACTTTTTTTCATCAAAAACATACCATTAACACCAGGTATGGGAAAATGAATTTCTTATTGGCCACTAAAGTGTAGCCTTATAAAGTAAAAGAACCAATTGAGGACAGTTTCGGAACTCAATGAATGGAAAATGTCAAGAGAAAAAATCCTTTAGACAGTGGGATTCAGACAAAAATAAGTTGAGGAGTTTATTGAGACCTCATCAGTCTTTTTGGTTTAGCCATATACTGGTAGAACATAAGAAAGCACTCACCCATGGCGCAAAGACAGTTGCTGTCACCATTTGTTTCAAAGATTATACAAATTACAGCTGTCAAGACCATGCTTTTTGGCACAGTAGCAAGAAGAGTGGAAAAGTTGTCCAAGAACATCTTGGCAACATACACCAAGACTTAGCAGACTGTGAATTTTTCCCACTTGGAATAAGTGGGCAGGACTGATATGGCCCAGCTAACTGGTTTCATGAAAATGGTCTTCACAAACTCAATAACAAAGAAGGACTTTCTTACTCTTTTACCATTCAAAGCGTGAATAATAGGTGAATCTGCAATGAATTCAAAAGTTATGTGACTGAGAAAAACACTCCAATTGAGAAACTGGTTTCAATCACTGCCTACAGTACACCAGTAATATTAGTGGTCGATTCCGGCTTTATTGAACTTTGCAGAAATCATCCTGAATTTCCTGATTGTCCCTCCTTTATTAATTACCAATTTGTCATCCGCCGACAACCAGCAATAACTTAATGCTACCTATGCTGAGTTATTTCTTCATGCAGATGTGAGGTGGTTAGGTAAAAGTTCTCTAGATATTTTTAGATCTGATGCCTGAAATTGTCACCTTTTGAAAGTCAAGAAATGAGCTCTGTAGCTAGCTGTCTGATATTATCCATACATTAAGTCAAATATGAGCCATTTAAATTGCAAACTGTCACGCCCCACACTCTCCCTCGCAAACGACATTACATTCCCGGAACCTCTGCTTCCCAATCTCATCCCTGATTGAACCCAGCACATTCTCACATGCATCAGATTCCTCAAATTCTCACTCCCTAACCAATCATCCAATCACACCCCTTTCCTTTCAGTATTTAAACCCCCTTCGCATACCTTCCCATGCTCACTATTGAGAAGCCTTTCTTAGTATTCTCCAGTGTGTGTTTCCAAACCTTTTGACTGATCTCCCGTTATGAATCTTCTGCTTCTGCTTCTGCCTCTTGACCTCGCCTTCTGGATTTTGTCTTTTGAAGTGTTTTTGAATATCTCTCGTTACTGGACCCTCTGCCTTCCTTATTGACCCAGCCTTTGGATTTTGTCTTTTGGATTGTCCCTTTGCTACTCTGCATCCTGTGGGATTCTGGTCACGCATAAGGATCCTCCTATTCCACGTATAGGTTCCGTGACAGAATAGTGAGCCATATTAAAATGGATCCAGCGGACCAGAATCAACTTTCTATTCTCCTCGAACACTCCCGGAACCTGGACCTGCTAACTATGGCAGTCCAGCAACTAGCTGACCACTTTGCACTTCCACTGTCTCCCCCACCTGCAGCTCCTGCTCCTGCACCCCCGCTTCAAACAAATTAATCTTCTACCCCCTCCCCTCCTGGAAAAATTTGATGGCGACTCCTCCAGTTGTCGGGGCTTTCTGACTCAATGTCAGATGGCTTTTCACATCCGCCCAGACTGCTTCCCCACCGATGGAGAAAGAATTGCTTTTATGGTATCTTGTCTCTCTGGACGAGCTCTGGAATGGGCTGGACATCTCCTCTCTCGAAACGCTCCTGAGACTGCCAACTTCCACCTTTTTCAGACAGCTCTACAATCTGCCTTTGGGCAGTTGCACTCTCACCACCTCATTGTTGCACGCCTCACTTCCCTTACTCAAGGATCTCGCTCTTTTCAGGACTACTCTTCCGAATTCCATTTTCTGGCTGCTCAACTCGCTTGGGATCACAATGCCCTGATTCACTATTTCCGCCTCGGATTATCTGATGAACTCAAGGATCACGTTGTGCACCTGCCCCTGGACTTCCCATCACTTGACTCCTTCATTTCTCGAGTTTTTGAACTAGAGCTCAGGCTTCAACAGCAAAGGTCGGACAATCGAACCCCTCCCACACCCTCCCAAATGCCTTCCTTCCATAGACTGACCTCTGAGGAGAGAGATTGCCGACTTCGTGAGGGGCGATGCCTTTACTGCGGTTCCCCTGATCACCTCCGAGCCACCTGCCCCGGTTGCCCTCCTCGCTCCTATCCACCCGCTGTTATGGCCAGTGTCACTTCTTCCTCTCCCAGATCCAGACTCTTTCTCCCAGCCACCCTGTCATGGACTACTGGACAGACCTCTCTCTGCTTTTGTTGATTTTGGCTCCGAAGAGAACTTCCTAGACTCTGGACTCGCTTTGTCCTGGAATATTTCCCAGTTGCCAGTCACCCAGCCCATTCGGCTCCTCACTCTTGATGGCTCCCCCCTCTCCCTTGGTCTGGTGAAGTGGCAGACCCCTCCCCTCACTCTTCGCATCGGCGCCACCCACCAGGAAGTCATTCGGTTCTTTCTCATTCAATCCCCTTCTCACCCATTGGTTCTTGGTTTCCCTTGGTTACAGATTCACAACCCACACATCTCCTGGTCACAAAGGGAACTCACAGCCTGGGGTTCCCATTGCCTTTTGCATTGTCAGCTTCCTCAGAAAGTTTCCGTCTCCTGCATATCTCAAGATAACCTCCCCAATATCCCTTCCCAGTACTCGGATCTACACCTAGCCTTCAGTAAACAGAAGGCCCTATCCCTCCCGCCTCATCGCCCATCTGACTGTCCTATAGACCTAATTCCAGGGGTTCTACCCCCTAAGGGCCATGTCTATTCACTCTCCAACGAGGAGACTCAGGCTATGGAAGATTATATCCAGGAGTCCTTGGAATCTGGTTTCATCCGCCCCTCTTCCACACCTGCCTGCACCGGTTTCTTCTTTGTTAAAAAGAAAGACGGCTCTTTCAGACCCTGCACTGATTATCGCAGTCTGAATAACATAACTATCAAGAACAGTTATCCCCTTCCTCTGATTTCATAGGCTTTGGAATCACTCCGGGGCGCCACTATTTTTTCTAAATTGGATCTCCGAGGTGCTTATAATTTGATCCGCATTCGGGAGGTTGACGAATGGAAGACGGCATTCATTACTACCCACGGTCATTATGAATACCAAGTAATGCCGTTTGGACTGGTTAATGCTCCTGCTGTCTTTCAGGAGTTCATGAATGACATCTTTAGGGATATCTTGCACAAATATGCCCTGGTATACCTGGATGATATTCTAATCTTTTCCCGTAGTCCCCAGGAGCATGTCTCTCATGTGCGCGAGGTTCTTCATCGTTTGATTCAGAACAAACTACGCCAAATTGGAAAAGTGTACTTTCCATGTTACCAGAATCCACTTCCTTGGCTACATCCTCTCACCCCTGGGCATTGAAATTGACCCTGCCAAGACTGAATACAGAACTGGCCAACCCCCCAGAATTTAAAACAAATTCAACGCTTCCTGGGATTTTCCAATTTTTACCGTTGTTTTATTAGGAATTTCAGCTCTGTCGTCTCCCCCATTACAGCCCTGACCCGAAAAGGTCCTGATCAAGGGAAATGGACTCCTGAGGCAGACCAAGCTTTCCTTCATCTCAAGAGACTGTTCACCACAGCCCCCCTCCTCCGTCACCCAGACCCCAACCTTCCATTCATTCTCGAGGTGGATGCCTCAGCCAACGGAGTCGGTGCCATATTATCTCAACGTCATGGAGAGAAGGGTATCCTCCACCCCTGCGCCTTTTTCTCCAAAAAATTCTCCCGGGCCGAGACTAATTATGATGTTGGAGACCGAGAACTACTGGCTATCAAACTTGCCCTGGAGGAATGGAGACACTGGTTGGAGGGGGCCCTACACCCTTTTACTATTCTTACGGATCATAAAAATCTTTCTTACCTACAAACTGCCAAACGTTTGAATCCACGCCAGGCCCGCTGGTCACTTTTCTTTTCTAGTTTCCATTTTTTCATTACTTATACACCGGGATCCAAGAACATAAAGGCTGACGCCCTATCTCGCCTCCATGATCCTCCTGGCTTTTTGGACCCTCCTGAACCTATTATACCCCCTGAGAGAATTGTGGCTGCTATTAGATGGGACCTGGAGAACCAAATCAAACGTGCACTTCACAACCAAACCGTTCCCCCCCAGTGTCCTCCAGACAGACTCTTTGTTCCTGATACCATACGCTCCACTGTTCTTCGTTGGGGTCATGACTCACTATTTGCAGGTCACCCCAGTGTCAAACGTACCTTGGAATTCATCTCTAGACATTTCTGGTGGCCTTCTATGAGGACTGATGTTACTGGGTACGTGCAGGCCTGTCCCATCTGTGCCATGTCCAAATCCTCCCGTCTTAAGAAGCCCGGTTTACTCCAACCACTCCCAACCCCTAGAAGACCTTGGTCCCACATCTCAGTGGACTTTCTTATGGATCTTCCTGAAAGTCAAGGCAAAACTACCATTATGGTCGTGGTAGATGGATTCTCGAAGTCGGCTCATTTCATTCCTCTTCCTGCCCTTCCATCTGCTCAAGACATGGCTGACCTCTTCATTCTTCATGTCTTCAGACTTCACGGCATTCCTGAGGATATCGTATCAGATCGAGGACCTCAATTCATTTCAAGATTCTGGAGAACTTTTTGCAAATCTCTTGGGACTTCCACATCTCTCATGTCTGGCTATCATCCTGAATCCATTGGACTGACGGAAAGAACCAACCAGGACCTTCTTACTTACCTTCGATCTTACGTCTCTGCTTCTCAAGACGAATGGGTCTCTCTCCTCCCCTGGGCTGAGTATGCCCATAACTCTCTCTCTTCCTCCACCACTGGGATGTCTCCCTTCTATTGCTCTCTAGGATACCAACCCTCTCTTCTCCCGGACTCTATCCCTGATTCGGATATTCCCTGCCTCCAGACGCGCCTCACTTTCCTCAAGAGGATTTGGAGACAAGCCAGATCCGCCCTCCTGAAGACCTCCTTGTGGCAGAAGACCACCGCTGACCGTCATCGACGACCTGTGCCCAGACTACGACGAGGACAGTTTGTCTGGCTGTCTACTAGAAACTTACCCCTTAGACAGCCTTCACATAAGTTGGGACCCCGTTATATTGGACCTTTTCGCATCCTCTCCCAGCTCACCCCTGTAACCTATCGTCTTGCTCTTCCTCCAACTCTCAGGGCGCACCCCTCCATCCATGTCTCTCTCCTGAAACCCTAACACAGATCCCCCCTCTCCCGGCCTCAGCCACCTCCACCCCCACCACGACTCATTGATGGTCTACCTTCCTACACGGTCAATAAGATCTTGGATGCCCGCTGGCTCCGAGGTTGCCGACAATTTCTAGTCGACTGGGAGGGCTATGGTCCTGAGGAACGTTCCTGGGTCTGTGAGAAAGATATTTTGGATCGCAGCCTCATCGATTACTTCGTTCGTATTCGCTCTCTGGGGTCGTCAGGAGCCAACCCTAAAGGGGGGGGGTACTGTCACGCCCCACACTCTCCCTCGCAAACGACGTTACATTCCCGGGACCTCTGCTTCCCAATCTCATCCATGATTGAACCCAGCACATTCTCACATGCATCAGATTCCTCAAATTCTCACTCCCTAACAAATCATCCAATCACACCCCTTTCCTTTCAGTATTTAAACCCCCTTCGCACACCTTCCCACGCTCACTATTGAGAAGCCTTTCTTGGTATTCTCCAGTGCGCGTTTCCAAACCTTTCGACTGATCTCCCGTTATGAATCTTCTGCTTCCGCCTCTTGACCTCGCCTTCTGGATTTTGTCTTTTGAATTGTTTTTGAATATCTCTCGTTACCGGACCCTCTGCCTCCCTTATTGACCCAGCCTTTCGATTTTGTCTTTTGGATTGTCCCTTTGCTACTCTGCGTCCTGTGGGATTCCGGCCCCGCATAAGGATCCTCCTATTCCACGTATAGGTTCCGTGACAAAACTACAGCAGAGGGGCAGAGACTTGTCACACTGTATTGAGTGCAGTGAATGTATTCGTGCTGAAACTGGAGCTGTGGTCTTCACACTTAGAGAAAAACATGCTAAACATGAACGAGCCCTTCACCCAGATCTAAAAAAAACCCTTCACCCAGATCTGTACCATCAAAGAGAAAAGGTTTTATCCCAAAACAATTCTGTGACCACCTGAAAAAAATGGAGGCAAAATCTAACAAATCGTCATCTTCATTTCAGCTGTTTCCTTCAGGCAGAAAACTGAGAGCAAAATATGAGCAGGTGGACTTGACATGGAGAAAATCACCACAAGACTTGACTTGGAATGAGCAAATTCAAAGCTAGGTGAAAGAACAAAGACTCTGGGAAACAGAGATAAGTACTGTACGTTCTTCTGACATCCCATGCACTCAAAGTGAATATAAACATTGGTTCCACAAGCCTCTGTGACTTGGCTTTTTTCTCAAATGGATATCCAAAATTGAGGAACAAATAATAGGTTTATTCCATGCTGAAAAGAGAAGAAAAGAAACGCAAGGTTTCAGCTGTAGAGCCTTCTTTGGGTATCAACATGTTTCCTTTCTTCTGTTTTCAGCATGGAATAAACCTATTACTTGTTCCTTTGCAGCCTAAGCATGCTGACACAGCTACCCACCTGAACTAATCCAAAACTGAGTTGAAATATCATTCTTGCCTTACAGATACTCATCTAATGAGTTGTATGAGACTACCCTATTCACACTATGACCCAGATCTCACTGCACTCTGTCAGTGTGCATTCACAGGTATCACACTAATTGTTGAGTGTTTTACATAGCAAACAGTTTTCGGTTGGTGAGAAAGTAGCATTTGGGCTCATGTTCTATTGCATTTAGATTCCAAAAGTGAATTTATATAAAAAAATCTGTAAACCACTATACTGAATTATGATGTAGAAAATGCTTTTTGTTGTTGGCAGGGTGGCACTGTGATATGGTGCATGCAGGTATTATACAATGACAATGTGCATTATGATCTACGGTGTGGTGTAGTTTATTTGATCTTTTTATGTTCCACCAGATAATTCCTTTAAGCATCTGAGAGGTCTTATATTTCAATCTGTAAAATCTGGTCTGTGATGTATCTCTTTATGCATACACATCAACATTCTTTCTTATGTATAGACTAGCTAGAGTATGGGCATATTTTCCGGTGAATTGGATTGGATTGAAATTGAACTGAATTGGATCTGAATTGAAGTAGATGAACTCATATATGAATACAGGTATTGCAATGTGTGTGTGCATGTAGTAATTCAGTGATTTTATTTACATATACAATATGTAGGATTTTGCAGTTTGAATTTGACAAAAAAAACTTGTTCTAGATGTAGGATTTTTATTATGCAATTTAAATGAGCCATATAGTTGTCTCTGAATGTCTGTCACAAGTTAAAATAAAGTCTGAAAACGATAAAAGAAAATTCCTGTTTTTATGAGTTTTGTAATTTATTAAGTTTTAAGTGCTGTCTGGCTTCAAGAGGAAATAATATTTCCAGTGACGTTCTAAATTCATAATAACACAGACTAGCAGGAAAACATAATTAATAATTGCAATATTTTTTCCTTGATGATACTTAGCTCTATCCAAACGACCTTGACATGTGAGACAGTAAGCTGAGTGCGTCACTTTTACCTCAGGGTTCCAGTCTGTCAAATTAGTTTCCTTTCTTTGCTCTTAGAACATCTGCACTACTCTACTGTAATTCAGAGATTTTACAAGACTGACAAACAAAACTCTTTGCAAGATATTCCCAGATGGTTCTGATGGAGCTAAGGTCACAGTATTTTTTTTAAATGTTATCATTTTGTTCATCGTGTTTTTTCTTAGATAGGTAAAAAATTGATGTGACACATTTAATGGATTGGGTACTTTCTAGAAAGCAGTACCAGAGAAATGTACAAGATGACTTTAGGCATTAATGATTGACACAAGATTACTGCCTTCACTGAGTATGATATTTGGACATTTTTTTAGAAAATGTTAGTTCTAGTGTCCTCCATTTCTACCTCATGGTAACTCTTGAGACTGAAATTAGAAGTGGAATAATGCATTAGTGATGACAAATGTGTGCGGCAGAGTTTTCACCCATAGAGCTGACCAGTGTACACATGTAAAAGGGACACAGCATTGATGATACAAAAATATCTGCTTCCAGCAATGCTACCAAATAATAGAAATCATTAAGGATGACCTAGACATAGTCAGTCATTAGTAAACCCAGCTACAACATTCAACATCAAAGCAACATATTCCATGGGTGCCATGAAAGACTATATAACCTGTTTAGTCATTAAGTTATCATAAAAGCAACATCATCATAGCTCATCACCAGGCTGCATCATTACAATTTTCACATTAGCATGAATGACATCATCAAGGATAGTGGCAGACAGGTTAGTTTTCTGATGGATCCCCAGACTGTGTTTCATTTGGCTATGCCCAAGATTGCTGGAGAAAACTCAAAACATTTTCAAACGGACAGAGATGTCTTAGTGGAGGAAGCAAAACTATGTGGGTCGTAATGCCAATGTTAGGAGTCTTATTGCTGTCAAGGTAAATTTACTGTGTAGAATTAATCTGATCTGCACTCCACTAACTCTTACGGGGATCTGAATGTCACTGAACTTGTTCAACATGGTAATAAGAAAAGATTGCTCTGTAATAAACTAGGATAAATATCATGCATTGGCCTAATTTTTCTCTGAATTTCTAGAGTATTTCATGGTACATATGGTAGCAATCTATAGTAATAGTATAATAGTAGTCCAGTACATCAGTTGTATATGAAATTCAGTTTGGTAGTTATAACTTGAAAAACAATACAAAGCACATATTACTTCAGATTGATTGCAAAAACATGTTATTGGACACCGAATAAAAATATTGTCACACACACGAAAAGATAAAGTATATCCCTGTTCTGGGATATATCTGTATATACCTGTATCTGGGATATCCCTCTTGCTGATTGATTTCAGCCTGACTGCATGGTGCTGCATTGATCTGTCAAGCTTATCTAGACATGACCACACACCAGCAGGACAATGTCTACCACATGCTGCTCATCAAGGGCTTAGAGACCAGTGAACAGGCACATGCTTGTCCTTGCTCTAGGAGTGGAATGATATAGATCCCAATCTGATCCTGTACTAGCCTAGCTTTTTGCACTATAGACACCCTGTTGATGAGAAATGTTGATCAACATGATTAATTTACTTATGTAAGTACTGTGCAATAAAATACCATTTTATCTGCCACTGAAAATAATTTCTTATTGTCTTATTAAATAATAACAGCAACAACAACAACAATAATAATAAGATGCCATGAAGAAAAAGACAAAACACAATCATATAGGTTCATTCAGATGTAGGTCAATCAGATACAGGCTGTAGTAAAGTTTTGAGTTTGCATTTGAGGAGAGGCAGAGACTTTGTCTCTTGTAAAGTCTGACGGATGGCATTCCATAACATTGGAGCAGTGACAGAACAAGGTCTCCAAAGGTCCGTGAGTTAGTCCTATATACAGTACACTGATCAATGGACCAGCCTCAACTGAACAGAGCCTAGTGTAAACATGAAGGAGTTCAGAGATGTACTGTATAATGGAGCCAGCTTTTATAATACCTTACAAGACAATTACAAGATCTTATATCGAATATGTGACTTAACAGACAACAATTATAGAGATGTAAGTGTGGGATTGAAAATGCTGCCAGGGTCTGATGTAAGTTAGAAGACGTGCTGGAGAGCTTTGGACATATTCCAACTTAAGGAGAAGAGTTTTAGTGAGCCCATAGAGTAAAACAGGTGCATCCAGAAATCAAGCCTTGGTTTTTCTAAGGTGCAAAAAGACGACTTTTTCAAATTTTTCACATGGGGCTCAAAGGACAGAGAAAGATCAAGTGTGACTCCCAGATTCCTGACTACCATTGCCTTTAAAAATTGTAACACATTCACATTCTTATGAAGTCTCTAGTATAGTATGTCAAATTTTAGAGACTTCATAAGACAGTCACATAGCAGTAAGTACTTGTCTGTCTAAAGGAAGACAACATTATGAACAAGGTTGTGTCATTGCACTTGATGAGTTATGTGCTTCATTACTTCTGTTTGCTTTACCGTCAAACCTCTCTTGTAGTTTGAAGGGTTTTTTGATACCAGACTTTTCCTCAGTGGTAGGGAATGGTACTGTGAGTTTTGAGTAGTAGTAGTACAGTATGAGGTAATTCTCCACTTCAAGTTTTAAACATAAAAAATAAAAAATAAAAGTTCCTGAATTCTTAATAATGAAATGTATTTTAATAAAAATCTTATGTAGAAAGTGTATTTTTTTATTTTATGTGTGCAGATCAAATATGATACAGCAATAATATGGCTGTGTTCTTTCTTTATATAAACACATTTAAAATGAATAGAGCACAAAGGCTGTAATAAACACCAGCACAGCAGTATTATTAACCAATAAAATGCCAAACAGAATTGTTATGATACTGGTTGGTAGTGAAAATACTGGAAATAATTCAGTTTGATTTTTGAATTTGTATACTGTGGTGTGTAAAAATAATTATTTATTAACAACAATGTTCAAATCTGACTAAGACTTTTTTTAATTTTTTGGTATTTTGATGAAATCCAGGTAATGGACTGATGCCTTGTAAATTCTGTTAATCAGATAGCAAGCAGTCTTATGTCATCAAAAGGAAATTGTGTGAGCACATAGCATACATTAAAAATCCATTCTTTCTCATTCTTTCATCCAGTCTCAGTAGCAGGTGATGCGCTTTTTTGAAAGATAGTTCCTGAATCTAAACCCTTTGCCTTTCTCTCCAGCTTTTCTACACACTTTTACATTGTTTCCTATTGCAATGTATGCCATCTTGAACAACTTTTGACATTTTTCTTCCGCTTAAAAACCAAAAGCTCGTAAATAAACAAAAAAGAGTAGTGAGAGATCTTCCAAATGCAGCAAATATTGATCATTTGAAAGCACTACTGCCATTAACAGTAATCACCACCCAGAAAGAGAGAAAGCAGAATCCAGGAAATAAGAAAGAAGTAGTTTCTTACCTAGCATGCGAACACATAAAGAATTCTGATCTGGACTTTCAAATGAGATTGCTCCACACCTCTGTAAAAACAATCAGAAGAATTCATTATTAATATTATCAATACTTCTACTAATAATAATAATGCAGGGTGATAAGGTGGTACAGTGATTAGCACTGGTGCCTCGCATTGCTAGGGCCCTGGGGTCTATTCCTGGGGTGCTATCTGCATGGAGTTTGTATGTTCTTCCAGTGTTTGTGTGGGTTATCTCCAAGTGATCCGGTGTCATTCCACAGTCCAAAGACGTATACTGATAAGTTAATTGGATTCTGTAATATTGGCCCTGGTGTGAGCGTGTGTTATGTCTGTGTGTGCCATGCAATGGACTGGTGTCCCTTCCTGGGTGTAACCCATGTTGAGCCTCATGCTTATGACAGCCTGTGACAGAAAGCTTGGTTATGAAGGATTATTTCAAACCTATAATAAAATGCTAAAGAAGATCATGAGAACTGGAATACTGATTTAATATCCACCTGTACTATTTATTTTCCCCAGCTACATAAAGAATTGACTACACTCAGTGATGTGCATCTCATGCTGAACATAGAGTTTTACACGTTCAGTATTGGGAGACATGGTTGTGTGGATGTTAACACTGCCGTTTCTTGGTTCCTGGGTTTGATTGTGGACTCTGGTTGAAGTGTAGAGTTTACATGTGATTTCAGCAGGTGTTCTGGCTGCCTTCCAACTTCCAAAGGCAGGCAGTTAGGTTTAATAAATGTCTCTAAATCGTCCCTGTGCACCTGTGTTCAAACTTTCACACTTTTATGGGTGAAAGGAAGTTAAATGCCAGCACAAACTGCAAAAATAAATCAAAAACGAAAGTTCTGTCTAATCATTTTCACCATTATACACACTATATGAGCTATTATATTATTGTTTTCAAAATAATCATGTTGTGCGTTGAAACTTCAGATGGTGAGATTAGTTGGTTAATTCTATCTCTATCTATCTCTATCTCTATCTTTTCTAAAGTACAAAAATCCCAACTGTGAGCCATGTAGTCCTGCTATTAATAAATTACTGTTTATTTCTGTGTGTCTGAAATAGAGCTTTTGAACTCCATCTACTGGTCAGGACAACAACCATCAACTTAAAACATTATAAATATGATATGGATTAATTTCCAACTACACCTGATGACATAGGTTTGCTCATGGTTTTTTTACAGTAAAAAAACCCGACACACTCAATATCTGATAAAATAACTAAATTAATACTTGCAAATTAAACAGATAGTGCTGTTTTGACGGTTTTACATAATAAAACAAAATGTGCATAAGTTATCAGACACATAACAATGGAGACAAAAATTAAAGTAGTGTACATCTTCAAAAATAGATTGAGTACCAATTACATTCATTATCACTGAGAATGTAATAAAGAGCAGATGCTAGATTTGCTAGATTATTATTACTGAACACTGAATTGACACAACATGTTAATCTCTGTAATACATTTCTTTATATTCTTAATATTACAAAATGAGGAATCAATCTTCAGTAATATACTTGGATAGTGTTTAGGCTTGATTGCTTTAAAGCTGATATTAATACAGGTATGATATTAATGAATAACTCATGCATCTTGTATGACATATATAACTATAACAGTATGCACAGCAAGTATCATATTAACACCTATTGAACTGTTTTCTTAAGAAGGCCTATTTGAATTTATAGGCTTTTCAATATTCAAATGAGAATTCATATTTAATTCCAATCTGGCAGGATGAGTACTTGTAAAAATATTTTAAATCATGTGGAAACTTGTCGATAACTTAGGCTGTGGAAGATTTTGCTTGTTATTTTATTTCACAGAATATTAGCAGGGGAACAAGGATTGGACAGCCTTGTGCATTTGGAAGCACAGAAGCTTGTGCATGGAATAAAAAGCACAAAAGCAGTTTTAAAATCTGGTATGAAGTTCCAAATTTTTAAAATCTATCTTCATTGACATATGTATGTAAAAAACGATTCTCCCCCTTAAACCAAAGTGAAATGCCTTACTATAACTCTGAGTGAAGCTTGACTTCATGACTGTACTCCACCCCCATCCCCCATACATTCAAAGTCATCCTTTTTTTTCTTACATATTTTATGTTGTTACGGAAGCTCTTTGTGAATTGTTAGAATTAGTTAGAACGGGGAAATCCTCTGTGTTTTTTATGTATATGTTGTCCACATCCTGCCACAATGTTTCCATACCATTTGCCATGCTGAACAATAGAACTGTGAGCAGATATGTTTTATTTTTAAACTTCGGGAAGATTAACTGATTGGCAGTTAAAGGAGGAAAAGGCATATCTCATAAAAATGAATACCATTCAACACAAAATTGTGCCTTGTATTCTGTTGTCTGTGGTGTGGAAAAGTAAATAAATAATAGTAGTCTTTTCATCTATAAAAAGGAATACTCTTTAATTTCATAATCAGATTTTGTAAAAATCATTCAAGGCTGAGTTTATACATAAAAACACTGAAATTACATTAACGTTACACTTTAAAGATTAATTATGAATTTCCCAGTATTTAAAATTAATTTTCTTAATATGTAAGTTTTCTTGCTGACAATCATTCTGTGTTTTTGTTTCTGCATGCTTTGAAAATCTGCATTTTATATTCTGAATATCATTCTGCAGTCTATGATAGGTTATGATTTGGATATTTTGTGTTACTATTTCCTAGCATGATTCCCGAAACTAAGCAAGAAAGGACTCATTAGTACTGGGATGGAAGATCTCCAAAGAAAACCAGTTTGCTGCTGTAAGTGGTGGACCAGTTAGTAGCACTCATCTCTCTGAACCACAATTTCCAAACCAATTCCTGAGAATGGTGACCAAGGACACTGTCCCATAGAAAGTGCTAGCCTTCAAGTGACAAGTTAAGCTAAAGTCCTATTTAGTAGTTGCAGTGAAGAAAAATTGGAGATAAGTAAGAGAAGTAAGGGTAATAAAATTGGTATTGCTCTTTTTTCATATGCTGTAGTTCTCTCAGGTGTAACTTCACACCTAGAAGCCTGAATGCATGATGACACATGAAACAGAAACAGTGGGGTGTCACAGAGCAGACATACAGTGTGAAAAGTACCAGATCAAGACTATAAAAAAAGCAGAACACTCAAAACCTTCATAAATCAACCAACAAGAATACTAGATTGGTCACAGAGTTAATTAATTTTATGTGTTCAAATTCCAGGAGTAAACTCCTCTTAAATGCTATCTGTACTCTCTTCGTAGTACTGGTATTTACTTCAAAGTGGCTTATTCACTGACTGACCAAGCAAAACGATGAAAAGCATGTAACTACATTATCATGGAGGTCAATCAATTAGCAACCATTGAGGCACCATAATCATATCAGCCGGGTGGGTTCATCAGAACCCATGTCACGGAGTACACAACTATTATACCCTGAAGATATTTTTAAAACAAAGGAAAACAAAAGTTATATAAGGTCCTGCTACCAGCGAATTCCAAACACATCCCTTGGTGGTAGCTCTTTCTTTGCCAGAGGCATCTTGTGTCTTTCCACTGAAAAGCTGCCATGAAGTTTAGATTTAACCTGGAGCAAAATAGCAAAAGTAAAAATGAATTACCACAAAATCTAAAACTCTCTTTGGGGCACAATTTTGTAAAACTCCATTGACATTCTCAGATGATATACACGAGACCAAAACAAGACATGTAAGAGATTCAAATGTTTCACCACAAAAGAGGTAACTGAGAAACTTGTTAGAGATTTTGCACAGTATGACTTGGAGACAGACAAAATGAGACTATGGTCAAGATCAAATCCAATCTTCACCTGCCCTACTCATAGCTAATTTCCAAAAGTACCACTTGACTATGACATCAAGACACAACCAAGCAGTGGGATTTACATTTGATATTAGTAGAGAGGTCAAATGTTTGGATAGATTCAGTTCTTTTGACTGGAAAAAGGGAACTGTAAATTTACTTTTGTTTAAATCTGTATTGTTTAAATCTCTTGTTTCTGCTCTCAAACCATTTCCCCTTCCACCGAGAAGGAAATGCAGCATAAAAAAGTGAATAACAGGCAAACACAGATTCTATCAACCATTCATGCAAATGAGTAAGCTCCAGAGTACAGTGATCACAGCTTTAATTTATTATCATTAGATTCTGTGGTACCAGAGCTTAACACCAGAACTATGTTTGCTAACATAATCAAATCAGTCTCAATCCAAGCCTATGTTGCCAATCCAAGAACATCTCTGCAAACTTGTTCTGCACAAAAAAGAAGATTGTGTTTTTTGTACTATAACTTAAATTATTATTTTATATTGATTTTTGAATGATCAAAATTTTCCACATTTTAAGAACAAAGCAAACAACAATATATTTGGTCTATTCAGGTATTCAATGCAGGCTGCTTTCTCACTGATTATGATATTTACAAGAACATATTTTTTAAAAAAATATATTGTGGTTAAAAAATTGTATTGCTAATTCCTTAATTTAAGTGTTGTGTTTTTTTTTTACTCTACTAAGCTAATTACGTAGTGGCTAATATATTGAACCACAAATATACTGCAGATGTAGAATTAAAACTGCAGTTATATAAGAGGTCTATATACAGGTCTGTTCCGGTTAAATTGCTGTTTCTCCACATACTGTAATTCTATTTGTTTTTGTTAAATTTACACACTTGGGCGAAAGTGAAACAAGCAAGTCTTCCAACAGGAGTATGTGATTAAAGACTAGATTAAGTCGGCCCCACTATGGCAACAGCAGAAGCATGAGACGTGCACTATGTAAAATGAATTATGTATAATAATAATGTAGCCATTATTAATGTTTGTCTGTCCATGAAAGGCAAGATCCTACTTTACGGCATTTATATAATCTTAGAGCATTATAAAGGCTTAAACTATTGTTAACAATGACAACAGACAATATACAGTATTGCTGCAAAATGAGTGGACTTAATGAATTTGAGCAAGACATTAAATATAATTTTATACTGCTACAAAGGAATTACCCATCATCTGCCCAAAATGTTTTAATGTTGCAGGACAGTCACTAGACCAGTGCTCACAGACTGCCTTCACGAGCATCGGGATCTTATGTGTTCAGTTGAACTAAAGGCAAAAACACATATTGTTTACCACATTGATAGCAATTTTAAAGATAATTTTTTAGATTAAGTTTTCCATTCCAGAAAAACATTCTTGTATATATACTATGTTTATAAATACTAACATTAATCTTATCTTTATAAGGTTATTTATTAGAATATGAGCAGGATAGAAATGTTGGCTACAACTTTAAAGTTGTAGTTTGTAAAGATTTTATTGAACAGTTGTCAATAAACTGAAAAGTTTAAGACAATTGCTACTTTTCCCATGACACCTCTATGCCTACAGTGCATATAATGTAAATGACCTCCTACTGTGTAATGAGTAAGACATGGATACCAGATGCTAATGAAAATCACCATGAGGGTTCTACGGCATTACTTTACACTTTAGAGGTCTCCAGTATTAGCAGTATTTCTGTATCTACATCAATTTAAAATGTTTTGAACATCAACTACCAATTGATTATACTAATTGGATAACAGGTTGCAGTATTTAAACAAACATTTAATGCTGAGTTAAGAAGTATGGTATTTTTTTAGCAGTAAACACAGCAGCATTTATGAGTACAGTATGTGATTTTGAACACACAACATATATGATGTCCTTTGTCTCCTTAGTATCTGTGCTACTGAGCAGATATTGACTATACAGTACTTTCTTTGTCAAGTCTGATGCAGCATGGTTAGTGTTATGTCGCACACAGTGTCCGTTTGGGGTTTACAACGCTGTTGCTCTTTGGGTTTTGGGGGTTACCGCTTTACGCCACTTGGGTGCCTTGGCGGGTTTTTGCCATTCTGTGTCCGTTACGAGTTATACACAATAAAGAGTAGACGTCTGTGAAATCTGTCCGCCCCAGTCCCTGGTTTTCTACGGTGTAACATTGGCGACAAGGATGGAGATTTCACTCCCACCACCTCCGCCGTTCCTCGCTTTACCTGGTGTGCCTTCAGTGCCCTGGACTTGCTGGGTGGACGCTTTTGAAACTTACTGGGCTGCACTTGACCCTTAGGAATGTGCCGAACGCCAGGAAAAAAGCGATCCTTGTACACTGCCTAGGGACCAAGGGACAGCACATGTTCCACACTCTCGGCCCCGGTGGAACTTACGCTGAAGCTCTGGAGCTTTTGAAAGCACACTTCACTGCCCCCCAGAGTGTCATTCACCACAGGAAGGACAGCTGCCGGGAGAGACCGTGCATCAGAATGTTGCTGATGTGACCGTTGCGGTTCCGCACGGGCTCGTGCCCTCCGTCACCTGTTTCGTCCCTCAACACCTGGGGCACAAACCCGGGTCTCCGGCGTAACGCAACAGAGAAACAGCGGGAATTGCAGTTCACCTTCTCATGCCACCAGGGCTCAGAACTGCCCTGCCCGAGGGCATCAGTGTCAACGATGCGGCAAGTATAATCACTTTGCTAAGGTCTGCTGTTCAGCGCCGGCCAACCCACAGTGTTCAGCTTCAGCTTCGCTGTCCTATGCTCCTACCACAGTTCACACAGTGAATGCAGTGCCCAGAGCTTTCAAAACGTGCACTGTTGAGCTGAATGATGTGTGTATTCTCCTGCTGCTACATACTAGGGCTCACCTCACAGTTCTCCAGTTCCACTGTATTTATGAATTTGGATCTTCGTCAGGGCTACCTCCAGGTTCCATTCCACCCTGACAGCCAGAACTTGACAGCTGTCGTCACACACATCGGTGTCTTCCGCTACACAAAGGGTGCCCTTTGGATTGAGCTCCGCCCCCAGCTGTTTCCTGAAAGTGATGTCCACTATCTTTGCCGGAATCCCTGGAGTAGTCTTCTGTGGTTCATGGCCCAACACATGCCAGCCATGATGAGCGCCTCCAAAGGGTTTTCAAGTTGCTTCACCACAACCACCTCACCCTCAACGGAGAGAAATGTGTTTGCCACTTACGCCATAGAGTTTGTGGGTTTTCGGCTCAAAGCTGCCGGCCTCACCCTGCTGCACTCCAACATTGAGGCCATTCAGCGCATCCAAGAGCCTACCATGCCAGCTCAGGTCACCTTCTTCCTTGGGATAACTCCCTACTATCTCCAGTTTCTTCCACACTTCTCAGCCACTACAGCCCCACTGCATCAGCTGCTGCAGAAGGATGCCCATTTGGTTTGGACTCCTGCCTGCTCTGAAGTCTTCCATCTCCTGAATGCTCAGCTCACCTCACACCTGTTCTGGAACCCTTCGACCTCTCCGGCCCGCCCTTTGTCACTTGCTATGCCTCCAGCACTGCCATGGGAGCTGTACTGTTCCAGCTTCACAACGGGGTATAGTGACCTATCGTCTTCTCCTCCCGGGCTCTCAGTCCAACTGAACAGAAGTACTCTGTGGGGGAGCAGGAGGCCCTGACCTGCGTCTGGGCATGTGAGAGGTAGCACATGTATTTTTGTGGTCGTGCACTCACACTACGGGTGGACCACCAGGCCCTCACTGCACTGCTTGCCACTGCTCGCCACTTCAGGAACAGGGCATCCACCACCCAGACTCCACCGATGTTCTGAGAGGCTAAAGCAATACAACATTGCACTGAAGTTCCCTCCAGAATCTGAGAATGTAGTTGCAGATCTACTGTCCCGCTCCTTTCCTAACCTGCCTGGAGGTCCTGATTCAGACACACTTGAGCTCGACCTCATTCAAATGTTCTACACTCCACTTCAGGCCACAGTCTCTCCAGCAACTACAACAGGATCTGGTGCTCTCCCACCTTCGCACCTTTATACGCTTGGGCTGGCCCTCCATGGGTTCTGTCGAACTGGGCCCCTTCCTTCCCGTCAAAGATGAGCTCTTTTGCTTGAACGACTCCTGTGTTGCCCGGGGGACCTACATGGTTGTTCTAGCCAGTCTCCAAGCATGTGTTCTCCAGATGGCACATGCAGGCCACCGGGGAATTCTTAAGGCCAAACAACAGTGAGAGGATCTGTTGTGGTGGCCAAGAATCGACCGGGACATAGAGGCACTGGTCAGAAGTTGCAAAGCCTGCCTCCTTAGTGGGAAAACAGGGGGGCCTACTCTGCCTCACCTTCAGCTCCTAGCCATGGGATCACCTCCAGCTGGACATCTGTGGGGAGCAGCATGGTGTCCTGCCCCATCAGCTCTTCCTCATAGTGGCCTATGACTTCCATTTAAAATGGCCAGAAGTAGCCTCCACAGGATCGGTCACTACTCAAGCAGTCATAGATTTCCTGGAATCACTCTTTGCCTGCTGGGGGCTGCCAACCATCATCACCACCAACAATGGGCCAACGTTTTTGTCTGAAAAGTTTGAGTCGTTTTGGGGTGACTGAGGCATTTGACACGTTCGTATTGCTTTCTACAACCCAAAGGCAGAGGGGGTGTGAACCTGACTCTCAAAAAAGGCACCAGAGCCCAAGTTATGCACAATAAAAACCAGACGTCTGTGAAATCTGTCTGCCTCAGTCCCTGGTTTTCCGCGGTGTAACAGTTAGGAGTTCCTTGAATTTGTTCTGTTAAATAGCTGTAATATCAACAGCATTTGCATTTACTTTGCAATAACTCAAGGCAAATTCTACATGACCATTCAGTGTGAAAAGTTGTAGAATTGAATCCATGTGCCAGCCAAACAGAATTAACTTCTTGTCAGGGGTTGCTTGTCATTAGTGCCATTTGTTACACACTAGAAGTCTATAATGTTAAACCAACATTTTATATTCCAAAATACGCATTTTAAGGATGAATTGTTGTATTAAAAAACTGTTATCAATACACTTAGTAGCATAGTACAATATAATTATATTTCTACATAAAGAATGAAAATATTTAAGTGCAAAAGTAGAAAAGGTCATGTCTAAGACTTTTGTACATCAGTGTATATTTAAATGTTAACTAAATGCAAACAACCGATCCATTCCTAACAGTTTGTATAATCCCATATTTTGTCATTTGCTTCTAATGGTCTTTCAATTCATGCTTAGCACCGGTATTTTTACTTAGTAGTAAAATACTACTAGTTTTACAATGAAATCATGCTGAGAAAGGTCTGCCTGAGAAGCTCTAACAGAATGCAAAGACAAGATACTAATGCACTTTGCATCATCATTAAAACAAAATCACAAAGGAATGTTAATGAAGCTTTCAAAATCTCTCAACAACTCAGCTAACTCTTCCTCACAATTATGAGTTTGAAAATCAGATGCTAAGACTTTGTCCTAATGTCCTAAAGGTTGTGTGAATTGCAAGCAGCTACAGGAATAAAAACACAATTATACACTCAATCTGTTTTGTGATGGTCTATGGGTGTGCTGATGGCTCTGAGGGATTCAACAACCTGTGTGGAGAAGATCCTCCTATCTCCTGTAAAAATACTGTGTGGAACATTGTCTATGGTATCTGCAGAGTGGCAGGTACCTTGCACATGTTTGGTGAGTGTAGATCATTTCTTTGTAATGATGTTAGATTTCGGGTGTCAGTAATTAGCAATCACTCCTGACTCATTTCCTCTTCTAAAACACTATAAATACTGTATGTGTTCCCCCTCCCTCACATACGTCTTTTGCATCCCACCTCCTGCTCTTCTCTGCTGCTGCCCCTTGGTCACTCCTCACTCTGCATGGGGGTCCTGGCCTCCTCATCTTGTGGCAAGGAGGTCAGCCATCAGCCAAGCAGCCTACAGTATGCCAAAATGTCACTTAACACTCCATAATCCTTTCAGGACACTTTATTCGTGGGTGTTGTTATGCCAAGTGAAATTCCTTTAAAATATCACAAAGAAAAAATAAATTCAAGAAGGAATGTGTTAAGATATTCTCTCTTATTCTAAAACCTCATATACAGTATCTACTGTATGTAACGACTGTATGTACAAAGTCTATGGCTATTTACTGCAGAAGTTCAATTCATGTACAGGTATGCCCTTACAAAAAAGACTGAAAGAATTAAACAGAGCATATGGACTAAAGCAAATCACACAAGTTGAGGAACAGATGTAAAATTTTATTTCACTTTTCATTTGCCTCTGCATTTAAATTGAAAGGACCATATTTTCCTGTGTGGGTAGACTTTGGGCAAACTGCCCATTGCAAAGAAAAGTAGTTTGTCCAGCATGGAAAATTGTGCCAAACTTGTTGGTTTAAAAAGGAGAAACTGTGGTCTTGCTATTACAAATGCACATAAAGGAATTTTTTTTGGAATTATAATGCAAACAAAAGTGTAAATAAATGGTTATGCTAATACTAGGTTCACAGTTTTAGATTTTAGATACTCTATCTGAATTACCAGTATGTAATGTTCTTTATTGAAAGAGTGGAACGGCTGCTGTTTTTGCTTTTAAGTTGTCTTTGATTCATGCTTCACATGATTTTTTTTTTCATGGGAATCACTCAGGAAGACAGATTCTTTTCTACATTTTAGAGCATCAAAAGTCAATAATAATATTAACTCTATTTCCTCAATACAGGTATTGAGCTGGTGGTGAATATAAATTAATTAATAAACCAAGGGTTTTCCTTGTACTTCTCCAACACAGAGTGCTATTGAGATAACCAAAACCCTGGATTCAGACTTGTAGGTTAGCTTTTGTGACAATGCTAAACATTTCAAACTTGTTCCTCTGTATTTGTTTACTATTAGATTTTAAACATCTGAAATGGATTTATCTTACACAGGTTTACACAATAAACATAAAACAAAGTGTTTTGAATCCAGTAAATGGGCAGAATATGTTTTAAAGGGAACTCTGTGCCATCCTTTTGAAAAGCATCATGAAAAGGAGTTTAGCTTTTAAGTCAAGGTACATGCTAAGTACTGCAGTTCTGTTGTTGTTTTAGTCTTTCCTTTAACATGTACAGTGTTATATATATTGTACAGATTTATTCAGACACCCAAATGAAATTGGAACAAAACAGACCATACAACAGATTAACATTTGGATGTGTCTTCTTTAAAAACTAAAAGTTCTACATTGTAATCGTAATATTGGCAAAACCGTGTTTACGGTAAGTACTGTATGTCATAAAAAAAATAATTCCAAAATTATACTGTCACATTTATTTACATGTACATCTCCTTGTGTTATTAAAAGTATTTTAATAAGATTTTACTTTAAACAAGATCCAACAAAAACAAATCTGCACTTACAACAGAGATTCCCAGTTGCCTGAGGTATAAAATTAGGTAACAGACAACATCCATTCAATAGTACTGAGCATCTCCATAGATAAAGTAAGAGAACACTCTGACCATTCAAGGAAGATGGTTATTGACCTCCACAAGTTGAGGGATAGTTGCAAAAATGTAAAGCCACTGCTGGTGTAGTGGCAACCTGGCCAAGAATTGGAAGCAAGTGTACTGTATTTGCCACTGTGGGCTGTGAGATAAATGGTTTGGGAGGCAACTGCATATCCAAAACAAAAGCTGGAGATCTTCAACAAAAACTTGCATCTTCAGGATGCAAAGTGTACAAAACTATCGTTTGACATTTGACTGTCATTTGCCTGCAAGCCTCTTCTGAAGGTGAACACAAGTGCTTCAAATTTGCCAGACAACACCTAAGTGAAAACTGGACAGGTGGAGTCATGCCTTAAGGTCAGATGAGGTTAAAATTGTGCATTTTGGGAAAACATGGTCATCCCATGTTATGTAAAAAGTTATGTAAAAAAAGATGAAGCCCACTTAGAGCATAGTGTTATGCCCTCTCTAAAATATAGAGGTGATTTTATTATGTTTTGGTGTTAGTTTGCATCAAAGGATCCCAGAGTTGTTGTTAATATAGAAGAAAATCATTAATTCCCATGTATGCGAGGACATGTTGGCCAAACACTTGGAGTTCTGTGCTATGGAGCTCAATTTTGGTGAAATTTCTTGCATGACATTCTTGCATGACAATGACCCACAATGTGTATTCAAATCAACAAAGAATAGACACATAAAGTATGCAATATGCAGAATATGCAAAGATGCACACAACATTAATAGCCTTTACTGGCAATATCCCCAGTTCTCAATCCAAATCAGCATTTGTAGTTCAAACTCACAAACAAAAACCAAATGGTCTGAAGAACCTAGAGCAATTTTGCCTGGAATGGTAAAAAAAAAACATGAAACCATAAAACACAACAGGTGTCTTGTTAATGTAATCTATGTCGGAAGAGATTCTATAAAAACATTAACTACAGAAGTGACTATAGACTGTAGACTATCATATTTAATTTGAGCATTTTCAATACTTTTTTAGATTTTCGCACATACAATGCAATACAATAACTGTTTCATTTCTATGATGTTTTTGTTCCCATTTCAGCAGTGGTATGCATTATGGAACCAATCTGGTGGGCACTGTACAGTACATAGGGAATGAAAGGATCACAGCAATGCAAATTACGTGAAATAAATGAACAAAATAGAACAATCTGTTTTGGATTTTGAAAACTTTTTCAAAAGGTGCTGCAAATTAAACTTTTGGTCAAAGTTGTTTATTAATCTGGCCTAGTTTATTTCTGTCCAATACGTAAAAGATGACGTGTTGAGCTAAAGGCCTTTTCAGAGCAAGAAAGTCTGTATGAGTATGAACCAGGATGTTTATTAGATTCTAAACTACAAAGTTGTTTCTGTTGGCAATGTAATTTTATTCAGGATGTCTTCAGCATTGCTATGAATTGTCTTCTACCCTTTCCTTGTGTTTACTTACTTATTTGATTTATTGTCTGAGCTGCCTTTACCTAAAGACATCAAGGTATTATGGATGCCTTTTGTTGTGCACTCATACGAATTTTTGCCTAAGGAAGACTTAATTTTAATATTTTTGAGACAAGGAAAAGAATCAGTTTCCCAAGGAGACACTCACATGGCCAATTCACATTAGGTTGAACTGTTTTTTTGCACAAGGACTGCTCAAGGGGCATCTAGTTCTGCCTATGTTAAAGACAGTCTTTACAATTGGGTAAACATGCAATATTGGGATTAAGGTACAGTAGGTCATCAGTGTGGATTACATTTTCCTATGACAGTGAGTTATGCCAAATGCAATCTTTGAAGGTCAACATCATGCTTACCATGCTGCAGGAATGAATTTTAGAATACACTAGAAAGTGTGGAATCAATATATGCACATAAATCAAAATGTATGCACACTCCACATATTTTTAAAAAAGCCCTTTGATACGATCCTCATAAAATTTTTTAAAGTAGCAACAAACTGAAGGGCTTTACTTTTCTCTCACAATAGTTATAGTAACATCACCCCAATTAATAAAAAAGTTTTGTAAATAGGATGAAAGATCTGCAGCAACAACATACTTCAGTATACCTGTAGGTTCATTGGTCTTTGGATTTTGCACCAGAAAATGGTTAATTCAGAAATTAATGATTAAACAATGAGTATTATATCATGACCTACATTTTAACTTCATTTTAAAAGCCAGACTGTAGAACAGAACAATTCCCATTGTATTTCTTGATAGACTGGTGGCAAAGGTAAAGAACGCACAAAGTAAAATCAATCATGTTTAAAACACAATCCACCCTTTCATATCAATCTCAATAGTTTTTCATTTCAAAGGTTTTTCATTTCCATGTAAGGATCATCTCAAAGTGCTTTATCATGAGTCAGAACATAGGTATCACTGAGATCAGCAAAGCCTGCCAAATTATTTATCCTCATTATCCTGCTTACAGAGAGACTGTAAGTGTCTGTACAGGGAAGCTGTCACTTGCTTTCTTTTCTTAGAGAAGCTGGCATTTCCTGTCTTTTAAACAGGAAATTAGAAAATACTTAATTTCATCCGGTTTTGTCATGATAAACAAAAAAATGGTCGCAATACGGAGAGCAGTGTGAGGCTGGGGGTTGCCAAGTGTTCTGTTAATAAACAAAAGCTAAACACAGAGAGCAGTAATCACATCTCAGTAGGATTCAGGGCCCACAAAAAATGTCAATTAAAGAATAATTATGATTGGTAAAATTAATACGCTTTAGCATGAAGAGAAGAAATAATGCCTCAACATTATGATGCGAGCTTTGAAGGGCTAAACTATGTCTTGATAAGAGTCTCTTTTGAAAGCAAGGAGAGCTCTTCACATTGATCTTTAACTGTGAATTAATTAGGCTGACTTTTCCCATGAGTTGTTTAAAAGGATAAATGAAAAGATACATTTTAAATATTAAGATACATTAGATCTGTCCTTTTGGATCATAAGTACTTGAAGAGCATGTATTTGCTTGGTCACAAGGATACTGAAGAATAAGAACTTCTCAGACTTTCATTATTAGTGCCATTTTATTATTGTCACTGTAGAAAGCAGGGGTGAAATATGAATCGCTTGTGATTCAGTGTTGCAGCTCAAGGTCAGTTCCACTAACTATTCAGTACTACACTGCAACATTATAGGACAGTGATAAAGACAGACATATCTGTGATACTTTTAAATAACTCACTTTATAGTATGAAACTTTGCAATAGTTACGATCGTTATTAAAACAAAGGGGAAATTCCTCTTCAAAACCAACATCACATTATCAAGTGTTTTATATGTTAGTGACCACAAGCTAATTCAAACTTAAACATATACACTGCAAATAATTTCCAAAAGTTATGTTTACATGATCATATTAATCCAACTTTAATCATGACATTTCTTACTGCCCTTAGTCTAATTCATATTCTGTATGTTCTAATTTTCTGCTCAATTTGAAAGCTGTTTTAAAAAACTAAACTGTAATCACAAACAAAAGCATGACCAAAATTAGACTGCATTTTTAACTTTCTTAATATTGGTCATAGTGCAGACCTGAAGGAAATGTGTTTAATGGAGTGTTACAGTGTCACATGAATACTACTTGCTCTGTTAATTAATACATTTCTTAAATAGAAAAAAGGCTTTTGATGAACCACTTTCACAATTTGAGGAACCACACCTACAATTGCAATTTGGCTCAAACCTTTGCAAAACAAAATACAACTATAAATACACTTATGTCCCCCTGGTGATAAAAACACATTTCTGCTTTATGAACAGTATCTAAAATCTGAGTATTGTTGTTCACTTTCAGCTATAGTGTTATTGCATTGTGAGAAAAAAAAACTTTCAAGCCTAAGAGTTACTAATCTCTTATTTCAATATTTTAATGATAAACCAAAAATTGAAAAAAAAAAATACTCCTCACCTTAAAGTTGAGGCAGTGGAATTTCTCTAATCATCATATCATGTTTTTTAAAAAAGTCAAAATTTGAGTTCAGAATGGCTGTAGATAGTATTTAAGCGATCTAGGAGAAATTTATAGTAATTTACACATGCTATACTCGCCAGGAGTCATTTGCTGGCAATTCTCATTGCTTTGGAAACACAAAACAGAAACTGTAGAAATTAAAATTAAGGTTCTTTCAGGTTTTGTATTTGAAGTTTACTTGGTTGTTGTTTTGCCAATTGACAGAGCAAACATGTGATTTTTAATCCCTAACACATACTGTATCACACTCTGTTTTATTATTCATCCTATACTAGTGTCTTTCTGAACTGCATGTCCACATTAAACATGCTTACTGTATGTGAAAAGTTAAATAATGCTTTTACAACATAAAAACCTGCAGCAGAAACATATCCTCAGGATGTGTGGCGCATGCATGGACATTGGGCACTAAAGGAAAATATATTAAAAAGATCCATAGAGGTTAATGAATGAAACATATTAACACAGCCCTTCAATTAAACCTACCACTTCACTAAAGTGTATACATTTTAAAGAATTACTTTTGTGTCTCGTAATGCTGATAATAGGTTTTGATTCTACTTCTAGTTCACTGTCATGTCATCATCAAAATAACTAAGATTGCTTTGCTGTGTAATGTTTGTTTCAATTAAGCTTTAAACACCTTTTATTGTTAGGTTTCAAATCTCTCTTTAAAATCTACATGAAACTTGACAGAGATACTTTCGATTGTAGCTTGAAGAGAATCTGTTTTTTTAATTCAAAGTATTTTTGAAATTATAGACAATAATGAAGACAACATATGTTTAAAATCAAATAAAAAAAGGTTACAAATAAAAGGAGACCATTTTTCTACTTGTCTACAGTAGTTTGTTTAGTTCGTAGTAGTTAATTGATCCAGTTCTTTTGATTCAAACTTCAGCAACAACGCTAGGTGCTTAAATGCCTTCTATTCTCAGTTTTACATACACTACCCATTAGTTTTCATTTTATATCCTCTGGTTCATCATTTACAGTCAATTCAGGAGAAACTAATGAGGTCTTAAGAAAGGTTACAAGTAAGTGGAGGGCATTTGGCCCATCTAGCCTGTAAGTACTTTGTTAGTGCTTTTGAAAATTTTGAATACTTTAGTCATATTAGAAAAAATATTTAAATCTATTATATTTTATATTAATGTTCAAGTATTAAAAAGGTTTATGATTATATTGCCTAACAAAATGTGCTCCAAGATAGAGGTAAATATAATCAAATGATAATTTGGTGCTGAAAATTATCATGTTCAAAGATTTCCTCTGTAACTAGCAATATTTAATAATGCTTAATGCAGAAAAGTGTTCAGTAAAATATAATAATGCTTAGAGGAAATAAGGTCCATATGTTTCTCCTGAGAACAAGCCAATCAGAAAGAACTTTATTTACTTCACAATTGTGTTCATAGTGAACAACAAAGTGTGTGCTGCATGCAGTCTTCTCCCACCCATCTCTGGTGTGTGAGCTTGTTGTGAGCCAAAACAGGAACCAAAGATTCTGGACAATTTTCAAAAAGACTGCATGTGTTAACAGGCATTGAGGGCAAGGTCTGCTCCAGCCACCATAGCACCAGATGACTGGTGTGTTGTCTTCAATACAGAACAATCAGTGGGTTCTGTAGAACTATGTCAGAATCTCATAATAGTTACTGGAAGTTCTGTTTTAACTCAAACAAACAGGAACCAGACATACAAATATGGTCATGCAGTACAACCATGTGTCTCACATTTTTAGGCTCGAAAGAATAGTCTTCTGTCAATTCAGCCTCTATCATAGCTTTGTTCTCACCAGCAAATTCTTATATAGCTTGCAAAATAATTTATCATTTGTATGTATGAAGAGTGGCATATTAACATTTTATGGTATTGTATATAGAAAGAGACAGTCATCTACAGTACAGTATGTCTGTTCAATAGAAGCAGTGTAGTAGCTACTCTGAAACAATAGGAAGCAACCTCCTATGAGACTGCATATGATGCTGTAGATGTTAACCCTTTTGATTTATTAACATTTTATTAAATTATTGTTACATTGATTTAGTGCCTGATGTTTCCTTTGACTAAGGCAAACATATTGAATATTTCTTCTGAAACAGATTAGCAGGACGACTTGGCCTGTATGGCTACTTAATTTCAACTACAATCATTATCTAACAACTGCAGTTGAAAGATACTGTATGTTGCATTCTGCAAACACCCTCCTCCAATCATTCCGCAGATGCTCAGTGTTAGCAGATGAGCGTTCCACAAGCCCATATCAATAGCTTGACTGGGAGGATGTCTCTTAGTACTCACACCACAGCTTGTGGTGACCAAGTTCAGTGCATAGCTGTGCTCCTTTGCTTCCAGTTTAAAGGAAAATATTTTCTGTCCATTTTGGGATAGTGAGTGGGTTTATAATTAAAAAACAATAATGATACAAATGATAGCCTTAATATCCTGAGTTTGATTTTAAAAAATATTTACAATTCAAAATAATATACAAAGGTTAATTGTGTTTCTGTAGACTTAAGCAGTATTTATATTCCGTGGCTGTGTTCTGCATATGCCATCAAGTATTTATATATTTTAAAGTCTTAAATTTAAAACTGTGAAACTTAAACTAAAATTTATAGAATAAAGGTTTTTATTATTTCAAAAGCAAGAATCTGTCTTAAAATTGTTCCTTCAATATAGATAATTATCTACACTTAGTCAGTAAGTAAAAATTGGGCTTGTACAAAGGTTCTTGTAATGCACAAGATGCACTCTATGAAAATTGGTGCAGCTGACCAATGAAACTGTTAAAAGCTGCATCTTTTTATCTGCTGTTTTCAAATACCAGCTTGTCAAAGAACACTAAATTCTGCAAACTGGCCTTCTTCTGTCACTCTGATAATGAAGCAGTTCCTCATTTAAAAAAAAAAATGTCCTGACAAGAGTGCTTTGACTTTGAACTGAGGTTCTCTTAAACTTCTTAACAGTTCAATTCTTAGTTCATCAAAGGCTACTAAACACATAATAATGTTATGTGAAGTATGTTTGTGAACGTACAGTGCATAAAGGAGGGGAATGATAAGAAGTTTTGTCTTAACTTCAGACCTAAACAAATATATTTTGCTCAGAGCTGCAACAGATGACAAAAGCAGGAAATGCTTATTTCTAACTGCTGTGCAGAAAACACAATTGCTATATTTCTCTAGGAACACAAACAATGCAACAAAAGATGACCTGTCTTTAAAAGTAAAAATGGCATTAACTTAAAGAAATATTTAGCTTTAACACACAATGTTGCAATACATATATCTTAGATAAATATATGCCTTTAACAATATAAAAGGATCAATCACATTAAATCTAACTGTAATTAATTCTGCATTTTTTGTTGGTTCTAGCACTCAATTTCAAGTCATCTGTATGACTTCATTTTTTAACTTTCATAAGCTTCCACCAGTGATTTTCTCTGCATCAATTTTAAAAATGTACTTTCCATAAAAACATAACAAATTTCACAAAACACACATTAAACACATTAATTGAAAAATTGCGAAAGACGACAATCAGAAATCTTGAAATGCTGAAGCAACTACTGGACAGAATTTGCTTTTAAATTGTTAAAACTTTAAACCACCTACAGTGGCAACCTATAGAGAAACCAAGCTCAATAAATCACTTTACTTTTTTTTTGTAGGTGTATGATGCATATACTGTAACTATACAGGTGTGTTTCAATAACACCTCTAATTTCAGCACATCAACAAGATGTACGCATTAGCTATATTGTTAGAAACTCCTTTGACACCCACACTTTTTATTTTGTGCATTTACTATATAAAAATAAACATTGTTGCATACTATACTGAAGAACTCCCACTAGCTTCAATGCAAATGTTACTGGGGGTACACAGCAAAACAGTACAAAACAAATCCCAATACATTACCAGCAACAGCAACACTACAAAATCTCCTGTTTACAGTAACACAAGTCAAGATGTAACACAACAAGGGTTTTCATTTTGAGTTCCCCTTTTTGTTTTTGGAAAGCTGCCTTAAGATTTAGAGTACATACCTCAACCATTAAACAAGACATTTAACCATAGTGGCAGATCTGTGACCTGTAAATGCTGTGAAATCTTGGACGGGTGCTGCTTGCTCATGAAGACGTGATCTGCAGAATCCAGCAACCGCATCCAGGATGAGTGGAATTTAAAAGCAGAGGCAACAAGCCGAGAGGGCACTTTCTCTTGGGCTGTGTGAGCAGAATGGAGCTGTGTTAGTTTAATGCAGTCTGCATGCCTGCCTGTCTTGGCTGTGCTCAATGATTGTGAGCAGCTCGCAGTGGGCTGGCTACGGCTGGGAGGTGTTGTCAGTAGCCAGAGGCAAGGGGAGGCAGACCAATGAGCTTCAACACTGTGCGGCTGTTCTGGGGTGAAGCCTTCTGTGTTTATGCTTCCTCATTTCAATAGTGACGTCAAAGCCACAGCTTAGATTTTTCCCAGCATGTGCTATTAATTTAAAAGAGCTACTATGAGAAGAATTTGCCAGTGATTCAGGCAGATTTTCTTCTGCCTTAGAGTTGCCTGGTGACATTTGCTTGTCAGGAAGACGAGGGGGTGGGGAAAGAATCACATTTCAATGCTACTGAGTGCTGATATGTCTCTTTTTGAGTCTGTGGCAAGACATTGACAACCTCCATGGTTATGATAAGATCAGCCAACAAAGGCATGTAGGCTATAAACCTTTGTGTATTTAGTTATATGCATCAGTAATAATAAAAGTTCTTTATTAAGGTAATTTTCTTCTAACACTACAAAAGTAAATTTTTCTATGCTGGAACAAGAAGGGGCTTATTGGGTATTGAAAAGTAAAAAGAAAGAATACAAACAGCATAATTGCTGTGGAGCCTTCTTCTGGAGTTTTACAACATATGCTGACCAAAAGGACAGCACTAGAGTGCATGATCTTCAAGGAAGAAACTGTTGTTATTGGTGCTGGTGGACCTGTAGTTTGCACCACTGATCCCCAGGGATCTTGACTACCTGGTAACTCAAAGCTCTTATGGAGCTGATGGTGCACAGTAGCTGCTGGGCGTCACCAAGGTTGCCATTCAGAGAACTTGGTCTGCTGTTTTATGTGAAGCACTTTGGGCTCTTTTGGGATTACTGTTATCTTCGATAAATTCAATACGAAAATCATGCAGCCTCACTAAAATACTTTGTAATTATGTAGGAATTCTTCTTCTTATTATTGATCTCTGTCTATTATCTGACCATTTCATCCAATTCAGGGTTACATGGGAGCCAGAGTCTATCCTGACAAGCTATGGGTGCAAGGCAGGTTACACCCTGAATGGGCCATAGTCACATTATCATAGACATGCATGCACTCTCACTAGAGCCAGTTTTCCCAGAAGCCAATTAACCTCCTAGTATGTCTTTGTACTGTGGGACCAAATCCATGCAAACACCGGAAAAAACTCCAGGCAGATAGCACTCCAGGTGTCTGGTGCTGTGAGGCAGCAATGCTAAACACTGCATCGCTGTAAGTACGGTATGTCTGCCATAGAAAAATAAGACACAGTAAGAAGATATTAAGTTATAATATTATCTGGTCTAACTGCAGATAATATTTCCTGAGACATTCAGATCTGTAATTCAGATGAATGGCAGCTTGGCATTTACAGTTAGTCCCTTTCTAAGTAACAAGAGTTTTACTTATCTCTTACCTACTGTACCCACATGTAAACAAAACAGGAAATCTGCTTCATTTCACAACTTGAATTACATGTTCTTTGTGTTCTCTAAATGTAAAGCTGTCAAGGCTGTGTAGCTGATCTTTTTTTTTTAAAAACATTAGGTCAAAAACATTAGGTCACCAAAAGCATTGAGGTTATACTGTATGTGTGTGATTAATGCTTTCACAGTAAGTGACTAGTATTGCAATATTTTTCCTCAGTAGTAGTGCCATTTTGTTCAGTATACCTCCTTCTGAAGAAGCTGTGTAGTGTTTTAGAGCAGTAATCTCTGGAGAGTAATCTCTGGAGAGGCCAGTCCAGTTGGTTTTGTTGGTTACCATATCACAAATTTCTAAAGATGTGGACAAATTTCAGTGTGTTGAGTTAAGCAAGTGATATGTCTTACTTTACTTTAACCATCCGCTTATACCGTAAGGTGTCACAGGGAGAAATAACTGTCAGTCTGCTGCCCACTGGAAGGCCCTGTGAGGGGGAATGCTATGTGTTCTCAGTATCTCTTTGACGCACTTAATCCAGGTTTTTCTGGCCCAGCCTCTCGCTTTGTAATCTGACATCCTATTGTTACATGCTTGTATATGCCAGTTGGTTGGTGGCCAAGCAACCAAGATGATTAAACCAACTCATCTGCTGTTGTATATAGTGGTGGATTCGTGTATCTCCCAATATTTCTCTGATCCTTTCATTTTTGAACTTTTCTCACCTGATCTTGTTGGAGGCTCGTCTCAGGTGTCTCATTACACATGTGGTGAGTTTACATTTTAGGCTTTGTTTGGCGCGTGTTTGGCGCTGGTACATCAGAGTGGGAATGAAGCTGAAATTGATTAGTTTTGTCATGGTGTCTATGGGGATGTGGGGGTGTTTCAGGAGAGGTGTGCACTGATAGTGGACATTTGATTTCTGTGTTCTTGTCTCTATCTCTCTGTTGAGTCTTCGGTCTTCTGTGAAGATGCTCCCAAGATATTTGAATTCTGAGTGCCACTGATGTTGATATTGAGGCTTTTAAGTGTTCCGCTCAACTTCATCATCTTGGTCTTGTTTTTGCTCCTCTTCATTATGTACTCTTCACAAATGGTTTGCAGTCTGGTCATATAAACCTGCAGTTTCTCCTCATCTTCATTTATAACGCTTTGGTCATCAGCAAACAGTATTGCATTCAAGGCTTCTGGTTCCGGATTTGCCTCTGTGATAATTTGGGCCTTGTGCACAAGAGATAACAACAAATATCTATGTTTCACTCCAGATTTGACTTAAAACCAGTCTGGGAATCCATTTAAACCATGTATGGAGCTCATTCTGTTGGCATAGACAGCTCTGATACTATCCAGAAGCCTTGACACATTGTACCTCTCTAATATCCTCCACAATTTCTCTCTGTTTATTCTGTCGAAAGCTTTTTCTTGATCCACAAATACCAAATTAAGTGCTCTGTTATACTCTATTGCCTTCGCACTCAGTAGTCATAGAAAAAAGATGGCATCTGTTCATCCTCTTCCTTTTCTAAAATCCATCTTTACATCACGTTATACCTAGTGCACTGCTCCACTATTTTTGCATACATTGTTGCTGTGTGTTGCTGCCACACCCTTTCTTGCTTCCCTTCTTTTTTTCAAATTGGTATGAGTGCTGCATTCTGTCAAGGAACGGCTCCACAATCAGTCTCGGATTTGTAATAAGACCCTATGCGAGCGGTAGAGTCTGGAGGAAAGGGAGACGTGCTACAAACGACATATACTACAACAGATAAACAAACAAGGGTTTATTTGTGCAGCACATAGGGACAGTTCATGCAGTGGGTAATGGGAGAAAAGACACAGGTAGGTATCCAAATCCAAAAAGGTCCATAGGAGAGTCAGGGCACAGTGCAGGGGTCCGAATCCAGGAAATCCATCCAGTGACTACTTGAGGTTAAAAGGGGAAACGCAGACATGACAAGACATTGTAATCACGGGGTGAGGTCCTTCAAGCCCTGGACTCAGGAAGCGGGAAATGTCGGGGATGAAGCCTATGCCCCCAGGCTACGGACATGGGGCGACTTGATGCTAGGCGGGCCCCACAACATCCATATGCTAATGCTGAGCCCTGAGCATTGGAGGCGCTAGGATTAAATAGAGAGACAAACAAGACACACCGGGAATACAAACAATTACAAGAAGCTAAGGACAAGAAAGTAGTGGAAGGCCTCTAGGGGAGGGATGTTGACCATGAGACATACAGCCAATATTCTATAGCCAATAGAACCTTTCTCTCCTTCCATGCCCATTGGAATATTTTAGCCACATGATTCTGATTTCTCCACGTGCTAAATTGGCTTCAGTTGTAATTCTGCCCACTCCGGCTGCTTTGTTGTTAATTATGTTAATTTTGTAGGCTCTTCAAATTCTGGATATCTAGATTGAAAATGCTTCTGATTGATTCTTTTGCTGGCTGGATTAAGGAGACCACTAATGTACTCCTGCCTTCTTTTCTTGAAGCTGTCTTCATCATCGAGGGGATTTTCTACCTTTATCATTTATCACCTTTGTTGGGTTATTCGGCTAATATCTCTAATCTCATGGTTTTCACGCTTTCGTCAAATTTTCTGGTTGAGCACACAGTTCACTCAGCTCTTTACCATACACCTTTCATGATGATTCTTTGGCAGTTTTCAAAATTCTTTCGCTATGCTGTCTTGATACTGCCCATTCTTTGGATAACTTCTTTTTTCTGACAGCTTCTTTCACTGTGTTGTTCCACCACACCATCTGCTTTATCTGCCCTTTTCCTATTTTCTTTATTCCACATACCTTGTGTCTGCCAGAGTCATTTCTATATTCTTTATTTTATCTAGTTTCTGTGTAATATCTTTCTGCACAGCTTGTATTATTTCTTCCTTCTTAAATTTCCTTAGATTGAGTTGGCTACCTGTCTTTGAGTATTTGTGGTCTATATCATGCGTTCTTGTGCACATATTGACTGAGCACTGATCTGTGTCAAGGCCACACTACACCTCCTTTCAAAATTTTGTGTTACAGCTTGGAATTAAAATGCATTAAAATACATGTGACACCAATATCCCAAACACTCCACAAATCTGAGCTGTATGGCAGCATTGCAAGAAGGAGGCCATTACATTTTGTGGTCTAACGAAACTAGAATGGAAAATTCTGGCCTTAAAGCAAAGTGCTATGTTTAATGCAAACCCAGCTCTATACATCACCCAAAGAACACCACCCCTACCAAATCTTGCTGCCAAAGGTGCTTCAACCAAGTATTAAATTGGGAGGGCGACACATCCAATTATGACATATTTTAAAAAATACAAAAAATGAAATATTTCCCAGTAAAAACATTTTCCCTTTAAAAGCATGGAGTATGGTGTAAGAGAAAAAAAAATCATTTACATTTTGAAACTCGTTAACTGAAACAGAATATGAAAAAAGTTCAAGGGAGTAGGGACTTTCTACAGGCACTTTATAAACTCTTTTGTTATTGAAAGATCTTTAAAATACAGTAACTATAAAGACAAAATGCTTATGAAATTCAAGCTAAAATACTATGACACATGCACTGTATGTCACGGGAGTTGGTTTTGACTCCCGTGGAGTGCGTTATAAAAGACCCTATGTGGATGGTATAATCCATAAAAGACGACAGAGGAAGGTACAACGGGGTTAGGATGGGTTGACAAGACAGGGGGCAGTGACTATAGTGAGCAGGTGCATGGGGGAAATGCAATCAATTCCAAGGAAATCCAAAAGGGAAGTCGTGGTGCAGTCTGTAATCCAAGAGCCGGTACATCTATCCAAGACAAATGGTTAAAAACGGGAACCAGGTCGGAACCGGCACAGGAACAGGAACTAAAAACATGATGGGACCAGGTGCTCTGAATCCCAAACCCAGGCGTTCAGGACACCAGAGAAAAGTGTTGCCTTCGGAAAACCCGGAAAATAAGCAAGCCTTGTGGTGTCCATCTTCCAATACTGCGCCCAGAACCGCAGAGACACTAGGCTTTGACGGATTATACCGTCCACATGGGGTCTTTAATAACACACTCCACGGGAGTCAAAACCAACTCCCGTAACAGAATGCAGAGCCAACAACAACTTCACGGACAGCATTCCAGAAGTCCGGGAACCCACTTTTTTTCCCCATGGATTTTTTCTATTAGGGCTTCCGAGCTGCCCTGGAAAGGAGGGAGGTACTGTCACGATTGTAATCCCTCCTCCTTAAGGGTGCTCCGGCTCTTTCACATTTTTGTTGATTTTCTGTACATCCTCCCTGTTCCAGCCCACCTTTAAAAGCCAGACGCTCACTCTGTTCAGGGCTCTGCATTGGAACACTGAGTTCAGGGCCTGCCTACCACCGAGTTGCCCTACGTCCGCAGTTCGGCTGGCATTCACCTCCTATCGGTGTCCCAACCAGCTGAGTCCGGGACTTGGAGCACCTGGTCCCGTTCCCCCTTTTTCTCCCCGACCCTTCACCGGATCCCGCTCCGGTTTTTAACTTTGTCTTGTTCATCTTGGATTGATCACCCGGCTCTAGACTTTTGCCTGTACTGGATTTCTCTTCAGACTCCCTTTGGACTATTTGCCTGGACTACACCCCCCCAAGCACCTTCGTCATGCCCCCCTGTTCATCTACCAGCCCAGTTCCTCATCTCCTCCCCGTGTCTGTTCACTCCCTTCCAGATTGTGCTGTCTGCATAGGGTCCTGAAAGACGCTTCGTAACACTGTAGTTAACTATGAATCTTCAGATTATGATTATACTGGGTCTCAATAGAAACATAGCAACAAAAGTACAGAGTGATTATCTGAAAAATTTCAAAATGTCTTTTTCCAACAGTTGAACTGACATTTCATTGAACAGGCATTTCACTGATTGACATTTGTTGATCAACAGGGTGTCTACTTTGAAACTCATAGGCTAATAGCATTTGTGACCACTGTTGGAAGCAATAAAGTTGTACATTTTTGACACATGCTTTCAAGATTGCAAGAGATTTGTTTCCGTTTCTCTCATACTAGCATGTACCTGTTCTTTGTTCTCGAATGTCATGCCAAATGTCTTGTCAGTTCATCCAAAATGTTCAATGGGGTTCACATCTGGCGAGTAATATCCAGTAGCTGTCACATGCTCATTTGACAACAAATCAGTGATTACAACTGCACCATAAAATTTCATTGTCCTTCTGGAGTGTTGTCACGTCACATTAAGCCCCTGTGAAGTGCAGCAAGTAAGGTCTCAGGAGTCGATCAATGTACAGTAGCACTGTGCAGTCAGGTTGCCATTTATCATAGCAAGTGGAGTACGTTTGGGACGAGGCACTTCTTCCCAGACCTTTAACTTGGAACACATCAATATTGCCGAGATGATTCATGGCCTCCCAGATTGTGACCTTTCATTGACTGGCCATGTTTAACTCCAAGACCTTGTCAAATCAGAAACTGATGACAGTGAACACCACTGACAAAGGGCAAAGGGCATTTAGAGCGGTATATTTCTTTCTTTCTGTGTTCTTTAGTTAGCTTTAGTTCTTTTGTTCATTAGTGTTCCACTAATGAGGTGGTTTAGCACAAGTTAAAAGCCACTCAGGAGTATCGTGGTCAGTCATAAATGACCGATTCATCAAGAAATATCAAAATTTCTTAAAATATATTTTTCAGAAATGTTACACATTTCTTTAGTTGTTCAATATTCAATCTTACATGTTTTGAGAAATCCGTTAGAACAAAGCAAAAGAAATCAAATAATGAACTCTTTATCGCATGTTTTTATTTTTGATGCACTGTGAATGCATGTAGTCCTCACTTGAGTCATGTGGCACAAACCACTTGTTGCCTTTTGATGAAGCATTGGCCTTTATCCTGATAGCCAAGGGGAATACTAGACTATGATTAAGTTAGTCATCACACGCTTATAATCCTCATAACCTTAAGCATAGTAGTGATGATGGATAAAAAATAATAAGGCCAAACAGTGAAGAAAAACAGATGACATTAAACATCGTCACATTGCCAGCCCCAGACTTCCTTTTATGTATCACATATATACAGTATATCACATAAATATATACATCAGAATAACAGGTAGTGATCTCTGTCAGCAGCACATTAATTTAAGAATAAATAAGTAAATAAAATAATTGATGTACAAATCTGGCTGAAAGCCTAGTCTTTCAAGCCAGGAACAGCACTCCCAGTTGAGATGAGATCACTGATAGCTGTCAGAGATTTGCCAAGTGAGCAAGTGACTGAGTTTTGGAACAACAATATCCCAGGAGAGAAACTGCAACTGCCCAGGACACTATGAAAAAGAGGCAATAGTCCAGAGGACGTGTCACCTTGTTCTGCTAAAGAGACGAGACACCAAATTAAGAATTTACAAGCAGCAAAAATAATTGGTTCAAAACAGGGTGCCTTAAAGACTGTATCATATATTCATGTTTACACCACCGTGCATGTTGAGTATCAGTAGCATAAAACATTCTTCACTTTTTCATGCATTCACATAAAAAGAATAATTCTAGAGTTCTTTGTACCACACAAATATTTAACTTTTTAACAGCTGAAAACTGTGAAACTCGTTACACCTTTTTAACGGGATGGTATTATAGAAGATTCAATGCCCTTAAGCTTTCTGACCTTTTTTGTAACAGATGTGCTGACCAAAACATGATGTACAATATAGCCTGACCAGAAAGAACATCTGGTTCATTTGATTAAACATTAAATGTTTGACAGCCCAGTCTGGATTGCAGAAAAATATATCCCTGTGTTCTGTTGAGGTTAAACTGGGTCAGGTTCTGTGCTTTCAGTAAGAAAACACAAGAATGTGGTGAGATGTCTAAAGTATTCTTCAGAAGAAAGTCATCAAGTTTAAGGCTGAATGCAGTCTTTATAAAGTCCACTCTCATTCTGCATATGATTCCCTATTCATTGTAGTCCAGTGCTGTAAGTGGATTTGGAAATTCCACTCCAGTTTTACATTTATTTTTTTATGTTGTAGTGTTCTACAACAAGGCATAGTAGCTGTACAATATCCAAAGCCACACTGATGAGCTTAAATTAAACAATGTCTGCGATAGTAACTTTCAGTCCAGATTTTCTCCACAGGACATCAGCACATTAAAGCATTCACACAGCATGCTGACATGAGTCAGTGGAATGACAATGAAATCTAAATCCCTAAGAGGTTTCTTTATTTTAGTCTGTTTGGTTCTGATCATAGCTAGAGTATGAAGGCTGTGAAAGGCTTGTTTCCCCACACTGCTCTGGTAATGTCTTTATATTTTACAAACAGCATGTTCACTCTTCATGCTTTGTTATTCCCTCGATATTCTCAGCTGGAGGCATCGCTGCATGAGTCTAGATTTGCTGCACCATGTAGCATTATCAATTATTTGGTCTGCTGTTTTTTAGTAGTAATACTAATGATAATGAGAATATACTTTTTTATTACTAAAATCTGTTAAACTAAGGGTTCGCCATTTCCGATGTATAGTGAATAAAAATAATGTTTAATGAGATAAAAGGTTAATTTTTTACATGTTCCAAACAACTTCTTATCTTATATTCATAATGTTTATTTCTGCTATCTAAGGTACATACAATACTGCAATACTTTGCACGTCTACATTAAATGTAATCTGACAATTATTTATGCAATCTTTTTAGATTTCCTTTCCTTCTTTTATAGTGTTTCCTAATCTTCCTTTTTAGGTATCCACTAAAAATGTGACTATTTTATTAAGTACACCACTGTCTAGTAATTTCACTTAAGTCAGGAAAAGCAGTCGTCCTAATGTAGATTCCTGTGTTACTCCGCTAATTACTTCACACCACTTTCAGAATTCTCCTCTTATTTGTACTCTCTGTTTTCAATGCATTAACTTGTTCTCCGTCCAAAGATATGGATTACTGTGCCTTGAATTCTTACTGCATGTATTTTGTTAGTCTTTTTTGAGGCTTTTTACAAAATCCATCTCAAAATCTAAATACTATATATCATACCATAAATTCTGTTTGTATCCATGTCTGCTTGTGTTTATTCGTATAACTCGAACACATTAGTTAAGCAAGACCTATGTTTTCTAAATCCATGATTATTATCCTCCAGAATTCTACTGCCATACAGGCGATCCTCTAGTACAGGAAGTCTAGTTTGGAAGGAGGTCAGATTCTAATCTTGCACTTCCACTTATCTATGTATATAAGGTTTCTGGATGAACATGATCCTTTCTGTGCATGAACATGCATCCTTTCTAGCACTCGTCATTTTACTTCGTTACATATGGAAGTTTTGTTCTCAGTATTGCTGGAACTTTAACTACATTGCATTCATCTCCCACAGGCCAGGACCAGAGTCGATTTCTTGCCTCTTGAACTTCAACCTTCCAATAAAAAAAGATTTACTGCTCCCAATTGATGTACTGTACATCAAGCCTTCCAAAAAAACTCCTAACATCCACGGCAGTTTTGTTTCTCCTTTTCCCTTCTCTCTCTTTCTTACAAATCCTGCTTGCTCCAGTCTCCCTTTTCCCCCCTTTTTCTCTCTGTATATTGTTGAGTGTCTAACGCACCTCTCCCCAGTCCTTCTTTTCACTTTCCCTCCCAGCAGGTGTGAGCAAATGGTATCAGTCTGCACTGGATGCAGCCCTTCTCATTCACAATCCACACATCCCTGGGCCTACAGTTCAAGTTAATACAGCGATGAGTTCCTCGGTTCCCCCTTACATTCACTTTTCTGTTGGTGTCCAGCTGGAGCAGTGTTGGCCCTCAACTCTTCCTCCTCCCAAAGCTTCCAGCTGCAATCATAGCTGACATTTCTTCTTCTTTTGGGAATATGTTCTCATCTATTTCATCTAGCAAACTTCAGCAAGCAGTAGCTCACTTCATACTTCTGAATCAGGCTACTCTTCCAGATTGCTGAACTATTTTCAGCTGCCCAACTAGGAGTTCCAATATCAAGCTAGTTACTCCCGCTAGCGCGACTAACTCCTATTGCTGCTGCCTGTTTTCTATTGTGGATCCTATCACCACCAGTGATCCTCCTAAACACTGCATAAATAAATCAACTTGATCAAACGAGCTCCAGATTGTATCATGCACAATTCTCATTCATTCCATGCTACATGCATGTTCTGCTGAGTTCCTGTGAATCTGCTGCTGAATTGACTTTCTCTTAGTTCTGTCTGCATTGGTATTCTTTTCTTAGACAGGTGAGTTAAAGCTAAAGTATTCAGCAAGCTATCCTCTTATATCCATCACCTTGTTTTGGCATTAGAATTTAGTCAAACTACTGAAATTTAATTTATGGAACAGCAACTTTATCGTTTTCCAAACTATGGAACAAATAGTTACATAAAAAAATTGGGACACCTAAGACAGATGATAAATATGCAATTGTCTGGGGAAAAATAGTTCAATTGAATGTTTCCATAATGTAATATGTATGGTATGTTACAAGCACAGCCCGCATCAATTGACCCTCATTATTCAATCTCCTCTTCCCTATTTAAACCCTCACTACTAGTAGTAGTTTACTACTAGTCCTCGTTCGGTATTAGGAATCTATCTGCCACCTGAGCTTGCATTGTCCTCAAACCCGTGGCCACCGACGCACAGACCTTTCTAGCTTTGGACCTCTTAACAGCTCTTTTGTCTCGCCCCTTTTGGATTTGTTTGCCTTGAGGCTTTCTCGGAATTGCCGACCACTCTGCTGCCTCGCTCCTCTCGGACTCGTAGCCATTGGACTCTCTCAGCAACCTGCACAGGGTTCATAACTACTCATTCGGAATATGGTACAGAGGTGCAGAGATTAGTTCTGCTACTTCACACATCCTGGATGCTTGGTTCACTTCTAGCTTGGGAAGCCATCTTTATGGAGTTTTTGGACACATGGTGACATCTATCAGTCATCGAGGTTGCTGCACAGGAGAGTAGGAGCAATTTACAAGGAGAATGTAACAGTGCAGCATTGACGTCACTCCCCTGTGAAAGCCAAACAGAAGTAAAAATGCTTTCACAGTGGTCCTGGTCTTTTGGAGTGGCAGTTATCTGCTGTCTAAGCAGTGGTGCTCAGTGAGATCTGTACATACTGTATTACAGTGCATGTGTATTTTCTCCCCATTTCCTGTAGGTTTTCTCTGGGTGTTCTGTTTCATCCCACAAAGACATACCTGTACTAAATAGATTTATTGGTGTCCCTAAATTGTATTTATTTGTGACTGACATCATTGTCCGGAGTGTAGTTCCATTTTCCCATGAGGCTTTTGGTATAGGTTCTTGGTTGTGACATTTTGCATGAATAAGTGACCTTTTGAGAATGGATGGAATGGGGAATAATCTTACAACTGAAAGAAGTAAGGCATTTTGATCTATAATTACATACAGTAGTTCTCATCTGTCACCCTTTTTATGAAGGGGCAAACTATTATCAATTTTCCAGTAAAAAGGTATTACCTATCTGCAGTTTATTTCCTTCTCCACACCTTAACCTTCCTATCATTTTCTTTAAAGCTTATGGGGTAATTTGAATTTAAAACTTTATGGTTCATATTTGTCTTCCTGAAGCATAATGGAGGCACAGTAATGTCTTGGCCACCCCTAGAAATGATTTACTTGTGTTTATTGAAGATGTAAGTAGTCAAACAATTTTAGAGGTTTAGAAAAAAAAAATGTTTTGTCTTCTTATGGAGGAGAAAATGCAATCATACTAATGGGGCAGTTCATCATCATGAAGCATGTCCCAAAACATACAAGACATACATCAATCAGTGTGGAGCTTCAGGATAGGGTTCTAGACTCTATCTATAATTGTAATTATAGTCTATAATTGTAAGTTTGTGTGTTGCAATCACCGATGAGACTGTACTGTTATATCCTTGAGCAAAGTATGTCACCCAAAATTGTTCCAATAAAATACCCAGCTTTTTAAATGGGTGTTAAAGTAAAATGAGTGTATAAGTGATTGTAAATGTATGCTTTGTATAATGGTATCTGGAAAATAAATTAGGAGTTCAGAGAAAAATGAAAAATTTTAGAGCAATTCGATCTTCAGATTTAAATAGAATTCAACATGCAATTTGCATGCCGAAGGAAAACTATAAAGTTAGAACACTTCAACTGCAGGCAAAGACTCAAAGTGTCTGAGAAAAGACTTGGTAAAACATCTCAAATGATTACATAAGAGTTTGATAAGTTCAATGGGTCACAAACTTCACACACACATATTGTCTCAAAGGAATATGCAAACAAAAAATGACTTTTAAACACTCAAACTTACTTAAAGTGAATATGTCTCCATTCTTATGGTTATTTATAATTACTGGGTTAAACAAAAAGTATGTTATTGTTCTACTATGATCAAATGTATGCATAGATTTACCCACAAATAAAGCACATACATTTTTACATTTTACTTATCATTCTTATAAATCTTAGAATTTTAAACACTGCTGTACAACACTGTTGACCCAAAACTTGTGGTACAGACTGTAGGTAAGAGACATGATTTATCATGTCTTTTTTGTATTCAAATGAATATTTTCATGTCTTATTTGAACGAGCTAAAATGTTCACAGAGAATATACCTCAGATTCCATATTTACATAAAGCGTACACATCTACCCTATAAAGTCCAATGAGATTCAGTGAGACAGGGATGTCACATCTCAGATTTTATGAGATTTATGCTCTTGGTGATACTTTTCTTTTTTATACATTTCAAAGATCGTTCATGTATTGGCATTTGTATTTCATCCCCCCAAAAAAACTCCAAGCCATTTTGCTTGAATTCAATAATGCAAAATTCTAATACATACAGTCAAAACATATCTATAGAATATTGCTATCACTTATTTCCATAAATTTCCCTGTTGTGTTGTCAATAAGAACTGCACACATGCTCATGATGTTTCTTTGACTGTGAAACAATATAAAGCAGAATTAATAATGAAGTTAAATTTTTATTAATTTGTGAAAAACATCAAAAGCTACAAAGTCCATAAGTTGAAGGAAAGAGTTAAAGTCAAAATTAGTAGACGGATGTTGATTCATACAGGAGAAAAATATCAATATTTTCAACAGTGGTCAATTACAGTGAGGTATGCTTAAAATGTAAAAAAATATTAAAGTTATGAACAAGGGATTCAAGTATGACATTTACCTGTAAACTAGAAAATGAAAAATGTTCAAATATTGAAATTCTTGGTACTATCAGATAAAATCTCCTGACAAAAGATCCACAAGCCTTTAATCAGCAGTGTTCAATCTGAAAGACAAACACAAAAGAGTGATTCATGTGTTCAACAGCAATCATAGCATTGATTGTACAAATACAGAAACAGCTTTTAACGGTAATAAGCTCCGCAAAAATAAGCCTGGCAAATTTAAATTGTAGTATGTACTGTAGGTGCAGGATTCAGATCCAAAATGAAATATTGAAATTGTAGCAGTAATGCACTCAGGCCATGACCCATGGACATGGCATTTGGTATGGGGAAGTTTTGAAGCTGGTATTTTGTGCATAATCTTCTAGAAAAAAAATAAATGCACTGTCTCTAGTGATGGAAGACTAGGCATCCAGAATTTGCCACAAGACACCCCAAGTGTCAGATTTTTACACTACCTCCAGAAAAGCTGTATGGGACTATATATCAGGGCCCAGGCTTGATGTTGGGGTCTTGCAAGGATAACCTACAGTACTGTATCTGACTGCTGCATGTCTCCAAGCTTTCTCCGAGTTCCATTATCATCACTCTGATACCACACTTCCAACATTTAGTTGTCAAAACAACTCAAACCATTTATTTCAATACCATATTTTGATCAATGTAATAATACACATTGTTTACGTATGAAGAAGAATCTGAATAATTAAGCAATAGAATTGTCTACACAGTCCAAGAGCTTCAAGCTAAGATGCAACTATATAATGTGCTTTAGCAGCTGTGATGTAGGGCTGGTGCACACCCTTATCACATGAATGCTGAGGTCTAGTATGAGTATTTTCTACATGCTCACATGTTGCTCTTATTATCCTGGAACAAGTTCTCTTTCATTGTAGTTTTGAATGGTTCGAATAATTGTAACTCAGTTAATTAATGTAATAGTTGTTGTGAATCTTTATCTGTTCCAACATGTTGAGTGGGGACTGTAGAGCCCGTCTCACCCCTGGTTTAAATGGAGGCTTCCTTTCAATGATATGGAGCCAGGGGTGGATCTTAGTGTATTGAACCTGGCAGTCATGGTACAACAAGTATTTCATCTTTGTCTAAATCTGGCCTGTTTGTTGTACTTGGTTTGTGTGTTTATACTGTACTGCACACAGCCTGCTGCTAGTTAATTCTTCTTTAAACTGTTATTTAGAACTTTTCTTGAAATATTGCCAATAGTGTTGTAGAATGTCTTTTTCGCCTTTTGTAAATATTTTTACTGTTCACAGCACTTCAAACTAACAAAGAATTTTTTTCTATGTCTGTGTTTGTATATCTTCTATTACCAACCCTGGATTTATTGTTGGCACCTATCAAACAACACATGTGCATACGGTAGTTGCACAGTGCTCTAATACATATAAAAATTGAGCTAATAATACCAAGATAAAATTACATTATACTTTAAAAGCCAAGGTGAAATAGTATTCAAGCGAGTTTTAAAAATGTCTATAGTTTCTGAGTGTCAAAAGGATTGGGGCAATCAGCTCCACAAATGTTGTTCTAAACAACAGAAGGCTCTGTCAGGCTTGAACACATACTTCACTATAGTAGAGAGTTCTGAATAAGCAGATCTTACATTAAGTGTTTTACTATACTTTTGCAATAAACACTTAAGATATCTGGAACAGGACCATTCAGTGCCTTAAAGGCGAGCAGAAAAGCAGAAGTTGTAACATTGTTCTCTTTGACATTTACCAACAGGCATTAATTAGTGCTAAATATTGTATGGTGAAGAATTTGAGCTGAAAGGTTATGAAAGAGTAGGGGAGCTTATTACTTGAATGGGGCACATTGATTTGGTACAGTCTGACCCTAAACATGCAACAAGAGGTCTAAACACATAATTAAATTAAATATATTTCATTAAATGGACAAGGAAGTTTTAGGTTTGAGAAAAGACTAAATGCTGAAAATAGATTTGACATGGGAATTAAATGATCCTTAATGAGCGAGATTGCCTTTTTCATGCACAATACATTCCCCATTACGGGAGCCATTTGAGTGCCCTTGCATGCATAACATTTGGGAGACAAAGTGGAATAGAAATAAAGACTCTCTTCAGCAATGACACAGTATAATTCTTCTGTACTGTACTAATGGTTTGTGTTTGTGGAGTTTTCAAGAGACAAGATACCTAAGTGGACCTCAAGGTCACTATAGTTTAGCAATCATTCAGGATCTGTGTGTAAATGTGTAAGCTAAAGATGGAAGTGCACAATACAATATTTGTTTAAAAACAATTCTTTATCCCCTTCTCTTCACTAACATTACATACATTTGCAGAACACTAGTGCAATTCACTGAATAAATGCGTGGTTAACAGTAATTATTTGAACAATCTTGCCAAAGAGAATAAACACATCCCAGTTGCACCAGTTACAATAGGCCTTTAGTAAAAGTTATGTAAAATATTTATTGAGAAAGGCCCTTGTTTATACAATAAAATAAGAATTGTTATGGGATTATTTACTTGTTGTCACAAGTGTTCTGTAAAATGTATTTATTTTAAGATATTGTGCCTAAGAGTGGCACATTTTCTGGTACTTGTCAAGAGTTAGAAGGACTGAGCCTTTGACTGAGCTGATGTGAGGAACACTGTTTGCACTAATTTGGTATGTTGAATATATCCCTGAACACCTCATCAGGCAACTTGTTTTAATCATGAATTGGTTTTATTTTGGAGAGGAAGTTTGAAATAAATAGAACAAAATTTTAATTTCACTTTTAAAATATAGTTTGTATATCTCAATATTTTCATGCATCATTAAGGAAGTGGAGAAAGGAAGGTACTGTATCCGTGGTAAAACATAATGGAGATCATATTAGGAAATACAACTTTCTGATGTCAGTTAATAATATAAGAAATGGAAATAAATCTTCTTTTGAATATAAAAATCAAATGTAAAGTCCAATTCTATAATTGATTCTCTCAATTTCTCAATTTGTTCATTTCCTAATTGTTCTATAAAACTAATTGTCGAAAAAAATCACCTCCAGCTCTAGTGTAGGGTGGCCAAGGAAAATAGTGGCCATTGCCCCCCATTCCCCATGGGCCTTTATGGCCTGACAAGAGATCTACCTGCCTAATATTAATGTGGAAAATCTTTATCTATATATATTTTATGGCACTTTACAGTACAAGCAATCAAATATTATTACTTCTTGTTTATTACTCCTGGCAGAATTTGTTGTTACAAATAATGTCAGGAACAGTTCTTTCCAGACCCTATGCAGACGACACGATCCGGGGTTGAGTGAGGAAACACTAGGGAAAAAGGCATGCAGGATACGGGAATAAAAACAGGGGGGCGTGTCCAAGGAGTGTTGGTGGTCGGGGGAGGTGTAAGCGGGCAAACAATCCAGGGACGAGTCCAAAGAGAAATCCAAAAACAAAAAAGTCCAAAGCCAGGCGAAACCAATGGCACCAAATTATTTTCCGGCATTATGATTTGGAAGAGATGCTGTTTATTGTTCTTTAGGTTCTTATGGGTTTCATAAACTACCGTTAAAAATATGTACCACACTCAGTTATGTAGAGTGAAACATGTCTGTAAAAGACTTTCAAACATAATGCCCTGGAGATTAAAAAAAAACATTTTGCCTAAGGGAGTACAAGGATAAGACAATTTAATAAGAGAAAACAAATCCCAGAGTACAGCTTTTACAAACCAAATCTCAAATAGAATCAAATTCTGTTACTGTATACTGATTTTGTGCTAAATACCATATACTGTACATCACTTGCTCAGAAAGAATGAAAAAGAATAGTACTGTATGTTAAGGAATTATTGCAAACTGATAAAACAAATTGAAACCTCAGTTCTTGGATTACCCCTTTATCAGGTTTAAATGTGGTCATACTAAACAATAGATTGTTTACCTTCATTTAAAAAATGTTGATCCTCTTGGGTGATGGTAATTATACTGTAGACCTGGAGCTTGTCTTCAATGTAATGGCAGAGGGAAATTTGATTCTTTCAGACATCTTCAGATGACAAGTGCAGTTCTCCTGCTGGGATTCAATTCTCCTGCTGGGATTCAATTCCGGTTGCTCACAGGCACTGAACACATACAGCAACACTCTCTAGACTCTCTAGACAGTGGGTAACTCCAAGGTGCCAAAAGCCCAGATCCTCCACCACAGGAGAATTCTACACAACACCGGTGACAATGATGTTAGCAAAAGTTATAAAAATGCTTCTAAAAAACATTTAATATACGACAATACCCTACATTCCGCTACCATAAAAATTTAAAGTTATACTTGAATCTTACAACTGTCTATCTTTTTTAAACTGCGAGGAAGAAACCAATCATGTTGAGTGAAGTCAAAGCTTTAAGATTGTTTTAACCCTAACCCTAACTAGTCACTTTCTATAACCGTACTGTAGATTAAGTGCTGATTTAAAACCAGTTGAAACAGTAATCCCAGGTATCAGCAAAATTTAAAGAAATTCTTCTAAAAACCACTTTATATACAGTATGATTAATACCTATGTTACCTGCACCCAAAGAGGTTTTCAATCAATTGCTCAAGAAATTCCAGCTTGAAATGCATTTCAGTATTGTATGAAGTACAGTTTCTTTAGATAGGTGAAAACTGAAGTTATGTTTAGGGTTAAACTACACTCCCTGAGAGTACTAAGGGTAGGGATGGGATTAATCAGTAACAGGGCTGTCTTGGGCTCATTGCAAACAGTGACCCCCATCACCTTCCAGGCACTTGTAGGCATTCAGTGCTCTTGGAGATGGGCATGCTTCGCTCCAGTCAGAGCTGAACCTCTGGTAGAAGGCAATTCCAAATTAGGTGGGCATAGCAAAAAAAAAGTGCAAATAGATATATGTTTGAAAATATCAAAACACGGTAATCACCATGATACCTTTATAGGAACACTTCCCAAGAAATGGCATTCAATAAACCACATAAAATTAGAAAAAAAAATGTATTTAATTAAGTTATACATGTTATCTTGAATAGTTAAAGTTTAAGTATAATTTTAATGCTGATAAATTTTTCACTTTTCATTTTTCACAAAAATTGTACTTTATTTTTCCTCCAATATGAACAGAAGTTATACAATAAGTACTGTTGATGACACTTTCCATTTATCTTAACTTCAAACCTTTTAGAAAAACTGGAATGCTTTGGTTCACCAGTTCATTAGTTATGTGTTTTGTCGTTATGAAATACTGTATGTTTTAGAAAAGGGAAAAATTAAACTAATGTGCATACTTGAGGACTTTTGTTCCCACAGCTTTCACGCGCATTGTACCTTTAAAATGAACAGCTGGATATCCTTGGATGATTTTTTGTTTCAGAAGCATACTGTATATCATATGATATAGGTATCACAAACATCAAATGAGAAAAGCATGTGATTCACATTGTAATTTGACATTTATGTACTCAAAGCATTAAAAATACTACAAATGACTATTGAAACTAAGATCATTTGTTGCCTTTTTAATGACTCTCTTTACAATCTATAAAACAGATGTCTGTCGTTATATTTTATAGCCAAATCCATTGAATATCACAGAAGTGTTTTTAAATGCTATCATATGAGTAGACCCCATAGAAAACATGATATTCAACAACATTCAGATAATAATAGATCTGGATAGCTGACATGTACTGTATTTGTACTGTGATGAAGCAGGGGATTTGCTAGAGTGACCAATACAATAGAAACTGTCAACACCATGCCAGAGACACCTGTTTCTCCTTGATCAATGTGCTGGCATCTGTACAGCAGGGGATTTGGCTGGTCTGTTCTATTATCAGCCCTCAGCCTCCCACGTGAAAGCAAAGAAAAAAAACAGGTACAAGCAATAACATCTCCTAACTTTAGGAACGTTTACTGAAGATCTGTGCATAAAAGACTTTGGTTTAACCTGCTTGCCTGAGGGACAACCACCTGGGCATATGACGATTAAACAGGACCTGCATACTGTATGGAGAGAGAAATGAAAAAAGGGGTAACTGCAAATGAGAAGAAAGACAAATGTGAACAAGAGGAAGTGACATCATGTAGAATTACGAGAAAGAGTCCAACTGTCTAATTCTGTTGATCAGGTGAAAAAATAGTGGGTTTGCAAACGCAAGATCTCTTCTGGAAGAATATCTTAGAATTTGGCACTTTACTGGCTCACTCTCTAAACCTGGCTTTTTCGAAAAAAAGTCCTGACTTGGACTGCTTGCGGTCACATGGTTGAAAAAAACCCAGTTTGCTAGTTTAGAGAGAGAGAGAGAGATTTAATGTCTGTGTTAACCATCCAGAATGTGTTGGGTTACAGTTTATATGAGGTAACATCGCCAGTTGGTGATTGGCCGAGAGGCCATCAGGTTTGGTTCTGGTACCCGCCCTGCTAATCACTGATTGGTAGAGCTTCCTCTGGGTGATTGACGATGCCCTGTGATTTTAAGATCAGGTACAGATATGCTCTCTGCTAGACACCCAGGTGCCAGCAGCGGATATCCATCACAGGAGTTTTGATCGTCACTGTTCGTCACCTCCCTTACTTTTTCACCTGCAAAGACCAGTAGGTCATTCTGTGGCAGAGATCACAAAGAGTGGCATCTTTAGCTACATTCCTGTGCATTTAGAGAGAGACACCAGACTGCTTGGTCAACGCACACAATAATTATTATAAATCTTTAACAACACTTAATTCTAAGTGAAATAATATGCCTTGTCATTACACAGTTCTCCCACAAATGATTTGATATACAGTAGAGCTTACTGAAAACTGAAGTCACTCAAGCGTATAAGTCAGTTAAAAGTGAACTATTATACATTTAATTAAATTTAAATTACAATTATATTTTAAAAATACACATGCATTCATTGTGATAAGAAACAAGTAATAGGTTTATTCCATACTGAAAAGAGACAAAAGAAAACACAACGTTTCAGCTGTTGAGCCTTCTTTGGACTCCCACCTGAACTACTTCATTGTGATAAGTTTCATTTGATGCTTAGAATATTACTTGTATGGCTAATCATGTGAAAGGATAATCAAAAAGTCTTTCTGAAAAACTTGTAGCAGGAAAACAAAAAAACTATTTTAAAAAAAATAGTGCATGCAAGCTATATAAATAATTCAGGTGGGTAGCTGCGTCAGCATGCGTAGGCTGCAAAGGAACAAGTAATAGGTTTATTCCATACTGAAAAAAAGAAGAAAGAAAACACAACGTTTCGGCCACTGAGCCTTCTTCAGGTGTTTTCAGCGTGGAATAAACCTACTGTATGTAAAATAATTATGTGCTTTTTCTTAATATCCGGTTGTGTTTCATTACTCGAAAATTTGTAATATTATTTTTAAAGGTTTACTGAATTCTATATCTTAAAACTTTAAATATGAATACTATCTGTTTTCTTATTGAATTAAGATGTCATACCTTTTATTTATTTTATCATATAATGGAGCCCAGTTTTTTAAGAATATGAATATGTAAAGGCTACCTTTTAGATGCTCTTGGCCCTGCATCTTTCAATTCTGCATATTTTTAATGATCTGGAAGGTTATCTGCATGGATGTACTATTTATTCATGTTCATGTGGTTTTATTCAGGTGTGCCAGTTGCCTCACAATTTCAAAACATAATCCTGCTGTATGTTATTTGACTTCTGGGAAATTTGGCCCTTGTGTGAGTGTGTGCGTGTCTGTGCACCCTGCAGTTCCTTCTAGAGTTTACCCATCTTTGCTTGCTGTGACAGGCTCTGTGATACTGTAGGTGCTGAATTGGATGAAATGGTTAGAAAATGGATGGATAATTGAAAAAAATAGTTATGCTGTAGTGGCAAAAAAGCTTTATAGCAGACATAATCAGCAAAGAGGAAGGAATGCCATCAATTGAACTGCATAGTTTGAAAAAGTGTACCAGTAAATTTAAAACTTGTTTAATTGTTAATTGTTAATCATTTTGCTTGTAAATTGCCAGTCTCCCATGCTTACTGCACACACAACAATTTCTTCACTGAAATCATACTGTATTATTGTTAATGTATTTTATTAATCAAAACGGAATATTAAAGTAATGAAATTTTTTTTTCTAAAAGGTTTTCTTTGCAGCTTCCTGAAAGTGACGCCACACTAGGAGACAAAGTTTGAACAAAGACAAACCAGTGAAGACAAACTTTGGAACTGGAAGTACTCTCTCGGGTATCTGGCATAATTGAATCTGACAAAGAAAACAAACATCACAGCACCTTCATAGTAACAAAGCCAAGGGCCGTTGGTGTTAATATTTAAAGCTATGTAACAAAATATTCAGTATAATTTGAATTAGATGTCAGAACAATTGTCCTTTCTTTTGTGTTCTATTTTACATACTCACCCAATTTGAAGTCTCCAATTGGTTTGAGTCTCTTGCACATGCCTATCATCGTTTGACATTCTGCACAGTACACAGCGCCTCGCAGGAGAGTTGGAGTAGAATGGACGAGTGGCACTTTGTTCACTGGCACCTGGAGTCCTCTGGATTCTAGAATACATTTTTCAGAGAGCTGAGAGAAACCTGAATGATGCCCATCCTGCCCCTGCTGCAGCATTCCACTAGTGGTACATCACAGCCTTCGGAATCCTGGTCACAGCAGGCAAGTGACATGATTCAGACTTGGACCTGATTATGGTTCCAGGCTCACATGCTGCTTTTATAGTAAAAAAGCAGCAAATCGGTTCTATAAAAAGGCTAGAAAACAAGATTGGATGACTCCAGGGAGACAGATTATAGAAGAGTGTTTTAATAAGCAGATCAGGACAAGCCTGGACATTTTGATCTGCTACATAAATGGCTTTTTGCTGTAGCTAGTTCGCAAAAGCCTAGACGCTATGCCCTGCCGGTTCAACTTCTGGGTTCAGTGAGAATAAATATTGAAGGAACTGTAATGCTCCTGCTTTGCTGAACAGAAACTGGAAATACACTAGTCAAAATCCAATAATGCAATAAAATGTTAAGAACACATTGATTAATTTTAATTATTTTCAGTGATACAGTATAGTAATCTGTAATACTGTACATTAGGTTGCAGTATATACTCCCCCTCTTTCAGTAATTAATATTAGACTTTTATCCTGTAGTATTTATTATTTTACTGTGTATGGATGCTTATATAATAATACTGAATATAATAATTATACTATATATAATAATTATACTGAATGGTTAATATTGAAATGATTCTGTAAAAACTTTGGCTACACTAAAGCATTTTCATGTTGCTCAAATCATACCTATCTGTGCTTTAGTGGTATTATTCTATATTCTAGTATACCATATACTGTATTTACACCAGCCTTTTCTACACCAGAGTTATCTCCAAAATAAGTTATTCTACACTGATGGCAAACCAGGAGGTCATTTTACTTTATGACAAAAAAGGTGTCCATGAATTTCTGACATAAAGCCTAAGCTGAACACTTTGCAGGTAATTAATTTTTCCATTCACAAATGAAAAGTGGAGTAAGGCTACTCTTGTCTGAGAGTAAAGTGAAAATTAACAGATTTGTATTTACGTACATCGAACTCTGATCTGAAATACAACATAACTGGGCACAAGATCAAGATCTGAGCTGGGATCCTATTAGTCCAACTGGCCCATAGGTCATACATCTGCTTCTCCATGTCTGTATTAGGAAATTATTTCTGACTAAATTGTGCACTGTACAAGTTGCAGATGATGTCCCAAGAAACTAAAATACACATTCTTTCCTGTAAGTTGTCAAAAGTTTGAATTTCTCCAATGCATTTATGAAGCAAGTTTCAAATAAGTGACAAAAAGTTACAGAAAACCTAAAAATGTCTTTAAATATTCAATATCTTATTATCTTTCCAGGTTTACAAATCCTTAGTATTTGATAAAATACTGTCATGCTGTGTGCACTGGCATAGCCAGCTTACCTGACAGAAAAGTTTGAGAAAGTTTTATTTTAAATCCAATAGTTAATCTAAAAGACTAAGGAAATTACAATATAAATATATTTAGTTTAATGCCTCTGAGGTAACAACACAGCTCTACACAACCATATGCATATTTAAAAAGTTCCCAAACCTTCTGTTCTATTTCATATCAAGAGAATTAGATTTATTAGTTCTTTTGATGTGCAGCATATAATTTACAACACTCTTTCTAGACACCCTGAACCTGAGGCCAGGACTTGGCACAGTTCAGATTCCCAATTCCCACTTGAATCGGCAAGCGGCACATTTTCCATTATTTTTTTCCAAAACAGGAAGTATCTGATTAGGTGTAATTAGATAGTCTCAAAGCCTTCTGTCAGCAATCTCCTCCTATCTTAACATTCGGGGGAGATTGTTATTAATTGGCAGTGATGACAAATTGCCAGCAGTCTGCATTTTTTTTTCCATGATTCTGTCTATCTCAAAATCACTGCAGGAACAAACAGTGCCGATATGAAGACATCAGAAAAGGAAATATTTTAGTAAAACACAGAGGAAACTCAGAAATATTCTTCAATCGCCTGGACATAACAAAGCTCCAAGAGCTCTAGTAGGGGATATAATCATATTGACCACTTCGAATATAAATAAGCTCCAAATAGAAAATCTGATAAATTAAAAATATGATAAGTTAAACATGCCCTGGGATGGGATCTCCTATTGCACAGGATCATATTCTGAAAGCATCATTACTTCGGTGACTAAATCATTTATCATGTATTTCTGTGTAGCATTTTGGTGCTTTATAATTCAGGTTTCCTTGCTACATTCTTCCCAACAGTCACATTGTTAGATAATAAAATCTAATATATCTGTTAGTTGTAGTAGGAATCCATTGCTATGTACAGTATCTGTGGTCAGGGATTGTAAAGATTTTACTTCTAGCTCTCTACAGACCCTTTAACCACACATGAGAAATAAACTGGTGGCATTCATCCATCCATTTTCTAATCCATTTGTTCAATACAGGCTCATGGGGGAGCCCAAGCCTATCCCAGCAAGCAAAAGCTGCAAGGCGGGATACACTCTAGACAGAATTCCACTCCAACACGGAACACACTGACACAAACAACACTTACATCAGGGTCAATGATCCCAGAAGCCGATTAACCCACCAGCTTGTCTGTGGACTGTGGGAGGAGATGGAAAATGGCGCACCTAGAGGAGGCTGAATCAAACATGAGGAGAACATACAAACTTCAGAAAGATAGCATCTCAGGAACCGAACAGGGCTCCAGTGCCTCAAGGCAGTGATACTAATCACTGTGCCACTGTACCGCCCCCACTGGTTACAGATTAGTGTAAATTCGGTACATGATGATCATTTCAAAATTACTCAACATGTACTGTAACGTTTTTAACTTAAACAACTAAAAAACGTACTATGGGAATGCAGAAGGCTTTCAATATGTTTACTACACGTTTGTAATACAGTAAATTATAGTAGTCATAATAAGAAACATAGTCATTACCCAAGCTTCAAATTATACAGTATTATCATTTCATATTATATCAAATTGTAGAGCATCGTTCATGATACAGTATATCATTTTAAGACACTTTACGATGAAGCAAAACAAAAGCAATATCCTTGGATGCACATTTATCAGTATACATCCTTGAAACAAAAGAACAGGAATGTCTCTCAGGGTTCAGAACTTACTAGGTGTACAGAATGAATTTGCACTGTTCCTTTAAATGTATGAATTAACAAACGGGGGATTTGGTCATTTTTCTGTTTTTATCATTTTTTAACTGGCAGTATTTTTTTTTCATATTGATTATTTGCAGGTTCAAACATGAATCAACTTTTAGTAGCATTGCAAATTTCTCTTCCCCTTGCCTTCGTATATTCCACTTGAAGCAGCGAAATTTATTATGAAAGATCAATTCTTCCATGACATACACACAATAAGGAAATTACAGTACGATCAGTACTATTGTGGAGGTTAAAATGATATTCTTACAGTATATGAATATACCTTATGTAATTAGAGATAACATAGCATAATGAAAATTTAATAGATCAATCAAATTTGTACTACAACAATGCAACATGTTGAATATAAAGAGATAGTGTACCTAATACTTTGGTATTAACTCGCTGACTGAGCAAATGACAGCCCAGCCAAAGTTCAGAGCCATCACAACCAAGGGTGCAATTGCAATGGAGGGAGGAAAGAAGCATGCAAAAATGACAAAAATGTAGAACATGTGGAATCAAACATTCACAGAGTAGCAACATTAATTTTCAAACTTAGCTACTCAAGATACTGTAAAATCAGAATCCAAATTCTGACTTTACTGTGTGTCACAAAGCAAAAAAAAATAAGAAAGTGACATAGATAGGCCAAGAGGCAATCTAGAAGGAAAATATAGATTGTATAGATTTTATAGGATATACAGTATTGCTAGATTGCACACTTTTGTGCAGGAGTTTTAATAAGACTCCATACAACAAATGCAGCTAACTCTGTACTTAGTCTGGTTTATTCTTCCTCACAATCAGTTCTTTACTGAATCTTTTGCACTGAATCCCTGCTTTTGCTTTGCCTTCTTCTTATGTTCAACTGAAGTGCTTTCATGGATGCAGAGGAAATCAGATTAAATCAAGTGAACTACAAAAATCTAAACTCCTACTTATTAATATACTCCAACTATAATTTTAGAATATGGAGCTGAAAATCTCTGACAGGTCAACACAATGAAAAATGAGGCATTGAAAACCTTCCAATAAATATTTATTTGACAGCTCCATTTATTTCTGTATATTTCAGTACATGCCAAGCCAAACTGGGCCCAGATTCATCTTATTGGGTGGTCTTTTCTGGATTATTTTAAACCATGAAGAATTTTATTTAACATAGTAAAACACAAACATAGAGCCATAATCTTTAAAATAATTTTAATGCTGTATGAAAGATTGATTCTTTCAGGTAAAAGATTAAAACAAATATATGTTGTGACAACTCACTATTGCTAGGCACCACAGATGAGTTATTTTCTGCTGGCCATTTAGCGTGGAAGATGGGATCTGACACAACATAGGATGAGTGGAAATAAGCCTGGCTGTGGTGACTAGGAACTCTAGGATATCACACATGGTGGAGAGTATAGACATGCCTCGAGGGTTTCTTCATGAAAGAAGCCAAAGAACTCACAGTACAGTAGTTATTGAAGGGGCTGCATAGAAGCACCACTTTGTTACAAAAAGCCACTGTATTACAGCAGGAAGAAAATCAGAGACCTAGAAACTGAGCACTTTCCCAGCGCTGACAGAGATGGAAGAAATAAATCACCGACAGCTATTAGCAAGAGGGGACAGGAAGAAGGCCAGAGACAGAGAATGAATATCGCGTTTCACGGCCAGTTGCAGAGGAAGAGCAGCCACTAGAGCTGTGACAGAGGAAGAAGAGAAAGAGTAGCTAGGAATAAGAGAGTTACACCATGTTAACCAAGGTGTCTTACACCACAGTGTGCCTCAGAATATCGTGATGTATGTAGTAAACCCTGCTGTGCAATTTAATAACTTGGAGCAATTTAATAACAGAACTGAGCTTGATTGACAGTCCTTAGTTCAGTTCATAGTGTACAATATAATGTTTAGATTAGACTTTTCCCACCAAAATGGCATTGATAGAGGATGACATTGTAAATAATCCCCCCCAAAAATCTGATTTGGGAAGTCACCTAATTGTGCAGGAGGGAAAAAAACAGCACTGCTTATTAGAAAGATAGGAAGAAAAGATGCTATGTTTTCAGATATCTTGGCACATTACACATACAGTACATGGCTGACAGGGAGTGTTTGCTGTAAGTAACAAATTGTATTATTGGCTATGTTTGCTTACAGTATGTCCACAAAAAGATTGGTTTGGACATGTTTAGGTTACTGTGATTGGAAAAACCTGTTACTGGGTGCTTCTTTACAAAGCCTTTTGCAAAAGCACATTAGAACCGTTGTTTCCAACTAGAAGAGCGCAAAGTGGTTTAATTAATTAATGTGTTGCTGAGAGAGCAAACACATCTTTCTTTTCTTGACCACAACAAAAAACATCAGGAAAAGCATGTAAGTTTTGAAATAGCATGGACATATCAACCCTTTTGTTTCTTTTAGAACATGCATTCCATGACCACTATGAGATCTAACCTTGAGATGGATTTTAACAACCAGCATACTTTCAAGGAACTTTTATAAATTGTTTTTAACACAACACTGAGTTTATAGCTAACTGGAAAAAAGGCATCCATGTTTTCCATCTTGAGAAAAAGAATTTAGAATGTACTGGTGAAAAGTCTGATGCTGATCAATTGTACATTTATTTGCATTACCCATCTATTAAGTAAAGAAAATGCAAATTGTGTGGTAGGATATTTTTCACATTCTCAAATGTTAATCTCTGTTGATTAAAGGTAAAATTAGAAAGTCCTAAGTGTCTTAAGTGTTCATTGTTTAATTTATAGAATCCAGAGTGAGTCATAGTTGAAAATTCTCAACTTTGCTGTTGTATGAAATAAATAATTATAATTACATTATTTCGTGATTATTTGAAGCTATGATTTTTTAATAATAAAAGGAAGGCATCAGTGAATTCAACAGGGTATTTACAGTAGACATTTATAAGATAAAATCCATAATTCTTCTTGTATTCGCTATAACTTTAGGGCAAGTACGAAGATTGAGTAACACCAAGTGAGTTGCAATAAGTTAGGGCAAAGAGCAAAGTCTAAACATTACCTAACCAACATCTTAATTTCTATTTCTGTGAATTGCTTAGAAAGGAAAAGATTAATAACTCATCTGATTTCTTCACATGCTTTTGACTTAAAGAAATGTGGGGAAACCACGAAACCTGTTAATATGTAACCCTTCAGCATTGGTCACTTAGTGCATTAGCTAAGAGTTTCATGCTTTATCTCCTAGATTTTGACTTCTTCTCAGAATTATTTTTTCCTTACTATCAGAATATAAGCATTTATGTTCTCAAGATGTCTTGAGCAGATTACCTAGAAAGTTGTGATTAAGACCATGATATATTACTTCTTATTAACTGAGTTTGCAAATATGCATTTCAAGATCAACAAAATGTTCTTTTGTTTCACAGAAAGTGGTGGTGTAAGAAAGCATCATGCCAACTCTGCACAACCATTCCGAAAGGTCACCTAGTGTCCTGAATAACAAGAAAAAGTGGTTACATCTATCCTTTTACAGCTCTCCTCCTGCCAGTGACCTGCTACTGGTGGATTTCTGTTTAAATAATAATAATTCCTTACACTTACACTATATAGCGCTTTTCTGGACACTCCGCCCAAAGCACTTTACAGGTAATGGGGACTCCCCTCCACCTCCACCAATGTGTAGCCCCACCTGTATGATGCGATGGCAGCCATTGTGTGCCAGAATGCTCACCACACATTAGCCATTAATGGGGAGGAGAACAGAGTAATGAAGCCAATTTTTATAGACGGGGATTATTAGGAGGCCTGGATTGGAAATTTGGGCAGGACGCTGGGGTTACATCCCTACTCTTTTCGAGAAACACCCTGGGAGACTCAGGACCTTGGTTTTACGTCTCATATGAAGGATGGTGCCTTTCTACAGTATAGTGTCCCCATCACTATACTGGGGGATTAGGACCCACATAGACCACAGGGTGAGTGGCCCCTGCTGGCCCCACTAACACCTCTTCCAGCAGTAACCTTAGTTTTTCCCAGGAGGTCTCTCATCCAGGTGCTGACCAGGCTCACACCTGATGAGCTTCAGGGGGTTGCCAGTTGTGAGTGGCAGAGCTACTGGTGTTTTCCTGTGTCATTATTGTTTGATTAGATTTTTACGCCAATGACTTTCCAATGTGTGCCTCTTACTGTTTCCATTTAGTTTTGTACTCATGCTGACACTTTTTTTGCAGTCAGGAAGCATGATACCAACCCATCCAAATGGTCATTCTACATTTCAAAGAACAAAGGCAATTATTTCAATCCAGTTTTAAAAGTAAAAATGTTGAAATTGTCAAAAGCTTTTATGAACCTACAGGTAGTGTAGGTTCTTGATGAAAATAATACAGAATTATCACTATTAGCTCTACAAAGTAACTCTACAAAGTAAAACCAGAATCAAATGTTTGATGGAAAATGCAAACTAAAATTGACAACTAACCAGATCACATTCTCTAACAATGGATGATGGAATCACCAAAATGTTTACATTCAGTTAAAATAAGTAAAACCTGACTCCTACAAGTTTGCTTTTTTTCTCCTTTTCTTTTTTTAAAAACATAGCAGCTAGTTAATAATTGAATCAATGACAGAATTTCCAGTAACATTCTGTGTGACGTTTAATATCATTTTTTACAGAACTGCTGTGGTTAAAACAAAGCAATGATAAAGTAAAATTTGAATTTAATATTAATGAATACATTTGCTATTAGCACAGAACACAAGCAATTAGAAAAAAATACTCGGGGGTGCCCTCATATAGCCCCTCAAATTCCATAGCTATTTTCTAATCAAGCACACCAGTTCCCCTGATCTATCTAGGGAAATATCCATAGAAAAAAGCACATTCAGTTAGCAACACGATATTGTATACACTCCAGTTGCAGAGGTTTCTGCTGAGGAGAAGGAGGGGACAGTGCTCAGTGGCACCAAGTAAATTATAGAAGTAATATCAGTTCCTCTACGACACCTAGACAGTGTAGAATTCTCCCATGGCAGAAGATGTATTCATTTGGTGTTGTGGAGTTTGCTTCTCTCTATGCAGTGGAGCAGTGGCTCTGATCCTGTGGCAAGCATGATTGAATCCTGGCAGTGGAACAGCAGTACTGCACTATCTGCACTTGCAAAGAGAGAGGCTTCTCTCTTCTAATTGGCATCATCCCTCTTGTGAGGGAATGTGGAATGTCATCTAGGATGGATGTTTGAAAGAGTTGCATTTCAGAGAACAATACCTGCAGGTTCTCATTCATTTTCATGTAATACAGGAGTTATACAGTAGATATGAGATGAGTCTTAAAATGTAATTGATGTTTCTCCAAGTAATTTGAAATTGGGTAGCTATACAATAAAAATGCCTGTTTCCATTTTTAAATATCCCCTTATTTTTTTATTACTGGGCTTGTGCTCTTCAAAGGCAAGCAGACTTTGAGCTTGAGCGAATCACGGTATTGAATATCATTACCCAATGTCAGATGTTTGCTTTAAAACATTGACACTACACGGTCATTGTTGACAGAAGGGGAGACATTCTTTTAACCTTTTTATGCGACCTTGTCTAGAAAAGAGGGTGCTCAAACAGCACAGATGGTGTTTAATTTTAAATGAAATATAAATGAAGCAAATCATAAAGTGTGATAAGAATGATGCATGGTTTATTATTGAAGAATAACATATTACAATGCATTTCAATGCACATTTATTATGGGGAAGGTTTCTTTTGAAGCCATTGGATTCTCAATCCAAAAACATCCAATAAAAGATAGTCACTGCAAATAATATTTTCCTCAGAAGGAAACTAGATTAAGTCACATGCACTTGCAAAAGAATGACCTCTGATTGACTTGGGAGAAAAGTCATCATCACTGGCCTGACATTAAGTCTGAGGAGATTACAGTTAACAAATAGCAATATGACTCTCTTCAAAGAGAGGCAAGCAAACTCGTGCTTTCAACACACACGCAATATTCGTCATTGAAAACAACAGATGAGGCACATCATGGCCCTCCTACACAGAAAACCTAGTGCACTTGTTTCATGAGTCTAAAGTGTGCAAAAGTTCAATTTCACCCAGGGCACATGTTATCCACATTCCTCATCTATCTCAATTATCTCCAGAACTGCTTTTATCCTTAACAAGGAATGACGGTCATAAGTGAAAGAACAGACAGAACAGTGTGTAACAAACAACACAAAAAAGTAAAAACACTACCGTGTGAAAGACGATGAGGTAATATGTCACGAAGTACACAATAAAGTACAAGAAGACAACTCTGAAATGAGGCTGGACATTGTTGTCTGCAGGTAGTCTCAGTGGGGTATTTTGTCCTCCCCTGACAGCCCACTTACCTACAGTACTGTATGCGTTACCAGCTTTACTGCCAGTGGCTTATACAGTAAGTACTGTATATTATAGGGGCTATATAAGTAATGAAAAAAGATTATGTTTCCATGTTTTATTTTGATTTATTTCCTTTTTATTATTTGGGACTCAAACACTATGTGTTTCAGGGTTTTGTAAATATTCTTCTCACTAGAATAATGTTGTGAATGATAATGCTTCTTCCAGTCAGGATACTCGGATCCAAAGCCTCATCAGGCAAAGGTCACTATTTTAATCCAAACATGAGGTCTAGAATGACATGTAATTAGATTTACTTCATTCTTGAAATGAAAGATAAATGAAACATTCAAAAGAAAATTAAAAAGATATAAAAGATTTTTCCCTTGGATATGAGGACATGTCAGGAAATCAATATAAAAACTTTTGTTTACCACAGTCTGGACTCACACACAGAAGAGAAAGTACCTGGGCTGCCCTCCTTTTCATATGAAATTCACCAGCAAGGCAGAGCTTTGTTGTGCTTGAGTTCAGCTGCAAGACCAGACACACACATCCACACACTTTGAATACAATGCTGAAGTGCCAGAACTCTCCTACACACAAGCAACAACGATCAGGTCCCCTGTTGTTCTTAAACTCAACACAGCAAGAACAGGAGTGGGTGTTTTTTTTTTTTATTCCTATAGCGAAGCCAAGTGTACAGTACTTTAAAGCAGAATGCTTGTGCAGAAACATGTAGGGTAATACTAATTGCCTGCACCACAATGGAGTTTTTTCTTTCTTGGCTGTGAGCCAACCAATTGACGTCACTTTCACATCACACAGAATGTATTTGCCCTCTCAATGGCTTTCTCTCTCTCTCTTCCCAGGCTTGTTTCAGCTGCAAACCATAAACACACACACACAAACAGCCTCAAGTGTCAGAATACTGTTCCTTTTGAAAGGGTGGAGGGTAGATGGAGGGGGGAGGGGGAATTTCAAGGTCTTAATAAAATAAATATGCCTGCTTATTCTTCAGCGGGGACATGTGAGCCAGTTAAAGGGAAAGCTTTCGCTGCATACCAAGAGTCACGTACTGTAGCAGAGCTGAGGCAAACACTATGAAGGCCTCAGTGCAGCAGCTATCTGCTAGGAGACATTTTTAGAGTTATTCAACAGCAGTACAAACAGAAGAAATAATGATAGTGAGAGTCCAAGAGAGGAAACATAAAACATTCAAGCTGTGATAATAATAATAAAAAAAAATTCAGGTTCACTTTTCTGTGGTGCAAAACAGAACAAAAAGAGGACCATACCACTGACAATGTTCCGTTGTTTACAGCAATTACAGCCTAGTAAACCCTTCCACCATTTCTGAAGTTAATCAGTAGACCAAATGCAAGATAGGATAAAAATATATGGCTTTAGTTGAGTTTTTCTTAATACTCCTTTTTTGATAAAATACAATAGTGAATTTCTGGCCTTTTTAAACTATAATGTACTGTATATATAATGTACAGTATATACAGTATGTACTGTATATATAATCTACTGTGTAAATATAATGTACTGTATATACAGTATAATATATATGATGTATGTATATATATTCTGTCCATAAAATCATCATATAAATGCACTGACATAAAAATGACGGGAAAATGTAAGTACTGATATGTGTGGTTACAAAACAGGATAAAACCCCTAAATGCAATTAGACAAAAAAAAAGTGTGGGGTGTACATGTTAACCTTCTGCATTCTCAAGAGAGCAGGTTTAACCTTTAAAGAAAACGGCTGACAGGAAGTGGCGTTCCTGGACCATCATCAAAGGTTATGCTTTTCCCTGCGGAGCTGAAAATTCCATCTCAACTCTCCAAGTGTAGTTATACTGGTCACTGTGCTGCAAATGTACAGTCATCAAAACTTAGTTTTGCTGAATACTTCCATCATTGGAAAAACTCTCCTTTGAAAAAGCTTGAGATAATAGTAGTGCATTTTAGTTTGAGCAAATACCTAAAACAAACATGTCCTGTGTTGCAGATGATTCTGAGACAACATACTGTATAAAGGGCCAAAAAACTTGTATAATATAATGGCACCTTTCCACCTTTCTTTTTGGTACTGTATATCTTGCCCTCAAGCACTGTCAAATTGGTTGAGGATTGCTAAAGGACAAAAACAATTTATAGATTCCAGTCAGAATTTTAACTGAGCCATTTATGTATATTCACTTTTTTAGTGACTTAATGCTGCCTGCATGTTTGACAATAGGGACAGTTTGCACTGGGTGATGCACAGTTATGGGTTTGTGGTTTGCAGTGAGAATAAAAAGCTCAAATTTTGTTCTGTCTGATTCCAAAATGTTTTCATCACACGTTTGCAGTATTACTTATATGCTTTGTTGCCAACTCCATGCAGGATTTGAGATGATGTTTTGGCTTGAAATGGTGATCCCAAAATCCATCATTTCAATTTTAATCATATTTTTTGCTTTTGCAGCTAACTGCACAACATACTAGGTGCTACAACCTTTTTATCCCCGCAACAGTTTTTTATCTTACAGAATCATCAGTGCACTCATATAACACTACTTTTTATTCTTTAGCAGTTACAGCAATTAATTCTGTTTGCCTAACATCCAGAGTTGACAAACAAAACTCAAAGGGACACACATTCTAGACCAGCACAAGTACCCCATGAATGCCAGGTACTGAACTCCATATCAAGAAAGGAAAAGCCCAGCAACACTATTCACTATATAGCACCTTTGGTGGTTCTGAAGCATGTTCTCCAGTCCTACTGTTATGAACAAAGTGGACCCTGATGTCGCCCGCTGAGTCCAGTTTTAGGTCTGAGCAAGAACCTTCGAACAATGGGAATACAAGTATACTGCCCTTACTGCCCCACTGGCCATGCTTTGCAAAGTGAAGATCAATGCAGCCCCAGACACCTTATTGGTCCCACAAGAATATTTTCACTCCGTGACATTTTTTTCCCAGCAATGGCTTCTTTCTTTCCACTCTGCCGTACTGGCCAGCAGCTTTGTCTTGGCTTTGATGGGTCATTTTCTTCCATGTCAGACATTTAACTCTGTAGCTCTTTTTAAAGTCACCCTTGATCACATGGTGACATGCCTAACCAGTTTCCTCCAAGCCCAGCAGCTTAGTTTGGTGGAAAAATCTGCCATAGGAAGTGTCAGTATGGTACAATACACCTTAAGTTTGCCCTAAGGATTGCTCTGAGAAAAAGCTTCCTTGTGGTGATTTATTTTAAAATGAAAGCATGAGATGCTAACGATGCTGCGGTTGCACACACACGTATACAGTAGCTGAGGGTGTGATTGGTCAGAATCCAAGTGAGAGTTCCGGAGAAGCCCGAAGAGACCCCACTGTATGGGGATCGAGCACTTCGGAACAAGGGCGGGAAAGTGAAAGGAGAAGAGGCAATCATTATAAAATTCCATACTGGCCGGCGGAGCCTAGATTGTCAGAAAGGAATTAAATAGGCTAAGGCACAACAGCATAGGCAAAGGCTGGCTCACTGCACCTCATTGCATCAACACAGTCTCGGACAGAGCTCCCAGAACAGAGCCCGGGGAACGGAATTCCGGAAACAGGGAAGGCTCCACTGGGACCCTGGAAAGCAGCCCTGGAAAGAGAAAGAAATGGTAAGCCGTGCACTGGAAGTGGGTTGGAGCGAGGCCAAGGCAGCTAGAGATGAACCCCTGATGCAAGATGGAGTGAAGGCAGTCTACAGTGAACTCAGGATAGGACAGCCTGCACTGAAGGCTAACCCAGCGATGGGGCAGAGACAGCCTGAGATGAGCCCCGGATGTTAGGTCGGAACTACAGGTGGAACGAAGACAGTTGCTAGTGAGCGCTGGGTAGGACCGCTTGAGTGAAAGCTGCTCCGGCAGCGTGGCAGAGACAGAGTGACAAGCTCTGGAATACAGATGGAGTGAGAAGATCTGCTCCGGAATGGACCCAAGGTGGGTGGTGAGAACGGCGCAGGTGGAGAGGAGTTTGAAGAATGAAGATTGCTGCCGCACTGAGTGAAGGCAGTATACAAAGAACTCTGCAGCCCTGGAAGATTGGAGCTGCGGGGAGATGCAGACAGGTTTACGGCGAGAGTGAGACAGCTGGAGAAAGGTCCGGGGTTCTGAGCAAAAGTGAACTGCTCATAGTGAAAACTGCTTCGGGAAAAATGTGTCAAAGAGTCAGCCCGAGAGAAAGTGCCAGAGAGAGGGATGGGATGTGTGTTGGCAGTACTGCCAGTGAACTGTAGTAATGATGAAGTAGAATGATGAAGCATCGCAACAGAGGGGCTCCTGGAATTTAAAGGGAAGAAGGGATGATGGAATAATTGGAGTCCTGCTTGGTAATTAGCAGGACGGGCTGAAATAAGGTCTGATCACAGCAGTGAGCCCTGGAAAACCATGAACCATGAGAATATTTTCGGTTCCCAGGGTGACAGAACCATTATCAAGAAAATACTGTCCTCGTATATTCAAAGTGAGTTCTATGTTATTGGATTTCATTTTCCACCAAGAACAGCTTTTAAAAGCTATATACTGTATGAAGTCTTGAGGAAAACAAGAGAATCAGCATACTAAACCCTATAGAGGTGACCTGGAGATCTTATTTTCATTAGAAAAGACAGGTGAAGAAAAAAGTGCCAAGGAACTTATGTTCTTTAAAAGTTTGTATGTCTTTGTAACTTAATATACCATTCAACAACAGATAGTGGTATCCTTTTTCTCAGATTCCTTGCAGTGAACACACACAGAGGAGAGAACATACTGTACAGTAGCCAAGTCAGGTCTGGAGTGAAAGTGAAAAAGGTTATTTAAATTGGCAAGCAAGCCTCTTTCCAATGGTTTGTGAAGGTAGCAAGTAAAAGGGCACTTCTGACTTTCTGATCCTAAAGGATCAGCCCTACTGTGCAGACTTCAGTTTCCTGTGTTGACTGTTGTTTCTTTGATTCTGTTGGTTCTGAGCTTCAGAAGACAGCATGTTTGGTTATACAAAGAACCCAGCAGTCGACAGCTGCAGTCAGTGAAAGAATGACTTGAAACTTTCATTAGATTTAGTGAACAAAGAGAATAAATAATATAATAAATAATACAGTAGTTCCTGTCAGAATATACTGCACTAAAAAACAACCTACTGTCAGTAAGTTATATTACTTATATTCACTTACATATAGTCTAAAGCTACAAAGTGCCGACATGCCATTTTAACCAGGGTGGCTGAGTGGTTAAGGCATTGGACCTAAGATCCAATAGATGAATATCTGCATGGGTTTAAATCCCACTTCTGATATGTCTGTTTCTGTAGGAGTATTTGACAAGCTTCTCCGCCATGCAGTTGAAAATGAGACACTGGCTTTCTTCAAGAAATGGCTCGATGAGATTTTCATATCAATTAGTTACTAGCTGCTAAACCCACTCGACATGTCAGTAGTTTGTAACCTGTCTTGTGTTCTGATATTAAATAAAGACTCAGAGACACTTGTCTAAGTATTGACAATGTTTTACATTCTTACGAGCAAAACTGGAGATAAACAACTCAGATATCCAACGATGTTCAACAAAGAAGAACTGTGCAAATTTTAACTTCACATTCATCAAATGAGATTGATATTATAGGATTTTAAAAAAAACAACAACAAGAAGATGTAGAATAAATTATGCCTTGATTTTTAAATGAACGCAAAAAAATTGTGTATTACCAATTTGTATTTACTTATATATCTGCTGAAGTTACAAAATATGGCTTGCTGTGTGAAACATGATGGCAGAACTAAGCTGTTTGAATTATTATTCATTGGATGAAAATCCATGTGGGTTTGAACTCCACTCCTAGTATATGTATTTTGGGGGAATATCAAACAAACTCCACAACCATCTTACTGAAAATTATACCCTTGCTTTTCTTCAAGAAATGGTTAGATGTTATCTTCAGATCAGTTACTAGCAACCAACGCGTCAGTCATTTGTAACCTGTCAAACAGTATGTTCGGATATAAAATGAAGACTAAACCACTAAGATAAAAAAGTCAGACAGGTAAACCAACAGAGAAGTGCAACAGAGAAGAACTGTAAAAAAGTTAATTTCTAATCATCCACTCATTTTATAACTGCTTTATCCAATACTGGGTCACTGGAATGCTAGAGCTTATCCCAGCAATTAACTGGCACAAGGCAGGACACACGCTTGATGTGCAATTGCATGGCACACACTGACGTTAACTGACATTAACTCTCACATTTTCATACCAGAGCTAATATTCCCAGTTGACCTACCAGTATGTCATTGAACTGTGGGAGGAAACAGGAGGACCTGGTCGAAACCCAGATGAACACAGGGAGAACAAGCTCTACTTAAATAGCACACCAGGTCCAGAACCCAACCCAGGGCCCCAGCTCTGCGAGGCAGCGAGGTACAGTATGTAAGCATGAAAATGATGCACAAAAACTAACCTGGTCTTGTACAGTCAATCGATGCATATATTCACTGGATAAGTGTGATACTGTAAACTGTATGAAGTAAGGTCCTTTAACTTGCAGTGTGTATTCATTTAAAAATCAAGACAAAATCTACACCTTATTTTTGTTACCAAAAAAAAAATGATATCAGTTCAATATATTTTGTGAAGGTGAAGATAATATGGGTGGCATAGTGGTGCAGTGGTTAGCATTGCTACCTCATAGCCTGGGCCACTAGGTGAAATTCCTGGGGAGATACTGTATATCAGCATGGAGTTTGGATGTTCTTCATAAGTTCATGAGGATTTCTTCTTGCTGCTCTGGTTTTGAGTGTTTCCCGAAGGGTTTCGTAATTTGAAATTTAACAACTGAGTTTAAAGTACTTCTTTGTTCACTCCTCCCCTGCATCAGTGTGGGAAAAAGCATCGCCAGTCGAAAACTGAACCATTGATTTCACTTCAATATATGTCCTCACTGTTACAACTGAAAAGTATAAACATTTTAATACCAGTATTAGAAAAGCATTAACTACACACACGCGCACACACACACAAAATCCTTTAGTCAATCAATCAATTAGTCACATATCTACTGTACAAATAGGCTCAAAATTAAACGTTCGTTCCCTGCATAAATAAATAAGAATGTCAATGGCTGTAAAAGAAAACAACACTTTTCAAAAGAAGAATTAAATAATCTATTGAAAGAGGTAGAAAAAAACAAAGAAGTACTGTTTTCCAAAGCTTGAGGAAGTCTCACAAACGCAGAGAAAAAAAAAGAAATGGGACGACATTGCAAACAGCATAAGTGGCTGCAGTGCTTTTAGAAGATTTGGCACAGAAGTCAGAAAAAAATGGCATGACTGTTCAAGTTTGGCGAAAAGAAGGGGGGCAGAGTTCAGGAGAGAGAGGTCTAAGACTGGTGGAGGGCAGTTACTGACAGTGCCTCACCCCAGAGGAGGAGAGGGTCCGGGGTATACTGGGGCCAACAGGGTAGATGTGTGTTTGAATTAATTTCCATCTACCTCACCACAACCTGCCTCTCCCGTGCATCTTTCCCCCAGTACAGGCTCTCCAGGGCCCTCACACTCAGGGCCCAGTCAAAGGGCTCCACCTGAGAAGGACAGAGAATCTAATGCTTGTGGGTCAAGAATCAAGAGCTGATAGCACTGGAAAAAGATAGGCTTCAGCTAGAGAAAGAACAGTTCTGTCACGGGAGCCGGTTCTGACTCCTGTAAAGTGCGTTGTTTAGGACCCTATACGGACGGTATAATCCAAAAGTGACTGGAGAAGGGCAACAGGGAAAACACAGCTGGAACAGGACGGGTTTACAGACAGGGGGGTGGTGACGGCAGTGATCCAATGCTCGGGGGGCGTGACAAAGGAGTCCACGGGGAGTCCAATTGGGTAAAAACAGGGTGCGGTCCAAAATTCAAATACCGGGAGATCCAAAGCCAAAGACAAACACAGGGAACAGGAAACCAGGAACAAAGAACATAAAATCATAACGGAGCCAGGCGCTCCGAGCCCTGGACTCAGATGGTCAGGACACTGTTCTGAAGCCTATGCCGTCGGGTCTCTCCTAGGCTTCCGGGCATCTGTCTTCAAAATGCTGAGCGCAGAGCTTCGGAAGCACAGGGTTTAAATAATACGAGGGAAAACCAGGGACAGGTGTACTGTACGTCAAAAAACTAAAATACAAAAAGGGTCGGAGCACCCTCTAAAGGAGGGATGACGATTGTGACAAGCTCCAGCTGAAATGAGAAGAGCTAGAGCAGCAGGAGAAGCACCATCTGGAGATGGTTCTGCTAAAGAAGGCAAAAGTTGACATCCTGGCTTAACAGCTCGCATTGGCAGAGGCACAATTCAACAGGCCCGCCGTTTCAGTGCCAAATATATTGCCCTCAGAACAAGGTGAGTTATTTAATCAAGTAAAAATGAAAAATGTATAGGCTTTACATTGATTTCTGTATGACAGATCCATAAAACAATAGCATGACATGTTGTGGCTGTGTCAATAATGTATGTACTCTATTTCCAGACACAGTCACAACAGACCAAATGGAGCCTCCCTCGTGAAATATAATTTCACACCCCAGTTGCCCTTTTTCTTGTTCTGCCTCGCACTCTTTTGCATCTCTGACATAAAGACAATAAAGTTTGAATTGAGTGGAAACATGAGACGACTCAAGAAACGGTATACAGTGTATTTAATGATGTAACAAATAAAACCAAACTAACACAATGTCAAATAACAAACACAATGCACATATTACAAACATAAATAAAACACTACACAGATCAAGCAAAAATTGTTTTGTGATAATATGCCTTGGTGCATCCAAACCCGCCTGGTGAAGTCCCTCTCTCCTCTCTCCTGGTAACCCAATAGCAATGTTTTCTTCCTCTGTCTCCTTGTTGTCATCTTCCTCTACGTCATGGGGTAGACGTACAGTATGCCAGCGTGCACTGCAATATTGTGCAGCATAGCACACACAACAATAACAGCACAGCAGCATCCAGGTGAAAAACGAAAGCCCCCCAATGATTTCTGTAAGCATCGAAAGCGCATCTTCTATATGCCCAAAGCGCGCACCTACCACCGCACCTACAACACCAGGCAGAATTCTAATGACATGAAAACCGATTTTGGTTTCATTCAAGGTTTCCCAACTCATTGGAAATGTTGTGTAGGTGTGTGCATGGTGCAGCAGTACTGTGGTCACTGAATACATGGATTTGGAGACAGCAGCCTTACTAAGCCTATGGGCATCACCAGCGGTCTGCAGGAATCCACCAGTGGCATAGAGGACCACTGGTGGATTAAGGACAAAAGTTCTGCTGGATCCTCTTGCCAACTCCTCCTGTACCACACCAAGGAGGGTCATTATTTCACCGCTGGGCAGCCTGTATCTCTCTATTAACACGTCGTCACTGAGATGGTCTAGGGGGTTCATATTTGACCTCACAGCAGCATTAAGACGTACGGCTCGACTTCATGGACAGAGCAGTCATCTCAAACGTTGCCTTTGATTCAAGAACAGTATTCTTTGGACAGCCACCATCTTCACTGTGGTACATGATCATCATCACCTATCTTCCCATATTTATTTATTTGAAAGTTCAACATGCGAGTTGGAAGTCATAATGTGGCCGATTGGGCTACAGACTTAATAATTAGCAATTAATTAAATTATTATTATTACATTTAAAAGCATAACAGAGATTATAGGCTACAAAATCATTAAAAATAAATATGTGAATATACTTATTAACAACAATAATAATAATGATAATAATTTGCCCTTAAGTTTCACGCCTAGAACAAACGCATCAGTGAGTATTTGTACCGAAATTAGCAGCCTCTGGCTTTTTGGGGCCAAGAGTCAGGCAAGATCCAGATAAAGGAGCACTTTTTGAGTAACGAATAGGTCAGGTTGGTCATTAATTTAAGAGCGAGTTTACGTACTACTTTAGTTAAGAAGGGTTTCTGGAAACACTCGTTAATTTAAGAAGAATCTTAAGATGAAGTTAACGAAGTACTTAGCATTACAAAGCTTTTGGGAAATGCACCCAAGAAGGTTAATTGGCTGTTAGGAAAATTGGCTATAGGTGTGAGTATTTGTATCTATAATTGTGTTTGTATCTATAATTAATAATAATAATTGCTTACACTTATATAGCACTTTTCTGGACAGTCCACTCAAAGCACTTTACAGGTAATGGGGACTCCCCTCCACCACCACCAATGTGCAGCATCCACCTGGATGATGCGACGGCAGCCATAGTGCGCCAGAACACTCACCACACATCAGCTATCAGTGGGGAGGAGAGCAGAGTAATGTAGCCAATTCATAGAGGGGGATTAATAGGAGGCCATGATTGGTAAGGACCAATGGGAAATTTGGCCAGGACCCCTTAACATCATTTGTAACATAAGTTGATATGTAAGCAAATGCAGAATAGAAAATAATTGCATTGAGCTTGAGCAATTTGATAGCATTTTATAAGCATACAAACCAATAAAAAAAAAGAAAAACCCATTCTTTCACAAGTTTTGCACAGTCAATGAATGCTGATGCTCATTTTGATCAGTGTGATGTACTGTATGATAATAATATAAATTCAATATTGTTTTATGAATGTGAAATTAACATCTTCACATGTCTTCTTGTTAGACATAGATGGACTGTTTTATCTTCAGTTTAACTTGCAAGAATGTGAATCATTGTCAGAACTTTAAAGGCCATTATGTAAGTGTCTTGAGTCTTCATTTGACATCAGAACATAAAACAGATTACAACTGACTGACACATCTGTCAGAGTGCTTTGGGTTGCTAGTAACTGATCTGAGAGTCTCTTCCAGCCTTTTCTTATAGAAAGCCAGGGTATCATTTTTAACAACATGGCTGAGGAACTTGTTCCACACTCAGACATGCTGTACTTGAAGTGGGTTCAAATTCATAGGAGGTTGTACCTATAGGATCTTCAATTCAATGCCTCAGCCAGCCTGGCTGACATAAAAAACATCCCATAATTTGTACAATCAGTCACTATATAAGTGAATACATACTAGAAACACTGTACATAATTGCATTGACTTACTGTATGTAAGCACAGCACCCAAAAGAAACCCACATGAAGAACATACTCCATACAAATAATACCCTAGGAATTGAACTGAGAGGGCCAACTCTGTCAGGAATGCTAACCACTGCACCACTATGGCCTCCAATAGCATACACTTGTTACATTAAACTTGTCTACATTAAATGTCATCTGCCAAGTCTTTGCCCAATATTGATTTTTATCTCAATATGTTTTAACTGTGTTTGCTGCTTCAGTCTTGATTAAACATGATAATTTGATATCATCTGCAGACTTGACTCCTAGTACCAGAGCTAGATCATTGACTCCACTTCTCCACTAATTACCTCACTAATTACATCACCTCAATCAGAGCATCTGCCCCTTATCTTTACTGTGTGTTTTCTGTCCATTAACCACTTCTCAGTACAAGTACACTACTTTGAATGCTTATTGTCTGCAGTTTTAGAATTAATCTTTCATGAGGAATGCTACCAAAAGTCTTCTCTATACATATATCGTATTGTAGCGTTTACAGGTTCTTTTCAGAACATAAGAACAGTGGAGATACGATTAACAAACCAAGCGCTAGCTTTATTCGTTAACAACCACACAAAACCAAACACAGGATATACACGCACATGAGGAGACTGACAGAACACGTACACATCTTTAGGGTGGTAATTACTTAACAACACACTATACTTTTACACAGGGCACTAGAACTACTAGGACATTATTTACACAGGTAGGGTCAGCCGCTGGTCATCGTGCTGACCCTCAGACTCTCCCCGGCTACCACTCCCAGCATGTCCAGCGGTACTACGAGCACCTAGGGGCGCTTCCTCCTCACCACCAAGCGAGGGCGTTACACTATACTATGTTCTAAACCCCTTCTAATTTTCTGCCTAGTATCTTATTTTCGTAAAGATGATTCTATTGTGTACTTACAATGATTATTTTAGTAACTTTTCACATAATAGAATTAAGACTTAGTGATCAATCTTATTCATCAAATTATCTGGTTCTATTTTTCATGAATGAATACTACTTAACTAATTTTCCAGTATGTGGGTACTACCCTGTCTTAAAAGACTGTCTGAAGAGTTATGTGAATAGCCCATTAACATTGGTTGTTTTCTAAAGTACAATTGGTAGTATACTACCAGGCCCTGGAGATTTCCCTTTTCTGTGCTATTTAATATAGAACGTTGCCCTTCCTCAGCCTGAGGCATGTTGTTGATTTCTTCTCGGTAAACACCTAAGTGAAATATTCATTTAATACGTCAGTCATTTCCCTTTCATTGTCTAGAAATTTCCCATTATTATGTCCAATACATTTTACATCATCCTTTTGTTTTCCTTTAATAATACTGCAAAAATCATAGTATTACTTGTATCCTTTATTAATCTGTATTTCACTCTTGTTTTTTCTAATATGTTTCAGCTGTCCATGAAATTCATTATATTCCTTCTCTTTATCTGAGTCCTGTTATTTTTAATCATTTCACAAAGTGCCTTCTATCTCCATTTTCTTAATTGAGCTGTTAAAACATTTCCCCCTAGAATTTAAGACATCAAAACTAAACCACATGATGTTTTGATGTGGAGTTATTCCCTTGACTCTAGACCCTGTGTATCTTTCTGTAAGATTATGGGGGCTCTCTCCTCTTCCAGTCAATTTTAAATGTTTCTGAATGCTTCAGTGGATCTTTGTGGAATAAATGAAATGTGCGTCAGTGTTCTGTTGATGAATTATTATTATTATTATTATTATTATTATTATTATTATTATTATTATTATTATTATTATTAGCCTCATAGTACTTATTGCAAAGCTATATCTTCTCTAGGTATTCTAGGTAGCCTAGAATGCATGATATTTCCTTTGTTAAATAGACAGGGTAACATGGTAATTTCCAGTTGAGACTACAGAACTTGGAACATACTGTACTGTGCTTATATTTCTGCTACTGTTTTACTACTACGTACTGTAGTTCCTCATCTCAATGGATACTCAAAAACTGTACAACCACCACATATAGACATGTATCATGTATGTATTATATTCACAACATTAAAATAAACAAACTATTGTGATTCAGTACTACAAATGATCAAAATGTTTCTTAAAGGCACTTCAAATACTCTTATCTCTTTGCTCGTGTCTTTTATCTTTAACTGGAATGAATGTCCTTTCAGGAAAAAGAACTGTACCTATGACCGTGCTGACTAGATGACTTTATGACTTGCCTCCATGGTATTATAAAACTGTAATGTCTGGCATCTGTATTACAGAAGTAAAACATGGCAAAAAATCTATTTTATAGAACACCTTGTTGTTTTATCTTATGCCCATCAATCAGGTCCAAAGGTTTTTTGAACAGTGCATGTTCTGGATTTTGACTGTGCCGGATTAGAGATAGCTTCAATACAGGATGAACCCCACTCCTTTCTGCAGGGTCAGCAGATCCTGTGAGGCTTTGATGATTTGCTTTCACTGGCTACCCCGTGACAGCTGTGCCACCTCTGAAACCAGGAAGCACATGGAGCTTCCTCTCCATCCGGCTACTGGAAAGGAAATGTTATGTTCAAGCTCGCGTCCTTCTAAAAAACATGATCCTGGGGCTTCCGCAAGGGGTAACAAAGGAGCTTACGCATTCTCGGCTCGTGAGTGTTTCCGCTTGGCGGCACCAGGCAGATTCCTTCTACCCTCCCCCTGTGCCCTTGTCATCACAGGCTGAGCTGATTTTGAAAAATTAACAGTGACCTCCTATTCAAAGCATGGAACTTTCACTAATTACCCTGGAAGTGATGTTTTTTGGACGTGAAGTCCAATCACGCTTGCCGCACATGATCCTGTGCTGTGTCTCAAAAAGCTTTCATCTAAGCTGCCAAGAAAACACATGAAGTAACGAGGTGTAAGGCCAATAGGACCAGATTGAACATCCTAGGTCAAGCACTGAGAGGAGCTGGCATCTTTTGAAACTGTAGCATCTGAAAAGCTGATATCCATAACAGGTTTAAAGAGCTTCCAACTTGTTAACAACCCATTCTGTTTATTTAGCAAGTTACAGAAGGATAGCTGACACAATAAAGAGGGATAGATCTGAATATTTTTTACAAAACACTTGAGATTCAAAATAGTACAGTATGTTTAATTAAGAGAAGGTAATATATATGTATATATATATTTGATTTGATCTTCCAGTGTATCGATTCATATTATAGGCAAAACTCTTACAGCTTGTATTATATATTATTATTACTAGATAACATATATCATATATCATATATCATATATCATATATCATATATCATATATCATATTATAGACAAAGCTTTTACAGCTTTTACAGTGAGTGGCTGAGTGGGCAATAGTTGCTACATTGAAATCAACTCTCAGAATCTTACCCAGTCACCTGATGTGGCAACAGAGGTGGAAGGTCATTACTGCATTATAAAACAGGAAGAAAAAGACCTCTGCCTTCCTAGACTGAGGAAGGCTCATACTGTCAAAATGGAAAGCAAGAATACAGTTGAAAGAAGAACCATGCTGGTTTTTGGGAGCTCAAAGCATGTTGGAGAGGCAGAAAAAAAGTGAGAGAGAACGCTTCCCTCAGTGGGGAGAAAAATTAAAGGCTTCAAAGACAGTTTGAAAGATAGGAAGAGAAAGGAATACTCCTTTGGGATCAGGAAGACTTTTGGTTAGGTTTGGTTGTTTAGAAAAGAAAGAACAAAGCCGGTGTTTTATAGCTGACTAGTTTTCTAATCAGTGTTCCAAGAAGGAACCAGGTTTTATTTTCTTCCCTTCAGTCTTTCTTTTGAATGCTTTGTAAACAATAATATCACTTAACTGTACATTATATCTCGGATATGACCTCTTCCAACTGCTAACCAGCTCCTGACTGACGACTGTGTAGTTAGTGTAAGGCCATCTTGCAAAAGTTTAAATATCACTCAGATGAGTTTGGTTAGCAGAAACTGTAACATCTGAAAAGGTGATATTTTAACAGGTCTGAAGAACTCAAGCAAGGAAAACTATTGAATTTATACTCACTGGCCAAAATAGTATGGTAGCCTCCATCAAATAATGTGCTTAGCTTCTACAAGCTGCAATATCAGCTTGGAATGTTGGAATGTTTTTGAAATATTTACAGTATACTGTATCTCACACTCTCTTTGTTTCTTGATGAGGACTGTAGTTATTTTCAGTATAACAATACTTAGTATAATAATTATTCAACAGGTATATATATGTTTTAAAAATGATTCATGGACATTCACATCACTATGGACTTTCTGCTACATAGAGTATACTTGTGTAGATCTGCTGTGTTAATATAACACCATGTTAAACATACAGTAGATCTCGGTCTTTAAAAATCCTTACATTTCAATAATCAAATTTAAGAACCTTATATTTAAAGACATTTCACCAATAACTACAAGATGCACACACTCCCTGTGAGTGAGTGGATGTTGTCTTAGAAGATATTTTGTAATTTATGGTGCAGTTAGGTCATGGTGAACACTCTTTCAATATCTTTTTTTGCTTCCTCATTCTGAAATCTTTAGGTCTCAAAGTACTCAGCTTCATGCCAGATATTCTTCCGCTTTCTGGTCTGGTCAAGGGTGATAATATATTATAATATAATTTATTGATGTTCTTTATGTGTGCTTCTACAATAATTCTACCTGCATTTGGTGTGGCTGGTTTGGCTAAACTGGGACAAGACGACCTACTTTGGGAAATGTAAGTCTGATATCAGGGCAACATGACCAACCCAACAATGCTCAGTGTTCACAAGGATTTCAATGCCGGTGATGCCCACTTGAAAAAAAAAGACTTAAGTAAAATCTAACAAAAAAAGGCATTCATGACCTCCAGTTCTTTTAAGGTCTCCTTTATGCTGTCAATATTTCAGTCTTGTATAGTAAGGTATCGTACACAGTTACAGTTTTGAGGTCACAATCATCATAGTCATCCACTTCCGCAAAAGATGGTTGCACTTTCAGGTGTAAGTTAATGCTGGGGATTTTTCATCGATACAAATTGTTTTTTAAAGCAGTTTGAGGTATGGGAAGGTTCTCAACATTCTCCAGTCTCTTGTAATTCTGAATCGACAGTGCCAGGGTGTGTCAGCCTGTAGCTTTCTGATGCATTCTGAATGTTAAATCCCATATTAGTATCATCCCAGCTCATACGCCTCTAATAATATGTCTATATTGAATATGATGATAATTGTCAGGAGATCATTTCAAAGAGATCATGTCAAAGCATATACTGTACTGTAGGATTTAAAAATTTAAATGATTTAATTCAGCAAGTCAGGATCACTCCACCAAGAAACATGTCTGCAATCAAAGCAGATTGGTGTCACGATCGTCACCCCCCTTTTAGAGGGCTCTCCCATCTTGTATTATTTGTCATTACGCGCCCCTGTCCCCTGTTCCACCTCTTACTGTTTAATTCTGGCATCTCCGGTGTTAAGGGCTCAGCTCTGAAGATGGACTCCCAGAAGCCTGCCTATCACTGGGCTCAGGAGAAGCCCAAGGGCACAGGCTTCATCACGGCGTCCAGACCACTGCGCCCGGAGCTCGGAGCGCCTAGACCCGTTATGGTTTTAACCGTCTATGTTCCTGGATTCCTTTTTCGCAGTGTTCATTTGGATGGATCTCCCGCTACCTGGACCCTGGACTCAGCCTGATTTCCTCCCTATTGGACTTCCTCCTAGACTAGTTCACTCTTGTTTCCCCCCGAGCACCGGATCACTGTCTACACCGTCCCCTGTTCGTCATCCCATCTGCTCCTCGCCGTGTCTTCCCCATTGTCCTTCTCCAGTCACTTCCGGATTAAACCGTCACGCATAGGGTCTTTACTTCACACTACACGGGAGTCAGGAGCGGCTCCCATGACAATTGGTGCTCTGAACTATTTTAAAAAGGATCACTTTTGGAAGATGTCTACAAAATGCACTTCAAAAGTATTGGGGTTAGCAAAGTAAAAAGAAATTGCTTTATAGCCAAGAAAAGTGTGTTTGTGATTATGACATCGATATCAATTATAAGTACAGTGTAATATCAATTTGATATATGGGTAATTTACATGATCATGTTGGAACAAAACCAAAGCTAACCAAACTAAGTTTAATCATGTGAGATGCTTTGTTGCAACAGCTTCGGGTTCATGCCTGTTCGTAGTGTGTTGTGACATCAAATCTTTTCTGAACATCAAAATATTGTTCATATTTTATTGATTGAATGTGTATTGTATGTGTTCAGAACTCACTACTATTACAATTTAACATCATTTCTAGTTTTTGCTTCCTCTCATGTGACCATACGGATATGTTTTGTGTCACATATGTCCAGCTCCAAGGAGCAGGTTGTCCTGCTGTTTTTAAACCTCTTTAAAAAAAAAGGTCATTTTTTGGAAAATTCACAGCTTGAATTCAGCCTGCAAATAAGTAAAATGCTTCGATTTTTTATGCTACTGTACATGAGTGTTCTGATAAGACTACAAAGTAATTTTTCATGTTCCTGTAATACATAAAATAAAAGTTGTGAAAGAAAGATAAGTATTACTGTAAACGGCTCTAGAAATGATATTGTTTGATATTGAATGTTGTTTCTGTTAATATTAAGATGTGCTTATTCCCGTTGCTTGTCAGGATAGGCTTTGGCTCCTCTGTGACCCCGTATTGAATAAAATGTTTAGAAGATGGATGGATAATTGGAAGATGTGCTTATAATTAGTTTATACATCCAATGTTTATTCTCCATAATTTCTTGACTAGAATACATACTGCTTAACTTTTTAGAATTTCCATAGTACACTATTTTCATATACTGTATGTAGGGGGTATAATGCTAATGTTATATGTAACAGCATATTGGGAATCCGGTAACAACAGTCCCAGGAATGCAGACACACAAATGCAGCCATAAGGAAGAACAGCAGTGCTCTTTATTTACCATGCAATGAAACACAAACCAAACAAAACATAAATCCTAAGATTCTTTTTGAACTCCTGACTAACTTCTTCAAGTCATTAACCTTCATATTGGGTAGCTACTGTAGGCTGCTTACCATCCTTAAAACCAAATAAACCAAAAAGAAACCTTCTTCAAAACTTTTCACAGAAAAATTCAGGTCTTTCTATGAGACTCTTCATAAAACTAGTCTTACTTTGAGACTATTTTCAAAAACACTTCCAAAGATACTCCAAAAACATAGTTACATAGTTCCTTGCTAATTATACCATTGAGGATCTGCTTTTTGTCCATCTACCAAATATGTTCCACATATCTGATACTCAGCAAATACCACCGGCAAAGAAAGCTGACCCTTGTTTGTTTTCAAACTGTCAGCTGACCAATGGTCTCCCAGCAATTGGTCTGATCCCAACCGATGGCAACAGTTTGTTCCCCAGAGCATTCGGGGGAATGTTATCCAAAGAAGAAAGGGCTACCATTTTATTAGAATGTGCTGCACTCTGTGGTGTCTCCGGGGGAAAGTTTATGTAAATGAGAGAAGTACTCACACCACACTTTTCTTTCCTGTGTTTCGTGGCATTTCTTCCATCCAATTATCTTCCAAATCCAGTTCGTAATTCGTTCTCTTAATCCTGATCTGATCCAAGTTCCAAAAGTATGTAATAAAGCCAATCCGCGATGTATCCTTATCCACCATCCGCAATCTGAAAACCATAAACCGTTTCTCCTTTCAGTAGTCTGTTATTCTTTAGTCCAATCTTTAACACAATCCTCTTTCCTCTCTCTTCCTCCAAACCGCATTCACCTTATCGGCTTCCACCCTGTTCACTGCCTCCGGGGCACTTATATTTCGGTTCCTGATGAGGCTCAGCTGTGTCTCATTGTTTCTCAGGGTAGACCCTTTCCATATACTGGTCAGCTGATTCTTCTTGGCAGCCATTTTGCTTAGGTACATATCTAGTATTTTAAGTAGGTCATTCTGAAATTACCTGTTATGAATGACCCTTCCCCTGGTCATCTTACACCTCTTAAAAGTAAACATGAGGGGGAATGCCCGTTTGATAGGACAGCAAGTTAAGACAAAATAGAAAATGAACTGCTCTCCTCAGTCACTTGACCAATGCTGAAATAATGATTAAAAGTCATGAGGTGGGGGTTTTTGTGTCAGTTAAAATCACCCACAAGGATATAGAGGGCAGATTTTCTCAGAGAGAGAAAGGGGAAGAAAATCATAGACAAACAGAGCAACTGGTGCACATTCTGTGAGTTTGGCATGTGAGGTTACAGTCTCAGAGAGAGACTTACTTTATGTTTTGTGGTGGAGCTGGTAAGCACTGCATCTTATTAGTTCATCTTCAAGTCTTAAATCACTGATCGCTGTCACTTTGTCTCTATTAATTGGTACAGGTCTGAAATTGGTCTTGTTAATTCTGGTGTTCCTCAGGGCTCAATACTGGGCCCCTTGCTCTTCAGCATTTACATGTTTCCACTTGTTCAGCTTTTAAGATCCCATGGCCTCAGCTATAATTTATATGCTGGTAATACTCAAATATACATCCATACCAAACCTGACACTGATGTGACTGTCTCTATTCTATCTAATTGCATCTCTGACATAAAAACTTGGATGACTCAAAATTTCCTTCATCTTAACTGTGACAAGACTGAAGTCATGCTTATTGGCACCCCCCATCAATGTCGTAAAGCCAATCCTGTAACCCTATCTGTACAGTAGATGGTTCTGTACTTGAGCTTCAGCCTAAACTGAAAAACCTTGGGGTGATATTCGATTCTGGCTTAACATTCGACCCACATGTGTAGCATATTGTCAAAACATATTTTTTTCACCTCAGAAATATTGCTAGACTACGCCCTATGTTATCATTATGTAGCGGCAATGCTTATTAATAAGACAGAATTAAGTGTTGCTGTGCTTTCCCAAATGAGGCCCCATCTCTCTCTTCATCTCTGTGGTGCAGCCACAGAGAAGCTATTCATGCAGGCTGATTTAAAGATGTTTTCTTTTGATAAGGGACAGCTCCCAAATGGGGATGCACTTAGCTAAGCCTGGCTATCATGATCAATGGTCATCCATTGGCGCCTATCTGTCTAGGGAGTACCAGATGGACATCTGGACTGCATTCCTAAGTGTCAGGAGTAAGTGACTCATATCTCACATTGATCATCCAATCAGGGACTGGTAGGGCTGAGTAACCCATGTGGAATTCTGATGCCCATGAAACTTTCAGCCAATGAATGAGCTGAAGTTCCTCCAGGTAAAAACAGGCAACAAAGAGAGCCTGTAGTGGACAACTATTTTGGACAATTCTAAAGGGAATTCAAAGGAGAATTCCGGGGCAGGACGGCCCAGGAGCAAAAGGCTCCCAAGGGCAGGACATTCTCACAGCGCGCCTCCTGACCATCCTGAGACTCAGCCTGGACAACCACGGAACGGCCAGTGTGTCCAAGTGCCAGAACTTTACTCTGTTCTAAGAGTCTAGAGCGGAGGTTGCCAGAGAGTAACCCGAGGATCCACCCGAGGTTAGCACCAGCAGCAAGCCTCGTGAACAGGTCGGAACTGTGGACAGCTGAATCACTATTCAGAACTAGTGCTTCATCAGGAACGAACCGGTCCTCTTCCTGACTTGCTGGGACCCACAGTCATCTTTTCTCCTGTGCACAAACTGTGCTAGTTAAAGCCAACACTAACTAGCCGGTCAGTGAGCATCAGCAGCGCACCGTCGTAAGCAGCACAGCACAGCCTGGCACGGAGCCAGAGAGCCCGCAGGAGATCTGAATCCCCAGAGATTGGATGAGTATTCAACTTCAATGCATTACAGCTCAAGAATTCAATTGTTATTCCAACCAGTTGATATCAATTTAATTCCTAAGAGTTATGTACTTGTTTTGAGTATCTAATGTAGAAGTTATAACCAAGTTCATTTACGAAACAGTCTAAATGAATGATATACTGAACGTATGTCCTCTTGATATATGTAACTCTTCGTAACTGATTGAATATATACCTTTGTATTCTGATAACCCTCACGATAAGATCTGTTAGTTTACATGCATATTCTATGTATTAATAAATGTATCCTCGTTTATTAGTACCTGTGTGTGTGCGTTGTTTGAGTTATATCGCATGGTTGGATTCTAAAACCATTAAAAGAATCATTTTGTGATTTACTGCTACAATTAATAATTGTCCCAGTGAATGCCCAAACCCTACAGAACTGGTGCCTTCAGAGAGCACACTACAATTAACTGTGGCTGAAAAGCTGATTAACACATTTGTGTTCTCCCAAATTGACTACTGTAATGCTCTACTCGCTGGTGTATCTAAATCTTCATTGAACAAACTGCAGTACGTCTTAAATTCGGCAGCCAGAATCCTGACCAGGTCTAGTGCAAGTGATCAAATTACTCCTATCATGAGGTCCTTGCACTGGTTTCCTGTAAAATTCCGTGTGGACCTATAATTCCTTATGCTCACCTATAAGGCTCTGCATGGCTTGGCACCTCAGTACCGGTCTGAACTATTATCGCCCTACTCCCCATCTCGCAACTTAAGCTCTTCTAATTCTGGTCTCCTGTCTGTCCCCCAAAGCTCGTCTACACTCTAGGGGTGACAGGGCCTTCTCCTGTTATGCTCCCAAGCTCTGGAACTCTCTCCCCAAGGATATCAAAAAGTCACCTTCTCTAAACTCCTTTCTTCTCCAGACTCAAAACCTTCTTCTTTAGAAGAGCCTTTACTTAACTGGTTCCATTCTTTACCCCTATTCTCCTACTATACTTAGTACTACCATCCACGATCTCCTCTGTGTACTGTAACTGTGTTTCATCTTTTTATTTATTGTTGTTGTCATTCTGTAAAGCCCTTTGAAAAGCCACCTTTAAAGGCGCTACTGTATATAAAATAAAGTTTATTTTTATTATTAGTTATTAATAGAGAAGGACTGATGACATTTAGCTTAATGCTTAAAGAGGAGCTTAGGCTTTTGTTTGGTTTATGTTTTAAGTGTCTCACATTGTAAATAAAAGATAAAGGTGTGTGTTTGTCTCACCTAGACCTGCCTATTACTATTTTACAACACCACACTCTAGGGTTTGTCACAGAAAATGTCACAGGAAAGGCCATTCCCAAAGTGAAAATATGAGGGGTAAAGGCATTACCTGAGTGATCAGTATACATACTTTCCCTGTCCTTCTAGTTTCCTTCTGAAAGCATTTCCCTGAGGATTTAAGGATGTTATGGAAATTAACAATAACTGAATGATGGACTAAATGATACTTTATTTTGCAGGTTTCTCAGCTAGAAATACAAACCTGCTTTTGGAAACACAAGAAATATAACTTTCCGGAGAGAGCAAGGCTAGACATCTGGCGACTCTGAGAAGTGATTTTTAAAAACGTTAACAGTGTCAGAGCACAATTCCTAATACTGTACATAAAGCAAGCCAACTATTCCTAAAAATATGAATGCCCTCGTAGCTTTCTGGCAATAAGGATCTAACTAAATTTACACCTAACTTCTATAAAGACAATAAAGGAACAGAAATTTAAGCATACAGTAGTTGGACTCTAAGCATAGTCGTAAAGTTTTCCCAGACTTCTATTTACATGTCTATGCTCCTGAAGCCGGGCAGACTTGGCAAAGATCATGGAAAACATAAGCCTACTGAAACTGTTGGGGTTAGCTACTGAAAAGGACATTGAATGAATGAACATTTGGATTATTCTATAGCTCTCCTGGTTTAGAAGGCATTTCACTGGAATTTTCGCTAGCCATGTGGGATCAAGTCAGCCCTTTAATGCTAAGTTGCTTACATTTACCATAAGAGACTGGCACATTTTTGGAGATCACATATCAGCATTAATTGAATTTAGCCTTTAAAAAGACTTAGACCCTTTAGAAATACCTACCTGTAGACCATTATGGATATTTTACTCAGACATAAAACTATTTGCAAAGGCTCCTTCTAAGTGGTTAGAGACATTCATAGGTCATCAAACACGTCATGACCACACCGGTTTTTTGTTTGCTTCTAGTAATGCACTGCACTACTTCCAAAGTCACCCATGAACTAGCCTCTTCTGCAAATTTTTATTTAGACTGTATGCAACTGCAGATTGGCCATTCCAGTGTCAGTGCCCTGACCTCAATGTGCAGTCTTTGTCACAGATGGACTCCGGGTGCACCCAGCACATACTGTATTGTGAAACATCCTGGCTCTGTTGGCAAAGACTCAGAAATTCTGTACACGAAGTTGCCTTTTTGGCATTAAATAATCCTCTTAGTGTGTATAATTGTGTTCCTTGGCCCCTTTTCGGGGAACTCCTAGATTTTGAGGAACATCTTTTTTCCTTTTTGCTGGAATTACAGGACAGTTTAATTCCTTGGCTCCTCTACAGACTTTCACTCCCTGATCTAAGAATTAGTATTCCACTCCATTTATTTATCTCTTGTCTTTCTGTGAGGCAAGTTGAGAGGTAATCTGTATCCGTCTTGTTTCTATTTTTTTTTTTTGTGCGGTCCAGGTCATTTTTTCACCTTCTCTCTGTGAGGTATTAAACCAAATGAACCATTTTCTGTCTGAGCTGCCCTTTTATAACGGTCCTTTAAGAATTGTGGGAAATCCGCATATGATATTTTCCTTTTTCCAAAGGGAGCACTAAATGACTGTTCTTGGCACTTTGTAATGTGGCTAATAAAACACTTGCCTGGGGCTCCAGGCAGCACTGCTGCAGTTTTCTTCTGCTGCCTTTCCACAAATCTTACTCCTCCATTCTAAAATGACTCATCAAGCAATCAATCCAGAACAAGCCAACTATGTTGCTGTGAGACATCCCAGCCTGGTGCTCCACTTAGAATTTGTATAGTTGAAGGACTTTACTCTATATTACCTTTCATCTACTTGAGACTGGCATCATCAGAACATTCCCTACCTAGAAAAAAAACATCTAAAGGATTCTGTGGGTCATTTTGTTAACAAGCACACTTTTTTAACAATGTCACTTCATAGTTTCAATCTCAGGGTGGAACCTGCAGCCAAAATAGAGAACCGGGAGATCCATCCTGTCACTTATTTGGAATAACACTGCTCCAAGTCCCTTTTCTGATGTTTTGGGCTGCATAATGAACCTCTCATTAGAAGCAGGTACTATTAGCATGTTCTATTATGCTAATACTATTAGCACCTTCTCTCTTTAGTTTCAGAAAATGAAGTCCTCCTCCACAATGCAGCGTACTGTATTCAGCACTGAATTCTTTGTGAGGTCTGTTCAATCAAAATGAAGAAATGAAGAATAAGGAATGAAGTGTCAATAACAGTCACAAAATCTCCCTGACTGTCACGATCGCTACTCCTCCTCTTAAGGGCGCTCCAGCCCTTCCTTGTTCTGCCCCATTACCTGCACCTGTTTCTTATTTCCGTTCAATCTTAAAAGCCAGATGCAGACGTCATCCAAGGTTCCTCATTGAATTCTGCTTGGTGAGAGCCCAGGGTCCTGCTGCGTCTGGCTCCGTTATGGTTTTAACCTTCTGTTCCTGATCCTCCCCCCCCGCCGGTCCCGACCCGGTAAACGGTTTTATTCCCTGGATGGATCTCCTGGCCTTGGACTCTATCTTCTGTCTTGGATTACCTGTTTGGATTTTCTCATGGATTGTTCACCCCAGATTCACTCTCCCTGGACACCTGCACCCCTCGGACACGCCCCCTGTCTCCATACCCTCTCCATGACTTTTTCCTTGCGTTTCCTCACTCCCTTCCGGATCGTGTCGTCTGCAAAGGGCCCAGAAAGAACTGTTCGTGACACTGACCTGCTTTTAATCCGAGGGGTTGACCAGTCGTGCTTTGCAGTTTTTCTAATATCTATTTATCCCAAGTACTGAAGCTGAACCTACATTTCATTGGATTAGCATGCAGTGCAGCCTTCTTTAACCTGTTGGCGATGTAGGCTTCTGTCAATCATCCATTTGACAATGGCTGCGGTTATGTACTAATCAAACTGCAGGACTAAAGTGCAAAGTGCAGAGGTGCATTGAATTCTTTGTAATGCCTCTGAATTCAATACACACTGCACTTTTTACTGGCTATCCATGTGTCTACTGTCATGTGTTTATTCTTCTATATTCTTCATTTTATGTTGTTGTGCATGATGTGCACTTGCTGTGACTGTCATTATTTATTATTATTGGTTTTATAATGTACTGTATGTTGTGTGGAGTTATCTATTGTACAGTGCACTTCCCGAGTCAACAGTGCAGATAAGCACACCTATAAACATGTCTAGCTTCTAACAAGATTCATTTAAATCAATACAGTTCAACATCTTCAAGGAGTTCTTCTGGAAGATGCTAACACTAAAAAGTTCCACATACACCAAAATGAGTTAAAAAGATTGCTTAAATTCCGCAATAATCAGTCCTGATCTCCACTAAAACCTATAATTATAAGTAACATATACTGTACAATTTAAATTGCATGATCAGTATGTACCTACTGTATATATGTTCTCCCAAGCCTCAGTTTATTAGCAGATTGAAACGAATTCCCTTACATTATTTTCCTGTTCTTGGCTCCATCCATTTTTTCTTCAATTCTAACAAGATTCACAGTCCCTGCTGATGTAAAGCATCCCAACAGCATGATGCTGCAGCCACCATACAGTGATGCAGGGGTTGTCACGATCGCTACTCCTCCTCTTAAGGGAGCTCCAGCCCTTCCTTGTTCTGCCCCATTACCTGTACCTGTTTCTTATTTCCGTTCCACATTAAAAGCCAGATGCAGACGTCATCCAAGGTTCCTCATTGAATTCCGCTTCGTGAGAGGGGTCCTGCTGCGTCTGGCTCCGTTATGGTTTTAACCTTCTGTTCCTGATTCCCCGCCCCGCCGGTCCCGACCCGGTAAACGGTTTTATTCCCTGGATGGATCCCCTGGCCTTGGACTCTACCTTCTGTCTTGGATTACCTGTTTGGATTTTCGCATGGATTGTTCGCCCCGGATTCACTCTCCCTGGACACCTGCACCCCTTGGACACGTCCCCTGTCTCCATACCCTCTCCATGACTTTTTCCTTGCGTTTCCTCACTCCCTTCCGGATCGTGTCGTCTGCATAGGGCCCGGAAAGAACAGTTCGTGACAGGGATAGTGTTTCTTGGTGCACTCACAGTGTTTGGTTTGTGTTACACATACTGTAGCACTTCGAATTTTGGCCACAAAGCATCTCATCTGAACACAAAACATTTTCTGAAATCTTAGCTGGATAAACCATCATACAACAGCAACAATTACTATAATACTGTACCACCTATTAGGGACATTTTAAAACTCACCTTTAGTTAAAAATATTTTTTCAGTATTTGTTCATGTGCTTAAATGCAGACCTTTTTCTAGATGCCATGCCTTTATTGTAATACCAGTTATTAACAACATTTACTTATGTGGCTGATACCTTTATCTAAAGAAACTTCCATTTGCACACACTTACACAGCTGGATAGAATATTAGAACAAATGCTTATGGGGTCTGCTGTGAGGGTACAACATCAATGTCTCAACTGGGTTGTGGGCTCACAACCTTCCAGTTACAAGCGCAGAACCATAATCACTGCCCCACACTGAACAGGTATTTGCAAACAGGGATCGAAATCATATGATTGGCCTTCATTTTCCAATTGTATTGTTATAATCTGATTCTAATTATAATTAAAGGTTAATACATACTGGAAATTACAATTATAATACTATAATTTGGCCATTCTAATAATACTAATACAACTAATTTACTAATAGAGTTGCTCAAGTGACATCTATTTAAGCATGGGTGCTACAATTATTACCAATTAGTAGTTATGAACCTTGTGCAGGTTGCTGAGAGAGTCCAATGGCAACGAGTCTGAGAGGAGCGAGGCAACAGAGTGGTTGGTAGTTCCAGGCTAGAGGTCGGTGTCCAGTTAGAGAAGGCCACGGGGCAAACGATTCCAAAAAGGGGCGAGATGAAAGGGTTGTCGAGAGGTCCAAGGCTAGAGGTCAGAGTCCGGTTAGAGAAGGCCACGAGGCAAACAGTTCCAAAAGGGGGTGAAATGAAAGAGTACTCAAAAGGTCCAACACTAGAAAGGTCTGTATGTCGGAAGTCAGAGGTTCGAGGACGTGGCAAGCTCAGAAGGTGGAAAGATTCCTAATACCAAGCGAGGACTAAGAGTGAACGGAGGGTTTAAATAGTGAGGGACAAGGAGATTGAATAATGAGGGTCAATTGGTGCCGGCTGTGCTGAAAACAACAATAAAATAAATACTTTCTAAGTATTCCAGTATTGGGCTTTAATGTCTGCGGCAGACATTATCAGAGAGCATCTTTATGATTTCAGATTGTCCTGATGCCACATTGGCAGCCTGTCTGGGAATGGGCGAGGGGGGCATGGCCTTGTCTGATTGGCAGTCTGGGATAAAGAGTAGCGCTTGCACACCAGCTGGGCAGTGATAACTGCAACAGCAAGTAGTGTAGTACTCTGGCACCAGGCTGAGAGTAAAGAGTTCAGTTGTGACAGCAAAGGTTAATTACTGGCACATCTCAGTTCTGACCCACCACAACAATACACTACACAGGTCATTGAGCTCCAGGAGTTCATAACTCAAAAGAATTTCAGGGAAGAAATGTTAAAAAGATGACCTCTTTATCATTGTACATATGCTGTTATTTTACACTACATTTTTACAAGATTTTGGGTCTTTGCCTAATTGGAGCTGTCTAAAAATGTTTTGTTTCTTTATTTGAGAAAAAATTTTATTCAGAACTTTTAATGCCCAACTGAAACAAAACTAACCATATGGTAATAATAAAAATATTTTTATAAAGTTGTTTGTGTATGCCACTCCTTCACAGAGAGCAGCTGTTTGGGGCTGTCCACAGTGAGTTTACATGTACTGTATTAAGATTAGATCTGTTGTACATAAAATAAACGTTGTTGAAGCTTTCCATTGTGAATTTTCCATAAATTTGACTGCTTTCTTGTGTCAGGAAGCATGGTTAAGCACACAAGAATTCTTACTTATCAAATATGTTTACAGTTTCCATTTACGTTTTCCATTAGTGTTTTTCAGAGGCAAGTCATCCACTGTGAGAAACAAAAAACAGAAGGCAAAGCTCATAAACTGGAAAAAAAACATGAAGATTCCATTTAGTGACAATCAAGAGAAAGAAAGTCATCTAAAATGTTGACTGAAAAAGAGTATGATATAGAACTGTCTTAAACACATGCCTGTTGGGTATTGCTTGATAAAGTTTGACATTAATTCTTCTTCTTTTCATAAACATAAAGTGTTTCATGTTTTGCGCAGCTGACCAAATATTAAACTTATCTGGATGCATAACAGGTAAAATTTCCCTCTATCCCAGACAAAATTATTTTACCCAAAAGTTATTCTAAATTATCATCTCAATTATTCTGGTTGCTAAAACTACCTAGAACTGTAATGAATCTAAGTGAGGAAGTAGAAGGATCCTATGCAGACGAGAGAGAGAGTAGTGACAGAAACAACACAGGCGTCCAATCCAAATCGACAGGCGAGTTCATTGTCAAGTGCAAAGAGGTTTTCAAAAGGGGGTGAGGCAGGAGCTCTCTAGGAAAGAAATCAATACCGAGTGTAGCCAGTTTTGAGGGTTTAAATAGAGCTGAGTGTAGAACGGTACAGCGGGTGGTGATGGTCTAACACGTGTGGCGGCGCTTGTTGTGATTAGTCCACTGCTGGAACTGGTTAGCTCGTTTGTGGGTTAATCTCTGATGACTGGCGGTTGTGACAAGAACAAAGTTATTTTTTAATTCATATTGCTGTTGACCTGCCTAATTTGAACAATTGATGGTGTATTTTCCTTTTTTTATATACAAGCTTTTTTTTTCTTTCTCATCATACAGTCCATGTACAGTATGTGCCTTAGTTGTTAATGAGTTCATGTTGTGTTAAATGTATTGTGTTACATTTTTTACCTGTGTATTATTTTCCATCTGGGACAATAATGTAAGGTTTTGCTGTGAATTGTACAGATAAATCAAGATTTCTTACTAAATGCATACTACAATGCATTCCTTTGTGTGTGTGTGTTTTTACACACAATTGACACATAAAGTATCTGTTTTCTTCCCATAGTTTCTCTTTATCAATTTGCTATTTATCAATGTTACAAATCAAAATTGCAGAGAGATTTAGGCCCCCAGGTAAGTGAAATGGCAGCAGTTTCACATCGTTTCCTGTTTTTCAGCAAGAGTTATCCTGCAGGTGATGGGGCATGAGTCTGTGTTGTTGAGGGGGGCACAATGTAAACATGCATTGTTTCTGTATTATACAGTGGTAAGATTCGCTTCCTGTCCTGGAGCAGTGTCCAGTCCAGGGGGAGAGCCCATTTGCTCTCATTCCCGCTTTACATGATGTTCTTTCGGGAAAGATTCTTACTTTGCTCTGACACTCAGCAGAATAATTGTCTCACCAACCAACGAATCATGCACTGATGGACTGCTTTCATACTGAGAAAACGCAAAAGAAAGAAACTGCAAGAAAAATCACATTTAAAAGAAATTGTGAAGTATGGAGCTCTAGGTGTAAAAGATTGGCTATTATTAATTATTTTTATATGTTAACCTTGTAGTTTATGTAAAATTGTTGCACCTACAGTTTATGTTTAAGACTAAGCTGTCCAAGGTTATCTTTACATCTTTGTAAACCAAATATGGTAGGCCTGAGTTACTGTATTGTAGTGCTGAAAGAGTAACCTTTACAGATATGCATAAGCTCCTTTGTTGTTAGTGTTTATCTTAAGCTGTTTAAACTTATTTGTTTTCACAAGAGTTTGCAGTGTTCTAGCTGTATAATTAAAGCTGGTTTTAAACACTTATATCCAAAACATTTCCAAAAAGAAGCCAACGCTTTTTCTGTATTTAAAATAATATAATTCAACAAAGTAATGATACATTTTTGTACTCTTAATATTTTAATATACTCTTAAAACATGTCTGGGATTTGGTACACTGATTGTTGTAAATATTTGAATAGCATGGCTGCATATTATACAATTAATTTGCATTGAACCGGCCTTCTAAGTCATTCTCTCTACTGTATTTGGATAGACTAGTCTGTCTGACAGAACTATCAGGGGAAGGGGCTATCTGGGTGCTACTGGACCACATATACAGTAATGATGCAGAGTCATTAAATTTGTTCACTGTTCGGTCATTTACAGTACATTATCTTGTATGTTTAAATGTAATTATTTCAGGGGCAATATAATCTAAACTACCATCCTCTGTTATGGTCTTTTACGGGATTTCTGACAGAACAGATCATTTTTAAGGCATTGATTTGTTACAGTAATGCACTGGTTGTCAGAACAACAGAACAAGACCACCCACCGCAGAACATACTCTGCTCCTAATATACTGTATGTGCAGGCCATCTGACTTACTGCATTACTGCTTTTTCTTGATTTTGGAGATTTTTAAACATATGTGTTGTAGGGAAAACCGGTTCAGGGACGCCAAATATGTAATCATAGTGGCTCTCTGAAGGCACCAGTTCTGTAGGGTTTGGGCATTTACTGAGACAATTATTAATTGTAGCAGTAAATCACAAAGTTGATTCTTTTGATGGCTTTAGAATCCAACCATGCGACATAACTCAAACAACGCGCACACACAGGTACTAATACACGAGGATACATTTATTAATACATAGAATATGCATGTAAACCTAACAGATCTTATCGAGAGGGTTATCAGAATACAAAAGATATATATTCAATCAGTTACAAAGTGTTACACATATCAAGAGGACATACGTTCAGTATATCATTCATTTAGACCGTTTCATAAATGAACTTGGTTATAACTTCTACATTAGATACTCAAACAAGTACATAACTCTTAGGAATTAAATTGATATCAACTGGTTGGGATAACAATTGAATTCTCGAGCTGTAATGCATTGAAGTTGAATACTCATCCAATCTTTGGGGATTCAGATCTCCTGCGGGCACAAAGAAACAGTTGCAGGCTGTTGCTGTCCAATCCGCGCTCTCTGGCTCGGTGCCAGGCTGTGCTGTGCGGCTTGCGACGGTGCGCTGCTGATGCTCACTGACCGGCTAGTTAGTGTTGGCTTTAACTAGCAAAGTTTGTGCACAGGAGAAAAGATGACTGTGGGTCCCAGCAAGTCAGGAAGAGGACCGGTTTGTTCCTGATGAAGAGCTAGTTCTGAATAGTAATTCAGCTGTCCACAGTTCCGACCTGTTCACGAGGCCTGTTGCTGGTTACTCTCTGGCAACCTCCACTCTAGACTCTTAGAACAAAGGAAAGTTCTGGCACTCGGACACACTGGCCGTTCCGTGGTTGTCCGGGCTGAGTCTCAGGATGGTCAGGAGGCGCGCTGCGAGAATGTCCTGCCCTTGGGAGCCTTCTGCTCCTGGGCCGTCCTGCCCTGGAATTCTCCTTTGAATTCCCTTTAGAACAGTCCACAGAATCCTCTCCAGAATCTTACGAATCTGAATCTCACAGGCTCTCTGTGTTGCCTGTTTTTACCTGGAGGAACTTCAGCTCCCTGATTGGCTGAAAGTTCCATGGGCATCAGAGTCCCACGTGGGTTACTCGGCCCTACCAGTCCCTGATTGGTTGATCAAGGTGAGATATGAGTCACTTACTCCTGACACTTAGTAATGCAGTCCAGATGTCCAACTGGCACTCCCTAGACAGATAGGCGCCAATGGATGACCATTGATCATGATAGCCAGGCTTAGCTATGAGCATCCCCCTTTGGGAGTTGTCTTTTATCAAAGGAACCCTAAATCAGCCTGCATGGTTTCTCTGTGGCTGCACCACAGAGATGAACAGAGAAATGAGGCCTAATTTGGGAAAGCTCAGAAACACTTAATTCTACCTTATTAATAAGCCTCTACAGTGTTATTCCAGTCTTCCCATTCAATCTTTTAATTTCTATGGTCTGTGATTCCAGACTACAGTTTTAATTTAACATAATGGTCTCAGCAAAATGCCAGAGATTTTGAATTTTGTGTTAAGCTTTAAGTGAAGTTACAAGCTTGACATATAAGATTATTTTATATAAGCCGGATAAGAAAAGGTGTAGAAACAGATAGCTAAAAATCATGTTATTTTTAAAAATATCTTATATGGAATCTAAGTGTGGTCTATATAAATATAAGTATGGTCTTAACATACAGTGTCCCTGTCACTCTACAGGGGCATTAGGACCCATACAGACAGCAGGGTGAGCGCCCCCTTCTGGCCTCACTAACACCACTTCCAGCAGCAACCTTTCCCAGGAGGTTCCCATCCAGGTAACTTACCACATGCTGAGCTTTAGTGGGTTACTAGTTGTGACTGGCAAGTTGCTAGCTGTATCATTAATCAAAAGGAGCACAAAAAACGAGCAAGGCAAATGTACTCAATGTCTTATTCGATTTACTATTAACATTAACAAAATAATAGGTTAGATAGATTACATACTTCTGAGCTACAATTGTCAAATTTATTGTTAAATGATTGAATCCAGTGGGTAGCCACTTTAACATACAACATTAAATTACTTGTACATTGTGTCACTTCTTTTTCCTCTATTTTTAATTTTCCCTTGTGACAATTACAAAACAATTACAAAACTGCCAAAAACAGAAGCTCAGGAAATGCATGCCAAAAATTGTGTATCATCTTACAATGGTAGTGCCATGCTATGGAGATGGGACTAGCAGCATGATCTTGAGAGGGAAAGAAAAGCCAAGTGCTGGGTGAGGGGAGCTGAGACAGGGGAGCCCCACAGGCAGCAGGCAGGGAACTGCATAGAGCTGTGCTGAGCACACTGGAGACCAGACTGAGTGGGCAGCGTGCACCGGAGGGAACTGAGCAGGGAGCTGTACTCACATGGGGGTGTGGTGCTGTAGGCAGCCTGGGACATAGGGAAGATCAGTCTGTAGCAAAGGGCAAATCCAGGAGTCAAAGTCAAGTTGCAGTCCAAGTCCAAAGCCGGGTAGTAGGGACAAGGTGATAAAAGGCCATGGGGAATCAGGGAGAGTTGTCAAAGGTGAGAGCAAGGGTGAGAGCCAAGAAACACACTGTAGACAATGAAGCCAAGGAGTGACCCGAGAGATGTGGTGAAAAAAACTTGGGAAACATTGGATCAAGGCTCGAGGGGTCTCCAAGTTAAAACTCAGTGACAGAGCCTCGAGCTCTGTCTGGTCCAAGTAATTGTCTTAAAAAACACCTGGAACTGACACGGTTGTAAACTATCTAAAGGTTCTTCACCTCTCTGTGTAATTGACTTCTGAGGCAACAGGTGCGGGGTGATGGGTTGACAATGAAGTAACTGGTGTCAAAGCCAGCTCGTCCCGTTGCTCTGCAGCTTTCTTTGCAGCTGCAAGAGCAGAAAAAAAATCTTTTTTTGTTAAAAAACGCATTGATTGTTTCAGTGGTTTTCAACATGCTTTCAGAAAGGTACGGGTTGGAAGTTTCACAGTATGTTTCTCTTATCTCAAATGTGGTTTTGCTTTAGCAAAGTAGGACATTACACCTGGCAACAAAAAATATATACAGTACAGGCACATGGAAATAGGGAGTTCAAATTTTGAAATGATGGAACAATGTTTAATTACACATCTACTTTCGATTTTGTTCACTTGTTCTGTCTCAATCAAACTTTTACCCTAAGAAAGAATGAATCAAATTTAAAAGTCAGATTAACTCATTTGTTTAGCACATAGAAGAAAATCTGAAAACAAGATTGCCTGAACATGGCAGGAATATCTGCTTGTCAACGTATTCTTACTGTGAGGAGAGAAAGCTGTCAATAATAATCATCAGCCCTAATTACTCTTGGAATTCTGGACAAGAGACTCAGGAAGATAGTCAGGATCCACAACTCACAATTTGGATTCTCAGCGGGGAAAAGCACAACAGATGCCATTTTTGTGATGAGACAGTTACAGGAGAAGACACTAGAGAAAGGGAAAAAGCTGTATGTGGCCTTTCTGGACTTGGAGAAGGAATATGACCGTGTGCCCAGAGAGGTGGTGTATTGGTGCTTGCGGAAGAAAGGAGTACCAGAAAACATGGTGAAGTTAGTTCAAGCAACCTATAGAGATGCAACTACGAAGATGATAACACAACGGGGAGAGACAAAAGAGTTTGAAATCACAGTTGGAGTACACCAAGGATCAGCACTAAGTCCTTTCCTTTTCATAAACATTATTGATACACTGACAGAGGAGGTAAGAACAAAAGTGCCTTGGGAACTCATCTTTGCTGATGATGTGGCACTTATGGCAGATTCAGAAGTAGAACTACAGGAGAAAGTGTTTAAATGGCAGAGGAGTCTGGAAAAGGGTGGACTGAAAATGAATGCAGAAAAATCTGAAATAATGGTAATGGAGAGAAGAGGAGATACTATGACCAATGTTGAGGAGACAAATGGAGGAAAACTGAAACAAGTTGATGGCTTTAAATACCTTGGATCAAAACTGGTAAAGGGAGGAGAAACACTGGAGGCAGTAAACAAAGACTGAAAGCTGGATGGAACAAGTGGAGAGAAATAACTGGAATAATCTGTGACAGGAAAATTCCTAGAAAGTTAAAGTGCAAAATGTACAAGACTGTGATTAGACCTGTACTACTATATGGAGCTGAATGCTTGGCAGTTGGAAAGAGGGAAGAGAACTTGATGAGAAGAACTGAAATGAGGATGTTGAGATGGATTCTACAGATTTCAATAAAGGATAAGATCAGAAATGAAGAAATCCGTAGAAGATGTAGGGTGGTGGATGTGGTTGAGAAGATCCGAGAGGCGAGGTTACGGTGGTATGGACATATCATGAGGAGGGACGTTGAGGAAGTAACAAAGAGGGTAATGGAATTTGAGGTGGAAGGTAACAGAAGAAGAGGCAGGCCTAGAAAGAGATGGATAGATTGTGTGAGAAAAGATATGGAGGTATGTGAAGTGAGTTAGGAAGATGTGCTCGACAGAGACAAGTGGAGAAGAGCAACCAAAGCAGCTGACCCCAGGACAGTCTGGGACTAAGGCTGTGAAAAAGAAGAAGAAGAAGAAGCCCTAATTAATCTTGAGTTTGAGCATTAAACTAAAGAAACCTGCAAACTGTTTATGTCATAGGCTAAAATGTACCTTTAGTATAGATTTGACGTCTTGTAAATTCCTTCAGCTCTCTTTTCTTACCATAACTGAGGAGAAACCATCATTAATCGTGATAGGGCCTCTTCTCACTTATCATCCAGAAAGGGCTAGAGGAAATGGGGGGGTGGCCGGGTTATGAAACCAGCTCTTAACTCCCCTGACCCCATCTTCTTTTCACTAGGCTGTTTCAGAAAACCACGGGGCAAACCACTTTCATGCAGAATGAAACCTCACAAAATCATATACAGAACCTGGCTGAAACGAGAAACGAGTCCCTGCTGACGGAAACAATGTGTAAGACAAACATGGTAAAGTGCATCCAAGGAAAGCAAACTCTACTGTAATATTTCAAATCTTGGCTCATATATTGAGTGTAGATTTAATTAAAGCAGAGGCATTATAACTTCTTTGTTAATATTGTAAATAAAACTGTTATTGTACCCAAAAGATAACATTTTCTTCAGTCTGACAGACTGTCTCAGTTGCACCAGTATTATGCTTTTCTTGACTCTGACGATCTCCACCAATGACAGTTTGTTGCATGACTTTTTGCAACTGCTCTTTCATCCCAGCCAATTCATAACCTTTGATACTTTGTGCTTGTTTTCTTAGTTTTAAGAAAGGTGAAACCAAAGCAACGTTTCACATTCTATTTTTAATTCAGTTAAGAAGAGAATATATGGTCCAACACTTGTAAGGCAACAATTACGTTTTGCACAGCCTACGGGATAAGAAAGGCATTGTTTGGTAGTTTCACGTCTGGCTTTTATTATTGATCCATTTATTTAGTGTTTTTAATGATCACTTGTTGTTTTACCTCCTCAAGATATTTATTTGTGAGTCTCTTACAGAAACTGTTTTTGAAAAATATTTCTTTAGGTTGAATACTGTATGTCAGAGCTCTTTAGCATCACTACTGCTTACAATCAGATCTGAGAAATATTTTCCAATTCCATTTCTGTGGGAGCAGATCCTGTAGGTAGCATGGAAAATAACCAAAGCAAAATAGGCAACACAATCACACAAATTGTAAAAATCTGACAACCATAACAAAATGCAAAGTAATACATTTTGACTTCAGTAAAATGCTGCTTATGGGTTGGAGAATGCATAAAAATGGTTTAGATTAATATTCCCACAAAAAACACTGGGGTAAAAACAGAGAAGTTATAATTTCCTAAAACAGAAAAAAACAGGAACAAACATAAATGTCATCATAATGATTGAAGAATTTTATGATTTAAACGAAAATTCAATTTTTACCCTTCACCTTGCTAAAAATAATGCATTCTGCAAAGCCAAAATGTAGTATAATTTTAGAATCTATAGAAAACACAGTGAGATTGTATGAGTTCTGTCAGTGTTGAAACAGTCCTCCCTAGCCAGTCATCTTACATATTAACTCAGGAAGCAACCCCCTTGCCTGTTTGTCACCTTACTTTTTTTATGAGATACTGATTTGCGTCATTTGGGTTGAATTGTGGTCACTGTGGTGAAGAATGTTGTCGAGTTGCATGTTATCCATCTTGCAGATGTTTTACATATTCAGATCAGCAAATGTTGAGTTCTGGTGTTTTGAATTAGCAAACTAGACTATCTGGTATGCGGCAGAGCTCATTTGCACCCACCAGTTCTATATTTTGTCATTAAAAATAACTTCTAGACCATAACACGTTTTTGCCTTATACAAAAGCAGGATCTGTTCTTAAAGGTTCCTTTCAAATGAGAAGTGAGTCAGCTGTACAGTAAGCAAATATCACTTCACTTTGGGGTGTCAGAAGGTCAAAACCAAAAAAGCTTTCTGACTAAAGAGATTGTACGATTAAAAAACCTTATATTCTTTATTATATTATATATAGTATATATATATACTATAGTATATAGTATACTGTATATATAGTATATTTTCTTATATAGTATATTTTCTTATAAACCTTCATGGGCTGTCTGGATGGTCCCTAGAGATCATAGAGACATAGTTTTGTGCAGAAATATAGCAGCAGCTCTGGTATGGTAACCACATTATAATGCATTGTTAACTTTTAATTGCATAAAAAAGCATTAAGGGTTAAACTAATCCAGTGAACCTCTAAGATATTTTAAATGGGTACATGCTTGACTTGTTCCTGGAGTTATGGATGCAGATAGATATCATATCACTACTGCAATGTATTTGGAACAGGAAAAAGTCCCAGTTTCAAGATACCATGGGCAAAATACTAACAGTTGTGAAAAAAGGACACCACTCCTACTGCAGCACTCATATCAGCTGAACTTCAGGTCTAAGAATTCATTGTGGATAAAAGTAATATAATTATAATAATTATTATTATAAACTTTATTTTATATAGCGCCTTTAAAGGTGGCTTCTCAAAGCACTTTACAGAATGACAACAACAATAAATACAAAGAATACACAAGATAAAAACACAATTACAATATACAGAGGAAACTGTGGATGGTGGTATTAAGAAAAGCAGAGGGGTGAAGAATGGAACCAGTTAAGTAAAGGCTCTTCTAAAGAAGAAGGTTTTGAGTCTGGAATTAAAGGAGTTTAGAGAAGGCCCTGATTTCTTCATAAGAGAAATGGTATGGTCAATGGTGGCATAATGAAGGGGAAAATCACTATGAATTCTGGGGGGCTGACAAAGTCAGTTATCAGGGAAGTATTTCCAGAATATTTAAGAATGCAATGCAATTTCTGGATGATAAACAACATAAGCTCCCAAAACGGATGGAAACATCCAATATTCTATGCATATCATCATCCATTTCTTGGTGATGGTCATGAAATATGGAACACAAAATATTTCTGAAAATATAGTAAGCCAGACGGAACTTAGAAATTGTGAGGATAGAAGAGGAATAAAAGTCAGAAGATTTGAGAGTGATAGAAAGAACATGGCAGTCAACAGACCATTGGCTTTGGAGGGAGTCAGTGTAGTGCAATAAAAGATGGCCAAGATTAACATCTGCACCTTGTAAGATTTGTTGCCTGAGAGAGAGGGGAACAGGAGGCAGAGTAAGCAAGGCATTAGGAGGAGTAGGAAAGGACGTGGCTGAACAGAGGGAGAAATCTTTATTGAAGGGAGCTGCAACAGAATGCTTGGGATGAGGGAAAATGCTGGCTCTTTTGAGGACATTGGACTGGAGAACTGAGAAACAGGTTAGGTGCATTTGAGGGAGGAACTTCAGAAGTAGGGGGAAAGGGTTGAGGAAACGTAGATGTCCCTGAGTTATTTTGGACACCAGGGAACAGATGAGAGAGAAGACTTTCTAGGATGCCTACTGACAGAGCCAGATTTGGGATGCCAGGAGGACCTGGTGTCACAGGAACTGGGATCAGGGACAGCAAGACTGGAATCCGGACCTCAAGATACAGAACTGAGTCGGATAGCATGCTGTTGACCAAAGTTGAATAGTCAGAAGAGAGCAGAGAAAAGATTGTATATTTGGGGATTTCGACTGGATAGACCTGGAGCCTGAAACTTGGTGGGATGAGAATTTGCGGGAAACTGGGGATTTTGAGTAGAAAGATTAATATGCAGTTGTGGAGGAAAGAAAGAAGTGGCCGCTGAGTCGTTTTGGACACCAGGGGGCATAAAAGATCAAAGGACACCTGATGACTGAACTATGTTTAGGGTGCTGGGGAGACCCTGGGCCAAAGAGGTAGCGCAGGGGAAGCACCAAGGACTGAAAAGGAGGAAACTGTGGCCAAAGGCACCAAAAGTGATGCTTTTGGGCTAAATATGATGATGTGGACAGAGTCAGAAGAAAGACTGGGAGTTGAGTTAAATACCAGGGAGGAAGAAAGTAAACCATGGGGCCTAAGACTCAGTGAGTAGATTGAGATTTTGAAAGAGAATGAGCAGGGAATGGAAGAGAAAACATACTGTAGGTTGGGTGTAACCGAGAGAAAGAAAACAACGATATGGAACAGAGGTAGATGTGAAAGGTACAACGGGCTGGGGTTTGGAAACAACTGACTTCACATGGAAAGCTTAAAGGTATAAGGACCCAGGGATTCCTGTCCAAGGCCAAACACACTTTATCAGAGCCATAGTTTTGAAAATCAATTGCAAGATGAAGCAGCAGCGGTGAAATGGGCAAAATGCAAATTTGTAAAATAGCTGTACTTTTCCAATAGAAGGGTTTATTTAGCTTTCATTATGAAAATGTAGACAACATTAATTATGCTCAGGAGTTGAGTTTTAATAAGTTGACCTTTGTACTGTACTTTACATAAACTTAAAATGAGCAACAAAATTGTTATTTTGTGAAACTGATTATTATAAAGGAATTTTAAGACCAACATTTCAATAAAAAAACAGATGTCTCAAGAACAGGTTTACAAACACCACATTATTAGTACAAAGGCAGAAAAAAAGCTATTTTGTTCTGAATAGTAGTTTTCTAAGACTGTTTCTCTTAAAAAATAGTTTTCTTTTTAATTAAAAGTCCTTGGAAATTGTATTCTGTGAGCAACAGACGTTTTGTATATCTAGTCTTCTTTCAGGAGCTTTTACTGTATCTCTTATTCCTCTGTGTGGTCAAGAGCTTTGTTCCATAAACAATATTTTCTGAGCCCTTTGTTATTTCTCTTTTATATTTCAAAGAGGAAGGAAACCTTTCTTCTAAAGCACCCTAATGAATTCCTGTTAATGAAACGAAAGAAATATAAACCATCTTGTCATATTTAAAAGAAAATTTCTTTTTAAGTTTATATGCTGTCATACTACTTTGCAGTAAGGAAGAGTTCAACAGATATTATCACCCAACCAGGATGACAGACTGGGTCAACACCACTGGCTCTCTGAAGACAGATTAAAATTTACTTTCATTTAATTTTATACTGAGGCTTTCAATGGGATGAGATGGAAGTGTTACATTTGTCTACTGTACTCTGACTCAGAACGTTTTTGCTGTTGGACATTTGGCAAGAAACGGGCTATTAGTATATTAAGTACATGTTTAAAAGTAAAGTAATGTGAATTTAATTGACTTACTTATGCAGGCATTTAAAATAAAAACAGTTTTTAAGGAAGGAATTATCTTTGTAAACCAAGAGATGGATGTACAGTGTATTATATGGATAAACTGCTGAATTGAAATATGAGTTTCAAAGCCTCTGTGATCCACATAACCTGTAAATTATATTTAATGGACTGATAACTCATACACATCATTTTTTATCAGCTCCTCTGATAATAAGTGTTATGCAGTGAAAATCTTGTATTTAGCGGAGCTTTAGTGGTTTTAACCTAAAAATACAATCAGCAAAAGTCAACGTTTTGGACAAAGGGATTTTGTGTGACCAGAATGATGGATACTACTTATCTTTCAGATAACAGAGATATAAAAACATCAAAATAATTCAATTCTGCAACTATTGCAATTTGTCTTTGAAACGTAGCTAAGTGCTGCTTACAAATCAAGCATGTTAACTTTCCACTCAGTTCTACAAAGAAATTTTGTTTTTACACTTCTCTTGAACCACAAGATGTTGATTATATTTTTCTTACAGTAACTAAATTACTCAGTGTTTGTATGTACTGTATGTACTGTACACACAACCCTAAACTAAAACTAAAGTAACTGTATTTTTATCAACTAGGCTATCCAACACAATGTGTCAAGCCTTAAAATAAAAAAAATAAAAACAATTAACTTCTGCAACTGCTGATGTTCATTCCATTTGATCTGGAATAAGTGATGTCATTAAATGGTCTGCTTACTTACTAGACTTTGGTTTACTGTTTTTTTTTGTATTTCAGAAATGCTCATTGTATTCAAGATCAGAAATGCTTCAAATGTTCTTTTTCAACAACTTAAGAGTACAGACTAGCTCAAACTATTACATTTGCTGCCTAATTGCATACTAAACAGCTCTTAATAGATTATGAATTAACCTTTTTTTCATTAATTGAGCATAACACAACCAGCCATGTTTTCCTTACTAAGATCTTAAAATGTCGATTATATAAATTTATTTCAGGAACTGTTGGATTATTTCGCTCCTGCCAAGTTTGAATATTAAAACAGATAATTGCACTTCCTCTCAGTATGCTTGTGCATTTCTCACATAAATAAGAAGATCCTTTCTTTAATCTTATTTCAGGCTGAACACCTCCACCACATGCAAATCTTACCCAATGCAGGTACAGTACACAAATATTCTCATCACACTGTCTGTTCTCTCTACCTAATGGTTTATTTCATAAATACGCTACTGATCAGACAATGTGAGTCAGCATTTCCATTTTGTTTTTGGTAGGGGTGAAAACAAACTGTCATTGTTCAGTCACTATGAAATATATAAATCAAACTTTAATACTCAGCCATATACAAATTAAAGTTAAAGAAGAAGGAAGGAAGTTAAAGAAGAGGAAGCAGGATCTAGACTTAGCTTATTTTTTAAACTGGATATTCTATCCATCCATCCATTTCATAATGGTTTTATCCAATACGGGGTTGCAAGGGAGCTACAGTCTATCTTACAAGCAACAGGCACATGGCAGGATACACCCTGAACTAGATGCCAATCCGACACAGAGCCAACACACACTCACACCAGGGTCAATTTTACCTAAATCCAAAAAACCTATCAGTGTGTATTTTAGACTGTGGGAAGTATTGGTACACCTGAAAAAAACCCACGAGAGCAAGGGGAGAACACACAAACTGCATGCAGATAGCACCCCAGGGCCTCAGCAGTTCAAGGCAGCAATACTAATAACGGAGCTGCCATGCTGCATTAACTGGATGCTAATGCAGCTTTTGTCCAAATATTTTTGTCCAAATTTGGTCTTAATTAACAAGCAGTTATTTTTTAATACAATCATCCTCCAGAAGCTAACAGAAAAATTCAGCTTGTCGAACCTTAACACCTCTTTCTGTAACTGGATTCTGGACTTTCTGACCGAGAGACCTCAGACAGTCCAGATCAGTAATAATATCTCAAGCACCATCACAATGAGCACCAGAACCCCCCAGGGCTGTGTGCTCAGTCCACTGCTGTTCACATTGATGACTCATGACTGTACTGCCAACCACAGTTCAAACTGCATCATCGAGTTTGCCAATGACACGATGTGGTGGTCCTCATTAGCAACAACTATGAGTCACCATACAGAGAGAAGGTGGAGCAACTAGTGGACTGGTGCACAAACAACAGCCAATCTCTTAATGTAAAAACAAAAGAGATAATCATTGACTTCAGGAGGGCCCACCCTGATCACTCCCCACTGTACGTCAACGGCTCCCCAGTTGTGACAGTTAGAAGCACCAAGTTTCTTGGTGTACATATTACAGATGACCTCACTTGGTCCCTCAATACCACCTCCCTAGCCAAGAAAGCACAGCAACGTCTCTATATCCTGCAGTGACTGAGGAGGGCAAACCTTCCCCTGCCCATTCTTACCACTTTCTACAGAAGCACCATTGAGAGCACCTTGACCGGCTGTATCACTGTTTGGTTTGGAAATTGCAACACTTCAGACCACAAGACCCTGTAACGATTGTGGAAACAGCTGAAAAGATCATTGGAGCCTCCCTCCCTTCCATTTCTGTCACCTATCACAAACGATGCTTACAGATGCTTACACAGGACCTGTAGTATAGTAGATGACCCCTCCCACCCTTCCCATAAACTCTTTGCCCTCCTCAACACCCTGGAATCTACTTGCACCCACTCCAACTCCAGAAACAGGGTTTAAAACCCCCCACTGTGTTGTGTATATTTTACTATGTATATGTCAGTGTCCTATCTGTACTGTCTGTATTTATACCGCGGATCAGGAGGAACGATATTTCATTACACTGTATACTTGTATATGGCTGGAATGACAAATAAATGTGAACTTGAACTTGAACTAGAGATACCATAACCTTTTTCAAAATTGAAATATAAACATAATAATATTATTTAAGAAATCTAGGAGAAAAATTAATTTTACATATGTTCTATACAGGCAGCATGGTGATGCAGTGGTAAGCATTTCCACTCCAAAGACACATTGGTAGGTTTGTGTCTTTGGCTTCTGGGAAAATTGGCCGCTGTTGGCTCACTGCTATGAGTTTGTGTTTATGTCTGTGTGTGCCTTGTGATGGACTGGCATCCCTGAGCCTGTTGTTTGCTGGATAGATTCTGGCTCTTCTGCAACCCTGAATTGGATTAAGCAGTTAAAATTAAAACATGAAAAAAACATCTGACAGAGTCTTACATGGCACTCCTAGATTCAAGGTCTTCGGACAGGGTAGGTAAGGTAATTTCATATGATGTCAAATAATGAGCTGGCCCACTTTTATCACAAAAGCAGGCTATGTCTCACATGGGGCATTAGAAGTATCTTTTAATATGATTCAGCTTCAGTAGGATTTTAATCAGAGGGACTTTGGGCTTTTGTAAAGAATACATAAAGCAATTTGTAGGACAATACACATTTTCCATCCAAATTTACATAATTTACTGTGTGCAGTTTCAAGCTTCCATCCAGAGAAAACTGTTACAGATTTGAACATTTAATGGAAAATCTGAAGATCTTTGTATCTTAAATTGAGAGATTTTAAGATTCCATTGACCTACTTGGTCGTAAAGCTAAACTGCCTATTTAGCATACAGAACCCTGTGAAGCCTAAGAGATCACATGACCGGCACATTGGGTTTAGAGGTTAAAATGAATCTACGCTGCTTCTGACACATACTGTAAGTGTTACACTCACATTACAATTTTAAGCGTCTGGTGATCTATACTGTTTCTGTCCCCAATCCTATTATGTCCCAGTGCTAGTAATAGGAGCTCCTCAACTTCTGAACCAATTCTTTCCTTGTTATAAAGAATACCATATGGATACTGTTGATTCTGTGAAACTTCCAAACATTTTCTTAACCACTGCTTCCAGCTCAGGGTTGCAGGTCTCAGAGACTCACACCCAGCAAGCAACAGGCACAAGGCAGATAGACACACACACGTGCACAAACTTACACCAGGTCTAAGTTTCCCAGAAACCAATTAACTTACCAGTATATTTTTGTACTGCAAGAGGAAACCCACATGAACACAGGGAGAACATCCAAACTTCATGAAGACAGCACCCCAGGTCCAGAATTGAACCCAGGGCCTCAGTGCTGCAAGCATATAATATCTTTGATATTACTTTTGAATTAAACTGAAATTAAACTCAGGGAAAGCGAACGGGATCCAGGATGGGGTTTGACACCTTTGTGTCTTTGTTTTCCCTGCACTTGACCTCATCAACTGATCTGGAAAACTAGTAGTCTTATCAACAGTCTTGCGAGCATCCAATACATTTTTTTCGAGGGCATGAGCCTTTGGGACATTGAGATGATAACATTTAAAAAATAAAAATAATTTCCATTGCAGGACATACTGTAGCTTTATGTGTTTTTTATTTCTCTACTTAACAGACATACAGTAGATGTGTAAAAGAAGACAAGAAACAGATAGAAATGGAGCAGGAAGTGGGACCTCACACTCTACTGGGCTGCTGACCCTCTGTGCACACTGCCAGTGTAGACTATAGTATTGACTATGAAGACCACAGAACAGGAGGAGCAGGCAGACATCAGATGAATGTAGAAAACATGTTAAAACGCAGCTAGTGTACAGTAGATCAAGTTTAGAGTTCTTGATGCCTGGCCTATTGGCCATTGTTTAATTCTCCATCACTTTAGAAAAGGCTTACCTTGGTCTCATCTGTTCAGACTTTGATCCATACTGATTGGGCTTTATAGCCAATGCAACCAAGGTGTTCATCAAGAAAAAAGTGGAAACTCCTAGACTAGCCAAGTAGGCATCCAGATTTACAATCAGTTCATCATACATTTTGCATGCTGAATAACAAATTGAAGTGAAAACACCATAAAAATATAGTAGGCAAGAACTTAAAGTACAGTAGCTGCTTCAAGGCATCTCAAGTGATATCACAAAAAGTGTGGTGATACTGTATCTATACAGTAGGTCATAGGCTATTTAGTTATAGTCTGACAGACACACAGTACATAATTAATATACTATTGGTGAATATCTGCATCTTACACGAAATTAAATAAAGGATATGGCACATACAGTGCCTTGCGAAAGTATTCGGCCCCCTTGAACTTTTCAACCTTTTGCCACATTTCAGGCTTCAAACATAAAGATATAAATTTTTTATTTTATGTGAAGAATCACCAACAAGTGGGACACAATTGTGAAGTGGAACGAAATCTATTGGATTTTTGAAACTTTTTTAACTAATAAAAAAATGAAAAGTGGGGCGTGCAAAAGTATTCGGCCCCCTTGCGTTAATACTTTGTAGAGCCACCTTTTGCTGCGATTACAGCTGCAAGTCGCTTGGGGTATGTCTCTATCAGTTTTGCACATCGAGAGACTGAAATTCTTGCCCATTCTTCCTTGCAAAACAGCTCGAGCTCAGTGAGGTTGGATGGAGAGCGTTTGTGAACAGCAGTTTTCAGCTCTTTCCACAGATTCTCGATTGGATTCAGGTCTGGACTTTGACTTGGCCATTCAAACACCTGGATACGTTTATTTGTGAACCATTCCTTTGTAGATTTTGCTGTATGTTTGGGATCATTGTCTTGTTGGAAGATAAATCTCCGTCCCAGTTTCAGGTCTTTTGCAGACTCCAACAGGTTTTCATCCAGAATGGTCCTGTATTTGGCTGCATCCATCTTCCCCTCAATTTTAACCATCTTCCCTGTCCCTGCTGAAGAAAAGCAGGCCCAAACCATGATGCTGCCACCACCATGTTTGACAGTGGGGATGGTGTGTTGAGGGTGATGAGCTGTGTTGCTTTTACGCCAAACATATCGTTTTGCATTGTGGCCAAAAAGTTCAATTTTGGTTTCATCTGACCAGAGCACCTTCTTCCACATGTTTGGGGTGTCTCCCAGGTGGCTTGTGGCAAACTTTAGACGAGACTTTTTATGGATATCTTTGAGAAATGGCTTTCTTCTTGCCACTCTTCCATAAAGGCCAGATTTGTGCAGTGTAAGACTGATTGTTGTCCTATGGACAGACTCTCCCACCTCAGCTGTAGTTCTCTGCAGTTCATCCAGAGTGATCATGGGCCTCTTGGCTGCATCTCTGATCAGTCTTCTCCTTGTCTGAGCTGAAAGTTTAGAGGGACGGCCAGGTCTTGGTAGATTTGCAGTGGTCTGATACTCCTTCCATTTCAAGATGATCGCTTGCACAGTGCTCCTTGGGATGTTTGAAGCTTGGGAAATCTTTTTGTATCCAAATCCAGCTTTAAACTTCTCCACAACAGTATTACGGACCTGCCTGGTGTATTCCTTGGTCTTCATGATGCTCTCTGCGCTTTCAACAGAACCTTGAGACTATCACAGAGCAGGTGCATTTATACAGAGACTTGATTACACACAGGTGGATTCTTTTTATCACCATCAGTCATTTAGGACAACATTGGATCATTCAGAGATCCTCGCTGAACTTCTGGAGTGAGTTTGCTGCACTGAAAGTAAAGGGGCCGAATACTTTTGCACGCCCCACTTTTCATTTTTTTATTAGTTAAAAAAGTTTCAAAAATCCAATAGATTTCGTTCCACTTCACAATTGTGTCCCACTTGTTGGTGATTCTTCACATAAAATAAAAAATTTATATCTTTATGTTTGAAGCCTGAAATGTGGCAAAAGGTTGAAAAGTTCAAGGGGGCCGAATACTTTCGCAAGGCACTGTAGCTATCAAGCCATACTTGTAGAAGCTCATGATTTGCATTCACTACAAGTTTTTTTTCCCACAAGAACGTGATGGTTTAATCAAGGAATGCCTAAATCTGGAAGGAGTGACGTCAGCACATTACTCACAAAGTACAAAGGTTAAGCCCATGCTGTGATGCCTCCATTTTTTAGTTCTGTAGCATGGAAAACCCCCCCACAAATAAATCTAAGAGAAATTCTGGTGAAGGACTTAAAGTGGGTCTAATGGAAAACACTTCCTTTGAAACACTATTAGATATAGATTTAACTGTTGCTTGTATATTATTTGTGCACTTCATTTGCCCTGCCTCTACAAAGTACAGCTAAAGGAAAATCAAGCAAGAAAATATTAATGAATGGGCCTTTATAATTCTACTTTATCCAAATGTTTTAAATATTCCACAACTGTCAGAACACTAATGATAATATATTAAAGGACTCACACTTAAATATGATATTTTACAATATACTCTTATAAAGTTAGGGTCTCTGGAGCTCATGATTTTAAACATTGATTTTGCTTTCACACAGAACGCCCACAGCAACAACAACAAAAAAGACTTTAATGAAGAGATTGCATGTAACCTAGGAGATACAAAGATGTAGCATAAATGATATGATAAACTCAGCAAGTGACCCCAGCAGGAAGGAAGGAGTCCGCCTGATTTAGTGAACTGGCTGAAAACCGTGCCAATGGCAAAGTTAGCACTAACCTTCTAGGTTTGGGGAAAGGGTGGAGGTAGATTTGTCTGCTACCTATTAATAACCTAATGCCAACATATATTTAAAGATGCATTTTTTTCTTTTCTGAAGAATCACAGTGGGTCCCTGGAAAAATGCTGTATATCAGTGTGTTAGCACATACTGTGACACACTGTCAGATGAATTAACCGATAGATAATGATCTATAAAATTAAGACACTCTGATGACATACTGTACAGGACAATCTTAAAGAGAAGTCACGGTGCTTGGTGAAAGCTCTAAATGGTAACCCAAACCTAAAATGGAGCTGCTCACATACAGTCAAGTTCAATGAATGAAGTACATTTTCCTCTTACAAAAGTGAGCATACAGTAGATCATAATGAAATATAACAGCAATAAATGTATTATAATCAAGTACCCATCAAATGTTCACTAACAATATGTTGAATACTTAAGAAAAGTAATTTAGAAAAGGCATTAATATTTAACACGCATTTTTAATTTTGCATTAGTTAAACAAAACTTCATCATTTTGAAAGGTTTCCTTTTCATAAAAAAAGTGGTTTTGTAATTTAAGTTCTGTGATTCATCTCTCTGATTAATCTCTTAGGTTCTGTTTTGTGTAAATCCTCTAAAATGTTTCGCTTCATTGCTTTACTAAAGATTTTGTAACCTGATTTGTAATAGAGAGTGTGAAATAGTAAAACGAGTAGTTTATAGATCACACGAAAGATAAATAAATCACATTTATTTCAAGTTACAGTACATGTGTTTTAAGAAGGCACAGGACAGTGGTCACAGAGAGAGTGTTATGGTAGGGGTTAGAGGGAATGTTTGAGACGAGTGAGTGGACAAGGCATGTAGGAGAGAAAGGAAAGGCAGCCAGCTGCTAAATATGAGAGGGTGAAAGTGGCAACAGATATGAAGCAGGAGAGGGATAGATTATATACAAAATGAGCAACAGAGTTTTCATTAAATATGGAAGAGGTGGTGCAGATCTCTAAAGTGTGGAGAGCATAAAACAAAACAGCTGAGGTAGCTCAGTCTACAAAATATATGGTTTGGACCAAAAGTTTTATGGAGCAGATGGCTAAGAAAAGTATGGTAGAGGATTACCTGGTTTGAGTGGTTTCCTCTGGGTGCTGCAGTTTCCTCCCAGAATCCAAAGTGAGTGTGTGTGTGCATGTGTACTGTATGTCTGTGTTTTCTCAGTGTGTACCTTGGTGTTCTATTCCAGGGTATATCTCAGGGTATATCTGGGTTAGGCTCCAGCTCCCTTGCTGCCCTGTATTGGATAAAGTGGTCAGAAATAGATGGATGGAAAAATCAATAGTAAGCAAGGAAGATTATAGAATATATAATATGTCTGACTTGAAAAATATGACCTTGAAGTAGAGGGGTTATTCCATGAGGACATACTGTAACTGAAACACTGTTGCACAAATGCCAGAATTATGGAAGAGAAAGGAGAAAGGAATCTGAGCATTGTTAACAAAGAACAAAGAAGTGGTACCTGTGAAATAAGATTAGACAACCAAGAGACTAGGTGTGGAAGTAAATAAGGTGCCTGGGTGCTGATCCTTGCAGAATAACAGCTGTAGGTAAGTTAAATTAAAGAGGCAGTAGAATAACTAGAGAGCAGAAAAGATTACCGTTCAAAATCATTGCAAAAAAAAAAAACTCCAATGCAATTTCCAAAGGAGGAGGGAACCATAACACAGTGAAGTGTATCACAAACCACTCATGGAATTAGCACCTAGAGATGAAGAAATGCCTGGCTGATTTGGCCCTTTAAACTGTTCCAAGAGACAAACTGAAACAGGTTTCCTGCCAAGTCATAGTTCTGGTTATTTTGTAAAACTAACTTTGGAATGAACCATAGACCGAACATACATTCATCCCGTGTTATATAAGTAAATGTTTATGCAAAGGAGTTTACAGACAGAATTTCTCATAATCAGGTGGCAAATGCAGGAGTTATTTAGTTTGGTGGTATCTGATCTCCATCTTGTGGCAACAACACAATGCAGCACAACCATTACAGTGCATTGTGCATGATAAGTGCGTACAGTAAATTTACACCAATGATGAAAGGTTTTTCAGTGAAAGTAAGAAAAACAATTAAGATTATGTTCAATAATTTGCAGATAATTATAGAGATGGTAACAATGATTGTATTTGAACGGTGCTTCTCATGCAGTACAGCACAAAACATCGTTTAAATAGATCAATGCATAAAGATACTAAAACATTTCAAACATTATAATCATATTTTGAACTTTTAAGGCAGAAAACTGCTTATAGAATAAATGTCAATTTATTATTACACTAACCAATCACTCAGTCTAGGTTTGAAATATTAAGAAGCCATCGTGTGAAATTGAACGATATAATAATACTTTCAGTTGTAAGCAGTGTCCGGCTTGCACAATTTCAAATATGGGCATCCTGTAAATTTAAGCTTAAGTTCAACTCACATTCACCCACCAATTTATGCAAATCTCATACTTTAAATGTGATACATATGGCATTGTGCCTTAATAGCAAAACGTAAATTATTTGACAACGTTGCAATTACGTGTGCTTCGTGCAGCCTTTCTTGTTTGGTGTTTTTGCACTTTTAATATATACTCTGTCGAGCTAATAAGAATTAAAAATGATTACGACTGGAAGATTTAAAAAAGAGCGCACAACAGACCAGAGTCACAAACCCCACCTTTACTGTAGTCTCCTGTAATTTGTTGGTTTCTATGACCCCGCACGCACAGATTTGTTCCCTGCGCCACTGCACAAGCCACCCTACCCTGCTGTCTGCCGCAGGAGAGGACGCTTGATTCTGATTGGCGACGGCGTGCTGTGGCGTCACACGGACAGCGGCTCTCGCCAATGTTGTTGTTTGAGAAACCATCGTGACGGCTTGACTCCATTGATGCATTTGTCTATCCTGGTGTGTTGATTCGTGTTTTAATACAGTAAACGACACACACAAAGTCCGCAGAATAACAATGTACACAGGTACGTGTCTCGAGACTCAGCATGCATTTCAATATTTAAAATATGAGTTCAGCTTGTTTTGATTGCGGGAGTAAAGTTTGCGGAGGATGCTGTTTTCTAATTATTTTTTATGTAGCATCTTGGAGTAAATCTTGATCGCGATTTCATGTTTGGGTTATGTTTTCTCAATATGTCATTCGGCACTGTTGCTAAGGACTAGACGTGAGTCATGTTGTGGTGTCTGATGCCAGTAGGGTTGTATAGAATTGACTGTTATCTCTCCATCATTCACCGAAACATCACCGTAAAGCTTAAGCTGATGTGATGTTGAGATTTAGAGAAGAGCGTTCAAGTTTCTGAAGTCGCTACATAGCTTTGATTCTTCTGTCAAGAATATATTCGCAAAAAGAAAGAATGTAGTACTCCTGAAATGTAAACTAAGGGGGCAGCACTGGAGGAGTGGTTGGACCTACTGTATATAACTGGAGGGTTATGGGTTCGAATTTCGTGGGACACTGCTGTTGTCCCTTGAGCCAGATTGTTCCAGTAAAATGTACAGCTCTGTAGATGCAAGCTGCACACGCTGTGTGTGGGATAAATGACAAGATGCTATGATGCTATTGAAATTCAAGCCAAACTAATACATTTAAAACCACTGGTTTCACAGCTCATGACTAGAACTATACTTGGTGTTATTACAAGGTACATGAAGTCTGGAAGTAGTTCTACAGTTAATTTCCTCTGTAAACCAACCTTAAACATTTAATAATAATAATAATAAACTTTATTTTATATAGCGCCTTTAAAGGTGGCTTCTCAAAGCGCTTTACAGGATGCCAATAACAATAAATAAGAAGACTACAACAATAAATAAGAAGATTTCACGAGATAGGACACAATTATAATTACAACAATACAACAATAACAATAGAGAAGACCGTGGAAGGTGGTATTAAGAAGAGCAGAGGGGTGAAGAATGGAACCAGTTAAGTAAAGGCTCTGGTGCAGAGCTTAAATGCTGTTGGCTAAAGTAGTCGGAAACTGCTCTGTAAATGGAATTTACTAGAGAAACCCAAAGTTTGAGTCTGGATTTGAAGGAGTTTAGAGAAGGTGGCTCTCTAATATCCTTGGGCAGAGAGTTCCAGAGCTTGGGGGCATAGCAGGAGAAGGCCCTGTCACCCATACAATGTAGACGGGCTTGGGGGACAATAAGGAGGGCAGAATTTGAAGAGTGGAGGTTGCGAGATGGGGAGTAGGGCGATAAAAGTTCAGACAGGTATTGAGGTGCCAAGCCATGTAAAGCCTTATAGGTGAGCATGAGGATTTTTAAGTCTACGCGGAATTTGACCGGAAGCCAGTGCAAGGACTCCAGGATAGGAGTAATGTGAACACTTGCACTAGACCTGGTCAGGATTCTGGCTGCTGAATTTTGGACATACTGCAGCTTGTTCGGAGTAGATTTAGATGCCCCAGGGAGTAGAGCATTGCAGTAGTCAATTCGAGAGAATACAAATATGTTGATCAGCTTTTCAGCCACAGTTAATGATAGCATAGGGCGTAGTCTTGCGATATTTCTAAGGTGAAAAAAAGATGTTTTGACAGTATGCTGTACATGTGGGTCGAATGTTAAGCCAGAATCGAATATAACCCCAAGGTTTTTCCATTTTGATTGAAGCTCAAGTACAGAGCCATCTACAGACAGGGTTACAGGACTGGCTTTACGAAGTTGATGGGGGGTACCAATAAGCATGACTTCAGTCTTGTCACAGTTAAGATGAAGGAAGTTTTGAGTCATCCAAATGTTTATGTCAGAGATGCAATTAGATAGAATAGAGACAGCCACATCAGTGTTGAGTTTGGTATGGATGTATATTTGAGTATCGTCAGCGTAAAAATGAAAGCTGAGGCCATGTGATCTTAAAAGCTGACCAAGTGGGAACATGTAAATGCTGAAGAGCAAGGGGCCCAGTATTGAGCCCTGGGGGACACCAGACTTGACAAGACCAATTTCAGACCTGTATTTAAGTTATTGAAAGATAAGCAGTGCTGAAGCAATGAAACAGACTCAAACCTTGCCTGGTTGTTATTCTCAAACATCCCCAAATAATGTTTTTGTAATGGAAATTTATGATGCACAATATTCTGAATGCTGACATTTCTGAGGCAATATGAAGACCAGAAGAATATTAAGATCTTATTATTAATATTAGAATCTTATTTTTCAGTTACAATTACAACGATAGATTCACAGATAATAATTCCCAGTAGTCCTGGTTACATAAATTCTCATTAGATATTCTAATACTATTGAAAATTCATATCTGAAACCACTGTGTAGGGTACTAGATAGTGTAGACATTGCAGCTATTTATACAGTAACTGTGACAGTTAAGGAGCTGAACAGAGTATTAGGTGCTCCATCTCTGGTGTTGGAGGACCACTAATCAGGGTTTGTAAGTCAGCAGCACCTGAAGAGCTGGGAGAAGTTGATGTATTGGTACAGTTCAGTCAGTAATGAGATGATTTAAGTGCTCAGTTTGAATGAAAACATCTGTGCTGACATATATTGATACACCAGGAGCGGCATTGGACCACCTGCATTGCTGCATTGACAAGAACCTGTTGTGTTTCTGTAACAAAAAGAAGATAAACCCGTAATTCTGAAGTAATGAGGCAAAAAGCCTTTAGTGTATTTAGTTTCCGAAAAGTAATTTTAGCTACATTTGATCATTAGGCATCTAAATGTAATATCAAATGTAGCTAAAAGTTTTTAAAAAACTGAATGTAGGGTTTTTTTCCCCTCTTTATGATTGAGATTACAGGGATATCTTATATTTCTTATATTTGTTACAATAGACACCCACTTATTTTGAGTCAGGGTAATAGTAGCTTGGAGTGACATCCTGGTTGCTCAGGGTACGAGGTCAGACTGCCTCTTGTGAGGGAAGAGATCAATTAATTTCCAATCGGAGAGCATTAGCACTTGCTACTCCTCTTGTAGGCCCTCTAGCCCTCTCCAGTACAGAGCAGCCAACAGGTCAGCGCCTGTTTTGTTTAGTAATAAGAGCTGATTAGTAATTAAAGAAGTGGGGAGCTGTTTCTCACAAAGGAATAGATCTGAAGTAGGCTGTGATACACCATTTTATCCGGAGGGCTATTAAATCCCCATTAACAGGATAAAATTAGTTCCTTCTGCGGTTTTGTAATCAGATTAAATGTATTAGTTAAAGGGATCTGAACAAAGCTGATTGAGATGAAAACTCTGACACAGAACTTGATGATGGGTTGCTATAAACCTGAAACAAAGCTGGAAATAAGATAAGATCACTTTATTAGACATATAAAATTTCTTGCATTAGGAATTAGTCTTTTTGCATACCCCATCTTGCTCTCCATGAGACACACAGGCACACATTCGGGGAGAGAGAAGCTTGGAGTCAGAGTGCAGGGTCAGACATTTATACCGGCATCCCTGGACCAGTTGGGGTTAAGGGCCTTGCTCAGGGGCCCAACGGAGTAGGATTTCCCTGACGGCCACAGGATTTGAACTGGCAACCTTCCAGCCACAGGCGAAAATCCTTAGCCACATTGCCATATCAAGACGTTGCCTTTCACTGCTGCATTTGTCATTTGTGAGAGTCAGTGAGTTGAAAGTATGCTAAAAGGCTAAAGAGATATCTTGCAAACCAAAAAATGTTCCCTTTTGTGTTTTTAACGTGTATGAAACCAAACTAATATTGACTATTGATTCATATGGGTTATATCAACCATTACAAAAGAAAATGCAGCATAGAACATGTGAGTTTTGTACTTGAAAGACTGACATTTAATGCCTTTTAGTATTTACAACTATGACACTTTTGACTATTTGTTTCTGTTTTGGTGCATTCAGTCTAATTCATTTCCTGGAATTTATGCTGGATGTGGTTTTCTTTTTTACTCTTCTGTGTTACAGTTCAGTGAAGTTAAGGGCAATGGCTGATGATGATAGCACATTAATTTCAAAATGTTTTCAAAGGCAGAACTTTATTTAGTTCAATTTGTGTGTTTATTTTCTGTCATTGCAATGCTGAGAAATAAGTCCTCTCCCTTTTCCTGAGGGTATTGCATGACATTGTAGTGGGATTTCTTATGAGGTGAATGCTTTGACTTCTATTCATAAGGATCTGATGGCCCACTGGAGAGGTTGGTGGTCCATATGTCCTTTAATTGTACTTAACAAAAGAAGGATTATTGGCACACATTTTGAAGATAAGGACAAATGTATTTTGTTCTTTTGTTTTCTTATTTTTTTTTAGGTACAGATATTAAGCAAACTTTTTAATGCATTTCAATGCATGACATGTAGGAAAAAACAATTAAGAACTATGAATATTTTATTTGTAAATGAATATACTGTATGTGATTAGAATGGGTATACATTTGTTGTGGTGATGTCTGGGAAATACTGATTATGATTTATATCACACTGTCCCCAAATTCTTTACATTTAGGGCTTGTGCAGGATTAGTGAATCTTTGAAACTGTATGCTATAAATAAGGCAATTTTAATAAATGTAACAATTAAAGGTAATAAAATATCCCCTATAGTAAGGAGTGATTTTGACTGTGGATTTGTGCTTTCTTTGTTCCTGGCAAAGGTTAATGGAGGAGTAATAAAATGAAGACAGTCCTAAAAGAGAGACAAAAGTTTATTTACGAACTTGAAATGTTAAAAGTTTGAAAAGGTCTTGTAAATGTTAGTCAACAATGCAAAAGATGTAAAGCAATTTTTGCAAGTTATAAAATGGCTACAAATTTTTATCCTATTGAGACAGAATCATTCATTCATAAAAGAAAAGCAGTTGTAATTACAGGTCATCTGTTAAATAGAAACTGTAGTCCCAATTTCTCAGACTGGTGATTAAATCTCGGTAACAAAATAAATTAATTGATGGTATAGAAAAATGTAACAAATTTCAAATTAAGCAAGAGATTGTGAACTTTGTGAAAGTACTGTAAGTCGCCATGTTGTTGCAAATCCCTGGTATCGCCATGGTCGAGAGTGAGGGTTCGTGAGAATTGTGACGTGACGCGGCCCTTCCTCCTCACTAGTCACTGTAATGACTACTGCAATGCGATATACAAGCGAATAAGTACAGGTTGTGCGGCAGATACAGTATTTCACTGCAGAAATGTTCCAATGTGACCTGCATGCAGAGTTAACAAGAAATATTTGTGGACAAAACCATCTCGAAGTCGAGAGAAATATTTCTGTTGGATTAAAAGAGTTCGCAAGCCTGCTTCTTGACAATGTAATAAGGCCACTTCACATCACCGGAACTTATCTTGCCTTGTTCTGAATTCCAAAATATGGCGCAGTGCGTACCTGGAAATGTTGTCTATTTTGTGATGTAAATTGGAGGTTTTATGTGTTACTGTGTACATTTTACTTTTATCGTGGTTTGAAATACGCTTGTCAATGCTGATTCTTTCTCACCCTGAAATATAAAAATAGCATTGCTGTTCCCCTTTAAAGCATGGATCTAGTGACAGCCATGTGCTTCTGAGTCACTGAACCAGTAAAGGCTCTCCCCAGGGTACAGGTAGAGCTCTATGATCACCAGTTTGCGCCAAGGTCATTTCACTAGTCGACTGTTCCAGGGTTACCCAGCAGTGACTCGCCATTGGTTGAGCCCCATTAGGGGTAAGGTAGGATTAGTCCGTTAGGGCTCTTTTGGTTACATGGTGATCCCTGTGGCCTAATTGCTGAATTAATCAGGGAAGCACCTTTCCTGCAGTCTACAGCTGTGGTCGCTTTGTTGTTGTGAAAGGCAACTGGCTCAAAGGTTTTCAGAGGAATCTGCCTACTCCTTCTTCTCCCTCCCCATGTGCAGCTGGAGGGTTCAAAGCTATGTACCTATGGGATGGGAATAACCAGAATAATCGGCAATACAAAATCATAACCTGTTTTCATTTCAGTTACTTTTTCCATAATCTAACTCGTGAGCTTTTTGAATTTTTACGGTTTACACCTTGAGTATTACATTACAGGTGCCCTTCTAGCTTCTCGCGTTCTTCTGTTGGATTGAAAAGCATGCTGTTATTAGGAGCTATATGTAATCCATACTGGTATAACATATATACCCCAGGCACATAACAGCATGATAATCTAACACATTTTTTTTGCTTGGAGATAACGGAAAACTAGTTTAAAGTATCTAATTTGTAATCACATCATTCAGTTCAGAGTCACAAGGGATACAAGCAACAGGCACAGAGTCCATCACAGGACAGACACACACACACACACGCACTCTCACCAGTAATATTTTTCCCAGAATCTATTTATCTTATAAGTGTGTCTTTAGACTGTGGGAGGAAACCCACACAAACACCACGAGAACGTAGACTCTATCCATATAGCACCCCTAGTCCAGCATTGAATGCCGTAACCCAACAGTGAGAGGCAGCCATGTTAACCACTGCGCCACTGTGCTGCCGTTGTTTAAAGCAAGTGTTTAGAACTGACAACTTCTGAATATACAGCAAATACGTAAACAGTGAACATCAGAAGACATTGTAACCGTTTGTGTAGTCCCTGATCATACGCTTAAAAAACGAAAGTGGGGAAAAAAGACAGCATGTTTATCCTGTTTATTTTATATGCTGGTAAATCATTGTAAAAGGCTTAAATAACAAACGTTACAAAATGATGTAAATACAAAACATTAAGCTGCTTATAAAAGAATCATGATATTTGTTAAAGATAAAATACACATTCTGAATAGAAATTTCATCAATATATATACTGCATAAATTATTTGGTATAATAAGGACTGAACCAATGGTGGAGATATAGGCCTTTAAGCCTTTATAGGAGTGATTATGTACATTAGTGGTGTAAATACAGTCTATATGTGTGCAAAGGAACAAGTAATAGGTTTATTCCATGCTGAAAAGAGAAGAGAGAAAACACAATGTTTTGGCTGTGAAGCCTTCTTCAGTTCTCTCAGATCCTCTAAGAAGTGGCTGCACGAGTTTCTCAGATCCAGTGCTCCTGTCAACTGCATCACACTAAATGGGTCAGATGGCGATATTTTTGTCTTAGCCTTAGTCAGTGATATCATGTCTTCCTGAGGCTGATTTATTTTGTTTTTGTATTTGAGTTGCCAATTCTTTTTTGTTACTCCCACCAAATTTGGTGTCTTGGCTCTTAGCTGTGCACCCTGTGATCTGGCATCATGCAAAATCCACACAAGACTCATCATAGTCTGAATAAAACAGGAACCAGAGAGCTGTTAGGGCGAAGAGTTATCTTAATTTTCATGGTCGTTCCATCCCCAAATCAAGATGATCACTAGTCTGCTTTAAAGTACAGTAGTTCATGACAATTCAGACTGCTTCGTATTTTGCAAACGTTTACAACTGATTCTTTTTTTCTAGTTTCACTGGACATTAGATGACTGTTTTCAGCATGAATTGTACCTCAACACTTGAAAATGCCAGGTGAGTTAATGAAATATTGAAACCAGACTTACTGTTATGATTATGTACTAAAACGAGTTAACTTGTTTGCATCTTACCACAGCATTGTAAGATACAGTATTTGAGCTATAAATTGAGATGCATCATAAATTCTGCTGCAGGTGTGTTTTTTTCTAGGTTTCCCTTGAAATACTTTTGCTGCTGTAAACACAATCTGTTGAGCTTTTATGTGTCTATTTATAATAGTCTTTCATAAAAATGTAAATAAAGAAGAAATTCTACTGGAAGGAGAACAGTAGCTATTTCTTTAAGGTGAAGAAGTAAACCACTGCTCTTTGAGAATTCAGTTATCCAGTCAACAGGAAATCACAAAGTGAATTTTGTTCAGGGGGCCTGTTCAGTTGTTTTTTAATAGTACAGTTGTTTCTGAATGTGAAAGCAAACAACAAACAAACTGTACTTACATTTAGTGATTCACCTTCGCTGTATGTTTTGCTAAACTGCCATATATAAATATCACATTTTCATACTTGTTGTTTTTACAAATCAGCAAGTAGAGACGCTACAGCTTTTTGGTCTCTCTTTACAAAGACAATACAATTTCTTCAAATTAATGCAAGTTCACTCTTCCACAGTATAATTCTTACTGAAGAGCTTTAGCCTTAATGGTATGTCATAGTCCATGATCTTTGTTATTATATTTATAAAACAGCCATATGTCTTAGTTTTTGTGATTAGTTAAATAATGCTTGTAATTGTGTCCTAGGGGAGAGTGAAGCAAAAGCAAAGACAAAGGCTCGGTTTGAAGAGTTATTTAAGACGTACACTGACCTCCCTGCACACAAAAAGTCGAGAAAGAAAAGCGCCCACCCTGAAGAGAGTATTGTGGTAAGTGACAACCGGACCTTTTAAAGTAACAGCTGCGAATTTCAGTCATCGCTTAAAAAAAAATATGTTCCTGTTTTAAGTGTCGTGCAGCAATATACTGTAGGTAGTCAAATAAAGTAGAATTTTATGTTTTAATAGAAATGAATCCTAGAAAGTGTTTAGCTGCTTGTATCCAGCAGGTGGCTCATTAGCACCATGGTAAATGAATGGTAAGTATTGATTGAAATGTGATAGGTCAAGCGTGACCTTTTTAAATATTGCATATGAATGAGATTTGCTGGGACAAATCTTCTATGCTCAAGTGTGGAATGCTGGGGAATTGTGAAAGTGAAACCGCAACCCATTTCTTTTGGAATTTTTTGTGAAGTTTTTATAAGCCTGATGCTCTAGGCTGGTAAGACTACTAAGCTGTAGGATGTTTCTGTAATTATTTAAAAATACACATTCAGTGAGAAACAGATCCAGACAGTAATCCCAATTGCCCATACATGAAGGTCAAGCCTTTTTTTCTTGATTCAGACTGTAATGTTATTCTAGTTCACTAGGCTTCTAATTCTTTCTAATATATCAAATATCTTAATTCCCTAAAATCAGAATGACAGTTATGTCTTTTTAATTCGCTTTTATGTTTCCTTAATGTTTCATTTTTAAGTCTGACAGCTGTTTTAGTATGTTTGTTCCAGCCTGCTGAAACAAGTTTGTTTAACAGGATGAAACAGTTAGTGAGCCCTGGCCAGCAATACCATATTCATTTTAAAATTTATTAGCATGGAAAGTAAGGTAAACTAATAAAATATATTATAAAATTTAATGATTAATATAAATGAAAAAATACTTTTTGGTTCTAAGTGTTGTGTATGTAGAAAAGTTATTTTTACATTAGAGAATAATCAAAATGATCAACTTTCACTGTGTTTTGAAACAAAAATGTATTTTCCACTCAGGGGTTATTCAGTAAGTTGTTTCCATTTGGTTGAAAAGTATCCTTTTCTATATTTTGCCTTCTTCCATTTCCTTATCTTCAAATCTGTACTTATCTCCTTTGAGAAACCACATCCTTTTTGTCTGCAAACCTTTGCACGAAACGGATATACTTGGTCTACCTAGCAGGAAAGGGTTAAACACCAATGGTTGATTTATTCTGTCTTTTATTCCTTTCTATCTCACAGTGGTTATGGTTTTGTGAAGGTATATTTTAGCTATGGAATGTTTTTACAGTTTTGGGTTTTGTGAGACATTAAGGTTATTTTAAGTTGGTACATACTGTATTGTCATCATTTAGTAAAAAACAAAGCTCCTAGCTAGGAATCAAAATGTGTTTCAGGTTACACATGTACTGTATTTACAGATCTGCAAATAAGCATGAGCTCTTACAGACAATATTGTAAGATTACAGACTGCAACAACTGCAAGGATCTCTTTATTTTGGAAAGGCAATAATAATCTGGTCAACTTTAAACATGACAAATGCTGGCAATGTTTTGATCAGTGAGCCAATGGCATAACCTGGATTCAAACCAGCAAATTCTGGATTATAGGGCCTACCATACACTCTCAATAGAGTCTATACAGGCAAACTCAAGGGTTCCTCTACTGAATTATCTTGCAAAGCTATAACTTCAGTACACATTTCCAGTAAATAAATATCTGTGTGAGTTACATTTCTTGCAGCATGTTAATCCCCTTAAGTTTATTGCACATTTCAAAACCCATCCTGTCCTAAAAATTCCCTAGGTTATCGAGCCAAGTGAAAACCCCACACCGTTTTGAGGCCTTAGAAGACAGTTATTCTTGAGCCAGATTATTTTTAAAAAACTTTGAAGGTTGTAAGAACTCCTACTGTATATTAGGAGTTTTTTTGTGTTACAAAACGTCTTATGTTCATTTTTTGCTTAGTACAATAGCGACAAAAAAGTATCCAGATTGTGTTGTCAAATATCTGTCTCAAAACAAAGTACAGTATAATATTATTCAGAAAAATTATAGTTAAAGTCCAAGTGAACTTGGAAATTTGGGGATTGTGCTCTTCGAACAGTTTTCACAGTCAAATTAATAAACAATTGGAGAGCAAGTGAAGCCAGTTCTTTATTTTCCTGTTTAAAAAAGACAGACTTGTTTAGGGAGTGTTTGAGGAATCTTCTGACAGTAATTTAGAAGTTAATGTCAGAATGTGTGCTGATTAGATAATGGACATTAATCATTATCATTCAATAAAATAATGAAAAGGCCATAATGCAACACATACACACATGAAGTGAGCGCAGGTTCAAGAGACTAAACTCAGCCCTTACAGGTAACATAATTTCCACAATAATTTCCTACACTGGCAACCAGAAAAAAACAGAGTTCGATCCTTCTGAGCCATTCCAGGTTAGCTTAGAACAGCTGTTTTGCAGTTTTGATGCACCAGTGTTAAATACATATTAAACCCTTGTGTGACACTTAATAATTATAATAATAATAAAAAAAGTTTATTTTATATAGCGCCTTTAAAGGTGGCTTCTCAAAGTGCTTTACAGGATGACAATAACAATAAATAAGAAGAATACAATAATAAATAAGGAGAATACACAAGATAAGACACAATTACAATATATAGAGGAGACCGTGGATGCTGGTACTAAGAAGAGCAGAGGGGTGAAGAATGGAACCAGTTAAGTAAAGGCTTTTCTGAAGAAGAGGGTTTTGAGTCTGGATTTGAAGGAGTTTAGAGAAGGTGACTCTCTGATATCATTGGGCAAAGAGCTTGGGGGCATAACAGGAGAAGGCCCTGTCACCCATACAATGTAGATGGGCTTAGGGGACAGTAAGGAGGGCAGAATTAGAAGAGCGAAGGTTGCGAGGTGGGGAGTAGGGCGATAATAGTTCAGACAGGTACTGAGGTGCCAACCCATGTAGAGCTTTATAGGTGAGCATGAGGATTTTAAAGTCTACATGGAATTTGACCGGAAGCCAGTGCAAGGACTCCAGGATAGGAGTAATGTGAACACTTGCACTAGACCTGGTCAGGATTCTGGCTGCTGAATTTTGGACATACTGCAGTTTGTTCAGAGTAGATTTAGATACCCCATCGAGTAGAGCATTACAGTAGTCAATTCTTCTAATTCTAATTTCATAGGGTTCTACATGCAATCATTATTACTTTGTGAATGAAATGAAACCTCTATAATACTTGTTTTTAGTTTATTATTTGAGCTTTATTTTTGTATTACATCCTACTAGTAAATTGTGGAATGTATACATACTAATTTATGGATAGAAGAACTGTTGCTAAAAATATTTTTTTCTCCTAGCTTGAAACTTTGAAGAAAAGCCTAGACTTGAACAAGGAGACAGAAGATGATGACACTATCCTCAAAAACACGTACAATCCAGAACAGGGAAGTCCAAGGTATACAAAAAACAAGCTAAGAGAAAAAATCAATAACAATGGTCTTGTTGGGGAGGAGAGAAAACCACCAAAGACTAAGAAGAAGAAAGAAAAGACTGAAGCCATAGAGAGTCAAATGCATTATGAAAAACATCAGTTTCTGACAAGGACAGAGCAAGAAGATAATAGGAAGAGACCAAAATCGAAAGATGAGGGTCTTGAGATTAATGACACTGAAACGAGGCCCAGACGTAAAAAACTTGAAAGAGATGGGGCGCCAAGGGATGAAGTGGACACAGAGGACGAAAAGCTTATCAAGGAGTATCAGCAACAAATTGCTGAGGTGGAAGAAAATGCGATCAGAAAGAAATTAAAAAAAAAGATTGCACAGAAGATGTTAGATTCTACCTGGACAGAGGAAGATCCAGCTGTATTATTGAACAATGAAGCAGAAAAGAGGAAAAAGAAAAAACTGAAGACAACTGAAACAGAACCAAGGTAACAAAATAACTTGCTTTGTGAGGTGTCACGATCACTTCATTCTTTTGCAGTGGGGAATATTAATTTCTTAAATCCTCCATCCATTCATCCATTCTAACTGTTTCAGCGAGCAACAGGCTTAAGGCAGGATACACCCTGGTATCAGGGCACCAGTCCATTGCAGGGCACACACAGACACATACACAATCACACATGGGTCAGTTTTTCCAAAAGCCAACCTACTAGTGTATTTTTGAACTGTGGGAGGAAACCACAGCATCTGGTGTGAATGGGCAGAACATACAGTACAAACTCCACATGGACAGCACCTCAGGACTTTTACAACAGTGCTAAATGTTTTATCTTTACATGTTAAAATATATTTGATATAATTCATTGCACATTAAAACACCGCTTTTTACTAATAACCATCTGTTTCCATGTAGGGCTTGTATAGTCTGCCATCTGTTAACCTTTTTTTAAGTTGCTGGAGGACAATGACTGAAACTACAGCACAATTCTCAAAGCAGTTAATTCAGACACAGGAAACTGTCTCCCCAGGTTGTCAAAACTACAAAAAGAGTTTCGTTGGGTATCATATGCAAAATTTGTGAACCAGATGTACTGTTCCCTTTATGCAATTCAGTCATTTTAACAGCAGTTTCATACACTGTATGCATGCTCTCCTTTTCAAAACATCTATGTCGTGTTACTAGTAATTAAAGTATATTCCCTTAAATGAACACTACATGCATAAAAATTTCCCCCTTTTTACTGAGTGTAACAAAGGGACTGTTAATTATGCTTTTTAGGCCAAAAAGGTAACATGTAACCCTCGATAAACCCTGTGTTTATCAGTAATTTGTAAATATGAAGGAAAAATGTAAAAGGTAATAGTGACAAACATTGTGATGAAAATCCTATGCTACTTTTGAACCAACATTTAAGGAGCTGTGTATGTTCCATATACGTTGGGTAATTGGTAAGAAAATTTTTTAAAAAATTACTGTAAGTCAAAGCAGAGAGAAGCTTTCCTATCAATAGTATCACAACAACCCTTGATAAGAAGTGGGAAAATCCAAGTAAGAAACCTCTTTGATTCTGTAATTCTTTTGTATGAGAGGGATTCAAAATGCTGGTGAAACTAACTTTGCTTAGATTTGTTTTGTTTCTCATTTTTTTTATACTTTACTATTCATTGCTAAAATGCAGGTAAAATAAAACCAGACTTGGAATAATAATTAAAATGTCCATCTGAACTAAATATGAAGTTAGAAATCTTGCACAGGCTAGGAATAGATTATGAATAAAAGGAAAATATGATTGAAATGCTAAAGTTTGTTAAAGATTATTACTATTATTGAAGTAACTGTTGTGCCCATAATGTATGGAAAATAAAAATATATGTTTTTGTTTTTCTGTTTGATAATATGAGTCTTAAAAATACATGAAACAAAGAACAGCTTAAAGGGGTATTTTCCTCTTATTGAAAGGATTTACATTTAAAATGTTTTATCTGGAAATTGGATATTTCCAGATATATGTTCACGTTACATATGCTAACCATTTTTGGTTTATGTGCATGGCTTCTGAGAAAAGGCTGCTAGGCAGATTTATATATTAAAAACAAAAATTTACATCTATATTTGCTTTGCAGTTCAGTGCCTTTATCTGAGCTACAGGACAGCCAGCTTGGTGAGGGGAGCAGAAAGAAACAGAAGAAGCAAAGAGTTGTGTCCTCTGACGCAGAAAGAGAAACTCTCGATGCAGAAGAAGAGGGGATAACTGAGAACAAAGAGGCGGGTGGACAGAAGTCAGGCAAAGGAAAGAAAAGGAGGAAAAAAAAAGGTGGGTAAAAAGTACAGAACTTAGGGTGTAGGACTGACTGCCTTCCTGTGGGTGGTTTTTACTACATTGAATATAATTCACAGCTTTGGAAGCAGCAGGTGAAATATGTTAAAGGAGTGGGAGTGGAGAGTTGCTATTTTTTTACTGCTCCATCTTAAGCACAGTTCCTCTCCCCCTGTACTGCTTTCCTAAGAAATGTATGACGTACCGCACTGTCATTATACTCAGATAACTCATTAGTTACCACTTGATTAATCAGAGGAGTCACCAGTTTCACTATTTAGTGTTTTCATTTTTTTGTAATGTCAATAACTTGTATACAGTGGTGTGAAAAAGTGTTTGCCCCCTTCCTGATTTTTTATTTTTTTGCATGTTTGTCACACTGAAATGTTTCAGATCATCAAACAAATTGAAATATTAGACAAAGATAACGCAAGTAAACACAAAATGCAGTTTTTAAATGAAGGTTTTTATTATTAAGGGGAAAAAGGCTCGAAAACCCTCCAATGTGGCTGAATTACAACAATTCTGCAAAGATGAGTGGGACAAAATTCCTCCACAGCGCTGTAAAAGACTCATTGCCAGTTATTGCAAATGCTTGATTGCAGTTGTTGCTGCTAAGGGTGGCCCAACCAGTTATTAGGTTTAGGGGGCAATCACTTTTTCACACAGGGCCATGAAACATTTCAGTGTGACAAACATGCAAAAAAATACGAAATCAGGAAGGGGGCAAACACTTTTTCACACCACTGTATGTTAACTTGTTTCATCTTCTTCAAACAGAACAGGTCTAATGAGTGGAGTTGTGGAGTTTGATTTCTGTGAACTTAGGGCATCTGTTGTTTGAGGTGTTGTGGCATCATGTGTTGATGACCAACTTCAGTTCACTTACTGCATCAGTGCTTTTCATTGTATTTGTAATACCTATTGCCTTTGTGCATTACTTTGTTTCTGAATACTGATGTCCTTTGGTGCTGTGGTCCAGAATTTACTGAAGATGTTGGTGATGGTCAGAGTGAGGCCCAGCAGAGTCATCTGAGACACTCTTTTGATGACAGCCTAGTGCTCGGAGTTTACATTCACCGGACAGACAGGCTGAAGACAGACCTGATGGTTTCACATCCTATGGTCAAAGTCCATGTGATCGATGAAACGACTGGGAAGTATGTTAGAAAAGAAAATAGGTAATGGTTTAAATATTTTATCCACAGAAAATCTAATTTCAGCATGGCTTCTGTTGCAACACATTCACAGTTACATCTTTGGCTTAATCATGCTGAATTGACCCCATATTTCTGTGTAACACTTATCTATACAACACTTATCTAAATGATAATCAGCTACACAAAATGCTATTTGCCTTTAGCAAAAGCAAAACAGAAGAAATGGGTGACATTTAAACTAGAATCCTTCATTTGATGCCCGTTGACTGTTTTGATTATTGCACACCAACCTTTTTTTGTGTTCTCACATTAATGTTTCGCAGACTTGATTAATAATCACATAGGAGTAAGAGTAATGCCTACAAGAATATGAAAGCTTCAGTCCAAAATCAATTTTCTAATTTGCTGACTACATCTACTTTTTCTCACAAAACAAATAGTGAACTGTTAGTTAACGGGGACCAAGAAATAAAACTTGGGGGAAACATTTACAGTAGTCAATGATACCTAACCAGTAGGTCTTTGGGAGGTGGTTGGAGACCCATTGAAACCTCATGAGAACATGCAAATTCCACAAAGACGCCATATCTCAGTAGCTGTCAGGCAGTAGTTCTGATCACCCATTGCCCAATCTGCTATTCAGAAGTTATGTTTCACATTAGGAAACTAAAAATCTGAATGTTTGATTAATACAGTTATGTAATTCTTCATTATGGATAGTTAAAAAAATCAACTTAGATATTCAAAAGAGTCTACCACTGTTTATTTAGATATGTTACTTATTCAGGTACTGTACAAAGTGCATTTTAGTATTATATGTGATTATGTAGATGTAATCATCCATATAATGCTGCTGAAGTGATTTTTATGTTTGTGTAGTTTTATTTCTATGAACTTGGGGCATCTGTGCTGATGACCAACTTCAGTTCACTCACTGCATCAATGCTTTTCGTTGTATTTATAGTATGTGAATTTATGTTTATCACCACTTGGCAGTTAGTTTTTTTTTGTTGGCAGCTTGTTAACCTGTGTTCTGCCAAGCACCCCTCAGCCTACACCTCTTTCTTGAGTTACCACCATCTTGAAAGTAAATATTGCAGTATTTTTGACATTCCCCCCAAAAATGTTGCAAACATCTGTTGTAAGAGGTTGGCTCCAATGTTCGCTTTAAGCTGTGCGCGTGTGCGCGCGCACACAGGTTATGAAATCAGTGCACATAGGAAATTGAACTGCGCACAAAAAGTTAAATAAAATAAAGATAATAATAAAACAAACGCGGTCATCAATTGAAAAATGCTAAATTGACCACATGAGACTGGCTGCGAGAGGCCCAACCTGGCTGTATGCATTATTATTGCTACTCGATAATCGATATCTGTGCTCTCATAGTCTCGTACCTCAGTGCTCATGCTCGCTCGACATTGAATCGCTGTCCCAGTCTTTTGGATCTCTGTGCTTCTATGAGAATGACTATATTAACAAAAAATTATTTCAGGTTTACAATTTTCCATACACTCAATTTAGTGCGTACAAGTTTTTGTCACTGGGTAAAAAATGTGCACAACTCGAAATTTTTGTACACACAGACCATTAAAATTAGAGGGAACATTGGTTGGCTCCCTAGCGTAGTCTGTACAGTCTTTGGAAGAAATGGGCTGAAGATAGTTTTGTTTTATTGTTAATAACACAACTTTTCCTAAATTCTGAACATAAGAAAAGTTACAAAGGAGAAAAGATCTGGTCCTGCACTTTTTTGGTGGCTAGTATCTGATCATAGAAACTAGCTACTTCTTGAAAGATGCCAGGGTATTGGCTTCAACAATGTAGATGGATTGCTTGTTACACACATCCACTATTCTGTGTTTAAACAAGCACTACAACTTCTCCATTTTTAATGCACAAACATTTTTTAATATACAGAACTGACACGCTAATTATTCATTTAGATTTTTGTGCATGATTCATAAACATAGTAGCAGTTAGTTTTCTTGTGTTTCTTTAATACATTACCTCCAAAATGTACAGGCATGCTTTTGATTTAATTTAGACTTAAGCCAATGATTTATTAAAATACAACAATGGCTCAGATATTTTCTGTTGTGTTTATTCAAAGTGCATCACAGAAACACACTGCCACATGTACAAGATGTTTATTGCTGTATCTGTTGGGATAGTTTATATTTTAATATTTTTGATGATTTAATATATCCACAGTACTTTTTCTTATTCTGTTAGAGCAGTATTTTTTATTATACTCTATATGATTCTTATTTGATTGTTTACTGATAAAATCTGAATTTCTGCTTTGATGCAAAAAGTATGTAAGCTCAGGAATCTTACTGTTGTAAAGATTCTCGCAGTTATCATGTTCTCGGGTTTTTCATTTTAATAGTAGTGCTGTCTGCTCAGGAAAAAACGTGATGTTTAACAAGTACATTAATAAAACAAATTTTACTGTTTGTTGGTTTGATTGTTGATTGGTATTTAAAATTTCTGCAACTGTTACAATGCTTTAGTCTGTGTGATTAGAATAATGTACCTAACAGTTTTAATGTTATTATTCCATTAGTGTAATGAAAGATTAATGGTTTCTGTAAATGTTTTTCTACAGTAAACGCCCAGTTTCCTCATTTTATGAAGATGAAAAAGTGGAGCACATTCTTCCTATCATGACTCAGCCATATGATTTTAAGAAAAATAAATCTACTATGCCAGAATGGGAGGAACAAATTGTGTTTAATGAGAGATTTGGCTATTTCCTGCAGGAAAATGAGGAAAGTCCAAAAGTTATACTGTTTTTTGAGGTAAGAATCATAAAAATGTTTCAGAATGCATCAAGATATATGAGCTCTAGTCATCTTAGAGTAGACTTGCTTTAACAGCTGTAAAATGTAAATCCATTATCAGAAAGCCACTTACTCCTGGTAGAGGTCATGGCAATCCTGAGTCTTTCCCAGAAGCTTAAGCACAAGGTGGGACCACTTCATACCACACCCTGGATTGGACACCGGTCAATTGCTAGGGTTTTTAAAACAATTTCAGTTTAAAATGTTTCAGTGAAATGTTGTCTTTACCTCATGTATTGATATTTAAGTTCTCCTATCCAAGTCCCAACCAAGAAAAGACTATGCTGACAGTATGTTTGTCATTTTTTATAAAAGAAGATTGCTTCTAAAGAAAAACGTATGAGTAACTTATTAAAGCTGAAATTGCCTTGCATAGTAGCTGTCCTATAAAAAGGTTGACATGTGTAACGTTATTAGATCTGTAATATTTTAATAGTTGCCAATTCACTTTTCCTTTCTGTGTTTTATAATATGCAAGGTGTTGGATTTTATGAGTATGGATGAAGCAAGGGCCAACTTTGAGGTAGACAGACATGAACATGGATTTCGAAAAATTGCTTGGGCATTTTTAAAGGTAAAGTACATTAGCTATGATTTCATTATTCTTTCTTTTTTTTAAGAAAAGTGCTTGCAGGGATTTTTGTGGAGTGTTGAGCTTTATTAACAAATCACTGTTTCAGTTTTTGTTATCCTTTAATTTGTTCTAGCTTGTTGGTACGAATGGAGTACTGAATGTAGATGGGAAACTCAGACTGCAGCTCTATTGCCCACCTCCCAGGGGGAAAACGCAGTCGAACACTGTGGAGGTGTTTGAATGGTGGAAAAAATACTCAAGAAATCGATACTTATCAACGCTGTATGTCACCGTAAAAGGCTTGAAGCTACCAGACCACGTGAGGGTTTTTTCCCACAGTTTATTACGGAAATCTGTTTTCTAGTTTTTTTTTTAAACTTTCACTAACTTATTCTGGCATTGTAGTTCCTTGCATCAGGAAGTTCCATTAACAAAGAAAATGTTAATTATTGTATTATTTTACAGTATGTTATGTACAAAATATTTTTAATGCATTTATTGATATAAATAATCTTCTGCTGTGTGCATAATGTGTTTGGTATAATCATGACACAAAATGTAAGACTGTATATTCTAAATATTAAGATGTTTTAAAGGACAGTCACATCAATGAAAGTGATACTACAGTTTGTGTCTGTTCCGTCTCAGGTGGATCCTTCTGTACGCTCCATGATGGCCCTTCAGCAAGAGAGGGGCAGTACCACATACAGTGAACTCCAGAGTGAGCTTCTAAGAAAAGGAGCCAGCCAGCTTCTGGATGAAAAAAGAGCAGAGATTCTGAAGTGGAGCAGAATGCCTGGGCAGGTCACTATGTTTACACACGTTTACCCATCTTTATGAGAAAGCTGCTTGTTCCTAGTAAGAGTCAAGGCAGCCTAGAGCCTGCATGTGAAGATATTTGATATATAAATAGATTTATTTGTGGTCCTAATGAAAGAAGGATCAATAAATGTCACATAACAGAAAGTTTTGCAAACTGGACAGTATCTTGTTTTATGACATTTGTTGTTGTTGTTGTTATACTTGATTCATTTCTCAGATGAATGTCATATTTTTCATGAATAATTAGAATACTTAGACAAGAGGGTCACATTTATTCACACTTAGTATTTAGTATTTTGTAAATCCTCCTATGGCAGAGATTGACCAGACGTTTGTCTTTGATTTTTATGGTTACCTCCCAAATCGCTTGTCTCACACCTTGTTATTGCCCATTCCGACAGTATGTTTATGTCCTGTTTCTGGGGTTGCCATTACACCAGTAGTTTTAAATGTCTTAATAATACTAAATTGAAAGTGGTAGTTTCTGATTTTTATGGGTTCCTTTATAGCCATTGCCCAGCTTGTGCTGGTCAATGACAATTTGTCTGCAGTCTTAAAGAGCTCTCAGCCCTTAGCCATGTTGATGAATGTTACTACTGAGTGTCTTTTCAATCCCAGAGCAACTAGAATATATCTTAAGGCTTCTGTATAGTTCTTGAGTGTTCATTTTTAACAAAATCATAGCATTATTTGTTTTTATTTTATTTTATTTAAAGATATACACGTGGGGATAAATGTCAACCTTGTTTTCTGGACTACAATGTACAGTGTAACATTTTTAAAAGGTTTTAAGCAAGACACATTATCCAAACTGTAGCTCAATTTGTTAAAGATATTTGTTCTTTTTCATCAGGCACTGCTGAAATGTCAACATTTATTTTGTAGCCGCATGGGTAATGATAGGTTTAAGAAAGATGGTCTAAATTGATTTATTGTAACACTTGCAAATATTTTCTTAGTAAAATTAGATTCAGTTTCTCAATCTACAGTCCTTTCTTTGGAGTTGCATGAAACATTGTGATTTTCAGACTTGTGAGAAAACAAAGGCCATCTTAAGCAGTTTTGTTTTAGCGATAAAGGTATATTTGTAGACTGTGGAATCATATGTACTTCTGAATTGCATGTTTATATACATTGTCTGTGTGGGTGGAAGGCTATGCTTGAATCACACCATGGTGATTTGCCTTTGCTACTCTTGCAAAAGATAATAGGTGGTTTCCAGCTCATCATTGTTCTTGCACATTCAGTCTTAGGATAAAAGACATTCTAGTTTAAGGTTGAAGACATTTCACTCTGAGTCATAGCTGGGATGAATGACAAGAAATGGAAGCAGAGGAATTGTTGCATTTTCAAAAGTGGCACATGCTGTGAACAAGACTATCTTTTGCTCTCCTGAGATGAGCTCAAATCGAATGTGCAGAAAATAAGCTCTTTGTGACAAAAACGTGTTTGTCACTGATTTTAGGTTGTATATGTTTTACTGCTTCTGTTTTAGAGCTATTTACAAATTAGTTTTCTAATAAATGTTCTTGAAATTATATGCATAACATTTAGAATGTGTTGTGATCTTCACACATTAAAATTGTCAATCCAAATGTAATGTTTTGTCCAAGTACCACTAATATAGGGTTTTATTGAGATGTTTGTAAGGATGATTCGAAGATTTAGTACATTTACCACATCACTATATAAGCCACTGACCATCTTGTCCATAGAGCATTCTTTGACCTTACCAAGCTTTTGAGCTGTGGCATAAATAACACTGGCAGTCATGAATATGGGGTCACCTGTAAGCTTTACTTCAGTCCAACGAAATGGAATCAACAAAGCAGAAAAAATAACATTCTTGTTTTTGCTGTCAAACTGTTCTTTTTCTGTGCCCAGGGTTTGCTGTTATGGGAATAAGTAACATTTTTTAGAAGGACTAGTCTGCGCTTTGGCAGACACTTATAAATCATTCTAGAAGAAAATACATAGAGGATTAGTTCTGTGTTTTTTTTTTTCCTTAAAGGTATGCCGCATTCCAAACAAGCCTTTGTTGTGTTTTCGAGGAGGTCAGATGGGATGTTTTGCTGTGCGTTTCTCCCACAATGGAAGGACTTTAGCAACTGCATGTGCTGATAGGGATGGTTACCCTATTGTAGGTATGTTTGAGCTGGTTAGTTCTATTATTATTGCTGAGGGTGTATCTTAGCATTTGAGGAGGTGCATCTTTTTGTCATATTCAATGTGTGTTAAGTACAGTTTTGAATTAGCTGTTGAATATACTAATCTAATTTTTCTTTAATGAACCTATATAATGTCTCAGCATATTACCTTTTTTGTTTTGCTCGATTAACATTTTATCTGTTTTCCAGTTTATGAAATCCCATCAGGTAAAGTGCTTGGAGCTTTCAATGGCCACCTTAGTATTGTATATGATCTCTGCTGGTCCAGAGATGACAAGAACCTCCTGTCAGCATCTTCTGATGGAACAGTGAGGTAACTGTCTTTTCAAACCTTTTGCAGGAGCCACATCAGACTTAGGAGGATTGTGGTGGTTCCACGCAGTATTGATATGAGAGCTTTATGAAATTTCTTGAAGCCACTGCAAAGAGGGTGCAAAACCGTTAAGCTCTTAATAGTGCTTGACTTTTATTTGAACTGAACGATGTAATGTGAGTCACAGCACACTGAAAATCAATAACAGGGTTTGAGGGCTGCTGAAGGTACAGTGCACCTGAAAAGAAAAACAAACTCACAGGACCTATAATTAAATTTCACAGAATTCTGTAGTTAGTTACTGCTTTACAAATTAATTTAAGATATCCACCCTAAAGATAAATATTTGTAAAAAATTGAATTGCTCAAATGTTTGGATGTGTTATGAACGTATTTGAAAGTATTTGTTGTTTCAGAGTTTATTCATATTACAGTAATTTAACTTGTTTAAGGGTTTACCTAAGTTAATGCTTTGCACATCAATAGAATCTCAGTGAAATTATGATTATTGAGAATGAAGGCTCGTATAGGTGGGGATGCCAACAGTGGCAGTATATTAAGTAATAGCATTTTTGACCTATTTGTACCTGTTTCCACTGGGGGGCATCAGTGCTTCACAGAGAATGTTAAATGTTATTGATGGTTTTTGGAGAGACGCAAAATTTATTTTCCTATCCATATAGACAGTATCATAAGAGAAAGTATTGCATATTCTGTTTTTGTTTGCTGAAAAGATGGCAGGGAATATCCACCATCTAAACCCACAAGAATAAAAAGAACAAAAACAATAAAATTGTAAAACACCGTGGTACTTTCACTTGATAATTTTGGGGGTTTCCCAATTTATCTTACACCAATTTATCTAACCTATCCTACAGTATGTACAGTGCATAGCTCCAAGTTTTACATCTATAACCCGGAAGATGCATTTTTTTCCTTCATTTTAAGGATAAGACGGGTAGCAAGTGGAAATTTAGATTCAGAACAGAAACATTTGCATTGTAACTATTGCTTTTAATAACTGAATAATTATGTAGAATATATTTTGTTTAATTATTAAACTATTTCAGACAAAGCCAAGGATGGAGTAAACTTAATGATATTCATTCAAATCCAGTATGTATTTACCAAGTTAGATACTGATTTCAGTTTAAAGTGATACAGTACCAAATGCCTGTATTAGTGAGATAATTTCAAAATGTACTTGTTAAATTTTTATATTCAGCCTCTCAGCCTTTCAGTTAGATCTGTTAACAACATTATTGCGATCTTGATGTTATCCATGAGTTCAGCTGTACAGAGAAACTAAGAATGCGGATCAGGGAATACTGTGTGCTGAATATATTGTATTTCATTTGCATTCTTTACTACTTTGCAAAATAATTGAGCCACACACGGATTTGGACACGGAGAAGGTCTGACAAATGGGATTCATCACCTAATGCCACACCTTATATTTTAAAGACTTTACAGAGCTATATAGTTAGCTTTAGAATAACACAGTATTACTGGACATACTAACAAGTGCAAATGCTTTTTGGCTAAAAGTAGTAACTACACTTGTTTCACTGTTTTTGATATACACCCTTTATTCTTACAGTGCATTTAAGATTCTAAATATAAAATATTTTATAGATGGTATAATTTAAGTAAACAATCTTACACTTGTAATAAATAAGTCTTCCTCTATCCTGTGCTTGTGAACTGTAGATCTGGGGTTTTCCCTATTGGATTTTTGCCAGTATTCAGCTTTGTCCTGTTGCACTGTCCTTTTTACTTTACTCCCTTTGCTTCCAGCCAGTATCTATGCCTGGCACAGACTCAGTATGAAATAGAACCATGAGAGCAATTATAAACAAGAGGAGGTCATATGGCCCATTTCACCCAATCGATAGTAACTAGTTGAACTAAGGATCTAAAGACCTTTCTTGAAAAATGGCTTGAATCAGCTTGAAGAACTTGATTGCATAGCTTGTTCCACACTCCTACAACCCTTTGCATAAAGTGCTTCTTGTTCTTGGTTTTAAATACACTGCCATTTCATATTCACTTGTGTTCTCTGATTCATGTTTCACTGTTGATTCTGAAGAAATCCTCAGGATTCACTTTGTCGGTGCCTTTGAGGATTTTGAATACTTGAATCAGGTCCTCCCAATATGGGAGAGCTGTGTGTGGATTGTGTGTAAATATAAGTATGTCTTATTGTAGATTCCAATGCTGAAGTTCTTTTTTTTCTTTAGAATTTGGAATATTGAGACACTTAAGAGCCTTGCTGAAAAGGTTCTTCCTCATCCTGCATTCATCTATGCTGCACGATATCATCCCTCTGCCCCGCATTTAGTTGTAACTGGAGGCTATGATTGTGTAATCCGTGTGTGGAATGTGACTGTAAAAGACATTAATGGTCATTTGCTCCATGAATTTGATGGGCATAAGAGCTTTATTAATACGCTCTGTTTTGATTCAGAAGGTATGTATTCGCCTGCCTTTTCTTCATAGTGTGTAGTGTTCTGAATTTAGTAATATGTGCAGAAATAATTGTACAGAATTATCAGGCCAGTTCAAAAGTATTCACAGCTCCTGCTGCTTTAGTAAAATTCCCATTGATGAATAAATAATGCCAAGAGAGAGGCTTCATAGCAGTTCTGAGTTTTCTCTGGCTTGTATCCCACTAATTCCAACCGTTCTTAAGTATAACATGATCCCAAGCAGCAAAACCCTACAATCCAGGTGTAACCTTTCTTCACCTGTTTTTCCTTTTGATTATCCTTTCATCAGAGAACTGTTGAATCTTTTTACTATTCACAGTTGGTGACTGATATATTGTGCCCTGTGGTAGTTGTAAACTGATAAACTTTATAGAAAAGAATAAAAAAGACAATCTTACTAATTCTGATTACTGTTTTATAATGTTCCAATAACATTAAAATAATTTTAAAGTACAAGTTACTATTTACCTTGGCTCGTTTGTTTTTCAACAATATGATACGATACTGCTCATATTTTTATTGAGATGTCTTGCATGTTTGAGATATTTACATTTCTTCTCCCACTTCTTTAGAAATTAATCATAAGACATTGGAAGAAAAACAAAGTATGTTTTAAATTAACTGATTAAAGAACACATCTGTAAAAGTCATTTAATTTATGTATCAGTTATTGTGGAAATAATGTTCATCAAACATGGTTTTATTTTCTCCTCTTATGAAAAAAGCATAACATGTTAAAACAGTTTTATTTTTAAATAAAGTAAAAAATAATAAGTAAAAAATATTTTCATGTAACAAGCTCTCTCTGTATATACACTATATATGTTCTACATACTGGTGGTAAACATATTTTTATATTACATATATTGCATTGTTTTATTTGATCCAGCATATTAGATATATAATATTAGACCACATTTCCAGATTAAAGTTTAAAACTGCACACAAATGTAGGACAGCAAAGCTAGGACATAGTTCAAAAGCATGGTTTGGAAGCATTAAGCGATTTTACCTGTTGCACATTGCAATGAAATCATTTTTTATTTGCGGTGGAAAGTTACTCCATAATTATATTCCACATTTTCTTGTAAAAAATAAACTGTACCCGTATGCCAGCTTTAGTTGGAAATTGCACACGTTCTCTGAGAGTTTATAGAATTATGTTGTTTTTTTTTGTTAAAGGGCTGCGGATGTTTTCAGGAGACAGCTCAGGCCTGGTTGTAATGTGGAACACCTCTGTGAAGGAAGGCTCAAAACAAAACCCAACACGGCAGTGGTGCATTGAAAAGGTACCAGGAATGCTTTAGCAGAGCCTGAAACTATCTGGTCTAGCAGTTTGTTCCTTTGTGGTTGGAAATGTTAGTTCTTCGTTTCAGTATATTGATCATCTTCCAATAAGGTAAACCACTGCAAGGATGTTGTGTTATGAACTGTCGGGGATACACCTATAGTGTAAGCCACTTAAATAAATCTTTTTTAAAAAATGAAACGAGCATGACTTAACAGTTTTTGAAGTGGCATCATCAAGTCAACAAGAATTGATTGAATAATTGAGGCCGTTTATGAAACTACAAAATGTAGTGCTCACCAAAAAGTCTAGAAAGCTAATTTATCTCAAAGTTACTTGTAGGTACAGAAACAGGTCGGATGAGTGTTAAATTGATCTTTCTTGTGGTTCAGAATGATTCCACAATCTTTTCATTAAGCAATCAGGTACTTTTTAGCTAATACCATCGTTATTGAATTTTGAAACAGACTAATATAGTCAAATGTGCATTTGAATTTCATAAACTATTGTGCCCATGGTATTCAAAAAGATGAACTGTAGGATTAATTCATATAGCTTAGAGCTGTTCTCACAATACCTATTGCTTTTGAGTTTGCAGAATGCTCCTTTCACTTTGACTTTGACTTCATCAGTGTGCAATTCGTCACCTGAACAGACTAAAAGAAACTGTATTGGTAATCCTTCTGGGTCCTATTGCAGTATTTTAAGTAAACATCTGACATAGTACTGATATTTTTTGTAGCGTATGATTTGAGAGATCAGTAAATTATCAGCTTTACTGTATGTATTTTTAAAATAAGGGCTGAACATCAAAATCAGACCTCTGTTGAATAGTGTAAGTCTGTAGAGACCAAAATTGTTGATAGTTTGTTTACATTCATGATTGTTAAACCCAGATGTGCTTGTGGAAGATAGAAGCTCTGTCCAAGTATCTTAAATTAAACATTTACTTGTCTTCAAAAAGTAGGCTACTAAGAAGCAGTGTACATAAATACTGATTGTGACCTCATGGTTGACCACACCCTTATCTATTGAGTTTAAGACTGTAAGGGCAAGACAAAATGGGGACAATGCTTTAATTTGAATTTAAAAGCTCCTTTGCTTCTAAGTGTGTTCACATACTTTTCATATTTAGGTGCTTCCTGTACAGCTCTCTAATTTGTTAGAATGAAACCCAACCTGCCAAAATGTGCCACCTTTTAAAATAATCAAAATAATGCAAACCTTAGCCTTCACAGGCCCCTGTTTCTCATGAATAAAGCTGAGAAAACAAGTTGCTTGCTCTTAAATGTGCTGTGAATTTGGTCATCTCGTTTTGCTTGTTAGTTTGGATATTACTGATTGAATTCCGGTGAAGTGTGGAACCATTCATTGTTTTCAATGAATATCATCTGATTAAATTGTTGTGTTAGGAATTGTATTTCCTAACAAATGATTAAATTACAGGACTTTGAACTACATGATTTATCTAATCTGTCTTGTTAAAGTGTTGTTTTTAAAACATTAAATATTGTAAAAGCTTTAAAGGCATTTCCACCTTGCCTTTGTAGCAGTAATTCATTTGTTTTAACTTTACTGTAAATATTGCAAGATTGTGTGATTGATAATGAGAGTTGCAAAATGTTCCATTTCAATATTCTTAGAATAATGCATTTCTTTCTTAACTTTCTTTAATTTGGGCATCATGATTTGAAATGTATTGATTTAATCTTTTTTGTTACATGGATGTAACAGATGAAAAAAAAAGTGTTAAAAATTGATCAATTTTAGAGGGCTTCAAATTAGGCGAGACTAAAAACAGTATTTTCTGTTTTGCTCTGTGGGATTTATAATTTTCTCTGTGTATTTAATGTATCTCTTTTTTTGTAGGAGATAAAGGACAGTGAACTGGAGGGTATTCCTATTAATCACTTGGAGGTGCATCCAAATGGACGACGTCTGCTGATTCACGCAAAGGACAGTATTGTCCGAGTCATGGATTTGAGAATGTAAATACTTTCACAGTTTATTTTTGTAAAATAAATATTTTATAAACTTAAGATTTATTTATGCAAATGATATTAGCATAAATAGAATGTGAAATGGGTGATGTTGTCTAATGTATATGTTTATAAATTTAATAGAGCTTGACATCTTTCTGGAAAAATGCAGTGTAGAAGACACATTCTAGAAGACATCGTTCCACTTCCACATTTTAAAAGACACTATTATGGTTTTATCAGAAGTGATTACAGTTACAGAAAGAAAGATTGCAATATTAAATAAAGAAGACTGAGCACATACTGTACAGTGAGTTTGCAACAGATATGTGCTGCCAAGTTTCCTGTGATGCTTTTGAGCACAGTATCCCAAAACCTAAGAAGAAAAAAACATGGTGTATGTTCATGTACATGTTCTAAACTTGCTGCAGATTGTATTTTAAGATTTTCTCTGCTATGATGCAATAAACTGTTTTTGTTATCTTTCATAGTTTGGTCTTCAAAAAATATACAGGTGCCACAAACTATAGAGAGAAAATCCACAGCACGTTCACACCTTGTGGGAGCTTTATTTTTTCAGGAAGTGAGGATGGAATGGCCTTTGTTTGGAATGCAGAGACAGGTACAAAATGAAAAAAAGCAGAGTTTCTGAAGCACACTGAATTTTAAACTGTAGAATTCTTCACAATAAAGGCACAGAACTGCGTCTGGGGTCCTGTTTTTAGCAAAACAGGTTGAGGTGACAGGCAAAGCAGTATGTTTTTAAGCAGCCTATGAGAGAGTTGAGAAACTTTATATTTCTTTTTCTCATTCCTGTCCTAAAACATTCATGTGAAATAAACATTTTCACCAGTACTGTAATTGGTTTTAAATGCTGGGACAACCCCTCTAAGTCAAACATGTTATAACAGGCATTTCTGAGATGTCTGTATTGAATGCTTAATAAACAGTGAACTGTGGCTTGACACGGGTCACAACCAATTGCTTTTAGTTTGTTTGTTTGTTAACAAGTTATTTATTTTTAATGATGTTATCTAAATAAATTTTTTAACTATGCCTAAAAATCTTTTAGGTTAAAGGCCTATAAAGTGTATTACTAGTTTTTTCCTTCCACTGCCCTCTATTGAGCTAATGTTCTTGAATCCTTTTGATGGTTTATATGAAGCTGGTCTTCAGGTGAACATATTTCTAGACTAGACCAGACTTTTTCTTTTGCCAAATGTTTGTTTTCCTCTAAATAATATGTTATAAATTTGTGTTTCTGGTGTAACACAGGAGACCAGGTTGCGGTGTACTCTGAACTCTGCTACCCCTCACCTCTTCGAGATGTTGACTTCCATCCTCATGAGCACATGGTGGCCTTCTGTGCCTTTGGACAGGGCCTGCCAGTGCATGTGTACCTGTATGACCGCAAAGGTAAGCAGTGATGCGAAATCAAGGTATAAACAAGGGAGGCACGGTGACGGAAAGCAGTAGAACAACCATGTATTTTTCGTTTGTGATCTGTTATGATCTGCAGGATTGCAAGTTTATTTTTCAGTTCCTACTTTCAGCTTTTTTTACCCTTTCAATTTAAAACAAAATTGAGCCCTTTTATAACATTTTCAAGTTTGTGTGATGTGTAGTGTTCAGTTACTCAGTGTCTGCTCATTGATTGATTTTGAAAAGTGGACGTCAGAGCTCTAGAAGATAAAGATACCATTTACGATTAACTCCTTTTTAACCAGTACATTTTTTGTCTCAAAGACCACATTTTCAGCAATGTGTATCATAATGTACCCCTCTTATTAATTTTGTAACCAAAACCCCAAACCTTGTGGATGTCTTGCATCAAAGTCAATAAATAATTTGTAACAGTTGTGGTCATTCTAGGCAAGGCAGAGCTAGCAGTTTTTTTGTATTTTTTCTTTAAAAATGAAGCTGTAGCTTTCAGTAGTCAGTTAAGCTGTGTCTGGCATCGAAAGGGTTAATCATATAGTTCTTCTAATTTTAGTCATGAGTAATACCACAATTAGGACTTTCTTAAGACTTTTTTCTTTCTTTTTTGCTTGTGTGCATACAGTTGACTTTGCATTAAATGTATTTTGAATTTGAAGTTGACTTTTTTTTTCTGAAGAAAATAAATGGTGACTCATTCTAGTTAGATATTGACCTGCATTGCATCACACATGACAATCGTGAGCAAAGCTTTAAAAATTTGCCAAATTCCTGTTCAGCAATGTAGTAGCAGAAATGGTTATTTTAAAGAATCGCATTTCACTTGTTAAGCACAAAACTTATTGTGTTATGCTGTGGATGCTGCACATTGGTGGTGGTGGAGGGGAGTCCCCATTACCTGTAAAGCGCTTTGAGTGGAGTGTCCAGAAAAGCGCTATATAAGTATAAGCAATTATTATTATTAATTAATTATTATAGTGCATGTACTGTATAGGTATTAGCTTTTCCATTTTACAGCGTGATCTTGTTGGTTCTAGCATGTTAGGCAAGGTTTGACCTGGTCATTCCTGGGGTAGGAGACCTCTAAGGAACACTGAGTTGCTTCTTTGAGTGGTATAGGTGGACCACTTGGATCCAGCTCATCTCTCTGAAGCAGGATGCTAACCTGGAACACTGTGCTGTAGCTGGGTCCTTTAGACCTTAATCCGAGGCCCTAGCTATTTTGTCATTAAAGATCCTTTAGTACTTATAAGAGTAGGGATGGTAACACGATTTTCCTGGTTAAATTTCACTCAGGGCTTGTGCAATCTGAATAAAGCTTACTCTTTATTCAGTTGGTGAGGCAGTTATTCTCTCCTTTATACCTGTTCTGTTATGTGTAGTGTTCCTGCTGGCATAAAATGCTTTGGGATCCTTTAGGATGAAAGGCACTAAATAAGTGCAATACATTATTTCTTTATTATTTTATCTGGGTTTAAAATATCTGTATTTTATAATGAACTCACTACATTTTGTAATCAGTCTTGTTCTTTAGAACCAGAACCGTGATTTGTTTTGGTGGTTTGCTTTGTGAAGTTAGTTCACACGATCTGGTACAGTAATTCTCAATTTGTTTAGGATTCTTGTATCGCAATGGCATTGAAATTCTCTGAAAATTCCAAAAGTGCAATAGGCTGTTCAGTGTACTGAAGCATTTCATTTCAACAGCCTGTTGTACTTGTACAGTAATTTTTTTAAGTAATGGCATTTGATTGTTATATAAATTCCTTTTAATTGTTGTATACTTACTGTTTGACAGTGGTGTTGTTTTTGCTTTAGAATATATGCAAGTATTATATATATATATGGTATATGGTATTTTATATAGTTTTAAATACATATCTCCAGCTTGAAAAAAGTTGCTCACAGGCAATATCAAATGTTCAGTGGCACCACGTGACCCTTCAGTAGATGGGTAAAGGGCTTAGCTCTTCCCTACTGATGATCACAATCAGTTGTATCCTTGACAGAATCAAAAACGTGCCACCTGGAATCTGTTGCAGCTGCTCCAGAGGTGATGGCAGAGTAGTGCTCAGTGTAATGTAGAGTTTTTGAAGCGTTACACTTACATAGAGTTGCAATAACCAACACTGGCCTTACTAATTAATTGTAAACTGTACATTGAAAACAATACCATTTCAAAAGAAACCCACTTGTGATTATTACAGCATACAGTATGTAGTGATTTGCCGTTAAAGTGGTAATGTACATGTTGCCCTCTGTTTCCGACAGTAAAATACTTGTTGTTAAAGGCTTGACACAGTGGATATCCTTTGAAGCTCGAGATATACCTACATTTACATTTCCCCTTTGGTCAGAATGTGTTACTCACACTACCATCTTCATGAGGTCACTACAGTACATGATGTTTTTGAGCATTAACACTTTGAGAAAACAACCGTGAACAAATTTTGCCTTTTCCTTTCTAGAAATTATGAATAACATTACTGTATAATATATATAGAGAGAATCAACATATGCAGTCACACTGGTTTAATGACTTTTTGTTATTTATACTGACTTAATTTGCTGTTCAGATATAAATTAATATTAATTATGCCTTGGATTATAGGTAGCACATTGTGATACATAAAAGAAATAAGAACCTCCATCATCAGTACTGTTTATAGTGGTGCCTTTATCAAGTAGAATTTAGTGATACAACATAAATGTATAAAAACCACAGCATTTGTAGAAAGAAATATATGGATTACAGTATACTTCAACACCACATGCAAATATAGTTTTTATTTTTGCAGAAATGCAGCATGCAATCACATTAGATATTAAATATGCTGAATTAATGAATGTGTGTAGAGTATCTGTGCCACTTTTAAATTAAAATTTGTAAGTGTGAAAGAGTATGAGTGTCAAGTGGAAATTGTATTGATCTTTTCAGACCCTTAAGGAGAAGAAGGTGAACAGTAGTCTTTATTCTAAATTAAGGTGTTAACATCAGCAACACAGAGATAGAACCTTTGGAGGAAGTATGGTGTCTGATCAAATGCAGCCAAAAGATGTGACTGTTTCTTGAAAATGCTTTTTCAGTGTAAAACAATATTCCAGCCATTGACAATGAAGTTTATAGTTTACACTATGTAATTGTAGAGTGCATTCATTTCATTCAAGTAAACATGCTATACTAATGCACTCATGGAGTCATCAGAGCTGTTTGTATGGAATCCATGTCTAGTTAATTTCTAACTACTCTGCATCTTCCAGCATACCACAGCCACCCTTTCTTCCAGCTACAGTACCTGAATAAGACGGCTTTTTTTTCTGTTGTGACAGTGTTAAAAGTATCAAAGATAGCTTCTCCTTTTCTTCAAATCTAAATGTATTTCTATGACTTTTTTAGTTCTTTATTGGCCAGTAAAGGAAGAATATGCGGTACACTATAATATACATCTCCTTTCCATCTTGCTCTAAATTATTTTTTTAATTCCATCATGATTATGGTTTTTGTGGGTATTTCAAAGGTTATAATGTTTGTCTGGGGCATCTGAAACCTAATGAACCATGCTAATATGTTCTGTTCTATAATTTCATCTTTTTATTGTACAGTCTGTGATATCGGAAAATGCATTGTGTTCTCTTGCTAGCTGCTTTTTGTAAAATTGTGCAGCACTTCTTAAAGACCAGATGTTCAGCAGGAAGAAACCTTTTAAGGTTTAACTTTCTCAGACAAAGACCTGTGGGACTGAAGCTGGTGGTTTCCAGATGATTGTACAGTAAACTGCACAAGAATAGAAAGCAACTTAGTTCTAAAATGACTTTGCAACTGCTCTGGGGGAATTAAAGGGTTAATTTCTTTTGCTATATTGAGCGCTCTTGGTCATTAAACACCCCCATATAAGATGTTTGAAATGAAACCAACGTTTAAGCTAACAGTGATTCTTTAAAATTAATCATAACATTTTTCTTTAATTTAGTGACATTTATAACTTAATATTTTGCCCACTCATTTTAGTCTCCTTAACTATTTTTTCTTGCTGTTTTTAAGGTTGGAATGTATTCATACTATCTGCTCAACGCACTCTTGTGCCTTTTAAGTCTTTTTTTGTTTTTGTTTGTATTTGGAAAAATATTTTGAGAATTGAGAAAAATAAGCAAGCTGGCTCACTGTAGTGGACGTAGTGCTTTTTTAGTCTGCTGTAGTGTATAAAGTCCTCTGAGCTGAACTTGTTAGTGATTGCAGGAGGCAGGGAAAGCTTTTTAAAGGGTTATGGTACAGGAAATGCAAAAAGAAGAAGAGATGATAACTTTTGACGGATGATTGTTAATACATTTTAACAGCCTTTTACTTTTCTTGAAACCAGGAACCGACTTCTTGAGAGATACTGCAGTACGTGTGTTTTCTAGTATTCTATGTCATTTAATACTACTTGAGCTACTGTAAAAAACAGACACATTCTTGACATCTGTTTCTAGAAATTAAGGAAAATAAATGTGTAAACGTACACATATGACAAATCAACTCCCAGAAGAACAGAAAATAGTGCATTTTATACTTGACGTAAGCAAAGACTTATTATAATGTTAAACACCTTGTGGTTTAGAGGGCCAGAAAAGGTGAAACATTGTTACAGTAAATCACAAGGAGAAGGTCATGCACTTAGTTTCATACCTTGCCTGGGTTTTATGTCTATCATGAATGACTGCTGATGAATCTTTTTTTTTTAAAAAAAAGGAATTATCTACTTGAAAGAGGAATGATGCAGTGCAATCTTTTAAAATAAGATAATACAGTATATTAAGCATGGCTTTCGAAAAAAAAAACTGGCATTTATGGAAAAATCTTTCTTTGTAATGTAAAAATAATGTATTTTAAATAGCAGCAAAATGCATTGGGACTAACCTGTATTAAGGGAACTTCACAGTAGGTATTGCATGAGGTTGAGGTTATTACATGCGGTCAGATTGCTCCCAAACTTTCCATAAATGTAGTTTTTGTTTCATCAAAGTTTATTGAACAACACTAAATTATAAGATAAGAAGTAGTTTAATCTAGTCCTTTTTGTTGTTAATGCTGTTTCTGAACAGACTGTACCCACCAACAAAATGTGAAGTGGTTGAGATAATTACACACTGCCCTTAAATCTGTTTAGACATACAAACACAAAATGTTCTCTGTAGTGAATTATCATATTAACTTTTGTGTCAAATTTGATGAAAAAATAAAAGACAATGTCCTGCTAAAAATAATTTTAGTAAATAGCACAACATTCTGTCAAATAAAAAGCTTTAAACTTAAATTTCAATTGGAAGTATTTTTAACTGGTTCTGTTCATATCTGACTTGTTGATAATACCATGTCAGATTATACGCAGACATGGTCTTCAGTTTCATTGTTATGCAGATTATACTCAGATTTACATTAAAACTTCTTCCTCCTCTGATCTCCCACCTATGTCACTTAATCCTTTACTGCATAACATCTAGCTCTGGTCAAATTCCTTGAAGTTAAATAGTGACAAAACAGAAATTTTACTGGTGGGCAGCAAATGTCAGCTAAAAAGGCTGGATAGCTTTATAGTAATGGTGAAGGGTTCCCCCATCCAGGTTTCAGCCATAGTCAGGAATCTGGAAGTCACACTTGATGCTCTCCTGTCTTTTAAGCACCATGTGGACAATTTGATTAAGACCTCTTTTTTTCACCTTTGAAACATTGTGCACTTTAGGCCATTTCTATCAGTATCTGGTGCTGAGTGCTTGGTTGATGCATTTATAAGATCAAAGCTTGATTTAATAATAATAATAAACTTTATTTTATATAGCGCCTTTAAAGGTGGCTTCTCAAAGCGCTTTACAGAATGACATCAACAATAAATACATAGAATATACAAAGAATACACAAGATAAAACACAATTACAATATACAGATGAGACCGTGGATGGTGGTACTAAGAAAAGCAGAGGGGTGAAGAATAGAACCACTTAAGTAAAGGCTTTTCTAAAGAAGAAGGTTTTGAGTCTGTATTTGAAGGAGTTTAGAGAAGGTGACTCTCTGATATCCTTGGTCAGAGAGTTCCAGAGCTTGGGGGCATAACAGGAGAAGGCCCTGTCACCCATACAATGTAGACGGACTTGGGGGACAGTATGGAGACCAGAATTAGAAGAGCGAAGGTTGCGAGGTGGGTAGTAGTGTGATAATAGTTCAGACAGGTACTGAGGTGCCAAGCCATGCAGAGCCTTGTTGGTGAGCATGAGGATTTTAAAGTCTACACAGAATTTGAGAGGAAGCCAATGCAAGCACTCCAGGATAGGAGTAATGTGATCATTTGCACTAGACCTGGTCAGAATTCTGGCTGCTGAAGTTTGGACATACTGCAATTTGTTCAAAGTAGATTTAGATACCCTAGCGAGTAGAGCATTACAGTAGTCAATTCGAGAGAACACAAATGTGTTGATCAGGTTTTCAGCCAGTTATGATAGCATAGGGCGTAGTCTAGCGATATTTCTGAGGTGAAAAAAAGATATTTTGACGATATACTGCACATGTGGGTCGAATGTTAAGCCAGAATCGAATATAACCCCAAGGTTTTTCAATTTAGATTGAAGCTCAAGTACAGAACCATATACAGATAGGGTTACAGGATTGGCTTTACGAAGTTGGGGGTGCCAATAAGCATGACTTCAGTCTTCTCGCAGTTAAGATGAAGGAAATTTTGAGTCATCCAAATTTTATGTCAGAGATGCAATTAGATAGAATAGAGACAGCCACATCAGTGTCAGGTTTGATATGGATGTATATTTGAGTATTGTCAGCATAGAAATGATAGCTGAGGTCATGTGATCTTAAAAGCTGACCAAGTGGAAACATGTAAATGTTGAGCAGCAAGGGGCCCAATATTGAGCCCTGAGGAACATTAGACTTAACAAGTCCAGTTTCAGACCTATACCCATTAAGAGAGACAAAGTGACAGCGATCAGTGAGGTAAGATTTGAACCATTTGAGAGCGGTGTCAGAAACTCAGTCTCAAGATGAGAAAGTAAAATGTTATGGTCAACAGTGTCAAAAGCAGCACTGAGATCAAGAACAATGAGTATAGAAAGAGAACCAGAATCAGAAGCTATTAGAAGATCATGAGTGACTTTGATCAGGGCAGTTTCTGTGCTGTGAAGTTGACGGAAGCCAGATTGGAGGGGTATAAAAAGGTTGTTTGTCATGAGGTGGTTATGTAACTGAAGTGTGACAGCACGTTCTAGAATTTTAGCAAGAAAGGGTAAGTTGGAGATGGGGCGAAAATTGTTAAGGTTGTCGAGAGCCATGTTAGGCTTTTTTGGCACGGGGGTAATGGCAGCAGTTTTGAGGACCGTTGGTACAGTGCCAGTGCTCAGGGATTCATGTATAATATTGAGGACAATGGGACAGAGAAAGAGAAGAGAAACAGGACTGAAATAAAGTGGTGGGAATGGGATCTAAAATAGATGTGGTGGGTTTCATATGTGTAACTAGTTTATTGAGGAATGCTGAGTCAAGAAGAGAGAAGCTGGAGAGAATGGAACCAGAGAAGTTGGATGAGTTGGGAGGAGGTATGGAAATGATATGCGTAGTGGAGAGAATGTGATGCCAGATGTTGTCGATCTTAGAACTAAAGAAATCTAAGAATGTGTTGCACAGTTGCGATGAGACAGGCAATGAGGTGGGGAAGTTTGGCTTGAGCAGTCTGTTGATGGTGGAGAAAAGATGTCTGGGGTTGTTTTGGTGATTTTCAGTTTCTGCAACTCTTTGCTCTATGGGCCTAACACTTTTCTTTGTAAGCTGCAATATGTCTACAACTGTGCAGCTAGACTTCTAACTCACTCCAGACCCTGGCAGCATATTACTCCTACACTTAGGTCTCTACATTGGTTGCCTGTACAGTCACATTTGCAATATGTGATTTTGTTACTGGCTTTCAAGACTTTAAATAATCTGTCTCCATCATGCATCTCTTAACTCCTTCACGTTTGCACTCCCTCTCTCATTGTACCAAGGACTAAATCTCATACACGTGGTGAGCATGCTTTTTCTGTCGCTCCTGCATTGTTACAGAATGCCCTTTCTCTGAATCTTTGAGTGACAAATTGGTTGACTCTTTTCAAGTCTAAACTTAAAACTCACCTTTTTACTTGGGCCGGTGACTGATTGCCTTGTACTTTATCCTGTGTGTTGCAATTTCATTTTTTTTTGCATGTTGTTGTATTTTTGTTTCTATTTTTCTTCTTCACGGGCATTGTAAACAGGGCTTGTTTCTCAGATCACAGAAACCCAAATTCTGTTTTTTTGCCAAAATGTTACAAAGCCAGGAACAGATTTATGTGTCAAAACTGAGTAGCTAGAGACTGCAGTCAACAATTTAGAATCTTGGTAGAATATATGAATGGAGATGCTTTTAAAAAAAAAAACCTTCCTATGTATCTTCTGTGATTCTCTTCCTACAGAGTTCTGCCTTAAAATGTGCAATCTCAAATTATCCTGTGATTATCCTGGTTTACTATAGCTTCTAGTTGAGTAACTGCATCTTACTCTATAATGTGTACTGTAGAAGGGTACACCATCACGTACTGCTTTTTAGTTTTCTCTCTGTGCCTGGTGTTTCTTGCCATACATACTGTATCATTACATGGAGGCTGCTTTTTTCATGGCAAGGCCCAATGCAACTGAAAATCGCCTACCCACTATAGTTTTGTTCTCCTGGATCACCAAAACCTTTTTTCTTAGTAATTTCCTACACCATCTCTTCCATTAGTCAAGCAACTTGACAATGTTCCTCCGGACAGCTGGTGACTCGGCAGCGTGATTGTTGTGATTAGTGAATCGGAGAATGTGTCATAGACAAACAAATGATGTACTGCTCCCGCAGATCATAGTACAGGCTTCAATGACACTGGGCTGACAGGTGCCTGAACTGGCAGAGCAGCTTCAGATAATTGACTCACTTCTGGTAATTCAGTAAAATTGATCTTTGGGTTTCCTCTTTTTCATTTTAAAACATACATATTGTAATCCCTCTGATCTTATTAGATTTCCTAATGGGACAATGTAATTTAATTAATATATTTAAGGTGTTGTTTTTTTTACAGTGGTCAGTCATGAACTATTTTGTAACAGTATTAAACAGGGAACTGTGTCTATGTGCATCCTGCAGAGAACAGGTTAATTTTTTACTGAAAAAGCAAAGAGGAAAAAAACATGCTTTCTTATTACCGTGCAGTGCAGAATTTACTTGTACCTCTAAATTAATGTATACTTGTGTGTTTCTATTTTAGTTGCTCAAATGGAAGCTGAAAGCATGAAGAGGCCAACTGGGTCAATGTCAAAACACCCCAAGATTTTCAGTAGTACCAATGATGCTTCGGCTTTGCAAGACTCATCCATGTCTTCTATTGATCACTTTGCAAGTGCAGCAAGGGTATCATTGAGGCTGCAACAAGTTAAGCAGAAACTAGATTCTGTTTTGGTAAGTTTTTCATTACATTACATTACATTGTCAGTGTGTGACTCAAAGAAATATGCAATGATGTCAGGGAATGAGCAACTCCAGTCCTTCTGGAGTTCTGTTTTTTTTCCCCCTTTCCAGCTCTAATCTTATGTAATTGAATTCATTGGAGAAATTTTCATGTTACATTCCTAATTGTTTTTAAGATCTTAGTCAATTGCTAATTAATAATAATAATTCCTTACACTTATATAGTGCTTTTCTGGACACTCCACTCAAGCGCTTTACAGGTAATAGGGACTCCTCCACAACCACCACTAACGTGCAGCACCCACCTGGATGATTCGACGGCAGCCATAGTGCACCAGAATGCTCACCGCACATCAGCTATTAATGGGGAGGAAAACAGAGTAATGAAACCAGTTCATAGTTGGGGATTATTAGGAGGCCATGATTGGTAAAGGCCAATGGGAAATTTGGCCAGGATGCCAGGGTTACGCCCCTACTCTTTTCGACAAACGCCCTGGGACCACAGAGTGTCAGGACCTCAGTTTTATGTCTCATCCGAAGGACTGAGCAGTTCTGACTAGTCGAGCTTGTCAGCTCATTAACTGGCCAATGAGAATGTGATGTTCATCACATTCTAAGGCCTCACCATCAGCAATAGGCAATCAGTAAAGTAGGCAGACCCAGTAGATTTTCAGAAATTTGCATCTTGCAAACCAATTGGGAAATTATCTTTACTATTGCAGTCCAAAAATGTGAAGTTTAAAACATGTGGGTGATAAGTACCCTTTTATTTGATCAAATTTTATATAAAGTTAAATGACAGAGACTTTTTAAACTACTTTCAGAATTGGCAAAGACAATGGAGTTAACTCCTCTTCCCTTTTTTGAGTTTTAACTGGTCCCAAACTTTTATGATGTGTCTGAAAGCCTCCAAGTCACCTCTTGGGGAGTATTGCATGGTGTTGAAGAATAGTGTTGTAATAAAAAAATAAATAAATAATAACAATGCTCTTGTGTTTTCTAGTTTTTTTATCTGCTTCATTTTTTCTCAGTCATGCCAATATATGTTATTATTTCCAAACAAGAAGTATTATCATATTTGTCCTAGTTTAGGAGGTATTCCCATAGTGCCTTATAATTAATGAACTACTGTAAATTATTTATTATTTCATTGTGACTCCATAGTAAAAGAGGGATGTGTGCTCCTTGCACAAATTACACCACTTTGTGGTTCTGAACAAGGGAAGTTTGCCAAGGGAAGTCACTGGCATACAAATGATCAAACATTTCCATTAAGCAAATTTATACCACAGGGAGAAAACGTTGCAAGACTACTAGAGAAACAAAGGGAGTGAAGCCTTACACTTGGAAGAGGTGTAGATCAAGGGAGTAGGTCCTTCTTTTTGTCAATTATGCGATGATGAAGATTAAAAATAATGTGGGCTCCTAAGATGTTTCTTCTATTTTTTAATGAATGCAGAAGTACCATTCTGTCATAACCTCTAATTTTTATACATGCCGTTTTGCACTGTTATTTTGTGAGTGGGTGAGTCATATAATTCCGGTTTAACTCCCAAATGTTCAGGGAGCTCTACTTGTCATGTAAGACCTTATAGAATTTACATTTCACTATTTGTATATGCTTTTTAAGCTATATTTGTCAATTACAAGTATACTTCTTCAAATTAATTTTCTGCGTAAATGCATCTCAAAGCTCTGTATTGGCCACAGAGAACTGAAAAGGTCTTGCTGTAGGATTTGCTGTCCTTCATATGAGACATTAAAACAAGGGTCCAAACTTCTTCTAGTCTTTCAAAGTCCTGTGGCATTGTTCGTGGAATTAGCTTTACTAACACTGAGCTTCTGGCTAAATTACAGTTCAGTCTTTCTCAGTCTAGCCTACATAAACCTCTCCTTCACTTTAATTATTCACTTCTCCACTTTAAGTGCTATATAATGAGTTGCTGCCACAGAATAGCCACATGTCACCTTGCTAGGGGCTCCATTTAAAGGTAGATGAAGTGTGTCCTCTTGTAAACTCTTTGTGATTTGTCTGAAGGAAAAGTACTCAGTATAATGCACAGACTTATTTATAAATGGAGATGAGCGCATTTTTAAATATTCAAAAACAGAATATATTAACAGGTTAAGGGACATAAATCTTTTCCGTCTAGAAGAATGTTAAGAGGAGATTTGATGAAAGCATCTAAAAATCCTGAGGGGTATACACAGGGAGTAGTGAAAAAAGGACAGGGAGTTACTTTTGAAAACTACAAATTCATCTCTGAGGAAAACACTTCTGTACCTACAGTAGTTGCTTATAGCTGGATTAAGTTTTCTTGCCAGGTAGTTGAGGCCCAAACTCTGAACTTTTTTATGAAATGACTTGATGGAATTTAAACATTTACTTACCTACTAAACTAAATCAGGAAGACTCTGGTTTGCAACCTTTCCTATTTTTTGTGTTCCAATATAAAGTAACATAAATGCTTTTGTCACAGGCTATATTTCACCTAAAACAAATTCTAACTGCTATAAAGTCCATCAATATTAAAATGTATAACCCCCAAAACAAAAGAAGAGAATTGTTCCCTTGAACTTCTGTGCGCCTTGTATAATTATCAGGTTTCTGCACGCATGGCCACGTGTAGATAAGGAATGTATTTGTGTGTGCTCCATTTTGTGTAGTCAGATTTGTAAGCTACAATATGTCTTGTGTGAATTGCACTCACTCCTTGTGAAATTTGAGTGCACTTTAAGGTTCTCCTGTTCATGTTAGGCACTTCATAGTCTAGCTCCAGGTTAATTTGTTATTGCATGAGTATAGTCCAACACGTAACCTGAGATCTGCTGATTCAAGCCCTATAACTGCTTATTGCTGAAGACCTGACTCCACACAATGGGCTGCAGATTGTTTACACACAACTATAGAATTGTCCAAATCCATGAAACTTATCATTTAAAAAAAAGTTCAAAACTTTGAGTCTTTTCTTTTTAACTTTTAATGTCTAGTTTAGTTTTTCTTCTGTTTTTGTTGGATTTTTATTGGATGTTTTTTATTGGGTTTTACTGTGCTGACTTTTCTCTTTTTGCTTCTGCTATGTGCTTTCTGGATGTACTATATCACCATATAGCACATTTTATAGTTTTTTTTTAAATGCTTATAAATAAAACATTACAATGTGTCAAGATCACTCATTTTAATATGACAAAGCTACAGTTACAGTACATACTGTAGTAACAAATATTACTAACTTTTCTGAGTAGCTTTTAATATGATACAGCCATTTGTCTCTTTTAGGTTGAAAGCCTCTCCTTTTTATTGTGAACTTGAGTGAGTGCCAGGTGAAACAGCTTCTGCACCTGGCTTTGTGTTTTATTACCACAATAAAGAGAGGCCTAATATTCATATAGTAAATGATTCTATCAGTATTTTGCTGAAATTTTTTGTTCTACTTGCTGAAATGGAAGTTTCCTTTTTCACTGTTGTTTTAAGCACTTATAAGTAGCCATAGTATACTTATTGAGTACATTTCAAGTTTTGGGCAAAATGTGTTGAAGAATAGTAGCACCTTACTTTTGTGAAAATCTCCTTAAGCTTATACAAAAAATCATACTTAGAAAAAACATGAAAATGTAAAATGGCACATCAGCCTTTTCTGTCCCTAAATGTTTGGTTCATATTGAAACAGCAGAAGTTTATACTTTTCAGAATAGTATGATAACCTTAGCATGGAAGAATTTGCTTAGTAAATGCGGACTTTTGTTTAGAATTTTATTTTTACAAAAGGAGTGTGCACATACACATGTGCAATATTTAATTTAATATAATCTTGAATTTAAGACTCAACGTAACACTTCTAACCAGTGTTCCATTTTTTATGAATTCCCTGTTGGATGATTTTTAATTTAGGAGCCTGTGAGTCGAAACCTATCTGCAGCGGGATACCTGTATGACAAGCAAGGTATTTATTTTTTAAATTGTTTTCCATGGAGTTCGCCATTTTTTACAATATATGAATCTTAAAAAGCAACATCAGAGGGATCTACTTCAGTGAGGTGTGGTGGAACGTCTTTTGTGAGGATTAATAATCTTACTTTTTATTCTGTGCTTTTATTCTTTAAAAAACATGATAATGCATGGTCCAAAACATTTTAAACAACTTTGTATTCAATAATACAAATAAAAGCAATAGGCATGTTTTAGTGCATACTTATTTAAATCTATGAGACTGGCTGGAATAAGTAATACTGCATTTTTTATTGCTTTGGCTCCTCAACATACAGTAGCTATTCTTTCCCAAATGGGTTACTGTACTTGTTTTGCAGCCAGCCCAGAAAACCTTGTGGAGCTGATTGCCTTCAAAATTGCTGTGTCACTTTTAGGAAATCAGCAACAATTTCATGTTCCTCTTGGTTTGTTTGTTAACACAGGTGGGGTTCCTTCTGCAGCAAGGGATTTGCCACCGGAGGCTGGCTTTGTTAGTCCAGTGAGCAGTAGCTATTTTAACACAGTAAGTATTTAAGCACAGTAAAACTAATGTTTCTTACAGAATTTAAGAACCAGTTCAAGCCTTTGTAGGGAGAAGTTAACATAGGCTGAAACCCAGTTTTGTCCACAAGTGCACAATATTCTTCATATTCTTAACTTTCCTCACATTGACTGTATCTTAGTGACAGGGTAATCTTAAATAAACATCAAAGATCTCAAAGAGTTATCATTCTAGCCAGATATTAATGTTTTCAGAACTGTGCATTGTTAAGTTTTATTTTTTTAAAGAAAGTGGTACATAAAAAGCTTTTACTGTATATAGGTTTTTTTTTACGTGACCAAGCCCTTAATCTAATTTAAAGAAGTTTTTCTTCCAACATGTATACATTTAGATATTTTACAACATTTACCTTTTCCTTGTTTTTTATAGCAATATGTAAACATTCATTTTATATAAAAGGTCTGTACAACGATGTAGTGTATGTCTTGAAATCTAACAAAAATTGTTTTCATAAGAGCACATCTGTCACTGATTTTGGCCTTGTGAAAAGGGTTGCGTGGCCCAATGTTATGTCAAATAATCTAATTACTTTCATATTATTTCTCTAGAAAGGTGATGTTATGGAGATGATTTGCCAGAAGTGGTGTGTAGAGTCCCAGAAATATGTTTTTGTAGGAAAAAAACTGGAAAACCTGGTGATCAGCACTTTTTCCACTTGATTTACAGCCCCCTTTGCAGCTTTTAGTCTAAATACAGGAATGCTGATTTTACGGGAGTTATTTGAATACAGAATAACCTGCAGGCAGAAAGCCCCTGCTAGAGAATGAATACATGATGGGCTGATAAGCAGTGGGAACGGTGAGCTTATTTGACTTGCAAATGTTTATGCAAAGTTCTCTTATTATGTTATACTGGGGTCATGACTTGAGAATGATCATTCAGGGCTCTGTTGATGCCTTCTTGTTGGGTCATGTTAAAATACACTTTTTTCTTCCTTTACACACTTTAAGTATTGTTTTGTTATGGAAATTTTGGATCTAAGAAATATTCGAATATTTACATAATTTGCATAGGATTGACGTGGATAAGAAAAGTAATGCAAAGTAGAAGCTGGCAAGGATTACTTATTTTCACTAGTTTGTTCCTTTTTATTGAAACCTGATTATACTTCTTTGTTGCATCACACCAAGCCTTTAGTAAACAGGGAAAGATGTGGTCCTTTTTTTTCCTTTCACTGCATGTTGTGAAATGAGAAGGCCCCTCATTACCTCTCTTAGCGCAATATCTTTGCACAGCCTTTTGTTTCTCTTTTGAAACAGGGATTGCTTCATTCATTCATCGCAGAGAATGAACTAGGGAAATATTTTGAGGAAGTTGTAAAAGCTTAAGGGTAGCTAGGGAAATGTGCAATAAAAGATTGCTTTGACCATTGTTTTCTTCAGTGGCAATGTATTCCTCATTTTATAGGTGTGTGTACAGTATGTGTGTTTATGTCCATGCGTTTTCGCATCTAGCATTTGAACCAACAAGGAACTAAATCTATCCTTTATAAACTACATTTGTCAAATCAACAACTCTTCTTAGTGAATTGAGCCCACATTCATCCTAGTAGGTGTGAATTTACTAATTTAAGATACAGGATTTCAAAGTTTATTTGTGCAGCTCTGTAGGTGCTACAAGTTGTAGATATTGTACAAGAACGTGCAGTATATTATTTGAGTTTTAGAAGGTGATTGATATCAGGATCTCATACAGCTATTTCTTGAATGAATTCAGGTTATAACCTCCAAACATCTGGCTGGGTAGCTTGTTTTCGAATTCTTTGTGTCCCTCCTATTCCCACTTATAAATGCAGTTACCCTTAGTTTTGAACCTTATCCTCTGGTTTGTGTTTCACTGTCAATCCTAAAAAGGCCCAATGAATTGACTTTGTCATTGCCTTTTTTAATTTTTGAATTGAATTCCTTAACAATCTTTTCTATTCATGACTTAAACCGTTCTGTGCAACATTCTTTCAATCCTGGAAATGTACCTGGTGTCTCTTCTTTAGTTGAGTTCCAGAGCAGCAAAAATGTTTTGTTTTGTAAAGTGGTTACCAAAACTCTATGCAGTACTACAAGTAGTCTCACTAATCCATTATACAATTTTAGTATAACATTATACGATTTTATTATAACATTGGATGTTTTAAATGCTACATTTTTAACTTTGTATTCTAACATGTTGTTTGCTTTTTTCCTCCATCAATTTATCAAGGAATTGTGAACATAAATAAAATCTGTCACTTCAGTTAACCTACCAAAGACCTGTAAAATAGATTTTTTTAATATGCAGAAGTGTGCATTTGTCTAACAATAAATAAAAATGTGTACAGTATTTGCCTCAAAATAAAAACAAAAAATAAATAAGAAAATATTCCCCACTCAGCCCAGTAGAGGGTGGTCCCACTTCCCTTAATGACAAGGCTTAAATACACCACAGAAATAAAATGCACATGGCTAGTAGCAGTGTCAACTAGATGACAGCCTTCTGTGTTTCCATGTTTACTGATGACATGTTTGCTTATGCAAGGGTTATAAATGTTTAAAGTTGTTCTGTTGTGAAGTGTCAGTACTGGTTTAAGATGGTAAATATCATTACCCTCCAAGGTAAACTCTTAATTGAGAGGCTTTCTTAGAAATATTTTTGTATTTTGTATTTTGGGTTATTTGGCAAATAAAACTAAACCTGAGGATGAGTGAGAATGTTAACCAGCTTAAGAACCACGGCAGATTTTGGGGCAGAGGGGTGCGAGAGTCTATTTCTTCCTATTCTGAAATAATAAAAGAAGTGTGCAGCTTCTCTTAAAGACTGTAACCAACTTGTTTTCAAGCCTTTGTGTTCGCCCAATTTACTGAATATGAAAAGAAAAAGTAGATAATATGGAATTTTCCTCTATACTTGTTTAAAACTGGCTTTTTGATATTTCTTATTTGCCACCTGTGCAGTGTACAATGTGGTAATCTTTAAAAAAATAATAAGAATGACTATTTGTTTCCTTCCCCTTAAAACAAATATAATATGCATTTTTCTGATACTGTTGTTTGTATGAGTTTCCTGTGCTGGTTTATGAACATTCTATACTTAAGGAAACAAGGATGTTTTACATGCATCTTTATCTAGGACCTTTCAAAAGACACCTCAGCCATGGATTTCTAGTGACTGGAAAATTACAAAGGTGTCCTTAAAAACTATGGTGAATTTAAATCTATCTAGTTAATCTGCTTATTAAAATCTATGGAAACAGCAGTGCAGAGTTAAACTTCAAGATTCCAAAAGACAAATTATTAAAGGGGATAATCAGATTGAGTTTAGAAAAACTTTGTCTTGCTCAACTAACTTTTTTGACGTCTTTGAGGTTCAATATCAAAAGTTAATGAAAAGCTGCAGGTTTCCAAAGTAATACATGATTTTGGCTTAAGAAGTGGGTAACTGAAAGTGCTACAGAGAGCTGTTTTAGGTACACTAAATGTATATCAATGATCATGATTCAGCTGAAGTTTGTAAACCTGTTAAATTCATGAATGGAATAGAAACTTGGGTTTACAGGCAATTAAAAAGTTTAAAGTGTTATATTAAAATACGGTTGAGAAAGTAATTATTAGAAAAATGAAGGATGATGATGATGAAGAGAATAATTTTGTACATTATATCTTTACACACAGGAGGGAATCTACTTTATCCACCATTGTAGTGAAGCACCCACATGTGTGACATATGGAAGCCGTTATCCTTTAACAGCTGCACTACACAGCAGATCAGGTAGAGAAATTCAAAATTGCTGCACCATTTAACCTGTACAGGTTCAATCTATATTTTAGGATACCAGAATTGATATCCCTACTCTCTCCAGAAGTGCCACGCTAGTGACAACCAAGGTGTTGCATCTATAGCACAGTAACCCTTGTCACCATACTGTAGTGAATAATATAGTGCAGCATCACTATAACAGTATGTAATAGCAACACTGTTGTATCATTAGGTATACTTCAGAATGTGTACCCCATTGTAATGGTTATGGACAATGCGCTATAACTTTTTCCATAACCTGGAAAATGCATTATGGTAGAACCTTTATTAGGAGCACAAAATGGAAGGTGTGGATGGACAAGAGCAGAAACATTACAGATAATTATTTTATGGAATCATAACTTTAACACCAGTTATCTTGTGTGTTCATATTAAAGATCGGTAGTAGTTTTTTTTATTGTGGTGGAAATCAAGTCACAAAAACATAAAACCAGATAATCCTCTTGATTTTTTTTTTGCATGCCTGTACCTATTTATTGCTCATTGACCCATTGATAAAATGCTCTTATTCGCCACCATCCTTTACAACAGTTTGCCACAGTGTGATTCACAGATTCGTTAAATAAATAACAGTTGACCATGTGGGTCCAAAGGAAAGGAAAACAGAAACTCTCAAGTGGGAAGAAATAAACGTCATCCCAAACATTTTCTGCATAGTCTAGTCATGGTCATCTGAGTGAAGTTGTGAGGTATCTTGGATCCTGGAGCAAACGCGAAGCACACATGGCTAGACGTTTCTTTGAACTCATTTACAGGTGTTTCCTACTCCTTCTCACTTATCATTTTCTGTCTCTGCCCCTGGTGGAGAATTGCTAGTGTTGATGCATTGATGAACATCCGTCCCATGGTGTTGCTGTTTGTTGTAAAATAGATACATTTACACATGTACCATCTAAGCAGTCAATTTATTGATTTGCATTACTCAATGCATGCAATATATATTACACTCAAAATGACAGTAGTTAATTATCCAAAGATTTTAACAGTTTTCAGATGTGTTTGTTTATAGTATTAATACCACAGAAAATAATATATTTCACAATTTTGATCAAATTTTAATAAAATATAAATGAGAATTTGTTTAGCTGTTGTGAACCTGTACCTGATTGTGCTTATGAGCCAGTAAATTTAATTCAGTTTGTTTTTTAATTTACCAATTAATTTACATTTAATAAATGTGTTTACTAATCAGAATGTTTATAAGTTGACTATGAAGGTGGTGTATACTGTATATAGATGGAGTAATTTAGCAACCATAGGTTTTTATGGTACTTATTTTTATGGTATTATAAAATTATCTTCTTGGACTGGTTTTATGGTATTTGACAGGCCTTGAAACTTTTATATTGATATTGTTCCTCTGCACCGCACATTCATTTGAGTTAACATAGAGCAGACTTGATGTATTTACTGCCAATTTGAATGTGGAGAATAGTGCCCGTTCATCTAGCACTGTGTTGTAGTGAGCTTTACAGATTTAATATTGCTGGTTCAGATACTTTATCACTATAATTTGTTTTTCCTGTGTGAAATTTAATTGAAATTTCAGTATTCATTTCACAGAACAGACCACGTTTTGAGTTGTCTCAAAATAATCCTGATATTCCAATATTAGTAATCTTTTGGAATTCCAAAACCCCAAAATCCAACTTTTACAGTGGATTTTCAAGGTTTTTTGCTTCACAATGAAATGTATCCCTTTTTTAATTACAGTAATTGTGAAACACAACAGGTGGAAAGCTGGTAAGATTATTTGTATTAAAATATAAATAGTTTATCTCGACAAAACCTTTAAAAATTAAGTTTTTAACATCTGAATCAGACTGCAAAACAAGATCTGGAGTGGAATATCAACATTCTGATGTCCTGAAACATACAGCTTCAAAACACCTGCCCCCTGAGCACACAGTATTTCGTCTCAGTAAATACATTATTATTTGCCATCTGGTTTAAATGGTACTGGCCCAAGACAGGAAAAACAACATCAAATTCCTGAACCTCTGGTTTGTCTGCCTGTAAAAATGAAAGTGAATCTAAATTGTAGGTAAACAAGATGCATTCATGCAATTCGATTTTTTTAAATTCATCATTGCATAGTCACTTTCTGGTTATATTGTCTTAAGTCCTGGAGGTCATTAGAAATCTATGTCTCCTTGTTTATTTCTTAGAATCATCAGTACAAAAGGAATATATACTGTATGAGGTGGCAAGGAGTCTATCACAACCACTCCTGGAAAAATCCGATTGTATTAATGAGGTACAGTCAGTGGCCAGCCAGCTGAACAGCTAAAATCACAGATCAGTATGTAATACTTTCAGCTGTTAAAAAAAAGCATTTAATGTAAAATACAAATAAATGGTAAAGGGAAAGAATCCCTTTTCTGCCAGACTTCCTACAGCTAAACAAATTAACACACACAAAAAGAAGAATTTCAGATTCAGAGATACTTATTAAATGTCAGTCCATTTCTGCAGAGTTTTCCTTTTCCCCAAAGAGTCTTTAGAGACAAAAGATATTCTTTAAATATGTTTCAATTCAATTCAGTACATGATGCTTATTGTCAAATCAGGTTCTTTTTCCTGCAAATAATGTAGTTGCAGTGGCTCGAGGATTCACAAAGCAGAAAAAGTTACTAATACTTAAGCTAGAATAATCTTTTTTTTAAGTCTTTTTCAGACTTGTTTTCAAAACAAATCACAAACATTAAATACTTTCAGCCTGAAGCCATCATCAGTGATTGTAAGATCCATGAACTTCAATAGAAGTTCACTTTATTTAAGTCAAAATTGCTGTCTGATAAGAACAGCAATTATAAATTCTCCAGTAAATAATTAATTCATTGTCAATAAAATATTTGGGAACAAGCAAATAATGTGATTTCCCTATTACTTTTTGTGACATTGTTTGCAATGTTCATAAAGACTCCTACCAAAGTATTTTTAATTTAAATCCCCATTTAAGTAACCTTTTCTGCATCCACAAATTTTAAACATTAAATACTTTCAGCCTGAAGCCATCATCAGTGATTGTAAGATCCATGAACTTCAGTAGAAGTTCACTTTATTTAAGTCAAATTTGCTGTCTGATAAGAACAGCAATTATAAATTCTCCAGTAAATAATTAATTCATTGTCAATAAAATATTTGGGGACAAGCAAATAATATGATTTCCCTATTACTTTTTGTGACATTGTTTGCAATGTTCATAAAGACTCCTACCAAAGTATTTTTAATTTAAATCCCCATTTAAGTAACCTTTTCTGCATCCACAAATTTTAAAGCATGAACATTGTGCTTTCTTTCCAAAAAGATATCTTGCTGTTGGGAAAGCTCCATCCTTGGTAAAGCTTCTTTAAATTACAAGATAATAGCTTTTAATAAAGTGTTTCTCTATATATGTTTTTGAAAAATGGTAGATTTTAACTTCAGAGGCAAAAGGCATAAAAATATAAAATCTAAAACTGAAAACTCCTTTTTAAAAAGTAAAAAGTTCAATTCCCCTCTGCCAGTTAAGTACAGTACGCCACTGTTGTAGGAACTTTACAGCAGATGGGTCTTGGGTCATAGACTCAGAGACAGTTAGCAAGATGAAAAACAATGCGTTTATGTTCAAAGTGGAGAAAACACAAAACAGGGAAAAAACATCTACCTTATTTAGAGCAATAACTAAACCTTTGTCGATAACATCCTCTTCTGACATCAAACTGGGCCGCTGCACTGTTTACTAGCACCACTTAAAGTAAACCTTCCCTTGGTCTAAGTCACATCTCCAAACGTTTCACCTTGTCCAAAGCACTGTCAATGAAATTCTCATTCATTCTTGGTTGTTTCTTCCTCTGTTGTAGCACATGTCAAAAGTTCTCCTCTGTTCTCTGCTTCCTGTGTTTTAAATTGTCATTAACCGATCTTCTTCCCTTGACATGCTCCTGTTTGCCTCCTCCTACCGCCTGTGCTTCCTGCTTATCTCAATAAGGAGCTGTTATTGATTTATAATTCAGTTTTAATAACAACCACATTTTTACCATAAGCAATAAAAAAAATTTTAAGTAACTGGTAGTATATTTCTTCAGCTTCTGAAAACTCCTAATGAGTGTTTTGATGGGTTTTTTTTACAGTAGTTCTGGTGTCCATAATCCCCATCTTGGACTATGGCAAAGTGGTTTGGATTGGCCTGTAAAACAGCTTCTGAAAATCTCAATGTCCTGTACTGTTTTAAATTAATTTACACCCTTAGAAGTTATTTCACTGTCAATGACTGAAACAGTTCGCAGAGTGATCTAAAATGATCTGTCTTCATACCTGATGGTGTTTTCAGTTGTATGGCTAAATCATGTCTGCCTGCCACTTGCACTTGTTAGCACTTGTAGTTTTTATTGAGCTTTACAGTGCAGTATTCATGCTAGTGTCTTGACCTTTTCTCTACTCAATTATGTGATTAACTAGTCATTATTATTATTATTATTATTATTATTATTATTGTTATTATTATTATTATTATTATATGTTTAGAAGACATTCATGCATAATATAATGTCACAAACATTAATGTTTACATAGGAACAGTAATAGGTTTATTCCATGCTGAAAAGAGAAAAAAGAAAACAAAGTTTCGGCTGTGGAGCCTTCTTCGGGTGTAATAAGATGTTTTATGTTTACATGTAAACATAATGTTTATGCTAACTGTGAGCTAACATGAAATGATCGGACTTTGGGCCAGAAAAAATGCATTTGGGTCAAATTATTTCAGATACTGTGTAAGAAATACGTTATTTTAATTATTAATGTTGGTATAGTGTCATGCAAAATACATTTAATATGTACAAAATAATTCAAGACATATTGCTAACACTTTCTCCATTCTATTGTATTTTTTTTCCTGTGTTTGTTTGTTTCTTAGCAACACAAACTAGGAAAATCTTATCTGTGCATGTATGTAAATTACTGTCCAAAGCACACAGGAGCACGGGAGAACTGTTGTGCGTTTTATCTCAAGAGTTTCATTATTCCTGCACATTTTAAAGATTCATATGAATGCCAAATGTAATTAGGCTGTGACCCGTTTATCCTTCTAAATTGAATTTGTTTTCATTTTGTATATATTATATAAATAGTAAAAATTCATTTCTTTAACCTTCAACCTAAACTAACATGGATAAAAGTAAACTTAAGGAAATATCTGGAAGAAATGTGATATACAGTAGTATTTCTTATATAAACCTAAATTACCATTTAAACTTTTAAACCTGTCTTTGATATGTCACTGATGCTAGATACTGTAGATAGATAATACTTTATTAATCCCGTAGGGAAATTGATGAAAAGGCACCGCTGGGATTCGAACCCAGGATCTCCTGTTTACTAGACAGGCGCTTTAACCAACTAAGCCACGGCGCCGCCAAATCTGCTACACAATCTGCATATTGCAGTACATCTTTCTGGACAAATAGTATTAATTAACCTGATTAAATCCAGGAGTTTTTATGTCAATTACGTACTGATATGGATAGAATCTGTGAGCATTAGGGAGGAACAAAGATGTACATACTCTGATGGAGCTTTTATTTCTCGATATTTGTGCCTATTCATTACTCTTTACTTGTCCTTTCTTATTAATGCACTGGACTGTTAAATTTGAGTGTGTTCTTGCACTTCCTGGTGGATTTGCAAGGTCTGATGATGCATTCTGTCTGCAGTTATTAGTTTCTTGTTCAGCCAGAAGTTGTGAACTTGGATTGCATGGTCATTTACCAAAAAGCCACTGCTCTTTTCCCCTCGGCTTGCATCAGTATGTGACCCAGGAAATTACGTTCTGTGTTCTTATTTGCCTTCCCTATTGCAGGTCGGCTCAAATCTCTTGCTTCCTGCTCCATCACTGCTCTCGCCACACTCAAAAGTCAGGCTCCCCAGCTCTCTGGGTGCTCAGCTGATTCCACAGCAGTCAGTACAAAGCCGTGAGTACATTATCTCATTTGCTTATGACTTTAGCCATCCATATGCCTCACCAGCAACAATGCCTGAACTTGACAGTCATACAGCTTGAGCTAGATATTCATTTCAGGGTAAGGTGTCTGTTTTAAATTCTAAGAGTGCAAAATATTTCTACCTTTTAGTTTGGGTTTGTATGCTAGTGTGTGTTGTCCTTTTATGTACAAGTAAAAACAGCGTGAATGGAAAAAAAAACTTTTTATTAATGTATGTGTGTGTATTTATATACTTGGCTCAAAAAAGAAACGGGATATGAAAGTATGACGATGTTCTAAGGTGCACTGGGTTGCCTGAAACTATTGTTCATGCGGATAAACAGTTACTACACTGCAAAACAGAATTTTGAGATGAGGTCTGATTTGACACAAGGTTTTACTCTATTTCCCCAGTTTCACTCTCTTGACAAATGTACAGTGAATAAAAATATTTTTAATCAGGAGGAGATGAAACACCTGTCAGTGTGGAAACATTATTAAAAAAGTGCAACCTGTGTCTTCATGACAGTTCCTCATTATTAGTTATTTTACTGTAATTGCCAGTCTGCCCACTGCTTTTGTACACGTCTACTGTCTACATATTTAGAAAGGCTCCAGTTCATACTGAATGTAGTCATATATGAAGTAGGTATCATTGACTCACAGTAGTCTGTTTTTGTCTTCACATCACTCTTTTTTGATTGATGAATTTGCTTTCATTTATAGATATAAAAAATTCACCTTTGCTGTAGAATATATATTTTGTAAGATTTTGATCTCTCTATGTATTGTGGACTAACGTCAAAATGTTGTATTGGTAAAACACAAAGTTTGTTTTCATCTGTTTTCACTTGAACATAATTGTTCATTCTTCTGTTCACAAAAGTGTGACATTCAGGTAAAAACTATATACTGTATAACCCTTTTTTTGCATTTGTTTATCTTTACACTGTCGTGTTACCTGAATCCATATTCAAGAGAGAATGTATTGTTTTAATGACTAATACAGGTGCTGAGTTTACAATAAACAAAATAAGTGTGTTATAGCTTATAACTTATATAGTAATATTTCAAAAATTGTTAAACGTGCAAATAATACATTTCCATTAAGATGAAGATGAAGAAAAGATACATAAAATAAAATGGAAAAAAAGATAACGAACAGTCCAAAAGGGCTATACAAAAGCCATTTAAAAATGACAGATACAAAGGAAATGACAAACTCTCACTTGTTACGATATCAGTGTTTCATAAAAAAATAAGTAGAATAATCTGTAAAATAAAGAGGAACCATGGGGTTATTAAAACTAAATAGTGTGAATTTGATGTTTGCTCTGTGTTGTGTCCTACTCACATACAATTTATTGAAATAGTAGCTCTGAATGTATTATTCATACATTATTGTTATTGTTATATAACACTTTGCTATACTATCCTGTACCTCTGTTTTGATCTTGTTTGTGATCTTTTATAATCTTTGTTGCCTTCTTTTCATAATTTTTTAAAATATCACAGATATTTTGCAATTGTAAAGTGTAAAAAGTAGCACCTTTTAGATCGTAAAATGAGAGCATACAGTAAAATGCAGCTCTAAAGCCATGCTTGAGAGTCTTATTTAAATTAGGGTGTATTGGCATTCATACTTTTCACACATTATGTTCCATATTCAGGGCCACATTTTGTTAGCGGTGTTAAGAGAGTAACACTAATGTATGGCACAGAAAGCAAAGGCAAAAATAGTTAACTGTCCTAGCCTAGACTAACTAGAGGTTTCTTAGCAATATTAGAAAATAAGCCTGTCTATACTTAACAGATATTATTTGTTCTTTTCACTTATTTTCTGCAGGCAAACAGATATCTTTTCAAAGAGCTGTGGTATGTTCAGTCCAGCATTTTAATGTAAAGAAATTATAACTTATAACATTTTTCTTATGGATTCCAATATATGACTTTATTATGTCATTGTTTTTAGTTTAAAGTCACAAGGTATGCTTTGGTTACCATAATTTATGTTAGCAGCCATATTCTAAAAATGATGGATCAATGGGTAGAGGATGTGGTGACCCGGAGCCAGCACCTGAAGCGGAGCACAAGGAACGACCCTATATTGGATAAGGATGCATAAGCACAATTTAGAGACAGCAGTAGAACCCTGAAAGGCAGCAGTACTTACCACAACACCACTATACCTCCTCTTTTACGTCTCTTTTAGACATAGAGTTGTGATATGCATTATTAACTATAGTAGATGCAGCAGAAAATCTCCTAGATGAGAAGGTGTAAAATATAGCTTCATAACCCAACCATCTACTAGTGAAGATATACTTGTTGATGTTTTCAGGATCTAATTAAGGTAACAGAAGTGAACTTTTTTGGAATTGTAATATTGTTAACTACTGATACTTTAGTCTGAGGCTAGAATTAGTGCTTATGATCTTAGAAAAGCAGACTGTTAAGGAATGAGACAGAGCAGTGAGCTTGGAACTGACAGTTATGTTTTAGTATAATCAGAGTAGAAAGAGTTTTCAAAGGCAGAAAAATAATATAGTAGTCTACAGAGACAGCTGGAAAAAAAAACATTTGATTTTCCAAGCGGGTAGGAAGGGCTATTGCAGCAAAGAAAAAACAAAGCATTTTTCCTCAGCACTAAAACAGTGCTACAATTATAAAAGCAAATGCCAGTACAAGATAATAGGCGATAATCTTATCTTCTTCTGTATCATCTGCTATTAATAAAATAATATAGAAAAAAAGTGATCTAAAAATAATAAAAAGGCTAAATGAATAGTTTACACACTTTTGCTCAATAGAAGACATTAATAGCATGACCCGTTAATCAAGAACTTCATCAGTATTGGGTAATTTCAAATACTGACACTGAGGTTCTACAGGGGCACAATCGTGTGTATAAGGAAATGAGAAGTGTTATTTACACCTTAGTTAAGTCAGTTCTCACTAATGGTAAGATGGTTTACCTATCATTAACAAATGTAACTTCAAATTAATAAAAATAGGACAGCACTTCAATTGCGATACTATACAAAGAGTTTAGCTAGAAATATGTTTATAAACAATGGCATTTTAAAAATTACGAAAACAGAAAAAAATGAACTTGCAACAATTCATCAAACAAGCAACAGGGACAGTTGCTAACATTAAAGACTATGACATGAAATGCTTAGTGTCCTAGGAGGTTTTTGATCGGGTTCCTCATAAAATGTAAACCTTCAAACGTTGTAGCAATGGACATGAATGTACTGTATGCATATGCATCAAGAATTGATGAACCAACAGAAAAGAGTGCATCGTGTTAAGGGATGTAACTTCAGATTGGGCCGAGGTAAGCAGTGGTGGTACCACAGGGAACCCGTTTAGGCCTGTTGCTCCTCCTGATCTTTATCAACAGTTTAGATTAGGCATCTGGTAAGCAAATAATAATAGGAATGTATGAATAGTTACAAATGAGGGGATTCCATTTAACCCATCTATCCCATTGGATAGTCAGTGGCTAAATGATCCAGTTATCTTGTCTAATTGTTTATTGAATGAAACAAGGGTATCGGCTTCAACAGCATGACTGGGAAACGTCTTAAATAATCCCATACAGTATAATAGATTCTTGTTTAGTTTGTAAACTATTGAATATTGCACATGGTACTTAAATAGGGGGATTGGCAAATACAGCTTCAGAAAGCAAGGTAATTATATAAAAATTATTGATTTGGCAGAGACATGGCAAAATAGATTTAATGTGCATGCAAGCAGTCCAAGAGGTAAGAAAATAGGCTATGCATATTGCTTGTGTTAATGTAGATTCTTTAACTTTCTCATCCAAACAATATCTAGAAGATATAAAAAAACAATCAATGCTTGGGTTTGTAGCAAAATAAATGCAGTTTAAATCAAAGGAAATTATGGTCAAGCTTTACAACATGCTAGTTGTGTTCACCTTTGGTTATGATGCAAAGTTTCCAAATTGTATTGCTGTCTTAAGTGGGCAGTCATGACACTTTCAAATAAAAAAATAAAAATAAAAATACAATCTACACAATGTACTCCAAACTGAAAAGCCAAAAAAGCTCCTAGTTTGTAAATTAGATTTTTAAAGAAAATTAGAAGATTGCTTATTTAAATTAATTATTCAGATTCCTTTTCTACCACACCCTATACAAGTAAGGTAGAAAAGAAGGTCACAGAATTAATTAAATGCTTCTGTTTCTGTAAGCTAGAACAGCTAGATATTGAATATCAAGCTACTACTCACACGGTGATGAGATACATTCACCATAATGACCAAGGAGGCTTCTAAACAAATCAGAGATAAAGCAGTCAAGAGGCACGGGTGAGGAGAAGGCTACTATACCTCCAGTAGATCAAGTTACTTTTCCAGAGTGAGCAGCAGGGCAGGCAGGAGAGGGAGGAGATTGGCTAGAGATGCTGTGAAGTCAGCAATGACTTTGTTCAGTCTGAATTGGTGGTCACTGTTCATTCATTGACAATATCCATGTCCCTACACAAAGCTAACTTGTATGGTTGATCATCAAGGGGCCCTTATTTAAAGTTCATATGAGATTTATCATGACACCGCAGACATGTGGCAGAAGGTTTTATGGTCATTTGAGACAAACATTGTTTAGAAAAATTGACGTTTTTCAAAGGCATTACTTACAGTGCAGGTCCAACATGGCACTTACCCCAGTCAGCACTATCACAGCTGTCAAGGTGTTGTAGGGATTGTTATCACGTTAAGGGGACTGGGGAGCTTGTGAGGATTGAGGGGGGAAACAGATAGTCAAAGTATAGGCACATCCTAGAGGAAAGCCTGCTTGAGTCACCCAAGAGTCTAGAACGGGGTCACAAATTCACACTTTGACAAGAAATTGACCTAAAGCATGAAAAAAAAAAGCTCATCTGAAAACTAAATTATGCATTATACATTATACCGACCAAGCCTAAAAGCCTCTTGTTTGTAACCTTTCACATGTTGGTTTTGATATTAGCAAGGGTGTTTAATTATAATCATGGAAATTGTTTGTTGAATATGTAGCTATAACAACCACTTGTTGGGTTTGGCACTCAAAGCTAGATATTCAGTATTTGCTACTCAAGAGAGCAAGGCACTTATTTACAGATTACTTAATTGGTATGCTGTATGCACATTCAAGTTTCTCATCCTTTAAAGCTTCTTAATTCTTTTATTTCATGCCTAGGTCCTGTTCAGGAATGGGTCATATTAGATTTTGGTGACTTTCAGTAAAAACTATTTAATGGTACTGTCTTTATGTGGTATTCCAAAAGAACGCACAGACAAGCTATGGAAGCAAAAGTATATGCAAAGTAAAAACGTCATCAAATTCATGTATGAATCAATGCAGCATGGCTAACCTCGATCTGAAACCTTGAAAAGTCTCCAGTCAATGTGATATAAAGAATAACATGTCCATAAAAGTTGTTCTTAGAGATTTCTGGAATACACAGTAACCATCAAAATAAAAATAACATTTTATGTACTGTATATGCGTTCTTAGAAGAAGTACAGTATGCAGATTTTGAATCTTGATTATAAATGTTTCCAGTGCAATTTTGGTTAATTGATAATTCATGACTCACTGTGATACATCTGTGTGACTTTGTTGCAAAATCACTAAATCTCTTCGTTAGTCAAAGCTGATTGGTGATGATGTGGTATCTCCTGTTAAAAGTCAAGCCTGCTGGAAATCAAACACTAAAAATGGGAACTGGTGCTATTGGTATATTAGAGGCTGGACTATCGCACTGTTGTTGACCATCCGAAGTGTTCACAAACAGCAGTTTTAAACCTGGTAAGACATTAATGTGAAACGCAATCCATCAGTGATTAGAATAGAATAGAACCTGGGAGACTGTGAGCCATAGCACCTTACCAAGTCTTTACAGAACTGTAACGATTGATCACAACACTTAACTGAAGAGCTGCTGCTTTGCTCGAGTCCTGGCCCCTCATTTGCTGACTTTCTACAGGCTCATACTGACGTGACAAAAAATTCCAGCAGGACAACACATGCCCTCGCTATTCTTATGTAACAGTGTCTTTCTTATGACATGAGAATAAGAGCAAAAGAATCATTATGATCATAAAGAAACCCTTCAGTTCATCTGGCCCCATTGGTAGTTAGTAGCTAATTGATCCAAGATACCTTGAAAGACGCCTGGATATCGACTTGTCAACATGGCAGGGACAATTGTTGTATACTGTACTTCCACATCCCTTTGGGTAAAGAAGTGTCATCTGTTCTCAGTTTTAAATTAGCTTTCACTTGCGTTATCTGCTTCATTCTTATTCACTGCGCATTCTGAAAAAATAAGATGGTCCCCTGACAGATCGTATCTGTTCAAGATTAAAGGTTCGGCTGAGTTCAGTCTGTCAGTGTAGGACTTTCCCTTAAGCCCCGAGTGTATCTGTTTGATCTTCTCCAGACTGATTCCAGAGCAATATCTTTTTTACAACGTGGTGTTACAAAGTATTCTAAATGAGGTTTTCCAAATGTGTTATACAATTTTAACATAACATCCCTTGATTTAAATTCTACAATTCTAACTATAGTATATCCCCTAACATGATATTTGCCTTTTTATTAGCTTCCCAGCTTTGTCTGGGACATGTACTGTATATGATGTGTTAGCATAAACACCTCAGTTTTTGTAGTTGAGATGAGTTCAGTCTGTCAGTGTGGGACTTTCCCTTAAACCCTGAGTGCATCATTTTTCAGCATTTGCCATTTCGTATTCATCATTTGTTCTTAGATATCCTGAATGCAAGACCCTGCACTTAAAACCCTGTCTACGTAAATGTTATCAGTCAGGTATTTACTCAAGTCATTTATCTACATCTTTTTGAAATTCATTTTCTGCTTCCACAGTGTTTTTACAAAGTCCCCCTAATGTTGTATTAGCTGCAAATGTGATTAGTTTGCTATCTAAAACATAATTTATATAATTGATTCTAAATGAAGAACAACAGTGATAGTAGTACAGATTCCTGTGGTACTTGACCCCAAATCCACACCTGAATAGTCCTGACTGTCTACCATCTAAAAACTTGAGAATTAATCTATTATGAAGACCTGTCAAAAGTGAATCAAGAACATAACAAATAGATGTCTTATGTGCTAGACGTCAGCCCCATTAAATATTTTTGATAGACTGGGAAGATGTACAGTACAGTATGACACCTAAGGCTCAGAGACTAGGGTACAAGTTTGACATGTCTGTTCAATAAAATGTCACTGCACCTGAGACACTGAGAATATTTTTTCCTGATATTAAGTTTGTTAATAGTTATAAGTGTTTTCTATTGATGTAAAATTTGGTAAGCTTTTATTCGACCGGAATTTGTCTGTGTTAATATCTTCTTGAAAATAATCATGCAATGGAAGCCAAATTCTCAGATACAGTTTGTGTTTAGAATTTATGTAGTGTAGCTGTTGTTCCTCAGATTAGCTTCTTGTGTTTTTACTAATGTCCATGCTATAACAGATCCATGAGTATCTTATTGTATGTTGTAGTTGGGCAGGCCTAAAAAATTGTTTGGAATATGACCCCTACAGCCAAAATAAGAAGAAACCCAGTGGATGGAAGGCATACGTACACCCAGTTTTTCAAACAATGCATTCTTCTATAAAATTCCAAGAGCTAATTAATAACCATTATAAGTCATATCGTTTTATTAGATTATTAGTTAGATTGTTACTGTTACGTTCCCATGCGGGAATCCATTTTTGAAAGTGGGTGTATCCCTAGATTAAGCCTCTCTCTGGATTGGTTGAAGGGAGCGGTCTGGTTTTAAATGGCAGTATGGGACATCCTGGTAGGGGTGTCTGAAGAAAGGTGTAAGAAGAAGAAACGGCGATAACATGAGATGTGTCGGATTTGTTTTCTTAGCTGTGGTGTAGGGTTGGGATTGTTGTGGCACCCATGTTTTTTTGTTTTCCGTTATAGCTTAGTTTATGATAGAGTAGAAAGATAGCTTGCCAAAGACTTTTGTTTGGCTTTGCCACCCCTTTCTCAGGAGACAGGTTTAAGAACTAAGATAAGAGATAACTTTATTGGCCATATACAATTTTTTGTATTAGGAATTTGTTTTTAGCATACCCCAACTTGCTCTCCATGAGACACAGAGACAGGGAGAGAAGCTTGGGGTCAAAGCACAGGGTCAGCCATTTATATGGCACCCTGGAACATTTAGGATTAAGGGCCTTGCTAGGGGGCCCAACGGAGTAGGATTCCTCTGCCGGCGGTGGGATACAAACTGGCAACCTTCCAGCCAAAGGTGCAGATCCTTAGCCAGAAAGCCACTACTAAATTAGCGGGTAATTAGGTTGTAGAATAGTGTAATTAGTTGGGGGTTTTTTATTCACTTAGCCCTGTGTTTTTTTTACTTCCTAGCATTATCAGCTATACTACACATAGTTGTTTGTATTTTCATCCATTAAACCCTGGCTCATATGTTAGTCCCCATTCGCCCCTAGACTGAGCCATATTGGGGATGTAACAATACCAATCGATGTCCATAGCATTGTCTGTGTAGATTAGTTCATGCATTTTCAGGCAGGAACCTTCATGACAGATATTGAACATTACCTTTTGTTTGGTGTCTCTTGTTAGTCAGGTATTCATTATTGAGTATTTGGACCATTGTTAAAAGAGCTGTGGCCATCCTCTCTACTTGCCTTCTTTTTTTATTTTCAGCTATGAACTCTAAAATACAAACTAGGACCTCTATGTTATATAAAAGCAGGCAATCAAGAATAAAAAAACAGTTGGAGTCATAGTGCAGTAGCTGGGAATTCTAACGTCAGCAACTTGAATATAGTGAAAATGAAAGAAACCACCGGTATATTAACTAATCAGCCAAGAACAGGTTGGCAAGGTAAAAGAATCTCCAGCTGATGACAGAAACATTATCCAACCTGTCAAGGAAAACCCTAAAACTACTGTCAAATCGCCAGCTACCTCCAGATTGCAGAGATGAAGGTATCAAAACCCCAAAAAAGTGCAATTCTTTGCAATTCTGCTGTCCTCTCTTGAGCATCAAGAGCAGAATAGCCAGATTAGAATTTGCTCAGAAACCCAACAATGAGTTTGGGCCATTTTGGAACAAAGTTCTATGGAACAATGTTCGTATACTTATGGTCACTTGATAGCACTGGGTTGAGCAGTGTGCATGGGATAACCCAAAAATAAAACTTGCATTGTACTTGACAATGTACATACTGTATTGCTTCAGTGTAAAGCACAAACAACAATCTCAGTACCTTTGGACGGCACTGTATAAAATATCAGTTAATTATGTTAAAATATCACTAAGTTATGTCTAAATCAAATTTATCATCATCAATTGAATGTCCGTTATTGTCATTTATTAGACATTATTATTTAGCCAGCTCATAGATGATGTGTTGATCTTCAATTATTCAGAACTTTAGTTTTGTTTCATGCTTTGGATCCTAAAATCTTGACAAAGTGTATTACAACCTCATGAACTGAAACATTCCTGAGAATTTCTAAGGATGAGATGGCAAGGCTAATGTGAAGTAAGGCTGAGTGAGCTTGTTGAAACACGAATTAGCTGACACAAGCCCACAGAGGTCATGTCTCCCACTTGTAAATAGTTTTATTGTATTCATCCTGAGAAGAACATTTATTTGTCACTTTTTGTTTCTCAATAATATGCATGTTAAAACTTGAGCCATAGAGAGCAATTTGTAGTATTACATGTGGAATGAACATGTGAGCAACCTGAAATTCAGGATTCCAAGCAGGACCTTACTGTGAAATCTTCATGCTGCATATCTGGCTGAGACTTTCCCACGAGAAAACCTTTGGCAAAGTTTGAATGATTGCATACCTGGATCCATGGCTGGAAAAGGAGCTGCAGGCTTTTCCTATATTGACATGTTTTGACAGTACCGCAAGTGGATACAGGTACATTAATTCTTCTCCTAAAGGTGTTAGAACACTTTTTGTTTCATAATGACATTCCCATACAAAGATCCCTGAATGAATGCCACGTCATTATAACAAGGTCTTATCTTTACTGGGCCCACTTTGATTTGAAGTCAGAGATGTGCTGAGATACTGTGTCATTATGTATGGTTTCAGGATTAATGATATTTTTGTTGCTAAAAGAAGAAGGTGTTGTCCAGATATTCCCAGTTTCAGCAAAGGAAGTTTATTTATATGCTTTGAACTATTAAAGCCAAATGAGGAAACACATTTCTAAAACAAAGCACACATCGGGAAGTGAAGTGCATGAAAAGGATAGATATGGGAACTGTGAAGTTCCTGAATCTGAAAGAAAAGGATAACTCAGGTGCATGTGAACTGTGTTGTGGCAGATGTTGCTATGGTTTAAGGTTGAGGGAAGCACCACCTGTCAGTCTGCACTAGGGTGTGGATGAATCTATGCATTACCATTTCCTGTTAAATGGGATGAATCCATTTTAACTAAACCAGATACAGGTTGTGGCCTAAATCACGAACACCCATCACAGCAGAAAGAAGTGTTTGAAAAGATGCATAAGGACCTTCCTGTTCCCTTCCATTGTGGACACACAGTAACTTGTGGAAACTGCGTGCGGGTTTATTACCTTTTATGAGATTTTACAATGGGATTGGTTTACTTCCTTTACAGGCAGGCCTCTAACCTTAATATAAGGTTACGTTTTTGTCTAAGGAAGCCTTTTAATGCTTGGCAAGGTAATGCATTGTAGTAATGTCATAAATTAACATAATTTTCCCTTTAGTGCTATAACATATTTTTACAAACAACTTTCATTTTCAGAAGGAACAGTAATTCTTCATACCATATCTATCCATTATATTTAGTGTTTGAATGTTGCAACTGAATTAAAAGACATGTCAGTATTTTACAATTTTACTCTGTTTTTTGCTTTTTTGTGCTGCTCATCAAGAACAAAATTACCCAGATCTGTGTTGCCTGAAACAGCATTTTACCTTCTCATGGCCTGTTTTCTTGGACTTTCCAGATGTAGTTTTTGTAATCAGTAACTTTAACTTCATTATACAGTATATTAAAACCTAAATTTAAAACAGTATTATAACTCTAGCCTTAACAAAGTATAAAAATATCAAGTTCAGTTTATTTTTGACATAAAGCCAAGGTGCTTGACTTTGTGCATTGTATGGGTACTAATTATACATTAGTGTTACTTTTTATTGCCCTTTTTTTTGGTTACTCAATTTATTTATAGCATATGCTGGTTTTGTAGTGTTGGTTTGGATATGGAGTTTTGTTCATGATAAATGTAATCAGCCATGTTTTTGCAGTTTTATAAAGTCACAATTATTCCTGCCCTGCTCTTAGCCCTTTTTCCATTCACTTGGAGTGAGGTGACCTCCAGAAGGCAGCCCCAATTCATGTGTGACTCAGGCACCACTGAGAAAGACCTCTCCTTCTGCCACGTGTAAATGTGAAAGTGAATGTGTCACTGGAAATGAGGCAATCCAGTTATGTGCAAATTTATTGCAATTACCACAACTTAGGTAATTTATAGAAGAAAGATTCTGTTATACAGTATGTGTGCTATTGAATTATTTTGAAATTACCATATATCCCCTTCCAAATTGTCATGTTTGTTTTCCAATTATTGGTCAGCTTAGCATGAGCTTTTGAGCTGTTGTAAAAATAACAATGCAGTACAAATGAACATTTAGCATTTTATTTAAAGACCTACTTCCTGTGCTCAAAGCTCTCTTCAAAGATTTTGGTTCGGTTGTGACACATAATGCTGTTTCATACCCCAAAGCTATGTTCTTGACACCCACCAGCCTTGTTAACCTCACCTCTAAAAAGTCCTGTTTTGCAGAGGTTTCCAATAAATTGTAGAACCAGTTTTATCTCTCATGTTCACATGTCACGCAACACAATGTGCTTATTAATAGGATTTTGGGCTAGACTCAACATGTCCAAAGCCCATGTGATTTATCTGCAGGGCCCCATGAGAAAGACAATGCCCCACCTTTCTTGACTCATGCTAGATTTTAAATTTCTAATGTGATGTCATAATTTTTTTCAGTTCAGTTTCAGTCCTCATAGTTTTAAAGAGTACACTTCCATTTTCTCTGGCTCAGAATAATTCAAATACATGATATTCATGTTTGGCTTTTAAATAAAGATTAGTTTTTGCTTTCCTCTAGGTTGAAAGTTATTAACCCAATGTACTTCCTCTCCAAAATGTGCCCATTAATCTGTGATGTCACAATGGAGAAGACTCAAGATGAACATATCAACAAATTATCAAATATAATATGACACCAGCTCTGATACAGACTTAGAAGTGAGTCACAGGTGTCCTGATGCATAGAAATTGATGAAAGATAAGACAAAAGCAGCGAGGATGGAAACAAAGTTGTACTTCGCTTAGATGACATTATTGAGCCATAATGGTGAGCAATATGTGAGTCAAGTGTACAAAAGTGAAAATGTGACCTTCAAAAGCAGAATGCAGTGTGCTTTGAATTAAATATTTATGGACCACTGAGTCCTTCACTTCTGTGGGCTTTATTAGTACTGTATGAATGTGCAGTGTTAAAATGAATATGTTTGTCGAAGAAGGCAGAGATAGCTCTTTAAATTGTAATCTTTTCCACAGAAACACTGAGAATGTTGTCGTAAGGAGTTTTAAAATAAATCACACTGAAAGGGCAGACTAAGGGAGGAGAAGAGCATTGAAAACCTATTCATTTTCTTTAAAGCACAAATACAGAGAAACAATAACCATTACAATATTTGACAATGTAACACTGCAAGTGTAGTCTTTACTGTAATCTTTATAAGATTTGCATTTCCAATTGTAGAGTGGTGGGTAAAAATGCAGGTTCTGAATTTTGTAACATCATTTTAAAAATTGCAATAAGGAAGACGTTTATTCAAAGGTCATTTTTATCATTAATAATATTTTGGCACTTTTTGAAAATCAGGACTATAACATGTAGCTCCAACCCATTCTTCAAATAACCTAAGAAGCTATCACAACCATAATATAGTCTTGTAGAAAATGGAAGCCTAAATGCAGAGTGAAATCTATCTTAGTTTTTATGTGAGTGGCTACTATACTCTCATGGTGGTATATGGTCCTTATAAGCTGCAGTGCAGGGCTGAAAATGACAAGGATATTTTCTCAGTCAAGGAATTATAAATTCTTCTTGAGTTTCTCATCTACTGTTTTTTCTTTCTGGTAAAGGATGATTGGCACAGTGGTGTGGGGGTTAATCCTACCATCTTATAGCACTTTAGTTTGATACCTTGAATATCTGCATAGAGTTTGCATGTCCCCTCCATGTTTTATGGGTTTTTGCTGGATTCTAGAAGTTTCCTTCCATCTCCCAAAGGAATGGTGTTTAGTTTTAATTGGAAATTCTAAATGGTCTGAGCTCCCCAAACTATTTTAATTTCCTTTCCTGAAACATGAGTGGCTCTGCTCTTAAGAATCACACATGAAGCCAGGGACATGCTAAGGTAGCGGCACATTTACAAAACAATAAGCTGAAGATAAGGATAAACTATTTCTACACATTACATAACATAGAGAAATAGCCAGACCAGCTAGAGCTTGTCGTAAATGTACATCAGGAGAGGTTGATAGTGAAAGAACTGACCTAGTGCTCCATGCAGTGCTTCCCCCATCTTTTTAATATTTTCACCCAGTGTAAGTCTTCTTGATTCACATGTACAGTGAGCAATGAATACATTTGTGCAAATGAGTGTCAGCTGTTTTCTAGCTTGTTTGTCAATGATATTTAACAGATCGTTTCTTGTAGTGCATCAAAGCAGGCTGATTTCATTTGCTTAACCCAGTATTTCATGGAAAGGCTAATAGATGTTCAAAATGCTATGTTATGTCAATTCAGGAATGTTAAAATATTGTATCTCAAACTGAACAGATGAATTTGTTATTGTGTTCTTGCAAGTGGAATGGAAAAGTAGCTGCATGGTATTTGGATGAGGAATTACTTGGACTCATAAGAACAGAACACCTTCTTGAGAAATTTAAACACCAAATAAATTATTGCAGATTATCATGGGTGGTTCTGGAATAAATCTGGAATTCCTAAAATATATTGAGGCAGATAAGAAGAAGGATGATGCAGGACTTTCAAATCTCATTAACCTGGGCAGCTGTGGCCTCTATATTGTACATAGAAGTCTTACATATGGCAAAAATACAAGCAGGAAGAGCTACAGTACATAGAACACTGTAACAGCTATTCCATGAGACATCAGCTAGATGCGACTACAGAGACTAAGATGACTACACTAAATTAACTAGAAGTATCATCTTTCCTCTTATATTTTGTCCTCAAAGACACAGATAGAAGATTTGATAGCATGTACGATAGCACTTGAGCTGTCGCTAACCATAATTCAGCAACAACAAGAAATTTAAGTAAATTGTCAGATGAATTTGTCAGCCACCACATTCCATCATAAAGTTCCTTGCTTTGCTTTCTTTGCTGCAGTTTCAAAAAAAGCTGCTCAGGAGAAATCCCCTACTATATCCCAAGGTGAAGTATTTGGTTACACTTAGTCTCCTGTCACACATAATGTCAGAACAGGATGCCACATAAGTGTTTAAAACATTGCTCCATATTCTTCTCAATACTAAATTCTAATTTGGGCTAAAATGTTTCAGAGCTGCTGAGTTTTTGGTATATCCTTCAAGGGTAGAACTGAATTCAGAACATTCTGGGATTCCTTCAAATACCTTTTGTTGCTCTATGATTTAATACTAATTGAGAATTTAAAATGATTTTTTTAACAATGTGCATGATTATTTTGTCTTCAGAAGGAAATCATACATGCATGACCAATCCAAAGAAACTCCTGCAATACATACAGTAAAAGCAGCCATAACAAGGTACAGTAATTCTAAGAAAGTAAGAAAAAAAAATTAAATTGAAAGTGTACAGACGTAGACAAAAAAGTATTAGTATAATGTTGCAAGAAGATGATAAAATGGCTAAAAGATCTGAAAAAAATGGTAGTTACTCTCCTAAACCTAATTAAATACTTTTAAAAGAAAAGGCTCACAGATTTTTGTTTTAGTTATTCACCGATATTTATTTTTACAAATTAAGCCCATGGCTGTATGTACTGTAAAACTGCTAGAGAGGATAAACTACTTGGTTAATATGCTTCAATATTACTATGCTTCAAATCAGGGAGGGTGACATTGTTTGAACAATAGCATAAGCCTTCTTGCCTTTCCTTTTTTTATGTATGAAGACAGCATCTTTGTTTTGCTCTAATATGTACAGTATGTAAGGTAAAGTGGAGCATTCAGTCAGGGCTAAGGACTTGTAACTCTAAGGTTGTAAAACACTTTGAGAGGAGTCCCCACAAAATTTCTGTGTAAGTGTAAGGAATTATTATTATTATTATTATTATTATATAATAAGTTCTTATTAGAGGGTACGAGTCCTTCACTTCTTAAATATTATTATTTTAAAAAAGCTTTATTAATATGACCATGCAGTGTTCGAATTAATACAATTGTGAGAAAATGTTTGTGGACCCCTTGGAATTATGTGAATTTCTGCATGAATGGCTCCTAAAATGTGAGGTGATCTTTATCTAAGTCATAATAATTAATAAAGTCAGTCTTGTTAAGCAAACAACACACACAACATATTTTAATATCTTTATTGAACAAATGGTTTAAACAATCAAGGTAATTGATGGAAAAAGTATGTGAACCTATAGGACAGTGGTTCTGAAACTTTTTCGATGACAGAAACCCTTTTTCTGTCAAAGCTAATGTTGCAGATCCCCAGCAACCTTTTTTCTTACTTTTCAGGATTACCTATGGTGGTGTTCTGCAAAAAGAATTCTAGGACTGCTATTCAAAGGCAATTTAGACAATAATTAAGGAAGAAACTATTGATTGCTTTTGTTTTAATTGTAAGCATTGCATGAGCTGAGCCCATTGAGTTTATTTCAGTCATTTATGAATCACATGAGGTTAGCAGCCTTATCACCCTGCAACTCACAACTGGCAACCCACTGAAGCTAAGCGGGTGTGAACCTGGTCAGTACCTGGTTGGGAGACCTCCTGGGAAAACCTGTGGTTGCTGCTGGAAGAGGTGTTAGTGGTGCCCACCCTGCGGTCTTTGGGGGTCCTAATGCCCCAGTATAGTGATGGGGACACTATACTGTAAACAGGTGCCATCCTTCGGATGAGACGTAAAACCGAGGTCCTGACTCTCTGTGGTCATTAAAAATCCCAGGGCGTTTCTCGAAAAGAGTAGGGGTGTAACCCCGGCGTCCTGGCCAAATTTCCCATTGGCCTTAACCAATCATGGCCTCCTAATAATCCCCATCTATGAATTGGCTTCATTACTCTCTGCTCTCCTCCCCACTAATAGCTGATGTGTGGTGAGCGTTCTGGCGCACTATGGCTGCCGTCGCATCATCCAGGTGGATGCTGCACATTGGTGGTGGTGGAGGGGAGACCCCATTACCTGTAAAGCGCTTTGAGTGGAGTGTCCAGAAAAGCGCTATATAAGTGTAAGCAATTATTATTATTATTATACTGTAGTGGGCGCCATCTTTCGGATGAGACGCTAAACCGAGATCCTGACTATCAGTGGTCATCAAAGATCCACAAGCATTTCTCGAGAACAGTAGGGAGTTATCCCAATATCTTGGCCAAATTCCCCCCCTCAGCCCTTACTGTGGACTACAAATTGTCCCCATGTATGATTGGCTTGTACTTGCCTTGCGATGGACTGGCGCCCCGTCTAGGGTGTACCCTGCCTTGTGCTCGTTGCTTGCCAGGTAGGCTCTGGCTTCACCACGACTCACCAGGAAAAGCGGAAGTGAAAATGGATGGATTAATCACATGATAACTTGTTTACAATTAGCACCCCTACAGTTCAGTGAAGCTTTATCACTGAAATACTTGTTGAGAATGAAAGAATCAAAGTTCTATCCACCAGTTCAACCAAGTTAGAAGAAATTAGAAGAAACAGAACAATCACAAAGTGTGATGAGTGAGTTTGCCCCTTACTTACAATTACTTACTTACTTACTTACAATTTTTCTACAATTCTTCTACAATTTTTTTTATATTTGGAGTTACTGTATGGATGTGAGATGCAGTCTCATGTTCGACTCTGAATCCAGTCTGTTGCGATACTTTGTTTTTGTGGACACCTACGACGAAAATCCGGTTTCACACAGATAGGTGGTCACAAACGGGTGAAGAACAGAAAGAACTTTCTCCGATAGTACTGGATATTTGTTTTTGCTGCTGCACCAAAACTCTGCCAACTGCACTTCATTAAAAGCTGTCAGGAAGAGTTTGAAATCAGGTCAATGAACTTCTCATATGCTTGTGACGTGAAGTCTCTTAAGTTTTTTATTGTTTTTCACATTTTTTCTTTCTCTTTTTTTTCTCTCTCGTGGTTGCAGTAATTTCTAAGCAATCCTTCTACCTAGTAACATGCTGTTTTCTCTCATTGCGAGAGATTTTGAGATTTGCCGGATAGCTAATGGCAAACATTTTTATCTCCAAACAAGATAGAAGAGCAGATGGAAGAGGAAATTTCATCCGACACCTTTGAGGTACCTTCTGGCTCTAGCAGCGTACAGAAAATTTACGTACACAAATTTATTCAGTGCGTGAATTTGAAGATGACGTTTCAGAAGATATCCCTAATTTTTCTGACTTCTTGGAGCCATGCAAAGCCATGGTAACTCACATTTTTTTATTGATAGCAAATTTTTATTTTTCTAGTTGCCTATGCGAGAACTCACAGAACCCCAAGGGTTCCGCGGGACAGAGTTTGAGAACCACTGCTCTAGGACCTGCCCTGCTGTGTAAAAATGCACACAATTCTGGTTACCTGCTCTTCACAACAGAATTCTGTTGACGTTTTATATGGCCCGATCAAAAGAGATTTCAGAGGATCTCAGAAGAACAGTTGGTGAAGCTCATAAGACTGGAAAGGGTTACAAAAGGATTTCTGAAGGGTTTCTCAAGTTGGCTAAAGACCACCTGGATGTTCCACAGCACTACTGAAACAGTGTTCTGTGGACAGATGAGACATAAGTTTTGGAATAAACAAAACACTGCATACCAACACCAAAACCTCATCCCAACTGTGAAGCATGGTGGAGGGAGTATAATGGTGTGGGCCTGCTTTGCTGCTTCAGGGTCTGGATGGCATGCAATCATTGAGAAAACAATGAATTCCAAGTTGAATCAGGAAATTCTACGGCAGAATGTCAGGGCGTCTGTCTGATCTAAAACTCAAACCAGTGCTACGTGGAAAGTAGTTTACATGTGATGATTTTTTTTTTGTCTTCTGTCTTACTTAAATTTGTACTGGATATGTTGAATGTATGTCTCATCTATATTCTTTGCTACTGTATACTGAAAGCAAATTCCACCAACTATTTTTGTGTGGCAATAAAGGATAATGAAGAGGTTGGGTCATGCAACATGACAATGATCCAAAACACAGGAGTAAATCGACAACAGAGTGACTGGGTCAAAAAACCTCCTAACCGCTGCGCAGGTCTGATCAGCAGATACAGAAAGCGTTTGGTTGAGGTTATTGCCAATAAAGGAGGTTCCACTAGTTACTATATATAAGGGTTCACATACTTTTTCCATCAATGACCTTGATTGTTTAAACCATTTCTTCAATAAAGATATGGCAATGTTAAATGTTGTGCGTGTTGTTTGTTAAATAAGACTGTCTTCATTTATTATTGACTTAGATCAGATCACATTTTAGGAGCCATTCATGCAGAAATCCATATAATTCCTAAGGGTTCACAAACTTTTTCTCACAACTGTATGTTTATCGAAGACAGTGATGGTGGGGGGGGGGGGGGACGTAGTAAAATGTCCTACTAAGTAAAGAGTAAAGAGAGTTTGTTATTAGTTGACTAATCTTGTTAAATGAAAGCTAATTGTATTCTTAGTACAGTTTTAGATTATTGCCTGATCTGATATTATTTACCAGTAATAATAAAGCTGAACAACTGACTGAGCTGAACCATGAGTTAATTTGGTAAACAGAAATTGAAAAGGTACAAGGGTGTGGTTGACATGTGGTGCTTTGGAAATGACACGGAAAAGTTCTGGAAAATTATTCTTAGTAGAGAGTAAGAACATTGATTGCCCCTCTCTCTGCTTCCTTATGAAGAACAGGCATCTCATCCAGGAGGAGAGCAATTGTGTTTGGTTCGGCCCTGCGCTGTATTCTTCTGGGATAGGCTCCAGCTTGCCATGATCCTGGCTTTCTGATCATGGATGTTTGATAATATTTAATGATGTCATGCTTTTTCTAAAAGGTCAGATCACTTTCACAACTTTAGCTTAAACAAAAGCTAAAAGGGAAAGCTTGTAGTTTTTGGTTTTGTAAAAAAAAATGTTCTATGTTTTGATTAATCCGTTTCACGGTACTGCCCCTGGGATAATTTCCCTCTCCTGACAAACGCTGCATACTCAACACTGAAAGTAGGCCGGGCCATGAGATAATGGTCATTGTGGCTGGTTAGTCTTTGTGAAATAAAGTTGAGGTATCTACTTTCCAGTAGCTTGCGTGGGTTTTCAGGAACTCAAAGCCTTCACTTGTTCAAGTGACAGAGAGTTTTACGGCCGTGCCCTTAATTTGAGATTTTAGTCAGCAAGCAAATGTACTTTGGTTTAAGTCAGCAAGCATAGGTATTGAGCAGGGCTGATGAGAAATAAGTCAAGTTAAAGGCTGAGGCAATGGCTACATATTTACTTAACCTCAGTACTTTTTGCATTGCAAATTATGCAGGCTTAGCTACTGAGTATAGACACTCACCATAGAGTGCCTGCCAGACACTTTATTAATCTTTAACCATTACAACTTATACTTTTGTTTTATCACAGGATAAAGCTGATGGAGAAAATGATGTCTGAAGACATTAACTCTTGCATACAGTAAACGCATATTACAGAGCATTTTACATAGAAATAGTTTGCTTTTTCAGTATGTTTTATCTCATTTAGAATCTGTTGTACTTGTTTGGTTTGTTTTGTTTTTTTTCATTTGACTTCCATGTTTTTCCTGCCAGGAAGGAATCTAGATGTAAGCAAGTTAAATGAGTTCCACAAAGTCACGAATTGCCTCTGATGATAGATGAACTGGTTTTCAAAGATGAAGGAGGCTGGTGCACACGCCTCAGTTCAGCACATTTCACTATGCTGCAGCCTCCTCGTTCTCTACAAGCAAAAAAAACTTTTTATCAATGGTTGGTTTCCTGTTGAGCAATCACAATGAGCTTTCCAAACAAGTTCTTCTTTTTTTACCGCTGGTACTGAATCAAGAGCTTAGGTCCTGCTTACCATGAATTTATAAGAAGCTTAAATATACTACTTGTTTATTTTTATTTTTATGAGTCAAGCTATTCTGTGACACAAAGACATTGGTGAAAATGCATATAGGCTATATATTGGAAATAAATGAAGAATTAGATTTTTCTGCTTTTTTTCTTTATCTCCTTTGATATCAATGCAGCATATATTGTGTAAACTGAAACTCAATTTCTTTCATTTTCTGTTTGCATTTGTTTTATATTTTCAGGTCTTCCATCATTTCAATTTTAAAAATGTAGTTTTATCTGACCAGTGTTTGTTGTTTCTAATTAGCACAAGACATACTGTAGGTTTTAGTCAATGCAGGTAACTTACAATTTATTTATCATGAAAAGTTGAATGGCCTGTTTTCTAAACACTTATGTTTCCAAGGACTCCGTTCTCCTGGAGACAAACTACAGTTTCATAAAGTAGTGAAATGCTCTTCTCATTTTCTGAAGCAGCTCAGATACCTGTCTTTATCTTATCTGCACAGATTTGACCTACATGTTTTGCACCTGTCTTGTCAGAAAGGTATCAGTAAACATTTATGGCTTACCTGATCACCTGATATCCCCATTGTGTACAATACAGCACACGTTGCAGTCTTTCTTCTATGAAAGGTCTGAGCTGGGCCTGTCCAGTCTGGAGTACATGGATGCCATATCATGTGGACTTTTCTCAGCTTTTCTCATTAAGAGTGAACAACTGCTGAAGACTTATATATGAAATATATAATAGATTACATTGTCGATTGGCGGGTTGTATGAAATTAAATATGAATGTATGAAGGAATCTTCAAAGATCAGAGAATTCTTTTGAAAATTTATAACTTTATAAATATAATACTTCTTATCTTCAAGGATTAAATTATCTTTAAATGTCATACAGAATGGGTTTAAAACCAAATACATTCCATTTCTAGTGTGAGATGACATGTAGTCTTAGAACTGATGAACTGTAGTCCTAGGTGAAGTATTTTTAATGTGTGTTTTGTGCATTTTATAATTTTGTATGTTATTGTTTTTCCTTGCATATAATCCCGTCTTTTTTATATCATATGAGCCCATGTACATGTAGCTGCATATAAGACTAATATATTTGTCTGCGTATAAGACTAATATAAAGACGAATATATTTTCAGTACATTTCTTCCCTGAAGGAAATTTACAACCATATAATTTAGGGGTGCGCCGATCGAATGGCCGCCAATTGAAATCGGCCAATTTTCACTATGTGCTCTCTAAATCGACCGATCTCAAAAGACGATTTTGCAATGACCAAATTTCCGACGTTACCAGGACATAGCAACATGTCTTTGCCGGTCTCTCAGTTTTACCACACTTCTACAAAAGATGAAAAATTTGCAGTTTGCAATATATGTGCAAAAGAAGTCGCTCGTGGTGACATTCAACACCAAAAATAATACGCAGAGTATGAAAAATTAGCATATGCAAAGGCTGCGGCAACTAGAAAGCCGACTCTCGCTCAACCATCAACACTTAAATGGCAACACTTAAAAAAATCGAAACTTACAGTAGGAATAGCAAGAAAGCCGAAAGTACTACGGGCAGGATCTTTGCAGGCGAAGTATGAGGAAATTCTAACTGAAGATAAAAGCAATGGTTAGGACAGGAACAAGTCAACAGCATCGGAGATTAATCTCTACCTCGGTGAACAACTCATCCCAAGAAGCGCAGTCCCAATGGCTTTCTGGAAGAGCAATAAAAAACATTTCCCTGCTTTGGCAGAAGCAGCTCGGGTCTACCTTTGCTGTTCTTGTACGAGTGTGGACAGCGTGATCTATTCAGTACAGCAGCGCCCATTTGGTATGAGAAGAGGAACGGATTATCTTAAAAACATGCAGAGATGTTCATATTCATAAACAAGAATCTGCCCTCGATGATAAGTAAACAACAGGCTTAGTAGCTAAAGAGCATTTAACAAATAACAATGAAAAATATTCTTTGCAATAATTTATTCAACAAAAAACTCAGAAATGCAATTGTGTGCTATGGAAAAAATAAGTACACCCCCTAGCTTCAATAGCTGGTGTTGCCCCCTTTGGCAGAAATCACTTCTTATAGGCATTTCTTGTAATAGTCTATCAGTCGCCTACATCGTCTTGGAGAAATTTCTGCCCACTCCTCCTTACAGAACTCCTTCAACTGTGTGATGTTGGATGGCTTTCTTGCATGTACTGCCCACTTCAAATCCCCCCACAGCATTTCTATAGGCTTTGACTTGGCCATTCCATAGCCCTCCATTTCTTCTTTTTGAGCCTTTCTTTTGGGGATTTGCTTGAGTGTCTTGGGTCATTGTCTTGTTGCAAGGTCCAGTTATGGTTCAGTTTCAGCATTTTGACAGATGGCCTCACATTCTCCTCAAGTACTCTCTGGTACAATGTGGAATTCATGGCAAGGCCCTGAGGCTGAAAAGCAGCCCAAAACTATAATGTTTCCACCACCATGCAGTTGGTATGAGAATCGTTTGGTCAAAGGCAGTTTTTGGTTTTCGCCAAACATGATGTCTACCTTTGTCTCATCTGTCCAGTGCACATTGTTACAATAGTCCTGATCTTCACCTAGGTGTTGTCTGGCAAACTTCAGTCATGCATCTACAGTATATTCTTTTTTGAGAGCAGAGGCTTCTTCCTTCCTGACCTCGCATGTAGGGCAAAGTTGGGCAGCCTCTTTCGGATGGTTGACTCATGCACTTTGACATTGACTGCAGCAAGACTTGCCTGTAAATCCCTTGATGCTATCCTGGGGTTCTTGGAGACTTTCTGCAGCATCTTTTGGTCAGCTCAGACCTGGCCTGGATAGATTGCCAGTGGAGTGATTAACTACAAATTGCTTGGAAATGGCGTTAAAACCCTTCCAAGACTCATAGGCATCAACAATCGTTCTTCTGAGGGCCTCAGAGAGCTCTTTTGATCTTGGCATGATGTAGCCACACACCCCCCTCCCCATTGCTAAGACCAAACCAGACCACAGGTTTCTGATTTTTATAGAAGGCAGTGTCCTCCAAGTTACTCTCTAATGATGTTCTAATCATTTGCACCTGTTTTGGTGCACCTGATTCTAATTTTAGGCATTTAATCCAATGATAAAGATAGGGGTGTACTTTTTGAGCACAATGAAATCGCATTTCTGTTGATTTAAATAGTACAAATTAGTGCAAAATGTAATTTCTTAATGTTATTTTTTAAAATTAGATGACCTTTATCTATCAGTATTATTGAAATTACGGTCAAATATCCTTTTTGTCCAGAAATGTAAAAAAAAGTCAAACCTTTTCATGGGGTGTACTTACTTTTTCACACCACTGTACCGTATGTATAAATGTTTTTTTACATGTTTTATTAGTAAAGTCTTTATTTTACTTTAAGTGATTATTTTAGTAAGAAGTGTTTATCTTATGGTAATTGAAAAAGAAGCACACTACATTTCATTTTGTTAAGAAAAAATAAATAAATAACACCTGTAGTCTATAGTTTATTTTAATTGGAAAAAATAACAAGGGTAACACTTTACCATGTGACATGAGGCTTTTACATGGCTGGTAAAGTAGGAGCTTGATGTAGTGATTTTTAAAAGAAAAAAACAGTATTGGCCGATTCTAAAGGCATGGAATCGGTATCGGCCCTAAAAAGCCTGTTTGGGGCGTCCCTAATAAAATGTATTTAGGATGCTGTTTAAGATGCACTTTGGGTAAGTTACAAGCAAAAAAAAAAATTAATGGATGCCTTCAAAGTTATAATGCTGTCATTGCAAGACTTCAAAATAAACTTTAACCCTGGAATATTTGCTTTTTCCATGCTTGCATTTTTTCATAAAGTCTTTTAAAGTTTTAAAGTCTTTTAAAGTCTGCATTTACGTTTTGTGCAAACTCAGATGGAATTAATCTTTTAAGAGACGCTTCATGATAGTGTCTGATAAATAAATGTCAGACTCAATTAAGTTGTAGTTTCGGACACAGTGAAGTTTGACATTTTATTTAAGTATGTGAAACAACAGAATTTCCACTGTGTCTGTACCCTGTTCTACCAGACAATTACAGAATAGAATCCTGCCCATCCTGCATAAAGTGTGTGAGTACTGTGCACTTGGCATGCCTCATGATTGTAAAGTTGCCTCAACTCAGGCCTTTTTTTAATGTGCTGTAGGAAAGAGACCTCATGTCAGCATGCTGACGCAGCTACCCACCTGAACTACTCATGCAAGCATGATTGTTGTTGCATGTGCTTGTTGTGCATTGCTTAAAGCAACAGGAGCCCTGGGAGATTTGTCTGGCTTCAGAAATGTACTGGCAGTGGTAGATAAAGATGTCTTTGGTAGTATAATATTAGTAATTGGCATATTGCACCAATATAAATAAACTTGACCACCGAAGTTGATTACATTATCAGATATCATAGCCTAATAAATTCTCAAAGAATCAAAGAATGTAGCAACAACAGGCCAGTTTTACTTATCAGTGCAATGTATTAGCCACATTGAGCGTGTCTCTGTTGACATTTTGTCTTTCATTTTATTAGAAATGGAAGAACACACCAGATTGTAAATGTTTTTCAATAAAAAAGTGCATTTTCCACCTTAGCAAGAGATCATGCACTTAAATTGTCCCAAATTTTGATGGTGGAATTGATGAGCCAGTCCAAGTGAAACTTTTTTAACGTGTCAACGTTTCACAGTTTCAAAGAATAAGACCCTGATTAAGAGGTGATAATGATGATCTGAATTTCACAGATCCTATTTTGAGAAAACTAAGCATTCTCTCTGTGCTGATACTGCAGTGATCTAATGAGTTATTTAGTATCTATATTGTAATGGTTCTAGAGCCAGTTCAAACCAAATATCAGGGGTATCCACAAAGGATATGAATAATCCTGTATTAAAGATTTAATTCCGCAACTCAGGTAGTCCACGTTTTTTGGCTGATAAGATGTTGTTCACTTCACTGATTTTGCCAGACACTTAGAAATGGGAGTCACTGATAAGTGGCACTTTTTCTGTTAACATTATGCTCAGGTTCATTTTCACCTGTGTTCCAGCTGCACAGCAATGAAATCAGTTTAGGACACACTAATGCACAGTGCACACAATCCTCAATCCACTGGTACAGTGGGAGTGACAGCCATTTCAGAGCTGAAAACATGCTGCTTGATTGAACCTTCTTTGATGAAAAGGGCTGCACTGTACTTAAGTGTCATGAGTTTACCATGCATGTGGCGTTGTGCATCTTCTTATTGCTTTTGGGATTTTGAGTGTGCCTGTTCTGAGCAAGCATGTGCCATTCATGATTCAGTTTGTATGCTACTGTACATCACATTCTAACAACAGCAACAGATTAATAAGAATTTGTTAAACTGCGTGTGAATTCAGTTGTGAATACAACTGTGCCTGAGTTGTATTTAAACAGTGACTTCCAATTAGGGTTTTGTGTCAGGATATACTGTACACTAAATCAGTTTATATGGTAACTGAGCTGCCCAAAAAGACAGAGTTTGTTATGGATGTTTTTTGAACATATATTCACACCTATTGCATTGCATGATATGAAAATGTTACTGGTTTTGCAAGCTGCACAGTGTAATGGGGTTCATGCTTGTGGTTTCACATTGCCATTTTTATGTGCATTTAAAATGTATGAAGATATAGAACAATAGAAACTCGAGCATTGTGTTATGTGCACAATAACTTTTGACAAGAAACATGAAACGTTGCCCTTAACCGAGATTTCATGTAATTTGATTTGTTCTAGAACACCAAACAATTCCTGTCTCACTAATCACCTAAGCCACTTAAAACGTATTAAACTTTTAAGTATATACAGTATACATTCTGCATTTTCTCCCAAATAATATGACTCTAGATAAAGATAAAGTAAGTGATAAAGATTTTAGATAACAAAATAAAGACAGATGATAATTTATTAGTCCATGTAAAGAAAGATCACAGTTTTGTACACCCTCATAACTCAGGGTAGATCCTGAATATTTGTGATTTACAAAATTAACAGCAAAACTAGTTTTGCCTCCTGTTATTCACTGCAACAGGTCACTTTGTCAGTTTAGAACAGAATGCCCAGCATTGTAGTTACAGTTTTCATTTAACATAAGAAGGGCAAAGGGTGAGAAGGTGATTGGCAGTAACATGTAAGCAGATAACACATGTGCAAAAAGAATTGTCACCTACAGTAGAACTTGCTGCTTATAATTAGCTGTCTTGAAGCATTACATTTAAGCCAACCATGTCACACCTGTTTTCAGCTGTACACATTTATTGACAGACAGTGTGTATTTATGTAAATATGCTATTATACAACTTAGGAAAAGGAACTTAGTAAGGAACTAAAAAAACTTCTTTTTTTTTAGTGTTTACAAAAGAGAGGATCACATTGTGTTAAACTATTTTAGTTTCATTTCAGTTCTTTTTTTTTTCATCAGAGTCAGCAGGATTATTTGCACTGTTTACATATCATGCCACCAATGGCATTAAGAATATTTAATTGATGTGCTTTATAAGAACATGAAACTGCACCTTATTTTTGATTTTGCTAATACGTGGTTTTCAAAAGATTTTCCAAAGAAACATTATAGCTGTTCCAAAAAGGTAACTTATGAAATCTGAGTGTTTCAGGTTCTGCGGCATAATGTCCTTTGAAGCTCATTGATAATGTAGTTTTCAGTGTTTTCTACAAGTCAGTTTATAGTACATTATGTGATTCCTTTCCAGGAAGATGTTGTGGTAAGTTTAACACTGCACTAGAATATATTATTATTTCCATGTGTTCAGCTGTATGATAAATTTATCATTTGACAGGTTTTTTTTTTAAATAATCTTTCTTTTAAGCAATTTAGTTCAGTCTCATGTAAGCATTTTCCCTGCAGCATTTGCCAGGCATATAATCAAGACATGGAATGACTGGTGATGTATTTTATTCAAACTCTCAAACCAGTTCAGCTGTTTCAACAAACATTAAGATATATGATGTGAGTCATTGCAAAGACGGTGCTTCCTAGTGTTCAGCCGTGTGAATGTTTGCTTATTTTTCACTGTGCGGGACATGAGAGATGTCTTCAGGCTCAGCTCTTACAGATGGCTGTCATTGTTTTTGCAGGAGGTTTCAGTACTGTGGGACGACACTTGAGCCATGCGCCATCTCTTAGGCTGCAAACGGTAAGAACCTTTCCTTCAAAAGAGCACCTCAGTCACAACGAATCCAGTACAGAACTAGCTCCTGGCATTAAGCTGTCTTGGTTTGAAAATCGCATTCCCATTATATGTATCCCATTATATGTTATATTATATTATACTGTATATGTACCTCCCATTCCTTGGAACATACATCACATACAAAATCAAATGGTTGAAAAGTTTAATTAATCTTGAAAATATATATTTTTTTAATTAACATGGATCCAATAATTGTATTATGTTGTTTTGGAAACCATCTACATATCCTTGTTTTGGAAACTAGCGACAACCGTACTTTAGCATTGCAGTGAACTCAGCAGATTTTTGCTACTGTCAAATCAAGTCAGTCTTTTTAAAACATGATGCAACTCATGTTGTATGACTAAGTTCATAGAGTGACATGATTGAAATCGTTGTGTAGTGCAGTGTGTTAGGTTTCTCACTTATGCTGTTTGCCCTTAGCATCTTTTCATTATCTCTCTGTGATCCACTTCTGCTGAGTGACCAGATGTTTTTTAAATGTTTTCTAAGGGTATAGACTGGATCAAATTATGATGAAAATTACCTTAAAAGCTCAAAAGTTCTTAGCAGAAAAATGTAATATTAATGTTATTTTTATTTTCTAAGTTTACAGGTGTCCATAAACTTTCTTTTCCCTTTAACAATCTGCCTTTCATTCACATGCAACTTGCTTCTTATTGGCTAGAACTTACCATTCGCATGATAAATCCACATAGTATATTTTTTTCTGAATGTGAAATTATTCAAAGTGGACATCAATGTTAACATCAATGTTAACAAATAAGACCAGAAATTATTCAGTCTTTTTTTTTAATTGCCGAGAATCAAGGCTTCAGAAAATAGCTTCGGGGCAAAGTAATTTAAAAGGAATAAAGTCTAAATAACCCCCCAAAAAATGACAAGAATCAATGGACAGAAAAGAACATCCTATATATCTTTATGTTTAGCCATCCAAACAATGGCTTCAAGTTGAAGCTCTGTGCACTATTGTAATTATCATAAATATATCAGTTGACATTTTTTTAAATACTACTCTTTCTTACACTAGATCATCTGTATTGGAAATAATCTGCCTCGGGAGAAAATGTCTGGCATACAGAGTCTTAATATTAGCATAAACCACATTGCCCAAATTTAAAACGCACATCATTTTATTCAAGGAGGGGGGGTAGCTACAACTACTGTAGGTGCCTTTGTCCTTTTGTCAAAGATACTGTGTTTTTATTGGGATCAATCTTAAGCAGGTGTCTAATTTATTTTTGTTTCTACCTACTGTAATACAGTAGGTACTTTCCTTGTCACCTCACTTCCTCTTTCCACTGTTTGTTTAATTTGTTCTCTTGGAAATATCACCAAGTTACTTTTGTCAGGGAGACTTTTCAGAGATTTATTAGTTTTTGTTTCTTGAATAGCTTTCATGAAGAACAGCTTATAAAGAGTCAGTAACTGCAGTTTTAAATCACCTTTTTTTCCATCTCCAACTAAAATTGTACAGTACCATTTCAGTGATAGCAAATCAATTTTCAGTGTACAGTATTTAAGGCATTTATCCTCTTTGTCCTCAGATGGACTTCTGATATTCATATCTTCACAATATGTAATCCCTTATTTGCCTTTGATGTTTAAAATATTTTCAGGAGCAAAACCACATGATAAAATTAGAAATGGGAACATTTAGGCAACATTCCTAGATTTTTGTGTGGCTGGTATTCATTAAGCTCATATGGAAAAAAACTGTCTTGTTCTCATTTTCTCAGTTCAAGATCAAAAGAAATCGACCAAATCTATTTGAGAAAATTGAGGTTGTTTTTAGAAAATACTCTGTATCAAGAAATCACACTACAAACGTATGCCCAGCTTCCTAGCATTAATGTGTGACTCACTAGAGTCACTGCTCTTGGTCTGGTGATTGAGAAACTTTGAATCCATTGTCAAATACAGTGAAAGATCTATTGTGTTCTTTTGTTTATATTAAATAATACGTATTTACTATGTATGCACCTGTGTAGGTGTGTCTTGGTTTATAATCTAGATTTTGCTGTTTTCTGAAAAATTCTCAACCATATTCACTGTTGAGCAATGTAGCCTACTATCTCCTGTGTGTCTAAATCTCACTAGCCTTGACTGAAAGTTTTCTTTGTGATATTTAGTAACATGGTTAGAAGTAATAAAGTGAATCAAATAATTAGACTAATTAAGCACTTAAAAGTTTAAATGTAGATCCATCCATATTCTAATTACAGGGTTGCAGAGGAGCCAAGCAAGTAGTGGGTAGAAATAAGGACACACCGTAGATGGGACTCCAATCCATCACAGGGCGGGCCCACACTCACACCAGGGCCAGTCTTCACAGAAGCCAGTTAAACTACCAGTTTGTCTGTGGGCTGTGGGAGGAACAAGAGCACTCATCAGAAACCCACATGAACATGGGGAGTACATACAGTACACACTCCACACAGATAGTACCCCAGGTGTGGAATTGAACCCTGGACCCCATCACTGCAATGCAGCAATGCAATCACCATGTTACTCACATATTTTAATGTCATTTTATACAATTAACTGTCAAATCTATGTATATTTTATGATTGTGATAAAATATATACTAATCTTCAGATGATCTACATAAGATTGTATCTGTTTTTTAGTTTGATGACTGGAATTTGGTTTGTATATGGTATTATGTAAATTTATTGGAACCCTTCAAATAGAGACTACGGTTATTTACCCGTCATGAGAAAAGGTCAAATTTACCAGTTAATTACATTCACCTTGCATGGAAGTAATATGGAACTAACAACCTAGTGTAAGGTTGTGTGTGAGGCTGTCTCGTTGCATCAAGAACTTGTGTCACTAGTATCCTTCCTAATGAAATGTAATGCTTTAGTACATGGATTGGTTGGTATTTCCATCCATGTTGTTGTAGGCCAACACCAGTCTCTTAAGTATTTTCTAAAAATATAAAATTGTTTTTCCCTATATTTTGTGTGAAGTCCATCCATCTATTTATTTTCCAACCATATTATCTGGGGTTGGGGGAAGCCAGAGATGCATAAGATGCCAAGATGGATGAGCCCTTGATGGGACGCCAACCTAGTAAAGGGACATCTCATATAAAAAAGGAATATTTGACAGTCATCTGGGTTTTCATGTCCAATGATTTTTGTTTTGTTTATCTAATGAATCCTAGCTACAGAACGTTTGAGGTGTTCCAAGAAGTTACTGAACGTAACTCAGGCACCTTAGACACCTAATCTGTTTTGTGTTTTACATGTTTAAAAGGTTCCCTTTTTTCTTCTTCAGAGTTTTGCTGATCCCACAACTTCATTTCTTAGAGTAGAAGCTGATTCCTTTGTACCAGTCCAACAGACAGTAAGTTTATGTGAATTCTGTCTTTTTACTTTATAAAATTATTTGCTCTACTGAGTTATTGCAATATTTGAAACACCTCCTTTGTGTATACTGATTATGTATAACTTTTAGATTGTATTTTTCATTCAGGTGAGGTTTAAAATCTCACGTTAAGAAGACAAAGACTTAACTGTATGTCCCTGTGTATTTATTTTTATGTTTATCCTATCATAACAAAATATATTTACGGATTGTCATTAGTAACCAGAGCCTTGCTACATTTCTAAAAAGTGTAAAATACCTGTTGTTTTAAGACCTCGCAGAAAAGATAGAAGAAGGATCTGCTTGTTGGGATTTTTGTAAAAACTGTGAAACACTGTGACTCAGATTTTCCACCATTGGTTACAGGATTTGTCATGGAGGCGTTAAAGCAAATTGCAATAGCAAAACAAAAATTAAAACTAAAGGACATTGCTGTCCTTGTTTCAGTATGTGAATGGTCAATTCAAACATTTAGCAGTGATCTGATACAGTATAAAAATATTCTTTGTGTAATCATTGTTAATAAATAATAGAGTTTGCAATATTGACACACATTCTATTCATTCAAGATTTACTGTCATTATTTTGTTACACAATTGTTAATACTATAGGAAACCATAACAGCTATCGTCAAGCAAACATTAGTGATTTCATTAAATATAAACCCTTTATTTTATTTAGTTGTGTCTGTCTCAGACATTTACCTTATTGTAACCAGTAACTTTATGCAGTTCAGAAATATTGATAATCATTTGGAAGAGTGTTGCTGATTTTGTGTCTTGAAAGCATTCCCTTGATTTTAATCTGGTATTTTGATAGGATGTTATCTAATGATAAGAGTGGCTAAACCATTTAGCAGAAAGGATAATGAACATGGGAGATTTTATGACAAAACTGGAGTTTGTGTCCCTTGTTACTTTTAAGGAATTACCTTAAAATGTATAAACAGTGCTTTCATTAAAAACAACTTTGAATACTGTAGTAATGGGTATAGTTAATGGAACTAAATGTTTCTCTTATTAACATATTAGAGCTCTCGTAATTCCTCTAAGTCTTTGCCCACCATATTAGCAGTTACAAACTACTGTGAGGCAAGAACAGAAGAGTGTAACACTATGTGCTGTGGCACCAAATACGCCGTGTTTGTATTGTGGCTATAAATATAGTTGTAATAGTATAATTTGTGTAATTTCTACTTGACCATTAATGTATTCCACATAACAAGTAATTAAAAAAACTACTGTGCCTATGTTTTTAGATTGAGTACCTTAGACTGGCAGATTCTGTCCTCTTTTTTGACATTTAAAAAGTGGTGACTGTGGTTTCTATTCCTGTTAGTCATCTTCTGTTTGCTGCAGTGACAAATCAATATGGACAATCCCCAAGGAAGTGATTGGAAATTGGAAAAAATTAACAATGATCTGATTTAACTTTTTTAAAATAAATTTGCAAAGTAACTGATTTCAAAAACATTTTGAATTTAAATAGTTGAATTAAAAAAAACTTTGAACTTCAGAAATGTTTTAACAAATTTTAAGCCTTCATCAGAAACCAGTGGCAGAAAAATGTGCTTCACATTGCTTGTAAAGAGTTAAGTTTTTTATTAGATTGACAACAAAGCATGTGGTACAGGAGGTGGTGTCACAGTTCTTAGAATGTATGTGCTTAAAGCTTTTTTATCTTCCTTTCGAAAATTTAATCATTTGCTGAATGCGTAGCAGCTGCCTGAAAACTAATCTTAGCACAATTAAAGTTTTTTTTTCTTTTTTCTTAAACATTTCTGCAGTGCCACAAGTCCTTTATCTCACTGCTCCTGATGTCTTCCCACCACCTTGAATCCCTTTCAGAAAACCCTAGACAGCCTCAACTCTTACCAGAGCAGCAGCTTTGGTTTCTGCTGCTGTACTGCAGGAGGAAGTGAATGTTAAGTGTTTCTCTCTGTGGCACAGGTCTGATAAAGCTGTGGTGCTCTTATCTTCCCCCTTAGGTTGTGTCCCTCTATGACTACACAGCGAATCGATCAGATGAGCTAACCATACATCGTGGTGACATTATCCAAGTGTTGTACAAAGATAATGAGAACTGGTGGTTTGGCCGCCTGGCAAATGGACAACAGGGCTACTTCCCGGCTAATTATGTGGCAGATGAAAGTAAGCTGTTTTTGTTATGTTTTTTTTTTTTCCTTTTAAGCTTAACGAGAACAACCTCTGCTGACACAGTGGTTTTGGGTCATGTGTTCAAACGCATCTGTGTTTCCACTGCAGGAGGTTTTGAAGAGGAGCTATCCCACACACTAGAACCAAATCCTGTTCTGTCTGACCAGCAGAACGAGACAGCTGACAGATCGCCAACCCCAGCTAAGGTAAATGATTAGGAAAGGGTAAATGATTTAAAAAATGCTCAAGTGCTGTGACCTGCTTGGATCTTTATGGTCTTCACCCGGAGTGAAAATGTTTGCAAATTCATATGTGAATCATTTTTATTGCAGTTCCAAAAGGAGCTCAAATGAGAAACGTGAATTGCTGAACGGGTGGAGCTGCATACACCACAAATTAATCTGACAGTTATTGTAGATGGAGGAATCATGAAAGTAGATGATGGAGTATTAAGTTCAGTAGTCAGATGGATTTTCATACATCATGAGTACAGTACCTTGTTTTGCATCATGTCATGTTTCCCCAAGCAGGCTGCCCTTATGAAGTAGTGTGCTGTCAACCATGAGCAGGTGTGTTGTGGAATTTATGGAAGAGTCACACCCATGAAAAATGATTAAATTAAATGTGTAAGTGTAACAGTGGTGGGATCTGATAGGAGCATTCTGGTCATGGCGGTACCATTGTTTGTTCATAGAATAGAGTTTGGATTACCCAATCCTAACACCTGCCCAACTTCCTCACTGCAGCTAATCATTTCTAATCTATGTTGAATTTATCTAATATTTAACACCAGACCTCATGTGTTACTAAGACCACACAAAGTGCATAGCACCAGCCTGTAGAAACATTGGAGGTAATTCAGTGAACAAATATGACCCAGTAAACCTTTCTTACAAGATTAGAATCCTAAATAGATATATGGGGAAAACAGTAGTCTTAAAACATTCTGTGCTTTTTGGTTTGATAATGTAAGTGATAGTGTTAGCAACTCAAGATTAAAGCAGTGTGTTTTGTTTTATATGTGTAAAGTCATATCAAAAGACAAGTTCTTTACTTCTAAAGATTATATTAATTGTGATTTTATATCTACATGATAATTTTATAGGTTGAAATAAAATATTTTTAAAGTCTGATTTAAGTAGCCAATTATCTTTATTTATTTAGACCTACTTCTGGTTCATCAAGTTTATAGTGGCACATTTTTTATAAACCATCTAAAAACTATGCAAACACAAACTGATACTAAAATGTGATCTTAAAAACCGCATTATCTTCCATTTCACATTTTTGACTCTTAAAAACCATGCTGGGAAAGTTTTCAGGGTAGAGACATTACCATCATTGATTTTTAAAACAAAATTAAAACTTCATAGAGGGAATTTAATTTTACACAGAGTGGAGAAAGAATCCAGTACAAACTTAATATACTCATATCAAGACTTAAATAACACCCTTATTTTGGATAAACAATATATACCCCTCTCCAGAAAATAATTGTAATATAAAGGGTGCAGGCCTGACTTTGCCGCACAAGAAGGCTTAGCTGAACTCTTCTCTGTGATGATTAATTGAACTAGGGGTTATGCCATCAAGGAATATGTTCTGGTTTGTGTAAGATAAAATTAATTATAGTAAGAGTTGTTTTGCAGTTGTTTCGGATTGTGAAATAGGACTTGAACGTTTTTTTTTTCATATTTATATTTTTTAGATATATGCTAATTAGGCAACATTGCTTGCAATTGTACGTTAGACTGGAATAGGATTGGAAAGAACTAGGAAGACCATAGAAAGTCCTAAGATTTAAAAATAAGAGTCACAATTAGACTTTGGCTCCTAAACGCTCATGACAACAAGAAAGACTGCATATTATAGCAGGTATTCATGTCTCACGTGCAATCATTTAGGATATTGTTTAAAGTTTAAGTGGCTTATTGTTTGTTTTGGTACTGAATTTTGATGCAGTCTCCGGAGTCGTAGCTTGTAGGTCTGTGGACCCTGTCATTGTCCCCTTGAACGAGGTCCTGCATCCGAGTTGTTCCAGTCTTCCCAGCTGTATAAATGGGAACCAGGATTGCTGGGGATGATCCCTGTGATGAAGCGGTGTCCCATCCAGAGGAAGAGTCAAGTGCTCTCTCATCTGCTTAACAATGCTGAAAGCCTGGATGAGCTCAAACAGGAAAATGGACAGCTCCTTTGGCAGTTTTTTCTATAACCAGATCTGTATTTCATTAGTATTCTGCCAGATCGTACAGATATATATTTTTAATCCAAACTTTGTTATCGCCAGCCCTTCTTTCCATTTATAGATGATCCTTCTTTACAAAAAGCTCCAGACTGTATCTAGAAATTGTTGAGTTTCAGCAGTCAACACTAGAGACCGCGTACATTTTACAAATGCCATAAAGTGAAAGTAGTTTTAGATGTTTTGTTTTGAAAATGGTCTAATATAATATATTAAATTCTAAAACACATGGTCTGAAAAATCTAAAACAGTTGCAATATTAAACGTGAAAATATAAAGCTTAAAAAATGTACGACAATGATTAACTTGCACAATATAATATTACTTGTATTTTTTAGCTGAACTTTGTTGCAGTGTTCTTTGGTCTGTGGTTCTTTTTTCACACCTTAATGAGAACATATATGTGAATATGTTATCACACTAACATTTTCTTAGCCATGTGGTTTAATTACTCAACACTAATTTTGTGTCCTTATCCTTTGCATCTTATCTTGTCACCACAGTATTTGTTAATCTTTGTGACTAATTTAAAAATGACCTTAGCATCCACATCCACAAAGCAAAGCACATTTGTAAACATAGAACTAGATGGTAACGTTCAAGAATCCTAACAGTTCTTCAAAGCAACCTAACCAGCTCCAGAATTGAAGGAATCCTCCTGTTTTTCACCCTGTAGATGTTGACCTGACATTACTTATTGCCATTTTCACAAGGACAAGAGGGGGACTTTGAAACCCAATGTATCACCATGGCTGTTTGCAGAAGATTTTACCTATGAAATGAGAGGACAGAAGCACCAACATTGGGTTCTCTCTAGTCTTCTCACCTCCAGCTTTGCTCCTTTGCATTGAACATGTTGATATCAGACTCCAGGCTTTCGAAAAGGTTCTCTTTTGCCAGCTTTGCCAAGGCAGTCAAATCAGAGGAGGTCAGAAGAAACATTGAAGAGAGATGGCAAAAGCAAGCTTGCAAAAATGCAACATAAATTTAGCCTCCCGATAAACTGTGGCTCATGACAGAACCAGATGGATGGAAAATATCTGGGAAGGAGCTCAACACTTCGAGAGACATGCAGAGATGTCAAAATGAGAAAGAAGAGTGAGAATGTTTAAAAGAACTCACCATGATTGAATTGTAAATTACACAACCACATATCTCCCAAGACAGCATGTGCTCCACCTACCAGAGAATGCACAGATACCTGGCCTATCAGTCACGTTTGGTTCATGGAAGACAGTCGTCCTTCTCCGCTGAAGATAGGAAATGATATACTAGTATATTAAACTGTACAGAAAAATGTTCATATATTTTTAGCAGCTGAAAATGCACCAAATCTGTATAATCTGTATAAGATAATATACTTTATAGTATCGTGTTAGCATAGTATATAATTTATAGTTCATAGTATTCTTGTTTTATCAGTCATTGTCTCCCTATATATAATCTACCACTCTTTTAAATATACCCCTTGCACATTTTTAAACATGCTACACAACAGGAAAGTGAGTTGACACCTCAGATAGCAAGACTAGAGAAAGTGTAAGCATTTGTTTCATATATGTAGCTCATAGCTCATACTGTACATTTGGCCAACTACATCACATCTATCAGTTTTATTATTTAATGCTATGCCAAAGCTTCTTTGCAAAACTGATACATTTTCACCACCTTCATATTACATTTTACATTTATTTTTACATTTCAACACTTTTGTATTCAAAATTCAAAACTCAGACCACAAAATTAATGAAAGGTATGTTTTACTTTGAACGATTGCAGATGAGAAACATTTTTATTATGTGTGGTAATGTTTTAGAAAAGTGGCAGTGCTCTTGGTGTTTTACTGTTAATTTTGATATTTTTGTTTTGGAAGTTATGTATTTTGAAGTAGTTCAGGTGGGTGGCTGCAAAGAAGGCTCCACAGCCAAAACGTTGTTTTCTTTCTTCTCTTTTCAGCGTTGAATAAACCTATCACTTGTTGCTTTATGTATTATGTATGTATTAGGTATGTTAAGGTCAGTAATATGCTGGAAGGCATAGTATCAGCTCAGCTCACGTGGACAAGTGGATGGTACATCTAAATTCATTTTTCCATCTCCTTCAACAGTCTTAGTGGTGTCTGGAGCAGAAAAGGATCCCCACACAGTAATGTCACCTCTTTCCTGCTTCACAGTAGACACAGATTCTATTCTTAGAATGATTTACTTGTCTGGCATTTAACATGTCGATATTTAAAAAACTCAATATTTAAAAAACTTCCAGACATCTTTGGGTTGTCCAAAGGTCATCCTCGGGAAAATTAAGCTTTGGCTTTAACTATGGCCTTTTTTCTTGCTATCATTGCAAAATCTCAATCAGTGTATAAATTCCTCCTCACTGTTGAGTCAAGGACTATCTTGAGTTATGGTGGTTGATGTCTCCTTTCTCTTCAATGCTTTTAGTGAAATTTTTCCCACTTAATGATCATTTCTCTAAGGGTATTCCTTAAGGGTATTTTTTAATCCATTTCAAACAATGCTCCTGTCTGACTAAAATTGGAAAACGTGTCTATTTCTATACCCATCACTTGCCTTGTAGAAGTTAAGTATTTCTGAGTTTCTTTGATGATTCTTTTGACCTAGGCAAAACCTGCTGTTACCAAAACTTAGGAGCCATTTTCAATAATATCTACATAATATAATGTCTCACCGGGCATTGTTTTAGGATACAAATATTGAATATTTTTGCACACCATCAGTTTTCATTATTGACTTGTATCACTTTTTGACATGCCAATACTTCTCTAAATGACAAACAGTGGCTATCAAAAATACCCCCCCCCCCCCCCCCCGCACTTTGTCACATGTTATTTTGTTCTAATATGGAATCATCCATATTTAACCGTTTCTTAAAATTCTGGGTCATGGGGATCTGGAGTCTGTTTACCCAGAAGCCAATTAACCTACCAGTCTATGTTTGGACTGGAGCACATTGAGGAAACCCACAAGAACACAGGGAGAATAAACGAACTCAATGCAGGTAGCAGTCCCATGAATTCAGGGCCCCAGCTCTGCAAGGTAGCAATGCTAACTATTGTGCCTCCATGCCACCCATATAAAATCCTGATGTATTTAATTGGGATTTCTTGCCTTTGATCAACACAAAACACTGTCTAACTGAGTACAAAATGTTACAGAACCTCTTAAATTATAAAACAGAAAATAAATGCACAGCATTACAAATGCTATATCTTTATTGTGGCTAGTAGTAGTAATAAAATATTTCTAAAGTAAAAATAGAATTATAATTGTGGTTCTGACGAAACAGCTTGTTGTATAGATGTGAAACATTAAATCACATTGTCATGTCTGTGTACAGGCCCCAACAGGAATTACATCTCTCACTAATCTCCCTTTGTACATTATTGATGGACAGTGATTAATGTATGCTGTACATTATATTTCTCCTTGGTTCACCAGCTAGGACCCCTCTCTCCCCTGCTCAACCCTGGCTTTAGCTTAAAAAATAAAATGAAATGTTTTTTCTTCTCTGATCACCTGATTTGCTACATTGGAGTGGCTTTTAAAACATTGTGGCATTCAGTCCATTAAGCAAGCTGTGCTTTGTGGGACTCTTTGAAACAATGCAAATATTTTTCCAAGTTGGAACTTTTAAAACAATGTTTTAAGTCAGTCGACATGCTGTAAATTTAACTGTAAGGTTGTAGACCTTGAAGGAGCCTGAACACCATACTGAAATAAATTCTGTGGAATTGACAGGTAGGTAATAGGTGATGTGTTAGGAAGATTGCAAACACATTGAAAACTGACTAGTGATTTAACAGCCAGTTAAAACAGTGTACCCTGAATAAAGGTTATTTTATTCTTTCTTAAATATCTATTCCATCGTCCTCTGAGCAGTTACTGCACTTAAATCGTCTAGGCTAATGCTCTTTAGTTGTTTTTTTTTTATTTAAATATAGCATGTCTGTCCTTGATCAATTCCTGATAATCTGTCAATCAACTCTTTATTCTGTGTTCGTAGGTCTTTAAGCCCTTTTTTTGTTAACTCATTCCTGCGGTTCTCTTAGACTTCATGAATATCATTAGAAGAACATCCTGGTTTCAGAAGTTATAGTCAACTCAAGCATTTCTCATTTGAAATTGTAAAAGTTCCTAGATAGACATAGAGTTACTGGTGCAGCCATGCTACTGCAGACTCTTCTGGATTTGTATCAGCTAACAGCTGCTGGTTGAAATTGGAGTTAACTGCTTTTTATTGTTTTACAATTATCTGCTTTCCACAGTCATACTATCTAGTCGTACATATATAGAATACTCTAACTTCTCATTCACTTTAACTATAGCTTCATGTAATACAGTAAACATATTATTTTGTGAGCTCTTTTTCTTTGTATTCACTACCTTCACTAATCAGTGGTTTATCACCTCTTTGATACAATCGGATTTTGGACTGATTTCGAAATCTTCCATTTGTGAAGTATTTTATTAGTGGATATTTTGAATTGAAACAGCAGTAGACATTCTGATCTGCATAGAAATAGTTTTTTAACTTCTATGTTTATTTTATAAAATCTGCAAAAATAAATTAGAGAAAAACACTTTTTAGCATTTTATGTTAAAAAATACAACAACCAATTTCTGAATAAAAATATTCAGTTGTTAAGGACTGGGGGAAATTCTACTGAATTATCCTTTAAGATTTACTTTTTCTTTATTATAGAACACTTTTGTTTTTATGTTGCTGGCTTCATATTTTGGTTACAGAGACCAGTCTCTCTCACATGAGATGTTTCTCTTTCTTCCAGAATGAATGCTCTATGTACTCTGGTGATTTAGGCAAACATTTTAACTACCCCAAAACGTTTGCTTTGGATAGATTGTAATTTTTTGCCACTCTAGTTTTGAAATCATTTGTACCTACGCTGCAGTAAGGACTCCTAAAGTGCCAGACACTGCTTTGATAACGCCTGAAGACAATGAATGTACAGGAAGCCAGTGGGTTTCTACACCCTCACACAAAATGTGCTATCCCCTTTGTTTCCCTTTCATGTCAAACTTTTCTACACATTCTCTTGCAGATGTCAGCAGCTGTCAGCTACTCGGGGGAGCTCAAATTCATCTCGGAGCACGATACAGACACAGACTCACCTGTGACCACGTGAGTAGCATTCGGAAATTGAAACTCACTGTAAGAATTCTTGTTACAATTGTGTCACAGGGCAGCTGCAACACCAGCATGTTGGTTTTCAATGTGCTGAGTTAAAAACACTTTTTCACTTCCGTAGTTTCCAACCCCATCTTCATCCACTTGTCTCCCTTAAGTAAATGTGTTATTTAAAAATTCATCTTTATACCACTGCAAATTAGTGTTTGTTTTACCCTTTCTGAAGCTTGTTAAACCAAAAAATTGTCAGAGAATATTTGGAAACCTGATAGAAATAGATAAAAAGGAATATACAGTAGATAACGCATAAAGTTTGGTAACAGTTGGGAGAAATCAACTAATGGATTGTCTTAAACTTTTTTAGTTTTCCTATTTGTCATGAGTGCTCACCTGTTTTGAAAGCACATTTTACACATTTGATGTTGCAAGCCAGTGCCACTGGAATGGCTGTATTGTAGTAGACCGAAATGAAGTGAATGAAATTAATCTCCAGTAGTGTCTTCCATTATCAGCCCATATGAATAATATACAGTAGGTTTTAGTGACATCGGGGTCATTGTGGATAAGCCAGACACTTTTTTTTTCCTTTTATTAGTTACCCATGGGAATAAAAAGGCAGTATTGTTCCCTGAAATTATTAATATGCAATATGAAGTTATACGGTTCATTCTAAATGTAGCATTGCACTGTATAATGTATTTCTCTTTTAAGAAGAATCTCATCCAACATGAAAGCCATGTCACATTGACTGATTCTTTTTTCTGAATTGTGTTTATTTTGCCATTATTTTTGTATGAACATATATTTTAAGCAGAACTTTCATTCAAAATGCTGCGTTTGTGGGAACAGCACAGAACGGTAGTTTAAGTCCTCGCTGGACAATGGTGGGTTCAGTTCCCCACTGCAGACTTGGCTGTTCTGTCATTGAGCTCCAGTCCACCCAACTGTAGAAACCGAGACCAGCTGGATGGTGTGCGGTGCTGGGTGGTTCAGTGGAATAGCGCCACATCCAGGGGGAGTTACATGCGCTTAGTACTATAGAAACTGGGATAAGCTTTGGCCTGATGAGCCTTTAGGCTTGAGTATAGGCCATTCAATTGCTATATTGTCGATGTGTTATTCAGGAAACCATAGGTAGACACAGAGGGGTAGAAGCAGAAGCAGATCAGTGTTCCAGTCCTCTGGACAAAATTCCAGTGCTGAATTCATTCATTGTGTTTCAAGTAAACTTACAAATGCAAGCCCTATAAAATATTATAAGGGCTATTCACAATACTGATAAGAACTCTTATCTTTAATAGAGGCAGGTGTTTTGTAATCTCCTTTTAGTAGAATTCCCTGTGCACGATTTTACCTTTTTATTCTTTCTTTGTGTTTTAACATTACCACTATCACCCTTCGATATTTAAAGAGTAGTTTCAAAGGTTTCCCATTTTCTAAAAGCATTTCCCATTTGGGGACATTACCCATTTTAGCAAAAATGTTACTGCTTTAACTATATCTTGAATCACATTCAGTAAGATGGAGCTTCTTCCACTGCTTTTAGTTCTTTAGAATTTTAATAAGGCATATGAAAACATCCGTTCTGTTTATAATGACATTCTCAATTGCTTTTACAGACATTTTCATTTATTAGACACAGAAATACAGTATTAAAATTCTTTCCTTACATGGCCTGTTGGTCTTTAATCAACAGTGGTAGCAAATGGACCTAAATGGAGAGTGTGGGTGGTAGTGATAGCAGCGAACTACAGCTCTGTACAAAGGTGAAAACAGCCCCAGGTGCAGGTGGAAACCCATCTGATTTTTATTTGGACTAAACATTCCAGGTTTTACCATATTGTGAAACTGGTTTAGAGCATTTGAAATATTTTTAACATGGAAAAACATAATTCAGTTATATATGTAGTTACGTCAGTCATAGATGAGTGAAAAAGCTCAGGGAAAAAGACAAATAAAATGCAATTACTAATGTGTATTCTGGAAAATAAATAAATATCAAATCTGGGTTTGGAATAGAGACTGCATCTCTAACCCACTATATGAATTTTTTTATTAATCAATTTGAAATAATATTAACATTGCTTGGTGTTTACTCATATTGCTTTAGACCATTTAGCTAATCTTACTCCTTTGGTTTAGTAGCTTAGTGAATCTAAAATCTTGTCTACTTGTTTCTTAAAGGCCCAGAGTTGAGGAGTCAGCACTTGGCTGAGAATCCTGTTCCGCATACCCACAACACTTGTTGTCACCCATGTTAGGGAGGTTAAGCAGATAAGTGCTCTGTTTGAGTCTTAGTCTGTTCTGGAGATATAGGTCCAAATCTCACTTCTCATGTTCTCACAGCTCAGTATCTCATCCCATCTGAATCCAACACCCTAGATTCTTAGTAAATTAGTAAATAATGGGATTAGATTGGATCAATTGGCTACTAATTACATACTTGTGTCCTTTCTTATATTTTAATGTAAAGTCGTGTTTCCTATTCTTCGTTTTAAAATAAGAATACCCTTTAGGGTACTGTCTTATTGTAACAGAATTGTAGTATATTCACTTTTTAAAATTTAAAAATGGAAAATGGGTGACTTAAAGAACAAAAGAACAGGAAGCAAACTATTGTCCTTAACACAAAATACATTTCAGGTTAATGTTTTTTCAGTAACAGGCAAGAAGAAATTTTAATATTTTAGAATCTGATTGTAATAGCAGTAATCGGTAAGTGTAAAAACCAAAGCTATAACTAAACTGAGTAAATAAATTAGATCAGGGTACTCTGGATCAGAGAAATTTGTGAAATTGAGCTGACAAACATTCAAAGATCATATATATGCACGACTAAGAAAAGCTAGGTGTGTTTCAATTGGGAATGAATCTTTTTGTCAATACTTCTTAATAACTAGTGTTTGTTAAATTAAATACAACAATTAGTCTGGGTTAATTCAATCTTTTCATAAATGCAGTTAAAAATTATTTATATACAGTATTTATGTTGAGACTCATTACAGCAAAATTCTCAATTTTTAAGCTTTTTTTCTTTTCTGTTAAAAAAGCACAGTCACTCTAGTTTCAACTGGAAGATGTAGGTTTTCTAAGATGAACAGAAATGATATACATCATATCAGAAATGCAGAAATGTGAAAATACAGTATCAAAAGAAAAGGTAATGGAGTGGGAAATCTAGCTTTGTTCAGACCAATCTAATTTTCCCATATCTGGGCCTGTCCCAAAGTCATCACTTTTTGAAGGATAAAGGGTGAAGGTTAATCTTGACAAGAGAGTTGTAGCCCAGCCACTCCACTGAATGTGCAAGAATCCTGAAAATAGAGGCAAATTCAGGATTTGTCCTGATGTTCTTAGTGAAACTAAGTAAATGTAGGCCATCCTTGTCATTTATATATTGTCTGGCACTAAAGAGGTACGCAACATACAAATGCAAACAGGTGATGATCAATGATTATCTTCACAAGCTTCTGTCAGACATATTTGTCTTAGTACTTCAAACACAAATATCTGATGGAAAACTATTGTTAAGTCCTGCAAAGTAGAGAGTATTGGGTAAGACGGATTCATGCCATTGGACAGAGATTTTGGAATAGGAGCCTGCCAGCCAAAATGTGCTTCAGAGACTGGAACTATTCCAAGGCATTGAGAACAAAGTGTGCAATTGCATTGTAACTCCCCCTAATACTCATAACATTTACTGGAAGTAATGTGTCAATGCAAACAAGGAATCAGGAGTCATCTACAGAGATGTGAACAACATAACAGGTCATTTCTATTCTTTTATAACCAGTTTAAGGAAAGAGTTGTTTGTTGTCCTTGCATCTCGAACCACAGAGCACAGAACTGAGTTTTCAGTAACATCTAGTGACAAAACAGTTTGTCATGTGTACTTGTCTATAGAACACATGGCTATCGCTGTTTCTGAGCTCTGAGCTCTGAAAGAAACATATGTGCCAGTTCTGAATCCTGGGAATAGGGTAGGATTATGAAAAATGGCAGCACTAAAGTCTGACAGGGACCGTGTAAATGCTTTAAAATACAGTTTCTGCCTCATCCTTCACACTTTTGCTGTCAGAACTGTTGTAGTAGACTGCAGAGTGTCCCTAATCACTGCACAAGACAAACTTAAGTCTTTATCTCAGACAAAGATAAAGCAAGGCTTATTTGGCTTGTGATATTTGAATCTCATACAAAGAACATATTTTTTAATGGGGGCTAATTGATTCGGAAAATAACAGTCATGCAGACATAAAATATACTCTTGTAGTGTCTCTCCATCTTTTCAAGAGTTTATTTCTTTGATAGATGAGGGTGGGGGTATGAACTTGTGTTTTATCTGGGTGAAGCTATATGTTGAATACATTTGAAAACGGAAAACAGGGTATTTGCCAGGATAAATAAATCACATATCTTTTTCTTCAAAAATTCATTAAACATAGCCAATAAATATATTTGATCAGCAACACAATTAGTACATGTAAAAAGCGTTCAGTGGTTTTTATTCCATTGTAAAGATTGCTCAGATTGCAAAGATGAACCTTCTGGTTTTAACTACCAACCTTTTTTCAGAAAATATACCTGTATCTCTTGTAGAGTCCAAAAGAAAAAGAAGAAGTTGAAGAAGAAGTCCACAGAAGGCAGGTCAGAGACTCCTGCTGTCACTGATGTCGAATCATCCCAGACTGTCACTGCTGGTGACACTGCGGCTCCTACGGCGTCTGTTAGAAAGAAGAGGTCGAAGACTTCGGCCAAGACCATCCACAAAGGAGGACAATCGAACAGTGCTTTTGAGCCAGACTGTTAGATAGATGCCAGCTCTGCGAATGTACTGTACGCACGTGTATCAGCAATAAAGGCTTCAGAGCCCTGCAATTTGAGTGGTGCCAGCCAGGACATTGTGTACAAAAGTGTGAATGGTTACTTCCTAAACGATTTAAGTAGTACAGGGATTAAAAATAGTGCCTATTCCTTTATGAGAAACACTACTTTAATACGTTTGAATGTTTGCAAAGGGCTGATGTTTTGTTAGGAGACTGAATGATGAATATCTAGCCCAGTTTGCTGCTATTTTTGTTCCTTCACTTCTGTTGTTACTAAAAAGCCCTGCTGTACTCTGAGCATGGAAAATCTCCGGGCATTTTATTTACTGTGTTACCACGAATTTTACATGTTTTATTTTGTACTAATATTTTGATTTTATTTATTTTATAGTGTTGTATTTTCCTGTTGTTTTGGGTTGGTATTGTTATGTGTCATTGAGTTGTAAACATGTAAAATGTGATTATATATGATTCCAGGTTTTAAAGTTTAATGTGGTATGCATTTTTATATGTTTTTCATATTTTACAATTTCAGTTGCACAAATTATTAATTGATACTGCAGTCACAGACAAAATTTCTGGTGCCCACCATTTCTAATGATGTTATTCACATATTTATTAGCTGTTAGTGTTATTACTTTGTTTCAAACTATGATTATTCAGCAATGTGTTTATTAAATACTGACTTATCCTCGTAACACATTAGTAGAAGCAAATTAATTCATTTCTTATTTCTGCAATGTTATAGAAGTTTATGAAGTCTTATATGTATTCCCTCTGTCTTTAATCATTATTTTAAATCTTAATCAAGATGACTGAGTTTGTACCTCTTCTAGAAACATGTAAGCAATATTGTTATAAATTGGTGAATAACATTGTTAGAGATTGTGAGTGACAAAATATAATGCCTCTGAATCTACACAATTTTCACTAAGTGCTAAAAATGTCATGTTTTTTGTGTGAATTTTGAGATATTTTTCTATTTTAATGATAGACACTAAATTTCCATGTGGATGTTTTATTCATCAAATGAGTCATCTGATTTAACTTGAAGTTGAATGAATGTATTAAAACTGAAAACCTTTCATATTAACAAAGTAAAAGGCATTCTAGGTACCTGTTACAGAAACACGAATGTTATGCCACTTCTACATAAACAATGAGTTATTTGATTTTTTTTTGCTGTACTGTATTTACATTTCTCACTTTTTTTACAGTTGTTTAGAAAACAGTATATTTATTAGTGTCCTAAGTATTTCAAGTGATTGAAGTTTATACTGTATATTCACAGTATGTATGCTATAAATATATGCATATCGGTTTGGAAAAAAAGCTAATTTAATTGCTTTATTTGTGAAATGTTAGAATTTTAAATCATCTGGACTTTTCAGCCAGACTGAAGGTTTCTATTAGTAGTGGCACTTTATTATTTACATTATTTGTTTGCTGTTCGATTTAAAGCTATTATTAAATGCAATACATCCCCTAAATACAACCTATTATTACAAACAAAAACTTGATATTTCATATATATTTATTTTATATACTTTTTGGTCATTATTGTGTGCCTTTCTGTAACAAATGTACTACATTCTACTTTCTGTTTAAACAGATCAATGAATAGTTTATGAACTTCACACAATAAAGTTAGATCCAAAGTCAAACTACTAGATTGTCGTTGTAATCTTCACCGATCAATGATGAAGTTTTCACTTCATCATTGTTCAGCTTCACCGAGCTGTGAGCATTCTCACAGTACGTTACAACAAAAGCAGAAGGCTTTTATATTATATACTAAACATTTTAAATTATATACTAAAAATGTATAGTTAATGTTAAAATGTCATTGGCGTGGGTAAATAAAAAATATAGAAAATGTGTTGCACCTGAAGAAGGCTTCACTGCTGAAACGTTGTTTCTTTTCCTCTCTTTTCGGCATGGAATAAACCTTTACTTGTTCCTTTGCAGCCTACGCATGCTGACGCAGCTACCTACTATGAAAACGTTTGCTGGTTATCATTTTATATCCCATGTTTGATCAGGTGTAATTTTGCTTTACAGACATCCATCCGCCTTTTTCATTATGGCGCTCCTCCTGATCAGGTGGATGGTGGGCGCATGCTAAGTAAAGAAAGCTTACTGTAACTTCCCTTTCCCCAGCAACCCCTTCCAGCTCACCTTGGGGACTCCCCGTTCCCAGGCAAGGGCAGAGATGTGTGATCCTTCCCATGTGTCCTGGGATGGCTTTGAATAATCCACCCAGAGGGTAATTCCTGGAAGAGCTCCAAAGGGAGCCTGCTTCTCAGGTGTCCAAGACACTTCATCTGACTTCTCTTGAGGCTCAAGACTCAACACCAGAGCTCTCCCAGACCGCTGAACTCCACATCCTACCCTGTAGGGTGAATCCACCAACTCTGCAGAGAAACCTAATTTTATCTCCTTATACCTGTGATTTTTTTTCCTTCCTCAAACCGATGCACTACCCACAGCTCATGTTAAGGAGATATTTAGTTTAAATCCAATCTTCATATGACTGTGGAGCACTTTAAGGCTGAATACTACTGTACTGTATGTTGTTGTTTTCATTTAGAATCAAGTAATCTAAAGCCCTTTCCTTAAAAGTGGCTTTAGCATTAAGTGATTTAAAAGTTGATTTTATTAATAAAGTGGGAGCAAACATTTGAATTAAGATATTTTTAAATAGAATGTAATAGCCTTGTAAGATCATAGGTGCAACCACACTTCTATGAATAGCAGCAACATACATGACAAGAGGGGCCTGGTATCCTCTACCTTACCAGGGCACTATTTTAAATTCCTGCAATTCAGGTACTCTAATGCCGGCACTGAAAAGAGGAAGCAAGAACAAAAGAGTGAGCCTGAAAACTGGAACATTCAATTGTTCCATTTAGTAAAACAATAAAATAGGCCTTCCAAGTGTGTTTACCTCCCAATAAAACGCAAAATATATTTATCAGAATATTAAACAGCTGCTGACTGAAAATTAAAATGATACAAAAAACCTCCTTTAATCATGATATAAAATGTATGTGGTGTATTAAAGATACAGAGGTTGTTGGACAACTGTCAGAAAACAAGCACTCTTAACGATAAGAATTATCTGAACTCATAGAGTTATAAATAACAAAAATGTGTGAACAGACCATTGATAAGATGTTCACTCTGAGTAGAGGGATAGCACATCTGTGATTTTGCACTAAGGCTGCATTACAGGGTGACCGAGCAGTCAGACGTTGGTTTCGCAGCTGACCAGAAGTCCAGTTTAGGTGAGGAAAAAACCAGCTTGTGGCTACTGATACACTTGGTATACAGTACCTCCCTCTGTTTTCATTATTTGTATAGTATAAGTAACAGTATATGATACATACAGTATAAGTGCCTTGCAATAGCATTAATAACCTAGAGGTTTTTACAGGTTGTTGCTTTTAATCTTGCAGTCATGACCCTTTGAAGTAGTAGGTTGTAAATATACGTTACAACCTACAGTACACCACACATTCAAAAGCAAAAAGAAGTAAGCAGATAGTGTGAAATTAGACTGGAAAAGTCATGAGTGCTCAAGTATTCAAGGCTACTACTGTGGCAAGCCTAAATTAATTTATATGCACAAAACTACCTTCATAAGATACACGATGAGTTGAGTGGCCTGCATCTTTGTGCAATAATAATAGTAAACATGATTTCAGAATAAATACACCTGTCTCTGTAAGGTTCCTCTGCCAGGAAGTGAATTTCAGGCAACCATGAAGACCAAGCAAAACAACTCGGGGATAAAGATGTATAGTGACACAAAGCATGGTGTAAAAATATTTCAAAGTCACTTCATACTGTATCTCTCTGAGTATGGTGAAGACAATTGCTAAGAGGAAGACACCCAGACGCTGCCTAGATCAGGCTATCTGGACAAGAAAGAAACAGGTGTGAGACCAATGGTGATTTTCTAAGAGTTACTGATCTCGGTGGCCCACATGGAAGAAAATATTAATGAGCCAACTATATGTCTGTCACTAAACAAAGGGTGTTTGAATACAACTGAAAAAGGAACATTAATCCTGCATGGAGTTTGTAACAAAGCATCTAGGTAATACCACAAATATGTGGCAAAAGGTTTTGTGGTCAGACAAGACAAAATTGTTAACTTTCAATGCAAACTTTCATGTTACTTGCTTGTTCCTGCTGCTCATTATTACATAGCAAAGTTGTATCCCAGTAGACAACACACACTCTAGATAAAAAAAAGACCTAGATTCCAATAGTTATTATAGAAGGTGACGTTTATGTCTGAGAAAAAATCTGCAATTTCACATTTAAGTCTTCCTGAAACATAAAACACTGATTGTCGAATCTTAATAGAAATATTTGAGATGTAAGTAATGGTATATAATAGGTATACAGCCATCTATTTTTCTATCAGTTTTATATAATACAGGGTTGCGGGGGAGCTGGAGCCTATCCCAGCAAGCACCGGATGCAAATCAGGGTACATGCTGGACAAGATGCCAGTCCATCACAGTATAATACATGCATAGTGCCATGCAAACAATCCTTGAATATATTTGATTTTGTTGTAAAGCTTGCTGTCATGACACCTTTAAGGAGTAGTTAGTATTTGTTACAAGTCACCCAGATAGTTGATTGGCCTCTATGTGCTATAATTGTGGTAAATTTATTTCAGAATTGAAATATGTTTCGGTAAGGTCCTCCAGTCAAGTAAAAAAATAGCCACAAAGACAAAGTAGCTTACAAAACAGAGTAAGGATAAAGTTTATAAAGGTACAGAGTGATTAACGGGTATTTTCAATGACACTGAATATCCTTTTGCGTGTGGTGAAGTCAATCACCAAGAAATGGGAAACTGCTTAAATCAGGCTCTCCCTTCAAACTGAGTAGCTGATAAAGAACACTGAAAAAGTTCAATGGCTGAAATTGAAGAAAATGTCTTGGAGTTGAAGCTGGCCTGAGAGCCAAGAAGGAAGCAATTGCTTAAAAAAAACTCTTTCGTGCAGTTTGCAAAAAAGCATTTAAATGATAATACTCATTGCAAAATTTATTTTGTGGTCAGACAACACAAAATTGGAACTTTCTGGTCTAAATGCAAAACTGCGCTCCCCACGCACAACACCACCCAGTCAACATCATCCTTTCTGTCAAGCATGGTTGTGGCAGCATTGTGTTAAAGGATTACTTGTCATCAGTAGAGACTCTGAAGCTCAGGAATGATAGAAACAATGATGAAGCAAATCTGAAAGGAAAACCAGCATTAGTTTAGCTAAAGACCTAAAACAGGAGCAATAATTTACCCTTAAACAGGGCAATGGCCCCGGGCACAAGGCTAAAGCTACACTAGAGTGATTTGGAAATAAGAAAGTGGATGACCCAGTCAAATTCCTGACTTGAATCTTGTTGAGAATCTGCGGAAAGACTTGAAAAACTCCTGTCCATAAGTGATCCCCAAGCAACCTGAGAGAACTACAGTAAATCTGCCGTGCAGAATGGGCAAACGTTGCACCAAGTTTTTTGTGCAAAGTTGGTAGAGATTCATAAAGAACTGCAGCTGTAATTGCTGTCAGAGATGCTCCCACCAAATATTGAATTCACGGGTCTGAATATTTACGCAATCAACATGTTTGATTTTTTTTTCTAATTTTTGCTGACATTAACTGCAACTTGCACTTAAAAGTCTTCCATTTGAGCTTTCAGGTTTTTAAATGAAATGTTAAGTTCAAAAACATGTGTATGCATAATTTTATAATGGCACAAAATGTAGCACTATGGAAGGATCTGAATACGTTTGCAAGGCAGTGTAGATACAGTAATAAGCAGCTGAACAAACTCCACTCCTCCTGTGTATCTTTGGAAGATGCAAACAATTTGAAGTGCTGTCCCGACAGACTTTGTGAAGAACACGGGAGAATATTGTGGAAGAATAATGTAAAAATAAATCAAATTTAAGAAATAGGTTATCAGGAGAACTGCATTCTTCCTGTCACTTATGATAAATTATTTTTTATCTGTGCTAAAGGCATTAGCCAAGTCAAACAGGTCACTATTAAAGAGCATGTTTTATGTAAAGATCATGTTTTATGGGTTGTTGTTTTTTTCACCAAAAAAGTTTTCCTTGTTCTAAGAGAAGCAATGATACTGTACTTCATGCTTTTGTGTGTTCCTTTAAGCCAAGGAAAAAAACTATTTTAAGAAGTTTTGTTGATGATGTGGTTTAAGTCATTAGCAGTGAAAAAAAGTATACTGAAACCAGAATTTTGAAAAATGGGCCTCCTACATCTTATACCTTCTGGCCCCACTAATTCTAAATAAAGCTTTCTGGAGTGACTCTGAGGAACCTATTACTCTTTCTGATATGTTTGCTGGTTTTCTTGAATTTAGTAATCCACAAAGGGTGATGACAGTTCATTTAATAAGATCACAGACGATCTCCTTAACTAAGCTCCCACAATTTAAGACACAACTTAAATAGACGTTGAGGTTTTGCAAAGCAGTCAGAAATTTTAACTTCTAAATTTCAAAACAACAAAAATAAATTTGAATATGAGAGCTGCGGATCAAGTACACTTCTAAATTTTATCCCCTACACATTTATTGGAATCAGCTTTCGGAATATCATCTATGAAGAGACATATTACAGGTCCTAAATGTAAAATACTGTACATCCATAAAAATAAAGTATATTAGCTCTTCCTTTATATGGCTTAGGATATATTCTTAGGCTTCCAGTAATGGTTTTCCACCATATAGCATGTGCAAATATATAAAAAATCTAACAGTTGAAAATAACTATTACATTGTATATTTAAGTTGAAAAATCTGTGGTGTATTAAAACTGAAAACTTGGCAAGAAAAGCTTGTTAAAAAAAGACATTGCTGTAAGTGTCCTCTAGCTTCAAAAGAACAGAGATAAATGTGGTAGATCTAGTAAGTGGATTGTGTTAACAGCAGGTAGTGGTATTTCTCTTTTAACTATAAAGCTAACATGCCATGTGTATACAGTGTCTATAAGGTGCTATTTTTGAGACTGATGGTCAGCGTTTGGACAGAGAAGGGCTGACTAAAAACAATCTGTTTCCTGTCACACGAGTAGAGAAGCACGAAATATGTGAAGAAGCCACAAAATGTTTTACTGCTGGTTTTACTGAATGAGTGGGAGAAGGCAGAAGGTCATGACAGAAAATGCAGATTACATTATCTAAGTCTAAAGGAAATAAAATTTCCCTTTGTGTCGGGCCAGTTAAAAATCCAAAAGATATACCTATTATAGGTACAATATATATTGCTATACCTGCACAGTATTATACAAAAAAGAGTAATGTAACAAATTGCAGAAGGAAATTCCTTTTATTGTATTCTACTGTGTACAGTTTAAAATCCCTTTTAAATGTAAATTTTTGAGAGCTTGAATAAAAAGATGTTTGCAGTTTAACTTAAGGTAGCTTCATTTTTTAAACGAAGTCAACCAGAAGAATCCAGATGCCTTACAATTGATGTCACATTGTATTCTGAGTCACCAAAACCTCAATGCATTTTGCACTGTGCCATTGTTTTTCACAATTGTGTGATCGAATGCAACGAGGAACCAGCAAGGTTCATTTTTAGCCAGCTTTCTTTTAGAGAGTGGATAAAACAAAACACTCTGTGTACCTTTTAGATTAAATACTTGGAGGAGGAGGCATCATCAAGATGGCAAAAGGCAGGGTTTTGCAATATCATTGGAACAATGAAAAACAAGACAAATGAGGGAAGGTGGCACTCAAGCTGGGAGGGATTGGAGGACAGGGGGGCACAAACACTGAAATTCCCTGATGACAAGCGGCCTAAATCTGCTCGCTGGGTCCAATTGTCTGCTGGTGAATTGAATGTCAGGATCACTTAGGGTTAACAATGGCCATCGAAAGAGGCACTGGACAGCAATGAAAACATAGCTGGCATGTTAGACGTTCGCCTGGGCTCAGGGCTGTGGAGTTCATAATGAGCTGCTTCATTCATCGCTTGCTTCTGCTCTAATTCCCGAGGTGAATGGGCTGCACTTTGGCCAAGGCGGGAAGAGTTTGTGGCGCAAACAGTTGTTTTATAAACACAAGCTGTGTTGTCAGTGAGAACTTGGACCTTCAAATTATGAGCACGATCCTGGAGATACAGCCACTGTCGGCACTGCGAAGACATCATATTAGTCACTCCCTGTTGTACTGATTTCCATGAGCTAGCAAGCTTTTATCATGAAACAAAGATTAGTACTAGTCATAAAAACAAAAGACAGCACAAAGCAGGGCACACTCAAAAACCGGAATTGTAGGCCACCACTTTCTTCCCATTTTTTTTAAGCTAAGCTTCACTTCACTCACCCTTTGACAGCAAACCCAAAATATTACCTTTCTCCAGTACAAGTCTGATAATACAAAACTGCTACAGGTGTGCAGAATGTGACAGAACAGGTACAGAAATTGAAGCATAAATACATTTTTCATTGTCTTAAAATGTAATATAATGATGTGTACTACATGAAATGCAGTCGGTATATATCATATAACATAAAATATTTAATAATTTCTAGCAACAGAATCCCGACAAACTGAAAAGTCAATCAATGGTTTAATTAAAGAGATTCTGGAAAGATGAACAATCTACAAATAAAACTGAGTTCAGAGTGTTACACTTCCAAAATAGCTTGAAGTTAATATAGATGATTCTCAGCAAACACTAACTTTCTATTTAGCTAGCTTTTCTACACACAATCTCCACATTGCTTCTTTAGATTTTTAACTTTTATATTAAAAAACTCATATATTTAACTCATATATTAATAGGAGATACATTTTCTGTCTGGTTATTCAGTATTAAAGGAAACCATATTGCTTGCCCTTAACAGGTTTGTGTGTTGGTGGTTTTTATTACAGACCCTCTGGACAACCAATAAGACAAATCAATGAAGCATCAAAACAAACCATTTCATCCAAAATAAAGAGTATGTTTTTAAAAGTAAACTATCTCTGACTTACCCAGGGCTGTAAACTAAAGAGGCCATTATATAACTTACTTGGTTCCAACAGTTGATTGATCTGAGTATCTCATCCAGATGTTTCTTGAAAGAAACCATTGTATCATGGCTGGGCTGCTTGTTCCAGACTCCCACAACCCCAAGTGTAATCTTGTGTTCTCAGGTTTAAATTAACGTGATCATAGTTTCCACTTGTGACCGCTGGTTTGTGTATCACCAAAGGTGTTGAACTGACATTACTGAATGATGACACTTCTGAGTTAAAAAAGTAAATTGAAATAAAAGTAAAACTAATTTTTAAAATTTTAGACATTTCAATATTTTTACCCCATTATAAAAAGTAAAACTGCAAACATTTTTGTGGATTGTTTGATGACGTCTTTTACAAACCTCCATTTACAAGACCAATACAAACAACAGCCATGACAGAAAACGTTTCTTTTCACCAACCTCTTGACCATGAATCTGCTTATCAGACATTCTAGGCTGGTTCAAGTGAGCAAAAAACTGTCAATTGGAAAATATGTTATGTCTATAAATCTTTTTGTGTCACATTATTTTTCATTTTAACTTTTTTTGCAATAACTGATAGCAAAACAATTGTGTTGTTCTGAAATTATTTCTGAATACTTTATCTTCTTCATTTTGGATTAAATCATCGGCCACTGATAATAATGTAAAAATTGTTCAAACATGTCACATTAAATTCACATATGTCAACCTTTGTCTCATTTTCTGCTCTTCTCCTCTCTCCCATATACAACTACAAAAACCTTCACTGCCAACATGTTACATCTGTCCTTCATACTTTCCAGTCTTGAATTAACCTCTGTTTGTTCCTGTGCTGCTCACATGCTGACACAGCTCACAGCTCAAACCTCTTCACAGATGCCATTAACTAGGTAAGCAACAGGTGCAAGGTGGGATACATCATGGTCAAGAACCAGTGCATCACAGGTCACATCACAAACACACACTCACACCAGGGCCAATTTACCCAGAAGCCAATTAACCTGGCAGTACAGGTACGTCTCTGGACTGTCTGAGGAAACCAGGGCACCTGGATGAAATCCACAAAAACATAGAGAGAACATACAAATTCCATACAGATAGCATTCCAGGTCCAGAACTGAACCCAGTTGGGCATTGAAGTCTAAACTGGTATTTTCACCATAAACTCTTTTTAAAGTAAACCTAAAGCTGGGGTCAGGGGTAACGGTGATTTATGTACTATAGTCTAAATTAAAGCAATTGTCTAAAGTTACTTTGAAAAGAACATTAATTGCCTATTACTAGTAATTCCACCTCATGATTATTATTATTATTATTATTATTATTATTATTATTATTATTATTATTATTATTATTATTATTATTATTATTATTAATTTTAAAAATGTAATTACTTACAGAAGAATCTGTTAACTGTAACTGATTACTTTTAAAAATAACTTCCCTGGTTCTCTGGGTTATCTGGGGATATTTACAAAAAATGATGGAATACAAAGGAATCAAGTTGTTAGGTGCTTAATTTGTGTATTAATGGGTTTGTTGACAGAGCTTTCTCTATACAGCAAGAAGATTTATGATACAAATCAGGATGCTGATAAAACACACTTTTTGCTGCTTGGGTAAAATCCCCAAGGGCAGTTCTTACAAACTTCCAGATTGTTTACGTTCTGCTCTTTATACAATTTCTCCAAAAAGTACTTGGGCATTGAAGTCTAAACTGGTATTTTCACCTTAAAATCAAAATCACCAAAAACGTTAGTATTTGGAGTCTACGGTGGAAAGTCAAAATGAAAACCAAATAACTATGTTACAGAACAAAGAGAAGAAAGAAAACACAATGTTTCAGCTGTGGAGCCTTCTTCAGGTGTGAGGCCTTCGTGAGCCTTCTTCAGGCTCAAACCTGAAGAAGGCTCCTATCTGAAACGTTGTGTTTTCTTTCTTCTCTTTTCAGCATGGAATAAACCTATCACTTGTTCCTTTGCAGCCTACACATGCTGATGCAGCTACCCACGTTTGTTACAGAACTTCAGGCAGTTTTAAAAACTCAATCAGAACCATGGGACAGAAATTGAGCATGCCAGTCTGTCATAAGGCAACCATTTACTAAAGAAGAAAAGCCACAACAAGCACAATTAGCCCAAGACCAGGTAACCTAAGAAAAAAGTTTTGCAGTTGATGATGGAAAGATTTCAAGAGCTGTCAAGGAAAACCCTGAAACAACTGTCTGGGAAATTACCAACAACCTCCAGAGTGCAGGAGTGAAGGTATAAAAATCCACTGTTTTTAGAAGACTGAGACAATAAAAGCTAAACTTTCAATCATCTGCACCAATAAGACACAGTCAGATTAAAATTTGCTTGAAAGTACAAACATGATAGTTTTCATATGAAGGTTTATGGACAGATGAGCCCAACACTACTTTACCAAAGTGATAGGAAGGTTAAAGTGTGGAGAAACAAAGGAACTGCAGACGCTCCAAAGAATGCCATCTCATCTGTTCTCCTGAAGCATGGAGGAGGTAATGTCGTGCATGAAAATTCCACCTCTGAAACTGACTCACTCTATTGATGTAACTGATAATGGCAGCGGAAAAATGTATTCTGGAGTTTACAGAATTGTCTGTTTATATAGAAGTACAAGCTTCTGTGCTTGGCGAGCAGTGCCTCACCATGCAGTACGACAATGACCCAAAACATCTGACCAGTGCAACCTAGGAGCCCATTGGGAGGGAAAAAAGAGGAAAATTAGAACGATCAAGCCAATCTCCAGATTTAAAGCCATCTGAGCAGCACTCAGTGGGGTACATACTTCATGTACCCCATAATACTATGCAATCAAATACTTTAAGACTCTGAAATGTGCTTCCGAGGTGAATGTGTCTCAACACGTATGGTCATTGGAAATTACTTGAACGTAAAGTTACTTATAAAGAATGTCATTGTACTAATTTGAGCAAATTTACTCTATGCATGGAATTACTCCAAAATAAAAGCAATACTTACTGTACGTTAAACGTATTTGTACTCATCTAATAAATACAAAAACCTTTCCAGTAAAGCAAAAAAAAAAAAGGTTTTGATTATGAATTAACACAGAAGCTATTGGATGTATTTTTAATTTGACACTTCATATATCAGTTTTCTTACAGAAGATAAAACAATGCCCTTACAGACTTGAGTCTAGATACAAATCTGAATCTCTTCACTTACTATACCTATGTACTTTCTAAAGAATGCATCTATTGTTCAGTTATAAACTAATAAAAAGCTCTGAACCAAACTCTGCCTACCTGAGAGTTCATAAGGCACTTTCATAGTTCTTTTTATATTATATGTTTGAAGCACACATAATAGGTTAAGACATATTCTTTGTTCTCTGTCTTTCAAAAAACGTGTGTAAATAAAGGCTAAGTACATTTTTGTATTAATAAAATATTAATTATTGTATACTGATGGAAAAAGAAACGCAACACACTCTGGCCTTCCCGTCTGCATGGAACAGGCTGAAGAGTGACTCATCTGTGAAGAGGACCTGATGCCACTACTGACGAATCCATCGCCGCCTCTGTCTGGCCCAAGCCAGTCAGGTGTGATGTCTAGGAGGTGTGAGCAGAGGGCCTCTGACAGGTCGCCTTGCTCTAATGCCAGCAGCTTGGAGCCTCACTGATGCGGGCATTGTGACTGTTGGCAGATTCAGCAGCAGCTTGCTCCATAGTGTCTGGCAATGCTGGCACATGCCATGCCTGCCTTCTTGCCTGCTTGCCTGCCTGCCTGCCTGCAGCATGCCAATGGCCCTCTCCCTTGCTTCTAGTGACATCGAGGCATTATGGAATGCACAGAAAACTGAATAAAGGCCTTTTTAAAGGTGACCTTGTAAGGTATTGTTCCACCTGGACTTCGTTGGGTGAAAGTGCACCTTTCATGTGATTCGCAAATTGCAATGCTTCACTGCACAGGCTGTATTGCTGGTCAGAGGGCTTAAAACAAATGGATAACTTTTTGTGAAAGTACATACAGTAAGCTATAACTATAGTATTCTCATTCCAGAAAGTTTTTTACAGATTTCATACAGCTGTCTTTCAACAAACACTGCCAGTCAATGTTAGGTATATAAATTAAAAATTAGTTGATTAGCCCTACAAAAAGACACCATTTTAATTCATGCAAGATTAAACTACCAAGCCTGACATGGGTGATGAAGATCACCTGCTTGTTATTGACATGATTGAAGGCAGAAGGCCAGTTCTGTGCAGGGCAGATCACCCTCTGAAAGGCAAAGGGATCAACACTCATGTCCAGCGTGTTCACGTGATCCTTCTGAGTCATCATTTTCAGGCTGCATTTGCTACAACACAAAAAACACATTTATATACACTAATGCACTTTTCATGATGGAGGGGACCCACCCTTAAGTGCAGCCCCCACCAAACATGAGGTCAGGTAGGCGCTTGTGTTGCAATATTTTATTCCTTAACATACTAAGAGATTAAATCTAGATTTCATGAATGAGAAGGAAGAGTAAAAGCATTCCAAATGGTGCACTAATTTCACTGCTCCCAGTAGCTTAACATTAAATTAAATTACAATTAAAAATAAAATTAACGCTAATTAATCTCTTTACAGTATATGAGTGAAAGAGTGCAGCAAGCACAAGTATACTCAAATATATTTAATACCTCAATGCAACTGTGATTCCTGAGAAGACAAATTTCTTTGATGAAAGAAATGTTCTTCAACTTGTCAGAAAACATATTTTTTAACATGTTTTGATAAGGTTCGTAAACAGTAAATTCCCTATTGTATTCCCTAAAGTGTCTCCCTTCAATGCTGACTTGTACTTAATGTGTTCTATATCAGTAGCTGAGGCCATTAGTTTTCTATGTCATGACCTTTGAGTTGAAGTCTGACCTGCATTATCAGTCTCTCCAGTGACTGACCAGGTGAAGTTTTGGTCTAGTGATGACAGGTTCTTGTTTTTGTATGAGTTGGTGTGAATGTGCAATGAGCCGAGTGTTTTTTGATGTCTGCAGTTTCTGGTTTAGTAGTGTGCAACACATTTGCTTGCTGGAGTTTTTTGGAATATTTTTAGTGTGAGCAACGTGATAAGAACATCTTGAACTTAACAAACTAAACAAACTGAGTTACTGCCTGACATATGGAATACTGTTCAAAAGTTTGTAAAGGTAAAAATGTAGGTGTTCACCTACTATTACTAGTACACCTAGTAATATACTGTAGGTCTTGGTCGCGCTTGTCAATATGGATCAATTTGAGAATTCCCAATTGTGTATGCCATAAATGCAGCCAAACATTGTCCTTGTTCTTCACTTTGTGTTCAACATAATGTTACAGCCTCACCATGCTGGTAAAGAGCACCGATGATGATAAATGGCTAGAAAATAAGATTAGATATCATAGATCATAGATATAATTATTAGATAATGATAGACATACTGTATATGCCAGTTGACAATTCATAAAAATGCATTGTTGGAAAACAAAACACATCATATGTTTTCCAAAGTTTTGTTTTTACTAAAAAGTCTTTTTTGTCTATAAGTACAGTATTCCACTTGCCCCGATTCCACATTCTATTGTTTCTTTTATAGAAGCAAAAAAACACTTTCCCATCCCCCATCCTTTATCTATGTGATTGTTCCAGTAGGGTTTCATAAACAGAGTGCACAAACACACTCTCACATGTGCTCACAAATACACACACACATTTCCACACACACAGGCAGCCATCCCCCCTGCCTGTCATTAGTGTTGAACACGCCCCCTGCGATCTCTCCTGCAGTGACCCAGCACTGCCACCATACTGGAGCACAGAGATAAGGAAACCTTCCTTATTTTGACTTCTGGGGTCTGCTGTGGTGAGGAAAAACACTACATTTTGAAATGGTTCTGGAGGAATTTTGAAATAGAGACGCAGCAGGCCCAAGTCTCTCATCCCCTCTGCTCCACGCCACAAGAAAGGCATTTATTTACTGCTTCTAACATCACGCATCATTTTTTGTGGACTAAAAAAAGAAAAAATTCCATATCTAAATTTGATTCATGAACAGAAAAGGCCTTTGCCCTTGACGCATTCGAAAGTTGCTTGCATTATATCTTTTGAATTTAGCAATTAATCTCGTACCACTCAGTCATTCGGAGGCTGAGTTTAGAACTATATATTGCTGTTGCGATTAGGCATACTGTATATCATATCGCTTTCATTAGCAGAAGTGCTGTAAATTACATTATCAGTTCTTGAATGTAATGAATATGCTGCTAACAATTAATTATCCCATGTATTCCATTACTAAAAATATATAATAAAATGAATCAATTATTAGTCAATCTATCCATCCGTTTACAGTATTTTCTAAACCTCTTTATCCAGTACAGGTTCGCAAGGGGAGCCAGAGGCTAACTCAGCAAGCAATGGGGCACAAGGCAGGATACACCCTGGAAGGGACACCAGTCCATTTCAGGGCACACACACACATACTGTACACACACTCACACACCAGGGCTGATTTTACAGAAGCCAATTAATCTAGTTTTGGGGCAGTTGGAGGAAAACGAAAAATGCAGAAGAAACCCACGTGAACACAAGAGAACATACAAACTCCGTGCAGATTCTTATCCCAAACTTAACAGGGTATCTTTGTTCATTCGATATCTAAAAGATGTCCATACCCTCTGGGAAAGCAAATCTGATGTGTGTCTTTATTGTGGAGCCTTAATGCAAAATGGACTTTTTGTTGGTGGCTGGAACATTGAGGTATTTCCCAAGATTTTTATCTTTGTGAACTCATGTTTAAAACCCAATCTAACAAATAGTGAAAGCACTCTCTTATGATCTTATAATTTCCCTTTTGTCACCATTAGGTCACATCACAAAGATGTTCCCACTGTTAATTATTCATGTTCATCATACCAAGGGCTGCACCTCTGCAAAGGTAAAACAAAACCAAGAACCGCAAGACATTATAAGTGATTGTTCACCAGTAATGTGGTTAGAGGTCTGAATTCCAGACACGAAGGTTGTGGGTTGAAATCCTGGGTGGGATGTTACTGTTCTACCCTTGAATAAGGCACTTCATGCAAAGTGCTCTTATAAACTCCCTGAAGCATAAACAGGTCTTCTCTCAGTTAGAAACTTGTTTGCAGTTGATGTACGTGCATCAATCTTATTTTGGATTATTCTGAAAGGTTCTGTAACTCAAGGACATCAATTTCTTTTGAATTTCTTTCCATACACCTAACACACAATTTACAACCATAATGGGTGTATTTGGACAATTTATTTAATGCTTACTTTGCAACTATTATTGTCATGGATTTCTAAGAATAATTTTTTCCATATACTGTAGATATACGAAAAACATCTTTTGGCACTTAGATCCTATCTTAGATCAGCCTTTTGATTTGTGTTGTTTGAGAGTGGGTGGCTAGTTGTCATTTTTATTATACTCAAATGTATTGTTAAGCGCATCAGTGGGGGGGACTCTCTTTCATCTCTGAAATCTTGTCATGCAAACAAAGCGACTGCAGATACACCCTTGAGGACAAACAAAACACCCTGTAATGTTTAGACCTAACAACTATCAACAGCTTTTCTATGTACCTTTTTTAAAGGCAGCAGTCTTCCAAACAAAATGCATTTTCTTGATACATAGTACATGCTGCATATTTCACATTTCTGCTCAAAAATATATTTTCTTTAAATTAAAACACCACTTAGTTTTTGTGATCTGTTATCTGGTGCCAGAATAGCTAGTTTCAGCACTGGTGATATTTTTTTTCATTTGTTTTACTCCGTTTTCCAAATATGCCACACAAAACAAGTGCGGATGATCCAGATAGAGACCCCTGATTGTCTGTTTGTCCTCTGATTAGACTTGCAGTGAAGAATGTTTGTCTGCAGTCTGGATGATTGTAATTCAGGCTTCTATTGGATATGTAAACAATGAATGTTGCAGCAATATGTACACAGTATGAGGTGACTTACTCAAGCTTCAGATGAGGTAGAAACTTAAGAAAGTGTTCTTTAATACTTTAACACTGCCTGCCTCCTGACTTGTTTGGGATAAAATCTTTGCTTTTAAGCTGTCACATTAAAGAAATGTCTTTTTTGTTAACAACCACGCCTTCAAGCACACCATGAAAGTGTATACAAAATTGATGACTGAGAAATAACACTGATTGTCCTGCACAATTTGAAATGTTTGCTCCAACTCCACACAGCCTCCACACAGCCTCACTCCACACAGCCTCGTGGATCACTGACTACCTGACGGGCAGACCACAGTCTGTGAGACTTCAGAACTGCGTGTCTGAACTGGTAGTGAGTAACACAGGGGCACCTCAAGGGACAGTTCTTTCTCCATTCCTCTTCACCCTCTATACTTCGGACTTTAAGTACAACTCAAAGTCATGCCACCTGCAAAAGTTCTCAGATGACTCTGCAATTGTGGGATGTATCAAGGGTGAGCAGGAGGAGGAGTACAGAGGACTGGTCAGCAGCTTTGTGGAGTGGTGTGGGGTGAACCACTTGGAACTGAATGTTACAAAGACAAAGGAACTGGTGGTAGATTTCAGGAGGAAAAAGGTCAAACCTACTCCTGTCTACATCCATGGGAGTGGCGTGGAGATGGTGGACTCGTACAAGTACCTGGGAGTGCACATCGACGATAGACTGGAATGGTCTAAGAACATCGAGGCCATCTATAAGAACGGACAGAGCCAACTTTACTTCTTGAGGAGGCTCAGGTCCTTCAATGTGTGTAGTAAGATGCTACACATGTTTTATCAGTCGGTGGTAGCGAGTGCCATTTTCTACGCAGTGGTGTGCTGGGGCTCTGGGATTAGAGCAGTAGATTCCAAAAGGCTGAACAAGCTCATCAGGAGAGCGAGCTCTGTCATTGGGTCTGACCTGGACCCCTTGGAGGTAGTGGCTGAGAGGAGAATGATGTCCAAACTGGAGGCCATCATGGACAACTTCTCCCATCCCCTCTATGACAGGCTTGCAGGAATGAAGAGCACGTTCAGCAATAGACTGATTCATCCACGGTGCGACAGGGAGCGCTACAGGAGGTCATTCTTGCCGTCTGCCATAAGACTGTACAACGCATCCACCTTGCGTCTTGGCAGAGGCAACAGCGACAGTGACCTGTTTCTGGACTAAACGCATATACACATATACTGCTACATCTGTTCTCTTTCTTTTTCTTTTTCTTTTTCCCGTTTACAACCACTTTTGTGCAATATATGCCAGGGACCTGTGCAATACATTTATATTTATATTTATATCTATGGTTACATCTATATTTATATTCATACGTGTGATACGATTTTCTGTGTACTGTTCTGTTCTAGTTTCCTCTTGTGTGTCCGGACTGTGAGTAACTCTTGTATTGTATTGTATGTATTGTACTATTAGTATATAATTCGTTACACTGTGGCTGTGTTGTGTGTGTTAAGCTGCTGTTGCACTGCAATTTCCCTCACGGGTTCAATAAAGTATCTATCTATCTATCTATCTATCTATCTATCTATCTATCTATCTATCTATCTATCTATCTATCTATCTATGTGTTGTAAGTGTTGGTGTAAAGATTGTATTGTCCTGCTGAAATTGTGTTTTTTTTTCAGATCCTCTTTAATGATGCAGTATCCGAATACAACACCTGTTACTCTACAAAAACATTCATATTTTGCATTAAAATATCTGGGGAAATGTTGCTGGTAAATATTTGCTAAATACTCCATCCAGCAGCTGTGTTCTTCCACTCTGACTGACACTTAGATGAGGATATGCACTCTTACAGCACTTAACACCCGAATGATACTCAGTTCTCATATTTAGTGTACCTGGCAGTCTGCAGCAGCTGTAAAGTTCTGTGGATATCTCTGACCACAAATAGATAGAAATGGGGAAATTGGCTATATTAATCTATGCAAGATGTATATGCTTGAACAAAGCCACTTCTGCAATATCCTGTAATTAATTTATTGTGACAGGTCTAGCAAACTGAATTTCTAACCAAACCTGCTTGCGACAGAGGGGTAGGGGTATGACTTCTTAAAATAAAAAAGAAAAAAGCACCATTAAAATAAGTGCATGCAAAGAAATGCATCAGAAAAGGTATAAAAGCAAAGATTCATTCTTTTTCAAAGTACTTGCTAATGTACTTGAAGTGTGTGCACAGAGAATACTGTAGATCTTTTGCATTACTATTCAAAATGTCCAATTTGTTTTCTGAGAGTGTTTTTAATGAGTGATTAGTCAAGAGTCCAGGCTGAGCTCCATGATTGCAGGTTTGAGCCTGGGTCTAATCACTAACTGACTGTCAACAGGATTCCCCAAGCTCTCAGCTCTCAGCAACTCCTCAGCAACACTTGGAGTGACCCCTGTGGTCAGCTGGGTGGTCAGATGTACAGTAAGGTACAGTCAGTGTTGTTGGCGGCAAGGGACGCACCTCTTCTCCAATCAACTCTGAACAGTGCCTGTCACGTGTTAAAGCACAACTGGACTGAAGGTGGGCGGGTCAGAAGAGTCTGCCTGTGCTTCCTCATACTCCTCTGTGAGCTTTCACGGAGATTGTAGCTGCAAGTCGAGGCATGAAAAACACACGATTGACTATTCCAGTTCGGATATCACAGAAATAACTGGCAACTCTAAACTAAAAAGTGTGTTTAGATTGTTCTCAATCGTATGGCGAGCTCTTCAAACTGCATTATCTACATAATAAAGATATACCAATGGAAAAAGGCTCCTACTGTACAGAAGTGTGATATTTCAGGTTTGAAGAGCTGCAGCTGGGCACTTCATGTTTGCTGCCATATTTTGAGTAAATATTTATAACAAGTGCAGTAAATAAATATAATGAAATCATCTGTATGATTTTTACATGCACTACTTAAAATCTTCAATGAGCCCATCTGCTGCGGCTGTGATATGTGATTTACCTGGCATAGTTTAACTCTTGCATCTCCATCTTCTGTGCATGCGAGAACAGCAACAATGACAGACTTCAGCTCACGGTCTTTGTCAAATTAGAAGACAATCACAGGATGCAAAGACTGACACGGAAATGAGGGGAAATGCTGAGCATAAAGGAACCCTGAAGCAATAGGAAGGCTTAGAGCTACACTGTCCACACATGAGGTCGGGAGAAGATTACACTGCCACCACATGACTGTTGCAACTTTGAATGTGTTAACAACAGACAGGAAACTCTACAGACTGCCCCTGCTTTCTGCTCACTTACCAATGCTGAACAAAGAGGGCAAAGAAGGAGGGCTCTTTCCCATGTTCAGTCACCTTGTGTCTCTATAGAGTGAATAGGAAGATGGACCTGCCTTACTGACCATCTGACCAGGATTTTGGAACTGCTTTTCAAGAGCCATCAGATTCTGAAAACAAATTCCAGCAGGACATATGGGCATATGGTCTGTCAGGTGAAATATGTCTAGAGTACCTACAGGAATCTGAACATTTTATTCTTCCTTGACCAGCCTTGCCAGCTAACATTGAACACCTTTTTGAAGAACCTGAATATGGAATGCACTCATACAGTTTTTAAAGAATAAACCTAGACCGTAGACTTTCATAAGACATCTGCATGATCATTTGCAAAATGATTACAGTGTACTGAAATCATTGGTGCAATATGAACCTATTCTCACCATCACACCAGAACACGCAGTGTAGATATAGATAGGCATAGATAGTTATGAGTTATGAATGCAAAGACTTGCGTACAATGCCACATTGCCCTCTCACTGTAGGAATGGGTAAATACTTATGTTCTTGAAAGCACAATATATTCAGAGGGTGAAATTTCATTTGTTTAGACATTTTTGCAAGTTTCTGTTTAGCACTTCATGTTGTAAATTAATTACATCTGAATGAATTGTATGTGAAAAATGTACAATACAAAATTGATAGGATTAATAAATTCTATTTGCTACTTCAGTTGAGTTTGGTTTTTTCTCAAAAAACAAAACAAAAACATCAGAAGAGGTGTTTCCTATCACAACGGGACACAGGATCAATGATGATTTCAATGGGTGCAGAATACTGTTCAGTATCACTCACAGTGGCAGGGTGAATTTTGGCACCCTTATCTTTCTCTCCAACGAATCACCCTCTTTTCACAACCAATTGCAAGTGTTAATCTAGGGTTTCTTGCCAGTTATTCTTATTAGGTGTGAAATATTATTTTTACTCTTGTGCCATTCAAGGCAAGCAGCTGGGCTTGTTCATTTTCCATGTGTTTATTTCTGATCATTTGCATACTGCAAGTATGTTACTGTATGTTTTAGTTTTTTGTAAATTACATTAATGATTATAACCACAATAATAAGCTTTATGTTATATACTGCTTTTATGAGTGGCATCTTAAAACATTTCAAAGTAGGTGTAAAAAAGTAATAATAGCAAATTATAGAATAAGAAACTCAAGTGGTTAGAGGTACAGCAGAAGATACATTGTCATTTGAAAATGGAGCAAACACAGATATCAATTCAATAAAAGCCTGGAAAGGCTTTTTCCTGAAAAGAAAGAAGAAAAAGAAAGAGGGTGTGAAAAGAAAGAGTCCAGATGTAAATGCGCTCAGGGTAGGTAGCCCTCTGATATACTTGAGAATAGAATTCCAGAGCTTTGCAGCATAGCAATAGAAGGCCCTATTAGACTAATGAAGGCTGCATGTTGGGGAGTAGACATAATAAGATCAGAAAGGTACTGAGGTCTCAAGCCATGATGGTTTAAAACCTGATAGGAAGCCAGTGTTAGAACTCCAGGACAGGAGTAATGTGAGCACTTGCACGCGGCCTGGTCAGGATTCTCACTGCTGTATTCTGAACATATCGGTGTTTGTTCAGTGTGGATTTAGATACCCCAGTGAGTAAGGCATTGCAGTAATCAAATCTAGAAAAGACAAATGTATTGACCAACTTTGCTGCTGCAGTCAAAAACAACATAGGATATAGTCTGGTGATATTTCTGGGATGGCAAAAATATGTTTTTACAATATTCTGCACTTGAGTCAAAAGTCAAACCAGAAATAAATATCACCCCCAGTTCTTCAATTTTAATTGAAATTAAATTACACAGCTGTCCACATATACTGTAGGCTTACTGCATTGGCTCTACATAGGTGATGGAGGATGCTGAGAAGCATGACCTCAGTCTTGTTGCCATTTAAGTGGAGGAAAGTGAGGAAAGTGATATAAATTGAGTCCAGCAGGGTTTTATATCAGAGATGCAGTTACAGAGTGTAGAAACAACTACTTCAGTGTCAGGTTTAGTAAAGACATAGATTTGCATATGATCAGCATAGAATTGAATATTGAATAGCAGAGGGCCCAGTACTGAGCCTTGGGGAACACCAGATTTCAGAACTAAAACCCCCCAAGATGAACAAAGTATGAGTGGTCAGTTAGATAAGAATTGAACCATTTAAGACTATGTCAGATACTACAAACTCAGACTCAAGACAGGAGAGGAAAATGTCAAGATCAACTGTTTCACAAGCATCACAGGTCTAGGAGAATTAGGATATATAGAAAACAAGAATAAGTTGCCATAAAAAGATTGTTATTAACTTTAATGGCAGTTTATGTGCTGTGTAATTGTCTGAAACCAAGGTTTCGGAAGGTTTCGAAGAGGTTATTTGCTATAAGGTAATTATTATTGCAACAGCATGTTAGATAGAGGACAAAAATTGTTTAGGTTACCCAAGCCAAGTTTGTATTTTTAGGCATAGTTGTAACTGAAATCATTTTAAAGGCCATTTGTACAATTTAAGTGCTCAAAGATTCATTTCCAATGTTGAAAACGGTAGGGAAGAGGGCTGAAAACAGGATTTAAATAAAACATATGGAAAGGGATCTTGTAGACAGGTGGTGGGTTTCATACATGATATACGTTTACTAAGGCATGCAGTATCAAGTTGAGAGAAACAAGAAAGAGGAGAATCAACAAATCAGTAATGCAGGGAGAAGGTGTAATAGTAGCAAGCGTTGTGGAAAGAATGTGATGCCAGATATTGTCAATCTTTGTTGTAAAAAACTCTAAAGAAGTGTTGCAAAGTTATCATGAAGCAATTAATGTAGTAGGGTGGGCATCTGGGATTGTTTTTGTTATTCTCAGTTTTGTTATTCTCTTTGATTCTTCAATGAATGCAACTGATTGGTATTCCATGAGGCACAGCATGAATAGGAGATGGATTGATTTTTAAGAAGAGCTAAGTTATCAAGAGAAGATAAAAGAGAGCTATTAAACATTTGCACCTTGTCATTCAGAGTATCAGAGATAGGAAACCAAGACAATGAAGAAAGAGCAGAATCAGCAAACAAATTGCCACAATTTGAGATAGGAAGTAGCCGTAATATCTCAATTCACTTGAAGATGATGTACTTATACTCGAAGTGTGTAAATATCCCTGTTGTAGTTTAAATCCAAGTTAAATGTTAAGAAAGCTAGCTAAACAACATTGAAAGTCCTGATATGTTTCCTAAGCCTCAAAATGCTCCTTGTTTGCCACCCGGCACTCTGTATTTTCAATTTTGTGTTATTGATGGTTAAGTAGAGCCAAGGTAATAGGTCTCTTTATATCCATCTCTCAAAGTACACCTACAGACATTAAAGGTCTAAAGAAAAATCTAACATGAGTTTAAGGAGTTACACCATAGTCAATTCACCAGTGTTTTTTTTGTGTTAAATCCCTAAAGCTTCAGGCTTAGCCTAGCATTCTTTACCAGTACAGGAGAATACAAATATCAGGGTTTCTGGGAAGCTGCAAGAATCAAGAGATATTATTCATCCCAGTAGCCTATCCACCGAGAGGCATTGAGTACATTCCATTGATTTCCTGCTTTATCAACGTCAAGACTACTCTCTGCTGAGTAGTGTCTGAAGTATGTAATTATTTGTTATCAGAGCAAAGCCCTGCCCTGTTTATCTCTTCCACACTTTCTGATAGATACTGTACATCTGGCTGTCTTTACACATACCTGCACACCATAATCATTTTCTGATGAGCGAATACTTGTCATATATTCTTTGCTTTGCAGCAAATTTGCGTTGAATTTTTAAAAATTAATCTTAAAACCTTATTTTTTGCCAAGTTTATTATTAGTATAATATTAGCATCAGGATTCTATACAAATATACATGCCTTTATATTTGAACAGAAAAATATAAATATATTTTCACAAAATGGAGATTTGCATAGAAATGACAAATAGCTTACTGGTATATATACATTTTTGTATATTAATTGCTTCAAACATCATGTATTATCCTTATTAATTGTATTTAAATTAATAAATCGAGGTGACTAAAAGGCCATAGATTAATCTGACATAAATTCAATTCAATAAAAGCTTACAAGAGATGTAAGTGTGAACCACAGACCCATATTCACATGTACAGTACCCACTCTGCCAGTGCCATCTTAGGTCAAGTATTGCATGGGCGTGCCTCAGTGATAGTCATTTCAACAGGAAAGCTGAGCATACAGTAGTTATCACACTACCCTAATTTAATTTAGAATTCTATTAATTGAATTTTGTATAAAAGGAACATAATACATTTCAAATCAAGAATCTTTGATGTTCTGTTTTTTTGGGTAGTAAATGAGCAGGGGGCACTTTTTTAAACAGTGCTCCAGACATCTGAAACACACTGTCATTCCATGTTGTTGAACCAGCTTTCTGGCTGGACTGAATCCTTGGGTCACTCAGCTATTAGCAACAAAATGGCCTCCTCTCATTCTTTCTCACATATTTGCATTTGGTTTTCCTTATGATTTAATTGAACTTTGAATTATCATAAAGTTTTGAAAAGCCTGTTTAAACAATATACTGTATGTATTGTATACCACACGTAAAGCAGAGATGCTCAACATTTGGGGATGTCTTTTTCAAACATTTTTTTAGAGTTCCCTCAAAACTGAGAGCAAATCATTCTGTAAAGTGAACTTTAAATGTTTCCTAAACTTGATCATTTTACACGGTGTGAAACAAATTTTACTATAATTATCCATCCAGCCATTATCAGAAATACTTTACTCCTGGTAAAAGTCACCTGAGAGTCTATCCCAGAAGCACAGGGCACCTGGATGACACTGTGGACGGACATCAGTCTATCACAGGTTACACAAACATGCACACACACATAGAACATGGGAGAAATTTAAAGACACCAATTTATCTAGTGATCATGTCTTTGGTAGAAGGGAGGAAAGCCATGTGAACATGGAAAGAGCACCACACAGAAGGTGCCAAATGTGTTCTGTAAAAAATGTTTAATAAATAAATGCCATTTATTTCTCTTGATTTTTTTTAAGCAACTTCTACTTTACACTTGCTGTTCAATTGCATAAATTAATGTACTGCCCTCATTTGCAGAATCGCCCTGGCAATTTTACATTTGTTTGACTGATAAAAGGAAGAACTGATTAGCATTATATGATCAAAGGAGACACAAGAAAGCCAGAACAATTACAGTTGACTAGGAACAAAATAAACAGCGAAGACTTCCTGAAAGTCTGCAGTATGATTTAAAACCAATTTGTGCTCAGTGAGCTCCAATATCAGTAGAGAATTTAATGCTCTATTAGTTTAAGTCTGGTGGAAATGTCAGAAACACAAATCCAATTTCTCTTAAATTCTTAGGTCCCATTATTTAAATCTTACATTATTATGGACAGGCTGTAATATCGATACTACTATGAAACCTCTAGACCTACTGTATGTGTAGACATCCCAAGTTACATTTTTGCTCACTCCTGATGCAGTGGGAGAGACAGGAAGCTAACTTGCCATTTTAAAAGTAGGTTCTTTACTGTAAGTTGATTACTGTTTCGGGTAGTCATGAGATTTAATGCATTCTTCTCATCTGAGCTCCTTTTGGCACAAATGATCATCTACAGTATTATGTACAATTCATATACTTATGTTGCTGGTGAAATTAAGCAACAAAGATTATTCTTAATTTATGCTTTAAACAAATAAGTTGGATGTGGCTGACAAACAAGTGTAGCACACCTGCGACCTAATGTTTTTGTTGTTTGTATTTCTTTAAGGGCATCCCTTCATTCTGTAGCTATTTTCAAAGCACACAGAAAGTGTGCTTTAAGCCAGCTGTCTCTTCAGCTTCTGCAAGCAGGTGTACAAGCCATGGAGTTTGTTGAGTGAAACAATAGTATTGTGAAAGTCTGCTTCTATTTGCTAATTCCCCTCCACAGACCCACACACAAATCCCAGGAGGCAAAGCAGGGTTCCTTTCCCTAGGGGTTAAAAACTGTGCTCAAGACACCATGAAGCAGAAACACAGTGCCTATGCATGACTGCCAGCTGATGAATACAACCTAACCATAGGCTTACCTGCCTGTACGAATAGCAATCCTTAGTTCTTTCCCAGTAATGTTAGGGTTACAAACAATATGTAGATTAGGTGCAAGTTTTCCCAAATAAAATGAAAATGTCATGTGGACCAACTCTACTTTTGACCTCACCCAGTCTGGTTCTGCCCTGGCTCAATAATAAAGCACTTCTTTTTTTATTTGCATTATCAAAGAATAATTACAAACCCTTAAGCTGGCAATGTCTGGCCACATAAACACGGTGATAGTGCTGTTTTTCCACTTAGGTGAATTAAACTCTAAGCTGGAAACACACTTATAGCATTATATATATATTCTTTGAAGTTAGGGCATTATTGGAGTTCCTACATCTGTATGTAATTTACTACTTTTACTGTTTACCTTTACTGTATTATCAGTGTTAACCTACATCTGAATATACTGTACATACAGTACAGTACGTACACTGTATGTAAGTACTGTACATACACTGTGAAAGTGTATTTTTCTCATCATGAATCTTTGATCTTGGTGGTTACATTAAAAGAAAAGATGCAAAGGTGTGTTATTCTCTAGCATTTGGGATCTTTAAGAATAACATTATATCTACATTACGTGTGCAGAACTCACATTAGAGAACATAACAGCCTCTACTCTTCTGTATCCCTCTACTCTCTCTTACTGTAGCATTCCAGAGCCTTCCAGAATCCGTGAAGACCAACAGAGAGGATAAAGACCATGAACTCTGCAGCTGTAAGCTGGACACAAACATTGCATTTCATTGAACATGCACTGTTTATTTTATGTTTTCCAATTTTGTTAACAAATTGCCATCTCATCCATTGGCTGGATCTTGGCACAGCTTTCAATTGATTGATAACTGCTTACTGTATGTCACACAAAGGAACTTGTTTGGCCAAAAATCTGCCACTATTTGAGTCCGAGTTGGGGGTTTTGAGGTGATGGAATTACAGTATAACTAGTTAACTACTTAAGGGGATCTTTATGCCTAAGCAAACAGGGAACCATCTTAGATTCAGTTTTATTTTCCAGAAAGCTTCTGGTATAAAGGACAATTTTCCAAGTCATGCTAAAGAAACCAGAATTACTGAAATCTTTAAAACAAAGTCATGTGGTTCTTGATTCTTCCAGCAACCATACATTAAAGACAGGCTGAATGTTCCACTCTGACTTGTAGTGCATATTTCTTTCTACACCCCTCTGTGCAGGGGAGCAGGGCTTTGCTGAGGGGGAAAGTTATCAAGAGCCACAGTGGTGTTTGTGACAGAGGGGGTGACCAGCTGCCACACCCACTGTTTAAACACCAACAACTGTATTTTAGCTCTGCTTGGGGCTGTGGATTATTCCCTTCCTTCAGAAAAGGAACCTGGCCCCTTTTTGTTTTGTTTGCTTCACTGTTGAAAAACATGAAATAACCCTAATTGATGGACTTTGTGCACACATAGAGTGCTGGAAACCTTTCAGAGCAGATTATGATTTGTCACGTAGATTTCATGAATTACGTTCAAGACGCAGAAGCCTGAAAAGGCTGTCGCCTCTTGAGTGCTTTAGACTGTTCTAACCTGTGGAAGCCAGAAGCAGCAAATATACAACTAATGACTATATAAACATCAAGTATTACATGTTTATATAATAATATTTATTATTATGAATTCATTTATGTATTTATTTGGTTTCTTTTATAAGTCCTGGTGGTAGTGTTCTTATATTTTGAATAGGTAGTGCATCTCTTGAACCCCAATCAATCATAGTTTTTCTTCAGCTAATTAATACATTAGAAATATAAAATGGATATAGGAAGCCAGTTTTACAAAATAGACCAAAATACTAAAGTATGTGGTTGAAAAGTAGTTCTTATATCATGGTTTGTTGTGCATGATATAAATAAATGAGTAGCTCAAATAGAAATCCATACAAATACATATGGCTTTTAAAAACAGTACACTTTGTGTTTCTGACCCAAATTCTCTTGTCTGGAATGAAGTGTATTATATGACTTATAAAATACACTTATGTAATCAAGTATTTTGAAAATTGATTAATACAAACAATATCACACATTAGTTTGTAGAAAGCTACAAGCTTTTTTGTGATCCTCCTGAGTTTGAGGGGGATTGAACTGATTTAAAATGACCTCACACAAAGGTGAAATTGCATTGTGTTTTAATAATTTAATTCTTACAATAATCACAACTGGGTATTTTATAAAACATCAAAGTAATTTTTCTTCAGAATTTAGTAAAATGTAAAGTAAACAAGTAGTATTTTAAACATGCCAAATGACTGGTACTGAGAATGAAGAAAACACATTTAATTAAATCTTAAAACAAACATTCACTTATTATCTAATGACTCATATATTCCTTTGCTCCTCCTCTGCACAGAACTATGGTGTCTCTTACGTACATATTTTGAAACATATGGTAACTATATTCTACATTGTTTCCTTTTTTATTAGCATGTGTCCTGCAAATGAATATCTCCAGCTTCCCATGAGCAAGACATTATGCTTGTGCTACATTCTTGTTATTTGATTATGTTTGAAAAAGAGCTTCTTTTCACACATTTCTTTAGTCCTGCTAACCCACAGCAGTACTGACTGCTTCCTAAGTTTGGGGTGTCATATAATGCCAATTACAGCTTAAACTCTAAATAGTCTGAGAGGGGTGTGAAGAAAAACCACTCTGCTGTTTTAGTTGGGTTAGCAGTCATCGTCATATTCCTGCTAAATAGACAATTTTAAGAACACAGCAACACAATCACATAGTAGATCGAACAAATAAGTAGACAGTCCTATCAGAAGACTGAAAAGGATTACAAGAACAGAAATAAATTAATCTCTTCATGGTAAAAGCATTAGTGTTTAATGCAATTGGACTATATTTCTTTTCACATTCAAGCTCTGAATTGGTACCAAACATAATGTATCGCCAAGTTATCACTATCTGAAATCCCCCGGTAGCAACTAAGTATTCTATGTATTCAGAATATCCACAGAACCATGTTGCTGGTTTGCAAATGTTGCCAGTTTGATTTATCAGAAAATAAAAGGCAAAGCATTAATCCATTTCTATCGTTATTTTTTAATTGTGGCTTTTCAAATATATTAAAATATTACATCAAAAATAGAATAAAATATTTGTATAAGGCTGGCATCAAATTAACTTGATTGTTTTTTGGCGGGCAGGTGGCCAACGAGGATGTGAAAATGGGGACTTTTTAAATATAGACAACAGTGGCCCCCTCCTTCCTTCTTGAAGGAAGTGATTTTCCTCAAGAGACTAAACTGGACTTCATATCTTTGACAAAACCTTCAAGTGCCATGTCATTGAGACTTTTAATTTAGAAACGAAAGACCAAATTGAACAGCAACATGAACAGTTAGAAGGAAAAAGAACATTTCACCGTGTATGAGTAGCAAATATTGGCAAGATGGTGCTGTTCTTTCCATCTAAACTACATGTAACCAGTTACACACATACAGTACCTGTAACTGTGTTTGGGCTTCTCATCTCATCTGTCCTTGTAATCCCATGATCAGAGGAGGAATGGCAGGTGCTGGACTGCTGTGTTAGTACTAAACACTTAAGCTATGCGATTACACTGTATTTATGGTTGTGTTCAAATGTTTATAGAATTGTTAACATTGTTTTGAAAACCTTCATCTTGCAAAATGATTGATGCACATTTTGTATTCCATTAATCAATACAGCTAAAAGCAAAAACAGATATTAAACACTTATCCCCCCCCCAAAAAATAAAAAAATAATATAAAATAAAACACTTAGAAGAAGAACCAAAAATTAGAACAGGAATAAAGATCCAAAAGGGGTATTGAAAATCGGCGATCTAAGTTCATTCCTCTAGATAGCTATCTATGACATGATTATTCAGATTGATTGATCATCAATCAATCTCTATTCATTTGCACAGTTTTATGTCAGTCTTATCTTTGGTGACTGCAAAAAAAAAAAGGATCTATTAGGTCCAGCACTTCACTTTTTTGCATTATTATTTTTGCAGTATTAAAAACAAAACATATGTCACAAGTGGTTTTCAATTATTTTAATATGCAAAGGACAAAATTCTCAGAAAAGGTGTTCTATAGCAGCTTTAATATAAATATTCCTGAAAATCTGGTGAGCAATTAGAAAATTAGAAAATTAGAAAAGGCTGAATTAGAAAATATAGGTAAGGTTTCGTACACAAAGCTAAGGGAAAAGAAATCTAATGACAAAAGGAACAGATAGAAAAGCATTCAGACAACTCCTATGGTGTCCCATTTTTTTAAACACAAAATGATGCATACATATCTGTTGAAAGATCTGTGAATTAAATATTTGGTGGAAGCACCTATAGCAGCAATTACAACCTCAGGTCTTTCTGGGCAAGCCTTACAAACTTAGTATACTAGTTTGGTGCAATTTGGTCCATTCCTAATGGCAGATTAACTCAACCTCAGGTAGCTTGTGGGTCACTTCTGGAGAGCAATTAGATGTTTCCATATATTTTCAATTAGAGTCCAGTCAGGACTTTTACTGGACTGCTCAAGGACATTCACTTCCTTATTCTGAAACCACTCCAGTGTAGATTTGTCCTCATGCTTTGGATTATTGTCTTCCTGAAAAGTGCATTTTTGCCCCCGTTTTAAGTTTTTACCAAACAAAGACAGGTTTTTCTCTAGCATTTGCCTGTACTTTGCTCTGCCCATTTTCCCTTCACTCTTTACTGCAGAGGAGCAGCCTTCCCTTAGCATGGAGCAGCTATAAGTAATTCTTGCCATCCTGTAATTAACACACATTTTGTCAAAGGTTTTGGGTATTATTGACTGATGCACATTATCTCCCATCCTAGACTTTGAACTCAGTAGCTCTTTCACAGTTGTTGTTGGTACAATGGTATCCTTCGACACTTTCCTCTGTGCTTGGCTGCTCAGTTTGGAGCAATGGCCAGATGTAGGAAGTGTCTGGGGATAAGATGCACTACCATTTTTTTAAATAGGTTGTGTGTACCACAAATATTGATTGTTATTTCAAAGTGTTATGACAGCAAGCTTTAAAGCAAACAAAAAGTGAAAACTGATCTAAATATGTTTGCAAGGCATGTATACTGATTTATCTGCAATACAATCACTTTTGTCTTACTGTAGATACATTACAATAAGACTTTTGTCTTAGAAAGTCAGGTTTGGACAGTTCTTCAGAGACATTGGTCTGGAAAATCATAATCTTAATCTCACTTTGAATGAACAAAAAAGGTTATGGTTGATCACAGAATATGTGATGCCCATCTACAGGATAATCATGAAGACTGAACTGGAATTTCAGTCTAAAGTTGAAATCTGAATTAGAGTGAACAAAGTCATTGTGACAGCAGTTAGTGTAGGGCAGTTCCACAGTCCCAATAACCATTAATATTTCCTTCTGACAGCAGTATCTCCTTAGCAAAATGAATGTATCAAAGACATGTGAAATAGCTTTTTTATTCTTGTCCAGAGGAATCCAGTAGGCTTAAGTTAGGTAGGGATTCTGATTTAGAGTTATTTAGATGTAGCCACAGAAAAAGCTTTGCTGTATCCTCAGCCAAGCCAAAACACCAAATGTCTGGACATTGTTGTGGTTTCAACAATATGATTTAATCAGAATTCATGTGCTGGATGAAACCACCTGCACTGCTACTGAACACCAGGTGAACAAAGAAAGGAGCAGTTGTGTTTGTGTTGCCCAAGTCAGCAATCAGTCCAGCACAGTAGCAAAAATGACTTATCTTCTCATTCACAGGAAATAGTCTCCATATCATTGACCTTAAGAATACAAGATATGATTAAAAAATGTCTTATATTCTTTTTTTCAAAAGGACAAAGACTTTCCAGATTCAACACTGAACCCACTCATTTTTATGATTAGCTCTCAAACCAACTATTATTACAAGGCCCCTTTCAAAATCCATCAGTTACTATTAAGCTGCTGTTCACGACACAGTCTCAATGTGACTGGTGTGTTTTCTGACCTGTTCCTCTTGAATTATTCAGTGTTTTTCATGTGTTTTCACTTAATGCATCATACACATTAACACACGCAGCTTTAAAATGTCTTACAGGTCCCAAGCAACATTTTAAAAGATTTTCCTCCATACCATGCATTATCATTCTCCTTGCACCAGAATTTAACCACAACACCCACAGCTACACACAAAGGCATATGTTCAAATATGGGTCAGCCTTCGCATCAAAAGTTTTTTAAACTTTTTGTTAGTCACACATGCACAAAAAATGAGGAAAAAGGATAACCCCATGGACTAAATGAACGGTTAGAAAATTTGCATTTTTATCAAGTTATCATACACCTTTGCAAGTAGTCACTGATGAAGTGTGAAACCTTTATGAAATCCTTTAGAATAATAAGCAGTTTCTGAACCTTAACATTTGATAAGAAGTCCCCTAATTGATATTGTGACACTGTCATCTTAACAGTAATAAATGCATATTTAAGGAATCAGCAGCTTGAGAATATTGCTACTGTATGCAGTGTTTTATATTAAGAACACAGTTTTCATTGAAAATTCTCCACTATTGTATTGCATTTCTCCAGCAGCCCATATGGAAATTGGAAAGTGTGATTTTCATTTATAAACAGAGAGGCATTTAAAATGCAGTAAATGAGTACTGTAATCATTTTTTAATGTCCCTGAAGTTATGAATTTTAAATTAAAATTATTGCAAACAATGTTGTAATCATTGGGTTTGAACAATCCTTATCTAAGTTGTTATAAATGAAGAAATGAAATGTAAACAAGTGACATTTGCAAAGTATGAAATTCAAATTTTAATTACCATATTAAAGTAAATCATTTTACTTAAAATTCTTTTACCACCTCTGTTTTAATTTTGCATCTAAAATGCTTTTATAAATGCTTCTGAAATTAAGAGCAACAGAATATGTAAAAAACACTTTATTTACAAGGCAGTTCAGAATTTCCATATAAAAAGTTTGAATGATTTCCACTGAGCGCTAATATAAAAGGCAGCAAATAATACAGGTTATAAGCTAAGTGTTTGTCACCGGTTGCTACAGCAGTTCTCAATAAAAAAAAGCATGTTTAAAAAATATTCATGTGTATAAAAGAGAAATCAAAAAAACAATAAAAAGTGTTTCCCCAAAAGTGTAGGTTCAAGGCCTTTTCTCCCAAAAAACAGTGTTTACAAACAACATTTAAAGAACAAATTCTCCAAATGCTAGTGCAGTACATTTTGATTTAGTAAAGCTCTACTGCCCATTTGACACTAACTGTCTAAAAGGTATGCTAACATTTTTAGCAGCAAAATATCCTCTTCCATTTGGCATTTATTTAAAAAAATTAAATTATAAAACAAAAATATAATACATTTGTTCAGATATAACAAATTTCCATACAGTATATTTTCAGGCAAGCTAGTAGAAAACAAAAAACAATAGCAAGCACACTCACACAAACACACAAAATAGCGGTTTTAAACCAAAATTAAAATATGGAATATTTTTAAATATTTCCAGTCTAGATTGGTGTGAAGTGGTCTGTAATAATGCTTTGACAAAATACTCCTATCAGTGCATTTAATTTAACCCACGTGTGGCTTTACATACTGTTACACTGTGCATCTTTTCTGCTCACATATCATCTAATGCAAGGTGAAAAGACAGAATACTGGTGTGAAACACTGCTTGTTTTGCCAATGTTAAGAAAACAATCTTTGAACAAATAATAAATTACGCAGTTGTTCTTTATATTAATATCCATAAAATAAACATTTAACAGATACAAAAAAGTTTTACCTAGAAATTTAGGTAAGTTTGTCATAAAAAAAAATCTTTGGTTGGTTGAAATCCAACAAGTGTATGCACAGTGACAAACTGCAATGTGCCTCTCCCAACTGTTGTACCACAACAAATAGATTCCCTGTGACATCATGAGCATCTTCAAGTAGAGGGAATGTTGATTCTTAATCAACCTGGAGTGTTGAGTGTTTTTTTTTTAATTTTGACTTTCCATTAGTTTTGTTTGGTAATGCTTTGTTTGAACCCCTTACATGACTAAAGTCCTGGTAGAAAAGTTGTTAATGTATTTGTGGGCCTGCTCTGTGACAAGCATTTGATCATCAGTCTTCCCACAAGCAACTGCTTCCCATGCATTGAGTTGCTACAAGCAAAGCAGAAATATAAATCAGTTCATACTGTTCATTACACTCTAAATCTGATTTTGCAACACTTTGTTCACAAAATACAAAAGGTAATTTAGAAATGTAAATAAATATCAATCTTTAGAACTAAATGTTTTTTCCCCCAAAGAAATACACACACCCACACTAAACATTAGATGTCTCATGCCTGTATACAGTATATCACAATACGGGCTCTTAGAACTGTATATTTTACTCCTCTTATTCACAACAATAAAAGTTACTAAATGCGTTTAAAAAAAAGAATTAAAAATGTAGTAGCAGTCATAAACTTTCTATTATACAATTCAACTTCTGAATGATGCTTTAATGCCATCAAATATGCTCTAAGATCTGTGGAATTCATTTTGATTTACCTGTAGTGGGCTTCCAAGAGTTCTTCGAGGGACATGAAACCCTTTTACCAGGTTGTCTTCAATTTTGTCAGACACTGGCATCATTAACACTGAACTTGTCAGAAGATTCTGTGGGGGGGAAACAAGCTTAATTTAAACCTACTGTGATGCTTATTTTCGACACAGCTCTCCACAACAGTCATGACCAACTGTTTTGTTTTTTCATATCCAACTGTTATCCTAAAAACTCAATATTATGGTCTCTCACAGCCCAGGCAAGAAATACAAAAACTGAAGAATACATAAATCTACACGTCGCCCTAATAACAACAAAAGACTGTAACACTGTGTTAGCAAAACATTTTTCTCTTTGTTCAGGAATTCATGCATTTAAAAGAGTTGTCTGTGCTGGTAAAAACAACAAAGCAAAGAGCTTCCTAAGCAGGTTTTTGTCTAAACCATGACCTCAGACATTTGGGATACTTCCTAACCAACTCATGAAAACATGATTTAATTAAACTCCAAAGTTCTGATATGGGGTCTTCGTTTCTCCGTACCGGAGTAACTTCCACAGAGCTGTTCTGAGGGAAAAGCTGCGCAGGAAGGCCGTTCCCCTCCCACTGAAGGAAGCTTCTCCTCCTGTCACAGGGGGATTCCACCTGAAATACATGTAAAACCAAAGCAGTCAGCACATCTGCAGGGATACGCAGGTAAATACAGCAAAACTGGCACACTGCTCTCAAATGAAAGGAAAGTACCTCTTGTTTAATCTTTTTTAATACTGGCTGTTCGTCTTGATGAATCCCTGTTGTTATTTCAGACTCATCAGGTTCCTGTTTGATGACTTCTGCCAGGTCTTGTTCAAGATGGGGACTTTGGGGCTGGAACAAAACCAGAATTTTCAGAAATATATCTGAAAACACTATAAAGGGTTAAACTTGAAACAAGAAATTACACCACCAAAGCCAAGTAAATGGAACATTAATGTACAAAGTCCACAGAATTAACTAAAATTGGATGAATTGGAGTACACAAAGTAATTTAAAGTTAATTTTTAAAAACTTATTCTAAAACATAGACATTTTCTGGAAATCATTTTTACGATGAAATCTGTACTGGGTGCTTTCACTATTTTAGCCCACGACTCTTTTTTTGTACAGTAATGCACTGCTCTCTGTTGCCATGTGGGTAAATGTAAAGACTTTTACAAACAAAAATGTCAAACCCAATACACTATAATGCTTAAAATTAGTGGAGCAATAAAATAATGTCCCAGCCTTTTCTATCAATTTATAGCAAATGTCTTTAACATTAATCTTACCAACATCTTTAAAGGGCCATATTTGATTTCTTGGAGCGCAAGTGCTGTTTTGAAAGGGGTAGGAGTTCGTGGAGATGTCTCCATTATTGATCGTCTGATGTTAGGAGTTCTGAAACTGAATTTTTTAAAAAGAGGTAAATTAAAAACACATTTCACCATTACAGCTCCTTGACTAAACTAGATCATTTTCACTGTTGTTATTTCTTCTGTATTCTACAATTAGATTGATTATTTTCTTCCAAGCAAAAATAACTGTGACAATTTAAATCAGAATGTATGCAAACTATCAGGACAATACCCATGATATTTGTCATTCACCTTTGTATTACAGCAGGGTTAAGATATGCACAAGTTACATACTGTATCTGATAGGAGCTATCAGACAAAAACTAAAATAGCTGTGTTGCTTAAACTTTTGTAACAGAACTGAAGAAGTACACTTTCAATGTACTCCCTGGGGACAAACAGGAGACAATAAAGAAGAAAACATAAGCAGTTTATAGCATACTTCCTTTGAGACCCCTTTAGTAACAGATAACTCTTTTTCCCACACCTTTCCTTGCATTCATTATACTTTAAAATGAAGAAACTTACACATCATTTTCTTTTTGAGGTTTAAGAGTATGATCACGGTGTAGTGCATTTGCAATCATAGATTTTGGAGTGCACACAGGAGTGGAGGTTAATGTTGGATTGTCAAGGTCTAAATTCTCTTGACTTGATGATGTGTTGAAAAACTGCAAAAATAAAAAAATTGCATTAGTAATCATAGTCACTACTGAAATGGTTTGAAAAGAGCACACAAATTTACGAATGTGCACAAACTTTGGTGAATGATTGAAATGGAATCATGAAATGACATTTTTTAAGCCTCATAAGTAGAGTTTGAAGAAAACAAATAATGAGTTGTTTTAATATTATTCCACATAATCTTATGGTATACGAAACTGCTAGAATTTACAGAAGTACCCCTCCTCTTGAGGTTTTGCAATCACAATGTGATGCTTTTACTTTAACTTGAAAGATCTTTATAACAGACCTTTACTTGAATCAGAATAAGCTGATATTTACTTGAGAAAATCTAAGATGTTCTGTCAAAAAATAAACTTTGCTAGTTTTTCTTCAAGCTCAACTTATGATGTGCTTTTAACAGATTGCTAAATTTAGTACTGTACAGCTAAAAATAAATAAAAAACTACAGTTTGGAACACTACAAAAAAGAAAAAAGCAAGTTAGATTTCAGCTGAGGATGATCTGAAAGTGATAGCAAGGGGTAGGTGAAAATACCTGGTTAACAATAATCAACAAGTGCCATATTGATTAGTCATTTGTCTCCTAAGATTAGTTTCTAAATTGTTAACCCACTCTCAACTGTTACAATCGCTGTTCAACTACCTGCGAGGGTGAGAAAGGCAGGCTTTTGACTGGGGAACACTTGGGAGTGGAGCAGCTGAAGTCTACTAGTGTGAAGATGCTACTGTCACCACTGGCCGAGTGACTGACATCCCCTTTCCATTTGTGAAGACTGACTGATGGCGACACGCAGTACTTTGAGGCTGACAACGACCCAAGCGAAGCAGGAGAGCCCTGACACAGTGAGGCTTTGCTTAAGTTTGCGTTAGTGTGTTCGTTACTCTTGCATACACTGCTTTCTTTTTGCTGTAGCTCTGTGCATTTGACGGATGGAGATTTGCAAGGCGAAGCATCGGCAACATCAAGGAGTTCAAAACTGCTGAGTTCAGCCCAAGTGGAGGGATCCTGAAAAGATTGGGGAGGCACGGATCTTAAGACACAATTGGGGGCGGCCTCATTCCTTACACAGTGACGGAGCTCTGCTGATGGATCCTTTATTTGCATTTGAAAACTGCCAGATTTGACACTATCTACAAACTTCCACAAAATCAACACTGACAGCAAAAATTAAAGCCATTTGTAAAGGGCATAATTAATACCCAGGGAAAGGGCTTCCACTCAGCAGGGTGCCTGTAACTGCAATTACTGTATAAAATAAGTCAATAATTATTGACTTTACAAAATAACGTTAAACATATACAGTACAAACAATCATAAGCATAACTTTGACTGGTCACTAGTCAGAAAACCAATCGGAAAGTCAACTTACCGAGTCAATTACTGAATCTATGTATTCGGGGAGAGGAGACAGGACATTATTTTGGGTGGCTGCCATGCTACGGGCAGAGGAGGCACTCTCTTCAGGAAGGCAGCCATGGTCCAGGGGCGGTGGGGGTGCTGCCTGCTGGTGCTGCTCTCCTAAACAGGAAATGGCAACACTATCCCCATGAGTTCCTGAACTATCAGCCATTGTGGCCCCATTCCATCCTGAGTAGTTTGGCATCTGACTCTGTGTTGTGAAGGCAAAGAAAAGGAACTTAACAGAGAGGTTGCACAAGGTGTTAGATACTGTTTAAGGCAAGATAAAATGATTGCATCACTTCAGCAGTTTGCATGTGAAATAGCCCCCCAGATGTTTCCTTGCATTAAATGCCAAAAAACAATATAGGAACCACTGGATATTTTACCCACAGGTTTCAAATAATGTCAAGATTAAAAGCACTCTTTAAATCAAATTAAGCTAGTATACATCACAAACATTTTGAATCAGATTTCACTTGCAAGTCATGTTAAAGGATTTTCACACTGCATGAACTGAATGAATATTGTATTGAAAAAGCTTGCAGGGAGGAAAGGCCACAATGTTATTCAGCATTCAATGCCACCTTTCAGAAGAAGTGTGGTAGGAAAACTGTCCCCCTTTTTAAGAGTTCGAGTTGCTCATCTTTGTGATTAAACTTGACTCTGTCTGACTCTCTTTCCTATCGCTGCAGTTCACACCAAGGCAGCAAAGTAAAGAAGTGGGTAAATGATGTTTAAATTAAGAAAACAGAAGATCTAATTGACAGATTTCAGGTTTTGCTAAAATCAGCCATATGGAATTTAAATGAAAATACATGAGGAAACGTCAATTAGTAAACAACAAAAAGCATGCGGAAAACAACATGCAATTCATAGCTTTAAAAGGGCAGACAGAATATCATACAATCAATTTAAGCCTTGACAAAAATCAATTTGAAATATTTTGGGGCAACACTTTTGCATGCACATACAGATGAGTTAAGTTTAGTTAAAACAGTCTGCAGGTGATTAAGGTTAATTTAATCAACTCAACTGTTGAGGAGCATTTCAAATTAGAAAAAAAATCAAAATAAAGCAGTCTACACATATGCACACAAAACTGTGGAGAGGCTTTAAGCACTTTTGTACTTCTACAGACTCGAAATTACCAAATGATACTTCGAACTATGATTCATCCTGAAAAATACAGTAAATTAATCCTTCAAGTACATTCTGCTAAAGTTATACTGGCAGAGTGTACAGTACTTAACAGTATCCAATTCTTTCTCAGTTACAAACTGTAGAATAATTCAAGCAGATTAGAATGGTACTGTAAGCCTCCCCATAGTTTTTTTTAGATTGAAAGGCGAAAAAGTGAAGCACTGGGGTGAAGCTGCTGTCCCTTCATCCAAACCACGCAGTAATAATCTTACTGGTAATGCTTGCTGCCCTCTCAGTTCATTCTCAGTCGACATTAGTAGCAACTCTAATTCCTTTATTCTTTTCTCTTTCTCAGGATCTTCATCATTATAGTGTCTCTGAAATTAAGAGTCAAGGGAAAAGAACAGATAAAGCTTCAGACTTGTGCTTTTACTCAACCCCTTTTGATGAGGTCAAGCCAAATCCAAAGGTAAGGGAAAAAGGGTTACTTCTTATAACTGATAATGTAGAGCTGTCTGGGTACTATACATAATATCAGTTTCAATGCCTAATTGCTTTTGCACTGCATCAATTCTATCTGACATTGTGGAATCTCCCTTCTTCCTTCCCTCAAAGGTAGAAATACAACCTAAATCCCCAAAGAAAAAAGATTGATATGAATTTTTTTAATTTAACTTTTAACACACGGTAGCTTTTATGTGGCTCACTACATCCCCAACGGGTCTTTTAATCAATTCTCCAAACTGGAAGAGATATTTGACTGTGACATACCTGAATAGCAGCAGTAGCAGGCTGAGGGACATTAAGTATATTGACATGCAGAGCCACAGGAAAGGGCACCTGACCAGCAATCTAAAATCATAAAAGGAACATGTTTGCTCGAAGCACAGTAGAACAGGCTTACTAATTCACTAAAAATACTTTAGAAATTTCAAATGACAATTAGAAAACAAGTTGTTCTTATTTAGAAACACGTGAACACAGCTTGAATTATTGTATAGATAGCAGGCAGTCAGATTATACCAGATGAAGATGCCTAATGAGAATTAGACTGAGGAGTAAATTTTACGTTTTTTACAAATCTAAGAAAGAACAAAAAAGCACCAGATATTTCATTGATGCAAGACTTTAACATGTTTCTTTTATGCTTTTGTAAAGTAAAATGTCAAAATCTATCCACATTACCAGGCACAGCATTATTATGTGGCCTTTAACACATCTATTTGTTTTGAAACTGAACATTTTAACATCCAATAGCTTCCAATACAGAACTGGACTAAAATGCACTGTATATACTGGTCTGCGTTAAAGTCAAAGCTTACCCGCGGTGTTTCTGGGATGTGGTAGTATTGATAGTCTCCATTTATTGGGGACTGTGTGGCTGGTATCTGAGAGGGTGGGGATGAATGGGCGAAACCCATTATGTGGTTGGTCTTTGTATAGTTTGTGGCTAGCGCTGGCGGGCCTGTTTTCGGGGTGTGCTGTAGATAACCTTCCTGCTCAACCTTTCGGCGCATAGTGGAATTCCAGTGGTTCTTGATAGCATTATCAGTCCTGTGCAAGAAGATATTAAAAAAAAACGTTTATAAAAAACAAGTGTTTTGCACCTCATACCAAAAACATTAACAGTAGATACAGTCGCATCCTGATTATTTACCCTATGGTACATTTTTAAGTACAATACATTTTTATGTAGCATCTGGTGTTGGCGTTAAAGCACATTACAAGTCATGTGATCCACAGTATAACTGAAGTGCAAACATAAACATAAATTCAAAACATACACAGAAAGAACCTATCACACACAAGGCCTAGAACCCACACCCAACACTTCATAACCAACAGCTCTGAAAGTACTGTGGTTGGAAGACTTGAGGTTTAAAAAAACAGGCCCTTTTGCTTAACCTCACAAGCGTCAAATCTTAAGGCATTAGCGTTTTGAGCTTTATTATGTTTTAAGGTAAGGTTATACATTTCTGGTTTCGTTGGAAACTTCAACTTTTGACATGCTGTTGCATAATTCAAAGCATATCTCTACAAACTGATATCCACTAACCAGTTGAAGAATATATATACCTGTACAGTATATACTATACCTATCTAAAAGTCTTTGCAAACCACAGTACATCTGATGAATCTCACATAACTTTAATTTGAATCTCAAATGAAAAGTAGAGATGAGAGCAGTATTCAACTGATTCTAAGACCATCCCCAGCACAAGATTATCAGACATTTCTCTTTGTTAAAGTTCATAAAGTAAGTCAGTATGTCTTTATTTTCACAGTTGCCAGATTACCTCCCAGGTAGCAGTTTAGCAATCTCAGCCCATCTGTTTCCCAGTTTTTTGTGTGCTTGATAAATAATTCGGTCTTCTTCCTCTGTCCAGGATGTCTTTTTCACCTCTGGATTCAAGTGGTTATGCCACCGTTCTCTGCACTGTTTCCCTATTCTGCCCTTTAAGTGCTTCGCAATGACTGACCAGCGTTTGGGGCCGTACTTTTGCACAAGTTCAATCACCTGCAAGCAACAGAAGCAAAACTGGTGAATGGCTTTGTCAATGTTGGATATCTACTTTGTTGCATACTGGAATTTTTTTAAACAATTAAATGAAAGTGAATGTCATTACCCTCTGATCCTCCTCTTTAGTCCAAGGACCCTTAATAAGTTCTGGATTTAATACTTTCTGCCACCTGTGTTGGCACTGCACATCTGTCCGATTCTATTAAATGGAAATATTAAAGAGTATTAGTTTACATTTACAGTATGTTTTGACAAAATAAATTACACTTATTAGAAAGATTTTGACAGAAGACAAAGTGCCTCTTTCATGAGCATGCGATCCAACCGCTGTAGGGTCATCTGAACACTAAGTCAATTAGCAAAGAATGAAGTTTTTTTCAGAAAATAAGACTGGATGGTATTTTCTTTTCGTTCGTTAGAAAGCACTGCTGCTCTGCTGGTGCTAATGAAAATAACAGGTGCCAAAAACCCACTTTGTATTTTAGAAATGAAACATTTTTAGTTTCTAATTCTTAGTCTATAAACTACTTCAAAGTTTTATTTTGGAGAAATGAAATCTTCATGTCTGCTATCCATGCCAGAACACAGGTGCACTGTGGTTCTGAAGATCAGGGTCTTAGTTCTCAATGTACATTCCCTGCCTCATGGACAACAAACTGTACATCAAGTCTTTCAAATAAATGGATGCATCAAAAACTGTAAACAGTTTTACATAGGTCAATAAAAAAACAATAATCAGCTTTTTTTAAAATTAAAAACAGTTCCAAGAAAATTGTTGATGTTTATATTGGTTATTCAAATACCTAAGCAATCCAATTTGCTGCACTATAATGGAAGGAACACACTGGGTAATATGATAAACCATCTTTGTAAACAACAGGCCTTCAGTGGTTTGTTTGTGTTCAAACCAACACTTTTGTGGCTGAGCACGTGGTGCCAAATCATTTCCAAATCCTTCAATTACTTATACAACTTCTCCTCTAGAGAAAAAAAAAGTATGTTCTGACAGAAAGGCCTGCTTCTTCTATTCCTTCCCTTATCAACGTGGAGAGAATGATAAAGCTGTCAGAGAGATGCCAGAGATAGAATATATCATAGTTAAGAAAGACTTATTTCTTACAGGAAGGAAACTGGCAATAACTTTCCAGTCTTCAGTGCCATGGTTTTCAACAAGCTTCTTTAATTTTTCGTCCTGGAAAAAACAAAACAAAACCAAATGTAATGATCAAATAAAAAGCTACTGTTAAGTTCTACAATGGACTGTCTCACAAAAGCTGTTTCAAGTTAGATTTTCAAAGTATGCTGTTAAGCACACAAGATGCAGTCAGACCACAGACACAAAATAAAGATAAGTCTCCCATACTTATTTGTACACACTGTATTTGACTGTTAACAATCAGAACTACCTTACTGGTTAACTATATTTCTTACTCTTTAGACATATTCAGACTTGGGCCAATTTTACCTCCCTGTACCTTAGGAGATAATCAATGTGATCTGTCAACATTAATATTCACTGCAACCCTTACCCTCCTGAAGGATGATAAAAGGGCAGCACAATTTTTGTTTTGCTTCTAACATTTTCGTACCTCTTCACGTGTCCATCTAGTCTTGCCTAAATGTCGTTTCCCGGATTTTGGCAATGGTCCATCATAGTCGTGATCATACATTTCAATTTCTTCTTCTTCATCATCACTACTGTAAACACTGTAAAACAGAATGAGCAACACTGTGGGAAACTGCAAATAAACAAAAGGCCATTTCTTTTACTAAGGTTCCATAAAGGTATAATAAAAGCCCTTGTAGTGACAAAACCTGTAAATCTTGCAGGTTCAGGTGTTGGGCAAAGTTAGACATAAGGTACATATTTTGAAAAACTGGTTCTAATGTTTTTGGTTTCCACAGATACATCTGAGGGGATTGGCAATGCTAATTATTTTTTCATGACTTCTGCATGTTGAGACCTGCACGTGTATTGTTAGAAAACAGGATAATCACACATTTGGCATGCATTCAACCAATCAGTCTTCAAAACAAAGTGAAATGTGCAGGATACTAAATTCTAGCCGGAGATAATGTCCTTTGTGTACTCAAGCGCTATAGAGCCAGTTAACCCTTTACAATCATGGGCTGTATAACAAAGAAAAACTAAAAAGATTATCTTGTGCCACTTATTTACATAAATCATATATAATCTTTTCTTTAGTGAAAGTATCAAGGCAGCTTAAAGTAAACATATAAACTGTTAAATATTCCATGAAACCCAGAAACGGTACATTATCTAATAAAAACAAAAAAGTTCCAAATCAAATACGATGCCATGACTCAAACTGTTCTGTAAAGACGAGACAAAATGTACAAGTATAGAAAAAAAACTAAGAACACAATGACGACTACGAGCTCGCAATCTGAATTGACAAATTAACATTAAAAAGGTTTTCGGTACCAGCTAACAAAGCGCTTTTAACACAAAAACCCATTATTTAACTAATTAATTAGACATTAGGGGTTTTAACGGGAGTCTACGCGAGGATGACGGGCATAGGAAGGGCAAGGAATGATTGAACGCTTTCTCCTAATTTGATAAACAGATATCGCACAGTTAAACTCTACAAAACCACAAGCGAGCGCACAATTACTTCTTCATTTTTTATGAGAAGGCTACTACTATAAAAGCTTCAATGCAAGGGGAGACTGGGAGCAAGAACGCAATACTGACATTGGCACTCTCAAAAGAGCTGCTTAGTGGCTGACACATTTGACACATCGCGCTGATGGAAGTGTTAGGCAGTAATGCGTTGACTGTGTAGGATATAACCGAGGTGATGTTCACAGGAGTTCATGTATTACTTTTACCCGCTGCATATCAGTTAAACATACTTAACTGTGACAATAATGCAGAATTAAGATTTTTTTCTTATTGATTACATAAATAACTTGTGAAATAAAGTAAGGAGAGACGCTGAACGTGGAATTCAATACGTAGCCTAAACATTTTTAGGAAGTCATTTAAACGATGAGCTTCGGATTTTATAAAACAAATACAAAAGACCAAATATAATACGTAGCCAACAATAAAAAGACCACCACATACAGTAATAAACAGGAAAAAAATCGTCCAAGGACACGTGTGAGAAAAAATAAAACGCAACTTCTTCAATCGAACACTTCTTTGTATCTTTTAAAATAATTATTAAAGCACGTCCTTAAATTATTAATAAGAAGTAATTGCTAAAAGCCTTGTACTATCCAGAATGCCCACCTGTCACCTTACACGCACAACCTGTCTCCACAGAGAATGAATGAAATTTAAATGAACAACCTGCAGCTACAAAACAAAGTTCGGTGTTTCAAAGTCAAACAACATCTGCCATATGCTCACCTGTCCAACTCAGCGCCAGCGCAAAAACTGTCCAATTTAACTGTTAAAACGCTCAGTAACTAACATAAGCCGAATAAAACGTCCAAGTCCCATTCTCACGAGTACCTTATTCCTACATTTAGATCGGCGCTCAAGATCATAGTTTCAAACATAATTTCATGAGAATTAAAATCCAATACATGTAAGAAAAAATCAAATTCCCATAATCATAAACCATATTTTTCCAAATGCTATTTAGAAATATATACAAGATAGCATTTTGCACTCAGAATAGAGAAACGATTTACTATACCTATGTCTTGGCCGCCTAGCCATGATCAAGGTACGGAAGAAGTGGCTGTTGCTGCAAGTGTTCTGCCAAAGTGTGTGTAGTATAGTCAGGAGGAGGAAGCAGGTTGAGATTAAAGAGTAGAGAGACTGTAAACAGATTCCATCAAACAAAAGCACTTAGGCCCTCCCTCCCCGCTAAATTTGGCGCCGTGAATTTGCGCAGGCGCGTTTGACAAACCTTTCCAAGCTTGCAGGGGAAGGCGCCTTTTTCAGTCCAATCCCCGCTAAACGCAATTATTAAACTATGTGTACATTTGTTTCAAGCGGGTGGGGGTATTGTTACCGAGGACAATGTAAACAATTAAAAGAATGGACTTGGCATGAGCAGCTGCAGCGGTTTCGTAGGACCCTGGGTTGTCTGTTCTCTCGTGTTCCTCTGTGGTTGTTGTGCGCTGCACCATGTGTTGCCCTTAGCGGTGCTGGTTTTCAGCACTTAAGCTCATTTTTGAGAAGTTACTGTGAAGCGCTCCTAGGTGCTCACGTTTGTGTCATAACTCAGAATTGTACAATGTGCTGCAAACAGGCGTTTAAGAGAAAAAAAAGTCGTACTGTGAAAGCGAGATTTCACGTGTTTTATTCTAACTACCCATAAACCGTAGAGAGATTTTACTATCTTGTCCTCGCTATGTCATTATTTGGGTACTTATTTTTATTATTCCATTAAAAAAACAAACGTTTTGTCGTTCATCTCATGTATCCATTTTTATTTAATGCCACGTAGAAATGTTGCAGTATTTGGAAAAGACGAATTCTTAAATGTAGTAATCTTAAATTGTGTAACACTGTTCTCGTGCAAATTGTTGTAATACATTTTTAGATGAGGAATAAAGTTAGCCAAAGGTTACTTGACCCTTTCATATGCTATAAATCGCTTTTGGTAGTCTTATTTTATACATTTTGTATTTAATTGTGAAGCTTTAATTTAGAGTTGGTTAATTTCTAAACGTACCCTCTGTAACTTGAAACAAAAGCCCCTCACAAGCGATTTGTGAAAGAAAACGCAGTATACTGTGCTGTGACACGAAGTAGGTGGACTCGGAACAACCCCATGGTGAAGTGAAAACAGACTTGCACTAAATGACAACACCGGTTAGAGGGCGCAGTCAGTTTAGAGCTTTTTTTTCGCTTGGTCACTTTCATTTAATATTGTGAGAAAGCTTTGCGTGTATTTTCCGAGGCTGAATCATTTGATTAATATTTTTATTTTTCAAAGTCTAGATTTGTATAATAAAAAGGTTATTTTCTTAGTTTGTCACAGCATTATAGTTAGAGCAACTCAGAAGTTGACGTTTGCCACTACACTCACGGCACGCGTTTCCACAGCAATGCATGTACTGTAATCAAAATGTTTAGTTTTATTTTTCCTCCGGACCGTGACTAATGGCACAGACACCAATAGCAACCACATCCGAAAATTCAACTCATGGTAGGGCTATCAAATTAAAAGTAAAATACAATATATCAATGAGTACTGCTATAAATATTTTGTAAAATAAAATAAATCAATGAATACTGTTGTAAAATACTTTGTAAAATAAACCTGTAATAATAAACACTTTTTAGTATGGGCTGCTTCTTATATGGCTTTGTCTTGCTGCACTGGGTTGTTGAATTTCATTTTTATGACAGCTGTGGGTTAAAGGCAGAACATACTGTAAGAAATTATTTTTAACTAATGGTAGGATCTTTGATTTTAATTATTTAAATTGTACTTTAGCGGGTGTTTTACAGATGTATCTTTGACCTCTTTAACATTTTTTTCTTTCAATAAGAATCTTTGCTAATTTCTGATTGTGACAGGGCACATGATATCTAAACTTAATCTCTTCAGGACAAACAGAACAAGTTATTTCCTCTTCTTAGTGGATCCTGTGAACATTCAACCTGTGAAAATTTTGCTATTCTAGATCAAATTCTCAACATGCTGGCTGAATCTGTTTAGCCTGTAAAAATGAAAATTTAAAGAATGGATTGCACATGAAGCCATTAATAATGAGTTACAATTATCAAAAACAGTAAAAAATGATTGTGAGAAATAATTAATTATACTTATCTTTGTAAATATTAAAAAAACAAGTAATGGGTATAAAAAGTTATAATTAGTTATTGTTATGATAATGCCATTTTTAAAAATTCATATAAACTACTATTTTGAGAGAAAAGCATATATTACTTTTTCAGAAGGTGCAGGTTTGTTCTTCATTTTAATAATAAAACACTGGGGCTTGTCCATGGAAAGGGTCATATTGAGGTTATATTTCAGAAACAAGGGAGTTTCTAAAAAGCCCACGGAAACCCAGATCATCTGTCTTGTTGGGATCTTGGGATGTACCTACTGTACTTGATCTTCTCAAGTAGTGGGAATGCTTGAATTTGACAGCTCCTGTTTTCCAGTACCTACAGGGTTCAGGACTGATTCAATAGGGCCTAACCCCTGTGTGGGCAACACCATCTCCATATCCACAACTTTCACTTAACCCTCATACTGTAGCATCCTATTGTATGACCACTGTTGTTACTGGCTCTTTAGCCTCCAGCTTCTTGTGGTCTCCACTGGGCTGCTGCACTCATCAATAGAATGTCAAGGTGAGAAAATGATTTGGGATCACCCTAAAGTAAGCTGATAATTCCCACTTCACTTATGTCTTCTGCCTTTATGGCCTTAGTCCTCATTGTCTTGGGAAAGACAGTTGTATAGCAGTGTCACACTGATATATAACTGTTCACTGATTAAGGGGACTTTACACTAAGACAATAAGGACGGAACTTTGTAAACTAACGAATATTTTATTATGTCATAATGAGATGCCAGGCACACTCAAAAAGAACAGGCCGACAACGAGCCATATTTTTATGAATAGACCATATCTGTAGTACCCAACTTTGGTCTCTCACTAAGCCCTAACTCGTTCACTCCTTGTGTTTTTCCTGCCCTGTTACAATACTGATCCCTAATTTAATTCTCCTTGCAATCCCCACATGGGCCTAAACCATTCAACATTACAACAAATTAACTCTGACACAACACTGTCCTACATGACACCTCCCATGACCAATCGGAAAGAGTAATATACCAGAAACGGGGTACCTGGGATGACTGGCCACCTCAAAGTCCATAATCATTAGTATTAGGATTTTAAGGAAAATTCTTGCTTGTCCAAATATTTTACATTGTCTACTATTTCCTTATACTGTTCTTCTTCATAATTGGTTTTGCAATACTTTCGGGAATACTTGCCATTGCTTCCGACTTTGTGTGACCATTATATTATTATATATATAAAAAATGCAATTATGTAATTATATTACAAATATTAAATACCATTCGTGTATTGCTGTGTTGCATATTACTTTGAAAATTATTATGCTGAATACATAAAGTATATTGCAGTCTGCACACTTATATTATTATACAGGATGAACACTTCTGTATTTGATTGCTATTCAAAACTGGGTAAAGCAAAGGCTTTGAGAAAGGTTGTTTAGCATGACTTTGTGCATTATGCCATTTTTCTCTAGGAATATATTCTACCTTAACCCCAGTGAGAAAAAAAAAATTCAGGTCTTATAATAAATTAGCTGGTCAAAACAACAGTGTACACTGAAGACATTAAATTACTTATTCCTATTTGAATGTTCGGACACAGTGGTTTTAGTGATGTTCTAATAAAAATGAACGAAGCAAAAGAGTAAATATACTCTTTTACACTCGACTACATTACGACTAGGAGCAAGGATCTATAGTTAACTTCGCAATGTTTTCTCAGAGTGAATTACATGCATTAGTAGCTGAGTGAAAAGAGTCCACCTACTGGCTGATGCTTTTTCATGGCTACAAGAGCAACAGTTTATTAAAAATAGTTCTGATTGTTATATAGCTACTGTTTGGACGCGTAATAAATGGAGTGGAAAAAAGAAAATATTTAATATTGATATATGATTTTATATTGACTCATATTGGTACAGAATTCAATTTAACGTCAATCAAGATTTGTGCAATTATAGTCATTAAAATAGAACTCTTTTTAACAGTACTACTTAATAAACTTGTTTTCGTAACGTGCGTATAATTAGCGTATAATTTTAATTTACAAATGAACAAGAAAACCTTCTTTCACTAATGAAACCTTCTTAACCTTCTTTCACAATTTTCAATGTATAAAAAATGTCCTTCCATCTCCTACTGTTTGTACTAAGGAAGGTACTGTACATCTGAAAACCCACTTCCTTGTAGGCGTCAGGATATAATGTTTACATATTAACCTAACGGGGATATCAAGATTTTCATGAACAAAGTCTTAGTTCTGTGTGGTGTTTCATAAATTATATATACAGATCCATAAAGTCGTATTGAGGCGTAGATTTTGAAAATAAGACTAATCTAAAAATCTATCTGGTTGGTGTAACCAAAAGGTCATTTATGGCGAAGTGTTTAGAAAATTCTACATCATACTTTGAAGACTTTAAACTGCGTTTCTATGTATCGGATACATAGACGTTATATACAGATATACAGTATTTCACCGACACGTCATTATTATAATTTTACCAAAGGAACTGCGTAACGTCAAGACAAAAAAGCGACTGTACTTTTAAGTTGATTCACAATATCTCACCTAGCACTAAATGTGAGGTTTCATAAGCGACCCCAACTCATTTGCCAAGGACGCGTTTTTAACGACCAAGTATCGACACAGACTACCTAATGGTTCAACAACGTCGTGTCAAAGACTGGTTTTTACGCCCCGCACCTCTGCTCGCACTGAAAGGGGAACGGCGGATCTACAGTATGACTACACTGGTGCGGCTGTCCTGTCTTTATTTGTAGCGGTGCTGCACTGGCGGCATACTGTGTTCACGTACTGTGCATACTTACTGTAACGGCTGTTAATAATAATAATAATAATAATAATAATAATAATCAATGTATTAGCAAAACTCACCCAAACGAACAGTGGCTGCGGGAGGCGTTCATGTCATCCGCTCGACCAGTCGTTTAAGTCTGCGAGAACCGCGAAAACGGTCGGAAGTTCAAACCTGCGAAGTTCGAAGAACCGAAGTTCCCAACGGCCGGTGCGCTTCTGCTTCGTGGACGCAACTGTGTTGCTCAATGTAGTATTTCCCCGTGTGTCCCCATCACACCAGGACAAACCACTAAAATTGTTTTTAAAAAAAGCTAACAAACTGTTCTTCTGAGCACTTTCCTGGTGTCATTATTGTTGTAAACATTAACTTTGATTTATTCTCAATTCAGTATGTCCCTTAAGCAGATCTGTTTGACAGTAAAAAAAATACTTGACAAATAAGGAATGTGTTTACAAAAATATAACATGAATTGTTTTCAAATACATCACACAGGCAGACAAGGGCCATTATAAATGCATTTAAATGTTTTGCCTGTTTATTTTATTAAATAATGTAACTATTGTTTCTGAACGACTTTAAACACCAAAATTTAAAAGATTGCTGAGTAATACTATATGGTGTTCTGGCTGCTCCAATTTTACTGTTGCCATTTTTTGGGCCCAGTATCATAATCCCCTCATCCAGTTTCCATAACTGCTTTATCCTTAGAGTGTCACTGTAAGCCAGAGTCAGGCCTGGGAGGCACAAACTGGAGGAGACACCTGTCACAAGGTACACCAGAGGGGCAATTTGAAGACGTCAGTTAGATTGGCCTTGCAGGCATTTGGAATGTGGGAGGAAACTGGAGTATCTGGAGAAATCCCACAAGGAAAAGGGGAGAACAGGCAATCTCCACACAGAGAGAGTTTCCACTGGGTTCCCTGAGAAAAATGTTCCGTATTTGCCTATCGATCATTTATATATCATTATCATATCTTGACAGGACACCAGTCCATCACTGGGCAAACACAGACACACATGTTCACACCAGAGCCAATTTTCCCAGAAACCATTTATCCTACCAGTGGGCGAAAACTGGAGCACCCAGAGGAAACCTACACAAACACTGGGAAAAGATACAAACTCTTCACACACAGCACCCCAGGTCAGGAATGGAAGCCAGGGCCCCAGCACTACAAGACAACAATGCTAACCACTGTGCCGCGCGTTGTAGATTCAAAGTTACCAAATCAATTCAGCCATCATATCTATAATATAAATAAATGATTCTCAGCCCTGTGTCTACTACTGTGTCTTCCTGTTTGTGTTCCATCAGCATTGTTACTAAAAAGCTAAAAGAGTTAAATTTTCTATTTCAGGTGTGTTTTTAAATTTCAGGTTCAGCCAGAGCCTATCCCAGAATCCAACAGGGTACACCTGGACAGCATACCAGTCCATCCCAGCACACTCACAGACACACACACACACCAGTGTCAATTTTCCCAGAAGTCAATTAACCTACCAGTGTATCTTTGGACTGTGGGATGAAATGGGAGCAGCAGGAGGAAACCCACACCACCACAGGGAGAACATACAAATGCCATGCGGATAGTAACTCACGTCCAGAATTGAACCCAGGGACCCATAGCAATGAGGCAGCAATGTTAACTACTGTTCCACCGTGCTGCCCTCAAAAGCCACCAGACACAATGATTCCTCAGGATCAGTGTTAAGAACCAATGATATAAATTATGCACTGGGTTTTTTCAGCATTTGCATGCAGTTTGTAACTTAGTTTGAGGTTTCCAGTGCTGATATACACGCTCAAGATATTTAAATACAGACTAATCAAAGGGGATGCTGACAAAAGTAGCTTCATTCTGAGATGATAATGATACCAATAGGTAATTATATATTTATATATATGCTGTGAATGGATATTTTTTTAATGCTCTTGTTTTTAATAAGTTAGAAGTTTAAATTAGAATTTATTCGCATTAAGTACAAAAGAAATAGGTTAGAAAGTTCAATGCTGAAATATGCTTTGAAATATGCTCACAACCTTTATCATCACAGGTGCAGTTAGAAGAATTGAAAAAGCAAAATCATGCCTTGTCATACATACAATGTAAATGAACAAAAATCATCCCCAGATTAACATACCGTACAAAATACAATGACAGAGTCTGAATGTTTACCCTTTAGAATCTAGTTCAAGAGTAGAATCTATTATTTTTATTTAAAGAAGGCAAGGACATTAATAAATGGGTGGTGTGTGGAGAAAAAAAAAGAATAAAGTTGGTTTTAAAACCTGTTAAACCATCCTGTTCACTCAAGTATGATTTCTAACTTCTGCAAGACTAAAACCAGTTTTACTGGATAGACAGGTCCAGCCTGTGCTCTAAACAAGCTGGTAACCACCCAAAGGGCATAGATATCCATGTGAAATAAAGCCTTAGTCCATGTAGGAAAGAGATTAGATAACACATTTGTTTATGTTACATTAGACCATACCCCTGAAGAAGGCTTTGCTGCTGAACCAATTTTTTTTCTGCTTTCCTATGCTTCTTTTCAGCATGGAATTGACCGCTACGTGTTCCTATGTTGGGCAGCATGGTAACACAGTGGTTAGCATTGCTGCCTCTCAGTGTTGTGGGGTTTAATTCTGAACCTGGGGTGCTATCTGTGTGAAGTGTGTATGCTCTTTCCATGTTCACAGGGGTTTCCTCCAGCTGCTCCAGTTTATTCCCACAGCCCAAAACATACTGGTAGGTTAGTTGGCCTCTGGGAAATTTGACGTTGGTATAAGTTTGTGGTTGTCTGTATCTGTGTTTGTCTTTAATGGACCTGTGTCCCATCCAGGATTTATCCTGCCTTCTGCTTGCTGCTTGCCAGGATAGGCTCCAGTTCTCCTGCTACCCTGAATTAGATGAACTAGAAAATGGATGGATGGATGTTCCTATATTCTGTCTGTTCTCTGTTCTTGGAGTGAATGTATTGAAATTAACTTGAAGTACTGGGCTTATTCAGTATATTGTCCTACTGCACACTGGAAGTTAAGTAAATTAACTAAAGCATTACTTAAATTAACCATTTTAATTCAAAGGAAAATAATGCCCAGTTGTATTATAAACTACCTAAGTCACTTTTTCTGCATGCCCATGAAATGTCCCCCATTAGTTAGAGCATTAGTTTGAACAATGGGGCTAGCCCTGGTATAGCAAGATCACACCACAAGCCAATGCTATAGTCTTCATTTCAGTCACCACAAAATGACATGTATCTGCAACGCAGAGTGAAGCAGTGATGTTCACAGAAAAATTTCTTTTTGAGCGGAAGGTGTGGGTGTTTTCGTGGAATGCTCTCTTGGTATTTCACCGTGGGTGAATGGACAAAAGTGAAATTCAACACAGCAAGCATACACAATGACCACTTTGGTAGCTCTAATGTTAATATTCAAAGCATTCATGAGCACATTAGATAACATTTTAATACATTTATTTTCCCCTCAAAACAGGACAGTTCTTTACTCGGACTCTTTTGCCACAGTACATGGCTGGACTTTTTCGAAATGTTGAGATGCTACTGTATGACAAAACTTTTAAATATTCTACTTCTAATTAACAGTTGTTTTTTCATGTTACCAAATCAAATAAATTTACATTCATAAGATGTAAAAAAAGTATATTACATAAGCTTCATGGAGTAGGTAATGCTCAGCTCTACATTATCTGTACTGTTGTGTGAGAGGTTATAGGTACAGTCAGTAAAGTCCCTGCTGTTGTTCCTTGAGTGAGGTATTTTGCCCCATTTGTATAAGAGGGGACCATAATTCCTGGGGGTGATCACTGTGATAGATTGGTGTCCCATCCAGGGGGGAGTCACATGCTCTCAGTCAGATTAAAGCTATGAAAACCAGGATGAGCTCTTGTCAAATATGCCCCTGTGTTTTTGTATTGACTTCACCTTGTTATCTCTATTGCTATGTTTGTTAAAATTTTACTTAATGTAGTTCTTAAAAGAACTAGGCTGGTGACACTGATTAGTGATTGCGCTTAATTATTGTTTTCTTGCTTGTGTGACTTTAAATATGTCCAACACACATCTCAGTTTTTGATCTATGTTCATCCTTTTAAGATTGTGGAAAGGTCAAGGAAGTCATGTGCTTGGAAAGTTATCTAAATAAAACATTTTAAGAAAATGCAATATAAGCAATACATGTTGTGTAGGTGTGTCAGATATGATAGAATTTATGTGAGAAAATTGTGGCTTAACTTAATTATTATTTAATCAACATCTGTTGTTCTTTACCTATAATTAACAAAATGAGAGCTAACAACAGAAGCTGTCTTATTTTATGATAATGTTATCTTTAAATCACGTTTTCATGGTGTTGCAAAAAAAAAAAGAAAATAAAATATTTTTACAAAACGTAGCTTGCAGGACAGCATACTAGGGAGCAGTAGCACTACTGCCACACCACCCTAGAGTCCTGAGTTCAGTTTCATCTTAGGAAAACTTTCTGGAGTTTTGGTGGAGTTTGCATGCTCTACCTGTGTTCACATAGGTTTTTGTCAGGTGGTCTGGTTTCCTTCATTCTCCCGAAGATATGCAGGTTAGGTATGATTGGCTACTTGAAACTGTGCCTTTCCTGGGAGATTAGGGTGGTATCTTATACCTGGTGTGGTTTGTTGTCAGTACTGGCTATACAACTATAGAGAAAGATAGTCAAAGAGCATGATGGGTCAAATAGCCTCCTCTACTCTGTAGCCATTTTAATGTTTCTAAATGCAACAGAAAATCTGTCAACAGTGTTTCTTATTTGATTTTAACATGAATAATATGAGTGCAGTATGTTGGTGCAGGACGTTGCTCCTCACAGTGCTGTAGCGCTGTTTTTCTACTGGTTTTCCAATATTAACATCCCTAGGTCTTCTGTGGTTTTATATCAGAACAGTATGGAGAAGATAGTTGTTTAAAGGAATGGCAAAATTGACAAAACTAATTTCAATGGACAGCACATAAAAAGTTCTTGGTCAAATATTACACTTGACTCTATACTTCATTTTTCATACATCTATGTATGTTGTGTGTCCTAAACAGGCTATTGTTCTGTGATGTTTTCAAGTTTTGCTGGGCTGACCAGAGTTGAAAGGTCTTGTTATTGGTTACAAGATTAAAGCACTTATGTACATTCAGAAACTATACAGTATGAATGACTTTGGACTGCCTTGTGTGAAAAAGGTACATATTAACATTCTTCCACTTTTATCTTTGTTCAGTAAAGATTAAATCATTTATATAAACCTTATATATGGCATAATGTATTGCCTTATTACTCTTTTCAATACAATCATGTCTGTAGCTATTAGATCTCTCCATTTATTTTATGTACTTTTTATTTCATTTATTGACAATTTCAGATGCCTCTGAATTATAGTATCTTTTAATTATTATAGTTATTCCTTGTGATTTTTAATTCTTCATAACTTTCTATTTGTCCATTTTCTAAATAGTTTTATCCAAAACGGGTTCACAGCGGAAGCTGGAGCCTATTCCGCCAAGCAACAGGCAAAGGCAAAACAAGGAATCCAGGCCGTCACATGGCAGACAGTCTCACACACTCACACCAGGGCCAAATTAACCTGCCAGTACGTTTCTGGACTATGAGAGAAAACTGGATCACCCAGAGGAAACCCACACAAACACGAGCAAAACATACAAACTCCACACAGACAGCACCCCTGTAATTGAACCCAGGTCCCCAGCTCTGCAAAGCAGCCATGCTAACCACTGTGCAATAATTCCAATGTTTCATCAATTTTAAATATTTAAATAGATGAAATATTAAGTTCCATGTGAGACATAAAAATTCAACTTATCATGTTTATCCAAATAGTATTAAGTGTTCTACAGTGAACTATACCATATATAAAGTAAGTCTTCAAAATAATGGTTCAAACATTCTGTATTTGTAGTTGTTGGTTTTTTTTGCTGCCCAGATTTTCTCATTTTTATTCTTAATGTTTATAATTTGAAGAAAAAAAGCCAACGTTATTTGGTGGTTTTAAGGTATGATAAAGTTCATATGATGAGAAACACTATTCAGTGCTGTCAAAACATGGCAAACTCTGCATAATGGCTTGGAGAAATCCAGAGATGAATATCCAGCTAACGTTTTGGTTGTGTAATGCTGCTTGTTTACATTTGTAGAACTGTTAGTTTTTATTCTGTTTCAGATATTCCATCTGTTGAGCTTATGTTTTAAAAAACATGTATGCGTTTTGTGTCCTCTGTGCTCATAATCAACAGTTTTGGTTTAATGTTTTTAAACAATAAACTTGCATTGACTGTGTAATATAGGCTTAGCGTGGTGTGCATCCGGCAATCAAAAAGTAAGTTAGAGCTGATATTGCCATCCTGATGTGATATAACTGCTCACTAGACTAAGAACTACCAGCATGTTCCTGTTGTTCATAGTTTCAAAAGTTGTGTCCCGGTGGACTATCCATAGTCGAGGTAAAAAGTAAAGCACAAGGGTTACAATAATTAATATACAGTAGAAGCTGATGTTTATATCTGTCTAAGTGTGCAAATTCATAGTTAAGACTAACTCTGATTGTAGAATCTTGAGAATGTAAAAAATATACTGTATATGAACTATAAGTGGATGATTGGCTAGCACTTGCCCTGCGATGGACTGGCGCCCAGTCCAGGGTGTACCCTGCCTTGCGCTCGTTGCTTGCCGGGTAGGCTCCGGCTTCCTGTGACACTGTATGGTATAAAGCGGTTTGGTAAATGACATGACATGACATGAAGTATGAGTAACAGTATATAAAACATATACATTTGTCTTTTAAAAGCATTCAGACCATTGCAATATTTTCACATTTTGTGAATTAATATTTATGATACAGTATGCACAGCCTACTCCCCATATGCAAAACCAAAAAATGAAAGAAGAAAATTAATAATTAATATGAAAGAAAATTAAACACAATTACCTTAACGATCCACACAATTAGTTGAGTGGCCTCTGTCTGTGTGCGAAAATAGTGGCTGGCATGATTTCAAAATAAATACACCTGTCTCTGTGAGGTCCCTCAGGCAGGTAGGGAATTTTAAGCAAAGATTCACCATGAAGACCAAGGAGCTTTCAAAACAATTCAGCAATAAAGGTTCATAAAGGAACAGATAAGGAAAAGGTAATAAAACATTTAATAAGACCTTTAATGTCTCTTTAAGCAGAGTGAAGTCCATCATTAAGAAGTGGAAGTCAGCCAGACACAGCTGAGATCAGGCTGTCCCTCCAAAGTGAGCAGCCAGGCAAGGTGGAAAATGAAAAAGCTGTTTTTAAAGTGAGGCCAAAGATGAGTTTAAAAATGTGACAAAGTTCAGTGGCTGAAAATGGAAATTGTTCTGAAATGTTTTGGTCTAAATGCAAAGACATGTACCTGTAGCTGATGCAAACCCAACGCAGTGCATCTTTCAGTCATTCCTGCTATCAAGTAATCAAACATAGTGTTGGCAGCAAAATGTTTCTGTACAGTACAGTATATTTCTGTTTCTCATCAGCAGGGCCTGGAAAGTTTTAGACCGATGGAGCAAAGTACTGGCAATTTTGGAAGAAAATGTGCTTATGAGGTAGAGCTTGGACAAAAACTGACCTTTCAGCAGAAAATGACCCAAAGCTCAAATTCAAATATACAGTACACAGTGAATGGCTTTGAGTGGCCCAGTCCTGACTTGAATACTATTGAGAAGTGGAAATACTTGAAAACTGCAATCCATAAGTGATTCCCAAAGTACCTTTGGAAAACCTGAGCAAATTTGTCAAGAAACGTAGGCAACAATCGCATCATTCAAACTTGATAGAAACTTACCTGAGAAGACTTGCAGCTGTAATTGCTACCTGAGGTGCTTCCACTAAATATTGTGTTCATGGGTCTGAATATTTAACAGATCAACATATTTTAGTTTTTTATCTTTGTTGAGATTTACTGTAACTTATCTTACATTTAGAAATTATCAGCTTGATCATTCTTTTGTGGGATAAAATATTCCTAAAATATATATACTGTATGCATAATTTTAGAATTCTACTTACAGAAGTGTTCTTGCAAAGCACAGTATGAAAACAAGTGGGGACATGATCATATGATTAATTATGTCTAAACTTATTAGCTTTTAATCAAATCATAAAGATGGAACAGACTTAAGACAACTCATTGCCTCTAATGAAAAGATAGTCATAGTTAGCATGTGTGCATATATATTTTTATATATACATGTATTGTATACATCTTCACATATACAGTATGTATGAATAAGTATATTTAAATCTAAATAAGAATTCTCAAACCTGAGAAAACAAAATATAAACATATAAAAATACTGCTACAGCCTGGGAAATCTCATAAATCCTCAACTTTAAAGATATTATTCAATCCCTCCTGCCAAGAGCTGGATTTATGAGATTCTATACCTAAATAACATTAAGGAACAACTACATAAAATTATAGCATTAAAGGTTAATATATATTCAACAAAATTGTACGTTATATTAAATTTATAAGACACAGTTCAAATCAAGTAGTTAGCTGTGTCAGCTTGCATAGGCTGCAAAGGAACAAGTAATAGGTTTATTCCATGCTGAAAAGAGAAGAAAGGAAACACAACATTTCGGCTGTGGAGCCTTCTTGTGTTTTCTTTCTTCTCTTTTCAGCATGGAATAAAAGTTCAAATTATACATATGATTAATAACCTTGAGCTTTTGACCTTTTGAGATGCAAGTCGTAGACCATTATCATGCTTTACCTCAGAAGTTTATCATCTTAGCATGAGATACTAGTGCAGTATTGACATAGAATCTGGAGGAGAATTACAGTACGTGCATCCAATTGCAAATATATGATTTCTGTTTTATCGTATGAGCTTTGTAGGACAATGAGCTGTGTAAGATGCTGCGCTATAGTGATTGCAAGTACGAGAGTTCTACAAATGTCTTTTGCACATTATTACAAAATGAATACTAAACTTGCAACAGAGTTGTAACAATAGTCGAGCATGTTGGGTTTTGCAAGTGAAGTTCACATTCATGCATATTTTTTAATTCAATTTTCATTTCCTTTTGAGAAATGAAATGACTTCTATTCAGATGAGTAATGATCAGTGTATTTTTGTGCCAAAGCACTAATTATTTCTTGACAAATGATAAGGATGTGTCAACCAATAAGTTATGTTTTGCATCACTGCTATAAAGGATGTTGTTGTGTGATTCAGTAATACGTAGTTTTCCAATAAATTAGAAAAAAAAATCTATTTCAAATTACTATATTAGTGTGCAGTACTGTTGGTAAATGCTTTGCAATTATGTTCAGTCCCAATCAAACTTAGTTAATTACTGAAATAGATAAATTTAACACAATCAGATAAAGAAATCCAGCATCCACCAAAAACAAAACAAAACAACAACAAAACACTTTTTACCTCTATGGGATTACACTAGCTCTGGCTAATGAGTATGAACTAACTCAAAAGAGTTGCTTCTTGCCAGTATGAGAATTAATGTTTGAAGGGGGAATGGAAATAAATAGTAATGCAGAGGACTGATTGTGCAATGGACCAAGCCAGTCATAAACAACTATCTTGGTAACAACTCAGCTGATACATTCTCATTTTTTGGTTTTGCATATGGGGAGTAGGCTGTGCATACTGTATTGTGACCTGTAGTTTATACTTTGTGGCAAAGCACCATGAATGACAAAATAAAAAGTCCTTGTACTTACATTACATACTGGTAGTACTTTTCATCCTAAAGGATCTCAGTGCACTTTATATATAGGAGGAGACCCACATTAGGAAGCACTGAGCACTGCACCTCAGGTGAAGAAGTGAACTAGTTCACCAACTGAATTAAGGGGATCACTTTAGGAAGGCCGGATTATACAAGCCTGGAGGGCAATTTATCTGGGACACTGAGGTTAATACTCTTACGTGTGACACGGGCACAAACAGTACCATGGCATCCCTAATGATCAAGTGAATCATGGCCTGAATTTTAAAGTTTAATTTGGAGGACGGCACCTCCAGACCCACAGGGGTCTCTGGCCATGGTACCAGGGCATTGGCCTGGAACTTCTGGTCCAGAGGAAACAGTACCACCTCCTGGTATTAAGGCCACCAAGGATGCAGTTGGAATAATTATCCAAGGGTGTTCAGACCCCAAAAGTCAGGATCGTGAAGGATTGCACAAGCACTCACAAGCAACCGTAATAAAAACATCAGATCCACGTTGTGTTCTGACTACACAGTGGTGCTTATGTGCTAAACTCCTGTACTTTGAGTGCATAAAATACAATGCTGCATAAACATTTCATCAATGTCCAAGGGGCATGTTCTCTTGGTGGAGAGCAGCAATGTCATGTACACAGTTTAGTTGTGTGTCTAATAATCTTACGTCTTCATAATCTGTTATTTAAAATGTTATTTTGCTAACACATGCTCAGAGGACTTGGCAACAGAAAGTTAACATTGAGAAGTGCCAAATTATCCACACAGAATGTGGAATCATACACTATGCACACAACGTTGGTGATTCTAAGTTGCAGGAAGATACTGTACACAAGAACGGGATCTGTGTGTTTATGCAGATTGTTCCATGCCAATATGAACATGTGGGGAACCAATAAAAAGCAAACAGAATGCTTGGGTACATACAGTACAGTGGCACAACCTGTGGAATTTAAATCAATGGAAGGTATGATGAAGTTTTAAAACACAGTCATAAGACTTCATTTACAATTGTGTTTTCAGTTTTGGTCACCAAACAACAAAACAGATATTAAAGCCTCAGAAAGGATCCTGGGCTTGGAAGACTGGTATATACTGATTGAAGGAGCTAAAGTCTAATTCAAAGTATATACATATGGTGTATAAACAAGGTGGACCCTAGGGACTACTTCAATGGCATCAAAGAAAACAAGAGACAATTGGAAACATGTATGAAATTCTTCAAAACAGAGAAACGTTTTAAAGCAAAGAGTTGTATTGTAGGTATCTGGAACAGATTTCCCATTCAGGTGTTTGAGGACTGTTTTAAGAAACAGATAATTGACATTTTCGGTTTGCTCAGCTACTAAACTACCACATGAGGTACCATATGACCATATGAGCAAAATGAGGTTTAGGCTGTGCTCTCATCTGTAAACATCTTATGTTCTTAAGTATTTATATGCATATGTCTTTATTCTTTTTTTTTCTTCCTTTCTTGAAATTAATATGTGTAGTCCTGCATTGAAAACACTGCATCCGCGAAGTGTTGATTATGTTAGACAAAATGTTCCAGTAATGTTTTCACATTCCTGGAAGTGAGTTGTCTGGTTGTGTTGAATGTAAAATAAGAGCAATGTTAAAAGTGTGCCACTGTCATTGTTTGTAATTCCCAGGAGGAAAAAAAAATACAGGAATAATGGATGATATACAAAAAATCTAATTAGCCAGTATTTAAAAAATGCAGTAAAATAAAGATGACCATGGTTGTCAGAATAACAAAAATAAATAAATTAAATGTAAGGCATGTAGTACTCAGAATTTGGCGTGCACCTTTAACTATTGGACATTGCAGAAACATTACGTTAAGATCATACTGTGGCTATAACAATGTCATAAAAAACTTTGTGAAAATGCAAAATCTGAGGTTACTTATAGTTATGTTTAAACATTGTGGTGAAACACACCTTCAGCATTATACAACACTGTCAGAGTACTGTAAATTAAATAAATTGTTGTAAAAGGATATACTAATACACAGAGACATTACTCATCAGTTCTGTACAAACATTGTAACAGCTTTGCACTTCAGTTCTCACAGCAGAAAGCTTAGGGGATGACTGAACAACTAGAATTACAGCCGCTGACATAGACATACAGTAGCAGGGGAGTTACTCGTGAACCAGACGGATACAGCAATACTTTGTCTAAGACAGGCAGGACTTTAGAGTCCTCATTGCTCCTTTGTCTTATCTGATTTCTTTCCAACTGAGTACTTGGTTAATGAATTAAAACTTCAATCATTTGATTAATTGACATGATTTTATGGTCAATTTAAAAGAGGTCCAGAAGACAGTGGACTAATGAGACAGAGAGTTAGAAAGCCCTTATCTCAATAGTTTTTTAAATCCCTGAAATCTGACATTTTAACATTGTGCATATTCATAATCATATGGTTTTAGTTTTAAATTAAGTCTTAACTGTGCAAACTTTGATATTCCTTTTTTACGTATACAATATTTAGGGTATTCAGTAGAGACATTATAGACTGACAAAGACTTCACACAAAACTGCTATGCTATTTCACAACCACTCAGGTGCAAAATGTGAAACAGTGCTGATTAAGGAAAATATGGTGGTAAATATTAAACTGATTTTTAACTAATGTCACCCATAAAAATGTCACCTATGAGTGGGAGCTTTCAAGTTTTGATTAAAAACATTAACTTTAAAAAACGTGTTTACATCTTTTTCAATTCAACAAAATAGAGCCTCATAGGAAGCCACTGTACAAGGCATGTGCAATTTGAATTAATGTTAAGTGACTCTTCTGTTCCTGATAACCGTAACATAAGGAGAACACTGAAGAATTTGGTGAACTTGCTGCTTATATAATTAAGCCTCTTAGAAGAGATGCACAGCCTAGCTCACACCTTGACTAGCTCAAGTCAGTTTTGGGAATGGTAGAAGATTAGGGAGGGATTGTTTTTGAGATTTTAAAATGGAAATCAAAGTCTCGGGTGAAAAGCCATCTTGATCATTTGCAGAAGTTGCAGGTTTTTCTCACTAATAGTGTTGAAGGAGAGGGAATCCTGTTAGCATTGTAACAGCAGAGGCAGCTGGAGCAAAACAAATGTACCTGCGCTTCAGTTGAGCAGAGGAAAGGCAATCCACCCTTATTTTCTGAACTGATGAAATACTCAGTGCAAAGGAGGATAATGGTGTAGCTAAACAGGACAGAATTAAGAAGCTCCTGGGAAATTCTTAGAGTGTGTTATATGCTCACACTGTGTATGGCATGGCTTCACAGTGCAAAATTGGATTTGTCTTCCACAAACAATAACTCAAATGAAACTGAAAAGCTAGCCAAAGATGGAGCTCACTGACAGAAAACGGATTGCTTCCCTTTCAAAGAAAGAAATAAAGCCAGAATTGCAAGTTCCACAATCAGTCCACAGGGAGTGCTGAACAAGGACTTGTCAGTGGTCTGAGAGCTGTTGTTAATACTTTGTGTGTGCCTAGGTCCAGGGTCTTCTTCAAGTGTGGCCAGTTTGGACACATTTCTCTTCAGTGAAATGATAACGCAAAACCTACAGCTGTCAGTCAGTAAAATCAGGATCTAGGGGAAAACATGATCTACCACAGATCGAAGATTTTAGCATGAAATCCCTTCAAACATGCCTTTGAACATGTACTGTACTGTAGCAGCTTCTGTTGCAGGACATACAGCCTCTGGGGTAGTAGATGTCTAACTGTCCCATGAATTCTGGAGACTTTCCAGGCTACATTTCTAAACATTGAAACCAAACTGATAAAAACAACAAATCGGGATGAATTACTACCTACTTTCATGGCCTCACTGCACTGCCTCAGTTTCTATTGAAGGGGTAGCATATGCTTCCTTAATAATGTATGGACCAAAGTAATAGCGGTATCTGAGAATTTTTACCCGGATCATTTGATGTATGTTCCTGTTCAACTGTTAAATGACCTGTTAGAAGATTAAGATGATGCTCTTAGTCACCTGACCAGTGTCTGGAAGACATTGGGTAAGGAGACAGTTTAAAAAGCAGGGGCTTTATGGGTTGGTGTTTATCTGCTGTCTTGGGGAGAGAAGGTTAATTCTCTGCAATTGCCATTTTCCAGAGGGAGAAAGATTGACCAAGAGATTGTGGACCATGTTTGAAATCTTGGAAATTTTCTTTTGAAGACTCTCAAGAAGAGACTGAAACTCATTTGTGAAGTGTCTCAGGGAAAGACTGAAATACTGTCAATTGTTTTGAAGCTGGTAAGCAGCTGAGCTGCCATTGTGTTAGTTAGGAACTTGAAGAAGTCAGTCAGGAGCTCAGACAGGAGCTAGGCTTTTGTTTTGATGTTTTGGTGTATTTCTGGTTTCCCTTACTATAAATAAAAATGTTGTTTGAGCCTTACGGAGGGGTCTGTGTGCCTTTTGTCTTGGACCTACCTATTTTAAAGATCCTGTTACAAACTGGTTAATGGGCAGTCACAAACAGGCAAAAGCTGGTAGAGCTACCTGATGGTAAAGTGGTCAAATGCCCTAATGTCTTCAACCACAAAGGCTTGAGAAGAGAGCTACTGTATGTTTTTTTGATTGGAACAAAAAAAAAGGTGAGAAGTACATCTTATCACCTCTGTGGAAAACCTGAGAGATATTTTGTGGCTTTAAAATGCAATATGATTTAATTAGCAATACATGATTTGTATTGTGTGAAAAAGTTGGGTAGCTGATCAAATACATCTTAAATATGTCTTGCTGTTTACTTAAATTGTATCATAACTACTTTATTTGAACTATATAAGCTTAGTGAGGTGAACTGCCTTAGAAGTTTTCTTCAGTTCTTAGCATTGTTTTTATTACTCCCTAAAGGTTAAGAAAAAAAGTGAACAAAATATCTGAATCTGTCACAAAAAAGCATTTTTATTATATTATTTTAAAAATGGCCTTAAGTCTGTGGTATATTCCAGTTTTGAATGAATTATGTTCAGTATGTATAAAAGCACTGTGCACATTCCTAAGTATAATAAGTATTACTGTTCATCTTTTAAATTTTTTAAATAAATGTATTTCATTTTAATTTTGTTACTCTGTCTCAAATGGTCTTTAAAGAGATCCTGCTCCTAAATTTAGGCATTAACCCTGGGTTCCCAAAGGATCCAAAAGTGCTTTACATATAGGAAGGGACCCAAATCATCCACCACTGTATTGCTGCACCTGGTTTTTGCTCGGCAGCTGTTATTGCTAACTTTCGGTTTACTTGCTTCTGCACTCACTCCTAAGTTTCAGATAAATATCCTACTTTTAGAGTACTGTTTCCAGCAACGTCAACATACAGCCTCTCCTCAACTCGCTTTCCCTTATTTTTGACTAAACTGTTCTTAATAGGTAATCAATATATGATGAATGGACACAGGTGCGAATGTATCTAATACTCCTACAATGAGTTCTGGTTAGTTAGATGTCAGACAACACACCTGACTTAGGGTGGTTCTGAAACTCAGAAATTGCTTTCAGATACCAATTGCAGATCCCATTCAACCTCTGAAAGCAAATCTTTAAATGTGCCTCAAATAAAAAACTGAAATCAATTAGCCTGTGGTTAAGACCTCATCTGGAGCACAGACAGGAAGACACAGTGGTCCCCTAGGACCTGCATTGGCAGCCACTGACCTCTGCTATACCTCAAGCCGCGTGACACTGTAAATCATAAAACAAGTCTCTGTAATCTGACGTACTCTGAACAGAAACGAATCCTGAATGTGGTCTGTTCCCTGTTGTGTGTTGTGTGTATATATAGATTTATTTGTCTGTCAAAAACAAAACTGGCTTCATATTTCAGAAAAGTACATGGCATTTTTCATAATCAATGTATATATATTTCAAATTGTTCTAAGTTTAGTATTGTTACTATTTTATGCAGATTCTTTCCAGCTGTTTCCAGGTTTTGCTCAAACAGGTTGTATAAATTACTAAATGAGAAGAGTGCACTGAAAGCATTGAATTTACAGCAGAACAACAGCTACTTAGCAAGAGACACCATACAACCTAAATTCTGCAGCATCTATAACCACATTATATTTGGGAATTTCCTTTGGACATTTTTGTATTTAGTTGCATATAAATCATTGGTAAGAATAGAGAAAATATTTCCCGTAGAATATATCAGTTAGTTGTTGAATTAGTCATTTGGGAAAATATTAATACAGACAACGCAAAGGTAAGGAAGAAAAAGCAGTTCTGTATTTTTTTTATTTCATTATAAAATGCAAGGTCAGGGATTTTTTTCTTAAAATCCTGAAACTGCATGGCCCTAGTACAATGTGAGGTTATCTGCAGTTTTATAGAAGACAGATGGCCTTTATGTTGAAAAACACATATGATGTTTTAAGCCTCTGGCCTCTGAATGCATGAACTTGTGATCTTCTGAACTGTACAGATTGTACAAAATCTTACGTGTTTAATGTGTTTGACCTTGAGTGGTTAACACGTCTTATCATGGTACAAACCAATACAGGAAATTGAAAACACTGTGGGTGCACACGGCTTAGTGGTCGAGGTCATGGCACTTAACCTTTGTAACCTGTGGAGGTGAATCTTAGTGCACCATTATTTGTTTACCTTAATGATATGAAGTTCTTCAGCTGTGTTCACTTTAACAGTAGGTACTGTATAGTTTACTTGTTTTTAATTTTGAAGTAGGAGACACCCATTCCACAATAAACCCGACTAGTTAATTGGGGGGATTGTCACATTATCATAGGGGTTATTCTTGTTTCTGAATTCAATTTGATATGCTTGTCAGTCATTTCTAAGACTCTAATTATCCTTGATTCCTATAAAATGACATATTGTTGAAAATACTAATGTAGAATCACTATGTTTGCTGTTTTCTGTTATATCTGAAGAAAAGTATTAATATCTCTAGATGTGTAACTACATTTCTTTGCTACTACAGGTTTACTTTTAAGGTGCTATGTTTCCAATGCAATTATTAAGAATTAACACACATTATTCATTTACAGTACCTTGAAAGACTGAGATGGAACAATGTGTTATGGTATAAGAAAGACACTGTCTAATTTAGTATACTGCTGTTTCAGGTTGTTTTAGATTTTTAGAGGGCTGAAAGATGTTTAGGCCCAAAGGTTAAGAGTAATTCCTTAGCATCTACCTTAACACCAGTGTGAAATGAGAGAAAATATTAACTAATTTGTGTCACAGAATACTTTGTCAAGACTCTTGCAACCACTCATGCAGGGGCAGTCCCTTTTCATAGGCTTTGTTGGGGACGTGCAAAAAGATGATGTGAGGAGCACTTTGTGCCTGGAGCAGGATCACACTCATTGTGATTCTGTAAAGATCACGAACGACACAACATCCTGAGTTCCAAAGTTTCATTGTCTCATTGGTCCTGACCAACATGTGCAGTGACTACATTGCCCTTACCTAAGGCCTGGTCAACAACATTAGTCAATCACATGCAACCAGTGGCTGAACCCCAGAGCCACAGGCCAGCTGTTGGTTTCTCAGAAAACCCAGGATCCAAGAGGGCACATCCCCCATGCTCCTCAAGCCTATGTCCCTCTGTAAATTGTAGAGCAACACATACTTTCAGGACAGAACTGTGCTTGGGTAAAGGTTGCAATTCCAGATCTGCTGGTTGGAGGTTCATCCAAGTTAAGGGGTAAACACTTTCCTGGTGGCATTGTAGATTTTGTGATCTGCTACCTGCAGATAATCTGAGCAAGGTGGCCAACTGAATGCCAGGTTCACTTGTGCTTTTTTAGGGACACCAACTTGGGCAAACATTCACAAGTTCACAACCAAGAGAATAAACCAGTTTCCAGTCTCAGTTTTGGGAAAATGACCCAGTACATTAATCCCCACATACAGCATGCGAGGCCTGTGACTGGCAAATGGTCAGTAGTGGGTTGTTCAGTGTTCACAGGACCACCAGCTGCCAGAAGCTCTCCTATGTCCCCGGTGCCCCCCAGAGATGATACAGCATGTCATTCAGCCACTGTGAATTTCAGTGTACAGCTGTGACCATCCTGGCTATTCTCCTTCTTCCAACACAGGGGCACCCAGAATTGGGCCTGCAATCAGATAGCCCCAACCCAACACAGAACCCAATGCAACGGTATCCACATTCCTCATCTCATTGGGCGGAGCGGTGGCACTGTACCTGTGCTAAGGATCTGTACCTGTGGCTGGAAGGTTGCCGGTTCAAATCCCACGGCCGGCAGAGGAATCCTACCCTGTTGGGCCCCTGAGCAAGGCTCTTAACCCCAACTGCTCCAGGGGCGCTGTGCAATGGTTGACCCTGCGCTCTCACCCCAAGCTTCTCTCCCTGTCTGTGTGTCTCATGGAGAGCAAGCTGGGGTACGCAAAAAGACGAATTCCTAATGCAATAAATTGTATATGGCTATTAAAGTGATCTGATGTAATGATTGTACAGATCATGTAATGTACATGGAACTAGCCACAAAGATAGCACTCCACCTGATGTGTACCAGAGCCTTATAAAACCTAAGGAGTGGATATGAGTCCTTCTACTATGCCTTGTTCAAATCCCTGTAATCCATTCAGAACCCAAATGCTTTGCCCTTCATTGAGGGCTGTCAAAAGCTAGGTTGACGATGCTAGTTGCTCTCATTTACTGTAATTCTGCCCCAGCATATTGCTGTTTTACTAATTGGGGTACAAATATGGGTTATAGAGCCCATATATATGCAATTCGCATTTTTACTGTAGGTGCAAACACAACCTAGAATTCTGGAAGTAACTCTTTCATTGTAATTGTTTGCAATTATGTTTCTTTTCAAAGTCCTTTACACAAATGAGAGGACCAGCATCACTCGTGACAGAAATGCAGCATCAATATGGGTGATGTGGCAGCCATTATAGCCAGCAGCCCAAATACCCGACAGATGTGGCCTGGAAGTGAGAAACTACTTCACAAATTGAGTTCAGGGGGAAATTTACGTAGGCCAGATTTTATAACCCAAGAGTGGAGTTAAGCCAGGACACCGGGTTTAACACCCCTACTCTATTGAAAAGTAGTATGGGCTCTTTAAAGACTGTACTTGAGTTTAATGTTAACCCAAAGATAGATCCTATAGCACAATTTCCCTGGTCATCACACAGTGGCATTGATCTCAAAATGCTGGTGCAGAGAGAAGTCTACTGGTGCCTACTTGCAGCCTGTCTGATCATCTCTAAGTACTCAAATTATTCTCTGTTATTGCTGTAACAGTTGGTGCTGCTGATGGTGGATCTGTAACTGCTGTGTGAAATCTGCCTGCTGGCATAGATGATGTCTTGATTTTCCTCTACAGGAAACATGTGACCTGAAAATCACTCAGAAGATGGCTTGTGCACTGGCTGCAGCTTGTTGTCTCCTACCTCTTCTTTGCAGACTACATGCAGCATTAGGTGCAAATTGTCTCAGTGGGATTAGCTGGGCCAGGATTTGAATCCAGGGAATGTGTCACCACTCTGCTATTTGGTCAATTGGGGGCTTATTTCCTTTGGCCTCTCTTCCAGTGGAAGCCTGGATGTGGCCATCTAGGGTGGTTAGTTGTATGTCCCTCATGACACATGGAATGAGCAAACCGACTAGAGCTGCTCTGTACTTGTCTCCAAAATGGGGGCAACTATAGATGTCAAGTGCCACATCATCCTGCTCCAGACACCAATGTGACAAAACAGTTTCCTACAAACCTTATTCTAATTGTTGAAGCACAAAGGCTAACAGTGTGTTGTTCAGACTCATACTCTCCAAACCAGCCTGCAAGGGGTGCAAAACTATTTATAGACCTGCCTGGGGGTGGGGTAAAAGATGAGATGAAGAAAGCTCCACAGCCAAAACATTGTGTCTCTTTTCTTTTCCTTTCAGCATGGAATGAAACTACCTGTTCCTTTGTAACCTACACATGCTGATGCAGCTACCTACTTGAACTTCTACTGCCACAAAGTTACTTCATTTTTTTCCAGAAGCACCCTTCATCTTGTACAGATCATGAACAGTTCCCCCAGACCCAAAGTCTGCAGCCTACTTCTGCTAGCATTAGGGTTATTGAAATGTACATAGAATTTGTCTAGATAACTTAAAAATAAAAACAAAGACTTAAGTGGGAGATATCCATTAAAAATGAAGAAATCCTTTAATGTGCTGGTCTGATTTCCTGGAGATTACGTCTTACAAGAGCATTATATCCCTGTGTAAAATGTATTTCATGTTTGTTTTCTGTGTTTATATTTGGTGGAGCACTTGTTCTTCATACAACAAACCACAATATTTCAGTTCTAATTTTGGTCTCACTGATATGGTACTGAAGGCAAATTGAAAAGGGCTACATAGAGATCTACAGTAGTACAATACAGTTTGGCATTTTATGCTCGTAAAAGGTTTGTTAATGAAACAATCTTTTCATATTGAATTGCTGATCTATTCATTTTGATTTCTTTAATTGCTGCTTTGAGGAGAATATGTACTGTTCTTTACTTGTCTCAATTCACCAGCTGTCTTTTCCTCAGCAAATCTAGGTGGATGACTGATTAAAGTGATAAAACAGAAGTGTATCTTTAAGAAAGGCTTTCTTGTGAAGCTTGTATTCAGAATTACTCAAGTAGTATTTCCTTCTGAACTGCCTCTGAGAATATTTTATTTCCTTCAGGTACTGTATATCTGTCATGCATGCAAATCAAACTGACAAATGATTGCAAAGTGGAAAGATGGCTTGTATTTCTTTGACTCCCAGGTGTGTGCCTCACAGTGTTTTAAATAACCTTCACTCTTGTTGTGTAACTCGTTTATTTATTGTTTTTTTTTTTAACTGTGCTTCTGTAACTAATGGCAACGGAAAAACTGATGTCACTCTATACTTAAGCCTTCATGTTTTAAATAAATGCGCCATGGCTTCTGACCTTTACTGTCAGGGGTTAAACTGTATGTAAGCAGCAAGTAAGGTTACTAAGCCTTGTCTGAGGTTTTTTTAATTTTATTTTTCAAAAGAGTTGTTTTAAACTCTAAAGATTTTCCATATACCATTGCCCTTTAACTAGGCTCAACAAGTGAGTTGTGTTGAGCACGTAGAGTATTCAGAAACACCAGGCTGAATAACACCCACCAGAAGGGTAGTAGGAAAACAGGTGATAAGCAAAACAGCTTTATAATAGAAGGATGCATTTGTTGATTTACCCAGGAAATGGGGTATGCAAAAATGATATACTTTACACAGTGTATATATAAAGATAAATGCACCAAAACAGGCAAACCTTTTTTAAAAAGTTTTTAAATACATGCACCAGTCCAGGAAGCACAGCACAATCAGGTACATCAGGGCAACCATCAAAATCGAAACTTTTGTTTTTTCTTATCTAAAGATTCACTTTAAATACAACGCAGATTAAAATAAGATCTACTGTACTGTAGTTACCTGAACTCCCGATCACTCAAGAGAAAATGTTTTAGAACCTTCCAATAGGTTTAAACCAGTTCTTGCTATACATGACTTTTTGTGGTTCCTAAGTTCAATGAAGTTTTGAAACAATTTTCAGTTTAAATTATTAATTAGTCTTTTAATCTGAAAAATATTTTGCAACCAGTTGGGTTAAAGTCATTCATACGTGGTCTTTAGAAGGCACTGGCTTTAACAGGTGCATTCCATCCAGGCTTTCAGTTTAATTTACAGCTTATTTGTTTTCCTAAACTAAACAAATTAAGCAGTGTTCCCCCATGCTGAACAATTAATTCTATGAAAATGGCCCATAGCCCATAGGACTGCACCTCCCCCCCCCAAACACACACACACTCCTGGTACTATCTTTGGGATAAATTGTACAAGGGATAAAATACATAAACAAGATTTTTGGATTGATTTTTTTTTTCTTCCAGTTGTTACCATTAACATAGCCCTGTGATACAAATTTTTGAAAAGTAACATTGTCCCTAGATTAGGATACTCAAAGGGATGCATATATTTTCAAAGCACAATGAGTGCTCCTATTTTGAAAACTTATATTGAGGCAGAGATATTTAGAAATGATCTTTTCCTGATTCATATTTACTACTACCTATTTATTTGGCTGATGTTTTTATTGCAATGTTAAAACATACACATACTTAAGGTACTTGTCTAACCTTGCTCAAGAGTACCACAGCAATTCACCACCTGCAATTTAAACCCACAACCTTACAGCTGCAAGTCCAGAGTCCTAACTGCTACTCAACACTGTTACCTTAATGCTGTTAATATAAAAATATTTATAATTTATAATTTAATAGTTTATAATTTTCCACATTTTTTGAAAAGCTGATGTACTGTTGAGGCCATATACAGTATGTGCAGGACTCGTTTGGACCTTGGGGGAAGTATTAAATGCATTCAGGTAATGAGGCAGTTACATCAATTACAGGAAGCTGACTATAGCTTGACTGGAAGGAAGACCAGGATAGATACTACACTACTCAAGAAACAGGGTTCCACACCCTAATCTAAACAGACCTAGAAAACCAGTTGAAATGTGGCCCTTTAAAGACAAAAGCCCTAGAGGGACATATCTTTTTTGTGTTTTCATGGTACATGAACTCTTAATTCTATAAATTCTCTATAATTCTTAATTCTCTATAAAGCGAAACTGAGATCGGAAGGCAGTGATCCTCACTCCTGGTCCCGAAGAGCCATAGACCTGCAGGAACCACAACTCAACAATGTTTAAAGACCTGAAAACAGTTATGACCAAGACCAATTATTCAGTCAATGATTCAATGATGATTAAATTAAAGTAGAATGGAAACTAGAAATCCCCTTGTTTGTCTGAGACATAGGAGTGATGACAATTGTGTCAGGTACTGTATTGATTGCACTTCTTATGGTCTGTAGCCAACAACCTATTAATATAGTTAGTGTAAACCTAGCATGCTCAAAAGGTCCCTTATACACATGTTAGTGTAATGGAGTTCTTCTGTTGTAAAGACATAATCCCCCAGAAACATAGACAGTATAGAATTCTCCCTCAGTTGAGGACAAGGCCTCTTAGTCTAGAAGAGTTTGTTGCTGTTTAGGGACTGGCAATATGTAGCCCTGAGCCTGCGAGCAGCCATGATCAAATCCCTGAGGGGCCAGAGACGAGATCACATCGGTCCCATGACTGCCTTTTTGTGGAGGGTTTTACTCCTAACCTTTGAAGGTGTTGAGTGTAAATGAAATCATCAAATCGTCAAAAAACAAAATGTTGTATCAATCAGTGTTCTAAAGCAGGTGGTAATTATTTCCACCTTGCAGGGCAGTCAAAATGAGTTTTTATTTTTAATTCGCCTGTAACTGGATATATTCAGTTATATTCAAAACACTAATGCATTCAAAATCTCTGTAGAGATTTGTAAGTACTGAAGGAGTTTGACTAGAAGAACCAGAATCCTGCAAACGCCTTTGAGAAGATCAACATTTTCTTTATTTTGCCTATTGAATATGGAGGTTTTCTTGACTGTCCGTTAGACTGCACACATCTTTCTTACGCAACTGCATATTAAGTGCTGAGAAAGCGTGGGTGGCTGAAACCTCGCAGGGACCTGTGACATGGCTGACAAAATGTATAACATTTCCAGGAACCTTGCCTTTTGCATCAATCAAAACCACTGCTAACAACAGTGGAGATTAGCCATGGGATACTCATCCCACTTCCAAGTAGATGCTGGTGAGTTTGTTTTGTTTTTATTGAGCCAACCGTTTGACCATAGTTAGTGACTCAGTCTTAAGTCTAAATGCCACTGGTATGGCATACTGTACCTTACAGTACACACCTTAAATACTGATGACTTACATGAACATAGAACCCAGAAGAGACTTGATAAAAGTTGGCAAGGTATTGTTTTCTGTAGCTAGTGCACCGACATTTTTTGTAGGTTAATTCATTAAACTAGTTCAGGTGGGCAGCTGCATCAGCATGCATAGTCTACAAAGGAACAAGTAATATGTTTATTCCATGCTGAAAAGAGAAGAGAGAAAACACATGGTTTCGGCTGTGAAGTCTTCGTCAGGTGCTCACACCTCTTCTCTTTTCAGCATGGAATAAACCTATTACTAATTCATTAAACTATTTAACATTTCTCATCAATGGGGTTGATTAACGTGATCTACAGTGAACATTAGAGGTTTGTCGTGTGCGTTGCAAGCACTGTTGCAAGCAATAAAATAATGTGCGATGCCTGCTTTGCACCAGACTGCAGTTGCTATCTTGTGAGATTCTGGCTCATTCCTCTCGCAGAACCTAGCAAGCATTTGCCTAGTCACTGGTCACTGGCCCCAAGATCCAGATCATCACATGAATATTTAGTGGAGGTCAAGTCTGGCAGGTAGGGCATCCATAAAATTGCTGTCACATTTTCTTCTTGTCTTAAAGCCATTGGTACACAAGAAGCATGAGGACATGTGTTGTTCTGCTGGAATGTTGTCATATTACAATGTCACATGGAAGGCCAGCGAGACAGGGGTCTCAGGACTGGTTCAATGTAGTGCCATGCACTCCGGTTGCCATCAGTCACTGCAGGTAGAATTCTGTAGGGATATTGTTTAGCTGTACCATCCTGCCAAGTTAAAAATTGGTGGCCCTGAATGTCCCAAAACCAATTTTAAAGCATTAACAAATTTGCCGAAGCATAACACAGTTACTTTATCAAAATGACACCAAAACATTCAGTCAAAATCCAAAATCTGCATACTTCAATTTTTTATACATAATGATCATACATAGAATGATTAATTTCTTTTTTTCCCTTGCAACAAGAAGTAAAATAAAAAGAAGAATAAGAATATAACAAAACTTTGTTAAAGTGGTGCCAAGATTCATCCTTCATAAGAAATGGAAGTAAATGCTCTGTCAACAGTTCACAAAGACTTAACTGTTATGAAGTCAATGACAGGCCTACATTATAGAAAAGCTTTATGATATGGAACTATTGTGATGTACTGTATATATTTGAGAAACTCTTGTTTGAGGATTGTACTAATTAATTTTAGCACAGTGTGGGTATTTCAGATTTTTCATTTTTTCTGCAATTTGCAAAGTAAACTATTCACCTTTTCAGGAAAATGAGTGGAGTTAGGACATACCACATACTACCTTCAAAGAATAAATGCTTTAAAATAGTAGTATACCGCATACTGCTGTATGGCTGCTGTACAGAAGTATAAGAAAATAGTATGTATATATATGTTATGAGCATCAACAATTTACTAAAAGCCTCCATTAGTCTGTTCTACTATTATAGTAGCTTGGTTATTAATACAGCTTAGTTTGAGAAGAAACTAGAGTTTCTCATTTTGAAATCTGAAATTCATATTGATTAGAATCTTCAAAAATGTGCTTGCAGTCCATTTGAATTGTTGTAGTAGCACTTACCACTAATATCTCAAATATAAAAGTAATTGTCAAGTTTATCGTATTGTGAAAGCCATTAAGTGCAGTGAACAACAACTGAAAATCTTAAGAAGAATCTTCCTATAATCTTCTTTTAGACAGAAAAATAAATACTTCTGAATATACATATGTGGGATTTTATTTGAAATGTACATTTTATGTGACAGAAATTCTAAACTTCTGGATTGAGATAAGGGTACAAACATTATGATTTTAAGCCTATTTCTACATTACACAGATTTAATAAGAAAATCCTTCCCTAGTTCAAATTTCCCTTCTAGTTTCGATGAAGAAATAATAATGTTTTATCTGTTTAACAAGGCAACAAAGCAGAGCTTGGTTTCTGATTTTTTCTTTCAATGACATTGAACAAAGGAAGAAAGTGAAAAAGGTACATCTGTAAATTTGCTTGCAGCATTCAGGACACCTGTCCACAAAAAGGTGTCTCATCTCCTGTGGATGCTGCTTATAAAAATGTTTATTTGAAAACAGTCAGGTCATTGCTCCACTGACATCGACATGCCCAGCTGTTATGTGAATGGACACTTAGACCTAACCCTTTCTCAGTGCAAGCAAAAAGAACTATTTTCTCAAAACAATGTCTATATAAGCTGTGTCACATACTGTAAATGTTGCTGGCTCTTCAGCTTCACCAGTTCAGAGAGGGACTGTTCAAAATGTTTAGAAGAAACCAAAGAAGTAAGCATAGGCAAACTATTTAACACCTTTAAGTAATACTAATTTCTGCCTTACTGTATAGATTGAAACTGAAGGTTATTTTAGGAGGAAATGTAATTTTTCACTCATGACAATTTCTTTCCTCCTGCAACTTTTGTGTCTGTAAAACCTACTGTACTTTATTGTATATCAATCTAAGCTGACTGTCCAGCTGGTGCCAACTGTAGTTTAAAACATCGGGTAGGCTGTGCAAGTCAGCAAAACCTACCGGTATTGTTTTCCAAAGCTTTGGTAAGTAGAAAATGAGGTCTGTCATTTGTATCAGGGGTGCACTGTAACTAAAACATTTTACTCAATTTGGACTTAGATTAAACCATAATAAACATATTTTGGCAGTTACTTCAAGGAAGGTCTCCTGCTACATGTTGACTGTTCACTGAAATTAAATAATTTAACTACTGTATGTCATGCGATTTATCAGATGTCTGGAATGTGTGCTAAAATTTTTGCCATGCCATGTTCTTCATATTGACGATCTTCTGTGCTACAAGGGTGTAAAGCTTTGAATGAACAATATTTTAGTTTCACTTTGAGAACCATCCATTACCTGAAAGCTGCTTATCCCGATGAGAGGACAGGAGACTGGAGACTGGAGTCTATCCCAGAAGCTGTTTAACAAGACAACAAAGCACAGCTTTGATGGAGGGATCCAGGTAGGATCCAGGTAGGACCGAGAGCACATGAGTTGCCTTCCGCTGGACGGGACCTGAGTCCATTGCAGAACCATGGAGAAAGCGGAAATTTAGCACAGCCAATAATACCTAGGCAGCACTTCTTTAGAAGTTGGGAGCAAACCAGAGCACCTGGAGAGAACTCATTTTAAAATCTAGAGACACAGTCACACCTTAGGCCAGACTAGGGCTATGAGACATCAATGCTACCTGCCATGACGATGTACAAAACATCTCTTTAAGTTAACGGGTATGTAATCAGTATATAGGGTTTGAGCCACTTAAATTATAACTAATGGAATGGAATACTAATGGTAGCTTACTTTACCAGTGTTAACCCATCATACATGCTGGGCTCATTTCACACCTAAATGATTTTTACTGGCCTAAGCCAAAGATGGATATTATACCAGTTTACTTACTGTAAGTAATTCAAGTAAAACCAGAACGTGAGAGAAGAGGCTATCACAGAGAAAGAACTGCATTATCAAACTCCTTACAGGGTCTGTGACCCTGGTCCCTGACAGCCACAGTCTCTTCTGGTGTTAACTCACAGCAGAGTTCTTACTGACTTATTTGGATTGAGCCTTCTCTTAACCACTAGAAGTTGTTATTGTTCCAGATCTCCCCTTGTCAGCTACTTCAATTCACGTCTTAAACTTTTGAGACTACGGATGACTAGGACCTGCATCCTGAATGGTTCTCACTTCCATGTTTCCCAAGTTATGTTTGGCCTGTTAGTACTGTATGTAAAACAGCTTAGTCTCCGGTGTTTTGAAGTGCTTTTTAATATTTTTCATTACACCTTTGAAACAATCAATAAAAATTACAGTCTGACTTTCCAAAGATTGTAGAAGAGAACCAAACTGGATTTAGCTGTTTGAAAGAAATTTAGCTGTGCTGAATATAGTCACAAACTCTGGATTGTGAGTTTATGCTCCCTTTCAAACAAAGGGTTAAGAAGAGCTGAGTCAGACAATACAAAACACACTCAACCTGTGCCCGAGTAACCTGCAGGAAACCCCAAATATGCGTCTCTTCTACATTTTCAAAAGGATGTTTTTCCCTACGACAAGTGATTGATCAGCTTGTGCAGCTTGCTGTTGTCATAACCTTGTAAAAATGTTAACAGCAGGTGAAACAGTTATTAACCTTCATGAACTGTTCAGGCCATAACAATGTGTTTAGCACATTTTAAAAGGGCAGATTGTACCTGCATCTTTGTCCTCTTTTGTTATGACTTAAAAGTCTCAGCCACAGATTGTTTGGTTTCATAAATTACACAACATGACACCCCCTTGCCTCCTCCTCCACTAACATATGTCATGAGAAAGTAAAAGTAAGAACAAAATAGAAAGAGCCCTATTGCATCTTTGGAAAATTAACAAGTTTCTTAAAATGCTAGCATGCTTGTCTTTTCCAGTTTAAGTATTTTCTTTTTCTTTTTGGAGTACAGTGGATCAATAGTTTGGAATATTTCTGTTTATGATCGCAGCAGTATTGAATTCAGAATTCCACTTTCATTGTGTTACAGACCCAAATATTTACTAAAGATGGACTGTAACATGTCAATTTAGGTGAGCAGGTGTAGGACTATTGCTTGAAATAACTAACTTAATTTCACTTCGGCGCGTCTCAATGGTTAACTCGGCACAGGCAGAAAAACGGAGCTGGAGCAGAGCGCTGCAGTGCGCTTGCTTGGAGAATGCGCAGTGAGACGTCGGTGGAAACAAACATGGCGGCTGGAAAATGAAACGAAGCAGCTACGGTTACATTGCTGATTTATCACCAACAGTGCGGTTTTATCTTTAACCACCTATAAAGAGGCGAAGGGAAAGAATCCAAAATGTCTCGACACAGAAATGTCCGGGGCTATAACTACGACGAAGGTAGACGCTCTTCCAAGTTGACTGTAAGATTGTGATATTCCCTTGTCAGGAAAATGGAAGTGCTGTCGTGTCCCTTCCACAGGCTGGGCACAGGCCAACGCTTTAGTCAGAAAGTTTTACAACATACGAGCTAGCGGATACATAAAAATAGCTGTAGTTATTCTATAAAAGCGCTTTTGTGTACGAATTTGCGAATGAAATGAAACTGAATCTTTCCTTCAAAAAGCAAAACAAGATGTACTTCATGTGGTTTTACATTTCCCCCATTCATCCTGGCCTCCTCCTCGTTTTAAATTAGCAGTACTGATAGTTTAGGACACCCCTGTACGTTAGTCATTATTGAACATTATAGAACCTCTGTAGCTTTATGTAAATTGTTTTGGTGTTTAGGTGGTTTTAGTAGTTAACACAATTTGTGTCATAAGACTTAACTGTTCATTGCAAATACCTACCAGTGTGCAACGACAGATAATACATAGTGTACCATGCTTAGATATTTTCACAGCTACAGTTTTGTATACACAGATTTTGAAGATGATGATCTATATGGGCAGTCCGTGGACGATGACTACTGCATTTCCCCTGCTACAGGTTTGTGGGATGCGTTTCTTATGTGCCTGAACTTGAATTCTAAAGTTTTCTGAATCAAGATTTTGCCGATTTGATTAGATGGTTTTCTAGTGGTCTAAGCACTGTATTTGTTGAACATGGACCTCATTGAAGATGTGGACGTTTCTGCAACTTGGTTATTTTCAATTTGAAAGCTAATCAAAGGATTCGATATAAAACCTAAATTAAGTGGATGAAAAATCTGCATATTTTGTTTTGTAATGTTTTGAACATTGGCTTTTATCTTGTGTAGTATGAACTACACATGATGGATGCGCATGGATAAGTGTGAAACTATTTCTTATTAGTTTAGTTTTAACATAATCACATTGTTTGTGGTAAGACTTGGTGATGTTTCACACGTTTAGGGTTTTTATTACTTTTCTTTTTTTAAATTCTTGGCAGTAAATATGGATTGTTAAAAGTTGGATATTCTGCATTTTTATGATTCTACACATGATATTGTATTAAAACATGCAAGTGTCTTCTTTGCATACTTATTTAACTTTAACAAGAAACTACAGTTTTGAATAAAGTCATATTTTGGTGTGGCAGGTTTATCTGTATTAACTAAAGACAAATGAACAGAAGCATTCTGGGATGATGTGTCATCTGAGCTCGTAGATGAGTGTGCAATGTCTATATCTTTTATTGGTCAAAGCCATTTGTAATATCTTGCATCTCTCTAGTTACTCAGCCAATTTATTAAAATGTGTGTTTGCCTGGTAGGATTATCCATTCACAATGGAATAATGTGGCAGTGGGTTTGCAAGTGGTCTGGTATTTGACTCCTGTTGGCATCAGTTGTAGCTGAACACCATTAAAAAACACTGTTTACTAAAACGTGTGATGTCTGTGTTAAAGCTATCTGTCCACAGTAAGTTTTTACTTTCAGATGCTTAGTGTTATTTGTAAATAAACGTTTTGGCTCTTTCAGCCAGGTTTTAAATCATTTTTGGACAACTAGTGTGATTTGTCCAGAGTATCCTTGAGAGTAAATACATTCAACAAAGTAAATCAATTTAGTGAATTTTGGGAGAAATGAAGAGGCAATATATGGAAAAGGGACAGATGATTTGCATGTGTAAGGATGCTAAGTAACCTATTGAATTGTGGCGACTCATGTATGTTGATGTTCACTGTCTTAATGTTTTGAATTTTTTTGTTGCCAGTATAGTTACAAAACGATCACCCACCATGGAATGAGGCAGCTTGACTTCTTGTGTCACAGTTTTCTGTAGATGAAATGATGGCGCATGCGTAAGGCGGCAAATTCTGGATGATATAATAGTGAGATTTTGTGCGTCTCCCCCCTTAATATCCAAGTGTGCTTGTTTTGCAGCTGCCCAGTTCATCTATTCCCGACATGAGAAGCAGGCAGCCTATGCAGAGCCCCTGGAGGAGGAGTATGGGGCCGAAGAGGAAATGCCTGTCTCTCCCAGTCCGAACCATCACAAACTTGACACTCTTTCTCAAGGTATAACACAAAGCTCAAGTGATTTTAACAGATGTGACATTAATTTGATGACGCTATCAGTTTGCAAGTCATATAACATTTTCTTGATGTTGATGAAAGGCGATCAGCACAGTTCCCTCACACACTTCTTGTTTCCAGGGCAGCTGTACTCCTGTCTAGATCAGATGCGAACAGTGCTTGGCGATTCCATCCCTGATCCTGTGTTGGTAGAAGCTGCACTCAGCTGCCAGTTTGACCCACAGAAGGCTCTGGACTTAGTGCTTTCTGGGGAAAGCAAGAACACACCAGCAAGAAATCAGCAAGACAATGTGTCTGCTGTGAAAACTGACAGAGGTATGTTTGTATTGTCTTAATTCGTTCTGTTGTTTATTCAGCAAGCAAGATACATTTCTTTGCGCGTGCGTCACACCTTAGATTTTCTCATGACTTCGAAACCCTCAGTCATGCAGTTGGTGTGTGCAATTCTGAATAAGCGGACAGCAAAAAGTTTTTTCTACTATCTGAGGCTTTCACTAAATTGTATTTCAGAACACTGTTGCTTCAGTGTTTCCAACAAAGTCAGGAATAACTAAATATTTGCACAGAGGTATTGTAGTTAAAACCCTGTTTAAATATTGATAGTAATTAGGAACTGTTTATTCACTGAATAATATTCCCTCATTATTGAAGAACACTTACCTGTAATGACTTGAGAATTAATTTGAGAACATGAGAAGTTCATTTTCTCAAATGGTTTAAAATAGATATGTTGTACACGTCAGTGGTAGTCAAAGACTATAGAAGAATTACTTATTGCTTTTAGAGTTTTAATTTAACAGGACTTCCTAAATACAGTACCATCTTAGCAGAAGCATTTTAGTGTAGTAATTTGTATTTTAGTTGCACAAAAGTTAAATATTCAAAATACCACTTAGGCTAATTCATTTGTAATATACTTTTTCAAGAATAAACATAATAGACCTCCTCCCTCCATTTTACTATAATTTGATACGACATAACACAGTAATATAATCAGAGTGTTCCCTGCTTCTGCTGATGAACATACACTTACAACTTAGCTTTTATTATATGATTAAATCCATTGTTATAGTTCTTATTTTATGCTGAATGTTTTTGTAGTCACCCTTCACAAACAATATACTGTACATACTGTGCAGAATTACCATGCATCAGATCTGCACTTTTTATTTGAAAAATAATTTTTAAGTATGAATCAGATGTTGTCAGACATGTTTTTAATAAAATGCCCTTTTTTGTTTTTTTTTCCTTCTTGCATGTTTTGCTCAATCCTAAACGTGTTGCCTCATTGTCATCTTTGTGGACTCTCTCCATCCAATTTGGATGTTTTTGGCTATCGTAAGGTAAGGAGCCTTATTTTGTTCTTCAGATACTGGAATTTCTAAGAACAATAGACAGACAACAGCCAGTTTAAATCTAAGTAACCTATTAGTCCAGCCTCAGGTTGAGTCAAGCGACATACTTTTTAAAAACCTTACTGTGGAGTCTGGCCATGAGGAAGCTTTGAGTTCTTGCCAGGGTAATCTACTAAACCTGCCTTTGCAAAGGAAGAATTCTTTCACAGTAGATAACTTAGAGAAAATCAGTCTGTCGCAACTGATTGCAGAACATGAGAGGAAAAGTCAAGGATGTTCAGGTTTAAGTAATCTGACCTTAACAGACACTAGTGTAGCACCTGAAAGAAGCGAGTCTGGCTTGTTCAAGCTGTCGTCCTTGCAGAACATCCCATGTGGTTTTTCAGTCTCTACTGTAACTGAAGGTTCCCAGAGTACTGCTTCTTTAAGTGGTGTAAGTAGTCTGGCTGATTTAAACCCTTCACTTCCTAGGGAGTGTCCCCTCTCTACATCTTTGGGCAGTTTATCACTCTCGGCAATACAAGAGTCCAAGCCTGAGGCTTTCAGCAGCCTCAACTCTGTTCTGCAGAGCAGCCCGTTAGACATTTATAGTGGAAGTGGCAGCAGTACAGTGAAGCATGTGGGAAGCCCTTCCTTGGCAGACCTCATACAAGAGCATAAAAACAGCAGTCCGACTCTTTATAACTCCCTTCCTGATATCCAGAGCAAGCCAGAAGAAAGCAGTGTACCTTTGTCATGGGGAAATGTGTCATTGTCACATTTAGCTTCTGAACATGGTATCTCAATGGATTCTGCATCAAAGGTGGCAACTTCGTCTTCACTTACGTCAGCTGAAATGACAAAATGCAAGGGAGAAAACGTCTCTCAACATAACTTGAGCCACAGCAGTGTTCTGAGTAAACAGAAATCACCATTACCATGTAACAGATCAAAAGTGCTTATATTACAGCCTATTTCTGCACAAGACATGAATATAGATTTGAGTGTGCTCATCCAGCAACCACCTGAATCCAGCTTGGCAGCTATTTCATCAACAAAATTAAAAGATGGGAAGCTAACATGCTTTGAGGACAAATATTTGTCGATTTCTTACAAGACTCAGCTTTGGCGAGGCTCCAAGTCTTCTGTGTTTGCCGAACCTTCAGTATTTGCTTTGACTTTGTCTGCTCAGTTCCCTTGTAAGAACTTAAGGAAAAAAACAGTCTGCACCCATAGAGCCTTCTTATACAGCAAACAGATGAAATCAGTGAAAAGGAAAGTCCAGGGACCTTTGTTTGATATAATTCCTTTTGATTTTCAAACACCTTCTCCAGATGACGTTGTAAAAGCTAATCAGAAGAAGGCTTTTATGCGAGATTAACTCAAATGTGGATACTTAGTTACATTTTGTATATGAACTTAATGGATTGCCCTTTTAGTTGAAACATTCCATTTCAGGGAATGTTAAAAAAATTTTAAACAAATTATTGTTTTATTCCAATGATTTATCAACATTCTTATGTTTTTAAATCTAAAAATTATACAATATTTTTGTAATACTTGAAGTAATTCAGCTATGTTTTATGAGTTTGTACTAGTTGCTTTCAGATTGTGCCTCAACGAACATTGAGAATTTAGACGAATCTCAGGACATTTCCTAGTTTCTTAAATTTACATTTTTGATACTACAAATCAGTAAACATTAATTTGACAGGAGTGCAGTTTGTCACTTCTTAATTATAATTTGAAAGTGGCAGTCCCTTTCTTTTAACATATAAAACCATGTATTTCGTTCTGTAAGTTTAGTCTTCAAATACGGTTTATCTGAACTTTTAACTAGACCAACAAGGTTTAAAGTAGGATGCTGTTGCCTTTTTTGACAGTTATGGTAAATTATAGCAGCAAATATATAGTTAAGATATTGAGAAGATACACTGTTTTTTTGCACTCTTCAGTATTATGTTTCATCACTCTGAATGTTGGATACAAAGTAGTTTGATAATGTAATGTGACATGTGACATATGAATCCCTCATATTAGTAAACCAATTGGAGCAGAACACTGCACGCTGTCTGAGGTAAATTCAGGGAATAAGCTGATGTTCCATTACTATTGTGCCATAGCCACAAGGACATATTGGTATTCATTTCTAAGTTAATGAGTGGTGCTGTATCTAGTAGCTGAGATTTTCCATTATATGTTTGGGATTGTATATCCATCAACACAACCCTTAATTGGATTCCAGAAACTAAAAATGTGTGTAAAATTGAAGGGATCTTAGGACAACATTAAGATCCCTTACTTTCTCAGCAGCTTCTAGTTTTAGTGGCATGATTTAGGGAAAGCAGAGGCTTTTGCATGAACACATATTCAATGTAAAATATTGCTCATTATAGTATTAAGATATTTTAATGATCATTCATTATCAATGTGAAAAATCATTTGGAAAAGAATGGCACAAGTTAAATATCAGTCACTGTTGGTTCTAAAACTTCACCTGGTTCTAAAACTAAAATCTAGTTCTACACTTTCAAATGCTTGCCTGGGAGGGTATAGTCTGCATTTGCCAGTCTTGGTTTTATGTGAACTGTCAAATTTACCTGTTTAAGTTGAAGTGACAACAATCTTTTGGATGGATAGGATGGTAGAAATTGCTTCTGTAGGATGAGGAAAGTTTTATCTAATACATTTTTTAAATGATACATGGTTCATACATTAGCAGAAGCATTAAAATATTCTTTATGTTCTAAAGAATTGTTGGCAAGTTAAAAAAATGCATACCACATTTCGCAGAGCTTAAAAGAAAGAGGACACACGAGACAGGTGCATATTGGAAATAATGAACAGTTGACGCACAATTTTGGTTTACCACTATGAGCCGAGGCATTTAAGTTGTGAAGAGTTCAGGGACACCTGGAGTGTTTCCCATACATAAAAGCCCAAAGCAATGTATTACAGGATTCTAAATTTATTTTAATGAGGTTTGTCATGTAAATATTGTACCATTCTTTCATCACAACATAAAGAGGAAAAAAAGTATTTTTGTATATAGCTCTTTTACATGTGTTAAAGTTATGTTCTTTTAAGAAAAAAAATTGATTAAACTATTTAGTCTTTTTTTTCCATTAAAAGTGTCTTTTCAAACGTTTCTAGAAATGTACATACATTTTAAGCACATAATTTTTTTTAAGGAATGTATGGGTTTTGAATTTTGGGGATTTTGAGGTGTGTGCTGTACATTTTTGTTTGATGTAACAAAGCCTGAGAGAAAACATTGAAATAAATTTTGAAGCCAGACTTGTTTACTTCCAATGTGTGAAGGTGTATTTTGCAGCTCTCATACCCATGTAATGGTGATAGAAATCTCACGTTGACCAATTTTTTTTATTCTTCACAGTTTGTGTTGTACGGTGCCATTATTTGACCTGTGTTATTTTACTGCTGGTTTCTAAATAGGCCACACTGATTTCAGGTTAAGTGAGGCAGTAGTGAAGTGTGATTCAGAAGCAGGAGCTATATCTTTCTTTTGCAGAGAGGGTTTTGTTTTTATCATTGTCCAGACATGTCGCCGATTATCCAGTGATTTGTGTGCTTCTTTTTCTAATGCATGCATTGAAGGGCACGGTGTGTTATTATCTTGTGCTTCAGTTGTTTAAGATAATTGCTTAATTAATTCATTTTAAATCTGTAGTCCTTTCTGCTCTCCTAAGGTAGGCTGAACATGCACTTTGGACACATGAGTAATACTAAAAATGCAAATAGGCTGTCCAGCATGCGATAAGGAGAACTTTGAAATAACTTTTTGAGAAAAATCTTAGAACAAAAAGGTGCAAGTCTGACTTTAAATATAGACATGGTTGTGGATCAAAATGAAGTATCTGAATTTAACACATTGTTACCTTACATTATGGTATTTACACTATGTAGCTTATGTTTAATTCTGTACTTTCCTGGACAATTTTTAAAGATGCAAAAACTGAATTAAATGCATCTGAAATATCAAGTTGTGCAATTTTCATCATCTTCATCTTTGACCACCGTTTGGGTGTGCTCCAAATTCCTAGGCCATATTTTATGCATAAGGTCCAAAAGTCAACATAGCTAATTGAATCTCTGCATGATACCGAAATGTGTGGGCTTTAACAGGAAGTGGTGAAGTTCACAGAAAATATGTCAGCATTGCAGTGTTCTCTGCACCACCCGATTATTTTTTTAACACCACCTACATAGGAAAAAGTGAAGCACTCCAGGGTTTGGTATATTCAATTACGTTTTGTCTTGCAGATTATTTTCAAGTGTGTTGTCTTACATGGACACACACTTTACATGTATTTATCATTTTTATCAGTAAAAACATCATGATTTGCCATAGTTCAGAATGGTTATACTACATGTGCAAAGGACTACTGTACTGTTGTTTAGCGTCACAGACAAATTAGTCTATTGTGATATTTCAAGGCTTCAGTGATTAATTAAAGCAAATTTATTGCAGTTTTAGGAAAAAGACAGGAAGGCATTTAATTGTGAGATCTTTGATGGACACCACAACTGTTTTGGAAGTAATAAACTATGTAGGATACCTATAGCTGCAGACGTGGTCATTCAATTGATGTAAAGGTTGTACAGAATTTCATATACATTTAAATGACTGTTGATTGCTATTATTCCTTATGTCCTGCAACTGTTCCTTTCCTGAATGTGGGTTGTGTAGTTTTAGCTGTCATTGTCACATGATCCTACACAATCTTGTACTCCCACTGTTGTATTAACCTTAAAAGTGATATAACACTGTAGGAACAGCAGTGTGCATTAACTGCCATTAACTGCTCAGGAGCAGCTGAAGAATAATCCTAATTCATGGAGTTTGAGGCATTTCAGTTTTTTTAACACAATAAAGGTTTTCTCTTCTTCTCATCGTAAGTGTATTTACATTCAATATGTTGAGCACTGTTATCTTAAGAGTTAGCCCTGGCTTTTATTTGGGAGCTCAGAAGTACTCCCATTTAGTAACTTTGTTTTTAATGACTAAAGGCAGAACAGTATATTTTTATACAGTTCTTTGCAAATGTATTCGATATAACTCTTGCGCAGTTTTCACATTTTGGTGTTTCAAAGCTTGCAGCCGTGACACTTTGAAGTAGCAATTAACATTCGTTATATACACAATCTACTCCACATATTTGAATCATAAAACAAAAATAAATTCAATAATATGAAAGAAAAGGAATCATCATGATTGCATACGTGTTCAAACATTATTATTTAAGTGAAAAAAATAGTTAATGAGTAACACAGTTAGTTGAGTAGCTGTGCAATAATAGCAGTTCTTGTGATTTAAAAATAAAAACACCTGTCTTTATGAAGTTTCTTGGTTAGGTAGTGAATTTCAAGGAAAAACTCAACCATGAAGACTAAGGAGATTTCAAAGCAAGTCAGGGTTAATGTCATTGAAAGGCACATATCAGGAGAAGTGTAAAAAAAACTCAAGTCTCTGAATATCCCTGTGGGCACAGTCTGCTCAGTCATCAAGAAATGGAAGGTGCATCGTACCACCCAGTCACTGCTTAGATCAGGTTGTCCCTCCAAGCAGCCAGGCCAGGATGAAAATGGTGAGGAAATCCATTGTAAGGCAAATGAGAACTTTGTTAAAGTTAGAGTTCAGTGATTGAAAAGAAAAAATGCACATGAGCCAATAATATCCAGGTCCCTCCACAAAGCTTGCCTGTATAGAGAGAGAAAAACCCATCTGGTATTCCGTGTCGAGTTTGCAACAAAGCACTTGATTGATTTTGCAAAAAATATAGAAAAAGTCATTGTGGTCAGGTGAGACCAAACTGGAAAGTTTTGGTCAAAATGTCAAGTGTTAAGTTCTTTGCAGACCCAACAGCACATCTCTGAGTCAAAACCATCTCTATAGTCCAGCATGGAGATGGTAGCATCATGCTATGGGAATTCTGCTCCTCTGCAGGGACTGTAATGCTTGTTAGTCTAAAGGTAAAATTGGCAGAGCAAAGTATAGGCAAATAATAGAGGAAAACCTGTTTCGTCTGTAATTCCCTTGCAAGCGGGGAAAACTTGAGCGAATCTGTCAGAATTAAAGGACACAAATTGCACCAAACTGTTATAAAAAGGTGATAAAGACCTATAAAGAATTGTAGCTGTAATTGCTAACAATGATGCTTTTACCAAATAGTGAGTTCAAGGGTTGGAATACTTATGCAATCAACATTTATTTTTTCTCTTTAGTTTTTGCTGACATTTATTTGAACTTACAGTAAGTTTGAACAATCCCTGAATGTATGTTATATTAATTTTCACAAAATGTATGGGCACTATTTTGTAATTTTAGCAAATGGGATAGCACATGTGGGATCTGAACACTTTTGCAAGGCATTGTTTATACACAGCTTCCAAGCCACTGGTTCCTAATACAAAGAAGGGTTATTTCTTCCTTGCATTCCCTGTACAAGTGCCTGGTGGAAGACAGCAGTAGGATTTATTGCTCATTGATTAAAATTTTTTAAAGAAAGTCAATTGAAGGCGAGTTCCTATTTTGAGAAAAGGTGTCAATATTTTTATGTTAATATATTGTTTGCATGTTCATGCAGTGTACATTTGTAGATTGCACACCTGTACACTGGCATTATACTTCTTGTATTAACTAAAGCACTAACCTACGAAAGTAATATGTGATCAGTAAAATTCTGTTAAATTACCTTGAATATAGTTAAACGAATTGTATGTTCTTAGTACATAAGCGTTTCAGATATGGGCATTTTGTCTGTACCATTTTCTATTAAGTCTAATTCTTAATAGTATTTCTATAATAGTATAATTCTTAATAGAATTTCTTACACTGCATCTATTATATACTAATGCCTTTTTAAAAGTAATTCTTTATCTTTTATTGCATGGCTGCCATATGTTCAAAAAAAGATTTAAATGGTGGAGAAGCTGAAAGAACTTTTCTCTTTTTATACACATTAGCTAAATTTTTTCCTTGGTCTTCTGATGCTGTACATGAGTGCTTCCTGAAACACGTTTGTGGTTCGGACACACCTTATTATCATTTGCACTATAGAAATTAGTAATGAAACCACCTGAGAGACTTTGTTTTTACTGGAGTGGTCTGCGTACAAGTGTTCTTTGATTGTGGTTACCTGAATTGCAAGTAGCGTGTAGAATAAAGATTTGTTAAGGTGAACACTTAAATGACACTGGCCAAAATGAGGGATTATTACTGATAACTAAGAAAACAAATATTTTTGTTACTAAAACAAAATGTAGTTCTTTAAGTATGTCTTAAGAATGTTTACCAGTAGAAATCTTTATGCCTGTCTTTCTCAGTTGATAAGCTTATAGATCTGATGTTCTCATTCATGCATGTCTTGAAGTATCCTAGGAAATCAGCTTCACCTGTTATTTTTGGGTAGAAGCAGCTGTTGCCACATAGAATACAGATTTGAATGTTATACAGTAGTTGGGACTGTAAATTCAACATCCAAAGTCCTTATTGTCTCTAGTCCCTTGTGAATGCTTTAGCCGGGCTGCACATTGGACAGAAGCTCCACATTCCCTCCCCTGGCATCTACTGTATGTCCGTTTGTGACATTATTTACATGAAGCTCTGCACTGCTTGGACCCATGGAGCTGGAGTCGGAGTGAGGGGGATAGTGGGGATAGTGGAGGTATGGAGGGGTCCTGCTGACGTGGCCAAGTCCTCATGGCACGATACTTCAATCGTAGCTGCCTCTGAGGAATTTCTGGAGGGCTGGGGCAAGTTTTGTTTTTTGAAAAAAAATTGATTATAACATCACTAGAAAGTTTGTTTCAGAAGCCCTTTATTTGTAAAAGGAAGTGCCCATCTTTAGTCAGTTTCAGTTCATGTCCTCTGGACTGTTCGTCCTAAAGTGGTCTTCTTGGTTAAGTTTGTACGTCAGCATTTTATGTGTACTTCAGTCAACTTGAGTTTCTCCTGTTGAAGGCTAAAGAGTTGAAGTGGCTTTAAATCGCATTTGTGACATTCTATTAAAGCCAGGAAATTAACCTGGTCACTGTTTTTTAAACCAAGGTACAAACATTCCTTCTGTAACATGGTGAAGTTGTATACAAAACTCCACATGAAGTCTTTCTATTCCATCATGTATTGTTAGCATAAATCCTCTTTTTTTGTAGCCCGTAGTGTAATAGAACAAGCTACAGGATGAATGACTGTTCTGTACAAAATATTGTATTTATATTTAACAAGTCACAAGATTGCCATTTTTAGAAAAGCTTGTTCGTTATGGATTTATGAAGTGTTATTTGCATCCCCTAAGTGTTGAGTTATGCTCTTTTATTATTATTTTGTCTGATGCTTTTATTTTAAGGCAGTTTACATTTGTACCCATTTATACAGAGAAAAGCACGTTGTTCAAGGGTGCAGCAGCAGTACGTATCATGCTCATGGGATCTGAACCCACAACTCTCCAGTTACAGGTCCAGGGTTTAGGAAGTTCACATTTTTCAAAAAGGGCAAAATTATGTCTGAGGTCCTGTGCAGTTGAACAACAAAGTGACACACTTTGAGTCACTTTAGCTAAAGAACGTTAGGCACTGGGCAGTGTTCAAATGCACTGGATAGAAAAAAGCATTACTCATTCCCATTATCTCACAAATGATAAGTACAGCTTACCACAATATAACACCAGACTGCTTTGTTTCCCACCATTTGATGTAATGACTGTGAGAAATACATTTATATAGAATGTATTTAATATACCCTATAATAAATAAAACTAAATTTAAGAAAACCTGAAGTCAATAAATATTCCCCAAGAAATCTATGAATATTTTAATATGCCATGCCTTTCAGGGGTTAAACACAAGATCTGAATTGATCACAGTTGAAATAATGCCAGCCTATTTAATAGCTATTAAACTGAGGTCATTCTTAAAACTGGTATGTGTTCTGATTTTCTTTTCCATGACCATTGCATGATGAACATGAAACATGAGCAAAACATGTGCGGCTTCACTTTTCAATATAGTCTTAATCTTCTACAGTGGATCTCAATAATAATCCAGTCTGATCAAAGCATGTTTGCCCACTGTTTTACACTGATTGATTCTGAGGCCCTTAAGGGATTTGCATTTCTTAGCTACTGTTCTCAGGTCTGCAAGCATCCATGTATGCTTTTCTCAGTGTTTGCTAATCTTTAGGTCCAGTGCAGTTTTCCTAAGTGACTGTCTATGAAAATGATGTTTTAAGTTATTTGAATTTAAAACAATTTTCCCCAGCATTGTTGTTGAAGCTGACTTTTTTTTCAGTTCTTATATATCACCCTTTACCTGAAAAAATGGTGAAACGGCACTCAAACACGTAGCTGCAGTCTTTCCGCAGGTGAGGGAAGATACACATTTTACTGCTCTACTGTTCTTCTGGTTTATAGTAAAAATATGTGGAGAAACTGCTTATATGGTAAAACTAATGTAGTATTACCTTCAGTTATTTTCATTACATTGGTATGATCTGACTTTTGGTGACTCATAATAAAAAAGGAAATTTAATAAGCATTCAGAAGGTGAAAATTTTATACATCCTAACCACGCTGAAGGCACTTTAAGAATAGGGCTTTCAGATTCTTAAATTACACTGTCAATTTAATGATGCATTAATTTAAAACAGAAAATAGTGGTCTAAGTACTTTAAATTTGTATTCTAAAAAATAATAGCAGGTAGAGAAGACAACAGTTTTTATTTTAATGGTAGCAATAATCAGTTAAAATTAAAGCCATTTAATTCCTAGGAATAGCAGGTCACAGACTTCACTGAAAAAATACTCAAAGTCACCAATAAATGATCCGAACTTCCATTTGTGTAGGACTGATTTGTGAGGAGCTCTCCGAGTTTGTACAAGCTGCTACTACAGCAATAGCAGCTGAGAATTCGTAATCATTGCCCCATTCCAGTGTGCCTGTCCCAGTCCTGGAGAGAAGGCTTGTCTGCAGGTCCTCTGGTTGTCACCAATAACCAAATAGCTGGGATTGGCTTAACTGGAGCAATCTAGCAGCCTAAAATAAACTGATTTGTGTTGTAAAAGACCTGATCTAGAAAGAAAACCTGCAAGCTCACCTGCCTTCCAGGAGCACAACTGGATCCAACGCATACAGCTCAACCCTTTAGAATAAAATATTCTCACTCGCAAAAAGAAAAATACATGCAAGTAGGATTCATTTGTGTGAAGGTTTGCCTTGGTTGAAAAACAAACACTGAAACACTTTAAGAACTCAACCTGGGTTTCCACATAAACGTTAGAATGACTAAACTTGGGTATACCCCTAAGTACCCCAGTATATGTTTTAGTTTCCATCCTTTGTGTATTTGACAAGAACTTTATTTGTGGTGTTGTTTCAGTAGCCTGAAGTGTGTTATGATTGGTGGACACTTCACTTAACATAAAGGTACATTCATTGTACTTAACATACTGGTACAGTCTACCAGTCATTAGAACACAATGGAATGTGCAGAGGCATTACAGTTGACAACAAACTGACTCCTTAAGCTGACATTCATTACCCCCACACCATTACACAACTGTGACACATTTTGGAAATGTCAGTGTACAGGATATTTTCATGCAAATCAATATCTTAAGTTGTGTGTGGCACGACCTAGTAAGGTTGAGTTATGAAGTTGCAGCTGTAGCGACATCTGCATTGCATAGTGACAGATGGGTCACAGCAATATTCTTTATGGGTCTTCCATGGTGCCCCATTGTGTTCGGTGGCGCTGCCATGAAGTAGTTCTCTCGGGTGATCATTTCCATGTCCTTAAGCATGGATGACAAGGCCACGGTTTATCTTAAGTGCTGCCTGTCAGTGGGCAGTAAATCTAGTGTCTGTGGATAAATTTCCACTCCAAATTGTGATGTTCCAGGCAGCAGTATCTTCAGTGCTTTTTTTCTCTCTCTTTCACTGAGCATTGGCAGGGAAATGTGATTAAAACTCCCGAACTCCTACCCCTTGCACTTGCAGGCTTGAATACATATGTTTCTTGGCACACATCTATGATTGTCACATGGATGGTATGGAAGAGTACTAAATGTGCCTTTAAAATTGCTTTCAGTAGGCATATTATAACTTATCATACTAAACTTGGTTAAAAGGGCAATGCTGCACATTTATTAATTGGGATTAAAAACATTTTAGGGTTAGCTTGAAATAGCATAGAGCCAGGGAACATCTTAAGAACCCTTTACCCTAAGTGTGTCAGTTCTTTCATGGTGGCTACATAAAATGTGCATGGGATTTCAAACGCATCTCCTATGCTCAGCTTCTGAGGCACCCATGTAAGAAGTTCAGTTAATTTTTTTTCTTCCATTTTTCTCTAAAAATGTAACTTTTTGGGGTGAGAATGAATGTCTATGGCTGTCCTTTTCTTAACTGTGTTGATGCAATTTGGTTTTCAGGTTTTATTTGTGAAGAAGCTTGCCTTAAATGAATTACATGTAGTGCACAGTACAAGTGTAGAATGATTGTTTTCTTATAGTAAATCATCATACTGTAGAGAGCATTTATTCAAATAAAGAATATTAATGAAGCTTTGGCACAACTGCTCTTATCACTTCAATCATATTGTTTTGAATTGTCTAGGGGTGAGCTGTACTTTGGTTAAGTCACCTCAGAGAATTTAAGGAAAGCCCCTTTTCTGCTGGGATGCCCTATACTCACAAATGTGTGCTGGGTAAATTTACTCATTTTGGCACATGAAGAAAATGTGCAATACCCTGGCTTCTAAGATGACTATTTTTGTGTTCTCACCAGCTGTGAAGCAGTAGCTTCAATGTCAAATTACTTGATTTACTTTCGTAGCACTGAAGACAGGTGTTTAAAGTAGCTATAGTCGCAGTGTCCTAAGATTTATGTTTTAGCATGAAATTGTTTTTTCTGCGAGTAATAAAAATCTTTAGATTTTCATGATAAAAAAAAGCTTGATTTGAATGTCTTATTTCCTCTCAACGTTTTTGACGTGAACAAGTCATTTCTGTAAAACCGTATTATAAAAAGTATCTCAGTGCTTTCCGATTCTTGTTTCAGAATACTCTGTAATGAGTTTCTGATTCCTTTTATAAGAACAAATTTTTAGTGCAGGCATTTGCAGTGCATTTTTTGTGTGATAAGCTCGTATCTTGGGTTTTGCTGCATGCAATCTCAGCCTTTGCACCTGTAGATTGTTAAAATGTTGCAAAGTTAATTTAAAAAACATGCACAATTGTAGATTGTTCTTCATTGCCGCAGTGCATTTAGCTTGAATTTTCCTGAAGTAAACTCAGCTTGTACTTCGTAAACAGGGAGGACATCTAATGTGGCCTGTATGTTTTTAAGAAAACCATGGAAGTTTGTCCCAGGTTAAACAGGCTGCTTTATTTGTGTTCCTGGATGTTTGTTACTGCTCTGCTTTTGCACAACAAGCATCTAATGTTGGGAGACCCCCAGCCAACAAAATGAAAATGATTTCACTTATGGTGAGAACTGGATCATTACCCTTCTATCTACTGCATTATATCCTATACAATGTACACAGGTATTTCCCTTTGGCTTATACTAATGTTGACCCCTTCTAAAGTATTGTGGTTCTGCCAAATCTACTTTGTGTGCAGTGAGTATCTGAGCTCATCTAATCTGAACCCATCCGCTGTATTTACAGCTTACAGTGACGAGCACACGTTGTACTTGTCAGTGACTAGGGATGGAGTTGTATGACATATACTGTATTGATATAAAACATAAGACTGAAGTGTAACTTTTTTTGTGAATGCACAAAATAGTTGAGAAAAAATATACTTTGATGATCTAATATTGGATTATACCACAGTGTCTGGGTTTCTGTGACTCTTACCAATAATAACCAGCATTCTGACTGTGGATGTCCAGTTAAACTGGAATGCATTTTAAATGAGCATAATGACCTATTCGGATTTAGGCTCAACCATTTAGAGCACTATTGAGCGCAATGGTCCAGTAACTATCTGTTCTATTTGCATGTGTCCAGTACTTTGCTGTTTTGAGTCCCTGAGTCAACTGTAACACCAGTTCTGCAAGATGTGGTGCAAAACACGGTAGATATCTCAGTCTATCCTTGATTTGCCACAATAACAGTGAACCCTGGGAGTTTCTGGAGGAAGGTAAGCATAGATCTGGCCTCTCCCTTTCCCCAAATTGGTAGTGTTCTTCTTATTTAAATACAGTAACAAAACAATTATATGATTTTGGAAATATTCTTTTGCTAAACCAGTTTCTGGTAAGAAACCAAAAGATTGTTCAGTCATATTCACAGAACTGTAACGCTGCACAAATCATCTATCATACAAAGTATCAAACAGTCCTACTGCATTGGCGCTCTCTTCTGGCAAGGAAAGCACGTGAGAGAAACAGTACAGACAGAAATGTGAGCACCTAAGGATTTATCTTGATACTGAGCAGAAAGTGAAAACAGTATTCTTAAGATTAGGCACAAAGGGTCCACTCTTGTATAACTCATTTATGTTAATTTTCTATATGGAAAAATATACCTCAAGAGAAAACATCACGCATATTGAATACATTTTTGTGTTGTAAAAACCTCTCCAAATCTCTCATTTGTTTTTCCTGTGTCCTTAAACATTTGAATTTTATTTGATCAAATGGAAGATATTATTTTCATAAAACCAAAGTACCCTCAAAAACATTCATACATCTCTTATTTCCAGTACCCCTTAACCTTTAAAGAGAACCGAGACGCTGTGTGTAGTAAATCAGTGCATCTATGTGCTCTTTCTTGACTTTGAAACCAGCAGAAAAAAAAGTCTGCTGCAGATTAGTTTAGAAAGTTACTTAGTAATTTGATGAATGTTATTTTTATGAAAGAGTTTTGTTTGGTACATGTGAAAAGTGAAACCTAACTTCTCATTAAATTAAGAAAAATATGTTTACGTCGGAAATCCCCCCCACCATGTGGCTTTGTCGCTAGGAAATTACCTCTTTTCTTTCTGCACAAGATAGTATGCAAGGTAAGCAATTGAAATTTTATATCCGGCCTCTATTACATATTTCTTAAAATAGCTGTTTCTTTTTTTCTTAAGCTTTTGTTTATCTGAATGTATAGTGATGTTACCAGTTGAAGGTTTTATCCCCCTAAAAAACATGCAGTAGTGCAGCAGTGAAGTATTTTTTAAAACAAAGACAGGCTTTATAATATTTGTTTTAATGACTTTTGGTAATTTTTCTGAAGCACATTATTCCTTCTGTTGACATTGTTGGGGTGCTTGATTTATTAGAATTATATTTTTGACAACTAAACTCTACAAAGCTGTATGAGAATGATATATTAAAAAGACCCCCAAAACATTTTTTAAGTTGCCTTTAGAGTACATAAGTATCAGATTTAGGCTTGGTTGCAATGTTTGTTTTAAAGCTGACACAAGTTGTGTTGATAATTTGGTGCAGAAAGAGAATCCCTCCCTTCAGTGCAAGATGATGATAATATAGTCCAATGTCTGTCTTCACAGATAGAAAAGTACCATCTTACCATTAATGTAGGGCTGTTTGAGATAAAGCAACTGAATTTAGTATTTTTATACCAAAACAAAATTCAGTATCTCCGGTTTGTGAATTCAACATCATTGTCAGTGTAATGTCTAATATAATATAAACAAAATGTGGTAAGGTTAATATATTTACAGTATATGGGTGATATGTAACTTTTTTGTTACTTTTAATAGATTAATATGAGCCAAAGCTGGTAATAAGAGAGAAAAAATGAAAACTTAATTTTGAACATTTCCAAATATTTGGACACATTACCAGCCATATACAGGTTCACTTTCACCTGTTATACTCTGTAAAGTGTTAGTTTCCCTCCAGGCTTTCCTGTTGTTTGATTTGCATATCCTGTTGTGTGTTCCACTGGATTCTGTGGTAATTCCTGCTTAAATTATATTCCGTGAATACTCCCTATTGCAGAAATAAAATCCTCCCGACAGCTTCACAGAGCGGACTTGCAAAGAATTGCAGTACTTCACTGAAGCCATTATGCAAAAATTGTTCCTAACCTAGAAATAATCTAGTAATATGTCTGTCTTCTTACAAAAGTAACTGAGACGGAAAAATTGAATAAATAGTAAAAAGCATATCATAGTTTGCCTGTAATAATGTTAGATTAATAAAGCAGGTCTATCTTGAATAACACTAGCAATGCCAAACTACAAATTCCAGTTGAACACAATGTCTGGTGTTAGTAAGGGCTGAAATTTCTCATACACTGTTGATGTCTTATGTACAGTAGAACTACAGATAAGCAAAGGAAAATAATTTTATATATGTCATAATGAGTTTCTCTCTCAAAAAAGTAGATTTCTCAATCAGGGAGAGATGCTGCAGATATTGATGTATTATATTACTGATCAATGATAAGATAAGAAAATGTCATGAAAAATGCAAAGAAAAGTGTATTGTTTTAAAGAGAACATTAGACAGTACTGCAGATCTTTTTTTTGTCTGCAGAGAGGTTTAGAGGCTTTGTTTTCAAATATACAGTTCTATTAATAAATGTATTAGGTAAAGAGTAAAAGACTGTTTCTGTTTGTACAGTTCACTCTTTCCTTCTGTAAAATATCATGAAGTAGCTTAAAATGGAAATTTTATATTTAATAAAGGATTTTGTAGAGCATATTAAACAGATTACATTTTTGTGTTTTTAGCCTTGTATTTACTGTACCACTGTATAAGGCTAAGTCTATCTGCTCTGACATGAGTTTTGACATTTCTTATATGTGAAAATTCGTATAAGAAATTACATGAAGTTGCCGCTTACTGTATATGTGTTAGGGCTGTTGACTTGATTTGCTGAACAAAGTTTTGCCTATCTCTTTTAGACAACCTACACATGTACCATAAAGTGAGCTCATGGCATGCTCAGGTATTCTGTTTGGTGCAGTGGTTTTCAAGGCATGTTATTCTCTATTTTTGTCATACAAAAATATACATAAAGCACAATGCAGAAGAGAGTAGCTAAACCACTTATCTGAAACAAGTTTATCTAGTAATTATAAAAGATGCCAATCAATAACTACATTGTCAATGTTACAGAACATCTAATTTTACTGAACACCTGTTCTTCGTAGCTCATGGTTGTAAAAATTGTTCTAGTGAATTCATCTTCTAAAGATGCAAGGTGTCAATACCTACACCTGCCGCACATGGATGTCTCTTTGTACTGTAGATTAGCATGGTTTTCCAGTGCATGTATTTTTGAAACCTCTAAAACACTAATGCTCAAGGTACTGTAGTTATTTATAGTACAGAGAAAAACGCCATCATCAAGCCATGCTATATTAACTGTTAGAGCTTCCTTATCAATACACCACACCTTTTGAAATGGCTTCACCTTTTCACCTAAACAGGATCTGAAAATTAAGATTTAAGAGGAAAGTGGTCTGAACCTCAAAGCCACCTGGGCTAGCGATTGCTTTCTATTTTGTCTTCATTGTGATAACCACAACTGCCATCAGACATGCTTTTGAAATGTGCACATCATAAACAGAGCTGACAGCTTTCAATCAGGAACTACTCTACCAAAGAGGATGTCTGTTCTTAAGATTTATCTCATCAATGCTGTAGTATTACTGTATCGGTAGTGAGCAGATCACTTAAAAGAATGATTATAAGCTTTTAGGGAATGCAGTACAAAACCTGTATTTTCTGGTGAACAAGTGGGGAAAAAAGCCAATATACTAAACTCATCTCGGGCTTGTAGGAGCTTTAATTGTGTTTCTCCATCATCTTGGCACATCAGTCTGACGTGAGCACAGAGTGGGTATGCTGCACCCACATTGTGCACAAAGAATGTAGTTAGGGGACGAGATGATTATGGCAGTTGAGAGTGGTCTAAAAGGAAAATTTATTGATTTTAAATAAAAACTTTGTATAAGCGTCTTTCGATAACACATTACAGTGTAACCATGTGTGATTTTATCTGGCTGCAGTGCCTTTGGGTTAGTCCCTCAGCTTTGACAATCAGTCATTCCAGTGAATCCTGAGGTTCTTGACTTGTTGGGAGGAGCTTATTGATTTTATTTGGAGAATGCACTTTTTCTGCCCATTGTACCTGGTGATCAGTGGCAAAGGTTTGACCTCCTAGTAGAGGATTAGTTGAGTCTAGAAAGTTAGTTCAGAGCACATTGGTAGCAGTCAGATCTGGAAAAGAGTTTTGATGATATTTGAATGGGAGCTCAATGAAGATGTAAGAAAAGGACCATTAAAGGTTAGAAAACTCATATTTAGCTACTACTATAGTAAATCAGAAATTATGAGTCTTTCTAAATATTTTTGAGACAAGTTTGAGTCATTTTAAAGTTGTTAGTAAATATTATTAGGAAGATGACAAAATAATCCTATCTAGCTAACACTGCATATGCTGTAGACTAGTGTTTGAAATTAATTTAAAAGTATGTATGCACATCTGTGCAAAAGCCTGTAGACAGGATGGCTCTGTGAGACCTTGTATTTACTGTTCATGAATAAAAGCATAAAAACCCCACTTGCTGAAAATTCACAAGACCTTTAAAATGTGAAGTGGAGGCTCATCTTCACTGTCTGTTGGCTGCCAGGTGTATTGAAGTGAGGTGGAGAAACTCTCCTCATGGCAATTGTTCGAGTCCTTAACATGTCCATATTTTTCCCCAGAGTCCAAATTCTCCACTTTGGCCTCCAAGAGCATCTTTAAAGGGTACAAAATTGCCAAAAATAGGATAGGGCACAGTCCTGACTTAGTAGTAGCCATTCACACTGCAGTCTGTTCAAAGAGTTAATAATTTCTCAAAGGCGAATTCTCGTCCAATTCGTGGAACAGGGTGTCGTAGATCTCCAGTGCAACATGGCCAGACTTTAGAGAACCACCAAGGTCGCGATCAAGAATATCTAACAGATTTGATTTTTGAACAAAATGGCGTGGAGGACTTCCTTTCGCTAGAATGTCACTTAAAAATGACATACTTTATACTGAGAAATAGAAAGTGAGGAGCACAAACATTTCCTCCATTTTCTTTTGCATCTTTGAAAAATACCACTTTGAATGCATTATGTTCACATTGGGCTTTTTAGCCTCTTTCTCCTGCTGAACATCCCCATGGAAACTCCCTAAAACAGACAGCACTTGCCGTTCCTTGGAAATTCCCTCAGGTTATTTAGATAGATGATGGGCATACAGCTATGGATTCAGCAGTTTTGTTTTCCACCTAGTACTCTTACAGCTGTTTTTCAGTAAAGCAGACATGAAATTGAAAAACAGAAATTTACAATGCAGAAACCCAGTGTCTGTTTTAAGTGCCTTTTGAATCCAGTGTTTCATTTGCTTCATAAACAAGACGCATGCATGTAATGTTTTTTCTTAAGCTGGTTTCCTTTAGAGAAATTATGAGTTAAAAAATGCAATAGTTCTTATCTATTGTTTTAATTTGTAGGTAATATTTCCTATTGGTAAGAAGTGAAGAGGTGGTCTAGAAATTCACTTGGCACATTGCAGTCTTTATAAAAAGCTTCACTGCTGCTACTTTGAGGGAATTCTAACTGAAAGATTGTAAGATAAGTCAGAAGGGTGTTCGTATGTCCGTTATTGTTCTTTAGTGTTTTTCTGTATGAAGACTGCTTTGTTTAGACTTGTAAATTGCCCAAATTGTCCAGTCATACCTGGATGTCCTTGGGAGATTAATGCTTTTTCTCTTTATATTCTAATTTGACGTAAAAGTTCATGAAAGCAGACAACAAGTAGCTGGGCAAAAAAAACAACCAGTACAGTAGTCAAACTAAAGGCAAAGTTTTAATTCCTATTCAGTTGATGGAATTTGTGTCAGAAATGCTTTGGATGGATTTTGATCAGTTTTTGATTGTTGAAGCTGACTTTGCTAGTACACATTTTAGCTTTTTCTGGTGTTAATTTGAAATATTGACATTTATAGTGGTTTACAAATCTTAACAGTTTGCTGTTAAATGCGTATTCCTAATGTCATACAGTAACTAGTATTTTTTTTATTAATATCCCATATGTTAACCCCTCTTTCTGAATAGCTGCTAACAAACCACCTCTGTAATAGAGAATAGTGTACTGGAGTAGGTAAGTTTAGAGTAGTTTCTAGTGACCATGCTGGCCCAGCTGGTTGTAGTTGGTTACTATGAAGTTACAGCTGTCTAGTGAAACAAGGTTACTCCTGCCAACACAAAGCATTTGGGCCATTTCAGGGTTGGAGACTCCCGGACTGTAGTCAGTGAGCATAACAAAGATTATTATGTGGTGAGCCTAACAGTCACCTTAAGTCATAAAGGGTTAAGATAAAGTGACAGCTAACAATTGACTAGGAACAAGTTCCAGCTGGTTGTAGAAGAAAACTCACCCAAAATGTTGTTTAATCACTGAGGCTGGTAAAGCTGTCCATTTATGTCTTGTAACTTAAAGATAATTTATTATCTTGGCTTGTTTGAAACAAAGTTCATTTAATTTTAAAGAACAAGCTTTACTATTTATAATAGAAATAAAAACTGGACTAGTCAGGTTCTAAGTATTAATCAGCTCAGGCTGAATTGCCGTTACCACGTACAGTGCACCTAAGATTTATTCATGCTCCTGAAGAATTACGAACATATATCACTTCACAGAATGAGTTGCCGATTAAATTGAATAATTTCCTTACTTTAAAACAGTTCTGTAAATGTTATACTTTAATGATAATCGCATTGCTCAGAGGAAAGTAAAATTTGTCATAATTTAATTGATGAAAATACCAGTGTTTCTTTGGGATACTTGGAAGTCCTCCAGAACTATACAAAGGCTTCTGAGGTTTCCTGTTTCCCTGGGGAATAAAAGGAGGTAACACATGGAAAACACTTACTGTAGCAGTAGCATCTATCATCTTGGTTCAAAACTGAAAGCTCTTCGAAGACAAGTGCTCTGTAGGCAAAATGGCCATTGACCTCCACAAGCTGAAGGATGCCTGTAAGAAAATCCATTAAATCTGCAACTTAAGTGTATAACTGCTGTCCATTATTAAGACAATTAAGGCTATTGGTATGCAGAAATTGGAAACAATTGTCGGCACAGGCTGCAACACAAGCGATTTCAAGGCAAGACTTGGAGTCTTTTGGCATTGCCGGTTTCAATATGGCATTCAGGACTGGGTACTAAGGATGAAGCTTCTTCTGAGCACCACAAAAAGAGGCGAATTTGCCACCTACATCTGAGGGACAGTTGGAACCATGTCCACGTTCCCAATTCTGGTCCAGAAGGCCCACATACCAGCTCGCAGTTAAACAGTTTAACTCTTGATTGATTTAATAACAGGAATCTTTTGAACTGTTTTCAGCTGTTAAACGTGTTGGATGTCACCTTTTAAATCTTCCATTTCATAAGTAACATAGAATTCCAAACCTTTGAGTGGGTAGAAAAAAATTTGCAAATGTTCCAATCAAGCAACCTGTTAGCTCAATTAAGTAATTAAGCTCAGCTGGAATGAAAGCCAGCAGGTGTGTGGGCCTCTGGGACCAGGATTGGAAACCCTTGTCTTATGAAACAATGAAACAGAAAGTTTCCAAAATCTTTTGGACGTGCTCATCAGTGTTATGTCTGGTGTTAAGAAGGCCAAGTTAGTGCTGAGAATCGCTTATAACCCGCTGTTAAATGTGGTGTAGAGTTTATTATGTTTCTTGGTTGTTTTGTGTCTACAAGTCCTGGAGCCCCAAGACGGGTGGAATCATGAACTCCAACATGTACCAGGAACTTTTGTCTAAACGCCTAGCTCTCTGTTCCAAGAAGCACAAACTTTGCCAAAAATGGATGTTTCAGTATGACAATGATCCAAAGAAAGCTTAGATCCAGATTCACAAGGAAATGGTTGACTGCATGCAAAATAATTGTTCCTGACTGGTCATCACCATTTCCAGATCTCAATCCAATCAAGCATTTGTGGTTCAAACTCACGAAGGCTGGTCACAAACGACCACCAAAGATTCCATAGGAATAGTCAAAAATCTCCTTCATAAGTGCCAGAACCCTATATCATGTCAAATGTTTTTGTTTAATGTTTATACACTAGGGGTATAATTAATTGTGGAGTGCATACATTATTTTTCATATTTTGTAGGAGTTGAATGATGCCTGAGGATATGAGGTTTTCCTTTTTTGTAACATCTCTGTTTAATTCTTTACTGAGAGCCAAGGAACCAATGACATTGTTTCTTTTTAATGCATCTCAGAATATGATTTAGACATTAGAAATCAAATTAAGAAATTTGATACATGCAAAATATTTAAGGGCAGGCTTGCAGTGAGGAACCCAGTACACAGTGATTCATCAGAATGGGTTAACTGTTGTATTGTTGAATAATCTTTCACCAGGCTTCCCAGTGGTTCTGAGTCATTTCCTTTGCATGAATTAAACTCAAGTGAGTGTTAACTGCTGTGTTCAACAAAAGAAATTGCAGTCTTATTTACAGTTTGAATTAAGGTGTTTAACATTCAGGTACCTTAGTCATGTATTGCTGAATAAAGTCAAAACATAAGTATATTTCTTTCTAATTTCCTTTTTATTTGACTAAGCAGTTTCACTTGTACCTTTCCGACTGTTTTTATTTGAATTTTTTTGTATTAAGGCAGTTAGAATTAAGACAGCCCTACTTTTAATATCAGTTTGTTTTTCTCTCTTTTATAAATCCTTTCCCTTCAGCTATTAAAAAAAGAAAATCAAAATTAAGTTAATTGTTGGTTTAATAACAGAAATTACATTTTTTCTATTGTTTAAAATGCTACATGTTAAAAATATACTGTACTTGTTGGTGTGTGCCTTTTCCCACAATGGTTAAGTATTTAACTGTAGTTTAAGTATGTTTAGCATTTTTTTTATCACACAGCTTCATTGCAGTCATTTGATTTCTGTTGCATTAACCAGATATTATTTCTTCTGTCCTAATGTCTCTGTGGAGAATGTTTAGAAATTCCCTGTGCTGTCTTATATGTACTGGCTACAAAATCCAAGTTTGCATCCACTCCAATTAAAAAAAATAACACTAAACTTAACCATTATCATTCTGACCTTAAAAACAGAATCACTCCACCTTGCAAGTTCTCCTGTTAACCTCATTTCAGAATTATGAGGTTGTATATTGGAAATTCTGAGTAGTACCTGTTCCTTTTTATGCATTGTTTTTTGTCGAGAATTCACTTCTGGAAGTCAAATTTACTATGGTGAAAAGATTTGTTTTGTCTTCAAAATTTAGGTTAAGCACTTAACGTGTGCTGTAGATATGTGTTGCTAATGTGTAGCAATATTTCATTAGTATTTCATATTTCACAAACATCGTAATGTCAGGGACTTTGAGAACGCCTTGGTAAAATACAGTAAGTCCTTCAATGTGGAAAAAGTGCATGAACATTAACAAGTTGTGTTAAACAACAGTACTGTGAAGTTTGGCTTTAATAACAGCACATGCTTAATTTTCTCCAGAGAAATCAGTCTATAAAGCAGTTCTGTACGTGTCTTGGATAAGAGATAAGATTACTTTATTGGACATATACAATTTCTTGTATTAGGAATTTGTCTTTTCGCATACCCCAACTTGCTCTCCATGAGACATACAGACAGGGAGAGAAGCTTGGGGTCAGAGCGCAGGGTCAGCCATTTATATGGCACCCTTAGAGCAGTTGGGGTTAAGGGCCTTGCTCAGGGGCCCAATGGAGCAGGATTCCTCTGCCACCCGCGGCATACGAACCGGCAACCTTCCAGCCACAGGCACAGATCCTTAGCCACAGAGCCAACACACCGTGGATGAAGAAAAGGGCTGCTATCTAACATTACCTGCTTAGATGAATGAACATGTCTTTCCACTGGGCAGCAGTACATCCTCCTCTCCTGCCCCCCTTCCATGGACTGACAGCCTGAGAGTATGTGGAGATGCAAACATCTCTTTCTGCTCTCTTTTAACACCAGCGGGCAATAAATGATCCAATTTTTGATCCATGGAGGATCTAACTTTTAAATAGTTAACCATGTGCTGTATAGTTTGATGATTACATGTACAGTATGTATGAGAACAAAACCATTGCTTTTAAAGAAGTGTTAGTCAAGTCATTAGTCAAGTCATTTAGTTTAAATTAAATTAAATTTAGTATAAGCCTAGAATGGTTGTTTTTTTTAAACATTTTGCTTATGTCTTCTTGAAAAATGTTTTAATCTCATCATTTTTTATGTGAATGTGAGAAAAACATAATTTGAAACTCATTTTATGAACCGTGTTTTCACTGTTCTATTTTAAAATGTAAAGTAACTGTCAGTGATGGATAAGAAATTAACCCTTTCCTTACTAGACACACTTTTTGGTCAAATAGCAACCAGAATGACACCTTGTAAAACACACTGATGAGTCAAAGTGTCATTATGACTTTAGCTAGGTCTGGAAAGGTGACCTCAGGAGCTTAGCTTTGTGCATCTGTGAAAAACATACTGTTAAGTGCAAGATGTTTTTCAGTTGAGGAAAACGTCATTTAAAAAAGTGGTAACATACTTGCTCATCTATAGGATAGCAAATAAGATAAAAATAGTTTTATTTAAATTACTGCTTGCAAAGCTTAATTTTATCTATGCATCCTTGATTTTGCTTTTATATGTTCATAATTATTCTGCTGTGAATAAATCAGTAAATTTATATTTTTTATGTAATAAACTTAAAAGCTGCTTTTATAAAATGTTTGTATTTTTCATGTGTCAGTGGCGAGGTTACTTTAAACATTTGAAAGGGTATTTTGACATTCATAATAAGGATCATGTGTAACAAAACAGACTATCATAAGTTTAAATGCGTATCTTTAAATCCTAATTGATTCCTCTTAGCCTGTCCCTGCTGTTAGGTGGTATTTTTATCTTGGCACAAATTTAAATAAGAGGGTTATTAAAGGTAATTAGATTAGCATTTCTCACTTTATTTTTTCTTCTCTAAATACACACTAGATATACTTATTTCTATTAAATAGATTAGATCAGTTAAGTACCTCTTTTTTGCAACTGTTTTGCATCAGATTGCTCTCTCCCACCAGATACATTATACAGATATTTCTCTGAGATTGTTTGAATAGAATACATCTAAATTGTTTCCGGTAGTGCTGCTTTGAGAGTTAAGCAACAACTGTTTGTATTTTTTAGGAAGATCTACTGATCCACCTACAAATAAGCTTGATTCAGAAGTTCTTCCTAAAGTTGCCAGAATGACTGTTTCTGGAAAAAAACAGACAATGGGATTCGACGTTCCAAGGTAAATGCTGTTCATCTAGTGTATTACAGAACATAATTTGACTTACTCTTTTTAAGAAGCATCATGTAGTGCATTACTTTAAAAGGTTTTAACCCTATATCCATCACTTTGCATTATACTATATCTTACTAATCTGAAAAAGTAGTTACAGCTGAAAAAAAGCATAATATTAAGCCCTAGTAGTATATGCCAGTGTCAAGTTATGCCAAGTTACAGCTAATTGCTAGTGACTTCATTGTTTTTCTATTTGTATTTTCATACATGCCTCGGGAGTTTTTCCCATTATGTGACTTATAACCTTAATGATGGTCTGTAAAAATCCTCTGCAAGGGAATTAGTAGTTCTGACCAGGAGGAAATGCTTTGAGAGCATTTGTTTTTTAGCTAACCAGTCCAGTCCTTTAGTTAAATGACACACATTTTCCTGTTTGGTAGTCATAGCTAATTAAAAGATTTCTTTAAAATTATTTGGTTTACTAGTTTAGATATATGTCTGTTTCAGAAGCCTCAAGATTCATTAGTAATTCTGTTTTTTACAAATACAGATTTAAAATTAAAAATCTGAAGTCAAAAGATTCAAGAGGTTTTGAGACTCACATGTTATAAAACTGGTTTAAGACAGATTAAAATCAAGAATTATCTCACTAAAACCAAATTCCAAGCAATATAATTGACAACAATCTTTTCATTTGGTAGATGTGAGAAGCCACTATTGAACATCAAACTGCTGTCGGGGGCTCATTTATAATTTAAGAGTGATGACAGGCCAAAGTTATGATATAATCTTGCTTTATACTCTTGTTTGGGTTAGCCACTTTATAAAGTCACTGAAATTATAATGAATATTCTTAGCTAGAACTATGTTTTTTATTTTTAATTATGCTCGAAGGAACTGCCAGAATTGTTAGCACATTTTGTTCTTTTTTTAAAAAATTGTTTATGGGCATATGCATATGATTGTAAGTTGTAATTTGTTAATATATAAAATTATATATTGGAAAATTAATAGACAACCCTAAACCCTGCAACAAATATAGTTATCTTTGATTAATTTGATTAATATTATCTTGTCTTGTGCTCTCTCCAGAGTTTAAATTGGTATCATCGTATCGCGAGTCGGTGGAAGGAAAAGGAAGAAATTGTGGTTCAAGCTGTTTTCCATATACAGTACAGACGGGGTTTGCCCTCAATTAACCTTTTAATTGAATATGTGATATTTTCTTCTTGCACATTCTGTATTCATGGCTGAAAGGGAGAATGAATGATGGGTCATAATCACAGACAGTAAAGTACAGTTTATATGCTGAGACCCTTCCTTTTAAGGCAGCGTAAACACCTTCACCTGTAGCTTCCTCCCATTCAGTCTAGAGCCTGTTCTGGAGGGTTAGTTTTAACACTAGCACTGGACAATGTGAAACTTTAAAGTCTCTGAAACTGTGTGCCTCAGGTGTGCAACTAATGAAACCATAGCATAACTTTACGCAATACAGGAATGCCCAATTGAAAGAAAATGTTCATATTTTATTATAAAGTTGCATATTTTGTATTAATAAGGACAAGCGTTTAAGTGTCCTACTTTTGTACAGAATTTACATAAGTAAATTATGTACATAAAGGACATACTTTTGTCCTTCACAATGTAAATGTCCATTTAAGTTTGGTCTATGCAGCTCATTGTTAACACTTTCTCCCTCGTGCAAGACACTTAAAATCTTTTTAGATGCCCCAGATTAATAATTTGCTGCAGAATGGCTTTAGATATTCAGTTTCACTTATTCCTGTACTTATCACTTTTGTTATTTCTCAGTGGTGTGGGAAGTAAAGCAGAAGCAAGTGACCTTTTTTCTTAAACATTTGTGTTCTAAATTTAAATGTCAACTGTGAAGACTGTAAATGTGTAACTGTAATGTTTTAAATGCCATAATGACCAGTTATCAACTCCTTTTTTTATGTTGGCCATTATTGTTACAAGTATAATTGGCCATTACTCTGCAGAGTGTACAAATGTCAGGTAATGTTAAAAATCACTAAGAGCTCTTTGAGCAGAAAATCGTAAATGGAACAAAATTCAGAAAAAAAATGAGAAGGAAGAGAGTGCTTTGATATCTGCGTAAAAGGGGCTCAAAATTGAAAGATGGAAACAAAGTTGGAAAAATGTTTAAAAACTGTAAAAGAATGAGAAAATAGCTACAACACAAAAGGGAATTAGTAATAGAATGCAAGAAAGAAAATACGCAAATATGCAAAATTAATATTTACTGTGGGTTTTTGTAGTAGAAGATGTCAATAATAATAACATCCCTCAATCACTATTTTAGTAATTTTAGCGTAACTGACTGTTCTGCTGATGGTAGTTCTGCTTAAGCCTAATACATGACTTGGCGCTGATGGTAGTTTTCCAGTTGTACTTAAAGTAAGGATTCTCACTTAGGATGGGGGCTGTATATGCAATTTGGAGATTTGAAAATTTAATATTAACTAAAAAAAGGAAAAACTGTTTCAGGAAGCTGCAAGACAGCTAAACTAGCAGAATACTTTCAGAGCAATGTCATTTTAAGAAGGAGCCAAGATTAATTTAAGATTAAATCTTATTAATTAGTACTTGTTGAATAAGAATCAGTGACAGTTGATGTCTCTGTGTATATCTGGATTTCCTGAAAGATTTTTATGAGGACCTTTTTTACATCATAAAATGTAAATTGTCAGATTAAAAGCATTGGGAATCCCATGTCATGTTTGCACATAAATTAAACACAGGAAACCGCATCTTTTTCTATGGATCAAAACCTCTAATTGGGCCAATGTAAGTAATGTAAAAGGGGAAGTGACTAACGCAGAAGCAGCAGCAAGGGAATTACAAAGTTATTGGTCGATCAGACAGTTGTCAGAACAGTTAATACTGAAAACTGCAAAGTGATCCACAAAGGAAGCAGAAACATGTTCTGCTCATATCACATAGGGGATCCTCAGCTGCAGGAAACTACACACAATAGAGATCCGGGTGTTTATGTTGTCTCTTGTGCATCTGTGTCCTCACCAGGACAGTGTGGTGAAGCAAATGGAGGCAAACTGAATGCTTAATAGCAGAAGGTGTTGAATAAAAATCAAGGGAAAGTATGCTCAAGACTTATGCTATTAAGACCTCATTTAGAATATTGTTCTAACAATAAACAGGAATGCAAAGACCTGACCACTGACCTTGTGGTCAGGGGATTGTCATAAGGTAAATGGACAAGTAAAAGGTTTGTGTCGAGAACAGAGGAGAAAGGGTGTAAATCTGATCCAAGTGTTTGCAATCCTAAGTGGTATAGACAGCTCAACCCAAGGTCCTATTCTGGCTCAGCAGTGAAACAAGGACAAGGTCACAGTTGAGGTAAAAACAGGATATTTATTTAGGAAGGAAAATGGGAAATGCTTCTCGTGGGTGTCTGGAAAATGCTTTTGGAGCACAAGCTCTGGGCTCTCCCAAGAAATGGCTGGCTGAAAATTGTTTCACTTTGCCAATGAAATTAACTAGATAGTTGTAATGGAGTCCTTTTTCATTTGAAGGGTATTTAACATACTGTAATTCACAAGGTGACTGGAATTTGGATGACTTTGGTTTCCACCATTTTTATGTCAATATACAGTACACAAAGGTGTACATATAAAGAAAAACAATTGCCCTTACTATGCAGCATAAAGTGTGCAACATGAGGAGCACTCAGTGTAACAGAAGTCAACATTACTTAGTTAAAGGAAGTGTTTCAGTCTCACAACAATAATCATTCATATCAACTATCTAGTATTTTCAATGCTAAAGGATCCAAAGTGTTTTACAGATAGGAGGATCCTCACTTCACCTCATGTTATGCAAGTTGAGTTAAGGCAACAATATAGAGGTTTGAGTGATTAACTCATTAAGACAATAAAACTGGAAAGGAAAGTATCAGTTGGCCAGACTGGGAAAGTTTCAGTAGACGCTTAGGTGGTTTTACCCAAGTGAGGCTTTCCACAGCTTCAGAAATGATTCCTGAAAGAAAATAAAGCCATGCCCTTGATGCATTCTTTTGGCAAGAGCAAGTGTATTCTATCAGTGTTGTGGCTTGTCTTCCAGCACTGAAGACAGTGATGTTCCTGGATCTCTACCACAAAGGCCAGCAGCTTCTGAAGACTCCCAGGCTGCAGTAGCTCCAAGCACGCCCTCCAAAGCTGCCATTTCCGTCCCTTCTAGCCAAAGTGCCGCTGAGGAGGCCCCCGCCGTGCCGACACCCATCAAGACATCCAGCAAAGCCAAGCAGCAGATCGATGTCAAAGCTGAGCTGGAGAAGAGGCAGGGAGGGAAGCCTCTTCTGAACCTTGTCGTAATTGGTATGTTTCAACCGCAGTGTGATTGTTCTGACACACATATACACACACGGTGTCATGGTTCCAAGCGGGATACATAGGCTTTTCACTCGTTTTGAATAAGGTGAATTTCCTGTTTTCCGTGTTCCTCTTTTAAAAATTCAGATTCAGAAATTAATGTATTTGTTGTAGATGAGATCAGCACCATTTAATAAATACAGTGGGGTATACTGCAGGTTAAATTTTGGGACTGATTCAATTGTCCTGTCTATCTCACAGGGCATGTGGATGCTGGTAAGAGCACATTAATGGGTCATCTTCTCTACCTGCTGGGCAATGTCAACAAAAGAACAATGCACAAGTATGAACAAGAGTCTAAAAAGGCTGGGAAGGCTTCCTTCGCATATGCTTGGGTACTGGACGAAACTGGAGAAGAGAGAGAGAGGTACATTTGCCTAAAATAACACAGCTTTGTTCCAAATACAAAGTGAGATCTTTGTGATATGGTGAAATGAAGGGGAAACCTGTGGCAGCCTCTTTAATGATTTAGAAGCAGTTAACATTTAAATAAATATTTAATGTTGTTTAATGTAAAACATTTGTTAAAGATCTGAATACCTAGTTGAGTATTAGGTTCTTTAACAGACTTAATTTTGTTTGGGGAGTTTCTGTATAAACAATCTCATAAGAGAAATACTGCTGCATGCTTAGTGCTTTTGGAACGCTGTCAGTAGATACGGATACTGTCATTTTCATTCTCTGTCTTCTTTGATTGACTTTCTGTCACCTGTGCTTTTTTCAGAGGCGTAACCATGGATGTGGGAATGACAAAGTTTGAGACCAAGACGAAGGTGATAACATTGATGGATGCACCAGGTCATAAAGACTTCATCCCCAATATGATCACAGGGGCTGCTCAGGTATTGCAAAATAATTGAGACATTCAGAGCAAGAGGAGCCCATTTTGGCTGTTATGGCTGTTATGTTATCAATTTCAAAGAACACTTAAAAAAAATTGTCAAGATTTCATTATTTTAAATTTTGTTAAAGATGTGGTTGAAAGCACAATGGCACTTAACATAATTGGTGTTTATTACAGTTTTTTCGCCACACCAAGTGCACAATATTGCTCTCTTTTTGTTTCATTTAGATATGTACTCAATGGGTATTAAATGTAAATATTAAATAACATTTTGGGTAGACAAATGAATTAAAAGCCTTTAGGAACTGTTTACAAATTAATTACTCAGCACACTTTCTTATATTGTTCTTGTAATGACTTTCAGCCTTAAAGATTAAAAATAAAAATAGGCACTAGGTATCTTCTTGAAAAGAGATTAAAAGAATGAAAAGACAAACATTTTAAGTGGGTAGTAAGTTTTCACATTTTTTAAAAGAAAAAAGTGTTGCATTTGGTTAAAAGGAAATACAATACATTTTTAAAGGGCAATTAGGTAAATACATGATATATTTGTTTTTCTTTGATTAAATGGACTGCATTCTCAGTGTTCATTTGGGAACGTTCAGTGTACTCTGCCTTGTGTTTCTCCTAAATTTCCCTGGACTTGTCAGAGCAAGGTTTGGAATATTCTTGAACGTATCCACCACCCTCCAAGGAAAGAAAAACCTCTTGTTCTTGGTCTCATGTGTTTCTGTCTTGGCATGTCCTCTGGCTCTGGGTCCCAGTCCCCCTGGTTCCTGGTCATTCCAGATTTATAATGCAGAAGAATTGTCTGGAAGTACATGTATGTGTACATTTTTATCTGTACTCCCTCTCTTTTGTAAAGTCATGACCAAAATTGAACATAGGGTTCGAAAACGGGATTTGCCCCCATAGTTTTCTGAAATATTGAAACTGTTCATCTTAATCTTTGAATTCAGACATGTTTTTAATATGTAGATCATCAAGGTTTGCTTCAGTCTTGCATTTTCTTTCCCCTCGTAAGTATGTGGTAAAAGATGACAAAAGGGTTTTTTGGCAGAAAGTTTTCTAAGTCATTATGGTGAGCACCAGCCACTAAGAGATTGTCACGTGCTAGTTCTCACACTGTTTTTTTGATTATGTAACCATGTTTGCTAATTGAGATTCTCTTCTAAAGGTCTTTTTTTCTGTGCTGTATATATTTTCCTTATTAGTGTCTTTTGTAATTGATCCGTATTCAATTCAGTACTATTTAGAAAGTTAAAAGGGTATGGAATGGGTGAAGACAACAGTGTGATGCACAGGGCCTTTCTCCCCAAAGTGTTATTAACAGTGTTTTGTTTCTCTTGATAATCTAACAAGACTATTAATAATCTTTCACTTGTTACAGGTGATCTCTGGCAGTGTGGGTAAGTTTAGTTGGCCACAGTTCTGCCAGGGTTGAGTGTGAGAGGGGCCTGTGTGCTGATGCTGTTGTCTGGCTTTCTCCTGCAGGCGGACGTGGCAGTGCTTGTGGTAGATGCCAGTCGGGGGGAGTTTGAGGCAGGCTTTGAAGCGGGCGGACAGACTCGGGAGCATGGGCTCCTGGTGCGCTCTCTCGGAGTCACCCAGCTGGCTGTCGCTGTCAACAAAATGGATCAGGTAAGGCTGATATCAATCTTCGCTGCTTATCACTGAGCTGCAGTGTATGCCACAGTTTCCTGTGTTTGGTGAGAAAATTCTCACCATTGGCCCTGTCACATTTTTTTCCCAGTGATACTAACACATGTCTTTCACAGGTGAACTGGCAAAAAGACCGGTTCCAGGAAATTCATGCTAAACTCAGTCAGTTCTTGAAGCAAGCAGGCTTTAAGGTAAAAAGCATTTGGCTTTTTAAATCCAATCCTTTTTGTACTATTTAAGAACATTCCCATAGTAAAACAAGATAAATATTTGCTGCATAGGGAGTCCCTTAGTCCTTGGTACATGGTTTGAACATAATAATTGTATGGCTATTAAAACAGATATGAAGGTATTTTTGCCTGTCCATAAAATGATTTAGAGCACGAAGCAACTTATATGCATCTTACCTGATTTTTTGAAGGACTCCGATGTGTCTTTCATACCAACCAGTGGACTCTCTGGTGAAAATTTGACAACTAGGAGTGAAGTACCTGAGCTCACTGCTTGGTACAAAGGATCTTGCCTTCTTGAACAAATAGGTGGGTAGAAATCTATTTGTTTTGATTTAGGAACTTGACAAGTCTAAATTTTATTTTTAAAAGTAATAAACAACCTCTTGAAATATTAGACCCTTTTAAGTGTTTATTCATTCATGAAAACATTGGGTTTTGCTAAAGATTAGAATAATAGAAAACTAAAATTATCAGGACACATTTTCAAATTGACATTTAGAGATTTCTTGAATCTTGCATTGCAATTGAGAAAATAAAACTTTTAAGACGTTCTTTAAGCATTAATTGCTGATTTTTGATTGCTGCATTTTGTTTTTTCTTTCCCTTTAGATTCTTTCAGGCCACCAAAAAGAGCAGTGGATAAACCTTTCAGGCTCTGTGTATCTGACGTGTTCAAAGGTTTGCATTATAGGGAGACTTGGGTGGTTCCCGGCACAGTGGCTTCACACACCCTAATTAGCACTAATTTTAGCCTAATGTTATTTCAGGTATACAAGTCAAGGAGTATAGCTGATTTTGGTGTGTGAAACCTTCCAATGATGCCTCTTAAAAATGCAGTTAACGATTACAAAATATGCATTTTAAAAGCCTTTGTGACAAGTTTTTCACTTCTTTACAGACCAAGGGTCGGGGTTTTGTGTTACTGGCAAAATCGAAGCAGGCTACATTCAGACTGGTGACCGGATCCTGGCTGTGCCTCCAAATGAAACATGCACTGTGAAAGGTACTGCTGTCAGTGTGAATACTGAGGGGTTGTTTATGTTGTACTAGGATAAATCTGCATGAGTTGGATTTTCTCTGTTGACGTTATTATTTTATGTGCATCTAAACCGTTTAAACCAAGAGAAATCTCATATGTGTTATTATTCCCTCCATCTTGATTTTCCCACCATTTATTTAATTGCATTTCTTCGTTATCTATATAGAAAAGGTATTGCATAAACTTTGACGAGTGAATGTTTCAAGTTAAAACTCAAACAGAAGTTAGCACTTTACCTAAACGATGTTTTGTTTTGGAAACTACAGCATGAGTTAAAATAGTTTGTCCAGTCAAGATGTTAACATTGTAATATCTGTGTTCATATAAGGAGCAGTTGAAGTATTGAGTATAAAGATAGTATTGCAATGTAACAACAGCGACCTCTTTTGTCCAAGAAAGAAAAGTAAATGATCTTTATATAATAATCTATACATACATCCATTATTAGGAAGCTACTTGTTCCTGGTAAAGGCTGTGGCAGCCCAATGTACTGTATATAATGGGAATGTACTTAATAGGGCTTAACAGGATGCCAGTCCATCACAGAGCCCACACACGCATAGATTCATACAGGGACAATTCAAAGACACTAGTTAACCTCGCCAGCATGTCTTTGGACTACACAGAATCCAAGGCAAAGAAGAGAAAGCTCTCATGGAAATGCAGAGAATTTCGTTCTCAAAATCTGCAGAAAGAGAATCCCAAAACTCAAAAGCTGCTTATTCACATAAACCTGCAGCTACTGAGAAACATGTACAACACATACAATAGAGAGCGCGCAGGGATTCAGTAATTTGCTCAGGTTAGCATAAAGTTAGTCGGTATCATAACTGAAGTAATCAAGGGTTTCATGTTTCCTAATCACAAATTCAAAAGTGGCTCTCAGCCTTCAAAGATTCTTCAGGTTCATCGCATGGAAATTTATGTCGCAATGGGACTTCCCTACCAAACAGTTTAACTTGATTGCTTTTTTTGATTAGGCGGACAAATACAAAAAATGGTAAATTTGTACACCTCTAGGTTCACCCTGTTGTCTCCCATTTATGGTTGTACTTTGCTACAGACTTAATAGTATGTTATTGATTTTAATTGAGAAATCAGGTTGTTTTTCAATACATAAGGTTGGCTGGATGACTTGAACACTTTGTTTTATTTATGCATGTTTTGTGTAAGGTATGGTGATTTCCAAACTAGAATTGGACTGTAAATAAGGCAAATGACTTAAGGAGGTTTAATTATTTCTTTGGAAAAGGGTACAGAGCCATTGATCAATATTTTTTTTGCCGGGACAGTTGTCGAGTCCTAGTTTATGGTGTTGTTACTTCATGCTAGCAGACATTATTTTGTGCACTAGAAGGAAGCGACCTGATGAGCTGTACTTGTTAACCAGTTAGTTGCCCGGTCGTGATGTAAGATTCCCTGCCGCAGCTTGTTGCAGTCAGTTAAAAGAGATGGCATGGGAAGGAGTTGAGAAACAACCATCTGTACTCAAAAAACAGTTAAAGAAAGAAAAGGGGAAAAACTTCATGATGAAATTGTGATTGTTTTTTTTACCCGTCTTAGCTCACTTGCTGTTTGATAAGGGCCTTTACATTAAATTGAAAGAAATGTGATTCACAATGTACGAGTTCTATCATTACTTAGGAGTATTGCTTTGGTTTAGAGCTGCAGAAGGCTTTACACATGCTGAAGATCCTGTGTAAAGAGTATGGTGCTGCCTTTTGGACAGTGTTGCATAACAAGCATGTTTTTTTTTTCTTCCTGTCAGTTCATAGTGAAATCTGATGAGTCAGAGCACACTGAGGCAGGTATGAAAGTTTTAACTATCTTTACCTTAAGACTGACTTCTACTGACCAAGCAGTTCTTGTTATTGCTCATTTCCAGGAATCTCACTGCACGATGAGCCAATCGACTGGGCAGCCGCTGGGGATCACGTTAGTCTCACTGTGACTGGCATGGATATCATCAAAATCAAGTTAGTGCACACTCATTTCATCACTTCCTGGCACTTTGTCCTGTGCCACCTCTCGGGGTACCGATGACAGTGCAGAAGTGTGCATCACTCCTCAGGCTCTTCCTTGACGGCTGGCAGTCGCCGCTTATGTGTGTGCGTCTCCACCCAGGCCCCAGTGGACAGTTGAACACTTTGCTATATTTGGTATTATAGTTAAAAACGATGATTTCACTCTTACAGTGTAACCACAGAGCAGTGAAGAAGACTGAAGTATTCTGTAAGCCCTTGAATTTGTGGCTTATCACTCATTTCAGCAATCTTTTTGACTTGTCTTTAAAAATAAGTCATATGTAAAATAGAATATTATATGTTGCAGGCACATTAGGATGTGAATTTGCGTGCAGTGTTTCTAACAGTATAGGAATGTATTTTAGTTGGAAAATGATTAAAGCAGTAGTGTACAGTATCTTAGATGGAATGGGTTTGACGTATAAAATGTCTGCTTAAGAACCACCTCCTTCTCTGCCTGCACTCCTTATTTGCTCTCAGAGGAGGTGTGTACTGTATGTTTTAATTAGAAACACTGGGCTATAAAACTTCTGAATATATATATTTTTTGCATGCACTGGTTGTCAGATAACATTGTTTATTTAATAAGGAGGCAGAGGCAGCAGCTTGGAGTAGTTGTCCTGGGCACAGAATGTGAAATTCTGTGAGTTCAAATCCAAGATGGAGCACTGCTATTGTATCTTTGAGCAAAGTTGTTCATGCAGATTGCTCCAGTAAAATAATGCTTAGGATAAAAGCCTCAGCCAAATAAATAACTGATAATAAAGAGAACAGAAAGGGAAACAAATGTTAAAATTCAGTTTGTGATTTCAGGGTTGGCTGCGTGTTCTGTGATCCAAAGGAACCCATCAAAGCCTGCACTCGGTTCCGGGCCAGAATCCTGCTTTTCAACATCGATGTCCCAGTTACACAAGGATATCCTGTAAGACCTGCTGTTTGGTGACAATGATATGTTTGTGAAGTAAACTATTAATACATGATGTACAAAACTGTTAGTTTAAAAAATAATAAGATTAATAACCTGTCCAGGAAAGTGATGATGAAGGGATTATTAAATCTACGTTGTTTTGTAAGATCTATTTTGCATCTGCCATTTCTCCCTCAGGTGTTGCTGCACTATCAGACTGTAAGTGAGCCAGCCACTATAAGAAAGCTTGTGAGTGTCCTGCACAAAAGTACTGGCGAAGTACTAAAGAAAAAGCCAAAGTAAGGTTCCCAGATTTTCTATCTGGGGAAAACATTTTGCTGTCAGTTGTTTTGAATTAATTAAGCATTGTGTGGTTACAGTTCTATATTGAGTTTCCATGTAAGAAGTTTATTTTCTGTTTGTGACTGAGTTAAAGGGGAAATCTTTCCATGCAAAACTCATTCTGAAAGAAATATGTGCAAGTTTTTAACATATGCTAAGTTCTAGCTTTAATTGCTAGAAATATGCTTTAGAAAGTTTCATGGTATATTAAAAACTGAAAGTTGCTTGGAGCAATTTTTAAAATTCTAAAATGAATCGTGGTATCATCGAAGATAACATTTCATAAACAAATATGATTTTTTACTCATTTAGATACACCTCTTTACATGTTTATACCATTTCTTTCACTATTGTCTAAAGTTTAAATTTAGGAATCTCTTTCAGCTGGTGTTTTTCTGTCATAGTATTTTTTAAATCGTGCTTTTTGTGAACTAATGCTGGATTGTAACTTACAGATGCCTAACTAAAGGACAGAATGCACTAATAGAGTTGCAGACTCAGAGACCAGTGTCCCTTGAGCTTTACAAAGACTTCAAAGAATTGGGGCGCTTTATGCTGCGTTATGTTGGATCCACTATTGCCGCAGGTGTTGTCACAGAGGTATGTCGTTGCCTTTTGCATCTTTTATTGTTTTAAACCATTGTTGTGTCAAGTAAAAACTTCACATAAAGAAAATGGAAATGAGCTAAAAAATTGCCTTTAAAAACTGTTGCAGGTTTCAGTAACAAAGTACTGCTCAGAGTGATGTGCATAATTATTCATGGCCTTTTAATGTTATTCTATGTACAGTGTATTGCAATAATATTTAATCCATTAAAATGATGCCATCTTTAATTGTATTTAAAATTATATATATATACAGTACATTTTTAAATGGAATATTTTTAAAATTTATTTAATCAGAATTTGAAATGCTCAAATTATGCAATTTCTAGGGTAAAAAGTTAAATGCCAGAAAGAGCTGCAAAGACAATCTCATACTAAAATGTGTTGATTGCATTAGTAGTCACCCCCTTGAGTCAATTCTTGCTGGAAGCATCTTTGGCAGCAGTTACAGCTGCTAGTCTTTTTGGAGAGGTCTCCACTAGCTTTGACACACCAGTTAGTTGTAACTTTAACCCATTTTGCATTGCAAACAATTTCAAGCTCTGTTATGTTGGTTGGCAGCAATTTCAAAGTCTTGCGGCAGAGTTTCTATTTGATCTAAGTCAGGACTTTGACTAGATCACTCAGAATACATTCATTTGATTCCAGTGTAAAGTCAGCCCTGCGTTTTGTCCAGCTAAAGGTGAATTTTAATGTCCATTTGTAGGTCTTTCACAGACCGACTAGGGTTGTCCTTTTAGATTTGCTTGTACTTTGCTCCATTTCCCCTGGACAGTTGGGGGTTCCTCATACCCTTCTCCTGATCTATGCCTTTTCTACAAATTTTTCACTTCTGTTGTTTTGAAAGCTCTTTGGTCTTCATGATTGAGTATTTATTTGTAATTCACTGTCTGACTGAGGCCGCTTATAGAGACAAGTGTATTCTGAAATCACGTGAATCACTGTTACTGCACATAAAGGTCATTCAGGTAATTGGTGTGACTAGTCAAAGTACAGTAATTATGTACATCAAAACTATTGCGGTCGGTTGCAGAAAAGGGGATGAATATGCAATCAATGTATTTTAGTTTCTGTGTGCAGTTTTTGCTGACATATCCTGTTTATTCAATAAAACTGTTCAGTTTGAGTATTACATTTTTGATTGAAATATCCATTTGATCATATTTGTATATTGGAAAGGGGTGGGTGAATATTTGTGCAAGGCACTATACAATGAATTTCAGATAAAGCCATTAATAGGTAGTTAGCTGCTAAATACTTTTTTCATATACAGTAATTTTTGTTTTAAATACAAAATTACTTTTGCCCGAGTACAAAAAGCCCTGTTTTAAATTTCAAATGTTAAATTCAAAAGTACTCATATATAAGGTAAGAGAGTATTCAAGTTTAGGTTTCTAGAAAGGCCTTGATTACTGTGGTTGACAAGTAATAGTCTTTCAAAAGTTTACCTCAACAGTTTTTTTTCCAAATGAGTCCAAAAGCTGGGTCCATACACTGCTGTGGATTTGCATTGCTACTGAATCATTAAAGGGGAAATCCGGTGTGAAATAAAAATCAAATGTGAACTATATTAAGCTGAAGTTTAAAACATAATCTGTTATTTTACGATTGTGCCAAAACATTTCTAAAAGCTGCTAAGTCAATCTTAAAAATCCTTAGAGTCCTTTTAAGCCCTTCCCCTAGCACAAGAGGCATACAGTAGGTACTTATTACTAACTCATTAGGCCATTGGCATTAATAATGGCATTAGGCCATTTGCTAAACCTGTGGACACACTGAAGCTTCAGTCTAGAGGCACCAGCTTTGGGCTTTGGGGAAAACTGTTGTCTCATAAATCCATAGAAAATACTCCAAGTTCTTTCATTTAAATCTGAGGTCATCCATCCTTGAGTAATAAGATACAGTACTTTACACTGTTATTTAAATGTGCCAGATGAATAAATAACACCTTCAGTGGTTAATTTAGTGTAACATATATAGCGCAGTAAATGAAAGTAAGAAGCCTATTCACTCTACTTAACATTAAAAAAAATGATTAATATGTATAAGTAAGAGTACTGACTCGTACATGTATGAGTACATGAAACTGTAATTATTTTCACACGCTATTTAAAGCTGTGCATAATTGGTTAGCAGCTCCTTGCAGGTAGAAAGGACTGGTGAAGTAATTTCTCATTTGTCCACTTAATCCATACCTGATGTACAGTGAGTATAGATTTTAAGATTTTAATTGACTGATTTCTGGCTTTTATATTGGTTGGCAATATTGCTCATTGACAAGATTTAATTATGTCGATGAGAACTGAGACTCAAATGCACAATAAATATAATATTGTTCATAGTGGTCGTCAGTGTAATAATACTCGTAAGTCGTGTATTTGGATATGGCTGTTCATCTCAAGGACGTCCATGGTGATGAAAGTGTAATTTTGATGTGGAAAAATTAGTTGTCTAGATTAGTCACCACTATTTTATTTCTTCATTTATCTTATTTAAGTTTTTTCATTCACATTTACAATGTATGTTCACCTGCATCCCAGTCAAAGGTATCCAGTATTTAACAAGGATGGAAGACCCAAGTTTAAATTAATGAATGAAAAATATTACCTTCCTTTGATTTATGAGACCACTTATACAGAGTAAGACACTTGCCCTTTTGCTCTTAGTCCCAAGTCTTCCTACTTGGGCGTGTTAGCATATCTACTTGGACTGCAACAGGTGTGTTACAGTATGTCTGAATGCATCAGTACAGTACCTCTCCTTGGACTAACGGAAGGCATCGTTAATAGCACATGAGGTCTGCCATTTGAGATTGTCCCTGTGCCATTATAGTGACATTGTGGAGAATACAATGGCATATACGGTATTACATTCTTAACTGCAGTTTGTTACGCAGTACTTTGCTGGAATTTTGTTTCCTACTGGTTTTTCTCTTTCAGCTACAGTACTATACAGATGACATCTGATGTTATAATTTTTCTCTCAGTAAAAGGTCCTTTGTACTCTGGTGAAATCTGCTTCCAATTTTGTGTTTACATTGCATTTAAATTGTATTGGAATCTATACTCTATATTGGGCTGTCATATAAATTTGTATTATGTGATATTGGAGTTACTAATAACCATATTATCCTATTCTTTTGTTCACATACCTGTAGATCAAAGAGTGATGTGATACACACCTTCCCATCTCCATAGAGCCTTGAGGAGTCCCAGATGTCATAGGGAAAAGTGCAATTTCTTCTGGAATGGACTGCCAGCAAATTTTGTCCTGAATGATATTTATCATCTTAAGTCGATGGATTTTCCAATGACCATTGTGACCTCATCACAGACGTGTGTGAACACTACCTAATAAAACTTGAACTGTGTTGAAGATGTGCTGAATTGCAACACAGTGGCTTAGCAAGGACATTGACAACATTTGAACCCAGCTGCTCTGAGAAGTCTAGCAAAAGCAACTGAGCTCCACAGTTTTCTTCAAATATTGCAGCTGCACACACAATGCATTTTAATAAAACAGCCTGCTGCTTAGCCTTTTTGCGTGAATTAATTTCTGAATTGAAGAATGATTCCGATAATTTTTTTGCGGAAAACAAAAATACATTTTGGCTGAACATTTTAAACTGGGATATCTCTCCCAGGTTTGAGTATGAAATGCCTTACCTGAATCCAGGTATATTTTTTGTTTTGAAGTGATAAATATGTATCATACCAACTATCATTTTATGTTTCCAGGCCTATGTATACAATTTTTTGTTGAAGATAATGGTAACAATGCATGGCATTTGGGAAAAAAAAACAAAGTTGTAGGGAAAAAAGAAAATGACAAAATATTAAAGACTAATAAAGTTTCATGATGTAAGCATAATTGAAGTCCCTTTTATTTTAATGTTTAATGTCTAAGTTTGGAACAAAAGCTCAAAAATGGTATTTCCCTGTAAATATACAAACAGTACTATTGATTTTGTGGACATTTTCAGATCAGAAAATAGGATGAGCATTTGTATTATGAATTGTTCTGTGCTGTGTTCGTGCTGATGGTGACCAACCTTGAGACTGGAACAGTGGCGTTTTATAAATATGGTTATTCATTAACAAAGGAGCAGCCTGCTTCTGATAATATATTATCAAATCAGTATTCCATTATTTTACCATAATCCATGGGTAACATGTGCTTTTAGATGACAGCTGGATTTTGTTCTCCAAATGATTTTTTTTTTTGTCTTTAGTAGTAATAACGTATAGCATAACTTATAGAATTAAAGATTGTGGTGGTTTTGAAAATGTTATAGGATAGTAATGTCTTCTGCTGGAAATTGTTCCATATTTTAGCATAGTTTGAACAGAATGTTTAAAACAAATGCATGGTACAGTATTCACAGTATAAAAAACACAAAGCTGCACTTCAGACAGTCAAGAGAAAATAGAGCGTGATCTTGGTACTGAAGTTTTCGGAGACTTTCACATTTATTGGATCAAATAAATTTGATAAAATAATCCCATGGTCTTCAATGGCTACTTAAGAAGATAAGATAACACAAGAGGAGGTAATTAATTGATCTGGTTGGTTACCTAATTGATTAAAAAATCAATTAACTCACCCAGTTATTTCCTGAAGGAGTTTAGGGTATTCCCTTCATCAACCTGGTTGGATAGCTTGTTCAGTCCGTCCTTATTTTTTTTGTGAAAAAACATGCCAACTGTTCTCTTCCACATCTAATACTTGGTCACAGTTCTTTGGGATCAATGATGAGTGGCAATATAGTTTCATAATTTGGTGACAATGAATGTATGCACTATAATGAGGTCTTGCAAATATATTTGTACAAATCTAACATAAGAACTCTTTGTTTCTAATCTGTACTTTTCTACATTTTCCTACAGTTGTAGGCCTTTCTGTTTTCTACAGGAGTCAAAATCAATATCTAATAGGTTTATTCCATGCTGAAAAGAGAAGAAAGAAAACACGTTTCAGCCTTGGAGCCTTCTTCAGGTGTCCAGCATACACATGCTGACTCAGCTACCCACCTGAATTACTACAACATAAATATCTTTTTCCTAGTTGGCCTAGATGAACTCTTACTATCTTCCAGGTGTTTCCTCATTCTTTCATTTTTTCTAACTCTTTATGAATTTAATTTTAATTGCACTAATCACACCAATTTAATCATATCCTTTATCTGTACAATTTTTTTCATTATTCTATTAATTTTCACTCCAATCACATGCATTACCATGGCTGCTTTCTTCAGTTTTAATTTTCTTATGTTGAAATGCACCAAATTAATTTTAAAACAATCTAAAAATTCCATTGTATGCACTGTATGTATCCATTACTGGTTGTTCAAAGTAGTCTTAAATTAGTTCAAACCTACCTTTTCTAAATCCACATCATTTAGTGTAGAAAAAATAAGAAAAATATTTTTCATTTACTTAGAAAACTATTTTTTATTTGATTCGGAGGAGCCACCTTTATAAGCATCAAGATTATGGAAATCATTTGGTACTATGTGAAAGATGTAGCTCAACACACCATTCCTAAAATAGTAGTTGGAACCCTCAAATATAACAGAAATGTCCATAAATGAGTTTCAGTACTTCATGCAGTACTTTCTGCACCTGCAAAAATATTCTCAGGAAGCCATTTCAAGTATGTTTTCTACAGTTGCTGTGTGAAGTTGTAAGACTGAAAATACACGTTAAGAACTGGCTAAATTTCATGGCAACCATGGGTTTTGAATGCGGCAAACACAGAAATGTGTCATCGGAATTGAGCTACTGCATATACTGTACCAGCCTCTTAACTGAAGTTACATACATGTATAAGTTAACCAAGTTAAATTAAAGCAAAATGATTTCTTCATTACGGACTTGTGTAATGTGAATTATATTGGCAGACCATCTTGATTATACCCGAACAATTGGATGGTGGGTTTAATGTCTTGTACGCAGTGAGTGCTCTGCTTTTTTCTTTCTTTGTCTTTAAGTTTTAGCCAGATCAGAGTGCAGACCTCATGTGAAATATACTGTTTTGCAATGAAAAAGTTTTAACCTTAGACATGTAGAAACTAAGTATTGGGGGGGAATGAATGCTTTAACACACTAATAGTGTGCTTCTCTTTGAATTCTTTTTATTTTTTAACACTGGTCCTTAAGGTCCAAACCTTCTTATCCTTCTGAAAAAGAAGAAGCCATACCCTGTCATATCAGTAAGTCTTTTTCTGTGGCCTTACTTTTCCCTGGACCGCAGCCTTGTTATGGATCAGATTTCCATTCATCATCTGAGTATTATTATATTATGACTAGTATAAACAATGTGGACAAGAAAGCTCCATTCAGACTTTTGTCAGAAAACAATGTTCGAGCTTTGGTTAAAGTGCACTACGAAAGATGGTAAGATATCCTTGGGAGCTGTATCTTTCTTTTTGCAAAGCAGTGAAAGTCTTGTGTGGGAAGCATTTGTAAAAGTGACATCTTCCAGAAATGACTTGTTTTAGGAGCAATTTGGTACGGACAGGCTTTTGCATAACGATATTAAGCTCTCAAGTTGCTGCCAACAGAACTGGCGTGCTGTACAACCAAATGAAGGAATAAATTATTGTTTCAAATGTTTGGTCTTTGAACACAGTATGTGTTAATGCAGTAAGATAGTGTTCCAGATCCACTTGCATTTGGGAAGATATGGAAACATGGTTTTAAGTTTGGGTTAAGGGCTGCCTTTGTTTCACACATCCTTGTTTCCTCAATTTGCACGTGGCAATTCGCAGAAGCATTTTTAGTTGTATGCAGTTTTGAGGAATTGCTGTGCGTGCCGCCAGACCCTGCACACTGTACTTATGTACACTTTAATGTCTTACTCTGATTCTCCTTGCTTTTATATTTGTCACTCTACATTGGGAGGTAAAAGTAACTGTTCTCGCGGTAGTAGGGCAAGCATCTCTCTTATCCCTTTTTCAGTGGCATGGGGCCATATGTATAGCCATTCCGAGAGATGCAGACACAGCTTCTGGTTTCATGAGCACTTTCAAATGGGTCATGCAAAGCACTTGATTGCCTCAGATATGTGCTGACTCATTAGGTGTTTTTATCATAAGCTGTTCTTTTTTTTTTAATTCTCAGTTTCAAATATTAGCTCTGTGGTCCATTCTATGCATATTGCAAAAAAACATGTATTTTTGCTTTTACTTAATTTAATTGTTCATGAGAATGCAAGTTTATGCACAGGACTCATACTGGTTGTATTGTCTGAAAATGTCCCAGCTCACATGGGAATTTCCCTGTCCTAGTCTAATGAATGGACTGTGATAGATAAGCAGATGCCTTTATGTAGCCCAGAGGAGCAGAGTTAATGAAGAAACTGCAGTGTTGTGGTACTCCAGAACAGGAAACAGCCTTGCACTCTGAGTGTACCACTGAAACAGTGGCAGTGAACTTTTCCATCACACAGCAGATAGCTCATTCCTCAAGATAGCTGTGAATTTAGTTGTAAATAACATGGTGGAAACACGTTTTAGAGGCCAAATGGAAACTGCAGCATTGCTTGAAACGGAATTTGATTTCTCTGTCATGGACACAAGTGTGGGTTTCCCCAGATCCTGACTTTGGTTGATTCAGAAAACTTCTGCATTTTAAATGCAAATGGAATAAAGATAAGGGGAAACAGTGCGATTGATTAGTACTGACACATAATTGGCTGAATTGGGGTATCTATATGAATAACGGGGACATGCAACTGTTTCACATATGGTTTCTCTGAGTAAATATTTTTTTTACAAAAAACACGTCATGTTAAAGCATGCAATCTGGACCTGGATTCTAGGAAAGTGATTCACGGAGAAGCCATATTGAAACTCAGGAGACGTTCAAAACTGATCTTCAGAAGTAAGTTCAGTGCACAACATATCCTCTCCCTTCTTAAGGGAAAATACAGTACAAGAAATAGTAATTATCGCTTCTACTTATATAGCATCTTTTCTGGACACTCTACTCAATGCTCTTTACATGGAATGAGGAATCCCCTCCACCACCACCAGTATACAGGAAACATCCGGAATGATGAGACAGCAGCTATAGTGCACCAGTACGATCACCACACACCAACTATTAGTGGGGCGGAGAACAGAGTGATGAAGCCAATTTGTAGATGGGGGATTATATGGAGGCTATGATTCCTAAAGGCCAGGGGGAACTCGGGTCAGAACCCCCTACTAGACTTCTCAAGAAACCCAGAGATTTTTAATGACCACAGAGAGTCAGAACCGTGGTTTTACGTCTCATCCGAAGGACGGCGCTTTTTTACAGTATAGTGTCCCCGTCACTATACTGGGGCACTAGGACCCACATGGACCTCTGGGTGAGTGCCCCCTGCTGGCCCCACTAACACCTCTTCCAGCAGCAACCTTAGTTTTTCCCAGGAGGTCTCCAATCCAGGTACTGACTAGGCTCACACCTGCTGAGCTTCAGTGTGTTACCAGCTGTGAATTGTAGGGGGATATACACTAGCTGCTGGTAGAAGTACTGAGTTCACACCTGCCAAGTGCTCAGCCTTGTTTCTCATTGGTCATTGTCTGCTGTGCTTTTGGCATTATTTCTGTTCACAGACTGTACGTCTGCTACAAAATATTTACAGCAAAGTTCTGAACAGTTTGTGATGAATACTTCTAATCGAGATAGAGTACATAGCAATATGAGATAAATACAGAAGGGTTTAGAATAAATGTTTGTTTTTTTTAATTAATTTTAGCAAAGGTTTTAACAGATCTTTTTTGATGACCTTAACACTAAAACCTTCAAAGCTAATAAACATCACGAAATGCAAGTTAGTTCAGAAAATCACCCCCTTTTTTAGAAAGAGTCTGAAAGAAATGTTTGTTTTTCAAATCCTAAATGGGGATTTAAGAGTTAACTCCAATCAACACTTTCGATAGTACTAAATATGAAACCACAACAGAAGGACATCTAAGGAAAGTGGGTAATTTGTTTGTTTTTTGGTTTTGCTTTGTAAAGATTGAGATTGCCTCAGTAAAGGATTTGTTACCATTCATTTTTTAATTATTACTAAACAATCTTGACTGTCTCACCCAGGACACTCTATGAATGCAGATTACCACAGATTACTGCAGATACTACAAGAAAAATTAAAAATACTATTTTATATTTATCTTAGATTATTTTAAATATACTGTATTGGAAAATTTGAAATGAATGTAAGCACCAAATTGTTTTCAGTAAATACTGTGTTTTAAAACATCAAAGGAATCATCCAACAACAGTAAACCAATGAGGCCTAAAGGGGAATAATTTTAAAACATAATATTTAAATGCATTCCTAACCATATTAGCCTTGCAGGTAAAAACAAAACAAACTCTTGTTTTTGACAAAAAACTGGAATTGTCTTAAGCAGCTGCAAGCACAACTCCCCCACCAAAACACGACATGAACTTCTAACCATATCTGTCGAATCGCTATGAATCACACATTATACAGTATGTATCGCATCCAGACAGAATTTAAGGGGCACTCACTAGACTGAAAGCAAGGGCTTCCTCACAGTGATTTGTGTGTTGATTAAACAAATAACATTGCTAATAATAACAGTATGCTAAGAGGCCTATTCAGTATTTTTATACTTGTCCAATTGCCTATAATTATGCTTAGCAAGGCAATAGGATGCAAACTCCAGGATCTTGATATCCCATGTTAATTGAAAGTCCAAGGCAAAACAAACAAGCACTGTTGGTCAGTTTACTGCAAACCTCTGGCTTACAAGCAGCCAGTTTAATGAAAAATAATCTGCTGAGGCCTCCCAAGAGCAGGACACCACAGTTGGGTTGCAGTGTACAAACCGCTCATCTCACCAGACCATGTACGTTTGTGAGTCCAGTGGGGCACGGAGAATATGCAATGGACTACTGAGCAGTGGAGAAAGGTGATCTGGTCAGGGGAATCATCCTTCAGCATGTTCATGGCAGTATATGTGTGGAGCCATCTTAAAGACCTCTACAGTCCTGAGTGCTTCATTCCATCACTGAGGGGTTCAAGCAGTTCTCTAATGGTGTGAGATGCTTTTTGGGTGCACTCATTCCCTTAGAAGGCAGGGTCAATTTCTGCTTAATGGTATTGAGTTATCATCGACACCCCATGTCACTGAATTTCTCTCCTGCTGGGAGGGGTGTCTGACAGGATGACACTGCCCCCATCCAAAGAGCATACAGTATGTAGTCTCTCACTGGTTTGATGAGCTTGACACTGATGTTACTGTATCTATATATCAGAGCGTTTTCAATCACGAGATTTAGGCCCAGTTACACATTTAATAGATATTCTGGAATAAAATCTTTGTGTTTTTTTCACCTCTTTTAGCCAGACATGAGATTTCTCCCAAAAGAATGGCGCCGCATTCCTCCTGCAGAACTGCAGGTGCTGGTAGACTGTCCCACAGTGCATACAAGCTGCACTGGCCACTTGTAATGGCCCAGTAACCTCAGAAATGGCTTTACATTGTTGCTTCCATTTTTTGTCCCTGCCTGTACAGGCAAGGTTAAATTAAATGTATTGACAGGAGCATTTGCAATGATTGGGCAGTCGATAAGAAGAAATGTTTAGCGGCCATGGATTCATAACAGAAAATTCTCTGTTCCACAAACAGTGATGCCAAATATACTGAATGATTAGTAGAACCCAGCACTGGTATGACTCAAACAGGAATTACCCAACAGACTGTTGCCATCTGCTTCAGATTTTACAGACACATCACTAGTGAACCTCTGAGACATAACCATACAGTACAACACATGTTCATGTCCACCTGTTACAACACCAGCACAAGACAGATGGATGAGGGCCGTGTACCAGATATCCACTTCCACCTGTGCATGGGGCTGCAGAACCCAGAAAACTGCCAAGCAGCCGAAGAATCAATAAGTTATATGAACAACATCCAGTAGTATTAATCCCTGTCAATAATCAAGTTGTCTAGCCCTTCAGCATGATCACTTTGAAGCATGCTTTCTGCAGTGTGGACAGAACAGACATCAAGTGGGTTAATATTAACTTCAAGAACAAATGCAGACCCAACTTGCAGCATGGTGAAAAAAAAAAATGCTTCAAGTTGAATACAATGACCAGGGTCCAAGTTCCTTTCATAAACCCCCATTTTGATTATGTGTGAAAAAAACATGCGACTAACTAGGCAGCTTATTTACATATGTTGCACACATTGTGAATATTAATAGAAAAGAAAGTGTTTTATATCAATCTGTACACATACATACAGTATAGTCACTGTATGTAATAATAATAATAATAATTGCTTACACTTCTATAACACTTTTCTGGGCACTACTACCAAAAGCGCTTTACAGGTAATGGGGACTACCCTCCACCACCATATGCAGCACCCAACTGGATGATGTGATTGCAGCCATAGTATACCAGAAAGCTCACCACACATCAACTATCAGTGGGGAGGAGAAGAGAGTGAAAAAGTCAATTCATAGATTTGGATTATTAGGAGGCCATAACTTGTGCTAATGGAAAATTTGACCAGGTCGACAATAAGCTCTAGACAGACAATTAGACCTAAATTTCATATAAGCTAGGCTAATTGCACAAGAACTTTAGTCCACCAATTTTTTGTCACACCAGTCTTCTGTAGTTGCTGTTTGTGATCTGTTTACTGGAAAGTACATATTTATATTGCAATGCTACCATCTAGTGGTAATATTTAGATCTTTTTTGTTCCTAAATTGCTTAGGACACCTGAAAGCTAAAACCTAAATTCAAGTGCTTACTATTAAACACATTTGTACACACTGTGATCTGCCAAACTCCTACTAGAGACTCACATTTCATTCTATGGTGACAAAGCACAAATTTGGTATATTTTAAATTGATCTCAGTTTCCTCTAGATAATGAATGCTGTAACCTATATTACAGGTTCACTTCTGCAATAGCACCACCCAGAAAATTAGTCCTACAAAAAATAAAAATTATATGCTAAAAATACTATTGATGAAAATACCTTTTATTACTGTTGTATTAAATATAATACATATAACACAGCATATAGCTGTACAGCAGGAAATTATTACACAAAACGCCTTTCCGGGTTATGGTGTTTTTTTAACAGCAAACATGTCACTATCAGTTATGGTAATTTAATATTTCCATAGTCAAAAGAGACTTTTAATTATCAATAGATACTGTAGATAAAGCAGAATTAAAAGGCTTTTTTAAATGACCATAGCTAAATAATATTCACCATAGTGTAACTAAGATTTAAATTCCTATTTATTAGATGTGAGTGTATAAATCAGTTTGATTACATACAGTACTAATCTTTGCTTCTTATGTTCATTTTTTTAATGTTTTGTTATCTGGCTTTTGATCAGCTTAGAGGAGGGATAGCATTGTTATCCAATGATAATTATTATTCACACAAATTGCTTGGTAAAACACTACAATAATTGAGCAGAAAGCTGTTTAGATTAATCAAACTAATTAGAAATCCTCTCTGTGGACCCAGGCCTTGTTGTGTTGGAGACACCTAAAGCTCTAGATGGACTCCATGGTTACATCACCTGAACATGAACGTCTCATGCTATTGGCAGGCTAGCCCACGGGGAACCAGTTTTGAGGTACAGTATGTTTCCAGAGTAGGTGTGGAACAATTCTGCTCCGGTGCAGACTGCATCTTAACCAACAAGTCAAGAGCATTCGTTTCGGAAGAACTGGTATTTGTAGAATGGCACCAACAGGAAGGAAAGAGTAGGGAAATCAGACTCCTAGTCCTAAGCATGTGTGTGAAGCATGGACTAGTCTTCTTAAACACCATCTTTAGACGAGGATGTGGAAATAACAGTTGTGGCTTCTGTGGACATCAAGAGATCCTGGGTTGAGCTCTAGTTCTCCATTTTATTTTTTTAACCTGTAATATTCTAAATCTGAAATTTTATAATGTGATTTAGCAACATTCTTGCAGAAAACTCGACTCTTTGTGTTAAAATGCGAAAGGATTAACACCCTAATGTTTTTAATTTCTCACAAGATCCAGGAAAATTCTAGGGCTTTTTTACTGTCTGTCCTCACGGCATTATAATATTGGTGTGTTAACATGAATTTCTAGGTCATTTACTTTGATTCCTTGCTGTTGTACTCTCTATTTGATTTCATCATAGCTGTCTTATTTGCAGGTAGGTGACTGCGAAGACTTTCCTTGATACAGTGCTACAGCCTAGTCACATAGTATAACTCAGACACTCACTAGGGACAACACTTTAATTTCTACGTGGGTCTATTTTATTACTTAATAAAGTGTTTTAATTATAAGTACTGTGCAGCATAACAGTGTATGGAAAAATTCCACTACAGGCCCATGATCAGTTTCTACATCATGGAGACTGACAATGACATACATTAATATTAAAGATATAGATATACAAGTGACATCAATATATGCAAATATGTAAGGGATTAAATTCAAAGGAGGTTTGGTTGTTATTAAGTATACAGTATATAATCTTTACTGAATAGTAGAAGGTCAAGAGGGATAGCTGTCAGCGGCAGGAGAATATCCCTCCCCCTTTCCGTCGCGATTGGTCTCTTGATTTTGACAGGTTTTCCTTTCGCGGAATGTGATTGGTTACCGGAATCGCTGTTCGCTCGAGTGAGAGGTGCGGATTACAGAACAGGGGCGGCATTAAAACCAGTTGAATAAATGATTGCTAGCAGACAGTGTGTGTGACAGTGAAGCTGTAGCCTGTACTGGACGCTGCTGTGATTTTTAGGTGTAGTATAAACTAATAAAGACCAAAGCAATCATGCCTAAGATGGCAGATCAAAGGACACACTTAGTGCTGGAGAATTACATAGGAGGTAAATTCGTGCAGTGCTCCAGACATGTAGATTCCTATGATCCATCTACTGGAGAGGTGTACTGCAAAGTGCCCGACAGCGACAAGGAGGAGGTGAGATGTTTTATCCATGTAGAAATGTATTATATTTTGCTTAAACTCTGTTATCTTAAGGGGTTTGCGAAGGAATCTTTCTTCAACAACTGGGGTTATGTGGGTAGTAAATAAAATTATAGGGCCCTCTGCTACAGTAGCTCATTTTCTCTAACAAGAATAGCACATGCACACTGCTGTAACTACATTCTTGTCGAGTGGCCCTGTGCCATCGCAGGGGTTTAATGAGACATGTATATATATTTAAAAAATAGAATATACATGTCCACACATTTTTACTATGTGTAAGGTAAAAATATGAATAGGGTTTATTAGTGTTTTTGAAATGAAAACATCTCATGGATTTAATTAAATGCTGTTGTAGTTGTTCACAAATGTATATTCAGGACTGTTTTAACTAATTTTTAACTCTTCCATTGTGTGCCATAAAGTCTCAGCCCTTACAAAGAGAAACTCAGATATGTCCCATTAACTAGCAGATTTTGAAGTAATTAAAAGTAAAAATAAATCACTTGTCTTTGCTGATGTGCAGTTGTAATATGATGCCCTAGAAAAACCCATATAAAAAGGGCTTTGGATCACACACACTTGGTGGCACACTTTTATTTTTATTTTATACTTTACTTAGGTTAATTTTAACTAAAGCTTTACAGTTTCTGTAGCCTTTACTATATATCATATAACACAAGCAAACCAGTATTGCTAATTGTCTTTCTGGAAAATGTGGATTATTGCAGAGTCAGAATTAACCTTTGCACTTCAAAGTCTAGGTAAATGTCTACTTAACTGCTAATGATTAATTTATACCCTATTTTAGGCTACTAGAGGGCTGTGTCTGATAGCGATTGCCAGGTTTAAGCTGCAGTTTTAGCTTTTACAATCCGTGTACTGTGTAAAAATGGGGTCAAAATGTATAATTTGGAAGTCTTTGTAATTTACTTACACAATAGCATTGTGCAATGAGAAATAGCTGAAAATAAATTAATAGTTATACTGTGCAAAAAATAGGTGGTGAAATTATCACAAATATGAACCTAACACTGGGCTCAAAACCTCTGTGACAGTGGTTTCATTAAAAAAAAATACTTGAAGTTGTATGACATATTCATTATCACTATTGGAATACTTTTTTTCTGAAAATGATCATGAATATATGTACAGTATATAAATGTTTTTAAGTACACCAGGACATTTGCAGAATACTGCTGTTTTTGGACCAAATATCCTGCAGGTTTCTTCCAGAAATTGTTCATCATTTTATGTGAAATAGGTCACACAGCATCATTCCAATGAGATTCCTGACAGAATCCTGCAGGACATTTGCAGAGATTTACAGAATCCCACATGATCATCAGCAAACATAAAACAGAAAAGACTTACATTTCTTTTCTCAGAAAGTTCTCAGTAATGGTTTTATTAGAGTTTAATTAAGTAGTTTTTGTTTCCACATTTATATGGGGCCACTTCAACGAACTCTGTCACTGCCTGTGTGATGCGCAAGCTTTTTCTTCATTCACCACATTGACAAAGTAATATAGAAAGTTTTGTACTTGGCTAGGCAACTCAGGGTTTTTCGGATTCATAGTAAAATGTTGTCACTATTAGTTTTTTTTCCTGGATGTATTGCAAAAATAAGCAATGCAAAAGTTATGGAAATGCCTCAAGTACACATGTAATATGGAAAAAGCTTCCACATGCAGTTTTAGATTCATTGTGAGACCATTTTTAACAGTTTCAAACTGGGGCATATCTTGAGGTATCACTGTAACATGCATTGTGTTGCTCAAGACTGGCAGCAGAGCAGTTTAGGCAGTAAATGAGATCCCTTAGAGAGCACGTTGAGCCCTGTGGCCTGCTCGAACCCGGGCCATGTCATTAGCAGCCTGCACCTGGGCCTCCCTGGGTGGTGAGTCACTTGGCTGACTGACTGCTGGCAGGTGGGCGGCATTCTCTTGACTTCCAATGCAGCGGCAGCCCCTGGCACCGGCTGGGCGCCTGCGAGCTTGCTGTGATGTGGTGCTCCTGCGGTTGGCCCTCTCCCTCCTGCAGCCTGTCGGAGGAGGAGGAATGGCTCTGACAGGTGGGCGTGGCCGAGGAGCATGTTTGCACATCCTCATCGTCATCATGCAGAACAAGGGTTAATGCCATAAAGCTGAGTCTCAGGCCACTGTTGATTGCACACAGGGTGGGTATAAGAAAATAATGTCAGCTCCAGTTCTTGAAATCACAGCGCTTTTCCTTTTGATAGTATACCTGTAAACAGTAAATAATTGGGCTGAGACAGTGACAGTTTTTAAACCATCAGCGCATCACTATCTTATAGTTAACTATGAATCAATGTATGATTCTATTTAAAATGAAAAAAAAATACAGATATTAATCATATTATAACCAACTATGTGATACAATTATTTTTCTCACTATTTTATATCAGCTTTTCTTACCTCACTAGTGTATTGGTAGTGTATTGCTTGAAAATAAATTGAATGATCATATTAAATAATATTCATAAACAATATTGGATATTTGGTAATAATGAAGTTTGGCTCCTTGTGGCATGTTTTATTTTTAGGTTGCAGTTTAATTTGATGTTTTTGATCTTTGTGGCAGCTTCTGGTAGAAAAAGATCATGGTGATAAAACATACTTGATCATAGTGCATGAGGGTGTGTCTTTTAACCTTGTAATATTTCAAGTACTGTCAAGCAGGTAAGCGTAGGTGGTTAAACATATTCCCAGAATCTCAGTTGCAATTTTTCATTCTCCATTCTTAAATAATTACTTAATGTTGCCCATCAATGGTTTATAATGGATTGATTGATGGATTACTATATTGTCCCAGCTCTATGAAATGAGGTCTTCAACCAAGAACCGTCTTCCGACTGTTTAGGGTTGCAGAATTTCATGTAAATCATTGAGGTCTTCTGTTATGTGTAGACGACTCTGAAAATGAGTCAGTTATTCTGGTTTTGTCCATCAGGTTGAGGAAGCAGTGAAAGCAGCCAAAGAAGCTTTTCCTGCATGGTCCTCAAAAAGCCCCATGGAGAGATCCCAGATACTGAACAAGCTGGCTGACCTCATTGATGCTCACCTGGAAGAGTTTGCACAGGCTGAGTCTAAAGACCAAGGTGAGAGAGACTCGGGGGGGAGCCAGTGTGACTTACTGTTTCTGGTGAGGTATTGTGTCTTATGGAGGTTGTCCTTTCATGAGTGCCTTGTCTCAATATATTTCATACTTCTCATCTTCTCCTTCCTTTCATTTTTACCGGGTATGACCTCTCTGTTCACCTATTCATAGTCAGCATCTTTTCTGTTTGCAGGAGAGAATCACTGTGTTTTGCACCTTAAATGTCATCTGGTCATTGAGGAGACTTAACTTTGAATACCATAGCTCACACACTGACCTTTCCATTTGGCTCTGTTTTTTTTATGGAAAGACAACGGTTACAAGAAACAACAGAGGAAAAAGCTGTTGTTGCGTTGTAATGAAGAACATTTATTTATTCATAGTTTGACTCCACAACTGAAACAGAACAGTATGTTTTCTCTGTGTTCGTGTAGGTTTCTGCCTACAGTCCAAAGACATACTGGTACGTTAACTGGCCTCTAGAAGAAGTGGCCCTGGTGTGTGTGTTTGTGTCTGTGTACCCTGTGATGGATGGGTGTCCTGTCCAGGGTGTATTCTGCCTTGCTCCTGTTGCTTGCCAGCATAGACTCTGACTCCCTCGTGACCTCATATTGGATAAAGCAGTTGGAAAATGGATGGATAGGACAATAAATACAAAAACAATCTGTGAAGAACTCATCCAGCATGTTATGCACTAATTATGCAAAAAAGTGATTTTTGAAAAGGTGAACAGGTGCACAAAAACTGGAGTATTAAATCACATCAATGATTCATAAGTTCAGATCATTGAAATTTATTTCATTTGATCATTACAGGGGCATTCAGCCTCTTTGCTTGAAAATATGTGATTTCCTTTGTGAACACATTCATCTACCAAATGTTAGAAAGTGATGTATTCTTTTCTCTTAATTGTAGGGAAAACGATCACTTTTGCCCGAACTGTGGACATTCCCAGATCTGCTTACAACTTCCGTTTTTTTGCATCCTCCGTCCTCCACCACACTACAGAATGCAGTCAGATGGACCACATGGGCTGTATGCTGTATACTGTTCGCAGCCCAGTGGGAGTAGGTGAGACAGCACTGCAGTTCCTTTCCCAATTGTATTCTCTGTTCAATCTGCGGATATAACTTATGAAATTCATAAGGTTGTATGTGCTTGGCTTTTCATTTACATTTTAAAGCCTAATTATTATATAGTACAGTTAACATTGTAAGTTTTCTTTGAGTGGCAAATTATGATTTCTTGAGATTCTTAAGATAGGAGCTTTCATACCCTAGTTAAAAGAGTGATAATGTTATACAAAATGTCAAACAAACTCTGAATCTGGCGGACATATATCATATCCAGAAGACAGTCTTCAATTCCTGTTATATAATGCCAGATATTTCTATAGTGCTAGCTTTAAATACATAAGTTGTAATGAATGAATAATGTAGACCAGACAAAGATTTTGAATGCTGTTTTTTTAAATAAACAATGATGAAGTAGAATTTTGTGTGTTGTCAGATGGGGTTAGTTTTATCTATTAGGACTAGGTGAGGACTAGGTAAATATATCTAAATATGTTAAACCATAAATTCTTAAGGGGCTGTACTTTTCACTACACTTTAAATCATTATGCTCTTCTTTTTTCACTACAGACTAATTTAATGCCAGCTGTACAAAGTTATTTTCTTTCCAGTGACCTTCAGCAGTGAACTACCTATGTGGTGAAAGATAAACAGATTTCTGCCATTGCGTAACTTAGCAGTGTTAACCCTGCAGTGTTAACCCTTGTCTGCAGCTGGTCTGATCAGCCCGTGGAACTTGCCCCTGTATTTACTGACCTGGAAGATCGCACCAGCTATTGCAACAGGGAACACTGTGGTGGCTAAGCCCAGTGAGATGACCTCTGTCACTGCCTGGATGATGTGCAAGCTTCTGGATGAAGCAGGTGACTTTTGCCTTCACGCACTTCCTGAAAACTTTATTTATTTTCCAAATTTAAAAATCGTCAGTGGATAACAATAAATGCACTTACAGTGACGACCTGGAGTGTACAGATTTATACAGCATGGTATTTCCAAGAGTAATCTGAGTATAGACAACAACAATTCCCCAGGGATTTGAACTTTAACCTCTTAGTAGTGAGTCCCATGCAGTAACCACCGCTCTGCCTTCCTGTTTTCATGAGCACACAACAACACCCAGGCCTCCTCACACCAGTCACCCCAATATTTTATACAGAACGACTGAAGATGGACACTGTAGTAGTCATTTTCTACATTCTGACCCAATGTTATTACTATCCACAGACTCATTGCTTATTTCTCAGTGCATTTTTCTAATGAATTCGCTGTCAACAATTGAGTCATAACGTGAATTTCATAGAAAACATCTCAAAGGGTACAAAAAATAAACAACATTGTAGGGTCAATGTAGTTACGCCAATTTTAAATATTACTCTAGCCTCACCTCAAAAAAGGAATATGAATAACTAATATGCTAAGTATGGCATTGTCTATAAGAGCATTTTGAAAAGGGAGGGTTTTATCTTTCATAATAACTGAAGAATTGAATAGATCCATTTTGATATCATTCTGAATGGTGTTGTTTCGTAATTGGGCTCAGAGGCGGCGGGTGGATTAATGACTGCTCTCGGGCCTGCCTATTTCCCCCCCAAGGCGTGCCCCCCGGAGTGGTGAACATCGTGTTTGGGACGGGGCCGCGGGCGGGCGACGCTCTCGTGTCCCATCCCGAGGTGCCTCTCATCTCCTTCACTGGGAGCACCACCACTGCCCAGCGCATCACCGAGCGCAGTGCCCCCCACTGCAAGAAGCTCTCCATGGAGCTGGGGGGAAAGAATCCCGCCCTTGTCTTCCGGGACGCCGACCTGGACGAGTGCGTCCCCGCCACGGTGCGCTCCAGCTTCTGGAACCAGGTCAGCTGCTGCCGGGGCCGAGCTGTGGCCGACACCTTCCGGCACTCCGCTCCAGAGACCTGAGTCGTCCAGTAACAGTGACAGCAGGATTCATTTACAGTGTCTTGTCACTTCAAAGGCTCTCAAATTCCTGTAAGAAACCTACAGGAACAATATTGTAATAAAGTACAGATCCACTGGTCCCTTACAACCAAGGCTGTTCTACCACTGAAACAAGTGATAGGTTTATTCCATGCTGAAAAAAAAGAAGAAGGAAAACACAACGTTTCGGCCATGGAGCCTTCTTCAGGTATGAGCTCACACCTGAAGAAGGCTCCACGGCCAAAACGTTGTGTTTATTTCTTCTTTTTTTCAGCATGGAATAAACCTATTACTTGTTCCTTTGCAGCCTATGCATGCTGACGCAGCTACCCACCCGAACTACTATGTTCTACCACTGTTACTACTCACATGTTATAAGTCAATTTAGAGAAAAGATCAGAGCCACACTTAAATCTGAAACATCTTAGAAAACAAGCAGATGACAGACGAGAGGTTTATTTTTTTCATGAGTCCGCTTAACTGTACTTTGCAGTTGCTTTTTCGGTTTTGGAGATTTTTTACTTCACTTTTTAAGCTTTAGGTACCAGCTTAATAAGGAAATACTGCAAGCATCATTAAGTGAAATGGGAGAAGATCAGCAGTGAATTTAATTTACATTATAAACAAGTACAAGCATGACACACATTGTTACACTTATTTGGAGATTATGTCTACTGTTAGTACTAAGCCGTATACTGTACCATATTAAAAACAAATTTGTACAATTTCAGTTTTTCTTATGACCACTTGAGGGTACTTCTGCTCCATTTAAATTTGTACAGTATGTCAAAGAAAGAAATGATCAATTTTTCCTTTAAAATCTTAAGTAAATGCAGTTTAATTTGACATTGAAGGTAGTTAAAAATCAGCAGATTCGGAAATTCTGAAAAATACGTAGAATATCTGAGGTAAATGTATTAATCAAACTGCTAGACAATAAGGTTCTTTTTATAATTTTTTGGAATAAATATGAAGGCTGTAAAGATATATATATTTATATAATCTAGGACAAATAAAAATAAGGGAACTGCAGGTTTAAAGATAAATTAACAATACTAGCATTAATTTAAAAAGAAAATTCCTGACTTCATGTCTGTACAACAGCACATCCCGTAGAAGAATCTTAACCAATTTAAATTTATAATTTATAAAGAATCAATCAGACTTGTTAATTTGGTGAATAAGAACTGTTTCCTGTGCTCTCTGGGATTTCGCTATTTATTCCGCCTGACAGAAGGGTTACGACAACAAATACAAGATAGCAATAGACAGTGAAAACAATTATATTGCAGACAGTCAATTTGGATGTTATCTACCATTGTAAATTAATTAAAAGACTGCCTTTTCATTTTTGTAGGGGGAGATCTGCTTGTGCACCAGCAGGATTTTTGTGGAAAGGAGTATCTATTCTGAGTTCCTACAGAGATTTGTAGAAGCTGCCCAGAAGTACAAAACTGGAGTTCCCACAGACACTACTGTCCACAATGGAGCACTTATCAGCAAAGAGCATTTAGAAAAGGTAGTGTTTTATGAAGTTCTTTCATGATAACTGGAGACCTGTTGACTTAAGTTTACATGGAGCACAAACATTTTATGGTATATACATTTTATAGTAGTGTATGGAAATGTTTTTATAGAAATGATCGAGTGAGGTGCACACCAAATATTTAATTACATACCTAATACATTTTTTGTAGAAACCTGGCAGTCAGAGTCCTGAACATGTATCTATAGTTTCTGATTATGTACTTATGGAAATGTAGCTGTGGATTACATTTGCTATATAGGAAGTATACATATAAGTATAAATATATACTTTTTAGGAAATGTTCAAAATGTTTTTTGTAAAGGACTATTCTTTTCTTATAGGATTTTGTGCATAAAGCACATTATTTATTAAATATTTTCAATGTGTATTTTTTTAATACACAATACTTTAAGAATGTAATTAAAAATGAATTTTAAGGGACAAACCTATGCCATAAATCTTCTACTGTAAATATAATCATAACACAACAAGGCTCTTTGAAGTAACACAATCTGGTTGGGTAAAATTGTGCAACCTCAGAAATTTTTGTTTACTTCAACTTAACAAGTAATAATAAATAATGAACAAATCTGTTAGATTTGTAATGATGAGACTCTTGAGTGACTTAACTGCTAAGAGCACTCAGTCTGATGCCAGACATCACCGATTCAGAGATGACATTGCTCTATCATCAGCGCCTTCCTATTGGAGCTCCTCTTTTAGGTACCATCAGGGTTATATGGGCTTGTGTTGATCAGTTCACAAGCCTGGCACCTGATAGACACTTGGGAGCTTTCAGTGACATGTATGAGAGAGGTGCTGCCTCCTATCAGTGCTGACTCTCCTGTAATGCACTATGGAGCTCAGAATGAGTCCAATAGCAAGTAGCATGACAGTGATCATGCTGGTGGACAATAGTCACAGCACGTGTTACCCCCGCGTTGTTACAGGTTTTGCAGCACATACTGTAAACAATTTGGCCAGCAATTTCTGATCTGAAATTGAGAGTTTATAAAAAGAAAAACAAAAGGTGAAATTTTAAAAGGAATTTGATAATAAAGTTAACATTAATCGTTCGCCAATTGTAATTGAATTGGGTTATTTATATTCCAAATTTAGAAGAAAAAAACATTTTTGTTATACCTAACTGATTTGAAACAGCAAAGCACATGTGTCTCACATTTGAGCAGCTATGAACACAGCTAAGCAGTCCGCAACCGCACACTGGGGAGAATGTGGAATCCTGGCGGTATGCTCTGACCTGCCCACAGTCGAGCCACTCGTCTTTCAACACCTCACAGGTGACACAGCATCAAGCGGGAGGTGCAGCGCCAATTGGAGGAGAGGCTCATGCCTCACTGACATCACTGCATGTCTGCAAGAGCCCTTGAGGCTACAGGGGTCACTGTCCTGGCCAACTAATCCCACCCTACCCTCTGTGGCTCTCAGCGAGTTGTGTGCCACTGCTTGGGGAAACCCAGTCATAGTTGGCTAGTAACATGACCCAGTTTAAACCCATGAACATGGAGCTCGACCTGCACTTCAATGAGCACCTTTACCAGGCTGAGCCACTAAAGAGGCCTGTTCGTTCCAAATTTAAAGGGATGTTTGAATTATATGCAGTATTATCACTTTCTTGTTAAACCACACCACTGTATGTGTTAACAGGTAAAGGGTTACGTGAAGCTGGCGCTGGCAGAGGGAGGCAAGGTGCTGTGTGGGGAAGGAATCAGCTCTCTGGACCTCCCTGAACGGAACAAGAGTGGATACTTCATGTTGCCTACCGTTATCACTGACATCTCAGACGAATCGCGCTGCATGCAGGAGGAGATCTTCGGTCCTGTAACATGCATCGTGCCCTTTGACAGTGAGGAAGAAGTCATCAGAAGGGCCAATAATGTGAAGTATGGTTTGTCCGCTGTTGTGTGGTCTAGAGATGTGGGTCGAGTCCACCGTGTGGCCAAACAGCTGCAGGCTGGATTGGTGTGGACCAACTGCTGGCTCATCCGCGACCTCAACCTTCCCTTTGGTGGTATGAAGTACTCTGGGATTGGCCGGGAAGGAGCCAAAGATTCATATGATTTCTTCACTGAGGTTAAAACCATTGCAGTTAAACACTGAGATACATGGAAGTGGCCTCTAAACTCTTCTCACAGATCACAGCCTTAAAATGTCTTCTGGTAGGCATCTCAATAACTGCTTTCACCACATGTTGCTACTGTAGGTTATGCCCAAAGGACCTCAAAGTACAAGTTAATAGAACATAAATAAACAAGCCTTTGGGTACGTGATAGTTGTTGTTCCCCTGTGGGTCAAGTGAATCGATATAGAAAAATTTGTAATGTGAAGGGCAGAATAAAACTATATTATCCGTTTAATTGGTCTGCCCAAGAATAAATACTGCCTCAGACAGATTTACATTGTCACAACAAACCACTGGTTGTGGGGTATTTTTGTTGATGTATTTCTGTATTAACCCAGGACCAGACAGGGATGACCCTGCTGTTTAAGTGTAATTGAATCAGTAAGAAATCAGAGGTAATAATAAGTGAGTGAGACCCAATTTATTTAATTGCTACATCTTAGAGAGAAAATACTGCTGTCCCAGAATGCTTTGGGTCTATATCTTCTTACTTATTCTGTAAACATTGCTTGGTAAAATGCTGGAATAATGAAAGTCTAACTTTTCAACAAAAAGAGATTTCTTTGAATATATTTTTGTTATTGTTTAGTTATAAACTGCACAAATTAAGGAATGGAAGTGTGTGTTATGATCTGTTCAGTAGTTTGGTCAAATTCTAATAAAGATTAAACTAACCAACAAATATAAAGGGAAGGCATGCTCAATACTTGGGCACCTAGCCGAGGAAATGAGAGGGCTGGTTGGAAATTAGTGCTGTCACATCTCCCGTCACTTAGGAGGACTGAACCAGGGAGAAAATGCCACAATGTTGCAGCTGGAGTGAAAGGAGAGGAGCTAGAAAAGATACAGCAGTACTGTCTGTGGCCAGTGAGTGTTTACATGTACAGTATGTACAGCATAGGGGAGTGATGTCATGTGACATTACAATTTAACCTCGGCCTAAACTTCTGTCAAATAAACATAATTTATTATCAGTTTTACATCTAATTTCAAACACCAAGCCTGCTCTAGCCTGGAGATGGATTGAAAATGGCACACAGATTTCTGACAGGCATACACTCTGTAGATCAATGCATAAAGCCAGTCAGACTTTTGTTGTATAGGGCATAGAAGCTAATGTTATTTTTTGAAACTATTGCAGTTTTTCTCAATAGCAAAACTGTCCAACGCCAGCAGCAGTACAAGCAGTTCTGTTCTGCTACCTTGTGAAGCCTTTAAATCACTTACACTTTAAATCACTGGAAGTCTTTGTCCATGTAAAGTGAGGTCATTTGTGTAGTACTGGCATCTTTGCTGAGTAAACAAGGAAGCCAACTGGAACAATGAGGAACTAAGATGCAAAATGTTTTCACAGGGAAGGAGAGGAGATTGCAAATACATCTTAAAGTCATTAAAACCTAAAGCAGAAAAGTCATGCTTAAAATAAAAATGGAATCAGGATTATACTCTTGTTTGATATAAAACAACATTTTCTCTCTAAGCCTAGAATAAAGAAAGTAATTATCAAGTAAATGTTACATTTTGTCTCAAGAAATACAAAAAAAGACGATTCATCTTTTGAATTAGTGGACTAAATATTTTTAAATGACCTTTAATCACTAAATGTATTCACAAAAATTATACTTTAAAAAAACAGTACATTAGAGTCAACAAGTTTTACAAAAAGGGAGAATACATTTAACATTCACTCATACCTTACCTTTGAAATTTACAAATTAATTTTCACATTCCCATCCTTAATCGCACACAAAACAACTACAACCCCAAATGCTTTAAAAAATGCACAATTTGTAAGTCAATTTATAAAAAGAAAATTCAGCTCAGAACCATCTATTTTCTAACTGCTTCTTCCAGTTCAGAGTTGCAGGGAAGCCAGAGCCTATCCCAGCATGCAACAGCCGCATAGCAGGGTACACCCTGGACAGGAAACCAGTCCATCACAGAAAAGACCTACAGACACAAACACCTAGGGCCTGTCTTCCCAGAAACAAATTAACCTGCAGTAACAGTATGTTTTTGGACTGCGGGGGAAAATTATGCACCTCTAGGACACCCACAAGAACACATGAGAGCATACAAGCTCCACACCAGCTCTGGAACTGAACCCAGAGCTGTAGCACTGCAAGGCAGCAATGCAAGGCAGTCTGTCCACTTAAACACTATAAAAAATACTACACAATCACTAGTAAGACTGTGTTTTGTCCTATTCATACCACTCTTAAAGATTGCCAGCTTGGTTAGACCCAACAGGACATTTACAATTCTTCTCTCTTTCCTTTTTATTCTTACAGTACTTTTACCTAAACTATAAATAAAGTTACATTAAACAAAATGCTCAACCCAGAGAAAAGGTCACTCACAACAGAGAAGAGAGGCTGCAGTTTTGAACAGTTGAAGAAGCAAAGAAAGACAGTCTCTATACCCTGACAAAACAATTCATCTGTCAAACCAGGCAGAATGATATACTGAAAAGAATTAGTTGCCAGGATAGTTTACAACCCTCTCCACTGAAGATCACCCACTCTCTTCTGCATAAGTGGCTCTGTGTTCAACACAAGCAGTCTGAGTTCTTGGTAGCATTTTTGGGGAATATGATTTATAGTCTGTTGAATTAGACTACATGATATTTAGGTCCCAACAGTCAGGAAAACAAAATTAAAAGATCTCTGTGCTTACCTTTGCAAAAGAATTTCCGACGACAGGAGTGGGCCTACCAGTCTGCTTTCTGGTCTGCTGTTGGAGATAATCATGTTCATAGTTTTTTGTCTTGTTGGATCATGAATGGCTGTTGAAAAAGAAAATGCTCATTACTGAAGGGGCTCTTTTCCACTCTTCTTTGATATTGGCTTGTAATCAAAATGAAATGGGTACCAAAATGTTAAAAGGTACTTGACATGTCCACAAATTGGGTTTTCATATTTCTGTCCCTTTATTCAATCTGCTGCAGCTATTATTCCATTCTAAATTTCAGTGATTTACATCTTTGCTGGATACCAATAAATTGATTTTTAAATATATTTTTTAGTTTTTTTGTTTGCTGTGAGTCCCCATGATGTGTTTTATTGTTGGCTTTGCTTAGATGCAGACTTGTCTAATGAGATGCCTCATGTGTAACGTTTATATATTGCAGTTATATCCGCCCACTTCCTCCCACAGTACAATCTGTTGAGACCACTTCCAAGCAGTTTTAAAAAATGAAGCCATCCACCATCAGAAAATCCAAAAGGGCCTCAGTTTATTTAAATAATAGTAACAGCCACAAAAATAACACCAGAGAGCAGGCAACTAAATCTCCACAGAACCACAGACAAAAGGACCAGCTCCCCTCCTGTCCACAAGAGGGCATAATGGGAAATTGTGTGACATGCTTCCCAGGCTTTAAATCTGGCCTTGACTCTGGATGTGGTTTTGATTGTTTAAACCAAAATGAGATGAAGTAGCTGCAACCAACCAACTAACTAAACTATTTACAAAAAGGTAAGAATTATATTTACTTCAAACTTACAGTGTCTGGGACAAGGCCCATCACAGTTGGCAAGAAAGTTTTTAAGGAATGTGCCTCAGTATCCAATGACAACCTTTTATAGCTAAGAACAAGCTAGCTGGTGAAATAAACTCAATTAGTGTGGTTGCAAAATGCCATTACCTTCTTCTTTATATGTAAATTGTAGTTATTTTAAAATAATAATATTAATATTTTTATTTAATCACTAATGTGATCTATACTTCTTCCTGCCATGTATTGTAGTGGCCTCTAGTGGAAGATCACTTGCAATTACATCTTTTCCTGCAGTTGGCCACAGTAATATATTTGTCATTGTGCAAGTGAGGAATATCACTGGCTTTGCTTGAGGGATACTCTGTTACAGATTCCAATGACTAACTTGTTCTTTAGTTAAGCAAAGGTAATAGCTCATTTTCTTTTTATATATATAATGTTTGAATTTGCAGTATGTTCATTGTTTACATATTTTGCTTCAGTCAGAAATATTATGTCCACATCTTCCAAATTCTTCCTATTAGTATTAATTAATTCCTAATTAGTGTTTCATTCTACTTACTTTCCTTCCACATGATGGGGTATCCATTTATTTTTCTCTTGAATTTTTATCAATAAAAATGTGAGGCAAATGAACAGGTTGTCCTTATTTCTTATTACTGAAATGAAAACAATGTAATATTGCTTTTTGAACTAAAATGAAGATTTTTATATAAATTAAAATGTATAAATTTCCAACTCCTCAGTTAAGAATTTGAAACAAATCACAAACTTTTTTTTTAGTTTATTTCAACTTGCAACATCAGAGACAAGAACGTTCTCACTTTGATGATTTCTGCTGTACAACAAAGATGCATTGTTTGTTGCTGCCAATGGTGAGTGAGAGTAAAGTTATAATTCAGCACCTGTGGGTGGGAGCTTACAAGTTGATATACAGCTAGGCTAGTGTAACAGTGCTCTGTGCTATGAGCTTCTTACAGCAGTGATGTAATTCCCTTGAAACCTAGACAGTTGGAATTCTGCTGCTGCAGGGGGGCTGGCCCTTTGGCTTAGTGGAGTTCACCACTGTGTTTAGGGTGTATGGGGCAGTGTTTACTCAAATTTGCAAGCGACCACGATTGAATCCTGGCAGGGTTCAAGCAGAGTAACAGTCATTGCACTCTCAGCAGTGTGGTAAGAGCTCTACACTTCCAGAAACTGGAAGCTTGTTGATTGAACTCTTGAGTAGGGGGTTGTTGTTGTAAATGACCAGTATGGGCCTTCACTCAGATTTCTTTTGGTAACATGCCCCGAAACTGATACAGATATACAGTCAGTCATTTTGGATAAAATATTCGATCCAATTAATTAAAAATAAAAGTTAATTTAAGCACTTCTTTGTTCCTGCCTATAAGTCTTCATCATACTTTGCAGAAGCTGTTGTAGAATAATTGTGCACTGAATGAAGCTGCTGACCTTTTGTGGTTTCAGCAAACAGCACACCTTGTTGTGTGAAAAGGGCTCCCACAGTCCAAAGACCTACTGGTAGGTTAATTGGCTTCTAGGAAATTTGGCCCTGGTGTGAGCGCTTTTAAGTAAGTGTTGATTTTCAGTTATTTAATTTCTGCTTCCTACTGTATGTATGCTCTAAAATTATAAATCTGGAGTTGTGTTAAAATATAAGCATCTTTCTTTGCTAAATTTTCTCTGTTCCATCTTGAAATTTAAAACTGTTGTTATGAAAGGTACCAACCTTGTTACCTGATGTTACTTTATACTTACTCCATCTCTAGGTTTTAAAACAGCCTTGACATTTGTTATGAATGGAGGGGATGTCGAGTTCGTGAATATGTAAACATGGAGGGCCTTTTGCGCAATATGTAAATATGCTTTGTTTGACTGTCTCCCTTCTAGGGCTCTCTGATCTATTCACCATCACTCATGTTTGTGGAGGTTACTATAAACAGAGGGTTGGATACCACAAGTCATCTACCGCAACATGTTTTTTTGTGTTGTGGACAGTGTAATAAAAGGAATTTGTAACATAAATTTATAGCAGAAATTGCCAGCAGCTATATCACCCTGCAACTGGTAACCCACTAAGGTTAAGCAGATGTGAGCCTGATCAGTACCTGGATGAGAGACCTCCTGGGAAAGCTAAAGTTGCTGCTGGAGGAGGAGCTATTGTGGTCAGTAGGGGGTGCTCACCTTGCAGTCTGTGTGGGTCCTAATGCCCCAGTATTGTGATACTATACTGTAAAAAGGCACGGCCCTTTGTATGAGATGTAAAATCGAGGGCCTGACTCTGTGGTCATTAAAAATCCCAGGGTGTTTCTTGAAAAGAGTAGGGGTGTTACCCTGGTGTCCTGGACAATATTTCCTATTGGCTTTTACCAATCATGGCCTCCTAATAATCCTCATCTCAAAATTGGTTTCTTCACTCTGTTCTCCTCCCCTGGTGAGTGTACTGGCGCACTGTGGTTGCTGTTGCATCATCCAGATGTCAGGGATGGGAGGGGAGTCACCCATTATATGTAAAAGTCTTTGAGTGGAGTGTCCACTAAAGCACTATATAACTGTAAGGAATTATAACAGAAGTTCGGGAGGACTTCTGCTTTTCATATTTCTCTTGCATCACTCCCACCCCATCTATATCCTAGCAACTCCCTAGCTGACTCCTCACAATAGTGAAGAGGGGTTTGTGCAGCCTGTTCTCACGGGTAGACTCTCATTCCCCCAGCTATGTGAGTCTTGCAAAATATTCTCCACATATTTCACCCCTCTATTACATTAATCAGGATCTAACCAAACTCCTGAATAAGTAACAATCAAACTGCCCCCAAAATGGCAGGTTTTACAGTATATTGTGGACTGTATATCACACAATGAAATTAAACATTGTATTGCACACACTCAAATGCAGAGCATATTGTTCAGAAACACATTTTAAAGATTTATTCTTGCAGAATATATCTAGCAGAAGTTATTCTTGCAGTTTTTCCTCCACTATCCAGTTATACAAATGCTATGTCAGTATAACACCTCTGCCAAGCGCATAATTGAATTATTTTTTAACTTGGGTATTGCCAAATATGATGTGCAGAGCACTAACATTGGTGTAAGCAAGGAAGCCCCTTTGCTCGTGTGTGTGTGCCAACACTGCTCAGCCAGGAGAAAATAAGTAGGAGGGTGGTTAAAAAACTGGCTCTCTAAATGTGTGAATCTTAGTGGAAATATTTTAAATGTTTATGTTATTTGTTTGCTCATGAACGCCCTCTTTGATTTCAGTGCACTCAGTGCAGTTCAGTGCAAACGGACTGTATTTGTCCCTCTTCAGAAATGAGGAAAATGATCTTGTGAACACAGATTTCTCTTCTAAATTGTAAGTGGTGTTACAATTTTCAAAATGGCGTTACACTGACTTTAAAACTTAAAAACTGGTGTGAAATTCACCAGTTTCATCAGGATTAAGCAAACTCAAAAGATTCCGAGGGCAAAAACAATCAGGCTGGACTACAGGGAGAAATACACAGTAGCAGGACATTTTTTTTTCTGCCATCGTCCATGATAGCATCACACACTGTGCTTCTCTGGAAGTTCCTTTTGGGGATGACTGATTCCAAATGCCTGGCCCAGGAAGATAAGCTCGGGGGTCACGTAGCCTCAGTTCGGCCCTGTCTCCACCCAAGCTGTAATGTGATTTGACTCGTAGTGCCAGGACAAGCAGACTAAACTTGGGAGTTCCCATTAATGTCAAGATCCTGTTTTTATACGTTGATGTGTGTGCATGTTATACTTCAGTAAAACTGTGCTTTCTAAAGCTATCGGCTCATGACTGGTGATTCTGAATTAGGTTATCATAAAAATAAAAAAAGGTTAAAGAAGGAGCCATTGACAAAATCACAAAAATACAATAACCATATCATGTAGTTCAGGTGGGTAGCTGCGTCAGCATGCGTAGGCTGCAAAGGAACAAGTAATAGGTTTATTCCATGCTGAAAAAAAGAAGAAAGAGAACACAACGTTTCGGCCGTGGAGCCTTCTTCAGGTGTGGGTATATCATGTTGGTTTATGACACCTATCAAAGGAAATAATTTAAATGATATTTATTTCCTAGACTCTTTTCATGCCACTTGACAATAAAAGTCCCAACATAAATCCATAATAACTTCTGTACATTTTAATTTTGTCAAAAAAATGTTGAGTACACCACGTTAAATGTGTTAATGTGGCAACAGCACATTGCACCTGACAAAACCATCTCCCAAAACTATCCAGCTTAGCTAAAATGAACTGTAAAATGAGTGAAAAAGCAGGCAAGGCCCATGAAAAGGTGGGATAATGTGACATTGCTATAGAAGGGAATATTCACTTTGACTTTCTCACCTTTATGAGATTGTGTTTCCTTACCCTTAAGATGGTTTATGGTCTATGTAATTGTTAAATTATGCCACGATCAGTGGTGTATTCCCTTTTTAAATGAAAGTCTACAGTAGTTTATTCATTTCAGGAACAATATTTTTTGATTGGAGATAGAATTGCCTATACTGTATATAGAAACTTAATATGTTTATTTTATGTTGATGTTAAATTCATGCTTCAAATAGTAGCGGAAAGTGTTTCAACAAAAATCTCTTTACAATCCCAAGTACTGAACACAGAAAGGGACATTCTATTACACTATTACGGGCACTAGGTGGCTCTATTGTAATACAAAACAAATTCTGAGACATAAGGTTATATTTTAAGTATTTTCATTTGCCTGCTGCTGTATGATTTAATCTACAGTTACCTTTTAGTCCAATGCACTGCACAAAAAAAATGGTTCCTGTTTTTTCTTGCTGTCAGTTCTTGGTAGCTTTTCTGTTGTAAATTAATTTGGTAATTCAGCTTTTTTACATAATAATGATTCAGAATGCCAACATAATCTCCATTAAGTATAATTAATTTCGATACTAGAACTCTGATGAAAAAATAGTTATAAAGAGACAATGTAATAGTCAGAGCTGTCTGGGATTTACGACTCCAAAACTAAGTCCTAAGTTTGTTTATGTAGAATAAAAAAAATATGTAGAATGCCAAGCACACTTACTTAATATATAAACAGATATTTGTTTATATAATTAATTTCAATTTTACACAACAATATTAATAACTATAAAATGTTATTTCAACAAATTGATGCTTGTGTTGGCTTACATAATGTTGTCCTTCATTAAAACTTTAAATCCCGTGGTTCACAATATTTGCGTATAACGTAAGATACTTCCAATGTGAACTTTACATAAACAGTCCTGAACTACAGCTGATGTACAGTACTTGAAAAGGAAGCAGACTTAGATTTGGGTGAACTACTGTAGGTAACCTGTACTAAGTGTACTGTTCCATTCTGTCAAATGGAATATTACATTCAGGTTAAGCAAAAACATTTGAAATCCATTTAGCTTTGCTCTGAACCATTTCTGGTAATGGATATTTCAATTTGCATAATATGTTTTTCATCAGAAGTACCCTAAGGTTTTTGTTGTTTCCAGAATTAGTGAGCAGTGCAACATAACAGCCCTCACAGATTAACATTTTCTTCAGTTCAGCAGGCATGTAAAATACAATGTTTTCTGGGTGTAGCATTGTGCTTTCATGTTCACTAAACTGCTTAGGTATTCCCAGTAAAGGATAATTCTCCAAGAAACACTTTAAAGGTGCTGACGAAAAGATAACACTCCCTAGTTATTTTTAAATATTAACTTCTATTAACATTACAGTTTATTAAGAAGTACCCCTAAGAGACAGAGAATTCAATTTACAGAGAACAAGGGTAATGAGCAAATTTCAAGTTAATTATGCAGTCTTGAACCTAATCTTTCTAGCTTCTCCTTTGAAATGGTTTTATTATTAACTGATGTTTTAGATCTAGCCATTTTCCAAATGAGTGGATAATTAATCTATATTTTTTCAGTTCCCTTCCAAAAAATGTTATTTTCTCACTCATAACTATTGGAAAGTTAAACATATCAATCACTTATTAAGAATGACTCTATGTGACTCTCTAAATTCGCTACAAAATTGCAAGAAATGCTTTTCATTTTACAGGATTGCCAATCAAGATCTTATTTTTTCCTTTTCAGTTTACAACCTTTTCCACAGTATGTTTAAGCCAGTATAGTAAAGAAGTATATTTGAGCCACCTGGTCATAATGCAATTACCACATTGTAATTGCATAATCACATTGTAGCTGCTTAGAAAAAGATTAAGCTGCATTCTTCACTGCACTTTATAAAATAATCTTGTCATGCTAGCTGTTTTGCTGCTGTATTGCTTGGAAAGCTGTATTGATTATATATTTACTGTTGAGACTAATTTAACATTTTGCTGTTTCTAACCAAATCACAGTTCAAAAAGCAATTAAATGAACACATTTCCTTCCTAAGAGGAGTCTGGTACAGAAATGAATGTGAGAAGCAAAGAATCCACATGTTCTTTTAAATAAATAAAAAAACATCTTCCGTAAGTATAAGCACCTATATCACCCTGCAACTCGCAATTGGCAGCCCACTGAGGCTAAGCAGGTGTGAGCCTGGTCAGTACCTGGATGGGAGACCTCCTGGGAAAAACGTAGGTTGCTGCTGGAAGAGGTTAGTCGACCCTGTTAGACCCTGTAGTCTGTGTGGGTCCTAATGCCCCAGTATAGTGACGGGGACACTACTGTAAAAAGGATGATACGTAAAACTGAGGTCCTGTATCTCTGTGGTCATTAAAAATCCCAAGGAGTTCCTGGAAAACAGTAGGGGGGTAACTCTGGCGTCCTGACCAAATTTCCCATTGACCTCTACCAATGATGGCCTCCTAATAATCCCCATCTATGAATTGGCTTCGTTTACTCTGTTCTCTTCCCCACTGATAGCTGGGGTGGGGTGAGTGTTCTGGTGCACTGTGGCTGTTGTTGCATCATCCAGGTGGATGCTGCACATTAGTGGTGGTGGTGGAGGAGTCCCTATTCCCTGTAAAGCGCTTTGAGTGGAGTGTCCAGAAAAGTGCTAAATTATTATTATTATTATAAGGTTTGATTGAAGAAATGAAGACTACAAAGTGTCTGTTCTGGGATTCACTGGTTGAGGAAAGAAGACCAGACTACTCTGAGGTTCATAGGGCACTATATTCCCTTGGCACCCTATTTTGACAGCTGGCTGTCTCATTTCAACTTGCTAAATTTATGATAACTCCTCATGTGCCAGTGCGTCAGTCACATGACAGTTATCCGACACAAACTGTATCTATACGGATGATGCACAGCTCGGCAGCCGCACCAGTGCTGTGGTAGACTCTAGCCTGTTTGTCCTTTTCTAGTCACATCTTCAGTCTGTTCGATATTCTGCTGCATTGTCTAGATCAAGCTTGGACTGATATCATGTTCCTGTGACACATTTTTCTTTAATTCCTCTACAATGCTATCCAGAGTGCAAGACAAAGGAAGCTCCCTCACCTTTATTACTAATTTTTCTAAAACTCTAGAAAGTCTGAATTTACATTTTCTCCAAATCTTGAACATGTAAGCCATTATTAACTAAGAAATAATAATATGTGGCTCATGTCATTCAATCACTTCACTGGCCGTATACAATTTCTTGTATTAGGGTTTTGTCTTTTCACATACCCCAGCTTGCTCTCCATGAGACACACAGACAGGAAGAGAAGCTTGGGGTCAGAGCACAGGGTCAGCCATTTATACAGCACCCCTGGAGCAGTTGGAGTTAAGGGCCTTGCTCAGGGGCCCAATGGAGTAGAATTCCTCTGCTAACTGCGGGATATGAACCGGAAACCTTCTAGCCACCGCGCACCGCCCAATTTCACTCCTTTATTGAAATTTTGGTTGACTGAAATAAATATATTCAGTTGCGGAGACTGACATACAGTATTTTCCACCTCTACAAGGTGACAATCTCAGAACACTGTACTGAGTCAGAGGACTTGCTCAGAGAAATCTAAACCTATTCTTCTTGCAAACATTCTCAGGGTCAGCACATTCAGCTACCAGCTATTTTCTATTGAGTTTTCTGGTCCTGTTTGTTGCGCTTAAGATATGTTCCAAATAAATGTAGATTAATTATGTCCTCAGGTCATTCACGGTCTTAGTTTATGTAAGGTTCTATTTATGCCTGTGATTAGAACAGGAGAATGATCTTATGTAACTGCATACTGAAACATTCCCACAGTCAAGTACCAATCAATCAAGTGGGTCTTTTTATTATTCAGTCACTACACAAATGTAGGTGAGGTTAATTGCTGTATGGGGGGTAATAAATTATGTAATTGCAACACCAGAAAGATTATTTACCCTTTTAATATGAGAAGGTTACTTCTTCTTTATTTGCGCTTGATCATGAAACTAATGAAAGCTAACAAATCAAGTATTTCAAACATGACCATGTTAATTGCTATGTACTAAAATATTCATTTGCATAACCTTCCAAGCAGTGTTACACAGTTTATCCAACAAAGAGACATACTGTATATGTTGAGTGAGTATTATGATAGGCAGTAAGAACTGAGTCTTTGCATACAGTTTTTAAGCTTTGCTTAAACTAATACATTTTATAGTACTGGCTGTTCAAAATGTTAGGTTCAACAGTGAAAAATGCAGTAGAGCAGACAAGAGGATAAGTAGAGAAAGTGCATTTAGTACAGAAAATATGAAGCACTTCTTTAGATAGTTGTGGGTCAACCTTGTACACATCCATACTGTTGAAGGTGAGTGGTGCAAGTGGCATCCCATGTGTTTAGCTATTAGTATTTTTCTGCATTTTCCCTGCAGACTTTCCACTGCTGTGTGTCTTAGGGCCTCTGCTGTACGTTAGGAGCTGGCCCCATCCATTCAAACCTCTTGATTGAGTTGTTACAAAAATACAGTTGCTTGGCAAAGGACTGTCTCCTTCTGGTACAGCATGAATACCTCTACAGCATTAGTCTTATGACTATAATAATGCAGTTTTGAGATTTGTTTGTAAGAGTAATATGTCCAGTGGCTTTTCCATGACTGGCTGAGTTTTTATATGAAATGAATACCTTACTGTATGTGGACAGTAACAGTGTTAGTTGTTGTGACATGCCTACGACACAGCAGGTGGCTCTTGAGGCATGAGCACATGGAAAAATCACAATGGAAAGCATAGTACAGTGCAAGAAAACTTTATTTCAGCAATAAAAGACATCTCTAAACAACCCAACAGCAGCTATCACTATGAATCCAGATGTAGGAATAAAAGTAGTCAACTGAAACCCATATGAGAATGTAGTTCTCTGTACTTCACCTGTAAAGGAATTAGTCAATAAATTCACCACATGTGAAACTATTTACACATAATAGAGGCCTAAAGTTGTCTTTTAGCGGGTTAGCTGAAACACCTCCCCTAATTACTGCTGGCCTGCCACAGTTACTGTATACTGTATCAGTTCCTCGGAATTTAAAGATGACACATCCTGCTAGTCACGCACCACCGAAAGACAACAGGTTTTAATTTGCTTGAAAGAGCGATCACACTCAAAAAACATGATCAATTATCAAGTTCTGTCAAATGTTTATAAAGTCATTTTATATGACGGAAGCAGTCAGTCTTAGCTTGTCATGGTGTTGTGTCTCAGTGGATGAATGCGTAACAAAGGTTGTGTTAAGGTTGCCGTTCCCTGTAATGTTCACCTCTCACAGCACCAGTCTCTTTCTACCATTTTTTGCATTTTTGTGCAATAAGCTATGGCTAGTAGGTGTAAAAGTGATAGTGGTGATGGCATAAGTGAGAAGACGTCTATGTGAGAAAATTGAGTTTTTGGTTACATTAGCGAGAGGTAAAAACATGTCTTCTGTTGGTAGGCAATGTGGTGTGAATGAGTCTACTGGAAGATGGTGTAAGAAAACTGAAGAGAAAAAAAGGGCAAGCCGTTTCTCCCATGACTGCTTAAATGTCATAACTGAGTTGCAATGATCCCATCCCATTTAATTTAGTCTAATTAACAGTTTACATTTTACTAAGCTATTTACATTGTTATTCCCTTATTTTATATTGGTAAATTATGGATGGTAAACAGCCAAATGTTAGACTCTATTCAAGTACAGTAATCCTTGTTTCACCTTAATCCTTCTGTTTTTTTTTTGTAAATTACAGTTACTTTTAAGAATGTAGCCCTCACAAAATGTGAGGTTTTGCTGTAGGACACAATTTATATGACTGGGCCATTGCACAGTTGGTGTGGTGACACAGTGTTAGCATTGCTGCCTGATAGCACCCTGGTTTCAATTTCTGGGATGCTATCTGTGTGGAGTTTTTATATTCTTATCGTATTTGCATAGGTTTCCGGTGGGTGCCCCGGTAACCGCCCACAGTATAAAGACAGACCAAAGACTGCTGGCAGGTTAAAGGATTAGGCTCCTTCTCCCCCTTATCCCTATGCTGGAAAAATGGATAGGTAGTCATTATTCTTCTGCCAAAACAGAGCTGGTGTACCTCAGGGGACAATGCAGGGCCCTCTCTTATTACAATCTTAGTTTTGGACATCTCCAACCCTACCTACTGTACAATCCACCACGTTTTATAGATAATCATGAAAATGTCTTGAGCATATTGCTTGCTGAAGTACTGTAGGCTCTGGTTCTATTTGCCCTATAAAGAATTTTAGTCTAGTCAGAAATCTTGACGTGTGTTTAATTTTTTAATTTTTAGATAATTAAATGAACCCCATGGTCAAATGGTTTCAAGTGTCATTTATTTATTTTAAGTTATGTTGTCTGTAACAGATTCTGCTTAGCTTCGTCTGTAGCCAAGGAACTAGTCCATGCATTTGTGTTTTCAAGGACTACTGTACTACTCTAAGAAATGTTATCCAGCCTTTTCTTAAAAGAAGCCAGAGTATCAGCTTCAACACTGTAGCTGGAAATCTTGCTCTAGACCCCCACAGCACTCTGGTTAAAAAAGCACTTATTATTCACAGTTCCAAATGCAATTTAACTAAAAACATTCAGTTCCTTCATACTGCTTTATTTTATAATTTTAATATAACATCAATAATTCAATTTAATTTATTAAATTCTATGCTTTTAGCTACTTATCCTGTTAGCCTGTTCACATTCTTAAATTCTCCCCCAGAATGTGTCAACATAAACAACTAAGCTTCTTCAAGCTGAGTGTTTCCCATTTTGCTGTTTATCAATAGTTTAAATATTTGCTATTTGTGTGTGATACTTTGCTCTTGTTCACATTAAATGCCATCTGCCAGGTGTTTGCCCAGTCTTTTGTTTAAACCTTTATGAATCTGCAGAATTCAAGAATGGGCAAACATCAAACAGGTAATGCTTCTGTGGAGCTTTTCTGTATGTGAATATAAACTGTAGTATTTCCCTTTGTCCTTTTGAAGTTCATAGTCTGTAAATATTTATTAAATTGACTTAAACCTTCTATGATTTCGCATTTAAGTATACTTTTTTTTTGCCAATCCATTTACTTTTAGTTTTGAAATTCTTATTTTTTGTTTTGATATAACCTTTTTCATTAAATACCTTGTTTTATAACCCACAGTATTTTAAAATTGAAAAGAGAATTCTAGGCAGGCCCATAATATGGACACATTGAACTAATCGAAAGTTCAGCAAGAATGTTCATGACCACCGTCTTGACCAACCAAAGTCACAGACATTTCGCATAACTTAATTATTTAGTCTTTTTCTACTAGTTCTTTTTCTTCAAAAGCCTGTTCTAGACAACGAAAAGAAAAAATATAACTGTTTTTAGATTACCAGCAAAAAATAGCATTGCTATACAATGTACGAAAACAAGAAATGGCCAAGTCCAAATCTTATGCATGGAAGAATTGCTAGGATTAATGTAGGAAAGATAGGCAGTTTATTTGTTGCTGTAATGAGAGGTCATTTGGGTCAAGAGTAACACCACAGTCAGCAAAGCAGTGAACCAGAGGAATGCTGGGTTTTAACAGCCTGAGAGTTTAAATTGGCTTTGAAATCTCTTAGTCTTTGAAATGAAGACAACTATAAAGGTGACTTTGCTAACTTAAATATAAATACTTTTAAAACAGCTTGGTAATCTTATAATTGATCCGCTCTTACTACATTTCAGGGATAGAAAAATATATCTTGAAACTAGAGTTGTATCATCAGGTGTATGACATGCATTCACAGACTGACCAGGCATGTGACAGCAATTAAGTTTCCATTTGCGTCATTACTGCCCAGTGGTTGGGGTGAGCACTGAGCTGCAGAGAGCCGCTGTTTTGACAAGGTACTGGAAAAAGTTAGTCAGCCTGGTCTGAAGAACATTCCTTATGCTTGTAAGGGGACTGAAAGGTTACCAGATGCTCTGGTATCTGTAAATACTTTCCAAAGACAGACTATCTGAATAAAGTGGGAAAATTTACCTGTCACTTTGACTCAACTAAAACAAACTGCATTATTTCAATCACGCTTAGGATTGAGAGGACATTGCCCTATATTAGTTTTGCTGGTTGAAGATATCATGAACCAATAAATAATGGTTTAATTTTTAATTGTGTTAATGGCAGCTATTAATTCAAAGAAATTAGTCTTTTATGGGTTGATTTTTGTGAACCAATTGTGTCTCCATTAATGCATATTCGTTCAGACATGAATATTAAACATTAGCTTACTGTGGGCTACTGAAAGAAACACTACTGACATGTCATAGTTCCGAAAGATAGGCCTTCCATTCAAATAAAAGAATATAATAAGAAGGTCCACCTGTCTGGCAGTAATTCAGTCAACTATGTTATGCTTTTATAACTTCCACACAATCCTTTATATGATTTTCCAAATGTATTTTGTTTCCTTTCCTCCAAACGTGGTCTGGAAATGGAATCCTCCAAAACATTTTTTTTTTCATATTTCAGAACTGCTGGGATTTTATTTCTGACTGCTCCATGATTAGCATAGCTCTTTGTAAGTACAATTCAAAATAAAGGCTTCAATGAAAACTGTGTCTGTGTGACACAATACTCAGATCCCAGCAATGATGAGGGCATTGTAGTTCCGTCTGGGGCCTGGAATTATGTTTTATTTATTCCTTACTCTACATACTGTATAATTTAGTGCATTATCAAACCCGTTTCCATTTTCTTTAAGTGATATATTTTACTATGTTTTTTATAGTATCTTTCTGCGTTATTTTTCATCTCTTTCCATTCTCTGCATTGATCATTGGACAACATATTCCTGCTTGTTGGCTTTTTTAGGAATGAGACAACATTTGTAAGCTCTTGAGCAACACAGCCAGTCTTGTTTACTTTGGAGGAGGATAGCCTATACTGTTTTTGAATTGGTTAAAACCTAACACCTCCTAAAACTCCCACAAATCAACTTCAAATTGCAACAGAGGACTGAGGCTACCTGAGTGCAATGTCACCATTGACAAAGTTTATATCTATAGTCTCCTGCTTCTCCTCTCTTAAGCCCTTTGTGATCAGTAAGAGCATTCCTTTGACATTTGCTTGTCAATTCCAGCTAGTGATGGCTCATACAGTATTTAACAACTTGCCTGTGTTTTAAACCCTATCAGTTCTGTACTGTTACACGGGGACACAGTGGTTTTGCTTGATATTAAGTTTCCTGCGTGTAACAGATCAAATGTAGAGTCTGAAAAAAACAGCAATTTTTAACATAACAATTGTAAAAGAATTGAACATTATAATGTTTTTCTATTGGGTAACCAAATATATTACTATACATTATGTGCCCTATTCTATGTTCCCATCATTGGTTTGACAAGCTTCCCAATCCCTGTTGATGAGATGCAAAACTATAACACAATGCTGCCACCACCATGCTTGACTGACAGTAGGGATGATGTTGACAAGATGGTACAGTGTGTGGGGTGCTTAAATGCCTTTTCACAAACTTCATGCCTTTTCTTTCAGTAATGTTCTTGGTCAATGTCCTGCTGAAAGATTAATTTTGTCCCGGTTATGGGTCCGATGTATGTCTTCCTTTAAGATTTGCTAGTATTTTGCTCCATTTATGTTCCCATCAGTCCTGACAAGCTTCCTAGGTTTTTGGGTTTGCATCAGAAGGAACATGTAGCAGCTAGACTAAAATATACCAATTCTGGCTTGTTTGACCACCTACCTTTTTGCCACATTTCTAGTATTACTTACTAGGTGCTTTGTTGCAAACCCCATTCATGGTCTGAGATGGTAGGGATCCTAAAAATTGTTCAATTATTAATGATCTTAATGAAATTTCTACTGATCCTTGACTTTGTACAGCTTTAATCCTGAGCTGTTTTGAAAGCTAGTGCCTGGCATGATTTCAGAATACACACCTGTCTCTGTAAGATCCCTCAGTCGTCAGGTAGTTAATTTCAAACAAAGATTCAACAATGAAGACCAAGAAGCTTTCAAAACAACTCAGGAATCAAGTTGTACAAAGGCAAGGATCAGTAGAAATTTCATTAAGGTCATTAATAATTGAACAATCTTTAAGGATCCCTAACATCTCAGACTATGAATGGGGTTTGCAACAAAGCACCTAAGTGATACTACATATGTTGAATCTTTGTTTGAAATTAACTACCTGACTGAGGGTTCTTACAGAGAGAGGTGTGTTTATTCTGAAATCATGCCAGCCACTATTATTGCACACAGACAGAGGCTGCTTACTGAATTTAGATTTGCCACAGTTAAGGATTTGACTACTTTTGAAATGATGATCAAGTTTTCTTTCTTTTTAATTATCTATTTACTTCTTCTTGTTTTTAATATGTGGAGTAGGCTGTGTATAAAATCAGTATTAATTACCACTTCAAAGTGTCATGACTGTAATCTTTAATGCAACAAAGTCCGAAGGGTCTGAATTATTTTTAAAGGCACTGTACATTTACACATTTAGGTATGTTATATTCCACTTAGGTGCAATAATTTTGAATATAATATATATTCTTTGAATAATGAATCTTTAAGATGTTCTACTAACATGATCTTGGTTGTTAAAAATCCCATAACACTTCTTGCAAGAGTAGCAATGTTAAGAATCGGAGCATGTCTGGTGTTCTGGACTTTGGTTTTCGTTGATTTCCGTTTTTAACACGTTGAGTAAAGCATTTCCTTAATGATCCACCTCACAGTATCTGCTGTGTAGCTACTGGCACATAATGGTTGCCAATCAATATATCCCAAATGGGTGCTGCGCTGCAATAAATGAAGCACTGTGGGTCTCCTCATAATGCAAAGTGCTTTGGAATACTTTGGAAAGTGCTGTATAAAGCAAAAAAACTGTTCTCACTAATAATTTTCTATGGGTGATAATAGTTAATCCATAATTACTATGTCATCCACCTTAAATAATCCCAAAGAGGTTTAAATATAGAAGAAAACTATTATCTTACAAAAGTACAACTAAAAGAAATAGAATAATGGCTTAAAAATGGCAAAATGGCTGTTAAAGAATGCATAAGAAAATTTAAACAAAGCGTATTTAAAGCATTCATTAAAATGTATGTCTGGGGTCTAATTAGATCCCTGTGGCTCATAGGGAGAAAACGTCATTAGGAAGTTTTTTCAAGATGAGATGCAGAAAGCGGAAAGAAGAATTTTAGCCACAAAGCTGAATTAGCTGGAATTTCTGTAAGTAGAAACTGTGTGTATATGAAAAAGAGATAATTTTAAAGGTAATTTTAGCTCCCCACTTTCAAAAAAAATATTCTATATCTTCTTATTTCTTTTTCTAGTATCTCCTTTTATAAATGTTTTTTTCACTGTTCACGCGGTTCTATTTATACAGCCAACCTATCTGAGACACTAAATAAAGATTTATATAAAAAAAACCCCACCAAAACCAAACTGTTGAGGCACCACATCCTCATTCTGCCATCCAGCTCTGAAATCTTTTAATTTGACGAAGGTTGATTAGAGTGTCTGGGAGCGGTGCCACACTCATTCCTTATTTAAAATAAATAAATAAAGAAATAAATAAATATGAAACAAAGAAAATACAGAGATATAAACATGTTCCAAGATTTTTGTCTGGTTGGCTCTGTGAGTAGCTCTTTGATTTTAAATTAGAAATAGCAGTGACACTTTCCATAAAGGATTTTACTCCAGTTCCATTTCAATCACATTAGCCCACTGTGGACAAGACCAGGTGGCTAAAAATGTTGCAAAGGCAATGTCAGATAAGAGTCCCTGCAGTCACATTGTGTGAAATAACACCTGCCTTACCCTGGGAAATATGTTTTTAGATGTCCTTCCTGTTCAAAGGTTAGCTGAATGAAACAGGTGGTGTTTAATCTTTCAAATTCTTTAGCTACTCCATATCTTAAGCCACAATGTTTCCAATTCCGAGATACACTAAGATCTCCATTGGAACTGAAAATGTCTTAAATATCCCATCATATTTAGAAAAAAACTAAAACACATGAGGTTTGCCATAATACCCCAGTAAGACTGACTTTGGATTTTAAAGGACAAACCTTTAGTCAGGGGGACCTCTGGCCTTATCCTTCAAGGGCCTCATGTTTCTTAATCAACTTAGTGATAAGTGGCCTTTATCAGTGATAAGCTGTACACAGGGTCACAGAACAGACAAAACTAAAAAGCAGATGAAGGATGTGAGTTCATATCTGCAACAGAAGTTTATATTGTTTTGTGATAAAATGTATTTTGTTGGAAAGAAATTAGATGTCAATCTAGATAGTCAATATACAGTATGTTTATCCAAATGTATGTACAGTTTTAAAGGTGGCTTGCATGCATGTTAAATGCATATACTTTTAAGAAAATGTTTCCAGAAAGAAAAGTAGAAAAAAGGTGAAAGTGACTTCCTTTCTTTTCTGTGTTAAAGTGAGTGAACTTGTGTAATGCTGTTTGTAAACTTGGCAAATTTGACTTTTTATACTTTTATAATTTGAAACTGTATTTACGACACATTATACTCTTCTTACTCCCTCAGGATATTCTGGACAAAGGCTTCAGCTGTTTAAATTAATAATACAGCTATAATAAAATAATAATGGAACAATGGCTTGCATGTTCAAAGTTTAGAAAACGTAGCTGCATTAATTCCCCAAGGAAACAGCAAGGGTGGAGAGCTATACTTTCATGAATCAGCAGGAACGCCCTTAAATCTTAGGGTGAGAGTTCAGAGTAGTAGTTAAAATGAATGGTAGGTATGAATATTAATTAGCTTTTCATTATTTTTATCCAATCACAATGCTAAAGGAGGTGGAACTGTCCCACAGTATGACTTCTCATTTCACCCTTTCTTTCAGTTAGAAAGCATAGACATTATGATTAACATGTAGAGCTAATTAAGATATGTACCCATAATTAATTTCACTCTTATGAATTTGGCATCAAACTCAATACTCCCAATTGTGGGATTTTCCCACAGTGAAACTTTTCTCACAGCAAGTTGTTGCTGTTATCCATTTTATAATTCATATGCTTTTTACTATTCTAAATTCTAATAATTTACAAATGTCTGCATTCTTCAGGTCTCATTTAAAAAAAAATCCTAAATTAAAGCAGCAATGCGCTTTTTTGAGGAGCTCTGCTCCGGTTTTGTAAATGTACAGGTAAGTAGAGTTTTTCAGCTCAATGAGCTCTGCAAGATATGTGCAGGAAGTCATCTAATTTATTTAGTTGGTACAAGAAAGCTTGCTCAAAGAAACTTAAAAGATTATGTTGCCTGTTCTAAAGTAACATGACATGGCTTTTGTTTCGGCAATAGTGCAGAACATTTGAGGAGCAGAAGTGAAGAAAATGAGTTTGAAGGAAAATATGTGGCTACAGAAAACGTTGCTCAAAAATTTCTTAAATTACTTTCAGACAATATAAGACAACATAACTATTGAAATGTGAAATAAAAAAAGAGGAGAGGGTGTTGTGTTGAAGCATTTAGTCTTGAAACCATCATGGAAAAGTATTGAGTCTCTGGTGTTCAGCATTGCGTGCTTAACAGGCAGTCTAAGGCTTTGAAATACAAGAAAAGAAGCAAAAAGTATGCACATGGGCCGATGCTGGTATTCATTTAAGCTGTACACAGACATACGTTTCTGTCAGGGCATCTGTTGAATCGCCACTTGACTTTTGATGTCTCACAAGGTACTGGACAAAGAACAGCTGGGAATAGTCAGCTGGTTGTTGCACAGTCACCCATCCAGTTTCACCAGATGGGTCACCATCATGCTCAAATGTGGGTATACGCAGCAACATAAAAGGAGAAAAGGTTAACAGAAGACTTGAGAGCACACGTTCTTGTAAAACCTTCTGGTCTCTTTCACCTTAGAAATGTAGAAACCAAGTGCACTGTATTCTGCTTAATACAATTACAGTTAAAGTTGTTTGTCTGGTGTCATAAAATCAAATATTCCTGTTATCTGCGAGGAAAGATTTTCACATCTGAGATAATTATATCATAATGTGCCTTTAAACTGTGTTCAATCATTATATGACTTTCAGAGCAACACAAAACCAGGGATCTGGTTGTTCTGAAGATGAGTAGCTTTTCTTTTTCAAAAAGGATTGAAAAAGAGTGTACCCTTCAATTATTCAGTGCTGAGTGCCACACCTCATAGATTTTACTCAGGTACTCTACAACTGCATGTAGAAAAGTGCTGTTTCCCATACTCCAAAATTAAAATAAATGTATTTATTAGATGAGAGTATAATTGAATAAGTACAGTATGTAGTAAAAACTAAGAAAGAAGTATAAGCTTTGATATACAGTATTCATAGCTGCATCATGACTACTCCAGTGAGTGAAAGTATAAATGCATGAAGTTGTTTTTTAGCTCTTGTTCTCTGAACATTTTATTCCTGTATTTCTGATAAAAAGCCAACAATGTATCAGAGTAATTAACAGTGCAGCAGTTATGCTGGAAAAGGGACAGCTAAGTTTCAGTGTACAGATCCTTAAATTATCTAATTTAACTGACATGCAAACTGTCACTGTTAAATGAAGTGTACCTGTTTCTTTGTTGAATGTGATGTGATGTGATGATTTACAGTGCTATGATTTACAGAGGTTAAGCCCAGCACATGATGAATTGTTCAGCTCACCCCTGCGCAGATGTTTAAGAACTTTAAAGAAAGTTACAGAAGCAGCACATTCCAACAACGGAGAAAAGCATTACATTACAGCTGATGCGAGATGAATTCTCAGCTTGTGCCTCAGTTAGTGAAAAGTTGAAGTAGATTAAAGAGAAAGCCTTTGATGCCCAGCTGATTTTGAGATGTTAGCTGTAATCATTCAGGGGACAATTTGTTCACAGTACAGAGAAAATGGGACAGTTTTATGATGCTCATGCCAAGTTCAAATGTCAAGAAGCTTCATTATTAAGTTTGAATGTATTACTATTTCAGCAGTGTGTATTGTATACTTTTTTTCCCCATTCTGGATTTCAAATACCTAGGTTTTCCCTCATTCCTAATCAGAGAACAATGTTTTATTAATTGAAGTCTGAGAATTGAAATGTGAGTTAGCTGGTGGTCTTGGCCAAGAGCCTTTCGTGTGTAAATCAATAACAGCCAGCAGCATGTCTCATTATAAAAATAACTAAGAGTCGACAAATTGGTGGGAATACAGTAACAATTTGATTGTGAAAGAAATGTCAGTAAAAGCAATAGTGGATCTAAGATATTAAGGGGTAAACAACCCCCTCTATCACCATTGCAATGATCTGCCCACTGAGAGCAGAGTCGCTTAGTTTACAGGCTAGAACTGAATGCCATAAGGCTCAGTGGCCTTACCTCAGGTTCATGTGATTAACTCTTTTTCTATTTAATATGTTTATTTATATACAGAGTGATTAAAGTTAATTTAAGTTTAAATGACACCAGCCTCTTTGTGTATGTGAGACCTATAATATACCTTCAATATCTTTAATTTAGATATAATTCTGTGTTGTTTCTTTTGTAGAATTTGTTCATCTGTTTTTTGTTGTACTTTCAAAGGCTGTTTTATTGTGTGGAGGAAGATTTTTTTGTGAGTTTCTATTAAATATGAAAAGTAAATGCTACTCTGGATCCTATGTATAATCACCAATTGAGAACATGATTCATTAAATGAAATCATGCTATTAAATGAAATCATTCAATGACGTATGTTAAACAGATGCAATGTCCTGTGCTTATTTAATATAAACAGTAGTCCACTCCATTCCTGTGGAGCTCGGTGACCTCAAAGTACTGCATCTGATAGTAGAAAACATTAATTTATCAGCAGAACATAAAGTACATAACCATTAGTACTGTGTTTTTTTTCAACTAGTAGCATTCTGCCTAGCACAAAACAGACTTGCCATACCTACCCTACTATTTTATGAAGATTTGATTTAGCAAATTTTGAAAACAGAACAAAATACAAAGAAATGAAAAATACCAACTCAGAGTTACAAAAGAATTTCTTGATGAAATCATAAGAGTGGTATAAAGGTAAGTAACATAGTACTGAGGAGAAGATTTCATTGACTTTTTTGAGGCATCATAGAAAGTGTGGCATTGGCTATTGCTTGACATGCTGGCCACATATCTTTCCCTCTCCCAGTCTTCACTGAGGAGTAATTCTGTTACACTTATAAACCATAACCCTGCTGTCCTCTCAGTAAAAAATGTAAAAAATCAGTGGCCTGCAGGTTACTTTTTCCACACTCCCTGAAGTCTGAAGGGTAAGGAGGCCTTCGTGATTGCCATGGAATTAAGCTGTACAATCTGATATTATGTTAAGATTCGTTTTGACTGTGTTTACTGTATATAGATCTTTTTCCATTGTGTTTTGTTTACTTTTTAACCTATTGACTTTTATTTAGTAAGCACATAAATCTTTCCAGCTAGGTACAATTTCTAAACAGTGTAAATGGGGTCATGAGGGGATTAGAATAAAAAACGTTTTAGATTTTTAAAAACATTGCAAAATAGAAAGTTCATAAAAAATGTAAAAAAAAGTGTAAAATGGGATTAGATATTAGAAGAAGACATGAATATTGGTGTACTGACATAAACTACAATTAAAACAATATCACTGCAGAGTTGTAGGCTACAGTTTATACGAGACGTCTTCTGAAAATTGCACCAATTAAATCTTGCAGGTGAGATATGGTATAATGCCATTAAACACTTTTTCATAGCACAGAAATCGAATTGTATGTAAAGGATTTTTTTTCTATTCTTCATAAAGTGGGTGAAGTGCTGGCTCATTCCCTGTTGTAAAAAGGTGTCTGACTCATGTTGCTTTTTAATATTCTTGACGAGTCTGTGCTGAAGCTTATGATTCATTCCTTGAGGAAATACCTCTCGCTGGGTCTGGCATAGTCTTTCTGCAGCGACTGTGTGGCGTCTTGCAGAAGGTGAAAATAAATGCGTTGAAAATGAATGTTGGTCACATTTAGGTTTCTGTAACTATTTTAAATGTACATCATGTTTTACAATTAAGAAGTCATTGTTTTGTATAAGATTTCTTTTTGACATTAGCACATTAAGCATACTAAAATGCAAATAAAAGGTTATGTGATCATTTTAGGAAATGAAGAGTAAATCATAGGTGGCTTTATGTCACAGAGTGAAAAATAAAAGGTGTAGGATAAAAGTGAGGTTGATTGGTTTTAAATTGCATTGAATGCCCAGTGTCGCCCTAAGTGTTAATGCAATTCATGCGTTGTTTTCTGAGCTTCATTCCCTGACCAAAGGCCCTCATAACACAGGCACGAGCAATTACCACACAGTTCAGAGCAGGCGAGGGGTCTCATGGGAGGTGTGACTGTGTCTGTGGCCTTGAGGAGGGCTCTGGAACAGGGTGCGAATCGCAAATACACAATACATTGTTACACCTGGCCATCAGGCTTCGGCCAGTTCTTCAATGAGCCCCTAGAAGTTAGCTCTGCCCACACAGAGAGAGTAAGAGATGGCAGTGGTTGGAGCCAGGAGAGGACTTGGACACCAGGGACCGAGAATAAATCCCAGGCATCGTGTTCCTCCCTCCTCTACCTTAAACTGGACTTGGAGTAATAGGGTAAACATCAGGGAAGATCCCTGGAACTTGACTTTTTCTTCATTGTGCCAGGTTACAGACCAGAGCTGGTTCTGGAGAATGTCAGTGCTGAGCAGTTTGATTGGAACTTCTGTCATGGGTAACCATCAAATAAGTCATGTCATGTCCTGTGTTCTGTGCATTGGGAGAACAGTCATAACAATGGCTGTGTAATGGGATTACATTTGGTGTGGTGGGAAGATTGAAATACTGTAATAAAATGGGATATAACATTTATTCAGAAAATGCCACCTTTTAATTCACAGGCACCTTGTAGGCTACTCCTGCCTGTTCAATCTTTCTAGATTGCTTCCTTTGAAATGGTCAATGCTAAAACTAATTAGAAAACAAAGGTGTTACGGTATGTAGGAGGTTGAAATTAAGCTAAAATGAGATATAAGATCTCCCATTGTATTAATATTTTCTTAGACATTACAAATGTCCTTAGTCACAGGTTAGTTAACACTGAAAGAGTTCCCTTTGAGAAGGTCATAAATATGCTGTCATCATAAATCAGGATAAAAAAAGATAAGACCTTTACAATACATTCAAATGAAAGATAAAAGTCAAATAAAAGCCTGCTTCATTACACATGAGGGTTTTTAGATGAAAAGCACATAACTTAAAATTCTGATTGGAAATACAGAAGATTCAGTTGTTGAAAACTTAATGTTAACTTAATGCATGAAAAATTGACTGATCAATTGATCTACAAAGAAAAACATGCTTAACTTACCTTTAGTTTAGTTAAGAACTTAATACAGGGAGCAATATATCCACAGTGGTCAGACAATGAGTAGTCTGACAGGAAGAGAGAGAATGGTCTGAATGTCCAGACTTGAACCCAATAGAAAATGTAAAGCAAGGGATTATGATTCCAGTCCATCTATTATTCCAAACATGCTTTTTACAACAAGAACAATTTTATCAGGAAAAATAGACAAACTTCATTTGTCTCCCTTTGAGCAAAGCTGGTAGACATCCATTCACAAGAAGAACCAAAAATGCTTCAAGTGAGCACTGACTTCAAGTGAGCTGAAATCCTAGTAAATTTTATTTTTATATCTTTTTTGCTAGTTTTGCTGTTTTTTTTACATATAGCTTCCTTCCTTTACCAGTGTTTGAGTTTGATCCTTATAGTGTTGTACAGTAGAAATAAAGTTAATCTGAAGAATGTTATAATATTAACATAATATTAACATCATTGCTTTTGTCTTTGCCTTATTGATGTCAAAAAACATTCCATGGTATGGGATTAGGGCATGATTAGGGATTTAAATTTTCTGTTTGCAAATGATTAAAGGTCTTTGATCAGCTCCAACTATTTCTAAACCATTTGCCATTAACAATCGATCTAGAATTATCTTGTAATTCCAGGTCATCAGAGAACCATTGGGTGTACTTATTTATAGCTGAAACAGGGCAGAATAGATCCCAGACAAGCAAGGTAAAGGGTCATTATTGTTCTTAAGGTTGTTCTTTGGTGATGAGCTGAAGAAACTGTTGCAAGCAATTTAAAGAGACTAAATCAATTACAAACATACATGTACAGTAGGTGCCTTTCATTAAAACATAAATTCTGTGTAAAGCAGGTGCCTTTCTTAAGTGTATTATTATATTAGATTCTCACTTAGAGAGCCACAAGGGGGATTCTCCAGTGGAGAATCATTGCTTGTTAGGTACAGATGAAAGAGTTGATGCATGTCTGAAGACCTGAAAGGGAACAAAGCATGCTTTACATAATCATTATACTCTTCCTACACTTTTCAGGTTACCTTATGAAAGAAAGGTTGATTATTCCACTTTGTGCAAGTCAGAAGTGCTGACATCATTAACTTAGGACCCCTGTCTCATGCTGTTAGTAGAACATAGCAAGTAGTTCAGAGTGCTAAAAATAAACAAAATCAATCAACACTTCATCTTAGTTACCCCTTAGCAGAATATGTACTGCTGAATTTAAATTAATATGCAATAGAAACTGTTTTTCTTTTCCATGAATTATTCTGAAATTATGATAATCTTCACCTGACTTAGACAGCACTTGGAAATACAACTAATCTTCTAGAAACAGTCACAAGAACAGAAATAAATTGACTTCACAAGGTTTGGAGTGGAGGAAAGCCCTTATTCCAAAAAAATGCTGTTTTTCTAGGAACTTAATATAGTTCTAGACAATAATCAAACTGATGCACCTCCTGAATGTACATTTTATCCAGCAAATTAATTCTTAATATGGCTATTCTTGTAGAATATTTTAGGCTAAGAATGAGTATTCAACACTGCCTGAAAATTGAGAAGACTCGTTTAATGGAATTGAGCACTTCAGTCACTCCCAATGAAAGTAATCTCATGCACTATGCAAAGCTGTCATTTCCTGTCATATCATGTCAGCTGTCATGTGGTGAGTCATTAAAAAAGAAAAAAAAGCTGTCATTTACTGCTGTCCATTTTGTATGCACTTCGCGACACAGACTCCAGTTCCATCATCTTTGAGCTTCAGGTCTTCTAATGCTGATCGAAACAATTCATTTTTATATTTGAAATTTGGCTAAATTTGGCACATTGTTTTTATAGCAGATTAAATCGGAACTTCGGGACGCATCTCAACTTGTAGGCGGAAAGCAAAGTTGAGCAATTTAAAACTAAACTTTCCTCGGAATGCTGGAATATTTGCAGTACTTTGCCCTCGGGTCAATGAAAAAAAAAATAATAGTAGCTTTTTATTGTGTGTGATTAATAAAGGACATAGTTCTCAGACAAATAAAAATATCTAGTTTGAATTTCGCTTAATCTGATTTACAGAGCTGGCAGTTTGTAAATATACTGCTGCCTTCCGCTGTTGCCCCCTGACCTTTTCCCTAGCAGCTTGTCCTCCCCCCACTGCACCCTATAAAAGAAGGGAGCCCTAGCAGTGCTCTCTTTGCACCGCATGGCAAGATATATGATGCTGTGCTCCCCTCATCTCTCTCTAGTCCCTCTCTCCCTCCTTATAAATTCAATGCAATTCAATTCAAGACAGTATAATGGCATGACCAATGAATAAATCAGTGTTGGCAAAGCAATGCAAATACAATTAACATCAAATCTACAGACGTTTACAGAAATTTTACAATACAGACACATCTAAATACAGTTTCATGCAATCATAGGGAGCATTATTGAGAGACGGGCTCACTGTTCCTCAGGCTATGACTGGAGATCACATACTGGGCTGCCAGTTCAACTGAGTTCCCTCCTCCCTCTCCCAGTAAGACTGGGAGTTTTTGTGATTCTGGCAGGTGTGGGAATTCAGGGATTAGATTTGTAAATTTGGGGAAGAATGTTTGTCTTATCCCAGAATTTTTGGCACAGTACAGTAGGAAGTGCATCTCTGTCTCTGTTTCTCCTCACCTGTTCTCCTCACCTGTTCTCTCTGGGCAGCCTTATCAATTCAATTCAATTCAATTCAAGGTGCTTTATTAGCATGACCGATGGGTACAATCAGTGTTGCCAAAGCAAATAAAAATAATAAAATTAACATAGAACAAAACAAAAAATAGAAGTAAAATAAAATCTACAGACATGTTACAGACATTTACAACAAAGACATATTATATAATATCGACATATACTGTAGGCGGCTGGAGCATTATTGGGAGACGGACTCACTGTTCCTCAGGCTGTGACAGGAGATCACATACTGGGCTGCCAGATCAACTGAGTTCCCTCCTCCCTCTCCCAGTAGGATTGGGACCTGTTGTGGTTTTGGCAGGTGTGGGAACTCTGGGATTAGATTTCTGAATTTCGGGAAGAATGTTTCTCTAATCCCAGAGTATCTGTCACAGTGCAGTAGGAAGTGCACCTCTGTCTCTATTTCTCCCTGCTGGCAGTGGGAGCACAGCCTGTCCTCTCTGGGCAGCCAGGTCTGCCTGTGTCGCCCAGTTTCTATGGCCAGGTTGTGGTCACTGAGCCTGTACTTCGTCAGGGTCTGTTTCTGTTTGTTATTTTTTATTTTGGTCAAATATTCAGCTAGTGTGTATTGTCTGTTTAAGGTTCTGTAGCATTCCAGTTTATGTTGTGTTTGTGTGTGTGTGTCCCAGTGTGTGAGATATTGCTGTTTGATCTGTGCTGTGATGTGGTTGAGTCTGGGTTGTGGTGCTCTAGCAGTGCTGTCCTGAGGCTGGTTAGTGTTGGTGTGGCTCAGGTCGGTGAGCCTCAGGACCAGCTGGCTCAGGGGGCTCTGTTTTGGGCTCATCTCTTGGCTCAGCAGGGCTTTGTGGTGGTAGGAATTTTGGTCACTGTTTTTTAGGTGTAGCCAATACTTTAATATTCTTTTCTGTATGTTTATCAATAGTGGGTACTGGCCTAATTCGGCCCTGCACCCGTTGTTAGGAGTTTTTCTCTGCACACGGAGGATGATTCTACAGATCTCCATGTGCAGAGTTTCTGTGGGGTGTTTGTCCCATTGGGTGTAATCCTGGTCTGTGAGTGGACCCCAAACTTCACTGCCGTATAGGGCAATGGGTTGGATTACACTTTCAAATATTTGGAGCCAGATTCTTGTTGGTGGGTTGATGTTGAAGAGCCTCCTTCTTATTGCGTAGAAAGCCCTGAGTGCCTTCTCCCTCAGTGCCTTCACTGCCAGGTCAAAACTCCCGGAAGAGCTGATGGTGAGACCGAGATATGTGTAGCTGGATGTGTGCTCCAATGTGTTGTTGTTCAGTGTGAATTTGTACCTGTTTCCCTGAGGTCTGGCTTTCTTCTGGAAAACCATGACTCTGGTCTTGTCCAGATTGACTGTCAGTGCCCAGGTCTGACAGTTCTGCTCCAGCAGTGCCAGGTTCTGCTGCAGCCCCTGTTCTGTGGGCGACAGCAGGACCAGGTCATCTGCGTAGAGCAGGAACTTGATTTCTGTGTCGTGTAGTGTAAGACCAGGAGCTGCAGACTGCTCCAACATTCCTGCTAATTCATTGATATAGATATTGAACAGTGTTGGGCTCAGGCTGCAGCCCTGTCTCACCCCGCGGCCTTGGGTGAAGAATTTAGTCCTTTTGTTTCCAATTTTCACTGCACATTTGCTCTCTGAATACATTGATTTAATTATGTCGTACACTTTGCCCCCTATGCCACTTTGGAGTAGTTTATAAAACAATCTCTCATGCCAAATCGAGTCAAATGCTTTTTTGAAATCGACAAAGCAGGCAAAAATTTTTCCTTTGTGTTTTTGGTGGACGTGTTTGTCTATCAGTGTGTGTAGGGTGTAAATGTGATCAGATGTGCGGTGATCTGGCAAGAAGCCAATCTGACTTTTACTCAGGACATTGTGTTCGGTAAGGAAGGCCAGTATTCGTGTATTTAGGATACTGCAGAATACCTTCCCCAGGTTACTGTTCACACAGATGCCCCGGTAGTTGTTGGGATCGAGTTTATCTCCACTCTTATACTGTAGATGGGCGTGATCAGTCCTTGGTTCCAGGCCTTGGGGAAACATCCGGCTGTCATGATGAGATTGAGGAGTTTGAGCAGGGCTTGTTGCAACTTTGGGCTGCTGTGTCTCAGCATCTCATTTATGACTCCATCATGGCCACAGGCTTTGCGTGGTCTGAGGGCCTGGAGTTTGTCCAGTAGCTCCTGCTCAGTGATTGGGGAGTCTAAGGGGTTTTGGTTGTCTTTGATAGCCAATTCCAAAATTTTGAGTTTTTCATAAATGGTGTTTTGGTCTGATTGATTTGTATTTGGGAGCTTTTCATAGAGATTTTCAAAGTATGTTTGCCAGATTGTTCCATTTTGGATGGCCAATTCTTCTGGTTTTGATTTGTTTAAGTTGTTCCACTTCTCCCAGAAACAATTCTGATTTAGTGACTCCTCAATTTCTGCAAGTTGTTTGTCTATGTATGTGTTTCTTTTCTTTTTCAGCGTGTGTTTGTAAAGTTTTACCATGTCACAGTACCTGAGTCGCAGATCTGTGTTGTGTGGTTGTCTGTGTTTTTCATTTGAGACTTTTCGTAGTGCATTTCTGATGTTTTTGCACTCCGTATCAAACCACTTTTCTTTTGCTTTTGTTTTTTGGTTGTTTTTTGATGTAGTTGTTTTTAGCTTAGATTTTGATGCTAGTTTGTGGAATAGGTGATTTAGTTTTTGTGTGGCCAAGTTTATGCCTAATTTGTTGGTTTGATACGGAGTGTTTAGGAATGTGTCCATCAGTGTCTGAATTTCGTCATGGCCCAGTGCAGTTTGGTATCTGTCTAGGCTGTCTGTGTCCCATCTGTATGCCTGGTTGAGGTCATACAGCTGGCTGGGCTGTGTCAGTGTGTCTCTGTGCTGGTGTGTTCTCTTCATGTAGAGTGTGATCTGGCTGTGGTCGGAGAGAGGAGTTTGTGGCCTGACAGTGAAGGCACTGATACAGGAGGGGTCCAGGTCGGTGATGGCGTAGTCCACCACACTGCTGCCTTATCTCTCTCTGGTGAATAGCACCTTCCTCTGTACTCAAGGGGGCAATAAACACTGCTGGAAACATAGCTGCATACCTGCCTTCTGCCTAGTCTGTGTCGCCGTCCTCAGCCGAGCCAGGGTTGGGGTCAATTCACCACAATACAGTATATACAAGCTTCACATTTGAAAACGAAAAAACAAAACAAATGAAAACCTCTCCATGTGCTTTGTTGGATATCTGGTTTCTTCTTGCACATAATGTGATAGAGTATGTGATGGGAACAGGAAAGCTGCTGGGTGCTTGCAGTGAAAAACAAAATACATGAGATGTGCTCATTAATTCATTAGCCAGACAAAAGTAAGAGGAGCTACTGTGTTTTAATTCTGCAGATTTGTCTCCAGAGGTTTCAATACAGAACACGGGTCACGTGAACATTTTTTGATCGGTATCTATGATGTTTAGCTGTACCTTGCTTACAGGGTCTTCAGAGAGGTACTTTATCATTTACGAACCCTGCTGGAAGATCTAACTTATGGCTAAATTACATTATGTAATGTTGCAACATCTATTTTATAGGCAAGAATCTATGTTACAGATAAGGCTGTCTACAGAGAACAGTTTGAATAATTTTGGAAGATTTGATAATGACGTAATGTATCACAGCAGAGGTTAATTAGATTTGTAATCATCATAATTAATTTTGTTGTACAGTATACTAAAGAATTTATTTCACAATAAGAAAAGTTTCTGGGAATAATTGACAAAACATTATAATGACTATTAACAGTCTGTGAGCAGATATTTAATTTGCTTTTACATTTCTTGACAAACTTATATCTTGCTTCAGTTCAAAATAATAATTACCCCACACTTTTGAGCTCTTCATAGAATGAAAGATTGTGACATTGATGAATCTCATGGAACGAAAACAAAATATATAACTGGCTTTTTTGATCTTTGTTTTTGCAACCATACAGTACCTTGGATGGAATGTGGCTTATATTACGGAGAGCAATCCAAAAAATACTATACATAAATAGATTGAATTCCACTAATTTTCATTTATAAGTTTAGGACCTATAAGCAACAGGATGCATGAAATAAGTTTTCAATTGTTCTATGCTCAAAGCCCAAGCACCTATATATTTTTGAATGTCTTTGAATACAGTATCTCACTGATACATAGCTTATCTTCAGTAGCAAGGAAACCCCTCACTCTCTCCTCTCAGCACACTCCCACTCTGCAGTCTCAGTTCACCTCTTGCAATATGAGAGCCAAAATGGACTCAATAACCTCTGCTCTGATCGGACTTGTTGGTACCCAAACATTCCACTGTGCTCTGCCCTTAAGTTCCTGTTAGTGACGATGGCTGTGTGGCTTTCCATGGGTGTCTTTCTTTTGTAAATACTTTTATTTTAACGTAAACACTTCTAGTGTGAATGCCTGTTGAAATGCACTTTGAGCCCCAAAGGTTTCATTGGCTCTTTATATGACTTCTCCTGTTCCCCATGAATTAAACATCAACCAGCACTTACCGTAAAGTGATACCACATAATCAATTGCTGACATACTGTATCTGTATTGTTGTTTGAGTTCACAGACGATTCCCTGAAGAGGTGGGACATGTAAATATTGAACTCGATTTGGCCTGTTTTGGACTTTATATTACTTTTTTCACATAAATGATCTTCTAGATTTACAGTGTCCATTGATTTCTACTAATGATTAGACTGTTTTTAGCACATTTCCTTTGCTTTCCGCCTGTGTTTGTTTGCTGTTAACATTGAATGGAGCCTGATATGTTTGGGTTTATGATGTCATGAGACGTGTGGTTGACCATTGCTTGTTCCAAGGGGAGTTAGCACAAATATTAGGGCCGGCACATGTTAACACACGTTTACTGTGTCAGGAGTCACATACTAGGAATAATAAACAAGCTGTAGGAATGCAGTGTGATGGCTTGTTTGTGACTGTTATCTATGCATTGCATATACATCATGCAAAAAAAATAGCAGCCTTAAAGAAAAGAAAGTCTATTAAAGGGAAGCAAATGTTTCCAGCACTGTACTCCCACAACTTAGCTCCTATATAACTGAAGTAGTAGGAGTCTGGAAATGCGAAAAATACTTTTAATGACCTGTAAAGGAAGCTGTTGAAGCCTACGGGCGTTCTTTGCCCAGCATGAGAGGGACAGCAGTCTGGCTCTATTATAAACAGGAAAAATAAGTTATGCCAAGAGCAGACAGACACTGGCGCTGCTCTGACTCCTTCAAAGACAAACAAAACTGGAGATGAAGCCCTTTGTGCAGAAGAAAAGGGAAGCCTCCAACCCCCACCCATCTTTCAGCTCCAGCACTTCTGAACAAACAATATAAAGGTAGTACTGACTCCACTTTGTCTATTAATGAGCATGTTATAAAACACATAGAATGTCACTTGTTAAATTTTTATACATGACGTTTTGTAACAAAGCTATCTAAACATATACAAAATAGCACCTGAGTAGTTTGTTTCCAATTTATTGATTGAACTAAATGAAAAAGGGGGCATTTTAGACAGTGATATCTGTGTTTTAAAAGTTATGATTAAGGAAAATATACCCTCATCCCAAGTCGTGAATACCATTGTAGAGAGAAAACTAAGAAGCAAATAAAAATACCAAGCGGTCACCTATGACAGAAAAAGAGACTTCCTGAGGTAATTGTCTCATTGTCAGGATGGCAAGACATGGAGGGCTGTTTCTTATTTTGTTTCCATAGTTATTAGAAACATTTCTTAAAGGAAATATGTCAACTCCTTCAAGGCATACATTCACAGATTTAAAAGAGGTTGTTGGAAAGAAAATCTCAAACAGCAATTTTCTCAAACTGAAATGCCCGTTCTGTCTGTTTTGCAGGTAATGTGAAAATCTATCGTATTCTAAAGAAACATATGCATGTGAAACATTTTTTCTAGCATAAAACTAAAACCACACTGGGTTTGGTGATCATTGGCCACTTAACTCCACACTTAGTAGTTCTGGTAAGAATAAAATTATAGTGATTTGCATTTAAACCAAAACATCTGTCTGACCACCATTTTGTTTTTGAAAATTCAAACTACTGCAATTTTGTGTGTGACTAGAGCAACTGGGGTAAAGTACTCATTTGGGGTACTTGGAGTATCTGCAGTAGGGACTTTAATCCACTACCCACCAGTTGTGAGTGCAGAGACACTCGATTCACTATGTTGCCCCCTAATTTTACCGTACATCATCACAAATGAATGAAAGCAGTACCAAAAAGAAGACTGCTAGGATGAATGATTTACAACAGCTCCATTATCTCCTCTTGGGATCAAGATACTTGGAATTATTTTCAAGTAGGCTAACAGTTTCAGTGATCCTGGCCCTAAAATAGTTCTGAGTTGTTGATGGATAATTAGGAGGGGGAAGATGCAGTGTACTTCCTATGAGGAAAATTAACAGAACAGTGATAAAAGAAGAAATGGAAAATTGTCATCATTCCTCATTATTCTAGGGGAGCTGCAAATTTGCCCTCTGAGTATTTAAAGAGCAGAACAAACTAAAACGGGGGATACAGCTAACCTTTTAAAGGAAAAGGTGACATTCTTCTAAAATCCTAGTTAGCGAATTGTTCCAGAAATTTCCGGGTATCTGCCAGTACAGTGCAGGGAGGGTTTATTTGGCAGTGCTCCATCTCAGACTCGTGTCTCCATGGCCCATCTGTAGCATCCTGTAGTAGGAAACCCTGCTTCCTGGAGTGAAACCACTGATTAGAATGTCAGTTATTTTAAACACAGCAAAAAGGGAGACTGCTGTCTTGCAATTATAAAAGAGTTATTAAAATATAAATTGCTGACTGGGCTGGTGACTGTACAAGGTGTGGAGCCAGTGTCTTTGAGACAGCCACAAACTGTTCGTGATTAAAAAGAATGAGAACTGTGAGTATTTTTGACAGCAGTAACTAAATCTGACTGCACTACCTTAAATACACTGGCATCAGACAGATTTAAAAAAAAATAAGCATCAAAATATTGCCCAGCTATATGGAATGTTTTCATTGTATGTGTGTAAAAAGAAAGATATCTGATTCAAAAATGTTGATCAGGGGAAAAATGTCTTACAGCTTTTGACAGACTGCGATGTTTGAATACAATTAAAACAGCAGCAAGGAACAAACACTCATGGAAATAATTGTGCATGGCAATAAATACCACAATAAGTTATCAGTACAAGTGTCATCATAAAACAAATCTGAAAAATTCTAGAAATGTTTCTTAAATTGAATAGCTATTATGATTATATCCACTGTGCTTGGAGGTAACTGTCTAAAGAGGTTTTCAGTAGCAACATTTTGAAATTAGGACAACATTTGAATTCAAATTACATGGCACAATCTGTTACATAGGGACACAAGGTTTGAAAATTTTGAATCCAATTTTTATTTAATGATACAGAACAAAATTGAGTTCACCACTTAGCATTTTACAACAAAAGCAGTACATTTCAGAAAAATATGATAGTAAAGTGGCTATTGTGGTTTAAGCAGGAATACCACATTACAATGTTTTAACTGAATTTACCCCAGGATAATAAGTAACAATATTGGTTTTTAACTGTTTTTCTTTTTAACTGAAGCAGATTATTATCTGGGGATGCATTCCAACACTCAAATGTCACCATTTTTATATTAAAATGTATCCCAGTGATTTATGCTGACCCATGGAAGTGAGAATGTGGATGATTGTCCAGTTGCAATTCAGTGTTTGAATGACTTTTTAAAACTGCAGTTCAGGCTTTCAGATTTTGGTTGATGCAGCAGTAGTATTATTGCCTCATGTCGGTTAACTAGTTTCCAGGATGAAAACTGAAATTGATCTTTAACATAATTTCTATTATTATATACATTATAGATATTATATATATGATTATTCAGTTCAAAAGAAACATGACCTCAGGCCTCCTCATCAAAGGGGAATTTGTTCTCTGTAATTTTTGCTCACTGTATAATCACAATAACATTGGTGCTCAAAGTATCCATAGTGGCATCAGTCATCAATGAAAAAGGCAGAGGAAATCAAAAAGTATATTTTTATGATGCTGGAAACCCAGGGGCAAAAAGAGAAAACATAAAAGAGGAAAATGTCCTTCTCCTCAGTTTGCACACAGAGGATGAAGGCAGGATGAATCATAAAAGTGCAGATTTCCAAGGCTAAAAAGAAATAAAGCCAGCCTAATCTCACTTGGATTATACAATACAAATAAACGAATAAAGCGAGTAGCTACATTCAGATGCAAAGGAAAAAAACTGAGGTTAATTCCAAGATGAAAAGTGAAGAGAAAGAAAGAGAATGTTTCAGCTGTGGAGGAATGCATGCATATGAAGCAAAGCGATGATTGTACTGTATCATCTGCAAATACACATCGAACCGCAGACATGTGGCTATCACTCAAATGGTGTTATGTGTGTGCAGAAATCTCATTTATTGCACCTATTGTTGAAGGGTCCTGCCATTTACATTGGGCGAAACAGGAAGAGAACTGGCCGATCGTTTTAGGAAATACGTCAGAGCAGTGAAGATCAAAGATCTCTCCAAGCCACTAACCCCCTCATTTTAACTCTCCAAGCCATGATTGCACTGACCTTTCTGTTTGTATTGCACCCTTTCATAGCGATTCTAACACCATAAAGTCTTCAGAAACCCAAATTATCCCTAAACGTGGTTGATTAACAAAGTTCTCTCTAAATCTCTCTTACCATTACATTCTCTATTTTTAAAGTCTAATGCTCAGGTTTATATCACTTGTACACATTCTGACTTTTTCTTCTTTGTCCTCCCTACCCTGCCACTTTGCCTTATATTCCTGGTCCCCTCACTTCCCCACACATCTGGAGAAGGCTCCAAAGCCTTAATCTGTTTTTGCGTCTTTCGTTTTTCTTTTCAGTGTGGAATTAACAGACAGAAGACCAGATCTGAACAGTGAAAATCCTTTCCTAAAGGCAATTGTTGACCTGTCAGAGATGTTGTCCCAGTTATAGGATGAAATTTCACCATTGCAAACAAAATCTAAAACTAAGAGATATCGGAGACATAGGCTCTAAACTTTCTTAAAAGGTACTGTAGTCACTCCTAAAACATAGCAAAATGGACTACAAAGCAGTAAAGAAATAGGAAGAAAATAGCAGCAAAATATATTTTGCCCACAAACAGCTTCAAAAACTAGAGAGGACCTGTTTCCAGAGATTTGACCAAACAAACCTGGAGTATATCCACAAACTACCTTCCCAGGAAATAACGAACTAGCTGCCAAGTTCAGAATTGCTACCTTTATACTCAGGAAACAGGAAGTCATGTGATGAGGAAAGGACAGATGCATGTACTGGCTTGAGGAGCAGATAAAATTAACTACTCAATATTGTAAGGCAAATGTCACAGGTGGAGTACCATATTGTACCATATTTTAATTGTATTCCCTCCAATATTACACCTTAATCTACCTAGTTAATTAGTTTTTCCTTTCAGACACAAACCAGTTGGAGCATTGTGAAGGCGTAACAGACATGTTTTCATAACAATAAATATCTGTTCCTATATGTAATTGCAATTAGACTTTTTATAGAGGTCAGAAACACAGAAGAAGACAAAGAGGGAATAAAAAGAAAACAAGAAAGGAGGGCTTAGAAAATGCCAAGTAGGTGAATCAGACAAAAAATAGTTTAAAGGAAGCTTTTGGGAGTTTCAGGATGTTAAAAAAATCATAGGAAGGACTGCCATGGAACATGCAATTTATCTCTGGTGTCATTAAAAGTTAGTGTCTCCAGTTTGAGAACATGCAGTATATCTGTGATGTAGTTATTATCTGAAGCCAGGGAGGTTCTGTTACAAGATCAGATGTTAGGCTAGAAATGATGCAAAGACCTCAGGTACACACTAAAAACTGCAGCAAAAGGTGTGGGCATATTAAACATTTGAGAAATAAATTTAGAAACTTGTGTCCAGAATAGGACTAACTTGAGAGAGGACAAGAAAAATCAGTGAGGCTGACACTCAATGACATCTGACAACACACCACTTAGTTTTGCTCATGTGAATTCCAAGTTTGAGTTTAAATGGCTAAACCTTGATTGATTCTATGTCTTTAAGATCACATATCAATTCCCCTATCAGTGGGGCCATGCCAGTTAGGTTCCCAAGTCAACCCCATTGTCCTCATTGTCAGACCTGGGCAAGGAGTAATGAAGGACTTCATTATTTCTGGAGTATCTTAGATTACCATAATGGCCTGGTGGGATTCTCACATCCCTCACACACAGGACATGAGAATCTCGCAACCTCAGAGGCAAAACAGGAAGAAGATGATGTTTCACCTGGAATATGGTATCTCAATGGCTGTTCTGTCTCCAGTTTGAGAACATGGTGGTCGGTGGTGGCTTAGACAGAAGGAGAAGGCCTCCATGCCCCAGGAAGAAGGTGACGTTTTGTCAAGATAGGAGGGGAAGCTAATGACCCATTCATAATAAGCCCTGTCACACACACAGGCATCTTCAATCACCAGCATATTCTCCAAACAAATTCAAAGGCTATTTTGAATTTTGAATAAAAAATAGTGAGAAAGCATAAAAAAGAGTTTAGGCAGAGGCAGTGGCCTCTGTATTTTTTTCTATATTATAATGATATATTGAGCAAGCCAAGGGTCACACAAGAGCAAATTATTTCTCTGCCTGTTCCAGGGTTTTTAAATGTATGGGCATTATCCAGAAACGCAATAGAGTATGCACACTGTTTAAACCATTTTCATAAATATAGTGTAATTTACTGTATGTCAAGTTAAAAGTTTTTATTGAAGAGAAATAGTGAAAATGGGGAAAGTATGTTAATGTTAAGTTGTTGAAGATTTTTGCAAGAAAACATTAAATTAACACATGTTTAAGATAAAAAAAATCAACCGTCATTATTGTTAGGAGGAAAAAAGGTCGAAAGAAAAGAAATATGATTACAATGTCACATTAATAAACTGCCGTCAAGAATATTGTATTTGGAATCTCAACAAGTCATAATTTTATTTTTTAACTTAAATACAAAATACATTTTCTGTTTCTTGAAAGTTAAGTACTCTTTTCATTTAAAATGCAGTTAGAGCCTGTTAAATTCACAACTTACCTGCTGCTTGTCCCTTCTGTGTATGTGAGGCCTGTCCTGGTGACTGTGGCTAGCCCACAGTCTGAGTCCTGGTGGCAACGTCTAGACCACAGTCTGACTGCAGCTAGACCACAGTGCTCTGCCAGGGTGTCCTTACAATAAATGCCTCCTCTTGCCACAGACTTGACCACAGGTATCCTCAGCAAACTGCTGCGGAGCTTCAGCTGCAGCAACACACTTCATCTACACAGGATGTTCTGGGTCCATTATGCCACACAGGAGTCAGGTCAGCCCACTGTCAGCCCACCGTCAGCCCATGGGTTTTGATGTATTACCTGACTTAGGGCTCCCTGAAAGGCTTCCCACCCAAGTGTTACTTTCACAGTGTCTTCAAGGTTGAGAAGGTATTGCATGAGCTCTTTTGGTGTGTTATTCCCTCTCTGGTCTGCCTTCTGAATAGTGTTTTACTGCAGCTGCTGTCAAGATACAACATTCTCTCAGGTCGTGCCATGGCTGGGGTGCCAGTTTGCAGATGTCGGCTGTCTAAGATGGTGGTGTTCATGTTAGGGTTATTTGCTGCCTTTAAATACACAGTCGGCGATTTGGATCTGCCGACCTCAGCTTTTTTAGGGATCTCTTGTTTGACACACAGGCTTTGACACTTTGTCATAGGAACGTGGATCAGGAGACTGTAGGTTCCCATTATCAAGCTTCCCATTTCCTGATGTTCTCCATCGCAAGAAGATGTGACCTTCCTGCTTTCATGCAGACATGCCATATCTTTTTTTGAAGATGGCATTTCACTTGGCTGTCACATGGGCCTGGATTGTATGAGGCATCCAGGTGCACAAAACCAGCTGTCTTTTAGTATTCATGACCCCTGAAGTCTCCTGATTGAGTGCACAGGCCTGAGTACTTATTATATTAATACGTGTTACTATTTCAGTCAACACATTTAAATATTTTCTCTTTAGTTTTTTGCTGACATTTTCTGTAACTCATTTTACAAGTAGCCATCTTCAGTTTGAGCATTTTTGGTTTTGATTGAATTATTATTTTTTCAAAAGATTGTTTAGATCATTTTGCAGTTTCACGTAATTTATTTAGAAGGGTCTAAATAACCTTTGCAAGGCACAATACAGCCTAGACTGGGTACAGAAATTAAAGCTTGGCATTAACCAATCATTCACTCACACTGATCAAAATCCACAAACATCTGATCACAACAGCTGAAGGTAAACTACAAATTAAGTGTAGTAATAGCAAATTCATTCCAGTACCTATCAAGTGTTATTAATACATTGTCAGGAGGTCCTTGTCGTCAACATAATTTCTTCCTCTCTAGAAATTCATAAAACTTAAAGGCTCTTTTTGCACTACAAAATACAGATCAATGCAAATTAACTGTAAGCATGAAACAAGCAGTGCTCAACACTGTGCATTCCGAATGTATACTTAGAATAATATACAGTATGTTAAACTCTCAAATAATACAAGAACCCCAGAATGTAGTATACAGTATATGAATATACATACTGTATATTTCTCTATAGAAATATAGAAATATATTTTCTTAATCTTTTTCATGTACCACAAACAGAGATAGCTTTTCTTATTGCTTACAATTTTAGAAGCTACTTCGATGGGACAGGAAATACACCATTGTTAACAATAAGAGTAGTTTAAAAATTGCCCCAAGTTTGTAACGATGTCAGAAACTAAAAAACTAAAATGAAAGTGTTGGAATTTTCCACTTACCTTAAACATTAAAAACATACAATTAATTTCCTACAATTTTTGTTTACTATACAGAGCCAAACAGTTGGCTGTCCCTCGATAGGACGTCCTGCAGACATTGGCTTGTGTGGAGACGGAGGCTAAGACAGCTGGCTTTTTTCCATGAGTGGGAACAGCTGTAAGTAGGCTTAGGAGAATTGGGATGTATGAGATCTATTATTCTTTACATAGAATATTCACCCAGGTTTCCTTAATTTGTTAAAATTTGTTAATTTCCTTAATCACAACATACAGTAAAATACAGTAAACAGTGTTAGAGGAATAAACTGTTTTAAAAAAGAATGCATGCAGTTAAGTATGACAATATTTTGGGAGGTTCTCTGGTATGCTTTCACCTTCCAAAGACATGCTGGCTATAGTAGGTTGATGTGTGTTTAAAATTGTCCTTGTATGCTAGTATGTGTGTGCTTGTGGAGTGAGGCGCCCTGTCTTGTGCTCTGTGCTTCCAGAATAGGTTTGGGGTTGCTGTCATGCTTTCCGAGTGGCTTTCTGATAATGTGTGAGATATTGTATTTTGTCTGGACAGCTTAACCTTAATTTATTCTTTGGGTTGACACAGCAGATGAATAGTATTTCAACTTAGTGCAATTAATAAATAGATCAACAGGACAAAGATATGCAGTAAAATTGCAGTTTATGTTGTTGAAATTACTTATCTTAGCCACATATAACACTACACAGACATAATTTATTAGGGTATTGTCTAGGGTTATATCATTGTATGGTGAGAAGCACAGCTGTGAAGCCCAATGACTAGTACAGTAAGTGCATTGTCATGTGATAAAACTGAATACAACAGTTAGGAAACAAAGTATAATTGTCCTTTTTGTAGTTCACTTGTTTTCCATTTTTCTAAATAACTTCAAAAATCTAAAATAATATCGATATTTCTAGTTTAAACTAAGCAGAATAAAATATCAGTTTATATGTTTGTCACTTTTATCGTCAGCCGTATGAAATGAAGTATGTCGTCCACAAATACTTGTATCAGCAATGAGGCATGCAGCTAACAATCACTGACAAGTTTATTCAGAAACACCCCGCAAGGGTACTGAATAATGTTAATATTCTTTTAGGAAAGAAATGTTTTACTCATTTTAAGATATGCATTTTGTTTTGGAAATTGAAAGATTCTTAAAATTCTGACCTCATTATGAAATTGCTTTGTATGCGTCTTGGTGTTGGTAAATGTGTGTAAACGTGGAATGTGACAGCACTGAGGATCTTGTTGTGATGGCAAGAAACGTCTTAACTGTGTCAAAGACTGTTGGTCAGAAATTCAGGCATTTTTCATACTAGAACATTTATGACATAAACTAAGAACTATATCAGAATATAAATTTTTTAAGTAGTAACTCATAGTAGACTGTATATTCTTGCAACTACTGTACTAATATACTGTATGTAGTATTATATGCTTTATGCTTCTATGCTTTCTTGGGATTTTTCGAGATCAAAACATGAAGTGGCAAATCATTGTTATTGCATTTATACAGTACCTGGAATACGTTACACCACATTATTAAAATCATGTCATAGTTTTCCCAAGTACAGATTTTGTCTTTGCGGAACAGCCAAAGGTTTATGCCTTCTGGTGATTTAATCAAACCTGTACAAAAAGCTTTTCTTTTTTAACAACATGCAGTGAAAAAAAGAATACGGAAAAAGTACAGTTTCTTTACAGCTGAGATTAAACAAAACTTTTGAAGAAGGCAGAGAGATGCAAAAACAAAGCCATAAAAGTGTAAAACAGATCACATACAAATACAAAAAAACAAATCTATCACCAGTAAGGTTATTAAATATGTACATGTACCTGGAAAAATTCAACCAACTGTAGTATCACGTGAAACATTTCCCAAGAACACCACCTGCCTCCGTGGAACTGAAGTTAATTTATAGCCTGTGGACATTCAAGGGAATCTGAAATGACATTTTAATACCATGACATTGTACAAGAGCAGCAGCTTATATTACAAAGAGAAAAATAAAAGGTATTGTCAGTTGTACATTTGAGAACAGTTACTAATCTGAAATATACTTCTTAGAAAATGTCCATTATTTTTTTTTCTTTAAGTTTTTACCTTTGCTTTCCAACTCATAACTCTAAAATAACTCATAAGGTTATTTTAGAAACAATATATTTTATTAATTATTTCCCCCAACTAACAGAGCAGTTAACATTCAGTACTCTTAATTTTGGAAAAGAAAGTCAAGTTATCCTTCAGAAAATATCAAGTTGTGACTGTTTATTTTGTGCAGTATATAGGACAGTTAAACAAAGTTGTGGACTGTTGACCACTTTCCCTGAGATAATTTATAATATGTAAACATAGTTCATTCCCAGGATGTCACCATAGTAAACTATATATAATATATCTAAGATTTTGTGATAAACAGACTTGAGTTCTCAAAGGCCTCTGATATTACTCTGACGTTAAAGTGCGTCATCAAGATACTTAATGCTCTGGCTATATTTTATATAGCAAGAATCCAAGTCAAGAATGATGAACTAACGTTCTTCTGTCAGACTTCAAACCTCATAAACATCACCACTATTATGGGTTACCCATCATGGAGAATACCTTGTTATAAAAAAGACAAAGTCAAGAATTACATAATTGAGAAATAGCATAGGGCATTTTCCTTACTTTAAAGATTTTAGATTTTAGAATTTAAATACATTTCTTCTTTGTCCAATAGTATTACAAATGTTCAATAGTTTATCATTCAGCAACGTGGCCTGCTTACTGATAAAATAAGTCTGACTTTCAGATAACTGATTTTATCCTTAAAGAGATGTTAGTGATGATAGCACTGAAGGGAAGCTGTATTTTTGTGAAGAATAAATTGTGATTATTAAGTGCAGATTTATGCTCTCTCTAACCAAATGGAAGCCGGTATAGATGAAATTGTAAATGTCAAGTTTTTATTTACTTATTCTAATCCTGTTTGACATTATTTCTGTAATGCCCTCTGACTCACTAGAGTGATAGGTACGCTAGACGAAGCCATGAGATTATGTGCTACCCTTGCAACAGTAATGTTGACATTAGATATTGGTTCAAGAGAGAATCAGAAGACACGAGTGAAGTCCTGGTTATACAGTACAAAGCCAGAAAATATAATTATTTCACTATCCAACCTCCATTAAGATACTACTTGAGCTTATGGTAGTATGAGCCATCTTTACTTGTAATGACTACATCTTGCTTTCTCTGAATTATTGCTTTTGATAATTCACTCACAGCTCTTTCTCCCTGAAAGCTCAGCCAGTGGGATAATAAATGTAATTGGTATCGCTGACCTTTCAATGCCCTGCCTGTTACGTTTGTAAAGCTTCCGAAGACCGAGAGCAGCAGCCAGCTCCACCTGCTATGGAAATACAATTTTAATATGACAAGGGTTCAGTCTCTTGAGGAGACATATGCAGTCTTGTTCATGTTTATTGAGTAGCTTGTTTCATTGCAATACAATAGCCTCATGTGTTCACATTTATGCTATTTAAGAGCCAAAAGGATAATGGATACACTTTAAAAGTACTCATCTCTTGTTACAATCTACAAAAGAAAGCTCATAAAAACACATTTTACAGCAGAAAATCACATTAATGATTCCTTTTGTTAAAATGTAAGGAGTTTCCAATAATTCCATATCCCATAAATGACAAACAATTGCTGTTAGCATGTGTATTAATTTCAAGCTTGTCAATGTACAGAAAAGAGGAATATCATATATGATGCCATATGATCTTGAATCATATGGTGTGAAGTGAGAAAGCATGTAGTCAGTTTTGTCCAGATACATTTTATATTAAAAAGGAAGGAAAATGTATTATATACTGTATCACTGCATTTTGACACTGTACAACTCTTACTTTAATAATATATATGACATGTTCTGGGCTACTCTGTATTTATAATGTGTTAATAATCTTATAAGTCTGTAAAAGAGAAAAACTATATAATTTCATCGTCATGGTCAGATGTAGTAAAACATAGTGACACCATAGGAAACCACAGCAAATCCATGACTGATTTTCTGAAAATGGTAAATATATTTCCATGAACTGTCATGTTTAAAGGGTGACATCTTTTAAAAATAATAGAAATTTCATTTTTATCACTACCATATGTCACTGAAAGTTACTCTCTAAATGTTAACATCCCCATGCATGAATTTGATAATGGCCTGTGCTCTCAAAAATAAACCGTGCATGGAAAAGCAGAATGGTGCATTAAGTATTATCATTGTGGTGCATTACTGAAATATAATTCATATAATAAAATAGAAAGATCTGAGTCTTGGTCACCATAGCAAATCACAAAGTAAATTTTAACTTATAAATGTCAGTCCCAAAATCAGTCAGTCGCAAAAGTCAAAGTTCCTGTGACTTGATGATGGAATTTAGCAGTTTCAAGGCAGTGTTCTGGTTCTTGCCCAGATCCTATCATTGATAATATGGTTAGCATTGTAATGTTTTAGAGTTGTCCTGGTGTTTTTGTGTGTATCTGAAGGGATTTTCAAAAGCTTGTTAGAATACCCCAGCACTTTATTTCATTCAAGACTGGATACATTTGTCATCACTTTGTATGAAACAGATTATTTGTGATTGCTTGATTTGCGTTCTTAAATATCTTACCATTACTGCACTTATTAGAATTAATTAATTGAGACTGCACTTTTCATGTGTGATTCAAAGAATTTGTAACATTTGTAATGCTTAAATAATTTTTGACACCATTTTAATATGAAATATTTATTTGGTAACCATGCAACACATAAATCATAAGAAGTAAATGGATGATATGTTTCTAAATTCAACATATTATTCATGAAGAAATGACCTTTTTTCAGGGATGTATTCCTCAGCCTTTTCCTATTCCTTCCCCACATTCAGAGTTAATGATATACAGTAGTTCAGATGGGTTTGGAAAGCTACATACTACTGTACATATATTTTAATCTGTGAAAATGATTACATTTTGTGTCTGCAATACTGTATGCAGTTTTAAAGCCTGAAAGTACATAACAAGTGCAAATAAATCCTTTGGTTATTCACCACACATTACAGTCAGTATGGTAGTTGGCTAATCAAGAATCTGAAAGATGCTGCCGTAGGTGAAAAGCAGACCTACAGACTGCTGAAAAGATGCATACTGTATGCAGTGCTGCTGTTGTTCGTTCTGTAAGAGCTTTAAAGCACAGAAGTTCTAAATGCATTGCAAAGCAAGCCAATTACTATATTAACCAGAGACAAGACAAATTACAGTAAGTGATAAAAGGAATAGAAAATTGACATTTTTATCTAACAGTTACCACTTTTTATTAGTAATCAACCACAAAGGAAATTAACCTCAAGCTTTCCCACATCCACAGTCCATGCCATTCATGAACTCTGAGTACTGTATATACTCTACTAGAAAGTCAAGCAGCTGGAGTCAGTTTTTCCTGTTTGATAAGCACATTTTAATTTGATGTGATAGATTTTATATAAAAAAGGAACATATATGGTCAATTTTGAACAAAGAAATAAAAAAAATAGTTACACAATCTCCTTGTGTCTGTAAGAGTGTTACTTTGGATGCTTCAGTTTCCTTGCTTATCTCAAAGTCATGCAGACTAGGTCTGATTGGGTACTATATACCCATGGTCCCTGATTTATAATTTATTTTCAATTTATAATCTGAATTAAATAATTAAATATGACTGATGAGCACCGTGTCCTCAGGGTGTATCCGTCCAAACTTCAATTATATTTACTTTCGTTATTTCGGTATTGGGAAATAAAAACATAGATTTCGTTGTTAGGATGTGATATACCAATTTATGCTTTTTTAAACTTCATTTGCTTTTATATGAATATTTGTTACCTGTAATCACTGTGAGATGTTTATAGTTTTGTATGTTACAAATGCATTTGTGTCCTTACAACTTTTGTGTGAGAGCTCTTTAATAGGCTAAATGAAAAGTTATTTTAATGACAACAGGTCTTGAATATATGCTGATTATTATGTTCATGGGGAAAAAAAAAGAAAGTATATGTGGCAATGCATTGTGCAGTTCTCAGGACTCTGAGCCCTACAGTATATGGCTCAAGTCATCCCAACTGATTGTGAAAATACACAAAGGTGCTCAAGTCTAGAGAGTGGGTGGTATCCATGGCATAATTGTCATATTCTCATCTTGTATGAAAGCCAGCAATACGTGAGGAGCATGGAGACATGATCACCTCAGAATGAGCCTGCAGGGCCAGCACCTGAGATCCCAGGACTTGATCCCATGGGACCCAGGCGAACACAGGGGGAACACACAAGCACCATGCAGATAGTGCCCTAGAAACTGAGCTCGGGGACCCAGCACTGTGAGACAGCAATGCTAACCACTGTACCACCTTGCTGCCCATGTTCAATAAATCATTGAATCTACCGTGTGGTATACAGTATGTGGTCAAATAAATAATGCACAAACTGTAATTGAACAAAGAATGGTTCAGTATTGAGCATTGTGTTTTAAGACAAAAAAATAACTTTAACTGTGAAACTGTAATTTCACAGAACCTTTTGATGCATATACAAGTTGTGACTGTAATGTTTGCATTGATGCTGATCTAAATATAATTCAATTTTGTACATGTTTACAGTGCCAAATGTCAAGGAATCACCCAACATAACTGTCAAGACAAAATTTCCATATTCTTTAAACATTGATGAATCAATTTTAAGAAAGTCAAGGATAGAATCTACAGGAAAGGAAGTTAAATGGAATCTTACATTTGTTTGACAAGTATTTATCTAATCCTACTTTGCTTTGTAAGAATATATAAATACCTTCTAGCATATTAATTGATGGAAAACATAAGATCACTTTATTGGTCATATACAATTTCCTGCATTAGGAATTCATCTTTTTGCATACCCCAGCTTGCTCTCCATGAGACAGAGGCAGAAGGTTAGGGTCAGAGCACAGGATCACCCATTGTACAGCACCCCTGGAGCAACTGAGGACCTTGCTCAGGAGCTCAACGGAGTACGATTCCTCTACTGGCTGTGGGATTTGAACCACCAACCTTCTAGCCACAGATCCTTAGCCACAGATCCACCACTCTGACCCAACGCAAGGGGCTTTGACAAAGCAAGCAAAAAAAGAACAATTCAAATTCAGCCTCTTTTTAGTACTTCAGCACTGTTGTTATTGTAATTCACATCAAAGTCTAGTGTGCTTTTAAGAGCATTACAAAGCTCTTGTTTAACTCCTTCACTGTCTTTCATGCCCTGCTTTCCTGAAATTACAACACTATTCTTGACAGTTTCAAAATATATTTCAAGGCATATCATATTATCATCACAGTCCCTAATGGTGCTTTCACTTCTGTTCTCTTTATCCTTATTGATTGTTTGAAAAGACTGCATCAGTGCAGGGATTCCCTCTAGTAGAGAGTTCTGAGTAAACAAAATAGTTCTGATAACTAAGTCATTACCCATGTCTGCAATATCAGGTTTAGGCACTGTGATTAAGGATCTGCATCCCTGGCTGGAAGGTTGCCTGTTCAAATCCAGCAACCGATAGAGGAATCTTACTCTGTTGGGCCCCTGAGCAAGTCCCTTAATGCCAGCTGCTCCAGGGGAACTGTATAAATGGCTAATCCTTTGCTCTGACCCCAACCTTCTCTCTCCCCACCTGTGTGTCTCATGGAGAGCGAGCTGGGGTATGTGAAAAGGCAATACTAATGCAAGAAATTGTATATGGCTAATAAAGTGATCTTATTATATGACATTCCTGCAGTTTTTTTCTATTCTCTGTGATCACAATCAAGATCTCCCATGCTAATTACTTCTTCCTTTAATTCAAGATATTCAAGTGATACCTGTAGGTGTGGATTAGTATGTGATTGAGATGACTAGACATTCATTAAGTGTATGGCATATGTTGCTCTGAGACTGTGCCCCAAGACATAATGGAAATGATTCAGGAAGTTGCTTGATCCCTCTGCAATTTCACTTATAAGTAATGTAAAACAATTATGCATATTTCCTGAAATATTGTTTGTCTTCACCTTCGTGATGGTGATGGTTGTGGTATTGTTGTGTTGGACTTTTCTGCCAACCATATTTCCCCAGGGAGTTAAAGATACAGATTAAATTTGAATTTGACAGGGAGAGATGGTGATGAACACAACATTAGTGTACTCACTGTGCTCCATAGAGGCAGAAAAGATGGAAAGGTGAAGGTCTAGCACTGTACTGTATATAAAAATATTGCTCAGATAAATGAACTGCATTTAGATGCATCAAAGGTCTCGGAATTTAATTTGGCCAGACATTCACAAAACATTTTGAAAGGTGGTATGCTATAGACCACCAAACCCAAATATGAATCAATCTAATTATTGTATAATAAACTCACATTGAAGTAGAAGTGCTGACCTGGTACTTTGATGCTTTTCTTTTGGGTTGTCTACTCCTCATATCTCTCTCTTGCAGATTTTCTATGAATCGTCCTCCTTTCATTTTGCTTTTGTAGATCCTTCACCACGGAGGCTTGCTCCCAGCCAACTGCCGTCTGTCTCATTCATACAGTATGCAATCCATCATGTCAATAAAGAAATATTTTTCCATAGGAAGTTCTCCAGTGGTTAAGAAGGCTGAAGCCTACATCAGCGCACCATTTCTGAAGCTGTGCACTCTATGGATTTACATTTGCAGATTTTCACCTCCGTATGGTAGAAACAGGAACACTGATTTGATCATGGCCTTCATTTTGTTTCCAAAGTCTTCAAATCAGTGTGTCATAATGTAGATAACATGCAGTTTAAGCCAATGTATTTTGTTTCATTATGGACACAAAAAACTGGTTCTTCACCTAGCAAATTCCTCCTTCTTTGGTCGGAGCCTATGGGCAATGGCAGCCGTCTCAGCTCCAGAAAGATACTGTAGCACACTGCTGGTTATTGAGGGTCTCAGCAGCTGTTCTCACTAGCAATGTTCTCTGAAATATTCTCCAACTATCACTTCTCATTTCCCTATAGTGCAGTATCACTGAAACTGTTTTAAATTATTGTGACTAGTGTCTGGCCTTTGGTATCTGTGATTGTGGAGTCCTAGGAACTGCTGTCTTTATCAGATGTTTATTGGAGCAATTTATCTGGTGATGTGATGTTAAGTGGGGCTGCCAGGATAGGCCTGGGGCCAGCTCCTCTCTGTCAATTAATTTCTCTGTGTAGGTGCCCTGATCATTGGAGGATTTTCCAGTTCCTACACTTTGCAGTACTCTCTCATTTCTTGAAGCTCCAACTCCAGCACATTGACTTTTTTAAAGAGGAAATGGATGTCACAAATGTAGTTTAGATTATATTTATGTTAAATATGAAACCGAGAATCCATCCCTAGACAATCAACACCTCAGCCAATCATTTAATTTGTGCTCTAAATTTTTAAAGTCACTTATTTTAATATGAATATTTTACCAAAGCCCAGCTGATAAATGCAACCCAGGAACATACTAGATTCCTCCATTAATAATTATAGATCATTAGAAAAAATATCTTATTTATGGAATGCAAGCATTCAGAACTAAAATTATAGTCTTGCCATAACTTGCCAAACTCTGGGTTTTGAAGATAAAATGGTTCAATTGTCTTATAAGGCAGATACTGTATGGTCAGCTCACCTATTAACACAGGTGCAATTTGGTCCTCTTTTAGGAGGTACAGTATGTAGGCTGGCAGTCTGCCATTTGTACTTTACTGATGCTCTGTGTTGTCTATACATACTGTAGAAAGCACTACTGATATTTTAACTGAAAAACATTTTACAAAAAAAATAAAACAAGATTGATATCATTGTTTAAACTTTCTACTTTGAATGAGGAGATATTGTATTCCTCTGTCTTCAGGAGAAATGGAATAACAAGAAAATTAGTCTTTTCTTTGTCTTTACCTTTTATTGTGAGCAGCATTTCTTTCTCACTATCTCTCTAGAGCATATTACAACACAAACATAAAGTAATATAAATAAAAAAGAGGACTTGCATTTTATGTGCCACCTCTTCCTCTATAAATATAAATACAATACATTCTGCTCCACATCCTGTCTCTTACAGTTGCAATCAGTTAATTACTTAAAAAGCAGTAGTCAATACTACTATCCCGACCAGCCATGGCCATCTTCATTTAATTATGTTTCCTTTTTACTCTCAATATACCATATAGCTAGACAAACTTCCACCAGCCATTAAATGAAAAAGCCCTCACGTCATGCTTGAGTGTGCATTTGACTTCATGTGTGACAAAGGTGAAGTCTTTGCAATAGGTGAATGAATAGGTTGCAAAAATTTATTTGAGCTGAAAATGACGCTTTGTCACCTTCTGAACATTATTGCTAATATCTGACTCGGTATGCAGTTCTGGCCACAGTAATTACAGCTGGATGGAGAAGGTTGCACAAACGCGTTTATTTGAGCTGAAAATGACATTTTGTCATCTTCTGAACTTTGTTGCTAATATCTGACTCAATATGCAGTTCTGGCCACAGAAGTTACAGTTGGATGTAATAGGTTGCACAAAAGCGTTTATTTGAGCTGAAAATGACGTTTTGTCACCTTCATGTTTTTAGAACAAGCTACAAGTTACTCTTGTCAGCTCCTAGTAGGATTCTTAAAGACTATAAACACCTTTTCTTTAGGGCTCTCAGGAACTCAGGATAATCCTATTTGGTCATACAGTACATAAAATATCTTCCAGTCTAACTTTTTCATGTTCATTTCATTACAGTGTAACCCTTCTCTTAATGTTCTTCTGCACAATAGTAGAAAATACTACAGTACTTTGCTATTTCATCATTAAGTATTTTTTTTCTTCTTAATAAGAAAATCCTTTCTGGATTTTTAATTAGCCTTTTTCACTTTCTGCCGCTTCTGATGGCATACTATATTTTTAGGAACAAGTGACAGGTTTGTTCCATGCTAAAAAAAGAGAAGAAAGAAAACATAACGTTGCGACCCGAAGAAGGCTCCAAGGCCGAAACATTGTGTTTTCTTTCTTTCTTCTCTTTTCAGCATGGAAAAAACCTGTTACTTGTTCCTTTGCAGCCTACGCATGCTGACACTGACCTGTCAGTAATATATTTTTACATACATTGCATGCATTTAGGTATTCTGGCAAATATTGGCATTTGGCTCATAGCGCTTATCACACAGTGCAGGAGTCTTCACCACTGAAGAGAAGCACTGATCTGGGTGATGTGTGAGAGCTTTTATGTCCCCACTACACAGCAACAGGTCAAAAATTAGAAGCTACTTTACAATTTGACTTAAGCTTTAAACTTTAGGGAGATATGATTGTGTAAGCCCTGAGCATAGTTTGGCTTGAACACCCTAAACCCTTCAAAGGGTTGTGTGAGTGTGGAACAAGTTACTAAGTAATGTTGCTGAAGACGAATCCCTGGCTTCTTTCAAGAAACAATTGGATGAGATCCTTTTGATCAATCAGCTACTATTAGCTAATGTGCTAGATGGACCAAAATGGCCTCCTCTCATTTGGAACCAGTCGGTTTTCTTATCTTTAATGACAGAGCAGTCAGGACCTTGCTTTGATGTCTCATCTGAAGGACAGTGCCCCTCTGTCACTACACTGGTTTTGGAAATTCTGGTTCAGGGTGGAATAATGACATTTACTGATCTACCAATGTCAATTAAAGCACAAACCTAGATTTCCTAGAAGGGCTCTCATCTCAGTACTGATCAGACCCTGCCTTGCTTAGCTTCTGTGATCACAATGCTCATTACAGTACATCCACTATGAAAACAAACTATACTTTCCAAATCCAACTCAACTCCTTTGATAAGACAAATACATTTAAATAAATCCAAAATCAATTTTCAGCGGTTTGCAGACAGATTTAAATAAGACAATCATTATGTTGAAGCATATAGCAAACAACTTTGCAATCACTCAACAAAAGAAATTCGGATCAGTGATCAGTGCTAAAACAAAAATGTTTTTCAGGCAGCTGATGCTTATTATTTGAGTTGATTTAATCAAGAGCATTCATTTCCCAAACAAAATGCTGCAATCACACAGTTGTCCTGCTCAGAAAACTTATGGTACATGATAGTAAGAAAAACAGTATTGAATAAGTATACCTGCTAAAACACTGACTGCAAAACAGCATGCAAATAAACACAAATCAGTTTTGCCATTTGTCTATGAATATTTTAAAATTTGCATTTCCTGCTGCTTTCCTATCTAAATAAGAGGATTCCAGAGTACAGAGTAAAAAAAACCAAAGTGTTTTCAAAGTATTTTTATCCAATCATCCATTTTCTAACTTCCTCTTCTAATTCAGGGTCATGGGGGAGCTGTAGTCTGTCCCGGCAAGCAACAGGCTTAAGGCAGGGTATGTTCTGTATGGAATACCAGTCTGTCCTTCGCAGACAGATTAGTATTTTTTATATGAACAGGAATTTCTTTGCTTTAAAATTTGTGCTGTTGTCTTTGTCTTCAGTGTACAACATTACCACAGTATCTTGTTTTTCTACCATTATCAAATAAAAACCAAGTGTTAAATATTGATTATGTCCACATAATAAAACTAATTGAATTACAAGTTAAATCATTGTTGTAACTTAAATGCGTCTTTTAATTTCATGTCTGTGTTACCCAGGTGTTCCCTGTCTTTATACAGGATTGCAATTCTGACTGTCACAATGTCCTTTTGGTGCAGTATGTATTTCCTAAGCTTCAGCGCCTTGGCTGAGTAGCTATTATTATCCTTATTCTAATCATCATAGTGGTTTCATGTGGGATAAACGCCTTATTCTTCACAATATATTTGCACACTATTAACCATCACTTATTAAATGAAAATCTTAAAGTCTACATTTTTAAAATAGTCTTCTGTGATCCAGAATTGTCCCCCATTTTTCATTTCTGATTTTGAACTTTGAACATAAGGATATGAACTCAAAAACCTACAAAACGCCTTACTGTACTGTGTGTCATGTTTCTTAGTCTTTAGCTGTACTTGAGGTCTTGCATTTCTTTGCTGATATAAATATTTCTGAGATATATGTCAATGTATTACAAAATTATAGATTTACTCAAGTTTTCCACATCAAGGACAATTTTTTTGTCGGGGACACGTTCATTGGAATTTCTGTTGTAGGAGGTTAATTTCATATTGAGAAGATATGAATATAAGGCTGCTGGCAAAAGGAGGCTACTTGGCCCTCCTTGTTTGCTGGGCCTTCACTTGTACTGTAAGCAGCAGAAGACACAGTTCTTAATTAAACAGTATTAGAATTGAAGAGGGGCAGCATGGTGGCACAGTGGATAGCAGAGCTCCCTTGTAGTATTGGAGCCTGGTTTCAGTTCTGAGCCAAGGATGTTATCTGTATGTGTTATCTGTATGGAGTTGGTATGATCTTATCTTTCTGTTTTCCGGGGCCCCTGTCAATACAGTGACCCTCCACATCCCCTGTCAATGAAGAAAGACAGCAGTATTAAGACTTGGATATGAAAGTCCATATTGTCACTGCAGAGCAGATGAAGTCTGACGAACTGTTGGAAAGGGGAGATTTCGTAGTGTGTTTAGGGTGAAAGAAGCTGTAAAATTTGTGTGAATTAGTGTGTTAATAGTACACTAAAGCTGACAGTCCCAGGTAGTGAACGGACAGGCTTATGTCTAGAAATTGAAGAGTAATTGAAGATACATTCACACACTGTATGGTGAGTTTTAAAGATGGGTGAAATGTTGGAGGAATTGCTGTAGCTCATTGTTGGAGCAAGTGGTGGCAGCAATGACAAATGACAAAGCCAGAGGCCGGAAAAGAAGCTTTTTTTCTGCCCAGCCAACAAAGATGTTAACATAGCGTGGTCCCATACTCGTGCTCATAGCAACTCCACTGACCTGCTTGTAGAAAAGGTCATAGGTCAAAGAAAAGGTCATACATTTATTATTGTTGCTGTAACTATTATCATTTTTATTTGTTTCATCTTGACTATAAAGATTTTAAATTATTAAACTCATATGTTACAATTCTATTATATTATTTATAATTGCCCATTAGTTTGATGCTTGTTAAGTGCTCCTTAAGAAATGTCATTTCCTGGATCACATGATTAACTTGCTCATACACAGTAGTTAAGACACATACAGTAGCTGAAATAAACAGTTAAGGATCATAAGTGCATGTAATATACCCTTGTACTTATCTTATCTAGGATAACTTTTTGTTTTTTTCATTCATTTCTTTGTGGGAAACCAATTTGTCATGTTTTTGGATGTTGGGTGTGAATGAAGAAATAACATAGTTCTTCTGTTTCAGCAGTTTGGTGTGTACTTTGCAGTATGTTCTTATTTCCTGTGTGTTTGTTTGTGGTGGCTTAATTACCACAGGAAATGTCACCCTAGGAGAAAGGTTGTATGAAATATACCAGATTTTATTTAATCTTGTACACAATATGTTCTAAGTCATAGACTGTCCACTAAGCATACAGTTTGTTTCAAGACTATCAGATATTTAAAACATGCAAGCACTTTGGTAGGGATTGCACTAAATATTTCAAAAGACTGTCTTGTAATTAAATTCAGATATCTTCCCATGATTCATAAAATTGAAAGGAACCCTTTCAGGGACAGCATACAATTTTTAATCTTATAGTATGTACTCTCTTATGGCTGCCACTCCCTTTTCTGATTAGGCCAATGTTTCCAGTGCATCTGTTTTCCCTTGACAGGAATAACTGAAGTCTTGTGCCATTATGGGAAACAAGAACACAGTAAAGACTACGCAGTCCAGTAAATAAGTAATAACAAACTCAATTAAGTAATTATGAACTCAAAGTGGAACTCATGGTGCTGGCTAATACTCAAAAAACAGCAGCAGTGGCAAATAAAACATTCTTACAAGCACTCCAGTGTTTATATTTTTAGGTAGATCAAACTAAGAATCCATTTAAACAAATCATATTCAGAACCTCTAAGGAACCTAATTTGGGGGCATTCCATACTGAAGTTTATCCAGCTCAGTACAGTAAAAGGATGTGACATGTCAGGTCTTTTGATGGTCTTATTTAATCTCTTTTAATAAAGATCAACTAATTATTCACTGGAAAAGGCAAATCAACGAGGTGTTTCTCAGAGTCCCTGAGAGGCCACCCCCGAGGGCTGAAGGATGTTCCGGATTTCATTCGACCTGGCCTTATAATCATCTTACTGGAATTGAATGTTTTTCCCTGGTCTGAAGCCGTTCAAGAGACCTTTGAAACATGATTAACTGGTGCTAAAAGAGTATGACTGAGGACTCTGTCTCTCTTGACAGTTTTATATTTTGAGCTCCCCTTTCTGTACATTTAGTTCCACAATCTAGAATACCTAATTGGAAAAGCTTCTTATAGATAAAATCAGAGGACAAAGGGTGAAAAGAATATTTTAAGAAGAATGCAAAAATATTTTCATTGAATGCAGCCAATAACCACTCTATTCCTCTTTAAAGCTCAGTCAGATTTTGCAAACCAGTTATTTCTCACACATTCCAATAATTACCTCATTACACTAAGTAATCCGCAAAGCAGCATTGCCAGTGCACACCAAGTATGCATGGCTACAACATTTGATGGTTGTTTGACGCATAAAAGAGTTTCTCATGGCTTTTTTATATGACAGTTTGGGAACTTCATATAGTAAAGGTTGGGATGTCACAGCCAGATACTATGTCTAGTCACTGGTGGTGAAAGAAGCCAGAAACGTGCAAGTCTACTGTCCAAGAAACTGAATGTCCTTGGCGATTTGCCAGGGTTAATTAAGCATAAATCACTGTAATGTTAAGAACTTGTAAGCAGGGAGATTTAGAATGTCACTTCTACCCTGCAACCATTGGAACACATTTAACTGCTTACTGTACTGTAGGTGTGGCACATAAGCAGTTTGTGATCTTTGTTTGGTGGGAGAGTGATCAGTGTAGTAGTGCTTAGGACACTAGACCTCACCACAGGAGAGTTAGGGATCCAAAAGCAGGTGGGGATGCTGCTGCTTAAATCCTTCATCAGGGAGCTATTCCAACATTACTCCAGCATACCTAGCTATCTAAATAAAAGTTGTAAGTAATTAGTAATTCTAAGACAATAAGACTGTCAAATTATTAATAAAAGATGGAAATCAGGGTCTGGTTCTCTGCCTGGTAAGATTCTAGGGGTCTAAAGTAGGGAATACAAAGACAGAAGCTGATGATGATGAAAGGATATTGAATAATTGACACATCTGCAGACAGGCAACTTTGGGAAAACTGTGCTAAACTGCAGGAAGTGAAAGCATAATTGAGATCAATGACACCTGAGCCAGGTAGGGAGTGTAATGGATATCTAATGACCAATGTACAGTATACAGGACCTGAGATTAACATTTCACCTAAAGGATGGCATCTCCTATAGCACAGCATGCCCAGTCCCAATATTAGGACAATGGTTTTGAAATTATGGTCAAGAGGGAAGAGTGACACCTACAGGTCCACCAACACCTCTTATAGCAGCAACATGGGTTTTCTTAGAGGTCTCCAAGCCAGAACAAAAAAGGCCCAGCTTTGCTTAGCTTTGGAAGTCTGACAAGATCAGGGTAGATGCATATCAGTAATATTGCTTATACTGTAGGCATCTTCACTTTGTTAAAGAAAGCATTACGTTTATATCACAATGCACATGCAACTGATCATCTGATCATCAAACTACACTCATCTCCAGCAGTTATACAGTATGTTTGTAAATTAAATTAATAACTGCCTTTTTTAGTATGCTTAAGTAAAATACAAGAAGGAAACTTAAGTTAAACTACAGAATAATAACTGTTATTGATCTATGCCAGGATTTACTGATAAATATACAGTGACCATATGTATTTTCAATTACATTAAAGAAATATTAAATATCCTAACTAAAAAGCTTTCATTCAATAACTGACTAGTTCATATCAGCAGTGAAAAATGTCAAACTTTAAATTAGGGCATCACAAATTGTCAAAATGGAGGTTTTTGAATTCTATGTCAAATACGTTTCTGAAACTGTAAAGGGCATAATTTATTTAAAATGGTACACTATTAATCAACACAAAGCAGGTCCCCACAGTCTGTCATATAATTGTAACATTATTATCTCAATCACATATCATAGAAGTGTGAGGACATATTTAAGAAGCTGTTTACTGAAGCACAATATTTAAATAAATTTAGATGTGGTCATATCTTTAGACCTAGCAGGATGAAGGTACTAATTGTATTTGTTGCCTCATATGCACCAGGCACAAATTCACATTGTCTGATTTGGCCTCACACTTCCTGAAGTTCCAATACCACTAATAATTTTCAAGCTACTCTACAATTAAAGAAAAGTCAGACTCTCCCAGGGAGTCACACAGCTTGAGGAAATGGGCAATTTAAATGCAGAGTTCCATGGAAATGAGATTCTTCTCTGGAGCAAATTCAGTGTAAACCATAAAATAGAATTCCAAGTAGAACATCCATTAGTATGCGCTAAAATCCCACACCAGGCATGAACATGTGACCTGCTCACATTCCATAAGAACGTTCATTCATGTAAGTTTCAGTCTGACCTTTCCTAAATAAGTGCTACATAAAATCAGAATATGTATAACATTCAAGGGAAAACTGAGAAATGCAGAGTCTGGCTAAGATAAAATGACCTATTTTACTTTGTTTCATACAACATACAGTAAATCTGATGCCAAGTAAAAGAAAAAACATATTTATGAGAAGCTCTACATCCCGTGCAAGTATATTAAAATAAATAAATGCTTAACCCAAAATGATCTCTTTCTCAGAACTCCTACTTCCATGTTCTCTTTTTGCAAGGAGGAACAGAGCAATAAAAGCTCATTTATTCCAGGTCAGTAGTTTTAGCTGAAAACAAAATGAGAAAAGTGTGTCACGCTTGTTTTTAAAGAAAGACTGGCAAATTAAACTTTTTAGACATAACTGATTCTTTGAACATGGTGAATAAGTAAAGGAAAATTTGTTCTAGCAATTCTGTTAAGTATTTGATTTATCCATTATTTATCACTTGGTTTGGTTCTTTATTTATTTAATTCTTAAATAATCAATAAGATTCACATTTTGTGTACATCAGTAGATTATGGGGAATTGAGACTGCCTAGATTTTACTCCTAATTCAAGAGTTCACTTTCCTGTCTAGGCCTTGTGGCCTGTTTTTGAGATTGAATGGCTTGACAATGATGAATGGACAGACCATGATTTTATTGAGGAGATCAAACAGCTGTAGGGTATTTGGCAAACTCACAAAAATAGTTAAGTATTGCATTCTACTACAGTTTGTTTTCAAACAGAGCATAATAACTTTGCATGTTTTGCAGTATGTATAAATTATTAATTGTTTCTAATAATTTGACAGCAGCACACATTCTAAAGGGAGGGGGGGATACAAAGAATAACAACTCTAATTATTTTTGCAATTTATTGAAAGGCAGTCTCTCGATCTGAGATAACAAAATTAGAATAATTGAAAACAAGAGTTTAGATTGCAGTTCAAGATGCAAGGGGCTGACAGATACCAATTAAAATAAAGCCTTTCTAAAGAAGAAGGTTTTGAGCCTGAAATTGAAAGTGCTCAAGGAGGTGACTCTGATAACCTTGGGAATAGAATTCTAGTTCAAGAGAAGGTCCTTTGAGCCATATAATGGAAACAAGCTTTGTAAAAAACAGGAGACCAGAGTCAGGTGAATGAAGGCTGCAAGATGGGGAGTAGGAAAATAAAAATTTAGATAGGTACTGAGGTTCCAAGTCATTATAGGTGAGCAAGAGGATTATTTAGTTGACACAAAAACCTTATAGGAATCAATTCTAGAAAAGACAAATGTGTTGACCAACATACAGTACGAAATTGATAAGCTAGGACATTTTTGTATTTTGGAGATGGAAGAATTTTGTTTTTTTAATTTTTTAAATGTCAAATTGAATATCACCCCTACGTTCTTCAATTTAGACGGAAATTCAAGTGCAGTGCCATCCACGGGCTTACTGTATCGCCTTTACATGATGGGAGGTATCGATAAGCATAACGTCAGTTTTGTTACAGTTTAAATGAAGGAAATTTGAGTCATCCAGGTTTCTATCTCAGAGATGAAATTAGTGTCAGGATAAGTATGGACATAGATTTCAGTATCATCTTCATAGAAATTATAATTCAGACCATTTGATCTAAAGTTACCATATGAAACAAATATACTTTGAATATGCATGTGTGACAAAGCATGTGAACATTTCCTGTAACTGTTGATCAGTCTCTCACATTGTTTTTTAGGACTTTTTGGTCCATTCTTCCTTACAGAACTCTTTCAACACTGTGACATTTGAGGGCTGCCTTGCATGGACAACTCTTTTCAGATCCTGCCACAACATTTAACTAAGATTTTAAGCTGGTGTAAAATGCAGAATTTTGACCTTTACAGCCATTCTTTTTTAGATCTGTTTGTAGACTTATTTGCTGCAAGACCCACTTTTGGTTCAGAAGGAGAGTGGCTAGCAGTTCCTTTGATGTTATGCTGGGGTTCTTCATAACTTCCTTAATGATTTTCCAGTTTGTTATTGGAGAGATTTTGATAGGACATCTGCTTCTGGGCAGAGTGACTGTGGTCTTGATGTTGTCCATTTGCAGATGGTGAGCATCACTAACTCTTTTACTCAGAGAAACTCACAATGTTTCTGTTATACCTCCTATCCTGCAGCATCTCTCTACCCATGGCTGTCCCGGAAAACCAGAGTATTCTCACAGGGACTCATGGTTTTTCGGGGCTTGCTGCTCTGACTGGATCTGTTTCCAGCTGCTTCATTTTAAATATCTATCAGGACTCCAATTAATTAATTGTCCCTTTTCCTATATAATGCTGTAAATGGTCCTCTGTTGTGGTGGTTTGTGTTCTTCTCACTCAACAGCAGTACTGGCCTCATGCACACTGCTCACCTCTGCTTTTGCAGACTAAATCTTCAGCAGGTGATTCTGGGCTGCTCATCGATTATATAAGATTACTTTATTAGCCATATACAATTTCTTGCATTAGGAATTTGTCTTTTTGCATACCTCAGCTTGCTCTCTATGAGACACACTGGCAGGGAGAGAGAAGCTGGGGGTCAGGATGCAGGGTCAGCCATTTATGCAGCGCCCCAGAAGCATTTGGGGTTAAGGGTCTTGCTCAGGGGCAATAGGATTCCTCTGCCAGGCACGGGATACAAACCGGCAACCTTCCAGCCATAGGCGCAGATCCTTAGCCACAGAGCCACCACTCCACCCCCAAGATGCCTTATCTAGGCGTCTTCTCTGTTGTCAGTGAAACAGAAAATCCTGTGGCTGGTGGCGTGCCTGGAAGCACTCAATATAGTCTGTGATTGATGCACTGCTCCACCAACCAATGTTAACTCTCCTGTAGGTTACTGTGGTTATAGTATGTCAGAAAACAGAGCTTGAATTCTGCTTTGGTTTTCACTGTCCCCTTGCAGTACAGGATCTATAGCCATAAAATAGGTCTTAAACATCTGCAGATTACAAATTGGATTTGCATAATTACCTAGCTGAATTTATTATTTGGTTAAATGAAGTTTAAGCCTTTCTTTCTTCTTGAGAAGCTGCTGCTGGAGCTATAAAACCTACTGGGGAAGGACCCAGGAGGACTGAAGTATGAGAAACCCAGTCTGTCTGTTTATTTGACTATTCTTCATCATTGGAAGTCTTTCGGTTTGCAAGCACCTTTGTCATAGGTGTCAAAGGGATAGTTGTTTTTTTCCTCATAGAGATCTTGGGGACCAGGGATTTGTGTTCTTGGCATTCATAATGTTTATATTGTTGTATATAATGTATATTTTTTATGTCTTGATTTTTGAAGTCTTTTTTCTCAGTTACTGCCATGCCATCTTTTAGAATATATTCTTCCATAGTCCATCGTATTTAGTTCAGTAAGTTGTGGTTTAAATTTTTATTCCATGCTAAGTTTTATTCCTCCCAGTTACTTGAAGGTGGCAAAAATAACACATACTGAAATCTGTTTAGCTAACTTTTTAAAGTTTTTTGTCAACGCCTTACAATCCCGTGAAAGAAATGTTTGTTTGTGAGTGTGCACAGGAAATTAAGATTATTAAAAATGCCAGCATGAAACTTATTTTATTTTATTAAGCCCATGAGAAGGTAACCATGGAACAAAGTGCACTGGAAAAAACAAGGCAGAGTTTAGAATAAGTTGCACTTTGTATTAACCTAAATTTTACTATTGGATATAGATTTCTGTGACACAGGTGGTTAGGGATCCTTCCCTACAAACTTGCTAATTTGTTAACTGTACCCCTGAAGAAACATCATAAGGAATAAAAACTGTTTTTCTGAAGTACTGGAGTTGGTTTTGAATGAACATAAGAAGATAATAATAATAATAATAATAATAATTGCTTACACTTATATAGCGCTTTTCTGGACACTCCACTCAAAGCGCTTTACAGGTAATGGGGACTCCCCTCCACCACCACCAATGTGCAGCATCCACCTGGATGATGCGACGGCAGCCATAGTGCGCCAGAACGCTCACCACACATCAGCTATCAGTGGGGAGGAGAGCAGAGTAATGAAGCCAATTCACAGAGGGGGATTGTTAGGAGGCCATGATAGTAATTTATCCATTTGTGTACAATATGTTTAATACATAAATGTATTTACTGTTTATAGAATGTTAAAGAAAAAGTGCCAAACCAGATATTGTTGCTACAAGAGAAGTGAGGCAGATTGATGTCAAATGTCATCTTAAAAAGTAAGTGTCTAGATCATTTATTTGACACCTCAGAATAGCACAGTTTTCTTTTGACAGTTACTGACATGAGGTCAAGCTATATCACCCATAAGTCATGCTTTGTGAGCTGCTAAGACATCATTTTATTCAATAAATTGTGGCTATTATTGATTTTTTCTTCTTTCCCTTACAATGGCCTTGAAATGTGGTTAGCTTGTTACAATAGTAACTTGTTCCCACAGTGATATTTAAAACTGGAAAGAAACAACATGCGGGTTTTATAATTGCTTTCATTGTTATTATGTGAATGTTATAGTTAAATTCCCATAATTAAATGTTATGCAATTTTCAATGCTCCAAAAGAAAATAAGAATGCTAAAGCTTTTATCACACAGTTTTCTTCTTCTTCCTCTTTTATTCTTTGATTTGCGGTACTAACATAAGGGTTGATTACTCTGGAATTCTAATGAGAGAAATAAAACATTTTCACTTGAAACTGAAATGACTTGAGAATTTTGAATATACCAAAATGTCAATAATGCAGTAACTATAGAGCACATTCCAATATTCACTTTATTAAGATAAGGTTAAAACATTATGTTAATCAGTTAAATATAGTTTAAAGGAAGAGATTGATAAACTCACTTTTTAAAAACTTTTTCTTATAAGAAAAAAAAATAATTGGAAAATCTTTCTGTGTAGGTTTTAGAAACCAGTTTTGTTTTTACAGAAATTCAGTAGTAAACTGCCTCTGCTTTTATTATAAAATCATTGATGTGTCAGAGTGAGACAGCCTAAAATGTTCTCCTTTTAATAGCACAGCTATACAACTAAAGAGGGTGTTTGCATTACCTGAATTAATGCATGGAATTGTTTTAAATCCAGTTTTGCATCTGGTGATCGAATTTTGCATATATGCAAATTAATAAATTACCTACCTAACCTTGTCAGAGGTTTGTGCTATCTTTATTTTTAGAGACTCATTTTATGCTAATATTGATTTTTGTATAATATGTTTCTACCTGTATATTCATCTATCAATTTTCCAATACAGAGTCACAGGGCAGTCTACCAGTACAGTATGTGTTTGTACTGGAAGAAACCCATGCAAACATGGACAGAACCTACAAAGCTCACGCACATAGAATCTCCAGGTCTGGAACTAAACCCAGGGCTCCAGTGCTGTGAGGTAGCAATGCTAAAGACTGTGCCACCCACTGCCCATATATTCTTATCTTCATATCAAAACCACAATCTCAGTGAGAAACTGCGTAAAGTAATAAGGTACTCTAGTAAATAAAGAGACACTTTAGTTGCTTCTGAACACTGGGAGTTAGTGTGAAGGTTTTTTTTTTTAATGGGAGCTGAAAATATTAGGCACCTTTAATTTTGTTTAATGCGTGTGCTTTCTCAATCATGCTATTTTTTCCTGCTGCACTTTCACAAAGTTCAAGTAGGACTTACATATGTGAAACTCGATAAATACCAAAGAATTGAAGCAAGCTTTCCCATTAATCTGAAAGAAATGTTTGTCTGCTTGAGTGTGAGTGAGTGTGTGATGTCAGACAAAGAAGGCCTCTCAGTTTTGAAGAACAGCTTTGATAGCACTTTGACCAGCAGTATCAAAGCAAACTTTAAATTTACGCAAAAACTCAATCTTTTTCTTTGATCACTATGGTTATGGTCTGCCTAACTTCATAATACAGCAGTTCCTTACATATAGATTAGTTTATAATTTATATTTTATTGACCAGTACAATGAAAGACAATACAATGAATGGATTGTCCAGAACTGTTATTACTAAAATCTGTGCTCTCTTTTTATGTTGAAGGAGAAGCAAAATAACAGGAAATAGAACTGAAATTCAAACAAACCAGAGCATTCTTCTGCTTACAATCACAGGGAATATTGGAAATGTGTGTAAAATGCATGACAGGTCTCTCTGACACTTCAGTATTAATCAGTATTAATAGTTTCAAGCATGCTACCAGCAGCAAAGCAGTTACATAACATAGTTTGGATTATACACAGCAGAACTGCATCTTTGAAATTGCCTGCTTTCCCCTATGGCTCTCTTTGAATGTAATGAAGAGAAAGCTGTTTTCACTGGTCTTTCTTCATTTCTTAAAAAGAAAGCTTTCTGTTTCTCCATTTGCAGAGCAAAAGGACACATACCAAAGCTCTTATCTCCAGAATAAAATACAACTAGGGCTTTATCATGGTGAACACAAATTGTTACTACTGCTGCAGAATGTCATGAAACAACAGGTGTATGGTTCCCTTTCCATGTCTCTCCTGCAAATAAAAGAGAGAATTCACACTTGGGATAAAACGATTGTGTGGGATACTTGCAGTCTTTTGGGGCAACACAAGCTCTTTTGTGGCCCTTCTCTTTCAGTCTCTTAGTCTCTTCTTTCTCTTGTCTTCTGCCGTCCAGCCCAATCGATTTGCTCTCTAAACCAACTTAAGGGAAAATGGCACTCAGGATTAACTTAATCCCCCCACACACACACATTACTACTGATGGGCATGGGGTAGATCCTCTATTTGAGTATCTTAAATGCGGTCACCCACAACTTTACAAATCAGGTATGAAAAATAAAATTAAACTCAAACCTCTGTCTCCTAAATGGAGTATTTTCGCTTAATATCTTCACCATGGCTTTCATTCAATATATTAAACCATGTCATCTGAGATGGGCGTGTTCTAAGAAATTACATCTAAATTGTCAAACACTTGTATATTAGCTCTTTTTATTACAAGTGTCCACAACACCACCCTGGCCAAGGTACTATTGGAATTCGGTCATGATACCTACTTGTAAGTCCAGCCTTGCTGTTTGCACAGTGCTGAGAGGGTCTCTGTGAACTTTGTAAACACTTTTCCTGCAGAAGATGCAATATTTTATAAAGTGGATATTAAGAACTGGTGTGAACTGGATTGGAAGAATGCTGGACACAAGGACTACTATATCATTCTATACCGTTGTATAGGAATGCATGCTACGAACCTTAGTAACCAATTGTATTAAAATAAGTTATCTTTAGCAAATAGGGAGGTAGAAAGATGTGTATGATTTTAGAACACTGCTAATGTTGTAAGCACAGGTAAGCGTCATAGATAACAGAAAAATATTTAAGGACTGTTCTAGTTTAACTACTTTGAGAAAAATAAACCGAGCATCTCTGTGTTTTTCACTCTCATACGCATGAAATAAAAAGTTATTTTAACTTCTGAGACGGACTCCTGACTTTGAAGGGGAAGCGGGGAATAATTCCTCCAACAACAGAAAGACACAACCAAGCCTTAGTTTAACATAAGGAAAGTCTGAAACCTGTAAACTGCCTATTTAATAATATACAGTATTTACAGCATATCACATTTTCTCCGTATACAGTATATGTATATGTATCTCCTTATACTGTATTGTTTTCTGTTGAAATATCCAATGTACCAATGAACACATCTAGACATATACTTAATGAATCTTCCTTAAATGTCATATACATCAGATGTATAGACACCTGGTCAAGAATACTGAGGTATACTTTGCATACATAAAGTATGCAATTTATAGTTTCAGAGAAAAGGATTCCAAATGTGTGAAATCCCAGCAGTTATACATTGATTATGTTACTTTAGATTATACAGTAAATACTGTATCATTAGGAGAATCAACAACAGGCTAGTGCACCCTGCGGCCTGTTGTTGTGACCACAGTGTCGTCTGTCACTCTTTGTAGTCTATTTATCTAATTTGAAAAATAGCTCCGTTCAGTAATTAGGAAGGGCTTTGAGATAGCATATTTATTTTGTAAGCGCAATTCACTGATTGATTGATTTCCAGATCCACTTACAGTAAATGTAAACTGCTGAAGGTGTCTTGCTTGTTTAATTAGATTGTTCTGTTTTATGAGTTAGTGTCTCTATAAAATGCACACTCCTTCCCAGGGGAGGGAAAACACCTGAAGGTGATTTCATCCATCACACTGAGTTACACAGCTACATTCCATTGGGTTGAATTGTTTTCTACATCAGGAAGATTTATAAATACAATACAAATCAGGCAGCAATCTCAAAATTGGGCATCTTTTGTCATGATAACTTTCTCTGCAAAAATGTCAGTGTAATGTCTTAAGGTGCAAGTCCTTCATGGATTCAGTTACCCACGTTGTTTTTTAAAACCTTTAATTGTTTAATTAACTAGGCCTGAGACCTGGAGAAGGTTCTAAAATGGGGGAAGAATAGACAATATACGATTATTTCAGGTTTGTTTGTTCATTAGCCCTCAGTCGTAGGTCTGCCTACACCCAAGACATCATCAGGACACTCCGGCCTCTCATTGCAGTCCTGGAGCCCTGGCAAGGAAGGGCAGACATACCCAGCCCAATCCCAGCCAGCAGGATTGATCAGGAGCAAAACTGGAAGAGAAGAATTTGAGGAGTGTGCACCACTGGACACAGGAGAGGACTCAGACATCAGAGGGGTGGGGACTCTACAGAGAACAGCAGAGGAAGGCACAGGCATCGTCTACCTCCCCCTGCCCTGTGTTTGAGTTGCTGTAACAGAGACTTAGCCATTGAAGGACTACATAGTATTTTTATTCTCTTTCTTCACTTTGGCAGAAGCAGATACACCAGGCTACTGATCAGAGCTGTTTTCTGAAAATATCACTACAGGATTGTTTTTTGGGGACACTGGGTAGTTGGGGTCCACGGGGTTAATCTTTTTCTGTGAGTGGAAGTGGCCCTTGGGGATCAATCTTTTGTTTGTGTTTGTTAGTGGAGTAAATAGAGATAACTGATTGTAGTTAAGGGTAGAGTGGTAGTGCAAAGGTCAGCATTGCTTTGAACAGGGATATTCTTTACCATGTTTATACTACAGTAGTACATTAAAAATGAGCTGAGACCCCCAAATGCCTGTACACAGTTGTTTTACACATTTCAGACAAGAAATAGCCTAGTGAGACAAACAGACATCATTAGAGTAAATACAAATGAAACAATTCTAACACAATACCCTTGGTGCCAGCATAATTCTGAGGCCTATATCAGAATGATATGATCCTCACAGGATATCAAACTCTAAGCAGCAGAATGATCAAGCAATACCAGTTCCTTAGACACAAAGCTTGAGTTGTGACACAAATAGTGGCCATCTTGGTTCATGCAGAAAATGACGGTTCAACACATGATACTTTAATAGTTTGACGACTAATGTTACTTATCATGTTTATAAGCTTTTCCATTTTTCTCAGAATGTTAACGATGTTTTGTGTGCATAAAAATTGCTATTACAAATTTTCAGAGTCAAAAATCAGAAGGTTTTGGTTATTGATTAAACCTGACAAATTTCAATTCAACCATTGCAGCAGGTTATAAGAAGAAGGGGTTTTCAAGTTTTTGGATTAGGCTGCCATCTTAAATGGCTAAAGGCTCTCTAATTTCAATCACAAATGTAATGGTGTACCAGTTCCACTATACTGTATCTGCCTAGTATGATATTGCTTCACTGCCTAGTCTTTGAACAGCACAGTTTCAAAAATGGGAAGAAAAAAAATTTAAGTTTTTATGCACAGTTCAGTTTCCTATGTGCGCTGATTTCATAATCTGTGTGTGTGCGCACATGCACACAGCTTAGAAGGAACATTGCTTACAATCCCTACTTGGAAGTCTAGTAAAGATCAAGTACCAGCAGATCAAAGAAGATTGTTGCTCAATCTTCATATAGTGGTCAAAACTCTGCGAACAGCAGGATAAAGCAGATGGAGATGCTTCTAAAAATGCTCTGCTTTGAATATGGCCAAAAACATTTTTTCCCCTGAGCAACGAGGACACAAGATTTGATTCTTTAAATTTACTTTTTACCACTTAAAAATCAAAAAGGGCCGCGTCATGGAAGACTCTACAATTTATCTTTTAAATGGAATACCTGAAGGAATTGCATCTCCAGTAAAACCATTACTTAAATGTTTAGTTTCAAACAAATAATCTGTTGGGGGTCATGGGAGGCCCCTGTGTGAATTACCTGAAAAGTTGAAACTTTTTTCAGCCCTACAAATTTATTTTTGCAGTTTGTAAACCACAGCTGAGTAATTTGAATTCTTAATATGTATGGATAGGAAGGAAAATTGAGTTTTAAGAGAACGTTTTGTGATGTATTTGTTTAAAATGTGGTAAGCACAGGAAAAGGAATGCAGATGGCATTCTTACAATAACAGGCTGTAGCCTGCAAACAATTGTTTAATTTGCTATGATCCATTCCATATAAAACAGTTTGGGTATATTAGATAATTGGGTGAATGCATGGTTCAGTGAATATTTTATATTGCTAAGCTTCATAAAAATGTGAACTTTGTGAATCAGCTCAGTCTGATTCCCATGCATTAAAATCCACATGGGGATGAATGGAGAAAAAAATGAATACTTTTGGACTGGATGAAACAAAAGTGTTTCAAAGTTTCAAAGAAAATCAGTAAAAAAAATTCTAACCATCGTCTTATGTTTCATTCATAATGTAAATGTCATTCCTTGAAGACAGAACCCTATGAAGTACACATTCTGTTCAGGAGGCTACAGTATGTGGACATTTTTTGTATGTTTTGTTAGTGGCCAGAGGTGCTTAGTGTCTGGAAACAAACTTCATTTTCTTCATTCCATTATCCAAATTGGGGATATTCCCTATTCTGATACAGGACTGTTTCTGGATAAGCCATCTGCAATAGTTTTCTGATTGGGTTGAAATATGTTTGTTTATTATATACTGTATATTATTTTAGTATACTATTCAGTTCAGGAATTCCAAAAGTTCCAATCAGCCAATCAATAAATAAAACAATTAAGAGATGCCTAATCATGATAATAAATAAACAAAGAACTACAAAATTGTTGAAGTTTCATAAAATATTAGCCTCTATGTAAAGACATATCTTTGGGGAGAAAGTACAGTATTTTAACAATCCTCCAATTATTTTCATAAAGTATTTTAGTCTTTATTTTTTACTCAGCCATCAAAAACTGTCCTCATAATTAATTCATTAATGCAATATCCAGTAGGTCACTTCTTATGTATTGAAGTTCTGAGTAAGAACTCATTTTAATCCCTTTAATAATGGACTGGTGATTTTTGCCTATTCATCATTCCTGTTTCAATCCAATCATTTTTTAATATAATTTAAAACTTCCATACAATATAAGATTTAATTAATATATTCATCCATGTATTATTATATAAAATGGTAATTCTAGATAATTCCTCACAGAGATAGCATGAAACAACAGCTACGTAAGCACGGATGTGTAAGATTAACCTGCACTGTGTATCCGGCCAGTAGCAATGTACTGTATGAGTGAAAATACAATGAAATTAAATTCTGTAGTTTTGTTTCAATTAAATTAGGATTAAAAGAGGAGTTAGATTAGACAAATTAAAAACAGGAACAGATTAATAACAAACACCTTGAAAAACCATGGAAGAAACTAGCTTCAGACACTGTGAAGGTCACTTACTCAGCACTGAAAGTGATATTTTTACTATATTTTGTAGAATAATAACATTTTTAAAACATTTGGAACTTCACTGATGTTTTGAAGATGAGAACAAGAACAAAAATGATTTTCTTTTGTTAGCTAATGTCCTGTTGTATGCTTGTTCTTCTTTTTAAAAGTGACTACTCTTGTTTAGAGATCAGAATTCTGAATATTTTGCAGCAAAGGATACCTCCTTCCTCCTCATCCAACTTCTTTGGTTCCCTTCTCTCCAGCTTCTGTCTTATTGAGTCAGCAACCCTCAATAAACTAGTTACACGCATGAAACCCACCACATCTATTTTAGATCCCATTCCCACCACTTTATTTCAGTCCTGTTTCTCTTCTCTCTGTCCCATTGTCCTCAATATTATACATGAGTCCATGAGCACTGGCACTGTACCAACGGTCCTCAAAACTGCTGCCATTACCCCGGTGCCAAAAAAGCCTAACATGGTTTTCGACAATCTTAACAATTTTCGCCACATCCCCAACTTACCCTTTCTTGCTAAATTTCTTGAATGTGCGGTCAACTTCACAGCACAGAAACTGCCCTGGTCAAAGTCACCAACGCTCTTCTAATAGCTTCTGACTCTGCTTCTCTTTCTATACTCATCCTTCTTGATCTCAGTGCTGTTTTTGACACTGTTGACCATAACATCTTACTTTCTCATCTTGAGACTGTGTTTAGAGTTTCTGACACTGCTCTCAAATGGTTCAAATTTTACCTCACTGATCGCTGTCACTTTGTCTCTCTTAATGGGTATAGGTCTGAAATTGGTCTTGTCAAGTCTGGTGTTCCTCAGGGCTCAATTCTGGGCCCCTTGCTCTTCAGCATTTACATGTTCCCACTTGGTCAGCTTTTAAGATCACATGGCGTCTGCTTTCATTTTTACGCTGACGATACTCAAATATACATCCATACCAAACCTGACATTGATGTGGCTGTCTCTATTCTATCTAATTGCATCTCTGACATAAAAATTTGGATGACTCAAAACTTCCTTCATCTTAACTGCGACAAGACTGAAGTCATACTTATTGACACCCCCCATCAACTTCGTAAATCCAGTCCTGTAACCCTATCTGTAGATGGTTCTGTACTTGAGCTTCAATCAAAATTGAAAAACCTTGGGGTTATATTCGATTCTGGCTTAACATTCGATGTGCAGCATACTATCAAAACATCTTTTTTTCACCTTCAATTATATCGCTAGACTACGCCCTATGCTATCATTAACTGTGGTTGAAAAGCTGATCAACACATTTGTATTCTCTCAAATTGACTACTGTAATGCTCTACTCGCTGGGGTATCTAAATCTACTCTGAACATACTGCAGTATGTCCAAAATTCAGCAGCCAGAATCCTGACCCAGTCTAGTGCAAGTGTTCACATTACTCCTATCCTGGAGTCCTTGCACTGGCTTCCGGTCAAATTCCGTGTAGACTTTAAAATCCTCATGCTCACCTATAAGGCTCTGCATGGCTTGGCACCTCAGTACCTGTCTGAACTATTATCGCCCTACTCCCCACCTCGCAACCTTTGCTCTTCTAATTCTGCTCTCCTTACTGTCCCCCAAGCCCGTCTACATTGTATAAGTGACAGGGGCTTTTCCTGTTATGCTCCCAAGCTCTGGAACTCTCTCCTCAAGGATATCAGAGAGTCACCTTCTCTAAACTCCTTCAAATCCAGAATCAAAACCCTCTTCTTCAGAAAAGCCTTTACTTAAACTGGTTCCATTCTTCACCCCTCTGCTTTTCTTAGTACCACCATCCATGTCTCCTCTGTGTATTGAAATTGTGTTTTATCTTGTGTATTCTTTTTATTTGTTGTTGTCATCCTGTAAAGCACTTTGAGAAGCCACCTTTAAAGGTGCTATATAAAATAAAGTTTATTATTATATTATTATAAGGGATGGTGAGAAAAATGAGGTTTCCTAAGGACACTGAAGCTACAGTAACACAGAAAACCGTGTGTGTTTGTGCCAGAACTGAAAGACAGCTAAAAAGTCTGGCGTACACTTCTTCTTTTTTTAATTACCAGTTCAGTTTGGGAATAGCCCTTTATGTACATTTAAAAAGCCATTAAATTGTTTTCTTTGTACATCACAATGTCAACCTCAATCACTCACACAACAGTATATTTTCATTGCTCTAACAATAGGCTGAATATATTAAACCCAAAGTCATAAAAGGCTCTTATAACATTTTGCTTTTGCTCTACTCAAGTCAAATAATCTACCCTATAGTCTACTCACTCAAGTTCTCTATATTTTTAGACACAATGTGACCTTAATTGTTTAACAATAGCATTTAGCAACAGTGGATTAGCTCCCACAACATGTCATAAAGTGATAAAGAATTTATGTTTCTCACCACCGGAAACTATTTCTAAGCTATGACTACTAGGGGTATATTTTGACCAAACAAAATACCATTCAGTTCATGAACATGAAAGGAATGCTGTACTGTAGTAACGCACTAATTTAGGTAAATTCTTAAGACTGTTTTAATGACAAAAAACACTGAGATGAGGGACAACTGTCTTATACACTATAATGGGAAGATACAAGGCTTTAATACCAATCTTACACTGAAGATTGTCCTGTCATTTAATTTATTATAGCCTCAGCAGCCTTCACAGAAGCTGACACTGCTCTAAACTGGAGCTTTAATATAGATCTCTTGGATTAAAACACCTATCAATCTCACAAAATTTATAAAGCTTTACAGTCAGATTTTATCAACTACTTTTGCTTCAAACAAAAGCTGCTTAAAACCGTCAATGCTTTTTGTTCAGCATTGAGTAGTGAGACCATCAGCACTTTTTATTAAACATAAATGTTATAAAAAGAAAATGTCTTTACATTTTATTATAAATGACCCAGTTAATCCACCCTAACAGACCGTTACAACATGTAGTGTGTATCTGAGTTTTAAAATATTCTCTTTTAACTGTGTCATCACATGTTGTTGCAGCTACAGTATGTACACATGCTGTATATTTGGAATGGCAGAGAAATTGTTAATATGAGGTTGTTTAAAACAGCAAGCCTTGAAAGGAGATGCCTCTTTTAATAATTTATTTGTAAAAGTGAATTGCAAAAAGCTCCCCTTCCTATGTGATTAGATTTGACACAAAGTGAATTTTCTGTATAGTTGCTCTAAGCAGAAGTGGCAGTCCACAGGGATATCCTGTAAAAGTGCATGGCTTTACCATCAGGTGAGTGAAAACAAAAGAGAAGACTGTGACCTTGGTTTGGCGCCAGGAGGGTAACAACTTCATTATTGTGTGGAAGCAGCTGACTTTTGCACAGGAAACAATTATTGCTGATAATGAATGGAGTTCACTTACGGTCTATCAGCAAAGGAGCTCTGTCTCCAACTTGCATGAATAACTCTTCCTCCTCTCTGGAAGCTTTGTAATTTTAAAGCTGCACAGATTCACTTCTATAAAAGGAAGGGAGAGGATCAGCTTCTTTAGGTTTTTTTTCTGTCTTACCGTTCATTGTATGTGTTGCAAAGTTAGATTTTACCTCAACAATTAAAACAAAATGTGATCTTATATTTGGGCAAAAGTGCATTCATGGACATGGATACTTTGCAAATTACAAATAATAATAATAATTGCTTACACTTATATAATGCTTTTCTGGACACTCCACTCAAAGTGCTTTACAGGTAATGGGGACTCCCCTCCACCACCACGAAATAGTAAATACAATGTTCTGTTTAAAGTGATATTATGAAAGATGTTGAGCATGGAAATCCATGACATACGAATGCTACAGTATGTCAATAATCTGTTTTTAAATACAATAAAAGTTTGCCTAAAAGAAATCTCACATCAGAGAGTCTTTAGGACAGAAGAGGTTCAGGGGAGAAACAAATCATATAAAACAAGGCCTTGGAAAACATTCACAGGTAATACTCTTGCCATAGTATGTTTTTTGATAGACGTGTGGCTTTTCTTCTCATATAGTCAGATACAGTACATAGATATTCGGATAGATATTCAGATAGTCAACTGGGACTCAAATTGCCTTTAATTAATCAAACTTGGCTTTTTCTTGTGCTTTTCATACTCATTGGAAAGACAACCTTGTAAAAATTGTTTTCTCAGAAAAACATCTACAAATCTATTTTCCTTGTTACTGTTGACAAGGGAGATCAGTCTATTTTTATTTGGACAGTTACACTTTTTGTCCCTCCCATGCTCTCTTCCATGGGGGAAGTAATTCTGTATATAAAACAAACCAATTGCAGACCCATCTTTGGATATGCTTTGGAATAACTGTGCCAAGAGTATGAATACACCAAATAGGAGATATTAAGAGAAATCTGGTTCTTTGCTAATAGTCAGTTTTACTAGTATTTTGTATGCTCAATGTTAGTATTTTTAATTTAAATCATTAAGCTTTGTTGTGACATAAAGTCACAAGAAATTGGATTTATTTTCTACCTTTACTATTTACTGTATTTACCTGTAACATATTTAACATTAGAATTTTTTTAATGTTTAAAAATGGAAAATTGCAATTTGCACAATATACATATCCGGCTTGATTTATATCATAGGTCAGATATTTCCCCTTTTAAAGGAATTTCAAAATATTTAAAAAATCTTTATTATATACAGTAGATGGACATTGGTTTTTGTCACACAGATTTGTTTGCTTTTTCAAGTATTTACTAATTTGCTTCCCAACAGTTAGACTGAAATAATCCATTAAGACAAAACACAATGTTTTTTAGTGTTGAGCTGAAGACACGTAAATATGTATCAGTAAATGTATATTTGTTCACAAATAAATCATTGAACAGTCTTGCTAAGTACTACTGCTGCAATGAAAGCAAATTTACCAGCACAATAGTATTCAAAATATCAGCCTACAATATGCTGTCAATATATTTGAGTAATGTTCATAAAAGTGTTTTGGGAATCTCTTGAGACTTATAACACTACATAGAAAAAATACATTGGCAGAAAGTAAATAAATAACTGAGTGTATTCCACAATGCCAAAAATTATAATACATGCATGTTTAATAACAACATATACAGTATATATATTTTGTCATCCTCAATGATGTGATAGTTACAGTGATTCCCTCAAATACCATGTCCATTATTTTCTTTTTAAAATACAAATCATTGCCAAAATATAACAAAACAGATTTTAGGAAGAATACCGACACTCAAGAATTAATTGCATTTCAGGATGTTTATTGAGTGTTTAGGTATAGTGAGACTTGCCATAACATCTTTGGCTGAGAGCAATTTAATCAAGGAACTGCTGCAAAGGTGGAGATGGGGTGGAGGAGGGATGCAAGAGATGGATTTTCTTAAGATAATCAGGAATCATTATAATATGCTGTAAAGCACCTGACAGTCATGATTGTCAACTCCCTCCTGAACTTCAATTCAGACTGAATGGTCATCCATATAAAGGGTAACAAAACTGAATCAATATGTCTGACAGCTTAGATGACATGTAAGATTATGGAAACAATAATTACTAAACTAAACTAGAGAAGCATCTAAAAGGAAACAAGATCCAAGGGGAGGGACAAAATGAATATATAATTGTAGGTCTTGCTCAACTAATGTGTTAAAGAACATTGAACAAGTAATTACATTAAAAAACACACGGCATACAATATGGTGTATTTATGTTTTTAAAAGCTTTTTGATAAAGTTCATCATACAAATTAAATAAGCATTGAAGAAAATGCACATATATTGATTGAACATGGGTTAATAAATGGAAAACAGAGAGTACAGATAGAGGGGAAATGACAGACTGCAGTCATGCAATTAGTGAACCCCTGCTGTACCTAATTCATCTCAATAATCAAGATTCTGGTGTACTTAGTAAATTAATTAATAGTCTTCCAGATGATACAAAAACAGGAGAATTAGCTAACACTTTAGTAGCAGCAAATGAAATTAACGAAAATGGGAGAAAAAAAACTAGAACAATGTTAGAAAGCACAGAACTGAAGCTAAGGCAGTTATATTAAATTGTACAAAAGAATATTGTGCATCTAATCACCACTTCATTTGTCAAACTATTTCTCCTCTAGAATCACTACAAAGATAAGGAGCTGTACACATTTATTCCAGAGCTTAAAAGAAGCTGTTTAGCCTTGAACAGAGAGGACTATGAGGAGACTTGATCTACAGTATTCATAAATCAATGTTAAACACTTTGATAAAGACAATACAGCAGACTGCTTCAGAATAAAACTGTGAAACACATACGACAGGACACAAGTGGAAACTACATGGAAACACATTTAAGACAGAGAACAGGAGGCAGTTGTTCACCCTAAAGGTTAAGGAGGTGTGGAACAAGCTACCCTTCCATACTGTGGAAGCTGATACCCTGACTTATTTTATGAAATGATTGAATGAGATCCTTGGATCAATTTGCTACTACTACGAGGGCCAGTGGAGGCACATAGTCTCCTCTCATTTGCACTTTAATTTATGTTCTTATTTTAAATTCTTACTGCCTGGTTCAATTTAAATGCTGTGATGACAACAGACTCATTATTGATTATTTGAACAGATTGTTAGGTGTTAATAAAAAAAAACATCTGCCTTTCTCTTTTTGAACAAGTAAAGAAGAGCTAAATCTATAGCTCTATATATATATAGTAATATATAGTATAATATAGATCTGGGATAATATTTTCTTTCTTAATTATGTTGCATAATCTAGTATTATATAGCTTAATGGGCAGTAGTTTTCCAAGGAATTACCAAATTACCATGCTTAATGTTCATGAATCACAACAACAAGCAGCAACACCTTTTCAACTTAAATAATGGGGTATTGTCTAGGGCATGTTTCGAAATGACAATACTGCTTTCTCTTTTTTTACTCCCTTTTCACTGGATTAGCAAATAAAACAAATTTTTCTCCCCTTTTCTGAACATTTTGAAACATGTGTTGAAAATGAACTGCATATACAGTAGTCATTCAATCCAAATGTGGAATTCGTAGTTTTTACCGTCAGATTCCATTATTGAGATCAGAAAGTAAAATCGTTTCTTTATCTCTGAGACACAGTCAAAGGTGTAGGTGAGATAGACTGTTTTTCTATGAGATATAGGGCATCAAAGTTTGACCTTGATGTGAATCCTCCAATCAGCCTATAAGTCATGTTTGCCTCCCTACATAATATAGATGTGTGTTTAGTTTTGTTTTCAAGATGTTCAACATAGCTGTTGATGCAATGAAACGTTCTGTTTTGTTGCTCACCCCAAGTTGACCTGCATGACAACAGATTGACTAAATCAGGTCACAGTCCAATGTCACCTAAATAGGAGGTGACGTACAGTATGTCTAAAACTTACACAGTTATCAGTTCAAAGGCGAGCATACAATATGTTGTCAAAATCAAAAGAAGTCAATTAATGCCTTATGGAATAGGAATGGATTAAAAAAATATTAGTGATAACACAAAATACTGTTCTTTTCATGTAAATGTTTTTTTTGCTTATCAGCAAAAAAAGCATTGCTGTGAAGTACTGTAAACCATTCTACGCTTTGAAGTCTCTTGAAGCTGCATATTTAATTCAGAGTGTTTTGAACTATATTTTTACTAGGAGCCTCAGGAGTCAAGGGAAGGAAATCCTCTCATCTATAGAATGGTGTACTGTACTTTGTGAGTGGGAGTGTGTAGAGGAATAAACAATGCAGCTGGAAATGCAGTATAAAGATTCTGATTTATGCTCGAAAATGCATTTTAGTGGAGGATATCTGAGAACTGAGAAAACTCTCATTAAAGAGTTTTAATGTGTCGCTGTCAAAATAGATTTTAAGAATGATGCATAATGTTTTAAAATATGATCTCCAGCTCTTCCTTGTTACTCACTTTTTGTGGTATTGTTGTTTTCGCTTGGTTTTAAGCCCCTGTGTTTCATATCTGTTAAGTGAGCCCTTATCTTAGTTGACTGCAGGGTGAAGTACAAATCCCACACTCTGCCTTAGATTTTTTGCATTCAGAAGAAGATGAAATTCACTTTTTCTTTAAGATAAAATAATTGAGATTTTATGTATTCTCAATTTTGTTCTATTTAGACTCTGATGTAAAGAAAATGTTTATTATGTTCACTGGCGTTTTTTCTCTGAAATAACTTAAAGCATAATAATCTCTGAGCAAAAAAAAACAAACATTAACCAAAACATAATAGTGAGTAATTAGATGATTCACTCAATTGAGTACTTTGGTACAATTTCAGATAATTTGCCAACCTTTATATGTTACGCCACATCTGTAAATTACCTATTTTAAAAAAATAGTTTTTATTTCAGTTGTTGAAATATCACACTACACGTTCTAAAGACATTCAGCCCAGGTATCACATCTGAAATGTCATCACATTTGAAAAGTCATCACATCTGAAATGTCATGCTGTTCCGTAGTAACTGTCTTCTTTACAGGCTTGTCAGAGCCACAGAGCCAGCAAAGGTATTCTGGGAACAAAAAAGAAAAGTGACATGCTTCTTGCAGCTGTCATTATTTTAACTAATTTTAAAATGTTGCATGAAGCCAAAAAAATTAGTCGTCACATTGACTTTCAATTCAAATCACAATCAAGTTTTTTGTCTTGTATAAAAAGAAGTCGTGAAATAGTATAACATGGAGACAATATACAGTATTATCAATATATTGTCATCTGTTCATACAGTTATGATAACACTTGAATGGACTTTACAAATTGGTGAAAATGCAAGTCTCTAAAAGTTATGTCAAAATAGTATCATCTGTGTATCTATTTGATAAGCAGTGCAGATTTATTTGCTTTACAGTGCACAAAAGTGACTGCTATTGTTCCCATCTTTATTCCACCCAGGGTCAGAGGATCTAAAAATTATCTTTGAACACATAATTTGGAAGAAGTCATATAGGGCAAAAAAAATTTCAGTCAATGCATATCAAATAAGGGGTCCAAAATGTGCAAGAAATGTATATAAAATGAAACTGATTAAAAGTTAGTAATGACTGACTGGTATGTATTTCCATGCGTATGCCACAGTGCATTTTGAATCATGAAATTCTTTGTTAATGTTAATGACAGATTCCTCTTCCTTCATGTGAGCATTTCCTATGATACTGAACCTTGTAAGAACAGCCCCTTCCTTTACTTCTTTGAAGGCTGGAGTTCAAGTTTCCCACTTGTATTCCTGACACAAAGGAGAGCTTTGGAGAAAAGATATTATCAGTCTTTCTCGTGCCTCAAGAACAATGTTGCAGTCATGTCTTGGATGAATTGCTCATTGTTCTGAAGTGGCCTGACTCCTTTGGGTGGGCTCGGTGCTGCAACTAGCTAGAGTCATTGTAGGTGGTACAAGGAACAGTACTCAGACATATGACGCATATCTGCAGAGGAATGTGGGACACTGCGTAATTTTGTTCTACTGAAAAAAAATGCATATAATCATATAATCAGCTGGTTTCCGAAATAAAATGTTCAGCAGTAACAGCATAAGAAGTTCCTAAAATGTCCAGGGCTGGTTTGATTATATCTGTTTAATTTACTAATCCTTCATATTTTGTTTAAAACATCCTGTTTATTTTTTTAATATCTTTAGTGAGTGGAATGCAATTTCACAGTGGTAAGACCGGATGAAAAGTACAATAAGACCTGTCACACTTCATGTCAGAGCAGTTTCTCATTGCTTGCAACATGCAACAATTCTGGGCTCTTGGGCACATTAAGTTCCTGTGCTACAGATAGAACTCAAGAAGAGCTGCATAGCTGTTCCTAAACTGTAATATTATGTGGACCTCCAAATGATTAAAGACATACAATGGCAAAGTATGGTTTGAAAAATTGTGCACTATACACATAGTGCCTGGCAGTGGGTTTGTATATACAGTATGCATGATACCTTCCAATAGGTGTATGCTCAGCTGCTGTACAAAGCTTTAACACTTGAACTTGAACTTTATTGTCATATGTAACCGGCACTGGTACAATGGAATTCTTACTCACAGAAAGTCTCTCGATTGTAAAACAAGTGTAAAAAACAAAACAAAGTGCAAACAGTGCATCAAGACAATATACAAACAAACAGTAGACAATGTACAAGTAAACATGTAGACAGTTTGAATGTAAACAATACAGATGTGTAAACAATGACTGGAGATGTGCAATAGATAAGAAATCATAATGAGGTAGATGGCGATGGTGTAGGTGTGGTCTGAGGGGGATGGCTAAATGTGTTTGCCAATCTCACTGCTAACTGCTTGTGGATAGAAGATATTGAAGAATCTAGTGTTAAGTGTCCGTATGCTCTTATATCTTTTGCCTGAGGGCAGTGGGGTAAAGAGCTCATGCCCGGGGTGGTGACTGTCCTCTGTGATAGCCAAAATTCTACCACGGCAGCAGTCCTCATAGAGCTGTTTAATCTCGGTGAGACCGCAGCCAATGATCTTCTGGGCCATATTGACCATTCTCTGCAGTGCCTTTCTTTCTCGCGAAGAGGTGTTGCCATACCACACGGTGATCCCGTTGGTGAGGATGCTCTCGATGGTGCAGCGGTAGAAGTTCACCAACACATGTATTGGCATCCCCCATCGCTTGAGGCACCTCAAGAAATAAAGGTGCTGCTGAGCCTTCTTCATGATAGTCAGTGTTCACAGTCCAGGTTAGATCTTTAGAGATGTGAATTCCTAAAAACCTAAAGCTGGTGACTGTTTCCACTTCCGTTCCATCAATACTGAGTGGGATGTGAGTGTTTGGCCTGTGTCTCCGAAAGTCCACTATTAGCTCTTTCGTTTTCTTTACATTCAAGTCCAGGTTATTGCTATGACACCACCTAAGCAGCTGTACAACTTCATCCCTGTAAGTGGACTCGTCATCATCACTGATCAGTCCTATTATAGTGGTGTCATCTGCAAACTTAATGATGCGGTTGTTGCTGTGTCTTGCTGTGCAGTCGTGAGTGAACAGGGAGTACAACCTGAACATCTGGACAGTGCACTGTGGAATAAAGAGTTCTCCAGAACGCTGCCACATTAAGACGCATTATATCCTATATCCAACATCACTATACTCTATACTGTATCTCTGGACCACTGAGATTATTGTTTTCCTGGATTACTCCTTCCTTTCTTAGGCAGTCTTTGGTTTTACACTATTAATGCCATCAATTTACCATACTTTGTCTTTCCATTGTTTGTGACATACTCCTATAAGTGTCTTTAACATTTAACCATGATTTCACTGTGCTTAAGTCAATGCACCGTAAAATATTTATTATCTACGATTATTTTCTCACGAGCAGTAGTTTTGGCTTAAAAGTGTTGTGCATAGGATTCCCTGTCTAGAGGTGGCACAGTTGCACACACAGTGTGTGTCTTTATTTCACACATCACTGATCTCTGCACCTGATCCATGATCATTTTGGGATGCCTGGTCATGGGACCTAGTCCTGTGTTCCACCTTTGTACAAGTACAAGTTGTCATGATCGAAATCCTTCCTCTTAAGGGTGCTCTGGCTCTTTCACAGTTTAGTTGATTATGTGCACCTGCCTCCTATCCAGCCCCTCCTTATTTAAGCCAGACACTCTTACTATTCTGGGCTCAGCATTGGAAGATGGACGTTTGGAAGCCCACCTACCAGCTGGTCCTGGAGTGACCTGATGGTACAGGCTTCACCATGCCGTCCTGCCCATCTGGGTCCGGGGCTCAAAGTGCCTGGCCTCGTTAACCCGTTTTTAATTCCCTTACCCTGCACTGGAACCTGCTCCGGTTTTTAAACCTTGTCTTGTTTTTGTCTTGGATGGATCAACCCGCTCTGGACTCTTGGACTTCGCTCTGGATTTTCCCTTTGGACTCCTTTGGACTAGTTCGCCAAGATCATGCCCCCCCCAAGCACCAGTGCACTGTCGTCACGCCCCCCTCTGTTTGTAAACCTGCCCAGTTCCTCGTCATCTATACCCAGTGTCATTTTCCACTTACTTCCAGATTATACCGTCTGCATAGGGTCCTGTTCTACGCATCGCTACACAAGTAGAGATGCTGCAAACACCTGCTGATTTATCACAACATCACAAATTGGCTATAACAGATTACAAGGTGCTTTTATGTACCCTTGTACTGCTGCAATCCTGGAGGGATAACATCCTACACTTTAGAAGATTAAACAATGTCAAATTGCTCTTTAATCAAGTTTAGTTTACTATATCTAAAACTAATCTCTCATGAGAATGAATTCTAGAAGTTCTAACTGTTTGTTGTTTTGTGTGAGTAAATTCTCAATTTGGCTGAACAGAATGTTCAGTTCTCCCAGGAGCTGGGTAACAATTTGAAATTGCAGGACTGTTTGTGGATTTATCCTTTGTAAAATCATGTACCTGAGCTTTGTGCAAGCAACTGATGCATGATTTATTTTTAGGAAGACGTTTTTAGAATGACACAAACATTTCCAAAAGTTGATGAAAGATGGTGTTTTGGATATGGCAGAGAATGCAGTTTTAAAACCAAGCAAGGTTTTTCCCACCCTACTGGTGATCTTTTTATGTAAGCCATTCAGACATAACATTATAATCCCACTAAAAATACTAAGACATCTATGTTCTGTGTATGTTATTGGAAGACAATACTTAACAATGGTTTTCACATGATGATACTGATGATTATTAAGATGTCAGAATGTTACAAACTTTCAAGATAACAAGTGGGCATCGCAGCAGTGTTGTGTGAGAATTACATTTTAGCTATAAATATAGTCTGGTTATTGTTATTCTTTTGATATCACAATTGATTAAATAGCAACATCAATCTGTGATGTGTTAAAATTCACTGGCATCTGCAATATGGTACCCTGAACATCTGGTGTATCTTCTTTAGACATTTAGAATAGCTTAGTATTATGTTAGATTGTAATGGGGTCATGCTTTCATTGAAAATGACTTTTAGAAATAACAGTAAAAAGACATGATAAAATAAAATATGTTTAACCATAAATAGGATACATTTAGACTAAGAAGAGCTATCACATCACAAAACTTCAAGTCATACAATAAACTTTTTGGTATGGGAACCTCCTTTGGTTGTGTTGATGTGCTGGATGCAGGAATGACAAAATACAGAATGTGGTACTGTATTTACTCAGTTTGTTTCTTCAGACATGATATTCGCAGTAAAAGTGAAAGATTCCAGGTGGAAATCAACAATGTGTACGCATGTGCCTGACAATTTAATGTCAACACCTACTAATTTGACATTGACATAACCAAATGATTTGAAGACAGCTAAATTACAAACTGAAAAGACCTGGATGATGAACTGCTGTGACTCATTGAGATCTGTCTACTGCACACCTATACTGCACATTCAGTTCCAGTGCACTTGGAGGTTTTTCAGAATTTTACAGAATTGCAAGCGAACTAACAAACAACAGGCAATAAAATTTCATAAACAATAGATTCATTTCATTTTCATATTTCTTCGTTTGATGGTTTATGTACACAGTAAATGTTCTCCTCTTTACCTGGTCTTATTTCACACGGAGCTCTAGTTCAAAGGATCACTTCCAGCAGCGCTTTTCTACAAAACATGCATCCAGTGCAGTCTGCTTCCCTGCGGTGACCTGCAGTGGGGGTGATCAGCACAGAGTACAGATCAGGACACAGCCCTGAGTACTGGATGTGGTTCCTGATGTCTGTACTCTGGCAGGGTTGTCGGGTCTCTCTGGGTCATTGTCAGCTCTCCATTCATCACTATATTTAATAACACAACTCACATGAATTCATTTCTGAGCTTCTTATTCATTTCAGCCACATCCACCAAATTCTTCTGTAACTCATTTCCTGCACTTTCTCATTCTGCATTTCCTATCACAGTATGCCATTAATGTGCAATATTTGCTTACTACCATGACAACCTGCAATGTTAAGAACTTTTCAATTCATTCTAAAATGGTCCAAAGAACAAGGTGAAGATTTTATTCATTACGGGTTCCTTCATTTAAGAATGTAGCCCTACATTTCTTTTTTCTAAATTATTTATGTTTTGCACAGATGTTTTGATGTTATTCATGTGTTATTCAACACACATTGAGAAACCCACTACACCTGTAAAGTATTTAAAATGAGTTTCAGGGTTACATTTAAAACAAACAAATGACAAAAACAATTTCTAGGACCTTTGAACAGAGCGCTGGTGTTGAAACGAACATTTGAAAAAAATGGTGTGACTTTTTAACAAAACAGATGTCAAGAAAAAAGAAAACAATACTGCCCTGGAGTGAACCCTGGGACCTCAAGTTTGAGTGACTGATAACTGAAGTCAAGGGATTTCTAAAATTAGCGTTTGTGATGAAAACCATGGGGTGCCTCTGACTTTTGTATCTACATGCTCCTGGATTGCAAAAGTCTGCTCAGTGGGTAAAAGAATTCTGTCAGAATGGAATTTACCACAGGGAGCTCACTCTGGGCACCCTGTGGTGTTGAATATAAAGCAATTCTTCATAGGTAGATTTGCCACAGGTTACACACTATTATTCTAGAATGCCAGTCATTTACGTAAGTATTAATAATTCATCAGGAGGTACTAATTCATATATTTTAGACTACACTATTCAGTTTTGTGAACAAAAAATTAAAGCAAGATTCTTAACTACTTGAAGTGTAAAATGCTTTGCTTTCGGTTATTATACATTTTGAGCACTCGAGCCCTACACCAGCCTTTCTTCAAACCCAACCTTGGCAATTAAAATGCTCCAAAACACCAACAAACAAGAGATTTTTTAATTTGTGTTCTCATTTGCTTATCCTAGAATACCTCCTTAGGGTTCATTGTGCCATGAAAGTCACAGGGATCAATTGCACACAATTACAGTTAATTAATTTCAGCTACAGGCTTGCCACAACCATTTACTCAAAATGTATATTATGTATATTACCATTTACTCAAAATGTATGTGACTACCATTAGTAATTGTTATGACTGTGTAGGAGGAAATAACATTTTGTAGACCTGCAAGAAGTATTCCGTAGAAAAAAAAAAGAAATTTTATCTTGAACGGCACATTTGAAGCCTAACATTGTCAATGAACTTATCTCAGTGAGCTATTCAACAGAGAATGCAAACATCAGAAATAGAACTATAAGTCTCTTTTCCACTACTGACCTATTTTTTTCTTTTGAAAATTTGAAAATGGAAAATGCAACATAACACTGTAAACAAAGACTGGTAGATATAATGTAAAAAGAATAAAAAGTAAAAGTCTTACGTTTTAGAAAACAAATATAATTTTCACTTTAACTTACTCAAAAATGATACCAAGTATTTATTTGACATTTCAGACCAAATTGTTTGGAAGAATATGTTTGTGGCATGCATTCTTCTATTGGCGTACGACATGGGAGAAGAGTCTAGAAAACCTGGCAGAAACAGAATGAAAACGTCTTGTTTAATCAGATTGTACCATGTACCAGATTGTAGATGTGGCTAGTGTGAGAATGTTGCTGTGTTGCCAATTGAATTGGTCTGATTGGGTTACACAACCTCATTCTCTGTCTGAACACCATTACTATAACTCAGTATGCATCTGCTGAGTGGTTTTAAGGCTCTCCTGCTCTGCTCATTGTTATTCTAACAGACGTCCTAAGGCTCTTTAGGTTTGATGTGTTATCTTTGCTGTATTTTAAACTTGATAAGAAGTTAATTTTAATATCCATATTTACTCTCTGCATTCCAGTCTGGTACTAGAATTTCAAGCACATTGGATTGTATGCGTCTTACACATCTTGTCCACGATCCAGCTCATCACAAAGGTCACATCTTGGACTTAATCATTACTAATAGCTCTTTTGTTTCCCATGTGGCTAATCTGGATTTAAGTCTTTCGGATCACATGCCTATTCTTTTGGATCTGACGTTTCCTGTCATTCACTTTGCACCTCTGCGTTCTGTAAACTTTCACAATTTCACAATTCCTTGCAAGATGAGGTACAGTTGCTCTGTCTCCTCTTGCCTTGCAGGGCTCCATGAAAATGTTTTTCTTTGTAAAATGAAATGTAGGCGGAAAAGTTGTCATTTGCGTGTGAGTCTTCAATCTTGGAAGGTGTAAATGATTGAATATAGGTATATATTTATACTTCAGACCTTTTTCCACCAGTTGCCAAAGTGCCCTGTTACATTTAGTACTCACCTACTCAAAATACTTTAAGAATTTGTTATAACTGAGCTTCATAACTTTCATTACCATATTCTTGCCTCCTCTTATGCTTTTACAGTGCAGTCATTTGTGTGCCTAACTTTGCTGGTTCTTTTTCTCACCTTATGCCTTCATGTCTTACTGAATTGGTATACAATGTGAGACTCAACTCCAGTTGGTGAACCCCATTCTCTTTGTATTATTTTTCTACTATTTTTATCCAGGCTTTGTCCCTTGGTGTTTAACATAATATAGTTATGTTAATATACAGTATATTTACTTTATATTTTAAAATATTAGAACATGCTGTTGCTCTGAAAATAAACTTTTTGAAGCTTTTTATCTAGCATTAGACATTTACATACTGTAGCACTCAAACTGCTTTGTGTTGCTAATGATCTTCTTATGACAGTTGATTCCCTTATATCTCAGTACTAAAAAATGTGACATTTTACTTACTTGTTTGTTTGGGATCCCTGTTGCTGTCTTTAAATGGCTTAAATCTTACCATGCTGAATTCTGACATTGTATTTCCTCTGGGGGTTTCCTCAGGTTGGGTCAATTATCTCTGGTGTCCTACATGGGTCAATACTAGGCTCTCTGCTGTTTAGAATTTGTTTTTCCTGGTCAAATACTAAAATTATATAGTCTGAATTATTATTTCTGTTCAGATGATCCTCAGATTAAAGTCCACACTAAACATGATACTCAAATAATGTTTTAATACTGATTTCAATTCTTATATAAATACTTGGATGATTCTTGTTATGTCATGTTATGTGATGTCATGTAAGAATCTCCCATCAGATAAATAAAACCTGTGCTGTAACCTTGTCAATTGATTCCACTGTAAAATTTATTTTAAAATGAAGAATTTGAATGTCATTTAAAGGTATCATATTGATAGAAATATTGCCAGGTTTCATCTGTATCTGTAGTGAAAACCAGGTCCATAACTTTGTTTTTTCAACAATTGATTCCCAACATGCGGAATCTCTAAAACTACACTAAAGAGATTACTATACAGTCAGAATCAGACAGCAAGAATCCAGATTAAGTCATGTGCAACTAAACAAATCACTCCTGTCTTGGAGATCTTGAATCAGCTTATGTTCAAGGCGTCACATGATGTAGATCCTGAGTATCTAGTCAATATGTTATCTGTTTCCTCCTCTCCTTGTAACCTTTGGCCAGTTGATCTAGTTTATTATGCATTCCCAAAGTTCATCTACACTCTACAGGTGGAAGATCCTTTGTTATTATGCCTTTAATCTTGGAACATCATCAAAAGAATATAAGGGAGTCAGCCACATTGGGTGTTTCTTTGTTGAAAATGTCCTTTTTCAGAAAAATGTTTTGCCTTTGTCTTGCTTTGTTTCTAGCTTTTCAAATTCTATTTGATCATATTTGCATATTGATATTGCATATCCGTATTGTAAAGAGATTTATGATGATTGCTAGATAAAATATAACTATATAAAATAATTATATAAACTATATGATTTATAGTTACAAAATAAATAAACTTAAATTTATAATTGTTATTAATTTTATAATTATAAACAAATTTAATGATTGCTGTTAGACTAACAAAGACTTGAAAAAACAACACTTAAAAATCTCATTTAAAAATGAACAATAAGCATGAGTTCTCAACTCAACTTGAATTTGGTTCAGATCAACCTAAAACCAGAACCCTGTAGGTAATACAAGATCGCAGTTTGTGGCACTTCCACTGATCACAGAGGAATGTAAACCTATCCTCTGTGCACTTCAAACACCTCTTTGAAGTTTGATGGCACCACAGTGGACTGTTCCCAGCCTAGGGGTTACTTTTAATAACATTTAAAAAGCATCACATCATGGAAACCAGCTCTGATGTTAATCCTGTTCAAAGAACTTTTTGGCACATAAGTAGCAGAAAACATCTAATGAGAATTGCATTGTTTACCCTTCTGATGAACCAAATGTACCTCTCCTTCTCTTATCTCAGTAGAGTAAAATTGAACTTTTTTATTTCTTTTATCTTAAAGGGTAGACAGATGAAAATAAAGTCTTGATGCTTTGTGTGTTTCAATATTGTATTGGTTCAAAGCATGGGAAAAGTAGCTCATGGCATAGTTTCTTAACAGAGTTTAAAAGGAATAATAATTTGGTTGCTGTTTTTAGACTGAAGTTTTTTTAATTACATTTGCATTTAATGATATCAAGTGACAAAGACACACTACACTTATCAATGATTTAAGTTCAAAGATCTCTTCTGCAGTGGCTGTACTCTCACAAAGTCTCAGAATTTTGTTTTATCTACAGCATATTCAGAACAGTTCTTACATGAACTGTTAGATTCAACATATTTATAAAATGTTAACTGTCACGTTAATTTCATATCTGCTTATAGAGAAAAATGCACAAATTATGTTGCAGAGTACAGTATTCTTTACACTTTTTTAATAGCTAATAAAATAGATGTGTTTTGAAATGTATCCATATATAATATAGAATAATATTAAAATAAATAATAATAAATAAAATAATAATATTAAAATAGGTGTTTTGAAATATTACTTGTCTGGTTTAGGTTTTAAAGAGAGCTTACCGTGTTATACTTGTTTTATGAAACAGCTAAATTAAAAACAGTGTGAATCTAAATGATTCCTCTTATTTTTAAATACTGAGTACATGGAAAATAACGGTTAATTATGGAAATTATTTAATTGCAGAACAATTCCTTTGTGGTTCTACTATTGACCTCTTTTAATTGACCTTTGGCAAATCTTCAGCATTTAATAGCTTTCAGTCTGTAATATACAAAAGATTGAATGAATTAAGGATCATTTATGAAAAGCAAAGAAACAATTAAATAAAAACTTGTGAAAACAGGAAAAAATTGCAAACAACATGTGGTTAGAAACTGTACAATATTTACTATATTAATTTTTAAAATTTAAATTATTAAGTTTAAAGTTAATCTTGTTTGTGCTCCTTACATTTAAAAAACACAAGTATTTCATATAATTATGAAAAAAATGCTGGCAAGATTAAAATAATAAAATTTCAATATAGTCGTGTTAGTTGCAAAGTTAAAATGTTTTATTTCCCTTTCAGGTAAAACATAGTTATACCCCTTGATAAATGCCTCTGTCACATCCTCTTCACTGGCTACATACTGTTATAACACAGGGCTCACATTGCTCAGCCCCATCATTTGGCTTCTACAAGACTGGACTGACAAAGTAGCTCATCCACAGGTCTTGCTTGTGGATGCCACAGGATGAACTTTTCTGTGTTTGCTAATTGTATTCATTCCCGCACTCAGCCCACTACGGTCCACTGCTTGGAGATGAGTTTAACCCCATCCAGACTTGCCTGGTTACCCCTTTTCTGCCGTCTCATCTAAGAGGTAGTCAAGGCCTGGTTATCACCCAGGCCCCAGGAGGTGAGGCTGCAGTAAATGATCCTGCCATCACTGTGGGCCAAACCATGACACTGCTGTCCTTTCTTGTAGACTGAGTGCTATGGATGCAGCTTGCCCCTCTCTGTGTCACTAAGGTGGCCCTGTATTAGTGTCATCTGTGAAAGTTTGTGAAACGCATGTTTCCCGGAGATGTAGTGATTACTTTTCACCTGTAAAGAAATTCTTAAGCTATTACCACATCGCTGGCTGGCTGAGAAGAAATGAATTATGCACCCTTCCACGTCCTTTCACAGATAGCTTCAGGAGGTTAGGCAAATAAAAGAGTGACAGACTGCTTTGTCAACCCAATGTTACATGTACTTAATGGAGGGGCAGTGATAGAGGCCCTTCACCAAGAAGCATTGACTTTTCAGGTAACCTGCTCTATGCTAATAAACATGTTTAACCTCAGCAATGACTGGAGCTGCCAGTTAAAAGCAAGAAATAACACAATAACAAGAGCTTAGTGAAGACATGGCTGTGCTATCAATGAAAAGACAGTCAGGGCAAAACCAAGTTGCAGTTATTTTGACTGTTTGAAACATCTTGGGTGCCGTCTTTTTTTGTCAACACCGTACTTCAGCAAATGTACTACAGTCTGTATTCTTTAAGTTCCTCTGAAAGTGTACCAGGTAGGATTTCTTGAAACTTTCTTGTTTCCCTGCCAAAGTAAAAAAAACAGTGTAACAATGTAAATTAGTTAACATTATCTGATGTTACCTACTGTTATAACATTGTCCCTGTAAGAACCAACTATAAGCTTTCTGACTAATAAATTACTAAAAAATACTGTCAAGTGAGGCTAGTTTGAAAGATCCAGGCCAGCTTTTGATAGGGAGAAGATATTTATTGCCTTTGACTATTTACAGGAGGGACAGGCCCAAACACACAACAGACTGCTATCAGCAGGCCTGCTCTTCGAAGTGTCCTGAGGAACTGTGGCACAAATAGTCCTCACTGTAGCTCACAGTGGGAGGTGCAGTGTGTGGTTTGCAAGGGAAATATCTGGTTCCAAAATCCATGACTCCTGATCTCCAGAATCCCTCCTCCCCGGTCCTGGAGCAGGATGGCATGTTCTGGGACCAGGCCTCTTGCCTCATAGGGTCCCACTGCTAAAATGTCATGTGTGGGGAGAGACAGCTGCTGTAATACTTCTTCAGACTCCACATAAAAGTCTATAAAGAAAACAATAGTGATTGGGCATATATGATATGGAACCTGAAAAACTGCCTCTGCTTTAAGTCACCTTGAGAAAAAAAAAAGCTTCCTGTAATTCATAATTTATTTTTTCTCTCTCACTGTGGTATAATACACTAAAATACTTTATTTTAGTTCATTAATTGATTGGTTTTTGCTAGGCAATTCACCAGACAGCCTTTCAAACTCTCCTCAGGGGATGTCTAGCTAGTGAAGCATAATCTATGGCATAGCAGTCACTGGTGTGAGTCATAAAGTTCTACAGATACTAATTCTACAGACAATAGGATTCTCTTGCATTGCCTTTTGCTGCAGTGGCACAAAGGCCTAATGAGTGGTAAGAAAAAGTCTAATTAAGACCAAAGTGCAGTAGGAGGAAGATTATGATGACATGATTCAGGAATAATCTTTCAAGTATACATTCCTCATTTTGCATACTGTAGTCTGAATTGAGTTTTACACTGGTGAGATTGGCTAAATAAAAGGGACCCATGATTTTGTTTTCACAGGGATTTTATTTTAGTGTGCTGACAACTATATCAAACCTATTCAGTATGCAAAAAAAAAAACAAAGAAAAACTGGCATGGACTGTAAAATAGATCTACATTTGAAAACAATAATTCTAATGATTTCTGTGTACATGTTCAATGAAGCAAAACTGCAAAGAAAAAAATGAAATTCTCCCTGCGGTCAGGGTGTTATTACTTGTTACCTGAAAACAGATGGTGACATAGTGGTCTCTTAATTTCCGAGCTCAAATCTATGTGGAGTTTTTGGTCTTTCTCCTAAAGCATTTTTCCCAGGTGTTCTGATTTCCCCCACCTTGCAAGGACACTCTGGTGAGGCCAATTGGTGTGTCTTAATTTTTCCTGTGCATTTACGTGTGCTTTGCATGTACTGGAATCCTGTCGTCTGTAACGTCCTGCCTTGTGTCTTACTGTACATCAACTGAAATAGTCTCTGGCTCAACCCTTCACAGAATGAAGTGTCATTGTCAGTAGGTGCATGATTTGCTGACTTAAACATAACACAGTAAAAAATAACTTTGGTACCACACTAAATATTGCTACATACATTCTTACCATGAAAGCAACAAATGCAACAAAATATTTCAATTATTTCCACAATGGAGTCCCCTTTTTGTATCGAAAATCAAATAATTTAATTCCTCACAGTTCAATTTGACACAGTAATGCTCAGAACAGGGACATGCTGTAAACTGTTTCTATTATTTTAGTATGACATTTAAAATAAAATGTAAAAAAATATATATTTCTAATAGCATTTTTTTCAACATATTCTCTTTAACTTTTAACTTATTGTTTTTTATTTGATATATGACTACATTACATCAAAGCATTATAAGTACATTCTGAAATATTGAGAGAAGTTGAAGTCACAAAGCGATTGATTTTATCATGCGCTATCATTATTGGCTTAATAGCATTTATGAAAAGATTTGTAGTCCACACAACCAGCAACCATATCACCCTGCAACTCACAACAGGCAGCCCACTGAAGCTTAGGAGGTGTGAACCTGGTCAGTACCTGGATGGGAGACCTCCTGGGAAAAACTAAGGTTGCTGCTGGAAGAGGTGTTAGTGGGGCCAGCAGGGGGCGCTCACCCTGCGGTCCATGCGGATCCTAATGCCCCAGTATAGTAATGGGGACACTATACTGTAAACAGGTGCCGTCATTCGGATGAGACATAAAACTGAGGTCCTGACACTCTGTGGTCATTAAAATCCCAGGGGGCTTTTTTGAAAAGAGTAGGGGTATAACCCCCCCGTCCTGGCCAAATTTCCCATTGGCCCTTACTAATCATGGCCTCCTAATAATCCCCGTCTATGAATTGGCTACATTACTCTGTTCTCCTCCCCACTAATAGCTGATGTGTGATGAGCATTCTGGCGCACTATGGCTGCTGTCGCATCATCCAGGTGGATCCTGCACATTGGTGGTGGAGGGGAGTCCCAATTACCTGTAAAGCGCTTTGAGTGGAGTGTCCATAAAAACACTATATAAGTGTAAGTAATTATTATTATTATTATTAACCTTATTGGAATGCTCAAAATCAAAATGAAGATAATTCAATACTCAGTAAAAGAAAGTGACAGACTTAGAGAGCAAAATTGGGCGGTGTGGTGACTCTATGGCTCTGCGGCTAAGGATCCATGCCTGTGGCTAGAAGGTTGCTGGTTTGTATCCTGCAGCCAGCAGAGGAAGCCTTCTCTGTTGGGCACCAGAGCAAGGCCCTTAACCTCAACTGCTTCAGAGGCACCATATAAATGGCTGATCCTGTGTTCTGACCCCAAGCTTCTCTCCCTGTCTGTGTGTCTCATGGAGAGCAAGTTGGGGGTGAAGACAAATTCCTAATACAAGAACTTGTATATGGCCAATAAAGTGATCTTATCTTAAAATTTCAGGGAGCTTACTCATCATAGATATTACAGTGTTGTCATTGTATACAGATATTGTACAGTATGTATTCGCTGAATCATATTACATTGAGTTTTAGATTTGAACAATAACATTTGCATTATCCCGCTTTTGTTATACTCTTATGATGATCAATGCTGATATTGGTGAAATTACATTGGAGAATATACAGTACAGTACTGATATAATATACAGTACTGAAACAGTGAAAACGTATAAGGAGTGGTGTTTAATACTGGTGAAACAACAGGCAACAGAATGTGTCCAGATTTGTATTTTGCCCACTAAATACACCAATAATTACAAAGAGAAGTTAATCTTCTGTAGCATATTTTGTTTTTTCTCATGGAGCTTTGGAGATTTGTAACATTTTTATCAGGTTTTAAAATGGTAAATCCTAAACCTCTTTTCTAAAGATCGGCAACATTGGCAACATTGTTGTGGACCAATGTCTAATTAAACATCACATTATATTTATGCGTTGAGTGTATCTCTTAATGGCTAACCAATGATTGCTATTATTTTTTGCAATTCATTAGGTAAAGACATCTGATCTTCTCTCTGACAAAAGTAAGTTTAAATAACACCCAAATAGTGTATTAATACCATTAATATGATCATTTAGGCCTGCCCTCTGATCTTAAGATTTAGGCAAGACACCTTCCTAAAAACAACCTGCTGTTGCAAGAGATATTGGAGGACAAGTACAGTAGGTGGCACTTTTGCCTCTAGACCTGAATAGTGTGGTAACCATTTAACCAGGTTATTTGGTAATTTAGTAATCAGGGACACAATGGACCTTTGAACTGAGTTCCTGATATCTTGGTCATTAAAATCCCATTGCCCTTTCAGAAAGACTAGGGGGGGTTATCCACTTTGTCCTGCCAAAACTTCCACTATTGGTTTGTACAATCTGGCCTCCCTGATTTCCCCCCTTTCTCACCTTTTACTTTTGTTGATCTGCCATACAGCTGAGCAGCTAATGCTTCATGGATATCATGTGTGCTGCACTTCAGGAGAGGAAAGTGCTTTAAGATATTTAAGGATGAATTATTTTTTGAATTTATCCATCTAACTGCTTTATCCAATACAGAGTCATGGGGGAGCTGGAACATATCCACAGCCAGCAAACCAGGTGTGGAATTGAACCCATGGCTCTAGCTCTGTGAGGCAGCAATACTAATCACGGCTCCACTGTGCCACCCTAACATATTCATGCATATGAAAATATTTTGAGCTCATATTAATGATACAAGAGTGCTTTATGCTTTAAGGTGCTCCACATTTTACATGGCACACACCAACTCTGGTATAACCGTAAAGCTGAATGATTTCGAAGCACACTGAGTCACAGGCATTAATGCCGGACGTTAATTTATTTCTTTATACTTTCTAGCAGACTAGCCCTTTAGGTTGAAAATAATGTGTCTAATTAAAAAATACTGAAGAGACAGCTCCTTCGGGTCTCTAAATTGGCAGTGTGACCTTTTAAGAAATACAGTATATTAAGTGCCTGAATGATCTTCTTCAAAGTGGTGGATTTATAAGGATATGGATGAACAAGGCAATTTCATTTCTCCTGGGAGGCACAACTGTAGCTTGCTAATAATGCCCAATGTTTCATGTTAATATAACACTAAATTTGTATCTCACACACAGCAACGCTAAAGGTAATCAGTGACTGGAACTAGACCCTGAAAATATTGCTCTCTGAAAACAAAAGTCAACCAAATGGATTTCTTTAATGTGCCAGTTTATTTTTACTTTTTATATCAGTGTAATCATTCTCTGTGTAATTAATTTTACAAGGACAATGCAGGCTTTACACTTGTCTACTAAAAGTTGAATTTATTAAGCTGGCATTTATATCCATAAATGTCACTAGTTTCAGGAGGAATCTGCAGTTGTTTTTATTTCTTTCTAAATTTAATTTGTTTTAATACTTTCATGCCCTGAGCCATGATGTAAAGCACATTTGTAAATACTGAATGGCCTACTGTTAAGTCCCGTACATTTTATTTTCATTGTAATGAACTCAATACACATTAAGGCAACAAATGAGTGCCTTCTTTTTTTTTGTTCCTACTTCATGCCATGGCAATATACAGTATGTAAGCAATATCACACAAGCTAAATGTACTGCAGCAAACCCTTTTTTTGTTACTTTATTTGACCATGCCTCTTTATAAATCAGATTATTTCCAGTGTTCCTAACAAATGAGAATTCAATGAGGAAGATTGTTCAAGTGAAGATGCATTGCTGATATTTTATGGCTGAACTCGTTTTGCCCTTTTCTGTGGCCCTGGGGTAAATTATTAACTGCTCCTAGGCTGTGCCAAGTGTAGTGCTGCCCAGAGGATTTTGACTGCTCCAGCTGATTTCCTTACAGTGTCAGATTTGAAAGTCAGCACCTGCTGCCTTATCCGTGCCAGCACTGACTCAGCAAAGTCTCACTCCACTGATACCGTCAGCCTCGGGCATTGCAGTCACTACAGCAGCCCTGATCTGGAGGATGTGTCCTTGACAGCTCCTGATTTGCTTACAGTGTCGATGTTCTATCTAACTCACACAAAGAAGATGAGTGAACATTTGCCCCCCTCAAAGTGGTGACAGAGACGTCATATCAGGTTTTGGAGTTATGCAATTTTTGCTAAATGCATAACTATTGTAAGCCGAATTGTACTTTGGCCAATCATATTGCAATCTATAATTAAAGGTATAGTTGTAGTTATTTGGTTGTTGCCTTCCTCCAGGTTGAATTCTTAAATGTCAGAATGTAGCAAATAATTTAGTGAAAAAAAATCAAGACACAATTTTAATGACATACATAACTCAATAACTTTTGCATATTTTGATCTGTGAAATTTTATGTGAAATCTGTGAGATCTGTGAACTTGTTTTTATTCCTTTACAACAGTAGTCAAGTTTCCCATTTTATTCGCTATAGCCATTTCATGATTAAATAATCACTTACACTCTTGGCTATTCCTGGAGTCACTATGAATATTTTGAAAGCCTGAAGTGGGCGATCAAATTTCACAAGCCAATAGAACTCTTACATTTAAAGCAGTGTTTAAATTACTCATGAAAGTCACTGCCCGTTCCATAGTAAAATGGACATTAAAACAATGTAGGATTTCTAGAAACTCAGTTTACTTATATTATATTTAAATCTTTGCCCTGTTAATGAATTCTGTGCACCCAATTCTCTATTTTAACAATATATTTTACTTTAGTTTTGCTATATAAGATAAGATCACTTTATTGGCCATATACAATTTCTTGCATTAGGAATTTGTCTTTTTGCCTACCCCAGCTTACTCTCCATGAGACACACAGACAGCATGAGAAGCTGGGGGTTAGAGTGTAGGGTCAGCCATTTATACAGTGCCTCTGGAGCAGTTGGGGTTAAAGGCCTTGCTCAGGGGCCCAATGATGTAGGATTCCTCTGCTAGCTGAGGGATTTGAACCATCAACCTTCTAGCTACATGCACAGATACTTAACCACAGTGCCACCATCCCAGTCCACTGTACTGGTTGTCTCCTGAAATCAGATTCATCCATAAACTGAAGTTTACTTTGAGAACTATAAAACAGGATTCTTATGGTTATGAAGAAATTATTTTTTTATAAACACGCTTTGGATTCTACCACCTTACCAACAAAAATATCACATACAGTTTGAAGCCACCGTTGTGGAGTTTGTTTAGCAGTGGCTAAAAGTATGCAATTCTCAGATTTTGTGTGCTCTTCTGTCCTAGTTGTTTTATCATTTGTTGTTTTTTTTAAACTTTTTTGCTAGAATTTTGAATATGATTAGCTGTTTTTGATATCATGCGTTGGGAGCAGTTCAGTTCATATCACAACTTTAACTTTCTTCTTTGTACCTGTCAAAGTGAGCTTCCAGGTGATTTCACAAATAAGCCGCTCATCTAAATGTGTGTAGTTTCCCTAGTGACCCAGTTTCAAATGACTCACAGAAGTAAGAAGGCAACACAAATGGCTTTAAATTTAACATTGCTGTCAAAAATCACATTTTTCATTGTATTTTTCCAATTTTAGATTTTGTCAAAAAAGCTTAGTCCTTTGAATTAGGTTCATGTTAGGAGCCTTTGAAATAATGACTCATAGGTTCTCTGTGCATTTTTGAAGACTTTGAATGATACATTTCTGTGTAAGAATGTCTTGCGCCTACAGTACATGTATTTGAAAACAGATCCATATTAGTACTGCACTGTTTTAGAGTATATGCTTTAGAGTATATTATTTATTTGTCTATATCAATGTAATATGGTGTGATACGTTCAACCTAAAAAAGATAACTTCTTATTGGTGGTAACAAAGTCCAAAGATTTGCAGACATTTCCAGGTATTCCTTAGCTTGAATGTGAATATGTTCACACAGTTATGTGGCAAAATAAGAGTGCGAATGATCAGGAGATAAAAGGCTTGCTTTTCTTTAGAAACATGGATATGCTGGGGCTATTCACCACTATATCATACACTTAACCTCTTCAAAAATAAGCATTGATTTGAGGAATAGTTCAGCTCTCAGTTACAATGCTGTAAGATGACAAATGTCAGGCAAATCACATAGATTAGTTCCACAGCTAAGAATGTCCTGATCAACTCAACCCATCCAGTGACTTTGACCAACTGCACGGTCAGTGGGCAGCAAATGATATACCTGAACTGGAGACTTAGTCTATCTGGTCTACAGGGCTCAATCTGCACCTTCAGTAAACACCTCTATTGATTGTGTCACATAAGTGTTTGTTTTTATTTTGTTATGTTAACACTGCTATCTCAAAGAAACATGTGTAGGATCATACATTTGATAGAAATGGTTGAAAAGATGCATTAATACAAAGTACTGTACTGTATTGAAAACATGCTTTCACCTTATTAAGCTTTTACTTACTCATATTTTATGCATTTTTAACACCCTATAGTTCTTTTCAGATAATATACAGACAGGTAACTGATTCTTGGTTTTATTGTAGTAATAAAAACAAAGCCTAGAACCTTTAAAATATTTCCATTCTGATGATGTTGCTGGATAGAAGACTAATCTGAGATATGTTCAAAGCTGGATCACTGAGGAGGCTATTTCTAAAGGTACAGCTTCCAGATCTATTATATTCTCAATTGAACGCTGAGTGTTTCTTTAATTCTGTCTTGAAAGAATTGTGTGTGCAAGTCATGTACTGAAAATACACAGTACATACATTAATAAAATCTGTTTTTATTAATAAAATAAATATTAGGAAGCCTTTTGCTTATTTTTGTTATGTATTTGAGTCCTGACATGAAAAAATAAAATGAATTAGAAAATCAGCACATTCCTATGTTTGTAAAAGTAGTTTGTATTCAAAGTTTTTCAAAACAAAAAATCAGTTAGTCTTTCTACAGTACATATTAGATCTTTCAAGTTAGCATTTGCCTATTCAGAAGAGGATGAGTGGGACATCTGGTAAAATACTCAGACCAGAGGGCACTCTGAGGTATTTGACCTGGAGTTTGTAAACTTGTGTTGGCAGTGCTACTTACTGACTATAGCCGAGGGTAACATACTGTAGCTAATACAGCTGTGAGGAACTGGCTTAGGCCTTTGGAAGTTGGTAGTGTAAAATCCCCTTGTGAATTTTGGCCAACAATGACTTTTGATAGATGTCTGAGTCTTATGTCAAAGACCGGAGCACACCAGTGTGCACAGAAATGAATTAATTGATTTGTCTGACTCCTGAACAATTGATTCCTTTCTCCTTTGAGCTGTGCTGTTTTCTTTTTAGACTAACTCTATCAGAGGAAGTGCTTAGGTGTAGTTTATACAGTACCCCCTGTCTCATAGGATAGAGTGCAAAAACCTTTGAGTTTTCTTACAATACCAGGGTGTTGCAATTAGTGATTATACATTTAACTTCAAATATAAGAAAATCAATGTAAATCAATACAATATACAAAAGGTATATTATTCTATTTTTAATTCCTAGTATTCACTGTAATCAATCCTCAATTCTGATTTTGTAATACCTTTTTTTAAAAAAATTTAAAGGCACCTAAATCACGATAACAAAATGAAAGGAAATCTATGAAGATGTAATCGATTCAGAGAGCCTTTTCCTGTTCCCTAATATAGTTATGGTTTGTGCTGGGTACAGTAGATTGGTAAAAGCTTCCACTGAAGCCTATAATCCCAGTCCCTGGAGTTTATGTTCAGTGCTGAGAGATCTACTCCTGTAAAAGAAAAGACAATTTTGACTCTTGAAGATGGAGTTAAGCTTTGAAGATGGAATTAATTTTCAAACCCATCATGTATTGTAACTTTGTGAACAATTAAATAGAAAATGATACAAACTGTTGCAAAAATAGACTATTTTTATTTTAAGAATCTCGACTATCATCATCTCAAATGCCATCATTAGTTACATCATTAATTAAGGTGAGTGAATCAGTTGCAGAAGCAGCCAGGAATGCCCAGGCCTGGATATGACATGACCTAGCCTCCACCATGCTTCATAGATGAAGTGCTATTCTCGGAAGCTCCTCTCTTGCTCCATACTTTAAGCTTTCCATGACTATAGTAGAGGTGTATCTTGGTTTCATCTGTCCATTCAACTTTTTTCTAAATCTCTCCTGGTTTATCGTTGTTCCTGTAAACAAATGCTGATATATCTTTTCTGTTGTTGTGCTGAACAGAGGTTTATATGCTGTTATATAAAAGTTTATATATTTATATACACTTTTTAGGTTTACTTTCTGTCTTTTTCAAACTGTGAATTCTGATATTCACTCCAGTACTCGAGAGGTCTTGGTGATTTCACTGGCATTAAGTTTAGGATTTTCCTTGATAGGTCTCGTGATTTTTCCATCATCAACTGCAGATGTTTTTCTTGGCCAACCCAGTCTTGGCTGTTTGATAATTATACCTGTGGTTTCTTTTTACTTCTGCATATTCCAAATTGTTGATTTTGAAATGGCCAATTTCAGTACTATGGTTCTGAATTATGTTTTCTTTCAGCTTCAGAATTGCCTACTTTTGGAAGTTTTTTCCACTATTTACTACAAATGCCAAGCATTGAAGTCAAAGCCAGACAAGTTAATATGTTCACATCTCTTTGAGGAATTCCTTATCACCTTACAAAGAAACATTTGACCAACAAGTGATTCTAGTCACCCATACCAATTGTTCTTATAGACACAGAAGTTCTGAAAATACAGAAGATAGAATGGGACCTGAGAAGTATTCAAAATCCTCATAGTGAGTCCAATGGACTTCTTTATAATCAACAGTGAAACATGACCTAAAAATACATATGGAACCTAAGGGAAAATTTAAAACAGAAAACCGTTAACACTTTTTTTACAAGAAGACTTGTGGATGTCTGGAATAAGTAGCCTAGCATAGTTGTGAAGATGATAATCTGGCTTCTTTCAAGAAACAGATGGATGAGATCCTTAACTAAGTGGCAGGTTGCCAAATGAGTTAAGTGGGCCAATTGCCTACCTCTAGTACAGTACATAGGCCTTCTTATGTTCTTAATCTCTTGGCCCTAAACTGACTTTTTTCTGCTTTATATCACAAATGTTAAAACATCAGTATAGAGAACTTGCCTTCACTGTTCCACAGTTCAATGGTACAAAGTCATTGTTCTCTCCACAAGTGTAACATATTGGCTCTTGTCTGTATTTTATTTTCCTGTTTTTACCAGCTTGAAATATAAAGTAGAAATTCCATTGAAGTGCTACTGGAGTAGCTCCATTGCTATGTTCCTGAAGCCCGTCGCCTGACATCTTTCAAGAAATAGCTGGATTGAGATCCTCGGATAAATTAGCTACTAACTATGGAGTGTAAAGGGGCTGATGATTAAGTGATTATGCTGCCTTGTTGCATTCTTTCTCATTCTTCTCATAGGTTCTAGACAAGCATGTGCCTGTTGACACATTTCTAGCCAGACTATCTTACCTGTACCTCCTATTGACTGGTCTGTTGTACAATACAATTATTATAGCTTTCTCCATGTCTGCATCATACTTGTTAATATCCATCAGGGTGGTCTGCAGAAAACCTTGATTCATCACTAAAAAGAATGTTCATATTGGTTCCTTTCCTTGTTTTTCTTTCTTGATTTTCCTCAGGATTCACATTCAACATTTTATTACCTCATCATCTGTGTCTAGTCATCTATCTCACTAATCATGAGATTCAGGGCTTATGCAACAGACACAGTTACTCGAGTGTACCATGGTCAGTCAATAAGGATCAATTGATAAAAATCACACCCAAAACCTGTAATTACTATCCAAAAGTATTATACTTTTTTCTAATAGCATGCATGTATTAGTGGTGTATGACTCTTCAGTACTCTTCAGATGTTCAATATATGTTTATTTCTGAGTGAGCTCTGTTTTTAATGTTGCTTTTCCAGTTGGTAGAAGCAAGAACTCCCTAGCAAATAAAAAAAGTATTGGGTGGGTAATTTGTAACTTACAAGGGGGTTTAAATTTGATTTAATCCAGTACTTGGTTTCATTGGTGCTACTTTGCCTGAAACAGACTTGTAGATTTTAGTCAATGGAATTGATAAATACTGGTTTTAAATCAGCAATATTTTTTCCTTTGGCCCTTGGATAGAATGTAGAATTCCTTCAAGTCCATCCAAACAGATCAATTTTCCATTACAGGACCCATTTATTTTTATCTTATATTAGAATAGATCAGGGAGTTCAAGCTGGCATTCTGTCAGTACAAACAGAGGCAGCAATAAATATTTACTTCCAAGATGCTGAAAAATATCAGGTGTTTTCTTGTTGCTTAAATGATACACCAGTTTCGTCTGCTTCTGTTTATATCACTGTTGATTTCCTGTTCAGACTGGTTAGGTAGACCTAAATGTAAAAGTCAGCTGTAAAGTCAAATGATGAACTCAAACACCATTGGCCGTTTTTCTTGTACATTATGTCTAAGGACCCCATTGAGAATTGGCATTATATATAAAGATATACAGTTACAGCAGTGTCCCTCAGTGGGGGTTAGATGTTCTTCTTTTTGACTTCAAAGGCCATCTGACAAAAATCTATTTAATAAAATAATAGATAAATTTTGTGATAGAAATACAGTTGGTATGAAGTACAGTTCAAATTATCTGCCACTATTAACTTAATGTATTGTACTATTGAATTTGTTGGAAAAATACATTTTGCTTCTTTTTTTCCAAGACATATATCAGATTTTGAATTAAGAGACAGGAGCAACAAAGTGCCAAATATTTAGAAACTATTATAACATTATTATCTATCACCCTTCATAAGTAAGAAGCAGCATTGATACAATGCAAAAGCCATTTACAACATCGAAGAAGTGTCCCGTTTCACATATTTCACATAACTCTGCAGGAGTCTTCTGCATTGCCTGGCTTTTGTATTGTTGGATTTTATGTGTGCCTCAGCACAAATGGACAAACTTAAAATAAGACCAAGAAGCATGTGCTTGTGAGAATCTGCTTCCATGTCTGGAGAGCTGGGATCAGCAGCTCTTTTTAGTTTTGGTAAGAATATATTTTTAATGCTTGAGTAATATATTGGGTGGCACATTGGCACAGTGGTTAGCATTGCTGCCTCTGCACTGTATCCCTGGGTTCAATTGCGGTCCTTGGATACTACCTGCTGGGGGTTTCTATGTTCTTCCTTTGTTCGTGTGGGTTTCCCCTGGGTGCTCTGGTTTCCTCCCACAGTCCAAAACCATACTGGTAGGTAAAATGATACTGAAAAATTGGTCCAAATGTGAGTGTGAGTGTGGGTGTATCTGTGTGAGCGTGCATGTTGTGATGGAATGGCTTCCCATCCAGGGAGAATCCTCCCCTGAGCCTGTTGCTTTCTGCGATAGTCCCTGACTTCTCTGTGACCCTGTATTTGATAAAGTTGGTAGAAAATGGATGCATGGACTAATGACAAACATATAGCATGCACAAGGCTGACTTTAAAAACAAATAGCTTTTTACCCAAATAACATATAAGTTCCACCAGTATAACGGGTTCTTGAGTCCAGTCAAAATATTGGATACAATAACAATTTATTAAATTACTAAATCATTACCACCTCAAAATGCTTATTTCAACCAATTTATTGGTTATGACTGTGAATGTCAGTGTTGAATATAACCGAAACATTGGTAAAGGAATAATACTTTTTCACAATATTAATAAATTAGGATATTAGTTGAGTAGCACATTTTTAAAAATTAAATAACAGTTAAATCCCATTACAGCCAGCAGACTTATTTGTGTTAGTGTTACAAAGCTCAACTAGTGCTAGTATTTCTAGTCTGATTTAGTAACTGGCTGCATGGTAACACTGAAGCGACTTTGAACTTTTATTGCATATAACTCAGCTGAACCAACATTTTTGTTTAGTATTAAACTATCATACATCTGCTATTAATGAAATATTCTGATAAATATTTTATGACCGCTTTAGTTTTGAATGTAGTTGAAATTAGTACATGAGAGGGGAATCATTTGTAAATTTAGCTGACTTCTAAAATTTGCTAGGATTGTACAAGTGTTAGAGAAATTATCGCTGTAACAGTTCAGAACATTTAATGACCTGTGTGAATTTGTTTCTAATTGGTCTGAAGGAAAGCTAAAAGAAAGTAACCTGTGGGATACTTACAGGTTCTGGCAGTTCAGATTCTTAAGCTTAATTAAAGTTGATGGCATGGTTGTTGTGCTTTTTGACTCCTCATAATTGCTACATTCTTGTACTATTCTTGGCAATGTTGCTTTATCCATCTTTAAAAAAGATGTTCTAGTTTACTACAGCCAAGTTGCTTCTAATATAGTACATGAAACAATGATCTCTGAGATCTTGCAAATTGTAGTCATGTAGACATGTACAAGTCGGGATTGTTTGTGAATATAAAATCAAGAAACATAATCTTATTTGGTTGTAAATCTGAACCATGTTCAGGTAATCAAATTGTTTTTTAACAATTTCTGTAGGTTTTAACATATCACAATTTAAATCTCATATCAAAATAAATTGTATAATACTTTTGGTTACGGTAATGTAATTCACTAAATTCTAGTAATTCTAAAATCGAAAGATGTGCCAATGCAAGTAGATTTTATTAATAAAATCATTAGGAAACATTATAGTAATAATTATTCAATCAATTATATACATACATTAAATGTCTTTTACCGGTTGCTTGCCAGGATAGGCATCGGCTCCCCCGTGACCTAGTATTGGATAAAGTGGTTAAAAATAGACGGATGGATAGAAGTACATTAACATTTCCATGTATAAAAATACACAGTCATTACTACAGTATATTGTGTATCATTTAAATACATTAATTTCCTTCTGTATACAGTATTTATGCCTCATAACATGAGCATCTATGGAATAAGAGTAAAACCAAATTTCACATTGAAACATAAACTCAATTTTCAATTTTTAGAATTGTAGCCTTTTCTTATCAAAACTTAAATGGTAGTTTCATTGTTTAGAATTCAAATGGTTATATGCTGAGTTTAACATATATTAATTAGCGGAGGTCTCAATCTCTGAACTTCCAAACATGTCTTATAGTTGCTTTAACTTGTAAGCATCATGTTGATGTTTTAGAAAACTGCTAATTCTGTGAAAAAAAATCAATAAATATTATTGTCCTTCTCCAGGACAATCTACCAAGTGACGCAGCATAACCTGTGACATTATGTATGCTTGTCCACTTCATCTTGCACTACAAATTTTGCTAAAATTATTGTATTTATTGTATGAAACATTTTTGTTTCCGAGGTCAAGGGCAAACTAGTTTTTATTTGGTGACATATTTTCATAATATCTTTAGTATAACATGCGAGCATTCACATGATCATGCTGTTAACCCAAATATTTTTGATGGTCTCCTGCTGTACTCTGTCTGTATGATTCCCATCAAGCTATTTATTTGCCAATTAAATTCAGGTATTTTTTTATTTAGAAATCTGTCTCTCCAGAGACCCTTTATGCTGAAATGTCACATTTTCTGCATTTATCGGCACCTAAAGGATCTATCAGGGCCATAAAACACAAGGAAACTGAAGATGTTTTCAGAATTAATCATCCTAAAGTTTAAACCAATCAAGTTTATAATTAAACCAGAAGAGAATGTTATTAAATGCTTTTTATTATTAGGGCAAGGGAAGAAAGTTGTTCCACATTTATATTAAATATGATATTTAATCTTTTTCAAAAAGGTTGAACCTTTCTTCATCTGAACCTTACAATTAGGGGTTAAAAGGATAAAGAATGGAAGAATGGAAGAAATAAAATGACCAAACAGAACTGAAGCCCTCCAAAAAAAGCACAATTGGAACAAATTGCCTCATGGCTTCCCAGCATACTTCATCGCGGACTCAGCTGAGATAGGAGTGCCAGCGATGATTTCAGGTCTGTAAATAGCCAGGGTGTGATGGGACCTTGCTCCTGTGTAGTCTCTCAGACATTATTATGACACTACTGAGAATTTGCACTTTAAAGTTGCATAATAGAAAATCTCATTTTTTATCATTACCCCGCCAATATATTACAATACACCAATGCAGATAATCCAGTTGTGGAAAAAATGTGATATTGAAATCCAAGCAAATAATTATTTATAAAAAATATAAAACAGTTTTAAAAGATCGACAGTAAAATACAATAATAAAGAATCTACTCATCACTCACATGTGCCCTCACCAGCTCATTTGGATGGTTTTAAAATGGATATTGAGTAAATAAAGAATTCCCACTAATATAGTTATTATGCCTCCTTAAGAAAATTGTGTGAATTTGTTTAGTAGTAGTTTTCTATTAAAAGCCATGTAGCAATACATGCTTAAGAACTTGAGTAAAGGCATATTTAAGGATGAAGGTGTGATATACTGACTTCACAGATGTATCTGTCTTAATGGTAGACATTACTCTGTTAAACAGTAAACCTAATTGATTTGATATGACAAATTCTGGACATTTGCTTTTGGTCATAAGCACCCTGAGCTATGTTGCTAGAGCATAACACTCACAATACTCAAATCTTTTGAAACAAAATAAGCATAAAAAAATAAGTGACTGTGCCATTGGTGAAGCAAGGCTAAAAGACACGGTGTGTGTGTGTGTGTGTGTGTGTGTGTGTGTGTGTGTGTGTGTGTGTGTGTGTGTGTGTGTGTGTGTGTGTGTGTGTGTGTGTGTGTGTTATTTGTGACAGGTGTTGACTTTAAAGAAAATAAATGACTTGAAAAGTTGTCTCTGTCTGTCTCAGTCTAAAAAGTGACCACTGTCACTGACACCGCTCAGTACTGTCACCCTTCATATCCACGTATTATTTTCTTTCTTAATTGGTTGAATATTCATTTAACCCACGTTCCCTGGTTACAAAAACACACTGATTTTCATTACTGATGATTATTGCTCTAAACCAAATGTTATTGCTTCACCAGAAAGGGATTTATAAATGCTTATTCCTGCTCTCCTCTAAAGGACAACAAACAGTTAGCATAATTGACTTTCTTTGTGCATTGTCAATAAATAGACTGAACTAAAGTTTACGAGTGATAACGACAACAAGTCAGTCTCTCCCTGCTGTTCTAAATCATAGTCATTAATTAAATCAGTTTTACAGTATATATAGTATCTCGCACAGATACATTTTTCAAATCTGTCGCATCCCTCCTCCATCCCATCTCCACATTAGCAGCTACCCTTTGATTTACTCTTCTCTCTGCATGATTTATTAGCCACCTTGTCCTGTAGCCAGGGGGCTGCCAAGCAGGTTAAGCCAAAATTGTCCTTCCAAAAACACTCAAATATTCACAAAGTAAACGATCTTTGGATGCCGTTGTTCCTCATGAAACAGTTCATGAACAGTTACAATATCACACAAATGATAATCCACTGTCAGTAAAATAAAGAAAATTAGTATGGCTACTTTGTATGATTTCCTATTACAATTACAGTTCAGGGTTGAGATGGTAATTTCTGATATAAAATAATAATAATGTTTCTTTATTAGCCCTATACAATTTCTTGCATTAGGAATGCATCTTTTCGCATACCCCAGCTTTTCTCCAGGGAGACACAGAGACAGGGAGAGAAGCTTGGGGTCAGAGCGCAGGGTCTGCCATTGTACGGCACCCCTGGAGCAGTTGGGGTTAAGGGCCTTGCTCAGGGGCCCATCGGAGTAGGATTCCTCTGCCGGCCACGGGATTTGAACCAGCAACCTTCCGGTCACAGGCGCAGATCCTTAGCCACAGAGCCACCGCTCCGCCCGTAAAATATAGAGAGAGCAAAATCATTTGTCATTCTTTTGATTTTGTCATGTTACAATTTTCTCAGTCAAAGTCTGTTCTCTCTCTTTAACGCTGCATTAAGTTTCAGCAGAAGTGGCTTGGTGAATAATAGCTTAGTCATCATACCACATGAAAAGTGATTTTAGATGGGAAAAAGATAAATCCACAGCAAATTTTATGTTTGCAACACTAACATGAAAGAAAGTGAAGTACCAAATGCTTAAAAAAATATGCATTCGAAGCTATGAAACTTAGCTTGGAGGGTAGTCAAGGAGCTAAATCTGTATTTCCAAGTTGCAGCTTTCAAATCAGATATCTTTGTGATAAACACTAACTCTGATAATGATCAGATACTTTCACACTTCATGCTTCTCTGTAATAAAACTAAAGCTACACACATACAATGGATGGACAGTTCCTTTGAGATTATATTTTAACAACTTGTTTTTGTAATACCTGAGATTGTGTGGCTCACATTTTGGCTCATTCTGTGACAAATCAGCTTTGCTCTATCATTTCACACCTCAGTTGAAATGAATAATTCGATAAAGAGGTTAAAAAAAGTTTTTTTCAGTAATACTGCAGCAAACGAACAGTAAATGACGAAGCAGAATGTCTCAGAGATAAAAAGTGGAGCACTTTTAGATGAAGAAGGGGTATGGAGTGTTTACCATGAAAGAAAAAGTTATATTAGGTTGCTAAGTCATCCTAACATGCATTTAGCTGTGCAAACATGAATTTGTGCATTAAATACTGTACGTTTATATACATATATGGAATGACATTAGCATTGAAGAATCAGAAGTGCTGCAGGTACTAGACATATTTAAGGATAACAAATCCCCAGGGCCAAATGGTATTTTACCAGCTGTACTTAAGGAAATTATGCATTATTTATGGGCCATTAGTTACACTCTTCCAGCAGTTTCTCGACACAAGGGTACTACCCATTGACTGGAAAATTCCTAATACAGTGCCAATTCATTTAAGGGTGACAAAACTGAAACAATCCCAGATCAATGATTATTACTTCAATTATTTTCATTTCTATTACAAAAGTTTGGGGAAGTGGATATAAAACTGGGGACACAATGAACTTTTACACATTTACATACCCATGTTGCTGAAGCTGATGCCTTGGTTTTAAGCATTATTTGCAAAGGTCAAGGGAGAATCAGAGCCTATCCTAGCAAGCAAGGGGTGAGAGGTAGGGAATACCCAGGGCAGGACTCCAGTCCATCTCAGGGCAAACAGACACAAACACATATATGCCCACGCTCATATCAGAGCCAATTTTCCCAGACGCCAATTAACCATTCAGTATGATTTTGGACTGTGGGAGGAAATTGGAGCATCCAGGGGAAACGCATGTAAACACAAGGGGAACATATACACTCTGTCTTCTAGTGTCTTCTACACAGATAGCACCCTAGGTCCACATTTGAACCCAGAGCCTCAATGCTGCAAGGCAGTAATGCTAACTACTATGACACCATGTACAGTAGCTCCCCCAGTCTTTTCTTACATTATATAAACACAGCAGAAAAAATGCTGTTTTTTTCTGATGCACAATATATGATATTTTGCATCAGCAGACAGTGACTAACATGTGCCAGTTGCTTCAGGTTGATATCAAAGAAGACAAGCAGAGAACAGCATTTGACTGTAGCACTTAGGGTCTCCACTGCATTAACATTTTATGCCACTGACTCACTCCAGTTTAGTATGGGTTATACTGCAAGCATGAGCCAGTCAATCATGAGCAGAAAAAAGATACAGCTGGCAGTAATATAATGGGCACTGAAATTAATTAATTTCGTCATCTCTCTGAAGCTTCTGCAAAAGACAAAGCAGGGTGTTATTGGTAGGGATGTTCTTCCTAGTGTCCTAGGAAAATGCTAGGAGCCATGCAAATGCACACCAGCACAGGATAGGCAACTCCACGCAACTCATAAACTACCCTTTCCCTAAATGTGCGGTAGTGTTACATCACAAATGCATTTGCAAGCTTCACTTACAACTTTTTTCTCTTCAGTTTTGATATTCTCCCTATTTGGTATTAAAGATGCACAGGTGCACAGGTATTGATTTGCATTTGACCAAAAGTGAAACCCAGCTGCTTCTAAATTACATTTTGATGCTTTGTTGCAGTGGGTGACTAATGCTCACGTTTTTGCTATAATGAGTGCTGCTGGGCACAGGTTGGCTAAACATAGCTTAGAGATTATGGCAAAGGACACGGAATGACCTGATTAATACAATAACAATGTTACTAATTGCTAATTAATTGACTGACTGATTAATACTCTTACAAAAGTGTTAAAATTGTGATTAAAGCTTATACAGTATACACTTCAGCTAACACAATAATATAATGATATAAATATGTAGTTCCACAAAACATAATTACCACTTCTTAATCGGATTCAATTTGATTAACTAATTCATTTAATTAAAAAATGTTTATTTAACCATATTTATTTAACAATTATATTGTTTTGGTTAACTAAATCACGATTCACCATGCTGGTGGCAGAGAGATTACATTATATAAATATAACATTATTGTGCATTACATTAGAAATATATACAGTAGAATCTGGCTTTTATACACAAAGAAAAAGTTAATTGAAAGGAAAATGACTATAATATATTTCTTCAGGTCATGAACATCTTGGACATGTAAGTGAAATTTGCAGATGTTGCATGACCTTTGCTGGAAATGTCTGGTTGCAGATTCTGCTCTTCCAATGGAAAAAGTGACAGTGTGGATGCTGCCCAGTCTGAAACGGAAGACGGTAACAGTATAGCGTGCTTAAGGCTTAGACCGAAGAGCCTGATCTCTTGTCTTCAAAAGGCTCATGGATTTTCTGGGCCTCATTTCAGCTGAATTCTGATTTAGGTTTTTTAGTCATTGTTGACTTAACAAAAAAAGGCAAAAAGAATATTTTTGCCCTGGATTATTTAAACCCATAGACTTTAAAATTCTATCTAAAGCCCAAGTCTTGCTGGACTGTAGGATCCAGGACTCAAATGTGAAACAGTGATACAGAGTAAATCATCTTTTTTTTCCCATTCTTATTTTTACATAAAAGTACAGGTGTAATCAGTTTATTTAGATTTATAGCTATTTAACAAGAGAATGCAATATTCCCTGCATTCCCATGAATGGCAAAAAGAGGTTGATGGCAATAATTGGGGGTTTTATATTCAGGATGTGTGTTTTTCAGCAGTTCAGCAGGCCCTCCTGGTAATTACAGTTCATTTGCTTGAAAGTGATTTCTGAAACAGCAGGTACTGTAAGTTTTAAAATGTGTGGTGGCCACAGGTATCAGTCTCATGTCACCATTGCTTCATATCTTTCTACTGTAAGCTTTGGTCCTGTTGTTGTTGTTTTATTCAACATATTTTTATAGTTATATGGAGTATAGAGTTATATGGAATTCTCTGTTTCAGTTTGTAGATAGGTTTTCGTTAATTCAGTATAGATTTCTTTGTTTTCTGATTGGGTATGGGGAGAATGTGACTAGAAAAGAGGGGAGATTAAGAAGAGAGAAAGAATGCAGCCAGTGTAAATGTGGCTGTTCAGAAATAAATTGGACAAAGGACATCCGTCTCCATTCAGTTACCACCGTCGCACGAACCCACAGTTACACTACTATGAAAGCTTTTGTTATTAATGGAAAAATGCACCCCTTTATTCATGCACTTTAATCCAAAATATGTATTTTTAAAAGCCAATATATTTGTAAAGATTAGATTTTTATGGACTTCCTAAAATTCCATCTCAGTTTAATTTTTCCCATCCCACTACGCCAAGTTAAAACAAAGCTTTCATAGGAATCAGACAAATTCAAAGTCATTTCTGCCAGGAAGCAGAGCCTTAGAACATGTTCACATCTTCTCAGAATTGCATATATAAATTATTTACCATCTTTCTAGAAACAGATTAATAATTTACAGACCTTGCTTTCATTTGGTAAAATCCTCTACACAAAAATCACATTTTCCCAGCTAACTGTTGCATTCTGAGATCTCAGAGTCTAAAGTGTATCCATTTTAAAAAGTGTTTTTGTCTTCTTAAAAATAATGTAATTTCAAACCCAAATGAGCCTACTCTTTTCACCTGTTAAGAAACATTTAGATATTTTAAAGATAACTTAAAATCTCTTTATTGCACACATACATATGAAACATAGAAATTTCCAAGATCTCACTGAAACCCACACACCACCCCTGAGAAGATTCCTTATTCCATTGCTCACATATTAACACAGGTTAAAGAGAAATAATAAACTGTTACCATCATGCATACACAGAAATATGTAATATATGTCCTATACATTATGTTCACTCAAGCTTACTACAAAGTCCCATGTGTAGTATCACTTAAAACTACTTCTGTCTGTGTGTTTTACTTTATATTAACTGCATATTGGAGTTTGCCTGCATAAAATGAAAACAAACTAGATCTGAATGTTTTACATTATGTACCAAACCTTTCACTAAACTGTATAGTAAATTGCAGTACTTGCTAACACTTAGAAACAAAAGCGAGAAATAACAGATTCAGCTAATATTTCTGCATTGCACTGAATCTTATATACTGTACAATGTACTGTAAAAAGTACTAGTTCCAACCAAACAGCTATTATTATTGGAAAAGTATTTGTTTGGGTACTTACAGTATCTAGCCTATATAATTGTTTAGTTTCAACATCAATTTTACTGCACACAAAATACTGCAACAAAACACATTTTAAAGTGCATGTCTGTCTAATTTGATTTGGCACTTGCTAATTACTTTCTTGGTCTGGCAAGAGGTTGGCAAGCCTCTCCATTTGAAGTGATAACTGTCAATCAGTTAGCTGCTTATTTTCTTCTGTATTGATCCCCAAGTTAAAGCTGCCTGAAGTTCTAATCAATTACCTTTGTCACAGTGGAAGAGAAAATGTCTTTAAAAAACAGAGGAAAGGAGGTAAAGAAATATTTTCTGAATATTTTGGATGCAGTCTTCATACCTGGTCAGTATCTTATTATTTTTAAACTGTGAAGAACATATTTTTAAGTTGTTAAGCCTTAGACTTAAATGAAAGTGTAATGACAATAAAATAATAACTTTAAACACATTTCATTGAATGCCCAAAGTAAGCTACCCTATATTCACATTTTGTTGAAGAACCATTAAAGAATAGAATTCATTAGGTAGTGATGAATACTTCGTTGACAAATTAAAGAACTGTTCTATTGGAGATGTGCAAGGAGTTCAGTGACTAAAACAGAAAATAAATGGGACAAAGCACAATCAACATGTCATTTTTTCCCATCAAGTATGATTAAAACAATGTGTTCATATCTTAAAGAAAGGACTGTATAGTGTTTAGGATTACTATGTGAATTTTATAATCATAAGTGTTGTATTTTTCTTCACTTTAACTTTTATCTTATGTTTGAATAATTAATTCCTGCACTGGACTATATATATGTATAGCTGGAAGCCTTCATGCATAATTATGTGTGGAGAACCTGCTGTGCAATAGCAGTACAAAACACACAGCCAGAGGCAAATCATGCAGAAAAATAGCCAATATCCAAACTACAGTGTTGGATCTTGGATCAAATAAACTACCCATTAGCTCTTCACTTACTTCTGTATGCAGTATTTTCATGCACACATTTTAAAATTTTAAATCTATACTGTATAATAATATCACCAGCTTTATAAACAAACAAATGATAAATTCAGTGAAATGTCTCATACATAATACTTTCCAAGCATCTCAGAATGTTGCTGTTAATTTAGTTAACGGGTTCCTTTCAGTTCATTACACATTTTGGCTACATCTTAAGAACGTATTATTGAAGATTCACAGAGGTCTAAAATTGGCAATTCATTTTTGAAGTCGTGCTACATCAGTTTTGTCATGTTCATCTTGTTTCATATATGTTGGTGTAATATGACTATCTTCTTAGTAATTTGAAACTTCATTTGGTTGACTTAACATAATGATTACTTCCAGTTACAATACTGTAGTTAAGGGAAATGTGTAGAATGCTATCCTGAAATTGATTATTTAAGTAGTTCATCTTAGTCACTTATGTCTGTTTAAAATAAATGTATGCTGGCTGCTAAGCAGCCAGTACTGTAATGAAATTATTATTTATCATAGTCATAGCTAAGCCTAACTGTGCAACTTCAAAAGAGTGTCTTAGTATGTATTTTCTATAATTCTTGTGCGATCACAAGTATAATCATAGATTTTTAAATATTTTTTTCTTGGTTTTGCCCAACCAATTTTACTCACTTTACGAAACTACTGGTTAAATAATACATTTAATTTATTTAATCTGTGCATGCATGTGTACTGCATCTCTCTCCATTTGTGATTCAGCTTGGTTGTTTTTCCTTCTGAACTTCTTTACAACTGATAAGCATTTGATCCCAGTAACGTAACACTTTACTGATGACATCAGTTCACAATGCATGCTGCATAGGAGGGCATGAATGAGACAATGTGTTTAGGACACAGTCTCATGTGTTTCACATACAGTAGTTTAATGCATGAGAAAGAAATGAATCTCAGTTGCTTAAGTGTTTCACGTCTTTGCTGCTCAGATCAGGATCAAGAATTATTTTCAGAAAACAGAAAAGTAACAAACGAATATTGTGAAACCAGAATACTCCTTCAGATCTTGTAACTTCGTTACATAAAAAATCACAGCCAGGTAATGAGTGTTAGAGATTAATTTGGAATTGATACCTTAAAATGTAATACCTTCTTCTTTGAGTAGTAAGTAGTGTCTTAATGTCTGTACAATCCAAAATGTTGTATATTACAGTGTGGTCCAGATACTCTCATAGCTCTGTGAATCTTTCTTGCTGGTATGTACAGTGTAAAGTGAGTAAAATATGCAGAAGGACATAGAAAGAAGAAAATTTTGCTGGCAAAACTAAAAGAAGTTCAATGGGGTCAGAAGGTTGTACAGTATATTGGTCGTCTAAATGATCGTTTCAAAATAGCAATTGAAGCAAATGTGAAAGGTTGTTCTATTTATATTTGGTAAAAATCTTAACTGTTCCATTATCAAACACCTCTCTCCTCGCCATTATCAAAGCCTGCGACTGTAGCTCTGTTTATGTTTAATCTCTTTCTATGCCTGTGGGACACAGGTCCAGAAACACCCCTGAGTCACTTCCTCTGGTAACTGACTACAGTATGTGTTAATTTCACACTGTCTCTTTTACTTCACAGTTGGTCATGCTTTGGCTCAGAGCAGAATGAGCATTCTGTTTTCTTGTTTTTCTTTTTTAATGAAACAAAATGTTATATACGACACTGTTTTTTTATTCTTCCTGGAAATGATCATTTCAGATATGTGGGCCCCTTCTTCGTTCCGACAATACATAATGATGATACAAGAAAACACTGCTTTACAAAAGGAGCAATCAATGCTTGGAATAGGGCAACAAAACATACTACGGAAGTTGTTGTGTTGCCAAACTAAGCATGATGTTGGGATGAGAATTTGATGCGCACCACTGACTTGTTCTCATCATTAATGTTTCTTACACTCCTAAGATTTTTTGGTGAGATATTATCCGCTAGAGTTTAATAAGAATTGTGTATTCCATGCTGACAGGAAAAATAACAATTGAGTTTCATCATGTCTCAGAAAGGAAATTAAAAAAACAGTACTTTTTGTACATTGGTTTTGTACACAGTGTATGGTGTCTAAAATATGAGAATTACTTCTGCAGCCTACAAAAATCATTTGCATTATACATGAACACGAATAATACTTATTGGATGAAACATTTGATTCATATCTTTTTGCTTTTTTATGCATTATGTTCTAGGTTTTCTAGTGTATCTGAGTTTTATAGTGTTAGATTAAATTAATCCCTATTTCAAGATTCCTGAGGATTGTAAATGGTTGTCAAACAGGAATAACAATAAAAAGCACAAATTAATTTTGCTCTAATTTTGCTTTTTTGGGTCAAGCATGATTAAAGCATTGGTCAACAAAACATGCTCACAGCATACTAAAGTCCTGGATGTTCACATGGAAATTACAGAAATGGAAAATATGGAGGTAAGTTACTTCACCTCAGAGGCGGCCAAATAATTAATTATACGTTGTCCTTAAACATAGTCAAACAACACCTGTTTTGTAGATTATTTATGTAAAAGGTCTATTTAATAAGGTTAGCCTGATGAGAAGTATAACTGTTACATAATAAGTAATGCACTATGCTAGGTTTGTGTCTCATGTAACATTTCGGAGACTAAAAGTTGCAATTTCTTTTTCGGCTGACCACAAAAACGTTTGCCACGTGTTTGTAGTATCACTGAAATGCTTAGCAGGATTTGTCAAGGGTTTTTCACAATGCCATATAGGCCAGCTTTGTTGATTGAGTGGGAAATTGTTGACTCAAGCACATTTTCTCCCATCTCAGCCATTGAACTCTTTAAGCTCTTTCAAAGTCACCTTTGGCAGACTCCTAACTTTGAAGGGACAACCAGAAGGATCTTAATGACTTCAACACGCCTCCACAAATATAAAGCGTCTTTGAAATGTCTTTATATGCCTCTCCTTTTCTGTGGCTTTATACAACTTTATCCCTGGGCTGATTTAAACGCTCCTTGGTCTTCATTGAAAACGTGAAAGGCACTATCTAATTGAAGGACCTGAGACAGTAAACTACTGTTTTTCGTGAGAACCAGTATTAATGCAAGCAAACAGCAGCCACTTACATAATTGTGGCTAATTAAGGTAATTTTGAGTGACTAAATGAATGTAGGTTTGCCACAGCAAAGGGTATTGCAAATACTTCTGCAATCAGGACTTAAAAAAAAAAATTAATTATATAAATTATCTATTTACTTTTTGCTGTGAATGTATGGAGTAATTTATGATTATAACAAATAATAAATTGCTACATAAAGAGTCATGAATACAAGCCTTAATGCAATAAAAAGTGAAAACCGTGCAGGGGTGCAAAAACCTTTGGCAAAGGCACTATACAGTCATGCAATAAATCAAAATAAATTGAAATCACCTTAGGTTTAGACGGAGATGAAATTTATAGGATCAAAAGTAGAAAAGCAGAGTAATTCGAAAGGATGAATTTGGACTCTTCCCAAACCTGTCAAACGTCAGATGTAATTGTTGCAGATTGAAAAGGTTAAGCCAAACATTTAGCTAAAAACAAAAACGAGTAAATTGAACATTGCATGGTTCATGAAACTGTACTAATTTATGTTTGTATTCACGTACCAAAAAATAATGTACTGTGACTAAACTCCACATGCAGTTTCTCCTTTCTGTATTCTTTTTATCCACACATTCTGAGAGAAGGTTTTTTTTAGTTAGCAGATTAAAGGTACAGAGACTATGACTTTAGAAAGCAGTAAAAGGGGCTCTTGATACAGTTTAAATGCACTTCAAAAGCTACTACATAGTGTGTAGAAATAGCATGAAAAGAAGTAAGCGATAAAGTAAGTAAGAAGGTAAATGATTTAAAAGTTAATCCAGGGACTATGTGCATTAGAGGGAGGATATAACATATCTGGTACATAAAACAATTGCAGGAAATGCAATAAATACATTGCACTGTATTACATATACTTTTGTTCAAGTTTCTGGGATAAGTGCCAGGAAATTACACCTGTGTAGCCAATGTACATTTTAAAATTAACTGAAGGAACTCTCTGAGATCTTTGTTGTTGAATTGTTACACATTCTCTTTTACATAACAGTCACTTCCATCTGTGCTATGGATTCATTTTATGTTTTACTCTTGGTAGTATTTAAATTATACAAATACGTTGTGTGGGTTATATTGATTAAAGTAGACCTGTGTTCATTTAACAGGGTGCCTTTAATAGTTGTTTTTATGAAATACTACTGATCCGTAAATGATCCTTTGGAAATGATCCATAAACATCCTTCTGCAATAAAAATATAGTGTTGGCTCTCATGAGAAGCTACAATCAAAAAATAAATTATTGTCCTCCTAGTATCATCTGTGAATAAATTATATGCACTGTAATTATGTGAAAAAATCTCATTCTTATTTAAAAGAAACTATAAGAGTATATGAGTATGACAGTTATTTAATAAAACAAATAAAATAAGCATCTTAAAAACATAGTACGTGGACAAAAGCTTTCACATTCAAGATGAATAAAATGACTTCTCATCTACCGACATCACTTAAATCATTTATTCAATTCAATATATAATTTTACACCTTGTGGTGTTGTCACCAAACTTTTTATCCACATCTGCTGTAAAATTATTTGCTTGGGTTTAAATTGGTGGATTTCTGACTGCCATTGTTTTCCTTCTGATTCACTTTGAATACTCCATCACAGATGAACACGACAAATGGGGCATCACTGAGAAGCTTTCTTGCTTTAGAAATTATATTGTTCTCTGTCAGCTTCAGGTCATTTGCATGTGGCAATGTAAGGCTGCCTTCAATGATCCGCTGACCTACAAGTATAATTTCACTCAGCAGTTCATTATGATTTGTACTTTCTGTATATACTGTAAATGTACTGTATGTAAGTCACGCAATTGTTTTGAGCCTCCAAAGAGCCTTAAGCAAGCGCAGACCTCAATACATTACCACCACCTGGCAGGACGTATAATGCAGTTTCATTATCAATATACCTCTTTTCTGTATTATCTTTTTCCCCTGCTTCTTAAGTACTTTAATTTGTTTTTCACATGTTGCTAATAGAAATGAAGGCTTTTCTATGTACATTTTGAACTTCCTTCTAAATTGTCTCAAAGATTGACGCACCTCTGTCATTGTCTGTTGATTGTCTTCCTTTTCAGGAAACATTGAAATGTTTTTTGGAAGTTTTTGGAATCTTGAAAACTGCTGTTTTCTGAGTAACTTTCTATCTTGATTTTCAAGCTTTGGATGTATGGTCATAGGAGCCTTTTGTATTTAAATATAAACATTATATGTGGTTATTAATCATCATTTTATTACAAATAATTAGGCAATCCACTTCATGTTAATGATTACCTAACTAGTATGTATAACTTCCATTAAAAATACATATTTTTTAGATGCAGCAGCATAAACATTTATTAAACTATTGTGCTTTATGTACCAACCTTCACAATACTTTATTTTTTGCATAATAGAGTCTCAACTAAACTTAATCTAATTTAAAATAAAAGGGAAATGGCAAATCATCTTGTGACCTTGTGTTTGGGTACATGAGATAAAAATGGTAATAAAGATAAGGCTACTCGCAGCCCATCTAGTTTACTCAGTTGCTTTGAATATAAATAATACCTTTATCTGTTTAAATTCAAAATATGGAAAATTTTTATCAGCAATGGGCTGCCAATAACATTGTACAGCCAATGAATTCGATTTTTATTCTAAGTTTCATTTTATCACTTCATACATGTTCTGAAGGGGTATGATTGTAGGTTTTGAGAGCAGCACTCACTTTGATCCTTCATACACTCACTACTCAAGGAATTGCTCTAACATCGAGTAGATTACAGACTCAATCAGGCCTGGGGAATTGGCTCTTGAGAAGCACTGCCACCACATTCAGGAATCTCCTTCATGTGCTTGTGCCTGCGAGAAACGGGTGCTGAAATATAATCAGGGTGCTATGCTATATTAAACTGCACAAAGGAGCTTCTGATCTGTCATGGATCATCTGGATCTTCATGCCAAGAGCAGCAGGTGGGAGGCAGAACTGGCAAGCAGGCTCACTAAGACAGGAAAGGATTCATTGGGAGCACAGTCACAGCTGGCGTTACAAAAGGGAGAGATACTCACCACACAGTGATTGAAGACCTGGCCATCCGGTGAAGAGCCCAGAATGACAGGGTGCCTCTGTAACACACACTAAGTCATCATCAGTCATTCCTTTACATAATTTTGTTTCCTTGCCATATAAACTTAGAAATGGAATAAAATTGAATTCCTGTAATAAACCTTCTATAATGAACAAGGAAATGGAGCACATTCAAAAGCCGAAAGTGGAATTCATTAAAATGCGTTAAAATGAGTTATTTGTGAGGCGTAAATAAGAAGCAGCTTGGGCTGTTCATGATATCTGCCATGTTTCAATACGTTTTGTGGTTCCCAGGGCAGAAAAAGCTTGAATATTCAAATCAGAGTAATTCTACTGTATGGCAATATTGCTATATTCAAGAATGGCAGAGCTCCACATGTCAATGATATGGTCAGTACAATGATTTTTGTGTTTATTAGTCAAATTGAACTGTAGAAGTTAGTGTTACAAAATGGAATTCAAGCAGCCATCTTTGTTTAAACCAGAAACTACACTTTTTGTCACAGATTTAATACCTGATTTGTCCCATAGTTAGTATATCCGCCTAGTATGAAGTATAGTTCGCTCGCCAAAGGTTTCTCTTCTTCTTCTTTTTTACAGCCTTAGTCCCAGACTGTCCTGGGGTCAGCTGCTTTGGTTGCTCTTCTCCACTTGTCTCTGTCGAGCACATCTTCCTCACTCACTTCACATACCTCCATATTTTTTCTCACACAATCTATCCATCTCTTTTAGGCCTGCCTCTTCCCTTGTTACCTTCCACCTCAAATTCCATTACCCTCTTTGTTACTTCCTCAACGTCCCTCCTCATGATATGTCCATACCACCATAACCTCACCTATCGCATCTTCTCAACTACATCCACCACCATACATCGTCTATGGATTTCTTCATTTCTGATCTTATCCTTCATTGATATCTGCCGAATCCATCTCAACATCCTCATTTCAGTTCTTCTCAACAAGTTCTCTTCCCTCTTTCCAACTGCATTCAGCTCCATATAGTAGTACAGGTCTAATCACAGTCTTGTACATTTTGCACTTTAACTTTCTAGGAATTTTCCTGTCACAGATTATTCCAGTTATTTCTCTCCACTTGTTCCATCCAGCTTTCACTCTTTGTTTTACTGCCTCCAGTGTTTCTCCTCCCTTTACCAGTTTTGATCCAAGGTATTTAAAGCCATCAACCTGTTTCAGTTTTCCTCCATTTGTCTCCTCAACATTGGTCATAGTATCTCCTCTTCTCTCCATTACCATTATTTCAGATTTTTCTGCATTCTTTTTCAGTCCACCCTTTTCCAGACTCCTTTGCCATTTGAACACTTTCTCCTGTAGTTCTACTTCTGAATCTGCCATCAGTGCCACATCATCAGCAAAGATGAGTTCCCAAGGCACTTCTGTTCTTACCTCCTCTGTCAGTGTGTCAATAATGTTTATAAAAAGGAAAGGACTTAGTGTTGATCCTTGGTGTACTCCAACTGTGATTTCAAACTCTTTTGTCTCTCACCGTTGTGTGACCACCTTCGTAGTTGCATCTCTATAGGTTGCTTGAACTAACTTCACCATGCTTTCTGGTACTCCTGGTACGCCAAAGGTTTCTAAACAATACTAAATATTTCAAAAGTTAGGAGAAAAAAATCCTGCAATCACTTTAGGCTTGTACCAGTATCTCAGTATCACAGGAGTAGTGAGCATAAAGGAGATTTAAAATCATTGCTGCTTTCAACGTTTCACAGCTCCAGAATGAAAAGGCAAAGAGAAAAATATCTTAGAAATATAGGAGAAAACTGCAGCACCTGGACAAAATTCATACTTCACACCGAAACAACATGAAACATGGTGCTCAGGTGGGAATCAAACCCAGGACTCAACAGCTGTGGCACAATAGTCAACAATAGTCATCATGTATTTTGTTCTGGGTTCTGAACTATTGTGTTTCAAAGGAGAACCATGAATAGATTATGCTCTGTTGTTGACAAAGCAATTACTTTGTGAAAAACCCAACGGAAGGGTAACTCTGTTGTTTTGGATTGGAAAAAAGCTAGGTCTTATTACAGCAAATAAAGCCTGGATTGAGGACATTTTAATTAAAAAGAGCAAATTCCGGAGGGGAGGTTTGAATTTTATTATTTTCATTTTACTAGTTAATTCACAACATAAACTATTGTGATAATATCTAGCTGGCGATAAAGGACAAAGTGCTAGTTCTCCTGCTTTGTAGCACCTCCCTCCTCTGGCTTAGTACTCTTCCAGTAAAATGTCTGGTGGGAATACATACAAACACATAGGAATGTGCTTGGACTATTAATCTCAAGTTATCTGCTAACCACTTGGCCCCACTAAACTGACAAATAACAAGGCTACCACTATCATTTTGCAGTTGCTCCAGTTCAATAAGATGAGCAGACCCTATGTCCTCTCAGGTTTTATGTTTTCTTTTTATCAATAACAAGAAAGGCATTTCTTTTCTTTGTGTCTTTTATTGACTCAGCGTGAGGTAGTGAGATGCGGCCTTGCGAGAAAGCTGCCTTAGCAGTGTAGCTTCTCCCCATGACTGAGAGAGAAAGGTCTAGATGACACAGGTTGAATCCTACCAGAAGAAGAGGAGAGAGAGCTGGCTGCTGATATGTCTAGGATCAGCCAGGAAAGATATTGATAAAGAAGAGTCACTGGCTGTTAGAGAAGGTCTGGAGCATAGGGAACATTGTCATTGGTGACACCATCTCTCCTTCCATTTTCAAAGTGCTTTATCCGATCAAGGTACATGAGGGACCTAAAGACCATATCCCAGTAAGCAATGAGCACAGGGCAGTTTACACCCAATGGCTGACACAGAGTGGGTCAAAATAAACACTCCAGGCAACGTGGGGGAGCATTAGGAAAGGTAAACAATACATTAGAGCATATACAGTAGCTAAGTGAAGCATTTAAATTAAGGGATGTTATGTTAAAATTGTAGACTCATTTGCGATATTATGTACAATTTTGGTCATAATGTTTCAAAACAAATTCTTAAGGGAATGTCTTACACTCAGAGACTAAAGCAAATGGTCTTTCTAGTCTTGAACAGAGAACATTGCCAGGAGACCTAATACAAGTATTTAAAATCTTCAAAGGCACTGAGAAAGTCAAGCTAGAGGACCAATGAAACACAAATCGGAGGACACAAATGAAAATGGAAATGCACTTGGAAGTGAATTTAAAACCTAGATCTGGAGGCACAACAGGATTTGCAGGAGTATGGAACAATCTTTCAAGCCTTGTTGATGAAACTAACTCCGTATCAAGAATGTTTAAACATTTTTAGACACATTTTATCATACTTCTTGTAAAGAGTAAATTTTGGTGAAGTAGCAATAGAGAGACATTGTTTTTATTTGAGGTACCAGATAAAAATGAAAGTAAAACGTTCATTGCATTCATTTTCCCCTTGCTGATATTGCACCCTGCCAAACTGCTTGAGGACAGACATCTTTTATCCTATTGCAATTGTAATCTCAATTTCAGTCTTGCATAAACTCCATGGGAATAGTGAGATGTGCAAGAATGTTAATAATGAAACATCTGGCCTTGTGGATTAGCCTGATGAATTTTGTCTTGATTCATCAAGATTGAGGGAGAGATACTGTTTTACACTGTCTTGTTGATACTTTTTGATTTCCACTCACAACAATCTTTGAAATCAGAATCATTTTCAAATCAAACCAAAAGCATGCACTTCAGGTGCTAAATCATTATCAGTGGGGATTAACAAATCTGTTCCCTGTGTCAGATATATATAGAATACCGATAGTGGTGTCTATCGTAAAAGCTACCATTAACCTTTCACATGATAAGCTTATCTCCTTTGCTCTTTGATGAAAGAATGTTTAGGAATGCATGTCTGTGGCTTCTGTGAAATTAAGTCACTAGTCTAACTGAAATAAACTTTGTTAGAGTTCTTTAGCCTATTTTGAATACATTTACTGGGTTTCAAAGTTTCAAAAATAGAGTTTTGTGTACTGTGAGTTGTGAGTTGTCATGTAAAGTATCAAATTACATGTACATATACTGGACATCATGCACTGTGTATTAATGTATGCTGTGAATTATGGGAATGGCTGTATTCATTCCTGAATGATCTTCTGGACTGGTCATGGGTAGATCATATGGTAGGATGACCGTTCCTGGGTAGAGTCACCCCTAAATATTTTTAGATCATAAATATTTTCCATTTTAGACCAACAACTGTTTCTGACAAATATAAAGAACAAGGCTGCCCAAACTCAGTCCTTGTTTACTTGTAATCTAATTATTTAACCACCAGATTCTAAATGCCCTTTTAATTGAGATAAGAAAAATACTGTAGCTGTTAACTTATTTATTCACAAACATGGACTCCTAATAGTTTAGTTTTTGCTACTTTGTATATAATTGAAACTCAAAATATTGTATTTGTAACTACAAACCATTTTGGTTATTTAAGAAAAGACTGGTTTCGATTAAACAAGGGTATAATGGTAAGGAAATTGTAAATTACATAATGAATCATGTAATTTAATTAATTGTATTAATGATTTATTTGTGTACAGATGAGAAATTATTTTCTTCTATAGAAATATATCATAGTTTCATGTGCTTCTGTTAGTTCCACTGTACTTAAAGGAATTGTAAGAAAGTCATCATGGAAATTTGGGAAGAAGGTTAGATTCATACTGGACAAGACACTAGGACTTCACTGTAACTTTACACATAACTTTATACATTATACATACAGATGTAATTTTGAAAGATTAGGATTAATCAAATTTTGGTTCCACTAATTAATGAATTCCTAATTAAATCAGGAACACATTCAATGGTAATTGGAGATGATTAAAGCTGTACATCACAATCCAGATTTTAGCTGAAAGGCATTTCACGGTGTCTTAAGTTTTAGTCACATTATTGTGTGGTTAGGAACGATTATCACTCAGATTAATTGGGTTACTTTACATAAATATATTCAAGTAAATATTTACAAATTATGTGTATTTCATCTATGTAGATATAAGCAAAATATACAGTTGCTTAAATCAGTTAACTCTTATATTTAAGAGTAAATATAAAATGCTTCCTGGTACAGAGTGACCAAGGCAATTGCTTTGGAATGTTGCTGCCTCGAAGTGCTTATGCCCTGGGTTCAGTTTTGGGGTAGGAGATTTGAGGTGCAATCTCCTTCGAATTTATCTGTTCTCCCTGTGTTTTTGTGTGGGTTTTCTCCAGGTTTTCTATATTTTCCTTCCACATTCTAAAGACGTACTGAGAGGTTAATTGGTCTCTGGGAAAACTGATTTTGGTGTGTGTGTGTTTGTGTCTGTGTGAGCCCTGCGATGGACTGGTGTCGCACCCAGGGTGTATCCCACCTCGCATCCATTGCTTGCTGGGATGGGCTCCGGCTTCCCTGTAAACCTGAATTGAATAAAATGGTCAGAGGATGGATGGATATTTTAGTCAATTAAGTCTCATTTCAAAGCACAATGTTTCAGGTTTTTTAGACCTTTTTGAAGTTGAAAAGTGAATCGCAATGGGTTTTTGTTTCTTCTTTATGATCTGCAAAAGAATTTACTGTAAATGAAATTAAATTGTATAACATTAAGGAATGCAAGGTTGCCCTTTGTTGAGAAAGGTCATTCAGTTAGAAACATACTGATTTTAATTTTCTGTTTCTCAAATTAAAGAAAAAAACTATGGAACAATACTTTAAATAAATCATCTTATCAGAATTTTTTAAAAAATAAGTGTATAAAATGTATACTATAAATTTCACTTAGCAATTCACATTATCCTGGAAATGCTTCAGATCTTGATATTATTATTCAAACTTGATTTCGCAGGTCTGTATTCTCATCTATGATCCACAAGGTTTCTTAGTCATCAAATATTGTTTAGAAGGTATCCTACTGAATTAGAAGAATAATTTGTAACATTGCACATTATATGTTTGAGGATCTCACTGGAAAGTTCTAATTGGCAAAACTATCAACCAAAAAACAAAAGTGACACAAAAGGCAGGAATTGTGGAGAAAATTCTGAAGATAAAGATCAGTTCATACTGCTGCTACTGCCAGCTAAGACCCTGTGATGTATGTCAAATATGATTTCATTTTGGTAAATTTTAAACTAAAGTTTCAGCTCAAAGATTCCAGATTTGATTTGGATTACTACAAGAATATAATAACGTAAGAAAGGTCAAAGACAAAGGGACTCCATGTCATTGATTTAGCTACTAATAAATATCTCAACCAGCCTCTTGTTTTGAAAAGTTACAGAGAGTCAGTTAAAAAACATAGCTGGGTAGCTTGTTTTTAAAATTGAATATTGTTGCATTTAATTTCCACTTCAGCCTTTGGGTCCTTGTTCCAATGATGAGCCTGACTTTGTCAGTGCCTTTCAGGAGTTTGAATACCTTAATCAAATTCTCTGTAATCTTGTCTGTTCGAGACTAAATTGATTTAGGTCCTTTTTCCTGACTTTACGTGACATACATTTAAGTACATATTTTGGATCCTCATGTTTTTCAGTTCTTTAGAGGATGCCACAGTCCATTTTGTAACACGATGACCAAAACTGAAAGAAAAATTCGGAATACAATATTAGACATACTGTACAGTATGCCTAATCAATGTGTCAAATTATTGGTTCACTTTAATTTTACAATTTATCTATACTGTATGCACAAGCATTTATGTTAGGTTAGTTCTCAAATTATTTCAAACCATTGTTACACATTGTTGCATGTTGTACATTCCTGCTTTTGGCAATTAATACATTAAACCTGACTTTTGAGAATTCCTCAGTTGCTAAACTTTTAATGTAAGTAGGATGTTTGTGCTTTTAATTCAGAAACTGAAAATATATTTATTGGGTAAAAAGTCACAGTATGTTGTTTAAAAGCAAATATACTGTTCAGATAAATTATAGATGGTTTTCGGCACTTTTGCCCATATTTGTATTTTAAATATTTTGTGCAAGCAAAAGAAAATGAAGTAGATCCCATATGAACAACTGTGGTGTTGCTCCCCTATAGAATGAGAATTTAATCATGACTCCAAGAAGCCTGCAAGCCTTCACTTCTTTATATCTTAAACTGACTTTTCTCCTGTTCAAGCTTTGAACACTCTTCCACCCCACCCTCCAGCTATTTCCAGGCTGACTCTTCAGTGGAACAAGTAATAGGTTTATTCCATGCTGAAAAGAGAAGAAAGAAAACACAACGTTTTGGCTGAGGACCCTTCTTCAGCCTATGCATGCTGACATAGCTACCCACCTGACTCTTATGTGGCTACTTGCGTAGTCAGCTTCTCTCTAGCTGTCTCACTCCCACCGTTAACCCGGCTTCATTTCCGAGCAGCCCCATTTGTCTGGGATTTTAGAGCTTGTCACAGACTGCCTTCATTCTGCCCTGCTGCTGGGGAAGCCTCCACTCAGAGCAGTTCTTCCCAGTGCTCACCGCAACATGCCTTCACTCCCACTTGGCACCAAGATCTTTTTTAGGGCTACATCGGCCATGCACCTACCCCCCCTTAGGGCGCCCTTAGATCCTCTCCGGGATCCCATTTTGAACCTGGTCTCAGCACCTAGTTCAGACTCGTGCAAAGACTCTACGGAGCGCTGGCCTGGTTTCAGGTGGAGACCCCCAGCTGTGCGCCCTAGGTGCCCCCCAAGTGTTTGCATTTCCTGCAGTATGAAATTGGTGCACCTTCCTTAGAGCACCCCAGCGTGAGTGTCCCACCTCCCCTCTTTGCTGGACGTCTCCACCTTCCATTGTGCCTGGCGCTCAGCGCAATCCTTGATCTGGTAGCTCTCCACTTTATTTTCCTTTTCACTCTTTTCCTTTTCTTTTCACTCCTGAGCCACCTACCAGTTTCCCAGCGGAGCCCTTCTTCTTCCTGGGTTCCAGTTCTCAGTTCTGTCAAAGAGCTCTCCCCTTTGCTGTGCTGTCCAGAGGCTTTCAGTAGCTGAGAGGGGACCAGTGGATGGGTCAGAAGCAGGGACCTGTTTTCAGCAGATGTCTCTGGGCCTGCTCCAAATCGCACCTGGAATCTGTTTCTATCCCTATCTAGGCACTTCCTTGCAGAGTTGCCTTCCAGGAGTCCATGCTGATGATGCACACCTGGCCTGGTCCTTCAAGAGACCCCCCCGAGGGCGTGTGTGCACCCTGAATCTACCAATTCCTGGAGAGCTCCAACTGGACCGCTACAACCAGAGTTGCGTATCCCGGCCTGTAACAGAAGCCTCCTGGATGAAGCTCAGCCTTGGACATTGGTGGTTCAACCCTCATCTTCCTGTGCTTCAGTCTGCCAATCGAGATCCTTGCACCCTGGGTGATTCCAGCGGGCTGTCCTCCTGGTCTGTCCTGTCCATTCCATGAGAGTCTGGCGGTAGGAATCCACTCCAAGGCCAACGAGAAAGACAACCTGGCAGCCAAACCGTCCTGTTTCCAGTTGGCAGACTTTGGTAGAAAGCTTCGCTTAAGGATGGCACTGAGCTATGCCAGCCTCCTTTCTCCACCCATGGTACCGTGACATTACCTCTTTTGGGACTGTCACGCCTTAGCCTTTTTATTTGCTGTCAGGCCGGGTGTATCCAAGCTCTGCAGGCCCATACTTAATTATGTAATTAACACCTTAATCCCTCATCATATTCCCTCAGTTGATCTGGAGCACTTGGTTTTCCAAAAGTCAAGTCCCTTTGGGCAATTCAGTCACTGTCCTGCCCCTTGCGCTTGGATTCTGACAAATCACAACCATGCCTGTGCCTAGTGTACAGCTGTGGCATAACACCTCAAACATACTTGAGAAAACGGAATATGAGTTCCAAAATGTTCTATCAGCATGTCATAGTCTCTCGTTATATCATGTTGAATAAGCATTTTTAATTGGTAAAAGTATTTTTGTGTTTCCTTTCCTAGTATTCATTCCTCTCCATTTTTGTTGTATGTTCAAAAGTAATTATTTAAGCATTCCAGAGCCAACAACCTTGAACAAGCCTCAAATATTATTAATAAGCTTAGGATGCATGTTGAGAAAGCAGAGTCTTTATTTCACACTTTAGTGTCTTTATATTTGTGGTCCCAGCAACTCAAGGTTAACTGCACATTAACTGCCAATATAAAGTGATATAGTAGCAAATTCAATCCAAAGTAATTGGCTAATTGGCAAATGTTCCTTGTCATCAACTTTATTTCTTCCTCTTTATGTACGTATATACTGAGATAAAAGTATTTTATAATACTTTTATTGTAAAAGTATTTCTGTTTATAGCAAAATACAGAAGGCAGGTTTAACTGAAATCAAATGTCCAAACATTTTAGCATACTATTACCATAGAATTGGGTTGCACCATGGTGCAGTGGTTAGCATTGTTGCCTCATACTACTGAGGCCCTGGATTCAATTCCTAAGGTGCTAGCTGTATAGAATTTAAATGTCCTCCCCGTGTTTGTGTGATTTCCTTCCAATACCAAAATACATGCTGGTAGGTTAAATGGTTAAATGGCTTCTGGAAAAATTGGCCCAGGTGTGAGTGTGTTTGAGTCTGCTGTGTTCCCTGCCATGCACCTGTTGCTTGCTGGGAAAAACTCAAGTTCCCTCCCATGACCCTTCATTGGAAAAAACGGTTTAGAAAATGGATTCTGTAGATGGAAGGAGTTCTGTAAAATTGTGTTTCTGAATATAAATAGAAAAATGTAATAAAAAGAGCAAGACAAAGCAAAATGCAATGTCTAAGACATTGACTAAGAGTTTGGGTCCTTACGCATTTCCATCTGAGAAATGGAGTATAAAACAAGAGCTTGGTTGGAGTTTGTTCCCTAATTTTGCCCTCTACCACTTACCTGTGTATGAATATCACTCTCCTTGCTTACTCACTTGTGTGTTTGTTTTTATACCCCTCCCTCCCCACTATCCTTCATTAAGGGGGAAAGGGGTGTCCGACAGCCCCTTCCTTCCAGATCCTTACAAACTAATCTAGATCTTTCAGATAGGCTCTCACTCTCCTCAGTCAAATGATCTACCCTGATAAAACTAGAGTTTGGCTAAACCACCAAATTAATCTTTTTTTATTAAGAATCTTTTGGAAATATTAAAATATTTCATATATTGTACTGTTATTCATTACCATTGCTGTTCTAAAACATCACTTAAATTATACCGTTCAGTATGTACTTTTTTCAGTCTATAACCCACAATACTCTTGCAAAATAAACATCATTTCAATTAAGCTATTCATGTTTCTTAACCTTTTCATGTAATGGAAGTATACGCAAACCCGTTTTTTTTTCCACATTCATCCCTCATTCACTAATGGTTATTTCTCAAGAGGCTTCTTTGTGAAAAAGCTCTCTGTTTTGCATTGGGTGACATACTGTATGCTGTTAAATAATAAACTAATAAAATGTTAAGAGAAGGTCCGGTCCAGTCTTCTGCACATTCCCTTTCATGTGTTTAAGTGCTCCTGTTTACTAACACTTCAGTCTCTATTATGCAGAGCTTTCTTCCATATTGATCAAGCTCCTGCTTAAACCCAGTGCAAATGCTTAGTTGCTTAGTTAACACCTCTGTAATATCACTTCCACTTGCAATTATTGTGCAGCCCTCTAACATTAATTCATTATTATTTCTTGGTCAACCTATGTCTTTCTTTAGGAGTACCTAGAATAAGGAATTTAAGGAGAATTTAAAGAGTGCAATAAAAGTATTATATATAAATTTTAGTCTGAATTGTAATTTGCATTTCATAACCTTAATAAATATTTCCAATATCTTTTCTGCATTGTTCTTGAAACCCACTTTAATTCCTTTTTTGTTTTAATGGCCTGTGCACCTTTTACATGCTCTATAAAGTGTTCTCTTTCTTTGGCTTGCTCCATTAAACCATTTAAGCCACTGCAGTGAATTTTCTTTCCTTGTGTTGGAGATTAATTATGTTGCCTCTAGTGGTACATTTGTAATGTACTTCTGAAGTGTGAACATAAAGGATCAAGTAATTCAGTATCAGTTTTACTCCCAATCCAAGATGTTTGCCACAACCAATTCCTAGTGGTTTAATTGATAATTATTAAGTGGTTTAATTAAATTATTAATTATTGATAAATATTAAGTTGCATGCATCACTAGACCTGATTTAGTCTTTTGTGAGATCCTACAAACTTCATGACATCCTTAAAGGTCTCTACTATTTCATTTCCTCCTTTCATAATCCCTATCCTGCTTCCACAGATTTCATTGTGTAGAATATTATTTCTATCGATGTCACAGTCAGGTGGTTTATAAAGTACTTCTGCATAAACCCTAGTTTTTTATGAGTTTGAAAAATTTAAGTTCTTATATGTAGTACCACAACATACAGTACACCACTACCTTTCCTGTCACGCCTTTCTTCTTGAACACTATATTGTATACCTATTAATACTACATCCACATGGCTGTATATTTCACTGGTTCTTATAAAATCACATTTATATACTAAAAAGGCACCTTTTGGTTTAAAAGTTCTGTTTACGCAACGGGATATAAGCACTTAAGGACCAACTCATCTGAGATGTCTTCATTTACAATTTTAATAATTTCTCTTTCACTTCCTGTGTTCATTGTTCTTGTATGCTTTTCCCCACATGATTCTCATTCCCCTTACAGTAGAACTTTTTTTAATGAAGCAAATCACCACAACATAAAAATTATATGTACAGATTTTTTCATTTAATACGTTTGCCTAATTGATGTAATTTCCAAACAGCAGGGCCAACATGTACAGTACCAGTTCTGTATTATTGTGACTGAAGTAAAAGAAATGTGTTTAGCTTCACACAAGCTTAACATGAATCACTGCAGTCACTAGCTGGTGTTTGTTGCTGACCTGGAGATAAGTGGGTTGAATCTTACAGATTTCTTTGACATCACACAACACTCAATTTAATGGATTCTTCCTGTTTATTTCCTTTTGTACTATGTTAAAAAACTGCCTTACAACCTACTGAAAAGTCAATGCCATTCTTGCCATACTTTGTGTCACGAAGCGTTAATCAGGACCCTATGCAGACGATAGGGAGTGAAACAAACAAGTGGGAGAGAGGATCAGGAATGGGGCTGGTAGACAAATGGGGGGGGCGTACCGATGGTGCACTGGTGCTCAGGGGAGCGTGGTCCAGGCGAAAGTCCAAGGGGTGTCCAAAGGGAAATCCAGGGTGAGCAAAAGTCCAGAGCCGGGTGATCCATCCATGACAAAAGTTAAAATCCAGAGCAGGATCCTGTGAAGGGTCGAGGAAATAAAATGGGGTAACAGGACCAGGTGCTCCGAGCCCCGGACCCAGCTAGTCAGGACGCCGTTGTGAAGCCTGTGCCGTCGGGCCACTCCTGGACCCGCTGGTGGGCGGGCTTCTGGGTGTCCGTCTTCCAAAGCTGAGCCTGGAATGATAGGAGCGTCTGGCTTTTATAGGGAGGGGCTGGATAGGAGTCAGGTGCACGAAAATCAGGCAAAATGGCAAAGAGCCGGAGCGCCCTTAAGAGGAGGGACTTACGGTTGTGACATTTTGCCTACTCTAATAACATTTTTAATGTTCAACCTACTAATTTTTGTTTTGGACTAGTAATACTAAAACAGACTATATATTAAACAAAGATGGTATTTTTGGCTGGGACATTTTCAGTCAGGCATGGTGGTTAGTGCTGTGACCTCACAGGTCTTGGGTTCTTGGGTTCTGGGTTCCTCTGTGAGGAATGCATGCTGTTAACATGGATTTTATCCCAGTTCTCCGGTTTATACTGTGTTTATACGCAGTGAGGGGGAGGTGACCAGCCCAGGATGCAGTTCTCCCCTGTGTCTGCTGGGTTAGGCTCCAGCTCACACATTACTGAAAATGGACACATTAATGTTTACTGCAATTACAGCATGCTTAATATCCAGTATTTTCATTAGGGAAAACATTAGGGGTTTCTGTCTAAATAAAAGCCTTTAGCTAATTTAGCTAAGTATACCAATTAAGCAGTTTTTGGGGGTTTTGTATCACTTCTTTCCATTACCTACCAAGCATTTGACATTAACTTGGCTGTGTTATGCAGAAGCAGTACTTCATGGGAAATTAGGTTTAGCACCAATTGACTGTTCTTCAAATAAATAAGGAAAACTTATAATTATTCATAATTACAGAAGGCAAACAGCTACATTTCAGTAACATTATTGAAAAGATTTTGCAAAGGTTTTTTTCTTATAAAAAATAGGGCAGGGGTGCAGTGGCTCTGTGGCTAAGGCTCCGCGCCTGTGGCTGGAGAGTTGCAGGTTCGTATCCCGCAGTCGACAGAGGAATCCTATTCCGTTGGGCCCCTGAGCAAGGCCCTTAACCCCAACTGCTCCAGGGGCGCAGTATAAATGGCTGACCCTGCGCTCTGACCCCAAGCTTCTCTCCCTGTGTGTGTATATGTGTGTCTCATGGAGAGACAGTTGGGGTATTCGAAAAGACAAATTCTTAATACAAGAAATTGTATATGGCCAAATAAATGATCTCTTAAGCATTAACTTAAGTTAAGGTTTCAGTGATCCTGAGAGTGGGGCCAGGCTAACCCCCCTGCTTTCATATACCTGATTCTAGTGCAACCTAATGAAGTAGTGGTTGCATGTTTGGCTGTCTGTTTAATTTTTTTTTTAATTTGACACAAAAATATTTATTTTGTCTTCAGCCTATTTAAGTTTCTAAAATAACCTCTACAGAGTAGAAACTGCTTGCCATAGTAACATATAGACCTAACAATGTTAATAGTGCTTTATGTGTGAAGAGATGGGGTGTAACACTGATCTCTACGTCTTTTGCTGTTCCTCTGTGGAATGCTTTAAGAGGCTTCAAGGCATAACCATTGCTTTAGCAATGCATTAAAGTATTTATTAGTTCTCAATCACAGAACATAATTCCAGTGGGATAGCTCTATCAGAGAGATCCCCTAAAGAGAGATATTCTACAGAATATATAGTATGCATGATTAACCGATGTACATGAGCAAAAGACAGACTGCAGGGTAAAATATTTTTAATGTTGCTATAAAATAAAATTATAGATCAAAATGATTGAGATCGTATATTGCTATTATAAAATTATTGTGGATCAAATTTTAAAAAATGAAAATGAAGCTTCAGGGACTACTTCTCACTTAAACACGCATATAAAAAAGGAAATGAATGTTGTGCAGTGCACTTGGATGGCAGTTGATGGATCCCATGGTGAAATGATACAAAGTTGAGCATTAGAAACCCTGAAATCCTTGCTGCATGCAAATAGGCTTTTCTGTGTGCTTTTTTCTGGGGGTCGCATGGCTGTCACACCATGCTGTGTAGTTATATTCAGAGTGGCAGAAAAGAATGGAGCTACGAGCAACATGGATACGACCTTTGAACACTTTACAGGCATCGGTGTCATGGGCCAGCAGTTATGAGCTGCTTTTAATTTTCACTGGTTTCCATAAAGCACAGCTGGACCGATTTCAGACATGGTGTGAAGACTCATGTCTCAGAGGAGTATGGTCTGGTCAAAAAAAATTTAAGGTCACATTCTTCCTGAAATATTGAGCAACATAAGAAACTAACTATCAGAATAGGCATAGTGTAAAATCTTTTTGTCGAGCTTGTGGCTTTTCTTTGATTTTTATTTCAGTTACTGCATCGTCTTTGTTTTTGGTTTTATTTTTTAAGTTGGTTACCTGTGCTTTTATTACCTTTTTCCATATTACTATGGTTTAGGGTGTGTGGGGAGGTTCAAGGGTCAGCAATTTATGGGATTTATAACTTGCAAACTTTAGTTGTTTATCTTGATGTAATGTTCCCCATTAAAAACATCAATGAAAACATGAACCAAAATATTTAGTCTGCATCTTTTGGTTAATCAAATCTCCAGGTTTCCAGGCACAGTTTCTGTTTGGGATGACTGTGAGGAGGCTAGACATGATCTCCATGGTCAAGGTAGTGGGTTCAAGGGTAGTTAATACTTGATTCTTAATACTTGTTCCCAGTTCTACCATTGGGACAATAGAGTAATAGAACCAAATAAGCTTCATGGCTCTGTTCTCAATTATGATATCTTGTAATCTTATTATTTCTAATGTTTACAATGTTTATTTTATTCATTTCTGATATTTTGTAGTGTTGACAGTTCACACTGAAGTCAATAGGAGCAGTGAAGGTGAAGTCTATGAAAATTGTCATCTCATTCAAACCTGCCAATCTCTTGTTTTTTCTGCTCCTTGGGCGGTTTGTTTAACACAGCTCTGTAATGTACATTGTAGCATGTATTTTACATTTCAATACTTTATTTTAGGAATGAATGAATGAAAATTTCACAATTAAATTTTTATAAGATTTTATAATATTTTGGTATTTATCTTCCAACATGTGATCAAATCCGATTATATGAAACATTGAGTTATGCTTGCCTTCGATTTTAATTCCATCTTATAGTATAGATTTTAGTTAAGCTTTTAGATCCACTAACAGTGATTTGACATAGCAATTTACCAAGACAACCTTTCTGTGCAGCTGCTTCAAACCCCAAAGAGGGAACCCAAAGAAGTTCATAAGCAGAATATCCATAAGTAGATTATTCATTCATATTCTTCAGTTTTCTTATGTTCTTAATGTTTTCATAAAGCAAGAAGCTTTAGTGTTTGCTGGTTCTGTAATTTCATTTTTCTTTTGGGTTTAGCCAAATCACAATTAACTGATGATTATACCGATAAGCATATCTGCCACACTGGAGCTTTAAGAAGAATTCGATAGGTTAAAAAACAGTTGTTAACATGGATTTTAATTGTTTAATATGAAAGTGAAAGTTCTGGAAAAAAAGGTGTTTTTGCTGTGTAAAGAAGAAGGTAGTCAGATATAGATCACTACAATGGCAGATGTTGCTGTGTTTTTTTTTTCTTAAACCTCTGATTCATCCTCATAAGGTTGTAAGGTTAGCCTTTAAAGATTTTATTATCCCTGATGTGTACCCAGCTTTTCGGTGACTGAAAATCTGAAAAGTAAAAAAGTGGCACTTTCGTGAAAAGAAAAGGTTTTATTGCAGTGGCAGTTTAAACTAAAGAATTCCCTGTTATAAAAAATGTTAATATCAGGCTGCCTTAAACACTCTCACATAAATGCTGCAAAGAATTCCTTTGTCTTGCTAATAGATTTTCTTCAGGAAAGGGTATGTACACGTAATATGGCTTTTTCTCTACGAACAGCACAGTGCGTACGCTGTGTTTGAGAAGTCCAGTCAGGCAAATTTCCCAAATTATCCATCACTGGTGACAGCATGGGTTATGCTCTTATTGTCATTTTATTCTAAGCTTAGTCTCCCCTTGCAGCCTAATTGAAATGCTCATGAGAGGGCAGCAAGCCGAGCATCAGTTGTGCAGATAATCCAACTGCAAGGGGTAGGGGGGGGTGATGAAAGAGACAGCAACCGTCATACAGCAGAGCTTTCATTGATAAACTGGTAGTATCTGCAGAGCACTTACCATCACTGCTTTGCTACTACTGTACACACTCCGCAGCTAAGCTAAGGGCTGCAGCCACTCACATTCAGTGAGATTACCTCCCAGACCGGCTGTCCTCATCTCTGGGGTACCGCTGAAGAGGCTTAGGTATCACCTGAGTGATAAACGGGTGTCAAAGGGAATAATCTGCCCAAAGGGATTGAATGTGATTCAGTGCATCTCATTCCTTCTCTATAAATTATTAGGAGACAACAGCGTGCAGAGCGCTTCCCCAGCAACACAGAGCATTCTGACAAAGCAGCTGCAACACTGGGATCCACAGAACACAACAGCTCTCCAGCCAGGGCGATGAAAATGGTCAACAGTGACAAGAATGGATTTTCGTTTAAGAAATGCTCAGCTTTCCAGTTCATGAAGAAGAAGGTCAGTACCGCTGTTGCTTGTCGCCACACGTTGAACTGCGTGCCCTAGCATTTTGCTGTAATTAGTTACAGGGGAGGAATCGGATTTAGCTCCGCTTTCATTGAAAGACTTTTAAGCATCTGTCCATCTCAAATGCAGTTCGCCGGCTCTTTATGCGCGAGTAGTGAATGCATCACCAGTTTTTTTCATTCAGAAAAGTGGCTTTGTGAGATAGGTTGAGGGACTTCTCAGATTCCTGGACTATGAAATAGCCCTTTTAGTTCACACAATAAGCCTTCAGTACTAGCATTGAAACCGTATATGGTAACTTCTACAGTGAATTGAAAATGTGTGTAGGTCACTCTGTCCCAGGCTTGTTTACTATTGTAAGAAGGTTGTTGGCTTTGTGGCGTGTATGTTTATTATAAATCCTTGGCTACAAGTAAAAATCACAAGTTTACAAAGACACAATAAAAAACTGGGGACTAAGGTCTAAGATTCATATTGTACCTTTTTAAACCTATTTCTCTTTTTCATTTGTTTTACCAATATATTTAATTACTGAACAGTCAGCATTACATTCAGGGCAACAATCAAATCAAATCAATCAAAAGTTTATTTATCAAATGCACAACAATACGGCGTGCAGCAGTAGTTGCTGGCAATGAAATGTCTTTCCCACACAGTTAACTTACTTGTACCTGCGAATTCTGTAAAAAAAATAACTCAAAAACCAAAGAGATAAGTCATAAGCAGAATTTGCTTATGACTTACAATTTACATTTTGTGACTTCTTAAATTGAAATGATTCTGTATTTTTTAAAGATGCAAGTATCATACAACATGCTTAATCATGTCAGAGATTCAAGTCCTTGTTTTCAGCCTGGTGAATGCATGATGAATGCTCTGCCTTCCATATTATTATTGTAATCAATAATGTTGAAAACATTAGGACAGACATGACATAAATTAAATGAAATATCACATTTGTGAGGACGGTTCAAATGCCGAACAATACAAACTTGTGCAGAGATAGCAAAACAGTGCAAACGCTTCTTCAAGTTGTTTCCGGACAAATGTAAAATTCCATGATGGATTTTCTTCTGTTTTGGAGAGAGATAATACTGTTGTAGGAGGATGGGTTTTAGAAAACAGCCCACGTATTCAGAGAACATTCCCTGTTTGTTTGTTGTAAAATAGAAAATATGCTGAATTACAGGGCTGTCAAAGCAGATTGTGAATAAACAGCAAAATGAATGTTGGATTTTTCTTTTTTCTTGTGCTCATTGGCTTAAAAATGCCAAAGTCCTATGTGGAATGAATGAACGATTAACAGAAGTCAGCCAAGATGGAAGTTTAAATGAATGAACAAGCAAAACTTGTATGAATACAAAACACAACCAAAAACCTTTGACAGTGCCCGATTTGCAAAATTAAATCAATTTTGTAAAGGGTCCTTTTTCAAATTGGTAGTTATTATTTGTGGAACAAAAAAAAATGAATTACAGTGCAGAAGTGAAACTAACTGTGAAGCATCGGCAGTTTATTTAAGGGGAATAGAGCAACAAATGAAGCATGATTTTTTTTAAACCCCGCCGATTATCACCAGTTATTGACAGTAAAAATGTAGATTTTTTTTTTCTCCAGGTATCTTGAGTGTTTTCCGGAAAAGGTAGTCAAATGCTTATGAAATAAAAAGAAGAATCTTTGCTGAATTACTGTACCAACACATGGCAATAATTGATGTGTGAAGCTATGGATCCTTTATTAACAATCCATATGACAGTGAACTCAGTGTGGTCTTGTATGTTGTTAAGTTAGGGGATCATGTCACAAGCCAGATTGTGCTTAGAAACATATTTCTACTTTAAGATTTAGTTCAGTACCCCACATTCCCCAAATGACTCATAAGCAATTCCTCGACAACAAGACAAAGTATTTGCATTTACCGAAAGGAATGTATTACATGGAGAAAATGTCCACAGCAAGATGACATGCAGGTGATATGGGGACATCCTCACAGTGGAAACAAGATTGACCATAAACCAAATGCCTTTGTTCTTTGATGTTTATAACAGTCAACAGATAATTGTTTTGGGTTTATTTTCACCCCTTGTAATGTTTCATTTCAGTTTGAAAAGGTTATTAAAAATAGAATGGGTGTCAATAGGAAGTCCTCACAAAGACAGGAATGGCAGGGACACATACTATCATGATCCACGTCTGGCCTAGAAGAGGTAAAGGAATGAATTAAAAAGTAGATAGTAATGTGTCTTGCAGGGGAGAACCAAATGGTAATGATACTAGCAGAGAATCTTTCTCACATGCTTTTCATTTTCATCTGTCTGCAGTTCCAAAGTCTTGTTCTTTTTGGCTGTACTCGTTTTTCTTTTACCAAGATGCTGTTTTTTTTCTCTCTGCTGTCGACTGCATTTATTCACAGACACTTTGTGCGGCTGTTGATGCATGAAGCAGCCTGGGTCCACAGCTCAAATTTAAACCTGCAGCTTTTCTTAAAGAGAAATCATCTTATCCCCTGATGCTTCGTGTGATTTCCACAAATGTGGTAAAACTTACAAGGAACTGTTTATTGTTTGGTGACACCAATGTCATCAAACATTCTTTTTATGAAAACAGTGCTCTCAGTCCAAAAATTAATTAATGCCTTTACATAAAACCTCCTATATGTCCCATAATAAAATATTTTGCGTAACACAAAGTTCACATTAGATATGCAAACAGCAAGAAGTGTGGTAACTTCCATAGATGATAAAGTGGAGTAAGCGCAATGCAGTCATTAAAAGCATCCTCGGCATATCTTATCTCACCTTTTCACTTCCATTAGTGAATAACATATTATGTTATATCATCTATTATTTTGTGTTTGATTACTTGAAGAGTACATCATAGGGCAATGAAATGTATGGCACAGCTTTTATTAAATTTGTTAGAAAGTAATTTTCTCTATCTCCAGTCTTTTATTTATCATTTACTTTTTATTTTTTAAGTGATGCTATATCCATACATCCATTTTCTAACCACCATCTAATACAGGTCGAAGGGAAGCCAGAGCATATCCCAGCAAGCAATTGGCGCAAGGCTGGATACACCCTGAATGAGATGAGATGAATACATTGCAGGGCACACACAGACATTAACACTGGCATACATAAACTCCAACTAGGGCCCAGTTTTCCCAGAAGCCAATTAACCTAGCAGTATGTCTTTGGACTGTGGGAGGAATCCACATGAGCACATAATAAGAAAGGGAGAATAATAATACAGATTCTGTAATGGCCCAGCTCCAGGATCAAACTCAAGGCTCCAGTGTTGTGAGGCAGAAAAACTAGCCACTCCGCCACTGTGCCAACCATGCCTGCTCTAACGGGTGTTGAATAATTCTAATTAGAGAGGGTTTAAAATGATTTTTTTTTCATTAAGCAAAATGTATTTATAATATTTATCTCATGAGTGGTAATTCTCAACATGAGTTCACTGAACTGCTAAGAAAAGGTTGGTTTTGACAGGTTGGTAAAAGTCAGGCTAGATAGAGATTAAATGTTTTTTGGCTTAATTTTGATTATTTAATCATTCCCCACTCATACACTTGTGTGACCTTGACAACTGCATAAGGGCTTAACAACCTCGTTAATGAGCAGGTAGTTTGGTTTTAGGTGATGAAGTGGTTTAAATTGTTGACTTTCAAATTTGAAAAATCAAATTAGTTCAGCAAGAAAGAAAAACACAGATTGGAACCATTGAGAGAACAAAGTTTTCATGATATTGATATGTTGGAGTAACACTTAAGCTGGACTTGCCAGCAGTGGAGCAAAACCCACTTTAACGATGAATCAAGATTTTGTGTAGATGATCCCTGACTGATGTCAGTGAGTGTGGAGAAAGATATATAGATGTTTTTGTGTACAACAGACTCGGATGTTGTGGACTTCAAAGACTAATGATCTGGCCAGGAGTGAAGGCTTGTCCTCATGTTAATTGTGTAGCAGCAGCTTTAATGCAAAATGAGTGTGTGACAATTTATGCAGTAGCTTCTTTGCTCTTCAGTCTTGTTCAACATTTGTGAGGAGAGATTGGATGTCATGGGGTAGTTTGGGCTCAGAGACCAGCAAACATACTGTATCATCATAGTAACAAATTTGTGGATTTGTTGAAACTAAAATCGATGTTTCTTTGATGTTTAGCATTTTCAGATAAATCCAATCCTGACATATAGGATGTTCATTAATATTTATTTATGATGCACATACTACATGCACAGTCCATTATAAAATTTGAGTAATTAGGTGTCTTTCTGTTCTCATTTTACAAGACGTTTTTTAATTTTATAATAAGAGACTTTTTGTCTAAAGTTTTAGTCACAATTATCAAATTTGTATAAATACAATACCATTTAAGATATAAAGCAAATTTATTAGATTTTTCAAACAATTCTTTTTTATTCTTTCAAGAGAAGATGTATGTATGTTGATATTCCAAAATTGGTTTTATGTGACTTTAATTTAATCTACATTTGTGCCATTACATTCACATTGATTTGCTTTGTTTCCTTTTACAATATGTCCAACATATTAGGAGTGTCAGTGGTCTTAGCAGGTATCTCAGTTGCAATAATATATGGTCTAGCTGTCATTAAGACAATAATTATACAGTTAAAATGTTCAGTTCTGTAGTGAATTGTAATGATTTACGAGACTTTTGATTGTTTTCTATATAGGTAAATATTGTTTTTCAAAAGTCTATATATATATAGTATATAGAATAGCATTACTAGATATAGTAAAATGTAGTATATATTTTATTTTTTTAATTTACCTTTTATTACATACAGTACATATTTTACTTTTGCATATATCTAAAATGCAGCCTTTTAATTTTTTACTTGTGTCAAAATGTGCATGTCAAATAATATTTTTCTAAAAGCATGTTAAATGATTTTGTAGTGTATTCCAATATAATATAAGAAACAATGTACCAAATTAATATCACCTGTGCTTCCAAAAATGAATTAATTTGTACCAAATAACCTTTGTATGCTTGTAAGATGGGCTGTCATACTGTAGTCCTTTCAGAAATGTTTGAACATTAGTCCTACTCCTAGTTAAAGCCTAAGATTGAAGGGACACATAATGTGGTACAGGCTTGGGAAGAAATGTTTGCTACTGAGTTTTGTGCAGAAGCAATGTGTGAACTCAGGCTGATCAATTTTAATCACACTGCAATGATTGTATGCCTCAGTGGAAGAGAGTGGGAATGCTCTGGCCTTGTGGCTGTCAGTAGCATCTCCAGGGAAACTTCTGTCTAACCAGTTACCAACTGACAGGAAGCACCCATGAGTGACTGGACTTATCTAACTCCCTCCCTGGCTAAAAACACACTTGATTTCAATTATATTCTCATTTAATTGCTGAAATCTGCTGACAGAAATGACATATTTAGTAGGATCACTCCAGCAGCTGAGCAACAGCTAAGACTGTAAGCATGACTGGGCATCACAGAAGCTCTGTGAACCTAATTATAGTCATAAATGACTCAGAGCTGCTGGTATCTGATGCAAATACCAGGCTAATGGTAATGTCATTTCTATAGCACAATAATGCTCATACTTACATGGAGAGGATTCTTCAAGCCATTCAGCTTTCATCTGAGATCTGTGTTATGCATCTCCCCTTGGTATTACAAGATACTGCGGTGCAAGCTGTACAGTTTCTTATGTCAACACAGACTGCACACTTGTAGTCCATATATACAAAGCCTCGAAAATTCAGTCTTTCCTAATGGTTTGAGGGAAGCTAAAATCTGTTGCCTCAAGGACTTCATCAATGTACTGCTGACTCTTAAGGTTACCTTCAATCTGCACCAAAGACATTTTTGTCTAAAAGGACATTCTTCCTCATATTATCACATTTCCACCGTTGCACCAGCTGTCCTCATAACTGAGCTGTAAAGTTAACACTCACCATGTCTCCACATGCATTGTTTTCTGTCGGTTATGTCAAGGGAAAAATAGGTATCACTGATGAATAAAACACTCCACCACTCTGTCTGCCACCATTTCTGATGTTCCCTATCTCACAGAACATAACACTTTTGTCTCTCAGCTGTCAACATTTTCCCCAAACAGCCACTGCATGTGCTGATTATTTTCATGCACATAGAATGCTGTAGTCAGTTTTCTTATGTGTAGGTTATTTCTTCCATGAATGTCCCATTCTGTAGCCACTGCAGTCAGAAATTGATGACACAGAATGAGCAGATGGATGTGATGGTCTTGGACCTGTATAGTTATTTGTCCTGCCCCACTCAGAGACAGTTTCCTGGTTGCTCTGGACAGGTCTGCTGATTGTTAAAGCAAAACATCTCATTCTCAAAGCACATTCTCCTAGAGACTGCCTGCCTTCAACCATGGTGATAGCACCCAGGCAAACTTCATTACTCGAGGTTGCAACAGCCCCTTGGGTCACCTTTCTTAGGCAGTGGGATGAATACTGATCTCTTCCAATCCTTTGGCCACCTGCTGGTTTCCCAGATCTTCTGGCAGATCGCTTTGATAACCACTGGTGGAACAGGCCTCAACATTTCTGCTGGGATGGAGTCAATACCAGGTGCCTTGTTGTTTGGTAACTGCTTCAGCGCCCATACTACTTCCTCATCCAGGATAGCTGGCTCCATTTCCACTGGGTCATCGTGGGGTGGCTCAGGGTCGCCAGTGCTTGCATACAACTCTTCCGTGTATTCTCTCCATCTGCTTCTGATGCCTTGCTGGCCAGTCAGGACCTTCCCGTTCTTGTCTTTGATTGCTCCTTTGCGTGCAGTGAAAGAAGTTCGAATTTTCTTGACCTGCGCAAAGAGATTTCTGGTGTGACCTTTTCGACAGTCCTCCTCAATTTGCTTGCATCGCTGATCCCAGTATGCTTCTTTGTCCTTCCTTGCTGCCTTCTGAAATTCCACATTTAGCCTCCTAGCTTCGTCTCGGTCCCCAACGGCTTTGGCTGCTCTTCTTTGATCGGCAATGTTGATGGTTTCTGGCCACAGCCACTTGCTCCTTTTCTCTAATTTCTTGTATGGTATATGTTCCTGTGCTGTTTTGATAATCATGGATTGGAATTCCTGCCACAATTCGTCCGGCTGTTTGTCTTCATTGCCAAGCAGTTCAAATCTGTTCTTCACTGCGACTGCGTATGAAAAGGTACCTTGGAGACATCAAAATCCTTTGATGGAGCATTTTTTTTGATGTCGCAGAATTTCACCTTGATGGTGGCTACAAGCAGTTCGTGGTCAGAAACGCAGTCAGCACCAGGGAAAGTTTTGATGGCAAGGACTGAACTTTTCCAGCATTGACTGCAAAGAATGTAATCTATCTGATTGCGATGCTTTCCATTGGGGGCTGTCCAGGTGTACAGACGGCGTTTCGGTTGCATGAACCATGTATTTGAGACCCTGAGATGGTTTTCATGGCAGAATTGGACCAAACGATCACCAGCTTCATTCCTTTCTCCCAATCCACACCGGCCTATGATGTTCGCCTCTTCCTGACTGCCAACCTTCGCGTTAAAATCGCCCATGATATAAATTATATCCTTTTTGGGCACTTGTTCCAGTGCTTCCTCGATTTTGGCATAAAATTGTTCTCTTTCATCTTCTGGAGTATCTGTTGTTGGAGCATAGACTTGTAAAACCGTAACATTTAGCGGTTTTCCACGGATACGGATGTCCATTATGTGGTCGCTGATGATGGTGTAGCTCTCGACTGCATGGGCTATGTTCTTGTGTGCTATGAGCGCCACTCCGTTTCTTCTAAGTTCTTGATGCCCAGAATAATACACTGAAAAGTCATCCAATTTGAAGTGGCCGTTATCTTTCCAGTGTAATTCACTAATACCAAGCAAATCTATGTTGAGTCTGATCATTTCTCGCTTGATGATGTCCAGTTTCCCTTGACTTATTCCGCTTACGTTCCATGTTGAGATCTTGTGCGTTTTTGTGCAGCGCAGATTCTTTCTTTCATCGCAGGCAGCATCAGCATCTGGGCTTCCCGAAGGCTTTCCCCCATTTGCGTCATAAAATCCCGGATTACTCGCAAATGATCCTTGCTCTTCCCCAGTTGCTTTTTGGATACCTGCTGGCCTGGGGGGTCTACCATTGGGTACCATATTTGAAACATGTGAGAGATTTTCCATGAATTTTCATGACGATGGTTTTCTAGGGTAGGTCATCAGGTCTTTCCCCAACCCTCCCCATTTGTCCTAGCTTGGGACCGGCATACAGGAGTAACTCTGCATGGCTGGGTTATAGAAATCAACAGCTCCTTAAATTATTCTCTTTTGCAGTGTTGTAAACTTTTCTAATGATACCATAGACTGGGAGTCTTTGACATTTCAAAAACAATCTATGGATGGTTGAGATAATTAAAACAAGCTGTGAGCCCTGACAGCTTCTTTGTTTTAATCAACGATCCTGGGTCTTTTTTAATTTTCACAGCACAAAAAAAACTCTTTACAATTATAATCATTTCTTCATTTCACTAATGAGAGTTTTAAATTGGTAGCTCATGTAGAATTGTTATGCCTTGGAATATTAAAGTTCTAAAGAGTGTACAGAAAGCCGGACACGGATTTGGTTCTGCCCCACTTCTTGAGAACCCGGCTTGGGCTGTGCATTAAGCTTCCAGTCGCTTCCTAGGCAATGTGTGTGCATCTTTTTTTCTTTTATGACTTTCAAGATCTCGTATGCCTGCAGGTCTTTTGCAGTCACGATGAGTCACTGAAGACAGTTATGTGTCATCTATTTTGAGAACAAGTTTTGGTGAGCTGTTGCTAGGCCCTTCAAGAGCACTTGTCACGGAGAGCCGCACAGCCAAGCACTTCCTGTGGCTTCCATAGTATGTGCTTCCATATATTCCATAGGATGTCTGGAAAATATTTGCAAAAAGAACAGGAAATGTTCTGCACTTTCTACTACTCCACAGTGTCCGTATGTTCACAAACCAATAGTTAAACCACTTTCATTTGCATTCATACGTTCACAAACTTTGGTTCAGGAGAATCCCAAAGCAACCGTGACCAGTCAGAAATGGCAAATACAGTGTCTTTTAATTTAGTATCTGGTAAGGAGGAGAGTAAATCCAAATCTAAGCTATGCTGTCCTTGAAACATCAAGAGAGTGTCTTAAGGTTTTAATTTAAATGCACAGACTCTTCAATCTATTGTCTGCCTTTAACATGATACTGATCCAAACTGTTCCCAATCTTTATCGATGGTACATATCATCATTAGCTCTTTACAAGAAGATGCCAGTGATGATAAACATCTTGTTTCCAGGTCTCATCAGTACAAATGCAGTCCATTTACTCCCCCTGTGCCTTCCCTATTTCACTCTTTTATAAGCCGTGAATACCAATTAGACCTGATGCTTTGAGTGTCTCATAGCTGACTAAAGTCCTGAGTTGTATTAGAAAATTAGTTCTGGTGGTTTACTTCAGCAGCATAAGTATTTCAATTCAATTTATTTTTATATAGCGCCTTTCACAACAAGGTTGCCCCAAGGTGGTTAACAATGCAAGTGACCATACATGTTGTGAATACAAAACAGAAAAGACCAAAAGACAAACTTTGAGAGGAACCAAAAATGTCTTAATAAGAAGCAATAAAACCTCTAGGGGTCCAAGGTCAACTGGCTTCCAAACCCCTTTGGGCATGCTGACATTATTCAATTAAAAAAATTAAAAAATGAATGAGGGTATTAATCCATCCATCATGTCTTCTGTACGTCAGTACTCCATGCAGATCTCTTGTAGACCAGAAAAATCCTCCTAAACGATAAAGTATCGCAAATCCCATATATGTTACAGCATATGTATCATGTATAGCTGATACACTGCATGTATCAGTAATTCAGGTGGGTAGCTGCGTCAGCATGCGTAGGCTGCAGAGGAGCAAGTAATAGGTTTATTCCATGCTGAAAAAAAGAAGAAAGAAAACACAACATTTTATTTTCTTTCTTCTTTTTTTCAGCATGGAATAAACCTATTACTTGTTCCTATGTATCAGTAATACACATTTTGGGAGACAAACACAAAATTCACTAGCTTAGTTATAGTTGAGTTTTACACACCAATAGTTAAACCACTTTTCATTTGCTTTTAAGGCATAATTTTGTTATGCATGATTTTTTTTTTAAATAAAGGGGCCTTGAAATGTAAATTACAGTTTCTCTTGCCATTTAGGAAACTTTGATATTGTTAAGATAATTCTTCGGCAGGGTTTCCACGGTATGTGTGCCAACATAGTTCAGTTATTACAGCTGTAAACATTACAGTGTAGTGCTGAAAGCAGAAGCCAATGTTCTTATTAAAGCCATAAGAAAGGGGCACCAGAGTCAATGACAAGCTGAGTCATCCTGCTCACTTCTCACACAACACCTCTCTGATTCAACAGTTATTGTAAATCTCAATGGCTGCTCAAATAAAATATCCGTCAAAATAACATATTTTGACATGTTTATCTACAAAATTAACTTCACATTCACACGTATAAAGCACAGGATTCCTCTAACCAAAATACTTAGGCACTTAAATCTCCATTGTATCCTATGAGCCGCTAGGCACTTGAGCGGTTTGATTCTAGGGATTGTTAAATATAAATGCTGCATTTGATTCAAGAAATAATGATTAAGTAGGATTCACTTTATTTACAGGCTAATGTACTAGAGTTTAATTATAATTGTACATCAATAATGACAACATGACAGATTCACTGTTTTGTGTTACTCCAAATATCCCTAGTCCCAGCATAAACCATTATTATTATAATAACACACACATCTGATGTGCGTGTTATAATAATAATGATCTAATGCTAGAATTTTATTTGTATCTGACTTCACCACTTTAATAAGTCATACTTTTGAAATCCAAAAGGAGGAAACTAATGTTAACTTTTAGAATATTTTAAAATAAGGCTACAAAGACTTCCCATATCCATCTGCAGAATGAGAATGCTGTTGAATTTACTGATTCTAGCTGATTACCAAAGAGCATTTGTTGATGTAGTTACTAAACAATACATGACATGCAATATGCCCTGATTCTTTTTAGGTCCGGAGGTGGATGAGAAACCCCAAGGTGACTATGGAAAAGGGTCAAAGTAAAACTTTCCTCTACCCTAATTCTACATCACTGCACAAATCTCAGATGGACCAAGATCTCTGGTATAAGCAGTTCCCAGCTTACAGCTGCTGCCACCTCAACCACACAAGAGACTTCCTCCCAGATGATCAGCCATGTGTCATGGACAAAGGCAAAAGCTGCAAAGTAAGTAGATGTGATGTCATTCTGATTTTCTCATCATTTATATACATTCTCTAAATTGAATTTGGTTTCATACATTCGTAGTCATTTGTCTCAAGCTGACAGTTGTTTAGAATAGCTAATGGCCCTAAGGGAATGTTCTAGGAAGATTCATATTTTAAGATATTTAATTAGGATTTTAGTATTTCTGTTTCTTTTTTCCATCAAATTTAGTGAAAACATTTGGCAGTATGTTGTCGCTGGAGCTTCTTACAGTATTGTCTGGCACTACAAAGTCCCACTGTGGCTTTTGCTCATTAACAGAATGTACATTGTACATTTCACTCAAGAGTGAGCATCACTGATAACTCTGCATGTCACAAGATTGTGATATAAACTGAGACTGCTAGATGTGTTTAGACTATGTTTCTCAGTTGTTTTCAAGAAATGATGGAATTAAAATAACATTTTATCATGAATAATTGTCTAATTTTGTTCATTAAATGAGACTCCAGTACAATATTTAATCAAGATATTAAAAGGGTTAAATTCTGTTTTTGAATCTGTACAATTGCAAAATTGCCTCTTTCAAGGAATGCTTAACTTTAAGAGGCTAACAGGTCTGGATAATGAAAAGAGCAATGAATATACTGCAAGACATAACAGACAGACGTGAAGTCCTATCAGTTCAATGTGAAAACCAGTTCAACAACTGTAATTTTTGTAATGCAAATTTTAACAGCTAAAATCATGTTGGACCCACAGAAGAGAGAAATATAGTTATATTTTATACATGAAATTAGACTTTTTGTGTTTTGTGTTACTTATATTGCAAATATAACATAATTTACAGCAAAACAGAAGAAGTAATTCCTTCTTATTTAACAGAACTTAGTTAACTTAGTTAACAGAAACAAATGGTGACCTGAAATGAAACACAAAATATACATTATATACAGTATCTGACAATAACAATAGAAAGTGTAAAAGAGACATGTTTGCTGTGTCAGTTGTTCCACACTTTCTTACAGCAATTTCCCTCTGTATGAAAACCAAACTTTGATAGCTCTTTTACTGATAAATATATTTTCATACAATATGAAATTGCTGGATTTGAGTATTTAGTTTGTTTTCCAGTGGTGAGAACAAAAACTATTTTAACAATCTCTGTATGCTACACTACACCGCAAGCACTGACTGTAGTAAAAAACTTCTGTCAGAGAAGATGTGGAAAACTGTGAATGTCATCAAATGGCATTTTTCTTACTTGCCCCTAAAAGTGAGCTGAAAATCAAGGGAAATCTGAGTTTAATTTCAGTGAATTCCAGACAGATAAGAATATTCTTTGTAGCAAACAGGGCTGTCATAGTCTGGATTTCACACTGAGGGAAATTGCTTATTACAAGTTAAATGAAGGGGTGCAAATGACACTGTAAACTGTCATTTGAAATGAGAAATGCAGGGAAAGGTTGTTTTGTGTGTTTCCTTGCCCGTATTAAATGATGATGGAGGTAATTGCAAAATATCACAACTTACCTTTTACAAGTACATGAATGGTTACTATTATTGTAAGCTTTCAGCACCAGACAGACTTCTACCTTGCATTTTATCCAGTTTTAGCGGATGAGACTGAATGGATGTACAGTAACCACAGAGTAATGTAATATTAACCAATTCTGATCAGTCACTTGAGGGATTCATAGAGATGCTGAACTGTAAAATTTCAAACATAAACTTGAAAGGGATTTACTTAGTTTTATTAGGGATTGTAAGTATATTCTGTTGCCCGTAGTCATATCACCCTCGAACTCACAACTGGCAACCCACTGAAGGTAAGCTTGTGTGAGCCTCATCAGTACCTGGACAAGAGACCTCCTGGAAAAACCAAGGTTGCTGCTGGAAGAGGTGTTAGTGGGACTAGTTGAGGGTTCTCACCCTGTGGTCTGTGTGGGTCCTAATGCCCCATTATAGTGATGGGGACACTATACTGTAAACAGGCGCCGTCCTTCAGATGAGACGTAAAACCGAGGTCCTGATTCTCTGTGGTCATTAAAAATCATGGCCTCCTAATAATCCCCATCTATGAATTGACTACATTACTCTGTTCTCCTCCCCACTAATAGCTGATGTGTGATGAGTGTTCTGGTGCACTATGGCTGCTGTTACATCATCCAGGTGGGGCTGCACATTGGTGCTGGTAGAGGGGAGTCCCCATTACCTGTTAGGCACTTTGTGTGGAGTGTCCAGAAAAGAGCTATATAAGTCATGTCATGTCCTTTGCCAAACCGCTTTATACCATACAGTGTCGGGGGGAAGCTGGAGCCTACCCGGCAAGCAACGAGCGCAAGGCAGGGTACACCCTGGACAGGACACCAGTTCATCGCAGGGCAAGTGCAAGCCAATCATACATGGGGACAATTTGGAGGCCACAGTAAAGGCTGATGGGGGAAATTTGGCCCGGACACCTGGATAACTCCCTACTCTTATTGAGAAATGCCCGGGGATCTTTAATGACTACTGAGAGTCAGGACCTCGGTTTAACATCTCATCCAAAAAAATGGAACTATATAAATGTAAGGAATTATTATTTTTATGCTTACAGAAAAGAAAAGAAAATATTGTACCGAACAAAACTTGTTTTTATATGACAGAGTTCCCAGAAATAATTTATTGAACCATAGTTAACTCATAACTGTTGTCATGTGGTTTACAGCATTCTTGGTATAGCTGTTTCCTTCTTTACTTGTCTTTTGCAATTACAGGTTATCACAATGATACTTCACATCATTTTTAGGATATAAAGTCATGGAGAATACCAGTGGTGAGGGAGACCTTGGTTGCTGTCCTCCTTGCCCAAACTTAAAAACTACATTAATTACATGAATTAAAAAAAATTGTTCACTGGAAAAAAAAAAACTTTGAAACTGATCTCACAGCTACAAATCCCTTTTAGACAGAAAAAAATCATGGTACCTTTGAGAGCTCTTCTATTGTGCAAGTCTGATATAAAACCATTTCCACAACACATCTTTTTGTGTCATTTGAATAAATAATGCTTTTTATTTACATGGGCTGACCACAAAAAGGTCTAAAGACTAATTTTCAACTGCTGCATGTTGTGTGTGAAAAAAAGAAAATAACCTTATAGATCCACATACTCATTTCCTGACGGCTCTCACAAGACATGCAGAAATAAAACAGACCCTTCAGTCCATCAAATTTTAATTTGCATTTTTTATGTAACTTGTAGCCTAACAAGCTGTTTGTTTGGACTAACGATGTAATAACCATCTTACTCAATGAAGTGTGTGATTGATTCCATCTACTGTATGAGACTGTATGGCTATAAAATGAAGAATATCTTGTATTCTTCACTACTATCTGCATGCCTCTACTATTTTTAAAGAACGGGGTATTTCATTCAATAATTTTCCACAGAGGTGATTCCACAGATTGTAATTGTGTAGCGGCATCTTAACATTGTTGTTTATTTGCGTCACATCCTTTTATGCATGGTCAATAGTGTGTTTGAGGATGTCAATTAATACTGGAAGTCGGTATAAGGTGATATAAGAGTATATAAGGATGTTCTATAGATATATAACCTCTCTATAAGAGGTTTTGCAGAACAAACAACAAGCTTGTTTATAATCTTGTTTCTGGAAAATAATCTGCTAAAACCAGAGTTATTTTGTCTCAAATTACTTTTAGTCCTTGAAATGACTCCTAGCCAAAGCAATCTGAGTTAAGAAAGGGCACCGTAGCTTATTAAAATGGAAGTGAAAAGTACTTCAAATTAATTTTCCTATGGCTGTTACAAGTCTGGTGTTATGGCTGTTGTACTCTGTTCTCCTCTCCAGTCACATCCCGTCACAGAGTGAGATTCATAAAGCACCCTGCAGTCATGGAAGGCTACATGGAGGTCTGCCAAACAAGGACTTCTTGACTAGAAGCCAAGGCTGAAAGGTTTTGAGTCTGGAAAGCTACTAGAAAAGATAATCCTCTTGGACGGGTTAGACTTACTTCCATGCCTTCCTGTATAACATTAGGAAACTGAAAGGATTTTCAGTCCAACTAAAATTACTGAAGGAAAAGTTTGCAGCAGCAACTCTTTATGAAGGATGTAAAAAATGTTTGCTGGATAGACAATTTCTTTTGACAGAAGTCTCTTTTGTCAAGCATCTAGCTAAAAACTCAGTTTGGTGCTGTATAGGCTTTGGTACTATGTAATGACTCTGGAGTAAGTCACTAAAGGTCAGAATCCTCTGATTTTACCAGGCATCTGATGGCTCTGCTAGGTAGTATAGACACGTTTGTCATCATGTATCCTTATTTCAGTCAGCCCCTGCAACCTGCAACTTTTCCTTTTCCTTTCAAATTCAATTCCACATTCAATGCCACTGTTTGACTTTGTTCAAGGTCAATACAGTGGGACAAACATGGTGCAGGTGCAAACTAATCTCTTTCTAATAAGCAAACAGTCACTTAGAGCTTGTTCTTAAAGGTGTTTGTCATCTCAAAGACTAAAGATACAGATAGTAAGCATACTTCTAGCTCAATGTCTTCAGATTTTACACATTCAAGAGCTCTCCACTCCTTTGTCATATAATGCTAAAAAATTATGTTGCCTTTTTGGAAGGTTATGTATTTTGGTAAATGTGTTTTTAAAATAATACTCTCTTATAGCATTCTACAAAGTTAAGAAGAGAAGGTTGTAACCTCTGAGATATCAAACTCCTCAGAAATTCAAAATAATGAGTATTTTTTATCCTTCCCAAAACAAATTGTGTTGAGTTCTGTTGTGACAAGACAGGAGACCACAAGAGACTGGGCTGAGACCTCTAATTATATCACATGCATGTCTGGACTACCAGTGCTGGAGCTGGGCTTTCATTAGTGATAGTTAATTGGACCTCCCTCAAAATACTCCTACACACTTTCGCATTAAACATTTATATACTAAGAACCCACGCAATTCTGCAAGTTTGGCCTTGATTAGAGTGAGCTAGTCTGCCGTACTTAAAATAGTGTCCAGCTGCTTTGACCTTTCTATTTTACAATATACTGTACTATACAATACATGTTTAAAGAGGAATACAGCTATTTAAAAGAAGCAGGCCACAATGAAGTGAACATTAAACATTGAGCAGATCAAATCAACCATAAATCAGATGTGTTCTACTGTTTGTGTTTTTGGTTTCTTGACCAGCTTAAAAGCTCATGTCATTGTGAAAAAAATGTGTATGCTACCAACAGACAAAAAAAGAAAATCTAACAGCTGGCATTAAATAATATTGGAACTCACAATTACTGCTTGTTAAACTAGCACACAAAGAATTCGTTTATGTGCTTGTTAGGAAAAAACCAAAATGTAACTGTGACAGTTAAGACATTTAATAAAAAGTTATTATATGTTATAATACTGTATGTCCCAAGACATATTTTATATGGGATTGAACATCATGACTGATCTAAGTTTATGACTGATCTCCAAGTAGAGGTGGCTCACAGTGTAGACATCTACCTCTCAGAACAAACAAAAACAGGAAACAGACAATCCAAATGATTGCGACTAAAGTTTGAGGAGAAAAACAAACAGTATATACAGAGAATACCATTATTATCTAGCCCTGTCCAGTAGAAACAGGCAAACCAGTATTGCATGTACACAGTTAAGCTGGTTGTATAAACTCTTCCCACTTAATGGGATGTAAACATGGTATCTTACTTTATCTACAATTAGAGAGCCCTAACACAAAGATACTTTGGAAGAATAGATTGTCAGTTTGAATAATAATGGCAATGTCTGTTAAACTTTGACAGCTTCACCCTGTATTTGCAGCTTCATCTACAATTAATTTAATAACATATGCACACATTTTTTAATTGCTTATTTGTCAGTTAAGCTTAAAATGCCACTTCATTTATTTTAAAACTGTCAACATGAAGTGTCACCTAATTTGAAGAGCATTTAAAAGATAACTACAAGGTGGGTATTATAGTGTCAACACTGACATTCCATTTTATTGAATGGGTTTTACTTTTTATAAGTGGCTAAAACAATTACAAAGATCACCTAACATTGATCTCTCTTCAGGTTATTTGATATGCAATGTAAACTGAAAAGAAAAGCAATTGTCTGCTCATATAAAACAGTCAATCAATCAAAAAGGTTTATTTCTCATCAGATTCTTTTTTTTAAGGGACTTAATTCCTAGTGTACTTTATTTATTTCAATACAGTTTGTACACAATCAATTTTGAAAAGTATTTTTCTTTCTGGGAACATTAAAAAGGCATTCATTATTAATCAATTTAGGTTTTCTTGAAGGTGCCTGGTTCTTTTCAAAGAAACACAGCTCCTAAGTACAACACAAATACAATCCAAAGCACAGAGTTGTGAATTCATTATTTTCTCCCAACACTGAATTTTCTAAATGAGGACTGAAGATTCGATCACTTATGCCACCTCATGAACAGGTGGTACCAAGCGGTAGGTCTTCCCAGGAGGAAAGTAGAATTGGTCTTTGTCTGGCCTCATCTGTCATTCTGTCAGTGGCAAAGAGGGGTGTAAAGTCCACTTACCTCAAAGAACCAGCACTCCCTCTTACAGTATTTCTGGGGCAGTTGGATTTAGTTGGTGACTCGTAGAAGACCTCCTGCATGTTTCAACTAAGTAATCTTGACCTTCAAGAAATGTCATTGAGAAGTGCCCCATGCCGCCAAATTGGAAAAACTACATTGCCTTTAAAATTGACAGGTTTATTTTACATACCTGACAACACACATGACCTTCTATGAAAGATGCATTTTAAATGGTAAATGTAATAAGCGGAAAGAGATGGATGACAGTGAGGAGAGCAAGGAGCCATTTGCCCTTTTTTTTCATTTATTATACATGTGACCAGCTGATGAAAACCCCCAAACCCATTGATATTATGAAAGTGTCAGATACAAAACCAAAGCTTCTGGTTGGAGAAACAATGCCTCTCGGTGACTGCGGAATAATTTCTATTTTGTGTTAAATTCTGAATGTGAATCCTATAATTTCTGGCTTGTTTCTATACTAGCCTTACCTTTTCAGGTCCTGAGTAAGAAAACTTGATCCTCAGAATGAATAAATAAGTTGCTCCGTTTAAAATGAACTCAAAATTACCTAAGACCCTTAACCAAGTTTGCACCAATGATGTAAGCAGATTCATTTCTTTTCCATTTCTAACTTACTCAGTTACAAGTAACATGCTTGTTTCGTTTACCAGCCTTGGCTTGCCTCCCAGTTCCTGATAAAAGAGAGGTCAGCAGTTGCCAGACCCTTTTCCCCACTGTAACGTTAGCAGAAAAGTGAATTGTTGCATTGAAAACAGCAATACAAACCATGCATCTGTATTTTGTCGTTACTTTCTTTTTCTTTTGTCCTATCCGAAACATATTTGTTACACCTCTCCTTTGTAAAAATAGAAGAAAATGCAATATCTTGCCTTCATATTTTCATGGATACTTTTAAAGGAAAAGTTTACATCATCCACATTTCCTGTTCATTTCTTATTTTATTTTACAGACAGGATATACAAATGTAATATTACTTTACAATGGTTTCTCAATAAAACAATGCAATATACTGTATATTATATGCGATTTTCTCATAAAAGGGCCCTTAGTACAATATTGTAAAAAGTGCTTCTACCTAATCAGGTTTACTTTATTCTCAGTAGCTTTGTTTATAAACATGTTAAAAGTTAGCAGATAAAAAATGGATGGACCAGATGTTAAACAAAAACAGAAGAGGTGTAAAATTATTTTCAAAATATGTGATGTTTTACGTACTGTATGTGATCAATCTGGAAAACTCGGGAGAAATATGGATGGAACAACTGATTAAATTTCCCCTTGCAAGGAAAATTGAAAACCTCCTAACGAGGAAGTCTAAAAAGTTTCAGATTATGTTCCACAGTGAAACACGCTTCCCTTGAAAACTTCATAAAGTTTTGAAGGGAACACAGGTCCTTTTTTAAATGACACTTTTGACTGTGATTCTGAAAATGCAAAGATCAGTCCATGTAATAATTTGTAAAAGCAAGTGATCCTTCAGCCCTGAAATGCTCCAGTCTCTGACGTGTGCTGGAGAAATGCCAAAGCTACTGGCTGCTTTTCAGATGTGTTGTATTTTTAGCTTGAAGGCAGCTTTCATTACTTTAAGATTAACATTCTCCGATACCAATTTTATTATTTTTCCAAAGCTGACTTTAAAATTATTAACACACCGTGTTAAAGGAATATTCTAAACTCACTGGAAATAAAAAAGTTAATTCAATACTTAGCAGCTATACTACAGAGAGCTGTCTGACAAATGGAAGGATGGAGAACAGTCTAACACACAGCAGTATGTAAAGCTGCAGTCCAAGATACTGTACATTAACCACAGTAAATAAGGTGAGGAATATGATCCTGTACTACAGGTCTAAAGAGGACCTATGTCGAGAGTTCAACCAAAAGATTTTACGATCTGATCTGATGTTATGTATCGCAATGCTAATCAAAGCAGTTTACAGGTTCTGCGGCAGGGCCTCAGCTTGCAGGATGTGCAGGTGCTGTCAGAACGGACTGTGCTGGAGGATGTGGGAGAAGGCTGTTTAGAATGTGATCCTAACATTCGGTCTTGGCATGTAACGAACATGGTGGGGAAGGGAGAACAATAAGTTGCACAAAGCTGAAAAAGAAAGGGAAAGGTAGGACCAGGACAAAAGAGGTGTGAGTGAGGAGGGTCAAGGGTATTTAATGGGAAAGGAAGAGTCAACAGAGTGACTGAGAAATCAGCAAGCACACAAACCTGAAATTAGATACGAGTGTGCCTAGATAACAAGTAACCCAAGGGCCCTTAACTATGAAACAGGGAATATACTAAGCAAGCAATTGAGTATTAGATGATGAGATTCCCATTTCTTGTTCCTTCCTTTTGAAAAAAATGCCATCTGAATGCAGTAGATGTCTCGGGTGTAGTTTACTATGAGAAAATACAAACTTGTTTATGAAACTTGTTTATGAGGCCAATTTAGGGTCCTTAAACTAATGAATTAGTTCAGGTTTAGTAAGCTTGCACCACCTCGAATTATAGTTGATTCCAAAAGGTCTTACATAGGTAACATATTGTAGGAAGCATATCTTTAAAAGAAGAATGTTAAGTTTAAGAAAAAAAGTAAAATAGTATCCAGCTTGCCATGTTCCCAGCAATACACAGAAAACTAAAGATCTGGTTTGCTCTGAAAATGTTAAAAATAAACCAACAAAAGCGTCTCTGGTGTTACAGTTCATTATATCACAGCACCAAATGAAAGACGGACATTTTATTTTATTTAAACATTTACCCACAGGACAAAGCCACCTCTTTACTCTGTCCATTGTTGATTATACATGATTTAACTTTAAGAGATGTAGTTACTTTTAAGCAAAAATAACTCTTTCAACCAACATCAAAACAGGGTGTTATGGAGTCCCTACACCAGATCCATGTATCATGCAAAACAAAATTCAGAGCTAGTGATGTAAAAAAATAATTATTTTTATTTTATCATTCAATAATAAGTTCAGTTTAATAACCTATCCAAATATTCTGTCTTAACATGATGAAAAGTTATAAAAAAACAACAGCAACAAACTAATAGTGACCTGACCACATTGGGAACATTTCTGTCTTGTTTACTTCAAAACTAAATTGCAGACTATATCTGTCTCCACCTATTGAAATTCGGGAGTGGGATCAGTTCAGAGTGATATACAGTAAAACATCTACAACAAACGTCTACACTGTTTTTGTTCACGTCTTTCTGGCTATTATGAAGAGCTGCAGTACTTATGTGGCCTGTTCACAACAATTTAATAAGGAGAAACCAAACCACAGGGAAAACAACCATGCTGGCATTTTCTTCATTGCCACACCTTTGTTTAAAATATGATAATCACATACCATATTATTTCTGTGTCGAGAATCAAGCACTAGATTAATTCAGTCCACTCTAATTTTGAATATTTTTCATCTGGTTTTGAGTCAGCACAATCCCTTCTTTGCTATTATTAAGCAAATATACTGCACAGCATGTTTTATACTGTAGGCATAAAGAGAACTTTATAGTTTCAAGCAAAAGAGAAAAAGATCAGTACAAATTATTTAAACACTCTTGCTTCTGCTGTCATGTGGTTCCACTGTGGGAAAGCTTCATTGTGTACTTAGCTGACTTTCTGACAATAACCAACTGCAAATTATGTTTCGATAACAAAAGTCCTCTTGACTGACAAAGCTAATAAGACACCATTACTGCATAATTAGATGCCAGATGAGGGTGGAAATTATTACTTATCCCACATTCAAACAAACATTTGTAAATACTGTTTTGCTTTCTTAAATATGCATGTTAGAACTTCTATTGAAGGAAATTGAAATCACATGGGAATATCTTTCAGTATTTAGCACTCATTGTATATGAAACATACACAGACAAAATCCAGTATAAAGTCAAAACAAGTACTAAGAAGTAAATATCCTCTCACCGTTCATTGTGAATGCTGCCTGCTCATACCTCCTTCATGTTTTTTTGGTCAGAATTAGGCAATATCCTAATTTTAAAAGGAAAACAAATACAAATACAAATGTTACTCTAAGTAACAAGCAACTGTTTAAATTGAAAGCTGCAAAGTAAAAATAAAGACAGAAAAATAACATTACAGCTAAACATGATA